>NC_140585.1:1265983799-1271066948 GCF_964204655.1 Triturus cristatus | reverse complement strand
ATACAAATGTACCTGTACTTGGACGATTGCCTCATCAAATCCCAATCCTCCCACCAAGCGGCTCTCGATACTCAGTGCTGCCTCGATCTGTTTCAGTCTCTAGGCTTGTCGATCAACTTGCAAAAGTCTCAGCTTACACCAGCTCTGTGCAAGACCTTTCGGGGTGCGACCATCGACACAAAAACTGCTATGGCCTTCCTCTGAGGAACGTCAAGCACGAATTCGACAGCTTGCAAGCTCCATCGCAGCAAAACAGTCCGCTTCAGTCCGCACATTAAAGTCTTTTCTAGGGATGGCGTCCTCATGTATCGCTTTGATCCCCAATTGCAGACTGAGGAGTCGTGCCATTCAGGAGGAATTGGACAAGCAGTGGCGTCAAATCTTTGGTTCCTTCAACGACCAGCTCGTAGTAACATCCCGCATGGTGCATGCGCTGCATTGGTGGGCCCGTCCTTCCAACATCGCAGCAGGAACATCTTTTCTAACAACAGCCCCAGAGCTCGTCCTTACCACGGACGCATCCATGGAAGGCTGGGGCGGACATCTTCAAGACTTATCCATCAAGGGCAAATGTACACCGGCTCAGCGTGTCTGGCACATCAACAGATTGGAGCTGATGGCCATTTTCTTGGCGTTGAAGTCCTTCCGCCTCCAGCTCCAAGGGGAGTCGGTCCTTATTCAGACGAACAACACCACCTGCATGCACTACCTCAACAAGCAGGGCGGGACAAGATCTCTGCTGCTTTCACGTCTGGCTCAGAGGATTTGGAGTTGGGCCATAGCCCATCAGATTACTCTCCAGGCAGTCCATCTGCCCGGCATTTCCAATACTCTGGTGGATGCACTCAGTCGGTCAACGTCATCGACCCACGAGTGGGAGTTACATCAGCCGACTCTGGACTTTGTCTTCGGCCGTTGGGGTCGCCCGAGTATAGACCTGTTTGCAACCCCTCAGAATTCCAAATGCGAGTCCTACGCAAGCTGGTTTCCCCACAAAGGATTGTGCGGAAATGCCCTTTCGATAAATTGGTACAGGATATTTGCATACGCTTTTCCGCCGATCCCTCTGATTCCTCGAGTGTTGCGGAAGATGCGGTAACAACCATGCCAGATACTCCTCATAGCTCCACGGTGGCCTCGGCAGGCATGGTTCTCGGAGTTGTTCCTCCTCTCCCAATGCAAACCCATCCTTCTTGTCCCGAGGCCGGATCTACTAACGATGAACGAAGGACGGATATGCCATCCGAATCCCAGTTCACTCAGCTTTCAGCTTGGAACCTGAGCACCTTGAATTTGCTCATTTGAACATTCCGCCAGCCTGCAGGGAGGTGTTAGCTAGGGCAAGGGCGCCCTCCACAGTGAAGACTTAGCTAAAATGGAAGCGATTTTGTCTGTGGTGTGCGTCCGCTCACATTCATCCAGTGCACGCCTCCCCGGAACACATTCTGCCGTTCTTCCTGCAGTTAGCGCAGTCTGGACGGTCACACTCTACCTTGAAGGTCTTTCTAGCGGCAATATCTCGCTTTCGACAGGATGGCTCTTCCTCTCTCTATTCATCTAGAGTAATACAGCAGTTTTTCAAGGGCCTCTTCCGAATGTTCCCGCCCATTCGGTGACCTCCACCCACGTGGCGTCTGAACATTGTATTGGCTCAGCTCATGAAGACGCCCTTTGCGCCAATCCACTCGGCGGATTTCAAATTCTTAACTTGGAACGTGGCCCTCCTCCTTGCTCTGACTTCCTCCCGCAGGGTCAGTGACATCCACGCCTTTACAGTACAACCTCCGTTTCTTCAATTCAGATCGGACTGTGTTATTCTCCGCACTACTCCGGCTTTCATGCCTAAAGTGCCATCCGATTTCCATATCAATGAACCAGTAATCTTAAAGACCTTTTCCCGCATCCGCAGTCCCCGGCGGAGCAGAGTTTACACTCTCTGGACTTGAAGAGATGTCTGAAATTTTACATTAGCAGAACACAATCCTTTCGCAAGTCGGATCAGCTATTTGTGGCCTACGGACGTACTTGTAAAGGACAGTCGGTTACCAAGCCCACGATTGCCCGTTGGGTTTCTTCAGCAATCTCCTTTTGCCATCAAAGGGCTGGCAAGCCTCTTTCTTCTGGAGTAAGGGCTCATTCAACAAGAGCCATGTCTTCTTCCATGGCCCTGTTCGCTAGTGTACCCATCCACCAGATTTGCCGGGCAGCTACGTGGTCCAGCAGGCACACGTTCACGAAGCACTACTGCCTGGAATCGATTAATGAAGCGGACACAGCTGTGGGACAAGCAGTTCTACGGAATCTGTTTAAATAAGGTGAGCCTCTGCTACTTCCCTCCTCCTTGGGAATTCTTTATTGCATATTAAATACATTGTTATTGTAGTACAGACAATATTATTATAGCCTTCTCTAAGGCTGCTTACTGCTCACTATTCTATTCAAGCATGTGAATCTATGAAAGACACCCCAAATACTGGAGAAGAACAAATGTTACTTACCTGTAAACTGTGGTTCTCCAGTATTGGTGTCTTTCATAGATTCACATGCGACCCACCCTCCTCCCCTCAGAGGCTCTCTTCTCCTCCTTCGGCTCTGTTGTTACTCTAGTGCTCGAAAATCTGAGGACCTGAGCCTCTGAGGAGAAGGTTCTAGAGGGTGCTTGCACCTGATTGGCTGGAGTTTGGACTATAAAACGACATTGATATGTCAGTAAAGTGATTCTTTTTCTCAATACTTTCCTATGTGTCAATACTATCCTATGGTATTTTTCACTTAACCCTTTCACCGCGGCGGGAATTCCGCCGCGGTGCTGGGGGGTGCGGGGGGGGCAGCGCGGTGGCGCTGTGCTCATGACGGAGCCGCTCCGTCATGAGCCACGGTTGGGCTGTGCTCATGACGGAACGGTTCCGTCATGACTCCGCCCATTTGCGTTGTCCCCCCGCACAGGCGGGGAAACAGCGCCGCGCAGGCGGAGCGGCCGCCAACGGGCGTGTCATGACGGAACCGTTCCGTCATGAGCACACGGCAACCGTGGCTCATGACGGAACGGTTCCGTCATGAGCAGGGAAGGGGTTAATATGCTAGTTCTGAAATGTATATAAAAATTATTTGGATATCTATATGCTATTATGTGGTTATGTATGTTTATGTATATACATTACACTTATTGCTTTTTATATACCGTGGGACTCCCACTTCGACGACGGGGAATATTCAAGCATGTGAATCTATGAAAGACACCAATACTGGAGAGCCACAGTTTACAGGTAAGTAACATTTGGTCTTCTGCCCTGCTCCTTTCATTCTGGATATCTCTTTCATTATCTCTGTTTTATCTGTCAAAATTTGCAAAATTGCAGGGGTTGTATCAAATCTGGTTGTATTAACTCTGGCTGTCATAGGACTAACATGCGTTGGCTGTAACTGTGCTTTTATCCTACACAAGAAAAGATGCAATAAACACTTTGCCATATTAACAGGCACTTCTTTAGGATACACTAAAGGTGGTGTTTTTATGGCATGGGGAATAAGAGAACATACATGACAACTATCATTTTGTGTATTGGTACCTATATCATGCATGCTTTTGTACCACAAATGATCAAGTAGAGAATCATGCAGAGGATGTATATCTGTTTCATTGAAAACAGCTCTACGAAAGCGTAATACTTCTTCCCTAAGGGTGAGATCTTTTGCATCTACATAACACAATACAATAGAAAATTTTCAGAGTAATAATCATAACCACTGAACTCATTATTATACTATGAAAAATATCATTTAGCTGTCTCTTCATTGTATAATTTGTTCTTGGACCATTGCCTCCTCCACTCCTTGTGGGAGTGAGGCCAAAAATTGAATAATGTCTGTTACGTGCACCCAGTTCCTCATCCCCTCCACTTTTACTGCTGTTGGCGTGCTCTGTGTTACTTGGTAGGGGCCTAGAAACTTGGGATCCTTCCATGTTCTCACAAAGTTGCGCACGAAGACCCAGGGACCGATGCTGATGGCTGTAGACAAGGGCAGGGGTGGGGCAGAATAAACCTGTACAGCTTTTGTTAAGGCAGACATGTATGCATTCATTTCTTGCCAAACACTTTCTGATGCAGACTTGGTATCAGAACGAATCATTTGATTTTGTTTAAAAGGAAAATTAGAATGCCTACCTGTTACGACTTGGTGAGGGGTCATATGACGATCTTTTGAAGGGGCATTTCTCAATGCATACAGAGCAAGGGGAAGGCAGTAAAGCCAATTCTTTTTCAGTGTCTCAAAAACTTTTGACACTTTGCTTATCAATAAGCCATTCATCCTCTCAACAATTCCATTTCTCTCTGGGTGGTAAACTGAGGTAAACTGGTGTTCTACTCTTAATAGTGTAGTAATTACTGTGTTAGCAAAGTGTTTTCCATTATCGCTGCGTATCGCCGCAGGAACCCCCCACCTAGGTATGACCTCTCGCACCAGGAATTTGGCTGCCTGGTCAGCATCACACCTGGAGCAGGGTCCTGCTTCAATCCATTGCGAAAATGGACACACCACTATTAACAAATACCTATATCCATTACATGTTTGTATCATATCTACAAAATCTATTTGTAACTCTATGAAAGGACCTATTGGTCTTGGAATGGAAGATGAAGGCATGTTTGGTGACCTCTTATTAGAGTACTGATAACACACATGACATGAAGCTAGAATACATCAACTAATGGTCCTAGATTAGGGATAAACCAGCTTTTATTTAATTCATCCATCATTACTCTTTTAGAATTGTGTGTTGGTAAATGAAGTTGTCGAAGGGCTGTTATAAGTAATGACTGAGGCATTATAACTTTACCTGAAGTTGCTGATCTTTAAAGAAGATCTGGAAATCCAGTAATTTCCCCCCTTGATTTCCAGAGATCTTTCTCATGTTGTGGTGCTGCATTTTGAATGTCTATTAATGCCTCTGTAGAAATATTCACATAGTGTTGTATCTCAACCTCATCATCTGCACCTAAAGTGTGCATACTGCATGTTTTCATTGCATATAAACTAGCTTCCTTTGCTGCTGTATCAGCAGCTTCGTTTCCCTTAGAAACCAAATCTGTTCCCGTTGTATGTGCCTGGCACTTAAACACTGCTACTTGACATGGTATTTGTAATGCTGCAATAAGATCAGCTAAAAGATGTTGGTGCGCTACTGGTGTCCCATCAGATTTAAGAAATACTCATTTCCCATCTCTTCAGCCCTGAGTGAACTGTGGAAGCTACATATGCTGAATCAGTGTATATTGTTACTGGCTGAGCCTGACAAGCCTGCAGGGTTATTATCAATGCTTTTAATTCAGCCACTTGGGCTGAGTCTTGGGATGGCAAGGGTAAGAGGTGCAATGTGTGTAAGGTATAATCAGTAGGTGTACCAATAGCCTCAACAACAGCTGCACCTGTATGTCTTTTACCTGTCTCCTAGTCTATCCATTAGGAACCATCATCAAGCAATTGTCGGCCATCAGACAAGGGGTCCTCATGTGCCAGGTGATCGTCCTCCTCCCATGTTGCACTACAGTCATGATCAGTGGGCTCTAGTGGGTGCACTAAAAAAGTTGCAGGATTGACTGAGTGTACTCGCTCAATGCAGATTGAAGGGTTTGACAGTATTACTTCATAACCTGTTGCTCTTTGAGTGGTCAGTGTACTTTTACTTTTCTGCAGCACAGGAAATTGAGAGTGCTCAACATACAATGTTACAGCGTATCCTGCTGTAATAGTACTATTTTTTTCTACTGCAAAAGCTGCTGCTGCAAGCACTCGCTCACAACGAAAGTGACCTTTCATTACGGGATCTAATAGTCCACTAAAATAGACGACAGGCTTATGACCCATTGGGTGTTTTTGAGTAAGGACTGATATCATGGAATCCTCTGTGGCAGCTGAAAACAGAAAAAAATATCTTTGTGTAGTCTGGATTTGCTAGCACTGGGGCTGAAGCAATTGCTTCTTTCAATGTCTGAAATGCACTTACACTGTCATCACTCCACTGTCTGCCTGTGTTGTCAGTTTTAGCTTGCTTCATTACATACAATAGTGGTTGTATGATGGTAGCATAATCAAATACCCACTGACGTACAAAATTACAAAGGCCTAGAAATTTCTGCATGTCTTTTACTGTCTTGGGCTGAGGCTGATCACGTATAGTTTGTATTCAAGAACCTGCTATCTTTTTGCCTTCTGCGGACAACACTTGGCCCAAATACAGCACTTCTTTTTGCACAAACTGTATTTTTTTCCTGTCCACTTTGTATCCCTTAGTAGCAAGTAGCGTTAGGAGATTGACAGTGTCCAGAACACAATCAGATTCTGTTTTACTGCATATTAATAAATCATCTACATATTGCAAAACTGTACTGTCTGACCGGAAATTTAACAAATCATCTCTCAATACTCTATTAAACACAGATGGAGACTCACAATAGCCTTGTGGGAGTCTAGAATACTGGATATGTTCACCATCAAAACTGAAGGCTGTCAAATAATGACTGTCAGGATGTAAAGGTATGCTAAAAAAAGCATTCTTTAAATTCACCACAGAAAACCATTTGCTGTTACTTGGTATATTAGTCAATATCACAGATGGGTCTGACACTATGGGGTACTCTGCTAATACTATGGCATTAAGGGGGCGAAAATCCTGAACCATCCTCCAAGTATTACCTGTGGATTTTTTCACAGGATAAATTGCTGTATTACAAGGTGATGGACAGGAATACAGGACTCCCTGGTCCTTCAGTCTTTGTATTGTCCCTCTAATACCTTCTTTTGCTTCTTTAGACAGTGGATACTGTTTTACATGTGGCAATTGTGCACCTGGCTTCAACTTTATCTTAAATGGTTCTGCAGATAGTATCAGTCCTACCTCACCTGGAGCTGATGTCCAGAGACAAGGTGGGACGGCTGCAAGTGCTTCAATATCATTGGAGGGAGATGGCACAATTGGTAACGTGGTCTGTGTACTGTAAACACGTACTAACAAGGGTGCAGTGTGTGTATAAACTATCTCAGTTCTGGTGGGATCATCTGAAAAGAGTTCTGAATCAGAAATGTCCCGTGGTCTCAGACCAGGCATAAGAAAAATCAGGACCTTCCAAATTCCTCTGTCATTATCTGATGCCACCAGAGCGCCCCACCTTCTGGATATTTCTATGCACTCAAGATAAAGGATATTCACCTGTCCTAGTTCATCACCACCAGCTTGTCTTCTGAAAAGTAGTCTTGGTGGTAATTCCATCCAGCTCCCTAAAAGTATTTCCTCTGTCTTCAGAACCGTAAGTACTGCATCTTCTAGCAGTTTATAATGCACTGGCTCTGCCCTTCCAACCACATTTTCCTCTGGTATTCTTAGTAAATGTATCCCACATTTCACTTGCCGTGGTATTTCACATGTCAGGGACCCATCAGATGAAAACCTTATTGTCATGTTTAATTTAGACATGATATCCCGTCCTAATAAATTTGCTGGTGAATTTGGAGAATAAAGGAAACGCTCCTGCGTTCGCACTCCTGCCACCTCTATGGGCACATGTGTTGTGTATGGAATGCGCTGTACTTCACCAGAGAAGCCCTGCGTATCCATGGTGGCAGAGGACAATGGAACATTTCCTTCTGAGAGGCAAGATTTTGCTGCCCCTTTATCAACCAAAAAAGCATACCTCCTTCCCATTATAATCATTTCTACCATTGGTTCTTCCTCTGGGTCTATAGTCCTAGCTACCACAGTACAATTGGGATTCCCTGGTGCGTTCCTTCAGGCTGTATTATAAAAGGGGTTTCCACCTTGAACAATCACTCCCCCTTGTCCTTGACTCCCTGTGCTCACCAGTGAGGTAGTCTGCACCTGATGCTGGCCTACTGCCTGCACAACAGGTGCTGGTGCCCCTTGAATAGGTACGTTAGCAAATTGCTGTTGTGGCATATAAACCTGTGGTAGTGGAGTTATTTGTTGTTGAGGATAGGGGGCATACTGATATGGACCATATTGAGGCGCTGGCCCTGACATTTTCACATTTTGTCTTTCCCTTCCTCTCCCTATTCCTATCACTCTCTTAAAGCGGCATTCAGCAATAAAATGTCCAATATTACAGCAGTAATGGCATTTAAAATTTCTTCTTCCTTGCATCTGTCTCCCCTCTCTTTGACCCCTTCCTTGCTCCCTGTTTGCAACAGGAACCTGCACAGTCATTTCTTTTCCTGCCTTTTCCTTCTCATTTTTCTGTATTTTTTGTGTCACCAGTTTAGCTTGGGCTCTGTCACTTTGCTCTTTATTCCTCCTTTCCTTTTCTTCATTTTTTTCTACAAAAATGTATATGTGCTTGTATTTCTGCCCAGGGTTTTACATCTAAAGCCACAACCTGATCTAAATGGTCTTGTATATCTCCTGGTATCCCCTGTTTTAAAACATTGTAGAATAACTACATCTCATGTCTACAGGTCCTACATCTGCTTCCCACTTTTTCTTCATCATTGTTATGTAGTCTGCACAGGACTGTCCTGGAGACATAGTTTGTCATCAATGCCCCAGTATCTGGTCGGTCTGGGTACCTATTCCTTAATTCAGTCCACACTGTAGAGCGCACAACTCCAAAAGCAGACCCATCATGTTTTCCTTTAGTAATAGTTGCTCCTTGTATCCCTGCACTTCTCATTATACTATCCACCTTATCCCCTACTATGGAGCTCAAAAGGCTCTTTACATCCCCAAGAGCTAAAGGTATCCCAGCTGTTGCATTTTCAAATGCTTTTATCCATTTCCCTGCTCCTTCATGTAATGGAGGCAAGCCTTTTTTTTTAGATTTTCTTTATCCATGTGTTGCCATGTAACATAGACAGGCTGTGCTCCCTGTGTCTTATACACCAGTGGCATCTGCATTGCAGCGGTATTCCTGTCACCATGTCCCTCATAAGGTGTGTCAGCCCTTAAAGCATATTTCTTCCACACACACACAGACTTTGTTGCATGTAATCATAATCCCACTCTGGATCCCCATAACCTTGAAAAATACATAAATCAGCCATATTTATCAATTCAGGATCAAAGGATCCTGCTCTTGGCCACACTTTCATCTGTGGCACCATGCCTGCTGTCCATCCTGCAAGGTTATTAGTAAATGGGCAACATTATACCAACTATGTTCTCCCTTTGCTACTATTTCATTGGGTGCCAAGTCACTGTTTCATTTCCTTTCTATTCTCTGTATAAAACTTGTCATTCCCTGCATATTTCGTACATGAAGGGATCTTACTTCAGCTGGAGGGGAACTTGCCCTAACTCTATCATACCCTCTGCGTGAAATGGACGCCCAGACCTTGTTGTACTACTGGGAAACACCTGCTCTCCTCTTAATTGTTCTCTAAAAGCACTTTGTTCCTCTAATCTTCTTCTATTTATTTCAGCATTTCTGTTCTCAGACTCTTGCCACAATTCCATGCATTCCCGGTCAAGAACTCTTCTAGTTTCACTCTCCACTGAGTTTATTTCTTCCTCATCTTTCTCATCCTCTCCTGTCACATTCTTGATTTCTAGATCATATCCTATGTCCCTTACAACTTGCTTTGCATCTGGTTTAAATTATATGTAATTACATAAATTTGAACAGTCATCAGCAATAAGGCTTAATCTCTTAATTGTATTCTGTATTCCCTTTACAGTGGTGGTCATGGCACGATAACCCTTATCCTCTTCCTGATATATTTTTGATTGTGCCCCTAAATCAATCTTCACCTGTGGGGTGCTAGTATAATATCCATTTCCCTCACTTGAGTTCTGAGGAATCTTGCTCGCCCATTCTAATATATCTTTTGACTTTTGTTCCAGCAATTTTCCATTGTTGTCTTGTCTTAATTTTACTGAAATGTCTCCTGTTAAAGACACTGGTCCCTCATATACTTTTTCAGGTTTAAGAGGGTCTTTATTAATTGTTTGAGCAAAATCAACCTCCCCCATTTTTAATAAGTCGTCAACCTTTGGTGTAACTTTGTTAATGTCAGTCAAAGGAATTAATATTGGATCTTTATAGCCTAAAGCTGGAACATCAGTGTCCTCGGAGTCTATTGAGGTAGTGGATTCCTTATCTTTCACTGACAATGATGGATACATACCCTGACGGCATAAGGGCCCTTTAATTATCTCAGAATATGTCGGGAGTGGTGCTGTGGCTTCTACATGGGAATCCTGACTGAATATCTTCCACATGTCCAATGATGCTAATCTTTTTGTTCTATTATCTCCTTTATATGCTCCTAAAATATATGATATTACATGGGCTATCACTGTATTATCAAAAGAGCCATCTGGTGGCCATGGAACCAGGGAAGTCTTTGTGCCTTCTGCCCATTCCTGACAATGTCTTTTTATTCTGTCACAGTCTCCTGGAAATGTGGAAATCATATGGCCTAAAGGAGTTCCTTTGTCTCCCTGCCTCCCCTTGGAAGATTTCTTAAAGAAAGGCATGACTTCACAATTTTCCTTTTAATCTACCAAAAAACGTTTACTATTCTTAAAGGCTCCTGTCCTAATGTAGTTCACATTAAAAACAGTTGGTACCTCTGATACTGTAAGAGAACTTATAATCTATTACACATGATATAACAATCACAAATCTACATTATATTTATATATACATATATATTTAGAAAAACAACTCACATAGCATATAAATACAAAACGTCAACTTTTCCTCTTTCTCTGACGTTTTCCTAATTCAAATTGTCAGGATAAACCTCTTAGATAATTCCTATTTCTCTAATAATTCCCAAAGGGAAAGAAAAACAGTCTGCCAAGTTTAACTAAATAAACCTCTATTTCTCTGACGATTCCTAAACAAAAGGTCTGTCAGGATCAACAAAACACATTTAATTCTCTCTCTTCCTCTCTGACGATTCCTAAACAAAGGTCTGCCAGGATTAACTAAATACACATCTCCGTTTGTAACAGTTGTGGATCAATACACAAGGATTCGACGATCGCCCTTCTTTCCTACCTTTTCTGGCCGCTGCAGACGTCCCCCAGACCGGTACCCCTGTCGTCCAAAAAACAGATCTTTCGTATCAACGGGTGTCTGTCATCCTCCTCAAATTGTGCATGACTAAATTAGTTGTCCTAAGGGGCCCCGAAGGGGAACCTCCCCAGCGGCAGGCAGGAGCAAAGGGGAATCTCTTGGCCGGCTCTGCCACGATGTTGGGAAAAAATCCTTTAAGCAGTGCAAATCATTTAATCACCACATCTGCAACAAAAGGGAGTATAAAAAGGTTTATTGTACATGCCGGGCTAATTCAGCTGGGAGAGTGATGTGCTATGAGCGAAGCACAAGTCAATCTCAACTAACATACACTTCAAGTCTACTTCTTATAATACTAATTTTGGCCTAGATCGATATTTAATACAATGTTCACAATAGAAAAAGCTTCCTGCTTTTCCGTTATGTCCCACCCAGATTACATACATTTATTTAAAGAACAGCTCTTTCCTGTTGTTTGTGACTTCTCATGCCAAACTAACAGACTACAATGGAAAACAATCTTGCTGCTCTTAATTTCCTGTTAAAATATCCTAGGCAGGACGTTCTCAGCTCGAATACAATGAAGAGGAAATAACACTTAAACCAAACCGCATTGAGACCTTTTTTTGAAAGCAGGCTGTAGGTTATTTCCAGATACAATTGTGCAACTTTAACATGCACGTTTAAACAGCATTATACCGTTTTTCTGTCTTTACATAATATTTCACAGAGTGTGGGCACGTGACAGATAAAAATGAATAATTAGGTCCTAAATCTAAGTTAAGGTTTTGATTCCTTTTAATGATATTCTAATGTTTTCAAAAACTGACGAAGAACGTGAAATTGCCATTAATAAGGTTTTCAACACTCTAGAAAAAAGATACATAACTTTACAGAAAAACAAATGTACCTTTAAAGTTAAATAAAGTATTTAGGGCACGTAATTTCAGAGCATGGCATAAAACCTAGACCAGGTCTAGTTAAAAGTATTGTTGAAGCTCCGGCACCACAAAATAGAGAACAGCTTATGTCTTTTCTTGGGTTGTGCGAGTTTTATGCCAAGTTTATGAAGGATTTTGCGAAGACTACTGAATGCTGCAGAGCATTGTTGAAGAAGGGAGCAACATTTCTATGGTCTGAGGAATGTGAAAAAGGTTTCTATGCCATCAAAGATCACATTGTTAAAGCCTCCGCTTTGCAAGCATTTGTGGAAGGGAGACAAACTGTAGTTATTGTTGATGCATGTGAATATGGTCTGGGGCAGTGCTTTTACAATTTGTGGAAGGCAAAGAGCACACAGTGGATTTTGCTTCAAGTAAGTTACGTCCTGTAGAAAGAAAGTACTCAGTTATAGGATAAGAACTTCTAGCGTGTGTTTGGAGTGTTAAAAAGTACAAACAGTACTTGTGGGACAGATCCTTTGTTTTAAAAACTGATCATCGTCCGCTCGTTGATATTGTGTCGGGTAGAAAGGTGAAACGCACCACTGCTCATTTGGCCTGACCGTCTGCTAAGCTTTTGGAATACACTTTTGTTGTAGAGTATATTCCAGGTGGAAAAAACAGTAGGGCAGACTGTTTGTCAAGACTTGCCATTGTAGATATGGAAGAACAAGATTGGAAAACAGAAATTGAAGAGTGTTTTATGGCTTGAATTAGTCAAAGTAGTTTGTCTTTTGTAGAAGATTATTGGGTAGGTGAGGTGGAAAAGGATCTTGTTCTCAATGAGGTCATGTCTTTGATTAAAAAAGGTTGGGCCAAGGAAAAAAGTCTTTCACTGGAATTGCAACTGTATTGGAAGACCTGTGATGAATTGTCCGTTGAGAGTGGCAAGGTAGTCAGAGGTGATAAACTGGTTCCACCTGAGTGTTTTCGGCATTAGATAATTTCAGCTGCACATTTGGTACATTTGTGTTGCGACCTTTACGAAAAGGAAGGTCAGAGTTGATTTTTGGAGACCAAAAATGGATTCTCAGATTGATGATTTAGTTAAACAGTGTATACGATGCAATGCTAGTGATAAGACCTTGGTTTTGGAAAGGGTGGTTGAGTCTCCTGTATCTCTGCCTGCAAGAGCTTGGCAAAGATTAGGGATGGATTTTTTGGGACCGTTCCATATTCTCCCTTCCAACATGAGATATTTCCTGGTACTTGTAGATCATCTGTCCGGGTTTGTAGAAGTTGAGCCAATTAGTGTTCCCACTTCTAAGAGTGGGATTGGTTGTATAAACAAAATATTTCTCAGAGAAGGCTATCCTGAAGACATTTTAACAGAAAAAGGTGTTCAATTTATTTCTCAAGAGATTAACTTATTTTTACGCACTTGTGGTATTAAACATATCAGAACTCCACTCTATCACCCTCAGAGTATTGGCAAGGTGGAGGGATTCAACAGAGTTGTTGTGGAATGTGTACAAGCGAACCAAGGCCTGTGTCATTCAAGCTTTAAGAGATTTAGTTTGGTCTTATCGTACTTCACCTCATGTTGCCACCAATATCAGTCCATTTGAACTTATGAGGGGAAGAAAAGCTTCTTCTCAGGGTTACCCATTTTGGATGGTCAGGACCTTTCATGAAGGTTGTAATATGAAATGTGTGTGGGAGTCAGCAAATAAGAAGTCTACTGAAGTTAGTTTGAAGAACTGTGAGTCCACTTTTGGAAGAGAGACACATAGACTGAATGTTGGGGATTGGGTCAGAGCAAAACATCCTGTTTCTGTCAGAAAAGGTTTTTCCGAGTTCTTAAAGCCTCAACACATTGTTGAGATACGCAGAAAGGCTGTGAAATTGTTCAATGGTAACTGGTGGAATTCGTCTCACGTAGCAAGGGATCCCTGTGTGCGCTCTGGGTTGGTTGATACCACCAAGGATGTTTTCCAGAAAACAGGGTTTCTACAGGTGTGGGTGATGCTGAGAAAGTTGACAGAAAGAGCACCAGGGTACATGTTCGACCCAGTAGATTACGTGGTTATGTTTGATTTCATATTTTATGTTTGTTTGTTTTTTATCGCATGATTTATGTTAAAACTTGTATAAAATCTTGTACTGCTTTTTTATCTTCTGTTATTCTGTGCCATTTATTGTTCTCCCTACGTAATGGGAGTACGTACTTTTAGAATTATTTATTAAAAAAAGTGAGGTGTGGTGATGCTGGAAGAATGTGCTTGAGGTGGGTGTTATCTGGAATGTTGGGTGCAGGCACGAGCAATATGCCACAAATGTTCTGTGTGTGGCAGTTGCTGCTGATACCTCGCACAGCGCTGCTGGTCCGGACAGCTCTCTGTTAACCTTCATTAAACCGGCTTACTATTGGAAACTCTTGAGTCCCTTCGTCCTTCCTTCAGTAACCTATACCCTGGGTACCCTACCAATAAAGAAAATCTTTGGGTATACTTAGAGGTATTTTTTGATTCTCTATTTTCATCTGTATCGCTGCTTATCCAGTAAGAATTTATCTAAGAACCCTCATCCCTTTGGTTGAGTCCGCCCTGCTGGTACAACTCTACCAGGGTGTGGATAGGCGCCAATGATGAAGCATATGATAATAAATTGAGTGAGGCATCCATTTCGAATCTTTAGATATCCAGACATTTCCAGGAAGTAATATTCTATCTGGACCCCATCTGTCTACTTCCATTTTCTTTCTCTTATTTTGCCCAGTTGCTCTTGTGTATAAAGAGTGAATTTTGGAGAACACCACTGGGCAGGTTTCTCTCACTCTCCTGGTTGCGAGAATAGGACTGGCACCATGCTCATTTCCATTATTGCTAAAGTAATCCACCGTCAGTTTACAGGGTAAATTAACTTGTGAGGCAAAAAGCCTCTGTTTCATGAAACCATGTTAACTTGCAGCATGTGAAGGTTTTTCACAGCTCGTTTTTCTTACTTTTACTTTTCATCTTCAGACTGTACCTGCTTTTTAGCCACTCCCCATAAACTTGGTATTGTTTAGATATATTTCTTCCCATTGCCACCTCAGTCTTGTCTATCTAATCCTAACTGCATTTTGTCCCAGATGATCACTTATTATTCAAACTTGCTTTGATTTCATTAGTAACATGCTATCCAAAGGCTCACATCTCCTTTCCTTAGTGGACCCCATAGTCCTTTTTTTCTGTGCCCTCTTCAATTGGAATCAGCCTATTGCCTCCCCATTTGGCGTTAGTAAGCAGGTTCTCCCACTGGTGTTTACCAGTTGCTGAGTTAGACTCCGAACTGGCCTTTGGGGATAAGGAGCGTTCAGTAGCTTATCAGCCGACTTTCAATAATCTGACCTCATAGACCTTTCTTCAATTAGATGGGCTTAATTAGCCATGCCTGAAAGGATCCCAAAACACCTACCCATGCCTTAAGGTTTTAAGAGCTAACAGGGGGTTGAAGCTTGCCAGTTCCTGAGTGATACCACATAACAGTGGTTCTTAACCTTTTGACTTCTGTTGACCTGCCACTGAATCATAAATGGAATCTGTGGACTCCCACTGAATCCTTTTTGAAAGCCAGAGATCCCCGGTCTAAGCAATTTCTATGATTTGGACCTCAAAACAAAACACCATAATAGAAAAACAAGTATAAACCACACACATGCTCAAATATTGAAATAAAGTGTGTCATTTACAAACATAGAAAAAAGTTTTCAAGTTTTCGATTTTACTTCTTTATTAGTTTTAGTTGATTAATTTTAATATTAATTTTGTAAACACACACGGACCCCCTGAGTAGGCCTTGTGGACCCCCAGGGATCCTCGCAGTAGCGGCCTGTGGAGGGAGTGCCGCGGGATGGTGGGGTGACTGCACACAAGTGTACAAATCAACACACTAGCAAGAAGTATAACAATTTTGGTAACTGTTTACTAATCCTCTTAGCATGTGCTTTTTGACCTAATGAGGGGTAAGGAATATATTTTCCAAAGCAACAGCATAATACAATTTTTGTCAAGATTAACAGATAGTAGTGACTTGACATGAGCCTGACTTGCAGTTATGGTGTAGAAGACAACACAGGCAAGTGGAGAGACTCAAGAACAGTCAAGGAATGGGGGAATATTTCAGTGGAATATTTTTTGCGGTGGCTTTGACTCGTTGAGGCATTTTGTGGTAGTGTAGCCTGGAGGCAGAATGAACTGCTGCCACTGAGATTGGTAAGTAAGGTGGACTAGTTAGCAGAAACACCAAGAAATATTCTATCAGAACAAGTACTGAACAGATCGGAAAGTGAGAGAGAGTGAGAGAGAGCACTGAAAAGAGCAGACGGGAACAAGGAGCCAAGAACCAAACATGTCACAGGAGTGGGGACAAACATACAATTTAATGTTTAGAAGAAATCTGAGGGGACCTATAAGACACCATTAGAGCACAATTGTAAAGTAATTGTGAGAAGTTGGCCTGGCATATGCTGGTCACTAGTTATAGTGGCCAACTTGCACCAGTGCAATTCGACTCTTATGGTAGATAGGTTTAAGACAACCTTTTAAAGAAAGCTATCCTAGTGGTAGCTGTGGAGAGCAGCCTTCAGGCTAAGTCTCAGAGGAATGTAAAACAGCTTGTTTTACATTATAATCTCTTGAATTACCAAATGAAAGGACACCACACAGGTTTATATATATCAAATACATATGTATTTATCACTAGACACACTCTACTAATCTCTTTATGAGATTAGAAGCCAGATACACATTCAAATGTCAACATTTCACAATAAATTAAGCACAAATATGGCTGGAGCCCTAGGGGCATACCAGACCATATACTGAAAAACGGTATAAGAATGTCGACTTGCAAAATGACAAGTCCTAGGGCCTGGGGAATCGCTGGGGCTTCACTACTGCAGTGTTAGCAGGTAAGTAACAGGCCCACGGGAGATGCGTGCAGTGTGTGAACACAGCCGCGGGTACCCTATTGATTATAATGATGCAAGTCGCGGTTTGATTTTGAAAGTTCTAGGGTACTTCGAGGAAGTCTACAAGCAAGCCACTTACAAGGTAAGTACTTCGAGGGCCAACACACACTAGGGCACCAGAGTGCACGAGTTACCTCACCTAGGGAAGCCGGGTGCATAGGTGTCTTTTGGTGTCGGGTCGCGTCGCTGTTTTCTATGGAGACCAAAGAAGATTTGCTGCTTGCATCGACTGAAGAAGTGTTTGGTGGAATCCAAGGGTGGATTCAAGATGCTGAAGACCTGAAAATTGAAGGGACAGTGTTCAAAGTCACTTGTCAGTGACCGGTGGCCAGGAAGATGGCTGACCACGGATGTCAGGTGATTTCAGGTCGTCGATGGTGTTTTGACTCTTCGCTCATGAGGTCCAGGAGGGATTGACGATGACCAGCAGCTGGATTCGGTGTGTCCCACAAATTCTGCAGTTGATGGCGGTAACGGCAACCGGATTGGAGCCAACAAGCCTTGGCAACTGCAAGTATTGTGTAGACTTAAGAAAGTCGATGGTGCAGACCAGCAAGGTCTGAGGGACTCACCCAGCAAGGGTGAGTGAGGGCATGCCTGGAGCAACCAGGAGAGCCCTTTTAGTTGATAAGAAAGTCTTTGGGGGACCCACAAGTCAATGGAAAATGGATCACAAAGGCATCTCTTCAGGAAATGCTTCACAGGCGCCCACGGTCACTCGGGACAGGGTAGGGCTCTGATTTTCACTGCAAAACCTGTTGGAGGCTTGGACCACAAATGGTCTAATGCACAAGTTCGTGGA
This sequence comes from Triturus cristatus, assembly GCF_964204655.1. NCBI lineage: Eukaryota > Metazoa > Chordata > Amphibia > Caudata > Salamandridae > Triturus > Triturus cristatus. The sequence goes on along the minus strand of NC_140585.1, from coordinate 1,271,049,215 downwards.
ATATCGTGAAGGGTTTGCACTCGACAATAGTGCACAGTCCCTGGGTATTGCTGTTCCTCATCACTCATAGGGTCCATTCACCACAGCTCTGCTGGGGACTCACAATGGCCATCGAGAAGTCAGGAAATCCACTTCTGGGGCTGCAGGGACTTCGAACTCTGGCGGGAGCGGGAAAGTTTGCAACTGTTGATTAAGGTTTTTGGTGCCTGCCAAGCAGGGGAGTCACTCCTTGACTCCAAGGGAGATTCTTCTGTCTTCCAAAGGTAGTGGAACGTTGAAGGGCCAGGATTCTTCTTTGTCAGAGCGTTGTCCAGGGTTATCTGAGTTGCAATGGCAAAGTTTGTTATCTTATAATGAAGATAGGGGAGATAGCTCTATGACCACTCCTCTAGGAGGGTCAGGGGAGGGGGTGGTTACACCCACTTCCCTTTGTCCAGTTTCACGCCAGAGTAGGGACAGGTAGCCCCTGAACAGGTTTGAGGTGGCATATGCACAGAGGAGCCTACTGCACCCCCAGTGCAGGATTTCAAAGCACTCTAGGAGTGCACCCACCCAGCCCCAATACACTAAATCCTGTCTGGAAGGTGGTGACACCACCCTGTGACAGGATGCCTTTTGTTGGGCTTCCTCCACTGCGAGTTTCAGTCAGCAGCAGGAGGGCAGCCCAGTGTCTGTACTGGTGGCATCCATTTTGGGATGCCAGGGCTCTATAGGATTTCTATTGTTTTACATGTCGCCCCTCTAGAAGGGTGGGATCATGCACCCACATCATGGTCTGATGTGGGGCTATGATTCCAAGTTGTTTGACACCAAACACAACATGTTTTGATGTAGTCATTCCAAAGTTAGCATTTTAATGCACTTAAGAGTATATGGTTTAACCGCATCCACAAACAGCCATAGAGAATAGACTCTGGTAGCTGCAGAGGGGCCCTGCTCAGGCAAAGGCACCCCCTCACATTGTAAACCAAGCACCCTGCCCTCAGGATTGATAGGGCCTGCCATAGGGGTGGCTGATAGGTTTATATGTGTGTATATGGTGAGATATAGAAACCTATATCTCAGTGAGGAGTGCTAACACTACCTCACACAGGCTGCAGTAGCAGGCCTGTGGTGTCAGATTATGAATACTTCCCATGGGTGGCATAATACATGCTGCAGCCCCTGGTAGGCCTGTGAAGTGCCTATGCCCTAGGTACCAAAGGTACCATATACTAGGGGCTCATAAGGTACCACAGTATCCAATCACTAGTGCATCTAATATGCACACCAAGTCGTTTAGAGAGAACAGAGAGACTGGGGCCCTGATTAGCAAGGACCCAGCCTGACTATAGCCAAAAACCAGTGTATACATCAGAAAGTGGGGGCAATATACGTGCAGATCCTACTCTCCTACACCCCCCCCCCCCCAAACGCAGGGAAATTAAACTAACCTTGACCAGTTGAGTCTTCATGTTCTAAGTGGAAATACCTTGAGAGTCCATCTGCATTGGCATGTTGGGTCCCAGGTCTATGTTCCACTGTATAGTCCATCCCCAGTAGCGCCCTGTGGAGGGAGTGCCGCGGGATGGTGGGGTGACTGCACACAAGTGTACAAATCAACACACTAGCAAGAAGTATAACAATTTTGGTAACTGTTTACTAATCCTCTTAGCATGTGCTTTGTGACCTATTGAGGGGTAAGGAATGTATTTTCCAAAGCAACAGCATAATACAATTTTTGTCAAGATTAACAGATAGTAGTGACTTGACATGAGCCTGACTTGCAGTTATGGTGTAGAAGACAACACAGGCAAGTGGAGAGACTCAAGAACAGTCAAGGAATGGGGGAATATTTCAGTGGAATATTTTTTGCGGTGGCTTTGACTCGTTGAGGCATTATGTGGTAGTGTAGCCTGGAGGCAGAATGAACTGCTGCCACTGAGATTGGTAAGTAAGATGGACTAGTTAGCAGAAATACCAAGAAATATTCTATCAGAACAAGTACTGAACAGATCGGAATTTAGGATTTTCACCTTTCATCTGTTTGAGCCATAGGAGGGGCTTGTGGTCAGTCTGAACTATGAAGTGAGTGCCAAACAAGTATGGCCTCAGCTTCTTCAGGGCCCACACCACAGCAAAGGCCTCCCTCTCTATAGCTGACCAGCGTTTCTCTCTAGGGGTCAGCCTTCTGCTTATGAAATCCACTGGCTGGTCTTGACTTTCATCATTAAGTTGAGACAGTACACCTCCCACACCCACCTCTGAAGTATCTGTTTGAACAATGAACTTCTTTTTGTAATCTGGACTCTGCAAGATGGGGGCAGTGCACATTGCCTGCTTGAGGTCATCAAATGCCTTCTGACAGCTAGCTGTCCACTGAACCTTTTTTGGCATTTTCTTAAAGGTCAGATCATTTAAGGGGGTCACTATACATCCATATCCCTTAACAAACCTCCTATAGTACCCAGTCAGGCCTAAAAAGGCTCTAACCTGTGTCTGGGTTGTTGGAGCTACCCATTCCATGATGATTTGGATTTTGCTCTGCAATGGTTGAACCTGGTCTCCACCCACAAGGTGGCCCAGGTACACAACCTGACTCTGCCCTATCTGGCACTTAGAGGGCCTCCAAAACATTCCTGAGGTGGACCAGGTGATCCTGCCAGGTGGAACTAAAGACAGCAATATCATCAAGATAAGCTGAGCAATAGGTTTCCATACCAGTCAGAACTTTATTCACCAACCTCTGAAAAGTGTCAGGTGCATTCTTCAAACCAAAGGGCATTACCACAAAGTGATAGTGCCCACCAGGGGTTGAAAATGTTGTTTTGGCCTTGGCATCATCAGCTAACTTGATTTGCCAGTAGCCAGCTGTTAGGGCAAATGTACTAAGATACTTGGCTGAGGCCAAAGTGTCTATAAGTTCATCTGCCCTGGGAATTGGATAGGCATCAGTCCTGGTGGCTGCATTGAGGCCTCTGTAGTCAACACAAAACCTCATTTCTTTCTTACCACCCTGGGTATGAGGTTTAGGTATAAGGACTACTGGGCTAGCCCAAGGGCTATCTGAAGGCTCAATAACACCTAGTTCCAACATTTTCTGGACTTCAGTCCTGATACAATCCCTGACATGGTCAGGTTGCCTGTAGATTTTACTCTTTGCAGGCAGACTGTCTCCAGTGTCCACCTCATGGGTGCACCAGGAAGTCTGACTAAACATATGTCTAAACTGGTGCAGCACTTGTCTGCATTCAGTTTGCTGAAGTTAAGTGAGGCTGCTTGTTAAAGCAACACCATCAACTGACCCATCATCAGGGTTCTGTGAGAGCAGGTCAGGGAGAGGGTCACTCTCCTCCTCCTGGTCCTCATCAGTTGCCATGAGCAAGCCCATGTCAGCCCTGTCCACATATGGCTTGAGTCTGTTGACATGGAGCACCCTAAGGGGGCTCCTGGGAGTTCCAAGATCCACCAAGTAGGTGACCTCTCCCTTTTTCTCATCAATTGTATGGGGGCCACTCCATTTGTCCTGGAGAGCTGCTAGGGCCACAGGCTCCAACAGCCACACTTTCTGGCCTGGCTGGTAAACAGTCAGGACAGCCTTTTGGTCATGCCAAGCTTTTTGTAATTCTTGGCTAGCCTCAAGGTTTTTAGTTGCCTTCTTCATGTACTCTGCCATCTGGGAGCGGAGACCAAGTACATAGTCCATCACATCCTGTTTGGGAGGTTTGAGAGGTAACTCCCATCCCTCCTTCACCAGACATAAGGGTCTTCTGACAGGGTGCCCAAACAGAAGTTCAAAAGGGCTGTAGCCAACCCCCTTCTGTGGAACCTCCCTGTGTGCAAACAGAAGGCAGGGAAGTAAAAGGTCCCATTTTCGCCTAAGCTTTTCTGGGAGGCCTTTAATCATTCCCTTTAGGGTTTTGTTGAATCTCTCAACTAACCCATTGCATTGTGGGTGATGGGGAGTAGTGAATTTATAATTGACACCCCACTCCTTCCACATTGCTTTTAAATATCCTGACAAAGTTTGTATCTCTGTCAGATATGACCTCCTTAGGGAAAGCCACTCTGGAGAAAACATCAATGAGGGCTCTTGCTACCACAGGGGCTGTGGTAGTCCTGAGGGGTATAGCTTCTGGATACCTGGTGGCATGATCCACTACCACCAGTATAAATCTGTGCCCAGATGCAGTTGGAGGGTCAAGGGGACCGACAATGTCAATCCCTACCCTTTCAAAGGGAACCCCCACCACAGGTAGTGGTATCAGGGGGGCCTTTGTTGTGCCACCTGACTTGCCACTGGCTTGGCAAGTGACATAGGAGCGACAAAACTCCTTGGTGTCCTCAGACATGTGTGGCCAATGAAAATGAGGGCAAGCCTGTCCCAGGTCTTGTTTTGGCCCAAGTGTCCTGCCAATGGGATGTCATGTGCTAGGGTCAAGAGGACCCCCTAAACTTCTGAGGTATTACCAACCTCCTGGTGGCTCCAGGGGTAGGATCTCTAGCCTCAGAATATAGGAGTCCCTCATCCCAATAAACTTTATGGGACCCACTAACACTCCCAGCAGCCTCAGCAGCAACTTGCTGTCTGAGGGGTTCAAGAGAGGGGCAGCACTGCTGCTCTTTGCTCAGATCTTCCCTGGAAGGTCCCCCTGCCCCCAAGAACTCAACCTGACCAGGCTCAAATTCCTCTCTCCCGACTTAGACAGGAGCTGCTGCAGCGTGAATCGTTACCGCTTTCCTTCCCAAAACTGAATAGGAAGTAGAACTCGGATCGGCTCCGACGCGATTTTTCACCGGAGTTGTCCTCATTTATTTGAACTACGCCTTCTAAGAGACCACATTTGATGAGGAGCTCTGTTTCTCCACGCATGAATAATTCCTTACCAGGCCCTCCTAGACCGTCGGCTAGGTTGCCAATGCTTATTTTAATGTCCTGATGAAGACCCTGCGTGACGATTCAAAGTCGCTCTTATTGGGTTGAAACGTCGACGAAAACTGTTAGGACCAGTGCGAGACCTGTTTTTCATACAATTTTTGATTTATCCATGAAACAGTGTCATTGTTTGTCCTTGATACTGGCCCTTCCCTTGCATATTGTACATATAAAAAGTCTTTCCTGCATTCGTTCACTGTATATATTGTGCACAATTTGGTCACTTATGTCACTCTGTCACAAATTCACTGACTCACTTTACAGTTTACTACCTTGGTAATCCTGCATTTCCAATGTCATTTGTGCTCCGTTATATAAATGATGTAATTTATATATAAAAAATGACATTATATCCTTCAAAACAAGCCTGATCTTGATTTGCACTTTGAGATTGTGTGGTCAACTTGATTGATTCCCCTTTTCTCCTTGATTCATCCTTTCAACAAAGCGATTGTTTTACCTATACCCGACAGAACCACTGCTTTCTTATAATAATCCTACCCAGGTTCTGAGGGACACAGGGTCACCCCATTGTCTATATAATATCAAATTCCTCTGGGGCAGTTCCTTCTTCAGGCTCTGCTTTCCTCCCTCAGGAGGGGAATCTGAGATCTGAGACAGAGGGGAAGGCACAGCCTTAACCCTTCTGCTCCTCCTCTTGGGTAGCATCTGGTCCAAAGTTTCAGGATCCAGAGCTGGTTCAGCTTTATGCATTTTGGCCTGTGACCTGGTCACAGCAAACACCTCTGCAGGTATGCCCAACATCTCAGCATGAGTCCATAATTCTACTTCAGACCAGGCTGAAGTCTCCAGATCATTGCCCAACAAACATTCGACAGGGAGGTCTGCACTGACTACTACCTTTTTGAGGCCAGTTACCCCTCCCCAGGAGAAATTCACAACTGCCAGACTATGGTTGGTCCTGACATTGCTTGCATTGGTCACCTGGTACATTTCACACAGGATGATCTGTGCAGGGTCCACCAGATCGTCTGCCATCATGGTGACACTAGCACCTATGTCCCTGAATACCAAAAGCCTGTTTGCCATTAATGATAAGCTGCTGTTTGTACTTGCCCAGATTACTGGGGCTCACTAGGAAGGACATATCAAGGTCTCCCTCACAAACTAGCAATGCCTGTGTTCGTACTCTGACTAGGCCAGAGTCCACATCAGAACCCAGGGTCAACCCTACTACACCCTTATTCTGGTTACCACCAATAACTGCACTAGGGGGAACAGGTGCCTTAGGGGCTGGAGTGGTGGTGGTTTGGTCTTTGGACTTTGTACAATCAGACGTCCAGTGCCCTTTCTGTTTACAGAATTTGCACCAGGGCTTCTTTTGGCCTTTTCCCTTTGTAGACTGTGAATCCCCACCAGATGCAGATTTTTGGGGCCCTTGTGAAGACTTCTGGTCTTTTGCCTTATCCCCACCTTTATCTGAGCCTTTAGGATCTTGCTTCTTAGTGTCACCCCCTTGGTTCTGGGTTTTCTGCCTCACCCTGGTTCTGACCCATTTGTCGGACTTCTTTCCCAATTCTTGGGGAGAGGTCAGATAAGAGTCCACCAGGTATTGATGCAACAACTGGTTTTGGCAATTATTAAGGATCTGTTCTCTCATTATAAGATTATACAATCCCTTAAAATCAGTAACTCTACTACCAACCAGCCAACCTTCTAGAGCCTTGGTTGCACAATCAATAAAGTCAGTCCAATCCTGAGTCTGTGGTTTCTGGGTATCTCCGAACTTCAACCTGTACTGTTAAGTGGTTAGGCCAAACCCATCTATTAATGCACTCTTCAGGGCTTCATAGTCATTAGCATCCTCTTCTCTAACAGTGAGGAGCTTGTCTCTACCTTTATCAGAAAAGGAGAGCCACAAGATTGCTGCCCACTGGTTCTGGGGGACTTGTTGAACTTTACAGGCCCTCTCCATAGCAGTTATCCATTTGTGGATATCATCCCCACTCAGGTAGGGAGGAACAACCTTGGACAGGTTCCTATGGTCTGGAATATATTCTCTACCTCTAGGGACACTGTTGCTGCCATCAGGGGTATCTAACCCCTCTTTTCTAGAAGCTCTCTGGAGCTCAAAGGCTTCTCTATCTAAGGCCAATTGCTTGGTTCTGAGGGCAAGCCTAGCTTCCTCATACTGGAGCAACTTGTACCTTCTTTCAGAGGAGGTCTCTCTATGTAAGTATGTATGTAAGTATATGTTCGAGTGATATGAATGGTCAGATTCCCTTGAAGGGGACCTAGGCCTCTCTTCCACTCTATCAGTCCTCTTAGGGAGGATTCCTCTGTCCTGTTCAGACCTTTCTGGGTCTGGCCCTTCAATCACAGAGTCCTGTCATCCTGATTTTCATCATCAGACCCAAACACTGTAATTGACTCATCCCCTGGTTCAGACCTGTCAGCTCCTAGAGCTGACCTAAGGTCATCTGCTATTAACAGATCTATCAGGTTCAGGGCTGAGGGACTCCGTCCTAGCTTCAGGTGTCTTTCAACACACATGGCCTTCAAGTCAGTGTAGGCCATGTCCTTGTACTGAGGCTGGGTGGACCCACTGGCTCCACCTTTTAAGGACATTCTAGTGTTCTGCAGTTTTGTACTACCTACACTAGTTTGTGGCCTACTGAACCTACCTTGAGCTGTAGCAAGGGTGCGCTATCCCTTCACAAACAGCTCTAAGTTCAGTAGAACTTATTGATACTAAGCTTGACTTTATATGTACCTTGAGTACCTTTAGTGGTTTTCAGTTAGTAATTCAAATAGAGATTTTCTGGTAAAACAATGGCAAGCTGGAATCCCACACGCTGCCCACAAATGTGAGAAGTTGGTCTGGCATATGCTGGTCACTAGTTATAGTGGCCACCTTGCACCAGTGCAATTCGACTCTTATGGTAGATAGGTTTAAGACAACCTTTTAAAGAAAGCTATCCTAGTGGTAGCTGTGGAGAGCATCCTTCAGGCTAAGTCTCAGAGGAATGTAAAGCAGCTTGTTTTACATTATAATCTCTTGAATTACCAAATGAAAGGACACCACACAGGTATATATATCAAATATATATATATATATTTATTACTAGACACACTCTACTAATCTCTTTATGAGATTAGAAGCCAGATACACATTCAAATGTCAACGTTTCACAATAAATTAAGCACAAATATGGCTGGAGCCCTAGGGGCGTACCAGACCATATACTAAAAAAATAGTATAAGAATGTTGACTTGCAAAATGACAAGTCCTAGGGCCTGGGGAATCGCTGGGGCTTCACTACTGCAGTGTTAGAAGGTAAGTAACAGGCCCACGAAAGACGCGTCCAGTGTGTGAACACAGCCGCGGGTTCCCTATTGATTATAATGGTGCAAGTCGCGGTTTGATTTTGAAAGTTCTAGGGTACTTCGAGGAAGTCTACAAGCAAGCCACTTACAAGGTAAGTACTTCGAGGGCTAACACACACTAGGGCACCGGAGTGCACGAGTTACCTCACCCAGGGAAGCCGGATGCATAGGTGTCTTTTGGTGTCAGGTCACGTCGCTGTTTTCTATGGAGACCAAAGAAGACTTGGTGCTTGTGTCGACTGAAGAAGTGTCCGGTGGAATCCAAGGGTGGATTCAAGATGCTGAAGACCTGAAAATTGAAGGGACAGTGTTAAAAGTCACTTGCCAGTGACCGGTGGCCAGGAAGATGGCTGACCACGGATGTCGGGTGATTTCAGGTCGTCGATGGTGTTTTGACTCTTTGCTCACGAGGTCCAGGATAAATCGACGATAACCAGCAGCTGGATTCGGAGTGGGCCACAAAGTCTGCAGCTGATGGCGGTGTCGGCAACCGGATTGAAGCCAACAAGCCTTGGCAACTGCAAGTCTTGTGTAGACTGAAGAAAGTCGATGGTGCAGACCAGCATGGTTTGAGGGACTCCCCCAGCAAGGGTGAGTGAGGGCAGGCCTGGAGCAACCAGAAGAGCCCTTTTAGTTGATAAGAAAGTCTTTGGGGGACCCACAAGCCAACGGGCAAGGGATCACAAAGGCGCCTCTTCAGGAAATTCTTCACAGGAGCCCACGGTCACTCGGGATGGGGTAGGCCTCTGATTTTCGCTGCAAAACCTGCTGGAGGGTTGGGCCACAAATGGTCCAATGCACAAGTTTTTGGAATATCGTGAAGGGTTTGCACTTGACAATAGTGCACGGTCCCTGGGTATTGCTGTTCCTCGTCACTCGTGGGGTTCACTCACCACAGCTCTGCTGGGGACTCACATTGGCCATCGTGAAGTGAGGAAATCTACTTCTGGGGTTGCAGGGACTTCGAAATCCGGCGGGAGCGGGAAAGTTTGCAACTGTTGATTAAGGTTTTTGGTGCCTGCCAAGCAGGGGAGTCACTCCTTGACTCCAAGGGAGGTTCTTCTGTCTTCCAAAGGTAGTGGAACATCGAAGGGCCAGGATTCTTCTTTGTAGAGCGTCATCCGGGGTATCTGATTTGCAATGGCAAAGTTTGCTATCTTATAGTGAAGATAGGGGAGGGACTAGCTCTATGACCACTCCTCTAGGAGGGTCAGGGGAGGGGGTGGTTACACCCACTTCCCTTTGTCCAGTTTCGTGCCAGAGCAGGGACAGGTATCCCCTGAACTGGTTTGAGCTGGCATGTGCACAGAGGAGCCTACTGCTCCCCCAGTGCAGGACTTCAAAGCAATCTAGGAGTGCACCCACCCAGCCCCAATACACTAAATCCTGTCTGGAAGGTGGTGACACCTCCCTGTGACTTGATGCCTTTTGTTGGGCTTCCTCCACTGCGAGTTTCAGTCAGCAGCAGGAGGGCAGCCCAGTGTCTGTGCTGGTGGCATCCATTTTGTGATGCCAGGGCTCTATAGGATTTCTATCGTTTTACATGTCGTCCCCTCTAGAAGGGTGGGATCATGCTCCCACATCATGGATTGATGTGGGGGTATGTATGATTCCAAGTTGTTTGACACCAAACACGACATGTTTTGATGCAGTCATTCCAAAGTTAGCATTTTAATGCACTTAAGAGTACATGGTTTAACCGCATCCACAAACAGCCATAGAGAATAGACTCTGGTAGCTGCAGAGGGGCCCTGCTCAGGCAGAGGCACCCCCTCACATTGTAAACCAAGCACCCTGCCCTCAGGATTGATAGGGCCTGCCATAGGGGTGACTGATAGGTTTATATGTGTGTGTATGGTGAGATATAGAAACCTATTACTCAGTGAGGATTGCTAACACTACCTCACACAGGCCGCAGTAGCAGGCCTGTGGTGTCCGATTGTGAATGCTTCCCAGGGGTGGCATAATACATACTGCAGCCCCTGATAGGCCTGTGAAGTGCCTATGCCCTAGGTACCTAAGGTACCATATACTAGGGGCTCATAAGGTACCACAGTATCCAATCACTAGTGCATCTATCTCCTTTTTATAGGACAATGTGCATGAACATGGTAGTATTCCAGTTTTAGACAAGTGGTGTCCTCTATGATCTTGGAACATGGGAAGGGTTTGCCACTGATTCCTCTGCATATGCACCAATTGGAAAGACTGCATCTGACCCCCGCAGCCAGTGTTGTCTATGTGGAGTCTTTACTGAATCTTGGCTGTGAGTCCTTTGCCTTCTTGTCCCAAGGAGATGAGAGAACGAGGGATCGAGAAGTGAACTACTGTGGTGAGCATCATGAATGGAATTTTACAACCAGGACTGCCAGAATGCTACTGAAGGTCAGAGGCATTACAGTGCATGATACTCTGGACTACTGTGTATGCTAGATCCTGATACTAACCTCTCCTCCAAGAGGGACATGAAGACCAGGATTCAATTTCTGTGACAACTATGATGTAACATTTTTACTCAAAGAGGGATATGAGCTTAAGTAATTTTTGCATTGCGCTTTTCTGATCTGTACCCTTACCAGTTAATTAGGTATTATACGTTGTCACTCCATCTCCATGAGTTACAGATCTGTTGTACTTCATTTACATCTGCATCTGGGAGAGGCAGAAGAGATGTTCTACTTGACATGTCACTTGGGTGGGGTTTTGCAGTCTTCCATAAAGAAAAGTGGAAAAGGGGTGTATCATTCAAATCGAAGGTAGAGCAAGCTTCGTTACATCTCGTTCATGTGCAGTGAATGGTGGAGCTTGTGCCAAAATGTAGATGTTCATTTATTGCCTTTATCAATAATGATTGTGACAGGTAAAGTGGGCAAGCAATAAACATTATCCAGAAAACCGCAAGCAGATTTTTGGGCTCCTGGTAATTTAGTGGAAGCAATTAGGTGAGGCATCTTAGCGGGTGCTCAATAATATGTTATAGTTGTATAGTTGTATACTGTAGTTAAAACACTGTTGAAGCGAGGTGATTAAATAAAATCAATATGAAACATTCTATTCCTTTTCAATATGTTTGAATTATGTCTTTGCACATACTGATCTTGGGATCTCCTAACTCTATTATTTACAGCATCCCTATGCACTCCAACCCGATTTGTCCTCTTCATCCAACTAGGTAAAGTCACTGAGCAAATCACTCTAACTTTCAGCAATACAAATTGAGTTTCCGCTGTTACAGGATGTGGTGTGATTCTATAATTCCATAACATAGCTTTCACTTGCTTCCTCCTACATATGTTTCCTGACACTGCTTGTTCAATGTTTCTCCCAGCACTCTGTTGAAGCGTTCCACCAAACAATTCTCACAAGGATGGTACACAGCTTTCCTGTGATGTTTAATTACCCATTTGGTGAAAACTGTGCCTAATTTGTAAAAAAATAAGTGCCAGGCTCTCGCCAGGAGGTCATGGCAACTTGCACCACACATTGCCCCTGCCATGCTGTCAATAATAGTAACAACACAACTACTCACCATCAGACTCCTAAATGTATGACAATTCGGGCTATTCCAAGCCCCCAACGCTATAAGATTGGCTTTGGCAGCAGGTGATACATTTTTAATGCATATTGAATTAGTAATTGTTGTGGTCGTCTCTAAATTAGCCAGACAGGGCCACCTTGTGACAGACTGTTACAAGCGCCGGTGTTGACAGTTAATTGCTGGTGTCGAGCACTGGAAACCACAGGTTCAAATTAAGCACTGGGTGAGAAAGGATTAAAATTCTTCTGAAATGAAGTGTGGACCATTAACTGTCAACATCACTCTAGGACAATCATCTCTTCTAAAAACATCCTCACAAAACGCAGTCACACTGATAGTTTTTACTTCCCTGATGTATGCCGCTTCAGGCCATTCAGAGTAATAATCCATCATTAGCACCACATATCTCTCATTCATGCCCAAACACTCAAATGGACCACAAATGTCCATGGTCACCATTTTCCAAGCTTTATTAGGGAATGCAATGGGACTTATGAGAGTGTCCTACATTGTGTTAGACTTATCACTGCACATGCACAGTATACATTCCCGGATTAAACCATGCCTGCCCACAAGAAATGAATAGGAGCGTTCCTCTTCATGGCTGACATGCCCCCATGTCCCTTGTGCAATAATGGCAACAATCTTTGCCTCAAACTTCTAGGCACCACCAATCTGTCACTCCTCCTAACAATTCCTTTTACATCCGACAACTCATTCCACATGTTTTTGAAATCCAACCTCTTTCAGAGGACAAGGCCTTTATTAGGGCACCTAGCTCCACGTTTTTCAAAACAGCAAGCCTCCAGTGTTCTTTACTGATTGCACCTACGCACAGCTCAGAAATCTTAGCAACCATCCACTCACCATCCTCACTACTCGTATCACCCTCCAAGGGAAACCTTGCAAACAATTGGCATTGATATTATTTAATGATAAACTATTGCTTCAAGCTTAATATCCACTTAGCAAGATGTGGAGTGGCTCTGCAAGCCCCATTATTAGAAAACAATTCTATCAAAGGCTTTTGATCGGTGTGCATTCAAATTGGATACCCCACACAAACAACCTAAAATGCTGTATACATCACCAACAAGCTAGCGCTTCCTTTCTGCACCCTTAAGGGTACGAGAAGCAAATGCCACACTCATTCACATCCATCTTGTGCTTGCACCAACACTGCACCCAAACCATATTTGCTAGCGTTGGTGATAATCTCTGTTTCATCCTCAGGATCGAATAGCTTCAATACTACAGCTTTCACATTAGCTTCTTATACACTTTCAAAATGCTTGTTGACACTCAAATTTCCACTGAAAGCTTGTGCCCTTTTTCTTGAGAGCACGCAACACTAGGACTTTTTTAGGAAAATGATCCATAAACTTAGAATAATGCTCCACCAACCCAAGAAATTAGAGTAATTGCTCCTTATCTTGAGGAGAAGGAGATTTCTCAATAGCCTCGAACAAGCTCAACTTTGGTTTAACAACTTCACAGGTTAGCGTGTGGCCCAAATACTTATTTGCCCACTCCAGATTTGCACTTGTCACATCCAGTGGTTAGATCAGCCTCCTGTAATTTCTTCAAAACCTCCACTAACATGCCATCATGCTAGTCTTTGTTTTTTCCCCACTTTAAAATGTCATCTTGAAATGCCAACATTTGTCAGTCCCTGTAGAATCCCCTGCATGATTCTCTGGAAGACTGTCAATGCAGATGTCAGTCCAAATGGTATACAAATACATTTGTCACAGAAGATATGAGATGCCTTGACCCTGGATTTTGTGAAATATCTAGCTCCCTTTTCTAACATCAATATTTAATTTATTCTGGGCAGGGGATGACTATGTATCCAACTACTTTCTTCAATTCATCCGTTAGTGACTCACAATGGCAAATGGAACATTCCTCAACTTGTGTAACTTTTGCACCGCATCTCATTTCAATACAATTTTATGCTCAAATCTTTTCAAGCAACCCAGGTTTTCAGCAAATAACTCTGGAAACTGAGAACTGCACACACGCATTTCATAGTGCTGTAAAGGACTAAATACCATACCCAAAGCTCTTTGTTCGTGCCATCTCAATTAAGTTATTTCCTTTTCTTACTACATAATCTTTGCCAGTACCCCTTCTTCCTTGAAATTTCAGATCTGCCATGATATATCCCTTCACCGGAAATTTGCTTCCACAGTAAACCTCTGGTTCCACATCCGTGGGACAAAGTAGACACTTGTCTACCTCCATTCAGATATTTTTATCCAACAAAATAAATGGTGAACATGAATCTGCCCATACCATACACATTGCTGCCGTTCACCCTCACAGTGCACTTAGGAGGATGGTAAGCTATACTCACAATGTTACTTTCCTTAGATTCCACACAACACACTCCCATCACGCCTTCATCATCTTCCTCATCCACTATGTGGTCCTGCACATTCGGCAAAACTTCACCCTCATTCACCAAATTGACACTCCTCCTGATATTCGATTTTCCTATCATCTTGCAAACTCTTGAGAATTGTCCCATTATCTTGCACTTTAAACACCTCTCTTGAAGCTGCACAATGGCTTGCTTCCGCAGTATGTCTCTTACTGCCGCACCTATTACATGCCCTTTTATTATCTTTTCCTGTGTGTTAGACCTGTCAGTCCTTTGGCTGTTCCCTCCTCATTTTAATTTTTTTTTCCCTTTACCCTCTCATTTTTTTCTGTCCACTAACTTCTTTTTGGTGTTGATGTAGAGGCTCTGGGCGCCCTATTCTCACTATCTGAGGGAGAGGCGCAAGGTGCTTCACTAGAAAATGGAGGAAGGGGAAGTGTGGTTTCACAAAATGGTGGTCCCAACTGTCGCCTCAGAACCTGGGCCATACACTGCCATGAGAGGTTCCGGAACCTTCTGGACCACTCTGTTCAGTCAGGTCCCAGGTTATAAATAGAGGTGAGGGGGGGTCGGCCATTTTGTGGAGGTAGATGAGCTGTGAGGTAGTCAGGAGTAAGGCACCTGAGTGGGGAGGTGGCTGCGCTAGATAGGGAATTGACAGGTCTCCGGGTCTGCGTGACTTCCCTCATCAGCTGATACCACCCTCAACCTCTTGACCGGTCCCTGATCACAGCCAATGACTTTGGGGGTCATCATTACCTTGGGGGCCTCTGTGTAGAAAGAAACCCTGAAGGAGGACCAGGGGAGGAATCGTCGTTCAGAACTACCTTACCCTCATCCCTGTTGTTGCCTGGGATTTTGGAATCCAACGGGCCCTAGCGACTGTCCACCGTCCCTGGCTGTAGGGGAGGTGTTCGTGCCCAATAATCCAGGGATTGGCTGGCCTCCTCATCTGCTCCGATGCGAGCCCTGCAACCTTAATTTCAGCCCCCCCCTGCCACGAATCCCTGCCTAGAGCACTCACCGCCGCAACCCCGGGATTAGGAGATTGCCTGAGATCACCAGGGAGTGGCCTGTAGTCACAGGGAGGTCTGGGGAAGAGTCGGGACTCCTTGGTGTGGGCCAGCGAGCGAGCGCCGCGTCTGACAGCTGAGGAGAAATTGCACTGTTGCCGGTAGGAGGAGGAGGCCGTGCCCCCGCACGCCGCCTTGCCTCAGGCGGCTGCGGGCGCGCCTCCCAGCAGCCGCGGAGTGGAACCGGACCGCGCCTGGCTTACGGAGCCGAGTAAGGTCCGGGGACGACTCTGCGCCCAAGTTTTGAAGAACGGAAGAGTGAGGCTTCCTCCCGGGAGGAGGACTCCAAGGTTGTACAGTAAGCGGGGTATAATAAGAAGGGGGAACAACACCGGTGATTACGAAGTTAAGGCCAGTTGATGGCCTGACAGACCCGGCTGCCGGTCCTATGGGAAGTCAGGTTCTATGTTGAAGTTACCAGTGCGATGAAGTAAATACTTGCGAGATTGTGTCTACGAACTGGGAACTTCCAGGATAGCGCTAGGAGAAATACTCAAATGCAATAGCTTGTTTACCAGTAACAGTGGAAGGTTTATGTGCCATGATCAAAGGCAATAGCTTGTTTTCCAGTAACAGTGGAAGATTTATGTGCCATACTCAAATGCAATAGCTTGTTTTCCAGTAACAGAGAAAGTTTTATGTGCCATTATCAAATGCAATAGCTTGTTTACCAGTAACAGTGAAAGTTCTATGTGCCATGTTCAAAGGTAATAGCTTGATAACCAGACACAGAGAAAGATTCCAGTGCAATGCTCAAATGAAATAGCTTGATTCCCAGCAAGTTTACCTGCATCCGGACCTGCCCCACACCAGCACCCGCCAAGCCGAACACCAGCACCAACCACCTCAAGTGCATCCTGCTCAACACCCGCTCCGTCCACAGACACGCCATCGAACTCTGGAACCTCCTCGACACCACATCTCCAGACGTTGCCTTCCTCACGGAAACCTGGATGAACGACTCCTCAGCACCCGACATCGCCATCGTCCTTCCCAGAGGGATACATGATCACCCGGAGAGATCACGAAAACCAGACTGGAGGAGGCATCGCCATCGTCCACAAGAACACCGTCCGCATCACGACCGACACCGACGACACCCTGACTACCGCCGAACACCTACACTTTCAGATCCACACCGACCCAAAGATCACCCTCAGAGGCACCCTGATCTACCGACCCCCGGGACCACGCACACCATTCAGCGAGGACATCGCCGACTTCATCAGCCCACACGCCCTCCCCTCCGCTGACTACATCCTCCTGGGGGACATCAACTTCCACCTGGAGAACAACAACGACCGCAACACCACCACCCTGCTTGACAACCTCGCCAACCTCGGACTCAAGCAGCTGGTGTCCACCCCCACCCACCTCGCCGGACACACACTCGACGCCGTCTTCTCATCCAGCAAAGACATCGCCTTCAGCCACGCCACTGGACTCCACTGGACGGACCACAGCTGCGTCCACTTCACCTTCAGAAGAACCACGATCCACCACCACCAGCAACAGGATGCTCGAAGAAGCTGGAACAAGATCACAGCCGACCAGCTCGCCGCTTCCCTGAGCCAGCACCCTCCAGCCAGCTCAGCGAACCCTAGCCAGGCCGCCGACAACCTCACGAAGTGGATCAGCACCTGCGCGGACGAACTCACCCCACTGAGGACCCCGCCCAGCAGACCCGGCAGCAAGAAGGCCCCATGGTTCACCGACGAACTCAAAAGCTCCAAGAAGAACTGCCGAGCCCTCGAGAAAGCCTGGAGAAGGGAGCCAACCCCGGACAACATGACCACCCTCAAGCTCGCCACCCTGAAGCACCATCAACTAATCCACGCCACCAAGAAAACTGCATTCAAGAACCGGCTGGACAACAACGCACACAACTGCAAGGAACTCTTCAACATCGTGAAAGAGCTCTCCAACCCCAACGCCGGAAACAACGACATCATACCGTCGCAAGACCTCTGCAACTCCCTCGCCTCCTACTTCCACAACAAGATCGCTGACATACACAACAGCTTCATCCTACAAACAACGCCCCCCACGACCGCACCAACGCCCCCCACCACCATCCTCAGCGCCTGGACCCCGATCAACACAGAAGACACCATCCGCACGATGAACTCTATCCACTCCGGATCTCCGACCGACCCCTGCCCTCACCACGTATTCAACAAGGCCGACGCTGTCATCGCACCCCACCTGCGGGACATCATCAACACCTCCTTCGACGCCGCCACCTTCCCTGAGAGCTGGAAGCACGCCGAACTCAGCGCTCTACTAAAGAAACCAACAGCGGACCCCACCGAACTCAAGAATTACCGCCCTATCTCGCTCCTCCCGTTTCCAGCCAAAGTCATCGAGAAGACCGTCAACAAGCAGCTGGCCGCCTTCCTCGAGACGAATGGATCCCTCGACCCCTCACAGTCTGGCTTCCGAGCCAACCACAGCACCGAGACCGCCCTCATCGCTGCCACCGATGACATCCGAGCCCTGCTGGACAACGGAGAAACAGCGGCCCTCATCCTCCTAGACCTCTCCGCGGCATTCGACACTGTCTGCCACCGCACCCTAGTGCAGCGCCTCAGCAACGTCGGAATCCAGGAGAAGGCACTGGAATGGATCATCTCCTTCCTCGATGGAAGGACACAGAGAGTCCGCCTACCACCGTTCAAGTCAGAGGCCACCGAAGTCATCTGCGGCATCCCCCAAGGATCATCACTGAGCCCCATCCTCTTCAACGTCTACATGAGCCCCCTTGCGGCCATCGCACGCCAACACAACCTCAACATCATCTCCTACGCAGACGACACCCAGCTGATCCTCTCCCTGACCAACGACCCCGCCGCCGCCAGAGCCAACCTCCACGAAGGGATGAAAGACGTAGCCGAGTGGATGATGACTAGCCGCCTGAAACTGAACTCAGACAAGATGGAAGTCCTCATCCTGGGCTCCTCGCCCTCTGCCTGGGACGACTCCTGGTGGCCCCCCGCCCGGGGAACCGCACCCAAACCGACAGACCACGCACGAAACCTGGGCTTCATCCTGGACTCCTCCCTCTCCATGACCAGACAAGTCAACGCCGTCTCCTCGTCCTGTTTCAACATCCTGCGCATGCTACGGAAGATCTTCCGGTGGATCCCCACCGAGACCAGGAAGACGGTCACCCAGGCCCTTGTCACCAGCCGACTGGACTACGGCAACGCCCTCTACGCCGGAACCACCGCCAAGCTCCAGAAGAGACTCCAGCGGATACAGAACGCCTCAGCCAGACTCATCCTCGACATCCCCCGAAGCAGCCACATCTCCGGACATCTGAGAGACCTGCACTGGCTCCCCGTCAACAAGAGAATCACCTTCCGTCTCCTCACCCACGCACACAAAGCCCTACACGACCAAGGCCCGAGCTACCTCAACAACCGCCTCAACTTCTACGCTCCCAAACGCCATCTCCGATCAACCAGCCACGCCCTCGTCGCCGTCCCCCGCATCCGAAGAGCGACAACAGGAGGAAGGTCCTTCTCCTACCTGGCCGCCAAGTCCTGGAACTCCCTCCCGACCGACCTGCGCCTGACCCAAGACCACCTCTCCTTCAGGAAGAAGCTCAAGACCTGGCTGTTCGAGCAGTAGCTCCCCCCCCCCCCCCAAGCGCCTTGAGACCCTCCGGGTGAGTAGTGCGCTTTATAAATGGCTTTGATTGATTGATTGAGAATACATTTCCAGCCTAGCGCCTGATTGTAGAAGACTGATCATATGTGACAGTCTAAGACTCAGGAAGTAAAGCATTTAGAGTAATCATCTGACTGAAGAGCATTGTGAGGGCTTGTTGACCATCTGAAATGCCGTACCATGAGAATGTTACATGGGGTGCTACATGTGGGGATTGAATTAATACTCCAGAGTCTAGGCGCTGGATTGATACATCTGATGGTGGTTAGGTATTTGCTACACTGAAGTAAAGTAAGGAAATGTACTGTTGTGTTGATTACCATGAAATGTTTAATCCTGAAATGTGATGGATAACGTTGATTGAGCGCACTTTAAAAAGAAAGATAAAACTTTTTCGTAACCTTTCCACTGCTTCGCTGTAGCGTCCTTTTTGAGTGGGGTAGCGCTGAAGTGTGAAATGGGTGTGATGCAAGTACGACATGCAATTTTGGAGTAAAAGCCTTTCTGCCTGAGCCAAGCTACCTCAAGGACGTCAGGTCCAACAAGTTGGTTTTCAGCGGTGGGATACTGAGTCTGTGCTTGCATCCATTCATTAGCAGTTTAGTGTGCGCCACACCCTACACCTGATTGTTGTTTTTATTGGAGTTTTCTCCAGGTTGTCTCCCTGATTGGAATTTTTCGAAATTGTTTCTGTCCTGTGGTGTGTCTTCCTTTAAAAAGGAAGGGTCTCCTAACGTGAAGTTCTTTTCCGCAGTGTTGGGGCCCACCTGGCAGGATGAAGTTTGAGTTGGGTAGGCTGGAAGAGTATACCGTAACCCAGCTAAAGGAATTCTGCCAGGAGAGGGGGGTATTTTTCAAGCAGGGGGCTAAGAAAATAGAACTCCAAACTAGCTTGAGAGCCTGGGTTATAGCCCACCCTAGCGGAAAACGGGAAGACGGGGGGCCAGAACCGGACATCACGGAAGGGACCGAATCACTTTTCCCCCCTGAGAGCGGCAATATGGATGTAGGACCTAGTGCCCCTTCAAGAGCAGGTAGTAGCGCTTCGGGGGGAAGCCTGTCTTCAGTTGATTTGGTCGACAGGAGGAAGGAGAGGCAATTCAAAATGGATTTAGCCCGCTTGGAGAAAGAAAGGGAGGAGAGGAGGTTCCTCCATGAGCTCCATTTAAAGGAATTGGATCTCAAGGCCTTACAGTTTGGAACCCCCAGCAGTCCCGTTGGTGGCAGCGTACATAGAGAGATCACCAGGGAGCCCAGACCCTATCTGCCAAAGGACGTAGTCGCCAGCTATGGTGTCGGGGATGACATTGCTAAATGGTTGGCTGCCTATGAGGTCTCCTTACGAGCCCATGGGATCCCCGAAGTTCAGTGGGGGGGTGGTCTATATAGGTATATGCCTCCGGTGGGGAGGGATGCCCTTTTAGCTCTGGAACAGCGAGAACAGACCGATTACCCCACCATGAAGGTCGCCCTAATTAGAAAGTTTGGGCTGACCCCTGAGAAATACAGGCAGAGATTTCGGGGTAGTCAAAAGCTGGCCACCCAAAATTGGGTGGACTTCCTGGACTACGCCAAGAAGGCCTTGGAGGGCTGGGTACAGGGCAGTGAGGTGAATGACTACGAGGGGTTATATAACCTGATTTTAAGGAAGCACCTCCTCAAGAAAAGTTTTCCGGAGCTGCGTCAACACCTGGTGGACAGCAAGCTAACTAATCCTAGGAAGCTTGCAGAGGAGGCAGATATCTGGGCAAGTATCCTCAAAAGGGACTGGAGGGAATTTCCAGGGGATTGGTCAGGGCGCCCCCCTGAAAAAGGAGGGGGGAGACAAAAAGAAGGAGTTCCCTAAAGGCCCCCAAAAGAGTTCACAAGGAAAGGGATTAGGATTCCCTCCTAAGGTTGGCCCCCACAAACCCCCTTATCCTGACCGTGGTCAGCAGCCTAGGGTTGTCCGTTGTTATGAGTGTGGCGAGATTGGGCATTACAAGGGGGATGCCAAGTGTCCCAAGAGACCACACCCTCCCATTGGAGGAAAGACCCCTGGGGTGGCGAGCGTAGTGCTCGGGGAGGAGTTGCCCCTAGATAAGGGAGGTGAGTGGGCAGGGCTAACCTTAGTGTCCCTGGGGGATTGTGAGATGGTTCCTAAGACCCATGTGCCCTCGAATACTACTAAGTACAGGCAATGGGTCACCATCAATGCCCAGAGGGTGGAGGCTCTGAGGGACACAGGAGCCAGCATGACTATGGTAAGGAGTCAGCTGGTGTCCCCAGAGCAGGTGGTTCCCAACGTAGTCCACCCGGTTGTGATGGCTGACAACCGAGAGGGTCAGTATCCAGTGGCCCAGATTCCCTTTGAGTGGGAAGGGGTTGCGGGTCCTCTACGGGGTTGCGGTAAGCCCTGCCATGCCGGTCGACTGTCTGTTGGGAAACGACCTTGAACATACGGCATGGAAGGAGGTCGAGTTCAAGGCTCACATGGAGATGTTGGGGACACCCAAGTGGACTTGTGCCAACACGCGGTCCGTGACTGCCCGAAGAGGGAGTTCACAGAGGTTGGAGCCTGGGACAAAGGCCCAGCCAGCTGCCAAAAAGGGTAAACAGGGACAGGGGAAGCCTGCCCCGGCATCTGCACCTCAGAAGGTGGATGGGGCGACTGAAGTGGTCCCGGAGTCTACAGAGGGGGATGTGACTTCCCTGGAGGGCTTACCTACCCCTGCAGAATGGCAGGTGGAGTGAGGACCTACTAGGGAGGATTATGTCGGGCCCAGAAGGAGTGTCCTACCCTTGAGGGTTTGCGGCGACAGGCCGAAGCCCAGGCAGCGGGTAACGATTCGGGGAACTTCCACATATATTGGGAAGATGGTCTCCTCTATAGCGAACCCAAGGCTCCGGTGCATGGGTCATCCCGGGCCTTGGGGGTTCCCCAGCGTTACCGAGCCTTCCTGATGGGATTGGCTCACAAAATACCCTTGGCAGGACACTTGGGACAGGACAAGACTTTTGCTCGGCTTGTCCCTCATTTCTACTGGCCTCAGATGAGGATTACGTCCGACACTTATTGTAGGACGTGTGTAACCTGCTAAGCTAGTGGGAAAACAGGGGTGAAGCTGAAGGCTCCCCTGGAACCACTGCCTGTCGTTGGCATCCCCTTTGAAAGGGTGGGCATCGACATTGTTGGGCCATTAGATCCACCAACGTCTGCCGGTCACAGGTTCATCCTGGTTCTGGTGGATCATGCCACCCGGTACCCAGAGGCTATCCCTCTGAGGACCATTACTGCACCTGCGGTGGCACGGGCTCTGATGGGGATTTTCACCCGGATGGGGTTCCCCAAGGAAGTTGTGTCGGACAGAGGTACCAACTTCATGTCGGCATACATGCGGGCTATGTGGAAAGAGTGTGGAGTCACTTACCGGTTCTCCACCCCTTATCACCCCCAGACCAATGGTCTGGTGGAAAGGTTTAACAAAACCTTAAAGGGCATGATCAGGAGTCTGCCCGAGAGCCTGCGGAGTAAATGGGACGTCCTCCTACCTTGTTTGCTGTTTTCCTACAGGGAGGTACCACAGAAGGGAGTGGGCTTCAGCCCCTTCGAGCTGTTGTACGGACACCCCGTTCGTGGACCCCTCAGCCTGGTGAAGGATGGATGGGAAAAGACTCCCAGAAAACTTACCCCGGATGTGGTGAGCTACATGCTGACCTTTCGTAGCCAAATGGCTCGGTTGTGGAAGCAGGCTTCCGAAAATCTAGAAGCCAGCCAGACGGTCATGAAGGAATGGTATGACCGAAATGCTCACCCGGTGGACCTGGAGCCAGGCCAGAAGGTGTGGGTTATGGAGCCTGGAGAGCTTAGCACCCTCCAGGATCGCTGGTCAGGCCCCTTTGAGGTGATTGAGAAGAAGGGCAAGGTCACATATGTGGTGGACCTTAAGACCCCCAGGCAGCCCCATCGAGTGCTCCATGTCAACCGCCTCAAACCCCACCAAGAGAGACCAGAGGTCACTTTGATGATGGTGACTGATGGATCCGAGGAAGAGGAAAGTGAACCTCTCCCTGATCTTTTTGCGTCCCAGGAGAAGGATGGGTCGGTGGAGGGAGTGATCCTCTCACCATCCCTAACTCCCGAACAGAGGAGAGACTGCAGCCAGGTTTTGGAGCAGTATGCTTCCTTGTTCTCACTTATCCCGGGAAGGACTCATCTGTGTACCCATGATGTGGACACAGGGGACAGCCCACCTGTGAAGTCCAAGTCTTACCGGTTATCGGATAAGGTGAAGGCTAGCATCCATGGAGAAGTCACCAAGATGCTAGAGCTGGGAGTGATTGAACCTTCAAGCAGTCCCTGGTCCAGTCCGGTGGTACTGGTACCCAAAGCTGCCCCGCCGGGCACTACCCCAGAACTCCGGTTCTGTGTGGATTACAGGGGACTGAACTCTGTGACAAAGACCGATGCGCATCCTATCCCGAGGGCGGATGAGCTCATTGACCGGTTGGGAGCTGCCCAATATCTAAGTACCTTTGACCTTACATCCGGGTACTGGCAGATCTCCCTGACAGATGGAGCAAAGGAAAGGTCAGCCTTCTCCACACCTGAGGGTCACTACCAGTTCTGTGTGATGCCCTTTGGGCTCAAGAACGCCCCTGCCACTTTTCAGCGGCTGGTGAACCAGGTCCTCTCCGGGATGGAGGCCTTTTCGGTTGCTTACCTGGATGACATTGCTGTCTTCAGCAGCAGCTGGGAGGACCACTTGTGTCACCTTCAGGCTGTCCTTCAGGCTTTGCAGCAGGCGGGTCTGACGATCAAGGCCAGTAAGTGCCAGATCGAGCAGGGGTCGGTAGTGTACCTCGGTCACTTGGTGGGCCGGGGCAAGGTGCAACCCCTCCAGGCCAAGATTGAAACCATCATGGCCTGGGAACCCCTCTAGACTCAGACGGAGGTCGAGCCTTTCTGGGCCTCACTGGCTACTACCGACGCTTCGTCAAGGGATATGGTACTATCGTGGCTCCCTTGATGGAGCTCACTTCCGAAAAGCACCCTCGACGGGTAATCTGGACCGAGGGGTGTCAACAAGCCTTTGACACCTTGAAAAAGGCAATGTGTGCGGCACCTGTCCTCAGGGCCCCTGACTTCTCCAGGGAGTTCATCGTCCAAACGGATGCGTCGGAGCATGGCATCGGGGCAGTGCTGTCGCAACTTAATGAGGAGGGTCTGGATCAACCTGTGGTTTTCCTGTCTAGGAGACTACTCCCCCGGGAACAGAGGTGGAGTGCGATTGAGAGGGAGGCTTTTGCGGTGGTGTGGGCTCTGAAGAAGCTGCGGCCATACCTGTTTGGCTCGCACTTCCTGGTTCAGACCGGCCATCGGCCCCTCAGGTGGCTGATGCAAATGAGGGGCGAGAATCCCAAGTTATTGAGGTGGTCCATCTCCCTACAGGGAATGGACTTTAGGGTGGAACATCGCCCAGATGTGGACCACGCCAATGCTGACGGTCTCTCCAGGTATTTCCGCCTTAGTGAAGGGAACTCCCAAGGGATTGGGTAGCTCTCCCCACTTTCAGCTGGGGGGGACGCGTGTTAGACCTGTCAGCCCTTTGGCTGTTCCCTCCTCATTTTAATTTTTTTTCCCTTTACCCTCTCATTTTTTTTCTGTCTACTAACTTCTTTTTGGTGTTGATGTAGAGGCTCTGGGCGCCCTATTCTCACTATCTGAGGGAGAGGCGCAAGGTGCTTCACTAGAAAATGGAGGAAGGGGAAGTGTGGTTTCACAAAATAGTGGTCCCAACTGTCGCCTCAGAACCTGGGCCATACACTGCCATGAGAGGTTCCGGAACCTTCTGGACCACTCTGGTCAGTCAGGTCCCAGGTTATAAATAGAGGTGAGGGGGGGTCGGCCATTTTGTGAAGGTAGATGAGCTGTGAGGTAGTCAGGAGTAAGGCACCTGAGTGGGGAGGTGGCTGCGCTAGATAGGGAATTGACAGGTTTCCGGGTCTGCGTGACTTCCCTCATCAGCTGATACCACCCTCAACCTCTTGCCCGGTCCCTGATCACAGCCAATGACTTTGGGGGTCATCATTACCTTGGGGGCCTCCGTGTAGAAAGAAACCCTGAAGGAGGACCAGGGGAGGAA
This sequence comes from Triturus cristatus, assembly GCF_964204655.1. Lineage (NCBI taxonomy): Eukaryota > Metazoa > Chordata > Amphibia > Caudata > Salamandridae > Triturus > Triturus cristatus. Next base: position 1,271,024,158 of record NC_140585.1, on the reverse strand, counting down.
TCGTCGTTCAGGACTACCTTACCCTCATCCCTGTTGTTGCCTGGGATTTTGGAATCCAACGGGCCCTAGCGACTGTCCACCGTCCCTGGCTGTAGGGGAGGTGTTCGTGCCCAATAATCCAGGGATTGGCTGGCCTCCTCATCTGCTCCGATGCGAGTCCTGCACCCTTAATTTCAGCCCCCCCTGCCACGAATCCCTGCCTAGAGCACTCACCGCCGCAACCCCGGGATTAGGAGATTGCCTGAGATCACCAGGGAGTGGCCTGTAGTCACCGGGAGGTCTGGGGAAGAGTCGGGACACCTTGGTGTGGGCCAGCGAGCGAGCGCCGCGTCTGACAGCTGAGGAGAAATTGCATCCAGGAAGCGAGGGTCGTGAGGCCTTGAAGCAGCCTTCCCGGTATCAGGTGACAGGGGCAGACGCAGACGCACCGCCCCACTGTTGCTAGTAGGAGGAGGAGGCCGTGCCCCCGCACGTCGCGTTGCCTCAGGAGGCTGCGGGTGCGCCTCCCAGCAGCCGCGGAGTGGAGCCGGACCGCGCCTGGCTTACGGAGCCGAGTAGGGTCCGGGGACGACTCTGCGCTCAAGTTTTGAAGAACGGAAGAGTGAGGCTTCCTCCCGGAGGAGGACTCCAAGGGTGTACAGTAAGCGGGGTATAATAAGAAGGGAGGAACAACACCAGTGATTACGAAGTTAAGGTCAGTTGATGGCCTGACAGACCCGGCTGCCGGTCCTATGGGAAGTCAGGTTCTATGTTAAAGTTACCAGTGCGATGAAGTAAATACTTGCGAGACTGTGTCTACGAACTGGGAACTTCCAGGATAGCGCTAGGAGAAATACTCAAATGCAATAGCTTGTTTACCAGTAACAGTGGAAGGTTTATGTGCCATGATCAAAGGCAATAGCTTGTTTTCCAGTAACAGTGGAAGATTTATGTGCCATACTCAAATGCAATAGCTTGTTTTCCAGTAACAGAGAAAGTTTTATGTGCCATGATCAAATGCAATAGCTTGTTTACCAGTAACAGTGAAAGTTCTATGTGCCATGTTCGAAGGTAATAGCTTGATAACCAGACACAGAGAAAGATTCCAGTGCAATGCTCAAATGAAATAGCTTGATTCCCAGCAACAGAATACATTTCCAGCCTAGCGCCTGATTGTAGAAGACTGATCATATGTGACAGTCTAAGTCTCAGGAAGTAAAGCATTTAGAGTAATCATCTGACTGAAGAGCATCGTGAGGGCTTGTTGACCATCCGAAATGCCGTACCATGAGAATGTTACGTGGGGCGCTACATGTGAGGATTGAATTAATACTCCAGAGTCTAGGCGCTGGATTGATACATCTGATGGTGGTTAGGTATTTGCTACACTGAAGTAAAGTAAGGAAATGTACTGTTGTGTTGATTACCATGAAATGTTTAATCCTGAAATGTGATGGATAACGTTGATTGAGCGCACTTTAAAAAGAAAGATAAAACTTTTTCGTAACCTTTCCACTTCTTCGGTGTAGCGTCCTTTTTGAGTGGGGTAGCGCTGAAGTGTGAAATGGGTGTGATGCAAGTACGAGATGCAATTTTGGAGTAAAAGCCTTTCTGCCTGAGCCAAGCTACCTCAAGGACGTCAGGTCCAACACTGTGGTTTTACAGCATTTTTCTCAGGTAAAGTATTGATTGTTTTACTTGAAGATTTGTGCACAGCATTCACATCCATGCTTTCCCTTTGTTCCCCCTTCACCTTGAACACATTATAATTCAATTACTTAACATATCGTGAAGTATTCTCTGTACACCTGGCGATCTCAATAGCTTTCTAAAGAGTAGGATCTATCAAGTCTAACAATTTTTCTTGTATCTTTGGATTGTTTGTTGTATTCATGAACTGATCCCTTAAAGTCTCATCGCTAAGCCTGGCTGGAGTTCATATAGCCATGCTATGCGGAGTTCCGCGAGTGGGCAGAGTTGCTTGTCCCGCCCGTTCGCATTACATTTCCACCGAACGCCAATGTGGATTGCGTGTTCGGGCAGAAATATTACGTGAACTCCATCACGTGGTCGCTCATGGGCACGGCCAACTTGTTTTTTATTCTGTTTATGGTGCTGGGGCCTACCTTTTGATCCTTCTTTAATCTTTTTAATCCTTGATTTCTAAAACTTTTTTCTGATCTTTTTTATTTATTTTCTTACCCTCTGTCTTTCTAAGTGTGTATTATGCCGGGTTTTTTAAATTTTTATTTTGCATTAGTTTAGTACTTTTTAATTTTTTTGCTTTACCTTATTATCCTTCTTCCTTCTTTTTCCTGTTTTTTTCTCCCTTCCCCCCAGTGGCATGGCAGATAAACGCGCACCAAGGCGCCCAAGTAGCAGCCGACTTCCATGCAGAAGGCGGCGCTAGGCAGGGGTGTAGCTCCGTGCCCTGCTTTCCAAGTTAAGGGTGGCAGTGCTGGATTTTTATATCCAGCACCACCACCCTGGCAGCAGGCGAAAGGTCTTGATCTGGGTATGGTATGCAGGAGCACCAGCAGCGCTGGGCAAGGGTGCACGAGGCAGTGTACCACTGCACTGAGGTATGGCGCACCCATCACCAGCTGACGCATTGGTGGTCCGACATCCTAGACCTGCTAGACCTGCTTGTGTTTTCTATACTATCGCTAATATTTTTTTCCCAAATAGCAAGCATGCTGCTCACATGAAGGTAAGTTAAGTTTTCAGATATTATGTGATCGTTATTCTAGAGAGGTGCTCATTGCTCCCTAATCGTACATGTTGGCGCTCACTTGAGCTGATTATGTAAGAACTGTAATGCAGGGACTCCTTTGTCCTGTCAAAATAGTGGTAGTTAGCATTAGTAATTTAGCATTGCACGTCCTCTCACTTCAGTTCTCAGATCCTTTTTTGGTAGCTTGCACAGTAGCAAGCAACCAATTTGGTGTATTCAGCTATGCATGCATCCATCTTTGCTTTTAAAGAAAAAATGCAGACTTAGGGGTTAGGGCATAATTTCAGTGTCGGGCAGAGAGCCTCTGACCAGCGGTCAGAGGCTCTCCGCCTGACATCCTGGGGCTTCCCTCTGACCACCAAAACTATTTTGATGTCGACAGTCAGAGGGAAACCCACCGGGAGATTCCGCTCCTCTCCTAACAGGCTCTGTGAGCCTGTCAGAACAGGAGCGGAATAGGAAGTATTCCCTTCAATGACGGCAGAGCCAGGCCCGGCTCCACTGCTATGATTATGATGCTGCTTATCGACAGCCAAGAATAGCACTCGTTACTACGCATCATTTTCTACGCATGCCATTACAACGCAACTCGTTACAACAATGCGTTGTTACATCACATGCCATTACTACGCAAGTCGTTACAATGACTTGCTGTAGGGGGTGCTGGAGTATGTAATAGTATAATTTACTATTTCAACTCCAGTGTGTGCAACAGTAGGGAAGGTGTTGGATTGAAAATCTGCCCCCTACAGCAAATCATTGTAAAGATGCGTCGTAGTAACAACTTGCATTGTAATGGCATGTGATGTATCACATGTGTTGTAAACGAGGTTTCCCGACAGCCAATCCATGTCGGCCTTTCCAACATGGATTGGTTGTCAGAAATTGACATTGGGGCTTCTAATTGGTGGCCTGAATAAGGCCCCCTTCCCCTCTGGCCCTCTGTAATGGGGCCTGGGGGAGCAAACATCCCTGCACTGTGTGGCAGGCACCGTATGGTGCCTGCTACATGGATGTTGCAGGGTTGTTTGTGAACATCATCCATTTTTCAATGGAAGCTTGTGGTGTGGGTTTTTCTGCCCGTCACACAAGCTTCCATTGACAAATGGAGTTTTGCGACCACCCTATGGCCTATGGGCGGTAGCAACGTAATAGTGTGGTCAGGACCGCTGGCCTAAGTTCAAGCAGTTCCAGAACCTCAACGGTGTCTACCCAACATCATCGTAATAATAAGTCCCTCAGAGAATCGGCCAGTCAAAGGGGATTGAGAGATTGTGAATGAGATGAGAAGAAGCAAACGTCATTTGTTGCAATTTAATATTAGTACTTCCCAAAATGTAGTTTACTAAATTTGAGATAGGGCTTGGTAGGTAGGTTTAGGAAATTTGAAACAGGATAGGATGGTCCACGATACTACTACTAATCATTCTGATTTAGAAAAGTTCAATGTTATTGCAATTGCCTTTTGTCTTTATGTCTTACATCAGCATCCAGGGGCAAGAAGAGGGCTGAGGCGGGTGAGGGAGCTGGAGGTGCCTCCCAGAGATCCTCGGCCGATGGCTCTTCTGGCCCCAGTAAGTCCTCCTGGTGTTAACATTCATATATCTATTTCCCTATCTTTTACCACTCCTTATTTTGAATTATGTCTCCCCGTTTTATAAATGTTTTTCCAAATCCTCTTCAATCTATCCTTTTCTAAATTCTTGTCATCCCTGCATTATCCTATATACTTATTTTCTATATTTCAGGTTTCTGCACTTTACTTCAAACTGTCTCTGTACAAGTCTGTCTGTAGCTTACTCTCTTCTGCTTTGTCAGTCAGCCTTCCCTCTCCCCTTATATTATATGTTGTGGATTGCCTAGTGGTGGTACTCTAAGACTCAGAGAACCCATTGGCCACATACTACTACTACTACTCTGCCATGCAGATTGCATGCCCATTCCCGATATAAGGTATTCTACACGTTTGTTGAGAAGGCTCAATCAGTAAAACAAGAGAGTGGCCATGGTCATGTTGGGTACCCCAAAGTTTTGTCTTCTTAGCTAGGCCTAGTATTATTAGCAGCAGCTGGAGAAAACTATTGAGATCGCCAGGCATACAGAGAATACTTCATGATATGTGCACCATGGCTGGAAGGAAATATGAGGAGGATGGCCCCATTGCATTTGCTAACCAAGACCATATGTCCACTCATGTAATATTTGTTTTAAAAAAATCAGATTCATCAATAGCTTTTGCCACTCCTTAACAGTTTGTCTTGAGATTTTTTTCATTGCCACCAACAAAATGCCCAACCTGATATTTTTGATAGAAGATACTGTCTGTAATGTATCCAAATTGTTGTGATGCGTATAGTGTATTTTGCTATAAAAAACTTAATAGGGGAGGCATATTTGGCATCTAAGAAATGTGTAATTTTTTTTAGCCACACCGACCACCAGTTCCGCGGCCAGCAGCGGCGCCAGCCAGACTGTAGATGCGGCAGTGGTAGGGGTGAGCCAGAGGCAGTGACGGAAGGTGGTAAGTCCTATTGCTCTCTTATTGATAATTAATTATATACTCACAGTTAATGTGTAGTGTTGACTTGTGAACAACCAATGCAGGAGTTGAGTTGAGTAACTAATGGTCGCTTCTATCTTCAACTCAGCAGAGAAGGTTTTATGAACAAAACCTTTAACTATGGGTTGAGGGAAAAGGGGAAGAAGTATGGAAGGAGAAAGTATTGGTGTAATATAATATGACCCTGAAGAGAAGGATGCGTAGGTGAAAGCGGATGCTTATACTACAGGTGGCTGATAGGATGCATGGGTGGGTGAAGGATGGATGAAAGGTATGCTGGTGGGAAGGCTGCCTGGGTGGGTAAAAGTGTATGTGTGAAAGGATGCCTATCTGAGTGTGTGTTTGGTATCCTGTGGTGATTTTGATTGAAAAGAACACCTAGGTGGGTAAATGACACACTGTCTGCCACCACATGAGCATCACTTCTCAGTCTCAATACACATGATGATGACATATCACAACAAGTTCACATCACAACAAACAACAATCACTCAGTTTGCAATGCATGCCAGCATTTACCTGTTCTTCTTGTGTGCTCACCGTGATCGATTGGTGGTACATTGCAGACTGCAGATCCTCCATTTGTTCACGAAGCAGAGAACTGCCAGTGTAAATTGAATTATAATAATGCCACATGTGGGGCAATCCATCTAGGGTAGGAAAGGATAGATGTTCATAGCCCAGGGTTGGAGGCAGGCACATATTTGTTTGTCTTCTCCGTTCAATATCTGGCTTGAGGGAAATGCCTTTGGAGGGTGGGTTGGGATTTCGTCACTGCGCACAGTTGCAACTCCAATCTAGCAATAAAATATTTTTAAGAGTAAGACCGTGGAGATGAATTGGTCAACCAGACACACAAATAATAAAGTAAATAATGTTCCCTATCTATATCTTTTTTTTAGCGTCAAAGAAAGAAAGAAAGAAAGCCTAGTAGTCAGGGAAGCAGAGTTGGTCCTCAAACTCTGATGGTCACCCAGATGTAGGTCACCTAACACACTACTTCCATGATCTGAGTCTCCGTTGTCTTCCTCCTGTGGTATTTTAGGTATGGTATAATCCGGTGGTATTAAGTGATGATTGCTTTTTATCATGGTTAATCTCTCCACATTTTGGGGCAAGTGACTTGTCCTTGCAAGAGACTGGTGCGCACCAGCAGCACTGAAAATATCCTCAGTGGAGACACTGGCTACAGGGCAAGTCAGATAGTTCATTGCCAGACAGCTGAGCATTGGCCATTGACGCCTCTTCTCATACCAATACACCAATGGGTTTTGATCAAGGTAGACTTCTGTTGCATCATCCAGATAGGTCTGGACCATTAGGTCAATGTTCATTACTGGAGCTTACTTTGCTTAACCTCTTTTGCCTTCGCCACTGCACTGGACTTAAGCCCTGCCAGTAGAAACCATTCAAGTTGCAGATTTGGGGGCTGATGCTCCTGGTCTTGTTTGTGTTGTTGGTGTTCTTGTTGTAGGATTTGGTTGCAGTGAGCCAACTACTCTGCCCTCAAGCTCTGAACTTGGAGGATGCCCCACAGGACTTGTACCCTGGAGCAGTGGGACTCTAATTCCCTGCTGTTCTTTGTCTAGATCACTGCCTTGCTCAGCTCTTCCTGTTTTGGAGTTTCTAACATCCCTGTCTGAAAGCGGAATGAAAGTGGACAGTAATGTTTTGTACCGTGGATCAAGAATTGTGGCACAGATGTAATGTGTGGAGGACACAATGTCTCTTGGCACCCTTGTATTAGCAGACAAGGGAAAGATAAAGGTCTCCACCTAGTCATACGCATCTTTTTTCCTCCACACCTGTGTACATTGTAGACAAATCCTTTAGCTGTTGCTGTAACATGTTTCAACAATGGGATAGTTTGTCCTCTTTGCTGCATTTCCATGTGAAATCCTCAAAAGGAAGCAGCATCTCTGTTAGGCATTTGACTAGGCCACATTGATCCATCTCAATGATTTTGACATTCACAGTTGTATTCCCTCTTTGCATGAAAAATTCATTGATAGGTCTGTACTGCTCAAACATGTGTTCAAGCATATAACAAGTGGAGTTCCAGCGTGTTGGCACCTCATGTATAAATGTTTTAACAGTCCTTAAATCAAATGTATATGCCGCAGCAACCTCAAAATGTAATCTATTCAGCTCCAAATCCAAATGAAATGTGATTAGGAGATGGACAAGGCACTGGGAGGAGCCTGTTGGACAGGACCAGGATGTTGGAGACTCTGGGGCACTTCCTTCCAGGGTTAAAAAAAGTTTAAAAAACACTAAAAAAGACTCCTTGCACTAAATAATCCACTGCCAAATGTCAATTTCAGGCTTTTTTTTAACTCCAAAACATCAGTTCTGGAATATTTTGATGCTTCTGGAGGAGAGAATCTTCCCCATATTGCAGCCTGTTAGAAAGGATAGACGGACCGGGAGGGTCGGCCGGGGTCAGGAGGAGAGGTCTCCGGGGAGAGCCGTCTCCAGCGATCGTACAGACAAGTAACTTCCCCCCCACAGACAGATACCACACACGGATAAGGTTCAGTGTTCTTTATAAGCACTTCTTAAGGTACGGTTGAATGGTACAAGGAGGTCTGGACTCAGGGGTCCCCTCGATTCAAGTCTCTCAAAGCAGGGTAAGGGGTAGCGGGACAGTCTGTCTACCAGTCAGGTAGTTTGGATGAGATGATGATTAGCTCACAATCCTCGAGCTCAGTTGGTACGGGCCGCGGCAGCGCCAGCAGGTCCCGGAAAGATGGTTGTTACAACGGGCCGCGGCAGCGCCAGCAGGTCCCGGAAAGATGGCCGATGTACGGTCCGCGGCAGCGCCAGCAGGTCCCGGTGAGGATGGTCGTTACAACGGGCCGCGGCAGCGCCAGCAGGTCCCGACGAGGATGGATGTTGTAGAAGGCCGCGGCAGCGCCAGCAGGCAGGACGATGGTTCACAAGAGCGGGCTACGGCAGCGCCAGTAGTCCGTCAAGGCTGAGTTCTCTCGGTGTCTCTCGACTCCAGGATACAACTGCCTTCCTGCTCCGGAGTTGCCCCAGTTATAGGGCAGGCGCTCTTTGATGTCCGGACCCTCGCACTTGGAGGTCGGAGGGCCCGGGATGAAGGTGTCCAGACACCCAGCAGGGGGTTGGAGCCAGCGCCTGGGGGGAGCTGGGGGCGATCGGCACCTGGCGGGGGAAGAGCTCTTGACACTTCGTCCTCCCATTGACCTGCCAAGTGGTCCGCTCACCTCCCGGGTGGATGGTGGTGCCGGGATGTCGGGGCCGGCCAGGCCCGGGGTTAGGGTCGGCGCGAGGCCACGCGGCCTCGTGGTGCAGGGCCCAAGATGGCGGCTTGAACCGGCCGGGGGAGCCGGTGGGGCTGGGCCCCGTGATGAGTAGAGGTCCGAGGGCAGAAGATCCGTCGGGAGACGGGGTACAGGTGCTTTTCGTGGATTATGCCTGGTGGGCCGGAGCTCGAGCCCTGTCGTGCGGGGAGGGAGCAAGCCCTTTGTGTGGCCTGTCCAACATGCGTCCCCCCCAGCTGAAGGCGGGGAGAGTCACCCATCTCCTTGGGGACTCTCTTCGTCGAGGCGGAAAAAGCGGGACAGGCCATCCGCGTTGGCGTGGTCTTGGCCTGGTCGGTGCTCCACAGTGAAGTCCATTCCCTGCAGGGAAATGGACCAGCGCAAGAGTTTTGGGTTCTCCCCCCGCATCTGCATCAGCCACTGCAGGGGTCGATGGTCGGTTTGTACCCGGAAGTGGGTACCGAAGAGATAGGGCCGGAGCTTTTTGAGGGCCCACACCACTGCGAAGGCCTCCCTCTCGATGGTGCTCCAGCGCTGTTCTCGGGCCAGGAGACGTCGACTGATGAAGGCCACCGGCTGGTCATGACCTTCGGGGTTTAACTGAGAAAGGACGGCTCCGATGCCGTGGTCGGAGGCGTCGGTCTGTACCACGAATTCCCGACCGTAATCGGGGGCCTGGAGCACAGGGGCGGCGCACAGGGCGGCCTTCAGCTTCTCGAAGGCCGCTTGACAATCGGGGGTCCAGTTAATCCGCTCCGGTTGGTTCTTGGACGTGAGACCCGTGAGGGGCCCCACGATGCTGCCGTAGTCCTTCACGAACCGCCGTTAGTAGCCGGTGAGCCCCAAGAAGGCTCGGACCTCGGTCTGGGTGACGGGGGGCTGCCAGGACTGGATGGCAGCAATCTTAAGTTGTAGCGGGGCCACCAGCCCGCTTCCCACTTGGTGCCCAAGGTAGGTCACAGACCCTTGGCCAATTTGGCACTTGCCGGCCTTAATCGTGAGGCCGGCCCGCTGGAGGGCCTGTAGGACCTCTTGGATGTGACGGAGGTGGTCGGGCCAGTGGCGGCTGTATACAGCGATATCGTCCAGGTAGGCAGCGCTGAACTCTTCGAGCCCCGCCAAGACCTGGTTCACGAGGCGTTGAAACGTGGCGGGGGCATTCTTCATGCCGAAGGGCATGACCTTGAATTGGTAGTGGCCATCGGGGGTAGAGAAGGCTGACCGTTCCTGAGCCCTGGGTGTGAGGCCGATCTGCCAGTAGCCCGCTGTTAGGTCGAAGATACTGAGGTAGCGGGCGGCCCCCAGCCGGTCGATCAGCTCGTCTGCTCGGGGGATCGGATGAGCGTCGGTCCGGGTGACAGCGTTCAAGCCCCGGTAGTCGACGCAGAATCTCAGTTCAGGTGCGGTGCCGGGGGCAGCGGCTTTGGGGACCAATACAACCGGACTGGCCCAGGGACTGTCCGAGGGCTCGATGACCCCGATTGTGAGCATCTTGGCCACCTCCTCCTGTATGCAGGCCCGTACCCGATCTGGTACGCGGTAGGCCCGGTGTCGGACAGGGGGACTGTCCCCGGTGTCCACGTCGTGCAAACACCAAGGGGTGACCCCGGGGGTGAGGGAGAACAGGGTAGCGAACTGCAGCAGGAGGTTCCGGCAGCCCTGGCGTTGCTCCGAAGTGAGGGCGTCAGAGAGCCGGACCCCGTCCACGGAGCCGTCATTCTCCTGAGTCTTCAGAAGATCCGGGAGGGGTTCGGAGTCTTCCTCTGCCCCACTGTCCGTAGCCATCAGGAGGCTGAGTTCTGAGCGCACAAAGTGTGGTTTGAGTCGGTTGGTGTGGAGGACCCGAAGGGGGTTCCGGGAGGACCCCAGGTCGATGAGGTAAGTGACGGGGCTTTTGCGCTCTGAAGGGCCCCGTCCACTTATCTTGCAAGGCACATGGTTCGGTGGGGGACATCACCCATACTTGTTGTCCAGGCTCGAACTCAACGGAGGAGGCATTGTGATCATACCACTTCTTCATGTCCTCCTGGCTGGCCTCGAGGTTCGCCTTGGCCATCTCTCTGAAGCGCCGGGTCTGATTGCGTAGGGCCAGGAGGTATTTGAAGACGTCCGGAGGGGTCTTTAGGGGGGCCATCTCCCAACCTTCTTTTACTAGGCTGAGGGGCCCTCGCACAGGGTGCCCGTACAGGAGTTCGAAAGGGCTAAAACCGAGGGACTTCTGGGGAACTTCGCGGTAGGCGAAGAGGAGGCACGGGAGTAGTACATCCCACTGGCGACGGAGGGGCTCTTCCAATCCCCCAATCATCCCCTTGAGGGTGCGGTTAAAACGCTCCACTAGTCCGTTCCCTTGGGGGTGATAGGGGGTCGTGAATCTGTAGGTGACCCCGCATTGTTGCCAGAGGGACTTCATGTATTTGGATATAAAGTTCGTGCCTCGGTCGCTGACGACTTCTCGGGGGAAGCCTACCCGGGAGAAGATCCCCATTAGGGCCCGGCCAACCACCGGAGCTGTCACGGTCCGTAGGGGCACCGCCTCGGGGTAGCGGGTGGCATGGTCCACCAGTACTAAGATGAACCTGTGTCCTTGTGCCGTGCGGGGGTCCAGAGGCCCCACGATGTCTATCCCCACCCTCTCGAACGGGGTGGTGACCACAGGGAAGGGTTGCAGAGGGGCTTTCAGCTTCCGACCACTCTTCCCGCTGGCTTGGCATGTGGGGCAAGATCGGCAGTGGTTCAGGACGTCGTTCCTCATTTTCGGCCAGAAAAAGTGGGTCACTAGGCGGCTGTACGTTTTATCTTGGCCCAGGTGTCCAGCCAGGGGGACATCGTGGGCCAGGTTGAGCAGAAAGTCTCTGAAGCGGAGAGGTACCACCAGTACTCGACCGGCCCCCAGCTCGGCGATTCTTTGCTCGCTGTATAGCAGGTCGTTATCCCAGTAGACCCAGTGAGTTCCGGTGGAGTCCCCTGTGTTCTGGGCGCTGGCTTGTTGGCGGAGTCCCTCGAGGGAGGGACAGGTCTTTTGTTCCTGGCGGAACTGTGCTTGGGTGGGCCCCCCCTCTTGACGCCACTGAGCCAGGTCAGGAAGGTCCTGGGGTTGCGCGTCCCCTTCGGCCGTCGGGTCTGGGAGGCTGGCCTCGTCGTTGTCTTCTACTGGGGCGACTGGGGGCGGAGGTGCTGGCCATTCTGGTTCTTCTGAGCGAGGGACGGCACGGGCGGCCATGGACCGGGTGGTTATGCAGGCCCAGTCCGGGAGGCCCAGCATCCCCAGGTGCTCTCTTCTCTCAACGGTGGCCCACGGGGAACTCTCGAGGTCATTCCCCAGGAGGCAGTCCACGGGGGCATCGTCCCGGACCGTCACCTTCAACAGGCCGGAGACCCCTCCCCATTCGAATGGAACGCAGGCCATTTGACACATACTTTCAGAGTTGTCTGCCGAGCGGACGGGGCAGAGAATGTTCGGCAGGATCTGCTCGGGCTTCACCAGGTGACAGCGGACGGCCGTCACACTGGCGCCTGTGTCACGCAAGGCCTCGGCTCGCTGTCCATTAATGGTCACCCACTGACCGTATTTCCTGGTGTTAGCGGGTAGGGGAGCCCGCGGGACCATGTCTCTTCCCCCTAAGCACGCCAGGACCATGGCGGCCGGTTCCCACTCTTGCTGGGCCGGCTCATACTCCTCTGGTTCCTCCAATGATCGCTCTTCCCCCAGGGCGGCGGCAGCTACCTGGCGGGGCTTGGGTGTTTGGTTCTGCGGGCAGCTCGGGTCATTGGCGTAGTGGCCGACTCGCTGGCATCGGTGGCACGTGACGTTGGCTCGGACCCCAGGACGCCACGGGGGGTTGCCCCGACCGGCCGGAGCCGGGGTGCTGGCCACGGGTGTTGCGGGCAAGGCGTCTCTCCCTCACCCCTGGCCCCCTCCTCCTCCCCGAGGACGGTGCTGGCCTTGGTTGTTTCTGTTCTGTTCGTGTGGCCCCCTCCGGCCCACTCGGGTGCTTTCCCATCGGTCAGCTTCGGCGGCGAGCTGCCGGGGGTCAGTCAGCTTGCTGTCGAGGAGGTGCTGCCTGAGCTCGACGAAGCAGTTGTTCGACAGGTGCTCCCATACCATCAGGTTAAAGAGTTGTTCGTAGGTGGTGACCTGGCTCCCCTTTATCCAACCCTCGAAGGCACGGCTGAAATAGTTCACGTATTCTACCCAAGTTGTACCTGGGATCCGGGTGCAATCTCTGAACCTCTGGCGGTACATCTCGGGTGTGAGGCCGTAGCGGGTGAGGAGGGCAGCCTTCATGTGGTCGTAGGACGACATTTGGTGATCTGGGAGCTGCAGTAGGGCATCGCGCCCCTCGTTGATAAACCTCCCCCAGAGTCCGGCTCCCCAATCACTCCGGTCGATCCGGTGGGAGGTCATGGCGATCTCGTAGGCTTTAAACCACTGTTGTATGTCGTCTTCTCGGACATACTCGCGGACAACATCCTTGGGGATGTGGACTTTTTTCTCGATTGGCCCCGGGGTGTGTGGTCGCTCAGGCACCCCAGTTCTTTATTCTGTTTCCGAAGTTCTATTTCCGCCAGTTTGCGCTCGTGCTCGAGCGTTATTTTTTTCTCCTCCAGCTCTCTCTGTCTCTGCTTCTCTTCTCGTTCATCTCGGAGCCGCATGTGCTCGAGGTTGAGTTTCTGTTCAGCTAACTTGAGTTCCCCATCCATCTTGAGTCGTGCCATTTCCAACTCGTGCAATCTGGTTCTTTCTCTTTCTCGGATCTCCTCCTGCGAGAGGCCCGTTCCCCGCTCCTCGGGAGTCGTGGCGTTCCCCTCTGGTGTGATGCTGCTTTGGTCGGAGGGTCGGGCGACCCCAGTTTCTGTCCACGACTCTAGGGCGTGCTTTAGATCATCTTTGGTACTCAGGCCAGTGGTAGCAATGCCAAGTTCTATGCAGAATTGTCTCAGTTCGCGGTGGTTGTATTCTTCTAATTTATCCATTTGGAATTTCTCGGTGGAGTTGCTATCTTTGGCTGACATCGTGTTGTTGTCGTGGGGTGAGCTACTCTCTGTACGATTACGCGTTGATTCGGATCGCGCCGCTGGCCACCAATGTTTGAAAGGATAGACGGACCGGGAGGGTCGGCCGGGGTCAGGAGGAGAGGTCTCCGGGGAGAGCCGTCTCCAGCGATCGTACAGACAAGTAACTTCCCCCCCACAGACAGATACCACACACGGATAAGGTTCAGTGTTCTTTATAAGCACTTCTTAAGGTACGGTTGAATGGTACAAGGAGGTCTGGACTCAGGGGTCCCCTCGATTCAAGTCTCTCAAAGCAGGGTAAGGGGTAGCGGGACAGTCTGTCTACCAGTCAGGTAGTTTGGATGAGATGATGATTAGCTCACAATCCTCGAGCTCAGTTGGTACGGGCCGCGGCAGCGCCAGCAGGTCCCGGAAAGATGGTCGTTACAACGGGCCGCGGCAGCGCCAGCAGGTCCCGGAAAGATGGTCGATGTACGGTCCGCGGGAGCGCCAGCAGGTCCCGGTGAGGATGGTCGTTACAACGGGCCGCGGCAGCGCCAGCAGGTCCCGACGAGGATGGATGTTGTAGAAGGCCGCGGCAGCGCCAGCAGGCAGGACGATGGTTCACAAGAGCGGGCTACGGCAGCGCCAGTAGTCCGTCAAGGCTGAGTTCTCTCGGTGTCTCTCGACTCCAGGATACAACTGCCTTCCTGCTCCGGAGTTGCCCCAGTTATAGGGCAGGCGCCCTTTGATGTCCGGACCCTCGCACTTGGAGGTCGGAGGGCCCGGGATGAAGGTGTCCAGACACCCAGCAGGGGGTTGGAGCCAGCGCCTGGGGGGAGCTGGGGGCGATCGGCACCTGGCGGGGGAAGAGCTCTTGACACTTCGTCCTCCCATTGACCTGCCAAGTGGTCCGCTCACCTCCCGGGTGGATGGTGGTGCCGGGATGTCGGGGCCGGCCAGGCCCGGGGTTAGGGTCGGGGCGAGGCCACGCGGCCTCGTGGTGCAGGGCCCAAGATGGCGGCTTGAACCGGCCGGGGGAGCCGGTGGGGCTGGGCCCCGTGATGAGTAGAGGTCCGAGGGCAGAAGATCCATCGGGAGACGGGGTACAGGTGCTTTTCGTGGATTATGCCTGGTGGGCCGGAGCTCGGGCCCTGTCGTGCGGGGAGGGAGCAAGCCCTTCGTGTGGCCTGTCCAACACAGCCGTTGCAGTTCCTGCACGTTTGGGATTTCATACAGCAGAAAACATCCACCGGAAGTCGCTGGCATGCTCGAATGACATGTTGGCAACCGCAAAATCTCGCTGGAGCATATGGCCAGCTAGCAAATCTCTACGCCTGCAAATGGCCCTAAAAATCTCGTGGGCAATTGCAAGCACCCGGTAAGTTGCTCCCACGCGCGCGAAATGACATTTCAAGCGCACAGAACAAAAAACAACTCCGCTCCATTGCAGAGTTTAACGGTAACTCCAAGTTCCCCGCAGAGTTTCTGAATTACGCAAACTCCGGAAAGGAGTAGAGTTTTACGCTCTGGCTTACAAATGAGTCCACGACCACCAGAACCAACTTCCACAGTGGAATGAAGGCCTTTGCTAACTGGATGAACCACTGCCTCACATTCTACATACCCGCCAGACAACTCCGATCCTCCCAACTCGCTCTTGCCTCAGTCCCCAGGATCCACAAGACCAGAACCGGAGGAAGGTCTTTCTTCCACATCAACGCTAAGATCTGGAACACCCTGCCCCTCCACCTCAGGCAATCCACATCACTGACCCATTTCAGGAAGGACCTGGTTCTTTGAATAATCCTCCACCCTATCCGACCAGCAGCCCCCTCCCCAGCATCTTGGGTAAATAGTCACACTATACAGGACCTTGATTGATTGACTGATTGATTGAATTTATCCGTGATAATATACATTTGTGAGGACTGCAAAGTGATGGATATGCTAATAACTGTTACGGATGTATGATTAAACCACTTTTGCCTAAACCACGAATTCCTCAACCACGATGGCTAAACAACGAACAATCCCAAACCACTACTTTTTTTAGAACGAGTTCCTAAACCACGATAAAATATTTAAAATACATATTTACACCTCTTTTTTTTTCTGCATGTTTGACATTTTTTATAAAAGAAATCTAATAATAGATTAATTTAAACAATGTATTTGTTGGGGGAGACCCTCCACACCCCCATCTTCCCTTATTGGCTGAGTTCAGAGCATTGCCAGTAACGCTGTGCCCCCAACGTTGCTACAAAGCTGGCATGATGAAAGCTGACTGCATCCCCGCGCTCCTCAGAGCCCGCCTGCCTGGTGGCTGCAGTGCCAAGTGATTCATGACAGGGGTCGATGAGCGTGTCAGGTCAGTGGGGGCGAAGGGGAGTGACTACCATGCAGAGTGTTTCTCTGCAGCAAGGAGGCTTCAAAACGGGGAAGTGGAAGAGCAACTTAAAAAGCTTTTATCTCTTCTTTCTCACGACTGAAATGCACACCTGCCCTGTCTTGCGCGTGCATTTATCATTTTGACATTAGTTAGAAACAGGAGTCACAACTGATGCTTCTCTTTTAGCAGTCATAGGAGGGGGCTTAACTAAAGTGTGTGGCTCCTTGCAACCTCAAACGTTTCAGGCAGACACATATTTGTACATTGCTTAATCACAAATGTAGAAGCCTTTCGTGTCAGGCCTTGGCAGTCTTAGATCGTTCGTGGTTTAGAAAAGTTGTGGTTTAGGAAAGTCGTTGTTAAGGATTTTCGTTGTTCGGCCTTCGTTGTTCAGGTAACTCGTAATTAAAACTTCGTTGTTAAGGTTATTTCCCAACTGTTACACATACGATATGTGAAAGACTATACATCTCAGTTAAGCCTCCCCCTCACACCCCTCCCAGTGACCATTGCTCCAAGAGGGAGCTCTCTTTTTGGACCTTTTACTCTGACGGAGATATAGACTACTCTCAAGATGGAATGACAAAGACCTACCTGGCCAGCCATTGATGAATTGTCGGAGGGTCAGAATTGAGCCAAGCGGCTGCTATACAAACACACTATATGCCATTGCGATAAACACCACGAATTGCCCATCACTTCCACCTGTGTAATCCAACATTCCTAAGAGCATTAATTGAGGAGATAATATCACTTCGGTGTGTAAAACAGATCACAGAAATTGAGAGATCTCTAATTTCAGAGAGTCTAGGGCTGGATAGGTATAGAACATGTGAACAATATCTGCTTCCAGGCTTTCACCCCTGGGCAGGATATACCGATGCCCCTACCCAACTAGCTATATTTGCTTGAGTATAGTACAAATGAAAGATTGTTTTAAAATGCTGTGCCTGCAGCCCTGCCGAAGGTAACAGCATATTCCCCAGTTCCTGACTGTGACTCGTAGAAGCAGCTCTAGGTGGCTCCAACCCTTCTCGACCATTTATCTGCATGCTTCTCTAGATCATCAGACATGAAGGCCACCAGATACTCATAAAGGTAGGTAGGGACGACGGTGGCAGCTAGTCCCGACCCCGCTTGGCGCCAATATTGCTGATGGTTCATTTCATTTGCTGTGTGCTGTTTAACAGAACTTGTTAAGTGGAAACGTTTTTAAAATATTTTGTTACCTTGTAATCTTAGCTGCTGTAGGGACCTCTTGATGCCAGAAATTTAGTGTCACGCTGTTTAAAACTGCATTCCCGCACTCACAAAGGGATTAGGTGTCGCTCTAAAGCTCGAACAGTGCCTACACACCCGGTCCGACCCAGTAGCCAATCACGGGTGCGGAGGGCGGGGCAGTGACAGGCCCACACAGGAAGGCGAGCGGTTAGCGCTCTAGCTTCCACTCACTTGAGGGCTATTTAGGCAGCGAGGAGGCTCCAACCTTTGCGGTAGGGATGACGGTGGCAGCTAGTCCCGACCCCGCTTGGCGCCAATATTGCTGATGGTTCATTTCATTTGCTGTGTGCTGTTTAACAGAACTTGTTAAGTGGAAACGTTTTTAAAATATTTTGTTACCTTGTAATCTTAGCTGCTGTAGGGACCTCTTGATGCCAGAAATTTTGTGTCACGCTGTTTAAAACTGCATTCCCGCACTCACAAAGGGATTAGGTGTCGCTCTAAAGCTCGAACAGTGCCTACACGCCCGGTCCGACCCAGTAGCCAATCACGGGTGCGGAGGGCGGGGCAGTGACAGGCCCACACAGGAAGGCGAGCGGTTAGCGCTCTAGCTTCCACTCACTTGAGGGCTATTTTGCGCCTCGTCACCTCTAGCGCGCAGCGTTTGCACGCAGCGCGGCGCCTACTCCTGCGCCAAAGACTAGCCCGTCTGCGCCCGTCCGCGACAGATCGGGACGAGGGGCAGGGGGCCATGGAGGAAAATCCAGCCAGCACAGATACTTCTTGCGGCAACAGGATAACATACACCTCACAGGTAATGATGGAGATTGGCTCAAATGTACCTAGAGTTTGTACATATGAGGTGGGAACCAATCTGGAGGGGCCGTTTGCCTGTCGTGGATGTCATGGGCAGTTTTGTAACTCCTCTGAAATCGGACACGATTGGGAATGCCCCCCGGAACTGGTGGGTCAAGTACAACACATGTCAGTGGCAAATAACCCTATGACCGATTCACCACGGGGAAGTAAACACCTGCTATGTAACATTCGCTCATTAGCCAAACATTCCTCGGAGGTATGGGACCTTATATCATCGGAGGAACCAGACTTATGTTTCCTTACCGAAACTTGGCTCAAACCTCATGCAGTCCCGGCCATAACCCTGGGCGTACCAACAGGATATAAAATATCCAGGTTGGACCGCCCGAATAAAACAGGGGGGGGGTAGCTATTGTATTTAAACAAGAGATGAATGTTACCATCATTGATGAACTTTGTACACCTCAGATTGAGTTAATGATTTTTAAAATCAATCTAACATCAAAGGAAAATAGGAAGGGAGCTGTGGTGTACCGCCCCCCTGGCCCATGCGAGAACTTCTCTGTTCTTCTTATTGAGGCTTTAGCCCCTCATGTACAAGAGAAATCTAATTTTCTTCTTGTAGGGGACTTTAACGTCCATAGTGAGCTGGGTAGTTGTCCGGAGGCTACTACCCTGCTTACGGACTTAGACCTTTTGGGATTAAAAAAGTACAACCATGGCCCTACCCATCAAGCTGGCCATACGTTGGATCTAATTATGTCCAATTCACCCCTGATTAAGTGTATGCCCCCGACTCAAGTGGACTGGACGGACCACTTCATTCTTAAATTCTACACTGCTACTAACTATAAGCTTCAGGCTACACAGACTGCGCTAGCCAGCACAAGGAGACCCTGGCATAAACTTACCTTGGAGAATTTCAGGGATAATTATAAGGAACCCATAATTCATAGCCCAATAGGAGATATTTCACTTACATTAAAAATGTTTGAGGAAACGGTCACTAAGGCGATAAATGCCACTATCCCTTTAAGAGTGTTTAAACCACGTGCAGCTCACAAGCAAGAGGTTTGGTTCTCTGAAGAACTAAGATCTCTTAAGTCAAAGACTAGGAAACTAGAGAAAATATGGAGATCCTCACGGGGGACTGAAGATAGGGAACATCACAGGATAGCTCTTAAGATATATCATAAGGCTATTCGGACCGCACGTAAAAATCACATTGCAACACAGCTGTCTGCAGCTGGTAAAAACTCAAAAGTATTATACCAAATTTTACAAACATTCACAAAGCCAGCAGCCTGTGAAACGGCAGAACTAACATCTCAAGAACTTTGCAATGAGATCTCACGATTCTTCACACAAAAAATAGATGGGATCTATGATAAAATAATACATTCCAACAAAACCGTATTAATTGATAACATCATTCCACTGGCTGCTGATGCCCAGTCTCACTCTAGACTGTACCTCACTGAATTCCCTTCCATATCGATAGATGAGGTAACCGGACTAATTATGGAAATAAAGAGTGGTAGTCCTTTGGATACCATCCCGGCACGTATCATGCCCATATTAGCTAATGAATTAGGCCCGAGAATCCTGCAATTAGTTAACTTGTCCCTGAGTACAGGGGAAGTTCCCCTAGAATGGAAACGGGTGCTGGTAAGACCTCTAAGGAAAAGCAATGCCATACCCTGGACAGAATTATCTAACTTGAGACCAATCTCTCTTCTTCCCTTCTTGGCAAAGCTAACTGAGAAGTTTGTAAACAGCCATCTTTCGACTTATATCGAAAGAACTGGGACTCTGGACCCCTCCCAGTCAGGGTTTAGGCCTAGACACAGCACTGAGACCACCTTGCTGTCCGTCGCAGACGATCTACACATGCTCCAGGATAAGGGTTATTCCGTTATACTGGTGCTGCTGGATCTGTCTGCGGCGTTTGACACTGTGTCACATAACATCTTGACCTCCAGGCTAGCTGACAGTGGCCTGGGAGGCAAGGCGCTGGCCTGGCTGAGGAGCTTTCTAACAGATCGTACCCAAAGTGTCACCATGGGTACATTTCGATCAGAGGAGCTAAAGATCTCAAAAGGGGTGCCACAGGGCTCTTGCTTGAGCCCTACGCTTTTTAACATCTATGTGGCCCCCTTGGCTAACATCATGAGATCCCATGGGTTCATTCCGGTGTCTTACGCCGATGATACACAACTCCTCTTTCCATTTAAAACTCTCACTACAGAGATTAGGAACTCTTTTGCCCAGGGAATGAAAGCAGTGGCACATTGGATGACGTCCAACTACTTACAATGTAATGTGGCTAAAACGGAGGTGATGCTATTTGGTGAGGCTAAACGTCTGTGGACTCCAGACTGGTAGCCTCAAGATCTTGGGCCAGTCCCTGAGCCCAAATTGGTGGTGAAAGACTTGGGGGTGAGGTTGGACCAGGAGCTTTCATTGAAACAACATGGTAACCAAGTGGTGGGCACATGCTTCCACATTATTGGGCTGCTCAGGAAGGTGTTTCCTTTACTCCCAGACGCCACACGAAAGACCTTGGTGCAAGCGTTAGTGTTGAGCAGAGTGGATTATTGTAACGGTTTGTTACTATCTGCCAACGAAGGAGTCATCTCTAGATTACAGGTGGTTCAGAACACTGCTGCTCGTCTTGTACTAAACGCACCCACTCGAACAGCCTCCAAACCTTTGCTGATCAAACTTCACTGGTTACCAGTGAAACAGAGGGTTAAGTTTAAAATATGTTGCATCATACATAAATGCCTGATGGGAACTGGCCCGGTCTATTTGGCCAATAAGTTCATCCCATATGTCCCTACACGCTCCCTTAGATCCGGGGAGCGAGCTCTCTTATGTGTCCCCAGAGCTAGGAAAACAAGACAAGGGTTTAGAGCTTTATCCGTGGCGGGTCCCACGCTATGGAACAGCCTTCCCATAGAGATCAGACTGCTCAGAGAACATTTTCCTTTTAGGAAACGTCTGAAAACTTTCCTCTTTCAAGACTAGGATATCTTCTGGTTACATTCTATATGGCTGTTATTTGTTCTTGAGGCTGTTGGTGCTAAAGGGCGCGGAGATACTCTTTAGGGAGTCGATTCTAGCGCGGTACAAACACGCAAATAAATAAAATAAATAAATAAACACATCCTGTGTTGTTACAAAGTAGCTCAAGTGACATATCTATATTAAATCCAATTGCTTTGCCACACTTCCTAGATAAAAAGTGCTTGTGCTCTCTCCTTAAAACATGTTAGATTAGATAATACACAATTGACATACTTAATTTACTTGTAAGCAGTGACTGTCCATGTAGGTAAGTGCGGTGAGGTGGGGTGGGGACAGATGGGGGAAAGTGATATACGACGGGATAAGAAATATAAAATAAATAAATCATTAAAACCACTTACTTATCGTTCGCCGCATCGCCGACTCGGACCTCCACTGCATGTAAGTCCCTAGCAAAGTGACACTACTTGTGCCCAGGGCCTGTAAATTAAATGCTACTAGTACAACTACATCACTGATTGTGCCATGCACTTAAGGAGCACTTTAAACATGTCTCAGACCTGCTATTACATCTTGGGTGTGTGCAGTTTTAAACTGGCATTTGGACAAGGCAACGTAAACACTTTGCCAGGCCTAAACTTTCCTTTTTAAAACAAATAAGCCACCCCTTGGATAGGCCTGGAAAGCCAAGAGGGCAGGGTGCAATGTATTCATAAAGTAGAACATGTACTTTTAAGGTTTACATGTCACAATTGGGCCCAGCCTGGGAACATAGCCGTCATGACATAAGCTCCAGTGCTCCTGGCCAACCAGGAGACTTAATCCTTCAAATGCTTAAATATCCTGCTACATCCTTGTCTCTCCATGGTGCCAAGCACTGCGCGTACCCTCTGCCAGCTGTCAGTCAACTGTGGGTTGCACTGCCTGCCTGTCAATGGAGAGCGGGCTGATTCTCGTGGCGCCAGCCCTCTGTGACTAGGCTTGCGCTGTGCAATGGGAGTGAAGCCAGGTTTCCCACTGTGACTCTTGAACAGGGGCTGCTTGTCCACAAGTTGGCCCTTTCTCCTTCCTGAGACACTGCTGGCAGGTGCGAGGCCACCACCTGATGTTCCAAGGCTCCTGGGTGCTGTCCGTGCACCAGCCCGGAGAAGTGGCTGTAACATGTGAGCTGCTGTTGTGATGCCTGGGGCGGATGGGAGTGGCCCCATTCGCCCGGACGGATGCTGCGCCTTGGATGCTGTACCGGCTGCAGAGGTGAGTGTTGCTTCTCCAGTATTTGGGGTGTCTTTCATAGATTCACATGCTTGAATATTCCCCGTCGTCGAAGTGGGAGTCCCACGGTATATATAAAAAGCAATAAGTATCATGTATATATACATATACACATACATAACCACATAAGAGTATATACATACCCAAATAAACTTATATATATATAGTTCAAATAACATATCAAGTTAAAATACCATAGGATAGCATTGAGACATAGGAAAGCATTGAGAAAAAATTCACTTTGCTAACATATCACTGTCATTTTATAGTCCAAACTCCAGCCAATCAGGCGCTAGCACCCTCTAGAACCTTCTCCTCAGAGGCTCAGGCCCTCAGATTTTCTACCGCACGTCGTGTGAAGGGAGTCTCCCTGAGCTCTGCTCAGTTTCTTCATCTGGTTTGAGGTTTTTATCTCTCATCATGTCAGCAAGTAAGAAATCTCTTTTCCGTCCTTGTTCATCTTGCGGAAAGTCAAGACTTTTCTCTGAGGATCCTCATGAGAAATGTATTTATTGTCTGTATCCTGATCATAAGGTGGCCAACTGTAAGATCTGCAGAACTTTCTCTCAAAAAACTTTGAAAGATAGAGAAGGTCGCCTTTTGATATGGCTTCAAAAACTAAAGGACACAGACAACCCCCTTTCTGAGGTGGAAAGTGTAGCCTCTGTCAAAACAGGAGTCTCCTCAAAGCGTGGAAGTGTCCAGGACTTGCCATCTCCTTTTCTGAAAAAGAAGAGACTTCACCTTGAGGAAGTGTCTACAGGCAAAGTCTCTGTCACCACGTCTGCGCCCCCGAGACGTAGCTCTCAGGCGTCTGTGACTCCGTCAACACATGTTTCCAGTCAGAAACTTTCAAAACCGTCGACGGGCCCGTCGACGGCCCCTCCGTCGACGAGATCAGCAACTTCATCAGCCTCGTCGACGACGGTGACGACGGTATCGAGCAGATGTCCTTCGTCGACGACAATGACTTCGTCGACGTCTTCTCCGTCGACGGTGGTATGTGTGTCTCTGAGAACCGTCTCGTCGACGATACCACTCACTTCTTCGTCGACGACTGGGAAGCTGGCGCTTCCGTCGACGTCTACAACTCCGTCGACGACGGATAAGAAGAAGAAAAGGAAATCTTCCTCGTCGACGACAGCCCCGTCGACGTCAGCCCCGTCGACGTCAGCCCCGTCGACGACAGCCCCGTCGACGACAGCACCGTCGACGACAGCCCCGTCGACGACAGCCTCGTCGACGACGAAGGTCACCCCGTCGACGGCAGTCCCGTCGACGGTAGTCCCGTCGACGATTGCTTCGTCGACGGACGCCTCGACGACGGTAGAGTCAAATTTTGTGACGATGCCATTGGTGCCAATGTCAACCCCAGCAACGGGGTCTGTGGACAGCTCCTTGATGGTACGTCGTAAGGCCATGATAGACCCAGTTATGTTACCACCTGGACCACGGCCACCTCGTCAACTATTTCCCTCAGGGGATGAGGAAGATTCGGATGAGGGCGATCAGTCTCTTTTTCGGGATGCTCATAGTCCTTCGGAGCTCCATATAAAGTGCCAAGAGTCTGAGGAGGATGAATATTATGAACAGGAAGAAGAACAAAATCCCTCTGCTCCGGTTCCTATGATGCAGCTTCCTGTGCAGCTTGTTTCCAACCTTCAATATATGTTGGAGGACTATAATCGTCGTTTTCCAGCGTCCCCTCAAAATATTCCACGTGAAGCGCCATCCGAGGTTCCACCTCATCCTATCATGCCAACAATACCCATGCCCACAACACCTGCACTGCCATCCAATGCGGAAGATGATAATATGGACAATCCGGATACGGAAGAGGGCGAACTCCCAGAGGACGAATCTATGGCGGACTGGGATGATTACCAAATCAATTCGCCCGCATCACCGCCAAGGTCACCAGTCAACTCGCCACCTGTCGACATAACAGGGTTCCATCAGCTGATGGAGAGAGCAGCACAACGCTTTCACCTTCCCATGGTGGTTAGGGAAGAGGACTGTTTCTTATATGACTTCAAGTCCCAGCCTCAGAAGCAAGTACGAGCGGTGCCAATCATAGACTTCATATGGAATGAAGGCTTAAAATTAATGAAGACACCTAATTCTATCCCGGCGGTGCTCCCACGCCTGGAGAAAAAATATAAAGCTCCGGATTCTTCCCCAGCCTGCTTGGTGTCTCAACCTAAGCCGGACTCAGTGATCACACAAGCGGCACAGCGCCGCTCCAAGAATCCATCATCTCCAATGTCGGCGCCTCCGGACCGCGACGGCCGCCGCCTGGATGCCATAGGCAAGAAGTTTTCAACCATGGCGTCAACAACGGTACGAGCTGCAAATTCCTTGGCTATCCTCGGCCGTTATGATAGACAGATGTGGTCGGACATGGCTGCATTGGTCAAGCTTATACCGGAGGATTCAAGAGCGGAAGCTCAGAAGATCCTGCAAGAGGGAGAGAGGGCGTCATCCGAGATCATTGACTGCTCTGTTGACATCGCATCCACCGGTTTTCGCCAATTGGCGGGAGCAGCCGTCCTAAGAAGACAGGGCTGGCTTCGATCAACCTCTTTTCGGCAAGAGGTCCAGGCAAAGATTTTGGACATGCCATATGACGGGGAGTCATTATTCGGCCAGCATGTAGAAGATGCCTTGCAGACCATTAAAAAGGATACGGATACGGCTCGTTCCCTCGGCACTCTACAGTTTAAGAAGCAGCCCTTTCGAGGTGCGCGCGGCCGCGGCACCTCCTCATCATCATCCTTTCGTGGCTCCTCGTCCCAATACCGCTCGTACAATCAAGGGCAACAGCGGTACTATTCACAACCGCAGCAGTCCTACAGACAGCAAACTAACAAGACATACAGAGGAAAGTCGAATTATAGAGGAAATTCAACCAAGAAGCAGTGACTCTGTACGGAAAGAACTTCCTTTTCCCAGTTGTCCTCAAGTTCTTGTTGGAGGAAAAATCTCCCAGTTCTTTTCAACCTGGTCATTAATCACTTCGGACCGCTGGGTCCTGGATATTATTTCAAGGGGCCACGCCCTAGAGTTTGTGAAGGTTCCTCCACGCACACCTCCATCCGGGCCACCACCCGCCCATCTCAAGGAACTTTTCAAACAAATCCAAATAATGTTGAACAAGGGTGCCATCGAAGTGGTTCCGAAATATCAGAGAGGGTTGGGATTCTATTCCCGTTTTTTCCTCATACTAAAGAAATCAGGGGAATGGCGTCCCATCCTCGATCTCAGATTGCTCAACAAATTTCTCAAGACTCAGTCCTTTCGGATGCTCACATTGAAGGACATCCTCCAATTCTTTGCTCAACAGGACTACATGACAACGATCGATCTGCAGGACGCATATTTCCATGTGCCCATTCTGCCACGTCACAGGAAATACCTGCGGTTTCGAGTGGGCCACAGGGACTACCAATTCAAAGTCCTACCCTTCGGACTCTGCTCAGCCCCGCGGGTCTTTACAAAATTCCTGGCCCCGGTGGTGGCTCACTTACGACAAGAGGGTATTCAGATATACCCCTACCTGGACGATTGCCTCATCAAAGCTCAATCCTCCCACCAGGCAGCCCTCGATACCCAGCGCTGTCTCGATCTGTTCCAGTCCCTGGGGTTGTCGGTCAATGTACAGAAATCTCAACTCGCACCGACTACGTGCAAGATTTTTCTCGGCGCTTGTATCAATACGAGCACAGCCATGGCCTTCGCTTCAACAGAGCGTCAAGAACGGATTCTACAGCTTGCGAGCTCCATCGCAGCAAAGCAGTCAGTTTCAGTCCGCATATTAAAATCCTTTCTGGGAATGGCGTCCTCATGCATCGCTTTGATCCCTCTCTGCAGACTAAAGAGTCGCATCATCCAAGAGGAGTTAGACAACCAGTGGCGCCAGGTTTCAGGCTCCTTCAACGATCAGGTCGTGGTGTCGCCCCGCATGGCTCAAGCGCTGCATTGGTGGACTCGTCCTGCCAACATCGCAGCAGGAACATCCTTTCTGTCGTCAACTCCAGATCTCGTCCTTACCACGGACGCATCCATGGAGGGTTGGGGCGCACATTTTCAAGATCTATCCGTCAAGGGCCTATGGACAGCGGCTCAACGTGGCTGGCACATCAACAGACTGGAACTGATGGCCATTTTCTTGGCGTTGAAATCCTTCCGCCTACAATTCCAAGGGAGGTCAGTCCTCATTCAGACGGACAACACCACGTGCATGCACTACCTGAACAAACAGGGCGGGACAAGATCTCCCCTGCTCTCCCGTCTGGCGCAGAGGATTTGGAGTTGGGCCATACTCCATCAGATGACGTTACAAGCAATTCATCTGCCCGGCATTTCCAATACTCTGGCGGATGCACTCAGTCGGTCAGCATCATCAACCCACGAGTGGGAGTTACATCAACCGACGCTGGAATTTGTCTTCAACCTTTGGGGTCACCCGACAATCGACCTCTTCGCAACCCCGCAGAATGCAAAATGCCAGTCCTACGCAAGCTGGTTACCCCACCAAGGGTCGTGCGGAAATGCCCTTTCGATCAATTGGTACGGGATATTTGCGTACGCTTTTCCGCCGATTCCGTTGATCCCGCGAGTACTGCGGAAGATGAGACAACAACCGTGCCATGTTCTTCTAATAGCTCCACGCTGGCCTCGGCAAGCATGGTTTTCGGAGTTGCTTCTCCTATCCCAACGCGAGCCCATCCTTCTCCACCTGAAGCCGGATCTCTTGACAATGAACGATGGTCGGATATGCCATCCGAATCCCAGATCTCTCAGCTTGTCGGCTTGGAACCTGAGCACCTTGAATTTGCTCATTTGAACATTCCTCCAGCCTGCAGGGAGGTGTTAGCTAAAGCAAGGGCTCCATCCACAGTGAAAACGTATAAGCTCAAATGGAAGCGATTTTGTCATTGGTGTGCTTCCGCCCACATTCATCCTGTGCACGCTCCCCCAGAACACATTCTGCCGTTCTTCCTACAACTAGCGCAGTCTGGATTATCGCACTCTACCTTAAAGGTTTTTCTAGCGGCAATATCTCGCTTCCGACAAGACGGATCATCTTCTCTCTATTCATCCAGAGTCATACAACAGTTTTTCAAGGGTCTCTTCCGCATGTTCCCGCCCATTCGGCGTCCTCCACCCACGTGGCGCCTGAACATCGTGCTGGCTCAACTCATGAAGGCGCCCTTCGAACCCATTCACTCTGCGGATGTCAAATTTCTAACTTGGAAAGTGGCCCTCCTCCTTGCTCTGACCTCTTCCCGCAGAGTCAGTGACATTCACGCCTTTACTATAAAGCCACCGTTCCTTCAATTCAGATCGGACTGTGTCATCCTCCGCACTAATCCGGTTTTTATACCTAAAGTGCCATCCGATTTCCATCTTAATGAACCGGTGCTCTTAAAGACTTTTTTCCCGCATCCACAAACCCCAGCGGAGCAAAGCTTACACTCTCTGGACTTGAAGAGATGTCTAAAATTCTACATTAGCAGAACTCAATCCTTCCGCAAATCTGACCAGTTGTTTGTGGCCTACGGGCGTGCGTGCAAAGGACAATCTGTCACCAAACCTACGATTGCCCGTTGGGTTTCATCAGCAATCTCTTTTTGTCATCAAAAGGCTGGTAAGCCACTGTCTTCGGGAGTGAGAGCCCACTCAACGAGGGCTATGTCATCTTCCACTGCCCTGTTCGCTGGTGTGCCCATCCATCAAATATGCCGGGCAGCTACGTGGTCCAGCAGGCACACGTTTACAAAGCACTACTGTCTGGAATCCATTAACGAAGCAGACACGGCTGTGGGACAGGCAGTTCTACGAAATCTGTTTAAATAAGGTGAGCCTCTGCTACTTCCCTCCTCCTGGGGTATTATTGATTGCGTTTTATATACATTGTCATTGTATTACATGCAAAATCAATACGGCTTGGTCAGCCGAATACTGTTTACTGCTTACTATTCTATTCAAGCATGTGAATCTATGAAAGACACCCCAAATACTGGAGAAGAACAAATGTTACTTACCTGTAAACTGTGGTTCTCCAGTATTGGTGTCTTTCATAGATTCACATGCGACCCACCCTCCTCCCCTCAGAGGCTCTCTTCTCTTCTTTCGGCTCTATGGTCACTCTCGTGCTCGAAAATCTGAGGGCCTGAGCCTCTGAGGAGAAGGTTCTAGAGGGTGCTAGCGCCTGATTGGCTGGAGTTTGGACTATAAAATGACAGTGATATGTTAGCAAAGTGAATTTTTTCTCAATGCTTTCCTATGTCTCAATGCTATCCTATGGTATTTTAACTTGATATGTTATTTGAACTATATATATATAAGTTTATTTGGGTATGTATATACTCTTATGTGGTTATGTATGTGTATATGTATATATACATGATACTTATTGCTTTTTATATATACCGTGGGACTCCCACTTCGACGACGGGGAATATTCAAGCATGTGAATCTATGAAAGACACCAATACTGGAGAACCACAGTTTACAGGTAAGTAACATTTGTTCTTCTCCTGCGTGCCCCCTTTCAACAGCCAGCTGAGACCTGTGCCTGAAACTTGCACAAGGGGGCTGCTGCATTCTGCGGTGGCCCCTGCACTGTGCGGCCACTTCAGTGAGGTGGCTTGAGGCCCACTGGGGGTTCTCCCCTCTGAAGTAGCTCACCATCACCAGCTTACCCACTGCGATCTGAGGAACCATTTGAATCACACCTTCTCAGCCTGGCAGATATTGCCCACCAAAGCTCTCTGGGGGTCTTGACCCACTGCTCCTGTGGCTGAGTGGCAGCGGTGCTGGGCCAGGGTGGACTACAACTGCCCTAACTCCAATTCCTTCAGTGACCACTGCTGCACCCTCGTGTTGGCCCCAGCTCCTGAGATGGGCCATATCTAGAGTTCTGCGATGGGCAGGCGCATTTCATCCTCTGGGCAGCGACTGCACTGACAACACCCGAGTTGGTGAGCTGTCTGCCAAGGTGTGGGTGAGTGCTGTGGGGATCCAACTCCAAGCCACGACGGGGTGGACAAAGGCCACATGACCACTCTTTGTGGATGCCAGGTGAGGAGACCCTGAGATGGGGGAGGTGTTGATGGCTCCCTGAACTTGTAGTGTCTGGAGTTAGGAGCAGCTTGGCCCCGTCACTGATGATCCTGTGGGGTGTCCTGAGGCAAGACTGAAGGGATTGCACTGCTCCCCCTTGCCTGCGCTGATGGTACATAACTCTCCCCTGAGGGCTTGGGGGGCTCCTTGATGTCCAGAAGATCATGAGGCCTGCCCATCACCACCTGCTGTGAGAGCCCACTGGAGCCTGTAAGTTGCCCAGCTCCTCGCAGTCTGGAGGGTTGACTGTAACTCCATACTCCAATCGGAAGCAGGCTCATTGCACCAGGGGGTGCTTCCTCCCCCTCTGAGGGGTTACATGAAAGTGCACATTCTGCAACGTATGCACTTGGGCTACGAGTATGTCCTGTTGTTGACTACCCCCTGCCTCCGAGTCTGTTGGTTGGCGACCTATCCATCACCATGGGTAAGGAAAAATCTTCCCTGGCTCATGAGACACACACCATAACTCGTTATACCAGCCCATGTCAGCCCTTCCAGAAGATAACAAGGCAAATGGGCACACTAGAGGCTGAGAATCCATCAGGTGAGGATGCAGAGCCATCCAGGACTCATTTGCTGGCGGCCATTCAGGGGTCCCACACCACCCTTGAACATAAAATTGAAGCTGTTTCATTCTATGTAAATCTTCTTTTGGCTGACCTGAAAAAGGTTTATAATAAAGTCAAATCTGTGAAGGGCAATATTGCTGAACTGCAGGAGGAGGTCACAGGTCTCAAATGCTAGATAGCTCAGATGACTTCTACCACTGAGGAATTAGACAGATGGGCAGAAGACGTGGAGGGCCGCACCTGCTGCAGTAATATTAAGGTCCTGGGAGTTCCTGAACGAGGGGTCCTCCACAGAAAAATTCCTGGAACATTGGGTGCCGTATGACCTCAAGCCAGTGGGATTGTCTGAACTATTTGTGGTCGAAAGAGCTCATAGGGCACCAGTGCCGCCCCCATGGCTTCGGGCCACTGTGCCATCATAGCAAAAATCCTCAACTACCATGACAGGGGCTGCATCCTCCGTGCTGCCGGTGCAGGGAAAGAATATTGATGGAAAAATATCGACATGCAAGAATATCGAGGTAAGAATATCGATGGTGTAAAATATAGAGGTAAGTTTTCTTGATGTTAAAAATATCGATTTTAATGTTTTTAGAAATATTGAATTTGAAAATATTGATGGTAAAAAGATACATGTAAATAATATCGATTTAAGGTTTCAATTTTTGTAATGTTCTATTTTTTATTATTAAGTAATTTTGTATTATTAATTTTATAATGTGTAAATAATTTTTCTATGTTTAAATACATTTTGCTTTGGTTTTAATATATTTTTTCGGAGCAGGATGTTGGGTTTATAGGAGATAAGGGTGAGAAGTAATTTAAAACTGTTGATGTAAAAATAATATAAAACTTAAATTTGTATATATTTTAGGAGCGGGATGTTGGGTTTTTAGTGGATAAGCCTGGGGAGTAATTTAAAAATGTAGATGAAAAATTACTATAAATATAAAATTTATATATATTTTAGGAGGAGGATGTTGGGTTTATAGGGGCCAAGGGTGGGGAGTAATTTAAAAATATTTTGTTGAAGAAGGTTTTTTTTATCAAACTGTAGGAGTGGGATATTGGGTTCATAGGGGATATGGTTGGTGAGTAATTGAACAATTTGTGGATGTCTAAAAACCTGGATTTTTCTTAATAGATCTTAATTTATTCTATGCAATTTAAACTCTATCTGACCAGTAGGCAAAGTTTTCAGCGCCTGGACACCTAACGGTAACCGTGCACTTTACAAGCTCTATTAACATAACATAAAAAATAAATTAAAAATAATAAAATAAAAATTATATAAATTAAAAAACTGTTTTGCATTTAAATTTGAGTACATTTCAAAATTATTAGTGTTGCAAAATATTTTAAGTAAAATTTGTGAAAATGTAATGATTTTTCATACAATATTTAACATTTTAATACATTAAAAAATTATTATTATAACTTTGAATTTGTAAATGAAATGTTTGTAACATTTTATGAATAAATTAAAACATATTTTGAAATATTTATATATTTAAAAAAATGCCGAATGTAAAATTATAACATTTTTCACATTTTTTAAAAATGAACATTTTATTGTATTAAGAATATATTTTTGTTAGTTCGAAAGATCAATATGGGGGGCGGTTTAATCAGTCCTTTCCCTTAATTTATTTGAATTTGGAGTTGGAATAGTAAATTATTATGGTTTACTATCCAGCATTTCCCCTGAGGTTATTTGGATTTGGAAAAGTAAATTATTATGGTTTACTATCCAGCACTTTCCCTGAGTTTAATTGGATTTGGAGTTGGAATAGTACATTATTATAGTTTACTATCCAGCATTTTCCCTGAGCTCCGTTGGATTTCGAGTTGGAATAGTGCATTTTTATGGTTTATTATCCATCACTTTCCCAGAGTTTAGTTGGAGTTGGAATAGTAAATTATTATGGTTTACTATCCAGCACTTTCCCTGAGGTTAGTTGGATTTGGAATAGTAAATTATTATGGTTTACTATCCAGCACTTTCCCTGAGTTTAGTTGGATTTGGAGTTGGAATAGTAAATTATTATGGTTCACTATCCAGCACTTTCCCTGAGTTTAGTTGGATTTGGAGTTGGAATAGTAAATTATTAAGGTTTACTATCCAGCATGTTCCCTTAGTTTAGTTTGAGTTGTAATAGTACATTATTAAGGTTTACTATCCAGCATGTTCCCTTAGTTCAGTTTGAGTTGGAATAGTACGTTATTATGTTTTACTATCCAGCACTTTCCCAGAGTTTAGTTGGAGTTGGAGTTGGAATAGTAAAGTATTATGGTTTACTATCCAGCACTTAGCCTGAGTTGAGTTGGAGTTGGAATAGTAAATTATTATGCTTTACTACTCAGCACTTTCCCTGAGTTTAGTTGGATTTGGAGTTGGAATAGTAAATTATTATGTTTTACTATCCAGCACTTTCCCTGAGTTTAGTTGGATTTGGTGT
The DNA here is from genome assembly GCF_964204655.1 of Triturus cristatus. Taxonomy (NCBI): domain Eukaryota; kingdom Metazoa; phylum Chordata; class Amphibia; order Caudata; family Salamandridae; genus Triturus; species Triturus cristatus. The sequence continues at coordinate 1,270,991,707 of NC_140585.1, read as the reverse complement.
TGAAATAATAAATTATTATGGTTTACTATCTAGCACTGGCGATTAACATTGTGGGGTTGCTGCTGCCAGCAGCCCCGCCGCGGTGTGAAAAGGAGCATGTCATGCATGTCACGGCACTGTGTGGCAGGCACTGCACAGTGCCAGCCACCTGGTACAGGGACATGTAGTGCATTCACACACCCCCCAACACATTGGGGGCCCGCAATGGGCCCCCCGAGAAGTTCTCCGCATGCCTTTCCATAGCGGTTCCTCTGCAGCGGAAAGGCTGGCTACCTCCGGCATCATAATACTGCCGGCGGAGCCTGGCCCTGCACCGGCATCATTGTAGTGGTCCAGTTCTGCCCGCTTGGCATGCCTGCAGACTGGTACAGGCGGAAAAGTGGCAGGCGGAGATTCTCACCACCGAGGTCGTCACTGCCATGCTAATGGGACCGGCGGTTTTCAGGGTTGCAATCGCGGGCGGATGTCCGCCGCTGGTCCGGGGGTAGCCACCGCCGGCCCAGCTGCGGCCATCCATCTGCCATCCTAATAGACCCCTTAATCTTTATATTGTAATAAGTAAATAGATATGTTAGTTTTTATTTCCAACATTTATTATGTGAAAACATTTATATATTCACAATTATTGTATTTTTTTATTTTTTGCTGTTATTATAATATTTATATATTTGTAACATACATTTTTCATGTATAAATGTTAAACAAATAATATACTTTTATGCATACATTTTTTTTTTACACTTTTGAAAGATACGTAAATTTTTCGGTAACATAGGGGGTGATTATGATGGTGGATGGACTTCAGTCCGTCCGCCATCATGTTTGGGAGTGGGACCGCCCACCTGCAAGGCAGGGGGTCCCACCAGTGGCATTATGATGCCACCGCGGCGGTCGCATCTACCATCTTTAACATTGTGGCGGGTGCTGCTAGCTGCAGCACATGCATCAATGTTAAAGATACAGGGCCCAATTCACAGAACTAACTTAAGACAAAATCCTAAACTTACTACCAGTTTGGTATTCACAGAAGGCACTTACTCATTTTGGTATTCACAGAAGGCACTTACTCATTTCGGTATTCACAGAAGTTAGGACTCTTAAATTTAGGACTCCTAAATGCCTTCTGTGAATACCGAAAGTCTTAAAATTAGGATTTTTCTCAGTTTAGGAGTAGAAAAGTTAGAACTACAAACTTTAGAACTCCTAAATGCCTTCTGTGAATACCGAAAGTCTTAAAATAAGGATTTTTCTCAGTTTAGTAGTAGTAGAGTTAGGACTCCTAACTTTAGGACTCCTAAATGCCTTCTGTGAATACTGAAAGTCTTAAAATTAGGATTTTTCTCAATTTAGTAGTAGTAAAGTTAGGATTCCTAACTTTAGGACCCCTAAATGCCTTCTGTGAATACCTAAAGTCGTAAAGTTAGGATTTTTCCCAGTTTAGGAGTAGTAAAGTTAGGAGTCCTACTCCTAAACTGAGAAAAATCCTAATTTTAAGACTTTCGGTATTCACAGAAGTCATTTAGGAGTCCTAAAGTTAGGAGTCCTAACTTCTGTGAATACCGAAATGAGTAAGTGCCTTCTGTGAATACCAAAATGAGTAAGTGCCTTCTGTGAATACCAAACTGGTAGTAAGTTTAGGATTTTGTCTTAAGTTAGTTCTGTGAATCGGGCCCATACTGTTTAAATTTCCCTGCACTACATGGCAGGCACCACGCGGTGCCTGACACTTAGTGCAGCGACATGTAGGGGGTACCATGGGTACCCCCCAGTGTACCCCAGCCCTGGGGGGGCCCGCAATGGTCCCCCAAATACAATCCCTGCCAGCCTGTGAATGGCGGTTCCACCACCAAACACCGGCTGATGGGGATGCAGCAATGTAATTTGGCGGACGGTGCCTGCTATGCACCGCCACCATTTTACGGATGCTGCCTGCTCCACCAGGCAATCGGACCGATTGCCTGTGACGGATCCGTGGCAGGCGGTCTTTGCGCCCACCAGAGTCGCGGTCAGATTCCCTGCGCCTTCCTAATTTGGCGGGGGGAAAATCGTGGTCCAATGGCGGAAGGCCCGCCACCGCATGGCTGGCGGTGGCATGCCTTCTGCTATCATAATCGGCCCCATAGTCATATAATGGTAAAGCAAAATATTTTAAATTTTTTATTTATAAACAGTTTCATTTTTATGGTTTAGTTACTTTTTCATACCAAAAAGAAAACATTTGTATATCTTTTTTAAAACATTTTTATAAAGCATTTCATATAATTTTCTTACTTTTGAAGAATTAAATAACATGTATTTTGCAAGCTTATATAATATATTATTTAGTATATTGAATATTATTTTAAATAAAATAATATTTAATATGTTAAATAATTTACAATATTTTTAACAGAAATTTTTTGTACAACATATATATTTTTGATCACATTTTTATATTTTTTGTACTTTTAAATTGTATGAAATAAACATATATTTTAATGTGCATTAAATATTATATTGTAGCTCTTTTTTAATAATATAACAGTTAGGTGCCGATTCCGATCGGGTAACATTTTTTCCCGTACGACTCGTATCCGTATTTTTTTACGTACGAGTCGTACAAGTCCCGTACAAACGGCGAAGTACGATTCGTACCGTAAAAATACATACGAATTGCTTCGGGAAAAGTCTACGAGACGTCCCCGGACAGATTTACGTACGAGTCGTAAAACTGAAGTCCGAGCGCACAAGTCCGATCCGTACCGGCGTTCCGAATCCCCAAGCGTATGGAAAACGTCCCGTACGGAGCGAACTTTGTATGACCACTACCCCGGTACACTTGGGACCGGGGTACGAGTCGTACGGACCCCCCACCCCACCTGTGCATGTACGCGCCGTACCCTAGCACCCACGTATGTACGTGCTGGACCCCCCACCTCAGCACCCGTGCCTGTACGCGCCGTACCCCAGCACCCGCGTATGTACGGGTCGTACCCCCCTACCCCAGCACCCGCACATGTACGCACCATACCCCCCCACCCCAGCACCCACGTATGTACGCACCATACCCCCCCACCCCAGCACCCACGTATGTACGGGTCATACCCCCCACCCCAGCACCCGCGCATGTACGCGCCGTAACCCCCACCCCAGCACCCGCGTATGTACGCGCCGTACCCCCCCACCCCAGCACCCGCGCATGTACGCGCCGTACCCCCCACTCTAGCCCCGTACTTGAACGCACCGTCCTCCAACACCGTACCCCAGCATCGCGTATGTACGAGTCATACAACACCATTGCACATGTGAACACTGTACAACAACTTAGCCATGGACGCACCTTCCCTACGCGAAAAAGACTCGTACTGAACCAGGACACTGCAAAAAAGCACAAGGACCGTCAATTCGACTCGCACAATACCACAAAACACGTCTACAGGACAAAAAACAACTAAAAGACTGACCTGGCACATCCAAACAGTCAAACAGAGGCCCTAAATCACACCCACCTCTTATAACACACCCACCAAAAGTTCAAACACAGCCACACCCACAAATTAACCAATAAAAAGGGCCAACAAACACAAACCATGAGCCTTTACAACAGACTCACTGCTGACAGACATCACACACAAACAACTGCACCCATACACCTTAACTCACACACCTGCACACAACCTCCTTCACACAGACCCCCTCCACACATACACACACACCTACACATTCACACCCACACACCCACAACCCTCCACACCCACACCCCACACCATGCCCACAGACAAGAATCCAAAGTTCACAACGGAGGAGCTGGACATCCTTGTCAACAAAATCATCAGAGTCGAGCCACAGCTGTTTGGAACATTGGTTAGACAGACCAGCATATCCCAAAAAAACAGCCTGTGGCAGAGGATCGTCGATCGGGTGAATGCTGTTGCGCCCATCAGAAGGACCAGGAATGAATGTCAAGCCAGGTGGTACGATCTGCGCAGGGCAGTCAAGCGCAAAATGAACGAGGAATACGCCCAGAGTAACATCACAGGAGGTGGGCTGCCCCGAAGACTGGTACATTACCATCCCTGGGAGGAGAAGGTGATGGCCCTGCTTCCGCCGGTGGGAGTACACGGAGTCGAAGAAGCCCGAGAGCCTGGTGAGTACGCAAACAACTCACGTAGCATGGGGGGAATGGCATCCACACCCCAACTACAACAAATGCACTCACCTACCCCCGAGCCCTCACCTGACACAACCACACTCTAAACAACGCTCAGGCCACTAACATGAGTATGCCCCATTTACAAAGCAAGGCCATACCATGTCCCAGCCTACACAAACCACAAACCCAAGACAGGATGTCCGGGATGCTGGGAGGGTGGGGATCACTAAACATATTGTACAACTCAGAAACAGACACCATTGCCCTCAGCCCATATGGCCCAGGTACATACACATGCACCATGCGCAATGCACAGGGACTGGCAAAGTACTGACAAGGTAGCTGAAACTTGGCCCTGCTGTAGGCAGCACAAGGCCCTCCTGTGACAACTGCAAACTCGAACACAAACACAACAAGCTCAGAAATCTAGGGCAGGAACTCACACACACTGACATGGCAGCATGCACCATGGGGGGACAGATACATCACCTGGGAGACCCATTGCCAAATCACACCACACCCACCAGCAGGCACCGTCAATCAATCAACAATCGATCAGGGTACTTGTAAGGCACGCTACTTACCTGTGAGGGTCCCAAGGCGCTGTGGGGGGGGGGGGTTCCACCAATGCTCGAAGAGGAGGTCTCGAGGAGTTTCCTGAAGGCAAGTAGGTCTTGGGTCAGTCGTAGGTGGGTTGGGAGGGTGTTCAAGCTCCTGGCGGTGAGGTAGGAGAAGGATCTGCTGCAGGCAGGCTTACGTTGGATGTGGGGGACAGCTGCGAGGGCGAGGATGCCGGAGCGGAGCTTGTGGGTGAGGGTGTAGAAGCTGAGTCTGATGTGCAGGTAGGCTTGTCCATGGGTGTGGAGTGCCTTGTGTGCGTGGCTGAGGAGCCTACAGGTGATCCTCTTGTCGATGTGGACCCAGTGCAGGTCTCTCAGGAGGGAGGTGATGTGGCTGTGGCAGGGGGCGTTGACGATCACTTGTGCCGAGGCGTTGTAGAAGCGTAGTATCCGCCGTTGGTGTGTGGATGGGAGTCCTGCGTAGAGTGCAGTGGCGTAGTCCAGTCAGCTGCTGACGAGGGCCTGTGTCACAGTTCTACTTGTTTAAGTCGGGATCCACCAGTAGATCCGGTGGAGCGTGCGTAGGGTGTCGTAGCAGGAGGAGGAGACGCCGTTGACCTGCTTGGACATGGAGAGGGAGGATGCGAGGATCAATCCTAGGTTGCGTGCGTGTTTGGTGGGTGTCGGTGATGTCCCCAGAGCGATTGGCCACCAGGAGTCGTCCCAGGCTGAGGGTGTGGTTCCCAGGATGAGGACCTCCGTCTTGTCCGAGTTCAGTGTCAGATGGCCACTCCGCATCTATTCGTCTATGGTCCTCAGACCCTCGTGGATGTGTGTCTTGGCGGTGTGAGGGTCCTTGGTGAGTGAAGGATGCGCTGGGTGTCGTCGGCGTAGGAGATGTTTTAGAGGTTGTGGTGGCAGGCCACTTTTGTGAGGGGGGCCATGTGGATGTTGAACAGCGTTGGGCTGAGTGATGATCACTCACCCCTCACACAAGCTCACACCCCCGGGGCAGCCAAGGGAGTCACACACTCTCACAATGGACATGTGACACAACAAGATCAAGCCTCAGCCAAAAAAGCATCCAAGGCCAAATGCGACATGTCAAAGACCCTGGATAACCTTTCAATCAGTCCCCTGCAACATACCCATCCACAAGTGAACATTGATGTGAATGCTAGGCACATACAACTAGCTGAAGGAACTATGGCAACCTGAACATGTATGAAACATGGATGTCGCATGAAACAGCATTAACATTGTCTCTCTCTCACACACAGGGCAACGTCATGGATCTCCCCCCAACACTGGGGGGGAACAATCACAGGCCCAGGCTTGGCAGGAAGATTATCCCACCGGCAGCGACGACTCTCAGCACTCTGTGGATGACCCCAACCAACCTGGACCCTCTGGTGCCTCAGCCCCTGCAGCACCTGCGTCAGGTACATCTGTGCCAACCACCACCCCCATTCTTGCCACATCCCAGGAGACACCCAGGAACCCTGCCCACACAGAACAACTGAGCCAGTCTGACCTGGAGGGACAAGGTTCTCCGTCCACCCAGGAGGAGGCAGACAACCCTGCAAATGCCATCCCTCAGGGGTCCGGTAGACCCGATGTGCCCACAACGGCAGGCCAGGCTCGTGTGGGCAGGGGTGGTGGGAGTGGACGCAGGCGGAGGCGCGAACCTGACCAGCCAGCTGAGGGAACCGGTATGTCACACATACGCCACATCTTGGAGACATACCGGCACGACACCAGGGGCATCAGCCGAGTAGTGGGGACCCTCAACGAGATTAAGAACCAGCAGGCCGAGCAACACGCCAGTCAACAACAACACCAAGGACGGATGGAGGCAAGACTGGCTGAGCTCCTGGCGGTGCAAATGGACTTAAGCCGTTCACTCCGTCGGATTGCCGACAACATGGGCAACCCTCCCTGTGCCACCAGGCGAAGACCAGCACCAGCCACAGGGAGGGAGGAGGAGGAGGATTCATCCGACGGAGCGTCCCAAGCATCGTCAAGGCCTGCATCTGAGTGTCCCGCAAGGAAGGTGGGTCGTCCACGGAAAAGACCGTGAGAGGCAGCGGACCATCCACATCTCCCAGGTCACCTGGCCTGGCACCTGGCCCTCTGGCGCAACAGCAGCACCTCATCCAATGACATTCTCTGCCACATGGACTTGCTGGTCACAGTCTGACCAATGATGACCAACACTGCGGTCTGGACTCTGATGACTCCAACTGTCAAGGATGCCATCTCCCCCTGTGAACTTTGGATTCCATGCACACTGTATAGCACCTATTTGTCCACACTAAACAGGCCCCCCCCCGAGAATAAATCTCTTTTTCTACAATTACATGTTGCATTAATTTTGCATGAGTACACAACCTACGTGTGGGGAAATGTCATACTATGCATGAGTGTTGAACTAACTCCAGCCATCCATACCCTGGAATCAGAGTCTGGGACAGGACACACATGGGTCAAAATGTATCATACTATACAGACATGGAGCACAATACTCACCAGTGATGGCCTCAAGATGCTGAGGGGGGGCATGCATTACTGGGCGGACAGACCAATTGGGAAGAGTATCCTCAAGGCGTAGAGGTCATGGCTCATGTGGATGTTGCCGGGGAGGGAGTAGCAGGTATGTCTTTCCAGGTGGGAGAACTATGTCCAGCATGCTGGAGTACGGTGGATTTGAAGAATGGTGGCCAGGGCAAGGTTGGAAGCACGGAGTTGGCACAATGGGGTCTCGGATGACAGACGGCCAAGGTTGGTGTGGGGTCTGGGGTTGTGTCCTGCCTCCTGAGTGTGGGTGAGGAGTCTGAAGGTCATCCTGCAGCACACAGTGATATATTCCAGCTATCTCTGGTGGATAGTGATGTGGCTGGGGCGCAGGATGTTGAAGCTGAGGTGTGCACATGCAGCCTGGATGTGTACTGGTTTCCCAGGTGTTAGGATGTACTTGCTCCGTAGAGGGCGGGGCAGTAGTTGACACGGCTGGTGTCGTGCTCCTGGGGCATGGTCTGTCTTTCCCTGGAGTGGATCTATCTGTGGATCATGTGCATCATGCAGAGGGTGTTGCACCCTGAGGTACAGATGCTGGTAATTAGCATGGTAAATGTGAGTGACAATTCCATGATGCACACCATCTTGTGTGCATGGCCACTGGGTGCATGTGCAGGGCTCTTGCGGGTGGGACACAAGCAGTTGACCCACCTGTAAGGGGACAATCCTCAGATGATTACCTCAGTCCTGTACAAGTTCAGCCTCAGGTGGCTGATGTTCAGCCATCCATTAATGGATCTCATGCCTTCTTGAATGTTGGAACTGCCAATGACAGCGTCTTTGGTGAGGGTGAGGAGCACCTGGCTGTCAATGGCATACGAGCTGATGAAGAGGTGCTGTGTGCATGTGATGCCGGTGAGGGGGACCTGGACACATTGAGGATTGACACGCTGAGAGATGATACCTGGGCCATGTGCCAGATGATGCCACTATACTACATGCTGAAGGCTTGAGTCCCACTCCCATGGCCTTGCTGGTGTATGAGGGACATTACCTGGTTGGTGTGACAGGGCCTGGAAGGCGGGGCAGCGCTGTGTAGGCAGTTGGAGTTGTACAATAATCATGCAAAGGTGTCGTGTGTGCGCCTAGGGTATGCCTGAGAGCAGGCAGTAGCACCTTGGATGGACAATGCTTGGTGGGTGGCTGCAACATCAGACTGTAGTGTGATGTGGGTCATGTAAGGACATGAGGTTCGTGCAATGTGCACGTTGCATGTGCTCACGGTCCAGCCTTTGGCACCACGTGGGCACAACAGTGGCACAGACAAGCTGATGCCAGACAAATGAATGGGTGGAAGGAGGAAGGGAGGAGCATCTTTGAGGTGTGTGTGTTGCCGAATCTGTAAACTCTCTGTGACCTTGCTGCAGGGGCTACAGCAGCAGGTGGCATGACCTGGAAACTATGCCACTAGTTGCACACAAAGACAAGGATGTCAGAAAGGACTACTGCAACAGGCGTATGTAAAGGAGGAGTGTCCGGTTTCCCATGGCACACCCAGAGACAATGGATGCACAATCCCCAAAGATGACTGACACCGGATCATTAAACTGAAGGACGAGCTGCGCACAGGATACACACCCTCAGCAGGTGTTGACGGTCTGTTGTGGCAACCAACATGCCCAAATACATACACAACCATGGACATCATGCACAATGGATATGCTAATCCCTGACTAACTGCATGCATGTTGCTAAACTACACATAGACTCATATGCCCAATCTTTGACAACTATGCCAGAGATGCCGCATGCAAAGTGGCAAGAGACCAGCATTGACAGAGATGAGGCACCTTGGAGGGTGAGGTACACCTTTATTACTCAGGTTCACACCTAGGGAAATGCATCAATAGGAACAGACTCACAGGTCATTTGGAAGAACATGAGGGATGTACACTGGACACCCCCTTCACAACACAGATGCTGTAAATCCATTGAACTGGCACACAAGTGAAGTGTGTGAGCCAAACACCCCCTGCTGCACACGGAGGGGCTTCAATTCCCCATTTATCCTCTAATGGGGATGTCCCACACTATGTCCACCCGTAGCATCCCGTATGTTTCAGAGGGAAGTTGTACACACATTGATGCCTTCATCAGAATCCACAGTCCCATCACAGATGACTGCTACGAAGGGTGACTATCAATACATGGGAGTCATGCAACATGTCATGTGCCCCATGGTGAGTCGACATGTATGTATAGTAACACAACATGCACAGGAGCAGTGCCCACACATTACAAACACCTACCAACACCAAAATGCCGTGCAGCAATCCTTAACCAAATAGACTTTTCCCCATGTCCGTGCATGGGACGCTGATTCAGCACACGTTCCAATACTCATGAGGAATAGCGGGAGCCCAACGATGACACGAGCAGACAGCATGCAAAACAACCTGGGGATGACAGACACACAAGAAGTCAGGGAAGAGATTGTCATCCGCATGCATGGTAATTTACTCTACAGGAATAAGTCTGTCACCATGCTATATTACAATTGAGTGTCTAAGCTAAAATGTGTGGAAGGACATCATCACGACACATCTGAACACACATCTAAGTCACTCAGCATACAGTCAGCTGGACACACACATTGCAGCACATGCCACACAAGGCTCCAGCCGTGCACACTCAGTCCCATGGACTCACCATTATGAGAAGAAGTTGCGTATGAGCTGACTCCAGATGTCGTCCTCTTCCTCCTCCTCATCGTCACTTGCCTCGTGACCAAGCCCTTCATCAACCACGGGTGGATGTTCCTGCTCATCCGGATCCAGGATGAGTGGCACAGCCTTCTCCAATGCCATGTTGTGCAGCATGCAGCACACGAGGAAGATCTTGCAGGCCTTCACCGGTGCATAAGGGAGGGACCCGCCTGTCTTGTGAAGGCACAGGAATCTGCTCTTCAGGAGGCCAAACGTCCTTTCAATCACTCGCCTGGTCTGCCCATGTGCGTTGTTGTAACGGTGATCTGCAGCTGTTCTGGGGTTGCGGAGGGGTGTCATCAGCCATGGCATGTTGGGATAGCCAGAGTCCCCTACATGGAAACATCATGTAAAGACGTGGGTCAGGAGATGCCGTAAGATACTAATAGCGCAAAACAGAGGACAAACAGAGTATACTCACCAACAAGACGTGCTCGTTCGTTGTGCATCCCCAGCATCATTTCTGGCACCCTGCTACGCCTCATGATGTAGGCATCGTGTGCTGACCCTGGAAAACGTGCACAGACATGGGAAATCAGCATGTTAGCAAGACACACCACAAGGGCATTTATAGAGTGGTAATGTTTACGGTTGCGATAGGCGACCTCCTGTGCCTGTGGGGGTACCAAAGCCACATGTGTCCTATCAATAGACCCAATGACATGGGGCATCCAACCCAGGGCATAGAACTCACCCTTGACACCTGTCAACTGCTCACGAGTTGGAAAATGGATGAATTCATCCAGGTGCTCCAACATGGCTTCTAAAAAATCATGCAGGACACGGCTGAACATGGTCTGTGACATGCCACCCACATCAGCTATGGTGAATTGAAACGTACCGGTGGCAAAAAAATGTAGGGCTGCCATCACCTTTATCTTGGGGGTCAGCGAAGTAGGATACCTGTGTCGCGGTTGGAGGTGTTGTTCAAGCTTTGCGGCCAAGTTCTCAATCAACTGTTGTGAGAAGCGGTAACGTCTTATGCAGTCACGTTCCCTCATGGCAGCCAAGTCTGGCATTGGTCGGGGGAGAGGCGGTGCCCTGCAGATAATTGGAAGGAAGAACGAAGAACGAGTACCTAACAACATCAATGTCAATGAACTGAGCACATGCTCAACTGCTACTACACATCTGCTAAATACAGAGTCAGGTCTGTGCTATACATCCAGGACACGTATGCCAGTTAGGTGATACTCCTACGACAAGCCAGTTACACCCGTTGATAGTCACGTTCTACATGACATGGCCCAAAACTAGCTGTGGGCCAGTGTAAGTGAACAGCCAGAGACATCACAGGAGTGACATACATCCACATATCTGCATTTGAAGGATGTCATCTCATACATGGAGAAGTGTGGCTCAATGGTTATATCATCATATAATCTTTCCAACCAAGAAAAATCCCTTTTGGGACGCGGACTTTCGTTTGTCCCTACGTCTCATACCAACCATTTACAAACCCAAGGGGAATTCTACAGATTCATGCGTGCCATTCGCTTAAAACATTTCTTCAATGATGCTGCATTTGATACCACACAAGATGAGATTTCTACCCATCATCAATTCAAACCCAAGAGTACCTTTATGCCACCATCATCTCACAAAACTTTGGACAGCTTTGAGACATTGGTCAACAAAGATTTGGAGAAACTCAACTACAAACCTAAACATCATAACAACATGTCAAAACATGAACGTCTAATTGTGTCAAAATTGTCACAAAACCCCTTGATTACAATTCAACCGGCAGACAAAGGAGGAGCCATAGTGTTGATGGATACAGAATATTACCACTCCAAAGTATTGGCACACATCTCCGATACCAACACCTATTTGCAATTAGCAAGCGACCCTACAACATTGCTTTTGGAGCTACTGAACTCTATTCTCAATGAGGCCCTTGAACAAACATGGATTGATAATAACACACGTCTTTTTTTATCGTCAACTAACCCACAACGCCCTCATTTGTACATGATCCCTAAAATACACAAGGATCCTCAAGATCCCCCGTTTCGCCCAATAGTCTCTGGATGCAAATCCATCTTTGATCCCATTGGCAAATTTTTGGACCATTACCTACAGAAGTTCGTGCAATCTTGGCAATCTTATCTAAAAGATACCACTCACTTTTTACAGATGCTCCAACAAATTACCATTGAACCTCAGGATTCTATCTATTTGTGCACTATTGATGTCACAGCTCTTTACACCTCTATCCCCCATGCAGCAGGCCTTGAAGCGGTAGAATGGGCATTATTCCAGATGGAAGACGTTGACATTGAGAAGGTTCTGATCTTGCAGCTCTTAAAGTTCTGTCTACATAACAGCTATTTCCAATACCAAGACAAATTTTACGCCCAATTGAATGGCACTTCGATGGGCTTTTCAGGAGCACCTGCCTATGCGAACATCTATATGGCACAATACGAACTGGATCATATCATTTCTAACACTGAATGGTGGTCTAAAGTACGTCTTTATTGTCGCTACATAGATGACATTTTCCTGATTTGGGGTGATTCGGTACAGTCTTTCACTTCTATGATAGAGACACTTAACAGGAATCATACTCACATTCAATTGACCCACACCATTCATAAGGACTCTATCCATTACCTGGACGTACAAGTCACCAAAACATCTACGAATCAATTTCATACTACAGTTCTCCACAAACCTACTGATCGCAACAGTCTTCTTACTTTCACAAGTTTTCACCCACGTCATCTCATTAATAATTTGCCATTGTCACATTTCACCCGAATTCACAGAATTTGTTCTGATTCTGACAACAGCACCCTCCAATTACAAATCACGGTTGATAAATTTTCGTCAAGAGGATACCCACAAGAGGTGCTACAAACATGTCTTACACGAGCTATGTCCACTCCAAGAACAGACTTATTGCAACAGAAACCAAAGACCGTCTCTAAAAGACTGGTATTTGTCAGCAATTTTTCCACATCTTCATCCAAAATCAAGAAAATTATTCTGACACGGTGGGAGTTGCTACAACAAGAACAGGATTTTCAACATCTTTTTTCGGAGAAACCTTTGTTTGCATACAAAAGAGGCAAAAACTTACGGAATCTATTGAAATGCTCCAAAACCACCGACAAACCCACTGTCTATCATGGTACTCGCAAATGTCATTCATGTATCCATTGCAGCAACGTCATCACAGGGAACATCCTAACTCATCCTACGTCTGGCTCTAACATATGCTTGAAACACAACAGTGATTGTAACACTACCCACGTCATCTACTGTATAAAATGCCCTTGCGGCAAGGCCTATGTAGGCAAAACCGAGCGAAAAATAAAAACACGGATTACTGAGCACAAATCCAGGATCAGGAACAAGAACAGTACCTCCAGCCTTGCTATGCATTGGCTAGAAGCCAAACACTCAATTTCTCAACTTCGTTTTCAGATCATTGAGTCTATTGATGTCAAACCAGGCGTAGACACCACGAATTTACTTCTACGCAGAGAGCTTTTCTGGATTCAGAAACTGCAGACCTTGGCCCCATGTGGGCTTAATGACCGTTTAGATCTTTCATGTTTTTTATAAATACAGCACTTGCATGGCCATGTGTAGTTCCTAATGTAACTTAGTGACTGCTTACTATTTTTGTTGGGACACATTGTCAATAAGTTACCTTGCAATTTTGTATTCTTAGTCCTATCTTACTTTCCTTGTGGCTTATGGGCTATTTTAACACTCTTAATCACTCTCTATACTTATGTTATGTTTTCATAATTGTCTATGTCATTTTTCATAATTACACCACACGTTTTTTTACGTTTCTAGACTGGTACTTGTTTGTTTGTTTGTTTTACTTATAATACATCGTTTCACCCCATATTTAACCGTCCTTTCAGACACATTTTTATACACTTACTCCTTTCACTTATTTCATCATAGACGCGAGTAGTGATTTATCTACAGGCTTTTTTACTTTTTTACTATTTGTCATTTACATTATTCAACCCAGTATCAGCTTCATGAATATGGCCATGGTGCGTTGCTTTAACACTTTGCCGTCATACTGAATTAACCACGTACATACACCGATTGAGCATGCGTATGTTCCTTCAGTCCGCTTTTGTTATTGAGTATTTTTTGGGCTTTCTTCGCTCATTTTTTCTTCAGATGCCTTTCTAGTAATTTATTTCTCATTTTCACGCCCAGACTTGTTTCTTTCTCAGATTGGTTTATTTTCCCTTCCAATCATGGCGCTACATGTAAGTCCTCTTTTAGTTGCTACGAGTTCCCTTTTCATGTCGTCATTCCGTTTGTTTAAAATGGAGCGCGATTCTCATAAGTAAATATCCCGTTGCAACAAGAGGACGCTATCGCGTGGACCGGACCAGATTTTTCTCGTTGTGCTTCCCGTGTAAGTAGTTTTTACTGCTTTAAGCCCTGCTCTTGATGTAGCCGTTTGAGCTGTGAAGCCCACTCGTGAGGATTAGCTCGTAATTATAAACTGTCATTACATTGTAGTGCTCTTTCTGGAGACGGAACAACCGTACTTGCTGCCATATGCTTCCTTCGAGCGATTGATTCAACATATATTCCGCATTATTTATTGCCTGGACAACGCGTTGTTAAAAGCACTTCGGTGTTTTAGCATTTTTTAAGTGAGTATGGTTTCTGTTCCTTTGCGTTTCTATTAGAGGCATGGTATATCTCTTATTTTCTCTGATCATATTGTATTCTCATATCTCTTTTAGTCATTTTACATTATTGACCACCACCTTATCTTGTTGGTAAGTTGTGTCCCTCCGTTTCTTTTTACACGCGCTATTGTAATATGAGCACTTATACTCATTGTGTTGTTTTCCTCGGTTTTCAGTAACAGTCAGCCTGCTTCCATTTTTTGCTCCTTTCATGGATTCATTCACATAATATTTGAGGTGAGGTTCCTCAGCCACATTTCATCAGGCACTGCCTATGTATTGTTTTTTCTTTCTTCAACTGCGTATGGTTTTCCATTTTCTTCATTCTCTCCTCTAGAGTCACATTTATCACTTCTACATTCACGCTATTGGGTGATTGCATTTTTATTTTTTTTCCCTTCAGCCAACGGAGGGTCTATCCACCGCACGTGTGATTTACGGATCAATACCATGCATCATGTTAACTGCACAATTTTCCACCATGTGATCTTCTTGTATAAACATAATAACCATTTTTTCTACTGATCATGTAACATATGTATTTTCTCCGCAGATTGCCCCTGACGAAGGGACAGTTAAGTCCCGAAATGCATTGGGCTCACCAAAAACATCTACTTGTGATTACTTGAAATATTATGTGGTATATCTAATTATTGCATTGCTTATGGTAGATGTCTACCGTTTTGTATATTTGTTGATACATTCATGATGTTCTAATTTGATGATTGTCTTTACATATATGCTGGTAAAATATATGTTCAAACGAATACCATTGTTTTGCGTTTTTGAAACTTTGTTAATGAGACTAACTGTTTGTAACGTAGTTACACTTAGCACAGTGCGCAGCGTCAATCATTAGTTGATTGTTCTTCTTTATCAATGGTTAGAGCGGCAGACCCTGATGCAGAGATCTGGCCCGGGACCAGGGTTCAATTCCCGCCTCGGCGGGTGTTGGGCTCAATTTCCTCGGACCTGATAATTCTCGCCTCGGTGCCTACTCTAATCATGGGTCCCACTCTGCAACTCTGGGCAATAGCTTGCTTAATCTCCACAACGGCCCCAACAGCGCTGGGGTTGCCTGGCTTCACATTGGGGGTGCCCAGGAGTGGACATTTCACAGGGAAAGCCAGGAAGGGTTCCACAGCGGTATGAGTACAAGCGCCAGGACGCCCCGTTGCTGGGGCCGCAGTGCGCTATACAAGTACAACATTTCATACAGACTGCTAGTGGCAATCTAGACGCACAGGTCACATGTCATTGGAATTGTACAGATCATACACATAGCGATGTAGGGGTACACGTGAATAATGAAAACACAGACATGGATACGGCGCAGATATGTCCTCATGTCATAAAATCATGCAAGCTCATGGGAACACATGACACACACAGGACATATTCACATCGGGGCACGCTGTTACTTAGATGTCAGGTGTTAGTGTCCCTGTCCCTGGCATCAGGGGACATTTGCGGGTGTTGGTGACTGTGCCATACCAGTGATGCAGTGCTTGACACGTTTGTACTACATGCACACATGTGCATTGTGGGAAGGGGAAGTGTGCCACATACTGCCCCATCACACATGACATGTGTACACAGGTCATCACACATCTATTGTGCTAAAACATGAGGAGACATGTGCCACATCACTGCCTGACACACCTAGGCCCTGCACATGTAGGACTGCAATGACTATAACTTGATGTACAGCCGTGCACGAGTCTGACACCTTCATTCCATTTGTGTGCACCTCCTATCACCTGTGTAAGCTGTGAAGCGCACCGTACACACGCTCCGAGGGCGTGTGAATGGCCCGTATCATCACATTGGTGTTCCCGCCGGAGTACGGGTGTGTGTACGGACCGTACACACGTACGTGTACTACCAGTGTGTGCACGTACGTGGACTACCTGTGTGTACACGTACGTGGACTACCAGTGTGTACACATTGGTGTACACAATGGTCGTACACATACGTCTACACACTGGTCGTACACATACGTGGCAAATGCAATGTGCAACTGGTGCGGTAGGAGTACATGTGAAACGCACCGTACCTGTGTGTGGATAGCTAAATTACATAGGGACACATGAGGGACAAGTATTAGAGCCTAAATGCATGCTGGTTGTCATGGATACCGATTTTCAAGTTCAAATTTTCAATCATGTGGCCTGGAATAGGCAGTTGGCAACTAAATACAATGTTGCAAAGTGGTTGTTGACTTCACATCATGCTCAAATTTTTAACCATGCAAAGGCCCTCACTGGGGTATGTTTAAAGGGATTGGAGGAAACGTAGGGTGCAAATGAGACTGACCAATCACTCTGTACTCCTGTAAATGAAACAGCCCAGCAAGGCAGATATAAGTCAGCCAGAACCCATGAGAGGGCACTTGCCTGCACTACCTTACACTCAACACCACTGCTGCTGCTTGTGATTCCTCTGGCACCATGTCAGGGACTGTGGAGAGGGCCCAGCCTTTCACCCATAAGGAGAATGAGGCATTGCTTGATGTAATCCTCCCACAGTACCCCAGCCTGTATGGGAGACCAGGGGAGCAGGTGAGTGCTGACTCCACTAGCTTTGACTGTGCCCCTTTTTTGTGACTGTCACTTCTGGCATTGTGTCCAGGTGTGACAGACATGCAATGTTGTTTAGCGTGGGTCCCAGGGGGGGAATGGCTTATGTCTCCCATGCAGAGCATGATGTAGTTCCTGTGTGCACTCCTCACTTGCATTGTGCTTACTGTGACATTCACTGCACAATGCATGGCACATTCAGCCTGCCCAATCCTTATGCCAATTTTTGTCCTATTGTCCAGAGGTGATTCCATGGCCCCCCCGGTGTGACAGGTGTCTGTACCCACAGATGTGTGTGAGTTGAGTGGAGCTGTTGTGAGAGTGTCCAAATGATGTGTACGCCCCCTGGACATTGATGTGTGTGAATGTTCCTTGTCATGTGGGTGAGTGTCTATGTGGAGTGTTGCACCCTAGCTGCATGGAGGAGGCACCAGCTCCACCCATCTGATGTGAGAAGTAAGCCGTGCAGAGTGTCTGACTTGCTGAGCTAGCACCACACCTGTGACACCCCCAGGCAAGTGGCACATGTGCAGAGTGAGGTTTGTATCCGCTGTTGGCAATGGGAGGTGATTGATCAGTGCCTGTGTGTGTCTGTGTACTGTGCTGAGGTTGCGTCAGTGTCCTGGGGCATGTGACTGCTTAGAGGTGCTGTCCATCAGCCTGGTGTTGCATGTGATGCACCGCGTGTGCCATGATCTTGGAGTGTGTTGCACCCCTCATTCCACCTGTGTACTCTCAATGCCATGTAGTGCATTGGGGCTTCCACATAGGCTAATGTCCCTATGAGAAAGGTGCAATTTGTTGCCAGCATAATATGCCCTGTTCTGCATATCAAAGATGTTCAAATGTGTGTCTCTGTGACATGGAGCATGTGTAGTGATGTTGTCTCACTTTGTCATCCTCACAGGTAACCGCCTACGCCAAGGGGGAGATATGGAAGCAGGCCGTAAGGGCCGTGAGATCTGTGGAGGGTCGCAGTCGGCGCCTCGCCCAGGTGAGGAAACGCTGGCAGGACATCCGGTGCTGGACCCGGAGGATCGCCCGGTGGCAGCTGAAAGACTCCCCTCCACACAAGCACGGCGGGGGCCGACGACTGACCCAACAGATGAAGCGTGTCCTAGCGGTGGTCTTCCCTGAGTTGGATAGGCGGTTACAGGAGTTGCAGCAGCAGGAAGGGGGTAGGTACATGTGTGTTTGATGTGTGTCACCAGCTTTTGGAAGTGCTCAGTTGCCTGGATACACAGCGAGGGTTAATTTGTGCAGTGCATATCCTGTTCCCCAAAGTCAAATGGTGCTGTTCCTCCTCCCTTCCCCTAAATGACATGTGTTCCCTGGTCTGTGTGTAATCACTATTGCACATGGTCATCTAGGCTGCCAGTTAATCCAAGTGCACATTGCTTTCTACATCATGTGGATGGGGGGGTCTGAGACATGTGTTGTTACCTTGCCTGTGCCCTGTCCTGTACAGTCATTTGGTTGTCCATGTTAGTTGGCAATGATGCTGAGTCTCAACATAGGAGTGTGAGTTTTCTAATGAACAGACTTGCAGCATGCATTAACAATGTTGTGGCCTCAGACATGATGTGCATGAGTGGGAGATATGCATAGTGCCGGGACGGTAGCTCAGGTTACAGTCAGATAATTCCAGGACAATGGAGCAGTGTTCCCACTACAGTCCCCTAAGACGCCCTTGCCTCGGAATCGTGTGTGTCATCCAACACTGTGCCCATTCTCTGTGTGTTCAGCATAGTTTGGCCTCTGTGGCATAGTTCCCTGGCCTCATTTGTATTTATCTGAAGTGTGCTACATGTGCCCATTGTACAGGCTGACCCCATTTTGCTTGTGCATCCTCACACTGGGTAGTGCCTATGTGTCTATGTACAACTATCTGTGGATGTTTGTTGGTCACAAATATGTGTTTGCAGCCTCACAAGGTGATGTGGAGTACATTTAGGAATTCTTTATGCACATTAGAGTAAACCCAGATTAAGAGGTGTCACTTCTTGATCTGTCTCAATCACATTGTCTCAAGTATGGGGGGTTTGTGCGGGCAAGGCCTACATGTCCAAACCTTATGTCTCCTTGCCGGGTCTGACCTGTGTGTGATAATTGTCTGGACAGATACGCAACATGCAGTGACCCAGTCATGTTTTGCTGGGTTTAATGTTTGTGCTTTGCAGCATGTGTCAAAAATGGAAATACATGGCTCATGCTCATCCATTTTTGCCACCAGTGTGTGGGCGAGATGCTACGTAGTTTGGTCTGTGTGTGCTGACATCTGTGTGGACATTCTTTCTTGCCATGAGGGTGTCTCCTCAGTGCAGGTGCTCCTTATCCCGACACATTGCAGGCCCATTAGCTAAAGCATTGTCCTGTGTTTGGACATGTGTGCCACTCCACATGACAGGCAGTGGGTCAGATGTGTTGCCAACTGTGTCATCATGGTACGGATGGCCATGTGACAGGTGGCATGATTCAAGTTTTCAGTCAATAAGTATTGTACCTTGGCACTCACTACACTTGTCAACATGTCTCCATTTTCCCTATTCTTCTTTTTGCTACTTGGTTGTGAAGGACAATAATGTGCCTTTCTCTTTTCTTTACTCATACTTGACGAATAAAGAACGAATACATAACTAAAAATCATCTGACCTATCTGCATTGATTTGGACATTTTTTCCTAAAGAATCTAAGACTTAAAATCTTGCCCAGATACACCTTCAAAGTTCTATGTTTAATTAGGGGGATAGGGGCCCCTCCCCCTGTCTCTGGGCCAGAACCAGTACAAGAAGGATCTATGCTTATTACATGATTAGTAAGGGATTATGACCTTTTTCCCCTCATCCACATGAAACGAAGGACAATAATGTGCCTGCATGACAGATGTCTCCCAGGGAAGTGCAAAAGAAAGTACTTTTACACTTTCCGTGGACACGCAGGCACATTTCACTGGAAGGCACAGTTTAATTACCACTTGTTTTCTGAATATACATATCCATGTTCACACAGTGTGTTTGCATGTGTGTAAGTCCTTGGTTGTTGCTGATACAAACTTACGAGTGTCAAGTCATCCAGACCACCGTGGTGCCATGTATATGTATGTACTGATACCCCATTTCTTATTTACAGTGGCTCATACAATGACTGTGTCAATGTATTTTTGTGTGCACCTCATTGTGTGACTTCTGTTGTACAGGCAGATGTGTCTTCTGTTCACAAAGTGGCACATTCACACATTCTAAACATGTACATTGTGTAAAGGGTTGTGAGTCCCAAGGGATTGCAATGTTTTTGGCTATGGTTTCCTAAGTACTCACAGGTCTCAGAGTGTGGGGACACCTTCAGTATTGAGGTTTGTTATTTGGCCTGGGGTGCACCAATACTGTTTCGTTCACAGTGAACAAGAGGTGGCATGGATTCATATTCTTGCTGTGCTCAACTGTCCCCAGACACTAACTTCTCAGTATAATTCGATATCAAGTTATTTGCTGTTGTGTCATGATCTCCATTGTTTCCAAGTGGCATGGTGGGTCAACCAACTGGGGAGTGCATGGTTACATATGTGCGGACTATTCTAGATGTTACTCATGATGCATTTCCTGATATGCACTGTGACATTTTTATTGGGACTCATGTGTCTGTTGTATACAGGTGACTGATTTTTTTCTGTCTCTTCACCATGCCCACAGCATCATCGGAGGACACCAAGGGAGACACCTGCACGGACGTGGAGGAGGGATCCAGCACCGCTGCCACCACTGCTGCGGAATCTGCGGGAGCAAGTGGCACGGAGGGCGAGGGGAGTCATGCGGAGGACCTGTCTAGTGACAACACTGACTACGACGCAGACGGGTCCGATGCTGAACTCCTCCAGGGGGCGGAGGCTGCTACGACACCTGGCAGCAGCACTACATCTGTCACAGCCCCCTCCATTCCCATCACCGCCCTCCCAGTTGCTCCGGTCCCTTCTGTCCATGCTAGACAACACCGTGTCTCCTTCGTGCCAGGCACCGCACCCCCTGCCCCTGTCCCCCCTGCTGCCCTCACTGCAGAGTCTGTGGACATTCTGCGGCAGTTGCAGGTTGGCCAGACATCGCTGCTGAATGTCCTCCATGGCCACACCCGAATGATGACACAGATGGCGTCGTACATGGAGGGCATGTCATCAGCGATGTCTGACCAACGGATGTTGCTGAGGTCCATGGACTCTTCACTGACGGCAGCAGTGAGTCTCCTGCAGCGCTTTGTCCCCCCCTACCCCTGCACCATCCACACTTCCCACTCCCATACCTGTCTCAAGCACACACAGACATTCACAAGCACGCACCCCACCAGACACAGGCAGCACACCACCACGTAAGGGCAAGCGCACTCCTCCTGGCACGCACACTCAGGGGGTTGAGGGCACACCCACTGGGTCTGGGGCACACAGGCATACACGCAGCCACAGTCCGAGGCCACATGGCGCACTAACCAGTCCCTCCAAAGGCACTCCCCTCGGCTCCCCTACCACACATCCTGAAAAAGAGGCCTACTTGGCTGTGCTGGGCCTCAGCCCCTCTGTCTCTCCAGCCCGCAAACGGGAACGGCACTTCATGGGTAGGGGAGTTGAGTCCCCCCCCTGTCCCCCCCCTCCCCCAGTAGCGCTGCACCCCATCACTCCGACCCCCCCCCTCCTTTGAGGCTGTGTTGTCTTCGGGTGAAGGGGAGACGCTTGACGACCTGGCAGCAGTGTGCAGCGCTGAGCTGACCTTCACCTTTGGTGCTGCCCCACCCCCTGTGGTGGAGGCGTTCGTCCCTGCACCCACCACACCTACCCTTACACCTCCTGTCCCTGCGGTGCCTGGTCCTTCCCCACATGATGCCCCCCCCCAGTCGAGGAACCTGAGGGTTCTAGTGTGCAGGAAAGCTAGGGGAGACGCGTGGCCATGTGTCCCCCCCAAGGACTTCAGATCTGGACTGGCCATGTGCCTTTGTAAATAGTGTCGTTAACTACATTTTCATTTAATGCTGAATAAAGCATTTTCTTTTCAGTTTGAACACATTTGCATTTCAGGTATTGATGTGGGTGCTGATGGTCCCGGAGTTGGGGTGGTGGTAATGTGTTATGTGTCAGGAAAAAGTTGTAGTCTGATGCTAATGGGGTGGACCATGGTATCTGCGTGCGATCACAATGTCTCTGCAAAGTATATTTGCTCGTGTGTGCTATTTGTGTTTGGAGACATTGTCCCAAGGACTGTTCCTTCCTCTGTGGCACCTGACATCTACCCTGCAGGGAGTTGCACTTTTGTTGTGCTGACCTGTGTCTACATTTCCTTTGTTGGTGACGGATCCCTTCAACTATGGCCATGCCTACTCAGCAAATGTCTCCGGCTGCATCGTCTGTGCCATCCTTGCTAGTCACTGTACTTGTGTATTGAGTATGTTGTCATGCCTTAATGGCGACAATCAGCATTTTCCGCACTATGCATGTGTGTTATCCCAGCCTAGCACACATTTGGTACTTGTTCTGCAGGGTATTTGAGCACCTGACTGACAATTGTGGGGATTGTATCTTTGGGAAGTCCACCCTATTCCTTCCATGAGAGGCAACATCTTGGTGGCTGTCCCAGCACCTGTACATTCCTATCAGTCCTGGGATGTGCGTGACAGTGTGTGTTCCCTTTGGCTCGCTTAGTGTAGTGGACATTGACATGAGTATACAGTCTTGTGGCATGATCTCTATGTGTGTATTGTGCTGCATCCGCCAGGGGTGGGTATGCATGTGTCATTTGTCCTCACACCCACATGTGTTGTGTCATGCAGTGGGGGAAGGACATCCATCCTCATGGGAGTGGGACACTGCTGTCAGTGATGTGTTGTTATGGCACTATCAACATAGTCGAACATTAGGGATGCGTACATAAACCCATGGAGTTGTGCTCATCTGATCATGATGTACACACCCCCATGACTCTGTCCACTGCTGGTATTCCTCTGCACCTACCCCTCACATGTCTCTGTCCACTGCTGGTTTTCCTCTGCACCCACCCCTCACATGTCTCGGTCCACTGCTGGAAGTGATAGGCACCCACCCCCATGTCTCTGTCCACTGCTGGGAGTCCTCTGCACCCACCCCTCACATGTCTCTGGCCACTGCTGGGAGTCCTCTGCACCCACCCCTCACATGTCTCTGTCCACTGCCATTATTCCTCTGCACCCACCCCTCACATGTCTCTGTCCACTGCTGGGAGTCCTCTGCACCCACCCCTCACATGTCTCTGTCCACTGCCATTATTCCTCTGCACCCACTGCTGGTAGTGATATGCACCCACCCCTCACATGTCTATGTCCACTGCTGGGACTCCTTGGCAGACACCCCTCACATGTGTCTGTCCAATGCTGGGAGTCCTCTGCACCCACCCCTCACATGTCTCTGTCCACTGCTGGGAGTCCTCTGCACCCACCCCTCACATGTCTCTGTCCACTGCTGGTATTCCTCTGCACCCACCCCTCACATGTCTCTGTCCACTGCTGGTATTCCTCTGCACCCACCCCTCGCATGTCTCTGTCCACTGCTGGTATTCCTCTGCACCTACCCCTCACATGTCTCTGTCCACTGCTGGGAGTGATAGGCACCCACCCCTCACATGTCTCTGTCCACTGCTGGGAGTGATTGGCACCCACCCCTCATATGTCTGTCCACTGCTGGGAGCCCTCTGCACCCACCCCTCACATGTCTCTGCCCACTGCTGGTATTCCTCTGCACCCACCCCTCACATGTCTCTGTCCACTGCTGGAAGTCCTCTGCACCCACCCCTCACATGTCTATGTCCACTGCTGGGACTCCTTGACAGACACCCACCCACCCACCTGCACCCTTGGTGCTGTACACTGCTGTCCTGGCCATGTACACACCCCAATACACTGGTTATATGCTGCACCAGGCCCTAAGCCAACATTCGTGGCGTGTGTACGCCTTGTATCACTAATGTACTGGTGCCCTAGAGGTACGGGTGATGCGGTCCGTACCCCCGCTCTGAGGGTGTGGGTACGACCCATACCACCATTGTAGTGGTGATGTAGGTGTACTCGCCGTACCCACGCCCTCAGAGCGTGGGTACGGCCCGTACCACGCGTACCCCTACATCACCACTCCAATGGTGGTACAGGCCGTACCCACGCCGTCAGAGCGTGGGTACGGCTCGTACCACCATTTGGATGGTGAGGTAGGAGTACGTGCCGTACCCACGCCCTCAGAGCGTGGTTACGGCCCGTACCACCATTGTAGTGGTGATGTAGGGGTACGGCGCGTACCCCTACATCACCACTACAATGGTGGTACGGGCCGTAACCACGCCCTCAGAGCGTGGGTACGGCCCGTACCACGCGTACCCCTACATCACCACTGCAATGGTGGTACGGAAAGTAACCCACGCTCTGAGGGCGTGGTTACGGGCCATACCACCATTGTAGTGGTGACGGGTACGCGTACGCGGGGATTGGTGGACACGCCCCCCGAAGTGACCAGACCCTGGAGGTAATGTATGGACAGTATATGGTATTTTACAAATTAGGTGGAGGTTATGTTTCCTGCCCCTCGCCCCCCCTCTGCCCCTGGGTGTTGTGCTGACCTTCTGCGGCGTGCGCGGCGGTTTCGGTGCACGAGGTCGTAGGCTAAGAGGGCCGGGATGACACGTAGGATGGGGTCCATGGCTGTCCGTCGCGTCCCGCTGCTCCTTCTTCGCGTCGTCCTCAATTTCCCGGGAGTTTTTGGCTGCCGTAAAAAAGGATCCGTGCGGAGTGACGTAGGCACGAATCGTACTTGCTGGTCCGTAGAACGCTGCCTGACTCCGTCCGGACGTCACGTACGCGATGTCCCGTATCGGAAGTGTGGGTATTTTTTCGTTGCATGGAGTTTTTTACGAATCGTACGGAAATGGTATTTCTGTACGAATCGTACTTGCTGGTTTGTAAGGTGCATTTCCCGGGTATGAGTCGTACGGAGAATACGCTCCGTACAACCATTCGTACACGGGTTTTACAGGATCGGAATCGGCACCTCAATGTATATTTTATGTATTTTTTTATTTAGTTTAAACATTGGGAAAACACATTGCAATACATAAAATTATACATACTAATTTTAAGATTTTTATCTACATTTTCAATTATTTTTTATGGAGAGTTAGTCTTTTTTTCATTTTAATTATGCAGCCCTTTTTTTCCTTTTTCCTCACTTTTCTGTCTATCTGTTTCGTTTTTAGGTCATTTTGGAAGACGGAACCTCGCGGTTAGGAGCTGCTTTTCGTCCGTATAGGTAAGTTTAATTTGATATACTTTATATGTTAGTTTTAGGAAAGGGATAAGGTAGTATTAGTGTAAATAGATTTGTTAGGGCGTTATTTGATCGTCTATGGTGTAGTTAGGTGGTGTTTTGGTAGTTTAGTGTTTTATGTGTTTGGCATAATGTTGGATATAATTAGAATGTTCTGTAGTGTTAGTTATGTGTTTATTAAATGTATTATTGTGTATTGAATGTTGATATTAAGAATTGTGGGGTTGTATTTGTGTTGTGGGCAGTTAATGTTTTCTTTTGTATTTACAGGTGTCGTCTTTGGTGAACGGATGGATTTACAGACGTGGGTTTTTTTGTAAGTAAAGGAAAATGTTATTTCTTATTTGATAACAAGTTACTTTACATTTCCTATTTTTTCCCAGGTTGTTGGAGCGTTTTTTTTCTAAACTATTTTCAGGTTTTTGAGGGTTTCGTTACTAAGAGGATTGCGGCATTGGAGGTTTTTTTTGTACAGTTGTATTTTAGCATTTTTTTGGACTTTGTTATCCGGGGGATTCGTATTTAATTGGTTTGCTGTGGATTTTATAGTTTTCCAGGATCTTCTACTGCTACATAACTGTATTATTTCTTTTTACTATGGGTGGATAATGTATCTATTATTTCATTTTTTTTTATTATTTATATTATGTCATATAATTTTGTGCTATATTTTAAATGTTATGACATAATTATAATTATTAATTACAAAAATATGTTTATATGTTTTATAGTTGTAAGATTTAAGTTATGTTTAATATTATGTTTAGTTTAAAGAATGGATTTAGCTATTATGGGCCTCATAACGATGGCCCGCGGACAGGAGTCTGCCCGCCATCATAGCGAGGACTGGGACCGCCCGCCTGTAAGGTGGCAGTCCTGCAACCCTGATTACGATGCGACTGCCACCATGACAGTCGCATCGCTCATACTTTGGGGCCCATTAGGATGGCGGGCAGACTTTAGTCCGCCAGCCACCTTAGCGGTGCTGGGACCGGCTGCCAGTGGTGCGGCGGTCCCGCACCTGCAATTAGGAGGCCACTGCCACCGTGGCGGTGGCATCCTTCATTCCCAGCATTGTGGCGGGCGGTGCTCACAGCACCGCCCGCCACAATGCTGGGAATGCACTGTGTGCATTGTCATGCACAAGGTGACAGGCACTGCGAGGTGCCTGCCACCTGTTAAAGTCCTAGCAGCAGTTAAGTCACTGAAACGTATTTCTTTGTCAGGAAATCCTTTATTTTTCTCCCAATTCTATGCTAAGGCTACTTCTGATAGAGGTAAAGACTTTTTAATATGAGATCTAATCTTTGTTAGCTTGGAGCTCGTTTTGGCCTGTTCAACCCTTGCCAGTTTAAGGTTACCTATAAAAACAAGACTACTACATATGATGACCCTGTTAAACTAAAGAGCTTCATCAATGTCTGCAAGATAGAAAATATGGACACTTCAGGACCATTTTATCCTAAGTGGTGTTCATTCATGTAACCTTTTTAAAGATCTTTGGTTGAGAGCTAAGATGTTTTACATATTATGTTTGTTATACTTTAATCTACTCTCTTCTGCTATATATTGAGCATTCAGGAGTCTTCTCCTTCAAAATTGCTATTATTAGTACTGAACATTAACACTTATTTACTTTCCTTGCAGGTATCTCATCTGCCTTTGTGGTCTTCCCTGTCTTATGTAATATGTGTTGTGCTCCTCTCATGCTCTCCCCATGGATTCTCGACATACCATCTGTTCCATGTGGCCTCATCCCTCCTCCTTTTTGAAATACTACTCTTTATAAGTATGTTTTCCTCGTTCTTTTTTCTGTCATTACTGTCCTCCCTCTCCCTTAATGTATTTGTTTTCTGCTTCATTATTTCTTTATCTCATTGCATTACTGTTCCTTCATTCTTTTATTGTCCCTTATTCTCTATCTTCTATTCTTTACAGTTATTTGGTATATACATGTCATTTTACGGTCTACATTACTTATCTTCTTTGTTTGGTATGAATTGCTGAATTTTTTTATCTCTTGGAATTTGTTTATGTTCTTGAAAATAATTTCTTGGAATGTCAGGGGTTTAAACTCTCCTATCAAAATACTACGTGTTTTATCCCATCTGTCTCAACTGGATGCCAATATAGCCTTAATTCTTGAGTCACACCTTACAGAACAGGAATCCCTAAAATTGAAGAGGGGATGGGTGGGTGAAGTATTTGTTTCCCCAGGGAATGCTAAAAGGAACAGGGTTATTACTCTGTGCCATAAATCACTTTGGACCCGATTCCGATCTTGTTCGGAAGGCCTCGGAATTGGAATTAGCTTTGCCGGATCCGATTCGTAGATATTATTTCCGACCAAATCATACACAGGTCCGAACGACCAAGTATGATGCAAAGATCGCGTAAGTGCTGACCGAATCGTTTCCGGACCCGAACCGCTCTGTAAGACTTGTGCCCAGCCGAATCATGCCATGCAATGGAGCTGATTTTCGACCGAGCTAGTACGATGCACAATTTGGACAGCCACTTTGCCTCGGTCTCAGGGAGACAAAACGGCTGTCGGAAGTGTACTTCGGGGGCCCGTAGCAAGCCTCCCTTTACTTGGGGCCCTCCAAATTTGTCACAGGGGTGTGCCCATGGGTCCACCTGATACAGGCATGCACAGTGTGGCAGGCACCATGGGGTGCCCATCACAGGGTGTATGTTGATCCCCACCCACCCCTTTTCGCTATGGGAGCCTAAGTATGTGTCTGTACACAGGCTCCCATAGAGTTCAATGGGAGTCTGAGCAAACCGAGTCCGTAAGACTACGGCAGTATCGTACTCGCTCGTTCAAACTCCTGGAGCACATTTCGCTCGGAAAGCCCTCCGCTTCCGAGTCGTACAGAGGACTTTCCTAGCGAGATCGGAATCAGGCCCTTTGTGCTAAATTGATCCACTGCTTTTAAACTTGTTTTTTAAAAAACTTTATTGCTGCTGACTGCACTTTGCACAGAAACGCTTCCTTTTGCACATTTGAGCCGACCATACCAGCGCTTCTTACTGGGGGTAGCGCTCTAGTCTTTTTGTGCCGACGCCTATTTAAGAGTCACCCTGAAGCGACCGCGCAGCGGACGCGCGCAGCGGGCGCGCCGGCGGCGCGCCAAAGGCGCGCCAAACGCAAGCCCGTCTGCGCCCGTCCGCGACCTGACGCGGCCCAGGGCCCGTCCCCCTGGCCACACCATCTCTGATCAGTGTAGGACGATGGCATACACCAGGCAGGCGCTTCTACATCTGCGCAACGTACCGCCATCGGGCTGCGCTCACACGCTGCACATGGAGCAATGGCCTTTGAAGTGTGTGGGGTGCGGTTATACTATGTGCAAAGATCTGGAGTTGAGTAAGGAAGGTAGCGAACTTGCTTCCTTCTTACTGAATTGTCGATCGTTGAAATGCCATAGTTTGGATATATATGACTTGCTTATCGACGACAGCCCTGACTTGGTTTTTCTAACAGAAACGTGGTTGGATGAGCAGTCCCTCCCTGACATTGTGGAGGCCCTTCCCGCTGGCTATAACATTCTCCAAATCAATAGAGGGAGTCAGAAGGGGGGGGGGGATAGCGATTGTACATAAAACTAAGCTTACTTGTACTCTCGAGCCGACTGCCATCAATAATTGTGAAGCTGGGCTATTTTCCATCTCGGTTGGCCCTAACTGTACCATCAAGGGCTACCTTATTTATCGCCCGCCTGGTGCAGCGACTGCGTTCATTGAGAGCCTCCTTGAGGCTCTAACGTTCTCTGCTCTACGTCATAATAAATTCATGATTGTAGGAGACCTCAACATACATCTGGACGATGTCAAATGTAGAGAGGCTGTAGCCCTGATTAAATCGTTGGAAGCTCTTATGTTTGTGTTGGCCGATAACAAGGCCACCCACCAAGCAGGTCACTTGCTGGATCCTATCTTTACTAATTGGGAAGATATAAGTGTATCGGACCCGATTAAGATCGTGTGGTCAGATCATTATTTGATCCCTTTTAAACTTAGGTGTTTGACCAACAGAGGGTCCTTACTGAAACCCCTGGCTATTAGGCGCAGAGACTGGAGGAAATTTAGTCATGATGGATTCAGTCATGCCCTAGGACAGGGATACCCAAAACCCAGTAATAACCTGACTGAGGCGTGCAGGATGTATGACGAGTGGGTTGAGAGTGCATTGAATAAAGTTGCACCCTGGACTCAGAAAGCTATGGCTCGGAGCTTGAAATCTGCTCCGTGGTTTACTGCTGAGCTACGAGCAGCCAAAACCAAATGTAAAACTCTTGAGCGTAGATGGAGAGTGGATTATGCCCCTTCACTACGCGAAGTCTACAAGAGTGAACTAAAGGCGTATCATAAACAAATCAGGAAGTCTAAAAGAGACTATTACAGTAAGAGGATTGACTGCTCAGAGAATACCTCTAAAGAGCTATTTAGGATCTTAAAGGAACTCTCCTCCCCGTTAGCTAGTTCAGGGGAAGCTCCCCCCTCGACTGAATCATGCAATAAGATCGCTGACTTCTTTGTTGGGAAGGTAGAAAAGATCTATGACTCTTTTCAGACCATCACAGAACACACAGATCGGCCCAACTCTTACCGCGAAATACAGGTTAAGAATACTATTGGGAAATTTGTGGTCCCCCAAACTGAGGAGTTAATTAATATTCTATCGAATATTCACTCTGGCTCGCCATTAGATGCTGTTCCAGCGAGGATTCTTCGCAGTCATCTCCCCCAGGTAGCTGAACACATAGGAAATTTGGCCTCTCTTTCCTTCCAAGAATGCTTAGTTCCGGACGACTGGAAACTGGCCCAAGTTGTCCCGATAAAAAAGAAAGCTCATATCAGCATATCACAACTGGACAATCTGAGACCTATCTCGCTCCTCCCCTATTGTGCGAAGGTAGTTGAGAAATTGGTTAACCGACAGCTGGTGAGATTCGTGGAAGATAATAAGATCCTTCACTCGTCTCAGTCGGGATTTAGAGCCAAACATTCGACGGAGACCGCTCTCCTTCTGTCGACGGAACTGCTGCGGTGCCAGGCGGATGAGGGTCACACGACCGCACTGGTCCTATTGGACTTAAGCGCGGCGTTTGACACCGTGTCACACTCCGTTTTACTGGACCGTTTGAGAGAGAAGGGCATAACCGGTCCAGCCCATGAGTGGTTGGTGTCCTTTCTTAATAACAGAAGATTTCAAGTGCACTGTCCACCGTGCAAATCCAGTATTAGATGTCTCAAACAAGGGGTTCCACAAGGCTCGATTCTGAGCCCCACATTATTCAATCTGTACATGGAACCTCTTGCTAAACTGGTGGAGTCATATGGTGTTGCCATAGTTTCTTACGCAGACGATACACAACTGGTGATCAATCTGTCTCGTGACCCAGTTGTGGAGGCTGAGAAATTTTCGGCATGCTTGGTAGCACTTGATGGGTGGATGAAGCTGAACTACCTCCGCCTCAACGGCAATAAGACGGAAGTTCTTATTGTTGGTCCCTGTCCATCCATCTGGACATCCGCTTGGTGGCCCTTAGAACTGGGTTCTGTTCCTGTCCCGGTTGAAACAGTCAAGAACCTCGGCATACTCCTTGATTCCAATCTTGCCTACACTAACCATGTGGGTAATGTGGCTGGTAAATGCTATGGTATTCTAAAGGTCCTGAGGACGATTCTTGACCTATTGCCTCCTAGCACCAGAAAAACAATGATACATGCCTTGGTCACTTCCCATTTAGACTATGGGAACTCCCTCCTATGCGGACTAAGTAACAAAGGTCTAATGCAGTTGCAGCGCGTTCAAAGTGCAGCTGCTAGGCTTGTTCTGAACCTTCCTAGAAGGGCCTCCGGGAAAAATGCCCTGCATTCCTTACATTGGCTCCCGATAAGGGAACGAATTACATTCAAAATGATGTGCATTGCCCATCGCATTGCTCATCTAAAAGCTCCTTCTTATCTACAAGCACTGCTTCCAGTCTATCGACCTTCACGCTCTCTTAGGTCAATGGGCAATATGTTGTTAGTTGCTCCACGGATTCACAGAGCAAGGATGGGAGGACGGTCCTTCCGATACCTTGCCAGTAAGGGCTGGAATGACCTTCCCATCGAATTGAGAATGGAACCGTCTGAAACGAGGTTTAGACAAAGGTTGAAAACCCGTCTTTTTCCCAAAACTTAATTTAGTATAGTTCTCCTGCTCTTCACTCCAACGCCATGATTGTTGCTTGTGTGATGTTAGTGGAACTGTCAGCGCGGGGACGCACTGTTCCGTGTGCAACCATGCGCTTAACAAATGCCATTAATAATAATAATAATAATTTCCCAGGAATCTGATGATGTAGATAGATGGCTTTATACTAAATTATTGATTGGGAAGATTCCAGTCTCGTTGTTAAATATCTATGCGTCTAAGGTCAATGACTTCCATTTTTGGTCTTGCCTGAATCAAGTTCTTGTAAAATACCCTGATGAGAATTTTATCCTGGCTGGTGATTGTAACCAGATAGTGGATCCTTTTATCAACAGTAATTCTCTGGTTTCCTTTATATCAAATAAAGTTCACAAATGTTTTGTATGTACTAGTAAGCAACGGAAATTAATAGATGCTTGGAAACTTTTCAACCCTACCTTTAGAGAATAAACGTATTTTTCCTCTCTGCATCAGGCCCAATTTCGAATTGACTACTTTTTTGTATCACACAATGGTTTCACAATCTCTATGTTCTGCTGATATTGGATCATTCCTAATATCTGATCATGCCCCTATCTCCCTTCAGCTGGATCTTCCTTTTTACTCCCACACTCCTCCCAGTTGACGTTTTAACAACGCTCTCCTTTTAGATCCCAATTTAACCTAAATCAAACAGATAACATGCCTTTTCATGTTATTTGGGATGCTTTCAACCCAACAGCACATGATTTTATTATCACATATGTATCTAAAAAACAGAAAGCATCGCGTATTCATACCACTGACCTTCTGACACAGATAAAGAGACTGGAACATTCCTTTTATACTTCTAAAGTAAAAGAATGTTTATCCTAACTTATTCACACTAAACTCCAATTTAACAAGGAATCTACAGACAATGCTTCATTATTTTTGCTAAAACCTAGTGCAAAGTTCTATGGGGGTCAGAATAAGTCAGGCAAAATATTAGCAAATTGCCTTAAGGTCAGGAACAATAAATTTAGTATTGAAACAGTTATTGATGCAACTCAAATGCCAAAAGATAAAGACACTGAAATTTTGGATGAATTTGTTCGGTACTATGAATCTTTATATACGCCTGATAACATGACTTCTGATTCAAAAATTTCTCTATATCATTCAACTATTCATAGACCTGCAGATAAATGCATTGACCTTTCATTATTGGAAGCGGATATCTCACTACCTGAATTACACACTGCATTGAACACACCCAAAAAAGACAAGGCCACTGGCCCTGATAGATTTACTGTTGAATTTTATTCACATTTTGCTAAGTTAGTCCTTCCCAAATTGCAAAATCTCATAGTTTCTTTCTCACTTTCCTGTACTCCTTCTGGTTCCTTTTGGATGCTATATTTAGCCTTATCCCCAAGGAAGGTAAAGATCCTAATTTTTTGCAAAAATTACAGGCCTATTTCGCTAGTCAATGTGGACTATAAAATATTCTCAAAAGCTTTATCCCTGCAACTTGACTCCTATCTTCCTGACTTGCTTGGTAGAGAGCAATCTGGATTTGTCAAAGGACGTTATATTTCCGATAATACTTTTTTATTCTTTGATATTCTTTCTAATTTCTCTCTTAAATCTGAATCTATTGTGGCAATAGCTTTAGAAGCAGAAAAAGCATTTGATCGGGTTTATTGGCCTTTTCTCTTTCATAGTCTCCGATGGTTTGGCTTTCGTCCAAAAATTAGTTCCCTTATTTCTCTCTTGTACATTGCCCCAAGAGTGGCTATATGTGCTAACAGCCTTTCCTCCTCTTATTTCATCATCATCATTAAACTTTATTTCGGTTCAATGACCATAAAAGCAACAAGCAATTTCACAATAGATAATACAATAAAAGAAAACATAAAAAACACCACCAATCCAATCATTTTCAAAGATATTGCAGTACATTCAAGTAAAACAGAAAAGTATTTGACAGGATGGTTGATTATAAAAATTTCCTACGTATTAAACAAACGGAGTTAAGGAACCGGGAGACTGCAAAAACTATCGGGGGTTTAGTGTCATACTTTAAGACTCTCATTGCTTTTTCGCATTCTCTGAAACCAAGATTATTGCATAGGGGCTTAATCCAGCGTTTCCTTTGGGGTAGATATATTGGGCAGAAAAAGAAGACATGTTTTTCATCCTCCAATATATAGCTGCAGGCCGGGCAAGCAGTGATTTTATTGGCATCCCATCCAGATGTAAATGACATGAGCGGGAGACAACCCATTCTCAGTTGGCAATAAAGCTTCCTCGCGGCCGGTGGACTGACCAAGTCTAAAAACTCCTCTTTCCTGTAATTATCTTTAATTTGGAGGAACGCGGCCGTCAGCCTGCCGATCTTAGGGCATTCATACAATCGCGCAAGATGGTAGTTTTTAAACTGTTCAACCAATTTTGCTTTGGGAAGGACCAGGCATGACACCTCCGGAGTGGTCCATAATTCAGGAAGGCCAATCTTAGTGCAAGAATCCCTGACGAATCTCAGCCAGGGGATATTCTTGCTCTTTAGATGGGACCAAACTCCCTTGAATTCCTCACGGTAATATCCCAACTCATCATTTGACCATAGTCTCTTCCAATATATCAAAGGACGCAACATTACCACTTGTTCCATGGGTAGTAACCCACAGTCCAACCTGATAGGGGTCAACGGGGAACTAGAGGGAAGGCCCAACAGACTCCTCACGAATGAGTTTTCTGACCCGATCAAGCTGTGTATTCTGGAATGGCCCCACAGTTCTGCTCCATATATGGAGGCTGCTCTTACTTGTGTCCTATATATTTCTAATGCTGGGGACACTGGTTTAGAGGCCGATCCCCTAAATACTTGGGATATTCCCCCGGTGGTTTGGGCTAATTTTAACACAGAATTGGCAATTTGACCACCCCAGCCAAAGTTTTCGTGTAATAAAATCCCCAGATAACTGAATGTAGTTACCCGCTCAAGGTAGACACCATTCAGGACTGGGTTTGGCCGTGTATGTTTGGGGGGATTTAGGATCATGTATTTGGTTTTAGCCAAGTTGATCTCTAAGCCTCTTACTGTGCAGAAATCCACAAAGCCATCCAGAATACGTTGGATGCCAGTTGATGTTCATGATAACAAAAGAGTGTCGTCAGCGAACATCAACGCTGGCACCAAACCCGTGGCAAATCTGGGCGCATCTATATCCCTAATATCTTCCAGGTGCTTAATGAGCCCATTGATATATAGACAAAATAATGTGGGTGCCAACACGCATCCCTGTCGGACTCCACGATTTACGGGAAAACGGGAAGAAAGCTCACCATATTTGCCGCATCTAACCTGGGCAAAATTTTGTGTGTGAAGTCTACTGACGATGTCCAAAAGATACAAGGGGACATTAAGAGCCAGAAGCACCTTCCACAGTTTTTCTCTCGGGACCAGGTCGAATGCCGACCTCAGGTCAACAAAAATGAGATAGAGGCTGCCACCCTCTAAGCTCATGGTCTTCCAATGAATGACCTGAAGTCGGAAGATCTGGTCCACGGTGGAGGTGCCCTTTCTGAATCCTGCTTGCAGTGGACTTAAGATGTTATTTTCAGTCTCCCAGGCCTGGAGTCTGTCCAATATTATACGCCCAAACAGCTTCTGAGTGATGTCGATTAAGCTGATGGGCCTATAGTTTGATGGTTTTAGAGGACAGCCTTTCTTAAATATAGGCACGATCTCCGCGCCTAGCCATGACTCTGGTAGATCACCTCCCGACAGAATGGAATTAAATAGGATACAAAGGTATGGCACCCAGATCATTGGTTCAGAGCGGTAGAAGTCGCCAGGGATTTTGTCCAATCCCGGCGCTTTGTTGGGTATTAATAGATGGATAGCCATTTCCACCTCCTTTATAGTTATCATCGTTATAGCCTCTGTTTGGGTAATGGATCTGGGAGGAAAAGTAGGCGAAGGAGGAGTGTTGGTGTTTGGGCTTGAGTAAAGACCTCCATAATGAGCTTCCCATACAGCTGGGGCTATATTTGGGAATGGGCTCGTTCCTGCTTCTTTCCTGCCTTTGCTAACGGTTGTCCAAAAGCCCCTAAAGTCCTTCGCTATTAGAGTAGATCTTAATTCTTCCCAGATATCGGACTCCCAGTATTTTTTTGCCCTGTCTAAAGTTTGTTTGTGTGTGGCCCTAGCTACTTTGATCCTGTCTCTATCGAGGGTTTTGATGGCGATAAGTAGCTCACTCTTCGATTTCCTGCACTCAGCAGAATACCACGGTTGCCTTTTGGGCAAGTGGGGCCTCGCGGACCCTGACAAACAAAACGCCTTCGAGAGTTTATCTACTAACTGTAGGTGGATCCCTGCTGGTCCAGTTGCATGTACTGGTGGAGATCGAGATAAATCCACCTCCGACATTTCCACAAGGTGAGGTAGAGCAAGGCTGTAGATTTCTGAAATTTTGTTTGGACTTGCGGCAATGTGCGGCCATCTCACCCTTAGTTTGTTGTTGTGTAGTATGGGGAGTTGTGCAGTGGTGGGTAGTGGTACATCATAGGTGCTCATACCCCAACAGCCTGGTTTAAAGGTTACAGCCAAAGCATTATGATCGCTATCATCTCGATCTAGCACCCTAAAATCAAGCACCTTATCCCAAAATCTAGTTTCAATAAGAATATAGTCAAGAATGGAGGTATGACCTACCCTATTGAAGGTAGCTCGTCCTGGTCTGTCAGAATCGAATCTCCCATTGCAAGCCCTCAATGACAAGGAAAGGGTGAGAGCGGAGATTTGAAGGGCCAGAGGGGACCAAGCTTTGACCTTTGGAATCATAGGATCGGGGATATTTCGGTATTCGTTCTCTGTGTTTGGTTCGTCTAAGACCGACACACAGAGTGGTTCGTATTGGCAATTGAAGTCGCCACCTACGACCACGGAATATTCTGGGTCCAGGGTCAGGATACATTTATTAAGCGATTCCATGACCTCAGATTCCTGACCGCCCTGGGAAGGTCTTGAATAAACATTCAGAAGAGCCAAATGGATATTATTTGGCAGCACTAGTAGGGTACATTGAATATCTTCCGAGTTGGTGTGGATCTGCCTTGCCGAGGCACCCAGATGGAGTGCCACCCAGGTGGTGAGACCCCCTGAGGGTCTACCCCTACCACTTGTTACAGCCAATATGTTAAAAGATGCAAAACCTACCCTGTGCAAATTTTCCAAGGCCCATGTCTCTTGCATCAGACAGATATCAAAATCGTCTATGAAGGCGCCCCAGTCCTCGCAGTCCAGTTTACTCTTGAGACCTGCCACGTTCCAAGATAGAAAACAAGGACTCGGCTTTGATTTACTAGGGAGTGGGATCTGATCAGCAGCAGGGTTAATGGCGGATGATTTACTCAGAGCCCTCTCTGTAGTTTCCCGCATGGGCCTATTTGCCAACCCTTCCATTTCTGGCTTATTCCCTGGGGTTAGGGCCAGTTTCGCAATACTAGAGTTCAAACGTCAATCCACTTGCTCAAGAGTGCTGTATCTATTGGGGTGATAGAAAGCTTCAAGCGAGGGCGGACAGGCTCGGTCTAGGCCTTGAATTGTGTTGGAATCAAGAGGGGGTAATCCAACCCTATCAGTTCGCACGATGTCCACCCTTCCCCTATTTAAATTGTTAGTACTAGGGTGATGCAGTCCTGGGTAAAAATAGGTAAGGGGGAGAGCTCTAATTACTAAATGGGTGCTGGAATTATAGCCTGGCTGGAATGTGCAAATATACCTGACCGTGTTTATGTTCCTAAAGTTGATAACTACACAATCTCCTTGAACATCTTTGGCTCTATGTCCAACCCAGTTAATTCTCCTGGCGAATAAGATCTCACTTGAGCACGGTTTCGGAAGGGGTTTATGACGATTTAACCAGTGCATGCATTTGTTTTTTAAATCAAGAAATGACTCCCTTGATCCTTGATTCAGGATGGGAACACCAGCAAGGATCACCACATATGGTGCAGATTCAGGTGGAAGGTCCAAACAGGGTAATTTCAGGTCGAGGGGGGGCTGTCGCTGCTTACTAGGAGATTGGACGGGTTCAGTAATCTTAGTTGGTGGAATGTTAAATATGTTAGAGGTTACAGGGCTCGCTCTGTTTCTAGAACTCCCTATACTGGCTGGGACGCGGGCAGCTACTTGGGGGACAATAGGCAATCCCTGGCTCTGGCCCTGTACAGTAGGTTGATCTGCAATAGTTGTCAGAGCGGTTGGTAGAATTGGGACAGAGACACCAGAGACACCAGTCTCGACAGAGCTTTCTATGTTTCCCCCTCTGCCCCCTGTGCCATTAGACCTGGTAGATGAAGCAATCATAGATTCCAAATTAGTAAGACTATTTTCTAAGGAATCGAGTCTGTTGCAGATAGGTCGGCAAATTGCAGTAAAAAGCTGTTCCATCTTTTGCCAAAAATCATTGTTCCATGCGGGGCCTGGTGGTGCCTCGAGGCGTTCAGCCATCAAGTCTATAGTAGGCACAGGTTCAGATGCCCCCTCGTTAGTCCGTTTTTGTACTTTAGGTCTTTTGTTGGTCGGCGCTGGTGGGCCACCCCTTTTGCGTTTCACCGCCTTCTCCGGCAACTTAGTAGAGGTGGCATCTGGGTGGATGGATTGGCCAGATCGGGTGGTGCCTTCGCATATCTTAACAATTGAAGAGACGGCGCAAGGAGAGACGCCGGGTTCAGTCACAATACAGACGCTGTTATTTACTACAACATCCACATTTTCGTCCCCACTCAATGGTGGGACATTTGTGTGGTGGACTAATGCAGGTAAATGATTAGTTGCTGCCGGTGATTTGGCAGAGGCAATATTGCCCAGTGAGGAGCGCTTGGCAAGGACTAAGTCGAGAGACAGTCTTTTCTCTGTCAGTTCGATTTCCCTCTGTAATACTGAGGCAGCTCTGGTTATAAAACTATCCAGAGTTCCAACTACTCCGGTCCCAATCACAGACTTCCGGCCCTTTCTGGCGCCGGCAGTGGCCATAATCAATTGTTAACGTAAGAAAAACCCAGCAGATCAGCTCACCACAGAAAAGTGATCCGATAGCACCCGAGGATAGAGGATTTAGTCTTAGTCAATAATACAGTGGAGTTTTGAACACTCACTGGTGCACGGCTCACCTGTTCAACAGCAAAACCAAGAGGGGTGCCCCGTCCCGGCCTCAGTCGGTCTCTGACGGGCTCAGACGGGCCCGCCCTTGTCCCGGGCTTTGCCCGCGCTGCGATCCGCGCTGCGGAAGTGTGTGCGCTGATTAATGAAGTGACGTCGAGGGGCGGGTCCTGAGAAAGAGGCAGGCAGCAGCAGCAGGAAGCGGAGGGCTGCTGGACCTCGCAGTCCTCGATGCGTTATTCCCAGGGCAAAGGTCAGTTTCCTCCACGAGCGGCACCCGCGAAGCGGGGGCCGTGAGCTTTTGACCGGTGTCCAGGGGCGGGTCCTGAGGAAGAGGCAGGCAGCAGCAGCAGGAAGCGGAGGGCTGCTGGACCTCGCAGTCCTCGATGCGTTATTCCCAGGGCAAAGGTCAGTTTCCTCCACGAGCGGCACCCGCGAGGCGGGGGCCGCGAACTTTTGACCGGTGTCCAGGGGCGGGTCCTGAGGAAGAGGCAGGCAGCAGCAGCAGGAAGCAGAGGGCTGCTGGACCTCGCAGTCCTCGATGTGTTATTCCCAGGGCAAAGGTCAGTTTCCTCCACGAGCGGCTCCCGCGAAGCGGGGGCCGCGAGCTTTTGACCGGTGTCCAGGGGCGGGTCCTGAGGAAGAGGCAGGCAGCAGCAGCAGGAAGCGGAGGGCTGCTGGACCTCGCAGTCCTCGATGCGTTATTCCCAGGGCAAAGGTCAGTTTCCTCCACGAGCGACACCCGCGAAGCGGGGGCCGCAAGCTTTTGACCGGTGTCCAGGGGCGGGTCCTGAGGAAGAGGCAGGCAGCAGCAGCAGGAAGCGGAGGGCTGCTGGACCTCGCAGTCCTCGATGCGTTATTCCCAGGGCAAAGGTCAGTTTCCTCCACGAGCGGCCTCTTATTTCACTTTATGCAGATATGTACACCAAGGTTGTCCTCTTTCCCCTTTTCTTTTTAAATTAACACTGGAGGCTTTTTGATCCAGGTTGCGACAGAATCAAGATATTTGTGGATTTCCCTTTACTAATTTCCAGATAAAATTTGTAGCTTTTGCTGGTAATGTTTTAATGTTCCTTTCCCAACCCCTTTCTTCACTGACGGCTTTTTTGCAAGAAGTTGCCTTATATAGCAGTGTCTCTGTCTACCAGTTGGATAACGAGAAATGTGAAATACTACCCCTAACTAAATTTACTTTTAAAGAGGATTTTGTTATGTCCAACTTTATGTGGAGTCCTCAGCACATTAAATATCTAGGTTTGTGGTTTGCCCCGTCTATTTCTGCTTCAGTTTCTTTAAACTTAGAAAAATGCATACATAAGTTAACCACTCTGTCAAGTAGATGGCATCCTTTGCATCTGTCCTGGTGGGGTCATTTGGACACCATTAAAATAATAGTAAATCCTATTATAATGTTTACCGTAACTAATATCCCGCTGTCCATACCCCTTAAATCCTTTTGGAAAATTAATTTTATTATTACTTCGTTCCTCTGGAATTATAAAAAATCTTGCATGTTCTTACTTAATTGACTCGTCCAAAATCGGAGGGTGGGGTAAAGTTATCTGATTTTCCTAAATATCCTAAGGCATTTTTATTGCGTCAATCTTCTAGTTGGTTTTCCACTTCCCCATCGGTATGCCCACTATGGGTTGAAGTGGAAAAGTCCTTCCTCTTGCCTTCTCTTTTCAAAAATATCTATCCTTCACTCGCAAGCCACAATCCCTCTCTACACCTATAATTAAACATTCCTGCAAATTACTAGATTCCATTCTTCATTATACATCCACAGACATTAATACCTTTCTTAATTCTACCATTTGGCATAATAAGGCTATATCTGTTAACAATGAGCCCATTTATTGGAAGTCCTGGAGAAACAAAGGCTTAATTTTGGTTTGCCAACTTTTTGAACACAGTACTTTTTTATCCTTTCCCAAGTTCGTCACAAATGTAATCTCCTCTCTTCGTTTGAGAACAAATATAGAATATTACATAAAGCTCTTTGTATTGCTTACGATCACTGTCAAATTTCTCTTTCTTCGACATCTTCCCCAACTAACCATTGGACCACTCTGTTGCATACTTCTCCCAGAGCATCAACCATTTACTCCTATTTACTCTCTTCTAAAATTAATATAAATAAAACAAATGTAGAATTGTCTTGGGAATCTGATTTGGAGTTAAATTGGTCAATCCCTCTCCCTCTCAAATTTGGACGAAGATCGGGAAATCCTCTAGAGTGGCAAATACCATGCAGTCCCTTTTCTTTATATATAATAGACTCTTACTGACCCATTGCACTTTTGCACAAAATAAATCCGGCTACTTCTGACACATTCTGGACATCCTCTTTGGCACAGGTGGATTTAAAGCACCTACTTTTTACCTGACCCTCTGTGTTTTGTTTCTGGAAACAGATTTAGATTCAGGTTAACTTAATTTTTCACATTACACTTCCCTTTTCTCTCCCTAACATATTTCTAGGAAGTTTATCCAGTGATTGGCACTAACTCTTAATTAACACACATAGTTTGGATTTATTGATAGCAGCTGCTTTTCAACAGATCACCAAGAATTTGAAAGACTTTTCTAAATTATGTTTTCAGGCATGGTGGTATGCAGTTTGCTATAACCACAGATTGGACAAAAGTTAAATTTATCCCTTATCTTTAGCCCTGAAAAGTCTGAGCTTGTGGTCTCCTGTTACACAGATTTTAGATGATAGTGCACAGAGTTCCTTTGCACGTTCACCCGCCCACCAAGAAGTCCCTCTGCCCCCCTGACTTTCCTTTTATTTTCCTTTAACATATTTAAGTCTGATGCTTGTTAATATAGATATATATGTATATTTATATGTAATACACTTGTTCTTCTTCTGCTTGTATAACCAAACCTTTCTTATTTCAGACAGTTTAAAGTTTTTCTTTTCAAAGACAAATTGTTTAGATATGTGGTATTCATTGCATAACTCTTTGTAATATATTGTTCCATATTCATTGCTTTATTATATTTTTAATAAGGTCACTTTTAAACAACAAAAAAAAAGAGATGATATTAATGCCCAAATGCTAGATGGAGCAAGATGCCCAACGAAACTCAGTGGATTTTCTCGGAGTCTACTTTTGAGTGAGGGGTGCCAGGTTTAATATTTCAGATTTAGACATATTTGTTTTGAATGCTGAGACCACGTCATATTCTACCAAAAGCTCATGCAGGTAAAGTAGTGAGTTGTCCGGGTTAGTAGGTGTGAGTGGAACATCATCCGCCAACATCATTACTTTGTGTTTCTCGGTCGAATTGTAGTCCCTGCACCATCTCGTTTTTATGCAATTTCCTTGCAAAAGGCTCTAAAGTAAAAGCAAATTAAATGGAAGATCGTGGGAACCCCTGGCAGATATCTCTGCGCAAAGGTACGGAAGCAAGAGCTTACTATTGAGCTGTATTCTAGAGGCTGGGTTGGAATAGTTAGGTTGCATCATGAGAATAATTTTAGGCTCAAACTCCGTGCTTCCTAAAACCTGTTTTAAAAAGCCCATGTCCAGGCATTTTCCGCATTAAGACATGGTCTTTTTGTGTGCCCTCTCAATCAGGTGAACAGGTCTGTGCTGATTATCATGTGCCTGATGGTAAAAACTCAACTGATCAGGTGGGATCAAGTCCACTAAAATGTTTTTCAAATGCATAGCCAAGATTTTCTTGTAAATTTTAATGTCTATGTGTAGTAATGCTATCTGCCTGTAAGAAGAGCAAAACCTAGGGTCCTTCTCTTGGATGTGAATCAAAGGGATTGTTGCCTCCGCCATCGAGGGTGTAGCTTCTGTTCCAAGTGCAAAAGAATTGAACAGTTCAGTAAGATATTAAATAAGGAGAATTGCAAAGATTTTATAAAATAAAAACTCTGTAAACTCATCTGGGCCAGGTGTCTTTTTGAACTTTAAGGGCTTAATGGCCATTTTCACCTATTCCTCAGATATTGAGGCCCCCAAGCAAATCCTCTGTTTCGTATCTTTGTTAACTGGTCCCCTGATTTTAAGGTAAGGAAATCAAAGGACTATGGAGTTTTTAAAAACAAAAAAAAGGCCCTAAAATTATCCTCCTCCCATGTCAGAATGTTGCCTGAGTCACTCTTAATGTTTTTAACACATCCTCTATCCTGTTTTTGCCTAAACTGCCTGACTCGTAGCATGCCCACCTTTTTCCCTCCCTGCGTGCAATATGTGTTTTTCAGACTGAGAAGGGCCAGCTTTGCCCTATTGTCATCAATGGCTCTTATTTGTCTTCTAATGGCTAACACCAAATGACTAACACCTTGTGCAACAATCTCAGAGATTGGGTTGTTCTATAA
This sequence comes from Triturus cristatus, assembly GCF_964204655.1. Taxonomy (NCBI): domain Eukaryota; kingdom Metazoa; phylum Chordata; class Amphibia; order Caudata; family Salamandridae; genus Triturus; species Triturus cristatus. Next base: position 1,270,948,463 of record NC_140585.1, on the reverse strand, counting down.
TTTATCTTTGCTACACAGAGTTTTTGTTCAAGTCGTTTCGTATGAAGATGTCAAAGTCTCCTCCCACCGGAATTAAGACAAATGTAGTTGTCCCAATTGACTGTCCTGAAAGTGTACCACAAGTATGGAGCTGAAACCACCCTATTGTCATTGTCTTCGAAGTAGTGTTCTATATGTATGCAGTGTTCCTCTTTCAGGACAGGATTTCTCAGCAAGAACTCTTCCCTACGATCTGGGACATCTCACAAGGACCTGGAGTTCCCAGAGGCAGGACATGCAGAGTTCCAGAAAATAGCTAATTTCATGTACTCACATATCTCAAGTCTGTCCTGCTTTCAAAATCCTTCAAGGGGCTATTGCGTGGCAAGTCTTTAGGCTAGGTGTCCTCAATCTCTATTGATATGCCTCAGAGTCTTAAATTTTGGTTACAACTGCATCGCTTGCTGCATTTGTAACGTCAAAGGAGGCCATCACAGCAAATTGTGTTCACTGATGTCTTCAAGGAAAGCCCTGCTGTTGCTACATAGATGTGATCCTACAGGCCTGTCCTCGGGCTCTCAAATTTATATTTTAGTGGGTCAGCATCTCTGTCTTCCTTTCAACAGGGTTCTCAGTCTTCACCGCCTCCAGCCCAACATGCTGATGCACAAGTGCCTGGCGATCAACCTGTTTCCTTCTCCAGCCTGCTCTTCTCCTTACCCAGCTGGTTAAATTCATCCAAGTGGTTCTCCTGTTCTCAGTGGGGCGCAGCATCCAGGGAGCAGCAATTAAACCTCTCCATCTCTAGATCCTGTTCTCTTGGATCTTCTTCCATCACCGGCGGGGCCACAACAGGCGCCCGCCTGTCCAACTGCAGCTGCCTGTCCAACTGCAGGTGCCATTGCAGTCTGGGTCAGCCGCAGTTCTTGGAGTATGTATAGCGCCATTGCAGTCTGACACAGGGTCTGGCCTGTGAATAGTCCCCTCTCTGGGTTGTAAGCTCAACTAGACCTCTTCCAGAGCACTCAGTGCACCCCAGGTATTTTCTTTCCAAAACCACTTAGAGCACTCCAGGTCTTTTATTTTCAAAATCCACACATCAGCACAATGAATATAGTCAATTCCGGCCTTACCAACTGGATACTTAATTAATATATTAGATATTGCGATTAAACATGGTGGGAGGTTGGCAATATCTTTTAAGAAACAACAGAAAATCTCCTACCAGCCTGCTAGGATTACTAACTGTGAAGCGCTCTCCTTTACTATAAGGCCAAACTTTCATGCTTCATATCATGGACTCTAGATTTATTGACCCCAGGCCCTAAAGCCAATTTTCTAGAAGCTCTGTGATTTTCTTGAGGGGAGTGGTCAGTTAAGCAACATTATAGTATTAAGGAATTTCAATTTTCATTTAGGTGATTCTGAGAACTCTGATTTGAAAACATTTATTGACTATTTCTTGAGTTTTGACCTTAAACAGCTGGTGAACTCCCCACCCACTGTGCAGGACACACATTAGACTGAATCTTCACTAACTTTACATAAGTACAGCTAGGAGACATCCTTTCACTCACATGGACTGATCACCTGGCAGTGCAGTTCAGCAACAGTGACATTCAACTGACCATAGTTTCTAATCATACAAACCAAGCTAAGCTTGTCAGATCTTAGGCACAAAGTTAATAGACTGACTTGATAATGACTCTAGAGATCTCCCAACCTATCCTTTCAGACATGTCCAAATCTGCTATCTCTAGATTTGTAATTTGGATTCAGGAAGCAGCCAATAAATTGGCGCCACATAAAAAGGTCAGCAACCATAGATCACGCCTTTCTGCTCCATGGTTCACTGATAGAATATCAACCCCCAAAATATCCCCATACACAAATATTGAGTTATAAATATCGATCAAAAACAATGGAAGAGTGATACCGAATGATTTGTTAGAACAATCCAACAGGGATCACATATGTGTTTTAAAAGAACCCTCACTCACCAACCTGGTTGGTGACATGCTTCATCATGGGGTTCCCACCCGAGGGGCCGAGTCCTCTCGGTGTGCTACAATGCCTGATTACAGCAGAGCGGGATTTCTTGTGAATAGGTGAAAGTTCTAAGGAAAGTTCAATGGGTCAGCAGGTTTGCCAGCCAGAGTAACAGGAATCAGCAAGGCATGCAGCTCACACCACGGACGCAGGACGAGTCTCCAGAAGTCTTCAGAACAAATCGAAGAATACCTTCCCACGCAGGTCTTTATACACTTCAGCTTCTTTTTCTTGGTTAACATTGTATCACTATTCTCTCTCCACAGACATTTTCATTGGCTAAACATGATGGTGTGGCGGACTTTTGACTATGACCTAACCAGACTCCTCTAAACACCCTTTGTCTAAAATATTATACATCTTCCGAAGATGGAAGTGAAAGTAACCTAGCTACAATTTTATTTTATTTTTTATAAACAAAACAGTAGCTTCTTAAGATCTGACAACTCTCACTCAGTCAGGAAAGAAGGTAAGAATTTCAAACATATTTAGGCTAATATCTATACTCTAGGAAGCAACTGGTAACACGTGAAGGCCTAAGCTAAGGACAGCATTTGTCTATTAAAAAAATAACAAGGACAAGACAACGTGAACACATCCCCTAATATTCTAAGGCCTACATTTATTTCTAAAATCCTACACTATTCTTTCACAAAAAATTATGTTTTTCTTTGTCGTTTTAATTTTCTCCAGCAAAGGAGACAGAACAACACATATTAGAAAATGCATATAAAATATATTTATTCTTTTTAGTCCTCATTGTTTTTCACTTCATTTTACTAAGCAGGACACTCATCGTGCTTTTGCACATTTCTCATGTTGTACACTATTTAGGTTAACGTTAGTAATTTTATCACCCAATTATTATTATTTTAGTCTCTTTGACAGGTAGATTTCATTGAGCAGATTTTACTATGAAAATCATGCTTCATCAATCCCCCATCTGATGGTTTCAGAAATCATCACAACCACCCAGATCAGATTACTATCTGATATTAATTTTTAGAATGCAGTTTCATTTATTCTCATCTGTTTTAATCGAACACCTTCTAAATCACGCATGACACTGTAATAAGCATCCTTTCGATCTTCCATTTCTATTTCTTCTAGTTTTCTTTTTTTGATTTTATCTTAACCTCTTAAGCCTTAATTCTGCAACATTTATAAAGCAAAAATATCATTAATACGCCAGTAGCCACAGCGATTATTGAAGTTAGTATACTCTCTAATATGCTGTTAGCAAAAGTAGTAAACCAATTACCTATAAAAGAGAAACCCTTACTAAGTTTCTCCCAAACACCATCTACCTTCAGTTTTGCCAAGTCTTCATGTAAATGAGTAATGTTGCTGATATATCCCTCCAGTTCTTAACTTTTGTCCGGAATATATGTGCAACACTGTTGAATTTTCAGCATACTACAGACTCTGCCCTCTTTTGCCAATATCAAATCAAGGGCGTCTATTTTGCAAAACCATGGTCCTCATAGCAACCATTTCTGTATCAACCATCAAAAACCCACCGGCAGTATCTGTTGATAAACGATCAACTACTGTAGATAATTTTCTAATCTTTTGTGAATAAAGGATCACCCCAACTGAAGGTATAAATGCTCCAAAAATATTACCCACAATGTCTGCAACACTCAAACCCCTTCTAATGCGTGTTTGACTTTTTTCCATTGGTTCCAGTTTTATCATTCATATGGTAAATGTTCAGGAAAACAATGCCCATATAACAACACCCATACCAATGTGGTGGCAACCTATAGTAGTCATTCTTACCAAACACAAAATAGATACCAGGAAACACAGGGTCAGTTCCCCCTCTTAATCCCCAACCCCTGTAATAAAAAATGTAGGCTCACATTCACTGGAACCAACAAAGTGATTATTATATTCCGTTTTCTGCCTTAACAAGCAAAGCTTTCCTTTATGAGGCTAATCTAAAGTGATTGCAATGAAAGTCTCACCCTTTTTGTAATTTCCTTTCTTTTGTGCCCATGGTGGTTCTCTACTCTTTTGATCTAAAGCTCTATGCTTAAAATCTCGATGCCTATCTTCCACTGTATTAATAAATTCTATTTCTATACCATGTAATTTGCATGTTAAATTATTAGGGTGTGTGTATACTGTATCTATAGATTTAGTAGTATGGAAAAAATCACCCATATATTCTACATATCTCGCACTATGCACTATATCCATATGCTAATATTAGGAACTTCTGAAAATATTAGATCATATTTTGAATAATAATATTGAAATGACTCCTTTCCATAAAACAAACTGGTTAACATACTACTCAAAATACCATATGTTAGTGGAAGGTGGTGATATGCCACCCCTTCAGACACAGATGAGGGTAACTGCATACGCACATAACAATCCATTGCATCCATAACATCCACATACTCATAAAGGAGCTTAGTAAATAGATTTAACGAGAAGTCATTAAAACACTTGTCAACATGAAGTACATTCCCATTTAGTTCCTTAATCTTAGTTTTGGGATCTCCTCTCAGATCTCTTTTAGTATCTATGTTTACATGCTCATTATTGTTAGTTGATGTAGTGTTAACAACTTTAATAAACATAAAGGGGGTAATTAGCATGGCGGGCGGACTTTGTCCGCTCGCTATACCCCCGTGAAATGGGACCGCCCGCAAAGCATGCGGCGGTCCCGCACATACAATTAGGATACGCCCGCCAGACTGGCAGGCGCATCCTGCAATTCTAACATTGCGGCGGGCGGTGCTGAAAGCACCGCCCGCCGCAATGTCAAAAATGCAAGTTGTGCATTTCAATGCACAACGTGACAGGTTACTGCACGGTGCCTGCCACGTTGTACATTGAAATGCAGGGGGTACCATAGGTACCCCCCATGTGCACCCCCCAGAATCCCTGGGGGCCCTCTACATACCCCAATGTAGAAGACAGCATGCCTTTCCATGGCGGCATTGCCGCCACAGAAATGCATAACCCCGCATGTATCTTAATATGGATGGCGGTGTCTACCAGACACCGCCACCAAATCCACAGCTTTTCCGCCCGGTCGATGAGTCGACCGGGCGGAAAACCGGCAGACGGTCTTTCCGTATGCTAGGTTCCCCCCGCCATAGTGATATGGCGGGGGGAATTTACATGCGGGCGGGCGGGAAGAAATGTAGGGCGGATCGCCACTGCCATGCGGGTGGTGGTGATCCGCACCCGACATACTAATGGGCCCCAAAATGTGGTAATACAAATGTCAATACCAACCATACAAACATTGTCACAAGGACACATGAACAACAAATGTTAAAACACCTTTGCCTAAATGATCTATGATTATGTATGCCAGTCTCATTTCTAGTTCTATCCATTCTAGTTCTAAAGATTTTTGAAAAATCAAAGATTAGTCAAGAATCTTACCCCTAATGAAAAACTATTCGCAAAATTGTATTAAAAAATTTCCCTAAATAAAATTGTAAATCAAGAAGTATTAATTTCACTAGACTAGCTTTTAGTTTGCATGCCCCACACCTCTTGAGCCCTCAGCTCTTCAACACTTCTTTATTTCTTCTGAGCTTTTCTTCATTTACTTTCATAAATCTCCTCCCTCTTTTTCTGCACCCTTTTTCAAAAAGACAGTTCACTTAGGGTGGCTTGTATGAACAGCTGCTTTTTGAACAGAAATCAAGAAATTCTTTTTCCCATTCATTTGAAGAAGTAGTCACCAAATATGTCCTTTCAGGTACTGTATATTTTCTATTTGGTACCTTCGTTCTCTTTGTTCTTCGTACTTGATCCTCTTCTTCTTCTGCTTCACTCTGCTCTGATTGGCTCAATATTTCAATCACATTCTCTGGTACTTTTCTGTTAAGAGTACATTTTACTCTCTTCACTCCTTTTGGCCACTTGTCATCATTCTTTGTCCCTTTTCCATTTTCATTTTCAATTTCACTTGAAATTGTCTCTGTGCTGTCTTTCAATGTCTCTCTTTTCCTTTTTTCTTTATTGTTATCCACAGAGATCACTTCATTTTCAGCATTGACAATTACTTCATCAGTTTCATTCATCCCAGTAAGCTGTGCCCACTCTACTTAGTTTTAAACTTGCCTGGGAGTGTCTCCTTGTTCTTGACAATCTTCTTTTGCAAGTTCTTCGCCTTCAAGTGGATTTGGGACTCTTCGTGTGTGAATCGCATGAATCCAATTTGGTAAACCTCCACATTTGACTGCGGTAGTCGTCACCAGAATGATCTGATAAGGCCCATGCCAACTTGGCTCTAGGCAGTTCTTCCTCACGTGTTTTTTCACAACGACACAGTCCCCAGGACACAGGTCATGTCCTTGTTCTTGCTGTGTTGTTGTAGCAACTTCTTCAATCTGGTAAGACACAGAACGTGGTAACACACATAAAGGGAAGGGGGGTCCAAGGGAACACGTTTTAAGACCTGCAAGAAGTTAATTCCCCAGTTAGTAATCAGACAACACACCAATGACTTCTTGGGTCTGAGCAACTTTATAATAAGAGCATGAAAAGATGAAAACTGTGATCAAGCTGTGTCTGGGCTGACAGTGCCCTAATAAGGAAAAGGAATCCCTTTCAGGACGAATGCCCTCACTCACCAGGAGGTGACATGCTTCATCATATGGGCTTTCTCCTCTCAGTGGGAAAACCTAGTCCCACTGAGGGCTACAACCACCGCACTGAGAGGTGGGAGCTCAGGGATGTTTTATATGGAGGATTAGGATACTTAAATCCCAAAGACAAGCACTTGTGTGATGTGAGGGTGCAGCGCAAAGAAAATAAAAATCGTGTAAATGTGATCTAAAACTGGCTAACGCTAGTGAAAAAATGCTTTTTTATTGGCTCAATAGCCCTGCCAGGAATAAAAACAGTGCAAAGCAGTTACTATTGAATACTGCTAGGTGACAGAAGGTCGACATGTTTCAGCCAATAGTCATCCCTAAGGTATGTATGGCTTTCTTCAGGACCAAAACAAAGCTGCTGCTAACAAGTGTTGCACACGTGCAAATAAAGAATAAAAAGAGACCAAACCAGAAATATTTTTGTTGCGGATACAATCTCGCTGGAACTTGTCTGGAAGTAAAACAAAAAAGACACAGGTGGAAACACAGTAAGTATTCGTACCTTTTCTCTGAATGGTAATTATTATTGAGGCAGTAGTATATCTGTCTCAACCATAGTGCGTCTTACCAATCTAAAAAAGCTCAAATGATAAAGACTCACCCAGTTTGTGGGACAAGTATGCCCACCTCAACCTGGTAACAACTCAGGGAAGGGAGCCCCGCTCTGCAAAAAATAAGCAAGCGTAAACTAATCAATGCAATTTGCTATATGATAGGTGCTAGGAGATGTAAAAATATCAAAGTTAACCAACAATATGAATCAGAAGGGGGAAACACACAGTCCTGTATATAGCACCAATTGAATCAGAAGGATCCAACTATTATTAGGACAAAGTCGGGGGAAATGGTATGACCTCACCCCTCAGCGTTAATCACAGGGGGATCGACATGAGGTAGACTTAATAAATAAGAAAAAGGACAAGCATACCGGCACGTATAAGCATCATTAGTTAGGTTGGGGGGATCCAAATCCTGCGTGAACAAAGCCCAGGGGAGATACTATGAGATACCACCCCTCAACGTTTTTCAAAGGGGTCACTGTGAGTGAGACTCGGTGACTAAGGAGTGAAGATTGACGCTCATACTAATTGTACAATAGCATACACACAATTGTCTCCATAGACTAAATTTGCCAAATAAAGCCCAACACACGAGCCAAAAACGTTGCCAGAGATAATAACTACTGACACATATGCCATTCTACTCACCTCTCCGTCGGTACTCCGTCGTAGTACTGAAGTTGCAACCGGAGGTACCGACGGGGTGGTAGAACGGGGATTAAATGCCTATCTTTCTTCGGTTCCAGGAAAAGGAATGAGGACCCCATAGGTATCCAACATTAATGCCTGTATCCATAGAGGCAATAGTGGTGAGGAACAGTATAAAGCAAATGCGTTACAATGTCGATGTAACACCAAAACCTAGGCAGCAATTTATTAAAAGGCAGTAAATGGGAAAAAGAACCCATATTCTCATGAATTCATAAGAAAGGGTATAAGGACCCCGAAGCTTGTCTACAGCAGTGCCTGTCCCCATTCCCACGTAAGCTGTGAGGGGAATAGTATATTTGAAGAACGCATGCACGTTAGGGAGCAAAGGAATCACCAATCGCGGCTAGCAATTATTCTGGAACCCGTGACAGGGAAACTGCAACCCGGTCATGAACAATGTTTTTTTTAAAAAAATGAGAATGAAAGCTTTGTTGATAAAAGCTAAACCAACAGGATCCCTAAATAATCCCAAGAGGAAAAACGGGACTGAGGGATATCTATGGCCATGTGTTCAAGTTTACGAAATTGTCAAATGAAGGCAAAATGCTTACAACATTAGCCACCTCAAGCTTGGAAAATGCCTTGCGTGTAGTCATACCCACATACCGCATGCGTTCTTCAAATATACTATTCCCCTCACAGCTTACGTGGGAATGGGGACAGGCACTGCTGTAGACAAGCTTCGGGGTCCTTATACCCTTTCTTATGAATTCATGAGAATATGGGTTCTTTTTCCCATTTACTGCCTTTTAATAAATTGCTGCCTAGGTTTTGGTGTTACATCGACATTGTAACGCATTTGCGTTATACTGTTCCTCACCACTATTGCCTCTATGGATACAGGCATTAATGTTGGATACCTATGGGGTCCTCATACCTTTTCCTGGAACCGAAGAGAGATGGGCATTTAATCCCCGTTCTACCACCCCGTCGGTACCTCCGGTTGCAACTTCAGTACTATGACGGAGTACCGACGGAGAGGTGAGTAGAATGGCATATGTGTCAGTAGTTATTCTCTCTGGCAACGTTTTTGGCTCGTGTGTTGGGCTTTATTTGGCAAATTTAGTCTATGGAGACAATTGTGTGTATGCTATTGTACAATTAGTATGAGCGTCAATCTTCACTCCTTAGTCACCGAGTCTCACTCACAGTGACCCCTTTGAAAAACGTTGAGGGGTGGTATCTCATAGTATCTCCCCTGGGCTTTGTTCACGCAGGATTTGGATCCCCCCAACCTAACTAATGAATGTGATGCTTATACGTGCCGGTATGCTTGTCCTTTTTCTTATCTATTAAGTCTACCTCATGTCGATCCCCCTGTGATTAACGCTGAGGGGTGAGGTCATACCATTTCCCCCGACTTTGTCCTAATAATAGTTGGATCCTTCTGATTCAATTGGTGCTATATACAGGACTGTGTGTTTCCCCCTTCTGATTCATATTGTTGGTTAACTTTGATATTTTTACATCTCCTAGCACCTATCATATAGCAAATTGTATTGATTAGTTTACGCTTGCTTATTTTTTGCAGAGCGGGGCTCCCTTCCCTGAGTTGTTACCAGGTTGAGGTGGGCCTACTTGTCCCACAAACTGGGTGAGTCTTTATCATTTGAGCTTTTTTAGATTGGTAAGACGCACTATGGTTGAGACAGATATACTACTGCCTCAAAAATAATTACCATTCAGAGAAAAGGTACGAATACTTACTGTGTTTCCACCTGTGTCTTTTTTGTTTTACTTCCAGACAAGTTCCAGCGAGATTGTATCCGCAACAAAAAAAATTCTGGTTTGGTCTCTTTTTATTCTTTATTTGCACGTGTGCAACACTTGTTAGCAGCAGCTTTGTTTTGGTCCTGAAGAAAGCCATACATACCTTAGGGATGAATATTGGCTGAAACATGTCGACCTTCTGTCACCTAGCAGTATTCAATAGTAACTGCTTTGCACTGTTTTTATTTCTGGCAGGGCTATTGAGCCAATAAAAAAGCATTTTTTCACTAGCGTTAGCCAGTTTTAGATCACATTTACACGATTTTTATTTTCTTTGCGCTGCACCCTCACATCACACAAGTGTTTGTCTTTGGGATTTAAGTATCCCAATCCTCCATATAAAACATCCCTGAGCTCCCACCTCTCAGTGCGGTGGTTGTAGCCCTCAGTGGCACTAGGTTTTCCCACTGAGAGGAGAAAGCCCATATGATGAAGCATGTCACCTCCTGGTGAGTGAGGGCATTCATCCTGAAAGGGATTCCTTTTCCTTATTAGGGCACTGTCAGCCCAGACACAGCTTGATCACAGTTTTCAAGACACAGAACGTACCACAACAGCCAACCCTTTGCAATAATCCAGCACCAAATCATCAGTTATATTCATGAGCTGATTAGCTAATTTGCTGGGACTGTTGGCTGTCTCATAGCCCTGCCCATCATAATGTAATCATTGCAGCTCTACCTATGTGTGTTGGTCCATAGAAGACTCTTGCCATCTGTGACAATAGACTGTCTGGTATTACTGCTCTGCCTTCTGTGAAGACCCATACTTCATCATCTGCTCTGTGGGTGCAATCTGACTTAATCCTACCTTCTTTTTCTGAATCCTTTGCTTCTTCTTGAAGTTCTCTAACTTCGTCCCATGTTTCAACAGATGAGAACATTAAACTGCATTCTGCTTGGCCAATTTGATCATTTTGTTGGTCCATGCTAATCGAAAGCACAACATCGTGCAATCTCATCAGCATATCTATTACCCAGTGTGACGTATTCAAAACCAGAACGATGTGCTGCAACATTTTACCAGCTCAATTTGTGCCAGCAATTGTAGTGCCATCAGTAGATCTTTTACACACTTTCCGTTTCATATTGGTGAACCCGAAGAGGTCAAAATTCCAATTTGAGATCTCAATTGCCCAAAATCATGGACAACACCGAAGCCATATTGGCTGTCTGTATAGATCGTAACTCTAATTTCTTTTGTTAAGCAACAAGCTCTAGTAAGAGCCACCAACTCAGCCACTTGTGCAGAGCTCAATCTCTTCAACCATGATGCTTCAATTACATTTGCCACTGTGCATATTGCATATGCAGCTCGTAAACATCCTTCTGAATCTCTGACATGATCCATCCACAAACAAAACAACATCTAACTCATCCAATGGAGTATCTTTGAGATCAGGCCTTGGTTTGGTACACAGTTCAGTCACACAGTCACATCCAAACAATCATGTTTTGCTTCATCCAGTACCATTTCACAACCTGGAGTTGGTAGTAATGTCGCAGGATTCAAGGTATAACATCTTGCTATAGTCACATTTTCTGCTCCCAGAATCATATGCTCATATTTTGTTAACTGACTGCTCGTAAGGTACTGAGTCCGAGTTCGTGTTAAAAAAATCTCAACTGAGTATGGCACATACACTTTCAAAGTATGTCCCATCACAATCGACTCACTCTGCTCAAGGCTCACACAGGGAGCAGCAACTGCTTTCAAACAATCTGGAAGAGCTGCAGCAACTGGGTCCAAAGTGACAGAAAAATATGCCACTGGACTTCATGCTGTTCCGTGTGCATGTGTTAGAACTGACAATGCACAACCATCACGTTCATTAAAGAATAATTCAAAATCTTTATCAAAGTCTGACATTCCCATTGCTGGTGCTCGACATAAGCTGTCTTGCAACACCAAAAACGCTTTCATGCTTTCCACATCAAGGTGTACTAGATCTGTGACATCTTTGTGTGTCAATTTTTGTAATGGCTTGGCAATCTGTGAAAAATTCATAATCCACTGCCTGCAATATCCGACCATTCCCCAAAACACCCGAACTTCTTTCTGAGTTTTTGGCAGATTCATTCGCATGATAGCATTGATTCGATCCTGAGAAACTCTTCAAATTCCTTCTCAATTACATGGCCTAAATACAGTACTTCTGTTTTTTACAAAACTGCCTTTTTGCCGATGACACTGTCTGCCCACCTACTGCCAAATGGTTCAGTAAAGCAATTGTATCTGTCACATAGTCTTCTTTGGTCTTCTATGCCACCAATAGGTCATCGATATACTGCACTAGAACCAAATCTTTAGGCATCACCAATGACTCCAAACATTTCTTCAGTATTTGATTAAAGATATGGGGGCTCTGTGTATACCCTTGAGGAACTCTACACCATACCAAGACACAGTTCCCGAACCGGAACGCAAATAAATATTGGCTATCTGGATGTAAGGGTATTGAGAAAAATGCTTGACAGAAATCAATCACTGAAAACCACTCTGCATCACATGGGATCTGATATAAGATCACGGCTGGGTTTGGGACAATTGGACAACAAGGTATAAAAATGTAATTAACGTTTCACAGATCTTGTACGATCCTATATTTTCCATTTGGTTTGTGAATTTCCATTAAAGGTGAATTGCATGGACTCCCAAGGATCTTTTTCAAAATTCCTTGTTCAATCAACATATCGGTCACAGGTGTCACTCGTGCAATTGTTTCAGGACTCATTTTGTAGTATATTAGTCTTGGAAACTCCGCATCAGGCTTCACCGCAATCTTAATCAGAGCTACTCCTTTCATCAATCCGATATCTTTCCTGGTAAAATCCCACACATCTGACAACACCGTATCTCTCAACTCAACAGGCAAATCATTTGCTGTAAGTTATGGAAACAATTCATTCACTTCTGTTCCCTGCCTGGACATCCTAAATATAACATCTTCGTCTTTTGTTTAAAATGCTATTCCATCTGTAGTACAACAAATGGAACAGTTCATCTTGCACAACAAGTCCCTACCTAAAAGGTTAACTGGACTTGTGTTACAAACAACAAATTTGTGCAACTCCTGAAAATTACCAATTTGAAGCTTCATAGGTCTCGTTATAGGCATTTTGATCAATTTATTGTATACTCCTACAACTTGGATACTTTCTCCCGAGAGGGGTAGGTTTGGGATTTGCACAGTTCTCACATTGGAACAGGTAGCACCAATATCTATGAGGAATGTGATAGCATTACCATCAACCTCAAAATCCACATAGGGACCGGACTGATATACCTGCAGAGATGCGCCAAGAACCGCTCTTCCTCCCCCCCCCCTCAGGCACCGTCATTGTGAGGTATCTGAGTCATCTTCATCCACATGCATTTAATATAGTGAGACCACCTGAACATTTGAATTTACTTGACCATTTGTTTGATAACCCACATTCGTATTTAACTTTGCACTTGACCATTCACATCTTGATTTGGTATAGGGGCCTGTGTTATTTGTAAATTCTTACCTCTGTTTTGCACTTGCACTGCTGTATTCTGATTTTGCTCCTGACCCATTTGATTCATATGATTCTGGTAACCCTGAATCTGCACCTGCACTTGTTCATAGTTTCCTGACTGACCTGTACTATTTATCATACTTTTGCACTCGCGTCTTCAATGTCCAAATTTTCCGCAATTGTGACAAGGATATTTCTTCTTCAAATCCTCCCTATCACCACCAAAATTACCTCTGCCTTTCCCTTGACTCATCGGGATCATTTGAGTCACAGTATTACCATTTGTAACTACACCTTTGATTCCAGTAGTAGTTTGTCCATTCTCAACAAAATCTCCACTTATGTAACCCCCTTTCCTTGCCATTTTCATTTGTGCCACCATCAATTAATCTTTCAGCTTTTTATGTCTCATTTCCATGTCGGCTCTTCAATATTTTGCATATCGAAGTATTTCATCAATCGTTTTGCTCTGCCAACAAATTAGATGTTGCTGAATCATGGCACTAATTTCAGGTCTCAACCCATATACAAACCTGTATACAAAATGTTCCATATCTTTCTTTGTGATATTCTCCATCCCATTAAATTGTTTGAACACTTGAATAAGTGTCTCATAATATGCATGTACTGATTCTTTCAATTCCTGTGTCATTCTATCAATCTTCACCCAGTCTGTTTCCTTTGGAGATGTTTTCCCTTTCAAATATGTAATAATAACCTGAATAGAGATGGCATCTTCCCCTTGGAGTGGAAGAGTGCAGTAGTTAAACCTCTGCTAAAGAAAGCTTCCCTTGATCCGGAGGTCCTAAAAAACTTCCGTCCGATCTCCCTGCTTCCAGCCCCTGCGAAGATGCTTGAGGCACATCTAAACAAGCATCTCGCTGCCTTTGTGGAAGGCTCGGGCTGCTTGGACTTTTCCCAACACGGATTCAGGAGGGAATACAGTACTGAGTCGGCCCTCACCATCGTGCTTGATAAGATCCGCACTAGAGTAGATGGGGGCCAGACTACCCTCCTGGTCCTGTTAGATCTTACCGCGGCCTTCGACACCCTCTCCCCCTCAATACTTATACACCGTCTGAGGGAGGTGGGGGTGAGGGACGCAGCTTTAGATCTGATGACCTCCTTCCTTAATGGAAGGGAACAAAGAGTCAAGCTGGGAGAGTTCCTATCTCCATCCCGACCGGTGCTTTGTGGGGTCCCGCAGGGGTCGGCCCTTAGTCCGACCCTATTCAACATCTACGTGACCCCACTGGCCAGATTAATCAGAATTTTCGGGATGGAGGTAGTTTCTTATGCAGATGATACCCAGATCCTCGTCTCTCTCTCCCATTCAGATGTACCAACTGCCTCCAATTTTAGATCTTGTATGGAGGCAGTTGGTCAGTGGATGGTTCAAAATTTGCTTAAACTGAATGGGGAGAAGACTGAGGTGATGGTGTTTGGAGGGAATCAGAACACTTGGTCAGCCAGCTGGTGGCCTGATTCGCTGGGAGTATGCCCTTCCCCCACGATATCTGCTAGGAATCTTGGGGTGATGATAGATCCTGCCCTTAATATGGGCGGACAGGTTAGTAGAACCATCTCTACCTGTTGGGGCTTAATTCACACCCTGCGAAGAATCAGGAAATATCTTTCCCTACATTCCAGAAAGCAAATAGCTGTCGCTCTCATCGGCTCACGACTGGACTACTGTAATGCGCTGTATGCAGGGCTTAATAGGAGCCTACTACAGCGCCTGCAGGTAGTCCAGAATGCCGCCGCTAGATTTGTTCTGGATGTTCCCAGATGCTCCTCGGCCACTCTGGCTAGGAGAACACTGCATTGGCTACCGGTAGAATACCGAATACGGTTTAAAGTTTTATGTATGACCTACAGAGCCATTGCAAGGAATAATGACATGGGAGTTGGTTCTATCATCTCCCACTATATTCCTGGAAGGGACTTGCGTTCCTCCAGGAAATTGCTCCTGACAGTCCCCCGTATACGAAGAGCCAAGTGGGGTGGTAGGGCTTTTTCCACTCTGGCTCCTAAATGGTGGAATGATCTTCCTTTGGATCTCAGGTCGTTGCCTTCCCTACAGAGATTCCGAAGCGCCCTCAAAACTTGCCTCTTCCTGCAATCCTATGTGTAAGGTGGTACACTTATATTCTCATTTTTTTTTAATAGGCGCCTTGATACCTGCGGGTTATTGTCTGCGCAATATAAATTCTCTATCATCATCAATATATATTTTCATAACCTCTTCCAAGGGTGCTCATGTTTTTGGATCTCTTGGATATTCTTTATTTGGCCAATCTACAGCAATTTTACACTCAATCCACAAGTCTGCTGCAACAACTATATCAAAAAGACCATCCAAGTCTACCCACAAGACGTTTGAGACTTTCACAAATCTTTCTACTTCTCTATACCACTCGACAGGCCTTTCTCTCAGCCATGGGAAATCATTTGTAAATGACAATACATCTTGTTGTGACCGAGGTATATGAACCATACCACCTCCTGGTACCTGTCTCATTGGATACGCTGAAGCAGCATCAACTGTCACTGATTCTTTTTTAGCTTCTTTCACAGGATACAATGGCAATGCAACATTTGCTTTTGTACTTTCATCTTCCTTCTTCTTAGCCCATCTTCCCTTCCATCTGTCTAATTCTCCCCAACGTCTCAAAGTATTCATTAACTCTTTAATCTGCAATCATTTTCCTGAAACATTCAGATTTTCTAAATCCTTGTCTGTAAAATCCAATCTATATGCTTTCAACTTCTCAGTGTCAACTCCATACATTTGAGCACATTCTGCAAAGGGCTCATTTAAGCCTCTTGCTTTTCTCGTAATATTCTTGCATAAAAATAATAACTGCTCATCTTGATATTTGCTCAGTCTTTCAGGACTAATAGTACCTGCAATAATTTCTTCTAAATCTCCTTTCAATTTGTACATACTTATATATACATCTTTATTCAGGCCACTACAATCAGGGGCAATCTCTCTAATTCACACATCTAATTCTGCTGGTGATGGACCCACCGATCTCTGTACGTCTTCACCAGTTTCACTTCTTGACCTGCTAGGTGTCTGTTGACTTGTTATCCTATCAATCTGCATTAATTTCTTGGGATCTAATTGTGTATTTCGGAGTTTCAATTTCCCTTGATCCTTCATTTGCATTTGTAACATTATTCCCACAATCAATTCATTGTTGTCCGTGTGAGAATGCTCATTACTTCTCACTGGAACCTTTAAAGCATGCACTTTAAGTCTCTGACCCTCATTGTATATTGGAACTATTGGACCAATTTTTACCGCAACTGACAACAAATCTGGGTTATCTGTTGAATTAATTCTCACTAACTCATCTCTATGTACATTTTGAATCTGTCTTTCATTATCTGATAGCCTATTTACAGGTTCTTCAATTTGAATTAAATGGGCATTCTTTAAGACACTCGGAACACTCAAATTCACACTAATCTGTTCTTCTTGATAAGGAGGAGTTCTATTCATCAATAACTCATTGAAGAAATCCTCATCAATATCATCTGCACTGGTATTTAGTCCTTGTGGTTCAGTATTTTTCTTTTGCTCTTTGCCCTTTCCCCCCTCAATCTCATCAGCCTCTCTAACAGGGAATAATCCATTTGTTTCTATAACAGTACCCCTTTTCCACATTTTCTTTCGAGCATCCCACTTTGCTTCTGAGTATCTGCTCACTGTATTCTTGTAGCTATATTGCTGCCTATCCTTTTCTCTTTTATATTCTTCGTAGTCCCACTCTTCAAGAGCTTCATACTGCATAGGTCTCAGATTTGGCCTCAAATCATTCATTCATCTCCTCAAATTCTCTAAAATCTTGGTGTCAAAAGTACCATACTCTGGAAATGCTAAATTACCATCTTGTTCTGTATATTTCATCCAATTTTCCAACCAAGTACAAGTATGATATCCCCTTTCTATCGCCATCAGTGCTGCAGGCGATCCATCTGGTACTATCGGAGTTCCTTCTCTAATCACTATGGGTTTATCTTTACTGAATAAAGTTTTCAACATCTTTTTTAGTTTCATATTTCTATCTCAAATCTAAAGCTCGTTATAGTAAATAGATTTACAAATCTCACTTCTGTGTTATGCTTTTCTACTTCCAATCAAGGTTAATTTTGCTGTCCAATGGCAGCGCAACTCACACTAACTAACCAATAGCAACACAGCACTTTTGTGACATATCCTCGCTACTGTTCATTACCAGCACGTCAACTTTGGTGACGTATTCTCCACTGTCCAATACCAGCGTTGCACTTTCCACGTCAGTTCTGCTACTTCTACTGACCCTCGCTTTACAAAATGAGTGTCAACAGTTTTAAGTCTTTTACTAACAAATAAAGATAAAACACAGCTTGTCTGCTCCACTAAATGAACAATTTGAGAGTATTTACCACATTTTCTAAGAGAGATTTCTACACTCCAGCAATAAAAACCTCAACCAGCATGATTCTTATTTGCTCTCTGACAAGCTGAAAATTCTCAGGACTTCTCCTGTTGCGCCTCTGAAGTGACCGAAATAAACCTCCACTACTTCATTCAACAAAAGTTCCCTGTACGATACTTTCAGTTTGGCGACCGCCTAGTACCGTATTACCAGCAGACGATGCACATAAAGCTTAGTGTATGCCACACTAAGAGAGCCCGGAGGCTTATCCCGGGATCTTAGGCCATTGGTTGACCCGTCAATTACATTTAGATTCTACAAACCTCAATGTGACATAGAGGCACAGACAACAAACGTGTCAACGTCTAAGTCAGTCTGTTAACTCTGTCTTTCCAAAAACATAGTAATTTTAATCTAACTAACCATCCGATGCAACTACCAAAACTGATGTAGCAGAAGCAAGTGGGTAATAATATTCATCACTTACTAACCACACCAAACTCTTTAACAACTACAATAACATATCCATAATGTCTGGCCCATAAGACATTATTCCACAAGTAATTGTAACAATGGTCCTCCGACAGATCTTTGGTAGAGTCAAAAGACACTGTGTAATTTGGAACCATGGTTATGCAATTTCCCCATGAGGACAATCACTCCTTTTCTTTGATTATTTCTTTGTTATTAGAATAATGAATGGTCAATCACAAAGTCTGAATAGAATGTCATCTTGGTACACAAATGTTACAGATTATCGCAATATGGCAAAACAGATTCAAATCACAAGTAATCAGATTCAATAAGTAAAGGGGAGAGAAAAACGAGAGAGAAAAAGCAGCAGTGAAAATACTTCACCTACGAACGGAAAATCTAATGGTCAGTGAATAGAGGGGAAACTATTCCCACAGCTGTTAGGAATAGTAAAGCAGCACCATCAGCTGATGATGTGCAAAGTTCTCAGGAAAGTTCAATGGTTCAGCAGGTTTTCCAGCCAGAGTAACAGGAATCAGCTTGGTATGCAGCTCACACCACGGACGCAGGATGAGTTCCCAGAAGTCTTGAGAACAAGCCGAAGAATACCTTCCTACCACGAAGGTCTTTATATACTGCAGCTTCCTTTTCTCAGTTAACATTGTTTCACTCTTCTCTCTCCTCAGACATTTTCATCGGCTAAACATGATGGTGTGGCGGACTTTTGACTATGATCTAACCATACTCCTCTAAACACCCTTTGTCTAAAACATTATACAGCTTCCAAAGAAGGAAGTGGAAGTAACCTAGCTACAAATGTATTTTTATTAACGAAACAGTAACTTTTTAACATCTGACAACTCTCGCTCAGACAGGAAAGAAGGTAATAATTTCAGACAAATGTAGGCTTATATCTATACTCTAGAAAGCAACTGGTAACGAATATACCTGGTTATCACGCAGTCTTTTTCCCCGCAGGGAATTACAACGCGGTTGTTACAACGACCGCGTTGTAATTCCGCATACCATTACCCCGCGGGGGGCGCTGGATGTTGGAATAGTATAATTTACTATTCCAACTCCAGTCTGTGCGGACAGTAGTGGAAGGTGTTGGATTTTAAATCCAACACCTTCTCCCCCTCTCCGCAAGTCGTTGTTCCGACTTGCGGAGTAATGGTATGCGTAATTACATCGCGGTCGTTGTAAGGACCGCGTTGTAATTACCTGCGAGGAAAAAGTTTTGTGGTAAACGTTGTTTACCACTGGTAACACGTGAAGGCCTAAGCTAAGGACAGCATTTGTCTATTCAAAATAAAAGAAGGACAGGAGTACGTGAGCACATCCCCTAATAGTCTAAGGCCAACATTTATTTTAGCAAAGAAAGAATTCTTCCTAAAATCCTACACTATACTTTCACGAAGAATTATGTTTTTCTTTCTCATTTTAATTTTCTGCAGCAAAGGAGACAGAATAACACATATTAGAAAAGGCATATTAACTATATTTATTCCATTTAGTATTCATTGTTTTTCACTTCATTTCACTAAGCAGGACACGCATTGTACTTTTGCACATTTCTCATGTTGTACACTATTTAGGTTAACGTTAGTAATTTTATCACCCGAACATTATTATTTTAGTCTCTCTGACACGTAGATTTCATTGAGCATATTTTACTATGGAAAATCATGATCCATCGATTCCCAATCTGATGGTTTCAGAAACCATCACCACCACCCATATCAGATTACTATCTAATATCAATTTCTAGAATGAAGTTTCATTCATTCTCATCTGTTTTAATATTACGCCTTCTAAATTACGCATGACACTGTAATAAGCACCCTTTTGATCTTCCATTTCTGTTTCTTTTCATTTTCTTTTTTTCGATTTTATCTTAACCTCTTAATCTTAAATCTGCAACATTTATAAAGCAAAAATATCATTAATACACCAGTAGCCACAGCAACTATTGGAGTTAGTATAATCTCTAATAAGCTGTTAGCAAAAGTAGTAAACCAATTACCTGTAAAAGAGAAACCCTTACCAAGTTTCTCCCAAGCACCAAACTTCCTTCAGTTTTGCCAAGTCTTCATGTAAACGAGTAATGTTGCTGATATATTCCTGGAATATAGGTGCAACATTGTTGAATTTTCAGCATTCTACAGACTCCGCCCTCTTTTGCCAATATCACATCTAGGGAAAGTCCATTTCGTAAAACCATGGTCCTCATAGCAACCATTTCTGTATCAACCATCAAAAACCCACCAGCACTATCTGTTGATAAACGATGAACTACTGTAGATAATTTTCTAATCTCTTGTGAATTAAGGGTCACCCCAACTGAAGGTATCAATGCTCCAAAAATATCACCCATAACTTCTGCAACACTCAAACCCCTTCTAATGCATGTTAGACTTTTTTCATTGGTTCCAGTCGTATCATTCACATGGTAAATTTTCGGGAAAACAATGCCCATATAACAACACCCATACCAATGTGGTGGCAACCCATAGTAGGCATTCTTACCACACACAAATTAGACACTAGGGAACACAGGGTCAGTTCACCCTCCTAATCCCCAACCCCCTGTAATTAAAAATGTAGGCTCACATTCACTGGAACCAACAAAGTGATTATTATATTCAGTTTTCTGCCTTAACAAGCAAAGCTTTCCTTTAAGAGGCCAATCTAAAGTCATTGCAACGAAAGTCTCACCCTTTTTGTAATTGCCTTCCTTATGTGCCCATAGTGGTTCTCTACTCTTTTTATCTAAAGCTCTATGCTTAAAATCTCTACGTCTATCTTCCACTGTATTAATAAATTCTATTTCTATACTATGTAATTTGCATGTTACATTTTTAGGGTGTGCGTATACTGTATCACCCATTTATTCTGCATATCTCTCACTATGCACTATATTCATATCCTTTCTAATAGGAACTTCTGAAAATATTAGATCATAATTTGAATAATAATATTGAAATGACTCCTTTCCATAAAACAAACTGGTTAATACACGACACGAAATACCATATGTTAGTGGAAGGTGGTGATATGTCACCCCTTCAGACACAGATTAGGGTAACTGCATGCACATGTAACAATCCCTTGCATCCACAACATTCACGTACTCATAAAGGAGCTTAGTAAATACATTTAACGAGAAGTCATTAAGAGACTTGTCAACATGAAGTACAATCCCATTTAGTTCCTTACTGTTAGTTTCCGGATCTCCTCTCAGATCTCTTTTAGTATCTATATTTAATGCTCATTATTGTTAGTTGATGTAGTGTTAACAACTTTAATAAACATAAAATGTGGTAATACAAATGTCAATACCAACCATACAAAGATTGTCAAGAGAACACATGAACAACAAATGTTAAAACACCTTTGCCTAAATGATCTATGATTATGTATGCCAGTCTCATTTCTAGTTCTATCCATTCTAGTTCTAATGAATTTTGAAAAATCAAAGATTAGTCAAGAATCTTACCCCTAATGAAAAACTATTCTCAAAATTGTATAAAAAAAATTCCCTAACTAAAATTGTAAATCAAGAACTATTAATTTCACTAGACTAGCTTTTAGTTTTTGTACCCCACACCTCTTGAGCCCTCAGCTCTTCAACACTTCTTTATTTCTTCTGCGCTTTTCTTCATTTATTTTCATAAATCTCCTCCCTCTTTTTCTGCACCCTTTTTCAAAAAGACAGTTCACTTAGGGTGGCTTGTATGAGCAACTGCTTTTTTAACAGAAATCAAGACATTCTTTTTCCCATTCATTTGAAGAAGGAGTCACCAAATGTGTCCATTCAGGTACTGTATATTTTCTATTTCGTACCTTTATTCTTGTTGTCTTCGTAATTGATCCTCTTCTTCTTCTGCTTTACTCTGCTCTGATTGGCAGGATATTTCGATCACATTCTCTGGTGCTTTTCTGTTAAGAGTATATTTTACTCTCTTCACTCCTTTTGGCCACTTGTCATCATTCTTTATCCTTTTTCCATTTTCATTTTCAATTTTGCTAGAAATTGTCTGTGTGCTTTCTTTCAATGTCTCTCTTTTCCTTTTTTCTTTATTGTTATCCACAGAGATCACTTCATTTTCAGCATTGACAATTAATGCATCAGTTAACTCGTGCCCACTCTACTTCATTTTAAACTTGCCTGGGAACATCTCTTTGTTCTTGACAATCTTCTTCTGCAAGTTCTTCACCATCAAGTAGATTTGGGACTCTTCGTCTGAGACTCGCATGAATCTAATTTGGTAAGCCTCCACACTTGACTGCAGTAGTCGTCACCAGAATGATCTGATAAAGCCCATGCCAGCATGGCTCTAGGCAGTTCTTCCTCACATGTTTTTTCACAGCGACCTAGTCCCCAGGGCACAGGTCATGTCCTTGTTCTTGCTGTGTTGTTGTAGCAACTTCTCCAACCTGGTAAGACACAGAACGTACCACAACAGACAGTCCTTTGCAATAATCCAGCACCAAATCATCAGTTATATTCATTAGCTGATTTGCTGGGACTGTTGGCTGTCTCATAGCCCTGCCCATCACAATTTCATGAAGGGACAGTCCTGTTCTTTTGTCTGGAATACTCCTCGAGTTCATTAACACTAATGGAAGTGCGTCAGGCCATTTTAGTGTTGTGGATGCACAAATCCTTGCCAATCTTGATTTAATTGTGCCATTAATCTGTTCCACTACTCCTGAAGTCTCAGACCTATAGGCACAGTGCAACTTTTGATCAATTTGTAATGCTGAACAAATCATCTGTATTATTTCATTATTAAAATGTGTTCCTCTATCTGATCCCAAAGAGACTGAAACACCAAATCTAGGTATTATTTCTCTGAAAAGCAATTTAGCAACTGTTAAACTGTCATTTCCTCTTGTAGGATAAGCTTCTACCCAACGAGAAAACAGACAAACAATCACAAGAACATATTTTAGTCCCTAGCTAGGAGGCATTTCTATAAAATCAAGTTGCATGCGTGTAAAGGGACCTGCAGCCTTTCTAATCCGTTCCATGCTTACCACTGTTTTTCTTCCTGCATTCTGCCAGTGGCGTCACTAGGGGGGTGCGGGGGGTGCGGACCGCACCGGGTGACACCATCACATGGGGTGACACCCTTCTACATTTCTTTCTCCTGCCTGCAGAAAGACAGAGGGGATTACGCGCAGGGTGCAATTTCCACCACGACCCTTTCGAAAACTAATCTGATGTGTAGAGCATGATAGGAGGCAGGCCCCTGACATAACCCCCGCAGCAGGAACCTGCAGTTGGCTTGAGGAAACTAACGTGTAATTGAGTGGAGGACGGAGACGTAGAGCTGCCCCCTGCAGCGGCGGAGGTGAGGGGGGATTTCGCGCCTGCTGGCTAGTGTAGCTCCGTGACGTGTATATTCCGAGGCGCTATGCACTGGGAGTAAATGTACAGTCATTATAAATGCTCACATTCTGGTACATGACTACATTCCATCTCTGGTGCCCGAAGCACTGACTTCCAGTTCAAGTGTCTCCGATTGACTCACACATGGTTACTAATACAAAAGATAGAGCAGGAGCCGGGTGCGCTTCAACTTTTTACCCAGTCCTCTGTCTTTGTCATTGGGGGCGGAAGACGTACCCCGAGGCCTCGGGCCATGTCTGTGCCTGCGTGCTCTGCCCTGCCCTGGGGAGCACCTTCTGACGTCACGTCCTGAACCCGCGCCCCACCCACAGGCCTAGCCGAACCCCAGCCCACATCGCCCGTTCAGTGAAGTGACAGTACACGCCTTTCAACAGAGACGCACCTGCACTGCTGCATTGCTGTCTCAAAAACAGTGGCAACAGCGATACTGCCCCATTTAAGATAGTAGTTATGCGGAGATGTGTAGCTCGCTAGTGAGCTTTCAGATTGACTCCATCCTTGCTGTGGAGCCCCCGTACGGTGCCGGTGCTGCTGAGAAGTGCCCGCATTGTGCCAGTTACTGTTGAGATACCAGCCTCACTGAGGAGTGCCAGGGTGTCGGAGTGCCAGGGTGGCGCCTTTTGACACATAGCAACCCTCCTGGGAAGTGCCGATACTATGCCGGCCCGGCGCAGGCCGCAGGAGTGCTGGCCCTGGTCCATCTCCTGGGCGCCCAATCAGTACTGTCCCTCCTTCATTCATATGAAACGAGGCTCACACATGGCGTGAAAGGAGCAGCGAGTGATTCGCATAGTCTGTGAGCAGATCCCGCCCCGTCGCTGCAAGGACTATCTCACCGGCCCTCCATGCGTGCTGAAGGGCAGCCCTGCTCCCCACACGTACACAGGGGAGGACGGTTGCCAGCGGAAGAGCGGTGCCGTCTGCTTCTTCAGGCTGAAGAGGTAGGTGCTAGTTTTGCAGGATTCCATGTTGTAAAAACTTTCGCGCGCCAGGATGGATAACCATGGGGCGGGGCAGTGGCGTCACTAGAGGGGGTGCGGACCGCACGGGTGATACCATGAGTTACCGCACTGGGTGACACCATCCCTAGTGACGCCGCTGCATTCTGCTGCTGGCATACAGCACAAGTCTGACAGAGACTTCGTGCAATAACTCTAAATTTGGGGTTATACCATGTTTTGCGAAACTACCTAATCATTGCAGCTCTACCTATGTATGTTGGTCCATGGAAGACTCTTGCCATGTGTGACAATATATTGTCTGGTATTATTGCTCTGCCATCTGTGTAGATCCATACTTCATCATCCGCTCTGCGGGTGCAACCTTACTTAAATCAACCTTCTTTTTCTGAATCAATTGCTTCTTCCCGAAGTTCTCTAACTTCGTCCAATGTTTCAACAGATGAGAACATTAAACTGCATTCTGCTTGGCCAATTTGATCATTTTGTTGGTCCATGTTAATCGAATATGTGTTCAAAGCACAAAATCGTGCAATCTCACCAGCATATCTGTTACCCAGTGTGACGTATTCACAACCAGATGATGTGCTGAACATTTCACCAGCCCAATTTGTGCCAGAAATTGTAGTGCCATCAGTAGATCTTTTACACACTCTCCATTTCATATTGGTGAACCCGAAGAGGTAAAAAATCCAAGTTGAGACCACAATTGCCCAAAATCTTTGGAGCCATATTGTCTGTCTGTACAGATTGTAACTCTCATTTCTTTTGTTTTGCAACACGCTCTACTAAGAGCCACCAATTCAGCCACTTGTGCAGAACTCACTCTCTTCAACCACGATGCTTCAATTACATTTGCCACAGTGCATATTGCATATGCAGCTCGTAAACATCCTTCTGAATCTCTCAGACATGATCCATCCACAAACAAAACAACATCTGACTCAACCAATGGAGTATCTTTGAGATCAGGACTTGCTTTGGAACACAGTTCAGTCATATCCAAACAATCATGTTCTGCTTCATCCAGTACTATTTCATAACCTGGAGTTGGTAGTAATGTCACAGGATTTAAGGTAGTACATCTTGCTATAGTCCCACTTTCTGCTCTCAGAATCACTTGCTCATATTTTGTTAACTGACTGCTCGTAAGGTACTGAGTCCGAGTTCATGTTAACAAAATCTCAACTGAATGTGGCACATACACTTTCAAAGTATGTCCCATCACAATCGACTCACTCTGCTCAACACTCACGCAGGAAGCAGCAACTGCTTTCAAACAACCTGGAAGAGCTGCAGCAACTGGATCCAAAGTGGCAGAAAAATATGCCACTGGCCTTCGTGCTGTTCCGTGTGCATGTGTGAGAACTGACAATGCACAACCATCACGTTCATTACAGAACAATTCAAAATCTTTATCAAAGTCTGGCATTCCCAGTGCTGGTGCTCGACATAAACTGTCTTGCAATACGAAAAACGCTTTCATGCTTTCCACATCAATGTGTATTGGATCTGTGACATCTTTGTGTGTCAATTTTTGTAATGGCTGGCAATCAGTGAAAAATTCATAATCCACTGCCTGCAATATCCGACCATTACCAAAAACATCCAAACTTCTT
Organism: Triturus cristatus; assembly: GCF_964204655.1. Taxonomy (NCBI): domain Eukaryota; kingdom Metazoa; phylum Chordata; class Amphibia; order Caudata; family Salamandridae; genus Triturus; species Triturus cristatus. The sequence continues at coordinate 1,270,922,356 of NC_140585.1, read as the reverse complement.
TCTGATTTTTTAGCGGATTCATTCGCATGATAGCATTAATTCGATCCTGGGAAACTCTTCGAACTCCCTTCTCAATGACATGGCCTAAACACAGTACTTCTGTTTTACAAAACTGCAATTTGGCTTGTGACACTTTATGCCCTCCTACAGCCAAATGTTTTATTAAAGCAATTGTATCTGTCACACAGTCTTCTTTGGTCTTTGATGCCACCAATCAGTCATTTATATACTGCACTAGAACCGAATCTTTAGACATCACCAATGACTCCAAACATTTCTTCAGTATTTGATTAAAGATATGGGGGCTCTCTGTATACCCTTGAGGAACTCTGCACCATACCAAGACACGGTTCCTGAACCGGAACGCAAATAAATATTGGCTATCTGGATGTAAGGGTATTGAGAACAATGCTTGACACAAATCAATCACTGAAAACCACTCTGCATCACATGGGATCTGATATAAGTTCCCTGCTGGGTTTGGGACAATCGGACAACAAGGTATAGCAATTTAATTAACCTTTCTCAGATTTTGTACGATCCTATATTCCCCATTTGGTTTGCGAATTCCCTTTATAGGCATATTGCATGGACTTCCAAGGATCTCTTTCAAAATTCCTTGTTCAATCAACATATCGATCACAGATGTCACTCCTGCAATTGTTTCAGGACTCATTTTGTACTGTTTTATTCTTGGAAACTCCGCATCAGGCTTCACCGTAATCTTAATCAGAGCAACTCCTTTCATCAATCCGATATCTTTCCTGGTAAAATCCCACACATCTGACAACACCGTATCTCTCAACTCAACAGGCAAATCATTTGCTGTAAGTAAGGAAGCAATTCATTTACTTCTGTTCCCTGCCCGGACATCTTAAATATTACTTCTTCTTCTTTTGTTTGAATTGCTATTCCATCTGCAGTACAATAAATGCAACAGTTCATCTTACACAACAATTCCCTACCTAAAAGGTTAACTGGACTTGTGTCACAAACAACAAATTTGTGCAACTCCTAAAAATTACCAATAGGTCTCGTTATTGGCGTTTTGATCAATTTATTGGATACTCCTACAACTTGGATACTTTCTCTCTAGAGGGGTAGGTTTGAGATTTGTCCAGTTCTCGCAGTGGAACAGGTAGCACCAATATCTACGAGGAATGTGATAGCATTACCATCAACCTTGCCATCCCCATAGGGACCGGACTGATATACCTGCAGAGATGCGCCAAGAACGCATTCTTCCTCCCCCCTAAGGCACCGTCATTGTTATGTATCTGAGTCATCTTCATCCGCATGCATTAAATATTGTGAGACCACCTGAACATTTGTATTTACTTGACCATTTGTTTGATAACCCACATTCGTATTGTACCTTTGCACTTGACCATTCACATCTTGATTTGCAATAGGGGCCTGGGTGTTTGTAAATTCTTACCTCTCTTTTGCACTTGCACTGCTGTATTTTGATTTTGCTCCTGACCCATTTGGGTTTAATTCATATGATTCTGGTAACCCTGAATCTGCACCTGCACTTGTTCATAGTTTTCTGACTGACCTGTACTATTTATCATACTTTTGCAATTGTGTCTCCAGTGTCCAAATTTTCCGCAACTGTAACAAGGATATTTTTTCTTCAAATCCACTCTATCACCACCAAAATTACCTCTGCCTTTCCATTGACTCATCGGGATCATTTGAGTCACATTATTACCATTTGTAACTACACCTTTGATTCCAGTAGTAGTTTGTCCATTCTCAACAAAATCTCCACTTATGTAACCCCCTTTCCTTGCCATTTTCATTTGTGCCACCATCAATTTCTCTTTCAGCTTTTTATGTCTCATTTCTATGTCGTCTCTTCAATATTTTGCATATCAAAGTATTTCGTCAATCATTTTGCTCTGCCAACAAATTAGATGTTGCTGAATCATGGCACTAATTTCACGTCTCAACCCATATACAAACCTGTATACAAAATGTCCCCTATCTTTCTCTGTGATATTCTCTAGCGCACTAAATTGCTTGAACACTTGAAGAAGCCTCTCATAATATGCATGTACTGATTCTTTCAATTCCTGTGTCATTCTATCAATCTTCATTCAGTCTGTTTCCTTTGGAGAAATTTTCCCTTTCAAATATGTAATAACCTGAATATATATTTTCATAACCTCTTCCAAGGGTGCACCCGTTTCTGGATCTCTTGGATATTCTTTATTTGGCCAATCTATACCAATTTTACACTCAATCCACAAATCTGCTGGAACAACTATATCAAAAAGACCATCCAAGTCTACCCACAAGACTTTTGAGATTTTTGCAAATCTTTCTACTTCTCTATACCACTCGACAGGCCTTTCTCTCAGCCATGGGAAATCATTAGTAAATGACAATACATCTTGTCGTGACCAAGGTATGTGAACCATACTGCCTCCTGGTACCTCTCTCATTGGATATGCTGAAACAGCATCAACTGTCACTGATTCTTTTTCAGCTTCTTTCCCAGGATACAAAGGCAATACAACATTCGCTTTTGCACTTTCATCTTCCTTCTTCTTAGCCCATCTTCCCTTCCATCTGTCTAATTCTCCCCAACATCTCAAAGCATTAATTAACTCTTTAATCTGCAATCGTTTTCCTGAAACATTCAGATTTTCTAAATCCTTGTCTGTAAAATCCAATCTATATGTCTTTTGTAATGTTGTCGACTTCTCAATATCAACTCCATACATTTGAGCAAATTCTGCAAAGGCCTCATGTGAACCTCTTGCTTTTCTCGTAATATTCTTACATAAAAATAACTCCTCATCTTGATATTTGCTCAGTCTTTCAGGACTAATAGTACCTTCAATCATTGCTTCTAAATCTCCTTTCAATTTGTTCACATTTATATATACATCTTTATTCTGGCCACTACAATCAGGGGCAATCTCTCTAATCCACACATCTAATTCTTCTGCTGATGGACCCACCGATCTCTGTACATCTTCACCCGTTTCATTTCTTGACCTGCTAGGTGTCTGTTGACTTGTTCTCCTATCAACCTGCATTAATTTCTTGGGATCTAATTGTGTATTTTGTCTAGGAGTTTCAATTTCCCTTGATTCTTCATTTGCATTTGTAACATTATTCCCACAAACTCCCATCAATTCATTGTAGTCCGTGTGAGAATGCTCATTACTTCTCACTGGAACCTTGAAAGCATGCACTTGTGTAAGTCTCTGACCCTCATTGTATATTGGAACTAGTGGACCAATTGTTACCGGAACTGACAACAAATCTGGGTTAACTGTTGAATTAATTCTCACTAACTCATCGCTATGTACATTTTGAATCTGTCTTTCATTATCTGATAGCCTATTCACTGGTTCTTCAATTTGAATTAAAGGAGCATTCGGTAAAACACACAGAACACTCACATTCGCACTAATCTGTTCTTCTTGATAAGGGGAAGCTCTATTCATCAATGACTCATTGAAGAAATCCTCATCAATATCATCTGCCCTGGTATTTAGTCCTTGTGGTTCAGTATTTTTCTTTTTCTCTTTGCACTTTCCTCCCTCAGTCTCATCAGCCTCTCTAACAGGGAATAATCCATTTATTTCTATAACAGTATCCCTTTTCCACATTTTCTGGTGAGCATCCCACTTTGCTTCTGAGTATCTGCTCACTGTATTCTTGTGCCTATTTTGCCGCCTATACTTTTCTCTTTTATATTCTTCGTAATCCCACTCTTCAAGAGCGTCATACCGCATAGGGCTCAAATCATTCATTTGTCTCCTCAAATTCTCTAATTTCTTGGTGTCAAAAGTACCATACTCTGGAAATGTTAAATTACCATCTTGTTCTGTATATTTCATCCAATTTTCCAACCAGGTAGAAGCATGATATCCCCTTTCTATCGCCATAAATGCTGCAGGCGATCCATCTGGTACTATCGGAGTTCCTTCTCTAATCACTATGGGTTGATGTTTACTTAAAAACGTTTTCAACATCTTTATTAGTTTCATATTTCTATCTCAAATCTAAAGCTTGTTATAGTAAACAGATTTACAAATCTCACTTCCGTGTTATGCTTTTCTACTTCTAACCAAGGTTATTTTCCCTGTCCAATGTCAGCGCGACTCACACTAACTAACCAATATTAACACAGCACTTTTGTGACGTATCCTCGCTACTGTTCAATACCAGCGCGTCAACTTTGGGGATGTATTCTCCACTGTCCAATACCAGTGCAGCACTTTCCTCGTCAGTTCTACTTCTTCTACTGACCCTCGCTTTACAAAATCAGCGTCAACAGTTGTAAGTCTTTTACTAACAAATAAACATAAAACACAGCTTGTCTGCTCCACTAAAAGAAAAAATTGAAAGTATTTACCACATTTTCTAAGAGAGTTCTCTACACTCCAGCAATAAAATCCTCGACCAGCGTGATTCTTATTTGCTCTCCAGCAAGCGGAAAATTCTTGGGACTTCTCCTGTTGTGCCTCTGAAGTGACCCAAATAAACCTCGACTACTTCATTCAACAAAAGTTCCCTTTACAATACTTTCAGTTCGGCGACCGCCTAGTACCATATTACCAGCAGACAATGCACATAAAGCTTAGTGTATGCCACACTAATAGAGCCCGTAGGCTTATCCCGGGATCTTAGGCCAACAGAGGACCCATCAATTCCATTGAGATTCTACAAACCTCAACGTGGCATAGAGGCACAGACAACAAACGTCTCAACATCTAAGTCAGTCTGTTAACTTCGTCTTTCCAAAATCACAGTAGTTTTAATCTAACTAACCATCCGATGCAACTACCAAAACTGATGCAGCGGAAACGTGTGGGTAATAATATTCATCACTTACTAACCACACCAAACTCTATAACAACTACAATAACATATTCATAATGTCGGGCCCATAAGACATTATTCCACAAGTGACTGCAACAAAGGTCCTCCGACAGATTTTTGGTAGAGTTAAAAGGGACTGTGTAATTTGGAACCACAGTTATGCTATTTCCCCATGAGGACAAACACCCCCTTTTCTTTGATTATTTCTTTGTTATTAGAATAATGAATGGTCATTCACAAAGTCTGAATAGAATGTCATCTTGGTACACAAATATTGCAGATTATCGCAATATGGCAAAACAGATTCAAATCACAAGTAATCAGATTCATTAAGAATAGGGTAGAGAAAAATGAGAGAGAAACAGCAGAAGTGAAAATACTTCACCTACGAACGGAAAATCTAATACTCAGTGAATAGAGGTAAAACTATTCCCATGGCCGTTAGGAATAGTAAAGCAGTACCATCAGCTGATGATGTGCAAAGTTCTCAGGAAAGTTCAATGGTTCAGCAGGTTTTCCAGCCAGAGTAACAGGAATCAGCACGGCATGCAGCTCACACCACGGACGCAGGACGAGTCCCCAGAAGTCTTGAGAACAAACCAAAGAATACGTTCCCACAAAGGTCTTTATACACTGCAGCTTCCTTTTCTCGGTTACCATTGTATCACTCTTCTCTCTCCTCAGAAATTTTCATTGGCTAAACATGATGGTGTGGTGGACTTTTGACTATGACCTAACCATACTCCTCTAAACACCCTTTGTCTACAACATTATACATCTTCCGAAGAAGGAAGTGGAAGTAACCTAGCTACAAATGTATTTTTATTAACAAAACAGTAACTTCTTAAGATCTGACAACTCTCGCTCAGTCAGGAAAGAAGGTAATAATTTGAGACAAATTTAGGCTAATATTTATACTCTAGTAAACAACTGGTAACCCGTGAAGGCCTAAGATAAGTACAGCATTTGTCTATTCCAAAAATAACAAGGACAGGAGTACTTGAAGACATCCCCTAATAGGCTAAGGCCTACATTTATTTTAGCAAAGAAATAATTCTTTATAAAATCCTACACTATACATTCACAAAGAATTATGGTTTTCTTTGTCGTTTTAATTTTCTGCAGCAAAGGAGACAGAATAACAAATATTAGAAAATGCATATAAACTATATTTATTCCATTTAGTCCTCATTGTTTTTCATTTCATTTCACTAAGCAGGACACTCATCGTGCTTTTGCACATTTCTCATGTTGTACACTATTTAGGTTAACGTTAGTAATTTTATCACCCTAACATTATTATTTGAGTCTCTCTGACAGGCAGATTTCATTGAGCAGACTTTACTACGGAAAACCATGCTCCATCACAGTCAACATGGGAGATTATAGCTCCATGCCTTTTTCTTTACCATGGGTGGTTCCACAGAGGTTGTCATTAAGCCCCACTCTTTTTAATGTTTATGTGACTCCCCTGTTGGAAATAATAAGATCACATAGTTTCTCCACATTCTCCAATGCAGACGATACCCACATTGTGGTACCGTTTAAAAACACCATAGAACAAGTGGCTTCAACACATGGATGACCGCAACAGCTGACTGGATGAGCTCTCACGGCTTTGTAGTGACACAATAGAACACACCTGGACCCTGCACTCCCAAGAGGAGGCAAATGCACTACTGCACCTTTAAACAACACACACGTTAAACAGCACTCCCAAAAGACAAGGAGATAAAACAAAACCCAGCCCTCTCTTAAGGAGAGGCAAGAAGACAAAATCAGGTGCATTTAAAGTGACACACACATGTTTATTAATTCAATATTTTAGAAAGGAAGAAAAAATATATCAGTTAATGCAGACTCCCAAATATCAAATGACTAAAGTCTAAAAACCAGAATGAAATGCAGCATATATACATGTAGCAAAGAAACTTAGAAATGATGTACATAAAGTAAGGAACACCTCACTGATCGATCATTCAACATCCTTGCCAACTCAAGCTGGAGAAGTCCTTCGACAGCCCAGGAAGGAGTTCGATCGGGACCCAAGTTCTGTCACTTCCACAGCAGTACGTCTACTCTATGGTGAGCTTCTAACTGCCCCTCGAAGGTCTCCAGCTTTAATACCTTTACTCAACGTGAGGCGCAGATTCTAGAAACCTCGCCCCCTACTTTTGGAAAAACTGAGCTGGCTGTACTGGTCTGGGTGAAGGTCAAGACGGAGGCTGGCCAGGCTCCCGTATTTTGACTCCGAGACAGAGCTGTACATTCCACACATTCCCTGAAAGGTACCAAGCCCGCATCCCACACAACATGTTCCAGTTCACTCTGATCGGTGAGGAGCGAAAAACAAGTGAAGAGCAAAAACATGCCCTCCCTACTTTGCAGCTACGTGCGAGCACAGAAAATGGAGTCTGTTGCACAAGATGGAATCAGCACAGAAAATGGAGTCAATTATGCCAAATTTAGCCAATGGTCAATATATCACTCAATATCAGTACATTCCACCCTTTGACCATTGGCTTTTATAACATATTGGTCTGAGGTCAACTACTTTAGGTCGAAGCATAGATAAGAGATTAGGCACACACTGGATACAACAACATAATGATATCAAGATACATATTGCTAATGCTATCCCACCTAAAAGAGAGCGAAGTTTACCAAAATCCTGCAGCCACCCAAACAACCAATCCCACCACCCTTTTTGTACATCCTACTTGACATCTTTAGCTAACTTATGTAAAGCGTCAATGTGGGATTGAATTGACTTGCAATGATCTGAAAGATTAAAGCAACACATTTCCTCAAAGTCTGAACATCCATGATCATGGTTTAAGAGGAAATAATCAATTGCGGATCTGTTCTGTAATATAGCTTTTCTTGCCCCTTACACTTCTAATAATAATTCTGCTAAAGCAACTGATTTATGATTAATATTTTTCACCATTAAACATGCTATTTCACTAACAGCCCTAGAACTATAAATGGTTAGGTCTGGAATTCCTACTATTGAAGCAGCTAAACTAATATATTCAGACTGAGATGATAAATGAATTTAATTTCATTTCATATTTAATATCTTTATTTCGGTACATTAGAACCATAAAAGATACATAAAAACATTTACAGATGGAAAAACACATAGACTGATATTATTACTAGTGCGAAGTAGAAGTTCAATCAAGTAATTTTTAAAAGGAGACACGGTGGGGGTATATGTTACATTTAAAACCTTAACTTAAATATTTACAAAGGCATAATGAATAAAAATACATATGGTATTCAAGATTAAATCCACAGTCAGTCAAAAGATAAAACATTTAGATAATTAATATATATATACTTTTGAATCTTAAGCAGTACAATTAGCAATATCATTTCATTTGAAGCTGCTCTACTGTTTTAATCATTTACATCACAATGCATGATTTCTTTAAAGTTTCAATCCCACTTTGGTTCGTACAAAATATGTTGCTAGGAAAAACTTACTGATATGAAAGCTAATAACCTGGCTAGTGTCGGTTCTTAAGATCCTTTCCGCCTCTTTGTGTGATCTCACACCTAAATTTAGACAAAGCTTTTTGATCCATCTTTTTCTGGCTACAGCATAAGCAGGACAAAAAAACAGGATGTGCGACTCATCTTCTCTGGCTTTGCCTGGGCATAGAGTACATAAATCATCTTTCTTCTCAATATGAGCGTTTGACCACCTTGCTACATTAGTATTTATACTCAGTTCTCCATATCTATATTTCATATATAATGTTTTAGCAAGTGTTGGGTATACTTCATCCAAAAATTGCTCGAAGTAAGCACTATCTTTGGACGTAAGAAACTTACTTGTTAAAGTTCCACTCTCTCTTTCATTTAACATACTGTATTAAATGTATGCCCAAAATGATGATTTCAAAACCTTTTTCGAGTTTTGAGTTAATGTGGATGATTCATCCCAGAAGTGTGACAAGCCAATCCTTTTTAGCCAGATACAAACATGTTTAAGCCATATAATACTGTTGTTATTATCCAATTCCATTATTTCTACTAAACCTTCCTTGTAGTCTAGCAACTCAGGTGTCGACCAGAATCTTACCCAAAGCATCAGGGCCTCAAGTTCGCGTGATGGTCAGTACGTTTTATGTTCAGATCAAGTATAATTGGTATAAGTGGCGTACGTACAGGCAGTCTTAACAATGCTCTATAAAATTTGTTTTCAGCAACCTCAAACACCTTTTTACACGAGGTTCCCCATAATTCGGCTCCATATAATGCTGCCGATTGGGCTTTAAACTTAAAAACCTCTAATGCTGGTGAAACAGCTTTGCTAAGACTCTTCCCATGTCTTTTCATAATTGGGAGCATGTTTTGAGTTAGAGTCATTTTGCTTTTTTCTATTTGGGTTTTCCACGATAATTTGAAATCCAGGGAAACACCCAAGTAGTTAACATTCTGTACGTATTCCAACTTTTGACCATCTAGAATCAAATTTACCCTAAAGGTTTTGTGGGGATTTATGGCCATGTATTTGGTCTTACTAGTATTAATCTCAAGGCCTTTTATGCTACAGTAAGTTTGGAACGAATTTAGTAGACGTTGTAGTCCCTTGGTCGTTTGCGATATTAATATGGTATCATCAGCGAAAAGGAGGGCCGGTATCCTTTCTCCCCTCAACTTTGGTGCATCATTATTACAGCCGTCTAAAAAGGATGGAATATAGTTGACGAACAGTGAAAATAACGTGGGTGCCAATACACAACCTTGACAAACCCCCCCTATTTATGGGGATTGGGCTTGTTAGTTCGCCTCCCGGGCCCCACCTAACCTTAGCATAGTTGTTTGCATGCAGTCTCATAATCAGTTGTAAAAGATTAGCTGGCAGTCCTTGGCTGCTTAGTGACTCCCACAACAGATAACGGGGAATGAGATCAAACGCAGCCCTAAGGTCTACAAAGGCTACATATAAATGCCCCTTTCTTATGTTTACATACTTCCAGCATAGGCAACAAACCCTAAAGACCTGATCTATAGTACCTATTTTTGATCTGAACCCTGCCTGAAACTTTGAGAGGACTGTATTTTCCTCAATCCATATGTCCATACGATTTAAAATATGTCTTGCATAAATCTTTTGTAAGATATCGATTAAACTAATTGGGAGATAGTTTGCAGGATCGCTCCTTTTGCTCTTTTTAAAAATTGTAACGATTTCCGACCCCCTCCATGTCTCCGGAAGATCTGCACCCACGGCTAAAGCATTACATAGATAGTTGATGTAGGGGCCCCAGACGCTAGTTTCGTGCTTGTACAAATCTCCCGGGATTTTATCTAGTCCGGGTGCTTTCCCGTTTTTGACTAGGTTAATAGCCAGTGTTGTTTCCTCTAGATCAAAATCTAAATTGGCTTCACTTGGACTTTGCAATAACCCATCTCTTGGTAGTGCCCTACCCTTCTCTGGCACGCCGTATAGCTTGGTAAAGTGCTCAGTCCAAGTAATCTCATCGCGATAAACATCCTTAGTTTCTTTTTCTTTTTTATTTCCTTTAGCCACTAGTCTCCAGAAGGTCATTTGGTCTTTATTCTTGGCAGCAATGAGCAAATCTGACCAATTCTCATCGTCCCATGATGTTTTGGCCTTCTCTTGTACTTTCCTGTATTTAAGTCTGGCATCTTTTACATTAACCGAATTATTATTTTTTATAGCTTGGAGCAGTTCAGCCTTAGCATTGCGCAATCCATATTATACCAGGATTTCCCTCCCAGCATAGGCTTTACATCTCCACCAGTCTTTTTTGGCAATTTGGTTACCAATGGGACGAGAGCTTTAAAAAACCTGTTGTGTAAGTCTAAAAATGTATTTCCCTCCAACGGTGTGGTCATATGTCTACAGAAAATATTGGCAAATGTGTGGTAAATGCTTGCCAATACTTCACCATGCTCCAACATATATGCCCATTTTAGTGAGCGACGGTTGTTGCTGACTAAAACATCATCAGAGCTTATATGGGTTGTCTCATTGCTCTTAATTACACTAGAAAGTAGTCCATTATGAAGTAACAGCTGGAGCGGACGGTGGTCGCTCTCTATTCTAGGCATGATCTCTAAGTCTACTGCATAAGACCAAATATCAAAATATACCATTATGTAGTCTATTTTGCTCTGGGAATTGCTTCTGCAAAATGTAGGGGCCTTTGGTGTGTCTGATGGCAAACGACTGTTACATGCTCTCAGACCGTGCCCAACCACTACTCTCATGATCTGGAGCGCTAACACAGTACATGGGACCGGGTTAGTGTTATGCAATGTAGGGATGTTGTTAGCGCTGTCTTCGTCATCAAAAATATTTCCAAGCCCTGTAATAGGTTCGTAGTTGCAGTTTAAGTCGCCACCTATTACTACACTTGTTCTTGCGTCTAGTGAGTTTAAAATAGAGTCCATATGTTCTATTATTAATGACTCCTTGGAAACTGGGCCTGGTCTATTGTAAATATTATATAGGTGCAGCACCCTTCTATCCTTCGTTATTATTTTTATTCCAAGTATGTCAAGAGAACTAGTACATAATTGGTTAATTCTAACATCAAGGGTTACTTTCACCCATATTACAAGGCCCCCCGAGGGCCTTCCTCTTACTGATTGGACTGCGTCTACACAAAATGTTCTATACCCTACTCTGTGTGGGGTCTTTATCACCCAAGTCTTCTGCAGGAGACAAATATCACTTGTTCCAATGTAATCATTCCACTCAGGATCGATAACGTTCCTTCCGAGACCCGCTATATTCCATGAGATTGTTTTTAGTTCCACAAGATTATCAGCACTTGTGGATATCGTGAGTTAATCTATCGGCTTGTTACTTGTGTTTTTTGCCACCTTTACCAATGGGAGCTCCTCCACTGTTGGTAATTGGGTCATTGGTGAATTCCCACCCCTATCCCGCTCTTTTTCTTCTTCATTTGTATCCAGGGACATAGTAATTGGGGCCTTGATTTTCCCGTCTTGCCCTCTCTCTGTAGATATTGCTAGTATTTCCTCAGCTGGAACATTTAGCACTTGCAGTCAATCAACAGCCTCTAGGGATGATAACTCTTGGAAGCTATTGAGGGTGTGGGGGAATAAAGTATTACTGTGATTGTAACTTATTTCTGTACTACCCGGTCTATAAAAGTAACTCAAGGGGAGGGCGTGGATGCTAGTATTCTGTGTTAGTGTCTCCTTGTATGCTCTCAGCAAGTTACGAACTATGTGAGGACGCCTGAAGTTTATAACAATGCAATCACCCTACCCTGCGTACCATTAAGATTTCATTCATTTTGTGGCGATTGAATTTTTTATATTTGGAAAGCCAATCTATGGCTTTGTTTCTAAGATTATGCCAGGTTTCATTTTGCTCTCTTCTCAGGGCTGGGTTGCCAGCTTGTATCAGGACGTAGGGACACGCGGCGGGGGGTAACTTTAGAACATCAGGGTTTGGGATTAAATCAGTCCCCTTTGTGCTGAACACTCGTACCCTAGAGCTAGCCTTTTCAGAGTGGTCTATTCTATTGTCAGGTCGGGTGTCAGTCTTTCTATATGCCTCTATATCCCCTATTGGCTCTGCTATTCTTCCTGCAATCCCAATACTATTTGCTGCTTCAGTTCTCAGTTGTTTTAGAATTGGTTTATCACTACCGGCTTTGTTACTTTCAATTTGCACGGTCCTGAGCTAGAAGTTTTGCCCCTTCTTCAATTGTTCTATTCCCATCCCCAATCATGGTGCCTAATTGAGCTATGATCATATTTAACTGATCAACTTTACAATCCATAGCCCTCATTTTAATGTCCATGCAGTCGTTTATCTGGGTCCGTACAGAATCTAAAGCAGTTTTGAAAATATCCGCCACAGTTTGCTCTACTGCCCCAACTATCTCATTAGCATTACCTAAACAGGGGGGATTGTCTATATCAGTTTGTATTCCTATGGTCCTGCATAAGATCTACTCATATTCTGGCTCATTGTTATCCCCTTTGTTTGTTCTCCCTGTACCCCCACATTTCCCTTTCTTTTCACAGATTCTTTTTCCCCTATGTACATTCTTGACTCTTTCTTTTGTTGTTCCCACTGATTTTACAGCTTGGAGTCTTGTTGATATTCCGTGGGTCACCAATTCATCCACTTTAGAACTCCCCTCAGCGCTTGACGTTAAATCTAAAACAGGATTGTTCTGAACAAGAGGGGGGATTGCAATATGGGTGGTCACATTTGGATATACGTTAGGTGGAGTATGTAAACCAGGTTGCCTATACGTTGGAAGTTTTGAGGGGTCAAGTGACAACCTTCTTTCTGCAAGTTCTATTTCATGACTTAAGAGTGATTCTGCTCTTATTATAAAGTCGTCAAGTGTGCCAGCAGCACCCTTACATTTACTCATGATTGAATAATCCCTTTTGTTATACCAAATGAATCTTCTCACCTCCCCCCACAACAGTATTGTTTGGTTTTATCGGTTACAATCCCAAATGCAATGTGGCTAAAATACTTAATCTTCGTCCTTCGATATCATATCAGGCACAGTTAGACAAAAAGAAAAAGAAACTGAACCAAGCCAACAGCGTATTATTACAGTCACAACCCAGTTTATCTTTTTCCAACTTCCCAATAATACTAGACTGCTATCTATATCAGCCGCCTGTTAGATTCTCCCACCCTAATGTGGGCATCCAAGGACTATTCAGTACAATTGAGTTACTGAAACCTCAAGTCCACAATACTTCTGACTTTCTTGTCCAGGTCGCGGCAGGTTTTTTTGGCGAAGGGCAGCAAGGTCACAGGGAATCAATCAAAAAAATATTATAACAAAATAACTTGAGGTTTCTGGTAGCATATCTCCTACACACTTGAGGACTAGTATTTCAATGCACCAGCCAAGAGCGGTGGCCCAGCCCGGCCTCCTTCGGCCTCTGACGGCATAAGACGGCCCCTCCCTTGGCCCGGGCTTCGCTCGCGCGCGTCCCGCGACGCGGGAACTCTGTTCACCTTAAAAACCCCTCCTGGCGCTTGAGAGGCGCGTTGGTGGCGTGTGCGCAGCGTGTGCTGCTGGGAGCTGTGGTCCCACTGTGGCGTGAGACAGAATGGCGGCAGGCAGAGTGTCCGGTCAACTGGCTGTGGCTGTGGTAGGGCTCCCACTCCACCGGAGCCATGCTCTCCTTAAAAACGCCTCCTGATGCTTGAGAGACGCGTTGGCGGCGTGCGCGCCGCATGTGCTGCTTTGAGCTGTGGTCCCACTGTGGCGTGAGGCGGAATGGCGGCAGGCAGAGTGTCCGGTCAACTGGCTGTGGCTGTGGCAGGGCTCCCACTCCACTGACGCCCTGCTCTCCTTAAAAACACCTCCTGGCGCTTGAGAGATGCGTTGGCGGCGTGCGCTGCCGCATGTGCTGCTGGGAGCTGTGGTCCCACTGTGGCGTGAGGTGGAATGGCGACAGGCAGAGTGTCCGGTCAACTGGCTGTGGCTGTGGCAGGGCTCCCTAAATTAATTTCAGAATCACAATGTTCTCTGAGTTGAATAGCTTCTCTGGTATTCCGAACATGTGATGATGGATCTAATGGGAACATCATGAGGCCTAATCTAGTAAAGGCACACGGTCCACCTGTGATATTTGCTGGAATATACGTATATGTAACATTACCACATGAGAATAACCACCTTACAGGCAAGTTGACATGCCTGAAATGACTGGCAGCAGATACTACATGTTTGCACATCATGTGGTTTTGCATATTTTTGCATGTACTTTCATTTCGATTTTTGCATAAAATTTGTTGTTCCCATGTCATCGTCGATTGAGTTCCTTCAAGTCGTATTTGAGCACATTTACCAATGGTAATGGGGTCACAAGTTAGATTGTAGCAAATGTCGCCTTCAGAGATGTTGAACGTTATCACTTGTGTTAGATTTCCAATCATCATCAGTAGTTTCTTGACAAAATCGGCAAAATTCGTAAAGTGAGTTTCCACATCATGTTCCTCCACTGCCTCGTCTCCATTTGTGACATTAAATGTCTGCAACAGCACATCAACAGGGGAAGGAATAGCTAACGAGGCCCGTGGAAATAATATCCATGGTGCTTTTCATGTTTGTCCTGCAAAAGTACGACCTGTTGAGGACTGTCTGTGCAAGATAGGACCACACATTGTCAGGCCGAGTCGGCAGTGCTGTTGATTTGCGCAGTCGGCTGGCCACTTCGGAGTAAGGGGCACCTGGTCCCTCCCAGCCCCACTCGAACAGGACCAAACACACTCCAGTAATCGCAAGCAGAGCACAGACATGCCATGCTGTGATCTAAAATCAATCAATCAATATAAACTTTATTCAGATACAAATACATATCCATAAAAGTACAGACAAACAGCAGCAAAGACAAATTTCAACAACAAAAGAACACTTGAAAAGAATCCGGTTGAAATTAAAATTAGTCCTCCAGTAATACGGTACACAAGATAAAAAATGAAAAATTCATTAAAATGACATATAACTTAAAGATAAAAATAACAAGATAAAATACAAAGATTCAGCAGGGGCACATAGAATTACGAGTACGTACCACCGCCTTCAGGAAAGAGCAAACCCGAAAGGTTAGCTCATCGTCTTCCTCTTCCTGGTTTCCAACTTCTTCTGACAAATGCGCGGACGCCCGCGCATGCGCATTTCTCGCAAGAAGCTGGAAACCAGGAAGAGGGAGCCCCGGAGATGCCGCGTTTCAGGTAAGTGTCTTTACTTTTATTTATTATAAATTCAGGGTATGCTTTAAAAGGAGGGCGGGCGGGAGGCGGGTGGCGCGTAGTGGGGCTACGCGGAGCGCGTAGTGTGCGTAGATTTGGGCACACTACGCGCTGCTTCACGTAGCCCCACTACGCCCACTACGCCCACCCTTACTTATAATCAATCTCCGGTAAGGCTTTGAAATACGGAAGTTAAAACCTTTTAGTGAGTATTAAATAATAGAAGCAGAAAAATAAAAAGTGCAACATCGATTGTTTCTGTTGGCTATTGCATGGACATGGCAATAGATCAAGGTTAGGGGTAAACCCAGCGGGAAAAGAGAGCATACATTTCATGGTGTCAGTCCTCAGCCGGAAAAGTAACCCCCTTTCCCAGCTACTAATTGGTTTTAATAAGTAGCTAGAAGGTGCGCGTGAAACGTTCTCAATACACATGTATCTAGCGACTGACACTCTTGCGCTCTTTGTCCAATCTGGCATCCCTATGGATGCATAAAGAACCATCTGAAGGGATTTATTACTAGTGGTGCCAAGGTCTAAAGGATTTAAAAATAAGTGTTCGCAGTTCACACTGGTTAAGCTTTTATGTATCGCTGCCAACCAAGGTATGTTCATTCCCTTATCACATTTCAAACAGTCTGATATTATCTCTCTGGTTAGTTGGGCCGCAGGATTTCTCCAGACTCTCAGACAAAATAATGCTGGGCGAGCCTTAATGTAGTCTTCGATATATGGCAGGTTAAGTTCACAATGACAGGCATATTTAGAGGAAGAAATTGGTGCACCCAGGATTTTACGACAGAATCTGTTCTCCTCATCCTGGATGATGCCACTATTAGTGTGTCCCCAAACTTCAGCGCTATAAGTGGCAATAGGTATACATTGGAGTCTAAAGATTTTAACAGTGGGAGATACCATTTCTGTATTCCTCGGCTTTGATAGCCCGAGTATCATGTTAGTAGAGTTTGTGAACTTCCTCCTGCAATAAGCCACGTGGTCCACCCATGATCCATTTGAGGCAAATACCAGACCGAGATATGAAAAAGTGCGAGTGCTCTGTAAACTGTTGGGATTTAAAACTATTGACGACTTAAAATACTTCTTTGACCCGCACGCCATTAAAAAAGATTTTTTTAAATTAGTGCATAAAAGCAGGGCGGCCATGAAATCTACAAAGCCAAGCACCAGATTTCGAAGAGCTTTTGGTGTGCGGACCATCAGCACCGCGTCATCAGCATATAACAGGGCCGGAAGTTTATTGCCGTTAATGCGTGGGATGTCTTGGGTCAATGTTACCAGAGCCTTATCAGGTCATTGATATACAAAATGAATAGAAGAGGGGCCAGGACACTGTGATCTTAAAGAACAGAGAACAAACAGGCATTATTCATTCTCCCCAGTAACATTTATCAGCAGGCACATGTTCCCATTTTTCCTGCCCTGACTAACAGGACGTTGTCCTTTCCTGTTGCAATAACCTCTGCCTGTTTGGGAGGACCATTTGGAGATTCTACCCACACTTTGACTCCTGGATTCTTATCAGTAGAGCCAAACACTCCTTCCCCTCGCACAGTGAGAATGGCTGGGGCAGTCCCCTTCTTGCCTATCCCTCCGTATACTGGCATGATCACTATTTGAGTAACTCTGTCTCCAGATTGTATAATCAAATCAGCATCTCCACTATTAAGTAGGATGGCCTTGATTTCACCTTGATAGTCTGCATCAATGACCCCTCCTAGCACTTGAATGCCCTTTAGAGCCAATCCAGATCGAGGGGCAATCAAGCCAAAGTGCTCAGGGGGAATCTGGATTCTCACTCCTGTCTCAATGAGTGCTATATCCCTTGGTTTGAGTCCGTACAGTTTCAAAGCATGCAGATCAAGACCTGCAGCCTCCGGTGTCACCTGGTATAGAGCCAAAGCTCCAGGAGCTGTCTCCCAGTAGGGAATGGTATTGGTGGCAACATGAGGCTGAATCTGAAAAGATGGGGTTAGCATTTGCATCAAAGGGGTTTCTGCATTTGCTAAGGGTCTATTGTTTAATATTTGCAGTGCCTCATTTAAATAATCTCTCCAACTTTTCAATGACCCATCAGACAACTTTCTCAATTGATCTTTCAACAATCCATTCATGCACTCAATAAGACCCGCAGCCTGCGGGTAATACGGAATATGAAAGACCCACTCAATGTTGTGTTGTACACAATATTCCTGCACCAATTTGCCTTTGAAATGAGACCCATTGTCACTTTGAATCTGTAATGGAATTCCATAATACAAAATCAGCAAGTCTAATGTTTTCAATGTGTTCAACTGAGTAGCACGTTTACATGGAAATGCTATCTAATATCCAGAGTATGTGTCTACAGCCGAGCACACATATAGACATCCTCGACTAGTTGACAGGGGCACAATGTAATCAATCTGCCAGATCTGTGCTGGTAATTTTCCTCTGCCTAACTGGCCTCTCACTATCTGTGGGACTGGTCTATGTCGGGTATGCTGACAAACAGGACCTTGGAAGATCGCAGTTTTAATCAGATCTAGGGGAATGTGTATCCCTCTATTCTCTGCCCACCTGCTAGTAATATGTTCTCTAAAGTGTCCACACTTATGAGGTGCCCACTTCGCAATCTCAACCAGGTCAGAATCTTGCGTTGCCACCTCAGCCTCCGAAATCTTAGCTTTTTCATCTGTGAGAGAATTAAACCAGCGGTCGAGTGAGTCGGTGGAACAGTGAGCATCTACATGATACACAGTAACTGTGCTTTGTGGCAACATGGTCCAGATCTCTTTCCACAGTTCCTTACCCCACACTTCCTTTGTATTTATCATCCAGTTATGAGCATGCCACGTGGAAAGCCAAGTGGCTAACCCATTGGCAGTGGACCACAAGTCAGTGTAAATATGACATTTTCTTGGCAATTCTTGTTTCAAAGCTTGATACAGTGTATAGTTCTGTGAACTGGCTACTCTTTCCCTCTCCAGTAGTGGTCAACAATTTCTTGGTCACAGGATTGTATGACACCGCCTTCCAGTGCCTTTTAGCCCCTACATACCTGGCTGAACCATCAGTAAACCACACATGCTTCCTGTCCTCTAAGGACAATTCTTCAAATGGCTTAGCCCACTTCACAGGGGACTCCTGTATCTCAGGTACATCATGCAACACCTCTGTATCTCCCATTGGGGCTTGCGCCACCTGCTGATACAAACATCGCAGTGCGTTTGGGACCTACTCGGGCCCTATCCTGTATGTACCACTTCCATTTGATTATGCTGGCCTCTTGCGCATGTCTTATTCTGTGAGTCTTGTGAGAACTCATCACCCATTGCATTATAGGAATCTCGGGTCTCAAAATCACATCGTGCACTAGGGTCAATTGCTCAGTATCCACCAGGGCCCAATAACATGCAAGCAACTGTTTTTCAAAGGGAGTGTACCGCTCTCCAGCATCTGGCAATTTCTTTGTTCAAAATCCTAAAGCACCCTTGTTTTTCTGTGCTTCTGCCACAAACTCCAATTAGCATACAGTTCTTGCACTGTCACATTAAGCTCAGCATCCCCCTCCCTCACTGGCCACAAATCCAAAGCACGCTGAATAGCCTCTTTTGCTAGTTCAAATGCAATCTGCTGTTGCTCTCCCCATTCAAATGCATTTTTCTTTCGCATAACTGCACAAAGGGGACAAAATCTGACTCAAGTGAGGGATGTGCTGTCTCCAAAAACCAAAAAAACAATAAACCGCTGGGCTTCCTTCCTATTTCGTGGCACAGCAAATTCTTTAATCTTTTGTCTCACTTGGGGCACCACCTCTCTTTGTCCCTGATGCCATTGAATACCCCAAAACTTTACACTTTGAGAGGGTCCTTGTACTTTGGTGGGATTTATCTCCCAACCTTTGCTCTGCAAATGCTCCACAATCCTTTCTAGCTGAATCTGCACCTGTTCTTGTGTCTCTCCCTGTATCATCATGTCATCAATGTAATGGCAAAGCTGTATCCCGGGAATAACTGGTACCTCATCTAAATGCTCTGCCACCAGCCGGTGACAGATAGTAGGACTGTGTAAGTACCCCATAGGAAGACTTCTAAATGTTAATTGTCTACCATTACATGAGAAACTAAATTGCTCTTGGCATTCAGGGGCTATTGGCATAGAAAATAAAGCATTGGCAATATCAATAGTCGCATACAAAGTCCCAGGATGCTTTTATATTTTCTCAATTAAAGTAATAGTATCTGGGACAGCGGCAGTCAAAGGCGGTGTGTGCTTATTCAATTCGCGATAATCAACTGTCATGCGCCAAGTATTGTCACTTTTGCGCACAGGCCACATGGGGTTATTCCAGGCGGTAGTGATTGGAGTCACCACCCCTGCCTCTATCAAGTCCTGTATGGTTGCACTGATCTCCTCATGCCCTCCTGGGATTCTGTACTGTTTCAAATGAATTACCTTAGTAGCCTGTGGCACCTTCACTGGAGGAATCTTCAAGCGACCCACCCTTACGGCGCCAACTGAAATGTACTTCTTTGATCCAAATTGATAGTACCCATCCTCTAAATGCAGAGTCATTCCCTTCAAGATATCAATTCCAATAATATATTCAGAGAGGGGCACAATCAATACAGTCTACTCTTGCTTTGGTATTCTCCGTATTTTCATTTGAACCTTAGTCTGCACCGCTGGTGTCTCTTTTCCACCTAAGCCTGTGATTGTGAAATACTGTCCTATAAACTTTTTGGTATTTCCATATATCCAAGCGGCCTCTGCTCCAGTATTTACTTGGGCTCGGGCCCTGTGAACCTTTTCGATGTTTCCAATGAATTTCAATGTCAACATAAGGTTTAAGTCCTTGCGAGCCCATCTCTGTACCGGAGCTTGACCTATTTCCCAATATGCTTTAAATCTGTCAACCTTTGCCCAGGTCAAATCCGGGTACAACCTGTCATATCCTCGATGGAGGAACTCCTCCTCCCTTCAGTTCTCACTGAGCCATTCACTTTTTGAATCTCTCCCTTCCTTCGTACTCAAGTGGGCAGGTCTCTCACCCTCCTTTTTTTCCTCACCACTTCTGGCTTTCTTTGCATTTTATTTTGTTTATTCACTCTTCTGCTTTCTTCCTTTTTATCCAAACCTCTTTTCCGATACATTTCCCACAGACTTTTAGTCTCTATTCCATCTATCTTCTCTTTCTCCACTCCATCCTTCAACAAAGCTAAAAACATGCCTCTTCTAGACAGCCTGTTATTGTCTGTACGAGTCTCAGACCTGGAAGCTCTTTCATTCTTTATCCAGTCCCCCAGCTCTCCCAACTCACGGACTGCCTCAACCACCTTGTTTGTAAGCAGGGGGGCCAAACAGATTATTTTTATATTGCACAGACGCATTCAACAGCCCATCCATCAACTTATGTGCATTATCCAGGAAAAAAGCAGTTTT
The DNA here is from genome assembly GCF_964204655.1 of Triturus cristatus. Taxonomy (NCBI): domain Eukaryota; kingdom Metazoa; phylum Chordata; class Amphibia; order Caudata; family Salamandridae; genus Triturus; species Triturus cristatus. The sequence goes on along the minus strand of NC_140585.1, from coordinate 1,270,901,313 downwards.
CATCACCTCCTCCTTAAGCCTCTGTATAGCATCTCTCAGTGCATACCAAGGTTTATCATTCACTGGCCAGTCTGACACCATTGGGTATTTATGACTACATCCAACCACTGCCAACTGTAACAGGCTGATTTGATTATTTTCACTGTAATTCCTAAACTGCTCCTGCACTGTAGAATCAGTCCTGAGTGTACAAAATTTCACTGCATCTTCATGATCTAACATTACCCCAGAGGTGCCCAGATCAAACAACCGCACCATCCACGTAAGCAGAGATTCTCCAGGGCTTTGTCGGAATCTGTCTGAGATGTCATTAATCTCCTGCTGAGTAAATTCCTCCATACAATCCATCGCAACCCCCTGTGGATAATTTGGACCACCCTGTATCTTCCGATGATATATGGGCTGTGCCTGAGACACTGCGTTCTTCCGACTCACCCTGGCTGCCAGCTTGATCACACTCTCCTCCAGAGTCTGAAAACTCTGAAGAATCCCAAATATTTCCATCCCAAGTTTCAGGGTCCCAGTCATTTCTTACCTTTGCAATAGCTAAACGTACTTTTCTCTCATTAACCCTTCCCCTCCTTTTCTTGTACTTGTATTGCGCGATACGAACCGCAGCCTTTTCTGCCACAGTCTGGTGAGTTTCCAAATTATCTTGTAATAACCTATACTTACAGGTTAACATTGTTGAGGTATTTTTGGCTTCAACAAACTATTTCTCTATTTTTTCATATTCGTGCTGCAGCTGAACACATTTTTCATGCATTTTACGATAAGCACATAAGAGGATCCAGCCCCTTCTTCCTAACGTGCTAAGCTCTTTTCCTTTCTTGACAGGTACTTTTTGCAAACACGCAACCACTTGGGCTGGCCCAGCTTCAGCTAAACACACATTCCAATTTTCACTCAGCCCAGCGCAATTAGCCCACTCGGGCTATCTGCCATCCAGGTATTTTAATTGGTATCTGGGAATCTGCTTTCGGTTTTCTAGAAGAAAAAAATTCTTTCCACTTTTCTTTTCGAATCCTGAAAAGTGACGCCAAGATGTAGTGACATAATAGGACACACCTGGACCCTGCACTCCCAAGAGGAGGCAAATGCACTACTGCACCTTTAAACAAAACACACGTTAAACAGCACTCCCAAAAGTCGAGGCGGTAAAACAGAACCCAGCACTCTCTTAAGGCGAGGCAAGAAGACAAATTCAGGTGCATTTAAAGTGACACACACATGTTTATTAATTCAATATTTTAGAAAGGAAGGAAAAATATATCAGTTAATGCAGACTCCCAAATATCAAATGACTCAAGTGCAAAATCAGACTGAAATGCAGCATATATACATGTTGCAAAGAGCAAAGAAACTTAGAAATTATGTACATAAAGTAAGGAACACTTCACCGATCGATCATGCAACATCCTTGCCAACTCAAGCTGGAGAAGCCCTTCGACAGCCCAGGAAGGAGTTTGATCAGGACCCCAAGTTCCGTCACTTCCACAGCAGTACATCTACTCTGTGGTGAGCTTCTAGCTGCCCCTCGAAGGTCTCCAGCTTTAATACCTTTACTCAACGTGAGACGAAGATTTTAGAAACCTCGCCCCCTTCTATTGGAAAAAACCGAGCTGGCTGTAATGGTCTGTGTCAAGGTCAAGACGGAGGCTGGCCAGGCTTCCGTATTTTGACTCCGAGACAGAGCTGTACATTCCGCACATTCCCTGAAAGGTACCAAGCAGGCATCCCACACAACATGTTCCAGTTCACTCTGATCGGTGAGGAGCGAAAGACAAGTGAAGAGCAAAAACATGCCCTCCCCACTTTGCAGCTACGTGCGAGCACAGAAAATTGAGTTTGTTGCACAAGATGGAATCAGCACAGAAAATGGAGTCAATTATGCCAAATGGAGCCAATGGTCAATATATCACTCAATAACAGTACAGGCTTCAAGCTAAATTCCAAAAAGACAAAGGTCCTCCTTTTCAGACGTGACACCTCTTTTTGGAACTATACTCAATAGCAACAATAGGTGAGATTATGACAATAGAATCTCATATACCTTCTCCTAGTGTAATACAGGTGGTAAAGATTTCACTTCGGTTACATAAACAGCCTCAAGATGTAATAATAATCATTCTCCAGTATTGGGGTGTCTTTCATAGATTCACATGCTTGAATATTCCCCGTCGTCGGAGTGGGAGTCCCACGGTAAATAATATAGCAATATATACAGTAATAATATACATATATATATATATATATATATATACCAGTAATCATATAAAAACAGAGATATAAGTGGGTGATAAACATGAAGAATGTCCCTATATGAAATCTCCATAGAGATACATGAAGAGAGAAAAAGACATTCGTAGTCTATCTCTGTCATTATGTTGGTCCAAACTACAGCCAATCAGGCATCAGCTCCCCTCTATGAACCTTCTCCTCAGAGCTCCTCACCTCAGATTTTCTACCGCACGTCGTGTGAAAGGGAGTCTCCCTGAGCTCTGCTCAGTTTTTTTCTCTTCAGCATGTCTTCAAGTAAGAAGTCTCTGTTTAGACCTTGTTCCTCTTGTGGAAAGCTACGTTTATATTCAGAAGACCCACACAGTAAGTGTATTTACTGTCTTTACCCGGATCATGAAGTGGGTAAATGTAAATTTTGTAGAACTTTTTCTACAAAAACTCTTAAAGACAGGGAAGGCCGTCTCTTGTTGTGGCTCCAGAGACTGAAAGATAAGGATGAAGTGGTTTCTGACGTAGAAAGCTTTACTTCTGGCCATTCCCACACAGCCTCAAAACGCAGTAGTGTACAAGATCTTCCTTCTCCTTTCCTTAAGAAGAAGAAAATGTCTCTGTCTTTGACACCTGCCATGTCCTCTTCCATGGCTACTGCGATCTCGCCCACGAGACATAGCTCTCAGGCTGTTGAGGCATCGACTTCCCAATTTTCTGGTAAAAAATTGGCTTCATCGTCGACGAGACTTCCGACGACGAAATCCGCCATTTCCTGCTCGTCGACGGTGACTCTGACGACGACGTCAGCATCAAGGTCGTCGACGGCGGTCCCGTCGACGTTATCGTTGTCGACGATGAGTATCAGTACTATAAAGACTGTGTCGTCAGTGTTGCCTATTGCATCGTCGTCGACGAAGAAGGAAAAGATCTCGTCGACGCTACCATCGTCGACGTCAAAGACTGCAAAATCTGTCTCGTCGACGCTTACGTCGTCGATTCATGCGTCGACGAGTGCTCCGTCGACGAAGAAAAAGAAGACCTCGTCATCGTTCCAGTCGACGACGGCTCCGTCGACGACGGCTCCGTCGACGACAGCTCCGTCGACGACAGCTCCGTCAACGCTAAGTTCGTCGACGTTGGTTCCATCGACGGTTCCATCTGCGAAGATGTCGACAGAGGCCGCTGTGCTTTCGACCCTGTCGACGGCAATCTCGTCGGTGAAAATAAAGATTAAAAGAACAACTTCTGCGCAGAAGTCAATGAATACAAATATGTCTTCCGCGTCTTCAGCGACTACTTCATCCGTTGCCGCTGTACCTTTGTTACCATTGCCTCCAAGTGGTCAACAGAATATGTCTGGTGAGGTCATACCTTTAGATGATTCCCAACTTCCTTCACCTTTGTTCGCAACTGATTCAGATCAAGAGTCAGGAGAAGGTTTACCTGAATCGTTCGGAACAGCACACAGTCCATCGGATTTAATAATAAAATGCCAGGATGAAAGTAGTGAGGACGAGCATTTTTATCAGGAAGAAATTGCTACGGAAGGACAAACTGCGACGTTACCATTGTCGCTTATTACTAATCTCCAACTTATGCTGGATGATTATAGTCGGCGTTTTCCTTTATCACCACAAGAATCTGTAGTTCCTGCTGTTCCAGTAGTACCAACACCTGTGTCGGAGCCAGTTCCAGTTATAACACCTTCAGTTCCACAGAGATAATCATCGGCTCGAACATTAATTCATCATGACAGTGATGAGGAAGTTCCTCAAGACAAGGAAGATGGTGAGATCCTGGATGATGGTGGCGATGTTGATGATGATGATGATGATATGGCGGAGTGGGATGACTACCATGCCCAAACACCATCTCCTTCTCCTGTAGCACCTGGAGACTCACCACCTGTCGACATTGCAAGTTTTCACCAGTTGATGGATAGAGCAGCCCAACGGTTCAAATTAACAATGGAACATAGAGAAGAGGATTGTTTTCTGTATGACTTTAAAAATCAACCTTACAAGCAGACACATACAATCCCCATTATCGAATTCATTTGGGATGAGGGCAAAAAGATAATGAAGACACCAAATAGCCTTCCGGCACAGGTACCTAGGTTGGGGAAAAAGTATAAATCTCCAGTAGGAGCTCCAGCATGCCTCACTGGTCAGCCAAAACCAGATTCTGTAATTACACAGGCTGCGCAACGTCGGGCTAGAAACCCTGCATCTACAATCACTGCACCACCTGATCGTGATGGACGTCGCATGGAAGCCATAGGGCGAAAATTTTCATCAATGGCTTCCACCACTGTAAGAGCGGCTAATGCCTTAGCCATTTTAGGTCGTTACGACCGTCAAATATGGGCAGATATAGCGGCGTTGGTTGAAATGTTACCTGAGGCATCTAGGATTGAAGCTGTGAAGCTTCTTCAAGAGGGAGAGAGTACGTCTGCAGAAATAATCGACTGTGCAGTGGACATCGCCTGTACAGGTTTCCGCCAACTCGCTGGAGCTGCGGTATTGCGCAGACAAGGTTGGTTACGCTCAACATCTTTTCGCCAGGAAGTGCAGGCAAAAATATTAGATATGGCATACGACGGAGAATCTTTATTCGGAGACCATGTGGATGAAGCTCTCCAATCGATCAAGAAAGATACAGCGACTGCTCGCTCTCTAGGTACATTGCAATTTCGAAAGCAGCCATTTCGGGGTGCACGCGGACGCGGCACCTCCTCTAATTTTCGAAGAGGAAGCAATCAATACCGGCCATACAACCAGGGTTCCAATCAGTATACCTACAATCAGCAACAGTCCTCTCGGCAGCAGTCTTCCAAGAATTACAGAGGAAAATCCTCGTACAGAGGTTCCAATTCTAAAAGACAATGACTTGTGTCAGTCCCAGAAAATTGGAGGTCGAATCTCACTGTGCTGTTCTCAATGGTCCTCCATAACAAAGGACCGTTGGGTTCTGGACATTGTAGAAAAAGGTCACACGCTAGAGTTCATCGAAATTCCCCCACCCACGCCACCTACCGGACCACCGCCGGCTCATATCAAAGAACTTTTTCATCAAGTTCAACTGTTAATACGCAAGGGAGCCATAGAGGTGGTACCAAGATCTCAGAGAGGGAAAGGATTTTATTCCCAATTCTTCCTTATCACCAAGAAGAATGGGGAATGGAGGCCAATACTAGATCTGAGGGCCCTCAACAAGTATCTAAAGAAGCAATCCTTTCGTATGTTGACGCTTGTCGAGATCTTGGGCCTGATTCACAGAACTAACTTGAGACAAAATCCTAAACTTACTACCATTTTGGTATTCACAGAAGGCACTTACTCATTTTGGTATTCACAGAAGGCACTTACTCATTTTGGTATTCACAGAAGTTAGGAGTCCTAAGTTTAGGACTCCTAAATGCCTTCTGTGAATACCGAAAGCCTTAAAATTAGGATTTTTCTCAGTTTAGTAGTAGTATAGTTAGGACTCCTAACTTTAGGACTCCTAAATGCCTTCTGTGAATACCGAAAGTCTTAAAATAAGGATTTTTCTCAATTTAGTAGTAGTAAAGTTAGGACTCCTAAGTTTAGGACTCCTAAATGCCTTCTGTGAATACCGAAAGCCTTAAAATTAGGATTTTTCTCAGTTTAGTAGTAGTATAGTTAGGACTCCTAACTTTAGGACTCCTAAATGCCTTCTGTGAATACCGAAAGTCTTAAAATAAGGATTTTTCTCAATTTAATAGTAGTAAAGTTAGGACTCCTAAGTTTAGGACTCCTAAATGCCTTCTGTGAATACCGAAAGCCTTAAAATTAGGATTTTTGTCAGTTTAGTAGTAGTAAAGTTAGGAGTCCTAACTTTTGGACTCCTAAACTGAGAAAAATCCTACTTTTAAGACTTTCGGTATTCTCAGAAGGCATTTAGGAGTCCTAAAGTTAGGACTCCTAACTTCTGTGAATACCGAAGTGAGTAAGTGTCTTCTGTGAATACCAAAATGAGTAAGTGCCTTCTGTGAATACGAAAATGGTAGTAAGTTTAGGATTTTGCCTTAAGTTAGTTCTGTGAATCGGGCCCCTTGTGTTTACTCTCACAAGGAGATTTCATGGCGACAATCGACCTCCAAGATGCATATTTTCATATCCCCATACTACATCGACATCGGAAATTTCTACGCTTTCGAGTAGGTCGAAAGGACTTCCAGTTCAAGGTGTTACCATTCGGTCTACGATCAGCCCCTCGAGTGTTCACAAAAGTGCTCGCTCCTGTGGTAGCTTTCCTACGTCTCCAGGGTGTTCAAATCTTTCCTTATCTGGACGACTGTCTCCTAAAATCACAATCGGAAAATCAACTTCTAAGGGATACCAGCCTTTGTCAAGAGGTGTTTCGCTCCTTAGGACTATCCATAAATGCAATAAAGTCCCATCTACAACCCTCTCATCGCAGGGAATTTCTAGGTGCAACATTGGATACAGTCTCCACGAAGGTGTTTCTCTCCCAAGACCGTCTTCAAAGGATTCTTCGAGTGGTGTCCCTTATAAGATCAAAAAGGTCCGTTTCAGTAAGACTATTAAAGTCATTTATAGGGATGGCATCATCGGGCATTGCCTTGATCCCTCATTGCAGATTAAAGACACGCCCCATACAGGAGGAACTAGACGTCCAATGGCGTCAAGTTACTTGGTCGTTCAGCGACGTTGTGAACGTCACAGACCGTATGGATTCAGCACTCAAATGGTGGACACAACCATTAAATTTAACAAAAGGAATTTCTTTTCTGTTGGTAGTACCAGACATGACAATAACAACAGACGCATCTCTAGAAGGATGGGGTGCTCATTTGGAGGATTTGTCAGTAAAGGGGAAGTGGACGATGTGTCAAAAAACCTGGCACATCAACAGACTGGAACTCATGGCTATATTTCTAGCTCTCAAGTCGTTCCTTCCGTTAATCCAAGGAGAGACAGTCCTAATACAGACGGACAATACAACCTGCATGCACTACATCAACAAGCAGGGTGGAACAAAATCTCCGAAACTGTTGCGACTAGCTCAGTCGATCTGGGATTGGTCTCTCGACCATCGCATCACAATTGCAGCAGTTCATCTACCAGGGGTATCCAATATCCTAGCGGATTCCCTGAGCAGGTCCGCCTCGTCGACCCACGAATGGGAGTTACATCAGCCAACTCTAGAGATGATATTTCGACGATGGGGTCGTCCACAGCTGGATCTCTTTGCCACACCAGAGAACCGGAAATGCCGAGATTATGCAAGCTGGCATCCCCATCAAGGGTCACGGGGCAATGCCCTTTTGATGAACTGGTGCAATCTGTTTGCCTACGCTTTTCCCCCAATCCCTCTCGTACCGCGAGTTCTGTGGAAGATGCGGAGGCAGCCCTGCCATCTACTGCTCATAGCCCCACGATGGCCTCGACAGGCATGGTTTTCGGAGCTGCTCCTACTTTCCCAATGAGAACCAATCCTTCTACATCCCTGTGCAGATCTACTTACAATGAGCAAGGGGAAAATTTGTCATCCGAATCCCTCATCACTGAGCTTATCAGCTTGGAACCTGAGCACTGTGAATTTGCCCATCTAGACATTCCACAGGACTGTAGAAACATCTTGGCTCAGGCGAGGGCCCCTTCTACGGTGAAAACGTACAAGTTGAAATGGAGGAGATTCTGCCATTGGTGTGCATCTACTGGGGTTCATCCAATTCACTCTACACCAGAACAATTGCTACCGTTCTTCTTACAATTGGCTAAGTCCGGACTTTCTCATGCAACTTTGAGAGTTTTTCTGGCGGCCATTTCGCGTTTCCGTCAGGATGGTTCAACTTCCCTTTGTTCTTCAAGGATAATGCATCAATTCTTCAAAGGGTTGTTTCGTAAATTTCCACCTGTTAGACGCCCTCCTCCATTGTGGCACCTTAACATCGTGTTGTCACAATTAATGAGACCACCGTTCGAACCAATACATAAAGTTGATTTGAAATATCTGACATGGAAGGTGGCTCTTCTTCTAGCGCTAACGTCTTCACGTCACGTCAGTGACATCCACACCTTTACTATCAATCCTCCTTTCCTACAGTTCAAACCGGATTCTGTAGTATTGCGCACTAATCCAACATTCTTGCCTAAGGTGCCTGCCGATTTTCATATGAATGAACCAGTCATCTTAAAGACTTTCTTTGCTAATCCTCAAACACCTGCGGTGAAACGGTGTTTAAAGTTCTACATCAGCAGAGCAGCTTCTTTTGGAAAATCTGACCAGCTCTTCATAGCTTATGGACGGTTTCACAAGGGGCGTCCAGTTACAAAACCAACCATTGCACGTTGGGTTTCAGCAGCCATCGCCTTCTGCCATCAAAAGGCGAACAAGCCTTTGCAGTCACCAGTGAGAGCTCACTCCACTAGAGCAGTGTCATCCTCAACCGCCTTATTTGCTGGAGTGCCTTTGCATCAAATCTGCAGAGCAGCTACATGGTCGAGCAGACATACTTTTACAAGACACTACTGCTTGGCGACTTTAAACGAGGAGGATGCTGCAGTTGGGCAGGCAGTGCTTCACAATCTTTCTCAATAAGGTGAGCCTCTTCCTTCCCTCCTCCATATTGTTTTCCATTTACGTTGAATAATGATATCATTTGCATTTATATAGATTTTGAATAACATCTTATATGTATAAGGATGTTGATTGTCATTACGATTCCAGTTTTCGTATGATTATGGAAACAATGGTAATTCTTACTGCTAGCTATTCTATATTCAAGCATGTGAATCTATGAAAGACACCCCTATACTGGAGAAGAACAATTGTTACTTACCTGTAAACAGGTGGTTCTCCAGTATTGGTGTCTTTCATAGATTCACATGCGACCCTCCCTCCTCCCTTCAGAGGCTCCCTTCTCCTCATACACTCTAAAATCACTCTGGTGCGACGAAAATCTGAGGTGAGGAGCTCTGAGGAGAAGGTTCATAGAGGGGAGCTGACGGCTGATTGGCTGTAGTTTGGACCAACATAATGACAGAGATAGACTACGAATGTCTTTTTCTCTCTTCATGTATCTCTATGGAGATTTCATATAAGGACATTCTTCATGTTTATCACCCACTTATATCTCTGTTTTTATATGATTACTGGTATATATATATATATATATATGTATATTATTACTGTATATATTGCTATATTATTTACCGTGGGACTCCCACTCCGACGACGGGGAATATTCAAGCATGTGAATCTATGAAAGACACCAATACTGGAGAGCCACCTGTTTACAGGTAAGTAACAATTGTTCATACTTATCATCATCAATTTCTTTATTTCGGTTGAAATAACCATAAAAGAGTACAATACAATATTTAAAAACAATCATCATAAACAGGATATGCCGTTTAAGGGAAATACAGTTGGTACATGCATGGATACATAAAATATCTACTTAGTAAAAGGTTATCTTTGAAGGGCACACAGTATATGAAGGCTTTAGAGATTCTTCCAAGCACAGTATAAATTCATCAGTCCTTTGGAGCAAAACCAATCATCCATGGGCTAGGTAATACTTATATATAAAAAATAAATATAATAGAGAAGTTAAAAATACCAGGGCATATTAAGTTAAAAAGAAGAATGTCAGAACTAATAGGTGATTGAGTCATGGTGATCTATAAAACTTTACACATATTACAAGTAATTAATGGGGCGTCCGAAAGAAGATCCCCCTTATTTAACAAATTTGCATTCAATGGATGAAACTTTAAGGCTAATATATATCATATCAGTACTTGTCCTGATAATACCATTACATTTTTAAGCCATTTCTTTTCCTAACTATCGCTACAGCAAGAAGAAAACGACTCAGGCTGAATACTATAGTCTGTGACGTGTCGCCCTTGAACACTCTTTCTCCATCTTTAATGCGCCGAAAACCTAAGAGGAGGCAAATGGGTTTAATCCACTTTATCCTTGCCTGCAGATATGCGGGGCATATAAATAGAACATGGGCCTCATCCTCCCTAACACCCATGTCACACAATTGGCACAAGTCAGATTTGGTACTGGACCCAAGTCCTTTATTACACGCCCACGTTGATATTCTAGATTTAAATTGTAAAATACCATAACGGTACTTTAGATACAATGATTTAGCTAGAGGGGGCTGAATTTCATCCATAAAGCATTCGAATTTCCTTTCAATTTTTACATCGGAAAATTTAAAGGTCAATATTCCTACTTTAGAGTTTTGTAATAGACGATTATGAGTATATTCCCAGTACCTTGCCTTCAGCAATTTTTTAGAGGAATTGGTAAGGGAATCAGGATCTGTCCAAAAACTACGTAGGCCCAGCTTTGAAAACCAGTTTTCGATGTGCACTAACCATGCCAATCGGGTGGTGTTCTTTATTTGCATTGTTTCCTTTAGTGCATCTCTGTAGTCCACTAGCTCATTGGTGGACCACAGGCGAACCCAGTATAGTAGTGGGCGTAGGTAGGCATGATCATCCGAACAACGTATGTTCAAATCCCAAAATAAAGGGGTTAAGGGGGTGCAGCCTGGAACAGCTAAAAGTTGTCTGAAAAAGCTGTTTTCTTGGACTGAAAAGGCATCTCTTACTACGTGGCCCCATAATTCTGCCCCATATAGGGTAGCCGATTGAGCTTTATATTTAAATAGCTCAATTGCAGGTGATACTGCTCTAACAAGGCTATTCTTATACTTCCTAATTATGGGGGCTTGATTTTGTGTTAGTATTAACCTCGATTTTTCTATTTGTGGCTTCCAATTCATTTTAGTGTTGAGGGTAATACCCAAGTATTTGAAATTTTGCACGTGTTCAATCTTTTCATTATTTACAATAAAAGCTTTCTTAAAACCCCTGTGAGGACTGATCATCATGACCTTAGTTTTGGAAGCATTGATTTCGAGATTTTTGTCCAGACAATAGGACAGGAATTTATTCAACAGATTCTGTAGTCCTTTAGGGGTCTGGGAGATTAAAATCGTGTCGTCCGCAAATAATAGGGCCGGAACGACTTGACCACACAACTTGGGAAAATCATGCTCGCAACCCAAGAGGGTGTCTGGGATATCATTCACATAAAGGTAGAAGAGGGTTGGCGCCAAGACACAGCCTTGCCTGACGCCTCTCTTTATATCTATTCTCTCTGTCAGCTCTCCATTAGGTCCCCACCTCACTCTTGCGTAGTTACCCTCGTGCAGCCTGATCAGTTGTTGGAGAATTTCCCCGGGGGCACCCATATCCCTTAGCAATTTCCATAGCTTCCCCCTGGGGACCAGATCAAAGGGCGCTCTGAGGTCCACAAAAGCTACATATAAGTGAGATTTCCTTATATTAATATATTTCCAGATTAAACATAGAAATCTGAAAACTTGATCTACCGTACTAATTCTAACTCTAAAACCTGCCTGGTATTTTGTTAAAATAGAATTATCCTCGATCCACATATTTAGCTTGCTTAAAAGTTGACGACAAAAATCTTTTGAAGGACATCTATCAAACTGATAGGTCTATAATGTGATGGATTAAGTCTGTCTCCCTTCTTAAAAATAGTCACAATTTCTGCGCCCCGCCAGGTCTCCGGGATTGGAGCTCCTCTTACAATATCATTACTGAGCAAATTAAATTATGGAGCCCACAAGTGATTCTCATGTTTCCAGAGATCCCCAGGAATTTTATCTGGCCCTGGAGCTTTGCCCTGTTTGACTGCATTAATAGCTAATATAGTGTCTGTCAAACTAAATGTTAAGGATGTTTCACAGGTATTTAACTCTGTACATTCATTTATCCACTCTTCCTGATCCCCTCCACACGAATACAATGTAGAAAAGTGTTTGACCCAGATATTTTCCTCTAGAAACCTGTCCCTGGATAGGGTCCCTTCTTTAGTGCCTCTAGCTATAAGATTCCAAAACAATGTTTGGTCTTTTAGTTTACATGCTTGAAGCAAGTCCGTCCAAACTTTTTCATCCCATTCCTTTTTAGCTAATAAAATGTTTTTTTTGTAATGCATTCTCTTATCTCTAACAATGTTTGTTTGATTCCCTTTTACAGCTTTTATTAGTTCTAATTTGGCCTGGCGACAGGCTTTGTTGTACCAAAGTCCTTCCTTCGGACGGTTGTTTCGGCAAGATAGTACTTTTTTAGTCCCTTTTTAAAGGATCTCACTAAGTTGCTGTATCAGGTTCCCATGCACTGCTGTTGAGGAAAAATCCTTAGTATTAATATCAAATCGCGGCGACATGAGTGTTACATAGAGTTCGTAAATTTTCTTAATAATGGCAGCATTACCCATTACAGCGGGCCATTTTAAGGACCTGCGATTATTTGACTCTAAAGGATCATGTGAAGAGTTATAATCTCGAGGGACCTTCTCCGTATGGAGCACAAATAGTGAGCTAAGAGTGGTCAAAGAGAGAGGCAAGTGGTCACTTTCTATACGGTTATCCACCTTCAGGTCCATAAGCATTGGCCATAGACTTAAAGAAACCAGTATATAATCTAAGTGGCTAGTAGAACAACCTCTTTTGAAGGTTGTTTTACTTGGGCAATCTGATGGAAGTCGCCCGTTGCAGGAACGTAGACCACGTTCCATTGTCATTTTTAACAGTTGCAAGGAGCCTTTTGTGCAGGGTATTGTATGGCTTGCATCAATACTGGGGATATTATTAGCATTATCTTCTTCCCCATAGATATCTTCTAGACAAATAACTGGTTCTAAATTCCTATTGAAATCTCCCCCTATGATCAACATAGTTTTATGGTCTAGATTATAGATAATGCTGTCTAACTGGGCTATTGTCTCTGATTCTTTATTTGACGATTGGGGTCTATTATAAATGTTGATAATACAGATTACCCGTCCTTTAACATCTTGGGATTTTATGGCCAGAATGTCAGGACTATTAGAGTCTATCTGTTTAAAGTCAATGCCCAGTGTAATTTTTACCCAGATTATCAAACCACCAGAGGGTCTACCTTTATTTAGATTTGATGCCGGTATATAAAATGACCTGTAGCCTACTTTAAAGAAGTTTTCTACTTCCCATGTTTCTTGAAATAAAATGAGGTCCCCACTATTAATGTAGTCGTGCCATGCGGGATCAGACATATTTTTCCTTATTCCGGCAATGTTCCAAGAAATTAGCTTAACCTCGGCATTGTCCTTGCTATCAAATTGGTTATGATCCATATTTGTACCTTCGCCAATTATCGATATTAATAAGTTGTTATTTCCCAGTTGATCCATCGGGATGGGGTTAAAGCCCTGTTTGACTGCTTCCCTTGTATTATACCTGTCCTCATTCACCTGTAAGGAGTTAACAGTTATGTCACTAATTTCCTTTCCATGAGTTTCTCCCGGTCAGTCTACCTCATCTAGCCCATATAATTCTGTAAAATAATTTTTTGTAGCTGTTGGAGGATAGATGTTAAAACCTCCCGACATCACTTCATGAGCCGTGGTTTGCTGACATCTATGTATTCGCGTAGCCTTCGCGCTGTAGAAATAATTAAGATTTTTTACTCTAATAGGGCCCCTATCAGTGTAGTGCTGTTCGTTGCAAATTAATCTTACTACATTACTAATTCTGAAATTGACAATAATTGTATCTCCTTGTATGTCTTTTAGTCTTCTTCCTATCCAATTAACCCTTCTAACAAAGAGTATTTCTCCTTTCAAGTATCTAGGGATCGGCCTATTCTTGTTCAACCAGAATATCACTTTATTTTTTAGTTCTTGATAAGATTCTGGTTTCCCATTCTTTAATTAATTCAGGGACGCCAGTGAGCATGATTACATATGGTAATGACTCTGGCGGTAGGTCAATCGTTACCAATGGGACTTTCGTGTTGGTATCATAGTTATCTTATGTTTTTTGTACACTTTCAGAACAAAAGACCCTCCCACTCACATTTTTTCCATCACTAGTTGTTATACCTTGTACACTTTTACCAGGGTTTTTTTGTCTGTTTATTGCAAGTGGGACCCTTTCGATTCCCTACCTTTGTCGGTTGAACAGTAGCTACACCAGTTGCAGCCCCTGTAGCAATTACAGGATCCCCGTGAGGTGGCGATATGTTCTCCATTCTCCCTCTAACTTCAACTTTTATCAGGTTTTTTAAGGAGGTAAAGTTGTCTAGAGTTAACTGTTCAAATCTCTCAAGCTTTTCATTTACCAATTTTATCCTTTAAAGGAGGGGGAGGATCATTGATCTAACAATATGCTCTGTATGTGCCATTGACCCTCCAACACCCTCAGTAGAGGCGGGAGGGATAATTTCAGTACGGCTACCTGCAATGATTTGGATAGGTCTCCCTTGATTATCGTCAGGCCTTGCGGAAACCCTTCCTGCAGGTAGCCCTTGTTCAGGATTTACCAAGTCTACAGTTTTTAATAATAATCAATACTTATATCCACCATAAACAGAAACGACAAGCGGCCAACGATCTGATAAAAGCCTTGGAAAAAATAATGGAAGAAGATGACTCCGATTTAATCATCCTGGCAGGAGACTTCAACACGTTCCTCGCTAGTTCAGATCCAGATGACGATCTTAACCAAGAACTGAACGCTGCATGGGGAGTGCCAAGACAAGGCTCCGTAAAAATTAACAAACCAACGAAGTGCTCAAAAAATTAACTTCGACAACTAGAACACCTTAATCTAAGAGCCTTGAACGGGCGCTATGTCGAAGACGATGCACCTGTTGCAACTTTTTATTCCAACAAACAATCCTCCCACCTGGACTACACGTTTACATCTCTAAATATGTTAGGCTGGGTAACAGCGTTCAAAATAGGGACGACCGACCTTAGTGATCACCTGCCCCAAGAAGTCACAATAAAAGTCAACTCACAACCGGAAATTGATCCACACATAGGTATTGGCATTGAAGTGACATCAAACCTAAGGCGGCTTCAGTGTAATCCCGATAACATCGACTCCATAAGCCTTGCAGCAAAAACTCTTTTCACTGAAACGGTAAACTCCACATCTAACTTGTCAGAAGCTTGGCAAAATTTCATTCAAAACATCAGTGAGAAATTGTCAAAAAGTTCCTCAAATTGCTTACGCCAAGGAAAGGGAACTTCCAACAAACTACAATCTACCCCAGAAATGAAAACGCAAAAATGGTTAATAAACTGAACATTGAGACAGATGCGAAAGGATCCAACAAATCGTGACTTGCAAACTGTCCTAGGGAAAGCGAAAAAACTGTTAAAAATGAAGAAATGGGAAAAACAGAAACAAAAAAATGACGACCTATGGGCGAAACTTCTTTATGAAGGAAAACGGAAAAATAGCTCAAGGTTCTGGCAAATGATTAAAAGAATAAAGAACCCAGAACATCTCGGCCTAAATTCAAACATATCGGAGGAAGTATGGACAAAATATCTATTTAAGCACTTTAACAATGAGGACAGCCTTGAAGAGGTGGTGACAAAAAAACTCAGTAAAGAAGCTCTGAGTGAAAAAACAGACAATTGCTACACGGTTATAAGGACCCAAGAAACACGCTTGAACGGGGTCATGCTCCCACCTCGAACGGATAAACTAATGCCTGAACCAAGTTCTTCTCTCCACACCGAGTTTGGACTACTGACGACTGTGCCAACCGACGTCAAAAGGCAAATAGCAAGGGGTAGACCGACAGGAGCCCCCGGGCCAAACGGCATTCCACCAATGCTGTATAAATCAGACACGGAATTTTGGAACGCAGCACTAACACCAATATTTAACAGCATAAAGAACACCCAGACTCTTCCTGAGTTCTGGCATGGGTCAGTTATCAGCCCAATTTTGAAACATGGCAACAAGAAACATCCAAACAATTATCGGCTTATCGCCCTCATAGACGTGGAGGCCAAGTATTTCGCAGGAATCATGCTGGAGGAGTTAACGTCATGGGCATCTGAAAACTCAGTAATTCCGATCAACCAAACAGGGTTCTGCAGGGGCCAAGGGACCACAACTAACATCATGGCACTGACCTTGCTGATGGAAGCAGCAAAAGAGATCAAAAAACCTCTATACCTCTTCTTTATTGACTATACTGCTGCATTCGACCACGTGGAGCGCAACAAACTTTGGCAGAAACTGGATAACTGGGGAATACCTAAACATCTCCTAGACGTGCTGATACTACTCCACTCAAACACCTGGATTAAAGTTAAACTAGGAGCGGGCACACATCTCTCTAAACTCATTCTGACAACAAAAGGGTTAAAACAGGGGTGTGTGCTAGCACCAATCTTATTGAACCTCTTCCTTGCTGACCTACCAGGGGAACTTGATAAATGCCTTAGTCATGCACCGAAACTAGGGAAAATTCCCCTGTCCAACCTGCTATATGCGGACGACTTGGTGCTGATAAGCCGGACACCTATGGGCCTCCAGCATCTCCTGAATGTAGCCCACTCCTTTTCAGTAAAGAATGCCCTGCAAATAAATTTCAACAGATCGAAGGTCATGGCAGTGAATTACAAGGAAAAAAAAGGAAAATTAATTGGCACATAAATGGAGAAGGACTGGACCTGGTAACTACCTACAAGTACTTGGGTGTAATTCTGGACTCCAAGAACACGTTTAAACCTCAATTGGACTCCTTACGAGGAAAGGGAACCATGACCTACCTGGCTTTAAAATCTTTAAAGGCCAAACTCCCTGATCTAACGCTCAACCAGATCCTGCGCGCAAAGTTACAGCCGACTCTCACATATGGGAGTGAATCCCTTCAAGGGAAGGATGCCGCATTACTGGACATATTTGTAGCTAACTCATACAGGGCTATCTTTAACCTGCCAAGATACGTCTCACCTGCACAGATCCGGCTAGAATTCGGTATTCCTAAACAAACACTGGAAAGGCGGAGTGCGTATGTTACCAGCTGGCATAAGATTCGCACTGCTGAGGTTGGCTCTTTAAACTCCAACGTATGGGAAGAGCTGCTTCGACATCATAAATCCTCAGCCAGAGATTACTTATTTGACTCACTTCAAGTCCTAGGTCTGTCTGACGTCTGGGACACCCCAATAGACCTCTTGTCTTTCAAAAAAGTTGCGAAAAAATCAGCACGTATTATTTCATCTATTGAGGACGAGGAGGCATTAACAAAAAGAGCGCATGGCTGGATCACGCTCAGTGACTACGGAAGATCGCAACCACAAGCATACCTTAACATTGGTATGAACCTAAAAACGAAAGAAAAGTTTTTAAAATTACGCCTCGGCGTAATTCCAGTAATCCTGCATTTACCACCCTGGGTAAGAAAAAACTTTTCACAGCAGTGCCGCCTGTGTAAAGCTGACAAGGAAGACATTGTCCATGTGATATGTATTTGTCCTAAACTAAAGGACTTGAGGTACAATTTATTACGATCCTCTTTTAAATTACACGGCGTTCGGACATGCAGGCAGGCTGTTAAACTGTGCTTTAACCCCAGCAATACCAAATTAAACTGCCAGGTCATAAAGTTTTTTGATTCAATAGAAAAAAGATACAAGAGCGCTTGATGACCATTGAAAGATTTTATGGACAATTATGAACTGATATTAATCAAACTTTTAACTTGAGGAGATTGCGCACAAATGGACTTTCTAAATAATTTTTAGTAATGTTTTTATAGTTTTGTAAAGATTTTAATTAATCATGTACAAATAAAAAATGATTTGATTTGAACTGTGGATAATTTGGACCACCCTGTATCTTCCGATGATATATGGGCTGCGCCTGAGACACTGCGTTCTTCGACTCACCCTGGCTGCCAGCTTGATCACACTCTCCTCCAGAGTCTGAAAACTCTGAAGAATCCCAAATATTTCCATCCCACGTTTCAGGGTCCGAGTCATTTCTTACCTTTGCAATAGCTAAACGTACTTTTCTCTCATTAACCCTTCCCCTCCTTTTCTTGTACTTGTATTGCGCGATACGAACCGCAGCCTTTTCTGCCACAGTCTGGTGAGTTTCCAACTTATCTTGTAATAACTTATACTTACAGGTTAACATTGTTGAGGTATTTTTGGCTTCAACAAACTATTTCTCTATTTTTTCATATTCGTGCTGCAGCTGAACACATTTTTCATGCATTTTACGATAAGCACATAAGAGGATCCAGCCCCTTCTTCCTAACGTGCTAAGCTCTTTTCCTTTCTTGACAGGCACTTTTTGCAAACACACAACCACTTATGCTGGCCCAGCTTCAGCTAAACACACATTCCAATTTTCACTCAGCCCAGCGCAATTAGCCCACTCGGGCTATCTGCCATCCAGGTATTTTAATTGGTATCTGGGAATCTGCTTTCGGTTTTCTAGAAAAAAAAATTCTTTCCACTTTTATTTTTCTTTTCGAATCCTGAAAAGTGACGCCAAGATGTAGTGACATAATAGGACACACCTGGACCCTGCACTCCCAAGAGGAGGCAAATGCACTACTGCACCTATAAACAACACACACGTTAAACAGCACTCCCAAAAGTCGAGGCGGTAAAACAGAACCCAGCACTCTCTTAAGGCGAGGCAAGAAGACAAATTTAGGTGCATTTAAAGTGAAACACACATGTTTATTAATTCAATATTTTAGAAAGGAAGGAAAATTATATCAGTTAATGCAGACTCCCAAATATCAAATGACTCAAGTGCAAAATCAGAATGAAATGCAGCATTTATTTTCATGTTGCAAAGAGCAAAGAAACTTAGAAATTGTGAAGAGCAAAAACATGCCCTCCCCACTTTGCAGCTACGTGCGAGCACAGAAAATTGAGTTTGTTGCACAAGATGGAATCAGCACAGAAAATGGAGTCATTTATGCCAAATGGAGCCAATGGTCAATATATCACTCAATAACAGTACAGGCTTCAAGCTAAATTCCAAAAAGACAAAGGTCCTCCTTTTCAAACGTGACACCTCTTTTTGGAACTATACTCAATAGCAACATTAGGTGAGATTATGACAATTGAATCTCATATACCTTCTCCTAGTGCAATACAGGTGGTAAAGATTTCACTTCGGTTACATAAACAGCCTCAAGATGTAATAATAATCAATACTTATATCCACCATAAACAGAAACGACAAGCGGCCAACGATCTGATAAAAGCCTTGGAATAAATAATGGAAGAAGAGGACTCCAATTTAATCATCCTGGCAGGAGACTTCAACACGTTCCTTGTTAGTTCAGATCCAGATGACGATCTTAACCAAGAACTGAACGCTGCATGGGGAGTGCCAAGACAAGGCTCCGTAAAAATTAACAAACCAACGAAGTGCTAAAAAAACTTAACTTCGACAACTAGAACACCTTAATCTAAGAGCCTTGAACGGGCGCTATGTCGAAGACGATCCACCTGTTGCAACTTTTTATTCCAACAAACAATCCTCCCACCTGGACTACACGTTTACATCTCTAAATATGTTTGGCTGGGTAACAGCGTTCAATATAGGGACGACCGACCTTAGTGATCACCTGCCCCAAGAAGTCACAATAAAAGTCAACTCACAACCGGAAATTGATCCACACATAGGTATTGACATTGAAGTGACATCAAACCTAAGGCGGCTTCAGTGTAATCCCGATAACATCGACTCCACAAGCCTTGCAGCAAAAACTCTTTTCACTCAAACGGTAAACTCCACAACTAACTTGTCAGAAGCTTGGCAAAATTTCATTCAAAACATCAGTGAGAAATTGTCAAAAAGTTCCTCAAATTGCTTACGCCAAGGAAAGGGAACTTCCAACAAACTACAATCTACCCCAGAAATGAAAACGCAAAAACGGTTAATAAACTGAACATTGAGACAGATGCGAAAGGATCCAACAAATCGTGACTTGCAAACTGTCCTAGGGAAAGCGAAAAAATTGTTAAAAATGAAGAAATGGGAAAAACAGAAACAAAAAAATGATTGCACACAAATGAACTTTCTAAATAACTTTTAGTAATGTTTTTATAGTTTTGAAAAGATTTTAATTAATCATGTACAAATAAAAAATGATTTGATTTGAACTGTGGATAATTTGGACCACCCTGTATCTTCCGATGATATATGGGCTGCGCCTGAGACACTGCGTTCTTCCGACTCACCCTGGCTGCCAGCTTGATCACACTCTCCTCCAGAGTCTGAAAACTCTGAAGAATCCCAAATATTTCCATCCCACGTTTCAGGGTCCGAGTCATTTCTTACCTTTGCAATAGCTAAACATACTTTTCTCTCATTAACCCTTCCCCTCCTTTTCTTGTACTTGTATTGCGCGATATGAACCGCAGCCTTTTCTGCCACAGTCTGGTGATTTTCCAACTTATCTTGTAATAACTTATACTTACAGGTTAACATTGTTGAGGTATTTTTGGCTTCAACAAACTATTTCTCTATTTTTTCATATTCGTGCTGCACTGAACACATTTTTCATGCATTTTACGATAAGCACAAAAGAGGATCCAGCCCCTTCTTCCTAACGTGCTAAGCTCTTTTCCTTTCTTGACAGGCACTTTTTGCAAACACACAACCACTTATGCTGGCCCAGCTTCAGCTAAACACACATTCCAATTTTCACTCAGCCCAGCGCAATTAGCCCACTCGGGCTATCTCCCATCCAGGTATTTTAATTGGTATCTGGGAATCTGCTTTCGGTTTTCAAGAAAAAAAAAATCTTTCCACTTTTATTTTTCTTTTCGAATCCTGAAAAGTGACGCCAAGATGTAGTGACATAATAGGACACACCTGGACCCTGCACTCCCAAGAGGAGGCAAATGCACTACTGCACCTTTAAACAACACACACGTTAAACAGCACTCCCAAAAGTCGAGGCGGTAAAACAGAACCCAGCACTCTCTTAAGGCGAGGCAAGAAGACAAATTCAGGTGCATTTAAAGTGAAACACACATGTTTATTAATTCAATATTTTAGAAAGGAAGGAAAAATATATCAGTTAATGCAGACTCCCAAATATCAAATGACCCAAGTGCAAAATCAGAATGAAATGCAGCATTTATTTCCATGTTGCAAAGAGCAAAGAAACTTAGAAATTCTGTACATAAAGTAAGGAACACCTCACCGATCGATCATGCAACATCCTTGCCAACTCAAGCTGGAGAAGCCCTTCGACAGCCCAGGAAGGAGTTCGATCAGGACCCCAAGTTCCGTCACTTCCACAGCAGTACATCTACTCTGTGGTGAGCTTCTAACTGCCCATAGAAGGTCTCCAGCTTTAATACCTTTACTCAATGTGATGCGAAGATTTTAAAAACCTCGCCCCTTCTATTGGAAAAAAACAAGCTGCCTGTAATGGTCTGTGTCAAGATCAAGTCGGAGGCTGGCCAGGCTTCCGTATTTTGACTCCGAGACAGAGCTGTATATTCCGCACATTCCCTGAAAGGTACCAAGCAGGCATCCCACACAACATGTTCCAGTTCACTCTGATTGGTGAGGAGCGAAAGACAAGTGAAGAGCAAAAACATGCCCTCCCCACTTTGCAGCTACGTGCGAGCACAGAAAATTGAGTTTGTTGCACAAGATGGAATCAGCACAGAAAATGGAGTCAATTATGCCAAATGGAGCCAATGGTCAATATATCACTCAATAATAGTACAGGCTTCAAGCTAAATTCCAAAAAGACAAAGGTCCTCCTTTTCAAACGTGACACCTCTTTTTGGAACTATACTCAATAGCAACATTAGGTGAGATTATGACAATTGAATCTCATATACCTTCTCCTAGTGCAATACAGGGGGTAAAGATTTCACTTCGGTTACATAAACAGCCTCAAGATGTCATAATAATCAATACTTATATCCACCATAAACAGAAACGACAAGCGGCCAACGATCTGATAAAAGCCTTGGAAAAAATAATGGAAGAAGAGGACTCCGATTTAATCATCCTGGCAGGAGACTTCAACACGTTCCTCCTTAGTTCAGATCCAGATGACGATCTTAACCAAGAACTGAACGCTGCATGGGGAGTGCCAAGACAAGGCTCCGTAAAAATTAACAAACCAACGAAGTGCTCAAAAAATGTACTTCGACAACTAGAACACCTTAATCTAAGAGCCTTGAATGGGCGCTATGTCAAAGACGATCCACCTGTTGCAACTTTTTATTCCAACAAACAATCCTCCCACCTGGACTACACGTTTACATCTCTAAATATGTTTGGCTGGGTAACAGCGTTCAAAATAGGGACGACCGACCTTAGTGATCACCTGCCCCAAGAAGTCACAATAAAAGTCAACTCACAACCGGAGATTGATCCACACATAGGTATTGACATTGAAGTGACATCAAACCTAAGGCGGCTTCAGTGTAATCCCGATAACATCGACTCCACAAGCCTTGCAGCAAAAACTCTTTTCACTCAAACGGTAAACTCCACAACTAACTTGTCAGAAGCTTGGCAAAATTTCATTCAAAACATCAGTGAGAAATTGTCAAAAAGTTCCTCAAATTGCTTACGCCAAGGAAAGGGAACTTCCAACAAACTACAATCTACCCCAGAAATGAAAACGCAAAAACGGTTAATAAACTGAACATTGAGACAGATGCGAAAGGATCCAACAAATCGTGACTTGCAAACTGTCCTAGGGAAAGCGAAAAAACTGTTAAAAATGAAGAAATGGGAAAAACAGAAACAAAAAAATGACGACCTATGGGCGAAACTTCTTTATGAAGGAAAACGGAAAAATAGCTCAAGGTTCTGGCAAATGATTAAAAGAATAAAGAACCCAGAACATCTCGGCCTAAATTCAAACATATCGGAGGAAGTATGGACAAAATATCTATTTAAGCACTTTAACAATGAGGACAGCCTTGAAGAGGTGGTGACAAAAAAACTCAGTAAAGAAGCTCTGAGTGAAAAAACAGACAATTGCTACACGGTTATAAGGACCCAAGAAACACGCTTGAACGGGGTCATGCTCCCACCTCGAACGGATAAACTAATGCCTGAACCAAGTTCTTCTCTCCACACCGAGTTTGGACTACTGACGACTGTGCCAACCGACGTCAAAAGGCAAATAGCAAGGGGTAGACCGACAGGAGCCCCCGGGCCAAACGGCATTCCACCAATGCTGTATAAATCAGACATGGAATTTTGGAACGCAGCACTAACACCAATATTTAACAGCATAAAGAACAACCAGACTCTTCCTGAGTCCTGGCATGGGTCAGTTATCAGCCCAATTTTGAAACATGGCAACAAGAAACATCCAAACAATTATCGGCTTATCGCCCTCATAGACGTGGAGGCCAAGTATTTCGCAGGAATCATGCTGGAGGAGTTAACGTCATGGGCATCTGAAAACTCAGTAATTCCGATCAACCAAACAGGGTTCTGCAGGGGCCAAGGGACCACAACTAACATAATGGCACTGACCCTGCTGATGGAAGCAGCAAAAGAGATCAAAAAACCTCTATACCTCTTCTTTATTGACTATACTGCTGCATTCGACCACTTGGAGCGCAACAAACTTTGGCAGAAACTGGATAACTGGGGAATACCTAAACATCTCCTAGACGTGCTGATACTACTCCACTCAAACACCTGGATTAAAGTTAAACTAGGAGCGGGCACACATCTCTCTAAACTCATTCTGACAACAAAAGGGTTAAAACAGGGGTGTGTGCTAGCACCAATCTTATTGAACCTCTTCCTTGCTGACCTACCAGGGGAACTTGATAAATGCCTTAGTCATGCACCGAAACTAGGGAAAATTCCCCTGTCCAACCTGCTATATGCGGACGACTTGGTGCTGATAAGCCGGACACCTATGGGCCTCCAGCATCTCCTGAATGTAGCCCACTCCTTTTCAGTAAAGAATGCCCTGCAAATAAATTTCAACAGATCGAAGGTCATGGCAGTGAATTACAAGAAAAAAAAAGGAAAATTAATTGGCACATAAATGGAGAAGGACTGGACCTGGTAACTACCTACAAGTACTTGGGTGTAATTCTGGACTCCAAGAACACGTTTAAACCTCAATTGGACTCCTTACGAGGAAAGGGAACCATGACCTACCTGGCTTTAAAATCTTTAAAGGCCAAACTCCCTGATCTAACGCTCAACCAGATCCTGCGCGCAAAGTTACAGCCGACTCTCACATATGGGAGTGAATCCCTTCAAGGGAAGGACGCCGCATTACTGGACATATTTATAGCTAACTCATACAGGGCTATCTTTAACCTGCCAAGATACGTCTCGCCTGCACAGATCCGGCTAGAATTCGGTATTCTTAAACAAACACTGGAAAGGCGGAGTGCGTATGTTACCAGCTGGCATAAGATTCGCACTGCTGAGGTTGGCTCTTTAAACTCCAACGTATGGGAAGAGCTGCTTCAACATCATAAATCCTCAGCCAGAGATTACTTATTTGACTCACTTCAAGTCCTAGGTCTGTCTGACGTCTGGGACACCCCAATAGACCTCTTGTCTTTCAAAAAAGTTGCGAAAAAATCAGCACGTATTATTTCATCTATTGAGGACGAGGAGGCATTAACAAAAAGAGCGCATGGCTGGATCACGCTCAGTGACTACGGAAGATCGCAACCACAAGCATACCTTAACATTGGTATGAACCTAAAAACAAAAGAAAAGTTTTTAAAATTACGCCTCGGCGTAATTCCAGTAATCCTGCATTTACCACCCTGGGTAAGAAAAAACTTTTCACAGCAGTGTCGCCTGTGTAAAGCTGACAAGGAAGACATTGTCCATGTGATATGTATTTGTCCTAAACTAAAGGACTTGAGGTACAATTTATTACGATCCTCTTTTAAATTACACGGCGTTCGGACATGCAGGCAGGCTGTTAAACTGTGCTTTAACCCCAGCAATACCAAATTAAACTGCCAGGTCATAAAGTTTTTTGATTCAATAGAAAAAAGATACAAGAGCGCTTGATGACCATTGAAAGATTTTATGGACAATTATGAACTGATATTAATCAAACTTTTAACTTGAGGAGATTGCGCACAAATGAACTTTCTAAATAATTTTTAGTAATGTTTTTATAGTTTTGTAAAGATTTTAATTAATCATGTACAAATAAAAAATGATTTGATTTGAACTGTGGATAATTTGGACCACCCTGTATCTTCCGATGATATATGGGCTGCGCCTGAGACACTGCGTTCTTCGACTCACCCTGGCTGCCAGCTTGATCACACTCTCCTCCAGAGTCTGAAAACTCTGAAGAATCCCAAATATTTCCATCCCACGTTTCAGGGTCCGAGTCATTTCTTACCTTTGCAATAGCTAAACGTACTTTTCTCTCATTAACCCTTCCCCTCCTTTTCTTGTACTTGTATTGCGCGATACGAACCGCAGCCTTTTCTGCCACAGTCTGGTGAGTTTCCAACTTATCTTGTAATAACTTATACTTACAGGTTAACATTGTTGAGGTATTTTTGGCTTCAACAAACTATTTCTCTATTTTTTCATATTCGTGCTGCAGCTGAACACATTTTTCATGCATTTTACGATAAGCACATAAGAGGATCCAGCCCCTTCTTCCTAACGTGCTAAGCTCTTTTCCTTTCTTGACAGGCACTTTTTGCAAACACACAACCACTTATGCTGGCCCAGCTTCAGCTAAACACACATTCCAATTTTCACTCAGCCCAGCGCAATTAGCCCACTCGGGCTATCTGCCATCCAGGTATTTTAATTGGTATCTGGGAATCTGCTTTCGGTTTTCTAGAAAAAAAAATTCTTTCCACTTTTATTTTTCTTTTCGAATCCTGAAAAGTGACGCCAAGATGTAGTGACATAATAGGACACACCTGGACCCTGCACTCCCAAGAGGAGGCAAATGCACTACTGCACCTTTAAACAACACACACGTTAAACAGCACTCCCAAAAGTCGAGGCGGTAAAACAGAACCCAGCACTCTCTTAAGGCGAGGCAAGAAGACAAATTCAGGTGCATTTAAAGTGAAACACACATGTTTATTAATTCAATATTTTAGAAAGGAAGGAAAATTATATCAGTTAATGCAGACTCACAAATATCAAATGACTCAAGTGCAAAATCAGAATGAAATGCAGCATTTATTTTCATGTTGCAAAGAGCAAAGAAACTTAGAAATTGTGAAGAGCAAAAACATGCCCTCCCCACTTTGCAGCTACGTGCGAGCACAGAAAATTGAGTTTGTTGCACAAGATGGAATCAGCACAGAAAATGGAGTCAATTATGCCAAATGGAGCTAATGGTCAATATATCACTCAATAACAGTACAGGCTTCAAGCTAAATTCCAAAAAGACAAAGGTCCTCCTTTTCAAACGTGACACTTCTTTTTGGAACTATACTCAATAGCAACATTAGGTGAGATTATGACAATTGAATCTCATATACCTTCTCCTAGTGCAATACAGGTGGTAAAGATTTCACTTCGGTTACATAAACAGCCTCAAGATGTAATAATAATCAATACTTATATCCACCATAAACAGAAACGACAAGCGGCCAACGATCTGATAAAAGCCTTGGAATAAATAATGGAAGAAGAGGACTCCAATTTAATCATCCTGGCAGGAGACTTCAACACGTTCCTTGTTAGTTCAGATCCAGATGACGATCTTAACCAAGAACTGAACGCTGCATGGGGAGTGCCAAGACAAGGCTCGGTAAAAATTAACAAAACAACGAAGTGCTAAAAAAACGTAACTTCGACAACTAGAACACCTTAATCTAAGAGCCTTGAACGGGCGCTATGTCGAAGACGATCCACCTGTTGCAACTTTTTATTCCAACAAACAATCCTCCCACCTGGACTACACGTTTACATCTCTAAATATGTTTGGCTGGGTAACAGCGTTCAATATAGGGACGACCGACCTTAGTGATCACCTGCCCCAAGAAGTCACAATAAAAGTCAACTCACAACCGGAAATTGATCCACACATAGGTATTGACATTGAAGTGACATCAAACCTAAGGCGGCTTCAGTGTAATCCCGATAACATCGACTCCACAAGCCTTGCAGCAAAAACTCTTTTCACTCAAACGGTAAACTCCACAACTAACTTGTCAGAAGCTTGGCAAAATTTCATTCAAAACATCAGTGAGAAATTGTCAAAAAGTTCCTCAAATTGCTTACGCCAAGGAAAGGGAACTTCCAACAAACTACAATCTACCCCAGAAATGAAAACGCAAAAACGGTTAATAAACTGAACATTGAGACAGATGCGAAAGGATCCAACAAATCGTGACTTGCAAACTGTCCTAGGGAAAGCGAAAAAATTGTTAAAAATGAAGAAATGGGAAAAACAGAAACAAAAAAATGATTGCACACAAATGAACTTTCTAAATAACTTTTAGTAATGTTTTTATAGTTTTGTAAAGGTTTTTAATTAATCATGTACAAATAAAAAATGATTTGATTTGAACTGTGGATAATTTGGACCACCCTGTATCTTCCGATGATATATGGGCTGCGCCTGAGACACTGCGTTCTTCCGACTCACCCTGGCTGCCAGCTTGATCACACTCTCCTCCAGAGTCTGAAAACTCTGAAGAATCCCAAATATTTCCATCCCACGTTTCAGGGTCCGAGTCATTTCTTACCTTTGCAATAGCTAAACGTACTTTTCTCTCATTAACCCTTCCCCTCCTTTTCTTGTACTTGTATTGCGCGATATGAACCGCAGCCTTTTCTGCCACAGTCTGGTGATTTTCCAACTTATCTTGTAATAACTTATACTTACAGGTTAACATTGTTGAGGTATTTTTGGCTTCAACAAACTATTTCTCTATTTTTTCATATTCGTGCTGCACTGAACACATTTTTCATGCATTTTACGATAAGCACAAAAGAGGATCCAGCCCCTTCTTCCTAACGTGCTAAGCTCTTTTCCTTTCTTGACAGGCACTTTTTGCAAACACACAACCACTTATGCTGGCCCAGCTTCAGCTAAACACACATTCCAATTTTCACTCAGCCCAGCGCAATTAGCCCACTCGGGCTATCTCCCATCCAGGTATTTTAATTGGTATCTGGGAATCTGCTTTCGGTTTTCAAGAAAAAAAAAATCTTTCCACTTTTATTTTTCTTTTCGAATCCTGAAAAGTGACGCCAAGATGTAGTGACATAATAGGACACACCTGGACCCTGCACTCCCAAGAGGAGGCAAATGCACTACTGCACCTTTAAACAACACACACGTTAAACAGCACTCCCAAAAGTCGAGGCGGTAAAACAGAACCCAGCACTCTCTTAAGGCGAGGCAAGAAGACAAATTCAGGTGCATTTAAAGTGAAACACACATGTTTATTAATTCAATATTTTAGAAAGGAAGGAAAAATATATCAGTTAATGCAGACTCCCAAATATCAAATGACCCAAATGCAAAATCAGAATGAAATGCAGCATTTATTTCCATGTTGCAAAGAGCAAAGAAACTTAGAAATTCTGTACATAAAGTAAGGAACACCTCACCGATCGATCATGCAACATCCTTGCCAACTCAAGCTGGAGAAGCCCTTCGACAGCCCAGGAAGGAGTTCGATCAGGACCCCAAGTTCCGTCACTTCCACAGCAGTACATCTACTCTGTGGTGAGCTTCTAACTGCCCATAGAAGGTCTCCAGCTTTAATACCTTTACTCAATGTGATGCGAAGATTTTAAAAACCTCGCCCCCTTCTATTGGAAAAAAACGAGCTGCCTGTAATGGTCTGTGTCAAGATCAAGTCGGAGGCTGGCCAGGCTTCCGTATTTTGACTCCGAGACAGAGCTGTATATTCCGCACATTCCCTGAAAGGTACCAAGCAGCCATCCCACACAACATGTTCCAGTTCACTCTGATTGGTGAGGAGCGAAAGACAAGTGAAGAGCAAAAACATGCCCTCCCCACTTTGCAGCTACGTGCGAGCACGGAAAATTGAGTTTGTTGCACAAGATGGAATCAGCACAGAAAATGGAGTCAATTATGCCAAATGGAGCCAATGGTCAATATATCACTCAATAATAGTACAGGCTTCAAGCTAAATTCCAAAAAGACAAAGGTCCTCCTTTTCAAACGTGACACCTCTTTTTGGAACTATACTCAATAGCAACATTAGGTGAGATTATGACAATTGAATCTCATATACCTTCTCCTAGTGCAATACAGGGGGTAAAGATTTCACTTCGGTTACATAAACAGCCTCAAGATGTAATAATAATCAATACTTATATCCACCATAAACAGAAACGACAAGCGGCCAACGATCTGATAAAAGCTTTGGAAAAAATAATGGAAGAAGAGGACTCCGATTTAATCATCCTGGCAGGAGACTTCAACACGTTCCTCCTTAGTTCAGATCCAGATGACGATCTTAACCAAGAACTGAACGCTGCATGGGGAGTGCCAAGACAAGGCTCCGTAAAAATTAACAAACCAACGAAGTGCTCAAAAAATGTACTTCGACAACTAGAACACCTTAATCTAAGAGCCTTGAATGGGCGCTATGTCAAAGACGATCCACCTGTTGCAACTTTTTATTCCAACAAACAATCCTCCCACCTGGACTACACGTTTACATCTCTAAATATGTTTGGCTGGGTAACAGCGTTCAAAATAGGGACGACCGACCTTAGTGATCACCTGCCCCAAGAAGTCACAATAAAAGTCAACTCACAACCGGAGATTGATCCACACATAGGTATTGACATTGAAGTGACATCAAACCTAAGGCGGCTTCAGTGTAATCCCGATAACATACACTCCACAAGCCTTGCAGCAAAAACTCTTTTCACTCAAACGGTAAACTCCACAACTAACTTGTCAGAAGCTTGGCAAAATTTCATTCAAAACATCAGTGAGAAATTGTCAAAAAGTTCCTCAAATTGCTTACGCCAAGGAAAGGGAACTTCCAACAAACTACAATCTACCCCAGAAATGAAAACGCAAAAACGGTTAATAAACTGAACATTGAGACAGATGCGAAAGGATCCAACAAATGGTGACATGCAAACTGTCCTAGGGAAAGCGAAAAAACTGTTAAAACTGAAGAAATGGGAAAAACAGAAACAAAAAAATGACAACCTATGGGCGAAACTTCTTTATGAAGGAAAACGGAAAAATAGCTCAAGGTTCTGGCAAATGATTAAAAGAATAAAGAACCCAGAACATCTCGGCCTAAATTCAAACATATCGGAGGAAGTATGGACAAAATATCTATTTAAGCACTTTAACAATGAGGACAGCCTTGAAGAGGTGGTGACAAAAAAACTCAGTAAAGAAGCTCTGATTGAAAAAACAGACAATTGCTACGCGGTTATTAGGACCCAAGAAACACGCTTAAACGGGCTCATGCTCCCACCTCGAACGGATAAACTAATGCCTGAACCAAGTTCTTCTCTCCACACCGAGTTTGGACTACTGACGACTGTGCCAACCGACGTCAAAAGGCAAATAGAAAGGGGTAGACCGACAGGAGCCCCCGGGCCAAACGACATTCCACCAATGCTGTATAAATCAGACGCGGAATTTTGGAACGCAGCACTAACACCAATATTTAGCAGCATAAAGAACACCCAGACTCTTCCTGAGTCCTGGCATGGGTCAGTTATCAGCCCAATTTTGAAACATGGCAACAAGAAACATCCAAACAATTATCGGCTTATCGCCCTCAGAGACGTGGAGGCCAAGTATTTCGCAGGAATCATACTTGAGGAGTTAACGTCATGGGCATCTGAAAACTCAGTAATTCCGATCAACCAAACAGGGTTCTGCAGGGGCCAAGGGACCACAACTAACATCATGGCACTGACCCTGCTGATGGAAGCAGCAAAAGAGATCAAAAAACCTCTATACCTCTCCTTTATTGACTATACTGCTGCATTCGACCACGTGGATCGCAACAAACTTTGGCAGAAACTGGATAACTGGGGAATACCTAAACATCTCCTAGACTTGCTGATACTACTCCACTCAAACACCTGGATTAAAGTTAAACTAGGAGCAGGCACACATCTCTCTAAACTCATTCTGACAACAAAAGGTTTAAAACAGGGGTGTGTGCTAGCACCAATCTTATTGAACCTCTTCCTTGCTGACCTACCAGGGGAACTTGATAAATGCCTTAGTCATGCACCGAAACTAGGGAAAATTCCCCTGTCCAATCTGCTATATGCGGACAACTTGGTGGGGATAAGCCGGACACCTATGGGCCTCCAGCATCTTCAAGATGTAGCCCACTCCTTTTCAGTAAAGAATGCCCTGCAAATAAATTTCAACAGATCGAAGGTCATGGCAGTGAATTACAACAAAAAAAAAGGAAAATTAATTGGCACATAAATGGAGAAGGACTGGACCTGGTAACTTCTACAAGTACTTGGGTGTAATTCTGGACTCCAAGAACACGTTTAAACCTCAATTGGACTCCTTACGAGGAAAGGGAACCATGACCTACCTGGCTTTAAAATCTTTAAAGGCCAAACTCCCTGATCTAACGCTCAACCAGATCCTGCGCGCAAAGTTACAGCCGACTCTCACATATGGGAGTGAATCCCTTCAAGGGAAGGACGCCGCATTACTGGACATATTTATAGCTAACTCATACAGGGCTATCTTTAACCTGCCAAGATACATTTTGCCTGCACAGATCCGGCTAGAATTCGGTATTCTTAAACAAACACTAGAAAGGCGGAGTGCGTATGTTACCAGCTGGCATAAGATACGCACTGCTGAGGTTGGATCTTTAAACTCCAACGTATGGGAAGAGCTGCTTCGACATCATAAATCCTCAGCCAGAGATTACTTATTTGACTCACTTCAAGTCCTAGGTCTGTCTGACGTCTGGGACACCCCAATAGACCTCTTGTCTTTCAAAAAAGTTGCGAAAAAATCAGCACGTATTAATTCATCTATTGAGGACAAGGAGGCATTAACAAAAAGAGCACATATCTGGATCACGCTCAGTGACTACGGAAGATCACAACCACAAGCATACCTTAACATTGGTATGAACCTAAAAACGAAAGAAAAGTTTTTAAAATCACGCCTCGGCGTAATTCCAGTAATCCCGCATTTACCACCCTGGGTAAGAAAAAACTTTTCACAGCAGTGCCGCCTGTGTAAAGCTGACAAGGAAGACATTGTCCATGTGATATGTATTTGTCCTAAACTAAAGGACTTGAGGTACAATTTATTACGATCCTCTTTTAAATTACACGGCGTTCGGACATGCAGGCAGGCTGTTAAACTGTGCTTTAACCCCAGCAATACCAAATTAAACTGCCAGGTCGTAAAGTTTTTTGATTCAGTAGAAAAAAGATACAAGAGCGCTTGATGACCATTGAAAGATTTTATGGACAATTATGAACTGATATTAGTCAAACTTTTAACTTGAGGAGATTGCGCACAAATGAATTTTCTAAATAACTTTTAGTAATGTTTTTATAGTTTTGTAAAGATTTTAATTAATCATGTACAAATAAAAAATGATTTGATTTGAACTGTGGATAATTTGGACCACCCTGTATCTTCCGATGATATATGGGCTGCGCCTGAGACACTGCGTCCTTCCGACTCACCCTGGCTGCCAGCTTGATCACACTCTCCCCCAGAGTCTGAAAACTCTGAAGAATC
Organism: Triturus cristatus; assembly: GCF_964204655.1. Taxonomy (NCBI): domain Eukaryota; kingdom Metazoa; phylum Chordata; class Amphibia; order Caudata; family Salamandridae; genus Triturus; species Triturus cristatus. The sequence continues at coordinate 1,270,868,494 of NC_140585.1, read as the reverse complement.
CCAAATATTTCCATCCCACGTTTCAGGGTCCGAGTCATTTCTTACCTTTGCAATAGTTAAACGTACTTTTTATCTCATTAACCCTTCCCCTCCTTTTCTTGTACTTGTATTGCGCGATACGAACCGCAGCCTTTTCTGCCACAGTCTGGTGAGTTTCCAACTTATCTTGTAATAACTTAAACTTACAGGTTAACATTGTTGAGGTATTTTTTGCTTCAACAAACTATTTCTCTATTTTTTCATATTCGTGCTGCAGCTGAACACATTTTTCATGCATTTTATGATAAGCACATAAGAGGATCCAGCCCCTTCTTCCTAACGTGCTAAGCTCTTTTCAATTCTTGAAAGGCACTTTTTGCAAACACGCAACCACTTATGCTGGCCCAGATTCAGCTGTACATACATTCCAATTTTCACTCAGCCCAGCGCAATTAGCCCACTCGGGCTATCTCCCATCCAGGTACTTTAATTGGTATCTGGGAATCTGCTTTCGGTTATCTAGAAAAAAAAAATTCTTTCCACTTTTATTTTTCTTTTCGAATCCTGAAAAGTGACGCCAAGATGTAGTGACATAATAGGACACACCTGGACCCTGCACTCCCAAGAGGAGGCAAATGCACTACCTCACCTTTAAACAACACACACGTTAAACAGCACTCCCAAAAGTCGAGGCGGAAAACAGAACCCAGCACTCTCTTAACCCCTTCTGTGCCACGCCCTTTCCCCCTCCTGTGCCGGGCGTTTCATTAGTGGGTGGGGTTCATGACGAGATAGTCTCGTCATGGGCACAGCGCGACCGTGCTCCATGACGAGACTATCTCGTCATGGGCACAGAAGAGGTTAAGTCGAGGCAAGAAGACAAATTCAGGTGCATTTAAAGTGACACACACATGTTTATTAATTCAATATTTTAGAAAGGAAGGAAAAATATATCAGTTAATGCAGACTCCCAAATATCAAATGACTCAAGTGCAAAATCAGAATGAAATGCAGCATATATACATGTTGCAAAGAGCAAAGAAACTTAGAAATTATGTACATAAAGTAAGGAACACTTCACCGATCGATCATGCAACATCCTTGCCAACTCAAGCTGGAGAAGCCCTTCGACAGCCCAGGAAGGAGTTTGATCAGGACCCCAAGTTCCGTCACTTCCACAGCAGTACATCTACTCTGTGGTGAGCTTCTAACTGCCCCTCGAAGGTCTCCAGCTTTAATACCTTTACTCAACGTGAGGCGAAGATTTTAGAAACCTCGCCCCCTTCTACTGGAAAAAACCGAGCTGCCTGTAATGGTCTGTGTCAAGATCAAGACGGAGGCTGGCCAGGCTTCCGTATTTTGACTCCGAGACAGAGCTGTACATTCCGCACATTCCCGGAAAGGTACCAAGCAGGCATCCCACACAACATGTTCCAGTTCACTCTGCGAGCACAGAAAATCGAGTTTGTTGCTCAAGATGGAATCAGCACAGAAAATGGAGTCAATTATGCCAAATGGAGCCAATGGTCAATATATCACTCAATAACAGTACAGGCTTCAAGCTAAATTCCAAAAAGACAAAGGTCCTCCTTTTCAGACGTGACACCTCTTTTTGCAACTATACTTGGTGGCCTCAATCTCCTGGTTCTCTTCCCTGTCCTGTCTCTAAGGCAAAGAACTTGGGAGTCATTTTTTACACCAATCTTTCCTTTAGAGAACAGTCTATCCATCTTGCTTCCTCTTGTTTTCTAGAGCTGGAAAACTTTGAAGAAGATTTTGCGTTTTCTGCCAGTTGATCTAAAAAACAGTGGCTACTTCCCTCACTCTATCCAGGTTATACTACTGTAATGCACTTTATGTTGGTACCTAGCAGGGTATCCTGAAGAAACTCCAGAGGCTGCAAAATGCAGCAGTTCGGGTCTTGAATAGCATCAAAAATTATGAACGTGTTTCCAAAGCGATGAAGGACCTCCACTGGTTACCCATCAAAAAAAGTGTGGCTTTACGGCTCTCTGTCTTGTTCAGAAATCTCTTTATCCTCAAGGTCCTGACATTTTCAAAAGTTATATTTCTTGGTACTTTCCTAAGAGATCTCTTTGATTAGCTTCAGCAAGATATGTTTCGTTCCCCTTAGCCAAAAAAGACTTCTTGGGGTGGCAGAAACTGCCAGTCTTTGGAACCAAATGTTTTGGATTTTCTCAGCTATCAGGAAATCACTAAAAACGTGGTTATTTACCCTTCTGGGGTAAATCTCCGTAGGCAGTTATCAACCTCCTTACTTTTAGACAGCGCAGAGACGCCCTTAGGCATACATCATGCTTTATAAAATTCAATCAAATCAAAACAGGTGGCGCAGGGAAGGCCCAGAGTGAGAACTGTTACAAGCAACTATCTTTGATTGCGTCCTGGCCACACTCCCTTTGGACCATGCTTTAACTAAATTTTAATGTACTGCAGGACTTTTATAACATATTGTTATTGCTAAAATGTCCTCCACTTTTTACTACCACTTAAGAACTTCCTTCTAATTTTGATCATGCAATGTTTTCTATCTCAAAGCTACTAACGTATTCTGAGCTTTGTCTTACTATTTTACTAGTAAGTATTTGCATTACTTGGTCCTTGGCCTTGGTTCATCCTGCCAATAAACAGTACTAACATTCCCCTTTAAGTTACTACTCTCTATTTCATTAAAATTCTCTCTTGAGGAAAATACAGTTTTTATAAAACAAATGTAATGCTATGCTCAATGTTCTAGATAATGTTTTGAACTATTCAAAACACAATTATGTGATGTGCACATTAATTTGCAAAAGGAGTAGTATTCCATTTTAGATAATCACTAATACTCAGTTTGTAAAACCAATGTATATTTATTTTATGATTTTGATTTTTCAGTACCTTTCCTCAATTTGTGATGCAGCTTTTTGGCTTGCATTTATTTTATAGGCCTGATCAGGACAATTCGTGATCAAAAGGATAAAAAATGTGGACAAAGCTTCCTTGATTAGCTCCCTTAGGGCCAGATATGCAAAGCATCCTACCAGTAGGCAGTTTGCAATCGGTAAAATGCTTTTTGCTGGTTTCCAACCCTATTTTGCAAGTCAGTAACTAGTACAGACTCGCAAAATAGGGTTTATGTGTCGCTGTTAGGAAGAAGCCTGTTAAGGGTGTCCCTTCCTAATAGCGACTTGCACTGGTATGTAGGAATGTTTTGCGACCGAGAAGGAGGTTGCAAAACATTTGCAGTTACCACCCACTTGGGCGCCAACATTTTTTAAAGAGCTGGCAGTGGTACCACGGATCGTTGCCTACTCTTAAAAAATGAATAGGTAGATTTTCATCTTTATTTTTGTAAATGCATCGAGTTTTCCTTTAAGAAAAACAGGCTGCATTACAAAAATAAATATTGCTTTATTTAAAAATCAATCACAGACATGGTGGTCTGCTGACCCCAGTACTCCACCATCCCTGTGATTGTAGCCATTCACAATGGGTCGCAAATTGCGACCTGCCTTATGAATATTGATGAGGCAGGTCCATTTGCGAGCCACTGCGAATCCCTAACAGTGTCAAACATACTGTTGTGCATCGCAGTTTGTGATTTCCTAGTAGCGAATCGCTAAAATTCGCTATTAGGAAATCACAAAATGCAATTCTGTACATCTGTCCGTTCGTGCTTCTACATCACATATTTGTATGTATTCCATAACACCTCACGTGGTTATGGTATGTGTGCATCGTTCTCATTTCATATGTTAATTCCCTCATACTCAAAAAGAAAGTTTCCGCTGTTCCTCAAAGTTGAAAGGAGGGAGAAGAGTCAGGTGGAAGGCTAGAACCAATTGTACCCGCTTGGTATTGGGAATTGGTAATCCATTTGTCGGATAATAATGCCCTCACACACCCTTGCAGGTGTCATGCTTCATCATATGGGCTGCTCCTCGTCGGGCCGGCGGTGCAATGCCCGACGGGCTCCCTTTGTAAGGGGCACTTTGTCGGAGATCTTCAATCCGACTGCCGTATGGTGAAGTGCGGGTGAGGGGGCCTAAGTGGTGTAGATGTGCCTAAGTGGTTTAAAACAGGGTATAGAGTGCTGGCTGGAAATCAATTTATTCTTGGGGCCTCCTTCCCTAATTAAAAACGTGAAAGTATGGCACTCAACGGAGTATAATGTCTCATGTGTGAGTGAACTAAAAAATGGTCAACATGTTTCTCGCTATGAGTTTGTGTACTCGCGATTCTTCAGGACCTCAGCAAAACACTATCTACAAAGGAAAATAACAGTATTCTCAACTAGGATTTGTCACGTCAGTGGTGACTCTTATTAAAATACCTGTCAGTGTCTGGTATTACCTGTAAAGGAAATGTTGCCAGTTAGAATAGAACACCGTTGACACATTGGTACAGGAAACTAGTCAAAAACGTGACTCTTCAACCATGCTAAAGGTAAAAACTGTGGTGTTTTCCTAAAGCAAAAATTGCATCTAAACAAATACAATGGTGATGTGTCCCAAAGGTGAACTAGAAGTGGCTATTCACCTATGTGGACTATATTAAAAAGCAGTGGGAAATACTTGTGAATGGACTTACCCTATTCGGTATAAGATTAGACAGCAGCAGTACTCGGTGGGTTTACATCGAGCTAGAATTTCTCATAAAGTAGAACTATACATGAAACCAAATAATGATGTCGGTAAAACAACAATCACGGACAAGCACTGAGACAGATAGTACAGTTGTGGTTACATGTATTAGCAATCATATCCCTATGGGGTAGATCATATATCAAGGTGACAAAAACCGATCTAAAAGAAGTCATACTCTAAGATATGGCAATTGTCTCCAGTATGTAAGGAGTCAGCATGATACTGGGGTTGTATGCATAGAGTGTTATACCTGGCGTCTGTGGAGTTTAAACTACGCCAAGGCAGTTAGGTGGAGAGAGCCCTCATGTGTGTAATAAGTGTTGAGGGTCGTGTGTCTGCATAGTTGTCCTATGTCAAGGATCATTAAATCGGTAAGGCCGAAGTTACAATAACCTGAGGTGAGACCCGTATGCTTAACCATGCTGCAAGTTGATTGGATGGGTCACCGATGGAGGGTGTGACCAATCGGAAGGACTAGTATGGGTAAAAATTGTATACAAAAGTGCCCCGGGTTGTTTAGTTAAGACCCAGATACGCCGGCGTTCTTAACCCGAGTTCTGGGGGGGAAAAAACAACAACAGAGAAGGACTCTTGGAACATAGAAATGAGCCAAATGTTTCACCAACACTAACTTGTGTTACTACTTTCACACCGGTTTCCACACAGTTGACTCGCGTGCTAAAGAAACACTGGGATATCCTCAATACAGGAACCTTACACCTTGAAACACCACGCTTTGCATATAAGCGATCCAAAAACATCAAGGATATGCTCATACGCACAAGGCCTAAACCTGAGATTAAGTCCCTACAACGCACACTCTGGCAATTACCACCAGTGAAGGGACACCATCCTTGTGGCACATGTAGTGCTTGTACTTTTACTTCAGTACATAAGACAGTCACACTGAACAGCACTTTTGTTTGGGAATTGAGGACCCACACAAATTGCAATACATCGAACTGCATTTACCTGCTCATCTGCCCCTGCGATCTTTACTATGTGGGGATGACGACTCGCCCTATCAAATTGCGCATTTCTGAGCATCGCAGTAGTTTCCGCTGCCACAAAAACAACACCAAACTATATGCTCACTTTCACGAAAAGGGACACTCACCGGACTCGGTAAAATGGCTGATTTTAGAAGCCAATCCCTTGCTTACCAAACCGAGCCTTTTTGCAAGAGAGCAGCGATGGATACACCGTTTATCCTCTAATACTGGGGGCCTTAACGATGATATCCCTTGGAGCTCGATAAAAACCTGAGCTTTTCCATATTGTAACAGGAATATGACCCTCAAGTTGGTTGAGTCTGTAGTCCTAGTATGAGCCCCCTATTTTATTTTATAGTATATTACCACACGTTTCCAAACCTGACGTGTATTAACTACTTTTTACTTCCGAATAAATACATTCAAGAACCAAACCGAGGGTTCCTAAATCAGACTCCTTTCCACCAGTTTTCCCAGCCACAATGCAGTGACGATACAAGCTAATTTCTAATCCTCCGTCTTAAGATGGCCGCCTCATTCACATGATTCCCGGGTCTACTGTTCGAGATCTTATCCCTATCCATGATGGCCGCCATTTCCTACTACTGCTCCACCCCCGTCCAGAGTCACCTGACTATGTTTTCCTCTTTTAAGTTCCACCACTCTGATGTACGAGTCACCTTCCGGACTCGGTGGTGAGGGTAGGTCATTACGGCTGACACGAGCGGCAAGCAATGTAAGTAGCTTTAAGCCCTGATCATATTACCGCTAACCCTCTTTGAGGCTTGCTCTGCTTTGCTTTTCCCTTCTCTCTCCCCTCCCTCCCCTTTTTTTTCCCCCCCAGAACTCGGGTTAAGAACGCCGGCGTATCTGGGTCTTAACTAAACAACCCGGGGCACTTTTGTATACAATTTTTACCCATACTAGTCCTTCCGATTGGTCACACCCTCCATCGGTGACCCATCCAATCAACTTGCAGCATGGTTAAGCATACGGGTCTCACCTCAGGTTATTGTAACTTCGGCCTTACCGATTTAATGATCCTTGACATAGGACAACTATGCAGACACACGACCCTCAACACTTATTACACACATGAGGGCTCTCTCCACCTAACTGCCTTGGCGTAGTTTAAACTCCACAGACGCCAGGTATAACACTCTATGCATACAACCCCAGTATCATGCTGACTCCTTACATACTGGAGACAATTGCCATATCTTAGAGTATGACTTCTTTTAGATCGGTTTTTGTCACCTTGATATATGATCTACCCCATAGGGATATGATTGCTAATACATGTAACCACAACTGTACTATCTGTCTCAGTGCTTGTCCGTGATTGTTGTTTTACCGACATCATTATTTGGTTTCATGTATAGTTCTACTTTATGAGAAATTCTAGCTCGATGTAAACCCACCGAGTACTGCTGCTGTCTAATCTTATACCGAATAGGGTAAGTCCATTCACAAGTATTTCCCACTGCTTTTTAATATAGTCCACATAGGTGAATAGCCACTTCTAGTTCACCTTTGGGACACATCACCATTGTATTTGTTTAGATGCAATTTTTGCTTTAGGAAAACACCACAGTTTTTACCTTTAGCATGGTTGAAGAGTCACGTTTTTGACTAGTTTCCTGTACCAATGTGTCAACGGTGTTCTATTCTAACTGGCAACATTTCCTTTACAGGTAATACCAGACACTGACAGGTATTTTAATAAGAGTCACCACTGACGTGACAAATCCTAGTTGAGAATACTGTTATTTTCCTTTGTAGATAGTGTTTTGCTGAGGTCCTGAAGAATCGCGAGTACACAAACTCATAGCGAGAAACATGTTGACCATTTTTTAGTTCACTCACACATGAGACATTATACTCCGTTGAGTGCCATACTTTCACGTTTTTAATTAGGGAAGGAGGCCCCAAGAATAAATTGATTTCCAGCCGGCACTCTATACCCTGTTTTAAACCACTTAGGCACATCTACACCACTTAGGCCCCCTCACCCGCACTTCACCATACGGCAGTCGGATTGAAGATCTCCGACAAAGTGCCCCTTACAAAGGGAGCCCGTCGGGCATTGCACCGCCGGCCCGACGAGGAGCAGCCCATATGATGAAGCATGACACCTGCAAGGGTGTGTGAGGGCATTATTATCCGACAAATGGATTACCAATTCCCAATACCAAGCGGGTACAATTGGTTCTAGCCTTCCACCTGACTCTTCTCCCTCCTTTCAACTTTGAGGAACAGCGGAAACTTTCTTTTTGAGTTTGCATACCCCAGGGGCGCTTTCTTCTGCTGGACCTCCCGTTCCCCTGAGGACGGAAATAGCCCCTCTCTGTCCCTCCTTTTTGTAATTCATGCTTTGCACGGCCTAAACACCCGTGGGACCCCTACCGGTGGGTAAGATCTGTTCTATCCCCCAAATTTCGACGATACTATTGTCTTTTAATTTTACACCTCTACCTCAATTCCACCCATCCACACATGGAGGGCCAGGGCTTGAGCTATGGGGACGACCATGCAGCGGAAATACTTAGGACCCCCTCTATTCTGGGTCTCGATTATGAGACTGCTACAGGAAGCCAATCGGCCGATTGGCAATCATTATCAGATATGAAACGAGAGTGGGTACGGATTACATTACATGGTGCCCTGATGACGGAATACTTTAGGGCTAACATTTCACCTAATGGCCTTATTGTTAAAAATGTCCCTAGGATCTTCTGGGAGGATGGGCAATTCAAAGTTGAATGGTCCCAAATCTCCTGGAAGTGTACAAGAGATCTCCTCATCCTCATTGTTAACACAGCCAAAAGACTAGCGGACGAGCTACTAGTACGGATTCAAGCAGCAGAAAGCACGTTGAAACAATCCAACCCTGGCTCAAGTTTCAAGTCCAAACTGACCGAACTTAATAACGAGATCGCTGAACATAAAGAGTATCTGATGAAACAGAAAGTTACAAAGTTACAAAAGGATATTAAACGCTTTGAGAAAGAGAAAGTATACCCATATCTCAAAGCCGATTATGTCCCATCCAACACCAACTACTCATCAGATACCGATACCAACTCTTCCAGAAGAGGGTCTTCGACCAACAGTGACTCCAGCACTGAATACTCAAGACCTAATCAATACAGAGGGAAGAAGGGCAGACAAGGATACAATACCTTTCCCCCGCCTATGTACCAAGGACCGCCCTTCTGGCCATACCCTTTGTACCAGCAAGGCCCCCCACAATTTGGACAACACTGCCCACCCCCATTTGTACCCCAAGGCATGAGCCAGCCTTTTTTAGGCAGAGGTTGGGGCAGAGGGCGAGGGCGAAGAAGAGGGTCCTCGCAGGAAGGGAAAAGAGTACAGTGGGAAGAACCTCCCCAACGAGGGATGGAGACCAGGAGCCACAGCAACAAGAAACAAACCTAGTCGTGAATCTATCGTCCAGGCGATTGACACAGACAGAAGATGATGTCCTCCAAAAAGGACTAGGTTTTGTCCCTACTCCCAGAGTTGATCCATTCATGCAGATCTGTGAATTACACCAATTTTTTCGCAAGATCCGCCTCAGATTTTTCTTTGAAGGAAAAGCAAGGATACCCGAAACAGATTCGGGTCTTCGTAATCCTTCTACTTTCACCCCACACGCGGGGATGGTACCAAATGAAGTCCTGACTTACGAACAGGCAGTACTTAAGGAAGTGAAAACAATCCAAGGACGGCAAACCTTCAAGAACATCAGCAACAAGGAAAGATTGGCTATTGAGACATTGGCCAATGACCCAAGTATCACCATTAAACAAGCCGACAAGGGTGGGGCCACTGTCATAATGAATACAACAGACTATGACACTGAATGCCTACGACAATTGGGGGATAGGAAATACTATACTCCTATTTCCATAAATCCTACAGTACGTCTGAAAAAATCCATTACCAGCCTGGTAGATTCAGCCGAAAGCCAAGGATGGCTGAGCGAGAATGAGGCTTCATTTCTCGTCAAGAAAGAACCAAAAACCCCCTACTTTTACGTTTTACCCAAAATCCATAAGGGGGTCATACCAGTACCTGGTCGTCCCATAGTGTCTGGCATTGATTCCATTTTGGAACCCCTCTCGCAGTTTTGCGACCATTTCCTGCAACCCTTGGTGAAAGACACCCCATCATACATACAGGATACAACTGATGTACTACGCCTACTTGACCAGATTCAGGGGACGGATGACATCAACTTCCTCATTACCCTAGATGTTGTGGCCCTCTACACGAACATCCCCCAAAGGGCCACACTGGGGGTTATTGAGGAAGTTTTGAATTCAATCCCTTGGGAGTCACTCACCCCTCCATCTTTTATCACAGCCTGCGCTACACTAGCACTAACTGAAAACTTTTTTGAGTTCAAGGGCAAGCTCTATCACCAGACACAAGGTACTTCCATGGGGAGTACCTTTGCTCCTAGTGTAGCCTGTTTGTATATGGCTTCCTTTGAGGGGGAGCACATCTTCTGTAACACCAATCCATATCGCGATAACATCCGCCTATGGAAGCGCTTTATCGATGACATTCTTATCTTTTGGACAGGAGACAGCGTGAGCTACACTGAGTTTTTTACATGGATAAACAACCTAAATCCCTACTTAAAGTTCACTATAACTGCGTCTCCCACACAGATTGCCTTCCTTGATTTAACCATCAAGTTGACACAGGGTCACTTCTCAACAACCATGCACAGGAAGGCGACTGACCGTAATAGCCTGTTACACTTCCAGAGTCACCATCCCAGATCACTGAAAGAAAATTTGCCCTTTGGGCAATTTCTAAGAGTTAGAAGGAATTGCAGCACTTTAGATACATACAAAAGTGAATCAGCAATCCTGGCCCAGAACCTTAAAGCTAGGAACTATCCACAGAGGAGCATCACTCTGTCCAAGAAACGTGCCCGTAACAACAACAGAGAAGGACTCTTGGAACATAGAAATGAGCCAAATGTTTCACCAACACTAACTTGTGTTACTACTTTCACACCGGTTTCCACACAGTTGACTCGCGTGCTAAAGAAACACTGGGATATCCTCAATACAGGAACCTTACACCTTGAAACACCACGCTTTGCATATAAGCGATCCAAAAACATCAAGGATATGCTCATACGCACAAGGCCTAAACCTGAGATTAAGTCCCTACAACGCACACTCTGGCAATTACCACCAGTGAAGGGACACCATCCTTGTGGCACATGTAGTGCTTGTACTTTTACTTCAGTACATAAGACAGTCACACTGAACAGCACTTTTGTTTGGGAATTGAGGACCCACACAAATTGCAATACATCGAACTGCATTTACCTGCTCATCTGCCCCTGCGATCTTTACTATGTGGGGATGACGACTCGCCCTATCAAATTGCGCATTTCTGAGCATCGCAGTAGTTTCCGCTGCCACAAAAACAACACCAAACTATATGCTCACTTTCACGAAAAGGGACACTCACCGGACTCGGTAAAATGGCTGATTTTAGAAGCCAATCCCTTGCTTACCAAACCGAGCCTTTTTGCAAGAGAGCAGCGATGGATACACCGTTTATCCTCTAATACTGGGGGCCTTAACGATGATATCCCTTGGAGCTCGATAAAAACCTGAGCTTTTCCATATTGTAACAGGAATATGACCCTCAAGTTGGTTGAGTCTGTAGTCCTAGTATGAGCCCCCTATTTTATTTTATAGTATATTACCACACGTTTCCAAACCTGACGTGTATTAACTACTTTTTACTTCCGAATAAATACATTCAAGAACCAAACCGAGGGTTCCTAAATCAGACTCCTTTCCACCAGTTTTCCCAGCCACAATGCAGTGACGATACAAGCTAATTTCTAATCCTCCGTCTTAAGATGGCCGCCTCATTCACATGATTCCCGGGTCTACTGTTCGAGATCTTATCCCTATCCATGATGGCCGCCATTTCCTACTACTGCTCCACCCCCGTCCAGAGTCACCTGACTATGTTTTCCTCTTTTAAGTTCCACCACTCTGATGTACGAGTCACCTTCCGGACTCGGTGGTGAGGGTAGGTCATTACGGCTGACACGAGCGGCAAGCAATGTAAGTAGCTTTAAGCCCTGATCATATTACCGCTAACCCTCTTTGAGGCTTGCTCTGCTTTGCTTTTCCCTTCTCTCTCCCCTCCCTCCCCTTTTTTTTCCCCCCCAGAACTCGGGTTAAGAACGCCGGCGTATCTGGGTCTTAACTAAACAACCCGGGGCACTTTTGTATACAATTTTTACCCATACTAGTCCTTCCGATTGGTCACACCCTCCATCGGTGACCCATCCAATCAACTTGCAGCATGGTTAAGCATACGGGTCTCACCTCAGGTTATTGTAACTTCGGCCTTACCGATTTAATGATCCTTGACATAGGACAACTATGCAGACACACGACCCTCAACACTTATTACACACATGAGGGCTCTCTCCACCTAACTGCCTTGGCGTAGTTTAAACTCCACAGACGCCAGGTATAACACTCTATGCATACAACCCCAGTATCATGCTGACTCCTTACATACTGGAGACAATTGCCATATCTTAGAGTATGACTTCTTTTAGATCGGTTTTTGTCACCTTGATATATGATCTACCCCATAGGGATATGATTGCTAATACATGTAACCACAACTGTACTATCTGTCTCAGTGCTTGTCCGTGATTGTTGTTTTACCGACATCATTATTTGGTTTCATGTATAGTTCTACTTTATGAGAAATTCTAGCTCGATGTAAACCCACCGAGTACTGCTGCTGTCTAATCTTATACCGAATAGGGTAAGTCCATCCACAAGTATTTCCCACTGCTTTTTAATATAGTCCACATAGGTGAATAGCCACTTCTAGTTCACCTTTGGGACACATCACCATTGTATTTGTTTAGATGCAATTTTTGCTTTAGGAAAACACCACAGTTTTTACCTTTAGCATGGTTGAAGAGTCACGTTTTTGACTAGTTTCCTGTACCAATGTGTCAACGGTGTTCTATTCTAACTGGCAACATTTCCTTTACAGGTAATACCAGACACTGACAGGTATTTTAATAAGAGTCACCACTGACGTGACAAATCCTAGTTGAGAATACTGTTATTTTCCTTTGTAGATAGTGTTTTGCTGAGGTCCTGAAGAATCGCGAGTACACAAACTCATAGCGAGAAACATGTTGACCATTTTTTAGTTCACTCACACATGAGACATTATACTCCGTTGAGTGCCATACTTTCACGTTTTTAATTAGGGAAGGAGGCCCCAAGAATAAATTGATTTCCAGCCGGCACTCTATACCCTGTTTTAAACCACTTAGGCACATCTACACCACTTAGGCCCCCTCACCCGCACTTCACCATACGGCAGTCGGATTGAAGATCTCCGACAAAGTGCCCCTTACAAAGGGAGCCCGTCGGGCATTGCACCGCCGGCCCGACGAGGAGCAGCCCATATGATGAAGCATGACACCTGCAAGGGTGTGTGAGGGCATTATTATCCGACAAATGGATTACCAATTCCCAATACCAAGCGGGTACAATTGGTTCTAGCCTTCCACCTGACTCTTCTCCCTCCTTTCAACTTTGAGGAACAGCGGAAACTTTCTTTTTGAGTTTGCATACCCCAGGGGCGCTTTCTTCTGCTGGACCTCCCGTTCCCCTGAGGACGGAAATAGCCCCTCTCTGTCCCTCCTTTTTGTAATTCAATTCCCTCATACTCTCATAATGTATCTTATGCTCTGGAATTGTTAGTGACTCGAATTGTGCAGAAAACATTCCATTTAATGGCAGTTGCTGTTGGACTTTTTCGAAGACAGGCCCAGCTTCCTGGTTTCTGGTGTTCAGGTTATAAATGTGGATTTGCAGAACCTAGCACCTTGTCATCATCACATCTTTACAACAGCAGCTTGTAAAAACAATTGATGATTAGGCTGACCCCTCAGGATATTTCGGCATTGATTCGAACATTTTGCGGCATAAAAATTGAATTTTGCAGCACACAATGTAATTTATTGCAACACTTTTGCAGCAAATATAGTGATTAAAATGTAACTGTTTTTCATCTTCCTATTCTTTTCACACACACAGAGGATGCCTACCAGGTTTCTTCATGTGACTCAAGGCTAAAAAGCAGGTATCAGATGTGTAGACCTTACCTTTCCACTTTGCAAATGATAGTTGACTATGGCCTCAAAAATCTCCCACAGCTCCATCCCTCAACCAATGGATGTGCCAGGTAAAAAAATGGCCCAAAGCTAAAAGTGACCCGGCATAGGAAAGAAACTTGAGCCTTAAAGAAAAAAACATTGCACGTCAGTGCTATGAAGTACTATTAGCCGCATTCACGTAGCAGGATAGCTTTTCAGAACAAGTTGATGCTGGCTAAGACTTATCTGGTTATAGATGTATAATATGGGGATGAAGCGGTAGGGCAATGAAAGAAATATTCTCAATTACTCGCCATAATGCACACAGTGTGAACCAAAGGAATGAATTTTGAAGGTAAAAGACTGATGTCTGGGCACATCGATTTTGCACATGGTGTGCGAATCAAGCTCCCACAGGAGCACTCCCCTATCATTGCTATTTCCAAACTACAGAAGATAGTGAATTAAAACAGATAAATCGCACATCCCAGTCACCCCATAGAAGACAAACCTGGCGCCAATGCAGAATGACCCAAAATCTTTCAGTTGAAGAGTTGCAACAGCTGAATGACAGTGAGCTCCAACCTCATTCTTAAAATAGCCCTCTTTTTTCCTCAGTTTAAACAAAGACAAAGGTGAGATGGTAACTATCAATGCAGAGGGCCACATGTACCAAACCTTTCCCGCGGTTTACGCCCCATTTGAGAAGCAAGCCTAGCACAAAGTGCTAATTTTGGAATTTACTTTCAAGCACAAAACGTCTCGCACTAGAAAGTAGCTTCAAAGTAACACAAAGTAGCACGTTGCACTAATTAGCAAGGCTTTCCATCTACTTAGCACGACTTTGCGTCAATGGGACATAGAATGGGTGGTACATGGGCATTTCCATGCAACCACCCATGGGTTTTTGACAACAACCTATATTTAATGACATTCACAAGAGATTTGTGGTAGGAGTTAAATTATAGAGATGTTTTCCTTTGTCAAAGTTTTCCAAATTTGCATGTATTCTGTACTGTACAGCAAACATACAAAATAACAAAAGTGTTAAAATATGTAAAAGCACAGTATTTTGTACTGGATGGGTCCCATTCAAATGCATTCTTGACATCACACACACTCTTGCACTATGATGCAAGGGTGTGGGATTTAGCACAAGCCAGCTTACATTGCACCACTGCAGGGAGAGAGAACAAGCATGTGCAATGCAATCGGTCTCGCCTTTGGGACCTTATATGTATTCAGCTATGCAGCACATTAGCCTGGGTTCTGAAATATCTACTGTTCCTTGACATGGAGGGAAAGTAAGCACCAAACTGCGTAACGCGCCAGGTATGGCAACACATGGAGAGAAATATTGCCTTTCAGCTGGAAATGGTACAGTCCAAAGCTCTGTTTTTAATATAAAATCATGGCCTTTGGTGGTCATATCACTGAAAATACAAGATTTGAAAACAATATTATTGTCTACAGGTGCCCCTGAAAGACATTTTCTATGGACTGGAATCTAGAGAATGCTAAAGTGATTCTGGTAGTTTACTGACCTCTGCTGGTCGTTTACTATCAAGAAAGTTAAACAGAGGCAGTTGCCAGAAAATGTTTTTTTTAAAAAGAAAGTCCCTCAGCAGAAAGCAATTCAGGTATTTGACTGACCTCTACTGGTCGTTTTCTATCAAGACAGTTAAATAGAGGTAGTTGAATAAGCAGAAAGCAATTCTGGTATTTTACTGACCTCTACTGGTCATTTTCTATTAAGACTAATAGAGGCAGTTGAACAGAAAAAAAGTCCCTAAGCGGAAGCAGATAAGTCCTAGGGCTAATCTTCAGAGCCCACAAAGTACATACACATATAAGTATATACTAAAGTATATACAGGAGGTATCGAATGCTCGACCTACAAATAGTGCTATTTCTTATTAGATATAGAGCTGTTATACTCTCTCCCTTTCACACAATGCAGCACAGCAATTTTGATTGCTGCACCCTATTGCTGGAATTCTTTGCAAATTTGGCTGCGAAAGTATAATAATTACACAGCAAGGATGAGAAAGTTGTTTTAAGGAATATGGGTTTATTATAAACAGTAATACCAATGTGCTAAACAATTCCTGAATTACTTGGAATGTGATGTCTATCATAAAAACAAACTATTAATAAAGTGGAGTTTAAAAAATATATTTACTTTTTTTGCAACATTTTAGGTTTCTTGTGTATAGGACTGAATGTTTAGATACAGTAAGATACCAGTAATTGACAAACATTTCAAACTATTGCATGTCAACCTATTCTTTTAAGTAACAAGTGAAGTTTCATGATTTATTTCAAGACTTTTTTAACAAGAATCATAGGATTACACATAATGGACAATGTGCTGAAAGTTTTAGCATATTTCCCTAATCTGTGCGACTGTATTCAACAGACTGTAAGGTTTCTCTGCTATTATTGTGGCAGATATATTAGTAAAATCTCTGTTTTTTAAATGATATTTAGGACACAATATACAGATGTATTTCTCTATGTGATATTCTGACATGCAACCATTCTAAGTAGAGAAGTATTTCATGATTCAAGGACAACAGTGGATACTTGGGTCAAGTTTCATTGAAATCGATGATCGAATGGCTGGCTGGTGCCCGATAGTGGATTTAACCAGAGGAGAGCCGCAATCTATTTTGGTATATTGATCCACTCAAGTCATGTCAGACGTGACTTCAAAATTCCTGACTGACAGCTATCAGGGTCCATTATTATCAAGATAGTCATTGCGAAGAAGAAAGTTCTTTGTGCAGTGATGCATTTATAACTCCCTATTTCCTTGGGATAAAAGGGACTCCATTGATTTAGGCTAATGCAACTTTGTCCGTCACCAGTGAAAAATGCCCTGGTACTAGTGCACTTACATACCATAGCCCTGACTGGACTCAAATCGATTTCGTCATTATCATATTTCAATTATTTAGGTATCTGATACAGCTGTTTAGAAAATCGCCCACCAGTGCAACAAAGTATAGCTCATTCATGATGGTTTTAATAAACTTTCAGTGGTTGTGCTGTCTGCACCAGTTCACATCTACCGACAACTGGGCGTGACCGTGGGGCGCTGTAAAACCTCATTGATGACCTAGTATTTACAGCGAGGAGCCTTTCGTGGTGGTTTTCTCTTGCGTCTTTCACCGTGTGTTCACAGATAGTGAAATGCACAACATCCTGCAGCAGCTTTTCAGAAACTGCTGCTTATTTTTTCTGGTTCCAAAGTGAAGGCGTTTTATAACTTTACTTTTGTGACAAATTATCCAGGGCATAACCGTAAATGAGCCCTTATGGGTCCCAGTTGGCTTTCTCACTTAATTAGTTCTTTTTCCAGCATCTCTGCATCTGAGATTTCTTGAAGACTGTTATAGCCGGACCCTCCCACAACCAATGGGAGACATGATACCTTTGTCAGGGAGTGCACAAGAGTCTTCCCGAAAAAGTATGCAAGCATACATGAGTATGGGCATTGTATGAGCTGATTCAATAAAAAGAACAAAAAAAAACAAAGAGAGACGCAATAGATAAATATTGTTTAGAGATAGTGACAGTCATGACGAAGGCTGTTGGGACAGGAAAGTCCTTTGGATAGTAAGAGACCTGTACCCCTGGCCTGACTGCCCAACTGTACTGTTGTCTGGTTCCCTAATGCTGATTTTTTGTCATATGTGTACACAGATCATGTGTGTGCACCATGACAAAGACCTGTCTCATGGATTGCAGTCTTGTTGCAATGGAAGGGGCGTCCAAATCGCATTAAGAGCCCCACCTGGAAAAGCAGGCTGTTCATAAGACTCATCACTTAGCACTGATAACTCTCAGCATGATAACAACCCAGGACCAAATCTGTGACCTGACTACCCATCAGGAACCTATGTACTAGTGTGAGAGGTATGCACAAGAGTAGCAACCAAAAACAGCCTCATTACAGGAGCCCAGTGGTTGGAGCAGACTATAAACTGACAACCTGCATTTATAACTGTCAAAAACCTGAATGGATATCAGACCAAGTCCACAGAAAGAGGGCACTGATCTGAACAGCCAAAAGCAACAAGAGGCAAAAGTATGTGTATGTCCACTCAAGACCAACGGATAGGGCTCAGAGGCAGCAGGTACAGGAGTCAAGGGCACAGTAGACTAAGACAAATGAGGGATAGCCCCAAATGTCTATAGAACTTTCCATAAAAAGCAGGAGTATGGTCCATTAATGGACACCCAAGAATAACCAATATACAAGAAGAACTGAGCCCCATTCCTTAATTCAGAAACCATTAAGAAGTGCCCTTAAGCGTGACAACCTTAAACTACAGGTGATACCACCTGCTGTCTCCTATGGGTACTGATTCTTTTTGAGAGCAACTGCCACTAAAATTCTCTTTCCCTGAACCTGTGCAACAAGTAAAAGCATATTGAACATTAGACAGTTACCGAAAACTTGGAAGTATAACTGGAACATTCATCCTTTTGTCTTCCCGGTTTTTTACCTTTCAAATTTCAAGTTTATTTATTATTGTGCAGTTAATTAAAACCATTGCAGTGTAAGAACATATAAAACAACATTACCTAATACAATGCCAAGCGCTGCACAGCACAAGTTACAGTATGATTAAAAATATCAGTGCATCATTAATGTGAAAATGCAATACACAGGTAGCAAAATATCGCTCGAGTGTTCTAAAGAATGTAAATGAATGTAGAAGAAGCCTGATATATTTTGTTTGATTCAGTTACAATTCCACCCTTTAGAGAAAGCATTCTAGCAGTTTGTTATTATTAAAAATATAGTGATTGTGATTTGCGGTTAACCTTTTGACTCGTCAGAGGTTCTAAGATAGGAGTTCCATGCGTACGTGAGCCATGCGGAAAGGTGATCATGCCCTTAAAGCTATTCCAGATGAGAAGCGGGCTAAGCCGTTTATGTTAGGAGGCATGCAGGGTCAATGTTGGTAGAACGCTGAAAAGTCCTGTTAAAGTGCATAGAATGGATTTTAAGCCCATGCTTCATTCTAAGCCCTGCCTTCTCGGCTTGTTCAGGCCTTGCTGTGGTGAAAGTCTTACCACTAGATGTACAATATATCAAGGAGATCCAGAGAGTCTGAGAGGTAATGTATGCAGCTACCATAGGTTTAAGAAAGGAAAATGTGCAACAAACGTGAGGGTAATAGAAAAGAGGATGTGGAATACCCCAGAAAATTAGGTCAATGCTTGAGTGCAGTGGCGGCTAGTGACATTTGAAAGTGGTGAGGCGTAAAAATCTTGTCATACTGCACCCCAGCGAGCGAGCCAAAACAACCTACGGGGGTTTGGGGGGATTCTCCCACCAAGAAAATTTTGAAAAAAGAGTGGACAAATGGTGCATTTCAAGAACATTTGAGAAAGCAGGAAGGTTAATAAAGCAATGGTGAAAGTGCAGTTATTACATTATTAAAGAGATGTCATGTAACATAGGTAGCTGCTTA
This sequence comes from Triturus cristatus, assembly GCF_964204655.1. Lineage (NCBI taxonomy): Eukaryota > Metazoa > Chordata > Amphibia > Caudata > Salamandridae > Triturus > Triturus cristatus. Next base: position 1,270,849,200 of record NC_140585.1, on the reverse strand, counting down.
TTCAGTATATCCACAGAGCTTCATAACAGACTTCGAGATGCAATGCATTGCTGAGGGCTAAAGAAGGACTTGCACATGCAAATGAGTTTATGATTGGGGCGCATGCTGTTTTTAACTATTTATATACAAATTCTTCAAATAGGGTAACACCTTAGTAGGGAGGCACGCACACATAGAATTTTGCAAAGGAGGACTATGCTGATGAAAACATAGCACACATATGTACAGTGGTATGTTCCACTTCCTTACTGCTATCGAGGGAACTGAGCAGCACTTTTGAGAATTGAGAATGACTGTGTGTATTGACCCCTTTCTCTGGGACAACAATTGTCACCATCTAAGCCACGTGTCGTCAGTGCAGTGGTTAAGCGACACACAGGGAAAACAGTTAGTGTCTGGCGCTAAGCACAGTTACACTGGCCTGGGGAACATTTTAGAACACTAAGGAGGAGCCGAACACCAAATGAGCATAAATAACTGGACGCTCAATTCTAGTGGAATGTGAACTCATAAAACCATGAGCAGTCTGGATTGGACCACATGTTTTTTTGGCAGACTATAGCGTAATGGTTGGTGAATGTGGAACCTCGCCCTCCCCCAGACTGATATGGGAGAAATCACTATAGTGAATAGCCATCATTGTTCCTCACTTGATAAACCAGGGGCTCTCTTTTACCAGTGCTTTGAGGCTGGTGAACTAAACTTGTATTATAGGACACTCAAGTGCTATAAATCCACTAATGCCAGCGCTACAAAAAAAAAAAAACATGCACCCATAAAATCTCAGGTGTTGTATCTATTAAAACAGTCAATTCAATTTCACGCTAACGCACCTACGCTTGATGGTCGCATTGGCCGGACTATGAATCTCACGGCTGGCCCAAGGCTGGGCTGGAAGCTAGGAAATATATTATTTTGTTTAGTTGGCAATGGCATCCATCCATGCTATGTCCACCCGAGGCAATGGATTAACTTTCAAGGCCCACCCCGCCTTCCATGCGATGCGAATTAGTGCAGCCGGGTGCGACTGGGCCCGGGACTATAAAAACGCGCTGCCGCTGTGCTGAGGCCGGGACAACAAACTTATTTATAATGTGGCGCCGCGGGGCCATTCCATTCACTTTCAAGGCCCACCCCGCCTTCCATGCGATGTGCATGCGATTGCGAATCGGTGCGGGTACGGCCCGGATTACGTAAAAAGTTACAGTAAACGCGTTGCCGCTGCACTGAAAGACAGCAAACTTATTTATGTAATGTGGTGCCGCGGGGGCTGGGGCCATTCATTAACTTTCAAGGCCAACCCCGCCTTCCATACGATGTGATGATCATGTATATTTATAGACTTGGTCGCGACTCGCGAGCCGGGCCAGGCCCGACACTTGTTTTTTATTATATGGCCACTTGGCCAGTTTAAGATATATTGGTTATATCATTCACTGCTGCTGTGCAGTGTGCGGAAAGGCGTGATCATGGCCCCACACCTCAGCAACCACCTGTCCCGGACCCTGAACCATAATAACTGAACTTAAGTATGTTAACAGTCACAAAAACTACCTGCTAACTTCAGTGGATTGATTCTTCTTCTGACAATGACAGATCACTAGGATCAGATGATGATTGCACTGGAGGAGGACTCACTACATGAGTGCTCGTTGAGTCGATTCGATTCCGAGTGACGAGTCGAGTACTAGAGTATACACGTGCTCCCGCCACTGTGACTGTGAGACTGAGAGGAGGAGGAAGGGCCGGCCCGATTTGCCCAGCAATGGCAGAATGACCCAATCACTGCATGGCTTAACAATAAGCCATTACAGTGATTGGGCATCGCATTACTACGTCGGACGATGGGCGGGCCCTCCCGATGCCTCCTCTGCTACTGTAACTGCAGACTAGACTTGCAACCGCCACCGCGCTGCAGCACTGCAGCCAATCCTGGTGCTGCTCTCTTACAGAGAGAGGCTCTCTCTGTAAGAGAGCAGCGCCAGGATTGGGGTGAGCAGGTAAACTCGCCGCTCATTTTTCAACCACTGGTGTCTGTGGTTTGCGGCAAACCCACAGTCACCTTGTGCTTGCTTTTCAAAGGGCACTGTGCGCATGTTGGGTTCCTGGTCACGGAAAGGCAGCCGGCCAAACCCAACATGCACAGTTTGCTCACTGTGCCGCGCACAGTGTGCAGTCGCGGCCTTCATATTGCATTTGCAAGCAATTTGTAGTGTCAGTCAGTATTGATGCTTGTGCACGTGACAGTGACATCGCCACGCTACAGAGCGCGCCGCTTTAAATGAATACAATTTTAACATTGAAAGTTGAAATTGTATTAATAATTTCTCATCCAGGGGATACTCATCAATAGTCATAATCTATGAATAATCCCCGCCCATGTGCGGGATCCCGGAGCATATAGAAAATACATATATATAAATATATATATATATACATATGTGAAAACATATAAATGCAGCCTAATAAAGTTCAAAACATGGCAATGCTGTAAATTACATATTTTTGCATAGTAGTGCCCCCGTAACCCGTAAGGAAAAAAGGAAGCATCAGGCAAATTATAACACAGCACTGCTTTATTGCCATAAAGCAACATGTAATTGTAGGCATTCGCCAGTAGGCTGCAGTAGAGTATCAAGAATCCAAGAAAAACTGACACCTTGCCTTTAAGGCATTAGAGTAGGGGGACCGTGCCTTTAAGGCCTGCCCGTGACCCCCTGCTCCCATGATGCACTACAGGTGACAGTTGGGACAGTTCTTTTTTCCGGCTCCTTCTGTGAGGATCCTGGAGCTTGAGCTCTTCAGTTTTTTGACTGAAATTTTGAATTACAGCTTTTTCTAGCTTTTTTCGACGTTTTCTGGCTTATAAGGGCTAATTCTGCTGGTTCCAGTGAATTTTCCAATTTTTTTCCAGTCAGAATGTCTCCTTTATTTAGGAAATGCCCTTCTTGTGGTAATAAAATGGCACTGGTGGATCCACACTCGGTGTGTATTGTGTGTTTACCATCAAAACACGATCCTGACCAGTGTCCCCACTGCCAGAAGTTCTCAAAGCGCACTCTGAGGGACAGAGAGCGCATTAAACTGCATGCAAGACTGGAGAAGGAACGAAGCCGTCGTGAAGGCGAGCATTCCTCATCAAGACCACCTTCTTCAGCTACGCAAGTACAGAAACGGCGACATACCAGCTCCCCGGGCTCCAAGAAGACCAGGAGTCCAAGAGGTTCGCCGTCGACGTCGAGGATGCCGGCGAAGAGGCAGAGAACTTCGGCGTCAAGGGATTCATCCCACCATCAAGAGTCTCCGCCGCGCAAAAGTAAGTCGGCGTCGAGAGGCGGCCCTTCGGGCTCGAAGGCTGCTAGTCTGGTGACATCTGAACTGTCTCCGTCGACGTCGAGGCTTCCGTCGACGTCGAGACACTCTCCGCCACCCTCGAGGGGGTCGACGTCGAGAGATGCGGCGACGTACATTCCGCCGCGAGTGGGCCGGTCGCCGTCGATGGTTACCCCCACTCGGCGACATAGAAGGTCGACGTCGAGAGGAAGATCGACGTCAAGAAGTCGACGTCGAGAGAGGTCGCCGTCAAGATCACCACGTCGACGTCGAGAGAGGTCGACGTCGAAGTCGCACAGTCGACGTCGAGAGAGGTCGCCGTCGAAGTCGCCCAGTCGACGTCGAGAGAGGTCGACGTCGAAGTCGCCCAGTCGACGTCGAGAGAGGTCGACGTCGAAGTCGCCCAGTCGACGGCGAGAGAGGTCGACGTCGAAGACACGGCCGACGTCGAGGTCATCTAGCCGACGTCAGGTGCCAGAGAAAAGGAGATCGACATCGAGGTCTCCACGACCGGCGTCGAGACCAGAACGGCATACCTCACACTTGCCGATGGTGACGCAGACGTCGTCGACGTCAAGGGATTCGACGTCGAGGGCGAAGACTGGACCGCCCGCGGAGAGGTCCCCAGGAGAACAGTCATCATCTCCGGGACTGCACATCGTGCAAATATCTCCAGAAAGATCACCCGAGGCTCCAGAGCGGTTTGGACTGTCACCGCGCTGGTTACGAGATGTGGGCGCTGCCGCATGTCGGAGTCCGGGATCGGACTACTCCCGCATGTATTCCCCACCGCGCAGGAGTAAATCGCCTCCGAGGGATCCACGGCCAATTTCACCACGCCGGTCTCGTTCCAGGGACCGTCGCACCGCGCCAAAACGTCCAAGATCTCCGTCCAAGCGCAGATCAGGATCAAGGGCTCACCAAAGCGAACGCTCCCACAAGAGGCGACGCACCAGGTCGTCCACTGGGACTGCATCCACAAGATCCTCAGTCCGGGACTACTCACCTACTTTTTCATCCACGCCTCCATCGCGAGTGTCCCCGGTGGATGACATTATAACTTTCTCGGACGTCCTGGGTAGAGGGGCGCAAAAGTTGAACATCGCACTGCACGCCCCTCAGGCACCCACTTCTGTGATCTTTGACACTTTACACCATCGGTCAGCTCCCAGACCTCTGCTCCCGTTGGTGCCAGGATTGTTAGAACCAGCGATGGCCACGTTCCTTACACCGGCTACAGCGGGCTCGGTCCCCTCGAGAATAGCAAAGAAGTACAAGGCTCCGGCCGAGGACCCTTTATTCTTGAGGGCGGACCCGCCAGCGGATTCGGTGATAGTGGCGGCGGCCATGAAGTCTCACTCAGCCTCAATATCTGCTTCTGTCCCCCCTGAGAAGGACAGCAAGCTGATGGACTCCTACGGCAGGAGAATGTGCAACACATCTGCCGCGCACATGAAGGTCGCTAGCGCTTCAGCCCTGCTAGGGAGGTATGATCGTTCCCTATGGGATTCCCTGGCCAGATTCGTGGAGAAATTGCCTAGGGAGGACAGGCAGGACTTCACGGAGATCCTACATGAAGGCGGACTGGTGGCCAACCAAGTAATAAGTGCAGCGGCGGATGCATCAGACCTAGCCGCGCATGGCTACTCCCATGGCATCTGCTCCCGCCGTTCGGCCTGGCTCAGATTAACAGCCCTCAAACCAGATGCGCAGAAAAGGATTCTTAACCTGCCGTTTAATGGATCATCGCTATTTGGAGCTCATGCGGACGACCAAATGAGCAAGATGAAAACGGAATTGGACACTGTAAAGGCTGTGGGACTGGAAAAACGCAAAGAGTTCCGCAAGCGCTTTCGCCAGGGCGACAAACGTGCCTTTCACCAGCGCGTTCAAACGCCCCAATGGTCCTCTCAAAACCAACAGAGGTCCCAGTTTCAGCAAAGGGGCCGGGGCAGAGGAAGAGGAAATGCTAAACAGCAGCAGTCCTCTAACAAGCAACCTCCCAAGCAGTGAAAACTTACTTCCTCCGCACTCGTTCGCCACTCCGGTGGGAGGAAGTGTCACCGCTCACCTGGCAGAGTGGAATACAATTACAAACGACAAATGGGTGCTGAGTATTGTAGAGCGTGGCTACTTGCTGAGGTTCAAATCTCCCCCTCCGCAGGTACCCCCACGGAAACAGCCACTCCCTCTCAGCCAAAACAAGCTTTTAAAGGACGAAGTTGCCACTCTCCTCTCCAAAAACGCCATAGAGGAAGTTCCAAACAGGCAGAGAAATCGGGGAGTGTACTCCCGGTATTTTCTTGTTCAGAAAAGAGGAGCGATCGGAGACTACAGACCCATCCTCGATCTCCGCCTGCTCAACAGATTTCTCAGAAGGGAAAAATTCAGGATGCTAGCACTGCACCAGATCTTCCCACATCTACACCAAGGGGACTGGATGTGTGCCATCGATTTACAGGATGCATACTTCCACATTCCTGTCTCAGCGAAACATCGGAAGTTTCTCAGATTTCGCATCTTTCACCAACATTATCAATACAAGGTCCTGCCATTCGGCCTCAAGTCCGCGCCACGAACGTTCTCAAAGTGCATGGCGGTGGTGGCTGCATTTCTCCGCAAACGGAAGATATTCGTCTACCCATATCTAGACGACTGGCTCTTAAAAAGTTCCACCCCGGTTCAACTCCAGAGTCATCTCTCGTTCTGCCTAAACCTTCTACACTCGTTGGGCCTTCAGGTCAACTACCGGAAGTCGATCCTCAATCCAACTCAGCGGATCCACTACCTGGGCGCCTCTCTAGACTCCTCAAGCGCAAGCGTGTGTCCTTCGGAGGAGAGGTTATCCTCCATGCTGCAAAAAAGCTGCACGCTTCTCAGCACGGAATATCCCACAGCCAGACAAGTGTCATCTCTCCTGGGATCCATGGCCTCGTGCATCTACATCGTGCCCAACGCACGTCTGCACATGCGCCCTCTGCAACAAGACCTAGAGGATCAGTGGTCGCAGAGGACCGGCCGCTGGGAAGATCACATTACCCTTCATCAAGCCGCCAAAGATTCCATCCGGTGGTGGATGAAGCGCTCCCATCTGCTTCACGGCGTCCCATTCCATCAGGCGCCTCCGACACAGACGGTGGTCACAGACGCCTCCATGCAGGGCTGGGGGGCTCATATGGGCCGGCTTCAAGTACAAGGTCTCTGGTCCGCTACCGAGCAGAGCTATCACATCAACTTCTTGGAGCTACGAGCAGTCCATCTCGCTCTCAAGTCCCTGTACCCATCCCTGCAGACCGACTATGTTCAGGTTCAGACGGACAACACCACAACTATGTTCTATCTGAACAAGCAAGGAGGGACCAGATCACGGGTCCTCTCTCTGGAGGCCCAGTCAATCTGGAAATGGCTTCTGGCGAGAAACCTGACGATCGTCGCTGTTCACCTGCCAGGGACCCTGAACGTGCAGGCGGACGGCCTCAGCAGAGACTTCGTCGAAGCGCACGACTGGGTGCTCAACGAAGGCGTCGCTCAAGACATCTTCCGCTTGTGGGGCATACCAGACATCGATCTGTTCGCAGACGCGGACAACAAAAAATGCCCCGTCTTCGCCTCCAGGTTCCCTCAACGGGGGTCGCAGGGGAACGCGCTTTTGATCAGCTGGTCGAGGACATTGCTTTACGCTTTTCCTCCTCTCCCTCTCATCCCGGCTGTGATTCAGAAGTTCTACAGGGCCAGAACTCGGATGATCCTAATAGCACCGGAGTGGCCCCGGCAGTGGTGGTACCCGGATCTACTCCAGCTGTCGGAGGTACCACAGAGGAGGTTGCCATGCCTGCCGAACTTGCTGACCAAGGACAAGGGGAGAGTGTTCCACCCCAATCTCCCCTCCCTCCGCTTGACGGCATGGCTCCTGAATTCATCCAGTACGGACATCTAGATCTTCCACCGGACTGTATGAGCATTCTTCGGGAGGCAAAGAGGCCCTCCACGAGGAAGTCGTATGGCTTTAAATGGAAAAGATTCTGCTTCTGGTGTAGAGATAACACCCTTGATCCGATCCGGGGTCAAGAACAGGTTATTCTCCCCTACTTACTGTACTTGGCGAAGTCTGGGTTAAAGTACTCTTCCATCAGAGTACACTTAGCTGCTATTACAGCCTATAGGAAGTCTCCTACCCAGACCTCATTCTTTCAGATGCCAGTGGTAAAGGATTTCTTAGAAGGGCTTAAGAAAGTTTACCCACCTGTGAGGTCTCCTTCCCCTTCCTGGGAACTGAACATCGTTCTCTCTAAACTGATGGGAGGTCCTTTTGAGCCGATTCATAAGGCCTCCTTGCAACATCTGACCTGGAAGGCTGCCTTCTTAGTAGCCATCACTTCGGCCCGTAGGGTTAGTGAAATTCAGGCCCTCTGCTGCAAGGAACCTTACACGGTGTTTCATGCTAATAGGGTGGTGCTCCGTACTCATCCGAGCTTCCTGCCCAAGGTGGTTTCGGACTTCCATATTAATCAGGTGATCACGTTGCCCACCTTCTTTCCTCAGCCGACCACACCCCCGGAGAGAGCTCTACACTCTCTTGACCTCCGGAGGGTTTTGAAATTCTATCTAGCTAAGACCCTTACTCTTAGAAAGTCAGACAGGCTCTTTGTTAACTATGGACCCACTAATACCGGGCTGGCTGCGGCCAAGAGATCTATCTCTAGATGGATTGTCTCTTGTATAGCTTTGGCTTACCAACTGTCCCACAAAGTTCTGCAGGGTAAACCTAGAGCACACTCTACTCGGGGGAAGGCTTCTACGGTAGCACTCCTTCGCAACGTTCCCATGTCTGAGATCTGTAAAGCGGCTACATGGCGCTCAGTCCATACTTTCACGCGCCATTATTGCCTAGATTCAGACGCACAGGCCGACGCCCAGGTGGGGCAGGCCTCTTTGAGGAACCTATTTGCATAACTGTAATACAAGATGTGTCTTTTAATGTATGTTTTAACTGCTTTGTTGCTCGTCCGCGAGACTTTGGGTATGGTCTTGCTACTCTATTCATAGATTATGACTATTGATGAGTATCCCCTGGATGAGAAGGATTAGTTACTTACCTGTAATCCTAGTTCTCATCCAGGGGTATACTCATCAAAGTCATAAGCGACCCACCCACCTCCCCGGACGAGCAATGTTTTCTCTTTAAATAAGTGATGTATGGAAGGCAGATCTACTCAGGTGCGGAGGCACCGCCAAAAAGAACTGGCCCAACTGTCACCTGTAGTGCATCATGGGAGCAGGGGGTCACGGGCAGGCCTTAAAGGCACGGTCCCCCTACTCTAATGCCTTAAAGGCAAGGTGTCAGTTTTTCTTGGATTCTTGATACTCTACTGCAGCCTACTGGCGAATGCCTACAATTACATGTTGCTTTATGGCAATAAAGCAGTGCTGTGTTATAATTTGCCTGATGCTTCCTTTTTTCCTTACGGGTTACGGGGGCACTACTATGCAAAAATATGTAATTTACAGCATTGCCATGTTTTGAACTTTATTAGGCTGCATTTATATGTTTTCACATATGTATATATATATATATTTATATATATGTATTTTCTATATGCTCCGGGATCCCGCACATGGGCGGGGATTATTCATAGATTATGACTTTGATGAGTATACCCCTGGATGAGAACTAGGATTACAGGTAAGTAACTAATCCTTGCGGCATCTGCGCGCTACCGCTGCTAGTGAAATGTGCCAATAATTGTTAGTGGGGCAGCACCCCACTACCCAAATGGACAAACCGCCACTGCTTGAGTGTACAGTCAAGTTTGACAATACTTTATTTAGGCATTTAGGTCCAACAAAGTAAAAACATAGCTTAAAATTTGAAAAATTATAATGAATGTGTTTGATACATTCAAGAGAAACGCTACCTGAAATAGGGACACAGGGCCAAATGTACGACCCTAAATTGTATGCGCAAACAGGTTTGCGACCCGTTTGCTCATGCAAAATGTTACAGGGCCATGTACAATTCCTAATTAGCAAGTCGCAATTTATTTGCGACTCGCTAATTAGGAATTGCGACTCGCTATTAGGAAGGGGCGTTCCAAGGGTGTCCCTTTATAATAGCGAGTCTCTACCCTAAATAGGAATGTTTTGCGACCCCAATTCCAGTCGCAAAACACTCTCAAATTACTGCCCTCTTCAAGAGGGTGGTAATGGAGTCGCAAAAGGGACCACTACCTGCCCTTAAAAAATGAAACGAAAACCTTTCATTTTTTTTTTTAAATGCAGCCCGTTTTCCTTTAAGGAAAACGGGCTGCATTTTAAAAAAAACCTGCTTTATTGAAAGGCAGTCCCAGACATGAAGGTCTGCTGAGCCCACAAGGCCACCATGCCTGGGAGGGCCAGCCATTCCCAATAGGGTCATAAATTGTGAGTGTCTCAATAATATTCATGAGCCTCGCATTTTGCGACCCCATTGGGAAATGCTAGCAGTGTTTCTGATACTGTTGTACATTTCCTTTTGTGACTCGCAATTTTTCGCAATTTGCGAGTCGCAAAAGCAAATGGTCGTACATTTGGCCCACAGTTTGTGAGATGGGCAAGCTGTAGATGGGAAGAGGAAGAATAATACAAGCAAACAATTAACAGAACTATGGCCATTGTGGCAGATTGTCATGCTGCATGTGTGTTAGATATTATTTCACTTGGGTATGTGGGTTGATGCCATTCAAGAACCAGTTTGCGCTTAAGTACAAGTGTTGTTAATGACCAGGAAACTATTCCAAAGAGTTGGTTAGTGAAGTGCTACATGCGTTTTCTCATGGTCAGGACTACATCAAAGGATAAGAGAGCCTGTGCAGTAACCAGGAATACCTGATAGTTATTGCCATGATGAAAATGGCTGTGGCCGTGACCTTCTGGCCTGGATTTTTCTAGCGGCTTGCCTGTGAAGACTTGATACTATCAGGGAGATTGTAAGTTTGGCCATGCTGGTTCATGAAACAGAGCACACGTTGTAAAATCTACCATGCATAGCAGCTTACAGCCCAGCAGAGGTTAGCGGTATAATTGATTCTCTTAGCATGTTATCAGCTTTAGACAAGAATTTAACCAACCCAGAAATTGCTTGAAGATAGGAGTCATTCAGAAGGAAGTCAACAGCTGCCTGATTGTTTGAGTCCCTTGTCTGATCAATACATGGCAAATACATTTTCTGTGATTGTCAATTAACACTGGGAAAATACAGAGAAGATGGGGTAAGGACTCCTGAGGCTGACTGCATAGATGACACTTGCTGGTGGAGGCACGAGTCGACAAGGTGGAAGAAGGTCTGATGAAGAAATGTTTCTCATCCTGATGAGGCAAAACTTGATTTTGTGGTGCACAGAGAAAGTGTCAGTGAGGTATTTTTGCACCCCTCTTTTGTTGCAGCTTCTCAATATGAGGTGTACGTGCTTTCTGCACATGAGGGCCCGGCGAGACTGTTCAGAAGTTTCATTATGGAGTGCTTTGTTTAGCACTATTTTAAAATACTGATGATGGTAATTTTGATTCCAAAGAGCTGCAGCAGTTTTGAGTTTCTGAGCTTCTGGAAAGGCAAGATTCCAAAGGTTTTCAGGGTCTGGATTATTAGCTGAAGATACTTCCAGCCAGATTAAGTTTTTCAGTATACCCGCTTTTGCAGCACACTTTGAATGTAGATATTTAAGGGTGCAGGCATTCTGTCCCATAACTTGATTGCATAGCATACATTTCAATTGGATCTGGGCTGCAGAAGAGTTTTGTGGAGTTTGAACAGTGATCTAAAGACTGAGCTCTGAGATTTGTTCAGAAAATTGCCCAATTTCCCAGGGAAGACTTCCAAGCCATATCCCAGCTTGGGGATACGTTTGGTTTTTACTGTCTTCAGTAGAGGCTCCATGGTGGGCTGCTTTGTTCATTTAAAGATGGTTTGAAAGGCAAATTGTAGTGATGCTGCCTTAGGTTTTAAAGAGATTGCATGGGTTAAATGCCCTCTCTTGCCGTCCAGCCAGCATTCGAGGTACTTATATCTAGGGGGCTCTTGTCAAGCATCTTTTTTTAAAATACCAAGTTTTTCCGCTCATAGTGCTGTGCTGGTGTAAGAGGTTGATCAGCCTTTGTAACCCCTTTGCTGTTTGGATGAAGAGGATGATGTTGTTGGCATAGAGCAGGGAGTGATAGGACGATTTGCCAATGCTGGCGCATCGCTGACTACCTACTCCAGTGTGGGGACCAAGTCACTCACTAATGAGTTAAAAAGGGCTAGGGCTAAAACACATCCTTTTCTTAACTCCTTGCTCTATCTTGATTTTATCAGAAACTGATGAGTTGTTATCTAGTTGTAATCTGGCCCATGCTTTAGAATAGAGAAATTGGATGCCTCGGAGCAGTCGCTCGGGGATGTGCCAGGGTATAAGTTTTGACCAAAGTAGTTTGCGGTGGAGAAGGTCAAAGGCCTTGCGGTATTCTTCAAATCAGCTATAGAGAAGCAGTTTGTTCCCTATCTGCAGGCCTGAAGCTGGTTGGGTTAAGTGAGCTCAGGTTTTTTTTTTAAATTGCCCGTGAATCCAGATCTACCTTTAGTAAAGAGGCAAAGTATTTGGCTTCAACGTGTAAGAGGGGTTTGAGGCGATATATTTCAGGGTTCGCCACTGGGCCTGTTTTGTAGATAGGGTGCAAGATTGCCCCTTGCCAGGATGGAGGGACGGCATCAAAGGTAAGACATGTTCTAAACAGCTTTTCCATCAGTTGTGACAAGAACTCAATGTCCGGTTTGTAGACTGAAGAAGGAATGCCATTTGGGCCAGAGGCGCTGTTGGCTCCGCTTTTTTTGATTTAGGTGGCAATTCTTTTGGTCGTGATGGTTAACGCAAATTAGTGCATTTGTACTTTGGCAGCCTCAGGACTTTTTGAGGTTTGGGTGAGTTTAGTATAAGAAACTGAGATGTTGGGACAATTGAGTTTTGTTTGATAGAGGGTGCTTATGTGTGGGGACCAGTGATCTGCCATGACGCTATTTCCTTTATGTTTAACAGGTTCAATTTCAGTGTTTAGTCAAATTGTTATGATCCAGAATTCGTTAGAATTTTTTTGTTTGGCAAGCCACAAATAGCTCTAACTGTAATGCTTCCTCATGCCTCTTTTTTGCATGCCAAATGCGTTATATTTATAGCCCTCAAAAGTTGTTAATTCTTCCAAAGTGGTGATATTCGCGCAAGTTTTTAGCAATCTGATCTTCTTATTTAGGGTGCATTGCAGTATTTTAAGATCTTTTGTACACCACGGGTGTGATGTGGTGGATATGGGGGGGGGGGGTCTTGGACCTGAGCCGGACTGCTGAGTGATGGTGAGGGCTAAAAGAAGCCACTTGAGCCAACAGTCCATAGGGTGTTATGTGCCTTGGTCTGATGATCTAAGGTTAGCCTCTGGTGCATGTGGTCGGTTTCGCAGATTATTAAGATGGCGAAAGACTTGACATGATTTATCAAAGGGATTGCACAAAACATGTAGTCTTAACACCGCTCACCTGTGCGGAGAAAAGTATGTGTGATGGGAAGGCTGAACTTCGGGATAGCGACCGTTCAGGGAACACAGAGACATACCCTCTCGAGCAGCTAGCAGTACTTGTCCTGCAAAGTCGGTTCTTTGTGTTGTTGTTATCTGCAGGGGGATTGGCCACCAGGAGTCTGCTGCTGCAAAATAAAGATTTTGAAAAAGATTGTGAAGTAAATTTAAATTTAAATTGCCTGTCAAAATAGAGGGTCGTTTGGGTGGGTTGTCCTAATGTCTGCGATCAGAAGCTCCAGGTCCTTGATGTTTTGCTTCTTTTCCTTGGCTACCGGGTAAATGTACACCTTTAGCAAACATAATCTACTCATTAAAGCGTTTTGGCTCCAATTTTTTATTTTGACGCATAGGACGTTGTGGTGGCTGATGGTACAAACAGAAGCATCGAAGTCCCAGCGCACCGATAAATAAATAGAAAAAACATTCATTGTGTGCCCCTTAGTATATTGTCTCATGCCTGGGGTAAAGAACTCATGGTAGCCTTCTAGTGGAGTATTCTCTTCACACCATGATTCTTGAATGCATATGATGTTGTGCGATATTAGAAAAGACTCTGCATCTGGATCTGTTAGAATATTTTCAAGGTCAGCCACATTCCAGTATAGAAAACTTATGGGGGTTTGTCTCGTTCTTTGTGCCAAAAGTTGAAGCTGAGCATCCTTTGAGTATGAGTCAGTTAGATGTGGGAACAGCCAGGGTGGGAGCCAGCCAGCCCCAGTCTTCTTGGTGATATTTCTGTGGTGGTATAGCGAACTCACAAGGTCTCCCTTCTTGGTTGTGGGTAAAAATTATTCATACTTGCCTATGGTTGGCAGCAGTTGAGTAAAGAGGCCCTATTGCATTTCTAGGTGAGGCTGAGGTGCCTTTTAGGTTTACACAGATCTCGTGAAGGCCGGCTAGTGATGCACTTGGTGTCTTGCTGAATGAGGGCGGGTTATATCGATGCTTTGGCAGCAATGTGATCAGGATCCCTCATTCTTCTAGATGTTTGCAATTTTTGCATATGGTGCTGGCTTCTTAAAGTGTGGTCCAGGTCATGGTTGTTGCTTCCTTATGGGGGAGAATGTCTGAAGGAATTAACTGAATGCTCCCAATGTTGATAGAATTGAAATGCTGGAGATTAGAGTGAGAGGCTAGAATTTTGACTACGTTTCATTCAACATGTCATTTGGCCCTTGGGAGGTATACTCCGGATCTAAAATTGTCATTAGGGTAGTGGTTGATGGCAACGGTTTGTTGTGGGTGGGAATGTTTCAGGGTAGGGCAAAGATGTTGTTGAGACGAACGGTTGGTCGTTGATGGTCCCATCTCTCAATTGTTGACTTGAATTGTAATTTGTTGTTGAGAACAAAGGTTCGATCCCATTTGGGAATTGACAAGATTTATTACGGTGGGGGGGGGGGGGGTGTAAAGCCATTCACCCTGTTTGATGGGAGATCATTTTTGGGCTGGAGTTCTTGGTCCGGTAAGACTTGTGAGATAGTGGCGGTTTGAGCTGTGGTCTCTAAGATGGCAGGAAGACGTGTCTTGGTGGAGGCTTGAAGCAATGTTGATTTGGCAGGGGGCTCAGTAGCGGTTGCAATGTCCCTACCCTGCACGTTTGTAGGAGTGTCTGATTCAGCATGATTCTCCTTCCTTAAAGGGAGGAAGATGCTCTTCATCTTGAAAGCCTAGCCTGCCACCTTCTGGATTTTGTCCTGATTTTTATTTTGTTTTCTGATGCACTTTCTCTTGTGCTTTGTTAATTCAGCGATGGGGGGGGGCAGAAACGTTACTGGTGGCATTTTCAGCCATGTGTGGTGACTTAAGTGCTGCATTGCGTTGTTCGCTTACATCTGTGTTTACATGACGTTTCAGTGTATGACCGTTGTCTGAGGATTCAAAATTTGGAGGTATTGGATGGACTTTGAGTTCTACTGTCTTGTTCTAGGGCGGCGTCGTATGAAGAGGCAACATAGATGCCAGAGTTTATGTCAGTGATGCTGGACAAAAATAGCTTGTTAGTGGCGTAGGCTGTTGAGAGCAGAACAGAGAGGTCTCAGCTTTTTCCATCAGATTAACTTCCTGAAGTAGGCCACCGACTATGGCCAGTAAGGCAAATAATTTGTCTAACAGAATTGTGTAAGACACAGGCTTGTGAGCCAAGCTTAATAGATGTGAATAAGATTGGGTTGGTGGAATTATGGGTGTTTGATACCCGACTACTGACCGTAGAGTTCAGACGCTCGAAGCGTAAGTCGATAGATGAAGTGTACTGAGCTAGTGTCTCTCGCAGGGAGATGGATGTGAATATCGAACTTGTTTGATTGGTACTCCAGTGCCAGGGCCAGACTGGCCGTAGCGGGCACCAGGCATTTTCCCGGTGAGTCGCCAGGATGGGGGCCGGTTTTGGGCCACTGGGAGGCCGTTTTTGTTACAGGGCCGTTTTTGCAGCATAGCTGCAATCTCGGCCCCTGTAACAAAATCGTCCGAAACCGGCCCTGGCAAACAGCTTGGCCCACCCCCCAATCACCGGGGGGGGGGTGGAGGCAGCCGAGCACTTTGCCAGGGCCGGTTTTGGTTCCTAGTCCGGCCCTGTCCAGTGCCCTGACAGTAGTATCGAGCGTGATGATAAGTTGTTGTCAAAGTCTTGTGTCAAAGGCTGGGTTGGGAGGAATGAGCGGGCCCAGACCTAGGTGGGCCGCTTCTACAGGGGGTTTCGGGGCACTCTCTCTGAAGTGACCGTCTACAGGTCACCACTCTCATCCTCAGCAGCAAATTGATATGGTGCTCCTTAAGGTGCATGTACTCTGGGCTTTTGGGTTGGGCTCCAGGACCCTCGCGTCCAAGTGCGTTTGTCCTCTAAACTGCACTTCCCCTCCCCAGTTGCAGTTGGTAAGCGGCAGAGGGGGGCATTGGGTGCACTGCAGGAACACCCCCGGTGGTTCACTCCTGCGAGGCTGAGGGGAGACTTACACAGTGCTGGCAGGTAAGAGGAACAGTGGCACCAGGGGCGTAACACAGGCCCTCCGAGCTGCAGGGGGCCCTCTCAGGTTGTGTGTGATCTGTTGCGCTGAGTAGAGTTGCGCTGCACGAGCCTGAACCCCGGTGGCCGGGCCGGCACACCTTCGCTGCTCTTATTTATCTTGTATTCATGTTTGCATGAAGTAAATACTGCAGTGGAACAGACATCTGACATTTATTTGCAGCCGGATGCATCATTGGGGCAAATATATAATTACTGCCTCTACCAGATGCCCTACTGAGCCCGGTGTGGCCGCCCATGATGCCAGAGTGACCGAATTGTGGCCCACATCCTGGTGGACTGCAGCTGCTGCTGGGAGTGTTGCCACGGGGAAGGACACGCCCGCTGCTGAACCTCGCTCTGTGGATGTCCTTGAGCGGTGGGCCCGCTGGCGGTGCCTCTGCAGAGGCGGGATATCTTTTTTGGCTTCTGAACTGCCCCGGGGCGCGATCAGAGGGAGAGAGGCTTTGTGTCCCCTGGGAATATGTCCTTCCCCCCACCCTCCCCCCGGACGACAATGAGCCGCAGTGACATACGGGGCCCCCCTCCCGCCCACTGTTGCCTGCCATGGCTGGGCCACCGTTACCTCCTGCTGATTACTGTGGTGCTGGGGCCGGCCGCCCAGGACTTCAGCTGTAATTGTGGCTGGGCCTGATTCTTCTGTGGCATTGTCGGGCCCTTGGCTGGCCCATTTGAACTGGACTGTGTGGGGCGCTCTGCTCCTACTAGATTGTTGACTGCTTGGGGCTGCTGCAGGTTTGACTGCCTCTCCCGCGGGCCTCTGTGGTGCTGCTGGACACTTCCTGTTTACCTCTGGCTTCCCTATGGGGCACCCTGGATGTTTGACCCCCGGGAGCTCACTACCAGCCTTGTTGGAGAACTCTTGGATGTCGTGGCATGGGTACTTGGGGCAGTGAACTGGAGTGAGGTGATCCAGCATGCTGCCTCCACCCACCACCACTCGGTCTTCTACCCCATGGCCATCTCCACCTCAGGAATCCCTCCAGACCCAAGACCATCACCGTGAGTGCAACAGTACCTGAAGGCCAGACTGAACACGGCAAGAATTTCATGCTCTGTAAATATGTAGTTTATAATTGTCCAACCCTAATCTCTTTTAAAAATGTAATCTTGCGTGAATTTCCAACTTGTGTGTGTGTATATATATATATATATATATATATATATATATATATATACGTAACTCTAACCACTAGTTTCTGAAGTAGACATATGTACTTACTACCTTTCTTATGTGAATTTAGAGTTTATTTGTTTGTATCTTTTCCTTGAGTGAATTTGCAACTTGTAAATATGTAACTCTAACCTCTAGTATCTGTAGTAGACTTTTGTACTTACTACCATTCTTCAATCAATCAATTAGGGAATTGTAAGCACGCGACTCACCCGTGAGGGTCTCAAGGCACTGAGGCGGGGGGGCGGAGATCTGTCTAGCCGAAGAGCTAGGTCTTGAGGGTCTTCCTGAAGGTGCTCAGGGAGGGGGATCGTCTGTTGTCTGGCGGTAGCTCGTCGTAAGTTTTGGCTGCAAAGTGGAAGAAGGATCTTCTACCTGCTCTGACTCTGTAGATGCGTGGGGTTTCGGCCAGTGCGAGGTTGGAAGATCGGAGGTTTCTTTTGGGTATGTGGAAGTTGATTCTGTCGTTGAGGTATTTGGGTACGGCGTTGTGTAGGCATTTGTAGGCGTGGAGGAGGATTTTGAAGGTGACTCTTTTCTCCACGGGGAGCCAGTGGGGTCTTTGTAGGTGATGTGTCCATGCCAGGGGATGTCGAGAACGAGTCTGGCGGTGGTGTTCTGTATTATCTGGAATTTGGGGAGTAGGGACTTGTTGATGCCGGCGTAGAGTGCGTTTACGTAGTCCAGTCTGCTGGTGATGAGTGCGTGGGTGACTGTGTTCCTTGATTCAGGGGGGATCCACTTGAAGGTTTTGCAGAGGATTCGGAGGGTGTTGATGCAGCTGGAGGTGATGCCGTTGACCTGGCGGTTCATGGTGAGTGATGATTTGAGTACAATGCCGAGGTTCTTGGCGTGGTCTGAGGGGTTTGGTGGGTTCCAAGGGCAGTCGGCCACCATGTACTGTCCCATGCTGAGGACGAGGACTTCTGTTTTCTTGGTGTTGAGCTTTAGACAGTTGTTGGTTATCCAGACTGCGACGTCTTGCATTCCTTTCTGGAAGTTGAGTTTGGTGGTGGTGGGATCTTTGGTGAGGGAGAGGATGAGTTGGGTGTCATCAGCATAGGATATGATGAGGCTGTGTTGTTGGACGATGGCTGTGAGGGGGGCCATGTAGATGTTGAAGAGGGTCGGGCTCAGTGATGACCCCTGTGGTACTCCGCAGGTGATGTTCATCGGGTCGGAGAGGAAGGGCGGCAGTCTGATCCTTTGGCTTCCTCTGGTGAGGAAAGATCGGATCCAGTCCAGGGCTGTTCCTTGTATGCCTGCGTCATGTAGTCTGGTGGTTAGTGTGCGTTGGGAGACGGTGTCGAAAGCAGCTGACAGGTTGAGTAGGATAAGGGCTGCGGAGTGGCCTTGGTCCAGGAGGGTGCAGATGTTGTCTGTGGCGGCCAGTAGGGCAGTCTCTGTGCTGTGGTTGGTTCAGAATCTAGATTGGGACGGGTCGAGAACGGCGTTTTCTTTGATGAATCGTGTCAGTTCCTTATTGACTGTTTTCTCTGCAACTTTGGCGGCGAAGGGGAGGAGCAAGATGGGCCGATAGTTCTTGAGGTCTGTGGGGTCAGCTGTGGGCTTCTTGAGCAGGGGTCTGACTTCTGCACGCTTCCAGTCATCAGGGAAAGTGCCTGTTTTGAATGTGGTATTGATGGTGCACTGTAGTTCGGGTGCGATGGTGGCTGTGGCTCTGTGGTAGATGTGAGGGGAGCAGGGGTCGGTGTGGGCCCCCGAGTGGATGCCTTTCATGGTCGAGGTGGTGTCTTCGGCCATGATCGGTGTCCAGTTGGAGATGGTGGACTGGCTGGTGTCTTTGGGGGGCAGGGGGCCATCTGTGGCACCTGGTGGAGGGTTGACAAAGTTGTCATAGAGGTTTTTGATTTTGAAGTAGAAGTAGGCTCCAAGCTTGTCGCAGAGGTCTTGGGATGGGGTGATGTCTGTGGCTTCGCTGTGTGGGTTGGTGAATTCTTGAATGACGCTAAAACGTTCTTTGGAGTCGGTGGAGTTGGCGAGGATTTTGTTGTGGATAAAGTTCCTCTTGGTGGCTCTGATTTGGTTGTGGTAGTCCGTCATGGCGTCTTTGTAGGTGGTGTGGTTTTCGGTTGTCTTGGTGTTTCTCCAGTTCTTCTCCAGGCGTCTGCAGGTGCGTCTGGCTTCTTGGAGAGCGGTGGTGAACCAGGTGCCTTTCCTGGGGCGTTGTATGTTGGGGTTGCGTAGACGAGCGAGCTCGTCTGCACAGTTGGCTATCCAGTTGTGGAGTTCTTTGGCTGCGTTGTTTGCGTCAGATGCCCAGGTGTTGTTGTATCGGGTGAGGGTGGAGTTGAGTTGCTCGTCAGTAACCTTGCTCGAGTTACTTTGTGGTGGGCGTGGGGCTGGTTTGGGTGCCTTGGGTTTGTCGACGGTGAAGTGTACGCTGCGGTGGTCGGTCCATGGCGGTTGCATTGTGTGGCTAAAATGGACGCTGTTACCTGCCGTGAAGAAGGGAACAAGGGTGTGTCCTGCTCTGTAGGTCGGTGTGTTGATGAGTTGTTTAAGTCCGATGCTGGCAAGGTTGTCACGGAGGATGGTGGAGTTGGGGTCGCTGGGGTTATCGAGGTGGATGTTCAGGTCTCCAATGAGTATCTAGTTCGTTGAGGCGATGGCGTGGGGTGCGATGAAGTCGGTGATGGTGGTGGTGAATGGGGGCCAGGGGTCTGCAGACGAGGGTTCCTCGGAGTGTGGCTTTGGGGGAGGTCTGGATCTTATGTGAATTTAGAGCTTTTCTGTTTGTATCTTTTATGTAACTCATGTGCTCCGAAGTCTTTATGTAATGTAACTGGTCCTTTTGTAAAGCGCTCTGACACCTTCAGGTAAAGTTTGCACTCTATAAAATCACATTAAATAAATAAATACTCAGGCCTGATAGATCCAGATTAAATCCCGAGGGGGGCCCCCTCTGTGTACCTTGCAGGGGGGCCCCTTCAACTTTCGTTACACCACTGAGTGGCAAGGAATACTGCCGGGTAGCAGAGAAGCGGAAAGCGGGTTCCCCGTCAAGGCAAACTGCACTGACTTAATGCCAGCTGCTTCCGCCTCGGGCGAGTAATGTCACAGGCCTGGCCTGACCGCCTCATCGCTCCCTGTCGCACTCACGTCCCTTCGTTGCTGCCCCTTCTACTCCCAGCAGGTTGCGGTCATCCCATGAGGCCTGCGAGGCCAGTGGGGCAGCCAGGGGCCTGGAAGGGCCTTTGACCTTGGCCTTTCACCTGGAGGGATATTGGGGCTGTAATCCGCTGTTTTCTGGAGGGGAGGGGAGTATCTCCTTGCAGCACCTCGCGGCTCCTTGGAGATCCACATGTGGTGTCAGGCATCGGTTTATTGGTAGACTCCACAGTTTTTTACCTGTTCATGGGTTTTTCAGTGCCGGGAAGATATGCATTTGTGCACTCTCTAAATAAAATTGATATAGCAAAACTAGATGGCCTACTGGCTATTTCTCCCTACCTGAAGCAGCAACCCAGAAATTCTACAAAGAAAAAAGAAGTTGAAGCCATCCAGAAGTATAAAGCAACAGGGTGTGATTAGCTGAAAGTAGAAGCAACTGTACATCACCAAAATGTAGGTGCACCAAAATGTAGGTGCACCAAGACCAGCAAGCAAGCGGTACTGGTAAACCATACCATACCATGAAAAAATCTACTTCAGCAAGTTGACACATTTCACCAGAAAACACTGTTAAGCTGATGGCAACAAATGTAAAGTGCTCAAACTGCCAACTATGATCAGATAAGGAAGCTGCAATAAAAATAAATCATTGCCCATACGTCCAAGAGAACAAATTCCAAAAAGAGAGATAACATGACCTAAAGAGGTTGCAAGGAGCAGTAACCGTTAAAACGAGGAGACACGTTGCCAAGCGGAAGACCAGGAGACAAAATTCTAATATCGGCCATGGTAAATGAACAATGAATTTTATAGCATTTAATCTGCCCCACGATACATAGACGTTTCCTCCTCTTTCACCACAGCTGTCAATGGGAGATAACGTGATTCAAGAAGAGGAGGAAACCCACCAAAGGTTAAGGGTTGTCAATATGATTTCATTTATTTACTCAGAAGAGAACCTTGAAAACTTCTTCAAATGGGTCAAATAACGAAGTATACATGAGACCATTTTGACAGAAGAGCTTGAACCCGTCAGATTGAGGGTCAGAGATCTGAAATACTAGGCTGCCATTGACACACCACACTGGCACTCTCAAACTACATATGCCAGGCGCAAAATGTAACTAGTTCACTATTGAAGCGAAATAAAGGTGAAACCAACCAACTGTAATTCACTCAACAGAGACGGTTGCACTAGCATCAAACTTGAAGAAAATTGAAGATAGAAACAGAAGAGATCACCTCAGCATATGTAATCGAAGCACGGGATAACCCTCTGTATCACAAGAAAGAAGCTAAAACTGCGTCTTGGCACCAAGAGCGTTCTCACTTCAGAAGAAAAAACGCAAACCGGAAACACATGTCCCAAAGAACAGTTCTATATGGACAATGCACATACTATAAAAAATAATTACAAAAATATTCATTCCAGAAAGGGCACTTTTTAGTGTTATGCCGATAGAATACCTGGAGAAAATACTAGAACATATTTTTGCTTTTGATGACATCTTACCAATTATACGTGATAAAAATTCCTCCTTGAACCCCTTTCAAAGGATTTTAACGACTGTATTGTAGTCTATTAAGTAGTAGGTTATAATTTAGATATACAGCAAAAACAATAATTTGGGCAAATACCACAAAACAAAACATAGGGTGACAGAGAAACCTGATCATGCAAAGTTCTGCTCAGAGACTAATCAACAAAAGAAACAATTGATAGACGGAATGCTGGACAATGCAAACATTCACTCCCAGTCACTGGGTTTAATACATCATTCTTTTGCTCACCACACCACCCCAGCTTGGAACCAGCCATATGTAAATCGGTCTTGACCCTGTTCTTTCTGGGAACAGTCAACCCCCAAACTGCCAAGCCAGGTCCTCCCTGAACAAGAAACTAGCATCCTGGTACCTGTTTCAGGGCATCACCCTTCATCAGCCAGGCTTGCTTGAATCCAGTGGTGTAGTGAGCACGGGACCCACATATGGGCAAACTGGAATGGCATGGTAATCAGCAAAAAGATGGATTTAGGCCCAGATCTCTGTACTGCGGTGAATGTACTACATTGTTCTGCATTCTGTCCATCAATTGCTCTTTTTGCATTTGTCACCCCTAGTGGGACAGGTATGCCCAGACGTGAGTCCCGTGCTCTCCATGCCAATGGAGTCCAGCTATCCTTTCTGATGAGGGGTAAAACCCCAAAACCAGTCCTAGGATGCTTGTTTCCAGTCCAGGAAGGACCTGGCTTGGCAGTTCTAGCTGGACTGTTCGCATTAGGCGCAGGGTCAAGACTGATTTGCATATGGCTGGGCCAACCACAGCACCGAGACCGCCCTCATCGCAGCCACTGACGACATCCGAGCCCTGCTCCACAACGGGGAAACAGCGGCCCTCATCCTCCTGGACCTCTCCGCAGCGTTCAATACTGTCTGCCACCGCACCCTAGCACAGCGCCTCAGCAACATCGGAATCCAAGAGAAGGCACTAGATTGGATCATCTCGTTCCTCGCCGGAAGAACCCAGAGAGTCCGCCTCCCCCCGTTCAGATCCGAGGCCACCGAAGTCATCTGCGGCGTTCCGCAGGGATCATCATTCAGTCCCACCCTCTTCAACGTCTACATGAGCCCCCTCGCAGCCATCGCACGCCAACACAACCTCAACATCATCTCCTACGCCGACGACACTCAGCTGATCCTCTCCCTCACCAACGACCCAGCCACCGCCAGAACCAACCTACACGAAGGGATGAAAGACGTAGCCGAGTGGATGATGAACAGCCGCCTGAAACTGAACTCAGACAAGATGGAAGTCCTCATCCTGGGATCATCACCCTCCGCCTGGGACGACTCCTGGTGGCCCCCCGCCCTGGGCAGCGCACCCAAACCTACGGACCATGCACGCAACCTGGGCTTCATCCTGGACTCCTCCCTCTCGATGACCAGACAAGTCAACGCCGTCTCATCGTCGTGTTTCAACATCCTGCGCATGCTCCGAAAGATCTTCCGATGGATCCCCACCGAAACCAGAAAGACGGTCACCCAAGCTCTCGTCACCAGCCGACTGGACTACGGAAACACCCTCTACACTGGAACCACAGCCAAACTACAGAAAAGACTCCAACGCATCCAGAACGCCTCCGCACGACTCATCCTTGACATCTCCCGACACAGCCACATCTCCGGACACCTGAGAGACCTGCACTGGCTCCCCGTCAGCAAGAGAATCACGTTCCGACTCCTCACCCACGCACACAAGGCCCTACACGACCTGGGCCCCAGATACCTCAACAACCGCCTGACCTTCTACACTCCCACCCGCCAGCTACGATCAACCAGCCACTCCCTTGCCGCCGTTCCACGCATCCGAAGAGCCACCATGGGAGGAAGATCCTTCTCCTACCTGGCAGCCAAGACTTGGAACTCCCTCCCCATCCACCTCCGCATGACCCAAGACCACCTCTCCTTCAGGAAGT
This sequence comes from Triturus cristatus, assembly GCF_964204655.1. Classification (NCBI taxonomy): domain Eukaryota; kingdom Metazoa; phylum Chordata; class Amphibia; order Caudata; family Salamandridae; genus Triturus; species Triturus cristatus. Next base: position 1,270,825,478 of record NC_140585.1, on the reverse strand, counting down.
AACTCAAGACCTGGCTGTTCGAGCAGTAGCGGACCCCCCTCCCCCTAGCACCTTGAGACCCTCCGGGTGAGTAGCGCGCTTTACAAATGTCTTGATTGATTGATTGATTGATTGATTGGGTTCAAACTGGAATAGCATGGGGAGATTAAAACCGATGGATTTAGGCCCAGGTCTCTGTACTGGGGTAAATGTATGAAATTGTTCTGGATTCTGTCCATCAATTGTTTTCTTTGCATTTGTCACCCCGAGTGACACAGGTATGCCCAGACGTGGGTCCTGTGCTCTCCATGCCACTGGAGTCAAGCTATCGTGGCTGATTCGGGGTGAAACCCCGAAACTGGTCCTAGGATGCTCGTTTCCAGTCCAGAGAGGACCTGGCTTGGCAGTTCGGGCTGGACCGTTCCCATTAGGCGCAGGGTAAGACTGATTTGCAAATGGCTGGGTTAAAACTGTAATGGCATGGGGAGCACAAAAACGATGGGTTTAGGCCCATATCTCTGTACTGGGGTGAATGGATCACATTGTTCTGCATTCTGTCCATCAATTGTTCTTTTTGCATTTGTCACCCCTAGTGGGACGGGTATGCTCAGACGTGGGTCCCGTGCTCTCCATGCCACTGGAGTCAAGTTATCCTCTCTGATGATGGGTGAAACCCCGAAACCAGTCCTAGGATGCTTGTTTCCAGTAAAGGGAGGACCTTGCTTGGCAGTTCGGGCTGGACTGTTCCCATTGGGCGCAGGGTCAAGACTGATTTGCATATGGCTGGGTTCAAACTGGAATGGCATGGGGAGCAAAAAACGATGGATTTGGGTCCAAATCTCTGTACTGGGGTGAATGTATGACATTGTTCCACATTCTGTCCATCAATTGTTCTTTTTGCAGAGAATAATCAACATCAAGTCAAAAAATACAGATATAAATAACAGGTGTTTCTACTACTCAGTTTAATGCTACTGGATTTCTCAACCTCAAAAGGATGGAAGGTTGAGTTGACTTTGCAGGGACAGTGGCGAGACAGTGGCGAGAATTAAACTCACTTGAGCTATCCTGTTGATCCTGAGGAATAATACACCCCCAGATTTCAGAAAGGACTAAAATCATTTGGAAAAATACCACACAGGAGCACCAGGTTCTGGTATGCATAACCCTGAAGATAATTGTTGCATCTTATGATGTTAGATGTTTCTCATGCAGTTTAGAATATTCTTCTTGTGCTATATTGTATCATGTATGATTCCAGAATGTTACCTTAAGTCCGGTAGTTGGTTGCCGCAATCTGACTGAAACGGATGTTTGCTTTTGAGCTAAAAATTGCATACTATTAAACAATTAGTTTTGTTACTCTTGATGGAGCCGGATTTCACGCAAAGAAACCTGCTCGGATTGTCACCCCCATAATACATACTAACAGTAATTAGTAAGAGAAAACTAATATGCACCTTACATGAACACAAGGAAAACTGCTTTGCGCATGCATGCACTAACGTGAGATAACGCATGAAAGAACTAAAACCGTATTTACATTATACTTTGAAAAAAATGAGAAATAATGCATGACTAGGCCACATGTGCAATTCGTATTCTGCATGTTGCATTTTGCTTCGAAATAATAAATAATGCCGCTTTTGCTTAAAGCTATGCTAGGGAAAACATAAATGAAGGATAGAGCTAAGGTGGGAGGTATAACAGTAAAAAGTGCATTTCTGTGTAATTAATGTTTATATTACATTTGTCACAGTGAGCCGAATGAGCTGCCATTATTCTTAAGTTGCCCGGATAGAGGAGTGGTTGGAACAAAGAGTGGAACTGACCTGTCCGTACAGACAGAAACGCTGAGCACAGCAGATGATGCAAAAGAAACAATTGTTGGATGGAATGTAGGACAATGCAAACCTTCACCCCCAGTCACAAAGATCTTGGTTTAATCCATCATTCTTTTGCTCACCACACCACTCCAGTTTGAACCCAGCCATATGCAAATCAGTATTGACCCTTTTCCTTCTGGGAACAGTCCAGCCCGAACTGCCAAGCCAGGTCCTCTCTGGACCGGAAACAAGCATCCTGGGAGCGGTTTCAGGGCATCACCCTTCATCAGCCAGGCTAGCTTGAATCCATTGGTGTAGTGAGCACAGGACCAACGTCTGGGCATACCCTTCCCACTTAGGGAAACATATGCAAAATAAACAATTGATGGACGGAATGTAGAACAATGCAAACATTCACCCCCAGTCACAAGGATATGGGTTTAATCCATCATTCTTTTGCTCACCACACCACTCCATTTTGGACCCAGCCATATGCAAATCAGTCTTGGCCCTGTTCCTTCTGGGAACAGTCTAGCCCGAACTGCCAAGCCAGGTCCTTCCTGGACCAGAAACAAGCATTCAGACACCGGTTTCAGGGCATCATCCTTCATCAGCCAGGCTAGCTTGAATCCAGTGGTGTAGTGAGCACGGGACCCACGTCTGGGCATACCCTTCCCACTTAGGGCGACATATGCAAAAGAAACAATTGATGGACTGAATGTAGGACAATGCAAACATTCACCCCCAGTCACAAGGATATGGGTTTAATCCATCATTCTTTTGCTCACCACACCACTCCAGTTTGGACCCAGGCATATGCAAATCAGTCTTGACCCTGTTCCTTCTGGGAACAGTCCAGCCCAAACTGCCAAGCCAGGTCCTCCCTGGACTGGAAACAAGCATCCTGGTACCGGTTTCAGGGCATCACCCTTCATCAGCCAGGCTAGCTTGAATCCAGTGGATGAGGCACAGAAGTTCAAGGCCGATATGCCGAAAGAGAATATTGAGTGCCTGCCAAAGGGATGTGACTGACCGTGTGACCTAAACCTCTTCCGCGGACATGGCCGAAAGACTTAGACGAATGCCATTTAAACTGTTACATGTATTAAATATATGAACGAGTCAGAACAGAGGTAATGGGAAGAGAAGTAAAACAATAGTCTATAGTAGTCATGAATGGGAATCTGCTGGTGTGACAAGCCCACCTCCCAAACTAGCCAATCAACTCTTGAGTTTAGTGAAATGTTTAACTGATGTGGGTTAGACATGTAGGTTTTAGGGTATAACTGGGGTGCCTTTGGGGGTGTGGTTACCCTTAGGCTGGCTGCAGAGAGAGAGAGAGAGGGGAGATGTGCCCCTGTCTGTCGGTTTGCAGAGAGGCCTAGTTGTTCCTGTCCTGTCCTGTCCTGTTCCTGCCTTTGAAATCTTTGTTCCCTGACTCCATTTCGGGGAACCCCACCACTTCCTTGGCCAGGGGGGTGGTATTTCACTGATCCTTTGGGTTTGTAGTATTCTGACTCGTTCTTTGCATAATCATTTGCAATTATATTTTTGTCTCTGAAACTGATGTCTCTTAATCTATCCACTCCTCATTGTGCATATTGATTATTGTGATGAGAATGACTCTAATTGCATTTTGCTGATGTTCCCTCTCCCTTTGTGGATTTCATTGTTTGCATTAGGACTGTATGCATTGAGTATTTAATATGAGATAAAGCGTTATTAATCTTACTGAGAGTCTTTGATTATTTAGCTGACTTGATAGTTAGTTAGATAGTATTATCATTACCATCTACTCTTCAACTCATTGGTCCATTGACCAAGAAGAAAGAAAGTTGATGTACTGGTGTAGTTGTGTATTCAGATTTAACAAACATGAAATTGTGAAGGAAACAATTTTAACGTCATTAAAACTTGACCCCCAGCGCATCAGGGATTTGGGTGAATGTGTATGGGCCATTATATTGTGATGTTATTGAGAATTGATCCCTGATCAGGTATTGGGTAGCGCTCGATCAGTTTTCTGGTAGCACAGGACGGTTTAATCATTGATTAGGTTGGTAATGATTATTGATTATAAGTTCTTAACACGAAAAAGTTAGCGTCCTGTTCAATATTGTCTAGAAGTACAGGTACGGAGCTACCTGAGGAATCCCGGGAATGGAATTTAGCCTGAAGTAGGCAGAAGAAGAGTGTGGATTGAGAAATCCCACTGCAGAAGTACTTTGTCTGTTGTAATAATACCAAAGCGGCGGAGGGCTGTAGGTGTTATATTAGGAACAATTTTGTATGTGAGTAGAGTGCCTGAAATAGCGAAGGGTCCAATTCCGAAACTCTAGCCTTATCCCCAGGGGAGTACAAAGACCTCTTTTCACACCAATAAGTCCTCTTGCGAAACTTTAACCTTATCCCTAGAGGAGTAATAGGTCCTCCCAGAGCTTGTTTGAAGGGTAAAATAGCGCTGGTCATTATTATTACTCGCAGTGAAGAAAACCTCTCAGAAAAGTGAAGACTATCTCTTTATTAGTGGAACAGACAAGGTAGCATTGTTTTATGCTGTTACTAATCGAATTTTTGATTAAGAGTACTTAGAAATACATTGCCATATTATTTTTTAAAGGGAGGGTCAGTAGAAGGAGTAATACTGATGTCAGAAAAAGCTGCGCTGGCATTGGTTAGGGGCATGTACTGAACTCTGATTGGTTGGTTGGTGTGAGCCGCGCTGGTATTGGTTGAGATAGTAATTACGTAGAGAGCCATGATTGGACGGTTGGTATGAGTCGCGCTGGTATAGGACGAGAACTGACAAATAGAATAAGTAGAATTACGGAAAGGTTTTCTTGTTTGTTTTGGCGAGATATATTAGCGTAAAGAGTCAGAAAAATGAAGTTGCTTAAGAAAATAAAGAATTTCTTTATAAATACAAGCCAATGGTGACTAGAGAGGCAATTCCTATTCCACCTCCAAGAACGCCTGCTTCTTTTATGATGTTGGAACGAGAATATCATACGTGTATGTGGCTAGAGAATTGGGTGGAATATACGAAGGGTGAGGGGGTTATAGCATTTCCACAGTATGGTTTTTTTAATGTAAGAATACTGCAGAATTTGAGAAATTGAATGAATTCACAGAAACCGAATCCTAGGCTTACACAGTATGAAGCCTTAGAGGAATTGGAGGTATAGGCTTTTGAAAGAGAGAAATATAGAGGTAATCAAAGATACAGAAATATGATGTTTGGATATCCATTTGAGAGTAGGAAAGATAGGTTGAAAAGATGGAGGAGAAATGTGATAACAGGAGTTTCGTACCCAGTTTTAGTTGCTGCTGATCAGGCAGGAGGCAAGTGTAAAGAGAAAAAGAAAAATATAGAAACTTCAAGTTTAAGAGATGATCCGAATAATTCTGAGGATGATGAGTTGTTAGAGGATATAATGACCAAAAGACCTCCGCCACATGAAGAAAATTAAGACGAGGAGACTCTGAGTGCCCCACAAATGGGTACCCCATTAACTCCGCAGGTCACAGAAAAAGCTAGAGTAGTACGAGAGAATGAAATGAATTTGCTGAATAAGACAAGAATAGAGCAGGTCCAGAAAATGAATCAGTTAAGTCTGAATGCGGAGGCATTGACGGTACCCGTAACAATTGGTCCTGCGGTCCCCTTGTATGGAAAAAAGCAAAATCTGTCAGAAGTACATACATTGGCAGTTCCGAGAAGCAATGTCAGAGGTGAAATGGTAACGGTAACAAATGAGAATGGACAGGCTGATCTGAATACTACACTTTTGGACCTTCCGGTTTGTTTGTGAGTTGATAACAGAAACCCCTAAAAGAAGTATACAAATAGACCCAAGGAGAATAGGGCTGAGTGTCACTCCAATGGCAGGGTGTTCAGCAGGTCTTTCACTGGAGAAACTGAATAATTGGGTAAAAGACATGACAAAGCCGCAACCTCAACCACAGTGTATAAGTGTGAGTCAATTAAAAGTAGATTTGGAAGAGATGTTTATCGGTACATTAAGCCCAGACAGATTAGGGACTTACCGAGATGAAGAACTGTTGTTCTTGTGTAAAAGCATTACTTGGATAGCAAGGAATCTTCATGAGAAAATATCCGAAGGTGCTAGTGAGTATGGAATAGACATAGAAAAGTCAAAGATGTTTCAGAAGTCATACATTTTGGCCTTTACATGATAAGGATTTAGAGAGTTTGAATGCATCTGGAAAAAGACTACAGATAAAAGAGTTGATGAACATCTTGAAGTAATGGTGAGATGTAGATCGATGGAAAAATAGATGGACGAAAAAGAAGGAAGAAGCAGCTAGTAAAGGAGCGTCTCTGTTTCCGTTGAAAGAGACAGAACAAATTGAAAGGGCATGTCTAATGAGAGAGGTTCCGGGTGGTGGATATGTTCACGTACTTTGGACCAGACAGGATATATTGTCTTTCACAAAATATTTTCCTAGGTTAAGAGAGTAACCGGTTGAATGGTACAAACAGGTAGAAAGGTTTGTGAAAGCCTCTACGGTTTTTATTAAGGATTTAGATGGATTGTTTGAAATTGTTGTTCCAGCAGATTTGTGGTCAGAGTGTAAGATCACTGTCAATTGGCCAAAAGAAGAATATACTAGAGATCCTCTAACAGGTGCACCATCTGAGGAGGTGATAAAAAAGTATAATCAGGTAATCACTTTCTTGAAAGGGAAAATTTCTCCGAAAGAAATAGATTGGGTTAAGATTGACAGGACGACCCAAGAACCAAAGGAGTCAGTGCATGCCTACTATGAAAGGTTGTTGCAGATCTTTAAACAGTATAGTGGGTTTGAGAATATTGGAGACAAGGATATGGGACATTTTGTGTATTGTTTTGTGTTTGGATTGAAACCGGAAATTAGTAATATTATTCAGCAGCATTTGATTTGTTGGCAAAGCAATTGATGAAATTCTGAGATATGCAAAGTATTGTAGCGATGACAGTGAATCGAGACATAAAAAGTTAAAAGAGTAAATGTTGTGGGCACAAGTGAAAGTGGCAGAGCAGCAAGAAGCAAACAATAGTCCTCAAACAGGTTACCAGCTGAATGGTCAAAATCAAAATGGTCAAATACCCAGTGGGGGTAGAGGAAGAGGTAAAATGAGTAAATAGGAAGCTATGAAGAAATGTCCTTGCCATGAGTGCGGAAAGCATGGACATTGGAAGAACGAGTGTTGATCTGCTAAAGAGAATAATGGAGTACATAAAAATTTTATTCCACAGATGCAGAATGAGGTGGGTGTAAATCAACAGCAGCAGATAGTTACTCCAGAGTTACAGGTGCCACAAGCTCCCATGCCAAATAATGTGAACGCTCAAGTGCAGAGGTGCAGTGCGAATACTGGATTTCACGGAGGTGATCAAGTTGGTAAGATTCAAACTGTGCAAATGGTTCTGCAATATTGGTTGCAGTACAATGAGAGTGATTCAGTCTCATCTCAATGACGGTGCCTGAGGGGGGAGGAAGAGTGCGTACTTTGACGCATCCTTGGTGGTAGATCAGTCAGGTCCATTTGTTGATGGAAAGGTGGAAAGGAATGATATTACATTTTCAGTGGACACTGGTGCTACACGTTCTACTGTGAGAACAGCAGAATTTCCAAACCTACCCCTCTCGGGAGAAACTATCCAAGTTGTAGGAGTCTCGAAGAAGCATATTAGAACCCCAGACACAAATCCAATAGAAGTTCATATTGGAAATTTCAGAGACATGCATCGGTTTGTGGTATGTGATTCGAGTCCAGTAAATCTCTTAGGTAGAGATTTATTATGTGAGATGAATTGTACCATCTATTGTACGCCAGATGGTATTGCATTTCACACACCTGATGAGGATGTCGAATTTAAGATGATGCTAGCAAAGCAAGGGACAGAAGTGGATGAGTTGTTTTCACTTTTCCAGAAGAGAATTTGCCTGAAGAACTAAAGTGCAGTATGCTTGGATGTGTGGGATTTTTCAGGAAAGGAAATTGGCCTAATGACAAATGTAGATCCGATTCAGATTACAATGAAAGAGGATGCTGTATATCCAAACACACCTCAGTACAAAATGAGTCCGGAAGTAATTGCAGGAGTTACTCCTGTTAACAACCAAATGATTGAATAGGGAATTCTGAAAGAGATACTAAGCAGTCCTTGTAATTCGCCTATTATAGGTATCAAAAAGCAACAAATGAGCCTGCCTAAAACTCAGAAAGAAGTACAAATGTTCTTGGGAATGGTTTGAAAATGGAGGCAATGGATCAGTGGTTTCTTACTGATTGCAAAACCTCTACCGAGTTTGATACGAAAAGATGTGACTTAACTCAGAAACATGGAATGGCACAATGTCCAGTAGCTTATTTTTCTGCTACTTTGGATTCAGTGGCCGCAGCAATACCAGGCTGTTTGAAAGCAGTAGCTGCCACTTGTATGAGTCTGGAACAGAGTGAAGCGATCGTGATGGGATATCCAGTCAAGGTGTATGTGCCTTATTCTGTCGAAATCCTTTTAACTCGCACCAGGACACAGTAAATGACCTCTAGTCGGCTGACTAAGTATGAGAGAGTGATTCTGGGTGCTGAAAATGTAACTGTGGTGAGGTGCACAACTGTAAATCCAGCAACTCTATTGCCGAATTCTTATTTTGAGGAGATGAGAGAGGAAACTGATCATGATTGTTTGGATGTGAAAAAACTGTGCACCAAACCTAGGCCAGACATAGAAGATGTCCCATTGGAAGAATCAGATTGTGAAATGTTTGTTGATGGATCTTGTCTAAGAAATGAGACGGGTGAATTACTCACTGCCTATACTGTTTTCACCATAGCGGAAGTTCTAGAAGTATCTTGTTTAAAAGGGGTAAATTCTGCTCAAATTGCTGAATTGATAGCTCTGATTAGAGCATGCAAAATTGCCAAAAGCCTGAGGGTAACCATATTTACTGATAGCCAATATGAGTTTGGGGTTGTCCATGATTTTGGACAGCTATGGATGCAAAGGGGATTTCTGACTTATTCAGGCTCCCCTATACGAAACAGCAAAACTGTATAAGAATTACTGGATGCTTTACAATTGCCCAAAAGAATTGCAGTGGTCAAATGTACTGCACATAAATTAGGAGATGACTATATGACAAAGGGCAACAGATACGCACTCAAGTAGCGTGTTTCTGTGCACGAAATTTAATGCCTTAAACAGAGGAATTGACAAAGAAAATACCAATTGCCATCTTATGTTCACACCTTCATATGAAACCTGGGATGAGATTAGGCAGCTGCAGAAAGAAGCAAGTGATGAGGAAAAGGAAATCTGGACAAATTCAGGCTGTAAAAAGAGAGCAGAGGACGAAGTGTGGGTCTATATAGATGAAAGACCAGTCATGCCAGATAGTTTACTATACCACATGGCCAGGATATACCATGGAATTGCGCATGTTGGAAGAGGTGCAATGACCAGACTCTTTAAGCAGTCATGGTATAATCCAAAGTAGAGGGTCATTGCAGAGAGCCTTTGCCAGAGATGTGTCACCTGTCAGCAGCAGAATCCAGGCAGAAAGACAGTTGTCAGTTGAGGACAAATTGGGAAAGCAGCAAGGCCATTCACATGACTTCAGTTGGACTTTATTGAACTCCCTCCCTGTAATGGGCTGAAATATGTGTTGGTTGTTGTCTGCTTGTTTTCTCGTTGGGTGGAAGCCTAGCCAACGAGAAGGAATGACAGCCTTACTGTTGCAAAGTTGCTTCTAAGAGAACTGATACCTAGATTTGGTTTTCCAGTCACTTTAGAGACAGATAGAGGAACCCATTTTAACAATGAGATAATTCGAATGATTTGTGCAGAATTACAAATTGAACAAAAGCTGCATTGTGCCTATCGACCCAAAGCATCTGGAGTGGTTGAGAGATCAATGGCACAATAAATCTAGGTTAGGAAAGGTGTGTGCATCCACAACACTGAAATGGCCTGATGCTTTACCCCTTGTATTGATGCGTCTTAGAAGCATTCCTGACAAAAAGACGGGTTTGAGTCCTCACAAAGTCCTAATGGGAAGAGCAATGAGACAAGCATACATACCAGCAAACAAACTGATGGATATATCTGACGATCTAGTGCATGATTATTGCAGACAATTGGCTGATCTGGTGTGTTCTGTGTCTCATCTGGTTGGAGAAAACGCTACTACAACACAGCCGAATCAAGCACTCAATCTGAGTCCTGGTGAATGGGTTTACGTCAAGAAACATGTGAGGAAATTGTATTTAGAACCTAGGTGGAATGGTCCTTACCAAACCATTCTGGTGACGACGACAGCAGTGAAATGTGGTGGCTTGCCAAACTTGATTAATGCACGCCATACCAGACGAGTCCTAAGTCCACTTGAAAGACAAGAAGAGCAGCAACTGGTAAACCAAAGTCAAAAACCAGAGGTTGAAGTGTGTGATGCTGAAGAATCTAGAGTGATAGATTCTGAAGACCAAACTGATGATGAACAGCCAAGCACAAGTCAAGTAGAGTGGGCACATGCTACTGGGTCTCATGAGGCTGCTGTCGAACCAGAAGAAAGTGAGTTTGTGGTTAAACCAGGAAAAAGGGAAATTGCTGTTGAATAACTAGAAACAGAAGTTACCGAAAATCAAAAAGAACAGCAGATAGAAGAAAGGCCAAATAAAAGAACTTCTAAACCAGATGAAGAAAGTGAAAGGGTAGTTCAAACCAAGAAAGCAAGAAAAGGTGACAATTTCCAGGTGGAGTGAAAAGACTGAAATACACTCTTGTGAGGAGAAAGTCAAAGAAAAGACCAGAACAGAGTAATGAGGTCTCAAGTCAAACAAAACAAGAAGAGTCAGTAGAAGAATTAGTGCGAAAAACAAGGAGAGTAAAAATTCCAAGCAAGGAATACACAGCACCAGAATGGACTTACATCATATTGGCGGAAATTGAAAGTTCTGATCTAAGTGAAGAAAAAACAGTTCTGACACTGAGCAAGTTGATGAAAGCAAATTGAGACCACCTTAAAAGAATTGTGAAAAACTAAGGTGCAAAAATTTGGAAACTAAAAAAAAAAACTTGAATGATTCAGAAGATCAAAAGAAAAGAAAAGAAAAGAAAGGGGTAAAGAAGAAAGCCTTGAAATGTAGGAATACACACTTTTTTCCAGAATTTTTAATTTTTTGCAAGATTAACGTTCATAGATTTAGATAGATTTTTTGTTAGAATACAAAATGGCTAAAGGAGAAGTGACTAAGCATCCAAGGTCTAGTCTAAAACATAGATGTATTAAAGCTTGCTTATGTGGTGTCTTGTTAATAACATTTATGTGGATATTAATAACTGTCCTTGTACCTATTCTAATGGTAACTAATAACGGAAATAATACTAATGATGTAACAAGGGAAAGAGTGAGTGATGTTACTAAAGGAACCCCTAATCCTAACATAGAACCAATGGATGGAGGCACTGTCCATCATGATAAATCAATTAGTGATTTCTCGTTAAATGTGTTTACTAAATTGTTGTATGAATATATTGACACAGTGAATGTGAGTGATTATGTGTGCATGCAATTACCTGCGTCTGTCTCAGAAGGGGTGACGTATCATCACCTTCCTTTAACATATGATGTGTCTTGTAGTGTACTAACGAGCCTCTTCGATGTGGCGGGGAGGCTTGAGTATCATTATTCCAATATAGATTAAGGTGCCGATCACGATCCTGCAAAAACCGGGTACGAACCGTCGGACGGAGCACAATCTCCGCCCGACGCGTACCCGGTCGTCAATTTTCACAAACAAGGAATTACGATTCGCACGGGTACACCATTACCGTACGAATCGTAAAAAAGCCCGACCGAACAAAAAAACACCTACCAATGCGATCCGGGAAAGCGCCGACCTGACGTCGGGACGCTCGCAGCCAGCCATTCACGACCCAGGAATCACGATTCGCACCGACGTCACCCCGCACGGTGAATATTTTGCGGCAGCCAAAAACTGCCGGGAAATCAGGACGACGCGAACAAGGACCACCAGTACGCGACGGACAGACGACGACGCGAACAAGGAGGACCAGTACGTGACGGACACACAGGACGACGCCACCAAGGAGGACCCGTACGCGACAGGACGACGCGATCAAGGAGGACCCGTACGCGACAGGACGACGCGAGCAAGGAGTACCAGTACGCGACGGACAGACATGGACCCGAACCTACGAGTCATCCCTGCCCTCATAGCAGTACACCTCCTCTACAGGTTACGACGCAGACGCCGCAGAAGGTCAGAATAACTAAGGGAGGGGGGAAAGTGGGGTGGGGTGGGGGTGGCACGACCAGGGCAGGCCACAAAACAACCACATAAGTCACACACCACACATGGCCTGGACATACCTGACTCCCATGCCCTGGTCACCACGAGGGGGTGGGGGCGTGTCCTGATAAGCCAGCGACCGCCACAACGGAAGTCCGTCACCACGCGAACCGGCAACACAACCAGACAGGTACGTCCCGTACCCACGCCTGAAGAGCGTGGGTACGAGTTGGACCACGCCCACACACGTCACCCCAACAATGGCGGGACGGATCGCACCCACGTGGCAAATGCCTGGGTACGGGCCGCACAAACATCACATAGCGTGGGGACGGATATGTACGGACCCTACCCCCACCCCGTATGCAAGGAGCGTACCCCCCAGCCCAACAGTGCAAGTACAACCCGTACCCCCACCCGCGTATGTATGGAGCGTACCCCCCATGCCAACAGTGCAAGTACGACGCGAACCCACACCCGCGTATGCAAGGAGTGTACCCCCCAGCCCAACAGTGTAAGTACGACCCGTACCCCCACCCGCGTATGCAAGGAGCGTACCCCCCATGCCAACAGTGTTAGTACGACCCGTACCCCCACCCGCGGACGTATGGAGCGTACCCCCACCCCAACAGTGTAAGTTCGACCCGTACCCTCACCCGCGTATGCATGGAGCGTACCCCCCATGCCAACAGTGTAAGTACGACTCGAACCCCCACCCGCGGACTCACGGACCGTACCCCCACCCCAACAGTGTAAGTTCGACCCGTACCCTCACCCGCGTATGCATGGAGCGTACCCCCATGCCAACAGTGTAAGTACGACTCGAACCCCCACCCGCGGACTCACGGACCGTACCCCCACCCCAACAGTGTAAGTTCGACCCGTACCCTCACCCGCGTATGCATGGAGCGTACCCCCCATGCCAACAGTGTAAGTACGACTCGAACCCCCACCCGCGGACTCACGGACCGTACCCCCACCCCAACAGTGTAAGTACGACCCGTACCCCCACCCGCGAATGCAAGGAGCGTACCCCCCAGCCCAACAGCGTACGTTCGACCCGTACCCTCACCCGCGAATGCAAGGAGCGTACCCCCCAGCCCAACAGCGTAAGTACGACCCGTACCCCCACCCGCGAATGCAAGGAGCATACCCCCCAGCCCAACAGTGTAAGTACGACCCGTACCCCCACCCGCGAATGCAAGGAGCGTACCCCCCAGCCCAACAGCGTAAGAACGACCCGTACCCCCACCCGCGAATGCAAGGAGCGTACCCCCCAGCCCAACAGTGTAAGTACGACCCGTACCCCCACCCGCGAATGCAAGGAGCGTACCCCCCAGCCCAACAGTGTAAGTAGACTCGTACCCTCACCTTGAATGCATTGAGCGTACCCCCACCATGTATGTGCCAAGCGTACATATCCTGAAATCGGAGGTGTGTGTGCAGAGTCCACCCAGCAGTGCCCTGAGACAGGAGGGGTGGTTGCCTATCACTCCCAGCAGTGCCCTGAGACAGGAGGGGTGGGTGCCTATCACTCCCAGCAGTGCCCTGAGACAGGAGGGGTGGGTGTGGAGTCCTCCCAGCTGTGCCCAGAGACAGGAGGGGTGGGTGTGGAGTCCTCCCAGCAGTGCCCTGAGACAGGAGGGGTGTGTGCAGAGTCCTCCCAGCAGTGCCCTGAGACAGGAGGGTGTGTGCAGAGTCCTCCCAGCAGTGCCCTGAGACAGGAGGGGTGGGGGCCTATCACTCCCAGCAGTGCCCTGAGACAGGAGGGGTGTGTGCAGAGTCCTCCCAGCAGTGCCCTGAGACAGGAGGGGTGGGTGCCTATCACTCCCAGCAGTGCCCTGAGACAGGAGGGGTGGGTGCCTATCACTCCCAGCAGTGCCCTGAGACAGGAGGGGTGGGTGTGGAGTCCTCCCAGCTGTGCCCAGAGACAGGAGGGGTGGGTGTGGAGTCCTCCCAGCAGTGCCCTGAGACAGGAGGGGTGTGTGCAGAGTCCTCCCAGCAGTGCCCTGAGACAGGAGGGGTGTGTGCAGAGTCCTCCCAGCAGTGCCCTGAGACAGGAGGGGTGGGGGCCTATCACTCCCAGCAGTGCCCTGAGACAGGAGGGGTGTGTGCAGAGTCCTCCCAGCAGTGCCCTGAGACAGGAGGGGTGGGTGCCTATCACTCCCAGCAGTGCCCTGAGACAGGAGGGGTGGGTGCAGAGTCCTCCCAGCAGTGCCCTGAGACAGGAGGGGTGGGTGCCTATCACTCCCAGCAGTGCCCTGAGACAGGAGGGGTGGGTGTGGAGTCCTCCCACCAGTGCCCTGAGACAGGAGGGGTGTAACACATGTGTGTGAGGCCAGAATTATCCACATGCATACTGGCTACAAGGGAACATGTCCCCATGAACTCATGTCAACAGACTCCACACACAAGTACAGTGATCATCAAGGATGCCACGATTGTTGCAGGTGGAGACATGGCCCTGCATGCATGGCCAAAGTAGAAGGGCTCCGTCACACACAGCTCATGTAGACACAGCTCTGCGCTAAACATTGGGAACACCCTGCAGGGAAGAAAGCTGGGTACACAGAGGAAGGAATACACCCTGGGACAAGTGCACCATGCAGTAACTGCTTACATGAACAAAGAAAGTTAGCCAACACCTTGTGATGGCACACAGATCCCAGGGTCCCACCAATGAGCAGTACACTACTACATATCCCACACACCCAAACCCTTACACACCACCAAAAACCATGTAGCAGCCCCACCAACACCAATACCAGCATAGCAGTAGTGTGATAATGAAAACAAAATTAAGCTTTATTCAGCATGAGCACAATGTCTGTGGATCGCAGGCAGTTCAATCTTCACAAAGCCCATAGGGCAGTCAATGATTCTCAGCTGGATGGGGGACACAGTGGGATGCGTGTCCCCTACCTTGCCTGCACAGTCAAATGGCATCGTCTTCCACACTGGTGAGGGCATCAGGGGGGGGGAAGCAACAGGCACCGCAGGGACATCAGGGCAAAGGGGCGGCGTCGTGGGTGCAGGGATGGAGGACTCCACCACAGGGGGTGGGTCAGTGCCAAAGGCGGAGGCCAGGATGGCACTACACACCTTTGCAAGGTCCTCCAGGGAGTCCCCTGCACCCGAAGGGACCTCAGGCCCCAAGGAGGGGGGGGGGGGGTCAGAGGGATGGGTCGCAGCGCCACCGGGGGAGGGTGGAGACAGGGGGGGAGACTCAACCACCCTGACCGGGGACCTCCTTGACCGCTTGCGTGGTGGTGTAACTGTGGGGCTCAGGGACAGAGCGGCCATGAAGGAGTCCTTGGGGGAGATGTGGCCAGGAGAGCTGAGGGGAGGGGATTTGGAGGGAGTGGACTGGGTGGAATGCGGACTCCCACTATGGCTGCGTGTCACACGTTTGCCCCCCGACCCAGTGGGTGTGCCTACCTCACCCTGTGTGTGCGTGTCAGGAGGAGTGCGGTGGACCTTCCCTGCTGGTGTGGTGCCCGTGTCCGTTGATGTGGGTGCATGCCGACGTCTGGGTGTACGTGGGACAGGCATGGGAGTGGGAAGTGTGGATGGGGCAGGGGTAGGTGGGGGGAGGTCGCGCTGCAGGAGACCCACTGCTGCAGTCAGTGTGGAGTCGATGGACCTCAGCAAGTTGCGTTGGTCAGCCTGCGATGAATGAATGCCCTCCAAGAAAGCCTCGATGTTGGTGAGGGTTTTGCCGTGGGCATGGAGGACATTAAGGATCGCAGCCTGACCAACCTGCAGTTGCCGCTGGATGTCCACAGACTCTGCATTGGCGGCAGCAGTGGAGACAGGGGCAGGGGGTGCTGTGCCTGGCAGGAAGGAGACATGCTGTGACCGGGCACGCTGGGAAGGGACACGAGCAAGTGGGAGGCGGCTGATGGAAACTGAGGGGGCGGGGCGAGGTGTTGTTCCGCTGTCAGCTGCTGGTGCAGCCTCCGCCCACTCGGAGACATCCTCCTCGGACCTGTCAGCTTCGTAGTCTGATGTGCCAGTCGACAGGTCCTCGGCCACACTCTCCTCCGCCTCTGTCCCACTCGATGTGCCAGACCCGATGTCACGGCTGGCACTGGTGCTCGGTCCTTCCGCCTGGTCTGTGTCCATGTCTCCCTCTGTGTCCCCCGACGATGCTGTGGGCAGGGTGGAGAGACAGAAATTAATCAGACACCTGTACACATCTGTCACATGAGTCCAATCTACATAGGTAACATTGCATAGCCTGAAAAGGAAGATCCCTAACATCTACTGAACAAGGTACCGATGTAGGGCATGAAACACACAGTTGGTTGAGCCACCATGCCACTGAAATACCATGGAGAGCATGAGACAATAGCTAAACACAGGAAACGGAGTCTGACATAGCACCCAGGCCCTGGGGACAATCCAGAACTGCATCTGCACCACACAGCGTTGGCGAAAATACCGATGACCAGGGACCATATCCATGAACTTGAGACACATGCTGCATAGGTAATGCTGAAAACATGCCCAACATGACTCGGTCACTGCACATTGCGTGTGTGCCCAGACACATCACACACTGCCCAGACCCAGCAAGTAGAAATCAGGATTTGACACATAGGCATTGCCCGCACCAACAAGACCCTACACGAGGCAAATTGTTGAGACACAGGTGGCACCAACATCTCATAGTCTGGCTGATACACACAGGGGCAGGCAAAAAGCAAGAGTGTATGCCAAACAGCCAAGGTGCGCCTGTACAAATAATGAGGTACCAGTGCCCATCCTCAGATGAGTATAACAAGACACACAGGCACTGGCAACTGTGAGTATGAAGAAGGACAATCAGGTCAGGCTGCACAGTGGACACCTGTACAAAATAGCACGTCTATATACATGGTGACAGGGGACAATGGCACAGAGCACAACCTACGCTGTAGACACTGAGATTGTCCACGTTTATGATGACACATACACCACTGAGGAAAAGGTGCCCCAGGGGACAGTAGTGGGCACGCAACTACATGCTACTGAATGGTAATGACTGCAACACACGTCACCATCCCTGCACTATGTGTATCGCACACTCATGCACATCATGTCACAGGCCACTACATAGGACATGCGCGCTGTAAGGCATGACACATGAGAGACCAACTCCCATGTCTGGAGTCAGCATCAGTGCCAACTGACATGGAACCCACATGCAGTGAACTTGACAGTGCACAGGCAAGGTCCCACAACCTGTTACACACCACCCCCACACATGATGCTACAGTCATTGTTCTCGTGGACAAAGCGCCAGCCTACATCACCTTGTGAAGGAGTGACTACACACAGACCAGGGAACACATTGCAAGGAGGGGAAGGGTGGCAGGGGCACAGCGCTATACTGGGGCAAACAGGATCTGCACAGCACCTTTAAACCCTGCCAGTGAATTCATGCTACTGTGCCCTTACAAATGCCGGTGACACACAACAAACACACATGTACCTACCCCCTTCTGGCTGCTGCATCGCCTGTAAGCGCCTCGCCAGGTCTGGAAAGACCACCGGCAGCACACGCCTGTGGAGGTGGCTCAGACGGCGGCGGCCGCGGTTCTTGTGGCTCTCAGGTGAGTCCCCCAGCAGGAGCCGTGCAATCCTCCGCGTCCAGCACCGGATATCCTGCCAGCGTTTTCTCACCTGGGGCAGGCTCCGCCTCCGACCATCCACACCCCTCACGGCACTGACGGCGGTCAGCCAGATCTGCTCCTTGGCAGTGGCGCCTACCTGTGAGGAGGAACAAGTGACACCACATCAATACACCAGCCACATGTCACAGAGAGACATATGGGTACAAATTAGCTGGTTACAACAAGGCATGTCATGCAGCCAACGCATTGCACCTTTGTCATAGGGACATCATCCCCTGGTGAGGGAAAAAGCTGTACGTGCCACAGTGGGTACACAGGTGGAATGATGGCAATGTCACAATCAATGATCAAGGCTCACACTGTGCATCACACCCACCCCTCCTGTCTCAGGGCACTGCTGTGAGTGATAGGCCCCCACCCCTCCTGTCTCAGGGCACTGCTGTGAGTGATAGGCCCCCACCCCTCCTGTCTCAGGGCACTGCTGGGAGTGATAGGCCCCCACCCCTCCTGTCTCAGGGCACTGCTGTGAGTGATAGGCCCCCACCCCTCCTGTCTCAGGGCACTGCTGTGAGTGATAGGCCCCCACCCCTCCTGTCTCAGGGCACTGCTGTGAGTGATAGGCCCCCACCCCTCCTGTCTCAGGGCACTGCTGTGAGTGATAGGCCCCCACCCCTCCTGTCTCAGGGCACTGCTGTGAGTGATAGGCCCCCACCCCTCCTGTCTCAGGGCACTGCTGTGAGTGATAGGCCCCCACCCCTCCTGTCTCAGGGCACTGCTGGGAGACATCAGGCACCCCCCCCCTGGGACCCCCCGACAGTACATGGCATGTGTGTTACACCTGGACGCAATGGCAGAAGTCACATTTACAACATAGGGACTGTCTGTGGCAGTGGCCTATGCACTCACCTGATACCCTGGTCGCCCATACAGCATGGAGTACTGTGGGAGGATCACATCCAGCAGAGCCATGTTCTCCTCCAGGGTGAATGGCTGTGTCCTCTCCACAGCCCTTGACATGGTTCCAGGGAATCAGTAGCAGCAGCTGGGTCGACGAATGCAAAGATGTGCAGGCAAGTGCTCCCTCATGGGACCTGGCTGCCTTATATGTGCCCTTCTGCCCAGTCTCATGCACAGGAGTACAGAGTGATTGGTCACTCACATTTGCATCCTATGTTTCCACCAATCCCTTCAAACCTAGCAGTCTGTGGGTTCTCTATCGGTTTCATTCTCCTGCATGATGTCAGCCCCACAAACACATTGCAACAAAGTAGAAGAATTCCAACTGACTTCTGCTGTGCACCTTCCAGAACAATTTCGAATTTTGAACTTGGTCTCCATGACAACCAGCATGCATGTAGGCCTTAATACTTGTCCCCTATGTAATTTGGAGCATCACACACAGGTACGGTGCGTTTCGGGGCCCTAGGGCACCCCAAATGCATGGCAACGGCCCGTACATGCATGCCTACGCTCTCCATCACTATGGGTCTGCACGCGTATGCGTACCCGTAGTGTTACGGACCGTACACATGCATGTACGCTCTCTATCACTATGGGTCTGCACGCGTATGCGTACCCGTAGTGGTACGGACCGTACACACGCATGTACGCTCTCTATCACTATGGGTCTGCACGCGTATGCGTACCCGTAGTGTTACGGAACGTACACACGCATCTACGCTCTATATCACTATGGGTCTGCACGCGTATGCGTACTCGTAGTGATAGTGAGCGTACATGCGAGTGTACGGTCCGTACCACTACGGGTACGCATACGCGTGCAGACCCATAGTGATAGTGAGCGTACATGCGTGTGTACGGTCCGTACCACTACGGGTACGCATACGCGTGCAGACCCATAGTGATAGTGAGCGTACATGCGTGTGTACGGTCCGTACCACTACGGGTACGCATACGCGTGCAGACCCATAGTGATAGTGAGCGTACATGCGTGTGTACGGTCCGTACCACTACGGGTACGCATACGCGTGCAGACCCATAGTGATAGAGAGCGTACATGCGTGTGTACGGTCCGTAACACTACGGGTACGCATACGCGTGCAGACCCATAGTGATAGTGAGCGTAGATGCGAGTGTACGGTCCGTACCACTACGGGTACGCATACGCGTGCAGACCCATAGTGATAGGGCCGTACACACGCATCTACGCTCACTATCACTATGGGTCTGCACGCGTATGCGTACCCGTAGTGGTACGGAACGTACACACGCATCTACGCTCACTATCACTATGGGTCTGCACGCGTATGCGTACCCGTAGTGCTACGGACCGTACAAATGCCTGTACGCTCGCCATCACGATCGGTACACATACGGCAGCACTCCCACAGTGATTTGGGAACATGCACAGGCCCTCTCAGCAGCAGTACGGCGGTTTTTACACATCACTGTGGTGATAGGCGACACACATGTAGGAATAGGGCGGACATACTTGTCCATGGATGGACATACTTGTCCAGGAATGGACATCAAGGCATCGTCTGTGCATTACTACATGTGTGGGGCACAGGTGTCACAGGCTGTGATGTGGAACATGCCTCCTGAGTGGAGAAGGCACCAGATGTATGATGAGATGTGTACATGTGTACTGTGTGAGGGTGCAATGTGTGCCAGGCATGCCCTTGACTCCTTTGACATGTGTGCATGTGGGACTGCGCACTTGGGGTGAGCGTCACTGGCATGGCACGGACACCAACACACGGAAGTGTCCCATGATGCCCGGTACAGGGGTCATGACACATGACTTGTCACTACCCACAGTGCACAATGTGACTATGTCATATATGTGTCCGGAATTTACATCAGGTTGATGTTGTAGCACCCTCAAAAGCTGCAGCCGTTGCAGCAACCAACATGTGGCTGTGTGTAGATTGTCATTGCACACTGTTCCCAACACCATGCCACATGTGTTATCGGATGTGAGGTGCACATGTATGCATGGGACACGGAGTAGCGTGACAAGGCCATGTCAGCAAACTCACAAGGAATGTGTGGTGTGTCATGACATGTGCACCTTCATGGCAAGGTGTGTGGGCTGGACTAGTGTAATGTCATGTGACCTGTGGCTCCAGTGTTCCGCTACCAGTCTCTGCAATCGGCATCCCACTTCTGCTGATGTGTGGGTGTATGTCACTCCTGTCTTGCGTCGGGCAGTGCACTTGCACTGGGACACAGCTATTTCCATGGCGTGGCATGGGGAGGTTCTCAATCACCGTGTGTAGCTGGGTCTTGGAAGGAGTGTCACCTTGCATCCATACGTGTCCTGGGCATGTAGCACATGCCTGACTCCCTATGTGGCATGTGTGTATTGCCAGATTTACATGTGCTCAGTAGACATGAGTTGTTCTCGTAGTGCACTCACTCTTCCTTGTCACTTCCAAATTACTGCAGAGCGCCTCCTGTTGCCCGAAGAATTCCAGACTTGGCTACCATGCAGGAGAATGACAGGATCTGGCTCTACCGCTTCACCCAACCGTTGATTCTGGAGCTGACGGCGAGACTGGCACCACACCTGCAACCGCAGCACAGGTATCCTACGGCACTGACACCCCAGCTGAAGGTAATGGCTGCCCTACATTTTCTTGCCACGGGTACCTTCCAAAATACCATAGCTCATGTTGGTGGCATGTCCCAGAGCATGTTCAGCGGTGTGCTGCATGATTTCTTGGAGGCCATGTTGATTCACCTGGATGACTTCATCAAGTTCCCAACCCCTGAACAGATGACTGAGGTCAAGCGTGGATTCTATGCCCTGGGAGGGATGCCCCATGTCATTGGGTCCATAGATGGGACACATGTAGGTTTGGTACCACCACACGCACGGGAGGTGGCGTACCGCAATCGGAAGCACTACCACTCCATCAATGCCCTTGTGGTGTGTCTGTCCAATATGGTGATTTCACATGTCTGTGCTCGTTTCCCAGGATCAGCACACGATGCCTACATCATGAGGCGTAGCGGGATGCCTGATATGATGATGCAGCTGCGCAATGAACGGGCATGTGTTGTTGGTGGGTACAGTCTGTCTGTCCTGTATTCTGCATAGCCGACCAGCACGACCGCTACACCAGTTCTAACGATGTCCATGTGCTTCCCATGTAGGGGACGCTGGCTATCCCAACATGCCTTGGCTGCTGACACCTCTCCGCAACCCCATCACGCCGGCCCAGCTCCGCTATAACACCGCCCATGGCCGGACAAGGCGAGTGATAGAGAGGACGTTTGGCATGCTGAAGAGCCGATTCCGGTGCCTCCACAAGACCGGCGGTGCACTCCCTTATGCCCCGGCGAAGGTCTGCAAGATCTTCATGGTCTGCTGCATGCTGCACAACATGGCAGTTGAAAGAGCTGTGCCACTCATCCTGAATCAACATGACGAGGACCATCCACCCGTGGAGGACGAAGGGCTTGGCAATGGGGCTAGTGATGTGGAGGATGTGGAGCCGCAAGAGGACATCCGGACTCGGCTCATACGCGACTTCTTTGCTTAGTGGTGAGTACCAGGGTCTGAGTGTGCACGCATTGGTCCCCGTGTGGCATGCGTTGTGATGTGTGTCTCCACCTGCATGTATGGCACGTGGGTCAGAGGTGTGTGTGGGTGTGTCACTGGAGTGATGGTGGCAGTGATGGTAGTATTTCCCCAGTCATAATTGTGACCTAGCATGTTGTCATCCATACATGTGTCGAGTAACTGCACATGCAAGTGGCTGTGCTTTTTGTGGCTGACTTCTTGTGTGTCTCTCTTCCCCAGGTACCTGCGCATGCCGTTTCCTGGTTGCATTGTTGTGGCACTGCTATTCCTCATGGACATGACATCGTGGGCTGACTCAGCGTTACAGGCACGGACACGTTTGGAAGTCTCCATGGGGTAAGGGATGCATCTGGGGTGTATTGGGTGTGGCAGTTGTTCACGATGTGTGCACACTGCCCCGGTCGGGGTTTGGTTCCTCTGCAGACATGTGGCATCCCCATGGGACACGACATGCAGCTGGGTACACCTGAATAGATGGGCTGCCTGGTTGTCAGTCATC
The DNA here is from genome assembly GCF_964204655.1 of Triturus cristatus. Lineage (NCBI taxonomy): Eukaryota > Metazoa > Chordata > Amphibia > Caudata > Salamandridae > Triturus > Triturus cristatus. The sequence continues at coordinate 1,270,802,680 of NC_140585.1, read as the reverse complement.
AGTGATGGGATAGTGGATTGTGATGATGGCATCAATGTGTGTGACACTGCCCTCGGACACATACGGTTAACATTGTCTTGACATGGCGTGGAACTTCCACATCAGCGGATGTATGGTGTATGGCAGGCTCTCCGTGAGCAGCTGTGGGTGTTTAGCTGTTAGCCGATGCTTGTGTGCCAGTTCCATGGCTATCACGCATTTGTGCTGCAGAAGGGGGGTGCCAGTGTTGGAGCCACATGTTACTCCACATGATGTGTTCATGTGTACTTCAAGTTGCCTCTGCAATCCCAAAAACATGACTAATAAAGGTGTCCCCATGCCTCCAAGGTGCCTCTTCTCAGTCAATGCTGGTGTGTTGGCACGGTGCATCCTGCATGTCTGGCATGGTATTCCCTGATTGTGGCTATGTGTCAATGTGTCGAGTGGCAAGATGCAAGCTGTGTGTGTGTGCTGAGACTGTGTATTGGGCATGATGTCCATGACTGTGTGGGTATTGTGACATGTGCCATCCCCATGCATCCAACGTTGTCCATGACCCCATTCTCTGCATCCACCGGACTCAAGCTTGCAGGACATGGTTCTGCCACCTGTCTACACATACCTGGGTGCCCCCCAGGACACGGGCCAGGATCCCTGACCTCTGCGCATGACTGTTGCTGTACTCAATGTGTCTGTCAGCACGGTTGTTCGGCCACCCCCTCAGCTGGTTCTGACCATCACGGGTGTGTATGGTGCTCCATGTCTGTCTTGCCTAATAAACTGTGACCCATGTGTCCTGTGCCAGACTCAGGCCCCAGGGTGTGGATGGTTGAAGTGAACAGATGACTCAGGCATGTTTAGACTGTACAAGACACATGTTAGGTAATAATGCTACCAGCAGGCATCTACTCTTAATAGTGTGATTTATTATTGGGGGGGGGGGGACAAAGTGAGGGGCTTTCCGGGATTAGGGAATCCAAAGTTCAGTAGGGGAGTTGGTGTCCTTGCCATTGGAAATCCTCAGAGTCCATGCCACAGTCTTTGTCAACATTGGTCAGCCAGTGACCAGCAGGGCCATGTGGCAGAGAATGTCTCTTGATGCTGTGATGCTGTTGCTCCAGTGGGCCAGGTGCCAGGCCAGGTGTCCTGGGAGATGGTGATGTAGCAGCCACCCTCACGGTCCTTTCCGTGGACGACCCGGCTTCCTGCGGGGAACCTCAGCAGCAGGCCGTGACGACGTCTGGGATGCTCCGTCGGATGTTTCCTCCTCCTCCTCATGATCCCTCCCTGTGGGTGGTGATGTTCTCCGCCTTCTGGCACAGGGAGGGTCGGCCATGGTGTCGGCCATCCGACGGAGTGCAGCGTGAATCCCCTGGGACGCCGTCACTTGCTCAGCCTGTCTGTCCTCCATCCTCCGTTGGTGTACCTGTAGACAGGCTATTAGCTCCGCATGTTGCTGGGCCTGCTGGACCTTGATCCCCTCGAGGACGGACACAACCTGGGCCATGCCCGTGGTGTCCTGCCGGTATGAGTCCAGGATGTTACGGACATGGGAAAATACCGGATCCCCAGCCAACTGGTCAGGCTCGCGCCTCCGCCGTCCTCCACTCCCACCACCCCTGCCCACTTGCACCTGGCCTGCACTTGTGGGAACATCGGGTCTCCGGGACCCCTGAGGGGTGGCATTGGCGTTGTCGCCTGCCTCCTCCTGGGTGCCCGGGACACCGTGTCCCTCCTGGCGAGCCTGGCTGCATTGTGGTGTTGGGGCAGGGATCCTGGGTGTCTCCTGGGATGTGGCAGGAGTGGGGGTGGTGGTTGGCACGGTTGTACCTGACGCAGGTGCTGCAGGTGGTTGGACACCAGAGGGGCCAGGTCGGTCGGGGTCGTCCGCAGAGTGGTGAGAGTGGTCGCTGCCGGTGGGATCGGTCTCCTGCAGATCCGGGTCCTGTGAGTGTTCCCCCCCAGTGTTGGGGGGTGCAGCACGACGTTGACCTGTGTGTGAGAGAGAAAATTTTAATTTTGATCCATGCAACATCCATGTTTCATCCGTTTCAAAGTTGGCACATTTCCTCTTGGAATTAGGATCTGTCTTGCATTCCACTCACAGTGCACTTGTGCATGGGTGTGTCCCTTGGGCACCAATTTGGCCCCTTTAACTATGTGTGGCACAGTCTTACTTGCTGCGTCAAGTGTGACTGCAGTCAGCAGTGGAGTGTGCAGGTGTGGCGAGCCATGCATTTGCGCCTTCCTTGTAGCACTGTACATGTGCACATGGAGTGGATCCACACACTTATATGATGCAGGTGGCTGTCCTTGTGCTCGTGTACAGGTTGTGACATGGCCCTGCGTTTTGCCATGATGAAGAGGGGGGGTTCTGGCACTGGCCACCCTTGTCTACATGCACGCAGTCCACCTGCTGACGAGCAGACATTCCCACACACCAAAGGACTGATTTGCTCTCCCTGTGTCTCCCTCCTTCTCTGTCCCCCTCTCCCTCCCTCTCTGTCCCCCTCTCCCTCCCTCTGTGTGTCTGCCTCCTCCCTCTGTCCATCTTCCTGTGTCTCCCTCCCTCTCTGTCCCCCTCTCCCTCCCTCTCTGTCCCCCTCTCCCTCCCTCTGTGTGTCAGCCTCCTCCCTCTGTCCATCTTCCTGTGTCTCCCTCCCTCTCTGTCCCCCTCTCCCTCCCTCTGTGTCTCCCTCTCCCTCCCTCCGTGTGTCACCCTCTGTCACCTTGGCCCAGCTTCCTGGGCACACACTGTTAGCAGATCTTTGAGTGGCCCTTGGCCTGTTGATGTGAGTTTGTTTCTGATCTCCAGGCACCCATTTTGTCTGCTGTGTGTCTGTGCGCTGCTGCTGTGGTGGTGTGTGCTGCCACTCTTTCACAATGTTGGCTGTTCATTAGCTGCTGTCATGTGCAAAACAGTGCCTTCACCCCCATGTGTTGATGCAAGGCGTCCGCCATTTGCTGGCAAGTCATTCCTGTGTTGGGACACAGTGTTTGTCTGGCTGTGACCTAGGCCATATGGGCAGAGGGCATTGTTGTCTGCTTTGGAGTCGCACTATGTGATTTTTGGTGCCCAGCCTCCCGCCATCCGGGTTACCGTGTCATGTGTTGTTGTCTTCTGTGGCCTGTGACTTGACATTGTCCAGCTGGGTGCATGAGGCATGGTGGCAGCAGTGGCATGTGCCTGCTCATGGAGTGTGGTTGAGTCATGCGATGGCTTGTGGTGGTTGCGTGCCTGTTATTAATTTTGGTTGTGGTTGCAGTTCCCCCCATGTGAGGTGCGTTGTTTGTGTACTCGCCCGGGTCTCGGAGTCCTTCTACTCCTTCAACTGCCTCCACCGGCAGTATGGCCATCACCCTCTCCTCCCAGGGATGGTACTGTACGGCTCTGCGGGAGGGCCCTCCTCCGGTGGCGTTGGCCTGGTCGTGTTCCTCCTGCCTCTTGGCTCTGACCCTCCTCCGCAGATCGTACCACCTGTTCTGGCAATCCTGCTTGGTCCTCCTGGTGTCCGCAACAGCATTCACAGCATCGACGATGGTCTGCCACATGGCTGTTTTGGCTGCCTGGCTGGTTCTTCTGACCAATGTTCCAAAGATCTGTAGCTCGACTCTGAGGATTTGATCAACAAGGACCTCCAACTCTCGGTGACTGAACTTTGGATTCTTGGTAGTGGGCATGGTGAGGGGTGTGGGTGGGGATGGTGTGGGTGTGGGGGGTGTGTGGATGTTGGGGGGGGTGTGGATGGTTGTGTGTGTGTGTGAATGTGATGAGAGGGTGTTTGTGAGGGTGGTCGTGTGAAGGTGTGCAAGTGTAAGATGTGGTGTAGCTTGTAGTCTGGTTCTGTGGTGTCTGGCAGCAGTGAGTCTGTTGCAAAGGCTCATGGTTTGTGTGTGTGGGCCCTTTTCATTGGTCCATGGGTGGGTGTGGCAGTGTTTGAATTTTGGGTGGGTGTGTTATAAGTAAGGGTGGGCGTAGTTCGCGAAGTAGCACTTCGCGAAGCTACGCAAAGTGAAGTTCGCACTACGCGAGCTACGCGTAGAACTTCGCGAACTGCGAAGTAACATGTTCGCGCTGTGCAAGATGTTGTTTTCAATGATTGCACAGTGCGGACAAGCAACCGGCACTGTGCAATCATTGAAAATGGCATCTTGCACAGTGCGAGCTGTAGTTTTCTGCTGCTCGAGTAGATTTTTACTCGAGCTGCAGCTTTCTCAACGCGAACTGGTAGTTTCTCATCGCGAGCGGTCGCGAGCATACGCGACCCCTCGCAATGAGAAACCTGACCTTCTCGCATTGGGAATCTCGCCGGGAGGTTTATTTTCCATGCTCGCGATCGCGAACAAGGAAAAAGTCTCGCCAGGATGTCATTTTGCTTGCTCGCGGTCGCCAACTTGACGTTGAGGACCGCGAGCAAGCAAAAAATGACCGCAGCACTACGCAACACTACGCTACGCGTATTCGCACTGTGCTACGTGCAGTTCGCGTAGCGCGAAGTAGCGCGAACTTCGCAAACTACGCGAGCGTAGCGTAGTGCTTCGCCCAGGCCTAGTTATAAGGAGTGGTGGTGTATTGGGCCTCTGTTTGTTTTTGACAGTTGCAGGTCAGTGATTGTGTTATTTTAGTGGTTGTTGGCCATGTTTAGTGGCTGTGTGCCTTTCGAATGGTGTATTCTTGTGTTGTTTTGTTTTGTCCTTGTTGTGTACGTGCGTTTTGAGCGTGTGTACGGTGTGTACATGGGCCATTTGGTTGTACGATTATGTCCTTGTGTGTGGCTTTGTACGACTCATACATGCGGTTGTGATGTTGGGGCATGGGGTGCGCTCCGTACTTAGGAGGTTGTGTTGGGGGTGCGCCAGGAACGTACTGGGGTGTACATGGACGGTGGTACGACACGTACAGGGGTGGGGGGGTGTACATTGACGTTGGTACGACACGTACAGGGGTGGGGGGGTGTACATTGACGGTGGTACGACACGTACAGGGGTGGGGGGGTGTACATTGACGTTGGTACGACACGTACAGGGGTGGGGGGGTGTACATTGACGGTGGTACGACACGTACTGGGGTGGGGGTGGGGCTCGAACGTACTGGGGTGTAGGTTCACGGTGGTACGACACGTACTGGGGTGGGGGTACGACTGGAACGTACTGGGGTGTACATGGACGGTGGTACGACACGTACTGGGGTGGGGGGGTGTACATTGACGGTGGTACGACACGTACTGGGGTGGGGGTACGACTGGAACGTACTGGGGTGTACATGGACGGTGGTACGACACGTACAGGGGTGGGGGGGTGTACATTGACGGTGGTACGACACGTACTGGGGTGGGGGGGTGTACATTGACGGTGGTACGACACGTACTGGGGTGGGGGTGGGGCTCGAACGTACTGGGGTGTAGGTTCACGGTGGTACGACACGTACTGGGGTGGGGGTACGACTGGAACGTACTGGGGTGTACATGGACGGTGGTACGACACGTACTGGGGTGGGGGGGTGTACATTGACGGTGGTACGACACGTACTGGGGTGGGGGTACGACTGGAACGTACTGGGGTGTACATGGACGGTGGTACGACACGTACTGGGGTGGGGGGGTGTACATTGACGGTGGTACGACACGTACTGGGGTGGGGGTACGACTGGAACGTACTGGGGTGTACATGGACGGTGGTACGACACGTACAGGGGTGGGGGGGTGTACATTGACGGTGGTACGACACGTACTGGGGTGGGGGGGTGTACATTGACGGTGGTACGACACGTACTGGGGTGGGGGTGGGGCTCGAACGTACTGGGGTGTAGGTTCACGGTGGTACGACACGTACTGGGGTGGGGGTACGACTGGAACGTACTGGGGTGTACATGGACGGTGGTACGACACGTACTGGGGTGGGGGGGTGTACATTGACGGTGGTACGACACGTACTGGGGTGGGGGTACGACTGGAACGTACTGGGGTGTACATGGACGGTGGTACGACACGTACTGGGGTGGGGGGGTGTACATTGACGGTGGTACGACACGTACTGGGGTGGGGGTACGACTGGAACGTACTGGGGTGTACATGGACGGTGGTACGACACGTACTGGGGTGGGGGGGTGTACATTGACGGTGGTACGACACGTACTGGGGTGGGGGTACGACTGGAACGTACTGGGGTGTACATGGACGGTGGTACGACACGTACAGGGGTGGGGGGGTGTACATTGACGGTGGTACGACACGTACTGGGGTGGGGGGGTGTACATTGACGGTGGTACGACACGTACTGGGGTGGGGGTACGACTGGAACGTACTGGGGTGTACATGGACGGTGTTACGACACGTACAGGGGTGGGGGGGTGTACATTGACGGTGGTACGACACGTACTGGGGTGGGGGTTCGACTGGAACATACTGGGGTGTACCTAGACGGGTGGGGGTATACATATACGGGGGGTACGTGTCGGACGTACGGGGGCTGGGGGGAGTGTTGGGCGCGTATGCGGGCACATGTCTCCATGGTTGCTGTAGGAGTTCGGTGCGGACGGTGTTTTTTCCATACGGTTGTAACCTCGGACGCACGGGATGGATCGTGATTCCTCGGTCGGACTTGGCTTTTCACGTTTGTAAGGTAAATCGTCCGAGGACGTGTCGGACACATTTTCCGACCCGAGGACGTGTGGGGAATGATTCCCAGTGCGGTTCATATGGACTTTTTACCATGCGAATCGTGATTGCCAGTTCGTACGGCACTTGTACGATTCGTACGGTAAAAAGACCCGATACGAGTCGCACGGGGGAATTTTTTACCGGATCGTGATCGGCACCTTAGTCTTTTCTGAAATACCCGTTATAAAGGAGTTGAATAAAGTCTTAAGTAGCAAAAATGCACAATATATGGGAGAGTTTTTCCATATTACCTAGGCTTTAGATATAGAATATGCTTATAAAAACAACCTAACATGTAGTTTGGACGGTGAAGAAAAAGTATTTATAGAAATGGTAGAAAGTAGAAGAGAAAGTTTCCAAAGAAAAGCTGCTGAACAAAAGTCACAGGTACCACCATGGGCTTTCAGAGAGGGAAATTATGAGCAAGGCGAGACATACGCTGCAATTTCCCTGGACTGGCATCAAATGGGAAAAATATATTTGCTTAGAATGAAAACTAACTATAACAATTATTTCATTGCTACTAGTGAATATGAGCATACTTTCCAAATTACTGGAGGTTGGGGATGGAAGGGTGGAACTGATCCTGTTTTTCCGGGAGTCTATTATGTGTGTGGTAAGATAGTCTATTATAGATTGCCTGCACATTGGTACCGGCTCACATCTGTCTCGAAAAATCATGACGACAAGAGGAGTCAAACAGGGATGTGTGCTAGCCCCATTGCTCTTTAAATTGTTCATCGCCGACCTTTCAGCGGAACTAGATGCGATAAACAGCCATCCCCCTGAGATTAGTGGTGCTCAGTTAAGCAACCTTCTATACGCTGATGACCTTGTCCTGTTCAGCCTAACTCGAGTAGGACTGCAATGACTATTAAATGAACTACATAGTTACACCATTACGAACAACCTAGAGGTTAACTTAAAGAAAACCCAAGTAGTCATATTTGGCAGAAAACACTACGGAGGTGGTGGCTGGATGTATAACAACTCTGGACTTGTAGTAGGAAAATCCTACAAATACCTGGGAGTTAACTTCGACTCAAAGGCCACCCTTGAGAAACACCGCAGCAACATCTCAATGAAAGCTATGGCTCTCCAAGTGAATTTTTCAAAACTTTCAAAAAATTTGACGGGCCCCAGCCTAACTCCTATGTTGGAAGTCATGAAAGCCAAAATTGGACCCACGTTGTCATATGGCATTGAAATGTTTCGGGGCAAACTGAGTGCAACATTAAATCAACATGTGACCAAGATCTATAAAAGAGTCTTTCATATGCCAAAATCTGCTTCAGCTGCACAGATACGATTAGAATTGGGCCTTTCAAACTACGACATCTCAAGTGCAGGTGCTTACTTAAATCTATGCCATAAGTTAAGGCAGGCCGGAGCTGTGTCCCTGGAGTCACTGTTGTGGTCAGATATTAGCCTTAATGACCCAGGTGGGTCCTATAGTCAGTTCTTCCATGAATGCATACACCAACTATCAGTAAGCGATCTCTGGAATCTTAACCTTAGTAACATAGTCTTCAAAACAAGCATCAAGAAGCGCATCCGTATAGGATCTCATAATACCGACAAAGCCCTTTTCGCCAAATGCAAGCATGCATGGGCAGTAATCAATTCTTACCAGCTGGCTTCTCTTCCATCATACCTGCCCTGCACATACCCTCTGTACTTAAAATTGTGGTTTATGGCACTTCGATTGGGGGAATGGCACTTTCTGAAACATTTACCTCTTTGGCATCACACATCAGATGAGCTACAGTGCAGGGGCTGCGGGGACTTGGTGGAGTCCCTGGAGCATGTTCTATGCCTCTGCCCTGCATTGCTGAACCAGTGCAGACTAAAACTGAGGCCAAGTGGAACAGATTGGGAGTACGGTCCTGCAGGCAGGCAATTATCGCGGCATTGAACTCAGAGAACAAAGGCTTTAAACATGAGCTTTACAATCTTTATTCACCGTGCATATCGCAAACTCAACCAGCAAACTGCAGGCCCGGCAACAATCTTGAGGAAATGCACAGGCGACTAAAACAATAGTAAACCTATGAAGCTCTATTTCAGTACAACCTGTGTTCTCTACCCCTGCAATTCTATGGAACGCGATCCCGACGACTCGATACCGACTATCAACAACTGACAGCTGCTTCACTGAACTGTTCTTATCTCTTGGGTCTCTCTGCAATTCAGTGTCTTATCTGTAGTTTTTAGCCGCAACATTCATTCCCTTTTTACATTATTAATTGTTTTTTATGACATTATGCTGCTATCTGCTTTTAAAACATGTAGTCCTATTACACTTTGGTTATTTTAATCTCTCCGTTTGGTATACGTATGGTATGTATGTCTTGCTTTTATGATTATATTTTTAATCAAATGAAGTATCACTAACGTTGATGAGTTGGAGTTGTTCTGAATTCGCACAAAATTCCAAATTTGTACACAGTGGTTGATCGTTTATCAACGGATACTGCTGGTGGATTCTTGATGATTAATACAGAAATGGTTGCAATCAGATCTATGGTTTTGCAAAACCGACTTGCCCTTGATATCTCATTGGCAAAAGGGAGTGGAGTTTGTGGTATGTTGAAAATCCAACATTGCTATACTTATATCCCTGACAAAGGAAAAGGTATTAAGGGATTTACAAAGAATATTATGAAATTACATGAAGATTTGACCCAACTGAAGGATGACAGTGTTTGGTAAGAGTTTCTCCTCTGTATGTAAATGGTTTTCTACCTTTGGAAGTAGCTTATTAGGAAAAATTATAATGCCAATTATTTCAGTAGCCGTAGCAGTCTTAGTGATAATAACAATATATAGATTTTGTAAGTGTACACGTGGAAGAAAGGAAGCGACAGAATCAAAGAGTCAACGAAGGGGGAGAAAGAGAAAAAAAGATGAGATAGAATTAGAAGATATGAAAGGAGAATACTATAATATGATGAAAGATTTAGACGAAAGTACCATAAAAATAGAGAAGAATACTGAGTTGTAGATAAAAGAAGATGGCACTTGGTATAGTAGGTATTTTATGATGGCTCCTGAAAGCCATTAGAGAGGGGATTGATGGAGCAGGATTTCACGCAAAGAAACCTGCTTGGATTGACACCCCAATAATATGTACTAACAGTAAGTAGTAATAGAAAACTAACGTGCACCTTACATGAACACGAGGGAAACTGCTTTGCGCATACATGCACTAACGAGATAATGCATGAAAGAACTAAAACCGTCTTTACATAATACTTTGAAAGAAACGAGAAATAATGCATGACTAGGCCGCATATGCAATTCGTAGTCTGCATGTTGCTTTTTGCTTTGAAATAATAAATAATGCCTCTTTTGCTTAAAGCTATGCTAGGAAAAACAAAAATTAAGGATAGTGCTAAGGTGGGAGGCATAACATTGAAAAGTGCATTTCTGTGTAATTAATGAATGTTTATATTCGATTTGTCGTAGTGAGCCAAATGAGCAGCCATTATTCTTAAGTTGGCCGGATAGAGGAGGGGGTTGGAGGAAAGAGTGAAACTGACCTGTCAGTACAGTCAGAAGCACTGAGCACAGCGGATGAGGCACAGAAGTTCAAGGCAGATGCGCTGAAAGAGAATATTGAGTGCCTGCCAAAGGGATGTGACTGACCATGGGACCTAAACCTCTTCCGCGGACATAGCCGAAAGACTTATGAGAATGTCATTTAAACTGTTACATGTATTAAATGTATGAACGAGTCAAAACTGAGGTAATGGTAAGAGAAGTCAAACAATAGTCTGTAGTAGTCATGAAAGGGAATCTTGTGGTGTGACAAGACCACCTCCTGAACTGGCCAATCAACTCTTGAATTTCGTGAAATGTTTCAACTGATGTGGGATGGACATGTAGGTTTTAGGGTATAACTAGGGTGCCTGCGGGGGTGTGGTTACCCTTAGGCTGGTTGCAGAGAGAGAGAGGGGAGATGCGCCGCTGTCCGTCGGTTTGAAGAGAGGCCTAGCTGTTTCTGTCCTGCCGTGTTCCTGTCCTGAAATCTTTGTTCCCTGACTCCATTTCGTGGAACCCCCACCTAGTCCTTGGCCAGGAGGGTGGTATTTCACAGATCCTTTGGGTTTGTATTATTCTGGCTCGTTCTTTCCGAAATCATTTGAAATTATATTTTTGTCTCTGAAACTGATGTCTATTAATCTATCCACTCCTCGTTGTGCATATTGAATATTGTGATGAGAATGACTCTAATTGCATTTTGCTGATGTTCTCTCTCCCTTTGTGGATTTAATTGTTTGCATTATGACCGTATGCATTGAGCATTTAATATGAGATAAAGCTTTATTAATCTTATTGAGAGTCAGTGATTATTTAGCTGACTTGATAGTTAGTTAGATAGTATTATCATTACCATCAACTCTTCAACTAATTGGTCTATTGCCCAAGAAGAAAGAAAGTTGATGTACAGGTTTAGGTGTGTATTCAGAGATAACAAACATGAAATTGTGAAAGAAACGATTTTAATGTCATTAAAACTTGAACCCCAGCGCATCAGGGATTTGGGTAAATGTGTATGGGCCATTATATTGTGATGTTATTGAGGTAAATAGACATAATATCGAAAAAAAAATATCGAGTGCACAGAATATCGAGTTTTAAATATAGAATGGACAGAATATCGAATTGCCAAAATATAGTGGTGAAGAATATCGAAAAACAGGTAAGAAATATCGATTGCAATAATATAGAAGTAAGTAATATCGACAGTCATAATATAGTTGTTAAAAATATCGAATTTTTTATAGTGTTTTAAGTGTTAGTATATGTGTTAAAAGTATGTATTAATATTGTAATGTATGTTAGTATATTTTTAAAGTAATGAATTTTATGTTATTTTATTTTTGTGTAATTTAATTCCGTAGCGAGCCTGAGAATCTATAGGCATGACTTCATTGCATACGGCTTTGCTTATTGCCTGTGGAGGCGCGGACCCTTTGTTGAACCATGGACACTTTGCCCATGTCATTCTTTGGCATGTAAGTCAGGCAACAGCCCTGTGTATTCCTTGATTGTCATGTCATCACGACGTCAACATTATCTTTGCTAGTAAGCTCCACTTTGTCGCATCTGTGTGTCATCCCACTGCCTTACCTGTGCCCGCTGCCATATTTATGTTGTTTCATATCTGATTAATTGGACATAGCAGCGGCCGCCACACTATCTTTTAATTTCCGGTTGCTGTGCATTGGTTTATACTTGTTCACCAGTAAGAATTAATGCCTGGACTTCTGCTTCCTTAGCTCTAGTTCTCTCCTCACTATTATTGTGGTCTTCATCTTTACTTTGTTTTGGTGACTTTTTGCATTATTTTCTACATGGCTAGTTGTGGTCATGTACAGCAATGACCACATTTTTAACCTTCTCCTGATAAACCTGCACACAAATGGGACCAATTGTTCAGGATATTTCAAAACTATCCTGTGGCGACTTATACTGTGAATTATTCACCACCCAGGAAGTTGACCTTCCTGTTCAACTGTTTTTGCACTGAAGGTCAGAACATTTTTGATCATTCACCAGTTTTATTACCCCATTGTGGAGATTCTGAGGAAGCAAAAGATTGGACAGTATTCATCAAAGCAGAGAAAAAGATTCTTAGCATGTTTCTGAGAAACCTAGTGTTAACTTGGAAAGTTTAAGTTTCTATTCGAGGAAAGAGTTTACTATGAAGAACACTGACCAATATGTGGCAACTCTGAAGATTTTAGCTAGCAATTGTAATTTCGAGAATTCTGTGGATCAGTACATCAGAGACCAAGGTGCCGATTACGATCCGGCAAAAACCGGGTACGAACCGTCGGACGGAGCATATTCCCCGTCCGACACGTACCCGGTCGTGTAAATATACAAACATGGAATTACGATTCGGACGGAAACACCTTTTCCGTACGAATCGTGCAAAACACCGACCGACTAAAATCTACGTACAAATGCGATCCGGGAAAGCGCCGACCTGACGTCGGGATGCACGCAGCCTGCCATTCACGAACCAGAAATTACGATTCGCACCCACGTCATCCCGCACGGTGAATATTTTCCGGCTGCCAAAAACTGCCGGGAAATCAGGACGACGCGAACAAGGAGTACCAGTACGCGACGGACAGACAGGACGACGCGAACAAGGAGTACCAGTACGCGACGGACAGACAGGACGACGCGAACAAGGAGTACCAGTACGCGACGGACAGACAGGACGACGTGAAAAAGGATCGTACCCCCACCCCAACAGTGTAAGTACGACACGTACCCCCACCTCGAAGGCATGGAGCGTACCCACATCCGTGTATGTAATGAGCGTACATATTGTGAAATGGGAGAGGTGTGTGCAGAGTCCTCCCAGCAGTGCCCAGAGACAGGAGGGGTGTGTGCAGAGTCCTCCCAGCAGTGCCCTGAGACAGGAGGGGTGGGTGCAGAGTCCTCCCAGCAGTGCCCAGACATGAGAGGGGTGGGTGCAGAGTCCTCCCAGCAGTGCCCACACACAGGAGGGGTGGGTGCAGAGTCCTCCCAGCAGTGCCCTGAGACAGGAGGGGTGGGTTCCTATCACTCCCAGCAGTGCCCAGAGACAGGAGGGGTGTGTGCAGAGTCCTCCCAGCAGTGCCCTGAGACAGGAGGGGTGGGTGCAGAGTCCTCCCAGCAGTGCCCAGACATGAGAGGGGTGGGTGCAGAGTCCTCCCAGCAGTGCCCAGAGACAGGAGGGGTGGGTTCCTATCACTCCCAGCAGTGCCCTGAGACAGGAGGGGTGGGTGCAGAGTCCTCCCAGCAGTGCCCAGACATGAGAGGGGTGGGTGCAGAGTCCTCCCAGCAGTGCCCTGAGACAGGAGGGGTGGGTTCCTATCACTCCCAGCAGTGCCCAGAGACAGGAGGGGTGTGTGCAGAGTCCTCCCAGCAGTGCCCTGAGACAGGAGGGGTGTGTGCAGAGTCCTCCCAGCAGTGCCCAAACATGAGAGGGGTGGGTGCAGAGTCCTCCCAGCAGTGCCCTGAGACAGGAGGGGTGGGTGCAGAGTCCTCCCAGCAGTGCCCTGAGACAGGAGGGGTGGGTGCAGAGTCCTCCCAGCAGTGCCCAGACATGAGAGGGGTGGGTGCAGAGTCCTCCCAGCAGTGCCCAGAGACAGGAGGGGTGGGTGCCTATCACTCCCAGCAGTGCCCTGAGACAGGAGGGTTGGGTTCCTATCACTCCCAGCAGTGCCCTGAGACAGGAAGCTGGGTGCAGAGTCCTCCCAGCAGTGCCCAGAGACAGGAGGGGTGGGTGCAGAGTCCTCCCAGCAGTGCCCTGAGACAGGAGGGGTGGGTTCCTATCACTCCCAGCAGTGCCCAGAGACAGGAGGGGTGTGTGCAGAGTCCTCCCAGCAGTGCCCTGAGACAGGAGGGGTGTGTGCAGAGTCCTCCCAGCAGTGCCCAGACATGAGAGGGGTGTGTGCAGAGTCCTCCCAGCAGTGCCCTGAGGCAGGAGGGGTGTGTGCAGAGTCCTCCCAGCAGTGCCCAGACATGAGAGGGGTGGGTGCAGAGTCCTCCCAGCAGTGCCCTGAGACAGGAGGGGTGGGTGCTGAGTCCTCCCAGCAGTGCCCAGACATGAGAGGGGTGGGTGCAGAGCCCTCCCAGCAGTGCCCAGAGACAGGAGGGGTGGGTGCCTATCACTCCCAGCAGTGCCCTGAGAAAGGAGGGGTGGGTGCAGAGTCCTCCCAGCAGTGCCCAGAGACAGGAGGGGTGGGTGCAGAGTCCTCCCAGCAGTGCCCTGAGACAGGAGGGGTGGGTTCCTATCACTCCCAGCAGTGCCCTGAGACAGGAGGGGTGGGTTCCTATCACTCCCAGCAGTGCCCTGAGACAGGAGGGGTGGGTGCAGAGTCCTCCCAGTAGTGCCCAGAGACAGGAGGGGTGGGTGCAGAGTCCTCCCAGCAGTGCCCTGAGACAGGAGGGGTGGGTGCAGAGTCCTCCCAGCAGTGCCCAGACATGAGAGGGGTGGGTGCAGAGTCCTCCCAGCAGTGCCCTGAGACAGGAGGGGTGGGTTCCTATCACTCCCAGCAGTGCCCTGAGACAGGAGGGGTGGGTGCAGAGTCCTCCCAGCAGTGCCCAGAGACAGGAGGGGTGGGTGCAGAGTCCTCCCAGCAGTGCCCTGAGACAGGAGGGGTGGGTTCCTATCACTCCCAGCAGTGCCCAGAGACAGGAGGGGTGTGTGCAGAGTCCTCCCAGCAGTGCCCTGAGACAGGAGGGGTGTGTGCAGAGTCCTCCCAGCAGTGCCCAGACATGAGAGGGGTGTGTGCAGAGTACTCCCAGCAGTGCCCAGAGACAGGAGGGGTGGGTGCCTATCACTCCCAGCAGTGCCCTGAGACAGGAGGGGTGGGTGCAGAGTCCTCCCAGCAGTGCCCAGAGACAGGAGGGGTGGGTGCAGAGTCCTCCCAGCAGTGCCCTGAGACAGGAGGGGTGGGTTCCTATCACTCCCAGCAGTGCCCAGAGACAGGAGGGGTGTGTGCAGAGTCCTCCCAGCAGTCCCCTGAGACAGGAGGGGTGTGTGCAGAGTCCTCCCAGCAGTGCCCAGACATGAGAGGGGTGGGTGCAGAGTCCTCCCAGCAGTGCCCTGAGACAGGAGGGGTGTGTGCAGAGTCCTCCCAGCAGTGCCCTGAGACAGGAGGGGTGGGTGCAGAGTCCTCCCAGCAGTGCCCTCAGACAGGAGGGGTGGGTGCCCATCACTCCCAGCAGTGCCCATGGAATGCAAAGGGTGGAGTAGCCACAGATACCATGCCCACAAATGTCAGTCAGGTGCACAAAGACCCTGCAGTACATGTACCACATGTGTGCGAGGCTGGGAGTATACGCATGCATAGGGCCAAAAAGAAAACATGTCCACATGAAGTCATGTCAATAGTCCACATACACAAGTACAATGACTACCAAGGATGCCACGAATGATGCAGGTGGAGAATGGCTCAGCATGCATGTGCAAAGGTGAAGGACTACGTCACACACCCAGCTAATGTACACACAGCTCTGCGCTAAAGTCAGGGGACACCCTGCAGGGAAGAAGTCAGGGTACACAGAGGAAGGAATACACCTTGGGACAATTGCAACATGCAGCAACTGCTTACATGAATGGAGAAAGGTAGCTAACACCGTGTGATGGCACACAGATCCCAGGGTCCCCCCTATGAGCAGCACACTACTACATTTCCCACACACCCAACACATGACCTACACCCACAACCATGTAGCAGCCCCACCAACAGCAATGCCAGCAAAGCAGGAGTGTTCCAAGGGCAAAAAATAAATAGCTTTATTCAGCATGAGCAAAAAACTAGTATGAAGTAAGTCCAATAATTACAAAGCCCATAGGGCAGTCCAGGAGTCACAGCTGGATGGGGGACACAGTGGGATGCGTGTCCCCTAGCTTGCCTGCACAGTTACAAGCCGTTGTCTTCCACAGGGGTGAGGGCATCATGTTGGGGGGAAGGAACAGGCACCGCAGGGACAGGAGGGCGAAGGGTAGGCGACGTGGGTGCAGGGATGGAGGACTCCACCACAGGGGGTGGGGCAGGGCCAAAGGTGGATTCTAGGAGCGCGCTGCACACCTCGGCAAGGTCCTCCAGGGACTCCCCTGCACCCGAAGGAACCACAGGCCCCAAGGAGGGGGGGGTCAGAGGGATGGGTCGCAGCGCCACTGGGGGAGGGTGTGGACAGGGGGGGGGACTCAAGCACCCTGACCGTGGACTTCCTTGACCGCTTGCGGGGTGGTGTCACTGTGGGGCTCAGGGACAGAGCGGCCATGAAGAAGTCTTTGGGGGAGATCTGGCCAGGAGAGCTGAGGGGAGGTGATTTGGAGGGAGTGGATTGGGTGGAATGCGGACTCCCACTCTGGCTGCGTGTCACGCGTTTGCCCCCCGACCCAGTGGGTGTGCCTACTTCACCCTGTGTGTGCGTGTCAGGAGGTGTGCGGCGGACCTTCCCTGCTGGTGTGGTGCCTGTGTGTGTTGTGGTGGGTGCATGCTTACGTCTGGGTGTATGTGGGACAGGCATAGGAGTGGGAAGTGTGGAAGGGGCAGGGGTAGGGGGTGGGACGTAGCGCTGCAGGAGACCCACTGCTGCAGTCAGTGTGGAGTCTATGGACCTCAGCAAGTTGCGTTGGTCAGCCTGCGATGAATGAATGCCCTCCAAGTATGCCTCCATGTTGTTGAGGACCTGGCTGTGAGCATGGAGGACATTAAGGATCACAGTCTGACCAATCTGCAACTGCCGCTGGATGTCCACAGACTCAGCATTGGCGGCAGCAGTGGAGACAGGGGCAGGGGGTGCGGTGCCTGGCAGGAAGGAGACATGTGGTGACCGGGCACGTTGGGAAGGGATACGAGCACGTGGGAGGCGGCTGATGCCAATGGAGGGGGTGGTGCCAGATGTAGGGCTGCTGTCAGATGGTGGTGCAGCCACCGCCCACTCGGAGAGATCATCCTCGGACCCGTCAGCTTCATACTCTGTTGTGCCAGTCGACAGGTCCCCGGGTTCACTCTCCTCCGCCTCAGTCCCACTCGAAGTGCCAGCCCCGATGTCACCGCTGGCACTGGTGCTCGGTCCCTCCGCGCCGTCTGTGCCCATGTCTCCCTCCGTGTCCCCCGACGATGCTGTGGGCAGGGTAAAGAGACAGAAATTAATCATACACCTGTATACATATGTCACATGAGTCAAATCTACTTAGGTTACAGTGCATAGCCTGAAACAAAGGAAGAGTTACAACTACAAAACAAGGTACATATGTCGGCCCTGCAAGACACAGTTGTGTGACCCACCATGCCATGGAAAAACTATGGAGAGCATGACACAATAGCAAATGAGATGACATGGAATTTTGACTGAGGAGCAAGGCCCTGGGGACAATACAGCACTGCATCTGCACCACACAGCGTGGCAGGAAATTGGGATGAGCAGGGACGATATCCAGGAACTAGAGGCACATGCAGCATAGGTAATACTGATAACATGCCCACTCTGACTGGCACACTGCACCTTAAGTGTATGTCCAGACAAACATCACACACTGGCCAGTCCTAGCAAGGAGATAACAGGTCTTGACATGTAGGCCATGCCCGCACCACCCACCCCCTACATGAGACAAATCTGTGGAGACACAGGAAGCACCTACATCTCTTAGTCTGGGTGAAATACACATGGGATGCAATAATTCAATATTGCACACCAAATACCCAAGGTGCGCCTGTCCAAATAATCATGTACAAATGGGCATCATCAGATGATTGCAACAAGACACACAGGCAATGGCCACCGTGAGTATGTACTTTGAAAATCAGGTCAGGCTGGACAGTGGACACTTGTAATACATCTCACGTCAAGAAACATGGTGCCAGGGGACAATGGCACAGAGCACAACCTATGCTGTAGACACAGAGATTGTCGACATTCTCGGATTACACACATGATACCTAGGAAAATATGCCCCTGGGGACAGTAGTGGCCACACAACTCCATGCTCCTGAATGGGACTGACTGCAACACACGCTAACATCCCTGCACTATGCGTAACGCACACTCATGCACATCATGTCACAGGCCACCACATGGGACATGCCTGCTGGAAGGCCTGGCACTCGAGAGATTAACTCCCATGTCTGGACTCAGCATTAGTGCCAACTGACATGGAACCCACAAGTCCAGAACAGGACAGGGCACAGGCAAGGTCACAAAACCTGTTACACACCACCCCCACACATGATGCTGCAGGCATTGTACACTTGGAGAAGGTGTCAGGCTACATAACCTTGTGATGGAGTGACTACACACAGACCAGGGAACACATTGCAAGGAGGGGAAGGGAGGCAGGAGAGCACTGCAATACTGTGGGGAACAGGATCTGCACAGCACCATAAACCCTGGAAGTGTATCCATGGAACAGTGCACTTACAAATGCTGGTGAAACACAACAAACACACACATGTACCTACCCCCTTCCGGCTGCTGCATGTCCTGTAGACGCCTGTCCAAGTCAGGAAAGACCACCGCCAGCACATGTTTCTGGATGTGGGAGAGATGGCGGCGCCCGCGGTTCTTGTGGCTCTCAGGTGAGTCCCCCAGCAGGACCTGTGCGATCCTCCGCGTCCAGCACCGGATATCCTGCCAGCGTTTCCTCACCTGGGACAGGTGCCGCCTCCGACCATCCGCACTCCTCACGGCGCTGACGACGTCCAGCCATATCTGCTCCTTGGCAGAGGCGTCTACCTGTGAGGATGAACAAGTGACACTACATCAATACACCTTGCACATGTCACAGGGACACAGATTAGAACACATTTGCTGTTTACAACAAGGCATAGTGTGCATCCAACGCATTGCACCTTTGTCATAGGGACATGATCCTCTGGGGGAAGGCCAAAAGCAGTACGTGCCATTGAAAGGACACAGGTGGAATGAGGGCAACTACACAATCAATGATCCAGGCTCACACTGTGCATCACACCCACCCCTCCTGTCTCAGGGCACTGCTGGGAGGACTCTGCACCCACCCCTCCTGTCTCAGGGCACTGCTGGGAGGACTCTGCACACACCCCTCCTGTCTCAGGGCACTGCTGGGAGTGATAGGCACCCACCCCTCCTGTCTCAGGGCACTGCTGGGAGTGATAGGCACCCACCCCTCCTGTCTCAGGGCACTGCTGGGAGAACTCTGCACACACCCCTCCTGTCTCAGGGCACTGCTGGGAGTGATAGGCACCCACCCCTCCTGTCTCAGGGCACTGCTGGGAGTGATAGGCACCCACCCCTCCTGTCTCAGGGCACTGCTGGGAGACATCAGGCATTCCCCCCCCTGGGACCCCCCCTACAGTACATAGCATGTGTGTCACACCTGGACACAATGGCAGAAGTCACAGTCACAAAAAAGGGACACAGTCTGTGCCAGTGGACACTGCACTCACCTGATAACCTGGTCGCCCATACAGCATGGGGTACCGTGGGAGGATCACTTCCACCAAAGCCATGTTCTCCTCCAGGGTGAATGGCTGTGACCTCTCCACAGCCCTTGACATGGTTCCAGGGAATCAGTGGCAGCAGCTGGGTCGTGGAATACAGAGATGTGCAGGCAAGTGCTCCCTCATGGGACCTGGCTGCCTTATATCTGCCTTGCTGGCCCATCTCATGCACAGGAGTACAGAGTGATTGGTCACTCACATTTGCATCCTATGTTTCCTCCAATCCCTTCAAACCTAGCAGTCTGTGGGTTCTCAATCGGTTTTTTTCTCCTGCATGATGTCAGCCCCACAAACACATTGCAACAAAGTAGATTAATTCCAACTGACTTCTGCTGTGCACCTTCCAGAACAAATTCAAATTTTAAACTTGGTCTCCATGACAACCAGTATGCATGTAGGCCTTAATACTTGTCCCTCATGTGTCCCCTATGTAATTTGGAGCTTCACACACAGGTACGGTGCGTTCCGGGGCCCTAGGGCACCCCAAATGCATTGCAACGGCCCGTACACGCGTGCCTACGTTCACTATCACTATGGGTGTCCTCGCGTATGCGTACTAATAGTGGTACGGGCCGTACACACACCTGTACGCTCCCTATCACTATGGGTGTCCTCGCGTATGCGTACATGTAGTGGTACGGGCCGTACACACGCCTGTACGCTCACTATCACTACGTGTACGCATACGCGAGGACACCCATAGTGATAGGGAGCGTACAGGCGTGTGTACGGCCCGTACCACTACGAGTACGCATACGCGAGGACACCCATAGTGAGAGGGAGCGTACAGGCGTGTGTACGGCCCGTACCACTACGAGTACGCATACGCGAGGACACCCATAGTGATAGGGAGTGTACAAGCGTGCATACGGCCCTACCACTATGGGTGTTCTTGCGTATGCGTACTCGTAGTGGTACGGACCGTACACATGCCTGTACGCTCGCCATCACGATGGGTACACATACGGCAGCACTCCCATAGTGATATGGGAACGTACACAGGCCCTCTTAGCAGCAGTACGGCGGTTTTCACACATCACAGTGGTGACAGGCGGCACACAGGTAGGAATAGGGCGGACATACTTGTCCATGGATGGACATACTTGTCCATGAATGGACATCAAGGCATCGTCTGTGCATTACTACATGTGTGGGGCACAGGTGTGACAGGCTGTGATGTGGAACATTACTCCTGAGTCGAGAAGGCACCAGATGTATGATGAGATGTGTACAGATGTACTGTGTGACATGGCAATGTGTGCCAGGCATGCCCTTGACTCCTTTGACATGTGTGCATGTCGTACTGCACACTTGGGATGAGCGTCACTGGCATGGCACGGACACCAACACACGGAAGTGTCCCCTGATGCCCGGTACAGGGGTTACCACACCTGACTTGTCACTACCCACGGTGCACAATGTGACTATGTCATGTATGTGTGGGGGCTTCCCATCAGGTTGATGTTGGAGCACCCTCAAAAGCTGCAGCTGTTGCAGCAACCAACATGTGTCTGTGTGTAGATTGACATTGCACACTGTTCCGCACACCATGCCACATGTGGTATCGGATGTGAGGTGCACATGTATGCATGGGACACGGAGTAGCGTGACAAGGACATGTCTGTATCCTCACAATGAATGTGTGGTGAGTCATGACATGTGCACCTTCATGGCAAGGTGTGTGGGCTGTCCTAGTGTAATTTCATGTGACCTGTGGCTCTAGTGTTCCGCTACCAGTCTCTGCAATCGGCATCCTACTTCTGCTGATGTGTGGGCGTATGTCACTCCTGTCTTGCGTCTGGCTGTTCACTTGCACTGGGACACAGCTATTCCCATGGCATGGCATGGGGAGGTTCTCAATCTCCGTGTGTAGCTGGGTCTTGGTAGGAGTGTCACCTGGCAGCCATACGTGTCCAGGGCATGTAGCACATACCTGACTCCCTATGTAGCATATGTGTATTGACAGATTAACATGTGCTCAGTACATATGAATTGTTGTCGTAGTGCACTCACTCTTCCTTGTCACTTCCAAATTACTGCAGAGCGCCGCCTCTTGCCCGACCAATTCCGGACTTGGCTGCCATGCGGGAGAATGACAGTATCCGGTGCTACCGCTTCCCCCAACCGTTGATTCTGGAGTTGACGGCGAGACTGTCACCACACCTGCAACCGCAGCACAGGTATCCTACGGCACTGACACCCCAGCTGAAGGTAATGGCTGCCCTACATTTTCTTGCCACGGGTACCTTTCAATATACCATGGCTCATGTTGGTGGCATGTCCCAGAGCATGTTCTGCCGTGTGCTGCATGATTTCTTAGAGGCCATGTTGATTCACCTGGATGACTTCATCAAGTTCCCAACCCCTGAACAGTTGACTGCAGTCAAGCGTGGATTCTATGCCCTGGGAGGGATGCCCCATGTCATTGGGTCCATAGATGGGACACATGTAGCTTTGGTACCACCACACGCACGGGAGGTAGCGTACCGCAATCGGAAGCACTACCACTCCATCAATGCCCTTGTGGTGTGTCTGTCCAACATGGTGATTTCACATGTCTGTGCTCGTTTTCCAGGATCAGCACACGATGCCTACATCATGAGGCGTAGCAGGATGCCTGAAATGATGATGCAGCTGCGCAACGAAAGAGCATGTGTTGTTGGTGGGTACAGTCTGTCTGTCCTGTATTTTGCATAGCCTACCAGCACGACCGCTTCACCAGTTCTAACGATGTCCATGTGCTTCCCATGTAGGGGACGCTGGCTATCCCAACATGCCATGGCTGATCACACCTCTCCGCAACCCCATCACACCGGCTCAGCTCCGCTACAACACCGCCCATGGCCAGACAAGGCGAGTGATAGAGAGGACGTTTGGCCTGCTGAAGAGCCGATTTCAGTGCCTCCACAAGACCGGCGGCGCGCTCCCATATGCCCCTGCGAAGGTCTGCAAAATTTTCATGGTCTGCTGCATGCTGCACAACATGGCAGTTGAGAAAGCTGTGCCACTCATCCTGGATCAACATGACGAGGACCATCCACCCGTGGAGGACGAAGGGCTTGGCAATGGGGCTAGTGATGTGGAGGATGTGGAGCCGCAAGAGGACATCCGGACTCGGCTCATACGCGACTTCTTCGCTTAGTGGTGAGTACCAGTGTCTGATTGTGCACGCATTGGTCCCCGTGTGGCATGTGTTGTGATGTGTGTCTCCACCTGCATGTATGGCACGTGAGTCAGAGGTGTGTGTGGGTGTGTCACTGGAGTGATGGTGGCAGTGATGATTGTATTTCCCCACTCATAATTGTGAACAAGCATGTTGTCATCCATACATGTGTCGAGTACATGCACATGCAAGTGGCTGTGCTTTTAGTGGCTGACTTCTTGTGTGTCTCTCATCCCCAGGTATTTGTGCATGCCGTCTGCTGGTTGCATTGTTGTGGCCCTGCTATTCCTCATGGACACGTCATCGTGTGCTGACTGAGCGTTACACGCACGGACAAGTTTGGAAGTCTCCTTAGGGTAAGGGATGCATCAGGGGTGTATTGGGTGTGGCAGTTGTTCACGATGTATGCACACTGCCCCTGTCGATGTTTGGTTCCTCTGCAGCCATGTAGCATCACCATGGGACACGACATGCAGCTGTGTACACCTGAATAGATGGTCTGACTGGTTGACAGTCATCAGTGATGGGATAGTGGATTGTGATGATGGCATCAATGTGTGTAACACTGCCCTCGGACACATACGGTTTGCATTGGCTTGACATGGTGTGGGACTACTACATCAGCGGATCAATGGTGTATGGCAGTCTCTCCGTGAGCAGCTGTGGGTGTTTAGCTGTTGGCCGACTTTTGTGTGCCAGTTCCATGGCTATCACGCATTTGTGCTGCAGAAGGGGGGTGCCAGTGTTGGACCCACATGTTACTCCACATGACGTGTTCATGTGTACTTCGAGTTGCCTCTGCAATCCAGAAAACTTGACTAATAAAGGTGTCCATATGCCTCCAAGGTGCCTCTTCTCAGTCAATGCTGGTGTGTTGCCACGGTGCATCCAGCATGTCTGGCATGGTTGTCCCTGATAGTGGCCATGTGTCTATGTGTCGAGTAGCAAGATGCAAGCTGTGTGTGTGGGCTGAGACTGTGTATTATGCATGATGTCCATGAGTGTGTGGGTATTGTGACATGTGCCATCCCCATGCATCCAACGTTGGCCAGGCCCCCATTCTCTGCATCCACCAGACTCACGCTTGCAGGACATGGTTCTGCCATCTGTCTACACATACCTGGGTGCCCCCCAGGACACTGGACGGGATCCCTGACCTCTGCGCATGACTGTTGCTGTACTCAATGTGTCTGTCAGCACGGTTGTGCGGCCACCCCCTCAGCTGGTTGGGCCCATCACGGGTGTGTATGGTGCTCCATGTCTGTCTTGCCTAATACACTGTGGCCCGTGTGTCCTGTGCCAGACTCAGGCCCCAGGGTGTGGATGGTTGAAGTCAAAAGAGAACTCAGGCATGTTTAGACTTTACTAGACACATGTAAGGTAATAATGCAACCAGCAGGCATCTTCTCTTCATGGTGTGAATTTTTATTTTTGTGGGGGGGGGGTATGTCGTGAGGGGCTTCCCGGGAGTTTGGAATCCAAAGTTCAGTAGGGGAATTGGTGTCCTTGCCATTGGAAATCCTCAGAGTCCATGCCACAGTCTTTGTCCACATTGGTCAGACAGTGACCAGCAAGGCCATGTGGCAGAGAATGTCTCTTGATGCTGTGATGCTGTTGCTCCAGTGGGCCAGGTGCCAGGCCAGGTGTCCTGGGAGATGGTGATGTAGTGCCGACCCTCACGGTCCTTTCCGTGGACGACCCGGCCTCCTGCGGGGACCCTCAGAAGCAGGCCGTGACGATGTTTGGGATGCTCCATCGGATGTTTCCTCCTCCTCCTGATCCCTCCCTGTGGGTGGTGATGTTCTACGCCTTCTGGCACAGGGAGGGTTGCCCATGTTGTCGGCCATCCGACGGAGTGTATTGTGAATCCCCTGGAACACCGTCACTTGCTCAGCCTGTCTGTCCTCCATCCTCCGTTGGTGTTGCAGTAGACAGGCATGTAGCTCTGCATGTTGCTGGGCCTGCTGGGTCTTGATCCCCTCGAGGACGGACACAACCTGGGCCATGCCCGTGGTGTCCTGCCGGTATGAGTCCAGGATGTTACGGACATGGGAATATACCGGATCCCCAGCCAACTGGTCAGGCTGGCGCCTCTGCCGTCCTCCACTCCCACCACCCCTGCCCACTTGCACCTGGCCTGCCCTTGTGGGCACATCGGGTCTCCGGGACCCCTGAGGGGTGGCATTGGCGTTGTCGCCTGCCTCCTCCTGGGTGCCCGGGACACCATGTCCCTCCTGGCCAGGCTGGCTGCTTTGTGGTTTTGGGGCAGGGATCCTGGGTGTCTCCTGGGATGTGGCAGGAGTGGGGGTGGTGGTTGGCCCCGTTGTACCTGACGCAGGTGCTGCAGGTGGTTGGACACCAGAGGGGCCAGGTTGGTCGGGGTCGTCCACAGAGTGGTGAGAGTCGTCGCTGCCGGTGGGATCGGGCTCCCGCAGATCCGGGTCCTGTGAGTCTTCCCCCCCAGTGTTGGGGGGTGAACCACGACGTTGACCTGTGTGTGAGAGAGACAATGTTAATTTTGGTCCATGCAACATCCATGTTTCATCAGTTTCGACGTTGACACCTTTCCTCTTGGAATTAGGATCTGTCTTGCATTCCACTCACAGTGCACTTGTGCATGGGTGTGTCCCTTGGGCACCACTTTGGCCCCTTTCACTATGTGTGGCACAGTCTTACTTGCTGCGTCAAGTGTGACTGCAGTCAGCAGTGGAGTGGGCAGGTGTGGCGAGCCATGCATTGGAGCCTTCCGTGTAGCACTGTACATGTGCACATGGAGTGGATCCACACACTTATATAATGCAGGCAGCTGTTGTTGTGCTCGTGAACAGGTTGTGACATGGCCCTGTGTTTTGCCATGGGGAAGAGGGGGGGTTCTGGCACTGGCCACCCTTGGCTACATGCACGCAGTCTACCTGCTGACGAGCAGACATTCCCACACACCACACAGCTGATTTGCTCTCCCTGTGTCTCCCTCCCTCTCTGTCCCCCTCTCCCTCACTCTGTGTGTCAGCCTCCTCCCTCTGTCCGTGTCCCTGTGTCTCCCTCCCTCTCTGTCCCCCTCTCCCTCCCTCTCTGTCCCCCTCTCCCTCCCTCCGTGTGTCAGCCTCCTCCCTCTGTCCGTGTCCCTGTGTCTCCCTCCCTCTCTGTCCCCCTCTCCCTCCCTCCGTGTGTCAGCCTCCTCCCTCTGTCCGTCTCCCTGTGTCTCCCTCCCTCTCTGTCCCCCTCTCCCTCCCTCCATGTGTCAGCCTCCTCCCTCTGTCCGTCTCCCTGTGTCTCCCTCCCTCTCTGTCCCCCTCTCCCTCCCTCCGTGTGTCAGCCTCCTCCCTCTGTCTGTCTCCCTGTGTCTCCCTCCCTCTCTGTCCCCCTCTCCCTCCCTCTGTGACCCCCTCTCCCTCCCTCTGTGTGTCACCCTCTGTCACCTCAGCCCAGCTTCCTGGGCACACACTGTTAGCAGATCTTTGAATGGCCCTTGGCTTGTTGATGTGAGTTTGTTTGTGATCTCCAGGCACCCATTGGGTGTAGTGTCTGTCTCTGCGCTGCTGCTGTGGTGGTGTGTGCTGCCACTCTTTCACAATGTTGGCTGTTAATTCGCTGCTGTCATGTGCAAAACAGTGCCTTCACCCCCATGTGTTGATGCAAGGCGTCCGCCATTTGCTGGCGAGTCTTTCCTGTGTGGGGACACAGTGTTTGTATGGCTGTGACCTAGGCCATATGGGCAGAGGGCATTGTTGTCTGCTTCTGAGTTGCACTATGTGAATTTTGGGGCCCACCCTCCCGCCATCCGGGTTACCGTGTCATGTGTTGGTGTCTTCTGTGGCCTGTGACTTGACATTGTCCAGCTGGGTGCATGGGGCATGGTGGCGCCAGTGGCATGTGCGTGTTCATGGAGTGTGGTTGAGTCATGCGATAGCTTGGGGTGGTTGCGTGCCTGTTAGTGATTTTGGTTGTGGATGACGTTCCCCCCATGTGAGGTGCGTTGTTTGTGTACTCACCTGGGTCTCGGAGTCCTCCTAATCCTTCGACAGCCTCCACCGGCTGTATGGCCATCACCCTCTCCTCCCAGGGCTGGTAGTGTACGGGTCTGCGGGAGGGCCCTCCTCCAGTGGCGTTGGCCTGGTTGTGTTCCTCTAGCATCTTGGCTCGGACCCTCCTCCGCAGATCGTACCACCTGGCTTGGCATTCATGCCTGGTCCTTCTGGTGTCTGCAACAGCATTCACAGCATCGACGATGGTCTGCCACATGGCTGTTTTTCCTGCAATGCTGGTCTGTCTGACCAATGTTCCAAAGAGCTGTGGCTCGACTCTGAGGATTTCATCGACAAGGACCTCCAACTCTCGGTTACTGAACTTTGGATTCTTGTTAGTGGGCATGGTGAGGGGTGTGGGTGTGGTAGGGGGGGCTGTGTGTGGATGGTTGTGGGTGTGTGGGTGTGGTTGTGCAGGTGTGTGTGTGTGTGTGAATGTGATGAGGGTGTGTTTGTGAAGGTGGTTGTGTGAAGGTGTGCAAGTGTAAGGTGTGGTGAAGCTTGTAGTATGGTGCTGTAGGTTGTCTGAGGGGTCTGGCAGCAGTGAGTCTGTTGCAAAGGCTCATGGTTTTTGTGTGTGGGCCCTTTTTATTGGTCCATTGGTGGGTGTGGCTGTGTTTGAAGTTTGGGTGGGTGTGTTATAAGGAGTGGTGGTGTTTTGGGCCTCTGTTTGTCTTTGGCAGTTGCAGGTCAGTGAATGTGTTTTTTGAGTGTTTGTTGGACATGTTTAGTGGCTTTGTGCCATTCGAATGGTGTATTCTTGTGTTGTTTTGTTTTGTCCTGGTTGTGTACGTGCATTTTTAGCGTGTGTACGGTGTGTACATGGGCCATTTGGTTGTACGGTGCTGTCCTTGTGTGTGGCTTGGTACGACTCGTACATGCGGTTGTGATGTTGGGGCCTGGGGTGCGCTCCGTACTTAGGAGGTTGTGTTGGGGGTGCGACTCGAACGTACTGGGGTGTACATTGACGGTGGTACGACACGTACAGGGGTGGGTGTACGACTGGAACGTACTGGGGTGTACATTGACGGTGGTACGACACGTACAGGGGTGGGGGTACGACTCGAACGTACACGTACAGGGGTGGGGGTACGACTCGAACGTACTGGGGTGTACATTGACGGTGGTACGACTCGTACAGGGGTGGGGGTACGACTCGAACGTACACGTACAGGGGTGGGGGTACGACTCGAACGTACAGGGGTGTACATTGACGGTGGTACGACACGTACAGGGGTGGGGGTACGACTGGAACGTACTGGGGTGTACATTGACGGTGGTACGACACGTACAGGGGTGGGGGTACGACTCGAACGTACACGTACAGGGGTGGGGGTACGACTCGAACGTACTGGGGTGTACATTGACGGTGGTACGACACGTACAGGGGTGGGGGTACGACTCGAACGTACACGTACAGGGGTGGGGGTACGACTCGAACGTACAGGGGTGTACATTGACGGTGGTACGACACGTACAGGGGTGGGGGTACGACTGGAACGTACTGGGGTGTACATTGACGGTGGTACGACACGTACAGGGGTGGGGGTACGACTCGAACGTACTGAGGTGTACATAGACGGTGGTACAACACGTACAGGGGTGGGGGTACGACTCGAATGTACTGGGGTGTACATACATGGGGGTCGGACACGTACAGGGGTGGGGGTAGGACTCGAACGTACAGGGGTGTACATTGACGGTGGTACGACACGTACAGGGGTGGGGGTACGACTGGAACGTACTGGGGTGTACATTGACGGTGGTACGACACGTACAGGGGTGTACATTGATGGTGGTACGACACGTACAGGGGTGGGGGTACGACTGGAACGTACTGGGGTGTACATTGACGGTGGTACGACACGTACAGGGGTGGGGGTACGACTCGAACGTACACGTACAGGGGTGGGGGTACGACTCGAACGTACTGGGGTGTACATTGACGGTGGTACGACACGTACAGGGGTGGGGGTACGACTCGAACGTACACGTACAGGGGTGGGGGTACGACTCGAACGTACAGGGGTGTACATTGACGGTGGTACGACACGTACAGGGGTGGGGGTACGACTGGAACGTACTGGGGTGTACATTGATGGTGGTACGACACGTACAGGGGTGGGGGTACGACTCGAACGTACTGGGGTGTACATAGACGGTGGTACGACACGTACAGGGGTGGGGGTACGACTCGAATGTACTGGGGTGTACATACATGGGGGTCGGACACGTACAGGGGTGGGGGTAGGACTCGAACGTACAGGGGTGTACATTGACGGTGGTACGACACGTACAGGGGTGGGGGTACGACTGGAACGTACTGGGGTGTACATTGACGGTGGTACGACACGTACAGGGGTGGGGGTACGACTCGAACGTACACGTACAGGGGTGGGGGTACGACTCGAACGTACTGGGGTGTACATAGACAGTGGTACGACACGTACAGGGGTGGGGGTACGACTCGAATGTACTGGGGTGTACATACATGGGGGTCGGACACGTACAGGGGTGGGGGTAGGACTCGAACGTACAGGGGTGTACATTGACGGTGGTACGGCACGTGCAGGGGTGGGGGTACGACTGGAACGTACTGGGGTGTACATTGACGGTGGTACGACACGTACAGGGGTGGGGGTATGACTCGAACGTACACGTACAGGGGTGGGGGTACGACTCGAACGTACTGGGGTGTACATAGACGGTGGTATGACACGTACAGGGGTGGGGGTACGACTCGAATGTACTGGGGTGTACATACATGGGGGTCGGACACGTACAGGGGTGGGGGTAGGACTCGAACATACAGGGGTGTACATTGACGGTGGTACGACACGTACAGGGGTGGGGGTACGACTGGAACGTACTGGGGTGTACATTGACGGTGGTACGACATGTACAGGGGTGGGGGTACGACTCGAACGTACACGTACAGGGGTGGGGGTACGACTCGAACGTACTGGGGTGTACATAGACGGTGGTACGACACGTACAGGGGTGGGGGTACGACTCGAATGTACTGGGGTGTACATACATGGGGGTCGGACACGTACAGGGGTGGGGGTAGGACTCGAATGTACAGGGGTGTACATTGACGGTGGTACGACACGTACAGGGGTGGGGGTATGACTGGAACGTACTGGGGTGTACATTGACGGTGGTACGACACGTACAGGGGTGGGGGTACGACTCGAACGTACAGGTACAGGGGTGGGGGTACGACTGGAACGTTCTGGGGTGTACATTGACGGTGGTACGACACGTACAGGGGTGGGGGTACGACTCGAACGTACTGGGGTGTACATAGACGGTGGTACGACACGTACAGGGGTGGGGGTACGACTCGGACGTAAAGGGGTGTACATACACGGGTGGGGGTGTACATACACGGGGGGTATGTCTCGGACGTACGGGGGCGGAGGGTGTGTTGGGCGCGTATGCGGGCACATGTCTCCATGGTTGCTATGGGAGTTCGGTGCGGACGGTGTTTTTTCCATACGGTTGTAACATCGGACGCATGGGATGGATCGTGATTCCTCGGTCGGACTTCACCTTTCACATTTGTACGGTAAATCGTCCGAGGAGGTGTCGGACACATTTTCCGACCCGAGGACATGTGGAAAATCATTCCCGATGCGGTTTGTATGGACTTTTTACCATGCGAATCGTGATTGCCAGTTCGTACGGCACTTGTACGATTCGTACGGTAAAAAGACCGGATACGAGTCGCACGGGGAATTTTTTTACCGGATCGTAATTGGCACCCAAATGTAATTGAATTGTGCTTCTAAGATAATGCAAGAGCATTTACTTTGTTTCACAAATTCTTCATTACAGAAACTATGAAGATTGGCTAGGTTATTGAGCTGTCTGTTGAATCTGTAAAAATACATTCAAGTGCTTCTGCAAATTATGTAAGTGTGGGTATTTTGCACAGAGTTCGGACAGATTCTAGCAAGAATATAAAAAAATTGCTCATACAGATGTGGGTCTATTGCACACATGATACTAACCCCTGTTGCTCTGCCCAAGGGTAAACAATGTAACAAATGTAAAACAAAATTAGACATTTTGTTATTGTGTGCAAGGCCAGTAATTCTTTTGTACAAGTGAGGTGTATACCTGAAACAGTGGAACACGGCATTGATAATGTTATTTTCAAAACTGTTCTCACTGTTTATGTTTTGACTTACAAGGTAGTTATTGTGTGTAAAAAATGACCGTTTTCTTGTGTTACCATTGGAAATGTTGAATTTGAGTATTATGACGCAGGTTCACTTGTAACTATGTTGGATGAATCAACATTTAAACGTAAGTAACCTCATACTTTTATATTCAAACCTGATATCAGCGTTGTAGTATATGGTGAGTCTGAGATAGAAACTGTGGGATTTATATGAGGATACAATGACTTTTTTGGGAAGATCCATTTTTCCAGAAATGTATGTCTCTGTGAATGGCAGAGATATAATCGGATGGACTGATCAGGGAAGGTTAGGAATGGTTCTGACACCGGGTACTAACACCCCCCGGCTGTGCTACTGAAGAGAGAATGATTGTTTGGATGCCATCTTGAATATGTATTCTGAAGTTTGTTTCTGACAAAGTGGGGACCGTGAAAGGATTTGAAAATGAAATAATTTTAAAGCAGGGTGCTATTCCTGTTGCATCTAAAGTATGAGTTTTGAGTGGATCAGCACAGTAGTTATCGCTAAAAAGAATTGGCCTAATTTGGTTCTTCACTCTCTGAATAAAAACCTTGTGGTGGATTGCCATCCCTTGCCTAAGACACAACAACAGTTGTTGACAACATTGTATGACGTAAATGTTTTTAGCAATATTATTCTGAAAGTTGCTAACCATCAAGTGGTTTTGGAAAATAAATGTCAGTTACTCACCACCTTTATTACTCCTTTTGACACTAACACGTATTTAAGATTACTGTTTGGTCTGCCTTTGGCAGCAAGTGCATTTCAAAAACTTTTGTGTCATTTGTTTAAGGACATCGCCGGTATGCAAGCTTACCAGGATGATATCCTTCTCTATGCTAAGATGCGTAGTTAGTATAATATTGTTTTAGACAAAGTACTTAATGTTCTGTGGTAGCATGGTATGACTGTATTCCGTTACAAGTGTACATTTTTATTTGAATCACTTGAATTTCTTGGTCACAGTATCACTTCTAAAGATATTAAATCAAAAACAATCATATTAAAGCTCTGAGAGATTCTCTTGCTCTCAAAGTTAAGGATGAGTTAATATTCTTTTGTATGATTAATTGGTTATTACTCTAGATTTATTCATGGTTATGCCACAATCATAGAACGGCTTAAGAAAATGTTGCATAAGAAAGAAACATTTTTGTGGAATGAGAAGGAACAGCTTGTGTTTGATGATGTCAAATCTGATTTAGCAAGGGTTCCTGCTTTGAAAACCTTTGTGAGTGGGTATCAATGTACCATTAGTGTCAATGTGGTGGCTGTTGGGCTAGGAACTGTTTTGTGTCAAATGGTAGATGGTTGTTAAAATGTCATTACATTTGCATCCAGGATACTTAACGAGGCTGAAAGAAAATATAGTTCCATTCAACGACAAGCTGTGTCTTGTATCTGGGGGATAGAGAAATTAAAGATATATGTATGGGGACACATTATGTTCTTTGTACTGATCTCAAACCCTTAACATTTTTACTTTGTGATAAAAGCACAGCTTCTGCATCGTCTGGATTGATTCATATTTTGTTCAAACTACAAGAGTATAATAATGGACTTAGATACATTCTTGGCAGTGTTACTGTACTTTGCTTATCTCAACAGATGATTTGATGTGATTTGAAGTCTGCAGATGTTAAAAAGTTTTGGTAATGATTGTCTGATGTCCGGTGTTGATGTAGTCAAGAAGTCTCATGGGGTGGAAACTGAAGAAGAATGGGGTATGGCTTGTATTCAAGATCCTATGATCGTTAAGTTGTTGTAATATATACAGAAGGCTGGGCTTTGCCTAAACATATTGATGGAGATTTCTGTAGTTTTCATCAAGTTTCTTCAGAACGTTTTGAAGAGTCATATGTGTTATGAAGGGCTGGTAAGTTTGTTCCACCAGTTAATATAAAGGAAAAATTGATTTTATTTCACATTCTGGGCTTTTGGGGTCCGCATCTACTCCTTGCCACATATGGATAAGCAAGTGGAGGACTTTGTAAATAGATGTAAAACTTGTTTGTTATCTAACAAACAATGGAAGTTGAAAGACACTCCTTTGTGTCCTGTTCCTTTTACGGATGCTGCTTTGGAGTAAGTTAGCCTTGGATTCTGCAGGAGCCATTGTGGCTTTACCAAGTAACTGCATAACTTGATTCTTTTAGTTGATTATTTTTTTAATGGGTCTACTATGACTTTATTTTTAAAATGACTAGTGATGTTGCCATTGAATTTTTATCTAAAGGTTTTTATTTTGGGGCATTCCTTCTGAAATGGTTACAGATAATGGGATTTAGTTAGACAGATTGCTCAAGGAGGGCATTCAGATGGCTTTAAGTTGTGGTCTGTTGGTTAAGAAATGTGACAGGGAAAACATTTGGGCGTATCACAACACACCACACAGTGTAACAGGTAAATCATCATTTTTGTTCTTGAAAAGGAGAGAGTTGGGTACTGATTCAGTCCCTGATTCGTTGTATGACAAACATCTGGACTGCCTGTGTAATTATGGAATGGATCATGTAACACTTTGGTTGAAGTTTAAGGCTGCTAAAAATAAAATGAGATTCTACAACGATAAAACATGTACATTGTCCAGGAAAATGGCAGTAGGTGGTGATTATGTTATGTTGCAGAATATGAAGTCTAAGAAATCCAAAACGGACTTTAAATTTTAACGGCCCTTTTAAGGTTATTCAGGTTGCTCAGACTTCTGTTAAACGTGATGGTGGTCATTAATGACCAGTGAGGAATTTGATTGTCCTTGATGAATATCAAACAATGATTACTGGAAACAAATTGCAGTCATCTAGAGATGTGCAATTGTCCCAACCTAATGCATCATTTTTAGGGAATTTGAAAATGAATGTATTGTTAATAATCCTTCAACAAATTGACACCACCTCTGGCATGGATTTGACTCATACTATTCCTGCAGATATTCAAAACCCAGAAGTTGTGTGTGAGATGAGAAGGCATGTATTCAACCAATGCAAGATATCTGCCAGAACAACTTGTTGGTGGTCACAAAAAATAACCTCCATTTTTACTTTATGTAGTTTGATTTTGTTTGTTTTGTTTTGTTGTAAGGGATGATTTTGTCTCTTCATCTTTGGCTATATGTAATGTACAATATTAGAAATTTACCTCAATTCCAGTAGTCCGATGTCTGCTGTTGGGCTAAAACGTATTTACAATTATGTAAGCATTTTTCTTACTCAAATCTTGTGGATGTTCTTGGTATTTGTTTCACAGCCACAAGAAGGGAACGCGACGTTCAGACAAAAATTATGCATTGTCATAACAACAGTGACCCAAAACTCGAGAGGGGTGCTGCAGAAGTAATGAGTAAGGCTGCAGAATACCAGAGAAGTGAACAGCCTCATGGTAAACCAAAGCACCCACTGCTATAATCATCAAGGCAGGTAAGGGCATTTTAAAAATCATATGATACATGACCGCATTTGTAATTATGCTCAAACACTCATGACCCCCTGTAGAAAGACCTGTTAAATCAGTTAAACATGACAATGAGAGTTTCAATATATTACAAATGCCCACGGTCCAGCCTACATCTTTAAGAACAACAAGGAACAGATGGTCAATGAGCTTACCTTGCTATTTGGGGGTATTTGTTATATGTTGAAATTCATGTGATTGTGTTTCTTTATTTTTATATTTGTGATTGTCCTTACTTAACTTTTTTTCTAGGATCTATAAATATATTTTATTTTGGAATGTTAACAGATTCACAGGCAAGCTTTACGTAATGAATTGATTAACGAGAAATCTTATGACTGATTAAAATCTAATTCCCAACGGAAATTAATTGTTTAAACACTGTTTGTTTGAATTCATCCCTACAGTATTCGGCTTTGTTTTTTTTCATTATTTGCAGCCCAGATTACATGGAGTTAAATGAGCAAATCCCTTTGTCTTTGAAACACAAATACATATAGGCACACACACATATGCCAGGATATCAGCACAAGGATCCAGGTTTGCTTGTAGAGAAGAACAAATGCTCCAGCAAACCACAACTATTATGACACAGATACAAAGCTCTGGTCATGACAATAGAATCACTAGAACCTAGAAGGCTGCCACCCCCCACTCTATAGGTTAGAACCTGTGACAGGCACAGAAGCCCACTCTCACATCCACACCCAGTGGGTGCAGAATAGGTCCAGAATTATACTCATGTCAAGTGATCGGTCTAGGCCTTCACTCACACGCTTGATCAGCAATGAGATTGGGGTAAAAAATGTTAAAAACTGCATACCATATGCTCACAGTTGGACACTCACTGCAGAGAACACAACTGTTAATGAAGCAGGAGACACTTCCTTCCCAACTATGGCAATATTCCTACCCTTTCCTATGGCATGTTCTGATATAGGTTTGAAGAACTGTTCTCTATTAAATCCGCAGACCTGTCTGAAGTGTCTGTGATT
This sequence comes from Triturus cristatus, assembly GCF_964204655.1. Taxonomy (NCBI): domain Eukaryota; kingdom Metazoa; phylum Chordata; class Amphibia; order Caudata; family Salamandridae; genus Triturus; species Triturus cristatus. The sequence continues at coordinate 1,270,767,194 of NC_140585.1, read as the reverse complement.
GCACCTCCGGTACATTTTGATAGGAGTTTTAAGAACTGTTATTTATTAAATCCCCCAGGCTTGTCTAAAGTGTCTCTGATTGTTTCATTGGTAAAAAAAATTCTCAAAGTGAAAAAGTTCCAGAACTACCTGTGCCAATATATTGGTATAGGAATGCTGGGTGTCTCACCATTGATGTGCAATTTGTAAGCAACTCGTCAGAATTTCAAGTATGTGTGTTCATGTTTAATATTATTGGTAATTAACATCAAAATCAATGAGGGATCAAACCTAATTGAGAAGCCCACATCAGCCGCACTTTCCTCAGACTAGCTTTTCATATGGATGCATGTTAGGTGGTAAATGTATGCACCCGGAAAGCTGCATACACCTGACATTGGGCGCAAAGCCAAGCAGGACCATAATTTGTTTACCACTTAGAAACGTCAGATGGCATGACATAGACATCGAATTATTTTTCATGTTGGTGAAATATATGCTTAGAGAAAGCAGAAATTCACGAAAAGTTTGTGAATCAGAAAACCGATCTTGAGTGAATTTAGGTAGAGCCTGAGTCAGCGCACATGCCCTGTTCTGTAAGAATTGTTGTGGTAGAGTAGTAAATAGAAGCCCCGCCGACTCTCCGCCCACATTTGCCATTGACTTGTTTCATTGTCCGTCCTAAATTATGGCTTCTGATTCGTAAATAGGCTTGTTTGTCCCTCCTTAGTACCGCCTCCTCTTCATTTGTATCCTCCCATGGCGACTGGCCCCTTCGGTTGTTACACGGTCTCCATTTTGAATTGGTGAGCACTATTTTGTTTATTTACTAACTAATGGGACAATGGCGGCTGTTTCTTGCATTTGCAGCGCACCCACACAGGACAATGGCGGGCACTTTTCACATTGAGCGCTGTGCCACTCTAACCATTAAAGTAACACAATGGTAAATTTTTTTTTTATATTTTATTACTTTTGAGATGAACGCGGCATCCACTTCTGGGACACCGCACTTTCTCTCAGCTTTTTTGGTTTTTTTAAATAGAATTGCATGCTGAGCTCGGCACCCACTTTAAGGACACCGCACAGTTTCATTTGTTTTAAAACTTTATTGGCGAGTGCGGTGCCCGCTTCACGAACACCCCGCTCTGCAAGACAGTCTCTTTGGCAACTCCGCTCAGGAACTGGAGTCAGCCAGTACAGCTCGATCATTGTGGAGGTACCAGATCAGTGCCGGACTACAAACCTGAATTGCTGTCTCCAACGATGTCTTGCGGCCTTGCCTGTACGAGCTCAGCCTGCCCGCAGCCATCCCTTGCAGACCAGAGCACCGCCCACCTGCACCACAGTCCAAACTGACACAGACTCATCTGGGGCCGGGCCGTGGCCCAAGACAGTAAGTACCAGCCAATGTGAGCCTCTGTGTGTTTTGTTTTTTTGCAGGCCTACCCGCCTGGCAACAGTAGGTACCAGAGGAGTGTGTTGTTGGGACCTCACACATCCTGTTTGGGCCATGTCCTACGTGGCGGAGAGGCCCAGGATGGAGTGATGCTCTAAGTAGCATCATTATTTAGGAGGGAGAAGCCAGGGGACCCAGTCCGAGTCATAAAAGGCTGAAATGAAGGATTCTGCCGGCCTGCTCAACAACACAGATGTCCATGCAGGTCTATGATATTTTTGTGCCTCAATTGGGCGCCTAACACATCCCATTTAGGCCAGGTCAAACGTTATTTATATGTTTACGTCTTCTTCATTGCTTGATTTTGCTGGGTTTTTAATGTGCACTGCCATCAGAGTAAACCCGATGGCAGGCACGAAACGAGCCTTGCGCAGTGACAGTGCAGGGGAGACTATTTATTTTGTTATTTGTGACTCAGTACCAGTATGTCCCTTTGTTTATACGTGACTCACTGCTATTGCATGAGCATTCATTTGCTATACATTCCATCCTTTTGGTGAGACAGTATACCAATATGAGTCAATCTGGCTCTTCACCAGTAAACAAAACAAGCATTGGCATAGCCAATAGGTCTCGCCTTTGGGACCTTATAAGTGTTTAGCCATGCAACAGTTGCATAACTAAATACTTATAAGGTCCCAAAAGCGAGACCTATTGGCTATGCAATGCAGCCGTGCGGCCGCAAAAGTGAAAGTGGTCGCGATCACGATCAAACATCAAAGCGGCCGTGCGGCAGCGAAAGTGATAGTAATCGCGGTAAAGAGCGGCGCGCGCGCCCGCGCACATGCACTGTAGCTCTAGGCTGGCCTAGCACTTTTTGGAGCCCTCTCAATAAGTCTGGCCAGACCAGCGCATGCGCTGGATCAGGCGAGACCTAAAAATGAATGTGGCTACTTTAGTTTGTTTTTGAAGAATTACATCTCCCGTCTTAACTAAATGCAGTTGTGCACTGATGACGTCTTGATGTCATCTTCTGACGTCCATCAGTCATCATTCTTAAACTCACCGCCTCAGGTAGGACATTATGATTGACAGTGGACTTTGTCAAAGGTACGTGATAGCGTTTCTCCACGTCTCTCCCACTGAGTTAGTGTGATTGACGAGGGCATAGTTAGTGATCCCCTTTTACTTGTTTAGTGCGGTGAAAGTTATCCACACATCTAAGATAGTTATAATATTGACGTACATTTAACCCATTCCTGCTGTAGGTGACAATGGGAAAGTGTAATGTGTTTCCACAAGACCATGAATTGTATTATAGTCATATAGAGTAATAGTTCTTCTCTTCAATGCTGATTAGTATTACTATTGATGTTCATTTTGTGTTTGCACTGATTTAATATATCTGCATTAAATTGCCACTTCTTGACATACTTATTTTGAAGCACTGTCTTTTATTGAAACATATCGAGTCTAAAACACAAAATTCGCTACGGCAAATAACACCCCCTCGCGAATTAGGATTCACAATAATTGTGCCATCCTATCTTGACAGCTACCTGCGATCCCACGGTAGGGGCTATGGAGTTCCCCATGTGTCGCCGGCCCATGGGAGCAGCTCTGCTTGGGTCTCCCCCGTGGGAGCCGCCTAGAGGAGCCATTCATCCACACAACGTGTGCTCTCCTGGGAGGCCAGCGCAGAAGCTGGCAGCATCCTCCATTCACAGACAACCACATAGCAGTCCAGAGCAGTGTGAAGCATTCTAGCATCAGGCCGGGATCTGGGGGAGGGGCAAGCATTACTCAGACTCCACTGACATGGTGGGCGAACTCTCTGACCATGGGGCTGAGGGCAGAAAGGAAGGGACTGCAACTAGGAATGGTGAGGGGGTAAAAGCAGAGCTCAACTTTGACTCACTTACAGCTGTTTCCAAAGTCAACATTAAAGCCTAGTTAATGTCAGCCATGGGAAAGTGTTACTTATGTCTTCGCCTGTGAAGCATTGTCCCAGTCCAACCCCCCCCCCCCACACTCCCCACCTTCCAAAGTTTGGGTTCTTCCGAACTACCAGGCGTGCAGGTTGGGTTTGGTGGAATAGGCGCAGCTTGACACCTGAGTGACTGCATAAACCATAATAACTGTCAAACTAGGGAGACTGCTCTAATTCAATGTGGGTGAGGCTAGGTGTGACGTAACTGACTCTTCCCCGACCCATTAGTTTCCAGTTTCCTAATAAGTGTCTCCATTGCTCCACAGTCAGTTGGCCTCTGAGTCCACCTCCCCCGACAAGTTATTTTAATGCAGGAAGGTCTTGGGTTTATGATTTAAGTATGAAACACACTTTTCACCTAAAGGCTGCTTTCAGGAGATGGTCACATACAAACGTCGAAAAAGACTCCTTGCTGCAGAAGAGGCTAGTCATTTCCTCTAGAGGGGAAACTAGCCGTGCACCAGGACCCAGCCATTGTACGCGCAGCTGCCACCTTTCCAAAAGAAAAATGAAGGCCATTTGCTAATGTGATGTTCATAACGGAGTTTGGGCTATCATTTCTCAAGGCACTACTTTAATGGGGAAATAAAGTTCAAGAAAAGAAAACAGTTTCGTTCCTTGCCCTGATGTCCTACTAAAAGCCCAGCATACTCGCTGCACATTCAGTATTAGAAGTGATCATCCATATACAGTCATGCAGTGCTTAGCAGCAGCACTTAATTGTTAACACTAGCACTTCAGACAGTCTGGCACCTGGGGGCGATGCATGTCTAAATTAGACATGATCTCAAAACCAGTTGTCTATTAATTCAATATGCATTGAAATTTTGTTTGTGCTTCTTTCCAGCAGTGAGTTTCGGTGCAGTATCATGAATGATGATGTTTGTAAACTTGAAGCAAAAGTTAATTGAAGCTCCTACTATTGTCAGATTACTTTTTAAGAATGTATTGCTATAAAAAAAAAAAAAAAAAGAATGTATTGCTATAATGTGCCAATTAGAATGAAAGCTTCTTGGTTAAAGAAATACACTTTTTAGACTTTTGAAGAGACTTTATCATATTTTAATGAAAAAGCACAGAAGCCCATCCTTGGGTGTGTGTGGCCGTTATCAGTGCAGGTGAAGTAACAGAAGATGTTGTAGCACCCAGAACAATGTGCTGCATAGCTAAATACTTATAAGGTCCCAAAGGCGAGACCTATTGGCTATGCCAATGCTTGTTATATTTAGTGATTCAGCTTATTTTTGTGGCCATAGAACATCTAATGTACTAATTTTCTTTACAATGCTTGATAGTACATGGAAATTGTGAGATGTGTTTTTTTTATAAGATTATCCTATTGTTCGGTAACTCCACAGTTTAAAAAGCAATGGATCTGCAAATATTTAAAAAAAAGAATTACATGCCTTTTAGAAATGAGGGTCTCTCGTTGGCAATGGTTGGCACCTTTGTCCAAGTAGGGACGCTTCTTCCTAGTAACAGGGATACACTTCTAAAATAACCCCTGCTCACCCCCTTGGTAGCTTGGCACGAGCAGGCAGGCTTATCTCAGAGGCAGTGTGTAAAGTACTCCTGCACACATACAGTAATACAGTGAAAACACTACAAATGGACACCACACCAGTTTAGAAAAATAAGTAATCTTTATCTAAGCCACGATGATAAAAATCCAACATACAGATATCAAGGTATGACTTTTAAAATGTAAAAACTATTCTGTCCATAGCAAGCTAGAGATACAACACTTTCAACATAAAGTACCTTGGATGCATCAAATTCATAAACAAAAACAGCCGCAGGCAAGGTGATGCATCAGTTCCTTATGCACAGGGAATGTGATGTGTTGGCTCCTTGCTCCAGGGTAGATGATGCATTGGTTCCTTACTGTCACGCAGGGGAGGTGATGCATCGGTTCGTTACTGAAGAAGAGGTGATGCGTTGGTTTCTTACTGTGTAGAGAGGTCATGCATCATTTTCTTACTGCAGCCCGGCATTGTTTTAGACTTGTCATCCCGGTGCAATGCGTGGGGATTCGAGGATGCGGTCCCACGATGCGTTGGTTCTTGCAGTCGCACGGTAGGGCCTAAATCGGAGACGGTGCGGTGATCTCAGACCAGTGGCATAACAAAACTTGAGGGGACCTCCCTGCAAATTGCAAGGAGGAGCCCCCTTATGGACTTACTCGGGAGATCACAGGCCAGTGTACTGTGCTGAGAGGGCCCCCCACCCACACTGCGGGGGCTCCAGGGCCTTTGTTACACCACTGCCTCAGACTTCAGAGATAGGTGCACAAGACTTGGCGTACGCATATTTCTAGAGCCACGGGCAGGCGCTGCATCGGTTACTTCAGCGGCACCGCAGTGTTGTGTCAAAAATGGATGCGGATGCGTCACACTTCTTTAGTTGCTTCTCTTTTCTTAGCTCCCTGCAGCAGAAACAACCTCCAGAGGCCCAACACAGTAACAAGCACCTCTTGGCAGGTCAGAACTCCCAACAGGGAAGATCATGGGAGCTGGTGGTGAAGTCTTTGTGACCCTGAGACTTCCGAACAGGAGGCATGCTCTACTTCAAGCCCTTTCAGATCTTCTTTAAGTAGGATACACAACACACAGCAAAGTCTTTATACTCTCCTTGGCAGAAACAGCCACTGCAGGCCAACCCCAGACAGCACACAGAAAAAGGGGCAGTACCTCTCCTTCAGCTTTCCCAGCTCTTCTCCTTGGCAGAGGATCCTCTTGAGCCCAGAAGTAATCCAAAGTTCTGGGGTCTGGGCCCCAATATTTATACTCAATTTCTCTTTTTTCTCTTGTAGCAGAGAGGCTCTGTGCTCAGCCAAACCCAGCTCTTGCTGTCCAGCTCCCAGCAGGAGGTGGAGACAGCATTGTGAAAGGCAGATCAGACCCATTCAGGTGCAAGGAAATCTCCTCCCCCTACTCTAAATGCAGCCCAGGTCTATTCAGCCCAGCCCTAACTCATTCAGGAAAAGCAGGACACACCTCAACCTCCCCAGTGACTGTTTACAGTGAATGCACATCCCCAGCACCTGTAACTTCAAATCCATAAACCAGCAGAGGCATACAGGAGGGCTAAGCAACAATATATCCACTTTCTAAAAGATGCATGTTTATATTCTGAGTTCAGGTATACAAAACTCCACCCTTTCTATCTGGTCTCAATGAGAAGTTATACTTATAAGATGTTATAAATAAACTCCCATTCTGTCCTATGGGACAGATAGCCTCTCAATAGTGAAAAACAAAATACACAGTATTTCACTACAAGGACATGTCACACACACCAGTACATGTCCTACCTTTTACATACACTGCACTCTGCCCACAGGGGTACCTTGGGCCTACCTTAGGGGTGGCTCACATGTAATAAAAGGGAAGGTTAGGGCCTGGCAAGTGGGTGCACTTGCCAGGTCGATATGAAGTAGAGACTGTGTGCAGACACTGCAGTGGCAGGTCTGAGAACCCTTTGAAAGGCTGCTTGTGTGGGTGGCACAATCAGTGCTGCAGGCCCACTAGCAGCATTTGACTTACAGGCCCTGGACACACACAGTTCACTGTACTAGGGATTCAGTAGTAAATCAAATAAGGCTATCACGGATACAACAATCCATAATAATTTACAGGAAAAGCATATGCCGAAGGCACGCCTAAGGCAAGCCCGTCTGCGCCCGTCCGCGCCTGGACCGCGCCCAGCGCCAGAACCCCTGGCCCCGGCACCAGCCATGAAGACAGCCTCAAATACAACGCCAGCACCCTCATCGCTCTCAACCCAGGACGGACCCTCACCTGCTGCAGGGCTGCCCCGAAGCGCACCCACGGTCCCTTCGCCTGCCGGAACTGCAGCTTCTCCTGCATGGAAGACGCAGAGACACCCGCCACGACAGAACACAACCAGCTCCGATGCATCCTGATCAACACCCTCTCCGCACGCAAACACACCATCGAGCTCTGGGACCTACTCGACACCGCATCACCAAATGTCGCCTTCCTGACCGAGACCTGGATGAATGAAGCCTCCTCTCCAGACATCGCCATAGCCATCCCTGACGGATACAAGATCGCCCGCAGAGACCGCACCAACGGAGTCGGAGGAGGAATCGCCATCGTCCACAAGAAGACCATCAGGGTCTCAACAAACACCAACAACACTCTCAGCACCACCGAACACATGCACTTCCAGATCCACACGGACCCCAAGACCACCCTAAGAGACACCCTCGTCTACAGACCACCCGGACCCCGACCACCATTCTGCGACACCATTGCCGACTTCATCAGCACGCACGCACTGACCTCCACCGACTACATCCTCCTCGGATACCTGAACTTCCATCTGGAGAACAACAACGACAGCAACTCCTCCACCCTCATAGACAACCTCGCCAACCTCGGACTGGAACAGCTCGTCACGACGCTGACCCACATCGCCGGACACACGCTAGAAGCCATCTTCTCCTCAAGCCCCCACGTCTCCTTCAGCCACATCTCCGAACCCACCTGGACCAACCACCACTGCATCCACTTCACCTTCCGGAAACCCGTCGCACATGACCACACCCTACAGATCCCCCACCGCTGCTGGGGCAAAATCACCAAAGTACAACTACAGACAAACCTCGCACTCAACCCACCGACCAACCCCTCCAACCCCGACGATGGTGCGCGCACCCTTAGACGATGGATGGACGACTGCGCCAACACCTTAGCCCCGCTGAAAAAAAAAACCACCAGCAAGAGAGCCAACTGGTTCACCACGGAACTCCTAGCGTCAAAGCGCACCTGCCGGAAGATGGAGAACATATGGCACAGCGAGAAGTCGCCGGGCAGCCGTGCAGCCCACAAAGACGCAATCCGCAACCACCACTACCTCATCAGGACCGCCATGAGGACCTCCTGCAAAGACCGCCTCGACAACAACGCACACAACAGCAAGGAGCTCTTCAACATCGTGAAGGAACTCTCCAACCCCAGCTCCAACGCCAACGACATCCCGCCGTCGCAAGCCCTGTGCGACTCCCACGCCACTTTCTTCCACCGCAAGATCACCAACATCCAAGACAGCTTCAACCCCCAGATGACTCTAACAGGCCCCAACACTCCGGACCCACCACACCCCACCGACCACGACCCCCTGAAAACCTGGGCCACCGTGAGCATTGAAGACACAATCAAGACCATGGGCACAATCCACTCCGGCTCACCGTCTGACCCTTTTCCACACCACATCTTCAACAAAGCCGGCAGCTCCATCGCACCCCACCTGCGCAACATCATCAACCTCTCCTTCGAGACCGTGACCTTCCATGAGAGCAAGAAACACGCCGAGATCAACGCCCTACTGAAGAAACCCAAGGCGGACCCGAGCGAACTCAAAAACTTCCGGCCCATCTCCCTGCTTCCGTTCCCAGCTAAGGTCATCGAGAAGATAGTCAACATCCAGCTCGCCCGCTACCTCGAAGACAACAGCATCCTGGACCCCTCCCAGTCAGGATTCCGCAGCAACCACAGCACTGAGACCGCCCTCATTGCCGCCACAGACGACATCAGGATCCTACTGGACAATGGCGAGACGGCGGCCCTCATCCTTCTTGACCTCTCCACCGCCTTCGACACCGTCTGCCACCGCACACTATGCACATGACTCCACGACGCAGGGATCCAAGACAAGGCCCTGGACTGGACCTCCTCCTTTCTCTCCAGCAGAACCCAGAGAGTCCTCATACCCCCGTTCCGATCCGAAGCCTCCGAGATCATCTGCGGCGTCCAGCAGGGATCCTCCTTCAGCCCGATGCTGTTCAACGTCTACATGGCGCCTCTCGCACGCATCGCCCGACATCACAACCTTAACATAATCTCCTACGCCGACGACACGCAACTGATCCTCTCCCTTGCCAAGGACCCCCCTCACCGCCAAATCCAACCTCCACCAGGGAATGAAGGCCGTCGCCGACTGGATGGAGGATAGCCGCCTTAAGCTGAACACAGACATGACAGAGATCCTCATTCTCGGGCCCAACCCCTCAGCATGGGATGAATCCTGGTGGCCCGCATCACTGGGGACACCCCCCACACCTACCAACCACGCACACAACCTGGGAGTCATCCTCGACTCGAAACTCACCATGACCAAACAAGTCAACGCTGTCTCCTCCACCTGCTTTAACGCCCTCCGTATGCTCCGCAAGATTTACAGATGGATCCAGACAGACACAAGGAAAACAGTCACCCAGGCCCTAGTCAGCAGCAGACTCGACTACGGAAACACCCTCTACGCCGGAGGACCGACCAAGCTCATCAACAGACTGCAAAGAATCCAGAATGCCTCTGCACGCCTGAACCTCGACATCCCACGCCGCGACCACATCACCCCCCAAGTGAGGAACCTGCACTGGCTCCCCGTCGACAAAATAATCTCCTTCAAGCTCCTGATCCACGCACACAAGGCACTCCACAAGACCGGCCCAGCCTACCTCAACAGTCAACTCTCCTTCTACGTACCCAGCAGGAAACTCCGCTCCGCAGACCTCTCCCTGGCTACCATCCCACGCATCCGTAGAACCACAGCCGGAGGCAGATCCTTCTCCCTCCACGCCGCCAAGACCTGGAACACCCTCCCTCTCAACCTACTACAAAACGAAGACCTTCAGGAGACGACTCAAGACCTGGCTGTTCGACCAGTAGCAACATCACCCCCCCCCCACTCCCCACCCTCAGCGCCTTGAGACCCTTGCGGGTATGTAGTGCGCTTTACAAATTATTTGATTGATTGATTGATATGCACTTTAGCACTGAATATCAGTGCTAAAGAGCCCGGAGTCCTCAAACCACCAAAACCAGGGTCAAAAACAGGAGGCCAAAAAGCAACAAGTCTGGGGGTAAACCCGCTGAAAAAGCTAGGTCTAACATTCCAAACTCTTTGGCAAGGTCCTGGAAGGCCCAACGCAATTTAGGTGGAGTACTTGAAGATGCCGTTTTGCCAAGGGTGAGACGTCTCGAAACTATGGGTTAGTAGAGGCTTATTCCAAATTGGAGATATCGATGAAGGAAATTAACTTTTACATTGGTTCATTTTATGCTACCAATAGCATTGATCTGATAAACCCTTAAACTTAACATGGCTGGTGTGGTATCTTGGGTGTGCAGCTCTGAAAACTAAAGATTAGAGAGAGGGAGCGCTAAAGTAAATACTCATAAAGGTAGGTATCTTGGAAACATCACATTGAATCAATCTGGCTAGTTCCTTGGCCATGAAGATGCTCAATACTGTAAATGTAGATTAGGGAAAGCCCAGGGATTGAGCTCCATGGATAAATATAGGTAGAGGACTGCCTGCCTTGGCCTTTTATGCAAGCAAATAAACAATATAATGTAATCCATCCTATTGAGAAAAGAGAACGGAAATTATATTAGTATAACACAAAAGGGGTAAAGCAATTCAGGAAGGATTACCATTTTCTGAGGCTTTTTACACCCAATAGGTGTTAGTGCAAGATGTTAACATTTTTTTAGAAGGTGCACTGCTCCTTTAATAGCATGTTCATAGCTCAAAATGCTGAGTGTGCTTTATTTTGTGCTAGCCATGGCCTTAAATGTTTGAGTTGGAGTACAGCGTAAGGTCCTGAGATTTCACTGACGCCAATGGGAAGGATCTATGCCTTTTCACTACTAAGCATTATGCAAAAACTAAAGCATGGGATTCAGTGGTTAGTAGGACTTGGGACAGGTTTGTGGTGGCAATCAGAACATTGTTGGCCTATGTTTATGTTCCTTGAGGTAGTACTATTTGAGGTATTTTTTTCCATTTCGTAGAGATATTAGAAAAGGCCGAATGTAAACAGCAGAGCTAAAAAGAGATAAGGGGCAGCCTTGCTGGATACCCTTGACATATATCAAAGGGGCCTAGACAGTCAGTTTCATTATATACCAAATCCAAATTTAGTATGCTTGGTATATACATTTATTTTATATGTGCAAAATACTATTTATTTGATAGCTCTGAGAAACACAAATTATATACATATGATTGTGGACAATAAAGCCCTAGTACAGAATGTAAGCCATTCTTTTAGTAAAGAGAAAAATTGACAGAAGTTCACCACTATTTTAGCAGATGTTTCTAAAATACTTTGAATACAGGAGTCCAGTTGTATTAAGCATATAGAACATGTATGTTTTTGTTATTTATCTTAAAGTTGGCGGGCAGTCATTGAATCCGGTGGTTATAGTCAACATTTATTAGATAGCAGCCAACAAGTACTTCATTTCTACTGGAACTTTTTCAAGTCTTCAAATTACAGGTAATGCATGTATGAATCATGTTGAATCTTGGGCATGATTCTTTAAATAATGCTGCGTTACACGCTGTGACATGTAATAAAGGAAAGCCCTGCAACCATTAGAAGACTCAGTCAACATGTGGTATTGCATCATAGGGGAAAAATATAGAGGTGATGTGCGGAGACAAAATAAATTATTCAGTGTGAAACGTTTGACACTACAGTATACTCAGAGAGTAAAAAGCACGTTCAATAGGAATACCAGTGAATTATGACTTGGAAAAGTTTTAGGAAAGACTACAATACTTAGAAGGCAGCAGTCAAACTTTAGTTTATTCGAGTGCTGTGGAATGGTAAATGAAAGACAAGAACCGCTACAAGTCTAATTGATACAAGTATATTTTTTTCAAAGTAAAAAAGAGCAAGCAAAAACTGTAAGTTCTAAGATGCAAACATACTTTTTGTTAAATGATGACTGCATGAAGAATACTATTAAAAGGTTGCAGGTCTAAAGGTGTATGGTTCTTTACGAACTATGCAGAACCTCTGGTGATGAGATGGAAGGGAATTTCTAGGCATATGAAGCAAGATAAGATATATGTAAGAATAGAATAGTGATGGTAAGTAGTTGTTTAAGACTAACAAGCATTGGCAATACTAGCCAGTCTCGCCAATGCAAGAGCTATTGGCTTTGACAATGTGTTTTAGCCATGTTGTACACCAGCGTGATTGCTGTTACGGATAAACTATAGTGACATAGAGAAGAGTAACATGAGTGGAGTGGAGTGTTACAGTGTATTGTAAGTGGAGTGGAGTGTCGTAGACTGGAGTGTTGTGGAGTGGTTTTGAGTGGAGAGGCATAGAATGGAGAGACGAGTGGATCAGAGTGTTGTAGAGTGGAGGGCGTAGAGTGGAGTAGAGTGTTGTACAGTGAAGTGGCATAGGGTGGAGTAGAGTAGAGTAGCAGAGAGTGTAGTAGGGTCCTCTAGAGTGGAGTTAAATGTTGTAGAGTGGATTGGCCTGGAGTGAAGTAGAGTGGCATAGAGTGAAGTGGTGTAGAGTGGAGTGTCATTAAGTGGAGGGTTATAGAGTGTCGTGGAGTTGAGTGGCGCAGAGTGGAGTAGAGCATCGTAGAGTGGAGTAGAGTGACAGAGTGGAATAGAGTGGAAGGGAGTACAGTGCCATAAATTGTAGTGGAGTAGAGTGGCATAGAGTGAAGTGGCATAGAGTGTCGTAGAGTGGAGTACCATAGAGTGGCGCAGAGTGGCACAGAATGGAGTAGAAGAGAGTGGCATAGAGTGGAGTGGCTTAGAGTGGTGTGGAGTGGAGTGGCGTAGAGTGGAGCAGGGTAGAGTGGTATAGTGTTGTAGAGTGGAGTGGAGTGTCGCGGAAAGGTGTAGGGTGTTGTAGAGTGGAGTGTGTAGAGGGTGAGGTAGTGCACTGCTATTACAGACAACATATTTTCCATTGAAATGATCATTACATATGCACAGACATACTGTTTTACTGATAAAACAATACAGTGCTCAAACGACAAGTAGGCACCTGGGCACCTAGCTTGCCACTTGCCTGTGACCTCCAGTTTCTGCTTGTTCCAGGATGATCCAGTGCCACCGCAGTTGCCCGTGTTTTCCCACTGAGGTTTTCCCGACCAGGTTTTCTTGCTCACCATTCTTCCTACTAGCAGAAGCCCCGCCCACCCCAGAACCTACTTAATGCAGTCCACAGCATGACTGTGCAGTGGACGCATGCAGTGGGCGAGCCACAGGCACGCCAAAGACAAGCCCATCTGTGCCCATCTGTGCCAATCCACGTCCAGGACCATGGCCAGCATCTCACCTCTGGTCCTCCCACCCCCCCAAAGATACACCATTGCCAATCTCTACACCCTTGACCCCGGATGCTGCAATAAACACTGCCAATGCGCTGACCCATGCTCCACGGTAGGACCTTTCACCAGCACCAACTGCCACTGCACACACACCAGCCCCACCCCAAACACACCACAGACACCACCTGAACAAAAACACCAGCTCGCATGCGCCCTTCTCAACACACGCTCACTATGCAAGCATTCCACTCAAATATGGGACCTCATCACCACCCTCACACCCAACATAGTCTTCCTCACTGAGACCTGGCTTATCCCCACCACAAAGAGACCATAATGTGTACCACCACCACCGACAACACCACCATGCTCATGGAACATCTCAACTTCAATCTCCACATGGACGACAAGACAACCATCAGAAGCACCCTTGTATACCGACCCCCAAGCCTGCGTTCCAGCTTCTGCAACACCATCGCAGACTTCATTGCGCCCCTAGCCTTAGACTCAAAGGACTACATCTTCCTCAGTGACCTAAATTTCCATATCAATGACCCCAATGACAAAAACACTGCACACATCCTTGAAAGTGTGAGCAGCCTCGGATCGACCCAGATCCTCGATGACCCCACACACACATCAGGACACTTGCTGGACCCAATTTTCAACTTCAGCAACCACATCAAATGCAGCCATCTCACAGAACTCACATGAACTGATCACTCCTTTGTCCACTTCAGCATCTCCATCCCCTGCACCGCCACCCCCATGATGACCAATGCACCCCACCGGAGTTGGAATGAAATCACATAGACCAGCTGGGTGAAGGCCCTCAACACCTCCAGCCCTGCTACTGCCACCAACCCCGAACAGGGAGTGAAAATTTTAAATGCCTGGATCACCAATTGCACAGACAGCATTATCCTTATCGAGAGCAACATCCAGAGACAACCCTCTAAAGGGCCAGCTGATACACCCAAGAACTCAGAACAGTGAAATGAGACAGCAATCAGTTGGAGAGGAGATGGTGAACCAGTAAGGACACCTCTTACAGGACAGCCTTCAAGACCTCCCTCAACCTCTACCACTGCCTGCTGAAGGCAATAAAGAGAACAGCGATTGCCACACACATCAAAACCAGTGCCAACAATGCCAAGGAACCTTTCAACATCATTAAGGAATTCTACAACCCGGCTGCCAGCAAAAACAACATCTCACCCTAACAGGAGCTGTGCGACAACCTCGCCTACTTCTTACACAACAAGATCGCAACCATATACAGAAACTTCGAACCCTGACCCACACCTGCAGACTTTCTCGATAGATACGCCACCACCATAACTGACACAAACCACACACTGACCACCTGGAACATCCTCTCTACCCAGGACACCACCTCCACCAAGAAATTCACCCACTCAGGGGCTCCCACAGACCCATGTCCGCACTACATCTGCAACCTTGGAAACCAAAGGTTCAGCCAAGAACTCACCACCATACTCAACACCTTTATCACCACCGCAACATTTCCCAATGCCAGGAAACACGCTGAAGTCAAATTACCACTCAAAAAACCCTCCACTGACTCCAGCGATCTCAAAAACTACCGGCCAATCTCCCTTCTCCCATTTCCAGTAAAGGTATTGGAAAAGATCAACAACATCAACTCATGACATACATGGAGCAGAACCAGCTACTCGAATGCCTCCCAATCCACATTCCGCAGCAATCACATCACCGAAACCACCCTGATCGCAGCCACTGACAACATCTGAGCCCTCCTCGACTGAGGAGAAACAACAGCTTTGATCCTCATTGACCTATTGGCCATCTTTGACACCATATCCAACCACACACTGATTAAAAGTCTCCACCACATCAGCATCCAAGGGGACGTGCTCAGATGGATCACCTCCTTCCTTACCAGAAGAAGCCAGAGGATCCACCTCCCACCTTTCATCTCTAAGCCCAAGGAGATCACCGGCGGTGTCCCCCAATGCTCATCCTTCAGCTCAACGCTGTTCAATGCATATATGACCCCACTGGCCTACATTGTCAGATTCCATGGTCTCAACATAATTTCCTTCGCAGACAGCACCCAACTCATCCTCTCACTCACCAACGACACCATCACTACCAGAAACAACTTCCACATTACATCAGAAAAGTTGCCAACTAGATGAAAAACAACTGCCTGCAGCTGAACACAGATAAGAAGGAAGTACTGATCTTTGGCAACAGCAGCAACACATGGAACAACACTGGGTGTCCATCAGACCTAGGAACCGCACCCACTCCCTCCTACCACACCAGAAACCTCAGAATCATCATTGACAGCAAGCTCACCATGAAATCACAGATCATCGCCATTTCCTCCATGTTGGACTTGGCCCTTCTGGCAGGTTCACCCCTGAACTTTTTTGCTTTTTATTGGTGACTTGGTGTGGTAATTGTTTGGTCTCTGCGCACTTTCCCTGTGTCCCAGGGTAAAGTGCGTGCGTGCTCTGAGTGCATGTGGTGAGATAGGCCTGCCCTCCCATAGGAATGCATGGGGAATGTATGTGTCCCTAGTAGTTCCTGATGCGTGGGGTGTGCAGGTCCGAGTTTGGTATGTGCGGACTCGTGGGAGTGAATGCTGCGCGATGATGTGTGCGGCGTGCATGTACCTAGTGTGGAAGTGCCACTTCTAGAAGTGGGCACTTCTGTGTGCAGTGTGTCTGTCGCGTGATTGGCTGGCCATATCATGTGACGGGCTAGGGATTCCCCAGAGTCAGGATGAGTCACCCAGTGGTGAATGGGGAGATCAGCAGCTAGATGGGTGGGAGGAGTACACCTGGGTCCTGAATAGGGCAGGGTTTTCCACACACAATGCTGGCCCCGCCCCCTGTGGTGCGACTGACGACCCTAGCCCTGCCAGTGAATAGAGTGAGGGGCTGAGCACATCAAGGGTGCTCCCCAACCAGCTGCGACTGGTTTTCCCCCTCACCCTGAACCAAGAACAAAGACTTTTACTGTATAAAAAGGGGCTGTGTCCCCTTACAAGTTGTTCTCTGCCAGGATCTTACCTGAGGGGGGCTGCTGCTGCTGGACCAGAGGACCGCCACTTGGACTACCTCCCTGCCTGGAGGCCCAGTGAGCTGGCTCTGGGCCCAGCCTTGCCCCCCACCCCTGCCCTGCTGCATGCAGGGAAGAACTCTGCTGGACTTTGTGGTGTTTTTTTTTATGCCTAAGCGCTGGGAGCGCTTTTCTTTGGCTTATAGCGCTAGGAGCGCTTTATTTGGACCCCCAGCGCTTCTAGAGCGCTTTCATTGTTGGCAGTAGCCTAGGAGCGCTTTAGTTCTGCTAGCCGGTGCCCACCCGGCGTTCGCCCCGTCTTGTCCGAGCCTGAAGTCCCCTGGCAGGTGCCCACCCTGCCAGGGACATTGCCACTCCTAGCGGGTGCCCACCCCGCTTATTTGCGTACCTTTGCCCTTAATACGAAAGCGGGTGCCCACCCCGCTTCGTGACGCTCAGCGGCGGGTGCCTACCCGCCAGGGACTCTTTTCGCCGTAAACGGGAGCCCACCCCGTATTGCCACCGTCACCAGGAGCTCTGGGCCGCCGCGCTGCCTGCGGCGACCCGGAAACAAAGAGAAGTCCGGCCTTCCTGGGGGCGGGGCCGAAGCCCGGAAGAGGAGCGGACGGGAGCCTACCCCGCGCTCCAGTGAGGACGTACGGTGACTTCCCCGGCAGGGCTCCCGCAAGTGGGGAGAGCCCTGCATTCCTGCGAAGCCCCGCGCCAAGAACCGAAGCGCCGCCAGGAGTCCTGGTGAGTGGGGGCAGCCTGGTTATTTTCGGAGCGCCTGACGCTCCCTCGAAGGAGGAGGGGGGGGGCAGTACTTCTTGAGCCTCGAGGCTCCGAGGACGAAGCCATTCCTGACTGTGTGAGAGCGCTAGTGCGCTCCAGCGGGCCGCTCCTGGAACCAAGGCTCATTTTCCGCTGCCCCGCCTGACAGTGGGCAGCGGCAGCGTTTGGGGGCATGCTTCTGTGAGAGCGCGAGGCGCTCCAACGTGAACACAGCTGAGTGTTCAGAGCGCTCAGAGCGCTCCAACGTGGGGATTGTGTTTTGTTGAGCCAGTGAGGCTCCCACGTACTCAGGGGGCATTTCTCTTGTGACTGAGTGGCCCCAGATGGCAGCGGGCCACTCCCACCTTGCCCCACAGCGACATACAGAGCCACGAAGGCTCTAGGGGGCAGTTCCTGCTTTGCAGAGCCCACGAGGCTCAGGGGGCATTTCAGTTGGCCCAGAGCCAGGCGAGGCTCCAACGTTGGCCCCAGCATCATTGTTTTACAGCTGCCCAGCACTTAGTGGGCAGCTGCCACGTGTAGGTTGTGCGCAGTGACTTTGCGCTTTGCCTTGACTGCGTGCGCAGTCTGGTCCTGACATTGGGACACAGGACGTCCAAGCCCCAACAAGGCCAGTTGGCCTAGGGACTGCCACAGGTGGTGGCTGATGTGAGTTTTGGCGCTATTGTTCCTTTCCTGCACCTCTGAATGTGTTTATGCGTCATGTGCTTTTCTTTACACCGCTGAATGTATTTTATGCATCATGTGTTTCCCTTGTTCTACACCTCTGAATGTGATGCATCATGTGTAAAGTGCGTTTACCCCTACAGGTATTGTGATACTTAGGTGGTTGTTTTCTCCCTAGTACAGGTGGTGCTAGTGAGGTCCTGATTCCCTGCGCAATATTTTCCTAAGGTGGTTAGGGTTGCGTAGGTGGTACTTACCTGATACCAGTAGTTACTGGTTGGGTGCTACATATGTTATTTTGTACTACAGTATTATTCCTATGTTCTAAAAAGTGCTAATTCCTGACAGTGGTCCAGGTGGCCCTGTCCCCTGTATATATAATCCCTTGTAAATTCTGCCCGTGCCTGTTGGCACATTGTAGAGTGTGTGTTTTTATCTAATGTGTTGTGTATAATACAAAGGCTATTTTTATAGAATACCTTGTGTGGAGTTTCCTTTGTGGTGGGCCTTGGGTGTTGTTGCTGGGTGCGCGCGCAAACGCTTTACACATCGCCTCAGGGATAAGCCTGTCTGCTCGTGCCAAGCTACCAAGGGGGTGAGCAGGGGTTATCTTTGGCGTGTAACTTCCTTGCCCTGACTAGAGTGGTGGTTTCTGCCTGACTTTGGCGCAAGCCTTAGCCAACCAGAAATCCCATTTCTAACACTCCACCTGCTTCTTCACTCAGCGCATGCTATGTAAGATCTTCAAGTGGCTACCCCTACACACGAGATGCACTGTGACACAAGCCCCCATCACCAGTCGACTGGACTTTGGCAATTCCCTCTACATAGGAATCACACACACCTTCTACGGAGACTTCAGACCATACAGAACGCCCCAGCCTGACTCATCCTTGGCCTTCCTCGATGAACCCACATCACAACCCACCTCAGGAAACTCCACTGGCTCCCCATACAGAAAAGATGCCAATTCAAGATGCTGGCCCAAGCACTCATGGCTCTACACATCCAAGGGCCTGCTTACATTCCACGGCCTGAACTTCCACCAACCATCGAGAAGACTACGCTCCGCCTCCCTTTCACTTGCCCATACTTCCAGCATCTACCGAAGCAAAAGTGGAAGATGCTCCTTTTCCCACATTGCAGCAAAGACCTGGAACAGCCTCCCCAAGAATCTTTGGACCATCACCTCACTCCCGGAGCTCTGAATGGCCCTCAAGACCTGGCTGTTCGAATAAGCTTCTGGTTCCTGCAAGCGCCTGGATACCCTATCAGGTGATTATCAGCACTTTATAAATCCTGGTTGAGTTATTGATTGATAATGTGCAGAAAAGGTGTCACCTACTGCATTGATTTGTTTTTTCCCGCATTAGAATATTTGTTTCCACTGCACTTCAGAATTACACAAAAATGTGCTTTATTAGTGCTTTTCTAATTCTGATATATTCTGAAATAATTGCACAGTTCCTTTATAGACATTTACATTTTGTTATGTCCTAGAAAACATAACATTGTACAGCCTTCCTCAGCACAACCCCAGTACCCATCATGATTTTCACATAAATACTAACACTTTGAAGTCAGAGAAAGAAAAATAAACACCAAGCTCCCTTGGAAGACAGAGCCCATTTGACCTCTGTTTTTGAATAGCAGCAAATGTGATAAGATAAAAACGAAATGTAAAGGCTAGCTTACAGAAAACGAGTACTTGTGGAAGAATACAGTAAACAGGCTGTTCTCCACAGGAAGGACAAATAAGTAATGGCCAGCCTAAATTTAATAAAGACAGCAAATCGATAGCAAGCAAATGTGAGATACAAAACACAAAGCCAATGGGAAGCAATTAGCGGAATGCATTCTCTAGGAAGCTTCATGAACCCTAAGAAGTCTTTGGCTTCAACCTAACAAAGGGAACACTGTCTGTTATTGTACATAGCTTCCTGGTGTAATGTCTGAATGGGAGAAGTCCTTGCTAGGATAGAAGTAGCTGTATCTGCAGTGAGTAGCGCTCTGTCTGTAGAAGCCTTTGAAGAGATCAAAATAGGAAATTTGAATAAGTCAATTTTAGTGGTAGAGTGTTTATCTGGCATGTTAACAGGTAGAGGAAACACATACGGCTGCCATCAGAGTGAGCACAATTGCTTGGAAAATAATGGAGCATCAGTGTGGAATATACCAAAAGTGTGTTATAATGATAATATGGTTCAGCATTGAAAAAAGGCCTGTAAAAATCAGTGAAAAACTGGCGATAACGGCTTTAATATTCTGACAATAGAGTAAAAGTAAATAATTCAGTTCGAATTTTGATTTCAATTATTTTCTGACCTCTTTTGTCCCAATATGGAAACAGTTATCACCACTCCTCAATCTTACCTGGCTCTTGAAATTAAATTTCAGTTTTTTCGATTTTCTATATGCTAAGTACGCTTGGGCAAACCATCTAGGAATGTCTATTAAAACAATTGAAACAAAAAATGTAAAGCAATTTTTAGAAAAGTATACCCAGACACAACATGATTCACATGTGTATTATCTGTTCTCACCACCATTGAAAATAAAGTTGCATTCGGGATGAAACACCTGTTGACTGATCTCTGATTATTTTCGACTATAATATCAGGATGCAATGACTCTCCCCTAATTCATGATGAATAACTTAAACGTACATGTTCTAAATGCGTAATGCAACTGTATTCTAAACATTGGCCTAACGTTTACAAAACAATTGTAAACATTCTTCCCGTTCTTCTGTTTGATAAACTGTTATCCTTTATAACAGATCTATATATTATGGCTGCCATAGATATTGTTAACCATATGATTTCCATCTTTAACAGAGATAACAAATAGAAGTATTTAAAGCATATATAGTACATTTACTCACCAAACATACTAACTTTGTTATTGGCATATAATGGAACTGAATGGTGCTGTCTTGTATGTTTTTCATCAGTGCATGACATTGGGAATTGCAGTTGCTTGTTGCTGCATCCTCCAGTTGCTGACATAACTCTGTTGTGACAAGAATTTGCACGCCGTAAATGCATCTGATACACGAATCGCTGTTGGTGCAAATTTTGTTCTGGGAATACATATGAATGTAATTAGATACACCACTGTCACTTCTTGAGTCTAGCCTATAAACTGTGCTGGAAAGCCCAGACGTCTCATCGCAGCACAGCAACAGAAAAACAGACACCACTCCGTTAAAAGCCTTTCCAGCATCTATAGAGATCAGCGCTGCACGAAGCTGGCTTGTTGGAATACAATCTGCTAAGGCAGTTGAAATGCTGGTGCTGCCTATTGTTTCTCTTCTCAGAAAAAAAACGATGTTGTCAGGGTGAAACTAAATCTGCCATGACCATTCCTGATAAATTGTTTAGTAGTCTGGTTTCGATATTACCATCTCCACTAAGTAGCAGTATGGGACGGTAAGAGTCTAGCGCCGAGTTGAGCGAAACTTTTTTTTCCCATTTGTGCTAACTACCAAGAAAGAGGAATGGAGGCACCCATTGTAAAATTTTGCTAAAAGTGGCGCACAATTGGCAATAGAGTATTTCTACAGGTAGCATATAATTCACTGCATTGGGCATCGTTACCAGCAGCCTAAGCCCGGGGAGCAATGGATATTACTTCTGATAGGCAACGTCGCCGGGGCCACTAACTCTACAATTTATTTGCCTGAAAGTCAAGGTAGATTGACACAGCCTAAATCCTGTTCTATCAATGGTAGGTTGAATCATGCTTTATCTTCCGTAGTGTCTCACTGCTGATAGTATAGGACAAAAGTCCTGGTGATCTCAGAGGGAGAAGTGCATTTATTTCCAGAGATATCATAAACACCTAAGATATGTTGAAGTGTAATGGTGCGTGTCAATGTTGTCAAAACCAGACCAATTTTATCACTGTTTTCAAATTTGATGAATTTGGATTCTTGAACTGCCTAGTGATTTGTTCAATTTGAATGGAAGTGACCTGGGCTCAATAGACATAACATTATTTAAAAGTGAGTCGTTAGTCTGCAGTAGTGTAGCCTGTTTCCGCTCCTTCTCGCTCAACTGAGTACATAATTGACCTTAATATTTCTTGTGACACTTCAGTTGCCAAGAGGCATGAGCATGACTGCAAACTACAGCTTTAAAGGTATCAAAACTGTACACCATGTAGCAGAATAGATGTTTATTTCTAGAGGTTCGGTAATGGTTTCTCCATGTTCTCAACTTAAAAGGGAACTTTTAAAAGTGATTGTTGAATATAGGTCAAGATGTGTTTAAATTCAAGGTCCCCGGTATTCTTAGGTGTAAAGAACGAGGGCATGATCTAATACTAGGATGTCTTGGAGGCATATCTGTGCCATTCCTGCCAATTATCTACTCACTAAGAAATAATCAATCCTAGAGTAGCATAAATGTACAGGGAAAAAGAAGGTGTAAGATTGTTCATTTGAATGTTTTAATTTCTTTGGTAGATAAGACTCAAATCATCTCTTAGCACAATTATTACTTGGCGCACTGCGGTCATTCTGCTCTGTTACCTCCTGTTCATAGTATACTTTCTGGAACAAAAAAATTAAATAAAAATCCACTGAAAGAATAAAAGAGCCTTTAAGCCAGTTTAATAATGGAAATAGATGATGATAAAAAGCTTGGGAATTGTTATTTAAGCCATTTATGTAGCTTAGATAAAACTCGAAAGATTCAGCAGAGATACAGATCAACAACAACTAAACCGGTCAGCCGTGCAAGACACAACCATAATCTGAATGTCAAAAATTACAACAGCTATCCCTTTGAGAGAGAATCTCTTTGTGGTAATACAAAAACATTTGGATCTGAAACAGGAGAATCAATTACTGCCTGCATGGGAGAGTCGAGTAACTTGTAGGCAGCAATGCTGGGCTTAATGTGTAGTAACTCAGATGTTACCAGAGCTTGCCTATGGTAGTGTGTTGTATCCTTTTAATGCTAGAGGTTCTAATGGAATTTTCATGTTGTTCTAATTCTGTATAAAGCAAATTTCTGTCTCCATGGTGTTGCTGCTGTCGAGTTGGCATACTGACTAGAGGTGTCAACTTTGTGAGTTCTTTACTACTTATTTGTGATTCAAATAAACCACACTTCAGGAAACAGTTCTCGAGTGGACATTACTTTGTGTTCTACCATGTTACAGCATTTATGTGGTGATGAGGATGGGATACGGACCCACGCGTGCAAAGCACAATGGATCAGAAGTGCATGAAAATAAAACAACATCAGAGTTGGATGAAATTCTAAATAATTATAAAGAGGTATCTGATAGAGACTACTAGAACCACAGATTCCTTACCGTAGAATTATCCCCAGGCGTGAGACTGGACCCGGAAAACTTTCTTGCCCAGCATCTCTGCCTGCCGGGGGCACATCGCGACTGCGCCCCGACGTCCTCCGCGGGCATGACGTCAGCGAGGTCACATAAGCCCCACCCCGGCATGCTGACGTCAGTTTTCTTCTTTTCCGCGTGCAACGCGGACCCGGATCGTGTCCTGGCCTGTTTCAGGCCTTTTTTTTACGCTTAGCGTTTTTCTGGGTTCAGTGTACGAATGCCTTTGGGCTTCAAGACGTGCTCGTCTTGCGCGCGCCAGATGTCGGCGACGGATCCTCACCCCATCTGTATGTGGTGTTTGGGGGAGAACCACGACTCAACGGACTGCGAGGCATGTCAGCAAAGGAAGCCGAAGTCCCGGCGGGAGCGCCGGATGAAACTCCTTTCAGCACGCATGTCCAGGTCGGCGCCATCGCCGCGTCTGTCCGCCACGGACGGCTTCAAGAACCGCCGCTTCCGTCTCTGACATCGCCCTTCTCCCAGGCCGCAAGGGCGCCACTCAGCTGTTGGTAAGTGTCGCAGTTTGTCCCAGAGGCCTGGTCCCTGGCCTGTTGGGGGCGTGGATTCTCTGCGGTTGGTGTGGCCACGCGCGTCACTACCCTATTCGCCGGGGGCGACCAGAGCCCAGATGGAGGCCTATGCGGCGGCCTTGCAGGCCTCGTTGGCTCTTCCTCCTTCTCCTTCTCTTCCTAGAATGTCTGCGGATCCCTTGCCGCGTGTGTGGACTCCTGCGGCGTCGCCGGCGGTTCCGGCACCAACAAGTTCGGATCCAGGCTCGGAGGATGTGGTGCCGTCAGGGTGCGGCCCTTCGGGGTTCCCTCCTTCGGACCACGGCACCTCTGCCTCACTGCAAACCCCCGCGGGGGTCCCTGTGGTGTCGCGAGAGGTTGCTGGGGCTTGGGGCGTGTCCTCGAGTCCCCCTCGGTCCTCTGGGCAGGCGGTGGCCTTGTCCGAGTCCGAGGAGACACCGCTTAGGCGCCGGCAGCTGCTGGCCCTGGCAGTGCCTCAGGGGCCAGGGCGCATCCCAGGCCCCCCTCGTCCCTCCACACAGGCGGCTGCCTCATCGGAGGTCGAGTCGACACCTTTTCGGTGCCGTTCCTTAGCCGCCCCGGCTACGACCCAGCCACGGTCTCCAGCGCCGCACGTTGTGGCAGAGGTCATTCGGTCGTCCCCTTCGGTGCCGGTCGACGTTGACCTGACACCGGTGGTGGACTCTACGGCACCGGGCCGACGTCGGGTCGTTGATTCGTCTTCAGGCGCCCCCTCTTCTCCAGAGGTTCAGCAGCTGTTTGTTTCATCTTCTCCGGAGACGGGTCTCCGCGTCATGGCTTTTTCCCTGGCGTCTACTAAGGACGGCTCTTCGCCGTCCCCACGCCCACAGTCTTCACTGGAGGCACCTCAGGTTCCCCATTCATCGGTCCACCCTCTTCCTTTTCAAGTTTGGCCTTTCCTTCCTCCAGTTGGGCTGGGGGACGGCCGCATTAGCTTGCAGCCATCGCCCATGGAGGAGCTGCTTTCCCCGCCGCGGGGCCCTACGGAGGCGAGTGCTGCCTTTGCTCGGGCTGTTTCCACAGCTGTGGGCATCTTGCATATGGGCGATCCAGCTGACTATTTCCCCACTGATCATCTGCTGGAGGTTCTCCATCGGGGTTCTGGTGGACAGGAGCTGCTTCTGCCCTTCGAGGCTGCGCTCCATAATTCTCTTTTGGGGGCGTGGGGGCGTCCTGCCATGGGGACCCGGTGCCTCTGCCTCTTCTGCACCATCACCGGCCTGCTCCGCATGATCCTGTTTTTCTTTCCATCCATCCTTCTACCAGGGGCCCTCTTTTACAGACTGCCTTTCCCTCCTTGCCATCGGTGTTGTCTCCACCGTTGCGGGAGGCCCGCTGGTTGGATTCCTGGGGGCGCAATATCTTCACCTCTTCCAGCACTGCTTTGCGAGCTCTTCACAATCTTTGTGTGTTGGCCAGAGCCACTTCTTGCTTATGGGACTCGGCGGAGGCCCTTTTGTCTTCCGCTTCTCAGGAGGGTGCCTGCGTTGATCTGCGGCACCATGTGTTGGATGGCCGAGAGCTGGCGGCGTTCATTCTTCGCTCGGCTCTGGACGTTTCGGAGGTGATTGGTCGTACCATGGCGACTTCGGTGGCCCTTCGAAACCATGCCTGGCTACGGGATAGTGTTTTCCCTGAAAACGTTAGGGAACGACTGGTTGACCTCCCCTTTGATGGCGCTCTGTTGTTCCATGCCCCTGCGGATTCTGCCATTCAGAGGTTTCTTGCAGGGCTTTGCCCACCTCCTCCTCCAACTCATTGACCTGAATGTCGGTCTGTGTTTTGGGAGGTGTTCTCCCGTTGTTTTCCTGCGGCCTTGTAACGGGTAGCCCAGGTTGTGTATTCTGTATGGTTGATGTGCCTTAGGGTCCTTTTGTTGAGCTCTTGGTGCTGTTGGCTGCTGGTCCGGCCCTTTGTTGTCTTGTGGTGTTCGCTGTTGGTACGCCCGATAGGCCTTGAGATTGGGCCTTCTGTCTCTTCCTTATTGGCTGCTTGATAAGCCGTCTGAGGTTTTTCTGCAGGTCTTTCTGTTTTGTCCTCTGCTGAGGAAAGTTTTTCCTAAGAGGTGTTCTCATGGTTCTTGGGGTTTAACCTACCCTATGTCGGGTACTTGTAGCTATTACATAGCTCTGTCATGTGCTGGGGAGGTGTGGTCACCCTTTCGGGTTCCTTGCTTTCCGTGGCATCACGGTATGTCGCAGGTGCGATTTTCTTACCAATTGTCTTGGTGCGGCTTGCACTCGGTCTGTCCTCCTCCTTGTCGCCATATCATTCAGCCAGTCTGGCCTGTTGTCTGCGGCATCGTGTTGTGGTGGTTCCGCACTTTGGTCCTGTGTTTTAGCATGGTCCTCTACCTGATGCTCCAGAGGGTTGGCTTTCTTTGGCCTGTGTTCTAATGGCCGGCTTGGGCCCGTCCTTCGTCTCTCTCTCTCTTATTTTCTGCCGGTTCCTCCACTTCTTCGGGGGTCTGTGTGTGTGTGTCTCTTGCCCGGCCCCTTCCTTGGGGTGTGTCCTGGTCCTCCCTGGCCTCTGCCTTTTCCTGGGTGCGCTGTTCCGTCGTGTTACCTGTTGCTGGCG
This sequence comes from Triturus cristatus, assembly GCF_964204655.1. Classification (NCBI taxonomy): domain Eukaryota; kingdom Metazoa; phylum Chordata; class Amphibia; order Caudata; family Salamandridae; genus Triturus; species Triturus cristatus. Next base: position 1,270,740,704 of record NC_140585.1, on the reverse strand, counting down.
GCGCGTGCCCTTGCGGGACTGCTTGTTCTGCTCCACCATTGTGCTCTTGCTGTGTTTCCTTGCGCCCCTGCCTCTGGTTCCGCTGTGGCTTCGCGCTACGGTGCTTTTCTTCTTCCACCTGTGCTGTTGGCGGTGGCGCCGTTCTGGCCTTGTCCGCTACTTGCGGCCTCGGTGTTTTCGGCTCTTTTCTATCCCTGTGCATATGTTTCTTCTGGTAGGCCTTGCCTCTGGCTCTACCTCTTCTCATTGGGTTTGGGGTGGCCCTTGTGTTCCTTGAGGTTTTTGGGATGCTGTCTGCCCCTGCAGGGTGTTGGGCACTCTTCCTTGGTTGGGCTTGGGATATCCTGGCCTTTCTTTCTGGTTCTTGTGCCATGCCCCCTACTGGGGCCCTGGTCTCTTTTGGTGGGGAGGCTCTCTCGCAGGCCCTCCTCCCTTCTGGGTATGGCTAGGGTATCTATTCTACGTTAAGGAATCTGGGGCTAGTAGTCTCTATCAGATGTACACGTTACTTACCTTCGGTAACAATGTATCTGGTAGAGACGATTCTAGCCGCAGATTCCTTCATGACCTGCCCTTCCTTCCAATTCTGCGAGGACCCTCAGCTTGGTTTTCTGCGCTCGCCTCCCTCTGGGTGGCTTGTCTTCTGTGGGGGTCCTTTTCGTTTTCTGCCTGTCGGACTTCCCTCCAGCTGGGCTCTCTCCAGTGTAGGGGCCTGCTTTTGCTCTTTTCCCTTTGTTGTTGCAATTTCTGATCCCCTTGCGGTCTTCTATGCTGGGGGTTCATTTGCCTGTCCTTGGCCCCCTGCTCCTTTCAGAGACTCTGGCCCTCCTTGACTGTGTAGTCTGGGGGTGGATTGCTGTTGCTCCTCTGTGCCGGGCTTGTAGCCCTTTGCTGTGTGGCCTATGGTGGCAGTCTCTCTCTCCTTCTCTTACAGCGCCTCTACTGCTTGTGCCTCCAGCCTGGCTCTCGCCCTGGCTTACATGGTGGTTCTGCAGAGGGGTGCTTTATGCTTTCCTGCTGTGGCTTTACTGATGTGGCCTTTTGGTACTTTGGTGTTGCTAGGTGCTGCCACTTGGCTTGCACAGTTGTTCCCCGGAGGTGGTGTGCTCTCTTCCTGCTTTGGCTTTCCTGTTGTAGCCTCCTGGTGACTCAGAGCCACCTGGTGCTGTTGCTCATCTTTTATCTCTCTCTTTTTGTTTCTCTGGTTTTCGCACACTGTCCCCATGCTCTCCTCAGTTTTGTTGTGATGGCTCCGCATTGTGACGCAGAAAGGTTCTCTGAAGCAAACTGACGTCAGCGCGCCGGGGTGGGGCTTATGTGACCTCGCTGACATCACGCCCACGGAGGACGTCGGGGCGGAGTCGCGAGGTGCCACCCCCCGGCGCGCAGAGATGCTGGGCAAGAAAGTTTTCCATGTCCAGTCTCACGCCTGGGGATAATTCTACGTTAAGGAATCTGCGGCTAGAACCGTCTCTACCAGATACATCGTTATCGAAGGTAAGTAACTTGTACGTTTGAAGATAAGATTATGTGTGTTAAGGGTGCAATGCATGAGATTCAGCTTAAAAAAGAAAGGTGCATTACCTGTAAAACATGAAGTTAGAAATGTGCCACTCAGTGTTAGAAAGGATTTGAAACAGCTTTTGGATTGTATGTGCAAAGATAAAATTATAAAACAAACGGATTCTTCTGAATGCGTTTCAGCCATTGTTTTGGCTAAAAAAAATGGCAGTTTGCGCCTCTGTGCAGATTTGCGTTCACTGAACAAAAATATTCTTGTGGACTGCCATCCTTTGCCACGGATTCAGGAAATGTTGATGGCTATTGGCGAAGCTACTAATTTTTCACTTATAGATCTGAGGTCTGCATACCATCAGGTTGTCTTGTCTGAAAAATCACAGGATCTCACCACATTTTTTACCCCTTTTGGTGCTTTCAAATAAATGAGACTACCATTCGGACTGGTTTCAGCAGCTAGCATTTTTCAGAAACTCATAGACTCATTATTTGAAGTGTCAATGGGGTACAAGCGTTTCAAGATGACATCTTGATATATGGAAAGGGTATTACTGAACACAATATTATTTTAGAAAATGTACTCAAAATTTCAAGTGCATTTCGTCGAGAGATTCCATTCGTCCTGCGGGAGTCAGCTTCCGTCCTTCCAGCATTTCCTCTCTTCACCAGCTGCAAGAAAAAACGAAAAGATAGCTAAGTGAACATTTACTTATTTACAGTTCAGGCGCCCAGCGCAAGAGAGCTAGAAGCACGCACATTAAACTTACCTTCGAAGTAACTTGGGACATATTTTGTGTAACTGCATCTGAAAGACAAAGGACAAAGAATTAGTCATTTAAAAAAAAACGATCGTATGAAGTGGGAAAGACATTTCCTGCATATTTAGTTGAAAGATAATAGGCATAAGCATATGAAAGTTTGTTGTGAGAATTGGCATGTATCATTTTCTTTTAGTTTCAAATACAGGTCGTGAAGATAAAAGATTTTGGAGGTACAAAGGAGTGCACACAACGTCTTCCAAAGACCAACTTCTCATCCAGAAAATAACCCTCACTTCACGACAACCACAAGGACGCGGCGCCAGTCATTCCTAGATTGCAGGTAGGAAATTTTTCTAAGAAATTGAAAATATTACTAGTACATAAAAAGCTTTGTGTAAAAACCCAGGTTAGAAAGGGAGTTAGTTACCGTTCTTCCTTGTTGCCTCGCAGGTCGACAACCAGGAGCAGCTAGCGTCCTCCTCCTTGAATTCTAACTGAGTAGCCTTAGTGTCTAAATTGTCAACACTGGTTATTGGTTAGGGTACTGGGAAGTCGGTCCATAACGTCTCTGCGAAATCTACAAGCAACCAACAGGTAAGATTGCTTGTGATTCTGACAGAGGTTGAAGACTCCTGGCCTACTAATGGCATCCCTTCTCCCTTTGCTGGGTTCTTGTTTTTTTCTACAAAGGTCCCTTTGTTGATCCCACAGGCTTCGACCTAGCCTTAGCTGACGATGAAGACCATCCCACCTTAATGACTTCCATGGAGATAGATTACCTGAATGCTTTGTTGGGACCACAATATCCCTTACTGCTGGTGCTGAATGCACACTGTGATCTGCTTTGCCTACCAATTACAGCCTCCTTTTCTAATAATCACCTCATTCTATCAGTTTCGGTTCTTCTGTCTCAGGGACACCAATCTTTTCATGTGCTGTTCCCATAAGATGAAGATTTATTTTTCATATGGTAAAACGGACCTCCTGTACCAAGAGGTCCACACCGCCTCCTGTGATGCACTGCTTTGCAAGAAACTATGCCATTAATGAATTCCTCATTCAGCGGAAACATATATAAATATAAAGAAGTTCCAGATTGGGTTGGAGAGCTACATTAGTGAACCATAGCCAGAAGAATCTGTTGTGGAGCTAAGCAGGGTTGGACATATATATTTTTATTATTCTTTTTATTATGAAGAAAATAGACTCATCATAATACAAATATGAAATATATCACATACCTTAAATACATTAGATACATTGAGGCAATGCCAGCAAAGACTAAACAAAGCAAACAATTAGCATATGTTTTAACATATGTTCTAAAAGTAGTAAGTTGATCCAAACTTTCCAAAAGCTCAAAACATCTTGGAAAAGTGCATATGCTCTAACAGTAATAAGTTGTTCCGGGTTTTACAATAACAAAGAAAAATTTACAAAGTGCACTATTATTGTAAATTGGACCATACTACAAAATCCATTCCTCAATTCCATGTTTACACTCAGCCCAATCAGCTAATGGTGCCCAAATCACAACTCCCCATTTCCTTGCTCTCCTACTCTTACACCTATATGTTTTATTCTCAATTATACATATTGATGAGTCAAGAGAGCCACTACCGGACTGTAGGTGACCTGCGACTAAGCCAGGCTGCTGCTATAGGCAATCTAACTACTGCCATGGCCATAAATGTAAAATTGACCATTCCCTTAATGCCTGGGTTTCACCATCAATCCCAAATAACATTGGGGAGGGAGTAATTTCTGTTTTTACACCAAGTGCCTCCTCTAAGAAAGCCTCTATCCTGGCTCTTAAGAACTGTAATTTCTTACATGAACAGAACATATGAGCCCTATCCGCTGGTCCTTCCCTACACCAAGGACACTGATCATTAGGTCTCTTATTCCAGCTGAATATCTTGGCCAGTGTATAATACAAATCGAACAACATCATACAGTGTAGACTCTTTAGGGATGCAAGCTCTAGTGAATTCTTTTAGATCAATATTCGTGACCCCCAGCCTGTTCTCCCATATTTCTACTTGATGCTGTATATCATCTGGTACTGTATCAAGCAATGCCTTATATATTTCCCCAATCGTCGCAATCTTAGTATACTTCATAGATTCCAGGAGTGAGATTTTAAGAACCAAAAGCTGACTGTTACCAAGCTTCATGATGAAGCCTGATCTGCATAATTTACAAAAGTATTGCCCAACTTATCTAAATTTCAGTTGGTCAGCAAACAAATAAAATTCGTCATTATTGAAGAAATCACCAAACCAGACAACTCCTGCCTGTTTCCATACGCTTCAAACTCCATCATGAACTATAAAATGGAAAATAGATGATCTTCATAATGTGGTGTATTTATTATATTTGGTGATCACAATTTTTGCCTTAAGGGATTTCCAGAATTAGAAAGCTGCTGTAGTCATTTTAAATGTGCCTTTCTTATAAAAGCTACACTCAAAATTTCAAGCAAAGCATTCCCTAGCCTCTTTCCCAAGGGAAATTCTTAAATTGATGGTACCTTACTGAACGACTGTCGATTCCCCACTGTTTGTGAACAGAATCCCCATATGTTGTACGACAGATGCCCAGTAATAATATCTGAAATTCAGGATTGGTGAACCACCTCTATTTTTAGGAAGCACTAGGTATCTTAGAGAATGCCGCGCTCTTTAATATCGCCCCAAAAAATTAGAGCAGATTGCTTTGATCTTTTTAAGCCAGTGTGTTTCTACCCCAAATTGCATTGCCCTAAACAGGTACAGAATTGTTGGTAGTATATCATTTTTACAACATTGCACCTGCACACTAATGTTAAAGGTAGGTTTCTTTTTCTACTTAGATCTTGCCTGATATTGGTCAATATTGGAGCATAATTAATGTTTATTGATTTCTGCTGTAATACTGATCCCTAAATATATTGAACTTTCCACACTTCTGCTGTCTTTAAAATCAATGTCCTTCATGCAGTCTCTCTGGGTCTTCCCTCCATTAAGGAGATATCTGGAGAAAGCTCCAAATAGTTCAGCTTCTTTCTCTGTTTCCCTCAAGGCACTCACAGGCTCTGGGGTAAGCACTGCGATCTCATCAGCATAAGCCAGAACTTTTGTATCTCTTCCCTTTATACTCATTGGCCTTATTAAAGTATTTCCCTTTAGTCTGTTGATGAAGTCGTCTATATATAAAACGCGAAAAGAAGAGGGGAACATGGGCATCCATGTCAGGTATCCCTCATAATCGTGATTTCATCTGATTTTCCACTCAACAATTGCTGTTTAGATATTGGCTTGTGATAAAGTGCCCTTACAGCTCTGATCAAGCTGGGGCCAAGTGTTTAAGCATTTCTGTGAGAAGTTGGCCTGATGTATGATGTCACTAGTTCTAGTGTACACCTTATATCAGTCCAAATACCCTTATGGTGATTGGTTGTAAAGTCAACCTTATAGACCAGCTATCCTAGTGGTAGCATGGACAAGAGCAGTCTTAGGCTAAACTCTGAATGGCATGTGAAGCCAGCTGTGATACCATATATAATCCCTTGAATACCAAATGAAAGGACACCACAACAGATATATATATAAAATAAAGTGTATTTATTCTAAGCAAACCCTCAGCACTCTTTATGAGATTAGAGGTAAGTACAACACAGTCTTATTAATGCATACAGTAAGTCACACAGGTAAGTAATACAGTTAGGCCCTAGGGGCCACGCAAACCATATACTAAGTAAGTGGTATAAGAACCACTGTCACGGAAATAGAATAGGCCTAGGCCTAGGGAATCGCTGGGGCTACACTACACTAGCGTTAGTTAGGAAGTGGGAGGCCCACGGGATTCGTGTGCAGAGTGGAAACACTCACGCGTAATGCGTAAAAGTCAATAGCAATAGTACAGTTTAGAAAACGGTAGATTTAGGACACTTCCGGAGTAGCTAGGAAGTTGAGACTTGAAAACTAGACACTAGGATAGTCACTATCCTGATGAGCACCGGAGTACCCAAGTTACCTAGCCCACAGGCTGCGGGTGCATAGGGGTGAAGATGCGTCGTTTTCGTCGTCGACTCCTATGGATGCCTGAAGAAAGATGCTGACAGGCAGTCAGTGAAGAGTGTCCGGTGGATCCCAAGGCTGGGATCAAGAAGAGAAGAAACCTGCAAGCAGAAGGGACAGAGTCAAGGTCACTAGCCAGTGACCACGTGGAACCAGGAAGGAACCAGGCGATGTCGTGAAGACTTGCAGGTGAAGGTGAAGCTTGTCGCTGCAGCCAGGAGGACCAGGAAGCGTCGAGGATGACCAGAACCAGGAGGCGAGCTGTCCCACGAAGGCTCTTGCTGTCGGCGGCGTCGAAGTTGGACTAGGACTCACCAAGCCTTGGCAAGCGGAACCCACAAAGAACGAAGGACTTGCTTCTGGTGCAGACCAGGAAGGTCTGGGGTGCTTCTTCTTTGCAGAGAAGCGGGAGCCAGTCTGGAGGAGCCAAACCAGCGCAGAAGATTTCAGGGTGCGTTGTCACAGAGGCCACTAGCCAGCGGGCAAGCAACCGGACAGATGCGGCAAGCAGGAAAATGCTGAAGGGCCCCACGCAGGACTCGTGGAGTGTGGGGGGCTGATCTTCGGTGCAGATGGTGCTTGGGGTTGGGGCTTCTCAATCCCCGGTGCACAACTTCGAGGGTACCTCAGAAGCTGCGCTGTAAGTTACTAGCCACTTTTCCCAGGTAGCCGGTCCCACGTCGCTCGTCGCCTCCACGGATCTCAGCTCTGCTGCAGATGTGGATGAGGGTCGGAGAAGTCTGGAAGTCAAGGCTCTGGTCGGGCTCTGCAGTCGGTTCCTCGTAGAACGGTCGCAAAGTAAAGGGTAGTCTCTTGATGGTGCCTGTTTGCATAGGGTAGCCACTCCTTGGCTACAAGGGAGATTCTTCAGTCTTCTTCTTTCGTCGAATGTCGAAGGTCCAGAGTTTCTGTTCAGTTTTGCAGGTTCAGGATAATCTAAAGTCTTGAGGCCCAACTCCCACTCTTATACTAATCTGGGGGGCTGGGATACCTGCTAGGTCACGCCTTATGGGTGGGACCTGGGAGGGGGTGGTTACACCCACTTCCCTTTGTCCAGTTTCGCGCCAGAGCTGGGGCTGGAGTGCCCCAGCGCCGGTTTGAACTGGACTATGCAAGGAACACCTTGTGTGCCCCAGGCATGTCTCATTCCTTTCAGCCCACCCTGCCCCAATACACTAAAGGCTGTCTGGGGAGGTGCTAGCACCTCCCCAAGCAGGAAACCTATTGTCCAGGCCTCCCTGGCTGGGATCACTCCGAGCTGCAGGAGGTCAGACTTGTGTCGTGGCAGCAGCATCCATTTTGTGATGCTGAGGCTTTGGTCAGAGGCTAACAGTTGAAGTATGATTTTAACATGTCTTTCCCTCTAGAAGGGGGGAATAATATTCTCATGTCCAGAAATGGCATGGGGGTATTATTCCCTAGTGTTAGACACCTTACACGACATGTTTTGATAAAGCCAAACCATAGTTACCATAACCGTCTAAGATTATAAGGCACTTTAAGAGTATATGGTAGGCTATATCATAGAACAGCTATAAGGACAAGGTTCCGAAAGCTGCAGACAGGCTCAGCTCATGCTAGAGCACCATCTCACATGTTACCAAGCACTCTGCCTCCAGGATTGTCAAGGCCTGCCATAGGAGTGACTGATAGGTACACATGTGTCTATATGTAAGCTAGGTATAGGAATACTACACCTAAGCAAGGGGTGATTACACGACCTTGCCCCAGCTGAGTGATCAGCCAGTTGTGTCAAAATGGAAGGCCAGGCCAGGGGTGGCATAATACATGCTGCTGCCCCTGGTAGGCCTAGGGTACACCTATGCCCTGGGTACCTAGGGTACACTGTACAGGGGCCAATAAGGTGATCCTATCCAAATGGGTTATGCACCTAAAGTACATAGTATTAATTTAGAGAGAGAACAGCAGGGCTGTGGGTCTGATTAGCAGGCCCACAGCCACATCTAAGTCAAAAACCAGTAAAGCAAAAGCAAAAAGTGGGGGTGAACATAGAAAGCAGACCCTACTCTCCTACACAACCCCCCCCCCAAACTTAGGGACATTAAACTAACCTTGACCAGTTGAGTCTTCATGTTCTAAGTGGAAATATCTGGAGAGTCCATCTGCATTGGCATGGTCAGTCCCAGGTCTATGTTCCACTGTGAAGTCCATCCCCTGTAGGGAAATGGACCACCTAAGAAGTTTGGGATTTTCACCCTTCATCTGATTTAGCCACAAGAGGGGCTTATGGTCTGTCTGAATCTTGAAGTGAGTGCCAAACAAGTATGGCCTCAGCTTCTTCAGGGCCCAAACCACAGCAAAGGCCTCCCTCTCAATAGCTGACCAACGTTTCTCTCTAGGGGTCAGCCTTCTACTTATAAAAGCAATGGGCTGGTCTTGACCATCTACATTCAGTTGTGAAAGAACAGCTCCCACACCTAACTCAGAAGCATCTGTCTGGACAATGAACTCTTTGGAGTAGTCTGGACTTTTCAGAATAGGTGCACTGCACATGGCCTGCTTCAGGTCATCAAATGCTTTTTGACAGCTTACTGTCCACTGAACTTTCTTTGGCATCTTCTTGGAGGTCAAGTCATTAAGTGGTGTCACTATGGACCCATAGTTCTTAACAAACTTTCTGTAGTACCCAGTCAGGCCCAAGAAAGCTCTGACCTGAGTCTGGGTAGTTGGAGGAGCCCAGTCCTTTATGGTCTGGATCTTGCTCTTCAGTGGTTGAACCTGACCCCCACCAACTAGGTGGCCCAGGTATACAACCTTGCTCTGCCCTATCTGGCACTTAGTGGCCTTGATAGTGAGGCCTGCCTTTTGCAGGGCCTCTAAAACATTCCTCAGGTGGACCAGGTGATCCTCCCAGGTGGAGCTAAAGACAGCAATATCATCAAGATAAGCTGCACAATAATCATCCAACCCAGTAAGGACTTGATTCACCAACCTTTGGAAAGTGGCAGGTGCATTCTTCAAACCAAAGGGCATTACCACAAATTGATAATGTCCTCCTGGGGTCGAGAAAGCAGTTTTGGCCTTTGCACTCTCAGCTAGTCTGATTTGCCAGTAGCCTGCTGTTAGGTCAAATGTGCTCAAAAACTTAGCAGCTGCCAGTCTGTCAATGAGCTCATCTGCCCTAGGTATTGGGTGGGAATCTGTCCTAGTGACAGCATTGAGACCTCTGTAATCCACGCAAAACCTCATCTCTCTCTTACCATCTTGGGTGTGAGGTTTTGGCACAAGGACTACAGGACTAGCCCAAGGGCTCTCTGAAGGTTCAATGACTCCCAGCTCCAACATATTTTGTACCTCAACTTTTATGCAGTCCCTGACATGGTCAGGTTGCCTGTAGATTTTACTCTTTACAGGCAGACTGTCACCAGTGTCCACCTCATGGGTGCACCAGTTTGTCTGACTTGGGGTCAGAGAGAACATATGTCTGTAGGATTGCAGAACTTGTCTGCAGTCCTGTTGCTGATGGACAGTGAGGCTGTCAGAAAAGACCACACCATCAACTGAGCCATCATCAGGGTTCTGAGTCAACAGGTCTGGGAGAGGGTCACTCTCTTCCTCCTGCCCCTCATCTGTAGCCATGAGTAGCCCCATGTCTGCCCTGTCAACATATGCCTTCAATCTGTTGACATGAAGCACCCTGTGGGGGCTTCTGGGAGTCCCAAGGTCCACCAAGTAGGTGACTTCTCCCTTTTTCTCAACAATAGTGTGGGGTCCAGACCATTTGTCTTGGAGTGCTGCTGGGGCCACTGGCTCCAACACCCACACTTTCTGTCCTGGCTGGTAAACAGTCAGTACAGCCTTTTGGTCATGCCAAGCTTTTTGGAGTTCTTGGCTTGCCTCAAGGTTTTTAGAAGCCTTCTTCATATACTCTGCCATCCTGGAGCGGAGACCAAGTACATAATCCACTATGTCTAGTTTGGGTTGTCTGAGAGGTCTCTCCCATCCTTCCTTCACCAAACACAGGGGTCCTCTTACAGGATGCCCAAACAAAAGCTCAAAAGGGCTGTAGCCAACCCCCTTTTGTGGGACCTCTCTGTAAGCAAACAGAAGGCAGGGTAAAAGGATGTCCCATCTTCGCCTAAGCTTGTCTGGTAATCCTTTTATCATTCCCTTTAGGGTCTTGTTGAATCTCTCAACAAGCCCATTGCACTGTGGGTGATAGGGTGTGGTGAACTTATAGTTAACACCACACTCCTTCCACATTGCAGTCAAGTATCCTGACATAAAGTTGGTACCTCTGTCAGAAATGACCTCCTTTGGAAAGCCCACTCTGGAGAATACTCCAAGCAGGGCCCTTGCCACAACAGGAGCTGTTGTGGTCCTCAGGGGAATTGCTTCTGGGTACCTGGTGGCATGGTCCACTATCACCAGTATGAATCTGTGCCCAGATGCTGTTTGTGGGTCCATTGGTCCTACAATATCTATGCCCACTCTTTCAAAGGGGACCCCCACCACAGGTAGTGGTATGAGGGGGGCCTTTGTGGTGCCACCTGATTTGCCACTGGCTTGGCAGGTGACACAGAAGCGACAAAACTCCTTAGTATCTTCTGACATATGGGGCCAGTGAAAGTGAGGGACAAGCCTGTCCCAAGTCTTGTTCTGGCCTAAATGTCCTGCAAGGGGAATATCATGGGCCAAGGTTAGAAGGAAGCCTCTGAACTTCAGTGGTATGACCAACCTCCTGGATGCACCAGGCTTGGGGTCTCTAGCCTCTGAATACAGTAGCCCTTCATCCCAATACACTCTATGGGTACCTTGAGCATTCCCTGCAGCCTCAGCAGCAGCCAGCTGTCTGAGGGGTTCAAGAGAGGGGCAGTCTAATTGAGCCTGCCTCAGATCTGCCCTGGAAGGTCCCCCTGTCCCAAGAAACTCAACCTGATCAGGTTCAAGTTCTTCTAGGACAGTTCCTTCAGGGCTCTCAGAATCATCCTCCTGGGAGGGCTGATCCATCACCTGAGGCAGGGGGGAAGGCACAGCCTTAACCCTACTGCTCTTTCTCTTGGGTTGTGACTGGTCCATAGTTTCAGGATCCAGCACTTGTTCAGTGTTGCACTTTTTGGCCTGTGACCTGGTCACAGCAAAGACATGTGCATCTATCCCCAGCATTTCTGCATGGGTCCTATACTCCACTTCAGACCAAACTGAAGTTTCAAGATCATTGCCCAGTAAACACTCTACAGGAAGGTCTGAACTAACAACAACTTTCTTGAGGCCAGTTACCCCTCCCCAGGAGAAGTTAACAATAGCCACACTATGGGAGGTAGTGGCATTGCTAGCGTTGGTCACTAGGTAATTCTCACCTAGTATGATCTGTCCAGGGTCCACAAAAGCAGGTGTCACCATTGTGACACTAGCTCCAGTGTCCCTGTAGGCCTGAGCCATTCTTTGGTTGATAAAAGGTGTCTGTCTGTACTTGCCCAGGTTACTGGGGCCTACAGTAGAGGACAAAGCTAAGTCCCCATCACAGATCAGAACAGCCTGAGTAGGTACTCTGACTAGGCCAGAATCCTCCTCAGTTCCCAGGGTTAACCCTACTACACCCTTTTGCTGGGAACCACCACTTACAGCTGAACTAGGGGGTACAGTTGCCTTAGGGGCAATGGTGGCTGGGGGCTTATCCTTTTTGGTGCACTCACTAAACCAATGTGAGTTGGACTTACAATAGTTGCACCATGGTTTCTTTTGGCCATCTTTCTTCTTATCCTTTTTGGAACCACCCTCCCCCTGAGCCTTTTGGGGGCCTGGTGAAGACTTCTGGTCTTTTTGTTTCTGCTCATTACCCTTCTGGTCTGCCTTTTTCTGATCACCGCCCTGGTTCTGGTTTTTCTGCTTAACTCTAGTCCTGACCCATCTATCTGCCTTCTTTCCCAATTCTTGGGGAGAAGTCAGATCAGAATCAATCAGGTGTTGATGCAATAGCTGGGTTTGACAGTTGTTAAGTATTTGCTCTCTCATGATCAAATTATACAATCCTGTATAGTCCTTAACCTTACTTCCCATTAGCCAGCCTTCCAGAGCCTTAGTGGCACAATCTACAAAGTCAGTCCAGTCCTGAGTCTGTGTCTTCTGGGTATCCCTGAACAACAACCTGTATTGTTCAGTGGTTAGGCCAAACCCATCAATCAGAGCACTCTTCAGGACAGTGTAATTATCTGCATCCTCATCACTAACTGTGAGGAGCTTGTCTCTTCCTTTCTCAGAGAAGGAGAGCCACAAGATAGCTGCCCACTGACTTTGGGGTACCTGCTGTACTTTGCAAGCTCTCTCCAAAGCAGTTATCCATTTGTGGATGTCATCCCCACACTTGTAGGGAGGGACAATCTTGCTCAGGTTTCTATTGTCATAGTGCCTGTCTCTATCTCTAGGAATGTTGCTGTCACCAGTGGTTTCTAACCCACTTAACTTTTGTTCTCTAGCCAGAGCAAGCTTCTCTTTGGCAAGGGCAAGTTCTTCCCTCTGAATCCTCAGATTAGCCTCCCTCATTCTGGCTGCATGCTCCTTTCTCTCAGGTGAAGTCATTCCCCTGTGAGAGGAAGCATTAGAGATGCTAGAGACATGGGAGTGGATGGATTCCCTTGAAGGGGATCTGTCCCTCCTGTTTCTGTCTGTAAGCCTACTTGTGGGTCTGTATGGGGGGACCCCATGCAAACTCCCATGTAAACTTAGGTTAGCCTGGCTAAGTCTTCCTACTTGGCCCTGGCTGTCTACCTCTCCATCTGAAGCCCCATCTGACTCCTCTGTGGTGGGTAGACCCTCCTCTGTACCTAGGGCACCTGCCTGAGATGCCCTATGAGCATCATACTCCTCTAGGAGTTGTCTTAACTGAAGGAGGGTAGGGTTTGCACCCTGTTTTATTCCTCTGGAGGTACACAAGTGTCTCATCTCCTGGAATGTTAAGGTATCATATCTAGAGGGGATCTTTTGCAGACCTGATCCTCCTGAGAGAGCATCTACTTGATCTACTCTCAGAGACATGATCTAGTGAGGGTGTGGTGTGTGCACCTACCTACACTAGTTGTATCTACTAAACCTCTCTAGTAGTTGTAGTCAGGGTGTGTTACTCCCTTCAACCTACAACTACAAAGTCCAGTAGGACTTAAGTATAATAATCTATGTTATATGTACCTAGACAATATCTGTGTGATCTTTCAATTTAGTATCTCAAGATTACAATGGTATTACAACAGCAAGCTCAGATCCCAACCGCTGCTCACCAATGTGAGAAGTTGGCCTGATGTATGATGTCACTAGTTCTAGTGTACACCTTATATCAGTCCAAATACCCTTATGGTGATTGGTTGTAAAGTCAACCTTATAGACCAGCTATCCTAGTGGTAGCATGGACAAGAGCAGTCTTAGGCTAAACTCTGAATGGCATGTGAAGCCAGCTGTGATACCATATATAATCCCTTGAATACCAAATGAAAGGACACCACAACAGATATATATATAAAATAAAGTGTATTTATTCTAAGCAAACCCTCAGCACTCTTTATGAGATTAGAGGTAAGTACAACACAGTCTTATTAATGCATACAGTAAGTCACACAGGTAAGTAATACAGTTAGGCCCTAGGGGCCACGCAAACCATATACTAAGTAAGTGGTATAAGAACCACTGTCACGGAAATAGAATAGGCCTAGGCCTAGGGAATCGCTGGGGCTACACTACAATAGCGTTAGTTAGGAAGTGGGAGGCCCACGGGATTCGTGTGCAGAGTGGAAACACTCACGCGTAATGCGTAAAAGTCAATAGCAATAGTACAGTTTAGAAAACGGTAGATTTAGGACACTTCCGGAGTAGCTAGGAAGTTGAGACTTGAAAACTAGACACTAGGATAGTCACTATCCTGATGAGCACCGGAGTACCCAAGATACCTAGCCCACAGGCTTCGGGTGCATAGGGGTGAAGATGCGTCGTTTTCGTCGTCGACTCCTATGGATGCCTGAAGAAAGATGCTGACAGGCAGTCAGTGAAGAGTGTCCGGTGGATCCCAAGGCTGGGATCAAGAAGAGAAGAAACCTGCAGGCAGAAGGGACAGAGTCAAGGTCACTAGCCAGTGACCACGTGGAACCAGGAAGGAACCAGGCGATGTCGTGAAGACTTGCAGGTGAAGGTGAAGCTTGTCGCTGCAGCCAGGAGGACCAGGAAGTGTCGAGGATGACCAGGACCAGGAGGCGAGCTGTCCCACGAAGGCTCTTGCTGTCGGCGGTGTCGAAGTTGGACTAGGACTCACCAAGCCTTGGCAAGCGGAACCCACGAAGAACGAAGGACTTGCTTCTGGTGCAGACCAGGAAGGTCTGGGGTGCTTCTTCTTTGCAGAGAAGCGGGAGCCAGTCTGGAGGAGCCAAACCAGCGCAGAAGATTTCAGGGTGCGTCGTCACAGAGGCCACTAGCCAGCGGGCAAGCAACCGGACAGACGCGGCAAGCAGGAAAATGCTGAAGGGCCCCACGCAGGACTCGTGGAGTGTGGGGGGCTGATCTTCGGTGCAGATGGTGCTTGGGGTTGGGGCTTCTCAATTCCCGGTGCACAACTTCGAGGGTACCTCAGAAGCTGCGCTGTAAGTTACTAGCCACTTTTCCCAGGTAGCCGGTCCCACGTCGCTCGTCGCCTCCACGGATCTCAGCTCTGCTGCAGATGTGGATGAGGGTCGGAGAAGTCTGGAAGTCAAGGCTCTGGTCGGGCTCTGCAGTCGGTTCCTCGTAGAACGGTCGCAAAGCAAAGGGTAGTCTCTTGATGGTGCCTGTTTGCACAGGGTAGCCACTCCTTGGCTACAAGGGAGATTCTTCAGTCTTCTTCTTTCGTCGAATGTCGAAGGTCCAGAGTTTCTGTTCAGTTTTGCAGGTTCAGGATAATCTAAAGTCTTGAGGCCCAACTCCCACTCTTATACTAATCTGGGGGGCTGGGATACCTGCTAGGTCACGCCTTATGGGTGGGACCTGGGAGGGGGTGGTTACACCCACTTCCCTTTGTCCAGTTTCGCGCCAGAGCTGGGGCTGGAGTGCCCCAGCGCCGGTTTGAACTGGACTATGCAAGGAACACCTTGTGTGCCCCAGGCATGTCTCATTCCTTTCAGCCCACCCTGCCCCAATACACTAAAGGCTGTCTGGCGAGGTGCTAGCACCTCCCCAAGCAGGAAACCTATTGTCCAGGCCTCCCTGTCTGGGATCACTCCCAGCTGCAGGAGGTCAGACTTGTGTCGTGGCAGCAGCATCCATTTTGTGATGCTGAGGCTTTGGTCAGAGGCTAACAGTTGAAGTATGATTTTAACATGTCTTTCCCTCTAGAAGGGGGGAATAATATTCTCATGTCCAGAAATGGCATGGGGGTATTATTCCCTAGTGTTAGACACCTTACACGACATGTTTTGATAAAGCCAAACCATAGTTACCATAACCGTCTAAGATTATAAGGCACTTTAAGAGTATATGGTAGGCTATATCATAGAACAGCTATAAGGACAAGGTTCCGAAAGCTGCAGACAGGCTCAGCTCATGCTAGAGCACCATCTCACATGTTACCAAGCACTCTGCCTCCAGGATTGTCAAGGCCTGCCATAGGAGTGACTGATAGGTACACATGTGTCTATATGTAAGCTAGGTATAGGAATACTACACCTAAGCAAGGGGTGATTACACGACCTTGCCCCAGCTGAGTGATCAGCCAGTTGTGTCAAAATGGAAGGCCAGGCCAGGGGTGGCATAATACATGCTGCAGCCCCTGGTAGGCCTAGGGTACACCTATGCCCTGGGTACCTAGGGTACACTGTACAGGGGCCAATAAGGTGATCCTATCCAAATGGGTTATGCACCTAAAGTACATAGTATTAATTTAGAGAGAGAACAGCAGGGCTGTGGGTCTGATTAGCAGGCCCACAGCCACATCTAAGTCGAAAACCAGTAAAGCAAAAGCAAAAAGTGGGGGTGAACATAGAAAGCAGACCCTACTCTCCTACAATTTCCCATTGATATTCCCACAATGATCTATCAAAGGCTTTCTTACATCGAGCAGGGTCATAGTGTTTGATTCCCCCGTCACCTCTACTACATCAAATAGGGTAGTTGCTCATCCTATGTGGTTTGTCATATTCTGCCCGATAATAAACTCATGCTGCCAAGGGGCCATTAATTTTGTCTATCAACCTACCCATGCGTGATGTTGGCTGTAAGAACTTGGATTCGTGGGAAGCTTTTCTTTCTTTAAGAAGACCACAAATTTAGTGCAACCGCATGAAGCGAGTGGAACCCCACTCTTCTGCATGCCTAAAAAGATATCAGTCATATCTTTGGCTAATTCCAAGAAAAATGTTCACTAAAATTCTGATTAAATTTTATCTGACCCAGCAGCTTTAATGGATGCCAATGAAAATAATGCTGCGTTAATTTTGTCACGACCGCCACATGGCAGAAGTCTAGTCTTACATAAAAGGAACAGCCGTTGATGCTGGATTTAGAGTCTTACCGTGCCTTCTTGAACACAGCCTTTCGTAGTTCCCAAAAAAGACCAGGATTGCTCCGGGTTTCTCCACTCCATTATCGCGTTGCTTTCTCATTAATGGAAATCTGTGAGCCCTATCAATTTCCCATTCCTAGTTCCAACCCACAAGTTCTGAGAAAATCATTCCCCTCCAAGCCTTCATCAATTCATAGCACTCTCAAATTATTGCACCGTTGCCGGTTTTCAAAGTCCTTCAGCTTCCATTGTGTGTCCCTGAGATGTGCCTCATGAGCCTCTGCTTCTTCCTTGACAGCTGCAACAACAATCTCTACTGTCATCACCCTTTCTTTCAGATTGTTCATCCTCTCTGATTTCTCGGAGAAAGTTTTAGTAAATTTTCAAATTGTCCCCTGCAGCTTCCTAGATGTGGCATGGGTCTCTATGGCCATCTGATCATGTCTCAGCTCTATGCACCTTTATGCTTTAGTATTTAGCCTCAAGAGTTGGTGCCTTGGCTGTCAGGTCCTGTATTGGCAGATTCTTGAGGGTCTATACAACCCCCTACGATCCATGTCCCTGAGTGATCCCATTTCAGCTCACCCTGATTGGCCTCCTTCCTTGCACGTTTGCCACTTTTGGAAGCTGCCTTTCTGATTGTTAGCTGGTCGCTATTAACCAGGGTTGCAAATACATTGCCTAGAGAGCTGTCACTGAGGTCATCCTCGGACGAATCACTTTCTTTGGCTGACCAATCCGACCTACCCATTAGAGAAAAATATTCTCTTCCAGGTCTGATTGCACTTTCCAGGTCACCCCACTCGTCCTTTGTGGGGATGACTGGGCCTTGCACCAAGGAAGTAGATTTCTGTTGATGGGTCCACCCTCTGGGCTTCCCCGCCCCCTTATCAGCAGGTTGAAACCTTTCTACCCACTCTGCCCTCTGGTTGTCTAATCCCAGAGATTTTGTGCTAACCTATTGGGGAGTAGACTCAGTGGGAGCACTGCTACTAGTCAAGTTAAGGAGGGGAATAAAATACTCACTACCGGAGGGTGGTGGCAATGAATATAGCTCCATATATTATCCAGTATTAGGGGTGTCTTTCATAGATTCACATGCCTGAATCATTCCCCGTCGTCGAGACGGGAGCCTCCGGTACATAAAAAAGTAATGTCCTATAGACATACATAGAGGAAAATAGGCCTAAGGGCCTCCCCTTAGCAGCCTATCCTAGTCCTTATGTAAAAAGGACCAAACTCTTAGAGTCAGCCAATCAGCTATCACCTCCCTCTAGAACCTTCCTGGCAGGAGCCTCAGTCCCTCAGATTTTCTACCGCACGTTGTGCTAGGGAGTCTCCAGCCTGAGTTCTCCTCTGGATTTCTTTCAAACCAGATTGTTCACTTTTTTGGTGGCTTTCTACTTCAAGGATTGAACGCAGACCACTTCAGGCCTCTTATTACTGCAGTGAGTGTTTATTTCTTCTACAACTCCTGGCATGTCTGAATCCCAGAAGAAAGCCCTTTTCAGGGCTTGCTCTTCATGTGGGAAGAAGAGGCTTCATGTTGATGACAAGCATGACCTCTGCCTGTATCCGGACCACGTCCCTAAGGACTGTAAAATATGTAGGTCTTTCCCTCACAAGACCTTGAGAGACAGAGAGGGTCATCTGCTTATCTGGCTGGACAGGCTCAAGGACAGGGAGAGTGTGGTATCCTCAGAGGCGAGCTTTTCCGGAACCTCTGAAGTCTCCCTGAAGAGGCCGAGAGTGACGTCTCCTGGCCCCTCAGACGCTCCTCCTATGAAGACACACAAGAAGTCTTCAGAGGCAAGATCTTCGAAATCTTCAGTGTCTGACAAGGACTCTCTGACTTTTAAGAAGCCTACCCTGTCGGCCAGTAAAATTGCGACACCTTCCTCAGCGCAAAAAAGGGCGCCAGGTCATGTCTCCACAGCGACGACAACCGTGTCCACAACGACAGCGTCGTCAGTTCTCTCGTCGACGACGACCACCCCTTCATCGTCGTCAGCAGGTACTCCTATTTCGTCTATTATACTGCTAAAACCGTCGTCGGCATCTAAGTCATCGTCGACGACGAAGATTGTCCCGTTGACGACGACATCGTCGATGAGGAGTCCACCGTCGACGGAAGAGTCGACGACGAAGACGTCGACGACGAGGGCGTCGACGACGAAGGCATCGACGACGAAGGCATCGTCGACGAAGATTTCGACGTCGAAGGTATCGACGACGAAGGCGTCGACGACGAAGGCGTCGGCGACAAATGAATCGTCGACGAGCGCATCGTCGACGAAGACATCGTCGACGAGGAGAATATCGTCGACGGAGACGCCGTCGGCGAAGACCATGCCGTCGACGACGGTATCGTCGACGGGAAAGTCGTCGTCGTCGTCCATGGGGAAATCCGAACTAGTAGGAATGTCAGCACGGAAGACAGCAGGGGTTCCTGTAGAGGTATCGGCATCTGGCAAACTGACCAGACCACAGATTACACCGGAAACGACGTCTCCAAGTAAGGTGCAAACCAATTTGCCTATGGAGATTCTTCAGAGTGAGGAGCCGGAAGAAGAGCTCTTTGATCAGGCTACTTCCCCTTCTGAGCTGTACGTCAAATGTCAAAGCACGGACGAGGAGCAGGAGGAGATGAGCGGGCAGGAACGCCCCGTCCAGGAACAGGTTCGCACGGCGGTCACCCCGATGGTATGCCTTCCCCTGTCGATCGTTAATGACCTCAAATACCTTATCCGGGACTACAAGCAATGTTTCCCGGAATCGCCAGCACTGGACACAGGGGGCCCAGTGCCTACTACAATTCCACCAACGACAGCCCCAAAGCAATCACGACCAGCGACTCAGGTCTGCCACGTGAAACCGCCACCTCAGGTGATAGAGTCATCGGATGAGGAGCCTGAGGAGATGGAAGAGGGGGAGGTCCAGGAAGACCACACGGACCAGAATGAGGAGGAGGAGTATGTGGCATCCTCCCCACCTTCCCCACAACCTCGCCAAGCTGATTCACCACCAGTGGATATTGGCGGTTTTCATAAGATAGTTGAACGAGCAGCGTCGCGGTTTCATATGGTCATGGAATCGACGGAGACTGAGTGCTTCTTGCATGACTTTAAGGAGCAGACGAAGAAGACGACGAAGTCAATCCCTATCATTGACTTTCTCTGGGACCAGGGAAAGAAATTAATGCTGACGCCGGCTTCCGTACCGGCGGTTGTTCCACGCCTGGATAAGAAGTACAAAGCTCCATCCACGGCACCAGCTTGCCTTAATGGACACCCGAAACCGGATTCGGTCGTGACCCAAGCGGCCCAGAAAAATTCTCGTAATCCTTCCTCTCCTCTGTCAGCCCCACCGGACAAGGAAGGCAGAAAATTGGACACAATTGGCAAAAGGTTTTCGACCACTTCGGCAATGACCATCAAGGTGGACAACTCCATAGCCCTGTTAGGGCGTTATAACCGCCAACTTTGGGAGGATATAGCCCCATATTTAGCAGAGCTGCCAAGCGCAGTTCAGGAGGAGGTCAAGGCACTACTTTCAGAGGGCCAAACCTCGGCGGCCGAGATCATTGACTGTGCCATAGACGTGGCCATGACAGGCTTTCGTCAACTGGCTGGGGCTGCAGTCCTGCACCGGCAGGGATGGCTGAAGGCAACATCGTTCAGGCAGGAAGTGCAGACGAAGGTACTGGACATGCCCTTCGACGGACAATATCTTTTCGGGGATAAAATTGATGAGGCGCTCCAAGCTATCAAGAAGGACACTGACACGGCTAGAGTGCTTGGAACCTTGCAGGCAAGGAATCAGTCCTTTCGGGGCAACAAATCTAGAGGCCAGTCCTCCTACAGAGGATCCTACCAGAATAGGTCGTCGTATTCCTTCCAAAATAAGACCCAGTACCAGCAGAAGCAGCAACAAGGTCGGCAGTCTTTGTATGGAAGATCTAACTTCAGGGGTAAGAACCAAAAGAGGGGCACCGGCGGACGCCAGTGACCAGTTACTCCAGCCAGTCCAGATACCATCTCCCTCATTAAAAATTGTAGGAAAATTGACCCATTTCCTGGAAAATTGGCGCCTCATCACCACGGATCGCTGGGTACTCCAACTCCTAAGATTCGGCCATTCCCTAGAATTTACCACCATCCCACCTGCAACCCCTCCCCGCAGGTTCCCACACAAACATCTGCGACTGCTACTCCGCGAAATATCAGAGATGTTGAAGAAAGGAGCGATCGAGCGGGTTCCATCGGCTCAGAGGGAGAAAGGATTCTATTCCCGCTTCTTTCTGATACGCAAGAAAGAAAAGAAGTGGAGGCCCATTCTAGATCTCAGGGCACTCAACTCTTTCCTGAAGAGTCAGTCGTTCAGGATGGTAACGCTCCAAGAAATTCTAGGCATTCTAGAAAAAGGAGATTTCATGACATCCTTGGATCTTCAGGATGCCTACTATCACATCCCGATACTCAGGGGGCACAGGAAGTTTCTACGTTTCGAGGTGGCAGGACAGCACTTTCAATTCAAGGTCCTGCCGTTTGGCCTCAAATCCGCTCCGCGGATTTTCACCAAGTGCCTTTCTCCTGTGGCAGCTTTCCTGCGTCAAATGGGTCACCAAGTCTTCCCCTACCTCGACGACTGGCTGGTAAAGGCACCCACAGCTGCAGGCGCAACCAAATCCTCCAACGCCTGTACCAATCTTTTCCAACATCTAGGATTGACTCTCAATCTTCAGAAATCCTATATGTTCCCAACAAGAAGCATCACCTTCCTCAGGGCGACCTTGAATACGGAATGCGCGAGGGCATTTCCTTCAGAAGAAAGAAAAAACAAGATAATATCGCTGGCCACGGCGGTGGCATCAAGGAAGTCCCTAAGAGTTTGCACCTTCAAATCACTCCTGGGAATGATGTCTTCTTGTATACTCCTCATCCCTCACTGCAGGCTTCGGATGCGTCCATTGCAAGAAGCCCTCACGAACCAGTGGACTCAGAGTACGGGTTCGTTCGAAGACATTGTGAGGATAACACCGCGAATATCCAAAAGCCTCAAATGGTGGAAAGATTACAGGAATCTGTCTATGGGACTGCCGGTCCTGCTTCCAGCAGCACCGCTTGTGATCACCACCGATGCATCTCTGGCGGGCTGGGGAGCTGTCCTTCAGGACCTCAGAGTGAGTGGCAAATGGTCAGATCAGGAGCAACATCTCCATATCAATCTTCTGGAGTTGAGGGCTGTGTATCTAGCGCTGCAAGCCTTTTTACCACGCATCCAGAACTCCCAGGTGCTCGTCAGAACGGACAACACCACGACGATGCACTATCTAAACAAACAGGGAGGAACGCGTTCGCTCACTCTATCACGCGAATCGCAAAAGATCTGGAACTGGCTTGTTCTCCATGGGATCACTCTCAGAGCGGACTATGTCCCGGGCAAGGACAACACCATTGCAGACGCCCTAAGCAGGCAAAAATCCCTCTCCCACGAGTGGGAACTCGACGCGAATTCGCTAACACACGTATTCTCAGAATGGGGAGTCCCAGGAATCGACCTGTTCGCCACCAGGGAGAACGCCAAATGCCCAAGCTACGCAAGCTGGCATCCCCAACCAAGGTCGCTCGGAAATGCCTTTTCCATAGGCTGGTTCAGCGTATTTGCGTACGCTTTTCCGCCATTCCCGATGATTTCCAGGGTCCTCAGGAAGATGAAGGCGGAGCCTTGTACCCTGATCCTAATTGCCCCGTTCTGGCCGAGGCAGCACTGGTTCTCGGACCTTCATCGCCTCTCCATCAGGACACCGATTCGTCTAAAACAGCACCCGAACCTCCTGACGATGTCCAACGGGCAGGTGCAATTCCCGAACCTGCAATCGCTCAGGTTATCGGCCTGGCTCCTGAGCACAGAGAGTTCTGCCATTTAAACATCCTGCTGGACTGCAGGGACGTGCTAGCAAAAGCGAGGGCGGACAGTACCAACAAAACCTACTCTCTCAAATGGAAGCGCTTCTGCGTATGGTGTTTAGAGAAAGGCCTGAGACCACTCCATATCACACCTGAACAGATATTGCCATATCTACTACACTTGGCACAGTCGGGATTGGCGCATGCATCCATAAAGGTGCATCTGGCGGCAATTTCACGTTTTACCAGGACTTACAAAGGCCCGTCTCTCTGGTCCAGTAGGCTTATCAAACAGTTCCTCAAAGGGCTATAGAGGTCCTTCCCAAGACCTCGACGGGTCCCACCGACGTGGCACCTCAACTTGGTCCTTAACCAACTCATGAAGCACCCTTTTGAGCCCATTCATCGAGCTTCCATCAAGTACATCTCATGGAAAACGGCTCTGTTGCTCGCTCTAACATCTGCCAGGAGAGTCAGCGAGCTGCAAGCTCTCTCCATTCAGGAACCCTTCATGCAGTTCAAACAGGACAGGGTGGTGCTGAGGACAAATCCCAAGTTCATACCGAAAGTGCCTTCAGACTTTCACCTCAACGAGCCGGTGGTTCTACGTTCCTTCTTTGCGAACCCTACCACGGCAGCAGAAAGGACACTCCACTCTCTGGATCTCAAAAGGTGTCTTAAGTTTTACATAGACAAAACAAAGAGCTTCAGGAAGTCATCACAGCTATTTGTGGCCTACAGTAGGCCAAGGTTGGGTATGCCTCTAACAAAGCAGAGCATCTCAAGGTGGATCTCCTCGGCAATAGCATTCTGCCATGACGGGGCCGGACGGCCTTTGAGAGACAGGGTGGAAGCGCACTCCACCAGAGCGATGTCCACATCAGCAGCGCTGTTCGCTGGAGTGCCGATTTTGGACATCTGTAGAGCGGCGACGTGGAAGTCACCGCACACCTTCTCCAGACACTACTGCCTAGATGCCGAACTTATGAAGGATGCGGCAGTGGGCCAGGCAGTGCTTCGCCATCTATTCCAGTGAGGTGAGCCTTCCAACATCCCGCCATCCTGGTATGCACATTCTTTACTGATTTACTGTTTTGACGTATGCCAATGTTTCAAGCTGATATGGTAATATGTGTATTATCTCAAATATCTATATGGCATGCTACATCAGAAATGTGCATAATGTATTGCTAACTACTCTGATTCAGGCATGTGAATCTATGAAAGACACCCCTAATACTGGATAAGAAACGCGTTACTTACCTGTAACAGCAGTTATCCAGTATTGGTGTCTTTCATAGATTCACATGCAACCCTCCCGCCTCCCCTGGAAGGACTCACGTCTCTCTCTAACTATATTACGCCTACCTAGCTTGGTGCGTACGAAAATCTGAGGGACTGAGGCTCCTGCCAGGAAGGTTCTAGAGGGAGGTGATAGCTGATTGGCTGACTCTAAGAGTTTGGTCCTTTTTACATAAGGACTAGGATAGGCTGCTAAGGGGAGGCCCTTAGGCCTATTTTCCTCTATGTATGTCTATAGGACATTACTTTTTTATGTACCGGAGGCTCCCGTCTCGACGACGGGGAATGATTCAGGCATGTGAATCTATGAAAGACACCAATACTGGATAACTGCTGTTACAGGTAAGTAACGCGTTTCTTACACCTTCACCACCTTGTCGATCTTCTTCATGAGAAGTCACCTACCCCATCTTCTTGAGAACATCCTTTGCTGCCTTCATTTCGATGAGCTGTAATACTGAAGGCTGAGACTGCTTCCCCTAGCCATGTGTAATGAGTCTCTGCTCTCCCACTGTTTTTTTTAAAACTCTCTTGATTGACTTTTTAAAACAGATGCAGAGAGTATACCTTTCAGACATATACTGAAACATTTGCACAGAAGAAAAAAAAATACAGTACCAATCTCTATTGTAGGATCATCAAACAACAAATTATCATTTTAGCCTGTTCCCTCGGCTTGTATAACATACATTCTTGAATAATGCCTCCTTGGCAGCAAACATTTTTAACATCCTATATACCCCCCCACCCACCCTCCTCCGTGTCAGTGTGCCTACTCTACTCTTTTCTGGACTCCTGTGTGTGCCTCATCTCTTGTCCTAGTCATGGTTCATCCTGCTGTTAGTCGTTAATCTACTGTCTATGAGGTGTTCCTAGCATCTGAATTCGGGGATGGGGAAGCCCCGGTGAATTGCGTTTCCCTATATCTCTTAACCTTGCCTCCCAGGCACGTAACTCATCTTCTACTTTTTCATCATGTCTAATTTGCTTAAATCAGACCACCTCTACCAATTCATAAACATCCTTTACCCACACCTCTACTTTTGGCAGGGAGTAGCTTATCCATGATATGGTTACTCGTCACTTTGCAAGTACATGCCCTAACATCAAAAATTTCCTACTGACGTTTTTGTTTATAGGACGGGGAAGTAAACCCAGCAGGACGGTGCAAATCTCCCTAGGGACCACCCAGCCCGTAGTCTCCTTTAGTTTGGCTAGAATGTCGGCCCAGTAAGGGCTCATGCTTGAGCAAGACCAAGACATAGGTAGGAAATTTGCATCTGCTTCACCACAGCGGGGACATTGCCTTGAGTGATTTGGGTAAATTCTATTTGATTTTTGCGAGGTAAAGGAGGTTTGGTAGACAAAAGTGTATTGTATCAGTTTAAATTGGGTATTCAAGCTCACTTGTTTAACCCCCTTGTGTATTTTATTTCAACTCTTTTCTGTTAAGGGAGCTTCCACTATTGCTGGCCATCTTGTCTGTACGGGGAGTATCTGGGTCATCTTTTCATCCCGGATTGCCCGGTATAAATGCAAGATAAGTCTTCATCCCTGGGCCATGTATAGCATTACTTGGGAAACATTTGTGACAGGAGGTTCTTCCGGGAATGAGGGACATAATTCCTGGGCCATCTGGGATATATTCCTATACTCGAGAAAATGTCAGTTTCCTAGGTCAAAGGTGGTCACTTCCTGTTCTTGTGTGATATATTGTTTATTTTCAAAGAGGTCACCCATAGTCAGGCATCCACCTTCCTTCCATCTACGGACAGATATAGAAGCCACAATTTTAGAAAAGGGTTGCATCACCCACGGTGACATTTCTGGGACATACGGCGCTCCACCCAGCACCTTTCTGATTGTGTGTTTCCACACCTCTGCGACGTGATGGATTATGTAGGGGCATGCAGGGGGTATCCTTTTCCCTAACATCAGGAGCTCAGGAAGTGAGCTTTCCGAAAAGGTTCCCACCAGCAGACTCTTCTCCCAGTTTTTGGCTTCATCTAGCCAGTAAACTGCGTGCTGTAACTGAGACTGTAACTGTAATAATACTCGCCCGAAACATGGCACCTCCAGCCCCCTGGTTTGCCATGTTCTCTTCCCCCAATGGTTTATCTAAGAAGTCCAGTATAGATGCTCCAGGTAGAGCGGATGGAGAGGAACACACCACGTCCTTATTTCCCCTCTTGTCAGTTCTATCAGTCTTGGTGCTTACCAGAGCCCACTGGTTTTTCACGCCTGTTTCTTGGGCCACTACTAGGGTCAGTTCCTCTTGATACCATGAGAGTTGTCCCCGCTTTGGCCTTTACAGCACCTGCCATTTTGGGGACCTTAAATCGGGAGGCTGACTTTCGTGGGCATTCTGCCCTTGGCTCCCACTCCGTCTGTCTGGTAAACAAAACTCTCCGCAGCCGCCTGCTGCCCAAATCTCAAACATCACAGCATGGAGCATAGTATGAGAAGTGTTGTTCTGGAGCACATCGTCTATTTTTCTACTTTTGCTCTTCGTATTACGGCAGTCTGGTCTGCCTGGCTCTGGCTGGGAGGAGGAGGGCTGTGCAAGGCCACCTCACACAGCCGCCAACTTGCTTGCAGCATAGATTATGAGATTCTCTGGTTTGATTTTCTTAGTGTAGGCTGATAATACCGAAGTTGCTTGGTGCTGGGTTTTAGGATTTTGAGAAGATGGAAGATGGTGGTACTGGAGAAAGCTGAGTTGGGCAAAGTATGTAGGTTTACCTGTCTCGGTATTCCCTTGATTCTGCAATAAACTGGGACTGCCTACTTAACCTCAGGTCACATTATCTGCATAGACCTACCAAATCTGTTTCCTACTTTACTTCCAGAATGGGTCACAAACCGATTAGGGAAATTATACAGATTTATAGGCGCAAATGTGCACCAACTGTTTGTTATGATGCAGGGGCCTGGGGTATGTAAATGCTGAATGGCTGCAAAGGATGCAAAATAAGTTTTTGCGTAGAGTACTTGCTGTCCCACAATCCTCTTCTATTCCTTTGTGTCACCTCGAGGGAAGGCTGGAGTATCTGGATAATCTAATTAAATGTATCTCTTTGTTGCTTTGGCTGGGGGTTTGGGGTACTCTGAAGCGAGTTTAACAAGGAAATTCATTGATAACTGTTTAGACAATGTGGCTGCCATTTCGTAGCTTGTGTATGTAATGGCAGCATTCAGTAATCTGTGTCTCTCTAATCCTGAAAGAATAGGAAAAGAATCTGAGGCATTAGTTAAAAATGCTTTTTTCAGTCGTCAAAAAGAGATCTGCTTGAGGGAGTTATGTCATTTGAAGGCTGTTAGTCACTATCGGTTGATTAAAGGGGTTTAGAATTTTAACTTTCTTTTCTCTATAATTTTTAGCGCATATTTTACTTGACAATGATAGGGCCGGATTCAAGTTTACAAGTTTACTCTGGAACCCTTGGTCAATTAATCTTTATTGCCTGCTAAGAAGTGTAGAGGGGAGAAATAACTTCTTAAGACAAACTCAACAACTTTAACTTCAACTTTAAAGAACCGTGACTCTGAAGAATCACAGACTTCGAATTCCAAGTTAGTGGGTTTATTACAAAGCCAAAAAAAATGCACATACAA
The DNA here is from genome assembly GCF_964204655.1 of Triturus cristatus. NCBI lineage: Eukaryota > Metazoa > Chordata > Amphibia > Caudata > Salamandridae > Triturus > Triturus cristatus. The sequence goes on along the minus strand of NC_140585.1, from coordinate 1,270,713,064 downwards.
GCTCCTCAAGTACGTGGGAACTAATACAAATCCGAATCTACCAGCAAGACGAAGATGCTGGATCATAAAAAGAATGACAAATTCCAAAACCAGGATACAGGCATTGATTGCCCCACATTGAGATCTGTCTTCTTTGGGGGGAGTATAAATGAAAAGCATTAGTCTATCCCTACACTACCACTACCGTGACATTCTACTTAGCATATCCCAGGCAATATCAGGAAAAGGTGTCAGCTCGTGAAGACTTCCTAAGAAGTACAATCACGTGGTATTGGTCAAGTAGCCAAAGCTACAGACCTATTTTTAAGATGCTCCTTCCCTCTCCATCGATCTCCTCACCTCCTCTCCTGACTCAATACCCGGGGCACTGTCCCTAATTCAAAACGCAAAACTTAAAACACGCCCACTGCTTGCATCTCGATCACCTCATCCTGCAGGGCACTTCACATGGGTGATTTTCCATGTAGTTTCGATACTCTCAGCTCCTGGCTCAATGATCTTGATTCACAGGCCTCCTTCAGTGAGAAAGAACACCGTCTCCCAATTATCAGCATTCTTGCATAAAAGTATCTTCATCTCACTGAGCCTAACTCTTAAAACAAAAGATGTTATTCTAACTAACAAAGAACACTTTCTCCACCTGCAACAGAAACCTGAGAACAGAACAAATCCAACACACACATGAAATTCATCCCTCTACCCCATTATGAGAGCAGTCAGGGAGAATACATTTCAGGCTTACAGAAATCGGCTAACATAAGAATGAAACACATAGGCCCTACGAAATGTACATAAATGAACAATTTAACTTAAGCATGTCATGTTACATAAACACTTCGAAGGCACAAATCATTGTGAGCAGCCTATGATTTCTACACATTTAAACTCGAATTGCCATATCCTTGTGCAACTTTAATCTGGTGCACGTTTAAACTATGCATTACATTACAAATGAACAACTTAGTTAATCACGCTAAAGGTTACATTATCCAAAACACAACTGCCTTTATATTTCTTTAAATGGCACCTAATAATCCTAACATTTCACATTCACATATTATTACCCAGTACATCCTACTGACCAAATGTTAATACAACAAAAGAATAAATGTAGGGGCAGACCTCTCATGATTACAACACACCCCTACAAATTAATGAGCACCATCGTACTCCATCAGTCGTCTTCATTTTTATACTGTTCATTTTATTTCCTACGCAAGTTTCCTGGTTTGCAGATTTAGCTAAATGTCCCTGTGACAATGTTTCAGAACAAAGAACACCCCATGTGTTACTCTTTTTCAAGGCCACTTGTCATTCTGAGGTAAAGATAGTATGTGCATGGATGAATGGCAGGAGTACTCAGCTTTGGGGCAACGATAAATAGAATAGATAATGGAGTTAATGGCTCTTTATCACAAATAGTATTGTACGTTACTACTAAATCTATTGTCACCACAAAGGAAGATATGATGAAGACGAAATAATAGAGAGGGAAGAGCAGATGGGGTGGTCATGTTGCTATTGAAATGTAAATGCCTCGCAAGGAAGACCTGTGTGACCAGAACTGTAACTCTGCTATTTTTACACCCTAACTGCAAGACTGATGTGACAACAATTGATTTTCTGTCTTCACTCTACCTGTAGACTGTGCTGTGCCATAGCTCTTCTAGTGCATGCTTTACCTGCAGGACCAGTGGGACTTTAACAATAGCTCTGCTGTTTTTCCACTCTACGTGCAAAGTTGGTGTGACCTGTGCAATGAAGCAGCTGTCTTTTTGCCAACACCTGCAAGAATGATGTGATTTGAGCAATAGCTCTTTTGTCTTTAAACAGTATCTGCATGACTTGTTGGACCTGAGCGATAGCGCTGCTGTCTCTAGATTCTACCTGCAAGACCTGTTTGGCCTGAGTGTTACCACTGATGTCTTACATTATATCTCCTCTGTGAACTGAGTAACAGCTATATTGTTTTTAGACTGGGCCCTTACGATCTCTGTGATAGCCCTACTGTCTTTAAAACTCTACAAGGAAGTCCTTTGTGAACTGAGTCCTAGCTCTACTCTCTTCAAACTCTACCTGTAATACTGGCACAACCTCAGCGATACCCCTGATGTACTTACACCCTATCTGCAAAATCTGAGCAATACCTCTTCTGTTCATTCACCTTAGCTGCAAGACCTGTGTGACTTCTGCAATAGAACCTGTCTTTAACTCTAGCTGCAAGACATCTGTGATGGGAGTGATAGCACTGCTGTCTTTTTTATTTAAACACATTGTTATTGGAATATTTACACACAGTGCTTACAGCAACCATCCAAGAAGTGCCATGTATCATTAAACAATGCAATTAGGTTGTGGAACAATGCATAAATAGGAAAATAGGAAGTGAACATCATAAGTCTCGAAAGAGATCGGCTAGCAAGCAGCTTCTTCGGGACGACAGCTTGACTCACCCATTCTGCATCGAACATACAACAACCTCCGGATATAGGGAACCCCTCTTATCTGCATTGCCTCCTCCTCTCATCAGTCATGTCTGCCCCATTCCGAACCCCTCAGAAAGCAGAGGCCACCTCAAGTCTGAACAGGAGGTACTATGTGGACATGTAATCAATATGTAGTGCCACCCCAACCTCAGAATAATACGAGGATCTCAGGCCACCCGCAGTGCATCCCTCGGGGTATCTCTGGGCCCATGTCTGTTACAGTCATTAGAGGGTACCTGGCATCTCATCAGGTGAAGGTGGGTCTGGGTGCTGGTGCTCATCTACCAACGCTTCCCATGCCTTGGCCACTTCTATCAACCCAGTATCTCTCCAGGCTTCCCAGAGCAGCAACTCGCTCTCGTAAACCGCCCATCTCAGAAACTCTTTTTTCCAGCACTCCACTCAGAGACCTCTGATAGCACTGGTCTCTTTACAATACAATACATACAAAAATGGCATGATCTGAGCAATACCTCTGTTGACTTTACACCCTACTGGCAGTGCTGCATTTGCTGGCTGGAAGTGGAGGGAGGCAGGGGCACCAGTGTCATGAGTGATGTAATATATGACGTCATCAGAAGGGAATTGCGGGTGCGCGAGTTATAGTTCGCTCTGCTAACTATAACAGCCGAATTTCTCTGGTTTTGTACGACTGAAATGTCCAACTAACTATAACGTCCGTGAAACCTGTGTTTTTTTCAGTGAACTTCTAAGGTTTTTTAAATGCTAATTTCGAACTATAACGTCCCTAAAACCTATGTTTTTTTTCAGTGAATTTATTTATATATATATATGTGTATATATATATATATATATATATTACCTACTGGCGGTCGCCAGTAGGTAGTTATAGTTAGGACCCCTTTTCCATAGGAAAACCTCAACATTCTATTTTGAATAACTTTGGCGCCGGTCGATGAATCCTCGCGAATTTCTCAAAATAGGTGGGGCGCTACGCTCCGCTCCTACCCTGAAAGTCTCGGGGGGATTCGTCAAGCGGGGGCTGAGATAAAAGGGGGGTACCAAAACGCGTTTTTCCCATGCATTTTTCCATAGGACCTTTAGAACGAGCTACAGCCCGAACGGCTGAACAGAATTACTAGAAATTTGGCAGAGAGGTAGTCCCTAGGTCAAGGAAGTGCCTTTTGTAGGTTTGGTGTAAATCTGTTCAGTAGATTCTGAGAAAATAGCCTTTAAATCAATATATATATCTGAGCCCGCTTACGGTACGCTTACGGTACGCTTACCGTACGCTTACCGTAAGCGTACGGTGGCGTGCGCGAGCGCGATTCTGATTGGCTCTTAGATCTTAGTAAACATTCGAATCGGCCGAAACCAGGAAGCGGCGTCCGCCATTTTGTCTCTCGCACTGAGTGTTGTTTATCAAACATGATGGCCAAAAACATGTTACTGGGCTGTTATGACAACTCCCTCCCACATAGTCATGTTGAGGGAGTCCCCAAACATCCCCCAAGAGCAAAAACGGTTTTATTTTTTTTTCGGCAATTTCGCCGAGTACGCTTACCGTACGCTTACCGTAAGCGTACGGTAAAAAAAAAAAAATAAAAAAAACACTATCCACACTTACCCCACCCCCTGTGCTTTTGGTGGCCGTAGGCCACCAAATGTACAGGGCTTATTAATAGGCAAAAAAAACTAAATTTTGGCAACATGAAATTATAAAATCGAAATAAAAAAAACACTATCCACATTGACCCCACCCCCTGTGCTTTTGGTGGCCAAAGGCCACCAAATGTACAGGGCTTATTAAAGTTGATAAAAACCGTGCACGGAACGAACTGCGTTAAGTGGGCGCGCACGCCTCGAATGGCGTAAAGTAACTTAGCATTTAAAAAACCGTACAAATTCACTGAAAAAACCATAGGTTTCACACACGTTATAGTTAGGAATTAGCATTTAAAAAACCTTGCAAATTCACTGAAAAAACCATAGGTTTCACACATGTTATAGTTAGCGGAAATTTTACTGATAAAAAACCAGTGAAATTGCCCCGTTATAGTTAGTGCTGGCAACTATAACTCACGCGACCGCAATCTTCTGCTGATGACATATGTGTCTTTATGAAAAAAAAATATTTGTAATATATGTATAGCTAAAAATGTATGGAAGAAGACATGGGCAAATAAGTGTCTAAATACAGTATTAGCATCAGCAGAGGATTGCGGTCGCGTGAGTTATAGTTGCCGGCACTAACTATAACGGGGCAATTTCACTGGTTTTTTATCAGTAAAATTTCCGCTAACTATAACATGTGTGAAACCATTTTTTAATATGCACAAGCCACTGAATAGAGTTAAAAGAATCAAGAATCAACAATTCTTGAAGGCCATTTCTGTATTCGAGCAGTTCTGGGGTGGACCATAACCTAACCCAAAACATTAATGGTCTTATAATGGCAAAGTAATCTGTTCTTTTAAAATTCAAATCGAGCTGGAGGGGTATTAAAGGTGTACTATTCGGGACCCTTACAATAGCTCTCATGAATTTATTGTCCAAGCCCTGAAAGCTATCTCTGGCCCAAGGTCCCCATATCTCTGCTCCATACAACACAGCAGATTGAATTTTAAATTTAAAAAGCTCTAAGACGGGGGTTACACTCTTGCTTGTGCTAGCGTTCAGTCTACATATAATTGGTTTAACGTTGTGGGCATATGATACCTTACTTTTCTCAATTTGGGCCTTCCAACTTAGTTTTGAATCAAGTGCAATGCCCAAATAGGAAAAGTTTTCCACAGTTCCTAATTTCTGGCCATTCAAAGTCAAAAACCCTCTGTCCGGTTTGCTGGGGTTTAATGCCATACATTTCGTTTTGTCAGCATTTATTTCCAGGCCCTTGGTCATGCAATAACAGCTAAAGGAGTTTAAGAGTGCCTGGAGTCCTTTCTTGGTCTGGGATATAAGAATGGTGTCGTCCGCAAAGAGCAACGCAGGCACCCTCTCTCCATTAAGCTGCGGGCAATCATTAGTACAACCATTCAAATAATTGGGAGCATCATTAACAAACAAGGAAAACAAGGTAGGGGCCAAGACACACCCTTGGCGAACCCCACGTTCAATGGGGATGTTACGTGTCAGTTCGCCATTTGGACCCCCCCTAATGTTTGCATAATTTCCAGCATGCAGCTCAACTATTTGAGCCAAAAGACACCCTGGCAAGCCTACTTCACTTAAGGTCCTCCAGAGCAAGTTGCGAGGGACAAGGTCGAATGCGGCTCTCAGATCTACGAAAGCTACATACAAATGACCTTTCCTAATATGCACGTACTTCCAGATCAGACAACAGAATCTGAATATTTGATCTATGGTACTAGTCTTGCTCCTAAAGCCAGCTTGAAATTTAGAGATTATTTTTGAGTCCTCCAGCCAATCATTAATCCGAAACAGTAAGTGTTTGGCATATAGTTTTTGCAGGGTGTCCATTAGACTAATTGGTCTATAGTTTGAGGGTACCAATCTGTTCCCCTTTTTAAAGATTAACACAACTTCCGCTGCACGCCAACTATCTGGAGAGCAACAGCTTGTAGACAGAACATTAAACAAACGATTTACATAAGGAGCCCATACTTCGATGGCGTGTTTATATAGATCCCCCGGTATTTTATCAGGGCCTGGTGCTTTACTATTTTTTAGTTCATTAATTGCCCTTGTTGTTTCCTCCAGTGTGAAGTCAAGGGGTTCAATAAGAGGGGGGGACCATGATATCTTGTTGTCATCACCATCATATTGTTTATAAAGGGATGTGAAATGGGTCACCCATGTCATTTCATCCAAAAACGTGTCTTTTACAGCTCTGCCTGCATGCCCCCCATTTGCCACCAACCTCCAAAACCCAACATTATCATTAGTTTTTGCAGCAACTAGCATTTCTGACCAAATCGACTCTTCCCATAGTTTTTTTGATGTTTTTTGGGCACACTTATATACCTCCCTTGCAAGTTTGACTCCTTCTTTTGATTTGCTTTTAATAGCAAGCAAGAGGTTTCTCTTGGCCAGCCTGCATGAATGATCGTACCATAGTTTTCCGTGACTTCCCACTCTTATATTTTGTTGCTTTTTCCTTGGCATTTTTGACAAGCAAGTTTTTAGTTCACTGAAGAAAACATTGTGTAGTTCGATAAAGTGATCAAAGTGGACAGGTAGAATAGATTGTCCAGCTATAGGTCCGAACATTTCCCCAAAGAGAGAGTACACCGATGCTAGGGCCTTGCCATCAGACAAAATATAGGGCCATTTTACTGCACGTCTATTATTATTTATGTGTACATCCTCACACATTTTGCCATTGGTGGTCTCAGATGATAGAGTAACTAGGTTGGTAGTAATATCACTAAACATTTGCACATCAATGTAAAGTTCTAAAGGGTAGTGATCACTTTCCTCCCTACTTGTCACTTTTAAATCAATCAAATAATGCCAAAGGTTAAGTGAGACAAGTATGAAATCTAGATTACTATTGGATTTCGCAAAAGTTGGTTGTTTTGTCAAGTCCGAAGGGAGGCGGCCGTTACATGCTCTAAGACCATGATCTGCCGTTAGCCTAAGCAATTGAACGGCCAAAGTGGAGCACTTAACAAAGTTTGAGGTTTCAAGCTGGGGAATTTTGTACACCTGGTCCTCATCCTCAAAGACGTCATTAATACCAGAAACCGGTTCGAAATTACAGTTTAGGTCGCCTCCCAGAATTACCGGAGTATCTCCAACCACCTTTTTCAAAAAGAGATCCAGTGTTTCCAGAGTAGGTGAGACCTTGGAATGGGCAAGTGGTCTATTATAGATGTTGACAATGTAACATTCATTTCCATTTGAGGGTACAATTTTTAGGGCCAGAATATCGGGTGTTCCTGTATCTATAATTTCACCCCTCATAACCAAGGTGATTTTAAGCCATATGATCAACCCCCTGACGGTCTCCCCCTATCAGACTGAACTGCCTCAGTGCCATAGGTTTTGTATCCGACTCTATGCGGAACATCTAATGCCCATGTTTCTTGCAATAAACAAAGGTCACTAGTATCAACATAATCAGCCCATTCAGGATCCTTAAGATTTTTACCAACACCAGCAATGTTCCAAGACAAAATGAGAAAACGTGGGGTCAGTCTATTACTGGAACAGGTTTGGTCATCAAAAGCCGGCATAAGTACCGGCTGGTGGTGAACATTACCTAACTGTATATCTCTGTCTCAATGACCACATCTCTTACTATAGTATTGGTTCCCCCATCTAAACAGCCCACATCCAGATCGTGACATACTTTATCAGCTGCTAGAGACCTTTCCTTGCTCTGGTGGTGATAAGACTTATTACCTAGTATACAGTAAGTGTCATATAACTTGGGAATACAATCTGGCATAGTCCCAGGTCAATCAACAGCATCTAGACAACTGAACCTGTTAAAGGTGGGAATACCAGACCACATATTTCGATCTGCCTGTCTAGCCAAGTTGGGTACATAACCGTGATACTGTTTGACAGTGTTCCAATTGGACCCATAATATATGGGCCTAGGTGGGGGGTAAAAAAACGATAGGGGCCTAGCTTCAATGGGTGGTGTGTCTCCATATGATTTCCATTTGCAAATCTGTTCAGCACTATGGGGTTCCTCAAAAGAAATGACTATGCAGTCACCCATGATTGATTTAGCTATGGGTCCTACCCACGGCACCCTACGAACCATAAGGATTTTACTTTTCATGTGATTCGGAATGGGTTTATTCGAATTTAACCAATAGATCACTTTATTTTTTAGAGATTGAAAGTTCTCCACATATTGGTTTTCTAATTCAGGTACCCCTGTAAGAACAATTACAAATGGGCTTGCGTCAGGTGGTAAATCTGTATACCCTCCTTTAAAGTTGTTATAAGCATGGCCAGATTGATAGTTTGGCTTATTAGGAACATTGACAAAAGATCTATCAGTCAAGGGTTTATTACTGGCAGGTAGATTAGATGTGGATTTCTGTGGAACAGGGGTGTTGGGGATAGGAGAATGGGTAGTAGCAACATTTGGTAATTGAGGCGTTTTGCTTTGAACATGACCCTTCAGCAAAGATTTATTAGAGGTATTTACAGATGACGAGGTCGAGGGAATTGGATTTGATGTGGCTGATGTATTTGTTATCGATTTTATATTTGTACTTTTTACTATTCCCTCTTTTTGCTGCTGTATGCTAGTTGGATTTTTATTCAGAGGTATCACAGGAGCAGTAGCTGGTGCTTGCATAGACACTATGGGTACATCAGTGCAATTGAGACTTAAGCTAGATAGTGTAATAACACTTTTTTCTACCTCAAGCAACTGATTCTCAATGCCAGTTAACCTCACTTCTAGTGGCCTGAGTAGTTTCTTAAGCGTCTCCCATACCAGTTTTAAAAAGTCTTCCCTTCCCCCTTCCTGTTCTACCATGTTCAAAGAATTTCTCTGGCCCTCATTGACAGAGTGGTCAGCCATTATGACCGAGTTTTGCTCATCTGTGCTATCATTGACGCTTTGAACAATTAGAGGCGCTTGGTCAGACATATTATTAGCAATACTTACATTGGGTGTTTGCGGGGCCCCCCTATAATGTTTTGACTAAAGGCTACCTTCGCCTTTTTTCTAGCATACGCAGATATATGTTTCCGTTTTCTCTTATGTTTTAGTGATGTCTTAACAGGCACCTGGCTTTTGGTCGGGTCTGTTTCCACCAATACCTTTTGCTTCTCACCATTTTTACTACCCACGATATTCCCTATCAGTGGATCCGAAGATGGAAAACTTTCAGATACAACACTGACAGAGGGGCCCGAGGGAACAAAGTCTTGATTAATAGAGGGAGTTGTTTCCTCAGCAGTAGAGTGAACCTCGACCAAGGTGATAATTGGTGTGGGGCCAGTAGTGCGCTCAGGGGTTTTTGAGAAGACAATACTACCTAGAGAGGATTTTTTCCTTAATACTAGTTCGGTAGAGAGCCTCCTTGCAGACTCCAGCTCCAAGGATACTCTGTGCTGGAGTTTAGTAATCTCATTATCAATTGAAAGGCTAGTCCTTGTGATAAAATCATCCAGGGTACCTGTAGCCTTTTTCACGGATTTGGTAGACTTACTCCTAGTTTCACGGACAGACATTATTTGAACTATAGGTTGTTTAGAATTAAAACACAAGCGCAACTAGACAACTCACGTAAAAAAAAAAAAAAAAAAAAAAGAAACCAAGAGGGATGGCCCGGTCCGGTCTTAATCGGTCTATAACGGCCTAAAACGGCCCTGTCTTTGCCCAGTCTTAGCCCCGGCCTTTGCCCCGCGCGCGCCCCGCGTGCGCGTTACTGTCACTGATTATCAGGGAGAAGAACAGGTGGAGGGGGCGGGAAGAGGACCAGCTGCGGCCGATCAGCGCCGCTGAGCACGCTGGTCCTCGCAGTCCCGCCTCTGTCCTTGGTGTCAGCTGTAATGTCCCTGAAGGCGCGTTGGTGCTCCAATGCACGAGTGGAAACCCAAGGGCTGGATCCCCAACAAGGTCTCTTGCCTGCGAGCGGCTCCCGCGAAGCGGGGGCCGCCAGGCGTGGCGAAGTGGCCAGAAAACGGACAGGCAAACAGGAGCAGCACTCCCAGCAAGGTCAGTGAAGTAACCCAAGCAGCTCTTACTCCGCGGTGATTTTAACGGGTGGAGGGGGCGGGAAGAGGACCAGCTGCGGCTGATCAGCGCCGCTGAGCACGCTGGTCCTCGCAGTCCCGCCTCTGTCCTTGGTGTCAGCTGTAATGTCCCTGAAGGCGCGTTGGTGCTCCAATGCACGAGTGGAAACCCAAGGGCTGGATCCCCAACAAGGTCTCTTGCCTGCGAGCGGCTCCCGCGAAGCGGGGGCCGCGAGGCGTGGCGAAGTGGCCAGAAAACGGACAGGCAAACAGGAGCAGCACTCCCAGCAAGGTCAGTGAAGTAACCCAAGCAGCTCTTACTCCGTGGTGATTTTAACGGGTGGAGGGGGCGGGAAGAGGACCAGCTGCGGCCGATCAGCGCCGCTGAGCACGCTGGTCCTCGCAGTCCCGCCTCTGTCCTTGGTGTCAGCTGTAATGTCCCTGAAGGCGCGTTGGTGCTCCAATGCACGAGTGGAAACCCAAGGGCTGGATCCCCAACAAGGTCTCTTGCCTGCGAGCGGCTCCCGCGAAGTGGCCAGAAAACGGACAGGCAAACAGGAGCAGCACTCCCAGCAAGGTCAGTGAAGTATTAATTAAACATAATACTTATGAGGGAGTGACACCCTCTCTCTGGCACAGGATGCAAGGGAATATGGGGGTTTGGGTGGGGCAGTGTAATAATACTCAGATATACATTTTAATACCTGGGTATTAATGTATATTACATTTAATATGACTATTAAGTAATTAATTAATAATTAAATTAAATACATATTATGAGTGTGTGACACCCTATCTCTGGCATGGGAAGCAAGGGAAACAGCGGTTTTAGGTGGGGAAGTGTATTAATAACCGAGTATTTATTTTAAGACTTGTTTAGTATTTTAATAATATAATATTAACAATTTAGAAATACTGTTATAATTAAAATAAAATTATATGAGTGTTTAAAATTTGCCATCTGGTGTGAGATGATACACAAATAGATTAGTTGTGCAGTGGTGTGAAGTATTTTAAAAAAATTATTGATTATTAATAGTTGATATAGTATAAACAAATAAAACATTTAAACAAGGGTGAAAATGGGTATATGTACACTCATATAATTTTATTTAAAAAACAGTAATTTAGATAATAATAAAAATACATTTATCTTTAAAATATAACTGAAATAAATTAATAGAACGTATAAAAGTATATAATATAAATATTTATTAATTTAAAATAATATGACAGTGAATTAGAAATTGTTATTAAATTAGTATAACTATGTTCAATTATGTATTATTTTTAAAAATAACAGTTTCAAAGGAGTACATTAAAAAAAATTAGACATATTTTTTAGATTTTTCCTATGTTTTTTTATTCAAGTGCATGGGTGAAATTATCCTTTTTTTCTTTTCACTTTTACAGATGACGTACCCATTTGTGCATTTGTTTCTACAGTAGGTGGAGCGTCAAGGTCAAGATCGGAAGCAAGGAAGAGCTGCGGTCAGGTAAGACCCAGTTTATTTATTAAATAGAGATTGTGGGTGGCATACTTTAATTGTAAGGAGAGAGGAAGGAGGTAGTTAGATAGCTGTTAGTATTTTGAAGTATGTTTTGAGTGTTTTAACAACATTTTCCTTCATATACAGGTAGCAGTTGTGGGCCTACGTCAGGGTGATTGCTTTTTTCACATTTGGATTTTTAAAAAAAACGAATTATGTGTTAAGAATTATTAATATTTATTTTAAACCAATGTGTAAAGACAGCTATTTTTTTTGTTACTTTTTGGTGCATCGCGCTTAAAAAAAAAAGAATAGCGTACTCATGGATGTTCGAGCATGTGGAAGTTTGGAGAACACAGATGGCATGGATGGAACATTGGATGTTTTGGACAATTTGGAATTTTTAAAAATGGTTTTTAAGCCCTTCGCTGCTAGGCCTTTTCCCCTCCTGTGCTAAGCCTTTTTTGGGCTATTTGGGGTAGTGCGCGCTTAGGCCCCTGTAACTTTTTGACCACATTAGGTATCCACGCCAAATTTGCGTCCTTTTCTTCCAATATCATGGGGATTCTAAAGGTACCCAGGGAATGTGGATTCTCCTAGAGGGTTCCCAGAAATTAGTCAAAATACAGCAAAATGTTGTTTTTTATGTGAAAAATGGGAAAAACGGGCTGCAAATGAAAGCGTCTGGGTTTTTCTCTGCAAATGGTATCAAAAAAAGGTTTGTGGGGCTGAAATCACCATTTCTACAGCTTTTAGGGAATGACAGAATTTGGTCAGAAAACCAACATTTTTTACACAGTTTTGGCATTTTTCTGGGACATACCCTATTTTTGCTATGTTTTGTGCTTTCAACCTCCTTCCAGTTAATGGTAAGAATGGGTACAAAATAAATAATGGATCATGGACAGCTATACATTTTTGAAAATTAGACAAAATTCTGAATTCAGCAAGGGGTCATTTGTGTAGATCCATCAAGGTTTCTTTATAGAAACTACCAGTTAAATATAGGAAAAATTCAAAATTAGTTGAAAAAAGCAGCCTTTTGTGTCAACGTTTTCACCTGTAACTTCTTCTAATTATGGCATCTCTTTGAAAGCAATGTACCGTTACATCCGCTGGACCTTCCTGGTTGTGGGGATATATAGGACTTGTAGGTTCACCAAGAGCCCAACGAACCCAGAGTAAAAAACTGAGCAGCATTCTGTAATGGTTTTTTCTTATGTTCTGGGTATATAGCAATTATTGTGGGAAAATGTATACATGGAAAAATCGGTATGAAAGACACCTATGTATTTCTGAAATGGGAACAAATTCCATAGTTTAGAAACAGTGCATATTTGCACATTTTCGAAATTGGGAATACTCATAGCATGAGAATTATTGGTAATTTTTCAAAATGACTTTTTTTTTACACAATGTCTTTCATTTGGAAGGGAGAAATGCATCAAAAATCAATAGGTAATAACAGTTGCTTTACAAATCTGAACTACCCCAAGTCTTCCGATAAAAATGGTACCTCACTTGTGTGGGTAGGCATAGTGCCCACGACAGGAAATGGCTCAAAACCTAACGTGAACACACTACATTTTCACAATGAAATTTTACACATTTTTTGCCAAGAGTCTAGTTGTAGTTTTTGAACCCTAGCTCTGCCGGCACCTAGGGAAACCTAGCAAACTTACACATTTTTGAAAACTAGACACCCAGGGGAATCCAGGATGGGGTGACTTGACTGCCTCCCACCATGATGTGTTACCCAGAATCCCTTGCAAACCTATAAAATTTACCCAAAAAAACACATTTTCCCCACATTTCTGTGGTAGAAAGTTCTGGAATCTGCGTGGATCAATACATTACCACCCACCTTGTGTTCCCCAAAGTCTTACGAGAAAAATGGTACCTCACTTGTGCAGGTTGGCCTACTGCCCACGACAGGAAATGGCACAAAATGCAACGTGGTCACACCTCAATTTCGTAGTGAAAAATGACCCTTTTTTGGCAAAGTGCCTAGCTGTACTTTTTGAACCCTAGCTCTACCAGCACCTTGTGAATCCTAGCAAACCCATACATTTTTGAAAACTAGACACCCAGGGAAATCCAGGATGGGGTGACTTGAGTGCCTCCCACCAGGGTCTGTTACCCAGAATCCCTTGCAAACCTAAAAAATTGTCAAAAAATACACATTTTCCCCACATTTGTTTGATGGAAAGTTCTGGAATCTGCGTGGATCCACAAATTTCCACCCACCCCGCGTTCCCCAAAGTCCTACGAGAAAAATGGTACCTCACTTGTGCGGGTCGGCCTAGTGCCCGCAACAGGAAACGGCGCAAAACGCAACGTGGTCACGCCTCAGTTTTGCAGTGAAAAATGACCCTTTTTTGCAAAGTGCCTAGCTGTAGTTTTTTAACCCTAGCTCTGCCGGCACCTAGGGAACCCTAGCAAACCTATATATTTTTGAAAACTAGACACCCAGGGGAATCTAGGATGGGGTGACTTGAGTGCCTCCCACCAGGGTCTGTTACCCAGAATCCCTTGCAAACCTAAAAAATGGACAAAAAAACCCATTTTCCCCACATTTCTGTGGTGGAAAGTTCTGGAATCTGCGTGGATCCATAAATTTCCACCCACCCCACGTTCCCCAAAGTCCTACGAGAAAAATGGTACCTCACTTGTGCTGGTTGGCCCAGTGCCCATGAAAGGAAACGGCGCAAAACGCAACGTGGTCACACCTCAATTATGCAGTGAAAAATGACCCTTTTTTTGGCAAAGTGCCTAGCTGTAGTTTTTGAACCCTAGCTCTGCCGGCACCTAGGGAAACCTAGCAAACCTATATATTTTTGAAAACTACACACCCAGGGGAATCTAGGATGGGGTGACTTGAGTGCCTCCCACCAGGGTCTGTTACCCAGAATCCCTTGCAAACCTAAAACATTTTCAAAAAAACCACATTTTCCCCACATTTCTATGATGGAAAGTTCTGGAATCTGCATGGATCCACAAATTTCCACCCACCCTGCGTTCCCCAAAGTCCTACGAGAAAAATGGTACCTCACTTGTGCGGGTCGGCCTAGTGCCCGCGACAGGAAACGGCACAAAACGCAGCGTGGTCACACCTCAATTTTGCAGTGAAAAATGACCCTTTTTTGGAAAAGTGACTAGCTGTAGTTTTTTAACCCTAGCTCTGCCGGCACCTATGGAAACCTAGCAAACCTATATGTTTTTGAAAACTAGACACCCAGGGGATTCCAGGATGGGGTGACTTGAGTGCCTCCCACCAGGGTCTGTTGCCCAGAATCCCTTGCAAACCTAAACAATTGTCAAAAAAAACAAATTTTCCCCACATTTCTATGATGGAAAGTTCTGGAATCTGTGTGGATCCACAAATTTCCACCCACCCCGCGTTCCCCAACGTCCTACGAGAAAAATGGTACCTCACTTGTGTGGGTCGGCCTAGTGCCCGCGACAGGAAACGGCGCAAAACGCAACGTGGTCACACCTCAATTTTGCAGTGAAAAATGACCTTTTTTTGCAAAGTGCCTAGCTGTAGTTGTTGAACCCTAGTTCTGCCGGCACGTAGGGAAACCTACCAAACCCATACATTTCTGAAAACTAGACACCCGGGGGCTGCCAGGGAGGTATGGCTTGCGTGGATCCCCAATAGTTCCTTACTCAGAATCCCCTGCAACCCTCAATTTTAGCTGAAAAAATCACTTTTTTTCACACATTTTGGTGTGGGAAAGTTGTGGCATCACCGGGCTCACACAAATTTACCACCACCCAGCGTTCCCCCAGGTCTCCTGGTAAAAATGGTGCCTCACTTGTGTGGGAGGCCAAAGTACCCGCGACAGGCAAGGGCCCAAAACGTAGTGAGGCGACATCAAAATGGCCTATCGCAAAACCACCTGGTTTTGCAAGGGGGGTCACTTGGGTTTTTGGCCCGGTGCTCGGCGGCCATCTAGGGAAACCTACCAAACCCATACATTTCTGAAAACAAGACACCTGGGGGCTACCAAGGAGGTATGGCTTGCGTGGATCCCCCAACGTTTCCTTACCCAGAATCCCCTGCAAACCTCAATTTTAGCTGAAAAAATCACTTTTTTCAAACATTTTGGTGTGGGAAAGTTGTGGCATCACTGGGCTCACACAAATTTACCACCACCCAGCGTTCCCCCAGGTCTCCCGGTAAAAATGGTGCCTCACTTGTGTGGGAGGCCCAAGTACCCGTGACAGGCAAGGGCCCAAAACGTAGTGAGGCGACATCAAAATGGCCTATCGCAAAACCACCTGGTTTTGCAAGGGGGGTTGACTTGGGTTTTTGGCCCGGTGCTCGGCGGCCATCTCGGGAAACCTACCAAACCCATACATTTCTGAAAACTAGATACCCGGGGGCTTCCAGGGAGGTATGGCTTGCGTGGATCCCCCAACGTTTCCTTACCCAGAATCCCCTGCA
This sequence comes from Triturus cristatus, assembly GCF_964204655.1. NCBI lineage: Eukaryota > Metazoa > Chordata > Amphibia > Caudata > Salamandridae > Triturus > Triturus cristatus. Next base: position 1,270,697,006 of record NC_140585.1, on the reverse strand, counting down.
AACCTTAATTTTAGCTGAAAAAATCACTTTTTTCACACATTTTGGTGTGGGAAAGTTGTGGCATCACCGGGCTCACACAAATTTACCACCACCCAGCGTTCCCCCAGGTCTCCCGGTAAAAATGGTGCCTCACTTGTGTGGGAGGCCCAAGTACCCGCAACAGGCAAGGGCCCAAAACCTAGTGAGGCGACATCAAAATGGCCTATCGCAAAACCACCTGGTTTTGCAAGGGGGTCACTTGGGTTTTTGGCCCGGTGCTCGGCGGCAATCTAGGGAAACCTACCAAACCCATACATTTCTGAAAACTAGACACCCGGCGGCTTCCAGGGAGGTATGGCTTGCGTGGATCCCCCAACGTTTCCTTACACAGAATCCTCTGCAAACCTCAATTGTAGCTGAAAAAATCACTTTTTTCACACATTTTTGTGTGGGAAAGTTGTGGCATCACCGGGCTCACACAAATTTACCACCAATTCCATTAAAATAAAATTGCAATACAGTCAAGTAAGATAGAATAGGTGTTAGTGATAGTTAGAAATGGAGTATGTGTGCAATATTGTCTAGGTAGCCACCATCAACAACTACTGTTGAATTTGTCCCAATAGTCTCGCTGACATTTCTTTTGTTCTTTTGGAAATTTGTGGGTTCAGCCTAACCGTCAATGATTAGGCTATTCTTATTCCTTGGAAACTTTGCTCCTTCTTCAAAAGTTCTAAGAAATGATAAAGATTTGGGTGTGTTTTTCTGATTGATTTATTGAAGGAGGTGTGCCATCCCTCTATGGCATTACTGGTTGTTGCTCCTCAATCTAAGCAGGCCGTGTAACAGTTCCATCACTTCACAGGAAGCGTTGGCTTCCACCTCAATTCATTTGTCCTCAAAGTAGTTTAGTAGGGCGCCCAATTTATCTTCATTTGTAGTAAAATAGTCAGATTCAGTATTTGATGTGTAGTATTCACCCACACAGTCAGGAAGAACAAAGTAGAATGGGCAGTTTGTTTTTTAAAACTCAAATTGCATTTCACTATGTAATCCTCGACTAAGGATGTTTTAAAAGTTTTTCTCCACTACGACTGTGAAAAGTGAAAAAACATCCTTGAATTTGGGTATCAGGAAACATTTTGGTTATGGTGTTATTCATTGATAATTCTAAATCAATTATCACTTTTCTTTCACTTTTATTTTGTGTTTTAGAGTTTAGCACTGTTACAAATTCAGTGTAAATTGAGGTTTACTTATCGGGAGTAAACTGTACACTAAGGGAACTACAGTGTTATTAATGTAGGCGTGAATAGTGTGTACTTGCGGTATTGGATAGGGTGTGGATTTAAATGTCCCATCATCATCCAAATATCACTAATCTCCAATTTTACAAGGTTACAGGGTGTGCTAAAGATTAGTATTCTTTTCTGAGGGTTTTTGTTGTCATGCAAAAGAAAGATTTCATTAGTAACAGTAACAGTTAGTTCAGGAGGAATGTTAATATCAAAGTATGTTTGGGGTGTTACATGTTGGGGTTTTCTTGCCTGTTTTTTCCTCTGTATAATCTGTGTAAATTTGGGATTGTGGGCATAGAACTTGCTACATGAATAGGTATATGTTGGGATACCTTCCTCAAAACTGCGTCACATGATTCATTGGAGGTGGATGCAAGTTCTTTCATTTAATTTATGATTTCTCTAACCTCAATCTCCATTGTAGAGGCACAGTGGTTATGCTCTGTGGTCCTTTCAGCAGTGTCCCCAAGAGCTCTGCCTGTGCAATGGGATGAGTAATACTGCACATACCTCCAATGACTCCTGGGCTCAGTTAATCTCTCCTTACAAAAAAGGTAGCCACTGTGTTTTAGGAGTCTGTTTCCACTTTGGGAAGTAGCTTGTCTTGCTGAGGCTATTTTGGAAATGTCTATAAATGAAGGGAGAAAATGATTTTTAGACTTATATGTTTTTAATGAATATTTAATCTGCAAATTTAGTTTTTTAGTAATATATGTTTGACTAGTGAAATTTCAGAAAACATTTATTTACAATGTCTTGCTCTTAATATGTACTTTTGGAATTTGACATTGTTTATTGTTTTGAATCTGCTAAAAAAACTGGTTAATAATTATTTAGTTCTTAATTGAGTTTTTGAAGAACATGCTCTTTGTTATATTTTTTGATTTGGATTTGTGATCAATGATTTTCTAATATGGTTTGTAGTTGATTCCTATTATAAGAAAAAAAGGCATTTCATATAGGTAAAGTGTTTTGCCTCACCTTAGTAAAGGTTCATTTGGTTGCTTGTTTTTTTTTTGCTGGTATAGAATTGTTTCTTCAGCTGTTTTTGTGGATTTCAGTTTTCTCCCTTCTGTGTGATGTTGGGAAGGTTTAAAAGGAATAGTGGATATTTACTGGTTAATGTTTGCTTAGCTTTTGGGTTTGTAAAAATACATGTTTTTGTTAGTTCTTGTTGCAACATTAGGCTTTTCAACTAAATTACCTGTGAAAGGCCTTCTGGTTGTCGAAGTACTGATGGTGATGATGTTTTGCAGTCCAGATGATAGTTTTCTGTTTCTTTAAGCTGTGCAAAAAACAAGAAAATGACTGTATGTTTAATTTTTTATTGTTTACTTTTATTAAAACAAGAACTGATCAACACCTTCCCGAGGCAACCAGCTGGTGGAGTTAAAATAGTAATTTTGCCCCCCACCACTGTCCAGCACCCTCACAAATGCAACCATTCAACTGAGTTAGAATAGTAATTTTGGCTCAGTACTGACCAGCACGTTCCCCAAGATAATTTATTTATTTAACACTGGAAATATAATTTTCTTTGTAATACAAAAACTTTACAGTGTACTTACAGACAAATTTCCTCTGAAATGTGTTTCAATTTTGAATGTAGTATGTCTATTATCAAAGTCTGTGATTTAAAAAAAAAATTACAATTTAAGTTTTTACTTTGTTTTTCACTCAAAAGTTATATTAGAATTATTTTAAACATACACTCATTTTGAACAGAATATGGGTATTGTATTGCTGTTTTTTTTCAAGTTCTGTGAATATATAAAAAATGTAAAAATATTTTTAGGTTTCTTTCTAAATATATTTCGTTTTTAACTTACACTTACTCCTGTCAATAGATGGCAGTGTTTGAAGTCCAAGCCGGCAGTTTTCCCCTCTTACTATAGATGTGCATGGTTATCAGGGATGTCAGTGCATCACTGAGAACAAAGTGGTAGTTGGCCAAATTTATACATTTGTTAGGGGTAAACGAAATTGTAAAAGAAAATATATTTTTTGAACAATTTTTCTACATGATTCAGACCCTGACAAAATGCATAATTATTATGTTGTGTGTGAAATCTTGGTTTATACGTTCCAGTTCAGAATGGCAGCCATTTTGAGTAGATGATGGGTTGGCTGCTGTAGTGAAAATAGTGGAAGGACACCTGTTTCTTCTGTTTGTATGTGGGTGCTGCTTTTGCCACCGAGTGTGTAGTGTTTCTCTGTAAAATGTGGTGTTTATTCAAGAAAATGTCTATATATACACAAAAAAATAAAATCTTTGAGGTAAAATAATTTTTAAATTATTAAATATTTTTAAAATATTTTTTCTGTAACATTACTTATGCTTAAAGTTAGCAGAATTAATGTGCACTGTAATGGTATGCGCTGTATTAGTATACAGAGTAATGGTACGCATTGCAATGTCAGTTTCAATGTATCCCTATGAACATGAATGGCTTGCGTTGTAAAAACATGCATTGGAATGGTAGTTGTGTTGTAAAATCCATGTTGTAAAAGTATGCGTTGTCATGCTATGCGTTGCAACGTCATATATTCACTGTTCCGTGGCCCAGGTCAACTGCAGAGGTTTCCTCTCTGATACATTCCAGATCCAGAGGGGCACCCAGCAGAGGTGCCTGCTCTCCCCCACCTGTCCCTCCCTGGCCTCTGCTGCCACTCGCCGCTTAAAGCAAGTGTACCCATCGCGGGAGGCCTTTCTAAAGTGTATTTTTATGCCAATAACGTCCCCCTTGTTGATCTCCACTGCTGTCTACCGGCTTTACTGGAAGTCATTGATGACTTCATGGCCCTTTGTGGATATAAAGGGAACTGGGAGAAAAGTGAGGCCCTCCCACTTTCGGCAGAGCACCACCAAGTGGAAATCCACAGATACCCGTTTCACTGGAAACCCTCACGGCTCAAATACGGAAGATCTTGGCCAATCGACGTCTAGCTGGGATGATCATGGACACCCTGATGCCCCTGATCACACAGATGAAGATGGACTTTGATAAATGGTCCCTTCTGGGATTTTCCATCTGGGGCAGGGTGCAGGTGGTAAGGATGACCATGCTGCCATGCTTTACATACACATTAGGCATGCTTCCTGTTGTGGTGTCTATGGGGCAACATAGCATTTGCGTCGGTGGCCAGACCCTTCACAGTGGAAGGAAGCAGGAATACGCACTCTGTGTCAGGGGCTGCAGGACGGTGACCTGAAATCTTTTGACTGTATGAGGAAGGAATTTGATCTACACCCACAACAGGACTGGCAGTGCCTACAGCCTACAGCTACAGCACTGCCTGAGGTGCTGTACCGGCTCGACCATGATCTCTGCAACCCTCACCGGTGGTGGAATATTGGTTCATGTGTGGCTGGCATAGATGAGTGATGTTGGAGCTCTACAGCATGCTCTTGAGCTACCTTTTCTCCAATCCCCTCATGATCAACCTCTTTACCAAGTGGCAGGACTGATTGCAGATCACCATTGAGGAAGAGGAATGAGCTGACAGTCTGCAAGCCCTGGACAGAGGTGCCCGGGAAGCCGGGTAAAAATTCTGACTATTTAAGATGCTCTACGAGTGGTTCTGGACCCTGACAAAGCTGCAGAGGGCCGGCCTCCTACCCCAATCGAAGTGTTGGAGATGTCCAGATACCCACTGCGATCCCACTCACATTAGATGCAACTGCCCCTCAATCCGACCCTTCTGGTCCCATGTTGGAGACACTTTGGGAGCGTCCATGTCTCTTTGCCTCCCCCTCGCTCCCCCGTCATCCTCCTGCATGATACTAGAGACACCCCGGATCTTTCCCGTCCATAACGCTGCTTCTTACCTACAGCCTCTTTGCAGGAGGACTGGACGGTGGCGACGATATGGACAGCATCACATGAGCGGGTTATCAATAGAATGCAGGATCAACCAGAGGTGTTTGCATAGACAAAGGGCCCCTTCCTGCATGATGCACCCAGAAGTGGGTTGTGCTATCGCCGTCCCATCCCCTCTCCCCACTAATGATGCAGAATCTCACACTTAGTTCACTGGGGAGTCAGGCCCCTTCAGTGGCCATAGGTCTGATTGGCCCAAATATGGCACCCACGTATTGTCATGACCCCACCTAAGCAGACACCCTGGCCTTTCCTACCCCCTCCTGTCCCCCACCCCCTCTTGTGATGCTCCCCCTCCACTTCTGGCCCATAGCCCTCACTCTCCCTTCTTCTCCCCTTTGCCTCCCCTGTAGCCCCTCCACCCTACCCAACAGACATGGAGGCAGGTGGATCCCCTTTCTCAGCATGGACAGTCACACCCATGCACTCATGACCGCCACACAAACCCTCCTCCTGGGGACCTCGACCCACCGCCATGCTGGTAGCTTATGGCTCTTCCCAGACTGACCCGTCAGAACCCTCCACACCAACAGCGTAACCTGCTTCTTCTTCAACTTAACTTGTGATCTTCCCCACCCCGGGGCCTAGACGACTGCTCCCTCCACTATGCGAAGACTCTCTTAGATCCTTATTCCCTCCCTCCCCCCCTTTTTGTTGACCCACGGCTCACAGGCTTTACCCCTTATCGGTTAGCACCCACGGCTCGGGGTCCGGCACCCACTCCAGGTTGACTGTTTAACTAAACTGAATCTCCTATTAATGGTATGTGTCATTCCGTTGCTACACTTCCCCCATCTCACCCAATCCTCCCCCCGTTCCCTCTCACCTTCCTCTCCCATTGGTGCAGCGACTAATCTAGCATTTTTCCTCCTTTGCTGCTTTGCCCCCATCTTGTAAAATGTTGCCTTGAAAACCAATAAAATATAAAGATAGTGCTTTTTCTCATTAACCGCAATGATGAAGTTTTGCAGTAAAGTTTTGCACTAATTTAATATCGCTTCGGAAATCCATAACTCTGGTTAGACACATCTGATTACCCTTGTTTTGGTGTCTAAAATTATTTAAAAATCGTATTACATTTTATAAATTGGTTGTCGGAATGAAGGAGCATCTTTGGGGTATTGTAGGAGTGTTGCATGGTGAAACCTAACCAGCATCACCACCTTCCTGCATTTTGTGAATGGATAAATGGCTGCATGAGTGGATGGGTGAGTGAAAGAGTGCATGTATGATGACTTATTGAGTGTCTAAACCCATCAATGACACAAATTGTGCTTTCCTTCGAACAAAAGACCTATTGGCATTGCCATTGCATGTGTTTTCCCCCAACAGGAAACATTTCTTCCTTCTGGCAAAAGCCCCTTTGTCTACTAACCCTTTTACTGAAGTGTTTTCAATGTGTTGATTAGGGATCTATAATGTTGCAAAGTCCAAGGCTTCAAATCATCATATCCTTTTTATTTAGACATTGTCACATTCACAATGTATGAAGCTGAAGAAGATAAATAAAATAATTCAATACAATATAATCTTGTGCAAGGGAGTGGCCGAAATTAAAGTAGCCCACAATTGAACTAAACTTGGTTCAATCCATGTTTGCAAAGCAAGCACATATGACCCTCCCTCTGTAGAAGAGTTCCTTTCAGCCCATTATCCTCCTTACATCTATGTACCCTTTCATCCTTCCATATACTAATCCACCCATCTGCCCCTCTCTTCACCTGTTCATTCACACATCCATCCACTCACTCATCCAACCATGTTTTCTTCTATCCATCAATCCATCCTTTCACCCTTTCGTATATACATTCATGTTTTCAATGACATTTGCAATAATATATCCATTCACCATCCATCCTTTCATTCATCTATTCCTTCACTCTTCCTTCAGCAATTCTTTGACCGATCTATCCATTGTTCAGTCTATTAACCATTCCACCTTTCGATCTTTTCACTCTTCCATTGATTCTTTCACCCTTCCATTTATTCTTCCTTTCACTCTTCTCTCCTTTCACGCTTCCATCTAGCCATCCTTTCATTTTTACATCCAGTCATCCTTTCACCCTTCCATCCACTCTTTCATCATATATATTCTCTTAATTCTTTCCTTTCATGTTCTTTTCACCGTGCCTTCCTCCTCCTGTCATTTCTGCTCCCATTCTTTCTACCTATCTTTTATTGTTATCTTTCCTTTTCCTATCTTTCTCTGATGCTCGCTTTTTCTATTTAAAAAACAACATGGTGATGAAAGGAACGCTTGAATTAATCTCACCCACTGGCATCGTTCTGGGCTGCATTGAAGACCATTATTTAAACTGGTGTGCATAATAATATTGGAATGGGCCCCAATTAATTACCAGGTCCTGAGATTAATTCAAGTATTTCATCCATCACTTTTTTGTATACCTTAGCACTTTTTCTATTTGTCTATCTTTCTGTGTTTATTTCAGTGCAATGCCCTTGGTTTTGAAGGATATGCCTGGATGTTGGTCCCGTACTCACTGTGCCACTTGTACCAAGCTACACCAGACTCAAGAGCCCGAAGTAGGGTGAACCCAGTCTTGGGTTGCTTGTGTTCCAGTTTAAAGAGGGCCTGGCCTTGCAGTTCAGGATGGACTGCTCCTCATTGAGCAGGGTCAAGACTGATGTGCATATGGTTGGGTCAAAACTGAGGTGTCTTGTTGTGCAAAATAAAGATGGACTCAAGTGCGGCTTGAGTAATTAAGGTGGCTGAGCTTAATTCACGCGTTCCATCCATCTCTTTTTGGTATACTTCACTGCAACACTCTAGAAACACAGGTATGCCCAGATGTGGGTCTTGTGCTCACTGTGCCACTGGAATCAAACTACACCCAACTGAAGAGCCCTAATCAAGGCAAAACCCGTCTGGGGTTGCTTTTATTCAAGTTCAAGAAAGACCTGGCCTGGAGGTTCGGGCTAGAACTCTTCCATTGGAGCAGGGTCAGGACTAATTTGCATATGGCTGGGTCAAAACTGAGGTAGCACAGTGTACAAAATAACAATTGACAAGGATGCGGTCTGAGTGATTATCAGTTGCTTAGATTAATTCAAACCTCGATCCTTCATTTTTTTTCTATACTTCAGTACTTTTCCATTTGTCCGTCTTTCTGTGTTTTTCCTCTATGTTCATCAGTTCATTTTCTCCATTTCCTTCAGTGTGCATGTCAACCCATATCCCATATTCATCTAACAATGTTTTCATAAGCATTTTGTATGCATAGAGAAAAGACCATAAAAGTTTTTGTGGGGCCCAATTCCCCAATAAAGCTGCTAACGTTGAGGTTTCACACCACCACCAGGCCTGTTCGATTGTGGAAGATTGTTCCTACTACGGCTCAGGGTCACAATCTGGTTACATCCACCTGGAATCATGCACTCTCCATGTCTCCATTCAACACCTACTGGAAATCCCATATTCCTACAATCACACTTAGGGAAGGAGAAAAGCAAATGGTGCATGGCTGTTCTAGTAAAGAGCAGCCCTGGGTAGTAGGGGGAAACTGCTCCCTCTGGGCAGCCAACTACTTTGTAGCCTTTCATTCTACCTTTCATGGGAAGGTAATCCGGCTGCAGAAAATCGAGCAGGGAAGCAACTTGGGCAAAGTTTGGAAACTTTGCCCACTTTGCCAACTTTTCACATCTAATGTAAATTAAGTGGAAGATTCAATAGACAATGTTAATATATTTCAACAAATTTACACCAGGCTGCCAGGTAAATAGTGAATTTCCACTGCTATTTACAAAGCTGCTGACTAAACTGCAGAGATTTTGTACTATTTCACCAGCAGCCATGTAAATAGGTAGTAAATGTCATTATTTACCTGGCCACGGACTAAATAGCAGAGATTGTGTACTATTTGGCTAGGGGCCATTCAAATAACAAATAAACTTCACTATTTTCCCAGCCGCCAACTAGATAGCAGAGAACATGTACTATTTCAACTGCTATCTTGATAGCAGCAATTATGTACTATTGAGGCAGCAACCGTGCAAACAATCCCATGTTCCTACAATCACACTTAGGGAAGGAGAAAAGCAAATGGTGCATGGCTAGTAAAGAGCAGCCCTGGGTGGTAGGGGAAAACTGCTCCCTCTGGGCAGCCAACTACTTTGTAGCCTTTCATTCTACCTTTCATTTGAAGGTAATCCGGCTGCAGAAAATCGAGCAGGGAAGCAACTTGGGCAAAATTGGGAAACTTTGCCCACTTTGCCAGCTTTACACATCTAATGTAAATTAAGTGGACGATTCAATAGATAATGTTAATATATTTCCACAAATTTACACAGCTAACACTTTGGGGCCCATTAGGATGGCGGGCGGATCGCCCCCGCTGGGCCGGCGGTAGCCACTGCTGGCCCGGTAGGGCAGATCCGTCCGCCATCCATGCCTGAATGACCCCCGCCATATTAGTATGGCTGAGAGGTCCGAGGCAGACGGAAAGACCGTCCCCGCTTTTCTGCCGGTTGACTCGTCGACCAGGCGGAAAAGGGGCATAATATGGTGGCGGTCTCTGCAAGACACTGCCATCCATATTATGATGCAGGCGGAACCATGCCTTTCGCCGCCATGGAAAGGCATGCGGTCTTTTGTTTTGGGGGCCTATTGCGGGCCCCCGGGGTGTTGGGGGGTTGGGGGCTGCACTTGGGGGTACCCATGGTAGCCCCCTACATTTGCCTGCACAAAGTGGCAGGCACCGCGCGATGCCTGTCACTTTGTGCATGCAAATGCACAACATACATTTTTTACATTGCGACAGGTGCTGCTTCCAGCACTGCCTACCGCAATGTAAAAAATGCAGGATGTGACTGCCAAGGTTGGCAGTCGCATCCTGATTGGCATGGTGGGACCGCCACACCTATTTCGGGTGGTCCCTTTCGCTGTTGCAGTGGCGGGTGGACTTTGTCCTCCCGCCATCGTAATGATTCCCTTTGTGTGTGTGTGTGTCCTGTAAAAAGTTTATTTGAAGGTAAAGGCTATTTACCCGGCTGACAGGTAATTAGTGAATTTCCACGGCTTTTCACAAGGCTGCTGACTAAACTGCAGAGATTTTGCACTATTTTACCAGCAGCCATGTAAATAGGTAGCAAATTTCATTATTTACCTGACCACGGACTAAATAGCAGAGATTGTGTACTAATTGACCAGGAGCCATTCAAATAACAAATAAACTTCACTATTTTCCCGCCCGCCAACTAGATAGCAGAGAACATGTACTATTTGAACTGCTGTCTTGATAGCAGTGATCATGTACTATTTAGGCAGCAACCGTGCAAACAACAAAGAGACTTCACCATTTAGCCAACTGCTGACTAAAGTAGTACAGATCATGGACTATTTCACCAGTGACAGCATAAACTTCACAATTTTCCTGGCCTCTGACTGTATAGCAGAGATTTTGTGCTATTTTTCCACAGCTGTGCAAATAACAAAGAAAAATCACTATTTACTCGGCTGCTGACTAATGGCAGATGTCAGCAGACAGCCATGCAAAAAGCAAAAAAGAGTCGCTATTTACCAGCTGCAACTAAATAGAAGAGATCATGTATTATTTAGCCAGCAGCAATGCAAACAAAAAAGCTTCTCTATTTACCCAACCACCAACTAGTCAGCAGAGATCATGTACTATTTGCCCAGTAGCCATAAAATTAGCAAATAAAATACTCAAATTTTGACTCAAGATAGAGCAAAACATAGGGGGTATTATACGGTTCCATAATGGTACTCCCTTTTGCCCAATCACCTCCCCCACTCCAAATCTGTATTCTTCAAACATTAGAAACTGCTGTCTATGGTTGGGAACTGTGGGGTAGCATGGACACTGGGAGTTTGAAAAAGGTAAGAACAGGTTCCTGCATTTCCTAACCAGCCTGCCGGCTAGCACCCTCTCAATTCCCATGCGGCTTGATATGGGTCATAGACCTCTTTCCAAAAACTTGTGCGTTCAAACACTACTGTATTGGCACAGGATCCGGGCTTCCCCAGCACTTACATCACATTTGCAAGACCTGGATGATGTTTTAAGGCTGTCCGGGGTCTCCAGAGTTCCCTGGTTATAATATGTTTGATGGCAGTTGAGTGAGATGGGTTGTGGTAACCTCTGGTTCACTCCCAAGGAAGCTCTAGGGTTGTCGAAAAAACACTCAAGCTGTGACACTGTCTTTACGCTCAGTCATGGCCTAATGTTCTTATGCTCCCTTTGGACGTTAGCCTCCTGACTGCTATATGACTGAGTAAGGATGAGCCCTAATTTTACTTAGGCCTCAAAACTACGAAAGTATGACAATGGGTGCAGTTGTGATTGGGCTCTTACATTTCTTTTGTTCGTGATACATGGTTCTGAATTTGACCATTCTTAACACTCATGCCTGTTATTATTAGGATGATGATTTATGTAGTTTAATCATATTTTTTTATTGCTTGTAAATCTTAACTGCACACAACGCAATGTGCTTTTGAGTTGTTAATGGTTTTCATTAGGTTTATTTAAATTTTTAGTAGTGTATTTATATGTACTGTGATCTTTTATAGATTTTTTTGGCTGAATATAGATTAAGCTGCTGCTGCAAATAAAATTCACTCTTTCCTGGTGGCCATCTAAATTACAGATATCTTGTACTATTTGGCCGAAGGCTCTGCAAATAGGAAAGAAGCTTCACTATTTACCAGAACACTGACAAAACAGCATTGATCAAGTACCATTTGGTGAAGAACACTTACAGTTTATGCTGTTGCCAATTAACTAGCGGATATTCTGAACCAGCAAGCCTGTTACTAGATAATGACTGAAGTTTCACAGTGGATTAGGTGTACTTAATGACTATAGTAATAGTAAGTGGAGGGAGGAAGGATATTGTGGTAGTCACTCAGAGATGGTTCTTAACATGCTGGGGCAGGATGCACATAACTGCCAGCCTTGGGCTCTTCATTCCTGTTTGACTCTTTGCTCTTCTTCTGCAGGCCTTAGTCTGTGTCTGCTACTGTCAGCCTCTGGCCAACACTGTACATCTGTGTGGCTTCTCAATCTCTCAGATCTTTCTGTTTTACCAACACTCCTTTACAGACTTATGATTTCCTCAGTGTTTCTTATTCTGTTTGCTTCTGTGGTTTTGCACTCTTTCTAGTTTGGTACCAACTCAGGCTGAATCTGGCAGTTTCAGCATATGGTAAGTTCTTTTCACAAGCACAGGCATCCTCTGATCTCATTCAGTTTCATTATTGTTCCAGATTGTACCTGCTACCCTACCTCATATTTAGACTTCCAGTCTTTGTGGTGAGGGTGGATGAGTGACGCAGGATATTACTGTCATTGAAGGTCAATTGATGGCCAAAAAAGCTGCTTCGGCCTTTCATTCTTTCACGATTGTTCAATTCAGCGATGTAGTAAGATTGGTTATGTAAAACATTTGGTAGTAGCAGTTTAGCCGGCCACAACATGAATGGTGATTTGTTTTTGCTATTTACTTGGTTGCCAAGTAGTAGAAATGTTTTACCATTTGGCTAGCGGCCTTGAAAAGCGCAAGGAAATTTTGCTATTTACACATCCACTGGCTAAATACTAGAGATTTTGTATTGTTTGGCTGGTGACTGTACAAATTGCAGAAAAACATCACTATTTACCTGGCCTCTGGCTAAATAGTAGAGATTATGTGCTGTTTGACCAGCAGCCATGCAAATACCAAGGAGACTCGCTATATACCTGGCCACTGGCTAATTACCAGAGGTTATGTACTATTTGGCCAGCAGTCAAGCAAATTGCAAAGAAACATCATTCATTACCTGGCCAGTGGCTTTGCAAATAGAAAAGTAACTTCATTAACCCCTTCGCTGCCAGGCCTTTTCCCCTCCTGTGCCACGCCCTTTTTTGGCTATTTGGGGTAGTGCGCGCTGAGGCCCCTGTAACATTTTGACCACATAAGGTATCCACGCCAAATTTGCATCCTTTTCTTCCAACATCATGGGGATTCTAAAGGTACTCAGGGTTTGTGGATTCTCCTAGAGGGGTCACAGAAATGAGCCTAAATACAGCAAAATGTTGTTTTTTTTCGGAAAAATTGGAAAAAGGGGCTGCAAATGAAAGCATCTGGGTTTTTCCCTGCAAATGTTATCAAAAAAGGGTTTGTGGGGTTGAAATCACCATTTTCCCAGCTTTTCGGGAATACCAGACTTTTGTCAGAAACCCAACATTTTTTACACAGTTTTGGCATTTTTCTGGGACATAGCCTAAATTTGCTATTTTTTGTGCTTTTTACCTCCTTCCAGTTAATGGCAAAAATGGGTAAAAAAGCAATAATGGATCCTAGAAAGCTATACATTTTCGAGAAGAAGACAAAATTCTGAATTCAGCAAGGGGTCATTTGTGTAGATCCATCAAGGTTTTTTTATAGAAACTAACAGTTAAATATAGGATAAATTGAAAATGAGTTGAAAAAAAAGCCTTTCGTGTCAACGTTTTCACCTGTAACTTCTTCTAATTATGACAGCTCTTTGAAAGCAATATCCCATTACATCCGCTGGACATTACTGGTTGTGGGGATATATAGGACTTGTAGGTTCACCAAGAACCCGACGAATCCAGAGCCAAAAACTGAGCAGCAACTTGCAATGGTTTTTTATTATGTACCGGGTATATAGTAATTATTCTGTAAAAATGTGTACATGGAAAAATCGGTATGAAAGACACCTATGTATTTATGAAATGGGAACAAAATATAGAGTTTAGAAACAGTAGATATTTGCACATTTCTGAAATTGGGAATACTCATACAAGCATGAGAATTATCAGTCATTTTTTAGAATGACTTCTTTTTTACACAATACCTTTCATTTGGAAGGCAGAAATGCATCGAAAGTCAATAGATAATAACAGTTCCTTTACAAAACTGAATTACCCTAAGTCTCCCGATAAAAATGGTACCTCACTTGTGTGGGTAGGCATAGTGCCCGCGACAGGAAATGGCGCAAAACGCAACGTGGTCACAACTCAATATCGCAGTGAAAATGTACCCTTTTTTGGCAAAGTGCCTAGCTCTAGTTTTTGAACCCTAGCTCTGCGGGCACCTTGGGAAACCTAGCAAGCCTATACATTTTTGAAAACTAGACACCCAGGGGAATCCAGGATGGGGTGACTTGACTGCCTCCCACCAGGGTCTGTTACCCAGAATCCTTTGCAAACCTAAAAAATTGACAAAAAAAACACATTTTCCCCTCATTTCTGTGGTGGAAAGTTCCGGAATCTGCGTGGATCCTCAAATTTCCACCCACCCCGTGTTCCCCAAAGTCTTACAAGAAAAACGGTACCTCACTTATGTGGGTCGGCCTAGTGCCCGCGACAGGAAACGGCGCAAAACGCAACGTGGTCACACCTCAATTTCGCAGTGAAAAATGACCATTTTTTGGCAAAATGTCTAGCTGTAGTTTTTGAACCCTAGCTCTGCGGGCACCTTGGGAAACCTAGCAAACCTATACATTTTTGAAAACTGGACACCCAGGGGAATCCAGGATGGGGTGACTTGACTGCCTCCCACCAGGGTCTGTTACCCAGAATCCCTTGCAAACCTAAAAAATTGACAAGAAAAACACATTTTCCCCACATTTCTGTGGTGGAAAGTTCCGAAATCTGCGTGGATCCACAAATTTCCTACCACCCAGCGTTCCCTCGGGTCTCCCGATAAAAACGGTGCCTCACTCATGTGGGAGGCCCAAGTACCCGCGACAGGCAAGGCCCCAAAACGTATTGAGGCGACATGAAAATTGCCTACCTCAAAACGACCTGGTTTTGCAAGGGGGGTCACCTGGGTTTTTGGCCCCGTGCTCGGCGGCCACCTTGGGGAACTTACAAAACCCACACATTTCTGAAACCTAGACACCGGGGGGATTCCAGGGAGGTATGGCTTGCGTGGATCCCCCAACGTTTCCTTACCCAGAATGCCCTGCAAAGCTCAAATTTAGCTGAAGAAATCACCTTTTTCACACATTTTTGTGTGGGAAAGTTGAGGCATCACCGGGCTGATACAAATTTCCTACCACCCAGCGTTACCCCGGGTCTCCCGATAAAAACGGTGCCTCACTCATGTGGGAGGCCCAAGTACCCACGACAGGCAAGGCCCCAAAACGTATTGAGGCGACATGAAAATTGCCTACCTCAAAACGACCTGGTTTTGCAAGGGGGGTCACCTGGGTTTTTGGCCCGGTGCTCAGCGGCCACCTTGGGGAACATACCAAACCCACACATTTCTGAAAACTAGACACCCGAGGGATTCCAGGGACGTATAGCTTGCGTGGATCCCCCAACGTTTCCTTACCCAGAATGCCCTGCAAACCTCAAATTTAGCTGAAAAAATCAACTTTTTCACACATTATTGTGTGGGAAAGTTGTGGCATCACCGGGCTGACACAAATTTCCTACCACCCAGCGTTCCCCCGGGTCTCCCGATAAAAACGGTGCCTCACTCGTGTGGGAGGCCCAAGTACCCGCGACAGGCAAGGGCCCAAAACGTATTGAGGCGACATGAAAATTGCCTACCTCAAAACGACCTGGTTTTGCAAGGGGGGTCACCTGGGTTTTTGGCCCGGTGCTCAGCGGCCACCTAGGGGAACATACCAAACCCACACATTGCTGGAAAACTAGACACCCGGGGGATTCCAGGGAGGTATGGCTTGCGTGGATCCCCCAACGTTTCCTTACCCAGAATGCCCTGCAAACCTCAAATTTAGCTACAAAAATCACCTTTTTCACACATTTTTGTGTGGGAAAGTTGAGGTTCACCGGGCTGACACAAATTTCCTACCACCCAGCGTTCCCCCGGGTCTCCCGATAAAAACGGTGCCTCACTCGTGTGGGAGGCCCAAGTACCCGCGACAGGCAAGGGCCCAAAACGTATTGAGGCGACATGAAAATTGCCTACCTCAAAACGACCTGGTTTTGCAAGGGGGGTCACCTGGGTTTTTGGCCCGGTGCTCGGCGGCCACCTAGGGGAACCTACCAAACCCACACATTTCTGAAAACTAGACACCCGGGGGATTCCAGGGAGGTATGGCTTGCGTGGATCCCCTAACGTTTCCTTACCCAGAATGCCCTGCAAACCTCAAATTTAGCTGAAAAAATCACCTTTTTCACACATTTTTGTGTGGGAAAGTTGTGGCATCACCGGGCTGACACAAATTTCCTACCACCCAGCGTTCCCCCGGGTCTCCCGATAAAAACGGTGCCTCACTCGTGTGGGAGGCCCAAGTACCCGCGACAGGCAAGGGCCCAAAATGTATTGAGGCGACATGAAAATTGCCTACCTCAAAACGACCTGGTTTTGCAAGGGGGGTCACCTGGGTTTTTTTTATACAAAACTTCCCTGGTGTCTAGTGGGCTTTTTACCCCCCCGGTGGGGGCAGATTTCGGGCTAATGCCCCCATCTGCCCCCCGGGGGGGCAAAAAGACTAAATTTCCCAAAAATAAACAGGGGGGAGCAAAGGCCCTTGCCCAAGGGGCCGCTCCCCCCTCCCTGGTGTCTAGTGGGTGGATCCCTGCTTGGGGATCGCCCTCCTGTGGCGATCCCCAAGCAGGGATCCACTGGGGAGGGGTACCATTGGAAAGGGGAGATTCTCCCCTTTCCAACGATACCTCTCCCGTCTTTCTATGTGCTCAGGGGGCCTGAGCACGTACAAAGTGAAACCTGAAATGAGCCTCTTGGCTCATTTCAGTTTCACTTTCACTGTAATGACGTCGGCGCGACGTGCGCGCCGATCGTCATTACAGTGAAAGGGGGGGGGGGGGGCCTCGGGTGCTGGGGAAGCTCTTCCCCAGCTCCCGAGGCGATTTTCGCAGAAAGGGAATCCCTCTGGTGCCCGCACCAGAGGGATTCCCTAGGGTATGCCTCATGACGAGCTGGACTCGTCATGGGCACAGCGTGACTGTGCTCCATGACGAGTCCAGCTCGTCATGGGCATACAAGGGGTTATTCACCAGGTGGTTTGCTAAATAGTAGACAGTATGCACAACGTTACCAATAGCTACAGCTGGTATCTAAAGAGTTGAAATATTGTGTTTCTATGCCTAATTCAAGCCTTGAAAAATCTACTTCAGCTATTTATAGGACCTACTCATGAACTTAAACTGGAAAGGAACAGGTGTTCTGTTCATTCAGAATGTGAATATGCAATTAAAAGGCCTTTACATTTTGTTTTTATCTTCACATGTTTGCTGTCTGTTCAAGGACAGATGTCAAATGTCAGTTTGTCTTTTTCTAATTGCTGCTTATCTTATCCTGGAAAATGGTGTTTACTTTTCTTTTTCTTATTACTGTTGAGGCTTTTGTCAAGTGATCTATCTGACAATCATTATGAAACAAAAGGCTGTATGACTTCACTTTTTTTTCTAGCACGCGCACGCAACATTTAAACAGCTTGTAAATAAATAGTACACATATTTCAAAATATATCAGGAATTTCTAAAGCACATTTTTTTCTTTTTTTTGTAATTCAGAAGTGTGATCAAAGATTTCAATAGAAGCAAAACAAATCATAACACTTTACTTGATGAAATGCAAACAAAATATTTGCAGAAACTCAATTTCTTGACATTGTTTGTACACTATATAGTTTTTTCAGTAAAACCGCATGTCAGTGGGACATTTCGTGGTCATTTCAATGGAAATTCTGCTGATTGCAAATGAGTGTGCTACCACTTTATGCTTTAGGTATCTATTTATTAAAAATGATTGTTTTTAAACATGATTTGAGAAACATTCCTGCGCCTGTCCTGATGACAATGTTTTCGATGAACTAAGAGGCAAGTCAGCAGTTATGTGTACCCTAGATGTGGCTAGGTTTGTATTGTATATATTGAATCAAACAAAAGTTTTTTTTGTAAAGCAGACATGCTGAACTTGCACGTTTGAAGGTGCTCCCATATGTGATATAGAAGAAAAAGGGCAGCTTCGTGTATTAAAATATTTGCTCGAGATCACGTAATTTGAAACCAGTTTATGAGTTAGGAGCATTATAATAACGTTAACTAGATTATTTAAGGCACTAGACCTGCAGGTCTAGTAACATTTGTATGATCTTTTGAAGTCTAACTAATGCAGATTTAAACAGTTGCCTACCACCAGGTAGAACTGCAAACAAGGAGTGAATATAATTGACATCCATCTCTTTCTAAAACTTCGGAACCTGTTGTGTTATTATTTCATTTCTCAAATGTGGTCTTAAACTGCACTTAATTTTTGGGAATGGAATAGAATTCTACAAACTGACCTATGAACTGTTCGGTGGTTCCCAAAATACTTACTAGCAGGGAATTCCAGAATGACCTGCCTAATTAGTTGTCATTAGGGAGGTGCCAGTTTGCGACCCTCTGTGATTGGCTGTAATCACAGGAATGGTGGCCTTCTAGGGAAATCTCACCACCATCACTATGACTGCATTCTAAAAAGAAAAACTCTTTTTTAAAGCAGCTCATATTCATCAAATGAACCGGTGCTGTTTTAAAATAAAAAAGCTTTCTATTTTGGAAAACGTCTTCTTCGTGAGGTTGCCGACATTATTACCAGGGAGAAAGGGATCTTAAGGGGACATCTTTCCCATTGCAAAATATTTACCACCCCAACTCGAGGTTGTTAGCTCATCAATGGCTTGTTAGAGGAATTGCAGTTGTAAGCTTTCAAAACATTTCTTTTCAAATTGGAAAGTGAAGGGGTGACCCCTCCTATTTGCAATACAGAAACAACTGCAAAATGTATTTTATGAGTAGAAAGAATTTTCCTATTGATAAGCACTTTTGGGGTCACAAACCTTATTATTTTGTGTTATGAATGGGTGCATTTTAAGCTGTTATTTGGGACATGAATGCATGCATTTTGGGCTAAGAAAATAGCTCTAAATACTGGATTATGCTCCTCACATAATTCTGCGTAAAGTTGCTGTAAATCCATATAATGATGTTACAGCACATTACACAAGTTTTGCCCTCCCCTGCTTATAGGTCTAAATGGTTGAATGTTTCTACCTTTTGTTAACAGAAATGGCACAGAATGCCACTCTTTTGCACTGTGGGCCAATACAAAGTGACTTGGGAGGCCCTTTATGGAGCTTTCATATGCTTCACACAGGCTCCTACTCCTTTAAATGGCTAATGATAAAGATGATTGTAACATTTGCAACACTATTTGAAGTTGCTTGCTTTTCTACAGCTATGTACTCTCTCTTACTCACTAGGGTGCCGATTCGGATCCTGGAGAAACCGGGTACGAACCGTCGGACGGAGGGTTTTCTCCGTCCGACTCATACCCGGATGCAAAACTTTACAAACACGCAAGTACGATTCGCACGGAAACACTATTTCCGTACGATTCGTACAAAACACCAGCCGAGGAAAATAAACATACAAATGACATCCGGAAAAGCGCCGACGTGACGTTGGGACGTATGCAGCCTGCGTTCCACGAACCAGGAAGTACGATTCGCACCGACGTCATCCCGCGCGGAGAATATTTTCCGGCAGCCAAAAACTGCCGGGAAATCAGGACGACGCACACAAGGAGCACCTCTACGCGACGGACAGACATGGACTCGAACCTACGTGTCATCCCGGCCCTCATAGCAGTCGACCTCCTCTACAGGTACCGACGCAGACGCCGCAGAAGGTCAGAACAACACCCAGGGGCAAAGGGGGGGCAGGGGCAGGGCACATAACCCCCACCCAAGTCCCAAATCAGACATGCCCTGGACATACCTGACCTGCAGGACCTGGTCACCTCGAGGGGGTGGGGGCCTGTCCAGCAACGCAAGCGTCCGTCACAACGGAAGTGGATGTTGACGCGAAACGGCAACACAACAATACAGGTACGTACCATACCCACGCCTTAAGAGCGTGGGTACGAGTCGTACCACGCCCACACCCACGTCACCCCAACAATGGCGGTACGGCCCGTACCCATATGCCAAAGGCCTGGGTACGGGCCGCAAAAGCATTCCACAGCGTGGGCACGGGTACGTACGGACCGTACCTTCACCTGCGTATGTATGGAGTGTACCCCCACCCCACCCCAACAGTGTATGTACGGACCGTACCCCCACCCGTGTATGTATGGAGCGTACCCCCACCTGTGTATGTATGGAGCGTACCCCCACCCCAACAGTGTATGTATGGACCGTACCCCCACCCGCGTATGTATGGAGCATACCCCCACCCCAACAGTGTATGTATGGAGCGTACCCCCACCCGCGTATGTATGGAGCGTACCCCCACCCGCGTATGTATGGAGCGTACCCCCACCCCAACAGTGAATGTACGGACCGTACCCTCACCCGCGTATGTACGGACCGTACCCCCACCCCAACAGTGTGTGTACGGACCGTACCCACACCTGCGTATGTATGGAACGTACCCCCACCCGCGTATGTATGGAGCGTACCCCCACCCCAACAGTGTATGTATGGAGCGTACCCCCACCCGCGTATGTATGGACCGTACCCCCACCCGCGTATGTATGGAGCGTACCCCCACCCGCGTATGTATGGAGCGTACCCCCACCCCAACAGTGTATGTATGGACCGTACCCCCACCCGCGTATGTATGGAGCGTACCCCCACCCCAACAGTGTATGTACGGACCGTACCCTCACCCGCGTATGTATGGAGCGTACCCCCACCCCAACAGTGTATGTACGGACCGTACCCTCACCCGCGTATGTATGGAGCGTACCCCCACCCCAACAGTGAATGTATGGACCGTACCCTCACCCGCGTATGTATGGAGCGTACCCCCACCCCAACAGTGTATATACGGACCGTACCCCCACCCGTGTATGTACGTACCGTACCCCCACCCGCGTATGTATGGAGTGTACCCCCACCCGCGTATGTATGGAGCGTACCCCCACCCCAACAGTGTATGTATGGACCGTACCCCCACCCGCGTATGTATGGAGTGTACCCCCACCCGCGTATGTATGGAGCGTACCCCCACCCCAACAGTGTATGTATGGACCGTACCCCCACCCGCGTATGTATGGACCGTACCCCCACCCCAACAGTGTATGTATGGAGCGTACATGCCCAGACGCAGGAGGGGTGGGTGCAGAGTCCTCCCAGCAGTGCCCAGACACAGGAGGGGTGGGTGTAGAGTCCTCCCAGCAGTGCCCAGACGCATGAGTGGTGGGTGTAGAGTCCTCCCAGCAGTGCCCAGAAGCAGGAGGGGTGGGTGTAGAGTCCTCCCAGCAGTGCCCAGACACAGGAGGGGTGGGGGCCTATCACTCCCAGCAGTGCCCAGGCGCAGGAGGGGTGGGTGCAGAGTCTTCCCAGCAGTGCCCAGACACAGGAGGGGTGGGTGCAGAGTCCTCCCAGCAGTGCCCAGACACAGGAGGGGTGGGTGTAGAGTCCTCCCAGCAGTGCCCAGACGCAGGAGGTGTGGGTGTAGAGTCCTCCCAGCAGTGCCCAGACGCAGGAGGGGTGGGTGTAGAGTCCTCCCAGCAGTGCCCAGACACAGGAGGGGTGGGTGCAGAGTCCTCCCAGCAGTGCCCAGACGCAGGAGGGGTGGGTGTAGAGTCCTCCCAGCAGTGCCCAGACACAGGAGGGGTGGGTGCAGAGTCCTCCCAGCAGTGCCCAGACACAGGAGGGGTGGGTGTAGAGTCCTCCCAGCAGTGCCCAGACGCAGGAGGGGTGGGTGTAGAGTCCTCCCAGCAGTGCCCAGACACAGGAGGGGTGGGGGCCTATCACTCCCAGCAGTGCCCAGACGCAGGAGGGGTGGGTGCAGAGTCCTCCCAGCAGTGCCAAGACACAGGAGGGGTGGGTGTAGAGTCCTCCCAGCAGTGTCCAGACGCAGAAGGGGTGGATGCAGAGTCCTCCCAGCAGTGCCCAGACACAGGAGGGGTGGGGGCCTATCACTCCCAGCAGTGCCCAGACGCAGGAGGGGTGGGTGCATAGTCCTCCCAGCAGTGCCCAGACGCAGGAGGGGTGGGTGTAGAGTCCTCCCAGCAGTGCCCAGACACAGGAGGGGTGGGGGCCTATCACTCCCAGCAGTGCCCAGACGCAGGAGGGGTGGGTGTAGAGTCCTCCCAGCAGTGCCCATGGAACGCAAAGGGTGGAGTACCCACAGATACAATGCCCACAAATGTCAGTCAGGTGCACAAAGACCCTGCAGTACATGTACCACATGTGTGCGAGGCTGGGAGTACACACATGCATAGCGCCTAAAAGAGAACATGTCCACATAAAGTCATGTCAACAGTCTACATACACAAGTACAGTGACCACCAAGGATGCCACGAATGATGCAGGTGGACACATCGCTCAGCATGCATGTGCAAAGTTGAAGGAGTCCGTCACACCCCCAGCTGATGTAGACACAGCTCAGCACCACATAGTGGAAACACCCTGCAGGGAAGATGTCAGGTTACACAGAGGAAGGAACACACCTTGGGACGATGTCACCATGCAGTAACTGCTTACATGAACAAAGTAATTTAGCCAACAGCTTGTGATGGCACACAGATACCAGGGTTCACCCTATGACCAGCACAAGACTACATTTCCCACACACCCAACACATTATCACCACCCAAAATCATGGAGCAGGTCCACCAACAGCAATACCAGATAAACAGTAGTGTTCCAAGGAAAAAACAAATTGCTTTATTCAGCAGGATGTAAGTAATAATCATCATAAATGTCAATATACACAAGGCCCATAGGGCGGTCTATGACTCCAATCCAGATGGGGGACACAGTGGTACGTGTGTCCCCTAGCTTGCCTGCACAGTCAGACTCCTTTGTCTTCCACAGGGGGGGGGCATCATGTTGGTGGGAAGGACCAGGCACCGCAGGGACAGGAGGGGCAAGGGGAGGTGTTGTGGGTGCAGGGACGGACGACTCCAACACAGGGGGTGGGGCAGCGCCAAAGGTGGATTCGAGCACGGCGCTGCACACTACTGCCAGGTCGCCCAGCGTCTCCCCTGCACCCAAAGGAACCACAGGCCCCAAGGAGGGGGGGGGGGTTGGAGGGATGGGTCGCAGCGCTACTGGGGGGGGGGTGTGGACAGGGGGGGACTCAACTCCCCTGCCGGTGTCCTGCCTCCACCGCTTGCGGGGTGGTGCCACACTGGGGCTGATGGACAGACTGGGCAGGACTGACCCTGTGTCCGACTCTTGGCCAGGAGAGCTGAGGGGAGTGGATTTGAAGGGTGGTGGTCGTGAGGAATGTGGACTCCCACTCTGGCTGCGTGTCTTCCGTTTCCCCCCCGACCCAGTGGGTGTGCCTACTTCACCCTGTGTGTGCGTGCCAGGAGGTGTGCGCTTTGCCTTCCCTGCTGGTGTGGTGCCTGTGTCTGGTGGGGTGTGTGCATGCTGACGTCTGGGTGTACGTGGGACAGGCATGGGAGTGGGAAGTGTGGATGGGGCATGGGTAGGGGGTGGGACGAAGTGCTGCAGGAGACCCACTGCTGCAGTCAGTGTCGAGTCAATAGACCGCAGCAAGTTGCGTTGGTCAGCCTGCGATGCTGAAATTCCCTCCAAGTATGCCTCCATGTTGGTGAGCACTTGGCTGTGGCCATGGAGGACATTAAGCATCGCAGCCTAACCAACCTGCAACTGCCGCAGGATGTCCACAGACTCGGCATTGGCGGCAGCAGTGGAGACAGGGGCAGGGGGTGCGGTGCCTAGCAGGAAGGAGACACGTGGTGACCTAGCATGCCAGGAAGGGACACAAGCAAGTGGGAGGCCGGTGATGGCAATGGAGGGGGCGGGGAGAGATGTTGTGCTGCTGTCAGCTGTTGGAGCAGCCTCCGCCCCCTCGGAGAGCTCAGCCTCGGACCCGTCAGCTTCATATTCTGTGGTGGCAGTGGATAGGTCCTCCGGCTCACTCCCCTCGGCCTCAGTTCCACTCGATGTGCCAGCTAAGATGTCACTGCTGGCACTGGTGCCCGGTCCCTCCACACGGTCCGTGCCGGTGTCTCCATCCGTGTCCCCCGACGATGCTGTGGGCAAGGTGAATAAACAGGAATTAATCAGACACCTGTATACATATGTCACATGAGTCAAATCTACATAGGTTACAGTGCATAGCCTGAAATGAAAGATGAGTAACATCTACAATACAAGGTACATATATAGGCCCTGCAACACACAGTTGGTTCACCCACCATGCTACTGAGAAACTATGGAGAGCATGACACATTTGCAAATGACATGATATGGATTTGGACAGAGGAGCCAGGCTCTGGGGACAATCCAGCACTGCATCTGCACCACACAGCGTTGCCGTAACTAGGGATGAGCAGGGACCATCTCCATGAACTTGAGGCACATGCTGCAAAGGTAATACTTAAAGACATGCCCAACATGAATGGGACACTGCACCTTGAGTGTATGTCCAGACAAACATCACACACTGGCCAGACCGAGCAATGAGATTTCAGGTGTCGACATGTAGGCCTTGCCCACACCAACCACCCCCTACATGAGACAATTTGATGAGACACAGGAAGCACTTGCATCTCTTAGTCTGGGAGAAATACACATGGGCTGCCAGAAACCCATATTGGACCCAAAATACCCCATGTGCGCCTGTCAACGATCTCATTTACAAATGGCCATCATCAGATAATTGTAACAAGACACACAGGCACTGGCCAACGTGAGTATGAACGAGGAAAATTAGGTCAGGCTGTACAGTGGACACTTGTAGAACACGTTACGTAAATATACATGGTGCCAGGGAACAATGGCACAGAGCACATCTATGCTGTAGACACTGAGAGTGTCCACATATTGTGATGACACACATGATACCTAGCAAAATATGCCCCAGGGGACAGTAGTGGCCACAATATTCCATGGTCCTGAATGGTAATGACTGCAACACAGGCCACCATCCCTGCACTCTGCGTATCGCACACTCATGCACATCATGTCACAGGCCAAAACATAGGACATGCTTGCTGTCAGGCATTACACTTCAGAGACATACTCCTATGTCTGGACTCAGCATCAGTGCCAATTGACATGGACCCCACAAGTACTGAACTGGACAGGGCACAGGCAAAGTCCCAAAACCTGTTACACACCACCCCCACACATGATGCTGCAAGCATTGGTCACGTGGATAAACTGCCAGCCCAGATGACCTTGTGAAAGAGTGACTACACACAGACCAGGGAACACATGGCAAGGAGGGGAAGGGAGGAAAGACAGCACCGCTATACTGTGGGTGACAGGACCTGCACCGCACATTTAAACACTGGCAGTGTATCCATGCAACTGCGCACTTACAAATGCTGGTGACACACAACAAACACACATGTACCTACCCCCTTCCTGCTGCTGCTTCTCCCGTAAGTGCCTGTCCATGTCTGGAAAGACCACCGCCAGCACACGCTTGTGGATGTGGGTCAGACGGCGACGCCCATGGTTCTTAGGGCCCACAGGTGAGTCCCCCAGCAGGACCAGTGCGATCCTCCGCGTCCAGCACCGGATATCCTGCCAGCGTTTTCTCACCTGGGCCAGGCGCCGCTTGCGACCCTCCGTCCTCCTCACGGCACTGACGGCGTCCCTCCAGATCTGCTCCTTGGCAGCGACGCCTAACTGTGGGGTTAAAAAAGTGAGACTACATCAATACACCTGCCACATGTCACAGAGACACACATAAGAACAATTTTGCTGGTTTCAACAAGGCATAGTATGCAGCCAAAGCATTGCACCTTTGTCATAGGGACATTTTTCTCTGTGGAAGGGCAAATGCACCACGTGCCATTGAAAGTACACAGGTGGCATGAGGGGTACGACATACTAAATGATCCAGACTCACACTGTGCATCAGAAGGTACACCAGGATTATGTGCAGCACCTCAAAGCAGTCACATGCCACAGGCCACTGACGCTACTTCAGCAGAGTACACAGACACACACAGGCACAGGACATTCACCTGCCATTGCCAAATGCAGCTACAAACCTCACTCTGCACATGTGCCACTAGACTGGGGGGGCTCACAGGTGTGGGGCTGGCTCTGCACGTCAGACACACAGCACTGCTCCCTGCTCGCATCAGATGGTCAGGGTATATCCATCCCTCATGCAGCTTGGGTGCTACACTCCACATATGCACCCACCCACATGACAGGGGACTTACACACACACCGATGTCCAGGGTACGAACACATCATGTGGACACTCTCAGCACAGGTACACTGAACTAACACACATCTGTGGGTACAGTCACCTGTCACAGTGGGCTGACCACAGAATCACATGAGGACTGTAGAAGCAACATTCCCAGGAGGATTAGACAGGCAGAATGTGGCATGCACCATGCAGTGATTGTCACAGTAAACACAATGCAAGTGAGGACGGCAGACATGCACCACAGCATGCTCTGGCTGGGAGACATCAGGCATTCCCCCCCCTGGGACCCACTCTACAGTACAATGCATGTGTGTCACACCTGGACACAATGCCAGAAGTCCCAGTCACAAAAAAGGGACACAGTCTGTGCTAGTGGACTCTGCACTCACCTGAAACCCTGGTCGCCCATACAGCATGGGGTACTGTGGGAGGATCACATCCAGCAATGCCAGATTCTCCTCCAGGGTGAAAGGCTGGGCCCTCTCCACAGACCTTGACATGATGTGTACGCTCACTATCACTATGGGTGTGCTCGCGTATGCGTACCCATAGTGATACGGACCGTACACACGCGTGTACGCTCACTATCACTATGGGTGTGCTCGCGTATGCGTACCCATAGTGATACGGACCGTACACACACGTGTACGCTCACTATCACTATGGGTGTGCTCGAGTATGCGTACCCATTGTGATACGGACTGTACACACACGTGTACGCTCACTATCACTATGGGTGTGCTCGCGTATGCGTACCCATAGTGATACGGACCGTACACACGCGTGTACGCTCACTATCACTATGGGTGTGCTCGCGTATGCGTACCCATAGTGATACGGACCGTACACACGCGTGTACGCTCACTATCACTATGGGTGTGCTCGCGTATGCGTACCCATAGTGATACGGACCGTACACACGCGTGTACGCTCACTATCACTATGGGTGTGCTCGCGTATGCGTACCCATAGTGATACGGACCGTACACACGCGTGTACGCTCACTATCACTATGGGTAGGCCTACGGCAGCACTCCCATAGTGATAGGGAACGTACACACGCCCTCAGAGCGAATGTACGGTGCCTTACACACATAACAGTGGTGACAGGCAGCACACAGAAAGGAATAGAGCTGACATACTTGTCCATGGATGGACATCAAGGCATTGTCTGGGCAGTACTACATGTGTGGGGCACAGGTGTGAAAGGCTGTGATGTGGCACATTACTCCTGAGTTGTGAAGGCAATAGATGTACGATGAGATGTGTACAGATGTTATGTGTGATGGTGCACTATGTGCCAGACATGCCCTTCACTCCTTTGACATGTGTGCATGTCGTACAGCACACTTGAGATGAGCGTCACTGGCATGGCACAGTCAACAACACACGCAAGTGTCCCCTGATGCCCGCTACAGGGGTTACCACACCTGACATGTGACTACCCACGTTGCACGATGTGACTATGTCATGTATGTGTGGTGTGTTCCCATTAGCTTGATGTTGGTGTTCCCTCAAATGCATCTGCAGTTGCTGCAACCAACATGTGTCTGTGTGTAGATGGCCATGGCACACTGTTACGCACACCAGGCCACATGTGGTATCGGATGTAAGGTGTGTATGTATGCATGGGACACGGAGTAGCGTAACAAGGACCTGTCTGCATCCTCTCAATGTATGTGTGGTCAGTCATGACATGTACACCTTCATGGCAAGGTGTGTGGGCTGTCCAAGTGTAATGTCATGTGACCTGTGGCTCTAGTGTTCCACTACCTTTCTCTGCAATCAACATCCTACTTCTGCTGATATGTTGATGTATGTCACTCCTGTATTGCGTCTGGCTGTTCACTTACACAGGGACACAGCTAGTCCCATGCCATGGGAAGTGGAAGTTCACAATCTCCGTGTGTAGCTGGGTCTTGGTAGGAGTGTCACCTGGCAGCCATACGTGTCCAGGGCATGTAGCACATACCTGACTCCGTATGTAGCATATGTGTATTGACAGATTAGCATGTGCTCAGTACATATAAATTGTTGTTGTAGTGCACTCACTCTTCCTTGTCACTTCCAAATTACTGCAGAGCGCCGCCTCTTCCCCGACCAAATCCGGACTTGGCTGACATGCGGGAGAATGACTGTATACGCTGCTACCGCTTCCCCCAACCGTTGATTGAGGAGTTGACGGCAAGGCTGGCACCACACCTGCAACCGCTGCACAGGTATCCTACGGCACTGACATCCAAGCTGAAGGTAATGGCAGCCCTACATTTTCTTGCCACGGGTACCTTTCAATATACCATAGCTCATGTTGGTGGCATGTCCCAGAGCGTGTTCAGCCGTGTGCTGCATGATTTTTTAGAGGCCATGTTGCTTCACCTGGATGAGTTAATCCATTTCCCAACTCCTGAACAGTTGACAGGTGTCAAGCGTGGATTCTATGCCCTGGGAGGGATGCCCCATGTCATTGGGTCCATAGATGGGACACATGTGGCTTTGGTACCACCACAGGCACAGGAGGTAGCGTACAGGAATCGCAAGCACTACCACTCCATCAATGCCCTTGTGGTGTGTCTGTCCAACATGGTGATTTCACATGTCTGTGCTCGTTTTCCAGGATCAGCACACGATGCCTACATCATGAGGTGTAGCAGGGTGCCTGAAATGATGACGCAGCTGCGCAACGAACGAGCATGTGTTGTTGGTGGGTACACTCTGTCTGTCCTGTAGTTTGCGTAGACTTCCAGCCCGACTGCTTCTCCTGTCCTACTTATGTCCATGTGGTTTCCATGTAGGGTATGCTGGCTATCCCAACATGCCATGGCTGATCACACCTCTCCGCAACCCCAGCACGCCGGCCCAGCTCCGCTACAACACCGCCCATGGCCGGACAAGGCGAGTGATAGAGAGGACATTTGGCCTCCTGAAGAGCCGATTCAGGTGCCTACACAAGACCGGCGGCGCCCTCCCATATGCCCCGGCGAAGGTCTGCAAAATCTTCATGGTCTGCTGCATGCTGCACAACATGGCAGTTGAGAAAGCTGTGCCACTCATCCTGGATCAAGATGATCAGGACCATCCACCCGTGGAGGACGAAGGGCTTGGCAATGGGGCTAGTGATGTGCAGGATGTGGTTCCGCAAGAGGACATCCGGAGTCGGCTCATACGCGACTTCTTTGCTTAGTGGTGAGTACCAGTGTCTGAGTGTGCACAAATTGTTCCTTGTGTGGCATGTGTTGCAATGTGTGTGTCCATCTGCATGTATGCCATGTGAGTCAGAGGTGTGTGTGGATGTGTCACTCGAGTGATGGTGCCAGTGATGAGTGTATTTCCACAGTCATAATTGTGACCTAGCATGTTGTCATCCTTACATGTGTCGAGTACATGCACATGCAAGTGGATGTGCTTTTTGTGGCTGACTACTTGTGTGTCTCTCATCCCCAGGTACTTGCGCATGCCGTCTGCTGGTTGCATTGTTGTGGCACTGCTATTCCTCATGGACACGTCATCGTGTGCTGACTCAGCGTTACACGCACGGACAAGTTTGGAAGTCTCCTTAGGGTAAGGGATGCATCAGGGGTGTATTGGGTGTGGCAGTTGTTTACGATGTGTGCACACTGCCCCTGTCGATGTTTGGTTCCTCTGCAGACATGTCGCATCACCAAGGGACACATGACATGTAGCTGGATACACCTGAATAGATGGTCAGACTTGTTGAGTCATCTGTAATGGGATAGTGGATTGTGATGATGGCATCAATGTGTGTAACACTGCCCTCAGACACATACGGTTTGCATTGGCTTGACATGGTGTGGGACTTCCACATCAGAGGATCAATGGTGTATGGCAGCCTCTCCGTGAGCAGCAGGGGGTGTTTAGCTGTTACCCAACACTTGTGTGCCAGTTCCATGGATATCAAGCATTTGTGGTGCAGAAGGGGGGTGCCAGTGTTGGACCCACATGTTACTCCACATGACCTGTGTATGTGTACTCCGAGTTGCCTCTGCATTCCGGAATACATGACTAATAAAGGTGTCCCTATGCCTCCAAGGTGCCTCTTCTCAGTCAATGCTGGTGTGTTGCCACGGTGCATACGGCATGTCTGGCATGGTTTTCAGTGATAGTGGCTATGTGTCTATGTGTAGAGTAGCAAGATGCAAGCTGTTTTTCTGGGATTAGACTCCAATGCATCCAACGTTGGCCAGGCCACCATTCTCTGCATCCACCTGACTCAAGCTTGCAGGACATGGTTCTGCCACCTGTCTATACATACCTGGGTGCCCCCCAGGACACTCCACATGATCCCTGACTTCTGCGCATGACTGTTGCTGTACTCAATATGTCTGTCGACACGGTTGTGTGGCCACCCCCTCAGCTGGTTGGGCCCATCACGGGTGTATATGGTGCTTCATGTCTGTCTTGCCTAATACATTGTGACCCATGTGTGTCCTGTGCCAGACTCAGGCCCCAGGGTATGGATGGTTGAAGTCATATGAGAACTCAGGCATGGTTAGACTTTACAAGACACATGTAAGGTAATAATGCAAAATGTAGGCATCATCTCTTGATCGTGTAAGTTTTTATTTGTGTTGGGGTACGTGTTGGGGGGGGGGGGGTATGACAAGAGGGGCTTTCCGGGTGTGTGGAATCCAAAGTTCACTGGGGGAGTTGGTATCCTTGCCATTGGAAATCATCAGAGTCCATGCCACAGTCTTTGTCAACATTGGTCAGACAGTGACCAGCAAGTCCATGTGGCAGAGAATGTCATTTGCTGATGTGCTGCTGTTGGGCCAGTGGGCCAGGTGCCAGGCGAGGTGTCCTGGGAGATGGTGCTGTTGCGCCGACCCTCACGGTCTTTTCCGTGGACGACCCGCCCTCCTGCGGGAACCCTCAGAAGCAGGCCGTGACGATGTTTGGGATGCTCCGTCGGATGTATCCTCCTCCTCCTGATCCCTCCCTGTGGGTGGTGATGTTCTTCGCCTGGTGGCACAGGGAGGGTTGCCCATGTTGTCGGCTATCCGACGGAGTGAACGGTTAATTCCCGCTAGCACCGTCACGAGCTCAGCCTGTCTGTCCTCCATCCGTCCTTGATGTCGCTGTTGACAGGCATGTTGCTCCGCATGTTGCTGGGCCTGCTGAGTCTTGATCTCCTCGAGGGTCCCCTTCATCTCGTTGAGGGTGGACACAACCTGGCTCATGCCCGTGGTGTCCTGCCGGTATGTGTCCAGGATGTTTCTTACATGGGAATATACCGGTTCCGCAGCCAACTGGTCAGGCTCGCGCCTCCGCCGTCCTCCACTCCCACCACCCCTGCCCACTTGCACCTGGCCTGCCCTTGTGGGCACATCGGGTCTCCGGGACCCCTGAGGGGTGGCATTTGCGTTGTCGCCTGCCTCCTCCTGGGTGCCCGGTACACCGTGTTCCTCCTGGTCAGCCTGGATGCGTTGTGGTGGTGGAGCAGGGATCCTGGGTGTCTCCTGGGATGTGGCAGGAGTGGGGGTGGTGGTTGGCCCAGTTGTACCTGACGCAGGTGCTGCAGGTGGTTGGACACCAGAGGGGCCAGGTTGGTCGGGGTCATCAACAGAGTGGTGAGAGTCGTCGCTGCCGGTGGGATCGTCATCCCGCAGAGCCAGGTCCTGTGAGTCTTCCCCCCCCAGTGTTGGGGGGTGATCCACGACGTTGACCTGTGTGTGAGAGAGACAATGTTATTTTTGTTCCATGCAACATCCATGTTTCATTCGTTTCAAAGTTGGCACATTTCCTCTGGGTATTTGGATATGTCTTGCATTCCACTCACAGTGCACTTGTGCATGGGTATGTCCCTTGGCCACAGCTTTTGAGACTTTACCTATGTGTGACACTGTCTTACTTGCTGCGTCAATTGTGACTGCAGTCAGCAGTGGAGTGAGCAGGTGTGGCGAGCCATGCATTGGCGCCTTCCGTGTTGCACTGTACGTGGGCACATGGAGTTGTTCCACACACTTATATAATGCAGGTAGCTGGCGTTGTGCTCGTGCACAGGTTGATACATGGCCCAGTGTTTTGCCATGGAGAAGAGAGGGGGATTCAGGCACTGGCCACCCTTGTCTACATGCACGCAGTCCACCTGCTGACGAGCAGACATTCCCACACCACCCAAGGCTGAATTGGTCTCCCTGTGTATCCCTTTCTCACTCCCTCTCTGTCCCCCTCTCCCTCCCTCCCTGTGTCAGCCTCCTCCCTCTGTCCGTCTCCCTGTGTCTTCCTCCCTCTCTCTCCCCCTCTCCCTCCCTCTGTGTGTCACCCTCTGTCACCTCAGCCCAGCTTCCTAGGCACACACTTTTTGCAGATCTTTGAATGGCCCTTGGCTTGTTCATGTGAGTTTGTTTCTGATCTCCAGGCACCCATTGGGTGTAGTGTCTGTGTCTGCGCTGCTGCTGTGGTGGTGTGTGCTGCCACTCTTTCACAGTGTTGGCTGTTCATTGGCTGCTGTCATGTGCAAAAAGTGCCTTCACCCCCATGTCTTCATGCAAGGCGTCCGCCATTTGCAGGCAAGTCTTTCCTGTGTGGGGACACACTGTTTGTCTGGCTGTGACCTAGGCCATATGGGCAGAGGGCATTGTTGTCTGCTTCTGAGTTGCACTATGTGATTTTTGAGGCCCACACTCCCGCCATCCGGGTTACCGTGTCTTGTGTTGGTGTTTTCTGTGGCCTGTGACTTGGCATTGTCTAGCTGGGTGCATGGGGCATGGTGGCGCTAGTGGCATGTGCGTGTTTATGGAGTGTGGTTGAGTCATGCGATAGCTTTGGGGTGGTTGCGTGCATGATTGTGAGTTTGGTTGTGGATGACGTTCTCCCCATGTGAGGTGAGTTGTTTTTGTACTCACCAGGCTCTCGGAGTCCTTCTACTCCCTCCACTGCCACCACTGGCAGTAGTATGGCCATCACCTTCTCCTCCCAGGGATGGTATTGTACGCGTCTGCGGGCCGGCCCTCCTCCAGTGATGTTGGCCTGGTTGTGGTCATCGGTCATTTTGCGGCGGACCGTCCTCCGCAGATCGTACCACCTGGCTTGGCATTCATGCCTGGTCCTTCTGGTGGACGCAACAGCATTCACAGCATCGACAATCGTCTGCCACATGGCTGTTTTTTCGGAAATGCTGGTCTGTCTGACCAATGTTCCAAAGAGGTGTGGCTCGACTCTGATGATTTCGTTGACAAGGACCTCCAACTCTTGGCTAGTGAACTTTGGATTCTTGTTAGTGGGCATGGTGAGGGGTGTGGGTGTGGATGGTTGTGGGGGTTGTGGGTGTGGATGGTTGTGGGGGGTGTGGGTGTGGATGGGTGTGTGGGTGTGGTTGTGCAGGTGTGTGTGTGAATGTGATGAGGGGGTGTTTGTGAAGGTGGTTGTGTGAAGGTGTGCAGGTGTAAGGTGTAGTGGAGGTTGTAGTATGGTGCAGTTGTTTCTCTGTGTGGTCTGGCAGCAGTGGGTCTGTTGCAAAGGATCATGGTTTGTGTGTGTTGGGCCTTTTTATTGGTCCATTGGTGGGTGTGGCTGTGTTTGAACTTTGGGTGGGTGTGTTATAAGGAGTGGTTGTGTTTTGGGCCTCTGTTTGGGAGTTTGGCAGTTGCAGGTCAGTGAATAGGATGTATTTGTGCTTGTTGGACATGTTTTGTGGCTTTGTGCGATTCGAATGGAGTCTTCTTGTGTTGTTTAGCTTTGTCCTGGTTGTGTACGTCTGTTTTTAGCGTCTGTACGGTGCGTACATCGGCCATTTTGTTGTACAGTGCTGTCCTTGTCTCTGGCTTGGTACGACTTTGGGTGAGGGTGCTGGTGTTGGGGCCTGGGGTGCGCTCCGTACTTAGACTGGTGGGGTGTGTGTTCGCTCTGTACATACACGGGTGGGGGTACGGTCCGTAAATACACTGTTGGGGTGGGGGTACGCTCCATACATACGCGGGTGAGGGTACGGTCCGTACATACACTGTTGGGGTGGGGGTACGCTCCATACATACGCGGGTGAGGGTACGGTCCGTACATACACTGTTGGGGTGGGGGTGCGCTCCATACATACGCGGGTGGGGGTACGATCCGTACATTCACTGTTGGGGTGGGGGTACGCTCCATACATACGCGGGTGAGGGTACGGTCTGTACATACACTGTTGGGGTGGGGGTACGCTCCATACATAAGCGGGTGGGGGTATGGTTCGTACATACACTGGTGTACATACGCGGGTGTGGGTACGTCCGTACATATACTGTTGGGGTGGGGGTATGCTCCATACATACGCGGGTGAGAGTACGGTCCGTACATACACTGTTGGGGTGGGGGTACGCTCCAAACATATGCGGGTGAGGGTACGGTCCGTACATACACTGTTGGGGTGGGGGTACGCTCAATACATACGCGGGTGGGGGTATGGTTCGTACATACACTGGTGTACATACGCAGGTGAGGGTACGGTCCGTACATACACGGTTGGGGTGGGGGTACGCTCCATACATACGCGGGTTGGCATATGGTCCGTACATACACTGTTGGGGTGGGGGTACGCTCCATACATACGCGGGTGAGGGTACGGTCCGTACATACACTGTTGGGGTGGGGGTACACTCCTTACATACGCGGGTGAGGGTACGGTCCGTACATACACTGTTGGGGTGGGGGTACGCTCTATACATATGCGGGTGAGGGTACGGTCCGTACATACACTGTTGGGGTGGGGGTACGCTCCATACATACGCGGGTGGGGGTATGGTCCGTACATACACTGTTGGGGTGGGGGTACGCTCCATACATACGCGGGTGGGGGTATGGTTCGTACATACACTGGTGTACATACGCGGGTGAGGGTACAGTCCGTACATACACGGTTGGGGTGGGGGTACGCTCCATACATACGCGGGTGGGGGTACGGACCGTACATGCACTGTTGGGGTTGGGGTACGCTCCATACATACGCGGGTGGGGGTACGGTCCGTACATACACTGTTGGGGTGGGGGTACGCTCCATACATACGCGGGTGAGGGTACGGTCCGTACATACACTGTTGGGTGGGGGTACACTCCATACATACACGGGTGAGGGTACGGTCCGTACATACACTGTTGGGGTGGGGGTACGCTCCATACATACGCGGGTGAGGGTACGGTCCGTACATACACTGTTGGGGTGGGGGTACGCTTCATACATACGCAGGTGGGGGTATGGTTCGTACATACACTGGTGTACATACGCGGG
Source organism: Triturus cristatus (assembly GCF_964204655.1). Taxonomy (NCBI): domain Eukaryota; kingdom Metazoa; phylum Chordata; class Amphibia; order Caudata; family Salamandridae; genus Triturus; species Triturus cristatus. The sequence continues at coordinate 1,270,661,497 of NC_140585.1, read as the reverse complement.
TGAGGGTACGGTCCGTACATACACGGTTGGGGTGGGGGTACGCTCCATACATACGCGGGTGGGGGTACGGTCCGTACATACACTGTTGGGGTGGGGGTACGCTCTATACATACGCGGGTGGGGGTACGGTCCGTACATTCACTGTTGGGGTGGGGGTACGCTCCATACATACGTGGATGGGGGTACGGTCCGTACATTCACTGTTGGGGTGGGGGTACGCTCCATACATACGCGGGTGAGGGTACGGTCTGTACATAGAAGGTTGGGGTGGGGGTACGCTCCATACATATGCGGGTGAGGGTACGGTCCGTACATCCACTGTTGGGGTGGGGGTACGCTCCATACATACACGGGTGGGGGTACGGGCCGTACGTACACGGGTGTATATACACGGGTGGGTGTACGGTCCGTACGTACGGGGGTGTACATGCACGGGTGGGGGTTCGACGCGTACATACGAGGGCTGGGGGGGTGGTTGGGCGCGTACATACGGGGGCTGGGGGGGGGTGTTGGGCGCGTATGCGGGCACATGTCTCCATGGTTGCTATGGGAGTTCGGTGCGGACGGTGTTTTTTCCATACGGTTGTAACATCGGACGCACGGGATGGATCGTACTTGCGCGGTCGGACTTCACTTTTCACATTTGTATGGTAAATCGTCCGGGGACGTGTCGGACACATTTTCCAACCCGAGGACGTGTGGGGAATTATTCCCAATGCGATTCGTATGGACTTTTTCCCATGCGAATCGTACTTGGCAGTTTGTACGGCACTTGTACGATTCGTACGGTAAAAAGACCGGATACGAGTCGTACGGGGAAATTTTTTCCAGGATCCTAATCGGCACCAAAGTCTTGGGAATGTACCAGGGCCAGATAAAGATATAGGATACATAGATATGCAGGGAAAGGATTACCAAATTCTCGATGTTATCAGAACACCTCTTTTTTCTATAGCAAATCAGTGCATTTTGGTATTATTCATTCTAGTTCAGCTCAATTAAACAAATCAGACCATAACACCTGAAAACAATGATTTGTGAAAACAAGGCCCTGACCTGGAAATGTCTCATTCCAGTTACATAGTATCATCTTATATTTAGGGTGAACTTGTCAAAATAGAAACAATTGCACAGGGGCCCTTAAAAAGTCACCAACACAGTATAGTTGAGAGGCTTCATTAAAATCTCATGATGGAAGGAATTAAAACTATAGGACTGATATAGAGTTTGGGGGCAGAGTTAACTCCATCAGGATGGCAAAGGACAATACCACAGTCATCCTGAGAGAGCTATGGACGACAAATCTAGAGTTGTCTGCGAGCCCTGTTGACAACTCTCTACACTGTCAGGAACTGCTGTCATGATGGTTCCTGTCTATGCAGTAAAGGTTTGAAGGACAATTCCGTCAAACATGATGGCTGGCCAGCAAACTTTTTAAATGTTTTTTGTTTTTCAGAAACAAACTCCCAAAGCGGGAGTTTGTTTTTGCAAAACAAAAATTAATGGCCCACACATGCTGGAAGTTTTCTCCCAGAGTGTCAGGGTTCTTTTTTTGTTCCTGTCCTTTACAGCCAGGTTTTGCTCTAAATAGGGTGGGCAGTGTAAAGTCCACCCTCCAACGGAACCAATTCTGTCAGACCAGCAGAGGAAGTATTTCATAGAGGAGTCCCAAGCAAAGGAATTGGCCTAGAATTAATTTTACTGTATATCATTGAAATATGGATGCATATTCCAAGTAAATCAGAGAAAGACATATAGATATCAAAGACACAGAAGAAAAGAAACTCATAGAGATATTTTATTCATTGGCTTTATTACAAATATTGTAACAGATAAAAATAAACAGAGACCAATCAATCAAACAAACTTTATTCGGCTTTTGCAAATCCATAAAAGTTCAATTATGCAATAAATATTTAACATCTAAAATCTATTAAACAATGGATATGCTACATCACCCTCAATATCAATTCAATAAGATTAGTACTGGGTTAGCAAAGACAATTTAAAAATTTGTAAAAAATAAATGAATACAAATAAATAGCTAAAGACGATCTCACAGAGTCAAATTCGACCATACCTAGCCCTCATCTTTTAATCACAGCTGGATCTAAGCCTAGCAGCAAACCTTAGGAAGCTGAGAACATAAAGTACAGTCTTACCTGAAAGCATTTGTAAAAAGGTAAAAGCAGGTCGAACCTGACTAAAATTAACAGAGACATTTTGTTACTGCGATTCTTTGACATGAAGATTGATTATGCCACAGTTTCACTTTTATACTCATTTTGCAGACGAAGGTTCAGAACGGATTTGGTGTGATTCTCTTTTACATGTCAATTTCTGGCTGTAGCTCAGACACAGACTTTGTGCTAGGTAATGGATCTCAAAGAAGTAGCAGTATTGTTGACTCACAGCAGGAGTGTCCAAAACAAGGGCACAATGAAGCATGAGATCTCAGCACGTGGCTGTCTTCAGCATTCCTGAGCAGTCATCAGGCAAGTACAAAAGAGTAATCCTGCTTAGAAACTTTGGGCGCCATTGTGAAGGAGTATCTATACTACCACCAACATAACTGTCACCCACCAAATCTAAATACGGGCTGACCTTCAGTTTAATCACTGCAAAGTCTACTCTATCTCTACTGTGACTAAACCCCTTCGCCGGCCCTGGGGACTAAGAATCATCAGAGGCAGACCTTTAATTCCGCTCACCAAATTTGGATGGTTGGATTTAGAGGTCAGTTTTCACTGCTCATCACTGCCAGGAAAACCAGGAGGTAAGTGACAATAAAAACCAGTAAAAGTCTCGTCTCACCATGGGAGACGATTCCCAAGGTGAGGGGAGCATTTTAGTTTTTATTTACAATAAGAAAATCCCACTTTGGAATTTTAAAATAAAAATGAAAACAGTTTGGTGCAGGGCTCCACCATGTTGACGGAGCCCTGCCTCACACGTAAATATCATAGACAGGAACCACTGTGATGACAGTTGTTGCCACTGCTTTAGAAAAGACCTACAGCTTGGCGGTCGTTTCTAAATGTGGTACGTCGGTCAGGCCGACGTTCTAATTTACTTCACCTCTCTGAAAGAGAAACAGGCTGCCCACATACATATAAATTGGCCCCTTTGTCACCTTTAAGAAGAGAAATCTCAGACCTACACCTCTCTCCTAATATCTCCCTATGCTATTACTCAAGAAGAACTAATCAGCATCACTTTTCTAGAAAGGGCCTCACTGAATTTCTGTAGGCAGCCCTTTAATCCATCCTTCCTCAATTCAATGCCTGGGTCTCAACCCTCCGGCCACAAAGTTGCAGTCAATACACATCCACTGTCTAGGGAAGCTGCAGCTACTCTTCATCCCATCATGCAAAATTCATCCCACTGGTACATGGACAAAGACTTTCACAATACATGGAGTCTTACTACTACACACTTGATACATATCCACAGCACATATACACACATGGAATGTCAACTCAAAGGCCTGGAAGTCACACAGACTATTCTACCAGTCTTGGCACGCATTGCCTCTTTGCTGGCCTTCCAAAAACGTATGCCACATATCTTCACCACTCTTCATCTAGTCCTCAGAGGCTCACAGACACTAGTCTGGTGCTGATGCTATCTCTGCTGGCAGTGGTTCCTAGTGATATCATAGCTGGAAACCAGAGCCCTTTACTACTAAGAATACCCCCTTAGGTCACCTGAAATGGTCTATCTGGAGACTTCCTCAGCCCCTCTTTTGCTCATCTGAGCCTTGTTATGATCCTGCCCCAAGCCCCACTTTGCTGATTGCCATAGCCCATAGAACCCTCTTTGTTAGCCATTAATCCCTTTGCCAATCTTCAGTCATCTGAGTTTTGCAATCATTATTATTATTAATTAATTAATCTTTATTCGGATATAAAGATATCCATAAAAGAGCATGACAAAGAATAAAAAACATTGCATGTTTAGATCAACATACACATAATTAAAAACAATAAATACTTTGCGGCTTCTAGCAATTATGCAAAACAGCGTCACTAAATCGTCATGGGCGTATGAATTCGGTAGGGCCACTAAGGAAGTGGGACTCTGGATATAGCAGCATATTATGATAAAGTGCAGGGATTTGGCGAGTTGAGGCGGGATATTTTATCATAGCCCAGCCCAATGTAAACAACGTAAGACTCCCTATTATTATTAGTCTGACTATTAAACAATGTTAAACGGATCCATGGATGGTGCAGTATTAAAAAGGAAGCAGAAAGTGTACATTAAGACCGCTACCGGGACATATTAAGAAGTAAGAAACGTTCATCATAAAATTAGCTAATAAAAATGAGAAACCTAGACTATATTGAAGCAACATACACACCTGTACCCCATAAAATCGTGGGTGGCTACTCCTCACTTCTAGTGTTCCTTAGTTTTACAGCTAGTCTTGAAAAATTCACGGTGCTGAACAGCGTAAATGGGTCTGAGGAAAGTTTCAGGTTCAAAAGTGCCACTTTAGCCTGGCTAAATTTAGTTTGTCTTAAAATAGTTTTTAAAAACATTGACCTTGGGTACGCATAAAAGGGACAAAGTAAAACAAAATGGAGAGTATCTTGCGGAGACCTCTGATCGCAGCCGCAAGGGCCCTTTGTGTCAATGTCTGCTGTGAACCCTGCAGGAACTGATAAAATGTGATGCAAAAGATTCAATCTAAATCTGGTCATTAAGAATCTGTCATGTTTGTTGTATATATTAGACAGATAAAATTCCATTCCCGGCATTGATTTTGTTAGCAGGTGGGCTCTCACTGAGACTTTCATCAGTTCTCTGTCCTCCCTTTCGCATGCTAAACGCCGTAGGAATTCAGTCTTTATGAAATTTAGTATCTTTATTCGATTCAAAGAATCATAAAAGCATAAATACAACAATGACATAAAAACAAACAGTCTATTTACATGTGCAAGGGGAATTTTTCCAATCCATCCATTAATAATTTTTACATTTCAATAAATACCTTGTTCTTTCATTAGTAGCGGCATAATAATTACCCAAAATCAAAGTGCATAGTGCGTAAATACTTTGTCAATCACTGGACTTTTAACATATGGGTTGCTCCATAGTATTTCTAGGCCGGATTTTAGCAAAAGCCGAGGGGTGATTTTCCATAAAGTGCAAAGTGCAAAAAAAAGAGATTATGGGCCATATGTAGGAAGCCTAATACCGGTCGGTAACGGCCGATTTTCAGTAAATATCCCGTTACCGACCGGTATTTAGGCTTTTGGTATGTAGGGGGCATATTTCAGGATTCGGTAATTTACCGAATCGGTAAAATTACCGAATCGGTAATTTTACCGATTCGGTAAATACCGAATCCTGAAATGAGATGTAGGGGGAGTGTGTCGTTGGTGTGGGGATTCGTTATTTACCACCAACTAAAAGTTGGTGGTAAATGACGAATACCTGTAAAAAGGCATTTTTTTGCAATTTGAAGTGTGCAATGTGGCAGACATACATGCCCTTAGGGCATGTATGTGCGCCACATGTGCACACATGGACGAATCAGGCGTGCAACAGGGTGTCAATGTGACACCCTGCCACCCATGATGATGCCTCCCCCATTACCGATTCGGCATTTACCGATTCGGTAATGGCAACTGGCTTCCCATTCATTCCTATGGGCCTCCAGGCCCATAGGAATGAATGGGAAGCCAGTTGCCATTACCGAATCGGTAAATACCGATTCTAAAATACGGACAGATACCGAATCGGTAATTATTTACCTACATTACATTTACCGATTCATAAATACCGAATCGGTAAAATTCGGTATTTAAGAATCGGTAAATGTAATTTACCTACATATGGCCCTATATCTTTTACATGACATCATATAATCATAGCTCTTCGAGGATATATTTATAAAGAGTCGTCAGCTATAAGGTTCAGTGTTTGGATTTTCCAAATAAGTCAATTAATTATAACATATTATAAAATTCATACAATTAAAATTTGAGCCCTTTCTTCATCCTAAAAAAGTTAACAGCCAAAAAAAACCTGCTAATGCCAAAAACAGTGAGTCTTGAGGTGTCAGTTTTCAAAATGCGTAACATTTCACTATATTTCCCGATACATAATTTCCTGCCCAAAGGTTTTATCCATTTATTTCTGTGATGTCTATATGTAGGGCAGAAAAATAAAACATGTGCGACATCCTCTTTGCTTCCTGAATGGCACTGGGTACACCTACAATCGATTTCCCCCTTCTGGACTGGCCCCCACTTGGCAGTAAAAGACTTAATCTGAAGAGTACCATACCTAAATTTTAGGTACAGTACCTTAGCAAGTAGGGATTCAATCTCATCGAAAAATTGTTCAAAGTAGGGGGTTATTTTAAACATCAAGAATTGTGTGGTAAGTGTACCTGCTCCACAATTTAAAATGACTTTGTGCCTAATAAAATTCCAGTAAATGGTCTTAATTTCCTGTTTCGAGTCGGGGGTCAGCAGGTTCAGGTTTTCCCAGAACCTGCTCAAGCCCAGATCCAATAACCATTTACGAATATGGATCAACCACGGAAAACTAACATGTATATCAAGGGCCAATAGTTCACTCAGTACTTGTCTATAGGTAAGAAGTTCTTCTGTCGTCCATATTCTTATCCAGTAAGACAGGGTCATCCAAACTGCCCTTTGGCCAATACGTTTTATGCCCATGTCAAACATTAAAGGGGTCACAGGTGTATTTTGGGGGAGAGCAGCTAATTTTCTCAATATCTTATTTTCACTCGCAGTTAGGTTCGATAAAGAACTCCCCCCCCCCCCACAACTCTGAGCCATATGGGGCAGCGGATTGAGCCCTAGACTTATAAACTTCTAAGGCTGGAGTGACGGCCTTTGACGTGGTTGCGAAAAGTTTCTTTAAAACTGGTGCTGAGTTTTTTATTAAAACTGATCTTGCTTTCGTTATCTGTGGGTTCCAGGAGAGTTTGGAATCGATATTCACTCCTAAATAAATAAAATTAGAGACGCGCTCTAGGCTCACTCCATTTAGCTTAATGTCATTCTTAAAACACTTGTGGGGCCTTATCGACATGTATTTAGTTTTTATAGGGTTTATTTCCAGGCCTTTTAATTTGCAATATTCATCAAGTGAATTTAAGAGACATTGCAAACCCTTCGGTGTTTGTGACAACAGTATTGTGTAATCAGCAAATGTTAGTGCACAGACATGATTCTCCCCCAATTTTGGGGAATCATGATTAGATTTTTGTAGGAACTCAACCATGTCATTAACATATAAAAGGAATAGTGTTGGCGCCAGGACACAGCCCTGACGCACACCTCTTTTAATTGGTATCTCTTCAGTGAGTTCTCCACCTTGGCCCCAATGCACTCTTGCTAAATTGTTTTCATGCAACCTGACCAACTGCACTAAAATGTTTTTAGGTACCCCCTGTTGTAATAAATTTAGCCATAGGAGGTCTCTGGGGATTGAATCAAATGCAGCCTTTAAATCAATAAAGGCCACATATAAATGGCCAGATCTTAGCCTTGTATATTTTCAGGCTATCGTTATCAATCTAAACACCTGGTCTATTGTGCTTGTCCGTCTCCTAAAACCTGCTTGGCATGGGGATATTATATCATTTGCTATGATCCATTCGTTCAACCTATCCAGAATCTGTTTAGCATAGACCTTTTGCAATATGTCTAACAAGCTAATGGGTCTATAGTTAGCGGGATCGTCCCTACTACCCTTTTTATATATAGGGACAATCTCCGCTCCCTTCCAAGATTCGGGTATAGGCTGCCCTCCTGCAATGGCGTTACATAACAAGTTAATATATGGCACCCACACCTCCGGTGCATGTTTAAAAAGATCGCCCGGTATTTTATCAGGGCCATGTGCTTTTGATGGTTTTATAGCAGCCAGGGCCAATCTGGTGTCTTCTATACTAAAAGATAGCGGGTCAATTTCATCTGATGACATGAGATTTTCTATACTGCAATGATAGTCACACTCCGTAGGGGCCAAGGAAGCATACAAAAGAGAAAAATGCCTATGCCATGTACCAGGATCCAGATTATAATCCTGGTCTTTATTGCTTGATTTGCTGCCGTTTGCAATAATCCGCCAAAACGAAAATTGATCACCCAATTTTGATGCTAATATCAGTTCTTCCCAGCTTACATCTTCCCAATTTCTACGGGCTGCATTCAGAGCCTTGTTATACAGAGCCTTCCCTAATAGCAATTGGATCCTTATCATGCAAAGCCTTTATTAGGGATTGTTTCATTTCAGCACATTCTTTATTATACCAGTGGTTGGTTGGCCTTATCTTATTAGTGTGTTTAGACTTCACAGTCCCCGGTTTAGTTAAATATGGTTTTATCTTTTCAACCAGTTCTAAGTGGATCTGCGTTATAGATGTAGTCCCAGGGCATTCATTTAAATAAGACAGTAATAGATCACTAAAAGTATTGTAGATGCAGGTGAGTGGAACTATCTTCCCCATTATAGAAGGCCATTTTACTGCCCTTCTGTTGTTACTCACTACAGGCTGTATAACTTCCATTCCAGCTCCAGAATGGATCGGAGAATGGATTTGGAAATATTCCTCTATAAGATCTAAACATAAGGGGAAGTGATCACTTTCTCTTCTGTCATCTACTTTAAAGTCTTTCACGTAAGTCCAGTAGGCAGCGCTTATCATAATGTAATCGATCCGGGATGAGGAAGAACCTCTTGAAAAGATGTTAGAACAACCAGGATCAGAAAAGGTTCTGCCATTAGATGATCTTAGCCCTTTCGCTACAGTAAAATTGAGTAGTTGTAATGCGGAAACAAAGCACCTAGGGACTTTTTCCGTCCTTAAAGATGGAATACCTAGTGCTATGTCTTCTTTCTCAAAAATCTCATTTAACCCTGGCAACGGTTTGTAACAACAATTAAAATCACCCCCAATTATAATGAGCCCATCACGTGGTGTGGAATCTAGGGCTTCTTCCAAGTACTGTAATATTATTGATTCTTTTGAACTTTCCCTTGGCCTTATGTATACATTAAATAGGTGTAAACATCATTTATTTGTAAATTTAAAACTTAGGCCCAGGATATCCTCTGTGTCAATGGGTATAATTCCTATAGAGGCATTTATATTATTCCTTACCCAGATTAAGAGTCCTCCTGATGGTCTTCCTCTAATTGGCTGTCGAGCCTCCACACTAAATGTTCTATAGCCCACTCTGTGTAGAGGTTCTCTAGCCCACGTTTCTTGGAGGAGAAAAAGATCAAATATGTCCATATACTCCTGCCAACCTGGTTCCTGGAACTTTTTTGTAAGACCCGCTATATTCCATGACACCATTTTCACACAATTTATGGTCGTGCAGATGGATTTACTAGAGGAACCACTACAGCCCACTGGTGAATGAGTTGGTTGATTAAGATGGTGACCATCATCCTTGATACCATAGAAACCTTCAGATTCCACAGGTTTGATGCTTTGTCTTTCCTCAAGACATGATATCTCATGGGGTGTATCCACCTCAGATGATTCAATAAGTGCACTTCGAGCCTCAGGCGCTATAGGGAATGTCCCTCTCCCAAAGGGATACTGGTACCATGCTTGAGTCAGTCAATCTATGGATTCGAGATTCCTTTGCCCGCCACTGGTGTGTTGTTCAGTATCTGTAGTGTATATGCAAGGTCTTTTCTTGCCTAATACCAATTCTTGATTTAAAGAGGGAGTGAGATCTTAAATTCATGATTATTAAGTTGTCAGACATAATTTTAGAATAAAATGTTAACCTTATATCATCCAGGTCTCCCCCATTCTGGTAGATTCATTCCACATTTTTTATGTCTGATCTGATTATGGAGAGGCACTGCCGTTCATTTCTAATCCAATATGTGACTTTATTTGCAAGGGAGTCCTTATCCTCCCTGCTACCCAACTTTAATCTAGGAACATTTGTAAGGAACACACTACAAAAATCTGAATCCTCCCTAATTGAGGAGTGAGAAGCCCTATCTGGGCCTTCTTTCCGCTCTAATGCCCCGGACCCCCTCCGGGGATCCTGGGCACTTTGTGATAATCCATTTGTATGTGAGGTTCTCAGGTTTGAGTAAGTACATTGTGCCTGATGTTGCAAGGTAGGTATGTTGGAATGATCATATCTATTTACCAAATTTCTTCCAGTAGTAAGTGGGAGATTTGACCTTAGAACTGTGTTTTTCCTCAAAATTGGGTTCTGGGTCTTTGGATGGTTTATAATTACTCCAGGTAAAGGTTTAGTTGAATGACTCTCCATACTACTACATGGGGGTGTCTTCTTTGATTGGGTGTTCTCCTCCAAAGCTGAAGTTGGACCTCTCACATATCTTAATGATTGGGAGGTTAAAACCTCAAGCATTCTTCTAATCGTCCTAACCTCTTATTGGACTACATTAAGTTTGTTATAAAGATCTACCACAAGAGTATGTGTATCATGTGATTGTACCTGGTTGTAATCCTCAGTCATTCCAGGATTTGTTGAAACAATTTCATCCTTCCTGCACATGTCATCCATATGAACAACCTCATTGTTATCATCTAAGGGTGAGTATCTATTTGAGCATTCTACATTAATCACATCTCTACAAATGGTGCTTCCTGGATTCTTATCTAGCTTTTCAGTATTGTTCTAAACTAGGGGGGCGTGTCGTATCAATACCCATGCTTGAATTCAAGGGCAGCATGGTTAGCATTTGTGGCTGAGCTTTGGTATGGGTTTGATGGACTATGACAGTAGGACTAGTGGACTTTGCTGGTACCACCTTTTCACTTCTGCCATAGTAAGATGAAATTTTATTTTTCCCCTTGTTATTAATCTCTTTGCCACATGTCAACATATTTTCAACTTCTTCAATCAAGTCATCAATAGCGGCCAAAGTACAATTGATTGCCGCAGATTTACCCAGCTTTTGCGTCTTTGCTATCTTTTTTTTCCCTATCATTGGTTCGGCAGCTTTCCTCTTCTCCATTATTATTCTAAGAGTAAAATACACAATATACAATTATTACTATTGTTGCTCCCTTGCTATGGCCAAATGCCACAAACCAGAAAACAAAAGGGAGCCGTACCTAGTAGTATAACCAGAAAGCATCCACAATTATCACCACAACCGAATTTTCAGCTGTCTTCAAATATTTGTGCCTTGATACAGCATGTACGTCCTAATACTAAATCAATATGCGATTTCTAAAAAGATACTAAATTAAAACAACAACAACAATCACTCAATCGATTATTGCACAGCGTTTAAAAATGAAAAGGATGGATCGTGTCCCTTAGAAGATTATAGGGAATCTATGTCACTGTATTACCAGTTGTAAGGAATGTCTTACTGCAATAACATGAGGGGTGGACCAGCCCAGTCTTCTCTGGTCTATGACGGGCGCTGCGCTGCGGGATAAGTGCACGCTTTAAGTAGCGCGTCACCGCTGCGGGGCTGCTGGGAAGTGTAGTCCAGTGGCTACAAGTTGGCCGTTCCCCTCGCGGCGTGGAGCAACTGCACAGGATACAGGTGAGCCGTTCCCCTCACGGCGTTCGCAGGACCCACGCTGCGGGATATGTGCGTGGTTTAAGTAGCGCGTCACCGCTGCGGGGCTGCTGGGAAGTGTAGTCCAGTGGCTACAAGTTGGCCGTTCAACTCACGACATGGAGCGACTGAACAGGATACAGGTGAGCCGTTCCCCTCACGGCGTTCAGTCTTTATAGTGCCCTTGTGTGTGGTAGTAAGTGTGGTGGGCTCATCAAAATAGTTGGCATAGCCCAACCATTTCAGGGTATCTCTTACATATTTGAGCCAGGGTATCCGATGACCTTTATCCCGGGCGATGCAGTCCTCAAGTATTTGTCTGCTTAGAGTTGCCTCCGGATTAGTCCATATTTTTATCCAGCATGTAATAGGTTTAAGACTTGACCTTTCGCTGATATAGGTGAGGCCTAGCTCCTCATGAACAGTGTGGGAAGGCGTACTTTGGGGTACTTGCAGGACCCTTCTGAGGAACTTATTTTCCTCAGTTTGAATCAGTGACGTATCTCTGAAGCCCCATACCTCACTCCCATACAGGGTCTTAGCGCAACATACCGAGCTGTACAAGTGCAAAATTTCATTTGGTGACCAGCGACCTAATCTTTTTGCAAAGTTCATGATTGAACCCACCAAACTGATTTGTCGGCTGCATTTGTCAAAGATCAGAGTTTTAAAATTAAGCTGCTTGTCAAATAAAATCCCTAGATAATTAAAAACCTTTACTTTTTCTAGTTTGTGAGCCCCAATTGTAAAGATAAAGTTCTTTGTTGGTCTTTTCCCTGTTTCCATAACGTATGATTTGGTGAGATTGGGTGATAAATCTAAATCCGCCATAAAACTAACGAAGCCATCAATGAGAGACTGTAGGCCCCTTGCTGTACGGGACAAGAGGACCGCGTCGTCCGCATATAGGAGGACGGGTATACTTCTCCTCCCAATGCGTGGACAGTCTACCCCCAAGTCTCCGAGCGCCTTGTCTAAACCATTTATGTATAGCCTGAATAGAAAAGGCGCCAGGATGCATCCTTGCCTCACCCCCATGGAGCACGGGAAATGATCAGTGAAATTCCCCTCTTCGCTAAATCTAACCTGTGCTGTTGTGTTCTGGTGTAGCATTCTTAAGATGTTTATCAGACCTGGGTCAACACCCAGGAGCCCTAAGGTTTTCCACAATTTCCTTCGATTGACCCGGTCGAATGCTGCTGTCAGGTCCATGAAGGCCAAGTACACCGTCCCCTCACTTGCCACGGTGTACTTGGCCACCAGATGGTAGAGATTAGGGCACTGATCTGTTGTGGAGCGGCCATTTCTGAACCCGTACTGGGTTTCTGTAATAATTTCGTGTTCATCAGCCCAGTCCATCAGACGGTTAAGGATGGCCCTCCCTAGGACTTTCACTGTCACGTCTATTAATGATATCGGGCGGTAACATTGCGGGTCACTCCTATTTCCCTTTTTGAACAATGGTACAATGATAGCCGTGGACCATGACCTGGGCATTCCTGCTTCCACTGCTGTGTTGAGGACTCTTGCGAGTATGGGGGCCCATAGGTCTACCTGGCTTTTAAATAGGTCGGGTAGAATCCCATCGGGGCCTGGGGCCTTGTTTCTTGTCAGCCCGTCTATTCCTGCCTTGATCTCGCCCACCGAGAAGCACGTCCACGTGCTGAGTAGAATTCCTGTATCTGGGGTTGGTGGGTCAACCGAGCCACCATGATTGTACAGGCTTTTAAAGTGAGACACCCAGGATTCAGGCAGGTTATGACAAACCACCTTCGGATTATTCGATGCCTGAAAACAAGGGTCATTAATTACCCTCCAAAAGCTATTCGTGTCCCTACGCTCGGCAGCCTCTCTCAATGTCTCCCATGCCTGATTTTGCAGTCATTTTCTGCCATTCTTCAGAGACCACACTCCTTTTCACCTATCCACTAATAGACCCCTCTGCCTAATTTCAGTCCCTCTGCAACCTGTTCCACCCTCAGACTATTGTTTACTGTGCCTGCATCAGACAGCATCTGCTATCCCTGAGAGGTCAGGGTGTACCAGTCCTGACTTTTTACCCCCTTTGCATGATTTTTGAACAACTACTTACCAGTCCCATACGTGGGCTAAAAAGGTGGAGGTTTCTTAGGGGTTGACAGCATAAGAAGCATGAATAAGAGCTGTTTGTAAAAGGGATAGCCTTATACATATGGTGTGGAACCACATAGGTGTCCTTTTGCTCCTGGTCTTCTTCCTTCTGTTCCAGGTCCTTCAAGTGCCTTCTGGTGTTGGTCCTTCTCCTGGTACAAGTCCTCTGTTTCTTGGCCGTTATAGTCCTTCTGATCCTCCTCTTGGTCCTGGTCCAATTATTTCTATCTCCCTAATAGTGGTTTCCTAAATCTGACACTTACTGGTTCTAGTCCTTTCTGACTCTTGTCTTACTGTCGCTGCTCCTCTCTTTTCCTTGTATTAGCCCTTCCCGGGCCTCCGGATCCTGCTTCTACTGATCCTCACCCTGATACTGCTGATCTGCTGGGTCCATCTTCCCCTCACCCTGTTGTCCCAGTTCTTCTGAATCTGTCACTCCTAGTCTTCCTGGATTGGGTCATCCTGATTCTCCTTGCCATGGTGCATGTTTTTGTGATCCACATCAGGTACTGGTCCTCCTTATTAGGGCCTCTTGGGCTGGGCCTGTTTATTGTTATCCTGGTCTGGTCCTATTAATCTTTGTGGCTCTGGTTGTCCTGACCCCATTTCTCTTAACCAGCTTTGTCCTGATACCCCAGTTAACGTTTATCCTGCTCCACTTGATAGAGCAGGTCCTGCTCCCATTGTTTGCGACCCCTCTGGTCCTCCTAGCCCTGTTCCTAGTCCTGCTCATTCTATTGCTTATTGTCCACCTAATCCTCCCCCACCTGGTCACTGCTCTTTATGACCCAGGTTCATCTGCTCCTGGCCTGGCTAGTTCTTATCCTCCTTGAACTTGTCATGATACTCTTGGCCCTGATCCTCCTGCTCCTTGTCATTCTGATTCTGCACTAACTGGTCCATTTTGACTTCTCCTTGTTCAGGTCAAACTGTCCTTAGATACCTAGTTTGGTCATCCTGGCTCCTTTCATCTTGGCTCTCCTTGTCATGGTATGCCAGGTACTGATATTCCTGGACCTCTTTGATTTGATCTTCTTTTTCCCATTGGTTGTGTTTCAACTGGATCTTCATTGCCCTGATCCTCTTAGCTCTTGTCCTACTGGCTCTGGTTGCCTGGCCATCTCCCTCTGACTCTCCAGGTTCTTTTTTCCTAGTCATCCTCACTCTCAATCTGGTTTGCTAACACTAGCCTTCTTCTTCCTAGCCACAGTTTGTGTTCCATTCCTGGGTCTTTGCCCACTAGACTTAATCCTTTTGCTGCTGGTTCTCCTTTGTGTTTTGTATGCCTAATCATCTTGCTTTTTGTCCTCTTTGGCCACCCTGTTCTGGCCAGGTCTGCTACTCCTATCTCTTCATCTTCCTTCCTGATCCTCTTGACCCTCGTCCCTTTGACCTGGTCATTCTGATTCCTAGTACATCAGTTCCTAGTCCTGCTGGTTCCCTTTGTCCACCTGGCCTCTCGGGTCCTGGTCCTCTTATGTCTTACCCTCTTAGCCCTTTTCTTCCCGATTCAGATCATCCTGGTCCTCCTGGCATTATGGCTTGTCCTTCTGACCCTTCTGGCACTTCGATGAATGATCTTGGGCCTCTTAGTCCTGGTTTTCTATGTCTAGGTCCTTCAGAGCCTCATCATTTTGATCCTGGTCCTCTTGAACCCTTTGTATTTCTGGCTGTTCTGCTCCTACAGATCTTCCTCATCCTGGTTCTGCTACCCCCAGGTCCTGGTCTTACTGCTTCATGTGGTACTCTGGGACCTGGTCCTATGGTCATGGTCACCTGGTACTCCTAGGCCTGGTCTTCTTTTTGATGATCCATCTTATCCTCCTTGCTCTCCTCCTTGCTCTCCTGGCTCTGGTCCTACTGGCATCCTTATATTGCCATCTTCAGCTTCCTTGCTTATTGTGGTCCCCTAGCTATACTTCTCAGGCTCCTGATCTTCCTAGCCTTCCAACATTTGGTCCTGATCCTCCTGCTCTTTGTCCTTGTGTTTTTACACCAAATGATCATGGTCTTCCTTGCTCTGGTCCTCCTGGTTCTGGCCATCTTGTGCCTCATCTTAATGGCCATCTTGTTCCTATCCCTGTACTTGGGCCTCCAGGATGTGATCTCCCCAGTCCTGATATCATTGGTCCTAATCCTCCTTTTCCTCTTCACACTGGTCCTCCTGGTCCTATTACTCTGTCTTCTTTACACAGACCTTCTTGGTCCCCCCAGTTGTTTGTTTCCTGGTCCTCTTAGAACTCTTCTTTCTGGCTCTAGTTGTCTGTTCCTCTAGTCTCACTTCACTGGCATGCCTGGCATTGTCGAGCTAGTCTTGTCTCTCCATAGTTCTTGTCCTTCTCAAGATTATGTGCCTGTTGGTCACGGTCTTCTTGGTCCTAGTCCTTTTCATTTGGTTTCTCCAGGGCTTAGTTCTGATGGACCTAGTTCACCAGCCTTCCTAGCATTGGCCTACTTGGTCCTGGTCCTTCTTGTCCTGTTGTACTTGTTAATAATAGACTTTGCCTTTTAGACATCCTAGCCCTTCTCAGTTTCCCTAGTCTTAGCCACTCTAATTCTGTTCCTGTCTGGTCCTCTAGGTCCTGGTCACCTTCTGCTAGTTCCTCTCATCCTAAATCCTAGCCCTGGTACCACAGGCTCTTGTGCATCTGGTCTCTTTTATCCTGGCCATCTTAGTTTTTGTCCTCCTGGTTTGGGTTATTCTGGCCTTTTTAGATCTTTTCATTGTCATTTTAGTGCTACTGGTATAGAACCCCTTGGTCATGGCCCTCTTGATCCAGGGTCTCTTTGTTTGGTTCCTCATGAGCCTTGTCATTTTGGTCCTGGTCCTCTTGGCCAACGCTTTCCCTTCCCCTTGATCTGCCCCATTTGGTAGCTCGAGCCATGATCCTCTAGGGCCTAATCTTCACGTCCTTCTCTGAACTGTTTCTGCTCCTCCTGGTAATGATCATTTTGGTTCACCTAGTCCTCCTTGCTCTGCTCTTGTGGATGCCCTTAGTACTGAGCCCCTTGGTCTTTCTAGTTCCTGTCCTGCTTATCCTGGTTTCTTGGTGCTTCTGTCATTTGCCCTCCAGGTCCTGATCTTTGTTGTCCTTCAATCTGGCCCTGATCCTCCTGGCCCTAGTCCTCCTGCTCCTTGACCTTATGATTCTGCATTCTACCCTTAGAACTTAGTGACAGTGTACTTGCTGGCCTGTTTTGTCGAAATTTCAATGTACTCCTCCACCTAGTCCTTTGTATCCTGGGTCTCCTGTTTCACATGCTCCCGAAACTGGACATTTTCATTCGTCTCACTCTAATTTTCATCCATCAGTCCTCCTGGTCTCGCTGCCCTGGTTTATCTATTCTCCTGGTTTGCTTGTTCCTAATCCTCTTGCTCCTGGTTCTCATATTCCAAGTAGTCCTGGTTTTAGTTCTGGTACCTCTTTGTCTGGTCCTCATGTATCCGGGCGTTTGGTGCTGGCTCCACTGGCTTTGGTTTCCCTAGCCTTCCCAGTCCTTCTGCCTCATTCTAGTCCTACTAGTCCTCCTGATTTGCCTATTTTACCTTGTTCTTGTCCATGTGATCCTAGTCTCCTCCATAATGGTCCTCCTAGTACTGGTTCTCCTGGGTCAGGCCTTCCTCACCTTTCTATCACTGGTCCTCCTGGTTCATATGTTGCGGGTCATCCTGGTTCATGTATTTCTTGTACTCCGGTTTAGGATGTCCCTGAATTGGACCTTCATGGACCTTCTGATCTTGGTCCTAATGGGCCTAGACATCCTGGTCATTTATATCCCCCTGGTCATTCTAATCTAGGATCTCCAGGTCCTGCCAGCCCAGGTCTTTCCTTGTACTGGTCTATTTGCTTCTGGCTGCTAGGTCCTCCTTGATTCCTTGATCTGAACTCTGGTCCTACTTTCCATTGGTTTCCTGGTACCAGTCTTCTTTGGTCTGTCCACCTGGGTCTGCTACCCCTGGCCCTGGTCATCCAGTTCCTCTGGTCTTGGTTGGTGCTCTCAGGCACCCTCATCAATATGGACCGGTACGTTCTGTTCTTGTACCCCTGGTCCTTCTTTGCGTTCGGTCCCTAGTCCAGTGGGTCCAGATCCCTCTGTTCCACATTCTCCTGGCCCTCCTGATACTTCTCACCCTGGTCCTGGGACCTCTTGTGCTGATCTTCATTGTCTATTTGTTCATGGTCCCTTCGGGCATTGGTAACGGCGGTACTCATAAATTGAGTCTCCCTAGGCCTAATTTTTCTTGTCACGATCATCTTAGCACTCCAGGTGGTCCACCTTCTGGCTCTTATCCTCCTAATTGTCATCCTTCTCCTCCTACTAGTCCTACTCTCTCTGTCCCCAGACCTCCTCCACAATGATTATAGTCAGCTACAGACTCAAATATTGTCTTCCAGCTTTTGTTTGGGACATCACTGTGAAGGACAGGAATGAGGGGCCAGTAGTCTCAGTAGAGGCAGGACCTTCCCCACTTAAAACACTGCTTAGCATATTAATAAATCAAAACTTCTATTTCAAGATACATTTATTGCAGGGATTCTGCGAAATCACAGAACTATGCTTGGGATTATGGGACCTTAGTAGGCAGGGACTGAGTTATCCTACCACCTTGGTACCCATGAGCCCAGGACCGACTAGCTATAGTGTCTCACTTACCCTCCTACTCACTCACAAAGGAACAAGTGATTAGACACCCCAGAACACAACACTCTGACTCTCTTAGGAATTGTGGTTGCAAGACACACCCTTTCGTTCACGCTCTTGTACTCATCCACAATAAGATCTGACAGAGACACGAAAAAGTTTAAAATGTTTATTTTAACTGGCACTCTAGTATGCAGTATACATGCCACAACCCGTAGAAAAATGCCTAACATAAATATGGTCAGCATAAAAAGTAGTCTATAAATCATAAAGGGAGCTGTCATGATAAACAACAAATTAGCCTAACCTCCCTCCCCTTGTATAGAATCAAAATGATTATATATTAGAAGATCTCTGGGTGTTATCAGCAGACCCTGTACCTCAGTCTGTAGATGGTAGATCTACATCACAGGTGCTGTCACGCTCTTCTCCCCTGAAAGATCCCTCTCCAAATGTGTGTCACCTATCCTTGTACCCTCATATGACCAATGTATGTGTACCCAAACAACAGCTGCATGTGCATGTTTTGTCTAGGTGCTAGAGCCGGACCAGAACAGAATAACAAAGGGCATTGTTGTTCAATCTTGTTCACAATGTTCAGACTAAATCCCAGGAACGAGCAAAGCGCAAAAACAACAGTATGTTCTATGTGAAAGTTTCAGTGTGGCACAAGCAAAATAAATTTGTGTTGTAACTTGTGCAAAGCAGCGGACCGTCAGCGGAGTGCTCATGCTAACATAGGGAAGATGACAATGCCCGTATGGGTCACGTGACAAATTATACAGGTGACTAAAATGTCAAGGTGGTTGAAAGGGCCACTCATGAAATGGAACCAATAAGCATCAATTCCTGAAACCCCCTCTGCTGGGTGAATACTATGAAAAAGTGTGTTTATTCACAGACAGCAGAGTGACCTCCTCCTGTAAATTATCTAGATGCATATCTTACTTTCTGCTGATTTATCTTCCCCATTCAGCAAAAGCCCCATTGCTGCATCTCATTCAGTTCACCGGTGTACCAATTACTGTGTCCCCCCAGCACCAATTGTCTACTGTACATAACTCTCTCTCTGGGGCCCTAAGAGCACCAATCTGTCTTGCACAAGGTGGCCTTTAAGAAGCCCAAAATAAGCCCAGCTTTCGCAACTCATCAAATGGAGGATCAAGAACATTAAAAAAGCTCTGTATTCTCATGAGTGAAAAAAACATTTATGTAAAATGCTTTAAAAGCATACTCATTATTCTTTGCAGACGAGCTCCTGAAATAGGTTTTTGATTCCTACATTTCATATCTGAATATTAAAATAACATAGACATTGTTTATTCAAAAGTGTTTTTACTGTTTTTTCATCTGTAAACAGCTTAGCTTAATGTATGCACTTATCTTTGTACAAACTATTGAACATTTGATTATGCATTTCCATTCAAATGCCTCACACATGTTGCATTTCCATTACAAGATGGCTACCACCCTACCATTGCTTGTTGTCCCTTTTTTCTACACTGCCGGCTAAATAAAGACCTCCATCAGACTATTTATCTGGCCGTCACTCAAATTGTACATCATCTCTACTATTTAGCCTGTAACAGGCTAAACAGCAGAGATTATGTACTATTTTGCCGGCTGGCAGGTAAATAGCAGAGATTATGTATTATATGACCAGTGGCTAGGTAAATAGCCACTACCTTATTTAAATGTAAAAAATAAAGCTGAAGGATAGACTTACTAAGTCATAGTTTTGTCTTAGTAGGCCATGTATAATATTGATATGATATAAATCCTCCTAATCAAGAGTGTTATGTGACAGCAACCTACCATAGTTGAACAGATGAATGTCAAGAGTGTAGAGACCACAAATAATAGCATCTTCATGTCATACAAATTGTTTTAAGGTTAAAGCTCTATCTGATTTTTACCCGAAAATCATTTATACAATGGAACATTGATGTTCCTTTAAGAGTTCTGATAGTGTTTGTAGTTCTGTCATGACAATCAAACAACAAAACCGTCAAAGCTCTCACCAACAATAAAACAATCAAAATCATCCATATTCCTGTCTTCTTGATTTGCACAGCAATATTGCAAATCCCCAGATTCAATGAACATGTGGTTTCAGCACCAGTCCATCCAGTCTTTGAGACCACTGGCACAGAGGTGTGTGAGCCTTATGAGACCTGACATTATGAGATGGGGCCATAGATGAGCATTATATTCTGGCCCAAGGCCCCTGAATCCCTACGCAAGTCCAGAGAGCGGCACTTAGTACGTTCAAAATGTCAAGTAGCTGGAGCTTTTAAATATTTATTTAACTTCTGTAACTTGGTACAGGCTACAAAGGTAGCTTAAGACGTAGCTTAAGAACGCTTATGCAAGATGGGATAATGAAATGAAGAGGAATGGGACATTTTCAAGATGGGAGAGTGAGATGGAGTGACAGGGCATGTGGAAGATGGAACAGCACAGACTGTGACTAAATGAGAAGGTAACAGGCTAGTTCTGGAAAAGCAAGATCATCAAGCTTTTTCTCAACACAGAGATTATTGATGGATTTGAGAGCCTAAAATAGAAAATATACATTTGCCTTTGGCTGCTTTTCTTAAATTGGGAAATAAATGGTGAATGTCACTAGATGACAGTGGTTGACTCAATTTGGTTGTTTAATTTGGGAAATCTAGAAAATATCCAGAAGTTATTTTTGATGATGCAGGCTGCTTCTAGGAGGATGTATTTGTGGCCCAAGGAAGAGTGTTTTAAAGTTAGAGATTGACTTCCCAATTGCAACCTTGAGTGAGGAGATGAGCAGTGGTGTTTTGGAAAACAGATGCCACTGTAGTTGGATAGTTTGAAGAACCATATACAAATGTTTGCCATAGTCAAGGTGGGAAATGTTGATGCCCCTACTGCTGTTACTCTACCGGGAAAGGCACGAAAAGTAAAACATGGTAGCAAATGGTTCTGGGATGGAACAGGTGGGAGTTTATGACCTAATTCACTGTGGAGTTGTTTTTTTTTAAGTGGTTCTTATAGAACATTTGTTACATATGTCGTATGGCTGTTATCAATATTTAGGATGTCATCCAATTCAATAACAGTGTTATGCTCGTCTTACATTAGTCGTGTTATAACATTTTATGACTAAAACAATAAAAAAGGAAAACAAATAAGAAAAGGAAAACAGATTTTGACTGGAGGATATTCTTACTA
This sequence comes from Triturus cristatus, assembly GCF_964204655.1. Lineage (NCBI taxonomy): Eukaryota > Metazoa > Chordata > Amphibia > Caudata > Salamandridae > Triturus > Triturus cristatus. Next base: position 1,270,639,954 of record NC_140585.1, on the reverse strand, counting down.
GAGTCTTATAGCCCGCTGCAGAGGGCTATATCAGTTGTTCTAGGCCCTACACCCTAGTTATAGACTCATGCCTCAGGCGAAGGCTCCTAACACAGAAGAGGGCCTTTAACTAATGGTATAGCCCAGAGCAGAAGGACTTTAAAGCTGGTAGAACATTCCACCCACTGAGTATAGAATGTTCTAAATTAAAAAGGGAGAAACAAGAAAGACAAACATTGGAATGTTGGAGAAGAAGGCTTATGCCATCCATTAGTAACCCTGAGACACTTCATTTCTTTAATGTAGCTCCCAACATTCCAATCATATTTATTGTGTGTTTGAGTCCAGCTAGAAAAGGCTAGTATCTCGTTCACAGTGTTCAGATAATGTATGTCAGATTGCTGGGACCAGATTTCTGTATCACCACTACAGCTTCTTTTGGTAGGGCATTAAGGCTGACTCTTTTTCTCATTTTTTCCTATATTTTTACCTAATTTTAGACAATCAATGATGACTAGATAGCAACCTTTTTTTGCCAAAGCATTACAGTGTCTTCAGCAGTCTGTCATCTGGTTTCTTTTCATCAAGTTTCAGTATAAAGTAACCCTAGTTCTCTGAATTCCAGTGCCATTTCCTCCTTCTTGCCTTGCTCTTTAAAGTACAGTGTTTTTGGTTTTTGCCCATTTCAATAATTCTTTGAGCTAGCAAGTGACTCCGGGATCTTTGTGGGATTTCCAATTCAATGAGATCAAATGCTTGGCTAGTACCTTTGACAGAACCATACATTTATTTGTAGACTAAGAGCCTGATTTAGATCTCGGCGGATGGGCTACTCTGTCACAATGGTAACGGATATCCCATCCACCAAAATATAAATCCCATAGGACACAATGGGATTTATATTTCTGCAGACTGGATATTCATCACCGTTGTGACAGAGTAACCCATCTGCAGAGATCTAAATCAGGCCCTTCTTTTTTCATTTCTCACCATCAAACCCAACAAATAAGTCTATGATTTCAGAAAATTTGTCAGTTCACTTACAACCCAGTCTCTTATTTTTGGGCAGTTTAATATTATATGCATGAGGGCATTATCTGTACTACTGCATCTGGGATCAAGGAGCAGATATTAGGGTGCATGATCTCAAGGGTGTCATATATGTTTACGCAGGTAATTATATTGTAGCAATTCAAATATTGATTTCCATGATACTCTCAAGCGCCACCCAACAATCCATTTCCATGAGTTCCCTGTCCAATTTCTCCTTAAATTTGCTTCATAACTCCAAATTTCCCTTGGAGGCATTAGTGATTTTTTGATAGAACTATGTGATCAGTCTTCTCCTGAGTACTTTCTGCCTTACTATGTGAATGCGAGCTTCTTCCACCATGCAGTCCCAGGTTAAGTGCATTGGTTGAGCTAGAGATTCATATGCTAAAAATTGCTGCATTCTGATTCCATAGATTTTTGGAAAAGCTGTATGTTTTTATTATTTCTGTTCTTGATGAAGGTCCTCACACTTTAGCCACTGCACTCAGTTTTCAAGTATACCATAATCGTAACACAGGCGTGCAAGCGGTTGCAATATCCATCATCTTTTTGCTTGGGAATTTTGTGCAGTTGCCTAACCGGAGGGGGAAAGTTTGGATGGCACTTTGCACTTTCTACTCCACCCATAGAGCTGCAAAACAGGTTGGCACTCTAGTTGTTGGCCACAGTCTGGGTAAAAAGATTGCCAGGCAGCAGGCACGCAGCAGAGGAGAGGCTGCATTGCGAGGCTGAATGGTCTTTTTCATTGTAGTAATTTTTAAGCAAACAATAGTTTTTGGTGTGATTGTTTTTACATTTTCTGAACTATTTTAATTGCTTGGGGAATGTTGTGCAGTTGCCTAACCAGAGAGGGAAAGTATGAATTGTACTCTTCACTTTCTACTCCAACCATAGAGCTGCCAAAACAGATTGGCACTCTAGAGGTTGGCCTCAGCCTGGATAAAAAGATGGCAGGGCAGCTAGCACGCAGTTGCGCCCGCACGGGACCAGGGGCCTGGCCTCTGCATCCCCCCACACAAGAGTCTACTCCAGGGACTCTGTACTTAACCTAAGAGGGGCGCAAAGTCATAGTTGTAGTCACTCAAAGGACCTCTACAAGGGAGATAAAATCTTTAAGTACTGTCTCTATAATTTTTTACAGGACCTTTCACTCAAGAATACTCCTTTATTCAAGCCAGGAGACAACATGTTTCTGCTAAATTGTAGGTCCCTTCCATCCCATCCCATAAGCTCGATATTTTTTCTTTCTTGGAAGACATAACACCTGATGTGATCTTCCTTACGGACATATGGCTTCATGGGGAATCAGGTCCTGATATTGTTTAGTCTCTTTCTCCAGATTGCTATATGATATGCAGAAATAGAGAAGACAAAAAGGATGGAAGGTTGGCCATTATTTTGAAGACTTCTTTCACCTGTCGAACTGATTGCCCCACAATTCCGTATTGTGAAAGTCTTGTGTTTGCTATTTCAGTGTCCCACACATCCACATATTCAGGAGTTTTATTTTAGTGCCCCCAGGCCCTGCAGGCCATTCCAGTTAGTATTTTCCGGAAGCCATAGCGAGTTTCGTCAAAAAACATACTCCCTTTACGGTATTGGGGGACTTAAACCTGTCCTGCGACACAGCTAATGACACTCAAGCAACTAGCCTCATATTTGATTTAGCTGCCATTCAATTGGGGCAAATGGTCCAGGGCTCCACACATACAAGGGGCCACCTGTTAGACACAAATTTTAGTAAGAATTCCTATTTACTTGCATTCTGTACCACTCTCTTGGAGAGATCACTATTTGATCCCCGTGATCATTAAGTTATCTGACCCAACATTATTCCAAAAGCACACGGTAATGGAAGTTCAGCACTGGATGACCCATTCCTTAGACCAAACTATCCCCAAGAAGACTGTTACTAAAAAAAAAAAAATAGATTTGTTCCATAGTTTTCTCCCCACCTCAGAATGCTGAAAAAAGCTACAACATTGCAGAAAGGGCACAGAGAAAGGATTACAATGGAAATAAAGAACCCTATATTAAGAGAAAGTGAGGATATACAATTCTGAATTTCGACGAGCTGAGGCCTCTTATTTTGAAACTAGGATCACAATGCTGTTAATTTCCCTAGAGAGATGTTTAAAATTACCATGTCCCTGTTGGAATCCACCACTTACGCCCCTGTTTTAAACCTTCTAATGATAGGTGCAATACCTTGGCCACTTATTTCAATACTACAATTCTGGATGTCTATCAATCATTTCAAGAGGTCAAGGAAGGCGATAACTCCATCCCACTGAATAATAGTAGAGTTATATGTACACCTATCCTCTCCCAATTCCTGCCAATCTCCCTGAATGAGTTTGCTAATCTTTTTAGGAACATCAAATCCGGAACTCCCCTGGATCTGGCAACACTGAGAATCCTTGCACTTGAGCCTGAAATTATTTTCCCTACTTTGTTAGATATGGTTAACCCCTCCCTGGAAATGGGTACAGTGCCCATACCCTGGAAACACACAATGGTCAGAGCTGACTTAAAGAAACCCAACCTTGATCCTTCCCAACTTGCACCCAATTTCCCTGCTCCCAGGTTTATTTAAAGTGGCAGACAAATATTTAAACAGATGTCTGTCAGAATTCCTGTAAGCTAATTCCATCCTGAATCACACACAAATGGTCTTCCAGCTCAAACCCAGCACAGAGACAGCCCTTCTGGCTGTGGTGGAGGAACTTAAAAGGAAACTTGATAAAGGGGCTATGGTGGCCATTGTACTCCTGGATCTCAGTGCAGCCTTTTGTACTGTTGACCATCCTACACTTCTAGACAGAGTTGGTATGGCCGGAGTTGGAGGGACAGCCCTGGATTGGATAGGTTCCTTTTTAAAGGAACAAACATTTCAGGTCTTTGACAAAGACTGCTCATCAGAAATATTGCCTGTCACCTGTGGGGTCCTGCAAGAGTCCTCACTTAGTCCTACACTATTCAACATATACCTGCAACCACTGGTGGATATTATAGCTACCTTTGAAGTCTCCATAGTCTCCTAAGTGGTTGACATCCAGCTGGTTTTCTCTCTTACTCCAGACTCAGATCCCTATGTATCCACTCTTGGACCTTGCCTGGAGCAGGTAGCCAGCTAGATGAACACGTCTTGTCTTAAACTCAACTGAGCTAAACAAAGAATTAATGATTCTTGGGAACAACTCCTCCAGCAAGACACGGGCTACCCTACTGGCGTCGGTCCTCTCACCCCCAAGGCTGTCATATAAAGCTTAGGGATGAGGCTAAAAAATGCCTTGACAATGTAAGCCCAGGCCACCAAATCTCGGCCAGTTGTTTTGATTGTTGCGTATGTTATGCTAGATTCTGCTCTTGCTCCCCCAGACCTCGAGATGAGCGGTAGTTCAGCCTCTCATTCTCTCTCATTTGGATCATGGCAATTCCCATTACCTGGGGTCTTCCAAAGAAGTTACCTGGAATCTACAAGTTGTGCAAAATGCGGCCGCACGCATGTTACTTGAAATTTCTAGATCTTAGTCAGCCAGGCAGGGATTGAGAGACCTTCACTGGCTCCCCATTGCCCAAAGAACAGAATTCAATTCATTGTGCATCTCCCACTGGGCTTTTCAAGGGCAAGGTCTGCCTGTTCTATGCCAATTTGTTACCTCCTACACCCCCAACAGATCACTTTGATCCTACATCTGGCTACCGTCCCCGCTATTAAAGAGCCAGAAGTAGTGGACGGTCCTTTAGTTTCAATGCAGCTTAGCTCTTGAATTCTCTTCCCTTGGCCATCCCAGTTGTGGACAATGAGCTGCGCAATCATGAAGCTCTTAAACCTGGTTGTTCAGATAGACTTAGTCTCTTAGGTATATTCCTAATTCTGTATGGTGGAACCTCTCCTAACCAGGACTAGGATGCCTCTGGTTCACCATGCGCTCCACAAATCTTATAGTATATTAGAACATTGGAATGTGGAGCACTCCATTGTAGACAATGGAGTGCTCCGTGCTTCTACGGGCCAGTAAAGGCCCGCAGAGCAACATTCCAATGTTTTACAAAACCCTCTCGAAGCTCGAGGGGATTTAAATCTCCTCGAGCTTCGAGAAGCCTTTGTTTAATTTGTTAGAACATTCTGCCCTCTAGTGGCAGAATGTTCTAATAGCCTTATAGCCCTTCGTAGCAGGGCTATACCGCTATTAAAGTCCCGCTGCTTTTGTTAAAGTCCCTCGCCTTCGGCTCGGGCCTTTAACGCTGCAGCGGGCCTTTAATAGCCGGTATAGCCCGCTACGGCGGGCTATAAGGCTATAGTATAGTATAGTATCGACAGGCACCTATCCCAGCAATATCGGGCAATGTGAATCAGTTTTGGAGTTCCATCAGTGTGACCCTTTTCCTCATTGGTGCATGCTAGTGAAGTATTGCCCACCCCTTCGTTAATTCTGTGCTATCTCCGCTATCTATCTAGAAAGCCATTGGAGGTGGGTCACGAGATATTAAAGTACAAGGTCTGGTAAAGAGAGACTTTCTTCCACTGCTGGGAGCTTGAGAGTTCTAAGAGCATTTCTCCATTGCTCCATATCAGCTTGAGCTATAGGTGTTTACCAACATGGCGGGCAGATTTGCTAAGTAATAACACATTCTCTGTAGTAGCAACATTGTTGGCAGGGCCACTTTGTGTGTGTTTATCACATTTCTAATGGTTAAACCTCATCCTCCAACACTCTAATCGGGCTGCTAGAAATTCTTCTTGACAAGGATTTTGTACCGTTATAGGTGCAATTTGAATCAGCAAGATTCTACTAATGATGTGGCGTTGATGGACATACATGTAATATTCTTGAACACTTAAATGATCATTTAGTGTGGAAGAATTGTGGCGAACTGAGCTCAGATCTCCCATAAAGGTAAATGTATCCTCTGCACATCTTTGTGCACAAGCAATTTGACAGACACTGCTACTTGACTTTTCGCATATATGTATATAATTTTACAAATATGCTTTAAATACCTGCATGTGTGTGAAATGAATATACACTCGAGAATAAACATTAAAATAAAATAAAACTGTGAAATACATTGAATACAACTGCAGTCACTTCAAGTGATATCTTTGCTTCATTAGCTTAAACTGTTAAACCATCTGATACTGCAATGTGTGAAATGAATGTAATTAGTTGCGGGGTAATTGGCTATGATATTTCTCGCAGTGATATTTTACATTTCTGTTTTGTATTCAGTTTCACTTTGCAAATAAGGCACATGGCATATCTGGTAAGACTGTATGTCTTATCAAAACCTTCTTATTTGACTATCATCACCAAATGCCTTTGTTTGGCACTATTGTTTGTTTGGATGCCTGAGTGATCATTCCACTCGGCTGTTTGAATATCAATGAATCAAATAATATGAAGTTCAAATCAAGTTGAAATTATATAAGGAGGGGGATGTACCAGTATGAGGTCTCCTCAAAGGAAAGTCAGTTCTCTCATCGAGAGAGTACCCTAGATCTCCTACTTTGTTCTGCACTATCCTAAGTCTGAATCAGTCTGAACTCTACTCTACCCTGCACTAGCTTAAATCACACAGAACTGGCAGTTGATGTATCTATACACAGTTCAGATGAGACAGTCCAATCTCGTTAAAGCATGGTAATACAATTGTATGCTAATAAGCTTCTCAGGACCTTACACACTACAGCTTCTCTTTGCGTCTTTCACACTTACATTATGTGAAAGAGGATGAGATTCAGGAACCCGCCTGTACTCTGCAGGTGTCTTAGTGAATGTGCTATTTATCAAAACATTCCACGATTATCACAAATAAAAGAAAACATGTATTCACGTGAGAAAGAAAGCAAAATAACATTGCGTTCCATAATTTGAACATCAGCTTCACCTGGAAATATAGCGTCCTCGTGTCACAAAGCAAGATGGCAACCAATGTTAGCCCTTTTAAAATGCAGACCTACTTTAATTATTGCCAATCTAAAAGTGAATAAAGCATAGTTAATAACCGGTGTGTGTTTTGGTGTTAATGTTGATTTAATGCAAAACATTAAATAATGAAAAGCTGCACCAATCCCACCCCCTGGAGATTCGCAAAAAAAAACAAAAAACACACTTTTATTAATTGAAAGCTTCCATTTACACAGACGTTGTTGACTTGTGCAGTTGGCATCCAGAATCCTTCAACCCTTTTAACTCACAATAAACCCTATCCTGAATGTCAACCAGTTCATATTCGAAAATACTTGATTCAGTACATAAAAATATGACAATAAAAGCACATTAAATAACAATAAGCCAAATATACAACAGACCCACCCAGATCTTTTAGTTAAAACAACAGCGTAAGAAGGATAAAATTCAATTAAAAGCTTTAAAAAATATTAAGAAAGTATAAATCAATGCATGTGACTGGTGGGTACCATTCCTACACCCGTTAATGATTTCCTAGTTTTAATTGCATTTGCAAGAAAGCGCACGAGAGCAAAGCTACTTTTTGTGTCTTCCGTTTCCATCAAGACTTGGTAAGCTGCTTGAAATGAACACAACACTTCCCTTCAGAAAAAGGTCTATAAATAATTTTGTTCATGATAAAATTTGCTGAAGATGACTGCGTGCAGTGTAGTTTGAGTGGTTGCGTTATTACAAGGGCACTTGTAATCCTTGGGAGCTCAGTTAGAACCCTTTGTAAATGCTACCAGGTGATGGAAACTTGATAAATGACATCTAATTAATAAGAACCTGTGATGAGTGTTATGAACCCATCTAATATACTGCTGGAGCCCATAAGAAACTTGATAAGATGTACATAATACATCTGTCATTGGATCTTAGTTTCTTCAAGGCAGCTTTAGAAATACGTGCTATGCCCCCCGGATACTCCCACAGGTTTATGTTATTATCAGCTAAAGAGTACAGGGTCTTTTTTGAATCCAGCCATCTATGTGTTTTTTCTAGTGACATACACGCCAGACTGAATGCCAAAGCAGCAATGATCTCACATCTAGTAACGCTGCTATGGAGTGTAAGCCAAGTTCTAAATGGATGATAATACTGTAAGTTGATTTTGGGACTGCTAACAACCTTCCAGTTCATATTCATTTTGCTTCCTCTTTCTTCCTCTCGTTGCTGGCAGCTAACTATCCTTTGCAATTTGACCCATCCTTTGCCAAAATCAGTTTCATCCCTCTTATAAAAAAGGACTATGTATATCACAAAAATCATAAGGATTAGTATAAGGGTAAGTATTGCTTTCAATATTCCTCTACCAATACCACTAAATCACTAAATCACTCTCCAATCTTAGAAAATCCTTTACCTATAGCTTCTCTGTCTGCTGTAAAATCATTCCTCTCAAATGTCTGTCATGTTAGTAATGAACTCGTTACTCTGGTTACTTCTATTGGGTACATAAGTGCAGCATTGCTGAACATGATGCAGGTTGCAGATTCCGCCCTCGTTCACCAGTAAGATACCTAAAGCTAGCCTCTTCTGCAAAATTATTGCCCTTATAATAATAAGCTAATTATTTGCGTTTAAAGCTCCGGTCGTATTAGTGTCCATATGATCTACCAAAGACAGCTTTTGGATTTTCAAACCATTTACAACTAAACCTACAGAAGGTACCTTAGCATGCAATATACCAGATACAATTTACGAAGCATCTTTCTTATGTTGGTAATGGCACTTCCTACAGGGTTACCCCCAAACATTTTGCCTTCCTCCTCCCCTTTTTGATTAATTAATTTTGTTGGCTTTTGGGCTAACCAGTGTTAAAGTACTTGTGTCCTTTCCCTAAAACATGGTAGAATTGACATATATCCAATTAGCATATTTATTTTACTTATAGGTCCCTAGTAAAGTGCACTACATGTGTTCATGGCCTTTAAATTAAATGCTACTAATGGACTTGTAGCATTGATTGTACCACTCACTCAAGTAGCGCTTTAAACATGTCTTAGGCCTGCCATTGCAGAGCCTGTGTGTGCATTTAAGCTGTTATTTTATCCTGGCAAAATAACCTTTTGCCAGGCCCAAGCCTTCCTTTTTAATACATCTGATACATCTAAGCCCAAGACAACCTAAAGGGCAGTGCTCAGTGTATATAAAAGGTTGGACATGCACTTTAAGTTTTACAAGTCCTGGTACTGAAAAACTCTCAAATTAGTTTTTCACTACTGCAAGGCTTATATGTCTTGTAGGATAACATTGGGTTCGCCTTATTGCATATTACGAGTGAAATTTCCAAATGGGAAGATATAACTGAAGATTAGGGTCCTTGGAATCCTAATTTAAAATCCTAATTTATGGTGAAGTTGGATTTTAAATTACAATTCTGAAAAGGCCACGTTTAGAAAGTTTTCATTTTCATGCTTTTTCCGGGTGGTGCGTGTAGCCTGTCTCTGATCACATGAATGGGTGTAGTTAGCAGTTGGGCTTTGTGTATTTCTCCTAGACAGCTACACACAATGGGAGCTTAGGTGTAATTTGATGGGCCATCCTGGCAGGATGGGAGGGAGGAGCAGGGCACAGCCTACCTTACACCTGAATAGGCTGTTCCTGTCCACACACAAAGGGCTGCATACTTACCCTGTAGTGAGTCTGAAGCCAGGGCGGAAAAGAAGGACTTCTGTGCCCTTCAAAGGGGGAAACAGCCTTTACAACGAGGTTTTTTTACCTCGTTAAGCCTTTACCACGCATTTTTTAACGCGGATATTTTTACCGCGATTATGCATTTAAAACGCATGACTAAACAACGCATTTAAGGTACATTGGGGGGTCTGCGTGGTATTGGCATGCATTTTAAATGCATTTTTGCAGTAAAAACATGCGTGGTAAAAAATGTGTGTAAAAGGCATGCGAAGTAATTGCATGCAATGTACCGTCGTACAACCTTCAAAGGCATGTGTGTTTTTTAGTCTCCACTACTTCAAAGGCACCACTGGGTATAAGAACTGGACCTCAGACACCACCACTTCAGGACATTACTGGACCTGTGGATACTTTGTCAGGAAGAAGGACTGCTGTTCTGCCAAAAGGACTGTCACCCTACTAGACTGCTACTCTGCTGGGTTCCTACTTTGCTATGCTGACATGCTGCCTGCTGCCCTCTTGCCTAGGTGAGAAGAACTGGACCTACATCTTTTGACCCCAGAACACAGAGGGACCCCAAGGGCTAGTTGGGTGGCCTCCCAATCTGAAGCCTCAAGGACATAACATGCTTACATCTGAACCTGGACTCTGCCATCTGTGAGTTTACCCTGCTAAGTGGTGCTACCCCAGTACTAGACCCTTGCAAGTGCCTAAGGTGCTTATCAGCAGAAGCGCTGCATCTTCCCTACTGAGTAGTGCATCCCTGAGCCAAACCGACATGGCTGAGCGGCACATCCTCCAGCAGAACCAAAACATCACTGCTGCTGCATTGATTGAACCCAGTGCAGAAGTCCCGAATCACCCTTGCAGTCCTCGTAATTGATACACCGCCAAAGGCGCGGTACATCTACAGGCCAGGTACTTGCATCTCTCGTCAACGGCAGCGGACTCTGCACCGCAGACCTTTGATACCGCTGCATCCCCAACTGAAGCAGTTGGCCTCACAAGCCTGGTCGACGGGATCCTCAACAGCAATGCAACAGGACATTGCTCTGCAGTCTCATTGCATTCGGAAACAACAGATCGCCTCAGCTGTGCAGCGCTTCTTCAACCCAGATTCACGCAACGCTCTGCAACTAGGATTTAAGGTACTTTGTTTTGCAGGCCTAAGTGGGTCCCTGTAGACAACGCTCTATAACGGTAGGCCTGAACTTGTGACTTTGTCTCTGTTTGGCGTGAACAGATATCCTTTGTTAGCGCTTTGTGCTTTTGGCGCTATCTATTTTTCTAAACTTGGTGTGGGATCTTTTTGTGTGGTGTTGTCACTGTTTTATTGTCAGAAGTGTTGCACAAATACTTTACAATTTGCCTTCCAGTTAAACCTGACAACTCTGTGCCAAGCTTCCCAGGGGTGAGCACAGGTTAATTTGGAGTTTGTTGGTACATTTAGTCTGCCTAGGATTATGGTTGCTGCTTGACCGGGGCTCACATCAAAGTCAACCAGTAACCTAATTTCTAACCGTCTAGCTTTTCCATGAGCCACTACTCCCTTATCATTTACATCATCTACATGGTACACTTTAGGAAACACAAAAGCTAAATAACAACTACTACTCTAATAAAAGGTTCTCTCCCTGACAAAACTTGATCACCGACCATTTTGAATTTTTTTACACAATCACTCCAACCCACCATTTCTGGTGTTTGCACCTGATATTCCTGCCTTCCCACACACACATTTCTATGTTTCTGTATATCCAAACTAACCTTCAGATGTAGTCCTGACTCCTTCATAGTTTCTTCTTTCTTCCAACCAACTCTTTCTCCTTTTCATTACCCTCTCCCCAGTCTCCATTCTGCTTTCATTTAATTAATCTTTAATGTCTTTCTCGGCCCTATTCAATTGATATGAAGCTTTAAAGTTAGTTAGTTTAGTGACGTTAATTTGTGTGAAAAACATTGCTTGATAAAATTACTTCAAAGCCATCTTTGTGTATGTTTTTCACTTCATATTTTACTTGTTCATCCAAATTGGTCTGATTAGTTTTAATCATGGTTGAAGCATGCTCCACAGAGAAGTTAAGACTCACTATTAAGCCAATCAATAATATGACAATGGCAAATACTGCAACTACTGTTAAAATTCCATACATTTTCAGTGTGGTTGACACCAAGGTTTCTCTCAATTCAGATCAAAAAGAAAAGAGAAAATCAAACATTTGCTTGTTGGTACTACTGTGCAACTCAGCAAATCTTTCATTCCTTTTCGCTGTAATTCTGTTAGTTCCGGTTAACTTTAGGTTTAGGATCTTACAATCTTCAACAGGATACCTAAAAGGAAACTTCTACTCTTCTACTGGATACCAATGAGAACCAGATATCTTTATCTGGCTACCTAATGTGTAAGATATGAATTATGAATGCCCAGACATATGTCATTTGAGTTCATTATTCAAAAATATTAATTCATTCTTTAATTGTAACACTGTTCATGGAGGGTTTTCAAAAACTCTTTAAAGATTCTCAGTTTCATAGGCTCTCAGATCAAGCTAATTTCTAATGAAGTAAGTCCCCTTATGAGCCCAAAAGCTGCGATTTGACACTGTTTTTTTTTCATCTGATCTCCAGTTGTTCACTGTCACTAGCACTCTGTTTGATTGGCTCTAGTTCTTCCCGTATCATTTCTGGAATGTGTTCTTCTGGCACAACGGCTCTCAGTCTTTCACCACTTTTCGGCCATTTCACTTCACTAGGCATTCTACCATCCCAAGTGATTGCACTTTCTTTTAATTTGTAATGCACTCGCTCACTTCCAACTGCTTGGTTTGTTGTGGTTATTCTCTAATCATTAACCACAGTCAACGCACTTGTCACAACTTGACTTTGAGACTCCAGTGAAATATCTTCTCCAACTCTTAATGTTCATTATGTGCTAGAATTAATCAGTAATTGTTGTCACCACGTTTTCACCGGCTTGCCTCACTCTCTTGGTGCGGGAGGCATGAATGCAGTGCGGTAGTCAGAAACACTTAAAAGCAGTTTTCATCACAATGATGATTTGAAATGGCCCTTTCCCACAAGGTTGCAGACACGCCTTCCTGATGTGTTTCTTCACCAGGACTTAGTCTCCTGGACTAAGATCATGGCACAGCTCTTGTCTTGGACGCAGGTTTTCATGTCAACCTGATGAGAAACATAATGCACCGTATCAGCCAATCTCCTTTGCAGTAGTCAAAAACAATATGAAATGAATGAAATGAAAAAACATTTATATAGCGCGATAGCTACTCTGAGGCATCCCAGCGCTGCATACGAAGGCGGACAGAGAGAGAGGGTCCAGTATTTAAGTGCATTTGTTAAAGAGCAGTGTTTTTAGCAGCAAGTTAGGCTCCACCCGTATATGATGTGCACTTCTCTTCAATATATTGAGAAGTGCAACTAAAGGTACTGATGTAAGTCTTAAGGGTTTCCCCATATACACCTCTTGTAGGGAGAGTCTGTTCCATTGATTTGGAGTTCTTCGAAGGCTCATCAAAACAAGGGAAGAGCCTCGGACTATTTCAAAGAGGCAGAAATACACACCGTGGTCAGCCAAGATTTTAGAGTTCTAGTAATCTGCTCCACAATGCCAGAAGCTTGTGACCTGTAACTGCAGTGAAATCTTTAGTCAATCGTTAATGCTACACACAACAATTTCATCCCTTCGTTCTTGAAGTGTGTGTCACGATCTTACTCCGGCAGACCGAACTGGGGAATCAATTCCCTCAGCAGTAATTTGGCCTCTGTAAGGTATCCACACTTCCTGGCTGAGTAAACTTCCACCCAAGAAGAGAAAAAACAGACTTCCACTAGGATATAGCAGAGTCCATTGGAGATGGGCATCTCTACGAAGTTGAACTTCATGAGATTAAAGGGACTATTGGAACTCCCTAAGTAACTCATGGTCACAGCTGTTCTCCTACCCTCATTTAACTACTGGCAAGTAGCACACCTGTGACACAAATTCTCAGCAATGACACAGATATGAGGATTATAACAATAGTTTTAAAAGGTGAGAGTCATGGAGTCTCTCCCTACATGCATAGTACTGTAGAAATGCCTGGCCATTGGTGAAAGCATAGTGTTGGGTAAAAAAGGTCTCCATCCGTTGAAATCCAAATTACACTTTGATTAATTACAGATCCAGACCTTGCCCACTTTTCTTCTCTGCACCTGGAGCTTCATTCTGTAATTCTTTGAATTTGTCCCAAGTGTTTATAAATCTCAGCAACACGTTTGAAAGAGGATCATTGTCAAATTGACATGGTTCCTCTTGATCAAATGTACAGGACTCAAGAGCACAATATCTTGCCATTTCACCAGCATAGCAGTTCCAGCAGTTACAAAATCCCATCCGCTCCTAGGTGCTACACATTTTACAACTGATATATCTCCAGGCAGCGGCAGCGCTTCTAGTAAATCTGTGACATGTTTTCCATTCTTTATCGGGAACCAGAGGCCAAAAAACCCCTCTGTGACAACAGCTGTACGAAATCTTGGACCACGCCAAAACCATGTTGATTATTTGCATGAATGGTGTACTCAGGCTATTAGAAATGTACCATGCACTAGTCAGGGCAATCATATGAGCCATCTAGGTGGAAGTTGCATTGCGCAAATAGGAGGCTTCCACGACATCATATATGTTGCATACCGCATATACTGCTGTCAGAATTCCTCATCCGTTTCTTGAAGAAGAGCCAGCGACAAATAAAGTAAAATCAGGCAATGGGGCCTCTCATATATTAAGTCTTGGCTTGGGGCATAACTTGGTAACATCACAACAGTGGGGGTCAACCTCATCGTTATCTGAGTCTCTCTCTGCAAGGGGCAAAGGAGTGTCAGGCTTCAGAATATTATTCCCCCGTGGAGATACATTTTCTGCAGCAAAACCATCTGTTCATATTTTAGTAAGCCTGCTGTTTGCTATGTGTGAGTTTGAGTGTGTCAGTAAGATCTAAACTAAATGTGGAATCATCACAAAAAGTGAATAGCCCATAACTATGCTTCAACACTGTTGGACACTAACACCAATTTAAGGAGCTTCTGTACATCATCCACGAAGCACCTCATCCACTTGGATAAAGTGTGGCAGAGAAATAAGCCACTGACTGTTTTGCTTCCGCATGGGTCTGTGTCAACATAAACAGCACCTACCCCTCTTTCTCATGTCAGTAGAGGATACACACCTTATTATAATCAGGCATTCCTAGTACTGGTGCGTGGCAGAGATTCTCTTTAAACTCTAGGAATGCACTCTTCATTAATTGTTCCTAGGTAGCGGATCAGACACATCGTTGTGTGTAAGTCTCTGCAGAGGCTTAGCCACTAGGGAAAGTTAATAATTCACTTCAACAGAGGGCCACCGTTTCCAGAAACATCCTGACTTTTTTCTGTGTGGTGAGGGGGTTCATTCTCTTAGGATTGTAGAGATAGATTCTTGAGATACCGTCCTAGCTCCTTCTTTTCATTGTGGTGTCCTAAATAGAGAACCGCCCTCTGACAGTACTGCAATTTTGAAGGGGACAGCTTCTGTCCATTCTCTGCCAAGTGATTCAACAATTCAAATGTGTCTTGCTTGCATACTTCTTGCATTGTTGACACCATGAGTAATGTACTGGACCAGAACATAATTGCAACTTTAGGGTCTCCAGATTTTAGTTTTGTATCTGATTAAAGATTGAGGGGCTTCCTGTATACCCTTGTGGGACTCGTTATCACACGGAATCTGGAAACAAATTACAGCAGGATTTGATACTAAGGGACAACATAGGACTACAATTTGATTCTCTTTTTTTAGGTTTGGAATCATCTTCTACTTCTTATTCGGTTTCTGCAAACCCATGACTGGTAATTTGCAAGAACTTCCTAGCACTTCCTTCAAGATATCCTGTTCTAACATGGATTCGATAATGGGTGTAATTCCTGCCACCACTTTATCTGTAAGGTTGTATTGGGGCATTTTAGGATGCTCTGCATCAGCGGTGGTACTTCCATTGGGGTGTGGGGGCATTGCCCCACTGCTTTCTCGCAGTGCTAGAAGCAGAAATATAAAATGGTAAAA
Source organism: Triturus cristatus (assembly GCF_964204655.1). Taxonomy (NCBI): domain Eukaryota; kingdom Metazoa; phylum Chordata; class Amphibia; order Caudata; family Salamandridae; genus Triturus; species Triturus cristatus. Next base: position 1,270,624,222 of record NC_140585.1, on the reverse strand, counting down.
ATACAATTTTATGTTTCTGCTTCATGCACTGCAAGAAAGCAGAAGTACCTGGTTGGGGGTGGTAGGGTGGGTGGTCCTGCTCAAGTATAGGGGGGGAGTGGCTTGCCTACTGTTGGGGTTACCAGTCATGCGCATTCTCCCTTTTTCTCTATGTAGGCTGCCTCAGCCTACATAGAGAAAATGGCCTCCCTACAGCTGCCCGGCTGGGCGCCGTCCGCACCAATCACAATGCTGCCATTAAAGCATTGTGATTGGCTAGGGGGAGGGAGGCTGCCTGTGGAATACGAAAATGCAGACCGGGCCCGGAGCTGAGGCTGCAGCGCATGACCCAGGGGAAGGTACGTTTTTAAAAAGTTTAATTACCATCTCCTCCCCCCGTGAACCCACGCGACCCCCCCATCCCTCCCTCCCTCTGCCCGTCATGCCAGCCGCGATTGGATTTGAGATTCGGATTGTGTGGTAATATGAGGTGAGCAGTTCATGGTTCTGTCATGCTGGCATGAGTGCCACGTGAGTTCCTGTTCTGGACTTTTAGAGCCGGAGCGATAGCAAAAGTCTAAATAGTGAAAAAGATCTGGTCTGCCAAAAACAGCAGTAGCGAATGGCGTTCTTTACTTGAAAGTGAACCACTGGTCACTGACAGCATAGCTAAATGTATACAAAGTTGTCATGGAACTGAAGAAACATTTACGAAAATTAATCACTGATTAAATTAGCCCTTGTATAACAGCCACTGAACTGGCCTCAGACGTAACAGCAAAGTTTGAGATGGTAAAATTTTAAGCGGTGTTGAAAAATGTACGCTGTTAGGCTGAACTGTAAAGGGTAGTAGTAATAAACCACAGTAACCCTCTGATGTATTTAATTGGCTGTTCTTTCATTAAGGTTTGGTTGCGCCTGAGTTTGGAATGTGTATGATGCTTGTGTGGCGGTGCACAGCTTGTATTGTTGATGGGACCCTTTGTCGCCAGGCTGTGGTTCTTTGGATAGACCGAGATGGACCATAGAAAGGCTCCTGGATTACCAGGGGTGCTGGTTGGAGTGCGACCTGTCTGCGTTGGATAGTGTGTGTTGTTGTGCACAATGGTCCACAACGTGATCAGGGCAATACACCTGCCTGCTGTAGTTATCTGAATAGGAGAGTGTACTCCAAGAGGGATCTCATTGCAGATAGAAGCAGGTTGCCACAGCCAAGATGAGTGGTTGTCAGGGCACTGGGATCAGGTTTCACCTGTTGTAGATGATTGTGGTGATGGTCTGCCTTTCTTCCAGTACTGCTATAAACGTTGTCATTGTGGCTTCTCATGCATGTGCACCAAGGAAGGGTATTTGTCGCAGAATTATAGAATCCTCTTGTTGCTTAGGTTGGTGGCTTGTATTTGCATGTTTGTGTTCTTATGTACTACAGGTGTTAGCAGTTCCTGAAGTGCAAGGTTGGGTAGACTCAGAGGAGTGGAGAGCGGGTGCAGATTGGCGTGTTTTGGTTTAATAGACATTGTGAAGTAAACTGAATGACACAATTGCTCTGCGTGTCTTGGATCATGCACAGAAACTCAACGCACAATCGCACAGGAGTGTATGCAGGCAAAAAGGCTCCACATAGAAATATGAAGCATCCCAGTTTTATTTGGAAACATGTCAATGTGTATGGAAAATGTGGGCAGTTTGCTAGAAATGTGACCACACCTTTGTTTTGTTTTTTAAGGATGCTGATCCAAGCTCTCGTTGGGAAACAGTATATATATGTGTAAATATACACACCCGCATCATTGTCTTAGTTGTATGCAATCTGTAACACAATGTACATTTGCTAAGTAGTTTGTGGGAGTGAAGGTTACCTGTGTGTTTTTAAATAGTTAAGTATATGATGCGCTTTAAGCAGATTACCATATTTTGGAATCGCCTCATCAGTATCAACTGTCATAATGCTACACCTGAAGCGTGCTGTCAGATCTTTATCCGGCATGCTGATGCTGTCAGAGTGATGGGAGGTCCTAGTCTTCTTGTGAATGAATGCCTCACTCTGCTGCGGTGGTGCTGTCTGTGAGTGATCATCTTGTATCTTTGCTTTCGTGGGGCTGATTTATTTAAGGTTTTTGCCTGTGTCAACTTGTTAAATGCCCGCCATGCTTTCTGGATCACTTTTGTATTTTTCTGTTTTTGTGACACCGACTGTCCCCGTACTCAAGTTTGAATATGGTCAAGTCCTAACACAAACGAAAAACCCTCACTGTTTAACTGGGCAGTTTGAATATTCTTTCAAAAGTGGAAAATACGTCTTTACTGTACATTGCTATTGGATTAACTCTTTGTGGACTTCTGTGTATTTAAACATACATTGTGGATTCACCAAAGGTTGGTGAACTGTTGTGAGGGTAAGCGGTTTCTGCTACTGAAAACACACTCCTTTTTCTACTGCTACACTGTGAGTGGCTTATACTCAGTGGAATTTAAACCCGTGACTATAGCTTTCATAAGAGGGGTAATCAGGATATCCACTGAGCCTTAGGATGAGTGTCATCCTTTGTTCCAGGGGTGCCTGTGGCTCGTTCAATCTTCCCGCCTTTTCTTCTCCGGATCGCCTGTGCTTGGATTCCCAGACACACCTATGTAAACAGCTGCGCACATTTACATCAGCATACCCAAAGATTGTCCTCTATAGCTCATAAAAATAGGCAATTTCTTAAATGATAAATAATTCAATCTTATTGCTTTATTAACCTTCCTACTTCCTAAAATTTGCTTGAAAATGCACCATTTGTCGACTATTTTTTCAAAATTAGCTCGGGGGGAGAACCCCCCAAACCCCCCCCCCCCCCCGTAGGTTGTTCGGGCTTGCATTCTACACTCGCTCCCCGCAGTGTGCTGGAGCGGGTAATGCAAAGAAAATGGTATACCCTCCCCATTTTGCATGTTTATGCTAATTAGATTAATTAATTAATTAATTATAATCGAACTAATGGATTGAAGTGGAAATTATTAATCAATCTAATTAATAACTGAAATACACGTGGGATTGCTTTGCATGACTTAATTAATTCGTATACTAAATTATGTACACATACTAATGATAGACAATTAGAATATTGCATGATATATGTTGCTTTTGTGATGTATTTGTGATTTGTGCTTTATTTAGTAAGTATAAACCGCTTGAGTGTTGCTTATTGTCAGATAAATACATACACATATGGGTATTAGCGAGGGAATAACATTGTATTAGCTATTTCTATGTATTAATTGCGTTTTGTGTTTCTTTTGCTTAAGTTTACCATTTGGGCCTGCCACAAAATGGCTGCCTCCGGTACCTAACTTGACTGACGACGCTACACAAGGTTTTGGGTGAAGTGCGCCTGCACTAACGCCAGCAACAGTGGCCTCGTCATGACCCTAACCAGACTGTACCCACCAAGGTCGCCCTGTTCTCAGAAGAACAATAAGACACCTCTTAAAACCGGAACAAGCAAGACTGATGACCTAAGAGACATTATTCCATGAGAACCCTGTCAGACGATCCCTGATTGTCCAATCAGGGGAGCTGAAAACCAATATTTGTTACTTTTTGTCAATGATTTTACTATAAATTATGGTAGAATAGTGAGGTTGTATGGCTTTTCTCGTTTTCCTGACGTTATGCTGACGGAGAGGACGGTGACGCTTCAGGACAGGTGTTTCCCTGAATCTTTGACGAACTGAATTAATGCCCAAACTCCTGATGAACTGAAATTACTAAATTTGATGGGCATAGATTTGCGAGACTACCGGATTTGACTTAGAGGACGACAATTAGCCAGAATAGGTAAATATGATGATTGGCGGCTTGAATAAACGAATGATTTAATTTGCATTAATTAGATAAAGATTGAATTGATTAACTACAGAACGAGTTGGGTTGTTTATTCATTGAAAATGTATTAATTTAAAGGTAAATTAGAGAATTGGAAATCAACCTAAACCAGCAACTAACTGATCCATCCCGATTTATCAGAGGATTACTAAAGGTGAAGTTCAGGGCCTAATGAGTATCAGAAGGTTGCATAGATTTGTTGCTCATTAGGGTAAAGAGGTAATTCCTTTCATGTCAGCGTTTGGAAGATAATCGCCTCCCGAGAAACACAGATTGATGGTGAGTGAATGTTGGTGTTATGGGTCCCACCAGTGAATGTATGAATAGTGTGTGTTTGTGAGATCTTTGGTCTGTGACGGAGGGAGGGATTTTGTACTCCACGCTGCAACAGTTTTTCTGGTAGCAGAATGATGGTTGTTATTGTTTTGGTTTGGTGATTATTGCCTGTACATTGCTTAAAGATTATTGGTTATTGATTGGTATTGATTTATGTACTAACACTCAATGTTGAGTTGCGTCGAGTTTTATGATGTTAGCACGGCTTCTGGGATGTAGGAAGTCGGAAGTTTGTAACGGTTCCGTAGTAGAGCAGAGGACAGAGGTAAGCGCTGCTCTCGGGAAAGACTGAATTGTTGTTGCCCTGTAGGTACACAGGGGAAACGTGTAACGATTGAAGTTGCACGACGCATTGTCTGGGTTTGATTCAGTGACATCGCCATGTGTTGCCATTAGAGACATTTTCTGCATGAGAGAAGTGTGTATGACAGCAAAGGTTACCTGTGAAATTCTGGTCTTATGTACCAGGGATCCAACTGGCATTCCGATAACGCTTATCACTGGAAAGGTAATAGGTACTCTCTGAGCTCGATAGAAGGTCAAAGGAGAGGTAAGCGCTGCTTTGTTAATGTATGTCATAATTCTGTAGTAGGAGAGACTGTTCGCTGTTCTCGTGAACAAAATAGCATTTGGGTTAATTGCGAAACTCTGGGTTTATTTCTCAGGAGCATTGGGTCTCTAAGTATTTGTCTTAAATACTAGAGAAACAATTAGCTAGTGCTTGTTAGAAGGGTGAAATAGAGGAATGTGCTACTTTATCAACGGAAGTAACGATTCCGTAGTAGGGCAGAGGTAAGCGCTGCTCTCGGGAAAGACGGAATTCTCGTGAGAAAGGTCTTTTGCTGTTCTTTGGTTAGCGAAGCGGACAATGGAGACGTTTCTATGTTGTTACTAACAGAAGTGTAGAAGTTGAAACAAAAACTTACTGAGCAGATTTGTAAAGGAGGGGTAGACAGGAGCAGGAGCTGCCACAGCGGCTGCTGACGTCATAACGACTGCGCTGGGATTGGACAGTCGGTCAGAACTGTAAAACGCTCTGGATTGGTGCGTTAGTGTACGCCGCGCTAGGAGTGGAGAAATACAGGGTGACGTAAACGCTCCTTATTGGTGCGTTAGTGTGAGTCACGCTGGGATTTGAGGATTGTGACAGTGACGTAGACGCTCTGACTTGGTGCGTTAGTGTGAGTTGCGCTGTGATTGGATAGAATAGAGGTACAGTTGTAAAGAGAGATTAGTGATACACGGAAGACAAGAAAATGTATTACGATCCACCAGAAAAGGAGAAAAAGTCATGGTTCGGAAGAATCAAGAAGTGGTTTAAGAAGGACAAACCGGTCAAAACTAGGGAAAGACAGTTACTTCCTCCACCGAAAACCCCCGCATCCTTTATGATTGCGAAATATGGGTATCATACTTGTATATGGTTAGACAATTGGGTGAGATACACAAAGGAGGACGGAGTATTCACTTTTCCAGAACATGGTTCATTTAATTTGGCTGTTTTGAGAAATTTGAGAGAGAAAATGATGAATTTAGAACCAAGACCTAGACCGACACAGTTTGAGGCTTTGACGGAATGGGAAGACGAAATGCATGAGCGAGAGAGACAAAGAAATGGTAGAGTATATAGGTACCTGTTTGGCAGATCATATGGACATGAAACGCATAATGATCGAATGAGAAGATGGCGGGATGCGAGTATGACTGAGGGTTTGTTCCCTGTAAGAACTGCAGGAGAGAATGAAGGACGAAAGTGCGTAGAAAAGAGGCATAATGTGGAGTCGAGAGGGTACGGAGGGAATGAGTCTAAGGATGATGTTCTTGATGATATGTTCTATAAGAATCCACCACCGTATCGACCAGAACCAGAAATATTAACCCCAAGTGCCCCAATGAAAGAAACTGTACGAATTATAAAATCGGAGCCAGAGTTCCAAAGTTTGGGTAAAAACAATGTCATTAGAGAGGTAGAAAGGAGGTCTGAAGAGAAAACAGATGGAGAAAATTCTGCAGAATGAGCAAAAACGACACAGGAATTAACCGAGAAAATACGAGAATTGACTAAGAATCTAGAAGCGGTAACTGTTCCAGTAACGATAGGTCCAGTAATGCCTATTTTTGACAAACAAAGGGACAGCGAGTATTGTTTAACAGTCCCTTATAAAAGTAATAAACCGGTTGAACAACCAAGAGTGAGTCAGAATGAGAATCCATGGAGACAGACTATGAGTATAGTTGAACCGAATTTTTCAAATAACCCGTTTGTAGGTCAGAACTGTGCAGAGAGACGTATGACAATGATAGAGACAATGTCAGAAACACAAAAAGATTTTGGACAAGGAAATGTAGAGAAGCCAGTAGGACCATCGACAGAGGAGTTAAGTGAATGGTTAAGAAGTTTACAGAGAAAAGACAAAGAATCCCAATCAATTGATGTGGCTAAGTTACGAATGGTATTGGAAGAATTAATAGTAGGGACTATTCCATCAGAAAAATTGAAAACTTATCAGGATGAAGAATTACTATTTTTGTGCAAAAGTGTGACCTGGAGAGCGAAAAGCCTACATGAAAGGTTAGAAGAAGTGGCAAATGAGATGGGTATTGATATTGAAAAGGTAAAAGCCTTACAGAAACCATATCGAGTAGATTTCACCGAAAAAGATATTGAAAACATGAACACCACAGGACGAATAGGTCAGATTAAGGACATAATCATTTTATTGAGAAAATGGGGAGATGTGGATAAATGGAGAAGCAGGTGGTATAGAAAACATGATGATGCCCCAGATAAGACATTTACAGCATTTCCTGTAAGAGAAAAGGAAAAGGTAGTGACAGAATGCCCTAAGAGAGAGATTCCAGGAGGAGGATATGTACATGTCCCATGGACCAGACAGGAAAATGTTGTCTTTTACGAATGATTTCCCTCGATTGCGCGAGAAGCCTGTCGAGTGGTACAGGCAGGTAGACAGATTTGTAAAATTTTCTAAAGTACTATGGATTGATTTGAATAGTCTATTTGACATAATAGTACCAGCAGATTTATGGACAGAGTGAAAGCTCATGATAAATTGGCCAACTCAGGAATATCCTAGGGATTCTAAAACAGGAGCTCCAGACCCCGAGGTAATGAAGAAATATGAACAGGTTATGGTATTTTTGAAAAACAAAGTGCCCCCTAAAGAGACAGATTGGGTAAAAATTGATCGAACACATCAAGAAAGTAAAGAGTCAGTACATGCATATTACGAGAGGCTAATACTAGCTTTTAAGCAGTTTAGCGGAGATGAGAATCTGAGTGAAAAGGATTTAAGTCATTTTGTATACAGATTTGTATATGGTTTACGTCCTGAAATTGGTGAAGTGATTAAACAGCATACGGAAGATTGGCAAAACAAGAAAATAGACGAAGTGTTGAGACATGCTAAATATTTCAGTGATGAAATTGAAGCAAAACAGCAGAAACTAAAAGAGAAGGCAATGTGGGCACAGGTAAAAGTAGCAGAGAGACAAGAAGCACAATTAGTCGAACAAGCAGGGTCAAAGGGATTATTGAGGAAGCTAAAAAGAAATGTCCGTGTCATAATTGCAGGGCATTGGAAATCCGAGTGTAAATTTCCCCCAAGTACTAACAATGAAAATCCATCATTGAACCCACAGGTGCAGCATGAGGTGAGTGGTCAACTGCAGCAACAGCAGCAAGTTGTTACCCCACAGAATCAGGTGCCAAAACCACCTTTTCCACAGAGCAGAAACTCACAGAAGTATAGTAGTGAATCGGGATTCTACTATGAAGAACAGGTAAATAAGCTGCCACGCGCTAGCGCTGTATCGCAGTATTGGCTGCAACGCGATGAAAGTGACTCAGAAGAAAGCTATTGACGGTGCCGAAGGGAGGAAGGAGAGTGCGTACTTGGCGCAACTCTGGAAGTAGACCAGACAGGACCCTTTGTAGATGGGAAGGTTAATGATGAAAATATTACTTTCCTAGTGGATACTGGTGCTACTCGATCAACTGTTAGATCAGCTGATGTTAAGAATCTTCCTCTCTCGGATGAAACGATCCAAGTAGTTGGTGTATCCAACAGACAGATCAAAACATACCTTACAGAACCAGTGAAAGTTAGCATAGGGAAATTTTCAGAAATGCACCGCTTTGTTGTGTGCAACACCAGTCCTGTGAATTTATTAGGTAGGGACCTGTTGTGCAAAATGAATTGCACTGTATTCTGTACTCCGGATGGAATAGCTTTTGAAACACCGGATGATAATGTACTGTATAAGATGAACATAGCTAACAGAGAAAATGAGGTTACTGAAACATGTGCTGTATTCAACCCTGATGGATTACCTAAAGAATTGAAACAGTCTGTAAAAGCGGAAGTTTGGGATTTCACTGGAGAAGATGTAGGACTAATGAGAAATGTAGATCCAATCAAAATAACAGTAAAGGAAGGAGTAACATACCCAAATGTCCCGCAATATAAATTGACACCTGAGATAACTGAAGGAGTAACTCTTGTAATAGAGAAAATGATCAGGCAAGGAATCTTGAGAGAAATAATGAGTAGTCCATGTAATTCACCAATAATGGGACTGAAAAAGCCTAATGGGAAATTCAGGATAGTGCAAGATCTGAGAAGGGTGAATAAAATTGTGGTATCATGTTGCCCCATTGTACCAAATCCATCAGTGATTTTATATCAGATTCCCCATGATGCAGAATGGTATACAGTAATTGATCTGTGCCATGCTTTCTTTTCCATCCCATTGCACCACGACAGTCAGCAAATTTTTGCGTTTCGTTTTGGCGAACGTATTTTGGCATGGTGCCGAATCCCACAGGGGTATACAGAAAGCCCTTCGATATTTAATCAGTTATTGAAGAAGTCTTTGGAGAGTCTAGAAATGCCCGAAAATTCAGTGTTAGTTCAATACATTGACGACCTTTTGGTGGCGTCAAAAACACGTGAAGCCTGTGAGGTAGACACGATAGCCTTGTTGAATAATTTGGCAAATGGAGGACTTAAAGTGTCCCCATGAAAGTTACAATTTTGCAAAAAGGAAGTACAATATTTAGGACATAACATTGAGAAAGGACTAAGAAAAATAACAATAGACAGAATCAGAATTATAAAAGGAATGAGAGCTCCCATGACTCACAGAGAGGTGAGAATGTTTTTGGGAATGGTTGGATACTGCCGTCAATGGATCAGCAATTTCTCTTTGATTGCAAAACCTTTGGTACGACTGACGAGAAGTAATGTGAAAGATCCCATTGAGTTGAACAAGGAGGAATTGGCAGCATTTAGAACATTGAGAGATGGTTTGTGTGAAGCACCTGCATTAGGTATGCCTGACTATGAGAAAGAGTTTGAGTTGTATTGCAGTGAGAGAAATGGATGTGCACTCTCTGTGTTGATACAGAAGCATGGAAAAAAGAGGAGACCAATTGCATATTTTTCATCAATGCTTGATCCAGTAGCTGTAGCTTTACCTGGATGTTTGAAAGCGGTAGCTGCAACTTGCCGAAGTTTGGAGCAGAGTGAAGGAATTGTGATGGGATATCCATTGAAAGTGTTTGTACCTCATGATGTAGCGATTCTGTTGACAAGGAGTCGTACTCAGTATATGACACACAGTCGGCTGAGTAAGTATGAAAAGGTCATATTAGGTGCAACTAATGTGAGATGTTTGAATGTGAATCCCGCAACATTGTTGCCTGATGCTGAGAATGTGGAAGTAAGAGATTAAGCAGATCATGATTGTTTGGATGTACTTGATTTTTGTACAAAACCACGACCAGATATAAAAGATGTACCTTTGCCAGAAAGTGATTTTGTGATGTTCGTTGATGGGTCATGTTTGAGAACAGATGAAGGAGTGCTGAGTGCAGCGTATGCAGTGTGCACAGTCGCAGCAGTAATAGAAGCATCCTATCTGAAAGGAGTAAAATCGGCCCAAGTAGCAGAGCTTGTGGCTTTGACTAGAGCGTGCAAGATTGGGAAAAGTGTGAGAGTGACTGTGATAACTGACAGCCAGTATAGCTTTGGAGTTGTCCACGACTTTGGCCAACTATGGCTACAAAGAGGTTTCTAAACCTCGAGTGGAACTCCTATTAAGAATGCTGAAGTGGTTGGAAAGTTGCTTGAGGCGATTCAGTTGCCTAGACAATTGGCTGTTGTAAAATGTGCTGCTCATAGACAAGGTGGTGATTATCTCGCCACAGGAAACAGATATGCCAATGACATGGCACAGTATTGTGCACGTAATCAGAATTCGGTCAATCGGGCTAAGGAAAGAGAAATGTCTTCTTGCTCATTGATGTTTACTAACATTGTAGGAACTTGGGAAGAGGTAAGACAGTTGCAAGAAGAGGCAGGAGATGAGGAAATGAAAAAGTGGGTAAAAGCAAGATCTGCCCCGATAGAGAAGGATCATGTGTGGGTCTATCGAGATGGAAGACCAGTTATGCCTGATAGCATGATGTCTACCATGGCACGGATGTATCATGGCCAGGGACACATACGGAGAGATGCCATGATCAGGTCATTTAAGCAGACCTGGGACAATGCAAAATTCAGACTTGTAGCAGAAAGTCTTTGTCAAAGATGCCTAATATGTCAACAATACAATCCTGGGAGAAAGACAGTAGTGAGTCTAGGAACAATAGGTCGAGAAGGAGGGCCTTTCACCAGAATGCAAGTAGATTTCATTGAAATGCCTCCCTGTAACAGACTGAGGTATGTTTTGGTTGTGGTCTGCCTCTTCTCTAGGTGGGTGGAAGCATTTCCAACAAGGAGAAATGATGGGATGACAGTAGCCAAGCTACTGCTGAGAGAGTTCATCCCTAGGTTTGGGTTACCAGTGACAATTGAATCAGACCGAGGAGGACATTTTCATAATGAGATTGTAGGATTAATTTGTGAAATATTGAATGTACAACAAAAACTGCATTGTGCCTACCGACCAGAGGCTTCTGGTGTGGTTGAACAAATGAATGGTACTATCAAAAATAGAATAGGGAAATTGTGTTTGGCCAAAGGTATGCAATGATCAATTCCAGACAGAACTACAGGATTAAGTCCTCATGAAATAATCATGGACGAGCCATGAGACACGTATTTAAACCAGGCAACAAGCTGATGACTATAACTAATGACATGGTGTTGCAATACTGTAAAAGCCTGGCTGACGTGGTTCATTCTGTGTTTCATCAGGTTGGAGCGGATGACACCACCCTTGAAAAGAAGCCAGCCCATGATCTGAGCCCAGGTGACTGGGTAAGGATAAAGGTCCACAGAAGAAGAAATTGTTTGGTTCCAAGGTGGGGAAAGCCAAGACAAGTCATTCTGACCATGACAACAGCTATGAAGTGTGCTGGTCTGAAAAACTGGATCCATGCAAGTCACACATTGAGAATCCAAAATCTAGTGGATGGCACAGAAAAAGAATATTTTGATGAATCAGAATCAAGTACTGAGTCAGATGACGAAGAGTCAAAAACACGAGAAAACTCTGAAAGGGGGAAACAGAACCAAGTCTAACTTTAGTCCCCACAAGTAGCTCTCTGAGAAGAAGATTGCAGATTTCTGAATCCAGCGATTCCGGAAACGAACAAGAAACGCAAGGTTCTGGAAAAGAACACAGAAAGAAAAGAGGGAAAGATAATGAAGAAATAATAAAAGAAATGCGTGAAAAGCATGTACCAGATGAGAGACTGAGAGAAATTCCACGTGTAATAACAAATTTAAGTGAACAAGCGACAGATACAGAGAGAGGGGCAGATTTCTGGTGTAGGGAACTGCAACATCCAGTTAGGTGAAGGGACAAGTAGCCAGCAGGAAGATTGCGTGTCGGAGACCCGAGGAGGGACAGAAGTAGGGAAAACAAAACAAGTGGTGGAAGAAGAAGTTGTTGAAAAGACAAAGCAAGTTGAGACAGAGTCTGAAGAGAGCGAAAATGAAATACCTGAAGGTCGAGTTCTAAGAAAGAGAGCTTGGAGGAATGAAAAGAACGACAAAGGAAGTAAAGTAAAAAGAGTTGCAAAGGATGACATTTGGCCCAATAAAATAAAGAAATTGAGATATCGACTGACACGAGTGAATTCGCCAAGAGCTGAACAGGTGAATGAAGTGACAAGTCAAGAAAAATCAAAAGAAGAAGAAACAACTGAAAATAAAGAAAGTAAAAGAACAAGGAAACCTAACCAGAAGTATAAGTCCCCGGAATGGATGTACGTGGCTCTGCCTGAAAAGGGAGAAGAGGCAGATAGTCAAGGAAATCCAGAGGAGGCTGTACTGAAAGTGGTTGAAGAAGAGGAAGAATCGGAAATCCTGAGAGTTCTCTTGTCCGACATTGGAGAAGAAGAAACGGAAGTTCAGGAAATTCTATATTTGGATGACGAGAGGAAAGTGAAGAACGAAGAGATGCCAAACTGAATAGATCAAGAAAGCTGTTGATGAAGAAAATAAGAAATTGAGTCAAAAGATAGATACTGGTAGAACCAAATAGGTGTTTAGAGCCTTAGGTTAGAAAACTAGTTGTGAAGTGAAAGAGGCTAAGTCAAAAGACACGGTCCATTTTTAACAAAGATGGCTAACATAGATAGTAGCAAAGGTAGATGTACATTCATGAAAAGATGGTGTATGGAGCATAGTTGCTCTTCTTATCTCTTTTAAAGTCACTATAGATACATTAGAAGGACATAGTGAGAACAAAACTAATATAGGGAAGATTCAAAAGGTAGTTCCGACTAGAATAGATAACAATTATTTACATAAAGACAGGTCAATAACAGATTTTTCTAATAATGTGTTTTCAAAATTATTGTATGAATATGTAAAGACAATGGATGTAAGGGACTGCTACGTACGCATGCAGTTACCTGCCTCTGTTTCCGAAGGGGTGACTTATCACTGTAATAGCTAGTTTATTTTATCAGTCAGGAAAATTAGAATATTATTTTTCAGATGTAGATAACATTTTTGCGCAAGTGCCTGCCTTTAACAAACCAAACAAGGTAAAACCTGCTAGGGTATTAGGTGAATTTTCTTAGAAACTAAAGAACTAACATTAGAATATATTTTTAGAAACAATTTGACGTGTAGTTTGAAGAAAGAGGAAAGAACATTATTAGACATGGTTAGAGAAAGGAAACTGAAAATGCAAAAAAGGCAGCAGAAGGGAAAGTGGAGAAAACAGTCTGGGATGTAGAAAGGGAAAAACATCTGAAAGGTGAAGCTAGTCCAACTATAGCTTTAGATTGGCCTCAGAAAAGGGACATTTTGCATTCGAAGGAATCAAACTGTGTATGATAACTATTTTCTAGGTAATAGTGAGTGCCATGATACATACCGAATCATGGGTGGATGGGGATTTAAAGGCGGAAAAGATCCAGTCTTTCCTGGATTATATTTTATTTGTGGGAACAGGGCATATTATTGCTTACTAGACCATTGGTATGGCACATGTTATGTAGGCCTGGTTTTTCCGAAAAACTTTCATATGGATAGAGGAAAAGATGGTGTACATAGTTTAAGTAATCATTTAGTACGTAGTAAGAGAGAATCTTGGACAGAAATTGTAGGTGACATTTTTGGAGCATTGATACCAGCAGTGGGAATATCTCTGAATGCAAACAAAATTAGAAGACTTTCAACAGTAGTGGATCGCTTGTCAACAAGCACCACTGGAGGGTTTTTATTGGTAGACACTGAAATGGTTGCCATGCGTGCTATGGTAATGCAAAATCGACTTGCCCTTGATATATTATTGGCAAAAGAGGGTGGAGTCTGTGGAATGCTGAAAGTTCAACATTGTTGTACTTACATTCCTGACGAAAGTAAAGATCCGAAAATTTATATTAGGAATATTACTGAATTGCATGATGAAATTGTACCACTGGAGGTTGAAGGTGTTTGGGAAAGGATCGGAAAGAAAATAGCTGCTATTAAAAATTTCTTAGTAAAGTTAGGTAGTACATTTATAGGTAAAATATTGTTGCCATTAACATGTGTGATTTTCTAAATATTAGTGATAAGATTAGGTTGTATTTGTTGTAGAAATAATAAAAACAAGAAAAGATTAAAAAGCGAAAAGTTAAGAAGAAAAGACAAGAAACAAGAAAGAGAATTTGAGGAGATAGAATTGGAAGAGTGGAAGGAGTGTATGTATGAATCAGCAAAAAGAGGAGACGTGGGTGAAACTGAATTATGATTAAGAGCAAGAAAACATTTTAAAATCCGTTAAAGACAGAACAAAATTTGTGGTTGGTTGGTATGGTGATATGGTGATAAAATCACCAAAGGGGGGATTGCTGGAGCGGGTAATGCAAAAATTTGTGTATACCCTCCCCATTTTGCATGTTTATGCTAATTAGATTAATTAATTAATTATAATCGAACTAATGGATTGAAGTGGAAATTATTAATCAATCTTATTAATAACTGAAATACACATGGGATTCCTTTGCATGACTTAATTAATTCGTAAACTAAATTATGTACGCATACTATTGATAGACAATTAGAATATTGCATGATATATGTTGCTTTTGTGATGTATTTGTGATTTGTGCTTTATTTAGTAAGTATAAACCGCTTGAGTGTTACTTATTGTTAGATAAATACATACACATATGGGTATTAGCGAGGGAATAACATTTTATTAGTTATTTCTGTGTATTAATTGCGTTTTGTGTTTCTTTTGCTTAAGTTGACCATTTGGGCCTGCCACAAAATGGCAGCCTCCGGTACCCAACTTGACTGACGACGCTACACGAGGTTTTGGGTGAAGTGCGCCTGCGCTAACGCCAGCAACAGTGGCCTCGTCATGACCCTAACCAGACTGTACCCACCAAGGTCGCCCTGGGAAGCAAGCCAGCTTTTCAGAAGAACAATAAGACTCCTCTTAAAACCGGATCAAGCAAGACTGATGCCCTAAGAGACATTATTCCATGAGAACCCTGTCAGACGATCCCTGATTGTCCAATCAGGGGAGCTGAAAACCAATATTTGTTACTTTTTGTCAATGATTTTACTATAAATTATGGTAGAATAGTGAGGTCGTATGTTTTTTCTCGTTTTCCTGACGTTATACTGACGGAGAGGACGGTGACGCTGCAGGACAGCTGTTTCTCTGAATCTTTGACGGACTGAATTAATGCCCAAACTCCTGATGAACTGAAATTACTAAATTTGATGGGCATAGATTTCCAAGACTACCGGATTTGACTTAGAGGACGACAATTAGCCAGAATAGGTAAATATGATGATTGGCGGCTTGAATAAACGAATGATTTAATTTGCATTAATTAGATAAAGATTGAATTGATTAACTACAGAACGAGTTGGGTTGTTTATTCATTGAACATGTATTAATTTAAAGGTAAATTAGAGAATTGGAAATCAACCTAAACCAGCAACTAACTGATCCATCCCGATTTATGAGAGGATTACTAAAGGTGAAGTTCAGGGCCTAATGAGTATCAGAAGGTTGCGTAGATTTGTTGCTCATTAGGGTAAAGAGGTAATTCCTTTCATGTCGGCGTTTGGAAGATAATCGCCTCCCGAGAAACACAGATTGATGGTGAGTGAGTGTTGGTGATATGGGCCCCACCAGCGAATGTATGAATAGTGTGTGTTTGTGAGATCTTTGGTCTGTGACGGAGGGAGGGATTTTGTACTCCACGCTGCAACAAGTGCAGTACGACAATAATTTTATGCCTTACCACTTTCAAATGTCACCAGCCGCCACTGCTCTGCATTAGGTTTCCCTGTGATACTCACTGGTTTGACATTTTTAATCAGTCCAATGTTTTTGCCTGTAAAGTCAAAGACTGATTGAACGTACCATACACAGGAAATTGCAAACACCCATCATTTATAGTGATCTTGTTCCATTATTTGATCCAAACACCAGTGTATAATCTGACATTTGTGTCAACATCATAAAACAAGTACACCATCATTGTTTAATAGAGCTCTTATTTTTTTAGAGGAAATCATCTTCACTTCATACACAAAACCAACACAGAACTTGTAAATTCAAAATGACCTGCAGTTCCCAGAAATCCCAATGTGGTACTCAACGAAATAGGCTCCTAATCCTAGCGTGGCACCACTGAACCAACAAATCGAAGTGCAACACCCAATGACATAATGATCAATCCCAGTGCGGCACACAAGCTGAACAACCAATCCCAGCACAAACCCTAGTGGCATAACTCACCAAACACAGAATTTCTCATGTCACTCTTATCTGCTTCACGTAAACAAAATAGCATAAAAATACAACCCTTTTTGTCTGCTTACCTAAAGAAAAACAGAATCCGCAATCTCTCTAGTTTAAATAGAGAAATAGTAACCTCCTGGCACTTCCAAACACACAAAGCAAGTTTTCGACCAGTGGGAACTCCATCAGACTAGTGCAGTTTACTCCTGAGCATGAAGGATCAACCGACGACCAATCTCAATTAGTGCATTCTGACATTAGAAGTTTATTAAGTCCCTGTCTTGGTGTAGCCGCCGTGGTGCCTCACAGTCTAACGCCTCTACCTTAACAGACAAGTCAGATGACTGTTAAGTATATCTATCCAAGGAACTTGGATTACTACGAGACCGAAGACCTAAATCTCAACTCTGAACAATAAGCGCATTAACCTCAATAAGCACCACACGATAAACATGAAAGAACATTAAAATTTTCAATGCAACTCAAAATCGTTCTTTGACCCGTTTGGACACTGCAACTCAAAATTAGGACAAATCATCAAAATCACAAACACTCTGACTTTAAATAACTTGCATTCAAAACAGCACAACTCTACTTATACTCACATTCCTAGGATACTGCAGCCGCTACCAGGAATAAAGGAAATATGTCAGTAATCCAAATTGCACAATAGAAAGCCAGGAACGTAGATTAAATCGGGCAAAATTTTGTATTCACAGTAAATTCTAACTCATCCAAGACTAAGAGCCTGATTTAGATATCAGCTGATGGGTTACTCCGTCAAAATGGTGATGGATATCCCGTCTGCCGAAATATAAATCCCATATTATACTTTTGGGGTTATATTTTGTCGGATGGGATATCCGTCACCATTGTGATGGAGTAACACATCCACCGAAATTTAAATCAAGTCCTCAGTCCGAAACCATCCTCTGCTACAAGATTTGTTAGCATTTTACCTTGTGCAAATTTTGTAGCCCATAATGTGCTATTGAATGAACTAAAGTTTAGATCTGAGGCTGTTCAACAAATCAATACAGTCAATAAATGGGAAGCACATTAGACTGCACAATAAAGACAAAGAATGATTAAGTCACTCTCACTTCCAATAATCTCAGACATTTTGGGCAAGTTTGGGGAGGTTTCAGGTTTTCAGATTAATTGGCAGAAAACTGAAGTGATGGAATGGAACTCCCTGAGTAATAATCCCCTGGTAAAGGACTCAATAAGATACCTAGGAATCAAGGTGTATAAGAACTTAGAGGATGTGGCACGTTTGAACTTTGAGAAAGTAGTAATCGAGACTAAGTGGCTACTAAGATCCTAGGCAGAGCTTCCACTCTCCTTTCTGGGTAGGTCAAATATTTTGAAGATGTCAATATTACCTAAATCAACTTTTTTGTTTGCTTCAATACATCTAGAATTCAAGAAGGCTTGGTTTGAAAAATTACAGGGAGACCTGACTAGCTTTATCTGTGCCTCTAAGGCCTCTAGAATTGCATGAAAAAACCTCCACAGGGGGAAACAACAACAGGGAGGAATTGCTAGCCTGGTTATGTTTCAATACTGTAAAGCATTTCAGTTTAAGGCAATGAGAATTTTAATGCAGGACTAACGAAAATACCCTCTGCATTTGCAAGCTATTACTAAGGCAGAGGGGGATGAGTTTATGTATAAATTCGGGCACCCGAAATATTTTAAGAAAGTGAAACTAAAGATTCTTTATGCAGTCAGTAAGCTATGGTTTCAAATTAGAAAGGCTGTTTGAATTCCGTATTACAGTAGTCATGCCCCAATATAGGCTTCTCCAGGAACCCCAGCAGGCTTGAAGGACAAACTCTCAGCCCGTTAGCAGTAGCAGGAATAACGAGATGGAATCAGTTACTCACTGGACAGACTTTAGTGGATTGGGAACAATTGTAATAATTGTCAAATAGGAGCATCTTCAGATTCAAGTATTACCAGCTGTCCATCTGGACAGTAACACTGTTGAAAGACAAAATAGGTAATGGTGACCTGGAGGGAACATTTCTAAAAGGTCCATCACAGAAAAAAAGAGGTATTGGAGTGGTAGTGGCTTCTTTGTGCTTGCCGGAGAAGAGGAGTTTTGTCAGAGATCTCCTGCTTCTGGGATCGAAACTCCGCAGAATCCAGTTAAAGCAATAAAGTGTCCACCTCCTGACATCCCCAACTCTGAATATAACCACAGAGTATTAGGGCGATCAGGCGAGGGAAGGAAAGGAAATGAACAGCGGGAAAAGGGATCCTGTAAAACAAATGACAATCACCATGAATAAACAAACACAGGTATTCTACTCTCATATGATCTCGCTAGTCACTCCTATGTACTTTGTTTATCTGACATAAATTCCGTTAAATCGTCATGCATGGGGGAACCTCTCTTTCCATAAACAGATATCTACAAGGCATAAAGCAGCACATTACTACACATCTAAAGACAACATCTCTCTAGATACATTATAGCAAGCAGACCACATACATTCCGGTTCCTATAGCACATAGAAACAAAAGACTACGTCCAATGAGAAAAATGGAACAAAATAAAAACTGGGGGAAATAAATCAGTGTCTCAATCCACAGAGCGGATAAGGGTTTCCGGAAATCCTCAATAGCCCCTCTTCCAAAGGACAGAGAAACGAACGATCCAAAGTAAAATTCTGTTGACTTCTTTTTGCTTCAACACCTTAAAAAAGATCAGTCCAGTATATGCTCATTCCCCAAAATTATACTGTGCAAGACGTCCTGAGATAATGAGCCCCACAATTCAATTGAAGGAAAGGAAAACAAAACACACTGTAAGCACCAAGCTTTAACCAGCTAGAAACGGTAAAAAGTGGTTAACCTTTTCACCACTGCTTTCCGCTCTTACAAGGAATGAAATGAAAACGGTAATGCGTGGTTAGTTTCACAACTACATTTCTCTCTACGAAGGTGATTTAACTCCACGTCCTCAGAGTTCTCCAGTACAATTGCCCCAGAGGAAGGAAATGTGAAGGCGGGAACAATCCTGGCTGCTGCCCAATTCACATCAAGGCTGGCCGAGAAAGAACAGAAAAGGAACGGAACCGGAATTCCTGATTTAACTCGCCGGGGCCGTGGAAGGTTGCCGGCTGAATCAGGGAATGAATTCAGCAAACGCGCTTCCTTCAGCGCGAACCAGGAACAGAGCCTTGCGGCAACCGGCAGCCGCTACTCACTTGCAGCCGCAAGAGAACACCAGAACCAACAAGAATAACACACACCTGCGTGCATATGGCAGTCCGTTATATAGGCCCCTCCTTTTCCGTTGGCCTTATAGGAGTTGAAGTACACTCCCTGATTAGGTAGGCGCTACCTGCCTAAGATCCTGACAGTATGTCCTCCCGCCTAGTGCCTCCTAGGCCAAGGCTTGTGGGATTCCTCTAATGGAAAGAGCGAACGGCAACGGGCACATGAACATTCTGACTGGGCTTCCAGGGGTCGTCTTCTGCAGAATAACCCTTCCACGAAACCAGATACCATAACTGACCCAACCGAAGCTTAGAATACAAGATGCTCCTTACCTCGTACTCCAGACCCCCCATACCAACCACTGGAGGCGGCTCACGTCGCCTCGCTTTCACAGCGGGCTTCAGAAGGATACAATGGAACACAGGATGTATCCTAAGACTGCCAGGCAACTTCAGCTTGTAGGTGACTGTGTTGATTTGTCTGACCACGGTGTATGGACCAATGTGTCTAGGGTGAAACTGGATGTTCTTCGTGGACAGCCAGACTCGATCACCTATATTATACAGATGCCCTTCCGTTCGATGACCATCCTCCCATTTCTTATAGACCAGTTTGTCTTGGATCAAATGCTTTCTTGCTTTCCTGTGAACGGCTTGCCGCGTCTTCACATATTCACGAACCGTAGGTTGGTTCGCGATGTCATTCGGAATGCTAAACAGCAGCATTCTAGCGTTGTAGCCGAAGTTGGCCAGAAAAAGGGATACCCCCGTCGAGCAATGCCAGGTGTTATTGTATGCCAGTTCCTCCATCCACAGTAGAGATTCCCATGAGTCTTGCGCCTCTTTGGCATAACACCGGAGATACTTCTTCAGGGTCTGGTTCAGCCTCTCCGTCTGGCCATCCGTTTGTGGATGAAAACTTGTTGACAATGTGGAATCAATCTGCAGTGCCTTGCACCACATTTTCCAGAAACTTGCTATGAATTGGGTCCTCTGTCGGACACAATCACTTTGGGCAATCCATGGAGTTGAATAATGTTATAGATAACAGGATTGGGGAGTGTAGAGGTGACACCCTACATGGGCATCGGAGGTGGATATGTCCTCCACATAGAATTAGTTACAACAAAGGAATCCACCTCTGGGGGAAGGGGGGGGGGTGTGCTACAACCTGCAACTACGCGGGAGCACTAGTTCTGTAGTGCTATGTGTAATGCAAGGGGGAGGGTCTGGAGTTTGGATAAGTGGGTGAATTAAAAATACCTGGCCTCGTTGGACATAGAAATTTTAATAAGTCACAAGAGGCTGGTGCTATTAAAAGTGTGGTGCGGAGATGTCCTGCGTAATGTGCGTATACTCCTAGTGAGTCAACATGTTTCGATGCTGCAAGACATCTTCGTAAGGACAAGAAAAAGATCCCTCCTCTATTAACTATGTTAGCTCTAAATTAGAGACTGTTAATGTATGTGTAAATGCAGACAATAAAGCATTTATATACAATACTGTACAGCGGAACCGCGGGAAGGACTCACATTGAGCCAGGGACTTTTCTAAGCACACTATCAAGTATCCTCGCACTATCCACCCGTTCTTGAGGTTCATGAGGCATTGTTTTCTCATATATATAAACACTGATTAAGGCATACCACAAGGTATTGTATATAAATGCTTTACTGTCTGCATTTACACATACATTAACAGTCTCTAATTTAGAGCTAACATAGTTAATACAGGAGGGATCTTTTTCTTGTCCTGACGAAGATGCCTTGCAGCATCGAAACATGTTGACTCACTAGGAGTATACGCACATTACGCAGGACATCTCCGCACCACACTTTTAATAGCACCAGCCTCTTGTGACTTATTAATATTTCTATGTCCAACGAGGCCAGGTCTTTTTAATTCACCCACCTATCCAAACTCTAGACCCTCCCCCTTGCATTACACATAGCACTACAGAACTAGTGCTCCTGCGTAGTCGCAGGTCGTAGCACGCCCTGTCCCGCAGCGGGGCCGGAAGACCCCTATGATGAAGCATGACACCAAAGGCCATTTTTGGTGTGTGAGGGGTATTTAAACAAACACAACGTGCGTCCAACCACCATGGGACGCACACCTCCCACTATTCATACTGTCTGACCCCAGCCTTTTCTCTCCCCCCCCCTTCCCCCAGAGGTGGATTCCTTTGTTGAATAATGTTACTCATCAATAACTGTGCAGTTTGTCCCGCAGTTGGCAAGTTCTTGCATGGAATAAAGTGTCCCATCTTTGTAAGGCTGTCTACCACCACCAATATGGCTGAGTAACCCTGATCTCTGGGCAATTCTGTGATAAAATCCAAACTGATGTTCTGCCATGGCTGCAGGGGAGCGGGCATGGGCATGAGTTTCCCCTTCTTCTTGGTGTTTTCCCCTTTTGCTCTGGCGCATTCCTCGAATTGCGACACCCATAAAGAGACATCTGTGCCTATGTTTTGCCACCAAAAGTGACGTTGCACTAACTGCTTAGTCTTGCTATTCCCGGATGCCCAGCCAAAAGGTACTCATGACACCAGACATAGGCTTTCTTTTGAAGTTCTGAAGTGGGCAGATACAGCTTGTCTCTGTAGAAAGGCAACTCCTGATTCACAGATCGACCTGTTTCTTGGTCTGCCCATTTCTCCCACACAGAGTTCGGTTTATGTTGTCTTACTTCCTCCAGAAAGATTTCCACTCGGATGACACATAGCACTTTCAAGGAATCAATGATTGCTTCCATGTCTTTGCTGTTAGTTGCCTCATTAGTCTCCTGTCGGGACAAGGCATCCGCCTTATGATTCTCCGAACCTGGCCGAAAGGTAACAACAAATCATATTCCGCGGAAAACAACATCCATCTCATCTGTCGTTGCAAGAGATGCCGCGCCGTCTTCATATACTGAAGATTTCTGTGGTCAGTATACACCGTGATGGAATGACGGGCTCCCCACAGGTACTGTCTCCACTCCTGAAAGCCTTTTTTGATCGCCAACAACTCTTTTTCGGCGATTGTTATAGTTCCTCTATGCAGGGTTCAATTTCTTGGAAAGGTAGGCCACCGGATGAAGCTGCCCAGTGTGTTGATCTGTTTCAGAGAGGATGGCGCCAATGGCCTTATGCAAGGTGTTGGCTTCCACTACGAAAGAGTTCTCAAGTTTGGGATGTGTGAGTACAGGAGCCGTGGTAAATGCTTTTTTCAGGAAAAGACCAATGGAAAGGGACTCCCTTCCTAAGCAATCTGGAGATTCGGAATGCGACTTGGGAAAAATGCACAATGAATCTGCGATAATAATTTGCGAATCCCAGAAAACATTGTACATCCCTCACATTTTTTGGGGTTGGCCATTCCTGTACCA
Organism: Triturus cristatus; assembly: GCF_964204655.1. Taxonomy (NCBI): domain Eukaryota; kingdom Metazoa; phylum Chordata; class Amphibia; order Caudata; family Salamandridae; genus Triturus; species Triturus cristatus. The sequence continues at coordinate 1,270,601,203 of NC_140585.1, read as the reverse complement.
CTTGTACCTGCGTTCGGCCATGTGTAGCCCTTCGGGACAGAGCAAGACCCCTAAGAATTCCACTTCACGCACTCCAAACTCGCACTTGCTCAGTTTACAAAACAAATGATGCTCTCTTAACTTCTGCAGTACTAGGCTGACCTGTTCTATGTGTGTCTCATCAGTGGTGGAATAGATGAGAATGTCGTCTATGTAGACCACCACAAAGTGGTCCACATATTCCTTAAGGACATAGTTTAAGAAATACTGAAATGCCGCCGGGGCATTACAAAGCCCAAGCGGCATCACAGTGTACTCGCATAACCCAAAACGAGTCTAAAAGGCCGTCTTCAACTCATCCCCCTCTCGGATGCGCACCAGGTGATCGGCCCCTATCAAATCCAATCTGGTGTAAATCTTTGCCACTCGCACCTGATCCAACAATACCGAGATGAGTGGTAAAGGGTATCTGTTGGGTATGGTGTTTTTATTCAGCATTCGGTAATCTATACAGGCTCTCAGGTCACTATTCGCTTTTGCTATAAATAAAAGTGGAGAGGCTGCTGGATAACGGAAAGGTCTAATAAACACTATCTCTAGTTAGTGATCAATGTATTCCCTCAAATGTTTGGTCTCTGGCTCCGACAATGCATACACTCTACATGCAGGGATGGCTGCGGCTTCTACCAAGTCTATCCGGCAATCATATTGCCGGTGTGGAGGTAGTTGTTTGGCTTGTGCTTCACTAAAGACATCTGCAAACTGCTCATATTCCAAATGTAGCACTGTCTCCTTCTCAATAGCAGTAGCCACCAAAAACGGGTAAGTTAGCGCTGCTGCCTGCGAAGGAGTGACAGGCGCAAAATGATTCTGACACTCCTCTGATAAAAAAAACTAACTGATTTGGTCCCCCAGTCTATTGTGGGATTATGATGACATAACCAAGGCATTCCCAATATCACCTCATACTGTGGTGCCTCAATGATGTTCAAGAACAGGTCCTCTATATGCTACCTGTTAACATCTGTAACTGAGAGCTGTATGGACTCTGTTTGATCTGTGATGAGACCACACTCCAGTGGCTTGCCATCCACTGCCAATACCACTTCCGGCGTCTCACGAGGAACTCGAGTCAAAGCAAGACTTGTTACCAACCCACTATCAATGAAATTCCCGGTGGCCCCACAATCCAAAATGACCAACACCTGATGGATATCATGATTGCACATGAGACTCATAGGGAGCACAATGTGGGATTCAGTGTCTTTTAAAGTAGTGGTTGACAATGAAGGGAGTTTCCAGCTCTTGTCCGTGTCTCCTTCTGCTCCCGTTACTGCTGGGGGCCCTAACTCTGGGTGTGTGACTGAGACAGCCATCTTCTTAGGTCTAGACCAAGCACCAGATGATTTGGGTTTGGATGGACAATCCTTTACATAATGCCCCTTTTTTCCACAGTACATGCATAGGCCCTGTGTTCTCCGGCTTTCCCTTTCTTCTCTAGTTAACGGGGCTACTATTTCCATGGGCTCTGCCCCAGCCTCGTTGCGCAACATAGTCCTACGGGGGTTTTAATCACACCTAACATAAACTCTGTCCATTCTTCTTCTATCTCCCCAACTTTCTGACATTCTGCGCTCCAGCCTCAAGGTCAGGTTAATCAAATCTGTGCAATTGCCAGGCTGAGGATCAATTTGTGCCAATATATCTTTCATGTCGTCCCGCAACCCCTGGTAAAAAAAGAGACATCCTGTTTTCCTTAGGCCATGTGGCTTCAGCCACCAACCGGTTGAAGGATGTGAGATAGGTGATCAAATCGTTTCTCCCTTGTTTAAGATCTAACAGCTCATGTTCTGCGCTTAAAGTGGTGGCTCTTCTGTCGAACACTCTCTCTAATTCAGCTCGAAAGGTCTACCAATCTGACAATACTGCGTCGTTATTCCTAACCAAAGACAGCCCAATTGGCTGCGTCACCCACCAAGTATGATATAGCAAACACTACTCTAGAGTGGTTATTTGGGAAGGATGCAGGCTTGCATGAAAAGTGCAGCATTATTTGAGTCAGGAACACCTGTATCTTCTGAGAGTCACCTGCATACCGTTCCGGACTAGCCAAAGAATGGGAGGTGGAACTGTGACCTGTATCTGGGAGGTAGAAGCTGAAATGTCAAACGGATTTCTAGTGTACTTGTCTACCTTTTCTCTTAAAGCTGCGGTTTCAGCTTTGGAAGAGGCAAGTTCCTGTTGCACTAACACCAGGGCCTGAAGAACGTCTTCCATGGACGCCATTATTGATACAACTGGACCGGGAGGAGTTATATATTTGTGGGTGCGTAATTCTGTCAGAGATCTACTTCTTCTAAGATCGAAACTCCGCAGAATCCAGTTGAAGCAATAAAGTGTCCACCTCCTGACATCCCCAACTCTGAATATAACCACAGAGTATTAGTGCGATCAGGCGAGGGAAGGAGAGGAAGGGTACAGTGGGGAAAGGGATCCTGTAAAACAAATGACAATCACCATGAATAAACAAACACAGGTATTCTACTCTCATATGATCTCGCTAGTCACTCCTATGTACCTTGGTTATCTGACATGAATCCCATTAAATCGTCATGCACAGGGGAACCTCTCCCTCCATAAACAGATATCTACAAGTCATAAAGCAACACATTACTACACATCTAAAGACAACATCTCTCTAGATACATTATGGCAGGCAGACCACATACATACCGGTTCCTATAGCACATAGAAACAAAAGACTACGTCCAATGAGAAAAATGGAAGAAAATAAAATCTGTGGAGAATACATTAGTGTCTCAATCCACAGAGCGGATAAGGGTTTCTGGAAATCCTCAATAGGCCCTCTTCCAAAGGACAGAGAAGCGAACAATCCAAAGTAAAATTCTGTTGACTTCTTTTTTCTTCAACACCTTAAAAAAGATCAGTTCAGTATATGCTTATTCCCCAAAATGATACTCTGCAAGACGTTCTGAGATAATGAGCCCCACAATTCAAATGAAGGAAAGGAAAACAAAACACACTGTAAGCACCAAGCATTAAACAGCTAGAAATGGTAAAGTGTGGTTAACCCTTTCACCACTGCTTTCTGCTCTTACAAGAACGATATAGAAACAGTAATGTGTGGTTACTTTCACCACTGCATTCCGCTCCACAAAGGTGATTTAACTCCGCGTCCGCAGAGTTCTCTAGTACAATTGCCCCAGAGGAAGGAAATGTGAAGGCGGGAACAATCCTGTCCGCCGACCCAATTCACATTCAAGGCTGGCCGAGAAAGAACAGAAAAAGAACGGAACCGGGATTCTCGATTTAACTCACCGTGGCTGTGGAAGGTTGCAGGCTGAATCAGGGAACGAGTTCAGCAAACGCGCTTCCTTCAGCGTGAACCAGGAACAGAGACGAGCGGGAACCGGCAGCCGCTACTCTCTTGCAACCGCAAGAGAACACCAGAACCAACAAGAATTACGCACACCTGCGTGCATATGGCAGTCAGTTATATAGGCCCCTCCTTTTCTGTTGGCCTTATGGGAGTTGAAGTCAACTCCCCAATTAGGTAGGCGCTACCCGCCTAAGATCCTGACAAGTTTACCCTTCCCGTAGAGATCTGGAGGAAAGATCTACCGTCGGGGGACATACAAATCTCTGTCAAGTATCGATGTCTATGATGTGGTATGTTGTTAGTGCTGCCTCACTCAGAAAAAAACATCTGTTTACGGTACATAGGGCATACTGGTCACCGAAAAAGCTGACAAGGATGAACAAGCAGGTGGTTAGGAGCTGCCCTAAATGTGGGGTGGATGAAGCTGATGACCTACACATGTTTTTCTGCTGCCCCAGCCGCCAGGTGTTTTGGCATGATGTAAGTGCTGTTCTTACAACAGTATTGGGTGTTGACCTGGTGGTAAGCATAAGTTTAATTATCTTCAGGGTTATGAATGAGGAGAAGTCAAGGGTCAGGCTGGACACGAAGCTGAGGAACCTGTTGTTCGTGTTGATATTGCTAGCTAGACGCGAGATCTGCATTAAGTGGATAAATCTGCAACCCCTTTTAAGGAGGGAGTGGTTGGACTCATACGAAGGGTGCGAATGTTCGATGAGAGCAGGGAGGGCATTAAAAAGTTTGATTTTGGGGATATTTGGGATCAGAATTTCTCAGTTTAGTATATTTTCACGGGTGTATTAAGTTATTTAAATATGTAAACGCTGATTCTAATGTTCGACGATTAAGCAATTTTGCAACAGCTCCCGGGTATATGGATCAGGACTGGTGCCCCCAGGTCCTCTTCTGTTTGGACTCCAAGGGACAGGAAGCCCGGGGAGTCATGCTTTGCCACTTTACCGGTCGAAGGGAAGGGCGAAACCCCATTGTTTGCTTCCTGGTACAGTATTGCACAAATGAGAACATTAAAAAAAAACACATCCACCTAAATTTGAATCAAGCCCTCAGTTGGAAACTATCCTCTGGTACAAGATTTGCTAGCATTTTACCTTGTGCAAATTTTGAAGCCCATAAAGCGCTATTGAATGAACTAAAGTTTAGATCTGAGGCTGTTGCTACATAGGATTTGCGACTCGCATTTAGGAAGAGGTGTTCCAAGGGCGTCCCTTCCTAATTGCGACTCTCAACCCTATAATATAGCGGTCGCAACACCCTCTTCTAGAGGGTGGTAATGCACTCACAAATGAGAAGGGGTCCTCAGGTGACCCCTTCCCCTTTGCAAAAGCAGGGGAAAATATTTTGGTGGGCAGACAGTGGTCCCGGGGGCCACTACCTGCCCTTAAAAAACTGAAATGAAAACGTTTCATTGTTCTTCTTTTAAATGCATCCCTTTTTCCTTTAGGGAAACGGGCTGCAATGAAAAATACCTGCTCTATTTAAAAGCAGTCCCAGACATGGAGGTCTGCTGAGCCCAGCAGGCCACCATACCTGGGAGGGCCGGCCATTCCCAATGGGGTCGCAAATTGCGAGTGCCTCATTAATATTCATGAGGCATGCAATTTGCGACCCCATTGCAATCGCAAACAGTGTCTCTGACACTGTTGTACATCCCAATTTGCGGGTCGCAATTGCGAGTCGCAGTTGCGACGCAATTTGCGAGTCACATATAGGGTGGTCGTACAAATGGCCCATAATGAAGAGTACAAGCCAGTATAAGGCCACCTCAAAGGAAAAATAATGGAAAGTCAGTTCTCTCATTACAAGAGTACTCAAACACTCCTGCTGTGGTCTGCTCTATCCTAAATTAGAATCTGTCTGACCTCCAAACTACTCTACAGAAGCTTAATTCTCAGAATTCTAGCAGTTGTCCTTCTGGTTAAAGCAAGGTGACACAATGATATGCTTGTTAGCTTCTCAGGACCTTCAAATTTAAAATATCTGTAAAAGGATGAGATTTTAAGACCAGCCTGTGCTTTGCAGGTGTCTTCGTGTATGCACTACTCAGTAAATCATTCCATGATTATCACAAAGAAAGAAAATATGTATTCTCATGGAAAAGTAAGCAAAACAACATTGCCTTTGATAATTAGATCTCCAGCCTCACCTATAAAGGAAATGTTCACGTGTCACAAAGCAAGAGGGCAACCAGCATTTGCCATTTTAAAATGCAGGTCTACATTAGCTATGGTGAATCTAAAAGTGAATAAAGTATAATTACTAATGTGCATGTTTGTGTGTTAATGTTGATTTAATGCAAAACCTTTTCTACTAAAATGCTGTCAGACTTACTCTGTTTTCTAGGGAACACACACTGTGTGAGAACCTAATTGCATGAGATTAGCTTGATGTTCTGTTTGTATTTCCCTTTTTAAGAGACAGATGAGTGTTGTAGATAACCAACATGTGGATGTGGCAGTGCTCCTTGGTTGACAAAGCCCAGGGGCTCCATAAAATAAACAATTAACCTAGAAATCCACAATTTCAACTTAACCTGTTGTACAAGTAGCTGAGATTCACAAGACTCTATTTTAGAGAATGATTTCCCCAGTATTTAGCCTCATGGCGATGACTAGTACTGGGAAGATTCACAGGTGTCTCTATAGGCACAGCAGGGTAGTCAGGCTCTCTATATCCCTAAAGCAAGTTCATCTAGCTCTGGTTGAATATCTTTATATGGATTGTTGTGTAGTACCTTGGAATACTTTAGTACAGATGTTGAGCTAAAACCTAAAATATGTTTCCACCAGTGTTTAATACCACTTGAACACCAATTGCTTTCATGGATAATATGGGGCATGGATAATACCTCTTCAGGTGTCTGGCAGCATCTACATCTGATTACATGACTCAGAAAGCTGACACAAATGTTAATTTATCATACTCCATCCCCTCTTTTTTGATTCAAAGTAAAAAATGAAGACAGATCCTCATATTCTCACATGTTACATCCTTTTGGACCTGATACCCATCAGGTAGCGTTTCCCTAAACTTTTTAGCTTTTTCCACCTGGGTTTTGCTGATTCTTTTGTGTGGCCTCCTGGCTCTGGGCACTTTCTCTTTGTAAATAAAGTGTGAAAGTGTGCGTGCCCTTCATGCCCATGTTGAGAAGGGTGCTGACTCAACTTCCTGAAGCATAGGCCAGTCTGCAAGCACAGACAGGTGTGTGAGCACTGACAGATATTGTGATTAAACTCATGAGCAGCCTGCCATCGCAGGCTGCTGTAAGTGCGCACCCACCTATGGTGCCCGTGAATATGTGTGATGCCTGCCATCACAAGCTTGTGCATAAGCACTGACACATGTATTAGTTAAACCTGTGTCCAGTCTGCTGTGGCAGACACAAGTGGTTGCTCCTGCACCTCTTTTGGTGGGGACTATGTGTCCAACCTGCCATTGCTGGATCATGGTCCCACTAAAGATTAAGATCTGCATACCATGGCCTAATCGCAGACAGGCCTAAAATTTAGGGGAGACATCTCTGGTTCAAAGGGAAACCGTATGTGACGGGAGCCGGAAGATGGAAGTCCCAGAGGATTTCTGCCCCTCTGCCACACAAAGAGTGAAAGAGTGAAATATTGCGACGGGAGAAACGGAGGAGAAAGGCGGGGCCAGCCGGGAGGAGGCGGTTAGGCTGCTGCGCCGTGCAAAGTGGCCCCAGCAAAGAAGCCTGTAGAGTCCCAATGGAGGCTGACAGGGAGGTGAGGACTTTACGCGGTAGTGGGAGACCTGGGCGGACTCCTCGTTAGCAGGGGATCATTAATTCTGCAGCGGCAGCCCCTCAGCGCGACTGTGAGCTGTCGCACTCCAGTTTGCTGCAGGGAGAAGAACAAGGCGAGCAACCAACCGCTGCCTCACTGGACCGATGTGGCCCCAAACATGGTAATCAGTGGCCGTGCACTGGGATGGGGTACTCAGAGCCGATCAGCACTGAGGTGCTAAATCCCCAGGTGGAGATGTTGTCGGGGTTATTGCCCCTACCCTTACAGTTCGCTGTGGGCATTGATTCCATTCTCCGGTCTCTTGGAATGGGCAGGTTGCCTCCTAAGGTAAGGTTTACTGTTTTGCCCATAACTCTTTCCTGGTTGCCAACCCTTGTGTGACTTATGCCAGTGCGAGAGGCGGTGCCAGCCCTCCCAGCACCACAAAAGGACGCACTTTTTCCCGTGTGCGGGATGCAGCAAGGGCCGGTTTGGGGCCTGCACTTCCGCTGATCACACTGGACAGCTGACTGGGGTGGGACTTGGTGCCGCAGCACTTCCTGTTTTGATGCGGGAGGTGGATCCAGCCCTTCCAGTACCACAAAAGGACATACTCTTTTTTTCCACTGCGCGGGCAACAGAAATGGCCGGTTTGGGGCCCGCACTTCTGCTGAGCACACCGGTCGGCTGACTGGGGTGGGATTCGGTCCCCCAGTGACGCAGCACTTCCTGTTTCGGTGCGGGAGGCAGAGCCAGCTCTCCCAACACCACAAAAGGACGCAATCTTTCCCACTCCGCGGGACACAGCAAGGGCCGGTTTGTGGCCCGCACTTCCGCTGAGCACACCGGATGGCTGACTGGGGTGGGACTCGGTCCCCCAGCGCCACAGCACTTCCTGTTTCAGTGCGGGAGGCAGAGTCAGCCCTCTCAGCACCAGAAAAGGATCCAGCCCTTCCAGTACCACAAAAGGACATACTCTTTTTTCCACTGCGCGGGGCACAGAAATGGCCGGTTTGGGGCCCGCACTTCTGCTGAGCACACCGGTCGGCTGACTGGGGTGGGATTCGGTCCCCCAGTGACGCAGCACTTCCTGTTTTGGTGCGGGAGGCAGAGCCAGCTCTCCCAACACCACAAAAGGACGCAATCTTTCCCACTCCGCGGGACACAGCAAGGGCCGGTTTGTGGCCCGCACTTCCGCTGAGCACACCGGATGGCTGACTGGGGTGGGACTCGGTCCCCCAGCGCCACAGCACTTCCTGTTTCAGTGCGGGAGGCAGAGTCAGCCCTCTCAGCACCAGAAAAGGATCCAGCCCTTCCAGTACCACAAAAGGACATACTCTTTTTTCCACTGCGCGGGGCACAGAAATGGCCGGTTTGGGGCCCGCACTTCTGCTGAGCACACCGGTCGGCTGACTGGGGTGGGATTCGGTCCCCCAGTGACGCAGCACTTCCTGTTTTGGTGCGGGAGGCAGAGCCAGCTCTCCCAACACCACAAAAGGACGCAATTTTTCCACTCCGCGGGACACAGCAAGGGCCGGTTTATGGCCTGCACTTACGCTGAGCACACCGGATGGCTGACTGGGGTGGGACTCGGTCCCCCAGCGCCGCACCACTTCCTGTTTCAGTGCGGGAGGCAGAGTCAGCCCTCTCAGCACCAGAAAAGGACGCATTATTTCCCGCTTCGCGGGACGGGCGTGGGCAAAGCCCAGGCCAAGGGTGGGCCCGTCCATGCCTGGAAGAGGCTGAGCTGGGCCACCCCCCTGATGGATCAGCCCTTAGATACTGGGGACTGGAACAGGATATATAAGGTACAGCGTTTTACATAGTGTTACTATCTCCCGTAATAAGCAAAGGGATCACCAAGTAACCCGGATCCTGCTTGGCCCTAATATTCGGTGTGGCATTACCGAGGGCTGTTTGCTTGTAATCTGGTATTGTTTCGACTTAGAGGCCACTTCCAAATCCTTGATACTTGCTACAATGGGGAAACGGACATGCCTCCTCAAACAGCAAGTCCTGCCCTAGCAGCTTACCTCCTCAGTGCCTCCAACCTCAATTGGCAAGATGTTACAGAGGGCCATTGGTGTCGTGGCAACAGAAATTGAACTCACTGAGATGTGGCTGTCCTTAACGCTACCTTCATTTCCCAGTGTCTGGTATGGTCTCACCTCAATCTATCCTTGCATCAGAACCCACTTCTCAACCTCCAAAGTCTGTTGATAATGCAAAGGTGAGAGAATCACCAACAATTTGTTCGCACAAATGGTTTATCGACTCTGGTCCTGCCAAAAATGGGAAACCTAAACAAACAAGTAGAATGGGGGCAAAGAGAAAGAAGCTACCCCGATATTAGAGGAAACCTGGGGGACCCGGATATGAACATGGGCAATATAGACAATGTACAAGTGTCTTTGGATTACCCATTATGGGTAAAGAACTTGGTGGTGGACTTACAAGCTCAATTTAGATCTATTGTAAAAGAAGCTTAGTTCCCTAGTAGCACGGGTAGATAAACTGACAGAATCGTTTGAATCCTTGGTGGGAAGGTCAGTCTAAACCACGGGGAAATGAGCAGATGCTAGCTGCCAGGCTGATGTTGATGCCCGAGCACCCGGAACTAGGTCAGAACCCGCATATCCCCTAACTTCTATCTATACCTCTGACCTAAATAGGGCCGAATGCGAGACCAGGAGTAGAGATACGGTACATCTTAGCACTGCAACCAAGCAAAATCACGAGAACCAGCACGGGACTAGACACAGAGGGCAAAGAGCCCAGTAATGAGGCTAGGGAAGAGAGTAGCGATCTGCCTTCTATTAACATACCCCCTGCTTCATTCCCACATGTTATTGTTTTAGCAGGTGTACCTGAGCTCAAACAAGGGCAGAGGGAAACACATCTTGAATTGAAGAACAAATGCATGTTTTGCTGGGCAAGGCGGAGGCAATTTTCCTATGAGAATGCTGGAGAGATTCTCAAGACTCGTAGGGTTAGATGGGCGGGAAACAGATCAAAAGATGTGAAAGGGGATTGCTTAGTGATAACATTTAAAAACCCACTGTTTGTCCAGAGCCTTCTATGTTCAAACTGTCATAGCCAAGATGAGGGAATTAGGTCTCTACAGAGTACTTCTATATTCCACACCAAGCACCAGTAACCAGTGGCCACAGGAGCCATGGACAGGGGCTGTGGAAACAGAATCACGAGCATATCCGCTAGATCTCTATTTTATAATATATCCATAGCAAATAGATATGTGGTCTTAGAAGATGTTCATCGACTCACAGCAATTCAGTACCCTGAACAGGCATCCAAATACCAGGAGGAATCCAGGGAGAGGGTCATTTAAAATAGGGAATCTTACTACAAAAGCACCAAATTTGGTTTAGGGGTAGGTGTTTTGAAGCAGTCCCCTGTCATATCCCTACCAGTGGGGACAGGCAGGCAAGTTGTGCAGGCCATACTGCTGTGGGGCTGTCGCGCAATGAAATTTTTATGAGCCCAACCTCAGGATTGTCACAAACTGGGCCTCAGGCCAAAGCCCTCGTATTTTCAGTAAACTCCAACCCTTCAGGGCTCGTACTGAAAGTAGCATGCACTTTTATGGTCTATTGACCGCAATAAAGTATTTTGAATGAATGAATGAAACCCATTAAACCACCCCTAACGTCAATGACACACCATAGTATAACTACGGGTGCCATCCTTCAGCAAAGGGTGAGATACGGTTGTAGGGAAGTGGGACCAGAGAACCCAGACTGCGTGGTGCACATTGCTAGGGAACTCTGTTGCGCACATGGAAGATAACCGTCTGAAGAGTGGCTGGCCTGGGCCAGAGACCTGCTCGAGTGTGGTTCCCTGAAGTGTGCTCTTCAAGGCCCTAATCATGGGCCTCCTGTCCTCCTGGAGATCTCCAGGACATCAAAGACCTACATCATCTACCTGCGACTTCTGGAGAGCTGTGCCCTCTCAAGTGCCTACATCGGCTACTGAATCCCAACTGGTAGGGTGGTGTGAGTGTGGAATTTTAAGACTTGTGTCTGGAGACCGGATTGTCTAGTGCGGGGCCCCAGAAATCTTGCCTGCACCTAAGGCTTGTGGTTACAGTTCTTTGGGGACCATGACACTCATAAGCATATAGTAGGTGGTGAGCGGATTCACTGGTTGTGGGATCCCACGTGGCCTGTTTCATCGATAGTGCTGCATCTCTCTCCTGAAGCACGCAAGCTGCACGCTCATTGCGTGTAGTGCCCGATTCAAAGGGTTTAACCCTTGGAGGTTGGGGTGTTCCCGTAGCAGTGTGTCATTCTCTCGTAGAGAGTTTCCATGTATAGTCATTTTCACTGAATGGTCCTGTTCATGTGCGTGGACCCCAGATCACTTCTTCAGTATATTTCTTCTTAAGTGTAGAACTTTGCCTTACTTCAGGAAGGCCTGCAAAGACACTTATGAAAAAGAAAGATTATGCAGCATATACACATAGGTTACAATAGCTTAATTCTTTATCAGGGTGTCAAAAAAAGGGCCAGCACAAAGCATTTGTGTGTAATTTTAAATGTTTTTGTAAACAGCATAAATCTTCCTCAAATACTTCTTATGATTGAGATGAAGCAGAAGGAGGACAGAGTAGCCTCATAGGCTGTCATTATTTGTCTAAAAAGAGACTATGCCTTTACAAACCCAGAGACCACCAGTATCCCATCATGCTCAGCAGGTGGCAGTTACTTCACTTCTTTTTTCCGGCTCCTACTGACAGGACCTAGGAGTACTGAACTGAGCCTTTCTAAGGCTTTTCTTTTCAAAATTCAACTGTAAGTTTTATTGGAAACTACTTTATTCAAAAATGTTCAACTCTCCCTTGCATTTTGTGCAACTTTCTGAAAGGAATTTGTTTTCTTTTATCTTTAAAAATGCCTTCTCTATTTGGTATATGCCCTTCCTGTGGGAGAAAGAAAGCCAAAACAGACCCCCATGATGTCTGTATTATTTGTCTTCCATCAAGTCCTCTTCCTGAAGACTGTCACCACTACAGGAAGTTTTCCAGGCAAACCCTACGAGATAAGGAGAAGATTGGCCTTTAGGAAGCAGATACAGTCTGCAGGTGAGCCTTCAGAGTGAGGAAAGGGTCAGTCCTGTACCAAAACTCTGACACCAACCTCTGGTGGACGTTGAACGTCCAAAATAGTTTTTTTGCTAAAAAACGACATAATTCCCCATCAATGGCATCAACGTAGAGACCAGGTATGGCACTGAACTGTTCACTGTCAACACATGGATCAACACTGAGAAGATCGATGTTGAGATGGAGCAGGTCGACGTCAAAGACTCACCCGCTGTCGACACATAGCCGCACATCACCGTTGAGGAGCAGGTCGACATCGAGACACACAATCCTATCGACATCGAGGAGTGCTTCAACATTGAGTAGACACTGATAATCAATGTCAGGGAGTCGTTCAACGTTGAGGAGGCACCAACGATTGATGTCAAAGAGCAGATCAATGTCAATATGTCATAGGTGCTTAACGTTGAGGAGCATGTTGATGGCCAGAACACACCAAAGGAAGGGGAGACGCATTTCTTCCTTACAAGGGTCAGACTATTGCAGGGCATTCTCTTCATATTCACCCATAGTCTTGCCCGCCTCACCTCCTCCCCTGCCTCTATCTCCTCCGCCGCCTTCAATTCTTTCAGTGCCAATTCCAACTGTGCTTACTCCTCTGGGACCAAGATCGCTTTCCAGAACGAGTCATTGTTCTCCCCATAGGTCTCAACATTCCTCATCAAGACAACCTCATCATCATTACCATTGGTCACATTGATCCAGTTCACAGTCACGATCTCGTTCTCAATATCACTCCAGATATTCGTCCTCCACATACACAGGACACTACTCAACTACTATTACAGACTCTTCTACACCAAGAGTCTCCCTTATAGAAGATATTACCACCTTCCAGGAGGTCTCGGAGAGAGGGGTTCAAAATTCAAAATTAAATATTCAACTGTTGATGCCCACACCTTGGACATCAGTGATATTTGAGACGCTTTACCAACGTACAGCGCCCAGACCACTCCATCCTGTAGTACCGGGCCTCTAGGAACTGGCCTTAGAACTCTTTCTGATGCCGGCCTCAGCCAAGTCGGCTCCATCCAGGCTGCTGAAGAAGTATAGGCCTTCTGAGCAGGATCCACTCTGCCTGCGTTTGGACCCTCCTCCAAACTCTGTTGTAATACAAGCAGCGAGAAGCACCACGCTACTTCTCCTGCCTCCTCAGTTCCATCAGATAAAGAGAGGGAGAAGTTGGATTTGGTGTGCCGCAAAGCATGTAGCACTGCTGCCATGTCCATGAAAACTTCAAGTGCAGCTGCTCTTCTCGGACAATACGATGGAGCATTGTGGGAATCTGTCCAGAAGTTTGCTGATGATTTGCCCAGAGACAAACAGTAGGATTTTTTAAACATAATCAACAAGAGTTTGATGGTATCAAACCAGATAATAGGTGCAGCTGCAGATTTTTCTCTCCTATCTTCTCACCAATATTGCCATGGCGTGCCCCTCCGCAGACATGCTTGGCTTTACCTCACATCTTCGATACCGGAGTCACAGAAACGGATCATAAACCTGCCATTTTCTGGTTTCACCCTATTTGGCAGCCACACGAATGATGAAATGGCTAGTATGAAAACTGAAATGGACACCCTTAAGGTAGTCGGCCTAGAGAAACCCAAAGAACATAGGAAATCATTTAGGCCTTACCAGAGGTAAAACTACCCTTAGAGGGTTCAAACCCTTCCATGGTATCAAGGGCTGCAGCAACAACAAAAGCAATGACCCTATACCCAGCAGCAAAGACAGCCTAGGGGAAGAACCTTGCAGCAACCAGCACAAGGCAGAAACCTTACCACAGGCTCAAAACCTTAAATTGTTCCTTCCCCGTCTTCTGTTAGCCACTCCGGTAGGGGGAATTAATGCAGATTTTCTGGCTGAGTGGCAAAAAAATAACAAAAGATGCCTGGATACTATCCCAACTTCACAAGTCCTCCCCCGACCACACCACCAAAACCATCCAATCACCATCTCAACATACTGAGTTCAACATCTTGCTTCAGAAACAGGCAGTGGAGGAACAGTCATTTATGTTACATATTTTCTGTTGCAGAAAAAAGGCAAGAACAAATTCAGACTTATTCTCAGCCTGAAATTCGCCAAGAGATGCATTATTCTGGAAAAGTTCTGGATGCTGGATTTACATCAAGTCTATCCCCAACTTCACTAAGGGGATTGGCTCTGCTCCATTGCCCTCCAAGATGCTTATTTTTCACATCCCAATTGCAAAGAAACATTGGAAATTCTTGAGGTTTGTGGTAGGGCAGGACCACTATCAATACCAAGTACTAGCGTTCGGTCTGAAGTCAGCACCCAGAACATTCTCGAAATGCATGGCAGTCATGGCTGCCCACCTCAGGAAAAAGCGGGTCTTTGTCTGTTTATATCTAGATGATTGGCTCATAAAGTCATCAACCTTTCAAAATGCACAACTTCATTTCAACTGGACATTCAATCTCCTCCTATGCTTGGGGCTTTATGTCAATCACTACAAGTCACAACCAATCCTGGTTCAGACCTTGCATTATCTGGGAGACTTCATCGACACCATTCAAGCAAAAGTGTGCAGTCGGAGGAGAGATGTTTATCGATCCTTCAGAAATGTCTCTTTCTCATGACAGCATCTCATCCCAAGGTGAGGATGGTCTCATCCCTCCGCGGTTTGATGGCATCCTGCATTTTCCTCTCTCCAAATGGCGATCTCCACATGTGACCTCTCAAAGAATGCCTTGAGGACCAGTGGGATCAGCTAATGAGGAATTGGGACAACAGGATTGAATGTCTGTAGGAGAGTAGGATCTGCACTTATGTTGCCCCCACTTTTTTTCTGATGTTAACACTGGTTTCTGGCTATAGTCTGGCTGGGTCCCTGCTAATCAGGGCCCCAGTCTCTCTGTTCACTCTAAACAACTTGGAGTGCATATTAGATGCACTAGTGATTGGATACTGTGGTACCTTACGAGCCCCTAGTATATGGTACCTTAGGCAACAAGGGCATAGGTACTTCACAGGCCTACCAGGGGCTGAAGCATGTATTATGCCACCCCTGATAAGCAGACTAAAACTGACACCACAGGCCTGCTACTGCACCCTGGGTGAGGTAGTGTTAGCACTCCTCACTGAGGTATGGGTTCCTATATCTCACCTTACACACACATATAAACCTATAAGTCACCCCTAAGGCAGGCTCTATCAATCCTGAGGGCAGGGTGCTTGGTTTACAATGTGAGGGGGTGCCTCTGCATGAGCAGGGCCCCTCTGCAGCTGGCAGAGTCAATTCTCTGTGGCTGTTTGTGGATGCGGTTAAACCATATACTCTTAAGTGCATTATAACCTAGCGGTAAATGCTAACTTTGGAATGACTGCATCAAAACATGTTGTGTTTGGTGTCAAACAACTTGGAATCATACCCCCACACCAGTAACTCATGTGGGAGTATGATCCCACCCTTCGAGAGGGGACGACATGTACCTACTGTGGAAACACGGTAGAAATCTGAAAGAGCCCTGGCATCACAAAATGGATGCCACCAGCACAGACACTGGGCTGCCCTCCTGCTGCTGACTGAAACTCGCAGTGGAGGAGGCCCAACAATAGGCATCCTGTCACAGGGAGGTGTAACCACCTTCCAGACAGGATTTAGTGTATTGGAGCTGGGTGAGTGCACTCTTAGAGTGCTTTGAAGTCCTGCACTGGGGGAGCAGTAGGCTCCTCTGTGTATATGCCAGCTCAAACCGGTTCAGGGGCTACCTGCCACTGCTCTGGCACAAAACTGGACAAAGGGAAGTGGGTGTAACCACCCACTCCCCTGACCCTCCCAGAGGAGTGGTCATAGAGCTAGTCCCTCCCTTTCCTTTAGTATAAGATAGGGAAACCTTGCCATTGCAAATCAGATATCCCTGGACGACGCTCGACAAGAAGAATCCTGGCCCTTCGACATTCCACTACCTTTGGAAGACAGAAGAATCTCCCTTGGAGTCAAGGAGTGACTCCCCTGCTTGGCAGGCACCAAAAACTTGAATCAACGGTTGCAATCTTTCCCGCTTCCGCTAGAGTCCAAAGCCCCTGCAGCCCCAGAAGTAAATTTCCTGACTTCACGACGGCCATTGTGAGTCCCCAGCAGAGCTGAGGTGAGTGGACCCCACGAGTGACGAGGAACAGCAATACCTGGGTACTGTGCACTATTGCCAAGTGCAACCCCTTCACGACATTCTACGAACTTGTGCATTGGACCATGTATGGTCCAAGCCTCCAGCAGGATTTCCCTTGAAAATCAGAGGCCTACCTTGTCCCGAGTGACCGTGGGCTCCTGTGAAGCGAATCCTCTCAAGGTGTTTCTGCGATCCCTTGCCTGTTGGCTTGTGGGTCCCTTGAAGACTTTCTCATCAAATCAAAAGGCTCTCCTGATTGCTCCAGGGCTGCCCTGACTTACCTTTGCTGGGTGAGTTCCTCAGACCTTGTTGGTCTGCACCGCTGACTTTCTTCAAATTCCACAAGACTTGCTGTTGCTAAGGCTTTTTGGCTCCAATCCGGTTGCCAACACCTCAGTAAGCTGCGGACTTTGTGGGACACTCCGAATCCAGCTCCTGGTTGTCGTTGACACCTCCTGGACCTCGTGGCTGAAGAGTCAAAACACCCTTGATCACCTGAAATCACCCGACATCCGTTGGCATCCATCTTCCTGGCCCCGGGTCACTGGCAAGTGACTGTGAACACTGTCCCTTCTGCTTTCACGTCTTCTTCATCTTGAATCCAGCCTTGGATTCCACCGGACACTTCTTCAGTCTTCACAAGCAGCAAAACTTCTTCGGCTTCCATTGAAAACGACGACGCGACCCGACACCAAAAGACACCTATGCACCCGGCTTCCCTGGGTGAGGTAACTCGTGCACTCCGGTGCTCCTGTGGGTGTTGGCCCTCGAACTACTTACCTTGTAAGTGGCTTGCTTGTAGACTCTCTAGAAGTACCCTTAAACTTTAAAAATCCAACCGCGACTTGCTCCATTGAAATCAATAGGGAACCCACGTCTGTGTTCTCACACTGCACGCGTCTCCCGTGGGTCCTTTACTTACCTGCCTTGGGTGGATTAGTGAAGCCCCAGCGATTCTACAGGCCCTAGGCCTTGTCCCCTTGCAAGTCAACTTTCCTAAACCTCATTTTTAGTATATGGTCTGGTACACCCCGAGGGCCCCAGCCATATTTGTGCTTAACTTATTGTGAAGCATTGATATTTGCATATGTTCCTGACTTCTAATCTCATAAAGAGATTAGTAGAGTGTGTCTAGTAATAAATACATATATATTTGAGATATATACCTGTGTGGTGTCCTTTCATTTGGTAATTCAAGAGATTATAAGGTAAAACAAGCTGCTTTACATTCCTCTGAGACTTAGCCTATAGGCTGCTCTCCACAACTACCACTAGGATAGCTTTCTTTAAAAGGTTGTCTTAAACCTATCTACCATAAGGGTTGAATTGGACTGGTGCAAGGTGGGCACTATAACTGGTGACCAGCATATGCCAGGTCAACTTCTCACATTGGTGGGCAGCGTGTGGGATTCCAGCTTGCCATTGTTTTACCAGAAAATCTCTATTTGAATTACTAACTGAAAACCACTAAAGGTACTCAAGGTACATATAAAGTCAAGCTTAGTATCAATAGGTTCTACTGAACTTAGAGCTGTTTGTGAAGGGATAGCACACCCTTGCTACAGCTCAAGCTAGGATCAGTAAGCCACAAACTAGTGTAGGTAGTACAACACTGCATAATACTAGAATGTCCTCAAGGGATGGAGCCAGTGGGTCCACCCAGCCTCAGTATAAGGATATGACCTTCTTTGACTTGAAGGCCATGTGTGTTGCAAGACACCTGAAGCTAGGACATAGTCCCTCCACACTAGGCCTGATAGATCTGCTAACAGCAGATGATCTGAGGTTGGCTCTAGGAGCTAACAGATCTGAATCAGGGAGTGGGTCAATTACAGTGTCTGGGTCATATGATGAAAATCAAGATGACCAGGACTCTGTGATTGAAGGGCCAGATCCACAAGGGTCTGAACAGAACAGAGGAATTCTCCCTAAGAGAACTGACAGAGTAGAAGAGAGGGTTAGGTCCCCTTCAAGGGAATCTGACCGCTCATATCACTCTGGAAGAGAATCTGTTCATCAGAGAGGCTCATACTTTAATAGAAGAGAGAACTCCACTGAAAGAATGTACAAACTGCTGCAGTATGAGGAAGCAAGGTTTGCCCTTAAGGCCAAGCAGTTGGATTAGATGAAGAAGCCTTGGAGCTCCAGGGAGCTTCTAGGAAAGAGGGGTTAGAACCCCCAGGTGGCAGCATCAGTGTCCCTAGAATCAGAGATTAAATCCCAGACCGTATGAACCTGTCCAAGGTTGTTCCTCCCTACCAGAGTAGGGATGATATCCAGAAATGGATAACTGCTATGGAGAGGGCCTGTAAAGTACAACAGGTCCCCAAGAAACAGTGGGCAGCAATCTTGTGGCTCTTCTTTTCAGATAAAGGTAGAGACAAGCTCCTCAGTGTTAGAGAAGAGGATGCTGATGATTATGATGTCCTGAACCGTGCATTAATAGATGGGTTTGGCTTAACCACTGAGCAGTACAGGTTGTAGTTCAGAGACACCCAAAAAGCACAGAATCAGGACTGGACAGACTTTGTAGATTGTGCAACCAAGACTCTGGAGGGTTGGCTGGTTGGTAGTAGAGTTACTGATTTTAAGGGCTTGTATAATTTTATGATGAGAGAACAGATCCTTAATAATTGCCAAAACCAGTTGTTGCATCAGTACCTGGTGGACTCTGATCTGACCTCTCCCCAAGAATTGGGAGAGAAGGCAGACAAATGGGTCAGAACCAGGGTGAGGCAGAAAACACAGAACCAAGGGGGTTACACTAAGAAACAGGATCCTAAAGGCTCTGAGAAAGGTGGGGATAAGTGAAAAGACCAGAAGTCTTCACAAGGGCCCCAAAAATCTGCATCTATCTACAAAGGGAAAAGGCCAAAAGAAGCCCTGGTGCAAATTCTGTAAACAGAAAGGGAACTGGACTTCTGATTGTAACAAGTCCAAAGACCAAACCACCACCACTCCTGCCCCTAAGGCATCTGTTCCCCCTAGTTCAGCTACTGGTGGAGGTGGTACTCAGAATAAGGGTGTAGTAGGGTTGACCCTGGATTCTGAAGTGGACTCTGGCCTAGTCAGAGTACCCACTCAGGCATTGCTGGTTTGTGATGGAGACATTGATATGTCCTTCCTAGTGAGCCCCAGTAATCTGGCAAATACAAACAGCAGCCTGTAATAAATGGCAAACAGGCTTTGGCATTCAGGGACACAGGTGCTAGTGTCACCATGGTGGCAGAGGATCTTGTGGGCCCTGGGCAGATCATCCTGGGTGAAATGTACCGGGTTGCCAATGCAAGCAATGTCAGGACCAACCATAGTCTGGCAGTCGTGAATTTCTCCCGGGGAGGGGTAATTGGCCTCAAGAAGGTAGTAGTCAGTGCAGACCTCCCTGTCGAATGTCTATTGGGCAATGATCTAGAGGCTTCAGCCTGGTCTGAAGTAGAGTTATGGACCCATGCAGAGATGTTGGGCATACCTGCAGAGGTATTTGCTGTGACCAGGTCACAAGCCAAAGTGCATCAAACTGAACCAGCTCTGGATCCTGAAAGTATGGACCAGGTGTAACCAAGAGGAGGAGCAGTAGGGTTAAGGCAGTGCCTTCCCCTCTGTCTCAGATCTCAGATTCCCCTCCTGAGGGAGGAGAAGCAGATCTTGAAGAAGGAACTGCCCCAGAGGGACTTGAGTCTGATCAGGTTGAGTTCTTGGAGGCAGGGGGACCATCCAGGGAATATCTGAGCAAGGAGCAACAGTGCTGCCCCTCTCTTGAACCCCTCAGGCAGCAGGCTAATGCTGAGGCTGCTGGGAGTGCTAGTGGGTCCCATAAAGTTTATTGGGATGAGGGACTCCTATATTCTGAGGCTAGAGATCCTACCCCTGGAGCCACCAGGAGGTTGGTAATACCTCAGAAGTTTAGGGGGTTCCTCTTGACCCTAGCACATGACATCCCTTTAGCAGGACACTTGGCCAAAACAAGACCTGGGACAGGCTTGTTCCACATTTTCATTGGCCACACATGTCAGAGGACACCAAGGAGTTTTTTCGCTTCAGTGTCACTTGCCAAGCCAGTGGCAAGTCAGGTGGCACAACAAAGGCCCCCTGATACCACTACCTGTGGTGGGGGTACCCTTTGAAAGGGTAGGGATTGACATTGTTGGTCCCCTTGACCCTCCAACAGCATCTGGGCACAGGTTTATCCTGGTGGTAGTGGATCATGTCACCAGGTACCCAGAAGCAATTCCCCTCAGGACCACCACAGCCCCTGTGGTGGCAAGAGCCCTCATTGGAGTTTTCTTCAGAGGGGGTTTCCCAAAGGAGGTTATATCCGACAGAGATACCAACTTCATGTCAGGGTATCTAAAAGCAATGTGGAAGGAGTGTGTTGTAAACTACAAGTTCACTACTCCCTATCACCCACAATGCAATGGCTTAGTTGAAAGGTTCCACAAAACCCTAAAGGGAATGATTAAAGGCCTCCCAGAAAAGCTTAAGCGAATATGGGACCTTTTACTTCCCTGCCTGGTGTTTGCATACAGGGAGGTCCCACAGAAGGGGGTTGGCTACAGCCCTTTTGAACTTCTGTTTGGGCACCCTGTAAGAGGTCCATTATGTTTGGTGATGGGGGGCTGAGAGTTACCTCTCAAACCTCCCAAACAGGATGTGATGGACTATTTACTTGGTCTCCGCTCCCGGATGGCTGAATACATGAAGAAGGCAACCAAAAACCTGGAGGCAAGTCAAGAACTACAAAAAAATTGGCATGACCAAAAGGCTGTGCTGACTGTATACCAGCCAGGACAGAAAGTGTGGGTGTTGGAGCCTGTGGCCCCAGCAGCTTTCCAAGACAAGTGGAGTGGCCCCCATACAATTGTTGAGCAAAAGGGAGAAGTCACCTGCTTGGTGAATCTCAGAACTCCCAGGAGCCCCCTTAGGGTGCTTCATGTCAACAGATTGAAACCATATGTTGACAGGGCTGACATGGGCTTGCTCATGGCAACTGATGAGGAACAGGAGGAGGAGAGTGACCCTCTCCCTGACCTGCTCTCACAGAACCCTGATGATGGGTCAGTAGATGGTGTTGCTTTGGCAAGCAGCCTCACTGACCATCAGCAAACTGAGTGCAGACAAGTTCTGCAGCAGTTCAGACATATGTTTAGCCTGACCCCTAGTCAGACTTCCTGGTGCACCCATGAGGTGGGCACTGGAGCCTGTGAAGAGTAAAATCTACAGGCAACCTGACCATGTCAGGGACTGTATCAGGACTGAAGTCCAGAAAATGTTGGAACTAGGTGTAATTGAGCCTTCATATAGCCCTTGGGCTAGTCCAGTAGTCCTTGTGCCCAAACCTCATACCCAGCGTGGTAAGAAAGAAATTGGGTTTTGTGTAGACTACAGAGGCCTCAATGCAGTCACCAGGACTGATACCTATCCAATTCCCAGGGCAGATGAGCTCATTGATACTTTGGCATCAGCCAAATATCTGAGTACATTTGACCTAACAGCTGGCTACTGGCAAATCAAGTTAGCTGATGATGCCAAGGCCAAAACAGCATGTTCAACCCCTGGTGGGCACTACCACTTTGTGGGGATGCCCTTTGCTTTGAAAAATGCACCTGCCACTTTTTAGAGGTTGGTGAACAAAGTTTTGACAGGTATGGAGACTTATTGCGCAGCTTATCTAGATGATATTGCTGTCTTACGTTGCACCCGGTAGGATCACCTGGTCCACCTCAGAAATGTTTTGGAGGCCCTGCAAAAAGCAGGCCTCACTATTAAGGCCACTAAGTGCCAAATAGGGCAGAGTCAGGTTGTGTACCTGGGCCACCTTGTCGGTGGAGGCCAGGTTCAATCATTGCAGAGGAAAATCCAGACCATATTGGAATGGGTAGCTCCACCCACCCAGACACAGGTGAGAGCCTTTTTAGGCCTGACTGGGTACTATAGGAGGTTTGTTAAGGGATATGGATCTATAGTGACCCCCTTAAATGATCTTACCTCTAAGAAAATGCCAAAAAAGGTTCAGTGGACAGCTAGCTGTCAAAACGCATTTGATGACCTAAAGCAGGCCATGTGCACTGCCCCCATCTTACAGAGTCCAGACTACACAAAAAAGTTCATTGTCCAAACAGATGCTCCTGAGCTGGGTGTGGGAGCTGTACTGTCTCAACTGAATGAAGAAGGTCAAGACCAGCCAGTAGCTTTTATAAGCAGAAGGCTGACCCGTAGAGAGAAACGTTGGTCAGCTATAGAGAGGGAGGCCTTTGCTGTGGTGTGGGCCCTGAAGAAGCTGAGGCCATACTTGTGTGGCACTCACTTCATAGTTCAGACTGACCACAAGCCCCTCCTATGGCTCAAACAGATGAAAGGTGAAAATCCTAAACTGCTAAGGTGGGCCATTTCCCTACAGGGGATGGACTATACAGTGGAACATAGACCTGGGACCCAACATGCCAATGCAGATGGACTCTCAAGGTATTTCCACTTAGAACACGAAGACTCAACAGGTCAAGGTTAGTTTAGTGCCCCTGCGTTTGGGGGGGGGGGGGTTTGTAGGAGAGTAGGATCTGCACTTATGTTGCCCTCACTTTTTTTCTGATGTTAACACTGGTTTCTGGCTATAGTCTGGCTGGGTCCCTGCTAATCAGGGCCCCAGTCTCTCTGTTCTCTCTAAACAACTTGGAGTGCATATTAGATGCACTAGTGATTGGATACTGTGGTACCTTATGAGCCCCTAGTATATGGAACCTTAGGCACCAAGGGCATAGGTACTTCACAGGCCTACCAGGGGCTGAAGCATGTATTATGCCACCCCTGGGAAGCAGACTAAAACTGACACCAAAGGCCTGCCACGGCAGCCTGGGTGAGGCAGTGTTAGCACTCCTCACTGAGGTATAGGTTCCTATATCTTAACTTACACACACATATAAACCAGTCACCCCTAAGGCAGGCCCTACCAATCCTGAGGCAGGGTGCTTGGTTTACAATGTGAGGGGGTGCCTCTGCATGAGCAGGGCCCCTCTGCAGCTGGCAGAGTCTATTCTCTGTGGCTGTTTGTGGATGCGGTTAAACCATATACTCTTAAGTGCATTATAACCTAGCGGTAAATGCTAACTTTGGAATGACTGCATCAAAACATGTTGTGTTTGGTGTCAAACAACTTGGAATCATACCCCCACACCAGTAACTGGTGTGGGAGTATTGATCCCACCCTTCGAGAGGGGACGACATGTACCTACTGTGGAAATACAGTAGAAATCTGAAAGAGCCCTGGCATCACAAAATGGATGCCACCAGCACAGAAACTGGGCTGCCCTCCTGCTGCTGACTGAAACTCGCAGTGGAGGAGGCCCAACAATAGGCATCCTGTCACAGGGAGGTGTAACCACCTTCCAGACAGGATTTAGTGTATTAGGGCTGGGTGGGTGCACTCTTAGAGTTCTTTGAAGTCCTGCACTGGGGGAGCAGTAGGCTCCTCTGTGCATATGCAAGCTCAAACCGGTTCAGGGGCTACTTGCCCCTGCTCTGGTGCAAAACTGGACAAAGGGAAGTGGGTGTAACCACCCACTCCTCTGACCCTCCCAGAGGAGTGGTCATAGAGCTAGTCCCTCCCTTTCCTTTAGTATAAGATAGGGAAACCTTGCCATTGCAAATCAGATATCCCTGGACGACACTCTAAAAGAAGAATCCTGGCCCTTCGACGTTCCACTACCTTTGGAAGACAGAAGAATCTCCCCTGGAGTCAAGGAGTGACTCTCCTGCTTGGCAGGCACCAAAAACTTGAATCAACAGTCGCAAACTTTCCCGCTCCCGCTGGAGTCCGAAGTCCCTGCAGCCCTGGAAGGAGATTTCCTGACTTCTTGATGGCCATTGTGAGTCCCTAGCAGAGCTGAGGTGAGTGGATGCCACGAGTGACGAGGAACAGCAATACCCGGGTACCGTGCACTATTGTCAAGTGCAACCCCTTCACGACGTTCTACGAACTTGTGAATTGAACCACATGTGGTCCAAGCCTCCAGCAGAATTTCATTTGAAAATTAGAGGCCTACCTCATCCCGAGTGACCGTGGGCTCCTGTGAAGCAAATCCTCACGCGGCATCTTCACGATCCCTTGCCCGTTGGCTTGTGGGTCCCCTGAAGACTTTCTCATCAAACCAAAGGGCTCCCCTGGTTGCTCCAGGCCTGCCCTGACTTACCTTCACTGGGTGAGTCCCTCAGACCTTGCTGGTCTGCACCGCTGACTTTCTTCAAATTCCACAAGTCTTGCTGTTGTCAAGGCTTGTTGGCTCCAATCCGGTTGCCAACAACACCTCAGTAAGCTGCAGACTTTGTGGGACACTCCGAATCCAGCTCTTGGTTGCTGTCGATGCCTCCTGGACCTTGTGGCTGAAGAGTCAAAACACCCTTGATCACCTGATATCACCCGACATCCGTGGGCATCCATCTTCCTGGCCCCGCATCACTGGAAAGTGACTGTGAACACTGTCCCTTCTGCTTTCAGGTCTTCTTCATCTTGAATCCAGCCTTGGATTCCACCGGACACTTCTTCAGTCTTCACAAGTAGCAAAACTTCTTCGGCTTCAATTGAAAACGACGACGCGACCCGACACCAAAAGACACCTATGCACCTGGCTTCCCTGGGTGAGGTAACTCGTGCACTCCGGTGCTCCTGTGGGTGTTGGCCCTCGAACTACTTACCTTGAAAGTGGCTTGCTTCTAGACTCTCTAGAAGTACCCTTAAACTTTAAAAATCCAACCACGACTTGCTTCATTGAAATCAATAGGGAACCCGTGGCTGTGTTCTCACACTGCACGCGTCTCCCGTGGACCCTTTACTTACCTGCTTAGGGTGGATTAGTGAAGCCCCAGCGATTCTACAGGCCCTAGACCTTGTCCCCTTGCAAGCCGACTTTCCTAAACCGCTTTTTTAGTATATGGTCCTGTACACCCCTAGGGCCCCTGCCATATTTGTGCTTAACTTATTGTGAAACGTTGATATTGGCATATGTTCCTGTTTTCTAATCTCAAAGAGATTAGTAGAGTGTGTCTAATAATAAAAACATATATATTTGATATATATACCTGTGTGGTGTCCTTTCATTTGGTAATTCAAGAGATTATAAGTTAAAACAAGCTGCTTTTCATTCATCTGAGGCTTAGCCTGAAGGCTGCTCTCCACAGCTACCACTAGGATAGCTTTCTTTAAAAGGTTGTCTTAAACCTATCTACCATAAGAGTCGAATTGGACTGGTGCAAGGTGGCCACTATAACTAGTGACCAGCATATGCCAGGTCAACTTCACACATTGGTGGGCTGCGTGTGGGATTCCGGCTTGCCATTGTTTTACCAGAAAATCTCTATTTGAATTACTAACTGAAAACCACTAAAGGTACGCAAGGTACATATAAAGTCAAGCTTAGTATCAATAAGTTCTACTGAACTTAGAGCTGTTTGTGAAGGGATAGCACACCCTTGCTACAGCTCAAGCTAGGACCAGCATATGCCTGGCCAACTTCTCACACTGTCCCTCCAGGCAAAGCATTCCCTCAAATGGTGATGTTCCTCTGCTAATCTGCTTCAAGGAATGTTGTTTCACCAACAGGTTCCTTCTTAGAACATAGTGATTGATGCATCACTACACGGGTGCGGAGACCACATGGATTTTCTACAAATTCAAGGCATGTGGTCACTGAAGAAGATGTCATATCACATCAACCTCCTCGAGCTTAGGGAAGTCCATCTGGTGCTCCAAAACCTTTCATCCATCATTCAAGTCACAGACCCTGGTAGTTCAGACGGACAATACAACCACAATTTAGTACATCAATAAGCTGGGGGAGGAGGTCTAGTCCATTGTCACTAGACGCACAGACAATATGGAAATGGTTGATCCCCCAAAACCTGCAAATCACCTTCCAGTTATGCAGAATGCATAGGCAGAATACCGCAGCAGAGATCTGCAAGAAAAACAAAAATGGGCCAAAGTTCAGCGCATCTTTGAACTGTGGGGCCCACCCTACATCGACCTTTTGCCACGGCACAAAACAAGAAATGCTGCGACTTTGTATCTAGGTACTACCAACCAGGGTCACTAGGTGAATGGTATCTGGACAGACTGGTACTGCAAATTTATTTACGCTTTTCCCCTGATTCCCTTGATCCTTATCGAGCTGTCCCACTCCAAAGTCAAAATGATCTTCATAGCTCCAGGGTGGCCATGGCAATGGGGGTTCCCAGACCTGCTTTACTAGTCACAGCATCCACATCTCAAGCTCCCATGCAGACCAGACCTGCTGACGCAATTTGGAAGCCAGATGGTACACTGCAATCTCTGCTCCTTGAGTTTGGCTGCACGGCTCCTGAGCTAGTGCAGTATGGACATTTAAACCTGCCAGAAGACTGCATGGAGATCCTGAAGGAGGCCAACCGACCATCCACCAGGTCAGCATATGCCTTGATGTTGAAGAGATTTTGCATCTGGTGTTCCTCCAAAAGTGTGGATCCTACAATGTACCAAGAAGATGTCATTCTTCCATACTTATTACATCTTGCAAAATCTGGCCTGCAATTCTCTTCCATGAAAGTTCACTTGGCAGCTCTTACTGCATACAGGAAATGTCCTTCACAAACCTCATTTTTTAGAATCCCTGTCAAGTATTCCCTAGAGGAAAGCTCAATGTAGTCCTTTAACTCCTTATGTAGGATTCTTTTGAGCTCATACATAAGGCATCTCTCCAACACCTGTCTTGGAAAACCACTTTCTTTGGGCTATAACATCTGCCCAAGGGTAAGCGAGATTCAAGCACTCTGCTCTCACAAACTATACACTGTATTTCACTCTAGCAAAGTGGTCATAAGAACTCACCCAAAGTTCCTCCATAAGGTTGTTTCGGACTTCCATATCAACCAGACAATCTCATTGCCAACATTCTTTCAGAATCCCTCAACTCTAAAGGAAAGAATTCTCCACTCCCTGGATGTTAACAGAGTTCTGAAATTCTATCTAGTCAAAACACAAGACATCCGCAAATAGGATCAATTGTTTACCAACTATGGTCTGGTCCTTAGAGGATTAACCACCTCCAAGCAGTCCATCTCTTGATGGATTGTTTCATGTATTTTTTTGTGCTATGAAAAGACTAACAAGACACTCTCAGCTAAGCCTAAAGCACACTCTACCAGGGGAAAAGCTGCCACGTCTGCTTTAATGAGTAATTATGGATTTGAGAAGGGGTCAGATCTTTCATGTTCTGGAGGGAAAGAGCATAGCAAATGAGGAACTAAAAACTGTAGGCACGTAGAATTAAATGGGAGAAGATAATACTGGATTTTTTTAGATAAGCTGTATGTAGAAAAGGCGTGGAAGACATTAAACTCTGTCTTGATATTTGTGCTCAAGATAGTGTGGTTTTAGGTGCCTATAGCAACCTAGTTAAGCGGATAGCAGATAATCTAGAGGTTAGTGGCAGAGCCAGAGCTATTAAGGGGGAGCGTTGGTTTGATGCTGTTTGCTCCAAATCACATAAATCCCTCATGTCCCTCATGTTCACTTTAAAACAACAAAAACCTAGGGACTTGGGGAAGGTTAAGGCTTGTAGGAGAGCCATAAAGTAGCACTTAAATAAAGGAAAGAAGTCATAAAGGAACAAGCATGGGATGATTTAAGCCAGGCCAGTGTATTATCTAAGAGCTTAAAATATTGGGAAGTTATCAATAGACCTTCCTTTGCAGGTCAACACTCGTCGAGAGTGGACTGTACCATCCCTGTTGATATATGTTAGTCCAACATTTTGAAGAGATCTATAGAGGGGTGGATACAGAAGCGCCTGATACCCCTTTAGTCCCAAATGCAAACACGCGTCCTGTGAATTTCTGGGTAGATGATGTTCAAAAAGCCATTATGGCCACAGCTAGGCGGTAAGCACGGGTCCAGACGGGGTCCCGTAGGAACTTTATAAAGCTGATCCTGTGAGGTGGGCCAAGATCTTGACCCAGGTTTTTAACCCAGCTGCCGCGAGTGGCCTGCCGCCCTCATGGTCTACCGCGGTTGTCTTACCGATCTTTAAAAAGGGAGCGAGGGATGACCCAGTTTGTTATCAATCGAACTCCCTACTTGATTCAGCCGCAAAAATTATAGGCAGAGTGATCTTGGACCACCTAACACTATGGTTAGAAGATTCCCCAATTATTTCTGAACTGCAATACGGTTTCAGGAAAGGGAGGGAAACATTGGAGCAATATAATAATTTGCTACCGGTGATTGGTAAATATACAATTGCCAAAAAGGGAAGCTTGCATATGGCTTTTATGGCCCTCACATCTGCATTTGACCGTGTTAATAGGTACAAACTCTGTCCTTCGGTTCTAGATATGGGCATGGACGCCGATCTCATGGCTTTTTTGCATTGGTCATACTCAAATCTGAAATCCTCTGTTAGATACAATTAAAACAGCTCACTTTCAGCTTCCTGGGAGGTCAAGCGGGAGCTAAGACAGGGATGCATTTTAGCTCCAGTTTTGTTTACCCTATACATTCATAAACTTGGGGAAGCTTTGTCAGCTGCGTGTAGAGACATCCTCAAAGCAGGCTCTAAACTTGTCCCAGCTCTGCTGTTTGCAGATGATGCAGTGTTACTTGCCAGAACGACTGTGGGTTTGCAAAGTTTTCTTAACAGTTTTATAGATTTTATGGTTTCACTTGGCCTTTCAATTAATTTTTCAAAGTCACATTTAATGACGATAGGAAGAACAAAGTTTTCCAAACGTAGACTTTTGTGTAGGGGAGGTGAATTGAAAAAAGTTTCTACATTCCAATACATAGGCATCTTGTTTGATGAAAGGGGATCTTGGGTGGCTCAGAGGGCACTAAATAAAACACACTGGCCAGAGCAGCTGGAGCCACCTTGAACTTTACCAGGAGATTGGGGACCAAATCCCTACCTACCCTACTTTTACTATGAACCATCTTATTCTAGAGGACCCTATGACACTAGATGGGGCCCTTGATATTCCTTGGTTCGGACAGGTCTTAGAGCAGTTGAAGAACCTAGGTCAACCCGAGTTGTTTACAAATCATAGGCTGATGCGCGCCAATGAGCTGAGAGACATAAAATCACTATTTTTAGAAATAGGGATGGTAGAAATGGAAAGCAGGGATATCACCAAGCCTACAGTAAGGCAAAATGTAATAGTGAGCCCAGGGTCCCTAGGACACCCTTACTGTACGTATATTAAGAGCCAGTACCATCTCTCTTTTAACCAGGTTTAGGTTTAATCTTATTCACTGGGGTCTATCTGTCCATAGGGGCTTTTCCAAGACGAATGCCTTAATACCTTGTCCTTGTGATCATTTTCCAAATCAAGACCTTATAAACTTCATTTTTTCTGTGATTTCTATGGTAACTTATGGAAAAAAAATACTCTTCCATTGTTTTAAGGAATGTAACTTTGTACAGGTAAAACCAGCTCTGATATATTTGCAAATGCTGCCTTCCCCTCTGGCTTGCTATGGAGTTGCCAGTTTCTTATTAGGTGCATTAAGACAAGGGAAAAAACTGCTCACAGCGAAATTGTGTTTGTTTTTGGATCTGTTCCCCCACGTCATCTATTGGTTTTTTAGCATTGAGTGGTTTTAGAAGTTTTATTGTATTTTACCAGTGTTTTTTATACATATGTTCTGCACTATTTTGCACTTTACAGGACGGTTTAAATCTCTCGTTTCTGTGTCTGCCGAGCCATATACCCTTCCGTCTGTCTGAAACAGTTATATGAATTATCAGTCTGTCCTTTTTAATATATTGTATTGATCAGTTTTAGTACGGTCTGTTTTATTTGCTTTTATGGCCTAGGTTGGCAGAATAAAGTTTCTTTGACTTCACTTGAGTAATATCCCTATTCCAGAAATGTGCATAGCAGACACCTGGAAATCAGTACATACATTCACCAAGCGCTATTGCCTAGACTCGGACTCTAGAGCAGATGCTCAAGTAGGGCAGGCTGCCCTCAGAAATCTCTCTGCTTAAACTTTCTCATTGATGCTTTGTCCCTTCTACCTCTCTATGTATGGATAGGCTTTTTTTTTTCTCCGCAGTTTTATATAGCGTGAACTGACCCAAAGGTATCAGAGCTCTTTACATGAGCACCAGTTGCGCTACAGACAGACACTTTCATTTTTTTGTTGGGCACAGGGAAATTAAGTGATTTGCCCAGAATCACAGGATGTTGAGCGTCCCTGCCAAGACTCAAACCCGGTTCCCCAGCGTCGAGGTCGACCACTTTAGTTGTAATGCCACACCCTCTCGAGAGAAGTAATAGTTTCTTACCTCTATTGTTCTCTCATAGGTGATTTTCCATGATAGTCATAAGCAACTCTCCCACCTCCCTGGTGGAATGGGCAGAGGGTTTCATGTAATCTTCATCTTTCACATATCTTTATCAAAAAGAACTGAAGTAGCTGCCACCTGCTGAGCATGATGGGATACTGTTGGTCTCTGGGTTCTTAAAGGCACAGTCTCTTTTTAGACACATAATAAAAGCCCATGAGGCCACTCTGTCTTCCTTCTCCTTCATCTCTATCATAAAAAGGGGTTTGTGAGGAACCTTTATGCTGTTTACAAACACATTTTGAAATTTCACTTCATTTCTTTGTGCTGGCCCTTTTTTGTCTTCATGATAGAGAATTCCACCATTGTAGCCTATGTATATAGACTGCATAATCTGTCTTTTATATATTTTATAAAAAAAAATAAAAAAAATAAAAAATATATTTTATATATGTATTTGCAGGCCTTCCTGAAGTGAGGAAAAATTCTAACCTTAAGAAGATATATATTGAATAAGTGCCCCAGGGTCCCTGCACGTGGGTGGGACTATTCAGTAATTATGACTATCATAGAAATTTCCCTATGAGAGAACATGAGTTGCAGGTAAGAAACTATTAATTCTACCTAATGTGGCTCTTCTGAACTTTCGTCTGTGTGTGTGACCGGACGGGTCTGGTGCAACCTGTATTATCGTGCACCAGGCATTGTGCCTAATTTGTAACTCTTCATCATTTGTGACCAGAATTGCCTGGTGCAACCCATCTCAACATGCACTGGAAATTGTGCCTCATTTCCAGGAAAGTACGGAATTTGAAACTCTTTGTGTTTGAAAACCTGAAGTGTCTGGTGTGACTTATACTGATGCGCACCAGGCGTTGTGCACGGATTGCCTGGGCATGACCCTGTTCATCGTGTACCGCCCGGGGTGCCTCCTCCCATTGAGAGGCTCCCTTGTGTTACTCACCATTCATCGGTGTTCCCTTTTGACAATGCTTGTTGGCGGACCATCTGCCCTGTCCACACCAAACCCGTTCTGAAGACCTCTTGCTACCAGGTAGTAGCAAGCGAGGTTGACTGGGTTGAAGGAATGCTTCTGAGACAATTCAGAAGCAGGTCAAGAGACCATGATGCAGCGCGGCTATAACAAACCCTTTACAAACGTCACCAGACCCAGGAAAACCTTTACACCACTTTTTCATCGGCGGGGCCCATAACACCGGAAGCACACATTCACTCAATTTGTCTGGATAGGTGACAAGCTGACGAGTTTCAAGACATACGGGGTACCTTAATACTATTTTTCCCTAAATAATAACTATATACATTATATACATTTAACTCTATTCCGGTTTTAAACATCAAGGTACTCCGCTATTTTGGGTCGATGGACCAACTAGTAGGAATCAGTTGATGACGATTAAGTCAAGCTCGATCACAATTAAAACCTTTAACCTTTATAGATCATAACTTTAATTTTAATAACCACAGACTCAGTTTGAGTTAGCATGACATTTTATCTAGATTCATTGAATAAATTGAACAAGACAAAATTATAACATTAATTTCATACGTTTTTCAAGTAAAGATTGAAAATAGAAACAGAAAATACTTATTATTTTGGCCTTAGGGCGATGACAAGAATGGTTCACCAGAGCATGAACCGCAGATCACAGGATAGGTTCCTAAACTGACTTACTGTCCCTCTAACCTCCTCAGACGTATTTCCTCCCAGGATAGAATCCAGTTACGGTCTCGTTCCTTTTCCCCATCAAAGTTCGAAGTTCAAATTTGTCAAAGTCTTTTCAGCATCAGGAAGAAAAATCGTCTCAACAGACAGCGTGTCGTGTTGAATAGAAGAAATAAGAAAGTGCCACCACGTCATCATAAGCACCACTTTTTATACCCTTTCACTAACTTGCTATACCCAAAATTGAAACTTTTTAGGGGCTGTATTCATTCTCATTGGTCCATTAGAGGGGTGGTGATGGTAACCTCATTATCCTCCTTGCCTAAACCGGTTCTGTAAATAATACGTTGTTACACCACTCTCATGACTTGACAAATCCCAATATTTACCTTTGTTAAAGTATTTGCAACAATTTCCATAAATGATGAATAAGATCATCTTCTGCAGTTCGAGTCTCTCATCCGTTCGCATGCATTTACACAGGGATTGTTGGCAGAGGTCTTGTCCTAGGTCATCTCGGCCTTGACATCTTTCACTCTGGGCATAGGCCACACACTCGTGACTGAAACTTCCATTCTGCTCATGCGCAGGGGCTATCTTTGTTATACGTAATCACATTTCTCGGCAGCAGCCATTTTCTCAGCGAGGCCTAGCAGGCCTGAACGGAACTAATGTGAAAACAACATAGCAGAAATTAGACATAGAAAATAAACCCTTCTGTTTACCACCCGCCATTCTAATGACCCGTGTTAGGTGTCACCTAGCATAAGCGACATTTAAAGCCATTTTACTTACCATCTGCATTCTTTTTGCCACAATATTTTTACTACAACGAAATACATGCAATTTTACTACTGTTTTCTACACGAATCACAAACCTATGTTAATTTCACATTGGTAAATAAATGAGATTTTTGCCATTGCCAGTTAGTTTTCCCACGTGTAGTGTCTAATTAAAGGTGCATTGATTGATTAATACATACATTCAAACAGTTAGTATTTTTAAGGTTATGAGGTCATTAACTTCAAAGGGGGTACAAAAAATGTTGTTTTTTCCCCTGCTCCATCAACCACGTGACTCATTTGTATTATGAGACCTGTGGGAAACTTCCTGAGTGGTTGCTATCCTTTCCTTGTTTATGTTTATCTCCTAATTAACAGGGCTACATATTCCCACTTGCTTCCTGAGGACCCACACTAAGTGTGACTTCAGCCGTGTGCAGCCTAGTGTCCGGGAGGCGGGGATGGTTACCTCCCACCCGGGGTATAGGACCATTGGAGTGAATTAGAGGGTGGAGGGAGGCTTGGGCCACGAAGTCAGCAAGGTGATATACCTTGACCTGCTGATATCTGTCTCACTGAGTAGCGTGTGAAGTGAGTTTGTGTGAGTGGGAGTGATCGTTTGCAGACCTCGTGTCATTCACAACACTGACCGGCATTACCGATTTATACGCTGAATTCATGCCAATAGCACAAAACATTCAACATAGGTTTTATCCTCTTGATTCTGGCCCATGGTGCTGCCAAAAAGTGTTCTATTTCTGTGTTTGTATATATCTTTGATATGGTTGCGACCGGGTGTGTACCCAATAACCGTGTGGGACTCTATTAACAGGATTGCCAGGGTGGTGTGCATGGGGTGGACATCCCATTGAACTGCATATTAGTGCTCTCTCTATTGGGTGAATTACATTAGGACTTGTCCACAGTGTTTTATGCCAAAAGTATATTCATGTTATAATGATAAAATATGTGTTTTGAACACAAACGTATTTACATATATCCTGTGTAAAGTCTCTTTTGTGACGCTCAGTGTATTTATCATGTGTGACTGCTGTGCCTTTGCTTTACACATTGCCTCTGAATTAAGTCTGACTGCTCAGTGCCAAGTTACCCAAGGGTGAGCACAGGTTATGCAGCAATTGTAATCATCCACCCTGTAGGTTCTGCCTGGCTGGTGGCATCCCTTCAGCCAACCAGAAAGTACCGGTTACAACACATCCTCTAAAGACTTCCCTCAACTCAGCAGACTCCATGTCCTATACTGTGTTCAGTCATAAATATGCTACAGCCAATATTCTGATAGAACAATGTATTGAATAAGTGTTAATTCCCTATCATAGTCATTGGTCTCCAGTATAAATCCAGCAATAAATATATTTTAAAATAAGGATACATTTCGACCCTTATTTTTCTGCTCACTAATCATCACCAAGCATAGTTGATTTATTCCAACTTCCAATACACTATTTCCGTAATCACATATCTTAACCTGGTAATAATAGATTGAAAACCCCTTGGTTTGTCATTAGTTCATACAAAAAGAGTAGCTTTTAGTTTCTGAAAATTGCATAACCATATTACAGTACAGAGAAAAATGGACCTACAATAAGCACTCTCCATAAATGACATTCAATCAAACATTTGGTAGCTTCCTATTTTTTTTATTTATTGAGTAAATGAGAAATACAACAGCTATTGATGGTAAACACTATGGTATTGTTTCCAGATGTCAGTAAATGTAAAGTTACAGAAAGATCATAAGATCATATTTAATGGCATGAGTTGTGCTTTCATCTGAATGTCCAAGGTCCCCCAAGTATTTGTCATCCTTAATGCTGCAATATGCGGGGACAATATACATTTGTTTGCGATCTTGAAAAGAAAAAATAAGCAGTGTTTTGAGAGATTGGATGCACAAAATAAAACATTCAATCCTTAGAGAATCTTATAGTAGGCATATCTATTTTTTTCAGGCACAGAGGGCAAACAAGGTAAGGTTTCAGAATGTCTTAAATTGGGCAGGTCATCTTACTCATAAAAGACCAGGAACAGAGCATGAGAATTATAATAAATTCTGTCCAGTTACTAATCTCCCTTTCTTAACTTTAATCAGTGCTGTCCAGGTTCTGGGGGAGGTAGCATGGAAATAGCTATTCTTCAAACTATTTGATAACTCTTTGTGCCTAATGTATAATGCCAACTCTGGTCTAGTCATGCTCATTGGCCTGTCAGCAGTGTTTGACCTTACTGATTACAATCAAAGGATGAATGGAAATAAATGGTGCAGTTGGGAACCCGGCTTATGTCATACCTCAAAAATTGGTTGCAGCAGTATCAGTCTCTGGGCTAATCCCTAAAAGGATCCATAGGGGCGTGAGTATAATTTGTATGCCTAGGGATCTGTTTATAAATGTCTCTATATCTCTTATTAAGGTATACAATTGGGGGCAAGATGCAAAGATATGCACAATGTCTGCGCCAAACAAGTTACAGCGAGGGCAAGAAGTCCCTGTGGTACCTCCCCATTTTGAAATTCTAGCAGGGGAGAAGTATAATGAATATAGGGTCTTATAATGTTGTGACTGTAGCGGAGCAGAGCAGAGAATTGTGTAACCCAGACCCAATGACTCCTGAAACCAATGTTCTTCCCCGCTTAGATTTTCGGCCCACTTTTTACTATATTTATCCAAATCATCTGGTTTTCCTTTTATCAAACTTGCATAAAAACTTCTCATTGTACAGTCCCCCAGAATCTTTATCTTCTCTAGAATTTCGTTCGTCGCAAACCCTAGTGGGCCACCCTTTTTATTGCATAAGAAGCTTCTCACCTGGAGGTATTTAAAAAACCCTCGTCGATCTAATCCAAATTTGTTTATTAAATCAGTAAACTGCAACACCCCCTCAGAATCCATAACATCACCAATCTGATTTATACCCTTATCAGCCCATCCCGCCATTGTCAAGTCTGCGAAGACTGGAGCCGGAAAAGACTTATTCCTATATAATTTAATATATCTATTGAGTCTTCCCAGACCAGCATTCTTCAGGAAGGCTTTCCATACTTTGATTGCCGCACTGACTGTCTTCAACCTTGTTCTCTTGTAGTACCCAAATTCAATGAGACTGATACTCCACAAAGGGAATTTATGTTTATAGCCATGGCAGTTTACAGATTAACTATAGCTAGAGCCTGGTTGGATAAGAATCCCCCGGGTTGGCAAATATGGTTGGCTAACCTATTGGCAGCATACAACCTCGAAAAGCCCATTTATGATAGAAAAGGTAAGAGAAGAAGACAGCTCGGGTTAAGAATAAGGGAGCCTGTCACTAGGTGGAAGGAAGGTTTTACCTATTTCTAGGTAATGGGATAAAAGGTAAGGAATAGCATATGTTTAAAATATGAACCATTTGTAAAATCTAGGGCCCGTGCTTGGTTTATCCTATGTTCTTTTTTATTTATGTTTAGAAGCCATATTGCGAAGTACTAATGTAATCAAATTTAATTGCAATGTATAAGTACTGAATGGATACTGCTATGAATTTATGGAACTTTACAATTTGTATGGTGATATGAAATACTATGTGTGCATAAAGGAAAAAAAATAAAAAAATAAAATTATATATATATATAATAATAAAAAAAAAAATTGGTTGCAGCAAGTAATACAAAGCAAATATCTTTGAGACCCCTTATCGCTAGGACAAGGAATTCCTCAAGGATAATTATTGTGCCTGCTTTATTTAATCTCTACATATGACTTCTCTCCATGCTGATCAAACAGTAAAACATAGTATAGAGATTAAGGGCCATATGTAGGTACCTAAATACCGGTCGGTAACGGCCAAAAATCTGTAAATATCCCGTTACCGACCGGTATTTAGGCAATTGAGATGTAGGTGGCTGGATTTCAGGATTCGGTAATTTACCGATTCGGAATTTTAAGAAATCGGTAAAATACCGGTTCGGTAAATTACCGAATCCTGAAATCCTATGTAGGGGGCACTCAAGTGAGTGCATTTTTGGTTTCTGGATTCGTTATTTACCACCAACTACAAGTTGATGGTAAATAACGAATACCTTTTAAAAAGCAATTTTGTGATTTTTTAAAAGTGCCATGTGGCAGGCATACATGCCCTTAGGGCATGT
This sequence comes from Triturus cristatus, assembly GCF_964204655.1. Lineage (NCBI taxonomy): Eukaryota > Metazoa > Chordata > Amphibia > Caudata > Salamandridae > Triturus > Triturus cristatus. Next base: position 1,270,563,879 of record NC_140585.1, on the reverse strand, counting down.
ATGTGCGCCACATGTGCACACATGCACGATTCAGGGGTGCAACAGGGTGTCAATGTGACACCCTGCCACCCATGAATATGCTCCCCCTATTACCGATTCGGTATTTACCGAATCGGTAATAGTGAATGGCGTCCCATTCATTCCTATGGGCCTCCAGGCCCATAGGAATGAATGGGAAGGGATGCATTATTACCGATTCGGTAAATACCGAATCAGTAATACCGAATATTACCGATTCGGTAATAATTACCGAATGTTTACCTACATTCTATTTACCGATTCATAAATACCGAATCGGTAAAATTCGGTATTTATGAATCGGTAAATAGAAATTATCTACATATGGCCCTATATAATGATACACACCTACTTTTGCGCTTGTCCGCCGATCCCGCTACGATCAGCGTGTGTGATTCGACAGGAGAGGAGTATAAAGTCCCTCTGCTCCCACACTAGAACGCTAGTGTTTAGAGAGATCTTGAACCTCTGCTTCCGTGTTACTCACCTGCTCACTTCCAGTCCCTCGCTGAATCTCAGCGTCTTCTCCTCCGTTCCTCATGGTTTCGACGGTTTCTTCTTCACAACCGCCTGCATCCTGGTCATGACTACTTCCTGATCATGACACGGCCCCTCCTCAGATCCCCGTTCCGGTCCACGCCGCGGTCTGGTTCAGATCTTCACTCCGGTCTCTAGAAATATAAAAAGAAAAACTAACAACCAGTGATTCCACATTTATGGTAAAGGTGCTTCCTGCACCTGTTAACTGGTATTTTAAGAGGCAAATAGAATGAACACTTATCTGAATACTGGTCTTTCGTCCCTGGAGATCTGTCTTTCCTTATTTTTGCTCATATTGATGTTCCTGTAAAGATATAAATAGAATACCTAGTCACACTTCCTGAAGTCAAGGATAAACAGGGTATTCTCATTTAAAATAGCAAGTCGCTAAAGTGTTATTTTGTTTACCTGATTACAGAGGGTCTCTCCCAGCCTAACTTAGGTGGGTACTATTTTGTGATTTGTAATAATTTTATCATACCTATTCTGGGCATTGTTTCCGTGGGTATTTCGATTGTCTCCATAGCCAGAGCATATTGATTTTTCCCCAGAAACTTTGGTTGCTACATAAAGGAAGAGGGGAATTACTCAGGTAGTAAGAGAGATATAAAACATTGTTAAAACCTTACAGTCTTTTTTACTTTATCATATACCCATATGCACTATTTTGTTTTGTCACATTTGGAACACTTTTCTGGTTGATTGGCTTACCTTTTATGAAGAGACATCGTGGTATGATTGTTTTCTTTTCCCTTATTTTTTCCTCTTCCCCTGATTACCATTGCTGATTTGACACTGTTGGCCACGACTGGTGAATAGGGGAAGTAGCTTACTTTTGTCTTGCATGTTGTTCCTTCAGAAGCAAAGGTAAGAGCCTGATAGAACGTGAAGCCCACATCTTTTTCTCTGCCTGTGAGAAAGTCAGGTATCACTCACAGACTTAGCACACATAATTGGTAATCTTCAAAAGGAAACCCAATCCCTGGCCTTATGGGTAGATGCTCTACAGCAGGGTATGAGACATGGTGCTACTGTGAGGAACATTGGGGAGGGTGCAGGAGAGCAGTTATTTTCCCAAACACCTTCCTCCACCTCCGGTGCCCCAGTAATTCATGTGAACCGCCTCCAGCCATTCCCTTAACCTCTCCTGAGAGATTCCTGGGGATCATACTAAATTTACTACTTTCATCAGTCATAACCAACTTAATTTAATGTGCAAGGCTTCCTGTGTTTCCACAGAACAAGCTAAAGTAGCATTTCTGCTTTCTTATTCGGGTGGGACTGCACCTAATTGGTCTATGCCTTTAATAGAACGAAATTACCCTTTATTATACAACTGCTCAGCTTTTAAGGAAGAGCTACGAAAACTATTTGATAGGCATTCCTTTAAGTAGTCTGTAGGTATGGAATTGTTAAATCTGAAACAGGAAACAAAGGATCTGATGACTTATATTTCCACCTTCAATACCTTTGTAGCAGAAGCTGGTTAGCCAGAAGCAAAACGTGGCACATTATTTTATAGAGGCCTCAGTGATGAATTAAAAGATATGCTAGCTCAAGTGGTAGACCCGCCCCGAGTCATGCGATGCCTTCATTGATCTATTGGTGAAATTAGGCCATTGACTAAATGAAAGAAAAAGAGAGCAAGGGCGCTTTAGAATACACAGAGGAAAAACAAGAATCTGGAAAAGCCATAGATGAACTACAACCAATTCAAATAGGAAGCACAAGGGGTCCCCTTAGTGCAGAAGAAAGATAAAGAATGCGTGATTATAATGATGTCTGTACCGCAGAAAACAAGGGCATTTCCTTAAAGAATGCTCTTTGAAACCAAATAAAAGAGGAGGGCCATAAAACTCATAAGCCCAAAATCTGTAGAGACAAAGATTTAGGGTGGGTCAGGGTTAATTGTCTCACAACACACTTTACAAAAAAACTTTTTGCCTTCTTCTCATCACTTCTTTCTTTCACCACAGGTAGAGTGGGGACAGCAATCTTTTGAAGTGCAAATTATCTTAGACTCAGTATGAATAATCCTTTTGTCACTAAGGCTTCTTGGGAAGATGTTAAAACTATAGGTGGCAGTAACATCAAGTCAGTTCCAGTAGCACACGCCACTGCGGAGATCACTTTAGTGATTCAAGAAACCCATTGAGAACCCATTTCCTTTGACCTCATTCAATCAGCCAAGTTCTCAGCTATTCTAGGCCTTCCATGGTTATATCAGCACAACCCGCTTGTTGACTCGCGGGCACTGTTGTTATCTTTTGAGTCTGAATATTGTACAACTTACTGTGGAATTGATTGGAGATGTTCAGGGAACTTAGCGGTGATTACAGATACCCTAACTCCTGAGCTACTCTCTTGTAATCAAGATTTGAAAACAGTTTTTGACAAGGAAGAGGCCACTATTGTACTACAACATAGACCCTATGATTTCAGAATAGACTTGGTGGCTGGAGCAGAATCTATGCATAAACAGAAAAAGAGAATAAATACTTGCAAGAATATGTAGATAAAATGCAGTGTATTGGCTTTATTCGACCTTCTTGATCTCCTGCCTCCTCGCCTCTTTTTTTTTTATCCCAAAACGAGAAGGTGGTGTTAGGTGTTCCATAGATTACAGGGCCCTCAATAATGTGACAGTAAAAAATCGTGACCCTTTGCCATTGATATCCTCCCTACTTGACCAAATAAAAAATGCTAGAATCTTCACAGAGTTAAATCTACGTGTCACCTACCATTTAGTTATAGACAAAGAAGGGGATGAGTGGAAGACAGCATTTCGTGCCAAGTATGGCCTCTACGAATATTTGGTAATGCCATTTGGTCTGTGTAATGCTCAATCTGCTTTCAGTTTTTATTATAAACGAAGTGTTAAAAGACATGTTAGACTTATATGCAATTGCATATATTGATGACATCCTGATTCACTCCTCTTCAGTTGAAGAGCACAAATACCATATTAGGATCGTGCCCTAAAGACTTTGAGACCATCATTTGTATTGCAAACTAGACAAGTGCCAGTTCCATGCTTCGCAAGTATGTTTTTTAGGGTTTGTTTTGCACCCTCAGGGGGAGTATGGATCCTCAGAAAGTAGAGGCCATTACTCCCTGGCAATCTCCATAAAATTAGCGAGACATGTAAAGTTTCCTCGGATTTGCCAATTTCTATAGACGCTTTAATGAAGGCTTTTTTAGAGCTAGCTTCTCCTATAAACAAATTGTTAAAAAAGGGGGTTCCATTTCATGGCTCGAAAAATAATTTAATTTTTACTAGACCTGCAGGTCTGGTAACATAAAAAATGTACTTGACCTAACTGAAATGCACTTGACTTCAGTTTCTGGAAGCGGAGCAAATGTGACAAGTTAACAAGATTTAAAGGCATTTTTATTGCTTATTCACTTTGTGAGCAATACAGATGCCTTTAAATCTTATAGGGCGAGTAGTACCTAAACATAGCTCGCCCTAATTGAATCTGGCCCGCAAATGCAAGCGGGCGAGTGGATTTTTTGAGCCCTGCATTTAAATGGACACCTGCAGTTGTAGAGGCTTTCTGTAAGTTAAAGGAGGCCTTTACTCAGGCTCCCGTTTTAGGACACCCGGAACCTTCTCGACCTTTTGTGGTAGAAGTAGCGCCTCACAAATAGCGGTAGGAGAAAACCTTTCTCAAACAGACCCACATACTGGATGTCTTCATCCAGTAGCATATTATTCACATAAGTTGACTCCTACTGTACAAAACTATGCTGCAATAAAGAACTGCTAGCCATTAAGAGGGCCTTCGAAGAATGCCGTTAATAACTATTAGGAGCACTTCACAAGGTTACAGTACTTACCGATCATCAGAATTTTAAAATTTTAAAATCTGCCAGGGCCTTATCAATGAGACAGGTGCGTTAAACGTGATATTTCAATGACTTTGGGTTTATGATACAATTTCGGCTGGGAAGAAAAATGGTAAAGCAGATGCCCTATCTCGTCTAGGCTTTGAGCCCGAGGAAACAATGTGTGATCCTCCATCTATAATAGAGAAGGAATGCATCATAGGTGCTATTTGTTCAGAATGAGAATATATGAAGGCAGTTACTCAAGCACAAAAGTCTGCAGAGATAGAGGAAGTAGCACACCCATACAATGTAACTAGGGTTCAAAACCTGTTGTACATTCAGGAGGGTTTTTAAATATCTACATGACAGTTACAGCAACAAGCGTCAGAGTGGTGTCATTCGCTCCCCCCTCTCAGGGCATCCAGGATACAAAAAGACATTAGACCTTGTACAACAACACTTCTGGAGGCCCAATATGGCAACTGTCACTAAACATTATATCAAAAAATGCAACGTTTGTGCTCAAGGTGTCAGAAAGTCAGAACAAAAGTACCAGGCACCTGATTACTTGGACTTCCACAGGGACAGAAGAACTTTTCTCCAACTCCCACACTCCACTGCCAGCGAACACCTGATTCACTTACAGTAAAGCAGGGGAAAGGGGAATGGGAAGACAAGAGACACTCCACTGCTGTGCCTCTTCCTCACGGGTTCTCATTCAGCAAGGAATTGCTCGGCATCTGTAAATATAAATCACACCTTTAATACTTTTCCTTGCTCTACTCTCTAAGCCTACACATTGCAATTTACTTCACTCACTAAATCTTTACCTGTCTATAACAGTGGTTAGCCGCTCTCTTTGTATATAGTGAAATGTAAATCTGAAGTAATGCTGTCTGATTCTCTTTCTTGATGTCTTCTCTTTACTGATGAATGCTAGTGCACCTGATGGTAAGTATAATATATATGTACATATTGCTACATACGCTCCCAGAAGAAATTGAAAGTCTTGGAGTAAGTATGAGCTACTGAGACAGTTCTTGTAGAATTTCAGTAATGGATTCTTTATCCTTCTGTGGATACTTAGGGTTTTGGAAAGAAGAGAAACAGTTCTATGCGCAGGAATGAAAATGCGAGTCTTAAAATGCAGATTGTCACACAGCTGAAGGAAAGCTCAAGAACTGCCTGCTTTACACCACTAGCCTCTCTAAACTTCTGCAAACTAGAACAGCGCTTACTAGAGTCCCGCTAATAAGGTAGCGCTACTTGGAAACTCTTGATTGCAGCTGCTGCACTGAACTGCTTGCTGAGTGCTAAAAACGGAGTAATGGACTTACTTGCATCGTACTTTAATTAAGCAAGCCCAATGATTGCCCAAAGGTCGAAGCGCTGACTGGAAACCAACCTTCACCCAAAATGTTCTCTCAGGAGGAAGGCTCTTCGAATAACTAGAAAGAACCTTTCGAGATGCGGGGAAATCAGGCGGAAATGCTCACTGAAACACTATTCCCTTGACGAAGAGAGGCTGCGCAGGAACGCTTCCAGTCACCTCAGGAATGACGGTTGAAGTGTGTGATGCACAGGGTACGCACACGCGATACCCAGAACACTAACAGGAATATTGAAACACTAGAACTAACTCTACAGTTGGAAACTAACTGGTGGCCGCCATCTTGGGTGGGGAAACGAAAGGTTCACTGCAGCCCCAACCTTTTCATAACAGTCTTCCTTGGAATAAATCGGCGAAGCTGATTCAATGGGAAATTTAGTGATTTCTTCTTTCTGCCAATGGAATGAAGGTGGTGAATTGGATGGTATTGACCATCCCTGACACAAGGGACGTAAACCCATCAGCCCCCTGTAGGTTTGTTACACCTTTTCCCTCTCCTCCTAGTCAATGGCATACTGTATGTATGGATTCCATTGTTGATTTACCTAAAACCATGCAAGGTAACACAGCCCTCTTGGTAGTAGTGGACTTATTAACCAAGATGGCCCACTTTGTTCCCTTAAAGACAATTCCTTCCTCCAAACTGTTGGCCTCCTTGTTTGTACAGCATATAGTTCAGTTACATGGCCTTCTTTCTAATATGGTATCATACCGGGGATCTCAATTCATTTACAACTTTTGGAAGGGGCTGTGTGCCTGTTTACATATTGATGTCAGATATTCATCTAGCCATCACCCTCAAACTGATGCTCAGACTGAAAGGGTAAACCAATGTATAGAACAGTACTTACGATGTCAGCTTCTGCATTCCACATCAGATTGGGACTCATTTATTTGAGTAGGTGGGTTTTCTTATAACAACAGCTGTCATTCTTCCACTAACTATTCTCCTTTCTATTGCAACTATGGGTTTCAACCCCGATTCGTGCTGTTATCCCCTTCTCTCTCTAACCCCACTCCTGCTGTTCTGGAATTCATACAGAACCTACATGGTATACAGAAATCAACCTTAGAAACTCTAGAGAGGGCTAATTCTGTATATAAGCTAAAGGGGGATCTCCATTGATGTTTGGAACCTACGTATGCAATAGGAGATGAAGTGTGGTCATCCACCAGAGATAGTGCAATGAACGGATTTTGTAAATTCAAACCTCGTTTTATTGTCCCCCACAAGATAAGCAAGATTATTAATCCAGTTGCAATGAAATTGGATCTTCCACCTTCCTTTAAAATACATCATGTTTTCCATGTCTCTTTATTGAAGCCTGTGTTAGCTGGTACAAAAGTACCTACTAGACGGGCACCTGTGATTATAAACAACAAACCTAAATATAAGGTTAAAAATATTGTGTACTTTAGAAGAGTAAGGCAAAGGCTACAATACCTAATACATTGGAAAGGATATGGTGTTGAAAATCGCACTTTGAAGCCAGCAAGTCATGTACATGTCCCTCGATTGTTACGTGTCTTTCATAGACGCTATCCCGGGAAACCTAAGCTGGTGGGGGGAGTTGTAAGTGGGGTGTACTGTCACGCCTACCAGCCCCGCCGATCCAGCTACGATCAGCATGCGGGCTTCAGCAGAGGAGGAGTATAAAGCTCCTCTGCTTCTGTACAGAACGCTTCACGTTAAGTGTTACAGGAGATCTTGGACCTCTGCTTCCAGGTTACTCACCTGCCGGTCCCTCATAGAATCTCAGCATATTCTCCTCCGTTCATTGCAGTTTCTGAGGTTTCCCCTACACAGCCTCCTGCATCCAGGTCACAACTCTGCTTCCTGTCCCCGACACGGCTCCTCCTCAGATTTTGGTTCCGGTCCATGCTCCGGTCCCATTCTGATCTTTGCTCCGGTCTTCACTCCGGTCCCCAGAAATAAAAAAAAATAAAAAACAAGTGATTCCGCATTTATGGTAAAGGTGCTTCCAGCACCTGTTAACTGTCATTTTTAGAGCCAAATAGAATGAATACTGGTCTTTTGTCCCTGGAGATCCGTCTTTCCTTATTTTTGCTCATATTGATGTTCCTGTAAAGATACGAATAGAATACCTAGTCACTCTTCCTTAGATGAAGGGTAAACAGGGAATTCCCATTTAAAATAGCAAGTCGCTAATGTGTTACTTTTTTTACCTGATTACAGAGGGTCTCTCCCAGCCTAACTTAGGTGGGTACTATTTTGTGAATTGTATTAATTTTATTATACCTATTCTGGACATTGTTTTGATTGGTATTTCTCTTGTCTCTCCAGCCAGAACATATTGTTTTTTCACAGAAACTTTAGTTGCTACATAAAGGAAGAGAGAAAGAGGCACTTAATTGTCAGCACTGTCACTTAATTGTCGATATCGGCGCTTTTGACAGTGTGACACATGTGGCACTGCGTGGCTAATTTAGAGATGACCACAACAACAGTCAATTATTAATTCAATATTCATTAAAAATGACTATTACCTGCTGCACAAGCCATTTTCATAGTTTTGGGGGCCTGGAATAGTCCGAATTGTCATAATTGTAGGAGTGCGATAGCTAATAGTTGTGTTGCAAAAGGAAATGATCATACATCTAGCCCTAAACCCTCCTAAAACTAAAAATCTGTTTATCTTTTCACCTCAGACATCAATCCCACCACAGTCAAGACTGGACTCACTCAAACTACTGACCTGCAAACCTACAAACATTGAATGTATGCATTATTTTGGCTTTTCACTGGATACAAATCATAAACCTTCAAGCACAATTGAAAAAAAAACTCTCCTTAGTTAACTGAAACCTCCAGGGGGTAAATCATGTACATCGACATCAGACTTAAAAATAATGGTGCAGTCATTGGTCCTATAAAGCCGTGAGGGAGGAAATACTCCACTCAGAGGCATTCTAAATTAAACCTAGTTTCATGAAGACTTCTTACACAAGTGAAATGCTTTAATCACCACAACCCAGCCCTCACAAAGATAAAATGGCTTGTTATTGAAGGAAAAAGCATAATAAAAATTATTTGCATCACACACAAAGCCATGCACTGTGGTTCCCCCAGATACCTGGCACAAAAACGCACCACCTGGAGGCAGGTGCTCCTATAGGAGATCTGAATCCATGCTCCTGGACTTACCATGGCCCAAGAAACAAAGAACCATCTCTCACCTTATTCCAGAAAGAGCCACAAAGAAATGTGGCACTCGATTTCCTCGGTGATACATCGAAACCCTTGATTCAAACTTTCAAAAAGGATCTGAATCAACTAATGCTCCACTGTTACCCCCAAAGACAACACCATAATCGTTCAACACAGCCTTTGATTTTTACTAAACAATGAATACAACAAATTGTTCACACACTCTTCCAGACTTGTGCATTATTTTTCTCTTCCTTTCATATTGCCACCATGGACGGCTCAATTTATTGATAAATTATAAGGTACCTATACAATCAGACTCACAATTCAACGAAGGTCATTTTGCTGCATTTTATAATCCTGGGTATCTGCCTCATATAAAGCACTCTGACATTTGTTATTGGTACGTGGTACATAAATCTGAATAAATAAATAAATAAATAAGAGTTGTACTATCCACTGCTATGCTGCACAAAATATTTTTTGTGCAAAACAAAATATTTGCTCATCCTAATGCTCGCAGGTACATAGAAGCTAATGGGTTTTTGGCTAAACCTCAATTTATATTCATTCAAAAGTGTTATTTTTCAGATGATTAGTCAGTCCTTTGAAGTTAAATATTCTATGGAAGCAAAATGGATTATTTTCTTCTTGTAAAAGTTTGCCATAGGAAAGACTTTTTGGATTGTATCAAAGCCAAATCTTTCATTGTTAGATTCTGGAAAATTGATAAGATGCCTATTTCGATTTAATGAAGCCACTAACTGAGTGTTTAAGAATATATGGGGGATCATATTTTTTCTGTATACTTCAATATGAAAATAGAACGTTAAGATAATTTGTGGTACACTTCATATTTCCCCAGGCAAAAATTGCTATGCTGTGTTTCTTGGACAAAATCGATCTGACGTCAAAATTAAATAGTACATTTTGAATTTTAAAGCTCCTAAAACATTTTCATATTTTCAAGTAGTTGATTGCAAAAATCAGTTTGAAAATGGATCAATAGTGCCAGGAGGGGCATACGGAAAAACGTTGTAAAGGCTACCATTGTCGTAGACTCCTACATTATGGTCTGAAAACCTAGCTCACTCTTTATCAGATCTTTTTTTTTATTGATCTGAGTACATGGTAGGAATACCCAATGAGAAATTCTTTATTGTTGATTAATGAAAATCATTACAAACAGAAAAAAAAATCCTTTGGGTTGCTACAAAAGCTTAATTATACCAATTTGTTCTAGCTAATATCAAGTCTTTATATATCATACCCTATATAATGCATTAAATTGAAAATAATTCAGGATACATTATAATTCGGTTCATTATTTCACGTCGGTTACATAAGACATCACTTGAAATTGGGGACGCGTCGCCACAAACTCCTGCACCTACTTGTTGGCCATAGCAAGGGACAAGTCCTACCTGCTAGCCCGCCGTGAGGGAACGGCAATCCAGGTCTCCGAGCGCCGTGAGTGGAACAGCCGGCGAAGGATTTAACAGAGGCTAAACTACATCTCCCAGCAGCTCCAGTCCCAGCCCAGGCGCCTGCCATTGTTGTCATCAGGCTGCGCCAGGGCTGTTGATAAGCGCAGCCGGTGCCCCGCAGCGCGGGCCAAGGGCGGGCCCATCTTTGCCCGTCTGTGGCCGGATGAGGCCGGGTTGGGCCACCTCCCTTTCTATGATTTCAAGGTACTGTTGATTTCTTAAAGAGACTCAAGTGACATCGATTCTTTCAGGCTATAAAAGCCCAGGTGCCTCAACCAAGGTCCATATTATGGGGAAAAGGAAGTGCACTGAGGGAGGGGGTGAGGGTTTAAGTGTGTTGACCAAGGTAAAAAAAGCAAGGAAGGCAAGGAAACTAGCCACACATGAGGGGAACCATTGCGTCATGGACTGTATTGATGATCTAATCGAGGAATGTGGAGACCTACTTATAGCCAACCCCCTTCCAAGAATGATGGTAGAAAAAGGGTGTAAAAGTCCAGTCACAGCATCGAGGTTTGGCAAAAAGCAAGGCCCAGTGGTTCCCGAAATGTTTGTAGCTAGGAAAAAAGGTGACAATCTTAACAAAGGGCCAGACCAACAGAACGCAGAGGGGGGGAGTGTAACCCCCAACATTAATATCGAGTCAAGAGATATCTGCCCTCTTGTGGTTGACCCCATTATTGTATGTAAAATCAGATTCTCAGCTTTAGCAAATGCAGAGAGTGGTAATCACATGGAAGGCCACGATCTACCTCTATCCAGTGCATGTGAGTCTGATATTCCCCGGGGTGGCAAAGAGTTACTATTGGGTGATGTGCTTGATTTCCCTGCACCCAATGTGGATGGTCATATTGACCTGACCTCTATGGTTCAACTACTATGTAAGGCAGTTGAGTGCATGAAAATTAAGATTGACAACCTCACCTCTGTAGTGAGCAGTAGCAACTAAGCGGTAAATTCAAAGCTCAGGAAAATGTGATAGTGCAATCCATTATGCATGACACATGTAGGGATAGTGGCCTGCCCGAAACTGCTGCCCTATATAGTGAAGTGGCCAAATGTAGAAAGGGGGTCGAGACTCGAGAATGCTCATAGCGCCAACCAAAAAAGCGATGGTCCTAGGAAATTATTGCCCAGAGAAAGGAGTGGTAGACAACAAGTAAGTGATAGGCATAGCAATTTTTAGTTTGTATCTAAGCAAGCTAATAGTAAACCTGCCACTGATACTAGGAGAGATCACCCGAGTGTTGTAAAGACGCCTAGCGTACCCAAAGTTTATATGGTGAATGTCCCGAAACTGGGCCCAGGAAAAGACACAGAAACAATAGATTCTTTAATAAATAAGGCTATTCATTGGATTAGGCATACCAGGGGCTGTCGCTCTGTGATCAGAGAAGATATTATTAGGGCGCGTAGGCTTACTCATTATGGGGAGTCAACCGATTGTATCGAATTGACATTTAAGCAGGCGGTCATGGCTGAAAATCTAGTCTTATTGGAGTTTAGAAGTTGTTCCCCAGATCACTCGACTATACAACTCAGACCCACACCCCCTCAACATTGGCACGATAGCCCGATAAAATGGTTAACCGAGAAAGGTAAGGGCTGTTCGGGCTTCGAGCTTAATGATTGACTAGTGGGGCCAAGCGACCTATTCGATTCACTCCAGGGTAAGGTAGCTGAAAGTCAGAGCAAGCATGAAGCCCCCGATTTAGACATTTCCAGCACTTCAGTAATTCCACGGTTATTGGAAGGTTTATCATTCTCCAGGCTAAGAAATTGTCGAAGTGGTTTAAACGAGATTGAGATTCTTAAATCCCCTGATATTTTAGAGAGATCAGGTTCTATTCTATCTTGGAACATTGCAGGATTGAATTCAAAAGTACTGATCCCGGAATGGACTACTTTTATTAATTTGCACAGTATTTGCTTATTCCAGGAAACATGGCTTCTCGATCCACAATTTTTTGTAGGGCACTTAAATTTTAATATACCTGCAGTGAAGGGCGCAAAAGGGCGTCCCTCAGGGGGATTGACCATTTGGATCAAGCAGGATCCGGAAATTAGTGTGAAGATACTTCCATCTAATCATAGGGATATCCAGATTGTCAGTCTTAAACAAGGGCAGCCTAAACCTGTGGATATTTATAATGTATATGCTAGGAGCACAGGGGGCAAGAAATCTGAGACAATAGCTGCCTTAGAAGAACTTTTTGAAAGCTATTCCACGCAATCACATATAATCGTTGCTGTTGATTTTAATGTGACATTTGAGCCTTTGCTAAGTTGTGACTGGAACCTTTCAATGGAAGAAGATACACAATGGCGTATTCCAAAATTGGAACTTGCGCCAATTAAAAGATGGACCGAGGTGGTAATCCAGATTAATTCAATTTGTTTAAACAAAGGCCTTAGGGCAGCCAATGGCAGGACTGCGCAGGACAGGTTGGGGGTAAGCACCTATAGGAGCGGTTTGTGCCAAAGTAGAATAGATTATATTCTAGTGAGTCTAGGATTGTGGAACTATCTAGAGGATATATTGGTTATTGACCGTTTGGAGAGCGATCATAACCCTCTATGTATGTTTTTATCCTACTGGGTGCTGACCAAACCTGAAAGTGGGTACAACGAATCGTCCCCCCATATATAGTTCCTACAAATGATATGCACCATTTGAAGTGGGCGCAAATGGTAGATAACCAGGCGAAAATAGATTTTATTTCCAGTAAGCTAGCACACACAACCCATGAGATGGGGACCATTCTTAGTAGCGGCACAGATCTTGAGTCTTTTACCAGGATTCACGAAACGATTTTTCAACAACTAAAAAACCTTTTCATTAGACCACACAAGCCAAGTAAGGAATTGCCCAATAATTCACCACGCTGGTATAACAAAGAATGTAGGCAAGCACGTTTCGCTTTGGGGCAGGCTATAAAAGCAGGGCCTAGTAGTGCTGTCCGCTGCGCAAGGATTGACTACAAAAATGTAATGTATAAAGCAAAACGTGCATGGGACGAACAGAGGTGGCAAGAGCTTAAAGAAGCTAGTGCCCTTAAAAACTCAAAGTGTTTCTGGGGTATAATTAAGTGGGGATGTGGTGGGCAACCATAAAAACCTCAAAACTGGGTTGCTCAGGATGACTGGGTGGTTTATTTTAAGCCCCAATATGCAAAATGCCAGGCACTAAGTATAAGGGATCAACCTACCTACACACCCTTTTTGGATGAGGCATTTAAGATCGGGGATGAAAATTTGGCGCTGGAATCTGTGGTTGCTGGCAGGGCGCCGGGCATTGACGGCGTCCCAGCAGACACTTTTTTGTATGATAAAAATTCCTGGGGTAGGTACATACTGCTACTAGCAAATGTAGTGGCAAAAGGAGCGCCCATCCGGGTCTCATGGAACGGTGCGGAAATAATACCAGTTTACAAAAAGGGGGATAAGTCACTCCCTGGTAACTACCGCCCGATTAGTTCTATAGATTCAATGCAAAAGATTTTAGGCAGAATGATTTTAAATAAAATACAGGACTGGGAGCGAGAGCAGAACATCCTATCGCACCTCCAGGCAGGATTTAGGGCTTGCACCAGCACTATTGACCAAGTATTACATTTTTCAATGTTGCACTGGAAGACAGTGCAATTGGATAAGGGTGGTTTATATGCTGCCTTTATCGATTTAAGGGCGGCTTTTGATCTTGTTCCACGTTATACATTGTGTTTGGTCTTGCATGACTTGGGTATGCCTATTGCCATTCTAACACTGGTCATGAGACTCCACGAGCATAATTACGCACAGATTAGTTGGGGTTCCCCTGGAAATGTTACCAGCCAGTTCCCAGTAGAGAGAGGGGAAACGGCAGGGCTGTGTCCTAGCACCCACCTTGTTTTCATTGTATATTAATGGTGTAGCTAAATTAATGATCGCAGCCAATATAGATGCCCCAATTTTAGCTGGTGTTAAAGTACCCATTTTAATGTTTGCAGATGATACCCTAATTATTTCCAAGACCCCAAGTGGATTACAGAGAGCACTAGCTATTTTTGAAGAATTCTACAACACACGTGGCCTCGAGGCAAATGTGTTAAAATCTAAATTCATGTCTTTTAATCAGCACAAAACTTTTAAGGGAAAACTTTTTATGAAAAACCTACCGCTTGAACAAGTGAGGGCATTTAGTTATCTGGGTGTAAATGTTCAACATGATTTGCATTGGAACCAGCAGACAGAGCTGGCAACACTTAAACACCGTCAATTGACTGGAGCTCTATGCTCTGAGTTCGCTAAATCATTTACCAAGCCAATTGCTCCAGTCCTTCGAGTCTATGATGCGAAGGTGGTTAGTTCTGCCCTCTATGGTGCTGAGATTTGGGGGAGAATTTAACAAAAATGTCTGTATCTGAGAACAAGTTCCTACGTAATCTTATTAATTTACCCCAGAGTACTCCCATGTGTCCCCTCTTTTATGATTTAGTAATGAAACCAATTAATTTTATTGCTAAATTGCGCTCGGTGCTATATTGGAGGCGCCTGTGGACAACTCCTGAATTAAGAACCTATGCCACAGGCCTTATGGATATTATCAAGTATGACACCTTTCATAAAATCAAATGGTTAACTGGCATCAGGGGCATTATTGGAGAATTAGGAATGGAAGCACTCTGGGAGGATCCTCTCAACGCTAGTTTTCCATCTAAGAGGATTCTCAAGGACAAATATTGGGAGATGGTTGAATTTAAGACTTTCAGGACAAGTGCTCCACTTTCGCTCACAGGGATTTTCTTAGATTTTAAAGATGTAATTGGCCTTGAAGCATATTGGGATGACATAACTAAGCCATTCGATAGGAAGCTCTATTTTCAGCTTAGAATTGGAAGCTTGCCAACTAGAGCATTTACATCGAGACGGTCCCAAGGCGGAATGGCCACCTGTCCTAGTTGCCCAGCATCCACGGAATCAGTTACCCATATTCTATTTGGGTGCCCAGCATACTCTGCCCCGTGCAGGGTATGGCTGAGACCCATGTGCAAGCTACTAGGTACTAGGAGTGGTGTGATAGCAGTTAGAATTATCTGCACAAGTACCATTTCTTTTGTTTACATATCAGTGGCAAAGTTTCTTGGGTGGTCTTGGACTCTAAGGAGGAAAACGATTAGTAGTTGATTTGGAAAGATATGGTTTTTTTATATCCTGTTTTGTATTATATTTATTATGAAAATATCGCATCTGCATTTTTAGACTGAAGTTTTTATCGAGCAATGTTTTAGATTTTTTTTTTTAAGCAAGAAGATGAATTTTTATGACTGATGCATGTATTGTGCTTTTATGACAATTGTCGAATAAAGCTTGCTTGAACTTGAACTTGAACTTGGTAATAAAAAACTGCCTTGATAAAACAACGAACACTTCCCCAAATTTTTAACACTCATACCATGATTAGAGTGCAATAGGTAGCTCATGTAGTGTCTTACTAGTATCTAACAGTAGTTACAATCCACTTTATTATACCAATCCAATCAATCTAATAACGCAACTTTAGACGACACCTACCCACCTACATTAACCCCTACTTTAAAATCCAAATATAAAATACAATAATTAAAGAACAATAGTTAAAACGTACCTGTGCAATGTTTTACATCTAGCATCAATTATTAAAGTGCCTATGCAATTTTTTCCATCTAGCAGCAATTACAAAAGTGCACTTATGCATTGGCTTACATCTAGCAGCAATAGTTAAAGTGCACCTGTGCAAATTCTTAGTTATAGCAGCATAAAAGAAGAATTTCTACCTATTTGAAACAGGTCCACAATAAGCAAGTAATTGAGCCAATATTGGGATTTACCCAATTACTGCTAGCTATTAAAATCTTTTAAAACTTCTGCTTCAAAAGGGTACACAAAACTTCAAGAATGATGTATGTGATTGCATTTTCCGCCTCAAATTTTTGTGATACCCAATAAAACAATTCATCATAAATTTAGTTTGACATTTTTTTTAAACTAGCAAAATTATCCTATAGAACCAATCATTAATTCTCTAGGCAAGCATCTAAAATCAGGAGTCACCCTCTGAGACTAGCTTATTTCTGCAACAAGTATGAACTTTACAAACTGCTCAATCAGGTGAGACGAGCTCCCAGAGAAACATGTTATAATAGCTTGTCGACATGTTCTCACCCCTAATTCATTAAAGATGGACTTTAATGAAGATTTTCTCTCTTCTAACAGTTGCGGACAAGTGGATGCAATATGCGTAAGAGATTCATTATAAAAACCACATAAGCAACAACTGTTTGTGGGCCAATTTAATTCCCAATTTGGAATTCCATCCTTTGTGGGGTATCTCCCAAATTGTAACAACATAAATCTGTCTCTTAATGATAGGAATCCCCATTTTATGTACCTGTTTCCTTTCTTAATTATAATTTATTAGAACTGCATTATATAATTGTTCTAAGCTAGTGTAAATTAATTAAAGTTGGCATTAATCAACAGACAAAAACAGGACAGCCTATGAATTTAATTATTGACATAATCTCAATGTGATGAAACATGCGAAGCTATGAATGTAATCTGCTGGCAAACCAAATTTTAACTCTGCTCATTCTGAATTTGACTTCTACCTTGCCATCAGACAAGCTGTATGGGGAGCTGATTATACGTATCTTTTAAAGAAACAAATGACCAAGCTCTAGAGCTGTGGGAATCTTACATATTCTGTAAGTGGGAAAAAATATGAATAATATGATTGTTCGTCTAATGCCTCTAATTCCAATACCTTTATGATTACTTTGAGCAATCCTTGACAAATCATCATTCTTTCTTTCAACTTCTATGTTTTGTAAGAGGAAAGCCATCAAAGAGAATGGTCAGATGACTAAGATTTCTCTTGTTATATTGACTTTTTAAACCAGCTGATTTTATATCATCTATGTAGGGCCACCATAAGAAGACTGTCACTCTCTGATAACATGCCACAACAGGTGTTATCTTTAAACCCAGTTCCCACAATTTACTAATTCATTTGTTGCAACCCTAAACACTGAAAGCATGATTACGAGTCAGGCGGAAAATAATTATCTTATGGAACTCCTCTCCATCTTGTCACAAGTGAGGCTCTTGCATTCAATTGTACCTGGCGTGGAAACACCAGACCAGATTTTATCGTCTAGAAATTATGGCTAGAAAAAAAGCTGTGGTTGAAAGTGCTATCTTGCAGCCCTACCTATTTCCAGTCCCTCTTCGACCTTCAACAGTGGCATGGGAAAGCAACTTCCTTTCCTCACTACCCGCTACAGCTCCAGCTCTCCTTTACGATTAGTTTAGAATAGATACTAAACGTTAGTGTTAATCCCCTCAGAACATGAGATACTGTGAAGAATTCCACACTGTTGCATTGCATGGGGATTTATTCATAATTACAGGATTTGCATGAGGAATTTCCAACTGATATTGATAATTCATCCTCCTAGAATTTCTTCAAGGAGTTACACATTTCACAATGAGCCATTAATATACAGTTATTAAAATAGACAAGCATTGGCATAGGCAACAGTTCTCGCCTATGGCTTTACCAATATGTTTTAGTTTAGTGTGGTTGCTATTTAGTATGGCTAAATGCTTTTGGTGTAAAGGGGCATTGAGTGAAGTTTTATAAAGTTGAGTAGAGTGTAGTGTTATAGAGTGGTGAGTAGTATGGTGGTGTAGAGTTTAGTTGAGTGGTATGGTATGTAGAGTTGTGTTGTGTAATGTAGGGAGTATAGTATTGTATAGTGGAACGGAGTAGTGTTGAATGGAGTAGATTGTTATAGTGGAGTATAGTTTTTGAGAGTAGTAGAGTGTTAAGTTGTTCAGAGTGTATGGAGTGGTTCGGAGGGGATTTCTGTGGTATAAAGGGTGTGGTGTAGGTTAGAGCAGTAAAAAAGCCCTTCACAATATTTCAAAGCATCATACAAAGCCTTCCAGCTTGGAAAGTTAAAACATATTTTATCTTTGGAGCATTTTCCACATACAGAAAAGTGTATTTTTGAGCCTTTTGTTAAATGGAATCACAGTTAGGAAGCTCTATCACCTTGCCTTATGAAAAGGGTGAGCTTGAAACCCAGCAAAAGGCATAGAATACACCTTTAATTTGTTATATGAGGGATATCCTATTAAATATTTGTGACACTGTGTCATTTTATATTTGCAAATTACATTTAGTTCACATAGGAAGTTGTAGCATTATGGCTCTATTTCAGTAAATAGTGTCCTGGTGCATCGTATGTCGCAAAAACCTTCTACATCTTTGCATACCACCGTAAATATTGCATTAGTGGTCTTTTGAATGTATTTTATTATTTTTGAAGGAACACACTACCTTTCATTTTTTCCTTTACTGTTGCCAACAATCATCTTGTAATTCTATCTCTATTGTACAGTAACTTATAATATTATTAAGAAAAGAGCATTTATGGCTTAACAACTACAACAAATAGCTTGACAGCTTGGGAAGTAAGTTCCAGTCTCAGTGGAAAGCTTCCCATCAGGTGATTTAGGGCAAGTCACACAATATTATGCCAACAAAACAAATATATACAGGGCGCAACAGTGATAGCACTCTTTTCTTACATGGAAATCTTTAATTTCAAAGAGTCTAGCTTTCACCTTTCTAAACACAACTGGAGGCTATTCAGCCGTCTTCCGCCACTCCGGACTCCTTGCCACACCCTTTTCACTTTTGAAAAAAAAAGGTGTAAGCGCTTTACAAGGAGCATGCATGCTAAAAAGAGCCTAAAAGGATTAAAAGTACAAATTTAACCTTTAAAGCCATCTGTAGCAACTCTTTTCCCCCTACACAACACCAATTTAGTGACAAGGAGTCTGGAGTGGGGGGTGAGGGTTGAGTATTTTGTAGCTGGGTTGAGAAAAGAGAGAGCTAGGCTCCAGTAAAGAGAGAATTAGCATTGCTCTAAAGATCACTATTGCTGTTCTGACCGGCATCTGTAGATGTTGTTGGCACATAATAAATGTATTCACCCAACTGTTTGCTGCCGTTTATATCATGGCCGAGTTTGCTTTTATTTATTTCAATTTAGCAAATTAAAAACATTGAAGTATATATTATATATGTTTTACTGGCACTGTAAATAAAGCCAATACATGCACAGAAGTCTATTTATAAAACCAAGATAAGTTTAACCCGTCGGGATCGGAGACCTTACAAAATACAACCTTAATAGCCCCCCCAAAAAATCACAAAATAACGATGCAGCCTAATAAGTACTAATACTATTCGCACCAATGCCTCTGTCCTTGCAGATGACTGAGGATAATTCAGTATAAAGCTGTGTTTGTTATGCGGGAGGCTCGAGAAAAACACCTCTTAAAATAGTGCATCTAAATAAAGGTAACAGACAGAGCAAGGACACAAACCTCTTTTTGAAGAAACAGGCAAAACAAAGACAGACGTTCTTTAATGGAGTACAAACGTAAATACATAAATAAAAAAGAAAGCATCCTTTCATTTTGCACAAAAGCACAAGGAACACAAGTTGCTTAAGAAATGTATTCACCCGACTATTTGCAGCTATTTATATCACAGCCAAGTTCGCTTTTATTTATTTCAACTTCACATATTGAGAACACTGAAGTGTGTAATTTGTATGTTTTACTGGCACTGTAAATAGATCCAATGCATGTACGAAAGTATATGTTTATAAACAAGATCAGTATTAACCGTCATATTGGACCCCTGGTGAGAAATAACCTTAATTGCCCAAATAGACAAGCACTGACGAGCGGCGGCGGTAAAAAACATTTAAAACAAGACAATGGTCTTGCTTGGTCGGAGTTGCCCTGCAGAGCTTCAATGCCCTGAGGGTAGTAGGGACCATACCGTTCTGTGCAGGGGAAAGCTCCTGATGGGCAACAAAAGCAATCCCTTAGTGAAATCGCCTCAGCTGAAACAAGCGCCCAAAGGAGGGACAGTTGGGAGGAATGGACCAACAGAAGGCCAGCATTATGGATTGGCACATAAAAAAAACAATGACAACTGGTGGGTTTGCCAGAGCCCATAGAAGAGGATGCAACAGGTCGGTCGAGACTCGACTTAAAAATGGGGACTCATTCAAATTGAAAGCCACAAAATATCTCAGGGCTAACTACAGTTTTCTTCACAGTAGCATAGACCCCATCCTCAGTTGAGATGCTGTAAATGGACTCCTGTAGGAGTGGGATGGTACCTAACTATGACTGGAACACTCATCAGAATGTGTGTGACATGGACTCCTACTGTTTCTGAAACTGCTTCTCTATTTTGCCATGTCCTATAATTAAACCATTGTCGACAGAGAATGTAGAGCAGTGGTCTGCTTCCCCACATTGAATTGAATTATTGAGGCAGTTACCACCTCACAGACGGATTTCCTGTTGAGGAAAGAGTTTTGAAAATTAATGGATTAGTTGGATGTTTCTTGATTAGGAGTATTTGTTGTACAGAGACACATAATTGCAATATCTGGTTTCCCAGCTATCAAAATTCGCAACTTGTGGGCAGAACGATCTGCTATATTTGGCTCAGTGGCATCTGTAGAGAATTTCACACATCTTTTGTGATCTCAACAGGCATTTTCCTGAAGCCTTCCAGCAGTCACACAATACAGGCCTGTTTCAGGTTAGTAATTGCTGTTTCTATCATCACTGGTGCCCTCTAGCAAGAGGCACTATTACACTATCAATAGGAGGTCAATCATTCCTATTTAACCTCCAAAGCATAACCTCCCAAATATTATACTAAAGGATATTGTCCAGCACTAAAGCATTTACTGATAAGTACTTGAACTCAGATACAAAGTTAGACACTGATCCAGCGGGTTACCAGCTAGAGATACTCACAAACCACATACTCACCTGGGCCCATTAAACACACATTCACATGAGCTAGTAAAGAACCGCTGGGGTCAATTTGTTGTACTAATACCTATAAGATGAATTTACCTTATCATTTCTTATTAAACCTTTACGACCGAATGTACTTTCCTCTGGTCAATGGACCTTTCAGTTAACTATTGTAGGCAAAAATTGACATTAGTATAAAATCTCTTTAAATAACCACAGACTCGGGAGAGTTTTAAATGTTTATCTAGTTAAATTCATGTGAGCCAAGAACCCAAATACAATTCGTACACCATTTTCTCCAAGGAAGGAAATCAAAATTAAGTTTTTTTTAATAGGGCGAAATAGAGAGAGCAGTACAATGACATACTATACAGAATTATAGTAACCTAGGGTGGTGTGGAAACCAACCCCTGGGCCAAGGAGCTGGGGATCAGGTGACAAAGGTTCAGGACAGGATAGATGGCCTCTTCTAGATCCAAAGCCTGCGTCGTACCCCTCTCTGACACTGTGTTCCTCCTCAATTCTTCTGCGATCTTCTTCTAGATCTTTACCTTTCCCTCCTCGATTCTTCTGTGATTTTCTTCTAATCAATTAGGGTTTAGGCTCTAAGTCTGCAATTCGAGTCTTCTTCAATATTTGCTCAGTTCTCGGACAGCATCCCGGTCTCTCTGTATCTCAGCAACACAAGCTATGCTTCTAACTAACTAAAACTACTCCAATTATACCCTTCTAACGGTACACACCACCCCTAAATGTTTCCAATTTATGAAACTCCTAATTCTTATTGGACAAGCAAGGGGGGATGATCATCACACCATGCTAAGTTTTAATAAGTTTCTTTAGTCTATTGTTCAGCGCTTCCCCCCTTAATTTATTTTCCCAAGCTTTATTTCCCAGCCGTATTTCACATCTTTATAAAAAAAAAGAATACATTTAATAATTTTCTCATTCATCATTCAGGATGTCCACTGCTTTCTCAGGACATGTTGCAATCATGGCCTTGGCTGAGGTTCAAGAACATCATCATGGTTCCTCGCGGGTTACGAGTGCGCGTGCGTGGGGTGTCACATGGTGTATAGACTTTAGTATTGCTCTGAGGCCCAAATACGAACTAAATAGAAAGAGTCAAAGAAACATGTTAGAAATCAAAATAAAATGATTTCACTGTATACCACCTATCTCCTCTCTAATCCCATTTACTCATAAAAAATCTTTTGCATTAGCATTTTAATAAAGTTGCATGGTTTAGTTTCAGCAAAAGCATGCGCTTTAACATGTGAGTTTCAAGCCGCCATCTTAGAAGAGAATTTGCAGCTGCAGAGATTTCCCTCCAAGCAAGGACTCGTCATTACTACATAGATGTAGTTGACGCATGCGCAGTACAAAATTCTGCATTAGCAGCCATTTTAAGTCACACTCGGGTTACTTGTTAGTACAACACATATGCAAGCTTTCCCCAAGCTTAAATGTATGAACTATAATGCATGTTTGTATTTACAAACATAACTATTATGGTATTACAAGTTATTTTGAGAGGATTGCATCCAAGCAAGTCTCTTTTATACGAGTCCTTGCTCCATCAATCCCCTCTCTGATGGCATTTTATGCTTTCCCTAATTTCCCACCACCTAATCAGATGCCAACTTTAACACATCTCAATTCCTTCTTCAACCGTTTCATTTCCTTCTTTTTGTTACTGTACGGTAAACTGGTCATCTTTTTATATAGATCTCCTTTCATTTCTTCTAATTGTATCTCATCGTACTTTCTTTTCTTCCCTTTTTCGGTCACTTCATATCTCTTTCTTTTCGTACAACATTTGAACCATATCATTATTGCTAAGACTAACAGTGTTATTCCAAATATTGGCAGTATTATTTGGCCTCTAATAGTCTTACCTATGTTAGAAAACCAGCTCCCTATGGTAGTGATACTAGTTGTTAATTTTTTCCATACACTGTCAACTTCCAGTGGTTTCAAATCTTCCTCCAATTTCGTAATATTTTTAGTATAGCCTCCAATTTCAACACTTTTGTCTGGAATGTAAGTGCAACAATGTTGCGCTTTCAGCATTTTACAGACTCCGCCCTCTTTTGCCAATAATATATCAAGAGCAAGTCGATTTTTCAAAACCATAGATCTAATTGCAACCATTTCTGTGTTGATCATCAAAAATCCTCCAGCAGTGTCAGTTGATAACCAATCAACTACTGTAGACGGCTGACTAATTTTTCGTGAATTCAGAATTACTCCCACTGAAGGTATCAATGCACAAAATATATCACCTACTATATCTGAAAAACTAGCTCTCTTTGTACGTGTTAGTTCCTTTGCGTCTTCATTGATTCCAGTGATTCTATTCACATGGTACACCTTTGGGAATACCAATCCAAAATTGCAACTCCTGTACCAATGACCAGGCAGCCAGAAATAGGCTTTATTGCCACACACGTAATAAACTCCAGGAAATACTGGATCTGTTCCACCTTTTAGTCCCCATCCCCCAATAACTAAGAAATTATGTTCACATTCACTGGAACCAATAAATGCCAGTCAGTCAGTCAAAAAGCTTTTATTCGATATGCAAGATATCTTGTAAGCACATAAAAAATACAATAGACACATGAAAATCACAGTTACAAGAAGCCAGTATGAAATGCATAAGAATATAAAAAGGGCATAAATTTCCCATAATAAATTATCTAAAAAAAGAATTAAACAGCTACTGACAATCTCTTGCAGCGAATAAGCCAGGACCACTTTAAAAATTTCGCAATTCCACACACAAAGAGGGGGGAAGTGTCCGTAGTTAAAATACGCAGGGCTGCAAGGTGACTACGTGTGCCCATATTGCGACAGAGGGGTTTCAACCAGACACCCCTGGGCCTTGCATAGTCCGGGCAAACAAATAAGACATGTGCAATAGTCTCAACCTTGCTAGGGCAACACGCACAGTTGGGAGAAATGCGGGGCACAGGTGACCAACTCGATACCAATGCACCTAGGGGGAGGCATCCAACTCTAAATTTGAAGTAAAGGGCTCGGTCATAAGGGAGAGTTATCAAGTCCAGGTAGGGTTCAAAAGCCACAGTGTCTTTAATTTGCAAAAAGGCGACAGTCGACTTGCAGTGATTAGAGGTTGTATTTAACCGCTCCGCACACCAGTTCCAATAATGCGCCTTGACAACTTCTTTTGTAGGGGCTGAACGTGATGACCAGCAGCCTCCTAGACCGACATTCTCCAAAAGCTTTTTGGTATCTCTAAGCCACTTTATTTTAGCCCAGCCCCCCAAACTCATAATTTCGCCCAAGGCAACAGCATAAGATTTCAATTCTTCACCCCTCCAGATTCTTGTCCATAACAAAAGCGGGCGAAGCTGGGCCTGGTCTTTAATATTTTTGCAGCCCATGTCCAACCGGACAGGTACGGATGGAGTACTCAGGGGGACGGAGATAAGGGATTTCAATAACTTACTCTCCGCTGTCTCTAGGTCTTTCAAACAACAGTGGCCCCACAATTCTGCCCCATACAAGGCTGATGACACTACTTTAGCCTTGTAAATATCAACTACTGGGGTGAGTGATCTTCTTGGAGAGGCCCTGAACTCCCTCATAAGGGCACCTCCCACTCTCCTGTGACTGAGGACCATTTTATCAATATGACTTGCCCAGGACATCCTATCCGTAATCCGGATGCCAAGGTAATCGAATTCGGCTACTTTCTCTAGGGGGATCGAATTTAAAGTCGGAGGGCGGCCCAGTTTCTTAGGAGGATTTAGGACTAGATATTTTGTTTTATCCACATTTATTGTTAATCCTCTTGCATCACAGAACTCCTGAAATCGCGTTAATAATTTCTGGAGACCTTGAGGGGTCTTCGAAATCAGGAGCGTATCGTCCACAAATAACAGGGTGGGGATCCGGACTCCACCGAGGCAGGGGGCGTCGGCTGGTTCTTGCTGAAGATATTTTACCACCCCATTCACATAAAGTGAAAATAGGGTTGGTGCCAAGACGCAGCCCTGCCTTACGCCCCTAGAGACTGGAATCTTCTCAGTAAGTTCACCGTTTTTACCCCAACGGACCTGGGCAAAGGTATGGGCGTGAAGGCTGATAAGAAGTGACAAGATGTAAGGGGGTAAGCCCAGCTCGAGGAGTACCCTCCAAAGATCCTCTCGGGGGACTAGGTCAAAGGCAGTCTTCAGGTCTATAAAAGCCAGATAAAGGCTGCCCTTGCCCAGTTCCACCACCTTCCACCCCAATAATACCAGCCTAAACACCTGCTCAATTGTCCCCATACCAACCCGAAAACCTGCCTGAAAGTCTGAAAGAATTTTATTCTCCTCCACCCAATGGAGAATCCTTCCAAAGATAGCTTTACCTGCTATCTTTTGGGTGGAGTCGATCAGACTTATGGGTCGGTAATTACCTGGAGCTTCCCTGCACCCTTTTTTATAAATTGGGACCACCACCGCCCCTTTCCAGGATTCAGGTACTGCCCCACCCATCATGATGTCATTAAGTAGCGCTGCTATGACCCGTGCCCATTCCGCTGGGTATGCCCTCATAAGGTCTCCCGGGAGGCCATCGGGACCCGCAGCCTTGCGTGGGGCTACCCACCCTATAACCCCCTCAAGTTCTAGCGGGGTAAAGAGATCGTAGGCATGCGGTTCAATTATATGCGTAAGAGCCATCCCCGCATTACAATCCCCATCTGGAGGGAGGTATAAAGACCCAAAGTGCTTTACCCAGCTTTGTGGCGAGATGTTACAGGGTCTCATAAGTGCATCGGGGTTTTTCCGTGCACTTATAAGCTTCCAAAATGCCCTTGGATCTCTACTTTTGCTGGCCTGGAGCAGGTCATCCCAATATTTATCTTCCCACTCCCTCCTGGCTAGTTTAAGAGAGTTATTGTAGGCCCTCCTTGCTTCCTGTATCTCAAGACGGGACTTAGCTTTGATCGCCTCAACTAACTTAGCCAATAAATGCATTGTTATATTCAGTCTTTAATCTATGGAGGCAGATCTTCCCTTTCTTTACAAAGTCCAAGGACATAGCACCATGAGTCTTGCCAGTTGTATACATTTCTTCTTTCTTAGCCAATTGAGGTATTTGAGGTTTCGGTTCAAAGCCCTTCTTTGGAAGTCCTATCTCCTTAGCTCAACTAAATTCAAAAAAATATTTTCTTCTTAGTGTAATTTACAGGTTAAATTGTGCTTGTGTACTTCAGCTATATCTATTGTTTTCATAGTTAGAAAATATTCTCCCATAAACTGTGCTTTCTTAGTACTAAGAACTGGGTTCATGCACTTTCGTATAGGAACCTTAGAAAAAATCACATCTACATTAGAATAGTAATATTGTAACTTTCCTGTTCTATAAAACAAACTTGCCAAAATACTACAAGAAATACCATAAGTTAATGGAATATGGTGATATGTTACACCTATTGCTACTGATGCAGGTAATTTCATACACACATAACAATCACTAACTTTCATAGTGTCCACATATTGCACTTATAACTTTGTAAATACATTTAAAGCAGTGTCATTATTTGTCACAGTGTGGTGTAAATCTAACTCATCTGGTGCGCCTAAATCTACGCTGTCTCTTTTAGTCTTAGACTCATCTGGCGCTTCTAATGCTACTCTGTCTCCTTTAATGTTAGCTACCCTTTCATGTGTGTTTGTGTTATTCCTTTCTTTTGTAACCATCAAATAAGGGATTGCTACTGTTAGTACTAACCAAATTATAAGTACCAAAAATATACTACATATCCATATTCTGCACCATCTTTTTACACAATTTCGTTTTGGTTTTCCAGCAGCCCTGTCATCAGCCATTTTGGGCTCAGAAGATTTCTCTCCTTTGTTTCGAATTATTTATGAGATATAAATTATTGGGGAATTTTCAGGTTGGTCTCACTTCTTCGACAATCTGTTCTGCATTTATTTCTTCATCACTTTCTTCATTTAAATCTAGATTCTCAAATTCTTCAAGAATTACATATGTCCATTCAGGACCCTTGAACTTATTGTTCAATACTTTTAATCTTTGACTTCTTCGTTTGGGCATATCAGTGGATGTCCCAGACTGACTAGTAATTTCGTTTACCTGTTCAGGTTCTTCATTTATTGTTTTGAATTGATACTTTAACCTTTTAACACCACCTGGCCAGTTATCACCCCTTCTGACCTTTTTGGCTTGCACTGTTCTGTCACTTTCTTCGAGTATTCTTTTATTTTCATTAAGTTGTGTCACAATCTGGTTATTTTCATTTTTAGAATCCCTATCTGTCTGTCCTTGTCCAGGGCTTATTTCTGTAGCGTCATTTTCTGCCTGGACATGTTCTTCTTCCCTGGCCTGACCCTGTTCAGGTTTTATTTCGATTTTCTCTTCTTCTTCTACCTGAACTTGTTCTTCTCCTAACTGGTCCTGCTCAGGTCTTACTGCACTTTGGTTTCCTGCAGCCTGAACGTGTTCTTCTAGATCCATCTGTCCCTCCTCAGACTCATGAATGGTTTCATCCACTTCTGTCTGAGTAGATTGTTCTCTCCTTGTCTGATCCTGCTCCGGCTCCCCAACAGTTGTATTTTCACTTTCCTGAGCTTGTTCTTCTATACCTATCTGGTCCTCTCTATTCTCCTGTCTCTCTAACCTGGTTTGGCTTCTTGTTCTCACAATTACTTCAGGTATGTCAATCACTGGTACCCAGTCATCCTGACTTATGCTCGATTGTTCTTGATCAGCTACTTCAGGATCTGTTATTCTAAGTCCTTCAGCTGCACAACCTTCTGCAGCCTCAAATGCTTGAGTCAGTTGGGGTCCTCCCTCGTCAGGTGCTTGTACTCTCTTAGTATGGCTTGCATGAATCCAGTTAGGCAAGCCTGCACATTTCACTGCTGTTGTTGTAACCAATATAACCTGATGTGGTTTTTCCCACCTGGGTGCTAAGCACGACTCTCAAGTGTGATTCTTCACCAACACCCAGTCACCGGGATTCAGATCATGTAATTGATTCGGCTGCCTGGCGACTGTGCACTCTCTAACCTGGTGAGAGATAGAACGCACTAGGTCAGCCAGTTCTTTGCATTAGTCCAATACCAAATCATCAGATATATTCAACAATTTGTGTCCTGGTATACATGCTTGCCTCATTGCTCTTCCCATAAGTATTTCATGGGGACTCAATCCTGTATTCGTATCAGGAATGCTTCTGAGTCCCATCAGAGCAAGAGTTAAAGCAACAGGCCACTCCAGTGGAGTGGATGCACACACATTTGGCAGTCTTGTTTTATAGTGCCATTCATTTGTTCTACCACTCCAGAAGCCTCTGGGCGATATGCACATTGCAGTTTTTGTTCAATTTTCAATGCTTCACAGATTAGTTGAATTATGTCATTATTAAAATAAGAACCTCTATCTGATTCCAAAGTTACTGGAAAACTGAACCGTGGAATCAGTTCTTTCAACAATAGTTTGGTAACTGTTATACTGTCATTTCTTCTAGTAGGTTATGCCTCCACCCACCGTGAGAATAAGCAAACTATGACAAGTACGTACTTCAAACCTCTGCAAGGTGGTAGTTGTATGAAATCTATTGTAGCCTAATAAATGGACCTTCTGCTTTTCCAATTCTTCCCATACTAACCATTGTTTTTCTACCTGGATTCATTTGTTGACAGATTAAGCATCTCTGGCATAGACTCTCTGCGACATTCCTGTACTTTGGATTAAACCAATCCTGCCTAAAGTGTCTGATCTTAGCATCCCTGCCTATATGGAAGTCTCCATGATACATCCTAGCCAATTGTGAAAACATACAGTCTGGCATTACTGGCCTGCCATCTAGGTAAACCCACACATCATCTTCTGACCTCTTTTGGCACCCTACTTTTACCCTTTCTTCTCTTTCTCTCACTTCCACCTCATCTTGTAGTTGTCTTACTTCTTCCCATGTTTCCAATCCTGTGAGTAGCATAAGTTGGCAGCTAATGCCACTTGTTTCAATTTTCTTGTTTACCGCCAATTTATTTCTGGCACAGTATTGGGCAACCCGCTCAGCATACCTATTACCCGCTGTCACATAGTCATCTCCTGACGGATGTGCGGCACACTTGACCACTGCCACTTCTTTTGGCAATTGTATTGCTTCAAACAGTTCTTTTACGAATTTTGCATTTTTAATTGGGGATCCTGAAGAAGTCAAGAAGTCCCTCTGCATACAAAGCTGGCCAAAATCATGCACAACTCCATAACCATACTGACTATCAGTAAAAATGGTTACTTTCTCAATTTTTCCCAATTTTGCAAGCTTTAATCAAAGCTATCAATTCGGCTACTTGTGCAGATTTGACTCCTGGTAAATAGGATGCTTCGACTATTCCAGCCAATGTACACACAGTGTAAGCAGCACTTAGTCCTCCCCCTCATGGCACATACGCAAGCCATCTACAAATACCTCATGTTCAGCATTCTTCAAAGGCTCTTCCTGTATGTCTGGACGGGGTTTGGTACACAGTTCAGTCACATCCAAACAGTTGTGCTCAACTTAATCTTTCACCTCTTCTCCATATACATCTGGTAATAGGGTGGCAGGATTAAGTACAGTACACCTGACTATTGTCACGTTTACAGCACCCAATATGATTCTTTCATACTTAGTCATCCGACTAAGAGTAAGGTACTGAGTTTGAGTTCTTGTTAAAAGAATCTCAACTGAATGTGGAATATGCACCTTTACAGGATGTCTCATCACAATTGATTCGCTTTGTTCCAGACTCATACAGGTTGCAGCTACTGCTTTTAAATAACCAGGTAAAGCTGAGGCTACAGGGTCCAAAGTAGCAGAGAAGTATGCCACTGAACGTCGCATCAAACAATGTCTCTGTGTCAAAACTGAGAGTGAACAACTTTCTCTTTCACAACAAAACAGTGCAAATTCTTTCGAGTAATCTGGCAAACCTAAGGCAGAGGCTTCACACAAACACTTCCGTAATTTCACAAATGCTTCCATACTTTCATCATCTCATTCTATAGGATCCTTTGCTCGTTTCTTGGTCATTTGGATTAGAGGTTTGGCTAGCAAAGAAAACCCTACAATCCACTGCCTACAGTATCCCACAACCCCAAGGAACATTCTTATTTCTCTCTGGGTTTGCGGCAATTGCATTTTTCATATTATTTTTATTCTTTCAGGGGTCACTTTCTTTACTCCGCGTTCTATTTGGTGTCCTAGATATTTGAGTCCGGGTTTGCAAAACTGCAACTTTTCTGGGGACACTTTATGTCCACCATCAGACAAATGATTTAATAAGGCAATGGAATCAGTAACACAGTCATCTCTTGTCTTAGATGTGACTAACAAGTTGTCAATATATTGTACCAGTACTGATCTCCTGGGTAGCACTAAGGTTTCTAAGCACTTTTTCAATATTTGATTAAAAATCGAAGGAATTTCAGTATACCCTTGAGGAACGCGATTCCAGACTAAAATATGATCCTCAAATTTGAAAGAAAATAAATACTGGTTATCAGGATGTAATGGGATGGACAAAAAGGCATGGCATTGATCAATTACAGTAAACCATCCTGCCTTCCATGGTATTTGGTACAGAATGACTGCTGGGTTGGGCACTACAGGGCAACAAGGTACAACAATCTTTCTTAAATCTTGAACTATTCTATATTTCCCACTGGGTTTCTTAATGCCAATTATAGGTGAATTACAGGGACTGCTCATTATTTCTTTTAGAATGCCGTGTTCAATCATTCGATCAATTTCTGCTGCAACACCAGCTTTAACTTCGGGGCTCATTTTGTATTGTCGAGTGTTTGGATAGCCTGCACCTTCCTTCACAGTTACCTTCACTGGGTCCACATTTACCATCAACCCTACTTCTTTTCCAGTTAAATCCCACACCTCAGGATTCACTGTCGTTTTGACCTCATCTGGTAAATCGTCTTTTGTCATCAAGGAATACATGTCATCTACCTCTGTGCCTTGTTTAGCTAACATAATTTGATAGACTCCGTCTTCATTTGGAGTTTGAATTGCAACACCGTCCAGCGTGCAAAATATTGTGCAGTTCATTTTGCAAAGTAGATCTCTTCCTAATAGGTTTACGGGACTGGAGTCACACACCACAAATGTTTGCATTTCCCTGAAATTGCCAATGCGTACCTCCATTGGATCTGTAATAGGGATTCTAATCTGTTAATTTGAAACGCCCACTGCTTGGATCGCTTCTCCCGAGAGGGTTAGGTTTGGGATGTCTGTTGTTCTCACAGTAGAACGGGTAGCACCAGTGTCCAACAAAAAGATAATATATTTTCCTTATACTTTACCATCAATATATGGACCTGACTGATCTACCGGTAAGGACGCACCGAGTACGCACTCCTTTTTTCCCCCCTCAGGCACCGTCTTTGGTCGCTGTCATCAAAATAATTGTCCTGTAAAAGAAATTGTGTTGTTACAGAATTTTTCTTACCACTTCCTCCTTGAAATCCGGTGTCCGCACTGTACTTGGCCTTGTTCACAAAATTTGGTATAGGGGCAGGTGGCAACTGACTCTGTAGATTTACAGCCTGCAGCAGTTGACTCATTGTCACCTCATTCTGCATCTGTGGATTTCAATTTTGATTTGAGCCATTATTATTCTGAATATTTTTACAATCGTTTTTCCAATGCCCCAATTTTCCGCACACTTGACAGGGAAACTTTTTCTTTGCCTCCTCTCTACTCATTCGTCCTTTTTGTTTTCCCTCATTATTTTCACTTTGGCCTTGCCCCTTCCCTTGATTTCCTGTCTGACTGTTTAGTTGGAGTTCCTGCTGTTCTGCTAATTTTACTTGGGCCCACATCACCTTTTCTTCTAACTTCTTTTGTCTATTGTCAATTTCATCTCCGCAATACTTTGCGTATTTAAGAATGTCATCTATTGGTCTCACTTGCCAACACAACATGTGTTGACAAATCATGTCACCAATTTCTGGTTTTAATCCTGTCACAAATCGATATACAAAATTTCCCATATCTTTATCTCCAATGTTCTCAAATCCACTATACTGTTTAAATACCTGCAGTAGGCGTTCATAATATGTACAGACTCATTTATATCCTGGGTCGTTTTATCTATCTTTACCCAATTAGTTTCTTTTGGAGGAGTTTTCCCTTTCAAGAAAGTGATCACCTGGTGATATTTCTTCACTACCTCTTCTGAAGGGTCTCCTGTTTTCTCATCTCTCGGATATTTTAACACTAGGCCAATCAGCAGTAATTTTACATTCTGTCCATAAATCAGTAGGTCCCACTATGTCAAATAAGCCATCCAAATCTTTTAACAATACTTTAGAAACCTTCACAAATCTTTCAACTTGCCGACACCATTCAACGGGCTTTTCTCTTAACTTCAGGAAATCATTTGTAAACGACTAAATATCCTGTGTGGTCCATGGAACATGTACATATCCTCTTCCTGGTACCTCTCTTATTGGACATAATCTTTCTACCTTTTCCTGTTTCTTTCAACAAAAATTCAGAAGTTATTCAATTGGCTTGTGCTTCTTCTTTTTTTTTCATCCATCTAGCTTTCCATTTGTCTAGATCACCCCATTTTTGTAAAATGGTCATTAATTCTTTAACCAGTAGTTTTCTTCCGGACACCTTCATATTTTCCAAGTCCTTATCACTGAATTCTGCTCTGTATGGTTTCTGTACTACCTTGGATTTTCCTATTTCAACTCCCATTTCAGAGGCTAGGTCTGTCAATTTCTCATGGAATATCTTTGTATTTCGAGTGATACTTCTACAAATAAACAGCAATTCTTCTTCAGTGTAGGTATTAAATCTATTTAACCCTACATTTTCAGCTATCATTTCTTCTAATTCTACTCTCAATTTATAAATATCTAAAATTTTCAGAGGCTGTTTTGGCTTATCTATTCCCTGTGCCCATCTTTCTATTTCTTCTGGTGATACTATTGTGGCACTTTTAACTTCTGTTGAAGTCTCTAATTGTACTTCCTTTGAACAACTAGGTGTAACTCTGCTCTGGGTTTCATTTATCTGTCCTCTTATCGGTAAATTCATTAATGATATCACCGAATCACACACACTGCCTTGATCATCAATTATTGTATTTTCTTTTCGAGACTCAATTATAGGTGTGGTTTGGGACAGATCGTTTTATCCCAATACAATGGAACAACCGGGCTTATGGTCACTGGTATAGTCAGTGCTTCAGGATGTGTATTCAATTGGGTTATTTTCTGTATTAGTTCTTCTCTATTTTTATTTATTGCTTCTCTTTCCTTCTCTTGAAGTACCCTTCCATTCATTGGGTCCTGTATAACATGTGGAACCAATGGTGTTCCCAAAACCGGGCACTAGGAGTAGGTCTACTGGGTCCTTCTTGGTATGGCGGAGGGTTTTTCATTACAATGACCTCCATAAAATCATCTTCTGATTCTCCACTACCTGTCATCGTTAAATGTTTGGCTTTCTCTGTGCACTTGCCTCCTGACTGTTCCTCAGCCATTAGTACAGGATATAATCCTTCAGTCACCATTGATTGTCTCCATTGTTTCATCTGATTATCTCGTGATTCGCGCGGTTGTCTAGGATAAAACCTCCTAAAACTTCTGCTACTTCTGGATCTATCGCGCTCAAATGCATCAGTCTCCCATTCTTCTAAAGCCTCATATTGTGTTACTGCTGGAGCGCAGAAACCTTGATAACGGGGAATACAAACCCGTACCGGTATCCTCCCTGCGTCACAGACCCGACGTCACACTAACTCATTCACACATGCAGTCATTGGTGGGGCCCATAACATCAACACACACACTAACCATTCACCGGTCTGCACACAGTTGGAGGGATGAGCGGTTCAGGCACTCGACATGTGAGGGGAATACCTTATAACCTATAGGGAAAGAAAAGTTATTTTACAAAATATACATCAATATCCCTTCGCCTACAGATCTCAATCCTAAACATCAAGGCAATCCTCCCACTTGGTCAATGGACCAAATAGTTGGATTGGTTGATGGTGATCTAGAACCAGCTAAAACACATATTAAGATTTAGATCTTACCCTTCTCAATAAACCACAAACTCATTCTTGTTAATCAATATCTGTTTATCTAACATTTCTTTGCGTTTGAATAGTTTATGTCAAATTTCAATTAGATCGCAGAACATCATATTTACCTATTCTGACTATCTGGAGTCCTCTAAGTCTGTCATCATTCGTCAAAGCAGATTAATGTTCAAGTTCTGTGCTCAGCACGCCACAGTCTCAGAGATCGGGAAAGACCAGAGACGTGCAAGCATCTGTCAATGCCCATAGCATTAGGAAAAGTTTGTAGTCCTCAGGTAATTGGGCAGCATCCGGACCAATTAGGATTCAGGAACGCAGCAGTCACCCTAAGTAGTAGAGTTCGCGTAGCGTCACCGTCGTCGTCGTGGTCATCGGTAAGTAGGGTAGGTCCCTCTCTATTACACCATGTACTTTTATAACCAAATCACAGTGAAAAGTTACATTTTGATAATTCCGTACAGTCGTGATTGGTTGGTTGAGATCATCCGATGGGGTTTAGCACAGTTTGAGGGGTGAGGTTACAGTTCAGTTCATTACGGTTTCTTTTGTAAACGTCTATTGTCCTGTCACTTGGCTGTTGTCCCACCGTGGCCTTGCCTTAGTACAGTGGGTTACGGGTCATGCAGAGGCTGCAGTTATCTTTGTTGCACATGCGCTGTTTGCTCCGCGCCTCGTGGGACATTTGCCACATCGTCGTGTCGCGTCGGAGGCCATTTTATAATTTAGGCCCAAACGCCAATTTAAGCGAAACAAACACAAAAGAGTAATTAATGCATAGAAATAATAAATCTAATGTTAACCCCTTACTAATCCCTCTATGTGCTCGCATTTATCTAGCGTATAGCGACATTTAAAGCGTTTATATTCACCCTATTATGTTGTCTTCTCGGGCAACATTACAGAGACATCACAAAAGCAACATATATCATGCAATATTCTATTTATTACATATACTACTGTTAGTATGCGTACAGATTTTAGTCATAAAGGTTATTTAGCCATGCAAAATGCAAATCCCACGTATATTATGTATATTAATAATGTTGATTAATAAACATGCAAAACTCATTAAATACAATTATAGTTAATAGATTATTCAATTAGTGATCTCATGCAGAATGGGGGGGTATACAAAATGTGGTGCTACCCGGTCCATCAATCCCCCCTTTGGTGATTTTATCACCACACCATTAAAATTTTGTTTCAATTTGTCAAGAAAGTGAAATGAATTCCTTTCAGTTAATTTACATCTCTGTTTCCCCAAATTCTTCACTTCTAGCTGTTTTATACATGCTTTCCTTCATTTCTTCTAATTCTACTTCTTCAAATTCCCTCTCTTGTCTCTTAATTTGCCTTCTTTTCAAATTTTCTCTTTTTAACTTTTTCTGTATTATCTTTCTTTTATGACACAGGAATCCTAATCTTAGAATTAATCCTATAAAAATCACACAGGTTAATGGAAATAAGATCCTACCTATAAAGGTACCACCTAAGTTTAATAAGAAATCCTTAATAGAAGAAAGTTTCTTCCCAATCTTTTCCCTAACACTTTCAATCTCCAGTGGTGTAATTTCCTCATGCAATTCAGTTATATTTTTAAGATCTTTACTTTCGTCAGGAATGTAAGTACAACAATGTTGAATTTACAGCATTCCACAGACTCCACCCTCTTTTACCAATAATATATCAAGGGCAAGTCGATTTTACATTACCATAGCACGCATGGCAACCATTTCAGTATTTACCAATAAAAATCCTCCAGCGTTGCTTGTTGACAAGCGATCCACTACTGTTGATAGTCTTCTAATTTTGTTTGCAGAGATATTCCCACTACTGGTATCAATGCTCCAAAGATGTCTCCTACAATTTCTGACCAAGATTCTCTCATTCTACGAGCTAATAGACTACCTAACTTATGTACACCATCTTCTCCTCTTCCCATGTGAAATATCTTTGGAAAGACCAAACCTACATAACATGTGCCATACCAGTGATCTGGCAACTGATAATATGCCTTGTTACCGCAGATAAAATATAACCAAGGCACTTTTGTCTTGTTCAGTTTGGCATTTGATCGTCTTTCACTTTTCTCTCATAATCTTCATACAGAACTTCCTGAACATCCTTTCTCTTCTCCGATGTCGGACAAGATAACTCTCAGGATTTCCGACTCTTCGTCTTCCTCAACCACTTCCGGTACAGTCACCTCTGGATTTTCTTGGCTGTCCACCTCTTCTTTTATTTCAGGCAGGGCCACATACGACCATTCTGGCGACTTATACATCTGGTTAGGCTTTCTTATTCTTTTGTTTTCGTCTGTTGTAGTTAATTTCTCATCTTTTGAGTTTTCCTGACTCGATACATCATTCACCTGCTCTGCTCTTGGTGAATTCACTTGTGTCAGTCGATATCTTAGTCTCTTTATCTTATTAGGCCAGATTTCATCTCTTGCTGATCTTTTCGATGTACTTCCTTTATCATTCTTCTCAGCTCTCCATGCTCTTTTCCTCAGGACTCGACCTTCTAGTACTTCCTCATCACTTTCCTCTGTTTCTGTTTCAACTTGCTTTTTGCTTTCAGTTGTTCTTCTTTCCACCACTTCTTTTAATTTCCCTACTTCTGTCCCTCCTCATGTTTCTTGCACAATATATTCCTGCTGACTAGCTGTCCCTTCTTCTAACTGGATGTTGGAATTCCCTACAACTCCTTGGGGGTCTTCCGCAAGAATTTTTCCCTCACTTTCTGTATCTGGCACCTGTTCATCTATTTTTGTTACTTCAGGTGGAATTTCTCTCAGTTTTTCATCAAGAATTTCCTTATCAATAACTTTTCCAATTGTCTCTTCACTGCTTTTCTCCTTTCCGGAGCATATCGGTATCTGTTCAGTCTCTGAGTCTGAGCTGGTATCAGAAATCTGCAACCTCCTTCTCAAGGGAATATTCTCTGGGACAAATGTCAAATTTGGCTCTGTCTCCCCCCTTTCAGGGTTTTCTCTTGTTCTTACTTCTTCAGCATCCGATTCAGAACTACTTTCTGACTCGTCATAATATTCTCGTTCTTGATTATCCACTGGATTTGGGATTCTCAATGTGGGACTAGCATGGATCCAGTTCTTGATCCCAGCACACTTCACAGCTGTTGTTGTAGTCAAAATCACATGTCGTGGTTTTCCCCAATGTGGGACTAGACAGTTCCTTCTTCTGTGTACTTTGATTCTCACCCAGTCTCCTGGGCTCAGATCATGAGCTTGCTTCTTTTCAAGGGTGGTGGCATCCGATCCAACCTGATGAAACACAGAATGAACTGCGTCAGCCAGCCCCTTACAGTAATCCAACACCAAGTCATCAGATATAGGCAACAGCTTGTTGACTGGTATGAATACATGGCGCATTGCTCTTCCCATGATTATTTCGTGGGGACTCAAACCTGTGGTTCTATCTGGAATTGATCTAATAGTCATGAGTACCAGAGGCAAG
Source organism: Triturus cristatus (assembly GCF_964204655.1). Lineage (NCBI taxonomy): Eukaryota > Metazoa > Chordata > Amphibia > Caudata > Salamandridae > Triturus > Triturus cristatus. The sequence continues at coordinate 1,270,525,975 of NC_140585.1, read as the reverse complement.
ACATCAGGCCATTTCAAACCTGTGGCTAAACACATTTTTCCCAATCGGTTTTTAATAGTGCCATTCATTTGTTCCACCAGACCAGAATCCTCTGGGCGATAGGCACAATGTAGTTTCTGTTGTACATTCAATGCTTCACAAATCAATTTCATGATCTCATTATGAAAATGCTTTCCTCTATCTGATTCAATGGTAACTGGGAACCCGAATCTAGGGATGAATTCCCTCAAAAGCAGTTTTGCTACAGTAATTCCATCTCTCCTTCTTGTGGGATATGCTTCTACCCATCTAGAAAACAAACAGACCATTACTAGAACATACCTTAAACTATTACAATGTGGCATCTCAATGAAATCAACCTGCATTCTGGTGAAAGGCACTCCTTCTCGACCCATCGTTCCTAGGCTTACCACTGTCTTTCTTCCTGGATTGAACTGCTGACATATAAGGCATCTTTGACAAAGGCTCTCGGCTACAAGTCTAAATTTAGCATTTTACCATGTTTGCTTGAAGGACCGAATCATCGCGTCCCTCCCTATGTGTCCCTGTCCATGATACATCCGTGCCATGGTAGACACCATGCTATCAGGCATGACTGGTCTTCCATCTCGATAAACCCACACATGATCTGTTACCCTTGGTGCACATCCTGCTTTTACCCACTGTCTCATTTCCTCATCTCCTGTTTCTTCCTGCAATTGCCTCACTTCTTCCCATGTACCCACAATGTTAGTAAACATTAGTGGCAAGGAATTCATTTCCCTCTCTTTAGCCCTGTTCACTGAGTTCTGATTACGAGCACAATATTGGGCCATATCGTTGGCATACTTATTCCCAACCGCGATATAATCAGCGGTTTGTACATGAGCAGCACACTTTACAACAGCCAATTGCTTTGGCAGCTGTATCGCCTCAAGCAACTTCCCAACCACTTCAGCATTCTTTATGGGAGTTCCACTTGAAGTTAGAAATCCTCTCTGCAGCCAAATCTGGCCAAAATCATGCACAACACCAAAACCATACTGACTATCAGTTATTACAGTCACTCTCACATTCTTTCCAATCTTGCATGCTCTAGTTAAAGCTATCAGTTCAGCAACCTGAGCTGATTTTACTCCCTTCAGGTAAGATGCTTCCATTACTGCTGCAACTGTGCACACTGTATATGCTGCACTCCGATTTCCTTCATCTGTTCTCAAACATGACTCATCTACAAACATCACAAAGTCACTCTCAGACAAGGATACATCTTTTATATCAGGATGTGGTTTTGTACAGAAATCCAATACATCCAAACAATCATGATCCACTTCGTCCCTGACTTCAACATTTTCAGCATCAGGTAGTAGCATTGAAGGATTCACATTCAAGCATCTCGCAAGGCTCACATTCGTTGCACCTAATATGACTTTCTCATACTTAGTCAGCCGACTATGTGTCATGAATTGAGTGTGACTCCTGGTTAAAAGAATTGCCACACCATGAGGTACATACACTCGTACAGGATATCCCATCACAATTCCCTCACTCTGTTCCAGACTCTTACAAGTGGCAGCTACTGCTTTCAAACAACCTGGCAAAGCTACAGCTACAGGGTTTAGCATAGCTGAGAAATATGCAATTGGTCTTCTCAATTTTCCATGTTTCTGTATCAATACAGAGAGTGCACATCCATTCCTCTCACTACAGTACAACTCGAACTCCTACTCATAGTCAGGCATTCCTAACGCTGGTGCTTCACACAAACTGTCTCTCAATTTCTTAAATGTTGCTAGTTCTTCCCTATCTAAGTCAATGGGATCTCTCACATCACTTCTCGTCAGGCGTACCAAAGGTTTTGCAATCAGGGAAAAGCCACTTATCCACTGACGACAATACCCAACCATTCCAAGAAACATCCTCATTTCTCTTTGCGTCATTGGGGATCTCATTCCTTTTATTATCTTGATCCTGCTGTTGTTATTTTCCTCAATCCTTTTTTCAATTTTGTGACCTAAATATTGTACTTCCTTCTGACAAAATTGCAATTTCGATGGTGACACTTTAAGTCCTCCATCTGCCAAATGGTTTAACAATGCTATGGTATCCATTACACAAGCTTCTCGAGTTTTCGAGGCCACAAGCAGGTTATCAATGTACTGAACTAGCACTGAATTCTCGGTAATTTCTAAATCCTCCAAAGACTTTTTTAATATCTGATTAAATATCGAGGGGCTTTCCGTATACCCCTGTGGGATTCGGCCCCAAGCCAAAATACGTTCGCCAAAACGAAACGCAAACATTTGCTGGCTATCATGGTGCAACGGGATGGAAAAGAAAGCGTGACATAAGTCAATTACTGTGTACCATTCTGCATCATGAGGAATTTGATACAAAATCACAGATGGATTTGGTACAATAGGACAGCATGACACTACAATTTTGTTTATCTTTCTCAAATCCTGCACTATCCTGAACTTTCCATTAGGCTTTTTCAGTCCCATGATTGGTAAATTACATGGACTACTCATTATTTCTCTCAAAATTCCTTGTTTAATCATTTTCTCGATTATAGGGGTTACTCCTTCAATTATTTTAGGTGTCTATTTATATTGAGGAACATTTGGGTAGCTTAATTCTTCTTTCACTGTTACTTTTACGGGATCCACATTTCTCATCAATTCTACATCCTCTCCTGTAAAATCCCAGACTTCTGCTTTCACTGTCTGTTTTAATTCTTTTGGTAATTCATCAGGGTTGAATACAGCATAGGCTTCAGTAACCTCAGTTTCCATATTTGCCATAGTAATTTTATACAATACGTCTTCATCAGGGGTCTCAAATGCTATACCACCAGGGGTAAAAAATGTGTTGCAATTCATTTTGCACAACAGGTCTCGTCCTAATAGGTTTACAGGACTTGAATCACACATGTCAAAGCGGTGCATTTCAGAAAATGTCCCTGTATTGACCTTTACTGGTTCTGTGAGATATGTTTTGATCTGTCTGTTGGATACTCCAACCACTTGGATTGTTTCATCCGAGGGAGGAAGATTCTTAACATCAGCTGACCTAACAGTTGATCGAGTAGCACCAGTATCTACTTGTAAAGTAATATTTTCATCATTTACCTTTCCATCTATTAAAAGGGCCTGTCTGGTCTACTTCTAGAGTTGTGCCAAGTACGCACTCTTCTTCCTCCCTTCGGCACCGTCAATAACCTTCTTCTGACACACTCTCATCGCGTTGTAGCCAATACTGCGAAGCAGCGCTAGCGGGCGGCAGCTTAGTTACCTGTTCCTCGCTGTAGAATCCTGTCTCATTACTGTATTTCTGTGAATTTACGGTCTGTGGAATAGGCGGTTTTGGCACCTGATTCTGTTGGGTAACAACCTGCTGCTGTCGCTGCGGTTGACCACTCACCTCTTTCTGCACCTGTGGATTCAATGATGCATTATCACCATTAGTATTTGGGGAAAATTTACACTCAGATTTCCAGTGCCCTATTCTTCCACAATTATGACATGGCCATTTCTTTTTGGCTTCTTCAATATTAAACTGTCCCTTTCCCTTTCCAGTATTAAATCTAGGTTTTGGTCCTGCATTATTTGCTTGTTCAATCAATTGCGCTTCCTGTCTTTCTGCCACTTTCACTTGTGCCCACATAGCCTTTACCGCGCTGCGCTGAAGGTTCCGTGCGCGGGCGGGGCCGAGACGGAGCGGTTCCGTCATGCACACAGCGCGACCGACGCGCAAGACGGAACAGCTCCGTCACACGCATCGAAGGGGTTAATCATTTCTCTAATTTCAGGACGTAGTCCATATACAAATCTGTATACAAAATGACTTAAATCCTTTTCGCTCAAATGTTCGTCACCACTAAATTGCTTAAAGGCAAGAATTAACCTTTCATAGTATGCATGTACTGACTTCTTAGCTTCTTGATGAGTTCGGTCTATGTTTACCCAATCAGTCTCTTTGGGAGGTACTTTGTTTTTCAAAAAGGTAATTACTTGTTCATATTTCTTAATCACCTCTGGATCAGGGGCACCTGTCTTTGGATCTCTAGGGTATTTTTTTGTAGGCCAGTCTATTACTATTTTATACTCTGTCCATAAATCTGCTGGTACTATTATGTCAAAAAGGCTATTTAAATCAATCCACAAAACTTTTGATAATTATACAAATCTGTCCACTTCTCTATACCACTCGACTGGCTTTTCGCGTAGTCGAGGGAAATCATTTGTAAATGACAAAATATCTTGCCTAGTCCAAGGAACATGTACATATCCTCTTCCTGGAATTTCTCTCATAGGGCATTCTTTCACTATCTTTTCTTTTTCTCTTACTGGGAAAGCTGCAAATGCTTTTTCTGAGGCATCATCTCGTTTTCTAAACCACCTACTTGTCCATTTATCCACATCTCCCCATTTTCTCAACAAAATGATTGTGTCTTTAATCTGGATTATTCGTCCTGTGGTGTTCAAATTTTCAATATCTTTCTCAGTAAAATCTACTCGATATGGTTTTTGTAAAGCCTTTACTTTTTCAATGTCTATACCCATTTCATTTGCTACTTCCTCTAATCTTTCATGTAGATTCTTTGCTCTCCAAGTTATACTTTTGCACAAAAAGAGTAATTCTTCATCCTGATAAGATTTTAATTTCTCTGTGGGGATAGTCCCTACTATTAATTCTTCCAAAACCATCCTTAATTTGGCCACATCTATAGATTGAGATTCTCTGTCTTTTCTCTGTAAACTCCCTAACCATTCGCTCAATTCTTCTGAAGTAGGACCTACAGATTTTTCCTCATTCCCTCGTTCTAAGTCTCTTGGGGTCTCTGATATGGAATCTGTAGTCATTATTAGTCTTTCAACTAAACCTGGATTTGCTATCAAATTTTTAGGTGTACGCTGTTCTGATGTACTTACTGTTTGTCTCCATGGGTTCTCTTCTGAATGTATCCTTGGCCTCTCCGTCTGTTAATTACTGTTATAAGGGACCATTAGACAGTGTTCATTATCTTTCTGTTTATCAAAAATAGGCATCACTGGACCTATAGTTACTGGAACAGTTACGGCTTCTAAATTTTTAGTCAACTCTCTAATCTTTTCAGTTAATTCCAGGGTTGTTTTTGCTAATTCTGCAGAATTTTCACGACTTACCTTATTATCCTGTTTTCTCTCTATTTCTCTGAAAGAATTATTTTTACCTAACTCTTGGGGTACTGGCTCAGTCTTAATGATTCACAACGTTTCTCTCATTGGGGCACTTGGTGTCAACATGCCAGAATCTGGTTGATATGGGGTGGATTTTTATAAAACATGTTGTCAAGAACATCATCCTCCAATTCATTCACTCCATACCCTCCTGATTCTATATTATGTCTCTTTTCCGTACATTTTCTGCCACTAATTTCTTCCGCATGTCCCACAGGAAACAAACCATCAGCCATACTTGCACTTCGCCATCTCCTCATTCTGTCATCATGATTTTCCTGTCCATGTGATCTACCAAACATGTACCTATATCTTCCGCCAAACATGTACCTATATCTTCCGCCACTCCTCTGTCTTTCTCTGTCATTCATCTCATCTTCCCATTCCGTCAATGCTTCAAACTGTGTTAGTCTAGGTCTCGGTTCTAAATTCATCATTCTTTCTCTCAAATTTCTCAAAACCGCTAAATTAAATGAACCATGCTATGGAAATGCCAAAACTCCATCATCCTTCCTGTACTTCACCCAATTGTCCAACCAAATACAAGTATGATATCCATATTTCGCAACCATAACTAATGAGGGTGTTTTCGGTGGAAGAGGCAACTGCCCATCCCTAGTCACAATCGGTTTGTCCTTTTTAAATAATTTCTTAATTTTTCCAAAATAGGACTTTTTCTCTTTTTCTGGTGGATCATAATACATCATTTTGTGTTCCATGTATCGCTAGTCTTTCCTTACGACTGTTCTGTTTTAACCAATCGTAGCGTGACTCACACTAACGCACCAGTCCGGAGCGTCTGTGTCACCCTGTAATTCTCCACTCCTAGCGCGGCATACATTAGCACATCTTACTGACTAGCCAATCCCAGCGCGGCTTTTCTGACGTCAGCTTTTCTCGCTGTCGCAGCTCTTGCTCCTGCTGACCTCTCCTTTACAAAATTTTATCGGTAACTTTTCTTACGTTCTTTGTACTTGCAAATCTGTTAGTAACGACATAAAAACACCACCATAGTCCACTTCGCTAACCGAAGAATAGGAAATGACCTTTCTCACAAGAATTCCGTCTTTCCCGAGAGCCTCGCTTACCTCTGCCCTACTACGGAATCGTTACTTCCGTTGATAAAGTAGCACATCCCTCTACTGCACCCATCTAGCAAGCATCAGTTAACCGTTTCTCCAGAATTAAGACACATAGGTGCCGATTACGATCCTGTAAAAAAATTCCCCGTACGACTCGTATCCGGTCTTTTTACCGTACGAATCGTACAAGTGCCGTACAAACTGCCAAGTACGATTCGCATGAGAAAAAGTCCATACGAATCGCATTGGGAATTATTCCCCACACGTCCTCGGGTCGGAAAATGTGTCCGACACGTCCTCGGACGATTTACCGTACAAACGTGAAAAGTGAAGTCCGACCGCGCAAGTACGATCCATCCCGTGCGTCCGAAGTCACAACCGTATGGAAAAAACACCGTCCGCACCGAACTCCCAGAGCAACCATGGAGACATGTGCCCACATACGCGCCGAACCCCCCCCGCCCCCGTATGTACGCGCCGACACCCCCCCGCCCCCGTATGTACGGGCCGACCCCCCCCCCAGCCCCCGTATGTACGCGGTGAACCCCCGTGTATGTACACCCGTGTTCGAGTCGTACCCCCACCCGTGTATGTACACCCGTGTTCGAGTCGTACCCCCACCCGTGTATGTACACCCGTGTTCGAGTCGTACCCCCACCCGTGTATGTACACCCGTATTCGAGTCGTACCCCCACCCGTGTATGTACACCCGTGTACGTGTCGTACCCCCGTGTATGTACACCCGTGTTCGAGTCATACCCCCACCCGTGTATGTACACCCGTGTACGTGTCGTACCCCCCGTGTATGTACACCCGTGTACGTGTCGTACCCCCCGTATATGTACACCCGTGTACGTGTCGTAACCCCCCCGTGTATGTACACCCATGTACGTTCGAGTCGTACCCCCACCCGTGTATGTACGGTGCGTACCCCCAGCACTACGCGCTGGGGGTATGCACCGTACATACATGGGTGGGGGTACGACTCGAACGTACACGGGTGTACATACACGGCTGGGGGTACGACTCGAACACGGGTGTACATACACGGGGGGTACGACACGTACACGGGTGTACATACACGGGTGGGGGTACGACACGTACACGGGTGTACATACACGGGGGGTACGACACGTACATGGGTGTACATACACGGGGGGTTCGGCGCGTACATACGGGGGCTGGGGGGGTCGGCACGTACATACGGGGGCTGGGGGGGTCGTTACGTACATACGGGGGCTGGGGGGGTACGACGTGTACCGGGCCCCCTAATCTGGTCGTTTCGCGCTGTACTTTGCTTTTCCGGCACTTTTTGGGTGCCGTGAAAATATTGCCGTCCGGACTGCTGTCGGTCCGAATCGTACTTCCTGGGTCGTGAAACGCTGCCTGAAAGCGTCCCGACGTCACGTCGCAGCATTCCCGGATCACATTCGTATGTATATTTTCGTCGGTCGGTGTTTTTTTACGATTCGTACGGAAATGGTGTTTCCGTGCGAATCGTACTTCCATGTTTGTAAAGTTTTACAACCGGGTACGAGTTGGACGGAGAAAACGCTCCGACCGACGGTTCGTACCCGGTTTTTCCAGGATCGTAATCGGCACCTTAGTTGGAGACGCAATGCTCCTGAGAAATAAAACCAGAGTTTCACACTTAACCTGAATGTAATTTCATTCACGCACTTTCATACGGAAAATGTAGTTCATTCACACAGAATTATGTCTTTCCCGAGAACAGCGAACAGTCCGTCCTACTACAGAATTATAACACGTGTTAATAAAATAACACTTCCCTCTACTTTATCCTTCTAACAAGCTTAGGGAACACCCATTACCTTTCCAGTGATAAGCTTTATTAGAGCTCCTTTTCTGGACTCCTGGTACCTAAGACCAAAATTTCACAGGTGACCTTCGCTACCATACATTTCTCTCATACAGAAAATATCCCTAATGGCAATACACAACGATGTTCCCAAATCGAACCCAGACAATGCGTCATGCAACTCCAATCGTCACACGTTTTTCCCCGTGTACCTACAGGGCAACAACAATTCTGTCTTTCCAGAAAACAGCGCTTACCTCTGCTCTACTACAGAACTGTTACAAACTTCTGACTTCCTACATCCCAGAAGCCGTCAAACAACATTTAACTCGACGTAACTCAACATAGAGTGTTAATACATAAACCAATACTAATCAATAATCAATAAGCAATTTACAAGCAATAATCACCAAACCAAAACAATAAAACCATCATCCTGCTACCAGAAAAACCTCTGGAGCGCAGAAACCTTGGTAACGGGGAATACAAACCCGTACCGGTATCCTCCCTGCGTCACAGACCCGATGTCACACTAACTCATTCACACATGCAGTCATTGGTGGGGCCCATAACACCAACACTCACACTAACCATTCACCGGTCTGCACACGGGTTGGAGGGATGAGCTGTTCAGGCGCTCGACATGTGAGGGGAATACCTTATAACCTATAGGGAAAGAAAAGTTATTTTACAAAATATACATCAATATCCCTTCCACCTACAGATCTCAATCCTAAACATCAAGGCACTCCTCCCATGTGGTCAATGGACCAAATAGTTGAATTGGTTGATGGTGATCTAGAACCAGCTAAAACACATATTAAGATTTAGATCTTACCCTTCTCAATAAACCACAAACTCATTCTTGTTAATCAATATCTGTTTATCTAAAATTTCTTAGCAAAGTTAAATTTGTGTTTGAATAGTTTATGTCGAATTTCAATTAGATCGCAGAACATCATATTTACTTATTCTGACTATCTGGAGTCCTCTAAGTCTGTCGTCATTCGTCAAAGCAGATTAATGTTCAAGTTCTGTGCTCAGCACACCACAGTCTCAAAGATCGGGAAAGACCAGAGACGTGCAAGCATCTGTCAATGCCCATAGAATTAGGAAAAGTTCGTAGTCATCAGGTAATTGGGCAGCATCCGGACCAATAAGGATGCAGGAAAGCAGCGGTCACCCTAAGTAGTAGAGTTCGTGTAGCGTCACCGTCGTCGTCGTCGTGTTCATCGGTCAGTAGGGTAGGTCCTTCTCTATTCTACCATGTACTTTTATAACAAAATCATAGTGAAAAGTTACATTTTGATAATTCCGTACAATCGTGATTGGTTGGTTGAGATCGTCCGATGGGGTTTAGCACAGTTTGAGGGGTGAGGTCACAGTTCAGTTCATTCCGGTTTCTTTTGTAAACGTCTATTGTCCTATCACTTGGCTGTTGTCCCACCATGGCCTTGCCTTAGTACAGTGGGTTACGGGTCATGCAGAGGCTGCAGTCATCTTTGTTGCACATGCACTGTTTGCTCCGCGCCTCGTGGGACAGTGGCCACATCGTTGTGTCACGCCGGTGGCCGTTTTATAATTTAGGCCCAAACGCCAACTTAAGCAAAACAAACACAAAAGAGTAATTAATGCATAGAAATAATAAATCAAATGTTAACCCCTTACTAATCCCTCTATGTGCTTGTATTTATCTAGCGTATAGCGACATTTAAAGCGTTTATATTCACCCTATTACGTTGTCTTCTCGGGCAACATTACAGAGACATCACAAAAGCAACATATACCATGCAATATTCTATTTATTACATATACTACTGTTAGTATGCGTACAAATTTTAGTCATAAAGGTTATTTAGCCATGCAAAATGCAAATCCCACGTATATTTTGTATATTAATAATGTTGATTAATAGACATGCAAAACTAATTTAATAAAATTATAGTTAATAGATTATTCAATTAGTGATCTCATGCAGAATGGGGGGGTATACAACATTTTGTACTACCCGCTCCATCATTACTCTTGGTCTGGGCTCTAATTCATTCATTCTTATTCTCAGATAATGTAGAATTAAACATACCATGTTCTGAGTAAGCTAGCACTCTATCACTTTTCGTATATTCTATCCAATTTTCCAACCATACACAGGTATGATAGCCTCTTTCCATCATCATGTATGATGCGGGCATTTTCGGAGGAGGGATAAGAATTCCCTCTCTAGTCTTAATGGGGTTATCCTTTTTAAAATAATTTTTAATTTTCTGCATAAATGTCATTTTTCTTTTTTCTCCATACATTTTGGGTGTCGATCCTTTTATATATTGTTTTTTGGCAAATCCTAAATACCTTCTGTCTCGGCGATTCCCTATTAATGTTGGATCATATCTCCACATGCAAATCCCACTGTCAATTATTATTGTAGCTTCTATTTTACTTATCCAATTAAATGTTTGCTTTTACTCTACTAGTTAACCAATACCAGCGCAGCTTCTATTCTTTCGACCAATCAAATTCTGTTTCACGCTATGCGTTTAGCCAATACTAGCGCAGCTTTTCTGGGACATCAGTATCACTCCTTACTACTGACCCGTCCTTTACAATTTTGCATCAGTCACACGCCCGCTGTTCCAACCAATCCCAGCGCGGCCCTCTGTGACGTCAGTGCAGCACCCGCAACTGACCCCTCCTTTACAAGGTAAAACAAATAACTTATTTTTCTTACAATTTACAGACAAAATTCATTAAATGACAACATAGAAACATTTGCTACTCTGTTTACTCCGCTAAAATCAGAAAGTCAATTACATTTACTGCGCGTAAAACCTTTCCGCTTACTCTTCACACACTACGAGCAAGACTCTTCCGCTTGCTCTTCACTCAAGCGCCGACGAACCTGCTACTGCTTCAGTATTACCCTTTCTAGGTGATATAAGACCAAAGTTTTACCAGTGAACTCTTTGTATCAATCACTCTCACTTTTATACAAATGAATGCCTAAATCAGCACTGCCAGCCTTGCATTGCCTTTCAAAAGACACACAATTGATGGACAGAATGCAGAACAAATCAAAACATTCACCCCCAGTCAAAAGATCTGGGTTAAATCCATCATTCTTTTGCTCACCATGCCACCCCAGTTTAGACCTGGCCATTATACCCTTTTGTATCGCTTTGTTCCCCCTAAGCTGGCAGGGTATGCCCAGACGTGGGTCCATTGCTCACTTTGCCACTGGATTCAAGATAGCCTGGCTGATGAGGGTTATGAACCCGAAACCGGTCCCAGGATGCTTGTTTCCGGTCCAGGGAAGACATGGCTTGGCAGTTCGGGCTGGACTGTTCCCATGAGGCACAGGGTCAGACTGATTTGCATATGGCCATATCTGAACTGGGGTGGTGGAGTGAGCTAAAGAATGATGATGGATTAAACCCAGATCAGTTGACTGGGGGTGAGTGTTTGATTTGCTCAAACGCTCTGTCCATTATCCCCTTTGGTATCGCTTTGCATAGCCTTTCAGCGCTATCTTTAACAAACGAGTAATCTCACTGCAGTGAGGTTTCCATTCACCACCCACTATTCAATATTCCTGGGAATTTCCAGACTACATAGAACAAGATACAAAACGGGTTTGTTAATACATAATCATTAATTCAAAATTTCAATATTTTCACCTAACTAGCTATTAAAATAAACCATAGCTCTGCTACCAGAAAAACTGATCCAGCGGGTTACCAGCTAGAGATACTCACAAACCACATACTCACCTGGGCCCATTAAATACACATTCACATGAGCTAGTAAAGTACCGCTGGGGTCAATTTGTTGTACTAATACCTATAAGATGAATTTACCTTATAATTTCTTATTAAACCTTTCCGACCGAATGTACTTTCCTCTGGTCAATGGACCTTTTAGTTAACTATTGTAGGCAAAAATTGACATTAGAATAAAATCTCTTTAAATAACCACAGACTCTGGAGTCTAGTTAAATTCATGTGAGCCAAGAACCCAAATACAATTCGTACACAGTTTTCTCCAAGGAAGGAAATAAAATGCAAGTCAGAAAAAAAAAATCGTTAAACAATGTTATTACGATGACAGTACCTGAATAGGGAGAAATAGAGAGAGCAGTACAATGACATACTATACAGAATTATAGCTACCTAGGACGGTGTGGAAACCAACCCCTTCGCAAGGAGCTGGAAAGGGTCCCCTGGGACAGATCATGTGACAAAGGTTCAGGACAGGATTCCGGGACAGGATAGATGGCCTCTTCTAGATCCAACGCCTGCGTCGCACCCCTCTCTGACACTATCTTCCTCCTCGATTCTTCTGCGATCTTCTTCTAGATCTTTACCTTTCCCTCCTCAATTCTTCTGCGATGTTTTTCTAATCAATTAGGGTTTAGGCTCTAAGTCTGCAATTCGAGTCTTCTTCAATATTTGCTCAGTTCTCGGACAGCATCCCAGTCTCTCTGCATCTCAGCAACACGAGCTCTGCTTCTACCTAACTAAAACTACCCAATTATAGCCTTCTAATGGTACACACCACTCCTAAATGTTTCCAATTTATTAAACTTCTAATTCTTATTGGATAAGCGAGGGGGTAAGATCATCACACCATGCTAAGTTTTAATAATTTTCTTTAGTCTATTTTTCAGCGTTCACGCCCCTTAATTTATTTTCCCAAGCTTTATTTCCCACCCGCATTTCACATCTTTATAAAAAAAAAGAATACATTTAATATTTTTCTCATTCATCATTCAGGCTGTCCACTGCTTTCTCAGGACATGTTGCGATCGTGGCCTTGGCTGAGGTTCACGAACATCATCATGGTTCCTGGTGGGTTATGAGTGCGCGTGCGTCGGGAGTCACATGGTGTATAGACTTTAGTATTGCTCCGAGGCCCAAATACGAACTAAGTAGAAAGAGTCAAAGAAACATGTTAGAAATCAAAATAAAATGATTTCACTGTATACCACCTATTTCTAATCCCATTTACTTATAAAAAATCCTTCACATTAGCATTTTAATAAAGTTGCATGGTTTAGTTTCATCAAAAGCATGCGCTTTAACATGTGAGTTTCAAGCGGCCATCTTAGAAAGGAATGCGCAGCTGCAGAGATTTCCCTCCAAGGAAGGACTCGTCATTGCTACGTAGATGTAGTTGACGCATGCGCAGTACAGAATTCTGCGTTAGCAGCCATTCTAAGTCACACTCGGGTTACTTGTTAGTACGACACATATGCAAGCTTCCTCTAAGTTTAAATGTATGAACTGTAATGCATATTAGTATTTACAAACATAATTATTGCGGTTTTACAAGTTATTTTGAGAGGATTGCATCCGAGCAAGTATCTTTTATACGAGTCCTTGCTCCATCAACACACAATATTGCACCAAAAAGGTAACAGCAGTATCCACTAGATGATACTAGTCTACCAAAATTAAAATATACAACAAGAAGTTCCAGGATCTGCTGGAGTCAAAAAAATGTGCAGTTTTGTATAGCTTACTCTGTAAGGTGCTCTAAATATACACACAGAGTAGTGTATAGGACTGAATGTTATCATTAACTCTAAAGTACTGCAGTACATTTAATTTCTTTTTTCATAGAAATAACATTCTAAAAATTATTCAACCAAAGTTTCATTTATATTATTTTACTTTTTCAATCATTTCATAGGATAAAGTCTGTACATGTGCTTGAAGCAGCATTCCAGCTCAGCACGTATTTCACCCATCTAGTGAAGGGAGCCCAGGACTTTCTCAAGGCCAAAAATCAATATTTAATGCACACATAAAAATTCTATCTTGACAGAAAATCATTCAATTTGATGAAAAAGGGAATTATAGCTTCCTCAGAGATGTAAACGCACGAGGCACAGCAAGGGTGTATCACATATTTATTTTAAAGAATAATTTAAAATATTGGAAACTATAAGCCCATGATCATAAAAGAGATTGTTTGGTTCATTTTCCTTTTGTTCTTGTATAATCTCTGTAGCATAGGGAGATGTAATATCCTAATTCTATTGATCCATCTGTTGGTTGGTTAGTATATAGGTGAGTTTAAAGTTATACCAGTAAGGTGCTACAGGTTTAAATAACCTGGGCCAAAATTGTCCTGCCAAAGAAGATTATGTATTCTCCACTTCTTCTAAACGTGCAGGTCCTTGTCCTCATGCAAGTTACGGCTTGTTTACATTGCCATGTAAATAGATAAAAGAGTCCAGGCAATGTATCCAGCATATCATGCTTTTGTCATTTGTCTCAGTTACTCACAAGCCGGGAGAACAACTCACACATATGGCCAGACACAGGTCCATTTGGTGTGTGGCATAACTACATCACACATGACTTACAGCAGCAAGATATCCTGCCTGGTTACAGAGAAACACTTGATACACAGCAATATGCATTTATCAATGGATTACTGGATGCTGGGCATAGGCAACTGCTACCCCACAAGGGTTCCAGAAACTATAGTAGATAAACAGCTGCTGCTCGGTTGCATGCACTGGTTAATACCCACTGTCAGAAGTTTCACACCCCAGAGGCCAGGACTTCTGGTGATGGGGAAATGTATTCAGTAGATGCAGAGGAGCAACAACCTAGACACTGATGCTTACAGCCATGGGTCAGAAGATTTTCCCTCTACAGTGCGGTGTCAATGCTTTTTCCCAGTTCCCTATGCCTTTTTAGTAAAATAAAACTTTGAAAGCCAACAAGTCCAGAGAAATTTTAAAGAAAATGTTAAAAAAAATGATAGTCTTATCAACTTTGCACACCCGTAGTCAATTGCCAGCTCTCCCGGGGTGCAGGTGAAAAGGCATATCCTTCAACAGTTATTCAGCCCATAGACTGGTGAGGGAACAATTGTCAGTCTTGTGTATACCCCTGTCTAATAATGTCTGTAGTTTCTGTGGAAGTAAAACATCCTTTTGTTCACTGCCCCCCATTCATTTTTGGATTCAAGGTAACTATGTGCCAAATGAATGTATGTATTGTATTGGAACAAAGGGCGAACTAGAACAGAAAAAAAGGATGCAGAATGAAAAATTTAATGTACGTGAGGGACATGATCCAGTCACACATTAATCATTTGTCTTTTCTCTATTCTAATTTTGTTCTGTACTATTGTATGACACTGGCATAAAACCCCAAGTATTATATGCTTCCTTGTGAAAAAGCAAATTTGTTCTTCATGTGCCCTGCTTCCTTGTGGCTGGAGGGAGGTTTATGACAACAACTGTGTGCAGCAAGCATTTTTGCCTATGTAAAAGCATGTTTCTAAAATTGGAGAAGGCTCTGCCAGCATTCATAACTGCATAGAATGAAAGAGAATTTATTTTAGCTATTGAAAATTGTTTTTGAAAAGCGTTATGTGTCTTTCATTGTGCCATGACCTGTTAAAAGGTTTGTATTGCAGAGTGGCGGTAACCACTCAGTAGTTATAGTTAGGATTCCGAGAGATAGGAAGTCCTCGGATTTTTGCTTGCCAATAATGTTTATTAATAACATTTGAAGAATCTCCACAAAAATTGGCGGAGCAATTTCTTTTTTGTGCATTGATTGGTGATGCATGGTTTTGTGGTGATTAGCTACAGGGGTGCAACGAAAAAAGGGAGGATCCAAAAACACTGTTTTCCACCAATTCATTTTCCACCTACTTTTTAAACGGATTTACATGAAGTTTGACAGGAATATTGATTATGGTGTAGAAAGGGTCCTTTTTGTTATTCAATCTGAATTTGTTCAGTTGTATTTTAGTAATAAGGGACAAAAACGCAGTTATTTGGGGCTTTGGAGTACCGCGGTACATGGTGATATCAAAATGCAGTGTTATTGAATAACGAAAGCCCATAAAAATTAAAAGGCAACCAGATTGTGTAGACCACAATTAGGGGCTCATTCCAACGTCGGGCAGACAAGCGACTGACCGACATCGCAGTGGAAGTGAAACCGCCCGAACAGTAGTCGGCGGTTCCACTCCCGGTATTCCAATGCGACTGCCAGCACAGCGATCAGAAATATGCCATTTCCAGTTGCACTTTGTGCCATGGCCTGAAAAATGGCTGCAGCACAAGCTGCAATTGAAAAAGGCATATTTTACACGTCCATTCCCCTTGTGCCAAGCTCCACGTGGTGCCTGGTACACTGTGCTCATGGATATGTGGGAGGCACCACATGGCCCTATTGCGGAGTCCCAGAGGTGCAGGGGCCCTGCTAGGGGCCCCAATAATTCCTTTCTGTCTGGCATTTCATGGCAGTTGGCCCGCATGAAAAGGTAGAGGGATACTGGCATTGGAATCCCTACAGTGGTGCCTGAGCAGGCACCACCCCTATTGTTGGGGTTACTGTTTGTCCGCTGCATCGACGGGCTCCTTGAGCCCATCAGAAAAGCAGCGCTAGGTACCCACGCTCATGTAGATGTTGGTGGGCCTGCCACTGATAGCCTGTGGGTGGCCGGCCCACCGACATCAGAATGAGCCCCTAAGTCTTTGTTCTGTGCCATTTGGTATAATATAGATTATTACTCTTTTTGTAATGTATAGGAAGAAATGAGAGCTAGGGAAAAGTATTTTTATTGATTTATAAATTATCCAGAAAGTGCCACAGTACTTATTGAAATGATAAATATATATCTATATGTGTGTATGTTTATATATAGATATATATTTATAACAAAAACAATTAGACATAATATAGTGTGGCGCTTAAAAGAGCATTTGTTTTTCTTTTTTTATAAACACTTTTATTTATTTGTTTGTCAAGCCATGTTTTCAGGTTTGAAATGAGAATAAGGTTTCCATAAGAAGAAATGATTTACACTATTGGGACGATACAGTGCTGCATTGTCATATTTTATATTTAGATAAAAAATGGAAGACATTTTCTGATCACAATGGAATCCTGAGACTGCCTTGTTCACATCTGCGAGTCTTTTGAAACTTAGCAGCATTTACAAAAGACCACTTCCACATTTGTCTCTGACAAATATTTTAGAACAAAAAATGTGTGTTTAGAAACATAGACATTCAGATGGAAAATGTCTCCTTCATCTCATTTTATAATCTAACTACGGTTGAGTGTCCTATATCATTGCCACCACATTAGACAACCATAAAATAAGGATGGCCATATTTACTAACAGAGTAAAGTAGAAGGAGTAACCGATTCAATTTAAAATCTGTATCACCAACACATGTTAGTTATACTCCTTAAAAAACCTAAATAATTTTTAGTACTTACATTCTTAGCATACTGTGTGGCCCAAAACATTAAACTGTGCCCAACAAACCAAACCCACCACCATCTTTCACATACGCTGGCATACAAGAATAAGTAACATAGAGGCAAAAAAATAAGTATATAGAGTTAGATGATTGGCCAATGGAAAACTACATCATATTAATAATCCAATTTTGAAAGGAGGATATTTATTGGCTGAAATATAATTTGGTCTATTAATTCAGCACAATGCTACCTAAACTTAAAATGAGGAAAGAAAATAAACTATTCTGCAGCAATGATGCATTAGAAAGGCATTTGGCACACACTTTTGTGGTCACAAGTCAACAAAAATGAATAGAAAGCTAGATAAGAAATAACATTAGGAAGCATTGTCATCATCGCTTCGAAGAGTTCCAAAAAGCCTGTACGAAATTGAATACCTTGCATATTTTGATCCCCCAAACAGACATTTCGAGAAAAAAAGTAGGACACATATGAGGCAGAGAGAAGTCCATTGTTACATAAACTATTCCTCTATGAAGTTGTTCAGTTCTACACAAATAGAAACACTGTGACCTAAGATGTCAACCATGGTAAATTTCGAGTGGAAGGTACCAATGGTTGTTTAATATGTCGTAGTAAACCTACTCTTATTAATCATTGTAAACTAAGTTGTGAGATAGGAAAAAAGAAACAATTTTACTATTCAAGCCATGGTGCAAAGAAGAAGAACTTATAGGTTCCTTTCAATGATATGAAGGTGCATTTAGTGTTTATAAAATTGACATTGCATTGCTCAAATTTCATACATACATAATAATGCTCAATCAAGAAGTAGAAGAAGAAAGCAGTAATAATGCAGAACTTCAACACAATGCTTCATCTACTAAACATACTTTTACTTCCAGCACTGCTGACCTCCTTGGACAACCAATTTTGTAATACTAAAGCTGTGGTTTCATGGGTGAGGTTCTAAATGCAATGGAGCACGTCAAAAAGTAAGTACTTAATTTAGGTAACTTAGTATGTCAATTAAATAGGGAACAACAAGAAATTTATAAATGCATAAATGAATCTGTGGATCATAAACTTCAAAGTGGAAATGGAATCTGTGAATATACTACTTATGAACTTTCACTACAATATGGAGAAGTAGGCACAGAGACAGGCTTTGTTATTAAAGAAATTACTACTTATCTGCATAAAGTTACTAGCTATAACTTATCTTGTCTTGTTACTGCTCCTACTGGCTTAGCAGCACATACCATCAAAGGAAGTACTTTACTTTGTCTACTCTTACTACCTGTGGAGCATGACAATAAACTAGAATACTTAAAATTAAATACTGATACATGCCAAGAGCATGGTAGAGTCCTTAAAAAACAAAGTTCATGAAGACTACTAGCATATGATCATCTTGAACTGTAAACTTTCCAAATGATGACATAGTAGTGTAACAGATGTCAATGATTACACCGCCTTTGGTTTTTTTCATTCATTGAATATATTAAATGACTGTCTTGTGTTTTCATACTAATAGAAGAGAAACATAATGTGCTATTGTCTCACAAGATTGTTGGGACCAAGACATAGGTCCAGAGCTTTACTGAAAAGTATCCACATGTTCTGAGGACAACCCCTAAATTTCACAAGGTTGGAAACACGTCAAGAGTGTTACAGACCAGAGAGTGTGATACAAAGATAGTACTGGAACACAGGGAAAATTGTGAAAATATTGTGAATAAATTGATGCCTGTCAAAATCCATAGAGTATAAACAGTTCATCCACTTCTGGTAGAAGCCCATTAGGCTGGAACTAGGAAAATGTTAAAATTGGTTCAGCTCTTAGTGGGCTTATCAAGTCAGAAATTTGATATAATTGCTGCCATATATTTACATATAGATGAAACAGTATTGTAATGTTTGTCACGTGTCTAGTTTTGCGAAAATCATTGTGGGTTTAGATTTTTTTTTGTATGTTGGCCAACTGTGAATGATCTTGATGTACATAAAGGATCTAGAAAGGTTATTGAATATAATTTAAAGTAAATGGTGGCCACGTCAATTGATTCGCACGCTCTCGACATTTAAAGCTTTTGCATGTGTTAAAGGACTGTCAGCTTTGACAATATGTTGTATAGTGTATATTGAAGTGAGGCCTAGCCTTGCTGACATACATTGGCCCAATCCCTGCTCTATTCTCTGTATTGTCTCACACTAAGCATGGTGAAAGATACGTGCACCAGAAATTCACCATAGGAGTCTCAAATGTTAAGATAAAGCAGTAGACAGATGTGTTGAACTTCTGGTGAACGTATCTTTGATCATGCTTCTTGTGTGACAATGGCATATTACGCTTCTCATCTATTTATATGTAAATGCAAGACAGTCAGTAAATATAGATCAGTCAAATATTTATAATTTTTCTGGAAATGAATTAATTACTCACCTGTTCAGCTGTGTCTGCTCAATACATTAAATACAAGCAAGCCAGGCCATAAATAAACAATGCCATAAAAAATTCATATTTTTGCCATTCATTGATGTAGATTTATTAGGTCAAGTATTTTATTTCATGAGAAATATTTATCATTTTCATGAAAATTGTGCTTTTTGGAAAAATATTCATGGTAGTCTGTGAAAGTTGCACTCAAAGTTATGTTCTTGCATTCAAATGGCAGGCAAGACGCTTACTTTCTTTACAATTTCTAAAGTAATGCAGGAGAATTGATAACAAGCAAGACCACATTCTGTAAATAGTTTTCTGCTTGAGTCAGCCCCCTGCAGGAAAAATATTACACAAAAAGCGAAAGCATAAGCAGGAAGAAATACTCAAAATACACTACACTCATTAAGCACGAATTATACAAGATTACACTTCCAATCTCTAGGTTGTATTTTGTGGTAGGTTTGTTTTAAAAATGGAAAGATGATTTTGTTGACTTATTTGATGTATTGAAATTATGGATTTGTATCACAATTTGTTTTCTGTACAAAGAATCATGAAAAACCTTCGATCTCATAAAGGGATTGGTGAATGTGCAGAATACCTGCCGAGTTAGCAGGCCACCTACAAATGTTATGTTATGTTATGTTAGGTAAACTTATAGAGCGCACAGCTGCCCCAGCAAAGGGGCATCCCAGTGCTAACAGCAACAAAAAGCAACTGACAGCAAAATAAGCCCATAATAACTAAAGAATGGAGACTGAGGAGCCAATAACAACCCAGGTGGCAAACAGGAGTGGAGAAAACTGCAAGAGGGGCCTATAGTGAAGGGAAAAGATGAGTCTTGAGAGCCTTACGGAAAGCCAGATACTTGTCTATGCTCCAGATGGGCACAGGGAGGGCGTTCCAGAGTTTAGCTGCCAGTGAGCGGAAAGAACGCCCACCAGCGCAAACTCTCCTAACCAGGGGAACAACCACCAGGTGATGGCCCATCGAGCGTAGATGGCGGGTGGGGATGTAGGAAGAGAGCAGGCCGGCTAGGATGACAGGGGAGGAAGAATTCAAGATATTGAAAGCAATACAGAGGGACTTAAACTCCACACGTCTAGCCGCTGGCAGCCAATGTAATCGGCGCATAACACTAGAAGGAGAGCAGAATCTAGGCATGCCAAGAAGAGTTCTGGTAGCTGCATCTTGGACCCTCTGCAGTCTCATAATCTCCGACTTGTTAGCCCCCAAGTAGAGCGAGTTGGCATAGTCCAGTCTCGACAGGACGGATGCCTGGATAATCACCTGCCTGATGGATGGATCAAGAAACCCCCGGAGGTTTGAGTCTGCGTCGAATGCCAAAACACGTCACAGCCACCTTCTTGGTTTGGGTCTGAAAGTTAAGAGCCGAATCGACCCAAACACCTAGGTTTTTCACCACCTGTTTGGTGGCGGGTGCACAACCCAAGGTAGCAGGCCACCAACGTTCGCTCCACAACTCCAGATCTTTCCCTACCAGCACGACCTCAGACTTGCTGGCATTTAGCTGGAGGCAGTTGGCAGTCATCCACCCCCACGACCTCAGCAAGACTGCTCCGAAACTTAGCAGCGTCGTGCAGACCGCAGTCGGAGAGTGCAACTACCAACTGTGTATCATCTGCATATGATACTATTGTCAGCCCTCTGCTCTTGGCCACCGCAGCTAGAGGCTGAACATACAGATTAAAGAGGGTTGGACTCAACGCTGAGCCCTGCGGCACTCCCTGTTTGAGAGTGTGGACTCTGGAGGTAAAAGGGAGGGCCGACACCTGGAAGGCCCTTTTCGAAAGAAAGGAAGCAAACCACTCCAGTGCAAGGCCCGCAATGCCAGCCTCCTCCAACCTCCGCAACAAGATCTGGTGAGAGACCGTATCCAACGCAGCACTGTGATACAATAAGGTCAGTGCCAAAATACGTCCCTCATCCAGTGCTGCCCTCTGATGTTCGGTCACCGATAAGAGCAAATACTCTGTGCTGAGACCCGGCTGGAAACCGCACTGGGAGGAGTCAAGTAGGTTGTTCTCCTCCAGAAAGCCTGACAAGATGGAATTTATATAGGCTTCGGAGATCTTGGTGGCCCATGGCAAAAGAGAAATAGGACGGAAGTGCTCTGGTTTAGCTGAGTCAAGGGTGGGTTTCTTTAATAAAGGAACCACCCTGGCCTGCTTCTAAGTCCTAGAGACAATAGCCACAGACAGGGACATGTTAATAACCTGGCCCAGATGTGTAAGAAGCACAGGTAACAGTCTCATAAGTTGGTCAGGCTTCATGGGATCAGCAGGGGAACCGGATTTAACCGTGCTGCATAGTACATGCAGCACATCCTCAGTGATTGGCGGGAAGGAGACAAGCGTATGGGAGGAGGGGGGTGAACCCCCAGTGCCCGGGCCCATAGCCACCTGAGGAAAGGTCTTATAGATGTTTTCCACCTTGTTCATAAAGGAAGAGGCGAGAGCCTCACAGTGCCCATTTGACTTGATAGAAGAAACAGCGGGTGCCCTAGCCCTTTTAAGATCTTTAAGTATAGAGAAGATTATCTTGGTGGGGTTTTTGCTGTTCCTAATCTCTTCAGCAAAGTAGGCTGCCTGTTCTTTCTGAACGGCCCTATGATATTTCTTCATGTCTGACTGATAACATCCCTTCAAAATAGTGTTGAAATCTCGTCTCCACGCCCGCTCCATCCTCTTACAGGCTTTACACATATTAGCGAGTGTGCCATTGTACCAAGGATTGGATTTTGTGCTATGACACTTAGCTCGTTTGACAGGAATATTTTTGTCCAGAGGACGAGATAGCCAATCTGATAATGCTTTGTCAGCAGCGTCCGGGTCAACCGGCAGGCTAGGCACGCTAGAGGAGAGGATGATGCTAAGATGCTCAAAATTTAGTTTGCGCCAGGGGGGTCGGAGTGAAACTTTCTGAGGCACCCTTCGGGAGGGCTCGGCCCCTGAGAGTGACATGGGGATCAGATAATGGTCAGACCAGCCCACCGGAATGGGGTTAGAGACAGTAAGACATGAAAGGTTAGAGAAGACTGGATCCAGTAGTTGGCCAGCAGAGTGGGTAGAGCCTTGAACCAGTTGATGCAACTGGCAGGCTGCTAGGTCAGCTGAGAAGTTGCCTACTTCTAAGTCGTAGGGGTTGTCAAGATGCAGATTTAAGTCGCCAATGACGGTGAAGTTAGCATAACTAATGGCCAGAGAACTAACTGTGTAAATCAACGCAGCCCTGCACTCCTTCGTGGGACCTGGGGGATGATATACCAATAGGCCAGACATGGTATAATTGGTATTAAAGGAGAACCCAAAGCGTCCACACTTGCACCCCCCAGGGTTTCATTGACAAGGGTGCAGGTATAGCAGGATTTAAAAACAACTGCAATACCACCCCCTCTAGCCTCTCGATTGAGAGTGACAATGCTAAAGCCCAGGGGGAGGGCGAGACCAGGCTCAGCCACCGTGTCTACTGATAACCATGTCGGTGTCAGAAAGAGAACATCAGGGAATTTGTTGTGTAGCAGATCATACACATCAAGGTGGTGCTTAACTAAGGAGCGGCAGTTAAGGCTGAGCAATTTAATGTTCTGTCTGGGGCAGGGAAGGTGAACAGGGAGGGAGGAGATGGTAGTCCAGGAATTGTAGCCACAGTTCCCACAGCAGAACGGACCCTCAGGCAGGTTACGAGGGGGATAGCTGCAGGGGTTCCCTAATTGCCTAATGGCAAGAAGTTTGTCACAGGAATAAGAAAGCTTGTTATTGTTCAAACCGGCAGCATGCCTGGCATCTGGCGAAGTCCAGGTGTGGACGGGCTCAGATGGGCTTGCCTTGGGCACGCATTCGGTGCGCCAGCGGCGCTTTCGCTGCGTGTCCGCGGTCTGTTCATGCCTAAATACCGGCAAGCATGAACAGTATTGCCCCCTCCACTCCCGGAAATACGTCACCAAAGGCGGGTGACAAGAATCAAAATAGCCACCCTACACGCAAACGGCAAATTGCTGCGGTGGACCGGAGCGGAGAGAGAAGCACTGAAAGGTGCGCGGTGCGAGGGGAAAAGCACAGTTGGGATCAAGTTAGTTTAAAAACACCCAAAGCACCAACAACTTACAGCACACCAAATAAAAGTGGAGCCAAAAGATTAATAGAAAATACTATGCAGCTCACCAATATATGCAAGGTCTGTAGTTAGTGTGACTGCACTTTTTTGGCAAAACTGCTTAAAACAACAAAGCAGGACTTTTGGTGAAATTGTATGCTGACCAATCCACCATGTCACAGTAGTATGGTTGTCCAGTTACTATTTTTGAAAGCACAAGATGTTATAAAAAAATGACCCTATTGTGCTGAAGTTTTTGTTGAACACTACGGAGACATTGCTCTTTCCTTCCTGCCCTGGACTAACATACCTTGCATAGTGAAGTTTGGTAGTAAACAAAATAGTGTGAGAATCCCTTCCCTAACTACGTCGGGCCTTCTGAGTTGATTGAGCTGGTAAGTCTGCTGTGACTGGCCTTCCGGGAACACATTTTTGACAGCAGAGCCGGCTGAGAGTCTGCTATTGGAAAAAAAGATTATCTCTTAAGTGAGGAGGAAGCAGAAGCAAAGTGGTGGGAGCACCTGCCAGTTTCTGACAGATGTCCCTTTAGCATGTTAGAGTAAATTTCACCCTTCACTAGGTTAGGACAGAATGAGCTTGCACATCAAAGGGTAAAGTTTTTAAAAATTGATTTTGCCATTGGGATATTGTACTATATATGAAATGCTGCCTGGTGGATCAGATAAACTTTATATTTTAATTGAATTGAATTGAATTTATTTATTTATTTACAAATTGTTAATATATGTGCATGTTTTAATAAGACTATACTATGCATTGTTTTATGACGTAATGCCCAAAATAAATCAAAGGTAGTGTAAACTGTTTGAAATCCTTTACCAAAATGGCAGTAATTCTCACAGGAATTAGAAAGTATTTTCATCGCCAATGAAATTATGTGGCATGATTACTAAACTATTCAAACTTTTTAGCAAATGTTGAAAAAAATGGGTCAAATCATGTAGAAAGCACATAGAGCTCTGGAAATAGAAAATTACACATACATTAAATTGTACTCAAAGTATTATTTAAGCAATATTATCCAAAGTGTAGGGCATTCTCTGGTAGGTATTGATCATCGGTGTGGATTTAGAGTCGAAGCCGAGGGCCGTACTGCCCAGAAATGCCCCCCTCCTACCCACGGATAATACTTACAATTATAGATGGATATTGGGAAGTATGGGGTTAGTTTTCCAAGAGGGGTTGTGAGTGACATCAAATTGACAGAGCAGCGACGCTCAAATTTACTATGATGCCTCTCAGAACCACAAGGTGAAATACATCCCCTTAATTCACATTTTACCAGTACATAATTTGATGTTGTACGTGGCTTCTCAAATCATCTTTCCGTGCTTCGAACACATACGTGGGGCAAAGGAGTAATGGGGAGCCATATCAAAAGTAAAAATCAATGTTTTAAAAAACTCAGCCTCCCGCACTCACCTCCAACACCGACTGAAAAAAATCTCCCCTTCCCAAATTCAAATTTTTTTAAAAAACCTATTCCTTTGCGCTCCCCCACCCAACATTCAGCAAACCAGCTACCTTCAACTGAAAAATAATTAGCTGGCCTTCTACTAACCGCCCACTCTGGCCTCTGAGTCTTCCTAACTCAAAGCTGCACTCCCTGCTCACACATTGAGAATGGAGAGCCAGTAGCGTGCTGGCATCATCTGTCAGCGTGGCTTAATCTCTCCTCTTCCTGCTTATTAACTGAAACCCACTCTGAGAGTGTAGAAGGTGGTAATTTCTGGCAAAATTCAGCCTGCATTCTCTAATCTTCCTCTGATCTGTGGAAAGCTGGGAGAGGCAGAAGAAGGTAGGTGAGACCTCTAATGGGATTTCTACTGCTGCACCTGCTTTTCTGGAGACCTGGGCAAGGGTGCTGTGATGTCATTACAATGAATAACTGGCTTCCAAATAGGTTGATAATTACAAAGGCTCCCAATGGAAGCAATATACAAAATAGATGTTTTAAATCAGACCCTTAATATTTAATGGGAAATTCACAACATTGTTAGATGGTGTGTTTATGATTGGAATATTTAGGTGAAAGGTTATAAGAAGCACAGCTGTTGGAATTCTCTTGGTAATAAGGCTTTGCCATTTTGTCCTATTGAAATGCGGGCACTTAAGGTTAGGTACTGAGTCTAACCAATAGGTGCACACAGAAAGGGTAAGGACAGATTTTAGTCAGAATATAAATAATTTCTCGGTGGTGACATACTAATTTTAAAACTTGTGTTTAGTTCTAATAGGATTTTACCAGGTCAAAATTGCTGACCCTCTGCTGGCATTTGATGAACAATGTTTGATGGAAAATGATTTTCTCACGTTATTGCTTATGAAAAAGATGGTAAGTGTCTCAGATAAAATGAAGACATATTTTCTTAAATTCACAAATTTCTTCCTCAGGTATGAGAGGAAAATTTCTGAAATGCTATAAAACATGTACTTACCCCAGGAGCAGCAGGCTGTCAGTTGATTCCTCAGTGTGTTACAGTAGCTGAACACCTGTTTGAATGAACCACTAATGTGCTGACATTCTATATTGATGGCAACAGTGTGACATACATTGCCAACAGTTTCCTTGAATAGGAGCTGTAGAATGTCAATCCTTTCAAGTAGAATGGAGATTACAGTAAATTAGCAAAATGATGGGTTTCATTTTTCATAGAAATTAGGGTAAGAACTCTCCAACACTAAAATGATGATACATTTTGTACAAATTCTATAATACCTTCCTCATCCATTTTAGAAATATGTCTGGCATGGTGTGTGAAACATGCAGGAGAGCTTTGAGCTTCTTCCTTGATTCCAGCTGGCCTGACTGGGCAGGATCTACAGAATTCATCTGAGACTGTCTTCATCCGGGGCCAATAGAAGAAGGCAGAAAGCCTGGAGAAGGGTTTGTCTTGCCTCTGATGTCCTGCCAGGGGGATATCATGAGCTATGATCAGTAGGAAGGCCCTGTAACACTGGGGGACCACCAGCACACAGGTCGCCCCAGGTCCAGGAACCTTAGGTCACGCTATATACAGGATCCTTCTCCCAATATATGAGGTGATCTACAGAGGTATCCCCTGATGCCTGGACCTCAGCTTGCTACCTTAAGGGCACTGTTTATGGGGCTTGCAGAATTCCTCCCTGGTGGGCCCACCCTCAACTTCCCATCCAGCAAGCTCAGGCAGGTCACCCAGGGTGGCAATATCCTTCCCAGTTGGCTATGGGGCATCCTTCTCAGGTGCCCCATGAACCTGGACTGCAGAAACTACGGGGGCTGCGTTTCTGCGCCCCTTGCCCTTTCCAGGCTCCCTTTACTTCCTTCCCAGGCAGCAATGGACAGTGTGGACATACAGACCCATTCAGGTCAATCCCAACATCTCCAAGTGAGTTGAGCTCTACCTCCTTCCATCTACTGTGTTCCACATCATTGCCTAACAGACAATATACAGGCATGGCAGGACTCACAGCTACTTTTAGAAAACCTCAGACCCTCCCAACTCAAAGGGAACTAGAGCAACCAATAGATGACACTCTTGGTTGTCTGCGACTATGACTTGGTGGAGTTATGGAGGACCTGCTCTGAGGCGTCATCTCCTTTAACCCTAGGGTTGCCAGAGTTACATCTGTTTGTTCCCCAAACGCTAACTGGGACCACCTACTCCCCAAGCACTACACTCACCAACCTAGATGTTTGCCCACCAGTGGGGGGCTGTGCCCTCTCAGGATATTTGGTGTCTCCCTTGGAGTGCCCATATTTGTAACACTCAGTACATTGGGTGACAAACCTCCATGTCTGTTTGTCAGAAATCCCTTCTTTATTGGTTCAGATTGGGACTGTTTACCACTGTTCTCTTGGGAATTTTTGGGGGGTCTTTTGAGAACTCCTTATTTTGCGTTTCGTCAACTCTTTCTTCAGGTGGAACTCCGACCACCCAACCTTTTCTTGAGCCCCCGATGACTTTTTGAACACTCTGGTGCTGAGCCAGAGGCCTGCTTCCTCAGCAAGCTTCCTGGGGTCATTCAGATTGCTGTCTACTGGGTCCTGGCACAGCTCTGTAAAACAAATATTGAGCATGTGCTCCCTGAGAATAAAGTAGTACAGCCCATCATAATCATTGCATCTGCTGCACCTCAACTAGCCATTCAGTGCCTTGTTAGAGTAGTCCAGTAATCCACATGATATAGATTGGGAGTTGGTGGCTGTCCCTGAACCTCTGGCGATACTTCTCAAAGGTCAGCCCAAATCTAGCTAGAAGGATGGCTTTTGTGAAGGTGTACAAGGTTTGGTCCTCTACTTCCACGGTCAGAAGTGTGTCCCTTCCCACTGAAGGCATATGCTTTATCAGACGACCCCTTAGTGCTCCTCTGGGATCTTGTATACTCTCAGGGTCACTTCATAAGCTAAAAAACATTTACCAATATTATCTCTAACTACATAACTGTGAACCAAGGTCTTTGGGTATACGGACCTTCTTGTCCGCTGCAAACACTGAGTGTATGCTGCCACCACAGCTGGTGGAATCTGTTTTCTTTGCCTTCAGTTCCAGCTCTTTCATGCTCTTCTCATAAGCCAAACACTTCAAAGCAAGTTTCTCCTTCATGCTGAGTTTCTTTTCCTCAAGTACCAGTTTGGTCTTCATTTTTAATTTGTCCATCTGCAGCTGAACTCACTCTCTGCCTTCCTGTCCGCCAGCTTTTCTGGCGATAGGCCATATGAGGATACACTGTTTTGTGCTGTGGCAGGGAGTTCTAATTCTGTTATGTGTCTGAGGTAGGCTCACATAGAACTGATGCCATCTTTTATCATGGGGACGTTTTCTTCAGTTTGCTTTCCCTTTCACACAATAACTCTTTACTCACATTAGCGTGCGTGACATGTTGGATTAGTTTATCTGAAACTGCTTCGCTTACAGATTCTGCTTCGCCTAACATTATTACAATTCCTTAAACACCACGTTCTATGCCTCAACACACATTGTGCAAATGCATTTCTATTTTTCAACCCCTGGGCGACATGGCTTTCTAAAGACCAAAAGAATGCTGGCTTGCACAGGACTCACAAGGATGCTTTTCATTATAAATAAACAAGCATTTCCAGGGTTTAGGTAGAGGAGCACTTTGCTGATATTGACAAGGTCTCTAGTCTATACGCTAAAACTTTGGCCCAGTTGCTTGCTGACTGCTTTGCCAGGGTGTTCATCTCGTGACCACGACAGGGACTTACATTCTTTCCCATCAGGTAACCACGGTTGGATCATCCAGTATGGGAACTCTTGGCTGCACATTCACACACACTCACCCTGGACACTTAGGTTAGGGACCGCATAGTGGGAGTACGACCAATTATTGTTATTGTTTTTATGTCTGCAGCTACACATTCTTTTACCACTATGATAAAACTTTTTGTTCACTATTTTTGCGCTTCTAATAGATTTCATTTGCTTCTGTCTGTTGACAATTGCAGCATATATATCTTATACACGAATCATGCTAGTTCAATAAATATTGAAAACGTCTCTCTGCATATTCCTTGTATATTTCTCTGAGAGTACTAGAGCACAAATGACTGAGCGAAAGGGTTACCAAGCTTCCTGTGGGGCCAGGGTTGTCATGCTCAGTGGTTGCCAGAACCTGCCTGACTAGGTTTAGGGGCGTTTATAGTGGCACTGTGAGCTAGCTGGTCTGAAGGACAACATATCCTGAGAGGGTGCATAGAATCAGCCTGGCACCATCCCAATGGTTATGCTGTCCACAAATGTTCAGTTGCTACCGTAGGGTGGAAACTACATGACATTTTAGAAGAGGGGACATCCTCCTTCATTGAAGGTTGCATTTCAGGGTTGTTGTCCAGATCCTGATCCTGCACCTCCATATCATCTTCATCATCCTGCTCGTCTGGGGCTGTTGTCAACTGGTGGACCTCTGTGCACACCCTTGGTGCTTTCTGCAGCTTCAACATTTTAGTGCCTTTCTTCACTTATAGTGTTTCACCTTGGCTACATTGTAACTTCCCAAGTTGGCCAGCTCAAACTCCATTTCTGAAGTATGGTTTCAGACGAACCAGTGAAAATGAGGGTACATTTGAAAAAATAGGAGCCAATCAAGGAGAATTTAAAAGCTCAGAATGGTATTTTGATTAGTATATGGATGGTAGTGTAACACAAGAATTACTGTATTGCACTGCACAAACACATATCCAGATCCCAACGCTGACACCAGTGTAAGAAATTGGCTTACTGGTTGAGGGGGAGATGAAACCCTTCAGATGCAGCAACCACAATTCTTTTCAGGGTGAAGTCACAAGCAAACCCTAAATTAAACTGTGCTCAACCGTCAGGTAGTTTTGCGCAGAGCAGTCAGGCTTAACTCAGAGGAAATGTGCAAAGTGTTTGTTCCACACTTCAAACAGTAACGCAGAGAAAACACACCGCAAAAGTACCCCACACCAGTTAAGAACAATAGAGTATTTTTAATAAATTAAACAAGACCAAAACAACACAAAATACAATCAGTAGAACCGTCGATATGCAGGTTTAAAGATTTTAGTAAAACTAACACCAGAAGGCATAAAGTGCCAACTGTGGATATCTGGTTGCGCCACACTGGGACAAAGTCACAAGTTCCGGCTGACTGTGATGGACCGCAGGTTTACTTGAAGGGCCTAGCTAGGCCCACTGAACAAAGTACCTTAAATCAAGGTTTTGGTGCATTACGTGGTTCCGCACTGAGGATGCATCGTGCAGCTGACCTAATGCATTTGTTCTGACGTGATGCAGGGCAGCGATGCGAGGTCCTGTATCGTTGTCAAGGAACCCATTGACGAGGGCTCACAATGTGAGGTCCGGTGTCGAGGATGCTTCACACAGTCGAGACGATGCATTGGTTCAGATGTACTGTGAGGCTGCAACGCGAAAACCTACCTCGTATGCAAGAGATGTGAGGGCCTGTGTCAGGAAAGCTTCGTAAAGGCAGCATTTCCGATGTACCTGCAAGGTTGATGTGTTGCCCCTTTTGCTTTTGGAAGAACCCTCAGAGTAGAGCCAATGCGTAGGTTCCAATGGTAGTGCGCCGAACAGCAAAGGCGATGAGCCGGTTCTGCTGGGGGTGCACCACACAGCAGAGGAGATGCGTTGGTTTTGCTGGATCCACAGTTGGGCTGGCAGAGCACCTTAGGCCCGCTTTCAGGGGTCCAGGACTAAGGTGGCACCACTCGGCAGGCTAGACTCACAGATGGTTGAGTCCGGGTGCTGGGGTCAAGATTGTTGGAGCCTTCAGTCCCTAATGCTTCAGTATGGCAGTCAGTCAACTAGCCTTTAGAGTCACTCTAGTGGTCCTGGGTTCAACTGATGCAGGTCCAGTTCTTCTCACCCAGGAAGGAGGGCAGTAAGCAGAAAGCAGTAGGTCAGCATAGCAGCAGTCATTCAGAGCAGCAGTCCAGCAGAGTGGAAGTCGTTTCAGAAGCGCAGCAATCCTTCTTCCTGGCAGAGTATTCCCAGGTCCAGAAGTGCTTTGAAGAGTTGGCATCTGCCGTACAGTATTTATTCTTAGTTGTTCATTTGAAGTGGGGGAGCAGCTTCTAGAGGTTTCCCTGTCAAAGCCCCAGGCATCCTGCCTTTCCTGTCCTGGCACCAAGTCTGGTGCCAGGACAGGAAAGGCAGGATGCCTATTGGGAGTATGCAGCCCTGTGTGTGGAGGCAGGACATAGCCTATTCAATTGATAGTAAGGCTGTGCTCAACTCTGCCCTCCCATGCTGCTGGTGATGGACCATCAGCTATTTTATGTGGCTGTTTATCATGAATACACAAATCCCAACTGTGCTACACCCAGTCATGTGACCAAAAGACAGGCTACAGGCGTTAAATGTCTAAGTCCGGAAAATGCCAGCTTTCTAAAATTAATGGACACACGGCTGGCCTTGTAGATCAGCTGGGTTGGGCCACTAATATATTGTATGCATACAGTTTGCCCTGACGTAAATATTTAGTCAACACTTCTTTATTGTAAGATCAATTAATTTCATTAACTTAACCTTTTTTATGATGTAAGACTTTGTAATATGTTTGTACCTTTCACAAACACTTGGACATATCTTTCAGACAATAAAGTGTA
Organism: Triturus cristatus; assembly: GCF_964204655.1. Taxonomy (NCBI): domain Eukaryota; kingdom Metazoa; phylum Chordata; class Amphibia; order Caudata; family Salamandridae; genus Triturus; species Triturus cristatus. Next base: position 1,270,493,956 of record NC_140585.1, on the reverse strand, counting down.
AGTCACAATAATTACAGCCCTATCTGAAAAACATTAACTTACACAAAATCACATTCAAACATGAAAATTCCAAACAAGATGATGCAAGTGCACTCAATACTTCATACATATAACAAATAAACCAGAAAAAAACTTCCATTTGAACCAGTTTTGTGATTTACATAGTGTTGGGGTTTCAATTATTATTCTTATTTTTTCAAGAACTCCTACTCAAATCGTCCTTTGGGGGTTATATGACACACTTTATTTAAGTAGGCCACCAATGTCTCTCTTCCAGAATTGCCTACATTGGGTTTTCACTTTGACTGAAAACTCCCCAAGTCTGGTCGGCAACATGTTTCGAACCTCTCATTACTTTTGGGTTCTCCTCAGGACCCTGACTTGTTGATTATGTGAAGTAATGGATAGAATAATGAATAGGAGACCATTTATACTGCTGTCATTTTATCATTCTGGGCTGTAGTCTTTAGTCCTGCGACTTATATGGACCTGCTACCTCTATCTCCCTCTGATTCTACTTGTTGCATTTTATGATAGAAATTCTGTCAGATTCCCCTTGGTTCCTTCTTCTGTAAGGACGACTTATTGATCCGATAAATACCATGGTAATTTATTATCTGTGAAAATAATAACTAGGGGTTGGCAATGTGTGGATAAACTATGCTTAATTTATGCAATATTCTAAATCTTTTAAATGTTTAAGAAGACTGTGCTACTATTGGTTTCTTTTTTGAAGCTTGGATTTCTCAGTTGGTGCTTCTCATTTGCAATAACTGTAAGTGGGTGACAGTTTAATTTGTTCACAAATCACTCATCAACCCAGAATATTCTGGTCAGGATGTTACACTGCATGTGTGCTACCAGGAGCCTGGGGCCCATTTAGTTTGTTTACACTCACAATTTAACTTAGGGCATCATATTGTACTGGAGTAAAAATCTCATCTGTGTAAATGTAAACATGTTTGATTTGTTTAAGTTTCATGGCATTTGCTGCGTGAAGCTTGAAATGCTTGTGTTAAAATTATCCCACTGCTCATTAGTTGTAGATGTCAGCTTTCTGTGTTGATACTTTAATACTGAACCCCTGCAATTTTCAAATAGCCGAAGGATTGCTGCCAAGGGTCTCTCTGGTAAAGTCTATCTCACCTAGGTGACTTCCATTTTCCTGTACTTTGATAAACCTGTGTTCCTTGCACTGGAGTTTAAAATGTGATACATTGTTCCTTGTCTGGCTCTTGCTCATTATATGCTGCTGTAATCTATTTAACATCAATTCTTTTCCAGTCACCTTGGAAATCTGTTTACACTGCGCTTGAGTTCACTTGGTGTGCTACATTATATCTTTCATAGCTTGCAGCGCATGTGTTTAAAAATCACATTGCGGTTCTTAACAATATGTCTCCGTCACATTCTAAAAAACCCAGCTTTGAACCCTGCCAGTTTTCAATTGTCGCATATATGTTGTATCGCTTCACTTACTTCGAGGATTCCTTGTTTCGAGGATCTGACTTTCCAGATGTCAAGTATGTCTGATCATTTGTAGGTGCAGTTGTTTTTCTCCGACAATATGTAATTAAGTACCTTCCCAGTCCCCATTAAATGCTGGTTGTTGTGGTGATTTTACTGCGTTGGTTCGTCAGAATCGTTTGTGTGTCCTGAGTTTTTCTGATTTAAGCCGCACTGATAATGATTTTAGCAACTTAGGGCCATATGTATCAAAAAAGAGTTTTGCGATTCTCAAATTGCGATTTTTAGCTAATCGTAATTAGAGAATCGCAAAATGCAATGTATGTAGGATTTGCTAAACATTTTGCGTATCCCACATATTCCTTATTTGCGGATCGCAAATTGAGATGTATGTGTGACATAGGGCACTTTTAAAAAATCAAAAAGTGCTTTTTTAAAGAAAATCGCAAATTACCACCAACTTGAAGTTGGTGGTAATTTACAATTCCTTAAGGCCAAATAGCAAATTTCTGCTGCTTCCAGAATTGCATTTAAGGAATCGCAATTTGCTATTCCTTAATTGCATTCGCAAAATAGAGAATCGCACATTTTGCGATTCTCTATTTTGCGATGACCTTTTGGGATGATACGTCCCGAAAGGCTTTTTCCCGTTCGCAAACAGGCAGATTCTGAGAATTTGCCCGTTTACAAACGGGAAAAAGGCTCGATACACATGGCCCTTAATTCTTTGTTCCACTTGAAAGCTGTCCATCTTCTGTCAATGACTTTTTGTGTTCTATGGGTTCAATTGTGTATTTTTACTTTATCATGGCGCTGCTTGTGATGGCTTTACTTTAGTGGGTTCAGTTATTTAAATTCATTCCTCTCATTCTCCATGCGAGTGTCTATCCGGTATTTTATGATTTAATTCCCATGGTTCATTTGGAGTTATGTAACACAGTATTTTTTAATGTCCTGTGAGGGGTTCTCATTGTGCTTCGTTACAGTGTGTGCAATTCTGTCATTTAGTTTAATCCTCTCGTGACCGTTCAAAATCTCAGTGTGACCATTTGTAATGAAATGATTCACCCGAGGGGCTGTGACTGTTTTTGTTCTTATGCTTGACCTGTGCTGCCCCATTCTTTGTCTTATTTCTGTGTTGGTTTTCCCAATGTATATTTATTGACATGGGCAAATAATTGGTTAACCAGCTTTTTGGTATAACATTTGGAAAAATTAGTATGTTTCCATTCTATGTTGTCCATTTGGAACACTGTGCCCTCCATTGTATGGCTACACGCCACATAATTACCGCTTTTGAGGTCTCCTTCAAAATGTTTCATATTCCACTGTGCGCTTTGATTTGTTTTTGCCACTTTTTGGGTACTGTAAACTCTCTCCAGATGTTTCCCTAAACTCGCATTCTTGGGAGGCGTGGGCAAGATGGTGACGGAGTGAGACGTGGGTTCCTTCTCTCCATCCCATCCCAGGAGATTCGCCCCCACCGCCTTACCGATACATTTCCGGGAACGAGGCACTGTGTAGCTGAAATTGCAGAGCGGCTTGGTGTCCACTGTGGGGGGAGCAAAGGTGATGGGGAGAGCAAGCAACGTTGGAAGGTGACGATCAGCCTTCGTCTGGGCTGTGATGGAGCTGAATCCCCCAGGCTGCAGATGGGGTGTGCAAGAGATGCAGCCCAGCCCAGGCACCCCCTTTGTTGATTACTGGTGGTCGCCACCTCACGTGAGACCCATAACTGAGGTGCAGCCAGGTTCACAATCAGGAGTGGACTGAAGAGCGCCTGCTGGCTGGAGTGGAGAGGTCCCTAGACAACTGCTGGGGGCAACTAACACAGGACCGGAGGTGGGGGATGACTCACTGACCTGCCCTCGGCTGCGACAAAGGTGAAGGTGCCCTGATTGCACTCACATCCACCCCGCAAGTGCTGCTCACACACTACGGGCCCGAGGGTAACACTCTTTCTCCTGACCTCAAAAGCGGGGTGATCCCACATGGAATTGTATGGAATACCCAGACGCTTGAGACACAATGGCTTCTGCAAGAGCCAAGAAGGGGGGCTCAATTAAGGACTTGCTGCTTGAACAACCGGGCCCCCAGAAAAGCGATGCCCAGGCGACCCCGCAAGTGCTGCTCACACACTATGGGCCCAAGGGTAACACGCTCACTCCTGACCTCAGAAGCGGGGCGATCCCACGTGGAATTGTATGGAATAACCATACGCTCGAGACACAATGGCTTCTGCAAGAGCCAAGAAGGGGGGCTCAATTAAGGACTTGCTGCTTAAACAACCGGGCTCCCAGGAAAGCAATGCCCAGGTGACCCCAAGCAGAACGACCTTGCGGGTGGCGGAAGACATGAAGGCCCCTGTCACGCGCCCATACCTGGAAAACCTGTTTTCAGGATTGAGGGAGGACCTCTTAGCATTGCAGCGGGACTTAGCTAACGACTTGCAGTCAATATGTAAGGAGGTGACGTACATCGGAGACCAAGTGGATGCTGTCAAGGGGCGCAAGACCTCTAGGGATGAAGAGACAGAGCAACTGCAACAAGAAGTCATCCGCCTCCGGGATGAACACCTAGACTCACAAGCACACATGTAGGACTTAGAAAACCTCTCCAGACATAATAACATCCGCGTACAGGGAGCCCGAAGAGATGCGGAGGATGGAGACATTGAGACCTATATATATGGAGCTCTTCCCCATATCCTAGGCGATATCCTTGCCTCGGAGATTTGCTTGAACAGGAGACATAAAGTCAGCTGCTGGGAACCTGGTACCACGAGGACCCTAGATATCCTGACTTGTATACAAAATTGCACTCTGAAGGAACGTATCCTGTAAAAAGCAAGGGAGACAACCTCAGTGGAGGTCAAGGGCCGGATCCTTCACTTATACCAGCACCTCGCAGCCTCCCCGCTCCAGAAGCAGAGGGAGTTCCGCCCAGTCACGAGCTTCCTGTGGACGCAGAAGGTGGCCTATTTTTGAGGTCATCCTTTTCGCTTGACTTTCTGCTTGCAGGATCAATTTCATCAGATAACGCTCTCTCTCGGAGGCCTGTGCACTGCTCCAAATAGAAACATCAGGGGAATCGTGCCAGAAGGAGGCAACAGCTAGCTTGGGAGGCAATAACCGCTGGAGGTGGCGACGGGTCCCCTCGACCCAGAGGGGGTCTAGCCAGGATTGAGCGACCATGGCATTGGAGAGAAAGGCCTTGCTGGACAAACTGGCGGAGGATGGTGCCTCCGGGGATCCTGCTTGAGATGATGAGGTTTGAGTGTACAGCTGGGCAGTAGGGGGTGGGGGCACAGAGAGAGAGTGAGCAGACATGGCCTGGTTCCTATACAGAGACACTTCTACTGGTGGAGAGAGAGACTGTGGTTTTCCCTCTGCAACCTATAGAGACAATGGTTCTTTGTTGTTACTGTTTTTGTTTTGAGGTTTTTTATTGGGTGTTCACGTGACTACAGTACCTCACACATCAATCCATCCAAGCAGCTTAGGGCTGTTCATGGGATGGTGTGAGGGGAAGATGGGGAGGATAGGCCAGGGGAGCGGGGAAGGGGTGGATCTGCTATAATGTCCTCCACATAGAATAGCCTTAGGATATTGACCCTAAATGTGAAAGGCTTAAATAACCCTATCAAGAGGTGGCCAGTCCTTGCATACCTAGAGCAGACCCGAGCTGAGGTTTGCCTCCTACAGGCGACTCACCTCCTACATAGAGATTGGAGCAGTAATTCTTCTCCTCACTAATACATAAAAGGGCATGAGTAGAGATTCTTTTCTCACAATCCTTCAGGGAGATGATTGGGCCGAAAGTGGCGGAGATAGGGGGGTGACTTCGGGGATACAGAGTTCACTTTGGCCAGCACTCTATCATTTTGGGGTCAGTGTATATCCCAAATGAGGAACAAGATAGATTCCTACAGGAAGCTGCAGCAGACATTTTAACCGCACAGGACAGGTGGGTGACCTTGGGAGGTGACTTAAACTTAGTCTTTAACAATGCAGTTGACCGCTCGACGCAAGGGGTAACAGGGGAGATCAGCCAGGGAGTTGCCCTCAAACTGCAGGAGTTAGAATTGAGAGAGATCTGGTGCAATAAACATCCAAACACTAGGGATTACACATTCTACTCCCATGTGCACAAATCCTACGTGAGGTTGGATCACTTCCTTGCTTCTGGGGAGGTCCTGGCAGTGACGAAAGCAGTAGACATTGACCACTCAGCAGTTTTGCTAGACCTTGCACTCCCCCACCCCCATGCACGAAGACCTTGTTTCTGGAGACTGCGGGAGATCCTACTGCATAGACTAGAAGTAGCAAAACAGCTAGAGAGCGCAATCCATAGGCACTTGGAGGTCAGTGACACAGCGGAGGCCTCGATGGCAACAGTCTGGGATGCTATGAAGGCGGGCTTAGAGGGGAATTGATCACAATCTCAGCAGCAGATAAAAAGGAGCGCTGTGATAAGCTTGCGCACCTAGAGCAACAAACGTGTGAGCTGGAGCGTATCCACCATAGAACCGGGGCATCCAGGGTTTGGCGCCAACTAGAGGTGACCATGAATCAACCAGCGGACTAAATTTGGACAGTGCGGAGCACTCTCCACTTCGCCTCAAGCACACATTTTATACAGGAGGTAAAAAGCTAGGGAGAGTGCAGGCAAACAAACTCAGAGACCAGTGACAGACTAACACAGGTGAGGCCTTACTGATGGACGATGGGACAGAGATGACGGGAGACCAAGTGGTAGCCAAAAGATTTGGGGACTTTTATAAAGCTTTATACTCTGTGCAAGACCTTCCATCCTAAGAAATCCTTAGCTACTAAGAAAGCTCCAACATAACCGGCCTGACGGAAGAGCAAGCTGCGGGCTTAGATAGCCCCATCAGAATAGAGAAAAAAATTGCAGCTATATCCAGATTGAAGCCACATAAATCCCCAGGTCCAGATGGCTTGTCGGCCTCTTTTAAAAAAAACTTTTTGTAATATATTTGCTTCTCTCCTTACTAGAGTTTTTAATGAGATTTCAGACATAGGGACACTCCCTCCCTCCATAAAGGCAGCCTTGATAGTAATAATAGCTAAACCGGGGAAAGACAAACGCTATGTGCATCGTATATACCAATATCTCTCCTGAACGTAGACGCAAAATTATTTACAGGCATCCTCACTACACGTCTGCCCACTTATATGCCTGGACTGGTGGGTCCAGAACAGGCTGGATTTATTCCAGGCAAGCCGAGCTCAGACAACACCAAGAGATTTCTCCACCTTATAGACAAGGCATCCTGTTTCCAGGGAGACACAATGTTTCTCTCCATAGATGCAGAGAAAGCATTCGACAGAGTCCGCTGGCCCTATCAAGAAGCGGTACTGAAACTATTTGGGCTTGGAGAACGGTATAGGACCTGAGCGCTCAACGGGTATAGAGAGCCATGGACGACTGGTAGGAGATCCGGGAACTTACCCATAGACCGTGGGACAGGGGTGTCCCCTCTCCCCGTTGTATTTGCGCTCTATATGGAGCCATTTGGCAGCGTGTCAGGGACGATCCAAAAATTACTGGCATATGATTCGGCGGAGAGGAGCTTCTAATCACCTTATATGCAGACATTGTCATTGTTTCACTCGATGACCAGTGAGAGTCGTCGCTGCTGGAGTTCCTAAGGGAGGTTGGGATGTTTGGGGAGGTCTCAGGATTCCAAATTAGCTTAGCTACATCACAAGCATTGAGCTTGTTGATGTCACAGGACCTGAAAGACTCCCTTGCACAGACTCTCTCCATCTGATTGCACATAATATATCATATCTGGGGGAACAATTGGCATAGACTGCACAGGAAGTGATAGACCTAAATTATTGCGCTCTGGTTAGCAGAGTGCATGCTGATTTAGAGAGGTGGATCGCTTTCTCCCTTTCATGGCTCGGAAGGATTGCAGTCCTAAAAATGTCGGTCCTCCCCAGGATCCTGTATATATTCATGATGCTACTGCTCTTGCCCTCTTTTGGGACACTTCAGACTTTACAAAAATCCCTTCAAAAGTATGTATGGGCAGGAATGCGCTCCTGAATGCGGTGGAAACTTACCTGACAGACTCCAGCATGAGGGGGACTGGGTGTCCCATGTATTTTACAATATTTCCAAGCGATTAAGGCTAGGTACCTGGTGGAATGGGCGCACCCAGAGTCAGAGAAGAGCTGGCTGTTCATGGACAGAGAGCTGGCTGGAACATCCTTGTGGAAGGTCCCCTTTTTAAATAAGACACACCCCCCTAGCCTTTACCTCTCCAAGATAATGGGCCCCACCTTTCGAGTCTGGGACTTGGTGGTAGTCAGGGAGGGCTTTTCGACCTTCCCCTTTCCGCTTACCTCAGAGGTGGAGAACCCGGACATCTCCCCAGGACTGAACACAATGACCTTCCGGGAATGGATGAAGCCGGGATACAGATCGATAGGCCACTTCTTTGATCTAGAGGGCCCCTACAATTCAACACTAGATCCGTCTCTGCCTGAGAACTTCTGCCCTATATCCCTACTACCATACCAGGCTAAAATCATGGAGTCCTATGTTAACATCGCCCTGACCAAATACCTGGAAGCAAACACGTTCCTGGATAGGTCACAAAATGGCTTTCGGCCTAGACACAGCACCGAATCTGCACTGCTTGCAGTCACAGAGCAGCTCCGGGCCAACCTGGAGGAGGGCAATACATCAGTGCTGATTCTATTAGACCTCAGCGCGGCCTTCGATACGGTCTCCCATAGGATTCTACTACAACAACTTGAGGAGATCGGGGTAAAGGACAAGGTCCTGGCCTGGCTTGAGTCCTTTTTGACCAATCAAACCTTCCAAGTCCCTGCCCCTCCCTTCACAGCGTCCACACTCTCGGATGCGGTGTCCCACAGGGCACTGCTTAGAGCCCCCCTTTTATTAATGTCTACGTCCGCCCCCTGGCCCTTCTGGCCAAGTCACAGAAAATCGACATGGTATCATATGCTGATGATACACAACTGGTTTTCACCTTCACAAATAACCTCAAACTGGTCCAAGCAAAATTTCAAGATGACCTTGTGGCCATCTCAGACTGGATGGCGGATAACTACCTGCAATTGAATTCCACCAAGTCAGAGGTGCACCTGGTGGGCCGCATTTCCCACTTTTGGGACAATCAATGGTGGCCTACGACCCTGGGTACCCCTCCACAACTGAAAACTGTGGTTAAGAGCCTACGGTTCCTGATGGACAATACCCTCTCATTTGAAAGTCAAGCCAAATCAGACGCAGGCACCTGCTTTGGCCTTCTACGTGGCCTAAAACCAACTCTGGGATTCTTTGACGCATCCATCCATCAGATTATTGTCCAATCGACTGTACAGTCCCGATTGGACTACTGCAAGGGGCTCTTACTAGGCGCGAATAAAGCTGTGACCAAAAGACTCCGGCGTGCACAGAACGCAACTACCGGGTTGCTTTTTGCACTGCCTAAGCATTGTCATACATCTGATTTGCTGCGCCGGCTCCACTGGCTGCTAATGGAACAGAGAGTCTATTTTAAAACCCTCTGTACTACACATAAGACCTTACATGACCACGGTCCACAAATCTTGAACGGGCTATGTTCGCCATATGTTCCGCCTCGTTCCCTGCGCTCTGCGGATTTGCATCTTGCCATTGTTCGCAGGTCAAGAGCAGGGGGGCGTTCTTTCAGGGCCTTGGCACCAGCCCTATGGAAATCTATTCCTCTTGCTGCACGAAATACGCAAGACCACTGGGCCTTCAGAAAAACGACCAAAACGTGGCTGTTCTCAAACCTCTAGGCGCAATCTCCCCTCTGCTGCACCTGTCAGTGTCAGCGCTGGGACACCCTGTGCTGGGGCAGCTATGTGCTTTACAAGAGCCCATAACATAACATAACATAACATAATGACATACCTGAGAGGGAGAGATTCCGATACATCCAGATTAGGCATTGGCTAATGCAGCCCGAGATGAGACAGGCAGCCCAGGGCTGCTTGACCATTTTCGAAAAATGGCTATTAAGCAAAGACTCAGACAAACATCTACTGTCGGACCTGTATAAATTACATCAGTATATGAGGCACAGCTGAGATGGGAGAGGGAACTGGGGTGGAAGCTTTCCATTCAGGAGTGGAAGGACATCTTTCATCAAGTTAGGCACACAGCCACTAATGTAGCTAGCATGAAAACAGTGACAAAGATCATCACCTATTGGTATATATCCCCCGCCCACTTACACAGAGCGAATCCACAACGCAGTGACAAGTGCTGGCGATGTGAAGGCACTCAGGAGACGCTCGTACATATCTTGTGGGAATGCCCTTCCCTGAACCAATTTTGGGAAGAAATGCTGAGAGAGATTGACCATCACCTTGGTACCTGACTCCCTCGGTTCCCGGCCTATGTACTGCTGGGCCTCCCTAATCCACTAACCTTTCCCCTTAAAGCTCTTAGAGGAAGACACATTGCGCTGGCGCTGGGGGCGGCTCATTAAATGATCCTAGCCCTCTGGGGCGCTGACAGGCTCCCAACAAATCTAGGGTGGCTCCACTGCATCTGGCACCTCCTGGGGATGGAAAAAATTTCAATGACTTTGAAATTACAAGAGGACGCATTTGGGGAGGTCATTATTGTCGAAGGAATTAACAGAACACACCTTCCCGAAGTATCTAAAATTGCTACACTTGACTAATTCATAACCATGTTTCTATGAAGGAGACCCGCTGAAATCCAACAACCAAAGATACACAGAAGCATAGAACTCTATGAACACCCAGCTGGGAGAGTTTAGGGTGTTCAGGGGTTGAGGGGGTTGAGTTTCTTTATGAATATTAATATAAACTTTGCTAACAGCAATGACGGTGGTCAAATGTTGACGCTACGTCTGAGATTTTACTGTTTACAGATTTGCTTTATGTTGCAATGAATAAATAAATATAAACCTAAAATCGCCTTCTTTTTCATTGCGAATAATGGATGCTCGAAACCAAATTAAGAATTTTTAATCAGGTGCCAATTGCTTCGAATAACTTTTTAAAAACTTGTTCATCTATGGGCAATATGTAGAAACACAAACTAGATGCTCTAGCTGCTTTTTGTCTTTCTTTATAAGCCGGCATTCTCTTGGTATGTACCAGGCTCTCTTTAGTAACTGCTGGAGAAGCTTAAGGAATAAGACAAGGAATAGTGCAGCACAAGTCTCGTATAAGAACAAAAACAGTCACAGCCCCTCCGGTTAATCATTTCGTTACAAATGATCACACTGAGAAAGATTTTATTGGACAGTGGAATGCCTTTTAGCTTTTATGCTAATAACTAATGCAATATCAAATATCCTGTGTTTGATTTGTTTTTGTTTTTATCATGTACTTTGTTGTTAGTGTTTTTTTTTAAACTACTTAAGGAAGGCATGCCTTCCTGTGCTATTCCTTCTCTTAGGCGGCCATCTTTGTGGTGCCACTCTTCCTTGGCAGTGCGCGTTCCAGCTCCTTTGTTACAGCCCGGTATATGGAGGGGGCATGCCGCAGACTCACACAGCAGGTGCGCCAAATGCACACCTAAGGCAAGCCCGTCTGCACCTGTTCGCGTCCATCTGGGGCCTTAACCCCTGGTTCTTTTGTGATGAAGAGACGCTGCTATCCTGCTCACCAACTTATGGCACTATGACAGGAGCTTTCATCGAACTGTCAACCTATTGATGTTGAGGCTGGAATGTTTGGCTGCTGCAGTTGTGAGTTTATCTTCTCACCTAACGTGCACAGTAAGTGTTCTTCGGTTTTAGATTGCGTCCCAAACTCTCTTACTAATAGGGGTGCCTTTACAGTAACACCTCTGGGATCACCAAATGCAACTAATGACTTTCACTTTTATAACATTGTCGGTCTCTGCCTAAACATCAACTACATATATTAGATTTTCTAGAGGACAGGCAACAATTACGTTGCATTTGTTACAGAGACCTGGCTCCATGAGGGCTCGGCGCTAGAAGTAGTGGCGGCTCTTCCGCCTAACTACTCCATAGTCAGAAAGGATAGGCAGCACAGAATAGGTGGCGGTGTGGCAAGAATCTTCAAAAATACTATCAAATCTAAGATTGAAGTTCTCCCCACCCCCAATTGTGAAGCACTACTTTTTGCCCCGGCACTTACTCCTAAATTTACGTTCTCTGGTATTTTGGTGTATCGCCTCCCTGGTCAAACTGAGAACTGGTGTCTTTCCTTCCCAGATTTAGCCGCTCCTTATATTCTAAAATCAGCCAATTTTACAATCTTGGGTGATATTAACCAAATGCCCGAAAGTAACTATTTTATTGCGGATCTGAAACTGTGCTATCACAGTCCAACGCCTGCTGCAGGTCATTTGGTGGACCAAATTATTTCGACCTGATTACTGCCCCCCTGCCCGTTTTGCCTAGTCTGATCACTTTGCAGTGCCCTTCATGCTGAAAATGGCATTGTCCCTTTCTCCCTTTTATTTTGCCCCCAAGGCTAAAACTAGGAGCTGGTATAAGCTGAATGTCCCAACCCTCAATAACGAACTTCATGACAATGGACCGAATCTTAAACAACTGTCGACCTCAGACCAGGATCTTATTCCATTACTAGCTTATGGGAGCTGTACATAAATGTCTGATACAAAATCCTAACTTTACGACTTTCGGTATTCACAAAAAGCATTTAGTAGTAGTAAAGTTAGGAGTCCTAACTTTACTACTACTAAATGCCTTCTGTGAATACCAAAAGTAGTAAGTTTAAGATTTGATCTCAGTTTAGTAGTAGTAAAGTTAGGAGTCCTACTACTAAAATCAGGACATACAAATGCTTCTGAGCACCAACGCAGTAAAATCACTACAACAACCATTATTCAATGGTGGTTGGGTAGGTACTTGATTACATAAGACTGAGAATAGCAACCACACCTATAAACGGTGAGACACACTTGACTGCATTTAAGAATCATCCAGAGAGTCAGAGCCTCGAAACAAGAAATCTTTGAAGTAAATCAGATGCAATAATGCTAAGCAATGCATTGTATATGCGACAATTGAAAGTCAGCAGGGTTTAAAGCTGAGTTTTTTAGACCGTGTCACAGACATATTGTTAAAAACCACACTGTGAATTTTAAACACATGAGCGGCAAACCAAGAAAGATATAATGTAGCACACTGAGAGAACTCAAGTGCAATGCACGCCGATTTCCAAGGAGGCTGGAAAAGAATCAAGGTTTAATAGATTACAGCAGCATATAATGAGCATAGAGATAAAACAAGAAACAATGTATCACATTTTAAACTCTAGCGTAAAGAACACAGGCTCATCAAAGGGCAGAAAAATGGAAGTCACTGACGTGAAATAGAATTTAGCAGAGAGACCCTTGCAGCAATCATTGGGGTATTCGAAAATTAACGTACGGGGTACAGAGTTCAGAATTACAATATCAACACAGAAAGCTGACATCTACAATTAACTAGTGCAGGGATACTTTCAATACAATAATTTCAGGCTTTACGCAGCAAACACAAAGAAGCATATACAAATCAGAAGTGTTTAAAGTCATGTATCATGAACAAGATTTTTAATAAAGTGCAATAAGATGCCCTATGTTAAATGAAGAGTGTAAAATCACACCAAATGGGACCCAAGCTCCACGTAGCACACATGCAGTGTAACATCCTGACCAGAAAATTTAGGTTGATGAGCAATGTATGAACAAAATATTCTGGCACGCACTTACAGTTAATGCAAATGAGGGTCACCAACTAAGAAATCCAAAGCTATGAAACAGAAACCTATAGGAGGGCAGTCTTCATAAATATTTTAAAAAATAAGAATGTTACTTAAATGGAGCATAGTTATCCATACATTGCCAAACCCTTGTTATTATTTTCACAAATAATAAATTATGGTGGCATTACTCAGATAAATAAGCCGTCCTTGAAGAAGAAATAGGAACCAAGGGGAATTTGACAGAGTTTCCACCATAAAATTCAACAAATGGAATCACAAGGTGGTGGAGGTAACAGGTCTATAGAAGTCACAAGGTTACGGACTACAGCACAGATTGAAAAAATACAGAAGTTTAAATGGTCTCTTATTCATTATTCTATCCATTACTTCACAAAATCAACCAGTCAGCGTCCTGAGGAGAAGCGGTTTGAATCACATCGACAACCAGAGTTTTCTGTTAAAGTGAAAACCGAATGTAGGCAATCCTGCAAGAGACATTGGTGACCTGCTCGAATAGAGTGTGTCATATAACCCTTAAGGCACGACTTGAGCAGGAGTTTCAGTCCTTGAAAAAATAAGACTGCTAATTGAAACCCCAACATTGTGTAAATAAGAATGGCTCAAATTTAAGGTTTTTTGGGGGTTTATATTTAATGTATGAAGTATTAAATGCACTTAGTTCACCTTCTTTGGAATGTTCATGCTGCAATGTGATTTTATGTAACTTAATATTTGTCAGATAGGGCTGCAAGTATTGTGCTCTACACTTTAATGTTGCCTGAAAGATTTGTTAGTGTTTGGGAAATGTACACAAATATTGCAAAGTCTTAAACCATATAAAAGGTTAAGTTAATTTAATTAGTCGATCTTACAGTAAAAAAAGTTGACTAAATGAATACGACCTGGGTAAATTGTATGTATACAACTTCTGAAAATGTCATTTTCAAAATTGTAATTTAAAATCTGACTTCACCATAAGTTAGGATATTTCATTACATTTCCAAAGACACCAAACATGAACTAGGTACTTCCTCCCATTTGGAAATTACAGCTTATTATATGTAATAAGTTGACTCCAATGTTATCCTATGGGAGAGGTAAGCCTTGCAGTAATTAAAAACAAATTACAAGTTTTTCACCACCAGGACATGTGAAACTTAAAATTATAAGACCCACTTTCTAAATACACTTTACCCTGCCCCATGAATTTTCCAGGGCCTACCCTAGGGGTGACTTATGTCATTAAAAAGGAAGGTTTGGGTCGGGCAAGAGGTTCATTTTGGCAGGTCGAAATGGCAGTTTAAAAACTGCACACACAGGCTACAATGGCAGGCCTGAGACATGTTTAGAGGGGCTGATTAAGTGGATTACACAATTGTGCTACTGGCCCACCAGTAGCATTTAATTTGTAGGTCCTGGGTACATGCAGTACCACTTTTCTAGGGGCTTGTATAAGTAAATTTAATATGTCAATTGGGAATAAGCCAATCTGACTATGTGTGGAGGAGTGAGTACATACACTTTAACACTGATCAGCAGTGGTAACATGTGCAAAGTATGAAGGCCAGCAAAAATGAGATCAGCAAAAATGGAGGAGGGAGGCAAAATGTTTGGGGGAAGACAGGTCTAACAGGCCCTTATGCAATAAAAGGAAATCGATCTCTCATCCAAAGGTTTGCTACTAAAACTCTGGTATACTTGTGGGGCAGTGGTCCCTGAGTCCTCTGGGTTGTGGTCCCAGTGCATACACTGCACTCTTGACAGCTGCTCCCCTACTTGACTTGGCAATTTTTCACTCCATATGTTGTTGGTATGGGCAAAGAATTTCATTACGGATAACAAAACAATGAATGATTAGGCTGCCTGATAATTCATCATTCAATTGATATGCGAACAATAAAATACACATTAATATTCTAGCTTTCTAAAGGACAGATACGTGGCACTGTCATACTTCATTTATAAGCACCATACATTTGGACTATTCACTGACATGCACTGTTTTCATGAAAGACCTAGACATTAAAGACGTCTTTTCTTTAAAGACATAGACATTCACATCAGCAATGTTTGCACATGGTTTCTGTTGGTGCCGAAGACACTTTAGCACGTTCACAATAACTCAAGTAGCGAGGTCCAACCTGAAGAGTTTGTGCAAATGTACACCACGTGCATTTAGCCATTATTATTTTTTGTGTTTTGCTATGAGTTTTGCTCAAACAGCAAGGATTGGAAGGGGCACTGTATTCCACAATGTGTTTTTACGGGGGGTGGCATTTGCACTGTGTTGATCCTTGATGCAAACTCAAGAACAAACTGCACTAAAGCAGATGAACCTTTAGTCCTGGGTTGAGGTTTAACATCAAGAAATCAACAATACATATACAACAGTGAAGCACATTAGGACATACAGGGGTGACAGAAACAGCAATTTGCAAACCATGAAGGCTTTTTGGCAGATTGGCAAAGTCACAAACATCAAATAATTCAAGTTTTCATAAATCAATATTCATCATATATTGTACTGGTCAATATAATTCAAACTGCTTCAAAATATAGCCAATACAAGGACAAACTGTGAAGGTCTTTATTAGCAAATGAAGTAAATCCTGTCTCCCTTGAAGGGAAGATTCCCTGAGATGTCAAGTTAATTTGGGAAATCAAGCCAAAGGTGTCAGCAAATTAAGTCTCTCGAACTCTAGAAATTAACAAACTACAAAGTTGTACTGTCACATAAAAATGTGATTTAGCAAACAACGTCTCAACAGGTAACATTCGTAGGCAATTATGTAAATTATGCACAGCAATTGCAGAAAGGAGGAAACAAGGAAACATAAATGGTTGAAGAAAAATGTATAGAGCGGTCTCTATTTTTGAACAAATGAAGACTGACAGAGTATCAGCACTATTTACATTATATGTAGGTGTAACCCATACAATCTTGTGCACATCAGAGCTTGTGCAGAAAAGTGGATGGCACAAGTGACATGTGAGACAAAGGAAACAGCGAAAGGGCGGCGCAAAAGAAATATACAAGTACTTCAAATGTTGCAAAACTTAAAAGTTATTGAGAGAACTAGGAATTGTCAACAGGTTAGAGAACCAATAAACGCCAAGAATTGCACTGAGTGGTTGAAGGCTTTTCAACCTGTAAATAGTTCAGGTCATCTTAAGGACCGGGTTACAAAAGAGTCTGTCAATGCTGTTATGGAGGAAGGATAAGGTCCAAGGTAAGGTATAAAGGCACATTGCATCCAGGGATGGCTACCGCCACCAGGATAAAATTCTCAGCCAGTGATTACTAGATTACTAGACTATAGAGACCAGGATCTCATTCTGCAACTCTTCAGAACCAAAGACCTGTGACTTTATGAGGGGGCAGCCATCACAGCTTATCTTACACGCCGGATGTCCAACAGCTCTTCAACTCCTACAAAAACAGAGTAGGTTGCACACTGCTCGTCATACTAGCAAATAGCCCCATAGGACTCTGGATACTGTAGTGGCAGCGGTGAGTACGCCTATGCCACGAGTGTAAAAAATAATGCCATCCCTGGACACGTGTTTCGAGGTAATTGCCTCTCGTCAGCAGGGAGCAGGTAGGTGTGAGGGGTGCCAAGTAGACTGCCAAAATATTAAAGGTAAAATACCTCTTACGGCGCGCAGGTGTGGTACCAAGGCTCGTCAGCCCAACGCGCTCAAGGGAGCTTAAATACAAAAACAGAGTAGGTCGCACACTGCTCGTCATACTAGCAAATAGCCCCATAGGACTCTGGATACTGTAGTGGCAGCGGTGAGTACGCCTATGCCACGAGTGTAAAAAATAATGCCATCCCTGGACACGTGTTTCGAGGTAATTGCCTCTCGTCAGCAGGGAGCAGGTAGGTGTGAGGGGTGCCAAGTAGACTGCCAAAATATTAAAGGTAAAATACCTCTTACGGCGCGCAGGTGCGGTACCAAGGCTCGTCAGCCCAACGCGCTCAAGGGAGCTTAAATACAAAAACAGAGTAGGTCGCACACTGCTCGTCATACTAGCAAATAGCCCCATAGGACTCTGGATACTGTAGTGGCAGCGGTGAGTACGCCTATGCCACGAGTGTAAAAAATAATGCCATCCCTGGACACGTGTTTCGAGGTAATTGCCTCTCGTCAGCAGGGAGCAGGTAGGTGTGAGGGGTGCCAAGTAGACTGCCAAAATATTAAAGGTAAAATACCTCTTACGGCGCGCAGGTGCGGTACCAAGGCTCGTCAGCCCAACGCGCTCAAGGGAGCTTAAATACAAAAACAGAGTAGGTCGCACACTGCTCGTCATACTAGCAAATAGCCCCATAGGACTCTGGATACTGTAGTGGCAGCGGTGAGTACGCCTATGCCACGAGTGTAAAAAATAATGCCATCCCTGGACACGTGTTTCGAGGTAATTGCCTCTCGTCAGCAGGGAGCAGGTAGGTGTGAGGGGTGCCAAGTAGACTGCCAAAATATTAAAGGTAAAATACCTCTTACGGCGCGCAGGTGCGGTACCAAGGCTCGTCAGCCCAACGCGCTCAAGGGAGCTTAAATACAAAAACAGAGTAGGTCGCACACTGCTCGTCATACTAGCAAATAGCCCCATAGGACTCTGGATACTGTAGTGGCAGCGGTGAGTACGCCTATGCCAAGAGTGTAAAAAATAATGCCATCCCTGGACACTCTTCAACTCCTACATGGCAGTGAAACACCACCTGCACCTACTGGGCATGAACTATGCTTTTCTCAGCTAAACTCAGGTTGGTGAATGGCAACACGGCTCAATGCGTCCTATGATGGAGAAGAACTTGGGGAGGTGAACCTTCAGACACGTATCTTAAAGCCAACCCTCCAGGAAAAGCTTCATGTTGAGGTCTATGGAGTGTTCAGGAAAACCCAGTAGATGTATGTTGTCCCACCCCAAGCGTCTCTCCACGACTTCAGCTCAGGATTGCAATTGTGTTCGTAGGAGAAAAGCTGTGATTGCACTTCCTGCAATGTAGGATGCATCGAAGGATGACTCCAACACATTCACCAATTCCACTAGCTTTTTGTGATCCATCTGGAGGAGGTTCACCTCAACAAATTGAGTGTTTTTCCAGGGTGGATTCCAAAGTACTCAGTTGGCTGGTGGCTGAAGTAGTCGGCGTTACTAAGAGGTCCGTAATGTCCCCATGCATGTTAGGGGGCAGTGTGCCCTGCTTTGGTTTCACCATTGCTGCTGGCGGAAGTGCAGTGCAAAGTCAGGCATCAATGCAGCACGTTACTTTCCACCAACCCAACACGTGGTAGGTCACACCTTTATACAGAGGGCAAGGAGCAGCGTATGCATGGCTAGGTCACACCACCAAAATGTGCACTCATTACAGTGGGCGCCACACACCATTCAGGTTCAGCTCCAGCCGCCCATCAGTAACAAGAAAAAAGTTTTGCTCTACCTGTCTAGATAATAATAAAAAGATTAAATCTTTCTGATATATGACCCTCAAAGTCACTCAGGCTGAACCATTTAAGAGAGAGCACACCAAATGTATAATCGAAAATTATAATGTTTATTGGTGATTTTATTAATGCATATAAGGGAAACTAAATATCCAAACACGATTCAATATGGTATTTAAAAGGATATTTGCAACATCTAATGCTGGCCCCATCGGGAGAATCAAAAGGGTATAAAAATAATCATATCACATTTATACTAACCAGGCAAAACATTCAATCTTACATCCAAAAACTACACCTTCATATACACCACATTAAAATATACACACAGAAATACTCTCCACAAATAGTTGGTAAACACTGTTAGGATGTTTACATCACCCTGCCTTAGTACCCCTCTAGTAACACCTTATGTTCAGGTTATACACAAAAATAACCACAGTTCGGCTTTATATCATTTATCTTTCTTTCGTTGTCCCAGAAACATCGCCACGAGAAAACCGACGAATCACAGTGCTTACTGGGAATTATTGCAACATTGTTTTTATTTTTTTCGCTACATGAATCTTGATCGGCCATCTTTCCATGCTTTTGCAAAGACTAAAAGGTATGAGTCAGTTACCTTATCTCCAGATTCGAGATCGTTGGCTTGATGTACATCTTACGCTTGCTTGACGAGTACACCAATTTCCACCCATCTGCTCTTTCAGTTTTATTCGTTTTCTCTGTTATATACATTATTGACAAACTCTTAAACACATGAAGGGACAATGGGGCGTGTAACAATGTATTCAGAGTCGTTCCTGTCCCGATTGCTTTGTAGACACGAAGGTTCTTCTCTCCTGCCGGGCTCTCCACGGAGAACCCATCAGATTTATGAGTCATAAATTACTTTGCGATAACAAGAAGACAGCTTATTATATTTTTCGATGTATAGGAAATTGTTCTTATTAGATTAGATTATTTTAGGCACAATCTTTATTTTTCCTTGCCATTAGGTACATATACACTATACAAGACCATATGCTTTGGTGTCTCGAACAAAAACATTACGTTTTAGTTACATATCAGTAAGCATGATTGTTTCTTTCTTTCTTCCAGTTCGAAATCTTTAAAAGAAACTACTTGCGAGCAATATAGAATTTTTGCCACTCTTAACTTGCTATCATCGTTGTTGGCGTTGTTCATCCTCACTTACCATCAAATCGGTAACCAGGCAAGTAGCCTCCGTCCACTTTTCTAATCCCAATCATTTTCTCCTTTTCATTTGAATCAGGGTGCACCATCTTGTTCCTCAGTTGTATATATGCGCCTTCTTATATATATTTTTCCTATTCGATTTTTAGACATTTTGGACGCATCTAGTATCGATCCTGGGTGTCCATGACAATGTCACTGGTCTAAAATACGGTTTAGTCTAGGTGAGTGCAACTTATACCCTGTTACAGACCCACCGATCTGCAATTCTTTGTTTTTTTAGTAGTTATTTGTTTATTTAGTAGTCACTTGTTGGCCCTTAGGTGGAGCCTGGTGGTCTGTTTTTCACTCTCAGCCTTTAGTCCATATAGAGAGGAATTTCCAGAAATGTGCAGTTTCTACTTATTCAGTTTTTCTTTATTCTTTTTTCACATATTCATGTTTGTAAATTTAAAAAATATATCCTTATCTATTAATTAAAGATCCTAACCGGTTGCTCTCAGGCTTTACCATTTGATATAGATTTGGCAACTAATGATGATTATTTGTGTATTGAATTTACCAATGTATAACCAATGTTTTTGATTAATTAAGAACAAAATAAATGTATAATCCATTAGAGAGAGATAATGATCTTCATAATGTTGCAGGCCCCTCGGACAACAGAAACTCACAATATTCCGGCCCTGAAGAAGGTGGCACCCACATTTCCGGGTGATTGCACCGAAACGCCAAACTTTTTTCTTGTTATTGGTTATTTCCCCCATTGCTCTCCCTACATTTGAGTTGGGGTACCCCTATTATAGTGACCAGCCTCCCATCAGGCCAAGTTCAAAGCTAGTGCCCCCCCATGGTGCAGGCAGATGAGCAAACAACCTGAGCCCCCCAGCAGCTCCGGTCATCAGCACCCACATCTGCTCCACATCCGCAGCTCGGGCAAGATGGTAGGTATGAGACAATCTTGAATGCCTCTACTCACTTCAAACCCCTCTATGGCCCGGGTGAGTTGTAAGTTGCAGTTCCAGACCACACCAAGAGGAAGGCACCCCAGCACTCCAGCAGTGTATGGGCTTTCAGCATTGGCCACAGACACGCACCTCCCAGGCACCTACTGCAGCAGCGGCACAGGGCCCACCCCCGACCCAGCCCTCTCCAGTATTTCCTAGGCCTATGGGCTGCAGAGCATTTTCTGGGTGCTCCCAACCCAGCACCCCTGGCCTTGCACCTCAGCTCTCACCCATGATGGGCATCCCAGCAGTGAGCCACCCAGGAAGGCACTCCCCTGGAAGGCATCGTCCGGTCCATGATTATCACATCATGAACTCTATATGCTCCACCCCAACAGCATCCTTTTGCAGTTGTTATGTTATGTTATGTTATGTTAAAATGGGACTTTTATAGCGCGACGGCTACTCCAAAGGAGTGTCCCGGCGCTTTGTGCTCCAGACCTAAAGAAAGAACTGGAAAACATAACAGTAAAAAGACAGGAGCCTAAAAGAGGAAGCGGACTAACCAGAGAACAGCCAAGTTTTTAAGTCCTTCCTGAAGGCAAGCAAGTTCGAGGTAGTCCGCAAGGACACCGGTAGAGAGTTCCATAGCTGGGGGGCAAGGAATCTAAAGGACCGGCCGCCTAGACGAGCCCTTTTGATACGTGGTACCCGAGCCAGAGCCAATGTTTCCGACCTGAGGGATCGTGT
This sequence comes from Triturus cristatus, assembly GCF_964204655.1. Taxonomy (NCBI): domain Eukaryota; kingdom Metazoa; phylum Chordata; class Amphibia; order Caudata; family Salamandridae; genus Triturus; species Triturus cristatus. Next base: position 1,270,472,394 of record NC_140585.1, on the reverse strand, counting down.
AGGTCGGTAAAAGTCCAGCCTCTTCTGGAGATATTTTGCACCATTACCATGCAGGGCCTTATGGGCTAGGGTCATGGCCTTGAACAGTATCCTCTTCCGTACAGGAAGCCAATGGAGGGATAGAAGAAGGTTAGAGGCACTAGTGCGACGATGCAGGCCAAAGATCGCTCGAGCGGCAGCGTTCTGGGTCACCTGCAAACGCTGAAGGAGATATTCTGGCAGACCCAGATATAGAACATTTGCATAGTCCAATCTGGATCCTATAAGTGCCTGGACAGTTATCCTCCGATGTTCCTCAGATAGAAGGGGAAAAAACTTACGCAACATTCTAAGGATCCCGAAACATGTTCCCGTAAGAGTAGAAACCTGGGATTTGAGCAAAAGCTCATTGTCAATTTTTACTCCCAGGTTCTTAGCCCACTTAGATGACTGAGTTGGAGGGAACATGTCAGCAGGCCACCACCCATGCCAATCTGGTTCCGATGGGCATCCGAAGAATAGTATTTCGGATTTATCCGAGTTGCACTTGAGGCTGTTGAGTTGGAACCAATTAAAAACAGCCCCAAGGCACTCACGGATCCTTTCTCCATCGAACTCTTCGCTCTTACGGCAGGTGAACAGAAGCTGGGTGTCGTCAGCATAAGAGACGATCCGGGCCCCATAGGACTCTGCCAATGTCGCCAGAGGGATCATAAGGATGTTAAATAGAGTGGGGCTCAATACAGAGCCCTGAGGCACTCCGACTCCCAATGGCGGCATTTCGGCAGATCCAAGTGGGACCCAGACCATCTGCCGGCGGTTGGCTAGAAAGGAACGAAACCAGTTGAGCACCGTCCTCCCCAGACCGATGTCGTGTAGTCTAGTGAGGAGATCCTCATGGGGGACGGTGTCAAACGCCGCCGACAGGTCTAGCATAACTAACATCACCCTGCCTCCGGTATCCAGCACCTCCTTCACAAACTCAGAAACTTCCAGGAGCGCCGTCTCGGTGCTTAAGTTGGAGCGAAAGCCCGATTGGGATTCATGGAGTAACTCGTTTGACTCCAGGAAGTTAGAAAGCACGCTATGAACGTGTTTCTCCAGGATCTTGGTAAGTGCTGGAAGGAGCGAGATTGGTCTATAGTTGGAGGGCACTTCTGGGTCAAGATTAGGCTTTTTGATAAGAGGGATGACCATGGCCTGTTTCCAGGACTGGGGCAGAAATCCCTGACTCAGGGAAAGGTTAAGAATGGGATTAGCTATGGGGTTAACGGCATCTGCCATTCTCGCTAAGAATTTTGCTGGACAGGGATCTAGCGGTGAGCCCGATTTAAGGTTCCTCATCAAGGCTAAGGATGCGGCAGCCGAAAGGGGCGGGAAGTCTAGCAGAACTGGGCCTGGAGACGACAGGAGAGTTGTCTCAATCGGCAGAGTTGACGGGTCATCTATAGGTCTCAAAGGAAAGGAATCCTGAATTTGCCTAATTTTGGTGGTAAAAAAATTAGCAATGGTGTTGGCCCAGGTCTCCACCGGAGCGACCTGAGCTGAGATTGACCGCGGGCTGGTGAATTCTCGCACAATTGAGAAAATCTCCTTACAGGAGTTTGCCGCGTCTTCAATCCTTTTGGCAAAATAGCATTTCTTGCCCTGAAGTATTAAATCATGATATGATTTCATCATGGTTTTATAAAGTTGTTTGGCCTCAGGTTCGTACTGGGCTCTCCAAGCCCGCTCAGCGACTTTGCATTGCCTACGGTGATGGGCCAATTCCTCCATAAACCAAGGGGCCGAGACCCGTTGGGCGGCAGACCTGGGTGGCTGTAATGGGGCGAGCTCATTTAATCTAGCAAGGAGCCAGGATTGCAGGCTCTCCAGGTCTTTCTCCAGGTCACCCGTATAAGACATGGGGTGATCCACCAGAGCCTGCGCTAGCAAATCCGGAGTCACCCGATGGAGTGCCCTATAGCTGCTACCCTGCTGTCTCGTGGCACTGGCCGTAGAATTCGTAGTAGATGATATTTCAAAATGAACAAGACAATGATCAGACCATAAGACTGGCAGAAGTGTTACAGCCAAAATAGGTGAGGTGGAAAAAACCTGGTCAAGTGTGTGGCCTTTATCATGGGTCGGGCCAAAGATATAGGGGGAAAGGCCCAGAGTAGATGTAATATCAAGCAGCTTGATAGCATCCTGGTCTTGGTGATCATCCATATGGAAGTTAAAATCTCCAGCCAATATACACCGCTCCGATCTTAGAACAAGGACCGACATAACCTGCTGGAGATCATCAAGAAAGGATCCCACCGGGCCCGGAGGTCTGTAAACAACAAGACCCTTCAGCGCTTGCTGAGGCGATAGGGAGATGGTAAAGGTAAGAGAGTCAGCCCCTACGATGGTATTTGTGTGCGTGACCGTGCACGGAAAAGATTTTTTCACAACCAGGGCAACTCCTCCCCCCCTACCCTTGTCTCTATCTTGTCGATGGATGATATAGTCAGAGGGAATGGCTACCGCGATGTCCGGGTGGGAGGATTCATTGAGCCATGTCTCAGTGAGCATCAGACAGGTAGGACTGGTCGTCGAAAGGAGATCATAAATCTCTTGAGTGTGTCGGTGCAACGACCTTGTATTAAGGAGTAGACAAAGATGTTTAATGCTACAATCCTTAATAGAGCGGGGGGAAGGGAGATTGCGAGTAGGATGCCATTTACAGACAGGGCACTTATGTTTAACCCTATATCGGCCAGGAAAGTTGCTGTGCTCAGGTGGGGCAGGGCGCCGCATGGATTATGTAGGAATCTGCAGTTGGCCTTATGAGGAGCTCAGCAGGTTGTGGACAGCTCCGGTCACCATTTTGGAAACACCTCCTCATCTCCATACTCTTAATGGTTAACAAAAATTGTTCTTTTACAATGAGGCTTTCAATATTTTCCAATTCTTCAAGCTGAATTTCAGTATGTACATGGCCTGCATATGTTCGCCTCAAATATGTGGTCTGGTTTAATTCCTAGTATATAGTTACAGCTTTTTCTGTTCTCTGATGTAACATTCCCTTTTTTGATCCTTTACCTCTGTGATAAGACTGTTGATCTCTTGCACTCCTAATCTATTTAGCAGTGGCTTCTTTGCTTCATTTGCACCTGTAGTTACTACAATATTCTTACCAGTTTTTGAGTAGTCTATTTAGTGTGATAATTATGTACAATATCTTTGGGATTAGGTACCCTTATGTCTCTCTTCTAATTCCCACACCCCCTTTCTCAAATTCAGCATTATTGTCTTTCTCTATCTTCAACTTGGAAGTACACACCATAAATGCCCTCATTCAAGTCATGCAGAGCGAAAGTAGCACATGGTTTCATATTTGTTAATTTCGCTCATGTCCATTTACAGCTTTTTCCGTCAGCAATTTTACCAAATGTGAAAGTGTAAGAAATTGGGTTACTGGTTGAGGGGTGTTAAACCCTTCTCAAGCATCAACTACAATTCTTCTCAGTGTGAAATCACTAGCAAACCCTAAATTAATCCGTTCTCAACCCTGGGGTAGTTTGGCACAGAGCAGTCAGACTTAACTCAGAAGCCATGTATAAATTTTTTGCGCAACATTTCAAACAGTCACACAATGAAAACACACCACAAAAGGATCCTAAAACCAGTTCAACAGATGCAGATCTAGTCATTTTCACCCAGGCAGGAGGGCAGCAAGCAACAGGTCAGCCTAGCAGGGCAGCAGCCCTTCAGAGCAGCAGTCCAGAAGAGTGGCAGTCCTTTAAACAGCACAGCAGTCCTTCTTTCTAGCAGAGTATCTATAGGTCTAGAAGTGTACTGAAGAGTTAGTGTCTTAGGTCAAGTATTTATACCCAGTTGTGTGTTTGAAGTGGGGAGAAGCTTCCAGAGGTTTCCCTTTGACATCCCTAGGCATCCTACCTTCCCTGTCCTGGCTCCAGCCTAACTGCAAGGGGTATGGAGTCCTTTGTGTGGAAGCTGAACACAGCCTATTTAAGTGTAAGCAGGGCTGGGCCCAGCTCCACACTCCTATTCTGCCAGTGATAGCTCACTCAGGCACACCTATGCTCTCTATTTGTGTGGTTGTTTACGAGGAATACACAAAGCCCAGCAGTCAGCTACATCCAGTCATGCGACCAGAGACAGGCCGCACAGCACTAAACGGCTAAGCCAGGAAAATGCCAACTTTCTCAACATTTGGATTTTCTAAATTAGAATTTAAAATCTGACACCAAACATGACCTGCTTACCTGCCCCATTTGGGAAATTATAGCTTATTAAATGTAATAAGGTAACTCCAATGTTATCCTAAAGGAGAGATAGGCCCTGCATTTAAGAGTCTATCACTACCAGGACATATAAAACTTACAATTAAATGCCCTACTTTTCACATATATTGCGCCCTGCCTAGAGGGTTGTTTAGGGCCTACCCTATGGTGTTTTACATGTATTAAAAAGGAAGGCTTGGGCTTGGCAAAAGGTTTATTTGGCCTGGCTGTAATAGCAGTTTAAAACTGCAAACACAGGTAGCAATGGCATACCTGAGACATGTTTAAAGGCCTACATAAGTGGGTGGCACAATAAGTATTACAGGCCCATTTGTACCATTTAATTTACAGGCACTGGATACATGTAGTACCACTCTGCTAGGGACTTTCAAGTAAAGTAAATATGCCGATTGAGGATAAGGCAATGTTACCATATTTGAAGGAGTGGGCACATGCCCTTTACCACTGGTTAGCAGTGATAAAGTATGCAGAGTCCTTAGCCCCGCAAAACAAGATCAGCAAAAATGGAAGAGGAAGGCAAAATGTTTAGGGGAAGAATACCCTGAGCTTGACAGGTCTAACGGAAAACGATAACAAGTTTTGAGTGTGAGGTTTTATCACATGTTAACATTTGGTATGTTTCACATGTGTTAAAATCGTTTGTGGTAAATCATGGTTTTCATATTGCAAGTTATGTCAAAAGCAGGTTTATAAAACGATAATTCCTCCTACTCTGACGGGTGGTACTCCTTGCTAACCATATTATAAATCTTGGGTAGAGGATGTGTCCTAACGGCTAGGGCGCGCAATCTTAAATCTGGGGAACTGGGTTCAATTCTCGGCAATGATGCTCAACATCCTGTTAGTCTGGGCAAATCACTTAATCTCCCCGTGCCTAACAAAAATGAATGTGTCCTTGTGTAATGCAACTGGTGTTCATGTAAAGCGCTCTGATAGCTGATACCTTCGGGTCAAGTTTGTGCTATATAAAACTATGGGAAACAAAAGTATTCAGCACCCTTAAAGATAAATATGTAACATTATATTTTAATTTTATGATGATGTGAAAGAATTTTAAAGTAAATTTTATAATTTACTCTTTCTGCACACCAACGTACTTTACACAATAGTCCATATATGTTCATATCTAATTTTTATTTCAAATAAGGCTACATTTCGCACCTAAAATATATAGTTTGTCAATAAATAATTCATTGAAATCATCTTTTTCATCATTTATGTGATTCAAGAAATGCGTATTAATAAACATTGTTTCTCATAACTTTTCACCTGTTGCAGAAACATCATTATAGAACACCATTTAACGTTATTGTTCTAATAAATAATTATGAACACAATAATGACATTTCGGTGCCGATTCCGATCCGTTAAAAAAGTTTACCGTCCGACTCGTATCCGTATTTTTTTACGTACGAATCGTACAAGTCCCGTACAAACGGCGAAGTACGATTCGTACGTGAAAAATACATACGAATGACCTCGGGAAAAGTCTATGAGAAGTCCCCGGACAGTTTTACGTACGAGTCGTAAAACTGAAGTCCGAGCGCACAAGTCCGATCCGTACCGGCGTCCCGAATACACAAGCGTATGGAAAACGTCCCGTACGGAGCGAACTTTGCACGACCCCTACCCCGGGTACACTTGTGCCCGGGGTACGAGTCGTACGGCCCCCCCAGCCTCCCACCCCTCCCGCGTACGTCTGCACCGTACCCCCCACCCCCGTATGTACGGCACGTACCCCCAGCCCCTCCGGATGTACGCACCGTACCCCCAGCCCCATATGTACGTGCCGTACCCCCAGCCCCCCGTATGTACGCGCCGTACCTCCAGCCCCGTATGTACATGCTGTACCCCCAGCCGCCCGTATGTATGTGCTGTACCCCCAGCCCCGTATGTATGCGCCGTACCCCCAGCCCCCTGTATGTACGGGCCGTACCCACAGCCTCGTATGTACGTACCGTACCCTCCCACCCCAGCACCCGCGCATGTACGCGCCGTACCCCCCACCCCAGCACCCATGCATTTGCGCACCATACCCCAGCACATGCGTATGTAAGTGCCATACCCCCACCCCAGCACCCGCGTATGTACACCCCACACCCCCCACCCCAGCACCCGCGTATGTACGTGCCGTACACCAGCACCGCGTATGTACGCGCCATACCCCCCCACCCCAGCACCTGTGCGTGTACACGCGTATGTAAGTGCCGTACCCCCCACCCCAGCACCCGTGTATGTACGCCCCGTACCCCCCACCCCCGCCCCGTACTTGGACACACCGTACCCCAACACCGTACCCCAGCATCGCGTATGTACGAATCGTACAACACCATTGCATATGTGATGACTGTACAACAACATAGCTATGGACGCACCTTACATACGCGAAAACGACTCGTACTGAACCAGGACACTGTCAAACAGCCCAAGGAGGGTCAATTCGACTCGCACAACACCACAAAACACGTCTACAGGACAAAAATCATCTAAAAGACTGACCTGGCACATCCAAACAGGCAAACAGAGGCCCAAACTCACAACCACCTCTTATAACACACCCACCAAAAGTTCAAACCCAGCCACACCCACAAATGGACCAATAAAAAGGGCCCACAATCACAAACCATGAGCCTTTGCAACAGACCCACTGCTGACAGACATCACACACAAACAACTGCAGCCATACACCTTAACTTACACACCTTCACACAACCTCCTTCACACAGCCCCCCTCTACACATACACACACACCTACACATTCACACCCACACACCCACAACCATCCACACCCACACCCCACACCATGCCCACAGACAAAAATCCAAAGTTCACAAGGGAGGAGCTGGACATCCTTGTCAACGAAGTCATCAGAGTCGAGCCACAGCTCTTTGGAACATAGGTCAGACAGACCAGCATATCCCAAAAAACTAGCCTGTGACAGAGGATCGTCGATTGGGTGAATACTGTTGCGCCCATCAGAAGGACCAGGAATGAATGCCAAGCCAGGTGGTACGATCTGCGGAGGGCACTCAAGCGCAAAATGAACGAGGACTACGCCCAGAGTAACATCACAGGAGGTGGGCTGCCCCGCAGACCGGTACATTGCCATCCCTGGGAGGAGAAGGTGATGGCCCTGCTTCCGCCGGTGGGAGTACACAGAGTTGAAGGAGTTCGAGAGCCTGGTGAGTACACAAACAACTTACGTAACATGGGGTTAATGGCATCCACACCCCAACTACAACAAATGCACTCACCTACCCCCAAGCCCTCACCTGACACAACCACACTCTAAACAACGCTCATTCCACTAACATGAGTATGCCCCATTCACAAAGCAAGGCCATGCCATGTCCCAGCCTACACAAACCACAAACCCAAGACAGGATGTCCGGGATGCTGGGAGGGTGGGGATCACTAAACATATTGTACAACTCAGAAACAGACACCATTGCCCTCAGCCCATATGGCCCAGGTACATACCCATGCACCATGCGCAATGCACAGGGACTGGGAAAGTACTGACAAGGTAGCTGACACTTGGCCCTGCTGTAGACAGCACAAGGCCCTCCTGTGACAACTGCAAACTCGAACACAAACACAACAAGCTCAGAAATCTAGGACAGGAACTCACACTCACTGACATGGCAGCATGCGCCATGGTGGGACAGATACATCACCTGGGAGACCCACTGCCAAATCACACCACACCCACCAGCAGGCACCGTCAATCAATCAACAATCGATCAGGGTACTTGTAAGGTGCGCTACTTACCTGTGAGGGTCTCAAGGCGCTGAGGGGGGGGGGGTTCCACCACTGCTCGAAGAGCCAGGTCTTGAGGACTCTCCTGAAGGCAAGTAGGTCTTGGGTCAGTTGTAGGTGGGGTGGGAGGGTCTTCCAGGTCTTGGTTGCGAGGTAGGAGAAGGATCTGCCGCAGGCGGGCGTACGTTGGATGCGGGGGACAGCTGCGAGGGCGAGGCTGCTGGAGCGGAGCTGGTGGGTGGGGGTGTAGAAGCTGAGTCTGATGTGCAGGTAGGCTTGTCCAGCGGTGTGGAGTGCCTTGTGTGCGTGGGTGAGGAGCTTACAGGTGATCCTCTTGTCGATGTGGAGCCAGTGCAGGTCTCTCAGGAGGGGGGTGATGTGGCTGTGGCAGGGGGCGTTGACGATCAGTTGCGCCGAGGCGTTTCCGAAGCGTTGTAGCCGCCGTTGGTGTGTGGATGGGAGTCCTGCGTAGAGTGCAGTGGCATAGTACAGTCAGCTGCTGACGAGGGCCTGTGTCACTGTTCTACTTGTTTAGGTCGGGATCCACCAGTAGATCCGGCGGAGCCTGCGTAGGGTGTCGTAGCAGGAGGAGGAGACGCCGTTGACCTGCTTGGACATGGAGAGGGAGGATGCGAGGATCACTCCTAGGTTGCGTGCGTGTTTGGTGGGTGTCGGTGATGTCCCCAGAGCGATCGGCCACCAGGAGTCGTCCCAGGCTGAGGGTGTGGGTCCGAGGATGAGGACCTCCGTCTTGTCCGAGTTCTATTTCAGATGGCCGCTCCGCATCCAGTCGGCGATGGCCCTCAGACCCTCGTGGATGTTTGTCTTGGCAGTGTGAGGGTCCTTGGTGAGGGAGAGGATGAGCTGGGTGTCATCGGCGTAGGAGATGTTTTTGAGGTTGGGGTGGCGGGCCACTTGTGTGAGGGGGGCCATGTGGATGTTGAACAGCGTCGGGCTGAGGGATGATCACTCACCCCTTACACAAGCACACACCCCCGGGGCAGCCAATGGAGTCACACACACTCACAATGGACATGTGACACAACAAGATCAAGCCACAGCAAAAAAAAGCATCCTAGGCCAAATGCGACATGTCAAAAACCCTGGATAACATTTCAATCAGTCCCCTGCAACATACCCATCCACAAGTGAACATTGATGTGAATGCTAGGCACATACAACTACCTGGAGGAACTGTTGCAACTAGAACATGTATGAAACATGGATGTCGCATGAAACATCATTAACATTGTCTCTCTCTCACACACAGGGCAACGTCATGGATCTCCCCCCAACACTGGGGGGGGGAAACAATAACAGGCCCAGGCTCGGCAAGAAGATGATCTCACCGGCAGCGACGACTCTCAGCACTCTGTGGATGCCCCCAACCAACCTGGACCCTCTGGTGCCCAAGCCCCTGCAGCACCTGCGTCAGGTACATCTGTGCCAACCACCACCCCCATTCTTGCCACATCCCAGGAGACACCCAGGAGCCCTGCCCGCACAGAACAACTGAGCCAGTCTGACCTGGAGGAACAAGGTTCTCCGCCCACCCAGGAGGAGGCAGACAACCCTGCAAATGCCATCCCTCAGGGGTCCTGTAGACCCGATGTGCCCACAACGGCAGGCCAGGCCTGTGTGGGCAGGGGTGGTGGGAGTGGAGGCAGGCGGAGGCGCGAACCTGACCAGCCAGCTGAGGGAACCGGTATGTCACACATACGCCACATCTTGGACACATACCGGCGTGACACCAGGTAGTGGCGACCCTCAACGAGATGAAGAACCAGCAGGCCGAGCAACACACCAGTCAACAACACCAAGGACGGATGGAGGCAAGACTGGCTGAGCTCCTGGCGGTACAAAGGGACATGAGCCATTCACTCCGTCGGATCGCCGACAACATGGGCAACCCTCCCTGTGACACCAGGCGCAGACTAGCACCAGCCACAGGGAGGGAGGAGGAGGAGGAGGATTCGTCCGACGGAGAGTTCCAAACATCATTAAAGCCTGCATCTGAGGGTCCCCGGAGGAAGGTGGATCGTCCACGGTAAAGACCGTGAGAGGCAGCAGACCATCCACATCTCCCAGGTCACCTGGCCTGGCACCTGGCATTCATGCGCAACAGCAGCACATCATTCACTGACATTCTCTGCCACATGGACTTGCTGGTCACAGTCTGACCAATGATGACCAACACTGTGGTCTGGACTCTGATGACTTCAAATGCCAAGGATCCCATCTCCCCCTGTGAACTTTGGATTCCATGCACACTGTATAGCACCTATTTGTCCACACTAAACAGGCCCCACACCGAGAATAAATCCTAATTTCTTCAATGAGAAGTAGCATTCATTTAGCATGAGTACACAACCTACGTGTGGGGAAATGTCAAACTATGCCTGAGTGTTGAAATAATTCCGGCCATCCATACCCTGGAATCTGAGTCTGGTACAGGACACACATGGGTCACAATGTATCATAAAATACAGACATGGAGCACAATACTCACCCGTGATGGCCTCAAGCTGCTGAGGGGGGGCATGCAATACTGTGCGGACAGACCAATTGGGAAGAGTATCATGAAGGCGTAGAGGTCATGGCTCATGTGGGTGTTGCCGGGGAGGGAGTAGCAGGTATGTCTTGCCAGGTGGGAGAACTATGTCCTGCATGCTGGAGTACGGTGGATGTGAAGAATGGTGGCCAGGGCAAAGTTGGACGCACGGAGTCGGCACAACGGGGTCTCGGATGACATACGTGCAAGGTTGGTTTGGGATCTGGGGTTATGGCCTGCCTCCTGAGTGTGGGTGAGGAGTCTGAAGGTCATCCTGCAGCAGACAGTGATCCATTGCAGCTATCTCTGGTGGACAGTGATGTGGCTGGGGTGCGGGATGTTGAAGCTGAGGTGTGCACATGCAGCCTGGATGTGGACAAGTTTCCCGGGAGTTTGGATGTACTTGCTCCGTAGAGGGCGGGGCAGTAGTTGACACGGCTGGTGTCGTGGGCCTAGGGGATGGTCTGTCTTTCCTTGGAGTGGATCTATCTGTGGATCATGTGCATCATGCAGAGGGTGTTGCACCCTGAGGTACAGATGCTGGTGATTAGCATGGCAAATGTGAGTGACGAATCCATGATGCACACCATCTTGTGTGCGTGGGCACTGGGTGCATGTGCAGGGCTCTTGCGGGTGGGACACAAGCAGTTGACCCAGCTGTAAGGGGACAATGCTCAGATGATTACCTCAGTCCTGTACAAGTTCAGCCTCAGGTGGCTGATCTTCAGCCATTCATCAATGGATCTCATGCCTTCTTGAATGTTGGAACTGGCAATGGCTGCATCTTTGGTGAGGGTGAGGAGCACCTGGCTGTCAATGGCATACGAGTTGATGATGAGGTGCTGTGCGCATGTGATGCCGGAGAGGGGGACCTGGACACATTGAAGATTGACACGCTGAGAGATGATACCTGGGCCATGTGCCAGATGATGCCACTATACTACATGCTGAAGGCTTGAGTCCTACTCCCATGGCCTTGCTGGTGTACGGAGCTGGTGGGGAGTAGGAGGGACATGACCTGGTTGGTGTGACAGGGCCTGGAAGGCGGGGCAGTGCTGTGTAGGCAGTTGGAGTTGCACACTCATCATGCAAAGGTGTCGTGTGTGCGCCTAGGGTATGCCTGAGAGCAGGCGGTAGATTTTTGAATGGACAATGCTTGGAGAGTGGCTGCAACATCAGACTGTAGTGTGATGTGGGTCATGCAAGGACATGAGGGTTGTGCAATGTGCACGTTGCATGCGCTGACGGTCCAGCCTTTGGCACCGCGTGGCCACAACAGTGGCACAGACAAGCTGATTACAGCCAAATGAATGGGTGGAGGGAGGAAGGGAGGAGCATCTTTGAGGTGTGTGTGTTGCTGAATCCGGAAACTTTGTGCAGCAGGCGGCATGTCCTGGAAACTATGCCACAAGTTGCACACAAAGACAAGGATGTCAGAAAGGACAACTGCAACAGGCGTATGTAAAGGAAGGAGTGTCAGGTCCCCATGGCACACCCATAGACAATGGATGCACAATCACCAAAGATGACTGACACAGGATCAGGAAACTGAAGGCCGAGCTGCACACAGGATACACACCCTCAGCAGGTGTTGACGGCCCGTTGTGGTGACCAACATGCCCAAATACATACACAACCATGGACATCATGCACAATAGAGATCCTAATCCCTGAAGAACTGCATGCATGTTGCTAAACTACACATAGACTCATATGCACAATCTTTGACAACTATGCCAGAGATGCCACATGCAAAGTGGCAAGAGACCAGCATTGACAGAGATGAGGCACCTTGGAGGGTGAGGAACACCTTTATTACTCAGGTTCACACCTAGGGAAATGCATCAATATGAACAGACTCACAGGTCATTAGGCTGAACATGTGGGACCTACACTGGACACCCCCTTCACAACACAGATGCTGTAAATCCATTGAACTGGCACACAAGTGAAGGGTGTGAGCCAAACACCCCCTGCTGCACACGGAGGGTCTGCAATTCCCCATTGATCCTCTCATGGGGATGTCCCACACTATGTCCACCCGTAGCATCCCGTATGTTTCAGAGGGAAGTTGTACACACATTGATGCCTTCATCAGAATCCACAGTCCCATTACAGATTACTGTTATGAAGAGTGACTATCAATTCATGGGAGTCATGCAACATGTCATGTGCCCCATGGTGAGTCGACATGTATGTATAGTAACACAACATGCACAGGAGCAGTGCCCACACATTCCAAACACCTACCAACACCAAAATGCCTTGCAGCAATCCTTAACCTAAAAGACTTTTCACCATGTCCGTGCATGGGACACTGATTCAGCACACGTTGCAATACTCATGAGGAATAGCGGGAGTCCAAGGATGACACGAGCAGACAGCATGCGCAACTACCTGGGGATGACAGACACACAAGAAGTCAGGGAAAAGATTGTCATCCGCATGCATGGTCATTTACTGTACAGGAATAAGTGTGTCAACATGCTATTTTTAAATTGAGTGTCTAAGCTAATATGTGTGGAAGGACATCATCCCTCGAGTGACACATCTGAACACACCTCTAAGTCACTTAGCATACAGTCAGCTGGACACACACATTGCAACACATGCCACTCAATGCTCCAAGCGTGCACACTCAGACCCATGGACTCACCATTATGAGAAGAAGTTGCGTATGAGCGTCCTCCTCCTCCTCCTCACTTGCCTCGTGACCAAGCCCTTCATCCTCCACGGGTGGATGTTCCTGCTCATCCAGATACAGGATGAGTGGCACAGCCTTCTCCACTGCCATGCTGTGCAGCATGCAGCACACGAGGAAGATTTTGCAGACCTTCACCTGTGCATATGGCAGGGACCCGCCTGTCTTGTGAAGGCACCGGAATCGGCTCTTCAGGAGGCCAAACGTCCTCTTGATCACTCGCCTGGTCTGCCCATGTGCGTTGTTGTAACGGTGATCTGCAGCTGTTCTGGGGTTGCGGAGAGGCGTCATCAGCCATGGCATGTTGGGATAGCCAGAGTACCCTACATGGAAACATCATGTAAAGAAGTGGGTCAGGAGATGCCGTAAGATACAAAGATAGCGCTAAACAAAGGACAAAGAGAGTATACCCACCAACAAGACATGCTCGTTCGTTGTGCAGCCGCAGCATCATTTCTGGCACCCTGCTACGCCTCATGATGTAGGCATCGTGTGCTGACCCTGGAAAACGTGCACAGACATGGGAAATCAGCATGTTAGCAAGACACACCACAAGGGCATTTATAGAGTGGTAATGTTTACGGTTGCGATAGGCGACCTCCTGTGCCTGTGGTGGTACAAAAGCCACATGTGTCCCATCAATGGACCCAATGACATGGGGCATCCCTCCCAGGGCATAGATTTCACCCTTGACACCTGCCAACTCCTCAGGAGTCGGACAATGGATGAATTCATCCAGGTGCTCCAACATGGCTTCTAAAACATCATGCAGGACACGGCTGAACATGGTCTGTGACATGCCACCCACATCAGCTATGGTGAATTGAAATGTACCGGTGGCAAAAAATGTAGGGCTGCCATCACCTTCATCTTGGGGGTCAGTGCAGTAGGATACCTGTGTCGCGGTTGGAGGTGTGGTTCCAGCTTTGCGGTCAAGTTCTCAATCAACTGTTGCGAGAAGCGGTAACGTCTTCTGCAGTCACGTTCCCTCATGGCACCCAAGTCTGCCATTGGTCGGGGGAGAGGCGGTGCCCTGCAGAAAATTGGAAGGAATAACGAAGAGTGAGTACATAACAAAATCAATGTCAATGAACTGAGCACATGCTAAACTGCTACTACACATCTAAAAGTCCGATTGGCCGCACTCTGCTCGTCCTACCAGCGTGTTACCCCAAAGCATTGTGGTCCATGAAGTAGCGTCGGCGAGTACGCCTATGCCAAAGTTTAAAGTGAAAATGAGTGTCGCGTTAGCCATCCCTGGACACGTGTTTCGAGGTAGTTGCCTCTCGTCAGCAGGGAGTAGGTATGTGTGTGGGGTTGCTGCGTAGGCTGCCATAAAAAGTATTCTCAGGTAAAGTACCACTCAAGGCGCGCAGGTGCGTAGCCATGGGCTCGTCAGCCCCACCGGCTCAAGGGAGCCTGAATATAAACAAAAGTCCGATTGGCCGCACTCTGCTCGTCCTACCAGCGTGTTACCCCAAAGCATTGTGGTCCATGAAGTAGCGTCGGCGAGTACGCCTATGCCAAAGTTTAAAGTGAAAATGAGTGTCGCGTTAGCCATCCCTGGACACGTGTTTCGAGGTAGTTGCCTCTCGTCAGCAGGGAGTAGGTATGTGTGTGGGGTTGCTGCGTAGGCTGCCATAAAAAGTATTCTCAGGTAAAGTACCACTCAAGGCGCGCAGGTGCGTAGCCATGGGCTCGTCAGCCCCACCGGCTCAAGGGAGCCTGAATATAAACAAAAGTCCGAATGGCCGCACTCTGCTCGTCCTACCAGCGTGTTACCCCAAAGCATTGTGGTCCATGAAGTAGCGTCGGCGAGTACGCCTATGCCAAAGTTTAAAGTGAGAATGAGTGTCGCGTTAGCCATCTCTGGACACGTGTTTCGAGGTAGTTGCCTCTCGTCAGCAGGGAGTAGGTATGTGTGTGGGGTTGCTGCGTAGGCTGCCAGAAAAAGCATTCTCAGGTAAAGTACCACTCAAGGCGCGCAGGTGCGTAGCCATGGGCTCGTCAGCCCCACCGGCTCAAGGGAGCCTGAATATAAACAAAAGTCCGATTGGCCGCACTCTGCTCGTCCTACCAGCGTGTTACCCCAAAGCATTGTGGTCCATGAAGTAGCGTCGGCGAGTACGCCTATGCCAAAGTTTAAAGTGAAAATGAGTGTCGCGTTAGCCATCCCTGGACACGTGTTTCGAGGTAGTTGCCTCTCGTCAGCAGGGAGTAGGTATGTGTGTGGGGTTGCTGCGTAGGCTGCCATAAAAAGTATTCTCAGGTAAAGTACCACTCAAGGCGCGCAGGTGCGTAGCCATGGGCTCGTCAGCCCCACCGGCTCAAGGGAGCCTGAATATAAACAAAAGTCCGATTGGCCGCACTCTGCTCGTCCTACCAGCGTGTTACCCCAAAGCATTGTGGTCCATGAAGTAGCGTCGGCGAGTACGCCTATGCCAAAGTTTAAAGTGAAAATGAGTGTCGCGTTAGCCATCCCTGGACACGTGTTTCGAGGTAGTTGCCTCTCGTCAGCAGGGAGTAGGTATGTGTGTGGGGTTGCTGCGTAGGCTGCCATAAAAAGTATTCTCAGGTAAAGTACCACTCAAGGCGCGCAGGTGCGTAGCCATGGGCTCGTCAGCCCCACCGGCTCAAGGGAGCCTGAATATAAACAAAAGTCCGATTGGCCGCACTCTGCTCGTCCTACCAGCGTGTTACCCCAAAGCATTGTGGTCCATGAAGTAGCGTCGGCGAGTACGCCTATGCCAAAGTTTAAAGTGAAAATGAGTGTCGCGTTAGCCATCCCTGGACACGTGTTTCGAGGTAGTTGCCTCTCGTCAGCAGGGAGTAGGTATGTGTGTGGGGTTGCTGCGTAGGCTGCCATAAAAAGTATTCTCAGGTAAAGTACCACTCAAGGCGCGCAGGTGCGTAGCCATGGGCTCGTCAGCCCCACCGGCTCAAGGGAGCCTGAATATAAACAAAAGTCCGATTGGCCGCACTCTGCTCGTCCTACCAGCGTGTTACCCCAAAGCATTGTGGTCCATGAAGTAGCGTCGGCGTGTACGCCTATGCCAAAGTTTAAAGTGAAAATGAGTGTCGCGTTAGCCATCCCTGGACACGTGTTTCGAGGTAGTTGCCTCTCGTCAGCAGGGAGTAGGTATGTGTGTGGGGTTGCTGCGTAGGCTGCCATAAAAAGTATTCTCAGGTAAAGTACCACTCAAGGCGCGCAGGTGCGTAGCCATGGGCTCGTCAGCCCCACCGGCTCAAGGGAGCCTGAATATAAACAAAAGTCCAATTGGCTGCACTCTGCTCGTCCTACCAGCGTGTTACCCCAAAGCATTGTGGTCCATGAAGTAGCGTCGGCGAGTACGCCTATGCCAAAGTTTAAAGTGAAAATGAGTGTCGCGTTAGCCATCCCTGGACACGTGTTTCGAGGTAGTTGCCTCTCGTCAGCAGGGAGTAGGTATGTGTGTGGGGTTGCTGCGTAGGCTGCCATAAAAAGTATTCTCAGGTAAAGTACCACTCAAGGCGCGCAGGTGCGTAGCCATGGGCTCGTCAGCCCCACCGGCTCAAGGGAGCCTGAATATAAACAAAAGTCCGAATGGCCGCACTCTGCCCGTCCTACCAGCGTGTTACCCCCAAGCATTGTGGTCCATGAAGTAGCGTCGGCGAGTACGCCTATGCCAAAGTTTAAAGTGAAAATGAGTGTCGCGTTAGCCATCCCTGGACACGTGTTTCGAGGTAGTTGCCTCTCGTCAGCAGGGAGTAGGTATGTGTGTGGGGTTGCTGCGTAGGCTGCCATAAAAAGTATTCTCAGGTAAAGTACCACTCAAGGCGCGCAGGTGCGTAGCCATGGGCTCGTCAGCCCCACCGGCTCAAGGGAGCCTGAATATAAACAAAAGTCCGATTGGCCGCACTCTGCTCGTCCTACCAGCGTGTTACCCCAAAGCATTGTGGTCCATGAAGTAGCGTCGGCGAGTACGCCTATGCCAAAGTTTAAAGTGAAAATGAGTGTCGCGTTAGCCATCCCTGGACACGTGTTTAGAGGTAGTTGCCTCTCGTCAGCAGGGAGTAGGTATGTGTGTGGGGTTGCTGCGTAGGCTGCCATAAAAAGTATTCTCAGGTAAAGTACCACTCAAGGCGCGCAGGTGCGTAGCCATGGGCTCGTCAGCCCCACCGGCTCAAGGGAGCCTGAATATAAACAAAAGTCCGATTGGCCGCACTCTGCTCGTCCTACCAGCGTGTTACCCCAAAGCATTGTGGTCCATGAAGTAGCGTCGGCGAGTACGCCTATGCCAAAGTTTAAAGTGAAAATGAGTGTCGCGTTAGCCATCCCTGGACACGTGTTTCGAGGTAGTTGCCTCTCGTCAGCTGTTCTATTTACTTTTTGTGGCATAGGCGTACCCGCCGTCGCCACTACATTTCCCACAGTCCTTTGGGGCAACTTGCTGGTGTGACGAGCGGTGTGCGACCTACTTTTCCTCAATTTAAACGGCTTCCTTAAGCCAACGGGCTGACGAGCCTTGAGTCTGCACCTGCGCGCCAGGAGAGGTACTTGACCTGCTTTTAATTACATTTGGCAGTCCACGCGGCACCCCTTTACACTGGCCTGCTCCCTGCTGACGAGAGGCAACTACCTCGAAACACGTGTCCAGGGATGGCTAACGCATACACATACTGTTCTATTTACTTTTTGTGGCATAGGCGTACCCGCCGTCGCCACTACATTTCCCACAGTCCTTTGGGGCAACTTGCTGGTGTGACGAGCGGTGTGCGACCTACTTTTCCTCTATTTAAACGGCTTCCTTAAGCCAACGGGCTGACGAGCCTTGAGTCTGCACCTGCGCGCCAGGAGAGGTACTTGACCTGCTTTTAATTACATTTGGCAGTCCACGCGGCACCCCTTTACACTGACCTGCTCCCTGCTGACGAGAGGCAACTACCTCGAAACACGTGTCCAGGGATGGCTAACGCATACACATACTGTTCTATTTACTTTTTGTGGCATAGGCGTACCCGCCGTCGCCACTGCATTTCCCACAGTCCTTTGGGGCAACTTGCTGGTGTGACGAGCGGTGTGCGACCTACTTTTCCTGCTACTACACATCTGTAAATACAGAGTCTGGTGTGTGCAATACATCCAGGACACGTATGCCAGCCAGGTGATACTCCTACGAAAAGCCAGCTACACCCGTTGATTGTCAAGTTCTACATGACATGCCCCGAAACTAGCTGTGGGCCAGTGTAAGTGAACAGCCAGAGACATCACAGGAGTGACATACATGCACATATCTGCATTTGAAGGATGTCATCTCATACAGACAGCTGGCGACAAGCTAGACGCACAGGTCACATGTCATTGAAAATGAACAGATCACACAGATTGCGATGAAGGGGTACACGTGAAAAACGAAAACACAGACATGGATACGGCGCAGATATGTCCTCATGTCAAAAAACCACCTTCGAAGCATCCAGACACACGTAACGTATGAATCCACATGTGGCATGGTGTGCGTATATGTCTGCCATGCCCATCTACACACAGACACATGTTGGATGCAGCAACAGCAGATGCAGTTGACGGAACACCAACAGCAAGCTCTTGGGAACACATGACACACACAGGACTTAGTCACATCGGGGCACGCTGGTACTTAGATGTCAGGTGTTAGTGTCCCTGTCCCTGGCATCAGGGGACAGTTGCGGTGTTGGTGACTGTGCCATACCAGTGATGCAGTGCTTGACACGTTTGTACTACATGCACACATGTGCAGAGTAGGAAGGGGAAGTGTGCCACATACTGCCCCATCACATATGACATGTGTACACAGGTCTTCACATATCTATTGTGCTAAAGCATGAAGAGACATGTGCCATATCACTGCCTGACACACCTAGGCCCTGCACATGAAGGACTGCAATGACAATGACTTGATGTACAGCCGTGCACGAGTCTGACACCTCCATTCCTTTCGTGTGCGCCTCCTATCACCAGTGTAAGCTGTGAAACGCCCCGTACACACGCTCTGAGGGCGTGTAAACGGTCCGTATCATTGTATTGGTGTTGCCGCGGGAGCACGGGTGTGTGTACGGACCGTACACACGTACGTCTACTACCAGTGTGTACAGGTACGTGTACTACGGTCGAACACATACGTATACGACCAGTGTGTACACATATGTGTACACACTGGTCGTACACATACGTGTACACGGTAGTACACGTACGTGTACACACTGGTCGTACACGTACGTGTACACAATGGGCGTACACGTACGTGTCCGACCGTAGTACACGTACGTGTACACACTGGTGGCACTCGTACGTGTACGACCATAGTACACATACATGTACACACTGGTCATACACGTATGTGTCAAACGCACTGTGCAACTGGTGCTGTAGGGGTACGTGTGAAACGCACTGTACCTGTGTGTGGATTGCTAAATTACATAGGGAAACATGAGGGACAAGTATTAGGGCCTAAATGCATGCTGGTTGTCACGGATACCGAGTTTCCAGTTCAAATTTTTCCATCAGGTGGCCTGTAAAAGTCAGTTGGCAACTAAATACAATGTTGCAAAGTGGTTGTTGACTTCACATGATGCTCAAATTTTGAACCATACAAAGGCACTCACTGGTGTATGTTTAAAGGGATTGGAGGAAACGTAGGATGCAAATGAGTCTGACCAATAACTCTGTACTCTTGTAAATGAAACAGCCCAGCAAGGCAGATATAAGTCAGCCAGAACCCATGAGAGGGCACTTGCCTGCACAACCTTTCATTCGACACCACTGCTGCTGCCTGTGCTTCCTCTGGCACCATGTCAAGGTCTGAGGAGAGGGCCCAGCCTTTCACACAAGAAGAGAATGAGGCATTGCTAGATGTCATCCTCCCACAGTACCCCAGCCTGTATGGGAGACCAGGGGAGCAGGTGAGTGCTGACTCCACTAGCTTTGACTATGCACCTTTTTTGTGACTGTCACTTCTGGCATTTTTTCCAGGTGTGACAGACATGCAATGTTGTTTAGAGTGGGTCCCAGGGGTGGGAATGGCTTATGTCTCTCATGCAGAGCATGATGTAGTTCATGTGTGCACTCCTCACTTGCATTGTGCTTACTGTGACATTCACTGCATACTGCACGGCACATTCAGCCTGCCCTATCCTTTGGGCCATTTTTGTTCTATTGTCCTGAGGTGATTCAGTGCCCCCCCGGTGTGACAGGTGACTGTACCCACAGATGTGTATGAGTTGAGTGGAGCTGTGGTGAGAGTGGTGAGAGTGTCCAAATGATGTGTACGCCCCCTGGACATTGATGTGTGTGAATGTTCCTTGTCATGTGGGTGAGTGTCTATGTGGAGTGTTGCACCACAGCTGCATGGAGGAGGCAACCGCTCCACCCATCTGATGTGAGAAGTAAGCCGTGCGGAGTGTCTGACTTGCTGAGTTAGCACCACACCTGTGACACCCCACAGGCAAGTGGCACATGTGCAGAGTGAGGTTTGTATCCGCTGTTGCCAATGGCAGGTGATTGATCTGTGCCTGTGTGTGTCTGTGTACTCTGCTGAGGTTGCGTCAGTGGCCTGGGGCATGTAACTGCTTGGAGGTGCTGTCCATCAGCCTGGTGTTGCATGTGATGCACAGTGTGTGCCATGATCAGGGAGTGTATTGCACCCCTCATGCCACCTGTGTACTTTCAATGCCATGTAGTGCATTGGGGCTTCCACAGAGGCTAATGTCCCTATGACAAAGGTGCTATTTGTTGCCAGCATACTATGCCCTGTTCAACATATCATAGATGTTCAAATGTGTGTCTCTGTGACATGGAGCAGGTGTAGTGATGTTGTCTCACTTTGTCATCCTCACAGGTAACTGCCTACGAGAAGGGGAAGATCTGGAAGTGGGCCGTCAGGGCCGTGAGATCGGTGGAGGGTCGCAGTCGGCACATAGCCCAAGTGAGGAAACGCTGGCAAGACATCCGGTGCTGGACCCGGAGGATCGCCCGGTGCCAGCTGAAGGACTCACCTCCACGCAAGCACGGCGGGCGCCGACGCCTGACCCACCAGATGAAGCGTGTCCTGGCGGTGGTCTTCCCTGACTTGGATAGGCGGTTACAGGAGTTGCAGCAGCAGGAAGGGGGTAGGTACATGTGTGTTTGTTGTGTGTCACCAGCTTTTGGAAGTGCTCAGTCACCTGGATACACTGCGAGGGTTAATATGTGCAGTCAATATCCTGTTTCCCAAAGTCAACCGGTGCTGTTCTTCCTCCCTTTCCCTCCTTGACATGTGTTCCCTGGTGTGTGTGTAATCACTATTGCACATGCTCATCTAGGCTGCCAGTTAATCCAAGTGCACATTGCTTCCTGCATCATGTGGGGGGGCGTCTGAGACATGTGTTGTTACCTTGCCTGTGCCCTGTCCTGTTCAGTCATTTGGGGGTCCATATTAGTTGGCACTGATGCTGAGTCTCAACATAGGAGTGTGAGTTTTCAAATGAACAGACTTGCAGCATGCATGACCGATGTTGTGGCCTCAGACATGATGTGCATGAGTGGGAGATACGCATAGTGCCGGGACGGTAGCTCATGTTACAGTCAGATCATTCCAGGACCATAGAGCAGTGTGCCCACTTTAGTCCCCTAAGACACCCTTGCCTCGGAATCATGTGTGTCATCCAACACTGTGCCCATTCTCTGTGTGTTCAGCATAGGTTGGCCTCTGTGGCATTGTTCCCTGGCCTCATTTGTGTTTATCTAAAGTGTGCTACATGTGCCCATTGTACAGGCTGACCCCATTTGGCTTGTGCATCCTCACACTGGGAAGTGCCTGTGTGTCTATGTACAACTATCTGTTGATGGTTGTTTGTCACAAATATGTATTGGCAGCCTCACAAGGTGATGTGGAGTACATTTAGGAATTCTTGATGCACATTTTAGTAAACCCAGATTAAGAGGTGTAACTTCTTGATCTGTCTCAATAACATTGTCTCAGGTATGGTGGGTTTGTGCGGGCAAGGCCTGTGTGTGATAATTGTCTGGACAGACAATCAACATGCAGTGACCCAGTCATGTTGTGCAGGGTTTAATGTTTGTGCTTTGCAGCATGTGTCAAAAGTTAAAATACATGGTTCATGCTCATCCATTTTTGCCACCAGTGTGTGGTCGAGATGCTACGTAGTTTGGTCTGTGTGTGCTGACATCTGTGTGGACATTCTTGGTTCCCATGAGGGTGTCTCCTCAGTGCAGGTGCTCCTTATCCCGACACAATTGCAGGCCCATTAGCAAATGCATTGTCCTGTGTTTGGACATGTGTGCCACTCCACATGACAGGCAGTGGGTCAGATGTGTTGCCAACTGTGTCATCATGGTACGGATGGCCATGTGACAGGTGGCATGATTCAAGTTGTTAGTCAAGAAGTATTGTACCTTGGCACTCACTACACTTGTCAACATGTCTCAAATTTTCATATGCTTGACTTTGATGTTTTGTTGTGAAAGACAATAATGTGCCTGCATGACAGATGTCTCCCAAGGAAGTGCAAAAGAAAGTACCTTTACACTTTCCGGGGACACGCTGCCACATTTTAAAGAAAGGCACAGTTCGATTATCACTTGTTTTCTGATTATACATATCCATGTTCCCACAGTGTGTTTGCATTTGGGTAAGTCCTTGGTTGTTGCTGATACCAACTTGCGAGTGTCAAGTCATCCAGACCACCATGGTGCCATGTATATGTTTTTACTAATATCCCATTTCTTCTTTACAGTAGCTTATTTGAATTCGTCTGGCAGCTCATACAATGACTGTGTAAATGTAGTTTTGTGTGCACCTCCTTGTGTGACTTCTGTTATACAGGCACATGTGTGTTCTGTTCACAAAGTGGCACATCACACATTCTAAACATGTACATTGTGTAAAGTGTTGTGAGTCCCAAGGGATCGCAATGTTTTTCGCTTGGTTTTCAAAAGTACTCACAGGTCTCTGAGTGTGGGGACACCTTCAGCATTGAGGTCTGTTATTTGGCCTTGGGTGCACCAATACTGTTTCGTTCACAGTAAACAAGAGGTGGCATGCCTTCATAGTCTTGCTGTGCTCAACTGTTCCCAGACACTAGCTTCTCAGTATAATTTGATATCAAGTTATTTGCTGTTGTGTCATAATCTTCATTGTTTCCAAGTGGCATGGTGGGTTAACTAACAGGGGAGTGCATGGTTACATATGTGCGGAGTATTCTAGATGTTACTCATGATGCATTTCCTGATATGCACTGTGACATTTTTTGTTTGGACTCATGTGTCAGATGTATACAGGTGACTGATTATTTTCTGTATCTTCACCTTGCCCACAGCATCATCGGAGGACACCGAGGGAGACACCTGCACGGACCTGGAGGAGGGATCCAGCACTGCTGCCACCACTGTTGGCGAGTCTGCGGGAGCAAGTGGCACGGAGGGCGAGGGGAGTCAGGCGGAGGACCTGTCTAGTGGCAACACTGACTACGATGCTGACGGGTCCGAGGCTGAACTCCTCGAGGGGGCGGAGGCTGCTACAACACCTGGCAGCAGCACTACATCTGTCACCGCCCCCTCCATTCCCATCACCGCCCTCCCAGTTGCTCCGGTCCCTTCTGTCCGTGCAAGGCAACACCGTGTCTACTTCGTGCCAGGCACCGCACCCCCTGCCCCTGTCCCCCCTGCTGCCCTCACTGCAGAGTCTGTGGATATTCTGCGGCAGTTGCAGGTTGGCCAGACATCGATGCTGAATGTTCTCCATGGCCACACCAGACTGATGACACAGATGGTGTCGTACATGGAGGGCATGTCATCAGCGATGTCTGACCAACGGATGTTGCTGAGGTCCATGGACTCTTCACTGACGGCAGCAGTGAGTCTCCTGCAGCGCTTCGTCCCCCCCTACCCCTGCACCATCCACACTTCCCACTCCCATGCCTGTCCAAAGCACACCCAGACATTCCCAAGCACGCATCCCACCAGACACAGGCAGCACACCAACACGTAAGGGCAAGCGCACACCTCCTGGCACGCACACTCAGGGGGATGAAGCCACACCCACTTGGTCTGGGGCACACAGGCATACACGCAGCCACAGCCCGAGTCCGCATGCCGCACTACCAAGTCCCTCCAATGGCACTCCCCTCAGCTCCCCTACCACACAATCTGACAAGGAGGCCTACTTGGCTGTGCTGGGCCTCAGCCCCTCTGGCTCACCAGCCCGCAAACGGGAACGGCACTCCACGGGTAGGGGAGTTGAGTCCCCCCCTGTACACCCCCTCCCCCAGTAGCGCTGCACCCCATCCCTCCGACCCCCCCCCTCCTTTGAGCCTGTGTTTTCTTCGGGTGCAGGGGATACGCTGGACGAACTGGCAGCATTGTGCAGCGCCGAGCTGACGTCCACATTTGGCGCTGCCCCACCCCTTGTGGTGGAGGCGTCCGTCCCTGCACCCACCACACCTACCCTTACACCTCCTGTCCCTGCGGTGCCTGGTCCTTCCCCACATGATGCCCCCCCCCCCCAGTCGACGAACCTGAGGGTTCTAATGTGCAGGCAAGCTAGGGGAGACGCGTGGCCATGTGTCCCCCCCAAGGACTTCTGATCTCGACTGGCCATGTGCCTTTGTAAATAGTGTCCTTTTATGATTTTGATTTTAATGCTGAATAAAGCATTTTCTTTTCACTTTGAACACTATTGCATTTCAGGTATTGATGTGGGTGCTGATGCTCCAGGAGTTGGGGTTGGGGTAATGTGTTATGTTTCAGGGTAATGTTGTAGTCGGATGCTCATGGGGTGGACCATGGTATCTGCGTTCCATCACAAGGTCTCTGCGAAGAATCTTTGGTCGTGTGTGCTATTTGTGTTTGGAGACATTGTCCCAAGGAGTGTTCCTTCCTCTGTGGCACCTGACATCTTCCCTGCAGGGAGTTGCACAATTGTTCTGCTGACCTCTGTCTACATTTCCTTTGTTGGTGACGGATCCCTTCAACTATGGCCATGCCTGCTCAGCAATGTCTCCGGCTGCATCGTCTGTGCCATCCTTGCTAGTCACTGTACTTGTGTATTGAGTATGTTGTAATGCCTTAATGGCTAAATTCTCCATTTTCCACACTATGCATGTGTGTTATCCCAGCCTAGCACACAATTGGCACTTGTTCTGCAGGGTATTTGGACACCTGACTGACATTTGTGGGCATTGTATCTGTGGGAACTCCACCCTATTCCTTCCATGAGAGGCAACATCTTGGTGGCTGTCCCATCACCTGTACATTCCTATCAGTCCTGGGATGTGTGTGACAGTGTGTGTTCCCTTTGGCTCTCTTAGTTTAGTAGGCATTGACATGGCTATACAGTCTTGTGGCATGATCTCTGTGTGTGTATTGTGCTGCATTGACCAGGGATGGGTATGCATGTGTCATTTGTCCTCACACCCACATGTGGTGTGTCATGCAATGGGGGAAAGACATCCATCCTCATGGGAGTAGGACACTGCTGTCAGTGATGTGTTGTTATGGCACTATCAGCATAGTATAACATTAGGGATGCGTACATACACCCATGGAGTTGTGGTCATCTGATCATGATGTACACACCCCCATGTCTCTGTCCACTGCTGGGAGTGATAGGCACCCACCCCTCACATGTCTCTGTCCACTGCTGGGAGTGATAGGCACCCACCCCTCACATGTCTCTGTCCACTGCTGGGAGTGATAGGCACCCACCCCCATGTCTCTGTCCACTGTTGGGAGTGATAGGCACCCACCCCTCACATGTCTCTGTCCACTGCTGGGAGTGATAGGCACCCACTCCCATGTCTCTGTCCACTGCTGGGAGTGATAGGCACCCACCCCTCACATGTCTCTGTCCACTGCTGGGAGTGATAGGCACCCACCCCCATGTCTCTGTCCACTGCTGGGAGTGATAGGCACCCACACCTCACATGTCTTTGTCCACTGCTGGGACTCCTAGGCAGACACCCACCCACCCACCCGCACCCTTGGTGCTGTACACTGCTGTCCTGGATATGAACACACCCCAATATACTGGTTATATGCTGCACCAGGCCCTAAGCCAACATTTGTGGCGTGTGTATGCCTTGTATCACAAATGTACTGGTGCCCTAGGGGTACGGGTGATTCGGTCCGTACCCCCGCATTCATAGGTTGGGTATCACGCGTACCCCTACATCACCACTACAATGGTGGTAAGGGCCGTACCCACGCCCTCAGAGCGTGTGTACGGCCCGTACCACGCGTACCCCTACATCACCACTACAATGGTGGTACGGGCCGTACCCACGCCCTCCAAGCGTGTGTACAGTCCATACCACGTGTACCCCTACATCACCACTACAATGGTGGTACGGGCCGTACCCATGCCCTCAAAGCGTGGGTACGGGCCGTACCACCATTGTAGTGGTGACGGGTACGCGTACACGGGGATTAGTGGACACGCCCCCCGAAGTGACCAGACCCTGGAGGTAATGTATGGACAGTATATGGTATTTTTAAAATTAGGTAGAGGTTATGTTTCCTGCCCCTCACCCCCCCTTTGCACCTGGGTGTTGCGCTGACCTTCTGCGGCGTGCGCGGCGGTTTCAGTGCACCAGGTCATAGGCTAGGAGGGCCGGGATGACACGTAGGATGGGGTACATAGCTGTCCGTCACGTACCGCTGCTCCTTCTTCGCGTCGTCCTCAATTTCCCGGGAGTTTTTGGCTGCTGTAAGAAATGATCCGGGCGGAGTGACGTAGGCACGAATCGAACTTGCTGGTCTGTAGAACGCTGCCTGACTCCGTCCGGACGTCACGTACGCGATGTCCCGGATCGGAATTGTGGGTATTTTTTCGCCGCACGTAGTTTTTTACAATTCATACGGAAATGGTATTTCTGTACGAATCGTACTTGCTGCTTTGTAAGGAGGATTTCCCGGGTACGAGTCGTACGGAGAATACGCTCCGTACGACCGTTCGTACCCGGGTTTTACAGGACCAGAATCGGCACCTAAGTATTTAATTTATAAATTAAAAAAATAGATTTCTCTATTTAAATCAATAATAAAAAACAAATAACACTTATGTTACACTCCAAACAGATGCAGATATTAATATATTCATGAGCTGCTAGACAAAAATATTTTAAACTTGCTCAGTGTTTCTATGAGCTATTCATAGATCCTAGAACGCTGCCCTTTTTTAAATCAGTTGGTGGGATATATACTCACTATAGATTAGCTATAGCACCCTATTTTGGCCCTCAAAAACAAATCTCCTGATTTCATTACAATTTTTAATAATC
Organism: Triturus cristatus; assembly: GCF_964204655.1. Lineage (NCBI taxonomy): Eukaryota > Metazoa > Chordata > Amphibia > Caudata > Salamandridae > Triturus > Triturus cristatus. The sequence continues at coordinate 1,270,444,813 of NC_140585.1, read as the reverse complement.
TTGATGTCACCTCCAAAAAGTTAAATGAAACATACTTATCAAAAAAGTTTTAATAAACAATTTTTGAAGAGCAAACAATAATTATACTAAAATCTCCATGTCATAGCCTATAGTCCTAATGGGTACTCTTTCTGTATTTTTATTGCCTGTCCTATGGCACTGGTTATTGGGCAGACCTAATACAAAGCCTGATAGCTGATACATGTCGGGTGTTTGCTAATCGAGCTTTCATGGAGGCGTGTTTGACTGCTTCAATGCAGGGTGATATAGTTAACAATTGTTTCTTGAACAGTTCTTGTGTGCCTTTTCATTGCTGATAATTTAGCAGCTTGTCCTTATGCAACCCGCTTAGTGTAAAGTTGTATATTTAATCTGTTATGGTGTTCCTTGCATGGCGATTTGTCCTTGCCTCCATTTGTTGAAGTTGCTGAAATCTCCAATCTCTATTCCTCTGTATGTGTTCTTTCATCGCTGACTTTATTTTGTGATGCTGCAAATAGAAGTTTTGATAATTCTATCGGTCAGATGCCCACCAACAACAACTAAAGCTGCTGCAGATGCCCTTGCACTATCAGTGTCCCTATCCTGCTGCATAGATGTCAATTGTTGTGAAATATTTCCTAGTGTCCCTAAACTTTCAGAATTTACGGTCATAGACTCACCCTCAGCTCTTGCAGTTACATGTTCATGTGTGCACAGAGGTTCCAACTCAGCTCTTTTTCTGAAATGGGAAGGTAATTGTTACTAGAGTTATTTTCCATACCATGCAGCATACGTATAACCTAATCAACCTCACACATTGAATCCCTTTCAGTATTTGTACTTGAGTTAGTAATTTCAGTTGAAGCAAAGGATAAAAGTACATTTATTTCAACATATGAACAGGTGGATCTGAGTCAAAAAAGAATTGAAAAGAGCAACCATGGTTGCTGTTGATCTTATCACTTAGCCACTTGTTAGGGGACTATTTATTGAGTGGTACATACATATGATGTGGATGCTAAATCAGTTGAAGGGATTCAAATAGCACAAATGCTGATTGTATTTTAAATATTGGTTGAGGTGGTGATTACTGTAGTCCTTGATATATTTCTCTTTTGATTGGATTGTGCTTCCAGTTAGGTTGCTCTGCTGGTTGAGGGCATATCTACTGATGATAATAATAAGAAAAATAGATATAAATTCTCCTCCTTCCCCCACTTTACTTCTATTTTTGTTGAAAAGCGTGGCATTGCTCACCGCCTTTTTACCCGTATCCGGGACTATCCCTTAACCTATAGTCTAACCCAATATGGCCACCACTTTATTCCAAATTCCTTCATTCTGTTATACAGATTGACTTTCACTGGCAGGGTTCGCGTCCCGCCTCTATCCCTTAAAAAAAAAATATTTTTAAATTCCCTTTATTTCCAATTTTTTTGTCGTTACACCTGTTGCTATTGTGCTCCTTACGTTTTTATAAACCTTTTTGAAAAGCCTTCCAGAGATTTCCAAGGAACCGCGTCCAACGAAAAACTCAAGATGGCCGCCGCTAACTGCACTCTATACGCGGTCTAGCTCCTTTCTCTCCCTCGAGTCAGTGACCGTGCATTTTTCTACCGCTGCACACAGTATTAATAGCGCTGAAACCAAGACACGCTAAGATGCGGTCTACCGAAGGGTCTCAATAGGTCCAATTGACGGAGGCAAGCCGAGTCAAGTAAGTTTTTTCCTCCCTTGTCCGGGCTCACTCGTAACCACGAGCCCGACCGTGCCACTTTCTATTCTTTTCTTTTTCATTAACTTTGTTCGCTCTTACAGGGTTCAATACCGACCTTGAGTTTTTTAACCCATACTCTCTCCTAGGGTTATTCAGGCTCCTCCACCCTGGCAGACCATGAGGCTATTTTTGCTTAACTACTAAGTAGGTCCAGAAGCCACTATATATGTTTTATGTAATGTTTTTTTGTCAGTTGTCCCATCACGAGTGTTGTGTGTGTTTTTGCATCTAAATTTGTGTTTTTTCACTTTAGAGACACACGATTACCAGACTGCACTGAATCTCAACACCTATTCTAAGTAACAGTCATGAGCACCATCACCTATGTTTTATCATGATCTAAGATGTTCACCTGCCCATGACACGGATGGGCAGGTTGTTTTTTGTTGTTGTTGTTTATTTAACATGTATATGTTTTTGTATCCTTCTAGATACTACGTGTTCAGTGTAACCGTATGTGAATTGTTTACGCTGACACTGAGGTGCGCGTTTATTATTACTATTTTCACTTTATTACAGGTTGTGCACGGAGTGGTACACATGGTCCTGAAGAAGAGGTTTAGGGGATAACCTCGAAACATGTTGACTCTGAATATTAGGGACTATTAGCACATAATTACCTAATTCCTCCCTTTAATTAAACCCCCTTTTTATCCTTTTTCAGCTAGGACTGCACTACACATAGTCTTTACTATTCAGTGCTCCTACGTAACTGTCGCAAGTCGCAGCACGCCCCAAGCAGTAGATGCTTGGGATGGCCCCAATGATGAAGCATGTCACCTAGGGGAAACCTTGGGTGAGTGAGGGGACTCAAGAAAAGTATTTTCTTTTCTTTCAATTGTGGTGCGTTTGACTCATTGAGTTGACCCCCTTTTCCCTACTAACTAGGTTCACTGATCCACGATCTCGGATCTTTTTCTCTTACTTTCAAAACACTGCTGCTCGCATTTGGATTTGTTGCTCAAAAACTACACAAATGGTCCATTAAAGTAAAAAATCTACCTGGAATGTTTGTTGACCATCCATGTTAAAGAAACTGCTGCTCACATTCAAAACACTGCTGTTCGCATTTGGATTTGTAATTTTTCGCACAATAATTACCCAAAATGTTTCCATGGACAAAAAATCTGCCTGAAATGCCGTTCTCTTAAAATGGTACATCCTATGTTCAAATTTCTCCCCAAAATGACTTGATATGGTGTAATGGCATAATCTATGTAATTTAGTGCACATTTTATTGTGTGAAATTACCAAAATCATGGCGATCATGCTAGCGTAATTAAAATTTGCCCTTGACTAGTTAATTAGAGATATACTTCGTAATACTTAATCTTGAGTATATACATTACATATTAATCACATTCAAATGTTTCTTTTACATGTTTACAAATTTAACCCCTTCGGTGATTATGATGGAATGGTTCCTTCATGAGCACCAGTGCTCCTGTGATCATGACGGAACCATTCCGTCATGAGAACAGGGGCCCTAAATCCCTCTGCTGGAGACAGCATAGGGATTTCCCTTTTTTTTATTGGCCTCGGAAGGTTGGGCAAGAGCTTCCCCAACTTCCTGAAGCCAATTAGCATTTTCATTCCAATGCCGATAGCGCGCATGGCACGCTGACGTCATTTCAATGAAAATAAAACTGATACTTAGTTTCAGTTTCATTGTTTCGGTGCTTGTGGAGCTATCTCAGCCCCCCGAGCACCGAAAAAGATGGGAGGGGTATCGTTCTCTAGTGATCCCTGCTTGGGGATTACCCCAGGAGGGCGATCCCCAAGCAGGGATCCTCCCACAAGCACCAGGGAGGGGGGAGCGGCCCCTTGGGCAAGGGCCGTTGCTCTCCCCATATTTGTTTCGGTGAAACAGTCTTTCTGCCCCCCCTGGGAGGCAGATGGGGGCGGTAGCCCCCAATCTGCCCCCCTGGGGGGGCAGAAAGCACACCAGATATCAGGGATTGTTTTTTTTATTGATGTTGGGGTGGGGGCTGCCCTAAAAAGGGCATGGCAATGCCCCCACCAGAGAAATGTCAGTCTTTCTGCCCCCCCAGGGGGCAGACAGGGGAGTAGCCCCCAATCTGCCCCCCAGGGGGAAAGAAAGCCCACTAGAAACCAGGGATTTTTTTTATTGATGTTGGGGTGGGGGCTGCCCAAAAAGCGCATGGCAATGCCCCCCACCAGAGAAATGTCAGTCTTTCTGACAGGGGCAGTAGCCCCCAATCTGCCCCCCGGGGGCAGAAAGCCCACTAGAAACCAGGGATTCTTTTTTTTATTGATGTTGGGGTGGGGGCTGCCCAAAAAGGGCATGGCAATGCCCCCACCCCCCCAAAAAAGTGCAATAGCCCATGATCTGCCCCCTGGGGGGAGGGGCAGAAAGCCCACTAGGCACTATGGATTTTTTTTTTACAATGTAGGGGTGGGGGCTGCCCAGAATGGGCATGATAATACCCCCACTCCAAAAACAATTACCACAGTCTTTCTGCCCCTCCCCGGAGGCATATTGGGGCAATAGCCCCTTATCTGCCCCCGGGTAGGGGCAGAAAGCCCTCTAGGCCTCAGGATTTTTTTTGTTTTATTCAGGGGTGAGGTCAGCCCACAATGGGCATGCCAATGCCCACACCTTCCCAAAAAATGTGAGTCTTTCTGACCCCCCCGAGGGGCAGGTGGGGGTAGTGGCCCCTGATCTGCCCCCAGGGGGGCAGAAAGCCCACTAGGCGCCAGCGATTAGGCTGGCTTTTTTATGCTTGGGGGTGGGGGCTGCCCAGAATGGGCATACCAATGCCTCCATCCTCAAAAACATAGCCACAGTCTTTCAACCCCCCCGATTCCCCCTCAGCGTGGCAGAAAGCCCACTAGCCACAGACTTGTTTTTAGCAATGGGCCCTTCTGTGGATTTTGGGCCCTAGCGCAGTCGGTACATAGGGAAACCTACATACCTGTACTTTCTTTGAAACTAGACACCAAGGGGAATCCAGGATGGGGTGACTTGTATGCCTTTCACCAGGTTCTGTTACCCAGAGTCCCTTGCAAACCTCAAACTTAGTTTAAAAAAAAACACATTTTCCTCACATTTCTGTGTCACTGAGGGAAACCTAGCAAACCTATACATTTTTAAAACTAGACGCCATGCGGGGTGGGTGGAGTTTTGTGAAGTTTGAGGTTTGCAAGGGATTCTGGGTAACAGAACCTGGTGAGAGCCAGACAAGTCACCCCTTCTGGATTTCCCTGGATGTCTAGTTTTTAAAAATGAATGGGTTTGCTAGGTTTCACTAGGTGTTGGCAGAGTTAGGGTTCAAAATCTACAGCTAGGCACTTTGCAAAAAAAGGTTCAGTTTTCACTGTAAAGATGTGGTGTGTCCACATTGCATTTTGGGCAATTTCCTGTCGCAGGCACTAGGCCTACCCCCACAAGAAAGGTACCATTTTTATCGGAAGACTTTGGGGAATGAGGGGTGCATGGGATTTAATGGTTCCACACAGATTCTAGAACTTTCCATCTCAGAAATGTAAAGAAAATGTGGATTGTTTTTACAAAGTTTGAGGTTTGCAAGGAATTCTGGGTAACAGAACCTGTGAGAACTACACAAGTCACCCCATCCTGGATTTCCCTGGGTGTCTAGTTTAGAAAAATGTATCGGTTTGCTAGGATTCCCTAGGTACCGGCAGAGCTAGGGTTCAAGGTTTGCAAGGGACACTGGGTAACAGAAGCTGCTGAGAGCCAGACAAGTCACCCCCTCCTGGATTTCCCTGGGTGTCTAGTTTTCAAAAATGTATAGTTTTGCTAGGTTTCCCTAGATGCTGACAGAGCTATTGTTCGAAATCTTCAGCTAGGCACTTTGCAAAAAAAAGGGTCCGTTTTCACTGTAAAAATGTGGTGTGTCCACATTGCGTTTTGTGCCATTTCCTGTCACGGGCATTATGCTTACCCACACAAGTGAGGTCCCATTTTCATTGGAAGACTGTGGGAAATGCGGGGTGTGAGGAAGTTTGTAGATCCACGCAGATTCCAGAACTTTCCGTCACAGAAATTTAAGGAACATTTTCTTTTTTTTACAAAGTTTGCGGTTTGCAAGGGATTCTGGGAAATAGAACCTGGTGAGAGCCACACAAGTCACCCCATACTGGATTCTCTGGGTGTCTAGTTTTAAAAAATGTATAGGTTGGCTAGGTTTCCCTAGATGCCGGCAGAGCTAGGTTTCAAAATGTACAGCTAATCACTTTGCAAAAATAGGGTCAGTCTTCACTGTAAAAATGTGGTGTGTCCACACTGCATTTTGGGCTGTTTCTTGTCGCGGGCACTAGACCTACCCACACAGGGGAGGTACCATTTTTATTGAAAGACTTTGGGGAATGTGAGGTGCGTAGAATTTTGTGGATCCATGCAGATTCCAGAACTTTCCATCACAGAAATGTGAGGAAAATGTGGCTTTTTTTTAACAAAGTATGAGGTTTGCAAGGGATTCTGGGTAACAGAACATGGTGAGAGCCACAGAAGTCACCCTTATCCTGGATTCCCTTGGGTGTCTAGTTTTAAAAAATGTATAGGTTTGCTAGGTTTCCTTAGGCGCCTGCAGAGCTAGGGTTCAAAATCTATAGCTAGGCACTTTGCAAAAGAAGGGTCAGTTTTCACTGTAAAAATGTGGTGTGTCCACATTGCGTTTTGGGCTGTTTCCTGTCACGGGCACTAGGCCTACCCACACAAATGAGGTACCATTTTTATCCGAAGACTTTGGGGAATGCGGGGTAGTTGAAATTTTGTGGATCCACGCATAGTCCAGAACTTTCCATCACAGAAATGTGGGGAAATGTGTTTTTTTTACAACGTTTGAAGATTGCAAGGGAGTCTGGGTAACGGCACCTGGTGGGGGCCACTCAAATCACCCCATCTTGGATTCCTCTGTATGTCTAGGTTTAAAAAATGTATAGGTTTGCTAGGTTTCCCTAGGTGCCGACTGAGCTAGGCTTCAAAATCCAAAGCTAGGCACTTTGCAAAAAAGGGGTCCGTTTTCATAGTAAAAATGTAGAGTGGTGTTTTGGGCCATGTACGGTCATGGGCACTAGGCCTACCCACTCATGTGAGGTACCATTTTTATCAGGAGACTTAGGGGAGCACAGAATTGTAGAGCAACAGTTTTTGCCTATTGACTTTCAATAAATTTCTGCCTTCCAAATGTAAAACAGTGTGTAAATATAGCATTCACATGCTATTATGGGTACCCACAAATTTGGTGATGTGTAAATAGCTACTGTTTCTAAACTCCATATTTTGTTCCCATTTTGAAAATACATAGTTGTCTTTCAAACCTATTTTTCACTCTTTATATTTTACCAAATAAATTGCTATATACCCCGTACACAATGAAAAACCATTGCAAGATGCTGCTCAGTTATTAGCTCTGGGTTCCTCGGGTGCGTGGTGAACCTACAAGTCCTATATATCCCATCACCCAAAAAGGTCCAGCGGATGTAACTGTATATTTGTTTAAAACATCAATCATACTTAGAAGAAGTTACAGGTGAAAACTTTGTCACAAATGGCTGTTTTTTTCAACTCATTTTCAATTTTTCTTATTTTCAATTGTTAGTTTCTAGAAGAAAAAAAACCTGAAGGATCTACACAAATGACCCCTAGCTGAATTCAGAATTGTGTCTACTGTTCAGAAATATATAGCTTTCCAGGATCCATTATTGCTTTTATACCCATTTCTACTACTAACTGGAAGGAGGTTGAAATCACAAAAAAAAACAAAAATAGGCTATGTCCCAGTAAAATGCCAAAAGAGTGTAAGAAATGTTGGTTTTCTGACAAACGTCTGCCAGTCCCTGAAAGCTGGAAAGATTGTGATTTCAGCACCACAAACCCTTTGTTGATACCATTTGCATGGAAAAAAACAGACGCTTTCTTCTGCAGCACTTTTTTCCCATTTTTCCAAAGAAAAACAAAACCTAGCTGTATTTTGGCTAATTTCTGGGTCCCCTCCAGGGGAATCAACAAACCCTGGGTATCTTTAAAATCCCAATGATGTTAGAAGAAAAGGACGCCAATTTGGTGTGGATACCCTATGTGGTCGAAATGTTTCAGGGGCCTAAGCGCGAAGTATCCCAAATAGCCAAAAAAGGCTTAGCACAGGGGGGAAAAGGCCTAGCAGCAAAAGGGTTAAAGAAAACAAACCTTGGCCTGCATGACCCAAACAACAACACATGATTACAAATGGATCTTTCCTGGCCAAACTGTTATAAAGAGCAGCATTCACCAGATATCACAATTCTTTAAAGATGACTCCATGATTTCTGACTTCCAAACAGGATTCCATATAGGAAGAGGCACTGAATCTGCCCTCGTCCCTATCTGGGATGACCTTAACAACACATTAGACTGGAACGGTGTCGCTGCTCTGCTTCTCTTGGACCTTTCAGCTGCCTTCGATACAGTTGACCATGACGCTGTAATCCAAAGACTCTATGAAGCTGGCATAGGGGAAACTGCTCTCAACTGGATCACATCCTACCTTCAAAATAGGGCAAATGTAATTGATACCCCTCCTTTTTCTTCCAAACCATACTTCAAAGAAGCAGGGGTCCCTCAAGGCTCTATCACCTCACCCATGTGATTTGATGTTTACATGTCTATGTGTGGGAAATGAGAGGGAAACTTTGCCATTCTTTGGTTCTGCTGAGAGGTGCACAGTGCAGAGATTCTGTATAAGAAAATCTGGTGTGTGACTGACATACTTCTTAATCTACAAAACAACTTGAAAGGTGAGTTTTTTAATTGTGAGGGGATGTATGTGGTCTATTTTGATGTTAATCAGACTAATGTTTTTCTCCTGCTAAAGTGCAGGGAGTACTTTTTTGGTCTAGAATCTTATTGTCAGCATGTGTGCATTTAGAAACCATTCTGTGATAAGCATTTGTGTTTTCATGTGTTTGCAGACAAATAACTGTGCTGTTTTCATGTTTTGGTAGAATTAGAAACCAGTCATTGTTTATGTATTTGCAAAATGAGTCACGTTTCTACACTAAAATGCAGTACTCCTTCTAGATTAGGAAATTTGTTTTGGTACAGTGCAAGGGATAGTGTTGTTTGTCTAGAATCACACAGTGAGTCTGTGTGCATTTAGGAATCATTTTGAGAGAAACATTTTGGTACTAATGTGTAGTTGAAAATGTTCTGTAATGTGTGCAAACACCTTACATCTTGTAGACTAGTAAATGTATTTTGTACAAGGGATATTTGTTTGTCTGCAATCACACTGTGAGTCTGTGTGTATTTGGGCAACTAGTGTGAGAAAAGCATTTGGTAATATCATGTATTTGCTGGCAGATAACTGCTTTAAAACCTGTTTGGTTGTCAAGTTTTAGTAGCATTAGAGGCCAATCATTGCTTATACAATTGCAAAATGAGTCAGACTTTCACAGTAGTGTGCAGTACTGAAATATGTAGAATGTGTGCAGTCACCTTACCCCTTCTAGACTAGTGATTGTGTCTTGGTAAAGTACAAGGAAGAGTGTTGCTTGTCTAGAATCACACTGTGAGTCTGTGTGCATTTGGGAACCACTGTGAGAGAAGCATTTGGGTACTTCATATCTTTGCATACACATAACTGCTTAAAAACCTTTCCTGTTCTCAAGTTTTGGTAGAATTAGAAGCCAGTTATTGCTTAAGTATTCGGAAAATGAGTCAAGCTTTGACACTAAAGTGCAGTAGTGAAATATGTAGAATGTGTGCAGTTACTTTACCTCTTCCAGAGTAGTGAATGTGTTTTGGTAAAGTACAGGGGATAGTGGTTGTTGTCTAGAATCACACTGTGAGTCTGTCTGCATTTTACGTAAGCATTGTGAGAGAAGCATTTGGAAAAATTGTGTATTTGCTCACAGATAACTGTTTTAAAACCTGTCATGTTAAGTTTTAGTAGCATTAGAAGCCAGTCATTGCTTATGCATTCATAAAACGAGTCAGGCTTTGACACTAAAGTGTAGTACTGAAATATGTAGATTGTGTGCAGTTCCCTTACCCCTTCCAGAGTAGTGAATGAGTTTTGGTAAAGTCCAAGGGATAGTGTTGCTTGTCTAGAATCACACTGTGAATCTGTGTGCATTTGGGCACCACTGTGAGAGAAGCATTTGGTAACATTGTGTACTTGCTGACAGATAACTGTTTTAAAACCTGGCATGTTGTAACGTTTTAGTAGCATTAGAAGCCAGTCTTTGCTTATGCATTGATAAAATGAGTCATGCTTTGACACTAATGTGCTGTACTTTGATATGTAGATTGTGTGCAGTCTCCTTACCCCTTGCACAGTAGTGAATTAGTTTTGGTAAGCTTCTAGGGATAGTGTTGCTTGTCTAGAATCACACTGTGAGTCTGTGTGCATTTGGGAACCACTGTGAGAGAAGCATTTGGTAACAGTGTATTTGCTGACAGATAACTGTTTCAAAACCTGTCTTGTTGTCAAGTTTTAGTAGCATTAGAAGGCAGTTTTCGCTTATGCTTTGATTAAATGAGTCGGGCTTTGACACACAAGTGCAGTCCTGAAATATGTAGATTATGTGCAGTTCCCTTACCACTTCCACTGTAGTGAATGAGTTTTGGTAAACTCCTAGGGATAGTGGTGCTTGTCTAGTATCACACTGTGAGTCTGTGTGTATTTGGGAACCACTGTGAGAGAAGTATTTGGTAACATTGTTAATTTTCTGACAGATAACTCTTTTAAAACCTGTCATGTTGTCAAGTTTTAGTAGCATTAGAAGCCAGTCTTTGCTTATGCATTGATTAAATGAGTTAGGCTTTGACACAAAAGTGCAGTCCTGAAATATGTAGATTGTGTGCAGTTCCCTTACCAGTTCCACAGTAGTGAATGAGTTTTGGTAAACTCCTAGGGATAGTGGTTGTTGTCTAGAATCACACTGTGAGTCTGTGTGCATTTGGGAACCACTGTGAGAGAAGCATTTGGTAACATTGTGTATTTGCTGATAGATAACTGTTTCAAAACCTGTTATATTGTCAAGTTTTAGTAGCATTAGAAGCCAGTCTTTGCTTATGCATTGATAAAATGAGTCATGCTTTGACACTAATGTGCTGTACTTTAATATGTAGATTGTGTGTAGTCTCCTTACCCCTTGCACAGTAGTAAATGAGTTTTGGTAAGCTGCTAGGGATAGTGTTGCTTGTCTAGAATCACACTGTGAGTCTGTGTGCATTTGGGGAACACTGTGAGAGAAGCATTTGATAACATTGTGTATTTGCTGAGAGATGACTGTTTTAAAACCTGTCTTGTTGTCAAGTTTTAGTAGCATTAGAAGGCAGTTTTTGCTTATGGTTTGATTAAATGAGTCAGGCTTTGACACAAAAGTGCAGTCCTGAAATATGTAGATTGTGTGCAGTTCCCTTACCATTTCCACTGTAGTGAATGAGTTTTGGTAAACTCCTAGGGATAGTGGTGCTTGTCTAGAATCACACTGTGAGTCTGTGTGCATTTGGGAACCACTGTGAGAGAAGCATTTGGTAACATTGTGTTTTTGCTGATAGATAACTCTTTTAAAACCTGTCATGTTGTCAAGTTTTAGTAGCATTAGAAGCCAGTCTTTGCTTATGCGTTGATTAAATGAGTTAGGCTTTGACACAAAAGTGCAGTCCTGAAATATGTAGAATGTGTGCAGTTCCCTTACCACTTCCACAGTAGTGAATGAGATTTGGTAAACTCCTAGGGATAGTGGTTGTTGTCTAGAATCACACTGTGAGTCTGTGTGCATTTGGGAACCACTGTGAGAGAAGCATTTGGTAACATCGTGTATTTGCTGACAGATAACTGTTTTAAAACCTGTCATGTTGTCAAGTTTTAGTAGCATTAGAAGCCAGCCTTTGCTTATGCATTGATAAAATGAGTCAGGCTTTGACACTAAAGTGCAGTACTTAAATATGTAGATTGTGTGTAGTACCCTTACCTCTTCTAGACTAGTAAATGAGTTTTGGTAAATTCCTAGGATAGTGTTGCTTGTCTAAAATCACACTGTGAGTCTGTGTGCATTTGGGTAAGGATTGTGAGAAAAGCATTTGGTAACATTGTGTATTTGCTGACAGATAACTGTTTTAAAACTGGTCATGTTGTCAAGTTTTAGTAGCATTAGAAGCTAGTCTTTGCTTATGCATTGATAAAGTGAGCCAGGGTTTGACACTAAAGTGCAGTACCATGTACTATTCTCTTCACTGCGCCAGAACTGAAAATGTAAAAGTTTTACCCAGGCACTGTCCTAGCAGTAGTCTGATGATTTAGTCAGTTTCCAAGTACTCATGTTGTGAACAATACATTACCACATAGACTGCTTCAAATGCCTTTGCAGTATGCATGCAGTCTTCTAACATACTATACACTTGTCTTTCACACCTTCAATTCCCTAGTCAGTATCCATACAGTCCAGCAAACATCCTGTCACTCCCTTTGCACTCCTCCAGTGACCCATTCAGTACCAAGTACTTATCCATTCACTGTGCCAAAAGCCAACCACTTATAAATTCACTCAGGCCCTCTCCTTGCTGTACTCTAATCATTCAGTCAGTACCCAAGTACTCATGCAGTGAGCCAGGCCTTAGCACATGGACTGCTTCAAACGCCCATCCACTATGTATGCAGTCCTCTTAACCACCTACACAGTTGTCTTTCACACCTTCAATTCCCCAGTCAGTATTCATACACTTCTAGCAAACACTCTGTTACTCACCCAGTGTGTCTCCTTATAGTACTGTAATCATTCCGTCAGTTAGCATGTAGTCTTTTAGTGAGGTAGGCTTCAGGGCATGAACTGCTTCAAAGTAGTATGCACTATGCATGTAGTGTTTTAACCATCGTCACACTTGTGGTTCAGGGCTATAGTTTCTTAGTCAGTTTTTATATAAAATGTGTTTGTACAGTAAAGGAATGGTATAAATTTGAAAGTTATTAATATACATTTATTTGTGATTCTTTTTTACAGATACTGTTTTTCAATGTTAAAATAGAGAAATCATGGCAGAAAAAAAAGAAAAAGAAAAGAAACTCAGAAAGGCGCAGGAGCAGGAGTGTCTCTCATCCATCGGTATTCTTCTCATGCAAGATTGTTCAGATGAAGGGTCCTTAGGTGCTTCATCATACTTGCCGTGCCGCACGAGTATTTCTTGTTAGGATCCCCTCGCGACAGCACTCTTTTGCAAATCTTGCACGTGACCAAGGTGGCATTGGTCTTTGTTTGCCCCTCGGGAAAAGTAAAACATTTCCACACCACTGAAGAAAAACGTTGTGGGCGTGGGGCCTCCTCCAAAAATTCATCCTTAGATTCGGTGAATTTTTTAAAGCGACAAAATTTACAGTTTTTGTAAGTTAAACGTATAAAATTTTGTTAGCCATAAGCATTTTATATATGTGTGATTTGTATCTTGTGGTATTTTACTGAGAATAGCATGTTGTTGTTTTTTTAACAATCTTTCTGATTGTTTTTTTTTTGCCCGCTGTTAACCCCTTCGGCGCTCATGACGGAACGGTTCCGTCATGAGCGTCGGTTGAGCTGTGCTCATGACGGAACCGTTCCGTCATGACCACGCCCGCGCAAGCAGCGCTCAGCACAGCGGGGGAATCCGCCCCGCATGGAAGGGGTTAAGTGATAAGTACGATTGAAATCACTATTTCTAGTGAAATTCAATATATTCTGAGAACAGCAAAAAAGGCAAACAAATTACTTTGTGAAAATTATGCTGTGTTGTAAAAAAGCATAGATTTGCAACATATTTATGTACATATGTTGCATCCCTGTGCTTCGGAAGTACTACAGCACACTGCAGTTAAAGAGGTTACTGTGTGATGCTGCAGCACTTCCTCATAGTTCTGCACTTATACATTCACCATATGCTACTAATGCATTCATTCAGTCAATTACGTACTACACATACATTCATCTAAACTTTCGCAAACTAACAAAGAAATGTATCTCTTTTTTGAAACCAGGAAATTTAGTTCTTAGAAGAACTTTTTTTCTTCTTTCTTCTTTTATATATTTTTTTTGATTTTTCTAACAATTTTGTGATTTTTTTGGTTTTTCTGGAAAAAAAAAAAACCAGGAGGAACCAAACAATGAACTTCAGGGAACAACAAAAAAACCAAAAACTAGCAATTGTGACTTTCTTGCCGGCGGCAGATCAGATCGATCGACTGCTCACCGTAGCACAAGGTGGACGGATGTCCAAATTTTGGGCTGATGGATGCACTGTTGAAGTGCTCGGCTGCGATGAGGTGGAAGGCGCAGGAGTGTCTCTCATCCGTCGGCATTCTTCTCGTGCAAGATTGTTCGGATGAAGGGTCCTCAGGTGCTTCATCATACTTTCCGTGCCACACGGGTATTTCTTGTTAGGATCCCCCCGCGACACCACTCTTTTGCAAATCTTGCACGTGACCAAGGTGGCATTGGTCTTCGTTTGCCCCTCGGGAAAAGTAAAAAATTTCCACACCACAAATGAAAAATGTGGTGTGCGTGGTGTCTCCTCCAAAAATTCATCCTCAGATATATGAAGAGATGCAGGTGATGCCTGCTGCCCTGAAGCCATTTTTGGTTGGAAAAAGTTAGAGCTAAGTGAAATCTTAGTCCCAAAATTCTTCTTCTCTGCAAAGAGATGCTCCTCCAAAGAAGGTGAAAGAAGAATGATTGAATTGGGTGGGGTCTTTCAATAGTTAGAACAGGAAGTGTAATGAACCAATCAAATCTCTTTTTTTGCAGGTCTCATGGGATCCGCACACCCTGCGCGCATCCGCGAAATTGAATTAAAAAAAATATATAGGATTAGATGTAAAAATATATTACTTTTAAGACTAGTTTAGAGTTTGTCTTCAATTAATATTCACATGAAATACATATATATGTCTTTTTAAATGTTAAATATTTTGCGGGATCCACGCACCTACTGCGTCATAGATGCAGATGACGCATCGCGGAAGCGCGTAAACGCTGCGTTACGTACATCGAACATGTCGCGTATAGGCTGGGATTCGCGTACCGGTCGCATTGCGATCGTGCACTAAACACGTACCCAATGCATACCATGCGCGGATGCTATCGCGTAGGGATCGAGAACGATGCGCAAAGGGTGCGCGGATCCAAAAAACATGGAAAAAAATATAAAAAATAAAGTTTTGAACATATAGTTAAAAAATATTTTAAAAAATATAAAAAAATATGTTTGAAAAACCCAATAAAAACAAATATTTTTTCATTTTTTAAAATTATTTGAAAAAATAAGTTTAAAAAATGGTGATAAAAAACATAATTAATGAAATTGACACACTGAATTTGAAAAATTTGGAAATCCAATGAAAATCATTAAACATGATATCTTTAGAGATAAGTTATAGATAGGAATTAGCATTTAAAAAACCTTTGAAATTCACTGAAAAAACCATAGGTTTCATGCACGTTATAGTTAGGAATTAGCATTTAAAAAACCTTAGAAATTCACTGAAAAAAAAATAGGTTTGATGGGCGTTAAAGTTAGCTGGACATTTCCCTCATACAAAACCCTAGAAATTCTGCTGTTATAGTTAGTTCCGCTAACTATAACTCGCGGCCCCGCAATGCACTGCTGATGATGTCACATATTACATCACTCATGACATGGTCAGTGACATCACTGATGACATCACTGATGACATCTCAAATGACATCACTGATGACATCACTGATGACGTCATCCATGTGATAAATTAGTGCTTCTTCTCACACCCTAATATAACCTTTGATACACCGGCTCAAAATTTCAGACGGCCATTTTGAAAACCATAGATACTCCAATACCAATAACTACATACCCACTCATTGACTCTTAGGTCTACATACATCTCCACTCACTCACCTGTACAGTCACTCATACTTACATTCACTCCGTACAAGACTATCATATGCATTTATACACCTATATAGACACTCACACACCGCCAATCATCCATTGAGGTACTGACACACCTAGTCAGTCATGCAAATAATTAAACACAGTCCAATTTACTCACCTATACAGTTAAACACACTCAAGTTCACTTACTCATAAAAATACTAACAAATTCTGACGCTCTTATACAATTACTAATACAAGCACACACTCATCCATACAGCCACTCCCGCAATTACACACTCTCACATATAGATAATTATATACTCTTACACACATATACACTGCGTTTCACATATGTAGTTACTGACACATGTACAACTGAGATATACATTCAATCACTAACACGCCCATACATACACTCACTCAACCATACAGTCCATCACAGTTGCACTCTAAAAACCATGCACCCATAGAATCTAGGGGTGGGCGGAATTTGCGTAATCGCGTTACGCAAATCTCCGTGAAACGGTAAAAAATCTCCGCGAACACACAAAAATTCCGCGAACGCGCGGAATTGCTTGTTCGCGATACTTTTTTCCTGTTCGCGATCGCTGTTTGCGTGCTCGGGGTGAAATATCTCACGAACACGCATATTGAGAACGCGAACAAGCAAAAAATTTCGCGAAGTCGCGGAACGCAGATTTTTGGGCAATTTTGCGTTCTCCGCGGTACGCGAAATTACCCAAATTCCGCAAATTCCGCGAACGGAACGGAATTTACCGCCCAGGCCTAATAGAATCACCCACTCACACATCTATGCACAGAGTCACACACACCCTACCCACACAGACACTCAGGCACCCATACAGATACTCAGACAACCAATCAATAACCCATATAGACACTCATATAGCTATTCACAAAACCATGCAGCCACTTATACACCAACACACAGACACATACAGACATTCACACAGTTTAGTCACTAGTCTGCAGTAAGATGCATTTAATGACTCACTTATAGAGTCAGTTACGCACCTAGAAAATCATCCATTCAAACACTTGTACACCCACTCATTCTTCAACAGGCCTTTCCCTATATATATTAAATATATTAAAACTGTACAGAAACACATACTCACAGGATGATGTCATCATTGATGTCATCAGTGATGTCACTGACCATGTCATGAGTTATGTAATATGTGATGTCATCAGCAGTGCATTGCGGGGGTGCGAGTTATAGTTAGCTGAACTAACTATAACAGGGGAATTTCTAGGGTGTTGTACGAGGGAAATGTCCAGCTAACTATAACGCCCCTGAAACCTATAACTTTTTCAGTGAATTTCTAAGGTTTTTTAAATGCTAATTCCTAACTATATATATATATATATATATATATACACACACACACACACACAAACACACATATACATTCATATATATATATATATATATATAATATATTACCTATTGGCAGTCACCAGTAGGTAGTTATAGTTAGGACCTATTTTCCATAGGAAATCCGCAACATTCTATTTGGAATAACGTTAGCGCCGATTGATGAATCTTCGCGAAATTTTCTAAACTTTTGGCCAGCTCCGGTCCACTCCTATCCTGAAAATTTCACGGTGATTCGTCAAGCGGGGGCCGAGAAAAAACTCGTGTCTTTTGCTTAAATGGTGTAAATCCGTTCAGTAGTTCCTGAGAAAATTTGAGCTAAAAAGATAGATATATCTGGGCGGAGCCTAACCACACATCTCATTGTGAGATCTGATTGGCTGTCAGTACTTCATCCAAGAAGTGTTGGCAGCCATCTTGGGAACAATATACATGATAGCACCTCATTAAAAAGCATTGCAGTTAATAGAAGGTTTTAAGACTTTAGTTACATTATAAATCATTTGTTGATGGTCCCATACTCATTTTAGGAATTGTGGTGTGTTCTAAGGTGATTTTACCATGTGATAAAGCCTTCTGCTGTGATATCATGAATCATGTTTGAGAGAAAACTATTTTCTCATGCTTTTCCCACAGAGGTTTGGAAGGTGATCTATAAGCTAAACTGAGAGCATATTTTCTGTAAATTCACATTATCTTTCTCAGTCATGTGAGAATAAAGTCTGACATTCTCAGTAAAACATGTACATCCAACAAGGGCAGAGACTGTCAGTTGATTCCTTTGTGTTCTACTGCAGCTTCCCAGAGTGTTCTAAAGAACAACTAGAGCGCTAACAGTCCTACTTATGACAAACGTATTGCACACCTGAAGCCATCTTGAATGGAATAAAGTGGTAACTCTTAAAACATTTAATTTAAAAAGGAACAGAATGAGGGGGTTCATTTTGCCATAGAAAGTATGATTAGTGCTGCAGAAAGAAAAATTAGGGAATATTTTGACTTCTCAAATCCTCTTCTATTTCATAAAAAAATTCTGACATGCAGACTGAAACATGCACTTTGAATACCAGCAGCAGAATTCCCTGGTGAGCAGTAGCTTTACTACAGTGATCTAATGAGCAACTAGAGTGCTAACATTCAGAATTTATGGCAAATGTGTGACACATCTGAATGCCTTCTTGATGGAACCAAAGTAAAAAACTGAAAGCATTTCCTACGGAGGAGACTGCAGTAAATGAGGAAATTAGGAAACTTCATAACAAATAAATCTCCCAAGATGGCCACCAGAGACAAAAGAGCCCAAATGCAGCACAAATATCACCCAGATGTAGCCCACATGTAGCCCAATTACAGAAGTGTGCAAAACACTTATTTTTGTGTATTTGCAGTTTTATATAGTGCAGACTTGTCAGGTATTGGAGTGCTTTACATGAGCATTGGTTACATCACACAAGATCATATGTAGACATGGGGAGATTAAGTGATTTGACCAGAATCACAGAATGTTGAGCTGAAGCAGAAACTCCAACCTGGTTCCCCAGTTGCAAAGTCTGCAGCTCTGGAAGTAACACCACGCCCTCTCCCCGAAGTGCAACATTTAATCAAGTGGTCAACTGGATAAAAAAACATAAAGATTACAAATAATTTAAGAGTTCTTTGTCGCTATTTGAAAACTCAGAAAATATGTCCTCATTTTAGTTTTTTAGAGCACTAACCATAATTTTGATGCAAATAAGACCCTCACATATATGTAATTTCTAAAGGAAATGCTCTAGGTATTACAGTTTGGATTACATCAAGATGACGTCAGGCGTTCCACACTTTTGTAATAAATATAGAATGTTAGCAATCTAGTTGTTCATTGGGATACTGTTGAGAGGCAGAGGCCAGGGGCACGGACTCTGAAAATTGAAGGCAGGTAGGAGAGTGCAGAGGTAACAATTTGACCACACTGGGCAGGCAGGAAGGGCAGTGGCAGCGCAACATACTATGGAGGGCAGTGGAAAGGGGAGCAGGGGCAACAAACCAACAATACAGGACTATCAAGAGAGGCTGTGGCAATATAATAGACCATTGTGGGCAGAAGGAAGAGGCAGTGGTAGTACAACCATACATGCCAACAGACCCGTTTCAGCCAGGAAACGTCCAATGTTTTTAAGCTCAAATGGGCTTTATTTGATCTGTCTCCTGTCTACAATCTCCTCTTTTTCAATGTAACCCAAAGGGGAAAATCAATACCTCAGTTTTTTTTCAAAATCTCCCTCCTACCAAGTTCAAAATGTTCGCAAGTATGGTACATTGGATCATGGTAGGCAGAAGGAATTGGGGTAGGGACATGGACTCGGATAACAGAGGACAGGAGGGACATAGAGAGGTGCACCAAACTGACCCTACAGGGCAGGCATCAGGGTTTGCAGCAGCACAATACACCACACAGGGCATGCGGGTGGGAGTGCACACAACAATCTGTAGAAAGCAATAGGGAGGGGACAGGACCATGCACATGGACAACAGACAACATATGGGAAAGAGGCAATGGTAGCTAGCTGACCATAATTGACAGACAGGAGAGAAAGCTGCAGCATAACAGACCATAAAGGGCAGGTGGGACGGATCAGGGGCATTACAATGGAACAGACAAGCGAGGAGGGAGGGAATAGGGGTCTGCACATGGAAACAGAGGGCTGGGGCAAGGGGGCAGGGCAGGGCAGGAGCAGCAAGATGACCATGGAGGTCAGGCAGGATGGGCACTAGAAACAAGACACACCATGGAGAGCAACAGTGAGACTATGATGGCATACCCACAGACCTTGGAGGGAAGGTGGAAGGGGGTCAGGGGCAGCTAGCTGACCGCACAAGGAAGGTGGGAGGGGCCATGGCAGCACAGTAGACCATGCATGGCAAGCGGGAGGGTTAGTGGCAGCACAATGGCTATGATGGGCAAGAAGGAGGGTGCAGGGGCATGCACAAAGGACCATGGAGGATAGAAGGGAGGGTCAGGACCTGGGCACAGACAAGAGAGTTCAGGGGAAGGGGCCTCACAACAGACCGCGTGGGGCAGGCAGGAGGAGCAGTTGCAGCACAACAGACCAGGGAGGGCAGAAGGGTGTGGCAGTAAAATGGAACATGGAGGACAGGAGGAAGGGGATAGGGGCATGGCATGTGGACAGGCAGGGTGGAGGTGGCAGGGACAGGTTACAGTCATCTGACAATGCTAGGCAGGTGGGAGGGGAGTGGCAGCTCAACAGAACACTCAGAGTAGATAGGAGTGGCAGGTCCATGGAACATGGTGGGCAGAAAGGATGGAACAGGGGCATGCACAAAGACATCGGAGAGCAGGGGGAAGGAGAATAGGGGCAGAGGCTAAGCAGGAGGTCAATGGTGGGCCATAGAATTGGGCAATGGAGGGCAGGAGGAGTGGACTGGTACATCATGCTAAATAGAGGGCAGTGGCAGCACATCAGACCATGCATGACAGGAGGGAGGAGGCTCGTCCATGGATTCAGACAACAGAGGATAGGGAGGAGGTGGATGGGGCAGCAAGCTAACTGTTCAGAGAAGGTGGGTATTAGGAACTTTATTGTTTTTAATATGTGTGTCTGTGCAAACTACTTAAAATATGAACAAGTATGCAGCATAATCTCACTTTTATTCAGGAAGAAGAGGACGTTTGTGACTGTGACTCCAGGCTCACTTGGCAGAAACACCCCCTGACCCTCCAACCCCATCGCAAAATGTAATGCCCGTGAAAAGGGTAGGTGGACGCAGTGTTATATAGAACATAGTCCTGAGAGCACGATTGAAAATGAAAACTAGATATAGTATAAACTATGCACCAAAAAGTGTGATATAAGATGAACCGGGGCGTTAAATATAATATGCAATACATTGTGCGCAATGACAGATTCATTGGAGAGCGCGAGATAGCACAGGCACTAGCGCGTGCTATGCGATTTGCGCCTTGGAGTATAATATGCACAGGGCAGTGTTGTGTAACCTAATTAGTCTCTAAAGTTGTAATATAAAATATGTGCTGGGGAGTGTAACGTTGCATATGTACTGTGACAAAGATATGGATCCCAGATTGTAATATGTATGGCATAGCGCTGTGCTTTATAACATAGGCATCGAGGAAGGCATGTTAGATGGGGCAATATAACCCGTGCAAAGGCAAGTGTGGCATGACATATTCACGGGGTGGTGTTACAGTGAACATGGGCTAGAGAGTGTCATAGCATATGCACTAGCTGGTGGAATACAACACAGAGGTGTGTGGCACTCGGTGGGCACTGGTGGGTGTAACACAGCATTGGGCTCAGCCAGGAGCACGCTGTGACTCTCAAGTGAGGTTCGTCTCCTTTCCGGAGAGTAAAATAAAAAGTAATACACATCTGGCGGTGGATGTGTGTTTTATTAACCATGAGGGGGGTTTCTTGCATAGTTTGGTTGAATTTTTGTCGAATCCCCTTTGAATGGCTTGGTGTGCATGTGTATTAAATGTGCCCGTCAATAGCTACCCATGTTTGTATAAATAAATGACAAGGGTGTCTACTTGGAGAGTACCCACCGGCGGGGGGCGCTGGGATTAGGCACGGTAGGGTGTCAGACACGACAGACCTTCACTAGCGGTGTAAATACATTCCACGTGGATTCATTGTATGCATAGTCGCCTTTTAATGAATATCACGCAAATTGTCATGGTGATAGGTACATACGGTTTGTCCAGCATGTCCTAGGTGTTTCTATAAATATATATATTTTTTTAAATAATAAAAAACAAAGGCCGGCCCCGGGGTATGGGGTCCCCAGGGCCATAAGTGGCCTGAGGAGGGGGGCAACGCAGCCCCCCCTCCTAAAGAATTTTTTTTAAAAAAGGCCATGACCCGGGGGTTGGGGTCCCTGGGGCCGATTAAGGCATTGGGAGGGGGGCCACGCGGCCCCCTTCCACATTAATTTTTTTCAACAAAAAAAATTAGGGGACAGGCCCTGGGGGATGGGGTCCCCAGGGCCAATAAATTAGAACAAGAAGGGGGGCCACACAGCCCAACCTTCTTAAAAAACTAAAATAAATAAAAGACTGGCATCGCTCCGGAGGCCAAGCCACCTCCTTGCAGCACTCTGCAAACGCGCCCCCTGGCCAGTTGTAAGTTGGGGAATTAATTCCCCTTCAATACTGAGGGTCCCTGAGGGCCAACTAGCCCAACAGGTATCTCCAGTATGCGCCAGAGAGCTGCGTTGCAGACAGGTGTTCTGAGGCCACGCCCCTTTTTACACCTCTATGCAACGCAGCTCTGTGGCGCTTACTGGAGGTACCTAGTGGGCTAGTTTGACCCTAAGGACCCTTAGGATTCAAGGGGACTTAATCTCTCAACTTAGAACGGCCACAGGGCGCGTTTACACAGTGGTGAAGGGAGGGGACGGGGCCTGAGGTGACGTGTGCAAACACGCCCTGTGGCGCGTTTTAAATTGGGGAAATAATTCCCTTTCAATCCTGAGGGACCCTGGGGGCCAAGTAGCCCACCAGGTGCTTCCAGTAAGCGCCACCGCTCTGCGTTGCAGATAGGTGGTCCAGGCCGTGCCACTTTTTACACCTCTCTGCAACGCAGCTCTGTGGCTCTTACTGGAGGTACCTAGTGGGCTAGTTGGACTCTAGGGACCCTCAGGATTCAAATGAACTTAATCTCCCAACTAAAAACAGCCACAGGGTGTGTTTACACAGTGGTGAAGGGAGGGGACGGGGCCTGAGTTAACATGTGCAAACACGCCCTGTGGCGCGTTTTAAGCTGGGGAAATATTTTACCTTCAATCCTGAGGGACCCTGGGGGCCAACTAGCCCACCAGGTGCTTCCAGTAAGCGCCACTACGCTGCGTTGCAGAGAGGTGGTCTAGGCCGTGCCCCTTTTTGCCTCTCTCGGCAACACAGCTCTGTGGCGCTTACTGGAGGTACCTAGTGGTCTAGTTGGACCCTAGGGACCCTCAGGATTCAAGGGGACTTAATCTCCCAACTTAAAACAGCCACAGGGTGTGTTTACACAGTGGGGAAGGGAGGGGACGGGGCCTGAGGTGACGTGTGCAAACACGCCCTGTGGCGTGTTTTAAGAGGGAGCTTTAATCCCCTGCCCTATTATATACTAGGGGCTTACAGAGGAGGTCATGCTAATCACAGGGGAACCCCAACGCATAGTGTTCCCTAGTGTATGTAGGTGTTTTCACTGTATTCTGAGTGTCTTTTAACATAGCACTTGTGCTAGGACTGGTTAGTCAGACTCAGTTACCACCAGTATCCGTCTGAAAAAGTTGAGGGTACAGGATGATTTTGCAACAAGGCTTCTTTCTGCTCTTCTGTTTGTTCTTTCTGCACGTTATCCTTCTTCATGCACTTTTCTTCGCCTTTGAGGACTTCTGTTGCTTCTTTCTGCATTTCTTTTTTTTCTTTCTGTGCGTTTTTTCTTCTTTCCTCACATGTCCTACCTCTGTAGGCAGAGTTAGAAATTAGCATTTAAAAAACCTTTGAAATTCACTGACAAAAAACCATAGGTTTCAGGCACGTTATAGTTAGGAATTAGCATTTAAAAAACCTTAAAAATTCACTGAACAAACCATAGGTTTCAGGGGCGTTATAGTTAGCTGGACTTTTCACTCGTACAAAACCATTGAAATTCCCCCGTTATAGTTAGTTCAGCTAACTATAATTCGCGCGCGCAATGCACAGCTGATGACGTCACATATTACATCACTCATGACATGGTCAGTGACATCACTCATGACATCACTGATGACATCTCAAATGACATCACTCATGACAAAACTGATGACATCATCCTTGTGATAGAGTGGCAGACATCCTCTCCCCCTAATATAACCTTTGATACACACATTCAAAAATAGAAACTAAAATGTTCAAAACAATGGACATACCAATACCAGATACAACAACCTATTCAGTAATTCTAAGATCCACATACACATCCACTCATTCACCAACAGTCCTATACAGTCACTCATACATCTACTCACTCATCATATGTACTCATACACCTATACATCCTGTTACACAACGCCACTCATCCATAGAGTTACTCACACACATAGTCACTCATGCTAATAAAGAATCAAACATCAATTTATTTGCATATACAGTTACACACACACCACCACACTTACTTCTACAGAAACTTACACATACTTAGTCTTCTAAACAATCACTTATAGAAACACATACTTATTCATACAGGAACTCTTCCAATCTCTCACTCTCACATATACTCACTTATATACACCATTAGTCATATATACTAGTTTAAAACATATGTAGTTACTTATAAAGACACTATTGAGACAGTCATTCACTCACTAACACACCCATGCACACACTCATCCACCCATACAGTCCTGCACACATGCTGTCTAAAACACATACAAACAGTGAGTCACTCATTCATGCACCTATGCACTACGTAATCCCCCCCACTGAACCATACAGACACTCACTCATACTGATACTCAAAAAAACAACTAATAACCTATATAGACACTCATGTAGCTACTCACCAACCCATGCAGCCACTTATACACAAAGTGAGAGACTGATACAGATATTTACATATTTAAACATTACTCACTAAGCCATGTATTCAATAAGATACACTTAATCAGTCAGTTATACAATCAATTTTTCAAAAACAAATCATCCATTTAGACACTTATATACCCATTTATTCTTCCATCGACCTTGAGATATACATATATAAAACATATGTAATTTTCAGAAAAACACATATTCACTGGATGATGTCATCAGGGATGTCATGAGTGATGTCATGAGTGATGTCACTGACCATGTCATGAGTGATTTAATATGTGACGTCATCAGCAGTGCATTGCGGGCACGCGAGTTATAGTTAGCTGAACTAACTATAACGGGGGAATTTCAATGGTTTTGTACGAGTGAAAAGTCCAGCTAACTATAACGCCCCTGAAACCTATGGTTTTTTCAGTGAATTTCTAAGTTTTTTTAAATGCTAATTTCTAACTATAACGTGCCTGAAACCTATGGTTTTTTCAGTGAATATATATATATATATATACACATATCTATCTATCTATCTAGCTATCTATCTATATTACCTACTGGCGGTCTCCAGTAGGTAGATAAAGTTAGGACCTATTTTCCATAGGAATATATATATATACACATATCTGTCTATCTATATATATACATTATTTTATGCATACCATGTATATAGGTCCCTACATAGTTCTCATTTAAGTTATTTGATTAGCTGGTAATGTGTCTCTGTTTATTTTATTTATCTGCAAAACAAAATAGACAGAAAGAGATTTTCGCAATAAAAAATTATTGGAGGGGGTACTCCTGGTCCCCTTATAAGTATTATAACAAACAAAAATGAGGAGTATACCCGATAGACAGAGACCTGTCTTAATGGTATTTGGAACGTGGAGCAAAGGAAAGAAGTTTTCTTTCTTAAAAAGACCCCTCACTCACCAACCTGGTTGGTGACATTCTTCATCATCGGGGTCCCACCCGGACAGCCGAATGCCATCCAGGTGTGCTGCGACACCTGATTACAGTGGAGCTGGTTTTTTTTGTGAAGGTGAATAGAAAAAAAGTGTTGGTTAAAAATTGGCCAAATTAAACCCAATCCAAATTATTTATTCTAGGGCAATTTGGACAATATTAAAAGATACTGTGTTAGCTTAGATTGACCTACAGTATCTTCTGGTGGATAAATAGTGAAAAAGGCGTTCTACATGTTTCAACCATCAGTTGTTACTACCAGGTTTTCGTCAGGACCAGTGAACGTGACCCGGGGGGTATTCACTCGCTAAGGTGTACCCTGCCCTTGGTCACTCAAAACCTAACCATCTACTCACGGTTAGGAGTCCCTTCGTTCCATTCGTCGAAAGGAAAAAAATCTGTGGAGATAAACACATAATCACAGAACAAACATCTAGTAGCTGTAATAATTATTCATTGTGGGATAAGTGCTCTTGTAGTTACCAAAAAGAATTGTGAAGCGTGAGATGAATGTGCAACTCACAGTGCGCCTCCTTGGCTAAGAGGCAGTGGACTCTCATGATCACGCGCATCTGACAGTGACGATCTAGAGCCACTCACACAGAATATATACCCACTCATCATACTCAATCGAGTGGGTGTCAGCGTACTCTATAAAGAGTAAAGAGTGCCAATGCACCGGTGCAAACACAGGGCCTAACGAAAAATATTCCGAGGTCCATGGTTAAGTCAAACCTACATGCATCCAAACTTAGTGGTGGGTGATTAAGTACTCTCACTCGATTTGGTGAGCGTGCTGTTTGGTGATATCAAAATCGAGATCGCTAGCGTTGTTTATATAGTAGGATTCGCAAACGTGTAAAAAACCAATGGTCAAGTTCAAAAAGGTGAGAGAAAAGGAGCTTTCTAAGAACGCGGTGTTTACGTGCCTCATGGGAGTCGGGGTCAAATGATTAGTTCACTACACGATCTAGATAGAAGTAAGAGAGAATCAAAATAACCCCAAGGGTATAGTCATAAGCGGAGTTCCCGTAATTGGCCAAAGTACTCACTGTGTGGAAACGATCACCCTGTGTTGTACCTAACAACAGGACTAGCCGCATCACCCCGCAGGATACGTTTACCGGAGCAGCAGAGTCCTGGATAAGCCGCTGCTTCCGGGTCACGTGGGAAGGGGGCGTGGCTTCGCAGTCATTTGACCCGCGTAGACACGTACTGGGGAGCTTGTGTTAACGGAGTCTATGCTGGAAGCAATAAAGTTAAATGGACAAGTTCCTGACAGTGTAAATATTAAAAGGAGGTGAGCATGCATTGTTGGGGTTCAAGTGGTAAGCACTTACTAGGGAGCCTGTGCTAACGGGGTTATTTCTGAGAGCAGTGGAGTTAGATTAACACGTTCCTGCCAGTGCAAATGAACAAATGAGCTATGCATGCGGTCAAGTTGTGAATAGACAACCATAAAAGGCAAATATTAAGGGAAAGAGGTGGCGCAAATTGTATGTAACAAGATAATTTCTAATTAGAAACGCACTTGATATAATTCAAGGTGGTCAAGAAATCATACACAGGCAATACATACGCCTAGATTGACATGCCATCATCACATGACTCAGAAATAGACGTTCGTCAAAATTCTCATTATAATAAGGTGTGTAAGTCAGTTGTGTCCCACTGAAGAAGAGAGTGGCGACATAAGTGTGTGACATCAATGTTTTTGATCACATAATTCACGTGCTATATATCATATTCAAGATGGTAAAAAAACATTGGAATTCTCCTAAACAGACATTCCATCGTCATCACACGAGTCAGTACTAAACACTCGTCTAAGATGTCGTTTCGGCTAGGTGTGTGAACCAATGGTGTCTCACTAGGGATCATATTCAATAGAAAAAAAGGCGAAACCATACCTGTGGGAGGTTGATCATATATCATCCTTAAAACAGAGTATATTTGTGCGACTGGATACCAGAATACCTAACGGAGTGAGGTATTATTTGGAAAGTACAGAGTTCCATGGAATATTTTCGTTTAGCCCCTAAATGTGGGTTGATAACCTATAAATCCACCTTTGTTCTTTTTCAAACAGCCTCTGTTGAACATTGGAACCCAATTAATTTGTTCTATTATGGTCCATCGCATGTTGTTGGTGGTATGGTTCTTTTCAAGAAAATGTTCAGTGAGCTTTGTTGTGGTCCTTTTACACCTGATGGTACTGCGGTGCTCGCATATTCTCTGTTTGATCTTCCTGCTGGTCATCCCCACATACTGGAGATTACAAGGGCACTTGATCAAGTAGACCACGTTGGTGCTGTTGCAGTTTGTATGGGTTCTTTGGGTCCATGTGTTTCCTTGTTCCAGCAATAGTGTCTTTGTGTTACAGGTCAGGTGGCAAACGCTACAATTACCACATGGATAATGTCCTACGATATCCGGTAATCCCCATGCATTTATTACAGTTGGGGGATTATCCTGCCTTGTTTCCTTAGGGCGTGTATTGACCAGGGAGTCTTTGAGGCTTCTTGCTTTTTTAAAAGAGAACAAAGGTTTATCCCAATGTCGATTGCCTGAATTGATAATTGACCAATGCTTATTGATGGATTTTGTCATAAGATTGGATGCTGTGTTGTATGTTGTCACACAGGTGAGAGGGATTTCTCCTTCAGGATGGTTTTTGTCCTCAAGGAGGGCTTCTCTAGGTTGATTGCGTGCTCGCTTTTGACATTTGTAGAGGATCTTTTCAGGATAGCCTCTGTCAGTTAATTTTATTGTCAAATCTCTTGCTTGGCTGCGGTAGTCTGTGACCTTGCTACAATTTCTATGCAGTCTCAAATACTGGCCATAGGGTAAGTTCTCCCTCAGGGGTCTGGGATGAAAGCTCTCAAATCTAAGTAGGTTGTTTTTCGCGCTAGGTTTGTGATGTGTTCTGGTTTCTAGCAGGTCGTTCTCCTTGGTGATTACTACATCCAGGAAAATCATCGTGTGAGGGTCCATGGTGTGAGTGAACCTAAGGCTGTTATCACAAGTGTTGATCCATATGATGAATTCCCTCAAGGTTTCAATTGGTCCTTGCCAGATGGCAAGGGCGTCGTCAATATATCTCTTCCAGAAAATAATGTTGGAGCGGAAGGGATTCTGATTATTCAGTATGAATTTCATTTCAAAATCAAAAACATAAAGCCCCGCCACACTTGGAGCAAAGGTGTTCCCCATAGAAGTACCCCCTGTCTGAAGAAACAGGGTACCCTCAAACTCAAAATAGTTTTTCTTCAAGGCCAGTTTGGCACATTCTAAAACGAATGCTTTGGGTGTCTTGCATGTCCACGGGGCCGCATCCAGGGCATGGTTGGCCTCTTTATCCTGTACTACCACTCCACTCCCTTTGTCCGCCTGTTTTATCATGATGGTATCACACGATTTCAAGCTGTCCAAGGCATGATCCTCCTCTTTACTCATATTGGTAAAGGGTTGTTTTAAAGTTAGTTGTTCAATGTCTTTGAAGACAGCTTGTTCAAAAGCAGCTAGCTCCACCGGGGTGGTATGTGGGGGGGAAGTAAAAGTAGACTTGACACGTAGTTCAGTTTCGTTTGAATCCTCTGTATATGTTGTCAAGCCTTGTTTTTCAAAGAAAGCTTTTAGTCTTAGCTTTCTAAAAAAGCCGGCCACTTCACAATGGAGGTGGAATTTATCAAAACGGGCCATAGGGACAAAACCAAGTCCTTAGTTCAGAACTCTTTCCTCTGCCATTGTAAGAGGTCTTGCTGCAAGGTTTGTCACTAAACGAATAGAGAGGGATCGCCCAATATTGCATCCACTTCCTCACTGGAGTAAGATAACCCTTGATTCTCCCCCATGTTCCCAACTAGATGGTTGAAACACTATTTGCGAAAAAGGCAGAGGCAGGAGGGGAAGAGGAAGAAGGGGCACGAACCAGGTGCACTGGGAAGAAGAAGACCCAGCGGACAGCAACACAAGGAGCAAGACACAAGCACCCCAGGCAGGGCCGAGCAACAGCAGAGTTTAGGCCTACTGTGCAGAATGCCAAAGACTTCTATCCGATGACAGGAATTACCATCCAATTCCACGGGATCCCACTGACAACCTGAGACAAGAAATCATAACCCTGGTGGAACACGCAGAAACTATGGGCCACATTTCAAAACAGGAAGCCGATTTTCTTACCAAAAGCGAGGGCGAAATCCCATACTTTTATACTCTTCCAAAAATGCACAAGGATAAGATCCCTCCACCAGGTAGACCCATTGTGTCAGGGATCGGGTCTCTTCTCGAACCCCTGTCACGATTTTGTGATTTCTTCTTCAAAAAACTGGTACAGGAAACCCTTCTTACCTTCAGGATACAAAGAGCCTTCTCAAATTACTTCTAGATCTGACAGTGGATGAAAATACGATCTTATTAAGTCTAGACATTGAAAGTCTATATACAAGTCTAGACATTGAAAGTCTATATACCAGCATCCCACAAGACTACACCCTGGAAGTTCTGAGGAATGCCCTGGATGCGACCCCGTGGACATACAAGACACCCAAAGCATTTGTTTTAGAATGTGCCAAACTGGCCTTGAAGAAAAACTATTTTGAGTTTGAGGGTATCCTGTTTCTTCAGAGAGGGGGTACTTCTATGGGGAGCACCTTTGCTCCAAGTGTGGCGGGGCTTTATGTTTTTGATTTTGAAATGAAATTCATACTGAATAATCAGAATCCCTTCCGCTCCAACATTATTTTCTGGAAGAGATATATTGACGACGTCCTTGCCATCTGGCAAGGACCAATTGAAACCTTGAGGGAATTCATCATATGGATCAACACTTGTGATAACAGCCTTAGGTTCACTCACACCATGGACACTCACACGATGATTTTCCTGGATGTAGTAATCACCAAGGAGAACGGCCTGCTAGAAACCAGAACCCATCACAAACCTAGCACGAAAAACAACCTACTTAGATTTGAGAGCTTTCATTCCAGACCCCTGAGGGAGAACTTACCCTATGGCCAGTATTTGAGACTGCGTAGAAATTGTAGCAAGGTCACGGACTACCGCAGCCAAGCAAGAGATTTGACAATAAAATTAACTGACAGAGGCTACCCTGGAAAAATCCTCTTCAAATGTCAAAAGCGAGCACGCAATCAACCTAGAGAAGCCCTCCTTGAGGACAAAAACTATCCTGAAGGAGAAATCCCTCTCACCTGTGTGACAACATACAACACAGCATCCAATCTTATGACAAAATCCATCAATAAACATTGGTCAATTATCAATTCAGGCAATCGACATTGGGATAAACCTTTGTTCTCTTTTAAAAAAGCAAGAAGCCTCAAAGACTCTCTGGTCAATACACGCCCTAAGGAAACAAGGCAGGATAATCCCCCAACTGTACTAAATGCATGGGGATTACCGGATATCGTAGGACATTAACCATGTGGTAATTGTAGTGTTTGCCACCTGACCTGTAACACAAGGACACTATCACTGGAACAAGGAAAAACATGGACCCAAAGAACTCATACAAACTGCAACAGCACCAACGTGGTCTACTTGATCAAGTGCCCTTGTAATCTCCAGTATGTGGGGATGACCAGCAGGAAGATCAAACAGAGAATATGCGAGCACCGCAGTACCATCAGGTGCAAAAGGACCACAACAAAGCTCACTGAACATTTATTGAAAAGAACCATACCACCAACGACATGCAATGGACCATAATTGAACAAATTAAATTGGGTTCCAATGTTCAACAGAGGCTGTTTGAAAAAGAACAAAGGTGGGTTTATAGGTTATCAACCCACATTGAGGGCCTAAACGAAAATATTTCATGGAACTC
Organism: Triturus cristatus; assembly: GCF_964204655.1. NCBI lineage: Eukaryota > Metazoa > Chordata > Amphibia > Caudata > Salamandridae > Triturus > Triturus cristatus. Next base: position 1,270,413,422 of record NC_140585.1, on the reverse strand, counting down.
TGTACTACCCAAATAATACCTCACTCCGTTAGGTATTCTGGTATCCAGTCACACAAATATACTCTGTTTTAAGAATGATATATGATCAACCTCCCACAGGTATGGTTTTGCCTTTTTTCCTATTGAATATGACCCCTAGTGAGACAGCACTGGTTCACACACCTAGCCGAAACGACATCTTAGAGGAGTGTTTAGTACTGACTCGTGTGATGACGATGGATAATGGACACGTGTTAATCTAACTCCACTGCTCTCAGTAATAACCCCGTTAGCACAGGCTCCCTAGTAAGTGCTTACGTGGGTCACCACTTGAACCCCAACAATGCATGCTCAGCCCCTTTTAATATTTACACTGTCAGGAGCTTGTCCATTTAACTTCATTGCTTTCAGCATAGACTCCGTTAACACAAGCTCTCCAGTACATGCCTACGCGGGTCACATGATCGCGAAGCCATGCCCCCTTCCCACATGACCCGGAAGCAGTGGCTTATCGAGGACGCTGCTGCTCCGGCAAACGTATCCTGCGGGGAGATGCGCCTGGTCCTGTTGTTAGGTACAACACAGGGTGATCGTTTCCACACAGTGAGTACTTTGGCCAATTACGGGAACTCCGCTTATGACTACGCCCTTAGGGTTATTTTGATTCTCTCTTACTTCTATCTAGATCGTGTAGTGAACGAATCATTTGACCCCGACTCCCATGAGGCACGCAAACACCGCGTTCTTAGTAAGCTCCTTTTCTCTCCCCTTTTTGAACTTGACCTTTGGATTTTACACGTTTGCGAATCCTACTATAAAAACAACGCTAGCGATCTCGATTTTGATATCACCAAGCTCACCACATCGAGTGAGAGTACTTAATCACCCACCACTAAGTTTGGATGCATATGGGTTTGACTTAACCATGGACCTCGGAATATTTTTCGTTAGGTCCTGTGTTTGCACCGGTGCATTGGCACTCTTTACTCTTTATAGATTACGCTGACACCCACTCAATTGAGTATGATGAGTGGGTATGTATTCTGTGTGAGTGGCTCTGGATCGTCACTGTCAAATGCGCGTGATCATGAGAGTCCACTGCCTCTTAGCCAAATAGGCGCACTGTGAGTTGCACGTTCATCTCACGCTTCACAATTCTTGTTGGTAACTACAAGAGCACTTATCCCACAATGAATTATTATTACAGCTACTAGATGTTTGTTCTGTCATTATGTTTTATCTCCACAGATTGTTTTCTTTTCGATGAATGGAACGAAGGGATTCCTAACCGTGAGTAGATGGTTAGGTTTTGAGTGACCAAGGGCAGGGTACACCTTAGCGAGTGTATACCCCCTGCGTCACATTCACTGGTCCTGACGAAAACCTGGTAGTAACAACTGATGGTTGAAACATGTAGAACGCCTTTTTCACTATTTATCCACCAGAAGATACTGTAGGTCAATCTAAGCTAACACGGTATCTTTTAATATTGTCCAAATTGCCCTAGAATAAATAATTTGGATTGGGTTTAATTTGGCCAATTTTTAACCAACACTTTTTTTCTATTCACCTTCACAAAAAAACCCAGCTCCACTGTAATCAGGTGTCGCAGCACACCTGGATGGCATTCGACTGTCCGGGTGGGACCCCGATGATGAAGCATGTCACCAACCAGGTTGGTGAGTGAGGGGTCTTTTTAAGAAAGAAAATTTCTTTCTTTTGCTCCACGTTCCAAATACCATTAAGACAGGTCTCTGTCTATTGGGTATACTCCTCATTTTTGTTTGTTATAATATTTTATTTATCTCACACTCACCCTACACCTTTCTCAATATACCCTCTGCCTCCACTCTCCACTCATTCCAAACCTTATTCTACTACAATGATTTCCCTAAGAACCTTTCTTCTCTCTTATCTCCTCTGTCCCTCCTCTACTCACCCCAAACCTCATTTTAGTACTATGATCTCCAAAATAACCCTTCCTAGACTCTTCCCTCCTCTATCCCTTCTTGACTCACCCCAAACCTTATTTTACTACTATGATCTCCCTAATAACATATTCTAGACTCTTCCCACCTCTATTCCTTCAATCAATCAATCAGGCGTTAATTAAGTGCAACCACTCACCCGTGAGGGTCTCAAGGCGCTGGGGGAGGGAGGGTAGCAGGCTCCAGTGCCTCGGGGGGGTTCATCAAAGAGCCAGGTTTTGAGGTTTCTTTTGAAGGTGGGGAGCGCGGCTGTCTGTCTGAGGTGGTGCGGAAGGGCGTTCCAGGCCTTGGCTGCGAGGAAGGAGAAGGAGCGGCCTCCCGATCTGGTATTTCTGGTGCATGGGACCATGGCGTACTGGAGCTGGGCTGATCGCAGGGCTCTTTGGGGTGCGTGGAAATTGACTCTGCTGTTCAGGTAAGCTGGTCCGGTGCCGTGGAGGGCCCTGTGTGCATGTGAGAGCATCTTGAAGATGACTCTTGCTTCGACGGGGAGCCAGTGCAGTGTGCATAGGTGCTGGGAGATGTGGCTGTGTTTTGGCAGGTTGAGGACCAGTCTTGTGGCGGTGTTCTGGATATTCTGTAGTTTGCGGGTGAGGTTTTTGTTTATTCCGGCGTAGAGTGGGTTTCCGTAGTCTAGCCTGCTGGTGACCAAGGCGTGTGTGACGGTTTTTCTGTGTTCCGGAGGGATCCATTTGAATGTCTTACGTAGGACGCAGAGGGTGTGGAAGCAGGAGGACGTGACTGAATTGATCTGGTTGTCCATTTTGAGCTCGGACTCCAGGATGATTCCAAGGTTGCGTGTGTGGTCTGTGGGGGTGGGTGGTGGGGGGGTTTCTGAGGGCGGGAGGCCACCAGGTGCCGTTCCGGGCATTGGGGTTTAGTCCCATGATGACTACTTCTGTCTTGTTGGTGTTGAGCTGAAGACAGTTGCTTTTCATCCATTTGGCGATGGCTTCCATGCCTTCTCGGAAATTGTGTCTGGTGGTGTTGAGTTCGTTGGTTAGGGAGAGGATGAGTTGGGTGTCATCAGTGTATGACAAGATGTTGAGTCCGTAGGATCTGACGATGGTGGCAAGCGGTGCCATGTAGACGTTGAAGAGGGTCGGGCTGAGGGATGACCCCTGGGGGACTCCGCAGGTGATTGGAGTAGGGTGCGATGTGAAAGAGGGGAGTCTGACTCGCTGTGTTCTGCCAGAGAGGAAGGAGTTGATCCAGTCGAGGGCATTGCCCTGGATCCCTGAGTCGTGAAGTCTGTGTGTTAGGGTGCGGTGGGAGACCTGCTTTATCCTATTCAATCAAACTAACATACTTACATGTCCACTTCTAAAATAGCTATTTATATTTCACCATACTAATCCACCTCTCATCCTTTGGTTTCCTCAGTAGCATGCTCCTGCTAAAAAGTGCTTCAATGCCTCTTCTAGGGTTGTAAGCGCTATATAAATACAATTAGAATTACAATTTACAATTTGTTTTCAAAATCAGGACTTTACAATAGAGAAAGCTCACGAAGCAATATATCTGGAAATGAGTCTACAGTGTAGACAAATACTCTTTATTGACTCTGAAGTAAGTGACCCGCTTAGGGCCACTCGGGTCACCACAGACCACCTCACAGCCTTCCACACCAAATGAAGAGTCAGAGAAACAGTGGAGAATATATACCAATAATCGTTTATTAGTATACGCTCAGAGTGGGGCACCGTCTGCACAGTCTCGTAAGAGTACTACAGAGGGAACTGAGGAACAACAAGGATAAAGATACATTATGTACATTGCATGGTTAGCTAAGAACAATCCTACAGTGGAATTTTTTAAACATATGTGGCCGGACAGCGAAAGACAAAAAAAAAGGTTTCTAGTCATATCTTACTCAGTTCAGGACAATCTCAAGTCCGTTCCATCCTGTGCTGCGATCAAACTGCCAGACAGGGAGGAGACGTTCTGTATCTAGGGAAAACTCTGCACTGGCAGAAGCAGTTCTTTGTTACAGAAACTAAACTTAGAAAAGGGTATTTCTCAGAACAGGGAAGGATTAGTTTCAAACCTCACACAAAATGGAGTCGAAAAAAGAAGATGGCGCTGTGAATGTTAACTTATACATGGCATTACAAAAGCATCAACAAGCATAAGCTAACAACTGAAACCGGTCACTGAGAGGTAAAACCGTGAATGCTGGCTAAGGGGCCTGGTCTCCACCCCCCAGAGGATGATCGTCCACCACGTTTCGTGATCGTCCACCACGTTTCATGGTCCCTGCATGCCTGATTGAGATCTCATTGCCAACAGTGCATCTCCAGGTGTGGGATATGCATTGTAGGAAAGGCAGAAGCCCAACCAAGTACCATTCTTTTGCACTTCTTCATCATACTGTTTTGCTATACTCAAACTCCCGAGCATAAATTTCCATTAAAAAAATGCCCTGACCACAGGTTTTTTTTTTCTCCCTGAGCGCCGTGGCTTTTGATTGATTTCCCTGACCAGGATCTTCATACCTTGTATTGCGGTCCTCCACCCAGCAGATATATCCAAAGGTCAAATCCAAATCAGTTGAGGCTCCACTAGTGCCAAGCATACAGTTACGTCATATATAAATAGATCAGGGAAACAGGGGTAGTCGCAATGTTTTGCAGAAGCCGAACATTTTCCTTCTTCTAAATCCCTCCCTACTAAGTCTCACGTTCAGTTGCTGGCCAAACGGGAGATAGCATTACTGTGGGGAAGTAAGCATGCCCCCACTCTGCAGAGGTGGTTACGTAGTCTGGCATATTGCAACGTGAATAGTGACATTTATAGCGGTATTCTGCCCAGCTCTTCACGTCCTAAAGACATATGGGGGCCGTGCAGGGATTATGTGGCAGCACTGAGACAAGCATCCGATTCACAGGTGGAGAGCGGCATTGTTCCCGAGGGAGTGGGTTGATGGGATAGACTCTTCAGTTATGCTAATGCTTCACTCCAGTCATTAATCTCTAGACAATGCTACGCCCTAAGATTGTTAGAATACATACGTGCGTGCGATGAACCTCAAAGACATTGTAATTGCTTAAAATTTAGAGGAAGGAGAGGGGCAACGTTTCTTTCAATTTGTAACATACTGATGCCTACATATCTCTGAAGTTCATTTGCTAACGTGTGCTGACTCTGAACACTTTTGTTATTCGTCCTACGATGTGACATATGACGGTGTATAAATAAGTATATTTTGTTACTACATGTGAAAAACTTGAAAATAAAGTTTAAAAAAAATAAAAAGTCTCACATTCAGTGCTAGAGAGAGAGGGAGGGAGGGAGACAGAGAGGGGGAGGGAGGGAGACAGAGGGAGGGAGGGAGACAAACACAGTGAGTGAGACAGAGGGAGAGAGAGAGATAGAGGGAGGGAGAGAGAGAGGGAGGGAGAGGGAGGGAGACAGGGAGAGGGAAGGAGAGAGAGGTAGAGGGAGGGAGACAGAGAGAGAGGGAGACACACAGAGTGAGTGAGACAGAGGGAGGGAGGGAGACAGAGGGAGGGAGGGAGACAAGAGGGAGGGAAACAAGAGGGAGGGAGACAGGAGGGAGGCAGAGAGACAGAGACAGAGGGAGGGAGACAGAGAGACACAGAGGGAGGGAGACACAGAGAGAGGGAGACACAGAGGGAGGGAGACACAGAGTGAGGGAGACACACAGAGGGAGGGAGATACAGAGGGAGGGAGACACAGAGTGAGGGAGACACAGAGGGAGGGAGAGGGAGGGAGACACAGAGGGAGGGAGATGCAGAGGGAGGGAGACACAGAGGCAGAGGTAGGGAGACACAGAGGGAGGGAGACACGGAGAGAGGGAGACACAGAGAGAGGGAGACAGAGAGAGAGAGGGAGGGAGACACAGAGAAAGGGAGAGAGAGAGAGAGAGAGAGAGGGAGGGAGACACTGAGAGAGGGAGAGAGAGAGAGAGGGGGAGGGAGACGGAGAGAGGGAGAGGGAAGGAGAGAGGTAGATGGAAGGAGAGAGAGAGAGAGGGAGACAGAGAGAGAGGGAGACAGAGAGAGAGGGAGACAGAGAGAGAGGGGGAGACAAAGAGAGAGAGGGAGACAAAGAGAGAGAGGGAGACAGAGTGAGGCAGGGAGATAGAGGGAGGGAGGGAGGGAGACAGAGGGAGGGAGGGAGGGAGACAGAGGGAGGGAGGGAGACAAGAGGGAGTGAGGGAGACAAGAGGGAGGGAGACGGGAGGGAGACAAGAGGGAGGGAGGGAGGGAGACAAGAGGGAGGGAGATGGAGAGAGAGAGGGAGGGAGACAGAAAGAGAGAGGGAGGGAGACAGAAAGAGAGGGAGGGAGACAAGAGAGAGGGAGGGAGACAAGAGAGAGGGTGGGACTGAGACGAGAGGGAGGGAGACAGACAGGGAGGGAGACAGAGAGAAAGGGAGACAGAGAGAAAGGGAGACAGAGGGAGAGAGAGAGACAGAGAGGGAGACAGAGAGAGAGAGAGATAGCTAGAGAGAGAGGGAGACAGAGAGAGGGAGAGTGATAGAGAGAGAGAGTGATAGAGGGAGGGAGGGAGACAGAGCGATAGATAGATAGATAGATAGATAGATAGATAGATAGATAGATAGATAGATAGATAGATAGATAGATAGATAGATAGATAGATAGATAGATAGATAGATAGATAGATAGATAGATAGATAGATAGATAGATAGATAGATAGATAGATAGATAGATAGATAGATAGATAGATATGTGTGTATGCCGGGTCTGGTGGCTCAGTGGACGAAGGCGTCCGCTGCAGGGGCCTGTGTTCAACCTCATGGTCACAGTTTTTTTTTTTACTCTAGCCCCGCCCCCTCCCCCAATGCCCCCGCCCCCACCGGTGTGGCCCTCGGCCACAAGCCACACTGTAAATTTGGCCCCCGAGAGAAAGTTTGTGAGTACCCATGCTCTAGATAATCCTCAAGAACCGAAGGACGGAAGCAGGGAAACAAAATGCGACATCTTGAGAGGTTATCTCGCTGAGTAAAATTGCTGAGCAGAATTACAGAGCCGAGTCAGGAATAATGAAAAAGATAACGAAAATAAGAGTGCGCTCAGTAGATAAGGCACTTTGTAAAGTTAATCGTCCCTTTTTTTGTCGAGAAACACTTTTTCATTTGTTTTGTACTGCTTTTTATGTTGGCTTATATGGGGAAAGAATTCCTCATCCTGAATTGAAGTCTCTGCTTTCTCTTTTATTTCATAGACACAGAGGGTGACATGATTTATTTCAAATTGCATCCTACCTAACAGAAGACATTACTCTCACAGTAAGGGGGAAATGACAGAACGATACAAAGCATGAGGGGGATTATTCACAATTTAAGCCTCTAGACCAAAAACCTTGTTGGCTGCATTGGAAGGTTGGTTACGGGATAGCAACACTTGTGTGCGCCTATTATCGAGATGAAGCTTGGTCAATTTATAGATAAACTCGGGCCTGACGTTCTCTGCCATCCCAAAATTGCTAGAAAACAGACGTGAATCTCTTCGTGCTGGATAAGATGCCCCGTCAGTGAAACTGCTCACGACTCCTGTGATTTTGCATTTCATAAAATGTTGCTTCTTCCTAGGTGACCTGGATCTAGAATCGGTTAGCTGGTTCTTGATTCCTATTTGGAAAACAACTTTCTAGGATTTTTTTTTTAAACAAGTTTATTTAAGTTTTATACACAGAGTGCGAATTAGCCTCAGACTTTCATTATACATGGATTGCAGTGCTAGAAAATCATATATTGATGAAAAGGCAACAGATGAAGGTACTTGTACATATACCTTCCAGCTCAACATACCTGCCGCAGTTTCTGGATTTTGGTGTCGTCCTGCCACCACCGCCAGCAGAGTCACGCAGGGGTTTTCTTCAGTCCTGGTCCCGGTCCCGGCCACGAGAGGAGGCTGGTTGGGAACTACAAGTCCCAGCAGACCTAGCGGTGCGCACGCCGCCCACACCCACTGCAAGCACCTGGAGGCGCTTAAAAAGAGCACAGCCCTCCCGCAGTGCGGGACCTCAACATACCTGCCGCAGTTTCTGGATTTTGGTGTCCTCCTGCCGCCACCGACAGCAGAGTCACGCAGGGGTTTTCTTCAGTCCTGGTCCAGGTCTCGGCCACGAGAGGAGGCCGGTTGGGAACTACAAGTCCCAGCAGACCTAGCGGTGCTCACGCCACCCATTCCCCTTGCAAGCGCCTTGAGGCGCTTTAAAACAACACGGCCCTTCCGCAGTGTGGGAGCTCAACATACCTGCCACAGTTTCTGGATTTTGATGTCCTCCTGCCGCCACCGCCAGCAGAGTCATGCAGGGGTTTTCTTCAGTCCTGGTCCCAGTTCCGGCCACGAGAGGAGGCCGGTTGGGAACTCCAAGTCCCAGCAGACCTAGCGGTGCTCACTCTGCCCACGCCCCCTGCAAGCGCCTGGAGGCGCTTAAAAAGAACACAACCCTTCCGCAGCGCGGGACGCACTCGGCATGCCCGGGCGCTGCCCAGACAAAGCCCGGGCCAAGGGCGGGCCCGTCCACGCCCATCAGAGCCCGAAGGAGGCCGGGCAGGGTTACAACATTGATCGGGTTAGCTGGAAAATCTACCGCTGGAACCATAAACGACAAGGTACTGTTGAAGAGTTGCCCTGACTCAGTGGGGGGTGTACTGCATTGAACTACGAGTCTCAAACATGAGTAAAAAGTCAACTGGACAGGGGGTCGTGGGGACTTTGGACGCCTTCCTGAAAAGGGCTAAATCTGTCCTAACACACGAGATCGAACTCACTGAAAGGAGGCTTTCCTTGGATCTCCAGTGCCCATCTATGCGAAAATCCCTGCCCTCTACCCCGTTACCTCCTCCTCCTAGTGGGTTGGAGACCGAGGAGATCGAGGAGATCTCTCTCCTCTCAAATGGTTTAGCTGGTATGGGTTCGGGGACAACAGGTCTGACGGTACCGGCAATTAGTGAGATTACGCCTGGGCCTTCAGTTACAACTAGGGGTCAGAAGGCTAAGACTGCGCAGGGTCATATCCTTGCACCTCCATCTAAGAAAAGCAAAGGGAAGGGTAGTCACAAACCAGCCCAGCCTATGCGGAAACACACAGGTCGGAAACCCTCCCAGTCCCTCACTGAGCACAATCAAGGCAAATCTCCGGCCCTGAATGCGGGGGCCACCGTGGAATCCTCAATTAACCCAACAAATGAGGATTCTCCCTGCAAAATGAAATTAATGTTATCTCATCTTCCTGATCCCATAATTCAAAAACTTACCCGTATTGAAGCCAGGCTAGCTAACCTGGAAACAATTTTATTGATCCCCTTGCAATTACCATTGGTGAATCCTGGGAGGAGGGTTGAGGGTATTTCAGTTAGCAATCAGTCAGGGCGCAGCGGCCCTGATAAGGGTCAATGTGATAAGGGTAAACCAAATTCCAATCCAGGCTCCTCTGTTAGGCCCAAGCCAGGTCCTAGCAATAAGGAGAGTGGAAGTGTAGTGCCCCCTATTTCTATGGGTGGTGCCTCACAATGTCATGTCTTACCCTTACAGGGATCACCTAGCAACAACACAAGCAGGGATAACTGTACACAACCTGGGAGTGGCCAGCCCCTAAACCCGACGAGGAGAAAGTCCCCTGTTTGCGAGGCCACCCAGAACTCAGCTAGAAATTTACATCTACCCCCAGAAGCGACGCCATATACTGTGGTGCTGGCAAACATTCCCATGCTGCCAGCTAGTAATAATGAGCATTGGTCTACTCTGCAGAACAAATCTCTCCATTTCCTTAGTGCCAGGACTGGGATCAATATACATTTTTTATACTCAGAATATAAGATGGCACGCAGAATTGGCTGAGTGGGCCGCTCTAGGAAGCTACTTAAAGGGGATTGTATTGTTATATCATTTAGGTCCCCAGATTTTGTTCATTTAATCCTGGATAGGGCGGGCAATGGGCCAGTTAGATCATACGAGCCAGCCATATTACCCTTGGGGCACTTCTACCCGCCATCTTCTTATCCACTATCAACCAATTCATGGCATTCCTCTAGGGAGAAGGAGCATACCTACGGTAGCCACCCAAGATATACTGTTCCAACTAGTAATCGTTTTGACATCTTTAGCACTCTGGATGATATTGATTGACAACCACATGTGAGGAAGCATTGTAGTATTAGTGGTGGGCAAATAAGGCAGTTGGGAGATAGGGTGATAATGCATGCAAACAGGCCTTACACTTTAGCAGAGGAGCAAAATCCTATACCCTCTGGGAAATGTAAAGTGGCTGAAGCCCATGATAATGTGTCTTCTCCAGGGGCAGTGATCCCACCCACGGATTCTTTAAATGTCCATATAATCGGGGATGAGGCTAAATTTAATGGTTCCACGCCTTGGGATCAGACGTCATTACAACCCTCACTTAACGTATGGCCCAAAGCGTGGCAGCAGAGAAGTTATGAATCTGGCAATTCGCCTGACACAGGGGTAGACAGCTCCTCCGCTGCTAATATAAATACTGGGTGTAGCCTTTTATCTTGGAATATAGCTGGCCTACGCGACAAGATTAGTAATCCCCTATGGTATGAATATATATTAAAATACTAAATGATCTGCCTATAGGAAACATGGTTGAAGGGCCCCATTCATTTGAACAGCTATAGAACATTTAACACCCAAGCGATAGGGGGTACTCATGGCAGAGCCAAAGGTGGGCTTTGTATATACATATCCAATAAGCTAACCTTTGTTAAAACCGAGTCTCACCTTGTGTCCTCCTATTACCAACTACCAACTTTTTATTCAACTGCCTCTCATTCAATGACATTGGTTAATTTTTATAATAACATTCCACCTGATAGTGCCCCTAAGGTGGTTAATTTACTTTTTAAAGAGTTAAGAACTTTGTGCAATGTAAAGGGCTCTGAAAATATGCTTATTGTCTGTGGGGATTTTAATTGTGCCCTGTGTCCCTTTGAGGAAGACAGAATATGTGGTTTTAACGTGGACGAAGGCTTACCTAACACTCATTTCTGTCACCAAAGCACAGGGGAACTTTTTAATGAACTGGTGTTTAACTTCGACCTAGGTTTTGCCAATGATCTCTGTACTAGACCTGTTCTGATGCCGCAGACTTTTAATGGCAGAGGCCTTTGTTACACAATAGATTATATTTTGTTATCAAACATGTTTGCCTCTAGACTACTCACTTTTTCAGTAGATACAAACTCAGTGAGTAATCACTTTCCTTTAAGTATCACAATGACTCTTCCCGAGAGTAGTCAGGGAAGAAACAAACAGTTGGTAGACGAGGCTTTGGCTAATTTAAAACTTGTCAATGTCAATGATTACACACTTCGTTGGAATATGATGGATCCTGAGGAAGTAAACAATTCACTAATTGTAAGCTGTAGATCGGCTTTCGATACTTTTCTGAATTAATTAGCGTCCCCGGAAAGTATATTGTCCTCATTCAAAGATGTAGCAGCTGCGGTACGGGAAGTAATGTTTAAACGAGGGGGCAAAAGTCTGCTCCCCAGCGGTGGTTTGATGTAATCTGTACTCGCGCCCAGCCTCACCTGAAACAGGAGCTGCATAGCACTCCAAGGAATATCACCAATTTTAGACGTGCCAGAAAGAACTATAGATCCGCTCTTCAGGAAAGGAAGAATGCCCTTAGAAAAGAAGCATGGGAGATGCTTTCAGAGGCTGCACATTCGAAAGACAGTGCCGCCTTTTGGAAAGCAGTTAAAACACCGTTCCTGACTCCGGCCGGGGGTCCAACTGTCGAAGTAGCCGTACCAGAGGGTCAATGGGTCAAACATTTCTCTAATATATACAATGGAACAAGCACCGGCAATGGCCAGGATAGTGAAACCCCAGGAATTACTAATCAGCCATTAGATCTACACTTTGATATTGATGAAGTGAGCAGGGCACGGTCCTTAAGTGCAGGTGGGAAGGCCGAAGGGATTCCCGTGGACTTTTTAAAGTCCAATGTCACACTGTGGGTACCAATAATCACACAAATAATCAATGCAAGTTGTGAGGTTACTTTTCCACCAACCTGGGTGGAATCTACCATCGTCCCCATATTTAAAAAGGGGGACTGCCAGGATCCGACCTGCTACAGGCCCATTTCTTTATTAGATTAATCGCTTCAGGAGGTGTTATATGTAAGTATAGCAGGGCTAGAGATGATGAAGAGCTCCTGAAATCTTCAGTAGCAAGGTATATGTCCTTAGAAGATGTACAACTTCCGCCATCTTATCTGCCATCTAGTTACCTTCTGAAGAATATTAGCCGTTGGTAAAGAGGATTGTTGTTTCCACTAAGAGCGGGTACTATGAAATATATGCTCTGTTTCCGCCTAGGATTTAATGCTAAGCTAGATCAAATGTTATGCCCATGTGATAACCTTAGTAAACAAACAATGCCACATTTTCTATTTTTCTGTAATTTCTATCAAATGTACATAACATTGTTTTTGATTCCTTTTTTAGGCGCGCACTGTATATGTTATTTCCCCTTTAGGATCACATGAAATCGAAGCATTTTGAAATGAACAAATGTAACCAACTGCACTTTATAGCTATATTGTAATGCCATTTTGTATTTATTGGACTTTTATGGGCACTGTTTTGTACGATGCTGTTATTATACCGATCTTATGTATTTTAATATTGATTTATTTTGACCTGTGCTTTTATGGATACATTTTGGAATCCGAATAAAGATTAATTATTATTATTATTTATTAGATTCCATGACCAAGGTTGTGGGACATATCATCTTGGAACGCCTACAGCTTTGGGCAGAGGAAAATCAAATATTATCAGATATCCAATATGGTTTCCCAGAAGGATTAGGGACCGTGGAACAGAGCTTAAATTTAGGATCCTTAGGGGAAGCACACCAGGGCCAAAAAGGGAAACTTGTATTTAATCTTTGTCGACCTCTCAGCAGCGTTTGACTGCATTAGGCATTCAAAGCTTTGGGAAATCTTAGCATCGCTGGAGGTCGACAGAAATATAATTCACTTTATCCGCCACCTTTACAACGGAGCAAAGTCACGCGTGCGATTTGGTGTGGGAGGAGAACGTACTGCCTCTTTCCCCATTAGAAGGGGGGTTTGGCAAGGATGTATCCTAGCCGCCTTCCTTTTTAACCTTTACATTAATGGGCTAGGACAGGCACTCCTTAAAGACGCCCACGACTTCCCACAAATAAGCAATCGCCCCATTCCAGTCTTGTTATATGCGTACGACGATGTGATCATGTCTCGCACCCAGATTGGCCTACAAAAGTCCCTAAATTTTTTTATAATTTTATGAAGGACTTGGATCTCAGAGTTAATATTTCAAAAACATACACAATGAGATATGGCCATGGGATTCAGAGATACAGGGACATTTTTGTGGAGGGAAATCTGATTGCCACCTCTAACAGCTTTTCATACTTAGGCATTTTGTTTAGCCATAATGACACCTGGGCCCAAGCGGTTGCCGCTGAAAAGCTGGCACTAACTAGAACGACGTCTGCCTTAGCCAGCTTTGCAAAAAAACTGGGAAGTAAACCACCTCTGGAACGCTTAAAAATGTATAAAGCAAAATGCGTTACAACTGTTACTTATGGGGCTGGGATTTGGGGTTTTGCGAACACTAACTCAACTCAACTAGTTGAAAATTCTTTCTTAAAATATATTTTGTCAGCATCTTCTAGTACCTCCACTTATGTTACTCATGCTGAATTGGGTCTTCTACACATATCCGACCTCATGAAAGTAGAGCCAATCCTTTTGAGGCATAGGATTTGGTCATGTGATGAGATTACACTTAATAGGGACTTACTACAGGATAGTCTCAGGCTGGATGGTGCACTAAGGATACCCTGGGTTAAATTTATCCAAGATTTCACAAAAGTTATGGGCAACCCATAATATTTTACTGACCCTAGCACCATCACCATGGTCTCCAGGAAAAATCTTAGAATAGAGGCCCTTTCATTTCTGGAATGCCTAAGATTATCGGGGGAAATCACCGAGCCTAGCGTTTTGCAGCACCAGATGGTTCTTACAACTTTTAGCTTGCAGCCGTACCTAGTTTTTGTACCGGGTGTCTATGACAGGTTTTTATTACTAAGATTCAGACTGGGGATAATACATAGACTTGTCTCTTTCCCCACCCCGAACAATTGGGCAAACGAGTTACAACCATGTCCATGCGATAACTCGTCGCCTCAATCGTCTTTAAACATTGCTTTATGTTGCAAATTCTATTTGGAGGTAAGAAAGATCTGGATCTTACCGATTTTACAGAAGTGAGGATTGAGACAATGCCGCCCTGCTGTTATGAAGCTCCAGTTCCTAGAAAAGGAACATGTTGCCTGGAGGTTATCCATGTTTTTAAAAAACATCCTCCATCAGAGAAAGAGTATCGTTATCTAGGATTGAGGTAATGGCCCTTTTTATATGCACTCTTTACTAACTCTTATTAGTTTTTAAATATGAGATATGTTTTTAATGAAATACTTTTTATCCTGATAATGTACCTAAATTCCTTGATGAAATTTTCTTGTATTAATTATGTATTTTATCTGTGCTTTTTATGATTGCTGTATCTCAATCGAAATAAAGCAATCCCGTCTGTGCCCGTCCGCGCCTGGACCGCGCCCAGCGCCAAAACCCCTGGACCCTGCACCTGCCGCAACGCCAGACTCCGTTACGACGCTACCACCCTCCACGCTCTCAACACTGACCGAGACCACCGCTGCTTCCAGGCCACCCCGCAACGCACCCACGGACGCTTCTCCTGCCACACCTGCAACTTCACATGCGCCAGAACTACCAAACCTCCAAGGACCGGACCCAACCACCTCCGCTGCATACTCCTCAACACCCGCTCCGCACGCAAACACGCCGTCGAGCTCTGGGACCTGCTCGACAGCTCCGCCCCAGACGTCGCCTTCCTGACCGAGACCTGGTGGAACGACTCCTCGGCACCTGACATCGCCATAGCCATCCCGGACGGCTACAAGACCTCCCGCAGAGACCGCACCAATGGAATTGGAGGAGGAATACCCATCGCCCACAAGTCCACCCTCCAGGTCCACACCCTCGCTGACGACTCCCTCAACTCCGCTGAACACCTTCACTTCCGGATCCACACCGACCCCAACACCACCCTCAGAGGAACACTCGTCTACAGACCTCCTGGACCCCGGGCCCTCTTCAGCGGTTCCATCGCTGACCTCGCCAGCACCCACGCGCTCGCCTCCACGGACTACATCCTCCTCGGGGACCTGAACTTCCACCTCAAGAACAACAAAGACGCCAACTCCGCCACCCTGATCGCCAACCTCGCCAACCTCGGCTTCTGACAACTCGTCACTGAACCCACCCACGCCGCCGGCCTCACGTTCAACCCCGTCTTCTCCACAAGCACCCACATCACCTTCAACCACACCACCGAACTCCATTGGACCGACCACCGATGCATCCACTTCACCTTCAAGAAACCAACCACGGGCCACCGCACCCAACAGCTGCCTCGTTGCTGCTGGAGCAAAGTCACCAAAGACCAGCTGACCTCCACCCTCGCCCAGAACCCACCCACCGACAGACGCCGCCGCCCGAAACTTCAGACAGTGGATAGATGACAGCGCCAACACCCTCGCCCCGCTCAAGAAACCCTCCATCAACCACCCCAGAAAGAAAGCTGCCTGGTTCATCGAAGAACTCCAGACCTCCAAACGTACATGCCGGAAGCTGGAGAAGAAATGGCTCCACGACCACACACCAGACAGCCACGCAGCCCACAAGGACGCCATCCGCAGACATCACCACCTCATCAGAACAGCCAAGAGATCATCCTTCAAAGCTCGACTGAACAACAATGCACATGACAGCAAAGAACTTTTCAACATAGTGAAGGAACTCTCCAACCCCAGAACCAACACCAACGACATCCAGCCATTGCAAGATTTGTGCGACTCACTGACCACCTTCTTCCATCGCAAGATCGCCGACATCCACGACAGATTCACCACCTTATCCGCCTCGACTGTAACAGACCCCACCCCGGACGCCACCTGCACCAACCAGCTGACCTCCTGGTCCCACGTCAACGACGACGAGACACACAAGGTCATGAACTCCATCCACTCAGGATCTCCGTCAGACCCCTGCCCACACCACGTTTTCAACAAAGCTGACGCAACCATCGAACCCCAACTAAGGAAGGTCATCAACATCTCCTTCGACACAGCGACATTCCCAGAAAGCTGGAAGCACGCCGAAATCAACGCCCTCCTCTAAAAGCCCAAGGCAGACCCCAAAGACCTCAAGAACTTCCGGCCCATCTCCCTGCTCCCCTTCCCAGCGAAGGTCATTGAGAAAATCGCCAACATACAGCTGACCCGCCACCTCGAGGACAACAACATCCTAGACCCATCCCAGTCCGGATTCAGATGAAACCACAGCACCGAGACAGCCCTCATCGCCGCCACAGATGACATCAGGGACCAACTAGACAACGGCGAAACCTCAGCCCTTATCCTCCTGGACCTGTCAGCCGCCTTCGACACGGTCTGCCACCGCACAGTAAGAACACGCCTCCGAGAAGCCGGAATCCAGAAGAAGGCCCTGGACTGGACCACGTCCCTCCTCTCCGGCAGAACCCAGAGAGTCCGCCTCCCACCCTTCCGATCCGAAGCCACTGACGTCCTCTGCGGCGTACCCCAGGGCTCATCCCTCAGCCCGACCCTGTTCAACATCTACATGGTCCCCCTCACACAAGTGGCCCGCCAGCACGACCTAAAAATCATCTACGACACCCAGCTCATCCTCTCCCTCACCACTAACCTGCACACCACCAAAACCAACCTCCACGAGGGAATGAAGGCCGTCGCCGAGTGGATGAGGAGCTGCCGTCTGAAACTGAACTCGGACAAGACAGAGGTCCTCATCCTAGACCCCACCCCCTCTGCGTGGGACGACTCCTGGTGGCCAACCACACTGGGAACAGCTCCAACACCCAAGGACCACACACGCAACCTAGGATTCATTCTCGACTCCTCCCTCTTCATGTCAAAGCAGCTCAACGCCATCTCCTCCTCCTGCTCCAACACCATCCGCATGCTTCGCAGGATTTACAAGTGGATCCCGACCGAAACCAGAAGAACGGTGACCCAAGCCCTCGCCAGCAGCAGGATGGACTACGGCAATGCACTTTACGCAGGAATCCTGGCCAAACACCTGCGAAGACTACAATGCATCCAAAACGCCTCCGCCCGACTGATCCTCAATGTCCCTCGCCGCAGCCACATCACCTCCCACCTAAGAGACCTGCACTGGCTCCCGGTCAACAAGAGGATCACCTTCAAGCTCCTCACCCACGCACACAAAGAACTTCACAACACCGGACCAGCCTACCTGAACAACAGACTCAACTTCTACACCCCCGCCCGCCAGCTCCGCTCTGCCAGCCTCACCCTCGCCGCCGTCTCGCGCATCCAACGAACAACCTCCGGCGGCAGATCCTTCTCCTTCCTCGCCGCCAAGACCTGCTCACCTTCACCTGCGCGCTGTGTCACCTTCCACCCATCTGCGGCAGACCCAAGACCTGCTCACCTTCAGAAGGCTCCTCAAGACCTGCTCACCTTCAGAAGGCTCCTCAAGACCTGGCTCTTGGAACAGTAGCAGCATCCCCCCCCTCCAGCGCCTTGAGAGCCTCACGGGTAAGTAGCGCGCTCTACAAGTTCACTGATTGATTGATTGATTGAAGCTATATTCTGATTCTGATTCATATACTTTCCAGGCCCTTAATACCCTTCTTATTGTGTACTCCACAGGTCAAACTTATCAATGTTTTCTAATTATCATCTATTGTATGCGCTTTTTCTGGGGACGTAATGTGTTGTTGAGAACCGCTGAATATTTCTGATATTGTGGCTGGATCTCAGCCAAGACCTGTGAGTTTTTCCTGTGTGTGATGAATGGCCGCCGAACTCTTTTAAACTTATATTACCTCCTCGTCTGTCTTCCTGTCTCAGTTTTACCAGCATGAGCAATCCTTCTGTGGGAAACAGAACGAGCCGAATGAAAAAAGTTACCCCAATATGACGGGGGCCTACCCGGGGACATGGCTATCAGGGCACAGATAGGGAAGCTGCGCACTGCTGCCCCTTTATCCGTCGCTGATCCTGTACACCACAACCCATCCATCTGCAGTCACTACCCATGCTACATTGTCCCCGGGATCGCCCTGCACTTGCGCTGTTTTCGTGGAGCCGCTAGGTGTCAGCAATCGGAACACCACTTGCCTCTGAGATGGGGCGGCGGTGGAGGCATATGGGCCCTAGCCAGTCGCGTGATCGACCGAGGAAGTGGAGGTGCAGCTAGTGGGGGGCTCTGTGGCAGGGTGTCTCCCTGTGGCTCCGGTGCGCTGGATGCCCTCATCTCCAACTCCTACTGTCCTTATCCTGGGGAACTAATACTGCAGAGGGGCCGTTTGCTCTCATTGTCTCCCCGGCACAGCACTTGGACAAGGACTGTGATGCCGCCACACCATCGGTCCCCCACCCCCCATTATTCAACATGCGTTAGCTGCTGAGAATCTGGAGGCAGACGGTGTGCGGGACGCGGGTGGGCCTGGGTGCATGCGACTATCCCAGATCCCAGGCAGAGGCATATGCAGAGACTGGAACCTGCTACGTGTTGCGGTCACATCAATTACAGGGGGCTGAACAGCCTTGGCGGGATCTGACTGCCGTGCCATGATAAAGTTACATTCACTGCTATCCTGCTTTGCATGGCGGCCCATGGCCTTCCCTAGATGAATTTACAAGAGTCTGATTTGGCAACTGAACTGTTTGCAGCTTCCTGGGGCTCGGATCAGAACAGGACCCAATCACTGTGTTGCCACGGGCTGAGACCTGGGAGACTGTTTGCTTGGTGTCATTAGCTTTATGTTATGTTATGTTATATTATGTTAAAAATACTTGTTAAGCGCACTTACACCAAGCAGTTTCATGGTGCTGAGAGCGGGAGGGGTGACAGTGACACAATAACATACCCATTACGCATATGCCTGAGAGAACAGCAAGGTCTTGAGAAGTGTTCTTGTTAAGACATGTCAGCCCTAGTTAGGTCTACCCCTTTTTTTGCCCTTGTCGCCTCATTTTTGCTGCCATCTTTTTGTTGGCCCTAGGTCTCTGAGCGCCTTACCACTGCTAAACAGTGCTGAGATGCAGGTGCTCTCTCCTACCAACATGGCTGCCACAGACCCCTGCTACTGCGGAGTGGCCATTGCATACACACACTAGTGGTTAGGA
Organism: Triturus cristatus; assembly: GCF_964204655.1. Lineage (NCBI taxonomy): Eukaryota > Metazoa > Chordata > Amphibia > Caudata > Salamandridae > Triturus > Triturus cristatus. The sequence continues at coordinate 1,270,394,149 of NC_140585.1, read as the reverse complement.
GCAGGCTGGGACATCTTGATACAGTATCTTTTCCATCCCGCCGCTTTGTCCCATAGACTGTTATGTGGAAGCTCCTAGAACCTTCCAGACCTGGGAGGGATTATGCTTTGCCGCCTTTGCAGGAGGGTCACCTGACCTGGGGGTATAAGAGGAAAGGAGGGATACCTGATTAGTCAGTTGGGGCACCATGGGACCTGGGGGAACCTCTGCTGGAGCGTAGGCGTTTGGGCCTAGGGGAGAAACCTACACTACTGGGACTGACTGAGTCTAGGCCCTGCTGTACCCAAGTTAGATGAGGGACTCTGCCTGCCTGCTAATCTTGCCTGGTGAGGGGGCAACCCAGGGGACCATCTCCACCCCCTTCTCACCCTAATAAGCCTTCCAGGGGAACCTGCCATCTTCTTTCCCCCTAAGACAAGTGCTGACCTAGATTGTCGCGGTGGGCCCTCCAAGAACTGCAGGTAAAGCGCTGTGATTCCCAAGCGCTGTGCTGCCAGAACTGTGCCCCTGAGAGAGAAGCTGTCTGCTGTTGCGCGCTGTGTCACCTTTCAGCACTACTTCACTGCCCCATCCCTGAGCGCTGTACCTTCCAGGCGCCGCACTTTGCAAGCGCTGTGTCGACCCATCGCTGTGCCTTCGAGCGCTGTGACCCCCAAGCGCTGTGTCAACCCAGCACTGTGCCTTCGAGCGCTGTGACCCACAAGCGCTGTGTCAACCACGCGCCGTGCCCTCGAGGAGCTGGGTACGTACGCACTTAAAGCCCTGTTCACCGCCGCCGCCCGGGGCCCTGCGACCTAGCGCTGTGGAGACCCGAGAACCCTGCCCCGCTAACCGAAACTTACTTCTGCACCACCATCACCGCTGCGGCCCGGGACCCACCTACTGGCGCCGTGCGGCTGAGAGAGAGCCCGCCGGGGGTAAGGGGAAGTTTGCCGCCGCGGCCCCAGCGCCTGCTGCCCCGGCGCTGCATTGCCCAAGATCCACCGCTGCGGCCCCCGAAGCCTGAGAGGGCCGCCGTGGTAACAAGCGAGGCCACACCAGGCTGAAGAGTGACGTCGTCCTCTCCCCGTGGGAGGCGCGGCCCCATTGGTCCTGGGGCCGTGCCCTCTGAGAGCTGCCCGCGGATTGGCCCCCGTGGTCCTGCCCCCCAGAACGCGGTACACCCACTTGTTCCTGGGCCGAGGGAAGGCCCGGGGACCTACCGAGAGCATCGAAGCGGGTGCTCTGAGGGAAGCGGGAGTCCCCGACCGCACCACCGCTGGGGATGGAGCATCGCACCCCTCGAAGCAGACAGGTAACCTCCCCCGCAGAGATACCGAACTCGGAGGGGGCAGCGGGGCTGCCAAGGGGCATCGCGCGTACAGCGCGGCAAGCCCGTGACCGCCCCTCACATTTGACTGGGCCCCTCAAGTGAGCGAAAGCCTGGGGCCCCCCATTACTCCCGAGGAATACTGCCCGCTAATACCCCCCCACCGAGGGTGGGGCCTCATTGTGTCTTCACCAGGGAAAGGGATTGATGGGTTACGCGCTATGGTTGCTTGACTGAAGGAACTACTACCTTGCCAATGCCAACCCTGGGCCTGTGAATGAATGACCCGTGGTCCTGGGGTTATTGGTGCTAATCACCTGAAGGGGATGTACCCCTGTTTTGAACTGACTGAGTTGAATATTGCCCTGTGGCTACCTGTTGTAACTATTCAAATGAACTTATACCTGTTTTATGCCGCACGGAATCAGTTGTTGCCCTGAAATTCACTGATTTATGCACTGTGATGAATTAACTGTTACACTGCGTTTAGCTGGAATATTTACCTAAATGGATTCATGGTTCTTGTGACCGTACTGACATTATTCTTGAAATGAATTGATGCGCCACTACTTGAAATAGATAAAGAATCTTCTTTTATCAAACCACTTGGTGTAGTGTCCTTCATTGTGTGCGCATGGCTGAATCTGTGTGAGTGCGTGCTGCACGATTACTTTACACATTGCCTTCGGGTGCCTTCCTACCTCGCGCCAAGCTACCACGTCGGAATTGGTGACCCCAGTTCTAACAGTTCTGAACTGGGCGTAGGATGTTACTGACCTCAGTCCAGCAGGAAGAGAGTTCCAAAATTGAGGGGCCAGGAATGAAAATCTGAGGCCACTGTGTTTTTTACGATTGAAAGTGGGGGTGGTCAGCAGGTTCAGATGGGAGGAGCGCAGTTCATGAGAGGGGGCATAGCGATGGATCCTTGACGAGATGAATGCTGGGCCGTTCCCGGCGAGGGCTTTGAAGATGGTGCAGCCCAGCTTGAACGCACAGCGTTTAGCCACCGGTAGCCAGTGGAGGCTCTTCATCAAAGGGCGGCCATCTTAGTGTTTGGGTTGATGAAAGATGAACCTGGCTGCTTGGTTTTGTACCAGCTACAAACAGTGAAGTTGGTATGCCGGGAGGCCTACACAGAGTGAGTTGGCATAATCAATTCAAGAGATAATCAAGGCCAAGATGGCTAAGGTCAAGGCCTCGGTAGTCAGTAATCTGCAGATCTTACAGATTCTGTTTAGGTGGAAGAAGCAGGCAGCGACCACTGCACTGATCTGGGGTTTCATAGACAAATCATTGCTGATTATAACCCCTAGACTTTTACAGATTCTACTGGGTGTGGAGGACTGCCTAGGTGGGGGGGGGGCAGAAATTAGAGTTCCAAGGGTTGGCAGTACCTCCAGTTAGAATCAGCTCAGTTTTATCAGGGTTAAGTTTCAATTGGTTAGCGTACATCCATTCGCTAATAAAGCTCATGGTGGATTAAAAGTTGGATACAGAAGTGTTAGAAGAGACAATTTCAAACACCAGCTGGAGGTCGTCAGCATAGTTGAAAGTTACAACTCTTCTTTTGCTTAAAGACCAGATCAAAGGTAGCATGTACAGGTTAAACCGGAGGGGCGAGAGGGAAGAACCCTGGGGAGCCCCACAGGTCAACTTCACTTTCTTGGCCGAGAAGTTGGCGAGGCAGACTGCCTGAAATCAGTTACAGAGGAAGGAAGAGATCCACTTCAAAGCCAGACCCTGGATACCAGTATTACTGACACGATTGATCAGGAGGCCATGATCGACTGTGTCAAACGCGGCTGATAGATCCAGAAGTACCAGGGCCTGGGTGATGTTTTTATCGGCCCCTCTCCCGAGCTCGTCCATGACTGCTAGGATGACTGACTCTGTGGAGTGTGCTGGTCTAAATCCTGCCTGTTGAGGGTCGAGGAACTGAGAGTGCTCAATAAATGAGCTAAGACAGTTCGCTACATGGGCCTCTAAGATCTTACTTAGGTAGGGGAGTAAGGAAATGGGGCAGAAATTACTCAGGACCAATGGGTCAGAGTTGGGTTTCTTCAGGATCGGGACCATTTCAGCATTTTTAAAGGTGTCTGGGACAATGCCTTGTTTAAGAGAGTTGTTCAGCAGTGAGAGGGGTGGGTCTGTACAGGTAAGGAAAGCCTCCTGTAAGATATGAGGAGGGCAGCAGTTGGTAGGGAAAACTGATCTGACTTTTTTGAGTAAGACTAAAAACTCTTCCCTAGAAATCAGGGGAATTTGGTCCAATACAAGAGAATTTTTGCATGTGATAGGGGAGGCAGTCGAAGGTGTGAGAGTAGGAATACTAGCTTTAATGTTGGCAATTTTCTCAATGAAGTAAGAGTTAAGGGAGTCACATAGTGATTGTGAGGGGACAGGTTTAGCCGTCACTCTATCTGGTTGTGCAAGCTTGTCGACTATAGAAAAGATATCCTTGGTCTTAGTAGCTGAGTTCATAATTTTTTAAGTTAAATAAGCTACCTTAGTCTGGAGGATGGAGTTTTTATAGTCTTTTAGCAGGGTTACATAAATGGCTTTTTTTCTGAGACGTAGTCCCGTCTCCAGCTACGCTCAGCTTGCCTAAGGGCAAGTTTTTTTTGTTTCAAATCGTCAGAAAACCAGCGTTGAGCATCCTGGGGGCACTTGAGTTTGGTTCTCTTAAAGGGGGCGATGCTATCACTATCTGATTCAAGCCATAGCTTGATGATCGATGCCTGATTGCAAAGGGAATCCTGTTCAGTTGGTAAAGTGGCCTTTAATAATGTGCAGAAATCGCCAATGTTGGCCCGATTCCAGTTTCTAGCCAGGTGATTGCCCATCAGGGAGGGTTTGCTTAGGGGGGCAGAGGCCATGGTGAATGAGATAAGGTCATGGTCTGACCATGTACATGGGGAGATTAATGGTTGCGAAATTTCCAAGTTGCAGGTCCGGACTTGTTCCAGAATATGTCCCTTTATATGCTTTATAACTGGCTGGGGCCCACAGTGGGTGCTGAGACTATGGACTATGGTCCACATCGAAGCTGCTGCCGACCTACAGTGATCACTTTATTGGTCTCCATGACCTGCCCGCCAGGCCTGACTCAGTGCCGCATGACCGCACCTTACCATCGCTTCTTGCCCAGGTCTGCTCCTCCCCGAGTACCCTAGGAGACGCATGAGTTTATGTCCTTCTCTCTTTGATAAGTTGTGGGTGCCCCCTGAGGCCCACGCCCCGCCCGAGATGCTGGGTGCACAACAGGAACCACCATTCGGCCTGTGTGTGGTGTCGTACTGAGTGGCTGCAGGCTTAACCAGGGCACCAAAAACATGGACAGCACACAATGTGTCTGGTAGTGGCCAGTAAAACTGAGCCATGCCCGGAGCCAGGGCTCCTTATTGCTTTCTCTCATGCTGGACTCCGCATACGCTAGTCCAGGCCATCATGATTACGTGCAAGGGGTCCCAACTGATCTCTCCCCTACATAACTGGGAGAGGTGGTCTCACCCTTAGGTCAAGGACATTACATTTCTCCTGTACCAGGAAATGGCAATAACTGAACACAATTCAACAGGAGAAAATAAACATTAGATGCACTTATACCTCATAGGCTAATGTCCGTTATAACATAACATTTATGGAACATTCTAACTTGGTCACAGAAAGCTGGAACTCGCCCACAGCAACTGGTTCAGCAGTCATCTCGGGTCAGCAGTACACACAGTCTTTGTACCTGTGGGAAGGCTTTGGGTGTGACCGCAGTTCATATTGACTCTGGCTGCTTCTTAGAGAATATGTCAGCGAAGATAGTGACGGGTCACCGCTCCTTCCGGATCTAGCACTTTCCTCTCTGACAGCGGGGAGCTCCAGCTCCGAGCCTTGGGAGGTGTTGAGGGAGGGCGCTGCACCTGAGTCTTCTGCTGTTGCATTTTGAGGTTCGTCACATTCTCTACAGGCACCTGGAGGGTGCACTGTGACGTCACACTCGGGTGAACGAGCTGCTGGAAACTCCGCACTTTCTTGAATTGCAAGACGTTGTGGGTTACACTCTCTTGGCCTCTTCGAGCAGTTACTTTGGTGCCCTTGACTTCCACTACTACCCACGGGTCTAGTTCAAATGATAATCGGAACTTCCCTCCGGGATGGCGGTCTTGTACCAATACCCAGTCCCCCACAAGGATTGAGCGTTCTCGAGCATGTCTTCTCTGGGAGGCCTTCTCATTGGTATGGGTTCTTCGGAAGTCAGATTGATTTGAGGGGTTAAGTGCATTCTCCCACACAGGGTGATGTGGGATAGTGTCCATCACAGTTCGACCGAAGCATAGTTTGCTCGGAGAAATACCGGTGGTGCAGTGCAGGGTGAGCCGGTACTCTCGTAAGGGATGTATGACGATCCAACGCAAACCAACACAACGCACACCACTACATCGCAGTCATTACATCGCACACACCGGTACATCGCATGCATTCACCACGCAAACCACCACATCGCACGATGCCTTCACACGCATGCAAAAGACATTTACAATGCACACAAAGACCACGCATTCCAGCACTCCGCAAAATTCTCCCTAACGGCCCCACCAAAGTCAGTACAATGCCCGACACTCACGGCAAAACAGTACCATACACTAACATAAACCCTAGGCCTAACCCTAAACCCTAAAACACTAGCATATACGCCCCCTAAGCCCTAAAGCCTAAAACACTAGCATATACACCCCCTAACCCTAAGCCCTAACCCTAAAGCCTAAAACACTAGCATATACGCCTCCTAACCCTAAGCCCTAACCCTAAAGCCTAAAACACTCCCATATACAACCCTAAGCGTCGACCTTACCTGGTTCCAACGTTGTCTCCCCTGCCGCCCGTGTACCCGCGCCTGCGTTCTAACAGCGCCCGCGATGCAATGGCACCCGCGATGGAACGTCGTGCGTAGTGAACGCACGTGGCGTAACGTCGCGTGCGTTGTGATGGCATGCGATGTAAACGCATGCGATGCGACGCATGCGTTGCGATGGGTGTTCCCCTCTCGTAAGAATTGGTACAAAGCTTGTTCCATGTTGCGGTTCTCAGCTAGGGAGATCTGAATGGTCTTGTTGAGGGTTCTCATGAGGCGTTCCACTTCGCCATTGGCCTGAGGCCATTGCGGGGTTATCCGGCGGTGCTTGACATTGTGGGATGCTAGATAGTCAATCAGTTCCATGCTGGTGAATGGTAGGCCATTGTCAGTATGAATCTCTCTGAAGAGTCTGTGTGTTGCCATGAGTTTTTCCAGCTTTGGAATTACTTCAGCCGCAGACGTCGTGGACACAATTTCTACCTCGGGGTATCGTGAAAAGTCGTCCACTACTACTAGCATATGTTTCCCTCCAGGGAGACTGCCGAAATTTGCGCTCTCCAATGGGGCGCCAGTGATGATTGGCGCAGGTCCATCTGGCAGGCTAGTCGCTAGGCAGACGGGACATTGCTTCACAACTGCTTCCATCTTTTGGTCGAGTGCGGGAAACCAGACCTTCCTCAGAAGTCGTTTTTTTGATTTGACAATCCCTTAGTGGGCTCCGTGCGCAAGGAGAGCGGCTTTGTGAGTCAGGCCTTCAGGTAGCATGAGGCGTGGGCCCCTAAAGAGGCAGCCATCGGTAGTCACAGATAGCTCCTGGCAAACTTGGTACAAGGCTTTCAGGATCGACTGAGCAGTCTCCGTATGGAGTGGTGTTGGATTTTGCAGCATTTTCCAATCGCACAATACGACTGCTTGGATTGTGTTCTGAAGACAGTCACCTTCCTTTGTGGCCTCTATCACGTCTTCTAGGGAGATTGGGAGAGGTCGGGATCTCTCTACGACCACCCTTATATAATCTTCCATGGTGGTAGCTTCTGCGGCCTCTGGGAGTGTGGCTGGTTGAGTTTCTTGATAGGAAGTCTACTGGGTTTCTTGTGCCAGGCCGATATTTGACAGTGAACTGAAATTCTTGCAGTTGCAAGACCCACTTCTCGATCCACGGGTGAGGGCGTGACGAAGAGCCTCGAAACAGCGGAATTAAAGTCTTGTGGTCAGTGAAGACTGCAAATGGGTGGCCATACAGATATATGTGGAAGTGTTGACAGTCCCACAGGATTGCGATCGCTTCCCTCTCGATCTGTGAGTATTGCTGCTCTGTTGGTGTGAGAGTTCGGCTGGCATAAGCCACTGGATCCCTCTCTCCGCATTCTTGATGCTGGGCTAGGACTGGGCCCAGGCCGTGGTGACTGGCATCCACTACGTGCTGTGACTCTCTCTTGGGATTGAAATAGACCAGTGTGGTGTCCACAGAGAGGGCTGCCTTGGCCGGTTGGAACGATTCTTCCTGCTCGGATTGCCATGTTCACGGGCTGGTGGCTTTGGTCAAGTCTTTGAGCGGGCCTGTTAAGTCTGATAGATTCTTGATAAACCGTTGTAGTAGGTTACCATGCCCAAAAAGCTGTGTACTCTGGACACTGAGGTTGGGGCTGGTGCATCCTGGAGGTCCTTCACCTTGTCCGGATCTGGGCCGATGCCCTTATTGGAAAACCAATAGCCCAAAAAACTGATGTCTTTCCAGAGGAAGTCGCACTTCTCTTGGTGTAATGTGAGCCCATTGTCTCTGAGGCGGGAGAAGACGGCATGGAGACGAAGGAGGTGTTCTTCCAACGTGGGAGCGTGCACCAGAATGTCGTCGCTCACATTGAGCCCTCCCTTTAGCCCATGGAGGACATTTTTGATTATGTTCTGGAAGACTTCGGCAGCGCTAGAGATCCCAAAGTTGAGCCTGGTATACCTCCAGAGCCCTGTGTGAGTTGAGAATGTAGTGATGGGGCGGGAGTCTGGATGTAGAGGTGTTTGATGGCCTCCTGTACTGTCTTAGAGATTTTGTAGAACCACTTGGATCCTGCCAGCTCACCGATGATATCATCCACGGTCGGTGTGAGTTGGCGTTCCCGCTTTATCGCTAGGTTTTGGATTCTCATATCTACGCAGATGCGTAAAGCATTGGGCTGTTTAGGCTTCTTCGCCACGACAATGGGGGATACCCATGGCGTTGGTCCACTCACCCGCTCGATGATGCCCGTTCTTTCTCGGAGATGGAGCTCGGCCTCCACCTTTGGCCGTAGATGGAAGGCAATTCTTTGGTGCCTGAGGGCTATTGGAGCTACCGACTTGTCGATGTGTAACTGGATGGCTGGTCCTTTCAAATCCCCAATCCCCTCCAACAATGGCATGAAATCCTGCAGTAGGCGGTCCAGATCATGTTCGTGTACATAGAATGCGAACTGGATTAGGTTGAGATCTTAAGCGGTACAGCAGCTAATTAGGAATCCTGACCCTTCTTGTGACACGTAGACCTTTGCGCGTTGGTTGGTAGCGTTATGAGAGAGATAGGCTTGGAAGACGCCACACAACTTTAACGGTGAAAGGTTGCCGAATGCATATACTTGCACATTGGTGTTGCAGAGTGCTGGTGGATTGGGTAGACTATGGTAGATGTTAGCGGCCATGAGGTTGATGGTGGCTCTGGTGTCAATGAGCGCGGCGACGGAGTGGTCTTCGAATCCAACCTTGCAAATCTGCGCTGTTTGCAGGGTGGCTGTGAGCCTATTCAGCATCCTTACCACGTGAACAGTGTCCATGTCGTCTTCATCTATGTCGCTGTTCGGGGAGTCATCCAGGTGCGGTTCGACAGTACGCACTTGCTTCTGTGAGCCCTTGGGCTGTCTTCTTTGTGACGAGCAGCAGACTTTGAGTAAGTGATTCTGTTTCCCACACTCACTGCAGGTTTTGCCGCTTGCCGGGCAAGCTCCGTTGTGAGGGTATGGCCCTCCGCACCACCCACACATGCGACTCTGCTGCCTTTGTTTGGCTGAGTGCGGTGCCGGCTTGGTGAGCTTCGGTCTGTTTCCTCGCATCACCATGTGTGTAGCGTTAACTGGCTCTTCCTTGCTAGGTGCTGAGGGGATAGGGTCCATGTGAGCTGCTCTCACTTTGGACAGTTCTTTGGAGCACCCTAGCGATAGGATGTCCCTCATGGGCATGTTATGCTCGAGCAGGATGCATTCGAGCACCTTGGATGAGGCGCACCCTTGGATGAACTGAGCTCGGATTTCGTCATCTTCGTCTGGGAGGGTGCCTGTGCTTACCAGTTCTCTCAGACGCCCGTAGAAGACATCTACAGATTTTTCCGGTAGCTGCTGAGCTTGGTGAAGGAGAAACCGCTCATAGTCAGGGTTGGCATACGGTTAGAAATGTGCGGGGATAGCATCACGCATGGTGGCGTAATTTCTCAGAGGTCCGGCCTCCTGTACTGTCTCAGAGATCTTGTGGATGTCAGCTCCTCCCGGGTGAAGGAGCATGGGCCTTCTACGTGGTACCGGGTTTTCTACAGGTTTGAAGTAGGTCTCCAGGCGCTCAACCAATGCCTTCCAGTGCGCTGCTTGGGACGGGGGAGGGTCCGTGATGGTGAACGGCTCTAGCGGCGGGACTGACGTCATGGTGGAAAGTGGAGGGTTGCGTCGGTTGTTGTCTGGTTTAAACGCTGTGTTGCCGCAGTTCTGGGCATGCTTACAGGTAGTGGTACTGTGGCACTGACTTGCACATGCAATGATATGGCTGTGTCCCTGCACGACCTTGTAAAGGTGCTCTGGCAGGGTGCTCAGAGGTGTGAGTATTCTGGAAGGGCTGCTGACAGAGCGGGTGGTGCCTGTCTGGGCTGTGTGGGACAGCTACCTGTTCAGGCTGCGTGGTTGCAGGGCTGCTAATTGGTCCTTCCTTGCAGAAGTACATCAGAGCAGGAGCTTGGGTAGCAGGTGCTCGTGGGGACCAGGCATGTCCCAGGAAGCAGATGGCTTGGCAGTGCAGAAGAATAGGCTAGCCACTTGGAGGCCGCTGTTGGGGGGGCACGCGTACTTCACCATGATGCAACTCTGATAGGGGGTGCTGCAGTGGATTGCCGACGGCGATGCTGTACATGGCTACAGACGGAGCAGGTACCGCTCAGAGACAGCAGCAGGGTGGGGGCTCTTACCACTCGTGATCCGTTGTGTGTAGATGCGCAGAGCCGCACAGCTCAGAGGCGGCATATGTGTTGGGCGTTCAACTCCAGAGATACGATGTATGGCGGCCGCCGCAGCTGCTGGAAGGGCGGTGATGCAGTGATGTGAGGGCGTCACGCTGGGTGGTCATAGCACCGCAGGGACAACGGCTGTGGTCAACTACTGTTTTTGTGCTGGTAGGTAACAGGCGGGGTACACCATGGGGTGTAGCCGCCTTATTGCCAGTGTGGTGTCATACTGTTTGGCTGCAGGCCTAACAAGGACACCCAAAACATGGACAACACAATGTGTCTGGTAGTGACCAGTAAAACTGAGCCACGCACGAAGCCCCGGGCACTTTATTGCTTTCTCTCACGCTGGACTCCGTGTACGCTAGTTCAGCCCATCATGATTACATGCAACTGATCTCTCCCCTGCATAACTGGGAGAGGTGGTCTCGCCCTTACGTCAACGACATTACACCGTGCTCCCTGCTGTGTTGGGTCTTCCACATCAGAAGACACGACCTGCCTCTCCTCCTCCCACTGCCTGGAGACAGGTGCCCAGCATCAGGGATATTACTAGCCTATAGGGTGATGGAGGCAGCTGCTCAACTACTGCCACCTCTCTGACGTCCGAGTTACACTACAAAACCAGAAACTCATAGGGCTGCTCGTGCCGGGACACACCAAAGCATTTATAGGTCACCAAGCAGGCTCACAATGATAAAACCATAGACACATAATTGATGTCTTAACCAGACTCATGCCAGGGTTCATAAGTTCTTCCTCCGCAGACACAATCGCCCACATGACCGGGGCTGCTCATGCTTCAGCGCCACTGCTACAACTAGCATGTGTAAGCGTACCCCATATGCAAATGTTTTTCATATGCTCTTTGCTGGACACACTGCCCTGACACCTTCCTTGGCTGCCCGTGCTGCTACACCCTGTCACATGCTAAGGCACATGCAAGTAGACCATATTTGATGGTACTGTTGTCAACACTCCCAAGTTCTCAGTGGCCATAGTGGAGATGTCTCTCACGATGCTACTTTCAGCCTCTGGCGGGTGGCATGCATTACGCTGCCAGGCAAGCTTTACAGTTAGGGTGGACTGTTCCCATGAGGAGCAGGGTCAAGACTGATTTGCATATGGCGGGATCTAAACTGGGGTGCCATGGTGAGCAAAAGAATGATGGATTTAACCCAGATCTCTTGACTGGGGGCGAATGCTTGATTTGTTCCGCATTTCGTCCATCATTTGTGTGTCTTTTGCTTTCTTGCCCTAAGTGTGCCAGGTATCACTGTGCCACTGGATTCAAGCTCAGGGGTGGCTCTAGGGCGGTGCGGTCGGTGCCACTGCACTGGGTGCTGACTGGGGTGGGGGTGTCATTTCTGCAAGTATATTATCATTTTGAAAGCACCGGCTGCCGCGTTCCTAGCCTCTAGCTCCAGCAATTTTCAGGCATCAATTAAAACGTCAAGATAACTCTGGCAAATATTAATCTTCCTGGAAAGAGACCGAGGTTTGTCTAGTGGAAGTTGTGACTCATCCTAAGGTAGCACAGGGGGTTAAAATTCCTGCTGCTTAGATTGTGTACCATGCAGATAACAAAGTCCATATAATGTAAATAAGTCAGTGGGTTACTGCTTCTGTAAGAGAGCTCCTTTTGTTACTTGTCGTTTATAAGTCAAAATCATAATATAGAACATTGAGCTATTAAATATCATCAAAGATCTGCATGCAAACTGCAAGGTATATGTTAGAGCTATAAGTTTTTTTTGCCCAGTCTTTCACTATCCTAATGTTGCCAAAATGGTTCATTTGGGTAGAAAACAATTCTTATTTTTAAAGAGAAATCCTACTAATATTACGTTACTTTTTTTTAATTCAGAATTTTTGCATTTCCAGAATAAGGACTCAAACTGTATTGTCTACCAGTATCGCTGACATGTCACTCGTACACTCCACCTTGTAGTCCTATCTGATGTAACATTTCCTATACACTGATTACACATATAGGATTTTCTCTGTGCAATGTACGTGTGATGTTAAGTGCTCTGACACCTTACACTGGTATAAGTGGTGGCTATAAAACTAAATGAATCTGAGAGACAGTGGTTATGGAGACTTGGGGGGCAATGTTAAAGGGTAATGGCGAGTGAATCCGTGGCAGTGGTGTTCATTGGGGGGGTGCCAACAAACATTGTCACACAGGGTGCCACCAGTGTTAAAGCCAGCCCTGTCCAAGCTAGATTGGCTGAAGAGGGTTAATACCCTGAAACCTGTCCCAGGATGCTTGTTGCTGGTCCAGGGAGGATCTGGCTTCGCAGTTCTAGCTGGAGGGTTCCCATGAGGAGCAGGCAGAAGTCTGATTTGCATACGGCTGGGTCTAAACTGGGGTGGCATGTTGAGCAAAAGAACAATGGATTTAACCAAGATCTCTTGACTGGGGGGTGAATGTTTGATTTGCTCTGCATTCCGTCCATCATTTGTGTGTTTGTTACAAAAGAAATCTAGACCAGTCTCAAACTAAATCAAGGGTGTGTCTCAGTCCTCATGCTGTTCAGTCTCTATACCGCAGACATTGGCTGTTCATTTGCAAGGGCAAATACAATCCCACTGAAGAGTGGATCCAACAGGCTTCCTATGATCCTGTATGCGGATGACTTGCATATCCTGGTTCACACAAAAATGGGCCTGCGGCTTGCCCTCAATGAGCTTCAAATCTATAATACAGCATGCAAGTTGATGGTTAATTCAGAAAAAAGTGATGAATTTCAGCAGTTATAAGAATAACATGAAACGAATATGGGGGCTGGTGAAACAAACCATCTCCCAAAATCCAACTACAATTATCCTGGAGTGTGGTTTACTGATACACGCAAATGCAATGTTCATCCTAAACACATCATCAGGAAGACTGCCAAAACCGGTCGGAGGATGCTTGTTTCCATTCCAGGGAGGTCCTGCCTAGCAGTTCAGGCTGGACTTTTCCCATGGGGAGCAGGGTCAAGATTGACTTGCATATGGCTGGGTTAGAACTGGAATGGCATGGGGAACAAACAAAACGATGGATTTAGACCCAAATCTCTGTAAAGGGTGAATGTTTGAAATTGTTCAGCATTCTGTCCATCAATTATTCGTTTTGCATTTGTCACCCGAGTGAGACAGGTATGCTCAGACATGGGTCCCGTGCTCTCCATGTTACTTGAGTCAAGCTAGCCTGGCTGATTAGGGGTGAAACCCTAACACTGGTCCCATGATGCTTGTTTCCGATCCAGGCAGGTCCTGGCAGCTCGGGCTGGACTGTTCCCATGGGGAGCAGGGTCAAGACTGACTTGCATATAGCTGGGTTTAAACTGGAGTGGCATAGGGAGCAAAAAAAAGATGGATTTAGGCCCAGATCTTTGTACTGGGGTGAATATTTGACATTGTTCAGCAATCTGTCCATCCATTGTTCTTTCGCATTTGTCATCCGGAGTGGAACGGGGATGTCCATACGTGTGTCCTTTGCTCTCCATGGCACTGGAGTCAAGTTAGCCTGGATGATGAAGTCTGAAATCCCGAAACCGGCCCCAGGATGCTTGTTTCTGGTCCAGGGAGGGCCTGGCCTGGCAGTTCGGGCTGGACTGTTCCCATGGGGAGCAGGGTCAAGACTGATTTGCATACGGCTGGGTTTAAACTGGAATGGCATGGGGAGCAAAAAATGATAGATTTCTGTACTGGGGTGAAAGTTTGACATTGTTCAGCATGCTCTCCATCAATTGTTCTTTTTGCATTTGTCACCCCGAGTGGGACAGGTATGCCAAGATGTGGGTTCCGTGCTCTCCATGCCACTAAAGTCAAGCTAGCCATGCTGATACGGGGTGAAACCTGGATACTGGTCCCAGGATGCTTGTTTTCAGTCCAGGGTGGACCTGGCCTGGAAGTTCAGACTGGACTGTTCCCATGGGGAGCAGGGTCAGGAGTGATTTGCATATGGCTGGGTTTAAACTTGGATGGCTTGTAGAGCAAAAAATACGATGGGTTTTGGTCCAGATTTCTGTACTGGGGTGAATATTTTATATTGTTCAGTATTCTGTCCATTAATTGTTTTTTTTTGCATTTGTCTCTGTGAGTTAGACATACAATACTTGCTCCTGTTCTGCTCCCAATCCCCGCGTGACAGCAGATGTGTCCATGCATTTCTTTGACTCAGCTGAGGAGGCATGGGACTGGATGGAGTTAACTGGGTGTCACGATACTTTGATTGCTACTGAATTACACAGGAGCAGAATGATGCTAGTTCCCAATGCCCCTCTCAATACACCACCGCAACATTTGTACAACTACTTCTTGCAGATATTTACAGGGGAAGGGGATGGGAAAAATAAGAGACAGACAAAAACTGTGGTTTTCAGTCCTATGGGCTTCGCGTGCGCTTTACCATCTGCTGTTCAATTGGATAATGTTCTGGTCCCTTTTTGAGTAGTGTCTGAAACTGTAAACAACAAAAAGTCTAAGCTTATATGCAAAACTATTTTCTTACCACAAATATATGTCACAATAATTTAATTGACTAAACTACAACTCATTCGTACTCAAACAATTCTTGGTAAAGCTCCTCTTCTATATTTTGTTGTAATCTTTAATGTAACACTTCTTCTTTAATAGGTTTGTGTTTGTGTAAGCATTATTATCGACAATTCAATGTCTTTTTACTTCCAGAGGAAGTACTTGCGTGACTGAAGATGTAACCGTACACTGGATCAGGTGTTCCTTCGACAAGCCTCCGTGCTGTTGTCTGGTAAGTTTATTCTCTTTTATTTCATGTTTAAGTTTTCAATTCTGTTTATAGAGATAACTATTCTTAGTTCTTTAATGCAGAAATCTTTGACAATTTATTTTTGGGTGAATTCATTTGCCTTTTTAAAACTTAAAAATAACCTGTTCTCTTTTCACATCAACAACCGGACGCGAATGGGCGTCAGGCTGAACAGGAGTTACTCAGGACCTTTTTACCTAAGAGAAAAGAAGTCCGCCGTAAGCAATACGCGTCCGGTTGACAAGGTTATTTATCTTTTCCTGTTTTCTCCTTTGACGAGATGTTTACCTTAAAATCAAATACTCGTTTCTTCTGCTATGGCAAGTACGAGCCTACTTTGTCAATAGCGAGATGATTCCTTTTAAACTCTGAACATGCACAATAACTGCTACTCTAGAAATGAGTTATTTCTGTAAGTTCCTGAAGTAACAACTGACGGCGACTTCGGCGCTTCTACCCTGACTAGTCTAACCGACGGAGAATTTACAGAAGCCTCCTACTCTGGAATCTCTTCAGGTGACGTGCACGGTTTAGAACCAGCGTGCGCTTCACATTCCAATCATGATTGGAAGGAATATCAACTAGTGGACTACTGAAGGGGGTGAGCTGGCAGGCATCTTCAAATTCCAACGCTGCCAGCTCGACCTCCATTTTCCTATACTCCCCAAGTACCAGTGCTTCTTAGGAAATCTTTCTCCAAGAATACTCGCTGTGGTAGGGCGATTGGTGGAAATCCTCCTAGGGATTCTGACACCGGGCTTGCAGTGTTGCACCCTCCGCCCGCTGCAGCAACGTGACCTGGGTGCACAGCGAGGGGCTTCACCTGCAGATGCTGAAGGCGGGAACAGCTCCCTTCACAGTCTGGCTCTGCACAGAACCTGGAACAGGTAATCCTAGAGAGACGTCAGGCCTTGCAGATGGCATCCACGATGCAAGACCACGCTCCAAGCTCGGATCCAGATGTGTGATCTGTGAAATCCTCCAGTGATGATGTTGCCTCTACCATGTGGCCTTCTGGAACTGCCCCACCTGCTATGACTCCCCAGACTGCTAACGACCTTCTGTAATTCACTGACAGCTATCACCCATGCAATCCAATCTGTTTCCTTGTTATCTTTTTCATTCACATATTGTAATGCTTGTATATGCGCTAACCACACTTGTATTGTAGCCAGCACTGGCCGATCCAAGGGAGGGTACCAGCCATCTTAGTGCACAAGTGGTCTGTGTAGTTTGGAACACTGTTGTTATATGTACGCTTATCACTTTAGCTGGTATCTCTGCATCCTACAAGGCGGTGGTAATGCAATTTTGGCTGTAGCATCATCCCCCAGTGCTTCCTTTTGGATGTATGACACAATCATGCATGCTATTACAATGCATGCCATTACAACGCAGGCAATACAAAGAACACATTGTTACCACATGTTCCATTACAACGCAAGTCAGTACAATGACTTGCCATAGGGAATCGCTGGACTTTGGAATAGTAAATATTGCTATTCCAACTCCAGTCTGTGCAACAGTAGGAAAGGTGTTGGATTTAAATTCCAACAACACATTCCCTAATGCAAGTCGTTGTAATGAATTGTGTGGTAATGGAATGCGTGGTAATGGAACGCTTGATAACAATGCGTTTGTTGTATTGCCCACGTTGTAATGGTGCTGTGTAGTTCTGGCTGAGTAGTAAGGCTGTTTCCCCTCACTTTTTTCAGCCTGCAAGACCGGTAATTACTGCTGATAGTTTGGCAGTTTGGTCAAATACCTGTTGTTCCTCTGCCCTGAGGATGTTCAATGTTCTGTTTTTATTTCTTCCCACAGTCACGGCTGATTGCACAGAAATCCCCTGCCCCTCTGATCGCCCTCATCCACCAACACTGCAGTAAACCCTACCCCTCACAGACTAGACACATATGGGGTTTCAGCACGCTTCCCACATGACACACACTAACATCATCATGTTAAATATGAGGGGCATGCATACGCCCTCGCACCGTTATGCAGTATATTCCTACCTTAAACACAGATCCACACACATTGGGCTATTGCAGGAGTCACACTTGGCAATGGTTAAAGCCCACAGACTTCAGTGGAGGTGGCAAGGACAAGTGTTTGCTACTGACTATTGCTCCTATGCAAGAGGTGTGCTCATCTAGACTGATGGTCGGTTTGTCTTAATACACAGTCACCATGGCCACCACCTTCTGTTGGGGTAAGTATATGCCCCAAACACAGACCAGACTATGTTTCCACACACTTTACCTAGCAAACTGTCCTGTTGGATCAGGAGCCCTTGGCTTCTAGGAGGTGACTTTAATTGTGTTCTCGATAAAGCTTTGGACCGCTCCTTTCCCACCCTATCACGCACGTTGACCACATCCAATGCCCAGGCTCTCCGTGACTGTCTCTTACATTGGCAACTTATAGACATATGATGTGCCTGCATACCTAACATGCCTGTATACTCTTTCTTACTCCTCACCACACAACCTGAATGTTAGACGACTGAATTGTGGGATCAGCCAGCCTTCTCCCAACTATCCAACAAGCAGACTACTTAGGGCGACACACTCAGACCACAATCCTCAATTCCTATAACTAGCATGGGAAGATAGCATACCTACCATACCTACATGGTGCCTACAGCCCGCAGCACTAAATTATCCCCCCCCCTTCAATGCACCCCTAGATACTGCCACAGCAGATTAGTTTAAGTTTGACAACAGCTCTGCCATTGATAGGTTGATTTAATGGGATGCCTTTCAAGTGACCATCAGGGGACACTAATTAGGGCTGACTTGGAACATATGCAAAAATTAGATGGTGACATCACGAACATTGACCGCACACTCCTACACCTTGAGATTCACTCGGTAACTGACCAGAGATATGCTCAACAGCTGGCAGAGGTGCGACTTGAACATGCCTCACTGCTGGAGCAGCTTTGTTGTCTGAATTACACAGAACACTAATCTCACACCCAAGCAATTTCAGATTGTGCAGGCCAACTTCTGGCATGGATGATACGCCAGGATCAGCCTAGGCAACCTATTTTCTCACTGAACTCCTCTACAGGTAACCTCCTATACACCTAGCACAAAATACATGCAGAACTGACGCATCATTACACCTTGCTGTACAAATCCATTGCGGAAGTCGATCCATATAGCCTTGAGGCCTTCTTCTCCACACTCCACTTACCCACTATCACACCTGGGCAACGTGTTGAGCTGGACGAGCCTATAAGGCTCACTGAAATCTGTGAAGCTGTTAGAACCCTTGTGACAGGCAAATCCCCAGGACCGGACGGCCTACTGGCCGAATACTAAAAGGCCTATGCACTTGTGTTGGCCCCTCAACAATTTACCCTGTACAAAGCATTCCTTTCAGCCTACTCTATACCTGAGTCATTATGCAAGGCATTGCTCATCTCCTTACCTAAAACTGATAGAGACCACATGACACTAGGCTCCTACTGACCCCTGGTCTTACTCAACACTGATTATAGAATCTTGGCCACGGTCCAAGGAGACCGCTTGGCGCCCTTGGTCCCACTGCTAGTCCACACTGACCAGAACCGATTTGTTCCAACCCATAACAGTATGTTGAATCTGCAACAAATTTTCGGGGTCTCAAAGTGCTCCACACATCACTGGACACACTCTGGATGTCTGGTACTAGACCTTAAGAAGGCCTTTGATTCGCTTGAATGGAGTTTTCTGTTTGACACCTTGCCTCACTGTGGTCTTGGGGGTTGCTTCCTTCATCTGATTGCGTTACCTTACACTGCACCGTTAGCTAGCATCAAGACAGGCTCCTATATATCAGACCCCATCTCAATAGGCAGGGGCATCCACCTGGGATGCCTGTTATTCCCCATTACTCTTCTCACTTGCCATGGCTATTCAGGCCCAAAGCTCGGAATGGGGTATTCTGCAGGGAGACAAAACCCACACAACCTCTTTGTATACTGATGATGTTCTCATGTATATCCAGGATATGCGATCTGAACCTGGTACACTAGCCCAGACACTCAGCGAATATGCTGCCGTTTCTGGACTGCGGATTACTTGGGCCAAATCATGCTTTTGTCCCTTTATCTCTTCATACCCTAACCCCACCTTTGTTCGAGTGATATGGCAACCCAGTATGTTTCGCTACCTAGGGGTCAGAGTGTACCATCAGCCAGCTGACTTGTTAGACTGTAACCTGGTAAGAGCGACAACTGCCATCAGGTCCTATATGTCGGTCCGGGCGCACACGTTCGCTATCTGTCATGGGTTGCATAGCTTGATATAAAAATGGTGGTTCTGCCTTTGCTACTCTACTTTTTCACTAATCTGCCCCTGCATGTCACCCTCCCTTCTTCTGCTTCCTCAAGAGAACCCTGAGAGAGTTCATCTGGAACAAGTCCACTGCAGGGTGTCACTATCGAAACTATATTTTCCCACAGACCAAGGTGGGTCTGCAGTACCAAATATGGAACAGTACTACCTTGCCTCTCAGCTACAATGGGTGACAGGGTTGCAGCTCTCCTGCACCGCCACATTGTCCATGGCCTGGATCCACTCAGTGCTACTCTTACTCTTTGACCCTTGCACTCACAAAAAACCACCGGAGTCACTCCTACTCATGGTTGCATATATGTGCTACAGTCATAGCCTGTACCTTACACCATCTACTACTCCTTATTCACCAGCTCTACCATTGTTGTGCATACCCAGAAGCAGTACCCACCTTTGCCTGCGGGGCGCTCTGCTTGGTGAGAAGCTTGACTAGACATCCTGGAGGACTATTGAGATGGTGCATTAGTACCATGTGACACTTTAGTGAAGGAGGAGGGACTACACCATCACATGGCAATACCACTCACATCTGTGAGGTGTCACTGGGAGGTGGATCTAGCCTGTCCATGCAAGGACAAGGCGTTGTCTTCCATATTGGAGGTCCCAGTCCGTTTCCCTCGGAACACCCGCTTCCGCTTCATCCACAACTACATAATTCAAAGGACCTACTTCACACCCGCTAAGGTTAACAGATACTTTCAGCGAGCTGACGCTCAAGGCCCCAGATGTCATTTACCAGATGCCAGCTTCCTTCAAATATTGTGGTCTTGTCCACATCTCACCACTTACTGGTGACACGTAACAACTCAATTGACCACCTGCACAGGCCTTGTAGAAGTACATACATGGGAGACATAAATCTTGGGTCTCTTTCGCAGAAGCAAGAGACAAAAGATCACTTCCTGCTTTCTTGATTTGGGATTCTTGGTGGCTAAGCATTTAATCACAAGACACTGGAAATCACCTGAGCTTCCTCCTCTGGTGGCCTGGAGATAGTCCCTCCTGGTGTGGACCTAAGCTGAAAGTACTGCATTCCAGGAATAAGACGCTCTGTGGTTATGCGGGACTCTTATAGCTGCTAACGGGGACACTATACAAAATTAGCAACACTTAGACCATGCAGAATTTGCAGCAAGAGTGGATGAACTGGGTGCCGAATCATAGCTTAACACACTACTGTTGTATTTGGGGGTGTTGGGGGATTGGGGAGGGCTGGGAAGTCCCAAGTTGAACTGATTTGTCCCAATGTTCTTTTTACCCCCTTTGTTTTTCTTTTCCTTCTCTCGTTGATGTATTCATTTATTGATGATTTTGAGATGAAGTTCCCCCTATGTCTATGCCACGTCATGAACCCCGCAGTAAGACATTCACGAACGCTCAGTAACATCCCCTGTACATTGAGACATCCATGCCTATATACCTGTGTTTGTGCCTTTATGCCTGTTTATTACTGAATGCAATACTATTGATGTGTGACGCACTGTATGTTATTATACTGCCTCTTATTGTATTATTACGTGTGCTGTCGAGGTAAAATTGGCAATGTCACTGGTCTTGAAATGTCGACCACTTACCCATGTAAATGCTTCTTTTAATACAAATAATACATTAGATTTTTTTTTTAATTGACAGATGCCTTCCCATAATGTAGCAAAGGAGGAACAGGGAGTGAGTACATTCTGTTCTTTGTTTCTGCAACGTGTACGTTTTGAAATAAGCATTTATTTTTTATTGATGCTATCTTTCAAGTATTATTTGTTTCTTTTTCATGAGAAATTGGGTTGCTGGTTGAGGGGGTGTGAGCCCTTCTCCAGCAAAAGCCACAATCCTTGTCAGGGTGAAATACAAATGTCACTAAATTAACCTGTGCTTAACCCTCTGGTAGCTTGGCACAAAAGCAGCCAGGCTTAATTTAGAGGCAATGTGTAAAATATTCATGCAGCACTCAAACAGTAATAAAGTGATAACACAAAACAAGAAAAATCATACACCAGTTTAGAAAAATAGAATGACATGTAATAAACTGTTTGAGACCAAAACAACACAAATAAATCAGTAGAACCAGAGATATGAAATGTTTACGATTTAAGGTAAGAATAGCGTCTAAAAGCACTTTTATGATGTAATTCTCAATTGCTTATTAATTTCTAACAACTTTTTAATTCCCACTGCTTTAAGTGATCCTTGACTTACACCAGTTTGCCCAGTTTAAAACTTTACAGTGGCCAGGCTTTTATCTGTTGCTAGTGTTTACATTGATTACACCATCACTTCTGAACACTTTTTTCACCGCTGTGGTCAAAATTTAATTTCACCCTGTGATATTACTGCTTGTGGTTGTTTCCTTGTTTTGTGGATTCATGTCACTGCCTACACAAGTGAGTAATTTACCCCATATTCCATAATCTACTACCATGTTTTGCGGGTAAATTTTTGACCTCTTTTGGCTTCTTGTGTTTTTTAGATTTCTTGTTCTAGCATCACCTTAATAGATTTCCTAGTCTAAATAATGACCCTTGAAAAGTTTGGGGTTGAAACCTAGTTGACAACCCTGGCAATGAGTACATTGAATTGATGAAATGTTTTCAGCTTATTATAGAGTCACAATGGAGTCGTTATTTGTATGACACCATTGTATTGTTCCATTGTTGTTATCTACACCCTCCTGTGCTGGTTTTGGCATTGTACACCATGTGAATACTGGAGCACAGTTCACTTGTTTATTCCATGTTGATATATTTATGCTTTATCAATTACATATGTTGTATAACATTAGCTTTTTGGGTGCATCGTTTTGTTTTAATTGAGATGTGAAATTGTTATTTCCGCCAGGAACCACTGTTCTTGCTACCTTCTAAAGTCCATCCCAAAGAGTTCCATTCAAGGTGGAGGTGGCCACATGGAACAGAGAGAGCTTTGTGGGTGGTCGTTGCTGTAGCACACAGCAGGTTGAGTTCCCCAGACTATACTTGTGGTAGCATTACAAGTATGGTCGTTGCTGGAGCTTCTCATATTGGTGGTCACCGCAGACTGGCAATGCTGTAGTGTGATGTGTAGATCTCACATTGTCAGTCGCTGCTGGCGGTTGCTGTTTTGCAAAGAGTAGAGTTCACCAGAGCTTCATATTGAAGGTCGTATGGGCAACAAGATTTTGGTGCCAATGTGTAGCGTAGCACCCAAAACTTCAGATTTTCTCCTTTCTTCTAGGAGGAGCTCAATTGATGCAACACCAAGTGTCCATGACCTAGGAGGCGCCTCTTGGAGATCAGGAACTCACTCCAGCGAAGTCCAGCAATGCTCAGGCAGGTCTAGTTAGGCCCAGTGCGGCAGGTCAGCTGGGTAATTGAAGGGAGACTTCTGAAGCTTGTTGTGTCTCTGTAGATCATGTGAGAAACTGGTTTGTTGGTTAACTGAGCTGTGAGCCCTGGTCAATCAACAGCCACAATCCCTTGCAGGGTGAACCACAAAAAGAAACTAAATTAACCTGTGCTTAACTGTGGGTCGCATCGCACAAAAACAGCCAGGTTTAACTTAGAAGCAATGGGTAAAGCATTTATGCAGCAAACAAACAGTGATAAGTTAAAAAAAGAACACAAGAAAATCCCCAAACCAATTTAGAAACCCAGAGTACATTTTAATAAATTATATGACTCCAAAATTTAAAAAATCCAATCAGTAGAATCAGTGTTATGTATTCCTAAAGTTTAAGGTGCAAAATAGCACCTAAAAGATTAAAGCACCAACCGCGGACATCTGGTCATGCGAGACGGGGTCAAAGTCAAAAGTTAAGGCTGACTGTGATGGAGAGTTGTTCGAATACAAGACGTGGATTGGACTCGGGCAGCGCTTACCTTCGGACATAGGACATTTTTGTAAGAAAAAATGTCTGTGAAGGAAGAAGTTCAGCGGGGCAAGGTTGCAGGAGGGTTCGAGGAGGGAGAGTTGTCGTTGGATAGCCGTGGAGCAAAGCCACGGTAAAGATGTTTACCTTCGGACTTAGCTGCCAAGATAGAAGTCAAAAATCTCTGGGTGAAGCAGAAGGCTGTAGTTGAAGACAGTTCCACAAAGTTAGATACCCCTTTTGCAAAGGGCCACTGAAATGGATTTGTTGCTGTGGAGATCAATGTAGCAGGAGAAGCCGCAAAGTCAATCCAACCGGCAATGTACTTCGGGCGGATAGACGAGCAGATATGTCCCAGTCTCCTCCTAGTTCTTGGAGTACTTTATGGCCAAATTTTGTCCAAGTCCTCTGTTTTGGAAAATGGCCATCTGGGCACATTTAGCACCACAACCAAGGGTCCAGGTGTTAATGGAGACCTCTTGGGGGTTTGGGACTCATTCAGGCTGAGTCGAGGTGCAGGTTCAAGATGGTGGGAGCCTGATGTGTCTCTGTGCCGCTGAACAGAAGGTCAACAAACTGGCCCTTGAAATCACTTCTGCCAATACTGGGTGCAGATGAAGATGCAGGGCTCAACAACAGGGCTGGCCTCTGAAGGTCCAAGGCAGTCTCTAGGCAGCAAAGTAGTCCTTCCAGGTACAGCAGCAGTCTGGCATATTGCAAAGCAGGTCACAGCATCAGACATTACTCTGAGAGTCCTTCCGCAGATCCAGTAGTGAACTGAAGAGTGGTCTGAAGATCCTATTTTTATACCCTGGTGCCCTGCTTCTAGAAGGTGGTAGAAGGTTCTTGGAAGGCTCTTTGAAGTGGACAGAATTCCCTGCCTCCCCTGCCCAGGCTCCACACTGACTACAGTGACAATATAGGTTTGTTAAGCCTATTGTAACAAGACTGGACACAGCTTATTCAGGTGCAAGTGGGGTTGTGCTCTACTTCGTCCCCCCATCCTGCCAGCGATGGCCGATTGAAGCACAGCTAATCCCATTATTGTGTGACTGTCTGGGAGGAATTCATAAAGTCTAACTGTCAGCTACACCCAGTCAAGGGACCCAGGATAAGCTGCAGTCACACAGGGCTAAGGGCAGGAAAAAGCCAACTTTGTAAAAGTGCTCTCCATGCCACTGGAGTCCAGCTCACCTGGCTTATGGGGGATGAAACCCCGAAAACGGCCCTAGGATGCTGGTTTTCCAGTTCTGGAAGAACCTGGCCTGGCAGTTCGGGCTGGACTGTTCCCATGGGGAACGACTAATGTGCATATGGCTGGGTTTAAACTGGAATGGCATGGGGAGCAAAAAAACGATGGATTTAGGCCCAGATCACGGTAGTGGGTTCAATGTTTGACATTGTTCAACATTTTGTCCATCAATTGTTGTTTGTGAAACTTTATTGCTTTTTCAACAGTCACTAGAGCACCAGCACCTCCACTCTCCAAAGTTGCCAGTTACTTTTGCTGCCACAGTGTGGGAATGCATTTCCTGCAAAACGACCTTTGGGTTTGTTTTTTAAAGTATTCCTGCAGCATGTACTCTACCTGTTGGTATTGAGGCACTTTGCATGAGCACAAGTTACATTGTTCAGGTAAACATTGCCGAGGGTATTAGCCCCCCAACCCTAGGTTTGCCTCAACATTGCAGGAGTTATTAACCCACCCAACCCCAGTTTTGCTCCAACATTACTGGGGGTATTGACACCCCAAACCCAGAGTTCCTCAACATTGCTGGGGGTATTGACACCCCAAACCCAGGTTTGCCTCAAGATTGCTGGGGGTATTGACACCCCAACCCCAGGTTTGGCTCAACATTGCATTGGTTATGAACCCCCCAACCCCAGATTTGCAGCAACATTGCTGGGGATATTCATACGCCAACCCAGGTTTGCCTCAACATTGCTGGTGGTATTGACACCCCAATCCCAGGTTTCCCTCAACATTGCTGGAAGTATTGACACCCCAATCCCAGGTTTGCTTCTACATTGCTGGAGGTATTTACCCCCCCAACCCCAGGTTTGCCGCAACATTGCTGGGGGTATTTACCCCCCCAACCCAGGTTTGCCGCAACTTTGCTGGGGGTATTTACCCACCCAACCCAGGTTTGCCTCAACATTGCTGGGGGTATTTACACCTCAAATCCAGCTATGCCTCCACATTGCTGGGGGTATTGACAGCCCAAACCCAGGTTTGCCTCAACATTGCTGGGGGTGTTGACACCCCAACCCCAGGTTTGCCTCTACATTGCTGGGGGTTTTTCCCCTACCCTGGGTTTGCCCCAACATTGCTGGAGGTATTTACCCCAACCCCAGGTTTGCCTCAATATTGCTGGGGGTATTAACCCCCAACCCCAGGTTTACCTAAACATTGCTGGGGTATTGACACCCCAAACCCAGGTTTGCCTCAACATTGCTGGGGGTATTGACACCCAACCCTAGTTTTGCCTCTACATTGCTGGGGGTATTTACCCCATCCCAGGTTTGCCTCAACATTGCTGGAGGTATTTACCCCAACCCCAAGTTTGCCTCAACATTGCTGGGGGTATTAACCCCCAACCCCAGGTTTTCCTCAACGTTGTTGGGGGTACTGACACCCCAAACCCAGGTTTGCCTCAACATAGCTGGGGGTATTTACCTCAACCCAGGTTTCCCTTTACATTGCTTGGGGTATTAGCACCCAAGCCCTCCCTTTGGGTCAGAATTGGTAGAAGAATTAGCCCCCCCCCTGAAAATTGCCTCTACATTGCTGGAAATATTGGCCTCCCAATTTGGCTGTAGTTGCGCCCCTGCTTTCTCTTGTATAGTCTTTCATGCGGTAGTTGCGTTATTGTGTAGGGATAGGTGTCGGACTTACCATCTGCAACAATCGCGTTGGTTGGGGTGGTAGTATTCTTCGTAGGCGTAGAGTATGCACGATGGGATACATGGCTGTATCGTCTCATTCACAAGAATCGTGGTGTGGGGTGAATCGGAGCCAATATACTCCCCTTCCAGATGCTCAGACCTGTTGGTTGTGGTGACCGATTCAGTGCATGGGAAGTACGCATGGTACT
Source organism: Triturus cristatus (assembly GCF_964204655.1). Taxonomy (NCBI): domain Eukaryota; kingdom Metazoa; phylum Chordata; class Amphibia; order Caudata; family Salamandridae; genus Triturus; species Triturus cristatus. The sequence continues at coordinate 1,270,367,701 of NC_140585.1, read as the reverse complement.
TGTCAGGTCAGATTCGGTCTAGGAAATGCCTCCGGAAGACTCCATTCTGCATTTTCAGAGGCTTCTCGTTGGGAAAATGAAGATGGATTCGGAGTGACCGAGTTGTTTAGTAAATAAAGGGTTTTGGGCATCGTAATGCATTGTTTGGTAGAACCGGATCCCAGTATGAGTTGGTTGGAAGGTCCGACTCCGGACGGCTCTGGGATGACCTTCCTGACAACATCGCAATCGGTCCCTAAGTCTGCTCTATTGAAAGACGCTGGAATGTAATGTTTCTGATGGCAGTGCTACTGTAGGTTCTGCTTTCGGAAGCCATACACCCAGAGATTTTGGGCCGTCGGGGTAGGAACATCAGAACGGTGGCCCTATTTAGGGTGAATGATTTGATATGTGTTTTTTCTGTTCAAGGCTGTTAGTGAAACTATGGCAGTCCTGAACAACAAGCATTTAAAAATTAGCCCCACAACCTGGGAGAAACCTACCAGCGTGGCAGGGTAATTAGTTATTTGTCTTTATTTTTTCTATTTAACATTTCATAATTGAAATATTAATAATACATGAAAAATAGCTTAAGAAAGAAAGAAGGGAGAACAATAAAATACAGTAAGGATCAAACAAGCCATCTAGCTTAACCAACAGTTTAAGCAATGTTTGCGGGAACCTATCCTCACACATAACATACAACTCACAAAAAAATTGATTATGCCGCAAGTCTCAAACATTTCATCCCAGACTAAAATCACAAATGAAATCACTCCAAGCACTATCACAATTGAGTGGATAAAAGAAGTATGCATCACACAAGGGTTCACATAGGCTAATAAAAGGACCCCAAACCTGGTCGTATACCTTGATTTGGTCTTGAACCTTGTTAATTGAGCAGTCATATGTAGCCAACTGGTAAAGTTCAGCTACCTATTCTTGATGAGTAGTTACCTGTGCTGTATGCCAGTGCCATAGTATGCAGATCTTAGCTATCAAAATGGCCATTGACATTCAGCTACACCAAAGAGAAGTCAACCCATCCGAAGCAACAAAATCATGTAACAAGGCTAGCTTGTCTGACTCCTCAAAAGGAATAAAGCTAGTTGAGTGTAGCATCTCCTATACATAACTCCAGTAGGTATCTAATGTAGGGCATGACCAAAGTATGTGGTAAAAATCATATTCAACGTCTGGCCACCTCGAAACATACAGCATTAGGAATCAGAAGAGCCTTGTACAATTTGAAAGGAGACCAATACGAATTATGGAGGATTTTTAAATAGACGTACTTTAAGCACACTTCTCTGAGCGAATGATCATGACACTCAAGGATTTCCTTCCAGTCACCCTCAGAGTACTGCAGTAGGATTTATCCACAAAGCAAGTATCATGTAAGTAGAGATTGTCAATGAGCATTTGGTGCATATTTGACCCACCTCTCTTTGAAAAGCCCCACAACTTGAGGTAGTTAATAACTGGCGAAGCCAAGAGATTAAACAGATCTCGCCCAAGCTTACCTCTCAACCTATGCCGCACAAGCCAGTACCTCCAGAGCAGTGGTGGGGGGGGGGTGAGAATGTTGATTTTAACATCTCAAAGGAACAAAACAAATCCCCATCAAGAAGGTATCCAGTTGTTTTAATTCCCCGTTCTTCACATATAGCCCATTTGATTGACTGCCGGTCCACAGTGATTCCCTCATTGTACCAAAGTGGCACATTTTTATGAAATGTTCTATCAACTCTCAAGAGTCGGTGTGAATCTTTCCATTGGCCCACATAGCCCTTGAGGTAGGAAGATAAAGAGCGGCTGCCAGAAAATGATTATTGTAGAAGAGGCCTAAACTCACAGGAGTGTCAGGACCCCACAAGTCTTACCTTCTGCTTTCTGAGTTATCTCACAGGGAAGACATGAACAACCTCCACCGTCTCTCCCCTTTACCTAGAAATGGTAAATATACTGACCAGGGTGAAGATGGGGACCTGGGGAAGAAATTCTAGAGGTGAGGAGTGGTATCCTTACTGAAGACCTGGTTGGGTACACCCACCGATGGCGACGGAACCCCTCTAGGAAACACCGTCTGTAGGGATAAACCATATGGGTAAGCACTATCACCACTGGATCACACATAATAAATAATAGTACTCTAGGAACCGTATAGTCACCTGGGGTGTGGCACCATGACAGGTAGAAAGGAGAAGTCCTCACACACCAGGATGGGATTGGAAATTAAACAAAAGCGTTCCTGTGTGTTCTGCCAAAGGAAAATAAGAAATAAGAAGGCAATATGTTGTGGCTATGCGCTCCTGTGCGAGCCGCAATGAGAATAGCCCAATTGCTCCCGCACGAGCCCCAAGGCAACAAAGTCCAAATGCTCCTGCGCTGTACAACAATAAAAGTGTTTGATGCTGCGCGCTCCTGCGCTAGACGCAACAAGAAGAGTCTGAGCACTCCTGCCCTAGACTACAAGTAAGCGTAATGTCTACGTGCCCATGTGCGAGACTCTAGGAAATCAAGTAAAAGCGCTCCTGCGCTATACCGCAGAACACAAGTAAGAGGCTACACACTCCTGCGCGAGCCGCAATCAAACAAACAGTGCGAGCGCTGCTGCGCTTAAACGTACATGGGAATACCTGGTCACGAGCTGCGTTGTGCTGTAGAAGCACGGAAACCCAACAGGAAGCAGGCAAGGCACAAACTAGAATCCGAAGCACTGTCGGGCAGAGCACCGCAGGCTGTTATGCGTTCTCAACCGGAAGTGCAACACCGGCTGTTCTGGCGGTCGCTTCCGGCATAGGGAAGCTAGACCGCCAGCTGGTATACTCCCTTCCTGGCACAGCAGAGTGGGTAAATGAAGCAGACAGTGGATGCGCACCATACAGACCCCACCAGGCACGACCGCAGGACCGGAACCATGACAAGGTGCCAGTACAATGTTCCTCTCCCATGACGCCCAATGAGGCTGATCAGCCATAGGAACCAACAGATATGCCAGTTGCAATAAATGTTGAGCCAGATTGTACAACTGAATGTCAGGAAGCTGGAGATCACCCAAACTGGAATCGGCATGCAACCTTGAAGATTTGAGATGTGGTTTCCTGCCTGCCCAGATAAACCTCTTTATTCTCTGATTAATAGTGTGAAAGGAATGCGCAGAAATCATCAAGGGCAGCATACCAAAAACAAAGTTAAATCTGGGAGCCATCACCATCTTAATCACCTGTAATGCAGACCATCTTGTGATGTCCTGTTCCATTATATTCAGCAATGGCTGGATATCATCAGCCACCATATTACCCAAGCCTCTATTTATCAGCAAACATAGATAATTCAAACCTGAGCGCTTCCATGAGAGGCCAAAGACCAATTTATCTTATACCCATAGAACACCGATTTAGAGACATAAGTTGGGGGAACAGAAGAGTCTGGTTCACTCAAAGTCAATAAGATATCATCTGCATGTAACAAGATCTTACAAGCACCAACAGGTGTTTCTATTCCCCGTACAAGGGGAGAATGATGGATTACTGCCGCCAATGGTTTGATTGCTAAAAGGAACAGCAAAAGCAACATGGGACAACCCTGTCTCATGCCACGTGATATATGAAAGGGCTTCGATAGATAACCTCCACACTAAATCTGCACCAAGGGGACTGAGTAATGCCACTGGATTATGGGCAAAAAGCCAGGACCTATGCATTGCCCTAATTTAGATGCGGAAAAGCTACCCCATTCAACCCAGTCAAAAGCTTTTGGGCATCCAAAGAGAGAATCATTTTGTGCTTCCCATATCGCATTGGACCATAGACGCATATGGTTACTCCCTGAGAGCTATGTATCAAGCTAGGGAGGACTTTCTTGAGGCGTGTTGCAAGGACGTTTGTGAGAATCCTCATGTCTCCATTAATGAGCAATACGAGACGGTAACCTGCACAGTTAGTAGGATCCTAATGAAGCTTCAAGATAAGGCTGATGATCACTGTATTAAACTCCTGCTAAATGACAGCATCACCTTCTAGCTCCTCAGAAAGCCCATAAAGAAGTGGGACCATCAACTATCTGTGAATCTTATAAAAATCGATCCCAAAAACATCTCCCGAGGCTTTATTGTTGGGCATACATCTAAAATCTCCTCTTCTGTGATCTCTTCCTCAAGGAGGTGCCTCCGATCGAGCCTCAGACAAGGAGGAGAGGTGAAGATCCCTCAGGGAAGCCAGCTCAGAAGCGGTGTCAATAGGAGTCTCCGTGCTATAAAATGCTGAGAAGACACATGCAAATGTTTCTATAATCTCAGCCGGGTGTGTAAGCAATCCTTGATTCTCGCTATGGATTACTGGAATGTCAGAATATGCCTCCTGTTGGCATAATTGCACTGCAAGAAGCCTGTGTTTTTATCTTGCTCATAGTAGCACCACTTCAGGCGAAGCAGGGCATATTCCACTTGTGTTGTAAGGTGCATATTAAGATCATACTACCACTACTAAAACCACGACCCACCCAATCTCTCCTTAATGTACTCAATTCTAGGCCTGAAAGATGCATTTCCTGCAATAAGGCGATGTCTGGAAATTTTGAAGCAATGTAAGACAATACCTATTTCTTCTTAATGTAGTGCATAATTCCATTAATATTAAGGGATAGTATGCACAATCTTTTGTGCTGTGATGGCAATGACATGAATCAAGGACAGAATTAAACTCTTCACAGTGTGGATGTGGTGGGCTAGTATTACATTTAGAGAGAGTACAGCAACGACAAGTATGGACCTAATAAATTATATTCAATCAGGTCTAAAACAGTAGATGTGCAAAAACTGTAGAGATGCAAGGCACCAGATATACGTTGATATTTTCTAATCAAGGCAAAAATGAAACTGTCTAAAAATAAATACATTTGTAAAGCGAGGCTCCAGTTAATAAATAATATAAGCTACTTTAAACAGGCGAGTGAACCTTCAAACTCACTGCCACCCCAACACCCCTAAAAGAAACACATTTCTTATTACATAACAGTACCACTCTGGACCCCCAACCTTCACCTGGACCTCTCTATCTCTGTGCAATTCAAGGACATTTCAACAAATGAAGAAGACAAGAAGACATTTACCATTAGATCTTGCAACTCTGAATCAGTCATGCACAAACACAGGTAGCTCCCCTGACATATCACAAAAAAGGGTGCCCATCCACCCAAAGCACTTAAAGTATCATACAGACCACACAACAGGATCTCTAGGGCAGTAACCACAAGTACATTATTGTATTTAAAGGCCAGAAACAGTCACGTTCTGATGGGAGAGCGAGACTTGTCACTACCCCTCGCAAAAGCTTCAGATCCTTCTCTAGGCGCCCTGTCCTCCCACCGTTTTAGCACGGAATCCAGCATCTGACTTTCCAGAACATCATCATTCGGACCTTCTTACTGGGCAGGCACACAGCTCAAATTTGACTGCTGTGCCGTGTCAGGTCGCAACACCTTATGCCCACTTCAAGCAGAGAAGACAAAGAATGATAAAGATCATCCGGTCCCTCTAATTCTTTATGCTTGCCATCAGTGGTAAGTGGCATAGTCGCCTGTTCCAAAAGGCCATAGCAGAAACCAAGAATCCTCAAAGTTAGCCAAACCGCCAAGAATTTCTTCAGACGAAGCACAGTATCATGTGAGAAATCAGCCGCGACATAAACATTGGTAGCCTGAAAAAGAAAAGGATTGTTGTGTCTCTTGGGCGCTACAATGATCTGATGAGCTTGTTGATTACGTAGGAAACAAGCAATAATTGGTTGTGAAGTATTCTGATGACCAGCTCCTCTATCATGGATCCAGTGTGCCCTCTTAGCCCTCTAAGCTCTGGAATGACAACAGAAAGAATGCCCTCCATGTCTTTTTCCTCTAACCCTCTGGCACACCAAAAAAGTGAACATTATTTCTGCGGCTGCACTCTTTAACCTCTGGTAACTTCCTGCATCGGTGCCACACCCCACTCCCCACATCAGGATTTGTTTCTAGGATGTTCAAGCGCTCAGCCATAGCTTCAACACCTGATCTGTTTCATCAAGCTGTTTATGCAGAGAGCTATGATCTGTGTTCAGGCATTTAGGATCTGCTGCTGTGGGCTTGCTGTCTGCATGTATTAGATCCATTGTTGCCTTAATGCTTGATGGTTCCTTCAGTAAAGTTTCCAAGGTGATAGCTGCCATGTTAGGGGTAGTAGGTTTTGACCGTCCAGCCACGATGTCTGTGAGAAGGAGCTGATGGCTGGCCTTACCCATGGACACCAGGGAAAACTAGACAGGACAATCTTTTGGCAAGACACAACTCCTTGCTGAAAACTAGTAAAAAAAAATCCTAGCCCATCTATTCACAGATCCAATCGGTTGGACAATTAGAGAAACATATATGACATTATTCGTAAGGTATATTCAAATCTCTCTAAAGACATGGGGGCAGATTTATGACGACTGGCGCATCCCTGCATATCAGCAGGGATGCGCCAGTTATTATGCGCCACAGCTGCGCCACCATGGATGCGCCGCATTTATAATGCGGCGCACCATGGGGCAAAAACGGCACAGATGCGTGACGCATCTGTGCCGAAAAGTGGCGCATTGCTGGAGTTGCGTCGCAAGCGCGACGCAGCTCCAGCAATGATCTGGGGGGCCCTATCTATACAATGCTGCGTCAATCCTTACGCCTGCTTCAAGCAGGCGCAGGGTTTTGACGCAGCATGGGCCTAAAAGTGACTGAGTGAAATCTTGTAGATTTCACTCAGCCACTTTTAGGAGGCGTTCCTGCGCCGGAACGCCCCCACCTGCCCTGGAACGCCTACATGTGGCGCAGGGCTTTACAACGTGACGCATCTGGGAGATGCGTCACGTTTGTAAATACCCCGCACCATGGCGCAGGATTTGCGCCGCTGCTGCGTCACAAAAGTGACGCAACGGCGGCGTAAATGAGGCGCAAGTGCAACATAAATCTGCCCCTTTATATATAAAAAAAGGCCAAGAGTAGACTCAGAAGACTTGAAGGTCAACATCACTCCATTTCCCCACCAGGGAAAGACTTAATGGTGTCAAATTCAGTGTTTACTCAGTTGTAACACAAATTCCATAAAGTTGCTGTATGGCGAATAGGTAGTTAATGATATGGATCAGACTGCCAATATTTGTTAGGTTGAATGTCTCAGTAACAAGCCAGAGCAGAGTAAATAGTCAGCAATTAGGCACCCAAGTGAGAAACTTAAACCCAAAATGTAAAAATGATGTGGATCCGTTGGCTGAACCAAGATGATAGGATCAAGTCATAACTGCCAACTTTAGGGTCAAAGAAAACTTCAGGGGAGACCCATCAGCCTAGCCATTCAGCTGCGAACCCAAAGCCATGACAATGCCAGCCTCAATTGTCCTGGGGGCCGAGGGAGTGTGTAAAAAAAAAATCAGCTCCTGGGCCCCCCAGGACAACATTGGAAATCTGAAGCACCAAGTACTGTCAATCCCCTAAAATGAGTGCAGACAGCCCCATCCACTTAAATTCCATTTGTCTGATGAAAGCTGATACACACAGATACCAGAAATGTGCAATGGCCAGATGGCGTTTTCCCAGTCCAAACTGGAGTGGCATAGTGGGCAAAAGAATGGTGGATTTACCCCAGATCTCTTGACTGGGAATGAGTGTTTGAAAAGTTTCAGCAATTTGTCCATGATCTTGTTGTGTTTGCTAATGTCTCCCAATCCTTCTCAGTCATGTCTGATTTGGGAGAGCCCAGGCTCCAATAGTTCTGCTGTCTGAAAGCATTTGGTAGAACTCAGCCTCTCAGTCCAACAGTTTCCATCTCCTCTGCCTTGTGAAGGAATGTGCGTTTTAATGACACAAGAAAGAAAAGCCGAAGTGGGAGGAAGTTCATTCCCAGTATTTGAAAATTATTTTCAGAAAGAATTTACTGGTAAAAGGGAGATGTTTTGCAGAGTTCTGTAGAGTTTAATCATGAGGCCTTGTGTGACTGGCTTGTCACCATGTGCCCTCATGCAGACACTTCAAACCCATCTACAAGGCTCCCAGCAGCCATCTTGAGCGCTTTGTCAATCCGCTTCCCCTCCAAGAAATGCCTCCAGGAACTACCAAAATGACCAAACGTTGCTCCCCACCTCCGCATCAGACTTTTGCTGAAATGTGAAGTGGAGATGCTTGGGCTTCGCTAAATTTTCCAAGGGGGTGCTGGGCAGCGTCAAGCCCTAGTGCAAGTGGCAATATTGTGCCCAGTCACCTTATTGATCCTCTCCGGGAGTTTGTTTTTGGAAAACAAAACATTTTGCTAAGTAGCCACCTGAAACATGATGACCACTCACAAAACTTCCAGTCCTCTCTGAGGAGCCTCTGTGGTGCAGGTACTCTGAAGGCACAGAGATCTCTGCAGGACCAGCAGAGATCTTTAAATATGGTGGGCAGAAGTCCAGCCAGGGTGGTGAAGGTAATGACTTCTGTCACCCTAATCTAAGGTGAGATGCCTGCCATATTTTAAATTATGCCATTAGTTCCTTGCTGGATTATCTGCTTTCATTTAGGGATTATTATGAATAGGCCTGGGCAAAAATTCCGTTCCACTCGCGGAAATTGAGATAATTTGTAGGCCTGGGCTAAAAGTCCGCTCCGCTCGCGGAAATTGCGATAATTTGACATTTTCGTGTTCCGCGGAGAGCACGAAAATGTCAAAATTTCCGCAATCCGCATTTTATCGGAAATTTTTTGCTTGCTCACGCAGTAAAATAATACATTCTCACTTGCGCGCGATCGCCTTACCTGAACCCCGCGTTCGCCGACAAGTTTTCCCGATCCGGTCACGTTCTCCAAGAGATGTTGGATTGTTGCTAGCCATTTGCGCTGTCTCGCGACAGTTCACGCCCGCAGTAACGTCATTTGTCGCACGATCACGTCTTTCTACTCACGATCATGCACCGCAAGACAAGTGAAAACAAGATGGCCGCGCCCGTGAGCAACCGCATGGGTAAGTTGGCGAGCCGCGACCATGCAGAAAATACCGCGAACGGGCGGAAAAAAAACTTCCGCATCTTCGCGATATTTCCGCGTGTTTCGGAGATTTTTAACATTTCCGCGATAATTTGCGAAAGTGAATTTCGCAAATTCCGCCCACCCCTGATTATGAAGTATTATTCTTGCATGTACAAAATAACTTGCCTTAGGTACTAAGTAACATAGTTGTAGTCACTGCTTCCACTAAGACAACGATGAAGAGATTGATCTTATTACATAGTGATTAAGGGTAATGCCAAAAAACAGATGTTAGGACAGAATGAGGCTAATATAAAAGGGTTTGGAATATGTGTAAGGCAGTTCAAATATACAGTCTGGCCGTAGCCTCTTAAAAGTGTTTATCGGTTGACAACAGATCTATGAAGCTCAAAACTTAATGAATGCCGTTGGACACCAAAGATTACCTTGTTCACAGAGTACGTTTAGCGCTGTCAAGTATGGGGATCAAAATGGAGGAAATGTCAATACGGACTGTGTTGCTCTTCTGTGGGGCAAATTGTACCCCCACTGTCTGATGATCCAATCTCTGACTTTTCTTTACAAAAATGGACGAACCCCATACCCACGCAAGAATTCTCATTAGGAGTCAGGTGGAGCTATATCCTCGGGTGGGATGCCATTGTACCTGATCACAACTGGCCCACATTCCTGCAGCTGGGTTTCCTGGGTGTGGGAACACCAGATCTGATTGTATGGGTCGTTAATCCCACCCAATAACATCTCATGAGGCTTTGACTGCAACAGCAGCCAAGTCTCCAGCCCTGTCCCTGCCCAAGCTTTGTTTTAGCAAGGAGATAGCTTGTAATGCTCTCCTTTCCAGGTCACATTTTTCTGCTTCCCTCCCCTACCATCTCTACCCCTCCTCCAAACCCATGCCCAGCACCTACCACTCCAGCTCACACATACAACCTTTTGAGAGCAGGTGGTAAATGTGAGCATCATCACCCCATGGGAATAGGGAAACCATATGGAATTCCACCAAGTAAAACAGGGTCTGCACAGTTGTTCCCCAGTTTGGTGGGAAATAACTTGTAAATGTCTGGTAATGGCAGAGTGTGACAAACTGTAACATTAATTTTGTGTGCAAAGTTTGGACCCCACCAGAACCCTTCACCTCGTGATGAGGGTTGAGGTGGCATGCTTCATCATAGCAGTGCTTCTTTGCCAGTAACCATTGTTGCATTGAGGGCTCAGCCAGATTTCTTTTTGTGAGCAGTTATGGTGTACGTGAGAAGGACCTTGAAAGTTAAAATGTTGTTACATGTAGATATACTTTATTATTTTGTTTTCTATAGTGTCTGCCTTATACAAGGGTAACAGCAAAAAGGGATGGGTAATGGGTAAGTTTAAGACACCTCCCTCATCACTTGATAGCGATTCTCTTGTTTCTGCCCTTCCATCTGTGCCTGCTTAGCAATGGAGCTTTCAAATGGACTTAAATGACACTCTGACCTAATGTTTTATAAGCTGTCATGTGGTGCAGTATGCTGTAAAAATTTGAGCCTGTTAGCCAGGAAAATAAATCAAATCTTCAGGAAACTTTCCTGTAAAACTAGAATTAAAAAGTACAGAACATTAGTTCAGCGTATATGTGCATTACACTGCTCATGACTGGTATAACACAAACATTATTATTTAAAGAGACTATTACTCCAACTGTCAACCTAGATATCCAGAATTCTCAAAAAGGCACCACAAAACATGTGTGCACTGAAAAACACACATTTTAGTAAAGTGAGACTCTTTTGCATGACCTATCTCGCCTAAGTTAAACAAGTTGTTGGTTAGCGACACAGAAGACATTTACCCAAGACTCTCTTCAGTATCTGAAAGATGGGATCTACAGTGGAAAGCTAAAACATGTGAGTTTCATAATGATCAATGCATAATAGTGGGGTTGTGCTGCCTGCCAAATGTTCTTGAATTAACATGCTAACCTGTGGATCAACTTGAAGATCCACCTATTCTGCTACATTGGTAAGAACGATTGCTGGTACTGAGCGTAAAGTAGGATCTAAGAGGTTGGATGTTCCCATCATGTGTGGTGGCCGGGCTGCATATTGTATCACTGTGGTACATATTACGTAAGAGTATGAGCATCATTAGTGCACGCAGTGGCTGTGGGAGAAATAGCACACCACTAACTTGGCATGTAAATCAGCTGAGCAAGTTCAGGTATAGGAAATGTAGTTCACGTATTATCAAGAGCATGTAGACGAGCAAAGGGTTATTATCTGATTTTCAGCCATATTTATTATAATACCGTTCATAGGTATTGGACACCATTTTTAACATGACCTGAAATATCATTCATTCATTCAAGTCTTTATTTGACCTTACATACATAAGATCATAAAAGAATATCAAATTTCATTAGTTAAAACCATAGTGCAATAAAAACATGAATCTCAACAGTTAAAAGATTAAAAAAGTAATCCCGATCACTATTTCATCCACATGTACATTATCTCATTGACACCAGATTAAAACAATCAATATGAAAAGACTGTCCCATTTGCAGAATATAAGTCCACTTATCTCCATTTTTTCGTGCATGCCCATAAAAATGATGCAAGTGAAAATCGTACAAAAGGATTTGGAAGCGATTTAAAAAAAATACAGTGCTACACGGCAAGATCTAAAATAACGGGCTTTACAAATCGGGACGATAAAATTCTGTCTTTCCTGCCGATAAAAACCACAGAAAAATAAAACATGCAGATCATTTTGGGGCGAATGCTTATTACACGGGCACACGGAGAGTTCAAGAATGTTTATATTTCTTCCTTGGATAACCTATCATCAACGGGATCAGGTTGAGGAGAAATCTTAATAAAATTAATTTGTGGTGTGGTTAAGTGACCTCAGCCAAATAGAAATAGCCTCCCTCATGCACAGATGGAATTAATTCACACATGAGAGCTGACCATGTTTGGTAGTTTCTTTCCCTTCTCTGATATTGAGCCCGCGACATAAACGTGTCAATCTGTCTGTGTCTCGATATAGTCTTACAGGTGGATGGATCATTAAAAAGATGGTTCATACCGATAGCCATCAGTTCCCTCTCTACGTACTTTAACCATCTGATTTGCCATAATTTCCTAAATTTAATATATTATTTATAATATTCTGAGTAAGTGGGGCAATGTACCTTCGCAAGATGGAAAGCCAAAGCAGAATAGAGGCCAGTTTAATGGTATCCATATTATAGGGTAGGGCCAATTCTATGTGTAAAACATAGTTGGAGTAAGACTGAGGGAGCGTGGTAAAAGATTTTAAAAAAAATATTTTTTACAGACTGAAGAGAGTCACTAGGTGCCAATCCCCATACACCTGCCCCATATAAGGCTGCGGCCTTCGTTTTCGCCTGGTAAATCTTTTTCATGGGAATTAGGAGTTTTACGCCCAACCTTTTTGAAAACTGTTTTAGTGCCATAAATCTCCTCTCCATCCCCATTGCTCTTCCCTCCACCAGTCTAGTCCATGATTGATCTTTATCAAAAAGTATACCTAGGTAGTGAAACGATGCAACTACTTAAATTTTTCCAGATTCCATGAAGAAGGTTGGTATTTTATCGCGTTTCCCTGCCCAAGCAACAACTATGAATAATTTGGACTGGTTGACCTGTAGATCCAGCAAACACATAAAAGCCGATTAGGCCGATATCAGGCGCTGAAACATGGACAACCACCAGTTCTATATTACCCGATTGCAGGCACCTTGTGACCAAAGATGTGATACCCTCAAACTAGAGAAGAGCTTTGAAATGGCAAAAGGTTGCTTTAGAAGAAGCAAAATTGGAGGCCATCAGACAAGTTCTTCATAAAAACACAATTGAGTTAAGGGAAGGAATTGCAGTGGGGTCTGATTATGCGCATAGCATACATTTATGCACTATTGAGCAAATTTATATCCACTTTCAAGCACCGAATGGGCCCACTAAACCTGCCGTACAAACTAGAAGATGCCAAAAGTGGTACACAAAAGGGTGTAGACTCAAGAGCAAGGCTTTGGTAACAGCGATTAGAGCCAAGAATAACTTAGCCATTAAAGCTGCAAGACAGGAATACAGAGAGACTCAGCACCAAGCAAAGTTGGACTGGGATGAAACCCGATGGTGTGATCTCAAAAATGCCAGCCTAGCAAGGGACATTAATCTTTTTTGGTCACTGGTCAGACAGGCAAATAAGGGTGAGGCAGATCAAATCCCCAATCACATCTTACCTCAGGTTTGGAACGACTACTACCGTGATTTATACTCTGGGACTAACAACACAAATGTGGAAGGACAATGTGGTCACTTCCCATTAAGTCTTGTGAAGGGCAGCAACGATCTATTTACTTTAAAAGAAGCTGAGTCAGCTATAAGAAAGATAGTGCCCGCTAAAGCCCCAGGACCTGATGGTCTCCCAGGGGACCTGTTCCTTGCTGATCGGAGAAATTGGGCTGAGTATGTTCTCCTCCTTATTAATTCCATTTTAGGAGGATACCCAATCCCAGATTCATGGAAGGGAGCGGAGGTAGTCCCAATTTACAAAAAGGGGGGCAGGGAGGACCCTTCCAACTATAGGCCAATTAGCCTCATAGATGCAATGCAGAAGATAGTTGGTAGGGTCATATTGCAGAGAATTCGTGGATTGAGGAGGAGGACATCCTTTCTCAGTATCAGGCGGGTTTTTGGGCCAACACAGGAACTGTCGACCAGGTCTTCAGACTCCTCCTGATCCACTGGAAGGTGGTGACGATTGGCAAGGGCAGCCTTTACCTTGCTTTTATCGATTTAAAGACTGCCTTTGACCTGGTCCCCAGGGACAAGTTATGGCAAACATTGCAAGACATGGGCATCCCTCCAATGATCCTGAACCTCTTGGTAAGGCTACACGAGGGCAATTATGCTCAGATAAGATGGGGGTCCCAGGGACAGCTTACTGATAAGATCCCAGTAAACAGGGGAGTACGCCAGGGCTGTGTGATGGCACCCACTCTGTTCTCGTTATATGTGAACGGGGTGGTTAGATTCCTGCAAGAAGTACCAGCTGACGTCCCGGCCCTAGCAGGCAATAAGGTACCAACTCTCCTGTTTGCTGATGACACACTGCTGATCTCAAAAACCCTGGTAGGTCTCCAAAAGCTTCTGAACAGGTTCCAACTCTTTTGTAACACTCAGGGATTAATCATAAATACATCCAAAACAAAATTCAGGACTTTTAATCCCCATAAATCCTTTAGGAATAATATTACTTTAGATCAAGAGAGTTGCTACTCTCGGCATATGCCTTTCAGAAAAAGTACAGTGGAAGTTCCATCTTGATAAAATGCTCCTGAATCACAAACATGCGGCCGGGGCATTGAGCAAAGAACATCGCTCATCATTCAGTTGACCCATTGACCCATTGCCCCGGCACTTACTGTGTATGGAGCTAAGGCAGTTAGCTCGGCCCTCTACGGAGCCGAGCTGTGGGGGTTTGATACCCTCGATGAGCTCAGCAGATCAGAAAATAAGTTCTTTAGGGACCTGATTATGGTATCACAGGGCCCACCCTTAACCCCTCTGATATATGATCTTAGTAGGCGCCACATCAAAGATCTGGCCAAACTCTGCCCTTTGTTGTATTGGGCACGCCTCAGGCGCATTCCTGAACTTGCCAATTACGCCGAGGCTGTTACTGAGGCTGTTACTGAAGTAATGGGGTTGGATATTGGCAAAAAGATAAAATGGATCTCTAATGTTAAGGCGCTGATGATAACTTTGGTTCTCAAGGAGTCATGGGATACTCAATCCCGCCAAGCAAAATCGAGCTCAAACAAATCTATTGGGACTGGATAGATGCCAGGGACCTCAGCAACCCAAATTTAGGAAGGCTTACGGAAGAGTTCCTCCAACATAAACCATCTAGAGGCCTTGAACCCTACCTGGATGTAATTCAGATTCCTAGGGATAGGGAATTATACACCCAATTTAGATTCGGCTCACTTCCAGTCCTCGAATTCACCGCGAAGTGGTGCCCTTCTAATCAGATCATTACACAATGCCCATCCTGCGGGATCTCGAAAGAGAGTATCGCACATTTTATGTTTGCTTGCCCTGCTTATTCTAGTGCTAGGTCCTGCTGGCTTGTTCCAATTTGTAAACAACTAGGCACTTTAGGCCACCGAGCTGCCCTACGTATAATAAGAACTGACCCGAGAACCTTATACGTTTGTGGAGTTGTCAAGTTTTTGGGTCGAGCCTGGCTAATTAGGCTCAGGGCCATACGAAGGGCATCCCAAAATTGATATGGATTATTAAGGAGCATGACTATAGGACATTTGAAATCTGTAATTTTATACTTTGCCCTTGATAATGAATATTAATTACCTCAATTTTAACTACTTTTATTATCTTAAATTGTATTAACCAAAATTATTTCAAACTTAAATGCACTAAATAGCTTTAGATTTTAACTATTGGGGAAAACTGTATTGTTACATCTTAATTATCATGACTTGATGAACTACATCTTATCTTGAAACTGTTTTGTACTGTGATGCTTTTATGATTTTATATCGAAATAAAGCTATTGACTGACTGACTGACTGACTATAGGACGCGAGAAACAGCAGGGTGAACAGGCCAAAACAACTTCAAACAAAAGAAACTTACCTATGTAATGTTCTCCCTGGGCCCTGTGACCAGACTGCAGTGGCAGGAACTAACCCAAAGTCCTGGAAGGAAGGTGCTGGACCTCTCTCCCAAACCTTTATCATTCCAAAATAAGCAAGAGTTGCTGAGTCTCCGGTGGAAGAGGCGGAGGACACTAACACACTCACTGTTACATTGTCTCAGATGGCCTGCCCTGCTCCCAGGTACTGAGATTAGTGGAGGTCTTTCAACGCTACCCTGGGCCTTGTGAATAAAGGCCAAAGTAAAACTCTATTCTCTGCAGTAACACACTGCACCTACCAGTATGTCGTCCCTGTCCTGATTTATGGAAAACAGCATTTACAACGCTGTCATTAAAATGGCAGCACTATTACAACACGGTGTTACAACGATCTCGTTGTTAGTACGCAATACATTTACATCGCAAGTCATTAGAACAACTTGCTGTAGGGGCGCTAAGGTATTGGAAATGAATTCCAACGCCTTCCGTACTTTTGCTCAAAATGGAGTAGGAATATTAAATAATACTATTCCTAAGTCCAGCGTGCCCCCTTACAGCAAGTCGTTCTAATGACTTGCGATGTCAATCAATCAATCAATCAGGCTTTTGTTAAGCGTGACTACTCACCCGTGAGGGTCTCAAGGTGCTGGGGGTGGGGGGGTGCAGGTTCCAGTCCCTCAAGGAGGGGGGTCCGTCGAAGAGCCAGGTTTTGAGGTTTCTTGCGAAGGTGGGAAGCGATGTTGTCTTTCTGAGGTGGAGCGGAAGGAAGAAGAAGGAGCGGCCTCCCAATCTGATTTTTCTGGTGCGTGGGACCACGGCGTAGGAGAGTTGGGCTAATCGTAGGGTCCTTTGGGGTGTGTGGAAATTGAGTCTGATGTTAAGGTATGCTGGTCCGGTGTCGTGGAGGGCCTTGTGTGCGTAGGTGAGCATCTTGTAGGTGACTCTTGCCTCGATGGGGAGCCAGTGGAGTGTGCGCAGGTGCTGGGACAGTGTTTTGGCAGGTTGAGGACCAGTCTTGCGGCGGCGTTCTGGATGTTCTGTAGCTTGCGGGTGTGGTTTTTGCTTATTCCGGCGTAGAGTGCGTTGTCGTAGTCGAGTCTGCTGTGACCAGGGCGTGAGTGACGGTCTTTCTGTGTTCAAGGGGGATCCACTTGAAGCTCTTACGTAGGAGGCGGAGGGTGTGGAAGCAGAAGGACGAGACAGAGTTGATTTGGCGGTCCATTTTGAGCTCGGAGTCCAGGATGATTCCCAGGTTACGTGCATTGTCTGTGGGGGTGGGCGGTTTTCCGAGGGCGGCGGGCCACCAGGTGTCGTTCCAGGCATCGGTGTTTGGGCCCATGATCAGTACTTCCGTCTTGTTGGTGTTTAGCTGTAGGCAGCTGTTTTTCATCCATTTGACGACTGCTTCCATGCCTTCTGGGAAGTTGTGTCTGGCGGTGTTGGGTTGGTTGGATAGGGAGAGGATGAGGATGAGTTGGGTGTCGTCTGCATATGACACAATGTTGAGTCTGTGGGTTTTGACGATGGGGGCGAGCGGAGTCATGTAGACATTGAAGAGCGTCGGGTTGAGGGAGGATCCCTGAGGGACTCCGCAGGTGGTTGGTGTAGGGTCCGAGAGGAATGGGGGGAGTCTGACCCACTGCGTCCTGTCGGAGAGGAAGGAGCTGATCCAGCCGAGGGCCTTTTCTGGATCCCTGCATCGTGGAGTCTGTGTATTAGGGTGTGGTGGGAGACTGTGTTGAAAGCCGCTGAGAGGTCAAGGAGGATGAGGGCTATTGTTTCTCCTCTGTCCAGTAGGGTGCGGATGTCGTCTGTTGCCGTGAGGAGGGCTGTTTCCATACTGTGGTTAGGTCTCGCCTGACCCAGCGCATGACTTTGAGAGGGCTCCAAAAAGTGCTACCAGGCCAGCCTAGAGCTACAGTGCATGTGCGCGGGCGCGCGCGCCGCGCTTGACACGATTACTTTCACTTCGCTTTGTTGTTTGATCGCGATCGTGATCACTTTCGTGGCCGCACGGCTGCCTGTTCTTTTATATCACCTGTAAGTCGCTCTGGAACAAAAGTTTGTCTTCTGCACTGTAGTAGGTAATAGAAAAAGATGCTTCCAAAATATTTTAAACTATGTTACATAGTTCAAACATATTTAAATTTATGTTCTCATATTTCATCTCAGATCATTTTTTTCTGAACGTGACTTCATAGATTAAAGTATTTTCTCAGATAATACATTCTAAAATAAAATATTGCCATTTCAAGATGTCTGTCCGGTTACCTATCGCCAATAGTCGTGCTGTATTACTGTCCTATTTTCCTTTCCATGCTCGTTTTGTGGGTACTCGGTGTGGCCTGGAAGAGAAGGGTGGAACATCAGCTGTATCTAGCCGCAGCCTCTCTACCTTAGCAGCATGTATTACTGCAATGGGGACAACTGCAACCAGACAGAACGCCAAGGTAGGAGACCCTGGAGGCAGGATGCTTCACAGGCTTTCTCTGAACCATGGTTGCTCTACACGATCCACTGGTGGGTTAGTAGGCAGTTGGTGTGGAGAGCTTGGACTGGGTATCATACTCTCAGGGTGATGATATGCTGATCCCGAAAGTCCTTTTCATTTGTTCTAATGCCACACTTATCCACCGCTTCAATAGAGAGGTGATATGGGGCACGCGTTTTGCATTGGCCCTGATTCTGCAGTGAAACTCCTCCCAAAATACTTATAAAGGTGACTGTGGGTTATGTGGAAGTTAAGGGGATGTTTTTCCTACCCCACACTGCATTAGGTGTTTTGCTCTAATTATCTCCCCATGCCATTGTGGCTAGGTGTGTGCTCCTCTTAAGGAAAGAAGTATGGCCTTTATGTATCAACACATATCTCTATAAACATAATGGTTAAAATTCTCTGATACGTCAGGTCCTACATTGCAACCCAAAAGGTGTGCATCATATCTACATTATCTAACACCCACTCAGCAGGGGATATCAAGTTTGATGATTATGGTTTTTTTCTGCTCTATAAAAGAGGACTGTCATTGCTCTAAAACATTTGTTGCAGAATTTTGAAGAATAATCTGCAGTCATTCTTTCAAAATGCATCCCAGTATCTGCAGAGGAGTACAGCAACATGCATGCCTGTCAACCGGTCACATGTCACGAGAGTGACCTGCAGCCAGCCGGTCCTGTTTTTTTCTAGCCTGCTGCAGTAGGTCTGCTGTGATTTGTAGTCTTGTAATTGAAAAGTAGAATTTCAAGTTCAATAATGCTTAGGCCTGATGGATGAAATGCCAAGGCATACTGAATGTCAACCCTGTGACCCCCGTCAGTAGGTAGCTGTCCAGGGACAGTACATATTCATCGCCTGACGGACAAACACAGCCTGCTTTAAAAGTGTGCTATATCAGCAGAGCTTTACTACTACTTAAAAACCCACAGACTTAAAATGTTTGATGGCACTCAGCTATTTAAACATTTTGTAGTGCACAATAAGCATGTTCAAATGCCTATAAAGTACGACAGACAACCAGTTAGCTGTCATTTTGCAACGTGTCATTCATTACACCCTCAGCTACTCTTAGCTTGGTAACCAAGAGCACTTTACGTTCTCTTTTAAGTTTATATTTTTCCAATATGTAGTGCAATGTATAATAAGTGTGGACTTTCTAAAACTGTAACTCATTACACGTGGCTCCATTGCAGTTATGTCAGAGAGTGTGGCAGTTTATACCGTACTCACTATGTACCCTCCTTATATCCTGTTCCGTACTTTTAACTGTTATTGTGACGCGGAAGTGTAGCACACCTTATCAAATTGTTTGTCTAAATTGTTGCAAGTACAATTAATTGTATCCATTTAAGTTCCATTAGCTTCATAGAAACAGCCATCATCAATAGTATGAATTATACAAACATATTATCTATTTAGTAAATAATATTTCAGAACTCTAACCCATTGTGCTCTGAAGTTGCCAAGAGGGGAAATGTTGGTTTTATACAAAACGCCCCATATACACAAATTCATTCTGTCTAGTCACCCTTTATCGTTCATGCTAGTTCAAACTTTTCATCTAGTACTAGTAATGTATTGCATGCTGAGTCTCGTAGACTCTTTATTATCTTTGGGAAAGCTAGACTATAAATCCTAGAAAGCAACACGCATTTGGCCAAAACAAAACGGTCTTGAAATGTTACATTTAATATGGAGCATCTTGGTGGTTATGATCCAAAGGCAAGGCACATTTAATCACTGGTTTCCAAAAAAGTGCATGTATGTAGTCTTTAAATGTTAGCACCCACACTATGCGCCATTATTTTCAGTTCAAATATTAGTCATGAAGGAAAGTACAGTTAATACCTTTAAATGTCATCCACGAGTTGAAGATTGCTTCCTCATTTGGTCGCGCATACCAGACATTGTGAGCAGTCAGGTTGCAAAAGACTTATTTTGGGCTGAAGTCCACCACGCCATTTACAATTGGTTCGCCTTATTGTCACACTAATTTCGTTGCTGCTTATTCTTCAATAGTTTTCCTTGTTCCAGCTTGTTCATCTTGTGTTTGTCCCTCCCTTGTAGCATAGCCTGTTTTCTATCGCTCCGATTAGTTGCTTCTGTCCTTCCAATGCTCACTTTTAGGGACTAATATTTTTCTTTTTGCTTAAGCACTTCCTGAGAGCTTCCAGCTCTCTCCCTCCTGTTCTTCTCTCCTGCCATTTTACCTCCCTCGCCCACTCCCTGTTTCTTTCCCCTCCGCTCCTCCATTGCCTCCCAATTCAATTCAAAATACTTTATTCGGTTAAAAGAAAATAACCATAAAAGCAACAAAAATACAAATACAGTTTAAAATAATACAATATATAGTTATTGTTACAGGGGAGAAGTGCAAATGATTTCCATATGGACAATTCAATCAATTAACAGTCCATTGATTTACGAAGTTTAAAAACATTTTTTAAAAATTCTGCCAGCGAGGCAACAATAAATACAGTGTCCATTCTTTGCAATTCTAAAAACGCTGGGCGGCATCTATTTAATTGCAACTCTTTAAGAATTGGGACAATACATTTCTTGCGAGGCAAGGTATAAAATCTGCAGAAAAATAACACATGGATATCAGATTGCAAGGATAATTCATCACATGGACATAGACAGAGTTCTTTTGACCAAGAATTCATTTGTGGGAAAGTTAATAATCTAAAAACTATATTAAATCTAAAACGTGTAAGACGGAATCTATCGTGGGTTGCCATAGAGAGACATAAATATGGTTGTAAATTTACACCACTTAATATCAGCTGGTGGGAACACACAGTCTTTTTCTTTCTTTCCTCACACAGTCTTTTTTCCCTGAGATGTTCCATACAGACTTTTTTCAATAATTTTCTAGAGATGTGTACCATTGACAGTGGATCCTCAAAATATTGTTCACAATCTATCTCTGTCAAAAAAGTCTTCACATAGTTTAACCATTTGAAAACATTTACATTTTCCAGTTGTAACACATCCTGGATTATGGCTCGATTTACAACACATTCATTAACAGTCCAGACCCTGTGCCATAATAAAATAGGCTGAGTTTTTATTATATCTGAGATATATGGCTGCCCTAACTCCTCATGGCAATTTAGGGTTGCAGTACTATCGGGCACGGACAGCAAGTACCGCATAAACTTATTTTCATTTATTTGGATAGCATCTATGTTAGCATACCCCCAGAGTCCTGCTCCATAGATGGCCACTGATATACACGTTGCATTATAAATAGTTAAAATTTCTCTAAAAGGCTTCTTTCCCATTTTCTGTATAAAACTCTTTAGGGCCATTATAGTCTTTGAGAACAAAAGAGTTCTTGCCCTAATCGCATTTGTCCACGTGCCAGTCTCATGAAATAAGATGCCTAGATAGGAAAATGTAGGAGTGTTTTCTAGACTAGCATTATTTATTGAGATGGTTTTCATCCTTTTCTTAGTTCGTATTCCACAGTTCATGGTAAAAGTTTTGCTACAGTTCATTTTTAGATCCAAACTGTACATGAATTTGTTGAAGGATGTTATTAGATTTTGTAGGGCATTTGGTGTTCGTGCCATTAAAACGGCATCATCAGCATACAGTAGTGCGGGAATGCGCCTATTGCCAGCAACTGGCATGTCCCCGCACTCCTGCAGTAGGTGATCTTCCAGCCCATTTATATAAATCAAAAACAGGAAGGGCGCCAGGACACATCCTTGGCGTACTCCGCGCCCTATCCCAAAGGATTTACTACATTCGCCCCCTTTTCCATAACGAACAGTTGCTGTAGCCCCAGAATACAGCTCCCTCAAAAAGGAGAGGATTGAGTCATCCACGCCCATCCTTTGCATCACTTTCCATAATTTATTGTGGGACACGCAATCAAAAGCCGAAGTAAGATCGACAAAGACAAGATATAGTCGCTCCTTCTTTATCGATGTATACTTCTGTTGCAGAAAAAATAAGTTTAAACATTGTTCTATAGTTCCTATGCCTCTTTGGAAACCAAACTGGAGGTCGCTTATTATCCCGTTATCCTCCGCCCAGTTTTGTAATTTAGCTAAAATTACTCTGCCCAGGATTTTTATGGACGAATCAAGTAGGGATATTGGCCTATAGCAGGCACAGTTTTGTCTGTCTCCCTTTTTAAAAATGGGGACAATAATTGATGTAAACCATGACCGACTCAGGCCCTTCGCCAGAGCTGCGTTAAAAAGCTGTACCAGAATGGGTCCCCAGATCTCACTGTTAGCTTTATACAGATCAGCTGGGATCCCATCTGGGCCCGATGCCTTTCCACCCTTTGTATCTTTTAAACTCAATAGAACCTCGGGCAGTGTTACCACTAGTTTTTCAGATGTCCCCCATTTCTCCCGTGGAACCTCCAGCAATGAGACTGGTATTTTTTGTGCCTCCAGCTCATTCTCACATAAAGGGGCAAAGACCTCTTGTGAAGACGGCTCTAGACACATATAGAGGTTTGAAAAATGTGTGACCCAGTCCTCCTCATTAATTGCAATTTCTATACGTGCCTTAGTGTTATCAAAAAGGAGCGGCGCATTTACCACCCCTCAAAATGCTGTTGTATCTTTAGCCTGTGAGGCATCGCATAATTGTTCCCAGGCCATCCTCTTTATGTTTTTCTTTCTTTCTTTTAATGCATGATTGTAGCGATTCCTTAAATCTCTTATTTGGATGGGGTTTCGTGGTTCCAAATGGATAGCATGTTTGAGCTCAGTCAAGGCTCTGGTACACGCCTTATCAAACCATCTTCTGGCATTTTTTGTCCTATTTTTAAAAACCACCCTTAAACTCTCTTTGATTGTAGCTGCTATGATATTAAAATGTTCAATTATGTTTTCGTTGTTTGAATTTTCATCTAAACAAACTCTAAAGCTATCTGAACAGATATTAACTAGTTTAGCTAAGAATTCGTTCGGGACCACCTTACTCCACTTGAGGGAATACCCATTTTGTCTCCCCATCAGCACATCTGGGGCTGCCTGTATCTGTAAACTATCATGTTGGCATGCTAAAAATGGGCTATCAATTTCGAGTACTTGTGGGTAATGATCACTCAGTGGTAATTGGCGATTCTTATAAGTAGCAGCCCTAAATCCAGAAGTATTTGAGCAGATAATAAAATCAATGATGGTAGATGCGCCCCTTCCAATAAAGGTCGGGGCAAACGATGTTGGGCACTCAGTTAATTCATTAGCATATCCCAAATCACAATTAAATAATATCTCATTTAATAAGTCCCCGGTTAGAGTATGGTCAAAGTGTGTAAGATTAATGTCTTGCTCTAACATTAAGCCACAAGTTCCTTTTTGACCCATTTTGCAAAGATGACAATTAAAATCCCCCCCCATAAAATCATTACTTCCCTCGTCTTGCTAACTATCTCCCCTTGTAGATCCTCATTTAGCCTTTTCATAGTGTTCTGAATAGCGGTACACGGGATGTTATTATAAAAATTAACTATCACAAGGCTGATCCCAGTTTTGGTATCTATCACTAATTTATGATAGTAACTACTATTATAATCGAAATGTACCCTCTCATATGATAATGAGTTTGAGAGATACGTGACTATACCACCTTTGGGTCTCCCATATGTCCCTCCTACTGCAGGAGTACAATAAGTTTTGTAGCCAGTTAAATGTATAGATTTCTTGCAGGGCCAAGATATCCACACCGTCCGTGGCCGTTTTCCATAAGGGATTAGAGATTTTATGTTTTAATCCTGCCACGTTCCAAAACATCACCTTACAGTGTCCATTTTGGGTGGATAATATTACCTCGTCTGTGACAACCTGACCTATGTCAATCTTATCTATCTCAACTATAGGATCAGTCATGTTTCCTTTTGACTTTGGGACGAAGTTTAAACTATTATCAAGTGGTAATTCCTTTTTACCTTTTACACACTCTTGCCCCGACAATTTGGCTTTATTATTAAATTCTTTGATTTCTAACGAAGTCCTATTGCACAAACTTATACTAATCTTATCAAGATTTTCGTTGGAGGGGCTAGGGGCTGGTGGATTTGGGGTAGTATTTGCAGTCGGCAACAGGACAGGAAATTTCTCACACCCTGAACGTCAGTCGACCATATCCAGTGGACTGAATCTGTTATAGCAAGGGATGGCAAATGGAACAGACTGTATGCCTGGCCAATTTCCCCAATGTTGCGGGCCACCCTTTTGATTTCTCCCGAACCTTCGCTGTATTAAAGTCCAGTGGTCATCTTCCCTCCATCCCTGTCTGTACAAGTTTAAATCCCCATACAAATTATTTCTCCTTCCTTCCCTAGCACAATTTTCATTTCTAGTCCAACTCCATCTATCATCTAATTGTTCATTTGGAGTATAGAAATAGAATAGAGGTCTAGCTGTAATTAGCAAATCTTGATTTATAGGGTTCCCCTGGCAGATATAATCTACCGTTTGCGGGTTTTCAAAAGTTATAACCACGCAGTCACCATGTAGTTTCTTTCTCTTACTGCCCACCCATGATGCCCTTCGAACCATCAAGATTCTACTGGCCAAAACTGAGGGTATAGGATAATTAGAGTTTAGCCAGTGAGTCACCTTGTTTCTTAATGCTTCAAAGGGCTCCATAGTATGGGGTGCCAATTCAGGGACCCCAGTTAATACTACCACATAGGGGCAGGCATCCGGGGGCAAATCTATGCTTCTGCTCTTTTCAATTTTCTCCTGTTGCAGTTCATCTTGATTAGGAGTAGGAGCGGAAGGCGTAGGTATGGTAGGTACAGTCACTTCGGGTGCCATTAATAGCCCAGGAGTCCTTGTACTCGCTACTGATTTGTTTACATTTCGCATGGACTCTGGCAAAGGGATTGTAGAAGTTATTTTCTTCCCTTTCGGCAAATTTTCTTTTAAGACCACCGGTTTATCCACCGATATAATTTCATTATTTGGCGCTTTTTCCTGGGTGTGCAACTGTGTTTTTATATCCTTTTGGAGTGTTTGGAGTAGGTTCTCTATGTCTTGGAGCCTTTCTTGTATGGGGGCAAATAAAGATTTGATTAGTGTTGACAAGGTATATATCATAGAATTTTCCCTGTCTTCATAACCATCTGGACTACTCACTATATTACTCTCATCAAGAATATCAATTAAAGACTCATCTGGTAAAGTAGCATCTATCATAGGTAAAGACAATTTCTTATGACTGACAGCTTCAAGTTCTGATTCCTGATTAATCCCAACTTCATTTACCACAGACTCTTTAAAAACACCCTTCTTAACAATTTTAGCCTTAACCTTCTTACAAGATAACCTTTTATTCTTTGCGCACTTTTTTGGGATTGCCCCCTGCCTATTTCCTTTTAATTTTCGAGTTACAGTATCATCCTGGGTATCTAAATGTACCCCAATCAAAGTTTCTTCCACAGGGTTTAATAATTCTAATCCCGTGCTGATTGGGTTTTGTGATACCAGGTCAGTTGTGGCACTATTATGTATCTGCGCGTGTGCTTGTAATAAGGGAAGATCAGGCACGGTTTTATCAGGACTGCGAGCCGCAGCAATGTTGCCTATCGATGATCTCTTGGCAAAAGCTAGATCTTGGGATACCCTTCTCTCCATTAATACTATCCCTTGATCTATCAGGCTATTGGTGCGTACAATGAAATCATCTAATGTACCCGTCAGCTTATTTCCTGCGGTAACAACTTTACTTCTAGTTTCCCGCATATTCATATTAACAACCAACAATATAAACAGTAGGATAATCCTGTCTAATGTTGAATTGACTAAAATAACCTATATTTCCAGTGACACTAAATCGGGATCACATTTAGCATGTATATAACTTATATATTTAGAATGACAAAATATCAGTAGGGCTGTAGAACAATATTAGCGTGGATCCCTAAACAATATATCCCATGCGATATTTCGGATGATGTGTTTCAAATACAGGCCTTACTTCCTAGGCCGTCCCGTGCCTCTTTGTGCCTCTGAGGGCCTCAGAGGGCCCGCCCTTTGCCCGGGCTTAGCCCGGCGCAGTCCCGCGTGCGGTCCCCGCGTGGCGGTGGTTAGGCCAGTTTTTAAGCGCCTCCAGGCGCGATAGCAGAGTCGGCGGGTGCCGCTCGTAGGCTTGCCACTGATTCCTTCTCACCTGGGCTTGGAGCTGGACATTGAGGCTCACGCGAGGACATCGACGTGGACGCTGTGGACGCTGTGTTGAGTGGGGGTGATTTTATATTTGTGTTTCCCAGTCCGGGACTGCGAGGACCAGACTGCTTGGCGGTGTTAGCAGCTGCCTCCTCTTCCCGGCCCCGCCCCCCGCAGGCACTTAACGCCTCGCGGCCCCCGCTTTGCGGGTGCCGCTCGTAGGCTTGCCACTGATTCCTTCTCACCTGGGCTTGGAGCTGGACATTGAGGCTCACGCGAGGACATCGACGTGGACGCTGTGGACGCTGTGTTGAGTGGGGGTGATTTTATCTTTGTGTTTCCCAGTCCGGGACTGCGAGGACCAGACTGCTTGGCGGTGTTAGCAGCTGCCTCCTCTTCCCGGCCCCTCCCCCTCTACCTTATAGTCGCATCTCCTATCCACGCGCAAGCGGGACTCGCGCGGGTCGCAGCCTGGGGCTAAGCCTGGGCAAAGGGTGGGCCCTCTTAGGCCCTCAGAGGCCGAGCGAGGCCGGGCTGGGCTCGGTTATTTGACCCATTAGTACCTGTAGCGCCTGCATACGAGTGCTCCTAACGTTTAATATCTACTATGTCTAACACCCCTATTAACGTCGTAGTGGAGTTGACGGGAGCCACAGCAGCTGGTCCATTGGACACATATTTTAAAAAGGTGCTACATGAGGAGGAAAAGGACAATAACTTGGCCAAACGTAGGACTGAGCGTCGCCGCTCAATAGAAAGCATAAAGTTTAGGACTCCTGATAATTCTAATTTGCAGGTCCCCTTCCGGGTAGACGATTGCAGTGGTGCCATAGCAGACCCTCTTGTATTGCCGAGTGATTTTTGCCCGTTAAGGGACCATGCTCCTACCCTACCTGCCTCTAAAGAGCAGACTACTCAAGAGAACCATGCAACTGGACTTTCTGGTCTTCCCTTAGTTATAAATAAATTTACGCCAGTACCTGGTAAACAGGATAAGAAGTTTACCAAGCCGTCTAAAGCAGCTAAGATCCATGGGCCCCCCCCGACCATGAGAAGATGCAAGAAAGGGGGAGTCCCAGTTAAATCTAAGTATAACCATTCTGAATTCGGGAAACATGCATTGAAGGCCTTAAATCTAACTAAAGGGATGGCAGTTGAAGCAACTATTACACCCAAATTACCTTTTCAAGTGTCACCAGCCATCCACGAACCCGAAGTGCCCCCTATAACGTCGGGTTCTTTCTCTGTTGACCCATCGTTATCACCTTCCCCTTCGGTTGCCTGCCAGGATGTTTGGGGCCAGGTGATTAAGTCCCTCATTTCACCGCTTATTGAAGGCTTACTAAGAGTCGAGAAAAGGCTTGCGGACTTAGAAGTCGCAATAAGTAAGAAAATCGATCTGGCAATAGGACAGGGGAAGGCGGTTGTTGCTAGTGGCTTAGATCTCACAGCTGTGGCACCTAACTGCCACCCCCACGTTTCCCAGGCTATAGTTGAGCCGTCTAATCACCTAGCTGCGTCTCAGTATGTGTCCCTCCCACCTACGACTGGGGGCACCCAGAGAGCGCCCACTCAGGATGATATAGAGGGGGGGGGGGAAATAAATCTTCACACAACCACTTTGCTGGACAATAGGGAAAATTCCAGTACTGATAAGCCTGTAACATACCACATGCCACAAGTCGACCTGCCCCCCGAAGCTGTGCCCTTGGTGGTTGTTTTGACGGGGGTCCCACCTTTAATGGATAACAAAAGAGAAGGGTATACCGAGCTAAAAAATAAAATCATGTTTTGGCTTAGTAGTTATAGACCCATTGAGGAGAACATTAACGGTGAGATTTTACACGTCAGACGCCTCCCATGGCTGGGTGGTAAAAGTAAAAACATCGAGGGAGACATCGTGGTAGTAAATTTTAGAGACCCACGTGTAGTTAAGCATATCCTGGACTGGCCCTCTGAAATAGGTAACAACGGCATTATCCCACGTGCGCTAACCTACTTTTACCCCAGATCAACGGTGTTCCCCCCCTCCCGTATAACTAAGCAAGCTTCACGGTTTCCCATTCTACCAGGTACATTTATACCCAGCCACTTGTCACGCTCCTCACACACCACCTATGCTGCTGACCCTTTAAGTTGGAACTTTATTCCTCCTAGGTCTATTAGGAATTACAACAGAGGATGTGGCAATGTGAAGCCTTCCACTCCTTTAGAGACAATGAATCGGTTCCAGGCCCTCTCTAGCCTGGCAGACTGCGATTGATGGCTAAAGTCCCCCCAGGATCGAGGGGGGCGATTAGGTTCATTTAGTCCTAGGGATGATACTCGTGAGATGCGTTTGGAAGTTCCCGGAGCTGTTCCTGTAATCACAGGACAACCCACTATAATCGGATCTGCTATTGGCGGGATTGTACCCCCCTACCTTTCCGTACCTCTGGACCATAGCGCTGTAGACCTCAGGTTGTCAGATCCCCCAGTCCAATCAGATCCCATAGGTGCCCAAATCATGGCAGATTCGGATATGCACGCGGGGGTCCCCTCCGAATTGCATTTAATAGATAATAAAATCTTAAATCTAGTTTCATGGAATGTGGCGGGTCTGCAAAGAAAGTTGGACCTACCTGAGTGGAATCTCTTCATCGATCAATTCGATGTATGTTTATTCCAAGAAACATGGAGTATATCCCCATTACACAAATCAGGATACTCCACTTTTTTCATACCAACTCAGAGTAGCGGAAGGGGTAGGCCAGCCGGGGGTCTACACGTATGGATCAAGAATGCCCTGAATTGGAAAGTAACTACTTATGACTCCGGGTGTTGCGACATCCAACATATTTCATTTGAGGGGGTAAACAGCAGGATAGATCTATTTAATGTTTACGCAAGATGGAACACAGGGGATTTAAATTCAAGTACTATATCTATTTTAGATCAGGTATTAGCTATCTGCCCCCCCTCCTCTAAAATTATAGTGGGAGGGGATCTTAATTGTACTTTTGAACCACTGGAAGGTGATGATCCCCTGGGTATTGAGGAGGTGGACTCTAGATGGTCAATTCCCACCTTGTCCTTGGCCCCAATCAAAAAATGGTCATCTAAGGTTATACAGATTAATTCCCTAACTTTGGAATATAACCTTAGAGCTCTCAATGGTAGGACTTTCTCTGACTCTGACGGTGCGATGACCTTCAATAGGTTAAGTAGCCCGTCAAGAATTGATTACATCTTATTAGATGTGACACTGTGGAGTGATTTAGTAGATATGGTGGTGACTCCTTCACAGGACAGTGATCACAATCCTTTATGCATGACGATAAGATGGGGGCAGCGGAATAACATCCAGAGGTTATCACACCTGAGGTCCACTAAGGAGGTGACACCATTTCAGGGAAACCGAAGACTGAAATGGGAGAAGGTTAAATCACAGGTTCACAACTTGGTAAAGATTAGGGCGCATGTTGAAGACCTGAGTACGGAATTGGTGGGGCTTGATCAGGATCTAGCGTCCGTCCAGGGCACGCTTTTCGCTCAGGCGTACAATAACTTAACAGCGAAAGTAGGGGAATTTTTCTTAATTGGAAATAATAAGGGCAAGAGAGGTGGTAGGGTAAACAACACAGCTATAACAAGTAACCCTTGGTACTCGGCCCATTGTAAGGATAAAAGAAATGAGATCAGAATCGCCCTGCGTAAAAAGAATCAATCCCTGGTTAGTGTAGCCAGGAAAGATTATGCAAGGGCTTTGGAGCAAGCAAAACGAGAGTGGGAAGAACAACGCTGGCAAGACCTCAAGACAGCTTCTAAAAGAAAGAATTCATCGCTGTTTTGGGATCTGATTAACAAAGCTAGGTTGACTAGTTCTCGACCCTTAGATAGTCATATAACAGGCCAGCAATGGCAATCCCATTTTTCCACCTTGTATGGAGGGTCAGAAATGTCCCTCTCTCCTCCTGATCATGTCCTTAGCGTCCCTCCCATGCTCCCGGTTAGGGAACCCTTTTTGCCCTCTGAGGTGGTGCTAGCCATCAGACATCTCACCCCAAAGAAAGCAGCCGGGCCAGATGGGATCCCTGGAGACCTCCTTATGGAGGACCCAGAACTATGGGCCAAACTCATTGCAAACATAATGAACCTCATTTCTCACGGATACCCCGTACCACACTCGTGGAAGGGAGCGGAGGTAATCACGGTCTTTAAAAAGGGGGCCAGAGACGACCCTGCCAACTATAGACCAATCAGTTTGATTGATGTGTTACAGAAGGTGGTTGGCAGGGTAATTATATCGAGGGTTGGCACCTGGATGGAAGAGATGCATGTTTTGTCCCATTTGCAAGCGGGGTTCCGCCAAAAGGTGGGTACGATGGACCAGGTCTTTCGCTTCTTTGCGATCTATTGGAAGTCGGTTACCATTAACAAAGGTAGCTTATACCTGGCTTTCATAGATCTCAGGATGGCCTTCGACCTGGTCCCTCGTGAGAGGCTGTGGGAAGTTTTGGAGAATATGGGGTTCCCCGGACCCCTTTTGAGTTTAATTGTGCATCTCCATGAGGGGAACTATGCCAGAATCAGGTGGGGTACTCAAGGTCAATTAACTGAGAAGATACCCGTGAAGAGGGGTGTACGCCAGGGATGTGTTATGGCTCCAACGCTGTTCTCTCTCTTTGTGAATGGAGTGGTGGATTATCTGAGAGGTGAACCAGCTGATGCTCCATCCCTGGCAGGTGAAAAAATCCCCACACTCCTCTTCGCGGATGATACCATCTTGATCTCTAAATCCCCGTCTGGCCTACAAAAGCTGTTGAATTGTTTTAGCACATTTTGTACTGATAGAGGTCTCACCATCAACACTCTAAAAACTAAGCTCATGGCCTTAGTTCCATCACCCAGATTTAGAAACAATTTTTTACTTAATGGGGAGCCCTTGGAGCTGGTAGACTCCTCTGACTATCTGGGTATTAGGGTTAATAATCGTATGAGCTGGAAGGACCACCTGGCTAAAATGATGTTAAATTACAAAAGAGCTTCTGGGGCAGTTATGAGAGAACACCGGAAATCCAAGAGTAAGCCCTTATCACCGCTCCTAACTATTTATGAGGGCCAAGTTCTCCCATCCGCCCTATATGGCTCAGAACTATGGGGGTTTGAAAATACAATAGAGCTGGACAGAGCTGAAAATAAGTTTTTGAGAGATGCGGTAGCCCTCCCAGTCTCTACCCCGTTAATTCCTCTCCGGGCAGATATGGGCTGGCGCCCTCTCTAGGATTTAGTGCGCTTGCGCCCGTTACTTTTTTGGGTTCGCTTACGAAGGACAAGGGAGCTTCAGGATTATGCCGCCGCCCTAGACGAATTAATCCAGCTTAATTCCAACAATAGGATTAAATGGCTGAGCAAACTGAAGCGGTTGGTAGTTCTCTTGGGTTTGAGCGACTCCTGGGAAAGCCAATCACCTCCACCCAAGCTGGTGATTAAACAGCTATATAGGGATCTAGTCCAGCAAGAGATCCTCTCCAGTAGTTCTGGGGGTCCCCTTACTGAGCGTTTCTTGTCCTTCAAATGGATTAGGAGTTTCGAACCACTCTTGGACTATATCGAGTTGCCCTTGGATAGAGCACTTTACTTGAAGGTTAGGTTTGGGATCCTCCCAGTAAACGATTTCACTTTGGGCTGGAAAAAGCATGATGGCAAAGATAATTCATGTCCGGGCTGTGCAGCCCCTACAGAGTCCGTGGCACATCTCTTCTTTGCTTGTCCAGCCTATAGGGTTGCCAGGAGGATTTGGCTAAAGCCGCTATGCAGGGGTTTGGGCATTAGATGTCATAAAACGGCCCTGCGGATACTCAGCACTGATACTTCCTCTATTGCTATGGTCTGTGGAGTTGCGAAATTTCTGGGCAGTGCTTGGCGATCCCGTATGAGGTGTTGTAAAACTTACTCTTGCCCACCTATTAGTTAAAAGTTCTTGGTTAGGATTTCTATCATGTCTGATATGCGACTTGTGTTTATCCTTAGTAGGGTATTGGTAAAATGCCGCTTCTATTTTTATGTTTGGTATTTTATATATTGTATTGTGCTGTTATATTGCTCTTTTATGATGAAATTTCATCGAATAAAGAATTGTTTCATGAGTCGGCGGGATCCGGTTCCTGTCCGGCGCTAGGGCTGTTGGGAAAGGTAGTCCCCTCCACACAGCGGCCGCGTATTGAATGGCGGCAGCGGGAGGGAGACAGCACTCGTTTCACTGATGGCCAGGTAGGATGCGGCGTCAGGGATCACTCAGCCCTCCAGGACACGGTTTTCTGAAAAGTCACCCGCTTTGCCAGTAGTTAGGTCAGTTTTTAAGCGCCTCCAGGCGCGATAGCAGAGTCGGCGGGTTCCGGTTCCTGTCCGGCGCTAGGGCTGTTGGGAAAGGTAGTCCCCTCCACACAGCGGCCACGTATTGAATGGCGGCAGCGGGAGGGAGACAGCACTCGTTTCACTGATGGCCAGGTAGGATGCGGCGTCAGGGATCACTCAGCCCTCCAGGACACGGTTTTCTGAAAAGTCACCCGCTTTGCCAGTAGTTAGGCCAGTTTTTAAGCGCCTCCAGGCGCGATAGCAGAGTCGGCGGGTTCCGGTTCCTGTCCGGCGCTAGGGCTGTTGGGAAAGGTAGTCCCCTCCACACAGCGGCCGCGTATTGAATGGCGGCAGCGGGAGGGAGACAGCACTCGTTTCACTGATGGCCAGGTAGGATGCGGCGTCAGGGATCACTCAGCCCTCCAGGACACGGTTTTCTGTTTTGCTCATTATCAGAGCGGGTCGGTGTGAGTGCCCTGCTGCAGGCTGCTCTCGCTATAGGACAGTTGTGCACGTGCTCCCAGCGTGCATGAACGTCCTGCACAGACCTGGCTGTAACCAGCTAGCATGTGGCACCCCATGTGGCACCCCTTCCCCAGCCTACAGCTGGTCCCATCTTTAGCATCGCGCCGGCGTCTCACCGTTACAGAACAGATCTCAGTGACCATTTCCTCTTTAATTTTTTTTAAATTGTTATTATTATTATTATTATGGGGCGGAGGGTATGACCAGCCAGCAAACTGCAACAAGCATTGGCATAGCCAATAGGTCTCGCTTTTGGGACATAATAAGTATTTAGTTATGCAGCACAATATCCTTGGGACAACAACATCAACTGTTGCATTGCTAAACACTTATAAGATCCCAAAAGCGAGACCTATTGGCTATGCAAATGCTTGTTTTTCCTGAAGCTGGATTGGGAGGAGTGGAGGATGTTGTGCTCTTCGATGAATGTTGCGAGTTGACTGCTGATGGCTTTCTCAATAACTTTCGCAGGGAACAGGAGCAGGGAGATGGGTCTGTAGTTTTTGAGGTCGGTGGGGTCCATCGAGGGTTTCTTCAGGAGGTGGTTAACCTTGGCGTGTTTCCAGTCGTCGGGGAACAACGCGATCACCAGGGAGTGGTTGATGGTGTGGTGGAGCATGGGTGCAATGGTCACAGCGGCTCTGTTGAAGATGTGGTGGGGGCAGGGGTCTATGGAGGCCCCGGAGTGGATTGACTTCATCGTCTTCAGTGTATCTTCGATGGTGAGGGCTGTCCAACTGTCAATCGTTGGCTTCAGGGTGTTGGGGGTGGTTGGTAGGGGTTCCGTGTGTTGGTTGTCTTCATCGAAGTTGTCGTAGATGCTCATGATTTTGTGGGGAAAGAAGGTGCTGAGTTTGTCGCAGAGGTCCTGTGAGGGATGGATGTCAGTCGACTCGCTGGTGGATTGGGTGAACTCCTTGATGACGTTGAAGAGTTCTTTGCTGTTGTGTGCCTGTGTGAAGATTCTGTCTTCAATCGCTTTTTTCCTTGTTTTTCTGATGAGTTGGTGGTGGGCGTTGGTAGCGGCTCTGAAGTAGTTGTGTGATTCTGTGGATTTAGTGTTCCTCCATGTCTTTTCAAGGCGGCGGCAGGTGCGTCTGGACTCTCGAAGTTTGGTGGTGAACCATCTGGCTTTCTTGGCATGGGTGTCGTTTTTCTTGAGGGGGGCTACGGTGTTGGCACTGTCAGAGATCCAGCTGTGCAGTGTTCAGGCTACTGCGTTGGGTTTGTCGTTTTCCGCGATGGTTGGGGTGGAGTTGCTGAGTGAGGAGGTGAGCTGGTCATCGGTGATTCTGGTCCAGTTTCTTTGTGGGACCAGGTGCTGGTGTCTGTGGATGGTGGGTGTTCTGAAGGTGAAGTGGACGCATCGGTGGTCCGTCCATGGGAGTTTGGTGGGGTGCCTGAAGGTGATGGCCTTTCCTGTTATGAAAAGGGGGTCGAGGGTGTGTCTTGCAGAGTGCGTAGGTATGTCACGATTTGGCAGAGTCCAATGGTGTGAAGGTTGTCGAGGAGGGATGTGGTGTTGGGGTCCAGTTGGTTGTCGATGTGGAAGTTGAGGTCTCCCAGCAGGGTGAAGATGGTGGATGCGATGGCATGCGGGGAGATGATGTCCGAGATGGAGTTGGTGAACGGTCCGCGGGGTCCAGGGGGTCGGTAGATGAGGGTTCCTTGGAGGCTGGTGGTAGGGTTGGTCTGTATCTTGAAGTGTAGATGTTCCATCATGTCTGTGGGCTCATCGGGGAGTGTGCTTAGGTGGAGGGTGGATTTGTGGACGATGATGATTCCTCCTCCCGGGCGGTTGTGGCAGTCCTTTCTGGAGATCTTGTACCCTTGGGGAATGGCGATGGCGATGTCCGGTCCCAAGGTGGTGTTGGTCCAGGTCTCGGTGAGGAATGCTATGTCCGTGTTGGTGCTGTCGATGAGGTCCCAGATTTCGGTGGCGTGTTTTTGGAGGGATCAGACGTTGAGGAGGATGCATTGCAGGGTCTTCATTTTGGTTGTGTTCTTGCAGTCGGGTTGAGCTTGGTCCGTGTTCTTGACCGTGCTGTGGGTTTGTTGGCAGCGGTGGAAGCTGAAGGGTCCGTGGGTGTCGACTGGCGAGGCTAGCCTGCAGTTGTTGTTGCGGCCTGGGTTGAGTTTGTGGAGTGCAGTTGGGCTGTAGCATTGGCGGTGCGGCGGTCCAAGGTTCCTGGTGCTGGTCGCGGTCGGGTCTCGGACGGGTGCAGATGGGCTTGCCTTAGACGCGCCTGCTGTGCACGTCCACTGCCCGACCGCGCAGCGGTCGCCATTATGTAGGGGAGGGGAGGGATGCTCAGCTGGGAGGCAGGAAACGGGTTAGGGCAGGGGGCGGGCCACCGGCAGCAGCGGCCAGAACAGGGAGGTGGGCAACGACGAGGAGGTGAGAGAGGAGCAGAAAATAGAACAACGAATGGCAAGTAACAGAGCAAGGACACACTAAGCACAGTCAACGTAAAAACCAATAAAGAGAAGAAGATATGGTCGCAGTACACAATGAAGAGAAAAAGATAAGGTCACAGTACACAATAAAGAGAAAAAGATATGGTCACAGTACACAATAGCGAAAACTACAAAAGAGATAAGTAACTGCAGAAAGCGATGGTCGACAATTACCGCATCGCGGCATGCAGGGCAGCCACGGCACACAACAGGGCAGACAGCAGGCTAGAACACCCAGGCTGGGGGCTCAAAGGCGATGTCTGAGGCAATGGAGCTGTCAGAGAGAGTGCAGACCTGTGACCGAGGTCAAGGTCTAACTAGCACTCCCCTTCAGCAGTCGGCATTATGTAGGGGAGGGGAGGGACGCTCATCTGGGAGGCGGGAAACGGGCGAGGGCAGGGGGGAGGGGCCGCAGTGCAGCAGCAGCGGGAACAGGGAGGTGGGAACTGGCGAGGAGGTGAGAGAGGAGCAGAAAATAGAACAACTAATGGCAAGTAACAGACCAAGGACACACAGAGCACAGTCAACGTAAAACCCAATAAATAGAAAAAGATATGGTCACAGTACACAATGAAGAGAAAAAGATAAGGTCACAGTACACAATAAAGAGAAAAAGATATGGTCACAGTACACAATAGCGAAAACTACTAAAGAGATAAGTAACTGCAGAAAGCGAAGGTCGACAATTATCGCGTCGCAGCACGCAGGGCAGCCACGGCATGCAACAGGGCAGACAGCAGCCTAGAACAATCAGCTTGGGGGCTCAACGGCGATGTCGGAGGCGATGGAGCTGCCGGGGAGAGTGCAGGCCTGTGACCAAGGCCAAGGTCTTACTAGTGCTCACCCGCAGCGGTCGGCATTATGTAGGGGAGGGGAGGGGAGGGATGCTCAGCTGGGAGGCGGGAAATGGGTGAGGGCAGGGGGAGGTACCGCGGGGCAGCAGCGGCAGGAACAGGGAGATGGTAAACAGAGAGGGGATGAGAGAGGAGCAGAAAATAGAACAACGAATGGCAAGTAACAGAGCAAGGACACACTGAGCACAGTCAACATAAAACCCAATAAAGAGAAAAAGATATGGTCACAATACACAATAAAGAGAAAAAGACATGGTTACAGTACACAATAAAGAGAAAAAGATATGGTCACAGTACACAATAGCGAAAACTACAAAAGAGATAAGTAACTGCAGAAATGCGATGGTCGACAATTACCTCGTCGCGGCATGCAGGGCAGCCACGGCACACAACAGGGCAGACAGCAGCCTAGAACACCCTGGCTGGGGGCTCAACAGCGACGTCGGAGGCGATGGAGCTGCGGGGGAGAGTGCAGGCCTGTGACCGAGGTCAAGGTCTTACTGTAATGTATCATGTATTAACAACGTGGTCGTTGTAACGACCACGTTGTAAAAGCACACGATGTAATACATCACGTTGTAATGTTATATATTCCTGATTTATGCCTCCAGGATGAAGATATATTCGCCCATCCAACGCATGCACAGGGCCATGGGCCATTTTCCCTCACCTCTTAACCCCCCCCAACATCCACATGTACACATTTGTTCACCGAGCCGCCAGCACAATTTATTGCTAGATGCCCGGGGCTCCCTCTCACATTTTTGTTAATTCCCTAGGGTGGCATGGTGACACTCATCGTGCTCTTTAACACGAGTCATCCCTGATTCCAAGTACTTTTCCTGGATTAACAGGGGGTGATGACTTTCAAAACCTGAAATATACTTCCAGTTTGTGAGGTTGGTGAAAATAGTTGAGGCCTACGAAGATCAATGTTTGTCTGCTCCTTTCAAGGTGAATTTCATTTGTAGCCAATTCAAACAATTCTCTATTCCAAGTGGCTTATTTACAAGTTTGATTTTGTAGGATGTTTAGTTATACTACAGTAGTACTACTCACGCAAAGTGCAGTTCACAAACCTACATGTGGAGACCTCCACCTTCCTAGTGTGTCTGTGCAGAGATCTCCACCGTAGTAAATGTGGGAGGTACTTGAGGAGTGGCAGGTAAATGGGGATTACTGGCTCCTAAATAGGTGAAAGTATGGGAGGTGAAAGGATGTGTAAGGAGGATTTATGGAGTGAAATACAAATACAAACACCCACCCACAAATGAGTAAGCTCATTACTTTTCATAAACTACACATCTGAAGTTACAAAAGCCAAAAATGTCACAAAACAATAGTAAATGTATTCCAGATAACCCTTGAAGTAAGTCTAGCACCACACATGTCCAGTCACAGGTACTGTAATACATTCCTGCAGAAAAGAATGGCAACACAAAATAACAATAGAGAAAAATAGGAAAATAATTGGAAAAAGTTTTTCAAAAAATTATTTTTCATTGTTTTAGCTAGGCTTATTACACTTAAAACACAACTCGTAATGTAAGGCAAGGAAGTATTGACTGTGGACTACAACACCCATCTTCAGTTAAAACACATTAGAACACCAACCGGTCACATACAGGCTAACCATATAAGTTCAAACCTCACACTCCAAACAATTTGTTGGCATTCGCTATGTCGAAGAGGTGTTCAATTCCAGGAATCAGGGAGAACATAGAGGAAAACTATTCCAGTTACTGACGGCAGTCACTCTGCTATTCTGGGGTCAGAGTAGAGTAGAGGTTAACACTTTCTGATGACCCATCATGTTCTTGGGCAGACAGGAGGTCAGGGATAAGCTGGTTCTCCTCTTTCACCCCTTCTTCTGAAACCAGGAGCATGCTAACCTCGGACTTCTCAAAGTGAGGTTTGAGGTGGTTCAATTGGACTACTCTTAAGGGGTTTCTAGGGGTCTTGAAATCCACTAGGTAGGTGGACT
The DNA here is from genome assembly GCF_964204655.1 of Triturus cristatus. NCBI lineage: Eukaryota > Metazoa > Chordata > Amphibia > Caudata > Salamandridae > Triturus > Triturus cristatus. The sequence goes on along the minus strand of NC_140585.1, from coordinate 1,270,329,229 downwards.
CCCCCTTCTGCTCCTTCACCTCATACGGGCCTGTCCAGTGATCCTAGAGAACTCTGAGCGCCACAGGTTGCATAACCCACACCTTCTGGGCGGGGTGAAACTTACCAGAGGGGCCTTCTGGTCATACCAGAGCTTCATACCTTCTTGACTTGCCTCAAGATTGCTTGTTGCCTTTTTAAAGGCTAAGAGGTCCCCTAACAGGGTGTGCATAGAGAGCTTAACTGGGCTAAATTCAGCTCCCTTTTGTGGCACTTCCTGTAGGCAAACAGAAGGTATGGCATGAGGACATCACACTTGCGCTTCATTGGCACAGGTAGACCCATTATCATTCCTTTGAGGGTCTTATTAAATCCCTCCACAAGACCGTCTGTTTGGGGATTGTGGAGAACTTATAAATTAATCCACACTCATCCCACATGGACTTCATCTACACTGACATGAAGTTAGTGCCTCTGTGAGACACTCCCTGTTTGGGGAACACCACACAGGTAAAAAATCCCATCAGGGGCCAGCGCAGGTGCAGTCACTGGCCTCAGAGAGATTGCCTCTGGGTAGTGAGTGGCGTTGTGCTCCAAAACCAGGATGAACCTAATGACTAAAGCTGTGTTGGAGTCCAAGAGTCCAACAATGTTGGTGCCCGCCCTCTTAAAGGAAGTGCTAACCAAAGGTAATGGGATCCGGGAGCCCTGTGTTTTCCCTGATGTTCCACTGGCCTGGCAAATAGGACAGGACCTACAGAATGCATCTAAGGCCATCTTCATACAGGGTCAATAGAAGTGCGCAACATGCCTGGTGAAGGTCTTGCCTTGCCCCAGGTGTCCTTCCAGGGTTATGTAATGAGCAAATCCTAATTGGAAGGGCCCATGATGCAGGCTACCAACACACAGGCTGTCCTAAGTTCAGGAACCTTAGGCTCGCTACATAGGTTGTCTCCAGGTCAGAGGTATCTCCTGCTGGGTGGGCCTCAGCTTACCACCTCAAGCCCTCTACAGTGGGGCACTCTTTCTGTTCTTTTCAGAATTCCTCTCCGGTAGGTTTTCCATCAACTTGCCAACCAGCCAACTCAGGCAGGTCACCCAGGGTGGCAGTATCCTCCCTGGTTGGCTCAGGAGCATCCTCCGCAGGTTCCCCGTTAACCTGACCATTGGAACTTCAGGGGCTGGTTTCCCATTCCCCTTGCCCTCACTCTTCTTGGCAGCTGCCTGGGCCATTGTCAAGGTTCCAGGCACCCTTGACTCGCCTCTAGGGCTGTCATGGACCTTTTGGTTATATAGACCCATTTATGCAATCCCAGCATCTCCAAGTGCAACCTTACATCTACCTCCCTCCAGATAGTGTGATCCAGGTTATTGACTAACAGACAGTCTATAGGCATTTCAAGACTCACAGCTACTTTTAGAAAACCTGATACTCCCACCCACTGAAAGGGAGCCAGAGTCATCTGTCGATGATTCTCACAGTTGTCTGCAATTATGACTTTGTGGAATGTGTCAGGGAGGGCCTGCCCTGAGGCACCAGCTGACACCTTAGAGTAGTCATGCTGGCTCCTGTGTCCTCAGAGCCTCCACCCGTTGCCCATTGATAGAGACCCACTGCCTATACTTAGATGTATTTGCAGGCATATGGGTTTTTAGCACCATCTCTCCATCCCCCAGGGACATTAGGGTCACCTCTGTCTGCTTCTCACAGCTAACTGGGAATACCTCCTCCCCAAGCAATACTCACCATCCCAGGTGTCTGCCCACCAGTGAGAATCTGTGCCCTCTTGGGACATTTGGGTGTCTCCCTTGGAGTGCCAATGCTTGTAACATTCTGCACATTGGGGGACAATCCTCCCTGTCTGCACTTAAAATAATCCCTTGATCTTGGATTCGGACTGGGACTGGTTACCACTGTTCCCTTGGAAAATATTTTGCGGGCTTTTGAGAACTCCTTACTTTCAAGTTTTTCTCACCTCTCTTACTTCTGGTGGGAACCCTGACCACTCTTTTGGGAGTCTGTCCTAGATGCCTTTTTGGACACTGGTGCTGACCCAGAGGTCCACCTCCTCAACAGGCTTCCTGGGGTCAGTCAGCTTGCTGTGCAGCGGTGTAAAACAAGAATGGACATGTGCTCCCTGAGAATCAATTATACAACCCATTGTTATGATTAACTTTGCTGTCCCTTATCCAGTCATTTGGTACCTTGTTAACTTAGGAAATACACCCAAGACTGTTTGGGGAGTTTGTGGCTGTCCTGAAACTCTGGTGATACTTTTCTGGGGTCATGGGGGTGTACCTGGTTTGGTCCTCTACTGCTAGGATCAGAAGAGTGTCCCTCCCCACTGGAGGCATATGCTTCCACAGACCACTTCACCAGTCCTCCTCTGGGATTTTCTGTACTCTCAGGGTCACCTCATAAGCTGAAAACCATTTATCAATGTCATTTCCAACCACATGACAGGGTACCAGGTCTTTGGGTATACAGACCTTCCTATTCACCGATGGTATGCTTGCGCTCATGGGCCATTCTCCTTTCTTCTATGGGCAGTCTCATTTCCTTAAGTGCCAGTTCTTTCTCCATTTTTAATTTCGCGATTTGCAGCCAGTTCCTCTGTGGAATGGCCATTCAATACAACACTTCCTGCTCTGGCAGGGAGTTCCAATTCAGGAGATGGGTACTCCACCTCCCCTGAAGGCAGTATTTCTGGGCTGATGTCCAGATCCTGATCCTCCTCATCCATAATCAACCCCATCCTCCTTATCCTCTGTGGTTGTTGTCAACTGGTTGACCTCTGTCCAGGCCATCAAAGATTTTGCAGCGCCAACATTTTGGTGCCCTTCTTCATTTGCAGTCCCCTTTCCTTGCAGTACTGTTTAAGCTCAGCCACAGTGTAACATTCCAAGAAGACCAGCTCAAACTCCATTACTGCAGGTATGGTTTCACACAGTCCAGTAGCAGGAGTGAGGGTGGATTTCGAAAAATAAAAAGCCAATCAAGGAGAATTTAAAGAGTTTGAATCGGTCTTAGATTATTTATGTGGGGTGGTAGTGTAACACAAGATTATTGTTTGGCACTGCACAAACACAAGTCCAAATCTTCACCGCTGAACACTAGTATAAGAAATTGAGTTACTGGTTGAGGGAGGTGAAACACTTCTTAACAAGCAAACCCTAAATTAACCTGTACTCAACCCTTGTGTAGCTTGGCACAGTGCAGTCAGGCTTAACTCAGAGCCAATTTGTAAAGTATGTGTGCAGCACTTCAAACAGTAACACAGTGAAAACACACCACAAAAGGATCCCACAACAGGTTTAGAAAATAAGAGTAATTTTTATTAAATTAAACAAGACAAAAATCCAATAAGTAGAACAGGAGATATACAGGTCTAAAGATGTTACTAAAATTAGTGCAAAAAATCTCAAAGCACCAACAGAGGATATCTGGTCATACCACACCAGGACAAAGTCACAAGTTTAGGCTGATTGCCATAAAGTGTGGTCTGGCTACAGGGACCCAGTTAGGCCTACTAAACAAAGTACCATAAATCCTTGTTTGCGGAGTGTTGCAAGGGCCCGCGTCAAAGATATGTTGCGCAGCCGAAGCGATGCATCAGTTACAAGATGAGGTGAGGTCCAGCTGCATCGTTGAGGATTCTGTTGATGAGGGCTTGCAATGCAAAATCGGGGCTGAGGATGCTGTGTGGAATTGAGGCAATGCATCGTTGTTGGGGCTGGTGTTGACGGGGGATGCGAGGGCCTACGCCGAGGATACATTTCATAATGGCGGTTCCGATGAGGCGACGGGCTGCAAAAATGCACCAGCAGTGATGCGTCGGATTTGCGCTGGGTTGGGCCACACAGCAGAAGAGATACATCAATTCAGCTAAGTCCACAGAGGCTGGCAGAGCACCTTAAGCCCACCTACAAGGTTTCAGGACTGGGGTGGCACCACTTGGCAGGGTAGACTCACAGATGGCAGAGTCCAGGTGCTGTGATCAGTGTTGTTGGAGGCTTCTGTCCCTGCAGCTCTGGTAAGGATGTCAGCCAACTAAACCATTGAGTCACTTTGGGGTCCTGGGTTCAACAGATTCAGTCCTCCTCACTAAGGCAGAAGGGCAGCAGGCAGCAGGTCAGCACAGCAGGGCAGCAGTTCTTCAGAGCAGCAGTCCAGCATAGTGGCAGTCTTTTCAGCAACACAGCAGTCCTTCTTCCTGGTAGAGTATACACAGATCTCCAAAAGTGCACTGACGGGTTGGTGTCTGAGGTCTAGTATTTATACCCAGTTGTCCTTTTTAAATGGGGGAGAAGCTTCTAGAGATTTCCCTTTGAAGTTCCCAAGCATCCTGCCTTCTCTGCCAGGCCTCCAGACTACCTACAGCCCTTAGTGAAGAGCCAGGACACAGCCTATTCAATTTAAGTATGGCTGTGCTCGGTTCCCCCCTCCCATCCTGCCAGTGATGACCCATCCAGATACACTTGACAGTTGAGCATTGTGTATTCGTGCTAGACAGCCACACACAATAGTCTTTCTATTGTGTGTGGCTGTCTAGCAGGAATACACAAAGCTCAACTGTCAGCTACACCCAGTCATGTGGGACCCGGAGACAGGCCTCAGGCACTAAATGGTAAAGGTAGGAAATGTCAACTTTCTAAAAGTAAACACAAGGAGAAGATGGACGGAGCGATGAAACTTTTCAGACACTCACCCCCAGTCACAGATCTGGTTTGAATTCATCATTGTTCTTTAGCTCACTTCACCACCCTAGCTCAGACCCATATATATACAAATCAGTATTGACTCTGTGCCTCATGGGAACAGTCCAGCCCGAACTGCCAAGGCAGGTCTTCCCTGGACTGGAAACAAGCATCCTGGGATTGGTTTCGGAGTAACACCCCTCATCAACCAGGCTAGCTTGAATCCAGTGGCAAAGTGAGCAAGGTACTGGGAGGACAAGGTCTGACTGTCAAGGCCAGTAAGTGTCAGATAGAGCAGGGTTCAGTTGTGGTGCAGCCCATTCAGGCCAAAATCCAAACCATTCTGGCTTGGGAACTACCCAAGATCCAGACAGAGGGGAGAGACATCTTAGGCCTCACCGGTTATTACAGGAGATTTGCCAAGAAGTATGGCACCATTGTGTCACCCTTGACAGAGCTGACTTCCAAGAAACCCAGGCAGGTGATCTGGACAGAGACGTGCCAGGACTCTTTTGACTCCTCAAAGTAGGTCATGTGCCCAGCAACCATGCTGAAAGCCCAGGACTTCTCCAAAGAATTTGTTGTACATACAGACACCTCAGAGCATGGCTTATGGGCCATACTCTCACAGCTGATCAAAAATCAAAAAAGTTCTGGATCAACCTGTAGCCTTCATCAGTAGGAGGTTACTTCCCTGGAAACAAGAGGTGGAGTGTAATAGTAAAGGAACCCTTTGCAGTGGTCTGGGTACTGAAGAAACTGAGGCCATGCCTGTTTGATGCTCACTTTCAGGTTCAGACAGAGCACTGACCCTTCAGATGGCTAATAAAGATGAGCAGTGAGAATCCCAAACCTTTGAGGTGCTCCAACTCCCTACAAGGAAGGGAATTTAAAGTGGAACACCGTCCTAGAGCAGACCACACCAATGCTGAAGGTCTCTACACGATTTTTGCCTTAGTGTAGAGAACGTCCAAGGGGTTGGGAAGTTGCCCCCACTTTCAGCTGAGGGGGACATGTGTTTGACCTGGCATCCTTAGAGTGGTGTTCCCCCTAACTTTTTGCCTTCAACCTTCCTGTTTGCCGACTTCGTTTTTGCCGGCTTGAGGAGTCAGCACACTTTACAACTGCAAACCAGTGCTAAAGTGCTTGTGTGGTCTCCTTATAACATGGCAGAATTGGCTTATATCCAATTGGTATATTTAATGTACTTGTAAGTCCCTAGTAAAGTGACACTACCTGTGCCCAGGGACTGTAAATTACATTCTACTAGTGGGCCTGCAGCACTGATTATGCCACCCACTTAAGTAGCACTTTAAACATGTCTCAGGCCTGACAATGCAGCCTGTGTTCAGTTCTAAACTGTCCTTTAAATCTGACAGTTGTCAGGCCCAAACATTCCTTTTTCCCACAAATAAGTAAGCCCTAGAGCAGGCCCAGGATGGCCTAGAGGGCAGGGTGCAATGTACTTAAAAAGTAAGACATGTACTCTAATGATTTATATGTCCTGGTAGTAAAAAACTCTTACATTTGTTTTTCACTACTGCAAGGCCTACATATTCCATAGGATAACATTGGAGGTACCTTATTACATTTAATTCACTTTAATTTCCAAATGGGAACAGGTGACAGTTCATGTTTAGTGTCTTTGGAATTGTAATTAAAAAACCTCACTTATTTTGAGGACAGATTTGATATTACAATTGAGAAAATGCCACTTTTAGAAAGTTGTGGTGAAATGTGGGTGGGCAAAACCTTGTGCACCCATCTGTCGCACTGCTAAGTGGGAAACATCAAGATTAACCACTCCTCGTTAATTTATCCTTATTCATTATTTCATTCCAAACTTTGTACTGTTGCTTCATCATTATTTCATCAACTTTATGAAATCACCGCTGAGACAGCGTAGTTCCACCTTCATGCTTTATTTCATAATTTCCTTTTTCATTTTTTCTTATGTCTCCTGAGTGCCCATTACGGCATTTCGCAGCGACACGTTAAAAACAAAGTTCAAGGCAGACCATACATCATGGTAGACTCATTTCTTGTGTCTATTTGTTTTTCACTACTGCAAGGCCTACATATTCCATAGGATAACATTGGAGTTACCTTATTACATTTAATACACTTTAATTTCCAAATGGGAACAGGTAACAGTTCATGTTTAGTGTCTTTGGAATTGTAATGAAAAATCCTCACTTATTTTGAAAACAGATTTGATATTACAATTATGAAAAGGCCACTTTTAGAAAGTTGGCATGTTTCTCCCTTAGACATTTTGTTCCTGGAGCCTGTCTCTAGGCCACATGACTGGGCTTTGCGTATTCCTCCTAGACAGTCATACATAGTAGGGAGCCTAGGTGTGTCTGGATGGGCCATCACTGGCAGGATGGGAGGGACGAGTTGGGTACAGCACCACTTACACTTGAATAGGCTGTGGCCTGCCTTCTCACAAAGGACTGCATACCCCTTGGAGTTAGTCTGGAGCCAGGGCAAGGATGGCAGGGAACCAGAGTGCTTCAATGGCAAGCCTCTAGAGTTTTCTCATACTTCAAAGGCACAACAGATTATAAATATTGGACCTCAGACTCCATCTCTTCAGTATACTTCTGGACCTGTGGATACTCTGCCAGAAAAAAGAACTTCTGTGCTGCTGAAAGGACTGCCAATCTCTGGCCTGCTGCCCTGAAGGACTGATGCCATTTGGTGCTGACCTGCTGCCCTCTTTATTGGGTGAGGACTGGACTTGCATCTGTTGAACTCATGACCCCAGAGTGACTCCAAGGGCTTTTTGGCCATCCTCCTGACTTGAGCCTTATACAAATGGTTCCAGTAACCTCAAACCCATCACCTGGATTCAGCCATCAGTGAGTCTACCCTGTCAAGTGGTTCCACCCCAGCCCTAGACCCTTGAAAGTAGGCCTAAACGTTTCTGCCAGCCTTTGTGGATCTTGCGAAACAAGCACCTCCTCTCTGTTGCGTAGTGCAACACTGAGCAGAACCAACGGATTGTCGCCGCTGCGTGGATCTTACCTGTGGCCAAGACTTGCCTCGCATCGCAGGGTGCCAACTCATTGGACCTGCCACTGTGTGATGCATCCTTGGTGCAGGCCCTCGCATCACTCGTTGACGGCAGCCATGACACCAGACTCCACATAGCAGCCTTGCAGTTCCTCAGAACCAACTCATTGCCCCCACTGCACGATGAAACCTCAACATCGGATTTCGCATTGCAAGCCCTCAGCAATAGGATCCTGTGTGGCGTTACAGGACATTGCATCACATAGCTAGTCGCATCTTGGAACCGAAGCATCGCTTTGGCAATAAACATATCTACTATGAAGACCCTCGCAATGCTCCACAAACCAGGATTTAAGGTACTTTGTTCAACAAGCCTACCCGAATCCCAGTAGCTGGCCTGTGCTCCATCGTGGTTGGCCTGAATTTGTAACTTTGTCCTGGTCCAGCACGACTAGATATCCACTGTTGCCGCCTTTGCTTTTTGGTGCTATTTACACTGCACTCTTTAAACTTGCATATCTCCGGTTCTACTGATTGGATTGTTATTGTTTCGGTATTGTATCATTTAATAAAAAAATACCCTATTTTTCTAACCCGGTGTGGGGTCTTTTTTGTGTGTTTTTTTCACTCTATTACTGTTTGAAATGTTGCATGAATACTTTAGACATTGCTTCTAAGTTAAGCCTGACTGCTCTGTGTCAAGCTACCAGAGGATTGAGCACTGGTTAATTTAGGGTTGGCCTGTGCCTCACCCTGACAAGGATTTTGGTTGCTACTTGACCAGGGCTTACACCCCAGTCAACCAACAACCCAATGTCTTACAGGGTGTGGCAGTCAGGTTCTGTAAACTGATGAGCTGTGACTATTCATTCTCTATGCACTCTGAAGATGTGGGTCTGGCTTTTCTGTCAAGTGCTGAACTGGTTTATGGCTACATTCACTCAGTGAAATGCTGAGTTGTATGTCTGGCTGCTCTCCCTCCGCAGACAACTGAGCTGGGAGCCTTGCAGTACTACTCCTGTCAACTGACAGGATGTGAAGCTACCTGCACAAAGAATTGCTTAGATGCATGCTTGGTAACTCTTGTGTTAGCAACATGGACTGCTGGGATAGTTGCTTGCTTCCTCTGGGACCTGTATGGATCTCATTACATCTGCTCTAACTTTGTGTACAGTTGAGGGGTATGTGTTTTTAACTGTAGACTCTTTCTAATGTCCCTTGATATGGGTTTTGTGTAATTAGAGTAAGAGAGAGATTGTGAGTTTGTATTTGTGTGTGCTTGCTCAGTTCCTTATGCTCCCTAATAGAGTCGGGTCTGGCTATAAGGTAAGCTAGCAGTGAAAGAAGGACTGGTCTGGCAAGTTAGTCTGTGACTGTGGGATTATTTTGTTGCCTGGTGGGCCAGGGTTACTGTTAATTTCTCTGATATTACCTCCAATATTGCTCGCAGTCAGCACAATTGCATGCAATGTCCCATACTTAGCAAAGCGCCTATAAGTTTTGCCGTTACAAGTTCAAAACTGCGCTGATTTGCAAGAGCGGGTCACTTATTTAGCTATTGGATTCACTAATTGGCTCACTTTTATTTGGTGCCTGAGCCTGCTTTCTCTCCAAGTTTGATTCCGGACACTTCTCTTTCTCTTCTCTGTGTCCACCAGACAGACAGTAAATACTGAGGGCCAGATTTATCAATCTTTGACGCCAAGCAGTAAGATGACTTGCTGCTCTGAGCTGCACTGCATGAGTCAGAGACGTAGGAATGTGCCATATTTATCAATATAGGGAGCATTCCTGCTCTCTGCCTGCACTGGCGCCAACACTGGCACTCTTGCGTCATGGTGCAAGGGTGCCTACATTGCAGGCAGGATTGTTTTTGTGCAGGAAGGGACACGTTCCTACACAAAAACAATCCTCTGTGGCTTTTCCATCTTTCTAAGTGTGCTGCAGAATACAACACACTTAGCAAGAGAAAACAACAAGGAGATATAAAGATATTTCTCCTCATTACATCTCCCCTGGGAAGACGTATCATTTTGACTCATTCCCAGTTTTATCATGGTATGGGCACAACGTGACATTCACTCCTCTCCATTTCCGTCATTTTTCCCCATCCCGCTGCACCGAAAAACTCTCAGAATAAGAGCATGTTGTCCAAGGCGTAGTCTTTTAATTCACATCACACCAGATAATTTATCACAGACCAATAGGAGAAAAACATCCTGTTGGGATATATTAATCATTCACAGCATCATGCTTTAGCCGCTTCAACCTGTCAAAGGCATTAAGTAAATTAGACATGACATTACACTTGAACTTGTGTTTGGCCGTACACTTTAGCAGCAACAACATGTCAAAGGCAGTAAGAAAATTAGACACAACCTTACACCTGCACTTGAGCTTGGCTGTACAGTTCAACTTGGCTGACTCAGCCCGCCAAGCTCCCCACTCAGCTGCGCATCTTGTGCCAGCAGGCCCCAACGCACTACAGCAAACAGTTGTATTACTTGAAATCCAGGGCACCGCATAGCACACCGGCCCACCGGGGTACCTGAACACAGGCAGCCTCCCCAAGGTTCTAATCAGTCCATACATTGCAGGTTAGGGCAGTGGCCCACCGGGGTACCTGAACACAGGCAGCCTCCCCAAGGTTCTAATCAGTCCATACATTGCGGGTTAGGGCAGTAGAGTCCAGGACCACCAGCAGGTCAGTCCCCCTTTTCCACCTACTCTCAGCACACGTGGATCCTACCCCCTCCTGGGTTCCATCCAGTCGCTGCACTTCCACTATTGCGCATCCCCCTTTGTTGTTAACGGTCAGCGCTCCGCCACAGAGTGAGAAGCTACCAGGCGCACTCGCCCTCCCCCCCCGGTGCTGACAATGCTCCCTATTAACCACCAGTATAATGTGGGTAAAGAGCTCCTGTGCTTTTTCAGACAGATGCACCCAATTCCAATGGAACTACTCCCTTTTACCTACTGGAGCAAGTTATGCCGCCCTTGTACTTTTTGCAGCACCTGCCAAGATTTCTTTTGTGAAATAGTTTAGCTTTACGAATGTGATCATTGCCTTAACTGGGACACCCCCAGCCCAAACTGCTGGCGGTATTAATCTCGACCACAGGCGCAAACAAGACCTTCCTCAAGCGTTGCCTTCCTAATGACATTATGTAATTCCCACCACATTAAGGAGCAAACGGACCAGATGCACTCCTAACCCCCTGGGTACCTGAACACAGGCAGCCTTCCCAAGCTTGTACTCAGTTTACACTAACGGACTTGCTGCTTTGCTCTGCAAATAAATGAATGCCTACAGCAACGTACACGTACCGGGCTGCACTCATCAATGGGGTGTAGTTGCCACCACTCAACTGCGAATTGGGAGACTGAGACACCAAATGCCACTTATTTTCCTGCTAGCGTGGGCTTTATATGTGAATGGAAGCCGATCAGCAAACCTCGTCTCCCACTTTACCGGACTCTGATGCCCTAAAAGTGGAACCCTGGCCCTAAATGTCTTTAAGCAGTCCCACTTGCCTGTGGATTATGCCACAGATAAATTGCAACCCTTGATTGGGATTTGCTTTTAAAATGCCTGCGATTCCTAAGGCCCACTCCATGTTAATTGTGTTGCTCACCACAAGTCCTCACTAAGAACGGACTCTGATGCCCCAAAAGTGGGACCCTGGCCCTAAATTTCCCTGCTTATTCCTCTCTTGGTGATGACTGACAGCATAACGGAAACCAAGGAGCCCCATCCAAGGATGTTCGATATTACCGTATTTCCTTTTGATGGTGCAAGGAAACCATAAAGTAACGAATAAGGACGAAGATGCCAGAGAACGCTATACTCACAAGCCGGTGGAGAACCCACGGCCCACTGAAGGTTAATTGTGTTGCACACTATCAGTGCTCACTAAAACTGCAAACCTGTAAAAATACAAATAGAACTGTGGCTACAAATCCTCGGCTATTGAATAAAGCCATCAACACGTAAATGTCTTTTAAGCAATTCCACTTGCCTGTGGATTATGCCACAGATCAATTGCAACCCTTGATTGGGATTTGCTTTTAAAATGCCTGTGATTCCTAAGGCCCACTCCATGTTAATTGGGTTGCACACCACCAGTCCTCACTAAGAACTGCTAACACTTAAAAAAGGAAATAGAAACTTTGCAGATAAATGTGCGCCAATTAAGTACAGCCCTATAAATTTGCTCTGGTTAGAGGGATGAGGTTTAAAAATGGATTTCCGTCCCAAACCCCACTCCATGTTAATTGTGCTGCACACCATCAGTCCGCCTGGGGGACTGCTGACGTGAAACAGAACTTTGCTGGGATGCAGTTTTACCAAAGCATCTGTTTCCTAAGGCCGCTCTTTGTTAATAGTGTTGCACACCAACAGTCCTTCATAAGGTGTGCTGACAATTAAAAAGGGAAGAGAAACTTTACAGATAAATATCAGGAAATTACGTACAGTTCCATAAACCTGTACACATTAGTGGGGTGAGCTTTGAAAATGAATTTCCTTCCCAAGGCCCAATCCCTGTTAATCGTGTTAATCGTGTTGCACACCATCCGTCCTCCCCCAAGGACTGCTGACACGTAACAGAAAAGAAAAACCATAACTCTGCATATCCATATTTAGCAATTTAGTAAACCCCTCTAATGGCTGTTTATATCACCACAATTCCTATTGCCTGTAGATCATGACAGGAATACATCACCACCCGAAATTGGGATGCGCTACTATAATGTTTGTTTTTAGTGAGGCCCACAGCATGTTAATTGTGTTGCACCCTACCTCTCTTTACTAAGGACTACTGACCTTTAAAAGAAAATAGGAAAGTGTGCATATAATTATTTGGCAATTAAGCAAAACCCAAATTAAGCCAAGCCCAATTAATGTCTACACATTATTGTGATGATCATGTAAAAATTGATTTTCTTTCCAAGGCACACAATGAGTCCTCACTAAGGACTGCTGACAATTTCCCACATAACCTGTGGATTATGACCCAAATAAATTGCTACCTGTTATTGGGATGAGCCATCTACCCTCACAAAGGACTGCTGATACTTGGAAGGAAAAGAAAAAACACTGCATCCAACTATTTGGCAATTAAGTAAAGCTACCCCAATATTGCCTGCATTGTTAGCAATTCCACACATCATCTACAGAATATGCCGCTAATAGATCCCTACACGTTGTTGTGAAGAACTTTAAAAAATGCAGTTAATTAATGCCCAGGAGAAGGCAGATTCCTTAGAGCAACGCCCGGATATGTTTCTGGGTGATAATGCTCTTAAGCAAAACAGTATAACCCAACAAATCTCTTTAGATTGCCACCTCTTTAATACCTCCCCGGGATCATGTCCTGCACCGGGATTCAGCAGCACACCTTGGGTCAACCCATTAACGTGCACACCATAAACATATCAACAAAGAAATGTTGTGCCACCGGGTTGCAACTGAAAAGTTGGGAAAACATTCAAACCACCATCCCAATTGACAAGGGTCACTACCCCGCCGCATCAGCCCATCCATATCACTGATACATAGCATTACTTTTATTTGCATTGTGCACTTTCACCCCCAACCGGGCATCTTGATGCTGAATAACTGATGCTTATTTTCCCAAGTGAATGGTGCTTATTTACCTACCTTCGCCGCTAAGTATACACGCCAGGAATTTAACCTGTGACCATGAGATCGAACACCGGCCCCTGCAATGGATGCGTTATCACACCACACGGTCAACACGTGGACGAGAACACCATAAACAATTCAACAAAGACATGTTGTGCCTTAGGGCTGCAACCAAAAAGTTGTGAAGATGTTCAAACCACCATCCCAACAGGCAAAGGTCACAACCAGGTTGCCGCAGCCCATCTCTATTTTTGACACATAACATGACTTACAGTTGCACCGTGCACTTTCTCCCCCAGGGGGCGTCTTGCTGCTGAAGAAAAGATGCTTATTTCCCCACTGAATGGTGTTTATTTGTCTACCTCCGCCAAGATGAAAGGCTAAGTATACCCGCCGGGAATTGAACCTGTGACCATGAGGTCCAACACCGGACCCTGCAATGGATGCGTTAATCCACTCATCCACCCGGCCCGGCTGAGTGAACCAAGACGTCCCTGTATCCCTATTGTTGGGAGCGAGAGCCCGCCCGCTAGGTGTCTCACCTTGGCATGTCTAATTAAAATACCGCATGAATACCCTCACCATACAGTAAACCCATTATTTGAATATGGATCGTGCTACCTCCATCTCGGCGAGGACCACATGAAACAATAACTGTGTTACTGTGGCCCACACTATTCCTGCTTTCTCATCAGCACTACATCTATTGCTATGCCAATAGTAGAGAACCAACATTAACCCTGACCATGAACCGGGCCCCCATACCCGCTGCCCCCACCTATGGGAGCGGCCTCATAATGATAGTAAGCTCTTAATTTCATACTCCCCCGCATACGAGAGTGGCCTCATTCCAGCGTGGCCCCATAACCTTATAAATGTCTGAAAACCACAACGAACTGCCATTGCAGCGGCCCCCTATATGGGAGCGTCCCCCATATGGCAGTATCCTCAGTATGCCTACAAGCAGCCGCAACGCCCCCCACATTCTTTTGTATGGTCCGTGCCGCTATTACCGCTGCCCCTGCCTGCAGGAGCGGCTTCATTATCGCCTAACGGTAACAGTGCCTGACCCGATAGGGACTGAACACCATACCCGTGCTGCGAGCCGCCCCTGCCCCTTCCCTCATACGAGAGAGGCTTCCTTGCTGCACGCTAAACCATTGAAATAATTCATTAACTCAAACAAGTTGTAAGGCAAGTCAGTTTCAGAACCTTAAGGACTCGTAAGTACTCGGCCTCCAACGGTAAAAATCACACAATAACGTCCCCAGAAGAGCAAAAACAACATACCTAGTCAACGCTCTCCACGATAACTTCGGAAAATATATTTTTTCTCCAACCCTGTCTAGGACCATAACAATCATTTAATGTGGAGGCAACAATGAGTTAGAATGCCCCTATGTTTAAAAATAGGATATCTGAGTACTGTTTTGATGTATTATCTATTTGCAGAATTTATTTTATGTTTGTTGTCACTATGTTATTGTGAAAACAGCAAAGTTTGTTTAATGTTAAATGTTTAGGACAAGTGTTTGTCACACTGAGGAAGTGTTCTCCTTGTTTCAAAGTAATTCAAATCATTGTAAATTAAATACAACTCGCAGTCAATAAATAGGCTTGCAGAGAAAAGTTAAAATTGTAATCTATGGTGTCAGAGGTACTTGCTTTTCAAAAAGTTTCATTCCAGATTCCGTCCTCTGAAAACCTCATTGAATCCCCCCCTTTCTTGTTATGTAGCTCTGTTATTAACAGCATCTCTTTTGGTGAGTTAACACGTATGAGGAGGAATTGTAGTGAACAGAATACTTTTCTATCCAATGTGAGAGAAACAAAGAAAAGATTTCAAAAGAGAGGCTACAGTAATAAGATTCTAGACAAGGCCGAACAAAGAATACTTTCTACAGACAAGGAATTGACATTACTGGACAAGGCTACTGTACGAGAAAACTGCAAAAATGGAGATAGGGTCAGCTTCATCACACAATGCACTACAAAAGCAATAGTATTTTCAGGGCCTTTAGAAAAAACTGGCATCTTCTTACCTCCATCTCGGGACTGAAGGATTGTATTACCGATGCGCCCGCCATTACATATAGGAGGGGTGTCCCGCTGAGAAAACATCTTTGTCCTAGCTATGTTACGACCCCTCAAACTAGTGCCAGCTGGTTACTAAAAAAACCTAATGGATTTTTTACTTGTAGTAACTGTAACATCTGTACTAATGGAAAAAACAGAACCAAGTCCTTTGCCTACAACAGCCCACGAATATATAACATCAATCAGTTTATCAACTGTAACACTACTTATGTGGTATATGTATTGGGATGTGAGTGTGGTACTATTTATGTGGGGAGTACCATCCGCTGCCTGAAAACTCGTATACAGGAACATAGGAGATGGGATACCAGATATCCCATTACTGAACACTATAACATTAAACATAATGGCAGTACCACTTTTTGGTTCCATGGCATTGACCATGTCCCAATTGGCAAGAGAGGATTCAATAGGGAATTGGCCCTCAGACAGATGGAGTCCAAATGGATTTGTCGTCTGTGTGCTACTATACTGGGTCATAATTCAGATACTGAAATACATTACTTTCTTTAATATAGGCCAGTTTAGTCCTCCCTTTGTTGATGAACATATTTGCTGTTATTATTGGATCTGTTAAATTATGAGATATGAAATACTTTGAAGTATTAATTCGTAGACATGTTTGCATGATTTTACGTTTACAATCTGGGACATTTTTTTTTTTGCAGAGTTTTATATAGCGCAAACTTGACCCGAATCCAATCAGGTATCAGAGCGCTTTACATAGCACCAGTTACGTTACATGAGGACACTTTTTTTTTTGTTAGGCACGGGGAGATTAAGTGATTTGCCCAGAATCACAAGATGTTCGGCGTCTTTTATGCAACTTTTTGGGTTGCACCTAGTGTTACTATCGTCTTTGACAGTTCTATTTTCTGCATGCCCACTTTTTCAGCTTCACTTTTCCAATTATTTTACTTCTGAGTTGTAATTGCTTGTTTGTACTTACTATTGGAGGAACCCCTATATTGGGTTTTGTTCCATATAGTCAATACGCGCCTATCTTTGAAGCAACTACCCGTTTCTTATTATATTTTTTAGTTGTGGTCCTTTATATTCATAATTTTTTTTGATTTGGTCTAATTTTTCTTTAAATCATTGTGTGGATCACTTATTATTTCAATATTTGTTCCTTTATATTCTTCGTGCATTTCATTATGTTGTTTCAATATTTGTGCCCGTTTTTATATCCTCTGTGCTTACATGGATTGCTATTCAAATATGGCGTCCATGTTTGTGTTACATTTCCCTTTTTTTCAAAAGCTTTTTCTTCCGGGCACGATGGTGATAACATTGTTACTGATCGGGCTGCCGGTTGGTGCCGCGGGACTTCCTTGGAAAGCGCTTTAATTGAATATGGCATGGCCGTTTTGTATCGGTTTGCCGCTTGTTATTGTCATTTCACTTTTGCCTTCATGGGTCGTTTTCTGCGCATTTTTCGAGTGGGGTTATTTCAGGTCAAATATTTCCTATCTTTTTTGCCTTTTGTGAATTTGGTTTCATTGCCGTTTGCTTGCCTCGTACTTCTCACTTTCGTTTTATTTTTATTTTTCATTTTCTGGAATTTGGCTTATTGCCTTTGCTTATGTGTATTGTTTTTTCTTGGTTTCTCCATCGTTACAGATTATTTTATTATCGGGTTCTCTACCTGTAGTCCTTGGGATTTATTTACTTTAGTTGCGTGTCATTCAATGCTTTATGTTATCTTTTCTTTGTGCCCCCCCCCTTTTTTTACAACATAGGTGGGTGTAAGGTAGTAAATGATCACTCGAGGCACGTTGTAGTTTTTACCGCTATATTTATTTAGCGTACAAGTGTGGTTGTTCCGAGGAGCGCCGGCCGGCACTCTGCTCGCTCATATGCGCGCGCACCCCGGCGCCAGCATGGCCGCCTGCGTCACGTCAACGTGACGCGACAACAGCTAGACCGCTACATATCTCCCCCTTTTTACCAAACCAAAGATCAGTCACTTACAGTTCGCAGTTCAGTTCAAAGTCTTGGAACCGGGAAGGCCTTACAACTTGTCTTCCGCTCCTGGTCACCTTACCAATGTTCCCTCGAGCCCCTTGGCTCTGCGTTTCCTCGATTTCTGTTCCTCCACTCATCGTTCCTTCGCTGTTCATGTTGCCTCTCGGCCTGTCCATCTCTACCACTGGGGTCTCACCCCCTAACTCGCCTTCTTGCTCCTCTCCTGCACCTGCTTCTTCCTTTTTTTCACTTCCGCCCATCTTGTTCTCTTCATCCACGCCTTCCATGTCTTCACCTTCCGGACACCACTGTTCCCATCTCAATATCTTGTTGCACCGGGCCATGCGGTCCTGCGACCACACGTTCCCATCACTGAGCAGGGCCGCTCGATCATAAACTTCCTTAACCTGCATCGGCTTGCTGTACTTGCTGTCTCCTTTTCTTTGTAGGGTAGCCAGCTTTACTCTCACCCATTCTCCTCTCTCTAAATGAGTGTCCTTCACATTCCTCCTCTTATTGTAGTTATTGGTGTAGATGGCTTGTGCTCTCTCCAGATTTGTCCTTACTACCGCCGGAGACCATTCGCTGGTCACCACCTTCTCCTTCCAGATTCTGTTGTCGTGCGTGAAAGGTTCACGTCCTCTCAATATTTGAAACGGGCTGTACCCCGTGCTTGTGGGCGTTATTCTGTAGGCCCATACCATGTTCTCCAACGCTTTCTTCCAGTCTTTATTACAGGTGATGGCCGCTTGTATGGCCCCCATCACCACTCTGTTAAATCGTTCCACCAGACCGTTGCCTGCCGGATGGTATATGGCCGTGTGCTTTACAGAGATGCCATTTCTCCCCATGAATTGTTTCCATCTTTCTGACGTGAACTGTGGTCCATTGTCACTTAAGATGGACTTGGGAATTCCTTCTCGGGTGAATGTCTCCGATAGAAACTCCAGGATGTTCTCCGTGTCCATGGATTCGCTCACTTTTATTTCTGGCCATTTGGAATAACGGTCGATGAGGACACACACGTATTTCTGTATGCTCTGGTCATCCAGCACCGGTCCTAGAATGTCTATTGACAACTCTTCCCACGGGTTTGAGGGAGTGTCAAATTTTCCAAGGGCTGGACGTAGTGGTCTCAATGTTTTGTCGGCCCCTTGACATTGGGGACACTCTCTGACATGCCTCTCTGCTCTCATGTCCGTACCTGGCCACCAGTAGTTCTGTTTCGATCTGGCCTTGAGTTTCCCTATGCCAAGGTGGCCTTCATGTAATAAGTCCAGCAGCTTGTTGATGAGACTCGTGGGGGGAATTACTCTGTCTCCCCGGTAGATGAATATGCCCTTGTCTCCTACAGTCAGTTCTTCTTTCACGTCATAAAATGGTTTGAGGTTGGCTTTCACCTTTTTCTTATCAGGCCATCCTTGTGTGATGTGCGCTTTTACTTCCATAAGGTCAGAATCTTCTTCATAGGCTTCGGTCCACTCTTGTATGCTGATTATCTTCTCTTGGTCCTCTATGAGAGCTACCATCTCTCCTCTGTCCGCTGGGTCTTCTTCTCCCGGCTCCATGGCCGCCGCTCGACTCAAGTAGTCCGCCACTCGGTTCTTGTTTCCAGGGATGTACTCCACATCATATCTGAATTCCAACAGTTTTAAGGACATCTTCGATATCCGGGGTGTGGCGCTGGCGTGCCCGCACGATGTTAATACCTTCACTAACGGCTTGTGGTCCGTCTTGAGCAGAAATCGGGTACCCCATAGGAACTGCCGGAACCTCGTCATGGCCCACACTACCGCTAACATCTCCTTCTCGATGACGCTGTACTTGCCTTCTGTCTCTGTCAATGCTCTGGAGGCGAAGCTGATCGTCTCCGTGTCCCCTCTTCCACGGTCTTGCATGAGTACAGCGCCTAACCCCTTGTCGCTGGCGTCGGTGATGAGTATGGTGGCGCCTTGTGGGTCGTACCCCTTGAGTGGTATGGCTTCCGTGATTCCCTTTTTGATGACTTCAAATTCCGCTTGGGCTTCCGGTGTCCACTGGAACACCGTGCTCTCTCTGGTCAGTCTCCTCATGTTGTAGGTCCTGGACGCGAAATGTACCACGAACTTGCTATAGTACTCCGCCATCCCCAGGAACGATCTGACTTCCTCCTTGTTCTTGGGGGGCGGTGCTTCAACGATGGCTTTCACGTTCTCCGTCTTGGGTGTGATCCCCTGTCGCCCTATTTCATGGCCTAAATAGGTTACCGATTGCAGTCCCAACCGACATTTCGACCATTCTGCCGTGAGACCTTTGGCTTCCAGTGTTTGTAGTACTTCCTCTAGTTTCCGGTCATGATCTCTCCTATCTCTCCCCATCACTAGGATATCGTCCTGGAAGTACTGTACACCTTTGCAGTCTCTGAACAATTGGTGCATCATCTTCTGAAATACGGCTGCCGCCGAGGCTAGCCCGAACGGCATGCGACAAAATCTGTAACACCCAAACGGGGTGATGAACGATGTTAGGCTTTTGCTGTCCGGGTGTAGAGCTACCTGGTGGTAAGCTGATGTAAGGTCAATGGTGGAGTACCACTGAACTCCTCTGGTTTTTGCCAACATCTCCTCTATCTTGGGAAGGGGAAATTTCTCCACCACTATGTTTTTATTGAGTTCTCTCAGGTCCACACAGAGCCTGACCTTCCCGTTGGGTTTCATCACGACCACCAAGGGCGCCAGCCATTCGGCGCAGGTAATGGGTTCTATGATGCCCTTCTTCTCCAGATCTTGGAGTTCTGTCTGGACGGCTTCCCTTACTGCAATGGGCACATTCCTCACTTTATGTGCTACTGGTGTGGCTCCTTCCTTAAGCACTATTTTATGTTGAAATTTCTCCATTTTTCCTACAGTGCCCCCAAACACTTTTGGGTAGTTCTTCTTCCATCTGTTCATGTCCGGCCATTCCTCCTGTTCTGTGAGCAGAATTTGTTCCGTCCCTCCTGGGTCGAGTTTTATGCCTAGGTCGCCCTGGTCTAACCATCCTAGGACGGAGGGTCCTTTCTCGGCCACATACAGTTTGCACCACGCTGATCGGCCTCTGAACTCGAACAGTAGACGTCGGAAGCCTCGCATGGGAATGCGATCCCCATTATAGGTAACTGGTCGTATGTCTAGTTTCTCCAGATCAGGGCCCAACTTGGTTTGGAAATGTTCTTCCCACACTGCTCTCTGTATAATGGTAAACGGGGATCCGGTGTCTGCCACTACTGAAATGGTGATGCCGCCCATGGACATCTCTAGGACTGGTTTGGTTGATCTCTTGCCGTCTACGCTCAATACCTGATCGTATATACATAAGACGGTGACCACTTCTTCCTCTGTGGCTTCTTCCAGGTCTTCTGCGCTTTGGTCAACATATTTCACCACTCCTTTCTGTTGTTTCTTCCGACACACCTTCTCGTAGTGTCCCATGATACCGCAGTGCATGCATTTGGCTCGGAATGCCGGGCAACGTCTGTCGTGGGCTTCGTGGGACCAACTTCCGCACCTGTAGCACGTTTTCTTGTTCTCACTGTCCGCTTGTTTCCCTTGCCATCTGCTAGTCCCTTTGGCTATGGGTTGTTTGTTTTTCTGGTCCCTGCGGTGATCTCCCTCCTGTATCCTGTTCACCATGGTTGGGGTGACCGCCTCTTTTCTGGTAGCATCGGCGCACCTCTTCGAGAGTTCTGCCCTCTTCACTATGACCATTACTTCTTTGAGTGTGGTGTCCCCGCTCGCCCACAGCTTGTCTTGCACGTTTGCACTAGTGGTGTGCATGATCACCTGGTCTTTTATGAATTCATCTTCCCACAGTGCGTACTTACACGGGGCTGCTAGCTTTCTCAACGCTGCTACATACTCTTCGATGGATTCCCCCACCTTTTGTTTCCTTTGCTGGAAGTTATATCTATCCACTGAAACACAGATGGTGGGGCGGTATCGCTCATCTAGGTCCTCCACTGCATGCGCATACACATCGTCGTCTGTGTCTTCTCTCTTCGTTGGTACTAGACTCTTGTATATTCTCAGTCCTTCTGGGCCCAGATTTAGTAGCAGGATGCGTTTTTTTCTCTGGGGAGTGAATTTCTCCTCATTTTCGTCCTCCAGGACCCCTATGAAATTGTCTATATATTCCTTCCAGTCCTCCCATTTCATCAGTGGGTCTCCGGGTTTCGTTGGGAATTGCACGGGTGCAATCGCATACCCTGCCGGGGTACTCATCTTCACTTCCTTGGCGCTCGTTCCGTCGGTGGCTTTGCTCGGGGGGCTGCCTGGGGTGTTGTCGTTGTTCCCTGTGTGCTTGATTCTCTGGGGGCTCTTGTTACTGGACCCCACTTCCTCCTCTTTGGTAGCCAGCGCAGCGCTCTCTGTACGTGGTCACGTGTGAAGGTGGCGCGTGTGCTCTTGGCCGTTTGTGGATAGCGTCGTCCCTGTGGCCTATCTGCAGCTCGTGTGCTGTACTGTGGCACTGCCACGCTCCTCGGTTGCTCCGTACCTCGGATCGTCCAACGTGGTTGACTCGGACGTTTTCCGTGACTCCACCGCTCCAGGCAGGCCTGTCCAGTGTTCCGTTTTGGGCCTGGTGACCTGCTTGCGTGTCTTCCTTCGCCTCGTGGGGGCCACGTGGAGTGTTGCCCTCTCCTGTGCTCCCGCGTCGGTCTGGTCTCCGTCCCGACCTCGTCGCCACTGTAAGGTAGTAAATGATCACTTGAGGCACGTTGTAGTTTTTACCGCTATATTTATTTAGCGTACAAGTGTGGTTGTTCCGAGGAGCGCCGGCCGGCACTCTGCTCTCTCCGGGATCGCTCGGCGCGCTCATATGCGCGCGCACCCCGGCGCCAGCATGGCCGCCTGCGTCACGTCAACGTGACGCGACAACAGCTAGACCGCTACAGTGGGGTGTCAAAAATTCCTTCTTTTATATTTTTCAGATTTTTGGATCACGTGTTTGTGGGTTTGTGTACTCTTATCATTAAGTGACCAAACGAGAATCTTGGGACATTACTAATACGTACTTGTTGAGCTGAAATTTACGTTCTGGTGACCATCACCGCTATTACTGCTGAGATATCCTTTGAAATGTTGTGTTATTTTTATAGAATGGTTCGATTAGGTTATTATTATGCGTCCTTTTGTTATAGTCTTGTGTACATTTTGTTTTATTAGTTTGGAGTGTTAATACGTACTGCTTCATATTGTAACATCTAATTTAGGTGTTTATTATATCGAGCTTTAGATATCCACTCGTCTGGCACTTCATGTACTTTTACATATATATATATTTCCTTTTCGATCATTCACCTTCATTGAGCAGTATTATTTTTGTGCTCATGCTTATTTGTGTTCTTAGTTTGATCCAGTTACTCTTCTGGATTCAATACTGATATATATATTCTTTATACCAGATCATCGTACTAACAATTTGTCTCGGGAATACTTATGGGACTACTTATACTATACGACTTTCGCTGATTGCTACGATTATTCCAATTTGGTGAGTGGTGTGTCAGGTTTGTGATTATGAATACAATATACACCTTTTTTTGTTATTGTTTTGGTGTTTTCCTCCTCTTTTTCATTGAGTTCTTGGAGCTATTGGTCAGGCTATTAAACCCACATTTGTGCTTTGAAATAGTATGATTGTGTTGCCCATGACATTAGAATCCCACTGTATCCTTTAAGTTTGCTTATGGCATGTGCACCTTGGGATTACTAATTTCACTGTGTTTTATGTTTTTGGATCTATGAATGTTATTAGCCTTCGGGGATAATTTTGAGAGTATCATCTTCCAGTCCAAGGTCAAATATGTTTTGATTTTGCTTAGTTGTGACTGTACTCCTCACCCGACTAGGTAGATTATGAAAAAAAATTCCAGGATTGAAAAAAATAAGTGATGTATGTTTATATTATATGTTCATTTTAATCCTTCCACATACATTTGTGTTTTTGTATATTTTATTATTGTTTGTTTATATAAATATTGTGTATGTATTAGTGTTGATTTCTTTGTGTGTTTTTTTGTATGTAATAGTTTTTATATGCTATTTACACATGTGGTTCTGTCTATTTATTTGTTGTCGTGTTGCTTGTTTCAGCCCTGAAGAAGTTCTTGTGTTAAGAATGAAACGCGTTGGCTGAGGTTTTATCAAATCTTTTTATGTTACAAGAATAAAAGAAATACAAAGGATTTTATTTTGAGCTTGAACTTTTTGCTGGTGCACCTTCATTTTCTGTTTCAATCTACTCTTTTAAGTAAACAGACTTTTTTAAAGCAGTTCTCACAAACTGTCCCATATTGGTACTTGTTTTTAGGTCTCGCCTGAGCCAGCGCATGCGCTGCCCAGTGATACATTTAGTGTGTGGGCTTTTAAAAGTTCGACCACATGCTTTTGGCTGGCATAGAGCGTGCGGTTACGTGCACAATGATGAGCAGAGGCACCATCCGGCTTTCCTCTCTCGTCATCGTGCGCGCACATCGCACACCACTCGCCAGCCTGCTTTTGCCGTTTGCCGTCGCACGTGCGCACCTCAATTAACTTTCGCGCATGTCTTGGCCCCCACTCTGCTCCTCACTCCTTTTGGCTTCACTCAGCCATCTGGCTTTCCTCGCGGTACCCCTCCGCCCCTCCCCCACGACAGAGCGCATCTCGTGGCCGCGCGTCTTGTTTTTTACGGCTGTCTGCTTTTCATTTGGTTTTGTTTTCGTGACCCTACTTTATTTTGCCCCCTCTTGGCTATGCCAATGCTTGTTTCTGGTGCTCTTTGCCGTTGTTGTTAGATGGGAAAGATTGCCCTAGCAGGCTGTTTTTAAATGCTAATTACGACAATGCAAAACGTACTTACAGGCGGCATGTGCACATTAATAAACATTGTGCGCGCGGGCACGCGTGCAGCCTCCATCTGGCTTTCCTCACTGCACCCTTCTGCCCTTCCCCCACCACAGATCGTGTCTCGTGGCCGCGCGTCTTGTTTTTTACGGCTGTCTGCTTTTCATTTGGTTTTCTGTTCGTGACCCTACTTTATTTTGCCCCTCATGGCTATGCCAAGGCTTGTTTCTGGTAAATGGTGATTACCCTTTTTCTTCTTTTTTAGGTCAATTCCGAGAACTTACCAATTACTTAGCTGTTGAATGCTTCTGCTTACTAGCAGCCTCCTAATTTGCAAGTTGGTTAACTAAAAGGAGGGAAAACATACACGCATGGGACAAAGAGCCCCTCTACTCTTGTCTGATAGGGAGAACTCTGACTAGCACTTGTATGGCACACAGTCTACCAATAATATGGCATATATGCGTTTTCAGTAGTCAATGATACAACTTTCAAATTCTGGTTTAATTCATTTGATTAGTAAATAATTTTACCAAACTTAAGAAGTAAATGGTTAAAGCACAAATGCTAGCCTAGAATACAAAGCAAAAATGCCTAAAAAAAATCGTACACTGGAACCGAAAGGTTACAACTGGTTTATAGCATGTTATTGTTTCTGTAGAATTGCCGTTATAAATACACATTACCCACCCTCCAAGTGCGTCACTCCTTATTCATTATTGGGAGAACCAGTAACACGGATAAAATTAAGTGAATCAGGGATACAATCCCTTATGAATTATTTCACTGTCTTTGCCTCATAATGGAACGGACTGAACTCCTCTTTTCGGTGGACGATGCAGAGATGCTACACTTGGACCAGCCGAGCTGTAGGTCATAGGGCTTAACAATGGATATTTTAGCATTATTAATATAGGCTCTAAACATCGTCTTTGCACTCTTCTTGCATTAATCTTTTAGTTGCTTTGCCCGTCTTGACATAAGTAGGCTTTGACAGAACTTTTAAATGTAAGAATTAACTCCACCGTATTGAGCTTGCTTTGATATTACATAGTAACACCTGGGTCCAAATTAGAGAGGGAGGAGGGAGTGACATCTGGTTCCTGAAGACATATACATCTGGTTAAAAACAGCTGTACTTTAGCGCCCCTCTTATTTTGCCTCTGAACATCTGACCTGGGACAGGTCTTAGGTCGAGGACACTCATTTCTGCCCAAACTAGCTAGTCAAATTGTGTCGTACTATAAGTATTTGAAAGCCATTTCTTATTGGCAAAATTCTTCTAAGCATTAAACATGTCACCTGTGTCCAGACTGGTGATAGCAAAAGGTCGTACTGCATTTAAAATGAACTCTGCCACTTTTGCAATAATTCAATTGAAAGAAAATTTACCAACCTCTTTGCCTCAACTTGTTCTTCAGGTGGTGCTGCAGCTGAACTCCCTCTCCTTGATTTTGTGTGGGGGTCCCACTAGTTGCCAGAAGACTAAATGCCTTTTCTGATCTGGCATACCAGAGATTTTTCAGCTAATTTCCATATCTCAGGCTCACTTAAAGCTAGACATTTGGCTCAAACAGCTCAATTGCGGCCGAATGGACCCTATTGGAATTATTTTGGGCTTTAAAGATGAAATCCTAATTTCTTGGGTGCCATGGTATGCACTGAAATGTTTGACCCCTAACTCTGAAAACTGCTTGCTTGATTGCGACCACTTCTGCAGCAAGTGTCCATGAACTCCCTCTTCTGTCTGTTTAGGCTCTATATACGTTTTCCCCTGGACAAGTTGGCCCCGCAACCTCAAACAACGTTCCTGCCCAATGATACAACGCAGTTTGATGTGGCTCAGTCAGCTACCCTAACAACTATTTTTCTGCCTCCATTGCTAAGAAGGTTGCACCAGCTGACTCCTAAGCATGCATGCAACTTTTTACAGAGATAGGACTTGGGAGGCGTGCTTAAATGACCAGTTGTTAGTTGAGTTTGTGGGGCAGTAAGAAGGAACACTGATTCGCATAATTGCCATTTCACAATGGATTTGTCTTTGTATCAAGCTCTCTGATGAGGGAAGACCTTCCTGTGGGCATTACAGTTCTCTTGACTGGGCCAAGGCAGCTCACTTGGTGTTATCTTAGCAGGGTGTTGTGCCCAGTATTTGGCTCTGGCTATAGAGGACTTGTAGCGAGAACAGGGAGCAAGTGGAGTACTGGGGGTCCCACTTTTATGCACAGGTGGCAGCTAGGCACTCTCCTAACTTTTGCAAAGCTAATTTGCATTTTCGTTGTCTGTCTGTGTTGAGCATGATTCTAGATTGTGTATCCTATGCTGTGTGCTCTGTCTATTCTGTGTTTGCTTCTTGTGTTTGTTTCTAGCTTGTATCTTCCTTCCCAACAGTGGTTATGGGTTCCTGACTGTTATAAATGAAGTACTGTTTCTGTGAAAATGCCATAAGTTACCACCAATTTGTAGTAAGATCAGATCACAAATCTTTCTCCAGAGCTCTGATTTTACCCAGCTTAGTTGCTTACGGTGCGGCGCTTAAGGAGGCATTGCTTCTTTTTAGTGCTGCTAATCTACATCATTTTTTTGTCCTGGAAAGAAACCACTCCAATAAGGAGTCTGTAAAATTATCACCCATTTTTTATTATTTCACTAATAGTCTAGTACTGGTTTTAGTCATCAATCAAAAATATTTTGTGATTTGGGGCAAGTGACTTTATCTCCTCGTGGCTCAAATTGTAAATAATGTCTAATGCAACCTTTCATAAAACAGCTATACATTGTTCTGTCTAGTTGGCCCCAATTACATAATCACCTGGTTTCCTGTCGAAGATCCTTGTTAATATCAACCTTGTGAGCAACACAGACAGCTACAACCAAGGTACCATAAAAATGCAGATGAAATCCAGTTGCACTCCAGGGTACGCAAGCAAACATATATTCAGTGCCACACCATCACTTTAGCACCCAGGATAATGTACTGCATGGCTAAATACTTAGAAGATCCCAAAAGCGAGATCTATTGGCTATGCCAATGCTTGTTTTTTTTCCCCATTGTAGATTTAGGGTGCAAACCGAGAAAGAAAGAAACCGTATTGATTGGGTTACACTAACAAAACCTGTTACAAATTCATATCTTCGCCAAAGTGGTTCCATTTTTCTCATCGTTATGTGTATAATGTTCATCTTTCTAAAATGATTGTCGCTCCATTATGTCTTTTTGTAAACCACAGTTGTCTTTAGTGCTGCACACATTCATTCCCTCTTTAATCAGGAGTGATTCCAAGTGTGGCCATTTGTAGCTTGCATGACCCCCCTTTTAAATCAAATGTTTTGAAAAATGTATTATTGTCTTTTGCTATCCCATGTACAGCCATGCGTGAGTGATGATTATGGGTCAATAGACGTTCATCTAGTCACTCATATATCCACCCATTGAGTCGTTCTCACATTCAACTACCCACATCACCGCACGAACAAACAAACAGAAACACATATATACAGAGGTTTGTCAGTTGAAAGAAGTCTTCTAAGACAGATAAAGCCAGGCCCATTGACTTTTCCAAAGCTTGTCAGTAAAAAGTCCATTGTGCTGCCATCTTTTGGGTGGGTCAGAAAGGTAAAACTGGCCATGATAACATATATTGCCAAATCCAATTTGTTTCACGTTTGGGACCTATTGGCTTTGCCTATCCCTTTTGGCGGTGATGTACAGCATTGGCAAGATGCTGTGCAGCGTGACCCTCATAAATGAAAGCAAGAAAAGGTCTGATGACCATCTGCATCATTTTGTAAGGGTACCTGCATCATGATACATACATACCTAGAAAATGAAATGTGTGCAATTTTTTTAATTTACTAATCTGAGAGGGGTCAGTAAATAATTCCAAAATTTTTAAAAGTTGCGTGAGTGTGTTCTTTTTTTTTAAGGAGGAGAGGCATACAGTAAAAAAAATGGTGGGTGTGGAACAATGGGGCAGCGCATCAGGGGAAGAATCACACGAGTGATAGCAACATGGGTGCAGGAGGGAGAAGCACACAAGCGAGAAAGCTATATTTAAGCGTGGAACTCAGAAAGAGTTTGGTGGGGGAGAAGCATGTGGGTGAGAGCAACACAGATAACAGTTGGGGCGCGTATTTGGGGGAGGAGCAGGAGAGGGAGAGAGCTGAAAAGCACATGCACCTTTCAGTGCTTAATCAAAAAGAAAAATCGGGGGCCATATGTAGGTAAAACGTGTTTTGCGATTCTCTAATTGCAATTTTTAGGGAATCGCAATTAGAGAATTGCAAAACGGAATGTAGGTAGGATTAGCAAAATATTTTGCGATTCCCACCTATTTCTTATTTGCGAATCCCAAATTGAGATTCGCAAATAAGGAATACCTTGCCATTCATTCCTATGGGCTTGAAGGCCCATAGGAATGAATAGGAAGACATTCTCAATTAGCGATTCTCAATTAGAGAATCGCAAATTGATAATGCAATTTCAAGGTTGCAGGGGTGTCAATAGGACACCCTTTTGCACCCCTGAAATAAACATGTGTGCACATGTGGCGCACATACATGCGCTAAGGGCATGTATGTGCACCACAGGGCACTTTCAAAAATGCAAAAAAGTGCATTTTTCAAAGAAATCGCAAATTACCACCAACCTGAAGTTGGTGGTAATTTGCGATTCCTTAAGCCAAAATCGAAACAACTTGGGTTCTTCCTACATTGCATTTAAGGAATCGCAATATGGGATTCCTTAAATGCATTAGCAAAATAAGGAATTGCAAAATTTGCGATTCCTTATTTTGCATGTGGGTTTTTGTGTGCTACATAGCACACTGCCCAAATTGCAATCGCAAACGCCGAAATTCGGTGAATTTCAGCATTTGCGATCGCAATTTGGCTTCCTACATATGGCCCGTAGTTCCTTAATAGTGAGATGTGAAAGTGTAGAAGCCAGCCAATCAGACAAATGGTAAAGAGGGTATGCACCATGGGAGGGACAAACACAAGATGAACAGGCTGAGAAAAACAAGCCTTTGAAGAAGAAGGAAGCAAATGAATGACCCTAAGGCCACCAATGGTAAGCAATAGGCGGTCTGTAAGCCTCTATAATTTGCCTGTAAATCCAGAATAGGTCTGTTGCAACCAGACAGCTTGCACTCTCTGGTAGGCTCAATCTAAATATGAGCATTCGCATGGTTAGGTGCAAGAGCAGACACTTATATGTAAACATAACTTTTCTTCTCAGAAAGTCACCCAGTCACTGTCCACCTCGAGAATGTATTTGTTGCAAATTCGTTTAATAACAGTGAAACAACGCTCCGTTTTATGAAGGATGCCGAGGTTACCAAGACACTGCATACGGGGGATTTATTTTAACACAATCAAAGCTGTGATATACAGGGTCAAAAACTTTCAGTGGAATCAGACAATTGTGATACACCAAGTGCTTATTACAACGAAATCAAATTGATGCAACTGTGAAGAGAAAAAGTCCTTCCAACTCTTTAGGCTCATTCGGCAGTTATAGGCGATGCGCCTGATCCACTGTGAACTTCAGACCCCTGCAGGTGCCGAAAGGTAAGCTCGGTAGACTTCTCGATATGCATTTCTCAGCAGGACGTAAGGAAAGCACGACTCCACCATGTCCACGGTCAAAAAAGACGATTCTTTCACGATCTGAAAGTAAAAGTAATAAGTTTAACAATAGACAATTGGAAAGTGTTTCTTAGTGGGAGCTGAGCAACCATTTTTTTTTTAAAACATCGGTAGAAACGCCTGAAAAGGGCCAGCTGCTATTAACTTTAAAATTCATGTTACATACTGTCAAATTACATAGTGAAGTTGAAAGAAGGGGCGGGGACCATTAAAGTGATTTTTGTGACACAAGCTATATTGTAAATTTATCTGAGAAATCGAAAATAAATCTAAGGAATCCCTGTGAAATTGACAAAAAAATTGAAACATTAATGGGATAATACTTGAAGTAAACAGAAATACACCCTGACTCAAAGCAGTGAATCAAACATCCACCCTCACAATTCCTGTGTCCGAGTTTAGGGCCACATATTCGAGTGAAGTTAGCACTTCATCCTAATAGGTGGCCTAAGATGTGTCATGCAGCCACCAGGAGAGATCGAATAATGTAGCAGAACTATCTTATTCATTTATACTTTCTGTGCAAATGTCAGCCGTCGGTCGCCATCTTTAAACAAAATATACCCCACTGTTGTCACAACTAAGACTTTCCTATTTAATTGTTTCACTTAAAAGCGTTAATTAAGGGCAAGGCTGCGGCCGAAAAGAAATGAAAAGTGATTTTTTGCAGTCAATAGATTTCCATATGCTAGTTTGATTAAAATATTTTTTA
The DNA here is from genome assembly GCF_964204655.1 of Triturus cristatus. NCBI lineage: Eukaryota > Metazoa > Chordata > Amphibia > Caudata > Salamandridae > Triturus > Triturus cristatus. The sequence goes on along the minus strand of NC_140585.1, from coordinate 1,270,298,617 downwards.
AGAAGAAACAATATCTCCTATCGTTTTATGGGGAATACTATATTATTTTGAAAGCATAACTTGCATGGACATCCGTCAACCATATGTCAGGGGTACCAAAAGTGACATTAGACGCACTTTCACCTTTACTTTCACTTGCACACACATACATCTGAAAGCATTTTTTAATTACCTCGGCTGCCAGGGAAGACCATATTTCAGCTGATTGTACTCCATTTTTATTAGACTAATAGTGAATCATTTAATATTATTCACTATTAGTGCAATAAAAAAGTTGTCAGAAAACAAGAAAGTGGAACCCCAACTGACGCCTTTAAGGATGAGCTGCCCCTGTGTCTCTGGTGCTGATTTTGCCACTTCTGAGGCCAGGGGTCGCAAAGGCAGTGCCATGGGTCGCAAGGTGAAACTCAGGGGCTGCAGCTGCAATCCATGGCGAGTGGTGACCTCTTAATGGCGTCCACGAAACTTTTTAAGGTGAAAGTTGAGAAACATCTCTTTTAATCTGGAAGTAAACCATTTGGTCTAGGACCCGTGCAATGCAGCACGTCTTTTTCCCTGTTTCAGGTCAAAAACTCGAAAGAAGGATCCTGTAACTCATGGTCCTTCGCTCTTGATTATGGAAAAGTACGATCAGGTGATCACATGGTTGCAGTCCAAAATAGATCCACAAGGTATTGATTGGGTTAAAGATGGATCAAACGTTCCAGTAACCAAAAGAGTCAGTACATGCCTAGTATGAGAGGTTCTTGCAAGCTATTAAACAATAGAGTAGGTTAGACACTTTTTATCCAAAGGATATGGGTCAGTTTGTCTCAAAATTTATGACAGGGTTGAAACCGGCAATCAGCCTCATGATTCAACAGCATTTGATCTGCTGGCAAAATAAATCTGTGGATGAAATTCTTCGGTATGCCAGATATTGCAGTGATGAGTGGATTCCAAGCATTGGAAGATAAAGGAGAAGTTAATGCTGGCCCAAATGCGAAACACACAGACGGGACAGCAGGTGCAAACAAGTGACAGATGTGGTAATACAGTGATAAGGCCAAGATCCCTTAATGGGGTGGGGGAATCAGAATCAGCTAGTACAGGTGCCACAACCCCCGAGAATCTCATAGGGTAAAAGAACATACCACAAGATGCCCTTCATGGAAGTGCTAGATACACTGGATCAAGACCCGGCCCAATGACGGTGCCTGGGTGGGGAGGAAGACTGTACTCTTGGAGTGGTCTTAGAGGTAGACCAGAATGGGCCATATGTTGAGGCAGATGTAGATGGACTTCCCATCATGCTCTTGATTGACGCTTGTGCTACCCGTTCTACTGTGAGATCTGCAGTAGTCCCAAAACTACCCCTCTCTGGAAAATCAGTCCAAGTTGTAGGAGTTGCTAATAAAAGGATGAACTACCTTCTGACAGAAGAGTTGCCGGTGTAGACCGGAGCTTTCCAGGATCATCATCAGTTCATAGTGTGTAATCCATGTCCAGTCTGTTTACTGGGACGTGACCTCTTGTGCAAATTGAATTGTACCATCTATTGCACAATGAAGGGAATCGAATTGCAGACTAACAATAATGACATTGCCTTTAAACTAGTGAATCACTTCACTTTCACTTTGATAGCTTTATTTCGGTCAATGACCATAAAAGCACAGATAAAATATTTACATAAACATAAAATACATAAATAATCATCATTTAGATAAAAAGTTATTAAACAACAGTTATCAAAGTAGCAACAATGAACAGTAAACATATTCAATCACTAAGAGGGACCCAACGCCTTTAGAATGTGGTTGCGTGTATGCCATACACTGGTAAGAAATTTTGCTAGCGCAAAGACAGTTGGACCAGAGACATCACATTTCAAAATCCTATACATTGGTGCGTATTCCCTGCAGCCCATATTCCTTATCAGCGGAAGAAGCCAGTATTTTCGTGCTGCCTTGTAGGCTGGGCAGAAGAAAGCCACATGCAAATCCGTTTCCTCCTTAGCATCGCAAGCCGGGCACTGCATTGTAGTAGGAGCCGTTGACCATGTGCATGTGAAGGAACGGAAAGGCAGTGTGCTGTATCTCCATTGGAGAAACAGCTTCCGCGCTAGTACAGGGGAAATGGGGTCTAATACTTTCTCGAACCTGTAGGAATCCTTACTTTGCAGAAACACGAAGGATAAGGACCCCTGTGCCTGAGTGGCTTGGGTCCTGGCTATTTTGTGTTCATGATATACATTAGCCAGGGATTTTTTTGGAAATTTTTGGTGCTGCTTTCGCTGGATCAGTCCATAAATCGGGGAGCCCTATCTCCATACAAGTGGCTTGGATGTTTTTGACCCAAGGGATGTTAAGCACTTTTGGGTGGTTCAAGAGTTCAACCAATTCCGCCCGATATTCTGCAAGATCGTTACTGCTCCACAGCCTGCGCCAGAATGCTATGGGTCTCAGACTTATTTCATCAGCTAACGGTCGTAGGCCCAAATCAAGCCTTAGGGGGAGGAGCGGGGTGCTGGGGGGGAGTGCGGTTATCTGTCTTATGAACTTATTTTCCGTTATTGAGAGACTCCCGCAAGGCGTGTGGCCCCATATTTCCGCCCCATACATTATCGCTCCCCTGGCCTGGGCCTTGTATATCTGGATTAGTGCCCCCAATGGACGGTATGACGAACCAGTCATCATCCGGGTGATACCCCCAGTAGTTTGCGTAAGTTTAAGGTTGGCCCTACTCTGGTGGGATCCCCAAGTCATCGTTTCGTTGAGGGTCACACCCAGATATTCAAAGGTGGCCACTCTCTCGAGCCGTACAGTTCCCAATTGTGGATTTGGTCGCAATTTTTGTCTCGGGTTCAAAACCATGAATTTGTTTTTTGCCGCATTAATTTCTAGCCCCCCTGTCAGTGCAGAAGGCCACAAAGGAATCGAGAATCCTCTGTATACCCATAGGGGTTTTAGATAGCAGCAGGGTGTCATCCGCAAACATAATTGCGGGCACCCTGCTGCCATTTAATTTTGGGGCGTCAGTATATTTAGTGGCATTCAAATGGGCGATTACCCCGTTGACGAAGAGGCAAAACAGGGTCGGTGCTAACACACAACCCTGTCTTACCCCCCGGCCAACGGGGAATCTCTCGGTCAATTCCCCCAAGCGCCCACACCTCACTCGAGCATAATTATTGTGATGCAGCCTCTGTAGGATCAATAGGATGTCCGGGGGAAGACCCATCCCCGCCAGGACGCTCCAAAGTTTCCCCCTGGGCACCAAATCGAAGGCGGCCCGTAAGTCCACAAAAATTGTGTACAGACTACCGCCCTCGAATTTTGCTGCCCTCCAATAGATCAGGTTCAATCTAAAAACCTGGTCCACTGTGGATACTCCCCTCCTGAATCCCGCCTGGTAGGGACTAAGGGCACCCACCTCCTCCATCCAATCCTGGAGCCTGTTCAGCAACACCCTACCAAACAGCTTCTGTGCCACGTCTATCAGGCTGATTGGTCTGTAGTTGGCTGGGAAGAGAGGCGAGCCCTTTTTGAAGATGGGGACCACCTCTGCCCCCAGCCAAGTACTAGGGATTTCCATGCCTCCAAGAACTCCATTAAAAAGGGCGGTAAGGTAAGGTGCCCAAACTCTGGGCTCCTGTTTAAACATATCGCCTGGTAATCCATCCAGTCCTGGCGCCTTTCCAGAAGCCAGTCCTGAGATGGCAGCGGTAACCTCGCCCAGCGTTATAGGGTCCCCTGCATAGTCCGGCCAGCCCATCTCAACAGGAGGTGGAGATTCTCCCGGCTCAGAGCTGTATAGGGTCTGGAAGTGAGCCTGCCACACCCCTGGGGCGATATTGGGCTCTAGTGCCGATTTTAAGTTCCCCGACCCCCCGTTCACAATCCTCCAAAACAAACGAGGGTTTTGGGTCGCTAGGGCCTTGGTGAGTTTTTCCCACTGGTTTTCCTCCCATTCTACCTTTGCGTGGGCAATAAGTTTCTTGTAAGCTTGCCTACTTTTTTTAATGCTGTCCCCCCCTAAACCCTCTTTAATTGTTATAAGGAGTTCTGTTTTTGCCCTTCTGCAGGCTTGGTTATACCATAATGTTTTGCCTTGACGTCCCCCTTTTATTGTTAGTAGACTACAAGTAAAATGAGGGACCGCAGCTTTTATCAGGTCCTCATGGGCCTTAAACAATTTACCCTGGGAATCTTTATTGTTAGCCTCAGTGTCCATACACCCCACAGTTTCCAAGATTGGAATTAACCCATCATAAGGCTTAGAGAGTTTATTCTTACTTGTAGCCAAGTGCTCCCACCTAACCCTTCTCCTATTATTGTCAAGGAGAAGCACAGGGATATTCCCTTGCTCGTTATTCGCGGAAGATTGGGGGCCAGGATAATCAAGGTCAAGCTCAAGCGCGTTATGATCGCTATCTGTCCTTTCCATTACCCTGAAATCCTGGATTTTCGGCCACTTCACTATTTGGGCCAAGACATAATCCAGACGGGACTCTCTTCCCGGTCTGTTGTAGGTGGTTTTACTTGGTATGTCAGATTTCATTCGGCCATTGCAAGCTCTGATTCCGAATTTTAGGGTGAGGGCTGTGATTTGTAGTGCTAGTGGGGTCCAAGCCTTCGGGGGCGGAGCTTCCACTAAAGGCACTGCCCATCTGGCCTCTTCGTCCGAAGATGACCCTTCTAGAAGGCCAGGGAGTGGCTCAAAATGAGAGTTAAAGTCCCCTCCCACTACATAGAATGAATCACTCGATAAATCAGATATAAAGTTAGAGAGTTCATCTATGGTCGGTGATTCCTTAGCAATCCCCATTGGCCTAGAGTAAATGTTAATAAACACAAGTTTAACTTGGTTGGGCCATTAAAGGGAAATCGCAAGGATATCTTCAGAGTTAACCGGTAAGCGCATGGCCACACAGCCCAGATGAGATGCGACCCAAGTCGTAAGCCCTCCTGACGGACGGCCTTTGCCTTCCCACCTTGCTGGAATGAAGAATGACATGTAGCCTTGGTGACCATAGTCCTTTCTGGCCCATGTTTCCTGGAACATACATATGTCTCCCGACTCAATATAATTTGCCCAGTCCGGGTCAGCCAGTTTATTAGCCAGCCCTGCAACATTCCAGCAAATCAGCCTCAGATGATTAGAAGTTTTAGATGCCGTACCTGGCAGGTTAGAGGAGATGGTTCCAGACTCACATGCAATCGGGAGTTCTAGCGCATTACCAACACTAGGGAACGGAGATTCTGAGAGTCCACTGGGGCCGTTCTCCACAGGTGTTGGCTCGTTCAAAATTCCAAGGGCATTAGCAACATTGTGGGCAGATAAATCATCCATGAGCACTGAGTTGTTTAGTGACTCATGCATTTTGCCAATAGTCGGGGCGGGTGTCTTAGGGAGACTACAGGAACCACAATCTTGGGTCATTGGCGCATAAGCTGAAAGTCAATCAACCCCATCCAGATCAGTCAAACAATTAAAGCGGTTGAAATAAAAATAGGGTGCATCCTGCATTTGGGTATTTGGACGTTGTACATAATCCTTGTGTTTACGTCTGTGCTCCACCCTTATCCACTCATCCTGTAATGGGACGTGGTGCATGCGATTGGGTGGGAAAAAGAAGGATACTGGAAGGGTCTGAATAGTAGAATCCAGTGATCTATTTATTCCTTCACAGATGTGCAAGACAGTGCCCGGATCCTTAAAGCTTACCAAAATGCAGTCCCCTATTATTGTTTTTCTGGTCTTCCCTAGCCAAGGGACCCTTCTAACCATGATAATCTCATTGTTAAAACGGGGTGGTAGGGGTCGGTTCAGATTTAGCCATTTAATGACCTTTTTCTTTAGAGATTGGTAGTCCTCATGTTCCCCTGATCTTAACTGGGGGGCACCTGCTAAGACCACCGTTAAACTATTAGCCTCTGGCGGCAGATCTGGTCTCCGTGGTCTTGGAGTTTGCCAACTTGGGGAGTTTAGAGGAGCGCTACCGGATTCTTGTTGGCCTCCGTTAGTCCCTACCTGAAAACTTTGAGGAACATAGTCTATTGGTTGAGGAAGCCTATGGTTTAAGTTACTACGCGGTGCCTGGACTGGAATAGCCATTAGTGGCTGCAAGGGGGGGACAGTGGGGGCGCTCTGAGAGGGAACCTTATTAGCACCCTGTGGGATTCCTATTTTGGGAGTATCACCCACAGGGAGATGAGGTCCCATATTTTTGGATTGCTTACTAACTAAGGTGTTCAAGGTAGTAAGGTATGTCTCTAACAGAGTGAGCCTAATCTCCACTTTTTTCAGGCTATCGCTAATAGGCTGCAGGAGGGAACAAAGTAGGGATTTTATACTCCCTATGGATATGATGGGGGGATTTATGCTAGGTGTGTTGTCCACTGGGCCGTTATTATCAACAGCTATATTGCAGCCGGGGGACTTGGAGGGAGAAGCAGTAGGCACAGTCTCAGAGACCCTCCCAGATTGAAGTAAGTTTGTATTTTTTTTGCCAAAGTCTAGATGGGATAGTTTGGCTTTCCCCCTCCCCCCCATTGACTTCCTACTACGTTTACTTGGTGGGGGCCTATGTAGTTCCCGCACAACACTTTGTTTTTGCTTGCTTTTCTTATTTGCATTCCCAGGGGGCGTTTGAGTAACCAAGTTGACGGGGGTGGTACATATCTTTGGAGAAGTTGCGTCTGTAATCTTACCAGGGATCATCCCGGGGGAACTTGGGATTTCCCGAAGTAAAAGGGGGATGTCCTCGGAGGTCGGAGGATTTAAACTATTAGGGGGCGTACCTTCCTCCTGTGACAAAGGATGCGGGATAATCTCCGTCAAGGGTCTGCTCCTCATAGATTCAATGGAGCGTCGCCGCACCGCCCTTTGTCTCTCCAGGGAATTTTCTTTGTCTGCGTCCGCTTTAGCAGATTTAAAATAGTTGTCCAGTGGCCCTGTATTGCTACCCCCCTCCCTTGATGGAGTTTCACGCGGACCTGGTGAGGGCATCACCTTAGTCAAATTGAAAAGTTAGAAGTAAGGGATATGGCCCAGCCCGGCCTCCTTTGGCCCCTGACGGCCACAGACGGCCCGCCCTTTGCCCGGGCTTAGCCCTGGGCGCTCCCGCGCGCTCCCGCGCAGCGGGAAGAGTGGCCGGCAATAAACTGTAGCGTGGGCGGGGCAGGCAGGGAGAGCGACCCAGGTGTTGCGGGTCTGGACCTCGCGCAGGGACTCCTGGTACACCGAGTCCCTGCGGGTCAGCTCGCAGCCCTGTGGTCCCGCTTGTGCGCGCGCAGTCACACCAGCTACACTGCCGCAGGTCCGTGGAAGGCACAGGAGGCAGACAAGCTCAGCCGCAGTTAGAGGAGCACAGCAGATGTCCAGGAGGCAGGAGCAGCGAAGCGGGACCCGCGAAGCGGATCCGGCGAGGAGTAGCGTCAGGGAGGTGTGTCCGGTGAGTCTCCGCTCTTAGTTAGCAAGGCAAATATTGGTCCCAGAGATTTCCACCGGAGCGTCCTCTCTTAATGGCTGTAGCGTGGGCGGGGCAGGCAGGGAGAGCGACCCAGGTGTTGCGGGTCTGGACCTCGCGCAGGGACTCCTGGTACACCGAGTCCCTGCGGGTCAGCTCGCAGCCCTGTGGTCCCGCTTGTGCGCGCGCAGTCACGCCAGCTACACTGCCGCAGGTCCGTGGAAGGCACAGGAGGCAGACAAGCCCAGCCGCAGTTAGAGGAGCACAGCAGATGTCCAGGAGGCAGGAGCAGCGAAGCGGGACCCGCGAAGCGGGTCCGGCGAGGAGTAGCATCAGGGAGGTGTGTCCGGTGAGTCTCCGCTCTTAGTTAGCAAGGCAAATGTTGGTCCCAGAGATTTCCACCGGAGCGTCCTCTCTTAATGGCTGTAGCGTGGGCGGGGCAGGCAGGGAGAGCGACCCAGGTGTTGCGGGTCTGGACCTCGCGCAGGGACTCCAGGTACACCGAGTCCCTGCGGGTCAGCTCGCAGCCCTGTGGTCCCGCTTGTGCGCGCGCAGTCACGCCAGCTACACTGCCGCAGGTCCGTGGAAGGCACAGGAGGCAGACAAGCCCAGCCGCAGTTAGAGGAGCACAGCAGATGTCCGGGAGGCAGGAGCAGCGAAGCGGGACCCGCGAAGCGGGTCCGGCGAGGAGTAGCGTCAGGGAGGTGTGTCCGGTGAGTCACCGCTCTTAGTTAGCAAGGAAAATGTTGGTCCCAGAGATTTCCACCGGAGCGTCCTCTGTTAATGGCTGTAGCGTGGGCGGGGCAGGCAGGGAGAGCGACCCAGGTGTTGCGGGTCTGGACCTCGCGCAGGGACTCCTGGTACACCGAGTCCCTGCGGGTCAGCTCGCAGCCCTGTGGTCCCGCTTGTGCGCGCGCAGTCACGCCAGCTACACTGCCGCAGGTCCGTGGAAGGCACAGGAGGCAGACAAGCCCAGCCGCAGTTAGAGGAGCACAGCAGATGTCCAGGAGGCAGGAGCAGCGAAGCGGGACCCGCGAAGCGGGTCCGGCGAGGAGTAGCGTCAGGGAGGTGTGTCCGGTGAGTCTCCGCTCTTAGTTAGCAAGGCAAATGTTGGTCCCAGAGATTTCCACCGGAGCGTCCTCTCTTAATGGCTGTAGCGTGGGCGGGGCAGGCAGGGAGAGCGACCCAGGTGTTGCGGGTCTGGACCTCGCGCAGGGACTCCTGGTACACCGAGTCCCTGCGGGTCAGCTCGCAGCCCTGTGGTCCCGCTTGTGCGCGCGCAGTCACGCCAGCTACACTGCCGCAGGTCCGTGGAAGGCACAGGAGGCAGACAAGCCCAGCCGCAGTTAGAGGAGCACAGCAGATGTCCGGGAGGCAGGAGCAGCGAAGCGGGACCCGCGAAGCGGGTCCGGCGAGGAGTAGCGTCAGGGAGGTGTGTCCGGTGAGTCTCCGCTCTTAGTTAGCAAGGAAAATGTTGGTCCCAGAGATTTCCACCGGAGCGTCCTCTGTTAATGGCTGTAGCGTGGGCGGGGCAGGCAGGGAGAGCGACCCAGGTGTTGCGGGTCTGGACCTCGCGCAGGGACTCCTGGTACACCGAGTCCCTGCGGGTCAGCTCGCAGCCCTGTGGTCCCGCTTGTGCGCGCGCAGTCACGCCAGCTACACTGCCGCAGGTCCGTGGAAGGCACAGGAGGCAGACAAGCCCAGCCGCAGTTAGAGGAGCACAGCAGATGTCCAGGAGGCAGGAGCAGCGAAGCGGGACCCGCGAAGCGGGTCCGGCGAGGAGTAGCGTCAGGGAGGTGTGTCCGGTGAGTCTCCGCTCTTAGTTAGCAAGGCAAATGTTGGTCCCAGCAGTGAATCAGAATCATTGTGTGTCATTGTGAATCATTGTGTGGACATGTTTCCTTTACTGACAATGGAAGACATGGCATTGGACTTGAGAGACACCGTCTCTCCAGTGGTATGGGACTTCATGGGGGAGGAAATCGGACTGATTTGAGGAGTCGAGCCAGTCCACATACAGATCAAGCCTAATGCAGAATTTCAGAAAATGTCACAATACAGCCTAACTCCGGAAACTGTGGCAGGGATAACACCTGTGATTAAGTCCATGATTGCGTAGGGCATACTGAAGGAGATCATAGGAAGCCCAAACAATTTACCCGTTATGGGATTGCTGAAACCAAGCAGAAAGTACTGCATAGTTCAGGACCTTAGAGAGGTGAATAACATTGTAATTCCATGTTATCCTGTGGTTCCAAATCCATCTGTGGTCTTAATTCAGATTCCTTGTGAAGCTGTCTGGTTCGGAATGGTTGACCTTTGTCAGGTATTTTTCTCCATTCCCTTGCATGAGGAAAGCCAATTTTTATTTGCTTTCCGTCTGGAGAACAGTGTCTTAACATGGTGTTGTATTCCTCAAGGGTATACTGAAAGTCCATCCATCTTTAATCAAGTCCTGAAGAAAAACCTTGAGAGTTTGATTCTGCCCCAAAACTCAGTGTTAGTCCAACATATTAATGACCTCCTCATTGCATCTGAAACACGGGTGGCTTGTAGGGAGGATACTAACGCCTTATCGAACCATCTGGTTGACATGGGCATAAGATGTCTCCGAGCAAGCTTCAATATTGTCTGACTTAAATTCAGTATTTGGGTCATCGAATTGAGAAAGACAAGAGAAAGGTATCACCTGAGCGAGTGGAGGCAATCATGAATCCGCCTACGACTTAGTAAGAGGTCAGAATGTTTTTGGAAATGGTTGGCTACTGCCGACAATGGATCCCAAATTTCTCTTTGATGGCAAAACCTTTTCAGATGCTGACGCACAGGGATGTGAGTGATCCAGTATCTTTGGATAACAACTGTTTGCTTGCCTTCCTGTAACTGAGAGAGTGCCTTTATTGCGCTCCAGTTTTAGGAAGGCCTGATTACAACAAGACATTTTTGCTGTTCTGTCATCAGAGGGAGGTTTGTGCTCTTCTGTACTCACCCAGACACATTGAGGTGCCCGTAGACCCACGGCCTATTTCTCATCTACACTAGAACCTGTAGCTTCAGCATTGCCCGGATGTCTCAAATCCGTTGCTGCAAAAGGTGTAAGTATTGAACAATGTGAGGGCATTGTGATGGGCCATCCACTTACTGTGTATGTGCCACACTCCGTTGAACTCCTGATGATGAGAACCCAAACACAGCATTTGACGTATAACAGGTTGACAAGGTATGAACAAATTTTGCCCGCTGCAGAGTATGTCACCTTGAAGCGCTTTTTTGTGTTAAATTCAGCTACCTTGTTGTCTGTACTAAATGCTGAAGATTGTGAAGACCATGACTGGCTGGATGTTACTGATCTTCATACCAAACCAAGACATGACATTGTTGATTAACGGCTGCTAGATTCTGACCACGTCCTTTCTTTTGATCCCTCATGCCGAAGGAACAATGAAGGTAATTTAAGAGTGGCGTTTGCTGTCTGTACCATCTCGTGAGTGGTGGAAGCTGCTTGTCTGAAGGGAGTGTAATTCGCACAAGTGGTCAAGATCAATGCCTTCACCAGTGCATGTCTTGGGTCTGAACAGATCTGAGTCACCATCTATTCCGATAGCCAGTACAGTTTCGGTGTGGTTCATGACTTAGGACAGCTATGGTCACAGAGCTTACTCCTCCCTCACCATGACTAGTCAGGCCAATGCCATCGCTCCACCTGTTTCAACTCCCTCAGTATCCTACACAAGACTTTCAAGTGGATCCTCCCTGAAACCCGAAAGACCATCACCCACGCCCTCATAACCAGGAGACTAGACTACGGAAATGTCTACTACGCAGGAATCAACAAATCCCTGCTACACAAACTCCAGACCATCCAGAATGCCGCACCCAGACTGGTCCTCGGCACACCACAACACCAACACATGACCCAACAGCTGCGAGACCTCTACTGGCTCCCCGTCGAGAAGAGAGTAACATTCAAGATACTCACCCATGCCTTCAAATCCCTCCACAATATCGGACCCAAATACCTCAACTAACAAATCTTCTTCCACGTACCCAAAAGAAACCTCCGCTCCCCGACCTCGCCCTAGCAAACACCCCATGCATCTGCAGAACCAGAACAGGAGGAAGAGCCTTCTCCCACATCACAGCCAAAGCCTGGAACAAACTCCCAGTCAACATCAGACGATCCCCTACCCAGCACGTCTTCAGGAAGAACCTGAAGATTTGTCTCTTCGCTTGACCCAGAGCTGCACCACCCTCCCACCGCAGTGCCTTGAGACCCTCGTGGGTGAGCAGTGTGTTTCACAAAGCCCTGATTGATTGATTGATTGAGAGAGTGTTCCTAACGTCATCAGGCTCACCAATAAGGAATGGAGATTATGTGAGGCAACTACTAGAAGCATTGCAATTACAGAAGGAAGTGGCTGTCGTTAAGTGTGCAGCCCACATGAAGGGGGTGACTTTGTTATGGATGGGAACATATATGCAGATAAAGTTGCTTGTTTTTGCACTACACGCATGCATTTTTAATGGGGAATATGCTGGTGAGAGCATAGAGAAGACCAAACTCAGCATGATGCTAACTGTTGCAGATGCTTTAGATGAAGTTAGACATATGCAAATGCAGGCAACAGACCTGAAAAAAGCGAGTTGGGTATGAGCAGTTTGCGACAAAGGAGAAAACGAAATATGGGATTCAACTGATGGTAGGGCAGTGTTACCAGATTGCTTGTTAAACACAATGGCAAGACAGATTCATGGAGCAGCTCATATTGGGAGAGATGCAATGGTGAGGTTGCTCAGGAAGACTTGGGTAAATCCGAGATTCTGTGTGATTGCTGAAACAGTGTGTCATCGGTGTGTTACTTGCCAACAGATGAATTGTGGGAAGGAAACTGTTGATGCCTTGAGCCACATTGGAAAGTCAGGAGGTCCTTTCAACCGGATTCAATTGGACTTGGTTATTGTATGCATCTTTTCTCACTGGGTGGAGGCATATCCAACTTGAAGGTGTGACAGTCTCACAGTAGCAAAGTTGTTGTTGAGCGAACTTGTGCTACGTTTTGGATTTCCAACTACATTAGAGTCGGATAGAGGAACACACTTCACCAGCGAGAACATAAAGTTGTTGTGTGCTGCCTTAAGTTGGATTAGAGACTGCATTGTAGTTTCAGGCCAGAGGCCTCAAGGCATTGTGGAGCAGATCAATGTGACGCTAAAGACGAGGTTGGCAGAAGCGTGTGCTTTGGCATCTTTGAAACAGCCTGACGCGTTGCCCTTGGTTCTAATGAGTTTGCGCAGCACTCCTGGGAGGAGAACTGGGCCAATCTCTGAACAAGATCCTCATGGGAAGGGCAATGTGGTTTTCTGCAGTACCAGCTACAGCACTGATAAACATATCAGATGACTTGATCCTTGACTACTGCAAAGTATTGGCTGATGTGGTTTGTTCTGTGTCTCACCAGGTTGGAGCAGCAACTGCACAGATATTGAAAGACCTCTACCATGACCTGCACCCCAGAAATTGGGTGCTTTTCCAGAAGCATGTAAGAAAGAACTGTCTTAACCATCTGTGGCGTGGGCCTTACCAAGTGATACTGTTAGCAAATACTGATTTGAAGTGTGGAGGATTGCCAAATTGGATACACACTTCATATACTTGACGGGTCACAGGTCCCTCGGAAGAAACAGTTCCTCTCCCAGAAGAGATTCCAGCCATGATTTCAAGGTCACCAGAGAGGGCAAGCCAAGCTGTAGGGGTACCTGAAGAGGCTGGATACCCACCAGGTCAAGCTGAGAGGGGTCAAGCTGCACAAGCCCCAGGTATAGACTCTGAGGGAGACGGTAAAGTTGCGAGTGGTATAGAGTCTGACTCAGCTGAAGAAACTAGTGTGGAAATTTGTTGTGTGCAGACTAGAAGGAGTGAAGCTGCTAATGAATCATGGGCTGAAAGAAAGCTGCTAATGGATCATGGCCTGGAAGACAAAAAAGGTGAAACCTGAAACTTGCCTCTGATAAAGAACTAGCATCAATAAGTGAGCCATACAAAGCGGAACAGAGTGAGTTGGAGCAAGCCTCAGGAACAGTAAGGAGATCGAGAAGAGCAAGTGTGCCATGTCAGAGATACTATTCTCCTGAGTGGACTTATCTTGCTACCAATGCCAGGGAGAACAAGGTACGAGACTTCGATCCTGATTGCCGAGATCCTGTTTTACCAGACAAAACAACTCAAAGCCTTAGGGCCTCACAGGACTGCATGCTCATGCCCCTCCCTCAGCTCCTAGTTGAAGGTCAGCAGCACCATGGGGAAGTGAGGCTGCACCAGTTGAAGTCATCCCTAGAGGAGTCCTCAGCATCCAGGCAAGAATATTATGAGGTCAGGCAAGATGGGGAAGGAGCCTAAAGTTGCTTGAAGGTGCAGGAAGAACAAAGCGGGCTGTGTGGGGTTCCCCCAGGTAAACGGGGAGCCCACACCCTCAGCCCTTGAGCCCAGCCAACAATGCGCCTTACAACTGAAACCCTCTCAGGCTCCCACTTCTGGGACCTGTAAGTCCACCGAACCACTATATGGCTGCCTCATCGGGCACTAGAATTATAGTCAATCCCGCTGGCCCTCGTGTCACAACCCTCTCGGACCTCTTCAAAAAGCCCCTCTTGGTTGATAGTGTAGGTGCCCCATCAAAAAGCAGAGGTGAATCCTCCACCCACTGTAGTCCAGTGTAGATGAGGAAAGGGCCCACACAACTAACATTTAAGGCCATAGTGCCTCCTGCTCCGCAAACAGTGCCACCCTAGACAGCAGTGGAGCCACCACTCTGGTGGCCAGGGAGGTCGAAGTTGAGATGGAAAGCCCACGAAGCCAGATGCCACACCCACCCCAATGGCCCTCAATCAGCACTTCATTCATCAATCCCCCCTTCGGATGGTAGCCCCTCACCAGTTGCCTCATCAAGAGCCCCTCCCTCTGAACCCTCCGTCCACTCTCATGAGTCACCACACGAAATACCTACATCATCTCCCAACTGCGAGGTACAATGTCATCAATTCAGAGTTTATTCGCGTCTGGCAGCCTGTCCTCGATCTAAGTTATCATCGGAGATGTGCTGACTACTTTTTTAGCCCTCCCAATGTACCATTAGATGTAGGCCCCATTTGGGAACATAATTCTACTCTCACCTACAAAACCAGACAACCATGAAGGCTCAGGAATCTCAGAACCAAGACCAGGCAGCATGTAACTAAATGATCAATCCCTTCTGGAACTGTCACTCTTTTTTCCAGAGCCCACCTGTAGCCCTGGCTCGCAAAGCAAACCCGCTCCAGAAACATCTACGGCTTTCTCACCACAATCTGGACTCAACTCCTGCAGACACTTCAATCCTGTTTCTACATTCAACTATCACTCACTTAAATTGGACCTTCAAGTCGACCTCCTGAATTTGCTTGCTGTCTTCATGGCAGGGAATGAAAGTATGCTTGACAATTTAAATAAACTGATTTTCAAAGAACAATCCACTGTCAACTTCACAGTCTATCTGTTACTGTTCTATTATAGGCAGTCAGGCCTCTCTTTCAACCTTCCTCAATGCTATCTTGTCTGAAATCTAGGAACTCATCAATGGTCCCAGCAGTGGTGGCTGGTGAACTTTGAACTTTGAGGTGTAAATGACTGTCTTTTATGATTTTATTATCGAAATAAAGACCTAAAAACCTGAAACCTGACTGCCTTAAATTAAAGAGAGCAAGCAAAGTAAGCAAACCCTACTTTCATGGTATGACAGGAAACTCTACCCTCCTGAAGACTGTTTGTGGTTAACCTTCCCTAAGAAAACTTTCAAGAAATGGTGGCAAGGCAATATGTTTTTAGCACAGTTTCCCTATGCATTGCTATTTTGAAGCTTAACCATGTTAGAAATATTCATGCCCTTCTTATCCCCACCGATGAAAATACAAGTAGGGAAGAAAGAAGAAAGTCAGTTGTCATGCCCACCCTAAATGTGCTGAGGTGGGTTTTATACACGGGGGTTACATTAATGTTTATGAAAGACAAGAAAGGTTTTTATAGCACGTCATGAGCTCATGTTTGAAAATGTTCTCACATGTGATACTGAAAAAAAAGTAGGCATGAAAATAACTGCCTAGGATCTCACAATTTGGTCTAGCATGAGGCCAGATTTTATAATAGTTTTTCAAAAACTATTTGAAATAGCAGCGTGCTGAACAAACTCATTATAAGAATATACAAAAGTGTTCTTTGCCTGCAAAGGTCCTCATCCGCAGCCCAGATCAGGCTGAAATTGAGCCTCCTCGATCAGCAGGCAATCAGTGCTGGTGCCTACCTCAACATGTGTCACAAACTCCAGGAAGCCAGGGTTGGATGTCTAGAAGCAGTGCTATGGCTGGAAATCAGCACCAGTGGCCCATATCTAGGGCAACACAAGTTCCTTGAGGATGCCTAGCATCTTCTGGATGAAATCAAGTCAAGTCAAGTCAAATAAACTTTATTTCGAAGAATATCTCCATAAAAGATGCATAGAATTATACTATTATAAAAATATTTAAAACATGCATAGAATTAGTTAAAAAATGGTTTAAAATATTTAAAACATTTAAAACACCAGGACATCTATATGGCCGCTCGTTACAACAGTCATATACAGTTTAAACCAGTACAAATTGAATCAGGTGAGCGTTTTCAGGTACCGTCTCCTTGTATGCCAAAAAGCCCCCAGAAATTTGGCCACAGCAAACACAATATGGGCAGCCATTTCACTCTTGAGGATTCTAAAGGCTTCATGACACCTAGTAAAACCCAAGTTCCTGCAAATGGGGATGATCCATTTTCTCCGCGCCTCACTATAGCCCGGACAAAAGAATAATATATGCAGTTCAGTTTCATCACTTACTCTGCATGCCGGGCAAGTGCTAGGTGCAGACTCAATCCAGTGACTAGTGAGTGCACGGATTGGCAGGGACCCATGCCTCCATTGCAGATACAGCTTCCTTATTAGTACTGGGTGTATATTGTCCAGGGCTGGTTCCAGGCTATAAGCATTTTTAGTACAAATAAATTGCTCTGTGAGGGTCCCAGGGGTTGTGCAGGGGTGCAATGTGGGAGCCTTGGAGTCATAGTAGATTTTAGTGAGGGCCTTTTTTGGAAGCCTGGGGCAAGCATCTAGAGGATCATTCCATAGGGTGTCAAGGCCTAGACCCACCAGACTGCTCCTTACATGTAATCTAAATTTGGATCAGCAACCCGACCCAATACATCTTCAAGCTTGATATTGACAAATGCGTCTATCTTTGGTCATACCACTCCAACAGGGCCACCTTTAAGATTGCTTGGGTGGTTATTAACATCTATCAACCAGCATCTCCCACATCCTACATTGCCGGTACATAGTCCAACCAACAGACGGCAAGATTTATGGCTCTCAGACTGGGGAAGTGGCCTTTTCAGAAAATCTCGCCTGTTGCCCTCAACCTCAAGTAAGGACAACTTGCAGGGGATGCGGGCAGTGTAAGGACTCCCTTAAACACGTTGTGTGCCTTTGTCCTACACTGTTGGACGAGCGAAAAATCAGGCTAAGACATGAGTGGAATAACTCGGGAGCCGCTCGTGCCGGCAACCCACCATTGCCTCTCTTAACCCCGACAACACTGTCTGCTAACAAAATTTGTTTCACATTATCCTTGACTCTTCCTTAAGGCTGCCACAAGTCCATTTCGTTAGCAAGATGAACAGTAGCCATCTCCCCTCTTTCTGCTCCTGACACATTTATCAGTACGAGTGTATTACCCCCATCGCTACGAACCATGAAAGTCTGTATCCATCTGCCCCGCTGTTCCTGGCCGGTTGGACTCTGTCACTCACACGAGGTATGTACTCCCTTTTACCCGACACGGTAAAAAAATCCGCCATACTAGTAATACTGTTGGCACTCAGCAAACCTTGTGCGTTTCTTAACATGTGAGTGTGTCCAAGTGAAACGCAACACTCTGGTCAGTACCTTCAAACGAACATCCCGCTGTTAATATCGTTCGTACCAATATCTGATCGGCGTCAAATTTGGGGTCTTTGCACAAGCACTTTGTAATGACTAAATGTTAGCTCAGCACATTGTTTAGCAAACTTTCTATCTGCGAGTGTATCCCCGTCCGACTTGAGATTTTATATATTGTGATATTTCTGAATTCTCGTGTTTCTTAATATGTGACAGTGACTAGAGTGACGTAAGTGTTAGGCAATGCAGAAGGACGGTTCTTGCAGCTATGATATATTTTGCACTAGCACTTTACCACTCACAATTTGGGTTCTTGCACTGGCATTTTATTGGGATGTACTTACCCTTGACTGTGTCCGAATTGACTTGTGATTTCAACATTGTCAAGCCCTTGAAACCAGGTGTGAATTTTAATGTGTGGCTGTGACTTTTGTGTTACGCAATATTGTTGGACGGCACTTTTAAATGTACATCCTGTTGCTATTACCCTTTACACCAGCACTTTATTGCTGTCAATTCGTTCTTTTGCATATGTACTTTGTTATAACAAAACGCATGTTTTCCTTATTAGGATACTCTTACCAGTGAGTGCATTTCTATTAATTTGAGGTTTTTACTCTTCTGTATGTGTTTTAAATAGTTGTAATGGTTTGAACTAACCGTTCACAAATTAAATAAACAATTTCACTGGAGAAGTTTTTTGCCACAGCATTACCGTTAAAGGCAAAATATAAATTAGGCGCATCTGTGAACATCGGGCTCTCGTGCTGGTCTCCTGTTGAGAAAAGTCTGTTATTTCTCTATATACTGCACCTTGCACTTTGCTCCCAGTAGGCACTGGGGCAGTTGTCTTTACCAGTAGTTTTGACAATTGTAATAAGTTCGGAAGACATTTTGACTTGTATTTTAGATACTTTATGTGATTATTCTTTGTAATGGCACATTGCTAAATGTAAAAATGCCTTGAAAGCCATCTGACTAGGAATTATAACTCTGTACATGTTATTGTTAATTGTAATGGTTTTTAAGTAAAAAAAAACAATAAACTTATATACAACAGGCAAACACAGATAGCGTCTATTTCTCCCTGTGTAACTCCCTCTCTTTTTCTCCCAAGTCTCGAAGACACCCTGGGTATCAGTAAGTCATCCCCCAGCTACACTTGTACCCCTGGTTGTCTGCCTGCCTCTTCTGCAATATTCTCGTGATACTGACTTTTTTTTTGCCTCCACTTTTCTCATTGGTTCCTCTGTCCATTCTGATATTTCCCCTTTTTCTGAACACCTCTCAATTCTTCTCTATCTCCCAGAATAACTCTGTTCATATGTCTTTCACTCACTAGTTAGACTTTGTCTATGTATATCTGTGTATTCTCATCTCTGGTTTTTCCGTTGTCTCTTAGTCCGTCACTCTTTCCCATGGCCTTTTGTGTTTGCCTGTCTGGTGCTGAAAGTGTTCATATGTGTCTCTGTTTCCCAAAGGTTGTGTGTGTGTTTGTCTGCCTGTCTGTCTGTGTGTCCTTGGATGCTTGCCTTCTCTCTCTTCTTGTGGCCTTGGTGGCCTTGGTAGCCAGTTTTCTCTTCACTGGCACCCATTTTTCTGGGTGCCTATTTTTCTTTTTCTTTGCTCTCCCGATGCCTTTGTGTGCAAGACTATTACTTTCCTTTCTCCATTCATGCCTTTCTTTGCCTCCCTCTATCTCCTTCACTGTACCACTGGGTGTGTTGCCATCTTTATACCTCTTTCTTTGTCCCTGCTTTAATGTATGCCTGTCTCTCTATTGGCTCTCTCTCTCTCTCTGTCTCTGGGTGTCACTCTCTTTTATCCATGCTTATTTCACTGACTCCTGGCTCCTTGCCATCCTCTCCCACCAATCAAACTTATTTGACATCTTGGACGACATTTATATTATTCCTTTGCCTCTTCCTGTGTCTCTTCTAGTCTGTCTGCTTTTCCTCTTCTCTTTTAATGTCATTGTATATCTGATGTCCCAGTGTTACTTGGTAGATAAAAGTCTCTCACTTATCTATGGCTAACTAGTGGTCTCTGTATAGGTCTCTCCTTAGCTCTGGATGTGATGTCATTCTCTCACATGGCTCTTGGTGCCTGCCACTTCTTTCTGTTCTTTTACTTTGTTTTTCCCTGCCTCTTCCTCATTCTACTTCTGCTACCATGTATGTCTGCCTTCCTTCCCAAGGATCTCCTGGTATCACTGGTTGGGTAAAGTCTGCCTGCTGTCTCTTGTTTTGTAACTTGGTGTCTGCATGCCTTCCCCTTTGTCACAAGGGCTTTTATGACTTATTCATGACTCTTGTTCTGTCAGTCTGGGTAAGTCTATTGTTCTGAAGCTTTAACCAGTTTCCCTGTGGGAGAAGTTGGCCTGGTATATGATGCCCACTAATTAAAGTGGGTACCTTGCACCAGTCCAAACAACCCTTATGGTTTTTTAAGAGGTCAAAGATAACCTTAGAAAGCTATCCAAGTGGTATCTGTGGAGAACAGCCTTCAGGCTTAGTCTTGAAGGAATGTTAAGCAGCTTGTTCTACCAGAATGCAACCGTATAGTATTGGTTAAATGAAAGGCGAACCACACAGTAGATATAAAAATACGTTTTATTGATATAACACTCTCTAGTATGACACAATCTTGTAACAAAAAAACAGTAGTAAATAGCACTAATACACAGTTGACTCCAGGGGGAGATCAAACCATATACTAAAATAGTGGTATAAGAACCACGACTTGAGTCAAGTCAGTGTCTAGAGGGCGTAGAATTACTGGGACCCCAAGGAACCACCCAATGTGAGTAAGTAGGGACCCCACAGAGGACGGGAGCAGTGTGGGAACACAACCGTGTGCTCCGTACAATTCTATGGGGATGTTGCGGTTGAAGTTTTGAAGTTTAAGGACCCTTTCTAGTGGACTTCAAAGAAACCCTGTGGAAGTTAGGAGGTTGGAGAGCCACCCCACCCGTGGATACCGTAGTACCAGAGTTACCTCCAACCCAAAGGAGGACTTCGAAGAAGAACCACTGCTGGAAGGAAGAAAAGTGTCAGTCGAAATCCAAAGGTGGATTCTTGTTGAAGTGTAACTAAAAGCAGAGGGGACAGAGTCTGGATTGCTCAGGAGTGACTACGGGCTCTGGAGATGAATGCCCACCGATGGCGGGTGCTTCAGGTGCGTTGAAGGGGTTCTTGACTCTGCAGCCACTGGGACCAGGAGATGTCAAGGACAACCAGGAGCCGGATGCGAGCTGTCCAATAAAAGATGTCGAGTGCTGAGGGGGTCAGTGTCTGGCGGGAGCACCAACAAGCTTTGACAATGGCAACCCAAGCAGACGGGCAAGGAAGATTACGGTTTGGATCGGCAAGGTCCAGGAGACTCAACAAACACAGGAGAGTCAGGGCAAGCCTTGAGCAACCAGGGGAGCCCAAGAAAAGCAGTGTTGACCCCCAATTGGACCCACAGGCTGGAGGCACAGTAGTCTCGAGGGGACCTCAAGCAATGTCACAATGCAACAGCCCGCACTCGGTGCAAGGAGGCCGGAGTTCTTTGTGAGAAATGGTGCCAGAGGTTGGGACTACTTGGAGCCCAGCACTCTTGTTCTGAAACACCAAAAGCATGATGAGAAGTGTGGCTCAATGGTTAGAGCGGTAGACCCTGAGGCAGAGGTCTGGCCCGGGACCAGGGTTCAATTCCCGCCTTGGCGGGTCTTGGGCTCATAATTCCTTGGACCTGATTTCTCGCCTCGGTGCCTATTCTAATCATGGGTCCCACGCTGCAACTCTGGGCAATAGCTTGCTTAATCTCCACAACGGCCCCAACAGCGCTGGGATGCCTGGCTTCACCCTGGGGATGCCCAGGAGTGGACATTTCACAGGGAAAAGCCAGGAAGGGTTCCCTAGCGGTATGAGTACAGTGCCGGTAAACCCCGAAATGGGGTAGCTGTGCGCTATATAAGTACAAACACATTTACATTTACATATGCACTTGCAAATGAATGCAGTGCACAGGGGTATGGGTATTGCAGCCCCCACAAGGGATTCTGTCCTCAAACTTGGTGTGAGGGCAGCTTGCATCTCGTAGGACTTGGAAACTCACCTCCTGTGCTGGAGCCTTTGGAGTCCATAGGAGTTCAGGAGCAGCAGACCGGTCAGTCTAGATGTGGTGCCTACGGTTGCAGGGGAATGACTCCTTCCCTCCAAGGGAGATATCTTCAGTTGTTCTTGATGCTCCACAGGTCCTGCACGGAGCTGTATGGTGCACGGGCACAGACAATGCTTTAGACTGAGAGTGAGACGAAGGCCCAAAGTCCAGAGTGTCCAGATGGTCGAAGTTCAGTGGTTTCTGGTTCAGAATTTGTCCACGTCGAATCTAGGGTCCTACAGCCAGGTAAGCCCTTTTGTACCCATGGGAGAGGGTTGGACAGATTCAGGGGACCCTCCCAGGGGAGGGTCTGGACAGTGGGGAGGTTACTCCCAAGTCCTTTCTCCAGTTTCGTTCCAGAGCAGGAGCCAACGGCTCCCAGGACTGGTTTGAACTGGACTATGCACAGGGACACTAAATGTGCCCCTCATGCAGAATTTCGGTTGCTGGTAACCGCACCCACCCAGGCCTAATACACTAAATCCTGTATGGGAGGTGGTCACACCTCCCTGTGACAGGATGCCTATTGTTCTGCTTTCCACTGCTCGAGCTCGGCTCAGCAGCAGGAGGGAAGAAATGTGTCTCTGGTCAGCAGCAACCATTTTGTGCTGCCCGGGGCTAGAAAGTCGGTACCGGGAACACCAGGGACCTCACTAAGCTTGTTTCTACAATATTGACACCAAACACTATGGGTTTACTTTCTGCCGTTTTAGAGTTGGTCATCACGCGGTCGCATAATGCCACTCTATATGTCGGAAATGGCTGATACACTGACAACCTGAGAGAATGAACTCCTTAGGCTGCAGGGGTGTCGTGCTCATGCAGGGACACCCTCTCACTTAGAACCAAGCACCCTGCCTTTAGGATGGTTAAGGCCTGCTATTAGGGTGACTTATAGGTTTTAAGTGCAGTGACCCTTAGATATGGTAAACCTATATCTTAAGTAAGTGGTGCATGCACCATCTTACACAGGCTGCAATGGCAGGCCTGTAGGTTCCATTTTGCATGGCCTCTCATGGGTGGCATAATATATGCTTCAGCCCATGGGAGGCCCCTGGGGTACCTATGCCCTGGGCACATGGGTACCTTATACTAGAGACTGACAAGGGTGCTCCAGTATCCAATCTTGAATGTACCAAAGTACATAACATTACAATTTAGGGAGAGAGCAGATAGGCTGAGGTCCTGATTAGCGGGATACCAGTCAGACTAGTCAAAAACATTATCACATTTAGCAAAAAGGGGGGGGTAACCCACCATAAAGAGCAGATCCTACTTTCCTACACCCTGCCTCTCGCCTGAATGTCTGTCTGTCTTTTTTCCTTTGGGTGTCTATCTCCTTTTCTTTCAATTCCACTTTGTCACTAGATGATGGGTTAGCTCTACCTTTTTAGGTATGGCCTTTGAGAGAGCTTTCTTGTTAGACTATTATTTCTCAAAACAAATCATACACAATGTAAAAACATGATGGGCCTTTTGGCCAGCAGGCTTCATAGGTATGGTAAATTGTCGTTCATGTTTTGCTTCCACCAACCACGGCATAAAGCATGGGGCAATTGTTCACGTCCACCTAGTAACAGTTCCTCTCCTGTCAGTGATAAACCTGGGTCCTAGCATGCTTTTTCATTTAGAAATGTTTTATATTAACTTTAAAAAGTGGCTATTTATTTTGCCTAAATTTCGGGTGGTTGGTTAGATGGTTCTATATTTTCAATGTCATTTTAAAAGTTATAAAGTATCAAGGTGAATGAAATGAAATGCATGGGGCAGGGATAGGCAAGATGGCGGCTGCCTGATTCAGCCATGTTGCGGCTCCCTGAACAACTCCAGGATGGCGGCAACATCAGCCGAACATGA
This sequence comes from Triturus cristatus, assembly GCF_964204655.1. Classification (NCBI taxonomy): domain Eukaryota; kingdom Metazoa; phylum Chordata; class Amphibia; order Caudata; family Salamandridae; genus Triturus; species Triturus cristatus. The sequence continues at coordinate 1,270,275,166 of NC_140585.1, read as the reverse complement.
GAATCTCAGTTATACACTCTGAGGATGGTAAAAGAAATTGAAATACCTCTGAACGCTGCAAAACCTTCTCTTTGACCCAGACATCTAATTATCGCCCTGTGTCACGCTGAGCTGCTCCATATACTCCGGCAGCTACTTGCCGAACCGTCCAGTTGTGTCGGTTGTGTCGAGCCCAGAGGCTGCCAAGGCCGGCAGCTCCTTCTTCCACATCTAGCAATGGGCAGAAGACTGTGAGGGGGGGCAATGCAAGAGGCAAGAACAATCTACCAGCCGTGCTGACCCCCGCACTCTGAAGTGTGTGACACCGGTCGAGCCCCGCCAGGAAGCAGAGGTCGGATTGAAGTCGGCCGGGCAGATGCAAAGGATCGTCTGGAGACTTTTAGCGGCACGCTCCACTACCTGGATGGAGATTACGGGGGAGTGGAGGGACAAAGGCGGGGCTGCGCTCCAGCAGCGTCCACTCGGCTCCTCGGTGTTGGAGCTGCTCCGTGGCACAACGGGAGGAGGTGCTACATCGATCAACCGCCCCGGATCAAGACAAACCCCCAGTGGTGGCACAGGCTGCAGTACGGGATGGGGAGCAGAATGTAAGGCACTCAAATGTGACAGAAGATCCAGCATATAAAGTCGAGGGGGAAAAAGGTAAATGACTTAGCAGCTAAAAACATCAAAGTTGATAATGGGGAAGACAATTCTCCAATTGCAGAATTTAGAGATAGGGGCGATAGGAGCTGGTGCTGATGTTGATTTACCTAGTATGGATGGCATTCAGTTCATAGGGCAGGTGGGGGGGCCTCCTTCATAATGTGGTTAATACGCAAAAAAAGCCAAAGAGAATGCTACAATCAAAGGAGTCAAAGGAGTATCTAGCCAGGCCAACTCTTAATGAACAGGACAGCAATGCCAGTGATTGTTTCTGTTCCCTTTCAGATGAAGTATGGTCAGCAGATGTATCTGAAACAGACTCACTAACTGAAGCCAGTGAGATTGGTAGTATCTCGGATACGAGTAATACCGACCGGGTGGTCACTGCCCATAAAGTAAATAGGAACCCTGGCCGATCCAACCAACACAAGAATGATCTTAAGTGAGATTATTCACCCACGGAACAACTGCTTGGTGCTTCAATAACATCTCCCCAAGATCTATCTACCTCAATACTCCTGACGTTGGATACCATTTTACAATCTATACTCTCCCATCGGGATGAAATACGACAGGACAGTCGTTGATCACAGGCAGCTATGCACAAATTGCAAGAATTGGTACGAAAAGTAGCCAAAACTTGTAGTGCTCAGCCGCGGTCGGTAGTAGGAGTAGCTGCAGGGCAGTGACGTGGGGAGGGGGAGGGGCAGGGTGGGGGGTAGTAAACTATGGATTACGGAGGTTTACAGGTAAGCTAACATATACATTATTAAAACGAATTTCGTTGCGTGCACTGCATCCCCAAATGCGATGCAGTGCAGGAAACAAAATTTGTTTAATTAATTTATATGTTAACTTACCTGTAAACCTCCGTAATCCATAGTTTACTACCCCCCACCCTGCCCCTCCCCCTCCCCACATCACCGCCCTGCAGCTACTCCTACTACCAACCGCGGCTGGTAGTGCTATTGGAGAATGGCTGTCTAATCTGAAGACCGAGGAGAGGCCCGCGAAAGTGATTTAGCAGGTATCTGTGTCCAGACTATGGCTCACGAGGCTCAACTGGTTAATATACAGTGGAAACTTGAGGACCAAGAAAATCGTCAATGTTGCAATAATCAGTGGTTCCTTGGCATTCCGGAGGGCAAAGAAGGATTGGATGTCTGGACATTCGTGGTGGACATGCTGGCTAAAGCATTCCCAGACCTGGACGGTTAGAACAGTCCCATGGAGGTACAGCAGGCCCATCGGGTACCGTTTAAACTAAAACCATCAACAAGATAAGATCATCCCCTCATGCTGTTTTAGTTTATTTCCGTAACTTTCTACTTCTGCAATCCATCTATGACGAGGCTAGACCCGAAGCTACTGGACTGGGAGAGATTTTTCTTTCTCCGTCAGGCCTGACGTTTGGGCTTGCGCCAGCTAATCAGAATATTTTAGGATAAGGGGGCACAAGCCTTCTTGTTAATTCCAGCCCGCCTCAAAGTGAATCGGGGGGATCAAACTCGGTTCTTTATCTCAGTGATTAAGGCAAAGGAATATCTAGAGGGGGCAGTTGTTTGATCATCAGTTAAAGATATCAAGCAGGAGGGGGAACATAGTATTCGTTAATAGCGTGTGATATATTATTTTGTCTTTTTCTTGTTTTTATTCCGCTCACATGATTGCTGCTTAATGAAAGAATAAGGAGTGGTTGGAATATTGGTTAGGGAGCTCGCCTTCATCACCACAGACTGATGGTCAATCTGGCTGCTTTTCAGCGTTTTCAGGGCTATGGTGGAGGGTCATGGCATGGAGGAAGGGAGAGAGATGGGAGGTGGAGGACTGGCGGGTGTGGGGGTGAAGGGGTCACAGGGCCTGGGGTATAAAAAGCAGGTAAAAAAAGAGGAGAGAGAGCACAACAAGTCTTGGGATTGGATTCAGTCAAGCAGGCAGGTTGCTGGGAGCATAGTGAATGGCAACATTTTCTGTTTTTTTTCTTTCTTGATGTAAATGGGTAAGAGATATATATGTTCAATTAATGTAGGGGGGCTAAATGATAAGACCAAACGGGCGAGAGAAGCTGAGGTTTTAAGATCTTAAGGTGCTGATATTATTTGGCAGCAAGAGACATACATTCCTTGGGGGAAATGGGACTCCCCGATGATTAAATGCTATACTTTATCAGCTTGCTCCACTCAACATTCTACTATAAGGAGGGTTGCTATACATATTAGAAATAGTATTGGCCCCACAGAACAAGTATTAGAGGAGAAGTGGGGCAGATGGGGGGTTATCCAGCTACCCGTGGGATTGACAGTTTGTACCATCTATGGATCTAACCAGGATGACCCAAAAGTAATTCATGATTAAGAGGCTGAATTGGCATCCTGGCCAGATCTGGTAGTACTATGCGGGGATCTGAACATAAATCAGTAGGTAGCAGGCGCCAATCCTCTTTGTATGCTGGCAGGAAGCCACAAGTGCACCAGGCCCTGGTTGCCCAAAAAAACACTTATGACTTGGCCGACGTTTGGCTCGCCAAGAATCCTACAGATCCAGGGTTCACAAACTTTTCATGCCCACATAAGAAGTATGTTAGATTAGATTATTTTATGGTCACCGCCACCATGCTTACTAAAGTGGGAATGAAGCTTCCCAGAGTTCTTACTGACCATAATCCATTAGTCTTGGATATGATAACTGATGCGACTGTTCAGACCCTGTCTAAGTGGACATTTGACAGAAAATTAGTTACTAATGATCTAGTTGTGAAACATCTGAGGCATTAGGGCAGTACACTATTTTGATCTCAACCGATACAATGCTTCATGGGGGATGGTCTCTGACAGTTTTAAGGCTGGTCTGAGGGAGGAAACTATTAGCTTTGTCGGAAAAGCTAGGAAGCAGCAAAAAGGAGGAAATAAATGACCTGAATGACAGGCTGGTTATGCTAGAAAAAGATCACATATACGCAATAATCCAAAAACAAGAAGGGATGGAATTAGAGCTGTGACAAGAAATTGTGGTGGTAAAAGCTCAAATCGGTAGCTATTATAGCCCGCAGATCTCTGAAGGATATCAGGCACATAAAAATGACAGTTATGAATACAGAGAATCTGTGGGCAAACTATTAGCACTTCGTAGAAGGTAGAAACTAGCTGGGAAAAACATCTCTGGTATGAAAGGGGTGGAAGGGCGGTGCGTTGAGCATTTAAAGGGCATCATCAGCATCTTTAAAAGGTATTATCAGGAGCTATACTACCAGGTTAATATTAGCACCATTTCTATTGAGGAGATGAAGAGAATTACGGGGGATCCTCGAGGGGTAGATGAGGAGATCAGACAGGAGATGGAAGCGAGTGTTACACTCGAGGAAGTAGTAATTGCGCTATATTCTATGGTGGCAGGAAAAGCAGCTGGCCCAGATAAAATACCCTTGGAGGCATATAAAGTGTTACAGGTGGAGACCGCCCCTCCACTTTTGGATTTGTTTTTACGAGTGCAGAAAACTGGAGTTCCCCTGGAATCCTGAAAAGGGACATAGATTGTAGTCTTGTTAAAGAATGGTAAGCCTCCTGACAATCAAGTGTCTTACCTGCCTATATCCCTTATTACCTCTGATGCCAAGCTATATTAAAACATCTTTGCAAATCGTTTAGGCAGGGTCATAGCTAAACTAGTCTCACCATGGCAGCATGGCTTTATACAGGGTAGGGGAACCACCAATCATATTAGACGTACTATAGCTTTAATCGATATAGCAGAAGTAAGTGGAGAAAAGATGGCTATGAACCTCCTAGATGCAGAAAAAGCCTTTGATAGGGTATCATGGCAGCATATGTGGGAAATCTTGGCTCAAAAGGGATTTGGCCCAGGGTTTACAATGGCTATGCAGGCAATGTATTTCAAACATTATGCTCGGCTATAAATCATGGGCCAGGAATCAGGTTATATCAAGGTAGCTAGGGGGACAAGGCAGGGATGTCCCTGTTCTCCAATATTATTTAAACTATTTATTGACCCATTTATCCAGCAAATCCTCCAAAATCAAATAATAAAGCCAGTACATGTAAATGGCTTGTCATCAGCATATGCCAAAATAATGGCTTATGCTGATGATATCGCCATTGTGACCCCAAACCCGACGGCTGCGATTGCAGAAATAGAAAGATTGGCCATCGAGTATGGGTGGGCATCTGGCTATTTATTAAGTAGAAGGAAAACACAGACTGTTTGCACCTCCTTTACCCACTGCTTGTATTTCCACAGGCAGAATGATGTAATTTATCTAGGAGTTTGGATAATCAGTAGAGTTAGTTCTATGTGGGAGAATAATCTGAACCATTTGATAAATAGGATCAGCACAAATCTTAGACATATGGACAGACTCCATCTTTCAATAATAGGAATATGCAATATTCTTAAAATGGTTATGCTCCCTGAGATTCTTTATTTGTTCCATCCCCCTAGAGATGGAAGAGTCTTTTCTAAAGAAATTACAATCCATATTTATTATAATTTTTTTTTAAAGATAAGAAAACCCTATGGTTGTTGCAGTTACTATCCCTACCACGAGAGCACGGCAGATGGGGGGGCCCCCAATCTGTGATACTATTATTATGCGTTTGTTTTGCAGCAGATGGTGGTTTTGCTTACAGCAGGAAACTCCATCGTAGGTAATAGTGAACAGGTGCCGGGACCAACTAGCCCTATGATATACGAGCTGGCAATGGGAAGACTGGCATGTGGTATGTTTTTTGCCAGGTTGAACACAGCTACTACAAAAAAAACCTGCTTCAAATGTGTAATAGCAAGCTGGAAGGTGTGGGGTAAAATGGTCAAACTATTGGAGATACCCAGGATTAGTTGATATGTGCCTTCATGATGAGCTCCCCCATTTCCTACAATGATTTATGATGCGATGGCTAGGCATTGGGAACAACAGGGCATAACAAAGTTGGGAGACCTGTATTCGGCTAATCAAATTATCCCATCCCGGGATGTGCAGCAAGAGCATGGAATACTGGAGGTAACCTATTTTAAAACGTTTTTTAACCGACTCAAAGCAGAATCAATCTCCATAGAGACAATTTCTTTCTTGGAAGCTATTATCCACACTCAGTCTAGGATAAAGCACATTTATAAAATTCTGGTGGGTACAATTCCTGATGACATGGAGAAAGTTGAAGCCAATTGGGTAAGGAAGCTGTTGAATGGTGACATAGATATATATAAGTCAATCGATCTAGGCAGGGAGACCTTTCTGTCAGCTAATTTGAAAGCACAACATTATCACACAATATCCAATCTTTACTTCACACCGGCAAAACTTTGCAGCTGGGTCAAAAGGGAGGATGATAAATGCCCCAGATGTGCCCTCGGCCAGCCGATTTGATTCATATGTTTTTTTAGTTGTGGGCAATTAACAACCTTAAAAGAAGAGATGGAGGATTTTCTATATAAAGTATTATGAAAAAGTGTCCGTATCACCCCTGCCTTGATGCTCTTTGGCTTTGATGATAAAGAGGTAGTTGACCTAACCCAGACTAGGTTTATGTTTATTGCGGTTGCTGTTGCTCGACTGCTAATAGCTACTAGCTGGAAAGACATTGAACCACCTACTTATCATGCCTGGTTGAGGCGCCTGCTCGGTATACCTAATTTTGAACAAGCCTTGTTTAGCTGTAAGGGCAGGCACTCCAGAAACAGAGGCTTCAAGATATTGGCTCCAATGATAAAGGGATTCACGAGGTATGGAAGAGGTGGGGACTGGTTACCTTCGGAAGGGGGCCAGTAGATTCATTTTTCCCTGTTGAGATTGCACTCTCCCTGCATTTTCTTCCGTGTTTGTAAATATCACGAGTTCTATTTATTTATTATCTGCCAACTCGATTGTGTATATGTATGAATACAAGATATGAAATGTATGATTTTGACGCTCAATTGTAATACCTACTGCTATATTTTTTGTTGATGTTCTTCTCTCCAAAAACAAAAAACAAAAAAAAAATTAGAAATGAAATGCATGGTACAGCTCAAAGATTGCCAGGTTTGTAAAAAACTAGTAAAACAGCCACATTAGTTAATGGTTTTTCAACTTAAAATGTTTGATGCAAGCACATGGCGGCCATGTTTAGGTGGCCACATTTCCCCCCTTTTTTGTGGCACATTATTGCAATAAAAAAACAATATTTTGAAATCTCATTTTAAGATTTTGAGTCCCACAATGCTAAATCTTGAACCATGTTTATAAAAGGCATGTTTTTCATAAGTGTAAAGGTCAGACAAGGCAGGAGCTCAAACGATGGCAGCTGTTTAATCTCTTGAGGCTGGGTAGAGTAGCAGCCCTCAAGATGAGCATACTCCCCAAAGTTCTATACCTCTTCCAAACCCTCCCGGTAGCACCTCCCCCGGGTGCTTTAAAGCAGTTACAATCCAAATTGAATGCCTTTGTCTGGGCGGACAAGAGACCGCAAATAAATAGGGACCTGGGTTTTACACCCCACGAGGGGGGGGGGGGTGGGGGGGGCTGGGGATCCCCGATCTTGGCCGCTATTATAAAGCGATGCAGCTGCGGACTCGATTAGAATGGGCTCAACCGGAATCTGAGAAGTGCTGGCTTTTTTATGGAGCGAGCGCTAGCAAGAAAGTCTCTCTAGAAGGTTCCACTTCTTTTCAAGGCCTCTAGGCCCTCTGGGCTGTATGGCTTCCCTGTGGCTCTCTACTACAAGCCAGATAGACCTGACCACCGTGCACTTAGCATGTGCAACTATAATTGCTGACTGTTTTGAAACAATTAAATTCTCAATTACTAATTACTGTTAATCAATATTGTTTTGGAATATACAATATAGTACTTTTGTTGTTCAAATATTTAAATTTTCATACTGAACAAGAAACATCGTTAATAAACATTTCTACAGACATATGAAAATTGCTCAATCATATAAACATTGCCCAATGCATTTCGGGCTATTAGCCCTTCTTCGGGGGCTTCAATCTGAAATATACCAAAAAAAGTACATAAATGATGCGTCCAGCACTTGTTATACAAAGAAGTAATTTGTTTGCAAAAACATGAAGAAATTGAATTCAATATCATGAAATGCAATATGAGTTTATACATGACTCATGTTGAAAATGCACCAATCGGAAAAACATAAAAAAACGTGAAAAGAGTGAAATAAAAAACACCACCTTCCACCGTGCGAATAAACCAACTACACAACCTTAATGCCCCAAAGCACCACTACCACCTCTAACCAAGTCGTACTCACTTCCGTCTTCAGCATGTCATGTGTACTGAAAATGAGAACATACCCTTTACTCATGCGGCCTTAACCACTCTGAAAACCAACTATTATCATTGAAATAAATATTCACACACCTCGAGCAAGTTCCCCATTCAGCTAACTTCGTTCAGTAAACCGCGATGTTTCAGAAAACTGATTTACCAGCTGTAAACAAACAGAGAAAACAGTCGTGAGACTGCCTATAAACCTCTTCCTACTTAAAAGCAATGGAAATCTCCAATCTTTCCACAACATTCTGCTTACCTCTGGCGCAAGTTTTAACTCATGTATAATTTCATCTCACGGACCCTTGCCGTAGCAATGTTAAACACCCACACGTGCGCGTTGAATATCTACTCTCACGTTGCGGAACCAACATACGTCATCTCGTAAGAAAGTAATCATCAAAAGAGGACAAAACCTAAACCAACCAGCTTCCTATAGGAACAAACGCTAATGGACATCAACGACAGACTAAAACTGTCTGATTCGTAACTGAGAAAAAACGGAACCTCTTAAACCCCGAACAAAATATATGTTCAAATAAAATCATATCCTCCAGAAAACGACCACCAAAATATAAAACAATAACTGTCTAAAAAAGTGTAAACAAGGCCCAAATTAGTGAAAATGATAATGGTGAAAATATAAAGCAACAAATGAAAATGTGAAGTGCATGAAGGAGTCACGAAACTTAGGTATTATACATTTGAACCACTCATAATAATTATATGGCATGACCATCCCCATCCTGTTTATAGAAAACATCCGTAATCAATTCTATCATTGAGACCCCTAGGGTCCTGTTTGTCCAAACACCTCATCCAATACACTTCCCTTTGAAGTAGGGATCTAGTGAGATCCTTACCCGGTTGTTGATTAACTCTCTCTATTAGCTGGAATTTAAATTGGGCTATGCTATGTCTTGCTTCTGCCCAATGGACAGCAAGACAACTAGTTTTGTTTTGAGCTTTTATGCTCAGACATCCGTATTTTGACCTTTCTTTCAGTTTTTCCTATGTATAAAAGTCCACAGGGACATTTTATACAATAGATGATATTCTGGGTATTACAATCCGAATTGTGCTGAGGTTTGATAGATTCACCAGTATGTGGATGTTGTAGCAAGTTACCAGTGATCACATTGTTGCAATGAACACAATTAGTACACTTACTGGTCCCTCTAAACTCTTGACTGCCACACTGAAAGCTTGAGACGTTACAACTCTCCGTAATGGTCTGACAACTTACCCTTCACCCCTCATTCCTATTACGGAAAATCTGTATTTCTCCCCGGGCCTTGATTAGGAGGCATTTAGTCAGTGAGATACAGCTGGGCACAGGCCTATAGGGCATTTTTTTGATATCGAAGGCCCTCAATCCTTCGAGGATTTTAAGTCTGACTTTTGCATACCCGAAATGGAACGCTACCATTAATTGCAAATTCGACACTGGGTCATGCAACCCCAAATCCGCCCGGGAGCGGAGAGGTCCCTCACTCAGTATGAGCGCTGGTTGCTCTCAAAACAATCCACAAAGCGACTTATCACAGAACTCTACCACATCCTGCATCCCCCAGACCAGGTGGTTAAGTCAGCAGGCCAAAGACAATGGTAGGCCGAGCTTGGTCAGACCTGGACCCCTAAAGACTGGACAGACATTTATTACAGAGCACGACATTCAGCGCGTAATATATCTAGCATTGAAACGGCCACTAAAATTATGACATATTGGTATCTTACACCCTCCCAACTCCACAATCGTGACCCTGACCATTCTCCTACGTGCAGGAGGGGGTGTGATGCTGAAGGCACACTCTTGCACCTGTTGTGGGTGTGCCCTACTCTCACCACCTACTGGACACAGGTGCTGGACGAGATTGATAGTCACTTCGACACTACGCTATTATGCTTCCCTGCATATGTGGTCCTGGGAGTGTCCGATAGGCTTACCTTTCCCCTCAAGTCTCGTAAGGGTAAGCAACTAAGTATAGCTTTAGGGGCGGCGTTACAGAATATATTATCACACTGGGGCACAGACAGAACACCAACAGTGATGGGATGGTTACATCGATTGTGGTATGTTCTTGGCATGGAATGCATCTCCTTCTCGCTTCAAGGAGACAGGACTTCTTTTGCTGATGTGTGGTGGCCCTTTGTCTCTATGCTGTGCACTGAATTCCTGGAGCTGTTCTGCCCTAGATATTTACAGCTGCTACGCCTTCCAGAGTTGAGCCAAAGTGCAAACTAAACATCACTATTCGGCGCACTGGAGTGCTAGGTCTGCCTTTTGCTTTTCTGTCCAGACATATTAAACGGGGGAGGAGACGGGCGGGGGGAGGAGAGGGTGGGGACAGGGAGGGGGGCGGGGAAGTTAATTTTGGTGTTACTTTGATGCTCTGCAAACAATACGACAGGTGCAGGCCTATGACCCAGGCCTCATTTCTCACTGCATCTTGTTTGCTGATAACTCAATAAAAAGATTTCAAACTAAAAAGTGTATAGGGCTTCCCCTAACTGGTCATTACATCTGACACATGAGTCATAACTGAGGCCACTTGGTATTAATGAAAGACCAGCATTTACACTGTCACATGGAGCATTTTTCAGCTTTGCATCAAGGCTAGGGTTCAGTCGATTGGAAAAACGAACACTTTACAAAGTAAAGTGCTTTTCTTTAATCACGTATGGGGAAAAGGTCTGAGTGGTAGTGGTATGTGGACATAACTAATCTGCTGGTAGAGGAAAACAGATTCTTTACTCTCACCCACTCTGTTTCCCAATTCTCCATCAACTAGAAGCTGATATTTGTGTTTTTGTCGTGTAGTTCCTATATTACCCATACAGGACCTGCACGTTTGGATAACATAAACTGTAGGATTGGTGGCAGACTGACTCTCTACACCCCCACCAAGAATGTTAGCCTTTCTGTTTTAGCCAGCTCACAGTGCCACTAGAACCTCCTCTTATCAGGGAGAGGCTAGTTCTTGGCAACCTCAGAACATGACAATCCTGATCCCTTAGAATCGTGGAAAAAATGTACTTCCTTTCGCACAGTCACTCGTGCTCACTTATTCAGTCTCAGGGAGATACACAGAAGAAACAGTCGGGCGTGTTACAATAAGAATTTATTGCACGGTTGTTCTTCTAGTGTAAAATAGATCTGCTGCAACAACTGTTAGACAGTAGCAGATATATATGATTAGCAGTACAGTAAAAATAAAAGGATAGTACAGTTCTACCATCTTGCAGTAATCATGAATACATACATGAATATAAAGTGCATTATAAAAAGAGCGCGTACTCCTACGATGCCTATCTAGAGGTAACTAAGTGTACCTAGCATGTGAGTAGGTGTGTAGCCAAGAATCCCTCTCGGAATTAGTCTAACCTCATTACCTGAAGTAAGAGAGTGTGGGACCCCATCCTGGTCTCGAGTTGGACACTCCGCGAGGAATGTGTTAGACCACTGTCAGCTGAAGCGTCTTCATGCAGGAGCCTCAGCGTCTCTGGTCAGTGTGTCGGCTGGGAAGTCTCGGTCGCCTCTTCCTAACCCTAGTAAGATGTACTGTATTTATACAAAAAGTATCTAGGGTTCCCTTGTCCCTTGTTTCTTGTATTAGCGATTGTTGGATTTGAGGATGACGAATGGGATGAACCTTGTACGTAGATATTATACAGGTGGTGTAGCCCCTGCCTGGTTTCCAAGAACCCTTATGAATATTCATTCATTCAGTCCATTGATGAAGTTATAGGACGCTATTGTTCGGGGAAAACCCTCCTCCTTCGCCAGGACAAGAACTAGGTAAAAGTTCAATCCTAACGGCTCGTTACTGTGTAGTATAAGGGAGATAATGTAGGTGAAGGTATATAATATTACCCGGGCCTATATTAGGGTACCTATATGGAACATAACAGTATGGGGAAAGGTCCGAGTGGTATGTGGACATAACTGATCTGCTGGGAGAGGAAAATAGATTATTTACTCTTACCCACCCTGTTTCCCAATTTTCCATCCAATAGAAGCTGATATTGGAGATTTTGGATGACTGTATCAAATTCTCCCCACCTCTACTTTTGATGTCAGTAGGGCACACTTCTCCAACGAGTAGCTCTCCAGCTACTCTTGTGTGCTTTCAGGTGTGCAGCCAGCAAGTAAATTAGAAGCAAAATGTGTTTTCGAGATGAAAATCTGTATATTTTCAAAACTCGAAAGTTGATCTAATATTTGTAGAGAAACTGCTGGATTGTCAAAATATGTATAAGGCTGATATTTTAGTGATAAATCATGTGGTGCTGGGAATACTTATTACTTATATTACTGCCTTGATGCCAGGGGCATTGTAGCTATGACTGTTATGTAATACCCACGCAGAGGTCTTTGAAATTGCCAAAGCCTATTTACGTTACTGCTGGCAACCCTGTCTGGAGCACTGTGGTGATGACTACTAGCACTCTTGCATATGGTGGCCACTAATATAATCTTGTCCAATATGGTTACTATAATAACACAGCTAACTTATACTAGTAGGCCGGGGTGATTTTCATGAAACATAAGTAACTCATATTGCAGAAATGGTTTAAGACCCCTGCTCAAGGGTAAAGTCAAGTGACAACATTGAACTATGCAGTTCTGACAAACTGTCTCAGTCTTGACAATTATAACAGAATTCCACAGGGTTAAATAAATCAATCTGCAGTGGAAAGGATGGCCCTTATTTTTTTTTTTTACTATACTAAACATATTATTTGTAAGTCAAGTAGAACTCAGTGACATTGCCTCTCCTTCTGAAATCAACAATCATCCTTGAAATATACATGAAAAGAGCTTGTTTCAGCATAACCCATTAAATAGATATGAGTTTGGTATAATCCAGCCTAGGTTGTCATTTTAAAACTGCTGGGTCTTTTAATATGTGCACCCAATAAGACAAATATGCATTTTTATTCTGGTTTCAGTTTTTTTATCTGTGTGCTTAAGATATATTGGACCTGGACTAAGCGTTAGGACTAAGTGTTATGAATTTTAAAAGCTGTAGACCAGCTATTTTGCATTTTTCACTTCTATCTACCCTGCTGATATGCACGCTCTAAGCAAATTCTTGATATCATCTTTGGTTGATCGAAATTTTAATTGCGTTTAGGATTATACACTGGTAATGATTCGGATTAAGAGTCGGCAATTAAGTGAGTTATCATGGGGTGATTTTAATTAGCGGTGTGAAAAGTGTTTCTTACCTCAATGTAGTATTAAAAAGTTACTGAATAACTGCTTAGCTGTAAATCATGGAGTTTCTTGTAAGCATTCAAATGTTTTTCTTGCAAAACGTTTATTTGGTTCCAGTCAGTGTCTTGTGAGCATATTGTATGTAATTGCTCACCTTGTTTAAAGATAGAAACTCATGAGCATATTGTGCACTGGTGCTCTGAAACATTACTGCACAAGTAATTTGTGAGCACTTACGTAAACAAGAGCATACCTGGAATAGCTTTCCCTAACAAGTGACTCAATGCAAATTGTATTGCCTACAAGATACTCTTGAAAGTCCAGACAGTCACAAAAAAACCTTTGAAGCTTGTATGCATTGTTTTTAGAAACGTTTTAAGCAAGCATAATATGCTTTATACTTTAGTTCCGCTCATACAGAGTTTTCCCCAACAGAGCAACGGCCGGGTTTGCCAGCTCACGGATTACAGAACTGCCAGGGCTGAGTGTGCGAGTTTGAGCGACGGGAGGAGTACGCTGCAACGCACCGCACCGCACCGCTCCGCTCTCTGCTTTCGCTCAGCTTTGTCCCCGCATTACCTCCGCAGGGAACTTTGGGGCACCGCTGTCTGGCGCAGCTTGGACTTTGGGACTTTGGACTTCCCCGCGGTGTCTGAGGCCCCTGGTGGAGGGGGGCGTGGCAGGTGCTCGGCGGAGCACACTGGTGACATCGGCGGACATTGGCAGTCAGAGGCAGTCGGCAGTTGGAGGCCCCGAGGCACAGAGGTACAGGGGTTGGAGCAGGGGTCGGAGCAGGACCATGCGCTGGCCTGGGTGAATCCGGTGTAGTAGGAGTAGGCTGGATCAGCAGCAGGCAGCAGCTGACGGCCATCCCAATTCCCTGCCACCAAGGCACCCCGATCCCCTTCCTTCACCTTCCCAACTGACTCACCTCCCCGGCCATCACAGTACTGCCACAGTATCTTCCACTCTCTGCCGCTCCTGAGTTCCTGAGCTCCTGAGCTCCCGTTCCCTTGTGATCTGAGGGGGATCAAAGTGCTCCCCCAGACACTAGAACGAACCTGACAGGACCTCAGGTTTTGGAGCGTAGAGCACTGAATGGGTTGCGGAGCATGGGGGCTACACAGAGCTCCATTACAACAGCAGCAGCACCAGACATTTCCGCCCTGGGCCTAGGGCCTGGGGCTTGGGGCGTTTCTTCAGCGCACTTGGCGTCTTCATTTCACCACCTCGCTTGGACCAAGGCTTGGGCTTGGGCCAATAGGACTGCAACAGAGGTGGCAGCATCGGTTGCATTAATAAAGATAGCACCAAACTAAAAAGTAAAAGACAGTAAAACCTCAAAGACAACTGGACAGACTGGACAGAGCTCCGGCCTGCGGCTCCTCTATGTGGTAGTCCCTACAGCAAACACGGAGTTAAAAGGAAAGGAGGAAAGAAGGAAAGAAGTAGAAAGGAAGGAGGCAAAAGGGGCAAGGAACGAGCGCTACCACCAATAGCAGGTGGGGGCAGAGTGCGCGCCCGTCTGTCCCAGAGAATCAGCCCAACTAGGTTGGGCATAGCTCGCGGGGCCCGAATGTGAGTTCTGCTTGCGTCCCCCTACCCCCATTCCTTTCTCTGTGACTGAACAACATAAGGCCCTGTAAAAACAGTAGAACAGGCCACCGTTGCCATTGAAGCTATTCTAGCCAACAGCCTCTAGGAAGTCAGGACGCCAGAGGTAGCCATTCTTGCCAATAGCTTCCAGGAGGTCAGGAGGTCAGGACGCCAGAAGTACCAAGCATTTAAGGCCATCTCAAGGTTATCTCAAGGCAATCAAAATCAATCAAAAACCAAGGAGATCTCAGGAGACCTAAAGAGACTTAAGGAGTACAATAGAAATGAGATCAGGGAAAGAGAGGCGATCAGTCACATCTATACTCACCAAGAGGAAAAGGAAGAGCAAAGGCCTCAGCGAGATCTCAAGCAATGAGAAACAGGCTATGGAGGCGAAGCCATCACATTGCAGTCTGGTAGCACTAGACGACAAACAAACGCAGAACCGTGCAATGTGTAGTGGAGGCTTTCAGCCCAAAATCTATTCAAAATTCTCATTCCTAAAGGATGCAGGGGCAGTGCTAAATCTCAACAATGAAAGCTTGAGTGATCTCCCTTCTCCCCTTTGCCCAGAGTCTGCACCTTATCCAAAACAACAGCTCATAGGAAAAAGAGGCGATGAAGAAGGCAAGGCGAGGGTAAGAAAGGAGAAAGGGCAGTCCTGAGCCTGGAGGGCACCCAAGAAGAAGGGCCAGATTTAAATACACTAAGGGCAGCCTCACTCAACAAAGTCCCTTGGACTCCCATAAAAACCATTGAGAGAGGTAGACCGGCTGGCCCAAACCGGGCTGCGCCAAGAGTTTCTGATGTGCCATCTGAATTAAGAACAGGCCAATCACCTGAACCCTTAGTCACAGTAGCGATAGGAACAGAAGATTCAAACTTCAAGTATTTGCAAAATCTTAAGAAGGGGCGTCCCACTATTCCTATTGTTGTTTCCTCTTCACTTTCAACTATGGAGGACATTAATGCTGCACAAGAGATTACAATACAGTGCACTATGAAGCGAGAGGATCAACTATCAATGGTCGATGAGCATCACACCTCACAAGGGGCACAGGGAACCGCAGACCAAACCTCCCCCATACTGAAGCCTGATGTGGTTGCCCTGGGGTTCTCAAGTACTCCCGGAGGAAAGGAGGAAGAACGAGATGAGGCAAAAAAGGAATAGAGCACTGCGGGCCAGATACTAAAAGCAACACTACAATGACATCCTCAGGCATCACCTGTAACAAATCTCCCGAAATCTCACTAATGACCTCTTGCACAAGGCACCCAGAGTCTCAAAGTGGGCACCGAATCTGATCTAAGGAATCGGATGACCTAGACACAGGCAGGCTGTGGTCATCCCTGCTGAATACTATGCAGCTGTCCATCAGGGCAATGCAATTTCATTCAGCCAAATGGATATACAACTAACTATTCTTAATTAATTTGCCAATCACGTTGCTAATATTGACCACAGACTTACAAACATGGCTGAAATGATACACAGGGTACAGGAAGGAACACAATTAATGCAATCACACTGTACCTGTTACATCATAATGGACAAACTATCCACACTGCCGGCAGCAATGGGAGATCTGGTGAGCGACATTAGGAACTTAACGAGCACCAGGACAAACCCCCAAGAAAACATCAAAAAATACGATACGGAGGCAATTGCCAGTAGAGAATCAGTTCCTGAGGAGAAGGGCAGGGATAAAACTCCCTCAAAGGCCCACACCAAGGAGAATAGATCTAATATCCGCTCAAGTCCTCGCTGGCTTAAGACATCAGATGCCGCAGAGGGCCAGCAAATGGAGCCATCTTGGGCGAAAAGGTTAACCAGTATGGGGCACAAAGCAACGGAAGCGAGCAGCAACATAGAGCAACATGGACACATACAGGAGCCACAATGGGAACTATTGATAGCACAAGCCCCTAACATCCAAGACGTGGAAAATGGGCAGGGCAAGGAGCAGCGGACCCAAAATCGCAAGAAAAAGAGGAAAGGGAGAAACAGAAAGAAGAACATAATGGACTACTTCCCTCTTAATAGATGAGATTTTGGGACAGCAAGCTTGGATAACACCGCCACTGCTGAACCCTGCTCGCTAAAGACAGAAAGCAAAGCGGGCCTTCCAACCATGAAGACCTCCCAGGAGACGTCCCCCGAGGTATCTAGGGAGACGACTGAACCAGAGGTGAAAGCTCCCGCAGTAGAACGACTAAAGCCAATTTGCTGCACGAGATGCAAAAATACATTGACCGGCAAAAACAGTAACCTGGTCTGTACAACTTACAGTACTGCACATACACACACCAGTCACAAGCAGACCTCCGAGACATCGCAGCAAACCCCAGAACCAGGGGTGGTAGCTCTCAGAGCAGAAGAGCCCACGCAAAACCATTCTGCGGAGAGAGAATGTACGCCGACTAACAGTAACGGCAACCTGAAGGACATAACTAATAACACACTTGCACACCCGCATGCTGGACAAAAGCATGTTGTGGGGGGAATAGCCAGTGGCACTGATCACCCCCCACGTACAGGCCAACTAAACCAGACCAAGCATCTCACCATCAACACCACGAACCAGAAGAGCCGAGAAATCCTATTCATCCCCGAGTTCAAATCGAGAGGCCAGGGGGACACCCTCAACAGAGGGAACATCTTGCATCTGATTCAATCAATCAGGAGCTTGGCAGACATCGACTCAGCTGATCTTGAAGGAATTTAGTTCAAAACCAATGAAGAGCTGTCAAGAAGAGAAATGAACAATGCAATTTGGGCCTCAGAGAAAACGGCAAGGAGAATCCTAGCGGAGGAAGCCCAATTAAAAGCCTGGGGAATCAAAATACTTTTAAACCAACAACCTGGCTATCCTGATCCTCTTATATCTAATAGACCAGTTGACTCAGATTATCTACATTCCAGGACCGTCCAATCCGTCTTCAAAGGGGCACGGATGTGCATCCACCGGGAGGGAAAAGACAGGATGATGAACCCCCACAGGACGACTGGTCTTGGCTAGCTAGAACAATAAACTCACAAGGAGAGGGCATTTGACTTAGTTCCATCAAAAACTCGAGGGCGGCTTGAATCTTCGAATATGCTCATGGAATGTAAACGGTCTGGGAAACAAGGTATCGGAGACAGAATTTCTCTCTTATATCCAATGCTTCAACTTAATCCTAATGCAGGAGACGTGGCTGGAAGAACCTCAGCATTTACTAGGCTGCAAAACCCATCATCTCCCAGAAACCAAAGGAGCCTAATTTGGCCATGTAAAGGTGGCCTTTCTATCTACTCCTCAATTAGCACCATAAGGGGGACAAGAGAAGTTGACTCCACTCTAACTCCAACAAATGGGCTCCAAATTCTTGCACTGGACATAGAGGAGAGCAACGCTAAACAACAAATTATTGTACTAAATGTTTACATTCAATCACGAGATAAAGCCAGCGGTGTTAAAATGGTGGGTATGGAAATAACAAAGTTACTCTCAGAAGAGTCAACACCCAACCTTGTACTGGCCGGGGATTTTAATATGCCTTTAATAGGACCACAATCGAGGGATACCGCTCTGGAGGAACAACTTACAGCAGGGAAGATCCCCAACCAGGTACAGGGCAAAAAGATAAAGCTGACAGCTCAGTCTAGGAACTTTATACAGGACATGGAGCACTTAAGCCTTGTGGTACTAAATGGTCGCTTTCTGGAAGACCAACCCCCCTGCAGTAACTTATCATAAAGCCATGGTAAGCTCTATAATAGATCACACGCTGGTTAGTCTACAATGGTTTAGTAGGATTTCTAGTTTCAGGATTGGAACAAAAGAGCATAGCGATCATCAGTCCCAGGAAATTTTGTTGTGTATACAGGAGAGGCCCTTGATTTTCCCAGTGGAAGATCCTGCAACTATTTATACCGTGAATCTCAGACGGCTCCACTGCAAAACTAGCCAACCGGACAAACTGCAAACCATAGCCAAGTCAATCTGGGAAGATCAAGCAGAGGCACATAGCAATACAAAAACCCGCTGGGAAACCGTGACAAAACAACTAGGGGAACAATTGGCCAAAAGATCAGAGGGCCACGTGCCAGACAGACGATCGCCTAATACACAGATTGTAAGATCCCAATCAGGAAACCAACTCAACCATTTACCAATATCGAGTATACCAAACCTGAGGGCCCTCAAGAAAGATATAAATAAAACTTTACGAAAGCTAAGACAAAGGGGAAGCGAAACTACCCTACAAAAAACCCTTGCGCAATTAAAAGCAACAAAGAAGAAAATGATCTGGCAGGCAAAAAGGGAAGCAGAAGATACTTCGTGGGCTAAGCTCTTGTTTGACGCAAAGACAAATCAAAGCGCAAAATTATGGCGAACAATAAATAACTTAGGTAATACCCATGTGCAGGGCATCAATTCCCACCTAACAGAGGAAATTTGGGCAGGCCATCTCCAGGAACACTTTAACCCAAGAGGGGAAAGCCCCATTATAGCACAACCAGGGTCAGGACAGCCTGACAAGCTGAGCACCCATGGAAACATCAGCAGGAGGTCAACAAGAGAACTGCACTTCACGATTTTACAGATTAAAAACCGAGTAGCCAAAGGTAAGACAGGGGGCACCTGGCCCCAACGGTATCCCCCCAATATTGTTTAAAACTGATCCGAACTACTGGGCGACTGCATTATTACCAGTGTTCAATTGCATAGAAGAAGGGGCTGGTATCCCAGACTCCTGGAAAGGCTCTATAATATCACCAATCTACAAGAAGGGAGATAAGAACACACCTACTAGCTATAGACTTGTAGCCCTAATTGATGTCGAGGCAAAATACTATGCCGGTCTCCTTTTGGACGAATTAACAGCATGGGCTAATGAAAAATCCCTCATCCCCATCAATCAGAAAGGCTTTTCCAAAGACACAGGGACCATTACAAATCTACTTGCCCTGACACTACTGTTGGATGGTGCCAAAGCAGCAAACCTCCCCCTATTTTTCTGCTTCATCGATTATTCGGCTGCTTTCGACAGCATAAACAGGCACAAACTATGGACTAAATTAGCGAAGATGGAAATCGCATCAGCGCTATTAAAACAGATAATCCACCTACATACCAACACTTGGGTTCAAGTAAAACTAGGTACCGGCGAATATCTGTCAAGGAGAATACCAACAGCATAATATTGATTTTACAAAACATACAAAAAAGGAATGAGTAGGGTAATAGTGTCAGCCGAAAGAGGACATTTGATGCACAGCAATTCATTCCATTTGCGAAGTTTGCAGTGTTTCCCATTGCAATTCCACAAAGTTTGTCTCTGCATAGTGTGAAAATTTTTACTGCATAGCAAGATATTTTTTCACTTTCAACAAAGCTAGCCAGGATGAAAAATGTGTGTGCGAGTTTACCTTTTGCAGAGTTTGCTATGTGTAATGATATTGCAGAGGGAAAGGTATAGGCTACAATCTCCAAAGGTTTTTGATATGACTTATTTTTTGTAGTACTCCTGGCTTACGCTAGAATTCTGTGAAGAAGGCAGGAGAAAGTTAGTAACATAGGAGTACTATATGTGTAAGTCTCACCTACTCCCAGCAAATCTTTTGTGAATTGGCTCATGGAGCTCAATTCGCATATGGCCTAATTCACAAAAGGTTTGCTATGGGTAGGTATGAGTTATTCTTGCCGTACTCCTGGCTTACTTCCAAATTTCATTAATAAACCAGGAAAACACTTGGCTTACTTCTGGAATTCAGTCCCAAGAATACACCCCATTCTCTGGCGCCCTCCTACGTCATCAGAAACCATTGCCTCTAATACCCCCTGGAGCCCTACCCACCTTACAAAGGCTGACCTGGTCCTGCACCAGTAGCGGCTCATGGAGGGAGTGCTGCGGGGCAGTGGGTCGGGGGACGGGAGGGGCAGGGCGGGGGTAGTAAAGTCCGGCTCATGGCCTACCTGAGTAATGTAACTAAATAAATAAATAAAACGAATTTCATAGCACGCGCTTAAACGCATTTGGCGTTTCAGCGCGCGCAATGAAATTCGTTTTATTTATTTATTTGATTACATTACGCCGGTCGGCCGTGAGCCAGAGTTTACTACCCCCCACCCTGGCCCTCCCCCGCCTCACCGCCCCGCAGCACTCCCTCCATGAGCCGCTACTGTTCTGCACCCATTTATCACCTCCTAATAGCTGATAGTGAATTGAAGCAGATTTGTCCACAGAAGGGAGGCTCCAGATGACGTTTTGGACCAGGTAATTCCCAGTTCACATGTTTATTCACATTCTAGAGACCAGTACTCAGAACAGCAGGATTCAAGCCTGGATATACCATCCGGAATCGCTCTTTCTGGCTAGATAGTATCCTGACATCTCAATCCAGACCACCTGTAATTGGGAGCATAATGTTTCCTTTAATTTAAACCCATTCATTTTCTCTGCACCAGTTTTGGTGACACCTTGAATTGGCTGAGTGCCTGCCCATGACTGCTGCATGTTCTGCTTTTATAACCATAGTGAGAAATACCACTTTAGCTTTCAAAAGAGATTGCTAAATATTTTAATCTTGAAAAGAAATATTAGTGCTCTCCTACTGTGGCTCTTTTTTAGCAGGAACTCAAAATAGACAATAAAGTAAGAGGGGACGAAGTGTTACCTGAATTTATGGTACCTGCCCCCCTTCAGGCTTGAAGAGAAGAGTAACAAGTTATTTGCCTACACTATTATGGTTTCAGAGAGAGAAAGCGGAATTGCCCAAAATTCTGCATTCGGCGGCTTCGACGGAAGTTTTTGCTTGTTCGCGTTCTCAAAATTCGTGTTCGCAAGATATTTCTCCCCGAGCACGCAAACAGCGTTCGCAAACAGTAAAAAAGCATCGCGAACAAGCAATTCCATGTGTTCGCGGAATTTCTGCGTGCTCGTGGGGATTTTTTACCATTTCGCGGAGCTTTGCGTAGCGCGACTACGCAAATTTCGCCCACCCCTAATAAAAATTACTTTTCCCCGCTTAAAGAATCTTATTCTATCTATCTATCTATCTATCTATCTATCTATCTATCTATCTATCTATCTATCTATCTATCTATCTATCTATCTATCTATCTATCTATCTATCTATCTATCTATTGGAAAAGTCCTCTGCATGTCTAAAGACGTGTACACCTGCCCTGATGGCTCTACTGTACTGTTGTCTGGATCCCTAATGCTGATTTTTTTCTCATAGCTGAGCACAGATCATGCGGGTGCGCCATGACACAGGTCTGTCTCACCGTATACAGAGTTGTTGGACCAGGAGGGTCACCCAAAGTGCTATCCTTATAGTGGTGGAAGGCTACAGCCTTCGCCAGATGTTAAGCAGCACAAGGGCGGTGGTGGCAGCATACTGTGTAGTGATCAATAGTAGTGAACAGGTCCTTTTTACCCTGTCACTGGAGTAAGGCCTACAGGCTCACTCACTTTTTTAAAAGTTCAGCTGCTGCGTGCTTGACTCACCCTTGGCCTACTTCAGGTAGATGTGCAGTGCTGCGCAGTAGCAGTGACTCTGCGCTAGATGTGCGTGTGCCTGGGAAGGGTACAGTACAGGGATTTTTATATGCTGCTGCCTGCTGTACTTATTATTGTTTCAACAGTGACTTTGAAATATCTGCACCTTCATGCACAAACCAAAGGGGCATTGGTTGACTAAAGTGGTTTGATTTTTATATGCTGCTGCTTGCTGTACTTGTTATTGTTTAAAAAGTAACTGTGAAATATTTGCGCCTTCATTCACAAACCATAGGGCCATAGTCTGATTAAACTGGTTGGATTTGACTTTTGTATGCTGTTGTGCTTGTTAATGTTTGACCAGTCACTTTGAAGTATGTGCGCCTTCATACACAAACCAAAGGGGGAATTGTTTGACCAACCTGGCTTCATTTCCGCATACTGCTGGATTTGTTTTTATCACGCACTTTGAAAGTGTTATCACCTTGATGCAAGAAGAAAGGGGATTGCCTTACAAAACACGCTTGAGTTTTGTAAATTGCTGGATTGCTGAATCTTTTATTATGCACTTTGAAAGTATTTGTACTTTTCCCTTTAGTTCACCAGCTACAGTTAGTATAGATTCTGTCATTAGGTACTTGCTAGTATGGTTTTTTTTATCCTACAGGATGCGTTATTGATGGTATGTTGTTTGCACTTGTCTATAATATGTGCACCTGAAATCATGTAATTAGCTTTGTTTACAATACAGAAATGATAAATACAGACACACATCTGCATCAATGTTCTGAAACATCCAAGCAGTTTTCATCCTCAGCCCTGTGGGCCTGCCTGTTTATGCCCTGCTTACTAATAAAGCCCTGATGGTAGATATTGAAATTGCATCCTCAGTTCATTTTAAATACTATAGAGTGGTTAATATCATACAAAATCTCGGAGAGACGCAAGTGTGTGGCATGCAGATAATTCACACCAGTTTATTTCTCTTGGAGCTGGCAGGATGCTGGGTTATATCTTGTGTACTGCTCATGTATATTATGTCAGTTGAGTCTGTTAAATTGCAGATTTGGGTTTGTCTTTCAAAGTTTCAAGTTATTTTCCATCAATGTCAATTCTAATTAAGACCTTATGTAGTTGTTCTTTGTTCTTCAGCGATAGGCAGTTCCTCAAACAATAGGACTGCTCCTTGGCATTGCTCTGATTCCTGTCTCAGTTAAATAATCTGCTCTTGACAATAATGTTACAAATGGTGTAGCTTATATGTTAAGAGTGTTTCTTACTTTCTTATTCAAACTTTGAGTACGCGAATATAGAGGCATTTCATTAACTGCTGAAGTTTTCAATTCAAAATATACCAGATTTTGTGGCTATGAGGCAAAGTGGTTGGCAGTGAGTCGGGGGGCCCCTCTATGTACTGCAGGGGGGGCCCCCTCAGGTTTCGTTACGCCACTGAATTCAAACTCTAACCACGCATGAACTGTAAATAAATCCTTGCACTATGCCGTGCCCACACTCTATTATGTACAGTGTCACTAACCCCATGTTTGTTTTAACCCTAGACATCATCCTATAATGCACCTTAATAGTACTACTCTCCACACCTTGTAGCTCTGTAACTGGCTGCTGCTTATTGCTCTGCCTGTGTTGCTGATTTTCTTGCAAGGCGCCTGCTCCACTGTCGGTGGGTAGCGAAGCGAGCTTGGTGCAGGATCCTGGCGGACTTTGTTTTTGTTGTGGCCGGCACAACAGGGAAGTCAGGCGAGAGCAAATGTTTAGCCCCCTACCCCCAGACAACATAATGACTGTCTTTCACTGATGCTGCTGGACCCACTTATATTATATTGTTCACACTCAAGGAGCTGAGAGGCTCCCTTCTGCTTGCGTACCCTGACTCTTTCCGTGTTCCGCCTGGCTGACAGATGTACTCTGTGCACCCCGTATTCCGAGGTACTCTCGAAGAGGTTGCCATATATCTTTCGACCGTGAAGTGAGGGGTTGTAACTCTGCATACAGTTCACTTGTGGTGTCACAATATGACATGCTTTTGAGCCAGCCCTTGACAGTAGGTTTTTGCCTAGCGCCCCAGTGAAATACTATTTCTCTTTTTGCCAGTAACATGGCTATCGCTGTAAATCTGCGTGTCTTTTTGGGCAGTGATTCTACAGAGCCCAATCAGGGGAGTTACTGGTATGTGTGTCCCCATCATCTGGTGTACTAGATTGAAGACGTCTTGCAGGAATGTGGTGATTATACTGCAAGACCAGGTCATGTGAAGGAAGTGAGCTGCTATAAATTACATTTAAGGCAATGGGTGAAATAATTGCTTTTAACCGGACCATTTGCTGCGCTGTAGTAGAGTCCCGTCAAAGAATCTTAAAATGTAATAACTTGTGCCTGTGATTGCAGGAGACTAACTTAGTCTGTTTGCAGCATCCCTTCCAGACTTCATCTGTGAGTGGCTGTCTGATGTCAGCCTCCCATGCGTCTCTGACTTCAGTATCTCGCTGTGGCAGTAACGCAATGCAAATTGTATATAACCTGGAAGTGATGTGTTCTCCGCTGTTGTCTGTAATTATTGTAGTAAGTGGGCTGAAATCTGCGGGTTCAAGCGGGTAGGCAGGAATTGCATCTCTGCGCTTTGTATACTAGCCAAATAAAAGTGGTCTATGAACGTGGCTGTAGCAAAATGTGGATCTTCAGAACAAATAAAACGTGGTCTCCCGGGAACAAATCACAGATAGTTCCTAGTTCTAACTGAGTTAGTGTGCGTTTGATCCCAGCGTCTGTCGTGGGAAGGGTTCTCCGATAACGGTAGGGCAGGTGAATACAGTGTGGACCCTCCAGTTCTCATGACCAGTTTTTTCCAAGCCCAGCATGTGGTGGTTATTGGTTGAATATCATGTGGGTCTCATGAGATTCCTAACGGAGGAACTGCGTTCAGTGAAGGGGGGTCTGCCAAGTCTCGTTCTGGTGTAGCATAAGGGATGCGTGCATCCGGGTGGTACCAGTGGTATGCATACCTACATTGAGCTACTAAATAATAAAGTTGCGTATCCGGAACCCCGATCCCTCCCTTTTTGTAAGGGTGCGTTAAAATATCCCATCGAACCTTGGGCTGTTTCCCTCCCCAAATCTATTTTAGAAGGTGTGTGCGAAGTTGCGCAAAAACTGGTTCGTTAATGTAAAAGGATATCGGTGAATAAGTAAAGGAAGCGAGGTAATATCACCGTTTTGACAATGGCGATACAACCTGCCATTGGTAGTGGAAAGTTGACCCAATGTTCTACTTGGGTCTGCAGACTGTTAATAGCAGGGCCATAATTCAATAGCAGGACTTGCTCCCAGTCCCTGTGTAGGAAGATGCACAGGTATTTAGTTTTTGTTTCACACCATTGGATTGGGTAGTCTCCACATTCGCAGTTCTGCACTAAAGTCAGAGGGAATACCTCCGATTTACCCCAATTGATTTTGAGGCCCGAAAGAACGCCAAAATAATCATTTTTTTGTAATATTGGTACCAAGTTCTCTTCGGGCCTCCTGATATACAACGCCACGCCATCAGCATACAAAGTTACTAATACGGGGCCATGTTTGAATTGGAGCTCCCTATGTAAATGATCTTTTTGAAAATAGCGTATGAAGGGGTCCATGGCTATGATGAACAGTAAAGGGGACAGGGGACACGCCCGTCTTCACCGTAAACCGTTCTGTGATGGTGCCGTTGCAGCGAATGCGGGTTGACGGGTGTGTATAGAGCAATTTTACCAAGTACGTGAAACTTTGAGGCATGCCCATTTTGGACAGTACTGCATGTAGGAAAGGCCATTCCACAAATTCGAACGCCCTTTCATTGTCTAAAAAAGATGCTTTTGCAGGTGTGGCTGGATCTATTCTATTGACCACTGAAAAAAGGTGCAGAGATTAAGTGCTGTGGCTCTATGTCGCACAAATCCGGACTATGCAGGTGCGATTATCTGCTCTATTAAAAGCGACAGTCGGGATGCCATCATTATTTTCGCCAGTATTTTATAGTTGAAGTCTAGGAGCGACAGTGGGCGGACTTCTCAGGGTCCTTACCCGGCTTAAGAAGGAATATCAACACTGCTTCTCTAAATGAGGGTAGGAGGGTGCCATTGTCCAGTGCTTTGGCGTACACTTCCAGGAGGTATGGGGCTAAGAGTGTTTTGTACGTTTTGTAAAAGACTCCAGGGAGTCCATCTAGTACGGGAGCTTTGGAGCCATCCATTGTATCAATGGCTTGTTGGATTTCTTCGACTGAGTATGGTTCACTTAAACATTCCCTGTGGGCGTCCGGCAACCATACCATGGTGATCTCATCTAGATATGTCCTAATATCAGCAGTGTTAGAACCTAACTTTGAAGTGTATGGATCGGTGTAGTATGTCAATAGGGTGCATCCTATGTCAGTGTTTCCGATTATGACCTTATCCTCCTCGTCGCGGAGTTTAGTGATGTAGTTTTGGGTATAGCGGGGCTGGATCAGCCTCGCTAAGGTGCGGCCTGGTCTCTCTCCTTCTCCGTACCTGCAGGCTACAGCATACTTTCCTAGATAGAGCGCCTCTCTACTGGCATCCTCAGTGTATTCTGCCAATAGTTCTGTCCTGCTCTGTAAATAGTCAGTCCCCGTTCCACCGTCCTTTATCATGTTTTCCCTATCTAGTATCTGAAGCCTATCTTCCAACAACGTCAGCCTGTTCCTCAAGTCTCTCAATACCCCTGTATGTGTAGATATGCAAACCCCCCTCACACAAACCTTAAAGGCTTCCCACAACAGTGCGTATGTTGTGACAGAGACGACATTATTGGCGAAGTAGTCCACTGTTGCAGTAGGTAGCTCATCATGGAATACTGGGTCTTTCAACGCCATAGAGGGGAATCGCCATAATCTCTTCAAACATCCCTCTGCGGGTAGTTGTATTGAGAGGGACACAGGGAAGTGGTGCGATAATGTACTGAGTAAATGCCTCACACCTTGGACCCATGCTGTTGTCGATCTAGTGAGTAGCCAATAGTCCAGTCTAGTCCATGTACCATGTTGTTGTGCATAGTGGGTGTATTCCGTGTGAGTGGGGTTCAGGTATCTCCAACCGTCTACCAAATCATGGTCTCGGCACACGTCCCGAAGGACCTTGCGAGCCCGTGGCTTTGTGTGTGGGGGTTTTTGCCGTGCTGTCCAGCAGGGGTGCAAGTAAAATATTTAAGTCTCCTCCTAGTACTATATGGTCTGTCGATATATCGTTAATGAGCGTCTGCAAACGTGTAAAGAATTTTTCATCATCTACATTAGGGGAATATTTATTGATCAGGACTATTTTATGTCCTGCTACTGTTCCCTTTACTATAAAGTATCGCCCTCCCGGGTCAGATATCGTGTTGATATGCGTGAATGGCACTTTCCGGTTTATCAGAATAGCTACTCCCCTGGCATATGTGATGTAGCTGGAGAAATATCGCTGAGTCCCCCAAGTGGATGCTAATTTCGGCAAAGTCTGTAGGGATAGGTGCATTTCTTGCAAATAAACTATATCTACCATGTGTTGTCGTATATACTGGAGCACTAGTCTGCATATTTTAGGGCTGTTTAGCCCGCGGACATTCCAAGTAAATAGGGTCGTATTAGTGCTGCGTCTTATCTCTACTTTATGAGCCATGTCAGAAAGGCGGTGCATGTACAATATGTCTACTCTCCTGTATCTATGTAACAAAGTAACATGTGTAGTAGCCAAACTGCGTCCAATGTATGGTTAAACAATTCTACACCCCTCCCCCTCCCTCACTCAGTGACTGTCCACTGGGCAATGTCCCTATAACCTTTCCCATAACTGTTGCTGCAGTGAGTGCCAACATGGCGTATCTTCCCCAATCAGTAACATTGCGATCCCGCAAGGGGAAGTGGCTACCCCATGTGGAACTCTGCACCCCCCGGCGATGAATAATAACTACCCCTCCAGTGTTAAAGGTCTATTTACGTAAAAACATATCTCTCTAGGTGTGCCCAAATGTCATCTGGCATATAATTACCGTCCAAAGGTCTCTTGAAAAAATGTGAGCACAATTGCTTATCAGTTCATCCATCTAAGTGTAGCGCCTCAGCTTGTCATGAATAAATCCACACTCATCCCTGATGATGCTATTTGGGAAGCTCCACCTGGTGAAGATCCGCCATCCGCTCCTCTGGTTCCCACGTGGTGTTTAAAAAAATTATGGACATCTTCAGGGGTGTAAAACAAATTTACTTTGCCGTTTACATCAATTCTGAGCCGGACCGGATATAACATGCTGTAGCAGAGACACAATTTCCGGACCGCTGACTTGGCCCCTTCAATTTTGCGCCTAGCTTCTTGAACCATAGCTGTGAAATCTGGATAGAATGACACAGTAGAGCCCTGACCCAACAATGTCCCTGCTTCTCTGGCCAACTGGAGTATAGTGTCTCTATCTTTAAAATGTAGTAATCGCGCCATGATCGGCCTGGGTGGCAGTCCCGGGTTAGGACGAGGGTCCATTGTTCTGTAAGCACGTTCCACTGTAAAAGTGCTTGAAAAATACTCTGTCCCGAATATATCTGTCAATAGTTGCTCCACAAAACGATCCAATTTGCCAGTATTGGTGGATTCCGGGACTCCCATGATTCGTACATTATTAGCGCCGGCTTCTCGCTTCCAAATCTTCATTCTTTGCCGCCACCGTCTTTAGTATGCGTTCCAATCGGTCGACTCTCTTGGAGTTTTGGGATGCTCCATCTTCCAAGTCCAAAGTGCGGCCCTCCACAGTGTCCAGTCTCTTGTCGTGGCTCTCGATGTGCTCGCCCAGTCCATCAAGTCGCTTGTCGAAGGAGTCAAATCTGGTGTCGAGAGCCTTTGATTCCAGAGCGTAGTTCTAGCAGTAGGGCTGAGTTGTCTGGAGGCACAGACCCGCCAGCGGTGCCTGCTGAAACTTCCGCAGCCATTGAGGTGGGCTGCCAGGCGGTCGTCTTTGCAATGAGGTCGAAGTTAAGTTGTTTTTGCTTGGGATCTTTACACACCATTCCCAGGCTCAGTAAGTTCTAATCAGGCAGCTCTTAGTGGTGCAGTAGATGGCACAGAGCGTGTCAGTTCAGAGTGCCATGTATATTTATTTTGGAGTAAGCATATTGAGCTGATTTCTAGCTCCTCCAAAGGCCGATTCTGCTAGCCAAAAGACACCTTGCCCCTTAGTTCCTCTGGCCGTGTCCAATGGGTTGTTGAGGCGTTCTGTCCTAATGCAGGGGGGGATGGGTGCCCCAGTGCAATATGCCTGTGCCTGCGAGCTACCGGGCATGCTCCAGCCCAATGTCACTTCACGGGCGTCTGCCACCTTCAAGGGAGCCTTTTCAACTTTTTGATGCCAGTTGTAGAGAAAGTCCACATCGAATAGTTTAATGTGGCAGTGATGGGAAATTGTGGCTCCACCCAAAGGAGTTTGAGTGTGTCAGCGGTGCTCCCACCTTCCCCCGCAGCACCATGCTCACTCATCCGTGGGGCACTCGGGCTACAGCAGTCACTAAGAAGCTGTCGCCTAATTCACCACAGCTGCACTGTACTCGCAACAGTCCCCGCCAGATCAATGTCCCGCAGGTCTCTCACCTTCGCATCAAGACCTACGCAGCTCAGCGTGTCCAGGCTCTTCTGCCCCACCCAACGCCGATCGCAGTCTTTACTCAGGTTCCTGTGGGGGGCTGCTGTGCTCAGCCCCTCCAGTAGAGTGTCGCTTGGTTATTTTTCCGGTGCTCATGCTGGATGCCGTTACTCTTCAGGAGCGCTTCGAGAGGCTCTGGATGTTTTCCTCTTTGTTCCTCCATTCGGCGCTGTGGCCGCCATCTTGCTTGTCGGGGCCCCGATGTAATAATGTTTAATTCTGGGTCAATTGCTGGTTTTCCGGCACTGTCTGCAGACCTTCAGACTCTGTGAACATTCCTATCCCGGAATTTCGGCGGCGCTTGGGGAACATGCCTTTTGGTGCTGGGATGTGTGAGGTCAGCACGGAGCTTCAGTTCAAGCGGCCATTTCGGTCGCCCATCCGGCCACGCCCCCATGCAATGTACTTTCTCAGAGCCTGAGTGGCAGGTGATTTTGCAGGTTGGCAGCAACGCATTAAGAGGGGCAAAGTTTAAAACAAAGTCATGCTTATCATGCTGGATGGCATATTATACTCCTAGAGCATTGCATAAAATGTATCCAGGAATAGAGGATAGATGCTTTCGGTGCCATCAACTGGGAGAGGGAGGCTGCCTTCATATCTTTTCGACCTGCCTGATCATAGGTCAGTTTTGGGAGAGAGTTTTCTCTGGACTAAGCTATGGCCTACAGAGAAGATTAGAACCAGAGGTGGAAATAGCACTTTTTAGCTTAGTAAGGCCGAGGCAAAAATTGTCAATCTCTAAAGGAGAGGAAGCTTTCATAGCAGTAGCCTCTCTAGTGGCACGGTCTTTGATTCTTCAGAATTGGAGGACAACTAAAGTGCAATCCTACCAAAATTAGCAGAAAAAAATGATTTGAACAAAAAAAATTGAGGAGGCCTACGCAAAAAGGGTTGCTGGCACTAAAAGATTCACTGCTGTATGGAAACACATTGATGAAATAGAAAGCCAAGAAGTAGACTCAAGTTTGATTTCACAAGTGTGACAACGGGGGTACAAAAACAGGAAAAAGAAGGGGAAAAGGGAAAGAGAAGAAAAAAGGTTGATGCACTCTATTAAGATTTGAATCAATTTTATTGGAAGGCAGGGATAAATGCACTTTATGGGTAGTTAAATGCACAGCACTTTATTGATTGTACCTTGTTTGCCCAAATCGAGCAACTAAGGTGTGAAGAATGCTGATTAGGCACACATGAGTAATTCATGGTCAGCATTGAGATATGGATTTAAGCACTTTATTATGAAGAAGTATTTTGAATATCGCTCATGCACTTTGCACTTTTACTTCAGGCTAAGAAGCAAGATATCATTGAAGGAATAGTAGATCCCAACTTTACAAGCTAAAAAATAAATATGTTTAATTGTGAAACTGACAATAAGACTATATATATGATGTAATAGTTGTCGTTATGACTCTGCTTAAATGTGACAACGGGATTAAAAAATTGTATGCACCTTATTAAGATATAGTTCAATTTTGAACAAAAAAAATTGAGGAGGTCTACGCAAAAAGGGTTGCTGGCACTAAAAGATTCACTGCTGTATGGAAACACATGGATGAAATAGAAAGCCAAGAAGTAGACTCATGTTTGATTTCACAAGTGTGACAACGGGGGTACAAAAACAGGAAAAAGGAGAAAAAGAAGGGGAAAAGGGAAAGAGAAGAAAAAAAGGTTGATGCACTCTATTAAGATTTGAATCAATGTTATTGGAAGGCAGGGATAAATGCACTTTATGGGTAGTTGAATACACAGCAATTTATGGATAGCAACTTGTTTGCTCGAATCTAGCACCTAATGTGATGAAGAATGCTGATGAGTTATAAGTGATTTGTATCTTATATCATGAGCGAAATATGGGCAAGAGTGAAATATGAGCTGATGCACTTTATTAAGATGCAGAAAATGTTTATTGGGAGTGATACACTGTATTAAGAATGAGATCAATTTTATTGGGTGACAGGAACAAAGGCACTTTATGGGTGCTAAATGCACAGCTAGTTATTAATAGCATCTTGTTTAGTCTGAATTCAGCAATTACTGTGTTTAAACTGTTTGTTCGATAAGGATGAATTTGCAAAATACTGGATTTACTTTTTAAGATAAGAAGATGTATTTCAAAGGTTACTCCTGCATGCTGCACTTTTACTTTAGCCTATGAATGCAATAGGGAATATATCAGCGTAGGAATGGTGGATCCCAACTTTACAATCTGCAAATAATTATATGTTTAATGACAAAACTGATCTATTGACTATATTTGTAATGTAACAGTTCTCGTTATTATTCTGCTCAATTAAAAAAAAAGGAAGAAAAAAAGTTATTGTGGGATGATTTTAATTATCGGTCTGGAAAGTGTTTATTACCTGAACGCTGTCTTAGAAAGTTCTTGATTACCTGCATAGCTTGAAATCATGGAGTTTCTTGCTTTTTCTTTGTATAAGTATTCAAATATTTTTCTTGCAAAACTGTTATCTGGTGCCAGTCTCTTGTGAGCATATTGTATGCAAGTGCTCACCTTGTTTAAAAACAGACGATCATCTTGTACACTGGCACTCTAAAACAGTGTTGCACAATTAACGAGCGAGTACTCAAGTAAACAAGTGCATACATGGCATAGCTTTCCCTCACAAGTGGCTCAATACAAATTGAGGCGGAATGACGTGTATTTGGCATACCGGAGGGGAAAGAGGGGGATAACCCGCGCCAGTTCATCATGCAACTGTTTGGGAAATCATTTCCAGAACTGTCTGACTGGGACATGGACTCATAAATCCAGAGAGCACACTTGCTTCCCATTAGTCATCCTGCTGAGCTGAATACTTCTGATACCAGCAGTAGGGCAGCAAATCATTGTCCTATCTTGATCTGTATTGGCAATTTTCTGTTAAGGCAGTTCATTTTTATCAAAGCTCACCCAGCAGCCCCTGTGATGGTAGATTCCATGTCGATATCAGTTTGGTCAGATTTCTGTAAACTTACAATGGACAGGCGCTGGAAACTGCAACAATTTATAGATCGATTAAAGGCTGCAGGGGCTCAGGGTTTCCTACTGAAACCTGCTAGGCTCAAGGTTATTAAAGACGGCCAGAGGCAATTCTGTTCTACAGAGCAGTACATGGCACAGATTTTGTCTACCATGAGGGGGTGAATTCCATAGAATCATTATGGTTGTTTTTTTCTCTGTCTCATGATAGGGACTTGGTTATTTTTTTCTCTTTTCTTAGTTGGGTGGGGAGGTGGGCTGTGTCAATAATTCTGCTCTTTGATTTCTTTTTTATTACTTATTGCCCCCTCTCTTTGTGACTCTACAATATATGAGGGGTGTGGTCGGGATTGGGTAGTGTGGAGGGCACGGGGGTAAGCTTTCAGGGCTGTCAGACCATCAACATTCTTGGATTAGGGTTGATTCTCCTAGTCAGATTTTGGGGTGGTCGGGGGGGGAGTGGTGCCTCTGAGGGGTATACAGTACATCATCGTCATTACTTTATGTTGTATTCTCTTTTCTTCTTTTTACACTGTGAGGTGAGGGGCTTTTTTGGTTTCAGGGTGGCTTTTCCAATGGATGAAAATGTGGGATCTTATCAATGGGTACAATTAAATGTTTGTGTTGGAATGTTTCTGGTTTAAATTAATCCAGCAAATGCCAATTAGTATGTGAGGAAATTAAAATGAATAAGCTACATTTAGTATCTTTCACTGAGACACATTTAGCATATAAAGACAGACTTTTACTTAAGCAGCTTAGATGCAATATACTTGCATGTACAGCTCAGTCTGTCTCCATCAGGAGGAAGCTATCTTGGTGAATAAATCACTAGATTATAAGTTACTAAAAACTGCTGTGAATTCCAGGGCCCAAAGGGTGATTGTGCAGCTCACAATGTATGGTTCTAAATATGTGTTTTGTACAATATATATGGGTCTAATGTTGTCGAACCAGATGTGATAGAAGGGTTATCTTCAGAACTATTGGAATGGACCTGTGAGCTTTTAGTCAGTGGCGTCACTAGAAAGGTGCGGGGGGTGCGGACCGCTGACTGTGACACCATCAGGGGACTGGAGGCATGCTTTCGAAATGGAGCCACTGACTTCCTTTAGGCCATCCACCTGACGCATCTCGTACAGCGCCGGGGGCCCGGCCATCTCCCTGGCCAGCACCTCTCCCTTCACCCTGGACTCCAGCTACGGGGGCGGAAAGTTCAGCCATGGCTACCGGACGGGCTACAGCTCGGGCAGCACCGGAGGGGGCATCACAGCCGTCAGCTTCAACCAGAGCCTGCTGGCCCCCCTGAACCTTGAGATCGACCCCCAGATCCAGCAGGTGCGGACCCAGGAGAAGGAGCAGATCAAAACCCTGAACAAAAACTTTGCGTCCATCATCGACAAGGTGAGCCGGTGGGGCTGCAGGGGTGAGATGGGGGTATGTGAGGGTACGGGGGCACTCAGACACAGGGGCACCCAGGCACAGCCCGTGCATGGAACACAAGTGAAACTCAGACACGTTTCCGGCTCGACCACGTATCCTAGAGTGAACGGCTTATCTTGGGCCTGCCCACATTTGCCTTGTATGTGCTTAAAGTATGTGTGCTTTCTGGAATGTATAATAAGCAAGCTTACATTACACTTAGGTGCACACATAGCCCCGAGTGTGCAGCTGGTGTGCCAAGGTGGCCGCATCGCTTAGGTGCGGGGCGACTGTGATGGGATTGGCACATCCATCTATGGAGAGGGCAGATGCAGGCACCGGCAGGCCTGTGCTTTGAAGGTGGTTACACTTGTGCTGGCAGAGGAGGTGTGTGGTGGTGACAGCTGTCATGGTGTCACGGTGCTGTGCTGGCACAGGCAGACACTGTCATTGGGGAAGGGGTGGCTAGGCTGGCACTTTGCCCATCCAGGTAAAGGTAGCTGTGAGTGGGCAGGTCCGCCCCACCCCAGGCTGCCGAAAACAGAGCAAAAGAGACGAGTTTAGTGACAAAGTCAGTCCTGGCTTGTGGGGAATGCATGCCCTGTTGGCAGACGGAGGCGAGTTTTTGAGGAAAGGACAGTTTGGTTGGCACTGGGATGCCCTGGGGTTCTGAGGACTGTGGTGTAGGGGCATACAGACCAGTCTATGGAGTGGTTGCTGGCAGAGACACTCCCAGTGGATGGGGAGGATTGGACGGAGCAGTTGCACAGGTACAGCTGGTCTAATGTGCGACGTCTCAGCTCGCCGAGGTGTGTGCCAGGCAGACTCTCGCCGTGGGAGGGGATGCGCTGGCACGCGCAGGTAGACCAGGTCTCCGCGGAGGCTGAAGCGAGGCAATGGGGCAGGTGCCTCTCTTGCACAGGTGTGTCGGATCTAAGGGGATCAGCCTGCTGTCACCAGAAGACCAGGCGTGGGGAAAGGCCTGCTGTGCTGGTTCAGGTGAGACACCCCTGCTGGGACGGCTCTGTCGTCTCTAAGGGGAGGGAGCAGTGGCGTTACTAGGGAGGTGCGGGGGGTGCGGACCGCACAGGTGACACCATGAGTTACCGTACTGGGTGACACCAACCCTAGTGACGCCGCTGCATTTAGTTATAGGAGACTTTAATTGTACACTAATTCTACCAACCAATGAGCCTCTCCTCAATGGTGAAAGTTAAGGCCTTCATCCTTGAACTGGCGCACTTACATTGTTTAAGGGACGCATTGAGGGCATTACATCCAACGGTGCCAGGATGCACATATTACTCTGTGCAGCACAAACACTACTCTAGGATTGATATGGCCTTTGTTAGTGATGATTTACTGCAAGCTGCTAGCATGGAAGTGTGTCTCAGAGTCACCTCTGATCATAATCCTATATTGTTACTTTGCCACTTACAGGTAGCAAGCGGTCAGAGGTGCCCGTTCTACTTTCCTCACCATTTACTTACCGATACAGAATATGTTCTGTCTGTTAAAAACAGTCTGTTGGATTTTGTCCAAATTAATATGAGCACAGCTTCTCCATTGGTCATATGAGACGCAATGAAGGCCTTTATTAGAGGTATTACACAGCAGTTCATTCTCCACATAAACAGAAATAAAGCAATCAACACGCTGGCACTCTGTTGGTCAGTTATGCAATTAGAACTCTTACATGCTAGTGAAATCAAGAGGGGGGTCATGAGCAACAGAAATTATATTTTTCTTTTGAATCATTAGGGTATTGAAGGAGAAGTTGCGGCTAGTTACAACAGGCATCGGTCTTTTCAATACTAGTATGGCGAGCAGGCTGAGCGCTTGCTGGCACATCAAATTGCAGATAGGAAATCTAAGAGCTGCATTCATGCTATTAAAGGTGAGGATGGTCTGCTACATATGCACTCACAGGCAATAGTCCAGCAATTTTCTACTTTTTACCAGAGTCTTTATGGTCAGTCTGATGTATTTGATGAAACAGGCTTCAAGTGTTATCTACAGGGCTGTGATCTCCCAATGCTGAATTAGATGCATGTTTCGGCTCTTCAGTAAGAGATTACTATTAGCAAAATCACTGAAGCTTTGTCTGCATTACCTTCTGACAAAGCGGCAGGTGATTATGCAATACTGCTTGAGTTTTATAAAACTTTCAAGAATATTATTGTGCATCTTTTGAACAAAGTTATTCTATTTATAAGGGCCAGCGGGGATGTGCCCTGCTCATAGAATATGATAAATATTGTCCTTTTTTTAAAGAAAGGTAAGCCACCAGAGGTGTGTGGCTCATACCGCTCTATATCAATGCTGACGCCAACATTTTAGCAAAAAACATATCCGCCTGGCTTGCTCTTCTTCTGTCGAGGCTAGTTTTGGGCCAGCAGCATGGATTTATTTTGGGGAGGGATACTACGTGTCACGTCAACAACGCCATCACTGCCTTCGATGTTGCAGAGAAATCTGACTTCAACATGGGAGTAATACTGTTAGACACTGAGTGTTTGACTGTGTCGTGTGGGAGTGCCTCTGGACAACGCTGATGGTCTTTGGCCTGAACAGTCGATTTTGTAAAGGGGCACAGGCTTTATATAAGAAACCTGGTGCTCAATTGGCCTATGCAGAGTTATTATCTACTCCTTTTCGGATTTTTTGTGCTACCCGACAGGGCTGCTCACTTTCTCCTTTACTACTCGCCTCATATATTGAGCTTTATCTGCGTTCTTTGTATTTAAATGATCATATTCAGCCTATTATATCGGGGATGTGAACTTAAAATTACTGCCTATGCCAATGAAATGGCAGTATATTCCTCTAATCCTTCATCTGCCTTTGAGTCTATTAAATATGAAGCTAATAAAAAAGGTATCTATTCTGGGTATACGCTGAATTGTAACTAAAACACAAGTTCTTCTTAACTTTTGCCCAGAAATATCAGTTTCTGGGGTTTGCCCGTCTGCAACGTATTTAGGTGTTCAGATTACACCACAGGTGGAACAAGTAGTTAAGGAAAATAATGAGTACCTTTTGCAGTCTGTCATAAACAATTTTAAAGGTTGAAATAAGTTACCCATCAGCATTGTTGGGCAATGTAATATTATTAAAATGAATGTTTTACCAAAATTTGTATATCTCTTTCGTGCAATTCTATGTCAGGACCGGAGGATCTGATTATGCTTTTCTTTCTCCGCTTTATTCACTACATAGATTTCACTGCTGCCAGAAAAGCAATATAATAAATTTTATCCCAACAACAAAGGGAAAAAGATCATTTGGAACCAAGAAAAAACGAACAAGGTCTGAACTCTGAATGCAAATCCCATATGTCCAAAGGAGATGCTACACCACAAGTCCTTTCACACAGTGTCTATGATGGATAGATAGCCCCTCCCTTTTGTTTGTCCCTCCTCTTTCTTCGCTGCTTCGTAGCCAGTTAAGTCACTTTTTTCTCTCTTAAAAGACCAAATTGCTTGTAATTGCTTAATAGGTGTTATTTGTGGCTCCGGAGCACTGGTTTTATTTAGGACTGTGCCCGGGGGAGACTGTGTTACCTAATTTGCTGTCTCTTGCTTTCCAGACTCCTCACGGCTGCGGGAGCGTTTTCACTCCTTATGCAGCCGCCTCCATTGACTGCGACGCTTCTCGAGCCCGCGAGGGGGATTCGCACGTCTCGTTGCTCCCACGGCGCGGTCTCCTCAGATGAGAAGCCGCGATGCGTGAGCTGCACCACCGTGAGCATTGTCCCCTGCTCCCACACCGTGAACGCCCTTCGGGGTCTGTATTTTTTCCCTAATTAATGCCCCGGTGGGGGTCCGAACTGCGGCTCAGCCGCGCCAATCACCTCAGGGCAAGTTGTGCACTTTATCTCTTTTATCGCGCGCTGGGTGGCGATTTGGGTCCCGTCAGATTGCTGAGGGCCTGCGCACTTCGGAGGCGAGTGCAGCCTCGATAGCGGTTTTATTCCGCGCTTTAGCTTTGCAGTCCTTTGGTCTGCCCACATTGGTTTCTAGTTTTCCCAGACTTCTAAAGAATTGAGGATACCCCCTATAGGCATACTGTGAGTTGGCCCTGTTCCTCTAGAGCAAACTAATGTTTGAGTAATTAATTTCTGTTGCCCAGCACCATGGAACAGGATGATCTTTATGAGGAGGAGAAGGTCCAGGAGTATCTCATGATGACAACTTTTTTGACGCTGTGGACAACTCCATTTACAGGTGTGTAAATGAAGTTGTAGGCCCTATGGAGCAGAGCCTGTCCGACAAATTGGCGCAAGCCCACTTAGGGGGCCCGCTGGTAATCCAAACCCTGGGGAGGGTCCCCCATCCCCTAAGAAGTGTTGCACTGAGGGTGGCCCTGAAGAGGCACAGAGGGTGGACAAAAATGCATTTGAGTGCATCAGAAGCGCTTTTCTGGCTAAAGCGGTCATCCCCCCCTGTGCCACTTCCTGCCCCGGAGCCTATTCA
The DNA here is from genome assembly GCF_964204655.1 of Triturus cristatus. NCBI lineage: Eukaryota > Metazoa > Chordata > Amphibia > Caudata > Salamandridae > Triturus > Triturus cristatus. The sequence goes on along the minus strand of NC_140585.1, from coordinate 1,270,236,371 downwards.
GTCTCCCACGCCGGCTTCCCATTCTCCTGTTGTGGGATCACCGGCAGATACAGATGAGGATGAGGGGTCTTTGCGGTCTTGCCGTCCGACCAGTGCTTCCACCGCATTGCCGCAGGATAGTGCAGGCATGCTGGACCCAGATGAAATAATTCATCCTCAGTCAGCATCCTGGACGCCTGGGGACAAGGTGGCCAAGTTTGTGGCGGGCCGACTCCGCAAGCCCCTAGAAAAGGAGGTTAGGGGGTGCTAAAGGGCAGAATGTCTATGACCCACATTGGAGGGGAAAGTAACCTTCACCCCGGAGCTGGACTCCAAGATGGCCACCTTCTTGGCCAAATACATAAATGACCCCCGAAAGGGCATTGATCGTTCTTAGTGCTCCTGTCAAGATAAGCTTCTGAATGCGATAGGGCCCCTAACGAAGATTTTAGATATGGCGGAAGGAGGCGAAGGTGACAGGTTCCACCATATCTCCCAAAGTTCTGTCGAATTGGGCCCAACGGGCGGTAATCTTTTTGGGTAACGCCAATTGTGCCCTATCGACAGAACGACGACGCTCTCTACTTTTAAAATTGGATCCCAAATTGGGCGACTTGGCCTCCTCAGAAGTGGGGGCAGTTGCACAAGGGGACCTCTTTGGGGACCTCTTTGTCAAGGATCTGGGCAAATTTGTAGCTACATTCACCTCGTTGGACAAGGCCCAGTCCAACATAAACAGGGTCTTCCAGCCCTTTTTTTCCCAAGGGGCTGGTCGTGGCAGGGGCCTCTTGACCGGCCGTGGCAACCAGCAGAAGGGACAAAGCTCTGGGCGGGGGCAGTGCAACTCCACCGCCAATTACACAAACTTCTATCCCACCAGGGGACAATGATTCAGAGGCCGTGGCGGCTTCAAAAACATTGCAGGTGGCAGTGCTTCCAACGGTAAGTGTCATTCCTGCAGCACAGGTTCGTACCGGGGGGAGGCTAGCACCCTTCCAGGGTGCGTGGGCAAATATTACTACAGACGCTTGGGTTTTGCAAACCATCCAAGGGTTTCATATCGAATTTTACGATCTCCCTCGCCAAGAAGGCTTTTCACGTTCCATCACCTTTTCCGTTGCCGATGCACAGCTGTTCGACGAGGAGGTTTCCGAGCTGCTCCGCAAAGGGGCCATTTGTCGCTCAGCTCTGCATCCCAACAGTTTCCTCAGCAACATCGTTTTGGTGGAGAAAACCAATGGTGGACGGCATCCAGTAATAAATCTCAAAGAATTCAACGGGTGGTTGGTTTACCGACATTTCAAAATGGAGGGGATTCACCTCCTCCGGGGTGTCCTTCTTCCGGGCGATTGGATGGTCCGACTGGACCTCAAGGATGCCTACTTGTGGTTCCCATCCACCCGCTGCACCGACGTTTCCTACAGTTTTGCTGGAGAGATCAGATTTATGAATTTACCGCCCTTCCGTTTGGGCTTTCATCGGCGCCTTGGTGCTTCACAAAGGTGCTCCACCCAGCGGTGGAGTTCCTAAGGAGTAAGGACATACGTATGATTGTTTACCTGGACGGCCTCTTACTTATGGTGCAATGTCTCAGGAAGTTAGCTGTTCCGTTACAACAAACGGTATCTCTCTTGCAGGGGTTGGGCTTTGTCATCAATGGAGACAAGTCAGTCCTCAACCCTGCTCAGAGGGTAGTGTTTCTCGGATTTGTCGTGGATTCACTCAGCTCTTCCTTAAGCCTGCCGTCTCGAAAGATGGCCAAGATGCGCTATGAGTTGAGGCAGACCACCTCCAAAACTCATTCCTCTCTTTGTCAGATTGCCCGGGTGGTGGGCCTTTTGTCCTCGTCCATCCAGGCAATCTTTCCAGGACCGCTTCACTATCGAGCCCTACAACACCTGAAGGTGACGGTTCCACTCTCGGCAGAAGTAAAGTAGGAAATGTCAAGGTGGCTCACCCACATGGAAGCCTGGAACGGCCGGGCAATCTTTGGGTCGATCCCGGACCTAGTCATAGAGTCCAACGCCAGCATGTCGGGGTGGGGCACTTGTTGTGGGGAATTCTCCACCGGCGGCACCTGGTCATTAGATGAACAGGCGTTACACATCAATTGTTTAGAGCTCCTAGCGGAGTCTTTCGCCGTTTGATGCTGGACCAAGGTTAGAGTGCGTTCATGTTTCCTGTTAAAGATAGACAACGTCTCCGCGGTTCGTTATGTCAACCACCTAGGGGGCTCTCATTCCTGAGCCCTTGCAAATTTGTCAAAAGAGTTTTGGGACTATTGAGTGGCGCATCACATATCTGTGACAGCAGAGTATCTGCCGGGCCAAGCCAACCAGGTGGCAGATTGGCCCGTGGAAACTGGACGTTCACGTTTTCAGGTGGTTGGCCAACCTATGGGGGCCGTTCTTGGTGGATCTCTCTGCGTCTTGCCTAGATCAACAGCTCCCGTGCTTTTTCAGCTGGAGGCCGGACCCCCTTGTGGAGGCCACGGATGCGTTCCTACAGGAATGGATTCAGGAGAAGGTTTATGCCTTCCCTCCATTCTCGATGGTGGTGCAGACGGCGGCCCAGATCCGCCGCCAGAGAGTGGAGGTGGTAGTGGTGACGCCGTATTGGATGTCCCAAGTTTGGTTTCCGGTTCTTCTGGAACTTTTTTGGGATTCTCCAATCCTACTCACCCTGTTTCCTCATCTTAATCTGGACAGGGAGCAGCATCATTTGATCACCCAGGATTCTCTCCACCTCATGGCATGGCGGCTTTTAGGTGACACTGGTAACTCCCAGGATTTTCGAGACCCACTGAGGTCCTCTTAACCAAAGCCTGGGCGGACAGTACCTCAAAGCGTTATCGCTCCGCCTGGACTAAGTGAATGCGTTGGTGTCTTTGACGGGATCGGGATCCCATGGTCGCAGGCGTCATTCCCATTTTAAATTTCCTGGCAGAATTGGCGACAGACGCCTACCGTACCGTTCCATTAACGCGATGATTTCGGCGACTCATTGCCCGGTGGAGGGAGCTCCAGTTGGGGGACACCCTTTTGTCTGTAGACTCCTTAGGGGCATTCGTCTTTCGTTGCCTCCGGAGCCGCGATATTCTGTCCTCTGGGACGTCAATCTGGTCTTGAATCTCTTCCTCTCTTGGCAGCCCAATAAGTATCTTTCTTTGAAGGAAATTTTGGCCAAATTGGCCATGTTGTTATGCCTGGTCTCCCGTCGCAGAGTATCTGACGTTTGAGCACTGGACATCTCAGCGAGAGTTTTCTCTCCATATGGGGTTACGTTTACGGTGGTCGCAGTACTAAGTCTTCCTCTAGAACAATTTCATACCCAGCTTTTTTAGATGTCCCTAAGCTTTGTGTTGTGAATTGCCTCAAGGCGTACGAAGATATGACTCAAGAATTTCACCCTCCATGCGAACGCCAGCTTCTTACTGCCTTAAGAAAGCCGCTCAAAGCAGTCTCCTCGCCCACTATAGCCAGGTGGGTGTGGTGTGTCATGCAAGAGGCGGGCATTGATACAAAACAGTTTGGAGCTCCCTCAGCCAGGGGTGCAATGGCTTCTAAGGCTTTTCCCCTGGGAGCCTGTTTGGAGGACTTAATGTGCGCCGCGGATTGGTCCTCGGATTCCAACTTTAAGCGGTTTTACTTCAAACCGGTTTTGGACGTCGCTAAATTGGTGGTAAGTAAGCTTTGAACTAGCAAAATCAGAGCCTCCGGTCCTGACATAGAATCGAAATTTGCCTAGCATAGTAACGGTAAGTTTCGATTCTATTAAGGACACGTAGGTGAGGATTATCCCTCTCAGAGCACGATATCATGTGAACCCACCCGTATATGGGTAAGTAACAAGTTTTTTCAATTCCTTGAGCTATGCTGCATTTAAAATGGAGTATTCATGTTTCTCATTAACAATGATGTGCTTAATATTTAACTAAGAGGGTTTGGCCTCGGAGAATCTTACGTTGTCTCTTTGTGTTTTTGGGAATGACGCTTCCAAACAGGACCAGTAACAATATGGCGCGACTCGTGCAAAGAAAGAGGAGGGACAACCAAAATGGAGGGGCTATCTATCCATCATTGACACTGTGAAAGGACTCGTGGTGTATCATCTCCTATGGACTTATCTGAGTTCAGACCTTGTTAATTTTTTCTTGGTTCCGAATGATCTTTTTCCCTTTGTTGTTGGGATAAAATCTTTTATATTGCTTTTCTGTCTGCTGTGAAATTTATGTAGTGAATAAAGCGGAGAAAAAAAAAGCATAATCCTCGCCTCTGTGTCATTAATAGAATTGAAACTTACCGTTACTATGTTAGGCAAATTTCGATTCCACTATGCTTTCCAAATTTATTTTCTAAACAGCTAGAGGGCGCCATTGGCAGTTTTATATGGGGATATAGGCAGCCATGGCAATGAATATGATTTATCAAGTTTCCTTATAATCAAGGAGGGCTTCAGCTCCCTGATTTGAAGCTTTATGTCTGGGCTGCCTTTGATGGACGCCTTCGCAATCTGTTGACAGTTGGAAATAAAGATTCCATCACTTTCTGTTATTGCTTCACCCTTGAACTGGATAGCAGACTGCTCTTGTACAGATTGGGTGACCACAACTATTTCAAAAGGGTTTGATTTAAGGTTATTGAAGATTTAGGGGCCAGATGTATGACCCACAAATGCGACTCGCAATTTGCGACACGCAAATAGGGATGCACAACAGTGTCTGAGACACTGTTTGCAATTCCCATTGGGGTCGCAAATTGCATGCCTCATGCATATTAATGAGCCTTTTGCAATTTCCAACCCCATTGGAAATGGCCTGCAATCCCAGGGATGGTGGCCTGCTGGGGTTAGCAGGCCAACCTTGTCTAGGGCTGCTTTTAAATAAAGCAGTTTTTTTTAATGTAGATGCATTAAAAAATAAAAATGAAACTTTTAAGTTTCATTTTTTAAGGGCAGGCAGTGGTCCCTGGGACCACTGCCTGCCCTTAAAACATATTTTGAGAGCCCCTCACAAAGGGGAAGGGGTCCCCTGGGGACCCCTTCCTGTTTGCGAGTAGTTTACCACCCTTCTGTGAAGGGTGGCAAACTGCAAGTGTTTTGCAACCGCAATTGCGGTTGCAAAACAGTCATACATTGCTTCAAGGGTCGCTATTAGGAAGGGACGCCCTTGGAGCGCCCCTTCCTAATAGCGAGTCGCTAGTCCTTTTTAAATAGGATTAGTGCATGGGGCACATGTATTTTGCGATTGCAAACGGTTCTAAAATCCATTTACGCCTGCAAAAAACGTTAGTACATCTAGCCTATAGTTTTTATTTGGCGTGAAATCTCATCTAAATATTCTATACCACATATGCATTTGGCTTTGCCCTCATGAGATAACTCAGTGCTCCTGGATATATTCCATGATTCAATTGGCAAAATTTGAGCTAGCCATGGGGTTGAGTGATTAGGACATCTCTTTGATTTAAATGGGTTTGTACATTCAAAGAGTTGCAAGCTTCCTATGACTTCCTCCACAGGTTATTTCTTAAATACTTACAAATTAGGGACTATTTCTTGGTGCGTTATTAGATCATTATAGTACCTGTAAGTTCTGACTTTCCCCTCTGTTTCTATAGTGTATCTAAGTAGTCACTAATACGCACCATCTTAAATGGAGTAATCTCCTCTCTGAGGACATAGTCCCTTCTGAAATCCTGGCTGCATTAGAGACTGTAGAGGGTTCAGTACACTCTATCCACAATTTAAAACTTTATGTATGGTATATTACATACCCAAGAGAATAACTAGGTGGACTGGGAATGATAGTGGGGATAAGACATAGGTGCCGATTCCGATCCTGGAAAAACCGTCGGTCGGAGCGTTTTCTCCGTCCGACTCGTACCCGGGAAAAAAACCCTACAAACTTGCAAGTACGATTCGTACGGAAACACCATTTCCGTACGAGTCGGACAAAACACCGACCGACAGTAAAATACATACGAATGTGATCCGGGACACCGCGGACGTGACGTCCGGACGGAGTTAGGCATGTTTTTACGTACCAGCAAGTACGATTCGTACCGCCAGCAGTCCGGACGGCAATATTTTTACGGCACCCAAAAAGTGCCGGAAAAGGTAAGTACGCCGCGATGCGAGCGGTATAGGGGGCCCGGTACATGCCGCCCCCCCCCAGCCCCGTATGTACGCGCCGTCCCCCCACAGCCCCCGTGTATGTACGAGACGTACCCCCACCCGTGTATGTACACCCGTGTATGTACACCCGTGTATGTACGAGACGTACCCCCACCCGTGAATGTACACCTGTGTATGTACACCCGTGCATGTACGAGACGTACCCCCACCCGTGTATGTACACCCGTGTATGTACGAGACTTACCCCCACCCGTGTATGTACGGTGCGGACCCCCAGCGCTATGCGCTGGGGGTCCGCACCGTACATACACGGGTGGGGGTACGTCTCGTACATACACGGGTGTACATACACGGGTGTACATTCACGGGGGGGTACGTCTCGTACATACACGGGTGTACATACACGGGTGGGGGTACGTCTCGTACATACACGAGTGTACATACACGGGTGTACATTCACGGGTGGGGGTACGTCTTGTACATACACGGGTGTACATACACGGGTGTACATTCACGGGTGGGGGTACATCTCGTACATACACGGGTGTACATACACGGGTGTACATTCACGGGTGTACATTCACGGGTGGGGGTACGTCTCGTACATACACGGGTGTACATACACGGTGGGACGGCGCGTACATACGGGGGCTGGGGGGGACGGCGCGTATGCGGGCACATGTCTCCATGGTTGCTATAGAAGTTCGCTCCGCACGGTGTTTTTTCCATACGGTTGTACAATCGGACGCACGGGACGGATCGTACTTGCGCGCTCGGACTTCAGTTTTACGATTCGTACGGAAAATCGTCCGGGGACGTGTCGGACACTTTTCCCGACCCGAGGGCGTGTCGGGGAATTTTCCCAATGCGATTCGTATGTATTTTTTCCCATACGAATTGTACTTGCCAGTTTGTACGGTACTTGTACGATTCGTATGGAAAAAAATCCGGATACGATTCGTACGGGGTACATTTCTCCAGGATCGGAATCGGCACCCAAGTGTCCTAAATGCGGATTTGTGGCCGCAAATATTTTACATATGTTTGTTACTTGCCCAAAACTGGGGAAGTTCTGGGAAGCGGTGAATCAGGTTATCGGAATGTGTATCGGCCATGACCCACAGTTCACTTACAAAGAGATTATGCTAGGGTAGAAGCAGACCTGGGATTCAAACAACTGTTATCTATCACTATTGTGTCGGCCAGGCTTTGTATTACTTGGGCATGGATCTCCTTGCCCCCTCCTAGGGTAGCCGAGTGGTGGGCAATTATGAGAGGGAACTCGCACTGGCTAAGTCTAGGGGACTTCGTTCTATTAAAACATTTGAACGTTTGAGGTTTAGTTGGGTTCTGCACAGTGATCTACATTTTCTTTTTCTCTCAAATGAGTTTGTCTGTATAATTTCACAGTTTGTGTTTATATTAAAGTTTTGATTTGGTTTAACTTGTGATATAGCCATGCTGGAACTACTTATTATCTGTACCTAGGTTTGCTTTATTGTATATTTAAAGTTGTTCGTTATTTGTCATCCTGAACACTTGAAAGGTAATTGTATGTAAATATGGGGGGTAACCCCACGCCTAATGTATTTTTATTTATATGTGATTTGAATTAGACAATCTGTGATGATGTTTGATATTATATGGCAATAAAAATTGTAAAAAAATGGTGTTGCCTACAAGATACTCTTGAAAGTCCTCACATTCACAAAAAGTACAACCCGTGAGGAACTTTGGAAACTTTATGTATATTTTGAGAAACATTTTAAGCAAGCATAATATGTTTTACACTTATATAATAGCATTGTGGGAATTTTTTTGTCAACTAAATGTTTTCAAAAACATGATTGTGAATGGATGTCGTCCTCATAGTTTTTAGTTTTCAAGCAGAAATATATAGCACATGAATCTACTTTATGATCACCATACTTTGCAGTGTGATGATAACGTTGCTTGAGATAAAAATTAATGTATTATGTTGTGTTCATGCTGGCGATATATGATGACTGTGACAAAAATCTTTGCCATCCTATGTGAAGTAACAGTTTATCCTTGGCCTTTAAATTTTTACCCGCATCCCCTATGGACAGTGGAGTGATAGTTGTTGCTTCAGGAGGAAATATTTTGTGGACAGAATATCGTGTCGGAAAATTGAGGAACAAAATATCGAGAAGGTAAATGTAAATAGGTAAGTATAGATTTATTTTTCTTAACTCCACATCTACGCACCTTAAAGAAATATGTATCGTCAAGGTATAAATATATGTGGAGTTAAGTATGTACAACTTTGCTTTCCCATAGAAACTTACCTTCACGATATTCTTCTCCTCGATATTCTTGAAATGATATTTTGCACACATGATATTTTGGACTTGATATTATGTCCAAACACCCTGACCAGCCATCTACAGATAGTGGTGGGTGATACTCATGACTACTTGAAATTTGTGATGTCACTGTCCTTTTAATAATATAAAAAACTGATTTTTTTAACTTTTCTCTTTTATGCAATTTGATTTCAATTTTGTACTGCAAGGACCTTTTTAATATAATACTTGTGATGTAATGTGATAGGATTTTTTATTAAAAACCTGAAACTGTCTGTAATTTTTGAGGCACTTTACTTACTTAGGGTTGGGGTTACTTATGTACATAAGGTGTGTGAGACCCTGACAAGTGTATGTGTGACTGAATACCAGTGGATACAGTATTGTGGTGATATGTGGTTCCAAAGGAAACATTTTGTGACTTTACAGAATTCCCAGATTTACCAAGACAGGTAAACCTGGGAATACAGCAAAAATGCTATACCTTCTCAAGGGAGCCATATCAAAAAGAAATATCTTTATTTCTCCTTATTGTTTCTTCTTATGCAGCACACTTAGAAAGGGGGAAATCCCTCAGAGGATAGTTTTTTTGTGCAGGAAGGGGCACTTCTTGCACAAAAACAATCCTGCCACAGTCCACACACCCTTCACCATGGTGCAAGGGTGCGTGCATTGGCGCAAGGCAGCACATTATGCACCAGCGCAAGGAGCGGACAGAAATACGCCTTATAATGTTAAATAAGGGCAGTTTGTCTCCCTTTCATGCAGCGCAGTGCAGCAAGGTGCCTTGCTGCATTGCATGAAAGTGTGATAAATGTGTCCCTTAATGCATAATTTGAGCTGGAGGTTGCCGATGGGGGACACCAGCACTCATTGCGGCCTCCACAAAACTCAAGTGAAGGACAGAGGATTAGGGGAATAACTGTTCTGCCTCGGACGCTGCTGTCTGCCACGGTGCTCCTCTTCTCCCCTGATGGTGTCCCAGTCTGGGACACCAGTACAGGCTCCCCACCAAATCACGGCATTGCTCTCAATAGCATGAGAGCAGTACCCGTTGGTCTGAGCGGCTCGGTTTGCCGCTCAGAAAGTGTCTGACAATCTCTGCTGTTTCTCCAAACTGACTGTGCAACACAACTGGTTTGGAGAAACTTAAGTGTCCATGACGGTTTGGCTGGCCTGGCAAATCATCACGCGCACTTACAGTACAGTAAATAAATACAATGATAGTAAATAGGTTTTATAATCATTTAATTTTTCAGTTTTTTCTGCGGGAGGGCTAAGCTCCTCCGCCATAGCAGAGGAGCCGCAGCTGACAGGCACTTATTTTTCTGCATAAGACATTTACCATGGGCAAGAGAAGGGAAAGCACACAAAGCGGAAAGAAGGAGGACGAAAAATATGGAAAAACCGCCACAAAGAGAGAAAGTAGGAACCTGCAAGAGTGAGGTAAAGGGGAAGGGAGTGTTTTGCAATGGATTAAAGAGGAATGAATTTAATTTAAGACTACACAGTCTTGATTTTCGCGCGCCAACATTTAATTATGTTTCAGCAATCTTCTGAGTAGAGCTTTGGGCAGAGGCACTCATTCATTTACAAATTAAGCACTATTGATACTAGCAGTTACTTATAGTTCTACGTTTGTTCTGCCAAAATCTTCTTAACTAGATGTTGATATCAAAAACATATGGTAAAAGATATGGGACTTTCATTTTTTTAAATACACTGTTATGTTAAATGGCTGACCAGGGACACATTTGTATCTGTCTCTGAATATACGATTATCCTTTTGAAATGCTTGGATATGAAACATTAACCATACTTTGCATTAAATTGAATTATTAAATATATCATCCTAGGAGACCAAGAGATATCTGAAATCACGTTTAATGAGATTCAGAAACTCTGTTACTTTATCGTTCTAAAACAAAATTAAGCTTAGACTGTAATTAATATACTGCAGCCTAATTTAGTGAATCATTCTAAATGACATTACCGTTTCACAGATTCAATTGAGGTACATTAATACAAATGTGAGACTTTGTTTGAAAACTGTTTTATTCCTTTATAAGCTCACAAGAAGTAACCACCTTCTTCCAAACCTTTCATGGTCTGCTTCTTGTACTTCCTGACGGAAAATGCCCCGAAACCCTATAAGCTTCCTGTAGTGCTACATAAACTACCACACTCCATAGCATAAAGCAACATGTTTTACCTAACTTTAAAAGCATAAAGTAACATAACATTATATAATTTACAGTCTATTTTATCTAAAGAATTAGTGTCTCGCTGGAGACAGCTTTAGCTTTCATACAAGATGTATGAAGTTTTTTCTCTCATTACTACCATTACTCAGGTATAGCAGTTGTGTATTGGCAGGGTACCGTCTTTAACCTTGTGGAGCGTGTCTATTTCATAAATATGCCTTTTGTATGCTAGGCTCCCCAGATCTCAGCCCCCTATAGTGCAGCTCCTGGGTCTTTTAAAGCCATATAACTGCAGGGTGGGTGTCACCACTCTTGAACTGTTTGCTTTGTGCATTTTAAAAATCGACAGCATCCCTATCCTGTACTGTCAACTCACATTTAATGATATGGGGGTTCCAGGATAACTTATGGGAGAATCACACTTTTAAATAAAAGTTGGTTAACCTATCTAATATGGTGTGCCCCAGCTTGTATGACTCATGTGGGTTAAACATTGTTTATTTTGCTTTGCTATTGTTTATTTCCAGGCCCCGTTATTTGCAGAAACCTAAACATTTGTTTACAAGGATTTGAAGTCTCGTAGGGGGGTTAGATATTAATAAGGTATCATCCTCAAACAGTAGGGCTGGGATCTAAGCACCATCCAGTTTAGGAGAGTCATTAACTATATCAGTCAAATATTCAACTACGCCATTTAAGTAAGGCGAAAACAAGGTGGGGGTCAATAAGCAGCCCTGCTTAACCCCTCTCGTAATATCAATATGATCCGTCACCTTGGCTTTGTTTCCCTATCAAACCTCAGCATAGTTGTCTGTATGAAGTTATTCTGATATGTCCAGGAGATTACTGGCTATGCCCATCTTTTTCAGGGTTAGCATAGAATGTTTCTAGAGGCTAAGTCTAATTTTTTGTGTTACTTTGTCGACTGGTAAATCTCTTTCAGTACCACTAGTGTGCATCAATTTTCCCAATGCTAATACTTCCTCCAATTTTCTTAGTAAGGAAGTGAACAAAGCTATCACTTCCTACACTTCTTTTGTTAATGCATCAACGCTAGTCCCTAAATTATTCTCCCTTTGTAAATCTGGGGCATCTTTTTTAGCGCCTCACTGACGTCGCCCTCTTGTCTGCTAATAAGCGTAATCGATTTTTACATACGACATTTGAAACCACGTGTCTGGGTGGAATTAGATACATTTGGCTGAGCTGTTTTAGATTTGGCTTTACTCGTATCGGAATGGGAGTAATAGGGCTGGATTCAGAAGAATCAAATACATTTTAGTTTGTCTTTATAGAGCTGGGACTTTACAGTCATACGAACCGAGCTATTTCTGTGTTGCTACTAACTCTGTATAATTTCTATCTCCTCAATTAAGATATCAATATCTTTGATGGTGCAATTTTCTGCAGCATGGCTTGCAGTTCTTTTCGCATTTACCCCATATTACATGATATCTACTGCGTTTTGTTTCCCCATTGCTAGACAAGGAAGCAGAAATGCCTGGTCACGCACTTTGGAAATACCAGCAACAAGGGTTTCAACTCCATATAAATCCTGATCATTAAGGTTCACAAAATTATTTAACAAAAAGAAGAAAGAAAAGAAAAAAAACTGTGTAAACATGTTTAAAACATGCAAGTTGATTTGTACTACTGGTTTACCCTTTGTCAAAAAGAGAAACCCGAAAAACATAATTTTGACCAAAAAAGGGAACTATCCTCCCAAACAGTAGTCCTTTGGTAGAAACATCATTTCGGTTAATCCTAACCACAAAAGTTCAAAATGAATAAATGTACAGCAATTTATTAAAAAGAGTGAAATATAAAAGTAGCACTTCCTGGAACAAAAAACTATCTAAAAACAAGCCGGAGAACTAAGTGAACCTCAAACCGGCCAACAAAAACCTCAGGGGGTCAGCTATGCTCGCTGAGTGTAGCAGGAGAGGATTCAGTATTACTGTTATGAAGTGCTATTCAATAAAGAATCAGGGGTGTCAAAGGAGCTTATGCACTATAATAACAAAATCTAGAGGCCAGCTCACTGAATAGTTGTCATTCACAGTACATAAGTGCATCAACAAGCACAGTGCAAATATACCTAATATCATAAAAACATAACGAAGTTAACGGGAGGCAAAAAAAACTATAAGGGTTACATACATAGTAATCATTTTTCAAGGGCGGCCTACGGGACATCCTAACCACAATTGGCTGTCGAGAGAGCTATATACTAATTTGAAAAGAGCACTCCCTTAAAGCGCTGATTGGCAAATAAGGGGCGAAGAATAATCTGTTTAGATAACCCCTACCTCAACATCAGAAAATCTTGACAGATTCGAGGCTCAGATTTCTAATTAGTAACTCTCATAGAAGAGGGCAACACTTGATGTGTACCTCAAGCTCGAGCACCCCACTCTCGGTCTCATACCATTTCCCAGATGACTCAATGAACACATCAAATTGTCTTGTATGCTCAGGGCTATATTTTCACCCGTCACCCCAACAGCTTTTCACAAAAGGTTCATACACTTTCCTATTCCAGATGATGATTAAGGAATTATTACTCAGTAGTGTTTCAGACGGATGTGCATGACTCACAGTTGGGCACATGGAAAGGTTTTGTAATGTAATGACTGCAGTTCAGAGCCCCAACCTGTGTAATTTGTTTAACCTGTATGGCAATACTGCTGTCTAATAAATTATCTTTCGAATGAACATTCAAGTTTAATTTTTGGACATGTATTTAGTTTATAGAAGGAAGATCGTCTCCTGTCTGTGGGATTTAGCTTCTAAACTCATTAAGAATTTGTCTGGAAAATCTTGGTAAAGTTCGAAAGAATGATATTTGCAAAAGTAGATTTTGGAGGAGACGAATAATGCAAATATGAAGTACAGTAGACGAGCATACAAAATGAAATATAGCTAAGAGTGTTCCCTTATTTTGGTGAAAAAGGAAAAAAAATAGAATCTTCAGGGGATAGTTTTCCTGCCTATGAAAGATTAAGCTAGAAAACTTTGTCAGAGGTATAACTGGACAAAAACACAGATTTTTTCAATCCCACAATGTGCAGATGTCTGAGTATTTAAATGATCTTACATATACAATAATGTATCCGTGATAATGCTCTTTAGATTAAAATATTCAAGTTCTATGTCTTTCTACTGATCTTCAAAGTTGCCCTCCCTCCTTCTGCTGTTAATGCGGCATGGAGCAACAAGTGAGTTAACAATGTTTCTGAGTTCCAGGGAGACACCTTGCAAAGATGGAAGACACTGATACCTGCCATTTGAAACTGCTATCACCAAGGCCTTAAACAGGTTGCCGTAATCCGTAACATTAGATCACACTTACACACATTGTCTGCTTTCACTGTCACCCCCACAAAATAAGGGAAATCGGCTCTGTCTGCTCTTGTTTGCTGTTTCAGAATTGAGATATTTGCATTTAAATTGCTTTGCTGCAAACTTGTTTCACTCTCCGAATACAAAACTGCAGCCAGTTTGTTTCAATTTTTGTCATTTTTTCTGCTCAGTATACGCAGATGGGAGACTTTTCTCTTTTCAACTGCTCCTAAGTGGAAATCGAACATGTATTAAAACCGCTTGAAAAACACGGAGGGGGATATTCTCAAGACCGTGTGATAATTATCTCAAAATGAGCTTAACGCAACTTTGCGCATCGCAGTCTATCGTGGGAAAAAAACACTGTGTTAACGTTGTATTCTCAACACAGCGGTACCATGCGATAGTCTCACGCTAACACGTCAAATGACCACGATAAAATTACCATGACGGCAAAAGAACGTGAAACACGAACGCGGAAAAAGTTGCGATGTGGCCAACCGCAATAGAAAAATCTGCGATAACAATTACCTGAGATTCCGACACGTAATGCGGGTAAATGTACTATAAAAGCACCGAAAAACACAAACAAAATAATTTAAACTGCGTAGCACCATGGAGGAAGCCGGATCAAGTACAGAGGACGACCAGAACCCCACAAGCCCCCCGGAGAACCAGCCTGGGACCTCGGGCTCACGGAAGGGCAAGGAGAAGAAGACGAAGAAGACGAGGTTCAGTCCGCAGGAAAACAGGAGCTTCATCACGCAGGTGATAGAACACCACTAACAACTGTTCGTCACCTCCAACGTGTCATTGGCAAATAAAAATGCAATATGGCAGGCCATCCTGGACAAGGTGAATGCAGTCGGAGTGAGGAGGAGGACAATTGGAAAGGGTCAAGAGGTGCTGGAATGATGCGCAGTGCAAAACCAAGAAGAAACTCCCTGACAACCATCAGACCGCAATGCAGACTGGAGGTGGCAGTCCAGCGGAACACCAGGAGCTGGATGAGATGGAGGATATGGTGTCCACAGTCATCAGTGGGGAGACGGTGGCAGGAGTTGGGGGTCTGGACACTGCTCGACATGACCTAACACAACAGCACCAGGGTGAGTACCAAACAGGGACTGGGGGGGATGGGGAGAGATGGGCACAATGGCACACATGCACAATTAAGTAGAGCACACTGCACACCCACAATGACTCTGGATCCCCTTGGCACACTGCAGCACACATACAAACACAAAGTAGGCCCCCGTCCACTATGGACACAAAGGGGTCCCTCCCCACAGCACCAATCTCACAACCAACCCATTCACACGTGTGAAAACCAGCAAAGCTGCATGTCTGTGAGCCACACTGGCAATGCAAGTGAAACTGCATGACGAATAGCATGGCTGCAGTCCAATTATCATGACATGGTGCACGTCACAACACTGAGGTGGCTGAGTGTGAAACACATCCGGAAAGGTCACACTCTGACACTTCCACGTGCACATACAACCCCTGACGGCAACAACAAATCTGCGAATAAACCATGCCCAAGATTACCAACTCCCACCAAGAGCCAAAATTAGCCAAGTCTGGAACATCTCAGCACTGTAGAAGCACAGAAGTCAACGACACACCGCCTCAAAGGGATAAGGGGCAACAAAATCACAGCTGCAGGGGTGACTCACCCACAATGCAGCACACACACACATAGCAACAACAGCACATCAACATTGACGACAATGTGGGACAAAGTGCAACACTTTCACTACAGAACAGAGGACACAACTGGTTCCGCTTGTGCGTAGAAACTGGCCAATCACATCTGGCACAGCAGGAAACTGTGAGATGAGAATGTACGTGTACAACCTCACATCCGTGATGTAGTTCAAATGTCCACTGTCCTGCATCAAATAGTCAGCTCCCCCCAAACAGTCACAATGTACATTGTCATGCAGTCTCTATGTAAACTTGAAAAATGTGTCAACATACATGTCAATACAATGTTAAAATGCACCTCCCCTTCACATTGCAGAGGGAAAATCAACTCCTCCTGCAGAGCAGACAACACAGCTCATAGACAGCTACAGCAAACCACCTCCAGGAGCAGGGCAGCTCAGCTGCATCGAGGAGACCCCACCCCCTGCACAGACCACACAGCAGGAAGCACCCGCCACCACAGCTGGCTCCCAGCACCTCACCGAAGAACACATCGCATTCCAAGGCCAGGTGTTAGACTGCCAGAAGGAGGTGGCTGAACAGGTGCGGGTGAGGTTCGACCTCTTGGCAGCCAAACTAGATGACATACGTGGATGTCTAAGTCACATCAGGGACCACTTACACTCTCTAAAGGACACCCACAGTTCGCTCCATGATGTCCAACAATCCGTGCCCGACACCACTGGAGTCATGCCTCTGAGAGGAAAACAACTGTCTAGTCAGAGTGGCCTCAGCGATATCAGCCGAGAGTTGGCACATATGCTAAGGATAATGGAGAACATGGAGCGGATGCATGCGGAAAGAATGGCTGCCACGGATGCACACCAGCAAAAAGTTGTTGGTATCTTCCATGCCCTGCAGATCCTCATCATCGCATTACTGCCAATAAGGTAGTCACTGATGAATGCTGCTGGTACTTCCACACACACATCACCAGCCCCTGATTTGTCAGTGGCATTCAGTGCTGCAGACCAAACATCAGCACCCACATGTCAGACAGATGACAGAGAGGACGAAGATGCGGGTGATTCCACCTGTGTATAAAGAAGGAGCCAGTAGCAATCTTCTCCGCCATATGCCCCGTTTCAGCTTAGTTCTGCCCCCTGCATTATGTCCTGTAACAACACCTCCCACTGTCCACCGAAACACTCTGCGACACTCACCTTGGACCTCGACATGGACTGCCATATTCTGTTTAATTAACAATGACACAGCAATCACACTACGGACTGTATTCTTCCTCTTACGATGTACTTGTCAATCGCTAAATGACTCTGGCTGGCCCTCCACTAGCTCCAGCTTCAACACTCCACCGAATGTGAATAAATCATTCAAATTCACACAGACGTGTCATGTCCATTATCGATCAAGTATGAAAGTATGGATGAATGTAAGGACATTGATTGCACAAAAAGGTACACCCTGGTAAATGAAAGCAAAGCACATGTGTGACCGTGACACACATAGGCAGTGAGATGACTGGGAATGTGTGAACTAGCTGTGGCCTCATTGCTCTGAAACAACAATCGCGCAATTTCACAACTTTGCCCCACGCAATGTTAGAAATAGGGCTGTGTATGAAATGTTCAAGTCATTGGCAGGCCTTAGTGTCCCCCATCACATTTGACAACAGAACATCTCTTCGCATACCCACTCACACTCAACTGGGTGGACACAGCCTGTAGTGATGGATCACATTGATCCACATGGCAAGACGTTGAGCACCATACTCACATTGCTGAAGACACGTAAGAGCACAGGTCTATCAGCAACTATCCCAACCACAATGTCTGGCTCACAGAGGTGGAGCTGGCAATAGGGACTCACCCCTAAGTGAAATGCGTCAATCAGTCCCTCACTGTGTACGGACAATGCTCATTGAGGCACACGATTTGTCATTCTAATCAACACTCATCACAGTTGAACACTAGTGAAGTTGCATAGACTTAATTAGCATGTGGGTGTCAGTACGGGCAAGACAAGGGCCACAACATGAAGACCAATGCATCAGACACTAACAGGCAGCCTTCGGTCACGGTACAGTTCCCCGTGACAGGCGTTGGGCATGTGCCCGGGATGTTTTGCCATTGCGTTGGTGGCTCTCGTAGAACCGGCACTCTTCTGACCTGCGACAGTTATGTGGATGATATGCCACAGCTTGGAGCAGTGAGTCGTATGTGTGTGCAACGTTTGGACGTATGGGTTGCTGTGTACGTAAGTGTCAAGGGCATTCCATGCAAGAGTACCTCGAGCAAGGACTTTTGTGTGGGGGGTGTGGATACGTTGCTCTTTCATTAGCGCTGTGCGTAGTGTGGGAGTCTTCATCATCTGCTATGGTATCTCTCCCAGGGGGTGTCTGCCGCATGCAAGACCAAGGTTGGAGGTGCAGATGTCCTTCCACCTTATGTATTGAGACAAAGGTGCTTTTATCCCTAATGTTAGTCTGACTACTGCTTGCATTCTGGAAATGTGATGTGGCTTTCACGCTGCAAATAAGGCTAGGCCTTAGGCTTATAGTGCACCAATAGAGATACACACACAACAGTTGGCATGTATGAGCCAAGAGCCCGAGCGGTCTTGCTCTCCTTGTACAATCCCTTCGTGCTCGGCCGCTCTCCGGGTGCATGCAACATTGCAACATTGTCGATTGCGGGCCTTGTGGCGCCGACACTGCGACAGAGACGCACACATCAGTTGGTTTCCTGTCCAGCCCAGACATGAACCACGCCCAGAGCCCAGGGATAATTATTCACACCCCTACGCTGGCCTGCCGTACGCCGACCCAGCACACTCAACTTACGTATAAAGGGGGGGGGACAACATCGCTACATGTCACAGTTCTTCACCACTGCCGGAGGTGACATGACTGCGTCCGCCTGGCACATCACAAGACTCAATCATGAAGGGTTCATGACTTGCCTTGCACAGACTTGGTGGCACCGGATACACTGCGGCCGGCACGGGCCTACCACCACAGGACGGTGACTTTCGATGCACTGAGGTAGGGTCACCTTAAGTGCTGAGCGGGTGTGCAGCCTGCGATGATGCACTGTCCTGGCGGTCCGGACAGGTAAGGATTTGTGTGAGACCTGCTGGACCGCAGTGTAGGCCTGAGCCAGCAGGCAGCGGGAAGCCTACCTCCACGTGGCATTGCCTCACAGTTCACAGAGTTAGTGGCTCCTAAAGAGCTGGGCGGGTGTGCAGCCTGCGATGATGCCGCGTGCACTGATATGATCTCTGCCATTGAAAAATCAAGACCCAGAATCACATGTGTTACCTTGTTGCCTGTGGTGCGGGGCTGCATGATGTGGAGGCTGCCAAGGTCGGGACCCCTTGCTTGGAGCTTGCACCGGCATGTGGTGGGCCCACTTGGAGACACACCAGTGGCGGAAGGGGAGCAGTGAGGCCTGGGTGCGCAGGGGCGGGTAATCACGGCTGGGCGGCAGGAGGGGCTGGGGTGCAGCAGCCTGTGTGCGCAGGGGCAGGCAAGCGATGATGGCGTGTGCAATGATATGAACTCTGCCATTCATAAATCTGGACTCTGTTTCAGATAAGGGACCTGGTGGACTGCAATGTATACCGGCCTGTGGTTGGAGACACACCGGTGGCAGCAGGTGAGCAGTGAGGCCTGGGTCCGCAGTGTCGGCACTCTCTCTCCCTCTCCCCCTTTCACTCTCTCTCTCTTTCGCTCTCTATTTCTCTCTCTTGCTCACGCTTTCCCTCTCTTCCTTTCACTCTCTCCCTCTCTCTCTCCCTTTCTTGCTCTCTCTCTTTCTCTCTCTCTCTCTCTGTCCTTTGATGCGCATGACACCTTCTTATCTTGAATTCTGTCTTGCAGGCTGTGACTTACAGATTGTCCAGAGAAAACCCAACATGACTCTTCCAAATAGTTGTATTGAGTTAAATTTGAATAAAATATTTTGTTTGGGAATTCAAAGATGAATGAATGATTTTCCTTTTTCTGACCACACATGAATGTTAATTGTTGTAATTGTGAGATGTCATGCGAATTGTTTTGTTCATGATTTCGTAAAGTGGATTTATATCTTTGTCTGGGAGGGGGGTGCACGAGGTTGGGTCCGGGGGGGGTGGGGGGGAGGGGTCCTGGGCGGTGGTTGTTGTGGCCGGTGCAAATCTAAATATCGACTTTTAAATATCGACCTACAGAAATATCAAGTTGCAAATATCGAAATCAAGAATATCGACGACAAGAATATCGACCTGAAGGTAAGAAATATCGTTTTGTTTTTTGTTAATATCGAAGTTAGTAATAGCGATAGCAAAAAAAAAAACAAAAAAAAAAAACAATGTTACTAATATCAATATTTATATTAGTGTTATGTATTTTTTAAGTAAAATATGCGTTTTAGTACTGTAGTGGGTTGTGGGTGTATAGGGGAATAGAGTGGGAAGTAGTTTAATTATAGTAAATTAATTAATCATTTTTAGGAATTATTCATTAATTTTAATTAGATTTTGCGTTTTAGCTCTGTAGCGGGTTGTGGGTTTATAGGGGAATAGGGTGGGAAGTAATTTAATTGTAATTAAGTAATTAATTGTATTTATTGATTGGTATTGATAAATGATTGTTAATTATTAATTGGTAATTCATTTTTATTAAATGGTAATTATTTTTATTTATTGATTAATTGATAGTTATATTAAGTATATTAATTTATTATTGGAGCGGGATGTGAGTTTATAGGGGAATAGGGTGGGAAGTTATTTAATTCCAATTAAGTAATTATTAATTTTATTTTGTGTATTGATAATTTGGTTATTTGTTAATTAATTATTAATTGAAAACTAATTTTATTAATAATTAATATTTTTTGGTATTGGCAATTATTTTTTTAATTAATTATTAATTGGTAATTGCTTTTTAATAATTGGTATTGGAAATGAATGTATTGTCCATATATTTTTATTTGGTAATTCATTTTTAATAATTATTATTTATTGGTGTTTAGCATTTTGTTTTGTTAATTATTATTTGGTAATTATTTTTTATTAATTATTTATTGGTATTGAGAATTAATTGACTGTTATTTAGTAATTAAAACACTATATTTTACAAAATTATTTTAATTATAAGTAGGTTATTTTTAACCCCTACACTATCCAACACTTTTCCTACTTTTGCACTCACTGGAGTGGGAATAGCAATTACCCCTACGCTATCCAACACTTTCCCTACTGTTGCACTCACTGGAGTGGGAATAGTAATTATTACCCCTACGCTATCCAACACTTTTCCTACTGTTGCACTCACTGGAGTGGAAATAGTCATTTTTACCCCTACGCTATCCTACACTTTCGTTACTGTTGCACTCTCTGGAGTGGGACTAGTAATTTTTACCCCTACGTTATCCAACACTTTCCCTACTGTTGCACTCACTGGAGTGGGAATATACATTTTTACCCCTACGCTATCCAACACTTTCCCTACTGTTGCACTCTCTGGAGTGGGAATAGTAATTTTTATCCCTACGCTATCCCACACTTTCCCTACTGTTGCACTCACTGGAGTGGGAATAGTAATTTTTACCCCTACGCTATCCAACACCTTCCCTACTGTTGCACTCATTGGAGTGGGAATAGTAATTTTTACCCCTACGCTATCCAACACCTTCCCTACTGTTGCACTCATAGGAGTGGGAATAGTAATTTTAACACCTACGCTATCCAACATTTACCCTACTGTTGCACTGTTTGGAGTTGGAATAGTAATTTTATTCCCACCACTATTTAATATTTTGTGTAATATTTTAGATAATGTAGTATATAATACATTTTTAAAAGATTAAAAATAATTTTTATTTTATTAATTTGTTAAATATATTTATTTAATTTTTATTTATATTATTGTTTTATGTGTATAGATGTATTTAAAAGTTATTAAAATAATTATTAATACATATTAATAAGTAAGTGTATATATTATATGTATATATTAAATGTATTTATAAATTATATATATATAATTTATAATTTTTAAACATTTTAAAATATTTTTAACTATGTTCATTTTAATTATATGTATTATTTACTTTGTTTTACATTTTATTTTACTTAAATAAAAAATATATTTTTAACAACGATATTTTTGAGAACGATATTTTTGTACTTACCATAATGTAGATGGGATGTCGATATTCTTGCTGCAATGTTTTTGTAGGTCGATATTTTGACCTTCGATATTCTGTCAGTGATTCGTTGTGGCCCTCTTGGGGCTCCAAGCTGCATGATCAGTTGCTCCATGGCATTTGTTGTGGTTCAAGTGTGGCTCTGGGCTGGGCTCCCTTTTATGGTGCAGGTTATCGTCCGACTTAATACCAAGTAAGAGAAGGTGTTAAATCCCTACTGCTAACTCGCATTATCGCATGTTTTGGGATCTTATCGCCGATCTGGGAATGTTGCGAAGTGGTGTTGTCGTGGCTTTTTGCACTGGAACGCCTACTCTGCATATCATTAGCGGTAGTTGCCGGTGTCATCTGTGGCGATGTTTTTCGCGGCTGCTATCGCAGGAGAACTGCTGATATCGGCTGTTAGCATCAGCTTGTGAATAGGACGATAATTTTATCGCCACTTTGGCTGCGATAAAGTGCCGCTAACTTGGCGATAAGTCCTTGAGAATATCCCCCGGAGAGCGCCAGCAGGTACCATTCCACATTCTCAAGCATGCCCTTGGTAATCGTCATTCATGGTGGAGATAGTAGAAGTGAGTATTTGTATGCTTACTCACCTCAGTATCAATTCATGTTCATACAATTCACAAACATGCTTTTCCACTACTTGTGAAAGCCATTACACATGGAGAAGAACAGGTTCAGAAGTGTCTCTTTTTTTAAAACTAATTGATACTTATTAGCTACCGTTCTGTCTTCTGTTTACTAAAAACTGAGGCTGAATGTGCAAGGTGCAGAGCTGCCACTGTCAGTCACAAGAAGTTGTTTGTGTAGAGAAGGTTTGGGTCACTTTGCGAGGAGATAAAGAATGCTGTAAGAGATGCTTGCTCTGCCTCTGCTCATATTGTACCTGATGAACTGTGGTACACGGGCTCTTTCCAACTCTCCAATCCAAGCGCCAATGAAGAGCACCCTCATAAAAGCTAACTCTTCTAGCACTGCTTAGTAACATATTCCAAACTGACTCGACCAAGTTTGGTTTTGAAAAAAATCTCCCTTCTTTTAGGCAGCTACAAGTTACATTTAATATGCGCTGCTTGGCTAGACAGCGCATGCGCTGTCTGAAAGAGGCGTTGTGTTCTATCTGTGGTCTTAAAGACAGCCCTTCTCCTACCATTGGTAACCTTCAGTGTTACTCATATTTCCTTTGATGCCATTCGTTATGGCATGCAGGCGTCATGCCCTCTTCTTAAGTTTGTCCCGCTCATATCGCATGGACCAAGTACATGTCTTCTTTCACTGCCCCCAGTTTGCGCAGTTTTCAAGCACTCAATAGGAGCACTTGTGATTTTCAGGACGTCGCCATGGTACACATACACACATACCACTAGAATGCATGCATGTGTACATAAACTAATGCATTCCTTAAAACGTTGTTAAAACACAAACAGCACTTGTTTATTTTTTGCATGTTTCGATTGTATTGGAGTGCTCACTCCGTCCTCCGTCTTGCCTTAGCACGAACACGAGCCAATGGTATTGGAGCACTTTAAGTGCTCACCAGTTACATTCCACAATGACAAATTCATTTTTTGTCGCAGATCCTGCTTCAATTAAGGTATTTTTTTACCCCTTCATTCTTGCTTCCTCCCACCTTCTCCCATCGTTGCTTTTCCATCTGCCCATCCCCTCCTGCTTCCCTGCTTGACCCATACCCCCACTACTGCCTTCGTCACTGCTGGTTTATTATTGTTATTTTTTTTTTACGATCCAATGGTATTGGAGCACTGGTTCCGTGATCCCATCTTGCCATAGTCTTCCTTGTACACATACACACATAACACTAAAATGCATGCACATAAACAAATGTATTTCTTAAAAAGTTGCTTAAACATGAACAACACTTGTTTATTGTTTTTGCGCTCGCTTCATCCTCCATCCTGCAGAGCATGAACATGAGCTCATGGTATTTGAGCTCTTTAAGTGCACACCAGTTACATTCCACAATGACACATTAATTTTTGTCTCTGATCCTGCTTCAATTCAGGTATTTTGCTTTACCCTTTCATTGCTGCTTTGTCCCGCTCTCTTCTGTCGTTGAATGCTCATCTCCCCATCCCTTCTTGCTTCCCTGCTTGACGTGTCTCGCACTGCTTCCCTCGTCCCTGCTGCTTTTAATATCTAGTTTTTTTCTACGATCCAATGGTTTTGGAGCACTTGTTTCATTCTCCATCTTGCCATAGTACTTTCACTAACCAATGGTATTCGAGCGCTTTAAGTGCTCACCAAATATATTACACATGAAACATTAATTGTCGTACGCAGGGGGAAGTGTAAGTAATTTGCCCAGAATCACAAACTGTTCAGCCGACCCGAGATTCAAACCTAGCAGCTGCGGCATGTGTGGGTAAGAGCGGTGGGTCTGTGTTGGGGGGGTATTCGACAGACGTGGAGGAAAAATTTAATAAATAATTAAATAATTAATTTCCCCTCAACGTCGTCTGTCGAAATCCACCCTTCATCCACCCTCCATCCGGCCCCACCACTCTTACCTGCAAGGGCCACAACTGGAAACTAGTTCCCCTGTCGGCAGCTCTGATCTTTATGCCACATCCTCGCTGCACTTCAAAGCTCCTCAGATGTTTCTCACAATCACTTCCACATTTATTCAGCAAGACCCCGTCAACACTGAAAAAGCATTGGCAGAGCCAATAGTTCTCGGCAATGCCCGAGCTATTGGCCCTGTCTATGTGAATGTCTTTTAGCCATGTGTCTAGCAGTACATCTGCTTTTCAGCATGGCGGAAAGTCATTTAAGTCTTGTTCAATAAATTAAGCTCTGTTTTCAAACCAGGTGTGGTATCTTTTTATGTGGTGTTTTCACTATTTTACTGTTTAAATTGTTGCACAAACACATTTCCTCTTAAGTTAAGTCTGACTGCCCTGTGCCAAGCTGCCCGAGGGTGAGCACAGGTTAATCATCTCAAACTGAATGTGGCTAAAACAGAGATCGCCATCAGGAACAGTAAATTATATTATTGAAATGACTCCTTATGGCCCATCAATATGGGGTATCCGCCGTCCCCAAAGAAATCAGACAAAAGTTTCAGATAATGAGTTATCCTTAAGATCTCAGTTAGGAGCATTAATCTTACCATGCTTCCTATATCTTCAAAGGATTAAAAAAAATAGCCAGATTCCCTACTTTCAAAGCCCTGACTCAAGTGGACATGGCTTTGCTTATTTCCCATCTTGATAATGTTAATTGTCTATTTATTGGCTTCCCAATATTTATACTTTCCAGACTCCAGAGTGCTCAGAATCAAGCAGCACGTCTCCTCTATAAACAGCCTAATTACTGTCATTTATTCCTCTTTTGAGAGACCGTCATTAGCTCCCTCTGAAAAATTTGCTGATGTAGGCCCCTCTTTAATAAAATCCAGATTTATGAAATTCACCCCAGTCATTAGACTTCACTGTTTCCCCAAAAATCTTTTGGCCATTCCCAAGTATAAAAAGAAAAGAATGGGTGGCATCAGATTCTCTGTGATAGCTCAGCCGAACTGGAACTCCTTTCCTCTCATAATATGACTGTCTCAGGACTACTTAAAATTCAGATAAGTGCTAAAGAGCTGGTTATTTCAGCAAGAGTATTGTTAGTGCAATCTCAATGGAGTTATTTGATCGTGTTCCTTCTCTGCACCTCGGCACCAAGAAACCTTGTGGTGTATGTGCGCTTAACAACAGAACTCTGAATCAATTGTGTTGCACTTCGAAGTTTCACCAAAAAGATATGCAGCAAAACCAGCTCAACCTAGTACTAGTTTGTGTGGATGATGATATACTTGACGAAGTAACAATGACAACTGTACATTGTTCTTATTAGAGTTACATTATATAATCGAATGCACATTGCAAGAGACAGTAGAAAAGCACTTCATCTCAAGGAACAAAGCAGAATTTCTCATCAAACAAAATACAAAACATCCCCATATTTTATGCAGGCCGTAAAAATCTGTGAAAATAAGTTCAGTTCACCTAAAAGATCAATTGTATCAGGAATAACATATGATCTAGAGCCTATATCTCGACTTGTAAACCTCAAATTCTTACTGACGAAAAGTTATTTAGATAAAATTATAGCAGCGCAACATTTGACATATACTAAGTTTATCATGGAATATTGACTATAATGAATAGTGAAAAATAGTAGTATTGATTAACATTAAATCACTCTATAACAAAATTCCACAGCAAACAAGCATCATGCTGCCTACGTTTCACTTCACTAGTGATGGACATCAGGATGTCCCAAACTTCTTTATCAAGAGATGAACGGAGAGAGCATTCACTAAAACAGTGTAGCCAATCTATTTGATGACAAATTTGTTGTGTGGTGCATAGGCCAAGGTCACAAATACTTAAAATTTACATATTCACATTTACAGTTGACATCTTTTTAAACAGTGACCTATGTAACACATTTTGCTTATGGATCAGCGTACTCAGAAAGTAATTGCTTACATGTTCATTTCTTCATAGGCTCATTGTTGTCTCTTATAACACTCTGTACAAAGTCACCATTGCACTGCGCAAACTATGTTATGGATTGCTGTCAGTTAGGCGACAGCCCTGGGTGGATAGATTAAGCAAGATGTGGTCATACCAAAGCTCAGGTACTGAAGCATGGTTTTAGATTAATATATAAACACATTGGTCCTTGTTTAGGCCGAGGAGTATTTCTACAGGATTGTCATGATAAAATGTTGCTCCAAACAACGGCGGACACAGTGACCGCACTTCCCTGTGATGTTCCCTTTTTGTGTATGAAAAAAGCAGTCAATCTGGTTGAGTGTGCACAAAAACTACTCTAGCACTCGCCGTCGTTGAGTGGCAACTGCTGTGCAGATAAATGAGGAAGTCAGATTTGTGGAGTGGTGCACCACTCGTTGTTGAGACAAGTGGTAGTCAATTAGTCAGTGAGTCTTGTGATGTTAAAAGTGTTGAATGATTCTTTATTTTCAAAAAATTGCCAGCCAAAGCGTTTCGTTCATGAGAATGAACTTCTTCAGGGCATGCGTATACGTTCCTGGTTGAGGAAAACTCATATCACAGAAGCGGACAGCTCAACACCCAACCCTACTCTCAGATTTAGCGCACACCGGCCCTTACCAAGGCGGCGCGTGCAGTCCAGACTACCACCCTACGCTATCGCTTTCCTCAACCAGGAACGTATACGCATGCCCTGAAGAAGTTCATTCTCATGAACGAACCGCGTTGGCTGGCAATTTTTTGAAAATAAAGAATTATTCAAGACTTTTAACATCACAAGACTCATTGACTAATTGACTACCACTTGTCTCAACAACGAGCGGTGCACCACTTCATAAATTTGACTTCCAGGATTGTCGTGGTCACTCTGTGACTAAATTCTAGCCCAGTTGGATTCCATCTCTTTCCTGAGAAGGACAGCTGCCTGCTCTACACCCGACCTGGCTGTGGGAAGATATATGCAGGCAGGTAAATAGGGAGTTAGACTACTCTGGGGGATCTGGAAGATTGGCACCCCTATTCATATTGAGATAGGCAAAGATAGGTTGGAGTACCATTATGTGTATTCATACAATCTAATGCAATTGAACAATGGTTGAATTATTATCCTGTTTACCATACTTGTCATGATGGTGGCATTGGTCTGTTTCATTCTGTTAATCATTGCAGCACATATATTTTACACAGGATTCCAGTTGCCACAATAAATATTTGAAACACCACTTGTGTATTTCCAGTGAACGTCTTTCGGCATGCCTGAGTTACAAATGAAATGATAAGATTTCTTTCCACAATTTCCTTAGACAAATTAGTGTTGTCATGTTCTGAGGTTGCAGACACCATCCGGTGCCCTGTCAGTTTAGGGTCCAAGCTGGCGCACTGTGAGCTAGCAAGGAATAAGGTAAACATATTTTGATGGTATGTGTTGACTCAGTCCCCCATAATTTTGATACTTATGTTTTGCAAAAGCACACTCTTAATGAGAAAGTAGGAACCGAATAACATGGCTTTACCAACTTTCTAGTTTGGGTACTTATTTAATGGGTCTCCAGAGAAGTTTTTCTTAAGTGTACCTAGAGACCCTACTCACCAATTAACCGCAGATGTCTGTGGTATTAGGGTAACATCCTCCTCAGCTAAATAGGGAACCCCTATTTTTGCCTGTAGGTTATTTAAGCTTGAACCTTTAAAAGCATCCCCCCACTATAGTTACCTTCTCTGAATTCCATTTATCAACACAGCTGACAATAAACCAATAAACATACTATGTAAATACAAGCATGCAGTAACACAAATGTTACTACATCATGTGTTCCCAGCTATAGGTGGAGATGTTTCCTTCGTGGTTGGGGCTCACAAAGCATACACAAACTGAGGTATTCTATTCATGGGTAACATTTCCAGCACCTGATGGCCAATCCGGATATTTTCATGAATACACTGCACAAGCAGTTCTCAATGATTACGCAGCATATGTGGATCTAGAAATACCACTTATATATCAGGAACACGCAAATTGGTTCCAAGGCACCCTCACACATCCCGCAGCGTGCATAAGACTGGATCTCCTCAACAATGAAGAGGCGACATGGCCATCTTGGCCAGCTACACAACGTATCCAGAAATAGCAAACCTATATGTAATAGAGCTACGTGTACTATATACAGATATAGGGGCCAATTCCGATCCGGGTCGGAAGGGCACCGAACGTGATCCGGCCGGAAAAACTACGCGCCGTACGCGTGTTTTCCCCCCGACTCGTACAGCTGTACGAGCAAGCAAGTACGATGTGAGCTACATGAAATTCACTGACCGACTAGTTTTCGGGTCCGAACCGCTCCGTACATCTCGGTTGGAAGCTAATCGTGGCGTGCAAAGGATGCGATTCACGACCGAGCCAGTACGATGCACGCGTCGGGCAGCCTGTGCGAGCCGGAGTGTCTGGCTTGCAAATCGTCCGGGTGGTGGCCTTTGGGGGTCTGCGTTGGACCCCCTGTCACCCGCAGCCCTACGACTCGGACACAGGGGGAGACCTATGGGTCTCCCCAACACAGGCATGTACGGTGCAGATGGCACCGACGCGCACTCACTGTTGGGGATGCATTTGTCCGCGACGTACCCATTCAGGCAATGGGAGCCCATGTACACGTCGTACGACCGGCTCCTATTGACTTCTATGGGAGTCCGACAGCATACGGCCGCATCGTATTCGCTCGGTCGGACTGCAGGACTCCGGCTCGGTCGGAAAACACTCCGGATCCGGCTCGGTCGGAGTGCTTTCCAACCTGGATCGGAATCGGCCCCATAGTTGGGTTACACAAAAGCATGACACAGCATGTCATGCGAATCATGGCATCAAACCCGATGAGGAATGCTCAAGTTGCACAGCCTTATTTAGCAGTGCAGGGAATTAGTCAGCAATGTAGGCAATTTTTCTGGTAACTTAATTCAATAATGGCAAAGATTCCCACCTGACGGGACGAAATTCAGTTCTGGATTGCACAAAAAACAAAATCAGCTTGAAGCAGTATTTCCCTATAGGGAACCTCAAGAAAAACATAGAATTCCCAAAATATGCCTACCTTTAGGAATCGTTTCTCCAGTAGAAGATTGTGCCACATGGGGCACAGTGTTTGCTGTGGTGTATACTACAACGCATGGCACACCATCCTTTGCTGTTTTTCGTGATGTGATAAAACATATTCAAAATGAATATGGGGCAGCCCCAGCCTTGGACTTGAGGATGAAACTTCATGGACAACTTTTCTACGGTCTCCTCAATGATTTTAAGTAATATTAAAGGGAAAGCAGCAGCACAAGTAGTACACCAGTATCTCACACAACTTCCATTAGTGGGTCAGGAGCGAGAACTACCAGAAAATATTGCAGAAACCTATAAATCAATAGGTCATGATAGTTTGGGAGTCAAACATAATAAACGCCCAAATTAAGGGTAATTCTGCAAAGGATAATTCCAGACAGTCACCGAGTCTTCTAAAAAACGCAGGGATAATAAGAAAAATAGTAAAGAAAATATATACCACAGCTCTGAAAAGCACTACAATTTGCGAAACCATGAAAAACTTAAACAGCCTGACAGATATCATTATACTGATACATGACCATCTCGTTCCTTTCAGGAGTCATCCAAAAAACTGTGGGAGAGAGGAGGAGACGATTGGAGTGCAGGTCAGAGAAATAAGTGAAAGCAAAGGAGTCATAATGCTCTTCAGACTTCACGATAAAAAAGCAAGAAAAACATCTACAACAAAAGCTTCAATTAAAAAATAAGAGCATGGCAAGCATTTTGGTTAGACATAACATGAATACTGAGAACTCTGCTTCTGAAAATGGAGTGGGCTCTGACTCTGCTAAACAGCACAGCAGAGGTGTCAATAGGTCGCCAGAATCTTCAAGAGTTTTTGGTAGCGAGAGCAACTGATGAGTTTGTTCAGGTGGAAACACTAGATCAGAGAGTCAGCTCTACGAGCAAATTGTATGATTTGAAACTCCAAACTGAGGGTGATGAAGAACGCACCATTAAGGTTTTCTTTTGGGAGAACCTGACATTGGGTTAGGATATTCTCTTGGCTGAAAAATATTGGCCACCTGAGTTTGTAAGAGAAGCCTCACAAGGGGAAAAGATTATACGCCCAGCTTTTTCCTGCTTTGTTCCAGGATCAGTTAAACATGCGTATGAGAAGGAATTGACTCTTGCACAAGCCCCGGCATTATATCGCAATCATGTAGGCTGGGGTGAGGATTCACCTTTTCACATAATACTAATAGGCTCCAGCCCACAAGCGCAACCTCAGTACCCAATAAAAAATAAGCCTAAAAAAGCAGTTTGAGAAATATGAACACAACTTGAACATCAAGGCGTCATCGAGTCTTGTAACTCATCAATGAACAACCCCTTGTTTCTGGTAGCAAATCCAGATCACTCATACAGATTAGTCTTAGACTATAGACAATTAAATAGTAACACTCGCACATTTGCAGTATAAAATGCACCAGCACTACACTAATGAATAACATAGTGTACAAAAAAGCAGAACGGTTACAAAGGTTGGACAATGAAGCATTGTCCTAAGTCGATGACATATACCTTACGAATGATGACTTAGATGTCCATCTGGCCAGAGTAGATCTCATAATCCTGGCATTTGCTATGGTTGGATACAAATTCAATCAAAATCAAAAATTGCCTATCTCAGTATCCTGTTCTTGGGATAAAAGTTGTCAAATTAATGCAAAAGCTTAGCTCCATACTTCTTAGAGAAGTGCATGCTTTTACAACCACAATCCTCAATAAAAAGGCTACAATTGCTTTAAGGGTTTCTACATTTTGTTAGAACATACATACCAGATTATGCACAATGGGTAAAACCCTTTTACGAACTAATCTATCCAGACTTCTCAAGCACACATTGGACACCAGAACACACAGATTTTGTGTGCAGTACAAGCTGACATGCTAGCTCCAAAACACTTACACATGTAAACACAACACACTTGGTAATCCACGTAATTGGGGGACCACGGGATACTCATGTCTCTTTCAATGAGGGTGACAGTGCACCAATTGGATATAAATTGCATCTATACTCCAATTCTGAAATTCGTTTTGCACCTAGAGATAAAATACTGGCTGCTTTTCACACAGTTATGGTGAGAGAAAGATAATTGGCTGAGGGAAAACTCATAAATGTCATGACTCCCATGCTGGCATTTTCTAACGCAAAAGCCTTACATCCTAGATGGATACAGTAGGCCAATTCACTAACAGCAAATGATGTAGACTACATATTTGACTCATAGTACAAACACAAGCATACCTACAATATGAAGAAGAATATCCTCTGCCCAGTCAAATAATGGGCCAGATGTATCAAAGTGTTTTACCCATTCTGTGTCAAAGGGAAAATGTGTTCATGCATGCGGCCCAATGCCTCTAGATCAGTATGATTTTATAGTTTACACTTATGCTTCTGCCCAGCCTGTAGTCAGAACAATACATCAATACTCCATTGCTTGAGCATCTGTAAGGGTAAAATTAGGGATGGAGAATTCCAGCCTCTAAAAACATATACACAATCAGTAGGTGATTGCACTTCACAGCTGGCTAAAAGTGAAAGCTCTAATTCTAGCACTAACAAATATGGATCCTAAGTCCCCCACACTTACAATGTGTAATTCATATTACTGTCTCCAGTCTTACAAGTTACAATAAGTATTTACGCTACTGGAGCCAGAATGAATTCAGACACTCAAAAGGTTATACTATCAGGCATACAATGCTTTGGGGAGAAGTGGCAAGTCTCAAAGCACATTTGCCACAGACTTATGTTATTCACACACTGAGCCACCAATGTGTTTTACTATATGTTGTAAGAAATTAGATGGCTGATGAAGCCGCAAAGACAGCAATGCAAACTGCTGGTGTCGCTGCAGTGACTCGGTCTAGTACAAGAATAGAAGGAGACATCCTGAAGGCTATCACAGATTCCCGCTGTGGCACCCCCTTACAAAAATAATTTCCAGCAAAATATTCCTACTTACTTAGGGGCCGATTCCGATCCTGGAAAAATATTCCCCGTACGAATCGTATCTGGATTTTTTACCGTACGAATCGTACAAGTCCCGTACAAACTGGCAAGTACGATTCGCATGTGAAAAAGTCCATACGAATCGCATTGGGTAAATTCCCGACACGTCCTCGGGTCGGAAAAGGTGTCCAACACGTCCCCGGACATTTTTACGTCCGAATCTGAAAACTGAAGTCCGAGCGCGCAAGTATGATTCCTACCGTCTGTCCGATTGTACAACCGTATGGTAAAAAGACCGTCCGGAGCGAACTCCTGTAGCAACCATGGCGACGTCCAAACAGGTGCCCGGTACGCGCCGAACAACCCCCCCAGCCCCCCGTATGTACGCGCCGTACCCCCCCCAGCCCTGCGGATGTATGTGCTGTACCCCCAGCCCCCCGCGGATGTACGCGCCGTACCCCCACCCGTGTATGTACGACACGTACCCCCACCCCCGTAGGTATGGCACGTACCCCCACCCGTGTATGTACAACACGTACCCCCACCCGTGTATGTACGACACGTACCCCCACCCGTGTATGTACGGCACGTACCCCCACCCCCGTAGGTACGACACATACCCCCACCCGTGTATGTACGGCACGTACCCCCACCCGTGTATGTACGACACGTACCCCCACCCCCGTAGGTACGGTGCGGACCCCCAGAGTGTTAGGTTCAGGTAGTATTTGGGTGCATCACCTATAGGGGATTCAGAGAGCTTTAAATAATCTGTCAAGAAGGTTCTTGGGTGGTCGGATTCCCTATGAGGTCCTATTTGGGGTACCGATGTGTGAACCTGACCTAGATCTTGTCCCAGTTGCAGCAGCAATGCTTTTTGAGATCAGTGAATGTTACGTCATCTTTCAGTAACTGAATTGCTTCTGTGAGGATAACAGCAATGGACTGAAGAAACATTCAGCCACTGGGGAAGAGGGGCCATAACCAGCAACTCCTGGCTGTATTCCAAAGATCGGTGACCTAGTTCAGAAGATTGTGAGCAAAAAAGATTTTGTCCCATCATGCAGAGCACCTGTGTCTGTTATGACGGTTGAGAGTAATAGAACTGTATTCTTGCCTCCTTTTCCTGGTTGTAAAAACAAAAGGTTTGTGTAGTTCAATCTGATCAACCCACACCATGCAGCCAGTATTACCTAGTAGGCCACAAGGGATTTTGAGTAGTTGTCTGCCTCCTCTCAATACCATGCAGGAAATCCTGTTACAAACTTTAGCATCTGATACTGCAGTTCTGCTACATCCAGTCACATCAGCTTCACATGCAACTCCACAAAATTCATTGAAAAATGTCAGCAACGTAGTTGTTTAGTATGTTCTACCATTGGAGTCAACTACAAGTTCCATAATACCAAATGATGTCCCTGTTTTCAAACAGACTGCCTCCGTAGACTTTCCAAACATTGATGACTTTTCTTCGAATTCATCAGATCCACCTTTGCATGGTACTTGTGCATTTATAATTTGGCTCAAATCAACATATTTTGTTCCACTGTGGATTTATATTTGAATTTCACTGACATTGGTTTTTCTTTCAGTATGGATCAGCTTTGTAACTGTGTTCTATTTACTGTTCAATGGACATAATCTCCCAGAACGCTCAATGGTTGAACCTGTAGTTGAGGTATCGAAGCCTCATTCATCATCATCATCATCATCTTCATCATCATCTAGCCTTACGGCTAGAGCGGTCGACCTTGGACCTAGGGAACTGGCTTAGAGTCTCAGCAACAACGCTCAACATCCTGTGATTTTGGGCAAATTACTTAATCTCTCTGTGCCTAACAAAAAAATATTAATGTGTTCATCTGTAACGAAACTGGTGCTCATGTAAAGCGCTCTGATACCAGATGCCTTGGGTCTAGTTCGCACTATATAAAACTCTAAAAAAAAGTGAGAAGAGACCTGTTTCTTGTGAACATTTCAGCGGGTCCGGTACTTGATGGAATTGTTTGGGATAAGGTACCTTTTGAAATATTTGGACCAACAGAAATGCTAAAAAATACCTTATGTTTTTAAATGAATACTGCATGATGTTATTACTCCTGGCACCATCTCGGATGATTGGGACTTAGATACCGTAAAGTCTATGTTTGCAGAGCTAGAACATTATTCTGTATTTGAGAATGAAGATATGTAGAGGAGGACGTCTAATTATGATGAAATGTATTGTCTTCACCATTATGTGCACCACTTCTTACACAGAGCCAGTGCTCCACATGCAGGATTTAATCATACACAATGGAAAAAATGCCCTAAACCACCTGTGGGAAGTTCAAAAGCATACAGCAAGAAGTTAGCATATTTGTCTAGTAACAACCCTGCAGACTCAGTGTCTTATTATCATAAACTAATTCCTCCCCCAGCAAAGAAAAATATTTTTACCAAATACAAAATTGATATATTCAGCGTCTTTTATTTTCCAGTTGTCAATACCAGGGTTTAGCTTTTGGAAAGACAATGTTTATTTAAAATCTGTTTGGGGAATAAAAGACTGGCAATGTCTATTACCAAGACAGATAATATTATTGAAAAAACAGTGCAGCAAACATCTTGTCTGGGCCTCGCTAAGATAAAGACTTGAACACACCAAACACCCCCACGTTTTGCATATTTAGACAATTGCCAACAAGTCACAGACCACATGGAGGAAGAGTACAACAACATACTAAAGAATGGTACATACAATTCTTAACATTCCAGTCCTGAGGGGTGGTTAGTGTGGCCATTAAACACAAATGGGTGTCTTGCACATCTTCTGAACAGCAAGAAGGGCTTTAGGATAAACAGAACGAACCCTCATTATGTGCGGACCCAACACTTGTGGTATTAACAGTGTATAGCATGGGGAAGTTATGCCTTGAGTGGTTACAACACTCCATGCTAGATGAAGTGAAAGCACACTTTTCTCTCCTTTCTGATTACATGGATTTTTTTAGGTCCTAGAAAGCCACATCATAAATATTTCTTGCATACAGGTTACAACGAGCTTTGGAAAGTTTCTCAGCAGGAAGCTGCTGAACTGATACGTAAAATTGACAGAGTAAAATTGGAGAAAACACTAGCAGTAGTAGACAATGGTATGACTATATTATCCAATAGAATTTATTCTGAGTAACATTGTGTCATCTGCTCTTGGCATCATAGAGAGTGATATGTCCCTATTACAACATGGACAAAGCCAGCTCCGATTTATAATGTTGTTGAGCTGGAGATATGAAACTCTGCGCAGGGGCCATGTGCCATGGTGACATTTGAACATTACCGATTTCTTTTTGCCCTATAATTTGACCAAGGTGCAGAAAACACCAGCTAAAAATGACACAACATACACAATGTTATACTTTGAGCATTTAGAGAAGTTGCCATTCACTGTGGCAGAAACACTGTCAGCAGATTGGATAATCCATGGCTTTTTATCTCTATCAATACCAACCTTCCACTTCACAAGCTGTTTGAAACATTTTCAGGCTGGCAGAAATGAGGCGTTAGGAGAGAGATTCGTGCATGAGCAATGGGTCCTACCTTTTGAGTAAAGGTATAGAAATGGAGAAACTGAGGCATTTCTCAGCAATCCAGACTGCGAGAACACTTTCAGCCATTCATTAATTTGCAACTAGTTCGCACTTCCCAGTGCTTGTAATGCATCCAAGGTGAACTTAGCCTGTTATCTCAAAAGTTCTCTGACATTTAGATTGCTTTTTAATGGAAGGTAATGTTGAACGACCAAGGTTGCTGTATGTAGTTACTGTTTGCCTGATTGTGACCTGTTGTGGCAATCTTTTATTTGCTCTAGCCCGCACATGTGGCCTTGAAATGCTATTTCTGGTGTGAACTTTGATAGTTTAAGCCAACTTAAGGCCTTATTGTTTCAGAAAGAAGTTTGTTAACATCTGCAAGAGTGACGTTGATCTCTAAGTTGCAAGGTCTTCTGTTACTCCACACCAACCTCTGACAATATTTTGGAGAACCTGTGTACCGCATATTTAATGCATCTAATACTGCAGGAGTAGTACACTTTTTTAAGGTGATTGGGTTTGAGTTTGTTAGTGTGTTCCAGACTATCTTTGGAGTAATTCCATCTTTTATACACTCTGTTTTGTCTAGAGTGTTTGAAGGTTTGCCGCTTGTCCTATTTCTGGTGGTTGGCATTCTGGTTCTATTTTTGCTGCTCCACAATGGATGTTCCACCTCTTGGCCAAATGAGAATGTCACTTCCACATGTGCTGCTCTGTCGGGATAGAATGATATAGTATTTTGGAGCACCCTTGCTGCAGGAACTGAATGAGAATTGGTCTCTGTCCTTTCGACCTATGTGGTTACATTGTGTACAGCCCATGTTCCTCTGTATATTGTGCACCTTTGAGTGAGCAATGGATTTATGCCTGGTTGAACAAATGGTTCAATCTCCAGATGTAGAGTTGCTGATAGGTTCATTAAGAACCCACCTGCACGGATGCCCTGGAAGGTTACCTTTGTTACAGAATGCATATTATGAGACATCCACAGATGCGGAACCTGGCTGCTTGTTATCGGGAACACTACCGGCAGCCACAACTTCAGAGGCTGTGGGTTGGAAATTAGCATGTTTGTTCTTTGGAAGTTGTCTCTGGGGTGCTATCGGAAACATCGTCTGCAGATGCTGGAAACAATAGTGTTCCTACTGACACTCAAAACTTATGAACAATCATGAAGTTTGAGTACGCTTTTAATTCGGAACCTTTTTAAAATTGCTCAATTTGACATTTTTAATGAAGAAATTAATTACATATTTTCATTGGCTTTTTAGAAATTTGACTTTCTTTAGACTTTTTTTTATTAAAGTGATACATATGTTTTAAGGCCTTAAGTTTTAAAATATATATTGTGTTATTTTAAGGATGCATTTGTATATTTAGCCTAAATGTCTAGTCACCTTACAGATGAGGAGTGAGTGTTGTGTGGTTGCATGGGCCCTGGACAAAAACACTTCCATGTTACATATTAACATTTAAAGTTGACATCTTTCTAAACAGTGACCTTTGTAAGACATTTTGCTTGCACATCAGTGTTCTCAGAAAATAACTACTTACATGTACATTTCTTCAAAGGGTCATCATCGTCTCTTAGAACGCTCTGTACAAAGTCCCCGGTTCTCTGCGCAAACTATGGTATGGATTGTTGTCTGTTAGGCAACATACCTTGGTGGGTATGGGTAGAATAAACAAGATGCAGCCAGACCAGAGCTCAGGCACTTAATGCATGGGTTAAATTTAATATATGAACTGCATGGGCACTTGCTTAGGCAGAGGAGCATTTTGACAGGATTGTCCTGGTCACTCTGTGCCTGAATTCTAGCCCAGCTGGTTTCCGTCTCTATCCTGAGAAGGATGGCTGCTTGCTCTACACAAGACCTGACTGTCTGATGATATACGCACACAGGTAAATGGGGAGTAAGACCACTCTGGGCTATCTGGCAGATTAGCATACCTAGCAAACACAATACAACAGTGGACGGAGTGCTGAAACTTTTCAGACACTCATCCCCAGCCACAGATCTGGGTTTAATCCATCAATCAATCTTCTGTTCACTAAGCCACCCCAGTTTGGACCCAGCCATATGTAAATCAGTCTTGACCCTTTACCTCATGGGAACAGTCCAGCTCGAACTGCCAGGCCAGGTCCTACCTGATTAGCATACCTATACTTATCAGGAGAGGAAAAGATAGGTAGGAATACCATTATAAGTATTCATATAATCTAATGCAATTGTGCAATGGTTGAATTATTCATCCTGTTTACCATGCTTGTCATGCTGAAGACATTGTTCGGCTTCATTCTATTAATCATTGCAGAGCATCTATTTTACACAAGATTCCAGGTGCCTCAATATATATGTGAAATGCCACTTGTATATGTATTGTGTGCCTATATGGGCATGCCTGAGTTATAAACGAAAGGGTAAGATTTGTTTCCACTATTCATTTGAGGGAAGGAGGGTTGTAATGTTCTGAAGTTGCAGACACCATCCAGTGCCCTGTCAGTTTAGGGCCCAGATGTCACACTGAGTTTGCCACAAATTAGGGCAGCATATTCTGATGGTATGTGTGGAGTCTGTCCCACATAGTTTTGACGATTATGCTGCCCATAAGCACAGTCTTACTGAGGAAGTAGGAACTGTAAGACAGATCAATTGTTTCCGAAATAGCATTTGATTTAGAATCTATATCTGGACTTGAAAACCTCAAATTCTTACTAATAAAAAGTTCTGTAGGTGAGATCATAGCAGCACAAAATTTCACATATACTAAGTTTATGATGGATTGTTTACTATAATATATAATGAAAGATAGCAGTATTGATTAATATTAAATCCCTCTATAACAAAGTTCCACAGCAAGCAAGGCATCACGACGCCAGTGTTTCACTTCACTTCACTAGTGATGGAAATCTGAAAGACCCCCCACCTCCTTTATCAAGAGATGAGCAGATACAGCATTCACTAAAGCAATGTAGCCATTCCATTTGAAGACACATTTGGAATCCCAAAATAGTCTCTGACTTGAGCCACTTTCCACATTCAGCAAGTAAAATGGAAGTGGTTTATAGATTATAGCTTTGTGATTTGGAAGGAGTTAAACGAGGAACTGGAAACAGCTTAAATGTATAGACATTAAGAGAACTGAACCTTCCTCTATTCAGAAATATTTGTGGAAAACAGTAATTATACTGTCTTCCCCATGTTTGCCTTTAACATGGGACCATGCACCTGTGATAAAGTGGTAAAGACAAGAAGACCACAGTCTGGAAATGGTTGCTGACAGCTAAATGACTAAGTAACACATTGAACAATAGGAGGGTAGAAGGCTTAGAGTGAACATAGTGTTACAAGTAACTACATGAAAATAAAGTTAGTCCACGTTTATGACTGCATATTTATGCAGGGTTACTTCCACTAGCACTTGCACAACAAAGACGTTGAACTCCCAAGCCCCGCGACAGAAATCACTCTATCAAACATTTGAAACAATCACTGGTATTATATGCCCATATTCTGCAATTTATTTTTGTTTATATAGTCTTTAATACCTTGTTTGTACATAGTTTAATATGTACTTCTGCCATTAACAAGAGCTATAAACAACAGGTGTTACAATTGTTACGTTAATGCTAAATGTAACAGAATTTACCTTTGGAAAACCCCTCAGAATATTTGCTTTTGGAGTCTAACCCAATATAATGCTCTATAAAAATAGATCTAAACTGAAACCTCCAGTGCCTATTAGGTCAGTTGCTGTGTACATATTGGTAAAGGGGTTCTAATGAGGTTGCGTGTGACATATGTATTTACGCATGTGCAGGCTGAGCGACGTTGACTGTTGTCTCATTTAGCCTGGCATCTGCTCACAGGTACCAATCTGGCCTATTCTATGCAGTCTAAATTGTTACAATTTCATTGAAGACTTCAAGGGGTGCCAACATTTCTTTTGTGTAAAGTGCATGAATGTGTGTGTTTCTCAGTCTTCTGCAGTAACTTTAGATTGGTACATGGTACATTGATGAAAGTCACTGTCTATTTTCCTGGGCCTACAATCAGATTTGAGCATATTAACAAAGCAGGATTTCTCAATATAGATCACGAAAGAGCGTACATCTCTGGCACAGCCTTCAATTAAATTCACATTTTGAGCTGCTTGGCTGCCTGATTTAATTACTGCACTGCACTAGCTTCCAAATCAGAAGAGCCTGTGGAAAATAGGTTCATTCAAGAGGTGTTATGAAAGGAAGGGGTGCATTTGTAACCATTAGCCATCAATTGCCTGAAACTTAAGAGGAGGGGGCGATGTTCTGAGGATTTGAGAATGGAAAGGCACAGTCTTCAGTGTGCTTCCCAGCAGTGGTGTCCCATGGACTTCTGTTCGACTGTTCCTACTCTAGTGTCTTGAGCTCCTAGCACTGTGGACTCTTGCTGCTTCACACAGGCGACTTGTAAGTTGTACAAAACCTGAGTAGCTGGGGAGTGTAGCCATGGAGAGTGATCCTGTGGTATGTGCTGTGGAAGAAGGCCATAGGACAGAACCTTTCCGGGGACTGGGCGGGAGGGCAAGCCAAGGGTCTGTAGTTAAGTTGCTTCTTTAAGCAGGATTAATTGCTAGTGCCAGACCCTGTAGGGGCACTGAGGAAATCCTAATGGATTCAGGGGGCCCCTGTATGATGGCGCTGGGGGCTCAAGCCCACTATTAGGAGTAGAATTACACTAATTACATCTAAATGGTCTAGCGAGAACTGTGTGATGATAATTTTGGTTTGATTCTCAGGTGCTGCTAGCTTCAGGCGCCCTGGACCTGTGGACACCACCACTGTTTGGATAATACAGCATGACTGCATCTAAAAAATGTCTGGTTTCAGTAGGGTCCCCTGGGGTACCAGTGTGCTCCTTTGCTAATTTTCAAAACCAAGGAGATAGGAGACATACCTTGGAGTCCGCCTAAAACCAATATGGTCCAAATAACTTTTCCTCCATCCCCGAGGATGACCCTGTGTG
The DNA here is from genome assembly GCF_964204655.1 of Triturus cristatus. Classification (NCBI taxonomy): domain Eukaryota; kingdom Metazoa; phylum Chordata; class Amphibia; order Caudata; family Salamandridae; genus Triturus; species Triturus cristatus. Next base: position 1,270,195,368 of record NC_140585.1, on the reverse strand, counting down.
TTGGTGTGTCCCCTGACTACTGTAATTGGCGTGGACACTCACCCCTGCACCCTACAGTAAAAGAGGACGGAAGTGGGCAGGCGGGAAGAACGCAATAGCCAGCTCCTTTGCACAGCACTGAGTGCTCAGTGTCTACCAGGGTGGATGGAGGCGGCGCCACTGGCTGTGCGGCTCTATGATTCATTGCCCCTCCCTGAGGTTTTTGTCTGCCAGAAGCCGCGCACGGAGGGGCAGACCACTGACTTAAGAAAGAAATGCAAAAAACAAAAGAATGAAGCAGGAAAAGCATGGCCACATCAAAGCAGCATCCTGATCTGGAGATAGCTTGTGTCCAAGAAACTAGGAAAATGGAACTGTGACGTGAAACAGGATTGGGGGCTGGGGCAGCAAGCCCAGCACAAAGGGAATTGAGTCTGGCAACTGATGTGCCCCTCCAGGTGGGCATAACGATTTTTAAATGTTTCAACCGATTTCTTTCGGTCTTTGGCGCGATGTAAGGCCTGATTACGAGTGTCCTAGAGGGAAATATTGTATTTATCGTTCCCGATAATATCCAATATTCCTAGGTTTGAAATTTGTTGGGGGTGATAAAAAGCACCTATTTGAGTTTGTGCCTAACAATGGAGATTTGCATGCAGGTTTTAAGGCTTGACACAGCAAAACCTGCATGTCACAGTAATTACCAGGTCCTTTTCCTTGAGTAAATTTCAGGATGTTTGACCTGTCAAAAATGTATGAGGGGACTTCCAAATCAGCTGTAAGTAGAACCTTAATGCTGACAAATCTTAATAGGTATGAATGCTTTTAGGCCACCCTAAATACTGATTATGTTTCTTAAAGTAGAGAACTTATGTTACAGCCATAAGGCAGGTTTTAAATGTGCTGTGTAAAGGGCTGTGCTAGGCATTTGCCATTTCTTTTAATTTGAGAAAACACATTGAAATACTTCAGGAGCATAGACCGTTCATTTGTGATAAGCCTCGTGTGTTGCAATACGCCTGTTTTTGCCATTGTTTTCTGGGGCTTCTGGTGCACAAATTGTCACACTGAACATCGTGGATAACAGAAACAAACTATAATTAAACGGCTAATTTCTCCTTGTGATATTTCTGTAGAGTACATGTGTTTTACTCGGATCATTCTACGAGACCCCTTGATGAGAGATCCCAATTTGTAATTCCGGTTGAAGTCATGTAAATAAAGTACTTTTGATTTCTAATGAAAAAGCACTAGCTGGACATTGTTTTACTGTAGGTATTTCTGTGCATTGCTGAAATCTGAGTTTTTTTATTAGACAGCTCCTCCCTGAGTAAGCTTTGAACTTTTCTGCATCGCTATCCAGAGAGTAAAGTGACTGAATGGATACTTGGTCACTGATCTGAGTAACTGCAGTACTGAGCGCCCAGAACACCAGAAGTAAAAGACCACCCTATTGCCACAATTGGGGCCAGTGACTTCTGGTTTCTCTGGGACCTCGAAACTTGGATTAATCCTAATATTCAATTTACCATCCTCAGTAAGATAAAGGTCCTCAATCCTGCTCCCCTGCTGCTGCTCATCCTGCCTCCAGTCCTTTTTTGCCCCGACTGCCTTGCTGTTCTGCCTGTATTTATCCTTTCTTTTATTTTGGTTGCCATATATTGTTTCTGTCCTGTTTTGCATCAGATCGTGCTTTCGCCGCCATCCCGCCTATTTTCTCTTGCCATTTCCCCCTACTTCCCGCCTTCCACCAGACCCATCCAACCTCCCAGGACCTACTTAATGGTGGCCAAGCACCAGGAACCCTGGCTGTTCTTCCCCCCCTCCGCTACACCACCGCAGACCTCCGAGTCCTACATCCCGGACTCATCGACAACAACTGCTGCTGCACATCTCCACACACCATCAGGGGATGTTCTCCTGCCAGCACTGCCGTGTCACCTGCAATATCAAAGTGACCAACAACACTAGAGATATCGCAAACACGAACGCGTCCTCCACACTGACCGAAGCCACCACATCACAACTCCAGTGCATTCTACTCAATGCACGATTGCTTGGAAAACACGGAGCGGAGATCAGGGACATGATCTCATCCCTCACCCCAGACTTTATCTTCCTCACAAAGACCTGACTAAACCCCGCCTCCGCACCAGATATCGCCATCACCACCCTCGACAGCTACAAGATCAATTCAATTTCTTAAGCTTCATTCAATTCATAAAAACGAACCATAAAAGCATCACAGTATTACATATAAATCATTTAGGCGTTTAATTCCATATTAAAAAACACGTTCTATACTCTAAAAGGATTTAAAAAACAGTAAAATTATATATAAAATCGTTTCACAATCATGATCACAAATTTTTGCATATAACCAAAGGTAGAAAACTGAATCATCTTACACTAATTCATTGTGTTTCCCATGTCATTCATAGCATCTCTGAGGAAAGATACATGGCAACTCTAAAACAAATATTCTCATCAGTCAGATCATACAAGGACTTAAAAGCCTGCCGATAGTAATTCAATTCTTTCAGTTAAAAATAGGGGTCTGAGACAAAGCATCCTGGGAGCTGAATAAAACCTACAGAAAAGTGAAACGTGTTGGGTGGACTGGCCAGACCGGTTGTCACAAGGGCATTTCTGCAAAATAGTACCCCGTCCAGCTTTCTGTGGAAATGCTATTTTACGTTGGAAAATAAAAAGGCAGAAGAGTGTTAGACGATACCTTTGATAGGTATTTTTAATTAGGGCGAGGTACAGTCTACGTCCAGTCCCCTCATTTAGGCCCACATAGGGTTCTACTGATTCTTTACTCTTATCTAATTGGAACATTTTTTCACTGCTCACTTTTTTTATTTTTGCAGAGTTTTATATAGTGCGAACTTGACCCAAATCCAATCGGGTATCAGAGCGCTTGTTAGAATCCGGGTTCTCTGGTTGGCACAGGTAGGTACTTGTGACAAGCAGGGAACCTTTCCTCTAGTCAGGGTAAGGGGTTACACTACTAAAACAACCCCTGCTCACCCTCTAGGTAGTTTGGCGCGAGCAGACAAGGCTTATCTCAGAGCGTTATAGGTTAAGCATTTGTGAACATATACAGTAACCAAGTGACAACACTACAAATGGACACCACACAGGTATTTATATTAAAAATAAGGATTCTTTATATAGGATTATCACAAGACCATTAAACGATTAAAAGTACACAATACGGTTGCTTAGTTGGTAGAAGATTGCTTAGTTTCTCTTAAGTTCTTAAATGCAACACTTTAAGTCAATGTACCTTAGATGCGACACGCAGGGCAACGAAAGTGTTGCAGCAATGCAGATGCGTTGGAGTTCTTGGTGCAAAAGAAATAAAGACGGGATCTTCCAGATGCGTTACGCTTCTCCGATGTTGCGAGAAGACTCGACTCGATGCGTCAGCTACAGCAGCGTCACCTTTGGCGAGATGCAACGACACCGGCCTTGGCAGCGGCACTCTTCTCCGACGTTGCGAGACGCTTCCGCTCGATGCGATGCTGCAGCGGCGACACCCCTTCTGCGAGATGCGACGACAGCGGCACGCTTCTCCGTGGATGCGAGGCGCTTTTCTGGATGCGGTGCAATGCGACAACTACGATGGCTGCGATGGCGACACGCTTCCTCCTCGATGCAAGACTCTTCTCTTGATAGGGTGCAATGCGACAGCTACGATGGCTGCGATGGCGACACGCTTCTTCGGCGTTGCGAGACACTTCCGGAATGATGCGAGATGCTTCTGCTCGATGCGATGCTGCAGCGGCGACACCCGTTGCGAGATGCGACGACAGCGGCTCCGACGGAGGCACGCTTCCCTTCCTTGCGTCGCGCTTCCAGCTCCTTGCGACACGCAGTCCCTCAGAAGGCCCAACAACAGCAGCAGGCACTTCCAAAAGACTCTGGGGAGCTGGGGGTGAAGTCCACTAGTCCTGGGACTTCGTTCAGGGGCAAGCTCAGCACAAGCCCTTGGAGATCTTTTTAAAGCACAAGTTAAAGCAAAGTCTTTAGTAGTCTTTCTCCTCTCCTTCAGCAGCAAGGCAACCACTGCAGGCCAATCCCCCAGGTCAGGGACAGTACTCCTCCTACAGCTTTCCCAGTTCCTTCTCCTCTGGCAGAGGTTCTTCTTGTTTCAGCAGGATCTCATTTCTTGGGAGCAGGGTCCCAATACTTATACCCCTAATTCCTTTGTTCCTCTGGGGTAGAAGGGCCTTTGCCCAGTCCAAACCAGTTCTTGAGCACTCTGTTGACATGACTCTGCCTTTCTATTCAGGGTGCAGGGCAGAGACATCAGCCGCTCTGCAGGAGGTGGAGCCAGCATTGTGGTAGCAGAGCACAACCCTATTCAGAGCCCAGGTGTACTCCTCCCACCCATCTGACTGCCAATCTTCCTATTCACCACCAGGCTACCTAGCCCTGCCCCTCTGGGTTTCCCCAGCCCTGTCACTCACACCACCAGACAGGCAGATACACATCATAGCAGAGGCGGGCTGAAATGGTCAGGCAAGCAAATACCAACTTTCTAAAAGTGGTATTTGCAAACACAGAATATTAAAATAAACTTTATTAAAAGATGTATTTTATTATTCTGAGTTTAGGCATACTAAACTCGAATTTCTACCATGTTCCTTGGGTCTGTTAGGATCATAGGATGTAACAATTCTAACAGCCCATTCTGGCCTATGGAGAACAGGTAGCCTTACAATAGTGAAAAACGAAAATGGCTGTAATTCACTATTAGGACATGCCACACACATCAGGGCTTGTCCTACCTTATGCTTACAATGCACCCTGCCCTTGGGTCTACCATAGGGGTGACTGATATGAAGTTAAGGGAAGGTTTAGGGACTGGCAAGTGTGTGCACTTACCCAGTCAACATGACAGTACCAGACTGCACGCAGGTTCTGCAATGGCAGACCTTAGATACATTTTACCAGGCCGCTTCTGTGGGTGGCGCAACCAGTGCTGCAAGCCCACCAGCAGCATTTGTATTTACAAGCCCTGGGCACTCCTGGTGCACTTTACTGGGGTCTGACAGTAAACCAAATAAGCCAATCATGGAATCCAACCAACATATACATTTTACATAGGGAGAGCATATGCACTTTAGCACTGAACAGCAGTGGTAAAGTGCCCAGAGTCATAAAACAGCCAACAACAGGTCAGAAAAAATGCAGGAGGAAGGCAAAAAGTTTAGGGATGACCCTGCAAAAAGGGCCAAGTCCAACAGCGCTTTACATAGCACCAGTTACGTTACATGAGGGGACACATTCATTTTTTGTTAGGCATGGGGAGATTAAGTGATTTGCCCAGAATCACAGGATGTTCAGCGTCATTACCGAGACTCGAACCCAGTTCCCCAGGTCCGAGGTTGAGCGCCCTAGCCATTAGGCCAACTCCTCTCCCCTTTAAGTAGTAACCCCCTTAAGTCTCCTTTATAGATTGCAATATCCTCCAGGAATGCCAAGAGGTCCCTTCCTTTCAGCCCCAGGTGCTGTAAGGATTTCTTTTAATGAACTTGAGCAATAGGATTTTTAATTGTCTGATCTAAATGCATGTAGTCACTAATGATGTCTCTTGTGTCTTGTGAACTGGGTTTCTGGTTTACTCCATGTAGAGCGCCACAACTGCAGTGGTTTGCTTTCTAAAATGTTGGAAAGATACCCCATGCACAATTCATGGTGCACAATGGAGTCTGCAGATGAGGATGGGACCGCCAACAGGTTTTTAAAAACATATTTTCTTGTTTTTGCAAAGGACCATTATCCCCCATTTCCCAGATCCCTGAAACGTAAGTTGCTGCAGTGATGCTTTTAGCATAGCAGAGTTTTAGCATAGTAGAGTTTTAACAACTCCGCAATCCGTTTGCTACCTAAGTTGGAAGCAAACCTACCCTGGCCTTCATTATTCCTTGACATATTTGAGACACTGATTACTTTGTGATGTTTCCAATCTAGATCAGAGAAGAACTGGAGCCCCAGATAACTAAAAACAGTGTTTTGCAACTTGTTACCCTTGAGATGAAAAGAACGTTGTTTGGCCTTGGGTCGACCACAATTCATAGTAAACCTTTTGGTAACATTTAACTTTATCCCCTTTTCCTCCATATTCTCCGTAAAGGAGTTAATCAGAGCTGGCCGACTATTCAGAGTGAGCACTAGAACGGCCACATCATTGGCATACAACAGGATTGGGTTCTGGCATGTCCCAATCCTGGGGGCATCTGCAACTGGTGCCTGCAGTGATTTTTTTCCACACCGTTGACAGAGGGGAGATGCGGTAGGATGCCGACACACACCCCTGCCTAATCCCTCTCCCAATATCAAATGGTGGAGTTACTTCTCCTTTGGCTTCAAAGCACACTTTGGCTGCTAAGTTTCTATATAAATGGCCCAACAATGCAACAATCTCTTTAGGTGCCCTCATTTTGTCCATAACCCCTCACAATCATCTATAGTTGACTAAATTGAAAGTGCAGCTAAGGTCGAGGAAGCATATGTTTAATGCTCCCTCCTTGACCTGGCAACTTACTCATAAGGAGGTTCAGGTTAAGAGACTGCTCAACCATCCACAGACCTTTCCTGAACCCATATTGGGCATTCAAAAGGACTTAATTTTCATCTGCCCATGCTTGTAATCTTTCCAACAAAGTCTCTCCCCAGTAGTTTAGCTGAAGTAGAGAGATCAGGCGATAACCTTTGGGGCCGCCCCTTCATCCCTTTTTAAATATGGGAATAATGAGAGGTAAACTAGGAGGGGGGAAGGGGCGTGGCCAAGCCGTGGACAGAAATGCCCGCCTGGCGTTGCAGCTCCGCCAGCCGACCAACAACGAAAGCACTTAATCCCACATCCTGTGCAGCAGAGCTGGTGGTTTAAGTGTCGATGTTCCCCAGGAGCCTTGCCACATAATTTTGGATGCCCCCAGGACGGCGCGGAGCCTGTGTGACGGCGATGTGAGGACAGGCGTCTGAGATGCGAACGTAGAGAAAATGGCTGCCTGCAAGATCTCCGGGCCGGGACGCGGCTTCTGAGGACTTCGGCGCAGCAGCTTTCGTGGATTGGGGCCCTGTATTGCCGGTGAGTGACCCGGGTGCAGGTCGGGTGTGTCTCTGTTCCCTACCCCCCTCCAGCGCTCAGATAGCAAGCTTGACGTCGACGCATGGATGGGTCCTGACTGACCCCCATGCAGATTTGAGGCCGTGCTGCCGCCAAACCCCTGTGGCCCATACTCGTGATTGGGGGGGTGGTAGTGGAGTATATTATGGCGGCTCAAGCAACACAGTGGGGGAAAAGAGCCTGAGACTGCCTGATGCCCCCGGTGCCCGGTAAGCCTCCCGCGCAGCCCCCTGCAATTAGCGGCCCGGCTGTCTGAATTAAGCAGTACCCAGACGGCGGATTGAGATTGAGCTGGAGTCCGGTCGTATCAACTTAACCGGCTGGGTTGCACTACCCCTAACAGCCACCCACGCAGTGTGATACTTCTCCAACGGGTAACCTCTGGCCCCATTGAGACCTCGGTCTTGGGCCCACGGCACCACTGTGCCATAAGATCCTGGTCCTATGGTGACTTCCCTCAAACCACATGCCATTGACAAGTCTGACACACTCAATAGCGCCCTCTTGTCCCTGCTCTGCCCTGGGCGCACTGCCATATTCTGATATAACACTGAGGGCCCGGCGCTGCGACTGGACTGCTTGAAGGGCTGCAAGCACTATTCTGGCTACTGGGGTGTCTCGTGGATAAGGCATGGTTGCGGCGGCTGGGTGGCATGATCCTAGCCTGACCTTGGGTGGCGCTCCCTACAACATTCCTCGGGCATCTCTGGCTAGCCATCCGGACTCCAATCACATTCCAGAGGCATGGGTCGCAAGGACCCGAAACAAAGAACACGCTCGTTTGAGAAGCTTGCGGTGCAAAACACGGAAGAAGGCCCAGACATGAGAGAGCGTGGCCCAAGCCCGGATCGTGGTGCAGCCTCCGCGGCCCCTCCGGCAGAGTGACTCTAGGAGATGAGAGCTGGCTTTCAGGTGCTGGACAGCCGTTTCGACTCCCTCACCAAAACTCTTAAGTCAATGGGCACCAAGATCCAGGGGCATGATAGGTGTCTTGACGTGGCGGAGGCACGGATCTCCGATATAGAAGATGGGACTGCGCAATCGACCAAGAGACTAGACAGAATGGAACGCATATTGAAAGACGTCGCCATAAAGAATGAGGACCTCGAGGCGCGCAGTCAGCTCAATAATGTTCGTATCCTTGGGGTTCCGGAATCCACCGCCACGTGTCACCTTGACCTCTTTGTAGAAACACTGCTGTCTGACCTATTCGGGAGAGACTCCTTCACACCTGGCTTTATGGTGGAGCGGGCCAATCACACTTTGGGACTGCAACCTAACCCGGGCCTGGCCCTTTGTCCTCTTATTGCCCGCATCATGAACTTACGGGATCGTGATACAGCCCTTCGACTGACAAAGGAGCGCAGAGATACTGTTAGAAATGGAATCTCTGGTTGGCTAAGGCTTGTGCCAAAGCCAGGCAGAGACCACCACTCTAGTCAGGACAAGGAAGTTACACGCCAAAGAGAACCCCTGCTCACCCCCTTGGTAGCTTGGCACGAGCAGTCAGGCTTATCCAGGAGGCAATGTGTAAAGCATTTGCGCATGCACACAGCAACAACATCCCAGGCACACCACAAAAGGAACTCCACACAAGGTTATATCAAAAATAGCCTTTGTATTATCATAACACATCAGAATAGTAAGCACATATTATACATGGTGCCACCTGGCACTAGGTCATATTTACAAGGGATTATTTACACCTGACAGGGCCAACTGGACCACTGTCAGTACCATCACAAAGAGAACTTAGTAAATGTATAACTTAGCATAAACATAGAACACAACCAGTAACTACTAGTAATCACTGTACTTAGCATCGGCCTGTAACATTAACTACATTATGCACAGCATCACATTAGGCGCGAATTACATTCTGCGCCAACCTCACCATCATAAACACATGAGGCCATCATCTCACAAGTCTAAATGCATTAGACCCTAACCTCCTAGGTATAACTACATTAGGAAATAAATCTCACTAGCATAAACCATAATATGCGAACCAACCCGATAATCATAAAACACATTTAGAGGTATCAACACAGGTGCGTGAATCATTCTACATGAATCACATTTCCTAGCACCCAAAATCACAGTAGGGCTTGGCGCCCTATAAACCTAACAATCCCCCTGGCCAACTGGCCATCCCAAAGGAGCTCAAATGTCCTGTGTCCAGAATGACAGGGCGCGCTGCCAATGCAGCGAAAGTCCAGGGTGCACCACTGTGCAAACCTAAACGTAGCAGCTGCCCACTCCTTGCTGGGCAGCTGTAAAAGTTAAAATGCGGCATGGGCTCTCACTGGCCCTTGAAATAACTGTGCCCAACGTTGGAGCCATCTGGCTCTAGGAAGAAGCATGTCCCCAAGCACTGGGGAAAGAACACTGGCCCCCTTGGAGCGCACTGGCTCCGTAATTAATTAGCACAGCGTGGGAGCCGTTGGGCTCGGGAAACAACTGTGGGAGTACGGACCCCCGAGGCCCCCACTGGGGCCCTCTACTCAAATGTGGCCACGCTGGAGCCATCGAGGCTCTGGAATAAATATGCTCATTGTTGGAGCGGCCCACTGCACACACGGGCCGCTCTGACTCGGTGCCTTGCACAGGCGCCGAAAACGAAACATGCTCCCTTGAGGAGCGGGAGCGAATTGCAGCCATGTCCCCTGCCCAGCCCCAACTCACTGGGCTCCGGCGCAGGGGATTCCTCTGTTCGGATGGTTGCCACCGCGGGACACTTTTCTAGGGAGGCGGCGCCATGCTTCACCCGGTCCCCCGTATTGGGACCGGGACTTAAGGTAGGGAGCACTCACAGCTCCGGGCAAAACTCTTTTTCCGGGGCCCCCCCGCTAATGGGAGCCACGCAACGCTCACGCTGCTTCCTGCTTCCGCCGGCACAGCCGCAGGCCCTGCCCATGTCGCAGGCAGCCTTGCCTGACTTCCGGGCGGCCGTGGCTGGGCGGGAGCAGTGGCAATCTCGGGCAGCAAATGAGGGGTAGGCTCCCTCAGCGTTCAAAGTAAAAAGCGGGGTGGACACCCGCTCTGCAGTGATAAAAAGGCACACAAAGACGCAGGGTGGCACCTGCATAATCAAAGTGAAAATGAGCGGGGTGGGTACCCGCAAGAGCTCATAAGGAGGGGGGAATCCCTACAAGGGGGATTCCCTCGGCAAGGGCTGCAGCTTCGTGCTGCTCAGCCGCCAGGCTCCAAGGCGGTCTCAAGCCTTGGTAAAAGCAAAAAAAGAGGCAATAGGTACAAGAAGTCCTGGGCATCAAAGATGGAGCAAAACAACTCCCAGCAAAGGAAAGTCCTCCAGGCATCCAGGGGCAGGGCAGGGCCCAAGGAGGCAAGCCTTCCCCTGGGCCCCAGCAGCAGCACGCCCCTGGTAGTTTCAAGTCCAAAAACAAGAACATTTTCATGGGGTCACAGCCCCTTCTTTTATACAGCACTTTCCTTGGTTGTACAACTGTAGGGCAAGGGGAGAACCAGATAAACTGGTTCAGGAGCACTTTGTTTTGCTCAGCTCCCCTCTCTATTCACAGGACTGGCCAGGGACATCAGACACACCACAGGAGGTGGAGCCAGCATTGTGGAGGGAAGGCCCAGCCCTATTCAGGTCCCAGGTGCAACTCCTCCCTCCCATCTACATGCAGATCTCTCCATTCACCACCGGGCAGACTCACCCTGACTCCTGGATTTCCCCAGCCCTCTCAGCTCCTGTCTATCACAAGCCAGACATGCACTCCACATCAGGCAGGCAGACACACAGTACACAGAAATGCCAACTTCTAGAAGTGGCACTTCTCCACCAGTCACCATAAATCTGCGCACACCATTGTGCAGCATTTATTCTCACGAGTTCGCACATACTAAACTCGACCCTGCACTCCACTCACATCAGGAATTACCATGGACACACATATCCTCCATGCGTTCCTATGGGAGGGCAGGCCAATCTCACCACACGCACTCAGAGAACGCATGCACTTCACACTGGGCCACAGTGCTAAAGTGCCCAGAGGCCTAAAACCACTACCACCATGTCAGAGCTTAAGGCAAAAAGTTCAGGGGTGAACCTGCCAAAAAGGGCCAAGTCCAACAGATACCATCTGGCAGGGTTCTAAAATTGCACTTTATCCAGACTTCACTGTTATGGTGCAAGAAGCCAGGCGCAAGTTTACCGGAGTGAAGGCCACGCTTCAAAATCTTGCCCTCAAATACGGCATGCTGTATCCTGCATGGCTCAGGGTTGAAGTGGGAGGCCAGGCACGCATCTTTGATAATCCTACCGAGGTCCAAGAATTATGTCGCACCTATAAACGGAACAATGAACAGTTGCAAGAAGACAGAGGTGGTCCCCTCCTCACAGTGGCTCCGTTGCAAGCTTAGAACTCCGTTGTTGGGTGACATTGATGTACTATTACCCTTTATTGTTCTTAGTCTGAGTTGGGATTATATTGTGTTGCAGTTTAAGATACACTTCACAGTTGGTTGTCTGACATGGCGTTGCCACCCACCTTGGTGGAAACCTATTATTGTTGGTCCTGTTGTACCTCTTTGACGTAGCGCTGTTCCATTGTACAACAATTTGGTACTTTGTCTTTTAGTTGCAGGTTGGGGTATGCCTTACCTTTATGGCAGTAAGGCTGGGTGGTGGGAGGGTGGCACGGGAATGCTATAAAGTCTTCATTATTGATTATCGTCACTGTCGCTTTTTGTATTGGTCCACTGTTTTTCTATTAAATTCGATCGCGTTCGACTCATTAAAGTGCACAGATGGCACAGCCAAGTTTGATTAAAGGTCCCTCCAATTTGTCTATGCTGTCCTGGAATGTCCGAGGCCTCAATAACAACCGTTAAAGACGGCAGGTGGTGCATTATCTGATTAGACATAATATAGACATTGCCTTCCTACAAGAAACACACTTACCGGTTTCAGACACTGTACATTTTGCCTCAAGCTGGGGGGCACACAGGTATTTTGCTAATTTTAGTAACTATGCGAGAGGAACAGCAATTCTCATACACTAGAGGATCCCCTTTAACTGCCAGCTGGTTGTCAATGATAAGGAGGGCAGGTATACTATTGTCACAGGGTCCATGATGGGCCATAAGGTTAATTTTTCCATACACTACACACACAAGTCTCCAAACTAGAACCTAGTCTGATTATCATGGGTGGGGATCTCAACCTCCTTCTTAACCCTGACTTGGACAGCACTTCAGCCTCACCAGATACAAAGCCGCGAGCGCGGTGCACCCTGTTTGACTTATGTGACCGGTTTTCATTGATGGACATATGGCGTAGGCGCAACCCGACTCTCACTAATTTCACACATTATTCAGGACAACACAATACATGGACCAGGATTGATCTCTGGCTCCTCTCCCCTGATGTGTCCTCTTGGTATCAGACATTGATTACACTACCTAGAACATATTCTGACCATTCCCCGATCCAACTTTGTCTTCAGGTCCCGCGGCCGGAGGGGTATGAGAGGCAGTGGCACTTCCCTGGTCGTGCCCTCCTCTACGACCTTTTTTGTCACGAGATCGGAGAAGCAATAGAAGAATATTTCACTATTAACACTGGGTCGCTGGACACCTGGGCAGTATTGTGGGAGGGGTTCAAAGCCTACATCTGCGGCGTATGCATCTCCAAACACACGGGTGTGCTCAAAGCTCTACGGACAACTCTGGACAAGCTGGAGGGTGACCTTGCAGCTCTGGACAACGAATCTCAACATGCCCCCGTATCCACCTCGCAGGGACAGAGGCTGGCCCTCCTTGCAGAATACAGAGACAGCAGGTCGCAAGATCCTCTATTTAGGCAAATATCAAACTGCCCATCGTTACGGGGAAGGAGACCACCCGGGTCGCACACTAGCACAAACTCTTAGGCCACCCTATAGCAAGGCCTACATCACGAGATTCGCTCCGCAAACTGGACTTTACTCACATCCCTCACTGATATCTGGGATGAATTCACCACATTATACACGTCTAGGCTGGGCCGTGACCCTACCGCGCAGGAGGCATATCTCTCTGAGGTTGCCCTAGTGTACCTAGAAAAAGATATGCAGGACTTTATGACGGAACCGATTACTGAGTCCGAGGTACGTGGTGAAATAAAGGTGCTACACAGCTCCTCTGCCCCAGGTCTAGACGGCTTTACTGGGGAGTTTTATAAAGCCTTCTCAGACCTCCTGGCGCCGAAGCCGATTGAAGTGTATGCCAAGGCCCTGGAAATATCGACCCTGCCACCTACATTAAGTGAAGCGGTTGTCATTCTCCTTCCTAAGCCCGGTAAGGACCCCTCCCTCTGCGGATCCTATAGGCCGCTTTCTCTATTGAATGTCGATTATAAAATCCTCGCAAAAATCGTCGCCAATAGACTTTCGCAATTAATTAAATTCATCATCTCCCCAGCACAATCGGGTTTTGCTCCTCATCGTTCGACCACCTTAAATTTACGAACCCTGTTTGCGGTACTCCATAGAATAAGCCCCGAGGTTCCTGCTGCGGCAATTCTGCTAGATACCAAAAAAGCCTTTGATACACTTGAGTGGCCCTTCTTTGTGTCCATCATGCATCGCATGGGCATGCCAGCTGGATTTATAGCAACAGTAGGCCTATTATATAGTCAGCCAATGGCCAGACTTCGCATAAACGGAACCCTCTCTGACCCCTTTTCGCTGATCCGTGGCACACGCCAGGGTTGTCAATTGTCGCTCCTGCTGTTCATTCTCACCATAGACCCCTAATACGGCACTTCCAAGAGAGACATCTACACAGGGAACTGCAGTTTAAAACTGGCCCACTTGTGGTTTCTTTATATGCCAACGACACTATCCTCTATGTTCGGGAGCCACACTTGAACCTAGACCCGCTTCTCATTAATTGGCACAAATCAATTATTTTTCCTTCGACCACCAGTACAACACCTTGGGATTGTGAACTTCCTTTGGAATGGTGCTCGGACTCAATCAAATATCTGGGTATCCATATACACCTAGACCCGGTCCAGATTGTCCGACTAAATTATGGACAAGCAATAGCAAAATTGGAGACTCAGGTGGAAAGGTGGCTACGGCTCCCACTCTCCATGGTAGGTAGAATTGCCATAATTAAAATGATGATCCTCCCTAAATGTTTATATTTTTTTAACAATATCCCATTAACCTCACGCATAGTTTTTTTTCGTCATTACGATCCCATCTTATCCGATTGGTCTGGGGCAGAAAACAGCCACGTGTTAGATGGAGGATACTCACTTTACCATATTATAAGGGTGGCTTTGGGATCCCAGATTTTTATTTATATTATTTAATGGCACAGTGTAGTTTTGCCTTTGCTTGGTATCACCCGGAGGCTGGGATTTCGTTTCTGCGCCTAGAGGCTGACTTGGTCCTCTCTGAACGACTTGCTGCCGTCTTGCCCAGGGGCGAACCTAGGAATCCAGTAGATATACAGACAGTCTTGACCACTAGCTGGACATGGAGCATGCTCCATCATTATGCTGGCTCCTCGGTTTTATACTCGTCAGCTCTTCCGCTTCCCAATGCTCGCTGGCTCCCTATTTCAGGAGAGAAACTTGTGCAACGCACGTTGACTAAGTTCAATATTTTAACGATAGGTGACTTATATCCGAACGGCCACGTCTTTTTGTCAATTGAGGGAGCTCGCATCCAGGAGGCCACGTTCATGGATAAATTTGTGCTCAAACGACTGTACTCAGCCACGCTTACTGGCTTTCCGATAGAACCTGACTCATTCGCTCCTCTGTCCCTCATTATTGAGAGAGATAGTGGAGTGCACATTGTATCAAAACTCTACAAACTTTGCATCACACAAATCCCTATCATGGATGACAAACTGCGTACGGAATGGGAGGCA
The DNA here is from genome assembly GCF_964204655.1 of Triturus cristatus. Taxonomy (NCBI): domain Eukaryota; kingdom Metazoa; phylum Chordata; class Amphibia; order Caudata; family Salamandridae; genus Triturus; species Triturus cristatus. The sequence continues at coordinate 1,270,180,349 of NC_140585.1, read as the reverse complement.
GATTTGGGTCACCAGATTACAGACGACCAATGGACCGTCTGCTGCAGGACCACAAAGGACGTTTCATTGAATAGTCACCATAAATTACTGCACTAGAAGTTTCTGCGATGAATATACATGACTCCGGCCAAGCTGCATAAAATAGATCCCAGTAGACCACACACATGTCGGAAATGCGGCGCTCAGCACGCTGATTTTGCCCACATGTCCTAGACCTGCCCCTGCATACGCCCCTTCTGGGAACTAGTACATTCAACGCTAGGTGAGATCCTTGGACTTACTCTTGGACCTATTCCGGAGGTGGCGCTCCTGGGTTACACAGTAAATTTTCCTAAAACATCCCGGAAATTGGCGTCCCTTAGCTTACTGCTGGCGAAGCGAGAAATCGCATTACACTGGGGCAGCAAGATTTTCCCACACTACAAGGTTGGTTACATAAGATAGTGAGATATACTCCAGCACATTACCAAGCACAGCGCGTCCCAAGGATATCTGGGGCCCATTTAAAGTATACATTGATACCCTACACAACTCTGCCACTTCACAGTCCAGCTCGGGTATAGTACCCACAGGTGTAGGATAGATCAATTGTTTCATACGCGAACAAGTCATACTGGACATCTCCCAGCACTGCAGGTGTTACCACTTCCGCTCACACGCCACCTCAATATGATTCTGCGTTTTTGGGATCATGACCCACTAGATCCTCAGGCACAGCTTGCCACATCGATAGAAATGGAGGGACTTGTTAGACATATGCTTCCTATACCTCAGATGTTTCTTATGTATGGTATATAATTATTGTTATGAGACTGGACAGTGCTGTTTGTTTTTATTCAATATTAACGTGATATTTTCACGTCAAAAGCATGTGTGTCTTTCAGTGACCAATGATAACTGAGATCGATATGTAAAATTTGATAATCAATAAAAATAAAGATGATGCTCTTTACTTCAGGGAGAGGTCTCTGGAAAGGTCCCTGAGCATATCTCAGAAAGTAGATGGGGCTCAGAAGAGAATCATAAAGAGTATGGTTGGGGGCCTGAGGTAACCTTTTGATGCACACATCACTGTGGCTGATATCCAGGTGTAAACCTGTAGCCCCTTACATAGCCTGTGTTGTGGGGCTATCAGATTTGGAGTCGCTCCTGCTCTGACAGGCAGCTTTCTGGAGGAAAGGCAGGGCAGAGGATCGAGCACCTCAAAAGGAGGCTGACCCCCAACACAAACTTCAAAGGCTCAGGCCCTAAATCATATTTGATGTGTGGAAATGGACTTTAAGAATGGGAGCTCTAGGCCCTCAAATGTTTTAACTGTCAAGCAACCATTCAGGTTGTGAGAGGAGGAGAAGCTCTTCCAGGCTTCTGCCTGTGACGAGGGATGGAAGCTAAGGCCTGCCAGCCTCCCAGCCAGGTGAGGGAACATCACCCAGGGACATCCAAGATCAACTGTACCTTCAGCCTGGAGCATCAGTGCCTGTCTGCTTACCAAAACCAGTATAGCCTGTGAGGAATAGGAGAACGCTGGAGAGAGGGGGGTCTAGTGGGAGACCCCTGTAGCAAGGTCTGATGAAATGGCTGCTGCACTGATCAGGTTGACACCCATGAGGATGTCTGTGACCCATGAAGGCAAGATGGGGCCACCATGAAGATTTCTGCTATGCCGATTGGACTAAGCCCATGTGTGGAGTGAAGTTGGCTGCGCTGTATGCCAGGTGAGACTGCTGTGAAGATTACTGCCATGCCGATCTTGCCATAGCCCATGTGTGGAGTAAAGTCGTTGTCCTTGTATGCCCGGTGGGGCTGCCTTAAAGATTACTGCTGTGCCGATCGTGCTGTCGCCTGTGTTCGGAGTTAGGTTGGTGTCCCTGTATGCCAGGTGAGGCCACCAGAAAGGACAAGGACTTTTGCTCAGTTCAATATAATATTGCAAGTGGTAGCTGACAGAAGGTCAGAACTGGAGCAACCCCTCCCATCTGTGGGAAGGACAGGTGGGGAAGGGCCATGGATGCCCAACCACTGCCCCGGCCGTCCACACAAGTGCTGGTCACCAACAACTGTCAGTGACGCTCCCTGAGGAGGCTCCAGTTGCACCGTCCTTGCAGGAATGAGTAAGACTAAATACAGAGATGGAAGGCCCCTGGGGAACTTGTTCATCTACATAGCATTTCGAGCTCTGGAACACTTTTGATTTTTATTTGAGTTTATGGTACCATATACAAGGACCTTGTACGCAAATTGAATGTGCCAATTGGTGTATGCCAATTTTACCATGTTTAAAAGGGGGAACATAAGGATTTTACCACCGGTTAGCTGTAGTAAAGTGAGCGTGGTCCCATATCCAACAAGATGGGTTCAGTCAAAAAAGGCAAAAATCTGGGATGATGGTGCAGAAAAACATCTGACACAACACTTGAAATGCTCCAAACTTGCAACTTTTCGAGCACCTCTTAAGTGGCAAGCATTCAAGTCACTGAACTATCCTTCTGGTTGCTATAAACAGGAACACACCCTAACCACGATGCCTTTTATTAAAGAGGTTTGCATCTCAAGGCACTGTATAAAAAAACAGAGATAAGTACAATGATGGCAGAATAAATAGGGGCTACAGGAAAGTTTGTGAGCGAGATGTGGTGAGACTGAAATGCTGAGTGTAAAGCAATGAGTGTGATGCTGCAAGTACTAAGGTACTCATAAAAGTGTCACTATGATTGCAGTGAGTATGATAGTCATAGTGCAATGGTGGCAAGTGCGATGTTGTGAGTGAGATAACACTGAACATGAAGGTGGCAGTGTGTTGACAATAAGTATGATGGTACGAGTGTGATAGATTGATGCTATTAAAATAATCTGATGAGTTTAACGTGGTAAATGACTTGTAACTGCAAAATTTGCAGTGAGAAGTGGGAGGCACATTTCTCACAAATTTATTTGGAGGGGAATTCAGCTGTATGCGTAAATATGATGGTTGATTTAAATCCTACTGTGGCCGCGATGTCACATGAAGTCTCAATCGCAATACAGCAGAACTCAGGGATAAAGGCAACTGGCCCGTAGAGTCCACCTATTGATGTGATAAAATGTAACACTAACGTATGGGTGCCCTTGAACTAACATTTACAACAACTTAAAATATTTATCCTTACCAGATTCTTGGGCATTATCCACAATCGTGCCAATCTTTAAACAGGGTGACTGATCCTCACCGAGCTGCTACTGGTCAATCTCTCAATGATATTCTAGCTAAAATCTTTGGTAGAGTTTCATATAATAGGATCATTAAATGGGTGGAGGAAAATAAGATATTGAACCCGTGCCAATGTGGTTTCCGCAAACATATAAGAACACAGGAGCAATGCCTGAACCTCAGACTGATATTGGGTAAATATACGGTGGTGAAGCGTACCCCAAATCATTTAGCATTCATGGATCTTACCATGGCATGTGACTGTGTAAACCGGTTAAGCAAGGCTATGGCAAATACTATTGAAATGGGGATGGAGGAGCCACTTGTACACATTTTGGCATCCGTGCATGTGAACACAAGGGCTAGAGTGAGGTTTTCCCAAAGCGGTGAACTATCAAAGGGGATCCATATTAAGCGCAGGGTGTGACAGGGGTGCGTGCTTGCCCCCTGCTGTTCATTCTGCATATCAACATACTGTACTCTTTTAACATCATGCACATCAGATGTTCCAATGGGTCTCAGCACCCCATGCCAGTTTTGTTATATGCAGATGATGCAGTTGTATTGGTAGGCACACCCAGAGGTCTGCGATTACTAGTCCAATCATTTGCAAAATCTATGGGCACCCTTGATGTGTTGACCAATTTTTCGAAGTTTTTCGGAATGGCTTGTGGCCAAAGGGCACCCCACTCGCGAGAATTTCAGTAGGAGCAAACCACCTATTTAGTATTAATGCCTTTTATATTCAGGGGTGATTTTTAGCTCTACTGGTTCAATGGATGCCTAACATAGACGAGAGAAAGACTAAACTTTCAAGGGCAGTTGGCTCACTTTTAAGTTTGCCTTCTCTACCATGGGGACGAGCTTTTGCTCCTATGTTACAAATCCATTCCTTACTATGTGTACCAGTTCTCACATGCGGGGTCGGAGTCTGGGGCATCAGGGATCCACCAGCTATCCAGTTTGAGAAAAATCGCTCCTGTCGGAAACTTTTATCTGTTCCTTTCTCCGCCTCGCATTTCATGTTCTACAATGAGTAGGGACTAACTTATTTAGGTGATCATATTCAAATTTGCCACCGTTGCTATGGCTTTTGATATGGAAAAATGATGAGGCATCACTAACAAGAGAAATAATAAAAGATTGCCTAGCGTCAGACAGAGGCCTTGAAATCCAGTCGCGTCACTAGGGGGGTGCGAGGGGTGCGGACCGCACCGGGTGACACAATCACACGGGGTGACACCATGAGCCTCTGCTTTAAATCGATACATAAATCAGGAGGAACCAGTTACCCGGCCGCCGGCCAAGATTATTGTCCAATTAGCTATACGACGTCAGCGTCCAGACGTCGACGACGTTCAAAACGTCACTCACGCAAGGAACGCTTTTGCGTGAAGTACCGACGGAGAAAGTTAAAAGCAGAAAATCCACAGCACAGATGAAGGGCAGGTAAGGAAAAATGTCATGCGTCGCAGTGGGGTGGGTCGTGGGTGATTAAAAAATTGCCACATACACCACCAACCGGGCTGTATAGCCCAGCTGACCTCTTACAAATGGGTTCTACTAGGTACAAATCATAGCTTGCAGGTGACTGACCGCGCGCCTACTTTTCCCACACCAATCTGATAATTTTTCATCCAACTCAGATATTTTTCTCTTTGTATTCTGGCACTTGTAGACCTGGTATTTTTGTAGGCTAAAGTGGATTACATGTGACAGAATACAAAGAAAACCTCAAATGATTAAGTACTCTGAGACCTGGGACATGTGATGGTTCTAGTCTGAGCCCATAATAGCATGGCAGGAAGTCTAACATCCAAAATTCATCAGTCAGCAACTGAATTGAAGCGAGTAATACTTTAGATAGGAAGCTAGCAAAAATGCACATTGCTAGCCACTCGGTGTCATCTGCAATTTATGAAGCGTTTAGTTATGTCTAGCTTTTAGCCAATGCACTTTGCATGCTAGGCATTTTCAAGGCTTTTTCTAGAGGAGGGACTATAAGTCCCAGAACGCAATGTGTCATTTTTAGCTAAAAAGCTGCGGTTGGTTAAAGATGCCGCACAGGGCATGGGACGGTGGGAGAAAGTTCATAAATGGCATAGATTTAGGCAAAAAATAAAGAGCCTCGCATTAGTGTGCCACTCTGTACCATTGAAGACACGGTGTTCGAGTCCTGGGCTTTTGATTAATCAATCTAGCGCATTCTGGGAGTTGTAGTTCTGAGTCATGTCAGTTGGTGAAAACAATTGTATTTCCGCAATTGTCTCATTTTACACGCATGTGTCAATCTCAGCATCCTGCCCACAGCGCACTGTCATTGTGGTGTCTTCCGCAGACAATGCTTTGGGGTTGAATGCCGACCCTAAGATTCAAGGGTTCATCAGTACATAATATGATGACTTGCAAGCAGTGTTGTTTATGGCCAGAAGCCAAAAACAACTTTTTATGGCCGTAACCTATATACAGCTCTGTAGTAAACCCTTCCAAGTAGATATGTGGAACTTTCTTGAGGAGGAGTTCAGAAGTGTTGCAGTAAAACAGTGCAATTTTTTATTTTATGCTTTATGTTGTCATTATTTTCAGAAGTGTGCTAAGTTTTTATTATGTGAGTGAAGTATTATGCAGAACCCTTTCATTGCCTGGTCTGTAGCTCACAGCGCTTCCCGCTTTTCGGCCCTGATGCAGTGTTTACTTTGTAGATGCACAATATTTCACTATGACTGGTAATTGGTGCTGAAAATAGATGCACCACTTGACTTTGGAATTGGAGGAATGTTGTCGATGTTGTTATTTTTATTTTTTTATTTTTTTGTTCGTTTCATTTCAACAACCTGAAAGGGGTGTAACACTCCTTATTTAAACATACCCCGTGCATAAAGCTGTCCGGGCCAAGTAAAGGAATTGGAATATTCTGTGAAATTACCAGAAGTTTGCACAAGACAAACCCACATTTGTACACCTCATGTTTCTTAGCGTAGTAAATAGCAGGGCTTGCTTAACTTTACAGATATACCCCCTCTGGAGAATGATCACTGAGCTGTTTCTGATTGGGGTGGGGAGAGCACTGGACTAAACAGATATTTAGCACCCTCCCTGCAGCCTTCCTTCACAAAGATGTCTACCTAAAACCTATTCTGAATGGTTCCTGCAATCACTCCTCCAGATCAGAAAGGGTTGAGATGATTCCAGGGCCAGCTTTAGTGCTGATGGTGCCACAATCTTTTTTGGTGCCCCCAATGACGGACTTCCTTCACAGATTCTCTCACCACCTGCTCCAACGGTGCCCCTCATCTCTCCCTAGCCCTTCTCTCACATGTATTTCATTTATTTGATAGTGCTACTCATACCAGTGTAGGGTGTCAGAGCACTTTGACAATCATACAAGTGTGTAAATCAGTGAATAGGAAATGAAAGATGAGACAGTGAGGGCTACAAGGTGCAGGAGTCGCATGTCATTCATGTTAGCAGGCAGGACATTTTAAATGTGTTTAGACAGGAGAAGCAAAAACTCAGGATTTAAGGTGACTGGCAGACTCCGAGGAGGTCCATCATGGGGTAAGTCGTGAGGGGGTGACACCATGAGTTACTGCACTGGGTGACACCAACCCTAGTGACGTCACTGTTGAAATCCCCTGGCTAGCGTTTGTAAAAAATAATCTTTTGATCCTATTGGTTCACCTCAGGTATTCACTAACTTTGAAACAAGTGTTACAATCATCTATTTCCACTTCTATGCTTGTGAACCCTGAAAAGACCCTAATCAACTACTTATGCAGCGGGAGAGGAAGTTGAGAATGCTCTTTAATATTTCGTTTATGGGCAGATACAATAAAATACTTATTATGTTTCTCACTAGGCTTTCAGAACAACTTGAAATCAGGTGTATGTCCTTGTAATAGCACTTTCAAATGGTCCATGCCACAGTTTATTTTCATCTGTGGATTTTATCGAAAATATGCAAAAATGTTCTTAATTCCTTTTATTAAAATTAGAAATTTGACACATTGCAGCCAATCACTACTTGTTAAAAACAGCTTTATGAAGATGAAATGTGTTTTTATTAAAGTCTGTTTCTACAGGCTACTGTACGCTCTAGAAATTCAATGCACTTCGATTAAATTGCTGCCTTTTATTTGTATCTTTGTAAGCTCGGAATAATGTACAGTAGCACTGTTTTAGCAGCACAAAGCACTTTGTGAAGGCCACTTTTTATATGTTTTATTGTTCTTTAAATCGTATTTGAAATTTATGACAGACGATGTGCGAGAAACTATTGTGGCTATACTCTGGATGCTTTATGTATTATTGACAATTTGTACTTTTAGGGCTCAACAGCAACTGAATAAAGATTTTGATTGATAGATTGATTGACTTGTAGCGCTTACAAGGACTTCGCTCAATTTAGACTTGTCTGTGTAATGAAAGATGATGACAGATTGGTAAGACAGAGGGGCAGGGAACAGGAGAGTGGACATGAGAGAAAGGCCAAGGTATGAGCAGAGCAAACCGACAAGAGAGGCGAAAGGGGAGAGAAAAGTGAAAAGAGTCAGAGAAAGAGGAGAGTAAACAAAAAAGTGAGAAGAGTGTACAGAGAAATAGGGTGACAGACAGAGAGGAGTCAAGCGGGGTTGACAAAGAGGATCATATACAGTACAGGCGGGAGAGAGGAGACAAAGAGCAAGAGAGCAAGAGAGGGAAGAGAAGGAGGCAAGACAAGCACTGATGGAAGGGGCATGAGTCTGAGGGGTATATTCACAAGAACGTGTGCTAAACATCACCGAAAAATGCTAACGCAACTTTACACATTGCAGCCTATCGCGGAAAAATAATCCCGTGTCAACATGAAATTCACAACACGGCGGTACCATGCGATACTCTGCCGAAAACGCGGCCAATGTCCGCGATACAACCACCTCGACGGAGATAAAAACACAAACCCCAAAACAAAAAATCGTGCGATGGGCCAAAGTGTGATGCGGAAATCAGTGATAAGCAGCGCCAGGCCTGCAATACACACATGGCAGGCAGGAAAAAGCACAACAAAAGCCTGAAAAAGAAAGACAAACCAAACAGAAAACAACAGCCAAGCACAATGGAGGCAACCCGAGCCGGGATACAACCCCACCAGCCCCATTGGCAACAAAACATTGTACATGGCAGGCCATCTTGGACAAGGTGAATGCAGCTTGAGAGCGGAGGAGGATAATGGAAGAAAGCAAGAACATCTGGAATGATGCGAACCGCACAAACAAGCAGAAACACGCCAACAACAAGAAGGTAGCAATGCACACCAGAGGTGGGAGTCCAGCGCCACACCAGGAGCTGGATGACATGGAGGAAATGCTGTCCACCACATCAGTCTGGAGATGGTGGCAGGACTCAGGGACCGGAAACTGCCCAAAACAACAGACACAACAGCAACAGGTAGAGGATCCAGCAGGGACTGGGGTGACCCGGAGAGATGGGCACATTGGTACACATGCACAATTAAGCACAGCACAACTGCAGACAAACCATGCCCAAGAGTAACAACACCAACCAAGAGCACAAGTCACACACAACCCGGCAATATCACACCACTGAACAAGCACAGAAGTAAAAACCACACTGCCTGAAAGGGAGAAGTGTGAGCCAAATCAGAGCTGACGGGACATCTCACACACAATACAGAACACACACATAGGAAGCTGAGCACCCCAACATCTAACACAATGTGGTACAAACACCAACTTGTGCACAACCAAACACAGGACCCAAGTGCACCCGCCTGTGGCCGGTAAACCACCATACGCATCTGGCAAAGCATGAAACAGGGACATGAAAATGCTCAAGTACGAACAAACAGTCCTGATGGGGTAGCAATGCACGGAGGCAGGGAGCCAGAGAGTCCGTGACACACACATTGACATACAAATCAAGACACAACACAATGGAAGACAAGTGAAATTGCGGAAACTTTATCAAGAAGTGCGTGTCAGTACGGCCAAGAGAAGTGCCACGATGTGCAGACCAATGCAGCAGCATATCTGAATGAGGAACGAAGGAAAGCGCCCATTTTCCACCTTGGGGGAGTCCCTCACCAATACAAGTCAGTGCCATCCCACGTTGGTTGTCCGCGCCTGGAACATGAGTCCTGGCCAATGCAGCCATGTCCACTACCGACTTGGGACATGTGACCATATCCACAACATGCAACCATGTGTCGGGACACGTGCAATGGCTCACATCCAGTTGTGGCTGCAGGTACCTTGTTACTCATCCATGAACGTGAGTGCAGCTGCGTAGGCCAACATCTCCAATGAGCGATCGTCGTCCACCACATCTGACATGTCATTGACGTAATCCATCAGCTGACCCGAGCAGATGTGCTGACTACAAACCACTGGACCCAATGTGCACCAAAGCCCAATCGGGTAGTGGCTCAATGTTCTCACTGCACACGACGATTCGTGCAATCTCCCAGGTCCAGTTTCCAGCCTGCATGCCAAACATCCATGCATGCCATAAGCTGTCATCCTGGTGACACTCCTAGTCATGGGCCAACAGGGGGGCACACACACGCATCGTAATCCAGGTCAGCTACAGTTATGTTGGAGAGGCACACATCCATGGACCACTCGAATATGCATGAGCGACAATGCAACACAGGCTGCACGCAGGTGACGTGCGCAAGGCGGAAGCTCAGCTGGTAACTGATCCGCAGCACTGCCAATGGCAGTGCCCACAGTACATACAGCAGACATGCACCGTACAGCTCCACATGACTGGAGTCGAGCATGTGTCAGGGATAGTCTGCCATTGGGTCAGTGGCTCTGCTTGAAGCGGCACTGGCTTGCCCTGAGACAGTCCTGTGGAGGAAATGGCACAGCTCGGTGCAATGAGCAGTGTCTGTGTGCAACGGGTGCAGGCATTGGGTGGGTTGGGAGTCCGTGTGAAGGCCATTTCACGCACACCAACTACGACCAAGGACTACAGCGTGTGGGATGTGTACACGTTGGTCTCACGTCGGGCAGTGCGTAGTGTGGGAGTCGCAAGCAAATTATATTGTATCTGTCAGGGGGTGCTGGGCACATGCAAGTTCCTGCTCTGAGCTGCAGATGTGCTACCGCCTGATAGTACAGACAAAGGACCTTTCATCCCTACAGTAAATTTACCAGCTGCATGCATACAGGAGACGTACAGAGGCCAGTCGTGGGTGTGGTGGGATGTCTGCGACCCTGGGAATCATGGATGATATGCCCAGCACGATGCACATGAGCGGACTCACTGTGTGTCACGTTGCCACACAGCTGCTCCTCCCTGCCACAGGCACCCACACTTGTGTGTGCTGCATGGTTGCATCACGTGCACTCCTACGGGACACCATTCTAATGCCTGTCCGCGCATGTCCAGCGCCATGCCAACAACACCGCGATGCTGGCCTTTGAAGGTGTGTGCCTACTTGGGTGAAGGCCAATGGTACGGACAGGGCGGACACAGGTGTTCAGCCCATGGCTGGCTGGGATCGAGCTGCGAATGAAGCCAGGAAACAGACTCATGCATCCGCAAGACTGATACACATAACACCTGGCATTCATGTGCCAAGACCCTGAGCGTTCTTGCGCTCCTACATGTCCCCGTACTTGCAGGCCCGCCCTCCTGGTACATGCCACATTGCAACATTGTGTACTGTGGCCCTCGTGGCGACAACACCCCAAAAAAGAGACACGCTTACTGCACTTCCTGCACCGGGCCAGGTCCGGACCACGCCCTGCCCCCCCTGCCGAACCAGCACACGCAGCCTGTGCATACAGGGGTTAGGTGCAGGGTTACATGTCCAGGGTCACTGACAATGCTGAGGTGACATGGCAACATCCACAGAAGACAGTGCACTGTGATGTTGCAGGGCCCGTGCCCATCATGCTGACACAATGAACACACGGACACACTTGCTCAGATGGTGTGAATGGCTACGGGCACGTGCGCACGGCCACATTTATTATCAGGCACACTTACTGAGTGACACCTGTGTTGGATGTGTGTGGGGTGTGTGCACACCAGCCGGCAAGGGCTGCCTGGTGCAGTCAGAAATTGACGACAGTGTACATCGTAAAGGACACAAACTATTCAACGATAAAGGCCCCATGATTTGTGCTGCACAAAGTTAGTAGCCCCGGATGCACAGCGTCCTGTACGGGCCTACCGCCACGGGCCGCTGACTTGCGGGCCACTGGGGCAGGGTCACGGGTGCAGAGCAGGTTCACAGGATGACAAGGGGCCTTGTCGCGGAGTGTCTCGATGGACAGTGAAAGGTGTACCTCCAGGGCAGGATGCAGAGGGCAGGACCATGCTGAAACAGTCACTATGGTGGAGATGAATGGAACAGACACATGTCGGACACCAAGTCCGGTACAGCCAGGAGAAGATGCAGAAAACCACAAGGCCATGGGCTCTGATCCCACCAAAGTTCAACCAGATGGTGCCCATGACTCATTGCGCACAGAGGTAGTGGCACCAGTGCTGTCAGAGAATGCTGCCTGCAATGAGGCATGTCCAATGGTGTGGATTCCTCCACATCTTACCCAGGACACAGTTCCACATGTGTGACCTACTGGACCGCCATGTAGGCCTGAGGCAGCGGTCAGCATGGGCCATTCACCCAGTGTCGCCGGCATAGGTTGGATGGCCCCACCGGCCTGCGTAGTTCAGGTTCAGTGGCACCACGGAACACGGACTTGCGATGAACAGGGTTGATGGCACCAGGTCAGTTGTTGATAGTGTTCGGTCACCTCCGTGACTGTAACCCGGCTTTCATCCGGACTGAGCCGCATCTTCCTCTTACTCCTCTCTATGCGACCACTGGTGTGGACTCTGCCAGTCATGATTCACGACTAGGTGCTGGATGTGGGACCTACTGGTCCGCAGGGTAGTCTTGGTCCCTCATGCACGTGTCGCTGGCTGGCGTTGAACAGGGTTAGTGGCACCACATTGCGCCGGCTGGCGTTGAACATGGTTAGTGGCACCACGTGTCGCCGGCTGGTGTTGAACAGGGTTAGTGGCACCACGTGTCACCGGCTGGCATTGAACACGGTCAGTGGCACCACGTGTCGCAAGATGCCCATATGGAACTATGCCTCACTGATCGGGGGGGGGGTCTGGTGTTGTGGCCCCTGCCCCGGCTTTGGGGTCACTGCCATTCAGGACTCAGGACACAGTTTCACATATGGGACCTACTGGGACGAAGAGAACGCCGATGTAGTATGTGAATGAGGAAGGAGTAATGTGGCCAGCGTCGGGGGTCCAGCAATGGTCTGCGGAGGCTGCAGAGGTCACGGAACTGGTGGTTGGAGCTTGAACCCCCTCCTTGACACATGACGGTGTTGGCAGGTGATCAGTGTGCCCTGACTGCGCAGGGGCGGGCCTGACGGGTTCGGGGTCCAGCGGGCTGGGGCACGGCAGGTGCACAGGATCGCAGGCAACTCTGCTCACGGGGACAGCATCGGCTTCGTGGTATGGTGAGAGGCGCCACCTAGGCAGAGACGTTGGGCTTTCCGGAAGAGGACCACGCCCAGGGCTACGTGCTTTTCATTCACACCCCTACGCTGGCCTGACGTACGCCAGGCCATCCCACTCCGCTCACGCTTACGGGGGGGACGTAACAGGCAACATTTCCGCCAACTCCCCCACTGGCCAGAGTGACATGGTTGTGTCCACTGTCCACTACACTCCATACACCAGAGGTGTATGTCGCCATTGATATGGGTGTGTTCTGCATTCTGCGGTCTGTCCAGCACATCTACACCACTCTTGGCATTGTGTACTTTCCCAATCATGGTTCTCCTGCCTCCTTCACACATGCCTGGTTGCCATCTCTCCCCACATTCGGCTAGTGTGTGGCTGAGGTGCCATGCCATTGATGGCTCATGTTCAAGGCTTGCCCAGGTTACCGTTGTGAATTGTTCTGTCGTGTCTGGTGGGTGGGCATGTTGTTTTGCATGTTGGTTTTGCTTTTGTGACGTGTGCATTGCCAGAGTTGTGAGTGGCATTGTTGTGGAGTTGAGGTGAGTGGGGTGCTCATTTGGAAGTTGCCATGGGGCTGTGCATTTCCCTTGGTGCCATCCTGGGAACGCAGGTAGCTGATGGACTGTCGGAGGATGGAGGAATCGTGCACACTGGCTGGGTATTTGGAGGCGAGAATGGTAGAAGTACCACAGTGTTCGGTTGTTGCCTGCACATTGATCTGAGACATGTGCTTTCTGTTGCGTTGATTGTGTGCTATGTCGGCAGGGGGCACAGGTTTGACATGTGTCCCGTGGATTGCCCCCAACACGTGCGTGCATCCAGCGATGGCGTATGGTACTTGCTTGGTGTCCAACTGATCCTGCGCATTGTGTTGGACGTATAGGGACTGGGGTACCAGGCTGATGGTGATGTCCAGGACAGGTTTGAGGGACTTGGATGTGGCTGGCTTTGTGACTCCTCCGACTATGGTGGCTGTTGGTTGGGGGGTACCAGGGGCCAACAGGTGCAGCACAGCCAGCAGCTTTGTGTGGGGTGGGATGTTGGTTGTCCGCTGTGTTAGTTCCGTCGGGTTGGGATCCTGGGGTGGTGGTTGTGGGTATTGTGGCCCTCTTGGGTGTCTGGGCGGCATGACCAGTGGCTTAATGGCATCTGTTGCCCTTCCGATGTGGCTGTGGGCTGTGCTCCCTTTTGTGGTGCAGGCTGTGGTCTCCGGCTGCTAACGCGCCTTATCACCTGTTTTGTGTTCTTATCGCAGTTCTGGCTGGTCATTGTGAATGTTGTGGAGTGGTGTTGTCGCGGCTTTTGGCACGGGAACGCCTACTCTGCATCTCATTAGCGATAGTTGCGGAGGTCTTCTGTGGCGATGTTTTTTGCGGCTGCTATCATGGGGAAACTGGTGCAGTGGGCTGTTAACACCAGCTTGTGAATGGGGCATTACAGTTATCACAACTTTGGCTGCGCTAAAGTGCTATTAACTCGGCAATAGCTCCTTGAGAATATGCCCCTAGGTTTTCTGAATGTACCGCCTTCTAGTTATTTTGAACACAGAAGTCAATGGATGAATACATTGTATTTATCATACACATTACTGTGAGGTGCTCACACTTCTGAGGAGTTCACAATATAATAATAAAATGGGACTTATAGAGATGTTGTCCAGTGTGTTATGATTTCACGTTTTGTTGCGTTTCTCATGATTTCATGTTTTTTATATTTTAAAGCACCCGTACTTATATTCAATTGACTCGTAAGGCCACCACTATTCAGCCCAGTTTTGCTGATTACAACAGAATTGCAGACTCGTTATACCTCCTGCGTTGCAGGTGAGTTAGAGCCTCATTATAAGTTTGGTGGGTTGGGTCACCACCGTCCTGCTCCTGCACCACCAAACCCAAATGTTGTCTGCCTGCCAGATTATGATACAAATAGTTGCCTGGCGGGCAGGCAGCATGGTAGTCCCAAGGCTGTGCAGTAAGAAGGTTTAATTAGCCTTTAACACTGCCCCGGCGTGGGACCACCACCTGCACGACATGGACTGTAAAGTCCATGCCGTGCTGGAACTGGGGGGGGTTGCTGCACACAGAGGGGCACAACATGTGCCCTCCTGCATGCACTTACCTGCCTGGTGGAAGGGGGGCCCTGTGGGGCCCCCTTCATTTCCCCACCGCCAGCTTTTACATGGCGGTTTTGACTTCCATGTAGGGCTGGAGGTTGGGAACTCAAAATATGCATGCCGGTGCTGCAGCAGAACTGCTAGCATATTGTGAGCCCCTGACGGCGGCGCCACCTTCCCTAGCAGTTGCAGCAGTCAAATGGCTGGACAGCCACCGCAGCATCCCCTGGAGTCTTCCAGGTCATGGACCGCCAGACTTGTAATAAGGCGCTTAGTAAACATGAAGACATAAGCATAAAATTGTAGTTTCCTCACCAAAACTAGCCCCGTAAAATGGCAACTGCAGTTCAAACACCAAAAGTCTTAAAATTGGAAGGCACATGCCAAATTACATTTTACGTAAAGTTACCACTTACAACAAGTCATCATTAAGAAATGGACTGCAAATATTTTCTTTTTATAAATGTCATTTTTATTAAAGGTACTGTGGAAGCAGAGGACTAGGAAATTGCACACATGTTGAGATGAATTGTTTTTAAATGTTTTCTAACTGGATTTATTTGGTGCTTTATTGTAAAAATCTGTGATGTACATATGAATCTTTATGATTAATTTGTATTAATCGAATAAAGTAATGTTTACTTGACTTAACAGGAAATCAATATTTTTGCTAATGATTTTTTTGGCACCATATTTCTGTTACATGATATTGTTGATTCCGATATTGTCAGTGATCTCTGTACTACATGTGGACTACCAGTCTGGGCTTGTAATGCCTCAAAAGGTTTTGTGGGTAGGTTCTCACGTTCTGTGTGTCCCTGTAGGGTACTGTCTACATTAGGGTTGGTGCCAAACCATTCAGCTACAAATTGTAGTTGCACTGGTAGGTAATAAACTTCCACGTTAGGGACTTTAAGACCTCCCTCTTCATATGTACAGGTAAGTGTGTCCATCTATACTCTGTTTCTCTTCTTTCCCCATACTAGTGTGTTCACTAAAGAGCATAGTTGGTGTCCCAGGTCCTGCTCTTCCCGTGCTGCTGCATCGCTCTTGCTCTTGTCTTCTCTTTGCTTTTTCCACATTTTATGATTACTTTCTCCTTGCTTTAGCCCCATTTTCACTGCTTGTCCCTCGTTTTCTCATTGCTTTTTCCCCCTTTTGGTGTGCCTTCTTCTGGCTTGTTCCTCGCTCTCACTGCTTTCTCCTTACTTTCACCTCCATTTTCTGTGTGCCTTCTACTTGCTTTTCTCTCGTTTTCACTGTTTTCTCCCAAAACATTTTGCCACATTTTTTGGGGTGCTTTTTTCATTACTTTTCCCTCATCCTCACTACTTTCTCCTTGCTATTCTCGATCTTTTGTGTGCCTTCTCCTTGCTTTTTAATAATTTTCACTGCTTTCTCCTTCCTTTTCCTGCCGTTTTTGAATCCCTTCTCCTTGCTTTTCCCTTGTTTTCACTGCTTTCTCCTAGCTACTTTGCTGTTTTTGGCTGCCTTCTCCATGCTTCTCTCTTTTTTTTTTGGCAGAGTTTTATATAGCGCGAACTTGACCCGAATCCAATCAGGTATCAGAGCGCTTTACATAGCACCAGTTACGTTACATGAGGACACACATTCATTTTTTTTGTTAGGCATGGGGAGATTAAGTGATTTGACCAGAATCACAGGATGTTTTAGCGTCGTTACCGAGACTCGAACCCAGTTCCCCCAGGTCCGAGGTCGAGCGCCATAACCGTTAGGCCAACTCCTCTCCCCACTCTTCTCTCGTTCTCACTTCTTTCTCCCTGCTTTTCCCGTTTTCTGTGCAGCCTTCCCAAGCAACTCTGGACCACCACCTCATGTCTGGAAATCCGAAGGGCCCTAAATACCTAGTTGTTCGAATGAGCCTTCAGGACCTGCATGTGCCTGGATACACTGTTGGGTGATAAGCCATGATTTACAAATCCTGAACATCTGCAGCACTGGAAGAGATACAAACATTTGGGTAGTACTATCGTCTTGGTTATCAGTACTCTCCCGCAATTTGATAAGGTCAGGGAGGTCCAGAAATCTATAAACCCCTCAACACTCCGTATTAGTCTACTAGTGTTCAGGGTATGCCAGTCCTGTTCCCAGGAGGTAACCATGGCTCCCAGATATCGAAAGGCCCCTGTTTCCCATGGTATCTCCAGATTGGGTAGTAGTGCTTGTGACACGCCCAATAGGCCCACGATGGAGTACACTAATGATTTCTTGTTTATTTGAAGGCCAGGCTGCTGCCCAAAACTGTTGATGATGTTTAGGAGAGGTGGGAGCACTTACTCCAGTCTCTTCAGATAGAGGAGGATGTCGTCCGCGTATAGCGGTAATAGGTGTTCCCTGACAAGTTAAGTGGCTTAACACTGCCTTGTACATAATGCATGGCCCTTATCGCCACGGGGAAAAAAGTGACATTCCCGTGGTGATAGGCGCTTGTACATATGCCCCTCAGTTCTTTAGTGCAACTTTGGTGTCCATGCTACACCAGCTGCCTTCGGTGAGGTCTTGAATGCTTATCCATATCATGAGCTACCCGGGGACTGATATGACTGACTTTTGTCACATACCAAGAACCTAAAGTCGTTTTATATTGTTTTCTTGTTCATTTGTCTCTGTGACTTCATAGGCCATGGAAACAGATTGACACTTTGGGTGTAATAAATCATGGCCCAAGTTATACATTCATACAATACTTCAGAAAGAACATAAAGGCATTCATTCTAGCCACGTCTGATGCATTAATTTTCTTCTGAAGGAAGTGTGGCTTAATGAAAATGTTTTAATGTGATTAAAAACTATAATGCCTATTAGACTACTCACTTGCATGGGTAGGAAAACATGGCTACAGGTGCGCTTTTGTGGCATCTCTGGCTGTAGCTTAATACCCAGTATTAACACATATTAGGGTGAAGTGCTCCAGCATTAGGAAATATAGTTTACTTCATAGTGTGTCAAATCTTAGCTTGCCTTGTTGCCCACACAGCTGGGTGCTTAATGTACAAACGTTTTACAATAGTAAAACGTGTTTTCACTGTATACGGTAAAGCAGCATTTTATATAGAGAGGCCTGGTTGTTATTAAGTAGATTATCACAGTTCGGTCAGGAAAATAATAAAGATCATATGCAGCATTTTTTTTCTATATTTACCAAAAGTCTAGTACAGCAGCGAATGTATATTTTTTTATAACTGTAAGGGAAAGGTAACTTTAGAAAATCACTCTTTGTGCCGCATAAAAACTTCAAGAGTAATTATTTAGTTCTGCTGGGGCATCCTCATGGAGGGATTAAACCTTGATTGGGAATGAACAACTTCTCTACCAGAAGGGTAATTGCTGTTGGGTTATGCTGAAGTATTCGCTGTGGGAGTGAATGGGATTTGAAGGTCGGACAAAGGACCAAGGTGGCACCCTGGCTTTTAACTTTTATGTCAAGAAAGGGCTTGGGGGCCGATTACGGGGCCGATTATGGGGCATCGTAGCATTTGCTGGACCGCATGACCAGGAGTTGGAGGTCCCGCTTCACAGATTGCAATCTGACCGCCGTGTTGTCGGTCGGATCCTGTATTTTTTCCATTGAGTCTTGTGCTGCCACTCGCAGCACAATCTGCACTGGAAAAAATTCAGACTTTAAACATCCCTGCACCATGTGGCAGGCACCGCATGGTGCAGGTATGTTTAGGGGACACCACAGGTGCCATCCAGGCCCCATAGCGGAGGGCCAGGGGGATGAGGGTCCTGTTAGGGACCCCAAAGTCACTTTCTACCTGCCTTTTCATGCCAGGCGGACTGCCATGAAAGGGCAGGCAGAAAGTGCAAGTGTAATCTCGATGGCGGAAACGAGGCTGGCTCCGCTGCAATTTGTGGATTACATTTCCGCCTGCCGCCCGTCAGAAGCGGAGAGATATTCCCCCTTGGATTTCCTCCAACTGCCAGTATCGTAATACGGCAGTCAGGTGGAAACCTCTGATGTTGTGCGGAAAGCCTCCGTTGAGCTGTTGGATGGCTCTCCGCCCCAAATCACAATGAGGCCTTATGTGTTGAAGAAGCCTCTGAGTCAGGAAATCCCTCTGAAACCTTATTGTCTGATCTGCTCTGAGCCGAGCTGAGAAGAAATTGAAAGCTCTGAACACGGGAGTGAGGGTTCTGCCATTTTGACCATGGGCTCCTGGCACAGTTTTCAGACAAACATCAGCTGCTGCAAATGTGTATGAGGGTTGGCAAGTGGGAATTCTGTATGCTGGCTCAGTTACAAAATGCGTGTGTAGTATGATTGCATCTAGTAGGAGAGAACCAGCTGTCTATTAAGACTGGACAGCACTTGACCATATGAGTGCCCTGGCTGGAGAGAGACATGATCCATTGGAGCTCTCCCCGGCAGTTTGGGACCTGTAGGAGAGACAAGGACTGACCTTGGCAGCATCTTCAAGAAATTGGGATACCTGGCTATACAACACAGACAAAGCAAAGAGGTTAGTCTCAAAATTGGAGCTTTGACTGGAGTCTCTCAGAAGTGAGACAGGATTAGTGAAAACATTTAAGTAAACTGACCCTAAAGGTGAATTACATTACCTCTCCCCTCCAAGCTTCTATGAGGCAAAAAAGATTTCTGATAACTTTTGCTTGATTTTGTATTTAGTGTAAGAGTGGACTGTGGTGACCTCTTTTAGAAAAGCAAACGGACTAAAATCTACTTTTACGGTTCCATTGTACTTTTGGAAATGTACTAATTTTTCAATTTTTTTGTTACTTTGTTTATTCTTATTATTTTTTTTATTTTATAGGTTTGGAAAGGCTCTTGTCTTATTTATAGATGCTACCTCCTGCACCTATTACACATTTATCTGGGAAAAATCCTGTTGCCTGTTGTAACATGCTCAAATCATCGGCAAACATAAATTGTGAGTAAAAGGTAAGAGTAAGAGTAAAGAGTAAGAGTTTATTAGAACGCCTCATCCATCAAACACCAGCAGAAACTGCCCCACTGGAAGTTGAATCACATTCTACATTCTGTAATTCTGTATTCTATATTGCAAGTAACATCAAATTGCTGCATGCTGCAATTTGCCCAGCTAGATATCAGACTTCTACCCCCGTCAACAACTTACTCTTTAACAATGAAACAATAATACATTATATTAACTTTTAAAGGATACAAGCGGAAACAACCATGTACAAATTTCTATGTTAACATGTTATATGAGATTTATAATTGCAATACATTTTTCACTATGGATCAGATACATTATTTAAAGTAATCTTTTAAATAGGACGGGCTAGTCCTTTTGCGCTTACTTCTTCTGCACACAACAGCCCAATCCGTAGTAAGCTCGTACTTTCCTTCTCACCATGAGCTTGGTTATTGTCTTCTGGCAGGCCCTCCTGGTTCTCCTACCCTGAACTTACTAGAACAACATGACTCTTATCCCATATCCTCCCATCGTTCGTTTTGACATCATTTTTAAAGAATGTTATTACTTTCATGGGTTTCGTAAATTTGACCAAGTCATACATCTCACTAGAGCTCTTACTCTCTCACCCATTCCCCAGCTTTGTCCTCTTTTTGTTTTACTCTTTTCCTTTCATCAAAGTGTTTTTTATTTTTTCCCTACAGCCCTTTCTCTTGATCTTTCCACACCCCAATCCCATTGTGATTAATACATTTCCCCAGTTTATCCATCTTGGATATAACATGCTGTTTGGAGCCCTTACTTTAAACAACTCAAGAGGCAAATTTCGAGTACAAGTATGGGGTGTGATGCGATGTGCCATTTTACATTTTTGTAACTCCTCCTTCCAATCTAAGGAATTCAGTCTAAATAATTGTATGTTTTCTTTAATTACTTTGCTGCACCTTTCCACTGCGCCATTGGTTTCGGAATGATATGGAACATTTTTTATGCTCTATCCCACATGTTTCAAGATATCCCCTCATTTGTTTGGAACAGGAATGTGGGCCATTATCCGGAAGCAGAGATTTGGGAAAACTCTCCCTTTTAAATATTTCTTGCAAAAATCTAATTACACTGGTCACAGTTACTTCTCACACACAGGTGACCTCTACTCATCTTGAGTATAAATCCATCATAACCAATAAGTATAGAGTAAAATGTTCACCTCGAAAAGGCCCTACTATATCAATGGCAACCTCTTGCCAAGTATCATCCGGCATTTTGCGACAAACCATAGGTATTGGACATGGTGTCAAAACGTTGCCACCACTCCTGCAGTCTGCAAAATCTCTTGCCACATGTTCAACACTTAAATCCATACCTGGCCAACAAAAACATGCTCGCAAAAGCTTCTTTGTTTTGACTGTTCCCTGATGCGAATCATCTATCAATTTACATCTTAAGTTTTTTGGGGGGAATTAACCTTGTGCCTCCTAATAACATTCCCCTATCAACTGCCAGTTCATCTTTAATACCAGAACAAGGATTCCACAAAGTTCTCAACTGACCTTGATCAGCCTGTAACTTATTTATTATATCCATCAACTCAACATCCTTCACTGTTTCTTCTTTCCACAACTCCTCTGTCAGAATCCCTAGTGTAATCTCACAAAGATGGATTTCTTCCTCTTGCACTTCTTCTACCAACCCATCCTCTTTTTCTTCCAATACTAGCTGAGAGAAACAATCTGCTGATAAATTGGTAACGCCCGGTACATGCTCAACCTCAAAATTAATTTCCCGCAGTGCAACAACCCATCTTCTGATTCTAGAAGAAATTAAATCCAGTCGTTCTTTCTGAAAAATCTCTTTCAATGGTTTGTAATCTTTACATACTCTGAAACTTGTACCCCAGATGAAATTTTGTAACGTATTCAAGTCCCATAAAATCACCAGGGCCTCTCCCTCTACCACTGAATAGTTCTACTCAGCCCCGTAAACTCCCAGAAGCACCAGCAATCAACCATTCTTTACGATACCTTCTCTGTTTTATGATTGCCCCTATCCCTTTGCAAATAGCACCTGTGACTACGTTATTTATCTCTCCTGGGATGAATGCGTGTGAATTGGGTGTATTTCACAATTCATTCTTTAGTACCTCAAACTCTCTCTGACACACTGTGGACCATTTAAATGCCTTATTTTCTCCAAACAGAAATCTCATGTTATTAGATTTCTCAGCCAAATTCTCTCTACATTTGCCATAATTTTCTACCATGCCAAGGAAAGAAACTACTTCTTCTTTTATACATGGTTTAGTTCATTACAAAATGGTGTCAACTGACTCTTTTTTAGGGGCAACACCTCCTCCTGAAATTAGGTGTCCTAAAAAATGTATTTCTTGTACTGAAAGTTTGCATTTTTCCTTTGTCAATGTCAATCCAGCCATCTAACAGTCTTCTTTTTAGTACCTTCCTTACTCTTGAATCATGTTCGCTGAGACTACTTTCAAAGATCAATAAATCGTCTTGATAACATTTTACACCCTTCACTCCTTTCAGTATCTACACTATTACCCTATGAAAAACAGAGGCAGACGATACTAATCAAAAATGCATTCTTTTGAATGCCCCCATTGGAGTTATAAATGCAGTGAGTTCTTGTGAGCTTTCAACCAACTCTGCCTGAGGTGTGCTGCCGTGAGATCACGTGCCATAAAGAATCTCACACCTGCCATGGATTAGACCATTATATCAATATTGGGAACAGGAAATTTGTCAACTATGACCTCTCTATTAAGTGCGCTTAGAACCATGCACAGACTAAAATCCAGTTTTATTTTAATACTTATATTACACTGAAATTGGGTGTCCAAATCTGTAGCACCCACAGAAGTACCGTTAACTTCTATATAAACTAGAGTCAATATGTCTAAGCAAAGAGTCTCTGCATTGACTACAAATATGAGGAAAATACTGCAGTCAGCATTCCATTTCAACAAACCTGAAAATGACACAGCAAACTTGGCTGGTGACGAAATAACAGGTTTTATTTAGGGGGTGCTCAGCCCCGCTGCAATTCACTGACTGATGTTCTTACCCTCCTACTGCTGTACAAAGTGTGCTTGTCACTATGCCAGGCACCAAATTGCACATCAGCACGCTGTTGCCCAAATCAGTACAAAGTTGTGCCTGTCACATGGAGCTTAAAACGCCGAATGACATATAAGCACACTGTTTTCAAAGTAGCATAAAAGTGTGCCTGTCATCGCATCAGGCACAGATGAACAAGGAAGAACTCGGAAAGCCCATTAGCAACTGCTTGCACTGGGCCAACTTCCTGTAATGGCCGTCAACATGTGTGTAGGAGAGTAGGGTCTGCTTTCTATGTTCACCCCCACTTTTTGCTTTTGCTTTACTGGTTTTCGACTTAGATGTGGCTGTGGGCCTGCTAATCAGACCCACAGCCCTGCTGTTCTCTCTCTAAATCAATACTATGTACTTTAGGTGCATAACCCATTTGGATAGGATCACCTTATTGGCCCCTGTACAGTGTACCTTAGGTACCCAGGGCATAGGTGTACCCTAGGCCTACCAGGGGCTGCAGCATGTATTATGCCACCCCTGGCCTGGCCTTCCATTATGACACAACTGGCTGATCACTCAGCTGGGGCAAGGTCGTGTAATCACCCCTTGCTTAGGTGTAGTATTCCTATACCTAGCTTACATATAGACACATGTGTACCTATCAGCCACTCCTATGGCAGGCCTTAACAATCCTGGAGGCAGAGTGCTTGGTAACATGTGAGATGGTGCTCTAGCATAAGCTGAGCCTGTCTGCAGCTTTCGGAACCATGTCCTTATAGCTGTTCTATGATATAGCCTACCATATACTCTTAAAGTGCCTTATAATCTTAAACGGTTATGGTAACTATGGTTTGGCTTTATCAAAACATGTCGTGTAAGGTGTCTAACACTTTGGAATAATACCCCCATCCCATTTCTGGGGATGAGGATATTATCCCTCCCTTCTAGAGGGAGAAGACATGTTGTAACCTACTTACCCGGTTAAAGTTAACCAGAGCCCCAGCATCACAAAATGGATGCTGCTGCCACAGACACGAGTCTGACCTCCTGCTGCTGGGAGTGATCCCGGCAAGGGAGGCTTGGACAATAGGTTTCCTGCCTTGGGAGGTGCGAGCACCACCCCAGACAGGCCTTAGTGTATTGGGGCAGGGAGGGATGAAAAGAATGAGACATGCCTGGGGCACACAAGGTGTCCCGTGCATAGTCCAGTTCAAACCGGTGCTGGGGCTCTCCAGCCCCAGTCCTGGCGCGAAACTGGACAAAGGGAAGGGGGTGTAACCACCCCCCTCCCAGGTCCCACCCATAAGGCGTGACCTAGCAGGTAACCCAGCCCCCCAGATTTGGATAAGAGTGGTAGCTGGGCCCCAGGAGATTAGATTATCCTGAACCTGCAACTTGAACAGAAACTCTGGACCTTCGACATTCGACGAAAGAAGAAGACTGAAGAATCTCCCTTGTGGCCAAGGAGTGGCTACCCTGTGCAAACAGGCACCATCAAGAGACTACCCTTTGCTTTGCTGAAGTTCTACGAGGGACCGACTGCAGAGCCCGACCAGAGCCTTGACTTCCAGACTTCTCCGACCCTGATCCACATCCACAGCCGAGCTGAGATCCGTGGAGGCGACGAGAGACGTGGGACCGGCTACCTGGGAAAAGTGGCGAGTATCTTCCAGCGCAGCTTCTGAGGCACCCTCGAAGTTGTGCACTGGGGATTGAGAAGCCCCAACCCCAAGCACCATCTGCACCTAAGACCAGCCCCCCACACTCCACGAGTCCTGCGTGGGGCCCTTCTGCATTTTCCTGCTTGCCGCGCCTGTCCGGTTGCTTGCCCGTTGGCTAGTGGCCTTTGTGACGACGCATCCAGAAATCTTCACTGCTGGTTTGGCTCCTCCAGACTGGCTCCCGCTTCCTTGCAAAAAAGAAGCACCCCAGACCTTCCCGGTCTGCACCAGAAGCAAGTCCTCCGTTCTTCGTGGGTTCCGCTTGCCAAGGCTTGGTGAGTCCTAGTCCAACTTCGACGCCGCCGACAGCAAGAGCCTTCATGGGACAGCTCGCCTCCTGGTCCTGGTTGTCCTCGACGTTCCCTGGTCCTCGTGGCTGCAGTGACAAGCTTCACCTTCACCTGCAATCTTCACGACATCGCCTGGTTCCTTCCTGGTTCCACGTGGTCACTGGCTAGTGACCTTGACTCTGTCCCTTCTGCTTGCAGGTCTCCTCTCTTCTTGATCCCAGCCTTGGGATCCACCGGACACTCTTCACTGACTGCCTGTCAGCAACTTTCCTTCAGGCATCCATAGAAGTCCACAACGAAACCCGACGCAAGTTCACACCTATGCACCCGCAGTCCGTGGGCTAGGTAACTTGGGTACTTCGGTGCTCACAAGGGTAGTGACTATCCTAGGGTCTAGTTTCCGAGTCTCGACTCTCTAGCTGCTTCAGAAGTGTCCTTAAACTGTTAATTTCTAACTGTTAGTAATTCTATCGACTTTTACGCATTACGCGTGAGTGTTTCCACTCTGCACCTGAATCCCGTGGGCCTCCCACTTCCTAACTGTTGCTAGTGCAGTGTAGCCCCAGCGATTCCCTAGGCCTAGGCCTAACCTATTTCCGTGACAGTGGTCCTTATACCACTTACTTAGTATATGGTTTGCGTGGCCCCTAGGGCCTAACTGTATTACTTACCTGTGTGACTTAATGTATGCTTAAATAAGACTGTGTTGTACTTACCTCTAATCTCAAGAGTGCTGAGGGTTTGACTAGAATAAATACACTTTATTTTATATATATATCTGTTGTGGTGTCCTTTCATTTGGTATTCAAGGGATTATATATGGTATCACAGCTGGCTTCACATGCCATTCAGAGTTTAGCCTAAGACTGCTCTTGTCCATGCTACCACTAGGATAGCTGGTCTATAAGGTTGACTTTACAACCAATCACCATAAGGGTTGTTTGGACTGATATAAGGTGTACACTAGAACTAGTGACATCATACATCAGGCCAACTTCTCACAATGTGCATCAGGTGCTGATGAGCACTGTAAACACTAGAGGAGTTTACTGATAACTTCTCTGATACAGGGCCGAATTCCCCATAATATCCGCCAGCTCCCCTGCTGTGTTCAGAGCCCAGCTTCCTGTAATAGCCACCTGAACCTATTAATAGAGTGCCTATAATTTCCTATAATGGCTATCTGCCAGTTCGCTGGGTACGGAGCCCAACTTCCTGTAATGGTCTCCTGCACCCAATCTTGTTCTCTTGCTTAATACAGGCCACCCATGGAGTTGCAGAACCACTTAAAATGACCGTCTGCACATCGCTACTGGAATTAGATCTCCTACATTCCTCAGCCCAGCCTGGGATCAGGTGCTGTGTCACAGTACCTTTTCACCACACATCATCTTTACCTCACTGCACATCTTTACCACACCAAATGTCAAACTTCTCCGCTCTTGCTATCACTGCAACAGAAAAAAATCACCTTTCCACTCTTGAATTCAACTCAAGGCAGCTTTCCCGCCACTGTCCCTCTATGTTCCAAGGCGTCCTTATGTCAAACACCCACCGGCCTTGTTTTTATTCAATGTTGAGGTGCTCCCACAACCAATCCCGTACTCGTTGCCAATGTAACATGCTCAAATCAATAGCAAACATCAATTGTGAATAAAAGGTATGAGTAACTTTATTAGAGCACTTCATCCAGAAAACAATAGCAGCAACTATCACCCTATATTCTAAGTGACATCACATTGCTGCATGCTACAGTTTGTCCAGCTAGATATGTATGTATGTTCTTATATAGCGCTCGACTTACCCTTGGGCATCTCAGCGCTTGCATTGGGAACCCATCCTGGCTTTTTCCCTGTGAGATAACCCATACTGGGCATCCCCAAGGTGAAAGCCAGGCATCCCGCCACGGGGGGGGCGTAGTGGAGATTAAGCAAGCTATTGCCCAGAGTTGCAGAGTGTGAACCCATGATTTGAGTAGGCACCGAAGTGAGAATTATCAAGTCCGTGGACACTTGGGCTCAGACCCTGCCGCGTCAGGAATTGAACCCTGGTCCCGGGTCTGACCTCTGCTTCAGGGTATGGCTTCTCTAACCAGTGAGCCACACTTCTCCACGTGTGATATCACACTTGTACTACAGCTACCATGGATTGAGGAGCATTAATTTAGTCAAGTATGTTGTCAACTAGCAAGACATTCTCCTTTTAGACGTATGGCATACTCCTGGTCCATTATTAATAATAACATTTCTCACAGATTGACCTATTCTTCCAATTTCATTTTTCTGTAACCAGGAAAGATTTCTTCTCTCTCCCTCTACTTTTCTCTCTCCTTACCTCACTCCCTCTCTGCCTCTCTTTCTCTGCCTCTCTTCCTCGCTCTCTTTCTTTGTCCCTCACTCTTCTCACTATAACATTCCTCTGTGGTCTGTTCCTAGTCCCTAGCTCTTCTCCCTTCATGCTATAACATTGTCTACACTACATCCTCTGTTGTATTTCAGGCCTACTGTATGCCAAAGATTCGGAAATGTCTTTCTCATTTTAATTCTTTCGCTGCTTCTCTTTTTACTCCTGTCTCGGCATGCCTTTTTGCTCTTGATACTTGAATGACCCTCACCTTCTTAAACGTAATCCTAAAAAGTTGAATTAATGTATTTTTTTGCTTCAACTACTATCTTTGCTTCGTCCTATGTTCCCCCAACTGACTTTCTTCGCTTCTGCTTTTTAAACTTGATTTGACATTTGATTTTTCTAAGTTCCTCCACTCTGTTTCTAAAGTGTGCAGTTTTCGCTGTAAAAATGTATAAATTCAGATCACTACTTAATTTCTCTTGCTTGAGAATTATCAAGTCCGTGGACACTTGGGCTCAGACCCTGCCGCGTCAGGAATTGAACCCTGGTCCCGGGTCTGACCTCTGCTTCAGGGTATGGCTTCTCTAACCAGTGAGCCACACTTCTCCACGTGTGATATCACACTTGTACTACAGCTACCATGGATTGAGGAGCATTTATTTAGTCAAGTATGTTGTCAACTAGCAAGACATTCTCCTTTTAGACGTATGGCATACTCCTGGTCCATTATTAATAATAACATTTCTCACAGATTGACCTATTCTTCCAATTTCATTTTTCTGTAACCAGGAAAGATTTCTTCTCTCTCCCTCTACTTTTCTCTCTCCTTACCTCACTCCCTCTCTGCCTCTCTTTCTCTGCCTCTCTTCCTCGCTCTCTTTCTTTGTCCCTCACTCTTCTCACTATAACATTCCTCTGTGGTCTGTTCCTAGTCCCTAGCTCTTCTCCCTTCATGCTATAACATTGTCTACACTACATCCTCTGTTGTATTTCAGGCCTACTGTATGCCAAAGATTCGGAAATGTCTTTCTCATTTTAATTCTTTCGCTGCTTCTCTTTTTACTCCTGTCTCGGCATGCCTTTTTGCTCTTGATACTTGAATGACCCTCACCTTCTTAAACGTAATCCTAAAAAGTTGAATTAATGTATTTTTTTGCTTCAACTACTATCTTTGCTTCGTCCTATGTTCCCCCAACTGACTTTCTTCGCTTCTGCTTTTTAAACTTGATTTGACATTTGATTTTTCTAAGTTCCTCCACTCTGTTTCTAAAGTGTGCAGTTTTCGCTGTAAAAATGTATAAATTCAGATCACTACTTAATTTCTCTTGCTTGGAATTTATACTTTCAAACTTTTGTGATGCTTTGCCATTGTCTTTTTGTTGATCTTCCCAAATACGGGACGGTACTCATTCTCAATTCAGTTTTCGTTTGTTAAATGCGCTTACATTTTTCTTCATAACTTTTTCGATTTCACTCAGCTTCACTGGTCAGTTTTGCATTTCTTGTTTTAAGTTCCATTCTCTTTATTTATTGTTTACGTGTGTGTGCTATTTTTCCCTGCCTTTTTTTTTCTAATTTGGTTTTACAATATATACCAAGTGAGCCTCCACATTCTGCCGCTCTGACTTTGAACGCCTCTTCTTCAATGCGCCTCTTCTTTTCTGTTTTCTTTTAAAAAGCATGTGTCTTCCGTAGACTCTTTAAAAAAATTGAAGGTCTGCTTTCTTAAATTATCACATCATTTACGAGCTGCTGTTTAACTACGTGGTTGTTAAGCTGTTTCCTTTCTGATTGTATGGCCACCCCTTTTTATTGACAAGTTTTGGATGGAAGTGTTATCATAAAAAACAAATGAATAGATGTTGAAGGCAGATAAGGACCAAATAAATAAAAAACACTTTGGGGCTTTAATAGTATAAGGCCACAATTTTCTAATTATAAAGTATGGATTAGATTTAGTTATTCTAAA
Organism: Triturus cristatus; assembly: GCF_964204655.1. NCBI lineage: Eukaryota > Metazoa > Chordata > Amphibia > Caudata > Salamandridae > Triturus > Triturus cristatus. The sequence goes on along the minus strand of NC_140585.1, from coordinate 1,270,151,226 downwards.
TTTTTATGACGTGCATTAGACGCCTCATTCCTTTTCTACCGCAACACAATATAGCCTGCTTAGTCTCCCGGTCTTTACTCTCCTACTATTATTGCATTATTTACAGGGAGACATATATTAATACATATGAAAGGTAAACAGAGACCACCGGGTTATAAAAATACATTCATCTGTTAGTTGTTACCATATCATTTCCAAAATGTGTTCAAAATATAGCGCTGTTTGTCCAAGTGAACACCCAGGGGCCTATTTACAAACCCCTTGCACCACTTTTGTGTCATTTTTAACATGGGAAAAGTGACGTACCGGTGGCTCAAGGGGCTTGTAAATAAGCCCCCCAGTCTTGTTAGTAAGGAATCAGCAAAGATTTGTTTCATGGCGGGCCCAAAGTATACTTATTCGTGGGCCATCACGCTCACTATGGCCTGTCAAATAAGCATTGTTGACACAAATGAGAGTTGAAAAGGTCTTCTGCGGTGTATCTTGGCCTTTTTATGGGCAGCTCTGCTCTAGGTTGACCTCTCCACCCACTTTATTACAATTCTAGGGTCCTGACACTCCAGTCTGATGGGTAGGACACTGATTAATTGACAGTTTTCCAAGGGGTTCAACGTACATAGGGTGCGTGTGTTTATTATTTTGTTTTGTGAGCCTCTGATAGTATGAGGGTATGTTGCTATTGCTTGGATTGACATCTAATGGCTGTAGTAACGAACCCTTTTTAGGCAGAGTTGATTTGGTTTTACTTCCTCTGAAAATTATTAGGGAAGGGATAATTTTTGTCATAATATGACAGATACATGAGTTCCGGTCCTAAAATGCTAAGACTGTATAGGCTGGGTGGAATTATAACCGAATGTATTTGAGTAGGGGGCTAAAACCCAATACAGTATTTGGCAAAAATAATTCCTCAGAATCTGGAAAACTGTATTTTATTTCCTCTCCTACATCAGCTACACAGATATTACTCAGTGTGCAATAATCTGTATGTTTTTTGTCTGTACATTTATCTGGTTAAGATAATGAGTCTTCTTAAAATTTTATTTTGAATTCAAAATTATCTATTTAATATTTCGCCAGAGTTTATCCATGAATACTAAGTGATATCAATGTTTTTATATGGCATTTCAGACCATACACATTTCATAGGGTAAACGTGTTTGCAAACGTTACTGTGGAGAATTCCATTAGCAATCCTGTATGTGTACTACTTTTTTGTTTGGCTATTTGAACATTTTGATGATTATAATGAATGCACTGTTCCTTACGATGCAAAGTACTTTATACAATTGTTTGGGCCCCAACTTTAAAGAAAATGCTCACTTGAAAAAGTTGTTTTGCGTCTTGGAAGATTTACAATATTCCTTTCTCTGGTTTTTCTGTCTCCCTGTTGGGTGCTTTACACCTATGTGGGATAAATTATTATAGCACACTTTTTTGACCGCAATTTTGAGAAATGTATGTACCTGCTAAAAATGGGTTATGCACACGATTTGTTGTTGAGTGAGAAAGTTAACGGTCAACCGATATTATGATAATAAAACGAAATCTTCATAAATTACGAATTATTTTGCAATACCTATCCTTACTACAAACTGTTACCACAATGCACTTTGGCTGATTAATATAAGTCCTCCATTATTATTTGACTGAGGAAACAATAGCTGAGCAAGAATGATGAGGGATGGACTTTTGAACAATATGGAAATGGTCACCTTAGTTTCCCTAGTTTTGCTAATTCACAGTTTTAAACATTATTAATTATACTGATATGTATTTTGCCGCTTAATTTGCTCCTTCACCATTTTTAAACCATATCTCTTCTTCTGTTGGCAATATTTCGGAAAAGGATCTTGCCTAATTGTAATAAATGAGATGCAGTTTGCAGGTTTGACCACGTGATGGTTGAATGTCCAGTCATATGTGAGTTTTCCCTAAATGTTTCAACTTCATAGGAGTAGAGATTAAGCCAGATTTGATGAATGGTGTTTTTGCCTTATGAAGCCTAAGAACCGGGTCAGATGTTTGTTTTTATGGCCAGTTGCAAGATTTACTTTGCAAAGCCTCTTTTTGGAATAAATAGGTGGCTGTGAATATTATGTTTAGCAAACTTCAAATAGTCCGTCTCATTAATCAATGGACTCAGCTTTTTCAGAATATATTGGGAGTAATTTATTTTGTTAAGCAGAGAATAATTTGTGGATCTTTTCTTGCAAGCTGATGTTAGTTGTTCACAAAGTGTTATTTGTACAATGACTACATCTTATTCCTTAGTTCTCTAATTATGTACAAAAAAGTAAATCTGCAGCAGGCTAAGTTAATTGGCACATATCTGACAAAGACTTCCAGCCAGAGATTCCTTACTGTAGAATTACCCCCAGGCCTCAGACTGGAACCCGGAAATTTTTCGTGAGCAGTATATCTGTGGTCTGGTTGGTGATGTAGTTCGGCTCTGCATGGCGTCAACATCTTTGGAAGTGACATGTGCGGTGTCTATATAGGCGCCACCCCAGCATGCTGATGTCAGTTCTTTTCTTTCCATGCCTGTCAGCGCAAATCCAGAGAGAGCTACCACGAGTCATTTTTGATTGACTCTTTTTTTACTTTTGTTGAAGTCTTTTTTGACAATCTTTCTCCTGGTGTGTCAGGTATGTCAGCTAGGAATGTCGGCTTCAAGCCCTTCAGCTCCTTTCACCAGCATATGTCGGCGATGGACCCGTATTTTGTTTGGCACTGGTGCCTCAAGCAGAACGACAATAAGAAGACCTGCATCAACTGCCATGCTATGCACCACAAGGCCTTGAGGGAGCACTCTCTCAAGCACTTTGCTGATCGACGTGCGACGCTGCAACAGTCTTGATCCTGATCGAGAGGAAGGTCCCAGGATTGGTCAGGGAGCCGTAGATCTTTGTTGTACTCAAAGAAGTCTTCCTGTAAGTCTCACAAGAAAAAGAAGAGCAAGAAGTCAAAGAATTCTTCGACTTCACCCTGTTTGTCAAAGTGATCCGATGAGACAAGGGAGCAGTGCCATTCGAGGATTGGCTCAGTAGTAGAGCTTCTGACTGGGCCTCCAAGTTTCTGGGAGCCAGAGCAACACCTACCCAACTTTTGAGTTCTTTAAGGCCATGCACCTCATATTTGGGTAGCCCGTTTCTGCTGGCACACCTTCAGGCTCTGTGGGTTCGCCGCCACCACCACCCCACCCCAGAGGACCCAGGTTTCACCACGCAACACCCTACCACAGAGAGATTAGTGGTATAAGTCTGTCCACTTCCCAACTAAATCCTGGAGCATTCCATTCCCTACCGCCCCTCCATATAGGGAATCCAAGAGGCTGCACACCGTAGCCAAGAAACTGTTACTCTTCCACCAGCCTGGCACTGCGGTCCTTGAACACAGCGTGCCTTTTGGGCCATTGCTCTATGGGATTTGGTTGCGCAGGTGCTGCTCATGGTCCCAGAGGAGGCCCAGGCCATACTCTCCCAAGCTATCACATATTTGGGAGATGTAGCAATGTTCACAATCCAATGTGGGCTGTACAAGACCGACTCGCTGGGTAGACCAGTTTCTTCATCAGTGGCCTTGCGGCACCATCTCTGGTTGAGGATGACTGCCTTTTCTGGGGAAGTCCAAGATTCGCTTATAGACATGCCCTTTGATGGCTCCCATTTCTTCGGTAACAAGGGGGACTCAGCACTGGAGCGGTTAAAGGATAGCAGAACTACCACAGTCCACCTTTTGCTCCTTTTGTGGACATGGAAGGGTCTTCCACACAAGCCTTTACGTACCCAACCACCATGGTATCAAGCTTCCCAAACTCTGCATGGACGAGGACGCAGTGCCCACAGACCCCATGGATGAGGCAGCCAAAGGTCAGGCCAGTCCACCACACCCCTGGAAGCCTCCTAACCCCTATAGTTCGCCCTCCTACCATCATGGGCACCCAGTGAGAGGCAGGATATGCCATCACCTGCCCTACTGGAGGTCAACAACATCAGACAGCTAGGTTGTTCAGATTTCTGAAGGTGCTACTCCCTCCCCTTCATGACTTCCCCTCCACCCATGCCATCCACTTGCGACGGGCAGATGGAACACCATCCCTCCTTGATCTACCAGGAAGCAACAGCTCTCTTATCCAAGGAAGCCATAGAGAGGATGCCAATGCCAGAAGCAGGTTTTTGTACTTGGCTTTACATTCACAGGTTTGAGACAAACTAAAGCCGCTGCAAGGGTCTGGCAGTTTATAGTTTTTCTACAAGTCCATCTTGTATGTAATTGGGTGCCCAAAATATGGCAGGAAAAAAGAACACCATGCACAAAACTAGTTGCAGAGGCGATGTTCGTACACTTTATTTCACAGTTCATGATATTAAAGTAGGAATCAAGTGTATATAACATAACTGGAAACTATGCACTGAATTTATTTCTCTAGGAATGTTTGCATCCTATTCTAAGCACAACATTCAGAATAAGGCTGTTGGTCAGTATTTGAATCTGTGGCGTATTGCATATACACATCTATTTACAGCGAGCTTTTAACTGAGTTGGGACCTGATGTATCAAAGGGTTTCACCCATTCTGTGTCTAGGGGGAAATGAGTTGAAATATAGAGGCCTAAGTTACTTTAGATGCAGTAGTCCACTCTTACATATAGCATCAGAGGTACTATAGCATCAGAGGTACTAAGGGGCTCATTTTGCTTTAGCAATATGACATGTTTAAAGTATATTTTTTATTTAGCGGGGTAGCATATACAACCATTTAAAGAGATTGCAGTAATAAAATTCAGAGCCAGCAGTTAGTATCACTTGAGCTCGTTAGCAATAACAAAATGTGCGCTTTGGAGACTGCTAAATGAATCAGTAGCTGAACAAATGTGCCGCTGTAGCAAAGCATCAGAGCTTGCATCAATTTAATTTCTGAACCAATCTCATCTTTCAAGCAGAATGTCTCACAAATTGATTATTTAACTAACTCTTACATTTTTCTTTTCGGGTTTGCACTCTGTTGTATATTCAATTGGCATGTTCAAGGGCCTGACTTATATTTTGAAGGAACGCCTGTCGTTCCACAATGGAGACGGAGTAATTTACGTCATGGCAGTTCTTTTTAAGGCATTTTACTGTTTGGTGCAAGGCTGCATCAGTTTTCCTTTTGAAAATAAAAATAAAATAACGCTTCCCCCACTATGGGAGTCATCACCCATGGCAGGGAGACCATTATTTGGATTTTACTGTACTTTACAGCCATGGTTTGCCTGGTGGTGACGGACAGTAAAAAAATAGCTATATGTTTGCCCATCCTTATTTGGTGGGAGAACATATTGCCACTTCTCCAACTGCCCTTACTCCATCGGGCCATCGGAGATGTTTAGGCATGGAGTAGACACAGTAGTCTCCACTGTGGCCAGCAGTTAAATTTGGCAGGCAGACCACTATATTGGCAGGGAGGTAACTCCATCACTGTTGCAACAGAGTACCTACTCTGCCACTCTAGGAATCAGGCCCTAAGTCTGCTACATATCTATGAATTATCTTGTTATTTCTCAAGGAGCATAATTATGTGGATTATTGGATGTGAAAACTCTTTTTGAATAAATAAATAAAAATAAATAACATGGTTAGCTCTTTCTGTGATTGTCCAGTGCTCCTACCCAGCCAGGACACTTTAAACCTACAGCCTGAGTTTGAGGGTGTAAGTTCAAATTAGGTTGAATTCGCCTTGGAACGGAACCTGGGAAAGAGAAGACTGGGCACCTGAACTAATCTTTTAAATGCTAAAAGCAATTTACCCTTCATCCGTGCTTCTTGTTCAAGTCCTGACATTTTGAGGTGGCTCTGATCCCCATGACAGCCTCTTCCCATAAGCATGCCTTTTCAATAGACTTCACTATAGTCTTTTTTTTTGTCCCTATTTGTCATGCAATATAAACACCTCCTCCTACGGAGAGTTCGACTTACAGGTTTTGTTGTCACGATCGTTGCTTCCCATAGGTATTCAAAAGAAATTGTGTTGATTGATTTATCTTTTTTTCTTTTTAGCCACATAGCCAAGTCTGAAGCCATTTAAGTGCAGCACATGGTGAAGTACTCCCCACTCATGTGCTGATCTGTGGCAGGGAGCAGAGAGGAGAGAGGTTTTAACGCAGCATGCCCTGTGGATACCTAAGATTAGAGTAGTCCTGGTTTCATGCCATGCTCCCACGCGCATGTATGAAATCAGACGAGCACACTGCTGCTTGTAACATTGCTCCAGGATGAAAAGGACCACAGCGTCTATCACAGTCTGAAGCAATAGTAGAGCCGGTGAAGCACTCCGATAAGGAGCACCACATCTCCCCAGTCTCTGATATAGAAAATATGCTTTCCAAGTCTAAAGGGGAACTGTAAACCTTAAGTAAACATGCTGTAAATATTCTCAAGGTTAAACCCTAAGAAAAAGGTAAACATTTCCAGTGATATGGATGATGACCAAGAAGAAGGGCTTAAATTAATGTTTGTGCAAGGGCAGAAGTTGCTGATTTTGTTTAAACACATAAAAGAGTTTCTGACTTTTCACAACCAACTGCTTCAGCAACGAGATGATTATTTTTCTTGGCACACCATATCAATTATGGAGGTTTTGCCATTTAATGATGTAATAAAAAATGTATAGTTCAAAGAGCGGAAAGGTTTTGCTAAAGCTTCAGCACCCAACACACAAAGAGAGAGGAGGTAAGAAGCCCTACGTCCTCCAGAGTCCACAAAAAGTACAGCTGCTATAGGCCTAAAAAACAATCAGTGCCTGTGCTTATGGGCTTACGTCCAATACGTCACACTTGGACGGTCACAGAAAACATGCATGGGTGCTGAAGAAGCGGATACAAGGGAAAGGGGAAGGTCATCCGTATTGAAGAGGAATCCTCACACACAATATTGTGTCATGCTTCATCATCGGCAACCTCTCCCCACCCTGGAAGGATAATGCCTCCAGGGAGGACTCAACCTCCTGTTGGACTCGCCGCAGGAAGAAGCTCTTAAATAAACGTTACTGGACAGAGAGGGGATCCAGGTCAGTGAATTAAAAATACCTTAATGTATCCCAGCTATTTGCCTTTATTTGTGAGTACGTTTAGGTACGGTTAAAAAGATTGTGAGGCAGTGTTGTGAGAACTATGAATCACCCTGCCATTGAATCTAGGCCATCTCACTGTCCAGTAGCTTTACCCTTGTGGCTTTTCCCTTGTTTATGCTTCTTCTGCACCCGTACGTGTTTTCTGTGACCGGCCAAGTATGATGAATTGGGCGTTGGTTTGTAGGCACAGGCACTAATTGTGTTTTAGCCCTATAGCAGCTGTACTTTTTGTGTTAACTGATAAAGCTTCAGCCACAAGATTTTTTATAAAATATCTTTTATAAGACTTTGGTGAGAATTTTCCACAGGTTCCAAAATTCAGTTCAATACTGGCCAGCATGACTTCCTCACATCTCGAGCTCTGCAGAGGTGTCTGTTCCAGATGCTTTGGACAGAAAGTTTTAATCTTCATTTAAAAGGTCATACTTAGCATCAAATGTTTCTGTTAAGGCTTGAACTTTCTCAGCTTTTACCTGCGAAGCCTCAGTGAACACCTTTCACTCCCTGTTTGATTATATGCAGGAGGCAGCAGATCCAACCTCTTTTGTGTCTTGTCAGGAGTTACCAAAAGCATTTAGGGGCGGTCACCAGCGCTGTTTCTACTTCTTGGGTTGAAGAAGCAGGTATAACTTTGCATGAGATATGTAGAGCATTAACCTGGTCCACTCCGAACATGTTTGTTTCTCATTTAAGACTTAGCGTTCTGTATGAAGACTCTGTTAATTTTGCTTTAGGAGCTTCGAAAGCTACAATGTAGCATTTGTTTCCTGTACAAAATACATTTTGCTTTGATGCACCATAAATTGTATTGTCAGTGTAGAACTTAAACCGTTGACCTTAAATTATTAATTGATAAAAATGTTAATTAATAATGTTAACCTTAAGGTTTGTATTACTTACCTAGTCCTTATGTTCCTCAACACAGCCCTCCAATCATCCCTTTTCTCCCATAATTAAAAAAAAAAAAATTAAAATACAATTTATGTTTTAGAGAGGCAGGTAGAGGACTTCATAATGTGCGACAAATGGCGATAATAAAAAGATTATAGCGAAGTGTGGGAAGAAGCTGTCGTGGGGAAAGGACCACCTCTAAAAGTCAGGACTGGAGCGAGGAACACCGGGACTCAAGGTATAAAGATTATTGGTAAGAGAAACGTTAACGATTAATTTGTCAACAGTTTTTTCACTATCTTTACAAGGAGATACTCTTTTTGTTGTTGCTTTTAATATAGTTTCGTGACACGGTTGTGGCGCAATCGGTCACAACTTATTTGGATGCATTGATCAGATTCTACGATGGAAGGATCCGAGGTTAAGCCCAAAAACAAAATTCTGACATTAGAAATTTTGGGAATGTGAGACTGGCCCCAAAGAGCAAAATATTACTGCTGTGTTCATATAGTGATTATTCTCTAATCAAAGAAAAAACAGAAAGATAGGCATTGGGGCAAATCCTCATTCATAATATTATTGTTATTGCTGGGGTATGCATGTGGAACCCTAAAAGCACAGGATCTTGAGCTGAACATTGTGTGTGCAGAGTGGGATGCAGAGGCAGAAACAGGTGTGGGTCAATATTACCTTTGTATAGAGGTTGAGAGGCAGATATATGGTAGCAGAGGTGAAACATTTAGCTGTGAGGTAAGCAGTTCCTGTTTATTTCTATGTCTGGAAACCCTGACACTGCCGAATAAACAAATGTTCAGATGTCAGCAAAGGTCTGCCAAGTTGTCAAGCCTTGTGTCCTCTTCTCATCCAGCTCATGAGTACTGGCCCAGTGACCTCAGCTATACAAATACCACATACATATATTCTTAATGTACTGTGAAAACAGAAAAATTAAGGATAGAATGCCTTGATTAATTTTAGCCACTTATAATTACGCTGAGCTCCAATTCAGTCTATTGTTTTTTGTCTACTGTACCACCTCAGTCAAAAAACATCTATATGCAATCCAGCCTTGACCTTGCTCCGATAGGAACAGAGCAGACCTTATTAGCGGGTACACAAGCAGCCACAAGCAATTGTTTGCACCTCTTCAGTAGGGTGCAGCTTGAGACTTATGGCACAATGAACATTGGACCTATATCTGGGCATACCTGTAGCACTAAGGAAAACAAGATAGCAATAAGTGGATTATTTGAATTAATCTTAGACTCTGGTAATTAATTAATCTGGTTAGCAATCCAGTCCATTGTTTATTTGCCTATCATTCCAAACTAGGTAAGAGCCTGCCACATGCAAATCAGCCTTGGTCCTGCTCCAATGAACAAAGTCCAGCCCAATGTGCCAGATGTTCTCTTTTTTTTTATAAACATATTTCATTGATTTTGCTATTGGAAAGAAAACAAAGGCTACAAGGCCAACAAAGATCAAAATAATGGCAAAATAACGTACAAAAAGAAATTAAAAAACAGAAAGAAATGCAGGAGTCTGCACATTCAACCCCTCCACCCCCACTCCCACCAGCCATCACTTGATCAAAATGAAAATAAACACATAATAGGTAATATCCCATATTCACCCCGGCCACACTCAACCCATAAAATCATTGATTTCAATGTCGAGCAGTAGACACATTGTTCAAACAGGTTCCAATTCAATTCCAAGGTGGTCCGCTCATAACTGACATATCTTGGGGTGCTTCTGTGGGTGAACCAGATCCTTATCTACTGCCACCTCCGACCCCATACCCCATACCATGGTCCATACCATTCTTCCACACTGCCAAAGACAAAGGGGCCAAAGACTTCCACTCCTGTTCTATTTCACGCTTTGCTAAGGTCAGGCCTAGGTATTGGAGAGACAATCAATATCTAAGGTGAGTTTTGTGTCCATGGGGATCGACCAGGTGAAAACTCCGACCAGACAGGCTGTCACCCCACACCAATATTGCTGTGCAGCTGGGCAGCTCCACACTGTGTGAATAAATGTGCCCCTCTCTGCACCACACCGAAAATATGTCGGGGATGCCTCCACACCTAAGCGCCAGAGTCTGTATCGCGTAAAGTATATTTTGTGAAGATACTTAAAACTGAATTAGCTGGAGGCTAATTCACGTCAGGTTGATTAGATATGAGTGTTTAGTATATCTGTGCCACTTTGTGGTCCCCCAGATCTCCCATCAGTAGTTCACCCTCCAATGGATTGAATTCGGGTAAAGTCTGCAGGTCCACTAAATATGGGCTCAAGGCATGACGGAGCTGGAAATACCTAAGGAACTGGATGCGGTGAAGTTGATATTCTGTTTGTAGAGTTTAGAATGACTTTAGGATTGTCCGAAGCATTACATTCATCAGTGTAGAGATCCCAATGAGGTCCAGCTTACGGAAACCTTCCAGTGTGGTTACCTGCAAAAGTTGGCTACCTTTCCACAGAGGCATCCATTCCATCAATTTATTCCACCACCCCATCTGTTGGAGGGTGGAGCGCCACAAGTTAAAGACTATCCTTGTCACCCGGGAAAAGACTCTTTTTGTCTCCGCCACCATACAGGTGAAAAAGGATATGTGTGTCTTCCATTAGGCAGCCGTAAGAGTAAAATAGATTATCTAGTTAATGTGCCTACTGCTGAAATGTGCAAGTTCGTCTCTAGTTGGCAGTGGCTTGCACCCAGTCCAAGTACAGACCCTTCCTTCTAGTCAGCGTAAGGGAGTTACACAACCAAGATAACCCCTGCTCACTTTATTTGTCGCTTGGCATGAGCAGTAAGGCTTGTCTCATAGGCAGTGTGTAAAGCATTTGTATATAAAACCCACAGTAACACAGTGAAAACATTACAAATGGACAGCACACCAGTTTAGAAAAATAAACAATCTTTACCTTAACCAAAACAACAAAAATCCAACATACATAACGCAAAATATCACTTTCAAAAGGTTTTAAGCAATTCTGCCCATTGAGATCTATGGATGCATTGAAAAAGGAGGAAAGCGTCAGAAAACACAGCAATGCATCTCTTCTTGAGTCCCAGGGGAATGGAGTCGTCAGTTCTACTGCACGCTGGAGAAGTCTTGCGTCGATTCCTTACTGTGAGGAGAGGCACTGCGCCTATTTGCGGAGCCGACTCCTTTTGGCGGGGTGATGTGTTGGAAACTTAGTGCACAGGTGTGATGCGTGAGAAAATCCAACGCTGCGGATCGATGTGGCAGCGGAACATGCGATGTGTTGATTTCCACAGCTGCAAACAGGTAATGCGTTGATTCCTTCATCCGCACAGCAGGGCCTGTGTCAAAGTCAGATCGGCGGTCTCAGAAGTCAGAGACTCGATGCTCTGGACTCTGGCTGAGGTAATATGCCAGGCCATGAACAGGTGCTGCGTTAATTTTTCAGCCGCACTGCAGCAATGCATTGGTTTTTCCAAACGCACAACAAGCTTGCGGTGGGAAAAATGGCGCTGGAAGGGTGATGCGTGGATTCTCAAGTCTTGAAACAGCAGAACCACCTTCAAAGGCCCAGAACTGGAATTGGCACTACTTGGCAGGGCAGAACTCCCAGCAATGGAGTTTAGAGATGCTGCAGATGAAGTCTTTGATGGCCTTGAGAATTCCAACATGAGGCAAGCACACACAGGCCCTTGGAAAACCTTGGAAAAGAAGGATACAAGAAAGCAAATTCCAGTACTTTCACTGCCAACAGACAGAAGCAGTAACTGCAGGCCAACCCAGCAAAGCAAAACACAGCAAAGGGACAGTACTCAACCTTGACAGCTCTACATCTCTTCTTCTTGGCAAAGTCCGCAGTCCAGAAATGTTCTAAAGATGTGGGGTTATAGGTCCAATACTTATACCCTTTTTGGCTTTTGAAGTAGGCATACTTCAAAGGAAAGTCATTGTTGCCCACAATATCCAGGCTTCAATCACTCAAGGCGCTGAGGGGGGGGGTCCGCAGATCTGTTTAGCGGAAGAACCAGGTCTTGAGGGTCTTTCTGAAGGTGTTCAGGTAGGGGGCGCGTCGGATGTCTGCTGGTAGCTCGTTCTAGGTCTTGGCTGCAATGTGAGAGAAGAATCTTCCGCCTGCTCTGGCTCTGTGGATGCGCTGGGTTTTGGCCAGTGCGAGGTTGGAAGATCGGAGGATTCTATTTGGTACGTGGAAGTTGATTCTGTCGTTGAGGTATTTGGGTCCGTTGTTGTGTAGGCATTTGTAGGCGTGAGTGAGGATATTAAAAGTGACTCTTTTCTCCACGGGGAGCCAGTGGAGACTTCGTAGGTGTTGGCTGATGTGTTTGAGTTGGGGATGCTAAGGACGAGTCTGGCAGCGGTGTTCTATATTGTCTGGAGTTTGCGGAGTAGGGACTTGTTGATGCCGGCGTAGAGTGCATTTCCATAGTCCAGTCTGCTTGTGATGGGTGCTTGGGTGACTGTCTTCCTTGACTCAGGGGGGATCCACTTGAAGGTCTTGGGGAGGATGCGGAGGATGTTGAAGCAGCTGGAGGTGACGGCGTTGACCTATCGGTTCATGGTGAGTGATGAGTCGAGTACGATGCTGAGGTTCTTGGCGTGGTCTGAGGAGGTAGGTGGGCTTCTGAGGGCAGTCGGCCACCAGGTGCTGTCCCATGCAGAAGGGGTGGTACCAAGGAAGAGGACTTCTTTCTTCTCGGCGTTTAGCTTCAGGCAGCTGTTGGTCATTCAGACTGCGACATCTTGCATTCCTTTCTGGAAGTTGAGTTTGGCAGTGGTAGGGTCTTTGGTGAGGGAGAGGATGAGCTGGGTGTCGTCAGCGTAGGATACGATGTTGAGGCCGTGTTGTCAGATGATGGCTGCGAGGGCAGCCATGTAGATGTTGAAGAGGGTGGGGCTCAAGGATGAACCCTGTGGGACTCCACAGGTGATTTTCGTGGGGTCGGAGAGGAAGGGTGGGAGTCTGATCCTTTGGCTTCTTCCGGTGAGGAATGATCGGATCCAGTCCAAGGCTGTTCCTTGCATGCCTGCGTCGTGTAGTTTGGCAACTAGTGTGTGGTGGGAGACATTGTCGAAGGCCGCTGATAGGTCGAGTAGGATGAGGGCTGCGGAGTGGCCTTGGTCCAGGAGGGTGCGGATGTTGTCTGTGGCGGCGAGTAGGGCAGTCTCTGTGCTGTGGTTGCTTCGGAATCCGGATTGGGACGGGTCGAGGACGGCGTTTTCTTCAATGAATCATGTCAGTTTCCTGTTGACTGTTTTCTCTGCAACTTTGGCTGCGAAGGGGAGGAGCGAGATGGGCCGATAGTTCTTGAGGTCGGTGGGGTCAGCTGTGGGCTTCTTGAGCAGGGGTCTGACTTCTGCACGCTTCCAGTCATCTGAGAAGGTGCCTGTTTTGAAGGTGGTGTTGATGCTGTGTTGTAGTTTGGGTGCGATGGCGGCCGCGACTCTGTGGTAGATGTGAGGGGGTCAGGGGTCGGTGGGGGCCCCGGAGTGGATGCTTTTCATGGTTGAGGCAGTGTCTTCGGCCGTGATCGGTGTCCAGTTGGAGATGGTGGGCTTGTCGCAGAGGTTTTGGAATGGGGTGATGTCTGTGGATTTGCTGCGTGGGTTGGTGAATTCTTGAATAACACTGAAAAGTTCCTTGGAGTTGGCCAGGATTTTGTTGTGGATGAAGTTCCTCTTGGTGGCTCTGATCTGGTTGTGATAGTCTGTCATGGCATCCTTGTAGGTGGTGTGGTTTTCAGTTGTCTTGGTGCTTCTCCAGTTCTTCTCCAGGTGCGCCTGGCTTCTTGGAGAGCGGTGGTGAACCAGGCGGCTTTCCTGGGGTGTTGTCTGTTGGGTTTGCGTAGTGGGGCGAGCTCGTCTGCATAGTTGGAGATCCAGGTGTGGAGTTCTCTGGCTGCGTCATTTGCAGCAGGTGCCCAGGTGTGGTTGTCTCATGTGAGGGTGGAGTTAAGTTGCTCATGGGTAACCTAGCTCCAATTCCTTCGTGGTGGGCGTGGGTCTGGTTTGAGTGCCTTGGGTTTATTGATGGCGAAGTGTACGCAGTGGTGGTTGGTCCATGGAGGATGTGTTGTGTGGCTGAATTGGACGCTGTTTCCTGCCGCAAAGATGGGGTCGAGAGTGTGTCCTGCTCTGTGGTTCGGTGTGTTGACGAGTTGTTTAAGTCCAATGCGGGCGAGGTTGTCACGAAGGATAGTGGAGTTGGGGTCGCTGGGGTTGTCGAGGTGGAAGTTCAGGTCTCCAATGAGTATGTGGTTTGTTGAGGAGATGGTGTGGGGTGCGATGAAGTCGGTTATGGTGGTGGCGAAGGGTGTTCGGGGGCCGGGGGTTCTGTAGACGAGGGTTCCTCGGAGTGTAGCTTTGGAGGTGGTCTGGATCTGGAAGTGCAGGTGTTCGGCAGAGGGGAAGGTTTCGATGGAGGTGGTGAGGCCGAGGGTGTTCTTGTGGGCGATGGCGAGGCCCCCTCCTGGGTGGTTGGGGCGGTCATTCCTTTGGATCTTATTTCCGTCGGGGATGGCGGTGCTGAAGTCGGGGGCGGAGGATGCGTTGGTCCAGGTCTCTGTTAAGAAGGAGATGACTGGCGAGAGAGAGTCGAGTAGGTTCCAGATTTCCATGGTGTGTTTGTGTACGAAGCGTACGTTGAGAAGGATGCATTTTAGGGTGTCGCCGGTGCTGGCTTCGGCTGTGATGGAGGCCGGGTTGGCGGTGAAGGTCTGGTGGCAGTGGAGGCAGGAGAACTGGCCGTGGGTCGTGTTTGGCAAGGCCTGTTGGCATTCTCTAAGTCAACCAGGGTTGAGTGCAAGGAGAGTGGTAGTGTCGTAGCGATGGGTAGTGGGAGGTCCAGGGTTCCTGGCGCTGGCTGTGGTCGGGTCGCGGACGGGCGCAGCCAGCAGCACCAGCAGTGCACCCAAAGCGCGCATCTGCTGCACGACCGCACAACGGCTGCCATTAAGTAGGGGAGGGGGGGAGGGAGGAGAGGCTGGGAGGTGGGAGCGTGGGAATTCCAGGGGGGAGGGGCCGCAGGGGCAGCAGCGGCGAAAGGCAAAAGGAACAGGCAGGCACGAGAAAATAAAAACAGTGGTGGAATTAGAGCAAGACACAGATGGGCACAATAACAGTGGAACAACAGGGAATAATTAAGGAAAAAAACGGCTGAGAAAGGTTACAATGGTTGCAGGCAATCTGGTCCCAGTTGGAGCGGGCAGCAGGCGCAGGAGCGGGCAGCAGCCTCGAACCTCCCAAGGAGGAGGTCGGGTCTGGAGGCAAGAGACGGCACAGCGGAGCTGCGGGGAGAGAGTGGACCTAGACCAAGGGTCGGAGGTCTTACTGCCTTGGCTTCAGACACACTACAGGGGGTGAAGACAGCATTGTGAGAGGTCAGGCACATGCTCCCTTTGTGTGGCTGTCTAGAGTGAATGCTCAAATAACCCAGCTGTCAGCCTAAACCAGACATTGATTCCACATGCAGGCAGAGGCACAGGATGGTAAAGCAAGTTAATGCCCACTTTCTAAAAGTGTCATTTTCAAAGACACAATTTAAAAACCACCTTCACTAAAAGATGTATTTATAAATTCTGAGCTCAGGGAGCCCAAACTCCAAATCTCTATCCCTTCCCAATTAATAGTTTCACTTGTGTGATGTTACAAGGCAGCTCCCATTATAACCTATGGGGGCCTTACCATAACCTTTTCATAGTGAAAAACTAAATTAGCAGTATTTCGCTATCAGAACATGAAAAACACATCAGTACATGTCCTAACTTTCAAATACACTGCACCCTGCCCATGAGGCTACCTTGGCCCTACCTTAGGGGTGCCTTCCATGTAGGAAAAGGGAAAGTTTGGGCCTGGCAAGTGGGTGCACTTGCCACGTCGACATGGCATTTAAAACTGTTCTCACAGACACTGCAGTGGCAAGCCTGAGACATGTTTTCAAGGCTACTCATGTGGGTGGCACAAACAGTGCTGAAGGCCCACTAGTAGCATTTGATTTACAGGCCCTGGGCACACACAGTGCATTTTACTAGGGTCTTCCAGCAAATCAAATATGCCAATCAGGGATAACCAATTATAAACTCAATTTACATAGGGACAACTTGCACTCTAGCACTGATCAGCAGTGTTAAAGTGCCCAGAGTACACAAACCAGCAAAAAACGAAGTCCACCATACAGTCAAAAATGCAGGGGGTAGAGGCAAAAGGACGGGGTAAATCAAGCCAAGGATGACAGGTCTAACACGTGTCCCCTCCAGCTGAAAGTCAGAAGAACTACCCATCCTCCTGGGAGTTCTCATCACTAAGGTGGAAGAATCGAACAGATCATCAGGAAAGCATGTTCTATACCAAGGCGGTGTTCCACCATAAAGTCCATCCCCTGTAAGGAAATGGACCACCTCAACAGTTGTGGATTCTCACTCCCATCTGCATTAACCATCTGAACCCGGAAAGTAGTACCAACCAAGTAGAGCCTTAGCTTTTTCAGTACCCAGACTACACCAAAAGCATCCCTTACAATTGTGCTCTGCCTCTGTTCCCAGGAAGTAACCTTCTGCTGATGAAGGACACAGGTTGGTCTAGGCCCTCTTCATTTAGCTGCCCCCACATCATGCTCTGAAGCATCTGTTTGCACAACAAATTCCTTGGAGAAATCGATATTCTTGAGCATGGGCGCCGTGCACATGGCTGCCTTCAGGGCATCGAAAGTCGTCTGACAAGCCTCAGTCCAAATCCCTTTTCCTGGGCTGCTTCCCGGAAGTCAGGTCAGTCAAGGGGGCACCAATGGTGCCATAGCCCTTGCCAAATCTCTTGCAATAACCAATGAGACCTATGAAGGCTCTCACCTATGTCTGACTCTTGGGGGGCTCCCAAGCCAGAATGATATCAGTCTTGGGTTGGAAGGGCACCACCTGCCCGCGTCCTACCTGGTGTTTCAAGTACCCAACAGACCCCTGCCCTTTCTGGCAGTTACTGGCCTTGATAGTGAAGCTTGCTTTTTGCAGGGCATTCAACACTTCCCAGAAGTGATGCAAATGATACTCCCAGCTAGAGCTGAACACTGCAATGTCATCCAGGTCAGCACCGCTGAAACCCTACAGGCCAGCCAAGAACTGGTTGACCAACCTCTGAAAGGTGGCACGGGTGTTCTTCAACCTGAAGGGCATGACACGGAACAGGAAAGGCCCTTGTGGCATTGAGAATGCTTACCTCTCTTTGGCCCCATCAGTCAAGGCAATCTGCCAGTACCCAGACCATAAGTCAAACATACTGAGGAACTTGGATACTCCCAACCAATCTATGAGCTCATCAGCACTGGGGATGGGGTGCACATCAGTCTTAGTGACAGAGTTGAGCCCACGGTACTCCACACAGAACCGCCATTCTGGTGGGGCACCGGGTGCAGCAGCCTTTAGGACCAAGACCACTGAGATAGCCCAAGGACAGTTGGAGGGCTCTATCACCCCTAATGCAAGCACCTTGGAAACCACTTCCTTGATGCTGGCTTTGACCTTGTTAGTCAACCTGTAGATTGTATGTTTCACAGGTTGATTATCCCCAGTATCCACATTGTGGGTACACCAATAGGTGACTCCTGGGGTCAAGGAATACAGAGAGGCAAACTGTCCCAGCAGCTAGCGACAGTCACTCTGCTACTCCAGGGTCAAGGTTGGGGAGAGGTTTACACCCTCCACGGACCCATCCAGCTCCTTGGTAAACAGGAAGTCAGGAAGAGACGTCCTGTCTTCTTCCATTCCATCATCTGTTGCCAAGGGCATGGTCAATTCAGACCACTCAAAAAGTGGTTTGAAGCAGTTCACACGTAGGACCCTGAAAGAGTTCCTGGGAGCCTGAATGTCCACCAGGTAGGTGACAATGCTGTTGCGTTCCTTCACCTCAAAAGGCCTGGACCATTTGTCCTGGAGAGCTCAGAGCTCCACTGGGGCCATGACCCACACTTTCTGATCAGGCTGAAACTCAGCCAGAGTCGCATTCTGGTTATATTAGCGTTTCATGTCCTCCTGGCTTGCTTCCAGGTTCGCCTGAGCGAGTCTCCTGAAGTGCGCAGTCTGGTGTCTGAAGGCCAGCATGTACCTAGACACATCATGGGGAGGGGTTCCTGGGAGCTTGCTCCCAGCCTTCCTTCACCAGACTAAAAGGTCCTCTCACAGGGTGCCCATACAGCAGCTCAAAGAGGCTAAAGCCAATCCTTTCTGCACTTCCTCCCTGTAAACAAAGACAAGGCATTGCAAAAGGATGTCCCACTTATACCTCATGGAGTCTAACAGACCCCAATCATGCCCTTCATGTATTTTTAAATTCTGATCTCAGGGAGCCCAAACTCCAAATCTGTATATCTTCGAAATTGAACGTTATACTTGTAAGATGTTAAAAGGTAGATCCAGAGAGAACCTATGGGAGAGATAGTCCTTGCCCTAGTAAAACATTAAATTTGCAGTATTTCACTATCAGGGTATGTAAAACACACCAGTATATGTCCTACCTTTCACAGACATTGCATCCTGCCCATGAGGCTACCTTGGACCTACCTTAGGGGTGCCTTACATGTAGAAAAAGGAAAGGCTTGGCCTGGAATGTGGGTGTGCTTACCAGGTTGACATGGCAGTTTAAAACTGCACTCACAGGCACTGCAGTGACAGGCCTGAGAAAGTTTGCAGGGCTATTCATGTGGGTGACACAATCAGTGCTGCAGGCCCACTAGTAGCATTTGATTTACAGGTCTTGGGGACACACAGTGCACCCTCCTAGAAACTTACCAGTAAATCAAATATGCCAATTATGGATAACCAATTATAATCTCAATTTACACAGGCAGTGGTAAAGTGCCCAGAGTACACAAACCAGCAAAAAAAAGCCCAGCATACAGTCACAAATGCAGGAAATAGAGACAAAAAGACAGAGGAAACCACACCAAGGATGCCAGGTCTAACACAAACGCATACAGAAATAATTTTTTATGTGCAATCTCATTAACCCTTGTAGCTGTCTTACTGGTATTATAGCCTTTGGGCTATGTGCTGTGGGATAGCTCTGTTAATCTATCTGTACTGGCATATCGCACAACCTACAAGATGAGTTTGAAAGCTTTATAAACATTTTGTGATACTGGGGTGTACTGCAAAATTAGACCAAAATGTACAGTAACAACTCTGTGGATCTTTCTATATTGATATATTGATGTAGGGTGTAAAGCAGGATTGAGGTGCCTTTTAAGAGTTGTCTGCTTGTTTTATGATTCCAGGGTGCACTGCTGCACTGTGAGAGCTCTAATGATATGTAGTTACTTTAACAGAAAAATGTACTCTAGGCCACAATACAGATGTTAAAAGTCATCAGGTGTCAGTACTTTGAAACCAAAGGACAGTGCAAACCCAGATGCATTGCAAAAGTTTTTCAAATTTCTTAGGACTATTGAACTAGCTTATCGTATATGTCAGGCTTGAGGTGCATTAGAAGAACTCCCTTGATGTCTCAGTAGTAGGAAAGGATAAAATAGCTGTGTATAACAACAGCTCGATGTATGTCTCAAATAGTGGGTATATAATGCATGATGCAAGTCAAGTGTGATTGTTGTGCCAGGGCATAGCACATCGCTGCGTAATGTTCAAGTAGCAACTTAACTACTCCTTTGTCTGTTTTATTTTAATTTTTTTCAAATATTTAATTTATCTAACATTTATTGTATTTGGACAAATGGCATGTAATGTCATCAGGGTCAAAGGATGTGTGACATCATATCCTGTGATGTCATTGGGGTCAAAGGGCATGTGGTGTCACTCCTGCTACCCCAGGCATTTTGCTAAATTGACGCCCATGCTTAAAGCCCTTTGCCACTTTACTTTTGCCTGTGGGCTATCACTTGCAAAAGGTCCAGTGAGGCCCTTGGATTTCTAGGCAGGATGCAGCTACGCTGCCTCTGCTGGTACAGATTCTGATGGTGTGCAAACAGCCAGGAAATTGCGATGTGCTGTTTCGTTTGATAATAACCCCAGAGAAAGCGGTTTGGTTTGTACAAGTGAAAGAAAACAAAAACTATTAACTGTACAAGCCATGTATATGAGTATGTTATTACTATGATGACAGCATGTTGAGGTTTAAGAACACAAATATTTCATGTATAAGCACTATCTTTAAACTAAGCACATTTTTCACATAACAAGTCACAAGTAAAAATTCAAAACAGAGATCCAACGCCTAACACACACAATAGTAAAGACAACCTTGAATGACAAACCGAAATGACAAAAAAATCATTCCCACAGAATATGTTTAGAGAGCAATGCTTATTACGAATATAACTTAAGAGTAGGGTTTTTTTTAATTGCTTAGTAATCAGATTATCAGCAGGCAGCCCAAGCTATCTCACGACCAAGACACATATCCAGAGTCAAATCCAGATCCCCTCCTAAAGAATCGATCGCAGTCAATACCCGTAGGATGTCTCTGCTGAAAAGGGGTAGGGTGGTGGTTGATTACTCAACAATAACATTGGATCCTTATTGGGCCAAGCACTCCTCTAAGCCTAAGCATTACTTTCCTGTGGAATTTGGTTAATGCAAGCCTGGTACAGAAACTACACATGAATGTGTACTGCTATCATGTTATATGGTAAGGATGTTGCTTATCGAGGGTTGTGGTCTATGTGCTTGAAAACATGCTAATTTCTTCCTCTAGAACTATTGGCCTGAGGTTCAGAGACATTTTACTGGCCAAACAATTTACGACAGATACTTAGAACATGGTACAGTCTGTTTGATAATTGTTAATGATGGAGGCAGTAGATGGGCTAGACTCCTCGAGGGCTGGCCTACTGCTTACCACTTTGAAGTTTACTGATCTACTGATCGGATTGAGCTGTGGTTTGACGTTGTAGGTGACAACGTGACAATTATCTGGCAACGTAATTTTAATTTTAGAAGGCATTTTTTTGCAACTCACTCAAATTAGGCCAACTTGGCTTTGTTAAGGACCAGTGGTGTGATCTTGATTCCTTAAGGGGTCAACATTCTAGTCACTCGCAAAAAGGGAAGCTTTTTCCACAGGCTCTCCCAACCACCTCTCTTTTTTGGCTGCTCTGAGTCCGATCCAGTTCCTGAGGCTACGTATACAGTTGAAATGTAATCCAACGCCCAAGAGAAATATTATTTATCAGTCTTAACTCTTAAATGGCTACATGACCACTCGCAACCAAAAGAGTAATGACCTCATGATCATCTCTCTCAACCACAATGGGTTTGCTCATTCAGGAAGAAAGTCCCTAAGTATTTGAGGTGCAAACACCCATGCACAGTTCTAATGCAAGAAACACATCTGGTGCTAGGAAGTTGAAGCACAATTGAGTTGGTCAGTTGTTTTTGTGTGTAACTCAAAGTTATCCTCCCAGGATACACCGATTTCGATGACACACAGAAAGGGAGGTGTAGTAATTGTATTCAGAAAAGTACTGCTGTTACATATCTTGAAATCCTGGTCAGACCTGTGAGGTCAATTTGGCTTTTCAAACATTTATCTCATGTGCACATAGTACTTGCTGTTGTATAGACTACTTCCTCTCACCGCTTTCATATTGTGGAAGAACTCGTTAACAAGAATAGCATTGTGCTGCATGCCTGACTGTGATGCTCTAGACAAAGTCTAAATCATAGTTTAACTAAACCACTGCCTATAACAATGCACATGAATAAAAGCTACAGGAGGACAAACATATGTTACGTCAATATATCAGCACATTCTTTGAATCCAATAAGGGTTCAATTGATTCTGCTTAAATATCATGGAATGGTGGGAGGACTTAAACCAGGAATGTAATGATAAGGGAATCATCCACAGCCAAGACGAAATCCAAGCAACTCGGTTTGACCTAGCGATTTATGGTGATTCCTTTTAGGTTAGTGCCATGGCAGCTAAAATATCTGGGCATTTATTCCTAATAGAAACCTGGAAAATATGTTGAGGGACAACTAAAATCTTATCTTGGATAACATAATGTGTGGAGGGTTCAAAATGTAAAAATTATAGTAGCCCAAGATTTAACTACATTTTTAGTAGTATACCTTTGAAGATATTCTCTGTTTTCATAAGAACAATATCTGGAAAAACTGAATTGTATATGTTTGGCCAAATACAGATTTAGACTGCAGATGTCAAAGGCTGTGCGATCCCAGTGGCCGTGGGACTCAGTTGCTGCATACAGCTTGTACTGGGTAGTTCACTTTCAGTCTGTCTCACTAATATACACTATTCTCCTGCACTGAGATGCTGTTACGAGTATATTTATAGAGAGACATCTTACAAATATAAAGCGGTCAATTTTTTTTATGGAGACTTTCAGAAACTATTGTTTTCCAAGAACACTACCAATACAGCCTCAGATTACACATGATAAAATGCACCTAGGGCTGTAAAGTTGGATGGTAAGCTACATCCAAAAGGGTCCATCTATCAACAGTTACCTACTATTAAGACCTTGAGGGCCTGATGCACAAAGCATTTTTGAGGTCACAAAGAGCACAATTTGCAGAATCGGACTCTTTGCAACTTAAAAAATCCTTGTTTAAACGTGCAAACATCACATTGTTATTCGGTAACTTGTTACTGAATCGCAATTTGCACTAGCGACCTAAATCAGGTTTGGTATTTGGAAAGGGGTGTGTTTGAGTTGTCCCTTCCAAATACCGAAATGGTATGGTGTGTATTAATGTTTTGCAATCAAATTCTGGTCCCAAATCATTAATAATTTACCGACTACAAAAATGCAGTGGTAACACATTCAAAATGGGAAGGGGTCCCCAAAGGAAACCTTCCCATTTGTGATTAAAAACAAATCTTTGTTTAAAATGAAGTAGTGCTCCACGGGACCACTGTCTCTTCTTAAACAAACAAAACATGAAAGAAACTTTTCTTTTAGAATGTGGTCCTGTTTCCTTTAGGAAGCAATCATACTTAGTTTAAGAAGCAATTATGACCTGCCTCATTAATATTCATGAGGTATGGATGATTTGCGACCCACAATGAACCTCTAAATTACATTTGACACTGTAATACATTATGAATTCTGGTTTCCAACTAGCGATTCAGTAGGAATCCCAATCTGGAAATCACAATTCCTAATGTTAGTACACCTGTCCCTTATTTCTTGGGAGACATGAGACAGCAGAGTAAAAAATGTAGTTACATCAGCTAACTAGTTGGATCCCAAGACAGTGCACTATTGCTATTCAAAAACAAGCATTTGCAATGCAATAGGTCTCCGATTTGTGAGAGTTAGAGTTATTGGCTCTGTAAATGATCATGTCTTTTACCCATGTGTTTTGGTTTGGAGTGGAGTGTAAAGTGTGTGGTGTGGAGTGGAAATATGTGGGTTGGATTGGAAATATGTGGTGTGGATTTGTGTAGTGGAATTATGTGGAATGGTGTGCAGTGGAATTATGTGGATAGTAATTATGTGGTATTGACTACACTGGAATTATGCGGAGTAGGATTGTGTGTCATGGAGTGCAATTATGTAGAATGGTATTTGGGGTTGATGAGTGGTTTGTAGTGGAGTGTATTATGTTGTGTGCTGTTGAATTTGGCATTATGTGGAATTCTGTGGTGTGGATTGCATGTATGTGGTGTGTTGTGTAATTGTGTTGTTGTATTGGATTATGTGCTTTGTTGTCAAATTATGTGGCATGGAATACAAATGTGTAGAGTTGAATTGTGTGGTGTGGAAGTGAGTGGGGTTGAGTGAATTTATGCCGATTAGAATTATGGGGAATGGTGTGGAATATATTTGTGTGGATTGTGTTACCAACTTTAAAAATGATGAAGCATATTTACAAAGAAAGGCAGCCTTTCATTGTGTACAAATTCAGGAAATTAAAAAACATTCCCATCAAAAAATGTTGGAAATGCACAAATGTCTCTTCAATTTCAGACCAAAGCAAGGGGGAGCTGCAAACAAAACATACACGTTCAAAATGAGCAGTCAAAAAAGAAAATAGTTCCAAGACCAAACACTTCAACACACCGATGGAAACTTACTAGTAGTTCCGACCTGCTCTCTGGGCATTAATAAACAGCAATAAGCACTGGCAAAGCTAATAGGTTTTGCCTATGCAAGAGCTATTGGTTTTGCCGATGTCTTTTAGTCATATTATACAGCGCGTGGCTGTGCAGCATGGCTAAAAGTCAAGTTAAAAGAAAAGCAATAGGACCTAGGCAGCACTGGAAGAAATGGGCAAGCAAGGAAGGCAGTAGGGG
Organism: Triturus cristatus; assembly: GCF_964204655.1. Lineage (NCBI taxonomy): Eukaryota > Metazoa > Chordata > Amphibia > Caudata > Salamandridae > Triturus > Triturus cristatus. Next base: position 1,270,126,951 of record NC_140585.1, on the reverse strand, counting down.
GAAGTGGTTACTCAAAGCTCTTTCAGGCATTTAGTTTTTCTGGCAGGTGAACAGAAGTAAAAAAAAAACGAAGCCTTAGCTAAGAGAAGTTAAACTGATGACTGAATGCTGGCCCTATCACACACCTGAATCAGCGTTCTACTACCTGGGGTAGCAAAATACTTAGCTGATATAGTTCAATCACTATCTCGTAGGATGGAGGCTGCACACTGCACAAACCTCTAGTTGGCACCACTAGCCTACCTACGTGCAGGCGATACCACTGGCGATACATAAACAGCACATGCTCTTGGGTGCACAATGACACGTTGCCATGAGCTATAGCTGGAACCAGTCCTCAAAGATCCAAGAGTGATTCAAGAGTCTAAAATGCTGCAATGGCATGACTTCTTCTACAATCGACCAGGGCAAAGGACATTTGAGGCCCATTGAGGTCATATCTGAACGCCTGCGACCTTGTGCAGTAAACGAGGGAATGAAGTGGGGAGCCCATGAAATGAGCTGTAATACTGATGCCCTTCTATGAATCTCAAACGTGAACAAATCTTTAAAAAGCTCTGATTTGTTGCCCTCTTTTCCAGAGAATTCCGCCCAATAGTCAATTACATTACCTTATATTTGCACTGTACATGCTTTCGCCATGCTTATATGATATTTGCTTTACTCTTTATTCTCCTGAGTGTAAGCATAACACCCCGCCTAAAACGGGATAAGCAAACAAAAAAAAAAGACTTGCATACCCTGGCAACTCGAAATTTGACCTTAAATTCGCTTCTCTGGCTGTTAAAACTGAGCTCTGCACTTTGGGACAAAACACATCATGCATTTCTAATGCCCTATCCTGGCACATATACACACTCCCGCCGCTTCCCTTCCTAAAATACTGAGCCAAGTGATGCATATTCTGACCAGTGACTGAAAGAATTATGTGAGGAAATCGCTAATGGGATAGAGCCTACAATCTAAGAGTAAGAAAGTTTCCATAAAGGTAACTTTATCCTAGCCCTCCCTTACTCTGAAATTGTGAGTAGATTCAATGGCAAATGGAAATGAGAAAGAAAGAGAGCACTGGGCAGTTAAGATGTATCTTGCATCACTCCAGGAAGGAGCATCGAGAGTGTATGTAGTGCTGACAGAACACTTGAGTGGGCAGTCCATATTGGTACTGTCATGTGTCTTCTACAGGTGGATACCTGGTCTTGGCTTGGAATTCTCACTGCAGTGGAGGAACAGAGCGGAGAGATTTATGGGTATGAGAGATGAGGCATAATGGCCGGAGCTGCCGACTTTGGAACTGGTGAACCAGGCTCGAGTCCCGGAATCAGCTCAACACTCTGTGATTCTAGGCAAATCACTTTATTTCTCTGTGCCTTAAAAATGTAAAATGTTATCTGGTGCTCATGTAAAGCACTATATAAATCTGCAATAAAAAACTGTGATTTGCAGAAATACAGAGAGATGGTGACGGAGAATTATGGGTCTGTGATTCCCGTCAAGGATGGGATATGCAACACTTTTCAATATAGTGCTGCTGCCTAAGCTTCTGTGTATGCTTATTAACATTCCAATACTGCTGACAAGCATATGCTTTGGGCAGCCAATAAATTAATGGAGACAATGGAGAGTGAGCTGGGGAGACACTCATGGTGCCTTACCTAAGGGTTTGGGCAGGGCAGGCGGCACTGGTGGCATCAGCAATGAGTGCTCATTTTTGGTATCTTTCTTCTGAATCGCTGCCTCTTGTGGAGGTGGACAGACAGCAGCGAATATTACAATGAATACATCGCCCTCTTCCCAGACTCCAACAATATGTAAATACAGTAGCATGCAAAAAGTGGGCCTGAGACCGATTGTCGGAGGGAAGGGAAGTGTGCAGACCTGTACTCCCCAGAGCTGCGCTTTTGTTATAATGCCTACGTGCCCCCGACGGCAGAACCCAAAGTGCAACAGCAGATGATGAAACCAGACCTTCTGCAATTACTAGAGCTTCGTGGCCCTTGTCAAGGCTCCCCCTGCCAAGGGCTCCCTGGAAACATAGGCACACATCACAGGTGAAGCTTGGGTTGTGCGTGCTGCAAACAGAGCACACTCTGCCGGAGACACTGCATGCACGGAAACACTGCACACGAGACTTAGTATTCAATGTTGGAAAGTGAATTGCTTGCAATCTAGGGGAGGGAGGCAGCAGAAGGGCACTGTGGTGATAAAAGAAAGGAGCATGGCTGCATTGCTGAAAGAAGAAGGGCTGTGGCTGCGCCCCTTTCTTTTATCAACATGGCACCCACTTCACGGCCACTGAGCATATGGAGAACTAATGGAGCCGAGGCTCAGTGAACCAAACAGGGACGCGGGGGAAGGTGGGGCAGGCATGAAGCAACATGGGAAGAGGTGGCAGCTACGGGCACCGAAGGGCAAACAGTAACATACACTGGGCCAGGGAAACTCTGTTCACATTTTTTTTAAGTTCCTGAACAGAAAATAATAAAGAAAAAGCAGAAGCCTACAAGTCCTACGACGTTACTCCAGGCAACCGAACAACTTGCTAAACAGGAGAGCACAGGAAGCTAAATTACCCACTGCTAAACAAAGAAGTTTACAAGACAAATAATTAAATAAATCAAAAGCAATGGGAGGAGTCAAAGCCCATAAAGTATATACAACACATCATCATGACAGCCTAATAGAGCGAGAAGTATAACATTTTCCAGGTCATTTAGACCACTACACGAAAATTGGGTGGAAGAACTCTTTAGCTGAAATTGGAGTTGCATGCGATTTCCTTTGATGTTCCACTACATTTAAAAATTGGTGTTTAAAACGGGTAATGACGAGTTTACATGTTATTTGTGCTATCTTGTGTGTAATATTGCCACATTTTCTGAGTTTTACGGTTGTTGCTACCACCAGAACAGTTCTTCATCAGCAGTAGCACAAAAACGGACAAATAAGTCTTTTTTCTATTTTTGCTGTAGCATCAGTGTACAAAAGAAGCAACTGCTGTTTTAAGAGGCCATGTGGATATTAAAACCCTGCTGTTTTAGAACTCTAAAATCCACATACACAGTCTATGTTTTCTGACAGCTGCATCTAGTCACATGGTGATGTAATAAATGTGTAAGCTCATATTTTTAATTTATAATTGAGCTGTTGGAACATCTTTAGAAAAATTGATGTCTTTGATATTTTGTTGTTTGGTTTTTAATGAAGGCATAATTTTTTTGGCAGTCTGATCAGACAGATGGAGCCGTGCGATCCTTTCTATTATGCCTCATACGCCCCCGTTTTCTTTCAACAGTCTCTTTAGGGGTGCGGAGGAGGTCTGATGCACCAGTTTGCATCAGATGTAACATACATTTTTGCCCGCCATAGGCAAATAGATGAATGCTAATGTCATGATATGTGCCTTTTGACAGGACAAATGTGGGTCCCAGAAGACCTTTTCTAGTTATTTAGTATTGTGTAAAATGACTGGGAGATTGACCTCATGCCTGTCTGAAAAATTACTGTTTATTTCCTGCACACATTTATGAATTTTATACATCAAACAGACTGGACAGCGATAATTTTCCTTTTCATGGAACGCAAGTTACTTGTCTCTGATTATGAGAGTCCAGGAGTGGGCTGTAATACTGTGTAAAGAGAAACCTGCATATTACACTCTGAAGAAATAAACATGTTGCTCGTTTGATCTTCTATAGCTTCTATTGCCCAATGAGAACTCAACAAACAACAAAGTGATCCAAGGAGTGCTGTATTAACTTTAGCTACTGGTGATCAGTCAGGGTGGAATTCCAGCCCACCGTTTTTCTCCCACTGTTCCACTCTAGTCAGAGGCCTGCCACGTGCCAGCCACCCTTCTGCAATAGAATAAGTTCAGTCCGACCTGCCAGACCCAGTGCCTTTCAGAAAGGAACGCATCAGTCCCAGACAGTCTACTCAGGACTGGTTAGTGAGACATAACTCGAGTCCTGTGCCACAGTAATCATGGGGCACACGTGTGGGCATACCTGTCACACGCGAGTTGTTTACGGCAACAAACAACAATGTGATGCCAGGAATGCCAAGACTTGCACTCGCTCAGGGCGCATTCCAGTGAAGTGACAGTCCGCAGTGCTTTAAATGGGCCGGTACTGTCCGGTATTGAGTACCAACACTTTTTTTATTTTAACAGGGAGAGTACCAGCACTTTCTCCAGAAGATATAATATTTTTAATTGGAGAGTACCGGCACTTATTAGAAACAAGCAGGTACTCTGTTACAGAGTACCTGCACTTCTTTTTTTCCCATTTCAAGCACTGGACAGTCGGACAGACTGGAATGCAGCTCGCAGCAATTACCAGTTGCTGAGATTAAATCAAGCCTTCCATGCATCACCTTTTTGTTCTCCTCTGTGCAATGAGATGTATAACATTAAAAAATACTTCACAAAAGCAGAAGTGCTTTTCAGATTGTTTCAGCACCAGATTCGAATACATGCATTAAAAATCAGATAGATATAACAGAACTGTTAGTTAAGGGTCAGCTATTTCGCAGAGAAACTGCTGTCCTTAGGACCACGTTAAGTAGTCATTAGAGGATAGTAACTGACTCCATGTTCTTCAAAATAATGAAGAAAAACCCAAGGTGAGGGACCATTATACTCAACATTATCCGATGTTCGAGTCAAAACAGGGCAGTAATTCCAGTCTTTCCTTCTTAATTTGCAAGGAAACACCAAGAGGAGGGATCATCATTCTCAATGTGATTTAAGGTTCGAAAAGAAGGACAGAGAAATTCTCATCTCTAACAGGAAAGACACCTTCGCGTCCCAGATGACAGCGGAAAAAAATGGGCAATTCCAAAATATCGATAGTGGATACAGCGGCTGTGTGAACTCATGCTAACTTCAACAGAAAGTGGATTGGCACAAATATCAAAAAGGATTTGGTGCAGCTAGGTGACGAGCTGTGTGTGCCCACAAAAAAACACAAGAGATGACAGGCAAACCTGTGACCCAGTTTTGCCTCCAGAAAACACATTTTTTAATGGACCCTGAACCATTTTTATTTTAGGCGCGGTGATGCTGATGCGATATTTCACTTGAGGACTGGAATCAACAGCACCATTGAATAACAAGATGTTGGATAATATTTATCCAGCACTTTATACCACTCGATATCAGAAGGATGGAGGACTGAGATGGTCTTTTAAATTAGTGACCTTCAAATCATAGCATATCAGTGATAAGTTTTTACCTTGATGAGCTCCTGCACAGAAAACAAAAAATAATCCCTTGTTTACCTAAGGAATAATTGGACAAGGATGGTTAACCATCATCTTCAAAGCCTCGATAGGGAGGAGGGTTATTGTATAAGTATTGCTGCTGAGTAATATCATAAACTGTCTCGGAGACAAGGTACCTAAAACAGTGCCAAAACAGAAGCACACTTAAAGCTCCTATGTCAAGAGACACTTATGCATTAGCTCCCTATTGTCACACACAGCCTTTTATGTATGAATCAAAATCTAAAAGCCAAAGCAGTGTCCTGCAAGGCATAAGTTATTGTAATGTTGGCTCTAATCCACCTCCTCAAAGTTGGAGTGGAAGCCTTATTTCCATGTCTAAACATACCATAATTAATTAATAAGGTTTCACATTGTCTATAGGATTCTGATCCTGACAAATATATCGAGACTGCCCTTAACACATCCAAAGTGCGAAAAGCTTCTTCCTTGCGAGTGGTAGGTGCTGGAATAAAAGAAAGCGACATATCTTTCTGCAACTGATGAAAAGAAGACATAGTTTTTGGATGGAAGCCTGGTTCCAACCTGAGAAGCCATCTATCTGACTAAAATCTCAAATATGGGGGTTTATTAGCTAATGAACCCAACTCACCCACTCTGATGTGATGGTTACTAAAAGGAAAATGATTTAAATTTCTATTTACACAAGTTTGAAAAGGTAGAGCAGTGATGATCATAGGACTTTCTAGTGGATAGCCGACTTCTGTACTGAACAGGCTACCGGCGAAGACAAACCCATCCTCTTTGAACACCATCTCTAAATAATGATACCTTCAACCTCATCCTCTTGCAAATGTTCAAAAGATCGCCGATGCAGCAAGCGCAAGGTAAGTGGTTTTCTTTTTTCTAATTTAAGTTTTCTTGTCATTGTCTGTCGACTCCCCAACCATCCGCCCTTCCGATCTTACCTGCACGGGCCGCACCTGGACCCCACTTCATGATTTTCGTCATCATCTTCAACAGTAGAAACCAGCTCATCCTCAGTCAAAAATGGGCAATTCGAATGAGATCCACTTCTCTCCTCAGGCGAGTCAATAGTTTGGGTATCGAGAGAATGGGAGGGAAACCATGCAAGAGTAGAGGAGGGCATAGGCATGTCACAGCATTGATCCCCTAACAACCTTCTTCCTGGAAACTGGATATTACCTGCTAGAAGGGAGTTCCCAGCACTAATGAAGAGATCTAGTTGGGGAGTCCCAAATCTTTGGCATGTGTGTTTTGAAGTCATGATCTGCCACACATAAGTCAAGGATAGGAGGAAAGACCTTGCTCAATCTGCATGATATCACATTGTTCTTTTTTGAATATGCATTGCTGACACGGATATTAAACCTTTCTCAGCCCAGCTGCTGATTTGATATGTAAGATGTGCCAGAGACTGAGACCGTGTGTCTGACTGTTTGTTCCGATAGGATTTCATGACCGGTTTGACTGTCTCACTATCACCACCTGACTGTGAAGAGACTGAGAGAAATTGAGAAGACCATGAAAAACTGCCTTAATCTCCTTCCATTTCAAAGAGTTAACCTGTTCTTCCGGAAACCACTTCATTTGAATGGTTTGAAGTGCTAGGGTGACACCCCATCCCACCTTGCTTGTATCAGTGTTTAGAACTAAGAGTGGTGGCATTATCAATTTTAGACCCTCTGCCATGCCTAGATTTGTGCTATCCAGCCACCACTGTAGCTACTCTCAGATCTCATTCGTTAGAGGTCCACAGCCTTCCAGATTCGGCATTGCCAGATTCAAGAAACAACAAGCATTGGCATAGCGAATAGGTCTCGCCTTTGGGACCTTATAAGTGTTTAGCCATGCAACAGTTAATGTTGTTGCAGTAAGGATATTGTGCTGCATACCTAAATACTTATAAAGTCCCAAAGGCGAGACTTATTGGCTATGCCAATGCTTGTTTTTCCAATTGAAGTCAGTGGAGTGAAACTCCTCTACCTTAGCGGAGGAGCCCTCACTGAAAACAAAGGCCCTAGCTGCAGCCCTAAATAATTATCAGTGAAAAGAGATTAATTTAAGCATTCCAACTCACACTTTTTTGATTACTTCATATTAAATATTCAGTTATGTACAAGCGAACATCATACTCCATTTAGGCAAAACGATCTCAAAAAATGACAAACAGAAATACATTTCTTCAAATAATGTATTCGAATGAACTATTAAAATTCAGATTTAGAAAAACATTGCTAAAACGTTCTGAAATGCGTTTTCTTTTGCTTTGCCAAAAACAGTAAGAACGAACATCAACTGAATGCGCTTCTGGGAAGCATTTTTGGACCAACTGCTACCGTACAGATGACACATCTCTTTTAAAATTATCATTAAAATGTATTGATTTTGTAATCTTTGTTTACAAAGCTCCCTGTGCGGTTGCCACGGCTCCGGCTCTCGATGGAGTGGATTTCTTGCTAGACTTTGGGATGATGTCATCGAGTCAAAGCCTTGCAGCAGTGCGAGCACATGAGACATCAGTCGGAAGTGAAGAGGGGGAGGCGGGCTCGGCTTAACGTGGCTGGCATTTTCAGACTGTAATGGTTTGCATGTGAAGTCTTAGCCAGTAAATCACCTGGTTGAAACAGATGAGGCATCTGGAACCCCACCCCCGCCTTGCAGTAGCGCGAGCACAGGAGATATCAGTCAGGAATGAAGAGGGGGAGGCGGGCTCGCGCTGAACGTGGCTGGCATTTTCAGGCTGTGATGGTTTGCGTGTGAAGTCTTAGCCAGTAAATCACCTGGTTGCAAACACGAGCACGCAAGTGGTGCGCATACCACAGCGAGCCATGTGTTTTGAATTATCTCGCCCGTGTCTGGACATGATAATTCAAAACATATGGCGCCCGTACGGGTAACCACAAGCAATAGTCCACACACGTACGAGCGTGTAGTGAGCTTTTGAAAGCCCCTTACTATAAGTCTCTCCAGAGGAGCGCATGCGCGCTGCTCTAGGCTCGACCTAAAAATGGTGATGAACAAGTGGACCTAAAGACACATGATGCATGCAGAAAGAGAGAGAAAAAACAGGAAACTACTCATGTAGGATTCCCTAAGGGAGGACCAATACTACTAACAACAAATACCCGAATATGGAAAAACCCATGTGATCCTGGATTCGGAGCTATTCTCGTGGCGAAACTGCTGTCTGCCTATTTAGTTTGAAGAGCAAGCTTCATATCTTGAAGTCCTTGAATGAGGCAGGTGCATAAAACCTAGATGTGGGTTGAAATGGCTTAGATAAATTCAAATTTCTGGGTTGGGAATCAAGTAAGATTTTCCAATGGCTCTCCATCTTGCATACTATGTTACTTGAAGAATTGACCTTTATGAAGAACTGATTAGCCAGTCGTCCAAGTAAGGATGGAATAGAATCCTCTTCTATGAAGAATCACAATGATGGAAACCAACACTTTTGTGAAAAACCTCAGCAAGAAGGTCAGACCGAAGGGAAGGAATCAAAATTGCCACTGAAGTCCTCCACATAAATTCTGAAGAATCTTTGATGAGGAAGAAAAATGGGAATGTGTAACTAAGCATCCCTGAAGTCCAATGCTGTCATCCATTCTCCTAAAGTTGTGAGAAGAATTATATATTGAAGGGTTTACATTATGCAACAAGTCTTTCTTAGGAAAAGATTAAAGTTCCTCAGATTGATTATTAGACTGAATTCTTCTAATGAGTTTTGGACCACTGGACACATTGCATTTTTACTAGTAATTTTGAAGTTTCTTGATTCAAAGCCAACTTCTTAACAGGATCTTTTGAGACATGCAGGCCCTGCCTCTGTGGGTGATAGTTTAAAGTCCAATGCATAACCTCTCTTCAGTATTTGAAGAACCCATGCATCCAAGACATCTTCTTGCCGCTTATGAAGAAATAAAGAGAGGTGCCCTTCAAAAGCGATCCCAGCATAGTTAGGAACGTTTCCTGGGTTTTGGTGAAAGAGAAGGAGGAGGCTCGGAATTATGACCCCTTAAGGAAAATGGCTGCTTGGTTTTATACCTTTCAGACTGGGACTGAAATTGAACCCCACCCCGTTGGAAGTTTTGTGTTTGAATTTCTTCAAGGAACAGTTGCACATGTTTCTGATTCTCGAAGGCCCTATGCAACATATCTTCCAGTTGGTCACCAATTTGTTTCCAGAAAAGGGCATCTGGAGCAAACGTGCCTTTTGACCTAGCTCTTGCTTCCAATCTCTTACATAAATGGGGCGCCGGGCTGCAATATTTGATATTGCAGAGACGACTGAAGCTTTTAAAATGTCCCATGAGACATTTCATAGAAATTTCAGATGGAACTTCATATTTGCAGAAAAAGTCCAGAACACACCACCCCTTCCTGAATGGCCGAAAATCCCAAACAAGAGATTGAGAAGTGTAAACTGTGGAGCAGAGTAGTTTTGGCTACATCCTTACACGTCATAAATAAATACTCAATATATGCGCACCTGGCACATGTACTTAACTAAATTAATGTAAAGTGTTGCACTTGACATAACTACTGAAGTGCATGCACTGCAGGATTAGAGACTCATGTATACACTGCGTGCCATACATGTATTAAATTATATATTTCCTAGAAATTTGCTGAAAACCAAAATGTGGGAGGCAAGATGGCCGCCGTGAGGTTGTGGTGAGAAGACGCTCCAGTTCTCTCTCCCCGATACACCTGATGGCTGTTGGATGAAGATTATATACCATATACCTCTCCTATGGATTTCACTGTTTGGATACAGGCAGGACTAACCAGCTTCTGGTCAAAATATCCCACGTCTAAAACTCAATTCACCCAGCTCGTCCTAAGACTAATTAAGTGGGAGACCACGGTTCGGGGACAATTGACGAGGATGCCGGCGCGATTGGCAAAAGCTATCAAAGATAAGGAGAAAGAGAAAGATAAAATAAACCCGCATTGCGATGTACCAAAGAGCCAGCGAGATGCGGACGAAAAAGGCATTAATGCAGATCCGAAAAGCAGCGATCCACCTCCGGGAATACAACAGCGAGGGTCAGGCGCAATACGGAAAGCAATACCAGCTCAAAAAATGAAGAAAATCGAAAAGACGATCAAACCATGGGCGATGGAGAAAGCGGAGAATGCCGAGGTACAACAGAAAACAGACTTGGCGGTAGCAGATAGCTCCGATCGACCCCGCTCCAGGCAAGTCCCGGAGCATCTCAGCAAAGATATTTTTACAAGTGTAACACAGGGTGAGAACAAGGGGAAAGACACAACACTAAGGCAGTCTACCTTGATGGAAGTCTTCATAGCCAGGAAAAGTCCCCTTCTGCATACTGAGCCGGACACCGAGCAAACCGTGAGCACGAACGTCCTCGAGGACGCAGCGGAGGCGTCCGTTGCTAGGCAACCCCGCGCTTCGACAGCAGCACTCGCCGGCAGCTACGGGGATGGCGGAGAAGGCAACGCAGGTGTTACAGAGTCTAAGGTACTACAACCTATATCCCCTAACAACAGTGAGTTGAAAGCAATAATGGGGCCTAAAAAGAACTTAATACCGGATTCTATTAAGTGCTCATCTGCACCTGGGGCATCTGGAAGTACGGATATGTTAGAGGCACTTATACAATTAGAAGCTGAGATGGGCAGGAAAAGGGGCAAAGAAGCAAATAATGACCTTAACTCAACAGAAAAAAACCCTATGTTGGTCACTGATATTAAAACTGTGGGCCCAGAGAAGAAAGAGGGAGCTTCAGCCGACGGGGAATGTTTTTTCTCACTGAATGAGGACACAGATATCTCCCAGTCAACTGACGACACCTCAGCAGAGGGGGAGTCAGACGGGGAAATAAGCTCTGGTTCAAACTCTTCTATGAAAGAGGCCACGCAGAAAAAGAGAAAGGCAAGGGGCAGGAGGTACGGCGGAAGACTTGAATCACCTACAGCAGAGGGGAAGAAGTTAGACTGGGACTATTCTGCAACGTCGCAGTCTTATGTGGAGGAGGGTAAAATCCATAATACCCTTAAGAAGGTCAATAAACTCTATGAAGGGGTTGCCCAGCGAGTGACTGAGGTGGAGGAGCGGACTGGAAAAATAGAGGATGACCTCGGGGGTCTGCAGGATTTCAAACAGGAGCAAGAAAAACTGACTAGTGACTTGCAATGGAAGCTGGAAGATTTCGAAAACCGTCAGAGGCGGAACAACATTCGCATTTTGGGGGTGGCGGAAGGGAAAGAGGGGGACGACATTATGCACTTTGTGGTTAACTTGTTGAGAGGAGCTTTCCCTGAATCACAGTGGGAATGGGAAAGTGAGATTCAACGAGCCCACAGATTCCCCTTCACTGTTAGAAAAAACCAAGGGGGCAAGGGCCAGGCAGGCCAACTCCCATTTCCAAGAGCCATTTTGATATATGTCGGGAACTTCCTGCTTAGGGAGGAAATTATAAATAAGGCTAGACCTGACAAGAAAAGAACATATGAGGGAACCACATTCTTCGCTAGACCAGATTTCTGCCACGTAACGGTAGAAAGAAGATGGAGACTCAGACAGCTTATCAAACCTTTTCAGGCACTAGGGGCTGAGGCGTTCCTCTTATTTCCCGCAAGGCTAAAGGTGGTTTTCAAGGGTAGAATGAGTATCTTTCTCTCCGAGATTAAGGCCCAACAGTTTTTAGAGGAGATTAAATCACAGAAAGGGGGCTGAGAAATACAAAAATGTTAAATGCCAAAGGCTTGAAAGTCACTGGGCGAGGTTTACACGCTAGGAGAGGAAGACTTTAGACATAGGTATCTCCCAGATTGGATTACTCTTACTAAGGAGATAGTACACACAAAAGATTAAATAGTTAGGTTAAAGACACAGAGGTGGGGTATAGGATGAATTGGGGGTCAGGTGCGGGGGGGAGAGTGAGGAGCGTTTCCCACAAGCTAGTGCGGTCGCACATAGGTCCCTGAACCTATTTGCCAGTAAACGCGGGGAGGGGGGGAGGGGGGTAGAGGACAGAGGACAGAGGGTGGGGAGGGTGGGGAGGGTGGAGCTAGGGGGGAAAAAGAGGGGTAAAAATGGAAAAAAAGGTGAGTTAGGGTTTAAGAAGCAACACAGGAGAGCACAATATTTCGCGCAGGGAATTCATAGTGCACAACACAGATTTGTTATAAGGAGGAGTCTTAATGATAATTATAATTATCAGATACACTTTTCAAGTCAGAACAGAATGATAGATCGAATAAGGTATGCACTGCTGGATAAAACTTATGATGGGCCTTAATGAATTGTAGGATTGCTACCATTAATATCTGTGGACTCAATGACCCAGGTAAGAGACTTAGGGTGGCGGCATTACTTAGGACACTTAAGCTGGATTTGGTTTGTCTTCAAGAAACCCACGTTGAAGCATCTAAGGGTTATCTATTGGACCACCTAGGATTTGCGGTATTAGCAAATACAAAGCAAGGGACCAAGCATAGGGGAGTGGCTGTACTAGGAAGATCCACCGATGTGGAGGTGATAAGTAAAAAGGAAGATCAATGGGGGAGGTGGGCAATAGTCGAAATAAAATTCAAGGGGGAAAAATGCACTATAGTTTCTGTGTATGGTTCAACAGAAGACGACCCTGAACTCTTCCAATTTTTAGACATTGAGTTGGCATTATGGCCCGAACCAATTATATGCTGCGGCGATTTTAATATCCACGATCCCAGTAGTTCATTTTTATACCCGGGAAGGATATACGCAGGGAGAAAAAAGAGAACCCATAAGGCACTCACAGACATGGTGTCGAACAACTCACTAAGGGACCCATGGATTAAGGTAAACCCAGGTAGTGATGGTAGTACCTACTATTCGGCCCCTCACAAGGTGCTTGTCAGATTAGACTATTTTTTGATCTCATCTTCCCTGATGCCAGAGGCACAGATAGAAAAACAACCTCGTATCGTCTCGGACCATAGCCCACTGATTTTAACTATTAGAATAGGGCAGATAAGACGAAAGGATACGCAGTGGACATTTGACAGAGCCCTTCTGAGGGATGAAGGATATAGGGTCTACATGTCTGATTGGATTAAGGAGTACTGGGAAATTAATAAAGGCACGGCTCCATCGCGAATAGTATGGGATGCCTTTAAGGCCGGAGTAAGGGGCGAGACGATGAGCTATGTGTTCTCATCACAGAAAAAGACACGGCTGGAAATTAAGGAGGTTTACCAAAAGATATTAAGGGTAGAGGAGGAATTGGTTCGGGACATAAGAGACAAGGTATCAATAGAAGCTCATTTATTAAAACTAGTGGTCCTCAGGGCAGAGGCGACAGAATGCATTTCAAAAAAAGCAGTAGAGAACTACTTAACTAAGAGGGAAGCTGCTTATGAGCCAAGCGAGAAGGTAGGCCATCTATTAGCAGTACGCACTAGACAGAAATTAGCAGCATCAGATATTCAGGAGATCATGGATAGGAATGGAACTAGGGTTACTGCATCGATTGAAGTGAGGGAAGTGTTCAGGAAATTTTACGAAGAGTTATATACGAGGGACAGGGGAGGGTCTATAAGTGAGATTCAAAGTTATCTTAGCAATATTCTTCCTCCGGATTTACCTATGGAAGAAAAGTATAGATTGGATTCCCCTTTTAGATTGGAGGAATTTCACATGGCACTAAATATGCTGCCATCGGGCAAAGCAGCCGGTCCTGACCAGCTCCCGGCCGAGTTTTACAAGGTATTTTATGAAGTTATTGGAATGGATATGTTTCAGGTTATGTTGGAAGCACAGACAGGAGATATGATCCCCGAGTCATGGGGGGAAGCAGATATCATTGTTATTTTAAAAAAAGGAAAAAATTCGCTACTCCCAGGGTCATACAGGCCTATTACACTGATGAACGCTGACACTAAAGTCTACTCTAAGATATTAGCAATAAGACTTGCAGAGGTAATAGAGGGATTAGTAAGCCATACTCAGCATGGGTTTATTCCAGGTAAAGGTACCACAAACATATTAGACAGGTGATCACAGCTTTCGATGCGGCGGCTGGCCTGGGGGACCCTATTGCGGCGCTCTTTTTAGATGCTGAGAAAGCATTCGATAGGGTCTCCTGGGAATATTTATGGCAAATACTAAAGTGGAATGGTTTCGGGAATAGTTTTATAACCGCAATGCAGACTTTGTACAAGAATCCGTCAGGAAAGATAAGAGTTAATAGGGGTAAATCAGCAGCAGTTAGTATTGGAAGAGGGACTAGACAGGGCTGCCCATCTTCCCCATTATTATTTGCTCTTTACCTGGACCCATTGATAAGGAATATAGAGAACAACGTAAGGATCCCTCCAATTAGGTTGAATGGAAGTATGATGAAGACCCTAGCCTATGCCGACGATGTGGCCATTTTGACGCCTAACCCCAGTATGGCCATAGGAGAAATTGAGTCCGAAGCACAAAGATTTGGGCAAATATCGGGGTATAGCTTAAATAGCTCTAAAACGCAAATAATATGTAACCATCATATTGTCTTCAGTGATCAAAGAGTCACCGACTCAGCGGTATATCTGGGGGTTGCAATTACAGCAGACTTGGAGTCACTGATACAGAAGAATCTGGCGCCCCTGATGCTAAAAGTTAAGACGGATTTGGATCGTATGAATAATTTGCATCTGACATTAATGGGCTGTACCAATGTTATAAAAATGCTAATACTGCCAACATTTTTATATTTTTTTAGGACAATACCGCTATGGTTTGAGATGAAATGGTTTAAAGAGCTTGATAATATGTTAAATAGATTTATTTGGGCCCATGGCAAGACTCGTAGGGCATACCGCTTCATGTCTCTGCCTAGAGAGAGAGGAGGCTGGGGAGCCCCGGCTTTTAGATTGTATTATTGGGCAGCTGCATTACAATATATGCGTGGGATAATAGGCGGGGGCGGCTTCGATGGCAGAACACAAAATGATTCATCTAGAATATACGTCATAGTGTTGGGATCTGAGGTGGAGAACTCCTTTCTTAAATGTATTGATTTTGCATACTACAAAAGAACCAGGTTCAAGACAGTACAAGCAGCAATTAAGATTTGGAATGCAGTGCGGAAAAAATTTGGCCTGGGCAGATATAATAAATATACCAGGCTGTATAAAAATGTCTCCTTCCCAAAGCAGATCTTTTGGGACACCACGATGGCGGTTTGGATGGAGAAGGGGGTAGTACAGCTTGGTGATTTGAGGAATACGGAGGTGATGATCCAATTTAATGAATGAATGAATGAATGAATGAATGAGGAGTTTCTTGTATCGCGCGTACTTAGCCCAGTGGGCGTCAAGGCGCCTAGATTAAATACAGCAACTTAAGACCCTACTTAGTCCTATTTAATCATGAGTAGGCCTTCTTAAAGAAATACGTTTTTAGAGCCTTTTTGAAAGAGTCGATGGAAGGGAGAGTTTTTATCTCCATGGGGAGGGAGTTCCACAATTGCGGAGCGACGACGGAAAAGGCTCTGGCTCCCCATCTGACAAATTTGATGCGGGGGACAGCTAGTTGACAGAGTCCCGCAGAGCGCAGGTTTCTTGAGGGGACATAGCGCGAGAGAAGAGAGCCAATGGCACTGGCAGGACCATCCATCAATGCTCTGTGGGTGAGACAGAGGATTTTGAAGGCGATTCTGTGCTGTACCGGAAGCCAATGAAGCTCTTTCCTGGCTAAGGTGGCAGAGGAGGCTTTGGGGAGATTCAAAACAAAGCGTGCTGCAGAGTTCTGAAGAGTCTGCAAACGGTGGATCAGCCCTTTGTTGACTTCCATATAGAGGGAGTTGCAGTAATCCAGTAAATACTTTTGGGTTAGACAGGAGGGATTTTTTTTAATTTTTGCAGTTAAGAAGTTTTCTGGGGGATAAACAGGGTGGAAGGAATGGGTTCGATAAGGTAGAAATATTGGAGAAAATAAGGTTAGGGGGGGATTGCTCTATTAGGAGTTTTTATGCGAATCTGCTAGCAGGTAAACCAGACGATATGGATAAGCAGATGGTAAAGTGGGCAGACAAGCTGGCAGGGGAGCCAAGTTGGTTTAAAGAGTCACTGGACCGAGGGCGTACTCTCCTCTGCTCAGCGCCGTTGCAATCACAGCAGTATAAAACCCTCTACTCGTTATATTTTACTCCAGCAAAGATAGCAAAGTGGGGGGGTACCGCCGGCACCACATGCCCAAGGTGTAGCTCCCCTGAGGCAGATCAAGTCCATATATTTGCGGTTTGTCCGCAATTACAAACGGTGTTAAAAGACATAGAGAAATTTCTTGATGCCTCCCTGGACATTCAAGTTATCTTAAACCCCCCGGAAATACTGCTAGGGATTGTTACGGATACCAATATCATTCAGAGGGACTTTATTTTTGTCGCAATGGCAGTTTTTAGACTCTGCATAGCCAGGGCCTGGCTGGATAAAAACCCACCCGCAATGCAAGTTTGGCTCGCTAACCTGTTGTCTACTTATAATTTGGAGAAAAATATATATGCTCGGAAAGGCAGAACAGGAAGGAAACTGGGGTTAAGGATATGGGACCCCATAATAAAATGGAAAGAGGGTTTGGGTTTAAGGGATTAAGCTAGGAGAGCCCGGATGAATTTGATGTATCTGGTGTTGGAATTTGTGTTGATATTAATTCATTGTATGTAAAATCTTATAAGAATCCAAATGTACTATCGGAGATTGTGCGATAAATTGTGCTAACTGTGTAATGGTGAAATTAATAAATATATTTAAAAAATAAAAAAAAAGAGATGTAAAATGTGTACTCACGCTATATTTACTACAAAGGAGGCTGCTGCAGCTGCATCTGAAGCTGTTGCTATGCTACGAAAGTGCCACATGGACGCAAGAAGTGAGCATCCCGGGTACTTCCATCATACAGCCTCAGGATGCCACCAAATAAACACAGTCTCTCACATTCTCAGAGATACAAAGTAAGTGGAACCTAGAAGCTAAGCCATTGTGTGCTGACTGCGTTCAGCATTGGACAGGAATCAAGCAAACCACAATCTACGAATATCGAGATGAAGGAAACTGGCATGTTGACAGGCCATCCTGTCTATGACAGGCATGCAGTATGAGGCAAATACATTGGAAATTTGGTGGCCACTGGATTTGGCGCTCGGTGTGACCAGCATTGCCCGGTCGACTGGTTCCATTTGCACAAAGGTGATTAAATGTGTTTAACTGAAGATGTGAAAAGTTAGACCAACAAGAATGTAGAACAGCTCTGCCAGAAATGCTTGAGTGGTCTTGCGGATTGACCACTTTCTTTTCAAACATGGTGTTATGCATTCAAAAGACACTCTGAACACAAATGTGGTCTTTTTCCTCCCAGTGGTAAGGTCCAACAGTGTTGTGACAATGGATTATGTGCATAAAAAGAGAGTGTCTGCTTCAACTCCAAACAAATGCGTAACAAACAGTGCAAAAAAAAAAAAAAAAAAAAGAAAAAAAAGAAATTTGCTGAAAACCATTGTCACACTATTAAAATGTATTTGCTTTAGAAACAAGAAGGACTTATGTAATATGAGCACTAATGTTCAATATTTGCTCTTTTTAGGTAGTTCTTAGTCACAATTGTACACATGTACTTATGATTTTATCATTATGCAATGTGTAACATGAATCTGTTGTACTGATATTCTCCATTTATTTGTGGTTGAATGTGCAGATGTGTACTGAATGTGCACCACTGACTTAATACATTAAATTGTCTCGTATTTCTTTCTGCTAAAATACTGTTTTCCATTTCCTGCTTGAATGTTTTTTTCCTTACAGGTATATTGACATGGTTTGTTAGTTTGAGAATAGATACAACACTGTAATAGTGATAGAGAAAGAGTGCCTTAGAAGAGTATCTCAACAAAAGACATGGAGAGCCAGAGCGTTAACTGACAGTTTCCATTCAGTAATGTTGCAAGGAGTCGCAGGTGACCAAAGACAGTGTCATTCTCAGGACTGACCTGATATATATGTGTGTATATATTTTCATTTTATTTTATTGTATCAATTATACTAAATATCTCAACATTCGAATTCTTGATAAATCATTAGCAATCTCGGGTCTCGACCCCCTAATCTTCATAGTGAGAGTAAAAAAAAACTCAACTGTTAGGCCACAAGTGACCCCTTTGCCTGTTAGAAAAGCAGGAATAAGAGCTGGCAGCAGGAAGCAAAAGACTGATGCACGGCTCTGCCACTTATGCATGGGAGGAGCCACGCAGCAAACGGCAATGTCAGCGGACTGCGAGGAATGCCAGGAATGGCCAGTAAGCAATATTGCCCAGAAATTTGCTTTCTTCAGTTAACAAAATGCCAGCTGCCAGGTGGCTAACATGAACAAATACTGATGCTCACAAAAAACTCCTTCCTTGCTCAACAGGGAGCCTCCCCCTAAGCCGGAACAATAAAAGTTCGGTTTGCTGTTTAAATTTAAGGAAGATCAGCCAGATACCTTCCCTCAGTAAGATAAGGAGTCTTCCCCAGACATAACCAGGAATATCCGCTACAAAGAGGAACAAATATTTAGAACATGGAAATGCAATGTAGGTAATATGAAGAGCCATATAAATAGGGCTCTCAACTAACCCCCGGCGGGTCATCATAGTAACTCCCAACAGTGTTGCTCAGTACACTGACATATTCAAAAGGGAGTTAATAGGAAAAGCCTGGAACCTACCCTCTGGAGGCCGAGCAACACAAAGTTTACCATAAAGTTCAACAAAGTATGGTTAGTTGCTGAATGAATGTATGATAACTGTCTGAAGTGTGACAAAAAGCAATGGAACTATTGTGGGTTCCTCCCCCCTTCAATGCTTGTATGGTAGGAAGAGCACTGCAGGGCGGCAGAGGGTAAGGTTGTTTCTACTATTTTTATTGCCCTAGCTCAGTCACTCGGTGCAAGTACGGAAGTGGAACACCCCATGTAGTAATTAGTTGTTCGAGAAATAGTGTAGCTGCTAATAGCAGATTCACTGGCACAAAGGAGGAAGTTGCTGTGTTTCAGTGAATGTGATGAAGTGTAAATAAATTCAGGCAGGACAGTGTTCCCCCAAACTGCAGCTCTCTGAATCCGTGGAGTAGCTCATGTAGACATTTTAAACAAGGCCAGAAGGGATGTGTCTGGCATTCTGTCCTGTGGGTTATATATCTAAAACATTGAGGTCCACAAGCTGTCTCATCACCAGACAGGTCTAAGTACTAAACTTATAGTTCAAATGGATTACTACCAAGTAAAGGTTACATCACAACCAAGAGAAGTTGTTTGGTAGGTTTGGAAATGAAATCACTTGTTTTACTTTGTCAGTAAGATAGATGATACGTTGTAGAAGAGTGTGTCAAGGTCACAGTTACAGAAGCTGTACTGATTCTATAAATGTGAAGAAATAGATTTCCTCAATGATTGTGCATCACCCAGATTATCTTTCCAAATCGTTTTAAAGTTTGTTTGTGTTCTCTGTTCGTTTTGTGTGCCTAATGGATCAAGTAACTCCCTGAGGAGGCCTAGTAAAAGTGAAAAATGAGATTCAAGGACCAACCTAAGTTAATAACAATATGCCCACGTGGAGGAGCAAAGACTGTGGTGGGCAAATATATGCAAAAAATTAAAGGGCAGTGAGATGAATTTGATTAGACTGTCAGACGTCTTCCCTGCGATTATTGTATGCATACAAAATGGGACAGCCTGTAGAAGTTTAGCATCCTTCGTTTGTGTAGTCCTAGTTTGAGTGCCCCTTGATTGTATCCTGTGTCCTGTGTGTCATACAGATAGTGAATTCCTCACACACAGAGTATGATGGGAAACAACCATTACAACGCCGTCATTACAATGCACTACCTTTACAACGCAGTCATTACAACGCAATATCCTTTACATCGCATGCCATTACAATGGATCCATTACAACACATGTCACGACAACACATGCCATTACAACGCATGCCACTACAACGCACGTCATACCAAACTATTATTAGGAAGGTAATGGGATATAATAATGTTTACCCCTACACTATCCAACACTTACCCTACTGTTGCACTCACCGGAGTGGGAATAGTAATTTTTACCCCTACACTATATAATACTTACCCTACTGTTGCACTCACTGGAGAGGGAATAGTAATTTTTACCCCTACACTATCCAACACTTACACTACTGTTGCCCTAAAAGTATTATGCGTTGTAATGGTATGCATTGTAATGGAATGCGTTGTAAGTGTAGTTTCTAAAAATGTGTTGTGATGGCATGCGTTGTAAAACTTTGTGTTGTAACGTGTCCTATTCGAGTATGACATGCAATGTCCTTCAAAAGCCCTTGGATAGCCTGACCACCTAACATTATATCGTGATATTCAGGGCTGGAAGTCTGTTCAAGCTTAGCTTTCTTTTCTTAGTCTGCCAGAAGCAAGGCTGACTCTTCCAGTAGCTGCCATGATGCTGGTGCTCAGAACTACACACCAAGCAACCTTTGTCTTTAAGAAAGTCTTCCAAGGTGGTTAAAGCTGAATACAAAAAACACACCGGAGACTTCAGAGGAAAGGAAGTCTTCTAGTGCTGAAAGTCAGGACTGAGCTAAGAGTGAAGCTTTAAACAAATAGGTACTGGAGCAAAAAGAGTCCTAAGAAAAATATTCAAGCATATGGGAGAAAACGCATAGTACAAAAATATAAACCAGGGGACAAAGAATGTGACGAAAAGGTACTTGCAAATGCTTTGTGTTGCAAGGAATTGCTGTGACGCCCAACCTATTATAGGGAAAAACAGGAAGTATACCATGATCCTCAATTCTCCACCTAACGTTGAGTTGCAAGACAGAGTTAGCAAATAGAAGACAGCAATCCTGGATTGAGATCATCCTACAAACAACTTGGCCCCTTGGCCTTATGGGATTTGAGGACGTTCCTTCCAGAAAGATAAATTGCCAGCACAGCCTGCATTTCCAGTCCTCAGGTGATCGTTGAGAGCATAGATTCAGCAGCGAGTCTAGTGCCATTAGTTAAGTGCCTCCAAGACACTGCAGCTTCACTACAACGCATTGACACTCCACTCTCACATGATATGGGCCGCACGCAAAGTGTTTGAAGACCATGAGCAAGACTCTAGGTGAGGGTTAGATGACTGCTGGTGCACAACATTATACCACCCTTCCAATGCCCTGGGTTCTTTAGAATTTGCTTGAAAAATTGGTGAACCAAGGCAGGAGCTTGAATAGTGGCTTCATCTTTTCTAAGGGATAACCCTTGCAGTCAATGAGAAATGTTATTTTCCCTCTACATATTTTAAAATCACAGATTGCTTGGACTTCAAACTCTGGAACATCACCAATCAATAAAACTGGATGGTGCAAGAGGATAAGATGGTTGGAAGGGATTTGCATGGGAAGGCTGTAGCAGGGAAGAATGAAAAAACTGATGAATCTTCCAAGTTAAAGGAAGGTGAAACCTGAAAGTTACTGTATTAATGTGTTAAGTTATCCGGAATGGTCCCTAAAAGTGTAGTTTAAGTTTATTAGCAGAGGAATGTAAAGTAAGGAAACAAGGAGATAGTCAAGCCTTATTCCAACATTGTATTGATGGTTAGGCTCACAATAAGCGTAATCAAACCTTTTCATCTTGGCCTTAGAATCTTGAAGATTTTCATGATTCTTCACTTCAAAGTCTGAAAATGTTCAAACTAAATCTCTTGCAGTGGGTACACTTTGACTCCTGTAGTGTGGGTAGGAAGGATCCTGAGATAAAAGCCTTGTAGACAGTTAAAGGTGAAACTTGTGCACAACTGTGGATGGCCTTATTATAAGAAAAGAAGGTTAAGGCCAGATTAGAGGACAAGTTACTTTGAGTGGTGTTACAAATACATCATAGGTACTGTTCTCGTTTCTGGCTGACTTGTTTTGTGTGCCCATTAGTCTGGTGATGATGGTCCGACAATAAGGCCACATCATTATGAAGATTCTTGCAGAAAGCGTTCCAAATGTGTGAAATAAATTGAGGGCCTCAGTCAGAAATGATAATTCATGGAACTCCATGTAATCGAAATATATCATATAAAAAGATCAAAGACAATGTCTTGGCTGAAGGCAAAGTCTTTCAGGCAGTGAAATGAGCTATTTGTGAAAAAGAATCTACAGTCATCATAATGACACAATATACATCCAGAGGAGGTAAGGCAACAAAGCTCGGTGGAAGTTGCGTGCCAGATAGACTGCAGCAGACCCAAAAGTCTTAAAAGAGAAGAATTTTCCTGAGCACAAACGAGGCAACATACCAAATATGATTCAGTGTCCTTGCAAACAGATGGTCACCAGAAATGTCTAAGTAATTCCAAAGTTGCCTTACACTTCCCTATGACCAGCAAGAGAAGTATCATGACACATCTGTAGAACCTTTAATCTCACTTCCTGGTTTGTAAAAATGTATTCTTTTGCCTTCATATAGAATTTACTACTTACAGTTAAAGTCTCTCTTAGCTCTTCTGTCTCATCACTTTGTGCTTTGGTATAGCATGTCTATGCTTTTTCTTGAAAACATTGCACAACCCCCTGGATACCTTTGCAGATGAATTACCCTTTGGTCATAGAATAGAGGCAACTCTGCATACCTTTGGGATAGAGCATCAGCAGCGAAATTCTTGACACTGCTATGTAAGTGATTATGTCATATTGATTGAACAAATATGCCCAAAGGGTTTGACAAATGTTTTTACATTGCATCTTCCTGGGAAAGTATAGATTCCAATGAGTGCCCTGTCTGATAATAACTTCATTTTGAGGAGGCCAGCTTCAGAGCGAAGAGTTCTCTTTCTAAGACTGACTACTTCTTTTCACATTTAATAACTATATGAAACAGATTCAATATGGCGTGTACCAATCTGTTATTTTTAAGTTGCAGAAGAGCAGCCCCTACAGCTCTGACAAAGGCATCAGTCTCAATCAGGAAGTGCTTTGTTGGGTTCAGATCCCATAGAATTGGGGCCTATGTAAACTCTGATTTTAGGTAATTGAAGGCTTGTATGCTCATTGGTTAAGTTCAAAAACCACAATTGATGGACAGAATGCAGAACAATGTCATACATTCACCCCAGTACAGAGATCTGGGCCTAAATCCATCGTTTTTTTGCTCACCATGCCATTCCAGTTTGAACCCAGCCATATGCAAATCAGTCTTGACCCTGTGCCTCATGGGAACAGTCCAGCCCGAACTGCCAAGCCAGGTCCTCCCTGGACTGGAAACAAGCATCCTAGGACCGGTTTCGGGGTTTCACCCCTCTTCAGCCAGGATAGCTTGATTCCAGTGGCATGGAAAGCACGGGACTCACGTCTGAGCATACGCGACCCACTCGGGGTGACAAATGCAAAAACAACAGTTGATGGACAGAATGCAGAACATTTGTCATACATTCACCCCAGTACAGAGATCTGGGCCTAAATCCATCGTTTTTTTGCTCACCATGCCATTCCAGTTTGAACCCAGCCATATGCAAATCAGTCTTGACCCTGTGCCTCATGGGAACAGTCCAGCCCAAACTGCCAAGCCAGGTCCTCCCTGGACTGGAACCAAGCATCCTAGGACCGGTTTCGGGGTTTCACCCCTCTTCAGCCAGGATAGCTTGATTCCAGTGGCATGGAGAGCACG
The DNA here is from genome assembly GCF_964204655.1 of Triturus cristatus. NCBI lineage: Eukaryota > Metazoa > Chordata > Amphibia > Caudata > Salamandridae > Triturus > Triturus cristatus. The sequence continues at coordinate 1,270,103,053 of NC_140585.1, read as the reverse complement.
GGACTCACGTCTGAGTGAGTGTTTGATTGGTTCTGATGCTCCGTCCATCACCACCCTCTTTTGTACCGCTTTGTTCGCCATAAGTTGGCAGGGTATGCTCAGACGTGAGTCCCTTGCTCACTTTGCTACTGGATTCAAGCAAGCCTGGCTGAAGACGGCTGAAATGCCAGAAACCGGTCCTAGGAAGCTTGTTTCCGGTCCAGGGAAGGCATGGCTTGGCAGTTCGGGCTGGACTGTTCCCATGAGGCACAGGGTCACACTGATTTGCATATGGCCATATCTGAACTGGGGTGGCAGAGTGGGCTAAAGAACGGTGATGGATCAAACCCAGATCTGTTGACTGGGTGTGAGTGTTTGATTGGTTCTGATGCTCCGTCCATCACCACCCTCTTTTGTACCGCTTTGTTCGACATAAGTTGGCAGGGTATGCTCAGACGTGAGTCCCTTGCTCACTTTGCTACTGGATTCAAGCAAGCCTGGATGAAGACGGCTGAAATGCCAGAAACCGGTCCTAGGAAGCTTGTTTCCGGTCCAGGGAAGGCATGGCTTGGCAGTTCGGGCTGGACTGTTCCCATAAGGCACAGGGTAAGACTGATTTGCATATGGCCATGTCTGAACTGGGGTGGCAGAGTGGGCTAAAGAACGGTGATGGATCAAACACAGATCTGTTGACTGGGTGTGAGTGTTTGATTGGTTCTGATGCTCCGTCCATCACCACCCTCTTTTGTACCGCATTGGTTAAGTTGGCAAAGTTTCCAATGGATTACAAATAAAAACGGGCCCAACCCAGAAAAGATTGCTTGAGTTTGCCAGTCCACAGTGACTAAACTCTCATGAACATCTATAGAAATTCCTCATGCACTTAACTTGAAGCTCAGATATTCCTCCCCAGAATGTTTCAAATTCACATTTATCTGGTTTTCAGTATAGATAGTTCTGTCTTAAGCTGTCTAGGACTTGAACTACATATTGATGGTGCACCTGGACATCATTTGAATAGATAAGAATGCCATCCAAGTACATTTTTACCAGTTATTTGAGCATGTCAGAGAATATGTGATTTATGAATCTCTGAAAATGACTGGGGCATTGTGCAAACCAAAAGGCATTAATCTTTACTCAAAATGATGCCCCAGGGTCCCAGAGGCCATATTAAACTTATCTCTGGCTTTAATCTGGAACAAGTGGCAAGCTTCACTGAGATCTAGCTTATTGGAAATACTACCCCGCCCCACCCTCCAATACAGACTCCAGGATGTCTCGGATTAAGGGAAGAGGCTAAAAATATTTCGTTGTAACTGTATTCAGCCCTTGCAAGATCTAAACTGGAGAGGTGGTCTGTGCAATGAGACCATTCTGCAGATTTTCTTAGAGATGCTATCTCAAAACTTCCTTTTCTAGCTCCAGTAAAGAATAAACCCTGCCAAAGGGGTCAGTCACTCATGGTTCGAGAGGGATTGCACAAACAAATTCCTTGTGAGGAGGCAGGGACAATTCCTTGGTTTCTCAAAACTATTGGGTAATAATTAATACTGGGTCAGTAAGGAGTGAGGGCCTCGTTTATTAGTTTTTGCCATGGGGCAGCACCGCAGGCCTTCCTGCTGCGATGCCCTACGGCAAAAGAAAAGGGCAGAAATGCGCTGTATCTATCAGATACAGAGCATTCCTGTCCTTTTCTCCTGTCCAAAATGGGAATGCCATGCGCCAACGCAAATACCTTTGCACCATGGTGCAAGGGTGCCTGCGCTGGGGGGATTGATTTTGTGCAGGATAGGAAACCTTCCTGCACAAAAACAATCACAAGAGCCTTTTTCCTCTTCCTATGTGGGCTGCAGAATGCAGCCCACATAGAAAAAAGAAAATCGAGGAGAAATAAAGATATTTCTCCTCGTTGTGCCCCCCTTACGCCTCCCAAGGGAGGCATACATTTTTGGCACTGCCTCAGATTTACATTTTCTCATAAATATGGGACGGTGTCAAAAAGCCATGGATGTTTCTGGGAACACCCCCCGCAACGCCCATTGCAAGCCCCTTTAACGCAGAAAACTGCGTTGAAGGGAACAATATTTATCAGGCAGCATTAAGCCAAAAAAGTGTCGTAGTGCTGTCTGATGAATATCGTACAGGCTCCTGCACCACGGAACGTCACACAAAGTGATGTGCCGGTGGCACAAGGAGCCTAATAAATAAGGCCCTGAGAGTACTAGAGTTCTGTGGCTTAACTATGAGGCCCTCTACAGGATACTAGTAATTCTGTGAGGTGTAGCAATGCTCGTGACAGAATTCAGAATATAGAAAGATTGCCCTTGTTACCCATATGAATTATCCTTGTTCACATATGAATTGTGTCAGGCAAGACAGGGGGCCCTCAATGTTAGAATAGAACCAGCTGACATTATATAATATCAAATGACACTAACTCCTTATGGTCATCAAAGGTCAACACCATGGGCCGAAGACCAGTGGAGAAGTATCCGCAGTTTGGACCTGCTCCGGAGAACTTTTACTGAATCCGTGGAATATATCCACAGTTTGGACCTGCTCCTGAGAACTTGTGGAATATCACTTTCCATCATCCACTTGTTGTCCATATACAGACCTCTAGCTCCTCAAATGAGCAGAGTGGGTGCCTCAAAAGATCTTCCTTACATAAGGCTATCCCACATAGGAAGTAGTGCCAGTCAGGAATGGGAATCTCTAAATAAGCCAACAAAAGCAAATCTATGTTACCTCATCCTTTTCCCTTTTACAAAGGAGAGGCGTTGCAGTTTCTCAAAGGCTTCTGTGGACATAAGTGGCACACTAAACCCTTATACTAGGTGGTCTGAAGAACTATAGTGCATGCAGAGCCCATTCTTCAGCCAGTGTTCTCTCTCTGCCACTAAAAGCGCTCCTCAAGCTGAGCCAATCTGAATGGGATCTCCATTAATAGAATGTGAAGGTTACTCAGGATCTCTTTCCATCCTCTCGTGAAATCTTTAATGCTCCTGGTGACTATAAGAGTCCGGGACCTGTACTTCTCTGACTAACGTTTTGGTAGGCAGTGTTCAGTAAGGAGGGCTGAATTAATTATCTCAGCAAGGGTTAAAGGGTGGACTAAATGAATGAGGGTTTTTTTAATCCTCTTTCAGAGTCCTCCACGAAAAATGGTCATTATGGACTTCTTGACCCAAGTAATCTCAGCAGTTAGCTAAACACGGTGAAATAAGTTAGGACCTAGTCATTTCCCTGCTGACCATTGCACAAGGCAGAAATCTCGTGCCCCCCTCTCTCAAACATTATCTAAAATCTTTCTTTAAAAAAATGGAAAGACTGCTTAGACTGAGGTCTCTAAAAGTGACCAGTGGTGTAGGCCAAGCCAATGCTGCTTTAGTCAAAGCTCCAATCTGGTAACCCACCTTAGCCTTCTTATCACAAAATTGAAGTGGATGAAAGACAAATTGTACCCTCATGGCATCTTAAGGTCAGATTTTCGCTCCTCAGATACTGAATCTCATGAGACAGTTGTAGTATCTCCAGAAGCGCCTGTTGAGGATCCTGTGAAGACCAGGGTATGGGATTTATCTTCTCCTTTTCTATTCTGATTTGTGGGTACCACAACTTGTCAATGGCTGGACGGCTGGTCAAGTTTAGCTTCCCAGTCTTCCTATGCCAGAGGTAAGGGCTACCACTTCCCAGAGCCAAGGTGATGATGGTGCTCAGAACTATACAGAATGCAATCCGTGCCTTTCAGAAGGAGTCCCCAGGAGGTAAAGCCAAAGGCAAAAATCATGCAAAGACTACGGAGGAATGGACATCTTCTGACACTAGAGGTCAGGACTGGCAGTGAGAGTGGAAATTGAAGCAAGTAGATACTTGAGTGAAAAGAATCCTAAGGAAGATATTTCAAGGACAGGAGAAAAACCCTGCTACAAAAATAGGAACATGATGAAAAAGTACTCCTGATTGTGTTGCAGCACAAGTGTTCTTAAGCCACTTCTTTTATAGGGACCACACTGGAAGTATCCTATGACCCTCAATTTTCTACTAAGAGTTGGGTTGCAAGACACTGAAAAAAGATAGAAAGTAACCATCTTTGAATGGGAAATGCCTTCAAACAACTAGGTCCCATTACATTCTAGCATTTCAGGAAATTCCTGTCAGAGAGACGAAACGCCAGCACAGCCCATATTACGAGTCCTTATGGTAGCATTGGGAGAAAAGGCACAGCAGTGAGGTAAGTACCCTCATGAGACCAGTGCTGCATCACAGTGCTTTGACACTCCATCACCCAAGGTGGCATGCACAGAAAGGGTTTGAAGATGGGAGAGTCGAGCGCCACAGCTTCTGCAGCTCGACAGTTGCAGACGAAGCCTTCTGATTTAGTCAAATTAGAATGATTGTTTTTTAGCCAGTGTGAATATTTGTATGCATGTGTTTTATAAAGGAGGAACCATGCTGTAAGGATAGGGAGCTGTACAAGATAAGGGAGGAGACCTATTATGAGACATGTAGAGGGGAGAAACTATTGCTATCTGAGGATGAGATAAACGTTGAAGAGATCAGGCTTCCGCTGCTTCCTGAAGATGAGGCGTAATAGAGCCAGTCTGTTCTGTGTCAGGATGTATTAAAGACCTCTACTGTTTTTAAGGCCTGTCTTTAATGCTTTTTTATTTCCTGATTTCAAACTTTGTGATGTTACAGCTCTGTGAGCTGCATTCCCTGCTGGCGATCCTGCTCCTCTATGCAAAGCAGGAAGGTGTGTTTGAAGGAACAGATTTTAAAAAATGCAATATGCATTGCAGGGGATGGCAGAAGGCAGAGGCATACTACAGAATGTGGCAGTAGTGGCAGATCCAGCCTTTGATGGCAGCTGTGTTTAATAGCTTACTCTAATGTGAAACCTCCTCATACTTCATCCTCACTTTTAGCTGGAATCTCCTTCTCCACTTCTCTCAGTGTTAGTTACTGATTATTATTTTCTCCTTCATTTTACTGGTATGAACATTATCTTCTCCACACAGCCTCTGCTCGCGTCTTTTTTCTGTTCCCCTCAAAATCACATGTGTGAGTGAGATCCATATCAATGTTTGTCCAAGCTTAATTGTTAGCTAGCCACTGTGAAAATCAGTGTTAGGAGCATCAACTCAGTATGCATCACGTGTTTGTCAGAGTAGGATATGATTCAGATACATTCATGGTTCCTTACATTTAGCCATTCAGAATGGTTATATCCTGGATATTGGTTGCATTTATATAATATCAAATGCAGTAACGTTCTCCATTTCCAAGATGGAAGTTGTTTTTCATCCGCTCGTGTCTCGGACAATTGAAAGACTGAATTATGCTATGATCATCTTTGAAAAACTATCTTCATTGTATTAGCCTAATCTATTCAATTAATTGCTTTTTGCTAGAGGTGTTTGTATGAACAAAGACATTTCTTCGATTGTGGGTTTGCTCCGTGAATGGTTGTGAAGTGGCAATCTTCCATTCATTCTAAAGACTTTGGTGTTTCTGAATATACTACAAAATGCATTCCATAGTATTCAAGGCGAAACGTTTGAAATTCACAAGCACACTTTGCTGCAGATTGGTACCCAGTTCTACAAGGTTCATATACACAGTACTCTAGATAATTCTGTTTGTGAAATTATATAGTAAATGTTGTTTGTTTACTTTATTCAGGACTCCATCACGTTAGACGAATCCATACCAGGCCCAAGACAGAGTGGTATTTATTTTATTTATTTAGATGAGTTTTATATAGCGCTGGCAAGACCCGGAGGTATCAGAGCGTTTTACATAAGGAAACAGCATTTTACAAGTTAAAAAAATAATCACATTAATTACAGAAAGGTTACAAATTCAATACAGGAGTTATTAGTGACCATGAAAAACAAGAGCCATGAAAAAAAGAGAAAGGGCCAGGGAGAGCAGGGAGTCCGGGGGGGGGGGGTGGTGTTGGGGAATGTTGGAGTCTGCAGCGGAAAAAGAGACGAGACATAAGTTGGAGGTCCGGCTGGGTAGGTGACGGCCATAGCGGGGTGCCAAAGCCTGTCTCCCCTATAGCTGTCAGAGCAGCTCCACCGGGAATCGGACATACATTGCAGGCTCCGCCGGATAAAAAGAGGATCAGGAGCAGCCCAAAAGTCTAGGGCCAGAGACGGGCTGGTGGAGCTGGCAAGGGTGGCCTGTGCCTCCCTAGTTGGTATGTAGTGACATGTGTCTTTCCCAATTCCTCTAATAAATGAACAAATGTTAAATGCTTTGAGGTGATGGAAATATGGCTTCTCCATAATAGGATCTTCGAAAATATTCACGATCAGTGAATATCTCCACCTTTGTGCGGTGTGTGCTCCCAGAACAACTAATAAAACTTCTTGTTGAAAAGAAAAAGTTTTCTGTAAAATTAACATTGGTTAACAAGACTGGGCTTTGCCCTTCACTGAGTAGCCAGTAAAGGGAACACTAAAGATGAAAAAGTTACTTGTAGTCCTGGTCATCCATTATAGAAATCATTGTTAATTCATAAACAAGGAGTATGTTAATGTCCATGCGCGATGCTCAGAAACTTTTAACAAGATACATTTCTCTTTTTATATTTTAAAGAAAAAACAAAAACCCCTCCTTTTTCAATTCAAATTAATTGTCACGCATATGCCCATCATAGTTATGGCATCTGTTCTTATATTTCTGGCCTACAACTTCATTTTTAAAAAGTCTCCAATTAAATACTAGAGCTGTTGTAAACTTCCTACTTAGGTCCTGGCCACGAACTGGTGACTAAATTGTGCATAGTTTTGAGTTCTTAGTTGTGTGATCAATATTACACCACTTCTCCTTTCCCATGATCGATTCTGGCAGCTCTATTTTCCCAAAATGTATCGGAAAAGGTCCAGAACAAAGGCAACACATGCAGATTTTGGTGTGCTGAATACTGAGATTACATGTGATGCTGCAATCTAACTTGAAAACTCACCTTAGGATATATTTGCAACGCCAGCTGAATATCTCACTCTGTGCTACACAACTTGGAATTAAGGGTTACGTGTTTTAGAATGAAGACATAATCTTTTTGTTGTTATATTCAAAAAAAGAAAGATAAAGTAGAAATAGGTATAAAGAAGATTTAGGGGCATATTCACAAGGCTCTATCGCGGAGTTAACGGCATTTTATCACAGCCAAAGTTGCGATAAACATATCGCCCCAATCACAAGCTGGTGTTAACATCCCACAGCACCAGTTAACCCGCGATAGCAGCCGCAAAAAACATCACCACAGATGACTCCTGCAACTATCGCTAATGAGATGCAGAGTAGGCGTTCCGGTGTCAAAATCTGCGACAACGCCACTCCACAACATTCTCAACGACCAGCCAGATCTGCCATAAGAACACAAAACAGGCTCTAAGGCGCGTTAGCAGCTGGAAAATAACACCTGCTCCGACCTGGTGCAAAGTCGGATGACAGCCTGCACCACAAAAGGGAGCTCAGCCCACAGCCACACCTGAAGAACAACAGATGCACCCGGGCAACTGAACATGCAGCCCAGAGGGCCGAAAGGGCAACAACACCCGCCACCACCACCCCCAGGACCCCCCTCTCCAGCACCCACCCGACCAAAGACATGCCACATCAGCTACACCTAAACATGTACAAAATAATCTGCATGATGTCGCACAATCACAACTGGTGACATGCATTTGCCGTCACAAAAATGAGCATCACACATTCACTTTCGAAGCTACAAATGAAACTTTCTTAACATGAACACTGAACTGAAATGAAGACACATGGCGGCTCCCCTCAGGACAATCCGTAGGTCACAGCCTACAAGACAAAAATCATGATGAGAAGGTGTGTCCTGTGCACATCAAAGGACAGAGAGAGAGTGAAGGGGAGAGAGAAGAAGAGAGGGAGAGAGAGATAAGAAGAGAGGGGGAGAGAGAGAGAGAAGAAGAGAGGGGGAGAGAGAGAAAATAAGAGAGGGAGAGAGTGAGAGAGAGAGAAGAAGAGAGGGGGAAGAGAGATAAGAAGAGAGGGAGAGAGAGAGAGAGAAGTGAGGGGGAGAGAGAGATAAGAAGAGAGGGGGAGAGAGAGAGAAGAAGAGAGGGGGCGAGAGATAAGAAAAGAGGGGAGAGAGAGAGAGAGAGAGAGAGAAGAAGGGAGGGGGAGAGAGAGAGAGAAGAAGAAGAGAGAGGGAGAGTGAGAGAGAGTGCCACACCTGCGCACCCAGGCCACACTGCGAACCTGCTGCCAACGGTGTGTCTCCAACCACTTGCCGGTATGTATTGCAGTTCACCAGGTCACACATCTGAGACAGACCCGTCATCTGAAACAGAGTCCAGATACTTGATTGGCACAGTACACACAATTGCACAAGCCACCATTGCCTGCCCTCTCATGCACACCCTGACAGAGGCACCCCAGCCCCTCCCGCAGCCCATCGGAGCATGCCTGCCCATGAACACCCAGGCCTCACTGCTCACCTTCCGCCACCGGCGTGCAGACAGGAGTTCCCACCACGTGCCGCTGCAAGCCACAAGCCCGGGGCCCGCGAACATGGCACCCTCCACACCATGCAGCCCTGCAGGCCACCAGGTCTCACGTTTGGTGCTTGGTCTTGATTACTCCATGGCAGAGGACATACCAGTTCACCCGGCTTCATCGCAGGCTGCACACCACCTCAGCCCAAAAGGTGCCACTAACTCTGGGATCGACGCCACGTGGCGGTAGGCCCGCGCTGCCTGCTGGCTCTGGCCTACACTGTGGTCCAGCAGGGCACACAAAACCTGAGCTGTCCAGACAGCCGGGACAGGGCATAATTGCAGGCTGCACACCCTCTCAGCATTTAAGGTGCCCCTACCTCGGTGCGCCCAAAGTCACTGTCTTGTGGCGGGGTGCCTGTGCCGGACGAAAAGCATTGGGTGCCACTAAGCCTGTGCAACCCCAGTCAGCACCACCTGGTGGTAGGCCTTTGATGGCCGCAAGGCCTTGGGTGCGACAAACCCTATGCGCAACAACTCATGGGCCCTTTATGATTGAGAACCGTGGAGCGCCTGTCATCCAGTCACCACCGTCTGAGTGGAATGTGACGTCGTCGGCCCCTTATGTTGGCAGAGTCACATGGCCTGTGACTCCTGTGCCGGATGGGTGTGGTGTGTGTGCAAACCTGCCCTCAGCGAGTGGCTGTTACATGCTGACAACTAGACCAGTGACCTGCACACCACCAGCGAGTACACCTGCGACGATTAGCAATGAGGGCCCCCCCACAGAGCGTAAGCGAAGTGGTCTGGCCTGCTGTCGCCGGACCAGCACAGGGCTTGCAAAAATGACTTGTGGGCTCTGGGCGTGGTTCAGTCCATGTCCGGACATGGAAGTGACTGATGCGTGTGTCCCTGTTGTAGTGTCCGCGGCACCCAGAACACAAAATGCAATGTAGTACCCTCTGACTGGCATCCCACAGGATGAGCATCATTGACGCAAGGGAAATCACTGTCCCTACATTCATCCACACATTCATACATGAATGATGAAAGACATAACACAGCAGTGCATTACTGGATGTTGATTGCACATCCAGTGCAGTTTTGCAGCTGGAGCGGTACAGGGCAATGCCAAGCACACTACACAATATGGGCCCGTGGAGGGCCAGCCAGAGTCCATCCGGGGATGACAAGTACTGCGGAAGAGGAAGGGTACAGTCCGCAGTCTGGTTGCCGTGTCATTGGTCATCAAACAGGATATGGCAGTCTTTGTCCCGGTCCAAGGTAAGTGCTTCAGAGTGTATCGGGGGTCAGTGGAAGGCCATGGGGTCATGGGGCCATGTGCGGCACCAAGCACAAACAGGCCACATGGTGGAAATGAATGCTAGTGCCTCCTGATCACAAACCCATCCATGTCCTCATTCCTGCATGTGTGCTCTGCCCCACCTGTGGGTGTTGCAGTACCGGCTGAGGCACTGACACATCAGGTGCCGGAGTGGATACGTCTGCCGCACTGTGAGGCAATGGCACACAAGGGGGCGAAGATGAGGATGGTGTGGGGGCAGCAGCATTCATCATCGCCACGCCTTGTGGCAGCAATGCCATGATGATGATCTGCAGGGCATGGTAGATCCCAGCTACATTTCGCTGGTGTGCAGCGGTGGCTGCCATCCTTTCCGCCTCCATCCGCACCATGTCCTCCATGAGCCTCTGCATGTGTGCCAGCTCACGGCTGGTATCGCTGGAGCCCCTCTGAGCGGACAGGTGTTCTTCTCTCCACGTCATGACTACAGCAATGTCAGTCAGGGCTCATTGGAGACCATGGAGCTGGCCTAGACACCCATGGATGGCGTCCAGTTTGGTAGTCATGAGGTCGAACCCCACCCGCACCTCCTCAGACGTCTCCCTCTGGCCCTCCAGCACACGGCATTGGAAGGCCGTGTGTTGTTTCTGGGGGTCTTGGGAGACTGCCGGAGCAGTGGGTGCCTCCTGCTGGGTGATTTGGGTGGAGGGTGGGGTCTCCTCGATGCAGCTGGGCAGCCCTGATCCTGGAAGTGAGTTGCGGATGATGTCAATGATGCCTAGGAGGGCTTGTGCGTCGATTCTGGGGTTGTCCTCCTCGTCATCATTGAAGAGTGGCTGGGACTGCTCTGCAGGGGGTGTTGACGATGGCCCTGCAATGTGAAGGAGAGATGGTGTATTGCAATGTGTTCACATGTATGTAGCCGCATGGTACATGTTGACATTCAGACAGCATGGCATTGTACATTATGACAGTCTGTAGATCTGGGCGATGACCCAGAGTCATTGAGGGTGTGTACTGTGCTCTGGTTGATTGTGCATGTGTGCTATCGTGGCCACCTTCACCCGTCTCACCAGCACCTGGTGGTCACTCACCCTGTTGCGGTTGCGTTGTGTCCTGTCGAGCAGTGTCCGGTCCCCCGACTCCGGCCACAGTATCCACACTGATGACTCTCGACACCAGATCCTCCATGTCATCCAGCATGAGCTGTGACGCTGGGCCCCCACCTCCTGTCTGTATTGATGCCTTCTGGTTGGCTGCAAGTTTCTCCTTGGTCTTTCACTTGATGTCATTCCATCGCCTCCCACGGCATTCACCTTGTCCACGATGTCCCGCCATATTTCAGTTTTGGTGCCCAATGACACGTTGGAGGGGACTATGATCCTGTTCACCTGCGGACTGAACTTCATCTTCCTCTTCTTCTTGTCCTTGCCCTTCCCTGTCCCAGAGGTCCCGGGCTGGTCGTCCAGGGTGCTTGTGGGGTTGTACTCGTCCTCTGCGCCTGCTCCAGCTGCCTCCATGGTGCTTGTGTGTTGGTCAGTTTGTGTTTGGGTGTTTTTTCTACTTTTATGGTGATTTTTCCCACCTGCCAGGTGTGTGTTGCAGGCCTGGCGCTGCTTATCGCTGATTTCCTCATCGCGCTTTGGCCCATCGCAGGTTTTTTGTGTTGTGGTTTGTGTTTTTATCTCCATTGAGGTGGTTGTATCATGGACATTGTCCGCGGTTCGGCAGACTATCGCATGGTACCGACTTGTTGTGAATTCCACGTTGACACAGGGTTATTTTCCCGCAATAGGCTGCGATGTGTAAAGTTGCGTTAACATTTTTGGGTGATGTTTAGCACACGTTCTTGTGAATATACCCCTTAGTCTTAACGTGTAACAAAATCAAACTTTTCCTGATTCTGAAAGATTGCATGGCACACTTTTCCATTCCCTCACACCAAGAACAGTTCCGTGGGCCATGGTATTGTCCTCATTGCAATGATTACTAACAAAAAACGAGCCTATAACGTCTCATTTCCGGGTCAAATTTCACCTTCCAAGTTCATGCCAACAAAGATCGAGGTACATTTTTACTGTACTCATTGTGGAACAGTCATAGGCATCGTATGTCGCGAATTGTGTTCGTTTTAGACCCATATACTGTGCAAAAAATACTGCCACAGTAGTAGATGTTTCTATCATGGTTCTATGATAACAATATTTGCATCTCAAGGTTTTAAATCCGATTTATATAACAATAACATATAAAACAGTAACTACTTACAATATGCAAGAGTAAGTAGATTGAGTCCCTGTTCCTTGACTTCAACCGATCTGTTTCTTGTCCAAGTTGCAAAAGACTTGCAGAAGAAATCTGTATATTTAAGAGAAAAAAATTACTTTAATTATAACAAGTATTGCCTCTGATACGTTGGGTTATCTCGCATTATATATTTGTACATTACGCTCACTATTACTTAATCTGTGCTGCCCCACAGAAATGTTGGATGACGTATGTCTGAAGCCTTTAAGGTACCACGTCATGGCCACATTTCTGTTACAGTTAAGCAGATCTGATTTTAGTGATAGAAACATTTTTACAATATTCGTGTATAGGTATTTTTGATATCCGCTGGGTGGGCAGATTCGTCATATCAGGTAGTGAGCATACTGGCAAAATGGCATTACGCGTTAGGTTAAGTTCTTTTTAATTTTCATGCAAAACAAAAATAAAGCACCATGCATCCAAAACATTGTGGTTCTGTGGTCCAGGCCACTGACAGCATTTCAGAGATAAATGCTTTCAGCTCGCCAGTTACACAAATATATAACCAGAACACCCGTCCATTTATAGTTCACCCAGGATATTATGAACTGCCTAGGGCAAGGAAAGCCCGAGAGATGGGGAGAAACACATGGAGATAGAGAAACAGCAGCAACAGAAAGAATATAAGAAAGGGAGACACAACTAAAGTCAAGGAGAGAATTAGACGGAGAGAAAGAAACGGGAGGCAAAGAGAGAGGCTGAGGAGAGAGAAAGAATTACACTAGAGGGACAGAGAAAAGTAGTGATGGGGTGATAAAAACGTGGAAAGAGAAAGAGAGAAAGATGGGAAGATGCATGGAAAAATAGAGAGAGACACATAGAAAGCCAAGGAGAGACAGATCCAGGGAAGGGCAAAGAAAGATGAGTGATAAAGATGGGAACGTCAAAGGAAGAGCGATAGATACAGGGAAAGAGCAATACCATCAAGGCATAGTTGTAAACGGCAGGTAGAGACAGAGAGAGAGAGAGAGAGAGAGAGAGAGAGAGAAAGAGAAAGACAGAGAGAGAGAGTCGGGGATAACAAGGGAGAATGATAGGGAGAGGGAAAGAAATACAAACAAGTAGACAGAGAAAGAAAAGGAAAGAAACAGATACAAGGAGTGTCAGAGAAACACCAGGCAAGTCAGTGAACGACCGCAAAAGACAAGAGAGATCAGAGAAGAGGGACAGAGTAAGAGAGGAAGAGAAAGACGGACAAAGAAAACAGAACATAGGGAGAGATAACAACTGGATTAGATGTAGAGAGAGATAGAGAGGGAAACAGAGTGTAAGCTAGATAGTGGAACAGTAGTAAAAGAAAGAGTCAGAGAAAGACAGAAATAAACAGAAAGAAAAAAAAGGAAAAGAAAGAATGAGAGAGAGAGATACGGATAGACAAAAAGAGGGTTTGATAGAAATGCACAAAAAAGAGGGAAAGAAAAGGAGATGAGGAAAGACATAGAAAGAAAAGGAGGGGCATAGATACCATGAAATCAATCTATCTATCTATCTATCTATCTATCTATCTATCTATCTATCTATCTATCTATCTATCTATCTATCTATCTATCTATCTATCTATCTATCTATCTATCTATCTATCTATCTATCTATCTATTTATTTATTTATTTATTTAGAAGTTTTATATAGCGCTGGCCAGACCCGAGGGCATTGGAGCGCTTTACATCAGTTGTATTGCAGAAAATAACACAGTACATTCATAGCAAGTATGGGTAGCAGTGTAGCCATGAGGCGCTGAGGTCTTTGAACGTCTTAGAGGAAAGTTACTGTCCTGAGTGGAGCTCCACTTTCGGGGAGGCGTGACACGAACGGGGTCCGGGGCGCGGCGAGTGTAGAAGTCATTGAGGACACAGAGTCGAAGCGTAGCGAGGTGTCTGCTTCAGTGTTCTGGCTGTACTCATCGGTTCACTAGGGAGCGGTCGAGGAACACGACTTTCAGCTGATTTTTGAATTTTGCAAAAGATGGAATAGTTCTGATGTGAGGAGGAATAGAGTTCCAGACTTTGGGCACGTAACCGGCAAAGGTTTTTTGTTTGCGTGTTTTCAGCGGGATGAGAAGCAGAGTGTCCGAACTTCTGAGATTCCTGGTCGGACCAGCTTTTTTGAGTTTGGAAGCCAGATATTTCGGTTTGCCGGTGTGCAAGGCTTTGTGTGTGAGGCAGGCTGTTTTGAACTTCACCCGCATTTCAACTGGGAGCGACTTTAGTTCTCTGAGTGCAGGTGAGATGTGATAAAATTTCTTGATTCCGGTTACCATTCTGGCTGCGGCATTGAGAGTTGTTTTGAGGGGAGCAAGATGAGATTTTGCTATGCCTGAGAAGACTGCATTTCCATAGTCTAGTCTTGACAACACCAATGCTTGGGTGGCTTGTTTGAGGTACTTGGGCGGGTTGAAAGGTTTTATTTTGTTCAGTAACTTCAGGTTAAGGAAGGCGCTCTTAGCTGAGTTCTTAATGTGTTTGTTCATGTCCAGTTTCGGGTAGAGCATGATACTTAGTGATTTCACAGAATCGGCCAGGGTGAGGTTCCCGTTGAGTGCATCGATAGCTCTTAACCATTCCGCAATTTGGAGGTTATCTTCTTTGTTCGAGATGAGAAGAAATTTCGTTTTGTCTTGATTCAGTTTGAGGTGGTTACTTGACAGCCAGTGTTGGACTTCTCTCAATGTGTCGTTAAGTCTTTGAATGAGGTTTCCAAGTAGATCTGAGTATCGTCTGCATACAGATGGAATGGAATGTTGGCTTTTTTGAGTAGGGTGGTGAGGGGTTCCATGTAAATGTTGAAAAGTTGCGGGGAGAGCACGAAGCCCTGGGGGACTCCCCTGGTGACTAGGAGTAGGTCGGACATACAGTTTTTGATTTGGATTCTTTGGGTGCGGTTGTGTAGGAAGGAGGAGAACCAGTGAAGGACCACCTTGTCAGGTCCGGCCCTTTCTTGGAGGGCCTTGATGAGAAGATTGTGATTGACCGTGTCGAGTGCTGCTGATAGGTCTAGGAGAATGAGGAGACAGAAATTGTCCGAATCATGTGATTTGAGGATATCGTCAATGACGTTGAGGATCGCGGATTCAGTGCTGCAGCCTTTTCTGAAGCCGGACTGGTGTGAGTCTAGGAGTTTGATGCTATCCATGTGTTGGGTTAGTTGTTGAAGTTCGCATTTTTCCAGGATTTTGGAAAGAAGAGGTAAGTTGGAGACCGGTCTAAAGTTATTCAGGTCCTTTATGTCACGGCCCGGTTTTTTCAGAAGTGGTGTGACTTGTCCAACTTTAAGGCAGTCAGAAACAATTCCACTTTTCAGGAAGCTGTTGTTGATCTTGCACCAGAGCGGTGCTAAGGAGAGTTTCAGCCTTTTGGTCAGTTGGGGGGGTTAAGGATCTAGGACGTGAGATGAGGGTTTGGAGGTGGAGATCAATTTGACTATCTCTGATTCCTGAATGGGGTGGAAGAGTGATCAGGGTTTGGTGGAAGGTTTGGGTGCAATGGCATACGCCCCAGAGGGGCTACTATTGGTAGGGGGGGAGTTGGTGGTGACCAGTGAGAGTTCGATCTTGTTGATCTTGTCATTAAAGAAATTGGCGAAGTTGTCGCACAGTTCTTTGGAAGCCAGCATTGAGGACTTAACAGGCTTGGAGGTTTGTTGCCTGATGATGTTAAAGAGCTCCTTGGGTCTGTTCTTAGCGCTGTCTAGTGCCGTGTGGAAGAACGTGTTTTTTTTGTTCTTGATGTGATTGTTTTACTTCCTGTGAACTGTTCTGAGTTCGCGGAGGAGAACAGTAGGATTGTTCCTCCAGCGTCTTTCTGTGGCTCTTAGTTGTCTCCTTTCGGAGTTGATGTCAGAGTTAAACCATGATCTGGAAGGAGTGACCCTGCTTTTTTTTAGTTTCAGGGGGGCTAGTTGATTGAGCATGTCCACCATGTTTGAGTTGTAGAGCAAGGTGAGTTCAGTTGTGTGAGGAGCTCATTGGCACTGGGGAGGAGCGAGCTTATCCTTTCACCTAGGACAACAAGGGGAATCTAGGTTAGGTTTCTAGCCCATTTCGGGAGGCCTTGCACAGGTGGCTGTGATATCACTCTTTGGTTGATGCGGAATAAGATGATGTGGTGTTCCGACCAGTCCACTGGTAGGATGTGGTCGATCGTAACTGTGTCTCGTTGAGCAATAATGGTATCTAAGTTTGCTCCTTTATTATGTGTTTCCTCTGAGCAGTGTTGGGATAGGTTGTTATCACGTAGAAGATTGTTAAGGGTTTGAATTAGCGAGTTGTTCTCTTCATTCCACTGTAGGTTTAGGTCACCAAGAATTACGTTGCTAGAGTCTCCGAGTGAGCAGTGGGCAATCAAGTCGGAGAAGTGTTCCCAGAATGCAGCTTTGTTGCCTGGGGGGTGATAGAGAAGATGGCAAGTATTGGTCTATTGTCTTTTATCTTGATGTTGGTGGTCAGACATTCAAAGGTGCTGTACTTGAAGGTGTCTATTTCCACAATGGTGATGTTGTACTTGTGTATGATAGCTACACCTCCACCTCGTTGATCTTTTCTGTCTTTATTGATAACGGTAAAGCCTAGGGGCACAAGCATATCTAAGCTTGGTGAGGAGAGCTCATTTAGCCAGGTCTCCGTGATGAACGCGATGCCTATGTCATGAGAGAGGATGCCTTCTGCTAGTTCAGTTGCATGCTTGGAGGCTGATCTGCAGTTTATGAGCATGCAGTTGGTGGAAGGCTCTTCTATACTGACCCGGGGAGGCGGCCCTAGGAATGGTGGTGAGGAAGGGCGGGGCCTTGGGATTTTAGGGAGGGGGTGATCCCTCCCGACACCCGTGATCACTTGGATCTTGGATTTTGGGGTGGCTGTGTGGGGAGAGTCGTACATTGAGGCTAGAGCGGCCGCTTCTTCTGAGGACATTGCGGCTTAGGTTCTCATGGGTCTCTGTGTCAGGTTCTCAGAAATAGAACTTATGGGTCTCTGTATCCGTGTCACGAGGTTGGATACGGACCCAATTGGGCGCTTTTGGTTGGTGTGAGCTGGTCGGAGTGGGGGCCCTGGGGTGGGATTGCCTGGGCTTTCGGGCCTTGTCTAGGTTGGTTAAGATTTCACTTAATCCCAGGAATATTGTTTCTACCTGGCCTTCTAGTAGGGCGAGCCGCTGTGCCATGTTTTCCGGGCCGGGGTGAGAGAGTCGTGTGTAGGGTCGTCCCTTGAGGTGGAGGGAGTGTCTATGTTCTGGGGCCTTTTGCTGGTACTGTTGTCCATGTTGCCTCTGTTAGGGATCTTGGGTAAGGGGTGCAGTAGGTCGTGGTTTCATCCTCTTGATGCCTACGGGTGGGGTAGTGTAATTAGTGTTCAGAGCTGGCAGGACAGGGTCTTGATGTTGTTGGGGGTGGGTTTGTGGGGAAGGCTGAGGGTTACGATCGTCGGGGAGTTGGAGATCGTGATTCATGGGGGCAGAGGTGCAGGTGGTGACTTGAGAGGAGATAGACATGTTGACCAGGGGTAAGTAGTGGTATCTATCTATCTATCTATCTATCTATCTATCTATCTATCTATCTATCTATCTATCTATCTATCTATCTATCTATCTATCTATCTATCTATCTATCTATCCATCCATCCATCCATCCATCCATCCATCCATCCATCCATCCATCCATCCATCCATCCATCCATCCATCCATCCATCCATCCATCCATCCATCCATCCATCCATCCATCTATCTATCTATCTATCTATCTATCTATCTATCTATCTATCTATCTATCTATCTATCTATCTATCTATCTATCTATCTATCTATCTATCCATATCTCTATCTATCTAACTCTCTATCTCAATAATAAAGTGTAGATTACCACTCGTCAGTTCTCCTGATTCTAAGACAAAAAGAGTAGGGAGAAAAAACAGTAAGCTAGTGCAGCTTCATTACAAATGTTGAGTGAGCAGTAAGGGTTTTAGCTATGTTTCTAAAATGCAGGTAGGATCCGATAGCTCTGAATTTTAGGGAACTCCAGCAAGTGGGGCACCTAGCAAGGAAGAACAACCTCTAATTCTAGCTTTCCCGTATTTTGGATTGTATAGAAGTAACAAACAGGCACATGCATCAAAGGTTTTTGTGAGCGCAAACGGTGTGATTTGCAAAAATCAGCCGTTTGCGATCGCAAAAGGCCATTTTGCGATACATCAAAGTGTTAGGAATGCGCAATTTAGGTAATCGTAATTTATAGCGATTTCCTAAATTGCGATTGCATTTAAGGAATCGCAAATTGCAATTCCTTAAATGCAATGCAAGAAGCACTTAAAAATACCGATTTCGCTATTTGGGGTTGAAAATTACAGAGCAATTGAACTGTTCGGTAATTTTTCAAAGTTTCAGGTTGCACACACACATGACCTTGGGGCATGTGTGTGCACAACATGGGTGCACACCACAATTTCAAGGGTGCAACAGAGTGTCCATTTGACACCCTTGCACCCTTGAAATTGCATGCGCAATTTGCGAGTACCTATTGGTACTCGCAAATTGCGCATGCAATTTCCCATTCATTCCTATGGGCCTGTAGGCCCATAAGAAAGAATGGGAAGCCATTCCCTAATTGCGACTCAGAATTTTTTGAGTCGCATTTCAGGAATGTTTAGGAATCGCTATTTTTATTGCGATTCCTGCATGCATAGGCATTTGCGAGTCCTTAATTGCTATTCCTTAATAATCGCAATTAAGGACTCGCAAAGTCATACCTTGATGCATGTGCCCCAAAGTCTTTTTTGAATCTGTAATTTAAAAATGTTTAGACACAGATTTACACTGGTTTTACATCGAGTTGCATCACTTTTTTGAAGCAGTCCGACACAAAATCATTTTTTATATTTACAAAGCCACACAGCTGTCAATTTGCCTGGCTTTATAAGAATAAGTACTGCAACATAGATCATTGAACTGCCTTTTGTTACTTTGCATCATGCATGGGTGGTTCATGGGTGTGGCCATGCATCCATCCATGGATTTTGACACAAACTAATATTTACAAAGAGTTGTAGGCATGTCTACAGTTGTAGACAAAATGATGCACCTACCTGAGGCTGGTGTAACAAGGAGAAAGATCTTTATTTCTTCTTGTTATTTCCTCTAACAATGTGTGCTGTATTATGCAGCACGCAGATAAAGAGGAAAAAGCCTCCAAGGAATTTTTTGCGCGTATAGTTGCAGCTTTCTGCGCAAAATCTATACTGTCCATTATGTAGACAACCTTGAACTGTGACTCAAGGGAGTGTGTGTTGGCACTAGGCAGCCCAAAGTGCACCACCAAACGGACAGAGCAAAACTGTGCAATTTCCTTGAATACATTGTAAAGTTCTACTCTCTTCAGGTGACTCAACGCAGTGCAACAACTTTGCTTGCCGTGCTGCTTTGTGTGACTTCTCTGTAAATATACTCCTTAGTGACCGGTTTACCCAAAAATAGTAAATCTGCCACCATGTAAAAACTTCCTGAATGAATGCATATTACCTACCTTTTAGAATTCACAAACATTGGCAATAAGCGGCATGAAAAACTGCACCAGTTCCAGGTTTCACAACATACTACTGGCAGTCAAAAACCCAAAAGGTAATGGGATGAATGCTTGCAATTAGTTTAACCACTGGCAATCCCTTAGAGTAGCATTCTAAACCATTGTTTTTCATCCACTGTATCACTCTAGACAGAGGGCCTGATTTAAGATTTAATGGATGAAGTAAAGGCAGACAGAATGGTGGAGGTTTTTACTGCCTTTACTTCACTTGCCAAATTTAGAGATGTCTGACAGTACCACAGACATCTCATACAATAGCAGGAACCACTGTGATTGGTGGTTCCTGTCAATTTAGGAAAAGGTACCAGACATATTTGTCAGACATCATATATGGCCATCAAACTTTTCAAAGATTTTTATTTTTTAAAACAGCCTCTTTAAGTGAGAGTTTGTTTTTGTAAACATAAAAGAAACTAATACCCCCCGCACCAGTTTTCTCCCATGGTGTAGTGCTAATTTTTCCTTTTTCACTGTCCCTTACTGCCAGGATATACCTAGCAGTGACAGACAGTAAAAACAAAACAAGAGCAGAAAAAAATCTGACTAGCCACTTTAACAAGCATTGGCATAGCCAATAGGTCTCGCTTTTGGGACCTTATAAGTGTTTAGCCATGCAACAGTTGCATAACTAAATACTTATAAGGTCCCAAAAGCGAGACCTATTGGCTATGCCAATGCTTGTTTTAGTTGGGATATTTGAGATTCACACACCCCGAATCTCACTGACTAAGTTAGACCCCTTATAATTATGAGGGATTAAGCAAAGAGGTTAAGTAAGCAGGTTAAAGGGTGGAGCCCTTAGGAATACTGTATGTGACTATGGTAAGTGAAGAAAGAAAAGAGACAAATGCCACCCTTGGAGATCGTAAAAAGAGAAAGGAGTAAAATAATTCTGCCATAGCTACTCCCACACCAGTTTGGCAGAGTGCATTTAGGAGGAGAGTGTGGTCCACTGTGTCAAATGCCAAGCAAAGGTCTAATAAAATCAGGGCAGTGACACTATCTGCATCGGTAAGCAGGCAGAGGTAATCAGAAACATTATGCTGTATTGATTCAATATCCCTTTTAGGCTGGAAACCTTCTTTGAATTTTAAGAATCAGCAAAGCATTTTGGCCTCAATGGACTCAAGTTTTAGCAGTAGGGAGAAAGATAAATGGGCAATAATTAGTAATTGATTAATCATCCATGGCCCATATAACATATAGGGCGCACTGTCCTTGTTTGTGCCACATTGCATCTTAAAGCGGGTGCGCAAGGTGCAAACAGGGACTGTGTGCTCTCTACAATGAATGCACAGCCCCAGAACACCCGCTAAATTGCTCTACCCTGGGGGCAGTGCATTAAATGAAATACAGAGCTGCTGCTTCAAAGAAGTTCTGTGTTTCTCTCTGCAGACGGCAACCCACCTGCACTTGCTGTGAGTGACTGCACCTGCCTACAGAGGGATGTCTGGGGTCCATGGGACCCCTTTTCTCCCCTTCAGAAGGCTGCCCTCAGGGATCTCACTGACAGTGCAGCATCTTTTTTGTGGCTTTCTTTCAGTGCACCTCCTAAGGGCATGTATGACTTAGCGCCAGTATCCGTAATATGGCTCAGGTGCAGATTCAAAGTAATTGCCTCATTTGCATGGGGTCACGCACCCACGGCCCCTGGGTTCTCAAGGAGAGACTGTATGGTGTCGACCTTAATAGAAAACAAAACAAGTGTATAAGGATATATTCAATACATTGAGCAGAGGATATACCAGATTGTCTTTGAGCACAGGGAGAAAGGGAATAGGAAATGGATCAAGAAGAGAACAAGACTTGCACTTATTCAACAGCTCTAAAGTTGGTCAAAAAAACTGGAAATTCACTCTTAAGAAGAATTTATGTCACCTTCTGAAACCATTTCTTTGCAACATTCTGTTAAATCATAATGATTTTAGAAACATAAAAGCCAGCTAGATTTCCAGAAAATGGCTAGAAGGAGGGTTTGTAAATAGAAGATGTGTCCTTGGAAGACATTTCAAAAAGAATTTTGATTTTATTTTGCTTTTTCATAGATTTTGAGATTTTGGGAGATTATTAATGCAGAAGGGCATCTCTAATAGTAAGTATATTGATAGAGCAGGGTTATATTCAGGTTTTCTAATGGAATCATAATTGGGGCTCAAGTGCTTTCAGCTCTTCTGAGAAAGCATTTCAGATTATGAAAAAGGGTCCATGGTGACGGCTTCGATCTTATTCTAGACAGCACATTTGAAACTGAGGGATGTAGAATCTAAGGCCGATGTGACAAACTAGCAGTGCGATGTTTATTTTACTGATGCACCACCATTAGAGAAACTAGAATTGAGGGGTGACTGATCAGGAACACTTGTAGGCACACCAAGATGAAAGAAAAGTCTGAGCAGTTAGTTTTGTGAATTCTTTTCACAGTGATCAGACCAACCAGAGGGGGGCGTGAAAATGGGTGACACAGTGCCCTCTAAGGTAATGAATAGGTCCGGGATTATACAAGTGGCACGATTCGCTAAGCAATATAGTTTATATAAAGTGCACAAATGTAGTTGAATAAGCAGTTTCTGGGCATAAAGATAAGATGGAGAGTCCGAGCGTAGGCTGCTGTCTTTGGCTCAGTATTAAAACTGAGCCTTTTAGACAAGTCTGGATAGTGAACAGAATGTCCAGATGTTTATTCAAGATAAGGTCATGAAATTCTTAGCATGTTTAGGTAGTGAAATAAGATTTAGTGATGCTGTTTTTAGCGCTACAGAGGGCTGAGCTGACAGGTGGACCTGACACTTATTGATTTAATACAGCTTAATCAGGAACTGTGCTATACCTGTGGTGGAGACATAATAGATCATCCATTGAGTAATTGAGAAAGTTGTACGTGCTAAGGGTGTCTTCTGGGTGCAATGAGAGGCAAAATCAACAGCACTGCTGACCTCAGGGTTCAGAGAGGTGTGTGGGCGATTCACAGATGGACTAGTACGCTTCTCGAGACCTGCTCTCTCCCCCATTAGCTCCACTGTTGTGCCGCTGACCCTGTTGACCTGTTCACCCTCCCCCTTCGCTATTTAATGACAGCCGTTGCGAGGGAGCGCGAGCACGAGCAACACGTCTGACCTCCTGGTCAGAGACCTGCTCTCTCCCCCAGCAGCTCCGCTGTTGTGCCACTGACCCTGTTCACCTGTTGCTGGTAGGTGTTTCTAGGCCCTCCTCCACCTGCAGGCTCCTGCCTGCGCCTCATCCTTGGTGGTCCAGTGGGAGTGCCTTGCTCTTCTGCTGGTCCGCTGTTGTCTGTCCTGTGTTTGTGCCCGTTTTTCTGTATGTTGTCTGTCTTTTTGTTTTTGTGCCTGTAAATTGTCTTTTCCTATTTTGTTTTATTTTGCCTGTTTGTGCACTGTTTTATTTGTTTATTTGTTTTATTCTGTTGTACTGTTCCCTTCTGTGTGCCTTCTGTTCCTGTTTTGCTGCCCTTTTCCGCCGCTGCTGCCCCCGGCCCCCTTCCCCCCTGCCATTCCCACTCCTGCCTCCCAGCTGTGCTTCCCACCCCCTTCCCTATTTATTAGCGGCCGCTGTGCGGCCGCACGCAGCAGGTGCACTGCTGGTGTGCCACAGGCAAGCCCGTCTGTGCCCGTCCACAACCCAACCAGGACCTGCGCCAGAGACGCTGCATCTCCGACCACCCACCACTATGACTCAGATGCCCTCCTCGCACTCAACCCTGGAAGGAACATCAACTTTCAGCTGTCCATGCCGAACACCACCTACAGACAGTTCTCCTGCTCTCACTGCCGCCAAACCTTCACCACCTTCCGCACCACCACAACCGGTGGCCACACGCCGGATGCAACACCACCGAAGCCCTGAGGTGCATCCTCCTCATAGTGCGCCCCCTGCACAGGCACATGGTAGAAATCTGGGACCTCTTCACCACCCTCTCGCCTGATGTCGCCTTCTTCACTGAAACTTGGACCAACTCCTCCTCTGACATTGCCACCGCCATCCCCGAAGGATACAAAATTCAGAGGAAGGATCGCCCCAACCACCAGGTAAGAGGACTTGCCATTTCACACAAGAGCTCCTTCCGACTCACCACCTCCAGCTCAAGCAACAGCCCGCCCATCACCGAGCACCTCCACTTCCAGATCCAGACCAGCCGTAGAACAACGCTACGAGGTACCCTCCCCTACAGACTACCCAGACCTCGAACTGCATTCACCACTACCATTGAGACCTCCCATGCCTTCGCCTCCATGGACTACATGCTCATCGGAGACCTCAACTTCCACCTCGCCAACCTCAGTGACACCAACTACGTCCCCCTCCTGGACAACCTCGCCAATCTCGGACTGAAACAACTCGTCACCACACCCACCCACAAGGCAGGACACATCCTCGACCCCATCTTTGCAAGAGGCAACCACGTCCACTTCAGCCACACCACGCAACGCCCCTGGACAGACCACCACTGTGCTCACTTCTATGTCGACAAACCCACCATGCCCAAACCTGCACCCCGCCCTCCATGAAGAAACTAGAGCAAGGTCACCGAGGAGCAGCTCAACTGCACCTTCAACGGCAAGAATCCAGATGCACCTGCAGACATCTCGAGAAGAATTGGAGAAACAGCAAATCCTCGGAAGACCGCACCACCTACAAGACCGCCATGACAGAATACCACCAAAGCATTAGATCCACCAAAAGGACCTACATCCAGAGCAAAGTCCTCGCCAACTCAAACAACTCTAAGGAACTCTTCAGCATCATCCAGGAATTCAGCTAACCCCCCAGCGAAACCATGGACATCCCCCCCTCCCAGGACCTCTGCAACAAGCTCAGCTCCTACTTCCATCTGAAAATCAAGGGCCTCTACGACAACTTCAATGACCAGACACCTGACTCTGAAACCACTCCCTTCTCCAGCAACGCCAGCCAGCGCACCATCTCCTCCTGGAACATGGTCACCACGAAGACACCGCATCGTCCATGAAAGGCATCCACTCAGGAACCCCCACGGCCCCTGCCCCACCACATCTTCCACAGAGCAGTCGCCGTCATCACACCGGAACTACGGAGCACTATCAATGCCACCTTCGAAACCAGCATCTTCCCCGATGACTGGAAACATGCAGAAATCATACCCCTACTCAAGAAGCCCTCAGCAGTTCCCACGGACGTCAAGAACTACTGGCCCATCTCCCTCCTCCCATTTGTTGCCAAAGTCACCGAGAAGACCGTCAACGTCCAACTCACAAAAGTCATTGAAGAAAACTCCATCCTTGACCCCTCCCAATCTGGATTCTGCAGCAACCACAGCACTGAGACTGCTCTACTCGCCGCCACAGACAACATCCGCACCCTCCTCGACCAAGGACATACCACAGCCCTGATCCTTCTCAACTTCTCTGCAGCCTTCAACACCGTCTCCCGCAGCACAGTCACCGCCAGACTCCACAACGTTGGCATACAGGGAAGCGCCTTCAACTGGATTCGCTCCTTCCTCACCAGCAGAACCCAAAGAATCAGACTTCCACCCTTCCTTTCCAAACCCACGGAAATCAACTGCGGAGTAACCTAAGGAACATCGCTCAGCCTCATGCTCTTTAACATCTACATGGCCCCCCTCATTGCCATTGTCAGACATCAAGGACAATGCTGACGACACCCAGCTCATCCTCTACCTCACCAAGGACCCCCTCACCATCAGACTCAACTTCCAGGAAGGAATGAAGGACGTCACATCCTGGATGAGAAGCAGCTGCCTGAAGCTCAACTCAGAGAAGACAGAGGCCGTCATCCTCGGACCCTCCCCCTCTGCATAGGACAACACCTGGTGGCCCACTGCCCCCAGCAGCCCCACACTCATACGAACCAATCCCAAAACCTCGGTATCACACGCGACTCCTCCCTCTCCATGACCCGACAGGTCAACGCCGTCACCTCCACCTGCTTCAACACCCTCCGCATCCTCCAAAAGACCTTCAAATGGATCCCCCTCGAATCAAGGAAGACCGTCACCCACGCACTCATAACCAGCAGACTGGACTACAGAAATGCTCTCTACACCGGGATCAACAAGTCTCTGCTCCGCAAACTGTAGACCATACAGAACACCGCAGCCAGACTCGTCCTCGGCATCCGTCGACACAAACACATCTCCCAACACCTGTGTAACCTCCACTGTCTCCCCGTCGAAAAGAGAGTAACCTTCAAGATACTCACCCACTCCTACAAATGCCTCCACAACACCGGCCCCAAATATCTCAATGATAGAATCTCCTTCCATGTACCCAAGAGGAACCTCTGATCCGCCGATCTCACCCTCAGTGAACCCCCACGCATCCACAGAGCAAGAACGGGTGGAAGAACCTACGTCTACATAGCGGCCAAGACCTGGAATGAGCTCCCAATCGACATAAGACGTGCCCCCACTCTACACATCTTCGGGAAGACCCTCAAGACCTGACTCTTCCACTGACCGGAGCAGCTCCCCACTAGTGCCTTGAGACTGTGGTAAATATTTCTCCTTTACCGGGACTGAATTTGATACAGGAACATAATAAAATAGCTCAGTAAAATGAGAGGCAGAATCCGTGGTATTAGAGGTTCGGAATGGGCTTTATTCCATTATTCGATTATAATCGGTTGCTCTCAATGTTCCGTCACCACGAAGGTTCAGGAAGTGAAGCACACACATTATTGACATGAAATGGCTTTTATAATACATACATTACAATGAAGCGAATACAGTAGGCGTAACAATTGATAAGGAAAGTGACGAATTGTCTACGTAACCGAAAATGGGTGTAATAAGGAGTAAAAAGGAACATAATTGGTTATGAGATCATATATAGGTGGATCTATAAGATAATATTTGGCATAGATGCGCGCGCAGCAGCATGACGTGTGATTGACGTGTAACTGGGGGGTGAAAGGGACTTGACATTTAGCTTTACATGTGGAGACGAAAAGTCTGGGGTTATGTCAACCTAATCCCAAATCATATCTAACATCCTATGTTTAAAGAACTATGTTATCCACAAAGGAAGGACTCTCGGACAGAATCTATTCTATACTGACTGTGTGTGCGTGTACAAGCGTCTAAGTGTCTACACTAAATGCGAGGGCAGGAATCTTCCATAGTAACAGGGCTATGAATTACTTGTATTAAGACAGAAAAACCGGGCTCTTTGCTGGGTAGCTGGAAGAATATTTACTTAAACTACTAGGCAGGAATGCATCGGCTGAGGGGGAAGCAGATAATTCGAAGGTGAAATACAGTTCTTGGCAGAGAATAGGCTGATGTCAGGCTTTGTGAGCCGCGCAGAGAATGAGACAAAGTTCATGGTCACAGATGCAGGCTCAGACTGGAGCTTTCAGAGGCAGAAGGCAAGAGGAGTTTTGATGACAGAATCAGGGCCTACTTGCCTAGACTGTAAAATAGCATAAGTGAACCATATAAAACCGGTGGCCTTTTGTACTTAGGAATGGAATATCCGGCCTATTCATGGCGGATCTGACAGAGGACATGTTGACTGTGGACGCACATGTATTTGCGTCTTCATAACTGGAACTGGAGGGAACATACATGTACTTGTGACATGCATATAGAACCGTTGGGGTCCAAGATAGGGGACATAACTGACCAGGAAAATCCATATTTCCACATTCCCTCCTTGTCCCCTACTTGCCCGTCAAGAGACATCAATCTTCATTAATCCATTGATCTGTTCATATAGCATCATTTGTTCTTCTTTCTTCTTCCGGAATCTTGAATGAAATCTTGATGGTGGAATACACGATGTGGCACACAGACCACAAATCGCTGGTCCACATTGTAGACATAGACAGCAACTGAATAGTATGAGAAGGCCAATACCTAGGAAGGATAGAACTCTCCATCCCCAGGCTGATATCACACTCCAAAACCAACTGGACCAAGTCCAGGTGCCTGGATTCTGGTGTATCTGGCTTACAATCTTGTGAAGGCGAGTTATAGCTTTATATACAGATGGCGAATTTTCTGGTATGAATACGCAGCAGCTGGATCCGATGACCCTACAAGCTCCGCCTCTGTCAGCCAGGATGACGTCAAGGACAAGACGATTTTGAAGCACAACAATCCGCATAGCAGACTGCTCTTCTGTTAAATTGCCTAAGGCGGAAATAGTTTCATTCACTACTGCTTCAAGGGTTCTAGTTAATCTACGTATCAGCTTGCTATTAGTAACAGTACCTATATAGGGAAAGATGCCTTTATTGAAATCTACATACTTGTCCCATGCTGTCTCAGTATAATCGACAATTGGGAGATCTCTCCGCTCTCTATTGTGTACTAAATGAATATTTCTATAATAATCAGGAGGAGCTAGGAAAACAGGTGGCAAAAGGAATGCAATATAGCAGGTACCATCCCAATCTAGAGGTAGACGCATATATGCAGTCTGACCACATATAAAGTAGGAGTGGCGATAAGCTCTAAATGAAGATTTGCCTTGATCACTGAATTCTACTGTAGTAGTACATCTACTATGGCCCATATGTATGGAACCAACCTTTCTTACACACAATTCACCTTTTGCTGGGAATACTGACATGGTGGGTAAGACTAGTTCAACTTCGGATACGACATTTAGAATCATGAGATTAGGTGTAAAATTACCTAATCCATATACTTCATTTTCTAGATCAGTTCCTGTTCTTTCGGGGCGACCCTCCTTGTCAGGGTAGCAGACCTTGAGTAAAACTAGGTTTAGGTTTCCCCATACCCACTGATCTTGGTAAACTGCTGTGTCTGAGTCTATGGAATTAATTAAACTAAACCATGCTCCACAGGAGCCATTATGTGTAAATGGATGTGGAAAGAAAGGCAAGACTCCTTCATAATTCTGATAGGGAGGAAGTCGGCCACACACCCAACAATTAGTTGCATTACTAGTCTGATGGGAATGGTGTAACATACTAATGAAAGTGTTATTGCGCAGCGCAAGTCTATAAGACAATTCATGCGGAGGTAAGTCACTAAAAGAATGTTCTGCAATAACATTGTGATCATTTCTGGCAATAGGGTAATAGATGTGCAACAACATACTGGTAATAATTATTAAAAGACTTAAGGAAAACAAGATTAATAATGTCCCTATACAATGGCTACGCAGTGATTTACAATACGCCTGTCGTTTCATCATTTTTCGCGACTGTTCATGATTCAGGTCTAGAGGATACATGTCAGAGACAGATTCAACCGCTTCACCTAGGAGAGGACTTAAACAATCAAACCGTCTGACGTCCTCTGCCTTAACTTAACTTTGTAAAGTTCGCTTTCAGTTTTTTCCACCAAAGGAAGTTTTGAATCAGTCTGTGAAGGAGTGCAGGGCACAATGTCTATATCCGAGCATTGTCCATGAAACCTTTTGATATGGCTTGAATGAATCCAACCCTTGCGGCCCTCGATCTTCACGGCTGTTCTTGTGGTCAGCAGAACCAACTTGGGTGTCTTCCACCTGGGCTCCAGCTGAGTCTTTCGGTCGAAATTTTTCACAAACACAAAATCCCCCGGAACTATGTCATGGGGTTTCACCTCAGTGTTGTCGGGAAATGCTGCAGCAACCTGTGAACGACAAGATTGTAGTGCAGACATCAAGGAAGCCAAGTAATCTGTCAGCATATTACAGTCAATATCAGTTATTTTACGTGGTACAGGCGTCCCCCACATATTTGGTGGTCTACCGAAGATCACCTCATACGGGGATAGCCCTGTTCTAGAGTGTGCTACCATTCTCATGTAAAAAAGTGCAACTGGTAATGCTACTATCCAGTCGACACCTTTTTCTCGGCATATTTTGGACAATCTGATTTTCAGAATCTGGTTATGTCTTTCTACGAGACCTGCTGCCTCGGGGTGTCGGACACAGTGGAATTTCCACTGATATCCTAACAGAAGTGAAACATGTTTCATTAATTCGGATGAGAACGGCTGGCCGTTATCTGAGTAGACAACACGTGGTAAACCGTAGCGTGGGAAGAATTCTCGAACTAACTGTTTGGCAGTAGTCGGGGCAGTGTAATCTGAAACCGGGTATGCCTCCGTCCAACGGGACAGAGCGCAGACAACTACGAGAACATATTTGAATCCTCGACATCGTTCCATCTGGATATAATCCATCTGGAGGACTTCAAAAGGGTGATCAGGAGGATGAAATCCACCCTGTTCTACGGGAACACTTTTTCCTGGGTTGAACTGGCAACAGATCATACAGGTACGGACTTTTTGTTTGGCTGCTGCTCGTAAATGTTTATTGAACCAAATGTGTTGAATGCTGTCTAGCATAGCTTTTTCTCCTAGATGGGCTGGGCTATGGATAGTGTTAATAATGACTTGGACCATTGAATCAGGAAGGAACCACACAGACTTTTCTTTCATCATCCATCCTTGGTCCGTTTGGATCCCTCCTAATTCAGTCCATTTCTTTATTTCGTCTGGTGTGGCATGTGTCTGTATGTCAATTACGTCAAGAGTAGGATCTTTAACTGTCATACAATGTGTCGGCATCGGGACTATTGTCTTTGTCATGTCGGATGTTTGAGTTTGAGCAGTCTGTTTAGCTGTTCTGTCGGCTAAATCATTGCCTTGAGAAATGATATCAGTAACTTTCGTATGAGCTTTACATTTCATAATTGATATTGCAGTAGGTAGATGTATTGCATCTAATAAGGCATGAATGAGGGGTCCGTGCTGTATGTGGGCACCATGGGAAGTTAAATAACCTCTCTCTCGCCACAGCACGCCGAAGTCATGTACGACTCCGAATGCATAACGTGAATCAGTGTATATGTTGACTTTCTTACTTGTGGCTTGAATACAGGCTTGTGTCAGAGCGATGAGCTCTGCGGCTTGAGCTGACAAAGTATTTATACGATTAGTTTCAATGACTTCAGTATCTGTTGTGACTGCATAAGCAGCCACCAGCTCTCCTGTACTTGTTCTCATGCATGAACCATCTACATACAATGTCAGGTCTGGATCTAACAATGGAACATCTGTTAAGTCTTGTCTAGGTTTCGTTGTTATGGTAATAACTTCAATACAGTCATGAGCTAGTGGGTCTGTTCCTATTACTGGTAAAAGTGTGGCAGGATTCAGTGTGTTACAGCGTCTGATTTCTATGTGTGGCTGAAACAATGTAAGTTCATACCCTGTAAGTCGTGCTATAGTCAAGTGTTGTGTTTGCGTTCTATTCACAAGGACTTCTACTGTGTGTGGTACTTGAACTGTCAATGGATGTCCTAACACTATGGCATCGCTTTGTCTAATTGCTAAAGCTGTCGCTGCTACTGATTTTAGGCATGCAGGCAAAGCCTGAGCTACGGGATCTAATGTACTAGAAAAATAAGCACATGGTTTGTGTGCTCCTGCTTGTTCCTGTGTGAGTACAGACAAAGCAGTACCTCCGCGTTCTGTAACAAAGAGTGTAAACTGTTTTCTGTAACATGGTGTTGCTAAAACGGGTGCTTGACATAAAGTTTTCTTTAGGCTTTCAAAAGCTTGTGTATGTTCCTGAGTCCAAGGGAGAACAGTCGATGTGGCTGCCTCCTGTGTTGTCAACTGAATGAGTGGTTTTGCTAGAAATGCATATTGCGGAATCCACTGTCTACAGTATGAAGTGAGGCCTATGAAAGCCCGCACCTCCTTTTGTGTCTTGGGTATTGGCATGTTAGCTATTAACTGAATGCGGTCTGGTGTAAGCTGCCTTCCCTCCTTGGACAGCGAGTGTCCAAGATAAATAACTCGCTGGACACAGAATTGCAGCTTAGAAGGGGACACCTTGTGCCCTTTTTCGGCTAGAAATTGTAAAACTGTCAGTGATGCTTTTTCACATTCAGGTTCGCTTCGGGCGGTGATCAGCAGATCATCGACATATTGAAGCAGAGCAGTGTTAACTGGCATGTGTATACTGTCAAGTTCTCGTTTCAGTGCTTGGCTATAGATGCTGGGGCTTTCTGTAAATCCTTGAGGTGCGCGTGAGAATTTAAAGCTACGTCCATTTAAACTAAATCCGAATAAATATTGGCTTTCCGGATCTATTGGGACGCTGAAAAAGGCATTCTTGAGATCGATTACAGTAAAAAATGTTGCTTCGGAATCAATAGCTGTCAGTAATGACGAGATATCGGGAACCACAGGAAATTGTGGCACAATGCATTTGTTTAATTCGCGCAGATCAATAACCAATCGATATACTGGCGGGGCCTTAGGATCTGTTCGTTTAAGAATCGGAATTATCGGGGAATTACATACATTGGAGTCAGTTTCTACAACCACTCCTTGGGCAATGAGTTCGTCAATGATTTGCAGTAAAGCCATTACAGCATCTGGGGGTAACTTGTATTGTCGCATTCGTGGTAGCACCACTCCTGCCTTTAATGTGACTCGATATGGTGTAATATTCATGCAACCAACATCAGTAGGGCCTTGTGCCCATAGACGTGTGGGCAAAGTCTGTAGTCGGGGATCCATGTCTCTAGATACATAGTGACCTTTAAAATCACGTAAAAACAATCTTACTCCTTCCGGAGAACAACATATTATGGCTCCTAGAGCTTTTAACGTTTTTATTCCTAATAGATTTTCTGGACATGATTTAGTAAGCAATAAATCTGTGGTTCGGGTCAAAGGTCCTATCGTAAGTGGAAGAGGCTGTGACACTTCATTAACAATAGGCTTTCCTGAAAAACCCAGGGAAATATTCTGTGAGCCTGAGAGGGGTGCCCCTGGAACTTCACTACGTTTTATAGTTGTTCGACTTGCCCCTGTATCGAGTAAAAATTTTCTGTCTTGGCCTAATAATTCACTGTGTACATAAGGTCCTTCTTGATCTACAGGGATCTCGATAAGGGGTAAGTCAATTTCCCTCCCTAGGCTTTTTCATGCGTAACGCTGGTACTCAGGATATTCATACTGTGCGGTCTGATACATTTGTCGTGTTGTTGTCTGTGTGGCAGTAACAGGCAACGGTGGTGCAGCTGGCACAAACTGTATTGGCTGTTGTGCGGCTGGCATGGCCTGGGCATGCTGCAAAGCTCCTTGTTCATTCTGATCTTGTCTGAGTGGCCGTGATCTTTCTTGTGTTTTTCCTATGCTGATATTATGTTTTAAAACTGGGCAATCGTGTACGTAATGACCTGGCTTTTTACAGTAATTGCATGTCCCTTTTACGGGTCCTGCTGAATCGGAATGTGTCGTACCCTTTTTATGCCCTTCAGCTGGAACTGTCTGAGAAACTAGCATTTTCATTTTCGTGTCTTTCATGCGTCTGTGTTCATGTTCTTGTTCCTCTCTAATTCTATTGTGATGGTACTGTAACATTTGTAACATTTGTGATGGAGTGTTACCTTGCCAGGTACTCTCGAATTTTAATACTCTATTCTTTACTGGGGGCAGGGCATTTTCTACTAATTTTGTTACAAACAGATGTGGGTATGATTCGCTACTTGCTTTTATGCCACTATTTATACCAAAACATTTTTCAAATCGGGCATAGTAATCACTAGTGTCCTCATCTTGCTTCTGTTTACAGGCTGAAATTGTACCCCAATCTTCCTTTTTCGTAGTTAATAAACGCGGCAGTACCTGTACTAGTAATCCTGGTAATGCCTTAGTTTTGTCCCCAAGCCCTGCTCCTGCAGTTCGGGCCCTTTCTTCTGCTTCTAACACTGACCATTCTATCTTTTGGTCTCCTACCTCCCACTCTTTTTCCTTGAGTTTCTCATAAATGCCAGCAGGCATCAATACCTTTAATATTGTCATAATGTCGGGGTAGGTATACTCTCCCATGAGTAGCATGTCTTTAATTTCTCGGTGAAAACCCGCTGGGTCTTTGTCATGACTGGGTACCACTTTCTTCATTTGTAACAATTCTATTTTCGATATGGGCGTATATACAAATACGCGTCTAAACTGATTGTCCTCGCCCTTTATTGGGTGCACTTCTCGTAAGGGATTCTGTCTATCTATGTGATACGTAGTTCTTTCCTTGACGGGAAATGGAACATGTTCTGAACATACAAAAAGAATATATTGCTTTCTTGATTCTAGAATTTCTTTAATTAACTTAGTACCTGGACCTCTCCATCTATTCATGAGTAATTCAGTCAATATATCGGGTAAGGGACCAGGATCTGAATGTTGACTTCGATATAGTATAATGAGTTGTTGAATCATATAAATCCCAGCTAACCTCTGTTCATCTGGGGGAAGATTCAAAAAATGTGCGTACTACTGTATCATCACTATATTTTCCGGGACTGTCCACCCAATGGACAGCTGCCCTGGCTAAATCTTGTTCATCCATAGAATCGAGGAAATGATAACCCCTTCGTTCTCGGAGTAATTTGTCAGCTGTTTGGAACGAATGCTCGTTAGACCTTATATGGACTATGGGTGTTGGGAAACCCCTGTTATTGTCTGGACATATCGGACGTATCGGGTCATTAAGACATCTCGTACTATTACAAGATCTTCTTTTACCTACATAGGCTATAGTTTCTAACTGTCCTGTGAGCGGTCCTGACCCTTCTTCCTCGCTTTGTTCAAACTCGTCTACCTCTAATCTCTCTTCGTGTAGGCGTTCTATTTCTTTACGGATCTTTCGGCACATGGCTATTATACAATTTTGTTTATCATGTCTCCCTTCTGAAATATTCTGGCTCCATCGGGTAAGAATTTTCATTGCTTCCGGGTCTACCCCCGGTCGGTCTTCATTTCTGATCACACAGTTTATGAGGAAACGTAACAGTTCCCCCTGTATCTCTACCTTCTGGTATTCCATAGCTCTGTTAATACATCCTGGATCTCGCCCTGTTCGGACAAAATGGTATATTTCATCTAGATGTGCAGTCATTCCTGGTAACTTCCCTAAATAAACTGCGGCTCGTCTGAGACGTAATGATGCTAGGGTCATTTCGTCCTCTTTTCCGGGCACAGGGTCGTATCTACAATCTATAAGAAGTTCTTTAAGCGCACGGGTACTAAGGAGTTTGGGTGTACGTGAATGTCCTGACTCTTGAAATGTAAGTTTATTTATTCTGGGTGGCGTAGAGAAAATATTGGTAGCACCTCCCGTAGCCCCATCTGGGGTGTCGGGTGCGAAAGGATTCGTTGAACGTGATACAGCAACTATAGGTGTGGACACAGCTATAGAAGCAGCTGTGGGAACAGATGTAGAAGCAGATGTGCTTGCCAGAACTTGTGACTGTGGAGATACGGATGCCGGATCTGAACGTTGGACCTCTCTGGTATGCGGTCTATGCGGGGCGGAATTAGCATACTCGGGAGCTGCGTCATCTAAATATGAGGAAAGAAAAACATCTTCTGCGGTTCTAGGATGCCCCTTAGGGTGTACCTTTATTGGAAATAATGGGGGTGGCAAGTCTTTCGGTATTTCTGGGGTAGCCTTAGGTAATCCTTCTGCCAGAAGGGGATACATACCATTCATAAGGGCATTTCTTTGTCTGTCTACTTGTTCTGATTTCACTCGGATACCTTCCTCAATTAATAGATTTTCTTGAACTTTATTGGAATTCTCTTTACTCTTCTCTTCCTGTCTACGTGCTTTTTCTGTTCGTCTATGCGATTCCTTACGCCATAATTCAATGGCATCTTTCTGTGACTGTCTGACTTTCCTTTTCCATAACTCTTCTTCTACTTTCATGATGCACTCTGCATCCCAGGTTCCCGCTGTGGGCCACCTCTGACTTTCTGGTAATCCCTTGGTGTAGTCTACCCATAAATCAAA
Organism: Triturus cristatus; assembly: GCF_964204655.1. Classification (NCBI taxonomy): domain Eukaryota; kingdom Metazoa; phylum Chordata; class Amphibia; order Caudata; family Salamandridae; genus Triturus; species Triturus cristatus. Next base: position 1,270,067,619 of record NC_140585.1, on the reverse strand, counting down.
AAATAATATAGCGTCTAAGCCATGTTTATGATACATGAAGTGCCCTGGAGTGTCCCTAGGAGGAATAGGAACGGCTTCTTCGAGTACCCCTTTTCTTGTAGTGATCTGTCTTAATTTTGAAAAGAGCGGCATATTGAGAACTGACCTTATACTTGATTTTGACCAACTGACCTGATACTTGATTTTTGAACAAACTTAATACAATAAACACGATAATGAACAGTCATTCATACCACAATATACAGAACGTATTTAAACACATTAAACATTAAACATTTAACCATTAACTGAAACAACAATGATGATCGTCTGCATAACTAATCACCAAGCTTAATTCTCGACAATAACTAGACAATAACTAGACACTTCGGAATACTTGATATACTGCTAAACAGTACTGATACACTGCTAAACAGTGCAGACCGGATTTGTGTACCCAAACCCGTCTTGACCGGCACAACCTATGTGCACGTCAGAAATGCCTCCCCGGTAATGGTACTCACCGGGTAGCTTCGGAAACGGAAGGCCTCAGTAACTTGAACTTTGACTCGGACTGGACTCGACTCGACTCGACTCGTCGGACACTGGACTCGACTTGGGACTTCAGAACTGGTGGGCTTCTGTATACCTCGGATCTTGCTCTCTCAGCTAGGCTCTGGTCGGGATACTTCGCACTTCTCACCGCCTCGTCTGGGTGTTGATCGCAGTCTCAGTCGCCCCCACTTGACCGGAGGGAACTACAGGAAATCCTGCTGGTACGCGTTATTGTCCGTCCAGCTGTGGCAGGAGACCGGGGCTGCAACTCACCGCCGGCGCGTGAGATGAGAAAGTGTCCCTGTTCGGGCGCCATTCATGTGGTAAATATTTCTCCTTTACCGGGACTGAATTTGATACAGGAACATAATAAAATAGCTCAGTAAAATGAGAGGCAGAATCCGTGGTATTAGAGGTTCGGAATGGGCTTTATTCCATTATTCGATTATAATCGGTTGCTCTCAATGTTCCGTCACCACGAAGGTTCAGGAAGTGAAGCACACACATTATTGACATGAAATGGCTTTTATAATACATACATTACAATGAAGCGAATACAGTAGGCGTAACAATTGATAAGGAAAGTGACGAATTGTCTACGTAACCGAAAATGGGTGTAATAAGGAGTAAAAAGGAACATAATTGGTTATGAGATCATATATAGGTGGATCTATAAGATAATATTTGGCATAGATGCGCGCGCAGCAGCATGACGTGTGATTGACGTGTAACTGGGGGGTGAAAGGGACTTGACATTTAGCTTTACATGTGGAGACGAAAAGTCTGGGGTTATGTCAACCTAATCCCAAATCATATCTAACATCCTATGTTTAAAGAACTATGTTATCCACAAAGGAAGGACTCTCGGACAGAATCTATTCTATACTGACTGTGTGTGCGTGTACAAGCGTCTAAGTGTCTACACTAAATGCGAGGGCAGGAATCTTCCATAGTAACAGGGCTATGAATTACTTGTATTAAGACAGAAAAACCGGGCTCTTTGCTGGGTAGCTGGAAGAATATTTACTTAAACTACTAGGCAGGAATGCATCGGCTGAGGGGGAAGCAGATAATTCGAAGGTGAAATACAGTTCTTGGCAGAGAATAGGCTGATGTCAGGCTTTGTGAGCCGCGCAGAGAATGAGACAAAGTTCATGGTCACAGATGCAGGCTCAGACTGGAGCTTTCAGAGGCAGAAGGCAAGAGGAGTTTTGATGACAGAATCAGGGCCTACTTGCCTAGACTGTAAAATAGCATAAGTGAACCATATAAAACCGGTGGCCTTTTGTACTTAGGAATGGAATATCCGGCCTATTCATGGCGGATCTGACAGAGGACATGTTGACTGTGGACGCACATGTATTTGCGTCTTCATAACTGGAACTGGAGGGAACATACATGTACTTGTGACATGCATATAGAACCGTTGGGGTCCAAGATAGGGGACATAACTGACCAGGAAAATCCATATTTCCACAAGACCCTCACGGGTGAGTGGCGTGCTTAAAATTCCCTGATTGATTGATTGATTGCAAGAAGAAGGGTCCCAACAAATGCTTGATCACAAATAGATTGTGGAGTCTATGCATGAAACACAAATAGCCACCACAAAAAGATAAGGACATGGTGACCCAAATGAATAAATTGTGGAATCAAGAAAGTATAATAGAAATTAAATAAGCAAGTTCATTCCCCAACAAAGATAAAATCAACAGGTTAAGTAAAACCAGGTCAAAAAATATACATAGGCATGAGAAATGTGGCCAGAAATGTGTAAATATTTAACAGGGTGGCTCCTCCGCTATGACAGAGGAGAGTCGCCCCCCTACATGCCAGCAGTCATACAACACGAAAAATAAACTGATAATAACACAGGGTTTATTATCATTTCATTTTTAATATGAAAAAGTCTTGGAGGAGGGGCAGATGATGACAGGCTGAAGGGAGAGTGGTGCTTCAGCGGCAGGATACCTTCCCACATGAGTTGTGCACTATATAAGTACCCATAACGTAACAGAGAAAACAGCAGCAGAGGGTAATGGCATAACAAGACGCACCAAAATATTAAATTCTGAATAAAGTAATCACATCAACATATTGAGTGAATTTTGCAAGGAAGACGGGTCCCTACATATGCTAGACCACGGTGACAACTTCTACAGTTAAGTCTGTGCAGATCTATCTGTCTGTCTGTCTGTCTGTCTGTCTGTCTGTCTGTCTGTCTCTCTATCTATCTATCTATCTATCTATCTATCTATCTATCTATCTATCTATCTATCTATCTATCTGTCAGTCAGTCAGACTGTCTGTCTATCTATCTGTCTGACTGTCTGTCTGTCTGTCTGTCTGTCAGTCAATCAGTCTGTCTGTCAGTCATATATAAAGAGGGTGATTTGACTAATTCAACCTTTCATACTCCCACTTAGTGGCATACAATCGTTTTTGCATTGTGCAGTTTATGCACGTAGGAAGCAACTTATGTGTGTGGGCAGGAAGTTACATACCCATGAGTTAAGCAAGTGAACCTTGCACTGATGACCAGAATAAAGCATTGTTTGAGTAGGCACAATATATATTATCCTCTCTCTAAGCTAATATCTTCGGAGACAGGGACATATTTAATTTAGAATTGTTGTCACGTTTTGCATAACTACCAGGGGAGACTGCCTGCCCTCCTGTATGATTACATGTTCACAATGACTAAAGGGGCTCAGAGACATAATGTGGCCAGATGTCCAAGAAGTAATATGGTTCTAATGACTCCGGGTGGGAGCCAGCGGGCAGGAGAAATGGTGCAAAATGCATCTAGCATTCTCAGTGTGTAGACAGGAGACCCACTGAGCGTCATTGTTCAGTGCACCCACACCTGCCTCCCCAGACGACCTATGAACAATCCAGGCAGGCCAGGGGAGCAACAAGTCAAAAGGAAGATGAGCGGCCACATCCGATAATCTGGTGGCGACAAACACAAAGGCCCACCCACCTACACTGAAGACAGTTACTGTGGAAGGCGAAGACATAGTTTAATGATCGCAGTTGTCTTGTGGAGTTGGAGGAAACCGAACAGCTGTTGATCTATCTTAGGCTAAAATGGAGAATATAGGGGGCATGGATGGAATGCAGCAGGAGCGGGGATTCGGGACACGGCAGTCGAGGCGAAGGACAGAGAGAGTTGAGGTGAGGTACTGGTGATTGTATGACCTGGAGAAGATGGCTGTAATAAATCTCCCCATACCTGCATGGTGCCATTCATCTTCTTTTAATTGTTGAAGAGAGGGTGAACTATCCCAGCCCGAGCACCTGGTTGCTGTATTTACTCACTGTGGTGTGCCGAATTGTGTGAATTGAGCTGCGAGCCTCCGAAGCTAGCATATTGAAGTTGCCGCCATCATCCCTGCTGTGATCCTGTACCCTGGACCTTGTGGTAGGGCTGGCTCGTCATTTACTGTAGGTGCAATGGCCCATTGAGCAGTTGGGCACACACAACTGCTTTTGTCTTTACATGTCATCCCGCTACTGGCAACATAAAAAGCAGACTGTTTGATCAATTTTCCATAAAGATGGACACTTTGTTATCTTTATGGCTGCCAATTTGGAAAAGTTCAACATGCCATTTTGGACTGGGCTTTGCTTTTACTGCTTTTGGCCGCCATTTTCGTGTGGTCAAACTGTGCACACTGCACATTGTGCACATTAGTCTGGGACTCAGTTTAGGCATTGTTTAATAGGCATACTGTCGCCTAATCGGATTGTATTGTCTTGCAACTCATCACTGTTCACTCCAATTGACTCCCTTAACCAATTCTAAGCGCTGTTACTCTGCTACCTAAGTTGTGGATAAGGATGGGAATATGGCTCCACGTCATTTGTTTGGCTGTCCATGGTCATCCACCTTTAGATTAATTACACTGGAAAGACTCCTTTGAAGTGTACTTGGATGCAATAGATGGGGACAAGTTCACTAATACAAAGAAAAAAGCTTTGTTGTTAAACAATTTGGGTCCAGAAGGCAGGTTGGTCTTGAGGATACTTCCTTCAATTGTGGCAAACATGCACTTTAGTCTAGAAGGGTCATCAGGAGAAATGGTGCGTGCAGAATTAAGAGACGATTATGTATCGCTCATCAAGCCACTGGATAAACAATTTGCTACATCGAGCAATGTTGTCTTGGCTATGCATACGCTTCTTCCACATTCTCAATTGTATGGTGAATGTATTGATGACTTTGTGTCAGCCCTTAGAAAGTTGGCCTCAACATGAAATTAACATTAGTTCATGGAGAAGCTCATTCATGATCAACTAAATAAAAAAAACAATAACAATATAATGAACTATTACTGTCCACTAAAGTTCCTGATCACGAGTTTTCCTTATTGATTGTAGGAGCAATGAGAATTCACAGGCGTAATGTAAAGAAATATCTAAGCCTCTGGAACATGATTCATTCAAGGAAGTGACCATAACTTTAGGCTGAAGATCATCGGAAAGCGCTGAAACAGAATTCATTATTTAAGAGCAATATTTGCTTATATGACAAAAAAGACAAGACTAAGATATAAGACCGCATAAAATGCTTTAGAGGTGGCAGTCACACACATGTTGCTTCTGCAAAAAATTGTCCAGCTTTAACTCAGATGTGTTTCAAATATAACCAGAAGGGGCACTTTGCTAGAGTGTTTTGCAACCGACATAAGACTACTGTGTCTTTGGTTGGTCATCTAGGGAAGGAAAGCATGGTTGAAAGCGAATGTGCTCTTATCATTACAGTTGACGTGGTTGATGGATCATCTGATCGGGGTAATTACAATGATTTGCCATGTATGGACACTAATGGTGAGAAATATGAGATTGTTGCGCTGGTGAAACCATTCAAAAGGAAGCCCTCATTTTGTAATGTTATAATTAATGGTATTGAGGTACGGTTGGTGGCTGACTCAGGGTCACCTATTACGTTGATCAGCACTTATGTTTTGAAGCATTTCTTGCCACAAGCCACAAGATAATAGTCTATGAATATGAGGGTAAGAGAATAGATATTGAAGGACAATTTCACATTATCTTGGAATTTGAGGGTAAGAAATCCTTGTGTAAAGTTTATGTGGCAAAACTTATCAAATCTTTTCGGTTGGAATAACCAGGGTAAGTTGGAAAAATTCCTTGATCCCAACCATCCTTAGTGTGTGGTTTCCAAGTCGTAATTAGTATGCATGAATGTCTTGCTTGAGAATCAATGAGTGAAGAAGTTTCCTGAAGTTACTACTGAAAGCCTTGGAAAGTTAGTTGGGTTTCAACTCCATATAGTTCTGAAACAGGGTCTTTGCCAGTTGCACACGAATTCCGCAATGTACTTTTATCTTTGTTTAACCTAGGTATGGGGTTAAACAAGCTGTATGAGTTAGTGGGAATTAAGCCAATAGAAGAGCCTGAGTGGCTGGCTCAAGTACTTATGGCACACAAGAAGGACAACTGGATACGTTTATGTGTTGATCTGTTTGAATTGAATCAGTATATTGGGGTTGATAGAGAACCTTTACCCAACATAAATGAAATATTAAGCACACTTGAGAATGCTTCTTTATTCACCGTATTTGACATGTCAGCTGCGTATGATCGGGTGGTTTTGAGCCTGATTATAGACACATAACATCTTTTGTTACTACTGAAGGAACATTTGATTTTGAGTGCATGCTTTTTGGCTTGGCATCGATTTTTTCAAAGGCTCATTAAAGAAATGCTCAAAGATTGTCAGGGTGTGAGATACTTTCAGGATTCCATATTCATTTTTAGTAATTCCGTTGAACAGCATAATGCGAGATTAGATCATGTTCTTCAGATCTTAAAGCAGACGTGACAAGTGTATGTTTGAGAAAGAAGGAGTTGAATATCTGGATCACCATATATCTTGAATGGAGTAATACCCAAAGTAAAATTATTGAAGGCCATTTGAAGATGCACCGCATCTAACAACAAAGATCAGTTGCGGTCTTTTCTGGGGTTAGCAGACTTTTATTCCAAATTTGTTTCCCATTTTGTTAACAAAACCAATTCATTGTGACACTTGTTGAAAAAAGGCACAGCGTATTTGCAGGATGGGAGTGTCAAAAAGCTTTTGATGCCATACGCCAGAACATTATTTCTGCTGAACTGTTAAAACTATTTGACGATAGAGACAGCACTATCATCACCATCATTGTCATGGATGCAAGCAATTTTGGCATTTGAGTCATACTTAAGCAAAAGAGAAAGAGGGGTAAGGAAGGCATCATAGCATTTGCATCAAGAGCAATGAGGGTGATGGAAAACGAATGTATGACGTTACAACACAAACATTTACAACACATGCCTTTACAACGCAGTTTTTACATCGCAACATCCATTACAACGCATGATTTTACAGCGCATGCCATCACAACGTATTCTTAGAAACTACCTTTACAACGCATCCCATTACATCGCGTTATACCATTACAACGCATACCATTACAACGCATACCATTACATTGCATTTAAGGTAAGTGTTTGATAGTCTAGGGGTAAAAATTACTATTCCCACTCCAGTGAGTACAACAGTAAGGTAAGTGTTGGATAGTGTAGGGGTTACAATTACTATTCCCACTCCAGTGAGTGCAACAGTAGGGTAAGTGTTATGTTGTTATGTTATGTTATTGGCACTTGTATCGTGCACGGATACTCAAGAGTGTCCTGGTGCGGAGGCCATCTGCAAAAGCAATGGAGCTGAGAGTAACTAAGCTTAACTAAAAAGCAGGGTCTTTAGCTGCTTCTTAAACAGCCTGGGGTCTTGGGTGTTCCGCAGTTTAAAAGGGAGGGAGTTCCAGGCTTCTACTGACTTAAAGGATAAAGAGTTGCCCCTCATTCGGGTGAGGCGAAAGCGGGGAACCACTGCTAGATGCTGCACAGCTGAACGCAGTTGTCTTCGGGGGCGTAGAAGCCAAAGCGTCTCCTAGGATAGGGTGGCCCAGATCCATGCAGAGCTCCATAGGCAAGAATGAGGGCTTTAAACTGGACACGACAGGCCACAGGAAGCCAGTGTAGATCCCGTAGGTGTTGTTTCATACTTGATCTTCCTGGGATGCTGGGCAGAACTCTAGCTGCAGCATTTTGTATTGTGTGCTATTTTTTTAGCTGGTATCCAGGTAGGCCAATATACAATGCATTGGCATAGTCAATGTGTGACAGGATAAGGGCACGGGTCACCATTTCCTTAGCTGGCCTGGGAAGCAGCGGAAGAAACTTTCTGAGCGATTTCAGTGTGCCAAAGCACACTCCAGCAAGTTTTTTTATCTGCGTGGAGAACCTGAGGTCCTCACTGAACCAGCCTCCCAAATTCTTAACAGGATTGCCGACAGAATTGAACATAGGGTAGTCTGTCGGCCAAAGTGCCTCCCTAAAATGAGGGGGGAAGGATCCATACAGAAATACTTCCGACTTGTCCTCGTTGCACTTATGCTGTGCCAGCGCAAGCCCATTAAAAACGTCAGAAAGACAGTTTTTAGCCCGATCCCGGGACCAGTCGTTTTCCTTCCAAGTAAAGAGGAGCTGAGTATCATCAGCATTAGCTATGATCTTAGCTCCCAGCTCTTCTGCTAGATAAATCAAGGGAGTAACATATAGATTAAAAAGAAGGGTACTCAGTGTGGAGCCCTGTGGAACTCCCATGGTCACATTTCTAGGGGCCGAGGAGAATGGCGGCAGCCATACCTGCTGAGTTCTGTCCACTAAAAATGATTTGAGCCAGTCCTCTGCCAGTCCTGAAACGGCAATGCTTGAAAGACTAGCTAGTAGTTGACGGTGGGGCACCGTATCAATGGTGGCAGAGAGATCCAACAAAATCAGAGCCGCTCTGCCGCCTGCATCCAAACATTCTCTTATCGCCTCCGACATTTCAACGAGGGCCGTCTCTGTACTGTAAGTTGCCCTAAATCCCAATTGGACAGGGTGCAGGGAGCCAGATGTCTCAACAAAGGTGGCCAGCTGTTTATTGACTGCTTTCTCACACACCTTTGCCACAGCCGGGAGAAGAGAAATAGGTTGGTAGCTGGCTAGCGTGTCAGGAGCTAGAGAAGGCTTTTTTAATAGTGGTAGTAGTTTAGCCTGCTTCCACTCAGGTGGGACTGTGGCAGTCTGAAGCGACACATTTATGATGGTGTTAACCTCTGGATTGACCACCAAAGCATCTGCCGCTAGAAGCCTAGCCAGACACGGGTCAGCTGGAGAACCCGATTTCAGAGATTTACGGATGGACAGTGAGTCAAGCGGGGCAATGGGAGGAAACCCCATCAGAGGGGAAACAGACGGATTAGAGACTGAGATATTCAAAATGGAAGACCCTGCCTGCCCAGGTAATCTGGCCCCAAAATTGTCCTGGATCGCCTGGATCTTATCTATAAAGAAACAAGACAACTTCACACACCATGCCACAGATGCCGGAAGGGCAATGCGTTCAGCGCCGGGAATTAAAAAACTCTGAACGATAGAAAAGATTTCCTTGTTGTTGTTTTTGGACATAGCAATGCACTCCGCATAATAGCTGCTTTTAACCTCCTTAATAGCAGCATAATATTCTATCTGAGCCTTCCTTAATGTTGTTTTGGCCAGTGGGCAGTAGGCCTGTCTCCAGCTACGTTCCAGTTTTTTACAGAACTGTTTTAGCTCCCTAAACTTGCTAGAGTACCAAGGTTTCGAAGGGGCGTTTCTTACTCGCTTGTTAGAAAGGGGCGGAGATGAATATTCACCTGCACGGGAAATCCAGTTAGTGAAGCTCTCTAAAGCTCCGTCCAGATTTATGGCAGCAGTAGGGCGTGTGTCTGACAGAGCCCTACAGAAAGCAGAAGGGTCGATTCTTTGGGAAGGTCTGCCTTGGGGATGTCCCTTAGTAGAATAAGGCATCCGAATGGTCCATGAGAACTGGATCAAAAAATGATCCGACCAGGATACTTGAAGGAGTTCCTTAACACATAAAGGGAAATTAGAACAGACCAGGTCTAAGATGTGCCCCCCACAGTGTGATGGAGAACTAGTCCTTTGGGTGAGTTGAGCCAGGTTAAGTGAGTCACATAATTCCCTAGTATCACTTTCCTCCACGCAATCCACGTAGATATTAAGGTCTCCAAGAAGTAAAAGGTTCGAGAAGCGCAAAGCCCTAGGGACAATTACCTCATCTAGAGCTTTCAGAAAGGCTCCTGTGGGGCCGGCGGGGCTGTACACCAATGTGTCACCCAGCGTGAAGTGGGGCGATATAATGATGGAGAAATCAAGTGCATCCCCGTCACCAATACCTTGAGTCTCCTTGGGGGGTAAAGGCCCACGTATCCCTAAACACCACCGCTATACCTCCACCTCTTCCCACTATGCGGTCCGCTCTGGCTATTTTGTACCCCCCAGGGATGGCTAACTCAATAGCTGGGGTAGAAAACGGATTGAGTCACATCTCAGTCACAAATAGTAAATCGAGCTGCTCATCTGAGAGGAGCTCAAAAATATCTGGGGCATGTTTTACTAGCGAGCGGGTATTGATTAAAGCCACCCAAATGTAGTGCCCTTTCGAAGTGGCTATAGGGAAAGAAGCAGGAGGAACACAAACTGCCAATTCAGTGCAAAAACTAAAGTTACAGTTATCGCAGCTCCTGTTGAAATTGTCTAAGACTGCCCAATGTCGTTTGCACTTATCCTGGTGTGGGTTCATTGCTAACAATTCGGCGCGACTATAAGACAGACGACCCTCTCGCGTCTCCGTCTGGAAACGGGCAGCGTGGCTGGCGCTGGCCGGTTTTGGGACGCTGACGGGCGCAGACGGGCTTGTCTTAGGCGTGCCTAAGGCGCGCCAGCAGCTCGTCCGCGCAGCGCGCATTTTTAAGTGAAGTGCCCCAAAACAACTAGAGCGCGTCCTGCCCAAGATGGTGGCCTGAGTTGTCAATCTGGGATTCACATGGAATGCCTGGTAAATGAAGCAATGATTCAATTTTAAAATCAGGTATGGCTGACAGAGTTAAAAACAGTTAAGAGCATATTCAACAATAATATCAAGTAAAATGCGGGAAAACCAGTGCAGCGAACAATCACCTCTGTTCTCTGCTCCTAATGGTTGGATTGTGTTGGATAGTGTAGGGGTAGAAATTACTATTTCTACTCCAGTGAGTGCAACAGTAGGGTAAGTGTTGGATAGTGTAAGGGTAAAAATTATGCGTTGTAATGGTACTCGTTGTAATGGTATGCGTAGTAGTGACATCCGTTGTAATGACATGCGTTGTAGTGACATGCGATATAATGGTTGTGTTGTAATGGCATGCGATGTAAAAGATGTTGCATTGTAATGACTGCGTTGTAAAGGTAGTGCGATGTAATGACTGCGTTGTAAATGTTGTTTCCCATGGAAAACACTTACTCCACCATTGAGAAGGAGACTTTCGCTTTGTGGTGGGGTGCTCAGTTTTTCCGCACGTGTGTGTGGGGTGTATCTTTTGAATGGACCCTTGATTGACTTGCTTACCATGAAGAAATTTGCTAAGGCCACTCCTAGAATTGCCAAGTGTCAGTATCAGCTGCAGGAGTTCAATTATCACATTGAGTACTTACCTGGGAAGATGAACATTGCTGCTGATTATTTTACAAGAATGCCAGTGCGAGCTTTGAAGAAGAGCGTTGTTGATGATGAATAAAACGTTTGTATGACCCGCTAGGTTGATGATGTGACAAGTGGTGTTTTCAGAGAAACACATTGTAGAGCTGAGCTTGATATGAACGTTCTACTCAAGGATGTTATGAAATGGGTGACTCAAGGTTGGCCTAAAGTCAAGCACTTAGAAAAGCACGTGAAGCCTTACTTCCAGTTAACCACTGAAATCACTTGCGATTATTATGTAGAAATCGTCTGTCAGTCGTATCATTCACCTTGAGAAAAAGGGTCTTGGAGTTAATGCATGAGGGCCACATTTGGATTCATGCCATGAAGTGCAGGGTGCTGGAGGATTTTTGGAGACTTGTGGCTGGCAAAGATATCGAGTGGTCCCTGCATTTTGTGTGATAAGACCCGGTAGCTCAGCATTCTCCTGTTAGCGCAGTGGAATTTTCAATGCCCTGCTCCAAATTGTCTTTCGATGTGGCTGCTCCCTTAAGAGCATTGGCAGAGAATTCCAAGTTTCCTATTGTACTTATAGACTACATGTTATATAAGTGGCCTGAAGTCACTTTTGTTTAAAGTGTGCATGTCCCTTTGGCCAGTCGTCTTGCAACAGCCAGCCAGACATTGGCATTTGGAACTTCTCTAACCTCGCTGTCTTAGACAGCTGGGTTAGAGAAAGTGCAGGCCTCCAGTGCTCTTAAAAGCACTGAGAGAGGCCGCTCCCTCCAATCCTGGTGCTGCTATCATGCTGTTTCCTGGGTCCGGAGCTTAGAAGAGAGAAGGCACCTAAGCGAGGAGCACGTTGTGCAGCAAGTCAGAAAGGTAATTGCCTTTTTTCACACTCGTATTTTGCCCGCCACACCATTTGAAATAAATGTCAGCCACCACTGATGCCGAGTCCTCGCACCAACGCCAGTGTAAACCTGCTCACTCATAGGAGCCACCTCCACCAGTGGCGTAGCTAGGGGGGGCGGTAGGGGCGGACGGTCCCAGGCGGCACTATTTTGGGGGCGGACAAGGGCATTCAGATAAGGCTCGGCTTGCTTTCGTGGACGTTCGGGGACGGGCAGAGAAGAAATGGGACTCGGGCAATGTCCTCTTCCTTTTTTGTGCTGGTAGCTGTCCCCCCCTCTCTTCCTATTATTCCCTCGCTTTCTGTCTTGCTCCTCACTTACTGAAAACCGTAACTTGAAGTAACGGTTCATAGCCTCTTTCCTTCTTTCATTTAGTTGCTTCCCTGTGAAATGGATCCAAAAAAGAAAAACACTCTTGCGGGAAATGCCCTTTTTCTGACATTTTTCTATTCCAAAGTGCAACGGGATGGAGAGAAATAGAAGGTTTTAAATATGAAAAATAAATACATTACTAAATAAAGCAAGACAGAGGGGTTGCAAAGTGGCCAGATTGGTTTTATTCACATCCAAACACATCAGCCTCACTCAACAGACTTTGCAGTGAAGCGCTACTTTTGTTTTCTTGTCTTTCTTTGAACAGATTGTTGTCCCCAGGTGGGGAAGTGCACCATTCCTGGAGGTACTGCAATACCTGGTTGATGGATGGATTGCAAAACAAAATGTGTACCATGGCTCTGTTTATGGATGTGGTATTTTTAAACCATACTGCTTACGTTCATTAAGGATATAGGCAATAGACATTGAAACAGTTCCCTTCAGGGCCCTGTAGTCATGTCCTTAACTTTTCAGGTAAAACCACTCGCTGATTACTGAATAGTGAGTGAGAGATTGTTAAGGTAACCATGTTGTTTCTGCTTACAATTCACATGCTTTACTTAATCTTGCATTCCCTATGAGTGTTTGCTTTTACTTTTTTTTTTTTAGGCAGCATATTACTCTTATCAAGTGCATAATTTGAATTGAGCCACATCCAAGTGTTTATAGCGGGCACAATTAGGTTGTAGCTGAAGACAGTGCAAGTTTCTCTCAGTGGGGCAGTATGGTGTTCAGTGGGGGAGAGGATGTGGCACTATGGCCAGAGCTGTTGAATTTGGAACTGGGGAACTGGGTTCAGCCTTCATGACCAGTCCACCAGACCACTCTACTGAGGGAGCATATTCCCATGCTAGACCTTACAAGGCCCCACTAGACCTTAGAAGGCTTGATGTTTTAGCACAAGCAGGTGTACCCTAGTGGTGTCAATTGTGAGTTAACCTTGAAGGCCTGTCCACCACAATCCATACTGAAGTTCATCTCCAGTCTTGCGGGCAGGCCTACAAAGCAGCACACCCTAGAGCAAAAGTGATCCAGTCACTGTGACTCTGTCACTGAGGTCACATGTATTTATTAATTTATTTGGAGAGTTTTATATAGCGCTGGCTAGACCCAGAGGTATCAGAGCGCTTTACATAAGGTTCCACAGAAATTACAAAATTACATCAGTTACACGTTACATCAGTTACTAGAAGTTACTAGAAGCGCTGGCTAGACCTGTGGGTATCAGAGCGCTTTTACATTAGGAATCACATTATTACACAGTTAAAAACAGTTACAGGTTACATCGGTTATACGAAACACATTTAAATGGTATGGAGGAAGGATAAATAGGGCGGATAGGGGTAAGGGTGTAGGTGGAAGGAGGACGATAACGGCAGGAGAGACGAAGGAAGGTCTGCCCAATGTCCGGCTGGGTAGGTGATGGCCGAGGAGGGAATTCACAGCCCATCTCCCCTATAGCTATCATGGTAGCTCCACCGGGCAACGGTCAGGTAGCAAGGTCTCAGCGGTCGAGGGAAAGTTACAGGGTAAATGTACTGAAGGGTGTGCAGGATCCAGGTCGGATAGGGATAAGAGGGAAAGGTCTGGGGGAAGGGGGAAGATAACGGCAGGAGAGACGAAGGAAGGTCTGCCCAATGTCCGGCTGGGTAGGTGACGGCCGAGGAGGGAATCCACAGTCCATCTCCCCTATAGCTATCGGGGTAGCTCCACCGGGCATCGGTCAGCTAGCAAGGTCTCAGCGGTCGAGGGAAAGTTCACAGGGTAAATGTCCTGAAGGGTGTGCAGGATCCTGGTCGGTTGAGGGCTAAGATCAAGGTCTGGTCGATGACCAGTTGCTTGATTGTCCAGGAGTCGAATTAAATCGTGGTGAGGTCCACAGTGGCGGCCATCTTGTGGTCAGGCAAGGAGGATAGGTCTTTGCTGTTTCAAAACTATTAGGTTATAATTATAATCTATGAATCATAAAGGGGGGTGCTTGTTATGCAGAAGTGCAGCATGAGATAGGAGCCAGTGTCCGTAAGTCTCCTAGTGAGCGAGTGTCGATGAACCTTGAGCAGGTTAGGGCGGTGCAAACGGTGTGACCGCACTGGGTACCTATTTCGGGTGGGGGCGTAGTGTTTGCAAGTATATTATGGTTTAAAAAAACTTGCTGCCAACTTCCTGGCCTCCAGCAATTTTCAGAAACAATAAAAATGTCATGATAACTTCGGTGATTAATGTTCTTCCTAGAGAGAGATCCGAGTTTTGTCTAGTGGAAGGGTTGATTCCTGGAAAGGTAGCACAGAGGGTTAATATGCCTGCTGCAAAGAACATGTACCATGCAGATCACAAAGTGCACTGCTTTAATGGGGGGACCATGATGAATGGTCATTTAATGTCAGCTGTAGATGATGGATCCCTGAACAGTGTCATGTATGTGCATGTTTGCATTGTGCTGAGGGGATTACCAGGTAATTGTTCACGCAGCTCTCTGATGGATGTCACATGCAGTGTTTCTGAGTCCCCAGATAGATCATGCAGTCTGTGTGTTCTCTTTTGTACTGCCAGTCACTGCCAATCACCGGTGTATTCAACTGTGTAGCCTTGGACCGTGTCATGTATGTGCATGTAACTTGCATGATCGAGGTAACTATTAGCGGCGATACTACGTGTCTCTCGGTCCTCTTTCAAGTGCTTGCCGTCCTTTATCACCAGCGCCCCCCTCCCCCCCCCGGGGCGGCAATCTGAGGGATAGCCCCGGGCGCCACAAGCTCAAGCTACGCCGCCTCTGACCTCCACCACTCCGCCTCCCTTCCAAACCGAGTTCAAGCTGTCATATTAGAAAGTGGGAATATTTATTTTCTCCATTGTTATACGTAAACACAGCAAATATATTTTGGCATTGCTTTGATCTGTGTTTCCCAAAAGTGCAACACTTAAGTCTGAATGAAATACATTTGTTCCAGTCTGCAGAGCATCTGCATCATATATCATAAACTACATTTGTTTAGTTTCTGTTTTTTATACCAGTGGAGATTTTTGAGAACAGTAGTCCCGAGCGAAAAGTGTCTTTCGCACAGTTTTCATTCTTGCGAGACAGGTTCAAGGAAAAAAAGCCTCACGAGAACTGTAAAACCGATGTGTGTCATAGCCGAGAGACATTTTATGCGTAAACCCGTCTCTAAGCAGTATCATGCATGGCTTTTGTACCGTTAGCATGACCTTGAATACATTTTCATGCAAATGACTTGCTAAATCAAATTTGCATAAAATTATGCCTGTTACTCAAGGATCATATTTGCAACTCCGTCCACCTTTAGCGAAAAAGTTCAATTTCAAAGAGGTTTCAAACGACACAAGCATTTGGGGAAGGGCTTGACAATCTGAGCACTATGTGAAGGAACTTTATCTTTTTACGTCAGCCTACGAGGGCACACGAGATCTGAGCCCTCTTGGAGACCAAAATAACAGGACAGTAAACACTGCTGAGACACGCATATGTAATGTGAGTGGCCATAGACCTGGGGGCACAAAGAAATAAAATCAATCCAGAACAAATAAAGCCCTACCTGTGAAAGAAGCATAAAAGTATTTTAGGAGCAAGGCAAGATTTATTCGAAAAATATCCCGTTAAGCTGTAAATTGGAATATTTTCTAATGTATCAAATTCTTGTGTTTTACAAAGGTGGTTAGTTTTGAAGGACTGGTAGCTCACCAGGACAATTGCCAAGAACATGAGAAGAAATACATTTACGATACATCAACATCATGAAATGTGCCTTGGCTCATTTCTAAAAGTTCCTATTGAGAATTCGGGTACTGCTATTAAATGTGGCTAAATGTTCATCCAGGAAAAAGCACAAGCACAGTATTCCTCAACGCCCCCAAATTGCCTTTTTGAAAACCAATACTTATGTGATAAGAGTGTTGCATTCAGATTCTGGACGTCAACAGCAAGATAGAAATGTAAGAGAGGACAGAATCTTAATATCTCTATGCTTTTTTTTCGTCTGAAAACTCATCTTCTATGTACTTTGAGTTTGCTGTTCCAACTTCATTTAATGACGGTAGGCGAGTAGAAGATCGATGGCTGTGGTGTGACCGCCTCTGACAGAAGCAAAACCAACAAGTTATGGATGGAATGCTTGAATTAATCTCAGCCACTGGCAATCGCTCAGGGCTGCATCCCAATCCATTGTTTTTCGGCCCACCATGCCACCTCATTTTGGACATAGCCATTTTGCAAATCAGACTTGACCCTGCTCCACATGGAACAGTCCAGCCCGAACTGCCAGGCCAGGTTCTCCCTGAACTGGAAGAACAAGCAACATAGGACTGCTTATTGGGTTTTTTTCTCCTCTTGTCAGGGTGTAATTTCTGGTTAAGATACTTCAATCGTCACCTTCCACAACACCCTATTTATTGATCAGTCGTTGTTAGCAAACTCGACAATAAGTGCACAAGCTATCCCATTGACCTTTTACCTGTGAAGGGAAAAGGTCATGCTAGTCAAATACATACAGTAAATAACTACTGCTTTTGCCCTAGTTAGGGTTCTTCAACCAGGCTATAGCTTGGTTCCAGCGGCACAGTAATCCCGGGCCCCACATTCTGGGCATACCCAGCGCACTTAGGGTGGCAATTGCAAAAACATCATGGTGATGGATAGAATGCTTGAATTAATCTCAGCCACTGGCAATCGCTTGGGCCCCATCCAAATCCATAATTTTTTTTTGTCCACCACGCCACCTCAGTTTGGACCCGGCCATATGCAAATCAGTCTTGACCCTGCTCGTCATGGGTACCAGCTAGGCCAAACTGCCAGGCCAGGTTCTCCCTAAATCAGAACACAAATAATTGTTAGAAACACACTTAATCCTTGTTGCTCAAGGCCTTGTCTCTTTGCGCCTTCCCTGTCAACCTGGCGGAATCATTATATATGTTTTACCTCTAATCCTGCCAGAGTCTCCCCATCACATCACTACACTCCTGGTTGTCTGACCTGATCCCGGGTTTTCAGCAGGCCTAACTAACTCTAAGTGTTAACCTTTGTTTGTTTTCTTTGAACTTATATTTTGAATGTGTGTGCATGTGTGTGTATGTATATACACATACCTATACGCACATCAATATATATGTATATATATAACATACAGTGGAGTGTCGTAAAGTGGAGTGGCGTAGAGTGGAATAGCATACAGTGGAGTGTCATAAAGTTAATTGGCTTAGAGTGGCGTTGTGTACAGTGGTGTTCTGTAGAGTGGAATGGCGTAGAGTAGAATGCCGTAGAATGGAGTGGTGTACAGTGGAGTGGCATAGTTTGAAATATAGAGTGGAGAGGCGTAGAGTCAAACAATAGCATAGAATGGGATAGTTCAGCATGGAATGGCATAGAGTAGAGTTGTATAAGTGGAATGGTGTACAATAGAGCGGCGTAAAGTGGAGTGGCATATAGTCACATACAGTGAAGTGGCGCAGAGTGGAGTAGCGTACAGTGGAGTGGCATAAAGTGCAAAAGCATAGAGTGAGGTGGCGTAGAGTAGAGTGCATACATTTGAGTGGCATAGAGTGGAATGGCATAGAGTAGAGTGGCGTACAGTGGAGTGGCATAGAGTAGAATACCGTACAGTGGTGTGGCGGAGAGTGGAACAGCGTACAAAAAAGTGGCGTAGAGATGACTGGCATACAGTGTAGTGGCATAACTGGAGTGGCATACAATAGAACAGTGTAGAGTGGAGTGGCATAGAGTGGAGAGTCGTACTGTGGAGTGGCATCGAGTGGAGTGGTATACAGTGGAATAGAATGGAGTGGTGTAGAGTGGAGTGGCTAGAGTGTAGCAGGCTAGTGTAGAGAGGACTGGCTTAAAGTGAAGTGGTGTAGAGTAAAATACCTTAGCCTGAAGAGGCATAGAATGGATTGGCATAGAGTGTAATAGCGTAGAGTGGATTGGCTCGGATTGGGGTGGCACAGAATAGAGTTAAGTGTCATACAATCAGTGGCATAGAGTGGATTGATGTAAAGTGAAATAGCGTAGAGTCGAGTGGTGCACAGTTGACTGGCGTAGAGCGGAATAACGTTGAATGGAGTGGTGTAGAATGGAGTGGCATATAGTGAATAGTGTACAGTAGAGAGGCATACAGTGGGGTAGAGTCAAGTGGCATAGAGTGGGGTACAAAAGAGTAGACTGCAGTGGCATAGAGTGGATTGGCATGCAGTAGAGTGGTGTAACATGGATTGACTCAGTAGGATAGCATAGAGTAGAGTGTACTATAGTTGTAATGCAAGTGACATATAGTGAAATAGTGTGGAATGTTTTAGGGTGGGATGGAGTACAGTGAAGAAGAGTATAATGGAGTGGCGGGGAAAATAGTTAAATAGCGTAGAGTGAGTGGAGTAGAGTAAAGTCACGTAAAACTGAATGGCGTAGGGTGGACTGGCATAGAGTAGAATAGTGTGGAGTGGAGTGGCATAGAGTTAAATAGTGTAGAGTGGCGTACAGTGGAGTGGCATACAGTGAAATAGCATAAAGTGGAGTGGTGTTAAGTGAAGTGGCATACAGTGGAGTGGCACACAGTAAAGTGGCATGGTGTAGAGTGGAACAGCATAGAATTGAGTGGTATACAGTGGATTGGCATAACTTTGAGTGCCGTAGACTGGAGTGTTGTGTAGTGGAATAGTGTCGAGTGAGTGGCGTAGAGCGAAGTTGCATAAAGCTGAGTGACGTAGAGTGGAGTGGCATAAAGTGGAGTGGCGTAGAGTGAAGTGATGTAGAGTGGAATGTCAGAGTGGCCTGAAGTAGTGAAGAATAGCATAGATTGGAGTGGCGTAGAGTCAAATAGTATAGAGTGGCATACAGTTGAGTGGAATAGCGTAAAGTGGGGTGGTGTAGAGTGAAATGGTGAACAGTGGAGTGGCCTACAGTGAATTGGCCTACAGTAGAGTGGTATAGAGTGGAGTGGTATGGAGTGGAACAGTGTAGAGTGGAGAGTTGTACTGTGGAGTGGCATAGGGTGGAGCAGCATACAGTGGAATAACGCAGATTGGAGTGGTGTAAAGTGGAGTGGCTAGAGTGAAGTGGGATAGAGTAGAGTGGTGTGGAGTGGCTTAAAGTGACGTGCTGTAGAGTGGAATACCCTAGACTGGAGAGGCATAGAATGGAGTGTCGTAGAGTTTAATGGAGTAGAATTAATTAGTACAATTAGTACAGAGTGGAGTGGCATAAAATAGAGTTAAGTGGCCTACAGTGTAGTGGCATAGAGTGGAGTGGTGTAAAGTGAAATTGTGTACAGTGGAGAAGCTTAGAGTGATGTACAGTCGACTGGCATAGATTGGAATGTTGTTGAGAGGAGTGGTGCAGAGCGGAGTGGAATAGAGTGGAATAGCATACAATTGAGAGGCTGTAGTGGCACAGGGTCATATGGTATAGAGTGGCGTTCAAAGAAGTAGGCTGAAGTGGCGTAGAGTGGTATGGTGTACAGTAGAGTGGCGTAAAGTGGAATGACTCAGTAGGATAGCATAGAGTAGAGTGGCATATAGTGGGTGACAGACTGTAATAGCATGGAATGGTGTAGCATGTACTGGCGTACAGCAGAGTAATGTATGGTGGAATGGCATAGAACAGAGTGGCATAGAGTGCAAAAATGCAGAATGAGTGGCATAGAGTAACGTCACATAAAGATGAGTGGAGTTGTGTTGTAGTGGAGACGGATTTCCATGTACACACATTGCTATGTTAGCATAAGCGCCTTAGATGTAAAACACCATCTTGCCACTTTTGCTGCTTGTGCACGCGACACTTCAGGTAGCTGTTGTTACAAGAAGAACTGCTTGCTTGCTTTTTCTTCACATGAGAACGGTCTCTTGTTCACATCCCTAGACGTGCACCGCGACCTTAGTCTGAACACTGTGTGCAGAAGCCGTCAAGGTCAAATAACAACGTATGCTTTTGAATTCATGTTGATCGGCCCACGCTCTAGCAAGAACACGCACACAGCTGCAAATATCTGAAACTCGGGTGCCTTTATTATTGCATTTGCATGCATGATTCAGACACTTTGGATAAAACCTTTTCCAGACACAGAGCAGAGCTGATCCTGTGATGCGATTCACCTAAGCTGATATTTACGGTATGGGGTTCCCCATTCAAGCCTAGAGACCTTCTATTAGTTTCATAAAACTAGCTTACTAGCGAAGGGAGGGTGGTTGTATTCCACTATCATTTGTAATATGCTTTCTCCCTTCATTTTCTATGGTATTGTAACAATGCTGATGGTTTTGTTTTTAATCATTTGTCTGCTTATGTTAGCCAAAGTACTGCACCTTAGGGCACGTAGTTAAAAATAAACATTTTAAACTTTACCGTGTCTCTGATTACTCTTGTTGTGGACTGATATGAGAATAATAACAAAAAGGTGTTTCTGATTCCCACCATTCCTGAGAGTACTCTAAGTCGCTTGTTCTGGGTTGTCTAATCATTGGTAGCTTCGAGATGATACGGAGAACGAATGAGACACTGATGCTAGTCGGATGGGGTTCTGGGTACTGAGGTGAGTTTTTGGTACACCGCAATTCACTGAGGTCCTGGTTTCCTGCGCATAGTTCTATGCATGAGCAGAATCCCTGCAACAGTGTAGAGTGGATTGGCATAGAGTGGAGTGGTGTAGAGTGGATTGGCATAGAGTGGACGGGCGTAGAGTAGCATTGTGTAGAGTGGAGTCATGTACAGTGGAGTAGCGTAAAGTGGAGTGTTGCAAAGTGAAATCCAGTACGGTGGAGTGGCGTACAGTGGAGTGGTGTACAGTAGAGACACGCAGAGAAGAGTAGTGTAGAGTGGAATAGCGTAGAATTGAGCGGTGTAGAGTTGAGTTGCAGTAAAGTGGAGTGAGAGTGGAGTGGTGTGGAGTGGCATAGAGTGGAGTAACGTAGAGTGTAGTGACATAGAGTGGAGTGGCATAGAGAGAAGTTGTGCATACTGGTGTAGATTTGAGAGGCATACAGTGGAATAGCATTGAGTGGAGTGCCATACAGTAGAGTAGCATAGAGTGGAGTGGCGTACAGTGGAATAGCATATAATGGTGTGGTATAGAGCAGAGTGGCATAGAGTGGAGTGGCGCATGGTGGCATAAAGTCTATTGTTGTACAGTGGAATAGTGTAGAGTGGAATGGTGAAGAGTGCAGTGGCATATAGTGGAGTGGCAAACTCTAGAGTAGTGCAGAGTGGAGTGGAGTACAGTGGAATAGGGTAGAGTGGAGAGGCATAGAGAGGAGTGGCATCGAGTGGAATACAGTAGAGTGGAGTGGGGCAAAGTGCAGTGGCGTAGCGTGGACTAGTGTAGAGTGTCATGACATAAATTGGAGTGGCATAGAGTGGAATGGTGTAGAGTGGAGTGGCATAGAGTAGAGAGGCACACAGTTGAGTGGCATAGAGTGAAGTGCCATGGAGTAGAGTCGCATACACTAGCATAACGTAGATTGGAGTGGCATAGAGTGGAGGCGTCTTAGAGTAGACTAGTGTACAGTGTTATGGTGTACAGCGGAGTGGTGTAGAGTGGAGTGCCACAGAGGGTAATATCATAGCACAGAGTGGTGTACAATGGAGTGGCGTGGAGTGGAGTGAAATGGAGTGGAGTGGCATGGATTGGAGTGGCATGGAGTGAAGTGGAGTGGATTGGAGTGACATAGATAGAATATTGAAAAATGGAGTGGTGTACAATGAAGTGGCGTACAATGGAGGCGTAGAGTGAAGTGGCGTAGAGTGCCATATAGTCGAGTGGCGTACAGTAGATCTGCATCAAGGGGAGTGGCATAGAGTGGACTGGGGAAGAGTAGAGCAGGGAGGAGTAGAGAGGTGTCTAGTGGAGTGGCATAGATTGCAATAGCATATAGTTGAGTGGTGTAGAGAATAGTGGCAAAGAGTGGAGTGGTGTAGAGTACAGTGGTGTGTGGTGTAGTAGCGTGTATTTCAAAATGACAGTGTGTGAAAGTGGCTTAACAGATGTAGAAAACATTTGGGAAGAATATATATTGTTGGGTGGACTTTTTGGTATTAGGTCTAAATTGGTTATGTAGTAAGTTATCAATGTCAAAAGACTTAGTTATATAATGTGCAGCGGTATACCAGGGTACATTTGCAGTATACATCAGTAAATGCCATTAAAAGGCAATATATGTTTGTCTAATGGCTGCTTTTATATAAGTAAAACATAGCCATGTAGTTTTCACCACACTTTGGCTGTGTTCTGGGTTAGGGCCTTAGACACTAGTAAGTAGTAGGTTTTATTGTTCTTCCCTACACATATTCCACTTTATTAAAGTGGGTATTGGTTGTGAAAATAATATTTTTATATGTATATTTTTTAAGGCTTACGCTCGTTCATACAAAGTACCATGGTACAGACAAATAAAGTAATAATTGAATTTTTTTTAAATACACTATAGTACACTATTATTGTGAAATACAGGGTACTACAGTGCAGTTTTTTTTCCAAATGATTATGTTTTTTTAAATGTTTCTAAGCAGTGTAGTACTTTCAGGATAATATCATGGTACTGTGTCAATCTGTGTTTTTTAAAGAAAATATGAAAAAAACTTGAAAATACACTGTAGTACAGTACATTTGTGGAATATAATGTAGTATTGTGCTTTTTTGGGAGCGTCATAGCCGGTCACATGCCCAGCTGTGAAAAGAGGAGAGCTATGCATGGGGCTAGCTATGCCATCATGTAAAACAAAATCCTAATGCAGAAACGTCAACCAAAAGGCATCCCAGCCTTGGGGAGAGACGAATATTCTTCATGGATGCCTATGATGCCTTGTACTGAAAGCCAGAAATCCCTTGAAGCCACAAAGCCTATCCACCTGCTTTCGACCAAGACCATACCATCAGGACATGGAACATGAGGACCATGTACGAGGCAGGCAAGACAGCCCAAGTGGCAGCGGAGAGGAAAAATATAACTTTGCCCTACTTGGCATCAGCGAGACCAGACAGAAAAGACTGGCACCAGGAGGAATGCTGCTGTATTCTGGACATGAAGAAGAGAATACCACACACACACTCAGGGAGTACCACTGATGTTAATGCCAGCAGGCAACATAGTTCTGGTTGGATGGGAACCCCACAGTTCCAGAATCATCACGGGGACCTTCTGTACAAAGAAAAAGAGGATCAACAAGAATGCTATCCAGTGATATGGACCTACAAATGACAGCAAAGAAGAGGAAAGAACCCAATTTTACAACAGACTCCGTTGCATCCCGGAGAAATGCCTTGAGAGACATACTGATTCAGTTCTTGGTTCTGAGTAGTACCCAAACTTTTGGTTTGGTTTGAAACATGTCGACAGTTGAATAAACCAGGGAGGGTGTGCACAAAAAGGGGCTCTGACATACAGGGCACCATTGGAACAATCCAAAAGCTTTGGGTCTCTGCTTTCAGCCTTTGGTGCAATTACAATGCTTTCACCCCCTGAACTGGATAGGTGTAAATTTGAGGCTGATGAATTGGAGTACCTGGGTCATACATTGTCATGGGTAGGGGTGAAACCAAAGTTGAATTTAGAGGGAGCTACAGAAATGGCCCTTGTAGCCAAATACAAAGAGCAGTTGCGATCATTCCCAGGACTGACTGAGTATTACTTGAAATTTGTCGAGTCTTTTTGACAAAGTAAATGTTTTACGTGCAATTTTTTAAGAAAGGTGTTAAGTACTAATGGTTGACTGCTTGTCAACAAGAATTTGATTTAGTAAAACAAATCCATCAGTAAAGCTGTGTGTAAAGCCTTCTGATCCAAATGACAAAGCCATTGTTGTAGCAGATGCTAGTGTATTTGGATTGGAAGCTGTTCTAATGTAAGAGTGTAAGGGACGAGAAGAGTTGTTGTGTTTGCCTCATGCAGGTTGAAGTGGGCCAAAGCCACATACTCTACCATTGAGAAGGAGGCAGTGGCATGTTGGTGGGGTGTACAACAGTTTGAGACTGTGGAAGTCTTTTTGAATTAAGCACTGATCATATACCTTTAATGGATGCTTTCAACACGAAAGGCGGGGAAAGCTACACCACATATAGCTAAATGATTGTATAGCTTACAAGAATTTACATTTACCATTCATTATTTTCCATGAACCAAGAACATCAATGCAGACTGTTTTGTCAAGATTACACTGGATAATGATGTGTGTGAAGAAGATAATACGTGGATGGTTACTGAGATAAAAGAATTGGGTAGAAGTGCTATTTGGAACGAAGAATGGAAAGATGTTTTGTCAGAAAGCAAAACTGCAATTGTTGGTGGAGAAATTACAGTGTGCATCAGCATTGAGTGAGGATGAGAATTTTTGTGTTTCTTATCAGTGCGGAAGGAGCTATCAGTTGTGGATGAAATTATTAGAAGTGAGAGTTTAGGTAGTTCCTGTTGATTTGCATCAAAGGGTATTAAGTTTGTTGAATGATGGGCATTGTGGAGTGCCAGGAATAAAAATAAAAGCACAGGTTTAATTTTGGCGGCCTGATGTGGATAGGAAGTTAAAAGATTTCGATGGGTATTTGGTGCACTGCAGATGCGGTGTTAGGTGTCATACATTGGCAGAAACCCCCATTGTACCAATAGTCTTTCTTAAAGTGGTCATGGGAAAAACTAGGTCCTTTTGACTATCTGGATTTCTGAAATTAGATATGCTGTTGTGATACTGAATTACTTTTCCAAGTTGCCAGAAGTGGCGTTTCTGAAGGAAGTCAGGGCTGCTCTAGTGCTTTCTTTTTGTGAAAAAATCTTTAGAAGAGAGGGTTGCCCTGAGGTGCTGGTTTCAGATAATGAGCCACAGTTTGTTGCAATTGAATTTACAGGAAAGAAGGTATCAAACATCACAGAATGGATGTTTATCATCCTCGTATGAATGGTTTAGTGGAAAGGTTTAACCGAGTATTGGAACAATTTATTCAATTAGCTCTTATTGGGGAAGTGGATCGGAAACAAGAAGTGAAGAGCATGGTATGGAGTTGTAGAGTGGCTTTTACCACTGGAGTTCCTGCATGATATATAGCAGCATTTTTTAATAGACGTTGCTAAGGAATTAGCAAGATTGTCATGCTCAAAGACATAATGAGAAATGTTTTTTTCATAAACAGCATTTTGACAAAGGCGTTTGGGTTAACATGTGTGTGGATAGCCACAGAACAGGGGATTCTAGATTGTCAGATCCCAAAAAGGTAAAAGAAATCAAGGGCAAGAAGATATTGCTGGATGGAAAATGGTAGAATATGCGAAGAGTTACAAAGTGTAACGAACAAGAACCCCGGGTGTTGGGTAGTAATTATATTATAATGTACACGTAAGGAGAGGAAGATGAGAGGGTAAGCATTTCACAGTACAGAAGAAGGAAGCATAAACAATTAGAGGAACAAGTGTGTACCTAATGCATTGCATGTATACATCTTGGTGTTATATTTCTTATAAATATTGTTCTGTTGATTGATATCCATTTTATGATTTTATTTTATTATGTTTTGGGAAAGGTGGATGTGTTGTTTATTCATTTAATGCCATGATGGCTTGAGTTCTGTGATAATGCTGTTGCTAAGCTCCCAGATGCTCTTGATCTGAAGTTCTAGAAATGTTAGCAGTTGGAGCTATGCCCGCCTTGGGTTGCGCGTAGCTTCTTAATCTATTCGATAAATGTCTCAATTTAAAGTAAATCAGCATGTTTATTTTCTAAAGGTTATATATTGTTACGTCACATTCCAGCAGAATTGCACAGAGAATTCGGGTTGTTCATGAGATAGTTGCTTCTTGGGAGAGCTCGACTCCTAAATCTCGCTAATTACTAAAGGGCCGTAGGCTTTTTTGCAGCATAGTTTTGTATTTACCACCATGAAAGGTTGTCATGTGATGCTTATGGCTCCAAAACTGTGCTTCTAGGCCCAGTACTACAGTCCATGTCTTTTGCTCACACTACAGGGATTCATAGTAACCTTTTATTAGATGCGGTAACACAGGGATAATTGAACTATGCAAATCAAGGCCATGGATGCATGAGGTAAGGGCAGTGCTGAATTTGTGAAAAAAAGTAAGTGCCAGGGTCCATCGCAGGAAGCCACTGCCCCCTGCACTACCCATTGCTCCTGCCAGTGCTGCCAATGACAGAACCAACATATGTGCTAGCCATCGCACTCCTATAAGTGTCACAATTCACACTATTCCAGGCCACTAAAAGCTATAATAATGGTGTGAGCGACAAGTGTTATTCATTTTTAATGTATATTGACTTATTAAACAGTATTTTTGTGTTTATCTCAAATTTCTTTAGACAGCACCACCATGTGGTGAGCTGTCACTAGAACCAAAGTTGATAATAAAGTCCTGGGGCCGAGCACTGGAAATCACTGGCTCTAATTAAGCACCGGAGGGCTAGCCTCAAGAGCAGAGGTGAGGATGGATTACAGGTTTCAAACTCTAATCCAAGCGACACAAATCTTTTAATCAGAGCATAATTTGCCAGTGGTTGGGGGTGGGGCCCATCGGCACGCATTTTTGGGGATGGCATCTATTTATGCTCTTCATACTTTGAGCCAGAACAAGAGAGTGAGAAACACGCAATGGGAAAAGAAGGAGGAAGAAAAAGATGGAAAACAGTGTGACTAAGGGAGAAAGAAGGAACCTACTACATTGAGATACAGGGGCACGGAGTGTCTGACAGTGAATTAAGACAACACAGCCTTGTTTTTCGTCATGCCAAAATACAATTGTGCCAGCTGTGGGCTTCTGAGCAAAACTTTGGACCTCTGGCACTTATTCTTTTACAAATCAAGCAATGATTTTAATTAGCAAGACATTTTTACGTGAGGCCCCCTTGGGGCCAACTATGGGTAGAAAGTTAGCATTAGGAAATGCAGCACCATTGATTCAATGTGACCAAGTCATTTTGTCTTTTCATTTATTCATGAAAGATCCCATTCATAGTTAATAAAACTCTCTGGATTAGAAAATTGACTAATTTCTGCACAAAGTACTTATGTCTTGTGCAGAATTTTCACCCTTTAGAACTTGATTTGTGCTAGATAAAACTCTTATTTTGAACAAATATAACTCGACTGTGGGCAAAAAGATTTCTCTTTTTTAATGGAGACTGTTAAAAATACACTGCCGACAAGGAAGGCTTTTTAGATGAACCTAAGAACTTTGCTTAACTATGGACCCTCCTTCAGATTATGTGACCCCATGAATGATCAACAGTGCAAGGATATTCAGTGATCAATGCAATTCCGCTTCCTTTGTAACACTGATCAAGTGTCTACCTGGAGTTCTTTTTCACTGTTATTCACCTATGAGGCTCCGCTCTTCCTCTCTTCCTGGGTGGTGAGTTTTACTAGCAAATACATAGGATTGAGAAACTCTATTTTCATTCATTTTGTTGAAACATATTTAATAACCAATATCTGTGTTACAGCTCTCAGCCAGATAAGACTCCAATGTGTCTCCCTGTTCTACTCCTTTTCCCATGTTTGCCCTAAATTTGATTCCCTCCACTCGTTTTTCATCCTCCGTGCAGGTTTATTATGCTACTGGGAGGCAGAGGGTCTGTTTGCGTTTATTCTTCACATGGTTGGTCATGACACAAAAGCTCTAAGATATAAAGATTATTATAATGTCCATCAGTGATATAGCTACTAAGAACATCTCTCAAGAGGACATAGATGTGGCATCAGGTGCTTACTTGGTTGACCATATTATGAGAAGGCTTACTTTTCTAGAAGAAAAGTTAAGTAAAAAGCATTATTTCATCGAAGAGAGTGCTCTGAGAGAGGCAAAGGATATTGGGGAGGCAAAACTGCCATGGAGAGGGAAGTTGCCAGCATGCAGTCAAGAGGGCCACCAGTCCATTTTGTGAAACTCCTATGTAGAGCATTGAGAAAACAATGGGGAAGGACACCTATTTCATATTCTCCTGAAAGATTTTTCATTTTAGTAGATTGAGCAATCAGTACAAAAACAAAGAGCTGTTAAGGGATTCCTTCACAGTAAATGCTTCAGGAGACTTGGCAAGAAGACCCTCTTCACCTTTAAAGGTATTAGGGAGTCTGTAAAGTAAGGTTGCGGCTGGGGCTAAATGCAGAGAGTCAAGAGCCTTAAATTCCTTAGTAGCTATCAAAAATCAATGGTTGAAGTACAAAACTAGAGATAGATTTAGGTACTAGCCTAGTAGTTTCTCTATTGGATGGATTTTCTCCCCACCATCGCTTACGGCGATATGTCATTTAGAGGTCAATTGGCTGGACAGGTTGCAGTCCTCTTGTTACGGAAGAGTCGTTTCACTCCCACAACTGCTTACACACTCTCAAATTTGGCAGGAGTTTGGACTAGCTTCCTCAGCAGTGGATACTCAAAGCAAAGCTACTGACTCACAGCCTAAAATTGAAGCAGGCCAAAAATCATACACTGAAGAGTACTATTTGGGATATGATAAGTAATTTTACAACAAACTGGTGCAAGATTCTAAATCACGCCCTAGAGGCACTGGAGGCAAAGGACATTTGGTCAAGTGACCTGCCGACCCCCTTGACGGACAAATTGCTGATTAAACAAGCAAAGTTCATATAATCGGAACTTGATACACGAACAATGAAGAAATTAGCAAATGGAGGGATGGCCTCCGCGCTGTATGACTCAGGTCCCCTTCCACCCTGTCTTTCCTTGCCCCTTAGCCTGAGTATGAAACATCAATTAATGGGTCTACAATCTGGACTAATCCCTTTGAAATCATATTGGTGTGGTCGCAGAGACTCGGATGACTCTAATTTAAGGGAGAGGAGTGACTAACACACGTTCTTTGCATCTGTGGCAATTTGCTCTCATTAAGAAAGTTTGGGCTCAAGACCTGCTGAGGCGCCATTGAAGCCTGCTTGTGAGGAGAGTCTACTCAGATAGCCACTCATTTTGTGAAATTTATGGACTTTGTAGCCATGCTGCTTTATTGATAGCACCAAATAGCACCTGTTTATGAGACAGGCATTCAGCATTAAGTGAAGGTTGTTTTTTTCCAATTTGATCAATTTCACTTAAAACATAAATATGCTTATTGCTGATTCTGCACTTGATGCCAACAAGAAATACAAATGATGGGCCACTCATCTGTAATAGTGTCTTCTGCAATATTTTTCCTTGAGTCATATCTGTATTTTAGAAATTATAAACGTAATGTTGACCACTTAACCTATTTGTTTTGCCAAGTTACCAATAAGCTTTCTACAACTTTTCTTTGCTTTTTTCCTTCTTGAAAAGTAGGATATTAACCTGAGGCAAATGGTTGCCTCTAAATTTGTGTACTATTTTGAAGTTGGCAAACCTAAGTTATAACTTATGCTGCCCAGCTGATTCTTTAGGTCTTTGCAATTTAGGATAGGTAACGAAGAAGTCATTCAATGTTTAAGTAACCAGCTCTCTCAGATGGTTTTTAGGTTATTGAAGTTTACAGGAAGGATGATTGATAAACTATTACGGATACATTGATGATCTTCCATATCTTCTTAACCAAGTAAATTCCACTTTCACCAGCGATTATTAATGGCTCCCTCCTCTAGAGGTCCATTGCATGGAATAATGACTCCATTAACAGGTTAGCTGCATGGTCACTTGTATTCTTTGTTGGAGGCAAGTACACATTTAATACTATTCAACTACATGTGCCTTGAGAAGATTGTATTTTAATTAGTGTTATTACGAATTCACTAGCAAAGCTCGATGGAATTTTTCAGCAGCCACCTGATATCTTACAAAAAGTTATGGGACTGCCATTCTGGACCTGTCATATTGATTTCTTGGTCTTAATATTAAACATGGAATAACCTATCAAAGAAATATCAGTTGTATCCCACTTTTCTTGTATACAGATACAATCGAACTTGCCAATAAAACCACCCAGGTCTTATGGCTACATTAATATTTACACTCCAGCGATATACCGAGACATCATTGTAAGAAGGGGTGGAGGAGAATCCATTCATAGCCTCTTGTTCAAAGTTATCCATGGAAAACGAATTGCAATGCATAAATCCTCCTATCCTATCAGAGACATCCTAATTGTTTGCTTTTATGTAAAGCAGATGTTTTACCAATCTACCATTAAAGTACATTTGTATATTTACATTTGTTTTGATTAGGTGTATGTATTGCATCTGAGCTGCTTAAAGCTCCAAAGCAAGAGTTCAAGAATTTAATAATAATTTGGAGTACTTTGGACATTCACATTGGTTTTCTGCTTGGGACGTAAACATTCAGGTTAGAGGTTCTGTACTAAATAACAAATAAACTGAGATGATTGCATAACCATAAAGGCATCCCTGTGTCTAAATGTGTGATGTGTGATCCATTCTGGGGTTCATGAGATAAGATGATAATTAAACCTTTTCTGTTCTTGGTGAGATTATATGTGCGAGAAAGGAGTGGAGTGGAAAACATTTAGTAGATGTCTCTATTCACATTATTGTATTACCCTTCAGAGACTTATAGTGAGATAAACATCATTTTTGTAAACTCCTTCATCTGAATAGTGGTCTGGCATTACACCATATGTTGAAAGGCTTTAGCCCAAGGGTTTAACAGATGAGCCTGTTGTAGCTTAGCTTTAAGATCAAGTGATCAATTAGCCCTTTATTTTATCCATGGTTCCTGTCTGATTAAATTGTACACTCTTTTGTTGGCTTAGGTCTTGATTGATCCTTATAACCAGAGCCATTTTATACTTTTGATACACTTAGTTGCCTTTTCTCTCACTTCTTCTAGCATTGCAACATTGTCACTACTTTGGGCTTCCTCAGCCCATTGCTCATACTCATTTTCAATAGTTGTTAAAGTCCTTGGAGAGCAGTAATTAAGACCTGGACAGGATCCAGCCTGTATGGAAATCAGTGGTGGCTGGTATATTTAGGACGGGTCACACATGCACACACACATAAACACTCACAGCCATGCATTCACACAATCACACACACACAAACACATCCATTCACAAAATTCAAAATTCATTAACAAACATTCCTACATACACGCTCGCATGCATGCACCAAACATTAATTAAAAAAGAACACACACTTACCTACAGCTTTGCCTCGGGGGTCCCAGGAGGCTTGGGACTGCTGCCTGTAAAGCAGCAGTCCCAACGTCATCACAGAGTGATATGGGACCAGTGAGACTGCTGAACACACCCCACTCTGTGATGAAGAATCACAGATTGACACTCAACCCTGGGCACTTCAGGGCTTTCAACTGAAGCACCCAGGTGCGAGGCAATCAGAGATGCTATCCCTTCTCACTGAGGGGAGGGCCTCTGGGACCTTTACTGAGTTGAGGAGGTCACGCCCACTGGAGCTGTGACTTCCTCAGCCCAGCAAAGGTCAGTTCAGGCAGCCAGGAGCCTGCACATTAAAAGCATTTCTGGCTCCTGGCTACCTGACCTGAAAATGAACAGTGTCTGTCAGACTGATGTTTGTTCAGCCTGACAGACACTGCTCGAGAAGGGCAGAATGTAGGGGGGCGTGGCCCCTCAGTCCCAATGGACTGGCTGTGGCTGGTGGAAAGAAAAACACTGCCCTCACAGCTAAAGGCAGCATCACCCAACACCATGTCCTTTTTAGATAAAAAACTGAAACCAGATACAGCTTAGAATCAGGTCACACAGCTCTCTATTAAAGTGTTCATTTAAGAGATGTAATGATAATGGAAGAGAAACAGGGATATGAAGTAGTGATGATGGATGAGCAGTAGGGATGATAAGTAACAATGATGGATGAGAAGAAGAATCAGTAGTAACGATCATGAGAAATAAGGATTATGTATGAGAAGTAGGAAAGAGAAATAGGAAGCAGAAGTATGGATGATGGGTGAGAGTAGACATAATAAATAGGGATGAGGAATGAGATGAAGGGATGATGGATGAGAAATGGGGAAGAGAAGAATGAATTATGTAAGGATGAGAAATAGGGACAATGAATAAGAATTAGCGATGAGAAGGAGGCATGATGGATGAAAAGTGGGGATAAAGAATGAGAAGTTGGGATGAGAAGTAGGGATGACAGATGAGAAGGGATCAAGAAGTAAGGATAATAAATGGGAAGTAGGGATGCTGGATAAAAATTGGGATGAGATTTAGGGATGATGGATGAGAAGTAGGGATGATGAATGAGAATATGAATGACATGTAGGAATAAAAAGCTATAAGATGTAATAAGAATTAGGGATGAATGATGAGAACAAGGGATGGTGAATGGGAAGAAGACATGAGAATTAGCACTGAGATGTAGGGCTCAGAGAGGAGGATGTCCTAAAATGAATGTTGTATGTGGAGGCAGAGATATGCTTCAAATTGAAAGAGTATAGGCAAAGGACACAAACAAGCATTTTGGGCTGCAGTCTGACATTTATGGTTACTGGCCTCAGGGACAGTGCACAGGTGGCAAACACAGCTTCACCAGTAGGCCAAGAGTGGCTCCTTGATACATGTAGCAAGATAAGATGAACCATGCCCCAATGTCAGTGTGTTCCAACTTCAGTGCATCCTGCCAGTAGTCACTTAGGCTGCTGGCAGCAGCAGATGACAGGCTACAAAGGTAGATCGGTGCACGGAAATGCCTACCGCACACTGTTGCATTGAAACACTGCAAGTGCATCAATGCATAGCCTGGCTAACGATCACCAGCAACCAGACCATTGCTGCTCTAATCCGAGAGAGGTGTGATGTGCATCGGAGTACTTGGGTGGAAATTCAAGAAGCTATTACTGTCTGACCTTGACCCCGTATTCATGTACACCAACCAAAGAGCAGTGGTCCAATAGGGGAATGGCAGATTTCAAATAGTCATCATCACTGCATGAACCTGGATGGAGTTGAGGCAGAGACATTACTGATGAGAAATGCAATGGTAAGAAGCAAGGTCGACACCACCTGTAAGTAAGCCAAGTGACAGCAAGACTCAGATACTACAACAGTGCTCACCCAGCAGGAATGTACTATACAAGTCACAGCCTGCCTTCACAAGACCAACCCAGTAGGCAGATACCTAAACCCTAGTCTACATCAACCCAGGTATGCCACCAAACAGATTTACAGCAGTACTCCTTAGTGCGTGGACTGAGCCAGGAGCAAACGCCAAAGCCCTGCATGCAAGAGAATCCAGTGATAAAAACATAATGGCCTCTAATGGGATATGCCAAACCTTTAAAACAGCTACAAGCATCAGAGTTCATGTAGAATGCAATGCAAGAGGCAGATTAGGCTTTCTTAAACAAGATAACATATTGGTGCAAGGAACTGCAGCAAAATACCTGCCCCTCCCCAGCTACAGCACCAGGTTGGATGGTGTTGTGCAACCTGCCACTGGATATTGGTGGGTAGCAAAGTAGAAACAGTGACGGACGTGACCGATGTAAGCACTTTGAAACAATTCTGAGGGAATATACAGTGTTGCAGCAGTGCTGTAACCCAGAGTGGAAAGAAACTGAGTCAGTGACCATTAACCAGTAAGCAATCTCAAGAAAAAAAACATTAAAAATAAAAAGGTACCTATTTACCTCACAGGTCACCATCTCAGGAAGGTGACAGAAAGAATAGGTGTGGCCTTTAAGTCAGTATTAGGCCTGGGCAAAATTTTATTTACGCCGAATTAATCAGAGTAATTTTAATAATTACGCATTAATTTTGTAATGCTAAATTTCTGAAATTATGCAATTACGCCAGATTGAGTATTAGGAGTACTTTGGGGCAAAAATCCTACCGCAGGAGCACAGGAACAACGATCTAAGAGAGAGAAAGTAGATGCTGGCTACTGCTGTTCATATCCTGTAGCATTTAGTGCTATTTTCTTAGTGCAAAATGCATCCTCTGGACCATTTTGAACACAATCGTGCATTTTGCACTAAGAAAATAGATCTAAATTGTCAGGGAGGTCCGGAATGGATACCAAGTCAGAACTTCCACAGGAGTGAAGACCTAGTCCCCAAACTTTCAGAAAACAACTCCCAGAAAAAGACAGAATAACCTCCTCTTGAGTTATTGTCCGCGAAAAGTGAGGGGAATAACCAATGAGTGACCACCACTCTCCCCCTGAGGTTTGTAGCAGGCAACGTTGGTAGTTGATTGTTAGAATGCTGAAAGGAAATACAGGTGAGGTTTTAAGACTGTTCAATATAAAGACACAAAGCGTTCATAACATTAATGCATGTCCCCTCTCCCCCTGTAGTCCACTTACAGATAGCGTGTCTCGGTGTGGCACAAAAAAAGGTTCCTCCTAAGAAGGTAGCCCAGATCACCAACCTTTTCTTGACGTCTTGTATGTCGGGGTTGATGTACTTATACAATAGACGGATGGGCAAGGAAGGACTCACTCACACTCACAATCATACAACACTAGATGCAGGGGAAAATGCGAAGGACCCTGAGGGTGGACCGGAAAGGGCTTAGGGATCAAGGGATATAAAATATCGTGTCGAGTTGGCCGGCTCAAGAGCGAGGTGAGCGGATCAATCACGAACACGGTTGAGTACAAAAAATAAATGAGGGCAATTCTTGCTGGCCGGCTCTAAAGGGGAAGTGAAGAGCGGAGCAGTCAGGAACTTGCCCTGATTCAAATCAATATTGGCGGTACCGTGCTGGCCGCTCCTGTAGTAATTGAGGGGAGCGGAGCAGTAACGGACACCTTTAAACAAAGTTATACCGTTTGTTCAACGCTGGCAGTCATTCCCAGAGACGGGAGCGGAGCAGTTGCGACGTCCCCCCTACCCAGGCAACGCGCCGCGCTGGCCGGCTCTGATGGCGGGAAGAGAGCGGAGCAGCAACAAACGCCTACCTGAGAAAGAGGGCACACCACACTGGCCGGCTCCGGTCTTGAAAAGGGAGACAACGGAACAAACGCTCAAGCTTGGTTTACTCCTGTTTACAGCAAGGCAACGGAGTCGCGACGATCATTCGTGGCTGCAGACAGATATGCAGCGCTGACCAGCTCCGGGGCAGATGGAAGGAACGGATCAGCGTCAGTCACTATTTAGGACGCCTCAGGTGACTGATATCAAAACGAAGCAGGAACAAGGCGAGAGCAAACTAGTAGCTCAGGGATTCAGAAGCTAATTGCTAGAAATGGGGGCGTGGTCACCAGTCGAATGCAGGATCAGTAAGCCAAGCACTGATTCGTGTATGAGACGTCTTTTTATGAAAGGTAGGGGACGTCTCTAAAGTGCTTCTTTGCTTGTTGTTTAGGGATCATCTAAAAAGTAGGAGTTTCATGAACGAACAAGGGAGTGGAACATGCCTTAAGGTTTCAACTCGTCTTCAAGACGCTTTGCCAGAAAAGGGAATCCTAACATAAATGTTGGATTATGCTTCTCACGTAAATACACATAACTATGAGTAATTACACTAGAAAGAATTACGCCAGTTATGACCACCCCTAGTCAGTATGATGCTAACGGTAAAGGCAGTGGCCCAGGAGATTTAGGATCGGGTCTAATTCCGAAGGATGGGCCATGGGTTAAAAATGCCTTCTTCCATGTTGTGGAATAGTGGGTTATTTGTCTCAGGGTGAGGACTCGACACATGTAAATAAGGACTGTCCTTAGTATAAGAGATACTGAATTTTGAACTCCAAACTCAAACTCTTATATTGTCAAAGAACTATCCACTTGCATGCCTCAGAACTATGACATGAAAGTCTGATGATTTCCACATGTGTATTTTCCACTTTTGTCTATGTTCTGTGCTAGTGCCATCAGCGATGTTCCTCCGCTATGGTGGAGGACTGTCACCCCCGCCCCATGCCAGCAGCAGCAGCAGCTGCAAAACATGAGTAATAAAACAATAACAAACCATGTTTATTATTATTTTATTTTTCTCCTACTGTGGAGTCTTGGGGGCGGGGCCAGGGTGATGACAGGCTGGAGGGAGAGTGTTGGGTACTGCTATTCAGTGCGCATGACAGTTTGGCTGGAAGTCTTAGGCCAGTCAAACTGTTATGCACACTGAAGCTCACTCCAACCCGAGCTGTGTTGCTGGGTTGGAGAGAGCAGGCACAGGCTCCCAGTTTAACTGGGAGCGCAAATCCTTGGCGCTCAGGCTAATCTCCTGAAACTGCTTTCAGCAGCATGAAAGCATCATCATGATTGGCTGCAGTGCACTCTGGGAGCCTGTGCCTGCCAAAGAGAAGGGCGCAATGCGGTGATGCGGCGATGCAGGTAAGTGGTTTTATTTTTTTTGTCTTGTCCGCCCCCGCTCCACCCTGCCCAATCACTGTATCAATACACCATTTGCTACTGAGTGCAATTAGAATAAGACTGGAACTTATGTTTTCTCAGGAACTTCTAAGTCATATGTAACCAAAGAAGAGTTGTTTCCATGTGACAAAAATGAAAGGCAATGTTTATTAAGTGTACACAAAACAATTAAGGTCTTGTCTAACATGGCATGGGTGTAAAGCTTTCCATAATATCTGTTATAAATCAGAGCTAACTATAGTTTTCTCCAGTTAACCATTTAACCTCTTGAGGGAGTCCTGCTTGACAGCAACCTTAGCACAATGGATTGATATGAAGATGTTCTATAAAGGCAATGACAGCTGATGAAAATAGCGCATTGCAGATGAAATGCTTCAGCAACTGATATTTAACATAAATGCTTTTCGAATGTTTCTTTTATTTTGTTTCCATGACAACATGTTTGAACTCTTTGTATGTTTCAAATAGTCGGAGCGCTGTAGAAATCTACGTTTCAGTTCTGTACTCCATAGTGTAAAAAAAACCGAGCTTTACCGATTAGGTAAAACCTTGGCCCTGATTTGATGCAGAGATGTTTTAAGCCATCGGTAAAGTGGGCAAAAAGTCTCACACCTTTCACAGCCCTGTAGGAAAGTGAACTTCATAACTCGCATCTATTTCTCCATCCCAGCCTTTAATATATTATTCTATATAGCATGGCATAATGAGGTTTAAAATAGCAGAAAATGGGTAATAAAATACAAAGCTCTTCCGGACAGGGACCCCCAAAATCCTTAGATGACACTGATTCGACGTGAGAGTGTCATTGAGATTTGATAGCGCCTTGAGGAATGAAATCCACAATTAGACCTCAGCTATTAAGGAGATCATTTTATTATTTACAAATCATCTGCAACGAGGCAGCCAGGCTAAGGACTCATCTAAAGAAAAATCACAATTTTACCATAATTTTCCATTTTCCCTTTCTATTCAGAAATAGCCCTGTTTCACCAATCCTCGATGCTTTGTTGTTTGACAGCTCCCATTGAACTCTAAAATGAGTTGTCAACCTTACGTCAGTTTTTGAGTTTACTGTTAATCATAGTGGGAGATGGAAGAGTTTACATTTTTAAAGTGACTGGCAGTCTCTGGTGTGTTCTATTGCGAAGCTGTTTTTTTAATTTTTTTCTGATTTGAAGTGCCTCATTACTTTGCAGGAACTATTTCCCCATAGAGTCGATTGAGATGTTTATAGTCTGTTAATTGTTTTACAGCTGATGTTTGCGGGAGGCCTAAAAAGAATTTGCATTGTTTAAAACGAGTCATGACAGTTGCCAATTAACTTTACAGCTAACTATTTTTGTGGTGATTTCTTCATGCAAAATATCCTGTTTTAATATTTTGTATTACATAATTTTAAAGCCTCCAAAAACATTTACAATGGGGAATACCCTTCTACTCCTATCAGGCTCCTAATCACGTGATCACGGATTTGTTTGAGCCCTTGTGCCCGCTTCTGTTCACTTACTCCCTCCTTGCCTTTCTCTAGCCACTTTTATTGACCTGTTGGCATCCAAAGGGCTAGCCAAATGAACTCATATAAATCCGAGATGTAGATGACAGTAGACAACAGGCACGGTTCATCAGGCTTGCATCAGGTGTGAGCAAGCTGTAGGGAGATATGATGAATTTAGTCTTCTATGTATTGACACCATATTCTATACCTGTTATGTTAAATGACCTTTACGGTCATTAGATGGTGTGGTTATTATGTCTCTCAAAGCTGAGTAGGACAAAAGCCACCAAAATGAATCTATAATGACAGACAAATGTATAGTCACAAATGTTATTCTTTTTACAAATGCCAAGATGTGCGTCTGTTTGATGGTGTGTTTTTAGACTCACCTGGTGATGGAAGATTCAATTGATTTATCGTTCTCAGTGCACTCGATTGTTAAGGCTTGAGGAGTGAGGGATTACTCCTCAAGGATGACTCTCTTTGTGAGTCAAGACAAAAGTGTTAATGAAGCCACAAATCCAGCAACAACATAGTCCTTGCAGGGCTTTGGCTCACCATGAGCTGCCTGGAGCATGTGGAACCTCTTACTTAAGAGGTGGATTCTGCAGAACAGTGTTCAAATCCCTAATTATTTAAAAGGCAGAAATGATAAGTTAAATGTTGTCTCACTTCTAAATGAAAATGTAATTAAAGTGGGGTTAAGTACCACCAAACTTTAATCTGTTAGTGTTGGTTATTGCCGTCGGCAAAATCAGCAAGGGAGTTTCTCAGGGAGTTAATTAGAGTGTGGCAACATCATATCTCCTGTGGCACACCACTACTATCTGTTTGTTGACTTCTACCTGTCTAACAAATGGTAATGGAGTACAGGAAAAGTACTGTTTGCGCAAAGGGGCTACGAGACCTTCTACGATCGCCGTGTTACAAATGAATTAAGTCCATGCCTGTCAGAGCTGCTGCATGGCCTCTGGCAATGTGGAAAGTTAAGGTAAATTTCAGAAAG
This sequence comes from Triturus cristatus, assembly GCF_964204655.1. NCBI lineage: Eukaryota > Metazoa > Chordata > Amphibia > Caudata > Salamandridae > Triturus > Triturus cristatus. The sequence continues at coordinate 1,270,028,482 of NC_140585.1, read as the reverse complement.
GTCCATCGGCATGCGGAGACACTGTATTTCATGTGGCTCACCAAACAAAATGACAGTCTGGGGTCCACTCATGAATCGATAGGCAGTTTTAACAGACTATGAATCAGGCATCCACAATTTTAAATAAAGAAAGAATCGTGATTAAGCAAGTTTCTATTGTGCGGGTTTGAAATTTGAAAATGAGGGCAAAACTCACCCATGTAGCGGACATTGACTGTCAAAAGATCAGTAATGCTGAATAGGAAGGAAGAGGTGGGGGTAAAATGCTAAAGTCAGCCTTAGAGGTGGCTGTCAGAACCTGCTGGCATCTCATACTTACTGAGGCTGGAGAGCGCACTAGCCGGAATAGACCCTGGGTCATTGGTGCAATGCTGACTGTATAGCTTAGTTGCCTTCTGGGGTGTGTATGTTATGTGCATTTGGTCAGAGCGGTGGGATCACCGTCTCTGATTAAAAATGCACTGGGGTAATTAATTAAGAGTGTGATATTATTCGCATCTGCATATTCAATACTATGCTAAATTTATGAAAGAGAAAAATTTAAGAAAATATAAAACATTTCTTTTACTAAAACCATTATATAACAAACGAAAACAAAAACTGCCATTCCTGTAAATCCAGCCATGGATATATATAATATATGTATGTGAAAAACAAATGTTTAGAGGCCTAAAAGTTATTATTCAAAAAGGAAAGATATATCTAATCCATCTAATTGATCATAGCATGTAGATCACATATGTGTATCGACATATGGTATGAGTAGTAATAGGGGTTAAACAATAAATCTGGACTTGTGGTGATTGTAACATGCATTTCATATATGGGTATTGACATATCATATTAGATAAAGAATCGCACAAAGTAAAGAATCATCTGATTAGTATTGTTCAAACGTATTTGAATGGCTAGTCTGGATAAATTGTTTTAAACATGCTGTATTGTCAAAGTATGCAGATGGAGGTGGCCTGCCGCAGTCTTCTAGGGTGTTCAAGCCATGCGTAATTGTTTCCAATTGGTTCTTCCATAAAATTATTTTCTTGAGAGATTAGCTTTGTTTCCTTCTCGTGGTCAAAGCGAGATCTGCTCAATCACTTGACATCTTATGTCATAAATGGTGTGTTGGTGTCTCTGGTAGTGTTCAACAAGTGGTGTTCCCGCTGTTCCACACTTTATTCTGCTTCTCTGTAGAATCCTACATTTCACTTTTTGCCTTGTCTGTCTATAAATTTGGTCACATGGGCACCATAGTGCATAGATGGCATCCTGGGTGTTGCAGTTACTGAAACTAGTAAGAGCAATTTCAACATTATTGTGAACAAAGGTGTTTCTGTTCATCCTAAATTTACAGGCCACAAATTGGACACATTTGAAATGACAAACTTTTGCCAGGGGAACCATAGCGTATTGAGGGTGATTCTGGCTGACTGTGGTAGGGTAGCCCAAACTAGGGCATCTTTCAGGTTCCTGCCTGTCGGAGGTATGGGCGGACACAAAATCTAGTAGGCCGGATGAGGTGTTCAATTTTGGCTGGTTTATTAAGCTACACCAGAGTGAATCAGTTTTACATTGTGTTTTTTTCTTTTTCTTATTTGGCTTTCTCTGTTACTTCCTGATTCTATAATGTTTCTGGGCTGTTCTGTTTCTTTTCTGTGTCCCAACGAAAGTAGGCTCTGTTGTTTATGCACTTTCTCTTCTTTCTTTTTCTTCTTTCATAGGTTCGTTCGGTGAAAGTTGACATACCCCAGGAGGCTCGGAAGAAAGGAGAGAAGATGGTGAGTATCCAGCGATTTCCTTTGGATCTGTCAAGATAGGCCCCTACCACACCGAGAATGTGCAGACAAAAAAAGAAAACTTCCTATTGGGAGTGAGGGGAGTAGGAAAATGATGAACAAAAGGGAAAGAAGAATGTTGTGCACACACAGGGCTTCCTTTTCTTCTCTTTTCTTTTGTTATATCTTCTGTTATCTTTTGAGGATACTCTTCTATTTGTGTGTTAAGTAATTAGAATTCCAAATATAAACAAGCATTTGCAATGCAATAGGCCTCACATTTGCGAGAGTGTAAGCTATTGGCATTGTAAATGACAATGCCTTTTATTGAACTGTTTTGATAATTAACACATAGGTAAAAGGCATTGTCATTTACAACGCCAATAGCTCAAACTCTCGTAAATGCGAGACCTATATCACTTCAAAGAAGCGGCTGCCATTGTCCCAGGCTGCTTGGAAAGTGAAAATGTGCACGACGTGCTGAATGTTGCAGAAAAGCGTGTTGTGTGCCTGCAGTAGGAGAAATGCATTAAAAAAATATTGCTTACAGACTTAATAAGACATACTGTTAACAACAGAAGTAAAAGGGCCAGGCCTCATGGGAGGTTACAAATGAAGACAAGGCGGTACTAAGCAGGGACTAACAAGACTATTAATGAATTAGAAGCCAGCGTTTATGTAGGACAATCACACAAGCAAAATGAAAAATATGGGCAGAGAGTGGACGGGGCTTCAAGTCCATACTCTATTACAGCATGCCTTGCAGAGCAGCGCATAAGCTGCCCAGACTCAACCTAAAAACGCATGGCACATGTTGTTGTTAAAAAAATATCATTAGTAAACCAGGAAAATAAATGAATGCTTTTTAAATGATATTTTTTATTGCAAGCATAAGGCGGGCAAGTTTAGGTGATTGCATGTATTGTTTTTTTTATTTTTTATTTGGTGACATATGCTTACAGTAAAATATAAATAATTAACCAAGGCACTTGCTTGCCCAGGACAGACCTATTGGCTTTGCTAATGCTTGTTCCAGAATGCTGGAGCGATTGCTCTATTGGTTGAACCTTCATATTTTAAAGAAAGAGGTTGTGAGTTTTAATCCTGACTCTGCCTTCCAGCTCCCACATATAAATAACTGTAAAATAGGGAGCAGCTAACATCTGTTATTTACAGTGCAGGAAGAGCTGAATAAAAATGCACCCTGTGAAAGGCAGATTCTTCACTGATGCTTTTGTTAAGTATCTGAGCTTTGGCTAGAGTCTGTTGCAGCAGGGCGGATGAAGAAGAATGGCTGGTGAGTGAGAGACCCGACATGACAAGATGTATCCACCCACCAAATGTTCTTCCTCTCTCTCTCTCTCAGCTGTAAACAAAGCATATTCGTTTTCTTTGAATAAGTCAGTTTTTCTTTGGCTGTATGAGTCCTTCACACACTTTCACATACAAAGATAATTGCAGTTGGCACATGTGTGACCATATATGCAGAGTGGCCAAGGATAGAATCAGCAGGTAGGGTGCACAACTTTAAGACCCACGGCCAGGCACAGTGAGGAACTCAACCTGACTTCTGCCTCAACCTCAGAACTCTCAGTTGTGCCCGGTCATTAACACCCACCCACAACCTAAACTCACCTAAACACCTAGCAGTGTCTTAGTCCACCATATGCACTACACAAGAGTCATATGTTGCATGAAAAAAATACAGAATCAATATCCGTCCAAAGCAAAGTTTCCTAGGGAACGCAAGAGGAAGTGAAATATGTAAAAGCGAAGAAAGGAATGTATCGCTCAAATAAATTAACTTAAAGGTTTTTACAGTCGTTGAAAAATTGATCAGAGTTTACCCCTAAAGTGATGGACATGAATAGAAGGCCCGTTTGGAAGCCAGTGTTTAATTACTGCTGGCTCTGAGGCTTAAAGGGCCGCCCCACTTAAAGCCCTGCTCCTTTCCATTACTTTGAGGAGCATTCTGTGAAGTGTTTGTATTCTGCTTTCTGTGAGTTGACTTACACCGCTGCGCGTCAGAAGTCACTATTTATATAGTACAATGCAGCCCACACAGTTGGGAGGGGGGAGCTCTAGGGTGCCCCCTCCAGCACTGTGCATGGGCCGTGAGCCCGTGGCCTGAGAACTCCTGACTGGGTGCGGAGCGTGCTGTGCCCCCTTCATGACCCTCTCAAGTTTCGCTACGCCACTGTATATTATTGCACGGATGTAAGAGAAACACCTCTAAAGTACTTTGAAGATCGATCGTGTGTAATATGAACATCTGTTTAGAGTGGTCAATAATAAACGTAAGATAATCAATAAGCATTGCTCATCTCAATGAAAAGGAAAAGTGATAATTATAACTTATTTTTATATAGCGTCAAATACGAGACCTCTACCATTTATCAGCACTGTAAATAACAGATGTTAGTTTTACCCATTTTACTCACTTTGGATGGATAGAATATGGGTCTGCACAGCCAACATTCAAACTCATGACCTCTAGAACACTGCACTTATCAGCAACGAGTGTTCAGCTACTCAGCTGTCCAGTCGCTACTTTTAAGGGATTTAGTCAAATCTATACAGTATAAAATAATAAAAGAAAAGCCCAATTAGAGCCTGCAGACATGGTATAATGAATTCTAAACAGATTCCCTCAGTAACAGGTCAAAGCAGGATGTCGGAAAATAGTGAAGAGTGACCCAATGTAATGTAATACCAGCTCCCAAATGTGTATTAAATTTGGTTGTATGACGGAGCCACGCATGCAATGAATAAGCATGCCTTTACCACACCGTCTATACTATGCATGCGTTATTACCACGCATGCATTTGCTACAAATATTTTGACAATGCACGTGCCTTTACCACACGTCTTTACTAGGAATATTTTGTTGTAAAGGCATGGTTGGTAAAGGCATATGAGTTGCCAAAATGTGATTGGTTAAGTATATTACAAAATGCCCTATTCCCAGTGGGCGTGTAAATCGTTAAGTAGATCATAGAAAATCACTTACTGTGAAAGCTGATTGTCGTCCTGCCTTAAACTGCTCGTACACTCGGTGATTGTGATTTGCCCAACGGTAACCAATGGGTGTCCTACAACACACACATGGGAGCCAATCTCTAACAAGCGTTGGCTGCGCGATGACAGAAATTGATTAAACTCTGTTAGCTGCCAACCTGGTGGCATGAGATGCTCCGCATCTGTAATTTAGGTGTCCCATTTGCAAACTTAACAGTTAGGTGAGAAGTTAAAGTTAATCAGTTTATATATAAAGGGCTCTGTGTGGACAAAAGTAACCCCTGTTGCCTTATGATGAACGATAGTGCACATTCGGGATATGGTAAAAGCAAATAGGAACAAGCATTGTTGGCCGTGCGTGAGCAGCCGCGAGACGCAATATGTGGTGGGGGAGAAGCGGGAGTTGTGTGCGCGCGCGCAAAGCAAACAAGCATTGAAAGCATGCGTCATCGCGATCGCAATCGCTCTGAAAGCGAAAGTGATCGCGATCACGATGACGCACAAGTTTTCAAAGTGCTGCTGAAGGCTAGCGGTTCGCACGTGCACGGTCGCGTGAACGCAAGCGCTAGGCCAGTCAGCAGCACTTTGAAAATTCCCTTACAAAATGTCTCTCCGAGCCAGCTCATGCGCTGGGCTCAGCGAGCCCTAAAAAACATATAAAGGAAAAGAAGAGGGAAATAAAATGTTTTCCCCACCGATCTACAAGTGGAAGAAGTTTCTATCCCTTGATTATGGTTTGTCGTAATACAAAAGAATGCCCCACAATTGTGAGGGAGGGGGTCATAAGGCTATACTTATGGGACTGAGGTGAAGGAATTGTGGAGAATAGAGAGAGAAAAAAAAAGGACACAGAGAAGAAAAAACAAGGATTAATATCCCTCTTTAAAGTTTTGCGTCACGGTCGCTCAGTCGGACTTAATTAATACTGAGAGAGAGGAAGGAAGAGAGGTGTGGTGGTCTGACATCTCCCACTCTTTCTCCCTTGCACGGTCACTCACCGTGATAACCGCAACTCTCCTGAGTTGTGGTGGCGGTGCATCGGCCCTCCTGAGGGGTCCACAACTCCTCTGACCAGCTCTCGGATGTGTCGTCTTCTGTGTCTCCTCCCGCCTGGAACCGGCGCGTAAACTCTTCCTCCTCCCTGGCTCCTGGCGTCCTGCTCTCGTCTCCACTTTGCTCTAGGGTGTTCTCTAGGACTTCCTGCTCCCGTCTGACGTCTTCCTGGAACCGCCGCCGTTCTCCGTGTGGGCCTCTCTCTTCTAGGCTGCCCAAGACTGCTGATTGGTTCTCCCGTGGGGCGGACTCGTCGACGTCCGGCACAGGTGAGGTCGAAGGATTAACCCTTTGGTTACCTCCCCCTTCCTTTCCACGCCATGGCTCCACTGCAGCTTTGGGAAATTCAGCACCAGGTAGGTGTCAATCCTTAAGACGCGTCCCTCTCTCACACTGCCTCATTTAAAGGAGAACAGGAGTCCCTCTTTACTTGTGAGCTGTTCTCCCACTAAACCCGAGTGTCGTTTTATGATTTTTTTACTTCATTGCTAGCTGGCCAAAGGTGGTGGCACAGACAATTCTTTCCCTAGTGTTATCTTTTGCACCCAACCCACCATCAATACCCAGTTGAGGAACAGGTCTAAGCTTAACACAGAAGCTTGGGGGGATTTTCCAGATTCTTCAGCTCGCAAGATACAGGGAAGTATTGAAGATGCATATTCCAGTTTGGAAAGCTGGATCACCCAATCATTGGACAAGGTTGCCCAAAAACGATTCCCAAACTAAAAACAAACACCAAAAAGGCACTTTGGTTTAATGCACAGCTAGTGTCCTTAAGGAAAAACTGCTAAAAAGCTGAAAGGGAATGGAGGAAAAACTATGACCTGCAACCTAAGGCAAGTTATAAGGCGGCCATTAGGATCTACCATAACAACATTCAAGATGCTCAGGCAAAATTCTTTGAAAAGAATATTAATCAGACTCCGAATTCATCTAAGGAACTCTTCAAAGTGGTTAAATCCCTAACTACCCTAATTCATGATAATCCTACCTCTCAGGCTTCGGGGGAAAAATGTAATGACCTAGCCACTTACTTCTATAAAAAGGTCATGGACATATACATCTCCCTCCAGGGTGGGAATAAAACAACTATCAGCCAAGAAAGAGATCATGCGTGGATCTCCTCCTCTCCTTAACTTGCTTCCCACCTACTAATAAAAATAATGTACAAACTCTTATGGAAATGATTCAATCTGGCTCCCCACTAGACCCGGCTCCCCCCACGTACTCTACAAGGTGATTGAGGATTTGCCTCCATCAATAGTGGAATCTTTCATTAGAGGCAGGTGAAGTCCCAAAAGCTTGGAAACTTGCAATAATCAAACCACTATCAAAAAAATCTAACCTAAATTCGGAAGGAATTATCGACCTATATCACTTCTACCATTTATTGGTAAACAACTAGAGAAACATGTAAATGGAGCTCTATCAGAGTTTCTGGAAAATAACCTCTGTCTTCATCCCACACAGATGGGCTTTCAGGCACAGCACAGAATCTGAACTGCTAGCAGTGTCAGAAGAACTAAAAATGACCCTTGATCAAGGCAGCTCAGCCGCTATACTAATATTAAATCTAAGTGTGGCATTTGATTCTGTCAACCATTCCATTCTGCAAGATAGACTAGTGGAAATCAGTATCCAGGATAAAGCCTTGGAGTGGCTTGTATCCTTCCTAAAGGACAGATATTTCCAAGTCACGGAAGCCAACTTCTTTTTAGACACAATGCCATTGACCTGTGGGGTGCCACAAGACTCTACCCTTAGCCCTTCATTGCTTAACATCTATATGCAGCCATTGGCTAACATAGTTCAGTAGTTTGGCATTTCCATGATATCATATTCAGACGACACACAGCTAGTGGTCTCACTCGATTCCAGAACTAATGGCAAATCAGATCATCTAGCTCCATGGTTGGAAAGGGTTGTGGAATGGATGACAAGCAGCTGTTTGAAGATGAACAGGGACAAAACTGAGGTGATGGTCCTCAGAAATAAAGCAGTTTCTAGGTCTCTGACAAGCTGGCCAAAGTGTCTAGGTATGTCACCAGACCGAGCTCCTCTATTAAAAATCTAGGATTCTGGCTATACATAGAGCTAATAATGGAGACCCAAGCAAAGAAACTGGCAGGTACTTGCTTCAGGCTACGCAAAATGCTCTGTAAGATTCTGGAGCTTATACCTTTGCAGCTACGAAAAATAGTAATACATGCACTGGTCACATCACGCCCTGACTATGGAAACTCCCTTTATCTGGGGGGGGAACCAAAATTTGTTATAAAAATAACTCCAGGTCATGCAGAATGCTGCAGTTAGACTTTTGTGTAAGATCCCAAATCAGGAACCAGTGGAAAAGCATTTAAGAGCACTACACTGGTTACCAATCGAGGCTAGAGTCAAATTCAAGGCACTTTGCCTGACTCACTAAGCCATAAACAACAAGGACCTGTGTAAAATCATAGACTTGGTAGGCTCATATGTCCCCAACAGATGCCTTATGTGCGGCACGGAACGTCTACAAAAAACCACTAGAATCAAAAGAGCCAGATGGGGCAGTAGATCTTTCTCTCATCTGGCAGCCAAGTTATGGAATTCACTACCATGTGAACTTAGATTCCTGGAAACAGAATCAATCTTCAGGGAAAAGCTGAAGACTTGGATTTTCCATCAGTACTACTAAATGCCCCTCTGGCTTCCTCTACCATATCTGACTCCTAGCGCTGGGAAGCCCTTGGGCAGCTATGCAAAATCCTATAACATAAGATATAGTTATACCAAGCTCTTTTTCTAGCCTGCCTAACATAACATCTTGGATAGCCTCTCTTAGTTAGTTTGACTATGAGTGTGTCGGACTGTTTGAAGTAGTCTAGTCTCCTGGTGTAGTTCCTGCGTTACGCAAGAACTGCCTGCAAGGCAAATTGTCTCTTAGGCTTCTAGGGTGGCTACTGTTGTAATGTAAAAGGGAATTCCTACTACTCTTGTTGTAGGTAAGGTTGTTTTGTACATACCTCCTCTCTTTACTCAACAAATCTATATCTTCCATCACCATTTTTTCGAATGCCCATATCGCACTTTGATGATATGAGATGGTGGCATGAATGTGGAAGGTGGTCCAAGGCCCATGGTATCTTATAGAGGTAGTGAAGCCTGTCCAGCAAAAAATGGTTCTCTCAAATCTTTCTAAACAGTCTCTGCATTTCTAACGTAACTTCAAAGAAGTTGTGTCTGGCTGTGGGAAAAAAAAGAGAGTCCTCTGCTAAGCACTGAGATCTCCTCTGACGAAAGTCTATGTTTTGACAAGTTGAAGATAGGAACCATATTTTGTATGATAGGGTGTTGTGCATGTCGGGCGCACTGGTGGGGATGCTCTGCTCCACCAGGAGTACTGTTTGCATCTGATCTGTCTTTCTCCGTTCCTGCCCCATCCCTTTTGCTCATTTTGCGAAATTGATGTAAACTTAAATCTAGTTGGAAAATCCCTTATGAAGTCTCAACCACCTCATTCAGATACTATAAAGTTGGATGCGTCATGTGAGACCCTGCATGCATGTATACTGTTCAAGGTCTTGGGGGAACGCATACTGTGCAGTAGAGTTAATTCTGCTTGGCAAATCCCAACTGTTATTGCACTTGTTCTTTTAGCCCCCTTATGTTTGGTGGACACAGTGGGGTGTACTATTCGAGTCAGATCGGAAAGCACAATTTTTATGCAAAGACCCCTACGTATCTACTTTGATTGGTGGGTGAGTATTTGTGTGTTGTCCCATAAAAATAACAAGCCATTGTAAAGGGTTGTATTTGGTGAAGTTACTCTTAGTAGATTTTATTATCCCTTAAGTTCCCATCATAAAAATCTTCAGTTATTATGTAGTGGAATGTTACTAGGGTGCTGTGTGTCAGGCCGTGGCTTGAAAGGGGAAAATTACATAGTAACACCTGCGGCCTGTATGTATGATATATGCTCAGTATACTTCTAATGCGCTAGGGCTGTTACATTCAAGTATGTGTTCCTCAAAGCTTGTCATTGTTGGAGCACAATGTTTCCTAGAATATTGTCAAACAATCCAGTTTTTTGAGTGTACATATGGTAAATCTACTGTTCTTCTTTCTCCAGTAGTAGTCCTTCTATATTCATGGCAGGTTGTTCAATCTGTTCAGAGACCACCAATCTCATGTCATTTCTTGTATGTCCGGTCTTCAGGAAATGGTCTGTCATCTTTGTTGTGTTCCTTTTTCATCTAACATTGCTGCGATGTTCGCAGACCTGTGTTTTGACTTTTCTGGTGGTTATCACTACATTCCGTACGTTGCATGTGCAGGCAATGAGGTATACAATGTTGGTAGAATTACAATTGGTATGTTTCCTTGATGTCAAGTAGAGTGTCTTCATGGTAGTTGTAAGGAGGCACACACTGTAATTTCCGCATGCATAGTGGTCCCCTTCTTCTGGTAGGCCCTAGATATCGAGGACAGTGGTTCTTGAAGGTATTGTTCTTCCTTTGGCCATGTTGAGACCAAACTGACCTTTGGGCTCCATGCCTTTTTAAATGAAAATTAGGGTCTCTCCCAGTTCAGTTTTCCTGCATGTAGATTTTTCAAATGCTTATTCACTAAGGGCCATATGTAGGAAGCCAAATTGCGATCGCAAATGCTGAAATTCGCCGAATTTCGGCGTTTGCGATCGCAATTTGGGCAGTGTGCTATGTAGCACACAAAAACCCACACGCAAAATAAGGAATCGCAAAATTTGCGATTCCTTATTTTGCTAATGCATTTAAGGAATCCCAAATTGCGATTCCTTAAATGCAATGTAGGAAGCACCCAAGTTGTGCAATTTTGGCTTAAGGAATCGCATATTACCACCAACCTCAGGTTGGTGGTAATTTGCGATTTCCTTGAAAAATGCACTTTTTTGCATTTTTCAAAGTGCCATGTGGCGCACATACATACCCTTAGCGCATGTATGTGTGCCACATGTGCACACATGTTTATTTCAGGGGTGCAAAAGGGTGTCCTTTTGACACCCTTGCAACCTTGAAATTGCATTCTCAATTTGCGATTCTCTAATTGAGAATCGCAAATTGAGAATGTCTTCCTATTCATTCCTATGGGCCTTCTAGCCCATAGGAATGAATGGCAAGGTATTCCTTATTTGCGAATCTCAATTTGGGATTCGCAAATAAGGAATAGGTGGGAATCGCAAAATATTTTGCTAATCCTACCTTTATTTCAGCATTACAAAGTCTCACAACCTTGCGCCTACAACCTCACGGGCCGGCTACATATGACACTACCCCTTTGTCACTTTCCACCTTGTACACAGCCAATTGACCGACAACCCGGAGGTCCGGCGGCAAAGCCCTGTAACACATTCCTGATATCATACCTGCTTAATGCGCTGCAGACCAGGGTCCACGAGATGATTTCCTTTTCCTTTGTGCACACCTACCCTGTATGCCAACAGCGAAGGCAAGCTTGGGATATGAATGACCAGAGTCCCACTGCTAAACAGAAGTCAATAATAATTGTCATAGTCACGATGGGCACACAACTGTAGTACCCCACAGCTCGGGTCCCGAAGCCAGGTAGGCCCCACGCATCTGAGCAGCCCCCGCACCAGCAACCCCGAGAGCAAGCGGCAATAAAGGGCCACACTCCAATGTGCCATATCATAATACCTACATTGCATACTACGCCTCTCACCTCTGTGGTCTATCTACCATGTCACTTATGGATACATTTATATCAGGTCCGTGTGCCTCTTCTATTCCCCTTGGCAGCAAACATCCAGCACCTTCTCATCTTAAGTGCCACCCCTGCCATAATTCCTACCCCAGGCAGAACATCTCAACGGTGTATCTTCCACTCCGACAAATTGATTACTCACCACTGCAAAGCCTCAATGAGCCGCTCCTAAATTGATGCTAGGCCTGTCGATACTGCCCCCGCTGTTACCTGTCTCCCATCTCCAGCTGAGTTGGAGTGTGCTGCCAGGTATGTTCTAAACGGATCCCATATGTCCTTGGCCCTGCTATTCAATGGTTGTGTATCGGCGTATACCGTGTTCTGTTCTTGGCAGTACAGTAAATCCGCAATCCATTCCTTAAATTTCGGTGCACGACCCCTCCCCCACCTACATGCAACCCTCCGCTTTGCTAGCAAAAGTGCAATGTTCCCAAATTTCCGATACACCTTGGGTATCTGCATAGTGTAGCCCAGTAGCATCATGAGCGGGTCCCGCTCAATTGTGTCGCCCAGCATAGCCGTCATCGCGGTGTGTACTTGCGTCCAGTAATCGGCCACCCTTGGACACATCCAAGCCAGGTGTAAAAAACCAGCTCCTTTCGAGTGGCACCGCTCACATTTATCATTATCCGAAAGTCGGAATCTCAGCTTTCTTACGGGCGTGCAGTACAATCTCTGCAAAAACTTGTATTGGATAATCCGTAATCTGCAGCTGGACGAGATTTGTGAAGTGAGCTCACAGCAATACGCCCACTGCGCCTCCGTTATGTCCCTGCCTAAATCAACACTCCAACGCTTGAGCGCTCTACATTCTACACTCCCACTTTGCTCTCGAATACTACTGTACAGATGAGAGACTAAGTGCCTACCATCCGCAGAAGTAAGCAAAACTTGCAAAGGCCTTACAATTTCAGGTTCGTCCGGAAAATGCGGTATAACAGTCCTCAGCCCCTGCCGCAGCCGGATATAATAAAAGATGTCTAGCGGAGTAGGCCGATACCCATGAAACAATTGTTCTCTCGTTTTGAACTGACCGTTCAGAAAGAGATCGCCCCAATAACGTATTTTTATCTTAGCGCACAACCCCTGGAACCCCCCTTCCTGCAACAAGGACAAATCCAGATGATAAACTAGGGGCAAGGTCGGTGCGTACAAGAACTTAAGTGCGATCCTGCGTAGGACTCGCTGCCACGCATCTATCGTGCACGTCACCGTAGTGGATGGCGTCTCAATTACACTTACTGGGCCCTAAATAATGCCTTTCAGTGGCAGAGGTCGAACTATCCAGTCTTCCACCGCCAGCTGCGGCATAAATGGCATAGGCGCAAACCAATGGTAAGCGAAATGGGCTTGCGCACACAAGTAATAAGCTAGAAAGTCAGGAACGTCAAATCCCCCACTACGATGTGGCTGGGTAATAGTCGACCACGCCAGTCGAGGTTGCTTACCAGCCCAGAACAATCTCAAGAGCTCGGAACACAGCGTCCGGAAACAAAACGCCCCTGGATAGTACGGAATGTCCTGGAAGAAGTATAAGAAGCGAGGTAACACCACCATTTTAATTAGCGAGGCCCTACCAGCCATGGTAAATGGTAAAGATATCCAACGAGTGACGTCCTCCGCAAGCTTAGTGATGGCAGTACCATAATTCAAGCGTAACGTCTCCTCCCTCAACTTTGAAATCTGAATCCCTAAGTATCGAAGATCCGAGTCACACCATTCAAGCGAGAATCGGACCACCGCGGGCGTCAGGGGAAAAAACTGCGACTTCTTCCAGTTTATTTGTATACCAGATAATCGCCCAAACACCAAAATTCGCGGAGCAGCGGATTGAGGTTAGTCTGCGGATCCACCACATACAGCATTAAATCATCCGCATATAGTGACACATCTATCTGACGTTGGAAACACTTAAAGGCACTTAGCTTGTGCAACTGTCGGATACGACATGCCAAGGGCTCGATCGCTATCGCGAATAACAATGGGGACAACGGGCACCCCTGTCTGGTACCCCTGGTTAATGAGATCGGGTCAGACATCTCACCATTAATTAATACTCTCGCTTTCGGTTCAGTGTAAAGCAATTTCATCCATGCCACAAATATTTTGGGAAACCCCATCCTGTACAGAATAGCAAACAAGTAACTCCACTCAACCGAGTCAAATGCTTTGGTAGCATCAAGAAATATGGCAGCGACTGGCAGATCCGGCGCTATCATGTGAATCAATGAGAATAGGGTTCGCAAATTACTAGTAGTAGATCTCCCAGGGACGAACCCAGCCTGATCTGGAAGGGCAATCTTAGTCATAAGCAGAGAGAGCCTAGTGGCAAGCACCTTCGCCAATATCTTAGCGTTGCAATTTATCAAAGAGAGCGGCCTATACGCATCGCAGTCAGCCGGGTCCTTGCCAGGTTTAAGCAGAGAGGTAATCACCACCTCCCTCATTGACCTCGGCAACACTCCCACCTCCAGAGATTCCTCATAAACCTCCCCGAGCACTGGGGCCATGACATCTATATAACATTTATAAAATTCCGCCAGTAGCCCATCTAGGCCTGGCGCCTTACCATTACTTAGAGACATAATCGCATCCCGTATTTCATCAAGTTCGAATGGAGCTCCAAGGAACTGTCTATGTTCATCGCTCAACCAACATAATGCCACATCATCCAAGAAATCCCCAAATACGACCTCCCCACCGCCGCGGGTAGCACATAACTCCTCATAATGCGCAGTGAATAGACCTAAAATTCCCTTCGTATCTTCATGCACGACTCCTTCCGGTGCACGTATCTCTAATATGTGCGTAGTACACCGCGAATGTCGTGTGATCTCCGCTATTTTTGCGACCCGGTCTCTCTCCTTCACAGTATCTACGGGCTTGCCAATATTTGCCTCTGAATTTGGACTCTCTATCTGCTTCCTTTTCATATTGCGTAAGCTTTTCTCTAAATTCCTTATGGATGAGACCCATCGGCTCCCGGGCCATCCTAGATTCAAGCTCCTTAAGTTCGGACTCTAGTTTTGTGAGCGACCCTCGTAAAGCCTTCAGTACACCAAAGCTCTTGGAGATGTAGTGTCCCCGGACCGTCACCTTAAACGCCTCCCAGATGGTCTCGACACTATCTACCGAACCTTTGTTGCGGGGAAAAAACTCTGCAATCTCCTCTCCTAGCTCCGTCTTGAACAGTGGATCTAACAGTGCCGTGGGTTGCATATGCCACGCTGGTGCAGCCCTCCCATAGCCTGGGACTACTATCTGAACCAGAACCGGGCAATGGTCCGAATAAGACCTCGGCAGATGCGTCACGCTACCTAAGTCAACCACTAATCCACGAGACAAAAAACAATAATCAAGCCTGGCCCAAGTGTTGGCGTACGCTGTAAAGTGTGTTCCCTCCCGAAGCCCAGCATGCACGAACCTCCATCTATCTATTAGTCCCCCTTCCTCCACTTTTCCCGCCATAGCGTCCCACGCACCTTTGTTGTATTGTGGGCTACCATCAGACCTGTCCAGACCTGGGGTCATTGCAACGTTAAAATCCCCTCCCCATATAATATGCATGGAGCCAATGTTCAGTATCTTACCCCAAAACAGTGTGAAAAAGGCAGGCTAATCTACGTTTGGACCATAATAGTTTACTATTGTGATTGTGTCGGTGCCAAGCCTACCCCATAACAGGACAAATCTCCCCTCGGTGTCCGAATGCTCACCGAGCTTCACAAATGGCACCGTTTTCTTGATTAGAATCACCGTTCCCCTGGCATACCCTGAATACGAAGAGAAGCTCCGAACCGCCGCCCATTTGCTTGCAAAAGCGTAAGTAGCCCGGGGGCTAAGATGCGTTTCCTGCAATAATGCGATTTGCACCTGATGCTGCTCTAAATAGGCCACCACCCTCCTACATTCCTCGCATCATTTAAACCTCTGACATTCCATGTTAAGATCGTAACTTTCGCCATCCGTGCAGTGTCAGCCACCACTCATCAAATTCCCATTATCCGAATAGCCACATGACGTAAAGTGCGGCTCCTGTCCCATGAACCCGTATGCATAGCAATAGAACCCACAGCAACCACAACATTGGACTTCCATGAATAAGCAGGTCAATATCCCACTGAACTTCTGCCATCTCCCTCCTCTGTAAACAAAAACCCCGCAACCATCTTGAGTTTCCCTCCCCCGTACATGAACTCCAAACATCCGAACCATCACTGAACCCCTTATACCCTCCCCCCTCCCACTGAAGCAAACACCAACCTGCCAGACTTGTACCCCCCCTTTCCACCCACAATTGCCCCAACAACAAGGGGTAGTACACTCCCCATCCCCCAAACACATTCTAGGGTACTTCCCGTCGGGGATCATATCTAGGTGGCACCACTAATTCCCATTATGAACGCCAAACACACAATGTGACTTGTAGTCTGGCCTGGTGACACAGAGGGGTGTCCGGCGCTATAGCCATAGGCACCTGAGGTACCCAATCAGCAAGCAGTACCGTCACTAGACAATAAAAAACAAGCAACACCCAATATACCCGGAGAAAAACCCAATAATGCAGAGACCTCAAAAATGCCCAACCAACTCTCCACACTCTCAACCCTGGAGCAACAAACATTATGCTGAGTCCGGAGCAATGTCTCTCAATCAGGAACCCCGATCATAGCTCTCGTGCAACACTCTCATATCTACCATCGTTACAGTACGTGATCAATGTCCACCCCACTCACGGTTCACCATCCACCATCTCCTTATGCAGGGGGTCCAGTTCGTCGTCTGCTCCATCCACCGGCCTGTGAGCACGCTTGTAATATTTGAGAAAATCCTCCACCTGCTGAGGATTCGTGAAAAATTGTTGTCTCCCCTGGTACGTGACCCTCAACCGAGCCGGGTAGAGCAATGCGTAGTCCAGTTGCAAGGTTCGCAGCTTGGCCTTTACAGCCAGAAATTTTCTACGTTCCTCTTGGACCATCGGAGTGAAGTCCGGATACAGCGTAAAGGAGTTCCCATCATATGATAGCGAGCGCGTGCTTCTTGCTGCCCGTAAGGCTGCATCCCGATCCGGATAATTCAGCAGCTGGGCAATAATTGGCCTGGGCGTCGCACCTGGCTTTGGTCTTGGGCCTAGGGCCCGATGCGCCCTTTCCACTATAAATTGGGGAGAAAAGGCGTCAGAACCAATCGCCGCCACGAACATCTTCTCAACGTACTCCTCCATTTTGCCCACATTGGTTGTCTCCGGAATACCTACTATGCGTACATTATTTCGCCTACTTCTCGCTTCTAAATCCTCGTTTTTAGCCGCAATGATTCGCAGCAGGTTGTCCATTCTGGATAATTGTGAGGTGTGCTGTGTCATTGTGTCCTCCGAATCCGATATCCGTTGTTCCGCTCCTTTCAGCCGTTCCTCATGAGCGTCCAATTTGTGCACCACTGCACCCATACGCGATGACATCCTGTCAACTTTATCAGCAATCGTCGCAAACCCTTGGCACATCTCGCGTAAAACATCTTGTAAATTTGTCGCTGCATCCGTCGAGTCCCCCGCCGTTCCACTCGTTTCCGCCGGGCTGTGAAGCACCTCCCCAGGCTTGGTCATCTTCTTACTAGTTTCAAACGTGAGTTTGGCCTGTCTTGCGTCCGTCCTGCCCATCCTGAATCCTGGTCAGAGCACTCTGTCGACACAAGTAGTGGACGTTAAGGGGACGCAGCCGCCTACTGAATAGAAGTGGCGCCAATCCACTCTCTGATCCTCCTTGATCGACTACCCCACTCCACCAGGCTAGTACGAGTGAGTCACAGCAAGGGAGCACGGTGTATCTCCCCCCGCACCTCGGGAGACACCAACAGCTCCCACTCAAGGGCGACGTTCCACGGCAATCAGCCGAGCATCCACTCCAGGAAATCAAGCCACGTGCGGTCTCATCCGCCCAGTCCAGCACACAGCCCCAGTGTCCTCAAACCCAGCAGTACCAGCCTCGGTAAGCACCTTTAATATGGGAAGGTCATCTCGCGTCCATCCTCGCAGGACACCAGCGAGCCCAGGCACCGCAATCCCTGTCCATCAGCCCAGCTTCACCTCACTCTCCTGCCACATTTCCAGGCAACTCACCCCTGTTCCGTGGGGGACCTCGTCAATGCTCCAGCGCTTTTGGTGCGGGAGGGGGGGAGCGAAGCTTCGTCCTCCAGAGCCGGCCGACAGGGACCTACTCAACAGCCTAGATGCGCCACCTCCATAGGTAAGCCAGGGCCTTTCCTCTCCCGGGCAAGCTCAGCAGTCCAGTCGTAGCCAGTACTCCCGAGCGGGGGAGGGAGGGAGCCCCTCCGTCACCACTCCCACTAGCTGCTCGCTTAGATTCCCAGCTCTCAGCCCGATTCTTCGGTGCGATACCTCAGAGCGCGGTGCTCGCCGCTCTCGAGCCAGAGGCCTACAGCCGTTTTTGCAGCCTCAGCCTCGCCTGATATCAGCAGCTGGCTACCCGTCTCAGCGCCTCCAGCCGTTGCGTCCGCCAAACCTTCCGGATCGCCTCTCTCCGTCCCCGCGCCACCAAGCGCTCTCAAAGTCGAGCAGTCCTCTCCGGGTACTCCACTGATGCACCGCTTACGATTACAGCACCCAGGTGTGCCATTGAAGGATATTTAAGCGGATAATTACCGCCGGACAGATGGAGCCCTACTCGAAGGCTTCCATTCGCTAGTGCGCCACCTAGCGCCCCCTCGCAAAACACGTTTTACCTACATATGGCCCTATCTCTTTCATCTAATTAGAGATGGTGTAATATGTTGTTACCCATGTCAAAAGGACAATGGAAACACCGTGGGTAGCAGGTTGCAACAGAGCTATCCTGTTTTGATTTCCTGCTCATTTGCACAAAGTCTTTATGATATTTTCAAGATAATTTTGTTGCATGAGGTTTTCTTTCAGGCTCTTAGCCTGAACGTTATAATACGATTTTTTTGTGCAATTCCTTCTCAGGCACAAAAATTGACAATATGGGAGACTTTCTCTCAGCGTCCTGAGATGACAGCTAGCAAACTGTAGCAGCGTGCTTTTATCAGTGGGCTTACTGTAAGTCTTTGTTCCTAGCTTCCCATTCTCCTCATGAATGGTCACATCCAACAAAGTGATTATCTTAGTGTCCATGGTGTGAGTGAATCTTAGGTTGAGGCCCTGTTAATAATTCATGTAGTAAACAGGCTCACCGATGCATTGTCCCCATTCAAGATCACCAGAATGTCATAAATGTAGCGCAGCCACAATAATATGTTATTTCTAATGGATTGTTGTCATTCAGTATGTATTGTCTCTCAAAAATAAAGACATACAATCCTGCCATGGGTGGGGTGAGGGTGCTCCCACTCAAAGTGTCGAAGGTCTGTAAATACAGTGTCTCCTCAAACTTGAAAATGTTTTTTGTAAGAGCTAGGCAGGAACAACTCATAATGAAATGCTTGGACATGATGTAATCCCATTCTCCCTGATTTAGGGCTTCTTTTATCACCTTCAGGGTGTATTCTTTGGGTAAGCTGGTATGCAGACTCTCCACATCCAAGCTTACTAATAAATTATTATCACGATCATAGTCAATATCTTTTGGAAGATTCAGAAGATATTTTGTGTCATTGAGGTAAGTTGGCGTACTTTGTACAAGGAGTTCCAAGTAGAAATCGCAAAAACTTGACAGTGGCTCCAAAAGTTAACCTCTTCCTGACACTATTGGGTGTCCCGTGGGGCAGGGGGGGCAGGGCAAATCTATTTTTGTTGCTTTTTGGTAGAGTATAGAAATAAGGTGTTTTGGGATTGTTTGTTAAGAGGATCTCAACCTCCTTTTTGGAATTCCATTTCCTATTTTCTGTATTCTCTACCAAGTCATTAATTTCTGTTCTCAGATCTTGTGTGGGATCTATGGGTAGGATTTGTTTTTTCTGTCGTTTGTTTGGTTGGGTTCAGCCGTGTAAGCATGCTTGTCCTATTTTACTTTCCCACCCCCTTAATCTGCTGGTTTTATGACTATCCGTCCCTCCTCTCTTAGTTCTTTTAATGCCATGGTTTGTTTGTTGGTCATATTATGGTAAATGCTAGTTTTACCCTCCTATATTGATTCAGTGTCAATGTCACTGCCTATTCAAAGGTTAGGAGTTCTATGGGGATACTGATGATGGGAGGGCAAAAGAAAGATTTTAATTTAAACTCTGTATCTCCTGTTTGTGCTGTTTCTCCCATGGGTTCTGACTTCTCAAGAAATACTTTTGGTTTCAGTTTTCTGAAAAACTCCGCCAGTTCACCATGTAGCCCTTTGTTGAGAACCTTGCGGTGTATTTCTGTAAGTGTGATGGAGGACAAACTGTTTCCTGGTTGATTGCCCCTGGACAGGCTCCTGGTTTTTACTCTTGGTTATGTGTCTTTTCAATGTACTTTCTTTTCCCTTTTTCTCCTCCCCCTTCCTCTCCCACTTCTGCATAAAAAGGGGGGCACTGGTTTGGGGGAAATCCTGATGGAGGACCTTGGGGTAAAAGTATTTCCCAACCCTAGATACTGTGAGAACTTTGGAGCCGGAAAAAATGTGGTGGCATCCTGATTAGGTTTTTTAAGGGATTGTACCCCTGCCATGTTTGTAACCACGGTCTGTTCATGTTTCTGCCCCGAGAATTTTTTTTTATGTTCATCCTACAAGACTAAATTCCAGTGTCTGATGCTCCTTCATCTGAGGTGTAGTTATCTGAGGAATAACCTTGTTTCTCTGTATTGGTGTATTTGGGTGATGAGTAAGGATGTATCTTGACATAGAAAAACTTCTTCAGGTCTTTCTGGACTTTTTGGATCTTTGACTGTGTCAGATAAACCTTATACTCTGTCATGTATCTGTTAATCTCTTTTAACTTCTTTTCATGTGCAGTTATTGTGGTTTTTAAATGACCTTCAGTTACCTGGATCTCAATTAACTGCAGTTCTTTTAATCAGCACTAGTAAATCCCTGTGCAATGCCAGGCAATTTGTGCCTAGCCCCTTCTGATGGAAGCATCCTGTAAAACGATCCTGGGTGCATTTGCTACTATAAGACCTCTGAGGTGGAATTAGATCTTATGTATTCTGTTATTAATACCCCATGTAAAATTGTCCTAATCTTGTTTTGTTTTTGCTCCATTAGGTAGTCCCAATCTTTAGTCTGTTCAATTTTGTGAGCAACATGTAGATCGGCAAGTTAAGGTGGTCCTGATAGGATTTCATTAACATCATCCTCTGTAAAAGTCAAACCTTGATTCTTTGTCATTTTGTTCTAATCTTCTACATTATGAATGCCTCTATTATTTGTAAGGAAATGTTTTCCATAATGGGGGACTTTCCACATATGCAGCTGTTTTCATCCAAGGACTTTCTTGGTTAAACGCTCTCACAGTTATACGCTGCTATTATACCTCCCCAGGACATCCTGCTCAGGAGAACAACACCCTGTCATTCACCCAAGGACCGTTAATTATCATGTCTGGAGGAATTACACAAACACCACTGTTGAGCTATTCACAATCTGGGACCCTGGACAGTGACAGGAACACATATATGCAGAATAATAATTTAAAATCTGACATTACCGTTAAAGAGGATTGTAAATTACAATCCATTTGAGTATAAACAGCATTTATCTATTTGGCCCCAAACTGAACGTATCACTTATTAAATGTAATAAGGTAACTCAGTTTTTGTGTATGGGAGAAATAGCTTCACAGCAGAGAAATGACTTTAGGAGTTTTCACTGTCGGGACATGTAAAACTTAAACATACATGTCCTACTTTTTAAACATGATGTACCCACCCTTAAGAGCCTTTAGTGCCTACTTTAAGGGTGACTTATAAGTATTAAAAAGAAGGTTTAGGTCAGGCAAAATGGTGATTTTGTACGGGTGGGTGGCAAATTCCGCTCAGCTGGCGGAGTTTTTAGAGTTTTCACCACTCTGTGCTCCACTTGGAGAGCAGTGTGTGGCAAAACTTTGCAATTGCCAGCGGAGTTACTGAATGCAGTGAGAGGAATGTGGAGCCCCAGTAGTGCTTGACTGAGAAGGCAGGCCAAGGGCCCTGGGCAGGTTTCACTTTCCTCAGTATGCGACTCCTTCCTGAATTCTGAACTCTAGGTGGGCTGTCCCACACCAATCTCCTTCTCCGGCATTTGTCTCGTTTCCTCAGTCATCACTATGAATTGGCACACAGCGCTCCAGACTCCAGGCCGGGCTGTGTTGTTGTGCTGGTGATGGCATTTTCCTGGATTTCACCTGCAGTGATCCTACCGGTGGCTGATGATCGTCCTCCGGGTGCCACAGCCAATGACTCCTCGCTTCCATGGCTGCAGACGCACCTGGCTGGGCTCTTTGGGCTGTGATGGGCCTGCGCCCACCATGATGGACTGGCGTCCATGGTCGGACTAGACGTTTCAGCTGTTGCTCTGTGGGGTGTTGTGGTGCTGCTGCTGATGGGAGCGCTGACACTGAGAAAGCTGGCCGCCGAGGAGCAGTTATGTCTGGATGAGGGGGGAGGGAACGATATTTGACGAGAGCATTGGTGAGCACTGAGCAATGCACCCCCGCCACACTCAGTGTCCATGGTGTCACTGCAGGCACGTTGGGTGTGGACTGTGACACATGGTGTACCTGCTCCACATGTGCACGCACCTACTGCAAGGCACTGTGCATTCCCCCGCTCTGCCTCTCTGGAGCATTCTGAGCATAAATCAGCCTGCACTCAGCTACTCTGCTTGCTTGCGGAACTCCGTGTAATTTGGCTGATTTCTCAGCAACTCTGCGGAATTCCAAAGAGTAGAATTCTGCGAGCTCTGGCCACCCTTATCATTTTGTAAGGTTGAAATGGCAGTTTAAAACTGCACTAAAGTCTGCAGTCACAGATCTGACACATGTTCTGAAAGCCTACTGTAGGGAGTGGCACAATGAGTGCTGCAGCCCACTAGTAGTATTTAATTTACAGGCCCTAGGTGCATGTAGTACCATATATTAGAGACTTTCAAGTAAATTAAATGTATCAATCAGGTGTAGGGCAATTTTACCAGGTTTTAGGGACAGAGCACAAACACTTTACAACTGATTAGCAGGGAGAAAGTGCACATAAGCCTAAAAGCCATAAAAAACAGGTTCAACAAACGAAGGTAGAGGAAGTCAAAAATCTGGGGTGAACCGGCGGAAGAGGTGAGGTCCAAAAGATATACTATTGGACATAAAGATATATAAAGTCTTGTCTAGATAGAGTTTATTGGGAAATTTAAAATCTTGTGTTTCCAAGAGACATGGACTGTAGGCAAAATCCATATTAATGGCTTCAATCCATACCATACTCCAGCAGTCCCCTCAGTACATGGGAGAGCCAAAGGGGGAATTTGTATTTATGTATCTAATTCGATCAGGGTTTCCAAGATTACAATGTTGATACCCGAAATTTACTATCAAATTATATTGATACATCTAGATAATAATTGTATATTGGCCCAAATCAATTTCCATAATAATGCCCCGAAAGACCAGTTAAGGACAATTTTGAAGAAGCTGAATAGTGACCTGTATAAATTACAGGAAGACAGAGAGTCCACCGTGATTATCATCTGGGGAGGTGATTTTAACATCCGTTTATGCCCTCTAAGTGGGGATGGCAAATGTGGCTTATAACTAGAAAAAATTATCCCTATCCTCACTTTTTGCACTCTGACTGTGGAGACTTATTAAATGAGATTTTTTTCTCACATGATTTGGGGTTTGCTAACAGCTTGTGTTTTCGCGCCAGTCGATTTTGTGCATACTTTTATTGGGAGAGGCCTGAAATCAATAATCGACTTTATCATCTTATCTAGTCGGTATGCTTCATGAATTTTACACTATAAAATCCATAAGAATGTAATAAGTGACCATCTTCCATTGAGTATAAGTCTAGCACTTCCAAATAGTAGGCAGAACCAACATAGTAGTCAAGTAGCTTGGGTTCAGAATCTATCACTGGGGAAGACCAATGGATATACTTTGCTCTGGTCGAGCTGTGAACCCATAGAGTTTAATAAACAAATAGTGACCAAGTCTTATAAATCTATTTTAACCTGTTCGAAAGAATCTACTCCCCATGATAGGATACTAGATGCTTTTGCCCAACTTACGTCAGAAATACAAAATCTTCTCAGCGTAAAGGCATACAAACTGGCAGCCAGTGTTGGTTCGATTCAAAATGTAGCAAAGCCTATACTAAATTAAAGATGGCTCTTCATAAACCTGTCAGGGACTGTGTGGAAATTCGGGAGTGCAGGAGGGAATATAATCAAGCACTAAGATCACGTAAAAAGGAGCTAAAAGAGACTGCCTGGGCTACCCTTCATGAAGCCTCACTGAATAAAGATAGTGCCGTCTTTTGGCGGGCGGTGAATGCTCCTTTTTTCACTGCCCTGAACAAACCGTTGATAGAGATTGCAATAGATGAAAAGCAATGGTTTGACTTTTTTTCAAAGGTTTATTATAGTATCCATTTTTAGGAAAGCTGACCGGCAAAATCCAGCCTGCTACCCTCCAATATCTTTATTGGACTCTTTGGTGAAGGTAGCAGGGCAGATTGTTTTAAAGCGGCTTCAAGACTAGGCAGAGGAAAAAAAGATTTTATCAGACGTACAATATGGTTTTAGGCAGGGGCTGGGCACTATGGAGCAAGCTCTTAATCTTAGTATTTTAACAGGGAAATATACTCAGGCTAAAACAGGGAGATTTCATCTTGCATTCGTTGACCTCACAGCCACATTTGACTGTGTTATACACAGTAAACTATGGGACATTTTAACTGACATGAGGGTTGATCCCCCCCTGGTCCGGTTTTTAAGACAGCTGTACAGCGGGGTGACTGCTAAGGTACGATATGAAACCAAGGGGGAATGACAGGCTGTGTCCTGTCACCGTTCTTGTTCACACTATATACAAACGCCCTGGAACAAGAGATGGTGGAAAAGGTAAAGGATCCACCATATATCAACAAACGTCCGGTAGCTACCCTTCTCTATGCGGATGATGCAGTATTGATGGCCCGCACACAGATAGGCCTACAAAAAGCACTTTCCACCTATACTGCAGTTATGGATAATCTAGGCCAAAAACGAAATGCCAAGAAAACATATATAATGACGTGTGGGAAGGGAAGTCAGAAATGTAGAAGCATGTCCATAGGGGGCAGCAGGGATAAATCAACAAAGACATTTCCATATTTAAGTATATTGTTTGATTCTATCGGTTCCTGGAGACAATGTTAAAAGTAGGAGTCTTCTTTTTATGAAATCGATGGCATCCATTGCCAATTTTGCACATAAATTGGGTAGAAGGCCTCCAGCACTGTTCCTCCAGATTTAACCTGCAAAATGTGTGACTATGGCTACCTATGGTGTCGGTGTGTGGGGTTTTTAAGATGCCCAACCCATCCAGAATGTTGAAAATGCCTTTTTAAAGTTTCTCCTAGCGGTTCCAGCTAGCACTTCCGTTTATTGCCATAGTGAGCTGGGTATCCCATATATTGCAGACATTATTAAAGCTCAGCCTGTGCTATTATGGCACAAAATCTGCACATCTACTAGAATTGGTCTTAATCAAGATATCATTAAGGACTCCGTGAAGCTGGACCATGCTACAAAGATCGCCTGTTTGAAATATATCAAAAACTTCATGTACGACTTTTTTCACCCTGATTATTACAATTCCCCTGAATCTATTAGTACTGTCTCCAGGAAGGCGTTTAAAAGAATCTGTATGACCCACCTGGAGGCAAATAGATTCACTTTGGAAGCAAATAAGCCGACAGCACAACAGCACCAACTGATTTTAACAACTCGTTACATCCAGTCGTATTTACTGTTTAATTTAAGAGGGAATGATAGATATGTTGTAACCCGACTCACACTTGGGACCTTTTACCATTTGATTAGTTTCCCCAAAATAAACAACTGGTCTAAAGAGCTATGCCACTGCCCTTCGTCAATCGTCAATGCATGCAGTTCTATTTTGCAAATTTAATTTAAAAAAACAGAGAATGAGGTGGATCCTGCCAATTATAAGGCTAGGTGGCTGGACCCATTTTAGACAATGAATGTGTTACTGTAGCCATTGCCTGTTTTTTTTTAAAGTATACTGCGAATCAGAAACAATAGCGGCCGGTGGTGAGAGTGCTGCAGGGTGGTGGGGTGAGGGTGGAACAGGGAGCGGGGTAGTAAACTATGAAATATGGCCCAACGGAGGTAAGTAAACAAATAAATAAATAAAACAAATTTCATTGCGCGCGCTGCATCGCATTTGGCAATGCAGCACGCACAATGAAATTAGTTTTATTTATTTATTTGTTTACTTACCTCTATTCGGCCATATGCCGTAGTTTACTACCCCCCACCCTGTTCCTCCCCTGCCCGCCCCACCGCCATGCAGCAATCCCACCACCGGCCGCTACTGATCAGAAAGTCTATTGTCATTTAAATCTCGCCAGGTTCTGGGCGTTTGACATCTACTGTGGTTTTAACTCTGTGAGATACATGTTTTAAAATGGATTTTATGCAAGTCCGTGTATAAAATGAATTGTTTTTATCTGTTGTGTTTGCTTTTATGATTTTACATGCATAAAATCGAATAAAGCTTGTTCTGATTCTGATTCTGATATAAAGTATCAATGCAGAGTCAGAGTTAGAGACATGGAGCGGTTGGTATTGGGAGATGCTGATTGTTTGAATGGAAACCGTAAGTGGATTGGCATAATATGAGCTTAGAAAACTCGTACAGCCACATACGTTAAATGGCTTAAAAGACTCTCTGACAGGTTTGTCTCACTTTTTCCATACCATGTCTTAAAGTGCATCTTTCTATAATAATAGCAATGAAGGACACCCTACCTGGGTACATTTCCTTTTGAAGCAAATGTTTAAGGTACCAGGAGTGATATTCAAAATAGTAAAAAAGTATTCATGGGTACCTTAGGAGTGGCCATTATACGTTTTGTAAATCTTGGAAACTGATGCCCACAGCATAAAGGCGTAATATATTCTTCCAGTTTTATAACTATGGGCTATCATCTCCCAGGATGTAAGCCAGAAACCTATGCTAAAATAAATGTCTGAAACCTGTCAATGTAAAGTGCATGTTTGAATTAGTCTAACTGTAACCACTGCAGCCATGTTTTCTTGTTCACCCTAACTGTGCCTAAAGGAAGTGCCCATCTATTAAGCCTCTCTTTTGCATCTTGGCTCTTGACACAAGAAAGTGGTGATTAGCTTGCCTAGCCAAACAACGTTTACATTCTTGTTACATGTGAAGGCCATTTGACACCCTTTCTCATGAGCTCAGACCTCAGCACCCTTTGTTTCATGATGTCATATGATTACCAGTTAAAGCCTGTATTTTGAACACTATATATTTGTGCCTTGCTTAGAGAGCTTGCTTATTTTACGGTTGTAGTGGGACCCTCTCCCTGACTGACTCTGCGACATACGACCACGAGGGAAAATTAATTATTTATTTAATTTCCCTTGCAGTCGTATGTTGAAATCCCCCCATCCAGCCATACCGCCCCACTGATCTTACCTGCACAGGCCGTGGCTGGCTGGAACTAGACGTGAGGCAGGGGCTGCAGCACCCCTAAAACTGGCAGCAGATCAGGGAGCTAATAGAAAACAGCAAGGCCTTTTAAAGAGATGTATTTTCACACAGCATTAGCTGTGTGTTCAAATACAATAAAAAGTCAATCATGAGAAACCACTGCTCACTAGGTCTATCTGTACATTTACTGTGCTTCAAAGAGAATGCATTTTCTAATTTACTAATGTCACTCCTGTAATGAGGTCTAAAAGAGGATGGGACAATCCTAGTCGAAATCTGGTTCAAACATCACTGAGACACCACCAAATTTATTTCCAGTTTTGGTGTTTAAGAAATCACCCTGCCCTTGTCATGGGGAAAACCCATAAAGGAAGTGAGGTTTTTACTGAGTAGCACTGAAAATATTTGAAGAGTTGGAAAATGTGTGTATTAATTGAATAATAATTTAATGCATGCTTTGGGTGCGGAAATTCTCAAAATGCTTTAATGGCCTGCCTTTCTGCTGCTGCCATTGAATGTGGGGAACAGCCCAGACATTCTGAGAAGTCCAAAGATGCAAACAGTGCTATCAAATTCTCATTAAACATCATATGAGATCAGAGGGAGGTGTCCCCAAATGTTTAGTACTGAAGTCAGTTTACAAAGCAAGTGTCTGCTCTAATTGCGTCCGCCTATTATATATCACTTAGACTAACATGTTGCTCTTTAATGACTGGTAATGTACAACGGTGTGGTAGGTATGATTCCAAGCATTGGAAGAGCCCTCAGTGTTCCCGGGACAAGCCTTCTTGACCCGGACAGCACAAAATGGTTGCTGTCGACCAGAGACACGTTTCTGTCCTCCTGCTGCTGAGCCAAGTTCAAGCAGAGGAAGGTGGAATAATAGGCATCCTGTCACAGGGAGGTGTGACCACCTCCCAGATAGGAAATAGTGTATTAGGTCTGGGTGGGTGCACTTGCCAGCGCCAGAAAGTCTGCATGAGGTGCACATGTGCTGTCCCTGTGCATAGTCCAGTTCAAACCAGTCCTGGGAGCCATTGGCTCCCGCTCTGGGATGAAACTGGACAAAGGACATGGGAGTAACCTTCCCCCTGTCCAGGGCCTCCTCTGGGAGGGTCCCCTGAATCTTCCCAACCTGTTCCCTAGGGTACTTAAGGGATTACCTGGGTGTAGGTCTTTGGATTCGCTGTGGGACAAGATTCAGATCAGAAACCATTGCACTTCTACCTTCTGGGCACTCTGGACTTCGCTGGACTTTGTTTGGGCCTGACTTCGTCTCCCTTCCATTTTGCTGCATCGTCTGTGCCTGTGCATCATTCAGGAACCTTCCAAGACCTGTGAAGCATCAAGGACAACCAAAGTAATCTCCCTTGGAGTGAAGGAGTGAAGGAGTCACTCCCCTGTATTTGCAGGCACAGCAACTAAGTGGACCAGTCTGCAGATCCTGAGCTCCTCTGGACTCCGTTGGCTCTGCATCACAGGTGGTGGTTTTACACAGCTACTGAGGCCTGCTCTACCCTCTCACCAAGTGTGACACCAGTAGTCCTTGTGGGGGTTACAATAACAGAACCTCTGAGTACTGCTTACTCTTTGCAGTTGCAAAGGCTTGTTGTCATCTTTGCAAGAAGATCTTTTGACTCCAAGTAGGGGAGACTTATCGTCATCTGGTGTATTGAATCGAGCTGTGTTACCTGTGGTTTTTGGGGGAGAGACCTGGCCGATGGGCACTCGCGGCTTTCCCTGTGACTCCTTGGCCCCGCCGGCGCCTCACTTCCTGGTTGCAGCGCACGGGGAGAGGAGGCAGCAGGCAGCAGACTACAACTCCCAGAGTTACTATTCGTGGCCCCGCCCCCAACCAAACACGCTTCCGCGCCCGCAGGCGCTTATAACGGACAGGCATCCTCCGCGTCGCGGGACGCGCGCGGGCGGCGCCGGGCGAAGCCCGGGCAAAGGGCGGGCCGTCTGTGGCCGTCCGGGGCTGTACAAGGCTGGGCTGGGCCAACACTCTAATATGTGCTAGGCGTATTCTCGGACTGCATGTTTCTAAACCCGGCCGGTCCTTAAGGTTGGCATTATCAACGACTTTTATGCTTTGCCAGTAGTTGACATAAACGTATTGAGGTCTTGGTTTAGCATACTCTATGGCGAAATTTCTAAATAAGGGTTCTATAGCAGGGGGGTCAGGGACTCTTGATGCTTATTTAAAAAAAGCTGAAAATGCTGTGTCCAAAGAAATTGAAATGGTGGAAAGAAGGTTGTCACTGGAGCCTTTTATCCAGTTTAACTCAGTGTTACAACCTGTCGATGCTACTGTGGATTTAGTTTCTACACAGGCTATTCATCCTATTTCTTTAGGGCCTGTTTCAGAGTCCAGTCCTGCTAGTGCCCCCTTTTTGATGAACGTTTCTAGTCCCTCTCTTTCCCCTCCAGCCTTACGCACTAGGCAGTCAAAGATCCCTTCTGTTGCCCCTGCCAAAGCACCTAAGGGAAAGAGAAAAGCTAATCATGCCCCCAAAGGAAGCCGACAACAAGCCAAACGACCTAGAAATAAAGACCCTGTTCAAGGGTCGGTTCGACGGGAATGCAGTTTAGTGGTTCAGACGATTCCTGATAAGGGCAATGGCCTCACTGAGCATAAGGTCCAAGGGAATGTAGCTACCACGGGGGACATGTCGGCCAATCTGATTAATCTGATGGACGAGCGATTGAGAGCGATTATATCGCCAGTCATGGATAGACTTAGTAAAATTGACGATAGACTTATTCTCATTGAACGTCATATAGCGGGCCAGAGTGTACCGGTGTTAAGGCATAATCCACCTGATTTTCACCCTTTGAGTGCAGTTACATCTAGAGTGTCTGAATTGGTGGAGTCTTTGACGACCCCTGTTGTTGACTCTAGAAACCCCCCACCATCTGCTCGGGGAACAAACGGTGTTGTTAGCTCTGGGTTGAGGGGTCACATTGAAAGATTAAGTCCTCAGGGGGAGCTTATATGGAAGGAACGCCCTTTACATTTGCCACCAGAGGCCTGCCCATATACCGTTATTTTGGCCAATGTTCCGAAAATTTGTGATGGCAAGGATGAGCATTGGTCCTCTTTAAAAAATAAAGCCCTTCACTATTTGGCTGGTAAGACAGTCTTGGGGAGTCACCTCTTTGATTGTTTTAAAATGGTGAGAAGGGTTTCATGGGTGGGGAAGTCTAATAAGACAATGAAGGGTGATTGTGTGGTTGTGAATTTTAGTTCCCTCGCTAAAGTAGACCATATCCTGAGGCAAGCTGGGTCTATCAGAATTCAACAGGACTATGTAAAAAAAAAAAGACTCCAAGTAGCCCCAACGTTGAGCACCTCCAGTGACCAGAATCTTTGGCCACACCACATCGTGTGCATCATGGCCTGCATCTTTTGGTGAGCTGCTTGAGGTTCTCTTGCGACTCCAGTGCCTCCGGCCTGTGGGTCCACTTGAGGCTCACATTTGTTTCCTGTGTTCTCCCCTGATTGTTTGGGTCCTGCCCTGACTCCCCTGCTTGTGGTGAATCTCCTGGATCCTGCTGGTCCCAACGTTGTACCTTTTAAACTTCCTGCGTGGGTTGCATTTGCCAAGGCTTGTTTGTGTCCCTGCCAGACTCTGACCCCTCAGCACTCAACATCCTTCATGGGACAGCTCACATCTGGCTCCTGGTTGTCCTCAGTATCGCCTGGTCCCCACAGCTGCAGAGTCAAAGTCATCAACATCATACCTAAAGCAACCGACATCAGAGGGCATTTGTCTTCCAAATCTCCTGGTCAGCCCTGAGTGACATAGACTCTTTCCCCTCTGCTATCAGGTACTCCTCTTCAAGAATCCATGTTTGGATTCCTCCGGACACTTTCTCTTCTTCCAGCAGCAGCAGCACTTTCCTGAAGGCCTCTGATGGGTTCGAATGCGGTTTACGACTACACTTCATACCTATGCACCCGGCTCCACTGGGAT
Source organism: Triturus cristatus (assembly GCF_964204655.1). NCBI lineage: Eukaryota > Metazoa > Chordata > Amphibia > Caudata > Salamandridae > Triturus > Triturus cristatus. The sequence continues at coordinate 1,269,997,319 of NC_140585.1, read as the reverse complement.
AGGTAATTTGAGTGGCTCTCCAACCTTCTGTCTTCCACTGGGTTTCTTCAGGGTCCACTAGGAAGGGTCCCTAATCTTTAAGAACCCAACCGTGACTTGCACATATACTTGTACGGAGCACACAGTTGTATTCACACATTGCACAAGCTTTCCGTGGGGTCCCTATCTACTTACCTTGGGTGGTTCTGTGGGTCCCCAGGAATTCTACCTCCTCTCGACATCGTCCCGACTTGAGTCGTGGTTCTTATACCACTTTCTTAGTATATGGTTTGGTCCCTTCCTGGGGCACACTGTGTTTTAGTGCTATTTACTGTGATTTCTTTGCTAAAGTATTGTTTGCTTTGTGTTTGTGTGCTCCTCCAGCAAACACATCTCCTTCAACCACACCACCAAACTCTCCTGGACGGACCACAGCTGCGTCCACTTCAGCTACAGGAAAACCACAACCCACCACCACGCTCAACAACCACCGAGAAGACAATGGAACCGAATCACCGCCGACCAACTCACATCAGCTCTCTCCCAGAACCCGCCCACCAGCACCTCAGACCCCAACGAAGCAGCCAACAACCTCACGAGCTGGATCTCCAACTGCGCTAACATCCTGGCTCCCCTGAAGACCCGAGCGAACGGAGCCAACCACAAAAGAAGCTCCTGGTTTAACTCCACCCTCAAGGACTCCAAAAAACGATGCCGCACCTTCCAGAAAACCTGGCGCCTCGACCAGACCGACAAGAACATGGCAGCCCTCAAAAACGCCACCCGGAAACACCACCAACTCCTCCGCGCCGCAAGATAATCTTCCTTCAAAGACAGACTCGACAACATCTCCCACAACAGCAAAGAACTTTTCGGCATCGTCAGAGAACTCTCCAACTCCGACGCTGAAAACAACGCCATCACCCCCTCACAAGACCTCTGCGACTCCCTCGCAGCCTTCTTCCACCACAAAATCACCGACATCTACAACAGCTTCACCACAACAAACGCGAACCCACCACCAGAACCTATCCCCCACAGAACCACCATCCACGCCTGGAACCCGATCACCACCGAGGAAACCACCCGCACGATGAACTCCATCCACTCAGGATCACCCGCCGACCCATGCCCCCACCACATCTTCAACAAAGCCGACAACATCATCGCCCCCCATCTCCGAGACGTCATCAACACATCCTTCACCACGCCACCTTCCCCGAGAGCTGGAAACACGCCGAACTCAATGCCCTCCTCAAGAAGCCGACAGCAGACCCCACAGACCTCAAGAACTTCCGACCCATCTCTCTCCTCCCGTTCCCAACAAAGGTTATTGAGAAAACCGTCAACACTCAACTGACTACCTTCCACGGACGACATCAGATCCCTGACCGATAAGGGAGAGACCGTGGTTCTCATACTCCTTGACCTCTCCGCAACCTTCGACGCGGTATGCCACCGCACCCTGATACAGTGCCTCAACAACGCCGGCATCCGAGGCAAGGCCTTGGACTGGATCATCTCGTTCCTCGCCGGAAGAACTCAGAGAGTCCGCCTCCCCCCCTTCAGATCAACAGCGACCAAGGTCATCTGCGGCGTCCCACAAGGATCCTCCCTCAGCCCTACCCTCTTCAACATCGACATGACGCCCCTGGCAAACATCGCACGCAAACACGGACTCAACCTCATCTCCTACGCAGACGACACCCAACTCATCCTCTCCCTCACCAACGACCCTTCCTCTGCTAGAACCAGACTACACGAATGAATGAAGGAAGTAGCGGACTGGATGACGGACAGCCGGCTTAAACTCAACACCGACAAGACGGTAGTCCTCATCCTAGGCCCTACTCCCACCGCATGGGATGACTCCTGGTGGCCCCCCGCCCTAGGCAGCACTCCCCAACCCACCGACCACGCCCGCAACCTGGGCTTCATCCTGGACTCCTCCCTCTCCATGACCAGACAAGTCAACGCAGTCACATCGACATGCTTCAACACCCTTCGCATGCTCCGCAAGATCTTCCACTGGATCCCCACCGACACAAGGAAGACCGTCACCCACGCCCTCGTCACCAGCCGCCTGGAATACGGCAACACCCTCTACGCTGGCACCTCGATCAAACTACAGAAGAAACTCCAACGAATCCAGAACGCCGCCGCACGCCTCATCCTGGACGTCCCGAGCCACCACCACATCTCCGGACACCTGGAAAAGCTTCACTGGCTCCCAGTCAGCAAGAGGATCACGTTCAGACTCCTCACCCATGCACACAAAGCCCTTCATAACCAAGGAACCAAACTGATCACCCACCGCGTCTCCTTCTACATACCCACCCGCACCCTGCGATCGACTGGACAAGCCCTGGCAGCCGTCCCCCGCATCCGCAAAGCCACCGCCGGAGGCAAATCATTTTCCTACCTCGCTGCGAAGACCTGGAACTCTCTCCCCAGCCATCTCAGCTTAACACAGGACCACCTCTCCTTCAGAAGGCAGCTCAAGACCTGGCTGTATGAGCAATAACCCCCTCCCCCCTAGCGCGCTTTATAAATGCCAATGATTGATTGATTGATTTATGTCTGTGTGGGAGATACTGTCATATACGAGATAGTGTTATATAATAAATACATATTTTTATAAATACGTTGTGTGGTTCTTTTTATTTAATCTATACTATAAGATTGCATTCTGGTCAAACAAGCTGCTTTACACTCCTTCAAGAATAAGACTGAAGGATAGCTTTCTAAGGTTGTCCAATACCTCTTAAAACACCATAAAGGTTGTCTGGACTGGTGCAAGGTGCCCACTTACATTAGTGGACAGCAGATTCCAGGCCAGCTTCTCACAATAGCATTCAGTAAATTTTCGCCAATCTAAAGTGTCCAACTTCTTAGCCAAGCCAGCCACATTCCAGGAGGCTATCATTGTCAATTGGCGTGTGTCTTTTCCAAACTCATTACCCAATATGTTGCTTTTACTAAGGGTCATTTTCATGCACCAATTTGTAAAATGGTATTCACATTTCAGGAATGAAAGTTATGATTACTTGTGCTCCTGTCCTAACCTCTTGTAAATCACCAGTTGGACTGAACAGAATAAATGAAAGATCAGGCGTTACCGGCTTGTGACCGACTATGCCCCAGGGCAGTCTACTGACCTGTAGGATGCGTCTAATCTTTCGGTTCCAACTTCCCAAGAGGCCAAGCAACTCTTCCACTGTTATCTGATAAAAGGCATATTTTGCAGACATACAGTCCACTCAATTCTCCATGTGACGTTGAGTATACGTTTTCTTAATTGTTTTCGGAATACTTGCTATGAACCCCGAGCTTCCATTAGAGATTTAGAATTTCAGATTGGCTCATCCATCTTTTCAGAACTTGCCAAAAAGACTTAAAGGGAGAGTTTGTCTCTTCGTAAACTGCTCAATCTCCTGAATTTGTGTAGAGGATTTCAGCTGATTACTGAGTATAAGATTCGACCAGGATTTATTTTACATTTTGATCTAACACCTGTTGTGATACCCTGGAAATTGAGGCCATTTGGTTTGTTGATTTAGCCTTCTCTGGCCTGCCTTGTCCAAACATCACCTCTTTTCTACCACACCACGGTACCATTTTTAGGTCTCGCCTGACCCAGCGCATGCGCTGGTCTGGCGAGACTTATTGAGAGGGCTCCAAAAAGTGCTACCAGGCCAGCCTAGAGCTACAGTGCATGTGCGCGGGTGCGCGCTGCGCTTTATCGCGATTATTTTCACTTTCGCGGCCGCAGGTCCGCTTTGATGTTTGATCGCAATCGCGATCACTTTGGCGGCCGCACGGCCGCTTGGTATAGCCAATAGGTCTCGCTTTTGGGACCTTATAAGTATTTAGTTATGCAACTGTTGCATGGCTACATACTTATAAGGTCCCAAAGGCGAGACCTATTGGCTATGCCAATGCTTGATTTAAATTGCCCCAATGTCAAGTCTGACATTTTGGTACGCACAGTTTGAGCCAAACGTATTTGAATAGCATATTATATCCTAACCACGCTGCTGTTAGTGCATTGTGAATTGTCTTGTGCAATGCTTGATTAGTGTAGCATTCAACAACAACCTTTTTTTGATGCTGCTTAACCTGTTAAATAAACTTTCCCATCTCTGAGCCAAGTAGGGTGATTTTTGGAAAACTGCTGCTCTGCAGAAACTCTGCTAATGTGCTGATCCTGTCAAACGTCATCTGCTCTATTTCTCATGCGCTTATCCTGCATCAGTTCAATAAAGTATCTATTGTCTCATGCATGTGACTGACGCTATAAGCTTCTGTAATGAGATATAAATGTCTCATTTCACTTCGGGAAATCCATTCCTAGGCTAATGTCGGCGATTCCCCTTGCTCCGTTTTTCAGTGATGCCCAACATTTAATACATACATGTTGAAACTGAACCAAAACTATGAAGCTGAGGTTTCCTTACACACTGAACTAACATATCTCCACTGGAAATTATTTCAATTTTTCTATACCCTTAATCAGTTTCATGATGTCTGAGCACCGACTTATTTGTTTCAATTTCAAAATAGGTTAGCAGGAGATGGCAGTGGTCAGCGTAACCATGAAATAATGAAATAATATACTTTGAACAGTTCACTTTAGCTTTCTATATTCCCATTTGATTATTTTTAAATTCTCAGTCGTGCATTTGGTTCCAATGGTATTTGCACTGTGTAGATTAAGCCATGTAATGCATTGTTCACGCTTGGGGGTAATACGGTTCTGGGCCTCGTTGATAGTGTACAGTGTAGGTCTACATACCATATTTGGGAAGTTTAAAAGAGTTGATAAAATAGGTAAACACAGTACAGTAAAAAAAGACAAACTAAAACTAGAAGGGCATTGGAATAATTGACATGTTCTAAACTCACCAGAAGAAATTCCTTGAGGTGTGTTTCAATGTTCCTGTTATGAATGGTGAAGAGGGCAGCAGACACCTGTATTATTGCTTTGGCTAAACAGTGGACATTGTTCTTGTAACCTGCAAAAGAGAAAGAAAGACATGACAAACTTGGCACCTAACGTTGACACATTTTGATTTTAGATGTGATAGGACGCATCGGTCCTTCTTTCCTACATAATTCTTATTAGACTTTCCAACAGTTACCCGAGTTCACATCTACACACATTGTTCTTGAGTTCAACCAAATCGTTATCACTTCCACGCCTTTACTCTACTCTTTTATCTTGTTCTTTTTCCCAATGAAAGCCTCGTTCTATAGTCAGCTGTGTGACGTAACACGGTAGGGCCCTCCTGCAGCATGTGATGAGGGCCAAGGAGTCTCCCATATCTCACAGATATTCATTAACCTTGGGCTGAATGGATTCCCCCATAGAAGGGTTAGGGGCCCCTGGAGCATTGGGGCCCCATACACCGCAGAGGCTGTAGGGACCTGCGTTAGGTCCCAGCCTACAGTGAAGAGCATGAACAGAATACGCCTTGAAACGTATGTGTTTGGATTTTAGTGGGCTTTCATGTTTTTTTTCTACTTTTAAAAACATGGAATCAGATTTTGATGATGCTTTAGTATATGCCTGCCTGAAACTTGGCTAATTAAGAATTTTGATTTAGACAATTACATTGTCTTTTCTGTTCTAGCTATTCCATCGGCAAAAGGTTACTCAAAAGGTGACCTATGCACTGTGTATGAAATGGAGTGCCACTCAACAGGTTGTATCCCTGACGTTCGCCCTTATTATATACAGTTCGTTCTGAAATTAGAAGGGGGCACTAAATCAATATCGCCTTCATGAACGAATGAATGAATGAATTAATTTATTTATTAACTGTTTGATTAATTAAAATGATTGTAGTAAGAACAAACATCATTGAAAGAATAGTATTTAGACTTAGCAAAAAATACCACCCTCCTTTCACCTGCAATCTCCTCACCCAACCCACACCAGAGTTTGTAGTTGACCATATGTCCTTAAACGCACTTTTGCAGTCCCCAGTGTTTTTAAAACTCATTTCATTTTGATTAAAAACACTTAATTCAATCAATCAATCAATATAAACTTTATTTGGATACAAATACATATCCATAAAAGTGCAGACAAACAGCAGCATATTCACCGAAAGATATCAGCAACAGAAGGACAGTTAAAAAGAATCCAGTTGAAATTAAAATGAGTCCTCCAGTAGTACAGTACACAAGATAGAAAGTGCAGAATCCATTAAAATGACATATATCTTAAAAGTTAAAATATCAAGGTAAAATACAAAGGATTCAGCAGGGGCACATAGAGTTACGAGTACGTACCGCCTCTTTCAAGAAAGAGCAAACCCGAAAGGTTAGCTCATCATTTTTTAAAGCAATGACCTTCCCATATGCAGCCTTATAGTCAGTCTCCAGTGAGGCTTTAAAACACGGAAGTAAAAACCTTTTAGTGAGTATTGAATAATAGCAGCAGAAAAATAAAAAGTGCAACATCGATTGTTTGTTGGCTATTGCATGGACATGGCAGTAGATCAAGGTTAGAGGTAAACCCAGCGGGAAAGGAGAGCATAAATTTCATGGTGTCAGGCCTCAGCCGGAAGAGTAGCCCCCTTTCCCAGCTACTAATTGGTTTTAATACATAGCTAGAAGGTGTACGTGAAACATTCTCAATACACATATAACTAGCGACTGACACTTTCTTGCGCTCTTTATCCAATCTGGCATCCCTATAGAATGCATAGAGAGCAATCTGAAGGGATTACTGCTAATAGTGCCGAGGTCTAAAGGATTTAAAAATAAGTGTTCGCAATTCACACTGGATAAACTTTTTTGTACCGCTGCCAACCAAGGTATGTTCATTCCCTTATCACATTTCAAACAGTCTGATATTATCTCTCTGGTTAGTTGGGCTGCGGGATTTCTCCAAACTCTCAGCCAAAATAATGCTGGCCGAGCCTTAATGTAATCTTCAATATATGGCAGGTTAAATTCACAGTGACAGGCATATTTAGAGGAAGAAATAGGTGCACCCAGGATTTTACGACAGAATCTATTCTCCTCATCCTGGATGATGCCACTATTAGTATGTCCTCAAACTTCAGCGCCATAAGTGGCTTCATTAAAAATGTCAAAGCACAGACTTCAATAGGACTAAAAAAGGCCTGTTATGGACCAATCCGCTTGCTTCCGCTGGGTTTGGCGTGCCCGTCACCAAAGTTGGATTGCGATCATTCGAGGCCTTTAAGGCAACCCTAAACAAGTGCGTAAATTTCCCAAGTCTTGCTAAGGTCATAGCATTTGTTTTAGAAAAGCACAAGGCTGACGCTTCACTGCAGGTCTTTGCTCTGTTAACTATACAGATCGGGCGCAGGAGTCGCTGACGTTCGTTGTGAAAATGAGGGCAGCAGCATAGGAGGACCAACCAGTATTCCCTCGTAATAGGAGAACAGCCTGCAGTTTGAGTTTCCCCCTTACGGGCCCATGCTGGATTGAAATCAGCAATACCTAATGTAGTAAGTGTCATAAAGAGTATTTTGCTTCGAGCTTGTGGTGGTAGGGCCTCACTTAGGTAGGGCTGGGCTTTACCTGGTGTGTATGATTTATTTAATGGATCAAGATTAGAGCTTGAGCGGAGAGACTTGATATCTTGAGCAAAAGATATTTCATGCACTTGGCTATTTATCGCTTTTTTCCAAGCATTTATTGGGATTTCCAGTGACTCTAGATTTGCTTCCTCTATCTTCAGTGTATTGATGGCACTGCCAAGGCCGGTTTGCCAGATCGAACCTATCTCCTCGAAGATTGATCTCAGCTGGTGTTTTAGTGAGTCAGCCATCAAGATCCTTACATATAACTTTATGAGCTCACCCTGACACGTCGGATCAGGCCTCGCAAGGCCTAGTTCCAATCTCAGCCTTGATTTCCTAGCTGACCTCGGGATGGGGAGCACTGGTTTATATGTTTTGAATTGAGCTGAATTAAAAAAAGTATCCAGCGACCCTGGGAAGGCCTGATGGCCATAACTAATAGCTGGAAGCAGTTTCTCTTTTAGGACAGTCAATATTGGTCTGGCGGAAGGGCCTACCAGATGTTGGCTTAGTTGTTTTATCAGATCCGTAACGTCGCTGGCCTTGGAGGTCAGATGTTTCTGATGAATGTTCGCCTTAGCCCGTTCTGTGAGCCAAACCCCCAGATAATTGTATGAAACCAATGTGCTAATTTGCAGATCACCCAATAGCCACTGGGTTTTCCTTTTGTGATTGTAGCTCCCATAAATAATTACCTTGGTCTGCTCCTGGTTCACTGACAAGAAATTGTCCTCGTTAAAGCGGTTCAGTGCATATAGGGCTCTTTGTAGGCCCACTTTTGTATGGTCCATTGTAGCTGTATCATCAGCATATTGTAATACTGGCAGCCTCACACTGCCTTGCCTAGGTGCTACTAGATTAGCCCCTTTCAGAGGGTCCCCCAGGTCCGCAGTGTACAAATTGAAAAGTATAGGGGCCAGCACACAGCTCTGTTTAAGCCTGTTGTTCGTGATCAATTTAGATAACACTGTACAGGAGTTAGTTTTGACCCGCACCCAGGTATCTTCATAAAGGGATCTAATTGCCTTCAGGAGTTTAGGTGGAATCCCCCATTTGTCTAATTTCCACCATAACCTCCTATGATCAACTTTATTGAAGGATGTGCTGTTATTAATAAAACAGCAAAACAGTATTCTTCTTTACTGCCTGGGATGCTAGATAAGCTAATGCCAATACATTGTCGACGACTGAGACCTGAAGCCTGACTGATAAAAAGGAATGATTCCTCTTTCATTTGCCCAAGAAGCCAGGTCTTTCAGGAGTAGATGAGCATAGGCCTTAGCTTCAAGGTCAAGAAGGGCAATGAGCCTGTAGTTAGATGGCTTCCGGCGGCCGCCTTTTTTAAAGATGGGAACCAATATAGAGCCCCTCCAAGAATCTGGAGTCTTGACTGTCGAGAGGATATGATTGTAAAAAGGAGTTAGGGTGCTGCCCAAAAGTCTGGGGCAGTTTTAAAAACAGCTGCAGGTATCCCGTTGGGCCCTGGGATTCCATCATTCTTCATAATCTTGAGGGTCTTGATAACCATAGCATGATTTATCATGCCTGGCGCCCTTTGGTGCTCCTCTACCTGGACGCTCTGTTCAGTAGGGGTGATGACAAGGATGGCATTCAGTTCTTCAGACTTCGGATTGTTTGACTGATTTATCCCCTCCTCTCAGTTGGTTACTTCTGAGCAGCCTTTATTTGAAGAAGCGTATGAATATATTTGCTTCACATGATACAGCCATTCATGCTCCGCAACTCCATTTTCTCTTGTTATCCCACGACAACTCAGCTGGTTGATATGTCTCCATAGCCCAGAGAGGTTCTTTTCCTTGAGCAGAGAGAACACCTTACTCCATTCCCTTTCAATATACTCTTTTTTGTGTTCCCACAATTTTTTCCTTAGGGCAGACCTCAGTGTTGTAACCGATGAGCCGTTCGTTGGTCTGCTCCCTCTTTTTTTGTTCTTTTAGGGCCTTGCAGAGTGCTTGTTTGCAATTGAGTATATCTTTTGTTAGGCATTTACTTCCTGTTGTCAATTGCACTTTAGTGCTGGAACGTTAGGGCTGAGGGTTTCCCAACTTCAATTGAAGATCCTCTACGATGTTCTCTCAATCCTTAATGGATAATAGGAGCATTGTTGAAGTACCCTTCTGGTTCTGGACCAACCAGACTTGCATCTTCTTGCCTATCTTCTCCGACCATTTTATCCTCCTCAGGACTTTATATTGCTCTTCCCTTCTTGACTCTCCAATAGCTTGAAAGATAGTGGCTGTTGGTACGTCCAACTGGATCACTGTTCTTAGTGGCCTGAGGTCACTTTCCAACCTATCCTCGACTTCATAACCTTTCAGTCTGGCCCCGATTACTTCACTGACTATAATGTAGTCTATTCTTGAAACATTCCGGAAGGTTGGATACGGCTGCCAGGATGGCATTTGTGGTTCTTTCAATGCATGAGTTGTAGTCATCTTATGATTATTAAGGGGATTGAAGAGGGGTTCTGCCCGACCCATAACCCATAGAGAGGATATAGCGATATCAAGATCCCTCATGTTAAAGTCCCCAGCTAGGATTATCTGGCAGGATTTGTGTTTCTTTAAAAGGTCATCTAGTTTCCTTGAGAGGGCATCCATGTTTCAAAGTGGTCTGTACTGGGTTAATATAACAGTTCAGTAGCAGTAGGCAAAGTGGATGAGAGTTAAGATTCAGGCCTCTAATCTGTAAACCTTGTAACCCGAGTATGATAGATTTAATGTTTGTGGCCACAAAGCTGCAGGTGTGTTTTATGAAAATTGATAGGTCACCAGACGGTCGACCAAAAAGATTCCTTTTTATTGCAGGTACATGATATTCGCAGTACCCTGCAAATGTAGTAGAGGTCGGGCCCATGTCTCTTGGATGCACGAGATACCTCCATTTTCCAAAACTGCTTTGTGTTTTCATTTTCTGTGATTTTCCTGATCCCTGCAATGTTTTATGAAATTATGGTTAGTTGCTCCTTGGGTGGAGTTACGCCCCTGGCTGTCGCCCTGCCTAGCGTGGTGCCACAGCTTTTAGGAGTAGTGCTGCAGACTTCTTGGAGTTCTTATCTGGTCTGGCGCATGAGGGCTTGTAAAGATTGCTCGATAGTGATTTCGACAAGAAATCCTGATGCCCATGGGGTCCTTGAAGCCCGTACAACTATTGCTATGAGACCCTTGACTATTTGTCCTGTGCAGGACTGACCAGGGTCCCTTGCCCCTACTATTATATGCTAGGACGTGTAGATATTTTGCATGTGGCAGAATCTGGACGTCTTTGCCCCACTCACTGAGTTGTAATGATTCGCTCAGAACGGTTTCTTGTTGTTACTTTAGCTTCATCCCCACCACTGTGGATTCACATTGGGTGTCCCCCTGGGTGCTCATGAATCTCACCCATTCCAGGTCCCCTGTTTTTATCTGGTCCAGGGTAGCAAGATGGTTAAAGAGATGTAGAATATTACTCCAGTTCAAAACATCATGCTGTCCCGTACTGTGAAATCTCATAGTGAGAACCACTTCATGAACATTTGTTAGGGAATCTGAAGTTGGAGCCACATTTCCTGTACCTACTACCTGCACTACCAGGCTTTGTGAGGAACTTGAGCTTGCTTGATGACTCGTAGTACTTCCTGCTTGGTGCCTCATACTCAAACCTTGGTTTCTCGCAATGCCTATCTGCTTCTTGGTGCTTAGCTGGGATTGTATTGGGCCATTCGACTGCGGTGATGTGATAGCTGTCGTAGCTGTCATAGCTATCAATCCCTGGGAGGTTGCGTCTTCCGGTGCAGTGCTAGCTCCTGCTGTTAATTCATGCCCTGAAGGCGGACTTGGTCTTGCAGACGTCTAGGAGCCCTTTGGGGTGGAATCACTTGATAAAATTGTCTGCACTTGTTGATCTCCATGCGACAGAGTAGATGAAACGTCCTTCATACCCCAGTTTTTAACTGAAAATATTGGGTAAAACTGAATGATATTCGCTTTACTATGTGGGGGTGAGTGATCTATCTTCCAATGCTGCGATTGTCTTCCCCTTATTTTTGTTTTTTTCAGTTGTTTCTTCAACTTTTTTTTGCTCTCCTTGATATGGGAGGATCAGACCTCACCGTTGTACTCGAAATGGATTCTTGTAAATCAGCAGCCGGAGCATCACTATCCCTGCTTCCTCTTCAGTTGTCCCTTTGTGTACTTTGCGCTGCATTGGTTTCATGAACAGTGCTCTCTGTCCTGTGTGCCAGATTGTGTTCTGCTCGTTCTGTTGGCTTTCGGGCTGCCGAGATTCCTTCGTTCTTACCCAGAGCCGGATGGAAGTTGTTTGAAGTGGGCCTGCCGTCAGTGGTGCTAAGAGTCGGTGCGTCCCTACTTCCTTTAACTAACTCCACAATGTCGGCTAAGACCACAGGAGGCGACATCTACTTTTTCATAAGGATTGAACAGTCCCCAGCGTTGGAGACCAGGAGCTGAACCATCCTGTTTTCTAGTTCTTCCACCAGTTCTTCCACCCTGATACTTAAGTTGACTAGACAAGCTGCTATTGATGATTGCCACACTAGTTCTCTGTTTATAGGCTGTTTATTTCATTTGTGGCTAGTTTCTGCAGGTCATCATTTATAATATTGTTGGAAGTGAGATGGTCTGCTTTAGAATCTCAATGAGGCTCTAGTAGCCCCAGCAGGTTTGGGGTTAGCTCTAGAGTTCTTTCAATATTTTGGCCCAATGTTTGGAGGACCGAGGCTGTGAGGTCCCCTACCGCTGGAGACTCAGGAATCAGGTCGTCCAGAAGCGACACTGGACTTGTGGCTGATTGTAAGGGTTTAATGCTCTCCGCATTCTGGATGTCTTGCTTATGGGATTTGATCTGGTGAATTTGAGCCACTGTCGCAGGGACGTGATCCTCTTTAGATGAAACTGTTTCATGTTTCCTGCCAAATGAGGGTATGGAGACCTTTTCTTCACATGGGGGCGTAATTTGACTGCTCAGTGATCCAATAATTTGAGCAAAGTCACAGTCAGCCATTCCCAGCTCACTGCGGCTCGCCGGGCTTGGAGGTAATCCTTCAAGGATGTGTGGGCTATCGGAAAGCTTTCTGCTTGGACTTATGGTGCTCATCTCTTGAGAGATGCACGGATCAAGGCCAGAGGATGTTGTATCCAAAGGTTCGTCCTTTTGCCATCCATGCATGTTGCTCTGGGTGTTGCTAGGGTGGCTATTTTTTTTAAGAAGTGCCTAATCAACCCCTTTTGTGGTGCATCTTGTTGAAATTTGTTTAAGCTCTCCGATAGGGATACACTCTTTGTTATCCTCCTTGTTGTCCTTTTGGTTGGAGGCTGTCTATTAGCAGTAACTTCGGGGGTCGTCGTGAGTAATTGATCCCTCTTTTTGGGTCCCGTCTCACTAGTAAAGCACTGATAAGGGGCAGGCTACTGCTTTGGCTAGCACTTTGGCTACCTGGCTATCAGGCCTGAGCGGATGCAGTAAAGTCGGTCACTGAGAGCTTAAAGGGCACCAGGGGGACAGGGGTGTTCGTACCCTAAATCATAGTTTATTTGTGCTAGGATTTTGGGGACCGCCCTAGCTTGGACAGCTTGGTCTGCAGGTGGTGATGCTGGAGCGGCCGAAACTAAACGCACAAGTTGAACTTGAACTGAGCACACAAACCGCAACGCAAACAGAAGGACCGCGATGGCACCCGCCTGCTCACCCGCTCTCCTACCTGCTTACTGCTGGGCTGGTGGGCTATGGGGTATTTTTTGCCTTCGGGCTCCGAGTAGTGTAGTGGACAAGGCAGCGCAGCACTCCCAAGGGGTTAATACCCCCACTGACCTTGCGCTGACCATGCGCTGGTTTCAAACACCATAATCCACAATCCACTCACTGAGACCAGCTTCGCCTCGGCAATGTGGTGATGCGGTGTTGTGATGCTCAGGGCTGTATTGCTCCTGACTCAGGCACCGGGCTCACTCTCTGAGCTCCAAGCTCTGCTGCTCTGCTGCAGTCTTCACCTCACACATCAGCACGTCAGCTGGGGCCCGAGGCTCTGCATCTCCAGGCGGACTGAAGAGTCGATTTGACTCCAACTCCTCGGTGCGGTCCGGCTTTAACAATGGTGGAGCGGACTGCAGTGAGTGTCAAAGAGCGAGTGCGGAGAAAAAAGAAAAGGCAAGCGGGGCACACGAGATGGTGTCGCAGGCTGCACCCAATCTGATCAGGCTGCCTTCGCGATCCCGCCAAGGGCACTGACTCACTGCGGCCACCAACTAATGGTGGCTGCGCTTGCTGCCGTTGCCGCTTGCTGCGGTTACCGCTTGCCACGGGGGCTTTGACAAGCTCTGGCAAGTTCTGCTGCTGTTGCCGCTTTGCGCGGTTACCGCTGTAACGGCTTGCCGCCGGGGCTCTGACAAACTCTGACAGGGGTTACTTCGGTAGAACACGACTGTCCTTGGCAGTTCAGCGTGAAAAGAAATATAATATCACCTTCATAATGTCTATCTTCCCCCAAATTTAATTTTGACACATTCTTATCGGAACTTCATTGCGCTATAATAAGTTTGGAGGATTTATTTCATAATGCAACCATATTAGTTGTATGCAACTTTAATTTGAAGATGACAACACCCGCATTCAAAAGAGGGAGTTTCACAGATCTGGATCCATTTGGGATTCAACAGCACCAGTTCTACCAAATAAGAAAGGAGATAGTCACACAAATTCCTTGATAACTTGGGGTTTTAGAATTGACTTTGGAACAAATTATTTGTGGATTTGATGACACAGAAATTGAAAATCATTCTTGACAAAGAAGTACTTATATCTCACTAATAGACTCCATTCTTATTTTTTATTCTGACACGAAATCGGTATCAAAATTTTAAATAAAAAAAACATGTTGAGTGATTATTATCAGCTTTATGTCTTGCTGGTCTCACATGATCTCGGTTTAAAGGAACCAGCAAGGAATTCCTCTGAGTTAAGATGTTGTGCTAAGCAATTATACATTGGAATAAAGATCTAGGAAATGAGAACCTTCCTTGTTCTTTAAAAACATTGTTCTATAAATCAAAAGTACCCATCCGATTTACAGATCTCTTGGATAATTAGGTCCTAAGGAGGAAAGATAACTGTTCTAAAATATTAAGGAGATCACTTGCTGAAAATAGGGTGGGAAAATTGTGATAAGCGCAACAAGGGGCGATTTTGACAAGAAATTGATTCAAACTTTGGTGATTTTTTGCCAAAAGCGTGGGTAACAATAGTACCAAAAAACAAGTCTGATAGACAAAGTGCGACGGAGGGAATACTTTAATTTATATACAATCATATCAAAAGCCACAGTTTTGGAATTATCCTGCCGCATGAGTAGCTCACACTGGGAGGAGATATTGACAGAAGAGATATTTAACATAATTCAGGACTTTAATAACTCATGGGCTGTGAGTCCGGATGGTATCCTGGAGAATATCATTAAATTAAAACTATTATATGATTACTGTTTGAAGGTAAATTCAATACTGCATTCCTGGAAGGGTAATAATATTGTACCATTTATAAAGAGGGAGATCGGAAAACAACTAAGAGTTACTATCCCATAGTGATAGCGCAAATTTAGAATTAATAAAATGGTGTACTAAATTAACACAGATGGAATACAAATATGTGAGCGCATTGTATTTTCATGAGGAACATTTATTTTTAGGTTGGCATAACAAGGCCTCAAAACTATTTTTAATTTCTTGTACACTGCATATTTAACATATGCCTTTTTCTGTCCTGTGTATCTTCTCCTCTCACGAGACAAAAGGGGATGTGCAGGTTTTTCTAAGGATGGCAGAATTTTATGGTCGGTTTGTTTTTGTGGGGTACAGAGTTTCTGGTCAAGACTGATCACAAACCCTTGCAGGAGGTGTTTGGTAAGAAAGATGTTGATAGCATCTCCTCTCGCATTACAAAATGGCTGGTAGCTCCACAAGATTAGTGGAGTAATGAGTTAGAGGTGGGCAAGATGGCCGCTGACTGATGGCAGTGAAAAGTTGCGGCTCTCCCTCCCTCCCTTCTCCGAGGTCCCTGAGTATGTGGTTCTAGAGAGACGGTATGATCGAAATCCCTCTTTGGCTAGAGATCTGCACTGTGGACCCGCGCCCCCCCCCGCTGGATGCTGGGACTCTTGACAGCACTGAAGACATTCAAAACGGATTTTCTTCTTACGCGGTTGTGGCGGAGGTCGATTAGAGGCAAGCACTGCGGCAATCTAAATATGGCACCGAGACCTAAATAACTCAAGGACAGCGCAAATCAGAAAGATCACCCGGCCCTCGATGGGGGAAAGGACAGTTCGGCAGCCTCTGGCCCTCCCCGTGGAACACAGCAGCGGAAATGCCCGAGGAAGCCGGATGATCTACGAGGACACACTGGCGGCGCTGGTGACTCAACGGTACCGGGCGATGTGAAAGACATCGGAGCCCGAAAATCAATGGCGGCGGTAAAGTCTGGACCCGACGGTAGAGGTAGAGCAGCTAAAGAGCTGAGACAGCCTACCGTTCAGGAGTCCTTCAAGGCAAAGATGCCGGAATTCGGCGGGATTCATCCTGGGGTCGGAGCCGGAATTGGAGACGAAGAGAGAGATGGAGCTTCACCAGACGCCGAAGGTACTGTTGCTAAGCAAACGGATACATTGTTGCAGGCAGGCTCTGAGAGTCATGAAAAATCGATCAGGGGTTCTTTGGCTGCCGAGAGCAAGGCTGAAGGAGAGCTTTCTTGTGGGGATGGGACACTGCTTGATAGCACGGCTAGCATCTGCGGTGATTTTACGCCTACTCAAAGTACTGTACAGAATAAAGTAGGCGGATTGTTAGAGATTTTGGCAAGTTCGGAGAAATCAAGTGTTAGAGGTGCAATTGCTCAGACACAGGCTAAATCATTGTTAACTAGCCGAGGAATTCCTGGTACCCCAGATGGAGAATGCTTTTTTTCGCTAAATGATGACTCAGACTCCTTATTGTCAAGTGAGGAAAGCCTGGATAGTAGCTCTGATCTGGACTCCGCAGTTAGCTCTTCAGTACAGAAGGCTCCTTCTACTCAGAGGGCTTTACATAAGAAAAAGTCAAAGTCCAAATTAAAGTATCCACCCAGTTCATCTGAGGGAGTGGAGAACAGGAAACTCTGCTGGGACTACTCAGCGACGTCCCATCTCTATCAGGAGGGCGCTGCATGTAAACCACAGCCAGATCAAGAAGTGCTTGGCAACCAGCCGCAGGCTACATTGCTGGACCTTCTCTACACAACTTTGAAGCAGATGCAGAGTGAGGCTAGAATTGAGAGTCGTAGAGCAAAGCAGTCGGCGAAAAAAATTCAGAGCTCAATGCGGAAAATGAACAAACTGTACGAGGAGATGGCTGACAGGGTCGCTCATGTGGAGGAAAGAACGAGCCAACTCGAAGATGATGTTAGCAGATGGCATTCATTCAAGGAGGCACAGGAGAAGCTCTCTGAGGACGTTCAATGGAAACTCGAAGACTTTGAAAACCGTCAGAGGCGCAATAACATAAGACTTTTGGGTGTGGCTGAAGGGATTGAGGGACAGGACTTTAGAGCTTTTGTAATAAAATTGTTTAAGGGCGCGTTCCCTGAGATGGAGTCTTGGGGGTGGGAGGTGGAGGTCCAAAGAGCGCATCGCTTCCCGTTTTATAAAAAAGAAGCGTCTAGTACATTTCAGGCTGCAAGAGCTCGAGCAATTTTGGTCTATATTGGTAACTTCCTCCTGAGACAGGAGATAATGGAGAAGGCTAAACCAGAGGCTAGACGCACATTTGATAGAGTGACATTCTTCGCCCGTCCTGACTTCTGCCATGCCACGGTGGAAAGAAGATGGAGATTGAGACAAATGATTGCGCCTCTCCAGAGCCTTGGACATGAGGCCTATTTGATGTATCCAGCAAGGCTAAAGGTTATTGTCAAGGGTCAGGTCAGGATTTTCTTCTCGGAGATTAAGGCCCAGCAATACCTGGCAGAATTAAAAGAGCAGAAGGGGGGATAAGGGTTAGCCCCTTTGTTTGACCCTGAGGAGGCATAGTAGGCTCTAGGGGGGGACCGGGCACGATTTTTGGAATAGATGGGGGATACAAGGGTAAGGGGGGGAGTAGCTGCTGCTGCTGCATCTTAAGCTGTCACACATGGGTCATGATTGACCCATTTGCCTGTAAGCGGGGTGGGTACTGGAAGGGGAAATCCAGTGTCGGGGTGGGGTTCGGGGAGGGATGGGGTTGGGGATACGGTTTTGGGTGGTGTTGCACAGCACTAGGTTTGAGATGGTTTAATAATCATAAGAGAACTAACACTTGGAATGGGGAGGTAAGGGAACAACAAGGGCAAGGAATGAGAGAGATAAGTAGATTATGTATTAAAGTATCGTCTTCTTGGTGGGTTCAGACATACGATGTATTCTAATGAGCATAAGGATTGCCTCGATTAACGTGTGTGGGCTGAATGACCAGCTAAAAAGACAGCGCGTATCTGCTGTCCTTAGATTGATGCGGCTGGATTTTGTATGTCTTCAGGAGACGCATGTGGAAGGTACAAGGAGCTTCATACAGCTTGGCTACTCCCTGCTTGCTTGCTCGAGACAGGGGACAAGGACTAGAGGGGTCGCTATCCTAACTAAAAGAAGAGATGTCAAGGTCATTAGGAGGAAGGAGGACCAATGGGGGAGATGGGTCTTGGTGGAATGCTTAATCAACGAGCAAATAGTCACCATTGGATCATTGTATGGATCTAACGAGGATGATCCGGCTCTATTCGAACATCTAGACTCTGAACTGGCTTTATGGCCAGAACCAGTTATATTGGGGGGGGATTTTAATATAAACGGGATTGGTGGGGTGGGCACGGTGGATGGACAGCCATATCAAGGTCGGAAGAAAAAGGTATCTAGAGCGCTAGTCAACCTGGCGTATCATAATTCTCTACTTGACGTATGGAGATGCTTGAATCCACTGGATGATGGAATAACTTATTATTCCGCCCCACATATGGTCTTTGCTAGGCTGGATTATTTTTTAATTTCAAAATCCCTAATCTTTGATAGTCAGATCGAGAAGTTTCCTCGACTGGTTTCTGACCATAACCCGCTGGTTCTAACAATAAATGTGATAAGAAGTGAAAAGCGCACGCGGACATGGACCTTCGAGAGAAGGCTTCTTACGGACGATAATTATATTAAGCATATGAACAACTGGATCAAAACATTTTGGGAAATTAATCGTGGTAGTACCTCCTCAGGGGTGATTTGGGACGCTTTTAAAGCCGGGGTTCGGGGAGAGACGTTAAGCTTTAGTTTGCATAGTCAAAAACAAGAAGAGGTTAGAGTTAATAAACTCGTAAAAGCAGTGTCAGAGGCAGAGCAGGAATTGATCCTTGCAGTTCAGGCCGGTGTTTCCCCCGCTCCGGTACTTCTTAAAATAGCATCTATGAAAGCAGATATTAACGAAGGGCTCGTGTTAAAGGCAGCTACGATTTATCTAACTAAAAGAGAGCAATGCTATGAGCTGAGCGAACGGGTTGGACATACTTTGGCTATTCGTACTAGACAGAGAGCTGCAGCAGGGAAAATCAATGAGATATCTGATGGTAAAGGAGGTAAAGTCACTAATTCTGACGGGGTTAGAGAAGTTTTTAGGCAGTTTTATGCTAAACTTTATGATCAAGTAGAGCCTGGAGCCACGTCAGATATATATCGATATCTAGGGGACCTCTCTCCCCCCCAGATCTCTGAGGTAGACAAGGAGGCACTTGGTGCACCTCTGAAAATCGAGGAAATTTTAGTGGCTCTTAATAATCTCCCCTCTGGTAAGGCTGCGGGGCCTGATTTAATCCCAATTGAATTTTATAAAATATTCCAAAATGTAATAGGTCCCGACCTTGCTGACACAATTTCACAGGCACAATCTGGACAATCTGTCCCAGCATCATGGGCAGGTGCTGATATTGTGGTGATTCTCAAAAAGGGTAAGTCACCTTTGCAACCGGGTTCGTATAGACCCATTACACTCATGAACTCGGATGCTAAAATTTACTCTAAAGTATTGGCTCTTAGATTGTCTAAAATAATAGAGCAATTGGTCAGCCCTTCACAGCATGGGTTTATTCCGGGGAAAGGAACTGCACAACACGTTCGCAAAGTAATTACATTATTTGATGCCGCGGAAGTCTCAGGAGAACCTATGGCGGTCATGTTTTTAGATGCAGAAAAGGCATTTGACCGAGTCTCCTGGGACTTCCTCTGGGCTGCTTTATTATGGTCTGGTGTCGGCGTTGGATTTATAAGGGCAATACAGGCACTTTATCGGTCACCAACAGCCCAGCTTAGAATTAATGGAGGGCACACATTGCCAGTGCAGATCAAACGAGGTACCCGTCAGGGGTGTCCATGTTCACCGTTGTTATTCGCGGTCTATATTGACCCGCTGATCCGTAGGCTGGAATTAAATGATCAAATTGTTCCGATTAGTATTCAGGGCCAATCGTGTAAATCCCTAGTCTATGCGGACGATGTAGCGATTGTGACTCCCTCCCCTTCTAGAGCTATTATGGAAGTGGAAACGGAAGCAGAGCTATTTGGTCGGATCTCGGGATATGCTCTAAATGGCCCCAAAACACAGATAATAAAAAACAATCAGGCGATTTGTAATGATGTGCGGGTGGGGGAATCAGCGGTGTATCTCGGGATTAGCATTTCGGCAGACTTAGATAAAATTGTAGAGCAAAATATAGAGCCTGTAATAGCGAAATGTAAATTAGATCTTGATAGGATTCACAATCTACATTTGTCCCTGGTTGGACGTTCCAACGTGATTAAAATGTTAATCTTGCCTAAATTTCTCTATTTATTTAGGACAATTCCACTGCTATTCGAAGGTAAATGGTTTGTGGCAATTGAACGTCTGATTAACAGATTTATATGGGCACAGGGAAAAACTAGGAGAGCCCTCCGTTTTTTAACCCTCCCTAGGGATAGGGGTGGATGGGCAGTACCGGATTTTAAGCTGTATTACTGGGCTGCAGCTATTCAGTATATGAGAGGACTCATGGGTGGAGACACCTTAGATATCCAGGTTAAGGAAGCATCAATTGATATATATGCTATACTGATAGGTGAAGAGGCTGGGAACTGCTTCCTGAAATATACAGATCCTGGATATTACAAAAGAACAAGGTTTAAGACACTCATAGCAGGATTTAAAATTTGGGCAGCACTTTGTAAAAAATTGGGATTGGGTAGATTTAATGCTTACACACGGATCGGAGGGAATGATTCTCTTCCAGTAGAAATATTCGCAGATGGAGTTATTTGTGAATGGCAACGGCTGGGGATACGAAAACTGGGGGATTTTATGGGAACTCAAGGGGTGTTACAGTTCACCGAAATTCAAGAGAAGTATAGTATCCCTAGGAATAATTTTTAAGTTTTTGCAAGTCCGAAGCTTTGTGATGAATAAGAAGGGTGGATCTGCCGGCTTTAGTAGAAACAGGCTAATGGATCTGATTGAGCGTGGGGCAGAATGCTCTATTAAGAAAATTTATGCTGAGCTATCTTTATTAAAAGGTGATGATCTGGGAAAATATGGAAGAAAATGGGCAGATAAACTTCAGATCGATCAGGACTGCTTCCAGGACTCCCTTGAACTCGGAGGGACTATACTTTGCTCAGCTGCATTACAGGCCCAACATTATAAGACAATCTATTCACTATATCACACACCAGACAGGATCGCTCAATGGGGGGGAATAACAGGAATTACGTGTCCCCGGTGCGATAGCAGCGAGGCTGATATTGTTCATATGTTCGCGCTATGCCCACAGCTTAATCCACTAATTAAATCTATCGAATCTTTTCTAGAGGTAAACCTAGGAATAAACATTACTCTTACGCCAGTATGGATTCTTCTTGGGGTAGGAGGTGGAAACGAGCAGGCAGGTTCATCTTACTTTATGTTTGTGGCTATGTCAGTTTTAAGAATCTGTGTCGCATCAGCATGGTTGGATAAGTCAGCTCCAACATTTCATCAATGGATAGCTAGATTATTGTCAGCATATAATTTGGAAAAGGGATATATGATAGGAAGGGGAAGAAGGGTAGAATGTTAGGTAAGCGTATTTGGGAACCTATTAGGAGCTGGAAGGAGCAGGCTTCTAATTAAGGAGAATGTTTCAATATGATTTTGTATGATAATTTTTTGGGATAATGTATTGTATTCCTCTCTATTCCTGTCTTTGGTTTCTGTGATTAATGTTTCTTCTGGATATGGGGGTAGTGCTCTGTGCAAAATATATTCTGATTTTGTGGATAAATAGAAAAACTTAATAAAAATATTAAGAAAAAAAAAAAGGAATACAAATATGTGAGCGCATTGTATTTTCATGAGGTACATTTATTTTTAGGTTGGCATAACAAGGACTCAAAACTATTTTTAATTTCTTGTACACTGCATATTTAACATATGCCTTTTTCTGTCCTGTGTATCTTCTCCTCTCCCGAGACAAAAGGGGATGTGCAGGTTTTTCTAAGGATGGCAGAATTTTATGGTCGGTTTGTTTTTGTGGGGAACAGAGTTTCTGGTCAAGACTGATCACAAACCCTTGCAGGAGGTGTTTGGTAAGAAAGATGTTGATAGCATCTCCTCTCGCATTACAAAATGGCTGGTAGCTCCACAAGATTAGTGGAGTACGTACCAGGAGTTAAAAATAAACCTGCTGCCTGTTTGTCTCGCATAGTGGGATGTGATTTCAAAGGTAGTGTTTCGGAAACAGACTGGTGGAGCGAGCAGGATTGCAAGGGCTGTACTGTCACCGATGGGTGCATCATGGAGATTGAGTTGTTGGATCACTGCAGAAGGACAAAGTCCTGGGAAGGGTGAGAAATTTGGAGCAGGAACATATGTCTTGGCTGAAAGTGAATTTTGGTGGTTTTGAGAAGGTGAAAAATGAGTTATCAGGGAGCAAAATTCTTGTTATGAGGGGCAATAGGTTGATTGTCCCTGAAGGTCTGAAAAGTTGTTTGTTGGTGCTGGCACATGAAGGCGACCAGGGCATTTATAAGACAAAAGAACGTTCGAGAGACAACTATTGGTGGATTTTCAAGCAGAAAGTTTAGTGAGAGATTGCTATGAATGTAAGCTTAGTGATACAAGTAAAAAAATTAGATCTGCTCTCATGGTATGCAGGAAAATCCCAGATGAAGTTTGGGAGGAGGTGACACTTGACATTATGGGTTTCATAGACAATAAAGGTGGTGGTAATAGATACGTGTTGGCTTTAATGGGCTTGTAGTCTAAATGGTCCGTGGTGAAGGTTGTGCATGACATTTCCACATGGTCAGTTTGCTAATTTTTGGATGAAGTTTTTGGTAGTGAGGGTAATCCAAGCAATATTCTCATGGACAATGGAGTTAAATTGATATCCTCTGAGGTGGAAACATTTTTGAGAGAGAGGTATTTCTCACAAAAAAATGCTCCTGTACCACCCAGATACAAATGGTATGATAGAGAAATTTAACTGTACACTTAAATAGTTAATCAAATTTCCAAGCCATAGGGTCGTGACTGGGACAGAGATCGTTTAAGCAAAGTGATTGAATACATACATATACCACACTCTACCACAGGTCTCAGTCCTTTAGAGATGTTGTGCTAATGCAAACCAAATACTAGAATCTTTCCTCTGTGAGTGAGGTGTTCTACTGGGTTGGATGCTGGTTTGAGTGAGAGAATTGAAGAAAGTAAATCTAAGGAAATGAGTGCTATTGACAAAAGGAAAAAGAATTGTGACTTTTCTTTAGGCAGATTTATATAGCGCAAACCCTACTCCTAGGTATTGGAGCTCTTTACATGAGCACCAGTTATGTTACACAATGACACATTCATTTTTTTTTTTGGTAGGCATGGGGAGATTAAGTGGTTTTGCCAGAATCACAGGATGCTGAGCCTCTAACCTGCTTCCCCAGCTTCAATGTCGCCATTGCTTGCCGTAAGGCCGCTCCTTTGTGCAAAGCTGTGAAAAATATTACTGCTAGTGTGGGAGATATTGTAAGAATGAAACTTCCCAAGAAGACTCAGGGGTGTCTTCATTTTAGGAATCCTCGTCAAGTAGTCAAAGTGTTCAAGGTAGTGGCTAGATTAGATGATGGTAGAATCTGGAATGTCAATTGTGTAGAGTTTACTTGTGTAATTTGCTTTCCTCTGTGTGAATGTGTTGGGGGGAAGTGGTGTGATATATAATGTTTCTCTGCATTCATCTAGTTTATGTACTTGTTATTGCAATTGTTCTTGTTATTATTTAAATCTACCATGTCCTCCTGCCTCAGAATGGACTATAGAATGTGGTTTATTGTCTGTTAGGCACTGGTTGGCTGGCAGCTGTACAAAGTGGATGGAGTTTCTGTTCTTTGATAATAAACTTGAAGTTATCTTATTCTCCGCCTTTTGGATCTTCTTTCTGTGCACCTCAACTTCACAGTGAAGCCTCCCCAATGGTACGACAGGGTCATCGTTTCCCAAGCAATTCTGGGTTTCCTTGCTGTCCAAGTCAATTGGATTAGTAGAGTTCAGCGTTTTATTAAAAACAAAATCTTTTGTTTAGAGGGATGCAGATGTTGATAAAATAATAAAGGAATATAAGCATGATGGCATTTATTGAGGCTAGTGTGTCCAGCCATTGATAGTGGCAGTAGTAGTTCTGAAAGTTTATTAATAAAAAATATTTAGCAAGAATTCACTCATGATAAAAACAAGCTATAGTCATTTCCTAAAACAATTGCTAAATTTCTAAATTGCTTTGATTTAAATGCGAGGAAATGTATGAACACAAAAATATTCATCGGCCATGATCAAAACAAATATTAGCATGGCTAAAAGGCTTTCAAGATGACCCAAAACCAGAAAATATCCATGCAAAGCCAGTCACAATCTAAACAACAGACAGACGATAATCAGGACTGGACTTGGGTGCCCAGGGTCCTAAGTCAACAGCGGACCTGACAAAAGTCCGGCACACAAAACGGGTGAACCATCAGGGGCCAAATGCAGTGTACATACAGAGGCCCTCATCAAGATCTCTCATGGAATGTCCACAGATTTGAAGAAATGTGCCAAGATAATGAGACTCTGAGCTTTTTGCAAAGTTTTGATTTAATATTACTTCAAGAAATATGGAACCTAACTCCAAGGCGCATTGTAGTTTATGAAGAACACCATGTACAGGCAGTAAGATTTTCCAACTTTGGTCACCCTAGTGGGGGCTTGCCTATATATGCTAGTGTAAAATTAATTTGGATCTCAGAAGAGCTAGATTTAGGACTGAACTGGCTGCAAGTCTTGAAACTCAAGTGTAAATGCAGCTCTCAAACAAGTATACGGCAGCTAATGATCATTAATTTAAATATTCATCTGGATGAAAAATGGAAGAAAAATTGACTAGTCTGGGGAACCTGATAAAGGTGCTGCACATCACATATCAGCACTGTGATTTGATAATTTCACAGGACTTTAACACCAATTTTGTAAGGAGTAACCTAAATAGGAGGAAGAATCAAAGTGATCGAGAAGCATTGAAATTACAAGAGCCGGAAGCATGAGGTCTGATAATTTTGAATGGAAACACAAAGGGCGACAGACCAGCAGCAACTATGTTTTCGAGTGGTAAGAGGCAATCAACCATAGACTATACCTTCGTTAGCAAAGAGTTTCTCCACATTGTAAACTCCATTCAAATCCGCTCCCGCCCGGTGAGCGACCAAAATTCAACTGCACCAGACAAGTAACACAAAGGATTTAACAGAAATACCAGTAAGTTACAGTCTAAAAAAACCTAAGTGGTGAGGAACTAACATAAAACACATCATGGATGCTTTATAAGAACACACAAACACTACAGGGACCCTGAGTGAGAAACACATCATAAATAAACGGGTAAATTTAAGAAACATCCTATTAAAAATGTTCCCAGTGAAACTGGTAAGCCAGAGGAATTCTGGCGGACACCAAGCAAGGAATGAACCATGGTATAACAAATACCTGCACGACGAGAAAGGGAAAATCGCAAGAGAGGTGAGAACTCAGGCTGCAGCAGCAAGAAAAGGCATAAAAATGGATAGGTGTGAAATCACAGCAATCAGGAAGAAATATAGGAAAGAATGCTGGGAGGCAAAAAAGGCGCACAGGGAAGACCTTTGGTGTGAACTACTCTTGGCAAGTAAACTGCCAAACAGCATGGAAATTTTGAGCATAATAATCAACTTAACAAAAGGACCGAGACGGTATAATAATGCAGGAATAAGCAAAGAAACCCGGAAACAACATGTTCAAAAAATGCATTCCAACCTCCAAAAGAAAAAGACCGCCCAGGAGACAAAGGTGCAGAAAGTTTGATCGCCGGAAAAATCGGATGCAGTCATAACAGAGCAGTAACATCCAGCTTCCAACTACAGGAAAGCGTGAGATTGGAAGGAGAATCATTTTATTTAAGCACTCACAGACCCAAAGTGCTAACGATGCGAAACAAATAAAAGGAATTATAAAAAAACTATTGGTGGAAGAAGCAGCAGGGCCGAACGGTATCCAAAATGCACTATTCAAGCAAGCACCAGGCTATTATGCTGAGTATCTTACGCCACTCTTCAATCATATCTACAGTCAGAACAGGACACCAAACTCTTGGAAATGGAATATATTCCACCCAATATACAAAAACGGAAGCCGCACCCAGCCAGAAAACTACAGGCTGATAGCCCTGGTTGACGTGGAGGCACACCTATACGCATCCTGCATTCTAGCACACCTCCAAGCAATGCTGGAGGAGAAATGCTTGATCCCGAAATTTCAAAAAGGATTCAGGCCCGGCATGGGAACAACAACAAATTTGACAGCCCTGTCTACATTCTCAGAAAAAAACATGAGAAGAAAATCTCGGTTGTTTGCATGTTTCATCGATCTAAAATGAGAGTTTGATAGAGTCCCACAAGATCGACTCTGGGCAAAATTGAAAGCATGGGGACTACCAAAAAAATTACTCGATGCCATCATAGCTTTACATAGCGACACCTTGTGGTCTGCTAACCCCAGCGGGCCAGCATCACTCTGATGGCCTCAAACTGGAGTGAGTCAATCTGCCTGATTATTATTCATGAGGTAGGTTGGTTTGCGACTATTGTGAACTGACCTATTCGTACCCAGGTAAGTTCACAAAATCGGAAATGATTTTGCAAAAAAGTCAGTGCGCAATTTGGAATCATTTTTTGATAATTGATTTTCAGTATATCTGGCCCGAATCCTCAGCTAATTGAATTAAAGTGCTGGACTAATTTGGAACTTAAAAGGAATCCCTGAATTGAAATATTGTATTTGCAGACAATAAAGTCATTTAGTGTCCTGGACAGAAATAGAAGGCTGTGGCCTGAGAATACCCAGGGTTGCTATCAATTCCATATTGGGGGTTCTCGAGATGTGTTCTGTTGGCAGGCAATACTCTAGAATATCAACAACATTAACAGTATCAATTGTCCAATTAAAATACAGGAATCGAATTAAGAAGTTATGGTGCACTCAACATTAAAGAGGTTTCAATTACTTCAGATCGGGCCACAATACTTACACAACAGTACTCTAAAGTCAAGGCAACACTCACTTTTAAAATGCATAGTTGCTGTGTTCATTCAAAATCTGTATTTTCCTCGCAAAATCATACTATTGTTCCTAATTCTGGTGACTAGTAAAAAGAATTTAGGCTCTCCATAGCTTAATTTGATTCTTTAACTGTTAGCACAAACATGTGCAACTTCATGTTATCTCTTTTTATGCATTTGGGCTATCCACCACCGAGCACAACGTGCAGCAGCTTCTATTCCGCCGTGATGCCCCTTCTGCCGGTTCCATCCTGAACCCTGGCACAACTTTTCTTCAGAATATCGTACCTACTACTGCTGGAGCAGAGTTTTCTGATGAAAATCTATTGGGTTTTTAAGCTCTGGTTTGTCTATTTGTCATAATTAAAATTATTAATTATTAATTATTAATTATTTGTTTTGTGTAAATGTTTTAAACTTACCAACATGTACTAATGAGAAGAAAACCGACACGTGGGAATGCTTTCGTTTGCTATTTAATAAATGTGCATGTTTTATTAAATAAACGTTGCTGAGTGCTGTTTATTTTAAAGCACGAAACGCTTTTGAATTAATGCTTTCCTGTGTTGCAAAGGCTAGATAATTACATACACATAAGGGTATTAGTGGGGTTAACACTGTTTAATCACTATGCTGTGGTAACGTTGTTTTTGTCTCTTTTAATTAAGATGGTCTATTTTGGCCTAGAATAAAATGGCCGCCGTTTGCAGCCTGGCCTCGAGTGAGAGATTTGTGATGAGAGGGCCTTGCTGAATATGGTCGAAGTCATCTGACCACAGTCTTCGCCTGGTTAAAATTTTCCGTGAGGACAGCAGCAGTACTGGGCGAGTCTCCAAGAAACATTTGAATAGCCTTGGAGGACAAAGGAGCCATAATGAATGAACTGAATGGACTCTGAAGTCATCATGTTAGTTCCGAGGAAATGTGGATGTCGAAAGATACATTTTTTAGTTCCTGTTCTGTCTTTTTATTTTTGTGATTTTTTCTGAGCGGAGATTTTCCAAATGTAGCGATGCTACATCCTTTCCTGCTCGCTCTGCTCAGCGGTTCAGCGGACGTTCAGAACATTTTATGTTTCTATAATATTGCAAGTTTCTTTATAAATTTTGTTAGCCTAGAGAGGGTTTGAGGCCACCTTGCCACTTCTTCCCAAACCTGCGTTGGTGAGGATCGATGCTGTGAGGAATGTGACTCGGGAGATTTCTACTGAGAGACTTGTCCTGATGGGATGTATGTCGTTACAACGCACACTTTTACAACGCATGCACTTACAACACATTTTTTACAACGCACAATCCATTACAACGCATGACATTACAACGCAGGACACTACAACGCATTTTTAAAAACTACCTTTACAACGCATTTCCATTACAACGCATACTACCTTTACAACGCATACCATTACAACGCATAATATTAAATTGCATTTAAGGTAAGTATTAGATATTATAGGGGTAAAAATTACTATTCTAACTCCAGGGGGTGCAACAGTAGGGTAAGTGTTGGATAGTATAGGGTTAAAAATTACTATTCTAACTCCAGGGGGTGCAACAGTAGGGTAAATGTTGGATAGTATAGGGGTAAAAATTACTATTCTAACTCCAAGGGGTGCAACAGTAGGGTAAGTGTTGGATAGTATAGGGGCAAAAATTACTATTCTAACTCCAGGGGGTGCAACAGTAGGGTAAGTGTTGGATAGTATAGGGGTAAAAATTACTTTTCTATCTCCAGGGGGTGCAACAGTAGGGTAAGTGTTGGATAGAATAGGGGTAAAAATTACTATTCTAACTCCAGGGGGTGCAACAGTAGGGTAAGTGTTGGATAGTATAGGGGTAAAAATTACTATTCTAACTCCAGGGGGTGCAACAGTAGGGAAAGTGTTGGATAGTATAGGGGTAAAAATTACTATTCTAACTCCAGGGGGTGCAACAGTAGGGTAAGTGTTGGATAGTATCGGGGTAAAAATTACTATTCTAACTCCAGGGGGTGCAACAGTAGGGTAAGTGTTGGATAGTATAGGGGTAAAAATTACTATTCTAACTCCAGGGGGTGCAACAGTAGGGTAAGTGTTGGATAGTATAGGGGTAAACATTACTATTCTAACTCCAGGGGGTGCAACAGTAGGGTAAGTGTTGGATAGTATAGGGGTAAAAATTACTATTCTAACTCCAGGGGGTGCAACAGTAGGGAAAGTGTTGGATAGTATAGGGGTAAAAATTACTATTCTAACTCCAGGGGGTGCAACAGTAGGGTAAGTGTTGGATAGTATAGGGGTAAAAATTACTATTCTAACTCCAGGGGGTGCAATAGTAGGGTAAGTGTTGGATAGTATAGGGGTAAAAATTACTATATTATGCGTTGTAATGGTATGCGTTGTAATGGTAGTATGCGTTGTAATGGAATGCGTTGTAAAGGTAGTTTTTAAAAATGCGTTGTAGTGTCATGCGTTGTAATGTCATGCGTTGTAATGGATTGTGCGTTGTAAAAAATGCGTTGTAAGTGTAGTGCGTTGTAAAAGTTGCGTTGTAAAGGTTGTTCCCCGTCCTGATGACCCATTCTGACATTTAGCTAGAATAGGTAATTATGAGAAAATGATTTATTCTGATTGATTTCCTTTGACTAATTTTAGATAAAGAACCATAATTTTAAATACGGTGTTGGTGATTATTTCTTGTCAATTATTGAGTACTCTATTTGATTATTGTTGTATAGATTGTTTAGATTATGACTCAGGTCAATTACAATAACTAGGTCTTATCGACCTCAGTGTAGATGTGGGGTGCTTAGGAGTTTTCTTTCCACAGGTTCAGTGCTGGTAGAGTATTTGAGTGTATGTTAGTGAAATGGGCCCTAGTGTATGATGAGTGTATGTGTGTGTAACTGTGAAATTACTCTATCCGTGGAAGTAGGGAGATTTTGTACACCCCAATCTGCATCAATTTCCTGGTAGCAGAGTGAGGATGGTTATTGATGATTGTCTTGATCTGATTAGATTGCTTGTACATTAGCTTATTGATTATAGATTATTGATTGATGTTGGTATATGTACTAATACTATATGTTGAAGTCGTCATGTTGAGTTTTATGTAGTGCTTCTGGAATTTGGGAGCTGGTAGCAGTTCCGTAGTAGGGCAGAGGGAAGTATATGCTGCTCTCGGGAAAGACGGGATTGTTGGTCCTGTATGTATGCAGGAAGAGAAAACGTGTGACAATTGAAGTTGCGCGTCACATTGTCTGGGTTCGGAATCAGTGACATTGTCGTATGTTACTATTAGAAATATTTCTGGTATATAAGGAGTGCGTATGGTAGTGAAGGTTATCTGTGAAACTCTGGTCTTAAGTCCCAGGGATCCGTAAGGTTCACCGTTAAAGCTTATCGCGGGAGAAGTAATAGGTATTCTCTGAGCTTGTTTGAGAAACTGGGCAGAGGTAAGCTGCTTGGTTAACGTGTGATATAATTCTGTAGTGGAGCAGATTGTTCGCTGTTCTCGGGAAAAGCAGGATTCTGTGTGTATGTACTATATTTTCTTGTATGAATGTGCGTGAATGCTCATATATTTAGTTGATTGTAAGACTCTTTGGACAAGTCCTAGAGGAAACAATTAATGAATGTATGTTAGAAGGGCAGAGTAGAGGGATGTGCTACTGTGTCAACGGGATTCTTGTGAAATAGATTTTCTTTACTATTCTGTGGTTAGCGAAGCAGACAATGGAGATGTTTATATGTTGTAACTAATAGATTTTGTAAAAATTTGACACGGAGTCTACTGAGAAATTTTGTAAAGGAGGGGTAGACGAGTGACAAAAGACAGGAGACAGAAGCGACTGCAGCGACTGCTGACGTCAAACAGACCGCGCTCTGATTGGATATTAGATCAGAACAGTGCTCGCGCTGAGATTGGTGCGTTGGTGTGAGCCGTGCAAGGATTGGAAGAGCTATTTTAGTGACGTAGACGTTCCAGGATTGGTGCGTTAGTGTGAGTCGCGCTGTTATTGGATAAAACATCGTATTATTAAGTTGTATTACGGAAGGGATTAGAGAGTTTTGGTAAACGTTAAAATGTATTACCAAGAAGAGAAAAAGAAAAAATCTTTGTTCAGAAAGATTAAAAATTGGTTTGACAAGGATAAAGATGTTAAAACGAGAGAGGGTGAATTGTTACCTCCAGCGAAAACGCCTGCATCCTTCATGGCTGCGAGATATGGGTATCATACCTGTATATGGTTGGAGAATTGGGTTAGGTATACCAAGGAAGATGGGGTTTTAGCATTTCCAGAACATGGTTCATTTAATCTGGCCGTGTTGAAAAATTTACGGGAAAAGATGTTATGTCTTGACCCAAGACCAAGGCCGACACAGTTTGAGGCTTTAGTGGAATGGGAAGAGGAAGTACATGAGCGAGAGAAACAGAGGTCTGGGGGAAACTATAGGTATATGTTTGGGAGGAGACATGGTCGTGAAACTCATCATGATCGAATGACGAGATGGCGAGATGCTAGTATGTCAGAGGGATTATATCCTATGAGAACAGTTGAAGAGGGAACAGAAAGGGTTCCTGAGGCAGAAGTGAAGAGATATGGAGTTAATGAATATGAGGATGAGGTCTTGAATGACATGATTTACAAAAGACCACCTCCATATAGACCAGAACCAGAAGAGAGTACACCAGTTGTTTCTCCGATAAGAGATACAGTGCGTATCATTGAGACAGAAAATGTGACACCTGAGTTAAGAAGTGGTAATCCTTTCAGGGAAAGAGAGAATAGAAGCAGTGGCGAAAATACGAGAGAATTAGCCAGAACTACATCGGAATTGACTGAAAAGATCAAAGAGCTGACAAAGAATCTAGACGCTGTTACGGTGCCCGTAACTATAGGTCCGATTATGCCTGTTTTTGATAAGCAGAGGACGGGTGAGAATGGTTTGGTGATTCCATATGTTGGGAATAGATTGACAAGTTTGGCTGGTCCTTCAGGAGATTCAGGAAAAAGGACAGGAAAATCCAGACATGACACATGTAGTGAAGGATTAGAGGTACAGTCTAATTCAGGACTGGATGCTGGTGAAGCTAGTTGTTCAGGGATGCCAATTTTAGAACCGCAGAAGAAAGTGGTTCCAGTGAGAAAATCTACTGAAGTAACAGCTGAAGATTTGAATGAATGGATGAAAGTTCTTCAAAAGAGGGATAAAGATTCACAAGCAATTGATGTGGCTAGGTTACGTGTAGAATTAGAAGAGCTTGTTGCAGGGACAGTTCCTACAGAAATTCTTAAAAATCATCATGATGGTGAATTGTTATTTATGTTTAAAAACATCACCTGGAGAACTAAAAATACACATGGCAGATTAAGAGCAATAGCAAATGACTATGGAGTTGACATTGATAAAGTGAAAGTTTTGCAGAAGTCTTACAGGATGGATTTCACAGATAAAGATATTGAAAATTTGAATGGTACAGGTAGAACAGGACAGATTAAAGAGATGATCGCTTTATTGCGAAAATGGGGTGATGTTGAGAAGTGGAAGGATAGGTGGTACAAGAAAAGAGAAGAATCAGGGGATAGGACTTATTCAGCATTTCCAGTGAGAGAAAAAGAGAAACCAGTGGATACTTATCCTATGAGAGAAATACCTGGAGGAGGATATGTACATGTTCTATGGACCAGACAGGATATTTTATCATTTACGAATGATTTCCCTCGATTGAGAGAAAAGCCCGTCGAGTGGTATAGTCTGTTTGATATAATTGTTCCAGCAGACTTGTGGGCTGAGTGTAAAATAGTTGTAAGTTGGCCTACTGAGGAATATCCAAGAGATCAGAGAACAGGAGCACCAGATCCAGAAGTAATGAGAAAGTATGAGCAGGTGATCGTATACCTGAAAAATAAAGTACCTCCAAAAGAGACAGACTGGGTTAAAATAGATCGAACACATCAGGAAGCAAAAGAATCAGTTCATGCTTTTTACGAGAGGCTGATACTGGCGTTTAAACAATTCAGTGGAGATGAACACCTGGGTGACAAGGATTTGAGTCATTTTGTATACAGATTTGTATATGGCCTGAGACCTGAGATTAGTGAAAGAATTCGTGAGCATACTGTGGATTGGCAGAGTAAGAAAATAGATGAGATTCTGAGACATGCAAAATACTTCAGTGATGAAATTGAAGCAAAACAGAGAAAGCTGAAAGAGAAAGCAATGTGGGCACAAGTGAAAGTTGCGGAAAGACAGGAAGCACAGTTGGTGGAACAGGCGAATAATGCAGGAAATAATGCAGGGAATAGACCTAGGTTTGCAGGGAAAGGAAAGGGGAATCTTGAGGAAGCTAAAAAAAAGTTCCCATGTCACAATTGTGGCCAACTGGGACATTGGAGATCTGAGTGTACCAATCCACCATTAGTGAATAATGAGGGAAAATCCTTAAATCAACAGGTGCAGAACGAAGGGAATAATCAACAGCAGCAACAACAGAAAGTTGTGAGACAGCAGAGTCAAGAGCCAAAACCGCCCTTGCCGCAGAATAGAGGATCACAAAAGTATAATCCGGATTCGGGATTCTACAATGATGAGCAGGTAAACAAACCAAGGCGTTCTAACCAGGTACAACAGTACTTGTTAAAGAATGAAGGGAGTGAGTCTGAGGGTGATTATTGACGGTGCCGAAGAGAGGAAGAAGAGTGCATACTTGGTGCAACTCTAGAAATAGACCAGGCAGGACCATTTGTAGATGGGAAAATAAATGAAGAAAGTGTTACTTTTTTGGTAGACACAGGTGCGACAAGATCAACTGTCAGGTCAACAGATATTAGAAATCTTCCTTTCTCGGATGAAGCAATCCAAGTAGTTGGTGTAGCCAATACACAAATCAGGACACGTCTTACTGAACCAGTAAGAGTACAAATAGGGAAATGTTCAGACATGCACAGATTTAGCGTCTGTGACACAAGTCCAGTGAACCTGTTAGGTAGGGATTTGTTATGTAAAATGAATTGTACAATTTTTTGTACACCGGATGGAATAGCTTTTGAAACACCAGATGAGGATGTTTTGTACCGAATGACTCTAGAAAATAGAGAGAGTGAGTTAATTGGTGCATATGCTGTGTTTGATCCGGAGGATTTGCCTCAAGAGCTGAGAGACACAGTGAAAAGGACAGTTTGGGATTTTACTGGAGAGGATGTGGGATTGATGAATAATGTAGATCCTGTGAAAATTTCAGTGAAAGAGGGAATTACTTATCCTAACATTCCTCAGTATAAAATGACACCAGAAATAATTGAGGGAATAACTCCTATAATTGAGAAAATGATTCAGCAGGGAGTTCTGAGAGAACTACTGAGTAGTCCGTGTAATTCACCGATAATGGGGCTAAAGAAGCCTAATGGGAAGTTCAGGATTGTACAAGATTTGAGAAAAGTTAACCAAATTGTGGTGGCATGTTGTCCTATTGTGCCAAATCCATCAGTGATTTTGTATCAGATTCCACATGATGCTGAGTGGTATACAGTGATTGATTTGTGTCATGCTTTCTTTTCAATTCCATTGCATCATGACAGCCAGCCGATTTTTGCATTTAGATTTGGCCAGCGTATTTTAGCATGGTGTCGTATCCCACAGGGGTATACAGAGAGTCCTTCGATATTCAATCAGTTATTGAAAAAGTCATTGGAGAGTTTGATCATGCCTGAAAACTCAGTACTAGTGCAGTATATTGATGACCTACTTGTGGCATCAAAGACACGTGAAGCTTGTGAAGTAGATACTATAGCTTTACTGAATCATCTGGCAGATGGAGGGTTAAAAGTATCTCCAGCCAAATTGCAATTTTGCAAGAAAGAAGTGCATTATCTTGGACACAATATTGAAAAAGGTCTGAGAAAAGTGACTGATGACAGGATCAAAATCATCAGGGAAATGAAGGCCCCAAAGACCCAGAGGGAAGTGAGAATGTTCCTGGGAATGGTGGGTTATTGTCGTCAGTGGATAATTAATTTCTCGCTGATAGCAAAGCCACTGATTAAGCTGACAAAAAGTGAGATGACAGACCCATTGGAACTAGATGGAGAACAAATGGCAGCATTTGAAGAGTTGAAAAGCAGAATGTGTGAAGCCCCTGCTTTGGGTATGCCAGACTATGAAAAGGAGTTTGAATTATACTGTAGTAAGAGAAATGGATGTGCACTTTCAGTGTTAATTCAGAAGCATGGATTACTGAGAAGGCCTATTGCGTACTTCTCATCGACACTTGACCCTGTAGCTGTAGGTTTACCAGGATGTCTGAAATCTGTGGCTGCAACATGCAGAAGTCTGGAACAGAGTGAGGGAATCATAATGGGATATCCTGTAAGGGTATTCGTACCTCATAATGTGGCAATTCTTTTGACAAGAAGCAGAACTCAATACATGTCACATAGTCGGTTGACTAAATATGAGAAAGTCATTCTGGGAGCATCAAATGTGACTTTGGAGAGATGTGTGAATGTGAATCCAGCGACATTGTTGCCGGATATTGAAAATGTGGGTGTGAAAACAGAAGATGATCACAATTGTTTGGATGTGCTTGATTACTGTACAAAACCGAGACCAGACATAAGGGATCTTCCCTTGCATGAGAGTGATCATGTGTTGTTTGTGGATGGATCATGCCTGAGGAATGATGAGGGTGTGCTATGTGCAGCATATGCAGTGTGCAAAGTTTCAGAAGTAATGGAAGCATCACCATTGAAAGGAGTGAAATCTGCGCAAGTTGCTGAATTAGTGGCATTGACAAAAGCTTGTGAAATTGGGAAAGATTTGAGAACGACTGTGATGACTGATAGTCAGTATGGATTTGGAGTTGTGCATGACTTTGGCCAACTTTGGCTACAAAGAGGTTTCTTGATGTCGAGTGGGACTCCAATAAAGAATGCTGAAGTGATTGGAAAATTACTTGAGGCGATACAGCTGCCTAAAGAATTAGCAGTTGTGAAATGTGCTGCTCATGGACAAGGAGATGATTTTGTGACAGTTGGCAATCGATACGCAAATGACATTGCTCAATATTGCGCTAAGAATAACCAATCAATTAATCGGGAACGAGAAGGTGAAATGTCTTTTTGTTCTGTGATGTTTACTAATGTCTTAGAGACGTGGGATGAAGTGAAACAGTTGCAGGATGAGGCAGAGGAGGAAGAAAAGAAAGATTGGATCAAGGCAGGTTGTGCCCCAAGAGAGACAGACCATGTTTGGGTCTATAGAGATGGCAGACCAGTAATGCCGAACTCCATGCTGTCAGCAATGGCAAGGATGTATCATGGACAGGGACATTTGGGAAGGGATGCGATGATCAGGTCTTTTAAACAAACCTGGTACAATGCAAAGTTCAGGACAATTGCAGAAAGTATCTGTCAAAGATGTTTGATTTGCCAGCAATTTAACACTGGGAAAAAGACAGTGGTGAGTCTGGGAACAATAGGCAGAGAAGGAGGTCCTTTTACAAGAATGCAGATTGATTTCATTGAAATGCCCCAAGTAAACAGACTAAGGTATGTACTAGTGGTAGTCTGTTTGTTTTCAAGATGGGTTGAGGCCTATCCGACTAGGAGAAATGATGGAGTAACAGTGGCAAAATTACTGTTAAGAGAGTTGATTCCTAGGTACGGATTTCCGGTAACGATTGAGTCTGATAGAGGTGGACACTTCTATAATGAACTCATGAGTTTGATTTGTGAAGCATTAAGCATACAGCAGAAGCTACATTGTGCATATAGACCAGAGGCTTCTGGTGTTGTTGAGCAGATAAATGGTACAATCAAGAACAGGATTGGTAAGATGTGTTTAGCCACTGGTATGAAATGGCCCGATATCTTGCCTCTAGTGCTAATGACTATTAGATCTACTCCAGATAGAACTACTGGTTTAAGTCCGCACAAAATCAAAATGGGACGTGCAATGCGACATGCATATGTACCTGTCAATAAGTTGATGACAATAACTGATGACATGATTTTGGATTACTGTAAAGGCCTGGCTGACGCAGTTCATTCTGTGTTTCACCAGATTGGAGAAGAAGCTACCACACTTGAGAAGAAGCAAGCTCATGATCTGAGTCCAGGGGACTGGGTAAGGATTAAAGTTCACAGAAGAAGAAATTGCTTGGTTCCAAGGTGGGGAAGACCAAGACAAGTCATTCTAACTACGACAACTGCAGTGAAGTGTGCTGGTGTGAAAAACTGGGTACATGCGAGTCATACTCTGAGAGTTCCAAACCCAAAAGATGGGACTGGTAGAGAGTATTTTGAAGAGTCAGATTCCAGTGATGATGAAGACCCAGAACCAGTGAGAAAAGATCAAAGTTCGGGAAAAGAAGCAGAAAAGACTTCAAGAGAACCATTGAGAATCTCAGAAAGGAGATCAGATTCTGTAAGAGAGCCTGAAATTCCAAAAAGCAGTGGAGGAAAAAGAAAAGAAAAGAGCAGTTCCACAGAAATTACTCCTGAATCAGAAGAGGAGGAGATTGAAGAACCACTTGAGATTATACCTTAAGAAGTAGGGTCAGAAGAAGATAGAGAGGGACAGATTGCGGAAGACCCCCGAGGAGGTGTAGGGAACATTCTTGACAAGCTAGGTGAAGGGACAAGTAGACAGCAAGAAGATTGCGTGTCGGAGACCCGAGGAGGGACAGAAGTAGGGAAGTCTCAAATAGTGGTGAAAAAGACTGTGGAGCGAAAGAAAACTGCTGAAGAACAAGAGGCATTTGAAACAGAATCGGATGAAAGTGAGAATGGAAAATCAGAAGGTCGAGTTCTGAGAAAGAGAACTTGGATTGGAGAAAGAAATAATACAGAAACGAGACCGAAAAAGGTTGTAAGAGGAGATTTTTGGCCTAACAACAGAGTAAAGAGGCTGAGATACAGACTGATAAGAGGGAATACACCGAAAGCTGAACAAGTGAATGAGGTGTCGAGTCAAAACGAAGTAAAGAGGAAGGAACAAAAGGAGTCAAGAGAACCTGAGGAGATAAAGAGAATTAGAAAACCCAACCAAAAGTACAGATCACCGGAATGGTCTTATGTGGCACTGTCTGAAGAAGGAGAAGAAGAAACAGTGAATCGAGACAATCCGGAGGGGATCTTGAGAAAAGTGGTTGAGGAAAAGGAAAAGTCTGTTGGAATCTTAAAAGTTATCCTGACTGACATTGGAGAAGAGTCGGATGCACAGGATGTTGTTGATGATCTGATACAATTTGATGTTGCTGAAGAAGAAGGAGTGAAAAGTGATGAATATCCAAATTGAGTGAACAAAAGAAATCACTTGGAGAAAAGTGAAAAGGAGAAAGTCTGAAATTCAGCTGTCTGAAGTAATCCAAAGTTCGAGAAATTTCAGTAGTGGAGTAGTAGAGGCTAAGTCAAAAGACAAGGTCAAAGTAGTAAAATGGCTAACATAGAGAATAACCAAAGTAACCAAAGTAGATGTGCCTTCTTAAGAAGATGGTGGAGAATGTGCTGCTGCTGTACTGGATTATTAATGCTACTATGGGGTGTTTTAGCTTTATTAGTTACATTTAGAGTTACAATAGGTACATTTGAAATACATACTGAGAATGAGACTAATGTGGAGAAGAGTTCGCAAAAAGTAGTTCCAACTAGAATTAGTAATACTTACATGCATAAAGATAGGTCAATTAATGATTTTTCTAGTAATGTTTTTTCAAAGTTGTTATACGAATATGTGAAAACAATGGAAGTTAGGGATGCTACGTTTGTATGCAACTACCTGCATCCGTTTCAGAGGGTGTTACTTATCACCATTTACCAGCTACGTATGGAATTTCTTGTAGTGTATTAAGTAGTGTTTTTTATTTGTTAGGGAAAATAGATTATAAGATGTCTAACAGAGATAGTATTTTTGGGCACTTGCCAATAAACAAAGAGCTGAATCCAGCTAAAGAAGCTAACATTTTTGGTGAGATTTTTATTGAGAAAGAAGAATTAACATTAGATTACATTTTTAAGAATAATTTAACTTGCAGTTTGGAAGAAGAGGAGAAAGCTTTCCTAAACATGGTGGAGGAAAGGAGATTGAGCATGCATGAAAAGGCAGGGAAATACAAAGTGAGTGAGACAATTTGGGACATTGAGATGGGAAAAGAATTAAGAAATGGGGTTAGTCCAACTTTAGCTCTAGATGCACCACAGAAGGGTAAACTGTGCATTACAAGAGGGAAATCCCAATATGATACATATTTTGTTGGGACTAGTGAATGTCATGATACATACTTCATTGCAGCAGGATGGGGTTTCAGAGGTGGAGAAGATACAATTTTTCCAGGAGTGTATTATGTTTGTGGGAACAAGGCTTATTACAAGTTGCCTGACCATTGGTATGGCACGTGTTATGTGGGCCTGGTTTTTCCAAAGATCTTTCATATAGATAGAATAGAAGATGTAGAACATATTAATTTGCTAATGCGCTTCAAGAGGGAAACTTGGTCTGAAATAGTGGGTGACATTTTTGGAGCTTTAATTCCAGCAGTGGGAATTTCTTTGAATGCTTATGGGATTCGGAAACTGTCAACAGTGGTGGATCGCTTATCGACAAATACCGCTGGAGGGTTTCTTTTGGTGAATACGGAACTAATTGCCGTACGTGCCATGTCTATGCAAAATAGACTTGCCCTTGATATTCTATTAGCTAAGGAGGGTGGAGTTTGTGGAATGCTAAAAGTTCAACATTGTTGCACTTACATTCCAGATGAAAGCAAAGACCTGAAGGTCTATATAAAAAATATTACTGATTTGCATGAAGAATTAGTACCACTTGAAGCTGAAAGTATTTGGACTAAAATAGCTAATAAAATAGTTGCTGTTAAGAGTTTTATTGCAAAAATAGGTAGTACTATTATAGGTAAGATATTGTTTCCTTTAACTTGTATAATTGTTGCTTTATTGATATTGAGATTGGTGTGTTTGTGTTGTAAAAACAGGGGAGGGAAAAAGAAATTAATTAAAAGAAACAATGTGAAGAGAAATAAAAGGTTGAAAAGAGAACCACAAGAAATTGAATTAGAATAATTAAGGGAGAGTGTCTAGAGGGATGATGAAAGAGTGTCTGGTGTGTAGTGTTGTGTAAGGAGAAAAAGACATTTCCAATTTCTCCTAAAATGGGACTAAATTTCACTAATTTTTTTTTTTGGGTTGTTTATTTGGTGATAATATCACCAAAGGGGGGATTGCTGGAGCAGAGTTTTCTGATGAAAATCTATTGGGTTTTTAAGCTCTGGTTTGTCTATTTGTCATAATTAAAATTATTAATTATTAATTATTAATTATTTGTTTTGTGTAAATGTTTTAAACTTACCAACATGTACTAATGAGAAGAAAACCGACACGTGGGAATGCTTTCGTTTGCTATTTAATAAATGTGCATGTTTTATTAAATAAACGTTGCTGAGTGCTGTTTATTTTAAAGCACGAAACGCTTTTGAATTAATGCTTTCCTGTGTTGCAAAGGCTAGGCTAGGCTAGATAATTACATACACATAAGGGTATTAGTGGGGTTAACACTGTTTAATCACTATGCTGTGGTAACGTTGTTTTTGTCTCTTTTAATTAAGATGGTCTATTTTGGCCTAGAATAAAATGGCCGCCGTTTGCAGCCTGGCCTCGAGTGAGAGATTTGTGATGAGAGGGCCTTGCTGAATATGGTCGAAGTCATCTGACCACAGTCTTCGCCTGGTTAAAATTTTCCGTGAGGACAGCAGCAGTACTGGGCGAGTCTCCCAGAAACATTTGAATAGCCTTGGAGGACAAAGGAGCCATAATGAATGAACTGAATGTACTCTGAAGTCATCATGTTAGTTCCGAGGGAATGTGGATGTCGAAAGATAAATTTTTTAGTTCCTGTTCTGTCTTTTTATTTTTGTGATTTTTTCTGAGCGGAGATTTTCCAAATGTAGCGATGCTACATCCTTTCCTGCTCGCTCTGCTCAGCGGTTCAGCGGACGTTCAGAACATTTTATGTTTCTATAATATTGCAAGTTTCTTTATAAATATTGTTAGCCTAGAGAGGGTTTGAGGCCACCTTGCCACTTCTTCCCAAACCTGCGTTGGTGAGGATCGATGCTGTGAGGACGGTGACTCGGGAGATTTCTACTGAGAGACTTGTCCTGATGACCCATTCTGACATTTAGCTAGAATAGGTAATTATGAGAAAATGATTTATTCTGATTGATTTCCTTTGACTAATTTTAGATAAAGAACCATAATTTTAAATACGGTGTTGGTGATTATTTCTTGTCAATTATTGAGTACTCTATTTGATTATTGTTGTATAGATTGTTTAGATTATGACTCAGGACAATTACAATAACTAGGTCTTATCGACCTCAGTGTAGATGTGGGGTGCTTAGGAGTTTTCTTTCCACAGGTTCAGTGCTGGTAGAGTATTTGAGTGTATGTTAGTGAAATGGGCCCTAGTGTATGATGAGTGTATGTGCGTGTAACTGTGAAATTACTCTATCCGTGGAAGTAGGGAGATTTTGTACACCCCAATCTGCATCACTACTGCCCCTAACGTCTGACGGGACTCCCGCGGCTATTCCACCGCGTGCCTCGTGCGGCCCTTCGGTTGCCACGAAAGGCAACCCCACGTCCTTTTCGGATCAGACTGGGTTCATCCATACCCACTGGCTGTTTTATTTACTCATGGCTCCTTGCTGGCTCGCGTTCACTGTAATTCACCTGATCCCATCAAGCCTCAATTAGAGAGCAACTTCCCAGGCATTTGCTTAATTGCTTAGTCCTGATAATGATCCTATAACCCTGTTGGGGATCAAAACGTCGTCGACACTTACATCTTAACTTTAAACTGTAATTCATGATAATTGTGGAGTACAAGATGTATTTTTGATTGTGACTTCTGCTAATTTACATTCTCAATCTAAAGTCACTTTTAAGTCACCTGCCTGTAGTAAGGAAATCAGCTGATTTCCAAATAGCCTGTCACGTCCTGATCGCTGACCTTTTGTGTATTGTTTTGTTTTAATTATTATGTGAATAAAATCTTGTAACTGTCAATTAAGACACAAATAGACCCAATCTTGATTGTAACATTGTGGTTAACTACATCATTTTACCTTGTAAGGGAACACTGTCTCTTAGAAATAGCTACTACCCTTGGTCCTTTTTTGACTACAAGGGTTTCCTTGTTTCCCTTTCTGATCTGTTTTTATGCAGGCACATTTTTACTGGGCAATTTCTGCATTTACGACTCATAAAGTTCTATAGTATGTCCTTTTGCTACGGGGCAAACAGATCGAAA
The DNA here is from genome assembly GCF_964204655.1 of Triturus cristatus. Classification (NCBI taxonomy): domain Eukaryota; kingdom Metazoa; phylum Chordata; class Amphibia; order Caudata; family Salamandridae; genus Triturus; species Triturus cristatus. Next base: position 1,269,954,799 of record NC_140585.1, on the reverse strand, counting down.
AATAATTGATCATATGCAGATTTGCAGTGTCTGGCGGTCTAGTGTGTTATGTTCTCTCTTATTGTCATTTTGCTGCCTTCTCGTTACTCTTTCTCTAACCATCTTCCACTCTCATTTATAGTGCCCTCTTTCAGTGCTGTAAGATTATAGTCACTATCCGTTAACTACTTCTGTATGAACCTTTCTTCTCTTCAAGTACTAATTTAGCACTGTAGCTTAAGTTGCAATGATATTCCTGTTTACTAAGCTCTTTAAATAGTCATGGACTTTTTCAAAGTTTTCACCCTGGCCTGTACCATTCCAGAGGATAAGAGGGCCATCATAGCAGGTCCTGTGAGTGCATTGTAAGTTTGACAGATGGCTCCGTCGACATGACAGAGCTGTACAGCAAACTTTTAATGTTGTTTTTATTTTCAAAAAGAAAATCTCAAAGCGGGATCTTTTTGAAAATAAAATAAACAATGCCCCCCTTGACATGGAGGCTTTCTCCCACAGGGAGGAGGGGGTAATTGAGCACTTTTTACTGCCCCTTACCAACAGGATTTTCCTGGCACTAACGGCCACTGAAAATCGGCTGTATGTCTGCCCAGCTAAATGGGTGGGTGGATACACTGGCAAATCTCTGGAAACCCTTATTCCATTGGGCTGTTGGAGGGGTGTGACCACAGCAGAGACGGTGCAGTGTCCACTTTCATCAAACCTATGGTCTGCTTTATTCTAAATCAGGTGGGTGGAGAATAATGTTGGCAGGGAGGGAACTCTGTTGCTGTGCAGATGGACTGCCATCTCCACCAACATTTAATGTAGGCCCCACGTTCCCACTCTGTGCCCTAACTACTATTTTAATTCTTTTGGGACCAACCTTTATTTAAGGTCTCTCCCAACTCTTCTTTTACCTGATCTGATTTTTCTTTCAGGCACTAGAATGATGCTATTTTGTCTCTTGCAAATCGTGAGAATTTCAACAAGTAATGCAAATCATATCATTTGTTGGCATTTGCATTTATGGATGTCAGAAATTCAGACTATAACTAGGAAAGCCATGACCCATTAGAACTGAGCACTATCCTACTAGGGTCATCTTATGATTAATAAACAGTACCTCACAATGTTAATGAAGGCTTTTTTTTATTTCAAGTTCTCTTACTTACCATCGCTCTCAACACTGTAGAAGGACATTGGGTCAGAGGCCAATAATGGTAGGGAGACGGCGAGGAATACCAGAAGCAGACACGCCATCTTATACTCTTCCTCCGGTGAGACATTTTCTGCCAGGGAGAAAAAAAACAGTTTAATGAAAAGAGGGAACAAAATGTAGGTATTCAGATTTATCTATGCAGCCAATCAGTTTTCCTCGCCACCATCATTTTTCTGCAATGTTAGAGAAGGAAATGGTTTGATGGATGAAACTGGCCCGTGAGGTTGAAAACTGTTTTTACTGTGCTGAATAGAAATAGCAAGCATTCGGGATGTGCTTTCCTGGACTGGTACTTTTAGCGTTTGGAAATGTTAACAAAGCCCCACTGATAATTTGAAGCCCCGGCTTCCCAATGGACCTTCGGGAAGTCAATCCAACTATTCAGAAAGTGATCAATGATAGCCACAAAGTTTCACGATTAGCCAGAAAATATACTAAGGTAATCAGCATAGTCAGTGTGTATTCTGTAACCCATCAGTCTTGTTGAATTCAAGATTATCTGGTAGTAGTGATGGAGCGGGTAGTACAAAATTATACCTCCCCCATTTCTGCATGTTCGTACTAATTAGAATAATCTATTAATTGTAATAATATTAATATGTTTTGAGTGGTACTTAACCAACCTTACTAATGTAGGAATTACACGTGGGATTTGCATTTTGCATGGCTAAAATAACTTGTAAACTAATATACGAACGCATACTAATACTAGAAAAATAGAATATTGCATGATGTATGTTGCTTTTGTGACGTCATTGTAAGTTGCACCAGATGACATCATTGGGTGAATATAAATGCTTTGAATGTCGCAAATATGCTAGATAATTACATACACATAGGGGAATTAGTGAGGGTTATACATTTTATTCGTTATTCCCATGTTTTAATTACTTTTGTGTTTGTTTCGCTTAAGTTGACCGATTGGGCCTATGACAAAATGGCCGACCAACGTACACGACGAGACCGCTACCATTCCACAAGGTTTCAGACCAAGTGCGCATGTCCCAGGCTCCTGAACAAGTGGCCTCAAGATGACCTACACAGCCTGTACCCAAACAATGTCACGACTGGACTTTTGCCGAGAGCTTTAACAATGGACAATTTTTGACAACCGAATGGATCATGTCTGACGGAGTGACATCATAGACTTTGGGAGACCGAAACGGAAGATCTTAACCAACCAATCAGAAGTGCCCAAAACTGACTTTCGTTACATTTAGTCATTTCTTTCATTATAAAAAGATGGGCGAATAGTGAGTTGTGCGGACCTTTTCTTTTTCCTGACGTTATGCTGACGGAGAGGACGGTGACACTGCAGGACAGCTGTTTCCCTGAATCTTTGACAGACTAAATTGCTGCCCATTTCCCTGATGAACTGAGGACTCTCAAAACTGATGGGCATTGATTGATGCGTACACGCTTATGGTCCAGACCCAATCTTTGGGACTGTAGCGTGCTGCATGACGACTTGATTGACTTAGAGGACGACTAATAGCCAGATTAGGTCAATATGGTGTTCTATGGTTTGATTAATGTTTATTAAAATTTGCATTAATTAGATAAACAATATTATTGATTAACGAGCAAATGTGTTGGGTTATTTATTGAGAAGGAATAGATTAAGATTTGAATATAAATGAAAGATGATTAAAATTCACTTCTCCAACTCAACTAAATGATCCATCGGCTAAGTAGAAGGAATATCTTGAGGTTCAGAATTAAGATGTACTGGATTAAGGATATGTAGTGTATGTTTATGTAAATAAAATTCCTCTAGGTTATAAGGTATTCTTTCCACGTCAGCGATTGGAACACTTATCTCTCCCGTAAGAGCAGACCAATGAAGTGTGAGTATTGGTGTTATGGGCCCCACCAATGAATATATTGAGTTAAAGTGTAAGTGTGATATTTGGTCTGTGACGAAGGGAGGATTTGAAATTCCACGCTGCATCAGTTTTTCTAGTAGCAGGATGATGGTTTTTATTGTTTTGGTTTAGGTGATTATTGCTTGTACATTGCTTATTGATATTGATTATTGATTGGTATTGGTTTATGTATTAACACTCTATGTTGAGTCGCGTCAGGTTTTATGTTGTCTGCATGGCTTCTGGGATGTGGGAAGTTGGAAGTTTGTAAAAGTTACGTAGTAGAGCAGAGGTAAGCGCTGCTCTCGGGAAAGACGGAATTGTTGTTACCCTGTAGGTACACCGGGGAAAACGTGTAACGATTGAAGTTGCACGATGCATTGCCTGGGTTCGATTCGGTAGCATCGTCGTGTGTTGCCATTAGAGACATTTTCTGTATGAGGGAAGTATGCATGATAGCGAAGGTTACCTGTGAAATATTGGTCTTAGGTACCAGGAGGCCAGAAGGTACTCTGATAACGCTTATCACTGGAAAGGTAGCAGGTATTCTCTAAGCTTGTTAGAAGGACAAAGTAGAGGGAAGTGCTATTTTGTTAACAAATGGTATAATTTTGTAAGTAGGGCAGACTGTTCGCTGCTCTCGGGAAAGACAGAATTCTGTATTGATGTACTACATTTTATGTGTGAAAGTGCGTGAATGAAAAGGCATTCCGGTTAATTGTGAAACTCTGGGTGTTTTTCTCAGGAGCATTGGGTCTCCAACAAGGTGTTTTAATTCTGGAGAAACAATTAGCAAATGCTTGCTAGAAGGGTAAGGTAGAGGGATGTGCTACTTTATCAACGGAAGTAACGATTCTGTAGTAGGGCAGAGGTAAGCACTGCTCTCGGGAAAGACGGAATTCTTGTGAAAAAGGTCTTTTGCTATTCTTTGGTTAGTGAAGCGGACAATGGTGGTTTTTTCATGTTGTTACTAACAGATTTGTAGATTCGAAAAACAAAAAAAGCTTGCCGAGAGTATTTTTGTAAAGGAGGGGTCAACTGTAGCATGAGCTGCGGCAGCGGCTGCTGACGTCAGAAAGACCGCGCTGGGATTGGCCAGCCAGTTAGAAACATAAACGCTCCTGATTGGTGTGTTAGTGTATGCCGCGCTAGGATTGGAGAATTGCAAAGGTGACGTAGTTGCTCCGGATTGGTGCGTTAGTGTGAGTCACGCTACGATTGGTCAGATTAGTGGTACAGTTATAAGGAGAGACTAGTGCTATACGGAAAACAAAAAAGATGTATCACTGTCCACCAGAAAAGGAGAAAAAATCCTGGATTGGGAGAATTAAAAAGTGGTTTAAGAAGGACAAACCGATTGTGACTAGGGAAGGACAATTACTTCCTCCACCTAAAACCCCCGCATCCTTTATGGTTGCGAAATAGGGATATCATACTTGTATTTGGTTAGACAATTGGGTAAAATATACCAAGAACGACGGAGTCTTGGCATTTCCAGAGCATGGTTCATTTAATTTAGCAGTTTTGAGAAATTTGAGAGAGAAAATGATGAATCTAGAACCAAGACCTAGACCAACACAATTTGAAGCATTGACAGAATGGGAAGATGAAATGCACGACCGAGAGAGTCAGAGGAGTGGCGGAAGATATAGGTACATGTTTGGTAGATCATATGGACATGAGAATCATGATGACAGAATGAGAAGGTGGCGGAAGGCGAGTATGACTGAAGGTCTATTTCCTGTAAGAACCGCAGAAGAAATTGGAGGTAGACAATGCACAGAAAAAAAGCATAATGTTGAATCAAGAGGTTATGGAGTGAATGAATCGGAGGATGATGTTCTTGATGGCATGTTTTATTAAAATCCACCTCTGTATCAGCCAGAACCAGAAATGTTGACACCAAGTGCCCCAATTAGAGAAACTTTACGAATCATTAAGTCAGAACCAGTGTCCCAAGATTTAGAGAAAGGTAATTCCATTAGAGAGGTAGAGAGAAAATCAGATGAAAAGGTAAATGGTGAAAATCCGGCAGAATTAGCAAAAACAACTTTAGAATTAACTGAAAAGATATGAGAATTGACTAAAAATCTAGAAGCTGTGACTGTTCCAGTGACGATAGGCCCTGTGATGCCTATTTTTGATAAACAAAAAGATAGCGCAGATTGTTTAACAGTTCCTTATAATAGCAATAAACAAGCTGAGAAGCCAAAGCAGAGCCAAAATGAAAACTTATTGAGGCAGAAAATGAGTATGATCGAACCAAATGTTTCAAGTAACTATTTTATAGGCCAAAATTTAGCGGAAAGAAATACAATGACAGTGGAAAATCCAGTAAGTCCATCTACAGATGAATTAAGTGAATGGTTGAGAAGCTTGCAGAGAAAAGACAAAGAATCCCAATCAATAGATGTGGCCAAATTACGAATGGTACTGGAAGAGATTTAATAGTAGGAACTATCCCCACAGAGAAATTAAAAATTTATCAAGATGAGGAATTACTATTTTTGTGCAAAAGTGTAACATGGAGAGCAAACAATCTGCCCGAAAGACTAGAAGAAGTAGCAAATTAAATGGGTATAGATATTGAAAAGGTAAAGGCCTTACAAAAACCATATTGAATAGATTTCACTGAAAAAGATATTGAAAATTTGAACACCACAGGACGGATAAGTCAGATTAAGGAAATAATTATCTTGCTGAGAAAATGGGGAGATGTGGATAAATGGAGAAGCAGGTGGTACCGAAAACAAGATGATGCCCTAGATAAAACGTTTGCAGCATTCCCTGTAAGAGAAAAAGAAAAGGTAGTAACAGAATGCCCCATGAGAGAAATTCCAGGAGGAGGATATGTACATGTTCCATGGACGAGGACAGGATATTTTGTCTTTTACAAATGGTTTCCCTCGACTACGTGAAAAAAAGCCTGTCGAGTGGTATAGGCAAGTGGATAGATTTGTGAAGTTGTCTAAAGTACTATGGATTGATCTGAATAGTCTATTTTTCATAATAGTACCAGCAGATTTATGGACAGAGTGCAAATTAATGATCAATTGGCCAACTCAGGAACACCCTAGAGATCTAAAAACTGGAGCTCCTGATCCCGAGGTAATGAAGAAATATGAACAGGTTATCGCCTTTCTGAAAAGCAAAGTACCTCCTAAAGAGACAGATTGGGTGAAAATTGACAGAACACTTCAGGAAAGCAAAGAGTCAGTACATGTGCATATTACGAAAGGCTGATTTTGGCCTTCAAACAGTTTAGTGGTGATGAAAATTTAAGTGAAAAGGATTTAAGTCTTTTTTGTATACAGATTTGTATATGGTCTACGTCCAGAGATTAGTGAAATGATAAAACAACATACTGTAAACTGGCAAAATAATAAAATAGACGAAGTATTGAGATATGCAAAATATTTCAGTGGTGAGATTTAAGCAAAACAGCGAAAGTTAAAAGAAAAGGCTATGTGGGCACAAGTAAAGGTAGCAGAGGGACAGGAAGCTCAATTAGTGGAACAAGTGAATAATACAGGCCCGAGACAAAAGTTCATTCCTGGGAAAGGTAAGGGAAATTTTAATATAAAAGAAGCTAAAAAGAAATTCCCATGTCATAATTGCAGTAGAATAGGGCACTTGAAATCCAAGTGTAAATTTCCCCCAAGTACTAACAATGAAAATGCATCATTGAATCCACAGGTGCAGAATGAGGTGAGTGGTCAACCGCAGCGACAGCAGCAGGTTGTAACCCAACAGAATCAGGTGCCAAAACAGCCTTTTCCACAGAGCAAAAACTCCCAGAAATATAGTAACGAAACAGGATTCTACAACGAAGAACAGGTAAATAAACTGCCACGCGCTAGCGCTGTTTCGCAGTATTGGCTACAACGCGATGAGAGTGATTCAGAAGAGGGTTATTGACGGTGCCGAAGGGAGGAAGAAGAGTGCGTACTTGGCGCAACTCTAGAAGTATACCAGACAGGCCCATTTGTAGATGGGAAGATAAATAATGAAAATATTACTTTCCTAGTTGATATTGGTGCTACTCGATCAACTGTCAGGTCAGCTGATGTTAAGAACCTTCCTCTCTCGGATGAAACGATCCAAGTAGTTGTTGTATCCAACAGACAGATTAAAACTTATCTTACAGAGCCAGTGAAAATTAGCATAGGGAAATTTTCCGAAATGCACCGCTTTGTTGTGTGCGATACCAGTCCTGTGAATTTATTAGGTAGGGATTTGTTGTGTAAGATGAATTGCACTATATTCTGTACCCCTGATGGGATAGCCTTTGAGAACCCGGATGAAGATGTGTTGTATAAAATGACAATGGCAAACAGGGAAAATGAGGTTACCGAAACCTATGTTGTATTTAACCCTGATGAATTACCTAAAGAATTGAAACAGTCTGTAAAAGCAGAAGTTTGGGATTTCACAGGAGAAGATGTGGGATTAATGAGAAATGCAGATCCAGTCAAAATAACAGTGAAGGAAGGAGTAATCTATCCAAATGTCCCTCAATATAAATTGACCCCTGAAATAATTGAAGGAGTTACTCCTGTGATTGAAAAAATGATAAAACAAGGCATTCTGAGAGAAATCACGAGTAGTCCATGTAATTCACCAATTATGGGACTGAAAACGCCTAATGGGAAGTTCAGGATAGTACAAGATCTGAGAAAGATAAACAAAATTGTTGTGTCTTGCTGTCCTATTGTAAGAAATCCATCTGTGATTTTGTATCAGATTCCCCATGATGCAGAATGGTATACTGTGATTGATTTATGCCATACTTTCTTTTCCATCCCATTGCACCATGACAGCCAGCAAATGTTTGTGTTTCGTTTCGGCGAGCGTATTTTGGCTTGGTGCCGAATTCCACAGGGATATACAGAAAGCCCCTCAATATTTATTCAGCTATTGAAGAAGTCTCTGGAGAGTCTAGAAATGCCAGAAAATTCAGTGTTAATTTAATACATCGACGACCTTCTTGTGGCGTCGATAACCCGTGAAGCTTGTGAGATAGACACTATAGTCTTGCTGAATCATCTGGCAGATGGAGGACTTAAAGTGTCACCATCAAAATTACAATTTTGCAAGAAAGAAGTACAATATTTAGGCCACAATATCGAAAGGGGACTGAGAAAGATAACAATAGACAGAATCAGGATCATAAAAGGAATGAGAGCACCCATGACCCAAAGAGAGGTGAGAATGTTTCTTGGAATGGTTGGACACTGTCGTCAATGGATCAGCAATTTCTCGTTGATTGCAAAACCTTTGGTACGGTTGACAAGAAGTGATGTGAGAGATCCCATTGATTTGAACAAAGAAGAATTGGCAGCTTTTAAACGATTGAGAGATGGGTTGTGTGAAGCACCTGCATTAGGTATGCCTGATTATGAGAAAGAGTTTGAGTTGTACTGCAGTGAGAGGAATGGATGTGCACTCTCTGTTCTAATACAGAAGCATGGAAAACTGAGGAGACCAATTGCATATTTCTCATCAATGCTGGATCCATTAGAGGTAGCCCTACCCGGGTGTTTGAAAGCAGTGGCTGCTACCTGCCGGAGTTTGGAACAGAGTGAAAGAATTGTAATGGGATATCCTGTGAAAGTGTTTGTACCTCATGATGTGGCAATCCTTTTAACAAGGAGTCACACTCAGTATATGACACATAGTCGGATGACTAAGTATGAGAAAGTTATATTAGGTGCAACGAATGTAAGTCTTGTGAGATGTTTGAATGTGAATCCTTCAACATTGCTGCCTGATGCTGAGAATGTAGAAGTCAGAGATGAAGCAGATCACGACTGTCTGGATGTACTCGATTTCTGTACAAAACCACGACCTGACATAAAAGATGAACCTTTATCAGAAAGTGATTTCGTCATGTTTGTGGATGGGTCTTGTTTGAGAACAGATGATGGAGTGTTGAGTGCAGCATATGCGGTATGCACATGTTAGAATCCGGGTTCTCTGGTTGGCACAGGTAGGTACTTGTGACAAGCAGGGAACCTTTCCTCTAGTCAGGGTAAGGGGTTACACTCCTAAAATAACCCCTGCTCACCCTCTAGGTAGCTTGGCGCGAGCAGACAAGGCTTATCTCAGAGCGTTATAGGTTACGCATTTGTGAACACATACAGCAACCAAGTGACAACACTACAGATGGACACCACACAGGTTTTTATCTTACAATTAAGGATTCTTTATATAGAGTTACCACAAGACCAGTAAACGACAAAAATACACAATACTGTTACTTTAGATGGTAGAAGTTTGCTTAGTTCTCTTAAGTTCTTAAATGCAACACTTTAAGTCAATGTACCTTAGATGCGACACGCAGGGCAACTAAAGTGTTGCAACGATGCTGATGCGATGAAGTTTTTGGTGCAAAGAAATAAAGACGTGAAGATCTTCCAGATGCGTTACGCTTCTCCGATGTTGCGAGAAGACTCGACTCGATGCGTCAGCTACAGCTGCGTCACCCCTTTACGCGATGCGACAACAGCGGCCTTGGCAGCGGCACTCTTCTCCGACATTTGCTAGATGCTTCCGCTCGATGCGATGCTGCAGCGGCGTCACCCCTTTACGCGATGCGATGACAGCAGCTCCGACGGCGGCACGCTTCTCCGTGGATGCGAGGCGCTTTTCTTGATGCGGTGCAATGCGACAACTACGATGGCTGCGATGGCGACACGCTTCTTCCTCGATGCGAGACTCTTCTCTTGATGCGGTGCAATGCGTCAGCTAAGATGGCTGTGATGGCGACACGCTTCTTCGGCGTTGCGAGACACTTCCGGAATGATGCGAGACGCTTCCGCTCGATGCGATGCTGCAGCGGCGACACCCTTTGCGAGATGCGACGACAGCAGCTCCGACGGCGGCAGGCTTCTTCTTCTTGAGTCACGCTTCCAGCTCCTTGCGACACGCAGTCCCTCAGAAGGCCAACAACAGCAGCAGGCACTTCCAAAAGACTCTGGGGAGCTGGGGGTTGAAGTCCACTGGTCCCGGGACTTCGTTCAGGGGGCAAGCTCAGCACAAGCCCTTGGAGATCTTTTAAGCACAAGTTGAATTAAAGTCTTTGTAGTCTTTTCTCCTCTCCTTTCAGCAGCAAGGCAACCACTGCAGACCAATCCCCCAGGTAAGGGACAGTACTCCTCCTTACAGCTTTCCCAGTTCCTTCTCCTCACGCAGAAGTTCTTCTTGTCAAGCAGGATCTAATTTTGTGGGAGCAGGGTCCCAATACTTATACCCCTAATTCCTTTGTTCCTCTGGGGTAGAGGGGCCTTTGCCCAGTCCAAACCAGTTCTTGAGCACTTTGTTGACATGACTCTGCCTTTCTATTCAGGGTGCAGGGCAGAGACATCAGTCGCTCCACAGGGGGTGGAGGCAGCATTGTGGTGGCAGAGCACAGCCCTATTCAGAGTCCAGGTGCACTCCTCCCACCCATCTGGATGTCAATCTCTCTATTCACCACCAGGCTACCTAGCCCTGCCCCTCTGGGTTTCCCCAGCCCTGTGACTCACACAAACCAGACAGGCAGAGACACATCATAGCAGAGGCGGGCTGAAATGGTTAGGCAAGCAAGTACCAACTTTCTAAAAGTGGTATTTGCAAACACAGAATATTAAAATAAACTTTACTAAAAGATGTATTTTATTATTCTGAGTTCAGGCATTATCAACTCGATTTTCTACCATGTTCCCTGGGTCTTTTAGGATCATAGGATGTAACAATTCTACCAGCCCATTCTGGCCTATGGAGAACAGGTAGACTTACAATAGTGAAAAACGAAAATGGCTGTAATTCACTATTAGGACATGCCAGACACATCAGGGCTTGTCCTACCTTATGCTTACAATGCACCCTGCCCTTGAGCCTACCATAGGGGTGACTAATATGAAGTTAAGGGAAGGTTTAGGGACTGGGAAGTGGGTGCACTTGCCCAGTCAGCATGACAGTACCAGACTGCACGCAGGTTCTGCAATGGCAGACCTTAGACACATTTTACTAGGCCGCTTCTGGGGGTGGCACAACCAGTGCTGCAAGCCCACCAGCGGCATTTGTATTTACACACCCTGGCACTCCTGGTGCACTTACTGGGGTCTGATAGTAAACCAAATAAGCCAATCAGGGAATCCAACCAACATATACATTTTACATAGGGAGAGCATATGCACTTTAGCACTGAACAGCAGTGGTAAAGTGCCCAGAGTCATAGAATAGCCAACAACAGGTCAGAAAAAGTACCGGTGGAAGGTGAAAAGTTTAGGGACCATCCGGCCAAAAGGGCCAGGTCCAACACAACCCCCTTCCAGCCAAAACGCAGGGTAGACCAATCACTACCTTGATGGGCTTCCCTGCTGCGGGCGGTAGAACAAGGACCTGGCCCGCAACTGAAGGGGCAGACTCCAGTCCTACGCCAATCTGAACCTATTGGAATCCCTCTGTCCATACTCTCAGGGCCCACCAAGCCAATCCATGGGGAACCCTTCTCCTTACCTGTGGACACCACCTGTGCAGCCCCGAACCTTAACTGGCTCACAGGTGTGTCCCAACAGACAGACAGCAAAAGGCGACAGTGGCCACTGACAGTAGTCAGGGAGGAGACCCAGGCCGTAAGCCTCTCAGGGATCTCAAACCTCTGTGGCGCCAGGGAGCGGGGGGCAGTAGCCCCAGGTACTTGGCACCCTTTGTCCATTCTCCCTCCTGTCAGGTCAGGTATGACATCCTGGCACTGACCCACCAGCCCCAGGCCTGTACCCGGCAGCTGGACCAAAGACTGGGGTGGCCTCTCCCACACCCGGTCCTCCTCCTTGGGGCTCTGTACCCTTCCACTTGGAGTGGTACCCCCTTCCAGAATTGCCAGGGCACCTGTGGCAGGTGTCCTGCGCAATTTGCCCACCAGTTCAGGGGTTCTATCCTGCAACTGGGCATCCAGGTCGGGGGGGACACCCTGAACCTGGCCCTCCAACCTAGGGTCTAACCCCTTCAGTTGTGCCGGGGTCAGAGGCGAGGACTCCCTCCCTCTGCACCCCCTTCCAGATGGCTGTACCCTCCCACCTGGAGGGGTACACCAAGAAGACAGACTGGTAGGGACACTGATTACAGATGTCACTCCCTCCAGGTCAAACAACACCTGAACCTGGCTCTCCAACCTAGGGTCTAAACCCTCAGGCTGCACCAGGGTCATAGGCGAGGACTCCCTCCCTCTGCACCCCCTTCCAGAGTACTGCATACTCCCAACTGGCGTGGTACCCTTAGAAGCAACATGGGTCAGGACACTGATTACAGTTGTCCCACCCTCCAGGTCAGACAACACCTGAACCTGGCTTCCCAACCCTGGGACCAACCCATGCGGTTGAACGCTCGCCTGGCACACCAGGACTTCCCTGGGAGCACGCATGCCCCCCTGAGGGCGACACATAACTCCGGTGTCGTGTGACAGTCTGCCTGGCGCAGATCTCCCAACCCCTGTCCATTTGACAGTGCGCGAAGATCCCCCAGGACAGAAGTGGTGTCACCATGGTCATTCACTGGGGATGCAGCCCTTCTGGCTGGCCCCTGACCCACTGAATCTTCCACTGGGGACTCCTTCCCCCTCTCACCCCTCACTCTGGACTTCTGCACCCTCCCAACTGGAGCGGTACTGCCAGACACCAGAACTGATGGAGGCCTGCTTACAGACACTCCCCGTTCACCAGACACTAGGGGGTCCCGCACAACGGGCAGCCCCTCAGGACAGACTAGGCTCCCCACCTGGTGTTCCCTTAAAGAACCATCCAGGCTCTGAGACTGTGGTTGGACACTACCGGGACATAACCCATTCTCACTCCTTCCCCTTAAAGACAGGACGTGAGGCCCTATACCCCTCTCACTCCTACAGGACCTAGTTGGGCTGCTCTGAGCCACTTCCACCACAGTGGGTTTGAAGATTCCTGAACCACTCCTCTTGGGATCACTCCCCAATGCCTTTCCAGACCCTTTGGACTCCACCAAAAGGTCTGCCTCCAATGTGAGCTCCCTGCGGTCAGAGAACCCACTCTCCCACAGTTGTTGGCATTGCTCTGGAAAACAGGGACTTACAATATGCTCTCCCATAATTGGATCACACAGCCCCCTAGCAGGGTTAACCAAACTATCCTTCACCTCACCATCCAGTGCCTCACACACGTACTGCACACCCCTCTCCTGAGACTGGCAAGACAGTATCTGACTGTCTCTGTCAAACAACCCACACTCTTCTGGGCGGTCTTCACACTCACATACCAGGACTTCAATTTTGGGGGAACCCCTCTCCCTGCACCTCTCATCTAGAGTCAGTAGAGTGTCCCTCCCACTACTAGGACCATGAACCCCTGCGCCAGTTAACCTATCCCTCTCAGGGACACTGCGCACTACTGGAGCTACCTCATGTCCTTGAACCTCCTGGTGTATGTTAATCCCCTCCTTCAAGTCACGTGCCATGTATCTGGGTGTGTGTACTATTCTCTCTGCACTAGAAAATTCAATATTGCTGCCACCATCTGAGCTGGATTCCTCCTCCCACTCAGCAAAGCTCAATCTCTGAGATACACACATTTCTTGTTGCTGGGCAGAGACACTCATGGTCTCAAGCCTCTCGAGCTCTAAGTCAAGATTCCTCATGATCAACTCTTGCTCCATTTCCATTTTTCTCTCTTCCATTTCCAGCCTTTTTTGTTCCATTGCCAGTTGTCCATTTAGTTTCGCCATCTCTATCTCATGAGCTCTGGTTTCCTTCCTGTCTGCCAACTCCTCTGGAGATAAACTTTTACTAGAAACACTGCTACCTGCAGGGGAAGGGGTTCTCCTTCCTCTTGGACCCACTGGCCCATCCAGCTGCTCATCTGCATTATTATCATCAGTGGCATTCCTAGCTTCTACCCAGGCCCTCAGCGCTTTGTAGAACTCTGCCTCGTTTCTACATCCAGTAGTGCAAACATTAAATTTCTTGCAAAAGAATTTCAGATGTGATAACTTGTAGCTTTCCAGTTTCTCTTCTTCCCATTCGAATTCAGTATTCATAGAGACTATGGATGCTGCTTTCTCTACCATGGTTAAGCTTGGCAGTGCTCAAAAATAGACAGTCCCAAAAGAAATCTACCAATAAGTATTGGTTGCGTTTAAGGTCTGCACTCACTAAGTAGTGTTCACCAATTACTGTACATGAGTCACAAATGCAAGTCCAGAATCCCACCGCTGCCACCAATGTTAGAATCCGGGTTCTCTGGTTGGCACAGGTAGGTACTTGTGACAAGCAGGGAACCTTTCCTCTAGTCAGGGTAAGGGGTTACACTACTAAAACAACCCCCGCTCACCCTCTAGGTAGCTTGGCGCGAGCAGACAAGGCTTATCTCAGAGCGTTATAGGTTAAGCATTTGTGAACACATACAGTAACCAAGTGACAACACTAAAGATGGACACCACACAGGTTTTTATTTTAAAATTAAGGATTCTTTATATAGAGTTACCACAAGACCATTAAACGACAAAAATACACAATACTGTTACTTTAGATGGTAGAAGTTTGCTTAGTTCTCTTAAGTTCTTAAATGCGACACTTTAAGTCAATGTACCTTAGATGCGACACGCAGGGCAACGAAAGTGTTGCAACGATGCTGATGCGATGAAGTTTTTGGTGCAAAGAAATAAAGATGTGAAGATCTTCCAGATGCGTTACGCTCTCCGATGTTGCGAGAAGACTCGACTCGATGCGTCAGCTACAGCGGCGTCAACCCTTTACGCGATGCGACGACAGCGGCCTGGCAGCGGCCTTGGCAGCGGCACTCTTCTCCGATGTTTGCTAGACGCTTCCGCTCGATGCGATGCTGCAGCGGCGTCACCCCTTTACGCGATGCGACGACAGCAGCTCCGACGGCGGCACGCTTCTCCGTGGATGCGAGGTGCTTTTCTTGATGCGGTGCAATGCAACAACTACGATGGCTGCGATGGCGACACGCTTCTTCCTCGATGCGAGACTCTTCTCTTGATGCGGTGCAATGCGACAGCTACGTTGGCTGCGATGGTGACACGCTTCTTCGGCGTTGCGAGACACTTCCGGAATGATGCGAGACGCTTCCACTTGATGCGATGCTGCAGCGGCGACACCCTTTGCGAGATGCGATGACAACAGCTCTGACAGCGGCACGCTTCTCCTTCTTGAGTCGCGCTTCCAGCTCCTTGCGACACGTAGTCCCTCAGAAGGCCAACAACAGCAGCAGGCACTTCCAAAAGACTCTGGGGAGCTGGGGGTTGAAGTCCACTGGTCCTGGGACTTCGTTCAGGGGGCAAGCTCAGCACAAGCTCTTGGAGATCTTTTAAGCACAAGTTGAATTAAAGTCTTTGTAGTCTTTTCTCCTCTCCTTTCAGCAGCAAGGCAACCACTGCAGGCCAATGCCCCAGGCCAGGGACAGTACTCCTCCTTACAGCTTTCCCAGTTCCTTCTCCTCAGGCAGAGGTTCTTCTTGTCAAGCAGGATCTAATTTCTTGGGAGCAGGGTCCCAATACTTATACCCCTAATTCCTTTGTTCCTCTGGGGTAGAGGGGCCTTTGCCCAGTCCAAACCAGCTCTTGAGCACTTTGTTGACATGACTCTGCCTTTCTATTCATGCTGCAGGGCAGAGACATCAGCCGCTCCACAGGAGGTGGAGCCAGCATTGTGGTGGCAGAGCACAGCCCTATTCAGAGTCCAGGTCCACTCCTCCCACCCATCTGGATGTCAATCTCTCTATTCACCACCAGGCTACCTAGCCCTGCCCCTCTGGGTTTCCCCAGCCCTGTCACTCACACAAACCAGACAGGCAGATACACATCATAGCAGAGGCGGGTTGAATTGGTTAGGCAAGCAAATACCAACTTTCTAAAAGTGGTATTTGCAAACACAGACTATTAAAATAAACTTTACTAAAAGATGTATTTTATTATTCAGAGTTCAGGCATACTAAACTCGATTTTCTACCATGTTCCCTGGGTCTGTTAGGATCATAGGATGTAACAATTCTAACAGTCCATTCTGGCCTATGGAGAACAGGTAGCCTTACAATAGTGAAAAACGAAAATGGCTGTAATTCACTATTAGGACATGCCACACACATCAGGGCTTGTCCTACCTTATGCTTACAATGCACCCTGCCCTTGGGCCTACCATAGGGGTGACTAATATGAAGTTAAGGGAAGGTTTAGGGACTGGGAAGTGGGTGCACTTGCCCAGTCAGCATGACAGTACCAGACTGCACGCAGGTTCTGCAATGGCAGACCTTAGACACATTTTACTAGGCCGCTTCTGGGGGTGGCACAACCAGTCCTGCAAGCCCACCAGCGGCAGTTGTATTTACACGCCCTGGCACTCCTGGTGCACTTTACTGGGGTCTGATAGTAAACCAAATAAGCCAATCAGGGAATCCAACCAACATATACATTTTACATAGGGAGAGCATATGCACTTTAGCACTGAACAGCAGTGGTAAAGTGCCCAGATTCATAGAATAGCCAACAACAGGTCAGAAAAAGTACAGGTGGAAGGTGAAAAGTTTAGGGACCATCCGGCCAAAAGGGCCAGGTCCAACAGCACAGTTGCAGCATGGAAGCGTCCTACCTGAAAGGAGTAAAATCGGCACAAGTAGCTGAACTTGTTGCTTTGACGAGAGCATGCAAGATTGGGAAAAGTGTGAGAGTGACTGAGAACTGACAGCCAGTATGGCTTCGGAGTCGTACACGACTTCGGTCAAATATGGCTGCAGAGAGGGTTTTTGACATCAAGTGGAACTCCCATTGAGAATGCTGCAGTGGTTGGAAAATTGCTTGAGGATATACAGCTGCCCAGGCAATTGGCTGTTGTGAAGTGTGCTGCCCATAGTCAAAGTGGTGATTACATCGCCACTGGCAATACATATACCAACGACATGGCTCAATACTGTGCACGTAACCAGAATTCCATTAACAGGGCCAAGGAGAAAGAGGTGATTTCTTGTTCTTTGATGTTTGCTAACATTGTGGGTACCTGAGAAGAAGTGAGACAATTACAGGAAGAAGCAGGTGATGAGGAAATGAAGCAGTGGATAAGAGCAGGATGTGCACCAAGAGAGAAGGATCATGTGTGGGTCTATCGGGATGGAAGACAAGTTATGCCTGATAGCATGATGTCTGCCATGGCCCGGATGTATCATGGACAGGGACACATAGGGATAGATGCTATGATCAGGTCATTTAAGCAGACCTGGTACAATGCAAAATTCAGACTTGTAGTAGAAAGTCTTTGTCAGGGATGCCTAATATGTCAGCAATACAATCTTGGAAGAAAGACAGTAGTGAGCCTGGGAACAATAGGTCGAGAAGGAGGGCCTTTTACCAGAATGCAAGTGGATTTCATTGAGATGCCTCCCTGTAACAGGTTGATGTATGTTTTAGTTATGGTCTGCCTGTTTTCTAGATGGGTAGAGGCATTCCCAACAAGAAGAAATGATGGAATGACAGTGGCAAAATTACTTTTGAGGGAATTTATCCCTAGATTCGGATTCCCAGTAACAATTTAATCAGACCAAGGAGGACATTTCCATAATGAGATCATAAAATTGATTTGTGAAGCATTGAATGTACAACAAAAACTACATTGTGCCTACCGACCAGAAGCTTCTGGTGTGGTGGAACAGATGAATGGTACTATCAAAAACAGGATAGGGAAAATGTGTTTAGCCACAGGTATGAAATGGCCTGATGTCTTGCCTCTGGTACTCATGACTATTAGATCAATTCCAGACAGAACTACAGGGTTGAGCCCCCATGAAATTATCATGGGACGGACGATGCGACATGTGTTCATACCAGTCAACAAGCTGATGACTATAACTGATGACATGGTGTTGGAATACTGTAAAAACCTGGCTGACGCAGTTCATTCTGTGTTTCATCAGGTTGGAGCGGATGCCACCACCCTTGAAAAGAAGCAAGCCCATGATCTGAGCCCAGTGGACTGGGTGAGAATAAAAGTACACAGAAGAAGAAACTGTTTGGTACCAAGGTGGGGAAAACCACGACAAGTCATCTTGACCACAACAACAGCTGTGAAGTGTGCTGGACTGAAAAACTGAATTCATGCAAGTCATACATTGAGAATTCCAAATCCAGTGGAGAGCACAGAAAAGGAGTATTTTGATGAATTAGAATCCAGTACTGAATCGGATGACGAAGAGCCAAATACAAAAAAAAACCCTGAAAGGGGGAATCAGAACCAAGTCTAACATCTGTCCCCAGAAGTATTTCCATGAGAAGAAGGTTACAGATTTCTGATCCCAGCTCAGACTCAGAGATTGAACAAGGAACTCAATGTTCTAGGAAAAGACAAGGAAAGGACAAAGAAAAAGACAGTGAAGAGACAATAAAAGAAATTACTGAAAGAGCAGTTCCAGATGAAAGATTGAGAGAGATTCCACTTGAAATAACACATTTAGATGGACAGGTGCTAGATACAGAGAGAGAGGGAAAGATTACTGTGGAAGACCCCCAAGGAGGTGTAGGGAACTCCAACATTCAGTCAGAAGTAGGGACAAGTAGTCAGCAGGAAGATTGCGTGCCGGAGATACGAGGAGGGACAGAAGTAGGAGAAACAAAGGAAGTGGTGGAAAAAGAAGCTGTTGAGAGTAAAAAGCAAGTTGAAACAGAGTCAGAGGAAAGCAGAGATGAAGTACCTGAAGGTCAAGTTCTAAGAAAGAGAGCTTGGAGAACTGAAAAGAATGATAAAGGAAGAAAATTGAAAAGAGCAGCAAAGGACGACGTGTGGCCGAATAAATTAAAAAGACTGAGATATCGAATGACACGAAAAAATTCACCAAGGGCTGAACAGGTGAATGAAGTGACGAGTCAGGAGAAATTAAAAGACGAAGAAACCATTGTAATCAAAGAAAGTAAAAGAATAAGAAAACCTAACCAGAAGTATAAGTCACCAGAATGGACGTATGTGGCCCTGCCTTAAGTGAAAGAAGAGGCGGATAGCCAAGGAAATTCAGAGGTGATTGTGCCAGAAGTGGTTGAGGAGGGCGAAGAATCGGAAATCCTGAGAGTTATCTTTTCCGATATTGGAGAAGAAGCGGATGTTCAGGATATTCTGTATTCAGATCACGAGGGAAAGGCGAAAGATGGTGAGATGCCAAACTGAATGAGACCAAAAAGCTGCTAATGGAAAGATAACAAAATATGGAAAAAGACAAAAACTGGTAGAACCAAGTAGGTGCTTAGAGTCTTGGGCTAGACAAATTAGTTGTGAAGTAGAAGAGGCTAAGTCAAAAGACACTGTCCATTTTAACAAAAATGGCAAACACAGATAGTAGAAAAGGTAGATGTATATTTTTGCAAAGATGGTGTAAAATGTGTTGTTGTACAGGATTACTAATGCTTCTGTGGAGCATACTTGCTCTCCTGATCTCATTTAAGGTTACTATAGATACAATAGAAGGATATAGTGAAAACAAAACTAATATAGAAAAGATTCAAAAGGTAGTTCTGACTAGAATAGATAAAAACTATTTACATAAAGACAGGTCTATAACCGATTTTTCTAATAATGTGTTTTCGAAATTGTTGTATGAATATGTAAAGACAATGGATGTAAGGGACTGCTATGTTTGTATGCAGTTACCTGCCTCTGTATCGGATTTTTATCAAACAGGGAAATTAGAGTATTATTTTTCAGATGTAGATAACATATTTTCACAAGTACCATCAATTAACAAGCTAAACAAGGTAAAACCTGCAAAGGTATTAGGTGAATTTTTCTTAGAGACTAAAGAACTAACATTAGAATATATAATTAAAAACAATTTGACTTGCAGTTTAAAGAAAGAGGAAAATACATTTTTAGATATGGTTGAAGAAAGGAGACTGAAAATGCAAAGAAAGGCATCTGAAGGAAAGGTGGAGAAGACAGTCTGGGATGTAGAAATGGAAAAACACTTGAAAGGTGAGACTAGTCCAACTATGGCTTTGGATTGGCCTCAGAAAGGGAAATTGTGTATTAGAAGGAATCAAACTGCATATGATAATTATTTTGTAGGTAATAGTGAGTGCCATGATGCATACCGAATCATGGGTGGTTGGGGATTTAAAGGTGGAAAAGATCCAGTTTTTCCTGGATTATATTTCATTTGCGGGAGCAAGGCATATTATCGTTTGCCAGACCATTGGTATGGCACATGTTATGTAGGCCTGGTTTTCCCGAAGATTTTTCATATGAATAGAGGAGAAGATGGTGTACATAGTTTAGGTAGTTATTTAGCATGTAGTAAGAGAGAATCTTGGTCAGAAATTGTGGGTGACATCTTTGGAGCATTGCTACCAGCAGTGGGAATATGTCTGAATGCAAACAAAATTAAAAGACTTTCAACAGTAGTGGATCGCTTGTCAACAAGCACCGCTGGAGGATTTTTATTGGTGAACACTGAAATGGTTGCCATGCGTTCCATAGTAATGCAAAATCGACTTGCCCTTGATACATTATTGACAAAGGAGGGTGGAGTCTGTGGAATGCTGAAAGTTCAACATTGTTGTACTTACATTCCAGACGAAAGTAAAGATTTGAAAATTTATATTAAAAATATAACTGAACTGCATGATGGAATTGCACCACTGGAGGTTGAAGGTGTTTGGGAAAAGATTGAGAAGAAAATATTAGCTATTAAAGATTTCTTAGTAATCTTAGGTAGTACCTTTTTAGGTAAAATCTTATTTCCATTAACCTGTGTGATTTTCAAAGTATTAATAATAAGATTAGGGTGTATCTGTCGTAAAAGGAATAAAAGTCAGGAAAAGTTAAAAAGAGAAAATTTAAGGAGAAAAGGTAAGAAACAAGAGAGAGATTTGAAGAAATAGAATTAGAGAAAGTTAAGGAGAGTATGTATAAGCCATCGAAAAGAGAAGAGACAGGGCAAACTGAATTATGAATAAAAATAAGAAATCACTTTGAAACTCCATAGAAGAGATACAACATTTTGATGGTGTGGTGATATAATCACCAAAGGGGGATTGATGGAGCGGGTAGTACAACATTTTGTATACCTCCCCCATTTCTGCATGTTCATACTAATTAGAATAATCTATTAATTGTAATAATATTAATGTGTTTTGAGTGGTACTTAACCAACCTTACTAATGTATGAATTACACATGGGAGTTGCATTTTACATGGCTAAAATAACTTGTAAACTAATGTACTAACGCAAACTAATACTAGAAAAATAGAATATTGCATGATGTATGTTGCTTTTGTGACGTAATTGTAAGTTGTACCAGATGACATCATTGGGTTAATATAAACGCTTTGAATGTAACAAATATGCTACATAATTACATACACATAGGGGAATTAGTGAGGGTTAAACATTTTATTCGTTATTTCCATGTTTTAATTACTTTTGTGTTTGTTTTGCTTAAGTTGACCGATTGGGCCTATGACAAAATGGCCGACCAACGTACACGACGAGACAGCTACCATTCCACAAGGTTTCAGACCAAGTGCGCATGTCCCAGGCTCCTGAACAAGTGGCCTCAAGATGACCTACACAGCCTGTACCCAAACAAGGTCATGACTGGACTTTTGCCAAGAGCTTTAACAATGGAAATTTTTGACAACCGGATGGATCATGTCTGACGGAGTGACATCATAGACTTTGGGAGACCGAAACGGATGATCTTAACCAACCAATCAGAAGTGTCCAAAACTGACTTTTGATACATTTAGTCATTACTTTCATTATAAAAAGATGGTAGACTAGTGAGCTGTGCGGACCTTTTCTTTTTCCTGATGTTATGCTGACGGAGAGGACGGTGACACTGCAGGACAGCTGTTTCCCTGAATCTTTGACAGACTATATTGCTGCCCATTTCCCTGATGAACTGAGGACTCTCAAAACTGATGGGCATTGATTGATGCATACACGCTTATGGTCCAGACCCAATCTTTGGGACTGTAGCGTGCTGCATGACGACTTGATTGACTTAGAGGACGACTAATAGCCAGATTAGGTCAATATGGTGTTCTAAGGTTTGATTAATGTTTATTAAAATTTGCATTAATTAGATAAACAATATTATTGATTAACGAGCAAATGTGTTGGGTTATTTATTGAGAAGGAATAGATTAAGATTTGAATATAAATGAAAGAGGATTAAAATTCACTTCTCCAACTCAACTAAATGATCCATTGGCTAAGTGGAAGGAATATCTTGAGGTTCAGGATTAAGATGTACTGGATTAAGGATATGTAGTGTATGTTTATGTAAATAAAATTCCTCTAGGTTCTAAGGTATTCTTTCCACGTCAGCGTTTGGAACACTTATCTCTCCTGTAAGAGCAGACCAATGAAGTGTGAGTATTGGTGTTATGGGCCCCACCAATGAATGTATTGAGTGAAAGCGTTAGTGTGATATTTGGTCTGTGACGAAGGGAGGATTTGAAATTCCACGCTGCATCAGTAGCAGAATAGATCATGTGGAGAATACACTATGGGCCACATGTACAAAACCTTTTTGAGGTCAGAAATGGGAATATTCTGCGAATTGGTCCATTTTGTGAATGCAAAGTGACATTTTGACCTGTACCAAACCCAAATAATGATTCTGTAACCTGTTAATGAATCGCAAATTTGGGTTTGCGATATGACTTTAGGAAGGGGCGTGTTGAAAGCATCCCTTTCTAATTCCAAATCATAGTGGTATGTATGAATGTTTTACGATAAAAATGTGGTCGCAAAACATTCCATTTTACCACCAAATTCAATTTGGTGGTAACCCATTCACAAATGGTGAAAGAGGTCCCTTGGAACAGGGCCCAAGGGTCCCCTTCCCATTTGTGAATGTTTGTACAAGCATTTTTTAAGAGCAGGCAGTGGATAGCCTGCTCTTAAAAAATGAAAAAGAAACGTTTAATTTTCGTTTTTGAAACTCATCCCGTTTTCCTTTATTTAAAGCAATCACAGACATGGTGGGCTGCTGACCCCAGCTGACCACCATCCCTGTGATTTTAGCGATTCCCAATAGGTATTTGTAGGACTTGGCCTTTTGGCTAAAGTTCCCTAAACTTTTTGCTTTTCCCCAGACCGCTTTCCTGACATAGAGATGCCAATTTAGATGCTTGGGGTACTTTGCCACTGTTGATCAGTGTCAAAGTACAAGTGTTCCCTATGTAAAATGTAATGGTGATTGGTTGGCCATGATTGGTATGTTTGCCTTACTAGTAAAGTCCCTAGTGATGTGCACTGTGTGTGCCAGAGCTAGAATCCAAAGGCGCGCGGAGAAGGGAACTAAGGCCTGCAGTGTAGGGCCTGCCCGCAGAGTGCTAAGTTAGCATGTTGTCCTGACAAGTGCAACCAATTGTCAGGCCTGACTTTCCCTTTTACATACACATGGGGCACCCCTGTGGTAGGTCCCGGGTAATCCCTGGGCAGGGTGCAGTGTAGGCAAAAGGCAGGACATATACTAAGGTGTGTTATGTCCTGACAGTGAAAAACACTCCATTTTGTTTTTCACTGCTGAAAGACCATCCTGCCCATAGAACAGAATGGGGGAGGATGGGTGTTGTGTTTGTTAGCCTAGTTTCCTGTCAGATAATGGAGAGGTGAAGTTTAGTATGTATGAACTCACAGTGCCATAACACATTTTTCTGGGAAGGTGGTTTTGTCAAAGTGTGCTCAGAAACCACTCTTTTAGAAAGTGGCTGAGTTTTGTGCTCCAGGCATTTCTGTGTGTCTCTGCTGAAATGTGGATTATCTATCTGGAACTGAAAGTTGAGAGGAGCTAGGAGAGGTCTTGACCAAGGGAGAGATTGAGATGGCACCAGGCTGCCCGGCATCTGGAGAGTAGCGGGAGGAGAAGCCCGGGAGGTAAAAACGCCTTGGCTGGTGCTATAAACCAATTGACCCATCTCCTATTGAGTAATTAAGGATCCAGACCCCCAGTATCAAAGGGAAAGAGGTGACGCTGTGAGGAAGACACCCAGAACTGAATTAGGTAGGGGTCAGGGACCCATGAGCACAAACGAACCTCAAAGACAGTAAGGGGTATACCTATGAGAGCTGAAACCCCTGAACGTTGGAATGAAACAGAAATGGATTGAGACTGAAAAGGCTTGGACCCATTCTCTGGTCAAGAGGAACCTCTGCTAAAGAAGGAGCAACTGAAGAGACTGCTGTGGAAAGACCAATCCTTGCTTCGTGATCTGGGGCTGGTTTGCAGTTTGCTGTTCTAACTAAGGGAGAGGCTGTTGGTACTTGGAGGCGCTGGGTCCCCCTGCTTGAAAAAGACTGTGCTTTGTGCTGTGTCTTGTAACCCCAAGGGCCTGATGTGAGCTGGCTTCCTGTTTGGAAATACAGGATCATAAACGTTTCCGGAGAAGTTCCAAGCAAAGCGGTGTGTGCGTGCTTTTGCAGCTTGAGACCCTCAGAAGTTGTGCCTTGTGATCATGGGCACGCAGGAGTAAGCTGAGTCTCGGATGCGCTAGTTGTGTGTCGTGGTGCAGGCCAAGGCGTTGGTGAGGAGCGCCTGGTTGTTGTTTCACAGGGAGACGAAGTGAGACTCGGAGTCGCAGAGTTCCTGTCATGGTGCAGGCCAGGGCGTTGGTGAGGAGCGCCTTGTCGTTGTGTGCACCAAAAGAAGAAGAGTGTCTCGGATGCGCAGCATGCATGTCGTGGTACAGCCAGGGCATTGGTGAGGAGCGCCTGGTCATCGTGTGCACCGGGAGAAGAGGTGAGTCTTGGACGGGCAGCATGTGTGTCGTGGTGCAGCCTGGGCATTGGTGAGGAGCGCCTGGTCATTGTGTGCAATGGGAGAAGAGGGGAGACTCGGACACGACGAGTGCGTGTCATGGTGCAGCCGGGGCATTGGTGTAGAGCACCTGGACATCGTGTGCACCGAAAGAAGAAGTGAGTCTCAGACGCGCAGCGTGCGTGTCGTGGTCCAGCCAGGGCATTGGTGAAGAGCGCCTGGACATCGAGATGCAAGCGGGGCGTTGGTGGAGAGCGCTGGGTCGTCGTGAGCAACAGAGAAGAGGCGAGTCTCGGACAAGCGGTGTGCGTGTCGAGGCGCAACCTGAGGCGCTGGTGAAGAGTGCCTGGGTAGGGTGTACACCGAATTTGAAGTAAAGTCTCCACAGTGCTGAGGGTGGACCTCGGTGTTGACCGAGACCGCCGGAAGGAGGGCCAAGTCATTGGGCCCTCGGAGTGACATAGCAGCGGCCCGGACCGGCAGCCCCAGTGGAGCTGAGCCACCGGCCCGAGTCCGCCGTACCCCGTGACGGAGTTCTGGAAAAAGGCCCAAGTCGCTGAAGTCAGAGATGAGAGTGTGGTTGCGCCCTCCAAGGTGACGTGGATCACCATCTCGGGTGGGGTGCGGGCCCGGAGGGACACTCTCTCGGCCTTTCGCTTCTGTCAGCTGCTCAAGCCTGTTGCTTCCACTTGCATCTCGGCCCGTGCTGACCCAAGGAGGGGCAGTACTGGGGCCGAAGTGGGAAGCAGTACTTTTGTGTCATCATTTGATCCATAACGGGGGCACTGTTAACGGAGCACCTAAAACTGTCATATTACAATTTGCATTATTGCTGCTAACGAACTATCAAACTGTCGTATGACGCCTGACCTCATTTGTGCCTGACAAACTACATGCTTGGTGCGCTAGGCGCTGCATTATTTTTCCCTTGCAGATTACCTGATTGTAACGTGGCGCATTGCATTATTTCTTCAGTGCACAGTATCTGATTATAACATAGCGCAGTGCATTATTTCTTCATTGCATCGTACAGGATTGTAGCGTAACGCATTGCTTTGTTTCTTCCCGGTACAGGGCATGCTGGTAGTGATAGACATTGCATTATTCCTTCAATTGCAAAGTACATGACTGTGGAGCTACGTATGGCATTGTTTCTCTGTTGCACAGTACAAGAGAATATTGTTACGCATTGCAGTATTTGTTTTCTTTTGCAACGTGTGTGATTCTAGCAATACGACTTGCTTAACCTTTTTGAAACGGTTAGAAGTGAGCTTAACTGTTGGTTAGAAGCGGTGGTTGGGATTAGAACCTACCAACCCACCGGAAAGAATACTACCCATTCTTATATGTTGATTTTGTATCGTGTGGTCGTATCGTATAATTTCTAATATAAAGATTATACTCATTTTATAAAAACTTATGTGGAGTCTATTTGTGGTGACATCATTGGGTTGCTGTGAGCGTGGTTGCACATACTGTACACTCGTGCCTTGGAGATAAGCCTGGCTGATCGTGCCAAGCTACTAAGGGGGTGAGCAGGGCTATCTCAGACAGTGTCCTTACATAGCCTAACGTTGAAGTGAGGGGTCGGGGACTCCCGCCTCCAGCATTTGGTGGCGGCGGTAAGCGATAAGGATCCCCACTTCCAACATTAGGTGGCAGCGGTGGGATTAGATCCTAATATAAATTAAACGCGTATGTGCAAAATCACTCACAGTAATTGGTGTTTGTCATAAATTGATTGCAGACCGTGACGCAACAACATATTGTTTTTGATTTGGTGGTTCTATTGTTGAGTAACCTTTAATCCTCACATCATGTCTCAGGGGGAGAGCCAGATAGCCGGTGAGGCTGCAGAATTAGAGTTTGACATTGAGGCACTGTTTACTTACAAGGTCGATCAGTTGAGGAAATTCTGCAGGGCTTTGGGATGTCCCATGAAGAGTAGCGTCAAGAAGGAGGAGCTGCAGGTGGCCTTGAGGGCCTGGTGGGAAGCCAAAGAGGCTCAGGAGACAGGTGATGGTGAGGTGGATGAGGATGACCCAGGCAATAGATTTGGTCCACAGGATTTGCCAGTGAAGGGACCAGCCGCAGGGACTGGTAGTAGCCATTCAGGGAGGAGTTTTTCACCAGAGGAGTTGGAGGAAAACCAAAGGGTCAGGCTGCATGAGTTGAAGGTGTTAAAACTTAAAACTCAAACAGAGGAGAGCAGGAACGCTCTTGCGTTGGAAGAGAAACGGATTTGCTTCGCTCACGAGTTAAGCATGACGGAACCGGACATTAAGGGTAGACAAACAGAGTCCAGTGTGATTGGTGGCAGCGCACAGCCAGTGCCAAGTGTGGATGAGTACAAGAGTGCACTAGAGGATTAGGTAGTGGTTAAAATGGTGAATAATTTGGAGGGGTTATCCAATCTGGCCCCAGGCGAGCCTAGGCGCAAAAATTATTTTCCAGGATTGGGCCACTCCGGGTTAAGGTGTGGGCTCTTTGATTCCCGGGAGCCTGCACGAGAACCGGACCCCCGGTCATGGGTCCAGGGGCCTGAAGGGACCCCAGAGAGGGGAGATGGGCCAGGTGGCGCGAGGAGATCCCAAAGTAGGGAGGAGGGGTTGCTGGCTAGCCCCTTGTCTCCAAAGAGGGGGAGGCAGAGTGAGCAGCACCCCCAGGGATCAACAGCTCCACCCATGAAACTGGGGGGCCATAGGAGAGCCCCCGGGTGGAGGCCTCGTGCCTGGGTGCCAGCAGTGTGGGGAAGAACGCCTAGCGTCAGGACGGCGTGGGGAGTCTGGAGTCAGAGCTTGTGCCGTCCTGAAGTTTGTGGATGCCATTCCTAAGTACCAGGCCCAGAAAAATAAATGGAAGGTTAAGAGAGGATTGTGTTCCCCAGTTGGAACACCAGGGGGACAGTGTCCAGCCAGTAGGGCTGGGTCCCCTAGGAGTGTCCAAGGTAAGCCCCCTCTTAACTTAGAGGACAGGATAATTGGAGGTAGTATCCTGACCGATGGGTATCCCTAGGGTACCACTCCCGGGAGGGGTTGGCATGGGTCCAGCACCCTCTGGAGGGGTCCCCCTAGCAGGGAGGGATCCATGGAACAGCATTGTTGGCTCAGGGGGTAGTGATCAAGAAATCCCCCTGGGGGTAGGAAGGCGAGGAACAAGAGGGTGTCCCTGTAGTAGAGGGCCTGCGTCCTGGTTCTATCGCCCGAAGACGGGAAGTCCATCAAAGTAATGATTGGTCTACTCTGACTTTTGGCTGGGAGGGGGTTGTGTAGGACTTGGCCTTTTTGGCTAAGGTTCCCTAAATCTTTTGCTTTCCCCCTAGACCATTTTCCGGACATAGAGATGCCAATATAGATGCTTGGGGTAGATTGCCACTGCTGATCAGTGTCAAAGTACAAGTGTTCCTTATGTAAAATGTAATGGTGATTGGTTGGCCATGATTAGTATGTTTGCCTTACCAGTAAAGTCCCTAGTGGTGTGCACTGTGTGTGCCAGGGCTAGTAATGCAAAGGCGCGCGGAGAAGGGAACTCAGGCCTGCAGTGTAGGGCCTGTGCGCAGAGTGCTAAGTTAGCATGTTGTCCTGACAAGTGCAACCACTTTTCAGGCCTGACTGTCCCTTTTACGTACACATGGGGCACCCCTGTGGTAGGTCCCGGATAATCCCTGGGCAGGGTGCAGTGTAGGTAAAAGGCAGGTCATATGCTAAGGTTTGTTATGTCCTGACAGTGAAAAACACTCCATTTCATTTTTCACTGCTGAAAGACCATCCTGCCCATAGGACAGAATGGGGGAGGCTGGGTGTTGTGTTTGTTAGCCTAGTTTCCTGTCAGTTTATAATGGAGACGTGAAGTTTAGTATGTATGAACGTACAGTGTCATAACAAATCTTTCTGGGAAGGTGGTTTTGTCACTGTGTATTCAGAAACCACTCTTTTAGAAAGTGGCTGAGTTTTGTGCTCTAGGCATTTCTGTGTGTCTCTGCTGAAATGTGGATTGTGTGTCTGGAACTGAAAGGTGAGAGGGGCTGGGAGAGGTCTTGACCCAGGGAGAGGTTGAGATGACACCAGGCTGCCCTGCATCTGGAGAGTAGGGGGAGGAGAAGCCCGGGAGGGGAAAAGACCTGGGCTGGTGCTATAAGCCAATTGAACCATCTCCTGCTGAGTGATTAAGGATCCAGACCCCCGTATCAAAGGGAAAGAGGTGTCATGGGAGGGAGACTCCCCGCTATGATTAAGGGAGGGGTCAGGGACCCCTGAGCACAAACGAACTTCAAAGACAGTAAGGAGTATAACTACGAGAGCTGAAACTCCTGAACGTTGGAATGAAACAGATATGGATTGAGACTGAAAAGGCTCGGACCCATTCTGTGGTCAAGAGGAACCTCTGCTGAAGAAGGAGCAACTGAAGAGACTGCTGTGGAAAGACCAATCCTTGCTTCTTGATCTGGAGCTGGTCTGCAGTTTGCTCTTCTAACGAAGGAGAGGTTGTTGGGACTGTGCTTGGAGGCGCTGGGTCCCCCTGCTTGAAGAATACTGTGCTTTGTGCTGTGTCTTGTAACCCCAAGGGCCCGATGTGAGCTGGTTCCCTGTTTGGAAATACAGGATCATAAAAGTTTACGGAGAAGTCCCAAGCAACGTGGTGTGCGCATGCTTTTGCAGATTGAGACCCTCATAAGTTGTGCCTTGTGATCGTGGGCACGCAGGAATAAGCTGAGTCTCGGACGCGCTGGGTGCGTGTCATGGTGCAGGCCAGGGCGTTGGTGAGGAGCGCCTTGTCATTGTGTGCACCAAACGAAGAAGAGAGTCTCGGACGCGCAGCGTGCATGTTGTGGTGCAGCCAGGCTGTTGGTGAGGAGTGCCTGGTCATCATGTGCACCGGGAGAAGAGGTGAGACTCGGATGCGCAGAGTGCGTGTTGTGGTGCAGGCCAGGGTGTTGGTGAGGAGCGCCTGGTCGTTGTGTGCACCGAAAGAAGAAGTGAGTCTCGGACGCGCAGCGTGCATGTCGTGGTGCAGCCAGGGCATTGGTGAGGAGTGCCTGGTCATTGTGTGCACCGGGAGAAGACTGGAGACTCGGACACGCAGAGAGGTGTCATGGTGCAGCCAGTGCGTTGGTGAAGAGCACCTGGACATCGTGTGCACCGAAAGAAGAAGTGACTCTCAGACACACAGCGTGCTTGTCGCAGTGCAGCCAGGGCATTGGTGAAGAGCGCCTGGACATTGTGTGCACTGGGAGAAGAGGAGAGACTCGGATGCGCAGGGTGCGTGTCGAGGTGCAAGCGGGGCATTGGTGAGGAGCACTGGGTTGTCGTGAGCACCAGAGAAGAGGCGAGTCTCGTATGCATGGTGTGCGTGTCAAGGTGCAACCTGAGGTGCTGGTTAGCAGTGCCTGCATAGGGTGTGCACCAAATTTGAAGTAAAGTCTCCACAATGCTGAGGGTGGATCTCGGTGTTGACTGAGACCGCCAGAAGGAGGGCCAAGTCATTGGGCCCTCGGAGTGACACAGCAGCGGCCCGGACCGGCAGCCACAGAGGAGCTGAGCTGCTGGACCGAGTCCGCCACACCCCGTGACACAGTTCTGGATCAAGGCCCAAGTCGCTGAAGTTGGAGAGGAGAGTTGGGTCACGCCCTCCCAGGTAACGTGGATCACCACCTGAGGTGGGGTGTGGGCCCGGAGGGACACTCTCTTGGCCTCTCACTTCTGTCAGCTGCGCAAGCCTGTTGCTTCGGCTCGGATCTCAGCCCGTGCTGACCCAAGGAGGGGCAGTATTGGGGCCGGAATGGGAAGCAGTACTTTTGTGTCATCATTTGATCCATAACAAGGGCACTGTTAACGGAGCACCTAAAACTGTCGTATTACACTTTGCATTATTGCTGCTAACGAACTATTAAACTGTCGTATGACGCCTGGCCTCATTTTTGCCTGACGAACTACATGCTTGGTGCGCTACGCACTGCGTTATTTTTCTCTTGCAGATTACCTGATTGTAACGTGGCACAGTGCAAAATTTCTTGTGTGCACAGTATCTGATTATAACGTGGCGCAGTGCATTATTTCTTCATTGCACCGTACAGGATTGTAGCATGACGCATTGCTTTGTTTCTTCCCGGTACAGGGCATGCTGGTAGTGATACGCATTGCATTATTCCTTCAATTTCAAAGTACATGACTGTGGAGCTACGTATGGCATTTTTTTTTCTGTTGCACAGTACAAGGGAATATCGTTACGCTTTGCAGTATTTGTTTTCTTTTGCAACATGTGTAATTCTAGCAGTACGACTTGTTTCCTTTTGGAAACAGTTAGAAGTGAGCTTAATTGTTTGTTGGAAGCGGTGGTTGGGATTAGAAACTACCATCCCACCGGAAAGAATACTACCCATTCCTATATGTTGATTTTGTATTGTGTGGTCATATCGTATAATTTCTAATATAAAGATTATACTCATTTTATAAAAACTCATGTGGAGTCTATTTGTGGTGACATCATTGGGTTGCTGTGAGCGTGGTTGCACATACTTTACACTTGTGCCTTGGAGATAAGCCTGCCTTCTCGTGCCAAGCTACTAAGGGGGTGAGCAGGGCTATCTCCAGACGGTGTCCTTACTTAACCTAACGTTGAAGCGAGGGGTCGGGGACCCCCGCCTCCAGCATTTGGTGGCGGCGGTAAGCGATAAGGACCCCCACTTCCAACAGTATTCATAAGGTAGGTCTCTTTGCGACCCACTGTGAATAGCAAATGAAACTCAAAAGAGTTATATATATTTTAAATAGTGATTTCCTAATTGCAATTCTCAGGAAATCGCACTTAGGAACTTGCTATTTCAAACTTTCATACCTGTGGCTACAAATGTTTTGTTTGCCTGTAGGTGTATCATTGACCTGCCTGTGAATGCTTTTTTGGAGCTGAAAATAAAAACAGAGATAATGATCTGGCTGTCTCTAATGGTCTATAATTTTACTGTGTTTGAATTTTAACAAAGTATGTATATGTGGGTGTGTGAGAGCAAGAATATTTGTAGCATGCAAACCTAGTTAAAAGGCAACAAAGCACTTAACAAGGGCAAGATCCCAGAGAAATATCTATTTATTTATTTGTTGATTTGCAGTTTTATATGGAGTGTAATAGACCTATGGGTGTCAGAGTACTTTGCAAGAGCAAGTAGATATTACACATAAGGATACAAACGGATAGAATATTTCATTGCCTCTAGTAGATTCCTATAGAGCCATATATAATCAAAAGGAAGATAACAGGTTCGGTTCACTGATAGATTATTGACACCTAAAATCAGACCCTCCAGCATTTTGCGATTTTGCGATTCACAAAAAAAACCGCCAAATGAGCTAGCAAGCGCGGTGGCTGCGATATTTACAGGGCCGGACTGACTACCGGGCGTTTTGGAATGCTGCTGAGCTGGGGGCTGATTTTGTTGATGGGGACCTGCGTGTACTGAACGAAATTCGTTTTGCTTTAGTTATTTCGAAGTACACGCAGGTCCCCATGAACAAAATCAGCCCCCACCGCAGTGAAATCAGCCCCCTGCTCGGCAGAATTCCAAAACGCCTGGTAGTCAGTCCGGCCCTGGATATTTACTGAACTGGCCGCAAAAAAAGTCTGCCAGCAGGCATAAAACAAATTATGCCATTTTATTGGCTGTACGTGCATACGTCACCACGTGAACAGCGCTGTACGGCCCTATTAGATGCCTGCTTCCTCCTTTACAATATTGATGAAAGAGGAGCGAGAAAAGTAAAGTATCGCTTCTCTGCTCTCCAGCTTGCAGGCTGACTGCTGTTCGTATAATTGCAGGAAAGAATGTCAAAAATTAGAATCCCAGCACGGGGATGGACGTGGCGGGCAGAGAAGGGAAAGGACTCATCTATTCCTTCTTGGGCAGAGAATACAATTACAGTGTCTGCTCTGCCGCTTCAGCTGCCCTCCCCCCCTTTCTTTCTTCCTCTCTCTTATTCCCTCTGTCCAGCAGCTCTCTTACGAAAAACCCTGACTTCGGAAACGGTTCTCACCCTCCTCTCTTTCTTTCCTTTATTTGTTCCCCTGTGAAATGGATCCAAAAAAAGAAAAACTGTGGAAATGTCATCTTTTTCTGACATTTTTCTATTCCAAAGCAGTGCTTGAAATGGAAAAATAGAAGTGCAGGTACTCAGTACCAGAGCACCTGCTTGTTTCTGGGAAGTGCCAGTACTTTCCAATTAAAGGTATTGCATTTCTCTTGAGAAGTGCCGGTACTCTCTCTCTCTCAAAATAACAAAGTGCCGGTACTCCATACCGGACAGTACCGGCCCATTTTAAGCAGTGTTCCAAAGTGCAGCTCCGGGAATAAAAGGTTCAAAATATGAAAAATAACTAAATAAAGCCAGACAGAGTGGTAGTAAAGTGGCCAGATTGATTTCAGTCACACTCAAACACATTTGCGCCACTCTACAGAGTTTGCAAGTGAAGCGCTACTTTTATTTGCTTGTCTTTCTTTGAATAGCGTTGTTTTCCCTCGGGCGGGGAACTAGTGCACCAATCATGGAGGTACTGCAACACGTTGATTGGAAAACAAAATGTTTACTGTGGCTCTGTGTTAAGGGAAGTGGTCTTTTAACCATACTGCTTACGTTCTGTAAGGATATAAGAAATGGACATTGAAATCGGTCAATTCCGTGCCCTGTATTCATGTCCTTCACTTTTCAGGCAAAAGCACTCACTGATTTCTGAATAGTGAGTGTAAAAGTGTTAAAGTAACCATGTTGTTCCGGCTTTTTTTTGTAGGCAGCATTTCGCTCTTGTCTAGTGCGTAATTTAAATTGAGCCGCATCCAGGTGTTTATAACTGGTCACAATTGGGTTGCAGTTGACGGAAGTGCGAGTTTCTCTCAGTGGGGCAGTATGGTGTTAAGTGGGGGAGAGGGTGTGACACCGTGGTCAGAGCTGTCAAATTTGGAACGATGGTACCTGGTTCTGAAGAATGATTATGGGGAGATCTTTGTCCTGTCAGCATTACCCATAACAGGGAGTCAGTGAACGCGAAACAAGAGGAGGCTGTGTGACTGCACCCAGGTAGCAAAGGGGGGCTGTGTGACTGCACCCAGGAAGCAAAGTGGGGCTGTGTGAATACACCCAGGGAGCGAAGGGGGGTTGTGTGACTGCACCCAGGTAGCAAAGGGGGGCTTTGTGACTGCACCCAGGGAGCGAAGTGAGGAAATTCGATTTTCGATCACGATCGCATTGAGCCGCCATTTTGTGCTCTGCTGCCATTTTGTGTTGCCCTCACTCAGGCAGCACGACGAACAAAGTCTTTTCTGCTTTTCCTGCAATATTGTGTCAAAATAGCCTTGTGCCTCTGTTTACGAAGCTGGTGTTAGAGACTGGCCGAGTACACTAATCCCTGTCTGGTTCTTCTAATCCCTGTCTTAACTATCTGTTGGTTCACACTATTCTCTCCTGACTTTATCTTATCTTCTGGCCTTCGCTGTCCTCCGCTCGTATTCTCTTGTTTCACAACTGTCCTCCAAAACACACGAACGTATCTCGCCACCTGCAAGTCAGTTACAGACATGTTAATACCTTAACCTATGGGAGGGATAGCAAACACCGTTGGAGGAGAGGCTTCTTTGAGTTACTCGATATCTTTATTTTTCAACCTTTCCTATTGGACACGTTCCGTCTTTAACTTTACCTTATTGGTCCTCCATGTATGTTTTAGGTGTGTTCTGTGTTAATGTATATGTTATCTATGTACTATATAAGATTGTGCGCCACGGAGTGAAGTGGCAGTCTCCTGAGAACATACCGTGTGTACTTCTAGGACAACTGTACTAGCTGCAGCTAATAAAATCTGATCTTTCACGCCGACAGAGTGTCCCCGTGTCTCTGTTGGCTGAAGCAGGAGAACCCAGGAGATTAAGGCGTACCCTGCGCCGCCAGGTCCAAAAGGTTCTGGTTCTTCAACTGGCGCCCAATGTGCGCGGCTTCAGAGGTAGTGGTTCTGCCTGAAGGTCGTGAGGAACCCCGCAAGAAAATTCTGGAGGAATCGCGAGCCACGTCAAGCGACCCCTGTATGTCGAAAGTGGTCCGAAGGTCTTTTGCAGCGCAGTTACTCCTTCTTGACAGCTACTGACGACTGCTGCCCTGACTGCCGCCCTGCCTTGGCCCTCTTTTTGATGATGTATAGTAAGGCGAGACGATAGACGGGGCCTCTGTTGGTGTAAGAAGAAATCTTAGTTAAGTATTGGTGGGTCGCTCCCACATTTGGTTCTTTGGTCCTTAGGTTCTTTGGTTCTTTGGTTCTTAGGTTCTTAGGTTCTTAGGTTCTTTGATTCGGGTATTGCAATAACCGAAGCCGAGGGGTAAGTACATTTGTGCTGTGTTAAGTATTTTAACCCCCTTGATGTTTGTGAACAGTCCAGTGAAATCACGAGATGCCTGGTCTGACTACGTTTGAGAAACTTTGTTGTCTTGGTTGTAATAGGGATTCCCGGCTGGAGGACTCTTGTCCGATTCCTTCGGTTGGAACTCCCACTTATGAGCTCTATTCTAAACATGGTGTTGGCCCCATTGCCTTTAACGAGGCATGGATCCGATACACGAAGAATGATGGTGTTTTGAAATGGCCAGAAAATGGTAGCTTTGAGCCTGACATACTAGATAATTTCGAAACGTGTTCCTCAATATAGAATTTCCACTGAAGGTGAAAAAGCGCTTTTGGAAATCATTTATGACTTGATTCGGAAAGATGTGGTTGAGGAAACAAGAGGTAACATATGTAATAGCCCTATTCTTCCTGTTCTTAAACGCACTAGTCCTTCTCAACCTCCTGTTTATCGTTTTGTAATTGATCTTCGGGAGGTAAACAAAATTGTTGTACCACAGTTTCCCGTTGTCCCAGATATCACTGCGCTGTTGACAATGATACCTTCTACAGCGGTTTGGTTTTCTGTTATCGATCTGAAAAATGCTTTCTTTACTATTCCCATTGCCGAAGAAAGTAGGGATATTTTTGGCTTCTCTCTTAGAGGCCGAAGCTTCCGGTTTAAGCGAGCACCACAAGGCTATTGTGAAAGTCCTTCTATTTACAGTCAAGCTTTGAAATGTCATCTCGATGCTTTTTCTTTGCCGTCTGGTGCTGCTCTCATTCAGTACCTGGACGATTTGCTAATCGCTGCTGATTCAGAGGATATATGCAAGAATGTGACGGTTGCATTATTGCGACACTTATCCGATCTTAATCATAAGGTTTCACCTTCTAAGCTACAATATGTTCGCCAAGAGGTTACCTACTTGGGTCATCTCTTATCAAAGGAGGGAAGACGATTAACCCCAGAACGTATCCAAGCTATTGCGCAAATGTCAGTGCCATCCACACAAAGAGAGGTACGTGCCTTCCTGGGCATTACTTCCTATTGTAGGCAGTGGATCCCTAACTTCTCCCTGTTGGCCAAGCCTTTGTTGGCACTGACTTTTAAAGATACGCCTCAGCCCCTTCTATGGACTGACGAGTGTCAGAGGAGTTTTACTGATTTACGTGCTGCTTTGTGTTCTGCTCCTGTACTAGTTACTCCTGATTACAGTAAGCCTTTTACGCTCTACGTTCATGAAAAAGAAGGTTGTGCGTTGTCAGTCTTAACGCAGCGATTTGGAGATAAACAGCGGCCATGTGCCTATTTTTCGGCTACGTTAGATCCAGTAGCTAAAGCATTGCCTAATTGTCTTAAAGCGACAGCAGCAGCAGCAATTTCTATTCGACAGTCTGCTGGAGTGGTGCTAGATAATACTCTCATTGTTATGGTGCCACATGCAGTGGATACTTTGCTACACAGAACAAAAACACAGCATCTTACGAGTGCTCGTTTGACTGGATACGAGCTGATGCTTTTGGCTAGTTACGTGCACATCAAACGATGTAATACTTTAAATCCAGCTACTCTGTTGCCTCTTCCAGAAGAGAAAGGTGTTCAAGAACAACATGATTGTTTCTTTCGTACTGAGGAAGAGACAAAAGGTAGAATTGACTTAACAGATACGCCATTAGTGAATCCGGATGGAACGCTATGGGTAGATGGTTCTAGTTTTAAGCTTCCTAATGGAGAAGCAACTTCAGCCTATGCTGTTACTACCTTGCATACAGTTGTGGAAACCGCACGCATCAGACATAACTCAGCTCAGGCAGCTGAACTGATAGCCTTAACCAGAGCGTGTGTGTTATCCAAAGGAAAAAGAGTGAACGTGTACACTGATAGCCAACACGCTTTTGGTGTAGCGTTCAATTTTGGACGTTTGTGGAAAGAAAGGGGATTCCTTACTTCCCACGGGACTAAAATACAACACGGTCAGTTGGTGACTGATCTTCTTGAGTCACTTGCTTTGCCTACCCAAAAAGCAATTCTGAAGTGTAGTGCACACAGGAAGATTACTGACGATATTGGTCGTGGGAACGCATTTGCAGATGAGGTAGCGAAAAAGACAGCTAGAGATGCTACAAGTCACATGTATGTTGCAGGCCCTGCAAATTGGGTCACAGAAAGAGGAATGTATGAGGATACAGTAGAAAGTGTGAAATCAATTCAAGAAGAAGCTACAGAGAAAGAATTGAGTAGGTGGAAAGAAAGTACAGGAATGTTAGATGAGATGGGGTGTTGGGTGGAATTATCCGAGCATCAACGTTGGCTGTTACCAGACGCTTATGTACTACCTGTAGTTACTATGGCGCATGGTCCAGCCCACCTAAGTGCGAAAGGAATATGCAAGCTTCTGGCTCCAGTATGGAAAAACAAAGGAATACCGAAGTGTGCAGACAATGTAGTGAAACATTGCATTGTTTGCTTAATGTACAATCCGGGAAAGGGAACTCCAACTCCAGCAGGTCACTTTGCTCCTCCGACCTATCCATTTGAGGTGTTGCAAATCGATTACATTCACATGGAACGATGCAACAATCTCAAATATGTTCTAGTGGTGGTATGTGCCTTTTCCCGATGGATAGAGGCTTACCCCCTGAAAGACAATACTGCTTTATCTACAGCCAAAGTACTTCTAAAAGAGTTTTTCCCTAGATTCGGTTTGCCGCGCATTGTCTGGAGTGACAATGGGAGCGAATTTGTGGGCCAAGTCACGCAAAAGGTTTGTGCAGGTCTTGGTATAAGACAGAAATTCCACGCGGCAAACCATCCACAATCAGCGGGTCTAGTGGAGTGCTATAATGGCACCCTCAAACTCAAGCTTGCTAAAGTACAGGCTAGTACAGGCCTTAGTTGGCCCGATGCACTACCTTTGGCTCTTTTATCTACCAGAACGGCTGTGCATTCTCGTTTGGGACTTAGCCCTTATGAGGTAGTTTTTGGATGCCCAGCTAATATATGGGGAGTCCCTCGCCCTAAAAGGTATTCAGACTTGCCATACCCAATGTTGATTGATTACTTGCATGACCTCACAACTAAATTGCGTGTTCTCCATCAACAGGTTCAGAGCGCTCTGCCAGAGGCCTCCACAGACTCAGGTCATTCCATCCGACCAGGTGACTGGGTTTGTGTGAAGAATTTTCAAAGGACGAAGAATTTGGAGCCGCGCTGGAGGGAGCCCCGTCGGGTTCTCCTAACAACCCGTACAGCAGTGAAGATCGAAGGAAAGAAAAACTGGATTCACGGCGTGCACTGCAAAAAGGTTCCTTTGCCTTTGCCCTTTGATCAGTGGGTCCGTAAGGGTATAAGTGACTCTGAAAGCGAGAAGGTTCCCCGATTTGTACCCTTTAGTGATGCACGTTTGACTGGAACATTGTCCAAGAAGCTGTACCATCACATTTTCATTTGAACACCACAAATCCACGAACATTGTTTCAGGATCAGACTGTACCTGATAAGACCCATTACGATTTGAGACCTAGACTGAAGAAGAAAATTTGAAAATCTCTCTTCTATGTAGTTTCTATCCCGGTTGCAGGGTCACGGTAGGAGTCTTGGTTGTGACCTGAGTAGTGGCAATAGGCCTGCAGGACTTGCAGTGTCATAGGACGGCAGACAATCGTGATCAAGTGATTAAGGAAGATTGCCGTGAGCATCCATTTAGAAGATGGAAACTACATTAGGCGAAAGAGAGAGAAAGAACAAAATGAAGAACAATCATTGTAGAATAGTATACAGTCGTTGTAGTATAACTTTGTGTGTTTTTATATTATTGTGTACTTTATTGGCGTGTATAGGTTGGATTGTTTATGCTATGCAGCAAAAAGTTGTCCCTTCTTCTGTTACTACGCCTTCTTATTCTACTATATCTCCGCATCTCTTTCATACACTTCCT
Organism: Triturus cristatus; assembly: GCF_964204655.1. NCBI lineage: Eukaryota > Metazoa > Chordata > Amphibia > Caudata > Salamandridae > Triturus > Triturus cristatus. The sequence goes on along the minus strand of NC_140585.1, from coordinate 1,269,915,674 downwards.
CATCATGAACTCGTAAGAAGAATCGAATACTACAATAATTTGTTTATTCAATTATTACACCAACACCAATTAGTAATTAATACAACCGATTGTTGGGTATGTGGACTAATGCCTCATACCACAGAAAAAGGGATGCCATATTTAGTCCTTCCATTCTCTTATGAAGGTTCCGCTTGGGCTTATTTTGTAATTTTCTCTAACACCTATCAAAGCCGATTCAAACGACCTGTCAGTTCTTATATTGGTGGACCAGATTTCAGTCATGGTTCATTGATAAAGGGAATGGTAGCTATGGCTAAAATCATGGAAAATAGCAAAATTGCTATCGATGAGAGAAAAGCATACGCTAATTGGAATGTCACTCATTACATCACAAGTCTTAGTGATAAGGTTAAACAAGGAAAATCTCCACCGATTTGGACTATACCTCATCAAGGCAATTTCTGTTTGCAAATCAATGGCCAAACTACTAACCCCGAACAGAGAAAAAGCTTTTGTTCCCATACTTACATTTACTCTTCTCAGAATTCGCCGCCATTAGTGCCATCTCAGGGCACATATTTCATCTGTCATGATAGAGCCTATACGTGGTTGCCGACTGGTTTTTCTGGTACTTGCTATATAGCTTTTCTTCTTCCCCCTACATACACTGCTTCTCCAAATTTTCATAAAAACAGATATGGCAGAGGAATTATTGATTCCAAAGACACAGCAGGTCAAGAGGGAGGAGACTTCCTAAAGGGATTTCTTCCTTTTTGGGATCCTATGGCAAATAGTAGGAATATGAGGCAACTGGTTCGTGTCGTAGAGACTACCATAGACATCACTGTAGGAGCTTTAAGTAATATTACAGCGGAACTACAGGCGGATTGTCTTATGACTTTACAGAACCGAGTTGCCCTAGATGTTATTCTTGCAGATCGTGGTGGAGTCTGCAAATTGATCAAATCGAGTTGCTGTATTTATATACCTGATGACGCTCCGACAGTATACCAGGCCATCTCTAAATTACATATAATCTCTGAGTCTATTCATCAGGACGAAGGTGATTGGTCTTTATTGGGATGGTTTTGGGGACTACTGTCCAAATGGGGTTGGAAAGTGCTAACATTTCTTGGTATGGTTTTAGCCATCGTATTCTCTTGTTGTCTTTGTATGCACTGTGGTCCCGCCATCTGCGACCTTTGTGCTACTATGTGCATCCTAAAACCCAAGGCACAAAGAACAGAGAATATTAGAATGATGTTACAGCAACAGCTTGATGACCTCATGGCCATCGACATTGACTCAGATTGACGTGAGTCTATGTATCTTGCCTGAGTTCTGGCAAAAGGAGGGTCTGAGGAAATTCGATTTTCGATCACGATCGCATTGAACCGCCATTTTGTGCTCTGCCGCCATTTTGTGTTGCCCTCACTCAGGCAGCACGACGAACGAAGTCTTTTCTGCTTTTCCTGCAATATTGTGTCAAAATAGCCTTGTGCCTCTGTTTACGAAGCTGGTGTTAGAGACTGGCCGAGTACACTAATCCCTGTCTGGTTCTTCTAATCCCTGTCTTAACTATCTGTTGGTTCACACTATTCTCTCCTGACTTTATCTTATCTTCTGGCCTTCGCTGTCCTCCGCTCGCACAAACGTATCTCGCCACCTGCAAGTCAGTTACAGACATGTTAATACCTTAACCTGTGGGAGGGATAGCAAACACCGTTGGAGGAGAGGCTTCTTCGAGTTACTCGATATCTTTGTTTTTCAACCTTTCCTATTGGACACGTTCCGTCTTTAACTTTACCTTATTGGTCCTCCATGTATGTTTTAGGTGTGTTCTGTGTTATGTATATGTTATCTATGTACTATATAAGATTGTGCGCCACATTATTGTTTTGCTCATCTCTAAATTAAATAGACCCCACCATGTGGTAGACTGTTATAAGTGCTGGTGTTGACAATTAAGTACTGTTGCAGAACACTGGAAAACACTGCCTCAAATTAATGCATGCGTCTGGGGTAGCATCCCTCAAGCAGTGCAAAATAAAGTATTTCTGAGCCCTGTTATATAGCTTCAACGTTATCAGAATACCAGCACAAACACACATACATTCTTGTTATTTCAACTTTGTCACTTTTTGAAAAAGCAATAATGTGCAGGTTTGTGCTAAAAATATATATATAAATGTTACATACACAGATAACAAAACTCCTCGCCTATGCAAAAACAGGAAGTGCCGTAGAAAATGCACATTCAGAATGACAGAAAAAATGGGGCTCATTTGAGAATAACTGCACCACACCTTACCCCGCCCGGTGTTATTCAACAACCCAACAAACAATGATAAATAGATCAGCATCATAAGTAAACTACTGCCACGACACCTTTTCAACATTCAGTTGCATGCAGTGAATCCTGAAGAATAATTACTTGGAGAAGAAATGGAGGATATACAGAAAATCACTCTCTATCCCTGAGGTAGAGGTGTTGGGGAGTAACCACTTCTCTTCATTAATGCTCCTGGACATGGCCACAAAACGGGAACAAGAGCTGATTCACCAACAGCTCTCTCCAGTGGCTGCACTCCATTTCCTGGCCACTTCTTATCATTCCAAAGGGCGCAAGACATCATGGCTGCCACCTCTCAGGCAAGCCAAGCTGGGTGCCTTCTCTTGATATTGAGAATCATTATCAATTCAGTTTAGCAGTACATCGCCAATTTGCAATCGCAACAGGAGAGGTAACGTGTAGCATAAAAGTTCTATGCAACTTGTACAACACTCTGCTGCCTATCGTTTATGTTTGTGCTATACAAATGTTTTTTATGGGATAGGGGATCAGGTACTAACCCTGATGAATGCCCAAGACCTGTTAGGCTTTTAGGAAAGGTCAGAAGCATTTCAGTTGAACCAGGGGTAGGCAAGGATCATAATATCCCCCTCCATACTCCGCCATTACCTAATGGTAATCCTTTTATCTATACCAAGGGTACCACAGTAATAAAAGGATACTTTGTGGTATACCCAGAGGTATTTTTAGTTAGCAACTAGACTCTTGTTATCCAGAAAAAGATAAGAATATCTAAGAACTCCCTCTGGATAGCCAACCCGAGGTTGAGTCTGCCCTGTTGGCAATATCCTACCAGGGTGGGACGAGGCGGCCTATGATGAAGCATGCCACATTACGTAAGTGAGCCTACCTCGTCCAATTCTTGGAATTGCTATTCGTAGTAGGAGACAGACAAACATATTATGTTACTTTAGATAAAAAACTCTTGACTAACATACCTTGGCTTCTGGTATTTCCCTCCAGAGACTTCCAATATAAGGACATCACACCATTTTTGTGTTATATAGTTATTTTAGAGGCAGGTGTGGATCTTTCTCAGCCTTCCTTTGTATCTTAGTGGTCCATATGGGCTATATAAATACCACTTGCATAAATATATATATATATGTATTTTACCTACTGGCACAAGTTTGCCACTCACTTCAGCTGCTGTGTTCAAAATTTCGGGGTGATCCGTTAAGCTGGGGCCGAGAACAAGGGGATCCCAAAACATGTTTTCCACATGTAAATTTCCGTAGGAAATTTAGACACGGCTACAGCCAAGACTGCTGAAAGCAATTACACAACATTTGGCAGGAAGGTGGATGTTGGTCCTGAAAGCGCCCTTTTCTGATTTGGTGCAAATCCATTCAGTAGTTGTGTTGAATTTTAAAGAAATCTCCGGAGGATTGCGACCCCTCCTGATCTTGTGTTGAGATTCGTTGACTACACTTAAAACCAGGAAGTGCTGGCAGCCATCTTGTGACTCGACCGAGTCACAGAAAAAAAAAAAATTAAATGGGGCAGTGTAGAAACAACTTGCCCCCCACCCCCCAACAGGGACCCTGCAGGCCCAAAAACAATTTTTTATTTTTATTTTCGGTGGGATCTGTGAATCCTGATGAAAAGAAAAAAAAGAACCATGGTCTCCTGTGCTTTGCTATTATTGGCCCCCGGTTCGGCAAGGTTCCAGGGGCTTTTCATTTTTATAATGGAGGGGGGCACACTAGCCCCCCTCCTGGGCCAGAATATTGCCCCGGGGACCACCACCTCCCCAGGGCTTATTTAATTATAATTTAGGGGGCCTATTTGAACCCCCAACTCCGGGGACCACCACCTCCCTAGGGCTTTCTCTTTACAAAATTGAGATGTCATCAGTGATGCCACTGACCATATCATGAGTGATCTGATATGTGAGGTCATAAGCAGTGCATTGCGGGGGTCTAAGTTATAGTTAACTCAGGTACTCAACTGCTGAAGTTTACTGGTTTTGTATGAGTGAAATATGAGCCTCACTAAAGGTCCCTGTAACTTTTGTTTTTTTTCCGTGAATAAATAAATAAATATATATATACACACACAAACACACGCGCACACACAACTAAGCTGTGGCTTGTGAATCAGTCCTTGATGTCTGGAGGCAGATGCGGATAAGGCATCAAGAACTCCTAAAGAGCCTAATGATGACCAAACAATGGTTTCTGGGCGCATACCAAGTAGTGGATAAGAGTTTGGTTGCAACCCCAAAAAACCCAAGTGGAATTCGACATGGATTTCACAAGCCTCCTATCATCACAAACTGCATACAACTCCCCTACTGTTGTATTTGTAAGTTCTCCTTTTACTATAACCTATGTCATCTCTGCCCTGTGTCTTTTCCAACTAAGACCTTGTCCGGGCCAACTTCCCCTGTGTCCTTGTTTGCTATGGAGGGAATTTGCCAAATAAGAACAGGATGGCCCGCAAACTACACCATCTTTCGCTCCCGGGATTCAGGCATTATTTTCCTGTGTTTTTTTTCACACTGAATCATTTTGGACAGACTCCCTGCAAAATCGACTTTTTAGACTCTCTCCCTTGCCTTGTTACCTCTGCCTTTTCCATACATGTTGTTGTACCACGTTTTTTCTTGACGATCCTTGTGAGTAAGTATTGGTATCCGTCTTGATTTGGATGTAATTGTTGCAAGGCGCGATCATACGTTGTGCAATTATTACAACACGCAACAATTTTTTATGGTGTCGTGCCTGACGTGCAGACGTGTCAAGCACAAGAGGAGGGGCGCTGCAAGATGTGTCATGATGACAAACGTGTAATACGAAACGCCACCATTTCATTTTGTTTTTCCCCACAGTGCAACTCTCCACTCCCACAGAATACACCCAAGTGATCAGGGGCGTAGGAGACACTAAAATTCTGGGGGGGACAGGGACAACCTTGTGCACTTTCCAGTGACCCTATACAAATCACCGCCCGTTAAACAAATACAATTGCATACTTTCGAAGTGAAATATTGAGAAAAGCAGGCATGTAGTCACAGTTTGCATGTATGCTTTATTGTTATTTACATTCATATAGTAATGAGACCAAATGTTTAAAAAAAACATATATATGAATCTTGCATCTTAATGCACAAAGCAAACAAAGGCCGCTGACTTAGGGTGGGGGCGTCGTGTATGCAAGTGCATTATGGTTTGAAAAGTACCTGCTGCTGCATTCCTGGTCTCCAGCAATTTTCAGGCAACAATAAAAATGTGAAGATAACTTTGGTGATTAATGTTCTTTTTTTGAGAGAGATCGAAGGCTTGTCTAGTGAAAGTTTTAATTCAAAAGGTCAGTGAGTTACTGCTTTTGTCTGAGATATTCTTTTGGTATTTGAAGTTTATAAGTTAAAATCCTAACATTGAACAGTGAGCTATTAACCGTCATCAAAGAGCTGCATAAAAACTTCAATGTATAGATTAGAACGTTATGATTTTCCCCAGTCTTTCCCTATCCTAATGTCGGAAAATGGGTTCATTAGGATAGAAATCAATTCTGATTATTGAAGAGAACCCCCCAACCATGGTGTTATGTTTTACATTCTGAGTTTGTGTTTCTCTAGTGTTGCAAAGCCGCCCTGGGCACTCCCCAACTTTTTGCTGACTGGTACTGGTGGTACCTGACTGACTGACCCTGGCCTCTGCCTAAACAGCCAGTGCTATTCTGAAAGAGGCACTTAAAAATACAGTGAAAACACCTACATACACTAGGGTGCACTATGGGTTAGGGTACCCCTATGATTGGCATGACCTCTCCTATAAGGCCCTAGTATATAATAGGGCAGGGGGATTAGAACTACTTTTAAGTCCCTAGAATATAATAAGGCATGGCAGTTTAGAGGCCAGCAGCCCTTTCTGTGCTTGCATGTGTGCACTGCTGAAGCCTGAGGTCAGTTTAAAAGTAGCCCTGTGTTACAGGGCTGCTTTTAAAATGCAAATTGTGCCCAAACTCGACTTTTGGGTTTGGGGAACTTACAAATTGATCAACTACAATGTTGGGGCAAAATTAAGTGGAAAAATGTTTTCCACTTAACTATGGCTGTATCATATTTGCCACATAATACATCATCTGCTGCATAATCTAACGATTTCCTCCAAAACAATTTTGTAGCTCAAACGGATCCCAAATTACTAAAAGAAATGTGACTTGTGTTGCTGTGAAGTGTAGGGCCCTTTGCAAAGGTTAGTAAAGAAAACAATTCCTAAGAAAACAATTGGTCCCAGACACTCCTAATGATACTCAAATTAATACCTGTAGGAGAGTGTAGTATGCAATCAATTCATACAACCGAAAATGTATAATGTACAGGCACATTCAACAGGGAAATCTCATAGATAAGAGGCCAACCAAAGTCAATTAAATTGCAAACATCAATTTATTTCCCGCTGAATCATGTTCATAAAATACAAACTTAGGGGCTGACTATGATGGCAGGCGGACTTCAGTACCACCGCCATCGAATCGGGGAATGGGACCGCTGGCCTTCAAGGTGGAGGCCCCACGATAGGCATTACAATGCGACTGCCACTACGGTGTTCGCAGTGCCTGTCTTTTACATTGCAGCAGGTGCTGCTGGCTGCATCATCCGCCGCAAAGTAAAAAAAAAGGAACATGTTAAATATATTGGTGCCTGCCACATGGTGCAGTGATATTTTGTGGGGCATCATAGATGCCCCCCAGGACCCATGTCTGGGGGCCAGGGGTAAAGGGGCCTGCTACGGGCCCCCAATGTCCCTTTCGCCAGCATTTCCATGGCAGGTGAACCGCCATTGATAAGCTGGCGGGTAAGGGACATGGTAATCCCTGCTGCGGTGCATGGTAGGCACCACCAGCATTGTAGGAACCACGAGCCCCTCCACAACACCGGCGGGCTCAAGAAGCCCGTCGGGTGCGTGGTGGTTGGTCTTTCCGACCGCCAGGTAACCACCCGCCATTGTAATATTGTGGGCTGTGATGCAGTCACCAATGGCGGTGGGACCGCCACCGACGGGGTGACGTGGCGGTCCCACTGCCATTATAATCACCCCCTAAGTTTGGTGTGCATGCAAATCCTACATTGCCAACCCCTGGCAAGTTGCACTGCTAGTGCTGGAAAAAGGCCAATGGAGGTACCAATGGGTGAGGTGGACTGGCCTCAAGGGTCTTGTGACTTCAGTGACAGATTCACTGTCGATCTAGGATGTGCTTCTTCATATGCCTGCCCGTAAGACTGGAAGTGAACTGCAGTATGGATTGTGGTGGACAGGTCCACCTGCGGGTGCTAAGACACCTGGGCTTCTAAGGTCTATCGGGCCTTCTAAGGTGTAGCATCGGAATAAGCTCTGTCAGGAGTGTGGTATGGTGAACTGGTCATGAAGGTGTGAACATGGTTCTCCAGTTCCAAATTCAGCAGCTCTGGCCAGAGTGCCACATTCTCTCCCACACTGAACACCATACTGCCCCACTGAGAGAAACTCGCACTGCCTTCAGCACAACTCAATTGTGCTGCGACTAAATTCAAATTATGCACTAGACAACAGTAAAATGCTGCCTGAAAAAAAATGAATAACACCCTGGAAAAAGCAAACACTCATAGGGAATGCAAGAATAAGCAAAGCATGTGAACTGTAATCAGAAAAAAACATGGTTACCTTAACGGTTTTAAACTCATTATTCAGAAATCAGTAAGTGATTTTGCCTGAAAAGTTCAAGACATGGCTACAGGACCAGGAAGGGACCCCTTTCAATGTCCATTGCTTATATCCTTTCAAAATGTATGCAGTTTGGTTTAAAAAAGACCACATCCCCAAACACAGAGCCGCATTTTATAAGCTAAAATAATTAAAAAGTTGAAAACCCATCAACCAGGTATTGCAGTCCCTTTAGGAATGGCACACTTACCCACCCTGGGAAAACAATGTTGTTCAAAGAAAGAAGATAAAAAGAAAGTAGCGCTTTCACTGGCAAACTCTGTAAAGTGGCGCTAATGTGTGTGGGTGTAAATAACAGTCTGGCCTGTCTGCTGTCCACTCTGTATTGCTTTATTTAGGTATTTAACTATTTTTTCTCTCCATTCCGAGGTTTTTCTTTTCAATAGAAAACGGTCAGAAAATGAGGACATTTACAGCCAAAGTGTTCAGCCTTTTTTGGATCAATTTCACAGGGGAACAAATAAAGAAAAGGAGAGGCAAGAGAGAGTACCTTAAGAGCTGCCTCTTGAAATCAGCACGTAAGCAGGAGCGAGACAGAGACAGAAAGAGATGGAGGAATAAAGAGAGGAGGGCAGCCGCCAGAGGCAGATCAGGAGTAGTGGACACGGTCCTTGCCATGAAGGAAAAGAGACAGTGTTTATTTTTTCTCCGTTCTCTGCCCTTCCCAGAACGGCTGAGCCTTCCTGCAGCATAACAAAAGGCAGAGGGCGGGTGGCCTCTGACTCCAGGCAGGTCAAGTGCAGGGCCATTAGGTAGCGATTTCGCGTGCTAATGGCCCTGCGAGAAGGGAGAGGGGAAATTCCTTTGTCCCCTCGTCCCCCCCACCCTTGTCCCCCGTGTCCCCCCCACTCCAAAATCTGGGGGGGATATATCCCCGTGTCCCCCACACTTCCTACGCCCATGCAAGTGATGACTTCCTGCTCATGGCCAGTTGCTCCTCTCCTCTAAAGGTGTGTAGTGGATGGCCATGGTTCTCCAAAACAGTCCGCCACAAAGTTTGCTGTTATTCCTGCCCCCTCCTCTGTAAAGTCTCCCTTCGACAGAGTGAGATGTGCTGCACTCTTGATCCAAACTGAAGGGAGGCACGAGCGGAAGAGGGCAAGGCTCGGTCAGTTGATTTCATTGATGTGCTTCAGATTGTTATTGCTGGCATGTTCCATCATGGTAAGGCTAGGCTATTTTCCAATTCCCTCGCTGCCCTCCGATTTGAGATAGTGCACATGTGGGTTGTGAAAATAATATTATTAACACAATTTTTATGATTACCGAAAAGTTGCACCGTAACATATGAACATATAATATTACGCTTGGCCTTTTAATCGACCCCATACTAAACACATCTCTGAGCCAGACAGTGAAGGCAACAGTAATAAAAACACTTTAAAAATCATACTGCCATGCAGAGTCAGCCGTCAACCACCAGAGCTGGCAATGAGGACCATTGTACTGCCCTCTAGATGCCTACTTTCAATTGTTGGGCTGGTGAAACAAATTCAAATCACACCCTTACCTATAGGACAACCGGGAAATCGTGACTATAGTCGGTCTTGCTGGAGAGTTGGCCTGGCGTTTGGGAGACTAACCTCTGAACATTCGTAAAGACCGCCGCAAGAAAAGTGCGTGTATTCGTTGGTCAAACTTGGAGATATTTACCCAGGTGCTCTAAAAGAATGCATTTTATTTAGGCGCTCACAAAACGTCTAATCTCAGTTAAATTTACTATCATTCATTGTTAACTACTCCTTTGGTTCATGGTCAGAGTCGTGTCTGACTTATGGTCTGATAGGGGAAGGATCAGCTAGGAAGCATGCATTGAGAAATGTTCTTCACCTGTATTATCTCTCCATCCTTCACTTTTCTCAGTTTTGTTCTAAACTGTGTGTTGAAAAGCAACAGATCGTCCTGACATAGAGCCCTTCTCCTCCCCGGATTAAAGGTATCTGAAAAATACCACCATATTTGTTCTCCAGATTCTTTCAGTTCTGCCTCTCATCCTGCTCACTGCCAGTTTGCACAGGTGAGTGTCTTCGCGCTGATACATAAACTTTTGTTATTTTTGCGGCAGTACAAGAGGACTCAATGTCACTTAAATAGAACAGTGATCTGTTACCTGTTTTTAAGTGGGCAAGAGCAGCGACAAGCGTGGGGTCCACATCACAAGGAATGCCTGCCGAGGTTGCCAGCTCAAAAATACTCAAAGTCACCTAAAAAACATGAAACAAATGCAAGGCATAGTTAATAACTACCAGCCACAATGGCCCATGTTTGCATCTTCTTTCAATGACAGAACCTCACATTGAACAGTAGCGCAGACGTAAAGAGGATAATTAGTGATGGTCTTGTTTTCCTTCATTTATTACTGTGAGGAATGTAAGCCATCGTGTAAACTTTACCATTTCTAGGGGCATATCAACAACAACCGGCGATAATTATCGCTGAGCGCACTTAGCGCTCGGATAATTATCGCCGGCTAGCGCCGATTTTTATCGCTGAGATAGCGTGCTATTAGCAACGCTTATCTCATCAGCAATAAAAATCCTAGCGCTAACTGGCTAACGTGAGATTATCACTGGAAACCCAGCGATAATCTCACATTAGCTAGTTGATAGGGACTCACAAACTTAGCCATGATATCCACCTTCCATAGGATATCATGGCTAAGTCAGTCCTGAAGCAGGTGTTAGGAAAGTAGCGATAACAGGTGTTATCGCTACTTTTCCTGACGCTATGCTTCATAGCGTGGGGCTTGATGATAGGAGAAATGTCGCTTAGCGACATTTCTCCTATCATGTCAGGTCAGGAACGCCCACTTTGCATCTCATTAGAGATGCAAAGCTGGGCGTTAGACATCCCCACACTAAAGCAAGGTTTCACGCGTTAGCGTGGCCTTGCTAATATACCGATAAAATTATCGCCGCTTTTCGGCCGAAAACAGCCGCTAAAGCGGCGATAATTTTTTATCCCCTCGTTGTAAATATGCCCCTTAGTACGTATCAAATTCTCGTTAACTGACAGGATGAACCGAATAAAGCAATTGGTGAAATGTATCAACAAAGGAGGTCTCTCATTTGGATGTACCCCATCAACAGAGCAAGTCTATCATTCCGGTGTGCCAAGCATCCACTTATATCCATTCATCTCCGATCATGAGACTGTCTTCAGCAGTCATGTCCTACCATTTCAAAAGCACACTGAAAAGAGACAAATATTCTTCACTTTATGCAAAAGACTATTTAACCGCTTTCTCAAATTCTGTAGTACTTTCACTCAAAATTCAAAATTGCGTCTTCTTAAGTAAAGAAAGATCAACAGACACTAACTTCAGGTCTCCGCTCCACCACATAGACTCTACCACTCCACTCCATAGAGTGCCAAACGCATCTTAGTTGAAAGCATACAAAAAAAAGAGTAACTTGCCTTCCACATCTCCACCACCATCTCAAAGGTAACCGCGTAACACACATGAAGCAATGTACAATATATTCACGCAGACTAGAGTGCTTAAACAATTTTGTAAAAACTACGGAATCTCTAAAAGACATGACAGGACTAGGCAAGACCAAATGAATTAATCCATGTTGGTCAGCTGTGAAAAATCATCACCAGCTTCTGGTAAAAATACAAGGAAATGGTTTAACCTACTCTACTTTAGACACCTGGAACATTTTGAAAGCAGAGCCCCAAATAGATATGAAAGTCTTAAAATACTAAGAAGAAGCCATTGGTTGAAAGGGATGGATCCTAAGCCCAATCTATGTATATTGTAAGCAATATCTCTGTTTGACAGTTGTCTGTCACACCCCAAAACTAAAACGGAGAGGCCATTTTTATGATTCCAAATATATAAAATACTCTAGGTGTGTAGGAACATGGACAGTGCCTAGCACACTATGTTGGCTGTTACACATCTGTTGAGTGCAGCCATGGACACATAACACCAGAACGAGTTGGTTAACTCTGTATGTTTGCTATGCTGAAAGGCGAAATGTATGAAATTAGTTATTGCTTGTGTGGAGGGGTAAGAATGTGTAAACAAATTATTACTGCTTGTTCTTCACTGCCCACAGCACATTTTGCGTGAGGTTCATGTTTTTACCACATGCACCAATGCACAGCATTTCATAGATGCAGGATGCCGTGGTCGAGAACTTTCAGATCAATCAGCTATGCTGATCACACGTGTGCACATTAGGCCACGACCGAAGGTTCCAACATGGAGACCACGGTCCAGAAAGATAAGAATTTACTGTTTGCAGCGGACATGAGTGGAGAGCGAAATGCTACTACGAGGCAAACTCAGTTAGTGAGTCCACTAGTGCAGCGACAGGGGATGCAAGGAAGGTGGGTATTAATGATCTGCAAGGAAGGTGGGTATTAACGATCTGCAACGAAGGTGGGTATTAATGATTTGCAATAGACAGACTCACAGACACAAGAGATTTCCTTGTGAAAGACATGATGTAGAGGGAGTAGGGCATACTACCAACCGGAGGGATTTTCTCTAGGAGAAGCTCTTGGTGGAATCTCTGTAGACGTACTAAAAGAAGACATATTGTTAAATGATGCATAGAGATGAAGTTGCTGTTACATACACATGCAAAATATGATACCAGTAAGATCTTTTATTTACTATCTAATGGCTCCTTAGGCGAAACCACCATTCTCAATGGCAAACAAGGTCAACAGCATCTTATATGTAACTGTGCTTCTATGATTCTCAGATATTTTAGATGGTGTGTTGCATTGAAAGGAAGTAGGTGGGCTTTACTGCCGGAAAATCAACTGGTGGAGTTTGCCTTCCAGCAGAACCTTACTAAGCCCCCAAGGACATCCCTGTTGATGTACTATTAAAAGTACTAGAGGAAGCTGATAATTAGGGCATAATGCCCCAACCCTTGTGGTATCTTGTTTGGAAGGTGACAATCTTGACCAATACGATACACGAAGACCAATTAGGGTTTATGTCACACAAGAAGACATGACTCACCCTGAGGCATCCATCTCATGTGTTGAGTTAAACTTCGAACAATGAGGAATAGCCTGAACTGGGCTCTTTAGGGACCAAGAAGAGATTTAATACTGTTGGCCGTGATTTTTTATTTAATGTAACTGATTACATGAACTTCGACCCCATATATATTAAATGGATTAAATCAATCAATCAATCAATCTTTATTTCGATCAATTAAGATCATAAAAGACAGTGTACCGTAAAAAAGCACTTAACCTTCCATAAAATGCTACAAGTCTAAATTTAGTAAGTGCTATATAAAGTACAATCATATTAAGAATCCAAACATTAAAAATTTCAATTGATAAGATAGAATATTTTAAAATTCATATTAATATAAAAAGAACGTAAATGACTCAATAATACCATTGGCATTTCGAAACAAGGCAAATAATCTTGGGGCCCATATCCTTGTGTGGCACTAGTGAAGGATACACTAGAGATAGGCTATGGATTTTATCACAAACAAAGAGAGTGTTATTGCAGTAGTGAGAGGAAATGACAACCACTTTTCGGTGCAATACCCGTGTATCCATTGATGCATCATTTTTTTTTCTTTACAAGCACTGATTTAGATAAACTGGAGTGGTCATGCCAATTTCTGCCATTTTTCTTTCCCGGATTGACCATGTCCAACTTAAAAATTTGGCAACAGCTACTACACTCTGGGCGCCAGTGTCGGTCAGCAATATTCTCAGCGCAATAGCACTGCTCCTCACGCCCATGTTCTTGCATAATGGACGCAACCATTTTTTACGTGGAGCCTGATATGCCGGACAGACAAACAAAATGTGTGCATAATTTTCATCGTGTTCCTGACACAACTTACACAAACTATCATTGTCACTGTGCCACTTACATGTGAATATGTTTAGGGGTAGTGTGCCTACCCGGAATTGGAAATATAAACATTTATCCCTGGGTTTGGTGATAACATCCCAATACTGCTCATACTGTGGGCGGGGCTTAAACTCTAAAAATTTACCCGTCAGTGATGTGGACTCTGAAGTAGTGATATTCTTATTTGCCACAATAGACCAGTATAGTCTTTTCATCTGTTTTTTGAGGGGGAATTGATGGCTCTCTGGCTCACGCCACAGGTGTCGCAGACCCATACTGACCAATGTAGTTTTTATGGTTTGTAGCCACTTCATCTTACATGAAGTATCTAGTACCCAGACATCTTTAAGAGCAGCTGCGTACTGAAGCAACTCTGGGGTAGTCCATAGTCTCCGCCAGTACGCTATTGGACGAAACTTAACAACCTCTTCCAGTCTGCTACAGCCTAGGCCGTAGGAGACTGGTTTTAAGGGAGTGCTCCGTGGCAGACCAATAATACTTCTCACAAATGTATTCTATGCTAAGACTAATGGCGTTATATTACTAAAACCCCAGAGTTCTGCACCATAGGTAACAGAAGCTAATACTTTGGTGTTGTATATCTTAAGTAGAGGGTGCATGGGTTGGGTATAAGAAGTCTTAAATTCCTTCAGCAAAGCACCAGCTAAATGACTATGCTTTAGGGCCAAGGTATTTATCTGGGGATTCCTATTGAGTCTATTCCCCAATGTGATCCCCAGATAATTATAAACATCAGTCTGCTCCAATAATTCTCCATTAAGAAACACCCTGCCCTTAATTGCTCTGTGCTTATGCAAGACCACTTTGTTTTATCTGCATTGATCACCCACCCATGATCTTTACAGGACTCCTCAAACCTTATTAAGGACCTCTGCAGACCACTCTGGGTCTTAGAAATAATCAGAGTATCATCTGCAAACATAAATATGGGGATTTTAACACCTGCAAGGGATAGTGCGTCTGTTGGGAGTGCAGAGAAATAGTCTACAACACCATTAATAAACAATGAAAATAGGGTCGGCACCAGGACGCACCTTTGATGCACTCCTTTAAATACTGGGAATGGGTCTGTTTTATTTCCCTGGGTGCTCCAGCGTACTTTGGCAAAATTACCTACATGTAATTGCTCAACAACAAATAGCATTTCTGCAGGCATGCACAAATCTTTGCATACCCTCCAAAGTTTACTCCGCAAAACCAGGTCGAAGGCGGATTTTAAGTCCACAAAGGCTGCATAAATGGTACCACCAGCCAGCACAACGACATGCCAATAAATCAGAACAAACCGAAAGACTTGATCTATTGTGCTCACGTTGGTGCGAAATCCTGCCTGTAGTGGAGTTAATATATTTTTCTCTTCAATCCAATCTCCCATTCTATTTAGTACCATTCTACCCATAATCTTTTGAATGGCATCTATGAGGCTGATTGGTCTATAATTGCATGGGCACGAGCGATCTCCTTTTTTGAATATTGGCAAAATCTCTGCACCCTTCCATGAATCTGGACCCTTCCATGAATCTGGTATGGCTGCCCCACTAGCTATAGCATTCACTAACAGGAGTATATATTGTTGCCAGATTACTTTATCTTTCTTGAACAAATATGCCGGCACGCCATCAGGACCGGGTGCTCTGCCATTAGCAACTAAACTCAGAGCTATTTTGACTTCGCCTATATCAAATTCTAATACTGTGCACGAATACAAGGTGGTATGGGCAACCTCGGTTTCGCCTCCTGACTCCATGCAAATTGCGTTGCAAAATGGGAAACCCACTTCTCCGGGTCTACGTGATTATGGGGCGCGGGGGCTTGACCCCCTCTCCCCCATTTTACCTGATGCCAGAAAGACTGGGAGTTACTTTCCTTGCTAGCCAGGTAGTGATCTGTCCACCTCTGTTCATCCCAATCCTTTTTAGCATTATTTAACACAGATTTATATTCGTGCTGAGTACGCCTGACTGCAGTGTAATCATTCAGTTTGATAGCTGCCGCCAATGACTTATAGGCTACCCTACAGTCTTTATTGTACCAACTAATGTCTTTGCTTTTCTGCTTAGTTGAGCTACTAGCTGGTTTTAAAAAGAAGGTACTTATTTTACTGAACAGACCCTCATGGAGCTTCGTTATTCTCTCATTTATCTCTGGCTGTAGTGTGATAACTTGTAACTCTTCAAGAGTCTCTGAGACTGCTGCTCTTATATCAGTGAGTGTTTTTTTCTCTAGACACTACCATATCACATTTTACCCTCCTCATACTACTGCGAAGATGACTTCACTAGTAGAAGGTAGCGGCAGTGGATTTGATGGTTGTTAAAAACCCTTACGTTCCATGTTTAAAGATAGAGGATTGTGGTCACTTTCCGCTCTCTCCAAAACCTTCATATCATGAAATTCGGACCAGTAATCTAAATTTAAAATCAATCCGACTTGTACTCACACCGTTATTAAATGTGGTGGCTCCATGTTTATCGGAGGGTGAGTGACCATTAACTGCTCTAAGCCCCCCCTCCATCCCCAATGCATTAAGTAGGAGGGCTGCTTCTGACCATCTCTTGATGGGGGTATCTCTAAACTAGGGACACTCCATAATGCATCCCCTTCTTCTGTTAGTTTCGAGTCCTCACTACCAAGAGGTTCGAAGGTGGTATTGAAATCCCCTGCTATAACTATATTGGGGGTGCCTGCCTATCCACCCAGAAAATCTTCTAGGCAGCCAATTGCACTTGATTTTCTTCCCCCAGTGAGACCCCTTGCATAGATATTCACAATCAATATTTCCATATTTGAGTTAGCCTATTGTGGTAAATAAAATATACCGGACTGAATTTCATACGGGATCTTAAATAAAGTAAAATAGCTCAAAATAACAAGAGGCAGAATCCGTGGTATAAGAGGTTTTCTAATGGGCTTTATTCCATTCAAAATGGCCGACTCGAGTCGCGGCCTTCAGGTTCCGTCACCACGAGGGTTCAGGAAGTGAAGTACAATAATTCATTGACAGACATGTATTTTTATAATAAGTGCATTACAATGAAACGAATGTAAAAGGCGTAACATTTGATAAGAAAAATGACGTGACAGTGACATAATCGAAACTAGGCGTAACAAGGAATAAAAGAAACATGATTGGTTTGCATTATCAGACATAGGTGGATCTATAAGATAATACTTGGCATAGATGCGCGCGCAGCAGCATGACGTGTATTGACGTGCAACTAGGGGGTGAAGGGGACTTGACATTTAGCTCTACATGTGGAGACGAGAAGTCTGGGGGGTCAAGTCAACCTAATCCCAAATCATATCTACCATCCTATGTTTGGAGAACTATGTTATCCACAAGGAAGGACTCTCGGACAGAATCTATTCTATACTAACTGTGTGTGCGTGTACAAGCGTCTAAGTGTCTATATGAGATGCGAGGGGCAGAAAACTTTCCATGGCAGCAGGACTATGAATCACTTGCAGGAGGACGGAAAGGCTGAGTCCTTGCTTGTGAGCTAAAGGAAATGTTTACCTAAATCACTTGACAGGAATGCATCGGCTGAAGAGCAAAATAGATAATTCGAAGGTGAAATACAGCTTCTTGGCAGGCATGCGAAAACTGGCCGAGGCAGACATTGTTAGCTGCACAGGGAGTAGGACAAAGTTCATGGATACAGATGCGAGCTCAAGCTGAAGCTGTCAGAGACAGAGAGCAGGGAAAGGCTTTGAGGACAGAATCGGGCCTACTTGCCTGAACTGTAAAAATGGAGTAACTTAGCCATATAAAGTCGGTGGCCTTTCATACCTAGGAATCGAATATCCAGCCCATCAATGGCGGATCTGACAGAGAACATGTCGACGGTAGACACACATATGTTTGCGTCTTAGAAACTGGAACTGGAGGGAACATACATGTACTTGTAACATGCATATAGAACCGTTGGGGTCCAAGATAGGGGACATAACTGATCAGGAAAATCCACATTTCCACATTCCCTCCTTGTCCCCTTCTTGCCCTTCAAGAGACATCAATCTTCATCATTCCATCGATTTGCTCATGGAGCATCATTTCTTCTTCCTTCTTCTTCCGGTATTTTGAACGAGAACTGTGATATGGAATGCACGATGTGGCACACAGACCACAAATCGCTGGTCCACATTGCAGGCATAGACAACAACTGAAGAGCATAAGAAGGCCAATACCTAGGAAGGATAGAACTCTCCATCCCCAGGCTGATATCACACTCCAAAACCACCCGGACCACGTCCAAGTGCCTGGATTCTCGTGTATCTGGCTTACAATCTTATGAAGGCGTGTTATAGCTTTATATACAGATGGCGAATTTTCTGGTATGAATATGCAGCAGCTGGATCCGATGACCCTGCAAGCTCCGCCCCTATCGGCCAGGATGACGTCAAGGACAAGACGATTCTGGAGAACAACAATTCTCATCGCTGATTGTTCCTCTGTCAGATTGCCTAGGGCGGCTATAGTCTCGTTTACTACAGCTTCAAGAGTCTTGGTGAGTCTGCGTATCAGCTTACTATTTGATATAGTACCTATATAGGGAAAGATACCTTTATTGAAATCTACATATTTGTCCCATGCTGTCTCAGTATAATCGACAACTGGGAGATCTCTTCGCTCTCTATTGTGTACTAAATGAACATTTCGATAATAATCAGGGGGAGCTAGGAAAATAGGTGGCAAAAGGAATGCTATGTAACAGGTACCATCCCAATCTAGAGGCAGACGCATATATGCCGTCTGGCCACATATGAAGTAAGAATGGCGAGAAGCTCTAAATGAAGATTTACCTTGATCACTATATTCTACTATAGTAACGCATTGGCTATGGCCCATATGTATGGAACCAACTTTTCTCACACATAATTCACCCTTAACTAGAAATACTGACATAGTGGGCAGAATTAGTTCAACTTCGGATTTGACATTCAAAATCATAAGATTAGGCGTAAAATTACCTAATTTATACACTTCATTTTCTAAATCAGTTCCTGTTCTACTGGGGTGACCCTCCTTATTGGGGTGACAGACTTTGAATAAAACTATATTCAGATTTCCCCATATCCAGTGTTGTTGATAAACTGCTGTGTCTGGGTCTATGGAATTTAATAAACTAAACCATGCTCCACAGGAGCCATTGTGTGTGAACGGATGTGGAAAGAAAGGCAGAACTCCTTTGTTATTCTGATAGGGAGGGAGTCGGCCACACACCCAACAATTGGTGGCATTACTAGTCTGATGGGAATGATGTAACATACTAATGAATGTGTTATTACGCAGCGCAAGTCTATAGGACAACTCATGTGGGGGTAGGTCACTAAAAGAATGTTCATCAGTTATATTGAAAGCACGATTAGAAACAGGATAATACATATGCAACAATATACTTGCAGTAACTATTAAAAAACTCAAGAAAAACAAAATTAATAAAGTCACAATACAGTGGCTACGCAGTGATTTACAATAAGCATGTCGTTTCATTATGATTCTGGACTCTACATGATTCAGACCTAAGGGATACATGTCGGGACAGATTCAACCGCTTCACCTTGGAGAGGACTTAAACAATCAAATCGTCCGACAGTTTAGATCTGGACCTGAGTTTCTGTTTATAGAGTTCGGTGCTACTGGCCTCAGCCAAAGGTAGCTTTGAGTCAATGGGGGAAGACACACGGGAAGTACTGTCTGTGTCAGGAGGAAGTCCATTAAATTTTTTGATATGGGTGGAATGCACCCATCCTTTTCTTCCTTCGATCTTCACAGCTGTTCTGGTCGTCAGCAGGACCAACTTAGGAAGCCTCCACCTTGGCTCCAGTTGGGTTTTCCGATCAAAATTCCTGACGAGAACATAATCACCGGGAATTACATCATGAGGTTTCACCTCGGTGTTGTCGGGAAAAGCTGCGACTACCTGTGAACGACAAGATTGTAGTGCAGACATCAAGGAAGCCAGGTAATCTGTCAGCATATTACAGTCAACATCAGTTATTTTACGGGGTATAGGCGTCCCCCACATATTCGGTGGTCTACCAAAGATCACCTCATAAGGGGATAGCCCTGTTCGAGAGTGTGCTACCATTCTCATGTAGAATAGCGCAACTGGTAAGGCTACTATCCAGTCCACACCTTTTTCCTGACATATTTTAGACAATCTGATTTTTAAAAGTTGATTATGTCGTTCCACGAGACCTGCTGCCTCGGGGTGTCGGACACAGTGGAATTTCCACTGATATCCCAACAAGAGTGAGACATGTTTCATTAATTCGGATGAGAAAGGCTGACCGTTATCTGAATATACAACACGTGGTAAACCGTACCGTGGGAAGAATTCTCGAACTAGCTGCTTGGCAGTAGTCGAGGCAGTGTAATCTGATACGGGATACGCCTCTGTCCAACGGGAGAGAGCGCAGACAACTACGAGGACATATTTGAATCCTCGACAACGTTCCATCTGAATATAATCCATCTGGAGGACTTCAAAAGGATGGTCAGGAGGCTGAAATCCACCCTGCTCTACGGAAACACTCTTTCCTGGATTAAACTGACAACATATCATACAGGTACGAACTTTTTGTTTAGCTGCTGCTCGTAAATGTTTATTGAACCAAATGTGCTGAATGCTGTCTAGCATAGCCTTCTCTCCTAAATGTGCTGGACTGTGAACTGTAGCTATAATGGCTTGAACCATGGAATCAGGGAGAAACCATACAGATTTCTCCTTCGTCATCCATCCTTGATCTGTCTGGATCCCTCCTAGTTCAGTCCACTTCTTTATTTCTTCTGCTGTGGCATGTGTCTGTATGTCAATTACGTCAAGTGCGGGATCCTTAATTGTCATACACTGTGTTGGTGTCTGAACTATTGGCTTTGTCATGTCTAATGTGCGATTCTGAGCAGTCTGTTTAGCTGTTTTGTCAGCTAAATCATTGCCTTGAGAAATGGTATCAGTAACCTTCGTGTGTGCTTTACATTTCATAATCGATATAGCAGTGGGTAGATGTATTGCGTCTAACAAAGCATGAATGAGGGGTCCGTGCTGAATGTGGGCACCATGGGACGTTAAATAACCTCTCTCTCGCCACAGCACGCCGAAGTCGTGTACAACTCCGAATGCATAACGTGAGTCAGTGTATACATTAACTTTCTTATTTGTGGCTTGAATACAGGCTTGTGTTAGAGCAATAAGTTCTGCTGCTTGGGCTGACAAAGTATCTATACAATTTGTTTCAATAACTTCAGTGTCGGTTGTGACTGCATACGCGGCCACTAAATCTCCTGTACTTGTTCTCATGCACGATCCGTCTACATACAACGTCAGGTCTGGATCTAACAATGGAACGTCTGTCAAGTCTTGTCTAGGTTTCGTCTTTATTTCAATGATTTCAATACAATCATGAGCTAGTGGGTCTGTTCCAATTACAGGTAATAGTGTAGCAGGATTCAATGTATTACACCGTCGGATCTCTATGTGTGGTTGAAACAATGTCAGTTCATAACCGGTAAGTCTTGCTATGGTCAAGTGTTGTGTTTGTGTTCGGTTCACAAGAACCTCTACTGCATGTGGTACTTGTACTGTCAATGGGTGTCCTAATACTATGGCATCGCTTTGTCTGATTGCTAAAGCTGTCGCTGCCACTGATTTCAGGCATGCAGGCAAAGCCTGAGCTACGGGATCTAATGTACTGGAAAAATAAGCACATGGCTTGCGTGATCCTGCTTGATCCTGAGTGAGTACTGACAAGGCAGTACCTTCGCGTTCTGTAACAAAAAGTGTAAAATGTTTGCTATAACATGGCGTTGCTAAAACAGGTGCTTGACATAAAGCTTTCTTTAAGCTTTCAAAAGCTTGTGTATGTTCCTGAGTCCAAGGGAGAACAGTCGATGTGGCTGCCTCCTGTGTGGTTAACTGAATAAGTGGTTTTGCTAGAAATGCGTACTGAGGGATCCACTGCCTACAATATGAAGTGAGGCCTATGAAAGCCCGCACCTCCTTCTGTGTCTGGGGTATTGACATGTTAGCAATTAACTGAATGCGATCTGGTGTAAGCTGCCTTCCCTCCTTGGACAGCGAGTGACCAAGATAAATAACTCGCTGAACACAGAATTGCAGCTTAGAAGGGGACACCTTGTGCCCCTTGTCGGCTAGGAAATGTAAAACTGTCAGAGAAGCTTTTTCACATTCTGGCTCGCTTCTTGCGGTGATCAGCAGATCATCGACATATTGAAGCAGTGCAGTATTGACTGGCATGTGGATACTGTCAAGTTCTCGTTTCAGTGCTTGGCTGTAGATGCTGGGGCTTTCTGTAAATCCTTGGGGAGCGCGTGAGAATTTAAAGCTGCGCCCATTTAAACTGAATCCGAACAAGTATTGGCTTTCCGGATCTATTGGGACGCTGAAAAAGGCATTCTTGAGATCGATTACAGTAAAGAATGTTGCTTCGGAATCAATTGCTGTCAACAATGATGATATATCAGGGACCACAGGGAATTGTGGTACAATACACTTGTTTAGTTCACGCAAATCAATAACCAATCGGTATACTGGTGGGGCAGTAGGGTCAGTTCGTTTAAGAATCGGAATTATCGGTGAATTACATATATTGGAGTCTGTTTCTATAACTACTCCCTGGGCAATCAGCTCATCAATGATTTTCAGCAAAGCCACTACAGCATCATGCGGTAACTTGTATTGTCGCATTCGTGGTAGTACCACTCCTGCTTTCAATGTAACTCGATAGGGTGTAATGTTCATGCAGCCAACATCCGTAGGGCCTTGTGCCCATAGATGTACTGGTAAAGTCTGTAGTCGGGGATCCATGTCTCTAGACACATAGTGACCTTTAAAATCACGCAAAAACAACCTTACTCCTTCCGGAGAACAACATATTATGGCTCCTAGTGCTTTCAGAGTTTTAATTCCTAACAGATTTTCTGGGCATGATTTAGTAAGCAATAAATCTGTAGTTCGTGTCAAAGGTCCTATCGTAAGTGGTAGAGGCTGTGATACTTCATTAACAATAGGTTTTCCTGAAAAACCAAGGGAAACATTTTGAGAGCCTGAGAGGGGTGCCCCTGGAACTTCACTACGTTTTATAGTTGTTCGACTTGCCCCTGTATCGAGTAAGAATTTTCTATCTTGACCTAATAATTCACTATGTACATAAGGTCCTTCTTGATCTACAGGAATCTCGATAAGCGGTAAGTCGATTTCCCTCTCTAGGCTGGTTCATGCGTAGCGCTGATATTCAGGGTATTCATACTGTGCAGTCTGATACATTTGTCGTGTTGTGGTTTGTGTGGCAGTAGCAGGCAACGGTGGTGCAGCTGGCACAAACTGTATGGGTTGCTGTGAGGCTGGCATGGACTGTTGCTGAACTGGCATGGCTCCTTGTTCATTCTGATCTTGTCTAACTAATCGTGGTCTCTCCTTTGCAATACCCGTAGCTATATTACGTTTCAGGACTGGACAATCGTGTACATAATGGCCTAGTTGTTTACAGTAATTGCAGGTTCCTTTTACAGGAACTGCAGAATCACCAGAATGTGTCACACCCTTTTTGTGACCATCTGCTGGTACTGTCTGAGAAACTAGCATTTTCATTTTTGTATCCTTCATGCGTCTATGCTCGTGTTCTTGTTCATCCCTAATTCTATTGTGATGATACTGTAACATTTGTAGCATTTGCGACGGAGTGTTACTTTGCCAGGTACTCTCGAATTTCAATATTCTATTCTTCACTGGAGGCAATGCATTTTCCACCAATTTTGTCACAAATAAATGTGGATATGAATCACTACTTGCTTTTATACCACTATTTATACCAAAACATTTTTCAAATCGAGCATAATAATCGCTTGTGTCTTCATCTTGCTTTTGTTTGCAGGCTGTGATTGCACCCCAATCTTCCTTTTTTGTAGTTAATAAACGTGGCAGTACCTGTACTAGTAAACCTGGTAACAGTTTAACTTTATCCCCGAGCCCCGAACCTGCAGTTCGGCCCCTTTCTTCCTCTGCTAATGCTGTCCAGTCTATCCTTTGGTCTCCTACTTCCCACTCTTTTTCTTTCAGTTTTTCATAAATGCCAGCAGGCAAAAGCACCTTTAATATCGTCATAATATCAGGAAAGGTGTACTCTCCCATCAGTAACATGTCTTTAATTTCTCGGTGGAAACCCGCTGGGTCTTTGTCATGACTAGGTACTACTTTCTTCATTTCTAATAATTCCATTTTTGATATGGGTGTGTAAACAAATACACGGTGAAACTCATTGTCTTCGCCTTTTATTGGGTGCACTTCTCGTAAAGGATTTTGTCTATCCATATAGTACGGCGTTCTTTCTCTGTGGGGCAGCGAGAGAGAATCTGGATTTACAAAAAGGACATACTGTTTACGTGACACTAATATCTCTTTAATTAGCTTATTACTAGAACCTCTCCATCTGTTTGTGAGTAGTTCCGTTAATATATCAGGTAAAGGACCAGGGTCAGCATGTTGGCACTTATATAATATGAGGAGTTGCTGAATCATATAGATTCCAGCTAAGCGTTGTTCATCTGTACTGAGATTGAGAAACGTGTGTGCTACGGTCTCATCACCGTATTTTTCAGGACTGTCAATCCAGTGAACGGCTGATCTGGCTAATTCTTGCTCATCCATGGAATCGAGGAGGTGGTAACCCCTTCGTTCTCGTAGTATCTTATCTGCGGCTTGAAACGAATGTTCAGGAGACTTCAGATTTATTACAGGCGTCGGATACGTTCTGCTGTTTTTTGGGCATACAGAATGTATTGGATCAGAAAAACATCTAGTATTTTCACAGGATCTTCCTCTGCCTACATAGGCTATGGTCTCTGACTGTCTTGCGGAATTCCCTGATTCGGACACTTCATCTTGCTCAAACTCGTCTGTTCCCAATCTTTCTTCATGAATACGCTCTATTTCTTTACGTATTTTTCGGCACATGGCTATTATACAATTTTGCTTATCGTGTCTCCCTTCTGATATATTCTGACTCCATCTTGTAAGAATAAGCATTGCATTCGGGTCTACCCCCGGACGATCTTGATTTCTGATTATACAGTTTATGAGGAAACGTAACAGTTCCCCCTGTATCTCTACTTTCTGGAATTCCATAGCTCTGTTAATACATCCTGGATCTCGTCCTGTTTGAACAAAATGATATATGTTGTCTAGATGCGTAGTCATCCCTGGTAACCTCGCTAAATACTCTGCGGCTCGCCTGATACGTAATGATGCCAGGACCATTTCGTCCTCTTTACCAACCACCGGGTCATATCTACAATTTACAAGGAGTTCCTTAAGCGTACGTTCACTTACGAATTTAGGTGTACGTGAATGTGCTGACTCTTGAAAAACAAGTTTATTTATTCTAGGTGGTGTAAAAGTACTGCTAGCACCTCCCGTGGCCCTATCTGGGGCGTCGGGTGTGAATGGGTTCGTTGAACGTGACACAGCAACTATGGGTGTCGATACCTCTGTAGAGTCGACTGCGGAGACAGATGCGGAAACAGATGTGCTTGCCGACGCTTGTGTCGGAACTTGCTGTTGCACGGGGACAGATACCTGATCCTGACGTTCAACCCCTCCGCCAGACGGTCTATGTGGTGTGGCGTTAGCATACTCGGGAGCTGCGTCATCTAGATATGAGGAAAGAAAAACATCTTCTGCGGTTCTGGGAAGCCCCTTTGGATGTACCTTAATTGGAAATAATGGGGGTGGCAAGTCTTTTGGTATCTCTGGAGCAGCCTTAGGTAATCCTTCGGCTAGTAGGGGATACATACCATTCATAAGAGCATTTCTTTGTCTATTTACTTGTTCTGATCTCACTCGGATACCTTCCTCAATTAATAGATTTTCTTGAACTTTATTTGAACTTTCTTTACTCCTCTCTTCTTGTCTACGTGCTTTTTCTGTTCGTCTATGAGATTCTTTACGCCATAACTCAACAGCGTCTTTCTGTGACTGTCTGACCTTTCTTTTCCATAACTCTTCCTCCACTTTCATGATGCACTCTGCATCCCAGGTTCCCGCTATGGGCCACCTTTGACTTTCCGGTAATCCCTTGGTATAATCTACCCATAGATCAAGAAATAATATGGCATCTAAGCCATGTTTATGGTACATAAAATGCCCTGGAGTGTCCCTAGGAGGAATAGGAACTGCTTCTTCAAGCACCCCTTTTCTGGTAGTAATCTGTCTTAACTTCGAGAAGAGCGGCATATTTACAACTGATCTGATACTTACTCTTGAATTTTCTTAATACGAAAAACACAATAATGAACAGTGAACAATGAACAGTCATTCATACCACAATATGCAAGACATTTCTGAATACTTTAAACATTAAACATTAAACATTATAACAATGATCGACAATGATGACAGTCTGCCTAACTAATCACCACGCTGAATTCTTGACAATAACTGAATACTTCGGAATACTTGATATACTGCTAAACAGTACATATACACTGCTAAACAGTGCAGACCGGATTTGTGTACCCAAATCCGTCTTGACCGGCACAACCTATGTGCGCGTCAACACGCCTCCCCGGCGATGGTACTCACCGAGTAGCTCCTTGAAACGGAAGGCCTCAGAGAATGGACAGGACTCGATACGAACAGCGGACCCTCTGGACATCGGGATTTCGGAAAACCTGGTGGGCCTCTGTATACCTCGGATCTTGCTCTCTCAGCTAGGCTCTGGTCGGGATACTTCGCACTTCTCACCGCCTCGTCTGGGTTGATCGCAGCCTCAGTCGCCCCCGCTTGACCGGAGGGAGCTTACAGGAAATCCTGCTGGTACGCGTTTATGGTCCGTCCAGCTGTGGCAGGAGACCGGGCCTGCAACGCACCGCCGGCGCGTGAGATGAGAAAGTGTCCCTGTTCGGGCGCCATTCTGTGGTAAATAAAATATACCGGACTGAATTTCATACGGGATCTTAAATAAAGTAAAATAGCTCAAAATAACAAGAGGCAGAATCCGTGGTATAAGAGGTTTTCTAATGGGCTTTATTCCATTCAAAATGGCCGACTCGAGTCGCGGCCTTCAGGTTCCGTCACCACGAGGGTTCAGGAAGTGAAGTACAATAATTCATTGACAGACATGTATTTTTATAATAAGTGCATTACAATGAAACGAATGTAAAAGGCGTAACATTTGATAAGAAAAATGACGTGACAGTGACATAATCGAAACTAGGCGTAACAAGGAATAAAAGAAACATGATTGGTTTGCATTATCAGACATAGGTGGATCTATAAGATAATACTTGGCATAGATGCGCGCGCAGCAGCATGACGTGTATTGACGTGCAACTAGGGGGTGAAGGGGACTTGACATTTAGCTCTACATGTGGAGACGAGAAGTCTGGGGGGTCAAGTCAACCTAATCCCAAATCATATCTACCATCCTATGTTTGGAGAACTATGTTATCCACAAGGAAGGACTCTCGGACAGAATCTATTCTATACTAACTGTGTGTGCGTGTACAAGCGTCTAAGTGTCTATATGAGATGCGAGGGGCAGAAAACTTTCCATGGCAGCAGGACTATGAATCACTTGCAGGAGGACGGAAAGGCTGAGTCCTTGCTTGTGAGCTAAAGGAAATGTTTACCTAAATCACTTGACAGGAATGCATCGGCTGAAGAGCAAAATAGATAATTCGAAGGTGAAATACAGCTTCTTGGCAGGCATGCGAAAACTGGCCGAGGCAGACATTGTTAGCTGCACAGGGAGTAGGACAAAGTTCATGGATACAGATGCGAGCTCAAGCTGAAGCTGTCAGAGACAGAGAGCAGGGAAAGGCTTTGAGGACAGAATCGGGCCTACTTGCCTGAACTGTAAAAATGGAGTAACTTAGCCATATAAAGTCGGTGGCCTTTCATACCTAGGAATCGAATATCCAGCCCATCAATGGCGGATCTGACAGAGAACATGTCGACGGTAGACACACATATGTTTGCGTCTTAGAAACTGGAACTGGAGGGAACATACATGTACTTGTAACATGCATATAGAACCGTTGGGGTCCAAGATAGGGGACATAACTGATCAGGAAAATCCACATTTCCACACTATAAGTGTATGGCCAAAATGACTGGACTATCAATAGGGACTATACTCGTGGTAAAACCCAAATTCTGCTTTACCCAAATAGTTAGATCCCCCGCGGGTCTACCCTTCAGCCCCTGAAGAGCCGGTTTAAAAAAGTTTAAGAATCCCAACCGATATAATGGTTTGGTTGACCACGTCTCCCGGAATATGCAGATGTCATACTGCTCTATTAAGTCCTGCCAGTTTTGTGACTCTACCTTGGACTGCAGGCCCGTGATGTTCCAGGAAATGTAAGATAATAGTGCGGGACATTATGGTAATGACAATTCAAAGCTACTAGATTGGTTCCTTACTGGATCGCTCATACACCCCTTATCTGGGTGTGAGGTTTGATACCCTGCTAGCCTGCTATTTCGAGTACTGGGGTGTGATTCTGATGTTAGTCAGTCGCAGCAATCCAACCTACTGAGGGCGGCGAATCTATTCTCTGTACTTACTTCCATACCGCCCAAGTTGTCTTGAGCACCAGATTTTTGTCCATTCCACCCCGTGACCACAC
This sequence comes from Triturus cristatus, assembly GCF_964204655.1. Lineage (NCBI taxonomy): Eukaryota > Metazoa > Chordata > Amphibia > Caudata > Salamandridae > Triturus > Triturus cristatus. The sequence continues at coordinate 1,269,887,106 of NC_140585.1, read as the reverse complement.
CAGACCCACCAGTTCCACTACCCTGGCTGTGTGGTGGCTTAAAAAAGAACGCATAAGGCAATGCTCTGATTTCAGAGCAATCATGTGGGATCCAACACAGTTGATCTATGAGAAAGTGTGGCGTTACCCGATTATCAAAATTTAAAATCACACAATCTCCCCTCAATGATTTTTGGGCTGGTCCTAACCATTCCACTCTTCTAGCCTATATTATTTGGTTGCTCAGTGTGTCCCCCCGAATCCCTCTTATGTTTACTTGATGGGTTAGCCGGTGTAGAGATTTATTCATTAGTTGTGTGGTAGACTCCAGCTGCCCCTCCCTCAAAGGTGGAACATTTCCCAAGATCAATACAAGTGGGGAGGAAGACTCCAGTAAATGTAAAGACCGGCCCACAGGGTTGGATTGCCGTCGGCCCACACCTTGCTGTGGGGCTCCCGACTCTATTCCCAACACCTTTGTAGGTTGGCTGATATCCGTAACCATACCTTCTGCAGCAGTAACTGGGGTCTCTGTCCCGGGGGTTTGATTTATGACTTCTATTAATGATCTTATTACCTCCCTTATTCCCTTGGGTTGACAATACAACTGAAGCATCTCCCGGTAGGTTCAGACCCTCTGCACGTTGTTCCCCTAGCTGGGGCCAGCTAACTGCAGATGGTTCGGAGCTCTCAGAGACCGCTGCAAGACAGAGGTCTACATTTTTACATTTACAATTACAATGGCAAGACCTTGGCCTTTCTATCAAGGACAACCGCTTCTCAATTAATGATAGTTTACTTAAGAGTGGATTCAGCAGAACGGTAACTAGAGTCTCTAGTCTTTTCCATTGGTCAGTGTCACTGTTGGGGCCCTCTGTGATACAAGAGTTACCATTGGACTTAATTGGAGGAAACGGACCGTGGTCAGTTTCTGTAACAGTTAGACCGGTGGTAATAGATTTAGTAGTTGGCTGCTTCAACCTGGCTTTATGCCTTTGTAGAGTGCCTCCCCGACTGCGTTTAGCTGGTGGCTCGTTATTAATTACTATAGGCGGCCTTGATGAACCATCTCTCTGGGATTTTTTAGATCTTGTAGTAATCTCGCTACCCTCTAAAGCACCCACTACCAATGGTGTGGGGGTTACCAAAATTTCAGGGATTGTCACAGAACCATCCAATTGCGAGGGAGGTATTTCCGATGATAGTGATGGCAAGGCATTGCATCCCCTCAAACCAGAGTCCGTGCCTGTCATTTGCTCTGTAATGTTTGCACAAAGGCCACTCAGTGCAGGCATGAGATTGGTTGGACCCCCTTCTCCGCCCCGACATACTTATAGCTTGGGCAGGGTGGTTCTCCATATGAGAGGACACAGGTGATTTGGCACTACTTATACCTCCTAGCGAGAAGCGTTTTTGGATAGCAATAGTGTCCAGCGAGAGACGCCTTTCTGTTAACTGGATTTCTTCAATCAGGACAGACTCGGCTCTAATAAGAAAGGCGTCTAAAGTCCTTTTCTTTTGCCCATTGTCCCGAAATCATAAACTCCTGTAGGGCTCGGGGGACTCAAAGTAAACACACCCCGTATCTTGATATTGATGTCGAGGCTCCTCGTGCCTTGGTCCAAACATTAGAGGGTGTGCCCAGCCCAGCCTCTGATGGGCATGCACATGCACGGACGGGCCCGCCCTTGCCCTCTCTTGAGCGCCTCCTGGCACGTGTGACGCAGTGCGCGGCGTGTGCACCGCAAGGGCTACTGGGGGATGTAGTCCCAGGCTCTCAGGCTCGTGGATATGGCAGCGGCAGCGGTGGTGGAGACAGCAGACCCCCTGCGTGCAAAGCAGAATGCCCGGTATGGGTCAGGAAATCCGCGGTCAATCAGCAGTCAATGCGGCCCCCGGGGGAAGTAAGACCAGCGGTCTAGTCTTCCCCCGGGGATTTCGCGCAATGTAAAGGACAGGGGAGGAAGGGGTGGGATAAGGGGTGGGGTCGTCAGATAGGGGATAAAGGGGGGAGGAAGAGGGAGTCCTTCCTCTTCCTTTCCCCAGCGCCTCAGGGTGGGTCAGCTAGTGGATCGTTGGAGTCGGGGATCGTCGGGTTTGTGGCGAGCTTCGTGGATCTTTTCGTTGGTGGTCGTGGTATCGGCGGGAATTTCAAACGGTGAGCGGCGGTTGTTGTTTGTGGAGCGGTTTGTGGCGGCCTCGTCTGGCGACGGTGGGCGGCCTGTGTGTGGCGTTTTCGGGTCAGCGAGGGCAGGGGCGGTTTGTGCGGCGGAGCGCGAGCGGTTATGGAGGCGGGGGGGCTCAGGTGCCGGACGATGCGGCGGTGCGGGCGGCGCTTCAGTTATTAGGACGCGCGGGGAGGGCTGATTTGTTGCGGCCGGGCGTGTTGGAGCAGGCGTGGGTGGGGATGTCTCGGACACCGCGTTCGGCGTCCGCGGGGGTGGCGGCAGCCATTGCGGCCTGCATGGAGGAACCGCCTCCGAAGAAGCACGCGACGGGTGCGCGAGGGGGGGGGCAAGAAGGCGGGGCCTGTTGTGAAGCCCGGGGATAGGCGTCTGAGCCTCCCGGCCTTGGGGACGACGGCGGAGGTGCCTGTAGGAGGGGGCGTGTAGTGATGCGGGTGGTGCTGTGGGGGCGCGGTTGGGCCGGGGGGGGCCGGGGGCCGGGGGCAGCGGGGGGGCCTCGTTTTTGGTGGACTACAGTGAGGACAGCGACCCGGAGGAGGAATCAGAGGAGTGGGTGGGGGATGATTTCGCCCTGTATCTTTCGGGGAGCGAGTCGGCGGGGGGTGAGGGCGGTGGGTGGGGGGACCAGGCTCTGGACACGGTGGGTGGGGGCAAGGGGAAAGGCGGGGGGCGGGGGGGTAAGGGTAAGGGCCCGGCTAAAGCAGTGGGGGGGCGGGGGTCGGGGCATGGGACGCCTGGCCCCTCCGGGGGTGCAGGGCGCGGCCGTGGGGCACGGGCCATGGCGGAGGGGCAGTGGGACGACCGTTGGGCGGAGATGTCTCTGGAGGAGCGTATCCGGGAACAGCGTCGGCTGATCGAGGAGACAGAGCGGCGTTGGGAGGAGATGTGCGCGGCCAGGGAGGGGGAGCGGGCGGTGGACCGGGTGGCGGCGCGCGGGGGGTGCGGGGCCGGCGCGGGGGCATGGGCGCTGGGTGTGGCTGGATGAGGCAGGGACGGACTTGACGTCGCAGAGACCTGGTGGCGCTGGGGCCCCCTCGGACTATGCCGGTCACGAGGGGGGGGATCCAAGCCAGCGCAGACTGCTGGTAGAGGCCGGGGAGGGCCGGCGGGGCGCATGACGGCCTCCAGACGCCGGGGCGAAGTAGTAGGGGGGTCCGCGGCGGCCTGCCCTCCATCGAGGGAGCGCGCATCCTCGGCGCCGGAGTATGAGTTTGTTCAAGGAGAGAAAGGAAAAGGAGTGAAGCGTGTAGTGCGTGAGGTGCGCGTGGAGCCCAGTGAGCCTGTGGTGGTCGAAGAGCTGGATTACGAGTCGGAGAGTGAGGAGTTGGAGGAAGGCGAAGTGCGTGAGGTGATGGGGATGGTGGCAACGCGGAAGTTTGGTGTTTTCCAGGCCAACAAAGCCAGCTGCAGCAAGGCGCCAGTGGCGAGGGTGTCAGCCCCGGGTCCTGGCGGACGGGCGCAGGAGGTGCCACGCACTTTGACAGGTGAGAGCACATGGTGGGGGGTGTGGGATGAGGGGGCCGGGCAGGGGCGCCGGAAGTCTTGTAGGTCTGTGGGGGGGGGGGATGGGTCGGTGAGGGTGGGGGGAGAGTCGGCGCAGCCGAAGGTGCCGGCTAAGGCGGCGGCCCCGGAGGGGGATGAGAAGCGGCTGGTGGGGGCCGGCGTTCAGACGGATAAGGAGGGGGAGAAGGAAGGGAAAGAGGAGGGGGGAGAGAAACATAAGAAGAAGCTGCCTTATATGGGATTAGCGATGCCATTGGGGTCCCGTCTGTCCGAAAAGACGAGGGGCAGGATTTGGAAACACGAGTATGTGGACGTCTTTAAACTGTTGCATCGGGAGATTCAGGCGAAAGAGGGGTCTAAAGAGGAGGAGTGGGAGTTGACGAAGCGGCCGCCGGTGCCGGTAAATATGGAAAATTGGACGTCGGCTTTCTTGATCTATGCCAGTATTTATTGCGAGAAGCATCAGGATAGGGCGATTGCATTATTCAAATACATGGATATCATCAGGAAAGCGCAGATGCACTTTGGGGGTTTCGCCTGGCTCAGTTACGATGAGGAATTTCGGGCGCGGGTCAGCGTCAACCCTGACAAGCCCTGGGGAGAGGTAGATCAGGAGCTGTGGGTGCAGTGGATGGCCTCCACGCAGTCCTCTGCGTCCACCCACACTGCGAGTGGACTTCCGGTGGCTTATCGGCCTTTTCAGTCACGTCCCGCCTCGGGGGGGGCGGGAGGGGGAGCCGGTGGAGCTGGGGGAGCGGGCGGGCAGGCTGCCGCTGCAGGCGCAACAGGACAGCCTGCTAAGAGTGGGGGAGAAACCACAGGGGCTTGTTGGAATTTCAACAAGGGGTTTTGCACCCGACACCCCTGCAGATATAAACATGAGTGTTCTAAGTGTGGAGGCAAGCACCCGGTCACGCAATGTTTCACATTGGCCACCCCTTCCGAGCAGTGGCGGGTCACAAAGGGCAGGGGACAGGCTGGGCCAAAGGGCTCCTACGCCAGTTAATGTGGAGGCCATGGGTCCGTGGCTCTCCCGCTACCCGGATCGGGCGGCGGCGTTGAGGTTGTTCTGGGGATTCACGGAAGGGTTTCGAGTGGGGTACCATGGGCCGCGGGAGTGCAGATGGGCGGAGAACTTGCGGTCGGCGAAGGAGTTGCCGGGGGTGGTGGAGGCTAAATTGCGCAAGGAGGTGCTGGAAGGTCGAGTTGCCGGCCCGTTTGACACGTGGCCGCTACCTGCACTCATCATATCCCCTTTGGGGGTGGTTCCAAAAAAGGAACCTGGCGAGTTTCGCTTGATTCACCATTTGTCATGGCCTGAGGGACGGTCGGTGAATGATTTCATCGCGGAGGAGGATTCTCGCGTGCTGTATGCATCGGTGGATGATGCGATTGGGTTTGTGAGGTTGTGTGGGCGGGGGGCGGAGCTGGCCAAGTGCGACATCAAGTCGGCGTTTCGCCTTCTGCCCATTCACCCGGCGGATTTCTCGTTGTTGGGCATGCAGTTTGGGGGGGCCATCTTTGTGGACAAGGTTTTGCCCATGGGGTGCGCGATCTCCTGCGCTCTGTTTGAGACTTTCAGTTCCTTTTTGCAATGGGCCTTCACTGACAGGGCGGGGCACCGGCTGGTGTCCCACTACTTGGATGATTTCTTGTTCGTCGGCTGAGGTCGATCCGGGGAGTGCGGGGCGGCTTTGCGCCACTTTCAGAGGATGGCGGGGGAGTTTGGTGTGCCGTTGGCGCCTGTGAAGACGGCTGGGCCCAGTTGTTGTCTGGCGTTTCTGGGAATTGAGTTGGATTCAGTGGAGTGGATGGCGCGCCTTCCCCAGCAGAAGGTGTCGGAGATGCAGGACTGTTTGAGCCAAGTGGTGTTGCAACGGAAGATCGATTTGAGGTCCGTCCAGCGTTTGTTGGGCTTGCTGAACTTTGCGTGCCGAGTGGTGCGGGCGGGCAGGACGTTTTGCAGGCGACTGGGGCTGGCCATGTCGGGGGCGGTGTTGCCTCATCACAGGGTGCGGATTTCGGTGGGTGTCCGGGCGGATCTGCGAGTGTGGCAGGGGTTCTTGAGTGACTTCAATGGGGTCTCCTTGGATTTTGCGGATGACAACATGGTATGGCAGGTGCAGATTTTTTCGGATGCGGCTGGGGCGCGCGGCTTTGGTGTGTTTTGGGATGGCCGGTGGTGTGCGGAGCAGTGGCCGGCGCACTGGTTGACACAGGGCAGAAGCATTGCGTTTTTGGAGTTCTTTCCGCTGTTGGTGGCGCTGCAGGTGTGGGGACAGGAATTCCGGAACAGGTCGGTGCTCTTTCATGTGGACAACCGGACGGTGGTGGATTTGGTGAACCATCAGAGGGCAAGGGACCTGCGGGTGCTGCGCTTGCTGCGAAGTTTCATGCTGCTGTGCCTGCGCTTCAATGTGCTGTTTCGCGCGAAACATGTGCCGGGCGCTAGCAATGACATCGCGGATGCATTGTCTCGTTCGCAGTGGCAGCGTTTCCGAAGGTTGGCGCCCGGAGCGGACTTTGCCAAGACCAAGGTGCCGGAGGGTATCTGGAGCTGGGGGGAGTGAGAGTGGTGAATCTGGTGGAGCAGTCTGTTGCCGAGTCCACGCGGTGGACGTATCGTCTGGCATGGGTGGAGTTGGGTGTGTTCTTGGGTTGGTCGCGGGGTGTGTGGCGGATGTCTCAGCGAGAGTGTGAGGAAGGTGTCGTGCGGTATGTGTTGCACTGCATGGATAGAGGACTGTCGTCAGTGACGATTGCAGGTAAATTGGCGGGGATTTCTTTCTATGGGATGATCTATTTGGGTTATGATCCAGCCAGGGGTGAGTTGCTGAGCAGGATGCTGAAGGGCTGGACCAGGGAGCGGGGAGGGCGGGGGGGGCGCCTTTGCGCGAGGCGATTACTTTTGAGCTGTTGGTGGATGTGTTGGCGGAGTTGGGTTCTCTTTGTTACGACATGAATGAGTTGGCGTTGTTTCGCTTATGTATGACGTGGATGTTCTTTGGGGCTTTCCGGGTTTCGGAATTGCTGGGGGGTAGGGGGGGGGATGGGGATGAGGTTTGAGGATGTTCGGTTGGATGGGGGGCGCCTGGGGCTATGGTTGGGGCGTTCCAAGATGGATCAGGCTGGAAGAGGCACGTGGGTGTGGCTGAGCGAGTCAGGGGAGTTGGGAGTGTGCCCGGTGCGGGAGTGGAGCAGTTTTTGCGGGCAGTGCGGCCGAATGGCGGGTGAGATTTTCTGTCATGCTTCTGGGAAGAGGGTCACGGCTTTCCAGCTATTGGCGGTGTTGCGCATGGCTTTGCGGCGCTTAGGCAGGGACCCGGCGGGGTATGGGACTCATTCCTTTCGGATCGGCGCGGCGACGGCGGCGGCACGGCTGGGTTGGTCCTGGGATAAGATCAGGAAGATTGGTAGATGGCGTTCGCGCTGCTGCGAGCGGTACGTTAGGAAGTAGGGCGGAGGGGAGCGAGGCGGCTGTGTGAGCGTTTTGTGCGATTTTTCTTGTTTCTAACGCTCCTTTTTTCTTCGTAGGTTGTGTTGGGGGTCCCGGAGCCAAGACGGTTACCTGGATAGTGGGACATTCATTTGTGCATTGGGCTGCCAAGTTTTCTGACAGGCAGGTGTACGGGCGTAGCCTGGGCCTGAGAAGCAGCAGTCATGAGGTGTTCTGGTGGGGCAGGAGTGGGATGCGCTGGGGGGAACTTTTGCCTTGGCTCACGAAGAAAGTCTCGCAGCAAGGGTGTCCGGATTTGCTCGTTATCCACCTGGGAGAGAACGATCTGGTGCGGCAATCAGCGGTGTCATTGATTTATTTGATGCAGCGGGACTTGGAAGCGATAAAACGCAATCTGGCTGGCGCTTGTATTGTGTGGACAGAATTCATTCCTCGAAGGGTTTGGAGGGGGGCATTGAAGCCCGCTGCGGTGGAGCGCGCTCGCAGAAAATTGAATAGGGCTATGAGAGTTTTCTGTGAGGACTGTGGGATCAAGGTGCTGGCGCATCCTGGTCTGCGGCTCGAGGAGCCCTTGCTTTTTAGGGCTGATGGCGCGCACCTTTCGCACATGGGAAACGCCTACTATATGATGGAGATGAGGGATCTGATTAGTGGGTTGTGGAATGAGTCGATCTGGTGTCTGAGGGGGTGAGGGCGAAAGGTGCACTTGTGTGGGGTGGGGCAGGTAACCGCCCTCCGGGGGTTCCCTGGTTGGCGGATTGGGGAGGGGGGAGGAGTCCATGACGGGCATACTCACCCTTCCGGGGAGGGGGACACTGGGGAAATGTGGGGGTGCGTCAGACCAGTGTACGACGAATGGAGATGATGGTGGAGTTTTGGGGAGAGAAGTGAGGAAGCGAATGGAAGTGAGAAGGTTGCGGTGTGAAGTGGGGATGGAGTAGTTGGAGTCTTGGAGAGTATGGGATAGTGAGAAATGTTGTTGTTGGGGATTGTTGGGGATTTGTGTTATGTTTCTGGTTATGATTGTCCAACCCTGTCCTAATAAAATGGCCTTTTACGCTAAAAGTACCTTGCGTGGACTGATTATTGCGCGAACAGCGGTCAAACAAATGGGCTCCTCCCTTACTGTAACGTTAGTGCCTTAGGCTTCAGAGAGTCCACACTTCAAGTAGATGGTAGGATAGTGAGCAGAGGCAAACTTGTTTCTACTCCTGAGCTGGGACAGCGCTCAGGCCTCAGCTAGCAATCGCACCAGAGATCATGCACCATGAGGCCCGGATTCGGCAGCTGAGTGCAGCAAGGATCATCCGGTCGCATCACAGCCAGGGGCCCAAGTATAGGCCGTAATTATCCTACGCAAGCAGAGTGCCAGCAAACATCCCCTGCAGCAGACACCAGAGGCCAAGGAGGTCAAAGCTATGATCGGGGGCACAGTGCGCCAATTCCGGCGTCTTGTTCAGCCTCTCACAGTCGCACCTTTCACTTCACTCGCAAGCCAGCGGGTCCGCTCCTCCGCCCGGGGCCGCAGCACGGAGCCCCCGCAGTGCCTCCCCTGGCTCTAATGGCGTTCCGCTGCGGGTACTCACTGCGGGTGGAGAGGGTCGGAAGTCACCACTCCCTTCATGCTCGCTGCCTGCACCTCCGCTGCTTCTTCATGGCGTCACGGGTGGCAGCGATCTTGGTGATTGATGATTGGGGGGCAAGCACAAACTTGTCCTTCCCGGCACCAGGAATATCCTCAATCCAAGCCGGCACACTTGGTGATGAAGGCAGCAACTCAAGCAGCTTTCAAGCTGCTCCTGAAGAATTGGGCTCAGACACAATCCTTCTGTTACTACACACAATGCCTAATGTGTGGCTTAGGACTCACTTTACAGTAGCCGAGATCTGGACGAAAAAAGGTAACCAACAGGACTGCTCATTGTCCCTGCTCTTATAAAGCCTTAGTGACTGAGCCTATGGCTTAATGATTGCGGAGGGAGTTGATGTATAGTAATGTATAGTATAGTAATGTCCAGATGGGCAGTACCTAAAATGTGGTGTTGCTTTAGGCAAATGACACGCTTATTTTTGTTCTAGACATGTTGACATTGATGGGCAAATTATTGTCAATACTAGCTCGATTTGACATGGTGTCAGGAATTCAAGTTACTTGGTAAAACACAATGAACTATGGGTGTTTTTCATAAAGAAATTTACTGAGCCTTTGTGTTGTCACTACTGCTAAAGTGGGAGTCATGTGTGGTAAAACAGATATTAAGGTATAACATCTCCATCCTGCCAGAACAATTTTATGGCATGGAGAAATTGGACAGTTGCTTAGGGCCCCCACCTTCAACGTGGCCTCCTATAACTGGGATAATGGTGTGCACATAAACAAATGACTATCTTTTGATTTTACAGGTGAGTATGCCAGGCCTATCCAACTTTAATCCTTGCACTGTCAGGCAGTTGACATTTACATTACAAACACTCTCTCTCTCTCTTGCTCTTTTCCCTGCTTCATCTCTCATTTTCTATTTCACTCCACTCTATTTATCTTTCTCTCTACCTACCTCTTTATTTGCACCTCACTCTCAATCTCACATCTCTGTATCAGTCCTTCCTCTAGTTCACATCTTCTCTTTTGATCTCTCTATCTCTTCCCACTTTCTTCACCATACTTCTCTCCACCTCTCTCTTGACCCTTTTTCAACCTCATTACTCTCTACCTCACCTATCTCCCACATTTCTTTTACTACCTCACACAACCCTTACTACCAAAAATCTATCTACCTCACTCACTTATTTCTGTTTAACTATCTATCCTATACACCTCACCACTCATTTGCTACCTTAACTATCCATCTCACATTTCTTTACATCTCTTTTCCCTTAAGCTTACTTCTCTAACTACCATACTCGTTTCTTGCTAGCTCTCTTTCTCAACTGCCACCTCTTTTCATGATCTATTACTTTCTCTGTCATGCGCACTGTTCCCGCTCTAATATTCTCTATTATCTCTCTCTGCTTCTCCTTGTTTATTTCAACCCAAATTCTCCACTTCGCCTCGTTCTGTAACTCTTTCTCTTTATACATCACAACTTTCTATCCACCTCACCCTCTCTACATCTGTGTTGATATCACCTTTCTTCTCCGCCTCACCATTGTTTTGTCTACTTCATCTCCTTTTTCACTACACCTCATGTCTCTTACTCTCCTTCACACTTCCAGTCTCTTCCTTTCTCTGTATCTCACTTTTCAGTTGACCTAATCTGTCTTTCTATACCTCTTTTCATTTTGCTCCTCCCTACTTTACTGCTCTCTACCTTACATTTCTCTATACTTCTCTCAGCACGTCCTTTCTCTTCCAGTCAACGTATACCTTCTTAGCTTCTACCTCTCTCTAACTCACCTCTCTTTTTTCTTTCTCCCTCACTCACTGCTTGCACCCCATCCTCTCCCTCTCTCTGCATTTATTTTCCCCCAATCTTGTCTCTCAATATATTTGTATGTTTTTATCTTTCTCTGTATCTTTTTTCAGACTATCTAACAGTTCACCTTAACTTCTAATTCCCCCTAATTCACCACTCTCTCTACCTCTGCTGCACTGCCCTCACTCTCACTATGCCATTCATTTTACCCCTCTGTCCTTCTCTTGTCTCCGACCACTCACATTTCACTTACATAATAGCTGTGTGTACACATAGAAATTTGAAAGAAAAGACAGGCAGGTGAAGAGATTTAAGGAGGAAATTATCAGAATTCACCTGATGGAATGGTGAGCATCCTCAAAGAAGTACTTAGGGGCAGATTTACAAGTCCCTTGTGCCACTGTTGCGTCATTTTTCCCATGTTAAAAATTATGCAAAAGTGGCGCAAGGGGCTTGTAAATCTGCCCCTTGGATTTTTTGTTTATGATTCTTTTTATTAAACATAACAAATCGACAAATTCTTGTACATTGAGGGGGGGTAGATCAGTCTTACATCACTAATCACTGTTTCAGTAGTTACAGAACAATAGTGCTTGAGTGTACCAGCTCTCATGGTGAGGGAAGATAGTCAAGCAATGGAACATAAGGGGGGCTACAGATGTCTCCCCAATAGGCATTCCAGTCACTCCAGATGGAGGCCCACTTTTTGGGGCATCCTCACGCTAGATATACTTTTTTTTCCCTGAACATACACCAGTCCATGTTTGCCTTCCAAACCTCGACCTTGGGTGTGTGTGTGGCCCCCCACAATTGTGCGATGTTTTGCTCTGCTATCATTAGGCCCAGGGTAACCCAGAGCTTGCTTTTACTTGTTCAGGTCAGTAGATTCCCATACATTCAGAAGGCACCTTTTAGCTTCAGGGTGAATAGTAAGTGTGAGTACTTCACTCAAGATATCGTGTATTTTGTGCCAGTACTGCTGTATGTGTTCACACTCCCATATTATATGCATGAAGGTGCCCTCATGGCCACATTGCCTCCTGCAATTTTCCTTCTCCGTCTTTCCCATTCACACCAGACAGGGCCCTGTGATGTAAACTCTGCACTATTTTAAGTTGGACGAGTTGCAATTTGGCAGAGATTGCTAATTCTCTTGGGGAGGCTACTGCTTCCTGCCATTCCTCATCATCTATTTCTAGGCTGTCTCTCTCCCATTTCTCTCTTGTCTTCTGGAGGGTGGCAGCAGTATTATTAATCAATTTCTTATAGGTCAGGGATATAGCATTCTTAGGTAGGTAGCCGTCCAGCAACCTGTCTTTGAGGGGTGAGGATTCCGGAGGGGAGGAGCCTCTTTGTAGGTGTGCTTGCGGTGCGTGGCAAACCTGCAAATATCGATAGTATTCTGAGTTAGCTAGATCGTAGTCTTGCTGTAGGGAGGCAAACGTTATCATATCGCCTTTCACCTACAGGTCTCCTATTTTTGAGATTCCAATGAGGTCCCACTTGTCAAACCCTTTGGAGGTCCGTAGAGTACCCAGTTGTTCGGCATCCCACAGGGGAGTTGCCAGTGTCAGTTTCCATTCCCACCCTAGGCTTCTGTTCGCAGCGTGTCAGATTTGAACTGAGTGTTTAGTCGGCCCTGTCAGGGGGAGCCGCTGGGGTTTAGAATATAGTGCCCTGTTATAGTTCCCTCCTGGTAGTATCCATCTATCCATGGCAAATCCCGGGTCGTCTGCACTGTGGTAAGTGCCCTGATTGATGGCGGCCAGGTGGGCAGCCCAGATATATTTTTTTGAGGTCCGGGAGACTGATCCCTCCGTCATACCAATTAAGAGCAAGTTTGGTCGATTCTGGGTGTCCCGTTCCACAGCAAGTCCCTCTGTAGTCCCTCTATTTCCCTGAAGTATCGTGCGGTAACTAGGTCAGGGGAGTTTTGCAGCACGTAAAGGAAGTGGGGCAATGACATCATCTTGGAAAGTGCTGCTCTACCTAGTAGTGAGAGCGAGAGCGCCTTCCAGTTTACAATATCACGCTTCAGTCTTTGTAGAGGCGGGAGCAGATTGCAGGCGAATCTGAGTGTGCAGTCAGAGGTGACAAAAATACCTAGATATTTGAAGCCAATTGTGGTGACTTGTATAGGGCAACCCCTGGGTAGTGGGGGTGAGGCCCCGCTGAGGGCATACAGAAGGGACCTACTCCAATTGATTGAGTACCCAGAGTACCTGCCAAAGGTTGCAAAGATGTCTAGCACACTGCCAAGCGACGCTTTTGGGGAGGCCAAAGACAGAAGAATGTTGTCTGCATACAATGAGATGCGGTCCTCCCATGATGCCGACCAACGCAGTTCTCTTATCACTGGGTCCCTACAAATCCGCGAGTGGCTCCAGGGCGAGGGCAAAGAGAAGGGGGGACAGTGGACAGCCCAGACGGGTCCCTCCTTTGAGCACAAACACTTCAGATTTTTTGTTGTTAACTACCACCTGAGCCAGAGGCTCCGAGTAGAGGAGTTTGATCCATTGAATGAAATGAGGCCCAAACCCCATGTTTGCTAGGACTGCGAAGAGGTACGGCTACATGATAGTATCGAATGCCATGGTGGCATGGTGGTAGTAAGATTATTATCGCTGCTTACTGGATTGTGGCTATTCTCCCCATTATTCCATGCACCCTCCACAAGTTTAATGTGGTATTTCGGTTGGGCATAAAGCCCGATTGATCAGGATGTACCAGGCCACTGATTACTTGGACAAGTCGGTTGGCCAGGAGTTTGGCTAGTATTTTGGGCTCAACATTTAGTAGGGAGATGGGCATATGAGTGGCACACTCGTTCTTCAGCTTGCATTCTTTGTGGATGGTAACCAGTATCGCTGTTCTCTGGTCCAGAGGTAGCGTCCCCAATCTCTTGTTCTCCTCAAACATGGCTCGCAGGTTCGGGGCTAGTTTGTCCGGCCTCAATTTGTAGAGCTCGATGGGTAGGCTGTTAGGGCCCAGGGCTTTGCCAGTTTAGAGACCCCTGATCGCTTGCGCTATTTCATTGTTAGTAAAGTTGCTCTCCAATAGGCACAGGTCCTCTGCCGATAGAGTGGGTAGTGTTATGTCTCTAAGCATCAACTGTGAGTCGTTTTCGGTGTATCGGGTACTCGTGCGGTATGTTACGCTATAGTGAGCGGCAAACTCATTAGCAATGTCTTGTGGGTCGGTGATTGTCCTGCCCCTCCCATCTATCAGTTCTGGCACCAGTCTGCTCGCCAACTCTTTCTTGTCCAACAATGCGATTAGTTTCCCAGCCTTGTCCCCAAGGTCATATAGTCTACCCTCTTTTTCTCTTCCCAGTGGATTGGCCCTATCGGTGGCTAATGCTTTATAGTCATCTCTTTTAAGTTGTGGGACGTGTAATTTCTCCTGAGTGACCCTTTCGCTAAGTTCATCCTCTAACTGGAGGACTTCATTTTCGGCATCAACTAACTCCTTCCGTTGCTCTTTACGTACTCCGGCTATCAGGGAGAGTGCCTGTCCCATTATGACTGTCTTAAAAGCTTCCCACAGGGTCTGGGGAGACTCTACCGACCCCTTGTTTTCTCTGAAGTAATGGTCAAAGGCTTGGAGCGGTGCCTTTCGGACTACTGGGTTGCGTAGATGCCATGGGTTGATAGGAGTGATTCTACCCACTCTTCTCTGGCCCAGGACTAGATGAGCCCACACCGGGGAATGGTCAGAGATGCCACACGCCATGTGTCGTATTTCGTGGACATTTATGATTTGAGATGCTGGGACGATGAGATAGTCTATGCGGGATAGGCTGTTGTATGCCCCAGACTGGAAAGTGTGTTGAATACTGTCCGGGTGATATGCTCTCCATGCGTCCGTTAGGCCTAGGGCCTCTAGAAAGTCGGGTAGCCAGCAATATGAGGGGCCAAGCTCTCGGTGTGGGTGCTGGTCCAACCTGCCCGACACTACTGAGTTGAGGTCTCCTCCCACCACTAAGAGTCCGTCCGGGAGCGAGAGCAATATTGTGCCCAAGTCCTTAAATGTGTGACTCTGAAGGCCGGGCGGCATATATACCGACAGAAGTGTCAGTGTGTACCCCTCCCACTGTCCCATGATTGTGATGTACCTGCCACTGGTGGATTGTATGGAGAGTGGATAGGAGTTTTTAAGCATTATGCCGACTCCCCGTGATCCGGTGGTGAAGCCTGAGTGGGCCACTAATTTGTAGCCCCCACCTGTTCAATACCTTACAGGATTTACCCATCAAATGTGTTTCTTGAAGCAGGATTACATCAGGGGCAAGTCGTTTAATTATAAAATCCCTCCCTCCCAAGAAAACTTTTCGACATGCGACCTTTTCCAGGAAAAAATGTTGCAGTGGGGACTACTTCCATGAGATGAACTCTCTTGGGTTCAAATACCTGCAGCAGCAGCAGCAACTAATGAAGTCTGTATGTTCAAAAGGTCTGCATGTAGTTATGAAATACTTTTTACATTTCTTTGGTACAAGACTTCTTTAACGTGACAAAATACCTACATCAGAGTACTGAAATGCTATTCAAATTGCCCTCAGAGATGTACGTCAATCTTGTTGTTTGACAAAATGACATACATATCCATTTCTATTAAAAATAAACATATCTAAACCAGAACTCATTCATAAACCCGAATTCAGTTAGCATTTCAGATGCATTGAAAAGTTTGATACTCTATATGCAAAGTTGTCAGATAATTCAGAAAGACAGTTTTGCATGTGAAGGAACGTCTTACAAATAGATGGATCACTGACATAATAATGATGCATACAAAATCGATAAAGAAAAATATTGGAAAATAAATATTGTTAACAAAATTATTGCTTTCCTAAACCTAACTAATAAAACCATAAATATTGAGACCACAAATATCGTTCTTAAAAATATCATAACCTTTAAATAAACATATGTGAAAAATATTGATTCACAAAATATTGACTAAAATCATAGTGCCAAAGTTAATTACATTAGCATTAATAAACATAAAAGAGCACTTTTTACATAAACCAATTATTTAAAATAAACATTTTATACACATATTTAAATAAAAAATATATGTATTACATCACCAATACAATTCAACCCAACAAAATATATAACAAAAATCATAGCAATATAACCCCCCAAAAATATTTGAATACATATTAATGAATATATATCTGCGGTACTTTCGGAGGTGGTTGACTGCTGCGGTCTCGTCAGAAGCGGTCGGTCCGACTGGCGGATTATGATGTATACATCATGTACTGCCTTCTGACAGACCACCGACTCCGACAGTGTTTCTCTGACCGCCGGGATGGCGGTAAAAGAAAAAGCAGCAGCCATAGGGCAGTGCAGGAATCTCCTACCGCCGTCCGGATTACGATGTGGGTTTCTGAAGACCTGACTGTGGCGGTCTGATTGACTGCCTTGAGTCTTCGGAAATGAAAACTTTGAGGTACATACTCACCCATTTCCGCTTCTCCCCAGCAGTTTCTGCCATGGATAATTTTCTCCAGGTCTCCCCTATACCTGAGCAGATGTACACTGATGTCTATGACCCTGTGGAGCCGGAATCCAGGTAAGTCCTTCTGCGGTATGTATCTCCATTGACTGGACTGCGCATATTCTGCCACACTGCAGCAATGGGGTACATGAAGCACAAGGCATATCTCCATATATGTCATGAATGTGTGTACAATTAATTTTTTGTGATTTTGTACGCACATGCAGTGACATATTCGGGGATATGTGCAGCCACGTAGATGAACCCGCCACAGTAGCAGCGGTTGCACTGTAATACAGAGGGGAACTTTCCCGGCCACGGCGGTCGGACGGTCAGTCTGACCAGCATCGTAATGACACCCTAAGTCACATGCACTACACCTACAGCCTAGAAAGTACATCCAAGGAAAATGTGAATTGGAAACGCACCAAATATTATTCTAATGCATGTTATTGCAGGGCCACAACAAAAGATGATGTTGCAATTCATGTAAGAGAACACAAACATCCCCCAAATGTGACAGTAATAGAAGTAAGGGAAGTATTGCAGGATATAACAGAGGCAAGTACTAACTCCCAGAAACCCACAAACAAAATCCTAAAAGATATACTGCCTAAAGTCCCCAAACACATCACAGGCCAATTACCACATGTACCAACTTTAATCCACCTAATTACACATACTAAAAAAGCCATCAGCAATACTCTTCCTGCCTCTAGAAGATACCTATACATAGATATACCTGAACATTTAACAATGACACATAATGAGGAACTTTTCCTTTTATATGACAACTAAAAACAATGATAAACAAATCCTAATTTGCTCTACAGCAAATAACTTACTAAAACTAAACCACTGTCAAACCTGCATGATGGATGGGACTTTCAATATATATGCTAAACCATTCACTCAGTAATGCACCATACTGTTATGAGCCCCAAGGTACCCCAATATAGGCATAGGTAGTTGCACAACCTTTTACGTAAATTTGTCCTACCTTACTCTACATAATGGCTCTGGTGCTGACCTTTTACCTAGTTAGGTGACGAATAAAGGCAATTTGTTTTCTTCGAAAACTAGCCTCACTTATTATGCTTGAGGATTCTCAGTATCACAGCAGGACTACCATCTTCTGCATAATAACTCTGTACAAAAGTCACCGCTATCGTCATCCTTAGACGAGAGGTCCACATTACCATGACACATCTAGGCAGAACCCCTGACGGTACCTTTTGGGTATATAAGTACCAAATCTAAGCTGGGCAAACCAGATGAGAAACTTTCATGCTGACACGAGACGTTGAAGTCCCTGCACGCATACAGTCCAGCACGCAGTGGTCTGGCATCCTTTGCGTGGTGTCCAATTCGAGATCAAGATGGGTCCGTCATTCTCTCCCATCAGGTAATGGGGTTGGCTCATTCCTAGGGGGATTCTTGGCTTTACACACATATACGTCTGTTGGTGCTTCCAACCTTATATATCTGTTTCTGTATAATGGTTGTTGCAGCACACATATTTTATACTAGAATGACGCTAGTTCAATAAATGCTTACTGAAAATGTCCCCACCATTTATTTTGTGTATCTCTCTGAGACCGAGTAAGCACAAGTGACTGAGCCAAAAGTACTGTACTGTTTCCACGATTTGTGAGGGGTTAGGGTTGTCATGTTCGATAGTTGCCAGAAACAATTTGCTCCTTGATAAGGGGGGCTTATAGTGGCACTGAGAGCTAGCTGGTCGCCAGGCAGACATATCCCTTGGGAATCAGTCAGTACACCAATCCCATAGTTTGAGGTGTTTAAATTGAATTGAATTGAATTGAATTGGGTATTTATAAAGCGCAAGCTGTTACTCCAGAAGGAGCATCCTGGCGCTAAGCGAATGAAGGTCAGGCTGAGCAACGAAAGGCGGTGGCCTATATGAGAGATCAGGGGCTCCAAAAATTCAGGACAAGCCTTCCTGAATGGTGTTTTTGTTTTCAAGAGCCTGAATTGAGCTGGCATGAGATTCCATGCTTTGGCTCCTAGACAGGCTACAGATTTCCCTCCCTTGGTTTTATATCTGAAACAGGTGGGTATAAGGAGGTTTGCCGAAGAAGATATGAGGGTCCTGACTATATGGTGTATGAGGTTATTCTGGCTGACAGGTAAGTTGGACCAAGTTTTAGAACTGCTCTGAAAGTAATTATGAGAATTTTGAATAAAATTCTCTTATGTAGCCAGTGAAGAGTTTTAAGTGCTGCTGATGCAGATGACCTCCGAGGGAGTTTCAGGACTAGGAGGGCCGCGTGTTGGACTATCTGTAGTCTCTTATTTGTTGATTTATTAACCCTTGCCAAAAGACTTTTACAATAGTCTAGGCACGAGAGGATCAGCGCTACGGCCACTGTCTTCCTAGCAGAGAGGTGGATGAAGTCAAAATTATTTCTTTAATGTTTTGATTAGACCAGTGGTTCCCAAACTTTTTTGACCCACGGCTCCCTTGACCTATTGGCTGTTGGCCGCGGCTCCCCATTATGTTACTTTTGTTTTGGGCGGGTGGGGAATGTAAATCTGGCCTTGGGAGTACCTCCATTTTTCTCCCTGAAAATAACTGGGATGAAGCTGACGAAAGTATTAAAAATGGAAGTACTCCAGAGGCAGGCCTTACATCCCCCACCAGCTGAAAGAAAGTAACATAATGGGGAGCCGTGGCCAATAGCCAATAGCTCAAGATAGCCACAGGTCGAAAAAGTTTGGGAACCACCTGTGTGTCCGTGTCCCTGAGCCCGCTGCTTCCGCTGGAATTTCGAGACCCTCCTCAACCCGCAGGCTACCACCTGCGCCTCATCCCTGGAAGCCAGTGGTAGGCTGTAGGTTCTGTACACTCACTCTGCCCTTTATTTTTTCCTGTCTGCCCGCTCTGTTTTTGCTCTGTTCTGCGCTGTAATTTCTGTTTTATTTTCCTGTATTCGCTGAAAATAACTGGTATGAAGCCAATGATCATACAGCCTCCCTCCTGCAGCCCCCACAGTGCCAGCAGTGTGCACATTCACGATGCAGGCCCTTCCCTCCAGCCTTTGCTTAACACTGTGCCAGTGGAGCTCCTGCTGCATCTCAGAGACAAGGTATTTACCTTTGGCCTCCTCTTGGTATGTCCACAGGGCACACACCATGTGCACGTGGAGCAGTGGTCATCCTGGGCCTGCTCTCGCTTCTCATCCCAGTCTGGAGGGATGCACCTTGCGTCTGCTGCTGCATCTCCCCTCAAGCACCGCCAGTTGTCCAGGGAAGGAGGTGATCACCTTGGAATTGCTGCTCCATGTACATTCTATCTCCCTCACAGTGCCGTTAGCACTCATTCAATGCCGCAGAAGGAGGAGAAGGATGACATTGTGCCCGCTGTGCCTCTCCCCTCCTGCTTCCTCGGTGTGCTAGCATTTGCATGAAAGTTGAAATAAACTGTGGGTATGAGATCCTTTTACACCTTCCCTGTTTGCTCTTCTGCAACTTGTAAGGATGGTGAATTTTTATTTCCTTCAAATAGGAAACAAAGGTTGATGGAATATTTAACGTTTCTTTTTTTTTTTAATTATTTTTATTTCCATGACAGTTCCATTATTATAAACATACATGACTTCAATATACAAAAAGGAAAAAAAAAGAAATGACTTGACAAAACAACAGACCACAAAAAAGCCAAATCACAGATACTACGATGTACTAGTGTTATCAGAGAGAAAATTCATCAGGGCTCCCCAAATTAACATTCCCAGACATTTCTTCCTGGTTCCTTTCAAGAGATACAAATGCATTTCAATTTCATAAATACGATATAACTTCGCTCTCCAAAATTCAAAAGTAGGGGGTTCAGGTGATAGCCATTCTGTTGCAATACATAACCGGGCAACCGTCATTGCAAGGAATAGAAAATACCGGTGTTCTTTTAAGATCTGATAACTGTATGTTGTTTGACAGCAGCCCAGTATCATAAGTGAAGGGGAGATCTTCAAAGGACAAGCTAGTACCAGCGATATAAATCTTTCAACATCAGCAAGAAAGTGCGAAAGTTTTGCACAATTATAAAAAATATGGAGCATGTCAGCTTCCTGATCTCCACACCTAAAACATTTACCATTGTATTTATCTCCCCAAGTTGCCATGCGTTTAGGAGTATAGTATAACCTAAAAATCGTTTTATAAACCTGAGCTTTTAGATTAGCTGCCAGACAGATTTTTTTAGCGAAGCATAGTGATTCCACTATTTCAATTTGAGGGTCTCCCAATTGGTTAATCCAATAGTGGTTATATTTTTCAATATCATCGTTCCTATGTTCCGTTAAAATCGCATAAAGTGAGCCAATCCTTTTTTGCAGACGAATCCCCTCAATTAGGTTATTAGGGAGAGCGTCAATCTGGTTTTTCAAGCAAAAGTCGCGAAGTTGAAGATATTTAAAGAATAGCGTCTGTGGAAGCTGATATTTATCCACTAATTCTACATAAGCTAGAAATTTTGCATTTGTATCATATAAGTCACCAATTCTTGAAATCCCTTTTCTAATCCATATCTTAGCATTGTCGTCCCAGAACACAGAGGGAAGTATTTTATTGGCATCAAAAGGGGTATGATATATGATTTTACCTAGTTTAATCATTTTCATAACATTTCTCCAGACTTTAAATGCTGAAGCAAGTACCTTAAATCGTGTATGTTTATAGTAGTTACCCTCTAGTTCTTTTAATAAGCAACCTTTCGCCTGTTCTCCTAGAAGTAAAAAAAAGATAGATGGGGCATCCGCCTCATTTTTTGGAGATTCTCCTGTCAATAGATAGCCCATTTTTTGTAAAAAGCAAATATAATAATAACAGAGAAAATCAGGCAAACCACGGCCTCCTCTTTCTTCCGGTAACGAGAGCCATTTCATGGCTCTACGAGGTTTACCAGGAGACCACACAAATTTCCCACATATATTTTGTAATTGCTGTATATGCTTGAGTGAGAATTCCAGAGGTATACTTCGAAATACATACAAAATTTTGGCTAAAATATTCATCTTGATTATGTTCCCTCTTCCGATTATTGATAATTGAAGTCTGCTCCATCTGTCTAATGAATCTTTAATTTGGGCTATAGTCACCTCCCAATTACTTTCAACAATCTTTTGCATCTGGGTTTTAATCTGAATGCCTAAGTAAGTAACCTCACCTAACACCCGAGAATCATTAAATTGTATATTCTTTGTACAGAGAATTTGGGTTTTTTCAGCATTTAACTTATACCCAGACATTATTCCAAAATTTTTAGATAATAATTCGATCTCCACCATAGCCTCTCTAGGGTCAGTAGTCACTATAGCGATGTCATCTGCATATGCAAATACTGTATATAAAATACCTGTAACTGAAAAAGGCTTGATATATGGAGAGTTCTGTAAACTAATAATAAAGGGGTGAATATATAAAGCGAAAAGCAAAGGAGAACAGGGGCACCCTTGTCTTGTTCCTCTAGTAATGTTGATCTTTTCAGATTTTAGACCCATAGCTGTAATCCTAGCAATTGGTGCATTATATAATACCTGAATTGCCGTTAGAAACGTTTCCCCAAGACCCATCCTTCTCAACACTTCCCATAAATACACCCACTCTACACGATCAAAAGCTTTTTCAGCATCAAGCAATATCAAAGCTAAATCTCTCTTTTCAACATCTGCAAAATCAAATAAAGTAATAACTTTGTTAATGTGAGATACCGTTCCTCTTTTAGGTATAAAACCATGCTGATTTATAGTTACTAGTGAAGATATGACTTTAGATATACGGTTAGCTAACATTTTGGAATATAACTTACTATCGCAATTAAGCAAAGATATAGGACGGTAGGATCCAGGTAGTTCAGGAGGTTTCCCTTTTTTACTGAAAATGACTATGGACCATCGTTCCATGTAGCTGGTGCTATTCCCGTTTGTGCCTTCCTGAACATTGCTAACAATACATTCTTCAGTGGTTCAAAGAAGCATTTATAAACTTCCCCAGGAATAAAGTCGGGGCCGGCTGCTTTCCCATTTGGTATTTGCCTAACCTCCTCCTCTAATTCCTCCATGGTGAAAGGACTGTCTAAAATATCTACCTCTACATCATTTAATTGATTTACAACAGCGGCATCAGGAATCTGGACCGTAGTAAAGTTTGATTGACTGGTGTAAAGTCCCGAATAAAATTGGTGAAATACATCTAGAATTTCCGTCGGATCTTCCCGGACCACCCCAGATTGGTCCCGTAATCTCGGAATCATACGAGAAGTAGACTTCATTTTTAATCTCAAGGCTAAGGATCGGCCAATGGATTCGCCATATTCATAAATGTGTCTCCTATTTGCCAAATATTTACAAGCAATCTCTTTGGCCCAAACTCCTGTTATAGTCGCTTTACATTGTGCAATTTTTTCCTCCATAAGCGATATTTGAATTAAATTATCTTTTTTTGTCAAAGCTTTAGCAAGACCAACTTCCGCTAGCTCTAGTTGCTGATAGAACGCCCTCATTTGTAATCGTAATTTGTTTTGATGGTATAATCCGAATTTTATCGTTTCTCCTCTAAAACAGGCTTTAAATGTGTCCCAGACTATTGCAATATTAGCTGACCCTAAATTAATACTAAAGAATTTTTTCATCCACTTCGTCATATGACTTCTATAATGTTCGTTAAGACAGAGCTTCCTATCAAATGAAAAATTTCTCAAAGTATTTATCTCGGCCAAACATGACCAATCAATCATGAGAGGAGAATGATCCGAAGTAACTCTAGGAAAAGTCTGTATCCTTATCTGTGTATGAATAGTTGAAGATGTAAAAAAGTAATCTAATCGAACGAGTTTCTTGTGTGGTGCAGAGTAATACGTATAACCTGGAAGGGAGGGATATTTTTTACTCCATATGTCCACCAGGCCATGATCATTAACTAGATTATATAAGGCTTTAAAAACCCGAGGTTTCCGTCCCTGATAATATACTAAACCTCTCATTAGTTCCGTGGTGCTTAAGTTAATATTCAGATCTCCACATAAGATTAGCGGAGCTCTCCAATTAGCTAACTCTATATTTAATAATTCTAGAACTTCAGCCTCATCCACATTAGACCCATATATTGAGCAGATTGTAAAAACCCTGCCCCGTACTGTGACCTCAGCTATAACCCATCTACCCCATTTATCAGCTAGTTTATGGCCCACTATACAATATCCAGGTCTAGAAAGGATCATAACCCCTCTTGTATTGTTAATTTGTTGAGAAGCTACATTCAACACATAGCCAAGATCCGCTATAAGAAACCTATTATCCCAAGAGAGATGTGTTTCCTGCAGGCAGAGAATATCAGGTTGGATAAAGCGAATTTCTGCAGCTATTCTTCATCTTTTATTGCTAGAGTTGAGCCCCGATACATTAAAAGAACAGATTTTTATATTTCCAGACATTGAGCATTATTCTCAAAATCAGTATCAAAATCAATATCCAAGATACAGTATTAATCCAGCCAGATTGAAAATTATACAAAACTGAATTCGTCACATAAGTGCATCGTTCAAAAATATGCGTTTCATAACTATCATTTGGAACCGCCAAGGAATTTTTCCCTTTATTCCCAACCCAACCCCAAACCCACCACCTTCCCCTCCCCCTCTTTCCCCTCCCCAACCCCAGTGGCCCCTTCCCCCCTCCCTTAATCGAGGCTTTAGGACCCAGTCCTATGGATGGGAATGAGCGTCAGCCCCTCTGTCGATTCCGACAGCTCTATTTATTCTGTTATAAAGGAAAACAATACCATGGGGGAGACCCCTTCCTGCTATGTGTCACCAGAGTCTATCTAAATCAAAAATCTTTAACTCTCAAACCTAATCGAAAGCTGACCCCCAAGACATTACTAAACATGATATATCATAAACTATCACATCCATAAATTATTATGAGAATGCTCCGTATCGGAAATAAAGAGAAAACAAAAACAATATCAATTTAACGGTCCTTCAGAGAGTGTAAATACTCTTTAGCTAGGGCGACATTGGTAAAAAATCTCATTTTTTCGTTGTAAGTCACTTTAAGTTTTGCGGGGTTCATAATATAAGCCTGCGCGCCTTTTTTTTAAAATAAATCCACCAGTTGTCGCAATTGCCAGCGAATATCCATTGTATATTTGGAATAATCAGGTACCGTGAAAAAAGTAAATCCTTCCGCCATGGATTTACTGTTCAGACGAGTTTGCAAATAAACATCTTCTCTAGCTCGGAAACTATTGAAAGCTACAAGAATCGGTCTTGGTTTTGATCTTGTGTTTTGCCCGGGACGAGACTGAATATTAAAAGGGAATCTGTGTGCCCTTTCAATTTCTCGGTCCCAATCCCATTTACTTAAGCTAGGAAACGCTTTCTGGAAAAGATCTACTACAAACTTCCGTGGATCTTGTCCTTCGTCGCCTTCAGCAATCTGCATTACTCTTAAGTTATTGCGGCGAGATCGATTTTCCATGTCAGCCATTCGCCAAAGCACATCATCTCTATTACTACTCAAGATCTCAGTAGCCTTTTTTTGCTTAGACAGATCATCCTCAATGTTAGATATTCGCGTTTCAACTTCTGTGAATCGTTCTCCAAAGTCTGATTGCGCTTTGACTAGTCTTCTGATCGAGCCCTGTAGCTTTCGGCAGGAATTTTGGATCTTCTGACTGTCTAATGCGGTTTTATCCATATGACTCAGAATAGTTTGATATATTGTGGTGAGAGTAATATCCGTCGCTTGACCATCTTGAGAATCAACAGCGCCCACAACTAAAGATGTATCGCGACCTCTTACGGTGATGGGGGTATCCTCCTCCCCAAGCTCACCGCTAGCGTTCACCTCATCCTCAATGGAGTCAGCTTCTCCCTCAATAGACATCTGTCTCGTATATTGCATAGCCAGATCCTCAGACGAGGAGGGAGAGTTTTCTGAGACAGAAAAAAAATCCCCGGATTCAAACTCTGGCGGCATGACCCTATCAGACTCTTCGGGGATTACACTTTCAGTCACAATCAAAGTCTCCGAGGGTGATAAACGGTGAGATTCTTTTTCTTTTTCTTTTATTTCATTATAAGTCGCCATTTTTGATACGTTATCGTCTCCTGTATCCTTTAAAACATCATCTACAACAGAGACTTCAGGCCGAGGTGTAAATGGGGTATTATCTGTTTGAAGCTCATTAGTTAATAACCCTTGGCGTTTTTGCTCGGTAGTTGAGAATAATGTCATTATAGTTTGTTTGACCTTCCCTGACTGTGGATGAACGCCCATATCTCTCTCACCTTGTTTAGTTGTAAAGATAGAAGTCTTTGCTTCCTGACCGCGGGCCTTCCGAGCTTGTTTTGGGGCCATTACACCTTTCTGCAGTCGATCCAACTCTGCTCTGGCGGAATACTCGCCGCGAAGCCAAGCCGGTACACCTGTGTCGGTCACCGCCCACCACGCTCTTCGTAGCCTCCACAGCGCGGCTGCAGCGGCTATCGCCTCCAGCATCAGCCCTTAACTCGATATCGGCGTTGCAGACTCTCGGCATACCCGTATATCAGGGCACGGAAGGTGAAACAAAACGATAATTTTTTTTTCCCTCAATAAGAACGCCTTTCACAAAGAAGAAATGGTCCGCTCTCAAGAACCACCGGTAGCACACAGCATGTTGTAGAGCTGCGGGACAGAGGAGGATCAGCTCAAGCAGCCGGCACGGGAACTCGCGCAGGCGCCATCTTGCCTCAAACTTTTATTTAACGTTTCATTGTTTTTACAGCAATTGCCTTTGGGGATCCTTATTCTACTTGCTCCTATCAAGAAGCCAGGGAGATGCGCTATTGTGCTTTCTTTTATGTACTGGTTGGCATTTCTAGCTCAGTAGGCTGAGCCGAGATCTGTGTGGATTCCAATGCTGTCAGGGTGGACTCAAATGTTAATTCTTCCTTGGACTATGAAAGAAGTATGAATATTCTATCACAATTCCATTTGTGATGTGCCTTATTTGAATAGACCGTGGTGTTTATTATTTTGTAATATTTTTGCTTCTAATAGCCCACTGCAGTAGCTGAGTGGCTACAGTGCAGACTACAAATCAGGATATTGCTTGTTCTCTCCCTGTGCTGATAGTGGTATAATGCACCTGTTGTATCGATCTTTGTGTACTGTGACCAGTGTGACACGTTTTAGAACCCCCATACGGAGGAATCAGCATTTTTATGTTTGACTCCCTCTAGTGACGACTTGGTGCATAAAATACATTCTGAAAACCGAAACGCTGATATAGGCATTTTGCTTTTCAATGTACAGTAGAAAATAAATATTATTTTTGAAAATGCCAAACTAAGAGTTTTCACCCAGGAAATAAAGACGCAGGAGAATTCCAGTATTCACTGACGTACACCTCCTGCCTGCTTCACTCGTTTCAAGGAATGGCAGACCAAAAACAGGGATGCTGGAGTATATGAGAGAACATTGAATGGCAAGGCTTAAGAAGTAGTTCCCAGACTGGTGTGCATCTGTTCGCGGTGCCCCTGGCTAGTTCTGACGGTGCACCGAGGTGCCGCGGCACGCAGATTGGGAACCACTGGATTAGACTGAAGCAAGTCCCTGCCGCCGTCAAGGCGTGGGGGCGGAAGTAGAGTGAAGTGTCAAGTGTCAAATTGCACTCCCAGGTTTTTTTGCTACTTCAACAGTAGAAGGGGGGGCTGCAGTATCTTCCGGCCATCAGACACTTGGTTGGAAGGGGTTGTCTTTCCCTATCAGGAGGATCTCAGTTTTATCTGTATTACATCTGAGTTGGTTGTCCTTCATCAACTGGATGACTTCTGATAAGCAGAGTTTAAAATTTGATTCTGCAATGGTGGAGTCTTTGTCCAGGGATAAGATCAACTGAGTATTGTCGGCATAGGACGTTACTTCAATCTGAAATGATGAAATCAGGGAGATGAGGGGGGCCATATATAAGTTAAACGACAGCGGTCTAAGAGAAGAGCCTTTAGGGACTCCTGAAGTAATAGGTCGTTCGGCAGAGAGAAAAGAACCAAGAGAGACAGCCTGCCTACGATTGGTCAGAAAGGACTTGATCCAAGTCAGAGCAGAGTTGGAAATGCCACTGGATTCTAGTCTTGCAAGGAGAATACCGTGTGAGATGGTGTCGAATGCGGCAGACTAATCAAGCAGGATTAGCACTACCTTCCTGCCTTTGTCTGCCATGAATTTTAATGTGTCGGATATTTCCAGTAAAGCAGATTCTGTAGAGTGCTTAGGACGAAAGCCTGACTGCCGTGGATGGAGGATCCCAGCAGATTCAAGGGATTTTGAGAGCTCTTTATTGACTAGTCTTTCTGTAATTTTGCCCAACATTGGTAGGAGTGATATGGGCGGAGATTTGAAAGATTATCTATATCTAAATTTTTCTTTTTCTTCAAAGGTTTCACTATGGCTAGCTTCCATTCATCTGGGATTGTGCCAGTAAGTAATGAGGAATTTACTATGTGGTTGATCACTGGCATGACAATGTTCATGATTTGATGAAGAATCGGGGTGGCAGGCATCTAGTGGAGAGCCCGATTTACAGGCAGCAATGCGCAGATACTCTATAGATTTATAGGAACTACATGACATGGCGCAGCCAATGTTGTTTGGTTCTTATTTGACGGTCAAATCTGAGTAGTTCAGTCGTGCTACTAACATATATCAATGTCTGGAGGGGGAAGAGAAATATCTGCCACAGCTGAGTAGGCATATCCTATGTATTGGCTGTAGGTTTGTTCAAGCTTGAAAGATTATTGTTCCCCATATTGTGCAAAACCTTAACTCTATTACCTTACAGTTCCTTTTGCAATGTCTGTCCAAGATGGTGCTGCAAATGTAGGGGAAGCTGAGCAGGAAGGTGATATCAAAATTTCAGAAAACTGCAGAAATGCACTTACTCTAAAATTAGCAGATTATGGTCTCTCAGTATATGAGGGATTGTTACCTTAGTGATGGAGGCACACGAAGCATTCAGAACAGAGGTGTTCTATTCGTGGGTTAAATTCCCACCTGCAGACACACAAACACATGCATTTTTTCTTACACTCCAGATGAAATACCAGGTGAATATAATCCATACGAGGACATAGAAGTCCCGTTAATTTACCAGAAGGACATAACCTGGTGTAAAGACGCCTTCTCACATATCACAGAAAAAGAGAAACTTGGTCCACTCACCAGAGACAGAGAGACTTGGCCGGTCCTAGCTGCTTACACACTGCACCCAGACATTGACACATTGCCAGCAGCAGACTTACATCCAATTCACAAATAAATAATAAAACTATACAGAAATCTTACACAATTCATAATGCAGACACTTCAATTCAACCTACAATTGTCACTCAAGCAGGTCAACTGCAAGGGACTGCAACTAAAATCCCTCCACAAATGCTAAACATGATAATTTGAAGAATGCCCACTAAACGTGAGTAAATGCCATCCTGGATAGCACAGAAAATAGCACAGCTTGAGTCAGTGTTTCCACACACAGGTTCACAAGAAAAACACAGAATACTAACAATTTGCTTACCACTGGGAATAGCTCCCCCGATAGAGGACTGTACAATGTGGGGCACAGTATTTTCTGCCATTTATACCAGAACACATGGTACCCCCTCAATAGCGGGTATACCAAAAGTATTGAAACAAATACAGAATGAGTACGGGGCAGAACCTGCCCTGGACTCGGTGATGAAACTGAAAGGCAATTTTTAACCCAGGTATCCATAGTTATGTTAGCTAACATAAAAGGGGAGGCAGCAGTGGTGGCTATACGCCAACCCCTGTACTCCTGCACAACAGGCGCGAGAACTACCTAAAATTATCATAGAGACATATGCCTTTGCTGGGTAGAGATAATTTGGGAGCTAGACCTATGAAACTACAATTAATGGGTAATCCTGAAAAAGATAACTCTAAGCAAGCACCAGATTCTTCTAAAAAAAAAATGGGATAACAAACAATCAAAAAACAAGCAGAATGCTTCTCAATCACTGGGTCGGTCTCCTCAACAGGAGCCCTCTGAATATAACCTTAGAAACCGTGACAATATTAAAAGTCCTGACAGGTATCAGGATACTGATTCACGTTCCTCTCATTCCTACCAGCGTTCATCAAAAAACTCAGAGAGGGAAGGGCGGTCAGAATGCAGATCAGATGAGCGAGTCATGCCAAGAGACACCCATCGCACTTCAGACTATATTATCAAAAAAGAACATAAACCAAAATCAAAACCTCAATTTAAAAAGAAGAAAATAGCTGGCCTTAAAATTGGAAATGCCCAAGCTACAGAGGACTCAACTTCTGAATGGGGAATAGGCTCTGACGAAGCTAGACAGTGCAGCAGAAGTAACAATAGCTAACAAGAACCTGATAGAATTTCTGGTAACAGCAGCGTTGAATGAGCATATCACTGTGGAAACACCTGATACAAGGATAAGTGTCTCACATAAGTTACACTAAATAACACTCCAGATGAAGGGGGACATACCAGGGAAAATGAAAGGTCTCGTTTGGGAGAATCTGACATACAGATATGACATCGTTTTGGCTGAAAAAGATTGGCCAGCTGAGTTCCTTTTGGATTGTTCAAAAGGAGAAAATGTAAAATTACCAGCTTTCTCCGACCTTATTCCAGTGTCACTTAAACAGTCACATGTGCAGGAGTAGGGAGTTGCACTGGCTCCTGCATTATACGCAATCATGTAGGGTGGGATGCTGAAAAACCTCACTATGAAATCCCAGTTAAAACTACTCCAACTCCACAGAGACAATACCTGATTAAACATGACACACAAAAACAAGTCAGGGAGATCTTAGATCAGCTTGAATATCAAGGTATTATTGAAAATTGCACCTCTTCCATGAATAATCCTTTGTTTCCCATAATGAAACCCGACAATTCATATCATCTAGTTTTAGACTACAGGCATTTGTACATATACATGAAAACATTCACAGTACAGAATGCACACAGTACCGTAATAATGAATAACATTGTGCGGAAGAAATACAAAACTACATTAGATATCTTAAATGGATTCGTCTGCCAAAATATAGTGCCTGAAAGAAGATATTTGACAGCATTTTTGGCCCTCGGTTCCCAGCGTTAATTCTGTAGACAGCCCAAAGGGTAGAAGTATAGCCCCGGGTTGTTCTCAGCAAGAGTATCAGAGTTACTTCAACATTTTGATGAGGAGGCATTGTCCTATGTGGATGATTGTTGGAAAACCACTCCCACACTAGAAGGGGTGATGGTGGTCTTCCGGACACACTGTGGTAGCTTGGCTCGAGTGGTCAGGAATCAGGCTCCGTGCTAAGCATACAACATACCCAAACAATAACCATGCGTGCATCCGTTCCAAAAACGACTCTACACCGTAAAAATTATGAAAATATCTTTCTTTATCTTTTTCTCTTAGTTGCTGATTGGGAAAATAAATAAGTCAATCACAATATACAAATCTTAAATAGTGCCGGTCAAATAAATACTGTCTGAAGATTCAATAAATAGGGATGATCATAAATACAAGGGACATAAATATAAGTGCAGGTAATACAGGCAATTAAATATTCTGAGGCAATAAATACTGTACCAACAAATATTGTGCACCAACAAGTCCTGTGGACCAATAAATATAGTGAAGCAATAAATAGGTTAAACACAATAAATACAGTGCCCCCAATAAATAATTAAAAGTATACAGCAACACTCATGTAATCAGATCACTTTTCAATTCCTAAGGGCTGATTTGGCCCAGGCACAGCTTGTAGGGTTGTGGAAGGCTTGAGGGGGTCTACTCCCTGGCTGGGTCAAGGCTGAGGCCTAAACTGAGGTAGATAAAGGGGGGGAATACCAGAGACCTGGCTCTCTCTCTCCACACAACTTCTCTAGGTTAGTCCCAATTCACCCCTGGCACAGTCAGGTTGGTTCCAGCACCTCCCTAGCCCCTTAGAGCAGTCTCTCAGGTCTCCACAGGGCCTTAGGCGCCCTCTACTCCACTTACTGCCCTTTTTCTGATGTTCCGACGCCGCTGGAGTCGTGTCGATGCCGTGAGGCGGTTCCGGTTCGGTCTAGGCGGCCTCGGCACAATGTCAGTTCTAGACGACGCCGGTAGGCGGTTCCGGTCCGATGTCGGCGGCCTCGGTTCGATCTCGACCTCCGATTCGACGGCGTCGGGCAGTCTCTACTCGATGTCGACTTCGGGCGGCTCCGGTCCGATGGCGCTCTCGGCTTCGATGACGTCGGCCGGCCTGGCCTGGATGTCGACTTCCGGCGACTCCGGGGTGCGATCCTCACCCCCGACCTCCGGTGCTCCTCCTCTCAGGTTCCGGGCGACTCCGGAGTGCGATCCTCACTCCCTCCGGTACACTTCACCTCGGTCTCCGACGACTCCGGAGGGCGGACTTCACTCCTCCGATGACGCCGCTCACTCGACCTCGGTTAACTTCCTCCTCGACCTTTGGTATTCCTCACGACCTCCGTCGGCGCCCTCTCACGACCTCAGGCGGCTCCGGGTACGACGTCTGCTTCTTCAGTCAGCGCCGCTTCTCCACCTCGGGCTCCAGGTCTCAGGCTACTCGACGCCGGACTCCAGGGAAACCAGTTTCCAGGTCAGGATCTTGCTGCTTTCTGCTTCTAAGGCCTGTTCCTGCTGTCCAGGTCCTTAGGATGAGTTTTTCTGGCTTCTTCCCACACAGGGCTACAGGCTGGGATCCATCAGTAGGGACTAGTATCAAGGGTGGGTTTATGGACCCCACTCCAGGCACAAGTTTCCACCCCTGCTGCTTCACTCCTTCCTCCTTCACTGTTGTGCTGCTCTCTCTTCACCAGTCAGGTGCCAACTGCCAGCTCCAACTGCCAACTCTCTGTCTTAGCTTCCCAACATTCTAAACCGCCTCCAACTGTCACAGGGTTCTGGAATGTTCTGGAAGGTGCTGGTAGGTTCCAGTGGATGCTGGTGATGTCACAGGTGGCCACCATTTTGTGCTTCAGGCCTCCAGACAGAAGTTTCAGGGGTAGCTAAAATGGCTCCCTGAATCTGCAGCAACACGAAAAAGTCTGGTGGTTCCCAAAAAGGAAAAATTCAAACAGGGTTTGAGGCAAAAGTGGGACAAAATAAATAATGATGAGGAGGGACCACCCAAAGGGCTGTCAGGTCTAACACGCGTCCCCCCCAGCTGAAAGTGGGGAGAGCTACCCAACCCCTTGGGAGTTCTCATCACTAAGGCGGAAATACCTTGAGAGACCGTCTGCATTGGCGTGGTCCACTCCAGGCCGATGTTCCACCTGGAAGTCCATCCCCTGTAGGGAAATAGACCACCTCAACAACTTGGGATTCTCCCCCTTCATTTGCATCAGCCAACGAAGGGGTCTGTGGTCGGTCTGAACAAGGAAGTGCGAGCCAAACAGGTATGGCCGCAACTTCTTCAGAGCCCATACCACTGCAAAGGCTTCACGCTCTATTGCACTCCACTTCTGTTCCCTGGGAAGTAGTCTCCGGGATAGGAAGACCACGGGTTGATCCAGACCCTCTTCGTTGAGTTGCGATAACACTGCCCCAATGCCATGTTCT
Organism: Triturus cristatus; assembly: GCF_964204655.1. NCBI lineage: Eukaryota > Metazoa > Chordata > Amphibia > Caudata > Salamandridae > Triturus > Triturus cristatus. The sequence goes on along the minus strand of NC_140585.1, from coordinate 1,269,854,433 downwards.
GATGCATCTGTCTGGACAATGAACTCCTTGGAAAAGTCTGGGGCCCTTAAGACCGGGGCCTCGCACATGGCTTTCTTCAATCTCTCAAAGGCTTGCTGACAAGCCTCCGTCCAGACTACCCGTCGAGGTTGTTTCTTGGACGTGAGCTCCGTGAGGGGGGCTACGATGGTACCGTACCCCTTCACGAAGCGGCGGTAGTATCCCGTGAGGCCCAAAAATGCTCGGACCTCAGTCTGTGTCTTGGGGGGTTCCCAGGCCATGATGGCCTCGATCTTCGCCTGGAGGGGTTGCACCGCTCCCCTACCCACCAAGTGTCCAAGGTACACTACCGACCCCTGCCCGATCTGGCACTTGCTGGCCTTGATCGTCAATCCAGCTTGTCTCAGGGCCTGGAGAACAGCTTGCAGGTGACGCAAGTGATCCTCCCAGCTGTTACTGAAGACGGCTATGTCATCCAGATAAGCAGCAGAGAAACTCTCCATTCCGGTGAGGATCTGGTTTACCAGGCGCTGAAACGTGGCAGGTGCGTTCTTGAGCCCAAAGGGCATCACACAGAACTGGTAGTGGCCATTGGGCGTGGAGAAGGCTGACCTTTCCCTTGCTCCATCAGTCAAAGAGATCTGCCAGTACCCAGAAGTAAGGTCAAAGGTACTTAGATATTGGGCAGCTCCCAGCCGGTCAATCAATTCATCCGCCCTAGGGATCGGATGAGCATCAGTTTTGGTCACTGAATTCAGTCCCCGATAGTCCACACAGAACCTCAGTTCTGGTTGGGCACCCGGTGGTGCAGCTTTTGGTACTAACACCACCGGACTGGACCAGGGGCTGCTAGAAGGTTCGATCACTCCTAGCTCCAGCATCTTAGTGACTTCACTATGAATGCTGGCCTTCACCTTGTCTGACATCCGGTAGATCTTGGACTTCACAGGTGGGCTGTCTCCTGTGTCCACGTCATGGACGCACAGGTGAGTCCTACCCGGGACAAGGGAGAACAACGAGGAGTACTGCCCCAGGACCTGGCGACAGTCCTCCTGCTGTTCAGGAGTTAGAGATGGGGAGAGAATCACTCCCTCCACCGACCCATCCTTCTCTTGAGACGCAAACAGATCAGGGAGAGGCTCGCTTTCCACGTCCTCTCCTCCGTCAGTCACCATCATCAAGATGACTTCGGGCCTCTCAGGGTGGGGTTTGAGGCGGTTGGCATGCAGCACCCGCAGGGGCTGACGAGGGGTCTTCAGGTCCACCAAGTAGGTAGCCTTACCCTTCTTCTCCAACACCTCAAAGGGTCCTGACCAGCGATCCTGGAGGGCACTAAGCTCTCCTGGTTCGATCACCCACACCTTCTGGCCAGGCTCCAACTCCACCGGGTGAGCGTTGTGGTCATACCACGCCTTCATCACTGCTTGGCTGGCTTCCAAGTTGTCAGAAGCTTGCTTCCACAACTTAGCCATTTGGCTCCGGAAGGCCAGCATGTAGCTCACCACATCCTGGGGAAGCTTTCTGGGAGTTCTTTCCCATCCGTCTCTCACCAGGTTGAGAGGTCCACGTACAGGGTGCCCATACAGAAGCTCGAAGGGGCTGAAGCCCACTCCCTTCTGTGGCACTTCCCTGTAGGAAAAAAGTAAACAGGGTAGGAGGACGTCCCATTTCCTCCGCAGGCTTTCAGGCAGACTTCTGATCATGCCCTTTAAGGTTTTGTTAAACCTCTCCACCAGACCATTGGTCTGGGGGTGGTAAGGAGTGGTGAACCGGTATGTCACTCCACACTCCTTCCACATCGCCCGCATATACGCTGACATGAAGTTGGTCCCCCTGTCGGACACAACTTCCTTGGGAAAACCCACTCGGGTAAAGATTCCCATCAGGGCCCTAGCCACAACAGGTGCTGTTATGGTCCTCAGAGGTATTGCCTCTGGGTACCGTGTGGCATGATCCACCAGAACCAGGATAAACCTGTGACCAGCTGTAGTTGGCGGATCTAATGGACCCACAATGTCGATGCCCACCCTTTCAAAGGGGGTGCTAACGACAGGAAGTGGTTCCAGGGGAGCTTTCAGCTTCACCCCTGTTTTCCCACTGGCTTGGCAAGACACACATGTCCGGCAGTAGGTATCGGACGACACTTTCATCTGAGGCCAATAAAAGTGTGGGACAAGACGGGCGAAGGTCTTGTCTTGCCCCAAGTGTCCTGCCAATGGTATCTCATGAGCCAACTCCAGAAGGAAGGCTCGATAACGTTGAGGAACCACCAAGGCTCGTGATGATCCATGTAGGGGTGCCTTGGGTTCACTGTAGAGGAGGCCATCCTCCCAGTAAACACTGTAGTTCCCTTCAACGTTCCCTGCTGCCTGGGCTTCGGCCTGTCGCCTTAGCCCCTCAAGGGTAGGGCACTCCCTCTGGCCCTGGCAGAATTCCTCCCTGGACGGGCCTCCCTCCACGTGCCACTCGGCCGGGATGGGTAGGTCCTCCAGGTTGGTAACGTCCCCCACCGCAGACTCCTGGTCCACCACCTCCGGTGGCCTATCCGTCCTACGGGGTGGGGACGCCGAGGCAGGCTCCTCCTGTCCTCGGTTCTTCCCTTGACTGGCAGCTGGCTGGGCCTTTGTTCCAGGCTCCAGCCGAAACGAACTCCCTCTTCGGGTAGTCGCGGACCTTGTGCTAACACAGGCCCAGTCAGGTGTACCCAGCATCTCGGTGTGAGTCCGGTATTCCACCTCCTTCCAAGCGTTGTGCTCCATGTCATTCCCCAGCAGACAATCGACTGGCACGGCAGGGCTTACGGCAACTCGAAGTGAACCTGCAACCCCCCCCCATTCAAAGGGAACCTCGGCCACTGGATAGTGGCCTGTTCTGCCGTCAGCCATCGCGGCTGGGTGGAGTACATCGGGAATTACCTGCTCTGGAGACACCAGTTGGCTACGCACCATAGTCATACTGGCTCCTGTGTCTCTCAGAGCCTCCCCTCTTTGGCCGTTGATGGTGACCCATTGCCCATACTTTGCGGTATTTGCGGGCACCTGGATCTTAGGAACCATCTCCCGTTCTCCCAGGGACACTAAAGTGACACCCGCCCACTCCCTTCCCTTAGTTAAGGGCATCTCCTCCCCGAGCACTACACTAGCTACTCCGGGGGTCTTTCCTCCAGTGGGAGGGGGTGGTCGTTTCAAGCACTTCGGGTCTCCTTTATAGTGTCCAACGCCACCGCACTCATAGCAATGGACAACCCTTGGCTGCTGACTCTGGCCAGGATTAGGGTTTCTGGGCGGGTTAGCCTTAGGGGTGAATCCTGTTCCCTTCCCTTGGAAGTTATTTTGGGGGCCTTTGGAGAACTCCTTTTTCTTTTCCCCTCCCTCTTTCTTCTGGGGGGCGCCCTGTCCGGCCTTTTGAGTATCCCCTCCAGTCCCCCTTGTGGACACCCGGGTACTAGCCCAAATGTCCGCCTCCTCAGCAAGCTTCCGGGGACTGGTCAGCTTGCTATCCACCAGGTGTTGCCGCAGTTCAGGGAAACATTTCTCGAGCAGGTGTTCCTTCAGTACTAGGTCAAACAACCCCTCGTAGTTCCTCACTTCACTGCCCTGAATCCAACCTTCCAGTGCCTTCTTTGCATAGTCCAGGAAGTCCACCCAATTCTGTGTGCCCAGTTTGTGACTACCCCTGAACTTCTGTCTGTACTTTTCAGGTGTTAGTCCAAACTTTCTGATGAGCGCCAGTTTCATGGTGGGGTAGTGGGTCTGCTCATCCTCCTCGAGGGCCAATAAAGCATCCCTACCAGCTGGAGGCATGTACTTGTACAATCCCCCTCCCCAGTACTTCTCTGGAACCCCATGGGCCCTCAACGAGACCTCATAGGCCGCTAGCCACTTGGCGATATCGTCGCCCACCCCATAGCTAGCTACTATGTCCTTTGGCAGGTATGGTTTAGGTTCCCTGGTGATCTCTTGGGTTTGGCTGCCACCATTAGGAACAGGTTGTGCCCCGATTCTCAAGATCTGTAGATCTATTTCTTTCAGTCGTAATTCATGGGCCATCCTCTGCTCCTCCTTCTCCTTCTCCAGCCTCGCTAAGTCCCATGTGAGCTGTCTTTTCTCCCTCCGGTCCGTTAGCTCCACTTCAGACAAGCCACCGCTAGAGGCACTGCTGCCCTTCCTAGAAATGGTTCTGGGCCCTGCTGACAGGTTCCCCACCTCAGGTTGGTACATCTCAGCCCCCTCGGGGTCAGGCTCTCCATCCCTGTCTTCCTCCTCAGCCTTGCTTTCTCGGCGTGCCTCCCCCCAAGCCCTTAAGCTGGTTTGGAGTGCACCCTTCTTTGCTCCTGGGGGACAGTACACCCCCTCCCGCTGGCAAAACTCCCTGAGTTGGGCCACAGTGTACGTTTCTAGATTTTCTAGTACAAACTCCATCTTGCCCACTCAGGTTAGAGGACAGGTTTTTGTGCAGTAACTATGCAGGGGGGTACCTTTAATAATACCTCCTCCCACCACCAGAGTAAATTTGGAAAAAACAAAAACCCACAATTAGGAAGGCCGCTCTTGAGAAAACTCCCGGTGTAGGCCTATGGACTACCCACAGTTATTGTTGAGTATGCGTAGGCACAGCTCTATCCCACCACTGAACACCAATTTATGTTGGAAAACCACTCCCACACTAGAAGGGGTGGTGGTGGTCTTCCGGACACACTGTGGTAGCTTGGCTCGAGTGGTCAGGAATCAGGCTCCGTGCTAAGCATACAACATACCCAAACAATAACCATGCGTGCATCCGTTCCAAAAACGACTCTACACCGTAAAAATTATGAAAATATCTTTCTTTATCTTTTTCTCTTAGTTGCTGATTGGGAAAATAAATAAGTCAATCACAATATACAAATCTTAAATAGTGCCGGTCAAATAAATACTGTCTGAAGATTCAATAAATAGGGATGATCATAAATACAAGGGACATAAATATAAGTGCAGGTAATACAGGCAATTAAATATTCTGAGGCAATAAATACTGTACCAACAAATATTGTGCACCAACAAGTCCTGTGGACCAATAAATATAGTGAAGCAATAAATAGGTTAAACACAATAAATACAGTGCCCCCAATAAATAATTAAAAGTATACAGCAACACTCATGTAATCAGATCACTTTTCAATTCCTAAGGGCTGATTTGGCCCAGGCACAGCTTGTAGGGTTGTGGAAGGCTTGAGGGGGTCTACTCCCTGGCTGGGTCAAGGCTGAGGCCTAAACTGAGGTAGATAAAGGGGGGGAATACCAGAGACCTGGCTCTCTCTCTCCACACAACTTCTCTAGGTTAGTCCCAATTCACCCCTGGCACAGTCAGGTTGGTTCCAGCACCTCCCTAGCCCCTTAGAGCAGTCTCTCAGGTCTCCACAGGGCCTTAGGCGCCCTCTACTCCACTTACTGCCCTTTTTCTGATGTTCCGACGCCGCTGGAGTCGTGTCGATGCCGTGAGGCGGTTCCGGTTCGGTCTAGGCGGCCTCGGCACAATGTCAGTTCTAGACGACGCCGGTAGGCGGTTCCGGTCCGATGTCGGCGGCCTCGGTTCGATCTCGACCTCCTATTCGACGGCGTCGGGCAGTCTCTACTCGATGTCGACTTCGGGCGGCTCCGGTCCGATGGCGCTCTCGGCTTCGATGACGTCGGCCGGCCTGGCCTGGATGTCGACTTCCGGCGACTCCGGGGTGCGATCCTCACCCCCGACCTCCGGTGCTCCTCCTCTCAGGTTCCGGGCGACTCCGGAGTGCGATCCTCACTCCCGACCTCCGGTACACTTCACCTCGGTCTCCGACGACTCCGGAGGGCGGACTTCACTCCTCCGATGACGCCGCTCACTCGACCTCGGTTAACTTCCTCCTCGACCTTTGGTATTCCTCACGACCTCCGTCGGCACCCTCTCACGACCTCAGGCGGCTCCGGGTACGACGTCTGCTTCTTCAGTCAGCGCCGCTTCTCCACCTCGGGCTCCAGGTCTCAGGCTACTCGACGCCGGACTCCAGGGAAACCAGTTTCCAGGTCAGGATCTTGCTGCTTTCTGCTTCTAAGGCCTGTTCCTGCTGTCCAGGTCCTTAGGATGAGTTTTTCTGGCTTCTTCCCACACAGGGCTACAGGCTGGGATCCATCAGTAGGGACTAGTATCAAGGGTGGGTTTATGGACCCCACTCCAGGCACAAGTTTCCACCCCTGCTGCTTCACTCCTTCCTCCTTCACTGTTGTGCTGCTCTCTCTTCACCAGTCAGGTGCCAACTGCCAGCTCCAACTGCCAACTCTCTGTCTTAGCTTCCCAACATTCTAAACCGCCTCCAACTGTCACAGGGTTCTGGAATGTTCTGGAAGGTGCTGGTAGGTTCCAGTGGATGCTGGTGATGTCACAGGTGGCCACCATTTTGTGCTTCAGGCCTCCAGACAGAAGTTTCAGGGGTAGCTAAAATGGCTCCCTGAATCTGCAGCAACACGAAAAAGTCTGGTGGTTCCCAAAAAGGAAAAATTCAAACAGGGTTTGAGGCAAAAGTGGGACAAAATAAATAATGATGAGGAGGGACCACCCAAAGGGCTGTCAGGTCTAACAATGATATTTATCTAACGGATGATGAACTATTGGATCATTTGAACAGGGTAAACAACATAATTCTGGGGTTTGCCTCTGAGGGCTACAAATGTAACTTGTAATCACAAATTGCTCGCCTCAGTGTCCTATTTGTGGGATATGAACTCTCAGGTGAAGGGGAAAAGCCTAGCAGCAAATTTTGGAAAAATGTGCACTGCTACAACCTCCAAAGACTCTGAAAAACCTACAATCCATTTAAGGATTCCTGAATTTTGGCAGAACATACATTTTGGATTATGCAGAAAAAGTAAAACTTTTCTACGACTTAATTAGACCTGATTTTTCAGGTTGACATTGTACACAGGAACACACAGAAATTCTCTGTTCCTTACAAGCCGACATGATAGCTTCAAAACACTTACACACATGTGTAAACACCACAAATTTGATGATCTGTGTCATCGCGGGTAAATCTGGGTACACTTACCTCACCTTCAATCCATGCAAAACTTTACCCATAGCATAGAAATCTCATTTGTACACAAATGCTGAAATGCATTTTGCTTCAACTGAAAAAATGCTGACAGCAGGACAAACTGCTGTTGTGGGAGAAAGAGCACTAGTTCAGGGGAAACAAATAATTGCTGTGACTTTAGTACTAACCTTAGAGGCTATTGCCAAAGCAAGCATTCCAAATGCGAAAGAACTGCATCCGCGATGGATACAATGGGCTAATTCTCTCACTGCCACAGATGGAGACTACAAGTTTGATTCTACATTAAAAACTCAAGCATTCCTGCAGTACGAACAAGAAAATCCTCTCCCAAATTAAATAATGACATTAGATCAGTATGAATACATCATTTACACTGACAGATCTGCTCAGCCTGCCGTAAGAAGTAAACAGCAATGTGCAATTGTCAAGGAACGCATGAGGGACTATAAGTTCCATCCTAGCAATACACAGACGCAGTTTCTATGAGATTGCAAGGCACAGCTAGGAGAACTAAAAGGCCTGATCAAGAATTCCCCACACTCATTGTGTGCAATTCATTTTACTGTGTCCAGTCATACAATGAATATCTTCAGTATTGGGGACCGAATGGGTTTGGGGATTCAAAAGGTTGACAATAAACACACAAGTTGTTGTGGGAATAAGTGGCAGAGTTGAAAAAAGGCTTGCCAAGGGCTCATGTTATCCACACATTTAGGGCCTCATGTACGTAGCCGAATACCGGTCGGTAACGGCCGATTTTCGGTAATTTTACCGTTACCGACCGGTATTTAGGCTTGTGACATGTAGGGGGCTCATTTCTGTATTCGGTAATTTACCGATTCGGTAAAATTACCGAATCGGTAATTTTACCGATTCGGTAAATTCCGAATACAGAAATGAGATGTAGGGGGAGTGTGTGGGTGTTGTTTGGAGTCGGTATTTACCACCAACTAATAGTTGGTGGTAAATAATGTATGGATGTGGAAATGCATTTCAGAGCGCCTAGACGTGTGCAATGTGGCAGACATACATGCCCTTAGGGCATGTATGTGTGCCACATGTGCACACATGGCCGTTTCAGGGGTGCAACAGGGTGTCAATGTGACACCCTGCCACCCTTGCATGTGTTCCCCCCATTACCGAATCGGTATTTACCGATTCGGTAATGAGGCATACCTTCCCATCAATGGGAAGGTATGCCTCATTACCGAATCGGTAAATACCGATTCGGTAATTACCGACTCACTCCGATTCGGTAACATTTACCGAATTTTTACCTACATACACTTTACCGATTCTAAAATACCGATTCGGTATGATTCGGTATTTTAGAATCGGTAAAGTGTATGCCACCTACATGAGGCCCTTAGTCATTAGCGGGTTCGCGTACATATTGAAGGGAATTCACTGGCTGATGAAGCTGCCAAGATGACAGTGAGAACTGCCGCTGTTGCTGGCAATCACTCATTCAAGTACAAGGATAGACGGACAGATAATGATAGTCGTGAATGCTACGTGCAACAGCTTAACCCTGCCAAAAGATTTTCCACTCAAGTTCTGCTACAAATTTGATGCACAAAACATCCCATATGCTCAAATTCCAGGAGTGGGGTATAGAGTAATACTAAGCATGGATTGCAGATTAGGTGTAATTCTAGCTGTGCACGAGGGTCTGGGTTCAGCACATGCATGTATTACTGCAACAGTTTCACTACTGAAACACCGATATTGGTGGCCAAGTGTCACTAAACAGACCCAGGGCTTTGTCCTTAAGTGTGACATCTGTCAGCAGATGAAGGTTTCCACCGTAGCACGCCCATCACAAACACCACTACTGATTTCAGACAGACCACTCGCATGCGTCAAATTGGACCACTGCGGTCCCTTACAATCGGACGAGGCTTACAAGTACATCTTGGTGGCAGTGGATTCATTCTCTAGATTCCTGTGGGTTTGGCCCCATCGCTCGGCTGATGCTTCAACTGTTATAAAGAATTTGCGAGTCTTTAAGGGGCATACGCAATTGGCACATTACATTCTGACCGTGGCCCTGCGTACATCTCTCGAGCTTACAAAGAAACCATGGAAGGTTTGGGTGTGGTCTTGCGGTACTCCTCTCCATATCATTGTGAGGCAAATTCAATTGCAGAGAGGAAAAACAGGGTATTAAAGGAATCCTTAATAGCAAGGGTATTAGGCTTGGGTGCAGTTGGGTCAATCACCTATATGGGGTCCAGAGGGCACTTAATAACATGCCAAGGAGTTCCCTGGGGGAACCTTACTCCATATGGACTAGAATGTGGGTACCTGACCTTGATTGTGGCAGCACAGTGGTGGATGAAAAACCATTGGATATGAATGACCGTTTGGCTGTTTTACAGGAACTCAATGAATTCCGGGCATAACAAAAAAACGTCCAAGTAAAATGCACCACCATTGGGGAAGTGAAAGCTGTGCCGGCAAGACCTGTCTGGGTCCCGAAGGACCTGGTCAGAGAAAAGATTGTGGACAAGAAATAATTTGGGCTGTCTTACAGAATGCCTGTACCTGTCCTGGCTTTTGAAGGAACAAGAACAGTAGTTCTTCTGCCTCTTTCCAGAAAAAGGAAAAGAAACTTGTCTCAATTGATCTGATCAAACAACACTATGTGGCCGATACTGAATAGCAGGCTGTGCGGGGTCCTGGGTAGCCTTCAATCTCCTCTTGCTACCATACAGTAGGTTAAGATAGAACGATTATTAACATTTGAGGATTCCACTCTACAAAGTAATGGAGTTACCAACATGAACTCGTTCCTGTTGAAGTTGAACAGCAACAAAACAGAAATGATACACAGATCTCAATTCAGCCTCTACCGGAGACATCTGCCAGTTCTATGAAACCTGCTGAGCTACCAAAGATAGATCAAACAACATCTAGCTACTTCATCGATTTTGACACCTTTTCCGCTTGATCCAAGCGAACCCAAGTCTCCACCAGCTCCAGTTTCCCTCAAAAAACAAATTTATGATTGCTACCTTTGGCTGAAAAAGACTTACCTTGTTTCTCCCTGGCTACAGCTCCTAATTGCAGTTGGTCTCCTGTTCCTAGTCCTCTGGATAGGGGTAGTGACTGTCTTTTTCCTGCTCCTAAAAGGACATTGTCTCCCAGAACGCTGTGCAGCACATGTGAACTTGGTCCTGAACCCACATACATCATCACATTGTGAACAGAGGGTCCTGTCCTTAGTGAACATTACAGCAGTTCAAGTTCCAGAAGGAATAGTTTGTGACAGGGCTTCATATGATGTATTCAGTCCAACTGAACTTTTAAAAATTCCACATTTATTCAAAATTTCCTTAAGTGATATCATAAACTCCAGTACTTTCTTCTGATGATTGGACCTTTGAAACTGTAAATTCTATGCTGTCTGATTTAGAACAATCTGCTGCATTCTCCAGCAATGAATTGAATGATGATACATCTGATTTTGATACCATGTTTTGTTACCAGCACTATGGTCATCATTTCTTGCACAAGGCAATTATCCCATGTAATGTTTTCGTTTGCCATCAATGGGAAGATAGCCCAACAGCGCCAAAAGGCAGTTCACAAAATTTGCACAAAAGTTTGCTTATTTTTCTGGGTTTAACGCATCAGACCCGAGCTCGTATTGTTATAAACTTGCCCCTACACCTGCAAAGAAAAATATGCTCACTAACACGAATCAGATATACTCTGCATCCTTTATTTCCCAACTGTTCGAACAGGGTTTTGACTTACGGAAAGACACTGTAGACACAAAATCTGTCTGGGGGATTAAAAAGTGGCAAGTTCAGGGAACTGAGGTCTTAGTTAAAGCATTCCTCATACCGAATCAGATTATCTTCCTGAATGACACAGAGCAAAAGACTTCCTGTCTTGGACTAGCCAGAGTGAAGGATTTGAACCAACTGTTGAGTCCCTCGCTTTCACACTTTGGGGGTTGGCAAAATTATACATCATGCAGTGAGGATACATTAGATACCATTTCACATACTTACAATTCATCAGACCCCAATTGGAAGGGATGGTTGATTTGGCCTATCAACACAAAAAATGTCAGTCAAGGTTCAGGGGTACCACCGAAGGGTTTAGTATCTATAAGCCTGACCAACGCTATGTACAACGAGAACACTCGGGGGTGGTGACCTCTTACAGTGTTGGGAAGTTGTACCTAGAATGGCTAAAAACCTCAACACTACCCCAGGTGAAACAACTCTTGTCCCTGCGCTCAGACGACATGGATCTTAGAGATTTTTTGTTAGGTTAGCGCGGGGACACACTGGCCGAGTGTAACCATGCGCTTTATAAATGTGCTTATTATTATTATTATTATTATTTTCCCAGAAGCCACCTCGAAAACGATTCTTTTAAGCTATTTACAATGAGGTATGGAAAATCTCCCAGCTGGAGGCTGTTGAAATATTGTGTGAGATTGACAAGTTTCACCTAGAAAAGGCTTTGGCAGTGTTCAACAATGGTATGACCACACTGTCATCTAGAATTTATTCACTGGGCAACATTGTGTCTTTTTCAATAAATATAATGGAACAGGATTTGTCTATTCTACAAAATGGACAATCGCAGTTGCGATCCATTCTATTATTAAGCTGGATACTACACTTGTTGCACTCTGGTCACCTGCCCTGGCGGTACATCAACAGCACGCTCTGTTTTCTGCATACAGTCTAACAGAAAGACTGACAAAAATGACATGAAGAAATGCAAAATACACAATGCTGCACATTGAAAAATGGGACTAATTACCTTTTACCGTGACTGAGTCACCTTCCACAGAATGGGTAATCCATGGCCATATTACACTGCCAGTCACAACATTCCAATTTAAATATTGTCTACAGTATCACCAGGTAGGCAGGTATGAAGCAATGGTACAGGGTTTAATTCATGAATCTTGGAATTTACTGTACAGATTCAGATGCAGGAATGGGGACACTGAAATGTTTCTCAGCGGTTCAGACTGTGGGAATTCTTTAAGTGTGTCTCTAATTTGTAGGCCTGGGCTAAAATTCCGTTCCGCTCGTGAAAATTGCGATAATTTGTATTTTTGCGTTCCGCGGAGAGCGCGAAAATGTAAAAATCTCCCCAATCCGCATCTTACTGGAATTTTTTTTCTTGCTCGTGCTGTAAAAAAATACATTCTCGCATGCGCACGATCGCCTTACCTGAATCCCCGCGTTCGCCGACAAGTTTTCCCGATCCGGTCGCGTTCGCCATGAGATGTTGGATTGTTGGTAGCCATTTGCGCTGTCTCGCGACAGTTCGCGCCCGCATTACCGTCATTTGTCACGCGATCACGTCATTCGTCGCGCGATCACGTCTTTCTTCTCGCGATCTTGCACCGCGAGAGTATGAGATGATTGAGATCTCGCGCCCGTGAGCAACCGCATGGGTACGTTGGGGAGCCGCGATCACGCAGAAAATACCGCGAACGGGCGGGAAAAAAAATTCCGCGTCTTTGCGATATTTCCGCGTGTTTGCGGAGATTTTTAACATTTTCGTGATAGTTTGCGAAAGTGAATTTCGCAAATTCCTCCCACCCCGACTAATTTGTCAGGATATTATGCTCCACGGAGCGTGTAATGAAAGGATCCCTAGCTGTCCTGATTCATCCAGTGTTCAAACTACTCTCAAATGAGAGTTACTTGATATTGAATGATCAAGGATGTTGTGGGATGGTGTCCGGCATTGCATATCTGTTTCCTTTATACGGTTTGATTCTCTGAGCAGACTGAAAGCCATGCTTTTACATGGCCTTAACCTCAACCCGAGAGACTTTTGTTCTCCAGGTTGCAAGGTCCTCAACTGAGATACTGGCACTAGTCCGACTGAACTTCCCTCTCCATTTCAGGAAAATGGTGCATCGCGTCTTTAACATGTCTGATACGAGGGGAATTGTACACCTATTTAAGAGCATAGGTTCGGGACTACTAAGCACCTTTCAGACAATCTTTGGAGTGATTCCAGCATTCATACACTCCGTATTTTGGAGGGCTTTTGCTGGTCCTACTACTTGTAGTGGGCATCCTCGTTTAATATTCCTGCTATGCAATGGACTTCCAACATTCCAGGAGATGGAAAAAGCACTCTTGGTACGACGTTGCTGTGAACGCATGATACTCCATCTGGGCACACTTCGATATTGGGATCTAAGCGATCATTGATTGTTATCATTCAGATCAGACTGGGTTGACTGTGTCTTGCCTGTGCTCTGCTGCCTATACTACGGATACAAATGTATGTTGGACATGTGTCTAACTCTTCCATCGGCTGCACAACTAGACGTAGACGTACTACTGGACCCCTTAAAGGCCCACATAATACAGTGTCCTCAGCGTATTACAATGTTGATGTCTGCATTCTTAGAGCTTCCACGGGATGCTTCAGCTCCTGTCAGAATGGACACCGGCTCTACCACAAGCACACAGGTTTTGAATGTTTCCTCAGCAGCGGCTGTGGGAACCAGAGAATATCACCTGTGCTCTGTTGACCTGATCCAAGAGGTGTTATAGAGACCATTGTCTTCAAAGGCAAGCAGCAGTGATGTTGCGTCTCCCACACAGGACACATAAACATTTGGCTCTCCGTGTGCTGGTAACAATTCAGCCTTTTTACAAAACAACACAAATTGGAATTCGAAAACTTCATTTTTGTTTTATTTTTTTCTCATGCTCTCACTGAACATCATGGCTTTCGATGTGCTCAGTTGATGTAAACAGTATGTTGACTATTTACAGAACTTATACAGTTTTTTAGCTTTTTACATCATTTTTAAATATACCATGTTCTTAGATGTTTTTACATCCATTTTTAACAATGTTTTTATGCTTCTTAAATCAGGCATTCTTTATCATATATCTTATCGTCCTTCAGATGAGGAGTGGGTATTATGAGCCCAAAGGTACCCCAATATAGGCATAAGTAGTTGAACAACCATTTACCTACATCTGTCCTACCTTACTCTACATAACGGCTCTGGCACTGATCTTTTACCTAGTTAGGTGCCGAATAAATGTCGTCTGGTTTTCGTCGAAAACTTGCCTCATTTATTATGAATGAGGATTCTCAGTATCACAGCAGGACTACCGTGTTCTGCTTAATATTCTGTGTAAAAGTTACAGCTATCGCCATCCTTAGACAGCAAGCCCACATTAAAATGACACATCTAGGTAGAACCCCTGAGGGTACCTTTCAGGTATATAAGTACCACATCTTCGCTGGGCAGACCAGAGGAGAAACATCCATGCTGACATGAGATGCTGAAGTCCCTGCACGCAAACATTCCAGCACGCAGTGGTCTGGCATCGCTTGCGGGGCGTCCAACTCAAGACCAAGACAGGGTCCTTCATTCTCTCCTATCAGGTAATGGGGTTGGTTCTTTCCTAGGGGGATTCTTGACTTTACACCCATATACATGCTAGGTACACAAACGTACACTTACATAGGGTCTGCATAGTAGGAGTACGCCTGATGATTTTGATGTATCTATATGCCTGCATATATTTACTGTTTTAGCAGCATGGTGGAATTTCACCTTTTATTTACTTTGTTGGTGCTTGCAACCTTATATATCTGTTTATGTCTAATGGTTGTTGCAGCACACATATTTTATACTAAAATGACACTGGTTCAATAAATGCTTATTGAAAACGTCCGCACCATTTAGTCTGTGTATCTCTCTGAGACCGAGTGAGCACCAGTGACCGAGCGAATAGTATTGTACTGTTTCCATGATCTCTGAGGGGTGAGTGTTGTCATGTTCGATAGTTGCGAGATACTATTCGCTCCTTGGTAAGGGGGCTTATAGTGACACTGTGGGATAGCTGGTCAACAGACTAACATATCCCTTGGTGGTGTCTGGAATCAGTCTGCACACCAATCCCATAGGTTATGTTGTATAAACATGCAGATCCTATATACATTTATAGGAACTACATAACAATACATGGTAAATATCAAAACCCAAATATCCCTTTTATATATGCCCTATTAGCAATTACACAAAGCAGCACTTATGACCTCTTCAACCACATTAAACACAAAACAAATATCTACTACTCACTAAAAATATTCATAGACTTTCAACAAGCTATGATTTAAACCACTTTAAAAATGTACCCACTCATGACCATACAAGTCTGTTTCTATCATTTCAACCAGAGCATATGAGACACCTCAAACAGTCTGCACCAAGTATAGAATATTCTGCAAACTGCCAGATTGCCTTTGGAATAAAATTAATGATAGCACAAGCCTATTTTCCTGTCACAGAGGTAGCTAACCACTACAATTTATTAATAGAAAGCACTTTCTACCAACAAAATGAAGACAAATTAAGCCACCTAAATAGATTATTTCAAAGTGACTTGGGTTGGCAGACTTCATCCCTCCGGACACAGACACCAACACAAATTCCAAATACCATGGGTGAATGTTAATGACAACACATTTGCACAGGAGGCCAAAACAAACAACGCAGTGGAAGGATGGCAAAATGCCTTCCAATCCACATTGGGCAGAATCCAACCTTCACTTTATAAACTTAAACAAAACAAGCAAAGCTACCAACAAGTAAGAATGGGTCAATCTGTTAGTCAAATTGCACCTAAACGTAGCAAACAAACCAAAAGAATGTACAACATGCTGCGATTTAAAGTCAAAGTCTTCATAAACAACAAAGGAGTAGATTATTTAGAAATAATAACCAAAAGTATATTAATAAATAAATAGTAACCTACAAAAGTCCCACAAACTTTCACAAAATCAAAACTAACATCACAAATATTTTTTATTTAAATAATAAACATAATACTTTATTAAACCAGTCTAAACATGAAATAAAACTCCAATGTTAAATAAGACTGAGATAATAAAATAAAATATAAATTATTTACAAGAAAAATGTAATCCTCATCAAGCAAAAACCTCAAAGAAAAAAACTCAATCTATCATGCTAAATAAATACAACACATAAACTACACATTTCCAAATAACAATCACATAATACTCACACAAACAATAAAATATAACATTCCCCACCCAAATGAAATAAAATGTTCTGTAGCTGCAAATCTTCCTCTGTATCCAATGAGTCAAAAATAATAATTCATCAAAAGTGTGGAAAATATTTTCTAAAATGTCCTAAAAAAAACCCAAAACAAAACGAATTCAATAGACATCCCTCAAAGCAATCCAAATTATCTAAGAAATATAAAAAAACTGAAAAAGTGTTATTTAAACATTAACGCTCCTGGAAGCTTGAAGAAAAGGAAATCAAAGTTAAAAATATTGATTTATATAAACCAAATGTGATTCCCTTAAAAAAAAAACAGTGACTCCCAATGTCCATAAGATACATTTATAGACACTAACCTGTAAAGTAAACAAGAAAGCCCACCTGCAAAACACATTACATTCCCCAAAATACATATACTTTACACTGAATCATCATAAAATAAGCAACATAACACAATGTAACATGACATAATGATACATTACTAAAACAGTGTACGACAATCCAAAACTACACACTAGAGTAAAATACAACTATAAGTACAAAAATCCCACAAACACTGTAACTAACCTCTAGACCTCCCACATAAACCGCAACACTGAAGACCCTGAGAAGAAAACTCTAAAGGACTTACCTGATCAGATGAACAGCAGCACCATACCGCAACCTGGATCCCAGAAAAAAGACTCAAAATGACACAAACACATTACAAAATAAAAGGTATCAGCAACGAAATGGTACTAAATGGAACTCAAACAAGGTTATTTCCTATAGAAATGGATGGGAAATCATTTAAAAATGTTGAATAACTGGGTTAAAAAAGGTTACAAATTATCAAATATGTAAAACATCAACAGAATGTTGTAAAACATTGAAAAGTATAAACTAAATAATAGTATAAAATATATACAATTATTTAATATGTACAAAAAAACCTATGTTAAAATGATGTTGAAAATATGTATATAAAACAATTTAAGAAATGTTAAAAAGAAATGTAAGCAATGGAAAAAGTGCAAAATGTACAACATACAATGCTTCATGAATATGATTTACATTGTTTATGTAATAATGAAAATACATAATTTTTATTTATCTATATATAAATATTTATCACGTTGAAATATATATGTTTAAAAATATTGATATGTACATTAAATAAACTTTGAAAACAAATAAAATTAGAATTTTTTTTACATATCTTTATTCTATAAAAATATGTAATTAATTATACTATTTATTAAAACACAACTATTTTTTATGATATTTCTAAATACCAATACTAATTAAGTAACACAAGCTATTTCAACTGCATTAAATTATAAAATGTAATAATCACACTCCAACATAAACCATTAAGAAGTGTTAGATACTAAAGGGGTGACATTTACTATTCTCACTCCAGTCTAATCTAATCTGTGGAAGGTGTTGGACACTAAAAGGGTGATATGTACTATTCCCACGTCAATCTAAACCAGTAAGTGGAAGATGTTGGACAGAAAAGGGGTGACATTTACTACTTCCATTCCAATCTATTCAAATTTGAAGAAGCTGTTGGACACTAAAGGGGTGAAATGTACTATTTCCACTGCAATTTAATTCATTTTATGCATGGTGCTACAGACTAAAAATGTATTACACACAATCAATACTGCATACTCACACATAATTCTTGGTCTATAGAATTAACTAAAATGTAAAAAAAAAAACACCACCTAAAACCACAAACTTATATATTCATATATAAACATGAACATATAAAATATTTTCATCACTATTAATAATTAATACGCTTTTTAAATATTTACTGCCATTCCTAAAATTTGTACCGTAAAATAAAAAATAAAATCAGAATCCAAAACTACCCATCACAAAATTTACAAAAGTATATAAAAATCAATTTTTTAAACAAAAATATAACAACAAATATTATTAGAATGACATTATAATTTTCAACATACATTTTTTTAAAACATTTTAATTATGATAATTGTTTTTACAAAAATTATGAAAGTTACTATTTTTATTTAAATCGCTTGAATGGAAGAGGACAAGAGACCCAGTATCCGAGCTATCCGAAAAAATGAGGTTGTGGCTCGGGATAGCGTCTTTCTCAATTCTTACCTAGTTTTTCTTATTTTTCTGGAAGTCAGGGTGACAGACTTCACCGACGAGTTGATGACAAACACAAAGAAGGTTGTCTGTTTTGACAGGATCAATAGGGACTTCTTGGTATTGATGACAAACCCAGGCCTTCCAACAGGAGGATTGTCATTTGCAACTGATACCGCAGCCTGAACGGACATTGGTCCATGATAAGGATGTCATCCAGATAAATTATCAGGTGATAGTCTTGAGCCCTGCGGTACTTCATCACCAGTTTTAACACCTTGGTGAAGCAGCAAGGGTCAGAAGAGAGGCTGAAAGGCAGCGTCTTGAGCTTGTACACTTGGCCCTGCCACGAGAACTGTAGGAACCTGCAATGTGGAAGAAACATAGGGACTGCCAGGTATGCATCTTTTAGATTGAGGTGAACCATCCAGTTCTCCAGCCATAGCAAGTCCGTAAGAGGTGGATGCCCTCCATCTTGAAGTGGCGATAATCCAGCCACCCGTTGAATTCTCTTAGATTGATAACGGGCTGATGTCCGCCATCTTGTTTCTCCACTAGGTATATACTTCTGAGAAAACCACGGAGGTGGAGTTGGGCCGTGGCAATACCATCCTTTTGGAGCAGATCTGCCACTTTCAGACTTATCAGTGTTACCTGGTCTTCTGAAAAGACCCGCAGGCGTGGACGTGAGTGTTGGACAGGGAAACCATATAACTCAATTTGAAAGCCTTGGACTGTTTGCAAAACCCTGTAATTGCCTCCAAGTTATGTAGAAACAAGGACAATCAATCACCCACCTTTTGCGGAAAAGTGAAACTAACACTCACCAGCCTGGGCTCAATGGAATTGCCCTCTGGAAGAGCTCCTGGCGGTGCATCCTCTATGTCCTCTTCTGGTGGGGAAGAACTCCCCGGAGCAGGACTGGTCCTGGCCTCTGCAGTAGCTTTGACCTCTTGGAAGGCCTTGTGTGTATAAGCGACTGGCCCAAAAGAAATTCCGGAACGAAAAATCTTTTTTTATAGAAGCCTGTGCCTTGGCCTGAGATGTAAAAATGGCAAAACATTTGCCCAGCTCTTAACAAAAGGCTCCCTGAAAAAGCACCCCCTGAACCACTGCTTA
This sequence comes from Triturus cristatus, assembly GCF_964204655.1. Taxonomy (NCBI): domain Eukaryota; kingdom Metazoa; phylum Chordata; class Amphibia; order Caudata; family Salamandridae; genus Triturus; species Triturus cristatus. The sequence continues at coordinate 1,269,835,099 of NC_140585.1, read as the reverse complement.
ACCTCCTTAGAAGCTATGTTCCCCAGCTTGGGGTATACTTTTATCAGGAGAGAACAGACTCTCTCCATGGACAACGAAGAATTGCCATTAACTAAGACTATGACAATGCGTTGCCCCCATCCAGAAAGTACCTCAGGGGAAAGAGTGGAACCCTCTTCTGCAATCTCCCAATTTTTTATTAATGCGTCTATGAGGTCAGCAGTTTGCCCTTGCAGGGCTTCACCGCACTCTTGCGGCCTCGATAGTATGGCAAAGGTGGCCACGAAAGGAGAACTGACTTGCGCTCCTATGGCAAGGCTCTGAAAATCAATCGCAATGATTAATATTCTGTTTACAGCTAAAGCATATCAAAACAACTACATGAGAATACGATGAAGCAGGAAAGAAAGAAGAAGCGGACCAGAGGATGTTTGGCCATATGGTTATGTATTGCCTGTGATTGGCTGAACTTTTTTTGTAGTCCTTTTCCTTGGCATTTTGGGAAAGGTAATGTACTAAAGTTGAAGTCTGCTGGAAGAAATTAAAGGAAGAAAGTTGAGCATAATCCTAGCCTCTAGTCCTGAGATAGAATTCAGAGGAGACCATAATGAAATCAATTATGCTCCCCGACACGCTACCAATATAAGGTGGCATATCCAATGTACCCATGTCATTTAGAAAAACTAGATCAAATTTCATTATGAACTTATTTAAAGAATCTCCGTACATGGATTTAGAAAAGTGTGTCATTTCATGCTTACCCTGGATCATAACTCCACATACACGTTGACCTCTACATGTACAGGCTGTTACATTGAAGTCCCCTGCCCAGATCAAATAGACTGTTTGCAAGCTGGATTTACAGAAACTTCTAAAAACTGTTCAAGCTCATTAAAAGGTCCCTCTACATTATAATTAAAAATATAATAATAATTTAGCAGCAAAATGTCAAAAGGAGACTGCAAAGTAAAGTGAACAACCAAAAACAAAAGGAGAAGACCACACCTTTTCCCCACAAATTATTGTGAGGGTAACAGATATAAATTTTGCTAGACCCCCTTTTGCTCTACCTACATTAGAAGGAGTGGCATATTGGAAGAAACCATGGTAACCATCAATGTAAAATTCTTCTCTCATCCATGTCTTCTGATAAAAAATTATGTTGAACTTTTTTATAAAAGTTAACCAGTCATCATTATGTACTTTAGAACGAGCACCATGGATATTCCATGATGCAAAAAAAACACCCTTTGTAGAAACACAAGATGGATAGCTCTATTCAGGATGGCCGGCGTTAAGACAGCATCAGCAGATGGGATTTGTTGAGCACCATGGGTAGGACATGGTTGAAAGCTATTCAAGATAAATCCCCCAAGCAGCATAAAACAATTTGATGTAAGAATAGTGCAAATGTTCCCTTGGTTTCACATTCTCTATATGTCATCCAAGGAGTCAGATATTGGGGGTTAAACGGTTTGTAGAAATAACCAAGGGGGCATACATGAATACCTGCTTTCACTAGATGTAAGCAGCTCAGGTTATGTAACAAAGATCTCACTAGTGAGGGGAGTGTAAAATTAACTATCACACTGTCACCATTCAAATTTTTCTTGTGTTGCCCAATCCAACGTACCCTTCTTACTAGCAGAATCTGCATGCGAAGAGCCTCATCGTGGCCTATTTTTATGATTATCCAATGTACCACTTAGGTGCCGATTCCGATCAGTTAAAAAAAATTACCGTACGACTCGTATCCGTATTTTTTTATGTACGAATCGTACAAGTCCCGTACAAATGGCGAAGTACGAAAAATACATACGAGTCGCTTCGGGAAAAGTCTACGAGACGTCCCCGGACAGATTTACATACAAATCCTGTGCTCTGTATACAAAGGCTATAGGCTACAATGCACCTGTAATACATTTGTGTCTGGGTATCACATCGGCCAAACTCCAAAGTAGGCCCTTACTCCATCTCAATAACAGCACCCAGAATATAGATTTTTTATTTATCCAATAAAACTCCATATTCATGTATCATAACACCTAACACTAACCCTTACGTTTGTGACATTTAATTGCATCTCTCTCCAGCACCTGCACCGCCACATATGCAGTGTCATTCTTAAATCAAATATTGTAGCGAGAAAAGAACAAACTGACGACTTAACGTTCACTATAAGACAACACGTCTTTGCAAACATGGATTTATATGACTTGGATGCATTTCTCAAAATATGCATCTACAAATTGCAAAATGCTGTGACGTCATCCTGAACATTTGTTTGTAAATATGTATGTTTATTATTTGGAATCATTTCTCAAAAAAACAAAAACTGTAGAGTACTTTAGCGTCGTCTGCGTGTGGTATAAAATTTCAAATAAATAAATAAAAACGTAGAAATTACCATCATTCGCAGGGTTCTATACTTTATGGAATGTTCTCCGACACCCCACTGTACAACCAGCGGCCATGTCTACGTTTCTACAGTTGCAGGGCGATGCCTGCAATGTTTAGCTCATGGTTTGTGCACGTGGAGGGGCGCAGCTGGCACCGGAAGTACAGCTAACAACAGCAGGCCGGACATAAAGGAAGCATAGCTGCCAAGGTTTCAGATTGCTAAGTGTGACATTTTTATAATGTCAGCTTAATTATGAGTGACATTTCATCAACTATGAGTGACACTTTTTTCGCAAGGAAAATCAAGCAATAAAAACAACGGCAACATAAATATCAGAAATTACACCCATTTGAGCAACGAGAAACTGTAAGAAGATTTTAAAACGGCTGCAAAGCACTGGAAATGGAAGGATACACGCGTAGCTTAGAGGTCATAACCCCTCTGTAGACTGTAATTTATCTCAAAAGGACACACTGAGCAATTTGATAAAAATCAATTCGCTGATAACAGCAGAGTGCGTGTCGCCGCCCGTTATTTATTAACAATCTGAAGCTACGTTGCATTGCTAGTCTAAGCAATTAACATTGAGACACAATTAAGCATGGGGGTGCATGCAAGCCTCAGGAGAAAAGTTTGATTAAAGTACACATAGCCTAGGGGTCACAACTCGGCTGTAGGCAGTTTTATTTCAAATATATACTTTTTGAGCGAGTGAGCATTAAAAAGCCCGCGCTATCTAAGAGTACTTGCACCAGTGCGTGTTATGCAGCAGGCTGTAAAAGTAGTCTAAAAAATACATATGGTACTGCACAGAAGTGTTTGCTTTAAAACATACCGGCACTCGTACTGACTCCTGAAGATGAATGACTTCTTGTGGCAGCTGTGCATCGGATCCCGTGCACAGGTGCCGCAACATGAGAAGCTTAGACAGCTCCTATACTTCTGCACATGTTCGCCGGCGACTCAGAAGGCCTGCCTCACTCGAGTAAGCCATAGGTAGGCCTGAGGTCATGGGTCGAGTCGCCAGGCGGGATCTCATCATGCTGCTTTGAGCCGCTCTCAGCGGCCTTGCCCAGCACTTAGCAGGCTGTTGACCAACTTAATTTAGCCGCAGCCGGCGTTGCCTGGGCTCGCCTGTCCTGGATGGCGTGCGTCGGTGGTAGAAATCAATCCATTCCTCAAGCTTCCCACCGGGACAGGGTCGAATACCTCGAATCTGGCTCCCAGGCTATCGCGCAGTTCAGAATTCCAGCGCCACCTAAAAGTGCAGCACAAACCTTTGATGAAATGCCGCCCGCTCGATGCGTACCGCGGGCGGCAGCTGAGCTCAGCATGACTGCGGGACCTGTGACTCGTCCCCACCATAGCCCGTGTCTGTGCGCGGGAGGTGTGCATTGCCCAAGAGAGACAGCATGTTCTTCTGACCTGGTGACCCGGTCGCAACTCGCGCACGCACCACACCACCACTATGCTAGGTGGTAGTGTGTGCAGCGTGCGTGCAGTGTGCGTGCGCTAGTGCAGGCAGCAGTTGCAAGCAGGTCACGTGAGCTTGCTTGCACTTCAAACAGGGCCGCGAGGCACGCGCGCGGCACTGGTGGCCCGTTGCAGCGGCCTTTATAATTTATTTGGGGACTGGGGACACTGACTGACAAAGTGTCAGACAGTGAGTGTCCCCAAATAAATTATAAAGGCCGCCGCAACGGGCCACCAGTGTCGCACGGCCGCGGCCGCCCCCAAAACAGTGCCGCCTGGGGCGGTCCGCCCCCCCGCACCACCCTAGCTACGCCACTGCCCTTATTGAAATCCTGCAGGGTGGCAGTCTGTGTGTTCTCCTTTTTTATTGCCGGTCACCGGTGTATTTAACTGTGTAGCCTTGGACCGTGTCATGTATGTGCATTTAACTTGCATGATTGAGGTAACTATTAGCGGCGATACTACATGTCTCTCGGTCCTTTTTCCCCAGCACCCCTCACCCCCCTCTCCAGGGGCGGCAATCTGAGGGATAGCCCCGGGCGCCACAAGCTCTAGCTACGCCTCTGAATGAAAGTGGGAAGTGATGTAGGAAACTACCCCACCTCATAAGTGCAGTGTTGGCTTTAAGGCGGTGTGACCGGTGACCAAGCTATGGATGGCACAGCATTTAGAAATATCTTAGGGGATAAAGACACCTGCTGCAAAGATGGTTGTAACGCAATAATGAAATGTTAATAACACTGGTGATTAATGTACGTAGCTAGATAGACCTGAGTATTCTCTAGTCACAGTTATGACTCATTGTACAGTAGCAAAGAGGGTTAATGTTACTGCTGCAAAGCGCAGCTTAACATGTGGATCTCGGATTTGTGTTTTCTCTAGAAAGTGGAGTGGGTTACTTTTGCCACATTGATCCTTTTGTTACTCGCAGGTCATAAATTAAATTCCTTCCAATATAGCGCAGTTAGTTATGAACCAGCGTCAAAGAGCTGTTTACAAACTGCATGGCCTAGGTTTAGAAGCGTACTGTTATTTTTCTAAAGAGTTCGTTATTCTAAGGTTGCAAAAAAACGGTTCCTGTGCGTAGTACCACATTCTTATTTCGTATTCGGGCAGACCACCCCAATCACTGAGCTCTATTTTGAGGCCTGTTTTGTGATTGTCCAGAGTAACACTCTTATGCCTACGAGAATGGATGTTATGTAACCTCTGCACCTTGTAGCCATCAATGTCTTATGTGACTTTTCCTCATTTGAACACTTGTTTGATTCATTGTCTCTGTATAATGTGTGTGTGATGTAAATCACTATTTTGGGATGAATAGCCCTGTAAAATAAATTTAAGGTGAAAAATGGGCTAAAGAGGGGCACTGTAAGGGAATGCATATAAAAGGTCATTGGGGGGGGGCGGCAACAAAGATCATCGCACTGGGTACCACCAGCACTAAAGCCGGCCCTGCCCAAGTGCCTTGCCAGGATGTTGAACTCAGCCTGGTGGCCTGTTGCAGCTGAGGGGTTATATAGAGGGGGTGGTAGTCGCTCGGCGCTCACTCCCGTAGTGTACTTTAGTGTGAGGCTTCATTCTTGCTGATGCCTGCATGCATAGGCCCGCGCCACAGTCCGACATTATATCACCCTCGGGAAAGTAACTTTTTCCTGCCTTTCAGTGAGATTGTTTTACAACTCTGGACCAAGGACATACCTGTTGCGCTTCAAAACTCTCATATTCATCCAGACACAGTTTCATTCTGCTGAAAAAATGACAATAAGCGCCTGGAATACATGGCTGACCTTTATAAATGTAAGTGTATCTCTACTGTTTGTAACGGCGTGGGTGTTTAGGGTTACACAAATGTTTCAACTGTGCAGCTAGAAGAAAAAATGATTAGGAAGCCTGATGCCTACTTGAAAGTCCCGTGTTCCCATAGTGATCTGGGTAGACCTGAATTATTCACACCCTCATGGCACATTGGAAGGGAAGAAAAACTCTGGGTTAAGAAGGCGTTTCATCAATTTAGACGTAGAGCTAAAGATTATATAGAGCTAAAAACAACTCTCCGTAAGATCCTGTTTATTATTTAAAACAATAGAAGGCATGGAACCATACCTTCACATTCTTTCAAATATTTATGAGTGCTGGCTGTAACTAAATTTCGAAATGGGACTTTGGGCTTTATGTTCTGCTTCCCTAAAAGCTGGGGATTATTTGAATTTTCTAACCCACATCCCTGTCATCAGTATTAAATTCAGGCTGCTGTGTGCTTTATGTGGTTTTGAGAATTGTATAAAACTGCTATTTTCTCTTTGTGGTTTCAATAGTTGTAGAACCACCTGGGTTTTTGTATCTACAACAGTGCAACTGCTATCTTGTCCACTGCTTTTTATGCATAGCTGTAGAACTCAAGCTACGATGGCTAATTAGAAGGACGATATCTGAGCACACGAATATATAGATTGAGCTACATATATTGTTCTTTAGGAATTGCTGTCAAACCATTGTCAAAACATTTGGCTACTAGGATGGTAATTTAACCACGTGAATATGTTAGCTGCTGTACCTACTCTGCTCTTGTTCTTTTCTATCTGGTTTACCTAGTGTTTCTTTTTTTTTTTAAGAAAAAATAATTGCAATACATTGAATTATATTCAGCGTAGAAAAAATCAATACTGCCCCCACCCCCCACCCAACACAGCAAATATATACAATAGGTTTTTACAGCAGTGGGAGAAAAAGCGAAACAGAAAGTACCTTCCCCTTTGTTCAAACTTCCTTAGCATTGAATCAACTTAAATCCACCGACATAAATACTAATTCTTCCAAGAGTAGCTTTAATATTGTAGCCTCAAACCGACTCAATACTACATCTGTACAAAAATTTACAATGATAATATAGACAGATAGAAAAAACCCTCTGGGAAAAATTTAAATATCAAATCTTATGTAAGCTTTAAACATTTAGGGGCCGATTCCAATCCGGGTCGGAAGGGCACTGAAATCTACGAGCCGTACGAGTGTTTTCCGCCTGACTCGTACAGCTGTACGAGCGAGCAAGTACGATGCGAGCTACGTGAAATTCACCGACCGAGTCGTTTCAAGGTCCGAACCGCTCCGTACCTCTCGGCCGTAAGCTAACCGTGGCGTGCAATGGATGTGATTTACGACCGAGCCAGTACGATGCACGCGTCGGACAGCAGGGCGAGCCGGAGTGTCCGGCTTGCAAAACGTCCGGGAAGTTGCCTTTGGGTGTCCGCGTCGGACACCCTGACAACCGCAGCCCTATGTCTCGGACACAGGGGGCAACCCAAGGGTCCCCCCAACACAGGCATGTACGGTGCGAATGGCACCGACATGTACCCACTGTAGGGGGCGCCCTTGTGCGAGACGTACCCATTCAGACAATGGGAGCCCATGTACGCATCGTACGACTGGCTCCCATTGACTTCTCTGGGAGTCCGACCGAACCGAGTCCGGTAGCATACGGCTGCATCGTACGCGCTCGGTCGGACTGCAGGACTCCGGCTCTGTTGGAAAACACTCTAGATCCAGCTCGGTCGGAGAGCTTTCCGACCCGGATCGGAATCGGCCCCTTAGGGGAGAAAACAACAAGATAATACACTGCCCAGCACAATTTTTAGAATTTCCTAAGTATTGTTCTGGGTTAACCACACACTTAACTGTTCCCAAACCTCCAAGCCTTTTTTCTTTCCCCTGGTGCCTTTCTTGGCATAGATGGCTTTTTCCAAATTGTAACTCGCTTCCAATCTAGCCAACCATTGAGAGAACAGAGGGGGGTTTGGCTCTAACCAGGCATAAGCTATGCATAGCCTAAGTATGGTCATGACTACAAATATTAGTGCTTTCCCATTCTTTCTAATAATCATGCCCTGTACACCTAGCACAATGGTAGCTGGGGTTATCTGGAAGTCTTGTGCTAGGACCTTGCTTAAAAATTGTTGTATTTTATCAATGAGTGGTTTCAGCTTCAAACAAGTAGCAAATATGTGGACAGAGTCCGCACTAAACTCCGAGCATCTAGGACAGAGTGTTCCTTTACCTGTCCCCCATTTATCAATTCTGCTAGGTGTAATGTATAGGAAGAAGCCAGTCTTATAAAATTGTGACTGCAACTTGGCGGACAACAAATCGCTCTGAGCAAAGCTTAGTGTGAGACAAAATGTATTACAAGGAACAGCTAATTTCTGTTGCCATTTATTATCTATTTTGTCTAGATCATCAGACATATGGCTATTAATGGCCGAATAGATGGACCCAATACGAGGTATCCCAGGACCCTGTAGCTTATCAATCAATTTTACTTTTGCAAACCCCGCTAATCCACCAGCCTTACGTGACAGGAAGTTCTCTATAGCAACATAGTTAAAAGCCTGTTTTTTACTCAAGTTAAATTGTATTTCAAGGTCATAAAATGATCGAACTCCTTCCGAAGTAAGGAAATCTCCAAGTTTTGAGATTCCTGCTTTATACCAGTTTTGAAGATATGTTTTCCCAAAAATAGCAGGTAAATTGGGATTATTGCACAAGGGAGTGTAAAAATGTAATCTGCCTAATCCAAGAAATTTACATACATTAGAAAATACCCGGTATGCACTTGTGCCTCCTCTCCAAGCAAAGTAAAAAAGGAGGATGGAAGTCCTGGGGAAGCCGTGACTGGATGTTCATATATCAGTTCTACACAATATTGCAATACCGTAGCCCAATAATAGAGTCTTAAATTGGGGAGCGTCCAACCCCCTCTATCACGACGAAGATTGAGTAATTTGAAGGTCCGCCTAGGCTGAGAATAGGCCCAGATGAATTGGGAGAAGAGTTACTCAAATGTTTGAAACATAAGATTATTAAACTCCAAAGGAATGGCCCTAAAAGAATAGAGTAATTTAGGAGAAAAAAAATCAAAACGTTACAGCATCCAACTATGGTCAAGTGGAGGTTATTAATCCGGTTAAATCACCTCTTTGTTTCCACAGCCAGTGGGGTCAGATTTTCTGTCACGATACAATCTATATCAGCGGCAATAGTAATCCCAAGTACTTGGCTTTGTGTACCACCCTGTTGTCCTCCCATTTTATTTTTTCATTTAGAATAATCTGTGTTTTTCGCTGTTAAGTGCATAACCGGATACTTGGGCCAAATGTTCCAAAACTTTATAGCTGACTCCGGCTCAGGGGTCACTACGGCTAGGTCATCGGCATAGGCCATGATCTTGGTTTCTACCCCAAACCTACTCACTGCATGAATATCCTGATTTAGTTCTATTTTCTTGATAAAGGGATCGATATAGATGGCAAAAAGCAGTGGGGAACAAGGACATCCCTGTCTTGTCCCTCGTGTTATACTAATTGGCTCTGATAATTTCCCATTAATCATGATTTTGGCTGTGGGCTCTAGGTAACGAGCTTGAAGGGCCTGAATTGCCTTGGGAGCAAAATGCATCCACCTCATGACGCTCTAAAAGATATTAACAACCAAAGAAGTAATAGAGGGTCCAAGGGATATTATAGACCTTACACGGATTAAATCCCCATATCCAATAAATCACAAAACTGGCATATAATCCAGGGTCTCTTAAACCAGCTATCTGACAGTGAAAGTAAAGAAACTGGACACCTATGTCAACAAGAGTAAGACCATAAAGATTACAAAGAGTGAAAAGACCCTTATTCAGGTTTGGATTCCCATCACTCACCAAAGTGATCGTTATCATCATTTGGGTTTCCAACCAACCTGCCATTTACCCTCTTAATCATAGAGGGATAATAGGCAGATTATGTCCTCTGAAGAGTCATAGAGAGGAGACAGAAGGACAGAAAGAAGTTTGGCTTTCATCCAACTATGAGGAAAATCCCAAAATATGTATGGGAGTGAGTAAGTGGAGTGCAGAAAATGTTAACGGGATTAAAATGGGAATTGCAAAAGAGAGAAACTATATTTATTTGGATAGCAATTGCACTCCTAGTTAAAAACAGTGCAAATATAGCAGTTTCAAAAATTGCTGCTATCAAAAACGGTCGACATGTTTCAGCCTATTGGACAGACTGTCCACGGCTTTCTTCAGGACCTATCTGCAATTATTACTGCTACTGCAAGAAACCAAAATTTGTATTCGGAAATCAATAAGAAAAGTGAAAATGATAAGAAAAAATGTACATGCAGGTTGGAATCAATACAACCTCTGATGTCGTATACTGATCCTTCGAATCAGCGAAATGTATAGGACATCTGTAAAACACAAATTGTAATACTCTTAGTGACAAAACAATAGAAAGATGACCAAAAAATATCGGTCTATGGTGTACAGTTAATTCACAACTTCATGATAGCTACGAATATGTAATGTACATTCAATATGTAACTTTATTAGCTCACCCATCTGATACTCGGACTGTACCTCACCTGGCACCAGCTCAGGTCAATAAGGCCCGCTCTAATCAGCACAAAAAACAGGGTAACCAGTAAGGATAGGCTGCACACGTCACACCCTCCTTTATGTATTTTGATTACAAAATTATATCAAAACTTTCTCATCAGAGAGGAAATGTATCTTGAAATATGTCACATAAATGTATAAACCTATATCAGATATGGCAAAAGAAGGCTAGCGGTAAATCTGACTCTAGTTTTTAAGACAATTTGTTAAAACTACACCAAAATGTATATTCAGGTGCATAAACTCTATAAGCGTAGTCTGCCAACAGATGCAAGTGGCCAGGAATAGTATATTTATTTATATTTTTTATTATTTATTTTTTATTTACCAGCATAATAAACTGTGCAGAACATGAAGAAAAGGTATAAAACCAACCACCTATCCTGTCACAATATTGAAAAGCCAGAAAGCAAAGTCAAATAGCTGTCTCGCAAACATTATTATCTGAATGACATCTTTCAAAAAGTGTAGCTAACCGTCTGCTGTTATGTGGCGGAATGGCTATCTTTAAGATTAAAGTTAGTAACCCGAGTAAAAGACAATATATCAAATGTATTTGTATAAAAGAGGAAAAGGAAATAAAACGCTTGCTAATATAGCGAAAAAAGAGAGAATCCCCTGGCCGAACCTTACCTGTCCGTCGTTGCCTCAAGCGCCGACTGAGCTGGGAATGGAGGTTACGGACACGGAGGTCGGCAGATCTTATATACTGTGTAAACAACTCACATGTGTTCAAAATCACCTCCAGCACGGCGCTTGCTAACCCCGTCACTTAGAACTACAAAGTGACGTCACCGATGCTGGGAAAAGTAGTTTATTTACCGTTATGAACGTTAAATATTCTCATAGTGCAAGGAATGTTTGTATTCATCCAAAAAATGCCTACTCGTTCAAAAATACGCAGCAGTACACGCATCACTAGATATATTGTCTACAACATAATGTTAATAGATCAAAAGTCACACGTGTTATCACTTGAGAAAATCGGGTGACGTTTTGACAAAAAGATGGAATTGTTATTATCTGTAAATCAATCCTTGCCAGTCTACAATTAATGCCCATTCACAACGCATCTAAAGAAATAATAGATAATTGGCGAGTGAGGCAGAGATCGCACGCAATATTATTTAGAACTACAGAATGACATCATGTCCTTAGGGAATTGTAGTTTGAAATATTTACAATGCGCCGTGCTATTCCTTCAAAGTGTTATTCTACAATTGTATTGTAATTAACGTGGTCAATCAATCTTTGCCAGTCTGCAATTAATGCCCATTCAGAAAGTGTCTAAAGAAATAATAGATAATTGGCGAGTGCGGTTGGGATCGCACACAATATTATTCAGAACTACAGAATGACAACATGTCCTTAGGGAATTGTAGGTCGAAACATTTATAAACCGCCATGCTATTACTTCGATGTGTTATTCTACAACTGAATCGTAATTAGCGTGGGCATGAGACCAAAAGACTTGCATATCTATTATTTTAACTCCTTAGATGAAAACTGAATCTTAGAAATAGATAATTGTAAGTGGAGATACCCAAAAAACCAGAGTGTAATATGAACTGTATTCGTGTGTGAGACACTAATTTCTTCACACATAGATTTACATGTGTATATAATACAGTTATTAACAGGCATTTTATACTTCTCTTCAGTAATGGTCTTGCAAATTCAATGTTTAAAACTATGTATCTTATCTCTTATCTCTTAATGCAGATATGTTGTACAACTTGTTTAGAGAACCCTTTCTCATTTCTTCAAGACCTAGCTGAAAGATCCCTCTATGTGTGTAACGAGACCCAGGGAATGGCATCATTAAGGCCCAGAGTGTCACTTGAAAGTTTGAATACCCACTTCTGCTCTCGAAAAAAGAGAAATTTGGATATGTCACTGATATGTGAGGGGATATAGGGTTTTTCTAACACTGTCCATGTGAAATCCTCAGCTCTATGATCAAAGTCAACAAAGTGTCTCGTCAGTTTAGTCATTGTCTTTTTGCATCTGAACGTACTCTTGTGTTCCAAAATGCGTAACTTTACCTTCCGTGTAGTCATTCCTATGTACTTGTACACGTGATCAGATATATCAGGTTTTCGCTATTACAATTCGTAAAGCTTTTCTGAACCCATGGTCTATTAGTCCCTATGTCTACAGTTGTAGAGTGTTGGGTTTGTGGGCAGATGGCACAAGACCCGCATGGAAAATGGCCCTGGACTGCAGGAAGATCCCATAGTGTGCCTACAGCTCGTGTTGGCAAACCTGCAGGTCGTGTATGTAATAATTTATCTTTTAGATTAGTGCCTCTTTTCAATAAAAAAAGTGGGAGAGGTATCTTGTCAAACCAGCTATTCAAAATCCTCCAGTGTTTCCGAACACACTTTTGTATACCATTACTTAAGGAGCTGTATGTATTAACAAAAGTGAGACGGCCAAGTGGTGGTTTTTCCATTAGAGATTCAAGGAGGTCCTCGCGATTATTATTGATCGCATGTTTGTAAGAGCGTTTAATTAGCTTCTTCGGGTATTTCTTCTCTTTTAATTACTCCATTAGGCTCATTGAATGTTCATTGTATTTATCTGTAGTCGAGCAGTTCCTCCTTACTCGAAGAAATTGTCCGTACTGTAAATTATCCCGCAATGATTTGGGATGTTGACTATCATACTGTAACAAAGAATTCCGAGCCATGGGCTTGCGATAGAATTCGCTCTCTAGTCCAGTATCGGTAGAAAAAAATAGAAAGGTCCAAAAATGCTATTCTATTTTTGTGTACTTCGACTGTAAACTTGAGGAAATCATTCCTCATTTTCAACCATTCCTGGAATCTTATGACTGAGTCTGGAGTCCCTCGCCATACCACCAGCACGTCGTCGATATACCACTTCCATAAGCGGATCGACTCATAGAAAGGATTGTTAGGGGTAAGTACAAATTGTTGCTCAAACGAATGGATGAATAGGTTTGCCAGACTTGGGGCGAAAACACTGCCCATACTGGTCATCGAGACTTGCAAGTAGATGGTTTCTTCAAATTTTAAGGAAATTGCCCTTCATGGCCAATTGAGCACATGCCATAATGAAATGGACCGGTGTTATTGAGCCTAGATCTGTATCTGTCAAGATCGTCGATATAGTATCCAGAGTTTCACCTGCGGGATGGAGGTGTACAATGATTCAACATCGAAGGAGACTAAATAGTCTTGCTCCGTGTCGAATCCAACTTCTGGTAGTAGACGTAGCACGTCCTTTGTATCTTGAAGGTAAGTTGGAATTTTCCTTACTATAGGTCTTAAAAAATTATCCACAAAAGTGGATAACGGTTCCTAGATGGAACCTATACCAGATATTATCGGTTTGCCCACTGGTGGTCGTTGAGGTTTGTGTACCTTGGGCAGGCAATAGAAGTAAGGCATCACAGAATATGGTGTCTGTAAGAACTTTGCTCCAACCAGCATTAGTACCTTCTTCTACAAGATTACCGATAGTTCTTCTGATTCTTTCTGTAGGGTCCTCTTTGAGTGGCCGATAAAATCTTCTATCTGCCAACTGGCACAGACATTCCACTCTATATACATCAGTATCTAAGATGACAATGGCACCGCCTTTGTCTGCGGGCTTGATGGTGATTTCACGATCTTCTGTGAGAGTACGTAGGGCCAGTTGTTCTTTCTTCGGGAGGTTATTAAAAGTATCTTTCTTTAACTTATAAATTTTGGTCATGTCCTCTTGGACCGCCTTTTGGAAGGTTAAAACCTTTGGTGGGACACTTGTCAAGGGAGGGTTGAAAGTTGAATGTTTTCTGAGGCCAGTGTTGGAATCTTCTACTGGTTTATCTCTTTGAACCTTGTCTTGAAAAAAATAGAATAGGCGTAACTTCCGGAATAATTGTGCCAATTCACATTGCACTTAAAAGGCATCACCAGAGTTAGTTTCCATAAAGCCCAACCCTCTATTAAGGACCAATAACTCATTGTTTGTCAGATTTCTTTTACTAAGATTAACGACTAGACTGGTTCCACACTGGTCCCTGGTTGAGGCTGATTCTTTTTTGTTTGTCTGCGTGTGCCCATGTGAGGTGCTGCTGGTTGATATCAGTGTACTTGTGGTTGCGCATTTCTCCGTTTGCCTCGGGACCTGCCGAGGCCAAACCCTAAAAAAGGGTGGCTAGGGAATTCTTGTTGTATGATTGAAAAGGAGCCATAGGGGGCTGAAATTGTGGAGGTAGGAAACCCCATGGTGTGGGGGGCCACCACTGCTGAAATTGTGGTGTGGGTTGGCCACGTCGCCAATTGGACCTGTTGAATCTCCCCGTCCTCTGTAATGTTGTTTATTCCCTGGAGCAGTCTCTATATCACTGGAGCTGTCTTCTGGACTAGATCTTGAATAATTAGAGCCATATCTCCGCCCTTTCTTATTAAATTCCGGTGGAGAATAGCTTTCACTAGTGTATGGATAGACAATGTCATGTTTAAAGCGTGCTAGGTCTTTTTTTAATTTTTCTATTTTTGAGAGCAGAATATTATCTTTAAAATCTTTATTCAATTTGTTTGATTCATCTTGATTTTTCTTGAACAGTGTAGCTGTTATGGTGGTTTTAATTTGGAATTCAAGTAACTGAATCTCTATTAATACAGCATCAGCCACTCGTTTTGCAGTACTTATAATTAAGATTAGCCAGTCGCGCGTACAGCGCCATGCTATCAACGATCAATCTTTAAAAAAAAACGTATCTTGGAGAAAAAGGCGAGGGGCATTTGTCACAATGAGCCCCGATGGAGCAGTTTCCCCTCAAGTATTCAGCCATGGTGGCTCCATGAATAAGTGTGCGGGAGTGCGATTTTTTTTAAAACAAAACTTTGCTCCAATCATCCTCACTAGACCCTGCCGTGTTGATATCACTATCAAGGATACTGGGAGTCGTGTCTTGTATAGATTGATAAAATGCATCGTCATATGTCAAACCGCTGAATTCTGCCATGTCTGATAAGGAAAAAACTCACACACAATGTCCTAAAGTGAGAATCTTGTTAGTATAAAAAACTATTTCACCAGTATAGTTTAGAAAAAAGGACCCGCAGCTGGGCAGCTGCACAAGAACAATAACAACCAAAGAAGTAATAGAGGGTCCAAGGGATATTATAGACCTTACACAGATTAAATCCTCAAAGTTGGATGAAAGCCAAACTTCTTTCTGTCCTTCTGTCTCCTCTCTATGACTCTTCAGAGGACACAATCTGCCTATTATCCCTCTATGATTAAGAGGGTAAATAGCAGGTTGGTTGGAAACCCAAATGATGATAACGATCACTTTGGTGAGTGATGGGAATCCAAACCTGAATAAGGGTCTTTTCACTCTTTAATTCTTTGTAATCTTTATGGTCTTACTCTTGTTGACATAGGTGTCCAGTTTCTTTGCTCCAAAGATATTGCCAGGAGACCCAATCAAATGCCTTTTAAGCATCTAGTAAAATGAATGAGATCGGGTCTCCTGACACTTGGGCTGCGTCAAATAGGGTGATAGCGCGTCAAATGTGTTCTACCATACATTTTTTTAGGGATAAACCCATGTTGCCACTTTGAGACCAGAGATTCAATTTTAGTGGAGAGTCTAGAGAGAGTGAGAGAGAGAGAGAGAGAGAGAGAGAGAGAGTATACTTTTGAACCCATCTCTACAGGAGGCTTATCCTTTTTCGGGAAGAACACAATCTTTGCTGTGAACCAGGACACTGGTGGAGAAGCTCCATTAAAAATAGAAGTTACCAAATCTGCAAAGAGTTCTTTAATTTCAGCAGAAAATATTTTATAAAACTCAACTAGGATGCAATCAACGCCAGTCGCTTTGCCATCCGGTAAACTTACGAATGACAAAGCACTTTCTTCCCACCTCAGAGGACTTTCCAATTGAGTGTAGTCTTCCTAACTGAGTCGAGATAATGAAATATCATTAAGATATTTAAAAATCTCCCTGTCTTTAATATCCGAGGGCCAGGTATTTCCTTCAGTGTATAGGTTGTTAGAAAATTCTCGAAATGCCTGCTGTACCTTGGCCTGATCATCTGTTATCCCTCCATTTACAGTTTGGATCGAGAGTACGGAACTAGTAGAAACCTGTTGTCTAGTCCTAATTGCCAGCTGGTGGCCAATAAGTTCGTCGCACACGTATATTTTCTCGTGTGCCGATGCCTATTTAGAGGCTATTCTTTCTGAGAAAATAGAGCCCATAGCGGCCTTGGCAGCTACTACTTCCATCTGTGCAGCTTCAATTTCTGCCCCCTGCTGAACCATTGCATTTGTTTCTCTTCTTCTTTTTTCATTTTATCTTGTAAGTCTAATACCAGCTGTTTTTCCTTCCTATTTTTCCTAATGGACAACCACAATGTCTCGCCTTGGATACCTGCTTTCAGAGTATCCCATACTGTGGCAGTAGGTGCTGACCCTATATTGAACTCAAGAAAATTTCTAATCCAACCCCGCATGTATACTCTGTATCCTTCATCATACAGTAGTGCCTTTTCAAAGCTCCAATCAGAAACTTCCCCTCTCGTCCTCAGCCCTTCAATATTTAATATTAGAGGATTATGAACTGACAGAAAGCGTGGAGCAGTGTCAATGGAACAATCTCGCAGCAGTGTAGAGGAAATCAAAAAGCAATCCAACCTTGCAAAAGATAGATGAGGAGCTGAAAAATAGGTAAATCCCTCTTGGTTAAATTCTAAATTGGCCCATACATCATACAATCCATGAGTTTGTATTAAATTTAGCATGGCTTGGTATACTCTAGGTTTCCATCCTCTATACTTCCACTGACCTTTGGCCCTCCAAGTACTGGGCAGACTGATGTTAAAATCGCCACAGACAATAAATGGAAGAGGCCAATGAGCCAGTTCTCCTGTAAGCCAGTCTATTACCCCAGGGTAATCTGAGTTACTCCCATATATGGAGCATAAAGTAAAAGCAGATTTAAGAGGCAAACAACATTCGGCTATAACCCATCTCCCTAAGTTGTCAGACTTCATTCGAGAAATTTTCAATGAGAGCTTTTTTTGAGCCATAATCCCTACTCCTTTTATCCGTGCGCCTTGTGAGGTTCCCCCGATTACTTTATACCCCAGTGAGTCCAAGAGATATCGCTGTGATCCCTCCGGCTCCAACAAGCGTAATCCCTGTGCAACTTTTTGTCTTTTTATTGCGTCATTTAGACCACACATATTTACAGACACTATTCTGAGTTTACTCATCATGTTCTAAACTGATAGGGTGCGACTAGACATCTTTTACCTGTGTTGAAAAAAACAGACCGTCCCTTTGTCCCAACATTATAAAACATTATAAAACAAACCATACAGATCCCGCACATCATTGTTCAATGGGAAATACCTAGATCTAGATGTAAGCAAATATATACAGACCAGCCCCTTTTTTCTTTTTTTTCCACTCCCCATTTGTGTTCCCCCGCGTGCACATTTTCTTTTTCCTTTCTATCTCTCTTTGTTCCCCTTTTAAGCCACATCTTGTGAAAAAATAGATCATATCTCCAAACACTGTATCGATATCCCCACCCTGTCCCTCCCTCCGTCCCTCCCCCCCCCCAAAATGAGCAATCAGGGAAACCCTGAGTAATGGTCATCTCGTGCGAACCCCTACCCCCAGACTGTGCCAAACTTTTCCTAATAAATTACGAGAAAAAGGAAGAAAATTTAGAAAATCTAGGGGAAAACCACAACCGATATAGGAAAAGAATACACCTGAATTCCAGCGTAAGACATCTTTCCCTACACCAACAAGCCCGCCGATGCCCATTTATCCCTATTCACCTATGGCACACAATTACTACCACTTTATAGGCTGAAGTTAATACTTTGACAATGGGACATTGCAGCTTAAAATGGCCCTTTCCCTTTCCCCTTGATTTCTTTCTGAAATTCTCCAGCTTTAATCTCAGATAAAAACACCTGAGAAGAGCCATTTATGACCACTTTTAGCCTTGCTGGGTTCATTAAGAACACCTGGGCACCTTGCTGTTGAACAGGGACAATAAGCTGGCGGAGGCGCCACCTCTGCGCCACAAAAATCAGGTTTTGCAAAAAACAGAATTCCATTTGACCCTTTCATAGAATTTGGGCTGGCCTGATCATGAATCAACTAACTGTCTGAGTAGAAAATATCCCCAAAAAACAAAAACGCCCTGGGTTTCTCATCACTGAAGCTGCTTCCGTCTCGCCGTAACTTTATATTAAAAGGGAAACGATGTGCCCTTTGAACCTCGTGGTCCCAGTTCCACTTGACACAATCCGAAAAATTGTCTTGCAAAAGTTTAATAATATATCTTCTTGGATCATCCCCCTCGACCACCTCAGGGATCCCCAAAAGGCGAAGATTATTTCGACGTTGTCGGTTTTCCTGTTCCTCTAGCTTTGCCATTACATCGGTGAGGCATGCGGCATGAGAAGTATTCTGTTCCTTTAAGGAGGTCACTTCGGTTTCTAAAACTTCTGTCCGACCTTCCACCATGGCTATACGATCTCCAACATCCGTACATGTCTTATTTAGCTTCCGAATTCCACCCTGCAGTTTTTTGGCGGCCCCTTTAGCAGGACGGCTGTCTGAACGGACCTCATCATGAAACTGTTT
The DNA here is from genome assembly GCF_964204655.1 of Triturus cristatus. Classification (NCBI taxonomy): domain Eukaryota; kingdom Metazoa; phylum Chordata; class Amphibia; order Caudata; family Salamandridae; genus Triturus; species Triturus cristatus. The sequence goes on along the minus strand of NC_140585.1, from coordinate 1,269,816,167 downwards.
TATAGAGGTCATAATGGAGGCTAATGAGGGTTCTGCAGCATGTATTGGTGCTGATTCGGTAAATTCACAATGTTTGCTTTTGGCTGTTTCATCATCTGTAGGGTAAAGCAGCTGGGAATCCGAATAGTCCCAGCTGAAGTGACTACGTCTTTTGGTTTTATTACGTAATTTCTTCTGCCGCTGTACCGTTCCAGTTCCTGTACTAAAGGAAGGGTCTGACTCATTGTAGTTGTGAGAGCTGTCACTATCTGAGCTGAGTGCCCCGTCCTCTGTTAAGGAGCCATCAGATACTGAGTAAAAGTCGTCTTCAGTATTCTCTGGGGTCTGGGGGGCCAAGGCTGGGGCCTGGGCACCACAATTGTCCCCCAAGCTTGCCTCCACAGAACCTACCACAGACTCCAGCGGTATTGCCAGCCCAAGTTTAGTGTTAGCGTTACTGGTTTCCAAGGGAGTTGCTGAGCTAGAAACTAAACCTTCGTTATGGTATTTAGGGCCACTCTGATCGCTGGGCTGTGCCACATCTGTACAATCCCCCCATTCTGAGCTGAGATGGCTGCAACAGCTTGAGGGTCGCTTGATTGAATTAAGCTCCCTTTTAATGATGGTGCAGTTGAGGGGGCAGTCAGGAGCGTAGTCACTTTAATTGCAGGAAAGTGTTTGGTGATAAATGGCAGGAAACCAGGATCCGCACCAGCACCTTCCTTCATATTTCCTCCTCCCCCTGTTCTCCCCAACTACTTCTTTGATCCAACAGTTTCCCTTTTACCTCTCGCGAAGATTTCTGACCTTTCGGCGTCTCCTGAGCAGCACTGCCCAGAGCCGCCTTAGTCTTTGCGCTCCTCACTCCTCGCATTGGCATTTGTCTTGTGCAGAACTGAGACACCGCTCTCACCACCGCCGAAATCACGCTGCTCGAAGAATAGGCACCGGGATCGGTCGGGGCACCTGCTGTGCAATCCGCATACCAGATGGAGAGTCGAATCGCCACTCTGCTGTCACACGTCCACCTGCACTGCGTCCGAGGCCAAACACTGAAAGAACAGGACACCTGCATTGCGTAGAGTAGGTGTATCAATGGATTACCGATGTCCGGCACGGCGGTGCTGAGAGGAAAGAGTTCACACCAGCGCCATCTTGCTCCGCCTGGTTTACCTAGTGTTTTGATGTGTAATTGCTTTTTTATGGTTTCTTATTTTTTTACCAAAATAAGTCTTGATGACATTCCTTCAGTAAGTAAAATCAAACCAACTATAGTTTACAAAAATTCTATTTGGGTATCGTTGGGGAAGAAGCTCTAAAACCCTCTGTCATTGGAAATACCTCTTTAAATTATATTTTGAAATTAACTATATTCGGACGTACACGTCTCACAGAATATTGTTTGAGGATCAACCACACTTTTATAGTGCCTTCTGTTAAATATTTCTTTTTTACGTACCTGGAAAAACTTGTTTGAGGATACCCAAATTCACTGATTTTGTTGAAGTGAAAATTACTTTATTAAATACCACAGTCCGTAAATCAACAGCCAGATTTTTGGTGTAATCACTCAAACAATTTCATACATTTAAATGAATTAAAATTGTATTGCATTTGTCATTGTCATAAACCTAAGCCAAATAACCTTTCACAAGGATCAACTGCTCAATTTACCCAAAAGTGCAAATGTATTCAATGTATACGTCCACCAAAGATGATCAACTACATGTTTGTGCAAAGCCCCTGTGACAGAAGCTTCTGTAGAATACAAAATGTTGGGAGTTTCAATACTGAGAAAATATAAGACATCCTATCTTTACAAAATACCATCTTGAAGCAAGATGATTTTAGCCAGTTTTTTTCTATTGCCTCGTAGTGTCAGCACAAGAGAAGAAAGTAGAAAACATCCTTCGTGTCTCCTAAACAAAAGTCGCGTTTCAGAGTACTCCAATTTTTAAACTTTTCATTTGGAGGGTTCGACCTTAGGAAAAGAAATATATGGCCTCATTCATGGTTTGGTGGGCATTCCTTCTACACCAGACAAGCTGACCCTTTGCCTTAAAAGTTGCTTTGGCTGCAACAGATATTTTTCTACTAGAACAAATCCAACATCCAGGGTTTGTGGAGTTTCAAAAGTAAACAAAAAAATATGAAAGGTCCAACTATACTGTGATGGCATGGCAGCCAAGTAGTCACTGATGTTTTTCCAGGCAAAAGCCCTATAGTAGAGACAATTTTCAACATAATGTTAACTAATTTCCATATAACAGACATTTCTGGGTACATTTGTTGGTGAAAGAAATGGTCAATATGGTGGTTCAGGAGAGAATGGACCCTAGCTAAATTGGTATTGAAGTGGTCTCCGCAAATATGGTGGACTCTTCCACCCCATTTCTGCTGACTTTAGATTCACTGCAAATGTTTTGCAAATGGCAGAAGCTGACTGTAGCTCTGCCTTTTTGCAAAACCACATGTCCCTCTCTTTAAATGAGGTAGGGAAATGGAGTGAGGATGTCTCACTTGCACCTTCCTCTAAATGCCACCCTAATCTGAGTTGGCTCAAATAACTTGGGATCGCCAGTAACACAAGTTTATCTGTAAACAGCATTCTTTCACAGGGGTTTAATAAGGAAAATATATGAGTAAAGTAATGCGTTCTTAGCTTTAAGATTGCTTCATGGACTTGCAACATTGCTGAATTCTTCTTCAGATGTTTCATGTATTAGTATGAACACTTTGTGTGAAAATTATCAACGATCTCTTAAAGAGCCTATTGATTAGCCCTTTTTCCAACACTCTTCAAGCATGTCTAAACTGGATCATCATTTGTCTTCCCTTTCCCATTCTGATGCTGTTTGGGGTATCATTGTAAATTCATGATATCAACACTGTTATGCTTATGTCCATCCCCAAGGAGCTAATGTTAACCGAGCACAATTCTCTTAACAGAAACAGAATCCAGAGCTTTATACGTAATTAGGAAGGTACCAGACAGGCTACCCTTTCAGATCTTCACATATTTCACACTCAGGGGCATTAACACTAGCAAGTGATCCAGAGTTGTTTAATTTTGAAAGAACCCTACATGGTTTCACAGAATAATATTGTTGATTATTATTGATATTTATAGTTATGGTGTGTCTGTGTTGGTTTCCTCTAGTTCAGTATCCTGGAACCCAGCTAAAAAGTAGGCCAATCAAGTACAATGATGGGTAGTTAATATACAACACTACACATTATATAAAATTAACCCTGGGCGTAGTTTGCGAAGTAGCACTACGCGAAGCTACGCAAAGTGCACTTCGCACTACGTGAGCTACGCGTAGCACTTCGCGAACTGCGTAGTACCCTGTTTGCACTGTGCAAGATGCCGTTTTCAATGATTGCACAGTGCGGACAAGCATCCGGCTCTGTGCAATCATTGAAAATGTCATCTTGCACAGTGCAAGCTGTAGTTTACTGCCACTCGAGTAGATTTTTACTCGAGCGGCAGCTTTCTCAACGCGGACTGGTAGTTTCTCATTGCGAGCGGTCGCGAGCATACGCGACCACTCACAATGAGAAACCTGACCTCCTCGCGTTGAGAATCTCGCCGGGATGTTTATTTTCCACGCTCGCGATCGGCAACTTGATGTTGCTGATCGCGAACAAGGAAAAAGTCTCGCCGGGATGTCATTTTGCTTGCTCGCGGTCGCCAACTTGATGTTGAGGACCGCGAGCAAGCAAAAAATGACCGCTGCATTATGTAACGCTACGCTATGCATGTTTGCACTGTGCTACGTGCAATTCGCGTAGTGCGAAGTAGCGCAAACTTCGCAAACTACGCGAATATAGCGTAGTGCTTTGCCCAGGCTTATATAAAATAAGTACTTTTTTATAAAAAGCCCTGTTTCAGTAAGTTACTCTGGAAAACTGATGTTTAGGGGTTCAGTTGAATTTACAGCTGGGGATTTCATATATGGCAGAGGAACAATACAGCAATTGCTTTGAGATCTTTAAGGCACCGCTGAGTCTCTCTCTTAAGGGTACACAATATTTTGTTCATCATATCAAGTAAATGTCTCACTAAATAGATTCACCTGGTTTGATTCAAAGTAAAGCATATACCAAGGAGAAATTACAGGTGTTCACATTGAGGTGTAGTTGCATGATTTGAGTTTTCTCTGGATTGATCATCAAGCTACTAACCTAGATTAGGATGTTGGAATTTGTGATAAGAGTAGAGATAGTATTCTTGGCTGATAGCTAGGGATCAAGACAAAAGAATCCAATGTGGTCTTTTTTCTAACAACTATTGCTATAAAAATTATTGTTCATGGAAGGAGCAATAAATACCCCATTCAATTTGAAAATTGATAGCATGAAGTATTGAATTTTTTGGCTTGTGAACATCTCACTGTCAAAATGCAAAATCCAAATCCAAAAACTGCTTTTTTCGATTTTTATGCTAAAATCATAAAAGCATAGAAAGTACATTACTTCATATGAATTAAAAACCAACACATAAAGTATTTAAAAAGATAAAAGGCCAGTAAAAATCACAAAACAAGTACAATGTGATCGACCAGAATAAAATAGCTCAATATATGTAAATTCATCCTAGTGCAACAGAGTCCTTTAGAGCATGCAATGATTTCCTAGTGCAAATTACAGACCAAAGGTAGCTTGACACAGTGAAACAGACTTGTAGAATAGGCAAAGACTGCAAAAACAAATAGGCAGGACAACGTTGTGCAAAGTTGTATTCACATCAAATAGGCAATATTAGGCATTTCCTCATGTGCCTGTGAAAAGTGCAAAAAAACAAGACAAGCATAGTTCTTTGGCTCAAGAGATTATCACACGGGGTTTGATTAAAACTTCCGACCAATTATTTATGGCAGGAAATGTCATCAGACGATGGAATATATCCAACCAGAAACATGTTAAAACAAATCTATGGTGAGGATTATGTACAAAAGTAAGATATGGTTGAATGTCACCGGTGACCAGCATAATATGATTCTTCACAACACTTGGTTTAGTGACCTCAGAGGTCAATCTAAGATCCGCTAACAAGCATGTGCAGGCCTTCTTCAACAATTTCCTGCTAATACACTCTAAAGTGGCAGGACGATCGAAATATCCAGCATGCCCTAGATCAGCACAAAAGTGCTTAAAATATTTCAAGCATGGAATTTGTATAGATAAGGACAAAGATTAAGGCAATCCCTGATAACCTTACGAATTAGTAAACTATCATCGCAGGTCCAGATCTTATGCCATAGAAGCAAGGGCTGAATACTAGATGTGTCTGATATAAATGGTACCCCAAGTTCCGTAAGACAAACAAACAAGGAGCTACTCTTGGGGACAGAAAGGAGATTTCTAAAAAAAAAGGTTATTCTCCAACAGTTGGAGAGCTTGGATGTTACTGTGTTCCCACACTGTTGCTCTCAAATCATACCTGTAAGAAAGCAAAGTCATTAGGTATGATTTGAGAGAATTTTGGTCTGTTGCATTTTGTTTACTGCCCAGACATAACAAGTACATTGGGAAAAAAGTAAAAGGAAGACTGCGTAAACTAATCAAGAAACAGATTCCCTAATCTATGATGTCATGTTCAATTTAATACGACAGCACTGTGCCGTGAGTTATCCCGGTTTTCAAATAACATGTTTTGTTTTTGTTCAATGATATTAAGGAAAAAAAATAATAAGCCCTTCGAAAAATGCATTAAAAACATATCTTTCAAGAGAAATGATGTATACTACTTGATTAATCAACCCCCCCCCCACCAATAATCTTATCTGGCCGTACTGTGTACTAAATTTTCCTGGTTTTCTAATAGCCTTTTTGCTTTTGTTCAATGATATTATGAAAAAAGCGCACATGGTAAAAAGTGAACTACAAAGAAGAAAAGCTAAACTAAAAACTGATTCCCTATATCTGAAGAACAAAAATATACAAGCGCAAGTTAAAGGAAACATACAAAATTACTAACCCAGGCAGTCAGTAAATCACCTTCATTTGACTGCCACACCAGCCATAAAAGTACAATTCAGAAAACATACAACACAACATAATTCTGTTGATAAAAAACATCTAAAACACATATAAAATGAGTAATATAAAGGATACAACATACAATTAAAGAGAAAAAAAGGAACTATCCTTAACCATACACAGAGCACACCCACATAATCAGTGTTTTTTATGTGCCTAATGCTGGACCATTTCTCTTTCTGGTAACTAAATAACTTTCAATAAAGTTGATCAGTGCACAACAGTTTTGAGGGGCATATAACTTCTGCAAAAAATATGAGGGCTGTCTTATAATGTGCAATATTAGCAGCACAGAGTACCGTGTCCGGAAAGCACTTACTGTGCGAGTGCAAAACAACATAGTGCAAAGTACTTTGCTTTGTGTCACAATCACAGGGACAATTCAGGACATTGGAAAACCAAGTACCTTGTGCGGGATATAAGTGAGATTAAAACACAACCTAATAAGATAAAATCTATATCTCTCATTTTGTTTCAGAGAGAAGTAAAACTTCAGAACCACTGAGGATTAATAAATACATAGATTAAAGCTGTATGTGATTGATAAAAGTTCCTCAGACTGCTCTATTTTCGCCATTTATAAAAAAGTTATTTAACCAGTGATTCACTACCACTCGAAAATTCCCAAAGTTACAAAAAAAGGATTTAACATTCTTAACCAAGAGACAGCTCCAACATTGTCCAAACAGAGGCAGTTTCGGATCACCTCCCCAGTGAGGCTTGTCTCTGTTATCATCCAAATCCTTAACCAGAGAAGCAAGGGACTAAGTTTAATTATCTCCTCCACATAGTCTACACCAAGCTCCAGATGACATGCAAAAGTGGACTAGATTGTGGTGCGCAAAAAATTATTTTCCCCTATTGGAGAGTATCTACATTTTTGTAGCCCCTTACCCCAGCTTTATAAGAGGCAATCGCAACACACTTAGTATTATAGATTGTGGTAAGTTACTTCAAAGGTTTGTGGCTCAATCGTCTCGCAAATTTAAGTACTGAATCAATAGATATCTGGTGTTGAGTGTGTGTGATCTAAATAAGAGGTCCCAGGTCATCATTGAGTCAAACTTAATCCCTAGATATGTCAACTTTTTCCCTTTAACAATCTTGGAGCCCCCTAATTAAAATGCCATTGTTTTGGTACATTTAGGCCCCACTATCATAATAAAAGGTTTATTAAGATTTGTTTTTAGGCCTAGCGCATCCAAGAGGATTTGCAGCCCTCTTGCCGTTCTTGACATCAGCACAGCATTATCTTCATAGAGCAGAACTGGAATTTAAGTGTTCTTTATCCTTTATACACAAGGATGGATTCCTTTAGGACATTAATATATATTAAAAATAGCAAGGGGGCATCACACAACTTTGATGCATACCTATACTGGACCTAATGTCCGGTGAGAGCTCCCCATTTGTCCCGTAATGTATTTTAGCCACTGTGTCCGAGTGCATCCTATGTTGGAGGTTAATCAGTGATCTATCAAACCCTTGTTTCTCCATGATGGACCGCAATACAGGGCGGTTTATCATGTCAAATGCACTAGAGAGATCCATAAATGCAAGATGTATGGACCCCCCTTAGCACTGACATATTTACCTAGAATGAGCTGTAGGTTTAGGCACTGGTCACTAGTGCTCAAACCTCTACTGCACAGCTTTCCAAACTTTTCATGTTGGTGACACACCTTTTAGACATTCTTGAAGTTGCGACACGGTAATGCGAGCGAGCGAGTTCGAACCACCTCAGGGGAGTTCGCGGGGGTTCTCCCCCGTGAAAATTTTGATAAAATAGTGGGTAAACGATGCATTTTCAAGCAAATTTGAGAAAGCAGGAAGGTTAATAAAGCAAATATGAACCTGTTCTAACAAAGATAGTGACTGGCAAAACTGGGTGTAAGCAAGGTTAGGTTTGTGCCTGAAGCAAGAATATAATGATGAACAGAGCAAAAGAGAAAGAGAATGATGGGGACAGGAGTGGACATAAGTGATGAAGAAGAGATCTTTGTGTGGTCGAGAACGGAAGGAAAGAGTGCGAGAGATAAAGATAAAAGGGGAAGGAAACGATAAAGCAAGAAACAGGGAAGAGAGTGAGTGAGTGATAAAAAGGAAGTGATGAAGAGACTCGAAGGAGATGATCTGATGGAGACACACAGGGAGGAGAGTCAGTGATAAAGAGTGAGCGATGAGAGAGACAAAGAGGATAATATATGATGGAGACACAGGGAGGAGAGTGATAAAGAGCGACAACGACAATATTGTCTGATGAAGACACGCACAGAGGAGAGTGAGTGATAGAAAATGATTGATGGAGAGAGACAGAGAGAATATTTTGTGATGGAGACACACAGGAGAGTGAGTGATAGAGAGGAAGTGATAGAGAGACTCGAAGGGCATCATCTAATGGAGACTCCTAGAGAGGAGAGTGAGTGATAGAGAATGAGTGATGAGAGAGACAAAGAGGATATTATATGATGGAGATACAGGGAGGAGAGTGAGTGAAGAGAGGAAGTGATGGAGACAGACACAGAGGAGATTGTCTGATGGTGTCATGCAGGGAGGAGAGTGAGTGATAGAACAGCAGAGTGATGGAGGGAAAGAGACAATGTGGATCTTGCTTGATGGAGACATGCAGGGAGGAGAGTGAGTGATAGAGAATGAGTGATGAGGGAGACAAAGAGGATATTCTCTGATGGAGACACAGGGTGGAGACTGAGTGAAGAGAGCGAGTGGTGAATAGAGATAAGGGCAATATTATATGATTGAAACACACACAAAGGAGAGTGATTGATACAGAATGAGTGATGGAGACAGTGAGGATATTGTGTGATGGACACACACACAGAGGAGAGTGAGTGATAGAGAATGAGTGATGAGCGAGACAAAGAGGATATTATATGATGGAGACACAGGGAGGAGAGTGAGTGATAGAGAGGGAATGATAAATAGAGAGACAACGACAATATTGTGTGATGGAGACACACAGAGAGTGAGTGATAGAGAGGAAGAGATGGAGATAGACTTGAAGAAGATAATCTGATGGAGACACACAGGGAGGAGAGTGAGTGGTAGAGAGTGATGGGGAGAGAGAGACCACAAGGGTATTGTATGATGGAGACACACACGGAGGAGAGTGAGTGATAGAGAATGAGTGATGAGAGATACAAAGTGGATATTATATGATGAAGACACAGGGAGGTGAGTGAAGAGAGTGAGTGATACAGAGAAAGAGTTGGAGATACACACAGATGAGATTGTCTGATGGAGACACGCAGGGAGGAGAGTGAGTAATAGAGCAACAGAGTGAAGGAGGGAGGGAGACAGGTTATTGTGTGATTGAGACACACAGGGAGGAGAGTGAGTGATAGAGAATGAGTGATGGAGAGAGACAGGATATTGTGTGATGGAGACACAAACAGACGAGAGTGAGTGATGGGGCGAAGTGGTGAAGATCCACACAGATGAGATTGACTGATGGAGACACACAGGGAGGAGAGTGAGTGATAGAGCAATAGAGTGAAGGAGGGAGAGAGACAGGTTATTGTGTGATTGAGACACACAGAGAGGAGAGAGTGATAGAGAATGAGTGATGAGGGAGACAACGAGGATATTATATGATTGAGACTCAGGGGGGAGAGGGAGTGATGAATAGAGACAACAACAATATTATATGATTGAGACGCACACAGAGGAGAGTGAGTGATAGGGAATGAGTGATGGAGAGAGACAGGATATTTTGTGATGGAGACACAAACAGAAGAGAGTGAGTGATAGAGAGGAAGTGACGGAGAGATACTCGAAGGGCATAATCTGTCACCTGATCCCACAGACCACAACCCTTAAAGAAGCACCGACAGCCTCAGAAGCAGACCTGCGGACAGTGGAGTAGGCAGATCTTTTGCCTACCCCCCCCCCCCCCCCCAAAACATGTACCCTGTGGAAGTCCTACATCAAGAGATCAACCGGAGGGGCCCCTTCCAAGTATCCTCCAGTAGGGCCCCCTCAAGTTTCGTTACGCCACTGAGCAAAGTGCCACGCAGCAGTGTGTATTTCTTGGCAGTGGGGCATGTCTCCCACTGCTCACTGCGTGAAGCAAGGACTTTCTTTGCTGAAAGGTGGCTAATTACTTACTGCTGGGTTACAGTTGTTTCAGAGCAGCCATGGTTTCAGACCAGAGGCTCCGCTGACCCATATTCATTCGTGCTCATGGAGGGGGGGGGGGCTGTTAATTTCGAGTAATATCAGTAAACCAACAAAAATCAAAAACAAGTAGACAAGGAGGAGGGCACGTGTTAAGGGAATAAAGTTCATGTGTTAAACATCTGTTTTGGAAAAAAAACAGACTATGAAGTTACAAATAAAATACAGTGCTTTGTCAGGTGCTGTTCAGAAATGAAAAAACACACCACGGGCGTCTCAGGAAACAAAAAATTACAGTGTATGTTTTTAGCATGCAAAATATGCTCATTATGTATGCTACCAAACACTTAGGAATACTAAGCATTAGCTACTCCGAGTCAAACTCATGGTCCAGTTCTTTAAATTTGACAGTACTAAGGCGATGCCAGCAGGAATGTGAAGAAAGACCACGTTACTGTAATATGCAAGGTTCTGTTCTTAAAAGTTATATTGCCGCTTTGCATGTGAAGAGTCTTGGTTTTGCTTATCAAAGTCAAATATAAATGCTCCAATTCAAAAACAATGGCGAGTGATCTCATTCATCTCACACTCCTAAACTCCAATGGAAAGTAACTTTACTTCCCTTCACAATTACCGCCATGATTAGTCTCTCTTGTTGACTTTATCAGAACACCCTGCCAGGCTCCATCCTTTGATTACGAGTACTCCGGAAAGAGGGTTGAAACACTTTTCTGGGAAAAACATCGACCATTTGCACAAAATGTAACTTTCTGGACAGACCAGATTATGGCACTTTAATAAATAGTTTGTGTAAAGTCTTCTGGGCTCCTTTTCGACACCGGAATTCTACATCTGTTAACTTTACATTAAAATAGGAAGAATGTAGAAAACTCCAGGATACTCGTTATGGCCTTTGTATTGTATTTGCGGCTTTAAAATTACATTTCAAAGGCTAAAAATGCCGGATCTTGATGGTTATCTCAAGGTTTTTTTTCTCTAGACTAGCCAAAATGGTAAAATACTTCTCGGGTAGCAACCCTACCTTGATGGATGGATGGTATTTATCACACCGTTCAAGTCTGATACCCAGGAGCCAAGCAGCTTTGACCTGCTGAAATCTACACTGGAGGGGGTGGGGGCTATGGGAGGGGTAGATCGGTCTTTAAACCAACCGGTAATTACAGGGTGTGCTGAAATCTGACCCACTTGTGAATGCAATCCTGTGCGGCCTAAACAGAGTTTTAAAATACCTTTAGCTTACAGAGTGCCTGGGGAGCGTCGGAATGGGAACAAGGCCGCAGCGCTCAGTTTCTCCTTCCTCTGCGTAGGCTGATGTACTGTACTGCGTCACTGAATGAAAGCATTCGCCCTAATATGCACGCAGACGTCATCGTCGCGCGACACACCCACACAGGGGAGGCGACACAGTACTGTGTCGGGACACACACTTTGGAAAGCACTGCTCTACTGGATCCATATTGCACCCTGGAAAGCATCTGCTTCTCTTCTAACCAAGCCTCCATTTCCGAGGCAATAACTCTACCCACCAGGATCTTACATGAACTGTTTAGTAAGGAGATTGGACGGTTGAAACTGTACATTTTTATTCCCTTTCTTAAAAATTGGAACCACCACTGCCTCCTGCCAGATACATCGATATTTGATTTAAACAAACCCATAGGGACCCCATCGAGCGTAGGGCTTTCCCAGGGCAGCTCGGGTTGATTGCTGTAATAAAATCCTTTACCTGAATTGACTGACTAAGTGAGAAAACATCTTCACGGCTGGCTGTATAACTTCTAGGACAACATATGGGGAGATGTCATTATCTCCGCTAGTGGTTGCTGAAAAATGTTCTACCCAGGAGCGTAGAGCAATGTTTGTGTTAATAGTAGGTTTATTATAGCCCATGAAAAAATATTTTTTTACAGTTATCTTTTAAGTTAGTTGCCCTTTCCAGATCCTCCCATGCTTCCTTCATGAGTGTCTCTTCCCATCGCTCATTAGCGTTTTTGAATTTGCTTCTAAACAGGTTAATTACTGCCTTGCAGTGAGGTTTTCTCATTAAGGCCATTTTAAGTTGCTTGTGAGCTACAGTGCACACATGGTTAAACCAGCCTTTAGGGATTTGCTACTACATGGTTTGTTAGAATCTTAGAATAAATAGAAACACATAGGTCACAAAAAGACTCTGCAATTCTCTAAGGGGGTTCATCAAAAGAGTCCACGATTGAGAAAACACACTGGTTCTCCCTGATGGGCTCCTTTGTGAACTTGTCGTTGTCAATTTTTCATCATTTAAGTCTTATACCCACATTTCGTGAAAATTCAATTGATTGATCCTCATGTTTACATCCCATCAAATTTAGGGAAAGAGTAGCAACTAACGGATTATGGTCACTAATACATCTTGCAACAATTTCGTAGTCTTTCAACAGAGGACACAAATCAGTTGAAATTATGGCTTAGTCGATGTTACTACTATTCCCATTACCCTTAAATGTTGTAGGGAAGGGTGCATAAGAGCTCTTATAATTGTTGGCAAAGTCCAAATTCTTAGAAAACAAGTGCCTCTTTATAAGGAACATGTTTACAATGAGTCACTTCCAACCCATCTAGGTCCCTCAGGCCACAGGAAATAGTGGTACTATCATTACATAAAAGTATATTGAAATCCCCTATCTAAATACCTAGAACTTTCTCATTATGCGTGTGCTGTAGGTTTACTATATCATCTACCTAGCCAGGTAGTCCTCCTAACAGGAGGACTTCCTTCAATAAATTCTGAGACCACCCTGAGTTGGATTTCAGCCCAAAGTTTTTTTTTTCAAGGTTGTGTGATGCTCTTCTCTTTGGGGTGGAAACACTGGAACGACCTTTAAAATAAATAAATAAAGTGTGCACTCAGAAGGGAGTTGTGGATAGTCTTTGTTTGGACTACTAGCTGATGCAAGACTCAGCTTCTAGACTAACGTATAGCAAGGTTCACCTGTAACTGTTGGAGTATCATATTTGTACTACCCGCTGAGTGTCAGGTAGTGGGCTCATCAGACACAGTTGCCGGAGACTGTACAGAAATGAATGCTCCCAAACTCTCAAACCTCTAAAACAGGTCACTCACTGAGGGACATGCAAGTGTTTAAGAACGCCTTCTAGGTACGGACTTCCTGCAGTCTGCTGGGGGATGTAGTCCCACCCCAACAGTGACACAGTCAATAATGCAGGAAGAACATCACCCGTGCCTCAGGATATATAAGCACTTAAGAGCACGATATCAGGCAGAGGGCTCCTGGCACGGGCTCCCTGCAGTCTGCTGTGGGATGTAGTCCCACCCCAGCAGTAACAGAGTCAATAATGCGAGAAAAACAACACAATTACGGACCAATATGGTAAACAAGCTCAACAAACTAAAAAAATTAAAACTATAATAAATGGTTTAACATAAAAAACACTGATGTGAAACGGTTCTTAAAAGTCTCAAAATAAAATGTTGTATGCATTTGTGATGGGAGCCAAAGCACACTTACAAAAGGATTAAATAAAATCCACTGCCTCCCCAATCCCAGATTTTATATATAGATCTACAATATATAATAGAATTCAGATGATTAATAAATTATTCTATACTTTGCTCTGTAGCACTCATGGTGGGACCAGAAATTGCTTCGACTGATCTTTAATAACTAAGAGCCTGATTTAGATTTTGGTGGACGGTTTTCTCCATCACAACAGTGACAAATATCCTGTCTTCTGAAATCTAAATCCCATAGGAAATACTGGCATTTCTATTTTGGCAAACAGGATATCAGTCTCCATTGTGAAGGAGTAACCCAGCCGCCAAAATCTAAATCATGCCCTTGTGTACCTAGCACAGTGCATGAAGATGCGTCATATATGCTCTCTCACCACTTTCCTTTTGTCTTCCCATCAGTGTGGTGCCAAGCCTGAATCTTTTACACACAGAAACTTCAAAGGCATGCCCTAGCAATTTTTACAGTGGTGTGACACTATACTCTCCTCTTCTTTCAGCTTAGGTAGCTTATGTCGTAGTGCTCCATGTTTACCCTATGGGCTTCAGATCTCTGGATATTTGCACCAGCTATCCACCACACTTTTTGCACCTCATTTTTAGAGAATAATCTTCCGATGTATGCCTGTACACTATTTGCTGCCTCTTTGAGAAGTTGGATATCATTAGGAAGAGTACCAAAAATGAGAGGGTTACCCAGATAAGACCAGAAAGGGACCGGGTGATAATACTTATTCAATAAGAATTCCCTTTTGTATCTATATTCATTCACATAACCACTCTAAGTTACTACTGAACCAAAGAATATCACTACTATTAAGTATCATAACACGTTTTTTTCTGTTTTAATAAATGTATGTTTTTATTTCCCGATATTTATTTCAGGTTATCTTTTGTTAAAATAAACTTTTTGTACACAATTTAAAAACCAATACACAGTGTCAAAAACTCATAAATATATACAAGAGATTTCATTAGTTATTATATAAGGTTGGTCCCAACCAAAACTATTATTTAAGCAAGCCAACAATCCAAAGGTAAAAAACCAAATCACTTCAGTTTGTTTAAGAATATTTCATCCGTTGCAATATTTGTTCTTATATATCACATTAAAAAAATTATTAAAAACAAATACACATTGTCCATCACAATTATCAATCATAAAAAAACAATGTTATTATATCCAAATGTCGACGCATTTCGGTGTCTCTTTTTTGATCTTCTACACCTTCCTCAGGACTTTATTAACATTCTTTAATCCATAATCACAGACCAACAAAATCATAAATTTGTGAGGTAATAACGATCACAAATATGGTTTTATAACTTTTCCATATGCGTCATATGCTGCTTCTCAGATAGTGAAGGAGCGCCTCATAAATCAAACCCAGATGTATGTTCTTGGGCAATTCTGTTCTATTTGTCTTTATGTCATCTGATCTAAGTTTCATCAGTTCTTCCTTTAAAGTAGCTTCTGTTATTGTATCCACGACTGATTTCATCAATAGAGTTCTTTTCGACCTTTTTGAAAAAGTTTTGAGAGAAAATATTTTCTCTTTCGGTCGTTTCTCCTAATCAATTGGAGCAGCGTTCTCTCTGGCCGGGAGTCTGATGTTCCGTAGTGAAAATATGATACTTAATAGTAGTGATATTCTTTGGTTCAGTAGTAACTTAGAGTGGTTATGTGAATGAATATCGATACAAAAGGGAATTCTTTTTGAATAAATGTCATTAGGAAGAGTACGCAAGTGGTAAGTGTAGGGGTTTAGAATGGTCAATAACCCAATTTGTAAGTGAGGTAGTGAGGCCCACATTCAGGGACCCTTCCTTCTCACAGTCAGCCTAAGTAGCCCTACACAAGTGCACTGAGTTATTCTTACCCTTTTAAATGTTTTAAATTTAATATTTTAGGAATTTTTATTGTAATTTAAGTGTTTGATAATCTGTGGCCTACGAATTTTTATGCATTGGAAACTAATGAGAAATAAAGTATAGATTGTTGACCGTAACTGCTTTTCCCCCATTGAATGGTTGTTGACTTTTTGACTCATTTCACCATGAGTAAGAGTACTCCTCCCATAAATGGTCTTGAGTTATGGATGCCAGTTTAAGTCCACTCTGGTGTCTAAATTCACAAACCCAGTTAGTGATAAGCCTCATCGGAAGAGGAAGCAAAGGAGTCCTGCCTCACCAGTAATTGAGTGTAGTGTCACTCCCTGCTAACCCCAGCACCTCCTAGGCACAAGGCACACATGAAGAAGCACAGGTGCTGAGAGACCAGGGCCCAACTGAGTATTCCCTTTTTAGTCAACTATCAATTACCTTTTTGTTAGGAAGTTGCCTTACTAGCCCTGCAGCTCTGGATGCAGGAGCACATTACCCAACCGCCTAACTCCCACTGCATATCTTGGCAGTATAGGAATGGAAACCAAATGCTCTGGTTTTGTTCCAGGCTCTATGCTTTTTGTGGTTCCAGTTTGTACTGGTTGTTAAACTTCTCAGCACTCCACTGCTTCAGAGTTCCCTTGTCATCCTCCCTTAATGGTATCTGGATTATATGTCAGACAAATCTGATACCTCAGAACACATTCAACTCCACATTTTATCTGTGACTGTTCCCTCTAGCAGGGTTCCTAATGTTGTGGCTACAGTCATAGTGTACTCTTACCTTCATTCCAGGGTGTAAAATGTTTTTTTACTATTGAACTATGCATGTCTGTATGTATATAGCATTTACATAGCGTGAACCTATCCAATAGGCAGCAGGCAGCTGCACAGGGTCAAAGACAGGCACAATGATAACAATTGTGAGGAGAGGTAGCTGGATTGTGGATGGCTAAAACATTATTGGGGCAGTCCTGATGGATACGCGAATGTTGTTCCATATCCTGGGTGTGTGGATGGAGAAGGCTTGCTGCCTTGATGCAGTTGTGCTTAGAACCACCAGAGATTGTGGGGTTGACTACAAGATAGGCAGGGTTGCTGGTCGTTACTGGTTTGTAAATGACGCAGCTGGTTTTGAAGATGATGTGTACCAGCAAAGGGGAGCCAATGGAGTTCCATCAGGATAGGAGTAATGTAATCATATTTGTTCTGGCCCTGGATGAGATGTGCTGGGGCATGTAGGGGTGGCAGTGTAGAGTCTTTGGGGCCAAGGAGTAGGGCATTAGCACCACCTAGATGCAGGATTGCAAGGGCTTGAAAACAGTTTTGAACTCGCTTTCTGGAAGTAACCGCTTCACTTTCTTTAGAAGAGAGAGCTTTTACTAAGCTGTTTTTTGTTTTCTTTGGCAATTAGTTTCTTGAGCGTAAGATTGGTGTCCAGGGTGAATCCAAGTGATTTGGCATTCGGTGAAAGTTGTGATTTGAAGCCATCAAGGTTTATGTCATTGAACCAGGCTTGTAATGTTTCTTATTTATTGCTCTTGTTAAATAACAGGAACTCCTCTCTTGTTTGGGTGGAGCTTCAGATAGGTGATGGGCATCAAGGCCTGGGAAATAATGGGCTGTGTTTGAAGTTGCTGGATGTCTGAATCAGAGGAGACATTCAAGTAGAATTGTGTATCATAAACATATTGTTGAATCTTGATGCTGCTACTTGTGAGGAGTGTTGTAATCAAATGACAGGAGATACCCTGTAGACCCACTTGAGACCCGGGTAAGTAAACCTGTGAGAAGAGTACCAAGTGGCTCCATGTAGGAGTTGAAGGTGACAGGAGTTAGCATGGAACCCTTTTGGAGCGCTTTCCGTGAGTGCTTTACTTTTAAATTGAACTTGGGCCTGGATTTACTGTTCCCATGCACCCCCCTTGTTCTATTTACTAATATTCCCCAATTTTTGTTCAGCAGGCAACTTTTATTTTCTGAGTCTTTATTGGCTTTTTGTGCATTATAATAACATCCCCATCATAGAAACAAAATGGCTGGAAAAAGTCACGCTCATTGCTACTTGAGCTTGGCAGTGCACGTGGGCATTCTCATTGTGTGTCCACAGTGACAGGGCACTCCGGCGTGAGGGACTCGTCCTCTGTTAGTTATACGCATTCACACGTGGGAGGTCTTGATCTGCCATCCACGCGTGTCGGAGATCGAGTGCGGCCCATTTGGAATGCACATCAATGCAACTCTAAGGCTTACAATTGTCTTATGGACAACGTACACAGCTCCTGAGCTGAGGGAACTTCGTTATTGGCAAAGTATTCAAGTACATCCTGCCTTTCCTATTAATCGTGCTCTTCTTCACCTTTCCTGTTGAGCAAGGGAGCTGCAATTGAGGTACTTTTCTTGACTTGGTTTCCTCTGCACTGCTATGGCCTCATCTGTCTTCAGAAACATCTCGCCACGTCACTTCTGTATCCACCATTTCTGGGTTTTTTCCCCTTATTTGAGACTGACATCTTCTGGTCAATCTTGTATTGCTGTTTTTATTGGCTTGAAGTAAGGTTAAACAGGTTGCCTTTGCAATTGTGGAAACTCTAGTATCATATCGGATACTGGAGGCCGTATTTCTTGTTCTCAGTGGGATTGTAGATTTTTATTGTTACGGTGCTGAGACAGAATATCGAGTTGGAAATGTCGACTTCAAGCTCAATTGATCTTTATTCTATTCACAAAGTGTATCATAAAAGCGCACATATAACAACAATAAAATATAAAATCCAGAAACAGAAGTATAAAAAAAATACAGTCACAATTTAGCACACAACTGGATCTGTTTTTCTTCTGGTTAAAACAGCCCTGAGAAACCTTGCTAGTACCACACATGTATACAATTTCGGAAGTAATTGCAAATACAAAAACTCTGGTCTACATTGCTTACAATGTAAAGATTTCATTAAAGATATATTAAAAGATCTCTTGAGATCGGAGTACAATTTGCAAAAAAACAAAATGTGAATTGCTGATTGCTTGGACAAATTATCACAGGGACAGAACGTTAGTTCCCTTGACCAATTGTTGACTCTTGGAAAAGACAATAAAATATATCTAATCTAAAACGCGTTAAAACAGATCTATCTTGTGCTTTTAAAACATTAAAAAGGTATGGTTGCATTGAGCAAGTAGTCAAGACCGATTGATTGTGTTGAACAGAAGATTTGACCAACTCCACAGATAATCTCAATTCCTCCAAGAGATTTAGACACTCTGTTTTAAAAGCTTTCCTTATAATGTTATTCAAAGACTCCGGCTGTTGATAGAGTTACGGATGGCTAATGTTCACCATAAATTTCTTAATAAGATTTTGCCATGGAACTTTTAGCGCAGACTCAGAGTCGCAGCAGTCCTTTACTAATGTACGATTACATTCGATGTGATCTGAAGTCCAGATCAGTGTGCCAGAGAAGAACTGGCTGTATCTTTAGCAACTTGGTAAAATAAGTAGTACCCTGTTCAGAATGGCACACAAAGTTTGAACAAATGGAGAGCCAACAGATTTTAAAAAAGGCGTTTTCAACCACCTGCAGTTGTTCCATATTTACATACCCCCACAGCTCAGAGCCGTACATGACAATAGTTCTACATTTTGCATTGTAGATAGTTAACATTTCTTTTGGCTGTTTACAGCCTAACTCCCTTGCAAAATTACAAAAGGCCGCAAAAGATTTCACAAATTGCAGCTTTCTTGATTTGATGGCGCTGTTCCAGCTCCCCTCGGAGTCAAATAGAATACCCAGATACGCCCTTTAAACCAAAGCGAACCCTGGCACAACTAGTGGAATATATATATCCCAGGAGGTTAATATTGGTATGCTCAATACCCATTGAGGTCATAACGGACCAAAGTTTTTTGTGAATTACACAATCAAAAGCTGTAGACAAATCAACGAAAAACAAAAACAAGTTACCTCTTTCAATTAGAGCATACTTTCTCATAAACAAATTAAAATTAATAGCTTGATTCATGGCTCCTATTCCTTTCCGAAATCCATACTGTAGGTCCAAAATAATATTATTGCAATCCGCCCAAATTTGCAATCTACTTAGAATTATACGACCCACAACCTTGACTAGAGAATCTAGCAGGGAGGTGGGTCTATAATTTGCAGGGCAGTTACAGTCACCTTTTTAAAATATAGGTACATTATGGGACTCAGACCATGATGGGGGGAACCCTACACTCTGGCAAGATCTAAAGACAAGGGTCAAGAGGGGGCCCCAAAGCTCCACATTAGCCATAAACAAATCGATAGGGAACCCGTCAGGCCCTGGTGCTTTACCACCCTTGCTGGAACTTATAGCCAGGGTGACCTCTTCCAAAGTAAAATTGAGGTCAGACCAGTCATATGCCATAGTGGAAGATGAAGTAACCACCGACGAGACCGATATAGTGTTGTTGCCACTACACTTTGTAAAATCAGTATATAGTTTAGAATAGTGTGATACCCAAACCTATTCGTTCACTGCCACCTCTATTTTAGGCTTGTTGTCCTAAAAAAAAAAAGGGTGAATTAACTAAATGCCAGAATGCGGTAGAATCGTTGTTACAACTGGCAACATAAAATTGATCCCATGCCTCCACTTTCAGGCTTTTTTTTGCGATTTATTTTTTGCAAGCCTGTACAGCTGTCTCCTATGCAGAACCTCCAAATTGTTCCTAGGTGTACACTTTAAAGCCAGTTTTACGTTTTTGTGCACCTCTGAGCATGCATGATCAATTCAGGGCTTCCTATTTTCTTTACTTCCTCCCAGCTTTGAAGTTAGGCTCACTTTAATTGCCTTCGTAATACTATCAAATGACTCCATAATATCAGAGGCACCTGCCGAATCATCCAAACATACGTCAAAGGCCCTTCTTTGGTCGTAAATTAGTTGCTCTTCGAAACTGTTCGGTTCAACCATTGACCACCGTAGGGCAGGACCGGCTTTAGGGCAGTGCGACTGGTGTGGCCGCACTGGGCACTGACCTGTGGAGGGGGGTGCAGTGACCTCATAGGAGCACTGTATTTATCAATATCTTATGATAGGAGAGATGAGGGGCACTTTTGCAGGTGGTAGTGAGAGAATCCGAGGAGGCGGTCATGGGACGTGGGGGTGCCAAAAGTGATTGTCACACTGGGCGCTACCAGTGCTGAAGCCGGCCCTGCCGTAGGGTATAGCCATTTGCTCACAACAATTCTATGTCCTCAACAGACTTAGTGTTGTGACACACTCCTTGTTCTTTTAAGCAGCCAGAGTTCAGTGTTAGGCTATGGGGGAAGTGGTTGCTAATTGCTAAATCATGAATTATAAAAACAGTAACTAATGCCGAGTATCAGTTAGGAAACAGTATCAAATCAATGACACTTTTACTTATGCCACCGTAGTAAGTACAAGGTACCACTACTGGTCTGCTCACAAATTCTTTGCTAAACCCCAGTTCATATTTAAAGATAAGTTCATTACGTTTTTCACCGTATTCTGAGTGTAAAAAGTGGGTAACATCATTGTTTGTTGGCGAGGTAAAACCACAGATCTTGCTCGATGACATTTTACATAGTTTGATATTAAAATCACCCCCCCCCCACCAAAATGTTATCTCTGTTTCCCTTAATGATTAAAGCTTCTAGATCGTTATTAAGTTTGTCCAGGATAAACAATATATTGGAATCGCAAGCATTATTATAGAAGTTAACTGAGACCAAATGTGTAGGACCCAAGAGTTCAACAGAAACAATTTGATAGAAAGTATTAGTGACTTTTACATTTACATTAGAAGATGTTAATTTGTTTGACACATAAGTGCAAATACTCCTCTTGGATCTACCAAATCTTGTTGGCGTGGCAGGTAAATTAAATGTGTTATAACCATTCAAGTGGATTGGTTCCATGACCGACGTTTCCTGTAAGCAAAAAATGTCATAACCAGTCACAAACTCTAACCAATCGGGTAAACTAATGTTACTACGAAGCCCCGCCACATTCCAACTTAAGATGGTAATCATACTTGAGTCAGAAGTTACACAATCCGAGTTTATCTCATCCCTCCACACAATCTGCTCCGTAGGTCGTTGAGCGTCCAATACGTCCCCGCTGTCATTGAATTGCTATCAGGTATTAGAAAAGTAGGGACATTATTATAGGCAGGTGCAGCTACCATTAGGTCAGCCTGAAGTCAATCTACACCAGTAAGATTTGAAAGATAATCATATCTATTGGATGTTGCAATAGTATACAACGGGGGGCAAGGCTTATTTGAATATAAGATTGGTAGTTGAAAGCCTGATCGTAGTAGGGGTGATCACTGCGTCTCAAAAGATCGCTGGCTAGGCAATTGTAATGGAGGCTTATAAAAAAATCAAGCGGCAATACTGAGATTTGATTTAGATTAGTGGCCATTGAATTTGTCCATCCTAATAACATGCTAACTAGGGCTGGGGATTTGAAAGAAAACACACAGTCACCCTGAAACATCTTGTGGCCCCTACCGACCCACAATACCTGTCTCACCATCTTAAAATCAGCAAAGAGAGCACCCCCATCCTAACCCTAGAATTTAACCAATTAAGAGACTTGTTTCTCAGCGGGTCCCATGTTTCTTGTAAAAGAGCACCTAAGGTCAGAACATTAGCCACAATGATCAAATACGGGGTGGCAGTGGGGGAAGATCTAATCGGTCATTGACATGTAAAGGAAAGGTGGGGTGAGTAGGGTGGGTGTAGGAAGATTCCCCCAAGGAAGTACTAGGTACATGGGAAACTCGGGGTTCTCTATAACAGGTTATTGTAGCAGTAGAGTTTTAGAGGAGCTGGAGGTTATACCATCAACCTTATCCCTGTCATGAACATTTAGCCCACTTTGGGGATTTACTGCGCCTAGTCACGCTATACAAGTTAATATCGCATATTCAATAGCTTTGAATCAGTCTGTAAGAGGACTTAATGAGGTCAGTCAGGGCATGGACAGATGTCGCCAATGAAGTGCAGTCCAAGGGTGCAGCAGATGCTAGTTTGTTGACAGTTCTAGGGGGCTTTGGAGTCGCTGCTGGATTCTGCGTTGGAACCCTCTTCTTAGCTTTAGTTGGCCCACCGGATTGAGCCATAGTGAGATCAACAGGGAGGATCCTTGGAATCTTTATGCGCTTAGATGGAGGGTGGGTATTCGAAGTACCCGGTGAAGTTAAATTGTGCACAGACTCACTGTTATCATTGTTCAAAAAGCCCATTCCCTCGGTCTGCGTTTCAGGCTGTTGAACTGTATCTGAGGTGATTAAACAATAAGTTACTGGTTCAGGGGCATTTACAGAGCAGCTGGTTAAAGTTTCCTTCACACTTAGGATTTGCTTCTCTATACCCCCATTCCCCCGTTATATAGTTCATAATAGACTACCTTGACTTTGGTGGGGACTTTGCTAGTGCAGAACTCGGGTGTTTCCTTTTCCCCATTTCCACCCCTCTAGTTGAAACCAAAATAGTTCTTAACAAATTAATAGGTTATGAATACTAGCCGTAGGAGTACTAGCCATATGCAAAAACGCATTGTAAGTCAAAATCACAGTACCAGTGGTTGCTCCTCGATAGGAAACAATAAAGCTGTATAATTCTTCTCGAGGTACAGAGAAAAAAGGGGGGGGCAGCCCTGCCTCTTCTTGCTGCTGATGGGCGTAGACGGGCTAGTCCTTGGTCCGAGCTTTGTCCAGGTGCGCCCGCGCCCATCCCATGCTGCTGGAGTCGAGCATGCTTTGTCCAGGCGCTAAAGCATGCTGCGGCAGTCCTATGCATGCTTTAGCGCCTCCTGGTGGGGTGTTGATAGCGTCACTGCCTTGATGGAAGTTGGGGCTGGAGCCCTCCTCCCCCGGTCACCAGATGCCTCAGTAAGTTTTTCCACGCTACGGGAGTCCTGTGCACGCTTTAGGGCATCCAGGTGCGGCGTTGCGGTGTCACTGCCGTGATGGAAGGTTGGGGCTGGAGTCTTGCTCTCCAGGTCACCAGATGCCTGAGTAAGTTTTCCCGCGCTGCTGGAGTCCTGTGCGTGCTTTAGCACCTCCTGGCACGCGTCGGCGGTGTCAATGCCGTGATGGAAGGTGGGGGCTGGAGTCCTGCTCCACCAGTCACCCGATGCCTCAGTAAGTTTTCCCACGCTGCTGGAGTCCTGTGCGTGCTTTAGCACCTCCTGGCGCGGTGTTGGTGGTGTCACTGCCACAATGGAAGGTGGGGGCTGGAGTCCTGCTCTCCCGGTCACCAGATGCCTCAGTGAGTTTTCCCGACATTCACAAATATCAAGATGGAAATATCGTTATTCAGAAATATCGACAGCAAGAATATCGTGGTCAAGAATATCGAATTTCAGGTCAGAAATATTGTTTTTGAAAACATAGAACTCAATAATATTGTTTTCAAAAATAGAGATGTTAAAAAAAATGACTTTTTAATTAGTGTTATGTATTTTAGTTTATATTTTAAATATATGTGATGTTTGTTTTTTGGATAAGTATTGTTCATGTTTTTTTAAATATATGTGAAATGTTTAGTAGCTATGAATTTTATTTTAATTACATTTTGCATTTTTTAGCTCCGTAGCGGGTTGTGGGTTAATAGGGGAATAGAGTGGGGGTAAGTAATTTAATTATAATAAATTAATGATTATTTTTTATTTAATTTATATTTTATGGCGTTATTTGTGTGAAGTGGGAAGTAATTTATTTTTGATTAATTAATACTTAGTTGTTAATTTATATGAATCAATTGATTGGAAATTAATTATGGAAATTGTGTTATTAATTTTAGGTGTTGGTTGTGGGCTTTATAAGGGTAAAGGGGGACAGTAATTTATGTTTAAATAATTAATAATTAGTTGTTTATTCATATTAACTAATTAATTGATAATTACTTATGGTAATTGTGTGATTCTTTTTAGGTGTGGGTTGTGGGGTTTATGGGCTAAAGTGTGGGAAGTAATTACATTTCAATTAATTAATACTTAGACCTTAATTAATATTAATTAATTGACAGAACATTAATTACCAAAATTGTGTAATTAATTTCAGGTGTGGGTTGTGTGGTTTATAGGGGTAAAGGGTGGGAAGTATTTTAAGATCAATTAATAATTAGTTAGTTGTTTATTTATATTAACTAATTCATTGATAAATATTTATGGTAATTGTGTGGGTTTTTTAGGTGTGGGTTGTAGGGTTTATGGGGTGAAGGATGGGAAGTTGTTAATTAATATTCAATAATTAATTGAAAATTATATATGAAATCTGTGTAATTAATTTTAGGTGTGGGTTTGGGGGTTTATTGGGGTAAAGGGTGTAAAGTCATTTTTGTTTAATTAATTAAAAATTAGTTGATCAATAATATTAATTACTTGATTAATATTTAATTAGGGTATTTGTTGATAATAATTTTACTTACTTTATAAATAGTTGTCAAATACTATTAGTTTTTTAATTGAAAATAAGTTTGAATTGTGTAAATAATTTTTTTACAATTTAATTTTAGCTGTGGGTTGTGGGGATTATAGGGGTAAAGTGAGGAAAGTTACATAATTTATATGAGTCCTAATTTGTTTTTTAAATAATATTGTCTCTTTAATTTGTAATTAATTATGTCAGTTGAGGCAGTACATTTTTAAACAAAAAATTAGATATAGGTTGTGAATCGTGTGGTGTTATAGGGCGGGAAATAAAAAAAGTACATTTATGTAACAATTAGTGTTTTTGTTTCTAAACATTTTTTTCTAAAAAATATTTATTTGTTTGAACATTATTTTTTATTTTATTTAATATAATATTTGTAGGTATTTGTTATATGTATTTAATATTATAATATGTGTTTCAAATAATGTAATATTAAGGGGTCGATTCCGATCCTGGTTTTTTTTGTTCCCGTACGACTCATATCTGTATTTTTTTACGTACGAATCGTACAAGTCCCGTACAAACGGCGAAGTACGATTCGTACATGGAAAAATACATACGAATCGCCTCGGGAAAAGTCTTCGAGACGTCCCCGGACAGGTTTACTTACAACTCGTAAAACAGAAGTCCGAGCGCGCAAGTACGATCCATACCGCCCGTCCGAAAACACAAGCGCATGGAAAAGGCCCCGTACGGAGTGAACTTTGTACGACCCCTACCCCGAGTCCACTTGTGCCCGGGGTACAAATCGTATGGCCCCCCCAGCCTCCCACCCCTCCCGCGTACGTCCGCACCGTACCCGCCACCCCCCGTATGTACGGACCATACCCCCCACCCCCCGTATGTACGGACCGTACCCTCCACCCCCCGTATGTACGGACCATACCCCAGGCGTACCCCCACCCGCGTATGTCCATACCGTACCCCAGGCGTACCCCCCACCCGCGTATGTCTGCACCGTACCCCAGGCGTACCCCCCACCCGCGTATCTCCGCACCGTACCCCAGGCGTACCCAATCCTCGCGTTTGTACGGTCCATACATACGGGGGTGTATGGACCATACATACGGGGGTGGGGGGTACAGTCCGTACATACGGGGGTGGGGGGTATGGTCCGTACATACAGGGGTGGGGGGTACGGTCCGTACATATGCAATGTTGGGGTACGCACCGTACATGATGACACGTACGACGTGGGCATCGCAGCGTACTTAGCTTTTCTGGCACTTTTTAACTCCCGTAAAAATATAGCCGTGCGGAGTGTCGTAGGTACGAATCGTACTTGCTGGTCCGTAAAACGCTGCCTGACTCCGTGCGAACGTCGCGTACACGCTGTCCAGGATCGGAATTGTATGTATGTTTTAGCCGTACAGTGTTTTTTATGATTCGTACAGAAATGGTATTTCTGTACGAATCGTACTTGCTGGTTTGTACGGTGGAATTCCCGGGTACGAGTCGTACGGAGAAAATGCTCCGTACGACCATTTGTACCCAGGTTTTACAGGATCGGAATCGGCACCTAAATGTATTTGTATTTTAATTTTTAATATATTTATATATTATTTAATTTATTTTGCTTTTTAACTATTTGTATTGTTGTTAAAATTGTGTTTGTTTTAAATTTTTAACTCACTGGAGTGAGAATATTGATTGTTACTCCTCTGCAATCCAACACTTTCCCTACTGTTGGGCTCACTGGAGTGGGAATAGTAATTTTCATCCCTCCGCTATCCAACACTTTTCGTACTTTTACAATTATTTGAGTGGGAATAGTAAAATTTATCCCACCACTATCCATCACTTTCCCTACTGTTGCACTCACTGGAGTGGGAATAGGAATTTTTACCCCTCTGGTATCCAACACTTTCCCTACTGTTGCGGGAATAGTCATTTTTACCCTTACGCCATCTAACACTTCCCTACTGTTACACTCACTGAAGTGGGAATAGTAATTTTTACTCCTCCGCTATTCAACACTTTCCTTACTTTTTCACTCACTGGAGTAGGAATAGTAATTTTTACCCCTCAGCTATCCAAAACTTTCCCTACTGTTGCACTCACTGGAGTGGCAAATTTTGATTTGAAGATTTTTAAATAGTTAAATTTTTGAAATTCATAATAGAATGTTTTTTTAAAATTGGGTTTTATGTTATTGGTATATATATATATAGATATATATATATATATTCACAAAAACAGACATTATAGTTAGGAATTAGCATTTTAAAAAACCTTAGAAATTCACTGAAAGAACCATAGGTTTTATGGACGTTATAGTTAGTTGGACATTTGACTCATATAAAACCAGAGAAATTCGCCTGTTATAGTTAGTTGAGCTAACTATAACTCGCGCACCTGCAATGCACTGCTGATGACGTCACATATTACATCACTCATGACATGGTCAGTGACATCACTCATGACATCACTGATGACATCTCAAATGACATCACTGATGACATCATCCACGTGATAGTCTGTCACACCTCTTCACACTGTAATATAACCTTTGATAGACGCACTCTAAAATACAGACTACCGTTTTGAAAAGCATAGACACACCAATACCAGATAATAGATATCCATCCACTGATTCCTATCTATATATTGTGAGCCAGATATACACTGATACAGTCACCCATACATGGTGTCACTCATCATTACATCAGTATAATATCCACTCATACATGTATATATACATTTGCACAGTGCTACTGATCCATAGAGTTACTCACACATCTATTCAGTCATGCCAAAAATCAATCATACACCCATGTACTCACCTATGCAGATATATACACAACACCTGCCTTATTTATACACACATCACTTTCCTTATTTATATAGATACTATCACATACTTACTCTCTTATACAATCACTAATACATGTACACATTCGTGTATGTAGACACTCTTGCAATCACTGTCTTTCACGTAGTCAATTATACACCCCAACACTCACATATAGGTGCCGATTACGATCCGTTAAAAACCGCGTACGAACCGTCGGTCGGAGCGAATTCCCCGTCCGACTCGTACTCGGTTGTAAAACTTTACAAACATGGAATTACGATTCGCACGGAAACACCATTTCCGTACGAATCGTAAAAAACACTGACCGACGAAAATATACATACGAATGTGATCCGGGAATGCTGCGACGTGACGTCGGGACGCTTTCAGGCAGCGTTTCACGAACCAGGAATTACGATTCGAACCGACAGCAGTCCGGACGGCAATATTTTCACGGCACCCAAAAAGTGCCGCAAAAGCGAAGTACGGCGTGAATCGACCAGAGTAGGTGGCCCGATACGCGCCGACCCCCCCCCCAGCCCCCGTAGGTACGCGCCGACCCCCCCCCCAGCCCCCGTAGGTACGCGCCGACCCCCCCCCAGCCCCCGTTGGTACGCGCCGACCCCCCCCATCCCCCGTAGGTACGCGCCGACCCCCCCCCAGCCCCCGTAGGTACGCGCCGACCCCCCCCAGCCCCCGTAGGTACACGCACCGTACATACACGGGTGGGGGTATGACTCGAACGTACACGGGGGGGGTCCGACTCGAGCGTACACGGGGGGGTTCGACTCGAGCGTACACGGGGGGGTTCGACTCGAGCGTACACGGGGGGTACGCACCGTACATACACGGGTGGGGGTACGACTCGAGCGTACACGGGGGGGTACGCACCGTACATACACGGGTGGGGGTATGACTCGAACGTACACGGGGGGGTCCGACTCGAGCGTACACGGGGGGGTTCGACTCGAGCGTACACGGGGGGGTTCGACTCGAGTGTACACGGGGGGGTACGCACCGTACATACACGGGTGGGGGTACGACTCGAGCGTACACGGGGGGGTACGCACCGTACATACACGGGTGGGGGTATGACTCGAACGTACACGGGGGGGTCCGACTCGAGCGTACACGGGGGGGTTCGACTCGAGCGTACACGGGGGGGTTCGACTCGAGCGTACACGGGGGGGTACGCACCGTACATACACGGGTGGGGGTACGACTCGAGCGTACACGGGGGGTACGCACCGTACATACACGGGTGGGGGTATGACTCGAACGTACACGGGGGGGTTCGACTCGAGCGTACACGGGGGGGTACGCACCGTACACGGGTGTACACACAGGGGGGGTCGGCGCGTACCTACGGGGGCTGGGGGGGGGTCGGCGCATACCTACGGGGGCTGGGGGGGGGTCGGCGCGTACCTACGGGGGCTGGGGGGGGGTCGGCGCATACCTACGGGGGCTGGGGGGGGGTCGGCGCGTACCTACGGGGGCTGGGGGGGGGGTCGGCGCATACCTACGGGGGCTGGGGGGGGGGTCGGCGCGTACCTACGGGGGCTGGGGGGGGTCGGCGCATACCTACGGGGGCTGGGGGGGGGTCGGCGCGTACCTACGGGGGCTGGGGGGGGGTCGGCGCATACCTACGGGGGCTGGGGGGGGGTCGGCGCGTACCTACGGGGGCTGGGGGGGGTCGGCGCGTACCTACGGGGGCTGGGGGGGGGTCGGCGCGTACCTACGGGGGCTGGGGGGGGTACGGCACGTACCGGGCACCTGTTTGGACGTCTCCATGGTTGTTATGGGAGTTCGGTGCGGACGGTCTTTTCACCATACGGTTGTACATTTGGACGCCCGGGATGGATCGTGATTCCCCGGTCGGAGTTCACCTTTCACGTTTGTACGGTGAATCGTACGAGGACGTGTCGGACACATTTTCCGACCCGAGGACGTGTGGGGAATGATTCCCAATGCGATTCGTATGGACTTTTTACCATGCGAATCGTGATTGCCAGTTCGTACGGCACTTGTACGATTCGTACGGTAAAAAGACCCGATACGAGTCGTACGGGGACATTTTTTACCGGATCGTGATCGGCACCATAGTGTGTAAAAACATATATAGTTACTCACATATATACAACTGAGACATCAATTCCCTAATCAACACACCTGTTCACATAGTCAGCTATCTATACAGCCCTTCTGAGATGCACTTTTGAATCTATAGAACCAGTGAATCAGCTATTCAGACATGTATGCACAGAGTCAGACACCACCCACACACACACATAGACAGTCAGACCCCCATACAGATACTCATACAATCAATGAAAAACACATATACACACTGATGTAGCTACTCACCAAGCCATACACCTGCTTACACACCAAGTGAGAGACTAAGAGAGATTCACACAGTCTAGTCACTAATTATTCAGTAACATACATTCAATCAGTGACTTATAGAGTCAGTCATGCATCTACTAATGTATTCAGGCACTTTTACATCGACTTATTCTTGAATAGACCTTGGCATAAATATACATGAAAAATATTTTAACATTTTCAGAAACACACATTCACTGGATGATGTCATCAGTGATGTCATTTGAGATATCATCATCTCAGGCAGGCGCGCGAGTTATAGTTAGCTCAAGTAACTATAACAGGTGAATTTCTCTGGTTTTATATGAGTCAAATGTCCAACTAACTATAACATCCCTGAAAACTATGTTTTTATCAGTGAATTTCTAAGGTTTTTTAAATGTCAATTCCATATTTTAATATTTATAAACCCTATATTTTTTCAAATTGTTTTTGAATATTTTGCAACTCTATCATCCTTTTTTAAACTTTACAAATTATGTAATCTTTTATATCTTACCCACAAAATATGTATATTTTTTTTCTTTTTTTTTTAGAAAACTACAGTCCCGTACCGGTAGTCTACCGAGCTCGATCAACACGCGAATCCTATCCACCACATTTACATGATGCGTATATCGTATCCGACGGATTTGTGGCACCGTGTCCCGCGTAACAACATATACATATGAGGTCACACCAGCTGCTACTTTGGTATGCGACGGATACACACTACCAAGCCGCGCGTTACGTCATGTACGTATAGGGTCGCGCCTGCTGCGTGTTGCGTATGCGACGAGTACACGCTGCCACGCCCTGTGTTACATCATAGACGTACGATGTCGCGCCGCATACGCCATTCCCTCATTTTTTTGTCTCAAAACTATATCTAAAAAACTTTAATGTGTGTATGAGAGCAAGCGATAATTAAAAATATTTTAAACAGTTATATATTTCTAACTCTAATAAACTTATATTGTAATAAATATATTTTCTCAAAATCACATCGGGTGCGGTCTCATTGCGCACTAGCTGCGCGATTGCCATGTAACAATAAAAAAAAGCATTTCATTAGTTCATAACATTTCCCATTGTAACAGTTCGAAAACGCCACCCATTTTAGTCAATATCTCTACTGCATTTCATGAGACACACCTCTTCTGCTTAGAGTGCTTTGTTCAAAACATTTAGCAATATACTCATATCTTACACTACACACAACATGTAACCATCATTTTCATCAATATTCATGCTCTGTAAAGTAGCCTTCCACCTATGATACCCATACACCTAAAAGCTACATTATCGAAATTTTCTCAAATACCACAGGTAACATGGTTCAATACGCTGTCCACAACACAACGTAATATAGTACGGCCCAGAGACAGTATCATGCATAGATAATGAACACACAGACACACATAGATAGCGGAAGTGGATACGGGAACGTACGCTCAACTCCTTTTTATTACCATGGTGACATATCCAGTGACGTCTGTGCTGGATGTGTGTGCGGTAAGTCTAAACCAGCCTTCAGACAATGTTTGCTGCTAGCATCAACTACAACAGTAATCATTGGATCACATACAGAGATTCAATATTAAAAGAATCAATATTTTATGCTGCAGTAAGGTAGGGACAGTAGATGTGAAATAATACAGAAATAATTCCACCGTAAAAGAACAACAACTTCTGGTATACTGATACAAAATCAATAGATCTAAATAATACACAAAAAGATTATATCATAAATGCTCCATCACTTCTAGTGCACTCACATAACCACATCAAAAGCATTCAGCATGTGCACAGCCACCGATAATGCATGCTGTACACAGGCCGTACTAGGAGCAATATCTGTTGCCATCAACACTGCATCATCTGCAATCAGAATTATGAACACTGCTGTCTGCAGTGTAGGCCATAGAGAGCGGTCACAAAGTACCCACAGATACTTAAAGTGACTTCACCTACCCAGTTTGTCTTCAGCGAAGCAACAAAAAAGAGTCTGCAAAGCCTGCAATGATACATATGCATGGTGCAGACAGTACACACTGGAACAATGTATTTTCCTACAGGACTACCTCATCTACAATAGCGACTCAAACTCATTTGTGAACGCTGCTGTCTGCAGTGTAGGCCAGAGTGAGCGGTCACAAGGGCCCACAGCCACATGGCATTCACTTGAGCTCTACAGTTTGCAATATACAAACACTTGTGCAGAGCCTGCAATGATGCATATGAGTGGTACAGACAGAGCGCACTGGAGCAACATCTTTTCCTACAGGACTGCATCAAGACACCATTCCACTGTCGGTACCTAGTGTTGGTTGCGCCTCTTTAGAAGCTACACACAAAAATCATCACACACTTTAACTTCTGACATCCTCAATCATAGAATTAAGACCTTGTTTCACTGTTCGAACATGCTGTACCGCTGTGTACTCCAGCAACTGCAATAAACCATGCCTAATAATCATGTGCAGCAGTTAACTACAGAAGCACAGAGTCTAATCCACCTCAAAGGAAGGAGTTCTGTAAAAATTAAGCAGAATGTAATATCGGACATCTTCCATTGTGAAATCAAGACAACGTTCCACTGTTGCAATCTCCAGTTGGTTCCACCTGGTCAAAGGGAGTACCTTCATCTCCACTCTCAGATGCAGTTCTATCATCATCCATTATGGCATCAAGACACCGTTCCACTGTTCGGACCTAGAGTTGGTTGCACCTGATCGGAGGGGCTACCTTCATCTCCACTCTCAGATGCAGTTCTAACATCATCCATTGTGATATCAAGACACCGTTCCACTGTTCGGACCTGCTGTACCGCGGTGTACTCCACCGACTGCAGTCAGCCAACTCCTATAATCATGTGCAGCAGTTAGCTACAGAAGCACAGAGTCTGATGCACCTCAACGGAGGGAGTTCCCTGAAAACTCAGTAGCAGGTAATATTCCACATCGTCCATTCTGGGATCAAGACACCGTTCCACTGTTGGGACTCAGAGTTGATTGCACCTGATCGGAGGGGGTATACCGAAATCATCAGCGACTTTAACTTCTGACATCCTCAATCATAGGATCAAGACCCTGTTTCATTGTTCGGACCTGCTGTACCACGGTGTACTCCACCGACAGCAGTCAACAAAGCCCTATAATCCTGTACAGCAGTTAGCTACGGAAGCACAGAGTGTGATGCACCTCAACGGAGGGAGTTCTGTCAAAACTCAGCAGCAGGTAATATCGGACATCGTCCATTATGGGATCAAGACACCGTTCCACTGTTGGGACCCAGAGTTGGTTGCAGCTGGTCGAAGGGAGTACCTTCAACTCCACTCTCAGATACAGTTCTAACATCATCCACTATGGTATCAAAACACCGTTCCACTGTTGGTACCTGTCGGACTACTGTGTTACTATTATACAGAGCACTCCACGCTCCTGGGCCTCAGGCTGGGCTCTGTGTGCCTGTGTCGCGATAGCCAGCGTTAATCTCAGAAGCCTTCCGAGCTCGCAGACCTCGGCCCAGGACCTTCCGCCAGCACGTGGTCGGCCCTCTTTCACAGACAGCGGTGTTGAAAGGTGAACTGAGGGGCATATATGCATCACAGCGGCCATGACGGTTTCTGAGTACCAGCAGGCTGAGAGCATCATTCACGCACCCACCTTCGCTCAAAGTGTCAGCCTCGTGTCGGTGTAAGCTGCGCAGGCCTGGCAGACACGTTCGCCAATCCGGAAAAGAACCACACCCAAAGAAATGTGCCTTTTATTCATACCCCTACGCTAGCCTTGCGTACGGCGAGCCAGCCTACTTCCGTAAACATTTGGGGGGGGAGGAGGCACGTACGAGCTACCATTCCGTAATCTTCCCTACTGACTGTACTATCATGGTTGCGTCCACTGTCCACTTCACTCAATAGACCATCAGTGTATGTTGACATGTACATGTCTGTGCTCTGCATACTCAAGTCTGTCCAGCACATCCCCTCAAGACTTTGCATTGTATACTTTTATAATCGGGAATTACTTGCCACCTTCGCACATACTTTGCACCCATCTCTCCCCGCATTGTGTGTCAGAGGTGCCATGGCATGTTTGGTTTCTGTACATGGCTAGCCACGGTTCCCACAGTACGTAGTGTCGTTGTGTCTGCTAGGTGTACATGTTGTTTGTCATGTTGTGTGTGATTATAGGAAGCAGCGCATTTATTCACGAGCAATGGTTTCTCCCATTTACATATTGCTGTTTTAAAGAGCATACAGAAGTTTTTCTCACAAGTGAAAAGTGCGATCACAATGGCAGTCATTCATTACTATCCAAGAACGTCCAACTACACGGCGCTTCTAAGTTTACAGCCCCCAATCTTGCATCCTTTCTTAAAAGGACACCAACTCTCACAATCAGACCAACATTCACACCGCTTTTTAACGGCAGTTATCTGCTTCTCAATAACATGCACTCCTATGGAATGTGAGCTGGCATACCATATGTCCTTACTGTTTCAAACCAAGTAACTTCCTGAGGCAATGTCTATTCCCACCCACACAAACTAACTCCCAAACTTCAACTTGGCCTTCAATTCCTACTTTGAAAACAGATTTCATTAAACAAACCAAACTGAAACCGTTTTTGTTCACAACAGAAGTGTCCCTCACTTCTGCAAAAGAAATTTATCGACTGCAGATACCACGAACTCCAAGTAAAATACACTCCCTTTTAAATACGAACCTCCCATTACACATTGTGAATTGTTACACAATTTTCAACCCATGTCACACTCAAGGTCTGGCACACTTTTTTAACACGGTTCTAACACACTTTCAAACTGTTCTTCTTTAATACCAGACTACATTCAGACATTCTTTCGATCATCTCTGGAATAACAGGAACAGTGCCCATAATTCTCACCCTCTTTGCGGCCATTCTACACCTAATTGTACTTCTAGAAATGGCTACGCTCTCTATGGTAACAACTATGTCCGACAGAATATGCCTCTACGCCAAGCTACACCAATACTGTAAAAAAACAGAAAATCTTTTTGGCTGCCTGTCTCTATCTATTATCAGAGCTAGCTACAACATAACATTTATCTACATTTATGCAATATGCGTACAACCATCGTTTGATTGCAAAACTTGCCCATTCGACTGGCGAATGGATGTATGCCTTGCCAACATCTCAACAATCGCTCCAGATATCCAGCAGGTAATGGAGTATCTTGAAAACCATGAACGTGATTGTTCTGGCAGTGGAGCCAAGGCGAATGCAATGCAAAAAGGAATCGCAGCGCACTGGGATTTCTGCGCAGCCGCGAAAGATCTCCTGCAACGTGCGACCTTTTACAACATCGCAGATTGCCTGCCCATTCAAATTACTGCTCCAACATTCGAGGAACATTACTGTCCCTTCGAGGATATAAATTGGATCGCTTCGCTTTTCTCACACAATGGCAACAATAGCCTCCTGGAACATTACGCATCTCAAGCAGCTGAAGAACTTCTGGAGTGGAATCTCCAAGACTTGTAAGAAACTCACATTATGCTTGAATGGATATTTTTCCATCTTTTTTACTTTTTCCTTTAAATGTTTTATAATACACTTCAATCCTACTACTTGATATAATAACTTTCTGAGTATGCTCAGACATTTGAACTCTATCCCCATTATGTCCCCTTACGTCTCCAGTCTTACCAGGAATCGGTGATGTATGGCCTATGCAAATACGCAATTTACTTCCAAAATTAACCTAAACCCGACACCCATTTAGAAACCACGTCTATTCTTTGTGCACACACCTCTCTGCCTGCCTGTTGTTCACAAAGCCCTTTCACACAATTTTACTCAAAGTCAGCCTCTGCTCCGAACCTCACGATAAAAATGTAAAAAGACGACTTTGTTTAGGAACTGGTTGGCACAGTGTGGCAATCGTAAACTACCTTTATTTTCATTATACAATGTATTTATTCATGTCTAATAGCTATTCTGTAGGTCACATAGAACTGTAACATATAATGTGCAATTCACTGATGCAGGAGCTTCGATTTGGCTACAGCAGAAGCAATTGGAGTTTGTCTAAACTCGATGCCTTAGCTCTCTACACAAGAATGTTTTTTTGAAACAGCTGATGACAATAATGTACGGTTTGACTACAAAGGTACCGAATGTGCTTCTTCGAAGGGAAATGTTTGTATTCATCCTCAAAGTTCCAAAGTGGGTAGAACTAGTACCAATTCTGACACGCAGCACATTGAATCTACTGTACAACAGATTGCTAACTATTCTACTGTTGTTAATTTTCTGTTACAAAAAAGCACTGCCAAGGTACATAAGAAGTTTGATGACTACAGTTTGCAATTTCTTTTTTATTTCTTTCTTTTCTTAAACGATACATGTGGTAATCGTATCCTACATTTGTTTTCTTTATAAAATGTAGAGTCATTCAAGTGTAATAGCTATTGTTTATTTCACATGCAACTGTAACATGTAATAAACCGATGCCGGAGCTTACGTTTGAATACAGCAGACGTGGTTCAACTTTGCATCAGCTGAATACCCTAGCTCTTGCACCAGTGGGTCCAATTATGGCACTGAAATAAAGACACTTTCTATATAATTTTCAAACTCCATCCCTTTATAACACACAACCACTTTCTTAGACACAACTCATTTTACCATTTTCCTTCTCTGGCATTGCAATATTCTGCATTATATTCTTCACGATTATTCCTTTATTCCTGCTTCCTAAAACACTACATTCCACTCTTCAGACCAACAGGGATGAGTAGTTCGTTTCACACTCCCTGTATGAAATAAACGCACACTAACACTACCTACACAGGTATGCTAAGGCAGCCACTATCCTACAGCGCCCACAGCACATCACTTCACAGCAATAAACTCACGACTTACACTCACAGTTTCATCCCCGAGTCTTCATACCGATACCACTAAGTACATTGCTTCCCACTCCCACTCCTGCTATACTCTAAACGCATACTAACACCACCTGCACAGATATGCTACGGTGCCCACTATGCTACAGAGTGCCCAGAGCACATCACTTTACAGCACTCAGCTCACAGTTTAGACACACGGTTTCATCCCAGACTGTACCGGCACCTCACCTCAGCACCATCTCACTGTGGGCAAAACAGCACTTTCACACCAGTAGGGATAAATCATTTTTCCCCTTACTCACTTCAACGGAATCACAAAACGACAGCCAACACTTCCTAGTTGCAACCGTTCGCAGCCAATGACCAGCAAGCTCGTGCTCGTAACGCCTCAGCCAATCAGATGGCAGAATTCCCAAATATCAATATCTGTAAATTTTGATATTTCTCAAAAACTACTGAACGGATTTACACCAAATAAACAAAAGCATGCTTTCTAGACCAAGACCCTTCTCCCTTCCAAATTTGGGGTAATTCCATTCACCCGTTCGACCTGTAGCCTTGTCTAAAGTTTCCTATGTAAATTAACATTGAAAAAACATGTTTTGAAGCCCCCCTTTTTGCTCGGCCCCCCCTTCACAAATCACCCCCAAACTTTCAACATAGGAGCTGACCTCAACAAAGAATTAGTTTTGACAATTTCACGAAGATTCGCCAATCGGTGCCAAAGTTATTGGGAATAGAATGTTGCCATTTTCCTATAGTAACTAGGTCCTAACTATAACTACCTACTGGCAGCCGCCAGTAGGTAATATATATATATGCACTAATGCCGGAATAAATGGATTTTATTTGCTTCTCTGGTGTCCCGTGGTTTCTTTTCCTTGAAACCTTGAGGAGATTGGTGCTTATGTTTAGGGGTGCTGCCACGAACGCCCCTTGGAACACCCACCCCACAAGGAGTCCTGCGCGCTTTGGTGGCAATCTTTGGAGACACTGCAGAACTCTGCGGTAACGTCAGGACACGCCGCTTGCCCGTAATTTTGCCTGGCCACAATTGGTGGACTACGACTACGTGGGAGAGGTGCTGTTAACTTTGGCAACACACTTGGGCTTTATTTGGGAGTTCTGGCGGCGGAGTGAGGGACACGCTACTTGGTGAGCATTGAGTTGACAGAAGCAGGCACCGCCCACTTGGGAAAGTACTTACGTTCAGGTGTGCCTGCTCCGCGAGAATCCACTTTTGTTTTTTTGCTTCCCCAGTGCTGTAGTCACCTGTGCTGCCTTGTCCAATCATGGCAAGGTATCTGCCTTTAAAAGGAGAGCGGGAGAACTATTGGTGTTCGAATCCCGGCAGCATTTGAAAAAGTTTTTTAATAAAACGAAACGCGTCATGTACTAATGCCGGAATAAATGGATTTTAGCAGCTTCTCTGGTGTCCCGTGGTGTTCTTCTCCTTGAAACCTTGAGGAGATTGGTGCTTATGTTTAGGGGTGCTGCCACGAACGCCCCTTGGAACACCCACCCCACAAGGAGTCCTGCGCACTTTGGTGGCAATCTTTGGAGACACTGCAAAACTCTGCGGTAACGTCAGGACACGCCGCTTGCCCGTAATTTTGCCTGGCCACGATTGGTGGACTACGACTACGTGGGAGAGGTGCTGTTAACTTTGGCAACACACTTGGGCTTTATTTGGGAGTTCTGGCGGCGGAGTGAGGGACACGCTAAGCTGCTTAACCGCCCTACCGTAAGAACTTGGTGAGCATTGAGTTGACAGAAGCAGGCACCGCCCACTTGGGAAAGTACTTACGTTCAGGTGTGCCTGCTCCGCGAGAATCCACTTTTGGTTTTTTGCTTCCCCAGTGCTGTAGTCACCTGTGCTGCCTTGTCCAATCATGGCAAGGTAACTGCCTTTAAAAGGAGAGCGGGAGAACTATTGGTGTTCGAATCCCGGCAGCATTTGAAAAAGTTCTTTAATAAAACGAAACGCGTCATGCACTAATGCCGGAATAAATGGATTTTAGCAGCTTCTCTGGTGTCCCGTGGTGTTCTTCTCCTTGAAACCTTGAGGAGATTCGTGCTTATATATATATATATATATATATATATATATATATATATATATATCAAGGCTCTTTGGGGTGACCAAAGGGCAAGCAGCACTCGAACACGACACTCTTTTCCCCAGTAAAAGCATTTATTTGGTATGCTCAGCTTCGCTTCTCAGTCTATTAGCATACGTCTGCCACCTGACGCGTTTCGTAGTTCACTTCCTCAGAGGCACCGCAGTCGAAGGAAGCAAGCCGGGCCACATCCTCCTTTTTAATCCAATCGTCCGCTGATATGCAGCTGCTCTGGATGAGACAAAACGCAATGATTAATGGGAGATGTAGTCCGTAATTACTTATCCATAGATGGTTGCTTCCTTAATAATTGCCAAGTTCATAGCTCTACATTGAGCCCCAAGGAGTGAAGCCGCGCTCAATCCACGCGCCGTGCTCCACATTGAGCCCCGTGCTTTGGAACTCGTGGCCCCCTTCACATGGGGTGGGGCCCTTTGGTCACCCCAACGAGCCTTGATATATATATATATATATATATATATATATATATATATATATATATATATTTTGAGAACATACGTCGCCAGGAGCTATCGAAAACAATGGCGGGCCCCTCACGCCAACGGGAACCGAGTGATACAGATCTGAGTTCAGAATTGGAATCCGAACCTGAAATAAGTGGCACTAAGGAACAAACACACCAGGCGCCTACGCCAATTCAAGAACTCGGTTTTTTACGAGTCGAGCGTTTGATGAGTTTACGCCCAAGACCCCAGAGACAGGCGTACCCATCAAACAGGGCTCCAAATCAGGGAACAGAAGGAGAAAAAATCGCCGATGGGGCAAACAAAACACAGCAAAGAAACGTATACAGACGGAACAAGAGGAAATAATGAATAATAAAGAAAAAACAGATAATACAGTCGTAAACTTAACTAACATGGCCCTGACTTCAGATGAAGAAAAAATTCTTGCTTTAGGACTTTCGTATTGCAAGACAACCAATTTTGACTACACCCAAACAAGAATAGACCTTTACCACTTTACACGGAAATTAAAATTGCGCAAACATTTTTTTAACACCAAGGAAAAATGAACGCAAAAGACCAAGGAGCAATTACCGAGCACGAACCAGAGAATTTATCCGCAGCGGATTTAGCTTTCTTGAAAGACATGGCGGAACTTGAGCAGGAATGTTTAACACCGGTACAAACCTCAGATGTAACAGGAACAAATTTGGATTACAATGTATCTACATCGGTGTCAACACCGCTGATATGCAGCTGCTCTGGATGAGACAAAACGCAATGATTAATGGGAGATGTAGTCCGTAATTACTTATCCATAGATGGTTGCTTCCTTAATAATTGCCAAGTTCATAGCTCTACATTGAGCCCCAAGGAGTGAAGCCGCGCTCAATCCACGCGCCGTGCTCCACATTGAGCCCCGTGCTTTGGAACTCGTGGCCCCCTTCACATGGGGTGGGGCCCTTTGGTCACCCCAACGAGCCTTGATATATATATATATATATATATATATATATATATATATATATATATATATTTTGAGAACATACGTCGCCAGGAGCTATCGAAAACAATGGCGGGCCCCTCACGCCAACGGGAACCGAGTGATACAGATCTGAGTTCAGAATTGGAATCCGAACCTGAAATAAGTGGCACTAAGGAACAAACACACCAGGCGCCTACGCCAATTCAAGAACTCGGTTTTTTACGAGTCGAGCGTTTGATGAGTTTACGCCCAAGACCCCAGAGACAGGCGTACCCATCAAACAGGGCTCCAAATCAGGGAACAGAAGGAGAAAAAATCGCCGATGGGGCAAACAAAACACAGCAAAGAAACGTATACAGACGGAACAAGAGGAAATAATGAATAATAAAGAAAAAACAGATAATACAGTCGTAAACTTAACTAACATGGCCCTGACTTCAGATGAAGAAAAAATTCTTGCTTTAGGACTTTCGTATTGCAAGACAACCAATTTTGACTACACCCAAACAAGAATAGACCTTTACCACTTTACACGGAAATTAAAATTGCGCAAACATTTTTTTAACACCAAGGAAAAATGAACGCAAAAGACCAAGGAGCAATTACCGAGCACGAACCAGAGAATTTATCCGCAGCGGATTTAGCTTTCTTGAAAGACATGGCGGAACTTGAGCAGGAATGTTTAACACCGGTACAAACCTCAGATGTAACAGGAACAAATTTGGATTACAATGTATCTACATCGGTGTCAACACCGTTTCGGGCAAAATCTATTTTTAATCCTCTCATGCCAAGGGACAACATTGACATTTTTGCGGACAAAATGATTCAGGATCTTAGAGTTTTGGCAACTGAAAGCAGCAACACATTCAACGCGTTAAAAAACAAAGAACCAGTTGGTTATTCAAAGACAATGCAAAAAATCAAAGCCCGCTCCGACATCGTGGTCCGCTGGTCGGATAAAGGAGGCAATATCGTACTTTGGCCCCTGGATATGTACAACAAGGAAGCATTGAATCAACTTTCAGATACAAACTGCTATGTACGGATCAGTGCCACTAACATCATCAGTACCAAAGAAAAATTTCATAGCTGTTTATACGAATGGAAACGGAGTGGGTTAATAACTAGAAATGAACTTGATTTTCTAAAAAATGATTATCCTGTGACACCGCAATTATATTTGCTATCAAAAATTAATAAAAATGCACAGTGTCCTCCTGGCAGACCAATCATATCTGCCATTGGGAGTCTATTTGAGAATACCAGCAAGTTCATAGACTTTTTTCTCCAACCATTTGTACGGACCTTACCAGCTTACATCAAAGACACTGGTGATTTTCTCACTAAGATTTTTGATTTTAAATGGCAAGAGGATTATTTGTTTGTCACACTAGATGTACAGAGTTTGTACACGAGTATAAGACATCACGATGGCATGAGAGCTACTAAACACTATTTGAGCACAAGAGATTCAAGTTTACATGAACATACAGTGATGTTGTTACATATGGTGGAGTGGTGTTTAACGAATAACATTTTCTTGTTTGATAGGCTAGTATACAAACAGGTACAAGGTACGGCCATGGGTACTTGCTTCGCCCCCAGCTATGCGAATTTGCATATGGGCTGGTGGGAGGAGCAAGTACTCATGACACAGTGCAATACTCAAATGTGTGAAAATGTTGTTGTATATCAACGTTACATCGACGACATCTTTATTGTGTGGAAGGGCAGTGAGTCAAGTGCCACTGATTTTGTAAATATGATCAACACCAATGATTTAACCCCTTCGATGCTGCGCAGATTCCGCCGCTGTGCTGGCGGAATCTTGCGCGGGCGTGGTCATGACGGAATGGTTCCGTCATGAGCACAGCTCAACCGTGGGTCATGACGGAACCATTCCGTCATGAGCACCGAAGGGGTTAAATCTCAAGTTTACAGGCACTATAGACAAGCAGTCCATTGTATTTCTTGATTTAGAACTCTACACTATGGGAAACCGTATACACTCACGTACACACCGTAAACTGACATCAGGGAATGCTATTTTACATGCTCTGAGTTTTCACCCTGTTAAACTCATTGAGAGCATTCCCTTTGCTGAGTGCCTTCGTATGAAGAGGAACTGTAGCACTACTGAGAGCCTTACTGTAGCGACAAACAATTTATGTACAAGACTTAGTAACAGAGGCTACAAGGAAAAAACTCTCAAATTAGCTAAGTGGAAGTGTCAAAATATAGAAAGGAAAGATCTTCTTTTCAAAAACAAGGGCAACGGAGTAACCTTAGGGGAAACAGCCCAACAGACACCGCGGCTAATCACTGGCTACAATAGTTTCCATCAGAGATTCAGACAAATTCTATACAGACATTGGCCGATAGTAAGATGTGACCCTATTATAGGTCCTTCGTGTGCTAAGCTCCCCCAGTTAACTTTCAGGAGAGCTAAGTCCATGAAACAGGAACTTGTATCCAATGCTCCTGTATCTGACAAAGGTACCAGCTGGCTAAAAACTCAGAGAGGATTTTTTAAATGCACAAAGTGCAAAGCCTGCCAGTATGGAATCAACACCAAATCCATCGTGACCCCTCTTAGAAAAGCTCCCATTGAGATCAGGGAGCATTACACGTGCAAAACCGAATTTGCGGTGTACGTGTTACGCTGTACATGCAACAAGTTGTATGTTGGCAGCACCATTCACCCGGCACATGTCAGAATTCTGCAACACTTAAGGGCAATTAACAACAAAGACCCGACATACCCAGTTGCTCGACACATCAACAAAGTACATGATGGTAAAGCAGAAGATTTGGTATACTTTGTGGCTG
Source organism: Triturus cristatus (assembly GCF_964204655.1). NCBI lineage: Eukaryota > Metazoa > Chordata > Amphibia > Caudata > Salamandridae > Triturus > Triturus cristatus. The sequence goes on along the minus strand of NC_140585.1, from coordinate 1,269,772,684 downwards.
ACAGTGTCAAGAAAAGTATCAGGGGTGGGAATAGACAACTTGCACTAAGGAGGTTAGAGTCACGATACATAATTCAATTAGATTGTAAGATTCCTAATGGTTTGAATGCCGACGAAGCATTGAGTGTTCATCTATAATTTCAAAACTGCCTCTTTTAAAATTCTTGTAACAATCCTTTGAGTCGTAATCCAGTCTTTGTTTATTTTCAGCATAATTGTTTTAATATGTGCTCAGCAGGTCCCCCTATGCTAATATTTGGCAGCCTTATAAAAATATCACGAGGCTTTATTGTTTCAATTGGTCATCAACATTAGATTTTCTAAACAGTGCTTTAGAAGTAAAAAAGCCCACTTGGGCTTCATTTCAAATGTTTACATGATTGTATATTTACATAAATCTACATTATTTTTAAACTATTACTATTATGTTTATATAGCACTGTTATTTCAGGAATTATTCCTTTATTAACACGAACAGATATGGACTGATGTATCCCTTTTGAATACTTTGTATTATCACATTACTTAAGTGACACGTGTCTGAGGAAAGACTTGTTTAACAAAAAAGTATTTCTTTCATGTTAATTGTTTTTACTGGTTGCCAAGTAACCTGGGGGTGTGTATCATGTGCACGTAATTAGCTTATAAGCAGTGTATCTGTACTGGGTCCGACACAGTGAGCAAGGCGGATTTGTTCGCCGAAACGCGTCTGGGCCACAGCTTTTTGAAATAAAGCATTTTCTTTGAGACTTATCAAACGCGTCTGGGCCACAGCTTTTTGAAATAAAGCATTTTCTTTGAGACTTATCCCACGGAGTCAGTGCCTGTTTCGTATGCATGGAACCCGGTTTGGAGCAAATATATATATATATATATATATATATATATATATATATATATATTCAGTGAAAAAACCATAGGTTTCACAGACGTTATAGTTAGCTGGACATTTCACTCGTAAAAAACCAATGAAATTCCCCCGTTATAGTTAGTTAAGCTAACTATAACTCGCGCACCCGCAATCCACTGCTGATGACGTCACATATAACATCACTCATGACATGGTCACTGACATCACTCATGACATCACTGATGACATCTCAAATGACATCACTGATGACATCACTGATGACATCATCCTTGTGAAAAAGTGGCAGACCTCCTCTCACCCTAATATAACCTTGATACACACATTAAAAAATAGAGACTAAAAAATAAAAAAATAATGGAAATTCAAATACCAGTTTCAACAAACTCTTCTGTAATTCTAAGAACCACATACACATCTACTCATTTACCAACAGTCCTATACAGTCACTCATACATGTACTCACTCATATGTACTCATACACCTGTACATCCTGTTACACAATGCCACTCATCCATAGAGTTACTCACACACATAGTCACTCATGCTAATAAAGAATCAAACATCCATTTACCTTCATATACAGTTATACACACACCACCACACTTACTTCTACGGAAACTTACACATACTTGGTCTTTTAAACAATCACTTATAGAAACACATACTTATTGATACAGGAGATCTTCTAATCTCTCACTATTACATATACTCACTTATATACAACGATAGTCACATATACTAGTTTAAAACATAAGTAGTTACTCATGGAGACACTATTGAGACAGTCATTCACTCACTAACACACCCATACACAAACTCATCCACCCATACAGTCCTGCACACATGCTGTCTTCAACACATACAGTGAGTCACTCATTCATGCACCAAAGCACTACGTAATACCCCCCACCAAACCATGCAGACACTCAGACTGATACTCAAAAAACCAACAAATAACCTATATAGACACCCATGTACTCACCAACCCATGCAGCCACTTATACACAAAGTGAGAGACTGATACAGATATTTACATATTAAAACATTACTCACTAAGCCATGTATTCACTTTGATACACTTTATCAGTCAGTTACAAAATATATTTTTCAAAAGAAATCATCCATTTAGACACTTATATACCCATTTATTCTTCCATCGACCTTGAGATATACATATATAAAACATATTTAATTTTCAGAAAAACACACATTGCAAGGTTTTTTAAATGCTAATTCCTAACTATAACGTGTGTGAAACCCATGGTTTTTTCAGTGAATTTGCAAGGTTTTTTAAATGCTAATTCCTAACTATAACGTGTGTGAAACCCATGGTTTTTTCAGTGAATTTGTATGGTTTTTTAAATGCTAATTCTTATATTTAACGTGTGTGATTTTTCTTTTTTTTTTTTGCAAGGTTTTTTACATCTTTTTATTTTTACTCTATATTCTCTTTAAACACTATGGTAAAATTTTAAAAATTCTGCAATATATATTTTTTTCACCTTTTTTTTTAACCAAACAGGTAAGATAGATTAGTATAACATAGTGATTCTTTTTGTCCAATTTTTTTTTTTTTTTTTACGTGCACGTACGGTAAGCTTACGGTAAGCGCACGTTTTGCTTTATGTACGTAATATTTCTACTCTGTTTGCGTATGGTTACGCAATTTACGTAGACGTGCGTAAGCGCATACATTACACGCGTGCGTTACGCGGAAGTGTTGGGGCGTGCCTGTTATGCGCATGCGCGCGTGTGTCTTTTATACGCGCATGCGTACTTTTACCGTAAGCGCTCCGTAAGCGTAACGTATGCGCACGGTGGGTCATGTGATGAAGAAACAACACTTTTGATTGGTTTAAACTACTTTCAGTTCTAGAACTCTCCTACACCACACCCATTCCCCTCATTTCTGCTTGTGATCCCTTAGGAGAAGGAGCTGAGTTGTCTTTGGGATACAATGGCAGACCAGCAGTCCTCTTCTTCGAGTGAGGCTAGCAGCACCACCATCAGGCAGAGAAGGAGGAAACAAAAGAGCTCTTTTATATGGGAGTATTTTACGTTTCCAGAGGGCAAGAAAAAGGTAAATGCTCCTTTAGTGACTTGCAAGCTTTGCCAGCGTGTACTTTCTAGAGGTAATCCTAACAAGAAGTATTCCTTTGGGAATCAAACTATGTTAAGACACCTTCAGGATGTACACCCTAGGACAAATGCTCGACATACTGGAGCAAACCCTTCAGTAAGTCGACCGAGCACATCCACAGCAGATCAGCCGAGTACATCTTCGGCAGCTCAGCTGAGCCCTTCATCTGTGGGGGGAGAATCACCTGTTTCTGGTCCTCTGGAAACTAACCCTCGATTTGCGAGGGTAACAATGCGGTGCTCAAATTGTCATGGTCTAATTGTTCGTGGGGAGAACAGTGTTCTCCTAATTAACAACAGAATAGACCAGCACATTTGTCCTACCAGCTAATATTCCCATTCGTTCTTTCCTCTGTCCCTGTATGAACACAACGGCTCTTTTAAGAGCCAACCTTACCTTTCAACTTTTTTTAATTTTTTTTTTTAATTTTTTTAAAAAAATTTTTACCGTACGGTAAGCGTATTTAAAAAAAAAAAAAAAAAAAAACAATTACCACATTACAAGGTCCTTGAGGGATTAATAACGAAAAACTGAAAATCTGATTGAGGAGAAGTGGAAAAAAGGGACCATGAAATTTCTGACTTACCTGACCCACCCAAAAAATTAAATATCAATTTAAATTTTATTTAAATTGCTAGAAAAATGGTTTTATTTTTCGAAAATTTTCTTTCTCAATCTGAAAAAAAAAGTATTAATATTTAATAAAACATTTTATAATACAGTACACGTATTTACATATTTTCCAAAAACAATTTTTTGCCATTTTTTTGCTGTTTTCAGAATATATTGCATTTCACTATAAATCTTGAAAGCAATTGCATTCATCACTTAACAGCGGGCAAATAAAAAATAACAATCTCAAAGATTGTTTTAAAAAAGCCCAGAATCTCTTCTCACTTAAACATAACATTATAGAAATGCAAAATATTCAATAAAAATATAATCTAATAACAATAACTATTTCTAAAAAATACCGTCTGACAATTTTGTTACAGAAGCATAATCACAAAAATAATATATCTCAAATAACTCCACAATACATCTGGTTACCTTTCCTTTAGGCCAAATGGTAATTTTTAAATTCTTTTTTGATTAAATTTCCAATGGTAATCCAATAAAATTCCAAAATTTGATTTGTACAGATGTTACCAATTCTCTCTAAAATTTTGGTTTCCGAAAGATTAATTAGGAATTAAATAAGTCCACAATACAATTGGTTACCTTTCCTTTAGGCCAAATGGTAATTTTAAAAATCTTTTTATTAGAAAATTCCAATGGTAATCCAATAAAATGGTAAAATTGATTTGTACAGATGTTGCCAATTCTCTCTAAAATTTAGGTTTCAGGAAGATTAGATAGGAATTTGCTAAATCAAAAGGCAAACGTTGCTTAAAAACCAATTGACAATCATTACACATTGTCCAGCCTTTTTCACATTTTAGATAAACTGTGTAATGACCAGAAGTTACAGTAGGTCCATCATGGAAAATTATTGCAACTGTTACAAAAGTTTTTCCTGAAATTGATAATTGCTGTCCTGTAAACTTCTTTATTAAAGTATCCAATTTTTAACCATCAGCTCTACATCGTTGCATCATTAAAATTACATACTGTCCGTATTCCTTTAAAATTAACGTTGAAAACATGTCAGATTTACACTCACCGCATTCCATGCTATGATTAGCATCTTTAACTAATTTAGCAAAAGTGACTGATTTACTCTCTGGCAATGTTAAATAAATAAACCTTTCAGAATCAACATTAGAGCCACATGTATTGAAACAGTTTTCACAACTATGTTCCCATTTATAAGAGAGACCAAACATATTTTCTATTTGTACCCCTTCTTCTTCCAGTACCTGAAGAAAATACATCAAGAATTCCTGTGCATCTTGCTGTACATTTTGAGAAAACTGTGTACATCCTGAACATACATCTAAAAGTTTTCTAATTTCAGTAGCACTTTCTATTTTAGTTTTATCAATACTCAGCTTTTCAAAAAGGAGACTCAGCACAGAACAGAATCTTTTTCTCTGATTTACTATTATCTGCTCTTGCAAACTTTCAAGATAAAATACAACATTCAGCACTACATTAGCGTAGCAGTTGACACCAGAGCTATTTTCAAAATGACAACCAACAACCTCTTCAACATTGTCCTTTTTCTTTTTGCTTGCAATTACATCACTCTTCTTTTGTTTTCTCTTCTCTACATCCTCATTACAGATATTCTCAATTCTCCTTTTCCGAGAAACAACACGTTTTTCCAACACAGGATACTGACCTAAATGAGGAGCATAGGTTCTTCTTAATCTATTATACTCCTTTACACAATTTGCATCAGCTCTAACTTTTGAGTCATCAAAGACTATCATGAATAAATCAGATAATGTTTTCACTCGTGACAAAGCAACATAAGCCATACCTTCTTTGAACACAGTTGAACCAATGTTCACAAAAGCACAATCTACAGTTAATCCTTGAGACTTGTGAATAGTTACAGCATATGCTAGAGAAAACGGAAACTGCTTCCTACGTACATATAAGTCTTTCACAAGCAAAAAACGGACTGAACAACGACAAATGTCTTTAACCTCTTCAATCTGATCAAACTTTATTTTTAAAAATTCAATCCCATCTTTTTTCTGGTAGTTCACAAAACCCACAACTTTACCCATAGCTCCATTCACTAAGCCTTTTTCAACATCCAAATTTCTCCTTAAAAATACTCTATAGTTCATGCAAACATATAGATTTTTTTCTAATCCAACTGTTTTCGAAATTTTCTTCTCTAGAGAATCCAATTTTTTTCTCAGTTCGCCTGTTAATGTAATTGTAATTCTTTCATGCTGAATTTTGTCCACTGCTTCCAATTTCTTAATCTCTTCCTTTTCCAATTTCAAAAGTTCCTCATTGAATATTGAGCATTCACGTAGAGTTGGCATTAAGCAGATTACTCTTTTCTTTTCTGCAATGTTCTTGTATATTTTCTCTGCAACTATTTCTTCCTTTGGGAATAAATTATGTAGCAACCGACTCTGTAATGCTTTCCTGCCAACTTCAGTGAGTAGTCCAATTCTGATATCTTTCAGAATACTTGCATAATCTTCATCGTTTGCTTGCCTCATATTAGTAGTAAGTTCCTGGTACTCAAAGAAGGACCAAATATTTGCATTACCAATGCTTCCCAATGACTTCTTTGTGTCTTCATGTGTCACAGTATTAAACACTGGTTGTCCTTTAACTGGAGTAAGCTGTAGAAGATCCCCAAAAACTATGACATGTTTTCCACCAAATAAAACGTCATAGTCTCTCCTTAGAATTTGCTGCATTCTTAAATGCACAAAGGCAAGCATTAAGTTTGATACCATGCTCACCTCATCAATAATGAGAACTTGCATCTTCTTCAACACTCTTGACACTTCAAAGCATGCTTCTCCTGTTAGCTTGTGGTATTCTATTTTGTTCTCATGCTCCACTGGTAACATTAGCAAACGATGTAAGGTAATTCCTTTTATGTTATATGCTGCTAACCCAGTTGGAGCAGTAACAACACAAGACAAAGTTTAATCCGTTTTTTGCTGTAGGTAGCTTCTGATGACTTTTATTAAGAAACTTTTTCCAGTTCCAGCTTGTCCGCTCACATACATCCTGATTGGTTCAAATGATGTGCATGAGCACTCTTTTTTTTCATGTAGTAATCCGTGATCAATTTTGTTTCTGATCTCTTCATAAATTTGTTGCTGTTCTTCATTCAGTTGTTCTTCCAAATTTGGTAAGTCTATTAATTCTTCTTGAGCTTGATTCATAGCCGTTTCCACTTCAGTCATGGCTATTGCAGCTTCATTTTCTACGATTGGTTGTCCAAGGGGATCTTGACTGAGCGTTCCTGAACTTTGGCTGTCTTGAGAACTGTCTCTAGCTACTTCAGCTGCAATTGTAGCTTCCTGTTCAATTTCTTCATTTAACATTTGGACATAATTTGTGAAAGTACTGCATTCAATCGTATCTTTACATGCATTAAATGAGTCCTCATAGCTCTGGAATTCTCCAAGTAGTTCATCCTGTGAACGCCATGGTTTGAACAGCTGTAAAAGTGCCAAGTAGTAAAATTCCTTTTTGTCAGTAGTGTCGCAACTCAACTTCCGGTGATTTATCAAACTTCCTTTTGTTTGCTTCACCAAACATCCTTCCTCACCACTGACTTTATATTTTCCATTGTTGATGTCTTCTGTGGCATTCCGTTTAAAAATGAAGTTCTGCAACACTTCATAGAGACACATGTTTTCAAGGTGATGACTTCTTTTTGGGTAATATGTGTCCAACATGTTTGTTTTTAAAATGTCTGTACTTTCAGGTTCGAACTGTGCTAAATATTCAATTTCTCCAACAGATTTCAGTACCCGATTTCTCATTGCTGCAAGGCCTAAACTTGCCCAAATTATTCTTCTTGATTTCGAGTAGAGACTTGCAGAAGATAACCTATCTGAACATTCATAGGATCCAATTTCTCGATGCGATAACATCTTTAAACTGAAACTGTATAGCTTCTTACTGACAGTCTTCTCGTGAGAAATCTCTTCCCACATTTCTTTCAATTCAGTCTTTTCTGATTTAGTAATGTAAGACGTTACATATCGAGCAACAGCAATGGAATTGTCAGCTACATACTGTATATCCATGTTAGCATTCCACATGGATAAAATGACTGGGTTGTAGTCATTTATATATTTTGATTCTTCTTTTCTTTTTAGGTTGTAGGTATTCTTAGGTGATTTTCTTGTAATAGTATGTCTCACAGCTGACATAAAACTGTTTACTCTTCCTTTTGAAAGAACAGGTCTAGGAAATCCAAATCGACATTTAGTGTAGAATTTATCTTTGCTCTTGTATTTCCGTCGACAGTATTTTCCACACCGATGACTTTGGAAACGTAAAACTTGCTCCTTTAACTTTTTCTCTTCTGTGCTTTTTGGTATAGCACATGTTGCATATTCTTCAATGAAAGATAAAACTGCATCATCAGCATCTGTTCCAAATTTTGGGGCATCCTTGATCCACAACAGCATATGAATATGAGGAGCACCTCTTGCTTGGTACTCTTTTCTCCAAAAGAAATCCACAACTTCTCCAAGAGGTGGATTTTTTTTATTGCTGATGAAGCACATCATAGCCTCAAATCTATGATTGAAATATCTGCAAACATTAACCGGATCCAATGAGCACAGTTCTCCTGCTGTCTTGTATTGGATGTTTTTATTGTTTGAATTTGCCTCTCGTAGAAAATCCAGTAAATCATCCCAAGCGTACTCAGCACAGCTTAGGGTAAGGAACCATGTTGGAGTTCCTAAATTCCGTAACATGCATTTTAATTCACCATGGCGTCGGTACCAATATTCATTTGTCCCACGCTGACAAGCCATCAGATTGATCAGTTGTGTTTCCAAATGATCATCTCGGTGCTGCACTTTCTCCATAAAATCCTTAGCAGACACATTTTGTAAATGTACTCCACTTTTTAAAATGTGATTTACTGCATAAGATAATGCAGACAAGTCGCTTTCAAATAAAAGATGGAACAAATAAGGAATACTTTGACGAAATCTTGGATCTTCTGCATATAGTCTTGTAGTCCGATACTCAGAAGCTGGAATCTGTTCTGGACGTTCATCGTATCGTCCTCCTTTTCCTGTAGGAAACAGCTGGGGAAAACATCGAGCTTCCAAGCTCTCCTCCCATACACTCACGGGAGTTCCTTTTGCTTTCTTCATCTGAAACAGATCAATAGTGTCTCCCATAACTTCTTTTGAATGAAGAGGATGTATGCTAAAATGTTCATAAATTTCTTCTTCCTTTGACTTGTTCACTTTTTCAATTTGACCAGTTGGTGTTTCTGTGTCTTCTTGTAAATCTTCTTCTTCTTCTTCTTCTATATAAATTGATTCATACCATTTATTATTTTTTTTCAAATACAAATTTGCTCTTTGTACTTTCCGTACATCCACCAGCTCCTGCCAAATTTTCTTGTTCTTTGTAGGTACACCATTAACCAGAATAACTAATGGTTCAGATTCCAAACTATCTGCATCAATAGTTTCCATATTTTTTTTCAAATCTAATGGCAAATAGACAACTCTTCCTTTTAAACCTCTTAGTAAATCTGAAGGAGGTAATTTACCGGTTTTTGGCTCCATATGTACTGTAGTCTGGAACGGATGGACACATTGAATGAGTATAGACTCATAAGTATTTAAATCAGAAAGTTCAGCAGGAATATCATGCAATTCTAAATTATTATGTACAGCTCTTGCTGGCATTTTATTTTCTTCTAACTTGTTATAACAGTATTTACAAATACGTTGATCTTCACCCAAATCAAAACAATTTTCCAGAAATATATATGTTGCAAAATCCTTCCACTATTATCTTCTTCTTCACTTTTTCTGTAGAGATCAACATTCCTGGTTTGATTTTTATAATGAGTTCTGCGGCAACAAATACAAGTAATATTTGGTCTTTCATTAGAGATTATTGCAAATTTTGTCATTTGATCATCAAATTTCTTACTTACAGAGGGTTCTACATTCTCTTCCACATCTTCCTCGATAACTGTGTCATTACCTGCACTCTCTTGTTCTGGACCAAAGTAACTAAACTGAATTTCATCAGTAACCTTCTCTACATCTGATACCGATCCACGGAACAGAGCCCTATTCAATTCATCTAACTTTATTGCTGGACTTTTAGCAAAATAGAATCGTCTCACAAACTTTCTCATTTCAGTATGATGAACTGCCAGCATCCTAAAATGGTGAAAAACACTTTGACACACTTTCCTAGATAGACAAGCCAGAGAGTGTCCTTGCAAACCAGTATTCTCTCTCACTCTGCATGGATCTAGACTTTGAAGCACCTTAATCTTCTGTTTAACACTTTTTTTATTATATTCTCTTAGAAACTCACGAAATTTATCAATAGATTCCTGACGCACAGTGCAAATACTACTACAATTCCAAGTATACACTGGGGCTTTAGGACGTCTCCCCATAACCTCATCCGCCATCACTTGTTCCTCATCTCTTGGAACCATTTTCTCCTTCTCCATTATACAACCATTTTTCACTTCATAAGCACGACCTCTGGTGTCAACTGCATGCAGCAAACTATTACTTTGAAGATAACTCTCTTCATTAAAAAAAGGTTCACTACTTGAACTATGCATCCATTCTCCTAAAAACACTTTACAAAAGTTTGTTCTTTTCACTAGTCTTTTCCTTTTGCTTTGTGATTTCAGTACATTGACCATTTTATCTAATGTACGCATCCTGTTCAAAATTAAAATGAATAGTTTCCTTTTTAATTCTAAAGCCTTTGCTACAATGGCTTCAATTTCTTTTTTTCTCTTATAAAATTTTGCTTTTTTCTTATATTTCTTCACATCCTTTATCAAATTGGATATAACTCTTCTCTGAAACATTTTTCTACGAATCTCTTTAAACGCTGTTTTTCTTTTTAAGTTAATCTTTATTGTTTCTGAAGGTATATTTGCATTAACTAAATGCTCAATTTTTTCCTGTTGTTTTCTATTTAAAACATTATTTCCAGTACAGACATTTTGTACATTTTTCCTTTTCTTGAAGATATTTTAAAAAAAATCTTTTGTCTGCTTACCAGAAGACTTTCTCTTTTTCCCAACATGAGCATCTCCAACTAACTTAGGTCCTCCAGTTGTCTTCAAATATAGATTTTTTTTCTGGTTTTTCCTTACTCTGGATTTTGTAGGCATCTTAAATTTTGTTCACTGCTGAAAGAAACTAAAAAAAAATTCCTTTATTTTATTTAAATATATTACTATATTTTTTATGATCTTTTCAAATCTTAAAATACTATGTACCCCTTTCCTACAAGTGAAAATCACAATAAAACCATCACAAATTAAATATCTACAAACAATTCCTGTGTGCACACAGACTCATGGTGTGATTTTATGCAGAAAAAGAAATTTCTTTGCCAATTTGAAAGCACACTTACTACTCTTTTTTTGGCAAGTGATAAGTACTTTTACAGTCTGACACATTTTCAATCCACTTTTCAGAATATGAAAACAGCACATGTCCAAACAGCTTTTTGAGACCAGGAACATGTGTAACCTGGGTGAATGACTACACTCCAGCAAAGGCAACCAGCCTTAGTGATGTTGAATGTATTTGCATTACTCACTGCAACCTCAAACACCACTCGGTTGTGAATACTATGCATGATTCTACAGGATAAACAGCTGGGTGTGTGCTAAGAGTCTGCTTCTGCTGAAAAATAGCTGCTCCTTTCCTACTAATGCAAATCTAAAATTACCAGAGTAATACGCAATAAATCTCTGTTAACAATACCTGTTTGCACACAGAGTCATGGTTTGATATTAGGCAGAAAACGAAATTTCTTTGCCAATTTGAAAGCACACTTACTACTCTTTTTTTGGCAAGTGATAAGTACTTTTACAGTCTGACACATTTTCAATCCACTTTTCAGAATCTGAAAACAGCACATGTCCAAACATCTTTTTGAGACCAGGAACATGTGTAACCTGGGTGAATGACTACACTCCAGCAAAGGCAACCAGCCTTAGTGATGTTGAATGTATTTGCATTACTCACTGCAACCTCAAACACCACTCGGTTGTGAATACTATGCATGATTCTACAGGATAAGCAGCTGGGTGTGTGCTAAGAGTCTGCTTCTGCAGAAAAATAGCTGCCCCTTTCCTACTACTGCAAATCTAAAATTACCAGAGTAATACGCAATAAATCTCTGTCAACAATTCCTCTTTGCACACAGAGTCATGGTTTGATATTAGGCAGAAAACGAAATTTCTTTGCCAATTTGAAAGCACACTTACTACTCTTTTTTTTGCAAGTGATAAGTACTTTTACAGTCTGACACATTTTCAATCCACTTTTCAGAATCTGAAAACAGCACATGTCCAAACAGCTTTTTGAGACCAGGAACATGTGTAACCTGGGTGAATGACTACACTCCAGCAAAGGCAACCAGCCTTAGTGATGTTGAATGTATTTGCATTACTCACTGCAACCTCAAACACCACTCGGTTGTGAATACTATGCATGATTCTACAGGATAAGCAGCTGGGTGTGTGCTAAGAGTCTGCTTCTGCAGAAAAATTGCTGCCCCTTTCCTACTAATGCAAATCTAAAATTACCAGAGTAATACGCAATAAATCTCTGTCAACAATTCCTCTTTGCACACAGAGTCATGGTTTGATATTAGACAGAAAACGAAATTTCTTTGCCAATTTGAAAGCACACTTACTACTCTTTTTTTGGCAAGTGATAAGTACTTTTACAGTCTGACACATTTTCAATCCACTTTTCAGAATCTGAAAACAGCACATGTCCAAACAGCTTTTTGAGACCAGGAACATGTGTAACCTGGGTGAATGACTACACTCCAGCAAAGGCAACCAGCCTTAGTGATGTTGAATGTATTTGCATTACTCACTGCAACCTCAAACACCACTCGGTTGTGAATACTATGCATGATTCTACAGGATAAGCAGCTGGGTGTGTGCTAAGAGTCTGCTTCTGCAGAAAAATAGCTGCCCCTTTCCTACTAATGCAAATCTAAAATTACCAGAGTAATACGCAATAAATCTCTGTCAACAATTCCTCTTTGCACACAGAGTCATGGTTTGATATTAGGCAGAAAACGAAATTTCTTTGCCAATTTGAAAGCACACTTACTACTCTTTTTTTGCAAGTGATAAGTACTTTTACAGTCTGACACATTTTCAATCCACTTTTCAGAATCTGAAAACAGCACATGTCCAAACAGCTTTTTGAGACCAGGAACATGTGTAACCTGGGTGAATGACTACACTCCAGCAAAGGCAACCAGCCTTAGTGATGTTGAATGTATTTGCATTACTCACTGCAACCTCAAGCACCACTCGGTTGTGAATACTATGCATGATTCTACAGGATAAGCAGCTGGGTGTGTGCTAAGAGTCTGCTTCTGCAGAAAAATTGCTGCCCCTTTCCTACTAATGCAAATCTAAAATTACCAGAGTAATACGCAATAAATCTCTGTCAACAATTCCTCTTTGCACACAGAGTCATGGTTTGATATTATACAGAAAACGAAATTTCTTTGCCAATTTGAAAGTACACTTACTACTCTTTTTTTGGCAAGTGATAAGTACTTTTACAGTCTGACACATTTTCAATCCACTTTTCAGAATCTGAAAACAGCACATGTCCAAACAGCTTTTTGAGACCAGGAACATGTGTAACCTGGGTGAATGACTACACTCCAGCAAAGGCAACCAGCCTTAGTGATGTTGAATGTATTTGCATTACTCACTGCAACCTCAAACACCACTCAGTTGTGAATACTATGCATGATTCTACAGGATAAGCAGCTGGGTGTGTGCTAAGAGTCTGCTTCTGCAGAAAAATAGCTGCCCCTTTCCTACTAATGCAAATCTAAAATTACCAGAGTAATACACAATAAATCTCTGTCAACAATTCCTCTTTGCACACAGAGTCATGGTTTGATATTAGGCAGAAAACGAAATTTCTTTGCCAATTTGAAAGCACACTTACTACTTTTTTTTTTGGCAAGTGATAAGTACTTTTACAGTCTGACACATTTTCAATCCACTTTTCAGAATCTGAAAACAGCACATGTCCAAACAGCTTTTTGAGACCAGGAACATGTGTAACCTGGGTGAATGACTACACTCCAGCAAAGGCAACCGGCCTTAGTGTTGTTGAATGTATTTGCATTACTCACTGCAACCTCAAACACCACTCGGTTGTGAATACTATGCATGATTCTACAGGATAAGCAGCTGGGTGTGTGCTAAGAGTCTGCTTCTGCAGAAAAATAGCTGCCCCTTTCCTACTAATGCAAATCTAAAATTACCAGAGTAATACGCAATAAATCTCTGTCAACAATTCCTCGTTGCACACAGAGTCATGGTTTGATATTAGGCAGAAAACGAAATTTGTTTGCCAATTTGAAAGCACACTTACTACTCTTTTTTTGGCAAGTGATAAGTACTTTTACAGTCTGACACATTTTCAATCCACTTTTCAGAATCTGAAAACAGCACATGTCCAAACAGCTTTTTGAGACCAGGAACATGTGTAACCTGGGTGAATGACTACACTCCAGCAAAGGCAACCAGCCTTAGTGATGTTGAATGTATTTGCATTACTCACTGCAACCTCAAACACCACTCGGTTGTGAATACTATGCATGATTCTACAGGATAAGCAGCTGGGTGTGTGCTAAGAGTCTGCTTCTGCTGAAAAATAGCTGCCCCTTTCCTACTAATGCAAATCTAAAATTACCAGAGTAACACCAAATAAATCTCTGTCAACAATTCCTCTTTGCACACAGAGTCATCTTCTGATTCTATGCAGAAAACAGTATTCCTCATTCATACCAGTACACCTTAATTTATGGTGAAAACATAGTCCATAATATTTTACATGTTCCTTACATTTAAATTTCTCACAAAATGAAAAACACAACTTCAACAAAAGGAATCCCAATTCTATTATTCATTTCTAAATTTACCACATACATCCCCTCTCAAACTCATAACTCACCTTTAAAATTAGTTAGTTGTGAAAGAAATGTGGCACTCAAACAGCAGATTATCAGAGCCAGGATCTCTGTTCTGTACACCTCTCTCCTCTCAGCAGAACCAGATAATGGCAATGTTTCCCTCTCTTTTTCCACACATATACATGTTAATTACAAATCTCAGTACTTCCCCCTTTTTTTCAAATGAAATCACACATTTCTATTGGTTGAAAACCAACCCTTTTCCAAAAGTACCCTTCCCCCAACTTGACTTCTGCCTGCTACCATAGCAACAGCTCGTGGAACACTGCTGTGTGGAGTCAGGTCAGAAGTTCACCACACAATGTTTCATTTCCAAAGAGCAAGAGTGCTTGACTTTTCAAACCTAACAGCAAATCCATAGTAATGTTCTTTGGTAACACATTTTTCTGTACCAATACAAAACATGCTTCTATAAATTTACACATACAGCCTAGTTTTTAGTGTAGAATGGTGTGAAACAGCCAATGAGTTATTTTTATTTTAAAAAAATATGTATGCCTCCATTTCCAAACTGTCTTTCATTTCATTTTCCCATTCTACTGAAATAGACCTCCTGAGTGCATCCAGATCTCCTTTGAAGATGTTCACAGTGTGGATTGTAGGGCACAGCTATGTCTTCTGGAGTGAAAAGTATGCAGAGAAAACAGGTATGGTGAGAGACCTTGCTTTGCCAAATGTAGACATTAAATGGATTGGTCAGAGAGGGTTAAAGTGGCACCAATTGATGCCATTGGTGAAATCCTTCATGCAAATCCAACACCCTGACCTCATAATAGTGCACTGTGGTGGCAATGACCTAGGCACTTTGACTGGGGTAGGTCTGGAAATGCTTATGAAGGAGACCTTTGCACAACTGTTTTCACTTTTCCCTAAAACTGCCTTTGTGTATTCTAACATATGCCAAAGGCAAAAATGGAACTGGTCCAATCAATTTTGTACTTTGATTGACAAAGCAAGAAAGCACGTCAACAAATCTGTTTCTGCTTTCCTCCGAGACTATGGTATGGGTTCCATTTACCACAACAACTTGCGTTACAACATGCAAGACATTTATAGAGGAGATGGTGTACACTTCACTGATGAAGGGAACAGAGTCTTCCTCTTGAACCTTAGACTCTGCATCGGTACTTACTTGTAGGTACCACTAAAAAATCACTTCATAAACACAACGGCTCTTTTTAGAGCCCCCTAATATCTAAACACTTAAATCTGAATTTTATTTCTTTTTTTATTTTTTTTTTCTGCCGTACGCGTACGGTAAGCTTACCGTACGTGCACTCCGCGATTTTTTTTTTTAAATTAATAAATGTATTTTTCGTACTTTTGTGTCCTTCTTTGACCCCCTTTCAAATGTTAGGGGGTCTGTAACTCTCTTCCTTGCCCCCTTTTCACGTTATCTCCCTTTTTTTTCTGTGTGAAACACACGAAATGGCGGCCGACACTTCCTGATTTCGTCTGATTCGAATGTTTACAGTCATGTGACAACCAATCAGATTTGAGCTCGCGCACGGCACCGTACGCGTACGGTAAGCTTACCGTAAGCGCACGGAGCGCGCTTACAGATATATATATTGCTTTAAATGCTGTTTTCTCAGGAACCACTGAACAGATTTACACCAGACCTACAAAAGGCACATCCTTGACCTGCGGACTACCTCTCTGCCAAATTACAAGTAATTCTGTTCAGCCGTTCGGGCTGTAGCTCGGACTAAAGGTCCTATGGAAAAATGCATGGGGAAAACGCGTTTTGGGACCCCCCCTTTTTCTCAGCCCCCGCTTGACGAATCACCCCGAGACTTTCAGGGTAGGAGCTGATCGGAGCGCCCCATTTGTTTTGAAAATTTCGCGAGGAATCGTCAACCGGCGCCAAAGTTATTCAAAATAGAATTTTGAGATTTCCTATGGAAACTCGGTCCTAACTATAACTACCTACTGGCGAGCGCCAGTAGGTAATATATATATATATATATATATATATATATATATATATATATATATATATATATATATATGTCATTTGAGATGTCATCAGTGATGTCATCAGTGATGTCACTGACCATGTCATGAATGATGCAATATGTGACAATCTTCAGCAGTGCATTGCGGGCGCGCAAGTTATAATTAGCAGAACTAACTATAACGGAAGAATTTCTATGGTTTTGTACAAGTGAAATGGCCAGCTAACTATAACACCCCTGAAACCTATGGTTTTCTCTGTGAATTTCTAAGGTTTTTTAAATGCTAATTTCTAACTATAACGTCTCTGAAACCTATGGTTTTTTTCAGTGAATTTCAAAGGTTTTTTAAATGCAAATTTTTCAGTGTGATGATAGTTATACCTATTGTTTTGTACTGATTTTCTACAGTTTTTTAACAGTTTATTTATAAATATTTTATTCATTAAAATAACATTATATATTTTTAGGAAAATTGCACACACAAAAAATTCAAAAACATTCAAACTGAAATATTGATTAATTTTTTTGTTTTCATTTTTTATTTTAATATATTTATATTATTTTCTTTAAAAAAATCCAATTTTTTTTCGGAGTCGCGCACTCAAAGCGGACACATCACGTTGGGTGCGTGGATTCTAGCTGCCATTTTAGAAACGTTGTGAAGGATCCGCGTACAGTGTGCGACGGCTGCGTGTTTTTCAGTTACATCATATACATGTATGCGACCAGTCCGTGACTCCTGCTCCTGTGCATTCGTGACACATGCGTATTACGGTACGAGATGCTTGCGAGGTGGCGGGTCCAGCATGACATCATATACATGCTGGGGCGCGCTGGGTGCGTGACTCCCGCAAAAAGAAATTATGTTCCAAAATGAAATGTATGTGTCTTTGATATACATATTAGGTCAAGAGATTATCTAAGATATTCATAAAAATAATATATTTGTACTTATAATAAACTTATATTATTTTTAAATATATTTTCGCGAAGTCGGGTGCGTGCATCATGAGCACAGAGAACCAGGTCAGCAGAGCTGCTGTAGAGCCAGAGAAACCAGGTCAGCAGAGCCGTTGTAGAGCCAGGCAACCAGGTCAGCAGAGCTGCTCTAGAGCCTAAGAAGCAGGTCAGCAGAGCTGCTCTAGAACCAGAAACCCAGGTCAGCAGAGCTGCTCTAGAGCCAGAGACCCAGGTCAGCAGAGTTGCTCTAGAGGCCGAGAACCAGGTCAGCAGAGCTGCTGTAGAGCCAGAGAAACCAGGTCAGCAGAGCTGCTTTAGAGGGAGAGAACCAGGTCAGCAGAACTGCTTTAGAGCCATAGAACCAGGTCAGCAGAGCTGCTCTAGAGTAAGAGAACCAAGTCAGCAGAGCTGCTTTAGAGCCATAGAACCAGGTCAGCGGAGCTGCTCTAGAGGCAGAGAACCAGGTCAGCCGAACTGCTTTAGAGCCAGAAAACCAGGTCAGCAGAGCTCTTTAGAGGGAGAGAACCAGGTCAGCAGAGCTGCTTTAGAGCCAGAGAACCAGCTCAGCAGAGCTACTCTAGAGCCAGAGAACCAGGTAAGCAGAGCTGCTTTAGAGCCATAGAACCAGGTCAGCAGAGCTGCTTTAGAGCCAGAGAACCAGGTCAGCAGAGCTGCTCTAGAGGCAGAGAACCAGGTCAGCAGAGCTGCTTTAGAGGGAGAGAACCAGGTCAGCAGAGCTGCTTTAGAGTCAGAGAACGAAGTCAGCAGAGCTGCTCTAGAGCCAGAGAAACCAGATCAGCAGAGCTGCTTTAGAGGAAGAGAACCAGGTCAGCAGAGCTGCTTTAGAGCCAGAGACCCAGGTCAACAGAGATGCTCTAGAGGCAGAGAACCAGGTCAGCAGAAATGATTTAGAGGGAGAGAACCAGGTCAGCAGAGCTGCTTTAGAGCCAGAGAACCAGGTCAGCAGAGCTGATCTAGAGCCAGGGAACCAGGTCAGCAGAGCTGCTCTAGAGCCTAAGAACCAGGTCAGCAGAGCTGCTCTAGAGCCAAAGAACCTGGTCAGAAGAGCTGCTGTAGAGCCAGAGAAACCAGGTCAGTAGAGCTGCTTTAGAGTGAGAGAACCAGGTCAGCAGAGCTGCTTTAGAGGGAGAGAACCAGGTCAGCAAAGTTGCTTTAGAGCCAAGGGACCAGGTCAGCAGAGCTGCTCTAGAGCCTAAGAAGCAGGTCAGCAGAGCTGCTCTAGAACCAGAGACCCAGGTCAGCAGAGCTGCTCTAGAGCCAGAGACCCAGGTCAGCAGAGTTGCGCTAGAGGCCGAGAACCAGGTCAGCAGAGCTGCTATAGAGCCAGAGAAACCAGGTCAGCAGAGCTGCTTTAGAGGGAGAGAACCAGGTCAGCAGAACTGCTTTAGAGCCATAGAACCAGGTCAGCAGAGCTCTTTAGAGGGAGAGAACCAGGTCAGCAGAGCTGCTTTAGAGCCAGAGAAACAGCTCAGCAGAGCTACTCTAGAGCCAGAGAACCAGGTAAGCAGAGCTGCTTTAGAGCCATAGAACCAGGTCAGCAGAGCTGCTTTAGAGCCAGAGAACCAGGTCAGCAGAGCTGCTCTAGAGGCAGAGAACCAGGTCAGCAGAGCTGCTTTAGAGGGAGAGAACCAGGTCAGCAGAGCTGCTTTAGAGTCAGAGAACGAAGTCAGCAGAGCTGCTCTAGAGCCAGAGAAACCAGATCAGCAGAGCTGCTTTAGAGGAAGAGAACCAGGTCAGCAGAGCTGCTTTAGAGCCAGAGACCCAGGTCAACAGAGCTGCTCTAGAGGCAGAGAACCAGGTCAGCAGAAATAATTTAGAGGGAGAGAACCAGGTCAGCAGAGCTGCTTTAGAGCCAGAGAACCAGGTCAGCAGAGCTGATCTAGAGCCAGGGAACCAGGTCAGCAGAGCTGCTCTAGAGCCTAAGAACCAGGTCAGCAGAGCTGCTCTAGAGCCAAAGAACCTGGTCAGAAAAGCTGCTGTAGAGTCAGAGAAACCAGGTCAGTAGAGCTGCTTTAGAGTGAGAGAACCAGGTCAGCAGAGCTGCTTTAGAGGGAGAGAACCAGGTCAGCAGAGTTGCTTTAGAGCCAAGGGACCAGGTCAGCAGAGCTGCTCTAGAGCCAGAGAACCAGGTCAGCAGAACTGCTTTAGAGCCATAGAACCGTGTCAGCAGACCTGCTTTAGAGCCAGAGAACCAGGTCAGCAGAGCTTTTGTAGAGCCAGAGAACCAGGTCAGCAGAGCTGCTCTAGAGCCTAAGAACTAGGTCAGCAGAGCTGCTCTAGAGCTAGAGAACCAGGTCAGCAGAGCTGCTCTAGAGGCAGAGAACCAGGTCAGCAGAGCTGCTTTAGAGGGAGAGAACCAGGTCAGCAGAGCTGCTTTAGAGTCAGAGAACGAAGTCAGCAGAGCTGCTCTAGAGCCAGAGAAACCAGATCAGCAGAGCTGCTTTAGAGGAAGAGAACCAGGTCAGCAGAGCTGCTGTAGAGCCAGAGAAACCAGGTCAGTAGAGCTGCTTTAGAGTGAGAGAACCAGGTCAGCAGAGCTGCTTTAGAGGGAGAGAACCAGGTCAGCGGAGTTGCTTTAGAGCCAAGGGACCAGGTCAGCAGAGCTGCTCTAGAGCCAGAGAACCAGGTCAGCAGAACTGCTTTAGAGCCATGGAACCGTGTCAGCAGACCTGCTTTAGAGCCAGAGAACCAGGTCAGCAGAGCTTTTGTAGAGCCAGAGAACCAGGTCAGCAGAGCTGCTCTAGAGCCTAAGAACTAGGTCAGCAGAGCTGCTCTAGAGCTAGAGAACCAGGTCAGCAGAGCTGCTTTAGAGCCAGAGAACCAGGTTAGCAGAGCTGCTCTAGAGCCAGAGAACGAAGTCAGCAGAGCTGCTTTAGAGCCATACAACCAGGTCAGCAGAGCTGCTTTAGAGGGACAGAACCAGGTCAGCAGAGCTGCTTTAGAGCCAGAGAACCAGGTCAGCAGAGCTGCTCTAGAGCCTAAGAACCAGGTTAGAAGAGCTGCTTTAGAGGGAGAGAACCACGTCAGCAGAGCTGCTCTAGAGGGAGAGAACCAGGTCAGCAGAACTGCTTTAGAGCCATAGAACTGGGTCAGCAGAGCTGCTTTAGAGGGACAGAACCAGGTCAGCAGAGCTGCTCTAGAGCCAGAGAACCAGGTCAGCAGAGCTGCTGTAGAGCCAGAGAAACCAGGTCAGTAGAGCTGCTTTAGAGGGAGAGAACCAGGTCAGCAGAGCTGCTCTAGAGGGAGAAAACCAGGTCAGCAGAACTGCTTTAGAGCCATAGAACTGGGTCAGCAGAGCTGCTTTAGAGCCAGAGAACCAGGTCAGCAGAGCTGTTGTAGAGCCAGAGAACCAGATCAGCAGAGCTGCTCTGTAGCCTAAGAACTAGGTCAGCAGAGCAGCTCTAGAGATAGAGAACCAGGTCAGCAGACCTGCTGTAGGGCCAGAGATACCAGGAAGCAGAGCTGCTTTAGAGGGAGAGAACCAGGTCAGCAGAGCTGCTTTAGAGCCAGAGATCCAGGTCAGCATAGCTGCTTTAGAGACAGAGAACCATGTCAGTAGAGCTGCTTTAGCTGACACTAACAGACTGACACTGACTGATTGACACTGACTGACACTGATTGACTGACACTGACACTGACTGACACTGATTGACTGACACTGACTGACTGACACTGACTGACACTGATTGACTGACAGACACTGACTGACACTGATTGTCTGACACTGACTGACACTGATTGACTGACACTGACTGACACTGATTGACTCACACTGACTGACTGACACTGAATGACTGACACTGACTGACTGACACTGACTGACTGACACTGACTGACACTGACCGACTGACTGACTGACACTGACTGACACAAACTGACACTGACTGACTACTCTCTACTACTCTACTACTCACTCTCTACTACTCTCTACTACTCTCTTTCTATAACTCCCTCTCTAATACTCACTCTCTACTACTCTCTTCTACTCACTCTCTACTACTCACTCTCTACTACTCTCTACTACTCATTCTCTACTACTTCTCTACTAGTCACTCTCTACTACTCACTCTCTACTACTCTCTCTCTACTACTCACTCTCTACTACTCTCTACTACTCACTCTCTACTACTCTCTCTCTACTACTCACTCTCTACAACTCACTCTCTACAACTCTCTACTACTCACTCTCCACTACTCTCTACTACTCTCTACTACTCACTCTCCACTACTCACTCTCTACTACTCTCTTCTACTCTCTCTCTACTACTCACTCTCTACTACTCTCTACTACTCTCTCTCTCTGCTACTCACTCTCTACTACTCACTCTACTACTCACTCTCTACTGCTCTCTACTACTCACTCTACTACTCACTCTCTACTACTCTCTACTACTCACTCTACTACTCTACTACTCACTCTCTACTACTCACTCTCTACTACTCACTCTACTACTCTCTACTACTCACTCTCTACCTCTCTACCTCTCTCTCTACTACTCTCTACCTCTCTACACCTCTACCTCTCTACACCTCTAACTCTCTACCTCTACCTCTCTACCTCTACACCTCTACCTCTACACCTCTACCTCCCTACCTCTCTCTACCTCTCTCTACATGCACACATATGCACATATATATGCATATATATGCATATGCGTTTATATATATGTATGTGTATATATATATATACATATATAAACATATATATCATCTGCATATCTATATAAATACAAATATAAATGCATGCATCCATATACATATACATATACATATATGCATACATATGCATGTTATGTACATGAAAGTTTGAAAAACACTAATACAAGCACAGATAAAAAGCCACCTAGTTACAAACAGAATTGCTTTAACTTAAACGAGGGCGAGACCTATTGCATTTTCAATGCTTGTTTACTTTGGTTCCATCAAGAAGGCATTCAGATTTGTCACACATTTGCCATAAATTCTGAATGTTAGCACTCTAGTTGCTCATTAGATCACTGTAGTAAAGCTACTGCTCACCAGGGAAGTCTGCTGCTGGTACTCAAAGTGCATGTTTCAGTCTGAGTGTCAGAATTTTTTTATGAAATAGAAGAGGGTTTGAGAAGTCAAAATGTACCCTAATTTTTCTTTCTGCAGCACTAATCATAATTACTATGGCAAAATGAACCCTCTCATTTTGTTCCTTAGCAAATTAAATGTTTTAAGTGTTACCACTTTATTCCAATCAAGATGGCTTCAGGTGTGCCATACTTTTGTCATAAGTAAGACTGTTAGCGCTCTAGTTGTTCTTTAGAACACTCTGGGACATTCTGTCATTGGGCTATACTTGGGCTTCATCTGGGTGATATTTGTGATACATTTGGGCTCTTTTATCTCTGGTGGCCATCTTGGGAGACTTATTTGTTAAGAAGTTTCCTAATTTCCTCTTTTACTACAGTCTCCTCAGTAGGAAATACTTTCAGTTTTTTACTTTGATTCCATCAAGAAGGCATTCAGATGTGTCACACATTTGCCACAAATTCTGAATGTTAGCGCTCTAGTTGCTCATTAGATCGCTGTAGTAAAGCTACTGCTCACCAGGGAAGTCTGCTGCTGGTATTGAAAGCGCATGTTTCAGTCTGCATGTCAGAATTTGTTAATGAAATAGAAGAGGATTTGAGAAGTCACTCAAAATGTGCCCTAATTTTTCTTTCTGCAGCACTAATCATACTTTCTATGGCAAAATGAACCCCCTCATTTTGTTCCTTTTTTAAATTAAATGTTTTAAGGGTTACCACTTTATTCGAATCAAGATGGCTTCAGGTGTGCCATGCGTTTGTCATAAGTAGGACTGTTAGCGCTCTAGTTGTTCTTTAGAACACTCTGGGAAGCTGCAGTAGAACACAAAGGAATCAGCTTACAGTCTCTGCCCTTGTTGGATGTACATGTTTTACTGAGAATGTCAGACTTCATTCTCACATGACTGAGAAAGATAATGTGAATTTACTGAAAATATGCTCTCAGTTTAGCTTATAGATCAGCTTCTAAACCTCTGTGGGAAAAGCATGAGAAAATAGTTTTCTCTCAAACATGATTCATGATATCCCAGCAGAAGGCTTTTTCACATGGTAAAATCACCTTAGAACACACCACAATTCCTAAAATGAGTATGGTACCATCAACAAATGATTTATAATGTAACTAAAGTCTTAAAACCTTCTATTAACTGCAATGCTTTTTAATGAGGTGCTATCATGTATATTGGTCCCAAGATGGCTGCCAACACTTCTTGGATGAAGTACTGACAGCCAATCAGATCTCACGATGAGATGTGTGGTTAGGCTCCGCCCAGATATATATGTGATTTTACTCAGGAACTACTGAACGGATTTACACCATTTAAGCAAAAGGCATGACTCTGAACCAAGGTCTACCTTTCTGCCAAATTTGGTGTAATTCCGTTCAGCAGTTCGGGCTGTAGCTGCGTCAACAGGTCCTATGGGAAATTGCATGGGGAAAAAGCGTTTTGGGACCCCACTTTTTTCTCAGCCCCCGCTTGACGAATCACCACGAAACTTTCAGGATAGGAGCGGACCGGAGCTGGCCAAAAGTTTCCATATCCTGATAAATGTATAAATATATATATATATATATATATATATTCACTGAAAAAACCATAGGTTTCACACATGTTATAGTTAGCTGTACATTTCACTCGTAAAAAACCAATGAAATTCCACGTTATAGTTAGTGCAGGCAACTATAACTCACGCGACCGCAATCCTCTGCTGATGATGTCAGATATTACATCACTGATGACATATGTGTCTTTATGAAAAATAAATATTTGTAATATATGTATAGCTAAAGATACAGTATTAGCATCAACAGAGGATTGCGGTCGCGTGAGTTATAGTTGCCTGCACTAACTATAACGTGGAATTTCATTGGTTTTTTACGAGTGAAATGTACAGCTAACTATAACATGTGTGAAACCTATGGTTTTTTCAGTGAATTTGCAAGGTTTTTTAAATGCTAATTCCTTACTATAACGTGTGTGAAACCTATGGTTTTTTCAGTGAATTTGTACGGTTTTTTAAATGCTAAGTTATGTATTTATTTTAAATTTTTGCGCGCACGGTGCGCATCGCGCACCGTGCGTGCGCTGTGGGCGCACGGTGCGCTTCGTGCACCGAGCACCCACGTTGCGCATTTCGTACCGTGCACGCCTCGCTATTTTTTTCAAAATATCAATTGTTTTTTTCTCCCTTGGGGGTCCTTAGATTTATATATTAAATGTGATTGTTAATTTTTTTATTTTTTTTTTATTTTTTTTACCGTACGCGCCGGTAAGCTTACCGTACGCGCACCCCGCGATTTTTAAAAAAAATTATTTAATTTATTTTTCATACATTTTGGTCCTTCGTGAACCCCCTGACGAATGCTAGGGGGTCTGCAACTCTCTTCGTTGCCCCCTTTTCATGTTATTAACCTTTTTTTTTCAGTGCGACAGACAGAAAATGGCGGCCGATACTTCCTGGTTTCGACCGATTCGAATGTTTACTTTGATCTAACAACCAATCAGAATCGCGCTCGCGCACGGCACCGTACGCGTACGGTAAGCTTACCGTAAGCGCACGGTAAGCGCACGGAGCGCGCTTACAGATATATATATTGATTTAAATGCTATTTTCTCAGGAACTACTGAACAGATTTACACCAGACCTACAAAAGGCACTTCCTTGACCTGCGGACTACCTCTCTGCCAAATTACAAGTAATTCTGTTCAGCTGTTCGGGCTGTAGCTGTGTCTAAAGGTCCTATGGAAAAATGCATGGGGAAAACGCGTTTTGGGACCCCCCTTTTTTCTCAGCCCCCGCTTGACGAATCGCCCCGAGACTTTCAGGGTAGGAGCGGAGCGTAGCGCCCCATTAGTTTTGAAAATTTTGCGAGGATTCGTCAACCGGCGCCAAAGTTATTCAAAATAGAATTTTGAGATTTCCTATGGAAACATGGTCCTAACTATAACTATCTACTGGCGACCGCCAGAAGATAATATATATATATATATATCGAAACAATAATTTCTCTGCACCTCCACAGCAATGGCGAACAGAGACGCGAACCCAGCGAAATGAGGTTAAATGGAGGTCTTTATTTTTCTGAACCTCGAACCTGACGCGTTTCGGGCTTCGGAAGCCCTTGCTCACAAGTCAGTTTGAAACAGGTTCGTCATCATTTTTAAATACTTCACAGTGATTGGAATGCTGACACCACGTGATGCATAGACATAGAAAATAGATAAAACACTGCAAAACGTTAATCTTGCGATAGGTCTGTTTTCTCAACATGTGGTTACTCATAACTGCTTAAATGCTTATAAGGTGACCGATTCATTACATGTTACGACCAAACAGTGCTAATAGTACATAAAATTGTCCTAAAAGCCTATAAATATACTAATAAATAGATTTTTTATAAAATTTATATTAAAAAAACGTTTTTTAATTATTGTATACATAGTTAACTAAGCAAAAGATTTTTTGAAATAAAAATCAATGCAAAGATTCAAATGGTCAGAGATATATTACTCTTATGATCGTACACCCGTCCAAACATGTTTCCTATATATATATATATATGAAAGCTCCAAGTTTGCCCGCAGGCAGGACCGCACTCTCCAGCACTCGACCAGCGGGTAAGGTCAACAACTGCAATTCCATGTGATTTCAGTCCATGTGTCAATGATCACAGCCTGACGCGTTTCTGGGCTTCTCGCCGGATGTCAAGCCTCTGATGAGGGTGAGAAGCCCAGAAACGCGTCAGGCTGTGATCATTGACACAAGGACTGAAATCACATGGAAACTTGGAGCTTTCATATATATATATATATATATATATACATATATATATATCTACATATAGTGAAAGTTTCCAAGGCAGCTGATCCCTCACCAGACAGGGCCCATGCGATGTCCAGGTGCTGGAACCCGGTTGTAGATCTAAGAAATTCCGTGTCCGATTGTATCCACACAAAAGACTCGCACACCAGGGTCACTTTTCCAAAATTAAAGTGAATTTAACTGCAACGCGTTTCGACCAGGACTGTCTTCTTGTAAAGAAGACCATCCTAGTCAAAATGCGTTGCCATTAAATACACTTTAATTTTGGAAAAAGTGACCCTGGTGTGCGAGTGTACAACTATATTTTTTCGATATTTTTGTACTTACCTGTTATATAGGGAGTCGATATTTTTGCAAGCTATATTTTTGCATCAATACTTTTTCACTTCTATATTTTTAACATCGATGTTTTGTCTATTTTGTCAGTGAACCCATTGTTACTATGCAAAATATCACTCCGTCTCCATTCTTTTTGCCAATGCCAGGTGAACCTTTATTAGAGTGGTCCAAGTGGAAAAAATTATTCAATAACTATTTGAAGGTATGTGGGGCAAACTCTTCTGCTGAAAAAAAAAGCTTCTTTACTCCTACATTGTCAGGGTTCTGAGGGGCAAAACGTTTTTGAACACCTTCCAGAGTTATTTGATGATGAGGAAAGTGAAGCAGCATCCGCATCAACGAATAGGAGATACAATTGGACAGGCACTATTTACCTAAAGTATCTATAATTTTAGAAAGGTATACTATTGGTATGTGTGCACAACAGCCAGATGAATTTTTACCTTATTTTGGACAGTTAGCTTCCACATGTAACTTTGTGGGGAGTACAGATGAGCAAATAAGAAATCAATTCATGTTGAGATGCGCCAATGACAAGGTCAGGGAAGGTCTGTGGTTGAAAGGAGATCCTAAACTCAGTGAGGTGGTGCTAGTGTCAAAACAAATTGAACATTCCCAGGCATGTGTTGTGGAATTACGTCAAGATTTTACTTTTAAAAAACTAGTTGTAGTATGAAAAAAAGATACTTCCAAAAAAATAAAGGAGCGTGTTTTAGATGTTGTAATGTGGGCCATTGGGTCAACAGCAAGGAGTGTCCCACTCTCAAGTATTTGTGGGAAAAAAGAACCTTATGCAAGAGTTGCAAGAGCAGATCGAGCTTTAAAACTGGGGATAAGGATTAAGGAAAAACCAATGAAGTAAATGTGTTGAACCTTTCTTGGAGAGAATGGAGATGTTGGGCACCCTACTGATGTAGTTCGGGTGAATGATGTTCATGTTGAAATGATGATGAATTCAGGCATTTGTAGCTGGCTCCATCAGACATTGTTGGATATAAAGCTAAATCCCAATGGCAATCCCTAAATTCAAGTTCAAGCTAATTGTGTCAATGAGTTTCCTGAGCATCAAGTGTGTGTGTTTCCCTCTAAAATAGGGTGTTTGAAATATTAGTTGCATGAAATAAAACTCAAACCTGGTGTCATTCCTTTTTCTTGCAAAGTGAGGAATATTCCTGATAGCGTGAGAGAAACAGTCAAGAAGGAATTGGATAGGGTCCGTGGTGATGGTGTGATTTAACAGGTGGAGGCGACGGAGTGGTTAGCCTCCATGGTGGTAGCTAGTTAGGCTAACAATGAGATCAGGTTATGCATTGATTTGAGAGAGTTAAATAAAACAGTTATTGGAGACAGATTTCCCCTTCCGAACGTATAATGGAGATGGTGAGTATGCTTTCAGGTGGCTCACCACTTTGTATATCACCTCAGTGTATCATCAGGTTAGGTTACAGAGCGTTCAAAGGATGACTTTACTTCATTTATCACACCTTTTGCTACATTCAAGGTTAACCGCATGCCTTTTGGTCTGTGTTCCGAAGGCTCAGTATTCCAGAGATTGATGACAAGGATGTTTGATGACATGGAATGAGTCCAATTTTTCGAGGACCATATTTAATTATTTGGATGTGACAAGCAGCAGCATTTGGGAAGGCTTAGAAAAGTACTTGCTATTTTGAATGAGAATGGTGTGACACTCATGGCTAAGAAGTGAACGTTTGCCCAAGAAGAGATTGAGTACTTGGGACATGTTATCTCAGTCAAAGTTGTTAGGCCTAAAAATTATTTGGTAAATACCATTCTTAATTTGTCAAGACCAGAAAGGAAGGAAGATGTACAAATGTTTTTGGGAATGGCAGAGTTTTTTTCCCGTTTTGTGCCAAATTTTGCAAGTAGGTCTTGAGCGTTGAGAGGTTTGTTGCGGAAGAGGATATTTTTAGTTGGGGCGATCACTGTGAAAAAAGAGGGGCATATTTACAAGCCCATTGCGTGACTTTTGTGTCGCCGGTGCGTCACTTTTGTGATGCAGCTGCGGCGTAAATGTGTTGGCCCATTTACAACATGACGCATCTAGAGAGAATTGCATCATGTAGTAAAGCCCTGCGTCACATTATACCTGCACCAGGTATAATGTATGCAGGGTGGGCGTTACCTCGCAAAAAGCCATGTAGAACTGACACAGTGAATCTACAAGATTTCACTGCGTCACTCTACGCCTTCACTTTGCCAAAATCCCTACGCCTGGTCTGAGGCGTAAGGAATGACGCATGGCTTTTTGAACGGGACTCGCCCATCTATTATGGCGCATTGCTGGAGTTGAGTCACTTTCATGAGCAACTCCAACAATGTGTCACTTTTGCGCCAACTGATGCATTAGCATTTCTGACGCATCTGTTAATCCTTGCGCCATGGAGCACTGTATTGTAAATACATCAAATCCATAGTGGCAGAAGGACATTCGGCGCTGACGCAAGGAAACTGACGCATCTATGCAGATGCGTCAGTTCCCTGTAAATCTGCCCCAGAGTTTTGGGATATTAAGGCAAGTATGAAGGGAGATCAGAAA
Source organism: Triturus cristatus (assembly GCF_964204655.1). Taxonomy (NCBI): domain Eukaryota; kingdom Metazoa; phylum Chordata; class Amphibia; order Caudata; family Salamandridae; genus Triturus; species Triturus cristatus. The sequence goes on along the minus strand of NC_140585.1, from coordinate 1,269,743,305 downwards.
TTAGGTAACTTCATCCTAGGAATGTTTTGTTCTATCTCTACAAATGCTAGTGATAAAGGGTTTGGAGCAATTTTAAAGCAGGTTCGGGGTAATGAAGAGGTCATCATCGCCTTCGCTTCTAGGGCTCGGAACGGGTCAGAGTCAAGGTATTCCACCATTGAGAAAGAGGGACTGCTGTGTATTGGTCTATAAAGAAATGTAAGAAGTTCTTGTGGGGACAAATATTCAAGGTGTATACCGATCATAAACCATAACATAAAGTTTTTGAGAAGAAGGGGCTGGATTCTGTTTCCAGTGGCATTTGCAAATGGGTTGTGTCACTGCAAGATTTCCACTTTAATGTGGTGTATGTGCACGGGGCATTGAACAAGCAGCTGGCTGTCTTTCAAGATTAGCAGTGTCAGAGGGTAAGAGATAATCAATGGAAGATTGCTGGGTAGATTAAGACACTCAAGTGTGTAAGGTAACAGAGGAGAGCATCCTGGAAACTGAGTGGTTAGACAAATTAAGCAAGGACAGTCTGTTGTGTAGTATGCAAGTTAGAGTTCTCAGAGGAGGACCCTGGGATGTATCCAATGAAGGTGCAAAGGTATTTTGTAGGGTGAAAGAGGAGTTGTTGGTGAATAATGGATTGGTCATTAGGAATTTGAGAGTGGTACCTCCGGAAGATGTGAGTAGAAGTTTAATAGATCTTGCACATATTTGACATCTCAGAATGAGAAAGATAAAATAATGTTTGAGAGGTGATTACAGGTGGCCAGGGATGGATTTCCAGGTGGAACGTATTGTAAGAGAATATATGGAGTGTTCTATGAGTGACAAGACCAAGAAAGTAAGATCAACACCTATGGTTGTAGATAGGCTCCAGTGCCACCTTGGGAGGGCGTTGCCCATGACACATTAGGGCCTGTAAGTGTGGGATCGAGGTCTATTTATTTATTGGTGCTTATGGATATGTTCTCCCGATGGCCTGAGGTGTTCAATTTACTTCAAGTACAATGGAAGGATTCTTAATGTGAATGGGGTACTCCACACAAAAAGTGTTCATAAACGTTTGAAATGGTGGAGAAATTCCATAGAACCTTGAGGGAGGGTTTACAACTGGCAAGAATGAGTGGACAAGATTGGAAGGAGGAGTTATGGAAAAGGGCTGAGGCCTATAGGTTCTCCCCCATGCTACCAATGGACAGTGTCCTTTTGAGTTGTTTTGTAGAGGACACAGCCCAGTTCGATGACTTGTCCCTTTTGGGTGAAGAAAAATGTTGGTCAGGATGAATTTGGTTGGCTGGAATGAAGTCGCAAGTTGAAGGATGAGTGTGTGGTAAGGGAGAAGGGTAAATAAGCACAAAGGAAACAGACATATAATCTGTGTAAAGGGGTCGTGGATGTGAAGGTGCAAGTATGACATGTGGTGCTGGTTAGGCACCTGGGAGCATGCTGTAGCACACTCTCCAAGTTCACCAAGCCTCTTAAGGTTGTGATACTGCATAAAAGTACAGTGAAGTTTGGAACCGTAGACAGGTTGTTGTGGTCACTTGATCACATTGGATGATGTAATGAGGGTGATAATTGTAGTTATCACATTGTATCTATCTCACTGAAAGGGTTTTCATCTGTTGTTATGATGCATAGTTATCAAATCTTGTGCTATTGTTAAATCCATGTTTTGCTGTGATTCATTTTTATATATTTGACATATTATACCTCTCATCTGTTTCATCTTTTGTTTGATATTATGGTGTAACCTGGTGTTTGTTTCCCTTGTTTTGTTCCTGTCTCCTTTCTCGTCTTCTGTGATATCATTTGTAATGTTTGGGGGAGGTTGTGTGGCATCTTACTTGTGCCTAGGTCATAGGTATTCAATGTTTCAGATTCCAGGAGGGTGGTTAAGTGAGGAGAAGCTGGTGTAAGTTGGTTAGATGGAAGCTGGGGTCCTGTTTCCTGGATAAATCATTCTTTTGGACCTTATGCTCTCTCAGTTTGTGTGTTATTTTGGAGCCTTACTACAAGGAGGGTATTATCTACGATGTGTATGGTGCAATCCAGTGGCGAGACTGGTGGTTAGCGACAACTGAAAATGGGTTGTAAGGATCCAGGTATTTCGCTTACACCAACGGGCAGAGTACCCACTGATATTCATTGCAGAATCTGACCAGTCTTTCAGAACAGACAGAGTCTTTTGTGGCTTGTGCATTGTATTTTGCAATAATAGTATGGCTGGTGTTGTTTTATAAGTACACTGTGCTTGTGATTCAGAATGGTGGTGCCTCTGGTGTGATGGATAGCTATTCTCACTTCCATTCTCCTAAAATGTGCCACTGCAAATGTTTTCTGCATTCCCAATACCCAATTTAGCTCCTATAAATATTTTTCTCAGCTTAACTTGGGGCTTCCGATACCCATAACCAGAAACCTTCCCTACAAAAGGACACCTGAAGAACTTAGCCTATCAGACTTTGGACATGAACACTGCCAGTAAAATCTTCCCCTCAGCAGGAACATCAATAATATATCACAAGGGAAATGTGGGCCCAATACTTTTCCCTGGCCATTTTGTGCTATTTCCCTTCTCTCTCTTTGTCTTCTGTGGGGAAAGCTTAGGCGATGCCCTTTAAATCAGTGCCATGGTACCTGAAATTCAAAGTCAGTCATTACTGTTATAAGGCTCTGGTTTTGCCTGCTGAGCCTACAACTTTAAATATATACCGGCACTAGTACTGTGGTCGGTTAATACTTCAGAAGAAGAAAACTGTACATGCATGAAGTAAAATACAGGCCAGTTGCATAATCCTCTGTTGCTTATGACTAGGACTTGGCCAATACATGTGGGACATCCTCAGTTGGTGTGCCCTGTAGAGCAGTGATACTCAAAGAACAGCTCTGGGGCTGCATCCCGGGGGTTGCATGCGGCTCTCCTGACCTTTACATGCAGCTCCCTGGTCTAGAGCAGCACTGGGATGCTGTTCACTTGACCCAGCACTAACATTAAAAAGATGTTGAATAAACAGGCAAGCCTTTATTTAAAGGTTATTTGAAGTTAAAGAAAGGAAGTAACTAGGAAGTCCTACACCACTTAACTTTAGGAACACCTTCATTTTCAAAGACATCTTGCAGCAAAAGAGTAAAAATATGACAAGGTCTCTTCATAAATCAAAACAATATGTATTTCATTAACATGTAGAACCATTTCATCTTAGTACATCAGTTTATATCAGTACATTGAAAAGTATTTTTTAAAGTGTTAGTTTTCAAATATGAATTTAGAAGCATTTATTTTACCCCCACACTGACAACAATACCAATCGTGAACTAAGAGGCAAGCCAGTAGTTATGTGCACTCTATGGGCCGCCTGGGTTCCTATTCTACATGAATAACATTATAGTTTATTAAAATCAAACACAGAAGGTTTTGTACAACACACATCCTGAAGGAATGTATTTTGAGCTCCTCTTATATGTGTTAATGCCGAAAAAGGAGGAAAAGTGAAATAAACAATTGCCTAGGATTTCACAATTTGATAAAGTGGGGATGCTGGGATTAATCCCAGGTTTTCTGGTTTCGCTTTATGTAATTCATTCACTAGATGTATGCTTCCCCTATATCCACTATACATCCCCCCGTCATTCCTGCCGGCCAACCACCCAGCTAGTATCTCCCTTCGGCCTTCAGTCACATCACAAACCAAACTTTGTAGCCCCTAGGAAAATGTTTGCGAGTACCCCTGCTGTAGAGTAATAGAAATGGGAGTCCTTTCAGAGCTTTGTATCTCAGACGCTAGGCCTATGATTTTCTGTAACCAACCTACTAGTATAAAGGTCAGTTTGCAAAATACCAAGAGATATGGTAAAAATTGGTGCTCCAACTGCAACCACTTTTACAGAATGCATTGTATGTACATCTGTCATCCTATCCTAAATCATTCGTAGATAAGCATTTACATCAAACAGCCCTCTTTTTATTGCCAATTCGTGACAGTAATGACATCTGTTTTCTTTTCTTTTATATTAAAGTAAACGCAATTTCCATTGCCATTACTAGCTGCTGATGTAAAACCGGTGAGCTAATAATAAGAATGTATTCAGTAGGCAGTGATCAAAACAGCGCTCTAGTCATAAGTGAGAAGATAACAGAGCACAGAGAACAGCTTACTTAATTTTAACTACCAGCCTAAATTGTTCATGCACAATATTGAATTTATGACTGAAAAACGCACAAGGAACATTAGGGTTATGGTGAAAATCGAAGGCACTTGGAGCAAACTGTATAACCTTGGAGCACGTATTAACCTTGTTATTATGTTGTGGTATGCTAGTATAGGACTTAATTTGAAAAATACGTCTTTTACCTGGAATTATAGCTTTTCCTCTGGAGTAATCTGGAATATATTTAAGCAGAACGAATTAAAACGTTTGCTGTCCACGCACGTTGACACACTTTAGCTTTATGGAAATACAGCTTTAGCAGTGCCCCTGTATGCCTGTAGATCGCCACCTTGGTCGGGGAGAAAATATGAGCTCTTTGGTGGCTGACGAGTGGCCAACTGGATAATTGCTAAAAGTGAATATATCTTGAATGACAGAAAAGTCTGCACCTGGAGATATCACTGCCTGCACAGCTCAGCGACTCCTTCACTCTGCTTTTCTAAAAATGACTTTACATTAAACGAGAAGGGTTGTTACAAATCTTTCTGCAAAGCCATCAGTGCATGTGGGCATACTAAAGAAAAGGACTAAGGGAAATATGAGCATCAACCAGCGATAATTATTGCTAAGCGCACTTAGCGCTAGGATAATTATCGCCGGCTAGCGTGGATTTTTATCGCTGAGATAGCGTGCTATTAGCAACGCTTATCTCAAAAGCGATAAAAATCCTCTCGCTAACTGCCTAACGTGAGATTATCGCTGGAAACCCAGCGATAATCTCACGCAATGTGGCGTTAGCTTGATGATAGGGACTCACAAACTTAGCCATGATATCCACCTTCCATAGGATATCATGGCTAAGTCAGTCCTGAAGCAGGCGTAAGGAAAGTAGCGATAACAGGGGTTATCGCTACTTTTCTTGCCGCTATGCTTCATAGCGTGGGGCTTGATGATAGGAGAAATGTCGCTTAGCGAAATTTCTCCTGTCATGTCAGGTCAGGAACGCCCACTTTGCATCTCATTAGAGATGCAAAGCTGGGCGTTAGGAATTCCGACGCTAACGCAAGTTTTCACGCGTCAGCGTGAGCTTGCTAATTAGGCGATAAAATTATCGCTGCTTTTCGCCCGAAAACGGCCGCAAAAGTGGCGATAATTCTATCGCCTCGCCTTGCTGATATGCCCTGTAGGAGAGTGGAATCTGACTAATGGTTGCCCCCAACTTTTTGCCTGGTATTTGAGTGGTTTTTGACTAGTCTGGCTGGGATCCTGCTATCCAGGACCCCAGCCTATCTGCATTCTCCCTAAAACTGATGTAAGTACCTTAGGTACAAACCTAATTGGATGCTGGGCATGCCCTACCAGTCCCTTGTAGATGGTACCCTAGGTACCCAGGGCATAGGTCCCCCAGTAGGCCTACCAGGGCTGCAGCACTTATTGTGCCACCCTGGGACAGCCACCCAAACTGACACCACCAGAACACTACTGTAGTCTGGGTAAGATGGTGCTAGCACCCCTTACAGGGATGTAGGTACCCTATATCCCACACCATTACAACACATATACTCTCATAGGTCACCCCTATGGCAGGCCCTGGTAATCCTACAGGGCTGGGTGCTGAGGTATGTGTGACGGGGGACCCCTACGTGAGTAGGACCTCTCTGCAACCTTCGTAAAATCGTTACTGGGTTGTTTGTAGTGTAGCCATACCATATACTCTTAACCGCATTATCAGTAAATCGCGTCATCGCGATAACTTGAGAATGGCTACACAGAACCATATCGTGTTTGGTGTCAAACATGAAGGAATCATACCCCCAGTCCAGCCATGGGCATGAGGGTATGATTCCCCCTTGTTAGAAGGGCGATATGGGAAAAGCGGTAGAATTTAGACACCAATTTAAAAGTGCACAAGTTACACAAAATGGCTACTGCCCGCCACCTACACGACCCTGGCTGGCTGTTGCTGGGGAAAACCCCAGCCTCGCCAGCTGGACAATAGGGATCCTGTGACAGGGAGGTGCTAGCATCTCCCCAGACAGGATAATGTGGATTGGAACAGGGTGGGTGCACCAAATGTCCATTCATAGTTGCACGTAGGCAGCTGCAGAGCCCCAATTCTGCATACACCGCCTGGAACCGGTTCAGGGGCATCCTGCATCTCGCCCAGGCGGGAAACACACAAAGGGGAGTGGGTGTAGCCACCCTTTCCCGCCTCTACTCTGATTGGTAGGCTCTAGTTGGGACCATCCCCTAATCTTGGGGATATATGTGAATAACTTGGCCCCAGAGCCTTAGATTAATCCAGAACTTTACAGAACTGACCTTCGACGAGCTGCTGCCCAGCTGACTGAAGAAATCTCCCTTGGTATAAAGGAGTTATCACCCTGCTTGGCAGGCACCTGAAAGACTGCAAGATACCCGGTTGGAACTTCGCTGCTCTCACGAACTTCGACGTCTTCCAGCAACCTTGAGGTGGGTCTCCAGAGCATCCCAGAGTCCTGTGAGCGTGCCCAGCAAGTCTGAGCACCGTGGACCACGTGGGTGCCGAGATCCCTGCATACCCCGAGACCCTGGCCACCTCTTGCATAGCACACAACCCCGACCAGTGGGGAGGTTGTGCTTTGGCCCATTTCTGAGCCAACCTTCAAGCAGCATCTGTGCCAAATCTCAGCTCCCTAGCCTGCTCCGGTGACCCGTGGGAGCCCTTTTACGCACTCCATATTGCTGCTTTCCACGGTCCCTTGTCACTCGACTTGTGGGCCCTGGCGGAGGACAATCTTCACATCCAAGAGTTCCCCTAGTTGCTCCAGGCCCGCTCTGCAATCTCTCCAAAGGAGAGCACCCTCAGACCTCGTCGGTCTGCACCAGCAGCTGCTTTGTTCATCTTGCGTGGGTTGTGGTTGCCAAGGCTTAGTGGATCCAATCAGGACACTAACACCGCAGCAACCCTCATCTGACGTGGGACAGTTGCCCTCCAGAAGCTGGCTTTCCTTGAAGCCTCCCGGAGTCCGTGACTGCAGAGCCAAGCTGCATCTACCTCACCTGAAGCACCCGACATCGAAGGGCTCCTTGCTGTGAGCCCCCTGGTCACTGTGCTGTGACCCAGACTCTGTCCCCTCTGCTTTAAGGTTCTTCTCTACATTTTCTACATCTTAGATCTTCACGACTTCATCGACGCTTTCAGCTAGCAGCAGTTTGGACTCCTTTTCCATTGAAAATCAGCCCGCGACCCGACACCAGAATCGACCTATGCACCCGGCTTCCCTGGGGCAGGTAACAGTGGTACTTCGGTACTCCCGTGGTGGTGGGCTCTCCAAAGCCTTAAGTCTCAAGCCTTAACTTTGTACTACTGCTAGAAGTGTCTTTAAACTTTAAATATTCAACCGCGACATTCTCCATAGGCTAACATTGCGATCCCGATAGCAGCTCTTTGCACTGCACGCGTCTCCCGTGGGTCCCCTTCCTCTTAACTGTGGGTGGATTCGGAAGGGGCAAGCGATCCTGAATGCCCTAGGCATTGCCTGTAGAATTGTCGTGGTTCTTATACCACTATTTTAGTATATGGTTTGGTCCCCCCCTGGGGCCCATTGATTTCTGTGCTATTTATTGTGTTTATAAATGCTTGTTTGAAGTGTAACTTTGCCACTAGCCACATAAAGTGACTGTGGGATTCTGTCTAGAATAAATACATATATTTTATATATATACCTGTTTGGGCTACTCTTTCATTTGGTCATTCAAGAGGTTATTATGGTAAAACAATAAGCTTAACACTCCTTCAAGACTTAGCCTGAAGGCTGCTCTCCACAAATACCACTAGGATAGCTTTCTTTAAAGGTTGTCTCAAACCTATCATCAATAAGAGTCGAATTGGACTGGTGCAAGGTGTTCCTATAACTAGGAACAGCATATGCCAGGCCAACTTCTCACATTGGTGTGCAGCGGTTGGATTCAAGCTTGCCATTGTTTTACCAGATAACAAATTGAATTTCTAAAGTGAAAGCCACTTGGTACCAAAGGTACATATAAATTCAAGCTAGAATACAATAAGTTCTACTGAACTTAGAGTTGTGTGTAGAGGGTTTAGCACACCTTGACTACAACTCAAGAGAGGGTTCAGTAGGCCACACTTAGTGTAGGTAGATACATCACTACACTAGACATGTCTTCAGGTGCAGGTGCCACTAAGGCTCTGGAAGGACCCCAAAGGGTCCCAGTCGATAAGTATGATCATCTCTCCTTTGCTGAGCTCAGGGAGATGTGCACCCTTAGAAAACTGAAGACAAACAAAGGTGCCAACACCCAACGCCTCAGGGAAATCCTGCTCATAGCAGACTTTATGGAGACCATAGGGTCTGGTGGGGTAGACAGGTTGGGTGGGCATCCATCAGAAGAGGACCCTCCAGTAGGGGACTCTGATGAGGACCAGGAAGAGGATGAAAGTCCTGACCTGGAAGAAACAAACCACTCACAACATGGAGGTGATGGCCCAAGAGGCACTCCCTCCATCCCTAAAAGGAGAGTGGTGGATCCAAGAAGGAACAGATCCCCCTCAGAGGGATCCAACCATTCTGGGAGATCCAAAGGGTCCTCTGCCTCTTCTCAGAGAAGAGAATCCTCTCATGAGAGGAAATGCAGACTGATCAAATTTGAGCAGGCTAAGCTTCAGCTTAAAAGAGAACAGTTAGCATTGGACAGGGAAGCCCTGGAGCTTCAGAAAGCTTCAAGAAAGTGGGGTCTAGAGACCCCTGGTGGAAGTGATGAAACCCCTAGAGTTAGAGAGAGAGTCCCTGACAATAGGAACCTCCACAAGATTGTGCCCCCCTATAAGACAGGGGATGATATCCACAAATGGATCTCTGCTCTTGAGAGGGCCTGTAAAGTACAAAGGGTCACAGTAGAGCAGTGGGCAGCAATCCTGTGGCTCTCCTTTGCAGACAAAGGAAGAGACAAGCTCATCTCTGTAAGAGAAGAGGATGCTGATGATTACTATATCCTGAGAGATGCTTTAATAGATGGGTTTGGCTTAACCACTGATCAATACAGACTTAAGTTCAGAGACACCCAAAAAGCACAGGATCAGGATTGGGTAGACTTTGTTGATTGTGCAACCAAGGCATTGGAAGGTTGGTTAAATGGCAGTAAAGTTAATGATTATAAAGGATTGTATAAACTCATAATGAGGGAGCGGATTCTTAATAATTGTCATAACCAACTCTTACACCAGCACCTGGTGGACTCTGATCTGACCTCTCCCCAAGAATTGGGAAAGAAGGCAGACAAATGGGTCAGAACCAGGATCAGGCCCAAGAACCAAGGTGGTGACCAGAAGAAAGATTCTACAAAACCCAAAGAGAAAGGAGGGGATAATAAAACAGAAAAGTTCCCTGAAGAGCCACAAAAACCCAGTGCTGGGGGTGGGTCCCAAAATCCTTCCTCTTCAAAAAGAAACCATATTGCCATGTGTGTCAGAAGCCTGGCCACTGGAAAACTGACTCCAGTTGTCCAAAGAATGGCAATAAAGAAAATATTCCTCCAAGTACAGCTCCAACACCTCCTGTTGCTACTAGTAGTAATCCCCCAGGTGGTGGGAGTGCACCCAAAAACTTAGTTGGGTTTTCTTGGGGAACGCAGGTGGACCCTGGCCTAACCAGATCCCCTACACAAGCAACTCTAGTCTGTGATGGTGGCATGGGGTTTGCCAACTTTACCATGAGCCCCAGTATTCTGGGCAGGTACAGACAAGAGCCCATGATCAATGGTCAGAAGGCTGTGGCCTATAAGGACACAGGGGCCAGTGTCACCATGGTGACCAAGAGGCTAGTGCCCCTAGAACAGCTTTTACCTGGGTTTAGCTACCAGGTGACCAACATAGATGGACTCAGGACAGACCATCCCATGGCAGTGGTAAATCTCAGCTGGGGAGGGGTCACTGGCCCAAAGAGAGTGGCAGTGTCCCCAAACTTGCCTGTAGATTGTCTACTGGGGAATGATCTGGAAATCTCAGCCTGGGCTGAGGTTGACCACAAGGCCCATTTGAAAATGGTAGGAATCCCTGAGAGAGTGGATGAGGCCCTAAGGGCCTCACCTCCACCCCAGGAGAAAATAGAAAGAGTGAAGCCTGAAACTATGGATCACTCTACCCAAACAGAGAGCATAGGGGAAGAGGAACAGTCCTCCCCCCACCAGACTACAGGTAAGGGTCAAGTTTCTCAGGGAACTGATCCTGCCCCTTGTGAAGTAACTGCCCCAGAAGTGGACAGGCCTGGCCTGCCCACCTCTCTGATGGCAGGGGACCCTTCCAAGGTGGTACCAAGTCTGGAGCAGGTATCCTGCCCCTCTCTACCCTGATTCCGTCAGCCCAGGGCTGCAGAGGTCAGGGAGGTCAGTGGACCCTTAAGGGGCCCCTGTGCAGAGGAACCCCCTCATCAGCAGATTAGGGACACCCAGCAGAGTAGTTTCAGCCAGGTGAATATTCCTCTACAAACTGAGGGATCCCCCTTACCCTTAGGTATAGGCACCCCTCAAATGGATGATGTTGAGCACAGGGAAACCTGGGGCATAGTTGCCCCAAACCTTCCAGTGCCCTCCACTATTCCAACCAAAGGGATCCGACCCCCAGCTGTAGGCAGCCAGAGGTTGACCCTTAGGGCCAGATATGACACAATCATGGGCAGAAAGGCTTCCATAGTGGCCAGTGATCTGAGGAGGTTGAGACCAACCCAAGTAGGGCCTCACTTCCAGACTCAGACACCCCACCAGCCCACCTCTGACCCAAAAACCAATACAGGTAATTTCCCTAGACTTTGGAGAAACTCTAGAACCCATTGGGGTAATATTTCCCAAGTGGACCATGAGACAGGGAGCAACCATGCTAGTGCAGGTTCTTCCTTATATGGCCACTCAGGAAATAAAGGCTTATCTGGACAAGGTTAGCCTTATCTCCTTTCGTTTGGGGGGGGGGGGGGGGTTATGTAGGAGAGTGGAATCTGACTAATGGTTGCCCCCAACTTTTTGCCTGGTATTTGAGTGGTTTTTGACTAGTCTGGCTGGGATCCTGCTATCCAGGACCCCAGCCTATCTGCTTTCTCCCTAAAACTGATGTAAGTACCTTAGGTACAAACCTAATTGGATGCTGGGCATGCCCTACCAGTCCCTTGTAGATGGTACCCTAGGTACCCAGGGCATGGGTCCCCCAGTAGGCCTACCAGGGCTGCAGCACTTATTGTGCCACCCTGGGACAGCCACCCAAACTGACACCACCAGACCACTACTGTAGTCTGGGTAAGGTGGTGCTAGCACCCCTTACAGGGATGTAGGTACCCTATATCCCACACCATTACAACACATATACTCTCATAGGTCACCCCTATGGCAGGCCCTGGTAATCCTACAGGGATGGGTGCTGAGGTATGTGTGAGGGGGGACCCCTACGTGAGTAGGACCTCTCTGCAACCTTCATAAAATCGTTACTGGGTTGTTTGTAGTGTAGCCATACCATATACTCTTAACCGCATTATCAGTAAATCGCGTCATCGCGATAACTTGAGAATGGCTACACAGAACCATATCGTGTTTGGTGTCAAACATGAAGGAATCATACCCCCAGTCCAGCCATGGGCATGAGGGTACGATTCCCCCTTGCTAGAAGGGCGATATGGGAAAAGCGGTAGAATTTAGACACCAATTTAAAAGTGCACAAGTTACACAAAATGGCTACTGCCCGCCACCTACACGACCCTGGCTGGCTGTTGCTGGGGAAAACCCCAGCCTCGCCAGCTGGACAATAGGGCTCCTGTGACAGGGAGGTGCTAGCATCTCCCCAGACAGGATAATGTGGATTGGAACAGGGTGGGTGCACCAAATGTCCATTCAGAGTTGCACGTAGGCAGCTGCAGAGCCCCAATTCTGCATACACCGCCTGGAACCAGTTCAGGGGCATCCTGCCCCTCGCCCAGGCGGGAAACACACAAAGGGGAGTGGGTGTAGCCACCCTTTCCCGCCTCTACTCTGATTGGTAGGCTCTAGTTGGGACCATCCCCTAATCTTGGGGATATATGTGAATAACTTGGTCCCAGAGCCTTAGATTAATCCAGAACTTTACAGAACTGACCTTCGACGAGCTGCTGCCCAGCTGACTGAAGAAATCTCCCTTGGGATAAAGGAGTTAACACCTGAAAGACTGCAAGATACCCGGTTGGAACTTCGTTGCTCTCACGAACTTCGATGTCTTCCAGCAACCTTGAGGTGGGTCTCCAGAGCATCCCAGAGTCCTGTAAGCGTGCCCAGCAAGTCTGAGCACCGTGGACCACGTGGGTGCCGAGATCCCTGCATACCCCGAGACCCTGGCCACCTCTTGCATAGCACACGACCCCGACCAGTGGGGAAGTTGTGCTTTGGCCCATTTCTGAGCCAACCTTCAAGCAGCATCTGTGCCAAATCTCAGCTCCCTAGCCCGCTCCGGTGACCCGTGGGAGCCCTTTTACGCACTCAATTTTGCTGCCTTCCGCGGTCCCTTGCCACTCGACTTGTGGGCCCTGGCGGAGGACAATCTTCACATCCAAAAGTTCCCCCTGGTTGCTCCAGGCCTGCTCTGCGCTCTCTCCAAAGGAGAGCCCCCTCAGACCTCGTGGGTCTGCACCAGCAGCTGCTTTGTTCATCTTGCGTGGGTTGCGGTTGCCAAGGCTTAGTGGATCCAATCGGGACACTAACACCGCAGCAACCCTCATCCGACGTGGGACAGTTGCCTTCCAGAAGCTGGCCTTCCTTGAAGCCTCCCGGAGCCCGTGACTGCAGAGCCAAGCTGCATCTACCTCACCTGAAGCACCCGACATCGAAGGGCTCCTTGCTGTGAGCCGCCTGGTCACTGTGCCGTGAACCAGACTCTGTCCCCTCTGCTTTCAGGTCCTTCTCTACATTTTCTACGTCTTAGATCTTCACGACTTCATCGACGCTTTCAGCTAGCAGCAGTTTGGACTCCTTTTTCCATTGAAAATCAGCCCGCGACCCGACACCAGAATCGACCTATGCACCCGGCTTCCCTGGGGCAGGTAACAGTGGTACTTCGGTACTCCCGTGGTGGTGGGCTCTCCAAAGCCTTAAGTCTCAAGCCTTAACTTTGTACTACTGCTAGAAGTGTCTTTAAACTTTAAATATTTAACCGCGACATTCTCCATAGGCTAACATTGCGATCCCGATAGCAGCTCTTTGCACTGCACGCGTCTCCCGTGGGTCCCCTTCCTCTTAACTGTGGGTGGATTCTGAAGGGGCAAGCCATCCTGAATGCCCTAGGCATTTCCTGTAGAATTGTCGTGGTTCTTATACCACTATTTTAGTATATGGTTTGGTCCCCCCCGGGGCCCATTGATTTCTGTGCTATTTATTGTGTTTATAAATGCTTGTTTGAAGTGTAACTTTGCCACTAGCCACATAAAGTGACTGTGGGATTCTGTCTAGAATAAATACATATATTTTATATATATACCTGTGTGGGCTACTCTTTCATTTGGTCATTCAAGAGGTTATTATGGTAAAACAATAAGCTTAACACTCCTTCAAGACTTAGCCTGAAGGCTGCTCTCCACAGCTACCACTAGGATAGCTTTCTTTAAAGGTTGTCTCAAACCTATCATCAATAAGAGTCGAATTGGACTGGTGCAAGGTGTTCCTATAACTAGGAACAGCATATGCCAGGCCAACTTCTCACATGCCCCTAAATATTTCTAGGGGAGTACCCACACGCACAATCTGAAGTTAATTTCCCGACCATCATTTTCAATATGTTTTCAAGGCAATGTTGTGTTAGGGCTTTTCTGAGTGACAATTTAGAAGACTATAAAGCATATGGAAAGGAGTGGAGCGGAGCTTTGATGTTAATGCCCCAAGGAATTTGGTGCTCCTACCCCCTCCTCATCAAACCTGGTCAACAAAACAATACATTCAATATTAAGTAAAGCACATTAGGCTCCACAAACAGGACAGAGAATGTTTTGGTATCAAACCATAAAAATATATTAATGGTTAACGGAGGCAAAAATCGGATAAGTATCAATTAAAAATCTAAATGTGTATGCAGCAAATAAAATACGATTCAAGTTAAATAAAAATCTTATAAATCCAAGGAGGATTCAAAGTGGAGTCACCTCAAGGGGAAAAACACAGAAAAGTCAATACCCTCCCTGAGAGAGTACACTAAGATATCCTACTCTGCACAGCTTTGTTCCGCTCTGAATTGATTTCATCTGCAGTGAAAACACACAAACTCCAACATTTTACACACCTAGACACAGTTCTCATAAGACTGTCCAATAAGGTTAAAATGAAATTATACAATGAAATACTCCATAGTTTGTCAAGGTTTATTCACATTACAAGCGTCTCTCTGCATCCTTCAAACCTATCCTATCTGTAGCAAGATAAGATACATGAACTTGTATGCACTCTGCAGGGGTCAAAGAACAGAAAATATTTCTTCACATGGGAAAGAAGGAAAAACACTATCATGTTCGATAATTAGAACTCCAGCTTACCTAGAAATAAAATGTTCAGGTGTCACAAAGCAAGATGGCAAACAACATTAGACATTTAATATGCCCACATTAGATTTAGTCAATCTAAACATGAATAAACATAATTCTTCTCTATAAATAGCATTGGAGTGACTATGTGTTAATATCATGGTAATGCAAACATTTAATATATAAAAAAACTTCCATTCCACTGAGCCAGCATTCTAGCTAAAAATCGGATTTCTGGATGATCTGCAATAAGAAACAGCATAGTTGCTCCAAGTTCGATCATTCCATGCTCAACAAATACCAAAAAACATCCTGCAGTGCACTATAAAGCGTTACCTCTTATGTGTCCATGAATCATTTAGACGTTCAATTAATCATCTCTACTAACAGTTACAAACCTCCTAGTTCATCTCTTCTAATACTTTCCACCCCATACTATCAATCAGAAGTCCTGGTCTACCACCTGGTGCTCAGCTGCTCTGTCCTTGGGAGAAGGTGCAACTGAGCAGCAGTAGAGCAGGGGTCTATACACCTAGAGCCAATTCGTGAACAGTGGCTCAGTCATCATGGACAGTAATGAGTGAACTTTGGAAATCTCATTCAAAAACTGAGATATTAGTAGATTGAAGTGTATCGAGGAGTAAAGCCATTTTAGAGTGGGGCTGTCAACTCCAACAAATCGTTCTAGAGAAGCTGTCATTAGAGGTGAGTTAGCATGAAAAGCTTAAAAAGACTTAAGTCAGGTGCTTGGCTCTGACTGAGCTCAAGGTCCTCTTGGACCCTTGAGCCGAAAATAAAGTAGCGTCTTCACGTCTGGTGGGAAAACTCCTAGTGCTCAGGCTATTTACAACACTGGCACAGCTGTGTCTAACACAAGAAGAAGTCATGCAGGGCCTGCATTGTTTCTCCTGTGAGAGACCTGGCCTACCCATGATCACTGTTTACCTGTGTTACAAGAATGTTTTTTTCATCACGTGGCTCAGTATGCCATCGCTTTAGGGATGGTAGAGCAGGGGAATAGCTTCAAGAGATTCTATGGGGTGGAATGTCCCATGAATAGCTTCTTAACCAGATCATGACCTGGCAGTGTCAGTCGGGTCTGCAATTTACAGTAACGGTGACATCTAGGTACTGCAGCAGCAGAGTGCACCTGGGAGGGGTGAGTGCACATATGAGTTTCTGTTGTGGTGCACAGGCAGGATCCAGGGCTCTGGGCGGGAAGTTGATTCGTCCCCTGCCTGTCACTCGTCCACATCTGTGTGCTGTCTAGGATAATGATCAAGTCGTGACCTGATCCAAGCACAGAGTCAGAGCTTTGCACCTCTGTCAGGCCTTGGGTGTGGCGTTTGTGCACTTGGAACACAGTGCTCAAACAGTTGAAGTTGATTCTTAAATTCTGTGTTCTTCTTCCGAAACTACCCTTGTAGATGAGAGGTTCTGGGATAGGATCCGCATGTCAGTGGTTTCATATGGTGCTGTTGGGTCCTATTAAAATCCCCCGTAGTATGTAACCAAGCCAATAAACCTTTTGGGGCATAGTATCAATAGATTGCGATAATTATCGCAAAGCGCGCTTAGCGCCTTCTTTAATATCGCCAGCTATCGCTTGATTACATCGCCGTGTTAGATAATGGGGGCTTAGCGGGCCTTTTCCCTTCGCTTTGCTGTTCAGGGGCAGCGTTGGTAATAGCGCAATGTTGGTTTAGCAAGCATTACACGTTTCCCTAGGAAGGAACGCCTACCTTGCATCTATATCGCTGAGATGCGCGGTGTTAGGAATTCGGCTTCTTACGGGGCATATTAACAAGGGCCGGCGATAAATATCGCAAAGCGCGCTTAGCGCTTGCATATTTATCGCCGGCTAACTCTGGAATTTATCGCCCGGTTTGCGCGTTATTAACAGCGCGCATCGCCGAGGCGATAAAAATTCCAGAGATAGTTGGGATATCGCCGTTTTCCATGGTGGAAAACGGCGATATCCTAGATGATAGGCCCTGTGGTCTTAGCCACAAATTTCACCCCCCATGTTAAGTATGCCTTAGTCAGGAATTTAATATACGTTAATTTCCTGCGTTAAGGCATACTTAACGCAATTTAAAAAATCGCTACCCTCCCTTGTTAATATCGCGAAGCTGCCTTCGCAATATTTTCCCAAGGGAGTCTTGTCAGGCACGCCTCCTTTGCATCTCATTAGCGATGAGATCGGAGGCGTGCTGCAAACGGGCGCTAAGTCAGCAAGACACGCGATAGCGTGTCTTTGCTGATAAGGCGATGAAATTGTCGCCGCTTTTCGCCCGATAACGGCCGCAAAAGCGTCGATAATTTGTTATCGCCGCATTGTTAATATGCCCCTACATGCGCTAATGCATGTTAGCGCCGCCTTCCTAATAGGGCGATTAGAATATCGCCGCTTTAGCGGCAAAAAGTGCCGCTAAAGCGGCGATACTGCCCTTGATAATATGCCCCTTTGGGCTTTATAAAGCAGCGTTAAAGTTTTAAGGACATTTTACGGAAGTAATAACATTGAGATGACTGACTTCTATTTTTTTAATTCTGTCATGAATTCACTGCCGACAAACGTAAGTAGTCTTTTTAGTTGTTATTTCTGTATAATTGGTGCATTACGAGTAGTATACCAGTTCAATTTGCAGTTATGTTAAAATAAAATGTATTTTTATTGAAATAATTTTAATTAATCCGTACAATAAAGATTTTACTACTGTTACATTAAAAGTAGAGGAAGTAGATTAAGAGAATGTATGGGGAGGAAGAGGAATAGAGAAGACCTGATGAAGTACGCATGTATAATCTATCAAGACTACAGTTCAACGGTTTAAAAGTAATAACACGCTCCATAACATCGATTGAGCAAAGCTCGCTGCTGGACACAATTTGTCGATATTTATGTGCTTTTTGGGAGATGTATATGTTTTATTTGTAGTTGTGTACTGTCCTACAGATTAAAATATACCCTTTTTGAAGTACCTTCGTGTCCATTGCGAAAATGGTAATCGAGAGCTGAATTAATAGAATGGTTTTAAACTAACTGATATTCCTTCAGATCAATAGTGGAGTAAAAAGGCTTTGACATTTGTACACAACAATAATCTGAGTGAAAATGTGTAAACTCGCAGGGATATATGAGACAATTACCATGGCAAGGTGGTAACATGGTTAACTATTTATTTGGCAAGTATGTGTAAAAAATTATAAGAACTAAATAGAATATACTATCACCTAAATATGTCTGCCTCATGCTTGCAAGAAATCATTAGCAAAAAACACTGTTGGATCAGGCAATGATTTTTAAATTTCAAACAACAAGCCTTTAATTTGGGCCATGCATTCTATTAATTTTTAAGCGAGACAGGAATAAATCACAACCAAAACAAACACGCATGTCTCAAGCTGCCACAATGTTACAAGTTAATGAAAATATTTTATAACATAATCTTTAAAAAGGAGTGTAGGCAAAATAAATAGCAGCTATTTAAACACTTTCCCCAGCTCCAAAAATGAAGAGAAAAGGAACTATTTTTAGACAGATGTGAACAGTTCACAGCCTTTGTGCCTTCACGCAAAGTGAAGGGAGACATTGGCTAAAGTGGGCTGACTCATAGGCTTGTGCTGTATGTTGTGGTGGTGGAAGCAAAATATGACTGACAATTTAACAGATAAATGAATGACGCCCCCTGATTAAAATTCCCTCAATGTCAATATATTAAATATTATTTTTTTGGGGGGAAAGTATTCTGGTGAGTCAGCTAACAATGTTACAAAGGCTAGAGCGAAAACCTGGAAAGAATGGCAGAGCAAGGTGGGAAAATGAAGAGAAGGTGGAAATAAGTAAATTAAGAACGATTGTAGGAAATATGACAACGAGGAGATAAATAAGCAGAAGTAAGGAAGAAAGTGAAAATAGAAAGCTGCAAATATATGTTAGAAGGAAAGAAAGTCATAGGCAAAAACAAATGGAAACAAAGAGCAGTGTGATCGAAAGATGAGAGCAACGATGGAGCGAAAAAAAGAAAGATGTAAACAAAGAAAGAAACATATAGAAAAAAAAGCAAGAAAGATGGGAAAAATAAATACTGGGGCAAACAAGACTGAGTATGGAAAGAAAAAAACTATAATAGGATATTTTGGGGTCACTTGTTTCACTCGTTCAGTGCAATTAGGCACATAGTTCAAAGTTACAGGTAACTGATTTTCAGGATACTCCCTTGCGCAAGTTTCATGTGTTATGAGAATTTTCAAACGTTTTAATCACTTTCACTGTTGAGAAGAAATTCTGTCCTTTCATGAGCGCCTACCCTGACGGCTCCGACCCAGGGAGGCGTTCCGAGTCCATCCACCTGACTTGTCTGAAAATCGTTTTTTCCACGACACGTTTCAGCGCACCTGTCATGTGGGGACGTGCGCTAAGGGCATAGATCACAGGCTATTACACTGAATATTGTTTAACGTCAGTGGGCCGGAAGCTAAAAAGCTTTAAGACACATACAAATGGACTTGATTAAGGTTTATGCTTCCACCAAGTGCTGACTCTGACACCTTACCCCTCTTTCTGATTTAACTGCTTTCTCTTTTCTCAGTGCAATTTGGATAATGTTAATTCAGCTGACAGACGACTGTCAAGCGCAAGGGCATATTTGCCAGTAATGCAAAACACGCTGCTGTGCTTTCTGCTGCTTGGGCAAAAAACTGGTATTGGTATGGATTATGAGCTGTTAATACAAACTGCCAGATTATCCATATTTCCATTGACAAAAAATGTACATGAACATATTGAAAATATAACAAAACGTTTTGCCATTATAGCAATAATTGGCAATGCTTACTAAGTTCAGAAACCCTTTTATTTATTTTGAGATTAATATGGAGAACAGGTGCTGGTGTTTAAATCCTGATACTCCTCCCTGCGTGCACCAGTTGTGAGGAAATGCTCAACAACATGAAACACAGCATGTAAAGAGGCAGCTAAATGTTACTTGTAGCCTGGTCATGTGACTCGTGGTCTGTGAGTACGAGGTATTGGGTGGTCAATCCATCCGTGTCCAGTGTCGGTCTGCCCAACAGAGCAACACACTAAAGGATAAGAAAGACAGATGGATGGAATGTTTGAATTAATCTCAGTCACTGATAATTAAACGGGGGCTGTATCCGAGTCCATCATTATTTTGCACAGCATGCCACCTCAGTGTGGAACCAGGAATATTCAAATCAGACTTGTCCCTGCTCCAATAGGAACAGTCTAGCCCAAACTGCCAAGTCAGGTCCTCCCAGAACTGGCATACAAGCAACCCAGAACTGGTTTCACCCTACGATGCAACATAATACAGCTACACCTCCTACATGGTATTCAAATAAAATATCTAAGTTAAAATATTGTCATAGCAAAATATAGTCTCTAAAATATCGTGATATGGAAATATCGTCTGCAAGAATATCGTTGTCAAGAATATCGATTTTAATGTAAGTAATATCAGTTTTTAAAATATCTAAATCATTAATATAATTTACAAAAATAAAGTTGTTTATAATATAATTTTTGAATTATTGTTAGATATTTTGGTATATATTTTAAATGTTTCTGATGTGAATTTTTTGTCTATTTATTGTTTATGTTTTTAATATAGTTGTTAAATTTTTGGCAGTTCTGAAACTTAGGGCCTCTTTACGATGTCGGTCGGAAAGCAATCCGACCGACTCCTTGTCGGAATCATTTCCGACCAACTCGGGTTCGGCGAGTCCAACGATTACGATGTTATCGAACACCGTTCGGTCGGACTCCCATTGGCTTAAATAGGAGCCTGTGTTCCGACCCACAATACAGGCTCCCATTGAAAACAAGCATTGGCATAGCCAATAGGTCTCGCTTTTGGGACTTTATAAGTATTTAGTTATGCAGCACAATATCCTTGGTGCAACAACTGTTGCTTGGGAAAACACTAATAAGGTCCCAAAGGCGAGACCTATTGGCTATGCCAATGCTTAGGCAAGGAGAGCTGAGGAGGCTGCCTGGGCTGGACAAAGGTACAGAGGAGAGGGGAAGATTGACGCCCTTACATGAACAATAAAGTAGGTAGAGACCCATCTCAGAGTGGGGGTGTTTGAGGGAGAGATGAAGGGGCAGTTTTGTGAGGGAATGGGGCAGTTCTGGATGAGAGCGCTGTTTCACTCTTCCAGGTTATTAGGATTGCAAGGAATGTGCAGAGCAGAGTGCAGCTGCGGGGTTACGTGGGGGACATAAGAGCAGTGCTTAATGAGTAGTAAAAAAATGAAATTTGGCTCAATTAACAAGCAGGAAGTGGGATAAGGGAGGGGGTGGCAAATGGTGAGCACTTTCGCGGCCGCTTTGATGTTCTCAGTGGCCGCGCGGCTCACTGAGAACATCAAAGCGGCCGCAAAAGTAATCATGCAGGCTGACAAATGGTGCAAGTGCCCGGCGCACATGCACTGTATTTGGAGGCCTGAAAAGCCACTAGTCTGCACTTCCAAATCACGCTTACTAAAGCTCTCGCCAGAGCAGCGCTAAAGCGCTGGCTCAGGCGAGACCTAAAAAGGGTGGTTGCGGAAACCCTTGCACCCTCTGGTGGGTAAGGAAGGCATGTCTGCTCTCACTTGACAAGAGCTTTACAAATGCTACCACTAGGTAGGAGCAGACTTTTGTTTACCTGCCAGCTCTCCTGCGGGCAGGGAAACACACATTGCTCCTGAGCGGGAGCAATCGTGGCTCCCACAGTATGCCGCAAGATGGGTGGGTCTGGAGGGATGGCACGGGGGCCCTGGGTAGGGCCCCCCTGCCCTCCCCCCAGACCCACCCATACCTGCCAAAGTAGTCACGCCGTTCCTTAGACGCCTGTTATCATCGGCGTGCAGGATCTGCTCCTCCGCAGCGGGGCGTCTCACGGTCTGGCACCGACCGCTATACATCCACATGAAAGCGCACCTATAACAGGCGTCTAAGGAACGGCGTGACTACTTTGGCAAGCCAATACAAGTGGGGACCCAATTTTACCTTGTGCAGTAACCTACAATAGGAAATAAACTAGCTGGGAGGTACAGCGGCATGCCACTATGGATTAAAAGACATTGAAACTCCAAATACCATAATGCAGTCGTCAGACACGCCTAAAACTCTTGCAGCTGTTTCTTCCACTGTGATGCCAGTGATCAAGGTACATGGAAGCCCGAAACATGTTTGGCCATCAATACTAGCTGTAAAGGTGGAGCTGTTTCCCTGCTAGCCTGCCAAATAAAAGGTGAATTACACGACCGTGTGTGGCATCTCAATCGAGGTGCGCTTTCATGTGGATGTATAGCGGTCAGTGCCAGACCGCGAGACACCCCACTGCGGAGGAGCAGTTCCTGCACGCCGATGATAACAGGCGTCTATGGAACGGCGTGACTACTTTGGCAGGCCTATACAAGCGGGGCCCAGTTTTACCTTGTGCAGTAACCTACTATAGGAAATAAACTAGCTGGGAGGCACAGCAGCATGCCACTATGGATTAAAAGACATTGAAACTCCAAACACCATAAGACAGTCGTCAGACACGCCTACTAGGGCGGGACTTTAATGGAACCGCCACGAGTGCAGCAAAAAACTCTTGCAGCTGTTTCTTCCACTGTGATGACAGTGATCAAGGGACATGTAGGCCTGAAACATGTTTGGTCATCGATACTAGCTGTAAACGTGGAGCTGTTTCCCTGCTATCCTACCAAATAAAAGGAGAATTACATGACCGTGTGTGGCGTCTCAATCGAGGTGCGCTTTCATGTGGATATATATATATATATCATGTAACCAAGACCACGGACGTGGTCGAAAGCTTCGTCCTTGTCTGCAACTGTAAAATAAACTTACCTGCAAACTTGACCGTGTGGACTCGAGCAATCTTTTCCCTGGATTTCTACTCCGATGGAAATATATATACACTGATAGAGTGTCTCCACCAATCCTCAATGAGGCACTCTATGTTTTAAGTGGACAGTGGTGAAGTACAGCGATATGGGGCATTTGAAGAAGGCACTACGCCAAAACATGTCATGACGTTCGTCTGTCCAGAAATATAAGCAGAGAAAATTGAAGCAAACCTGTGTGTGGGCTCACGTCCTTTCGAAAGGGGAGGAAGTTTGGTGGTATATGTTTGGTGCGGCCATGAGCACCTTGAGCCCCCCCCATCCACGAGAGTTTGGCGGAATCTGTGGCATGTAGTTGTTTAGCCCAAGGCGCTTGGGAAGTGCCGAACCGCCGCACCCTGCAGCGAATTGCCAGGATGGTAATTACTGGATTGTGAACTACACAATGACATACTTACTTACTTAAGAAGTGGTTGTCCCGGCATGTTGTGGGTTAACACGCGGTAGGATAAAGGTTTGAAGATTCCGCCTTCTCTCCACAGCATCATCCAGGAATCACAGGTGAATGAACTGCACACACCGCCCACTTGGGCCAGTACTTACGTGACCACGCCTGCAGCTCACAGACTCGGAGCACCGAGTGTGAGATATCATCCCTGCGAAAACCTGATAGAGTGTCTCCGCCAATCCTCAATGAGGCACTCTATGTTTTAAGTGGACAGTGGTAAAGTACAGCGATATGGGGCATTTGAAGAAGGGACTACGCTGAAACATGTCATGCCGTTCATCTGTCCAGAAATAAAAGCGGAGAAAATTGAAGCAAACCTGTGTGTGGGCTCATGTCCTTTCGGAAGGGGAAGGAGTTTGGTGGTATATGTTTGGTGCGGCCACGAGCACCTTGAGCTCCCCATCCACGAGAGTTAGGCGGAATCTGTGGCAAGAAGTTGTTTAGCCCAGGGCGCTTGGGAAGCGCCGAACTGCCGCACCCTGCAGCGAATTGCCAGGCTGGTAATTACTGGATTGTGAACTACACGATGACATACTTACTTACTTAAGAAGTGGTTGTCCGGGCACGTTGTTGGTTAACACACGGTAGGATGAAGGTTTGAAGATCCCGCATCCCCTCCACAGCATCATCCAGGAATCACAGGTGAATGAACTGCAGACACCGCCCATATGGGCCAGTACTTACGTGACAACGCCTGCAGCTCACGGACTCGGAGCACAGAGTGTGAGATATCATCCCTGCAAAAACCTGATAGAGTGTCTCTACCAATCCTCATTGAGGCACTCTATGTTTTAAGTGGACAGTGGTGAAGTACAGCGATATGGAGCATTTGAAGAAGGCACTACGCCGAAACATGTCATGCCGTTTGTCTGTCCAGAAATAAAAGCGGCGAAAATTGAAGCAAACCTGTGTGTGGGCTCACGTCCTTTCGGAAGGGGAAGGAGTTTGGTGGCATATATATGGGCAACATTGTCTGAAATTGAGACCACGCATGAGCGAAAAGATATACCTTTTCCTTTCTTCACTGTACAAATGCAAAAAAATAGAAGATGACGTTTGCATTGAGATGAACAAGCGTCACATGGGCAGACAGAGAGAGCATCCATAGAATAAGTGTTAGAGGGACAGCCCAACATAAGAGGAATAAAATGCAATCAAAACCTCAGTCAAAGGTATCTATGTTGGAAATTTGTAACAAAAGATAAATATGTTAAATCAGATCTATTTGTTCTGGGTGCTAAGTGATATTGTTTTACCTAGACTTAGTACAGTTGACTCCCATCTAACTCTTTTCTGCTTTTCTATCAGTAATTCTTTCAATTCAGACCTAGAAACATTCGTACATGTGATCACATTGTCAAATAATTTGCCCAAGCCAATGGAATAAAAACTACTCTCGGCAAATTGAAGTAACTTAATTTTGTGTAAGCCATATAGCTTTAGGGAGTATCTCAGAATTTCTTGTGTTAACTTTAATGGTTCCTTTCTCCACACTGAGTGCCACAAAAGAGGTGGAGCAGAACGGATCTGATCCATAATAAAAGGAACATCTATTTCGAAGTGACAATTGTAAGAAGAGCAGGATTGAGGGACGCCTACTAATCTTTTCCAAAAGCTATACTCAATTTGTTGTAGAGTGGAAATGCTAGTGGTTCCGCACACGGCTGCCCCATACGTGGCAACAGATGTCGTTTTTCCTTAATATATCTTTTTAATTGTATCTATTGGTTGAGAAACAAGCTTTTTTATGAACCTGAAAAGACCCCCTATACTTTTTTCCATTAAAAGCCCCCTGTTGGCCACCATATTGTGCAACGTGTTATTTTAGTCAAGAATTACCCCCAAATAGCAGAAAGTATCCACCACCTCCAGTTTTCTCCCTTCTATATTAAATCTAGGCAATTTTTTAAGTCTCTCTCATGCCACGAGCACGAAAGACTTATATTCATTTACCCTAGGATCTAAATTCTTCATGAATCTGGTATACGTCTCTATCAGGCTCTGAAGTGCATTGCCAGTCCGTGCCAATAGCACTGCATCATCTGCATAGAGAAGTAATGGCACTGAGGAAGGATAAATGATAGGGACATCAATAGTAGACCGGGCCAAAGTAGGGTCCACACCGTTAGTATATAATGAAAATAAGAAAGGGGCGAGTACACACCCTTGCCTAACACCACAGTGATTCCATATTATCTGATGCATTCACCCTCTTTCCCATAGTGAACACAAGCCATGGCAAAGGAATACATCTCACAAATAAAATTAACTATGGACTTCTCCATGCCCATGCCTTCCATTATTGACCATAATTTAACGTGAGCCACACAATCAAAGGCGGATGACATGTCCATAAAGTCCATATAAAGATGGCCTTCCTTAGCCACAGTGTATTTGGCAATTAATAGATTTAGGTTGAGACACTGACAATAGTCCCTTTTCCCTTTCTACAGCGTAATTGAGCCTTTCTTGAGCCCAAGCCTTTCACCTATTCAAGAATAAATGGGCCATTAATTTAGCTGTACTATCTAAAAGTGATATTTGTCGATAATCTTTTGTGGTAGCCTTGTCCCCCTTGTTGTAAATTGGGAAAATAACCATCTTATTTCAGGAGGAAGAGGCACTTGTTTGAGCTAAAACATTAAAAACATTGGTAAGTAGAGGGGCCCATAGCTCCTGGTTGTTTAAAAAGAAATCAATTGGTACCCCATCGGGGCCAGTTTCCCTAGATGCGCTGCACTGATTCAAAGCGCTTTTTATTTCGACTACGCTGAAGAATAGTTTATCCTCAGACGAAGACAACAAAGGCCAGATGACAAAAGAGATTTTTCACCTGAATTCCCAAAGACCTCTTCAAAATGAGACACCCAAGC
This sequence comes from Triturus cristatus, assembly GCF_964204655.1. Lineage (NCBI taxonomy): Eukaryota > Metazoa > Chordata > Amphibia > Caudata > Salamandridae > Triturus > Triturus cristatus. The sequence continues at coordinate 1,269,717,398 of NC_140585.1, read as the reverse complement.
CTCCTCACTAACATGCAAATATAAGGAGATCTCAAAATCATCTTTAAGGAATGGGGCATTGATTATATTCCAAAAGTCCCTACTATTCTTTAAAACTACTGCCTGTTTAAGCTTATCCCAGGCTTCCTCCTTCAAAACCCTCAACCAATAAGCTCTTGCTACTTTGTAAGAGATGCGTTCCAATTTTACCAAAGCCACATCTCTTGGTTTCTCACTCAGTCTGATTGAAGGTTTGACAATGCCTTAATACAGGCATTGTCAAACCAGCGTACTTCTCCCGGCGTTTTACGAGCGCATGGTCGAAGAAGATTACTGTGTATTTTGACTAGAATTCGTTTGAATTCTAGTGGAGGTTCCTCAATCGATGGAATTAGATCTAGGCATATTGAGATTTTCTGGGACATCTTAGCAACAGTACTACATATAAATTTGGAGGCGTAAATCTTTTCCAGTTTTCCTTGCAATAAAAGGCTTTGGAAATTGGTTTCCAGGATAAATTTGTCTAAAACCCCGTAATATTTGATAGGTGATCGTAACGTGGTCACTAAAAGCATGCCATTTAGTTTCAATGTGGAAAACCTGACCTCTTATAGAATTCAGAGACCAGAATTTAATCAATGGTTGAGTTTTGAGACCAGGAGGAGAATGTATAATCCAGTTGACCCATTTTAAAGTCAACTGAGTTTATTACCTCAAGGTTCTTAATCACTAATTGCCTCTTTAGTGCATTACCATAATCATAGTGGCGTAAATGAGGAATAGGATCCTCAAGGCCATCAGCCAGGCCACACAGCACAGAGTCAACACTATTACAGCTGTTAGCATTAAAATCGCCCGTCCATGCCATATGAAGAAGGTTATGATGGGCTTTCATGGGATGGCCAATATCCTTCTCGATTGATTCTAAGACCGTAGTCATATTACCTAGAAAATTATTGTTGTAAAGATTGATTAAAAGCCAGTCCTTCCCCTTTGACCTTCACATAAGAGAATATGATAGCAAGGTGGAGCGTTAAGAAATGTAGTGTTCTTGATTCTAGCTGTACTAGTTATTAGAGGGACCAATCCCCCACTCAAACTACTTGATCTAGATGGCACTGCATCTGTCTGAAAGGTACAATACCCATCTATATTAATCTGGTGATAGCCTGCAATGTTCTAGGAAATTATTTTTACAGTTTCTGTGTCTACTCTCAGCATGACAGTTTCTGCCTGAGTGGGGCGTGAACTATTGGAACCCTGTAGCTTATTTGAAGATACAGGGAGTCAGTCACATGCTTCGAGATCACTCAATGGTGCATATCTATTTCTAGCGGGAATAGACTTGTTAAAACATGCCGGGAATTGGGATGAAACATGGGACTAGCTCTGGATTGAGAACTCCAGGTGTACCTTTGGGGTTTGTTAAAAAAAGCCCAGTGGAAGTGCAAAGATCTGAGTGTCAGACAGTAGAGTATTAGGCAGTATGTTCAATGAGTGCTCAACCAGTCCTTGGCTATTAAAATTTACGACTATACAGTCCCCTTGATAGATTTTGGGCCACCACCAACCCAGTTTACTCATCTGGCCATATTAATGTGATTATATAACTTATCCCATATAAAATTGAGATAGCCAGTGTAAAACCTTGTCCATTAGTTGTCTTGTGGATTCCTGCTGAATCGGTTTCAGTTTGGGGGTGTCGACTAGAATAATAAGAGGGCAAGCTGCAGGTGGCAATTCTAATCTTCTGCCTTGCACTAGGTTCTGTGTCCTCTGAAAATTCATACGGCCATGGTCTAAGACTGCAGCAGCTCCAATGGCTTCACTTCTAATAATACCAGTACAGCTGTTAACAGTCCCCTCTCTCCCCAGATGACAACCCTCCCCAGGTGGGGTAGCATGAATTATTGGGGTCTTTTTAGTGCCCACAACCACAAATTGCCTTCAGTTACAAGAGACAACATCCAATCTCCTGTTTGGTAATGTTTGCAGTGAGTGTGTTTCGTCCCGTAAGGATGGTATTGAGTCAGTAAAAGGGATGGAACGCCCAGGCAGATTCTGTGAATGGCTTAGATTTCCCTCATGCGCCCTTCCCGCCCAGATCTCTCGGACCCCAGTTCGGTATTAAGGAGGAGCTTTAGACTCACCTCTGTTTTAGACAGTCTGATCATAATCGGCTGCAAGAGAATATTGAGGGTCTGCTCTAGTTTTTGACATAAAGCATCTCCTGGGAGTAGTGGATGTAGACTAAGTGCAGCATCTGAATGTGGCCACCGAAGTGAATCTGGGGAGATACTTTGGGAGCTTTAAAAGGATTGCTATGGGAGCTCTTTTAGACTCTTACCTGGGGGTTCCACTATAGGACTACTGTATGCCCAAGAGGATTTAGAATTATTGATCAAGGCCAACGTATTGGCGGCTGTACTATGTACGGTCCGCTCTTCCATAGTACCCGCTCCTGAGAGATAAGTTGTTACAGAGAAAAACATTACCTCTTCTAAGGAGAGGCGATCCTCCGTAATCTTAATTTCCTTGGAGAGCCCATCCGCTGCTCTTGTTTGAAAGTAGTCCTGCGTATAGATGATTGCACTTCCCGGTTCGGAGGCCTTTGTTTTTCGCTCAACCATTCCTTAGTTGGAAATACACTACGGTTAAACACCAGAGTTCAGGGGGGTAGCCCAGCCCAGCCTCCTCCGGGCGATGACAGGCCCAGCCTGGGTGCAGCCCCGCATGTGTCCCTCACCGCGGCCAGCATCACGCTTTCGAGCGCGTTTCTCAGGCACAGGGGATGATGGGACTACGTGGTCCCCAGCAGAGCCCAATACTGCGGCATGGCTTTCTCCCCTCCTGGCTGTTTCAAAAACTGAAGTTGTTAAAGTACTCTTTGAAGTGAACTCTGTAGAGTCTGAAAGTGTGAATGCTGCTGTTGTTGTCATACCCCCAGGAATGGAACACAGCTACAATGACCATATATATATATATATATATATATGGTCAGTAGGTAGTTATATTTAGGACCTTGTGTCCATAGACAAAGCGTTTTTTGGTTTGCTAATAACTTTGGCACCGTTTGATGAATCTTTGTGAAATTTTCCAGGAAAAGTTCCCTACTTTGCCTAGCTCTGCATGAAACATTTTGGGGTGATCTGTGAAGTTGGGGATGAGAAAACGAGAGGGCCAAAAATATGTTTTCCCCATGCAATTTTTCATAGGGATTTTAGACACGACTACAGCCCGAACCGCTGAACGGTATTTAACCAAATTTGGCAGAAAGCTAGCTCTTGGTTCAGAAAGAGCCCATTTTCTAATTTAGTGTAAATCCGTTCGGTACCTTTGTTTTTTTAAGTTAATTCCTAAGGTCTTTTGAATTTTATTTCCTAACGATAACCACTAACCTTTGACAGTGAGTGTGTAAGTGAGTGCATGACTGTCTCAGTAGGTCTGTAAACGGGTGTGAGAATGTCTGAGTTGGTCTGAGAGTGGATGTGTGAGTGTCTAAGTAGGTCTGTGAGTGGGTGCATGAGTGTCTGAGTGGGTCTGTGAGTGAGTACACAAGTCTCTGAGTGGTCCTGAGTGAGTGAGTGCATGAGTCTTTGAGTGGGTCTGTAAGTGAGCACATTACAGTCTTGTTATATTCCATATAGGTACCTTATATAGGCGTAGGTAAACATCACAACCTTTTACCTATATTCTTACCTAAATTACATAAATAACGGTTCTTAGGCACTGACCTTTTACCTAGATACAACACTGCATTCAGAACGTGGGTTTTTCCCCTTGTCCGATACTCCTACATTATGCATGAGGCTTCTTGGAAACACAGCAGGACTCACAGTAGGATGAACATCTCCTGTATAATATCTATGTTAAAGTTCAAGCCTGACGTCATCCTTTAGGCCGACACAGTAACACAGCAAGGTAGGACCCCTGGGGAGACCTATGGGTATATATACATCATGTCTTGCTTAAAGATACAAAGGAGACCGTGACTTCCCGGCTGACAAACTGACCAGAGATGCCAAGATTCCAGCATGCAGACGCTCTAGCTAGCACTGGTCTAACATCCCACGCGGGGTGTCCAACTCGAGACCAGGACGAGGTCCCACATTCTCTAATTCTCAGGTAAAGGGGTGGACTAGACCTTAGAGGGATTCTTGGCATAACACCTACATAGATGCTAGGTACATTTAGGTACATCTAGTTATGGAGGCATCATTGGAGTATGCACTTTCTTATCATGTGTTTTATGTACCTGTATATAGTCATGATTACTGCAAAATGGTAGAACTGTACCATCCCTTTACTTTCATAGTACTGCTAACCATATATATATGCTACTGTCTGATGGTTGTTTCAGCACATCTATTTTACACAAGAATAACAACTGTTCAATAAATCCTTACTGAAACTCCCATACTGTTTATTCTGTGTATCTCTGAGACAAACTAAGTGAGCACGAGTGACTGAGTGAAAAGTAGTATATTGTTTCCACAATCCTGAGAAATCAGGGTTGTCAGGTTCTGAGGTTGCCAGAAACTATTTTCTCCCCGATAAGAGGAGACTCTAGTGGCACTGTGAGCTAGCTAATGCAAACAGGCTAACATATCCGGTGGGGGTACTCGGAACCAGTCTGCCATTAGACCCACAGTTTATGTTATCTGGAACGCACAGATAGGAACTACACGACATGGCGCCACCAACGTTTGTTGGATACTTATTTAACAGTAGAATATGAGTAGTTCAGTCGTGCTATTCTTAGAGACCCCTACTCACAAAACACCAGAGACGTCTGGAGTGGGTTGGCGCAAAATCCGCCACAGCTGAGTAGGCGGAAAGTCCTATTTATTAGCTGTTGGTTAATCAAGCTGGAAGGACACACTGTTCCTAAAATTGTGCATAAAACCTTATCTTAGTTCCCTTGAACAAACTTCTTCTTTACAAAAATGACTGAGGACAGAGATAACCCAGTAGTGGATCTGCACCTCTCAACAGAAGAAGAAGATGCAGACGCAATTCTGATTGCAGAAAAATTCAGACATACAATCACCCTGAAACTGTTAGAAAGTGGTTTATCGTCTAGGGGTGGCTTAGTAGCTTTCGTGATTGAGGCACACGAATCAAACAAAACAGAGGTATTTTATTTGTGGGTTACATTCCCAGCAGCAAATGCAAGAACAAAGACATTTCACTCTTACACAGAATGAGATGCACCATTAGAATATGGTCCGTTCGAGGACATAGAGATTCCACTCACATACCAGGAACACTTATACTGGTTTAAAGGCACCCTACCCCATATCAGAGGAAGAGTAAGATATGGCCCACTCAGAGGAGAAGGGGCAACATGGCCAATATTAGCGGCCTACACACCACATCCTGACATTGACACAATGCCACAGGCAAACTTACTCATACAACACAAAGATTTAATTAAAATCTATAAAAACTTGACACAATTCATCATGAGGACTTTTACAGTCCAACCAACAATCGTTGCAACAAATGGAACTCAATCACAGGGCACAGCAAGTAAAATCTCACCACAAACATTACACGCGGTAATGGGCACAATGCCCACGAAAGGAGGACAAATGCCATTCTGGGTAGCCCAGAAAATAACTCAGCTCAAGGCAGTATTCCCGAATACTACCCGTATGAAAAACACAGAATGCTAACAATCTGCTTGCCTATGGGGATTACACCACAAGTAGAAGATTGTACCACCTGGGGTACAGTCTTTTCTGCAATTTATACCAGAACTCATGGTATTCCTTCGTTAGCGGTGGTATCAGATGTATTAAGACAAATACCAAATAAGTATGGAGCAGGACCCCCTCTGAACTTAGGGATGAAGTTACTAGGTAACTATGACCAGGTATCAGCCATGTTACTAGCTAACATTAAAGGGGAAGCAGCTTCAGTGGCAATCCGCCAAGGCCTAAGGGAGTTCAGTCGGTTAGATCAACAACACCAACTACCCAAAATAATTGAAACCGCATATGCAGAATTAGGCAAAGACAGTTTGGGTGGGAAAGCTTTAAAAACACAACTGATGGGTAGTCCTGAAAAGGATACTTCGAAGCAGACACCTACTTCTTTCAAAAAGAAGTGGGAGAATAAAAACACAACAAAACTTTAAAGGAAACAGATCTCAATCAAGAGGCAGATCTCCGCCACAATAGCCCTCTGAAAAGAGGTACAACCTTAGGAATAGGGATAATATTAGGAAACCTGACAGGTATCAGGATACTGATACATGTTCCTCTTGTTCCTTTCAGAGTTCATCGAAAAACTCTGAGAGGGAAGGACGGTTAGAAAGACAAAAAGAGACAAGCAGCAAGCTCAGGATACACTTCCAAAAAAGAAGACAAGCCAAAGCAAAAGCCACAGTTCAAGAAAAAGAAAGTTGCAGGTCTAAAGATTAGACATGTCCAGAATTCTGAGGACTTGACTACCGAACAGGGAATGGGCTCTGGCGATGCTAGACAGTGCTGCAAAAGTAACAATAGCATGCCTGAACCTGATGGGATTTCTAGTGACAGTGGACTTGAATGATTATATCACAGTGGAAACACCTGATACTAGAGTAAGTGTCCCACATAAAGTATATGAAATAACACTCCAAATGGAGGGGGACAAAAGAAGGAAAGTGAGAGGTCTCCTTTGAGAGAACCTTACGTTTGGCTATGACATTTTGTTAGCTGAACAAGATTGGCTGCCAGCATTCGTCATGGATTGTCCTAAAGGAGAAACGGTAATTCTACCAGCCTTCTCAGATCACATTCCCAGGCATTTGCAACATACATATGCACAGGAGTGGGCGGCAGCCGAGGCTCCGGCATTATACAAAAATCATGTTGGATGGGATGAGGATTCAACCCACCACATAATTCCTTTAAAAAATACTCCAACTGCACAGAGGCAGTATCCAATAAAGCAAGAAGCTAAAAAACAGGCCAGGGAGATCTTAGATCAATTTGAATACCAAGGGGTGATTGAAAATTGCACCTCTCAAATGAACAATCCTTTGTTTCCTGTCATGAAACCTGACAATACATATCGTCTAGTTTTAGATTACATTTAAACACTTGCACTAATTCATTTGCAGTCCAAAATACACACAGTGCCGCATTAATGAATAACATTGTGCGGAAGAAATATAAAACAACACTTGATATCTCAAATGGATTTTTCTGCCAAAATATAGCACCTGAAAGCAGGTATTTAACTGCCTTCTCAGCGCTAGGGTCCCAGCGGCAATTTCAGTGACTCCCCTAAGGGTATGAGAACAGCCTGGGGTTGTTTTCAGCCAGAGTAAGAGTTACTTCAAAAATTAGATGAAGAGGCATTGTCCTATGTGGATGATATTTATCTGACGGACGATGACCTAGAGGAACACTTAAACAGGGTGAATACTATTATTGTGGGATTTGCATCTGAGGGCTACAAATGTAACTTTAAAAAAATCTAAAATTGCCCACCTCAGTGTCCTGTTTTTAGGATACGAGCATTCAAGTAAAGGAAAAAACCTGCTATACAATCAATACTTGGATTCCTAAACTTTGGTAGAACATACATTTTGGATTACGCAGAGGGAGTAAAACCTTTTTTACGACTTAATTAAACCTGATTTCAAAGCCAGAAATTGGACACTGGAACACACAGATACACTACGTTCCTTACAAGCTGACATGATAACTTCCAAACACTTACAGACTCGAGTAAACGTACGCAACCCGGTGATCCGTATAATTGCGGGTCAATCAGGGTACACCTATCTGATATACAATGAAGGTGAAACAGTACCAATTGCATACAAGTCACATTTGTACACAACTGCTGAGATGCGCTTCGCATCTACTGAAAAGATTCTGACAGCAGTACAGACTGCTGTAGTGAGAGAAAGAGCACTGGCTCAAGGGAAATGAATAATAGTAGTGACTCCGGTTCCAGCCTTAGAGGCTGCAACGGAGGCAAGCGTTCCTAATGCTAAAGCCTTACATCCGAGATGGATACAATGGGCTAATTCTTTCACTGCAACAGATGTAGAATACAGGTACGACCCAAATTTAATGACACAAGCATTCCTGCAATATGAACAAGAATATCCTCTACCTAATGAAATAATGCCTCTGGATCAGTATGAATATATAATTTACACTGACGGATCTGTCAAACGGCCATAGGGAGTAAGCATCAATACAGCACAGCATGTGCTATTGTTAAAGGTCGAATGCGGGATGGAAAGTTCCATCTGAGTTGCACTAAAACACAATCTCTAGGAGACTGCATGGCACAGTTGGCAGAATTAAAAGCACTGATACTGGCACTTGTAAATACTGATAGAGAATTCCCAACACTAATTGTGTTCGATTCCTTTTACTGTGTGCAGTCTTACAATGAATACTTACAATACTGGGTTCAAAGCGGGTTCAAAGACGCAAAAGGTGGAACAATTAAGCATAAAATGATATGGGAACAGGTAGTGCAGTTTAAATCGGAACCACCAAGGACTCACGTGATACATACACTGAGTCATCAGCGTGATGACGTTCACGTTGAAGGGAATTCATTGGCTGATGAAGCCGAAAAGGGGGCTGTATGCACGGCTTCCGTAGCTGCAATCACTCTTTCTAAAACAAGAATAGACGGTGAGATTATGGTAGCTCTTATTGCTTCACACAAAACCAACGGTGCTGTACCAAAAAGATTTCCACTCAAGTACTCCTACAAGTTGGATGCCAATAACATTCCATTTGCACAGATTCCTGGAGTGGGGGATATAGTAATTCCAAGCATGGATTGTAAATTAGGCTTAATCCTAGCAGCACACGAAGGGATAGGTTCTGCACATGCTGAAGTTTCAGCGACTGTTCCTTTATTGAAACAACGCTATTAGTAGCCAAGGTTAACAAAGCAGACCAAAGACTTCGTCTTAAAGTGCGATATCTGTCAACAGAAAAGAGGGTCCAGCATCGGACTGTCCATTCGTGTGCGTTTTTATGAACCACTGCGGCCCCTTACAAATTGAGGGTGGCAGTGGATTTCTGCTCGAGGTTCCTATAGGGGTGGCAATCATCAAAGATTTGCGAGTCTTACATTCTGACCAGGGCCCCACGTTTAGCTCCAGGGCTTACAAGGAAGCCATGGGAAGTTTGGGTGTAGCATTGCTGTACTCATCTCCGTACCATCCTGAGGGAAATTTGGTTGTGGAGAGAAAAAAACAAGTCTTAAAGCAGTCTTTGACAGTTAGAGTATTAGGCATGGGTGAGAGTTGGGTAAAACATCTTTATGGAGTCCAGAGGGCCCTTAACAATATGCCAAGATGTTCTCTAGGGGATGTCACTCCTTATGAGGTCCTATTTGGGACAAGAATGTGGGTACCAGTTCTTGATTGTGAAGGGGAAGTGGCGGATAAAAAAACATTTGACATCCATGATGGTTTGGCTGTTTAAAGGATCTAAATGAATCCAGGACAAAACAAAGTAACATCCACCTGAAACAGACCGCCACTGGGGAAGTCAAATCAGTCACAGCAAGACCTGTCTGGATCACAAAAGTCGGGGATCTGGTCAGAGAGAAAATAGCTGACAAGAAGGAATTTGGGCCATCCTACAGAAAACCAGTACCAGTCCTAGCCATTGAAGGAACAAGAACTGTACTTCTACCGCCTCTTTCAGGAATAAGGGAGAAAAGATTTGTCTCAATTGGCCTAATCAAAACACACTATGTGGCCGATACTAAGCAGTAGGCCACGTGGACTCCAATGTAGCAGATGCCCTCCTCTCGCTACAATCCAAGAAGTTCAAACGGAAAGACTCATCATGTTCGTAGAGCCTCCTGTAGGGAATGAAGGACTATGCAACAATGCTATGGAATTCGCTCCCCTTGAACCCGAAGTCCAACTTCAAAATCAAAATCAAAATAACACACAAGTCGCAATATGACCAAATACTGATATTTACGACAACATGCCTCGACAAGAGCAAACTACGATTTCATCAAATCCTAATGCAATTCCAACAATTGATCGAACTGCTTCTGGCTACTTCATAAACTTTGATACCTTTTCTTTGGTTCCAAGTTAATCTGAAACGACGCCAACCCAAAAATCACACAAGCAGCAAGACTTTATGAACTTTCTTAGAAAGACGTACCTGGTATCACCATGGGTAGAACTATGGGTAACTTCCGGGATTCTATTCTTTATTTTCTGGTTAAGCTTAGTGATAGTTTAACATGCTTATTAGTGGACAATACATTCGGCAAAGCTCTGCAGCCCAAAAGGTGAATATAATTTTGAAACCACATCAATCATCTCATCGAGAACAAAGAGACTTGTCATCTGTGAACATTACAACAGTTCCTATACCTGATGGTATTGTTTGGGACAAGGTTGATTTCGATATATTTGGCCCGACGGAAATTTAAAAAATTCCACACTTATTTAAAATATCATTCAATTATATCATTACGTCAAGTACATTTTCCGATGATTGGGATTTTGAGACTGTGAATAATACGTTGACTGATTTAGAAAAATCTGCTGCATTTTCTAATAGTGAAACATTGGAGAGCTCAGCAGATTATGAATCAATGTATTGTTACCATCATTATGGTCATCATGTTTTGCATAAATCTGCTAATCCTAGAAATGTGTTCACATACCATCAGTGGGAACATTGTCCAACACCGCCAAAAGGCAGTTCGAAAATATTTGCAAAAAAGTTTCCATATTTTTTAGGGTTTCATATGTTAGACACAGCCTCATATTATTATAAGGTTGCACCAACATCAGCACAGAAAATATGTTAACAAACACCAAACAGATTTACTCAGCATCCTTTATTGCCCAGTTGTGTGAAAAAGGTTACGACTTATGGAAGGACACCGTAGACTTAAAATCGGTCTGGGGTACTAGAGAATGACAAGTTCAGGGAACAGAAGCTTTATTTAGAGCATGCCTTATCCCTCAAAAAATCATGTTTTTGAATGAGACAGTGCAACAGACGTCTTGCCTTGGACTAGGCAGGAACAAAGACTTGAACACACCTCGACTGCCAACACCATCATCAACCGAGGGTAATGAAACATCACAGAAAGGGGTTATATTAGATGACATTATACAATACAACAAATCAGATCCCGATTGGAAGAAATGGTTGATTTGGCCCAAGGACACCAATGGTTGTCAGGAAAGATTCATGGGTAGAACCGAAGGGTTTAGTATCCATAGGCCAGATCCATGCTATGTACAGAGACAACATCCAGGGGTAGTGACATCCTACAGTGTTTGGAATTTGTGCCTTAATTGGCTAGAAACCTCAATACTCATAGAAGTGAAACAACACTTATCTTTACTCACACAGGACATGGATCTTAGGGATTTTTTACTAGGTCCCAGGAAACCACGCCAAAAACGTTTCATATATGCTGGCATTTACATGCCTACAATGAAATTTGGAAAATATCCCAACAAGAGGCCGCAAAGCAAATACGGGAAATAGATCATATTAACTTAGAGAAATCTCTAGCAGTGGTAGACAATGGGTTAACAACATTGACCTCCAGGACATACTCCCTATGCAACATTGTATCTTCTGCGATAGACATACTAAAACAAGATTTGACCATATTACAACACCGGCAATCTCAGTTACGTTCTATTATGTTATTAAGCTGGATGCTGCAATCTTTGCGTGCAGGCTATATGCCTTAGCGTTTCATCAACAGTACGTCTCTGTTTTCTGAATACAATCTAACAGATAAACAGATAGAAATGTCACAAAGGGGAGCTAAATATACAATGCTGCGTATCAAAAAACTGGATAGATTACCTTTCACAGTAGCAGAATCACCGCACACAGAATGGCTAATCCATGGCCACATAACTCTACCGGTCACTACGTTTCAGTTTCAGTATTGCCTTGAAGAAAAGCAGTCAGGCAAATATGAAAAAATGGGTAAGGAATACATTAAGGAATCTTGGGAATTACCATACAGATTTCGATGCCGGAGAAGGGATTGAGAAGTGTTTCTCAGTGGTCCAAACTGTGAGAGCGCTTTAAGTGGATCGCTCATATGTCAGGACATTCTACTGCACGGGGCTTGTAATGGTTCTGTGGCGAACCTGTCCTGTCATCTGAGGGGTGCCCCATCTGCTGTGATTACTCCAGCGTTTGGGATACTTTCAAATGGGAGTTACTTGATGCTGAACAGTCAAGGCTGCTGTGGAATGCTCCCGGGCATCGCATATCTGGTATCCGTGAGCTCCAGGGTTACTTGTTGTATGCAAGTATTTTTTCCACCGACACATACAGTCAGGGAGGCGCCGTTATGGCCTTCACTGAATGTTTCTTTAATATGGTTTGATACTCTAGGTAGGATGATAGCCATGCATTTACAGACGTCTGTGCCCTTAACCTCCGCTCGAGAGACTTTTGAACCCGAGATCACAAGGTCTTCAGCTAAGATACAGACACTTAATCTTACAAACTGCCCTTTCCATTTTGTAGTAATAGTAAATCATATATTTAACATGTCTGATACGACTGGTATTGTCCACCTATTTAAGACCATAGGTTCTGGACTTCTAGGCACCTTTCAGTCGGTACTTTGAGTTATACCAAACTTCATACACTCCGTATTCGGAAGCATCTTTGAAGGTGTTCGGCTGATCCTGCTTCTAATAACAGGTATCCTGACTGTCTTTTATCTGCTACGCAATGAACGTCCCAGTCACCAAGGAGATGGAAAGAGCATTCCTGGAACGGAAATACCGTGACCCAATGGTACAATACCTAGGCACGCCTCCCTTGAGAGAACTAAGTGCATCTTGGTTCCTGTCATTTCGACCAGTCTGGATGGACTGCATCTTACCTGTCCTCCGATGCCTGTTTTGCGGAGAAGAATGTGTGTTAGACCTTTGTTTGACACTCCCATCAAGTGCGCAACCGGACGTGAATGCTCTACTGGACCCGATAACGACCCATGTTCTGCAGGGTCCTCAGCGCATTCCAATGTTGTTGGTGGCATTCCTAGAGCCACCACAGGTTGAAACTGCACCTGTTGGTATGAACATCGGCTCCTCCACTGACACCCAGGCTTTGTACGGCGCACAGGCTGCCCCAGCACCGGCTGTGGACAGCGTGGAACATCATCTGTGCTCAATTGACGTGCTTTGCGAGGTGCTACAGGGGTCATCTACTGCGGAAGCAAGCAACCAAAATGTTGCGTCTACCAGCCAGGACACATAAACATTTGACTCTTTTTGGCTCGTCGTGTGCTGGGAAAAGAATTTGCCCTTTTTAAAACAAGCTCAATTTGGACAGAAACAAAATTGACATTGACATTCCTTTAATTTATTTGGGCATAAATGGCTTTCTAAAGCTTATAGTGGTTCGGACTATAACTAGGGACACTTTTAGAGCAATAGTTAGCAAATATCTTTTCTTTTAACATTTTTTAAGCCTTTTAGAAGTTTTTAGAAGTTTTAAGCCTTTTAACAAAATGAATGTTTTATGAACTTTGAACATATCTATATCTAGCTAGGCTAGTGGTACGCTATAGGTTACTAATGCCGTCCAGTCAGAAGAGGAGTGGGTGTTATATTCCATATAGGTACCTTATATAGGCATAGGCAAACATCACAACCTTTCACCAATATTCTTCCCTACATTACATACATAACGGTTCTTATGCACTAACCTTTTACCTAGATACGACACTGCATTCAGAATGGAGGTTTTTCCCTTGTTCAATACTCATACATTATGCATGAGGCTTCTAGGAAGCACAGCAGGGCTCACAGCAGGATGAAAATCTCCTGTATAATATCTGTGTTAAAGTTCAAGCCTGATGTCATCCTTTAGGCCTACACAGTAACACAGCAAGGTAGGACCCCCGGAGAGACCTATGGGTATATATACATCATGTCTTGCTTAGAGAGACAGAGGAGACGTGACTCCCCGGCTGACAAACTGTCCAGAGACGATGAGGTTCCTGCACGCAGACGCTCCAGCTAGCTGTGGTCTAACATCCCTCGCGGGGTGTCCAACTCGAGACCAGGACGGGTCCCACATTCTCTAATTCTCAGGTAATAGGGTGGACTAGACCTTAGAGGGATTCTTGGCATAACACCTACATAGATGCTAGGTACATTTAGGTACAGCTAGTTAGGGAGGCATCATAGAAATGCGCACTTTCTTATCATGTGTTTAATGTACTTGTATATATTCATGATTACTGCAAAATGGTAGAACTGGACCATCCCTTTACTTTTGTAGTACTGCTAACCATAGATCTATACTACTGTCTGATGGTTGTTACACACATCTATTTTACACAAGAACAACAACTGTTCAATTAATCCTTATTGAAACGACCAGACTATTTATTCTGTGTATCTCTGAGGCAAACTAAGTGAGCACGAGTGACTGAGCGAAAAGTAGAACATTGTTTCCAAGATCCTGAGGGATCAGGGTTGTCATGTTCTGAGGTTGCCAGAAACTATTGTCTCCCTGATAAGAGGAGACTCTAGTGGCGCTGTGAGCTAGCTAATGCAAACAGGCTAACATATCTGTGGGGGTGCTCAGAACCATTCTGCCACCAGACCCACAGTTTATGTTATCTGGAAAGCGCAGATCCTGTATAGGATATATAGGAACTACACAACAGTCTCAGGAGGTCTGTGAGTGGGTGTGAGAGTGTCTGAGTGGGTTTGTCAGTGGGTGCAAGAGACTCTGAGTAGGTCTGTGAGTGAGTGTGAGCCTGAGTGGGTCTGTGAGTGGTGCATTACTGTCAAGTGGGTCTCTGAGTGGGTGCATGAGTGTCTGAGTAGGTATGTGAGTGGGTGTGTGAGAAACTGAATGTTCTCTGTTTTGCCCTCTTCTGCTCTGTTTGGCCTTTGCTGCTTCTTTTTCTGCCCTCTGTTCTGCCTTTCCTGCTCATTTTACTTCCCTCTGTTTTGCCCTCTTCTGCTCTGGTTTGCCATTCCTGCTAGTTTTTCTACCCTCTGTTTTGCCATTTTTGCTAATTTTTCTGCCCTCTGTTTGTGCCTCCTCTGCATGTTTCTTGCTCTGTTTTGTCTTGTTTTTCTCCTCTCTGTTTTGCCTTTTCTGCTCATTTTCTCCTCTCGGTTTTGCCGTATCTGCTTTTGTTTCCTGCCCTCTGTTTAGCCTTTCTGCTAGGTTTTTCTGCCTTCTGTTTTGCTTTCCTGCTCACTTTTCTGCCCTCCGTTTTACTCTATTCTGCTCTGTTTTGCCTTTGCTGCTCATTTTTCTGCCCTCTGTATTTCCTTTTATGTTTATTTTTATCTGCCCTCTGTTTTGCCTTTTCATCTTGCTCATTTTTCTGCCCTCTGTTTTGGCTTTTTCTGCTCATTTCTTCCCTCTTCCTGCTGTCACCTCAAGACCTGATACAGGGGGAGATGGCATGATGGAGACCTGACACCCCAGCCTCCAGATACCACCAGGGGTGACAGTTCCACGCTCTACAAATGATGATTAATTGATTGATTTGTCTTGTGGCCATTACAGCACAAATGTAGAGTATACCATTTCTTAACATTCTGCAGCCTAGAGTCTTCTCTGTGAAGGCTACTGATGCAGTGGATATCATTAACACACTACTATGTATCATTCATCTGTGGATTGTTTCAACAAAGTCTGTGGAAATAACATGTGTGGACCTATCCTTTGTGCTTTCTTTATGCATTTGATTTGGCTAGAGGGTCATATTAAAAGGTCCTTCCTATACAAGTATAAGGTTGAATGAAGAATTTCCGCTGATATTCTACAATGCTCAAATTGCGTCCTCTTACATATATTCATAGAAATGGAGCCAACAAAATGTAAACATCAAATGCAAGTGTTAGTAAACAGTAATTTCGAAACAGGAAAAACCCTACCTTCTCAAAATGTAAAATGCTGCTGTGAGTTTCTTATTTCAATTTCTTCTTTGATTTGTGTTTTCTGGAAATGATAGCGAGATGCCTGCAAATATCCATACATAAACAATAGAAGGCTTGGATGTATCACTTGGATTCACATTGTTTGGGGCTATAACTATTGGTGGTTCTTATTTTTAACTGTGAATTTTCAGGCTCACGAGCGATACATCCAGTCGGCACTTATGAGAATAGATCACTATGTGTATAGTGGTGCGGGGTTTTCACAATTTAAAATGGGTTTTCCTCACGGACATGCTTTACAGGACCTGGTCCACTCACGGGCCCTTTTTAAAAAAAGTCTGGGATTGTTTTTACATTTTTTCAGTGAATTTCGTGAATGAAAATGTTTTTTGACAAAATGATTTGTTGCCCTGCCAGGGTCCTCCTTGGACCAAAGACCAAGACATGGGAGTCAGGGTATTCCTACCCCCTTTTTCTTTTTTCCAGCTTTTTGTTTGGAACTGATGTCATCAGTGATGTCATTTGAGATGTCAACAGTGATGTCACTGACCATGTCATGAATGATGTAATATGTGACGTCATGAGCAGTGCATTGCAGGTGTGCGAGTTATAGTTAGCTGAACTAACTATAACGGTGGAATTTCTATGGTTTTGTAAGAGAGAAATGTCCAGCTAACTATAACGTCCCTGAAACCTATGTTTTTTTCAGTGAATATATATATATATATATATATTCACTTAAAAAACCATAGGTTTCACACATGTTATAGTTAGGTGGACATTTCAGGTGGAGATAACTATAACTCGCGCGCCCGCAATCCACTGCTCATGACGTCACATATTACATCACTCATGACTTGGTCAGTGGCATCACTCATGACATCACTGATGACATCATCCTTGTGATAGAGTGGCGGTCGCGCGAGTTATAGTTATCTGAACTAACTATAACAGGGGAATTTCATTGGTTTTTTACGAGTGAAATGTCCACCTAACTATAACATGTGTGAAACCTATGGTTTTTTAAGGGAATTTGCAAGGTTTATAAAATGCTAATTCCTAACTATAACGTGTGTGAAACCTATGGTTTTTTCAGTGAATTTGTACGGTTTTTTAAATGCTAAGTTATGTATGTATTATTATATTTGTTATATATTTATTTTACAATAAACTACGTATTAAAATGTTTTTGTTTGTTTTTTAGGGTTTTTCACGGTGCGCGCACCGTGCGCGCAACGTGCGCGCACCCCGCGATTTTTTGAAAAAAATTAAAATGTTTCTTTCTGCCTTCGGGGTCCTTCAGGCTAGGGGGTCAGGAACTCTCTACCCTGCCCCCTTTTCTTGTTAGCCACCTTCCTTTATCACTCTCGCACTCAAAACAAACAAAATGGCGGCCGACACTTCCTGATTTCGACCGATTCGAACGTTGGCTGACATTTAACCACCAATCAGAATTACGCTTGCGCACGTTAGGGTGCGCGCACGGTGCACGCACGGTGCGCGGCTATAGATATTTATGTGCTTTTAACTCAATTTTCTCAGGAACTACTGAACAGATTGACTCCATATATGCAAAAGGCACTTCCCTGACCTGAGGACTACCTCTTTGCCAAATTTCAAGTAATTCTGTTCAGCCGTTCGGGCTGTACCTTCGACTAAAGGTCCTATGGGAAAATGCATGGGGAGAATGCGTTTTGGGACCCCCCTTTTTTCTCGGCCCCCGCTTGACGAATCCCCCCGAGACTTTCAGGGTAGGAGCTGAGCGGAGCCCCCGATTAGTTTTGAAAATTTCGCGAAGATTCGTCAACCGGCGCCAAAGGTATTCAAAATAGAATTTTCAGATTTCCTATGGAAACACGGTCCTAACTATGACTATCTACTGGCGACCGCCAGTAGATAATATATATATATAAAACAACCACAGGTAGTTCTATAGGAAGCACTCGAGACAAGCAGCAAAAGGTTACCAGCCTTTATTGAAAGGGTATGGAGTAGTTTGATCAGCCAGTAGATTGAGGCCTCGGGGAGAAGATACACTTACCCTGATGCGGAGATGCAGCATGTGGGATTTAGGACTGGCTCGTCCGGCTGGGGCTCACTGAGTGCTTCATCTTGGCATTTTACGGAGATTACAGGAACTCACAACCCCAGAATGCTCATTAGAGCAGCTGAAATTGTGGGTGTGTTATTTTAATTAATCTGGTGAGGAGTGCCGCCACAGCACGCACCTTCCAGTAACCTTTGAAAAGAAATTTTCGAAATGCGTCAGGCGAATGAAAGGCTGCCTCAATCTACTGGCTGAACGAACTACTCCATACCCTTTCAATAAAGGCTGGTAACCTTTTGCTGCTTGTCATGTGGGATTTAGGACTGGCTCGTCCGGCTGGGGCTCACTGAGGGCTTCATCTTGGCAGTAAATAAGTGCAACTAATGACGGAGATTGCTGCTTGTCTCGAGTGCTTCCTATAGAGCTACCTGTGTTTGTCATATATATATATATATATATATATATATATATATATATATATATATATATATATATGGCGGTCAAGTTATAGTTAAGACCTATTTTCCATTGGAAATCCGCAACATTCTATTCCCAATAAGTCTGCCGCCGGATGACGAATCTTCGTGAAATCTTCCAAACTTTTGGCCAGCTCCGGTCCGCTCCTATCCTGAAAGTTGTCATTTCAGATGTCATCATTGATGTCACTGACCATGTCATGAGTGATGTAATATGTGACGTCATCAGCAGTGCATTGCGGGGGCGCGCGAGTTATAGTTAGCTGAATTAACTATAACGGGGGAATTTCTAGGGTTTTGTACGAGGGAAATGTCCAGCTAACTATAACACCCCTGAAACCTATGGTTTTTTCAGTGAATTTATATATATATATATATATATGTATATATATATATATATATATATATATATATATATATATATATATGATCAAGAGCACACTTGAAGTAATAGTCAAGCCTTCAGACAGAAAAGGAAATATAGTTTTATGGGGTAAAGATCTGTACAATACTGTGGCATTAAATCAACTTAACAACAGAGATTGCTACAAGAGGATACCGATGGATGAATATGAAGGTGTCAAAGAAAATAACGCTGATAGATTAAGTATCTGTAAAGATCAGAATCTTTTAAGCTGAGACGAATTGTGCTTTTTAAAACAAGAGCATCCAGTCTTGCCTATCTTTTACATGATCCCGAAAATTCATATGGACTTAGAGAAGCCACCAGGAAGACCAATAAAATCAGCACAGAATAGCCTTTTTGAAAATGTCTCCAAATATATTGAATTTTTCCTAAACCTGATTACCACCACTCTAAAGGATTAGGCGGACTTTCTAAAACATATCTGTGATGTTAACAAAATATGGTTTTGATGACTTTGGATGTCTCAACCTTATATACTAGTATAAGGCATCAGGATGGTTTAAAAGCAACAGAACATTTTTTGAGAATGAAACCTATTAGATCTGCAGGACAGTTGCTGTTAGAAATGATAGAAGGTGCCTAACAGGGAACATTTTTTTGTTTGAAAATTAGTTGTTCCAGCAAGAGCAAGGGTTGGTCATGGGCACCTGCTTCACCCCCAGTTAAGCTAATTTACATCTAGGTTGGTGGAAGAAGCAGGTGCTTAGGGAGCCGGGTTTGGAACAATTGTCAGAAAAGATTATGGTGTGGCTAAGATTTATTGACGATGTCTTTGTGCTGTGACAGGGCACAGAGACGGAGGCCATCAATTTATTTCTGAATTGAATGAGAATGATTTGAATTTAAACATTGTGCAACACAAAAGTAAAACATCGGTAGAAATTCTTGATATCAAAGTTTGGGTAAAAGGAGATAAATTGGAAACTACCATTTTTAGGAAACCAATTGCGGGAAACACAATCCTACATGTTGGTAGTTCACATCCAACCCCTTTGATAAAATACAATTAGAATATAATTAAAAATACAATTTGGGGAGTTCTACAGAGCAAGGAGGGCATGTAGTACTTTGGAGGAATATGGCAAAGTAGAACAGGAGAAGAAAAATAGTTTCCTCCAAAGAGGTTATCCATCTTCAATTTTAGTAGTAGCATTAAGGAAGGCAATAAGTATGAATAGAGAAAATGTACTGTTTGAACCATCAGAAACTGCTGTAAAAAAGAAGAAGAATGGAACACAGAATACACATAGGTATATAACAACATTTAGTACAGAACATTTGAAAATTCGTCAAATTTAAAAAAAGTACTGGCAATTTATCAAGGAGGACCCGGTAATAGGCCAGCAGAGAACAAAACACCCACAGATTACAGATAGAAAATAAAAATCACTAAGTGATTGTTTAGGAAGTATACATCAAAAAACTTGGCTCAACAAAAGGAAGACTTAGGAAATGCTCAGAATGCAAAGCCTGCCAACATGGAGAAAACATCTCGATTTTAAAAACAGCTTCTAACAAAACTGTAAAATTAAAGGGAGTCTTAACATGTAAAACAAGTTTTGTAGTGTATATCCTGAAGTTTCCATGCCAAAAGATCTATGTAGGGCGTACTACATTGCCAGTGCACTAAAGAATATTACATATGCAAAAGAAACAATTGATGGACGGAATGCTGGACAATGCAAAGATTCACCCCCAGTCACAAGGATCTGGGTTTAATCCATCATTCTTTTGCTCACCACACCACCCCAGTTTGGACCCAGCCACATGCAAATCCTTATGCGAACAGTCCAGCCCGAACTGCCAAGCCAGGTACTCCCTGGACCGGAAACAAGCATCCTGAGAGAGGTTTCAGGGCATCACCCTTCATCAGACAGGCTTGCTTGAATCCAGTGGTGTAGTGAGCAGGGGACCCACGTCTGGGCATACCCTTCCCACTTAGGGCGACATATGTAGAAGAAACAATTGATAGACGGAATGCTGGCTAATGCAAACATTCACCCCCAGTCACAGGGATCTCGGTTTAATCCATCATTCTTTTGCTCACCACACCACCCCAGTTTGGACCCAGCCATATGCAAATCAGTCTTCACCCTGTTCCTTATGGGAAAAGTCCAGCCCGAACTGCCAAGCCAGGTCCTCCCTGGACCGGAAACAAGCATCCTGGAACCGGTTTCAGGACATCAACCTTCATCAGCCAGGCTAGCTTGAATCCAGTCGTGTAGTGAGATCGGAACCCACGTCTGGGCATACCCTTCCCACTTAGGGTGACATATGCAAGAGAAATAATTGATGGACGGGATGTTGGACAATGCAAACCTTCACCCCCAGTCACAAGGATCTGGGTTTAGTCCATCATTCCTTGCTCACCACACCACCCCAGTTTGGACCCAGCCATATGCAAATCAGTCCTGACCTTGTTCCTTATGGGAACAGTCCAGCCCGAATTGCCAAGCCAGGTCCTCTCTGGACCGGAAACAAGCATCCTAGGACCGGTTTCAGGGCATCACCCTTCATCAGCCCGACTAGCTTGAATGCAGTGGTGTAGTGAGCGCGGGACCCATGTCTGGACAAACCATTCCCACTTAGGGCGACATATGCAAAAGAAACAATTGATGGACGGAATGCTGGACAATGCAAACATTCACCCACAGTCACAAGGATCTGGG
Source organism: Triturus cristatus (assembly GCF_964204655.1). Lineage (NCBI taxonomy): Eukaryota > Metazoa > Chordata > Amphibia > Caudata > Salamandridae > Triturus > Triturus cristatus. Next base: position 1,269,695,887 of record NC_140585.1, on the reverse strand, counting down.
TTTAATCCATCATTCTTTTGCTCACCACATTACCCCAGTTTGGACCCAGCCATATGCAAATCAGTCTTGACCCTGTTCATTATGGGAACAGTCCAGCCATAACTGCAGGCTAGGTCCCCCCTGGACTGGAAACAAGCATACTAGGGCCAGTTTTGGGGTTTCACTCCTCATCAGCCAGGATAGCTTTACTCCAGTTGCATGGAGAGCACGGGACCCACGTCTGGGCATACCCATCCCACACAGGGTGACAAATGCAAAAAGAACAATTGATGGACAGAGTGCAGAACAATGTCATACATTCTGTCCATCAATTGTTCTTTTGCATTTGTCACCCCGAGTCGGACAAGTATGCCCAGACATGGGTCCTGTGGTCGCCATGCCACTCGAGTCAAGCTAACCTGGCTGATGAGGGGTGAAACTCCAAAACTGGTCCTAGGATGCTTGTTTCCAGGGAGGACCTGGCGTGGCAGTTCGTGCTGGACTGTTCCCATTGGGCACAGGGTCAAGGCTGATTTGCATATGGCTGGGCTCAAAATGGCATGGTGATCAAAAAAACAATGGATTTAGGCCCAGATCTCTGTGCTGGGGTGAATGTATGACATTGTTCTACATTCTGTCCATCATTTGTTCTTTTAGCATTTGTCACCCCGGGTGGGACGGGTATGCCCAGACGTGGGTCCCGTACTCACCATGCCACTAGAGTCAAGGTATCCTGGCTGATGACGGGTGAAATCCCCAAACCAGTCCTAGGATGCTTGTTTCCAGTCCAGGGAGGACCTGGCCTGGTAGTTTGGGCTGGACTCATCCCATTGGACACAGGGTCAAGAATGATTTGCATATGGCTAGTTTCAAACTGGAATGGCATGGTGAGCAAACAGAAGATAGATTAAGGCCCAGATCTCTGTACTGGGGTGAATGTATGACATTGTTCTACATTCTGTCAATCAATTGTTCTTTTTGCGAAAGAATATTACAGCACAGGAGAGCTATAATTAACAAGGACCGTAGTTACCCAGTAGCCAGGCATTTTGAGAAGAATATCTGAGAAACCCAACACAAATGAGATATAGCTGTATAGCACAGGTGCCCAAAAGGAGAAGGGGGGATAGATACAAAGAATTAAGGATATTAGAAACTTTCTTCATCTTGGAGCTATACAGCCAAGAACCAAATGGTTTTAATATGGATGAAGAACTTTTTACTTGTCTTTATTGAAAAATGCATCCCGTCATGCACTTTCCTCATTGAGAGCGAATGTAAGATTAATGAATTATAATGATAGGAAAGGACAAGTAAATGATCACATAGCACTTTATAATAAGGTAGCACTTTAGTTAAGCACTTACAATATAGATTATTTAAATTATTTTTTCTCTAAACATCATTTGTATTATAACAAGGCAATGGCCAAGCAATGAAATTGAGAAATGTAAATAGCTCCGCCATGCCAGAAATATAGGGTATAAGGAGTAGTTTAAGAGAATTTCAGTCGTAAATTTCAAATAGATTTAACAAGGATGTATGAGAAAAAGACACTTTAGGCACTAAGCACTTTAATACTGTTGACACTTTAGAATTAGCACAGAGATGAATGTGTGGAGGATATTGGGAATGCACTATCAGGGGCACTAGCCATAGACAAAGAAATTACATGCTTGCTATGAACTTTCTTCATATTAAAATATTGTATAAAGGAAACTTTCCAATTATACATATGTTGAGATATAGAAAATATCAATAACTGTATTTGTAGTTTCAAACAAAGTATAAATAGCAATGTTTTTGTAAGTTTTAAAATTGCGCTGAAGTTTACCAGATAGAGTGTATGGAGACCCCTCACCAGCTGTCCTCTTTCTATTTTCAGTTTAAACAAAGTTTGAATGTATTTAACCTAAGAAAAAAATGGCGCTCGTCGTTGTGAACAAAGCTGCGTCTGGCAGCCGAAACTAGTTGATGATTGTATCACTCACAGAACAATAAACCGGAGTGAAGTCCACAGGAGTGCCGATTTCATCCTTTTCATCAGAAAGGTGATTCTTTGTGATATATATGCAAGTATTTATGCCATTTATGGGATTGGCATTAACTTTGGCACTGTTTAAAGAATCTTAACGAAACTTTCCAAAAACAAAATTCATCCACCTCAGCAAGTTCCTGAAAGGTTTTGGGGTGCCCCCTCAAGCGAGGGCTGAGAGAAGAAGGGGTCCCAAAAGGCGTTTCCCATGTAATTTTTTTATATGAAAATTAGACACAGATACAGCTAAAACAACTGAACGGAACTACAGCAAATTTGGCAAAAAGTTAGATGTTGGCCCAAAAATGTGTTTTTTGTGATTTGGTGTAAATCTCTTCATTAGTTTTGTAGAAATGAAGGGTCTGTGGACCCGATGGATCTTAGGATAAGTTCCGATTGACTGCCACTACATTAACAAAGATGTGATGGCATCCATTTTAAGACTCGGGGACTCAGTACCCAGTCCTAAAAATGGTTAAAAAACATATAGGGGGACATGGTATGGGTACCCTGACCCTTAGGCCTGGTGAGGGGGGAATTTAAAAAAAACAAATGACTGCAATTTATGGAAGATCCGCGTAATCTTTTTTTGTTAAAAGGCACACTTTGCAAGGCACCGCCAAGCATATTAGGAGTTGCCAAACCACCACCCTTTCCATGGCGGTGAGGCAACTATGGGGGCCCTAACAGGGCCCCCTGCCACTCCTGGAACTGGGGGTACATGTTGGGGGGCACATGGAGTACACCCCTGGATTTGTGCCTCCATTTCCTGTACGGTGTGGTATGTATGCCACACTGCGCAGGAAGGTGCACTTGTTTGCTCCGACAGCGGAGGCCTGCAAGTTAGGCTCTTCTGTGAGCTTAAGAGACAGCTGCGGTCTGACCATCGCAGGACATACTGCCCGACCAGGATTGAAGTCTTAATCTGGTGAGTGGCAACACCACGGCTTTGGTAGTCCTACAGGAGACGGTAAGAACGCCAAAGTCGCTAAAAGGCCTGCAGGCAGTCCTTCAAAATGGCTTGGTTAAGCATTAGTTTAATATTAGTCCCAACCTCAAGCCCTCGGAGCCAGGGGCACAATGCAAGAGTATCTGATGTATGGCACAAACTTAGTTCATCATGGGCCATATAAACTGAGATACTTATAACAAATGCATTAAGGAGTGTTGAATGTATCATTTGTTTGTGTCCCTTGTTTAATTTTGGACAGTAACTTTTGGAGTTTAGTTACGATATGGTTTTGCAAAATTGTTCGATTTGCAAATTTGTAAATTGGTGAAGGAGGTCAAAGATTTCAGAGGTAGTCAAAAACTAGGTTTTCAATTTTTTAAGAACAATTCGACATGTATCGAGGTCTGTGGACCCGATTGCATCCATGGACCCACATATAACAGGCATTGGCAAGGCCCATAGGTTTCACTTACGATCTATTGGTTTTGCCATTTCTTTACATGTTGCACAGCAGCACAGGCTGCTGTGCAACATGGCTTAAAGTAAAACAATTGTGCTATGACGAGACCAGCGTTGACCACTGGGAGTGCAACCCACAGGGGGTAGGTGAGGGGGAGGAAGGAGAGACCCACAACAACAGACAGCAGGAATGGGGCAGTAACATGAGAGAGGTGTTGGGGAGAAGTGTGGGAGCAGCAACAATGGGAGAGGGTGGGAAGCTCACTTAACCTCCCCGTGCCTAAAAATGAATGTGTCCTTGTGTAATGTAACCGGTGCTCATGTAAAGTGCTACAATACCCTCAGGTCGAGTTCATGCTACATAAAACTTCAAAAAAAACAATCAAAAGATAAGCAACATGACAAAGGAGCGTGGAGGAGGGTGAGAGCAGCAACAACGGACATCTGGGAGAAGCAACACAAGGGACAGCACGAGGAGGGGAGGAACAAGCAACATGAGCGAGAGACAGGAGACTTAGTGCAGACATGCACTCTTCAAGAGTGCATATCAAAATGTAAAATATGTACCTGCAGGAAGGCGGGGCCAGTGCAAGGACACCGGACATAGAGCAGAACCTGTACTAGATCCATGCTGCATGGCAGGGACCAACACAGGAAGCGCCTGGAGGAAGCTGGAAAGTGCAGGTGAAGCTGACTAATCAGAAGCAAGGAAACAAGAGTTACTGGGAAGTCAACCAATGCTAAGTAATGACAAGTAATAGGTGGGCTCTAAGACAGTTTTTAAGCTTTTTTTTGTTAATAATAGATTACGCGGATAGCACAGACGAAGCCTAACAATAATTGTAGGGGCAACGAGAGCACAGCCCAACCACAGGAGAAGCTTGGCACAATCTTTGGAGCAGTGTAATTTCGGCGCCACCCTCACATGTCATATATACGCAATATATTTGTGCACTTAGCACTACATACTTGTGTGTTCTAAAGTTATTAATGTAAAGTGTTGCACTTAAATCCAGTACTGAAGTATTCTCTGTAGGACTAGAACATGTTATACATGGTGAGCCTTATCCTTCCTAAAATGAATGTAGTCTTTAGAGACTGGATAAAATCATCTGTTGCAGGTGACAAAGGACAATATCATTCTCAGAACTGGCTTGGGAGAGTCTGCTAATGTTGCAGCTCATACAATGAGAATGGAAAGGACAATGGAGGCCCTGATGGTGTGAACAAGGGGGGTAACCAAATTGATTCTTGTGGTATTGACTAGTGTTCTCACAGGCTGATGTTAGCCACTTTCCCTTGGACTTTGAGAGATACAGACCTCTATGTTTACCCGTGTTTCTTTGCTGAGTGTGGCAAAGGCTAACACTTATTTTCCTATCTTTCAAAGACTCTTGACTGAGAGTATGAACAGCTGATCCCTTCCCACATAATTTCCCTGACTTTTTGAGATTCGGTTAGATTAAATTACTCTTGATTGTTTAAACTCCAGATTAGAGGACTTTAGATATTACTCATGATTAAGAGAGAAGACCGAAGACTCTTTGCTGAACATCAGATTCTGCAGTTAATTCTTTGTATTGCTGTGACTGAACTTCTGATTTGTCTCATACTGATGCGCCTGAACTTCTATAGGAGGTTTGGCTATTCAGTTGTTATTCTGTACCTTTACTGCATGGTAATGAGATTGATTTACATTAACCTAACTGCTAACTTGAAATAAAACCTCTTGACTATATTTACAAATTCCTGGACCTTATAGTGTAGGCAAATGGGTAACACTGTTAATTATATGTGTTTGGCCAAGTACTAATCCTCTTCACCTCTCAGTCACATAAAAAGACCCATCAGATGACCAATGGTAAGAGGATGGCCCAGTGCTGAATCAGCTGGTAGCATTGTCGGATGATAACGCACAGTGAGGGAGTTAGGGGGTCTCATTCAGAAACTGCCCAAACCCCTAAAACCCATGGTTGGTCTGGAGGACTGATGGAGTTACAGCAGTCCAGGAGCGTATTGTAACAGCAGAGGTGTGAGTATTAATACTGTTGTGTATTGAACTGCTTATGCTTAGCTTTCAGTGCTATGCGGTGTTTGTGTGGTGTTCTGCGGAGAAGTTTTAAGTTGTTGTGTGAATGTGGTGCGTAATGCAGATAAGTTGAAGTGGTTATAGGGTCCAGCGTGGCCAAAGATCCCGGGATGTTATTAAAAGATGTAGAACACATTATATTGTAGCCATCTGCTGTGTTGTTGTGCTAGTCGTGAGATGTCATTGACAGCACAACTGAGATAGGGACTTAATCTATGTGCGATCGTGAGGTGTGGTTGGTATAGTGAATATCAGTGCACAGGGAGGAACTGTATCAATCCGAGTGAGACCACGCCGATCGAGGTTTCGTTCAAGGGTGCGTCAGGGTAATTCGTAAACTGTCACTCTGAACTGTTTCTTGTGTGTATGAATACTTTAATTTCTTTAGAAGAGCAGACAAAGTTGGTCGTTGAAATTGCTTGAATTTGGTTTTGCATAAATTGCTGAGAGTACGCGATCAAAAAGAATTGTAAAGGAGTGTGAGCCGCTGTAAGGAGTGCAATTAACTTTATAATGTGCCACGCTGGAATTAGTCAGTTGGTGTAAAGGCACGCTGAGATTGGTTGTCTAGGTCATAGAGTGCTGTGCTGGTTGTTGTCACTGAACAAGAACTGTGGGTAAAGAAAGTATCTCCTGATATGAAAAAAAAATATTTTTTGCAATTGTTGATATTCCGTTACAAAATGAAATTCTTTAAGGCTGTAAAGATACTTGTTCAAGAGGAAGAAGAGGCATCACCTGAGGATACTCCAGGTCATTATATGGCTATAAAAGTAGGATACCATACATGTATTTGACTTAACCAATGGCATAAGAGCACTGAGAAAGAAGGTGCATTGATGTTCCCAGATGATGGCACATTTAATGTCAGAATCATTGAAAATCTGAGAAGAGTACTATATGAAAAGAAACTGCCACCTAGACCTGCAAAGTATGAAGCACTTAATGCTTTGGAGCGAGCAGCCCAGGATAGGCAGAAGGAAAAATATCAGGGGAGAGCCAGAAAGGCATTGCATACTTACGCTGATGCTAGATGGAATGCAGAACAAAAGAGAAGGAGAACTGATATGATAGGGAAAGCTAGATTGCAACCTTCATTAACAAGCGAAAGACTGGAAAGAAAGAGAAGAAGAAAAAAAGGGGAAAAAGACAGAAAATGCATAGGTGAAGATGAGGTCTGTCATGCTGGATCTAGTGATGATCTCTTGAACGTATCGTTGTCCACCCGTCCACCCCCATATAATGAAGCTCAACAAGAAGGAATGAGTTCTGCAGGTGTCAATGGAACTATAGGAATAGCTACCGCATAATTGACTATAACTTCCTATGATGGTAGTGAATACAGGGACCAGTACCCCCATTAACCCAATTGTTTTGAACGCCCCAGATGCACTTACTGTTCCGGTCACTATATGTCCAGTTGTCCAGCTGTATAACCCTGGATCGAAAGGGAACACAATACATAATTTGGCTGTTCCTACTGAAATAGGTGCCTCAGGTAACATTCCTGATGGCCCAACAATGAGAAGGGTTTCTCAAGTTCCTTCAGTTCCAACAAAAGTACAGACCCCTTGTGCTGGAAGCGCAGATCCAACTTTGAATCAAACCTGATGTTTCTCGACAATAGGGTTTGTTCAACGATCACATCCTTTCTTTTAGTCCAGTTTGAATGTACCTCCAAGTAATAGCCACAATACTCTCATGGCTTCCGATAACCCTAGGGTCACTGAATTCTGACATGATCATTTGGAATTCCACACCAAACACACATTCTCTCACCTCTTTGGGAGGGATTAAACTTAATACACCTGCAGAAAAATCAGGTCTTAGTGTCCAAGAACTCAATGACTGATTCAAGCTAATAGAACCGTCAGGTGAAGATGGAAGTGCAGGATGAAAGTGGAAGGACCTCTTAGTCTCCAGGGAGAGAGAATAAAGTGGATGTTGCAAAATTTAAAACTGGAATTAGAAGAATTGCTACTTGGAACTCTTGATTTGTCCCAAATTGTTACATACAAGGAGAATGAACTCGTATCCATGTGTAAAGATGTTATCAAGTGTGAAAGGTAGAACGAATTGGCTCATAAATACATTGTTAGCATGAGGATACGAGGAATGAAATTACAAATTAAGGAATTAAATGGCCATATCCGTAAGTGGATTGAACTAGATAGGTGGGAAGGCAGATGGGTGAAAAAGAAAGAACAAAAAAACCAAGGTTAGAGCTACCTTCGCCTATAGATGACGAAGAAGGTGCGTCAAATTTACCATTGAGAGAAGTGCCTAGTGGAGGTTATGTTGAAGTGCCTTGGAGTAGGAGTGATCTTGCGTCATTCACAAATGATTTGCCAAAATAGAAAGAGAAGCCAGTGGAGTGGTACAAATAAGTTGACTGGTTTGTAGAAATATCCAAGTTTTTGTGTACAGATTTAAATACACTGTTCGACATTGCAGTTCCGAGTGACTTGTAGCTGAATGTAAAGTGTCTGTAGAATGGCCTGATAAAGAGCTCATGAGACATCCTGTGACAAAGGCTCCATCGCTGTTAGTGATGAAAACGTATCAGCAGGTGATTTGTTTTTAAATTGAAAGTATCACCTAAAGATATTGATTAGCTCGGGATTGACAGATCAACTCAATAGTCCAAAGAAACAATACATCTTTGTCATGGAAGACTGCTGCAAGCATTTAAACAGTACAGTGGTATAGACTATTGAAGCCAAGGAAATGGGACATTTTGTGTTCAGACTTGTGCAGGGATTGAAACCTGCAATTAGGATCATGGTTCAACAACATCTGATTTGTTGGCAGAATAAGTCAATTGATGAGATCTTGAGGTATGCGCAGTATTGCAGTGATGAATTGGAGATGAAGCATAAGAAACTGAAGAAGAAGTTGATGATGGTACAGATGAAAGCTGCACAGCGAGGTCAGAATAGGGAGTTCCTATGATCCTACGATGCAAGGTGGTAATGGGTTTCAACAGCAAGGTGTTCCAATTGATCGGACTATTGGGATTGCTGTGGCAACGTTTGCGGCAAGTCGGGGCATTCAAAGTGGGAATGTCAATTGAATGCTGGGAATCAGGTTCAGAATAATGGATTTGTGCAACCCCAAAATAATAATCCAGTTCAGACACAGCATGTACAGAGGCAAAGGATGCAAAACGTTCAGGTTCCTCACGCTCAAGTAATGCAGGTTCCACAAGCCTCAATGCCACAGCAGAATACAAATGCTTCCAGATTTAATCTGAATCAGGTCCCCAAAACAGCAATCCTTTTGAGAATCAGGGTATGCCTCAACAGTGCCCTATGATACAAGCAGATGTGGTTTACAGTTCAGACCTGTCGCAATGAGGGTGCATGAGGAGGAAGGAGGATTGTGTGCTAGGCTCAACCTTAGAGATAGACCAGAGTGGTCTGTTTGTGGATGGTAAGGTGAATGGCTATTATTCTTGATTGGATAGTGCAGGACCAGAGAAAGATAAATACCATTGTTGTTCCTTGTCATGTTGAACCGAATCCAGCAGAAATTTTATTTCAGAATCCATGTGAGGATGAGTGGTTTACTGTCATTGATTTGTGCCAAGTTTTTTTTCCATACCATTGCATGAGGACAGTAAGTTACTCAACACATTTCGGTTTGGCAGTTGCATTTTGGCATGGTGCCGAGTCCCACAAGAGTATGCAGAGAGTCCATCCAACTTTAACCAGATCCTTCTGGAGTACCTAGTAATGCCCCATCATTCAGTCTTTATCTAGTATATTGACTACCTGTTGGTGGTGTCAAATGCACAGGAAGCTTGCAGACAAGATACTATTGCATTGTTGAACCACCTAACTGAGAACGGACACAAAGTATCCCCAACCACGTTGCAGTACTGTAAGAGAGCAGTCTTGTACCTCAAACATCATATTGAGGAAGGAGCAATGAAGGTGTCACAAGAGTTAATCTTGGCGATTCTGAAAATTAATCCGCCAACCACTCAGAAATAGGTCAGGATGCTCTTGGGAATGGTGGGCTACTGTCGACAGTGGATTCCCAACTTTCTCTAGTGGCCAAGCCTTTGCAGAGGCTGACACACAAGGATGTGTCAGAGTAGGTACCATGAGATGACAATTGCGTGCGTGCCTTCTCAGAGCTGAGAGAAGGTCTTTGTTGTGCCCCAGCACTGGGAATGCCTGATTAGAATAAATATTTTACTTTGTTTTGCAGTGAGAAAGAGAGCTGCACTCTCTCAGTGCTTACTCAGATGCACGGTAATGCTCACAGACCCATTGATTATTTTTCAGCTAAACATGACCCAGTAGCTGCTGCTTTGCCTGGCTGTCTCAAATCTGTGACCTTCACAGGTGTTGGCATTGAGCAGTGTGGGAGCATTGTTATGGGTCATCGTCTAACAGTTTTTGTCCCCCACTCGGTGGAAATATTGTTGACCTGCATAAGAACCCAGTACCTTACCAGTAGGCATTTGAACAAGTATGAGAAAGTCATACTTGCGGCAGAAAATATAACCCTCAAGAGATGTGCCATTTTAAATCCTGATAATCTGCTGCTTCTTCCTGTAAATGATGCTATTGAGTGTGACATTGAGCATGACTGTCTTGATGTTACTAAACTGTGTACAAAGTGAAGACCTGACATACAAGATGTGCCACTACCAGAATCAGATTATGTAATGTTTGTTGATGATTCCTGTTTATGAGACCATGAAGGAAGCCTGAGAGCTGCCTATGCAGTTTGTTCTGTCTCGGGTATAATCGAGCTTCCTAGCATGAAGGAGTGTTTTCTGTACGAGTGGCTGAATTGATTGCTCTTACCAGAACATGCTGTTTTTCAGACCAGCTGAAACTGACCATTTTCACTGACTGTATGGCTTTGGTGTCTTCCATGATTTTGGAAAATTATGGTCACAACGGGTATTTAGGACCTCTTCAGGGTCCCCAATTAAAAATGGAGAAAGTATGCATAACCTGATAAAGGCACTACAGCTACCTGTCCAGATCGCGGTCGTGAAATGTTCTGTACACTGCAAAGGAGATAATTATGTAACTGTTGGCAACACGTACGCTAATGAGATCGCCAGATATTGTGCCTTAAATGCTTGAAATTTCTATGGTGAATATCAAAATGAGGGAACGATGAGATCAATTACAACCTCTTGCTAACCACAGCTGATACATGGGAGGAAGTTAAGAGACTTCATTAGGAAGTTTCAGTAGCAGAAAAGCAAGCCTGAGTTAGAGCAATTTGTTTCAAGATAGATGAAGATGGCATTTGGGCTTCAGTAGATGCTAGACCTGTGCTGCCAGACAGCTTGTTATCCCCAATGGTGAGACACTATCATGAACCTGTGCATGTAGGTAGAGATGCTATGGTGCCTCTGTTTTGGCAGACCTGTGGTGTATTGTGTGTCAACAAATGATTGTAGAAGAAAAACTGCAGCAATACTGAGTCACATTATGAGATCTGAAGGTCCCTTCAATAGGATGCAACTGGAATTCATCAAGATATCTGTGTATAATGGGATGAGATATGTGATTGTGAGCATCTTCTTGAATTGTGTTGAAGCTTACCCGACCAGGAGAAATGGCAGTTTCACTATGGCTAAGTTGTTAAGAGAGTTAATTCCAACATTCGGGTTCCCAACTTCTCAGTAATCAGACCAAGGAACTCATTTAAATTATGAGATCCTGAAGATATGTGCAGCATTGCCAGTGGAGCAGAGGTTGATTAGCAGTTACCGACCTGAGACTTCAGGCATTGTGGAGCAAGTTAATGGGACGCTGAAACCCAGACTTGCTAAGCTGTGTGCTTTGACATCTCTGAAATGGTCTGATGCGTTTCCCCTGGTGTTGATGAGTCTTCACAGTACTCTCGAAAGGAGGACAGGATTATCTACTCAGGAGATAATCAAGGGCTGAGCCATGAGCTTTCCAGCTGTGTCTGAACATTACAGATGACGTGGTTCTTGATTACTGCAAAGGACTGGCTGATGTGGTGCGTTCTGTATCTCATTAGGTTGGAGAGGCTGCAGCCCCGCCTTATTAGGAGCAATGCCGTGACCTTAGTCCCGGCGACTGGGTTATGGTGAAGAAGGAAAGTGCGTAAAATGGGTTTGGAGCCTCAGTGGCGAGGACTTTACCAGTTTATCTTGGTCACTACAACTTCTGTGAAGTGCGGAGGTCTCCCCAACTGGGTATTCTCGCAGAGTCTTGTGTCTCCTTGATGATGCAACAGCACCTCTGCCTGAAGTACTGCTGGTTACAGTGAGACAAAGAGAGCAGTTTGCAAGCTGTTGGGGACCAGCAGGAGTTTGGGACAGCACATGTTTGGCCTGAGGGGGGTCTGAATGAGTCAACAGATGAAGTCAGAAGTGGGTCTCATCCTGTAGTATTGACTGCACCAGAATCAGATCCGTACGAAGGGCCTAGTGCACCAGTAACACAAGTAGTGCTTGGAGACCAGTGGCCAAGAGGACAAGAGGGAAGAAGAGAAGGTTTGCCTGAAGTGTGTGTGCCACACACTATCCCAGAAGATACTGAGGAATCTCGCCTAAATGGTAGTGATGGGGAAGAGCCAGTAGTCTGGAGAGCAAAGAGAGCAAAAGTACCCTGTCAGAGGTATTCTTCACCTGTATGGACATAACTTGCAATGAATGCCCAAGAGAAAGAGTTTTGGTACTTGAAGAATCAAAGTGCATATCCAGCTGAACCTCCATGACTACATAATTGTGGCCGAACTATATTTTGAGTTTACTATCCCACAGACCAGACTGAATCGAATTGTCCTGAATTTGATTTCTAGATTGAACTTTGAAATGTGCTTTTGAACATGGACATTGCAAATAGACTTTGGTAAAAGAATTAAGATGAGTACCTAGGCCAGAGTCTGCTGATGGAGTGGAAGGTTGTCTTTTTGAACACAGATTAGGGCAAAGGAAGGCTCACGAAGACCTTGTGAACATTATAATTGTATTTCGATTATATGGACATTGTTTGCAACTTGCTCAGCTGGAAACTAATGAAAAAAATACTTTTGCTTCTGTTGCTTTTCACATATACGGTCTATGTTCAGAAAAGTTATGGAACCTAATAATAACACAAATAGACATTGGTACATAATAGCAGGTGTGTTGATAACTGTAAGTGTAGTACTAATTATGCAACTTCTAGTATTCACCCACTTCACCTAGTTTAGAGCAGACTAAGGCTGTACTTACCCCCATTCGATGAGGAAGACTTACACATAGATGCTTCTAGAAGAGATCTTTCTTCCAATATTTATTACAAATTGCTTTACGAGTACATTGACACCATGGATGCTAGAGCTTGCTACATTTGTACGCAATTAGCTGCATCAGCTGAAGAGGGTATCGCATACCATCACATTCCTCTGACTTATGGTGTTACTTGTAGCTTGACAAAGAGACTTTTGCATTGACAGGGTCATTTTCAGTATTATTTTACAAATTATGATTTGATATTTTGGGAAGTTCCCATGCTTAAGCATTTAAATGTTACCCTGAAATTAAAAATGTAGCGAGGTGAAGAATTTTTTAACCCCACCATGATGCTAGACACTGTTTATGCCCATCTAAACAATTTGACTTCTATCTTAAACAGTGTAGTGAGGAGCTTTATAAATTCAGTTGAGGACAGAAGGAGATGGATGGAATCTAAATCAAAGAAAGTTAAAGATATCACTTGGATGAAGAAGAAACTGAGCATCAAGTAGCAGGGAATCAAGCTGCGTTAAGTTTAGATTGGAGACACACAGGGAAATTATGCATATCAAAATGAAAGTCCACAGCTGACACAAAATTTGTGGGAAAGAGTGAGTGTGAACACACAATTGAAACTAAAGGTCACTGGGAATCATTATTAGAAGGGAAAGATCCTGCTGTTCCAGGAGTTATTTATTTATATTATTTAGGCATAGATTTTTTTCCAAGGAATTATCATGTGGAACATTTTGATGATCCTGTGTGGGAATAGAAGTCTAGACCGAAAAGAGGAACTAGTGCTGAAAAAGTAATAGGATATATTTTTGGAGCTATTATTCCATCTGTGGGTGTGATTTTGAACGACATAAAAATTAGAAGATTGTCCACAATTGTTGATATGTTGTCTACCAGTACATCAGGTGCTTTGTTAGTAGTAGATACTGAAAAGATAGCTGTGAGATCCATGGTTTTGCAGAAACATCTTGTGTTGGTTGGACATCCTTGGAAGGAGTCTGTTGGATGTTAAAACTTCAACAATGTTTTACATACATCCCTGACAAACGTAAGGACTTGAAGACGTTTATCAAAAATATTACTGACTTGAAAAAAGATTTGAAAGAGTTAAAAGCAACAGATGCATGGGAAGCAGTTGGAAATTGATTTTATGCTATAGATAGATGGTTTAGAGACTAAGGGAGTGGAATTGTTGGAATTATCTTGAAGCCCCTTGTGATAATTGTCCTCTATGGATTATTCCTGTTTACAATCTACAAGGGATACAAACAGGAACAAGTGAAGACAGGAACCAAAAGAAACAGAGCAGACATAGAACTAGAAGACAGATAGAGCAGATACTATGATAACACGAACATCTGGGAGACTCTAGAAGAAACTTTATGTAACACATGAGGTTTTAAGTGGTCTATCTAAGAAGAGATGTTTATCTTAATGTGATGGCTTGATTCCCCATCAGAGGGAGGATTGGAGTACTGTAATTTTAGCTCCACTCTCACACGTCATAAATACACAATATATATGTGTAATTAGCACTACATACTTGTGTGTCCTAACATTATTATTATAAAGCGTTGCACTAAAATCCAGTACTGAAGTGCATTCACTGTAGAACATGAAAATCATATACACTGTGTGCCTTTACCTTATTAAAATGAATGTAGTCTTTAGAGACTGGATAAAATCATATTCACGCTAGTAAAATGTATTTACATTCAAAATGAAAGAGATTTATGTAAACATGAGCACTAATGTTTTCACTTTTTTATTAATAATGTAGTTATTAGTCAAACCTATATTCATGCAGTTGAAGTTATATTACATTTTACTGAAAGTGCAATGTGAATCTAATGCTGAATTTGTGTACGCATATGTGCCATTCATTTGTAGTTGTATAGGCACAAAAAAACGTATTCATGTGCACCATTTGATTTTACATTTTGTAAATCTCTCGAATGTCCTGAGGCGTCTTGGCACTGCTTCTGTTTGAAGGTGACAGACTAGTAAGTTAGTTAATGAAGAGCAAGCTTTTTAAGGATTTCTTGAAGGAGAGGAGGTTAGGACTCTCCTTCATCTCTCGATGAATAATATGTTTAAATTGACTCAGGTAGGCCTGTATTTCTTTTTTCATGCAAATATAGTTTTCCATTTCTGCTTGCGTGTCTTTTTCCTTTCAGGTACATTCAGATGGTTTGTTAGTTTGAGAATAGATGTAACTCTGTACTAGCGATAGAGAGCCTGAGAAGAAAACCTTGACAAAGAACATGGGGAGCCAGGGCATTAATTGCAGAATTGTCGCAGGTGACCGAGTACAATGCTGTTCTCAGGACTGGCTTGGGAGAGTCTGCTAATGCTGCAGCTCATATCGTGAGAATAAAAAGGACACCCTGATGGTGTGAACAAGGGATGTTACCAGGACGATTCTTGTGGTATTAACTAGTGTTCTCGCAGGTTGATCTTGGTCACTTTTCCCTTGGACTTTGAGAGGTACAGTCCTCTATGCTTACTCCTTTTATTCTTTGCTGTTTGTGGCTTAGGCTATGTTCTGCTTGGGTTTTCGGATCAGATAGAACCCGCTCATCAGAGCCTCACTAACCCAGTCAGAACGTTACCCTCTCCCTAGAACCTATTTACAATAATGCAACCACATATATCTACCACCTAAGGACAGGGGATTCCTACTATGCATACCAAGACCTCTTATAATCGGCGGCCTCGCGATCCCATACGGATCCAGACCTCTCTGCCCATACGACAGTATCACAAGTGGCGGCCTCGCGGTCCCATACGAACCCAGACCTCTCTACCCAGACGGCAGTCTCAGCACAATCGGCGGCATCGCGATCCCATACGGATCCAGACCTCTCTGCCCATACGACAGTATCACAAGTGGCGGCCTCGCGGTCCCATACGAACCCAGACCTCTCTACCCAGACGGCAGTCTCAGCACAATCGGCGGCCTCGCGATCCCATACGGATCCAGACCTCTCTGCCCATACGACAGTATCACAAGTGGCGGCCTCGCGGTCCCATACGAACCCAGACCTCTCTACCCAGACGGCAGTCTCAGCACAATCGGCGGCCTCGCGATCCCCTACGAATCCAGACCTCTCTGCCCATACGACAGTATCACAAGTGGCGGCCTCGCGGTCCCATACGAACCCAGACCTCTCTACCCAGACGGCAGTCTCAGCACAATCGGTGGCCTCGCGATCCCCTACGAATCCAGACCTCTCTGCCCATACGACAGTATCACAAGTGGCGGCCTCGCGGTCCCATACGAACCCAGACCTCTCTACCCAGATGGCAGTCTCATACGACAGTTCATCCTATGATCACCATAACATACAAAAAGGGAATCAGTCTCACTATTCATCAGATCACACAAGGATTGCCAGTTCGAGCATAGCCTGTTCTCAGGTTCGAGGGGCTCCTCTTTCCCTTATTCAGTTACCACTTACCTGATCAGGGTTAACATCTGTTCATGTAGCCGCAGCTGACTAGAAGAATAGGCTACCCTCTTATACAAGAACACGCAGCACATGTTGGTTCACTACAAACTGGATACTTTATTACTCATTACATACACAATCACATAACATTACGATATAACACATAACCTGCAAAGAAAAGTGAAAGATTAAGTTGTACACTCTAATAAGAAAGGGTCGACATCACCTTAGTAGTATGTAGCCTGCACTCAGTGGTCATCTAGGTTCCCTTCTCGTCTGTGCCTCGGCTCGCCTGGAATCACCCTTCTCCGAGTCACTGGGACCTCTTCCTTATCGGCTACTCTCTCCTCTCTGGCTATTCTGCTAGGAAAGCATCTGTCTCTCGGTTCTTCTCCGCCTTCAAGATGGCGTCTGTCTTCCCTGGAATAAGTAGTAGCTTTACTGCTAACGGCTAGATGCCGCCTACGGACTGAACATGTAACTGCCTCAGACTTTCACTAATATAGAGGTGCGTTTCCTCATGGAAAATTCCGGCCTGTAACCTGCCGCCCACCAAATTCTTGTACCTCCCCGTACCAAGGACACGTTCCCAGCCGGCCGGCCTGATGTAGTGTCTTCGGCATGAAGAAAAATACAATCCTTCGATAAGGGCCGGCCTGAACCGGTTCTCTCCAAGCGAATAACACCTCATAACTAAAACATTACGTTTGACCTAGAAGCAACCCAAGCTGCCGGAGCAGAAAGAAAGATGGAGTCTCTCCCGTTTGAGGCCTACCAGGCCTGAATTCAGCACAGCTCCGTGAAATACCCTCACTACAGGACAGGTTATCCCTAATACTAACGAATCTATCCCCTAGGCTATGTGTGCAAGCCCTGATCTATGGGGAAGAGCACAGAATCATGTCGAAGTGCCTAGTAAATAGGCTCCATTCACTACTCTAACCCTTAGACTTGAATGGTAAGAGACTGAAGTCACATTTAATCATCTTTTCCTCACAAGAAGGCCGGGAAAATCGAGCAGAACATTTCACCCTTGACTTCAGTCTATTATACATTCATTAAACGGAACTAATATCTGTGGAAGAATAATATGAAACAAGACTAACTGATCTATGTCTAGTACCAGGTGTGCAGAATTGAAGTAGTGAAGGAATACACTGAATAAAGCAACAGATAGAAATCAAAATGCCGATAGTAATCAGAATACCTCCTAATATTTGACGTAACATATGTAAATCAGGTAACCAATTAAAGAGCCAGTCAAACCAGCCCTGGTCAATGTGTTTTCTAACTTCTTCTGTCAAGTCATGTAATTTATCAATGTGAGCTTGAATGGATTTTGTATGATCCGACAAGTTAAAACAACAAAGACCCTCAAAATCAGAACAATCGTGTCCATGTTTAAGCAAAAGATAATCAATGGCCGCTCGATTTTGCAAGATAGCCCTTCGTTCACCCTGGGCGTCTAATAGCATGTCAGACAGGACTGTAGAAGTATGATTGATGGATTTTACCATCCAGCAGGCCATTTTCCCAATAGATTTGGCATTATAAACTGCCAAAGCAGGAACACCAACAATTGAAACAGCCAGGCTAAGGTATTCAGACTTGGAATATAAATGCAAAGATGAGTCACTATCCTCCTGTAACCTCACTGTATCTCGAATCACACGAGAGTTGGCATTCGGATGTGAGGAAAACATGAGCAAGCTCAGTCTAGTAATGGCACAAGGGCCTCCAGAAATATTTGCGGGGATATATGGCCAGGAAGTATTACCACATGAGAAAAGCCATCCGGCAGGTAGTAACATCGTGCGATAGTGACTGGGGGTAACTACCATACTCTTGCAAGTCATGTTATTCTGAACAGAAGTACATGTTTTCGGTGTCCTTTGAAGGCACAAAGTTCGTTCATGAGCGGTGAATGAAGTGGCACCTTTCAATTTTAAACGCATACATTCAGAAATCGCACTAGGATCACAAGTAAGGAAAAAACATAAATCACCTTGTGTGATATTATAGGTAACTATTTGGGACTGGATGGGGGGTATCGGGTCTGACAGTACAGTACACAAGGGGCAATACTCATGGGCAGCGAAATCGCCCAGAAGAACATTGGGGCGAGCATTTGATATATTAAAAATATGAGTCAAAGTCTCCAATGAAGCAGGGACAGCAACTAAACAAGTTGCCAGAATGTCCGTCACCGATCTCATCGGTGTCAAGCAGAAATGAGGGGCTTTAGTCACTTGCTTGGCCAATGTAATCCAAAAGTTCGGCGACGAATCCCACGCAGCGAAGGAACGCGACACTCGGGTTCTCAACTCAGCCCGGGTTGATGGGATCCCTCCTCTCTCGTCGTACCAGCCCAAAAGGAGTCCAACGCCGACACATCCTGCAGCAACAGTCCAAAGAATGATCTGAAAGAGAATCAAATACAGGCATTATTCATTCTCGTAAGTAACATTTGTCAGCCGGGACTGCTTCCCAGCTATCTTTCCCTGGTCTCATAACTAAAATGGTATTGTCTTGACCAGTTGCAATGACTTCTGCTTGTTCAGGGGGATTCTTAGGCGACTGCACCCAAACTCTGGCCCCAGGATTATCTGTGGAGCCAAAACCTTTCTGGCCTCGTACAGTTAGCAACGTTGGGGCAGTGCCTTTTGTCATCTCACCACTGAAAACAGGCATTATTAGCAATTGAGCCACTCGGTCAGTTTGATGTATCAGTAAGTCAACCTCACTGCTATTCAGCAGGAGCACCTTAATCTCTCCCTGATAATCACTGTCAATGATTACTCCAAGCACCTGAATGCCTTTTACAGCCAGCCCCGATCTAGGGGCGATTAATCAGAAATTTCCAGTTGGTATATGAACACCAACACCGGTTTCAATGATGACTCGATCCTTACTTTTTATAACGGTGTCATTCATGGCATGCAAGTCTAAACCTGCCGACCCTGGGGTCGCTCTACATGGAGCCAAAGCTCCGGGAGTAATCTCCCAGTACATCGCAGTCTCTCTGATCTCATTGGGCTTAGCATCAACATTCGGAGGAAACAAACGCATAAGTGGGGATTCAGCATTTAGAAAAGGACGGTTATTTAAAATCAATAACGCTTGAGGCAAAAAGTCTCGCCAATTCTTATACTTGTCATCTGTTAATTTGCGCAATTGGTCTTTCAGCAGGCCATTCAACCTCTCCACGAGACCCGAGGCCTGTGGATAATATGGTATATGAAACACCCATTCAATATTGTTTTCCACACAGAATTCCTGTACCAATCTTCCACGAAAATGGGATGCATTATCAGATTGAATTTGGAATGGCACACCATAATACATCATAATCCATTCCAATGTTTTAATAGTATTCAATTGGGTAGCTTGCTTACAGGGAAGGGCCACCAACAGGCCACTGTATGTATCAACAATGGTGCAAACATATTGACAATTCCTACTCATAGGAAGTGGACCAATGTAATCAATCTGCCAAATTTGAGCGGGCAATTTCCCGCGATGTAAATGACCTTTAACAATTTGGGGCACTTTGCGCTGCCTGATATGCTGACAAATGGGACAATGTAGAATAACATTTTTGATTAAATCTAGGGGAATATAAATTCCTCGATCAGCAGCCCACCTGCTAGTGGCTTTGTCTCCAAAGTGTCCTGCTTTCTGGTGGGCCCATTTCGCCAATCCCGCAATATCAGACTCTTGCGTGTCCACCACTGCCTCAGCAATTTTATATTTCTCATCTGCAATATTATGAAAGAATTTGTCAAGAGAGTCTATCGGTGTATGAGCATCCACATGGAAGATTGTAACAGTACTCTGTGGGAGCATTTCCCAAATCTCCTGCCATAATTCTTTTCCCCACAGTTCTTTTGAATGGATTTTCCAACTATGGGAATGCCAAGTCGGTAACCAAACTGCCAGTCCATTGGCAGTAGACCAAGAATCGGTAAAAATATGACATGTGCCAGGTAACTCTTGTTTCAGAACTTGATAAACAGCATAGAGTTCAGCAAATTGACTGCTCTTACCCTCACCAGTTGTACTCAGCAATTTTTGTGTGATCGGATTATAGGACACTGCCTTCCAATGCCGTTTCGTCCCTATGAACCTTGCTGAACCATCCGTAAACCAGACATGGTTTCTGTCCTCTGCGGACAAATCATCAAAAGGTCTACCCCACTTAACAGGAGACTCCTGTACTAAAGGTACGGAACATTCACTCTCAGTCTCAGTCGATGGCGCCCGCGCCACCTGCTCATGCAAAGATGCAACTCCTTTTTGTCCCACACGTGCCCTGTCTTATATATACCATTTCCATTTAATCACACTCGCCTCTTGAGCGTGTCCAATTCGGTGAGTTTTCGGCGAACTCATAACCCACTGCATGATAGGAATTTCAGGTCGCAAAACTATATCATGTCCCAAAGTCAATTGCTCGGTATCCACCAGAGCCCAATAACATGCAAGTAACTGTTTCTCAAAAGGTGTATAACGCTCACCAGCATCAGGTAACTTTTTAGTCCAAAAACCTAACGGTACTCTACTCTTGCCTTGTTTCTGCCACAAACTCCAATTCGCATAAAGGCCTTGTACAGACACATTCAAATCCACATCACCATCACATACAGGCCATAAATCCAGAGCATGCTGAATTGCTTCTTTTGCCAGACTGAACGCATCTTGCTGTGGTTTACCCCATTCAAATGCATTCTTTTTACGAGTGACCTGGTACAAAGGGGCCAATATTTGACTCAAATGAGGAATATGCTGGCGCCAAAAACCAAACAAGCCAATGAAGCTTTGGGCTTCTTTCCTATTCCACGGAACTGCAAAATCAAGAATTTTCTGTTTAACCTGAGGGATCACTTCTCGGTGCCCCTCATGCCAATTAATGCCCAAAAATTTCACAGCCTGGGACGGACCTTGTAATTTATCCGGGTTGATTTCCCAACCTTTCTCACGCAAGCACTCAATGACTCTATCTAATTGGGTCTGAACTTCCTCTTGTGATTCGCCTTGGATCAAAATATCATCAATATAGTGACATATCTGAATTTGTGGATGAACCGGTACCTCAGCCAGATGCTCTGCCACCAGCCGGTGACATATCGTAGGACTATGCACATAGCCCTGGGGAAGACTTCTAAACGTCATCTGACGCCCGTTCCACGTAAAACTGAATTGTTCCTGACACTCAGGGGCAATCGGAATCGAAAAGAAAGCATTAGCAATATCAATGGACGCATACCATGTACCTGGATGTTTTTGGATTCTTTCAATTAGGGTAATAACATCCGGTACTGCAACAGTCAAAGAGGGTGTGTGTCTATTCAATTCTCGATAATCAACAGTCATGCGCCAAGAATTATCACTCTTACGTACAGGCCAAACAGGATTATTCCAAGCAGAAGTAACTGGGGTTATAACTCCTGCATCCACCAACTCCTGAATAGTGGTACTAATCTCTTCATGACCACCTGGAATACGATACTGCTTCTGACGAACCACTTTTGTCGCCTGGGGAACTTTTATGGGGGGCATTCTTAAACGACCAACCCGTACAGGCCTGGACGATATATAATGTTTAGTTCCAAATTGGTAACATCCATCATCTAAGTGAAAAGTCATTCCTTTCAAAATATCAATTCCAATTATGAATTCTAAGAGTGGCACCACTAATACAGAGTATTCTTTTCTAGGAATTCTACCTATTCTCATTTCAAGTAAAGTTTGAACTGCGGGAGTTTCCTTTCCACCTAATCCGGTAATTGTAAAAGGCTGACCTTTAAACTTCTTTGATTTTCCATGAATAAGAGTGGCCTCCGCTCCTGTATCTACCAATGCTCGGGCCCCTTGGATATTACGATATCTCCAATAAATATCAATATCTACATAGGGTCTATTATCTCTGTGAGCCCATCTGTGTACTGGAGCTTGACCTATTTCCTAGTCCTTTTTACTGTGTTCTGTGTACCAGGATAAATCAGGATAAAGACTCTCACGTTTCCTAGGTATCGATACCTCCTGTTCATATCCATCTCCATTACGAAATGGATTACTGTTCTCTGCATTGTACTGCGGGTTTCGATCGGCCAATATGTGTCGATCCTCTCTCCTTCTCAACTCAGGGGATTGATCCCTATCATCTCTACGTCTGCTGTTAACATAATCATCTCTCCCCCTCTCTCTTTCCCCCTCTCTCTCCCTGTCTCTCTCACGATGGGGGGACAAATCACGTACATAACGTCGATCATCACGACGATCAGAGCGCCCACGGCGGTCGTCATCACCGCTACCGTCAGAAAAACCACGATCACACTCAGTCGTCCGAACACGCCGGGCACCTTCCTTTCGATCCAAGCCACGTTTGCGAAACATTTCCCACAAACGAGAAGTAGTCTCACCATCAATGTCCTCCTTCCGCACACCATCGGCCATAAGACCAAAAAACATATCACGTCTAGTAAGTTTATTGTCACCAGGAGTACGAGTGTCAGGCCGGGACTGCCGGTCTGGTTTAAACCACTCACCCAACTCACCGAGTTGGCGTACCGATTCCAGCACCACAGATAACATGTTACCAGTCTGATTAATCAATAAAGTCATCATGACCTGCTTATAAGCAACAGGGGAAGAACGAATAATACGATTCCGCACAGAAGATGTCAAGAAACCATCAAGCAACCTGTCAGCAGTATTCAGAAAAATTGCCGTTTTCATCACCTCCTCTTTGAGACGTTGCGCAGCATCGCGCAAAGTATACCACGGTTTGTCATTCACAGGCCAGTCAGACTCAGTAGGATATTTGTGATTACAACCCTCAGTCGCCAATTGAAGCAAAGAAATTTGACCACCAGCATTAAAGTTACGAAAATGATCCTGTACAGTAGAATCCGAACTCAAGGAACAAAACTTCAAACAATCGCCAGCATCCAACATAATGCCAGCAGCGCCCAGTTCATAAAGGCGCACCATCCATGTGAGTAAGGTCTCACCAGCTCGCTGCCGAAATCGCTGCAAAATATCACTAATTTCTTGTTGAGTAAAATCCTCCAAAGAGTCTAAAGCAATACCATTCGGAGCACCGGGAGCCTGCTGCACCTTCCGCCGAAAAACTGGATGCACCGAGACCGCGGGACGAGCATCACAAGGAGCTCGACCAGTACACGTAGAGGAACAATCAGTGGAAGAAGCATCGACCCCGCTCGAAGGACGAGCGCAATCACGGGGTGCACCATCAGAGGCGCAAGAGGCAGATTTACAAGCACGGCCGGAGCGAGAGGACTCGTGCTTGGCAGACTCCTCACCCGAGGAAGGAGAATCACTCGAGTTCCAGATATTACCATCCCATTCATCAGGATTCCAATCCAGTCCGGCTTTCGCCACGACCAGACGCACCTTTCGCGCCGAAACCCGACCACGCCGATTCTTGTATTTATAATGAGCAATTCGCACAGCCGCCCTCTCTGCAATTGTTTGGTACGTCTCAAGTTTATCAGCAAGCAACTTATTTTGACACCGCAACAAAGTATGAGCATTCTGAATCTCAACAAAGTTCGCTTCCAAATCCTTATGCAAGTTCTGCAACTTCAACAATCTCTCATGCAGAATTCTGTACGCAGACAGAACAATCCAACCTCTGCGCCCCAAAACGGGAAGCTCATCACCCTTAGATACCGGCGCCTTCTGTAAACAAGTAATCACATTAGCCGGCTCCGCCAGCTCCAAAAAAGAATTCCAATTCTCACTCAAACCAGTAGAATCAGCCCACTCACGGGCTAAGGCTTCATAAGGCGTTGAATCCCAGCCGGGAATATCAACGGGCAACTTAAAAGTAGATTTGGACTTTCTAGAAAACATCTCGGAAAGGAAAGAAAAAGAGAAAAAGAAAAAGAAGAAAGAGAAAAGAAAACTACACGCAGGTATATACAAATAATATACAAACAAAACCACGCACGCGCCGAAGGCAAACACAATACAACCACAACGCACACAGGTTTCGTAAACGGTTCGTGACGCCAAATGTTCTGCTTGGGTTTTCGGATCAGATAGAACCCGCTCATCAGAGCCTCACTAACCCAGTCAGAACGTTACCCTCTCCCTAGAACCTATTTACAATAATGCAACCACATATATCTACCACCTAAGGACAGGGGATTCCTACTATGCATACCAAGACCTCTTATAATCGGCGGCCTCGCGATCCCATACGGATCCAGACCTTTCTGCCCATACGACAGTATCACAAGTGGCGGCCTCGCGGTCCCATACGAACCCAGACCTCTCTACCCAGACGGCAGTCTCAGCACAATCGGCGGCCTCGCGATCCCATACGGATCCAGACCTCTCTGCCCATACGACAGTATCACAAGTGGCGGCCTCGCGGTCCCATACGAACCCAGACCTCTCTACCCAGACGGCAGTCTCAGCACAATCGGTGGCCTCGCGATCCCCTACGAATCCAGACCTCTCTGCCCATACGACAGTATCACAAGTGGCGGCCTCGCGGTCCCATACGAACCCAGACCTCTCTACCCAGACGGCAGTCTCAGCACAATCGGTGGCCTCGCGATCCCCTACGAATCCAGACCTCTCTGCCCATACGACAGTATCACAAGTGGCAGCCTCGCGGTCCCATACGAACCCAGACCTCTCTACCCAGACGGCAGTCTCATACGACAGTTCATCCTATGATCACCATAACATACAAAAAGGGAATCAGTCTCACTATTCATCAGATCACACAAGGATTGCCAGTTCGAGCATAGCCTGTTCTCAGGTTCTTGGGGCTCCTCTTTCCCTTATTCAGTTACCACTTACCTGATCAGGGTTAACATCTGTTCATGTAGCCGCAGCTGACTAGAAGAATAGGCTACCCTCTTATACAAGAACACGCAGCACATGTTGGTTCACTACAAACTGGATACTTTATTACTCATTACATACACAATCACATAACATTACGATATAACACATAACCTGCAAAGAAAAGTGAAAGATTAAGTTGTACACTCTAATAAGAAAGGGTCGACATCACCTTAGTAGTATGTAGCCTGCACTCAGTGGTCATCTAGGTTCCCTTCTCGTCTGTGCCTCGGCTCGCCTGGAATCACCCTTCTCCGAGTCACTGGGACCTCTTCCTTATCGGCTACTCTCTCCTCTCTGGCTATTCTGCTAGGAAAGCATCTGTCTCTCGGTTCTTCTCCGCCTTCAAGATGGCGTCTGTCTTCCCTGGAATAAGTAGTAGCTTTACTGCTAACGGCTAGATGCCGCCTACGGACTGAACATGTAACTGCCTCAGACTTTCACTAATATAGAGGTGCGTTTCCTCATGGAAAATTCCGGCCTGTAACCTGCCGCCCACCAAATTCTTGTACCTCCCCGTACCAAGGACACGTTCCCAGCCGGCCGGCCTGATGTAGTGTCTTCGGCATGAAGAAAAATACAATCCTTCGATAAGGGCCGGCCTGAACCGGTTCTCTCCAAGCGAATAACACCTCATAACTAAAACATTACGTTTGACCTAGAAGCATCCCAAGCTGCCGGAGCAGAAAGAAAGATGGAGTCTCTCCCGTTTGAGGCCTACCAGGCCTGAATAGCACAGCTCCGTGAAATACCCTCACTACAGGACAGGTTATCCCTAATACTAACGAATCTATCCCCTAGGCTATGTGTGCAAGCCCTGATCTATGGGGAAGAGCACAGAATCATGTCGAAGTGCCTAGTAAATAGGCTCCATTCACTACTCTAACCCTTAGACTTGAATGGTAAGAGACTGAAGTCACATTTAATCATCTTTTCCTCACAAGAAGGCCGGGAAAATCGAGCAGAACAGGCTAACACTTATTTCCCTATCCCTAGAAGACTTTTGAACAGGTTTTGGAAATACTGACACCTTCCCGCATACTTCCAGTTTTTTTCTTTTTTTTTTAATGTCCCTGACTTTTTGAGATTTGTTTAGGTTAAGTTACTCTTCATAGTTTTAGACTCTAGATGGAGGGACTTTAGATATTACTCATGGGTCACACTGTTAATTATATATGCTTGACCAAGTGCTAACTCTCTTCACCGCTCAGTCGCATAGAAAGACCCATCAGATGGCCAACGGTTAGACGATGGCCTAGTGCTGGATCACCTTCATGTGTTAAAATGTTCTTTCCAGTCATAAAAACTTCAGTAGCTCATGAAATTATTTGCACATTTTCAGTCCAATTTTAAACTTAGGTTGACCACAAATGTAAACCAGTAAGCCTGTGGACCAACATGACAGTTGAAAAAAATATATGGCAAATGGATGAAGGATGGCTTCAGTGCCCTACTGGTACTTGGGTGTGGCTACGTGGCTATATACAAAGCATACAGCAAGCATGAGAACTATATATTTTCTGGACTGAGTACAGGATTGCCCACAAATAATTATGTATATATTAAGTCAGCTGAGAACAAAAGGTAACAAATAAAATTCCAGTTGCAGGTTTTAAAATATTCATATCAATTGAGAGACACAATTTGCTATTATATTAATTATGTTTTTTCCCCTTGAGATGTTGACATAAAAATCACACTATTTCTTCAATAAATTAATACATTGTTGATGAATTATGTGTTTCCACATAATGTAAAAGTATAATTGCCTTTACCTTTGTATATGTGTTTAGGATTGCATATTAAAATAAACAAAAAACGTAAAACCATCAATTATCATTAAGAAAAACACCGACATTTAAAATTTACATTTGCTGGAACATCAATTATAATTTGTTTGGGACATTTGGGAAGCTGTATTCTGAGGATCTATAACCACACCCTTTAAGACTTGTGGTTGCTCA
Source organism: Triturus cristatus (assembly GCF_964204655.1). Lineage (NCBI taxonomy): Eukaryota > Metazoa > Chordata > Amphibia > Caudata > Salamandridae > Triturus > Triturus cristatus. The sequence goes on along the minus strand of NC_140585.1, from coordinate 1,269,668,834 downwards.
AAAGGGATAGAAGGTTGCATTTTTCACATTACTGTGGAACGTTATCAAATTAAATATTATACTGAATTTGACTCTGAGGTTACAGGAAGCAAGTTAGAGTGGTATTAAGGAAGCAGCCATATTTGCATAAGATGAAATCCTCTGGCAGACACATGGGCAGTTCCACATGTAGGAAATTCCCATAGTAACAATATGAAGGTACAGGTAAAGGAATTTCTGGCTGATGTAGTAAAGCTTCTATCTGGCTTAATATTGTCTAATTCGAGGAAACCTGCTCCTGAATTGCTAATATATTCCCTTAGCTCATGAATGTTGTAAACTGGCAAAGAAGGAAGATTTAAGACTATGTTAATGCTAGCTTAAGACAGGACAAACCCCTTTGGCAATAGGACCATCTTTCCTGGCTTAAGGTACCGCAGACCATCATAGTCCTCTTTCCTCCATAATACAGAATTTGAATGTGGAAATAGCCCATGCATAAGAACTTTAGAAGCTACATCAGGTAAGAAGTATAATCCACATCCGGATTTCACATGCGGAAGAAACAGGAGACAAAGCACCTGAGACCTGCTCCTGCAACATCCCCTGCCTCTAAGAAGTGTGAGTACACTAGAGTGCCACCGTAAGGCCACTTGAATGTTATTGCTTTTCGTATTAACAGGGCCCCAACATCTTGTTTGGCTGCTTGACTTGGCAGAGAGAGTTTCCTGTCTGCAAATGGTCTGATGGAGGAAAATTGCATCTTAATTTGACCGGATATTTTTTCTGTACTGGGTGACCTGGTGTCCTAATTATTTGTTTTTGTAAATTTCGGAGGAGAACACTTAGGGTCTGCTTACGATGTCGGGCGGATCGCCACTGCCCGCATGGCGGTAGCGATCTGCCTGACATTTCCCTCCGCCCGCCACCCATTCCCCCCCCCACCATATTAGTATGGCGGGGGGGACTCCGGCGGACAGAAAGACCGTCTGTTGGTTTTCCGCCAGTCGACCAGTCGACCGGGCGGAAAAGGGGCTGGATATGGTGGCAGTGTCTGCTAGACACCGTCATCCATATTGGAATGGGCAGCGGTGCAGGGCTTCAATGGCGGAGACCCCGCCATGGAAAACCAGGCAGATTTTGCTTAGGAGGGCCCATTGTGGGCCCCTAGGGTATTGGAGGGTATTAATGGGGGGTACACATGGGGGTACCCATGGTACCCCCCTACATTATCATGGACAAGGTGGCAGGCACCACGCGGTGCCTGTCACCTTGTGCATGACAATGCACAACGTGCATTCCCAGCATTGTGGCGGGCGGTGCTGTGAGCACCACCTGCCACAATTCTGGGAATAATGGATGCGACCGCCACAGTGGCAGTGGCATCCTAATTGCTGGTGTGGGACCGCTGCACCACTGGTGGCCAGTCCCAGCACCGCTAGGTTGGCGGGCGGACGAAAGTCCGCCCGCCATCCTAATCGGCCACTTGATGTTAATATGAAAGCCTCACCATTATTACTAAAGAAGGAGAGATAAGGCTCACACCCATGTGAGAATTTGATTAAGTTGTAATTAGCACTAGCACATAATTGATAAAAATTCGCCTGATGGCATCTACCTTGCCTTACCTGAAAAACCTCCTTTATTTGGAAAACAGCATTTGCAATTCTACCCAAAGCACTCCAAAACAGTTCCGACAAAGCTAAATCTGAGAATCCCGCCCTAAAATAGCTAAACGAAGGGATAGCATGAACATTGTCCAAAGCAAGACAATCTTCCGGTGCATCTCTTGATAAATGCACTTCTGGATCCCCCAAAATTCAAAGCCATAACAGAATAGGTTCCAGCTTAATATTGTCTCCCATAGGAGTCAATCCCATCTCTGAATGGCACAAAAAAGCAGGGGCAGATTCATTCACAGCCAACAATTTTAGAAAAAGCTTGTTTTTTACCTGCTGCAATGGCCCAGGACCCTTACATCCCCACACTCCTGCTCCATAAGACCCACAGATATACATTTGCTCTTGTAAATATGAACCATTTCTCTAATCAGATTGTGTCCGAGCCTCCTAGAAAAGGTAAAGATCAACTCCACAGCTCTTTGACATTGGGTCGCCCCAATATTATGCACATTTTCCAAGTCAAATTTCGATCATGGGGAAGACCCAAATAAGTGAAGGTCTGAACTCTTAAAATGTCCTACTCCCCCAGATGAAAAGACCTAATTTTCACATTTTTGGAGCCAATGCTCATTGCAAATTGTTTCTTAAGATTTGTTTTAAGGTCCAATCCCACCATAAAGCTATAAAATTAATCTAAAAGAAGGTGCAATCCATTAGCGGATCTCGACATGAAAACTTTAATGTCGAGAACCGCATGTATGTACGAATCATGACTTACAATCTCTTTTGATTTTTTGTATCTGTTTAGACATATGAAAATAATGCATTGAAATCCTTACCAGGTAACAGCCTCTCATTAAAAAAAAAAGATGCAGTGATCAGTAACAAATTAGCTTTCCTTTATTTGAGGTCAAAATTATATTCTTGTAATAAAAGAAATATGTTTTTAAATAAAAAGGGTCAAGTATAAATCCAACAGGCAACTTCTTAAACACAATCGGAAGTGCATGCGCACAGCTACTTATTCTTCTCTAGACAAGCAGCAACAATCCCCTGTATGAACAACATTTACCTGCCATGGCTCAGGTATTCTGAATAACGGATATAGCTCACAAGCCTTTCTATCTACAAAAAATAAAATAGAGCCACTGAACATTTACCTGGGATATTACTGGACGTCGCTGGAGAATAGGTTGTTGGTGACTAATTAGTTCCAAAGAATGCCTCGCTACCATTGGCCCTCCATTCTTTGAGCAGTTCACAGAAATCATTGACTGCAGCAGTAACTGAACGCTCTTTTACAATAAAGGGGAGCAGTTGGAGCTGCTCAGGTGAAACGCCTCTGTTCATCTGCAACAGGTGTTACCAGAATATCACAGCATGATCAAGAAACTGGAGAACGAGGAAATATTATGATGGTGCAATAAATATTAAATACACAATATCAGTGTGGCCTGATTTTTATTCAATAACTATGTTGTTGTGATCCATTCTATAGAAATGTTCAATATGTTTATGCTTTGATATTCTGGTGACATGCGTGGCAAATTTCTAATACACTTACTGTGGACAGTATGTCCTCCTCAACACAGAGCAATGCCCCACTTTACCCGCGCATCCTTGAGAATCTACCTAAAATAGGCATTTAATTGTACCACAGAGCCTTGCAGAGCCTCACTATTTCCTAGATTCAAGAATGTCACAGTTTTAGGGATTTGAAACGATGAAACATGGTGCTATTTTACTATTTCTAAGACGTCATAGCTTCTACGGAAAGAGCGACCGAGCGATGACTCCCGTTGATTTCTCCATTCAGAGCGCCGAGCCCGGATGAAGGCAAAACGTGTCATAGGTCACGGCAATGAGCTGATTTCATTGTATTTCGCTGCTCTTGGTATTAGGATCCCGCTGTTAAAGGTACTGACCCCATTAACAGAGGGGTCAACCAGCCAGATCCAAAGGCCCTCACTCACTCAGAATGTACCGACACACTTCACTAAACACTCTATAGACAATAAACATTGTTTGGTCACTTCCGACCAGAGTCGCTTAAAATTTAAAACGAGAAATCACAAACCTTAAGGCCCTTTAAGTATGATGTGCTTTATCACTCTCCAAACATTAGTTCCAGTTCCCGTGCTTCGGTCTTTAAAAAGCTCAAACCATGAGCTCAGGGACTAATAGACTCAGCCTTGGTGAATTTTATTTTAGTCAACCGAATATTTGAATGGCAGTTTATTTTATTTTATTCACTTTCTTTATGTATTGCTGCCATCCTCAGCTTCTTGACCATAAAAAGAATTCAGGGTTGCATCCAACCAGTAGATCTCCAGTGAAAACATGCAGGCTTAGTGCATTTTTCTTGGTGCCGGTGAACATTTCGCTGCCTGCATTGCATAAACAATGTGGCAGCTGCAGGTGGTTAAAAGCCCTGGCAGGGTGGTGAAAGGGAGCAGGAGAAAGAGGGGCCGCCCAATGTACATTAAAAAAAAACTTGGTCATGGGTAGGTGACCTTTACCCCATAAAGAAAGCAAACATTAGCATTGCAAATAGGTCAGGCTTATAAATGCACTGCCAAGCCAGACCAAAGCATCCTGTACATTAATGAGGGCCTCCTTCCATCTGAGCTGCCGCCAGAGAAAACCCCATCAATTATCTAGTTGAAGACACTTTTAGAGCTTTCAATTGCATGTGGGTTCTCCTGGAAGTTCACGCTCAGGCAGCGGGAAAAAAACACAAAATGATCACACTGTGTGGAGGACAAGCCCTTTTTTGGGGGCATACAACTTCTGCCCAAACAAAACCCATACTCCTGGCTCCCAATATGTGGGAAAAGTCCTGTCCTCGCCGCTCTCCCATAAATGCCCCACAGCTGCACTGTCGAGCCAGATCATAAAACGAAGAAACAAGTATTTGCAATTCAATCGGTCACTCCTTTGGGACCTTATAAGTGTTTAGCGATGTGGCACATTATAAGGTCACTACTGTAACGTATCCTCGCTCACATGTATTTTCAGCATAATGACATCCCTATGTGATGGTAATCACCACAACACATGGAAGACCCAAGGATTTCTGGTAATTATCATACCTATATATTTTTTAAGTACAGAAGCATCTCACCACAGCAGGAGCCCGGCCACCAGAAGCAGTGACCACTGTGCGAGATGCTGTCAGAGCCAGCACCCCAGAGAGAGGCATGAAAGCCCTGATACAGAGACTAACAATCCATTGCGTGGCCCACGACCAAAGCTATCAGTCAACAAGTGACAAGATACCGGGTAAAGCACCCCAACGATTCGCCTGCTCCTATGTCATCAGCAAAAGGTCTTAAAGCCATTGTGACCACTGCTACTGGGATTAGCTACAGAGGAGAAAACCCTGCTATCAAATAATCAGCTAGGGATAGCTGTGAAAAGAGAACCAACTGCTCAGAGCTGGGATTAAAAGCACAGGAGTCCGGATTCAATTACCAGCAAACTATCCTGTTACCGTGACCAGCAGCTCCTAGGACGCAGGGAAGCTCTGCTACCGGAACCGACTGCCTATATAAACAAACATCAGGTTACAGTGACAAACTGTGCACTACTTACACTAAACGTGTTAAATCAATCTCACATATGTTGCTGGTAGCTGTCGTTAGAACCGACAGGTTACATGCATAGCACTCACATGCAGTCGCGGCTCGTGGGGGGGAGGGGGTGTGTCGTGTGGGGGTGGGGTTTTTTAAATAACTAATAAAATGTATCCTACCTGAGCAGGTCCGTGCCGCCTCGGGTCCGTTCTGGCGCCTGCACTGGAACAGCCCATCACTGCTGGCAAGACCCCTCTCAGCCAATCCTGGCGCTGGAGCAGCGCCAGGATTGGCTTAAAGCAGGCTTACGCTCCGCCCGCCTGCCCATTAGGAGACCGACCCTCGCTCTCCTAATGGGCATGCGCCAGCCTGTGGAAACACTAGTGCACATGACTGGGCATGGGGCAAAAATTCGCCCTCCGTCCCCACTCATGCGCACTTGTGTGCTGCTGCCTGTTGCCTCAGACCATGCCTGTCAGTCAACATGACGCCAGACCGCCTACCCCCTTCAGACTCTGAAGGGGGTGGGGGGTCCGACGTCAGACTGACTGACAAGATTTTCAGTTCTCCCTCGGCGTCTCTGAACTTAAGTAAACTGAGTTCAGAGACGCCGAGGGAGCTGCGGGCGCGGGGGCAACGCCCCAATGCCCCCAATGGACGCACCGCCACAGATCGTTGGGGTGCTTTACCCGGTATCTTGTCACTTGTTGACTGATAGCTTTGGTCGTGGGCCACACAATGGATTGTTAGTCTCTGTATCAGGGCTTTCATGCCTCTCTCTGGGGTGCTGGCTCTGAGAGCATCCGCACAATGGTTACTGCTTCTGGTGGCCGGGCTCCTGCTGTGGTGAGGTGCAGGGTTGGTTAGCAGGACTTTTAGTGGGTTGCCTTACCGGCAGCTGGTTGCTGAACCTGGTAGCATAGCCTCATAGCACTTTATTTCTTCTTGTAGGCGCCCTGGAGAGTGACTGTTGGACCAGGTGAAGACAAAAGTCCCTTTAACCAAGTTGAAGGCGTCGTTGCTGTTTCTGCTCCCAGTTTTGTTCCCTGTACTCACACACGCTGTTCTTCCGTCATTGAGCGAATTGGTATCATCAGTTGTGCTATTTCAACTGCATTACAGCAGCACTGTACCACGACAGTTTAAGAACGCAGTGTTAGTCTTTTGTTGTAAACCTGCCCGTTGTGTCAGACTTTCCACCTGAGTGTAAATGATTTCAGTGTCATGTTGAAATGCCCCTCACTTGTAAGTAGGCCTCACATTAGTTTTTATAATCTGTGGTTTTATGGGATATTTACGAACATCCATATGTGAAAACACCACCATAGCATGTTTGTATCTGTGCCACTAGGTGAAAGGTCTGCGTGCATGTAAAGCATGAATTCCGGTGCAGACTAGAGTTACATGACACGCCTTGCTGCTTTCAGTTATTAATATTTTAGACATGCAGCACCAGTTAGCACCCTCGCCTTCCTCTGGCAGGAGCACCTGACATCTCCATCCAGCCCGGAATGTGTTCATGGGCAGCGGTGCCGAGACCTCTCCTCCTGGTAGGAGTGTTGTGCTTTGTGTCACGTGGACGTCTCTCCCCCACCACAGAGAAATGTGCGCATGACCCATGCTAATAAGGCTCCTTGAGCGATGTCCCAAAAACACAACAGCATAATCTGTCTTCCAAAAGTGCATGAGGTAAAAGGATCTAAACCCCTGAGCCCATGCCTCTGCTCGAAGGGAAGGGGGAGTATACAGAGAAAAGATAGAAGCAGTTATCTGTGGGCATTACAGCTGCTCCAAAATTGCAGTGCTTGTGTCACAGCAGAAGCACGGAGGCTCGCGTAGCATACGGGAGTAAGGGACACAGTGCTTTGCTTTCCCTTTTCTCCTCTTTGTACATCGACACCATCTCAGTCCCCATTGACGCAAGGTGTGATCCTGGTACAATCACATTGCATAATGTTTCATATTTGCCAGTGTTTGTGGAGTGATTTGGTATAACCCTGTAGCAGAGAATGGGCAGGAAATAGGCAGACTTAGGGGTTGTACCTATATTGACTGTTTAACAGCGCACCATTTTATAAAACGTTCAATATGTTAATGGAAAAGTAATGGTTGTATTTATTTAAACATATCTTAATGCCTCATACCCCCAACTACTTCCCGGCTTTTAGAATGCAGCGTGGTGTTTCAAAGGTACAATCTTGAACATTTGAGATGGAACGGGGGAGGACGCTTAGTGTCTGACTATTTGTCTGCATTATAATTCCTATTATAAGATCAGTTTGGGTGCCTCTGATTTACAGTTTCAAGACTGAGATGTGTCTGATTGTGTGTATTTGTCTGTCTACTTGGCAATCCCCAGTAGAGAGGAGTGTGTACACCTGTAGTGAACATGGGTCTCTGTGGAGCTGGGTGAAGGTACAAGAGCAAAGCTGTGTGAAGTGAGGGGAGGTGCAGTGACCGATCTGTTTATTAGGCCCAGCACTAATTGCTTTATTAACCTTCCTGCTACCTCAAATTTTTTTAAAAATGCACCGTTTTTCCTCTCTTTTTTCAAAATTTTCTTGGGATGGGGGAAGCCCCGCAAACTTCCTGTAGGTTGTTCGAGGTCGCTCGCTACCCTCGCTCACCGCAGTACGACAATAATGTTACACCGTACCACTTTCAAATGTCACCAGCCTCCACTGAGATAGTGCTGACTCAGCACCCAGCTGAGGCGAGGGACACATCATTGCCCTACAGCAAACAAGGTGAAAGTGAGGATTGGCCACAATCCCATGGCACATCCCACTGCCAGCTGATCACTATTTTCTGTTCACCTTCGTTTCCTATTGTGTTGCATGCAGGTTTTTTTCTTTTAATTCAGAAGCCGGGGCTCCTGGTCAGCACCGGTTGATGTTACAAGTATTTTGACATTTACCTAGGTTTACACACCATCTTTACATTTATTCAATGAAACGTGTTTGGAGAAAGAAAATCTTCGGGTCTAGACAGGGCTTGGAATCAGTGGGTCAGGGTCACACAAAGTTTGTAAATCCTGCAAAATCAGATACTTTCGTAGATCGGTACACTCGCATATAACGATCATGCAGGGCTGGCGAGAAGTGAGGAGAGGGTAGAAAGAAAACAAACATATGGCCACTAATTAAAGGATCCATGTTGCAGGGCCAATAGCCAGGGCGGTAACAAAACAGCCACCAGGCGGACAAATGTACACCCTTCACCAATGAAAGTAATGGCATTTTAAAAGGCAGACCAAGCGACCAATGAAAAAGTGGCGGTTGTGTGTGGGTGTGTTCAAACTTCACATAGGAATTACAGCATGCCTTGCAGAGCAGCGCATGCACGCTTACTCTAGGCACAACCTAAAAATCAGAGGGGCAGCCCCTCATAACAAAAATAAACAAGCACTGGCAAACCCAATTGGTCTGGCTTTCATGTGCCAGCTAATGTAAACAACTGCATTACCAAATACTGCATGTATGCATTGTATGCAGAAATATTGTTTATCAAATTAAAGCCTACACTACTGTCTTTGTTAATTCAGGTAAAAAAGTAGCAAAGCATTTTGCTTTCTGTGTAGAATATACATATGAGAAAAAAGCTGAATTTGTCAAACAGCATGGTTGGTTTATTTTTACATTTTTGAATTGTTACTCATGAATTGTATAATGGAAGCTGTTCCTGATAGGCTAAGGTGAAATCATACATCGCCAGCTGACAACATGATGTAAGGCAGTACTACTTCTCTGGGAAAGCCAAGCCAAAGGTCACTTTATGTATATTTTAAAGAAGTGGTAAACATATATATCATCTAGACAGCTGTCCTGTTAATCCAGGCCTAGAAAGGGAAGCTTACCTTTACACACATAGGTCATTGTTATGGAAAGTTTATAATAGTGATGCATTCACATTTGGTTCATTTTGTCATTCATGGACATATTACCTTGAGGGTCATTTGGAGTGTGTGGGAAGCTGAAAAAATTCTGGTGAAATGTGTGGTATGATGTTTTCAGTTCATTTAACACTTTTGCATTTGGAGAAAAGTACTGCATTCTATGCCTGTTTGCACCAGAACATAACCTAAAAGTGGGTGCAAAATGTATACCAACAGTTGTGTAAAAACAGCCAGAAACAAGCATTGGTAAATGCAATGGGGTTCGCCTATTTGGTTATTAATATATTTTTGTTGTTGTTGTAAATCCTGTGTGGCTTTTCGTGGCCTTGTATATATGGCCCCTTTTCACACAGCACAGTTGTAGATTCCTACCAGTCAGAAATCTACTTTCGAATTCAGTTGCTTGCATACATTTCACTAAGTGGAGCTCTAACATACCGATCCCACCCCCCAAAATCCCCCAAAACATTCAGTGCACTACTCGCTGACATATTAGCCCCCATACATAATCATATTCAATCACTTTTTGGTCTTTGGAGAGTTTAGTTTTCACTTCTAGGATCAGAACTAGACATTAACATCAAACGTAAGGATGATTTGTAGGCATCTAAATTGTTTCAAGAAGAAACCGGGCCTATGCATGACGCAGATCACACTCTGGACTTACCATTCACCAAAATAATAGGAATAACCATTGACTCCTCTACTTTGGATGGACCATTATCCCCTAAGGTTCTCTTTCAGATCAGATCCGTCTGTACTAATAAACTATGTAGTCTCTAAATATAGAACATAGAAGCATTCAAGACTGTGAAGGACCTCATGCACCCCTCAGCTTTTGGGCAGTCTAACCCTTCTACTCCAGCTCTCTGCTTTGCATTTTCCACCAAGTTTAGGCACAAAATCAATAATTGTATGATAATATTTCCCCTCAACCGGCACTTAATTCTCATCAGTTCAATAAGGACAAGCCCAACTCGTCTTGAGATGTCTCTTTTGCTTCCTTCAACACCATCACCTCGCATACATTAGAAGAGATTGTAATGCCAGGATACACCTTCGGTAATAAAACTTGAAGTAAGGCAGGCGGTATGCCTGCCCCGTTCGTAACCTGTCCGCCATACAGGCCCTTCGTCCTTACAGCTGAGCGCTATTGAAACAACAATCTGAGAACCAGCAAATATAGCAGTATTCACAATAAGGTCCAGTCTGTAAAAGAAAGCATCCAGAGCAAGTGAATTATGAGGCAAGAAGCATAGCTGTACCTATGGGAGCCCAGGGAAGGAGGTTAAGTTTTAGCCCGGGAAAGCATAAGCTGGCCATGTTCATTTTTAAGCAGAATGGGATTCCCTGAAGTCATGTGGAGGGCAAGAAGGCAGCTCTATTGGCATGGTCTTTATGTGTAGAGGTTGTGCCCCCCTGCGTTTTAGTATTCTGACAAAGAAACAGAAATAGATTTTTGATGCAAAACATAGGCTTAAGGTGAATATCACAACAACATTTTTATTTAGCTTGAAAGTGGGAAATATTATTTTAAAATATCTCTCTATCCCATGGTTCTTACTCTACCATAAAAAATGCTGAGCACAGATTAGCAGTAATTGCACTTTTCCACCGAGTGGATCATGCACTTACTACTGTGCCAACAAGAAGATGCAAGCAGCCCCTTAACATGAACACATGCACATTAGTGCATACATTTCACCTTTCGGTGGGTGATTTTTTGCCCGGCTCCTATTGAGTAGTGATTAACAGGCGCAGCCAGTACAGGTAAGAGTGGTAGAGCGGTAGGGCCAGGCAGGGCAGGCCAGAAGTCGACATACGAGGGGATAGTGAACATAAATTGAATAAATAAAACCACTTACCTTGCGCTCACTGCATCGACGAATAAAGCATTTATTTTTATTTTCAAAGTCTATTCAAGTTCATTGCGTTCAAGAGAGATTTTTCCTGCTGTAACTTGACCTTTCTTTTAATCATAGACACACAAAGTCGCAAATGTCATAAGATTAGTAGTACATTTGCATTCTTTCTCTAACCCACCCCCTAGGACCTTCTTAGAGCACCCTTTTCGCTCATTTGTGGCATCTCGCAATGAGAAAGACAGACAGGGTCTCACAATGAACGCGCTGGCACCTGTCCACAAAATAAATTGGTCAAAGAATTCAGATCATGCAAAAGAGGTGAGCTGAAGAGGGGGCTGCATGCAAAATGCAAAACTACAGATTTCGATAGGAACTCTTCAACAAATCGTTTCTAGATTTATTCCACAACATATGTGAGCGTGAAAAAAGCTGCAAATGTGAATGCAGTAGTGAAATTGGCTAACTGGTAAAGAAAAGAAAGGCTTCTGAGAGCGACCTTATCAGGAACATGGCAGCTTTCCAAACCAATAGGAAAGGATAAAAAGAGGTATGTCGGATGACAGCACATAACACAAGCACCTCCTGGCTTCTACTATCTGTACGCCTGTAATATGTAAGTAATAACCCACACTGAAGGCCTGTACTCATTACATAAACCTATAAATTATGCACTCAATGGACTTATATCTTTCGATTAAGGGCCAGATTTACAAAGCCATTTTGCAATCACAATCCCTGTGAGACACAAAATCAAAGGGTTTGTGACCAGAAAATCACTTTTGGGTATATATTCAATGAATTTTGCCAGTTGGAAAAGGCTTTCTGATTCACCAAATAGGTTGGGTGACCCTCACTGAATCACAATTAGGAAGGAGCATGAAAGGGGTACTATATTCTAATTGTGATTCACTATGGCATGTATCAATTGTTTGTGACCACAGCTGCGGGGGCAAACCATTGATCGGTTACTGACACCTCAAAGGAACTAGCAACTGATTTTGAAAGTGTACACCTTCTCCTTTGTGAATGGTGTTGGGTGGCTTCGGGGGGAGTACATAATGGTCCACGTTACCACTGCCTGCTCTCCTTTAAGTTTTGCAAAATGAGACATTATTTTTAAGCATCATCTTTCCTTTAAGGGGCATGAGCTGTTTTTATGGAAAAAAGGCTGCTGTCTGGGGAAAGTGCACACGGGTGGTGGTCTGCTGTTCCTTGACGGCCACCATCCCTTTGTTTGTAGTCAAACATAAAGGGTCGTAGATATGACCTGACCAATTAACAATCATTAGGTAGGTCGTTATGTGCCCCCCTGCAATTGAACATTTCGTAATCAGGCAGTGCAAAACCAGAGACAGGTCACAAAATGTCAGCAAGATAGTTGCGACCACTTTTTTCACCTGTCTTTTTTATGTGTGACCTTAAGTTTCCAAAACCAGGAAAGAATCGTTGACTCGGCCACAATATAATTCAAGAGCAACAGAAACTTTTCAGGTTATCAAGATATTATATTAGACTCACTGTTGAAGGCTAAACACGCCTTTTAATTCGAGGTTCAGCAAACTGAAAGTACCCGAACTAAGGGCTGACTCGCAAGTTAGAATGTACAGGTGCAGCAAACTGAAAGTACCCAAACTAAGGGCTGACTCGCAAGTTAGAATGTACAGGTGCAGCAAACTGAAAGTACCCAAACTAAGGGCTGACTCGCAAGTTAGAATGTACAGGTTCAGCAAACTGAAAGTACCCGAACTAAGGGCTGACTCGCAAGTTAGAATGTACAGGTGCAGCAAACTGAAAGTACCCGAAAAAGGGCTGACTCGCAAGTTAGAATGTACAGGTGCAGCAAACTGAAAGTACCCGAACTAAGGGCTGACTCGCAAGTTAGAATGTACAGGTTCAGCAAACTGAAAGTACCCAAACTAAGTGCTGACTCGCAAGTTAGAATGTACAGGTGCAGCAAACTGAAAGTACCCAAACTAAGGGCTGACTCGCAAGTTAGAATGTACAGGTTCAGCAAACTGAAAGTACCCGAACTAAGGGCTGACTCGCAAGTTAGAATGTACAGGTTCAGCAAACTGAAAGTACCCGAACTAAGGGCTGACTCGCAAGTTAGAATGTACAGGTGCAGCAAACTGAAAGTACCCAAACTAAGGGCTGACTCGCAAGTTAGAATGTACAGGTGCAGCAAACTGAAAGTACCCAAACTAAGGGCTGACTCGCAAGTTAGAATGTACAGGTGCAGCAAACTGAAAGTACCCAAACTAAGGGCTGACTCGCAAGTTAGAATGCACAGCAGTGTCTCAGACACTGTTTGCGATTCCTAATGGGTTCGCAAATTGCCTGCCTCATTAATATTTATGAGACAGGTGGAATTTGCGACCCCATTAGGAATGGCTAGCACTCCCAGGGAGGGTGGCCTGCTGGGGTCAGTAGACCACCATGTCTATGACTGCTTTTTAAATAAAGCAGTTTTTTAATGCAGTCCGGTTTCCTTAACGTAAAACGGGATGCATTTAAAAAACAGAAAAATGAAACATTACTGTTCCATTTTTTAGGAGTAGGCAGTGTCCGTGGGATCTCCGTTTCTATACTGAAACATCTCCATGAGTGTCTTTTCAAACGGGTACCATGCTCACACAATCAGTGTTTGCTAAAGCAAGTAGAATCTGATACCTATAAGGTGGTTTTCTCACCATCACATTCCCCACTACCATGATTCTGCTCCAGTCGCCATTTACCGGAGACGCTAGCCCCATATCGACTCCTTTCTTGGCTCCAGCCCCATGTAGCCGTTACTTCAGTGAACCCATCCTCCATGACTTTACTTCATTGACTAGGCCTTCGATGCGGTGTGTATCATCCGGGTCATGGAAATGTAACCCGGGCGCACTTAAACATTTCGCCATATGTGTTAGAAAAGTCAGTGTCACAGCACGCCACAGAAACTTGGGTGCAGTTCTCAGACTGCCATGCTCTAAAGTTATGCATATGATATCAGTCAACAGATACCACACAGCAGACTGGCAACCCTAAACAAGGCATCCGGAAGCCAACATGTTCGACCTGTGCATACGGCATTCCCAATAACACAGATGGTTGCAGCTAAGCCATCAGGGAAAACGCATCCCCTCAATCTCTAAATCGGCCCGGGGGTGAAGAAAAGGCAGATGGGGCTTTTTCTCCCATTATCCCATCCCTCTAAATTAGGTGCTAAGGTTGTAATTAGTGTTTTGAAAACATCATATCATCAAGTCTGTGCGATCACCAGATGAGTGTTATGACTCCTGCAGATTCTAAACACTCTCAATAGAATAATGGTCTCACAAATCGAAATAAAAGTCGTTTAAAAAAAATATACCGTCTGCCACTTATTACTCCGAAGACTCACAGAAAATCCATGTCAGAAAAAACAGTTGTCGTCAGAATTAAGGAAAGTAGCTCTTTGAGTACTGCATTCTTTTCAGCACATTGACTCACAATTTCCTAGGACGCGCTTTTTAAATTGCACAGGAAATTTCGGCCGAGCTCTAGCCATGTGTTTGCTCATGCATAGGAAGGGTTGCAAAGGAAATCCTTCCCCTACTGGCATCGTAAAAAGAGAAAAGTCGGCAATGGCAGAGAATTATCTTTTATCCAGGAATTGCTTCTCTGGTTGGTTAAACCGCATAGAAAGTGGTCATCATACTTAACATGTTTTAAAATGTAGGCCCAGCTCGCTCCCTGGTCCCGTGCATCTACCCACTTAAGCGATGAAACACGCAGCCTATGGCGGCAGATGGCCTTTGAAGAAAGCAGGAATGGCAAACACCGCGTAATCCTTTAAAACGGCAATCTAGAGAAATACATTTTCAGAGCAAGATAACCTCTGATGACATTTTGATTGGTCTGAAACATCTCTAAAAAACCTTCAATGTGGTTAACAGTCACAACATTATATCAGAGGTCTTTTGTGTTCAGGCTATATATAGCCCAACTATTCCATTTCATTAAGGAACATTTAATTCATAGCTCATTTCACAGTCAGGCTGCTTGCTACTGCACTGAATACCCCAGCAATATGTGAAAAGTATATATTAACAAAAGCGATGGTCTTCATTCTATTGCATGCAATACAAGGAATGCCATGGCATGCAACAGCCGAGGTGCTTCTAAGAAGTCCTTGCTCACACACTCTCTCTAGACACCTAAAGGGACTGCTAGATAAATTGACAATTCCTTCACCTCGCCTGTTGACATGAATCGCCGATTTAGTGTAGTTTCCATAGTGACTGAAAAGTGATGAAAGCAAGAAAAACACATACGAGTAGAAAGTGGTTCCCTGTGAAGAAGATTAAAGTGTCTAACCTTAATGTCTGTGTCAGGGGTGACAAAGTCCTTCAGGTATTCAATGGGACCCATCAGGTAAGGGCAGTGATCTGAGAAAACCTGTAGGATATTAAGAAAGAAACATTAAACATCAAAATGTAAAAAGGCTGAGCACAGATCTTAATGGTCCTATGATTTATTTATTTAAAAAGTTAGGTAATTTGCAACTTAATTCCTAGCAAACGGCCTCAGGTGTAACATGCTTAATCACAGGAAATTCAGCTTATCTTTCTTATAAATATTCTGCGTATTCATAACATATTGAACTGTATGTCATTAATCTTATTTTAATTACTTATAAGCAGCTTCAAGGAGTCAGGTGACATCACAGATTTGAAGGTGCCTGTTTTTTCCTGCAGGATTTTACCGACCTTCAGTGCTTTAAATGGGAAATTAGAAGTGCCGGTACTCACTAAGACTGGGTATGTATTTAGGGGCGTGTCTGGGGGGTGTCTGTGAGCCAGGAATTTAATAATAGCCACATAGGTAAGCTTTAACGCAAATGCTCTGATTGTCGTGTAAAGCGCTTAAATGCCCATGGGCCAAATTCGCGCAAAATCAAACTGCCTCCTTACATAAGGGACGTGGCAAGCATCAGCTTCTATGTCATACGTGCTGAGCCTAATTTTTGGCAGTTTGATATTGCGCGAATTTGGGCCATGGGCATTTAAGCGATTTACATGCAATCAGAACATCTGCATTAAAGCCTACTTTTTTAAGACCCCTGGTTAAGGGAGTTCTCCAGAACCACAGGATGATGAGCGGACGTCGGAATTCGACCGACCCTGGTTCTTCAGTTCCACTCTCGGCACCTCTGACCATATCCTCATTCTTGTTGGGATGCCAATGAGAACCAGAGCTGCAACTAGAGTCAAATTTCAAGGGGGTGGGGCGCAATCTCTCAGCAATAGGCAGCAGAGATGCAGGGGCTCAAGAAGGGGTGAGAAATAACAAAGCCTCGTTAAAAAGCAATTGGTCTTCTAAATACCTCTGAAGTACTTGCGTGCGGCTGTGTTCGCACCCAGTAAATTGTCTAATCCCGGGCTGCCACACGACGGGGGAGGGTGGGTGGGGTGTCTTAAACCCTTTGATCCCAATGGGCTTGCTCGCCTGATGAGAACCTAACACTGCAGGAGCACCCCAGCGCAGACATACACAGGCTGTTGCCAGCCAGAGCAGCACCTCAACACGCACCATCTGTTGCACGTACCCGTACTTCAGGGCCTGAGCCCTGCTGCTTCATGGAGTACCAGTACTCTCTTTGCCCGAAAATAAGTTCCGGTACTCAGGGGGAGAAAATGGAGAAGTGCCGGTACTCAGTACCGGTGAGTACCGGCCCATTTAAAGCACTGCCGACCGTTTATACTGTACACGCACACACATGCTACCAAAAAGATCGCTGCTAAGAAACAGAACTATGGATTAGCACACATGTACATCTAATTGAGCAACATTAGCTTTGTTTTGTTTGGAGGCCACTTAATCTCCTCCCTCTGGAAATGTCAAGTGCTTATGTATCCCGAACAGGCCTTATATAAAGCGCTCTGACACCCGTTGTGTGTAGTCCAAGCTATATATTAAGCCACAAAAAATAAACAAAATAATATGAAGAACTGTTTGATTTGGTTTAGAGTATTCGCATTAGTATTATTTGTGAGGGTATAATTGCTTGAAATTATTTACATGCCCACTTGGGCTGTATATATGTCATTAAGTCACTAAGAGTATTGTTAATGTGCATATGAAGTATTAGAATCAATCAAAATGTTGGCTAGTGTAACTTTATTAATATAGAAATACTAAAGTGTTATTCTGAATGCATACATACATTGCAATGATTTGGGCAAAGAGATTGTTTTGATTTGAAATAATTTAAATATGTAAATTTCAAATGAAATTTATGCTAATATGAACCTGCATATTCCAAGGTTGCCCACTGCCTATGTTTAGTAGATTTTTTTGTATAAATAAAGAGCTGCTTTGGAGTGCCGTGCTCTTTCTAAATATATACTCTACTATCTAAATTAGATTTACAATCTAGGAATTCCTAGTGTAGTCTAGAGAGGAAATTTGGATTGCATAGGGTTTAGTTGAATTTAACTTGAACTTTCGTTTGCTCAATAACGGTCAGAACTAAAATTACCTAAACCATACACAAATGTAATGAATTGAAACAATCCTGTTCATCTGTACAATACGCTGTCTCTCTAATTCCTTTCTTATCTCTCCTCTCCTTCCCCTCGTCTTAAAATTGCCCCTTTTACCAACTTAGATCTTGCGATCCTCCTCACTACTTTTCCTTACCATTAGCTGCAACAGAGTACTTAATATGGTTATCCTTGAACAGGCCATCTGCTGCATTTTTTGTGTGTCTTTATCATCCTTTTTATCTTTATTACACTTGCATCGATGATTTGATTTGGGTACTTTCCCAACAAATGAACAATCTGACAAATTCAGGAAATCTACGACAGTGTGGTGACACATGTGTATGTATAATTGATAACAATCTTAGAAATGTACAAAAATGCAAAACATGCTAAAGGAACAATGGCGACTGCCATAAGCCAAATGTAACCAGCCGTTTATATGGGTTAGCAGTCTAGTCTATTTAAAAAAAAAAAACACTAACAAGGGACTTATGCACTTAGCCACTTTAAATAGACAGTCTAGACGCAGGGACTCTATGGTCCAGTTGATGGTATCAGCCGAAATGCGTCGGCCGTCCTTTTACTTTTGCACTTATGGTGTAGATAAAAAATAAAAAATACCTTAACCCCTTCAGTGCCACGCCCTTTACCCCTCCTGTGCCGGGCGTTGCATTAGTGGGTGGGGTTCATGACGAGATAGTCTCGTCATGGGCACAGCGCAACCGTGCTCCATGACGAGACTATCTCGTCATGGGCACTGAAGAGGTTAAAGAAATCACTGTGGACTCTCTGTGCTGTGGATACGTTGGTGGTAACTGCGCCAAAGTTGTTTTGAAGATATTGGTGCAGCGGCTGCTCTGCACACCACGTGCACTCCACGACCGAGGTAAAGCGGACCCATCCCGTTGATCCAGCCCTGCGAGTGACGGTGAATCAGGGCTGACGCTTCTGCCACGAATGTAGACAGAAGATCCGACATTTGGGGAGACACGGCGGAAGACAAGGAAAAGCGGGGAGGTGTTGCGGGATTCCAACCACGCTGCGGTGCGGTGGGGGAGGTTTGTCGCATAGCCGACTCCGTCCATTCCGGAAAGCCGACTTAGCGAGAAGCAGCGCGTAAGTCTGTAGCGGTTTGAATACAAAACCGCGTTTTTCGTGCAACGTCCTGTCCCCGTCGTTGCTAACACGCAACGGACATTTGAAAAAGTGGCATTTCGTGGGTTAGCATATGTCCGAAGTTAATGGGACATATGCAAAAGAGAGAATCCAGATAAATAAATCTATATCTCTCCTGACAAATATACACCGCAGTGCAAATTCAGTAACATACCTTCTAACCCTATCAACTGCAAACCAAACCAAAATGGCTGAAAGAAATCCAAGCCGGACACAAAGAGTCAATGAGCTCCTCGATGACAATATGGTGACTAGGGAGCCCTCTAGCTCTGGGAGCATTCATGTAGAAGGGAGTAGAAAAACTGTCCAGAGTCTGATTAAAGAACTACAACAAGCAAAAACTGTAGAAATCAACAAATGGTGGGAGAAGACAACCCTGGAGAAATATATTGAATTCAAAAGAGTGCCCAGGGGATTGCGAATTTTAATTATGCCCACACTAAATGATTTAGACCTGGACCTGATTAGACAATGGCAAATGGACACAAATGAATGTTCATTAAAACTCAAGAAAACCTTAATCATTCATGCTGAACGAAAACTAGAAGGCATTCTGGAAAAAATTAAAGTTTTGGAGGAAGAATTGGATAAATTGCCGAATAATGACGAGAAAAAAGAATTGATGGACATAATGGAAAAAAAGATCACTTAACACAAGATTGATGTGGAGAAGAGAAAGGCCAGCAAATTCAATCGTGACCGCATTGATTACGCGAATGGTCGGATCTATACAGTCACAAGAAAATATGATTCCCTTAGGAATAGAGCAGCCATGGATAGATGCATCCGTTATGACACTCAGGGCACATATGACAGCTCTGACTTGAGCTGTGCAGATGAGGAAACCGACGTATCCATATTGGATTTTTGTGGGGAAATGAGGCTGGCACAAATGGAGACGTGACAGCGAGGTCGAGCAAGAGGAACAACGTGGGGAAGGGGGAGGGGATTAAACCCACCCCAACCAGACGCAGTAAAAGAAGGAGCAAGGCCCAAAAGAAACAAAGACAAGAAAAAGCAAAGATCTGGTAATTAACATCTCCAGTATAATTTTAAATGAAGATCATATCAGTCTTCTCAACAAGGGACTGACCTTCTGTCCAACATCCACCATGGACATACCTAACTTTCGTATCAACCTGTATAAATTCTGTTGCAAAGCTAAATTGAAAAAATACTTTGAAGAAAAATCTGCCACAACAGGTGGAATGTGTCCCAGACCCACGGAGATCTCCCCCCTAAACCAAAATGACTTACCAACTTTAAGGACTCTATCTAACCTAGGACTAACACTCGAGAAAATGGCTTTGACTCCATGACAAGAAGAGATGATGACATCGCAGTATGCCAGAGAGAAGGCATTAACACACATGTAGGTGGAGATAGCGGATTAAAATCTCAGTCGAAGTTTTGTCCCCAGTTACCCCCAGGGAATAAAGTTGATCTGTTCCATGAGATTGTGGTAGAAGAGATCAACAAACTACCCATAAAAAAGAAAAACAATAAACAATCATGGAACCTTTCACTTAAAGAGCAGAAGGCACTAAAGGACCTAAGGGACAACCCGGAAATTGTCATAAAAGCAGCCGAAAAAGGTGGGAATATTGTTTTACAAAATCAAGAACAATATGTCTCTGAGGCATACCGGCAACTGAGGAATCAAGAGCACTATCACATTTTGGAGAAAAACCCAATGGAACAATGGACCGTGGAATACCACTCACGATTGTTAGCCTGGAAAGAAAGGGGATTGATCAATTTTGAGGAATATATGTACCACAAGGTAGACAATCCAGTGACAGCGACCATATACTTTTTACCTAAAGTACATAAGTCACTCACCAATCCCCCCGGAAGACCAATAGCCAGCTCCATGGGCTCTTTATTTGAAAAAACTTCTCATTTTATTGATGTGTTCTTGATGGAATATGTGATCTCCTTACCTTCATACCTAAAGGATACAACTGCCTTCCTCAACAAACTGCGAAACACCAATTGGAACAACAATCTAACCATGGTCACGATAGACGTGACCTCGTTGTATACATCAATTCTCCACAAAGATGGCCTGGCAGCAGTAAGGAGGTTCCTGAAGACAAGATCTCTAAGCTTTTTGGAACACTCCGAGATGATCATTGACATGTTGGATCAATGCCTAACGCATAATGTTTTCCTCTTCAATAGAGAGATATTTCTCCAAAAACAAGGCACAGCAATGGGGCCGTCATTTGCTCCAACATACGCGAATCTTTTTATGGCAGTATGGGAGGAAGGGATTCTACAGAGCAGGCACAAGTCGAATATCAAGTCATGGATGAGATATATCGACAACTTATTCGTAATCTGGGAAGGAGAGCAGCCAAGCCTTGAAGAATTTATTCGAAGCCTGGACCAGAACGAATATAATTTATCTTTTACATCCACTTGTAGCAGAACACAAGTTACCTATGTGGATGTAAAGGTATTCGCACAAAAAGGCCAACTCTGTACTAGAATCCATAGGAAACCAACTGCCACTAACAGTATCCTCCATGCAAACAGCGGACATCCACAATATCTGAAATGGAGTATTCCATATGGAGAAATGCTCCGCATTAAGAGGAACTGTTCTGAAACCACAGACATTGAACAAAATCTAGATGAAACAGGTATTAGATTTCTGGCAAGGGGCTATCCATTGGACATCATTGAAACCTCCAAAGATAAAGTAATGCGAAAGACAAGATTAGAACTATTGGAAGACCATGAACAACTGGAAAGTGATGACACAACCCGCATCATCTTAGACTTTAATGTGGAACACAAGTGCCTTATAAATATCATCAAAAAACACTGGGGTATCTTGATGTTGGATGAATCATTAAAACGCAAGTTACCATCAACTCCAAAACTAACATACAGGAAGACAGCCTCATTGGGTGACCTCTTAACACATAGTCATCTTGAAACAATCAAAAAAGAAAAAGGAACATGGCTTTCAACTCCTGGCTTCTGGAAATGTTCCAAATTTAGGGCCTGTGATCATGGATATAATACACTAACTTATCCATTGCAGAATGGAAAGAGGGAAAGAATCAATGAACATATCATTTGCGAATCCACACACGTGGTATATGTTTTAGAATGTCCATGTAAAAAACTATACGTTGGAAGTACCATCAATAGATTGAAACTGCGTATATTACAGCATCTAAGAGCAATCAAAAATAAAGACTTATCTTACCCAATGGCAAAACACTTTGCAGAGAAACACTCAGGCAACGTCAATGAACTGAAATACTTTGGAGTTAAAATGGTCAAATTGAACGAAAGAGGAGGCGACAAAACCCTGGACCTCAGAAGAGCTGAATCAAGACTTATTTTAAAATTGGGTACAGAACAAACATTTGGACATAATCTGGATGCAGAATTGTACGTTCATTTATAAAAATCTATCATAACAAGTGAGATCTATGTATAGTGCAAATTTGATTATGATGAACTAATCGACGCAGAACAAACAGTTTGATGAGGAGTTTTTATGAAATTCTTGGACAATCTAATAAACAGAGGTTGAAGATCTATCTATAGAGGGATAATTTTATTAGATTAACATCATGGGTAAAGGACAAGAGTGAAAAGAACTCTAAAAGCAAATATGTAATAAGAGAGAAGATTCAAAAGATATAAGAAAAGATTAAAGATCGATGCACAGCTTGGGAGGCTTAAAATTATGGATTGAACAGGAACAATTATGACCGTCATTGAGATTCCCTAAATGGAATATGGATTGTTAATATATGAAACCCTACCTCAAAAGTTTTAGATATTATGTAGAGAGACATTTTTAGGACTGCAACTTTGCACAATACATCTGCAATATGCTTCCTTGATATTTTCTGTTGATTTTAAATGAAAAAATTATTTCGAAAAAGGACTCTTGGAACGTTAAATTTGCACAAATGCAGTTTTGCACTGGGCACTGTCACTTTAATTCCTATATGTTTGAATGTACTTTACATCACTATACTATCTAAATTAGATACACAATCTAGGAATTCCTAGTGTAGTCTAGAGAGGAAATTTGGATTGCATAGGGTTTAGTTGAATTTAACTTGAACTTTCGGTTGCTCAATAACAGTCAGAACTAAAATTACCTAAACCATACACAAATGTAATGAATTGAAACAATCCTGTTCATCTGTACAATACGCTGTCTCTCTAATTCCTTTCTTATCTCTCCTCTCCTTCCCCTCGTCTTAAAATTGCCCCTTTTACCAACTTAGATCTTGCTATCCTCCTCACTACTTTTCCTTACCATTAGCTGCAACAGAGTACTTAATATGGTTATCCTTGAACAGGTCATCTGCTGCATTTTTTGAGTGTCTTTATCATCCTTTTTATCTTTATTACACTTGTTCTTACACTGTATCGATGATTTGATTTGGGTACTTTACCAACAAATGAACAATCTGACAAATTCAGGAAATCTACGACAGTGTGGTGACACATGTGTATGTATAATTGATAACAATCTTAGGAATGTACAAAAATGCAAAACATGCTAAAGGAACAATGGCGACTGCCATAAGCCAAATGTAACCAGCCGTTTATATGGGTTAGCAGTCTAGTCTATTTTAAAAAAAAAAAAACACTAACAAGGGACTTATGCACTTAGCCACTTTAAATAGACAGTCTAGACGCTGGGACTCTATGGTCCAGTTGAAGGTATCAGCCGAAACGCGTCGACCGTCCTTTTACTTTTGCACTTATGGTGTAGAGAAAAAATAAAAAATATCTTAAAGAAATCACTGTGGACTCTCTGTGCTGTGGATACGTTGGTGGTAACTGCGCCGAAGTTGTTTTGAAGATATATATATATATATATATATATATATTAGGTAGTTATAGTTGTTTCTATACAAAAAGCGTTGGCAACATTTTCAAAACTGTTGGCCCACTCACTTCAGCTGTTGTGTTGAAAGCTTTGGGGTAATTCATCAAGCGGGGGCCGAGAAAAAGGGGGTCTCCCAAAATGCTTTTTCCCCATGTTAATTTCTATGGTGAACTTTAGACTCGGCTATAGCCCAAACTGCCTAATGGAATTACACCAAATTTGGCAAAAAGGTAGCTCTTGGTTCAGAAAGCACTATTGTCATTAAATGGTGTAAATCTGTTCAGTAGTTCCTGAGATATTTAAGCATTTCTCAGATATACAAATATGGCCATGGAGGATCCGCGAGCCCTCCCAATCTTGAGCCTGTGATCTCGTTGGCTGCCAACAGTTCCAACCAGGAAGTGCTGGCAGCCATCTTGTGACTTGGTTGAACCGAGTCACAAGGAAAAGGGTTAAAAAAACATTAACAATTAAGAAAAGAGGGCAGGGTAGAAACACAAAAGCATGTTTAAAAAAAGAAATTCAGCGGGATTCACGTTGGATCCGCAAATCCGGACACATTTCTTTTTAAAAATGAAGTGTGGACTCCTGTGCTTCGTTTAATTAGGCCCCTGGGTAGACCAGGTACCGGGGGCAGTAATCTAAATACATGCGGGGTCCCGTGCGGGCACCCGCAGCCCCAGGGACCACCACCTCCCTGGGGCTATTTTCATTAATTGTGGGGGCCACACGAGCCCCCCCGGCAGCCCCAGGGACTGCCACCTCCCTGGGCTTTTAAAAAAAATAAAGATGTTGGGGTGTTCCTGCATCCCCACGCAGCCCCAGGGACGCCACCTCCCCGAGGCTAATGTTGTTATATGCGGGGAGGCCACGCTGCCCCGCAGCCCTAGGGACCACCACCTCCCCGGGCTACATTGAAAAGATACACGGGGGCTGCAGCTCCCCCACGGAGCCCCACTGACCCCCATCTCCCCGGGCTACATTGAAAAGAGGTGTGGGGCGGCTGCAGCACCCCCACAGAGCTCCGGGGACCGCCACCTCCCTAGGGCTCTATTAGAAAATAAAGTGGGGGGCTCAAGCCACCCCACACAGCCCCAAGGACCACCACCTCCCCAGGCTTTATTATTGTTGAAGGTCAGCCCCCTCTTGGAGCCGTAAATAGCCCTGGGGACTGCCATCCCCCAGGGGCAGCTCCAGCAATGTCTTGGGGTGCCAACCCTCGGGACATTGCAGTTTGCTATGGGATGGCAGGAGCACTGCTCCCGCCATCCTATAGCAAACAAGTGCTCCCCTTTGAACAAGTGGAACACTTTGCTTTTTCCTCCCAGGGAGCTGCATGTCTGCAGCTCTGGAGAGTAAAAAGCAATGCTGGCTCACACAGGAGGCGGGAGCTGGCCGGACCGTGGGGATTTCATGCTCCCCCTTGGTCCCCAAACAAATGGCCATGCCCCATTTTAAAAAAAAAGGAATGATTGGGTCCCTGAGGATGGGGTCCCCGGGGCTGAAATTGCCTTGGGGTGGGGGCTGCGTGGAACCCTCACTTGAAAAACAATAAAACTATTTTTTTAAATGCCTAGGCCGTGGGGAATGGGGTCTCCAGGACCCCAATTGGCCTGGGGAGGGGTCCCGCACGCTGCCCTCACTTTTTATATTACTATTTTTAAAAAAATTGGCTCAGGCCCGGGCCCCAAAATGGTCAAGAGGGACCACACATCCCCCCCTGCCTAAAATTTTAAAAAGTAAGCTGGCAACTCGCCGGTGGCCCTGCCCCTTTTCTCCTCTACTCTGCAAATGCGCCTCCTGGCACGTTCTTAGTCAGGGGATAAAATCCCCTGCGATGCTGAGGGTCCTTAGGGGCCAACTAGCCCAACTATTACCTCCAGTAATCCCTACACAGTGGAATTGCTGAGAGGTGGTCGGAGGCCATGCCTCTTTTTACACCACTCTGCAAATGCGCCTCTTGGCGCACTGCTGGTCGGACAATGAGGTCCCCTTGTGTCCTGAGGACCTCAGGACTAAAGTGGCCTTCATCCCCCAAGCAGTTAGTTATGTAGTAGGCCATTCTCACTGTATAGTTTAAACATGCCAAGTTGTTTGAATTCTTCTTGGGCTAATTCCTCCATTGAGGGCATTTAAGAGTGGTGCTCTCCTGGCCTGGAAATCTGCTTGGGCACTAAAACTCAGTCATGTCCTCTGGGCAAAAAACGACAGCCTTAGGCTTCAATTCAGGTTATTCCCCAGTAGTGGTGCATGAATCTATGTATATTGGCCAATATCTCCAGCGAAGACCTGTTCTGCCTTCTCCCCTTCCACTGTCAAGGTGCATCCTGATTACAGCTCTTTGCATAAAGACTATCAGAATCTTGGATGTTGTATGTACCACTGCTGGGACAAAATCAGGTAGTTAATTGCAAAGCAGACATTCAACAGGACTTTCATGTTTTTTCACTGCATTTATCCTTGATGAAATGGGCCCATCCTCTCCTAATGACATTATTCTGTCAAGGAATAATTACATCTGCCCATCAGATGACTCTCAGGCAGGGTTAAGAGGGGGTGAGTGCAGGGTGAGCAGTGGGTGTGTGTTGGATGAGAGGTGTCTGAATGCTGTGTGAATGCAGGGCGAGTGGTGTGTGAGTGCAAGGTAAACAGTGCTTGGGTAAAAGGTAATTGGTGTATGAGTGCAAGGTTAAAACAATTTGAGTAGTGTGTGATTGCAGTGTTCACAAGGTCTGATTAGAGGGTAAGTATCCACATTGAGGGGTCTCTAAGGACAAGGTGAGTGGTGTCTGAGTACAGAGTGAGCAATGTTTGTGTGGAGGGTGGGCAGTGTGTGTGTATAGGGTGAGTGGTGAGAATCTGTAGGGTCAAAGCTGTGTGCAGTAGGAGTGATGAGTATACAGGATGAGTGGCATATGATTGAGCATGGGAAATATGTGTGTGCAGGATGAGAGGTATGTGGTTGCATGGAGAGTAGTGTATGTGTGCATATTAAGCAGTGCATTTGCAATGCCAGTGCTGGGTGAGTGTGCCGAATGAGCAGTGCATCACTATGTAGGGTGAGCTGCATCTATGTGCAGGATCAGCTGTGTTTAAGTGTAGGGTGAGAAGTTTCTGATTGCATGGTGAGTGGTGTGTGAGTCAGGGTGAGCAGGAAGTGTGGTGGTGTATCAGTGAATGGTGGGAGCAATGTGAGCAGGCAGTTGAGTGCAGGTAAATGGGTGGGTGTGGGTAGGGTTAGCGTTGTGTGAGTAGAGAGGGCGTGAGGTGTGTGAGGACAATTAGAGGTGTGAGAGATCGTAGGGTGCTCAGTGTGCAAGTGCGCAGGATGATCAAAGTGCAAGTGTGCAGCGTGAGTGGTGTGTGAGTAGAGTTTGAGTGGGGTGTGAGCATGTAAAGTGACCAGTGTGTGTAGTGTGAGTGGTGTGAGTGTATAAGGGTGAGTGGTGTGTGAGGGCAGAGTGACAGGTGTGTGAGTATTGAGGGCGTGAGGTAGGTAAGTGAATGGTAAGCACTCAGTGTAAATGGTGTTTTAGAGGTGTCTGAATGCATAGTGGGGTGCTTGAGTTGTGTTTGAGTGCAGGGTGAGCAGTGTCTGGGATGAGTGGTGTCTAGGTGTAGGGGAGCAGTGGGTAAGTGCAGCCTGAGTGGTGGATGAGTGATGGGTGTCCATAGAGTGTGCAGGGTAAGAATGCAGCACGAATTCTGTTTGACCACAGGATAAGTGTACAGTGAGCTATGTCAGTGCTTGGTGAGTATGCCGAGTGAGCAGTGCATGCATGTGTAGGATGAGTGGTGTTTGAGAGCAGGGTGAGAAGTGTCTGAGTTCACGGCAAGTGATACCTGAGTATGCATTTTGATCAGTGTGTGAATCAGTGTGAGTGATCATTGAGCGGTATGTTAGTGGTGTGTGAATGTAGAGTGAGAGGTATGTGAGTAAGAGGAGGACGAGAGATGGGTGAGTGTTGTGTGAGTAGAGGATGGGAGAGGTGCAAGTGCAGTCTGAGAGGGTGTGTGAATATGGGAATTTAGCAATTTGCGAGTGTGCAATGTGAGCAGTGTGTGATAAGGGTGAGTGGTGTGTGAAGAAAGAATCTGCAATGTGTGTGCATACAACTGAGTACTGTGTGTACGAATGCTGAGTGGTATGTGAGAGCAGGGTGAGCGATGTGTGAGGGAAGGGAGAGTGGTATGTAAGGACATAGTGAAAGGTGTGTGAGTGTCAAGGGTGAGAAGTGAGTGATTGAAGGGTGAATAGTCGGTGTAAGTGGAGTTTTGGTGGGGTGTGAGTACATGATGAGGTGAACAAGTTGTGTATGAGTGCAGGGTGATCGGTATTTGGGTTCGGTGTGAGCAGTGTTTGGATGCAGGATGAGTGTGGGTGGGAGTAGGGTGAGAGCTTGGTGAGCGCAGTGTTAGATGTGGTTGAATGGTGGGTTGTAGAGTATGGAATGTAAAAATGTAGGGTAAGTGTTATGTTATTACAGGAAAGGTGTATGGTGTGTGAGAAGTGTATGACTGCAGGGTAGGCAGTTTGTGAGTGTCGGGTGAATAGTGTGCCTGTGTGACAGCAGGGTGAGAAGTATGTTCGTGTAAGTGCATGGTGAGTGATATGCCCATGTCAATTCAGAGTGAGCTGCGTGTTTTTGTGAGTATAGGGTGCAGCACATCAAAGTCAGGTCTATTGGCAGTGCCAGTGCTTATTTTCAAATGCATTAGCATCTGTCATTGATCCATCCACCAAAATATCCTAATTTCCAGCAGCCCCACTTTCTAGAATACTCCTTTGCATCATTCCTAATTCGGATAAGCCTAGGGAATTATGATCCTCACTATCCGCTGCCGTTCATTGTGGAACAGTGGTGGGGGTACGGTCAGAGTCTATTTTTACTTGACTCCAAAACTTTGAATACTTTCCCCACCACGAATGAATCCAAGTCCAACCTCAACCTCTTTTGTGAATAGTAAAGGAGCTGGCATTCACTACTAGAAAATCTGTGTAAAATGCTGTCACTCATTACCTGTATCGTCCTACCCTTGCACTACTATATCACGAAAAGCCATCCGTAAACCTTATAATTGTGCACTCATTCATTTTTCATCCAACTAGGCGGAGTTATTCAGAATATTTGGTCTTGATTTTAGGAGCAACAGAACTCAGGGGGTATATACGATCGCATTAAATTCCAATCCCCGGAGTGAGGTATTTAGTAGGTAAAGTAAATACTTTGATTCCAATTGCTTAAGCTGACAGTGGGTAATTCCATGTGGAAACAGATTCTAATAACACCTTCGTCTGCATATGCATTACAATTTTCCTTTAATGTCCCCCTATTAAATTTGGCAGGTTTGAAGTACCAAAAGACACACAATTGATGGACGGAATGCAGAACAAATCCAAACATTCACCCCCAGTCAAGAGATCTGGGTTAAATCCATCAATCTTTTGCTCACCATGCCACCCCAATTTAGACCTGGCCATATGCAAATCAGTCTTGACCCTGTGCCTCATAGGAACAGTCCAGCCCGAACTGCCAAGCCAGGTCCTCCCTGGACCGGAAACAAGCATCCTAGGACTGGTTTTGGGGTTTCACCCCTCTTCAGCCAGGATAGCTTGATTCCAGTGGCACAGTGAACCCAGGACCCACATCTGGGCATGCCTGGCGCAACTGTTGTTTTTGCATTAGGTTTGAAGTACCAACATTTATCAGAGGGAAATTGTGGGTGTGTGCACATTAACACAGAGCTCGAAATTGTTATCCCTGTAGAAAATCTTGTTTTACAACCTTTGAAAGTATCCCAAAACTCAGAATGAGTGTTCATGTCTTCCCCATTAAAGACAAAATGCACAAACCGTGATGGAGTAGTGATTCAGGCGCTACCTGTTTCAGTGGGAACGTTATATTAAGTCACCTCCTCTGCATTGCAAACCAGAGCACTCTGTGTCAGAGCATGATCTCTGACCAGGGTTGTAGCAATCGGCTCGAGAACATAAAATGCCGCTTACTAAATTCAAGTGACCCGAGTATTTAATTCCTTATACCCTTGTACGTACCTCTCTCAGTCCTTCTTGCGCCATGGAGCGGAAAGAAAGAATCACGCCAATGATGGTCATTCTCTTCATCACATTCTCTGCAGCTGAGTGGGAAAACAAAATGGCAGTATTTTATTCCAGTACTCTTGAAGCCGTTTAACAACTTTGGTCTATTAGATTGTAAAACTCTGCTTTTTGCGCATTCCACCCCCCCCCCCCCCCCTCTGCAAATAAACACACATTTCAATGTTAAAGCTTTTTATTCCAATACTCCCAGGGAGATAATCGCAGTAAGTATGTAGTAACTACCTTAGGCGTGCCCTCGTCAGTCTGTAGTTGTACGCAGAGTCATTTGCGAGCCCGTGAGCAGTAACTCGTATCAGCATTGCAGCAGCAAGACTACACAACTCCAAAAATCTAGTACGGCATGTCAGCAATATATCAGAGATCAATAGGGTAGATGTACTGTAATACCATGCACGTATATGGCACTGCTAGCTGCGGTGCACGATTTGTGAACACCGTAGGCAATTTTGCGATGCGGATGCTGCATTTCTATTAGTAAGAAGGCCCTTTTTTGAGGCTACTAGATGCAATCCGGTGTTCTCTTCCTGCCTTGTTTTTCCAAGGTCTGGCGCCAGCAACAAATGCACCAGCCCGGAGATTTTTCGAGTTAATGTGTGTGCAGTAGACAGAAACAAGCATTTGCAAAGCAATCGGTCTCGCCTTTGGGACCTTATATATATTTAACTAAGCACATTAGCCTGGGCGCTGAAACATCTACTGTTCTTTAACATGGAGGTAGGGGAACACATGGAGAGAAATATTGCCTTTTAGTGGGAAATGCTATATTCCAAAGCTCTGTTTTTAATATAAAATCAGGGCCTTCGGTGGTCATATTACTGAAAATACAAGAATTGAAAAAAATGTTATTGTCTACGGGTGCTCGTGGAAGACAATTTCTGTGGACTGGAATCTAGAGAATGCTGATGTGATTCTGGTATTTTACTGATCTCTGCTGGTCGTTTCCTATCAAGAAAGTTAAATAGAGGCAGTTGCCAGAAAAATACAAAAAGAAAGTCCCTCAGTAGAAAGCAATCCTGGTATTTTACTGAATTAAATAGAGGCAGTTGAACAAGCAGAAAGCAATTATGGTATTTTACTGACCTCTACTGGTCGTTTTCTACCAAGACAGTTAAATAGAGGCAGTTGATCAGAAAAATAAAAGTCCCTAAGCGGAAGCAGACAAGTCCTAGGGCTGATCTACAGAGCCCACAAAGTACATACACATATAAGTATATACTTATACCTCCGGCTGCAGGCTCATTCCAGCCCGGTTCCCCGACGGACAGAGCGGTGTTCCTTCCTGAGCGGTTGCCAGGTGGAGGTCATCTCATCACCTAGTTTGTACGGGTGCTGTATGTTTCGCTGAAGAGACTTGCACTCTACAATCAAGTTGAGGGTGCTCTTCATATCCTTTGTTACGTTGTTTTCTTCCCTGCAGTAGCTTCTAGGTCCTGATGAAAGCCTAGCCTAGTCAGGCGATATGGCTGAAACATGTCGACCACATTCTTTCACGTTGCTTCATTGATCAGACCAGATTAGTGTTGCCCCCCCCTTGCTTTTTAATCCAACATCGGGACGGCATTGTCTAACAGAAGTCTTCCGGCCGTCCCGTCACTTGTTTTAAACACTCACTTTTTTCACTACCACCAGCACTGCAATCCCCACTCACCTTAGGCTCATTTGTGGATTTATTCCATTGTCTAGTACTTATCAATCATAACACTAAGGACTCATATCTCACATAAGGGCGCTGCCTGCCCCTAGAGATTATGAGATTTTCTTTGGGATGAAAATCCCATGTGATGGGGTTAGTTACCCACGGTGATTACTTGACCTTTGTTTTGGAGCTTCCTCTAGTTTCACTACGTACATTAGTCATTCCCTCCTCACCCTACATACCACCTATTTCTCTTTACCATTAGACCTCAGGATTTCTTTTGTGTTATATGTACTTCTATGGGGGAATCAATCCTGTGCGGTCTCTAAACTTGCTCCCTCCGACCCTCTGGTGCTCAACCGTTTTTATTAGGTATACTAAAGTATAGACAAGAGGTCTCGAATGCTCGACCTAAAAAGAAACATGCAGGCCATTTCTGCATTGGTGTGGCATCAAGAACGGCCACTCGGCATCAGTCGCAACTTAGGCCAGGGAACTTGTGAATCATGTCAATGTTTTTAGCATACTTTTGAATTTCGCGGAATACAGCAGGCACAGTTTAAAATTATTATTATTTTTTTTTAATTCACAGTACGCATTTTCACTTTTTTTTGTTTAAAGTTAGTAGGCTCTTCTCTTAAAAAATGATTCTGGAAAGTAGAAGCAGGACACTGGTTCGCCTAAAAATGTTATTCCAAGAGACATTTTCTGCTCAAACTGGCCGGCTGCCAGTATCTCACAAAACTTTCCTTTATTCAAGGAACGAAGTAGAACAAAACGTTATGTGAGATAACTGCAAAGTGCATTACACTATCATAGAGCAATTTCGCAAAATGTTCAGAGAAAGTCGTGAGGTGTTATGAAAAAACTATGTAATTTCACACATACAGGTCATATTTTGCCTGCCGAGGTAGTAACTTGTTTGTTTTAACTCATGTGCTTTAACTCACATGAATATGTCTCAGAATTGCCCCAGCTCATTGACAGTACCCCTTAGAATATCCAAAAATGTCTTCAGAAATACTCAGAGCAAAGAGTCATGACGTCTACATTATCTTTTTGACCAAATCAAATCATGTCTTAAGTGACTTCAATGTTCATATCACAGCATGTCTACACTAAATACCAGAGCATTGCCATCAAAGGCAATGTGCAATCATGCATGCAGTAACCTTTGGGACATTGAAATCTTCCTGCAGAAACTTTGAGAGCCATGCCACAGCCAATACCAAAAAGGTTTTAGATTTCCTTTTGCTATTACTTATTAGATGGTATGTGACTTGATCACTAACATAATATCTATGCATATACTATCGAAACATGAAACTATCATAAATTAAATATCAATATCATAAATATTGACTTCCATACTTAACTAGTAAATGTATAAATGTAGAGAACAAAAATATTGTTGTTAAAATATTGATTTTTACCTATATCCAATGCAAAAATATTGGGGACAAAAATATTGTTACCTTTAAATAAACATGTAATATTTTAAAAAATAGTGATTCACACAATATCGACTACAATATTATCACCAAAATAATTAAGTAGTTATTAATAAATAACTAAAAAACCTTAATACATAAAACAATTATTGGAAATCAACCTAAACATTTTATACACATTATTCAGTTAAATATATTACATCAATAAAATTGTTTCCATTCACCGCAATAAATGATATACCTAAAATCATACCAATACAATTTAAAATATATTACCATTAAATGCAAACATTTAAATAACAACCTAAATAATAATAAATATATACATTAAAAATAAAACTTAAATTAGCATTTACTATAGAAGGACATACTTGTTAAAGAAAAGTTCAAACTAAAACTAAACCCACAAATAAAAGTATAAACAACTTTAACCAATAAAATCTGACAAACAATTAAATCAACAATGTAAAAGGCACACTAATTCAAACAACTAAAGGGCATATCTGCAACAACCGGCGATAATTATCGCTAAGCGTACTTAGCGCTTGGATAATTATTGCCGGCTAGCGTGGATTTTTATCGCTGAGATAGCGTGCTATTAGCAACGCTTATCTCAAAAGCGATAAAAATCCTAGCGCTAACTGTCTAACGTGGGATTATCGCACAAAACCCAGCGATAATCTCACAAAATGTGGCGTTAGCTTGTTGATAGGGCCTCACAAACTTAGCCATGATATCCACCTTCCATAGGATATCATGGCTAAGTCAGTCCTGAAGCAGGCATAAGGAAAGTAGCGATAACAGGGGTTATCGCTACTTTTCTTGATGCTATGCTTCATAGAGTGGGGCTTGATGATAGGAGAAATGTCACTTAGCAACATTTCTCCTGTCATGTTAGGTCAGGAACGCCCACTTTGCATCTCATTAGAGATGCAAAGTGGGCGTTAAGATTTCCTGCACTAATGCAAGGTTTCACACGTTAGCGTGACCTTGCTAATTAGGCGATAAAATTATCGCCGCTTTTCGGCCAAAAAACGGCCACAAAAGCGGCGATAATTTTCTATCGCCGCGTTGTAGATATGCCTCTCTCTCACCAAAGCGTTAAAGCAAAAATGTATTCATCTCAAAAACTACCTAACCAAGTAAGTAAAGCATACATTTAAACTAAAACATACTTGTTAATAAACCTAAAAATGTAAAATAAGAGATAATTAATAAAATGCTCTCAAACTTCTATCTTTTGCATAGATTTCCTAAAACACAAAAGTACAACTTGAAAAATCGATAAACTTTCAGAAAAACCAACAAAATGATATAATAAAATAAGTATACATAAATCATTACAAAATTTCAAACTCACCCAAATAGCAAGTAAAAATAAACCTAATGACCTTAAACTCTACAAATTACCACCAAATTTACATTTAAAATGAAACTAACATTCTTTTATTCATCCAACAGAGAAGAAAGCACCTGCTCCACATCAGAACACCCCCAATGAAAAAGCTGCCAAACGGAATGAAACATATTAACAGAACACACATGTAAAGTATACAAAATAGAAGTAGTTGCATACATTTACATGTAAATAACAAACTTAAAAATATTGCATATATTTACACTATTACACTGCTTTCAGATACAATGACTGAGGAAGCAAAGTATATAACTTCACAGAAAGGAGAGCGGTTACTAAATCACATGGGCTACACCTGCCAAGAAAGTGCATCAACAGAACATATAAACTGCAAAAGTATCAACTAGTATTCTAGTGCATGCAATGGGAGGGCAACTACAAAAGATAATGTTGCAATTCATGTAAGACAACACAACCACTCCCCAAATGTAAAAGAAATAGAAGGGAGATATTGCTAGGCCTGGTCGTGAAATTCCGCTCCGCTCGCGGGGTTTGCAGACTTTTTCTCACTCTGCGATTTGCATTGCATGTGGATTCCAAAAAACTCCGCCCGCTACCTCTGCATTGCACATGGAGTTCTGAAAAACTCCGCTTCACATAGCTGAGTTTTTTCTTTACTCACGCTCACCAAGGTTAAAGTTGACAACCGAGAAAAATCTCACTACAGACAATCTCATAGCAAGAGAGGGCGGTTGTGGATGGCCGCTACCGCTCGCGTTGAGAAACCTGTTTACGTTGAGGAAGCTGCCGCTCAAGTACAACATCTACTCAAGCAGCAGAAAGAAGCAGCGCCCTTTTTCACTGTGCATGGTGCTGTTCGCACTGATTTTCCAGTGCGGGACAGAGACCCGGTGCTAAAAATCAGCGCAAACTATGTAACCTAATGCATTCCGCCGCTTATGGAAGTCCGAGTAGAGCGGCAGAGATTTTTGGTCACTTGACGAAGTTCTGCATAGCAGAACTCTGCAAACTCCACCCAGGCCTAGATATTACACGATGTAAGAGAGG
The DNA here is from genome assembly GCF_964204655.1 of Triturus cristatus. Lineage (NCBI taxonomy): Eukaryota > Metazoa > Chordata > Amphibia > Caudata > Salamandridae > Triturus > Triturus cristatus. The sequence goes on along the minus strand of NC_140585.1, from coordinate 1,269,633,701 downwards.
CAAACACTAGTTCACAGAAACCCATAACCAAAATCCTTAAAGATATATTACCTAATGTCCCCGAACACATAACAGGCCAACTACCACCTATCCCCACTTAAAAACGTTTAATTGTACAAATTAAAAAAGCTACCAGTGATACTCCTCCTGCCCCTAGAAGATATCAAGACATACAAAAACCTAAACATTTAATAATACCACATAATGAAGAACCTTTCCTTTTACATGACAAACTAAATAATGAGAATCAAATTCAAATATTCTCCACTACAAATAGCCAAGCCAAATTCTAAATACCATGGTGAAATATTTATAACAGCACCTTGGCACAGGAAGCAAAAACAAACAACACAATGGAAGGATGGCACAATGCCTTCCAATCCGATCTAGGCAGAATCCAACCTGCAGTCCATAAATGTATAGAAGCATTACAAAATGAGCAAACCTACCAACAACTACGAAGGGATCCATCTGTTAGCCAAATTGCCCCTAAACTTTGCAAACAAAACAAAAGGATGTGTGACATGCTACAGTGCAACGTCGAAATTTTAATAAACTACAAAGGAGTACATTACTTAGAAGTACTAAAAGAAGTATATTTAAAATTAACTAATAACCTAAAAGAAACTCAGTAATCACATATATTATTTACATAACATAAACCAAACAGGTTTACTACATTTCCCGCCCAAAAGAAATGAAATAAATAAAACTTCCTGTCTGCAGCTGCAGTCTGTATCCACATAGTCAAAAATAGTAATCCAGCAAAATGGGAAAAAAATTGTTAAAAAAGCCACCTAAAAATGCAAAAACTAAACAAATCCAATACAAATCCCTCGAAAAAATCCAAAGTATATAGGAACCATAAAACACCCCAAAAAGTGTTGAAAAAAAAATAAACCCTCCAGGAAAGTCAAAGAAACGAAATCAAGGTAAAAAGCATTGGTTTATTATAAACCAAAATGTATTTTTTTTTTAAACGGAAACTCCCTATGTCCACAGGACCCGCTCTTATACAAAAAACGGTAAAGTGCAAAAACTCACCTGCAAAACAAATTACTCTCCCCAAAATACATATACATCACACTTAACCCACAAAATATAAATAACACAACACAATTTAAAATAACATAACAATACTTTACTAAATTAGTATTTGAAAACCCACAACTACTAACGAGTAAAAAACACTACTATTAAAACATCTGAAAATACCAAAAACCCACAACCAACATTAACATGTAGACCTTCCTCCTAACCCCCCACCCCACTCTCAACACCCTTAAATAAATCCTTAGAAATGGACTTACCTCTTCCAATGAACAGCAGAACCTTACCACAACCTGGTTCCAGGACAATAGACTAAAAGTAACACAAACAGATTACAAAATAGAAACTAGTAGTAACAAGCATTTGCAATGCAATAGGTCTCGCATTTATACGAGTTTGAGCTATTGGCATTGTATATGACAATGCCTTTTATTTATGTTTTAAAAACCCACACATAAATAAAAGGCATTGCCATTTACAGTGCCAATAGCTCAAACTCTTAACAACTGCGAGACCTATTGCATTGCAAATGCTTGTTTTAGGATTATGTGTTTTGAGAGCTTTCAGTCATGGGTCACTATTGGGGACAGTAGCTGGGAGTGTTGACATGTATCCAGATTTCTCCTTCAACCACAATGTAAATTTGTGGGTGCGTCGAGGCGCTGAGCTGCAAAGGGGTGGTGCAGTATAAAACGTATACATAACACGTTAGCCCTTTGCATTGAATGAGCATATTAGCGCACATTATTAATCAGTTGTGCCAGCACTGTGAACACGCGTTTACGGGACCCCCGTTGGGGGTAGCTGTGCGCTTAATAAAATTCTGTTTATTATTATTATTATCTAGGGCGGCTATGTAGCGCTACTCACTCTCATGTAAATATGCTCTGTTAGGATCTTCGACATGAAGCCCGTTCCGGTGCCCACATTTGGCTCTCGAGATGCAGGCCGAGTGAGGGTAAAAAACATCAAAGCGCTTCGACGCTGCGAACATGTCTGCACAGAGACTCTGAGCCGATCCTGGGGGGAGGCCAGTTAGAAACACCGATGACAATGAATTGCGGACATCAAAGGCCAAAGGGTGGTTTTAACAGTAGTGACGGGGGAGTGACTGGGAGTGATTTGTGGACGGAGCAGGCATAGACGGGAGGGAGGAGGTGGGTAAAACTTTTAAACGTGCACACAAGCTAACTTGCCCTTTTCAGACGTAATAAGTATTTAACTATAAAGGAGAAGCACAATGTTTTTTAGCAGCCACAAAATCATAAGGGGAAACACGCTGCTGTTCAAATGCCACAAAAGCACGAGTGCTAAAGTGTAAAAATGACAAGCGCGCATAAAATTCTGTTTATTATTATTATTATCTAGGGCGGCTATGTAGCGCTACTCACTCTCATGTAAATATGCTCTGTTAGGATCTTCGACATGAAGCCCGTTCCGGTGCCCACATTTGGCTCTCGAGATGCAGGCCGAGTGAGGGTAAAAAACATCAAAGCGCTTCGACGCTGCGAACATGTCTGCACAGAGACTCTGAGCCGATCCTGGGGGGAGGCCAGTTAGAAACACCGATGACAATGAATTGCGGACATCAAAGGCCAAAGGGTGGTTTTAACAGTAGTGACGGGGGAGGGACTGGGAGTGATTTGTGGACGGAGCAGGCATAGACGGGAGGGAGGAGGTGGGTAAAACTTTTAAACGTGCACACAAGCTAACTTGCCCTTTTCCGACGTAAATAAGTATTTAACTATAAAGGAGAAGCACAATGTTTTTTAGCAGCCACAAAATCATAAGGGGAAACACGCTGCTGTTCAAATGCCACAAAAGCACGAGTGCTAAAGTGTAAAAATGACAAGCGCGCACTGAAGTTTACGAGGAGGGAGTGGGGGCGGGCACAGTGCAAATGGTGTGCACTTTGATGTCCTCCGTGGCCGCGCGGCTCACTGAGGACATCAAAGGAAGTGATCAGGCAGTGCTTTTCAGGCTGCCAAATGGTGCGCGCGCCCGGCGCACATGCACTGTAGTTGGCGGCCTGAAAAGCACTGTTTGCACTTCCAAAACTCGCTTACTATAAGTCTCGCCAGAGGCAGCGCTAAAGCGCTGTCTCAGGCGAGACCTAAAAATAGTGGATGCTAAATGAAACTCAAAAAAAGGCTATCGCCCCATAGAAATTAAATGGAAATAATGTAAAAATTTCGAATAAATGTATGAAAAATGTAAAAAAGCATTAAAAATGTAAAACATGTAAAAAAAGTTTGTTTATTGATGTTACAATATTGTAAAGAATACATTTAATAATAGTATTAAATATATACAATTATCTAATATATACTGAAAAAAGATGTTAAAAATATGTATATACAAGTATACCAGGATTTCTTTCAAACAACAGGTCTAACTAGGTAATAAAGCATCACATGCACCGTGAATTTCAACACGTTTACAAACGAGTGAATGTCCACAGTAGAGTCGCATTCTTCTTCGGTAATAAAAACCTCCTTATTGGCACGTTCACAACGACAGGCAAAGGGAATCGACCACAACCATGAACGAAGCTGCCTCTAAGATGTTCATATCTACCTACGGGGAAATGTTTCATGCAAGCTGTGAATAGAAATATTGAAATTGGCAGAGACATAACACCATGTATTAACCACACAGCCAAAGGAGTTTCAGTTATAGTGAATGGAAGTTGTTCTAATTTCTCTAGATGCAGCATTGCGTAGGTGGTGTCATTCATGGCTAACAATTCTTGTTTGCGTGCTAAATTAAAAGGCAGAAATATATAACTGCAATTCAAGTAGTGACATGGTACGCGCCAATTTTTAAGTGTTTGAAGCATCCAGATAAATTGCACAATAGATCTAAGCTAACTTTGCCCATGATGCAATGCTGACATGTCACTCTGCACAATTTCAATAACAAACAACACAATTGGCCTAATTACAATGTCGGTCGGAAGGCCTCCGACCGACACTGTAGGTTTAAATTCTGACCGCTGTATAATGATGACCAAAATCCAATGCGGTTCTGACTGGCTCAAGGAGCTCGTCAGCCAGTCGAAAAGGCCTCATAATCCTTAAGGACGGCGTTTCTGTTGTCGGGATTATGATCTCTGTTTCCGTCAGCCAATCCATGTCAGCCTTACTGACATGGATTGGCTATCGGAAACTTACTTTGGAAGCCCCTAGCAAGGTCCCCTTCCCCCTGGCCTTCCGCATTTGGTCCTGGGGTACCAAAGCTGCCCCCCTAAACATCACTGCACCGTGTGGCAGGCACCGAGAGTTGTCATGGTGCCTGCCACATGGTGCAGAGATGATTAGAAACTTCCATTTCTCAATGGGAGATTGTGCTGCGGACGGTTTCAGCCCACCGCACATGTTGAAAATTGAAAAAATGTATGTTTCCGACCGCAACATGTCGCATCCAAATAATGCAGTCAGAACCGTTGACCTGAGGTTGGTCGGTTCCCAATCCACAACGGTGTCAGTCGAAGGCAACTCCGACCAATATCGTAATGAGGACCAATGTTGTTTAAATTGTAAATAGGAAAAGACAGCATATAAATACTACTATCGATAACAGCAAGCACGTTATCCAAGTTATTTTGGTCAACTTGTCTTAATCATCTGACCGTAACCCAGGTACTATAACATTACCCATAAAAACTTTGAACACAAAAGGTATCTGCAGGATCTCCATGGGGATGAATATGTCAAAAGGAACTTTATCCCAAACAATCTCATCAGTCACTGGAACGGCTGAAATATTGACGAAGGACAAGTTTCTTTTCACTTTATGTGAAAAAGAATGGGGAGCCAATCATTTCTGTAGCAGAACATTCTGGGAGGTAATGGCCATTGATTAACAGATAACAAAAGTCACAAATCCAATCCTCATGAACAAAAAACCCAAGGAGTGTGTTTCAACCATGAAATAAAAACACAAATCTGTTCTGGAAGTGGTTCCAAAACAGAATAACTGTCTGAAGAAAATTCATCTTTAACCATATAGTACCCAGAGGTGCTCAGCTGGAAAACTAGCGGCTATGACTCGGCAGTAGGACTAAAAAAATCCAATTGAGAAGGATTCACCAACAGTGGATCCTTATAAATGACATCCATTATAAAAGACGCAATAGTAGAAACAGGTATAGTTTCTGTCTAATTGTCGGCGGAGGACTCAGCCTCCTCTCCCAAACCCAGGGTGGATCAGCATTGGTGGTGCTAACAGATAGCAATGGAAAGTCTTGCGGAGCATACCCATCCCACTCTGGGTGACAAATGCAAAAAGAACTATTGATGGACAGAATGCAGAATAATGTCATACATTCACCCCAGTACAGAGATCTGGGCATAAATCCATCGTTTTTTTGCTCACCATGACATTCCAGTTTGGACCCAGCCATATGCAAATCAGTCTTGACCCTGTGCCCAATGGCAACAGTCCAGCCCGAACTGCCAGGCCAGGTCCTCCCGGGACCTGAAACAAGCATCCTAGGACCGGTTTTGGGGTTTCACCCCTCTTCAGCCAGGATAGCTTGATTCCAGTGGCATGGAGGGGACGGGACTCACGTCTGAGCATGCCCGTCCCTCTCGGGGTGACAAATGCAAAAAGAACTATAGATGGACAGAATGCAGGACAATGTCATACATTCACCTCAGTACAGAGATGTGGGCCTAAATCCATCGTTTTATGGCTCACCATGACATTCCAGTTTGGACCCAGCCATATGCAAATCAGTCTTGACCCTGTGCCTAATGGGAACAGTCCAGCCCGAACTGCCAGGTCAGGTCCTCCCTGGACTGGAAATAAGCATCCTAGGACCGGTTTCAGGGTTTCACCCCCTTTCAGCCAGGATAGCTTGATTCCAGTGGCATGGAGAGCACGGGACTCACGTCTGAGCATACCCGTCCCACTCAGGGTAACAAATGCAAAAAGAACTATTGATGGACAGAATACAGAACAATGTCATACATTCACCCCAGTACATAGATCTGGGACTAAATCCATCGTTTTTTGCTCACCATGGCATTCCAGTTCGGACCCTGCCATATGCAAATCAGTCTTGACCCTGTGCCCAATGGGAACAATCCAGTCGGAACTGCCAGGCCAGGTCCTCCCTGGACTGGAAACAAGCATCCTAGGACCGGTTTCGGGGTTTCACCCCTCTTCAGCCAGGATAGCATGATTCCAGTGGCATGGAGAGCACAGGACTCACGTCTGAGCATACCCGTCCCACTCGGGATGACAAATGCAAAAAGAACTATTGATGGACAGAATGCAGAACAATGTCATACATTCACCCCAGTACAGAGTTGTGGGCCTAAATCCATCCTTTTTTTGCTCACCATGCCATTCCGGTTTGGACACAGCCATATGCAAATCAGTCTTGACCCTGTGCCCAATGCGAACAGTCCAGCCCGAACTGCCAGGCCAGGTCCTCCCTGGACTGGAAACAAGCATCCTAGGACCGGTTTTGGGGATTGACCCCTCTTCTGCCAGGATAGCATGATTCCAGTGGCATGGAGAGCACGGGACTCACGTCTCAGCATACCCCTCCCACTCGGGATGACATATACAAAAAGAACTGTTGATGGACAGGATGCAGAACAATGTCATACATTCACCCCAGTACAGAGATCTGGGCCTAAATCCATCGTTTTTTCACTCACCATGCCATTCCAGTTTGGACCCCGCCATATGAAAATCTGTCTTGACCGTGTGCCCAATGGGAACAGTCCAGCCCAAACTGCCAGGCCACGTCTGAGCATACCCATCCCACTCGGGGTGACACATGCAAAAAGAAATATTGATGTACAGAAAGCAGAACAATGTCATACATTCACCCCAGTACAGAGATCTGGGCCTAAATCCATCGTTTTTTTGCTCACCATGCAAATGCAGTTTGGAACCAGCCATATGCAAATCAGTCTTGACCCTTGTGCCTAATGGGAACAGTCCAGCCCGAATTGCCAGGCCAGGTCATCCCTGGACTGGAAGCAAGCATTCTAGGACCGGTTTCGGGGTTTCACCCCTCTTCAGCCAGGATAGCTTGATTCCAGTGGCATGGAGAGCACGGAACTCACGTCTGAGCATACCCGTCCCACTCGGGGTGAAAAATGCAAGAAAAGAACTATTGATGGACAGAATACAGAACAATGTCATACATTCACCCCAGTACAGAGATCTGGGCCTAAATCCATTGTTTTTTTGCTCACCATGCGATTCTAGTTTGGACCCAGCCATATGCAAACCAGTCTTGACCCTGTGCCCAATGTGAACAGTCCAGCCGAAACTGCCAGGCCAGGTCCTCCCTGGACTGGAAACAAGCATCCTAGGACCGGTTTCGGGGTTTCACCCCTCTTCAGCCAGGATAGCTTGATTCCAGTGGCATGGAGAGCACAGGACTCACGTCTGAGCATACCCGTCCCACTCGGGGTGACAAATCCAAAAAGAACTATTGATGGACAGAATGCAGAACAATGTCATACATTCACCTCAGTACAGAGATCTGGGCCTAAATCAATCGTTTTATGGATCACCATGACATTCCAGTTTGGACCCAGCCATATGCAAATCAGTCTTGAACCTTGTGCCTAATGGGAATAGTCCAGCCCGAATTGCCAGGCCAGGTCATCCCTGGACTGGAAGCAAGCATTATAGGACCGGTTTCGGGGTTTCACCCCTCTTCAGCCAGGATAGCTTGATTCCAGTGGCATGGAGAGCACGGAACTCACGTCTGAGCATACCCGTCCCACTCGGGGTGACAAATGCAAGAAAAGAACTATTGATGGACAGAATACAGAACAATGTCATACATTCACCCCAGTACAGAGATCTGGGCCTAAATCCATCGTTTTTTTGCTCACCATGCGATTCTAGTTTGGACCCAGCCATATGCAAACCAGTCTTGACCCTGTGCCCAATGTGAACAGTCCAGCCGAAACTGCCAGGCCAGGTCCTCCCTGGACTGGAAACAAGCATCCTAGGACCGGTTTCGGGGTTTCACCCCTCTTCAGCCAGGATAGCTTGATTCCAGTGGCATGGAGAGCACAGGACTCACGTCTGAGCATACCCGTCCCACTCAGGGTGACAAATCCAAAAAGAACTATTGATGGACAGAATGAAGAACAATGTCATACATTCACCCCAGTACAGAGATGTGGGCCTAAATCCATAGTTGTCTTGCTCACCATGCTATTCCGGTTTGGACCCAGCCATATGAAAATCAGTCTTGTCCGTGTGCCCAATGGGAACAGTCCAGCCCGAACTGCCAGGCCAGGTCCTCCCTGGACTGGAAACAAGCATCCTAGGACCGGTTTCGGGTTTCCACCCCCTTCAACCAGGATAGCTTGATTCCAGTGTCATGGAGAGCACGGAACTCACATCTAAGCATACCCGTCCCACTTGGGATGACAAATGCAAAAAGAACTATTGATGGACAGAATGCAGAACAATGTCATACATTCACCCCAGTACAGAGATCTGGGCCTAAATCCATCTTTTTTTTACTCACCATGCCATTCCAGTTTGGACCCCGCCATATGAAAATCTGTCTTGACCATGTGCCCAATGGGAACAGTCCAGCCCAAACTGCCAGGCCACGTCTTCCCTGGACTGGAAACAAGCATCCTAGGACCGGTTTCGGGGTTTCACCCCTCTTCAGCCAGGATAGCTTGAGTCCAGTGGCATGGAGAGCACAGGACTCACGTCTGAGCATACCCGTCCCACTCGGGGTGACAAATCCAAAGAACTATTGATGGACAGAATGCAGAACAATGTCATACATTCACCCCAGTACAGAGATCTGGGCCTAAATCCATAGTTTTCTTGCTCACCATGCTATTCCGGTTTGGACCCAGCCATATGAAAATCAGTCTTGTCCGTGTGCCCAATGGGAACAGTCCAGCCCGAACTGCCAGGCCAGGTCCTCCCTGGACTGGAAATAAGCATCCTAGGACCGGTTTCGGGTTTCCACCCCTCTTCAACCAGGATAGCTTGATTCCAGTGTCATGGAGAGCACGGAACTCACATCTAAGCATACCCGTCCCACTTGGGATGACAAATGCAAAAAGAACTATTGATGGACAGAATGCAGAACAATGTCATACATTCACCCCAGTACAGAGATCTGGGCCTACATCCATCGTTTTTTTACTCACCATGCCATTCCAGTTTGGACCCCGCCATATGAAAATCTGTCTTGACCGTGTGCCCAATGGGAACAGTCCAGCCCAAACTGCCAGGCCACGTCTTCCCTGGACTGGAAACAAGCATCCTAGGACCGGTTTCGGAGTCCCACCCTTCTTCAACCAGGATAGCCTAATTCCAGTGGCATGGAGTGCATGGGACTCACGTCTGAGCATACCCGTCCCACTTGGGATGACAAATGCAAAAATAACTATTGATGGACAGAATGCAGAACAATGTCATACATTCACCCCAGTACAGTGATCTGGGCCTAAATCCATTGTTTTTTTGCTCACCATGCAAGGTCTGGAACAGGAGCACAGCACGTTTGGCCAAATTCCTTTTTATTCGCCACCTTTTCTCAAACAAGATCTCCAACTTGAGGAAGCCAGTCAGAAACTGTAGTATTTACATCTGCACGCAAAGAGGAAGACATGGACAAGTATTTGATTGAGCGTCAGAGAACTTCTGTAGGTCCTGTAATACAGCACAACTGTTATCCATGTCAAAGGTTGCAGGAGCTGTCACAATGTCTGGACTTTCAAGGTCGGGAACATACATGTTGATTCCAAAAAGCCATTTATACGGTGTCTGTCCTCCCAGAGATCTTTTGGGGAGTTTATTTAGTGCTCGCTGAACCAAAAAAGATGGTTCAACCAATTACGCTCTGTACCTAATACTCTAGCCATTAAGAACTGCTTTAAGTCATGGTTCACTCTTTCTACAACAGAATTGCCCTCAGGCTTATATGGAGAAAAATAATGCACCTGTATACCCATGGACGTCATTGTATCATGGTATGCTTTAGATGCGCAAGCCGGACCCTGATCCGAGTGGAATGTACAGTAGGCAAAAGTCCTTCTAAAGACTTGTAAGTCTTTAATAGCAGTTCGAGCATCAGCCGAGCACTGCGGCCAAACCCAGAGAAATCTAAAGCAAGAATCAACTGCAACTAAGTGAAATTTAAATGCAGTATCCAAAATCAGTGGGCCACAATGATCGAGGTAAATATAGCCAAAAGGCTTGTGACAAATCAAGAGATATGTCTGCGGTGGACGAGACACGGTGGAGCTTTAAATTTGCTAACAAATGTCACAACTCAGGACATATTTAAAAGGTAAAAGCCTTGTCACCAATAACGTTGCTGTCAGAGCGAGATAGTGGCTGCCACTCCCACATAGACGGAAGCTACACTTTCATGTGCAGCAACAATTAAAGCTTGTCTTCATTGGGAATCACACGATTGTCAACCCCAGGAATAGTTACTAAAGGAACTTTCTTGTCATTTAAATGATGAGTATTCAGAAGGAAAGCACTTTGGTAAAGAGGTGCCTTTCTTAATTGCATTAAATGCAGCCAAAATATAATTAGTGTGACTGATGCTATTTTCACTTGGGCCACTGCAGATTTAGCTACTAAATCCACCAGATAATTCCCTACAGTCTGCGTTCCCACAAATTGATGACTAAATGTATGTTTGACATGAGTTTGTGGCAACCTATTCTTAAGATAAGCTACTTTAACCCAAAGCAGTTTGTGCTTGATTGTGCTACCCTTAGAATCCTTGAATTAATTTTGTCGCCAATATGTAAATTATCATGAAAGAACTGTACACAGTAATACAAATCACACACAATAAGTGTGGGGAATTCAGGGACTGTATTTTCAAGTGCAAGAAGCAAAGCCTTCGGTTCAGCACACTGTGCAGTGCAGTCTCCTAAAGACAGCGCGCGAGGTATTTGACGGTGAAAAATGCTATCCAACTCAATACAAATATTGATGACATATGCTGCAGAATATAACTGCTTAGACCTTATGGTAGGTTGAGCTGCACCATGAGTGTAAATGATACATTTATACTGATCAAGACGCAGAATTGCATAAGATAATGGGAATACATGCAAATATTGCAGATATTCTTGTGTTTGTAAAGAAATATTGAAGAGTTACTCTACATCTACAACTGTTAAGGATGTAGCTCATTGTATCCATCTAGGATGGAGGGCCTTTGCGTTAGAGACGCTGGCCTTTGTGACAGCCTCCAAGGCTGGCACTGGAATAACTACAATAATGCATTTCCCTTGAACAATTGGCAGTTCTTTAAGGGTGGACATCTGCCCATTAATCAGTATTTTTTCAGTGGATGCAAAACGCATTTCCAGTCTGGAATATAAATACAATGTATATGCTCTACACACTGTTTCACCTTTGTTAAAGGTGATATATGTAAATCAAATTGTGTCTGGTAAAATTTGGATGACCAGGTTTGTGTTATTGACACGTGTGTGCAAGTAACGTGTTTCAAGCAAGTCAGATTGTAAAGATAGGAGTGTATCTATGTGTTCTGATGTCAAGCACAAAGTGGATAAATCAGGGTGCATTAAAACATAAAGAGGTTTAATGGTTTTTTACATATTCAGGTATGTATGTCCTACAAAATTCAAAATCCCAGCAGAGACTGCAATTGTTTAGGTGTGTTTGGAGGCTGCAAATGTGCACATTTCCCCAGAAAATGAGGGGCAAGACTCTTTCCCTCATTGTAAGTTCATACCCCAAATAAATGACACTCCGAATGTTATGTTAGATTTCTTGAAGTTGAATTTGTAACTAAGTGCAGCAAATCTCAATATGATGCGATCTACTCTGGCCAAGTGAGGGTTTAGTTTGTTGTCCTTCAGGGAGTGTCATCTACTCACGACAGAGTTTCAGGGTCAGTCTCATGCAGAATTGACACAATTTGTGCTGCAAAAACTCCTGAGCTGTTCTTATAGCCCATGACAAGTCGTGCATAGAACATTTGAAAACCTATTGCGCTAAAGGCGGACCAGTCTCAGCTCTCATGAGCCAAATTATGACTGATAAAAGCACTGGAAATGTCCAAAGTGGCTTTGCATTTTTTGTGGACTACATTAATAATGGGTGTCTTACGGTGTGTATTTTGCACTGCAAATGTGCATGCATGACTGTCAAATGTCTCTAGCCTGAGACAATGCGATAGGAATTATCACGTTTCAGAACAGGAAAAAGAGGATTATTCATTTGAGAGATACAGGGTTCAATTACTCCTTCATACTGCAATTAGGAAAGAGTTTCGTTAACGGGCGCTTTTACATCCCGTTTAATAGGATATTGTTGTTGAACTTGTGGTATGGACTATAGAGCAATGACATTATAAGGGGAATCCTTATCCAAACCAGTATGATGATGATAAAGTGCAGGGGCCAAAACAAGGGCCCATCCAGATGCGTAAGCTTGTTTGACCTTGTGAGGGACAAACTGTGAAAAAGAAGGTAAAATTACAACCTCACCTTGAGGGATGCAAGTACAAATGGTGGAGGCCAATCCACCTCCACCAGAAGAATATCATAAGACGTAGTAAAGTTATCCCAGAATATAGCTTTAATGGTGCATTTAACGTCACCTTTAATTTGAATATCTAAATGATATAGGGCCTTATTATGAGTTTGACGGTCCTCCTGTCGGTCCACCACTGTGCGCTGACAGGAAGACCACCAAGCCCATAGTGCTCCCACCTGCTGGATTACAAGTGTAATACATGGCAGGCGGTGCTGCTGTGGTTTTATGATAGTAGGCTGTTAGTCTCATAGGAGAGCTTAACATGCATCCCGCCGCAGTGACAGTACCTGCAGCACATTCCTGCACGGTGAAGCATGCATGCCGCACCTTCCAGGAATGGGAGTGCAATTACAGGGGAGTACAACATGTGCACCCCCTGCATACGCCCCTATGCCCATATCGGGAAGACCTCCTTAATTGTGTCTCTGCCACCCTTTTTCTTGGCGGACTCACTGTCATGAAAAGGTTGGTGAAAAGGCAACTAGTAAAATGCTTAGCAGTGCCGGCAGCAGCATCACCAGCATATTCAGACCAGTTGCGGCAGAGCCGGCAGTCTTGTGGCGGTCCGACCGCCACATTGTGGGCGGTCCTGCAATGTTGCGGTGGTTGGACCACCACCACGAGTACGGCGGTCCTGAGGACCGCTGTACCTGTAATAAGGCCCATAGTCTATCTATAGGGGTTATGAGTGTGTCCACGGTCTCAACCGCAATAAATGTCTCTGTTGTTTTCGCTACCAGAAACTGGTGGAGCGTCTGGTGTACTATGGTGACTTCTATCACACTGTTGAGGAGAGTCACCGCTCAACTTGTGTTTAGGAGGAGGGTTCTCACAGTCTGTGCCATATTTAGCAGTTAAGGCTGCAACACTGTTGTTCTGAAAAGGGGCTCATTAAGGAGGAGGTCTGTCCTCCTTCTTTATCTTCACGTCAGATGAGTGATGTGCAGGGGCGGCTCCTCCACTACGGCAGAGGAGCTTCACCCCACTGCTTTCTCACAGTGTGAGAAGCAGAAACATAAAATGGTAATAACTACCATTTTATGTTTCTGCTTCTCGCACTGCGAGAAAGCAGAAGGGTTTAGTTGTGGGCGGGTGGGTGTGCGGGGCTGCTCCAAGAGCAGGGCAGGGCAGGGGAGGAGTGGCCTGCCTGCCCACTGCAGAGGGCCTACCAACCAGTCATGCTCCCTCTGCCCTTCTCCATGCAGGCTGCAATTCAGCCTACATGGAGAACATGGCCGGGCCATTAGCCCCTGGCTGGGCGGCGTACCGACAAATCACAACACTGCTTGCAGTATTGTGACTGGCTTAGGGGTGGGAGCCTGGCTGTCTGCATCCTGTTTCTGCCGGGGGCAGGAGAGCAGGAGCTGAAGCAGAGACGACATGGAACCCGGATGGCAGGAAGGTAAGTTACATTTTTTAAATTATTATTCAATTAAACCCCTGCGTGACCCCCCTTCCCCGCATGAACCTCCCCACCCCCACCAGCTAGTCATGCCGACCCCGACTGGCGTTGTGTCTCCCTTTCTGGTTTCATATACACTTCTTGTGTGTGGTCAGATTGCCCTCCTCTGTCATACTGCTGGTCAGACGAGTCCTGAAAGCAAAAAGAGGATGATGTGCATCAGGAGCCTGATACCTGTCTTGAGTCCTGATCTTAGTAGGATCACGAAAATCGTACTGTCTTTCAAAGGGTTCTCCGGGGGTGGATAACAGCAGCACTGCTTACCTTTCTGTTGTAGTTTAGCTTTATCCAATGGTTGTTTAGCAAACTCGCGGGCTGGTCTGGCATCCTTGTCAGTGCTAGGCTTGGCAAGTGGTGGTAATGAAGCTCTGGTTCTCAAGCTATTGCTTCCTAAAGACATATACACATTAGAAATAATGACAGGCAACTCACGTTCGCAGTCGGCCTCTGCCACCGTGGCATGTCGCTGGCGTATAGCCAAAGATGTTGCTTCTCATTTAACAATAGAAAGAATAATTTCAGAGACAACGGGAAAATTACCCATGAGTTTCATCCTGATATAGAGGGCAGGCCCTGCCCCACACTCATTCTGTATTTGTTTGAGGACGTTCAGTATAACGTCCATCTAGGGATGCCATGACAAAGAGTGTCGACAGTGGCAAAGATAGTTCCTCACTTGTTGCAGTCTGCTAGAGTGGGAACCCAGTGGGTAAACACATAGTTAAAATTCTGTGCTTGTCTTGTGGTTCCGTAAGGGGAAATACAGCTTCAAGTTGATAGATTGTTTGGGCAATCCAAAATGGTATTTCTTCACAATCGTTTACCCATGGGTCGTTTGCCCATAATTGAATGAACAATTACAGGACTAATTACAGGTGCTGCAGGCAACTGGGCTTGTGCTTGCAGACCAAGTCTAGCTAGACCAGCTAATAGTGTACACAAAATGAATTGCGTACAACGTCTGTATAGGACAACAAGAACATTGTATAAACCCTGGGTTTTCAAGAGATTTAAATTGGGAAAATCTGGGTATCGAGTATACCCTGCAAACTCCAGCCAAGTAGCCCTCTCATTACTGAGAGGGAAACATGGGAAAGGGTGCCATTAAACCAAGTCTGGTGCTCCCAGACAGTAAGAAGAATTTCTGTAAGTGCATAAGTCTATATGCAGCAGTTGCTGGTGGGGTAGTGTATGTGTGAAAAGTTGACAGAAACAGGTTCTGAACCTTTTAACATTCAAGCATGAAAAACCAACCAAACTAGGTGTTCCCTAAAAACTGTGGAGGATAAATCCCTAACACCACAGGTGTCTCCATTAAAAGGTGTGAGTGTGTTGTGGACAAGCACACACACTACTCAGGGTTCCTGCAAGTAAGTACCTGAGCAGAACATTGGTGGCACCATCTTGCAGGGATTCTGCTAATTAACAGAACTATTCTTGAGACCATAGAATATCTGCATGTAGGGAATGGGCCACTATGCCACTTCAGTATCCAAGAGCCCGAGCACGACTAGCTATAGTGCTTCACTTGGCCTCCTAACTTTTCCAGAGAAACAAGTGAATTGGCACCACAGAACACAACACTCTCGACCCTCTCAGGGATCTTGGTAACAGGACACACCCTTTCGCTCTCTCACTCGTACTTGTCCACAATAAGATAAACAAGAGATACAAAAGAAGTTTATAATATTTATTTAAACATTTTTGCTCTAAGATCAGGGCTTTAAGTGGGCGGGGTCGTGTCTGTGCTCAGCACCAGCAGTTCTAAAAAGCAGGTGCGGCAACGGGTCCCTATCGGGCTACCCATTTTTACCCTCACCCTTAGGATGAAAAAAATGTATCTTAACTCTGCAGCAGTACCACCCTTCACTGCCATTGATGTAGCTTCAAAGAGACTTGTTATATTTCTTTCACAGTCTCATCATTTCAGAACTGAAGCATTTAAAATACTCTAAACAACAAAGCCAACAAAGCTAAGAACCATTGACAAAGCCAATAATCCTGGCTTGTTACTTGTATGATATTCATGGATGTGATTACAGAAGCAGGAAAATGCCAGTCAGAGGGCACACTGTGCTAAACACAGGTTTTCAGCTTTGGTGTTTCCAAGCCACACCCTTAATTGCATTGGCAAGGCCCCCTACTTTTTTTCATCCCACTTAAAGCCCTGTCTAACATGCAGTATGTCCACCACAATTAGAAAACAAATGCATACCAAAAATATCTTTAGCATGTTTAACAAACCATTTACCATAAAAAGCCCTGTCATGTTATAAAACAGATTAGACTAAACCCACACCTTCCTATTGAAGCAGAATGATTACATATCAATGATCTCTGGGATTAGTGGCGGACCCCGTATCGTAGCATACATAGATGAATGTTCTGCATTTCAGCTGACACTGTAATCTTGCTTCAGGATCTTTGCTCAGAGTGTCTTTTTAGAGCTCCTGTCCTCAGTTATATGACAAGACATGTTTGAAAAATAAGTAAAATCATGACCTAAATGAAACAATCATAGATAAAAACAATTTAAAACAAATATTAATTTGAAAAAACATAATTATAATAAAACAAATTATAATTAAAAAACAAAATAGGTATCAATTTTGTATAATATTAAGAAATGTTTGAGAAAATATTTACTTTTTTTAAAGTTCATACAAAAATAAATTGTAATAATTGTACTTTAAAAAAATATTTTTTATATAGTGTTATATACATTTTTTAACAATGTACATACACTTTTTCTTATAAATAACATTTTTGGTTGAAATTTAATACCATTAATATACATTTTATTTAATATTAAATGACATTTATTAAAAATATTAAAATAAATTAAATTAAAAAAATTAGATAATTACAAAAAATTCACAGAAAAAGCTTTACATTATGAAACATCTATATGAAACCTTTTTATTTTACTTTATTACAATAATTTATTGAATAGGTATAATTTGTAAATGCTTTTATAAAATTAATTGTTTGAAATTAAAAATATTTTACACTTCTGACAATAAATATATATTTTAATGTGAAATGGAAATTTGTCAAAAATATTACAGTTAAAAAATATTTTTTTAATTGTAAAACATTAATTTGCATGTCATTATAATTATTGACAAACATTTTACTTTACATATACACTTTTTAAAACTGGTCCCATCCTTATCCCCTAAAAACCCAATATCCCACTACTAATAAAGGTATGAAAACGGAATTTATGTACATTAATACAACTAAAAATACAAATTTCAACAATTTCATACCTAATAAATTATCTTACTAAAAATACCAATAAACACAAATAACATTTGCAATTAAACACACTACAATAAATTACATACAAATGAACACTTACAAAGGACTGTACATACTACAATATTTTCTACATGAATATTTATTACAACAATATTATCAACAACACTAAAAACAAAATGTATACCTTAGATATTCTTGTCGATGATATTTCTGCAATCCCAATATTCTTGACACAATAATTTTGTATCACAGTATTTTTTTTGCTGATAATCTGTACAAATACCACATGACTAATGCAAGGCTTGTATGCCAGAATATTGACCACTAAATGTTATGGTACCATAATATGAATGTCAAAATATGACTTTAAAAATATCAGTGTCACATACTTATAATGGAAAGTACCAAATTAGCAAATACGAACATATTGTGGTTCAAAAACTTGAATTTATATTACCTGACATGTATATTTTATGTAAATAACATAGTTTTTATTTTAAAGTATAATACATTGCGACAAAATACACTAAACATATATATTGCAATAAATCTATTTAATATTCAAACTTGAGTGCAGCAAATTAAGGATAGTGAATATATTTGAGAAGTCAGATGTACTAATCTATCTCTTAGTTCAAGGAACAACTGGGAAAATGAATATTTTTGGGGGTGTCAGACTTACTCCTCTAACTTCAGTCCAAAAACCTATGGGAAATAATGCTATATTTCGGTTGGTCATATTGCCAATGCTAATGTTTGAGAAAGTGCAATTGCATGGAGTTGTCAAAGTTACTTTTATAACTGCAGTGCCGCAAACATTGGGTAAAGTGCATATATTAGGAGGTAAGAGGGAGGAGACAGAATTACTATTCTAAGTCCAGTCCAGCAAACATTTGGAAGGTAAGTATGTCTGCGGTGGTCTGATCTACTAATAGATTTATTTTTATAAAAGATAAATTTTAAAAATATCAAAAAATATTGTACGGTTTAATATTCATTATTAAAAGTATCAGCTGCTTATACACCCCATCACAATAGTTGTTAACTTAATAATTACAATTAATTAACATAGATTTCAATTACATATATTGTAATGTTAATACATGCTTGAATTTATTATGCAAAATGTAAACATATTATATAAGATTAAAACACTTCACTTATTAAAATAGCTAATGTAATTACTGAGTACTGTTAAGCAGTTGTAAAATTACATATCTGAGGCATTACAGTCATCCTAGGCTCTATCTATGCTCCCAAACCAGGCCAGAAGAACCATTTTTGGTAAATTCAACTATATTCTTACAATTTTTATTTGGGTTAAAACTATACTCAGTGGAGAATGGAAAATTGTCCTTGACCTGGCCCAGGATTAGGAAGGTAGACTAGACAAATCAAATGGAGATGACATTTGAACAGTTTGAGCGCTCAGCTGAAGTGCGAGCCCATGAAGCCACTCCATTCCCGTGCCAAATTCTTTACACACATACCTATGTTTCCTGGGCCCAACAATACATTTAGACATGCAAATATGAAATACACAGCACTTTTAAGATGTCAGTTGCACCAGGCTCTACTACTTACAGGCCAATCGCAATAACAAAGATGCCATCTGCTCAGGTTTGTCAAAATTTGATCGGATCTGGACCAGAACATCCATGTTCTCCATCACCAGTTTCTGTGGATATATAGAAGTGTAAATATACTGATGTGTAAGAATATAGATGTTACTGTAAATAATAAGAATCCATCCTCAGTTAGATGTCATGTTCTTTTACTGTGTAAAATAATAGACAAGTACCAATGGATAACAATACACAAATCATTTAAAAAGGTGATCCATGACTTTTTGAAGTCCACATAGGTAATGCTTTTGGCAGCTTGTCTCAGTTCAAGGCTATACTCGAAAAGAGAAGGTCAGCTCACATCAATTTAACAACAGTTAAGAGATAAATACATGGGTGGGCTTGTAGCCTGCAGGTTAGGACGCTGGACGCACTTTGAGAGAGCTGTGCATTCCCCCAAAATATCAGAGATCAACAATCTTTACACCTGACAGGATTACAGAGGGAAGACTAGACATCTTTCTCTGAATGGACATGTAATCGGAGGCCCGTGATAGGCACAAGCAGCATGGCAGTAGGAGCTTAGATTGGCCATCAAGTGTCAAATCAGAGGCACAAATTGGCCTAACTGCAGGGGTGGATGGCAAGAGAGGGTGGCAGCGCCATTGGGGCATCCTCTTCCTGCAAATCAAATGAGAACGGCAGTCCTCATTTAATCAACACTGCAAGCAGGGCCTGCAGGTGTGGTTGCACAAACACACAAAAGAAGCCTGAAAGAACGACTGGGCCAAATGGGCATGTAGTGGCACTTGCCTCACTCCAATTGCTCTGAGGGCCCCCACTATAGGACAAAATGGTCTTCTTCTAGCAGTGCCTTAGGGGAAGGAAGAGGCCGGATTAACATACTCTGGAAATGCATGAAGGAAGGATCCTCAGGGCTTGGCTACGCCAGGGTGGACTCCCCCTGTGACCAGTGGGCGAGGAAGCAATACCATTCTGGTGCCGAAAGAGATGAAAGGGCCAAAAGAGAGGCTGCTCTGTGATTCACACAGGCCAATCATGGGAAAAAGGGGCCACACTGAAGAAAATGAACACCAGCCAAAATATTTGTTTGAGGCTGCTTTAGAATTGAGGATAGAGAGACTATACAGGAGACTATGAAGCTTGTGGCTCCAGAAAGTGATGCAAAAATAAATCAAATTGCAGTGCTGCAGGGACTTAGGAGGCAGGAGAAGCCCTACAGATGATGTCACTGGGACTAAAATATATATTATATTTAGGGTGCGCACACTAGACACGAGGCCTACTTCCCCACTCAAACACTTTGTAAAATGTACAAATGCTCATATATTTAGACCCCTTGATCCTCTCAGTTATTCCAAACATCAAAATGATAATGATAATGTTTGGCTCACTATTGGGGATCCTTTTCGGTGTTCCAGATGGATCTTAGTGAACATCCCTTTGTATACATGTGAATCTAAAAAGAAGGATGGGGATGGAGCCAGTTTTGCACCACGATGGTGGTCTTTTGAGATAGCCTCAACTCTACTCCTTATTTTAGGGTGCCTTTAACACCGGAGGCTTATGTATACCTGGTGTCCAGGGTTCTCTAATGGCAAGAGCGGATGTTGGCGGCCTAAGACACAAAACATCTTGCCCCAGCAGCAACAAAGGCTATTGGGATGATGCTGATGCAGCCATGAGTGATGGCAGTACCTGGTGTTTGTTCTCCGATTGGAGGGGTTCTTTGGGTCCCCCAATGAACTCGCACTTTGGTGTTTCAGCCATGCCTGATGCCGGGTGACAACACAAGGAGATAGAGGGGTGGCCCCTGAGGAGAGCGGGTGATTTCTGTTTTGCAACATAGCCATGTGTACATCCTCCATGGTGTGACATACAGTAGAGTAGGCTTACCAGAGAAACAGGTCACTGAGGACATGAGTGAGGGGTGAAGCAGTGCGACTGGATGTTTCTGATATCGCCCCAGAAAGAAGAGGACACCAAATGAGCTTAAGCGATATGGTCCCAAAGATAAAAAGGATGTTTTTGCACCAAAAGCAACAACCTCCAAAGGTGAATGTGATGAAGAATCAGGAGGCCCTGAAAACGACAATATGATGTTATACAGAGTGTACCCAGGATAAAAAGGAGTTGGCCTAACGGCTAGGACGGTCGACCTCGAATCTTGGGGACAGGGTTCGAGTCTCGGCAAGGACGTGCAACATACTGTGATTCTGGGCAATCACTAAGGGGCAGATTTATATCAGGCTTGCGCCACATTTACGCCGCCGTTGCGTCACTTTTGTGACGCAGCGGCGGTGTAAACCCTGCGTCATGTTGCGCCCCATTTACATCGTGACGCATCTATGGAGATGCGTCACGGTGTAAAGCCCTGCGCCACATAAAACCTGCGTCAGGTTTCATGAGGGCATTTCTACTCAGGGGGGGCGTTCCGTCGCAGGAACGCCCCTGAAAAGTGACTCAGTGAAATCTATAAGATTTCACTGAGTCACTTTCCCAACGGTGATGCGTCAAAACCCTGCGCCTGCTTGAAGCAGGCGTAAGGCTTGACGCACCATGTTAGGGATAGGGTAGGTTGAAACAGTGCTGGAGTTGCGTCGCAACTTCAGCACTGCGCCAACCTTACGCCGGCAGATGCGTCACGTATCTGCTTGTCCTTGCGCCACGATGCACCGCATTGTAAATGCGGCGCATCTGCGGTGGCGCAAGGGCAAACTTGCGTGACGCATCTTCCCTGGCGCATCCATGCTGATTTGCAGGGATGCGCCAGAGAACATAAATATGCCCCTAAATCTTTCCATGCCTAACAAAAATGAATGTGTCCTCATGTAATGCAACTGGTGCTCCTGTAAAGCGCTCTGATACCCGATACCTTCGGGTCAAATTCGCGATATATGAAACTCTATAACAAAAAAGACACTGCTCTTAGAATGACAACAATTTCCCCATACATTGAAAGGAATACGAGCCCTGTAGAATGTGTTATGAGAGGGGGTCAAGGCTGTGTTTCCATGCCAGCACATAACTCAAGAATGGGTTGTATTCCTCGAGCATAAGAGGAGGAAATGCAAAGAGTGCTTCAAGCTCTGCAGCCTTCTTGATGAGTACATCTGGTGTCTAAGGTACAAGTGCTTGAGAATGAGGCAAAGGAATCTTTGTGATGCCACAGCAGGCTTATTCCGAGGTTTTAATGGGAATAATACAAATATTTCAGCAACAGACGAGTTTGAAATGGCTCTCATTAAAGAACCTGTCAACCAAAGAGTCAGATGCTGGGAAAATGTTGGTGGAGCTGCTGGATCAGAGGGCAACTGCACAGTAATCCAACCCCCACGTTAAGGGATCTAGAGTTCCTGTATTTCCAGATCGGAGTCGATTTACGCAGCAAAGGAGACAAGCTACAGGTCGTTGAATGGAATTGGTATGTAGTTCAGAAGTATTCCCAGGGTTGCCAATCAAATTCTGTGTGAATGTGTGCTTCTTCTCGCATACAGGAGCAGCCCATAACTTCGTGCAGCAACAATGTTGAAGTTTTATAGAAGGTACTTGGGGCTTCATATAATGCACTGTCACACTAACTTGTCACTGGTGTATTGTCCCGTTCTACGAGCTTGTTTGATTGCTGCCCCTCCCCTCTTGCTTACACATAGTAGTGTTTGTAAGATTAACAATCATTTAAGTAAATCTCCCATGCAGTACTCAGCAAACATCTCCTACCACTCCTTTTCCCCCTGGCAGGGGCCTGGAAAAGGCATTGACAGCTTTTTGTGTATGTCGAGCGTCAGGATCATTTTCGTTTACTGTTTATAAAGTTTTATACAAGTTGTGGGTAGTGATAGGTATCCTAAAAAATAATGTGGGTGTGTATTTGACATGTATATGGTTCGTTCTCAAGTGAGACTATATGCTGATTAGTAAAAAAAATAGTTAAATCATAAATTGGAGGAAGGGTGCTGTCCAAAGTAAATGAAGAATGAGCACAGTGCCTGCTTCTTTTTTTGGAAGCATGCTCTGAGCAGGAACACCCAAGGAGTGCGGAACACCTGCACAATTTGCCTTAATTTGATTGACTTTGTGAAGACACTCAACCTTGTTGTCAGGATGCTGCTGTCACATTGCCCTGAACTGCAGCTCAGAAAAAGAACTCCATATGACCTTTCCGGCAGGGAACACTGTTCTGGTGCCTTCCTGGATTTGGGAACTGTGACCTGCATAACACCTCAAGGCTATAACTAAGTACTGCAAAGCTCTGCGGTTCTGCACTTCTGGTGCTGCTGTCTTACCTGCATGGAAGCTGCCAGCTACCACAAGCTGAAAAAGGGGCATCCAGTTCAGTTATCCGTTCAATGTTATACATTTTTAGACGCGTGTCTTTAAAACATACATTTTAAAACAATAAACCGTTTTATTAAAATCCCCCAGCTCTCTCCCCACCCTCCATGCTTCTCAGCCAAGCTCTAAACAAAATCTCCATTCTCTAACCTTTAATACATTAAAGCTCCATTCCCCAACACCCCCGTTCCAGAGTAACTAAAAATACTCTTAACCGAGCCTCTTACATCACTAATCCAAACATATTTTTAATAAGCTTGCTAGGGCGCATGCAACATCTAAAAACTCCATGTTTAGCAAAAGTGAAAGTGCTTCATTTCGATGATTTATGTTGTATTTTATAAAAAGCGGCTTTAAGATCAAATGGCAAGACCTGTTAAAGTGAAGGTAATCAATTAAGAATTTTTGGACTTCAAACTACATGTGCAATTATTCTTTGTATCTAGAAAGCCTTCAAAATGTTCAACCCTTATATATCTAACATTTAAAGCTACTAACATGTTGAAAGAACCAAGGGAGAGCTGATATATATGGAAATGTCCTCCCATTTTCCCAAGATCCTACCATATACATTGAAGAGGGTCTATTCCCTACATACTTCATATCTACTAATCTAGATTCTTTTCTACTGGTCATTTTTATTTCAACTTTGGAAAGATGGGAGGTCCCTGTTATCTTAAATTCAGTTTAAAAGGCCCCCACAATGACGACTAGCTTTTTTCTGACCTTCACCGCCCACCTTAGTTCACTCTTCCCTATTTCGGTAGCACATAAGGCAGGTACCTTATGTACCTCCGAGACTAGATTCTGTCCCAAAATCGCAGGGTTGCTTTATAGGCTAAGAATTTGCATGTCTGCATGTTCCCTTCCAGTCTTACTGCCTAGCTCATTGCACGTTTTGGGAGAGCTAACAATTTTTTCAAGCACTTGTTCTCACATCTCTCCCTACTTTCCTCCATACATCAGCCCCATAAAGACATTGAGTAGGGACCATTGCATTGTAGGCTTTCAAAAGGGAAAACCAGGAAGGGCCATCAAAGGTATTCTTAATACGAACAAGGTTCCCTATCATTGCTGCTGCCTGCATCTCCACAAATTTTTTATCCAAGGCCCAACCCAACTGTCTTCTGAACATCATACTAAGCTACTTATAGGATGAAACTACCTCAACCCTACTATTACCTTATGTGATTTAACTTTTTTCCCAAAGGGAATTATTTTAGTTTTTTCCAAATTCACCTTTAATTTATTAACCCCGCAGTAATAATTAAATCTGGTCAGCTTTCTCTGTAGACCTACTCGTGTCAGGTCCAGGATTGCCAAATCATCTGCGGGGAAAAGGACTAAGTTGCTGCTAACACCCCCAGGAGGTCAGCCAGGAACAAGGAGAGCAGCTTGGGGGCCAGGACACAACCTTGCCTGAGTCCTTTCCTAGAGGAATTCTCCCTGAAAGGGCCCCTTCCAAATCAAGCTCCACTTGGGCCCAATTTCCAGAGTGCAGTCCATGCAGGATCGCAAACAAGCAATGGGGAATACTTTGCTGACTTAATTTAGCTCAGAGTATACTACGATCTCCCAAATCAAAAGCTGAGCTGACATCAACAAAACAACAGAATAGACTCCCAGTTGTTTCCTTCGCCTTCTGTTCCGAGGCTCTCAGGCTGAAACAATGATCTATAGTTGAATTCCCGGGCTTAAACTCCCCTGTTCCATACCGGCAATTGCATTACCCTCAATCCAATTCTTCAGTGAACCGAAAATAACCTTAGAGTACAATTTTGTGCCTACATCCCACAGGTTTATCAGGCGATAGTTGCCTGGTACATTCCTCTCTCCTTTTTTATGAATTGGTTTAATTATTGGGCCCTTCCACTGGGTGGGAATGTACACTGCCCACCACATTAGGTTTGACGGATGATAATCCGATCCGGCTGCTTTCATTAGATTTAGGGAGGTTATCATTTTGGCTATAGCTTGAGCGGGACAGGACTCAAGGGATTCCTTCCTCAGGTTTAACCAGCTCTCCCTCGCAGTTACCTCCCTGGCCTTATAAACATTACTTAAAAAGGCTGCCCAGTCAGTTTCTGGTACCATACACCTTGCCAGGGGGAAGAGGGTGGTCATGGCGTACTACCACATCCCCACTGGACCAGCTTCCAGAACTTCCTCATATCCTTCTCCTGTTATGTGCTAATCCATTGCTAAGGTCCCAATTTGGCTGGAAGATGGTCTCTTTCTTTATCCTAACCATGGCCTCATACTTCTTTTTCTTACAATTATAGGCCTCATTTGGTGTTACAAAGTCCAAGGACCCTCTTGCCCTTCCTGCTCTCCTTAACTCCTTCCTGGCGAAAATACACCCACTATCAGACCACTGCTGCCTGGAAGGCAAGCAAGATAAATCCTTTTTAGGTCTCTTCGAGAGATGCTGTATACAGTATAGCGGGGGAAGCTCCGCCCACTTTCCGGCCATAAATTTGATTGGCTACAATGAAAAATTCTGCATTTTGATTTTTTTTGGCATTTTAGTCCCGCCTCCTGACTGCCATGGCGTCATTTTTGCTGTTCCGAGGCTATCAGCCCCTTTACTTGTAAAACTGTTTTGTTTCCCTGTCACTCCCCGTTCCCTCCCGCAGTCTGTAACTTCTTGTACCACAACCACCCCCCGACCCCCCCATGCGTACCTTCTTTCATGCCGGCACTTCCAGTTAAAATGCAAAAGGTCTCGGGTAAATCCGAGGCCTATTGCATTTTCAATGCTTGTTTGTCCCGTGATTGGTTGGTGACTGTTGGAAAGTGGGTTATTGGTAGGGGCAAATGTAGGTCTGCCACTGACAATAAGGCCACTAACACATGATAGGACCCAGCATAGGTCTTAGAAAATTATTCCTATGCTCAACCCTTGGTAACGTGGCTGCGAGCAGACAGGCTTATCTTCAAAGACAGGTATGCAAAGCATTTAAAAACACAATTTCAGTAAATAATGCAAACGCAACACAAGATAAAAATCCAACACCAATTTATAAAAATAGGTAATATTTTTATCTTTTAAATTACACCAAAACGAAATAAATCCACTGTAGGGAACCAGAGATATGAATTTTTAAAGATGAGTCACTTTCTAGTGCTTAGAAACCAACAGTGCCCCTTTTAGTCATTTCGTATTCTCTGACAGGGACACACCTTTAGAAACTGTTCTGAAGAATATCTCACTACTGTGCAGCCTTCTCCAGCAGGCTGGGTCCAGTTAGAACCCCTTTCTGAAGTTCTGCTTGCGGGTCCCAAAGTATCCAACACACAGTCCAAGGTTCTGGAATCTCCAAGAGGGTCCTTGAAAGCGTGAAACTTCAATTCCGCAATCCAATTCAACAAAACCCTTTCAAATCCACTGGTACTCCAGGCTGGGGATTCTTTGTGGGGATGTCCAGGTGAGCTCTGCTAACCTGTAGCTTGCAGGGAGTCTACTTCTTAGTCCTTTTGTAGCAAGGCAATCCACAGGGCTGCAGTTTTCAGATGGTGCAGTTTTCAGAGGTCAGGCCTTAGAAGTCTTTGCACAGCAGAACTTCGCAGCAGGGCACTTCTTGCTTCAGTAAGTTTCAAGCAGCAGATCTGGAGGGCTCTGCCCCTCTCAGATACTTATTCAAAAGTCTCTGGGTCAAGCACCAGGTCACTTCTGACCAATGAGAGCAGGGCAACTCCTCATAGTTATGACCACATCCTGTAGAGTGTAGCATTATTTTGTCCCAGAGTGCATCATTCTTCCAAATCCATAATGGCTGATTTTCCAGCAAGGAGGTAAGAGCTGGCTAAACACACCCCCTGAGATGGCTTATTTCCATAGACTCTCCCCTACTGAAACTGAAACCCAGGCCCCCCCTCTGCCTTTGAAGAGCATAGTTTACGACTCCACCTCCTGGCCTGGCATTCCTATAGACCAGCACACTGCCCTTCCAGCAGATTGGTTCTTTATCACCTCTTCAAAGCAGTCTGGCTAATCCACTTAACTCTGACCAATCAGGGCAGACCACTGGAAGGCTGAATTTGGACTTACAAACAAGAAAGTCTTAAACTTCTTGTGTGTACACCTTAGGATAAATTCAATATAATATTGTTGGATTTACTACTACCATTCTGGGAAGTCTTTGACTGGTCCAGCTAGTCCTCTCCTATCAATATTTATTAATCAATAACTTCCTACCATGTTAACCTATGGGCCATGGGGTTTGCAATGGGGAAAATGACTTGGGCCAGTTTTCTAGCAATAGGGCCTCTAAAAACATATTTTATAAGTATTTCCCTAATCTTTACAGGCCCCCCACCCCCTGTGCAACTAAGGGAGACGTTAGGGGTTCTGAATCTGCAGAAATATTGCAGATCCTCCTTACCCAGTTCTTCTAGCATCAAAGTCGAATTTGAGCAGCGCTTTAATACAATGTGGGGAGTGAAATGTAAAATTTCACTTTACCCAGGCATTTAAAATCTCATTTTATAAGGGCATACCTTATAGATAACTGACCCCCCACCCCTGGGATACCGAGGGGTGACCCTGGGGGTCCCTAATATGCAAAAACATTGTAGGGTTTTCATTTTTAAGTGCCCCTACCCCCAAAGTCGAGTTTGGGCACAATTTAAGGTTTAAAATCAGTCCTGGCAACCAGTGCTGCTTTTAAACTGACCTCAGGCTTCAGCACTGCACACATGCTGGTGCAGAAAATCTGCTGGCCTCTAAACTGCCATGCCCCAGGATACTGTGGAATTCTAGGTAGTTTCAATCCCCTGCCCTATTATATACTAGGGGCTTATGGGGTAGGTCATACCAATTACAGGGGTACCCCACAATACCATAGTGTACCCTAGAGTATGTTGGGTGTCTTAACTGTATTCTAATGTGTTCCTTTTAGCTTGGCACTGGCCCTGGGCCTGGTTCAACAGAGCCCAGGGTCAGTCAGAGTCAATTACCACCAGTTCCAGTAGCAAAACGTTGGGGGGTGCCCAGGGCACAGGATGACTTTGCAACAGTGACATTGCACTATATTTTGCCTGACCAGTCCTAATGACATGTGCATTACAAACGGCTCTCTTACACATGCGTGGGGGATGTCTTTCTGTGTGCTCAAGAAGCGTTAAAGCCCTAACGTAAGAAAGCCGTAAACGCTTATTCCTGTGCAGCACTCTGTGTGAGGCCACGCCAACTGCTCAGATGTACACCAGGGAACACAGACAGGATTCTGCTTTCATAGCAAGTTTCAGAAGTTTCATCCTGACCCCTGCAGCACGAGCTGGTCCACGCGGTGGTTGTTGCATTACGTTGCAGTTTTTACGTCAGCGATGAGTCGGACCTCCCGCTGTCAGCATTGAGGGGATCTTTAATGCACAATAATTAATATTCATAAATTTATGACTTACTTCCCCTCATTCAAAAAACCTTAAGAAACCCGTAGAAAGAATAGGCTGAGGAGTGTGTGTGTGCCTGCAAAGCTGAGCCAGATGGAAGCTTCCAGACATACCACTTGGCACATCATATGACATACTCCCACGTTCGATTCCCCCTGTGTGTCATGCTACACCGCGTAGAATTACACTCATGAAAATGGAGTTCATCATGCAAATGCACTTTTTCTTTTTTTTCTTCTCGGTGGAAGAACATTTTTTTTCATGTAGACTCCTGGTGCCATGAAACGGGTGTGCCCCCTAATAGCACCATGCAGTGCTTAATGCGTGCACGCCGGTGTTTACTGGAGTTAATTACCACCAGTCGTGGGGCTCTCACATGATTCTCCCAACACACTATTACCGATCCCGACCCAGCCCATGCAACCAGGAGTAAAGTGCACTACAGCACAATCCAGCCAGACACAGCTGACCAAGCTGAGGAGAGCTGTGAACCTGCAGCGGACGAGTGCCGTCCGTAAGACCCTATCCCAACCGAGGAGAGAGACCACTGGATGCAGGTGAGAAGACGGACGTTTTGACAAAGGCCACTGCCCTGCGTATGGTGTGGTTTCTTCCCACATGGAGGATCTGGCGGGGGAGGGGGGATGTGTGTTGAGGTGAGAGGCGGCAACAGAGTTCATTCGATTTTCGAGGGCTCATGACGGAAGTGTTGTAGACAGGTGATGTCTGATTGAGCACTGCTGGGACTGTTTGTGTTTCATCCCAGCCTTAAGGAATGCCTGTTATCAAGGTCAATCTCTGCTGAGCTACCAGGCCCAAAAAAGGTGTTCTGTATTTAATTTCTCAATTCAGACTCACTTCCCAGCATGCATGGACTGGTCCCATTTACTATTCGAACTCGATTCTTGGTGTAGGGGTTAGTAAATGCTTAATAGAGTTATTAGATGCAAGGCAAAATTGTTCTAGGGAGATATTTACATATTTTATATAGCACCTCTTCCCCTGACAAGGCATTGACGCAAGATTTACATTTTGATAGTCTTCGTTTTGGAGCCTGGCCTTGCACAAGTGGATTTTGCATTCTTTTTTACAATTATGTATTGTCGATCCTCTGAGTGAAAAGACTCTGCTTTAGAGGGTGGTAAGTGCACAAGTACTGCAAGCATCCCTTGGAGGTGGCTGTGGCTAGCTGGATACTGGGCTCGTAGGCCAGAATTGGGCCCCCACAGAAGTTGTTTATATAAACCTGCCCCCATCCTACTTAAACACTATGCTAGTAGGCAGGACTCAGCCCACTTAGAGCACTGGCTCTAACTCTCCCCAAATGCGAGACCGATTGCATTGCAAATGCTTGTTTATTTTCTTATTACATAGCCTTACTCTGGTCTCAACTGATTAGAAACCTCAGCAATGGTTCATGGGCATCCAAAACCCTCTGAGGCCACCATCACTCATCTAACTTCATTTATTCGTGGAGCAATGGGTGGATGATGCCAGGGTTCACGACATAGCACTGTTTCTCGGGACTGCAGAGACATTTTTTGGAACAAAGATAACGACAATTGCATAACTACAAACAAGATGTTTGACCTTGAAAAATCTCTTGGCTTGTTGGCCCTACGGCCAAAACACGTGTCGGCTGTTCTTTTTCTAGTTGCACTTTTGAAATAACAATAAAAACAACATACCATACTTTAAAAAGTACATTGGACCTTGGCAGTTATTACTCAAGACACTACTACCCGAATACTGGGCACTGACCTCTCTCTAAGTCTAAAATTAACTCATTTAACTTGGTGTCTGCACAGGACGGTCTCCAGCTTCTGTTGCTGGATGTACAATAAAGTGTCATTGAGCCGCAAATGCATCCCCCACATAGCTGTGCAGAGATCCATCACCATGGTGGCCCCAGCACTAGCCAGATTCAGTGTTCAACAAGTGGACTGCATGATTTCTTCTGTGTGCTTTTTCCTTGTAATATCACACTCCCATTGTATCTTAAGGTCAGAGCCAACCCTGACCCTCCTCATCCGTATGATTGGTTCCTTCTGGAACTAAAACCATTTACTTGGTGATGTCAGCACCTGGGATACCCTATATATCTGGTATAAAGCCAACAGGAGTAAGAAGCTCCAAGCTGCAAGATTGATCTAGTCTTTCTGAGCAAGCCCCCTTTTGGAACTTCTCCAACGTGGCAATCGATTACAAGATTTAGCTGTTTAAAGTTTCTGGCTGACATATGTGAATATTTGTCTAGCTTCCCAAATCCTTGGGCCTTCAGACTTGGAATTTGTTAATAATGGTGGGTAGATATTGGATTCTGAAGCTTGGACACAGCAAGAACACACAGAAAAACGTACCCACACCTGAATTACAGACAACTCAATGATGTTTTATTAAGCTAAGAGAAGTTTGCGATCAATGTATATTTATATTTTATGTATTAGACTTATTCCACAGAAATTATAAACTGTGAACAGTTTGATAAAAGATCTAATAATCAGACCCTCCACCACGGTACTGAAAACTCAAAGGACAACAATGAGCCCATTGTTCCACTTGAGCAGACGTGTAAGAAGCCTGTGTAAGCTGGATACAAACATTAAACTAGGATCTCGTCACAAGAACCTATTTCTAAATTTAGCAAGCATTGACATAGCCAATAGGTCTCGCCTTTGGGACCTTATAAGTATTTAGTTATGCAGCAGAAAATCCTTGGTGCAACAACATCAAGTGTTGCATGGCTAAACACTTGTATGGTCCCAAAGGCGAGACCTATTGGCTATGCCAATGCTTGTTAGCTTATTCCGATGAACTTGATGTCTTGGATAAGACCCCATATTGGGCTACAAATGTGTTTGGACATCACATTGAGTTACTGTAAATATAACAACTGCAGGATGGATGTAAATACAACTAAAATCATGTTATTTGGTCGACCCAATCACAGATTCTTAGGTTGTTGATAATTATCATTTAGAATATACATATAACTATGTTTGTTTGTGCATCACTGTGTTGTCTAATTTATCCTGTTTGTCACAGGTGAATTGACTTGAAAAGAAAATTCAAAACTCTGTTGCAGTGGTCAAGGAATTTCAGGCAAAATTTAATTTCGTTTCCAATGGCATGGTCCTGGATGTTTTAAACGCCAAGATTAGCCCTCTGATTCGTTCTGTTTACAGTATTCTCAGGCAAAATCAATGCAGATCTAGTGCTCCAGGAGGCAATTACATCAGGAGCATCTTCAAGATGAGGAAGTCTGCTCCAAGAGAAATCACCTGCCTTCCGTTTGGACTAACTATATGAATTGGATGATGAGCCGGCTCGACTATCTTTTTCAATTTAAGAACAATGGGGCACAGAGGATCCCTGTCTGTTTGCTCACTCAAACCAGAAATGTAATCTTGCTTCATTCTTACAAAACCCAATTCATAGTTACGATCTAGATCATACGTGGTC
This sequence comes from Triturus cristatus, assembly GCF_964204655.1. Taxonomy (NCBI): domain Eukaryota; kingdom Metazoa; phylum Chordata; class Amphibia; order Caudata; family Salamandridae; genus Triturus; species Triturus cristatus. The sequence goes on along the minus strand of NC_140585.1, from coordinate 1,269,601,601 downwards.
CAATATTGACACTTCTTTAAGTGATTTTAAAACAAAGGTTAAACAGGACATTAAGGCCCATAGCCTTAAATCAAGATGTGAGTTCTTCCTGTACAACTAAAACAGGGATCACCCTCCAACCCACTTATTTGACCTTGCCCCAGAGATAGCTTGTTATCGCGAAGTCACAGAGAATATTGCTGCTTCTTGGAGTCCATTCTAATTGAATGCTAAAGGCCTCCTCTGTTGGTTGGGTCCGGAGTCCGTACCTCATGTTTTCTGTATTCCCCCGTGCTGATTGTGGTTAGGAAACAACATTTAACGGCAGTGCTTACCTTTACAGTATTCAGCAAAGAATAATTTAAGAGATTTAAATCTAATAACCTGATTCTAATATACGCTTTCATCGATTTTAACGTGTCACTGCATGTTACTTTCTTTGTTGTTGTTTTATCTTAAGTAAGCCATATTAACTTTTGAAAACCACGTAGTTGCGCGTATTCAAACCCAAGAATTTATCTTACGTATGCAATATGATAATTTATTTATCGAATATGTATGAAACTGCTCACTCATAGTATCGCAGCAGAATGAGCTCAACTGAAGTGCACTATTTGCACTTTTGCAATCTTATCATGTGAAAAGTGCACTTTTCGTTACTGAATTTGTTCCATGTCCAGAACACTAATTACCCTTTTGTGTAATACCAAAACTCAGTATGCTCGCAGACACTTTGGCACACTTTCACTCGCAATATTAATTTCAAAGATTTGTTTTACCTGATTGAAGCATTTTTCTCTATACTCCTCAAGCAACCAACATATAGGCATGAATTAAAATAAACAAATGTTATTGCCATTATAAATGTGTCGGTGTGCTTAATGATTTAATGTCTTGGCACATGTGAAAAAGAAACTTCATGCAGGTCGCATTGTACAATTATTATTAGAAAGTGCAACGGTGCGTTTTATGGTATCATAACTGCAGAAGTGGACAAATGTACGTGACCTGAATTTGTGCCAACTATGGGGCATATTAACAAGCCAGGCGATAAAATTATCGCCGCTTTAGCGGCAGAAAACTGCCGCTAAAACGGCGATAATGGGCTTGATAATATGCTCTAAGGAATTCCAATTGAAGCCCATGTTAGATATCCTTCACATCTAACATGGGTTTCAATTGGAATTCCATAGAGCATATTATCAAGCCCATTATCGCCGTTTTAGCGGCAGTTTTCTGCCGCTAAAGCGGCGATAATTTTATCGCCTGGCTTGTTAATATGCCCCCTATATGCACTATCAATTTAAGGTATTTAAATTGGGGAGAGGAGTTGGCCTAACGGCTAGGGCGGTGGACCTCAAACCTGGGGAACTGTGTTCGAGTCTCGCCAATGATGCTGAACATCCTGTGATTCTGGGCAAATCACTTAATCTTCCCGTGCCTAACAAAAAACCAGGTCTGTAATGCAGCTCACTACATGCATGTCCTAACTAGTTTCCAAACTAACAATACAATGTGTGCTCATAAAATAAAGGAATCGGACTAAATAACACCTAAAACATTGTACAGATCTGCCCATATATGTTGAGTCCATCAGGTGCCCCCCTGTTCGTCTTAGCAGATAAACATGGATCCAGCAAATCCTAATGAAACTGCGACTGAGGCAATGCATGTTTGACACTGTTTTGGTGCATCGCCCCCTCCTTTCCAGGCACAGGGGAACATTATGCAGTAACAGGCCCGACAATCCAGTGGCGCCTTTGGCCTCGTCGAAAAAGCAGAGAAGGCTTCCTTGCCGAGGCCGGGCTAACACGCACACACCCTGTCTGCAGCGACGCGGTAACTGGAAGCTCCTTACCCTTGAGATTCCGCCATGCACACAAAAGGCCCGACGCTGCCAAGTTTATTTCACAGTTTCAAGTGAGCTCAGATGGAAATAAAAAAATTAAAACAAACTCCGCAGGGGTCCGACAGAGGAGAAAGGGGCGTGGAAGAAGAGGGAGGGCGAGTAGCTAGGGAACAGTGAGAGAGTCAGCCATATTGTGAGCGGCTCCACCAGTATTTACAACAAGCGCGCGTGCCTCGCGCAAGTAGGGGGTGGGGGAGTACGGCCGAGAGCAGGCAGCGTTTACCTTGCGGGAGCGAGCGCGATAATTACTAACACATGGTGCCGCTCGCTTCCACAAGGGAATCGCCAGACGTGCACGCGTTGCATTTAAAGCAATGCAATGCGTGCACGTTTTTGCCTGCAAACCTGGAGCAATTTCTAAAGGTCTCTTTCCTATGCAACGCATGCGCGCTGCGTAGGCGAGATCTAAAAAGTATCCTTGTGAAATGAGAAAACAGGCAGCACCGATATAGAACCATCTAGTGGTTCTGATGTATTGGCTGCTTTGAAAAAAGCACAGGACCTACGGAATATTTTCCCCTATACACACCCCACTCTTTCCTTGTGGCGTCCCTGTTTATAGAAAGAGAATTGTAAACAGAATATTTTGTCAACAGTCATTTGTGAACAGATTTAGGGATCCAATTTAATAACGGTCTGTGTTAGAGATTTGCAATTTCATTATTACATGAACCCTTATTGTGGGACAGTATTTAGGCGCTATTGCATTGTTAATATTTTTTCGAATCATTAACCCTGGCTTGATATTGTATGTTTATTGGGGTATTGACAATGATATGTTAGGGTATAATATGATATCGAGACCTTCACACCACTCCCCAGGATCTAGGCAATACCTGCTCAACCTTAAGGGTTCAAGAGGCATTGGAGGCTCAGCTTGACATTGATCACTAAGGGCCTTATATACAAGGAATTAATGCAGTGCGGAGCCGTAAGCCATCTGGCTGCACCGTGCTGAGTTAATTCTGAAGCAAAGGGATGCCTCATATCTACAACGATATGACGGATCCCTTTGCTCTCCCCTGTGCTGGTGCACAATTAGCTGCCATGCACTGACACAGGAACCTTTGCACCATGGTGTAAGGGTGCCTGTGTCACGGGGATGATTTTTTCGTGCAAAAACAATCACAAGAGGTGATTTCCTACTCCTATGTGTGCTGCAGAATGCAGCAAACGTAAAAAGAGGAAAAAATGAGGAGAAATGAAACTATTTCTCCTCAGTGGGCCTCCCTAGGAGGCATAGCATGCTGGCGCATTTCCAGGTTCACGATTTCTCGTAAATCTGCAAAAGCGGCAGAAGACATGGGTGTTGCGCGGGAACACCCACAGCGAAACCATGGCATGCCTCTTTCACGCAAACTGTTGCATGTAATGGGGCAGCAGGTTGCACTGCCGGTGCATCACAAAAGGTGATGCACCGGCGGCACAAGGGTCTTGTAAATAAGCTCCTAAGTACCCAGTATTCCAGCCTCAAGAAACACTTGTAGTCTAACCTTTGATGCTGCTAAGCAGTTCCCACAACGTTACAGATTGGGGAAACAGTGTGATGACAATCAAGGAACACTCAATGATTCACAACAAGTGAGGACTTGCTGATTCTCACTCAGAAACTACAATAGTGTCTTAGCCAAAAATATTATAGTAAGCAGAGATGCCAGAAAAAACATTCTAGGAAGAACTGGGGCAAAAGTCATGAAACTGCTGTAGAAGAGGGGAGGTGACTGCCTCAGCAAACGGTGCCTGCTTTCCTCTCCTTCAACTAATTTCAGGAGTTGCATGAGGTATTGTGGAGCAATGTGTGCAAGTTTCAGGGAAATCAGCTCGAATTATGGATAGAACTTCCATCAGGTCGATTGTTCATTGTTTAAGCCTCAGTCAGGTGTTGCTGATTAGCCAAAATTCAGTTGGAGGAGAATAGGAGGTGAACAGTGTCTGGAACCTTAAACCTGTTCCAAAACAGGAGAGGAGAGCGGAGGGAAGGGGATGAGAGGAGTGAGGAGGAGGAGAGAGAAGGGAAGGGGAGGGGAGGGGAAGGGATGGGAGGACAGAGTCAGGGAGGGGAGGAGACAGGTGAGCAGGGCATCGCAGAGAAGAGCAGAACAGAGTCAGGCTTTAGCCCCTCTTGCTTATTAATGTTTTGTTTGGGTGTCTCCTCTGTCTACTTTTACATTCCCTAGAAACCACGTTCTCCCTGGAGCGTGGCAGAAAAGAAAGAGTCCACTGAACATCCATCATACTTGCACTTCACCTGTAGTCTTCTGCATGGAGAATTTGAGTTGCACCACCCTTCTCTCCCATATATGCCCACATCTGGCATCCCATGTTTTTTCGGACAGGTCTATACCTTTATTTCTGTGATCTGCGAGGTCACGTGCCACATGAGATTTTCACTCAAGAACTTCATTCCATATGGACCGATCAGCTCAGCCAGCGCTCTCATTTCTGTGGGAAAAAGGAGAAGAGTGGTTGGTACAGACGCAAAACTCCTGTCATTTTGCCAGTACATTTCTTAGCAATAAACTTGAAATTACATCTTCCAAGAAGGGGTGATTTAACAGTTATAAAAAAAAAATACAACTCAAAAGTTCAGATTAAATATATGGTGAAGAGCTCTACCAACATGAACACTCTTGCTTGGGTATGCAAAGCCTCTTTCATTTAACACAGAACAAGGTAATGGCGCTATTATATAGAGGGAAAATATCATCTTCTCGATGCACTGTGAATTTTTGAAGAAATATAAGAAATATGGTGAGTGCGAGCACTTTGAACTCTATTTCCAGTCCTTCTTTTAAACTGCTCTTTTCAACCATCACAAGCTCTTAAGTCAATAAGACCTGGCAGCAGAGCGTGATCATGCCACTGCACCTGTTGCACAGTGACGATTTCAGTGCAGAACAAACTAAAGGTAAGAGCACAATCCAGGGAGTGTCCCAATCCTATTTTGGAAATATGAGTCATTGTTTAAGGACTAATACCATCAGGAAGTCTTAAACTGAAGATCTCGTATGATCATCTTGGTAGACTGCCAAGGTGTTAAATTCACCCCAAAGAAGGATCTAGCAACTGAGACCGAATAGCGAGATGAAGAAATCCATATGATCCTCCTCAAAGCCCTTGTCATTATCAGGAGACCTAGCCAGGAAAACAAATAGTAGTACTTATTCTGGAGTTGTAAAATAATTCTATGTGGCTGTCTCAAAAGTGTGATTTGTGTCTAAACGTTTGGCAACCAGATCATTTTAGAAATTACTACACATTGGCCAACTTCTATTTGAGTGAGAAGTTATCCAACAAGTGCACATTCATTTCAATAGTCGAGTCTTCTTTAGCACAAGATTGTGCTACTGCAAAAACATAAATGTCATTATGTTGAAGATTTAAAAAGTCATATATTCAAGTTACACAATTGACCAAACAGTAATGCACAAGATGTGGGTTTCTAGTTGCAGGAGGAAAGTGAGGTGTCTTCACTAAGGTGCACATATGGGTCCCTATATGCTTTAAACATTCTTAATGTTTTGGCGAAGGATAAATTGTATCACTATTGAAAGGAAAATTATTGGTGTAAGGTATAGCTAAGACAGTTTGCCAGAAGCTATGTAAGACTCCTTCAAAAGTGCAGTGTCTCTGCCTTACTGCTGTAAGATTGTTATTCGTAAACACATACCATCTATTTATATCACCAGCAGTGCTTGCCTTTACTCTCTTGTCTGTAAAAGATGTACATCACTCCAGAAATCAGGCACTAAACATTTATTAATAAATGCTGACATGCGATGGGAATTTCCCCAGTGCATGGTACAAGCTTGTGAAGCTAAAGAAAGCTCTCTGTTTCCAGCAGCGTAACCTGTCCTTGTGCCCTGAGGGCACTCTCAGGCCCAAATAGGCAAAGGCATGTGGCTGCATGCCGAGCTTGGTCCTTTATGGCTGCGACACCACTGTTGACGGTGAAGCAGTGACGCCGAGCCCACCATACTCCAGCTAGGAAATGCAGTCCTTGGTGTCAGTGCGTCCAGGCTCACACTGTAATGCCATGCAATAACAAAATAGCTGTTGCTGTAGGACAGAGCACCAGGCAGGCCTTACCAGGTGAGGCATTGAGCTCCAACAATCATCAAAACAAATGATTGGCATGATCAGGAATGACTTCCAATCCTGCTAAAATGCTACAACTAAATTCAACAGCTCTTAAACTGTCACTTCACATTTTGTGATAAACAATTGACAATCAAGACTAAATCGAATTAGATCAGAAAGTCTGACAGATCGTAACAATGGGATGGAGCCAGCAATATCAAGCCAGCCGTGAACACCATTCATAGGGCCAAATGTACAAACACAGTTTCCCATAGACACAGAATGGGTAAAACCCTTTAAAACATCTCAGCCCACAGCCTTCAGTATTTTATACCAGTGAGTATTAAATAGAGAGCATAATGGCCCACGGTTACTCTCTTTCCTGTCTTTGATACAGAATGTTTGGTTTCCATGAAACATAATCAAAGACATGGCAGAATAATCAATGAAGACCTCCAACAGTTTCCTTTATATAATCTTTCTCTCAATTTTATTTTATAGAGAAATACAATTATTATGTATTTCCGCCTCCTCGCCACCCAGGCAGAACTCTTCAGTCCTCAGAATTGTCCAAGATCCGCTTTTTTGAGTGTCTTCAACACAGAAAAGTACTGATTCCTAACTCGCTCTGGATCAGGGACTATAACGACTTGGATACTCACAATGTTTTACTTTATATTATCATAACACAGAACTAGGAGCTGCTGTGTCAATGTTATTCTATTTTCACTTCTAGGATATCCGATGACTTGGAGATTAAAGTAAATACATGGAAAATGAGCCTGGAATGGGTTTTCTGAGCACTGTATATACAAGATCTGTTGAACTGATGCCTGATGTCATTTTGTCAATACAGAAATTACAGTGCTACAAGGCTTGTGCAAAGGTTTTGTTACGCCGCTGTAATCTCAGTTTGTTCCTGAATTTTCTATTACAAGAAATGTGCAACATTTTCCCTATTTTGCAATATGCCAAAGTGTGTTGTATATTTACATGCAGGAAACATGTTGAGTAGAAAATGTAATGCACTATTCTGTGTTATATGCCCAAGATATTACTTCATTGATGGGTCATTATTGTAGGCTTACAGATCCTGACATCTCACAAAATCGTACATGCTGCCCTCGTGATTCAATGGTAAAGATCTTAAGTCTCCATCTTCTTAAGTGGAACCCCCCCTTTTCTACCCCTAGTCCTGCCACCCTGAAGGACTTCCGTCCTTATGCCACAACTGGACCTCCTCCCCCACGCCACAATGGACCTCAACCAAGGACTCTCTTTTGATGATGATTTAGTCTCTGAGATACTACGCACACCATCACTACTCGACCAAGATGGAGGGATCGCGACCAGCAGCACTAACAGCGATTGGTCAGCCATAACAAATTGCCAGCTGATAAAAATCATTATGCATGGGGCCATAATGACAGAGTACCTTCGCGTCAACGTAGCCTGAGGCTCTGGGACTCACGCTGGGAAGGCCGAGGAAGAGAACACTGAACACGTATGGGCATGTAAACATTTTTATTATAATTTATTACTTTTTTGATCCACTGACAGACACTGTGAGGCAATTTGCACTGCCTTCAGCCTCAACTTTAGAGCTCTCAATTATGGCCTGTTATAAATAAAACACAGTTAACGAGCCCTGATTGAGATCTTTGGCATCTAGACTAAAGGCATTTATCACAGTGCGTGTGACTGGATTAAACATTCACTTCCCTTTAGCACCCCTCCACCATCTGACACTGCTCTAAGTGACAGGATATGTATGCCTTTTCACTTTAATAAGCTATGGAGCAAATGGGAGCAAAGGGCCTCAAAACCTCCATTCACAACACGGAATTAAAAGCAATGCTTCTCTAAGAATTTTTAGAATATGAAAAACTAACAGCCCTTGGGTATTAGGGTCGAGCCTGCGAGAGCATGCGCTAGCGCATGCGTCTCGCATGTGAGACACTGTTGTATACATAAGAGGGCTTGGAGCCCACACATTGCTCTCTCTTCGTTGGTTTGCGGGCTACTCTTCTTTACAGCCTTGTGATTCATTAAGGTAGGCCTAACCTGATTTCAATTCCTCTCTTTGGAGTAAGGACCAACCACTGATTGATTTATTTTAATCAGTGCCCGTCTGCTGCTCCCAACTTGATTGAGGTACTATTTTGTTCTGTTTAACTTTTAGTGGCCTTCAAACAGAAGGTGTGTGACCGGCATCCACAGCAGGACAAACTAAATTGCAAAGATTTAGTTTCTATAGTTAAGTAACTTTTACTTTGCTAAGTCTTATTTTCTCATTTTTCACTCATCTTTTCTTTTGTTTTTGCTTCTGAGCGCTGTTGTCAAAAGATGAGAATTATCTTATTGCAAAGAAACATTGCTTCTTTCTTATGTGTAATTTATGAAATGATTGGGAAGCACATTTTATGAAGATTTATTCCGCCCCAGCCTCACCCATATCCATTAACGAGTATGCATTAATTACTATGGTCTCTATTAATCTATCAGAAGTAGAGGAGGCTATTGATCAGAGCCTGGGATGTAGAGCTCCCGGCACTGACGGCTTGCCCATTGATCTTATTAAAAGTCAGCCAGATTTCTGGGCGCCCCTATTGTTGAACGTTTTTAATAATCTTACAAATTCCACTATACCCAACACTTGGTCCTCCAGTATTATTGTGCCTATTTTTAAAAAGGGGGACCGTTCTAATCCAAGCTGTTATAGGCCGATCTCCCTGATCGACAATACCTTGAACATTTTGGGGAGTGCCTGTATAACAAGATCAGGTCATGGGCCGAGGAAGTTCAGATCCTACACCCTTGTCAGCTGGGGTTCAGAAGTAACATCGGCACTGTTGAGCAGTGCCTTAACCTCAATCTGATTATTGGTAAATATAACATTGCCAAAAAAACAACTATATATCTAGCCTTTATGGATCTCACCTCGGCCTTCGACTTTGTCAACAGGTCACAACTTTGGACTATTCTTTTAAACTATGGCCTGGATGAGGCCCTTGTACATCTTTTAGCCCATTTGCACAAAGACCTACACGCCCGGGTGTGTATTAGCAGAGATGGTGAGGTATCCAAGGACATTGAAGTTGGGAGAGGGGTCAGGCAGGGTTGTGTCCTGGCCCCTCTCCTATTTATCTTGTACATTAATGATCTGAACAAGTCTTTGGTAACACTTACCCATGATGTTCCCTGTATCAATGGCAACAAACTTCCCTCCCTGTTATACGCAGATGATGCGGTGGTAATGGGCCGCACCCCAAAAGCTCTCCGCATCTTGGTGTGGGGCTTTGTTGATTTCATGGCCGGGTTGGACCTATGCACCAATTTAAAAACATATTTTTTAATGGCGTGTGGGTCGAAGAAGTATTTTAACACATCAATTGTTTTAGATTCAAATAGTTTACAAAGCACTCGCACTTTCCCTTATTTGGGGTTGGTATTTGCCTCTAACGGATTGTGGGTTGACCATGTGGCTTACTGTAGGAGAAAGTTTGCCAACTCTATTAATATGATACTCGGTCTGCCCAAGTCGAGTAATATAGAGGTTGTATCGGTCACTGTTAAAATCTTTAAACTCCAATGTATACCAACTGCCACTTACGGCGCAGAAGTTTGGGGCTATACTAATCGCAGTAATATTCAGGAAGAAGAGAACAGATTTTGTCGTAAAATCTTGGGCGTACCCACTTCCTCCTCAAAGTATGCCTGTTACTGCGAACTTAACTTGCCATATATCGAAGATTATATTAAGGCTCGCCCCGCATTATTTTGGCTTAGAGTTTGGAGAAATCTTGCAGCTCAACTCACTTATATCAGATTGTTTAAAATGTGATGGGGATGGAAATACCCTGGCTGCTGCTGTTCATAATAGTTTAACTAGTGTGAAACATGAACATTTATTTCTAAACCCCTTAGACCTTGGTACCAGTAGTAAGAAATCTCTCCAAACGGCCCTTTACGCATCGTATAGGAAGGCCAGACTTGATATAGAGATTAAGAAAACGTCCGTCGCTAGATATATGCGTATTGAGAATATTTCGTATGCACCATCTAGCTATCTTTTAAAACCTATCGGTCGTTGGGAAAGGGGCTTACTCTTTCGGCTGAGGACTGATACTATGAAATTTATGCTCTCCTTTCCTGCGGGGTATATTTCTTACCTCGACTATTTGCCATGTCCTTGCAACAGCCAACACAAACAATCTATGCTGCGCTTTTTATTTTTCTATAGTTACTATTTAATATTTTTCAAAAGGTTTTTGATATCATATTTTAAGGCTTCACCTGTGACTGACTACAAGGCAGCATACGGGAAGGTTATTGCTTTGGTAGATGATGAGCTAACCTTTCGGGTTGGTTCCTTTTTGAAAGCGGCAGTGCGCACTCGTCCGCTGAACCATGCTTATTTCATCTTGTTCTTAACCTCAAATTTTAATTTTTGGTATATAAATATTCCGATGAATTTCTTCTTCTTTTGATCTTTTTGTGTATTGCACTACTGGAGGACCAGTTTTAATTGGAATTTTTTTAATGCCCCCTTTGCCGCTGGATAATTTTTATTGTACATGTTGTTGTTTATCTGTAGTTTTATGGATATGTATTTGTATCCGAATAAAGATACTATTGATATTGATTGATTGAAATTATTTTTTAACACATATTCATGCAGTATTTCCCAATCCACCCCACTCAACTCTGTCCCAATCCAATCCACACCACTTCACCCCACACCAATCTGTCCTACTGAATCCAATCCACCCCAGACCAATCCAATCCACTCCAGTCCACCAAACTCCAATCCACCCCACTACAATCTGCCCCACTTTCAATTCGACCCACTCCAATCCAAAACAAATTGCCCCACTCCAATCCAAAACAATCTGCTTCACTCCAATCCAAAACAATCCAACCCAATCTATTCCAATCCACCCCACAAATCCACCCCACTACCTCAATCCACTCCAACCCACTCCACCCTATTCCACTCCACTCCACTCTACGGCAGCCGCGGTCGGTAGTAGGAGTAACTGCAGGGTGGTGATGTGGGGAGGGGGAGGGGCAGGGTGAGGGGTAGTAAACTATGGATTACAGAGGTTTACAGGTAAGTTAACATATAAATTTTTTAAACGAATTTTGTTGCGTGCACCATTTGGGGATGCGGTGCACGTAACGAAATTTGTTTTATTAATTTATATGTTAACTTACCTGTAAACCTCCGTAATCCATAGGTTACTACCCCCCACCCTGCCCCTCCCCACGTCACCGCCCTGCAGTTACTCCTACTACCGACCGCGGTTGCTCTACGGCATGCCACTTTACGCCACTACACTATGAAACTGCCCTCTCTGACATTCTCTGCCACTGAAAGCTACTCACCTCTACTCAACTCTACAACACTCTACTCCCCCTTCTCCAATCTATGACACTCTACTCCAACAAATCCAGTCTACGACACTCTGCTCCACCCATTCTAGGACACTCCACCCCACTAACTTTTAGCCATGCTGAACAGCAGCCACACTGGTGTACAACATGGTAAAAACACATTGCCAAAGCCAATAGCTCTTGTGTAGGCGGGATTTATTGGCTTTGCCAATGCTTGTATTTAATTCAACCTGTACAAGACTATACAAAGACAAACTTGAGGATCCTCACTCAGCCACCATGAGCACGCAGTACACAATGGAAAATCATTTTCTTACTGAATGAATGTGAGTTGAAAATATGTGACTATAGTGTATGTATAAAGACTGTTATCTTGCAGAAGACTATGCACTAATAGGCCAGGCCTAGCCCATTTTTGTGAAAGGAACCACTCACTCATTCCCATTAAATACAGAAACATAGAGGATGGTAGCATGCTCAAAGACCTAGAAATTATGCTAGCATTATCAAATACATACAAAAAGTTGCTTACACATGACTATCCGCCACGCTTTTAAATTTATGACAAATTCAAATTTTTCTTCCAATCCTTTTATAGGGGGATGTTAGACAAACCTCACTTGAATCTACATAAGAAGATCTTATAACTTTCAGATCGTGAAATCCATGGAGAACAAAACAGAATCATAGGATGGTGCAAAGGTTTTAAGGAACGTATTTTATGGTTTCTCAAGCTTGAGTGTAAAATTTGAGAATGCTCATTACTAGATTTTCCTCGCTCTTGCACCTATTATCATGTTTTAGTGCTGCAGTAATGCTTCTGCAGAAGCAAAGCAGAAATGTAGATTTCGCTCTGTCTGAAAAATTAGTCTGTGTAGCTATGTCCTCGCCTATATTTTCTAAGACACAACTCTTTCAAGACTATTCTTTACCAATCTGGATCTCTGCTTCCACAGTGGATAAAGCATTGGATATGTATGGAGTTTTATAGTTATTAAAGTAGGGGGACGTGCCAACTGTGCATGATGGCAGCTGCACTTTAGACTTGCTCCTCCAAGCAATCTATCATTCTTAGGTGTACAGCAGGCCCATCTGCAACTGTGCCGTGGAATGACACTCCACTGGTGCTACGTGGACACCCCCACACCTTACACAGATCCCACAGTTGCGACTAGAGATGGACAACCTCGGCCTGCAGGGGTAAGACCGACATGGCCTTACTCTACAGCAGAGAAAGGCGCGTCAAGCTATGGGACCTCTGTGACCCACTAGCCACAGTGCTGCAGGGGGGATCCTGAGCAGCTTGTGCTGGCCGCAATACTTGACAGATGACTGGGCTTGGACACTGGTCCATGGAAACAGGGACTTCTGGGATAGGATTATAGGCCAAGCGGTGTAGGAGAGGGCCCGGACCAATGGGAGAACAGTATTGGGCTTGCTACACCCTGCTGGATGCGCCCGGCCCTCAGCAGATGAGAGGAGACACTTTTTGAGTGCCCACTCCCAGAGGCAGGACAGCAACTCACCCACCATTCCTTATAACTAAGGTGTCCCCAGACCATCCAGCTATGCTTGACATTGTGAACCCAAGGGGGCCCTCGGTGCTCCAACCCCCTATCACACGACAAATTGTCCTTCATTTGCTCAACTCATTGAAGATGATACAATGAGGAAAAAGCAGATGGCAACACCAGTCCAACAAATTAAAATAGACAAATACGTCAAAGCTACAGCAAAGCCACCCGAGGGGGACCCTGCTCCTAGAGGAGCCACAGAGTCGCAGATTACCCCAGAAAAAATCTTTCATGCCTTCTGCGATATACGCACCATCATGGAGATGCAGATTAGCGGGTGGGACTGGAAGTGGGACTGCTCTGACAAGACATGCATAAGATCACTTAGAGGGTCATTGAAGTGGGAAAATGGATCTCCACCACAGAAGACTTGTGCAAACTCTGAGCACTGATATGGCTTACTTGAAGGAAAAGGTGAGCTATTTGGAGTGCAAAATGGAAGACGGAGAGGGTCACTCACTGGGAATCCTGAGGGAGTAGAAAGGCTTCGCCCTGAGGGCTTCCTAACCACCTGGCTGAAACTTGGCTACCGACGGAGATGCTATTGTCATGCTTTGTCATTGAGATGACCCATATATCCCTCATGGCACAGTTGCCTCCCGGGGCCCAATCAAGACCAATGATCTGCCCAGGAACCTTTGAACCTACTGCTGAATACGCTCTTTCATACCCTTTGTAGACAACAGTGTCAATACTCTATGATGGTCTGAGCTGGGGAGGGTGGTGAGATCTGTGCTGATCAAGGTGTACCAACATGACACATATTTAATATTCTAGCTCGGTCTACTGCACAGAAATATATGTATGTGCACCTATGCACGTTTGGAGCAAAGTCAGGATCACACACCCGCAACACTCGTTCACATGTTGGATAACAGGCGAAGAATACTTCCTGTTGAGATGTGTACAAAGGGGGGAGTTTGGGTTGGTATAGTTTGGTTAACCTGAGTTTCCATTCACACTACAGGCGCCAACACTTGAGCACCTCTCTTAAATCTGCATCACATCACACCTCCCATGATGACACCACCAGACACCTTTAAAACTATTTCCTGGAACGTCAATGTATTGAACAACAAAATAAAGAGGGCTGCAGCATTCCAATATCTCAGATGCCACTAGCCACCCATAATACTACTACAGGAAATATATCTTTTGGGCAAAAGATGTCCCTTCCTCTCATGCAAAGGCATACCAGAGTATTCCATGCCAGCTACACTAACGTATCCAGGGGACAGCTATCCTCCTCCACAAGCACTTACCTCTGCACTTTATGAAAACACACTGTGATGAACTGGGCAGAGTTTTGGTGAGGTGGTCTAATACCTCTGTTTATGCTCCCCTACCCTTGTAAAGGATACCCTTCAGGTACCCGACAAAAATACTGCTGCAGTCTCTCTCAGGACACACAATAGTAGCAGGGGGCTTTAATTCAGTCAAGGACACCAACGCCAACACTAACACTACTCACACTTCCAAGTCCATCACACTGAGCGCATGGACCAGATCACTGGCCTTCCCAGATGCTTGGCGTCGTCTAGGATAGACTACTCCTTTCTGTCCTGTGTGGTCATGGCTACACTGGTAGACACCCAAATCCTCCACACACCCTGACCGACTATGCCCGACAGCAATAACACTCAAGTTGTACACACGGCGACAGGCTTGACAATGGAGAATGAGCACCAGTTGGCTCCAGGAGGCCTCCCTAGCTGAATTCCTCCGACAGCAAGTTGCAGACTACTTGGACATTAACAAGGCTACAGTCACCTTTCCAACCATCTTATGGGAGACATTGACGGCAGTTCTAAGAGGGCAGAGTATATCATATCAGGCAGTGGTCAAGCGTAAAGGCACAGCCAACTTGATGATCTAAAAAATGAAATAGCCAAGGCCAAGTGGGATCTGATTGGACCCACGGATGACCACACATAGTACAAAATAGAGATGCTGAGACTGTCGCTCCGGAAATTGCTCGACTTGGGATTGTTAGCCTGCTCAGTGACACAATACAAAATATACAAGGTGGGAGAAAATATAGGGGAACTGCTACACTGGCTCCTGAACAGGGAACAATAGCTTTGGCTAGATTCCATTATTACCTACCATACAAATCACACCTTTATAGATCCTTACTCTAATCTCACTTTTACAGACCCGTACTCTATTACCGAAGATTTGCATCACACTTCACCCATCTCTACATGGAGTGAAATGTAAATAAGGCAGTCAGACATTCTTGGACATAATATGGGAACGTCCATCAAACAAAGATACTGGCATGAAATCAACACCACTTTATCACAGGTAGTGGTTAGACTGGTTGTGGCAGAGGCAAAGTAGTACTGCTACGGTTGAGGAATGAATGGGGAAGCCGATGAAACACCAGATTATTTGCAGCAATGGGATTTTTTGTTGCTATAAGGGACATTGCATGGCAATGGAGGTCCGCACTGGCCCCCTCAGTAGCAAAATGGACACTTGGCATGGACTACTGCTCTACTGCAGAGCAATTTGCATGTAAATCTAGAGGGTATCTGGGGAAATACTATAAAGTGTGGGGTGCCTGGACTGTGTACTATGAAAATTCTACTGAGAGTTGACCCTGAATCTGACGTGGGCCTCGACACACTAACCAAGCGGAGTAGGTGCTCAATTGCGGCTACGGATCAGTGACACAATATCGATCCAACAAATATAGAGAAACACAAATATCAGAAATGTAATATTGAAAACAAAAACATAGACTCCATGTACATAACTATAAAAATCCCTAATCTTGAGCATACGAATATCGGAAACAGAAATATCGCAAACACAAATAGCGTTACCTATAAATAAACAGATACCATGTCAAAAATATAGATTACCACAATATCGACTACAAAATTATTGCCAACATAACTAATAAATTCAATTACAAAAAATCAAAAAGCCAATTGTCCATAAACCAAGAACTTCAAATAAACCCGAAACTAATAATAAACATCTACAAATAATTAAAAATATATTACGTCGCCCAAAAATTAAACGTTCACCGCATAAATATAGTACACCTATAAAACATACAATAAATGCATCTAAAACATTATTATTTACTATAAACATTTAAATACACATAACAATATGAAATAGTGTATCAAAACAAATTCATAGTTAAATAAATACAATTATATTTAATACTACTAAAAGAAAACATAAATTAGCATTTACCAAACAAAGACCTAACTGATAAAAAACCAAACAATAAAATCACACTATAAACAAATTTAACCAATAAATTTACTCAAAAAATTAAACAAATAATACAAAAAGCACGCTAATGAAAGCAAATAATGACTCCAAAAATGACAAACACTACAAGAGCAGGAAACTATGCCATATTCTCGCTACAAAAGATTATACATCAAAATAGACATCTGTACAACTACATATTCAAGTAAATAATACTTATATTTAAACTAAAAAATAAATAGTCCTAGACTAGAAAATGATTAATAAACAAGCAAATATTAACACACTTTTTAACTTTTAGTATTTTACACAGACTACCTGAAATAAAAAGAATACAACTTCCAGACCAACAACCTACTAGAAAATGTAATCTAAAACACACTAAAAATATAAAATAAAGTAAATGTACATAATGATAAATTAGAAACTCACCCAAAAAGCAACCAATAACAGAACTAAGGGCCTCTATACGATGGCAGTGGGGCCGCCACCGTCAGGCCATTCTCGGTGGTGGTCCCACCGCTATCGGACGCTGCAGGACCACCCTTCACATTATGATGGTGGGTGGATGCAGAGTGGGTGGAGAGACCGACCACCATGCATCTGACGGGCTCAGAGGGACTGCAATCCCTACAACAGTGGCGGTGCCTCATCAGGCACCAGCGTAGGGATTACAATGTCCCTTTCCGCCGGCCATTTCATGGTGGTTAACCTGCCATGAAAAGGCAGACGGAAAGTGACTTTGAGGCCTTTAGCGGGCCCCCTCTCCCCCCTGGGGTGACCCTGCCATGAAAATTGTGGCAGAGAGGAAACAAAGGGGGTTCTACAGGGCCCCCTGTTGCCTCAGGACCATGGGGTGCATGCGGGGGCGACATGTTGTGCCCCACTGTGTGCATGCAGGCCATTTTCTGCAAGGTATGGACTGCAGAGTCCATGCTGTGAAGGAACTGCCTTTGATGCTTCCCTTGCGGTGCCCATTTCCGAGGCACCGCTGTGGGATTGCCAAAGAAGCGCCCGCCAGACACGAGAAAACCTGTGATCTGGAGGGTGCTGCTCACACAGCTTTGGTGGTGAGGGAGCGGGGCTGTTCGTGGCCGCCCCACTCCTACATCGCCAAAGTCATAATAGGGGCGTAAAAGTGCGACATTTACTATTCCCACTTCAATATAAACCAATTTGAAGAAGGTGTTGGACAGTAAAGGGGTGACATTTACTATTTCCACTCCAATATACACCAATTTGGGGAAGGTGTTGGACAGTAAAGGTATATCATAAACAATTGGTGGATATGCTCTTTCGACCTGCACATCAACATATGTTCGTTAGTAGTATATACCACATCAAATCAATTTAATTCCTTTTTAGGTCTCGCCTGAGCCAGCGCTGCCCTGGCGAGACATTTAGTAGCTGGGTTTTAAAAGTGCTACCCACAGGCTTTTGCCGGCCACCAGCTTGCTGTTACGTGCACAAGCGCGCGCGACGTGCACAGCTGCGCAGAGACACCATATGGCTTTCCTCTCACTTGGCCAAGCGCGTGCGCCACGCTTCATTGCCCCTCCCCAACCACAGAGCGCGTCTCGCAGCTTTTTTTTTTTAACTTTGAGCGCGAGGTGCGCGCACGGCCAATGCTTGTTTAAGACTTGTGCCCTGCACGCATAACTCTCTCTCTCTCCCACTATCTATCCTAAAGTGAAGAGAAACAGATTACACAACACTGGCACCTCATGCAGCCCTCCCACTGACCCTGCTCTAAATCTAATCCACGCTCTTCTGCTAACACTGCCGCTGCCGGCTGGGAGAACACAAGCCCACCGGCTTTCCCAAGAACATTTTCTTTTTCAGCACATACGGCTCTAGACTGCGCTTCCAATCCTCAGATCACACAATGTGTAAAGCCACAACAAAAAGCCGAAAAAGCCGGCCTACGCGCTCTGTGCGTTGTCTGTTTTCCAGAGCAAACGAGCTGTCTCTTCCGGTGCAGGAGCAACTGCGTTGAGGATTGGTGAGCCGGCTTTATCGGGCGGGTTATGTGTTTTTTCTAACCAATCGCAAGATTTACTTAGAAGGTCAGCCTCCTAGAACGTACTTTTAAACCAGCATTATTATTTTACCTTCTCTGCGTTCAGATATTGAAATTGGTTAGAGACAGAAGCGATCGTATATTGAGCTTCTACAAGAATTTGAGGTAAGGTACTCTTACGTTCGGGAACTTCCGGCTTTATTAGTTAGTTTGGCATGGGCAGTATGTGTGCATACTTCTCAGACAGGTGACAGGTATCGTGCAGTCATCACAGATGCAACACAAACACGCCGAACAGATGTCGCATACATAGTGGCTCATGTGCTCCAGGGATTTACATGTGGATTCTGCGACTCACCCACCCCCCCACCCCTCCAGTTTTATAAAGCGCGAACTCGACCCGAGTGTAGTTGTGGAACGCTTTACATGAGCACCAGCTTTCATTACAGAAGGACACATTCATTTTTGTTATTTACGCACAATGAGATTAAGTGATTTGCTCAGAATCACACGATGTTGAGCCATGACGCAGAGACTCAAACCTGGTTTCCCTGCTCCAAAGTTAGCAGTTCTGGCTGTTAGGCCACATCCTCTCCTTGAAGGACTTGTATTCCTGGTTTTATAATTTGTCAAAACGCACTGCATATCCCATAATACAGTCTAAAAACCAGCACTACATGAACTACTTGCGCATGCAATTGGCCTACCTGACATGTTTTTAGAATGGTTATGTGTGAGATTTATGTTTCTAGTGCGTGTGTGAGTGATTTAAACTTCCTTATGTGTAACACTCTGGGAGACACTTTATTACATGTATTACAAAGCAATTCTGTCCAAGTAAATATAAGTATTTAGTTATGCAGCACAATATCCTTACTGCAACAACATTAACTGTTGCATGGCTAAAAACATATAAGGTCCCAAAGGCTAGACCCATTGGCTATGCCAATGCTTGTTGTATTGGGTGCTCACATGGTGCCAAATACTCACCCACCTTGAGTATTACACTACTAGATCTACGAATGTAGTCTAGATACAATTTTATCTTATAAGCACCAAAGCACACCAAAATGTAGTTATTGTGTTCCTTAATCAATTAAACACTGTCTAAAAACAGTCCACATTTTTTAGTTCAATCTTATATGTGCTATCTGAGCACACAGTCCACAAAAAATGATCCACATCCGAAGAAGTTTTCCGTTATCACTTTTTATTCCATACACAAATGACAGCCGACGCACGTTTTGCCCTCCTGGGCTTCCTCAAGACTTATTTCAACTTTATTTGTGTATTAAATGTTCAAAACCAGTCATTTTCATAAAATTAATAATTGCCTCTAGAATCTTCCCTTTTATCTAATAGATCATGATCTTAGCTAAATCTATTGCGGTCGAAAGATCAGGCTTGTTTGTTCACGTATTCCAACACAGAGCCAGTCCATAGGAAACGGGACCTTGTTAAGTCCACTCAAATGATTTATGCGGTCCCGAAAGCTTCCTACTGTTATGGGCGTCAGCTGCCGTTTGTGTATGGAATTAAAAGTGATAACGGAAAACTTAATTAGGATGCGGATCATTTTTTGTGGACTGTGTGATCAGATAGACGATTGGACTAAAAGATTTGGACTGTTTTTAGACAGTGTTCAATTGATTAAGGAACACAATAACTACATTTTGGTGTGCTTTGGTGCTTATGAGATAAAATTGTACAGTAAAGGGTTGACATTTACTATTCCTACTCCAATCTAACCAAACTTGGGGAAGGTATAAAAACTCAAAAATACAAGTTAAATCATTCCAATTTAAAATATACCTGTTTACATACAATAATATATTTAAATAATACAAAATACAAAATTGATAATACACATTATCATACGTAACAAATTATTAATTTTTCTAATTTGTCATATTATACCACACTAATTTAAATAATTATTTATATAAAAAATAATTTAAATAAAAATGCATTTTTAATTAAGTAATAAAATGTCCAAATTTTGTATTAATATTGTCTACCAATCATACAGTGTTAGAAAGTACAACTAACGTTTTTTTATATGAACAAATGTTATGAAAGAAGGTTTTATTAACATTTTCATAATATGTAGCACGATCACAATTTGTAAAATATTTTTCCATTCAAAAATTTATTTTTTACAAATTATTAATAAACAAAATGTTCTAAAACATTTCAAATAATATTAAATATTTAACATTTTATTTAAAAAAATCTTATTTCACATTTTAAAATTAATAAAACAGTTTGCATATAAATAAATATAATAACTTAAAGTTGAAATCCTGCTACAAAAAAAGTTTCTATGATTAAAAAACATCAAAACATTTAAAAATTACAAATTAAAACAATTTAATAAATGCAAAAATATGAAATTAAAACATTAAAGAGAATATGAACATATGAAATAAAAAATACATTACAGTAAAAAACAATATTGTATCCAGCGATATTTACTACATCACCATTTTTTACTTCAATATTTAAAACAACACTTAAAACGATATTTTTGATATCCATATTCTTGTCCACGATACATGTGAAATCCCGATATTCTTGACACAATATGGTTGGTGAAGAGGCAAGGACGCTGAGCATGGTGGCGTTGGAGACCTTGTTGTTGGTCTCCTCTGATCTTTATCGGTTGCTTGCTGGTAGGATCCCACTTGGCAACTACCTGGTCCGGTGCATTCTGGAGGTGGATTGTGGGTCCCCGTGCCCTGATGAAATTGCCACAAAGTCATTGGCAATGAAACATGTTAGTCATTCAGATTAAAATGGTCTAAACATGATATGGCGGTTTTAAACAAGTACATTTGTTCCCTCTTCTGCTCCTTTTTTTAAATAACAATATTTTTGCAAGACAATATTTTTTATCCGATATTTTGTCCAAATTCCTATGTAACAATACTCCATCATGTGTTAAGGACACTTTCATTGTACTAAAAAGTAATACAATTAGCTACAAACATAAAAGTTCTCAAAGGAATGAATCCTGACCAGACATTTGATGTTATTCTCCACAGAGCATTATGTACTGTGAAATCTAGTTCCCATAAGGCTGAGAAAGCCAGAAGAGAAAAAAAGGGAAAGAAAACTACATTTGCGGAGATTGTGATGTTCTAAATTCTTGCTCTTCCTCTTTCCTAACCTGGTCTCCAGCCACATTCATGGTGACGACAGGCTGTTCTTCACCCACCTGTGTTGGAAATAACCCCTGTATATTGGAAATCACATGAAGAAGCTTGGTGGAGATAGATGGTAATGCAAGTTAGGGAAAGGGCCTTGTTCACGCTGAGGAGATATTCATAAAGGGTTCATGTGAGAAGTTGGCCTGGTATGTGCTGTCCACTAATTAAAGTGGGTACCTTGTACCAGTCCAAACAACCCTTAGTGATGATTAGGTTAAAGACAATCTTTATTGAAAGCTATCCTAGTGGTAGCTATGGAGAGCAGCCTTCAGGCTAAGTCCCGAAGGAATGTAAAGCAGCTTCTCTTGAATGACCAAATGAAAGGAGAACCACACAAGGTATAAATATAAAATATATGTATGTATTTCTAAACACTCTCTACTAACCTCTTTATGAGATTACAGAACAAGGCATACAATATTAATACACTAGAACGACAGTAAATAGCACAATACACAGTGGGCCGCAGGGGGAGACCAAACCATATATTAAGAAAGTGGTATAACAACCACGACTTGATTAAACACAGTGCCTAGAGCACGTAGAATCGCTGCAACCCCAAGGAACCACCCAAGGTAGGGACACAGGGGACCCACGGGGGACGCGTGAAGTGTGAGAACACAGCCGCGAGCTCCGTACAATCCTATGGGAAAGTCGTGGTTGGATTTTTAAAGCTTAAGGACACTTAAGAGAGGACTTGGAGCAAACCCTTTCAAACTTAGAAGGTTCTAAGGCCAGCACCCACGTGAGTGCCGGAGTACTCGTTTTACCTCGCCCAGGGAATCCGGGTGCATAGGTGTCAAATGGTGTTGGAAATATTCGTTGTTTTAAATGGCGTGTTGCTGCAAAGTGCTGCTGCCGTAAAGAGGACTCAGGGCACGTCTGTAGCGACCATTTACTTTTTGCAACAAGACGATAAACAGACGCTTGATCAACACGCGGTTATCTCCGTTTCCCGAATTTTAAGGTGTGAAACCCGTTGTCCTATCTTGGAATATGCGCTGTGGTGATTATCAATGCAACCCCTCTTAAAACGATTTGGGGATATTTAACCGGCATATCCATACAAATTTCCCAAAACCATATAGGTCAAAAATCCTTGAATCGATGGAGATTCCATAAATAGAATTGGATTGAACTTGATCCTGTGCAATCTTAAAAGTACTGACGAAAGGATCGGTGATATAATAAGTATCCCGTTTCCCACACGATAGTGGTATAACAAATAATTCATAAAGATTTGTTGCGAGAGAGACAAGTATTCTTTAAATCCTGATGAAGGTGGTACTGCAATAATCTTCCACCACCGAAACGCGTCGACGCCTCTTTTGTATTGGGTTATATCCAGGAGCAGCCACATGTCTAAAAACAAATATGAATAAATAGACTGATGGTGGTGATAAATTTGATTCCTGTTGGAAATAACCCCCTTCTGATGAATTTATGTGTTTCACATATAAGTTTGTTTCTCTCATGTTGACTTTAAAAATGTTCTTTTAGCATATATTTATTGTTAATTCTTATTAACTTTGTAAGTCAAACAAAACATTTTTATATTATTTTTAATAAATCTGATTTACATTATATGTTGCAGTTTTTATCTTTGTGTACTATGTGGTTGTATCTTCAGGTTTAAATCGTTGTCTTTATTGGGACGTTTTTTTGTGTGGTTTGTTCATAAGAATATGAGCATGTTTGATTGGGTATGCGTGAATAATTATTTTTAAATATATAGGGCCAAGAGAATCTTTTCCTTTATAGCAACCAGGAAAGCCCACTGAAAGTCAAAGTACCCTTCTCAGGGACCCACAGGTCGACGGACCAGGGATCGCGAAGGGACCTTGAGAGGTATCACTAAATACCAGCCCACGGAACAGTCGTGGAGTGTAGGCCAGTAATCTTTGGTGGAATCACTGCTCGGGGTCCGGACTACAAGTAGCCCAAAGCACAGCCTCAGGGAGTGCCAAAAACCATATGCTGCTGCAAATGTGCATGGTGTCCAGGGGTTCAGGTTGCACGGTTCCCTCAAGGGCTGTGGGTCTCAGGTTTGCTGAGAGCACTTGTCGACCTCGGGGAAGCTTAGGAACCCACCTCCTGTGTTGCAAAATCTTCAGAGTCCATCAGGAGCTGCATAGATGCAAACCGGTCTGATGCGTCTTTGGTGCCTGTCTTGCAGGGGAGTAACTCCTTTACTCCAGGGGAGATTCTTCGGTCATCCAACGTAGTGTAGATAGTTGAAGTACTTGGTTTCTGTAGCAGAGTTTTGTCCAGGTAAATCTGAAGTCCTGTAGGCAGGGGTTCCTACTTTATACCCAAGGAAGGGGTGGGACAATCTCTGGGGACGACAGAGGGGTGGCTACACCCATGTCCTTTGTCCAGTTTCACGCCAGAGCAGGGGCGGATAGCCCCTGCAACCGGTTTGAGCTGGACTATGCACAGGGACACCAAATGTGCCCCCAGTGCAGACATCAAAGCACTCTCAGAGTGCACCTACCCAGCCCCAATAAACTAAAGCCTGTCTGGGAGGTGGTCACACCTCCCTGTGACAGGAAACCTATTGTCCAGCCATCCCCGGCCGGAGTGTCGTCCAGCAGCAGGAGGGCAGACTTGTGTCTGTGACTGGCAGCATCCATTTTGTGATGCCAGGGTCTGTGAAGCTGGTACCGGGTGTACCGGTGTAGTCATATTTCTCACTTTAGTAGGGTGGAATCATACCTCCCACACCAGTTACTGGTGTGGAGGTATGATTCCAAGGTGTTTGACACCAAACATGACATGTTTCCATGCAGCCGTTTTAAAGTTAGCATTTACCGCAAGTTTATAATGCACTTAAGAGTATATGGTTGGCTGCATCACAAACAACCCCGAAAAAGAGGTTCCGAAAGCTGCAGAGGGGCTCTGCTCATGCATGGGCACCCTCTCACATAAAACCCAGGATTGATAAGGCCTGCCATAGCGGTGACTGATAGGTTTATATGTGCAGTGATATGGATAGATATAGTGAACCTATATCTAAGTAAGGGGCGCATACACCACCTTACACAGGCTGCTGTAGCAGACCTGTGGTGTAATTTTGAATGGTCTCCCAGGGGTGGCATAATACATGCTGCAGCCCCTGATAGGCCTCTTGGGTACCTTTGCCCTGGGTATATAGTATACCATATGCTAGGGACTTATAAGGGTACCCCAGAATCCAATCTGAAGTGTACCTAAAGTACATGCAATCAATTTAGAGGGAAAGCAGCTAGCCTGGGGTCCTGGATCCTAGCCAGACTAAGTCGAAAACAGTGAAACATCAGCAAAAAGTGGGGGTAACTATAAGAAGCAGATCCTACTCTCCTACACACTCCCCCCCCCGAAACGTAAGGACATTAAACTAACCTTGACCAGTTGATTCTTCATGTTCTAAGTGGAAATATCTGGAGTGTCCATCTGCATTTGCATGGTTACTTCCAGGTCTATGTTCCACTGTATAGTCCATCTCCTGTAGAGAAAATGACCACCGCAAAAGGTTGGGGTTTTCACCCTTCATCTGTTTTAGCCATAAGAGGGGCTTATGGTCTGTCTGAACAATGAAGTGTGTGCCAAACAAGTATGGCCTCAGCTTCTTCAGAGCCCAAACCACAGCAAAGGCCTCCCTCTCAATAGCTGACCAACGTTTCTCTCTGCGGGTCAGCCTTCTGCTAATAAAAGCTACTGGCTGATCCTAACCCTCATCATTCAATTGTGATAACACAGCCCCTACCCCCAACTCAGATGCATCTGTTTGGACAATGAATTGTTTGGAATAGTCAGGATTTTGCAGAATGGGAGCAGTGCACATGCCCTGCTTCAGGTCATCAAATGGCTTTTTACAGCTGACTGTCCACTGAACTTTCTTTGGCATTTTCTTAGAAGTTGTCATTCAAAGGGGTCTCTATGGATCCATAACCTTTGACAAATCTTCTATAGTACTCAGTCAGGCCCAAAAAAGCTCTGACCCGAGTCTGGGTGGTTGGAGCAACCCAGTTCATGATGGTCTGGATTTTGCTCTGCAATGGCTGAACCTGGCCTCCACCCACAAGGTGGCCCAGGTACACAACCTGACTCTGCCCTATCTGGCACTTGGTGGCCTTGATTGCTAGGCCTGCTTTCTGCAGGGCCTCCAAAACATTTCTCAGGTGGACCAGGTGATCCTACCAGGTGGAGCTAAAGACAGCAATATCATCTAGATATGCTGCACTATAGGCCTCCAGGCCTGTAAGGACTTTGTTCACCAACCTTTGAAAAGTGGTAGGTGCATTTTGCAAACAAAAGGGCATCACCACAAATTGGTAGTGCCCACTAGGGGTAGAAAATGCTGTCTTTGGCTTTGCATCAGCAGCTAGTCTGATCTGCCAGTAGCCAGCTGTTAGGTAACATATGCTCAGAAACTTGGCTGAGGCCAAAGTATCTATAAGCTCATCTTCCCTAGGCATTGGATGGGCATCAGTCCTAGTGACTGCATTGAGACCTCTGTAGTCTACACAAAACCTCATCTCTCTCTTACCATCTTTGGTGTGAGGTTTGGGTACCAAGACTACTGGACTAGCCCAAGGGCTATCTGAAGGTTCAATAACTCCGAATTCCAACATCTTCTGGACTTCAGCCCTGATGCAGTCCCTGATGTGGTCAGGTTGCCTGTAAATCATATTTGTAACAGGCAGACTGTCCCCAGTGTCCACTTCATGAGTGCACCAGGTAGTCTGACTTGGAGTCAATGAAAACATATGTCTAAACTGATTGAGAACTTTTCTGCAATTAGTTTGTTGCAGGATAGTGAGGCTGCCTGCCAAGGCTACACCATCTACTGAACCATCATCAGGGTTCTGTGAGAGCAGGTCAGGGAGTGGATCACTCTTTTCCTTCTGTCCTACATCTGTAGTCTTGAGCAAGCCCATGTCAGCCCTGTCAACATATGGTTTGAGCTTTTTGACATGGAGCACCCTATGGGGGCTCCTGGGAGTTTTCCTAGGTCCACCAGGTAGGCAACCTCTCCCTTCTGCTCAATTATGGTATGGGGGCCACTCCCCTGTTCTTGGGGGGCTGCTGGGACCACAGGCTCCAACACCCATACTTTCTGCCCTGGCTGGTAAACAGTCAGCATAGCCTTTTGGTCATGCCAGGCCTTTTGCAATTCCTGGCTAGCCTCAAGGTTTTTATTTGCCTTATTTATGTACTCAGCCATTCTGGAGCGGAGACCAAGTACACAGTCCACAATATCCTGTTTAGGGGGTTTGAGAGGTAACTCCCATCCCTCCTTCACTAGACACAATGGACCCCTAACTGGATGTCCAAACAGAAGATCAAATGGGCTGTAACCAACCCCCTTCTGTGGAACCTTTCTCTAGGCAAAAAGAAGGCAGGGCAAAAATATGTCCCATCTGCGCCTAAGCTTTTCTGGGAGACCTTTAACCATGCACTTGAGGGTTTTGTTGAATCTTTCAACTTACCCATTGCATTGTGGGTGATAAGGGGTGGTGAATTTGTAATTCACTCCACACTCCTTCCACATAGCAGTCAAGTAACTAGACATGAAGTTTGCATCTCGGTCTGATACTACCTCCTTAGGGAAACCCACTCCCGAAAAGATTCCCAGGAGGGCTCTTGCCACCACAGGTGCTGTGGTGGTTCTAAGGGGAATAGCTTCTGGATACCTAGTGGCATGGTCCACCACCACCAGTATAAATCTGTGCCCAGATGCTGTTTGAGGATCCATGGGACCAACTATATCAATCCCAACCCTCTCCAAGGGAACCCCCACCACAGGTAGTGGTATCAGACGGGCTTTTGTTGTACCACCTGGCTTGACAGGTGACACAGGAGCGACACAACTCCTTGGTGTCTTCAGACATGTGAGGCCAATGAAAGTGAGGGACAATTCTGTCCCAAGTCATGTTTTGGCCTAGGTGACCTGCTAAAGGGATGTTGTGTGCTAGTGTCAATAGGAAGCCCCTAAACTTCAGAGGTATAACCAACCTCCTGGTGGCACCAGGCTTGGGATCTCTACACTCTGAGTAAAGGAGTCCATCATCCCAGAAGATCCTATGGGACCCACTAGCACTCCCAGCAGCCTCATCAGCAGCTTGCTGTCTGAGGGGTTCAAGAGAAGGGCAGCTCAGCTGCTCCTGGCTCAGATCTGCCCTGGAAGGCCTCCTGTCCCCAAGAACTCAACCTGATCAGGTTCAAGCTTATCTGGGACAGTTCCTTCTTCACGACTGAGATCATCTCCCTCAAGAGACTGATCTGCTTTCTGATTCAGGGGGAAGACACTACCTTACCCCTACTGCTCCTTTTCTTGGGAGGCGCCTGGTCCATTTTTCCAGGATCCAGGGCCTGTTCAGTGTTAGACATTTTTGCCTGTGACCTGGTCATAGCAAACACATCTGCAGGGATTCCCAACATTTCTGCATGAGTCCTGAGCTCCACTTCAGCCCAAGCTGAAGCTTCTAAGTCATTGCCCAACAAGCATTCAACAGGGAGGTCTGCACTTACCACAACATTCTTAGGGCAAGTTACCCCTCCCCAGGTGAATTAACAACTGCCAAGGAATGGTCTGTTCTGACATTGCTAGCATTTGTCACTTGGTACATCTCACCAAGTATTATATGCTCAGGAGCCACAAGATCTTGTTGTCACCATTGTGACACTTGCTCCTGTGTCCCTGAATGCCAAGGACTCTTTTCCATTTATCAAAGGCTGCTGTATGTATTTGCCCAGATTACCGGGACTGACAAATAAAGAGGCCATATCCATGCCTCCATCACAGATCAGTACAGCCTGAGTAGGAACTCTGACCAGGCCAGAGTCCACCTCAGATCCCAGGGTTAACCCTACTACACCCTTATTCTGAGTACCACCACTTGGAACTGAACTAGGGGGAACAGGTGCCTTAGGGGCAATGGTGACTGGAGTTGAGTCCTTGGACTTGGTACAATCAGTTGTCCAATGGTTCTTCTGTTTACAGATTTAACACCATGGTTTCTTCTTGCCTTTTCCCTTGTTGGATTGTGACTCCCAACCAGATGCGGATTTTTGGGTCCCTTGAGAAGACTTCTAGTCTTGTTGCAGGGGTTCTGCTTATGCGCAGAACTATGCGCAGGAACCCAGGCCCTCAGTGAATTGCGGTGTACCAAAAACTCACCTCAGAACCCAGAACCCCTCATCCGGCCAGCATCAGTGTCCCATTCATTATCCGAGGTTTAACTCGGCGGTCCCAATGTATAGACAACCCAGAACAAGCAACTTAGTATATTTCTCAGGAATGATGGGAATCAGAAATACCTTTTCGTAATTATTCTCGTACCAGTCCACAACAGAATAAACAGAGACACGGGAAAAGTTTAAAGAGTTTATTTTATAAACCTTGTGTCCTAATATGCAGCAGTTTGGCTAACATTAGCAGACAAACGCTTAAAATCAAAACCATCAGCATAGTTACAATACCATAGAAATTGAAAGAAGCAATCATACTAAAATGACAGTGGCAATAGGCCACCTTCCTTTCTCTAACACACTAATAGTATTATTAGACTAATAAAAGGTCTCTAGGCTTGAATGGGGAACCCCATACCGTATAGATCAGCTCAGAGAGTTCACATCACAGGATCAGCTATGCTCTGCTCCTAGGAACGCTCTTCTTCCGAATGTAATGAAAACATGTAACACTGCAATATTAAAAGCATTCGACTTTCAGGTATTTGCAGCTGCATGCGGGTTATGGCTAAACTAGTGGGCCGATCAACCTGAACTCAACAACATGCACCGTCTAGCGACCCAGACTGTTTCTGTTACACTGTGTACAGACCAAGGTCGCTATTTACTATTTAAGATGTTAACAACAGACCGTTCTCATGTGAAGCAAAGTCGAGTAAGCAGTTCTCAATTTAATAACATGTGACTACAGTGTCGTGTGCAAAAGCAGCAAAAGCGGCAAGATGGCTTTCTAACATTTAACGCGGTTATGCTAACTTAGCATTGTACATAGGTAGATAACGATCTTCACTACACCCCCCCATGATCGGACCACTAACCAGTAGGGGCGCACTTGCAAGAACGCAGAGTTCAAGTTCGATAGAACGGAACCAAGGGCATGAACTATAAGTCCATATAAGGGAAGTGAAAAAGTTCGAAGAGAAAAAAAGAAAAAAGTTAAAACGGAGTAAAAAAAAACAAGTAGATCTGGATAAAAAATATCATCGACGGACGTAGGACGAAATGAAAGTAAAAAGTCAATCCATAAATGTATAGCCACAATAAGTTGCAACAGCTTCCAAGAGGAAATCATTGGAACGTTCCGCAAAATTATCTGCCATCCAGTTCAGAACGGGGAAGGAACACACATGCTCCTCAACCACCGGAGCCTCCAGCACCTGGAGAGGACAACCGGGGTGTACTTCAAGGTAACTGTTCGCTAAGAAGTCAATCGCCGCCTCTCCGATGTCCCAATTTCCAAGAACGCTCAGAGTTGCCAGGGGTAAAGCGCCATAGAATTCAAGCATCTGGTTATGAAGATGGAGCAGCCGGGACATGTTGTCGTGCACCACAAGTTGTGCATCCATAGCGCAAGGCACAGAACAACAATAGTATTCCAGCTATGAGGGCGAGAAGTAAAGGGAGACCTCCGAAGACACTGGAAAAAATAGAATGAAAAAGGCCGGGATCACTCCAAAAATAGCTTGAAAAGAGGTCACGAGGCCGGAGCCCACGATTTAAAAAAAATGAGCTATGCCACTTGTGGACGAGGCATTAAAGATAGTGTGTATCAAGGTCCCAAAATGAAGCGGAAAATCAGTATTTAAAAGAGCCTGCACCTCAGTGCGCGTGTTTGCTACGTGAAGGACAAATGTTTCCCGGGACGAAGTCAAAGCGACTTCTTTTTGAGACAAAAGAGCCCTTATTCTGCTCATCTTATTGAACTCTGCTTTCAAGGTTGGAATTGAAGGCTAGATGGATACATCCAGCCGGCCATGCGGGGGTGGGAAAAGGACGTTATTACAGCAAACTACCCTCTGTGATACAGTCACGATGTAGGGTATTCCCACTAACATCCCACAGCAAGCTTCATTATTTAACAGCAAATAACTACCGTTAGCAAGCAGCGTAAAAGATGGAGTAATAACTGGCACAGGAATCCCTTTCAGGACGCAAGCTAGATTAGGGGCATGCACATTAGATTCACCATGCAATTGAATGTGCCTACACACAACAGAGTGATCCGGAGCGGAAGTGCACTCTTCACCTTTCAAGTAAACCTCCTTGCCGTCCCTCACACATCTGTACGTGAAAGGGAGCGACCAGACTTCATGCAGGAAGGCAGTACCCAACTGCTCGTATCTGCCCAGAGCAAAATGTTTCATGCATGAACTAAACTTAAACAGGGGAAACGGTAACGTGATCAACCCATGTACAAGCCACACGGCAGAATTCAATTCAGCAACAGAGAAAGGTAAAGGTTCCAACTTTTCAATGTGTAGCAATGAATATGTAGCATCTTTCATGGACATGAATTGCTGTTTCGCAGTCAAGTTAAAGGGAAGGAATAAAGATGAAGTATTCATGTAATCCCAAGGGACTTTCCCTGCCTTTAACGTTTGCAACGTCCATGCAAACTGCATTATAGAACGCATTTGATTTTGACCATGATACAATACAGACAAATCATCCTGCACAATGTCTACCACAGACGATACAATATTATCTAAGGTATAAATTCTAGAAGAGAGGGTGTTAATACTATTATCCATTACAGCCAACACCTTTTCCAGATTGCCTTGATCAATAGCACGTAATCTGGATGCAGCCTCAATTTGTAATAACTTCCAAACTTCGTTATAAACAGCATACACCTATCGTTTGGGCCTGCCAACCGCAGGACCCTTAACAAAATCATTCAAATCTATTTTGTCATTCAATCGTGCTAAATGGAGTTTAACAGACGCTAAAGTGGAATGTTGCAGCCAAGACTGGCATAACTTCCCTACTGAGTAGGTAGTTACAGTGTGAGAAGATTCAAAACGGGGGTCCACACGAACCTGTGTATACCCCTGCTTCAAATCCAGAAACCTAAGTTGACAGGAGTCCGAACTCGTTTGCCACACCAACCACCCCTCCGGATTCAATTTAGAAATATTGAAGGACGTGTTGGAAACTCGTGTCTGCAACATATCAAGGGATAGATCCGTGTGATTATCCCAATTGGGATAAGCACCCAGATTCGGCATGGAGGGAGCATTAAATTTTTTAGACGTAGCCAATCCAAAACAGGTTGTCTGAAAAATCGAGAAATTTAAAAATAACATATGATTCGGGATGAGACAGGCACGATGCAAAGCCTCTGTTCCCTGTACTTGCCATCGTTTGGAGCCCCAAACCGATTTAAGATCGACTGTAGCTTTCCACAGATCATACCCGCCAATTGCCAACTCGTCCATAGAGGACCTAGAATACAATAATTTGGTGTGTCAGTCTAACTTTAGAAGCAGCCTCAGGCGCAACCCTAAAATAAAAGGAGGCCGGATGTGCCACATTAAAGTCAGAAAAATAAGTGAATTTTTCCACCAACTTGGCAGAGCTGCCCATCCTAGGGGCGGGGCAGTGATCCCATTGTGTATAATTCACAAAATTTCAAAAAATATTTGCTTTGTGTAGGAAATGCGTGCCATAATGTTGATAAAAAAATTGCTCATCATAATTAGCAGTATCTAAATACAAATC
Organism: Triturus cristatus; assembly: GCF_964204655.1. Classification (NCBI taxonomy): domain Eukaryota; kingdom Metazoa; phylum Chordata; class Amphibia; order Caudata; family Salamandridae; genus Triturus; species Triturus cristatus. Next base: position 1,269,569,465 of record NC_140585.1, on the reverse strand, counting down.
CTCAGCATCAAATGCAGCATAATATTTCAAATCAGAAAACAGTGCCTCTATGGCTTGAACATCCCAATCATCTGAGTGAATGTTCTGCTTAACTACATCACCCATAGAAACACGAAATACATTTGACACATTAATCACTTCAGTGGGGCCATGAATTTGAAATTTAACGGCATCCCAAGTGATCCCATCACGTACTGGCCAGGCAGTAATTGTTCACAGAAGTCTGGTCCCTCTTCATAATGTGTGATGAGGAGTGGGGGGCCAAAGTTCCATTAATTAGTCGAATCGTAGAACGTTCGTTCAGGTAGTGTCCATTGATAAGTCTAAAAAACACTACCACAAAACCAATGGACATAAACAAAAAAACACATATGAGCACCAGCCAAATGTAAGTCCAAGGGGGTATTAAAAAATGTCTTTTGAACCAAGCCACAAAAATCGAAACCTTGGACGGGGCAATGGAAGTCATGGAACGAGAATCAAAAGAGTCTTGTGAGAGGGCAACTGTGGTGGATTGTAAAACAGGCAAGGTAACATCCGCAGGATAAGCATACTCAACTTCTTCAAGCACACCACTAGGTGTTTGTGGCAACAAGGGACCAGTAACGGCATGCATCTCGACGGCAACATCAGGCACTATGTCAGAAGCTCAGGCCACACCAGAACTTCTCAGCATCGAAGGGCAGGAGACCGCCGGAGCCATACTAAGAAGAATCGGCCACTCGTTGTAGTTTGACATTGTCAATCGAAATGTACCTGTTATCCTTTCGACCAGGAAGTGGAGGCAAAATGACTGTTCTAGTACCCTGTACTCCAAGCACTGGAACCGGTGCACGATAAGAGGGGCCGAACGCCTTCTTGTTCTCCACCTTCTCACGGACCAGATCACCAACTCGGGGTAGCCAGCCGACTACCGGAATCTGAACTTCAGCTTCAGATGCGGAGGGTACGTGTTCCTTCGCTAGACTGTTTCTGGCTTCTTGTAGAGTCTGCAATACAGCACAGTGTTCATCTACGTCAAAGGGTGCGGCTGACGCCGCCATGTCTAGACCATCAAGGTCCGGAACAAACATTCGAACACCAAAGAGCATCATGTATGGGGTCCGCCCACCCAGAGACCTTCTAGGGAGATTATTAAGTGCACGTTGCACGTCATACAAGTGGGCAAGCCAGTTCCGGCCACTACCCAAAACTCTGGCTGTCAAAGATTGCTTTAAGTCATGGTTCATTCGCTCCACTACACTATTGCCCTTAGGCCGGTATGGAGACGAAAATTTGACTTGGACCCCCAAATTTCTCATGGCCTCTTTGTACGCCTTAGAGGCGAACGCCGGGCCCTGATCAGAATGAAAGGTACCACACGCAAAACTCCCAACAAAGACACGCAAATCTTTTATGACAGTGCGAGAATCAGCACTCCTTTGTGGCCATACCCACAGAAAACGTGTGCACGAATCAACTGCAACCAAGATGTATTTGTACGCAGTATCAGAGGTAAAAGGACCGCAGTGATCTAAATAAACACAACTCAATGGTTTATTAGATATGTACAACTGAGTTTGTGGTGGGCGCGCCGCAGTTGAAAGTTTAATCTGCTGGCAAATGTCACAATTAAGAACATAAGCTCTGGCTTGTTTGTACAAACCGCACCACCAGGAACGTTGTTGTAACAAAGATACAGTAGCCGCAGCGCCGGCATGCGCGGACGCCATGCCCTCGTGGGCTGCTAATATCAAAGAAGGTCTGCAGTCCGTGTTGGGAATCAATCTGTCACCAACGTCATTAATCCTCACTAATGGGACTTTATCAGGACTTAAGCGATAATGGTAACGAGCAGGGAAACCTTTCGGTGGCTTCGTGCCTTGCTGTGTAGCAACAATAGCTGCCAAGATGTCATCATCGATCTTACTTTTGGATCTTGTAACTGCTGCTACTAAGTATGTTGCCACTGCTGTCTTTGCTGCCTCATCAGCTAAGCTGTTTCCGACAGCATGGACACCAACGCATTGGTGACCAAGAGTGTCAATTACATTCACGAGAGGCAGACGGTCTTTAAGATCTGCCACTCGAACACAAAGCAGTTTATGCTAAATAGTGCTACCTTTGGAATCATGGTAGTCATTCTGAGACCAAAAATGTAGATTGTCGTTGTAAGATTGAACACAATAAAAGGAGTCACTCACTATAAGAGTAGTGACTCGGGGATCAGCAAACTCCAGTGCAAGCACCAGAGCACGAAGCTCCGCCAACTGAGCGGTACAATCACCCAATGACTGCGTGTGCACGACATCTTGATACGCTGGGCATAATCCGGAATGTAAGTTCGACCGAAATTCAGAAAACCCAGCAGGGATTGTAATTTCTTCAGTGAAGTAGGAGCACGGAGGTATGCGCACTTCTCTAGAAAGTGCGGAGCCAATCCTCGACCTTCATTGTTGAGTTCGTACCCCAAGAACAACACTGTATATTCTGCTATGTGTGACTTCGCAAAATTGAATTTGTAACCGAAGTCTGCAAACAAAACAATAATGCGATCAACGCGTCGAAGATGCGGGTCCAACTCGTCATCCGTGAGATAAATGTCATCTACGTACGAGTACGCATCTGGGTCTATTCCCTCCAAGAGGGAGACTACGCGAGCGGCAAAGACTCCTGGGCTGTTCTTATAGCCCATTGGTAATCTTTTGATTTGTGTTTGTTTGCCACCAGAGGTGAACGCCGTCCACTCACTACTAAGAGAGGACAGGTTATAGCTGTAAAAGCCATTGGAAATGTCAAGTGTGGTTTTAAACCTTTTTCTCACGAGACTATCGACGAGAGCCGAACTGTGGGTGTTCTGTACTGCACAGGTCCGGCAATGAGAGTTAAGGTGCCGGTAATCCAAAACTTGGCGGGACGACCCGTCAGGCTTCGTCACAGTAAATAAGGGATTAATCATAGGTGACACACATGTTTCGATTACTCCCCGATATTCCAATTGTTCAAGGATCGATGCTACGTGAGATCTAGCTTCACGACGCATGGGATATAGGGGTTGTGGTTGGGGCGTAGTCCGCAACGGAATCTCATGGCCGGGGGACAATTTATCCCAGCCCACTTGAGTTCGATATAGCGCAGGCGCCTGCACCTGAGCCCATTCCCCGGCATACTTATCAGCTAGCACCTTAGGCACTGTGTGCGCAAAGGACGGGAGGATTACCTCCTCCCCTCTAGGAGCAGCTAAAACGAAAGCCGGGGGCAATCTGCCTCCGCCAACAGAATATCATAGGTAGCGGTCAGATTATCCCCAAAAAAACCTTGAATTGTGCGTTGTATGTCACCTTCAATGTGCATGACTATATTATATAGTCTATCAGGGGGAGACACTCGAGTGTCAGCAGTTTCAATATTCACAAATATATCAGTTGCTGTCGCCACCAGATATGGACGCAGTGCTTGTCGCACTACTGTAACTTCCGCCGAGCTGTCTAGCAGCGTTAGCGCCCATGTCAGGTTCTGAAGCTGCGTCCGTACCATCTGAGGCATACCTCGCTGTCAGTGCAGCAACTTTTGTCTTCTGAAACGGGGGTCTTTGACGTGCAGAGTCTTCTTGCTTGCCTTTGCCGTCAGTCGGTCGGGACTGCTCACGTGGCTGTGGTGCACCCCGACTTTTGCCACCGCCTCCGCCACCGGACTGTGAAGCCGATGTTTCCTGTGAAGAATGAGGAGAACGTTGGTCAGAAACCTGAAATCGATCAGGTGACTTAATAGTAGCACGATCACGCAGATCATAAGTGCGCTCACTACTTGACTGATCTGGAGAGGCAGGACGTGACCCCTGTTTCTGTTGCTGCTTTTCCTGCTTTTTCGCCCTCCAACTTTGTTTTGGAAAATTAGGGCGATCGTCCTTACCAGACGAATTTGCCTTCGTCTGCTGAATCAAATCAGGATTCTTCACAGTTGGTTTAACACCTAAGGCGCTACGACCAACTTGTCTATAGGCGTTCGCGATAATTTTCGCGAATTCCCTCGGCTTGTCGTCTTCGTTCACTGTCTCTAATTTATTAAGCACCTGGAATTGCATAGCATCTCCTTTGAGGTTGCCCATGATCATGGTAGCAACCAAATCGAAAACACCGACAAGCCGCATTCCTAATTCAATAGCAGCCTCCGCACCATGATTCTCTTGAACACGTTTAATCACGGAGGGCAGTACCGACAGAGACGGAGTGCCAAAGCACTTCGAGTATGTCGCTGCAAAGACCTTACCCCAGTTTTCGCAATCTGCCATATCTGGGACTAAGTCTTTAGGCAAAGCAATGGTAAGGATCCTGTGCTTCTCCACAGGAGATGTACGCGGATAAACCGCTTCTATTTGATCAAATTTCTCAGCAAGCCAATAAGGGAAATCATCCCTATTCTGGGGTCGCTTGTCCACTACCGAATTGACCATAACAGGACTAATAACCACCGCGTGGTGGTCCGTAGGTTGCCCCGCAACAGCAGTAGCGACCACCTGCACATTGCGCGACACGTACTGCACCAGAGCCCTATGCACTGTAATAAGGGCAGTGTGCAGTACACGCAACTGATCCACCGTTACCTGCAGGTAGCGGGGATGAGGCGTATATCTGGCTAACACCGGCCATGTGCCCCTGCGATTGACAAAGGGCCCATTCTCGCCGGTGTAACCGCATGGGGAAGGGCGCCATTAAACCAAATGTTATGCTGCCAGGCAGAAATAGGAATTTCTTGAGTCCTATATGGCGTATAGTTGGCTGGTAGCGCCGTGGGAGTATAAGAGTGGTATGTATCATCGTCTTCACTCACCGCCGGCAAAGTAACCCAAGAGTAGAATAACTCAAACGGGAACAACGCATTGGCACTTACTACAAAAATCACAGCCATCGTCTGACACCCCATACTGCGCCAGATGACGTTTCAGAGGTGCCCGGCTATGAGCCGCAATCTCGACCGCCATTAGGACTCCAACAGTAAATCTACAATAAATCAGTAGCACAAGGGTTCAGATTAAATAACCTTTTTAATGATCAAGCTTGAATGAACCTATTTAGTCGAAACACAGGTAGGTTAAACCGTCACTCCCATTATCCGGAAACCAGAGTGAGGGTGTTGTGGACTAATATAAGCACTACTAAGGCGTCTCAAATCAATAGACCAAACGTTAGGTGCGCCATGTTGCAGGGATTCTGCTTATGCGCAGAACTATGCGCAGGAACCCAGGCCCTCAGTGAATTGCGGTGTACCAAAAACTCACCTCAGAACCCAGAACCCCTCATCCGGCCAGCATCAGTGCCCCATTCGTTATCCGAGGTTTAACTCGGCGGTCCCAATGTATAGACAACCCAGAACAAGCGACTTAGTATATTTCTCAGGAATGGTGGGAATCAGAAATACCTTTTCGTAATTATTCTCGTACCAGTCCACAACAGAATAAACAGAGACACGGGAAAAGTTTAAAGAGTTTATTTTATAAACCTCGTGTCCTAATATGCAGCAGTTTGGCTAACATTAGCAGACAAACGATTAAAATCAAAACCATCAGCATAGTTACAATACCATAGAAAATGAAAGAAGCAATCATACTAAAATGACAGTGGCACTAGGCCACATTCCTTTCTCTAACACACTAATAGTATTATCAGACTAATAAAAGGTCTCTAGGCTTGAATGGGGAACCCCATACCGTATAGATCAGCTCAGAGAGGTCACATCACAGGATCAGCTATGCTCTGCTCCTAGGAACGCTCTTCTTCCGAATGTAATGAAGACATGTAACACTGCAATATTAAAAACATTCGACTTTCAGGTATTTGCAGCTGCGTGCGTGTTATGGCTAAACTAGTGGGCCGATCAACCTGAACTCAACAACATGCACCGTCTAGCGACCCAGACTGTTTCTGTTACACTGTGTACAGACCAAGGTCGCTATTCACTGTTTAAGATGTTAACAACAGACCGTTCTCATGTGAAGCAAAGTCGAGTAAGCAGTTCTCAATTTAATAACATGTGACTACAGTGTCGTGTGCAAAAGCAGCAAAAGCGGCAAGATGGCTTTCTAACATTTAACGCGGTTATGCTAACTTAGCGTTGTACATAGGTAGATAACGATCTTCACTACAGTCTTTACCCTTCTCCCCACCCTTATCAGAGTATTTAGAATCCTGCTTCTTGGAGTCACCACCTTGGTTCTGAACCTTCTGCCTCACCCTGGTTCTGACCCATTTGTCTGCCTTCTGGCCCAATTCTTGGGGAGAGGTCAGATTAGAGTCCACCAGGTACTGATGCAACAACTGATTTAGACAAATATTAAGGATCTGCTCCCTCGTAATTAAATTATACAATCCTTTAAAATCACACACTTTACTGCCAAGTAACCAGCCTTCCAGAGCCTTAGTAGCACAATCTACAAAGTCGACCCAGTCTTGAGTCTTTGCCTTTTGGGTGTCTCTGAACTTAATCCTGTATTGTTCAGTGGTTAAGCCAAACCAATCAATCAGAGCACTCTTCAAGACTGTATAGTTATCAGCATCCTCTTCTCTAACAGTGAGGAGCTTGTCTCTACCTTTGAGTGCAAAGGAGAGCCACAAGATTGCTGCCCACTACTCCTGAGGGACCCTCTATACTTTACAGACCCTCTCCAGTACAGTTATCCATTTGTGGATGTCATCCCCACTCTGGTAGGGAGGGACAATCTTGTTCAGGTTCCTATGGTCATGAGTATGTTCTCTACCTCTAGGGACACTGTTGCTGCCACCATGGGACTCTAAACCCAACTTTTTAGAAGCTTTCTGAAGCTCCAGGGATTCCCTATACAAGGCCAATTGCTTTCTCTTGATTATGAGCTTAGCTCTCTCAAAGTCAAGCAGTGGGCACTTCCTCTCATAAGAGGACTCCCTTCGATGAGAGACAGTAGTCCTTTGAGAAACAGAGGTCCCTACAGAAGTACCAGAATGATTAGATTCCTGAGAATGAGATCTGGACCTTCTTGGTAAACTGTTAACCCTTCCAGGTGGGGTAAAGAGAGGGCCACTGAGGCCTTCTCCCTCACCTTCAGGAAGAATTGGATTGTCCAGGTTAGAATCTTCTTGATCCTCCTGATCAGCATCAGAGTCTAGGTCCTGGATGTTTTCACTTTCCTCTTCTGCTGCCCCACCCAACCTGCCTGCCTCATCAGACCCTGGGGTCCTTCTGAGGTCATCTAAAAGCAAAGACTCTATTAGGTGTTGAGTTCTAGGGGTTTTCCCTGTCTTCAATTTCCTAGCAGTACACATACTCCTCACGTCTTGGAATGGGATATGGTCATACTTAGTTGCCAGAGGCCCACTGGCTTCTGCTCTTGAAGACATACTAGTGTTGTGTGGTGTTGCCCCTACCTAACCTAGTGGGAACTACTAAACTCTCTTGAGTTGGAGAAAGGGTGTGCTAGACCCCTGGCTTACCCAACTCTAAGTTCAGTAGAACTTACTTTATTCTAGTCTTGATTATATGTACCTATGTACCTATAGTGGTTTTCAGTTAGTCTCTCAATGAGATTATCTGGTAAAGCAATAGCAAGCTTGAATCCCACCGCTGCCACCAATGTGAGAAGTTGGCCTGGTATATGCTGTTCACTAATTAAAGTGGGCACCTTGTACCAGTCCAAACAACCCTTAGTGATGATTAGGTTAAAGACAACCTTTATTGAAAGGTATCCTAGTGGTAGCTATGGAGAGCAGCCTTCAGGCTAAGTCTCGAAGGAATGTAAAGCAGCTTGGTTTACCAGATAATAACCTCTTGAATGATCAAATGAAAGGAGAACCACACAAGGTATATATATAAAATATATGTATTTATTACTAAACACTCTCTACTAACCTCTTCATGAGATTAGAGAACAAGGCACACAATATTAATACACTAGAACGACAGTGAATAGCACAATACACAGTGGGCCCCAGGGGGAGACCAAACCATATATTAAGAAAGTGGTATAACAACCACGACTTGACTAGACACAGTGCCTAGAGCAGGTAGAATCGCTGGGACCCCAAGGAACCACCCAAGGTAGTGACACAAGGGACCCAAAGGGGACGCATGCAGTGGAAGAACACAGCCACGAGCCCCATACAATCCTATGGGAAAGTCGCGGTTGGATTTTCAGAGCTTAAGGACACTTAGGAGAGGACGTGGAGCAAACCCTTTCAAACTTAGAAAGTTCTAAGGCCAGCACCCACGTGAGCACCGGAGTACTCGTTTTACCTCACCCAGGGCAGCCGGGTGCATAGGTGTCAAATGGTGTCAGGAATCCTTATCGTTTTCAATGGTGTGATGCTGCAAAGTGTTGCTGCCGTGAAGAGAAAAAGTGTCCGGTGTGATCCAAGCCTGGATCGGAGCTGAGAAGAACCTGAAAGCAGAGGGAACAGAGTCTGGGTCACTTGCCAGTGACCAGGGGCACGAAAGACGATTGTCCACCGATGTCGGGTGTTTCAGGTGCAAAGAGGTGAAGCTTGACGAAGGATGTCGAGTGCTGGGGGGTCAGTGTCCGGATTGGAGAACAACAAGCCTTGGCAACTGCAACCCACGCGGTCAGAGAAAAGATGCTCCGGTGTGGACCAGCAAGGTCCTGTGGACTCCCCAAGCAATGGAGAGTCAGGGAACATCTAGAGCAACCAGGAAAGCCCACCGAAAGTTAAAGTACCCTTCTCAGGGACCCACAGGTCAACAGACAATGGATCGCGAAGGGACCTCGAGACTACTAGTGTGGAGGTATGATTCCAAGGTGTTTGACACCAAACACGACATGTTTCCATGCAGCCGTTTTAAAGTAAGCATTTACCGCGAGGTTATAATGCACTTAAGAGTATATGGTTGGCTGCATCACAAACAACACCGGAATAGAGGTTCCGAAAGCTGCAGAGGGGCTCTGCTCATGCATGGGCACCCTCTCACATAAAACCCAGCGCCCTGCCTTCAGGATTGATAAGGCCTGCCATAGGGCTGACTGATAGGTTTATATGTACAGTGATATGGATAGATATAGTGAACCTATATCTAAGTAAGGGGTGCATACACCACCTTACACAAGCTGCTGTAGCAGACCTATGGTGTCATTTTGAATGGTTAGGTTATTGACAAAGGATGAATTAGAAAAGGAAGAAGAGTTTATGACCCAGGACTTAGCCTTGTGGGATGCTGATTGGTAGCAGTCTACGGTTGGAAACAAAGAAGCCCGAGAGACTTAGGGGTCTATTAGCATAGTGGGCGGATCGCCACCGCCGGCCCGGCGGTGGCGATCCGCCCGCCATATGACCCATCTTCAACCCCCGCCATATTAGCATGGCGAGGGGCACCGCGGCGGACAGAAAGACCGTCCGCCGCTTTTGCGCCGGTCGGATTCCCAGCCTGACGGAAAAGGCCTTCAATATGGTGGCGGTGCCTTGCAGGCACCGCCATCCATATTAGGATGTGCCATTTTCAGGACCTTTCCATGGCGGAGACTCCGCCATGGAAAGGCATGCAGAGTTCACTTTGGGGGCCCGTAGTGGGCCCCAGGGGTGTGGGAGGGTGGGGGGCTGCACTTGGAGTTTACCCATGATACCCCCAACATTGGCATACACAAGGTGGCAGGCACCGCACAGTGCCTGTCACATTGTGCATGCCAATGCACAACATGCATATATTCCATTGTGGCAGGTGCTGCTTACAGCACCGCCCGCCACAATGCAATATACGCGGGATGCCACTGCCACCGTGGCGGTGGCATCCTAATTGCCATGGCGGGACCACCGCACCTCTGGCGGTCAGTCCTGTGTACCGTTACGGTGGCGGGCGGACAAAGTCTGCCAGCCATCATAATGGACCCCTTAGAAGCAAGATCAAAGAGACAGGAGGAAAACAATGTGAGAGCTCAGTATGAGATCCTTAATTGGTTAGAGTGAAAAGTGTCATGAGGTGATTAACTGTATGCCATGGCAGCAGAGAGGTTGGGAAGTATGAGAATAAAACTGAGGTGATTGTTGTGGGCAGATGTCATGAAGTTAGACATAATAGAGAGCAGTTTCTTCCCCGTGAATACTGATTGATGGGGTTCAAGCAAGTTCAGTTATGCAGTTAGAAACAAATAATTCTTAATTTGATTTGGAAGACTGGAAACAGAGAGACAGGGAATTGGTGAGGTTTGAGGGGTTAGTGCTGGGTTAATGAATAAGAATAGGGCAACTGAAGGTTAAAAGCAGGGAAGACTTTTTCTCGTGTTGAAATAGTGATTCTAGACCGACATCAGGTATGAGAGCACATGAGGGGAGTGACTTAATCTTTTGAGTGCTGAAGGCCTATGATGGTACACATGAACGTTCAAAATTTGGAACTAACTCAGTGAGACTGATAGGTTACAGAGATGTAAACCCACTGAAAGCCCCATATGGCATAAACATATGAACACCTTCACAATCACAGCCTAAAATGCCATTCAAAGAAAGGAAAGTGAGAGAGAATAAACCAGATCCTTATCTATCTAGCATCTGGATTCAGACTAAAGACCGGCACAGAAGACCAGGTCTTTCTCTTTTTGATGGCCAAGTGGAAGACTCTGGACATTGATGGGAAGGGGCAATCTTTGTTGCATACTTCGCCCTTTGAGCCGCCTTTAATTTGGTACCCAGAAGGAAATTATGGGCGGTACTTTCCGGGTTGGGAATTCACTGTAGCCTGCTCAATATCATAGTGCACCTCCACAAGGAAAATTTGCAAGGGGTAGTTGGGGCCCCAACGGTAAACTAACCAAGTAGATTGCTATTGGTAAGGGAGTCCGCCAGGGTGGTGTTCTGGCCCCTACTCCTTTTCTCCTAGACGTGAACAATTGCCTTGAGTTCTTGACAAACTGTGCAAACGACTCCTTAAACTTAGTTGGCCAAAAGGTTCTGTCCCTTTTCTTTATGGATGATACCCTCCTTCTATCTAAGAGAAGGGCTGATTTGCAAATCCTTGTTGATAGATTTAACCTGTTATGTGAGCTACACGGACTGGAAATCAATGCCCTTAAAACAAGGTAGATGACCTATTGTAAAGAGAAGAACATTAATGATATTGTCAACGTGGGGAAGGAATCCATGGAGAGGGTTAGGAATTTAAGTACCTGGTGATCAGCTTGTCAGACTCTGGACCGTGATGCCCCCATATCTCTAAGAGATCCCTATTGATAAGCCATCAGGCTGCAGCCATTGTCAGATTTGCAAAAATACCCCATGGCACCCGATTATCTTAGCAGTAGAGTTCTACAAAGCCAAAGTTAGGAATGCAGCCTTGTATGGTGTGGAATTATGGTCCACTGTTCCACGGTTTTCCTGGGAGTCGGCAAGAACAACTTTATAAGAGCTCTTATGTGCATGGGAAGAGGTACCCCCTTAGTCCCACTTCGGTTAATCTCGATCTTAAATCTGTCTCAGAGCTGGCCAGATTGAGGCCTATCCTCTATTGGGTTCATTAGGTATAACCTCCTGCCAATTGCTGTGTTTAACTCAACATGGTCATCATCACATTATAAGTCCACCTTGTGTCCAACAAGTAAACTTGCCAACGAGACTGAATAGGTCTTAATTTTTTTCTGTGCAAATTACTCTAAACCAAGAGCCAGGGTGATAGTATCCATGCTCCGTCTTTTGTATATGATGAATCGTGTAAACGATTTCAGAATTCGTAAATATGATTCTAATAGGGTGACAGTGATTTAGTCTCTAAATTGTTCTTTTCTGCATGGTTAAAGAGACAAAAAGTAACTGCCAGCCTCTCTATGATTAAATGAATTGAGCGTTTGCACGTGCTCATTTTATTCCTGGTTTGAAGTTCATGGTTGTTGAGTACAAGATGCAAGTCTTTATATTTCCTCTTTTATTTTATAGTGGTTCTTGATGAGTATCTGTGAGGAATTTGTTTTGTGAGTTTTGTCTGGATGGTTAATTGTTCTAATAGTTGTCTATTTATAGCTGTTGTATTTTTATCAATGTATTGCACTGTGTACCATACATTTTTGTACATTGTTTTTAACTTGTATCTTTCAATGAACTACTATGTTCGATCTGTCACTAAAGAAAGGAAGAGAGAGAATAAGTCATTTTTATTTATTTCCTAAGGGGCAACACAATGTCACTTTGATATACATGGTAGATTCAAGAAAGACTGGTCTAACCATATTGGGCTTGAGTTTTGTGGTTCTGGGACATCAGTAAAATATTGTTTCTTCTTTCTTTAGTTTCCTTAAGCTTTATGTGCTTGCATTACAGGTGCAGGACTGCGAAGCATGTTTTATATCTGATTATTTTAAATGATTTAATAATATATTATTATTTTATACACTGTAGAGAATCTGGGAATATTAAAATTATATTTGATTTTTTGGAAGTGTCAAGTCTATCACTGATTGGTAAAATTGCTGATGCATGTGTACTATCATATTTATCACTGTTATCTACAGACACTAAACTGTAAAATACTTTGACACATCAGTCTCCTTTTCCAACAAGTCATTATTGATAGCAGGTCAGCTGCTAAAAACTCCAGGCTTTAAATATTCAATGCAGGGTGTAGGTACAGGGGCCTGTGAAAAAATAGTGCTGGTACTATTCACTTGGGATAGTGGCGAAAACATGACACAGGACTTTCCACATACCAAAAGACATCACAGCTGCATGGTATCCCATTGTTATGTGTGATACCTTAAGGTAATCCTGGCCTTTTACCCAGCTGCACGTTACTCCTGGAGTGTCTGCGCCCACAGTTACAATGTTAACAGCAACATTTCTAGTCCCAGTATACAATGTGATGTCTGTTAAAAAGAAAGGACTGACTTAAAGTGAGATATTTGCCATGGGGACATTTGGCAGCTGTGAATGTCCACACAACAGCAGCACCACCTTCATGTAGTCAGGCAAAGAGTACAGATAAGTAGCGGTGAGCATTCTTAAAACATCAACTTTCAGGTGGCCTGGAATGCAGGGCTACAAATTAATATGGTATCATTCAAACTTTTAAAAGTTTCACAAGGTACTATGAGTTGAAAGTGTAACTGAATGACACCGGAATAAGTCCAGGAATGTATTTATTATAACATTTAAATCTAGCACTCTTACTTTTTAATGTATTATTAGTCCTGTAAACCATACAGATTCCTGACAGAGTGAGGGCCTGATTACGAGTTTGGTGTTTCCAAGACCGCCGTTGCGGCGGCGTAAGATTCACCAACGACGACTTGGCATTCCGCCCGCTGTATTACGAGTTTGCCGGTTTGCTGAATAAAAAACCGACGGCAGTTGGGGAAAAGCAGCTGTCACAGGGCAATACAGAGAAGTTCCCCACCGTCTGAATTATGTGTTGGCTTTCCCATGAGCCGACCATGGTGGTGGGACCACTTATTTCCAGTCGGCGGAATCGAAGGATTTGGGGTACATACTCACCCTTTTGTGTTTCCTCCCTCCAGTCACCGATGTGGATACCTTCCTCGAGGGCTCCCCTCCACAGGAGCTTATTGACCCCCGATGAAAACGACCCTATTGGCCCCGAAATCTAGATAAGTTTGTTTTGCAGTATTTAGTCATTGACTGGATTAGGCACATATGGTCCAAACTCCAGCAATGTGAAAGTACTGGTAGTAGGTATTGTTTCACATGTTATTCATATGTGCACACTGCAGTCCAAAAATACACACCTACATTGACACAAATGAAAAAATTGACACTGCCATCAGAAACACCACTGCTGGCCTATCGGTAACATCCCACCTGCTACCGCAGCGGTATTCTAGGGAAAACTACCGCAGTGGGCGGGTGGTTGGACTGCCAAACTCATAATAAGGCCCAGTGTGAGAGGTAATGAAATGTGAATGTGAGTGAGAGTGCAATGCTTAAAACTGTTTGAAATACATTTATCAGACTCACTGCCAATGGAAAGACACTACATACCCTGTAATTAAGACTCCTTTAAATTAAATATGTGCTTTATAACAATCGCTGCAAAAACATGTTTTCTAAATATGGGGAAAACACCATCTATGTCTATTTTAGGGGGAAGACAGATGAATAAATAATGATAAACACTGATTTCAAAATGTTAGGAAAACACAGAGAAAATACCACTGAAATACACAAAAAATAAACACTGAAACCAGGACAGCTTACTCATTGCCTACCTGCACTTAGCTTGAATCCTGATAGTGAATGATGTAAGAGAAGGTAGAGAGAATGACTGATTAGTAGAAATGTAAGAGGAGGGAGGTGGGCTACAGGTGAGTAAGGCAAAAAAATATGAGGCAAAGTTAACAGTTGAGTATCAGGAATATGTGGCAAGTATGCTAGGGCGAGTCAGGAGAGTATTATGTGGGAGAGTCATTAAGGGTGGGGGCATTGGAAGGAGATTAAGTGCCTGATTATTAATTTGCAGTGTGGGAGTGGAGTGGCATGCCACCACCCCACTCCCACACTGCCAAACTCCACCATCGACTGCCAGCCAGATTATCAATTGTAATCTGGGCGGGCGGTCCTGCGGCAGTTGGCCCACAGCAATGCCTTTCAAAGACTCATAGGAGAGCCTATAGAAAATCAGCTCCATGGGACCGCCAAAGCGCGTCCCAGCATGATATGGACTGAAAAGTCAATGCCATGCCGGAACTGGTGATGTAGAAAGACGGGGGGCACACCATGTGCCCCACCTGCATGCATCCCCATGCACCAATGGGTCCTGTAGGTCCCCCTTAGTTTCCTCACCACTACCCTTTCCATGGAGGGTCACCACCATGAAATGGAAGGCAGTGAGGAAACTCATAATATGCTTGGTGGTGCAGCAGCTGCACCGCAAGCATATTGTGGCCTCAGACCGCTGCAAGACTGCTAGAGGATTCCTGGCAGTAGCAGCAGTTCTATGGCAGTCCAACTATCAAAGACTTAGGTGCCGATCACAATTCGGCAAAAACCGGGTACAAACCGTCGGACGGAGCATATTCTCCGTCCGACGCGTACCCGGTCGAAAAAATATACAAACCTGGAATTACGATTCGCACGGAAATCCCATTTCCGTACGAATCGTACAAAACCCCGACCGACGAAAATAAACATACAAATGCGATCCGGGAAAGCGCCGACCTGACGTCGGGACGCACGCAGCCTGCCATTCACGAACCAGGAATTACGATTCGCACCGACGTCATCCCGCACGGTGAATATTTTCCAGCTGCCAAAAACTGCCGGGAATTCAGGACGACGCGAACAAGGAGTACGAGTACACGACGGACAGACAGGACGACGCGAACAAGGAGTACCCGTACGCGACGGACAGACATGGACCCGAACCTACGTGTCATCCCGGCCCTCATAGCAGTCCACCTCCTCTACAGGTTACGACGCAGACGCCGCAGAAGGTCAGAACAACAAAGGGAGGGGGGAAAGGGGGGGGGCAGGACCAGGGGCAGGCCACAAAACCCCCACCATAGTCACACAGCACACATGCCATGGACATACCTGACTCCCAGGCCCTGGTCACTACGAGGGGGTGGGGCCGTGTCCAGCTAAGCCAGCGACCGCCACAATGGAAGTTCTTGATGACGCGAACCTGCAACACAACCAGACAGGTACGTCCCGTACCCACGCCTCAAGAGCGTGGGTACGAGTCGTACCACGCCCACACCTACGTAACCCCAACAATGGCGGGACGGCTTGTACCCACGTGGCAAAGGCCTGGGTACGGCCCGCACAAGCATCACATAGCGTGGGGACGGATATGTACGGACCGTAGCCCCACCCCGTATGCATGGAGCGGACCCCCCACCCCAACAGTGCAAGTACGACACGTACCCCCACCCGCGGACGTATGGAGCGTACCCCCCACCCGAACAGTGTAAGTATGACACGTACCCTCACCCGCGTAAGTATGAAGTGTACCCCCACCCCAACAGTGTAAGTACGACACGTACCCTCACCCGCGGACGTATGGAGCGTATCCCCACCCCAACAGTGTAAGTACGACCCGTACCCTCACCCGCGGACGTACGGAGCGTACCCCCCAGCCCAACAGTGTAAGTACGACACGTACCCTCACCCGCGGACGTATGGAGCGAACCCCCACCCCAACAGTGTAAGTACGACCCGTACCCTCAACCGCGGACGTATGGAGCGTACCTCCACCCCAACCGTGTATGTATGACCCGTACCCTCACCCGCGGACGTATGGAGCGTACCCCCACCCCAACAGTGTAAGTACGACCCGTACCCTCACCCGCGGACGTATGGAGCGTACCCCCCACCACAACAGTGTAAGTACGACACGTACCCTCACCTCGAATGCATGGAGCGTACCCCCCACCCCAACAGTGTAAGTGCGACCCGTACCCTCACCCGCGGACGTATGGAGCGTACCCCCCACCCCAACAGTGTAAGTACGACACGTACCCCCACCTCGAATGCATGGAAATAGGAGAGGTGGGTGCAGAGTCCTCCCAGCAGTGCCCAGAGACAGGAGGGGTGGGTGCAGAGTCCTCCCAGCAGTGCCCAGAGACAGGAGGGGTGGGTGCCTATCACTCCCAGCAGTGCCCAGAGACAGGAGGGGTGTGTGCAGAGTCCTCCCAGCAGTGCCCTGAGACAGAAGGGGTGTGTGCAGAGTCCTCCCAGCAGTGCCCTGAGACAGGAGGGGTGGGTGCAGAGTCCTCCCAGCAGTGCCCAGAGACAGGAGGGGTGGGTGCCTATCACTCCCAGCAGTGCCCAGAGACAGGAGGGGTGGGTGCAGAGTCCTCCCAGCAGTGCCCTGAGACAGGAGGGGTGTGTGCAGAGTCCTCCCAGCAGTGCCCTGAGACAGGAGGGGTGGGTGCAGAGTCCTCCCAGCAGTGCCCAGAGACAGGAGGGGTGGGTGCCTATCACTCCCAGCAGTGCCCAGAGACAGGAGGGGTGGGTGCCTATCACTCCCAGCAGTGTCCAGAGACAGGAGGGGTGTGTGCAGAGTCCTCCCAGCAGTGCCCTGAGACAGGAGGGGTGTATGCAGAGTCCTCCCAGCAGTGCCCTGAGACAGGAGGGGTGGGTGCAGAGTCCTCCCAGCAGTGCCCAGAGACAGGAGGGGTGGGTGCAGAGTCCTCCCAGCAGTGCCCAGAGACAGGAGGGGTGGGTGCCTATCACTCCCAGCAGTGCCCAGAGACAGGAGGGGTGGGTGCCTATCACTCCCAGCAGTGCCCAGAGACAGGAGGGGTGTGTGCAGAGTCCTCCCAGCAGTGCCCAGAGACAGGAGGGGTGGGTGCCTATCACTCCCAGCAGTGCCCAGAGACAGGAGGGGTGGGTGCCTATCACTCCCAGCAGTGCCCAGAGACAGGAGGGGTGGGTGCAGAGTCCTCCCAGCAGTGCCCTGAGACAGGAGGGGTGTGTGCAGAGTCCTCCCAGCAGTGCTCTGAGACAGGAGGGGTGGGTGCAGAGTCCTCCCAGCAGTGCCCAGAGACAGGAGGGGTGGGTGCCTATCACTCCCAGCAGTGCCCAGAGACAGGAGGGGTGGGTGCCTATCACTCCCAGCAGTGCCCAGAGACAGGAGGGGTGGGTGCAGAGTCCTCCCAGCAGTGTCCAGAGACCGGAGGGGTGGGTGCCTATCACTCCCAGCAGTGCCCAGAGACAGGAGGGGTGGGTGCAGAGTCCTCCCAGCAGTGCCCAGTCACAGGAGGGGCGGGTGCCTAACACTCCCAGCAGTGCCCAGAGACAGGAGGGGTGGGTGCCTATCACTCCCAGCAGTGCCCAGAGACAGGAGGGGTGGGTGCAGAGTCCTCCCAGCAGTGCCCAGAGACCGGAGGGGTGGGTGCCTATCACTCCCAGCAGTGCCCTGAGACAGGAGGGGTGTGTGCAGAGTCCTCCCAGCAGTGCCCTGAGACAGGAGGGGTGGGTGCAGAGTCCTCCCAGCAGTGCCCAGAGACAGGAGGGGTGGATGCCTAACACTCCCAGCAGTGCCCATGGAACGCAAAGGGTGGAGTAGCCACAGATACCATGCCCACAAATGTCAGTCAGGTGCACAAAGACCCTGCAGTACATGTACCACATGTGTGCGAGGCTGGGAGTATACGCATGCATAGGGCCAAAAAGTAAACATGTCCACATGAAGTCATGTCAATAGTCCACATACACAAGTACAATGACTACCAAGGATGCCACGAATGATGCAGGTGGAGAATGGCTCAGCATGCATGTGCAAAGTTGAAGGACTCCGTCACACACCCAGCTAATGTACACACAGCTCTGCGCTAAAGTCAGGGGACACCCTGCAGGGAAGAAGTCAGGGTACACAGAGGAAGGAATACACCTTGGGACAATTGCAACATGCAGCAACTGCTTACATGAATGGAGAAAGCTAGCTAACACCGTGTGATGGCACACAGATCCCAGGGTCCCCCCTATGAGCAGCACACTACTACATTTCCCACACACCCAACACATGAACACCACCCACAACCATGTAGCAGCCCCACCAACAGCAATGCCAGCAAAGCAGGAGTGTTCCAAGGGCAAAAAATAAATAGCTTTATTCAGCATGATCCAAAAACTGGTATGTAGTAAGTTCAATATTTACAAAGCCCATAGGGCAGTCCAGGAGTCACAGCTGGATGGGGGACACAGTGGGATGTGTGTCCCCTAGCTTGCCTGCACAGTTACAAGCCGTTGTCTTCCACAGGGGTGAGGGCATCATGTTGGGGGGAAGGAACAGGCACCGCAGGGACAGGAGGGCGAAGGGTAGGCGACGTGGGTGCAGGGATGGAGGACTCCACCACAGGGGGTGGGGCAGGGCCAAAGGTGGATTCTAGGAGCGCGCTGCACACCTCGGCAAGGTCCTCCAGGGACTCCCCTGCACCCGAAGGAACCACAGGCCCCAAGGATGGGGGGGGTCAGAGGGATGGGTTGCAGCGCCACTGGGGGAGGGTGTGGACAGGGGGGGGGACTCAAGCACCCTGACCGTGGACTTCCTTGACCGCTTGCGGGGTGGTGTCACTGTGGGGCTCAGGGACAGAGCGGCCATGAAGGAGTCTTTGGGGGAGATCTGGCCAGGAGAGCTGAGGGGAGGGGATTTGGAGGGAGTGGATTTGGTGGAATGCGGACTCCCACTCTGGCTGCGTGTCACACGTTTGCCCCCCGACCCAGTGGGTGTGCCTACTTCACCCTGTGTGTGCGTGTCAGGAGGTGTGCGGCGGACCTTCCCTGCTGGTGTGGTGCCTGTGTCTGTTGTGGTGGGTGCATGCTTACGTCTGGGTGTATGTGGGACAGGCATGGGAGTGGGAAGTGTGGAAGGGGCAGGGGTAGGGGGTGGGACGTAGCGCTGCAGGAGACCCACTGCTGCAGTCAGTGTGGAGTCTATGGACCTCAGCAAGTTTCGTTGGTCAGCCTGCGATGAATGAATGCCCTCCAAGTATGCCTCCATGTTGTTGAGGACCTGGCTGTGGCCATGGAGGACATTAAGGATCGCAGTCTGACCAATCTGCAACTGCCGCTGGATGTCCACAGACTCAGCATTGGCGGCAGCAGTGGAGACAGGGGCAGGGGGTGCGGTGCCTGGCAGGAAGGAGACATGTGGTGACCGGGCACGTTGGGAAGGGACACGAGCACGTGGGAGGTGGCTGATGCCAATTGAGGGGGCGGTGCGAGATGTAGGGCTGCTGTCAGATGGTGGTGCAGCCACCGCCCACTCGGAGAGATCATCCTCGGACCCGTCAGCTTCATACTCTGTTGTGCCAGTCGACAGGTCCCCGGGTTCACTCTCCTCCGCCTCAGTCCCACTCGAAGTGCCAGCCCTGATGTCACCGCTGGCACTGGTGCTCAGTCCCTCCGCGCCGTCTGTGTCCATGTCTCCCTCCTTGTCCTCCGACGATGCTGTGGGCAGGGTGAAGAGACAGAAATTAATCATACACCTGTATACATATGTCACATGAGTCAAATCTACTTAGGTTACAGTGCATAGCCTGAAACAAAGGAAGAGTTACAACTACAAAACAAGGTACATATGTAGGCCCTGCAAGACACAGTTGTGTGACCCACCATGCCATGGAAAAACTATGGAGAGCATGACACAATAGCAAATGAGATGACATGGAATTTTGACTGAGGAGCAAGGCCCTGGGGACAATCCAGCACTGCATCTGCACCACACAGCGTGGCAGGAAATTGGGATGAGCAGGGACCATATCCAGGAACTAGAGGCACATGCAGCATAGGTAATACTGAGAACATGCCCACCCTGACTGGCACACTGCACCTTGAGTGTATGTCCAGACAAACATCACACACTGGCCAGTCCTAGCAAGGAGATTACAGGTCTTGACATGTAGGCCATGCCCGCACCACCCACCCCCTACATGAGACAAATCTGTGGAGACACAGGAAGTACTTACATCTCTTAGTCTGGGTGAAATACACATGGGATGCAATAATTCAATATTGCACACCAAATACCCAAGGTGCGCCTGTCCAAATAATCATGTACAAATGGGCATCATCAGATGATTGCAACAAGACACACAGGCAATGGCCACCGTGAGTATGTACTTGGAAAATCAGGTCAGGCTGGACAGTGGACACTTGTAATACATCTCACGTCAATATACATGGTGCCAGGGGATAAGGGCACAGAGCACAACCTATGCTGTAGACACAGAGATTGTCGACATTCTCGGATTACACACATGATACCTAGGAAAATATGCCCCTGGGGACAGTAGTGGCCACACAACTCCATGCTCCTGAATGGGAATGACTGCAACACACGCTAACATCCCTGCACTATGCGTAACGCACACTCATGCACATCATGTCACAGGCCACCACATGGGACATGCCTGCTGGAAGGCCTCGCACTCGAGAGACTAACTCCCATGTCTGGACTCAGCATTAGTGCCAACTGACATGGAACCCACAAGTCCAGAACTGGACAGGGCACAGGCAAGGTCACAAAACCTGTTACACACCACCCCCACACATGATGCTGCAGGCATTGTACGCTTGGAGAAGGTGTCAGGCTACATAACCTTGTGATGGAGTGACTACACACAGACCAGGGAACACATTGCAAGGAGGGGAAGGGAGGCAGGAGAGCACTGCAATACTGTGGGTAACAGGATCTGCACAGCACCATAAACCCTGGAAGTGTATCCATGGAACAGTGCACTTACAAATGCTGGTGAAACACAACAAACACACACATGTACCTACCCCCTTCCGGCTGCTGCATCTCCTGTAGGCGCCTGTCCAAGCCTGGAAAGACCACCGCCAGCACACGTTTCTGGATGTGGGAGAGACGGCGGCGCCCGTGGTTCTTATGACTCTCAGGTGAGTCCCCCAGCAGGACCCGTGCGATCCTCCGCGTCCAGCACCGGATATCCTGCCAGCGTTTCCTCACCTGGGACAGGTGCCGCCTCCGACCATCCGCACTCCTCACGGCGCTGACGGCGTCCAGCCATATCTGCTCCTTGGCAGAGGCGTCTACCTGTGAGGATGAACAAGTGACACTACATCAATACACCTGGCACATGTCACAGGGACACAGATTAGAACACATTTGCTGTTTACAACAAGGCATAGTGTGCATCCAACGCATTGCACCTTTGTCATAGGGACATGATCCTCTGGGGGAAGGCCAAAAGCAGTACGTGCCATTGAAAGGACACAGGTGGAATGAGGGCAACTACACAATCAATGAGCCAGGCTCACACTGTGCATCACACCCACCCCTCCTGTCTCTGGGCACTGCTGGGAGACTCTGCACCCACCCCTCCTGTCTCGGGGCACCCACCCCTCCTGTCTCGGGGCACTGCTGGGAGTGATAGGCACCCACCCCTCCTGTCTCAGGGCACTGCTGGGAGTGATAGGCACCCACCCCTCCTGTCTCTGGGCACTGCTGGGAGTGATAGGCACCCACCCCTCCTGTCTCTGGGCACTGCTGGGAGTGATAGGCACCCACCCTTCCTGTCTCTGGGCACTGCTGGGAGGACTCTGCACCCACCCCTCCTGTCTCTGGGCACTGCTGGGAGGACTCTGCACCCACACCTCCTGTCTCTGGGCACTGCTGGGAGGACTCTGCACCCACCACTCCTGTCTCAGGGCACTGCTGGGAGGACTCTGCACACACCCCTCCTGTCTCTGGGCACTGCTGGGAGGACTCTGCACCCACCCCTCCTGTCTCAGGGCACTGCTGGGAGGACTCTGCACACACCCCTCCTGTCTCAGGGCACTGCTGGGAGGACTCTGCACACACCCCTCCTGTCTCTGGGCACTGCTGGGAGTGATA
This sequence comes from Triturus cristatus, assembly GCF_964204655.1. Classification (NCBI taxonomy): domain Eukaryota; kingdom Metazoa; phylum Chordata; class Amphibia; order Caudata; family Salamandridae; genus Triturus; species Triturus cristatus. The sequence goes on along the minus strand of NC_140585.1, from coordinate 1,269,547,208 downwards.
GGCACCCACCCCTCCTGTCTGTGGGCACTGCTGGGAGGACTCTGCACACACCCCTCTCATGTCTGGGCACTGCTGGGAGTGATAGGCACCCACCCCTCCTATCTCTGGGCACTGCTGGGAGGACTCTGCACACACCCCTCTCATGTCTGGGCACTGCTGGGAGTGTTAGGCACCCGCCCCTCCTGTGACTGGGCACTGCTGAGAGGACTCTGCACCCACCCCTCCTGTCTCAGGGCACTGCTGGGAGGACTCTGCACCCACCCCTCCTGTCTCGGGGCACTGCTGGGAGTGATAGGCACCCACCCCTCCTGTCTCAGGGCAATGCTGGGAGTGATAGGCACCCACCCCTCCTGTCTCTGGGCACTGCTGGGAGACATCAGGCATTACCCCCCCCTGGGACCCCCCCTACAGTACATAGCATGTGTGTCACACCTGGACACAATGGCAGAAGTCACAGTCACAAAAAAGGGACACAGTCTGTGCCAGTGGACACTGCACTCACCTAATAACCTGGTCGCCCATACAGCATGGGGTACCGTGGGAGGATCACATCCACCAAAGCCATGTTCTCCTCCAGGGTGAATGGCTGTGACCTCTCCACAGCCCTTGACATGGTTCCAGGGAATCAGTAGCAGCAGCTGGGTCGTGGAATACAGAGATGTGCAGGCAAGTGCTCCCTCATGGGACCTGGCTGCCTTATATCTGCCTTGCTGACCCATCTCATGCACAGGAGTACAGAGTGATTGGTCACTCACATTTGCATCCTATGTTTCCTCCAATCCCTTCAAACCTAGCAGTCTGTGGGTTCTCAATCTGTTTTTTTCTCCTGCATGATGTCAGCCCCACAAACACATTGCAACAAAGTAGATTCATTCCAACTGACTTCTGCTGTGCACCTTCCAGAACAAATTCAAAATTTGAACTTGGTCTCCATGACAACCAGCATGCATGTAGGCCTTAATACTTGTCCCTCATGTGTCCCCTATGTAATTCGGAGCTTCACACACAGGTACGGTGCGTTCCGGGGCCCTAGGGCACCCCAAATGCATAGCAACGGCCCGTACACGCGTGCCTACGTACAGGCGCGTGTACGGCCCGTACCACTACGTGTACGCATACGCGAGGACACCCATAGTGATAGGGAGCGTACAGGCGCGTGTACGGCCCGTACCACTACGTGTACGCATACGCGAGGACACCCATAGTGATAGGGAGCGTACAGGCGCGTGTACGGCCCGTACCACTACGTGTACGCATACGCGAGGACACCCATACTGATAGGGAGCGTACAGGCATGTGTACGGCCCTACCACTATGGGTGTTCTTGCGTCTGCGTACTCGTAGTGGTACGGACCGTACACATGCCTGTACGCTCACCATCACGATGGGTACACATACGGCAGCACTCCCATAGTGATATGGGAACGAACACAGGCCCTCTTAGCAGCAGTACGGCGGTTTTCACACATCACAGTGGTGACAGGCAGCACATACTTGTCCATGGATGGACATCAAGGCATTGTCTGTGCATTACTACATGTGTGGGGCACAGGTGTGACAGGCTGTGATGTGGAACATTACTCCTGAGTCAAGAAGGCACCAGATGTATGATGAGATGTGTGACGGTGCAATGTGTGCCAGCCATGCCCTTGACTCCTTGGACATGTGTGCATGTCGTACTGCACACTTGGGATGACCGACACTGGCATGGCACGGACACCAACACACGGAAGTGTCCCCTGATGCCCGGTACAGGGGTTACCACACCTGACTTGTCACTACCCACGGTGCACGATGTGACTATGTCATGTATGTGTGGGGGCTTCCCATTAGGTTGATGTTGGAGCACCCTCAAAAGCTGCAGCTGTTGCATCAACCAACATGTGTCTGTGTGTAGATTGACATTGCACACTGTTCCGCACACCATGCCACATGTGGTTTCGGATGTGAGGTGCGCATGTATCCATGGGACACGGAGTAGCGTGACAAGGACATGTCTGCATCCTCTCAATGAATGTGTGGTGAGTCATGACATGTGCACCTTCATGGCAAGGTGTGTGGGCTGTCCTAGTGTAATGTCATGTGACCTGTGGCTCGAGTGTTCCGCTACCAGTCTCTGCAATCGGCATCCTACTTCTGCTGATGTGTGGGTGTATGTCACTCCTGTCTTGCGTCTGGCTGTTCACTTGCACTGGGACACAGCTAATCCCATGGCATGGCATGGGGAGGTTCTCAATCTCCATGTGTAGCTGGGTCTAGGTAGGAGTGTCACCTGGCAGCCATATGTGTCCAGGGCATGTGGCACATACCTCACTCCGTATGTAGCATATGTGTATAGACAGATTAACATGTGCTCAGTACAAATTATTTGTTGTTGTGGTGCACTCACTCTTCCTTGTCACTTCCAAATTACTGCAGAGCGCCGCCTCTTCCCCGAGCAATGCCGGACTTGGCTGCCATGCGGGAGAATGATCGTATCCTGTGCTACCGCTTCCCACAACGGTTGATTCTGGAGTTGACGGCGAGACTGGCACCACACCTGCAACCGCTGCACAGGTATCCTACGGCACTGACACCCAAGCTGAAGGTAATGGCAGCCCTACATTTTCTAGCCACGGGTACCTTTCCAAATACCATAGCTCATGTTGGTGGCATGTCCCAGAGCATGTTCTGCCGTGTGCTGCATGATTTCTTAGAGGCCATGTTGATTCACCTGGATGACTTCATCAAGTTCCCAACCCCTGAACAGTTGACTGGGGTCAAGCGTGGATTCTATGCCCTGGGAGGGATGCCCCATGTCATTGGGTCCATAGATGGGACACATGTTGCTTTGGTACCACCACACGCACAGGAGGTAGCGTACCGCAATCGGAAGCACTACCACTCCATCAATGCCCTTGTGGTGTGTCTGTCCAACATGGTGATTTCACATGTCTGTGCTCGTTTTCCAGGATCAGCACACGATGCCTACATCATGAGGCGTAGCAGGGTGCCTGTAATGATGACGCAGCTGCGCAACGAACGAGCATGTGTTGTTGGTGGGTACAGTCTGTCTGTCCTGTATTTTGCATAGCCTACCGGCACGACCGCTTCACCAGTTCTAACGATGTCCATGTGCTTCCCATGTAGGGGACGCTGGCTATCCCAACATGCCATGGCTGATCACACCTCTCCGCAACCCCATCACGCCGGCCCAGCTCCGCTACAACACCGCCCATGGCCGGACAAGGCGAGTGATAGAGAGGACGTTTGGCCTGCTGAAGAGCCGATTCCGGTGCCTACACAAGACCGGCGGCGCGCTCCCATATGCCCTTGCGAAGGTCTGCAAAATCTTCATGGTCTGCTGCATGCTGCACAACATGGCAGTTGAGCAAGCTGTGCCACTCATCCTGGATCAAGCTGACCAGGACCATCCACCCGTGGAGGACGAAGGGCTTGGCAATGGGGCTAGTGATGTGGAGGATGTGGAGCCGCAAGAGGACATCCGGACTCGGCTCATATGCGACTTCTTTGCTTAGTGGTGAGTACCAGTGTCTGAGTGTGCACACATTGCTCCACGTGTGGCATGTGTTGTGATGTGTGTCTCCACCTGCATGTATGGCACGTGAGTCAGAGGTGTGTGTGGGTGTGTCACTGGAGTGATGGTGGTAGTGATGGTTGTATTTCCCCAGTCACAATTGTGACCTAGCATGTTGTCATCCATACATGTGTCGAGTACATGCACATGCAAGTGGCTGTGCTTTTTGTGGCTGACTTCTTGTGTGTCTCTCATCCCCAGGTACTTGCGCATGCCGTCTGCTGGTTGCATTGTTGTGGCACTGCTATTCCTCATGGACACGTCATCGTGTGCTGACTCAGCGTTACACGCACGGACAAGTTTGGAAGTCTCCTTAGGGTAAGGGATGCATCAGGGGTGTATTGGGTGTGGCAGTTGTTCACGATGTATGCACACTGCCCCTGTCGATGTTTGGTTCCTCTGCAACCATGTAGCATCACCATGGGACACAACATGCAGCTGTGTACACCTGAATAGATGGTCTGACTGGTTGACAGTCATCAGTGATGGGATAGTGGATTGTGATGATGGCATCAATGTGTGTAACACTGCCCTCGGACACATGCGGTTTGCATTGGCTTTACATGGTGTGGGACTTCTACATCAGCGGATCAATGGTGTATGGCAGTCTCTCCGTGAGCAGCTGTGGGTGTTTAGCTTTTAGCCGACAATTGTGTGCCAGTTCCATGGCTATCACGCATTAGTGCTGCAGAAGAGGGGTGCCAGTGTTGGACCCACATGTTACTCCACATGAAGTGGTCATGTGTACTTCAAGTTGCCTCTGCAATCCCGAAAACATGACTAATAAAGGTGTCCCTATGCCTCCAAGGTGCCTCTTCTCAGTCAATGCTGGTGTGTTGCCACGGTGCATCCAGCATGTCTGGCATGGTTTTCCCTGATAGTGGCTATGTGTCTATGTGTCGAGTAGCAAGATGCAAGCTGTGTGTGTGGGCTGAGACTGTGTATTGTGCATGATGTCCATGAGTGTGTGGGTATTGTGACATGTGCCATCCCCATGCATCCAACGTTGGCCAGGCCCCCATTCTCTGCATCCACCGGACTCAAGCTTGCAGGACATTGTTCTGCCACCTGTCTACACATACCTGGGTGCCCCCCAGGACACTGGACGAAATCCCTGACCTCTGCGCATGACTGTTGCTGTACTCAATGTGTCTGCCAGCACGGTTGTGCGGCCACCCCCTCAGCTGGTTGGGCCCATCACGGGTGTGTATGGTGCTCCATGTCTGTCTTGCCTAATACACTGTGACCCGTGTGTCCTGTGCCAGACTCAGGCCCCAGGGTGTGGATGGTTGAAGTCAAAAGAGTAGTCAGGCATGTTTAGACTTTACAAGACACATGTAAGGTAATAATGCAACCAGCAGGCATATTCTCTTCATGGTGTGATTTTTTATTTTTGGGGGGGAAGGGGGGGTATGACGTGAGGGGCTTTCCGGGAGTTTCGAATCCAAAGTTCAGTAGGGGAGTTGGTGTCCTTGCCATTGGAACTCCTCAGAGTCCATGCCACAGTCTTTGTCAACATTGGTCAGACAGTGACCAGCAAGGCCATGTGGCAGAGAATGTCTCTTGATGCTGTGATGCTGTTGCTCCAGTGGGCCAGGTGCCAAGCCAGGTGTCCTGGGAGATGGTGATGTAGCGCCGACCCTCACGGTCTTTTCCGTGGACGACCCGCCCTCCTGCGGGGACCCTCAGAAGCAGGCCGTGACGACGTCTGGGATGCTCCATCGGATGTATCTTCCTCCTCCTCCTGATCCCTCCCTGTGGGTGGTGATGTTCTACGCCTTCTGGCACTGGGAGGGTTGGCCATGTTGTCGGCCATCCGACGGAGTGTATCGTGAATTCCCGTGTACGCCGTCACGAGCTCAGCCTGTCCGTCCTCCATCCTCCGTTGGTGTTGCAGTAGACAGGCATGTAGCTCCGCATGTTGCTGGGCCTGCTGGGTCTTGATCCCCTCGAGGACGGACACAACCTGGGCCAGGCCCGTGGTGTCCTGCCGGTATGTGTCCAGGATGTTTCGGACATGGGAATATACCGGTTCCGCAGCCAACTGGTCAGGCTGGCGCCTCCGCCGTCCTCCACTCCCACCACCCCTGCCCACTTGCACCTGGCCTGCCCTTGTGGGCACATCGGGTCTCCGGGAGCCCTGAGGGGTGGCATTGGCGTTGTCGCCTGCCTCCTCCTGGGTGCCCGGGACACCGTGTCCCTCCTGGCCAGCCTGGCTGCTTTGTGGTGGTGGGGCAGGGATCCTGGGTGTCTCCTGGGATGTGGCAGGAGTGGGGGTGGTGGTTGGCCCCGTTGTACCTGACGCAGGTGCTGCAGGTCGTTGGACACCAGAGGGGCCAGGTTGGTCGGGGTCGTCCACAGAGTGGTGAGAGTCGTCGCTGCCGGTGGGATCGGCCTCCCGCAGAGCCGGGTCCTGTGAGTCTTCCCCCCCAGTGTTGGGGGGTGAACCACGAGGTTGACTTGTGTGTGAGAGAGACAATGTTAATTTTGTTCCATGCAACATCCATGTTTCATCAGTTTCAAAGTTGGCACATTTCCTCTTGGAATTAGGATCTGTCTTGCATTCCACTCACAGTGCACTTGTGCATGGGTGTGTCCCTTGGGCACCACTTTGGCGCCTTTAACTATGTGTGGCACAGTCTTACTTGCTGCCTCAAGTGTGACTGCACTCAGAGTGGGAAGGTGTGGCGAGCCGTGCATTGGCGCCTTCCGTGTTGCACTGTACCTGGGCACATGAAGTTGTTCCCCACACTTCAATGATGCAGGTAGCTGTCGTTGTGCTCGTGCACAGGTTGTGACATGGCCCTGTGTTTTGCCATGGAGGAGAGGGGGGGCTGCTGGTACTGGCCAACCTTGTCTACATGCACGCAGTCCACCTGCTAACGAGCAGACATTCCAACACACCACAAGGCTGATTTGCTCTCCCTGTGTGTCCCTCCCTCTCTGTCCCCCTCTCCCTCCCTCTGTGTGTCAGCCTCCTCCCTCTGTCCGTCTCCCTGTGTCTCCCTCCCTCTCTGTCCCCCTCTCCCTCCCTCTGTGTGTCAGCCTCCTCCCTCTGTCCGTCTCCCTCTGTCTCCCTTTCTCCCTCCCTCTGTCAACCTCCTCCCTCTGTCCGTCTCCCTTTCTTCCTCCCTCTGTCAGCCTCCTCCCTCTGTCCGTCTCCCTCTGTCCCCCTTTCTCCCTCCCTCTGTCAACCTCCTCCCTCTGTCCGTCTCCCTTTCTCCCTCCCTCTGTCAACCTCCTCCCTCTGTCCGTCTCCCTTTCTCCCTCCCTCTCTCAACCTCCTCCCTCTGTCCGTCTCCCTTTCTCCCTCCCTCTGTCAGCCTCCTCCCTCTGTCCGTCTCCCTTTCTCCCTCCCTCTGTCAACCTCCTCGCTCTGTCCGTCTCCCTTTCTCCCTCCCTCTCTCAACCTCCTCCCTCTGTCCGTCTCCCTTTCTCCCTCCCTCTGTCAGCCTCCTCCCTCTGTCCGTCTCCCTTTCTCCCTCCCTCTGTCAACCTCCTCCCTCTGTCCGTCTCCCTCTGTCTCCCTTTCTCCCTCCCTCTGTCAACCTCCTCCCTCTGTCCGTCTCCCTTTCTCCCTCCCTCTGTCAACCTCCTCCCTCTGTCCGTCTCCCTTTCTCCCTCCCTCTGTCAGCCTCCTCCCTCTGTCCGTCTCCCTCTGTCTCCCTTTCTCCCTCCCTCTGTCAACCTCCTCCCTCTGTCCGTCTCCCTTTCTCCCTCCCTCTGTCAACCTCCTCCCTCTGTCCGTCTCCCTTTCTCCCTCCCTCTGTCAGCCTCCTCCCTCTGTCCGTCTCCCTCTGTCTCCCTTTCTCCCTCCCTCTGTCAACCTCCTCCCTCTGTCTGTCTCCCTTTCTCCCTCCCTCTGTCAACCTCCTCCCTCTGTCCGTCTCCCTTTCTCCCTCCCTCTCTCAACCTCCTCCCTCTGTCCGTCTCCCTCTGTCTCCCTTTCTCCCTCCCTCTGTCAACCTCCTCCCTCTGTCCGTCTCCCTTTCTCCCTCCCTCTGTCAACCTCCTCCCTCTGTCCGTCTCCCTTTCTCCCTCCCTCTGTCAGCCTCCTCCCTCTGTCCGTCTCCCTCTGTCTCTCTTTCTCCCTCCCTCTGTCAACCTCCTCCCTCTGTCCGTCTCCCTTTCTCCCTCCCTCTGTCAACCTCCTCCCTCTGTCCGTCTCCCTTTCTCCCTCCCTCTCTCAACCTCCTCCCTCTGTCCGTCTCCCTTTCTCCCTCCCTCTGTCAGCCTCCTCCCTCTGTCCGTCTCCCTCTGTCTCCCTTTCTCCCTCCCTCTGTCAACCTCCTCCCTCTGTCCGTCTCCCTTTCTCCCTCCCTCTCTCAACCTCCTCCCTCTGTCCGTCTCCCTTTCTCCCTCCCTCTGTCAGCCTCCTCCCTCTGTCCGTCTCCCTCTGTCTCCCTTTCTCCCTCCCTCTGTCAACCTCCTCCCTCTGTCCGTCTCCCTTTCTCCCTCCCTCTGTCAACCTCCTCCCTCTGTCCGTCTCCCTTTCTCCCTCCCTCTCTCAACCTCCTCCCTCTGTCCGTCTCCCTTTCTCCCTCCCTCTGTCAGCCTCCTCCCTCTGTCCATCTCCCTCTGTCTCCCTTTCTCCCTCCCTCTGTCAACCTCCTCCCTCTGTCCGTCTCCCTTTCTCCCTCCCTCTGTCAACCTCCTCCCTCTGTCCGTCTCCCTTTCTCCCTCCCTCTCTCAACCTCCTCCCTCTGTCCGTCTCCCTTTCTCCCTCCCTCTGTCAACCTCCTCCCTCTGTCCGTCTCCCTTTCTCCCTCCCTCTCTCCCTCTCTCAACCTCCTCCCTCTGTCCGTCTCCCTTTCTCCCTCCCTCTCTCAACCTCCTCCCTCTGTCCGTCTCCCTGTGTCTCCCTCCCTCTCTGTCCCCCTCTCCCTCCCTCTGTGTGTCACCCTCTGTCACCTCAGCCCAGCTTCCTGGGCACACACTGTTAGCAGTTCTTTGAATGGCCCTTGGCTTGTTGCTGTGAGTTTGTTTGTGATCTCCAGGCACCCATTGGGTGTAGTGTGTGTGTCTGCGCTGCTGCTGTGGTGGTGTGTGCTGCCACTCTTTCACAGTGTTGGCTGTTCATTAGCTGCTGTAATGTGCAAAAACGTGCCTTCACCCCCATGTGTTAATGCAAGGCGTCCGCCATTTGCTGGCGAGTCTTTCCTGTGTGGGGACACAGTGTTAGTCTGGCTGTAACCTAGGCCATATGGGCAGAGGGCATTGTTGTCTGCTTCTGAGTTGCACTATGTGATTTTTGTGGCCCACCCTCCCGCCATCCGGCTTATCGTGTCATGTGTTGGTGTCTTCTGTGGCCTGTGACTTGACATTGTCCAGCTGGGTGCATAGGGCATGGTGGCGGCAGTGGCATGTGCGTGTTCATGGAGTGTGGTTGAGTCATGCGATAGCTTGGGGTGGTTGCGTGCCTGTTTGTGGGTTTGGTTGTGGATGACGTTCCCCCCATGTGAGGTGCGTTGTTTGTGTACTCACCCGGGTCTCGGAGTCCTCCTAATCCTTCGACTGCCTCCACCGTCAGTATGGCCATCACTCTCTCCTCCCAGGGATGGTAGTGTATGGGTCTGCGGGACGGCCCTCCTCCAGTGACGTTGGCCTGGTTGTGTTCGTCTGTCATCTTGGCTCGGACCCTCCTCCGCAGATCGTACCACCTGGCTTGGCATTCCTGCTTGTTCCTTCTGGTGTCCGCAACAGCATTCACAGCATCAACGATGGTCTGCCACATGGCTGTTTTTGCTGCAATGCTGGTCTGTCTGACCAATGTTCCAAAGAGGTGTGGCTCGACTCTGAGGATTTCATCGACAAGGACCTCCAACTCTCGGTTACTGAACTTTGGATTCTTGTTAGTGGGCATGGTGAGGGGTGTGGGTGTGGATGGTGGGGGGTGTGTGTGGATGGTTGTGGGTGTGTGGGTGTGGTTGTGCAGGTGTGTGTGTGTGTGAATGTGATGGGGGTGTGTTTGTGAAGGTGGTTGTGTGAAGGTGTGCAAGTGTAAGGTGTGGTGAAGCTTGTAGTATGGTGCTGTAGGTTGTCTGAGGGGTCTGGCAGCAGTGATTCTGTTGCAAAGGCTCATGGTTTGTGTGTGTGGGCCCTTTTTATTGGTCCATTGGTGGGTGTGGCTGTGTTTGAAGTTTGGGTGGGTGTGTTATAAGGAGTGGTGGTGTTTTGGGCCTCTGTTTGTTTTTGGCAGTTGCAGGTCAGTGAATGTGTTTTTTTAGTGGTTGTTGGACATGTTTAGTGGCTTTGTGCCATTCGAATGGTGTATTCTTGTGTTGTTTTGTTTTGTCCTGGTTGTGTACGTGCGTTTTTAGCGTGTGTACGGTGTGTACATGGGCCATTTGGTTGTACAGTGCTGTCCTTGTGTGTGGCTTGGTACGACTCGTACATGCGGTTGTGATGTTGGGGCCTGGGGTGTGCTCCGTACTTAGGAGGTTGGGGTGGGGGTGCGACTCTGACGTACACGGGTGTACATACAGGGGGGTACGACACGTACAGGGGTGTACATACACGGTGATACGACACGTACAGGGGTGGGGGTAGGACTTGAACGTACAGGGGTGTACATACACGGGGGTAGGACACGTACAGGGGTGTACATCGACGGTGGTACGACATGTACAGGGGTGGGGGTACGACTCGAACGTACAGGGGTGTACATACACGGGTGGGGGTGTACATACATGGGGGTAGGACACATACACGGGTGGGGGTAGGACTCGAACGTACAGGGGTGTACATAGACGGTGGTACGACACGTACAGGGGTGGGGGTAGGACTCGAACGTACTGGGGTGTACATACACGGTGGTACGACACGTACAGGGGTGGGGGTACGACTCGAACGTACAGGGGTGTACATACACGGGTGGGGGTGTACATACACGGGGGTAGGACACGTACACGGGTGGGGGTAGGACTCGAACGTACAGGGGTGTACATAGACGGTGGTACGACACGTACAGGGGTGGGGGTAGGACTCGAACGTACTGGGGTGTACATACACGGTGGTACGACACGTACAGGGGTGGGGGTACGACTCGAACGTACAGGGGTGTACATACATGGGTGGGGGTGTACATACATGGGGGTAGGACACATACACGGGTGGGGGTAGGACTCGAACGTACAGCGGTGTACATAGACGGGGGTACGACACGTACAGGGGTGGGGGTAGGACTCGAACGTACTGGGGTGTACATACACGGTGGTACGACACGTACAGGGGTGGGGGTACAACTCGAACGTACAGGGGTGTACATACACGGGTGGGGGTGTACATACACGGGGGTAGGACACGTACACGGGTGGGGGTAGGACTCAAACGTACAGGGGTGTACATAGACGGTGGTACGTCACGTACAGGGGTGGGGGTAGGACTCGAACGTACTGGGGTGTACATAGACGGTGGTACGAAACGTACAGGGGTGGGGGTACGACTCAAACGTACAGGGGTGTACATACATGGGTGGGGGTGTACATACACGGGGGTAGGACACGTACACGGGTGGGGGTAGGACTCGAACGTACAGGGGTGGACATAGGCGGTGGTACGACACGTACACGGGTAGGGGTACGACTCGAACGTACAGGGGTGTACATACACGGGTGGGGGTGTACATACAGAGGGGGTACGTCTCGGACGTACGGGGGCTGGGGGGAGTGTTGGGCGCGTATGCGGGCACATGTCTCCATGCTTGCTATGGGAGTTCAGTGCGGACGGTGTTTTTTCCATACGGTTGTGAGATCGGACGCACGGGATGGATCGTGATTCCTCGGTCGGACTTTACTTTTCACATTTGTGCGGTAAATCGTCCGAGGACGTGTCGGACACATTTTCCGACCCGAGGACGTGTGGGGACTAATTCCCAAGGCGGTTTGTATGGACTTTTTACCATGCGAATCGTGATTGCCAGTTTGTACGGCACTTGTACGATTCGTACGGTAAAAAGACCGGATACGAGTCGTACGGGGAATTTTTTCACCGGATCGTAATTGGCACCATAATACGGCGCTCAGACCACTGATGCGGCGGTTGCTGCACCGCCACCATGGGTTTGGCCGTCCATTGGACTGCCAAACGCATAATCAGGCCCTAAGTCTTGATAGTAGTAACCGGGCATTAGAGTAGTCAGGGTAATGTTTGAATGTACCATGTTTATCAGTAAGTGCGCTTTTCTTCCATTTATGAAGAATTGCACAAATTTTGCTTTTTAAAAAAGGTTGATGATGTGCCGAATTCAGTTCTAGGAACAAAGACCTGCAAGGGTGACGCTTTAGATGGATAATATCAGTAAAATGATGTACTCAGCATGTAGTTGAGTAGGCCAAAGGAGTTAGTACTAAATATGAGCATAAGATGACTGTAATTTTGATTAAAGAAGTATGGTAAGTCACTTGGGGAGTGTTCGCATTTGGTGATAGAAATCTTCAGTGGTGATACAAAGGTCAGAGGTATAATGGCCAATTTGTGTATAGTGTCACAGTCAGCATAAAATGAGCTCATGGTAGACGTGGAATGTGTGAGAGTGCTATTGTTTTGGATTAGATCAAGTGTAGTTCAATATAATGACCACGACTGAGGGCAGATGCCAAGTGCACTCCTATGCCAAGTGGTCTCTATGTGCCTGTAACCTAAAATGCTATTAGAGCAATTGTACAGGCGTTTCATTGTGCGGAATGTCAAATGCGATACGGAGGTTTATTTCAAACAATGGCTGCTTGAATATAGAAATGCAACATGCCTTTCGGTATATATTTGTACCTGGAAGTGTTGATGAGATTGTAATTGTCTCTACAAGAGGTCAATAAAGATTCGTTTTGTGAAGTTGTATATAGGAAGTGGCTATTTTGAGTTCTTAGAGAGAAATTGGGTAAAGAGGATAGTCTGCTGGTGAATGTTTGGATTAATGTCAATCCACCTACAATGATGAGTGATGTTTACGGAGATAATGTATTCAAAACATCCTCGATGAAATTGGTGCAATAATAGCAGCAGCATACTACTCGAAGGATGGGAGAAGAAGGTGAACCTTGGCATGGTTGCAGTCTACAGTGATCTAATGCGAAGGATGCCAATACATTTCTCCTTGTTACTGTTGCAAGGTGTGGAGGAAAATTTGTATTTTCTTCGAGAAGGGCTGCTGGTGTTGTATGTTATGGACTGATCCATGTCTAAGTGACAGCTGTGAAGTGTGGGGTGGAGGGAGAAAATTAAAGTGGTCTGCAATGTAAGTAGCTTGTATGTCAATGGACCCGTGCATTCTCTAGATAGAGCAATTTCTGGAAGGGTTGTGTAGTGTGTAGTAACGTGCTGTGCAGTGAAAGGTGTGGCTGAATGAAAAATGGGACAGAGAGACTCTGGCTGTCTGATGACACATGAATAGTGATGTAGTGGATACGAGGATTGGCTTAACAGGCTCAAGACTTTGGGGAGTAATGAAGATGGGACTAGCAATAAATGATGTCAACCGGTATGTGCTACTGATGTGCAAGAGGGATCATTTAATATGAAATTGGTGTGTAGGAAAGTGGTAAAGATCTGGATAAGGTGTCTTGAAAACAGATTAATAGTGGCATACCACAGTTCTAACATGTTTGCATTACTGAATATGAATTTCAACGTGTTCAAAGACCAAGAGGACGTAGGGTAGAACAGATTGTTAGTGTAAGTACATTGTAGAAGCAGTCAGATTGAACCAGAGAACATGAGAAATGGTGGTGGTTCAAATATTGAAAGCTTCACCAAGTCTGATCACTACCTCACCCCAGACGTATGTGCCCAATGGCTGGCAATATTAAAGCCCTCTGTCCCTGGAAGATGTGCAAATAGGTGTCAAGTGTTACCTGAGGGCTCCCACATCACACATCTTAAGCTATGGAAAGCTTCTCAGGGCCTCCAGATTAGTCCTTATGATTTGTTTTTTATTCAAAACTATTTCTAGGATTGAAGGTAGAACTCTGGATTTAGGTCAACCACCCACATAGATCAGACCTCATGCACGGACAGGTTTGTGGCTTTAACTGACTATGCACCAGTTGGACTGCTCAATGAAACTTGTTTTTTTTCTTTATCAACTTTCCATTAACTTTTAATCCAATGAGTATGGCATTCATTTTCAGCACGAGATTTTTAATTTTTGCCAAATTTTTCAACTAGCCTCATCTTCATTTTTGTTATATTCAGATATTTATGATTTTACATAAACTTGGTGTAGACATTTACATTTTTCATTATTTTATATATACTGCTGTTTGGCTGGTTTGTTATGCACAGTTCACACCTTTTTTCTAATATTTACCGTGCCCTTCAGGTGGGCCTATATTACCTTTATTAACATTTGTTTCGCTCTGTGGTTTCTTCTGATCTGACAGTGTGGTAACCTATAAAGGCTCTTTGTTATGGGCTCCAGGGCTACCTCCCCCTTTTTTTCTGGCACACTTTTATTATAACAAGAGTGAATAATAATATAATACCCCCTCCTGTATAATAAAAAATATGTGTACGTAGTTTGTGTCCAGCAACAGCCTGAGTCAGCTAGTGCCACTGTCTGATGGCAAGGGCAGGTGCATTAAGGCACCTGTGCCAGCCCTAAGAAAGGTTATCCAGGGCTGGTGAAATCCCACGCTCTAGGGCCCTGGAACGCCTCAGTGCCTCACTATCTGTGACGTGCTAAAGTGTCAAAGCTAAAGGTACTCAGAACGCATGAGAGTGAATGAAGAATGAGTATGAGTGTAACTATTTCTTTCAGTGAAACTGAGTGACTCACAGTGAGTCACAATCTAAGTGAATCTGACTGAGCCACAGATTGTGTTAGACTTAAAAAAACTATGGGCTTGATTACAAATTTGGCGGCCATACAGTGGGGCGGCCATGTGCCGCACACTGTAGGACTGCCAAAGCCACCAGATTAGGAGTTAAATCCTGGTCTTGCAGGCGGTCATGCGGCTGTCTGATGGCAACTGTTGTTAGGTTCAAAGAAGAGCATAACATGCAGACTGCCGTCGTCAGAGTGCCGACTGCACCTTCCTGCACGGTGTGGCATACATGCCACACGGTGCAGAAACCGGGGGTGCAAATTGAGGGGGACACTACATGTGCCCCCCCGACTGGCCCCCTCAGGCCCAGGTGCGGAAGTTGCTTACCCGCCAGCCTTTTCATGACAGGCTCACCACCATGAAATGGGCGGCGGCCAAGCAACTTGTGATATGCAGGGTGAAGCCGCAGCGGCACCGCCTGCATTTTGCTGCCCCTGTCAGCATCGCCTCCGCTGCACGGGATCCTTGATCCCGGCAGAGCCGGTAGTCTTGTGGCGGTCTGATCTCCACACCCAAAATACTGCAGGCATATGTTAGGACTGCCACCACAAGTACTGTGGACCACCATACTTGTAATCAGGCCCTATGAGAGTCATGAATGAGTGAAACTATGTGAGAATGACTGAGGCGAGATGAGACGAGGCATATTAGAGTGAAAATGAGAGAAACTGAGTAAGACTAGGTGTATCAGAGTGAGATGGAGTGAGAATGATTGGAACTGACTGAGAATGAGCGAGACTGAGTGAGTCAGAGTGAAACTGACTGAGTCAAAATTATTGAGCATAAATGTGTCAGAGTGAAATTGAGTGAATCTGAATCAGTATGACTAGGTGAATCAGAGTAAGACTGAGTGAGTCAGAGTGTGAATGAATGAGAATGAATTAGAGTGAGACTGAGTGAGACTAAGTTAGAATGAGTGAGTCACAGTGAGACCGAGAGAGTCAGAATGAGTGAAACTGAATCAGAGCAAGATTGAATGAATCAGAATGAGTGTGAATGAGTGGAACTGAGTGAATCAGAGTGAGACTTAGTGAGTCAGAGTGCAAATGAGTGAGAATGAGTGAGTCACAGTGAGAATGCATGAGACTAATTGAGAATGAGTGAGTAACAGTGAGACTGAGTGAGTCAGAATGAATGATACTGAGTCTGAGTCAGAGGGAGATTGAGTGAGTCATTTGAGTGGAACTGAGCCAGAATTAGTCAGGATGAAAATGAGTGATTCAGTGTGAGTCAGTTTGACCAATTGAGAGTGAGTATGTCACAGTAGGTGTGAGAAATTGGGTTGTTAGTTGAGGGGGGTGTGAGCCATTCTCAAACAACAGCCACAATCCTTATCAGGGTGAACAACAGAAGTCACTACTCCGATCCGCCAACCTCGCCCTCGCCAAAACCCCACGCACCTGCAGAGCCAGAACAGGGGGAAGAGCCTTCTCCTACATTGCGGCCAAGACAGGAACCAGGTCCCAATCGACATCAGACACGCCCCCACCCAGAACACCTTCAGGAAGGCTCTCAAGACCTGGGTCTTGGACTGAACGGAAACTGCTGTCCCCCTTCCCCAGCGCCTTGAGACCCTACAGGTCAGTAGCGTGTTTACAATTACCTGATTGATTGACTAAATTAACCTGGGCTTAACCCTCTGGTAGCTTGGCACAAAAAACAGTCAGACTTAACTTAGAGGCAATTTGTAAAGAATCTATGCAGCACTCAATTAGTAATAAACTAAAACACAACACAAGAGAAATCCCATGTCAATTTGGAAAAATTGAGTAAAATGTAATAAATTATTTGACACCAAATCAACAAAATTCCAATCCAATCAGTAGAACCAAGTTATATGTTTTTTAAAACTTTTAAGTGCAATCTAGCGCCTGAAATATCAAAACCCCATCTGCGGACGGGGCAAATTCGAGGGTTATGGCCGACCATGATGGAGCGCAGTTGGTATACAAGATGTGGATTGGGCCCGGTCTCTGCTTACCTTCGGATTTAGGAGACATTTCTGAGAAAAATGTCTGAGAAAGTAAGGTTCAGTAAAGCAAGACAGCCTGCCTCAGAGGAGGCATCATAGTTGGGGAGCCAAAAGGATGAAGTCATGGTGAAGATTTTTTCTTTCTGACTTAGTCTCTTTTTTAAATCGAAGATCTCCAGAGGGACAAAGCTGCAGGCAGTAGCCAACAAGGGCTCCAGGCCAGATACCCTCACATAGAGAAGTCACTGAACAGGATTTGCTGCTGTGGAGAAGAACGTCACGGAAGCTAATGCAAAGTAAGCATGACCAGCGATGCACCTTAGGCAGATCCGCGAGCAGGTAGGTCCCGGTCTCCTCTCGGTTCTCAGAGCACTTTTTGGCAGAATATTTTCCAAGTCCCAAGCTTTAGGTTTTGGCTGATTGGGCACCTTTAGCACCACTTCCATGGGTACAGGACTGGGGGGCACCATATGGAAGGTCAGGCTTCACTTCAGGCTAGGTCAAGGGACACTTTAAAAGTACTTGCAGCTTTCGGTGTCCCTGTAGCTATGAACAGGAGACCGGCAAAGGCAGGAAAGCAGATTTGAAGTAGCAGGGCAAACCTCTGGCAGCAAAGCAGTCCTCTTGGAGGAGCAGGACAGTCCTCTGATGTACACAGCAGACCTGAGGCAGCAGGGCAGTCCACTCAGAGTCCTCCGTAGGTCCAGAAGTAAACCGAAGAGTAGGGTTAGAGGGTCCTATTTTTATACCTGGTATTACCTTTGAAGTGAAAAAAACATCTTGAGTTCTCCCCCTCCACAGATGTTCCTGGAAATTACTGCCTCCTTGAACAAGCTCCACTGGGTCTGGGGTCACAAAAAGCTAGTGTGAAGTTCTTTGTGTGTTTCCTGAGGCAGCTCCTTTGAAATGTAAATGGGGCTGTGCACAGCTCCACCCCTCCCATCCTGCCAAGATGACCCATCCTGCCAACACCTAGTTCCCCTTTGTGATACTGTCTGGGAACAATACACAAAGGACATCTGCCAATTAAACCTAGTCATGTGACCCAGGATACAGGCTGCAGGCACCAGATGGTTAGGACAAGAAAATGCCAACTTTCTAAAAGTAAAAAAAAATAATGATGGACAGAATTCAGAACAATGTCATACTTTCACCCCAGTACAGAGATCTGTGCCTAAATCCATAGTTTTTTTGTTCCCCAAGGCCATTCCAGTTTGAACCCAGCCATATGCAAATCGGTCTTGACCCTGGGCCCAGTGGGAACAGTCCAGCCCGAACTGCCAGACCAGGTCTTCCCTGGACTGGAAAAAAGTGAGACAGGTATGCCCAGACGTGGGTCCCGTGCTCTCCATGCCACTGGAGTCAAGCTATCCAGGCTGATGAGGGGTGAAATCCCGAAACCGGTCCTAGGATGCTTATTTTCCAGTCCAGGGAGGATCTGGCCTGGCTGCTCAGGCTGGACTGTTCCCATTGGGTGCAGGGTTAAGACTGATTTGCATTTGGCTGGGTTCAAACTGGAATGCATAGGAGCAAAACAACGATGAATTTAGGCCCAGATCTCTGCAATGGGGTAAATGTATGACATTTTTTTACCCTCTGTCCTTCAATTGTTGTTTTTACAACTTTCTAAAAGTGGTATTTTAGAACGTAACGTAAAATCTGACTTTATCATTAAAAAGGACTTTAAATTATAATTCCTTCGACACCAAACATGGCATTTCTACCTGTCCCCAAACAAAAATTATTACATATTGAATGTAATAAGATATCTCAATGTTATCCTATGTGTTAGAACCGGCGGTCTCTAGTTGACAGAGGTATACACTTCTGACAAATAGGGACCCACCAACTCTAGTCAGGGCAAGGGGATTACACACTCAGATAACCCCTGCTACCCCCTTGGTAGCTTGGCAGAGCAGACAGGCTTATCTCAGAGGCAGTGTGTTAAGCATTTATGACCACATACAGTAATAAAGTGAATACACTACAAATGGACACAACACAGGAGTTATTATAAAAATAGTATTTTTATATAAGGCTTAGCACAAGACCAAATAACGACAAAAATATACCACAATCTTAATAAATACTCTTTGGAAGGAAAAATAATAGTTCAAGTAAAGTTTCTTCTTAGGAAATAAGTCTTTAGCAACAAAAGTAAGTATTCTTCTGGAAACACAGTTCTTGGCAACAATGTGACCCCCACAGGAGTCACACGACGTTGAGCTTACGATATTCCCAAGGTTCGGCGTCGACCGCGTGGAGCGCTACGTCGAGCCTGGAGTCGCAACAGAACCCCCAACCACAGTATCTTTGGAAATGAAGAAAACGATGATCCACGGCGTCGAGATGTCGGCATCGAGGTCGGCGTCGGTCGTGCCTCGGATTCGGGTCGATCTGCAGCGGCGTCAAGAGGTGTCGGGCCGGAGCAGCGCTCACGGCGTCGAGAAGGGCGTCGAGTCGATGCGATCAGCAGCGGCGTCGAGACGGGGGACGCTTAGAGCTGGAGCCGATACTCACTACTCAGCGGCGTCGATACCGGCGTCAAGACGGGGTCACTTGGAGCTGGAGCCGATACTCACTACTCCTGGCGTCGCTACTGGCGTCGATCGGGCCCGGCGGCCGGCGTCGAAGGCTCGGAACACTGGAGCCGTTACTCACGATGTCGAGCTGGATTCGGCGGCGTCGGCGACGTCGAGACTGCAGATTTCCCCTGTGCACTGGAAATAACACTTTCCAGCAACCAGCAATTCAGCAGAGGGTGAAGTCCTTTGGCCCTGGGACTTCAACAGGAGGCTGGCACTCTTCCAGCCCTTGGAGATTTTCTAGCAATCTTTTGAGAGTACACACCAAGTTCCTCTCTCCTTGTTCCTTGGCAAAAATAAAGAAGCAGCTTCAGGTTCCCCCAAGCAAACAGCACACTCGCAGAAGGGGGAGGCAAGTCCTTAGATCAGCAGGCTTCTTGTGCTTGGTAGAGGTTTCCTTGTCAGAAGTGATCTGAGTTCTTGGTTCAGGGGTCCTTCTCTTATACCCCTTTTCTGCTTTGTTCCCTTTGTCCAAGCAGGGAAATTCCCCCCATCCTGGGTTTGTTGTGGGTGTTGCCAGGCAGAGGCACCTGGCCTATTCACTGAGCAGGGCAGGGTCCTCAGCCGCCCAGCAGGAGGCGGAGCCAGTATTGTCACTGGCAGGAGCAGGGCTATCATTCGCCCGGCAGGAGGTGGAGCCAGCATTGTGTCAGGCAGGGCAGGCTATCAGGGACTACTCTTTCCCCACTCTACGTGTCGATGCCTCATTCACCCCACACTTACTCATTCAGACCTCTGGAGCCACCCAGCCCCTGACACACACACACCACACCAGCAGGGACCGGTGGATAGTTGGACAAGAAAATAGCCACTTTCTAAAAGGGCTATTTTTAAACACAGAATTTAAAAACCATCCATCCTAAAGGGTGTGTTATTAAATTCTGAGTTCAGGGATACTAAACTCGACCTGCTACCATGTTCCCTGAGTCAGATAGATTATAATGGAGTTAATAATCAGTCTGCCCAGTCTGGCCTATTGGAGGCAGGTAGCCCTTCAATAGTGAAAAACGAAAATGGCTGTAATTCACTATTAGGTCATGCCACACACATCAGGGCATGACCTACCTTTTACCCACAATGCACCCAGCCCTAGGGCCTACCATAGAGGTGTCTGAAATGTGGCAAAGTGAAGGTTTTAGAGACTGGCAAGTAGGTTTCCTTGCCAAGTCGACATGGCAGTCAGGGACTGCACACAGGCTCTGCGATGGCAGGCCTGAGACACATTTTACACGCTGCTTCTGTGGGTGGCACAACCAGTGCTGCAAGCCCACCAGCAGCAGTTAACTTACATGCCCTTGGCACACGCAGTGCACTAGACTAGGGTCTGAACAGTAAGTCAACCAAGCCAATCATGGTAACACCAATCAATATAACAATTTAACATAGGGAGCACTTGCACTGTGGCACTGATCAGCAGTGGCACAGTGCCCAAAGCAATATTCCAGCAAAAACATCGTAAACAGAGTAGGCAAACGGAAAAAAAATGGAGGAGAGACTCATGCCAATGATGCCAGGTCTAACACTATGGGAGAGGTAAACCTCACAGTAGTAAAAAAACGAATTTGTGAGGTTACCACTACCAGGACATGTAAAACTTAAAAGTACATGTCCAACCTTTTAAATACAATGCACCCTTCCCCATGGACTGTTTAGGGCATACCCTCAGGGTAACTTATATGTATTAAACCTAATACCTGTATTAAAACAAGGTGTTTTAGGCCCAGCCAAAGATGTATTTTGCCATGTTGAATTGGCAGTTTATAACTGCACACAGGAGGAAATGGGAAGGCCTGAGACATGTTTTAAAATGCTACTTAAGTGGATGGCACAATAGGTGCTGCAGGCCCACTAGTATCATTTAATTTACAAGTCCTGGATACACGTTGTACCACTTTACTAGGGACTTAAAAGTAAATCAAATGGGCCGATTGGATGTAAGCAAACTTTACTGTGTTTAATGGAGAGAGCACAAGCAATTTAGCATTAGCACTGGTTAGAAGTGGTAAAGTGCACAGAGTCCTAATGCCAACAAAAACGAAATTCAGAAAACAGGAGGGTGAAGGTAAAATGTTTAGGGGTGACGCTGGAGAAAGGGCCAGGTCCAACAGTAAGTAAAAGTAAGTGCCAGTGCGATTGACGCAAGTTAATGAGACTAAGTGAGAATCAGTAAAAGAGTAAGACTGAGTCCAAGTGAGCCTGAGAGTACCCTCTGAACCCTCAGAGAAAAAGCCAGGCTTGCTCATCATATTCGACTTAATAATTATGCCCCACCACTTTTAAAGGTCAGCAGCTGCCAATGGTGGGAACTCCGCCTCAGCTCACATCCAAAGTGGGATCCCCTCCTCCTTTTATCAGTCAGAGGAATTTATTACAAAGTACTATTGCAATCTTCATTGCAGAGGCAAAAGCCCAAGGAAAACAAAACAAATGAATAAAATAAGCTCACTTCCAGCTAACGTCAGAAAACGTTCTGTTACTTGTCAGTTAATATGGAATAGCAGTCGATTTCATGAACTTCTTGTGCCCTATCCTATTTAAATAGTTAAATAAAAATCAGATTGAACTGGAAGATGTAGTTATGTTCACAGTACTCTTTTCGCCTCCATTTACTGCTTTCATAACTGTGTCATGAAGAAGCCTACTGTGCAGTCACTGTATAAGACACTGAAGCTGTGCATCTGCATTCAATATGTAACTCCTGGAACAGAGTTTATCTGAGGCTCGGCAGGGAAGCAGTTAGAATGGTTCAACTAGAAAATAAGGCACCCACTGACACTGGGAATCCGCCTCATAGCTGGCATCTGTGAAGACTGTACAAGGTGATAAAATACAGAAGAATTGTTATAGCACAGGCATCTAAATAAGGGCGGTGGAAGCATTTAAAGGTATTGCTCTTGTAAAGGCTTAGATGACACAGCTTTTGTGTTTTGCCAGGATGTATTATTTTACTGTACAGCATATCATGAAATATTGCAACACCTACAGCAAACTCATTCTGCTAATATTACTGTTATTTACTGGTAGCAAGAAAATAAATTGACCTCCCTGCGACATCAATCTCTTTTAAAATTTTCTCTGTTAGTATATTTTAACCAAGTCAGAGGAATCCTCTCTATTCAGTAGCATTAACAGCAACTGGGAGATTGACTACTTTAATTTCCTTCCAATCCCCTGACAGTGGGGGCTATATGCTCTCTGCCAACTGGCAGTGTATTTCTGCCCTTATCACTCTGATGTGTTGACTGACAGGACAGAAGTCATAGCTCTGTGAAGTCGAGGGGTGGGTGTGCGTTCTCGATAAGGAAAAGGACGCCCTCTGGTGAATTTTGGGTGAAATCACGATTTTTAGTCACACCCATTCTAGAAATCTGTATGAACTTTGGGTACCATAAGGCCATTCGAACATGTTCAGCGGTTCAGGTGTCTGTCTGTTTTTATATACAAAGCTAGCTATGACTAGGCATCGCTCTTTAGATTCCTACTCTTAAATGGGATGTGATTAAGCGATTTGCCCCAAATCACAGGATGTTGAGCCGAAGCCGAGACTCGAACCTGGTTCCAAAGTAGGCAGCTCTGGCAATTACACCACATCCAGTGAGAGCTCACAAAGTTTCTGTCGCCCATGGACTCCAAAAGAGTTCAGTGGCATTGCCCAGATAAAGAAATACTGGACTGCTCCATATTTAAACATTTTCTGTCTAGAGTTACATACATAATAATTATTGCACTGCACACAACAATCCATAATAAGTTAATGTCAATGTTTGTTTCTAATAACTGTCCAGTTTTCAGCCAAAATACATGGGGTATATGTACAATGAAGTTGCGGAGCGTGTCGTTAGCCTCCTGGGATTAACGACAAGCTCCGCCACTTTGGAAACACAAGGTTGCACCATATTTACAAGAATGTGGTGCAGCCTTGCATTTTCCCCTGCGATGGCGCTAAATTTAGCAACTTAGCGCCAATGCAGGCACCCTTGCACTAGAGTGCAAAGGTGTCTGTGTGCAGGGGCAGATTGGTTATGTGTAGGAATGTGTCCCTTCCTGCTCATGAACAATCCTAAAATGCCATTTTATAACTTTCATGTGGCTACTTCATGCAGCATACATGAAAGTCACAAAATGGTCTTTTTTTAAGACACCTTCCTGTACATAAACAAACCATGGCATTTTGCTTTTTCCATGTGTGCTGCACAAGGCATCACACACGGAAAAAGCAAAAACGAGGAGAAATAATGCATTTCTCCTCGTTTTGTCAACTTAAGACCAGGATTTCCTGGTCTTAATTTTGGCGCTGCCTCCTATGTACGCCACCCTTGTACATATTGGGGGCAGCGTCAAATACAAGGGGTGTTGCGGTGAAATGCCCACCGCAACAAACACTGCACGCCCCTTTCACGCTAATCATATTGTGAAAGGGTGCCTTATGTATAAGGCACCATTAAGCCACGTTAAGTGGCTTAATGCTGTCTTGTACATAAGGCAGGGCCCCTATCACCACGGCAATGTCTCAGAAAGTGACAATCCTGTGGCGATAGGGGCTTGTACATATGCCCCATGGTTTCCGTTCTTTTTTATGTGCAATGTTTCACAGCTGCTTCCTTTTGAGATACTTCAACTGTTAATTTACGACCCTATTCACAAAGTGTTTTTCCATGAATTTAAAAAAAATATATTGTACCAAGGGCCTTATTAGTAGTGTGTCCAGTAAGTCTTTACTCCTGACATTAACATTACCAGGTGGCCCATTAACTATAGGGGTGAAAAGTTAGCTGGAATTCTGTCTGGAACCCTGATGTTCCACCAATAAACTGGAAAACACCAGGTGAATTGTAATTATGGTATTATCTACCTATAAAACTCTATTTCTCCACACAGTTTTCTTTGGTGTTTTCAATCGTTTTGAACACTCAAAAGATTTAGAGGGAAATAAGACAAGCCCACAGAGTTTTTGCAGACATGGCCCCATTAGAAATTCAGAGGAACTCATAATAAAGCCCCTAGTTGGGTCATGATGTACTCTTCTGACTAGACTGGACCAGTGAGAGTTGTGATCCATCCCGTTGGTTTTTCACTTTTTTGCACCACCTGGTTTATGGACTTCTGATGTGAGTGAGTCTCACTAGTAGCTACCTGAGTCTAACAGCCAAAGTCCACTTTTTAAAATAAGGTCCACTGTTGTGCTGCTAAGGTAGGAGGATCTATGCTGGTTGCATATGAAAACACTTGTGCATATGTATATGGGCTGACTGCTCAGTATCTGGGCACAGGTAGGCTGTTGCAGAAGAGACACTTCTTGGATTGCTACTGACCTGGGCAGGCCTCTTAATATGAGTGAGCATTAATAGTGTTAATACATACACCTGTGGTGCTCACTTAATTATGTAGCGTGCTTTACTGTATTAGACATTATGAGTGAAATATGCACCAAAGTACAGTTTTGCCACAGTTATGCCTAGAGATTAGTGGATCATGCTAATCCTATAGTTAATCAGGATCGCAAATGCAGATCTTTTGTTAATATCCACATATCTGCAATCCTTGTGGCCTTTCAAGAGTTATTTTTCTCTGACTGAGCTCCTAATTAGATTCAGGCATTAGCAGTCCCAAAATGCTGTGCAAGAAGGCTTAGAAGGGGGTGGAGTTTTTCTTAGGCCTGGACAAAATTTATATTATTGACGCATAAATCATGTACTTTTGTGTTACACTTGTTATGTGAAATTCCCGAAATGATGCCATTATGCCACTTCACGTAATTACACACCATTTACGGTAAACATTTACAGCAGAAGTGGCATTTGCAGTATAAATTCACCACAAATGCACAGGAACAACGGAAGAATTAGAGAGGCTGTTTGTGATGCTTTTGTTTAAGTGCATCTTCGCACAAAAAATTGACACAATGATGCATTTCACGCTAAAATGTAGAAATGACAGATTTTGTATTTCAAGTAATTACATGTAATTTTGCTAACATTTCTCATATTTACATAAAAGCAAACTACGTAGATTTAGCACACACCTTTGATGGCACACACGACTAGGATTGGGAAGCAATGCCTAGCTTCTTGAAATTTCCAGCCCCACTTAAAAACCCCTGAACAAGGGAGAGACTTTGTAGAACAGTCTGGACCTGGGGAAAGCAACACCAAAGAATGGCCAGCTGGAGGAGGGAAGCCACCTGACCCCACTGGAAAGATGTCACCGTAAGTTTTTCCACCTGAAGTAAAGTATATATTTGCAAATTAATGTGTAGTATTGAGTGATGTGTGATTAGTAAACTACTTTTCCTTTTCATAATTAAAAACACTAACTCGACAATGGTTTATTTGGTGTAGCTAGTTGAGTCCATGCAAACTCCCCTTCCCTAAGTAATCATTGGACTGCTCTGCCTTATTACCCTGAGAAAGTCAAGTGCCGCACAGCAGTAGTTGGCTTCTAGTAGATAGAAGTTTGCAGACTTATTAGTTGTGAAGGACTCACATCTTTCCCAACGAATAACCCACTTTCTTATAGACCATTATTGTGAGTCTGTTTGTAAGGATGTCTCTGAAAACATCAAAAGCTCTGCTGTGAAAAAATATCCTCTCTCTCTCTAGTATTAGTGAAGGAAGATTTTTTTTTCTAACGTCTCTGTAAGGAGAGTGTCATAGAAAAGTTGAAATGCAGCTAACTTATGACTAAAAAGCATGACAAAAGAGAGTTGCCTATTTAAAATTAAATTGAGTTGATGGGTGTGAAAAAGGCACATAGTTGTGAAGGTAATTACAACAACATGATGCTCTTTAGAAAGTCAACTATATGCGATCATTCACTATGATCCATTTAAAACAAAATTGAAAAAGAAGTAGAACTGACATTAGAATCTGTTCAGGTTTTAGGTTTGTGTCTATAAGATGTACCCCTGTAAAACTATAACTGACATATTATACAGAAGCAAACACAACAAGATGATGGATGGAGTGCTGAAACTTTACAACCACTGCCCCAGTCACAGATCTGGGTTTAAGCCATCGTTCTTTTGCTCACTATGACACCCCAGTTTGGACCTAGCCATATGCAAATCAGTCTTGACCCTGTTTCTCACACACGGGTCTCTTGCTCACTTTGCCACTTGATTCAAGCTAGCCTGGCTGATGAAGGGTGTTGCCACAAAACCTGTCCCAGGATGCTTGTTTCCGGTCCAATGAAGACTGGCTTGGCACTTCAGGCTGGACTGTTCCCATGAGGAACAGGGTCAAGACTGATTTGCATATGGCTGGGTCTGAGCTGGGGTGGCGAAGTAAGCTAAAGAACTATGATGGATTCAATCCAGATCTAATAGTGACTGGGGGTGAGTGTCTGACAGTTTCAGCGCTCAGTCCATCGTCTCCTTGTGTTTGCTGTATATTATACAGAAGTAGATAAATTATCCCCATCCCCCCGCTTTTCCGACCCTTCTCCCCTCACATAATCCGATGCTCCTAATTGAGATAATTTGAGTGAGACTCCAAATACAATCTCAACCAATATAAACTTCTAGCAAAATCGTTCTGAGCTGTAAACGCCGGTACCTGCCTTTCATAATAAGGTGTGCTGTTGCGCATCGGCGGTAGGAGACCCTGCACTGGCTACAAGTGTACACATATGCACACATGAGTGCATACATGTGCCAGTCAATCAAGGAAGACCATTGTCTGACTCAGCCTGGGATCTGAAAACAGGCAGAAGTGTTATACATTTCACACAGAATAAATTGTCTATGGCCTGAGTAGGCCATATAGTTTCATTTGAATAAAACAATAGTGCTCTTCATTTTGAACTAAAGTGTAAGTCTGTAGTGCTCAACTGTATTCACACTTTGGGGGAAATCTGTTCAATTGCAGTTTTTTGAAGGCATGGCCATGATAGTAGAGTAGCAAGTCATGCTCCACTAAGGTTCTTTATCCGACTGGAAAATTACTGCTTGTCAGTTAAGGAGAGGCAGCTCCTGCACCACACAAGCTGCGGTGCAGCCCCAGGGCCCTGAGGAGAGATCAGAGATAGGCTGTGGTTGCTGTGGGCCAGGCTGCAATGTGAGATAGCAGTGAGCTGATGCCTAACCATTTAGGCTGCCAGGTCATGCTGGCAGTTCTGCTCTCGACTCTGTGCACTACGAACAGGTCCTGCATGGCTGTGCGACCCTGTTGCGACACTCTGTAGACCCCATAGCAGCGTTGAGAGAAATTTAGGGATCAGCACTGGCCTGCTAGGGGAACAACGCATTGTGGCCGGATAGTAGACTGTCCATGGGACTTTCGGTGGTTTGGCTTGTGTTTCACCGAACTTTGGGTGTAACCCACCTGAGGAGACATCTTTGGAACCCAAGAGTAGCAGTGAATGACGCCGAAGCCTTGGCAGTCCTACACATTTGTCAGATGGTGGCACCTACAGAGGCATTAAATAGGGGCAGGCCTAGGTCCTGTGGGACTACCTGGCCCAATCTAAAAGGTGAGTGCAGTTGGGCAGATTGGGGAGATGCTGTTGGCTCCGCGTCACAAGAAGAGGGCCAGGAAAGCAGCGGATGAAGATATTTCTCTGCACAGATTTGTTTTTGATAAGCAAACTTTATTGAGTTTTAAGGCTTAGAGAGTTTGCTGCACAAGAACAAGTTGACATGGCATTTTGATAAGACACTGCAGAGTAACACACCATGATCTCGACGAATGATAATGCTAATAGACACCAGATTGTACATTGCACATACTAGCAAAATTTAACAGGTCACAGTTAAACTATTTTAAAGGACCCAGCCATTTCCCCCACACCCGCCAATGCTTTTTGAGCTCAACTCTGCGCCTCAAATACCACCCACTCCTGCTGAGCACACCAGTCCACGCCTCACCTCTATTGTGTGAGGGTCGGGGGAGGGGACTCAGCCACTTTGACGCAATGTCGCTCTTTGCTACCAGTAGTGCCCTGCCCAAGAATGCCCTCTAGGCACATGTGCCTCCGACCCCTTCCAGTACTCCGAGAAGAATCAGGAGAGGGTATAGTGGAACCACCCACCCCAAGACCTCCGGGAGTTCTTTATTCACCCCAGACCAGTAGTGTTGCACCCTCGGACTTCCCATACCATAAGATAGAAATAGACTGGGCCAGTCTCACAACGCGGGAAGATCGCCCAAGGGTGAAGGCCCGCTCCATGTAGACAGATAGTATGTTTGCAATAGGAGCTGCCTAGCGGAGGTCGTCAGCAGCCTGGGGGCCATCAGTGCGTCTTGCCAATCTTCCTCTTCAAAGGACCCCACCCAGCACTCCCAGGGAGACTTGAGGTGATCTAGGGAGCCAGGTGAGTTGACAACAAGGGTACAATAAATTTGAGAGGCACCTCCACGGCCGATGTCACCCACAAGGAGCTTGGCCTCCAGGGGGCTGAACAGAGGGAGAGGTTTGGTGGGGTGAACATGTATGTGAAGAGCATGCCGATTCTGAAGGTAACAGAAAAATTAAGTATGTGCCAGTGCATACCACTGTTGATATTCTGAAAAGGAACAAATGTGCATTCCCAACCAAACATCCCCTAACTGTGAGATTTCAATGAGGTCCCAGGTCCTAAACCCACCCAGCTTGGCCACTTCCCCCAACCACATACTGTGCCAGAGAGGGGTTTGTTGGGTGAGTCTGCCTTCCCACTGTACATGGTGAAGTGCCTCTCTCTATGCCAGTAACACCACCCGGGTCACCAGTGGGATGGAGGTGGAGATCGGAGAGCCGTACAGCAGGGCCTGCAGGTGGGAAAAGCCCATAGAGGAGATCCCCAAGTGATGGGCAGGATCCGACCAGCCCCCATTGAACCAGTCATGGATGATCAGGAGTTTACACGACAAGCAGTACAGATACATGTGGGACATACCCAAACCACCATCAAACGGCCCCCGATGACAGTGGAAAAGGGCAAGGCGGGGTCGCCTGCCCTGCCACAAGAAAGACTGTGTGACTCCGTCTAACTCCCGAAACCATGACCGGGATAGCTGTAAAGGAAGATTCTGAAAGATGTATTGTAAACGTGGCAGGACCAGCATCTTGAAAAGCGCTCTGTGCCTAGAACATTAAGGGGGAGGGTGTATCATTTTGCTAGATCCACATTCACCTACTTAAGTAGAGGTTGCAGGTTGAGGGCCCAGGTACTTCAAGCTGAGCCGGCGAATGGGGTTTAAGGACTGCTAGTCAAAGCAATCCCTGGGAATGGCTAACGGGACCAGGACGGATTTAGAAGAGTTGATGTTCAGGCCCAATGGCTGCTCTGTTCAGGAAAAGGAGAACGTCATCGGCATATACTGCAATGCGGTCTTTGTGTCCCCCACCCCAGGCCCAACCTTGATATTGTGGGTCTTCACGGATAAGCTGGGCAAAGGGTTCCATGGCCGGGGAAAAATAAAGGGGAGAGAGGGGGCACCCCTGTCATGTGCCCTGCTGTATGGGGAAGGAATCTGAAAGAACACTGTTAATGCGCACCCTGGCCATGGGCTGAAAGTAGAGAGCCTGGACCATAGTGAGGAAGTGTTATCCAAAGACCGTCCGGTTCAACACCTCCTGCTGGTAGGCCCAGTCCACCCTACCGAATGCCTTTTCAAAGTCATTTAGTAGCGAGGCTAAGGTTGCAGGCAGGTGATGACTGTTGGCTAGGGTAGAGTGGAGGCAACAGATGCAGTGTCTGGTGCTCCAATAGGTCATGAAGCCACATTGGTCTGGGTGCACCTATGTGGGCCGCACCCGTTTTAGCCTGTTCCCCAGCCCCGCAGTGAAGATCTTTGGCTCACAGTTGAACAACGATATGTGGCGATAGTTGGAACAGTACGTGGAGGGCGGTTGGGTTTTAGGTATCACCACTATCATGGTGTTGTCTAAGTCTGCAGTAAACAAACCGGTCTGGGTCACCTCCTCATACAGCACCAGCAGCCGAGGGGGAAGGGCTCTCGGAGCGCCTTGTAGTATTCCATGGGGACCAGGGGTTTTCCCAGAAGGCAGGCCAGATATAGTCTACCCAAGTTCCTCCACAGTGAGGGGCACATCCAGCGCACAAGAGTCCACTGAAGTAAGACTAGGGAGATGGACCGAATCTAGAAATGAGTGAAGCCACGCTGGGCCCTGGCACGATGGCACTGAGTACAATATCTCATAGTACAGAGCGAAAGTCTACACAATCTCTAACAGAGAGTGCTTCGAACAGGCCGAGTCATCTACTACCTCTGGAATTATACTGTTCGCCTGATGGAGGGAGGCCAGCCAATAAAGCTGCTTCCCATTCTTATCACCCCAGCTAATTATTTTTTGGCTGCAGTGGCCCAGCAACAGCAGTTTAGCCGCTTCCAGGGAGCGCTGATGAATATCCTCCTAGACAAGATGCAGCTGTCTGGAAACTTCTTCACTGGGGGCCCCTTCAAGGCAGCACTACAGGCGTAGAGCGTGAGCATGTAGCTGGGTGAGGATAGAAGAGCTCTTACACTCCCGTCTTCTAATCAGGTGCTTGGCAAACCCATGGAGGGTTGCTTTGCTGGCAGCCCATAATGTGCCAGTGTGGGGAACCGATCCATCGTTATCGCGGAAGTATGCATTCAGTTTGGTTCTCACCGCTTGCACAAATGTCTGGTTTTGGAAGTACCATGCATTAATGCGCTACAGAGGACGTAGCTCTAGTGAGGGTTGCCCGGTACGGAGCAGGAGGGGTGAGTGGTCAGAAACACCCCGAAGTAGGATGGCCGTGTGAGTTATTGATGAGCAGTCGATGGGTGGCAGTAGTACAAGGTCTATGCGCGAGTGAGTGTGATGGGCAGATGAGGTGTGGGTGAATTGGTGGAGATGAAGATGCCAGGACCTCCACGCATCGCATAGACCCCAGGTGGCGGTCCAATCAGTGAGATGGCGTGCCCCGAGATGTGATGGGTGGACTGGAGCTATCCAGGTCAGGATTTAGAACCACATTGAAGTTGCCCCCAATTACAGTCAGCCAACAATCAGAAACTGAAAAACAGCCCCCCAACTCCCATCCCTCTCCACACTTCTACCCCAGAAGTATTTGTCGCCCAAAGAAACTCAAATCCCAGAAAGAACATTAAGTGCCACATTGGGAGCTCGTCATGACTTAAAAGAGGGAACCCAGAAGTTGCACAGGCTTAAAAAACACAGCTACTGCCAGCCATACAGCAGTTCAGAGTCCTGAATACCACTAGGCTTTATGTCTGAGGGACCGCCCCATCGAGTCTCGACTGGACATAGGCCTGGGACCCGAGAAGCACGCAATGTAGGTGTGGTCATATTGTTAGATAACAGGGCTTCGGTAATGGTCGGAATCTTGCAGAGGGACTGAGAAGTCCGCCGACCCCGCTGGAGAAGAGATCACGTTGTCTCTGTCTCCAACTTAAGTCTCTGTTGCCCAGTCAGCCGAAGGACCCCTTGACAGCTGCAGCTGCTTCTGGGAGGAAGTAGGTGGTGATTCCAACCAGGCGGTCCCACGGCCCCTCCGGGAGTGAGTGCAGCATCTCTGGAATCTGGGCAGTGACTGAGAATTTGGGGCAGGAAGGGTTTGTTGGGTGTCCGGGGAGGGGGCCCATCTGCCAGTCCGCTGCTCCTCTATAGACCACTGCCAAGCCGCCCCAAGGGTATCAAAGAAATTAGACTTTTGAAGATGAATGACTTTGAGTCTTGCAACAAACAAAAGTCAATATTGCAGGCCCATGGCTCTTAGTTTTTGCATGACTTCCAGGAAGGACCGCGTCCACTACTTCACCTCCCTTGTGTAGTCCAGGAATATGAGAACATTTGTGCCCTCGCACCGCAGCTCAGCGTGGGAAAGGGCCGCACTCAGGATTGCGTCCCTATCCCGATAGTTCAAGATCCAGATGATGATGATGGGCCAGGGGGAGGCTCCCGGACGAGGTCCGGGAGTTAGAGCCAGATGCACCCTTTCCACCGCAAATCCATGTCTCAATGAAGTCAGCCATTCACTAAGGGGTCGCACCCTCAAAGGTTTCCGGCACCCCAGTGACGCGTAAGTTATTGCGCCTCAAGTGATTCTCTGCATCTTCAGCACGGGCATGGAATTCTGATATGTGAACAAAGATGGTGGACACCTGAGCTTTGAGAGTAGACATGTCATCTTCAACCGTGGATATCTGTGTTTCTGCCTCCGTGATTAGGTCAGTAGCACTACGGAGGTCTTCATGGAGAAGTGCCACGTCCATTCTGACCTCTCCGACCTTCGTCTGCACGGCTGCCTGGGAGTTCTGGATAGCTTGTAGGATGACCGCTAAATCCTTGGAAGCAGATGTGGGCTTCCCATTATCAGAAGAGCCGGCGGGACCCGTGGCAGACCGCGTGACATAGTGCTCCATTTGCATTTGCGCTGAGGCAGAGCATGATGATTTGTCTTTCCCCAAGTCAGAGGCACCACAGGAGACCACAGCATTTGGACGGGGTTGGGCCACCACAGTGCCCGGTACCTCGAGACACACAAATCCAGGGAAGAGACAGGATGGCGGGTCAGAGACAGGCAGCAGTCCCAGATCCTGGTTCAACTCCAGGGATAACATCAGCCCTCCGCAGCAGATGAAGGGCTGCACTTCCTGCCATGGAGAGTCAAGGATTCAGAGTTGCTGTCCCCCCGAGAAACAGTCTCAGGCTTGCTAGGGGAACGGATCCGCATTCCAGGGGGCTCTGCACTGATCAGTGCAGCGAGCCCACCTCAACAGGCCAATGTGCAGTCCTCAGTTCCTGACCTCCCCGCTTATGTCTGCAGCTGGTGATGACAATGGCAGCTGCAGCAATTCCAGGCCCCCGGAGAGGCCACAGCAGTAACCGGGCAGTGAGTATGGCAGCCTCTCCTAGCATCAGTCCCAGATTCTAGATGCCTCCCAGGGCAGTCAGTGCGTCTCCCTGAATCACAAACCACAGCACAGGTCCAGTCAATGCCCAGGCCACAGCCCTTCTCCAGATTGGGCCCCGGCCCAGGCAGAGAACCAGCAAGAGGAACAGCGACTGCAGCCACCCCTCTCTGTTTCAATGTGGCACAGGTAGGGGTCTCCCATCAGGGCGGCTGCACCGACTCGTACAGAGAAAACACCCCCATGGCAAAGGGGGTGAGCCACCTCCCACATCCTCACCCGCTTCTGAAGCACTGTAACTTGTCACGGCCCCAGCCTCGGAGACCCAGCGGGCGAGTTGGACGAAAGTGACTCCCTTATGACTCTATTGAAACTCTGAGAGGTGGCCCCCTTGGGGAGTCCATGGAATGGGGGCACCTCTCGGACGATCATGTAGAGGGGGAAGCAAAGTGTCATATCTTGGTCCAATAAGGAGACGGAACTGATCAAGAGGGGGTCCGTCTGGGCCCCGCATTCCTCTAAAGAAGAAAACTTACTGAGGTGGTCTCTTGGACTTTTTCTAAAATGACGAACGCCACCAGAATTAATAGAAACTTGTAGGCACAGGACCATCACGTAGGTCGCAGACATGAAATCTTCCACTTGACCTTAGCAAAGTCTAATCTCCTGGAGAGACTCTGCATTTTCAAATTAGAGCTCAGGGATGACATGAAAGCAGACATACAGAATAGCTTATCTGAATTGCCTACTAACCTTGGTGCCAAAGTCCAAGAACTTAAGTTCATTGTCGACTCTGTGGGCCAGCATCTGCTGAACGTGGAAACCAAGATGGGCTAAGTACATGCTGTCCATGGAAAAGACTCCCTCAGTGTGGAGGTGTGGATCTGATGTTATAAGCTGTGATCACTGAGATCTCGAGAACCGTTCCTGCAGAGAAAACCTGAAAATTAAAGGACTGAGAGAAGACATTGAGGATTCTAACCTGGAAGTATCAATAGTGGGCATGAACGCACGACAAACAACAAGAGGTGCGGCTTGATAGGGCTCACTAGGTCAGTCCGAGAAGATCTCCCCTTTGACAGAAACTGAGGGACATTTTAGGTAAGTTCTGCTAGTACATCAAGAAAGAAGTACTACTGAAGAAGGGTGAGATCTCCTTCAAGAACATATTTGTATTGTCTCAAACTACTGTCCAGCGCCAACTAGAATTCCGGTTGATCACCAGGAAGCTGAGAAGATGGACCCTTCTTATTGGCTGACTTTTGAGAGAGAAGGTAAACAATTCCACATCATGGACAAATTGCAGGCAGCCCGGCTCCTAGGCCTTTCCAATTTGAAGGTGGATCCTGAGGATGAAGCACAGAAAGAGGACTCAGGCATGATGGCCAAGGAGACGGCCTTTATAGAGTGAAGCCACCCGTGAAGTCCTTTTTTGGCATGGCCCAAAGAACCAAGAATAGTGCTGAACTTTGACACATGAAGGGTGATGCCGATAATGCAGGAGGGAAATTCAAGGTTCCTGGTTCTCCTTCCTCGTTCTTCCATCCCATCTCTTTTGAGTTTAGGCCACAATTGAACGTATGGTTTGGGGCAGCTAGATGTGGCAAGAGAAGCAGAAACTAAATGCAGGAGTGTCACCAACACATATGCTGATTCCACCTGGGCTGTGGTCCAATTTACTCTCTTCAACTTTGATACTTATACTTGTGCAGGTACAACACTTGGTCCAGGACTGTGTCATTTGGAGAGAAGGAGGCCCCTAGTCCCCAGATTCTAGGTAACTCCAGACCACAGTTGGGTTCGGAGTAACTTCAAGTTTGAAGGGAATGACATGCTTCTGATTCTATTTCATGTATTTAGTTTGGGAATTTTCAGAGGAAGTTGGGGGGAGGACAGAATTTAGGTGAGTACAGGTGATACCACACTGTCTTTGTGAACACTCATTTGCAAGCCTCTATCCCCTATTTAGCTACTCGATTTTTACTATCACTACTCTGAGAGTCAAGGGCCTAAATAACAATAACCCAGTTAAGAAAGTGGGAATATGAAGAAGCCAAACAAAATAGCCTTATGTCCGCTTCTTGCAGGAGACCCATTTACTGAAGAATGATCAGGATAAGATGCGATACAGAAGATATCCAATCGCATATCACTCCTCAGCCACTACCAAACAATGGGAAGTAGCCATTTTTATTAAATGCAGTGTCTCAATGAGATCAGAGCCAATAAGGAGAGTAGTAAATGAATTCTAGATGGAACCCTGAACGACTGCAAAATTAACTTTGCAACAGAATGCATACCTATTACAGACCAAGGCAAGTCTCTTTTACTCCATGTATTAGACCTGAGAGATGCGTGGCGTGATTCAGGCTCTATCATTATGGGTAGATCTATCTTACATAAACCACATTCGAAAACTTCTCTCCCATTTTTAGGGGAGAAGAAAAAAGCCCCATGCTTCCTCAGAAGCTTCTCTTCCAAGCTAATGATAATTTGGGACTTGCCTTGACTGATTTCCCCATAACTATGCTGTGGCCCAATTGAGAGTCACAGTGGTCCAAGATGGAATCTGAAAAGAATTGGACCCATATGGCTCACGCCATAGTTTGCATGCCCTTATGGGACTTGGGCACTGCTTACCTCACAACACCAGTTGGCACAACCTTATGGGTCTGTGACACATTTGTGTAATTTGGTTGTCTCATGACATATCTATCATCCTACACCACTATCTACCTTATTGGGGAATTGACTTCCACTCTGGAATTTTGTCCCACTGGAAGGGAGCATCAACGATACACACAAACTAGACAGTGGATTCCCCACCCATGCATTCAGTAGGAAGCCACCAGAGAAAATATGTATCTTGAGAAACTCTTCCCCGAACTAATAGGCATCAGAGGCACTATTTCAAATCTTTATCAGGTGTTACCTGCACATGAGACACCGCAACACAGAAGAAAAAAAGGGAATGGGAATGAATACTGGTTAGGAAGGTCTTAAATATGCA
Organism: Triturus cristatus; assembly: GCF_964204655.1. Lineage (NCBI taxonomy): Eukaryota > Metazoa > Chordata > Amphibia > Caudata > Salamandridae > Triturus > Triturus cristatus. Next base: position 1,269,511,400 of record NC_140585.1, on the reverse strand, counting down.
GTGGGAGACGATTGGTAGGGACATATACTAACCTTCTACATCAGCAGCAGGCAAAGAAATCCACAACAAAGTATTATATGGGTGGTATTGGTCTCCCCTTCATCTTCATCAAATTTTTACCATTGCAAATTCTAGATGTTGGAGGGGGATATTATTTCATAGCAGACTCGTTAAACACTTGGTGGCAATGCCCAGCGATATGTTTTTTCTGGGAAGGGTTGTCCATTGCACTCAGGAAGATGTTGAGATACCATATTCCGAATTCCCCAGAGTTGATGCTCCTGTGCCTAAAGCCCAACATTATTACAGCGATGACTAAGCTTGAGTGGCATATTGAATTGCTGTGACTGGGAGCAGCAAATCTGACTATGGCAGTCAACTGGACATGCCACTAGTTTACCAGTAGTATCATACAATTTGCTCCATCCTAGTATTTGAATGGCTAGCTAGTAATATAAACAGAACCTATCTACATATTGAGGTGAAATGAAAACCAGTGTATAAAGTAATATGCCAAGGTTTCCTGAACATCACTGTTCTCACAAGCACCCAAAAGCTATTTCCACACTGACAGACCTAGTTGTCCCATGTAGGAACCCAGAGCACAGATTAAAATCCTAATATTGTATCTTGAGAAAAGGACTAGCTATTAAATAACAATTTGTAACAGTTATTTAAATATCCAATTCAATGGAGAAGTCAGATTATTCATAAATATGAAGGATAAGTAACTTTTAGAAAGTTGCTTTTTCCCTGACTCAAGTTCCTGGATGTTAATTTGCATTTGCTCTCAAACTTCTCTCAGACAGGGATCAGAATTTTAATAGGTATGAAAAAGGTGTGAAATGCCTCCCAGGAGCATTCAAAGGGCTGACAAGAATGGGCAGCGGTGATTCCTCTGAACTTCACAGAATATGCAGGGTAAGGCCTGTGAGCATCATTTTTGACATTACAGTGTAAGATCCAGCTGGAGTGTCAATTCCTGCTTGACAGGTCTGCTTGGGTTTGCATATAACACTGAGGGCACTCTTGGAAGGAAGACAATAGGATAGCAAGCCATTTCTTATGTATATACTGTTTGCTTGCTGATGAACCCTGCTTTGTTCTACCAGACTTCTGTCTCTAGGTTTATTGTGGGTACAGTGGCTTCCCTAGACTGGATTTTAGTGTTAGATGGGGGGGCACTAGGTTTACCATAGTACGCTCCCACAGCCCTCAGAGCCCAGGTTTAGTGTGGTTGAAGACTACCACCATCTTGAAAATCCTCAAAGTGGCCAAGGTTGGCAGTGGGTACTTTTATCCCATTGGTTAAGATGTGCCTAGCAGTCATTCTCACCTACAAGTTTGTGCCAAGCATAAATGTGACATCCCCAGGGCACCACTTCAGAATACTACTGAACCTGAGGAAGAACAGAAGAGGACTGGACCTGCTGTCTGTGACCTGAGAGGAGCCCTGACCGACAGGACCTGCTCCTTCTTCTACCTAGGACAAAGAAGTGGGCTCCAAGGGCCATAAGGCTGACCTTGGTTAAAGCTATTGGGACACATCAAGCTTCAAGAGGATTTTTCTTGCAACTCCCTAGCTGACTAAGGGCAACTGGACCTCAACTGGACTCCACTGTTAGCCTCTGCCTGACACCTTTTAAGTACCTAACTGCCCCACAATGAGTTCCTGGGGGCTTCAGATGTGTACTCCTGTGGTAGATTGGGACGTAAAGGACTAAAGTCCAAAGGTTAAATCTTTGACCAGAGCGAACTTTGTTGGTGTAGCTGACCCTCTCTCCATTGGGTTCAGAATCAAATTGCGCCAGTCTACGGTAACATTAACTATCATTGGCACTTTTCTTTTCTTGGCCTTATTCCTACTTAAAACTGTAAAAAATAATATCTCTGGTTCCCCTTATTGGAGTTTTCTGTCATTTTGGTGCTAATTTCTTTATTACATTTTACATTATATTTTTAATTCAGTATGGGAGTTTTTTTGCTTTGCATTTTAACTTTATTACTGTTTTGGTATTCGATAAATACTTAAGAAATTGCTATAAAACCTTTCTGCTCTGTGCCAAAGCTACAGGGGTTTAAGCTCGGTTTAATTTGGTGACTTTGAAGGTTCCCCCTGACATGGATTGTGATTATTGCTTGAAGTGGCTAGTTACCCCTCTCAACTAATACTTCAATTTCTTATACAAACCATTACTTGATTACACCGTCTTAAAAGACCCCAAAATGCTGTGTACAGATAAGGGCCAGCCTGTGAATTGATCCCAGTTTATGAGCGGAGAGATTATGTAGTATCTCTCGATTGTGTAGGAAAACAATTCTAGAATTCTTCACCTACAGTTTTGTATCCCTGCACAGGGGCAGCGGCTTTAAGAAGAATTCAGCCACAGAAGAAGAAGGCGATTTATATGTTTATGAATTGCTCTGTGGAGTTGAGAGGCTCACTCTGGACTTGTATCCTAGGACTCCTGTGAACTCTGTACCTAGGGTCAGTGGCACTGCCTTCCTCACTCCCTCTGGGTGATAGTAGAGGGTGGAATTCTGTGGACCATGCAGAAGGGGTTCTTTTTGGAAATCTGGAGGTCAGGGGCCGATGGAGTGCAGGCAGGTACTATAGTCTGCCTTGAGGGCCACAGGGTGCTGCTACTGGAAGACCCCGGCCAAGTGACTACTAGGAGCTGGGACAGAAGCACAAGACTTCAAAGTTTCTTGCCCTTCCCCACTTCTTTCTTAGAGGAAGCAGCAGTGATCATGGGCTCAGAAAGGCAGTGTGTAAATAGAAAAAATATCTTAATTTCTATGGGCCAGTAGACCCTAATATACATCCTTGTTGACTGGAGTGTGCACCATGAGTCTGATGCAGAAAAACACAGAAACTATCTAAAAGGTACAGAGATATCTGAGATTAAATCGGTCACTTGTGTTGGACCTCAATTTGCTTCTCAGTGGGTCCATCAGACCTTAACTGTGCTGGGTGGTTTTTGTAAAATAGTCCCAGGAAGCTTGTGTGCTGCAGGAATCAAAGCAGTACCACCCAAATTTGAGCGGGGTTGTGCATGTGTTTCCATTCAAGAGGAGCCAAATGCACAGAAATCACCTCCCTTCCTGGGGAAACCCAGAGCCTGCCTGGAGTGACTATATAAGGAGGGAGCTCACCAGGCCAACAAAGCAATACTGTGCTCTTTTTCCCAAGCCAAGTGCTGTTGGATGGAAGCTGGTGAGACACTGGGTTCCAGTACTGAAAACAGAAGGCGAGAGCAGAGGGTAAGCTGTGGAGCCACCAGAATGGGCAAAAAACGATATTCAGTTCACCGATTGTAGTACACAGGTGGCCCCAGAAAGAGGCACCAATGGGGAGAAAATAAAGAAAATGTGCAACTTGTGGCCGCATCAAAGACAGTGAAGAGGACAAAAGAAACGCCCATTAAGCGCACACAAGGGTCCTTTACATTTTCATATTAGCTATGGTAAAACCCAAAGGAGGGCAATAGACTCACAGCGAGTTTCTCTCGCATTGTAGGGTGTAGTATCCTGTTTATGTAATGATCCTGTTACTTTCTCCTTAGCTGCTCAGCAACTGTGAATGTGCTCGTGGAATGTTGGTGTGATGATGCTGTATGGAATGTTTGGGTGCTTGTGAGGTGAAGTGTGACAGAGTATGGGCTGAGCAGCAGACAGGCTGCTCCAGTTGGGGCTGCTTCACATGAACTTAATAACTTGTAACCTAGACCAAATAAATCAACTGGCACTACATCTCGTCTATTGGATTCACTTACTACAGAGGGCTTCCAGGATAGCAGCATGCCCTTCTCCAAAAGCATGAACCGTCTCTTCTTTTTCTCTTCCTAAGTAATAAGGGACCCAAAAAACCTGACCCCAGAAGAGATGTGCCTAATTGTCAAGCTCTCCTGGAGCTGGATACTTTTGTCCAGAGTCTATGGCCTGTATGGACCTTTCTTGTTCAGGTTTTTGTGATTCGTAGACAATCTGGTTAAGATAAAATAAAAATAAAAAATATATATTTTCACTTTGGAGGAATGGACGATTGACATGGAAAGCTAAAATCAGTGCATATTTTTTCTACAACCTTAATTATATTTGACAAAGGAGAAATCTGTCCTAATTGAAGGATTTATGTTTTACTATTGAAGTGCATGGTGACAAGCTTCACAAAGCTAGTGAGCCTAACTTTTACTCATGCACTCCACGTGTTTGTGTTAAGCACATCAGGGTAATTTTGTTTGGTTGGTTAGTGCTTGGCGTCCAAACTTTTAAGGTGTTTCTGAATGAGGTGGTGCACTTTTTAGGTCGAGCATTCAAGACCTTGTGTATATACTTTAGTATGCACTTATATGTGTATGTACTTTGTGGGGTCTGTAGATCAGCCGTAGGACTTGTCTGCTTAGGGACTTTTTTTTCTGTTCAACTGCCTCTATTTAACTGTCTTGATAGAAAACGACCAGTAGAGGTCAGTAAAATACCAGAATTGCTTTCTGCTAAGGGACTTTCTTTTTTTGTTTTTCTGGCAGCTACCTATATGTAACTTTCTTGATAGAAAACGACCAGCAGAGGGCAGTAAAATACCAGAATCACTTTAGCATTCTCTAGATTTCAGTCCATAGAAATTGTCTTCCACAATCACCCGTAGACAATAATATTTTTTTCAAATCTTGTATTTTCAGTGATATGACCACCGAAGGCCCTGATTTTATATTAAAAACAGGGCTTTGGACTATACCATTTCCCACTGAAAGGCAACATTTCTCTCCATGTATTCCCATACCTGGCATGTCACGCAGTTTGGTGCCTACTTTCCCTCCATGTTAAAGAACAGTAGATGTTTCAGCACCCAGGCTAATATGCTGCATAGCTAAATACATATAAGGTCCCAAAGGCAAGACCGATTTCATTGCAAATGCTTGTTTTACTTTTGTGGCCTTTTACTGTGGACCTCTTGTACTTTCCAATGCTTCTAGAGGATGTCCCCTTAGGCATTGCCACATGTATATATTTGTTTGTTTGACAGTAGTATTTCACTTTGTGAGTAATAAAGTTCCTTTCCTTTTAAAAAGTAAAAATAATGGGAGGACAGCAATATATTAATTTAGTAAGTGTTGTTTGTTGCCCTGTTGATCTCTGAGCCTGGATCCCCCAGCACCTCTCCTGAGTCCTGAGTGAGCCTTAGAGCCTCTGCTTTGCTATGCTACTCTGAGCATTAAGTGTCAAAACTGATACTTGGTTTCCAGTGTAGGAGTCGGCGTTAGGGGGACGCAGGGAGCCCAGTATCTTCCGACTGCCCTGAGTCCCTCTGGCCCAGATTGCTCCAAAAATATGAACAGTTTATTGGTTATGTTTTATTAAATCAAGTTAATTTTTAACGCTTGGCATTTTAAATGATCTTCCAATTTTTTATTGGATTGATTTCTAGATTTTCATACAAATAAACATTTACTAAAAAGCATGTATTCGAGTAATTTCTGTCTTAATATTCTGTCTTCAATACAGGCAGAAAGAAAGTTCGAAGGAGTGATAGAGGGGAGCCTGTCAATTAGCAGAAAAAATATTACCAGGTGTTTTTAGATACACGGAAAATCAATCTTGTAAGAGAGAAAAAATGCATTATTTCTATGCAGTGACAGGATGTCAGTGCTAAATAACCTTTTACAACATAACATGAATCTGAGTCTCAATTGTATGTACTTACACAAATAAAGCATAGCCAATTAAAGACACCGGCTGATGCCGCCAGTTATGCAGAGTAGTGTGATTCTGCTTTCATCTCACATCGCTGGTTGAGATGTTCAATAATTTAATAACAAGGAGATCTCCCGCAATAGTTTCAGATTAAATATGCACGGCTCTGTTGAGTTCTGGTTGGAACTCCCACTGCAGCCCTGCTCTGCTGTTGCTGTGTGTAATTTCAGCTCTAAACTCTCCGTTGGGTGTTGTGCAGGGAACGTCGATTGTCTTCACTTTAACTCCAACACACTGTTCTATCTACAGATTGCCAGCTTGATTATTAAATTGTGCGTAGTGTTGGGGACTCCAAAATATGATTTATTAACAGAAAGAGTAACAATATTTTCATTGATGTTCCACAAATCCTCTCGATTTACCGTTGGTATAGTTTTCCAACAACGTATTTTCCCTTTTGCACATTGTTGCAATATGCTACTTTATCTCATCAACGGAGCTTTCCGGTTGGTGCAAATAACACTTTCAATTGTCCGTTTCGAAATTGTTCAACAATTAAAAAACGTTTATTTAACTTAATTAAGTGCGTTCATGGTACAACTGAGAAGTCTCAGACCAGGGCCGGAGTGTAAAACAAAATTGGTCCTGGCAAAAATGATTTAGTCATCGCCAAACTATAGTAAACCACCACCTGAATTGATCCAGATCTATATGTGACTTATAGCCTGCAGCCCATGGAAAAATGCCAGTGGTACAATTGCCAATCCAGAGAAAATAAATATAAATAAGAGGATAAAAATTGCACCAATATATTTTCAGAAATAACATTGGCATTTACCAAACTGCCTTGGGTAGCGCAAGTGGCACCCCGCATCCTTTATCCTTTATCCTTAATACCATCACAGGAAGTGACATCATATGACCCTTGACCCTGAATCTTCACAGAAAGTGTTGTGACATGACCAGAACCCTGATCACATTACAATAAATCTCGTAGTTGAAGTACCATAATAACTGCATGATCAATATAAAAGCACAATACATATGTCTGTTTTACATACCACATATATTAGTGTGCCCACATTATATGCCAGGGGAACATTACTCATTTCTACTTGAATTACATGAAGATTTATGTATTAGTCTGAAGAGGATGTGGAGTCACATAGCACTGAATAGCATTGTCAATCTAAATTGTTTATAACTCAAACTCTCAGGCTTGTCTAGCTCCCCCAGTGTATGCTGCAACATGAAATGTATTGATAGAACATAGGAAGTGGAAAACAGCGATACAAAATAGTAGATATGTCCACATTTAACTATGCTAATAGTTTAAATTTTTCATTTGTGTGTATACAGTTTGTTTTATCATCACTTACTAGGCTCTGTCACTCATGGGAAGCACAGATGTGAAGTTTTAGTCAAAACATTATTTGTCACGAATTCACAATAAGCAAACATGGATACAAATTGTGTTGTGTGTGTGAATATGTTGCAGATCCTGTTTGTATATAATCAGAAGAGTGTCCATTGCACTGCTGAATATATTTATTTTCCAAAACATAAAGCCGAATGACTCAGTTCCAGTGGAAGCTGCATTAAGTAAACAGTGCTCATCAAGACACTGTTTGCTTTCTGTCTTTACAGTGATGGCTGGTGATCTTTAAATGTGAGGAGGTGTAATACTTGTTCCGACCTGCAGCGAGCAAAGCAAGTGAGTGCAACCTCTTCTAGTGAGTCTGAAGGTGGATTATCCCCCGAGAAAAAAAGTGTGACTATAAAGTGTATTAAAGAGTCATAAGTTAACATACCACTGTCATATGCAATGTACAGCTATCAAAAGTTTGGGTACAGTCATGTGTCGGGCTCTACCATCAAATGCAAACACACCTAACTTTTCTTGCAGGTTCACTCGTCATGTCAGGTGCTTCTTCCATCTGCCCTGGTACATCAATCAAATACCAGAGAGTGCTGTTGGATGCTTAGTTACTGACATTATATGAGAAGATAATGTGTAGAAACAAGGACATTTCTGAGTTAGTTGTCGGAATTAATCGTAAATTGCAATATAAACAAGTCAGCAGTAGTTTGTGATATATTCCAAGGGTATTTATTTTCTGCTGGTGAAGGATATGATTCTTAGAGTCAGAACCACTGATTTGTTAGCACAGATGGCTTCATTTGGATTCTTACAGTCAGAATCGCATGTTATGTAAGGACAGCCAACATGTCTTTCGGCCCATACATGGCACTCAGGCCTAGGGCTCTTTAAAGGCTGATTATTTGGACAAAGTGCAAAAAAAGGAAAAAAGACCATCAACCGGGTATGCATTCATAAGGATAAACAACAATAAAGAAAAATCAAAGACAGAATTAATAAATACATTTTGTATGCATATATGTAAACGCATTAGCGGTCGTGTCCAACGGACTAAATATATGTAAGCATCATATATACAATCAGAAATGAGCAAATGGCACAAAATGAGCACAAGAAGAATTGGCAGCAGAAGCAAACCCCCAAAAAACAACCAGAAGAGACAATAATAGATCCGTCACATATGCCCAGTATGTTGGCACCGCAGATAGCAATTCAGTTATAGCATTCATATACAGTTTTCAGTCAGTCCCAAATACATGAACCAATACGCAAACATTGTGAGGGTTTGCACCAGTACCAATTGTATGGAAATCACAAATTTGTTTTATGTTGTATCAACCAGCATGCAGTCGTCAAGTTTTGATAAGTATAAATACATATTGGCAAAAAGGTCGTCGCATGTTAAGTTCGAATGGCATTGTCATGTGTTATCAATAATGTTCATACATGTCATTACAAAGTCACGCATACGAGACCCAAAAAGACATAATTCAAAAGGTTAAGGCAGTAGTATTCAGTGGGAGCGATACATTCAGATGGGGTGGAGAACCGCATTACAAGTACTTCAGAAGTATGTGGTTCACACATCAGGAAGTGGGCAATCATGTGGGAAGGAAAGCGGTATACATACATGTATCCGAGGGTTGATCGCAGGAAGTCAGGTTCGTATAAAGTCCAGTAGAGAAAAGGTAAAACAGAAAAACACTTTAGTGAGTGGAGTAACCAAGGGGTCTATAGCTTAAGAAAGCCACTCCCTCTAAAAGTATGCAGTGCATCGTGCAGGATAGGACCTAACTTATAGTAAGATCATGCTAAAAGGTCGGGTCCCAGATAGTCACTGGTGAGGTGGTGTCACCATTTCACACTAAAGCGGCAGCGGGGTCGCAGGTACTGGTCCCAAAGTAAAGCAGCTTTGTTATGTGATGGAAAGACACAAGAATGCTGAGGAATTGTGGGAGATTGGTAGTTCAGGCTCACCCTCCGTGAGAAAGAGCATCTATGTCTATGTCTATGTACTGGTTCTTATTAAGCGCATATATCACCCTAGGGTCTCATAGCACTTTTGCTGAAACTCAGAAACTCTTCAAAACAAAAAGAGAGTAAGGAGAAATAGAAAGGCTACTTGTCCTGTTCCCTGGGTAATCACTGAATAAACAAATTGGACAAGTCCTTGGTAAGTGTAAAGGTCATAGTTCGTGACCTGTACCTACACAAAAGGAGCGCAAACAACTGTTTGTTGTTTAAGGAAACCCCTCACCCACCTACCTAGTAGGTGGCATGCTTCATCATCGGGGCCCAGCTGGATTACCGAGTGTAATCCAGCTGTGCTTCAACGCCTGAACTACAGCGGAGCGGGTTCTTGTGTGGAAAGTGTACAGTGCTATGTGAGGTGAAATTATGTGCTAAAAATGTCTCTAGGAAATGCCCTTATGAAAGTTTTAATAAAAGGGTCCTAGGACATGGATAAAAATGTCGTCAGGATATACTGGAGGTTTTAAAATGAACCTCTATATCTCTTTTTAAAAAAGGTGTAGGTCTACTAGTTTTAGCCTTCAGAAATGTTCAATAGGCTTTCGTCAGGACCATATGAGTGCGTGACCCAAAAGAGAGGGCCGTTGGTGTGAGTATCAGCCCACACCCTACAGTGCGCTGTGAGTGTTGTGGGATCTTGTTACTTACAGATCCTATGCAGCGAATACTTTGGTTCTGTAAGCTAGCTGCCTCATGGATCCGGTTTACAATGTTACACCCGTCGGCGGGATCCGGACTGCAACGTAGGTGCAACGTAGGTGGAAATGCATTACAGCCCAAAGACAAATGGTCTAAAACTGGTGTAACATTGTAAACCGGATCCATGAGGCAGCTAGCTTACAGAATCAAAGTATTCGCCGCATGGGATCTGTAAGTAACAAGATCCCACAACACTCACAGCGCACTGTAGGGTGTGCGCTGATACTCACACCAACGTGCCCCCTCTTTTGGGTCACGCACTCATATGGTCCTGACGAAAGCCTCTTGAACATTTCTGAAGGCTGAAACTAGTAGACCTACACCTTTTTTAAAAAGAGATATAGAGGTTCATTTTAAAACCTCCAGTATATCCTGACGACATTTTTATCCATGTCCTAGGACCCTTTTATTAACACTTTCATAAGGGCATTTCCTAGAGACATTTTTACCACATAATTTCACCACACATAGCACTGTACACTTTCCACACAAGAACCCGCTCCGCTGTAGTTCAGGTGTTGAAGCACAGCTGGATTACATTCGGTAATCCAGCTGTGCCCCGATGATGAAGCATGCCACCTACTAGGTAGGTGGGTGAGGGGTTTCCTTAAACAACAAACAGTTGTTTGCGCTCCTTTTGTGTAGGTACAGAAACTCAGAAACAAACAAGAAGGATGACTGGAAAGAGAAGGTAGATTTAAAATAGCCAAGTCTTGAGGGACCTACGGAAATTCTTGTGGTCAATCTCAGTGCGAAGGTAGAGTGGCAGGGAGTTGTAGGGTGAGATAGGGAACTCACCCCCCAAGGGAGGGGAACCGGGTGAGCCATGCACTAACGGTGCTTGCTATGTCTTAATGTGCATGGAGCGAACCAGGGGCTATCATCTGGTTGCCCATAGTCTCATATGTCTAAAGCAAATAGAAAGGCTAGGGTGGGGTCTTGAAGTCAGTAGCATGCCTCATGGGTTGCTTACTATTGCATTTTTAGACTTCAAACCACATAGGGAGTTTGAATGCTTCCTAGATTTTATCCCATTGCATGCTGCTTGACTTCTGTACATTACGTTCTATCATGGCACTTTACTGCTCCAGACTTTTTGCTCCAGGTGGAAATCAAAAATTGCTGAAAGCCCTATCTGCTCAGTGTGCTGTTGTGCAGAGGAGACTCTATCGTATGCAGTCAGGGGTCATTCTTGAAGCAAGACTCCAAAAGAGGAGCTCCAGCAGACACTTCCGTAGGAGTGTAGGGGGAGCCCTGTATGAGGATGCATCCAAAAACGGTTGTCATGTTGGCTGTGGAGGTGAGCTTGATATGGGGACTTAAACATGGAATCAATTACATTTTGTGGCAGGAGAACACCTGGTAAACTGGTCTTTCTGTCACTTGCTAGGCAGTAGTCCGTGATGCAAAATCATTCAATGTCTATCTATCACCGTTGGCCAGGGTGATTGAATCATATGGGGTCAGGGTGATCTCTTACGCTGACGACACTCAGCTTGTGTTTTCATTTAGAGATCTCTCTGACACTAGTTTTTCCAACTTTAGACGTTGCCTGAGCAACATCTCTTCTTGGATGGCACTTAACTCTCTCCGGCTCAATTCGGACAAAACCGAGGTGTTGTTTTTTAATAAAAAAAACCCACCTCTACATCTACTTTGGTGGCCTCCTGAGTTGAACCCTCCCCCTGTACCGGTAAACACAGCTAGGAACCTACGTTTTCAATTTGATAATGTTTTGTCTTGCAAAGCTCAAATAAATAAGCTCACCTCTGCATGCTTTGGTAAGCTGCGCATGATTTGTAAAATTCTCCCTTTTTTGCCTATAGACACACGCAGAACTGTCATTCATGCTCTTATTTTGTCACATTTGGACTATGCAAACAGTCTGTGTGTGGGTGCTCCAGCCTACTTGATTAAACATCAGCAGATTGTACAGAATGCAGCGGCAAGGCTGATATGTAATATACCCTATCGGCACTCAATCTTCCCTCATCTGAAGAAGCTACACTGGTTGCCGATGTCCAGCCGCATTCAGTTCAAATCTCTGGTCCTGGCATTTAGAGTAATAAAAGGGAAAGGACCCGCATATCTCAGAGACAGACTCAGGCCTGTCCAGTCCAATCGATCACTCAGATCTAATCATCTATGCCTCCTGTGCCCTCCCCGTTTTCATCGCTCCAGAACGGGGGACAGAGCTTTTCTAGTTATTACGGCTAAATCCTGGAATAGCCTGCCACTATCTCTTCGTATGACTGAATCCGAATGCCTGTTTCGGCGTAATTTAAAAACCTGGCTGTTCTCCAACCCTTAGCCACGCTAGATATTCTTTATTGCCTTCTGTCCGTAGTGCCGGAACACTCCACTTGGGGGTAGCTGCGCGCTTTATAAGCTTAAAAAAATAATTAAATAAATAAATATTCACTTGTGAATGGTTCACGCAGTGATCTCCCTACACTGGAGATTGATAGAGCCCTAATATATTATGGGAAAACATGTCAGCCTCCGCTAGGGGAGGGGAGCTTCTCAAAATCACTAATGCCCCCTTGGGGTGACATTGGGACATGCCCACCAGTACATGGCAATGGCTGAAACAAGTCAGCAGACTGGTTAAAACCTAATCAATGACACTTGGGGGGAAGCTGAGCAACGGATAATGATGAAGTTGGTACCGAAGGTGGAGGGAAACCCATATGTTTAGTCGCTAAAGGAAAGGAAGACCAAGGCAGACACCAAAGGAAATCTATGGGGCCATAGAGTCAAAACTGATGTAGGGGTTCTGGAGAGATGCAAAGACCAAGGGTAGACAAACCATTCAGGAAGAAGAAACCCAGATTAGGGTGGATCCAGGGTGGAATGACACAGGGAAGTCAGCGTCTAGAAAGTAAAGAATGGAGCAATGAGTGAGAGATCTCTGTTAGGGCTGCGGAATGGCAGATGATCTTTATGGAAGAGTAGAGAGAGGCAGATATGTGAAGAGTCACCATTGGAAACCCATAGAATCAAGGGAGACAAGAACATTACATTCTGGTACACTTGAGACAAAGAAAACAGGGTTTTGCATTGGTGGAACCCATGACCTGATATAAGTGGTATACATTATCATAAATGTCACATAGGTACAATACCAGAGATATTGTGCAGCTGAAGAACTAATACTCATACAGCCAGTGTTGAATCTCCGAGTCCTTGTGAAGAACATCTCTGACTGTGTTGTATTTCAGACTGAATTCACTCTCCTGTCTGTGTAGTTTGAGTTCTCGATTTCCCCCACGAAGATTTCCACGCATGATTTCAATGCCTACAAAAGGAAAGATTTTCTTATATGGATGAAAGATATGAAAATATTCTGTTAGTAGGTAGCCCGTTGAGAATTTGTGGCTGTTTCTGTAGTGTTCCTGTAGTCAGGTGCGTAGAGGCCTAATGGTGCTGCGTATATATGGTTGACTGCATGGGCAGAAAATTATCTATATCTCAAATTGCTGTTTCACTCAATCCATTCAGAGATTTTGATAGGTCGTCCCGCATTGACAGTAACCTCTGATGTTTTATAAAGTCCCAATTTGCAGATACTGCAATTGTGCCATGTGTGGACAACTTCAGGCCTGTCAAGAAATGTGCCTCGAATGCTTCTTTTCTCCACAAATTCTGAGTTGCACTATATCTGTTTGCGATTTGGTGCCCGGTGAAAGCCAATTTCAGAATAATCTTTTATGTTACCAGAGATACAAGGATTGTTTATGAGGAGATGCCAGTGTCTTATCAATATAGCTCTTATTTTTTGTTGTCCATTAAGGTAGTCATTAATAAAACACAGGGACTTATTGTTGGTCCAAGCTGGATGCATTTTGTTTGGAGAGTTTCTAATCTGTTTGTTTTCAAGACTTCATTCATGATATTTTTTATGTACTTGCATTCATAACTCCTATTTTGCAGGCAAGTGAGTAGTTCCTCTTCTTTCTTTTGAAATATAACCTCCTCACTACAGTTGTGCCTTGTCCTCAACAGTTCACCTTTAGGTATATTTCATATATCACGTTTTGGATGGCAGCTGTCAAAGTAAAGTGTAGAATTAGTCGCTGTTCTTTTCTAAAGACTTTAGTTTGGATCTGGTTGTTATATATGTAGAGTGTTAAATGCAGGAAGTAAATTTCTGTTTGTGAGAAGTGGTTTAGATGTGCCATTGTTTGTCATCTAGTTTACCCAGAGGGGTCTTGATTAGATCTATGTCGCCTGCCATATGCAAATAATATTGTCAATGTAACACCCCCAGAGGTTTATATATGGGGTGAATTCCGAGAAGAGTTTATCCCAGAGCCAGAATCTCTCCATGTAGCCCATAAAGATGCAGGCATAAGGGGACCCATCACGGTAGTACTGTTTATTGAAGCTGAAGACATTCTTCGTTAGGCAAAGGGTGAGCATATCCAGGATCTTTTGATTTGATTCAATGAAATTGGCCGGTCTGGTTAAAAGTGTGCGTCTAATTGTGGTAATGCTATCTCTGTGTTCAATTGAAGTATACAGTTTGATGATGTCGATGGTGACCAGAATGAAATTTGGTTCCCACATATGTACCGAAATTTGGTGAGAACATCCTTTCGCGTCCTGGATGAACGATGGAAGTTCTTTCATAAAATGTTGCAAATGCTTGTCGATGTAGTCACCCAACCTGGAACACACAGAGGTGATATCAGCGATTATTGGTCTTCCTGGAGGTGGATTCCTTCCCTTCTGCATTTTAGGTAGGAGATAGAATGTCAGCATAGTGGGGTGTGTAATGAATAGATAGTTCTTCTTGTCATTACTAAGCAGGTCTTGTGTATGCCATTCAGCTAGAATGGTCTTAATATGGGTCTGTATTTCAGTACTGGGATTGTGATTGAATAGCTGGTAGCACTGGCCATCTAATAGTTGTCGTCTGGCTTCTAGTAAGTAATTGTCCACATGGAGCACAACGATGTTTCTCCCCTTGTCAGCCTCTTTGATAATCACATCTTGATGCTGATTAAGTGTATTGATGGCTGCTCGCTCGCTCGCAGGAGGAGATATTCTATGGTACAAACCACAAATTTAAAGTGTATTTCTTGCACTGCCGTTCAAGATCTAGGGATACTACCAGCTAAATGGTATTAATGCTGTTTCCCGGGATGAATTGGGGACAGAATGTGGATGTCATCCTCATGTTGGTGGTCTGTGTGGTATCGGTTTCAATATCTAGCTCCTCAGCCGTATCCAAGAGAGAGCTGGAGAAAGTATCTGGTCCGGCTAGTTTGATCAGTATGTTAATGTCCTCCAGGCCGTGTCTGGACAATGTAGAGAGGGTAGTTCTAGCCTGTGTCTGGGGTCTTTGAGGTTTGTCATGAATGAAGACTTTTATTTTTAGATTGTGGGTGAATTTATACAGATTGATTTGTGTTTCGTCGCATTCCAGGTGGCTGTAGAACAATAAGAGAGCCCTTTATTCGCATGATAAGATGCTGGCAAAATATGCCTAAAGTTTTCACATCATATGGCCGTATTGCAGGGTTTGTTTTTGAAGCCCATATGCAGACAAAAAGTGCAGTCACTACTTCAGTATTCAGATGGCTGGTAAACGGAAGAACAGGAGCTGAGTAAATAAAATGTCTGGTATGAAAAAGAAAAAATGATGCTCTGAATTTAGCACTCAAAAAGGGAATTGTCTGGTGACACTTCTCAAGTATTCATCAACCACTAGGCAGCCCTAGTGAGTAAAAAGAAGCAGAATGAATCAGGAACCAATAGAAGGGGGGATAAGCCAAATGCTAGACAAATGCACTACTTCTCCTCCATCTCATGCACAAGCCATGTGGGAGCTGGGCACCAATGTTTATTGCATTTGTAGCAAAGGTTTGATTTACATGGATTTCTTTATGAGACCATTTGTAACAGCACTTCCCTCATACATAAAAGATACAAAAGATTTCCTCAAAGGTGAAGGTATACCATCCCTTCTAGTTATTTCTGAGACCATCTCCAGGATTTGTTTAACCATCCACTCAGGTTAACCCCTTTCTATGAACCTTTTAGATATTCTATCAAGTTCAACTTCGAAATTTTCAGTGGAGCTACAATTTATTCTTGCATGGAGCATTTTTATGTACAGAATGCTCCATTTGAGTGCTGCTGGGTAGCTACTTTGAGCATGTACTAAGGTGTTTCCTGCCATGTGTTTGCACTACAGACCGGTTTCTAGATGATCATCTGATACTTCTTCCTGAGTGCCCAAATACTATCTTACTGTGACTGGCCTCAGAAGTGAATTTCAAATTCCAGATGTTCGTATTTAGATTTTTGACAAATCTATGTGCAGAGGCTTCAATCCCATACCAAATCAAAAACAAATCATCAATATGCCTTAAGCACAGGACCACACATTCCATGTCTTCCTCAAATTCTGGTGTTCAGGACACCTACTCCTTCCACCAGCCCATGAACAAGTTTGCGTAGCTTGGGGCACAACAGTTGTTTGTAAATAGCGCCATTAAACAACAAATTGGTATTCTAGAGACACCATCTTATCACGTCTAAAATAATTTGTGAATGTGCATAATATGACAGAGATGACAGAGGTCTAGCTCTCAAAAAATGTGCATAGGCTGAAATGCCATTTTGATGTTGAATGCTCGCAAGGATCATGAGTAGAAAATCCTTTTCCCAAGGTATCCCTTGGGAATCAGCCAAATGCTAGACAAATGCAGTACTTCTCCTCCATCTCATGCAGAAGCCATGTGGGAGCTGGGCACCAATTTTTATTGCAGACGTAGCAAAGGTTTGATTTATGTTGATTTCTTATCCCTTCACAATCTTTTGAGGAATCTTTTGTATCTTTTATGTATGAGGGAAAAATCGCCACAAACGAGAGCCACAACTGACGCTAATGAAATGCAAAGTAGGTGTTCCTGTGCAAAAAAACCACGAAAACACCACTTACCCATATTTTCAACGACCAGCCAAATCTGCAATGCGATCCAAAAAGCAGGCGATAAGCCGAGTTAGAAGTAACAAATTAACATCAATCTTTAACTGGTGTAAGGAGGTCGACTATCTACTCTGTGAATTGGACCCAACTCACAGCCACATCTAAAGACCAACACGTGATAGAGCTACTGATCTTGCAGGTCCGACACGCAACAAGACCACAACACCCAGCGCCACCACCACCAGAACCTCCCCCCCCCGCACCACCCCTCCTACTACCACCAAGGCAGCGCAAAACAGGACAACAGACCTTCCCAAAACACCATGCCCCTCAGTCACACAATAGCTGAATGTTGGGAGATGTGGCAACCAACTATATATGAAGGAGGCAAGTCACCCTTCAACAATAAAGCACACAATGCCAAGTGTAACGCTGATGTGCTGCACAGACCTCACTATGCACAGCACAAACCTCTCCATGTGGAGATATACTGTTGATACTTGTAGTGTAGTGCACAGTTGACGCAACCATGCTACCATGTTACCTCAGGCAGTGGGGAAGCTCTGAATGGCAGTCATACCAAGTCCGTGGCAGTGACCACACTCCCTTCGATCAGTGAGGCATATTTCGATATGCAAGGCCGGCAACACGTAGTCCCACTAACCCTCTTTAACACAAGCCAATCACCACATGTGTAATTGTATCCTGAGTCCTGAATAGCAGTCACCCCAAGTCTGTGGCATCGACCACAGCACCACACTCCCTTTGATCAATGAGGGGTATTTCCATTTGCAACTACAGACTCCAGTAGGCAACTAACTATCACAGTCCTACACCCTACATATTATCTTTTTAATATCCTCGCTTCAAGATTTTATTTTATATCAGTTATAGCTTTACTACAATGACCAAATTAATCTTCAAATGCAAACTAACATGGAATAGCAGTCTACACTACAGGCAGTACAGCTCGCAATTCCAATTTTAAATGCTAATTTCTAACAAGATTGTACTCAGAAAATACATCACTTTGTCAATGTATTCTATACTTATTTCATCTTTTCATCATACGCCTACACTGCACTCAGTAGGGCTCACAATGAAAATTATTTCTTCATTCATTAACTACAGAGTCCACTAAGCAAGTAACTATTACAGGCCTCAAATCTACATAATGTCCTTTGAGTATCCTTTCTTCTTGAACATTTTTTATATCAGTTATAGCTTTAGTACAATGACCAAATTCATTTTCAAGTACAAATGAACACTCAGCAGTCTACACTGCGGGCAGCAGACCTCACAATTTGAATTTTGGACATGTGGTGCCAACTAACACTGTCCAACACAAGCCGATCCCACATGTGTAACTGTGTCCTGAGTCCTGAATGGCAGTGACCCAAAGTCCATGGCAGCGACCACAGCACCAGATTCCCTTTGATCAGAGAGGCATATTTCGATATGCAAGGCCGGCGACACGTAGGCCCACTAACCCTCTTTAACACAAGCCGATCCCACTTGTGTAACTGTGTCCTGAGTCCTGAATGGCAGTGATCCCAAGTCCGTGGCAGCAACCACAGCAGCATACTCTTTAATCAGTTAGACATATTTCCATATGCAAGGCCGGCGACACGTAGTCCCACTAACCCTCTTTAACACAAGCTGATCCCACATGTGTAACTGTGTCCTGAGTCCTGAATGGCTGTGACCCCAAGTCCGTGGCAGTGACCACAGCACCAGACTCCCTCTAATCAGTGAGGCATACTTCCATATGCAAGGACAACAGCACGTTGTGCCACTAACCTTGTTTAACACAAACCAATCCCACATGTGTAACTGTGTCCTGAGTCCTGAACGTCAGTGACCCGAACTTCATGACAGGGACCACAGCACCACACTCCCTTCGAGTAGTGAGGGATATTTGCATATGGAAGGCTGGCGACACGTGGTGCCACTGAACCTCCACTACGCAGGCCGGTGGGGCCACCAACGTATGCATGTGGCTGTGGGCCCTTACTCACCGCTACCTCTGGCCTACACTACGGTCAGCAACACTCACAATTCAGATAGAGTCCTGATTCCACATGACACAGTCCAGTAGCCAAGACACATTGCTCCGAGTGTGGCCCGTCCACACCAAGCATCATCACAGGCTTATACAGTCTCAATACTTCTGGTGCCACTAACCCTCTTTAACACAAGCCGATCCCACATGTGTAACTGTGTCCTGAGTCCTGAATGGCAGTGACCCCAAGTCCGTGGCACCGACCACAGCACCACACTCCCTTCGATCAGTGACGCATATTTCGATATGCAAGTCCGGCGACACATAGTCCCACTAACCCTCTTTAACACAAGCCGATCCCACATGTGTAACTGTGTCCTGAGTCCTGAACGGCAGTGACCCCAACTTCGTGGCAGTGACCACAGCACCAGACTCCCTTCAGTCTTATTTGTTGTTCTTTTCTTTAAATTATTTTTTTTATATGTAAATCTATACATGACTAAGATTCTTCTTTGTCCAACCGCACAGGGACACTTCCAGGCCCAAGAAGGTTGTTGGGGGTATGATGGTAATGTGGGAAGAGGGTGTGTTACCTGCTGATGTGGGGAGAGGCAGCGTCAAAGGGGTATCTATCACAGAAAGAACACCGATATGTTTTAACAAATGCCTCGGACAAATGCCAGCTGACGGACTGAATCAAAAAATGGTTTTTCAATGCCTATGTAGTGTGAGTTATAAACAGTTTGCTCGCAGAGGGCCAGCTGCTGCCCGTCCTCTCGACTCACAGACGCAGTACTACGAGCCGTCCGCATTTTGTAGCTATCCCTGCCCTGTTCCGTCGTACGTCAAGCCACGCCACACCACTACGATTACGTTCCGACGTTGGCCCCACATAGCTACCTGTCGCAGGCATACTCGCTGTTGGTGTGCAGGTCAGTGGTCTAGTTCTCAACATCTCACGGCCACTCCTTCAGGGCAAGTTTGCACACACACCACATCCATCCGGCACATGCGTCACAGGCCATGTGATCACGCAAATATAATAGATCGACAACGTCACATCCTTTATTGCCGGTGCTGACTAGATGGCGGACACTCCAAGTGTCTCAACCATAAAGAGTCTTTGAGAAGTTGAGCAGAAGGTTAGTCGCACCCTGATCTGTATAGCCATCAGGGGCCTACCACCCCCTTGGCACGGACTTCAGATGCACAGGGTTAGTGCCACCCGAAGTTCATATGGCCATCAGGGGCCTACCACCACGTGGCACAAACTTAACTTCCACAGGCTTAGCGGCCCCAAAAGCTGATGTGGTCTCCGCCATTGATGACTCAGGACTCAGCGACATGTGTGAGATCTGCCGGGCCATGGAGAAGATGATGTGGTCTCCGCCATTGATGACTCAGGACTCAGCGACATCTATGCGATCCGCCAAGCACCTGATGTGGTCTCCGCCATTCATTACTCAGGACTCAGAGACATATCTGGGATGGGTTTTGATGGGCACATGGAGTACCCACTGCTGCACACTCCGGTGGCACCAGGTAATTATTTGCTCATGGATGCGCAGAAGCGGCAGTGTCTGTCTCTCTCTCTTCCTTTTTTTCCTTCTATCTCTCTAACTCTCTCTCTTCCTTCTCTCTTTCTCACTCCCTTTCTTTCTTTCCCTCTCTTTTTCTCTCTGGCCTTCTTTTCCTTCTCTGTTTCTCTGTGCCTCTCTCCTTTGATATGCCCATTACACACGTCCTTATTTTGTGCTTTATTTTCCAGGCTCTGTCGTCGACATCCATGGTCCCCACAGGAGTGTTCCGCCTTCTTGTTTTCTATTGTTTTTGTTACATTTTGTTTATTAGTTTATCATTTATATATATGTTAATAAAAAAATTAATTTTGCGAATAGTTTTTCGTTTATCGTTTACATATATATTTATAAAAAAATAAAGTAAAAAAAAAATTAATAACATTTTTGGTTGTTCTCTTCACTGCTATGTGACTCTTTCTTGTTCTTATTACTGTTATTTGATGGAGTCCACCATGGTGTTAAATTTTGGGGCACTTATCGTGGGAATACTGGTGATGTCTGCAGTTTACACCAACTTCTGAATAGTGTGTTAGATTTATCTCAACTTTACTTCCATTAAAGTGCTGATAATGAAATGCAGACTAGCTGTTCCCGTACAAAAAGACACGAGGTGCACCTTTGCGATTTATTCTAAATACTAAAATCCTGTATTGAATTGCACTGATGTAGGGGCTGCACTTACAGTGCACACACAAAATCAATTAAGAACTCTCATTGTATTTATATTGATTGGGAATAGTGCATCAAGTGCTGGATCTTGACGAGATACACTGCTCAGTTCGTATATTGTTCTGCACACGAAAAAAATCACATCACAACTTTCACACCAACTGCAATGCGAAACAAATTCCGGCGATAAGCCACGTTAGCACCAGGTATTTTACACCTGCTTTCTGCTGGTGTTAAGCAGGACGACTACCTGCCCCACGAAACGGAACACAGCCAAGAGCCACACCAGAACACCCACAGGTGCCATAGACTCAATGAGCATGATGCAGGGCTACCCATGAGCCATACAAGACTCATCGCAACAACTCCAGGACCGCCAACACCCCCAAACCTGCATCTGAGCAAGTGTGTCCCTGTGCTCATTGTCTTAGCATGATAGGCACGAACCCTGCAACATCACAGTGTGCGGTCACTTCAGCGTTGGCAGTGAGCCTGGACATGTAGCTACGCACGAATCCTCCTGCATGCACAACTGGCATGTGCTGGTCCGGAGTACACAGGTCAGCACAGGGGTGTGCCTATCCGGCAAGGGGAACAGGGTGTCTCGGACATGTCCGTGTACAGGAAGTGCAGTAAGTGTGTCTCTGTGTTCTGGTGTGGCCTGCCACAAAGGCCCCAGGACTCGATGTTGTAAAGTGCCATGAACCACCTCCAAACGGCACTGTAATGGTGTAGTTTGAATGTAGCAAGACATGCGCGAATAGGCATTACAATAGTGTGCCGTACGAGTGCACAAGATACAACAGTGCACCGTAGAAAAGTATGGGGCTTGTGGGAGGGAGAAGCAGCTGTTTGGCAATGTAACACAGAGTGAACTCGGCCATGTGCCACGTGCTGGGCATCTCAATCATGATAACCATGGTCGCAGACATCCCACAACACCAACAACTGGCCTTTGGACACATCCTGCATGAATGCAGCATGGTTTTCACTTCTATGCTCGTTCAGTGGTGTGATGTTGGCGGGTTGTGTGACTTGTGCTCCTTGTTGGTGTGTTTCATTTTGCCCATTGTTTGTCTATACTTGTGCTGTACTTAATTGTGCATGTGTGCCATTCTGCCCATCTCCCCCCGTCCACCCACTCCCTGCTTCTTCCTCTTCCTGGTGCTGTTGTGTCTATAATTTTGTTGCTCCACACATAAACACATGTTAAAAACAAATTAGAATAGTTCCTTGATTCTTTTAGGTTTCAAAACCTCTCTCTATTGGTTTCTTTTTAATTTTCCATATAAACCGTTTTTTAAAAATTCAACAACACATAGAAGTCAGAAGTGCAACGTATTCTATCAACACACTTTCTAGAACATTCTACAACACGTGCAGGTTAAAAGTTCATAAATTTTTTTAACTTAACGATATTTTTTTGCAACATTTTCTTGAACATTTAACGGCATGTGCAGGTTAAAAGTTCACAATTGTTTTAAGTTCAAACAGTGCCTTCCAAATGCAAGTAGCAGCTGTGGTTCAGTTGAGCAAATTTTATCCTATGATATGTACTCCACGTTGAAACTGCTTTTTCTTAACCAATCACAAAGATGCTTTTCCACAAAACGAATGTGCACCCTACTTTTAAAAAGAATGCTTTTCAACTCCCAATCACGTATCGTTTTGTATGGCAAAAAAAAGTACTTCCCCATCTTTAAACATATCTCTTATTCTACCAAGGTACTGCATGAGCTACAGACATCTTTCCATACCTTCCAACCATACCTTCAAAATGCTAGTGTGGATCGTAGGACATAGCTATATTTTCATTTGCAAGAGGTATGCAGAACACAGACGTATTGACTTAGACCTAGGTTTACAATATGTGGACATTAAATGGTTTACACAGAGAAGATTAAAGTTGCACCAATTGATACCTTTGGTTAAAACCTCTTTGCATCTTCCACACCCTGACCTCATGATTGTGCATTGTGGTGGAAATTACCTAGGCACATTGACTGGGGTAGGTTTGGAAATGCTTATGAAGGACACCTTTGGACACCTTAGCTCAGCACCATGTGACTCTGGGCAATGGCTCAGTTAATAGCTCACATAATTTCCACGCCGGCCTCGAGGGCCTTCAGACCCATAGGGGTGAGTAGTTTGCACTTTACAAATACCGTATTGATTTGATACGTGCAAATTTACCTTCGCACTCCCTGTATAACACCCCATAAGCACCAAACACAAGTTACAATGTTCAAAACAAAAGTTCCTCCGAGTTGGTATAACTACATGCTGACACTACATGACAGATGTGGCACAGCGGCCAGAGCACATGACTTCGCAGCATATGATACACAGTTTGGACTCACGCTTTCATCCCCGACTCCGGCAGCACCTCAGCTTAGCACCATGAGACTAGACAATCCTCACATATTTTCCTTACCCCAGGACTTTCAAACCAGTAGGAGTCAGTAGTTCGTCCTAGTAGGTATAAACACATGCTGACACTACTTTCACAGGTGTGCTGCAGCAGCCAGGGCACATGACTTCACACCCTAAGACACACAGTTTAGGCTCACGCTTTCATTCCCGAATCCCACAGCAGCTCACCTTAGCAGCATCAGACTGCACAATACCTCACTTAATTTCTGTACCCAGCACTTTCAGACCAGTAGGTATGAGTAGTTCACTTCGCACCCCCTCTATAGCACACCTTAAACACCCCACAGAGGTTACAGTGCTCCTACCCTCCTCTTTCCCACATTTTTCGCCCTTTTTCCCCCTAACTCACTTCAACGGAATCACAAAATGGCAGCCAACACTTACTAGTTTCAAACGCTCGCAGCCATTCAGCAGCAAGCTTGTGCTCGTAACGCCTCAGCCAATCAGATGGCAGATTTCCCAAATATTGATATCTGTAAATGTCGGTATTTCTCAAAAACTACTTAACGGATTTACTGTAAAAAAACAAAAGCGTGCTTTTTAGACCAAGACCCTTCTCCCTGCCAAATTTGGGGTAATTCCATTCACCCGTTCGACCTGTAGCCTTGTCTAAAGTTTCCTATGGAAATTAACATTAAAAAAACACGTTTTGGGACCCCCCTTTTGTCTCAGCCCCCCCTTGACGAATCACCCCCAAACTTTCAACATAGGAGCTGATCTCAACAAAGAATTAGTTTTGAAAATTTCACGAAGATTCATCAATCGGTGCCAAAGTTATTGCGAATAGAATGTTGCCATTTTCCTATAGTAACTAGGTCCTAACTATAACTACCTACTGGCAAGCGCCAGTAGGGAATCTATATATATATTTATTACCTACTGGCGGTCGCCAGTAGGTAGTTATAGTTAGGACCAATTTTCCATAGGAAATCCGCAACATTCTATTCCCAATAAGTCTGGCGCCGGTTGACGAATCCTCGTGAAATTTTCCAAACTTTTTGCCAGCTCCGCTCCGCTCCTACCCTGAAAATTTCGTGGTGATTCGTCAAGCGGGGGCTGAGAAAAAAGGGGGGTCTCAAAACGCGTTTTCCCCATGCAATTTCCCATAGGACCTGTTGTCGCAGCTACAGCCCGAACCGCTGAACGGAATGACACCAAATTTGGCAAAGAGGTAGTCCTCAGTACAGACTCATGCCTTTTGCATCAATGGTGTGAATCCGTTCTGTAGTTCCTGAGAAAATTAGAGTTAAAAGTACATAAATATCTATGGCCGCGGAGGACCCGCGGACCCTACACGCACCGTAAGCGCACCCTCCCCGAAGCGAGCGCGCACCCTGCCGATCGCGCGCTGAATGCTAATTGGCTGTCGAATGTCTTTCTACATTCGAAACCAGGAACTGTTGGTGGCCATTTTCTGCCTCGGTAGAAGCGAGGCTGAAGAAGCAAGTGTGTAAAACATATAAAGGGGGCAGAGTGGAAATACTCTGAACCTCTAGAGGTGCTTAGGTGGTCCCAGAAGGACCCCATGGGGCCCCCTTTTAAAAAAAAAAACAGCGAAATGCGCGCACGGTGCGCGCATCCTATCGCGTTGGGTGCGCGGGTTCACTGATTTTTTTTTTAAAAAGACAAGAAATCATTGGTTGTATGACTACTTTGTACACTGAAAGGTAGGGTGTATATTTCTGTTTTTTAAAGGTATGATTCTTATTGGTTAACAAAAACAAATTGTAAGGAACATTATATATGATTAGCTGATATGTTGAAAAGTGAAGCACACTTCTTCTCTTGTGTAGGAACATTGTGTGCTGAACTTCTGACCTGTGTGCTCAGTGCAGTGTTCCATGACCTGTTTCTATGGTAACAGGCAGAAGGCAGATTGGGGGAAGGGTTGAAATGTATTTCAGTTGGAAAGGGTAGAAATGTTTAACCAATAGAAATGTATGTTTGCTTTTGAGTTTATGTGTGAAGGATTGTGATTTGATGTTTACATGTATATGTGTGGAAAATGAAAGGAAAACTTTTCCATTCTTTGTTTTTGCTGAGAGGTGCACAGTGCAGAGATTCTGTAAAAGAAAATACGGTGAGTGAGTGATATACTTCTTAATCTACAAAAGAACTTGAAAGATGAGTTATTTAATTGTGAGGGGATGTATGTAGACTATTTTGACTTTAATCAGACTAATGTATTTCTCGTGCTAAAGTGTAGGGAGTACTTTTTTTCTTTACAATCTTATTGACAGTGTGTGTGCATGTAGAAACCATTCTGTGATAAGCATTTGTGTTTTTCATGTGTTTGCAGACAGATAACTGTGCTGTTTTTATATTTTGGTAGAATTAGAAACCAGTCATTGTTTATGAATATGTGAAATGAGTTATGTTATGTTTCTATACTAAAATGTAGTACTACTTCTAGATGAAGAAATGTGTTTTGGTATAGTGCAAGGGATAGTGTTGTTTGTCTAGAATCACACAGTGAGTATGTGTGCATTTGGGAACCACTGTGAGAGAAGCATTTGGTAACATTGTGTATTTGCTGACAGATAACTGTTTTAACCTGTCATGTTGTGAAGTTTTTGTAGCATTAGAAGACAGTTATGGCTTATGCTTTGATTAAATGAGTCAGGCTTTGACAGAAAAGTGCAGTCCTGAAATATGTAGATTGTGTGCAGTTCCCTTACCACGTGCACTGTAGTGAATGAGTTTTGGTAAACTCCTAGGGATAGTGGTGCTTGTCTAGAATCACACTGTGAGTTAGTGTGTATTTGGGATCACTGTGAGAGAAGTATTTGGTGACATCATGTATTTGCTGACAGATAACTTTTTTTAAACCTGTCCTGTTGTGAAGTTTTAGTAGCATTAGAATCCAGTCTTTGCTTATGCGTTGATTAAATGAGTCATGCTTTGACACTGATGTGCTGTACTTAAATATGTAGATTGTGTGCAGTACCATTAACTCTTCTAGACTAGTGAATGAGTTTTGGTAAGCTCCTAGGATAGTGTTGCTTGTCTAAAATCACACTGTGAGCCTGTGTGCATTTGGGTAAGGATTGTGAGAGAGGCATTTGGTAACATTGTGTATTTGCTGACAGATAACTGTTTTAAAACCAGTCATGTTGTCAAGTTTTAGTAGCATTAGAAGCCAGTCTTTGCTTATGCTTTGATTAAATGAGTCAGGCTTTGACACAAAAGTGCAGTCCTGAAATATGAAGATTGTGTGCAGTTCCCTTACCACTTCCACAGTAGTGAATTATTTTTGGTAAACTCCTAGGTATAGTGGCTGTTGTCTAGAATCACACGGTGAGTCTGTGTGCATTTGGGAACCACTGTGAGAGAAGCATTTGGTAACATCGTGTATTTTTTAGCAGATAACTCTTTTAAAGTCATGTTGTCAAGTTTTAGTAGCATTAGAAGCTAGTCTTTGCTTATGCATTGATAAAATGAGTCAGGGTTTGACACTAAGGTGCAGTACCATGTACTATTCACTTCACTGTGGCAGAACTGAAAATGTAAAAGTTTTTACCTAAGCACTGTCCTAGAAGTAGTCTGATTATTTAGTCAGTTTCTAAGTACCAAATAGACTGCTTCAAATGTCTATGCAGTATGCATGTAGTGTTCTAACATACTATACACTTGTCTTTTACACCTCCAATTCCCTAGTCAGTATCCATACACTTCCAGGAAACACCCTGTCACTCCCTTTGCAGTTCTCTAGTGACCCATTCAACACCATGTACTAATCCATTCACTGTGCGAAAATTCAAACACTTATAAATTCACCAAGACACTATCTTTGCAGTACTCTAATCATTCAGTCAGTGCCTAAGTATTCATGCACTGAGCCAGGCCTTAGCACATGGACTGCTTCAAACCCCTATCCACTATGCATACAGTCTTCTAACCACCTAGACACTTGTCTTTCACACTTTCAATTTCCTAGTCAGTATCCATACAGTCCAGCAAACATCTTGTCACTGCATTTGCACTCCTCTAGTGATCCATTCAGTACCAAGTACTAATCCATTCCCTGTGCGAAAAGCCTAGCACTTATAAATCCACCTAGGCACTCTCCTTGCTGTACTCTAATCATTCAGTCAGTACCCAAGTAGTCATGCAGTGAGCCAGGCCTTAGCACATGGACTGCTTTAAATGCCTATGCAGTATGTATGCAGTCCTCTAATCACCTACACAGTTGTGTTTCACACCTTCAATTCCCTAGTTAGTATTGATACTCTTCTAGCAAACACCCTTTCACTCACCCAGTGTGTCTCCTTATAGTACTGTAATCATTTAGTCAGTTAGCATGTAGAGTTTTAGTGAGGTAGGCTTTAGGGCATGAACTGCTTTAAAGTAGTATGCACTATGCATGTAGTGTTTTAACCATCGTCACACTTGTGGTTCAGGGCCATAGTTTCTTAGTCAGTATTTATATAAAATGTGTTTGTAAAGTAATGGAATAGTATAATTTTGAAAGTTATTAATATACATTTATTTGTGATTCTTTTTTACAGATACAGAACAGGAGTGTTACTCATCTGTTTGCACTCTTCTCGTGCAAGATTGTTTGGATGAAGGGTCCTTAGGTGTTTCATCATACTTGCTGTGCCGTATGAGTATTTTTTGTTAGGATCCCCTCGTAACAGAACTCTTTTGAAAATCTTGTGCATGAGAAAGGTGGTATTGGTCTTTGTTTGCCCCTTGAGAAAAGTAGAACATTTCCACATCACTGAAGGAAAACGTTGTGGGTGTGGTGCATCCTCCAAAAATTCAACTTTAGATTTGGTGAATATTTTATATCAACATCATTTACAGTTTTTGTAAGTTAAAGTTAAAACATTTTGTTAGCTGTGTGCATTTTATATTTCTGTGATTTGTATTATGAGAATGGCATGTTGTTTTTTTTAACAATCTTTGAGATTGTGTTTTTTTTGCCCGCTGTTAAGTGATGAGTACGATTGAAATCACTATTTTTAGTGAAATTTAATATATTCTGAGAACAGCAAACAAGGCAAAAAAATGATGCTGTGTTGTAAAAAATGTATTATTACATGTTATAATTTTTTTTTCCTCTTCTTTTACAGATCCAAATTTTAAAATAAGCAATTTATATGAATTTATATTTGAATGAAAAACAGAAAAAAATGTATACCAGTTTTTTATTCCTATTACTGTGAAGGTAAGTTTAACTAAGTCTCAATATGCAGAATGAAGAGGCCTGCAAGAAGTTACAAAAACACTCTGTTTATGTAGTTTTGAAATCTGACCATAATCAGATATCATGTGACCTGCAAAAAAAGACATTTGAGGGTTTCATAATATTTCCCATTTTAGCTGTTGAAGGACCGCAATCATTTCAATCATTCTTCTTTGAACATCTTTGCAGACAAAAGTCTGTGCTTACCTTCTATCATTCGCCGCGGAAATTTAAATAGTGAAATATGTCACTTTTTGTAACATAGTTATTGTGCAAGATACTCTTTCATATTTACAAAGAGAGGAAAAGGCACTCTGTGCACTTTTTATACTCCATGTAAATATAACCTCATCATGCACACCACTTTGTGTTGAAAGGGTGTTCTATAAGTGTTGTTTTGCATGATTGCACTTAGTACTCATAGAACAAGACACATGTCTAGATTTATCAGAAATCATAAATCTCGATACATGTGTGAATGCTGCACCATTCTAAAATTGGTGTAGGAAAGCACAACAAGGAGAATTGTTTTAATTTCTCCACATTTTTATATCTTCAATATTTGCTGAAATGTTCAGCATACATTGAAGAAGAAAAATGCATTTTCTCTTTGTGCAGGAAGGTGTGTCTTCCTGCAGAAAAACAAACAGCACATGACACAGATATCCTTGCACTATGGTGCAAGGGTGCCTGTGTCACCACATGGCTGCAGTTTAAGCAGCCCTGCAGAGAGAAGCATAGATTTGCAACATATTTATGTACATATGTTGCATCCCTGTGCTTCGGAAGTACTACAGCACATTGCAGTTAAAGAGGTTACTGTGTGATGCTGCTGCACGTCCTCATAGTTCTGCACTTATACATTCACCATACGCTACTAATGCATTCATTCAGTCAATTACATACTACACATACATTCATCTAAACTAACACTAACAAAGAAATTTAGCTCTTTTTTTAAAACCAGGAAAGTTAGTTCTTACAAGAACTTTTTTTTTTTCTTCTTTCTTCTTTTATAATTTTTTGGGGGGTTTCTGAACAATTTTTTATTTTTTTTGGTTTTTCTGCAAAAACAAAACAAAAAAAAAACAGGAGAAACCAAACAATGAACTTCAGGGAACAATAATTTTTTTTTTTTAAACTAGCAAATGTGACTTTCTTGCCGGCGGCAGATCAGATCGATCGACTGCTCACCATAGCACAAAGTCTTATTGCACTTAATGCAGAGCACTTTTAAAAATTGAAATTGAAGACGGATGTCCAAGGTTTGGGCTGATGGATGCACTCTTGATGTGCTCGGCTGCGATGAGGTGGATGGCGCAGGAGTGTTTCTCATCCGTCGGCACTCTTCTTGTGCAAGATTGTTCGGATGAAGGGTCCTCATGTCCTTCATCATACTTGCCGTGCCGCAAGAGTATTTCTTGTTAGGATCCCCTCTCGATAGGACTCTTTTGCAAATCTTGCACGTGACCAAGGTGGCATTGGTCTTATTCTGCCCCTCGGGAAAAGTAAAAAATTCCCACACCACTGAAGAAAAACGTTTTTTCGGTGGTGCCTCCGGCAAAAATTCATCCTCAGAAGTATGAGGTGATGCAGGTGATGCCTGCTGCCCTGAAGCCATTTAAGTTAGAGCTAAGTGTAAACTTAGTCTAAAAAATCTTCTTCTCTCCAAAGAGATGGTGCTCTAAAGAAGGTCAAAGAAGAATGATTGAAATGGGTGGGGTCTTTCAATAGTTAGAAGAGGAAGTGTAATGAACCAATCAAATCTCTTTTTTTGCAGGTCACATGGGATCCGCGCACCCTGCGCGTACGCAGCACGCACCCAGCGTGCATCCGCGAAATTGAATTAAAAAGAAATATAGGATTAGATGTAAAAATATATTACTTTTAAGACTAGTTTAGAGTTTGTCTTCAATTAATATTCACATGAAATACATATATATATGTTTTTTTAAATGTTAAATATTTCGCGGGATCCGCGTACCTACCGCGTCATAGACACACATGATGCATTGCGGAAGCGCGTAAATGTCGCGTTACGTACATCGAACGTGTTGCGTATAGGCTGGGAGTCGCGTACCTGTCGCATTGTGACCCCTGTGCCCCACACAGCCGGTCGCTCCTCGCCCTCTCTGCCCTGCTAGTGCTGCCTGCCTGCCGCTTCCTGCTGCCTGCTTCCCGCATTTTTTCGCCGCCGCCGCCGCTCAGTGACTTCTTTTCCCGCCGCTGACCCTGCTGACCCGCCTCCCCTTCCGGCCCATTGGACACCCCGCTCCCACCTCCCAGCTGCTCCTCCCCCCTGGCTCCTTACTTATGATGCCCCCTGAGCGACCGCGCGCAGCGGGAGCGCCGACTGAGCGCCGAAGGTGCGCCAAAGGTAAGCCCGTCTGCGCCCGTCCGCGCCTGGACCGCGCCCAGTGCCTGGACCCCTGGCCCCACAGTCACCCGCCCACCCGCCGGACCTACGACGCCACCGAACTCAACGCACTCAACGCCGGCCGAATCCCGAGCTGCTACCAAGCCACCCCGGGACGCACCCACGGACCCTTCTGCTGCAACGCCTGCAAATTCACCTGCATCCAGACCTGCACTACACCAGCACCAACCAAGACCAAGACGAGCAACAGCAACAGCCACCTGAAGTGCATCCTGCTCAACACCCGCTCCGTCCACCGACACGCCATCGAACTCTGGAACCTGCTGGACACCGCAGCCCCAGACGTCGCCTTCCTCACGGAAACCTGGATGAACGCCTCCTCAGCGCCCGACATCGCCATCGCCATCCCAGACGGCTACAAGATCATCCGAAGGGACCGCATCAACCAGACCGGAGGAGGCATCGCCATCATCCACAGGAACACCATCCGTATCACGACCAACACTGACGACACCCTCACACCCACCGAGCACCTGCACTTCCAGATCCACATCAACCCCAAGACCACCCTCAGAGGCACCCTCATCTACAGACCCCCAGGACCACGCACACAATTCAGCGAAGACATCGCCGAGTTTATCAGCCCGCACGCCCTCGCCTCCGCTGACTACCTCCTCCTCGGGGACCTCAACTTCCACCTGGAGAACAACAACGACCGCAACACCACCACCCTGCTGGACAATCTCGCAAACCTCGGACTCAAGCAACTGGTGACCACCCCCACCCACTACGCGGGACACACACTCGACGCCATCTTCTCATCCAGCAAGGACATCTCCTTCAGCCACGCCACCGGACTCCACTGGACGGACCACAGCTGCGTCCACTTCAGCTTCAGAAGGACCACGATCCACCACCACCAGCAACAGGTTGCACGCCGAAGCTGGAACAAGATCACAGCCGACCAGCTCGCAACCTCCCTGAGCAAGAACCCACCCACCAGCGCAATGAACCCCAGCCAAGCGGCCACCAACCTCACGAAGTGGATCAGCGACTGCGCAGACGACCTCGCCCCTCTGAGGACCCCGCCTAGCAGACCCGGCAGCAAGAAAGCCCCATGGTTCACCGACGAACTCAAGAGCTCCAAGAAGAACTGCCGAGCCCTCGAGAGAGACTGGCGCAGAGACCCAACACCTGTCAACATGACGGCCCTGAAGCTCGCCACCCGAAAACACCACCAACTGATCCACGCCACCAGAAGACAGCATTCAAGGAACGACTGGACAACAACGCACACAACAGCAAGGAACTCTTCAACATCGTTAAAGAGCTCTCCAACCCCAACGCCGGAAACAAAGACATCACCCCTTCGCAAGACCTCTGCAACTCCCTCGCCTCCTACTTCCACAACAAGATCGCGGACATACACAACAGCTTCAGCACTCTACCGTCGCACGCCACGTCCGAACCACCGCCCCCCACCACCACCCTCCGCGCCTGGACCCCGATCAGCTCCGAAGACACCGTCCGCACGATGAACTCCATCCACTTCAGGTCTCCGACCGACCCCTGCCCCCACCATGTCTTCAACAAGGCCGACGCTGTCATCGCACCACACCTGCGAGACATCATCAACACCTCCTTTGACACCGCTACCTTCCCGGAGAGCTGGAAGCACGCCGAACTCAGCGATCTACTAAAGAAGCCATCAGCCGACCCCACCGACCTCAAGAACTACCGCCCCATCTCGCTGCTCCCGTTTCCAGCAAAAGTAATCGAGAAGACCGTCAACAAGCAGCTGTCCACCTTCCTCGAGACGAATGGATCCCTCGACCTCTCGCAGTCTGGCTTTCGAGCCAACCACAGCACCGAGACCGCCCTGATCGCAGCCACCGATGACATCCGAACCCTGCTCGACAACGGAGAAACAGCAGCCCTCATCCTCCTAGACCTCTCCGCAGCCTTCGACACGGTCTGCCACCGTACCCTAGTGCAGCGCCTCAACAACGTCGGAATCCAGGAGAAGGCACTGGAGTGGATCATCTCCTTCCTCACCGGAAGGACACAGAGAGTCCGCCTCCCACCGTTCTGATCAGAAGCCACCGAAGTCATCTGCGGCGTTCCTCAAGGCTCCTCGCTTAGCCCAACCCTCTTCCACGTCTACATGAGCCCCCTCGCAGCCATCGCACGCCAGCACAACCTCAACATCATCTCCTACGCCGACGACACCCAGCTGATCCTCTCCCTCACCAACGACCCCGACACCGCCAGAGCCAACCTACACGAAGGGATGAAAGAGGTAGCCGAATGGATGAAGAACAGCCGCCTGAAACTGAACTCGGACAAGACGGAAGTCCTCATCCTGGGTTCCTCACCCTCCGCCTGGGACGACTCCTGGTGGCCCCCCGCCCTAGGCAACGCACCCAAACCAACAGACCATGCTCGCAACCTGGGCTTCATCCTGGACTCCTCCCACTCCATGACCAGACAAGTCAACGCCGTCTCCTCGGCGTGCTTCAACATCCTGCGCATGCTACGTAAGATCTTCCGGTGGATCCCCACCGAGACCAGGAAAACGGTCACCCAGGCCCTCGCCACCAGCCGTCTGGACTACGGCAACTCCCTCTACGCCGGAACCACCGCCAAACTCCAGAAGAGACTCCAGCGGATCCAGAACGCCTCAGCACGTCTCATCCTGGACATCCCCCGCCGCAACCTCATCTACGGACACCTGAGAGACCTGCACTGGCTCCCGGTCAACAAGAGAATCACCTTCCGTCTCCTCACCCACGCACACAAAGCCCTACACAACCAAGGCCCAGGATACCTCAACAGCCACCTCAACTTCTACGCTCCCAAACGCCAGCTTCGATCGACCAGCCACGCCCTCGCCGCTGTCCCCCGCATCCGAAGTGCCACCACAGGAGGAAGGTCCTTCTCCTACCTCGCCGCCAAGACCTGGAACTCCCTCCCGACCCACCTCCGCCTTACCCAGGACCACCTCGCCTTCAGGAAACAGCTCAAGACCTGGCTGTTCCAGCAGTAGCGGACCCCCTCCCCTAGCGCCTTGAGACCCTCCGGGTGAGTAGTGCGCTATACAAATGCTTTGATTGATTGATTGATTGATTGCGATCGCGCACTAAACACATACCCAACTCGTACCACGCGCGGATGCTATCGTGTAGGGATCGAGAACGGTGCGCATAGGGTGCGCGGATCCAAAAACATTGAAAAAATTATATAAAATACAGTTTTGAACATATAGTTAAAAACATATTTTGAAAAATATAACAAAAATATTTTGAAAAACTCATTAAGTTCAAATAACATTTTTTAATTTTTAAAAGAATCAATTGAAAAAATAAGTTTAAAAAATGGTGATAAAAAAGTATTTTAAAAAAAAAGATAATTAATGAAATTGACACACTGAATTTGAAAAATATAGAAATCCAATCAAAATCATTAAACATGATATCTTCAGAGATAAGTTATAGATAAGAATTAGCATTTACAAAACCTTTGAAATTCACTGAAAAAACCATAGGTTTCATGCACGTTAAAGTTAGGAATTGGCATTTAAAAAAGCTTTGAAATTCACTGAAAAAACCAAAGGTTTCAGGGGCGTTATAGTTAGGAATTGGCATTTAAAAAACCTTAGAAATTCACTAAAAAAACCATAGGTTTCAGGGGCATTATAGTTAGCTGGACATTTCCCACGTACAAAACCCTAGAAATTCCCCCGTTATAGTTAGTTCAGCTAACTATAACTCGCGCCCCCGCAATGCACTGCTGATGACGTCACATATTACATCACTCATGACATGGTCAGTGACATCACTGATGACATATCAAATGACATCACTGATGACATCACTGATGACGTCATCCATGATATAAATTAGTGCATCTTCTCACACCCTAATATAACCTTTGATACACCGACTCAAAATTTCAGACGGCCATTTTGAAAACCATAGATACTCCAATACCAATAACTACATACCCACTCATTGACTCTTAGGTCTACATACATCTCCACTCACTCACCTGTACAGTCACTCCGTACAGGACTATCATATGCATGTATGCACCTATATAGACACTCACACACTGCCAATTATCCATTGAGGTACTGACACACCTAGTCAGTCATGCAAATAATTAATCACAGTCCAATTTACTCACCTATACAGTTAAACACACTCAAGTTCACTTACTCATAAAAATACTAACAAATTCTGACACTCTTATACAATTACTAATACAAGCACACACTCATCCATACAGGCACTCCCTCAATCACACACTCTCACATATAGATAGTTATATACTCTTACACACATATACACTGCGTTTTACTCAGGCACCCATACAGATACTCAGACAACCAATCAATAACCCATATAGACACTCATATAGGTATTCACAAAACCATGCAGCCACTTATACACCAACACACAGACACATACAGACATTCACACAGTTTAGTCACTAGTCTGCAGTAAGATACATTTAATGACTCACTTATAGAGTCAGTTACGCACCTAGAAAATCATCCATTCACACACTTGTACACCCACTCATTCTTCAACAGGCCTTTCCCTATATATATTAAACATATTAAAACTTTACAGAAACACAGACTCACTGGATGACGTCATCAGTGATGTCATCAGTGATGTCATTTAAGATGTCATCAGTGATGTCACCAGTGATGTCACCAGTGATGTCACTGACCATGTCATGAGTGATGTAATATATGACGTCATCAGCGGTGCATTGCGTGGCCGCGAGTTATAGTTAGCTGAACTAACTATAACGGGGGAATTTCTAGGGTTTTGTATGAGGGAAAAGTCCAGCTAACTATAACGCCCCTGAAACCTATGTTTTTTTGTGTGAATATATATATATATATATATACACACAGATATATATTCACTGAAAAAAAGAAAACTTTAAATAACATTATAGTTAGATGTGATAAAAAGATCTGTTTTTGTTTAAAAACAGCGTTAAAAATTCACTGAAAATACCAAAGGTGTTAGGTGAATATGTCATTGACAACATTACCATTTTAAACAAAAAAAACCCCCAGAAATTCTCCAGTTACAGCTAAAAGAGCTAACTATAACTGGTGCTCCCGCCAGGCACTGCTTATGACCTCACATATTACATCACTCATGACTCATGACATGTTGTATAACATCATTCCTACTCTGCCCCTAATATTATTTTTTCATAACTTTATGATAGAAGACTAAGTCCCTGAGTACTGTAATGGCCACAAGCAATATTTTTTTCATGCTTCGGGCAGCCAATCAGAGCCTCCACCCCATGGGAGTCTGACTCCCATCGGAGTAACATGGCACAACAGGAAAAGCTCACTAGGCTAATCAGAGCACTAAAGTTTTTTAAATTGGGTTCGAGGGACTCTTGTGAGAGTCCCTTGAACCCAACTGTCCAGGTATGCAGATATTTTTTAACCTTAATATATGAAAAAGTACCAAACAGAATTCCGCCAAATCACAAAAGGCACACTATGTGTAACAAGATCTACCTTCTTACCAAATTTAGTGTAATTCTGCTCAGCATCTTTTCTGTAGCCCTGCCTAAGGAAACCAATGGAAAATGCATGGGGATTTTGTGTTTTGGGACAAGTTCTTTTTTCTCGGCCCCACTTGACTGATCAACCCAAAAGGTTTTATGCACAAGCAAGTCGAAAAGTAGCAACTTTTCCGAAAGTTTGTTGAGGATTTGTTACACGGGGACAAGGTTATTAGCAATGCAAAAAACGTTTTCCTATGAAACAGCTAACCTAACTATAACTACCCAGTGGTGAATGCCATTCTCATGTCATTTACAAAGCAGGACTTTACAATGCAGGTAAGATAAGCTTTTTACCTGCATTGTAAAATCCTGCTTTTTAAATTTCCTAAATATTGCCTGTCTGTTACCTACCTATGTTTGCATGGTAAAGGTACCACATGATAAAAGCTGATTGGCAAAGGTAATAGGGTTAGTTATACAAATTGTATTTCCATAAAGTT
The DNA here is from genome assembly GCF_964204655.1 of Triturus cristatus. Lineage (NCBI taxonomy): Eukaryota > Metazoa > Chordata > Amphibia > Caudata > Salamandridae > Triturus > Triturus cristatus. The sequence continues at coordinate 1,269,474,356 of NC_140585.1, read as the reverse complement.
CTAATGATAACCTCACTTGCCTAAAGTACATAGTTTTATTGGAGTTCTACCATTACTTAAAATGTCCTTACTTGATCTAATCATTACTTTGCTGCCATCACTTTGGCTATACTCTCATTGATGCAATCCAATACATTTTCAGTAATTTAATGTAGAGGTAAGCTGGTACAAATAAAGTTTACGGTTAGGAATAACAATAAGGTTAGAATATTGTAACTTATTTTTCTTTAATTTAATTTAGGAATAGAGGTTAGGGTAAGCATTAATTCAGCATAATTTATTTAGAATTAATTTAATTTAATTTGGAGTTAGAGTATAATTTTAAATTAGCTGATTTGTTACTAAAATTGAATGTTTGAGTGATCTTTTAAGCTTGCATTATTTTTATCCTCAGCTGCTCTGAAGATAGTTTTTAAAAGTAGATTTTCTGAGGAGTATACTAGTCAGATGGGCACATTGTAAAATGAATTATTGCTGATGTCTTTAATTATGTTTTATGTGTTATTAAGTTAATTAGGCTAAACCAAAAATATTTCCTACCTAAAAATAGGACATAGTTAGCTGATTTGTTAATTAAATTGAATGCTTGAGTGATCTTGCTTTTGTCTGCAGTTTCTCTGGAGGTCGCTTTTAGATGTAGATTTTCTGAGGATTATACTATTTAACTGGAAAAACTGTAAAATGAATTGTCACAGATGTCCTTAATTGTGTTTTATTTTATCTGTTATTGTAACGCTAATTAGGCTAAATAAAAAATATTTCATACCTAAAAATAGGTTTTAGATCAAAGTTATGAATAAGGGTGAAAGTGATGGGAGGTCTAAATGATGAGGCTGAAGGAAGCAATCACCATTAAAATGTTATCAATAGGCGATCAAAGTAATAAATGGGGAAATAACTGTGAAAAAGTTATATTATGGGTAAAGAGTAATGTTCAAATTAATAACATAGAACCACATTGGAGTATTGTTTTCCATCAAGAAATTCACCTTTTTGCTTATGGTGTCTTGTATACAGCTTCTTTGTGAGAAATGTTTATATTTTTTTGGGAGGCGTGTTCCCCACCAAATTAATAAGCCAATATCTGCCATGTAACAGCATAGTTCACCAAGACAATTTTGACAAAACTAGTAGCTGTGGCACAAATTTTTGCACAAGCAACATGCGTGGTAGGTTCAAGTAGTACCTTCCAAAAAGTCCTATTTTCAAACAGCAGGAAATCTTGTCATGCCTCATCAAGGCTTAAACACTTTCAGGAGGGAAGCCCAGCAGAACTAAATTAATTAATATAATAGTTTCCTGGCAGTAGAAGGTATAATTTTATAATGTTACCTTTCCAGCAAAAAAATATTAAAAATCTAACTGCGCACTTAACCCCTTGTGTGCCACGCCCTTTCCCCGCCCTGTGCCGGCCGTTACATTAGCGGGCGGGGTTCATGATGATCTGGACTCGTCATGGGCACAGCGCAACCGCGGCCCATGACGAGTCCAGCTCATCATGGGCAAACAAGGGGTTAAACTAGATTTTTGGTAAACACTAAAATGTAACTTTGAATGAAACATTTAGCATTTCCCAGGTTGGGACTGTGAACATTAACTTTAAATCAGAACCATGGCTCTCTCAGAAAAATGATGCTTTTGCCTATGTAGTGAAAATAGCATTGTCTGACTGTTTACTATAGGGACATACTTTTCTTACTATTTAGCATGTCACATTTTTCTATATTAAGCAACCAGCCATATGGACTACAGGACACATATAGGCTAGACTTGCTAATATGTAAATGTGGATTTTAGAGCAGGTTCTGCTGTCATGTGTTACTATGGGGCCTTAAGCTACAGCTGGGCACGCCTTGGAAGCATATAACCAGGCAGTGCAGTTTTCAGTGCATTTATTTTGTGAATTCCAGTGGTGTTTTCTCAGTGTTTTCCAATCCTTTTGAAATCTGCGCTTATCAGCTTTTATTTAGCCACCTAACACCCAAAACAGACACAAAACAGTGTTTTCCAGTGTTCACAAAACATGCAATTTTTTTCAGTGAATTTTATAAAGTGCATATTAAATTTAAAAGATAAGTAATGCAGAATATGTTGTGTCTTCCCATTGGCAAGGTGTGTCCAATAGACTCAGATTAGACTCTTTTAAAGTCTGTGCATTCCGCTCTCACTCACATCTCATTATTCTCTCTTATCATTACTTCTCACACTCACACTGTTAGCATCTGTCATCTTTAATAAACATATTTCTGGACACAGTTGGGGTCATTCAGCTACTTCTTAATTACTGTATCAGCAAAGCCGGGAAGGGAACTCCAACCCCCAGCGTCTAGCATGGCCTGAGTGACGCCAGAGCCATGAGATTTTCGCACCAGTAGGCGCTTAAGAGAGGCTCGGGTCTCTCGCAGTGCAGGAGACAGTATCAGCAAAGCCGGGAAGGGGACTCCCACCCCCATCATCCAGCACGGGCTGAGTGACGCCAGCGCCACAAAATGTTCACGCCAGCAGGCACTCAAGAGGGGCTTTGGTCTCCCTGTATCAGCAAAGCCAGGTAGGGGACTCCAATCCCTAGCGTCCAGCATGGCCTGAGTGATGCCATCGCCACGAGATTTTTGCACCAGCAGGCGCTCAAGAGGGGCTCGGGTATCCCGCAGCAGGGGATGTATTTGGGCGTGCCCGGGCTAAGCCCGGGCCAAGGGCAGACCAGTATGCGCCCGTCCGTGGCTGATCGTGGCTGGGTTGGCCCACTCTCTTAGTCTTTTGGTCCTTTGCGAGCTGGATCACTTGAGGCCAGCTGTCGGAACTGCCCAGGCCAAACATTGGCAAGGAGTACGGAGCACAGCATTCAGAGATCAAGCAATTGGTATGCTGCTGACTATTGGACAGTGACTACAGAACTTGGTTATGTGAGTACTTAGCCTGCCTTTACTGGGACATCTTTTCACTCAGTCCTTCGACTGGGAGGTGGGCTCACAAGAGAAGGGTATTATGGGGAAAAAGAAAAATGCACCCACGCGCTCCCTGCAGGATCCAAATAGTGGTACCATTGACTCCTTCCTGATAAAGGCTGAGGGGGCAATTACCATAGAAACTGACAAGGCCGAGAGATGATTCTCTCTAGACAAGGCAGGAGCAGCACTCCCAATGCTGGGGGAAACTATGGGCCCTGTGGTGGAAGAATCTCTAGATGGAGCACCAGAACATAGTCAGGAGCCCTAGACAAATTAACACAGCTGTGGGGCAGAACACACAGATTAGGACCTCGGTGGTCCCTACTCATAGCACAACTCCGAGTGGTCCCCCTCCACCAAAGTCACCACGGAAAGTGAACAAGAAAACAGTTCCAGTAAAGAAAGGGGAGGATGTCGCATGCGGGGACATTGTTGACATTAAGGACACTGAAGCCTTTAAAGAACTCAGGGCTCCTTTGAAGCAAAGTATCAGGGACGCATTAGCTGGTTTATTGAACACTTTTTGCATTGAATCTTTCCACAGTTTTGAATGACACAAGAGCTTTACTTGAGAAAGTTGAAAAAACCCTGGTTCCCCTTCCTCAAGTCTTGAAGACATTAGTTTCTCAGCATCAGGCTGCTCAAAGATTCATTCCATCTGCAGGGGCACAAATCCCTACCCAGATCCCTTCAGCTAGGCTCAGCGGATTAGGGACTGTGACACAGGTCTCGGATCCCAGGGACAGGACAGCTTACCTCGACCCCCCTTGATTTGCAACACTGGCCAGACTACTGGGGGGCACCAGTCACAGCAACGGGTAACCAATGTATATACTTAATCTGCCCCAAATAGCCCTTATCTGCCAGTAATAGATCTCTCTCCAGCTGGTTGCCCATATACTGTAGTCTTGGTAGGGGTACCGGGCCTGAACAGTCCAAAGGACGAGTCCACCAATCAACTGATGCATGAAACAACTCACAGGTTATGTAAACATGCGAGATTCAACATGGTTGATCATGGGCATATTTTGATGGTAGGCGGGTTGCCTGGATCGGTAATACTAAGAAAATATTTAAAGGGCATAGCATGATTGTTACACTTAGATATCCAGAGTTGACCCACAAGATCTTATATCAGACCTCGCAATCATTCGCAGCTGATTCCGGGATCAAACCCCTACGTTTTTTTTTTTTTACAGGCCATCTTTTATCCCCACACAACCACAATGCCTCGCAGCTCAGGAAGAGGGCCCTTCCCTGGGTGGGGGATTGCCAACCTCACTCAACCCATTTATGCCCTTGAAGGGTTTAAACAACATAGACTGACGAGTGGGGGAGGAATTGGCAAAGAGAATGACATTTTTGTTGAATCCCCTGCTGTACTCCACGTGTCAGAGGAGACCAATCCGGGGTCAATAAACAGTTCCAGTTACATACATGGGGAACATAGTAATACGAGGCCTGGTGGACCAGGGAAGACCTCCACCACCCACTTTTTAAATCAGGCGGGTCAGGGGGGCTGACTTAAACATAGTCTCCTGGAATGTGGCAGCCTTAGCTAGTAAACTCCTGGATGAGCAATGGCTCCAATACCTCAAACATTTTAAAATAATATGTATACAGGAAAGGGGGAGCCAGTTAATAGTGTCTTTCTAGAGGGCTATAATAAAATATTTTGTCCAGCGAAAGGTCTAGATCAGGCAGAGCAAGGGGGGTAATTATATTTGTAGACCTTAGGGTCCACAGCAGTAGGAAGTCCCTGCTGTGGGACTCTAATGTCGTACAAGGGTTCACATTAACTAGCAAGGCATATCAATTTATTTTAATTTAATTTCTATAATTCGAGACAGCAACGTCATAACCGACTAGCCTTAATGAATTAAGTGGACTCCTGGAGCATCTCCAGGGGGAAGGCCTGTCTCAGAACCAGATAATTGTACTGGGAGATTTGAATTGCCATCTGTGCCCTAACCTTGTAGTGACCCATCGAGATTGGTCCACTTGCACATTAAGTGAAGGATTGCATATGGAACATACTCTGGGCGGTATCTGAATGCCCTCTTAAATACTTATGGTTTATCACACACTCTGGATCTGCTAGCCATTCCCCCTGATACCCCGGGGCCCCTGACCTACAAAGGTAGTGGCTGTACAACTGATATTGATTTCATGTTTGTGTCCCTCACATTAAGGAGGTTTATATCTTCCTTTAACATACAACACAGCACATTTAGGGACCATGGTCCCATGATTGTGTCTCTGATAGCCCCCTGGAACCAGCCCGTAGTGCGAAGAATAACAGGGAGTACGATCTCCGTTACTTATCAAGGGAGGCACTTACAATGGTCTCAGGTTGACATTAGCGATTTTAATAAATCTGATTTTAGTGTAAGTAAGCAGGAGATCTTGAAATGTTTGGACCAACAAGTTCAGGGAGAAGAAATAATCCAAGCATTTACTGCTATAACTCATGTAGTGGATGGATTGTGAACAGCTCCAGCACCCTCCTCCAGCATGGTTGACCAAAGATGATTTGACGGAGAGTGTTCTCGTGCCCTTGGAGATCTTAAGGGGGCCTTAAAACAGACCCCAAGAGATAGATGCTGGGTGGCGGCCTGCTGAAGAAATTATAAGCAAGCCTTCAAGTGGCGGAAGCATTCATTGCAAAAAAAAGCTTGGAAGGACTTAATTGAGGCATGTAAGCGGATGGATTGCACCCGCTTTTGGGGGTCATTAAAATCTGTGTTTTTAAGACCCAAATAGACCAGGGTTAAGTCACAATATTTTACCAGAGCACTGGCTGGCTTATTTTGGCGGGGCTTATAATCAGTGCCACAGGAAGGAGCCTTCACATGAATTAAACCTTCACTCTTGCTCTGAACCCATTACCTTTACTTTGGACGAGGTTAGTATGGGAATTGAGGGACTATCTCGAAATAAAGCCACGGGACCACATAGGTTCCCACCTGACCTTTTCTGCTCCAACAGAGAGATATGGGCCCCACTCCTCGTCAGGGTTTTAAATGTGGCAGCAGCAACAGAAATGCCAGCATCATGGTCTACGGCCACCATTGTCCTGATTTTTAAAAAGGGAGATTGGGACAGCCCACATTGTTACTGGCCCATATTCCTTATTGATGTTACAGTGAAGGTTTGGGGCTTGGGTTTACTGAACAGGTTGTCTGAATGCGCAGAGACTAATCAAATAATTTCAGAAGTACAATATGGGTTCCGTGCTGGCAAATCCACCTCAGATCAATACCTTAATTTATATCTTATAATCGCGAAATATACAATAGCCAAACCCAGGGCGCTGTTTCTGGGTTTCATGGACCTCACTGTGGCTTTTGACCGAATGAACCGCTGCAAACTCTGGAAATTGCTTTGAGAGCTTGGGGTTGATCAGGCAATAACCAACAGCCTAATGACCTTAAATTTTAAAACTACTGCAGTAATCAGATGCACACAGGAGGGGAAAACTACCGATCATTTTAAATGTTCAAGCAGGGTCAAACAGGGTTGTATATTAGCGCCTTTCCTGTTTACACTGTATATCAATGGTCTTCATTCTGCTTTGACTGCCCTTAAAGCTGATACCCCTAGTATAGTAACAAAAACGGTTTCTGTCTTGCTATATGCCGATGACAAGGTACTCCTTGCTCATACCACTGCTGGAGCAGAGTTTTCATTTAGAAAATTCAGGGGCTTTTGAAGCTCTAGTATGTCTATGCGTTTTATTAATTATTAATAAATAACAAATTAATTATTTGTCTTGTGCAAGTGTGTTTTTATTAATCAATCCGTTTGTCTTAACATAAGAGAAAGTTACACGAGGGTTAGCATGTGTGTGCTGTTTCTGTCTTCTAAAGAATAACGTGCCAGTTTTCATGTTTAAACGTTGCTGTGTGCTGTTTATTTTGAGCACAAAACGCTGTCTGAATGAATGCTTTTTTATGTCGCAAAAGCTAGATAAATGCATACACATAAGGGTATTAGTGGGGTTAACACTGTTTAATCATTATGCTGTAGTAACGTTTATTTTGTCTCTTTAATTAAAGATGGTCTATTGTGGCCTATGGAGGCTGTATTAAGATGGCTGAATTTTGAAGCCTGGCCTCGAGTGAATATGTGAAAGACGTGACGAGGGAGACCCCTGCTGGAAATGGTCTTGAAGTTGACTGACCATGGTCCTTCTATAAAACTTTCCATGAGGACAGCAGCAGTTTTTGGGAGTTCTCCAAGAGAAGTGAAAGTGTCCTTGGCAATCTCGAAAGACAAAGGAGCCTTAGAGGGAAACTCTGAACTGTGGCTCGATGGCCGAGGAGAAGCCGGATTAAATGTGATACATGTTTTATTTCCTTGGTTCCTGTTCCGTAGTCTTCGCTATGTGTATTTTTCCTGAGCGGAGGTTCACAAATGTTGCAATGTTGCATCCTTTCCTTCTCGCTCTGCTCAGTGATTCAGTGTATTTTGCAAACTTGATGAGTGTTTCCATTGTAATTTTTACTATAAAAATTGTTAGCCGAGGGAGGGCTTTGCCACTTGCCATTTTACCTTTGCTGCGTGAGATTGCGTTGCTGAGGATCGATGCTGAGGACTTCGTCTTGAGAGACTTTACCGAGAGACTTGTCCTGACCCGTTCTGACACTTAGTTAGAATAGGTAACTATGAGAAATAATTTATTGTGATTGATTTTACTTTGACTAATTTTAGATAAAGCAATATAATTTTAAACATGGTGTTGAATCTTCTTTCTTGTCAATTATTGGATTTATATTTTTGATCATTATTGTATATGTTGTGTAGATTATGTTATTGATTAGGACAGTCACTAAACCAGATCTGATCGACCTGATATTGATGCAGGGTGTTTAGTGTTTTCTTTCCACAGGTTTATTGCTGGTAGAATATTTGAGCGTATGTTAGTGAAATGGGCCCTAGCGTATGATGAATGTATGTGCGTGTAACTGTGTGATTACTCTATCTGTGGTAGTGGGCGTATTTTAGATACCCTGATCTCTATCAATTTCCTGGTAGCAGAGGATGGTTGGTTTTAGATGGTTGTCTTGATCTGATAAGATTGCTTGTACATTAGCTTATTGATTATTGATTTTATTTTGTCGATATTGGTATATGTACTAATATTATATGTTGAAGTCGTCATGTTGAGTTATATGTAGTGCTTCTGGAACTTGGAAGCTGTTGTAGCAGTTCCGTAGTAGGGCAGAGGGAAGTATATGCTGCTGTCGGGAAAGACGGGATTGTAAGGAATAACGTGTGACAATTGAAGTTGCGCGTTCACATTGTCTGGGTTCGGAATCAGTGACATCGTCGTATGTTACTATTAGATATTTCTGGTATATAAGGAGTGTGTATCGTAGTGAAGGTTATCTTTGAAACTCTGGTCTTAAGTCCCAGGGATCCGTAAAGGATTTCCGTTAAAGCTTATCGCGGGAGGAGTAATAGGTATTCTCTGAGCTTATTTGAGGAACTGGGCAAAGAAAGTTGCTTAGTTAATGTGTGTTATAATTCTGTAGTGGAGCAGATTGTCTGTTCTCGGGAAACAGGATTCTGTGTGCATGTACTATATTTTTCTTGCATGAATGTGCGTGAAAGTTTGTACATTTTGTTGATTGTAAGACTCTTTGGATAAGTCCTAGAGGAAACAGTTAATGAATGTATGTTAGTAGGGCAGAGTAGAAGAAGTGCTACTGTGTCAATGAAAGGTTTCTTATGAAAAATAGACTCTCTTTTACTATTCTGTGGTTAGCGAAGCAGACAATGGAGATGTTTTTATGTTGTAACTAATAGATTTTGTAGAAATCTTGACACGAAGTCTACTGAGAGATTTTGTAAAGGAGGGGTAGACGAGTGACAGAAGACAGGAGACAAGCGACTGCAGCGACTGTTGACGTCAGAAAGTCCGCGCTCTGATTGGATAGTGGATCAGAATAGGGTTCGCGCTAGAATTGGTGCGTTAGTGTGAGTCGCGCAGGGATTGGAAGAGCTGTTTAGTGACGTAGACGCGCTAGGATTGGTGCGTTAGTGTGAGTCGCGCTGCTATTGGTTGAGAAGCTCGTATTGTATATTTATAATACGGAGAGAGTAGAGAGTTTTGGTAAGCGCTAAAATGTATTATCAAGAGGAGAAAAAGAAAAAAACATTCTTTGGGAAAGTTAAAAGGTGGTTTAGCAAGGATAAAGAGGTTAAAACGAGAGAGGGTGAGTTGCTACCTCCAGCGAAAACACCTGCATCCTTCATGGTTGCGAAATATGGATTACATACCTGTATATGGTTGCAGAATTGGGTTAGGTATACTAAAGAAGATGGTGTTTTAGCATTTCCAGAACATGGTTCATTTAATTTGGCCGTGTTGAGAAATTTACGGGAAAAGATGGTACGTCTGGACCCGAAGCCGAGACCTACGCAGTTCGAGGCTTTAGTGGAATGGGAAGAGGAAGTTCATGAGCGAGAAAAGCGAAGATCTGGAGGGTATTACAGGAATATGTTTGGGAGGAAACATGATCATGAAACACATCATGATCGGATGAAAAGGTGGCGAGATGTTAATATGTCAGAGGGATTATATCCTATGAGAACAATTGAAGAAGGAGCAGTTGGAATTAATGAGTATGATGATGAGGTCTTAAATGACATGATTTACAAGAGACCACCTCCATATAGACCAGAACCAGATGAGAGTACACCAGTTGTTTCTCCGATAAGAGATACAGTCTGTATTATTGAGAAAGAAAAAGTGACACCTGAATCAAGAAGTAGTAGTTCTTTCAGGGAGAGAGAGAATCGAAGTAGTGAGGAAAATGCCAGAAAATTAGCAAAAACGACAACAGAACTGACTGAGAAAATTAGGGAGTTAACGAAGAATCTGGAAGCTGTTACGGTGCCTGTAACAATAGGTCCGGTTATGCCTGTGTTTGACAAACAGAGAGCAGGTGAGAATGGACTGGTGATTCCATATGTTGGGAATAATTTGACAAATTCAGTTGGTCCTTCAGGAGATTCAGATAAAAGAGCAGAAAGAAGTGACCTGAGACAAACAAGACATGACACATGTAGTGAACTATTGGATACTAGTGAACCTGGTTGTTCAGGGATGCCAATTTTAGAACCGCAGAAAAGAGTGGTTCCAGTGAGAAAAACTGCTGAAATAACAGTTGATGATTTGAATGATTGGATGAAGGTTCTTCAGAAAAAGGATAAGGATTCACAAGTTATTGATGTGGCTAGGTTACGTATAGAATTAGAAGAGCTTGTGACAGGAACAGTTTCAATAAAAATACTGAAGAGTCATCATGATGGTGAGCTGTTGTTTATGTGCAAAAGTGTTACCTGGAGAGCAAGGAATACACATGACAGGCTAAGAACAATAGCAAATGAACAGGGAGTTGACATTGATAAAGTGAAAGCTTTACAGAGAACTTACAGGATGGATTTTACAGAGAAGGATATTGAAAATTTGAATGCTACTGGTAGAACAGGACAGATTAAAGAAATGGTGCCCTTATTGCGAAGATGGGGTGATGTTGAAAAGTGGAAGGATAGGTGGTATAAGAAAAGAGAGGAATCTGTAACTTATTCAGCATTTCCAGTAAGAGAAAAAGAGAAACCAGTGGATAATTATCCTATGAGAGAAATACCTGGAGGAGGATATGTACATGTTCCATGGACCAGACAGGATATTTTATCATTTACGAATGATTTCCCTCGATTGAGAGAAAAGCCCGTCGAGTGGTATAGGCAGGTAGATAGGTTTGTGAAATTGTCAAAAGTGCTGTGGGTTGATCTGAATAGTCTGTTTGATATAATTGTTCCAGCAGACTTGTGGACTGAGTGTAAAATACTTGTGAGTTGGCCTACTGAGGAGTATCCAAGAGATCCAAGAACAGGGGCACCAGATCCAGAAGTAATGAGAAAGTATGATCAGGTGATGGTATACCTGAAGAGTAAAGTTCCTCCAAAAGAGACAGACTGGGTTAAGATAGATCGAACACAACAGGAAGCAAAAGAATCAGTTCATGCTTTTTACGAGAGGCTGATACTGGCTTTTAAACAATTCAGTGGAGATGAACACCTGGGTGACAAAGATTTGAGTCACTTTGTATACAGATTTGTATATGGTCTAAGACCTGAAATTGGTGAGAGAATTCGTGAACACACAGTGGATTGGCAGAGTAAAAAAGTAGATGAGATCCTGAGACATGCAAAATACTTCAGTGATGAAATTGAAGCAAAACAAAGAAAGCTGAAAGAGAAAGCAATGTGGGCACAAGTGAAAGTTGCAGAAAGACAGGAAGCACAGTTAGTGGAACAGGCGAATAATCCAGGAAATAATGCAGGAAATAGACCCAGATATGCAGGAAAGGGGAAAGGAAGTCTTGAGGAAGCAAAGAAAAGGTTCCCTTGTCACAACTGTGGCCAACTGGGACATTGGAGATCTGAATGTCCTAATCCACCATTAGTGAGTAATGAGAGTAAACCTTTAAATCAACAGGTGCAGAACCAGAATGAAGGGAATAATCAACAGCAACAACAGAAAGTTGTGAGACAGCAGATTCAAGAGCCAAAACCGCCCTTGCCGCAAAATAGAGGGGTACAAAAGTATAATCAGGATTCAGGATTCTACAATGATGAGCAGGTAAACAAACCAAGACGTTCTAACAAAGTACAGCAGTACTTGTTAAAGAGTGAAGGGAGTGAGTCTGAGGGTGATTATTGACGGTGCCGAAGAGAGGAGGAAGAGTGCATACTTGGTGCAACTCTAGAAATAGACCAGGCAGGACCATTTGTGGATGGGAAAATAAATGAGGAGAGTGTTACTTTTTTGGTAGACACAGGTGCGACAAGATCAACTGTCAGGTCAACAGATGTTAAAAATCTTCCTCTCTCGGATGAAGCAATCCAAGTAGTTGGTGTAGCCAATACACAAATCAGAACACGTCTTACTGAACCAGTAAGAGTACAGATAGGGAAATTTTCAGACATGCACAGATTTATTGTCTGTGACACGAGTCCAGTGAACCTGTTAGGTAGGGACTTATTGTGTAAGATGAACTGCACAATTTTTTGTACACCAGATGGAATAGCTTTTGAGACACCAGATGATGATGTTTTCTACCGAATGACTCTAGAAAATAGAGAAAGTGAGTTAATTGGTGCATTTGCTGTGTTTAATCCAGAGGATTTGCCTCAAGAGCTGAGAGACACAGTGAAAAGAGCAGTTTGGGATTTTACAGGAGAGGATGTGGGATTGATGAATAATGTAGATCCAGTGAAAATTGCAGTGAAAGAGGGAATTACATATCCTAACATTCCTCAGTACAAAATGACACCAGAATTAATTGAAGGGATAACTCCTATAATTGAGAAAATGATTCAGCAGGGAGTTCTGAGAGAACTATTGAGTAGTCCGTGTAATTCACCGATAATGGGACTGAAAAAGCCCAATGGCAAATTTAGGATCGTACAGGATCTGAGAAAAGTTAATCAAATTGTGGTGGCATGTTGTCCTATTGTGCCAAATCCATCAGTGATTCTGTATCAAATTCCACATGAGGCTGAGTGGTATACAGTGATTGATTTGTGTCATGCGTTCTTTTCAATTCCATTACATCATGACAGCCAGCCGATTTTTGCATTTAGGTTTGGCCAGCGTATTTTAGCATGGTGTCGTATCCCACAGGGGTATACGGAGAGTCCTTCGATATTCAATCAGTTATTGAAAAGATCGTTGGAAAGTTTGACTATGCCCGAAAATTCAGTGCTAGTGCAGTACATTGATGACCTACTGGTGGCATCAAAGACACGTGAAGCTTGTGAAGTGGATACCATAGCTTTATTGAATCATCTGGCAGATGGAGGGTTAAAGGTATCTCCAGCTAAATTGCAATTTTGCAAGAAAGAGGTTCATTATCTTGGACATAATATTGAAAAAGGTCTGAGAAAAGTGACTACTGACAGGATCAGAATAATTAGAGAAATGAAAGCTCCAAAAACCCAGAGAGAAGTGAGAATGTTCCTGGGTATGGTGGGATATTGTCGTCAGTGGATAATTAATTTTTCCCTGATAGCAAAGCCACTGATTAAATTGACAAAAAGTGAAATGACAGATCCATTAGATCTGGATGCAGAACAATTGGCAGCATTTGAAGAGCTCAAAAGTAAAATGTGTGAGGCTCCAGCTTTGGGTATGCCTGACTATGAGAAAGAATTCGAGCTGTACTGCAGTGAGAGAAATGGATGTGCACTTTCAGTGTTAATCCAGAAACATGGACAATTGAGAAGGCCTATTGCGTACTTCTCATCAACACTTGACCCTGTAGCTGTGGGTTTACCAGGTTGTCTGAAATCTGTGGCTGCAACATGCAGAAGCCTGGAACAGAGTGAGGGAATCATAATGGGATATCCTGTAAGGGTATTCGTACCTCATAATGTGGCAATTCTTTTGACAAGAAGCAGAACTCAGTACATGTCACATAGTCGATTGACCAAATATGAAAAAGTGATACTGGGAGCATCAAATGTGACTCTTGAGAGATGTGTGAATGTGAATCCAGCGACACTGTTGCCGGATATTGAAAATGTGGGTATAAAGATGGAAGATGATCATGATTGCTTGGATGTGCTTGAGTACTGTACGAAACCGAGAACAGACATAAGGGATATTCCCTTACCTGAGAATGACCATGTGTTGTTTGTGGATGGATCATGCTTGAGGAATGATGATGGTGTGCTATGTGCAGCATATGCGGTGTGCAAAGTTTCAGAGGTCATGGAAGCATCACCATTGAAAGGAGTGAAATCTGCGCAAGTTGCTGAGACAAAAGCTTGCGAAATTGGGAAAGATTTGAGGACGACTGTGTTGACTGATAGTCAGTATGGATTTGGAGTGGTGCATGATTTTGGCCAACTTTGGCTACAAAGAGGTTTCTTGACATCGAGTGGAACTCCAATAAAGAATGCTGAAATGATTGGTAAATTGCTTGAGGCGATACAGCTGCCTAAGGAGTTAGCAGTTGTAAAGTGTGCTGCCCATGGTCAGGGGGAGGATTTTATAACCATTGGAAATAGGTACGCCAATGATGTTGCGCAGTACTGTGCCAAGACCAATCAGTCCATTAACAGGGAAAGAGAAAGGGAAATGTCTTTTCTTTCTGTGATGTTTACTAATGTCCTAGAGACCTGGGATGAAGTAAAACAGTTACAAGATGAGGCAGGAGATGAAGAGAAACAAGATTGGATTAAGGCAGGATGTGCTCCAAGAGAAACAGACCATGTTTGGGTCTACAGAGATGGCAGACCAGTGATGCCTAACTCTATCTTGTCGTCAATGGCAAGGATGTATCATGGCCAGGGACATTTGGGGAGAGACGCGATGGTTAGGTCGTTTAAACAGACCTGGTACAATGCAAAGTTCAGGACAATTGCAGAGAGCATCTGTCAGAGGTGTTTAGTTTGTCAGCAATTTAACACTGGGAAAAAGACAGTGGTGAGTCTGGGAACAATAGGCAGAGAAGGAGGTCCTTTTACAAGAATGCAGATTGATTTCATTGAAATGCCCCAAGTGAACAGACTGAGGTATGTTCTAGTGGTAGTCTGTTTGTTTTCAAGGTGGGTGGAAGCTTACCCGACTAGAAGAAATGATGGATTAACAGTGGCAAAGTTACTGTTGAGGGAGTTGATTCCTAGGTACGGGTTTCCAGTAACAGTTGAGTCTGATAGAGGTAGACACTTTCAGAATGAGCTCATGGGTTTGATTTGTGAAGCATTGAAAATACGGCAGAAGCTACATTGTGCATACCGACCAGAGGCTTCTGGTGTGGTTGAGCAGATTAATGGCACGATCAAGAATAGGATTGGAAAGATGTGCTTAGCCACTGGCATGAAATGGCCAGATGTTTTGCCTTTAGTTCTGGTGACAATGAGATCTACTCCAGATAGAACTACTGGTTTGAGTCCGCACGAGATAATCATGGGACGTGCTATGCGCCATGCATTCGTGCCTGTCAATAAGTTGGTGACAATAACTGATGACATGATTTTGGATTACTGTAAAGGCCTGGCTGACGCAGTTCATTCTGTGTTTCACCAGGTTGGAGAAGAAGCTACCACACTTGAGAAGAAGCAAGCCCATGATCTGAGTCCAGGAGACTGGGTGAGGATTAAGGTGCACAGAAGAAGAAATTGCTTGATTCCAAGGTGGGGAAGGCCGAGACAAGTTATTCTGACTATGACGACTGCAGTAAAGTGTGCTGGAGTGAAGCACTGGGTACATGCAAGTCATACTCTGAGAGTTCCAAATCCAAAAGAAGGGACTGGTAAAGAGTATTTTGAAGAGTCAGATTCCAGTGATGATGAAGATACTGAAGATACGGAATCAGTGAGAAAAGAAGCAGAGAGAGCTTCAAGAGAATCACTGCGAGTATCAGAGAGAAGATCAGATTCTGTAAGAGAGCCTGAAGTTTCAAACAGCAGTGAAGGAAAAAGAAAAGAAAAAAGAAATCACACAGAAACTACTCCTGAATCAGAAGAGGAGGAGATTGAAGAACCACTTGAGATTATACTTGAAGAAGTAGGGTCAGAAGAAGATAGAGAGGGACAGATTGCGGAAGACCCCCGAGGAGGTGTAGGGAACATTCATGAGGAGCTAGGTGAAGGGACAAGTAGACAGCAAGAAGATTGCGTGTCGGAGACCCGAGGAGGGACAGGAGTAGGGAAGTCTCAAACAGTGGTGAAAGGATCTGTGGAAAAGAAGAAAACTGCTGGGAAACGGAAACAAGAGGCACTTGAAACAGATGATGAAGATGAACAAACAGAGGGTCGAGTTCTAAGAAAGAGAACTTGGATTGGAGAAAGGAGTAATAAAGGAATAAAGCCGAAAAAGGTGTTAAGAGGAGATCGTTGGCCTAACAACAGAGTTAAGAGGCTGAGATACAGAGTAATAAGAGCAAATTCATCGAAAGCTGAACAAGTGAATGAAGTTTCGAGTCAAAGTTCAAAAGCTGAAGGAGAAGAATCAAAGGAATCAAATGAACCAGTGGAAATAAAAAGAGTAAGAAGACCCAACCAAAAGTACAGATCACCGGAATGGTCTTATGTGGCACTGTCTGAAGGAGGAGAAGAAGAAACAGTGACTCGAGATAATCCGGAAGTGGTCTTGAGAGAAGTGGTTGAGGAAGATACTGGTGAAATTCTGAAAGTACTCTTGACTGACATTGGAGAAGAGTCGAGTACTGAGGATCTTGACGTTGGAGATCTGATACAATTTGATGTTGAAGAAATTGAAGTGAAGAATGACAAGTATCCAAACTGAGTGAAAGAAAGATTCACTTGGATAAAGTGAACAAAGAGATCATTTGGATAAACTGAAAGCTGAAGAATTGCTGAAGAATTGAAGAAGTTTAAACAGTAGTGGAATAGTAGAGGCTAAACTAAAATGGCTAACATAGAGGATAATAGAAATAGATGTGCCTTCTTTAAGAGGTGGTGTAGAATGTGCTGCTGTTGTACTGGATTATTAATGCTTCTATGGGGTGTTTTAGTTTTATTAGTTACTTTTAGAGTAGAGTTTGGAATGCATATAGAAAATGTGACTAATGTAGAGAAGAATTCACAAAAAGTAGTTCCAATTAAAAGTAGTAGTTACATACACAAAGATAGGTCAATTAATAATTTTTCTAGTAATGTTTTTTCTAAACTGTTATATGAATATGTGAAGACAATGGAAGCAAGGGATTGCTACGTCTGTATGCAATTACCTGCATCCGTCTCAGAGGGTGTTACTTATCACCATTTACCAGCTACATATGGTATTTCTTGTAGTATTTTAAGTAGTGTTTTTTATTTGTTAGGGAAAATAGATTATAAGATGTCTAACAGAGATAGTATTTTTGGGCACTTGCCAATGAATAAAGAGCTGAATCCAGCTAAAGAAGCTAACACTTTTGGTGAGATTTTTATTGAAGAAAAAGGATTAACATTAGATTACATTTTTAAGAATAATTTAACTTGCAGTTTGAAAGAAGAGGAGAGAGCTTTCCTGGATATGGTAGAAGAAAGGAGAGTGAACATGCATGAGAAAGGGGGAAAATATGAAGTGAGTGAGACAATTTGGGACATTGAAATGGGAAAAGAGTTGAAGAATGGGGCTAGTCCAACTTTAGCTCTAGATGCACCACAGAAGGGTAAACTTTGTATTACCAGAAGGAAATCCCAATATGATACATATTTTGTGGGAACTAGTGAGTGCCATGATACATACTTCATTGCGACAGGTTGGGGTTTCAGAGGTGGAGAAGATACGATTTTTCCGGGAGTGTACTATGTTTGTGGGAACAAGGCTTATTACAAGTTGCCTGACCATTGGTTTGGCACATGTTATGTGGGCCTGGTTTTTCCTAAGATTTTTCATACAGATAAAATAAAAGATGTAGAAGATATTAACTTATTAACACGTTTTAAGAGAGAAACTTGGTCTGAAATTGTGGGTGATATTTTTTGGGTTTTGATTCCAGCAGTGGGAATTTCTTTAAATGCTTATGGAATTCGGAAACTGTCCACAGCGGTTGATCGCTTATCGACAAATACCGCAGGAGGGTTTCTTTTGGTGAATACGGAATTAAGTGCCGTACGTGCCATGTCTATGCAAAATCGACTTGCCCTTGATATACTATTGGCCAAGGAGGGTGGGGTTTGTGGAATATTGAAAGTTCAACATTGTTGCACTTACATTCCAGACGAAAGTAAAGACCTAAAGGTCTATATCAGAAATATTACTGATTTGCATGAAGAATTAGTACCACTTGAAGCTGGGAGTTTGTGGACTAAAATAGCTAATAAAATGATAGCTGTTAAGGATTTTATTGCAAAGATAGGTAGTACTATTATAGGTAGAATATTGTTTCCTTTGTCTTGTATAATTGTGGCTTTATTAATAATAAGATTGGTGTGTGTGTGTTGTAAAAACAGGGGAGGGAAAAAGAAATTGAATAGGGAAAAGAAAAATAAGAAGTTGAAGAGAGAACCTCAAGAAATTGAACTAGAAGAATTGAGGGAGAGTGTTTACTTAGAGACAAAGAGAGATGATGAAAGAGTGACTAGTGTTTAATGTTGTGTAAGGGGAAAAGACATTTCTGATTTCTCCTAAAATGGGACTAAATTTTCACTAATTTTTTTTTTTGGGTTTATTTGGTGATAAAATCACCAAAGGGGGGATTGCTGGAGCAGAGTTTTCATTTAGAAAATTCAGGGGCTTTTGAAGCTCTAGTATGTCTATGCGTTTTATTAATTATTAATAAATAACAAATTAATTATTTGTCTTGTGCAAGTGTGTTTTTATTAATCAATCCGTTTGTCTTAACATAAGAGAAAGTTACACGAGGGTTAGCATGTGTGTGCTGTTTCTGTCTTCTAAAGAATAACGTGCAAGTTTTCATGTTTAAACGTTGCTGTGTGCTGTTTATTTTGAGCACAAAACGCTGTCTGAATGAATGCTTTTTTATGTCGCAAAAGCTAGATAAATGCATACACATAAGGGTATTAGTGGGGTTAACACTGTTTAATCATTATGCTGTAGTAACGTTTATTTTGTCTCTTTAATTAAAGATGGTCTATTGTGGCCTATGGAGGCTGTATTAAGATGGCTGAATTTTGAAGCCTGGCCTCGAGTGAATATGTGAAAGACGTGACGAGGGAGACCCCTGCTGGAAATGGTCTTGAAGTTGACTGACCATGGTCCTTCTATAAAACTTTCCATGAGGACAGCAGCAGTTTTTGGGAGTTCTCCAAGAGAAGTGAAAGTGTCCTTGGCAATCTCGAAAGACAAAGGAGCCTTAGAGGGAAACTCTGAACTGTGGCTCGATGGCCGAGGAGAAGCCGGATTAAATGTGATACATGTTTTATTTCCTTGGTTCCTGTTCCGTAGTCTTCGCTATGTGTATTTTTCCTGAGCGGAGGTTCACAAATGTTGCAATGTTGCATCCTTTCCTTCTCGCTCTGCTCAGTGATTCAGTGTATTTTGCAAACTTGATGAGTGTTTCCATTGTAATTTTTACTATAAAAATTGTTAGCCGAGGGAGGGCTTTGCCACTTGCCATTTTACCTTTGCTGCGTGAGATTGCGTTGCTGAGGATCGATGCTGAGGACTTCGTCTTGAGAGACTTTACCGAGAGACTTGTCCTGACCCGTTCTGACACTTAGTTAGAATAGGTAACTATGAGAAATAATTTATTCTGATTGATTTTACTTTGACTAATTTTAGATAAAGCAATATAATTTTAAACATGGTGTTGAATCTTCTTTCTTGTCAATTATTGGATTTATATTTTTGATCATTATTGTATATGTTGTGTAGATTATGTTATTGATTAGGAAAGTCACTAAACCAGATCTGATCGACCTGATATTGATGCAGGGTGTTTAGTGTTTTCTTTCCACAGGTTTATTGCTGGTAGAATATTTCAGCGTATGTTAGTGAAATGGGCCCTAGCGTATGATGAATGTATGTGCGTGTAACTGTGTGATTACTCTATCTGTGGTAGTGGGCGTATTTTAGATACCCTGATCTCTATCACCACGAAAGGCTTGCAACTTTTACTGGATGGATTTGTGTCCTTTATGGATATTATGGATCTGTCACCTAACCTATCCAAATCTTACATCATGGAAATTGGCAATCAGAACAGGAGGCCTAATACCTATAAAGTAGGCACGCAGAGCTTAGTGAAAGTTCTGGCCTTTTCTTATTTGGGTATTTTATTTGATGAGAAATTGAGTTTTAAATACTTAGTGGAGGAAAAAGGGCTAGAAATGTCAAGGTCATTGGGAGCTATCCCGAATTAGTGGGGTAATTGGTCACCAGGGATCATTTTAAAGCATTATAATTCCTTTTGTATGTCCAAAGTTTTATATGGTAGCGAGGTTTGGGAGTATAGGGTGGTAATAATTTACAAACCGCAGAAAATACATTCTTAAGATGGATTTTGAAAGTCCCTCATACTACCCTCATAGTGCCCCCGTGTACACTGTGCACGAGGAATTGGGGTCTAAGTACATTTCCGATATGGGGGCTGTTAAACCCGTCCTTTGTTGGGTAAACTTCTGGACCAATAAGGGTAATTCAGGACTGCCTTTCTCTTGAGCATGTGGCAAAAATTCCATGGCTAAAATATTTTAAGGATACCCTGACCGTATTAGGATGAGTAGATTTGTGTACCAGTCATGATGAGGTCAGACCCCAGGACAAGGCGATTATCAAAGATCTGTTTTTTAAATATACTTTGGTATAGGATAAAGAGCTTAGGAAACCCATAGTTACAGAATACATCTTAGTAAAAGCAACACAGGGCACACACTCTTCTGAGTTTCTAACTTCTTACGATCAGCTTTAAGTCTGAGAATCTCTCGAGATGACTGATGGTCACAAGAGTATTTGCGAATTTTGCACAGTATTAGGCTGCTAGGTATGCTCTGTACTGTCTGTTTTTTTTGTTTTTAGACTTATTTGTACAACACTAATTTTGTTAAATTAACGTTAACCAGGATTTTATTGATTATGTTTTTGTAAACTTAAGAAATGGCTGGTAGGAGTGTGATGAAATTAGGAATCTAGCTGGGATAAATCGATATAATGGATTTCGTGTTTTCTATTTTTGTACACCCGGCACCTTTACAGTTGATGCATATACTTTTGTGTGATTTCTTTTAAATTGTCTCTTTTAGGGCTATAATTTTTATGCCGAATAAAGATTAGATTATTATTATTATTACTTCTTAATGAATAATATGACATTGTGGGTGTGGTCAACACTGCCAACAGTATAGTAAAACCTCTACCATTTTTAATGAAAGAAGATGATATTGTAGCACTGAATTCTAAGGCATCTAAACGTTATGCTTTAAGCTTGCTCACCATTTCTTTTCTGCACTCTGCCAGAATTCAAAAAGGTGATGCTGATGTTGATGATGATGATGGATTAAACCCAGATCAGTTGACTGGGGTGAGTGTTTGATTTGCTCAAACGCTCCTTCCATCATCCCCTTTGGTATCGCTGTTGTGTGGGCATTTATAGCAGCCATTTTGTTTTTTGTTTCTCAATAATCAGGCCTCTAAAGAACTTTGTTGAGACAGGTGTGTCCCTGCTTGGTCTTAACTTAGTTTTGTTTTTTAAATAAATACATTGCACTAATGAAAAATTGAGCTCTAACTAACATAGAAATTGTAGGCCTCATACTCCATTTTGTTTGTGTCGTCTGCTGCCAATGTTCTGTATCACACGGATAACCTTGTATTTTCATCTCTCAGTAAAACATTTTTTAATATGTTTTGGAAGGCTAGACAATGACCTACCCAAAAATATTTAAATGTCGGTCCAGCACAATTGTACATGTTCAAGGTTTCACCTAGCGTCGGTGAGAAGACCCATGATTTAGAATTATGAGAGACTCTGGAATTGTATTTTCTTGCAAATGTTTTATTTACTCTATTTAATTTAACTCTATTTAATTCTGATGATTGGCTTTATGAAGTCCTTGATTCAGAGCCCTGTAAAAGTATGCTATTTTTAGATGTGTTGAATTGGAATTTTCTTACTAACCTTATGAGGCAAATGCTTGTGGGATTGCTCTCCCATTTAATACTCTGTATTCTTCTGATTTGACCTTTAATGAGTTCTTTTATTGATTCTGTACTCTAACTGAGCTTGAACTCTGCTTATTAATTCATTGATTTTGACTATATCATATTATTTCTGTATGACTCGGAAATTTAAAACAAACCTTTATGGTTTAAAACTTCCCTGTCTGTCATTTATGTAGGACCAATAAGGTTCTAAAACTTTAAGGGTGAAACTGTCATATAAAGTGCTTCAAAGAAAAACAGGTCCAGAAGAAGCATCAAACCCAGAAAAGAATCGACACTGTTCTCGACCCATCAGCCACACAAAGAGAACCGGAGGGAGCTCCACGCCATATTCTGATAGTAAAGGACGGTGTGGCTGGACTTCTTTAGATCAATTGGATTTAGTGACTGAGAACTGTACCTTTATGGTTCAGATTAAAATTGACCCTTGATCTGATCTGCATTCCCAATTCCCGACAGCCATGTGGAGTAACGGAAGTGGTTGTGGGGTTCCTGAAGCAGTTTTTGTGTGTATCAGTATGGAAAAGCATTGTATGTGTGCTAAAGGTGAAGGGTCACCCTGCATCATTCTCGGTCAGTACTGAAGCCTCCTGCTTTCAGTTGTGGTCCCAAACCCACCCCACTCAGTAAAATGTATCCAAGTTGTAGGCATCAACAATAAGCATTGCAAGACCAAAGTCTCAGCCTCAGTAACAGGGAAGATAATTTTGATCAGAAGCAATCACCAATTTATGATAAGCAGTTCAAGTCATGTGAACCTTCTGGTAAGGGACTTTCTCTGTAAACTAAATTGTGTGATCTACTGCAGGCTGGAAGGTGCGAAAATGGAGACTCAGGCAGCTGATGCAGAATTCAAAATAAAGTTCCAAGAGTCAGAAGTCAAGCAGTCCTCATGAAGGAGAATGTACCCCTTGATTTAAAAGAGACAGTGAGCGAAGATGTATGAGATTTCACAGCAATAGATGATGTAATACCTATTATCAAAGGCATGCTAGAACAAGGCCTTCTAAAGAAGGTCATTGGGAGACCATGTAACTCTCCGATAATGGCCCTTGAGAAAACAAATGAAAAATGGAGGATAGTTCAGATAAAGAAAATTATTGTTCCATGTTGTCCAGTGGTAGCAAATCCTGCTGTAATACGTTTCCAAATTAGCCCTGATGCTGAGTGTTTTATGGTCATTGATTTGAGTCAAACCTTTTTTCCATTCCTCTTCATGAGGACAGCCAATACCTTTCCGCATACAGATTTCAACATAAAACTATTGTATAGTGTAGGACTCCTAAGGGGTATATGAAAATTCCCTTATTCTTCAACCAGGTACTGAAAACAAATCTAGAGATCTGACAGTTGCCTTGCAGCTCGACATTGGTGCAGTACATCCAAGATCTGCTCCAGGCATCTGTGACAAAAGATACCTGCAGGCAGGACACAGCTGGCCAGCCCTATCTTCTTGCTGAGAATGGACACATAGTACTGACAGAACGAACTGTGTTACCTGGAACGTCAAATTGTGAAAGGATCGAGGAGGGTGTCCCAAGAGTGGATCACCACAGTCCTGAACATGAAGGGCCCTTCAACACACAGGGAGATGAGAATGTTTCTTGGAATAGTGGCTGTAGGTAAATGGAGTTTTGTTGCAGTTCTCCCCATACTTTTTGACCCTATTTTAGCTGCTAAATGCTGATTTTCGACTCTGACAGCGCACAGAGGCCTGTTATCCAGACCTCAGAGCCATAGCTTCTTCCTTAAAACAAGGTGATGTCTGACTGTTTACAATTGGTTAAGAACTATAGCACCCCTATAAGCCCCTAGTAAATGGTATCCCACGTACCTAGGGCATGAGTACTACAGAGTGATCCTAAGATCTGCAGCATGTTCCTACACCCACCCTGAGGGACCTACACACAAATTCGACACAGACTGCCATTGCAGGCTGCTTGACATGGTGCAAGCCATGTTTGAAAACATAACATGGCACACTCCTGTGTGACATGCCAAATACTATGCTTAGCCTATATGTAAGTCATTGCCACAGCAAGCCTTGGAGTCCTAAGGCAGGGTGCATTATAGCACATGTAAGAAGATATCTGCATGAGCAGATACGCCCCTGTAATGTCTTGTCCCAATGCTGGATATTACAAGTGAGCAGGGAAGCCATCTTAAGGTATGGACTGGGCACTGGTCAAAACAAGTTTCCCACCTCCATAATGGCTTCACTGTTTGGTATCAAACACCCCATATTAATAAACCCACACTGAATCCAGTGCTGGATTTATTTATACATGTACCCGAGAGGGTACCTTAGAGGTACCCTCGACCCCTACTAGTCCTCTAGAGTGCTGGCTGACTGTTACTGTCCAGCCTGCCACCACAGACAAGTTTCTGACCCCCCAGGAGGTGAGAGCCCCGCTCTCAGAGGTCAGAAACAATGCCTGCTCTGGCAGGAGGTGTTTACACCTCCTCCAGCAGGATGGCTAGGAAATAAGCATGTCAAGGCCCACCACCTTTGATATGCAAGCCTGGAGGATGCCACCCCCTGCCCAGAGGCCCACTGGCACCAAGACAGGTGGGAAATTAGCTATGTAACGAGGCATGTTGCACTGTAAGACTAGTCAAACCCCTAGGGTTGGCTACCTGAAGTGAACACGAAAATTAGGATTTCACTATCTTGTGTGTGGTGAAATTAAGAACTCTAGGACAGAGCAATGCCCACTCACCACAGGGAGAGGTCATCTAAGGGGTGTAGTGATCCCAGTGGTAAGTAGCCAATTGGTTACTACCCTAACTAATTGAGTATTTAGGTGCCCATTTGACACCAAGAAATCAAATTTGTCTGCCTGAAGAAATAAGAAGGAAAGAGGCCCCAACATAAGCACTGTGGAGCAGCACCTGACTTGGCACCAACCCTGCTGGCCTGCCTGCTGTCCCCAACAATTGGCTGGATATGGCTCATCCAGAAAGTGGTGTCATCTCCAAAAGCTGTGGAAGAGTGACCAATGACCTCACATGGGCAGCAAAATCTCCCTTGGTGCAGAGGAGCTGCTTTCCTGCACGCTTTCAGGCACCAAAGGGGCATGAAATGAGAGCCCCTCCCAATGCAACCCCAAAGGATCAAACAGCACTGTACACAAGTCTCCCCTGGCCCGAGTTGCCATGAACTGATGGTGCACCTGATGCATAGAGACCCTCAAGAGTCAAGACCCCCCCTTGGGCTCCACTGGACTGGTACCCCAGTCCCCACCTGCAGCCTCTCTTGTCAGACAGCAGGAACAGCAAGAGCATCGGACCACAAAAACCTGACATCATGAGGCACCACTGCACCCGAGCCCAACAGCCTGGGAAGAAGACCCTCAACAGCAAAGCCCACCTTTGGATTTGGCCATTCTGGTCCCCCAGTCCTTGTCTGCAGCATGGTTTGCAGGCCCCCCTACAACCGCAAGTGCTTCCCACAGTGTGACCTCTACGGAGAAACCACAACTGCAGCTGAGCCCATCAGCCCAAGTACCACTACCCAAGCATTTTAATCACCGAGGACTCCTCCCCCCATTTACAGCCACTTTGTGACCATACTGGTCCCATTGACTTCGCTGGGGCACCTGACGCTGTATTGCACCTCTGCACCCAGATGCCGCAGAGTCGCCCGAGGCAGCCTGTTGGTGTTGCCTTGGACCTTGCCCCATACTTATCTCAAGTCCTGAAGAACAGTCCCATAAGTCACTGCTAAGTGCCCATATGCAGTATATGTTTCTTTTCCTTAAGATAACATTACTGCTCTAAAAGATACAAGTGATGGGGACCGGTATATGGGTTACAGGTAGTTGTACTCAGATTCCTCTAGGTGCCATTGCTCCTGGCAATGAGTAGTCATCTGCTGCCGGCCTTTATGGTTGTAGGTGAATAAGCTGTGTATGGACTCTTGCACGACCCTTAAAATCAATAAAAGTTGGTTATATATAAAAGATACAAGTGCCAGTGTACTGCTGTATACTGAAAGATTGTGCTAACTCACATGGAAGTGCATTTCAGTTTACTTTTGAAACAGTGAATTTCAAAACACAGTACTTTCCAATTAAGTGGTTCTTGATGTCAAAAATATATATAAAATAAGTGTTATTTTTCTAAATTGGTGTGGATCTCCTTTTTGAGTGTGTGCAACATTTATTCGCTTTGTGTGTGTAACAGATGTCTAACACTCCTCCTTGATAAGCCTAAGGCTGCTCGACCACACTACTCCCAAAAAAAGCACCTTGGGATTGTTAAAGCAGGCCCTGACGATTCATAAGGGATACCTGGACTCTCTACACAATACACCTCTTTTTGGTATATTATATAAAGAGCCAGCTTCCTACAGTGGGCTACTGTTGCCAGTGGATTCCCAACTTTTCTGTTGTGGCAAAGGCACACAATGGCATCGGTGACCCAATACCATTTGACGAGGAATGCACGGAATACTTCCTAGAGATCAGAAACTTACTTTGCAATGCAAAGTAAGTGCTGGGTATGCCAGAAAATAAGGAGTTTGATTTGTACTGTCATGAGCGAGATGGGTGCATTGTCCCTGTGTTGGCACAGACCCACGGGGAAGCGAAACAGCCAGTGGCATAGTTCTCAGTTTTTCTGGATCCAGTGGCCGCTGCACTTCCTGTTTGCCTAAAATCACTTGCTGCTGTCAGTCTGAGCATACAGCAGAGTGAGGGCATTGTGATTGGCTACAGACTCACTGTGATGGTCTTGTATTCAATTGAAATTCTCTTCAACCAAACCTGAACTCAACACATGACGAATAGGCGCATTGCCAAGTATGAACAGGTGATCTTAGCTGATGAGATTGTGTCATTAAGGCACTGTAATGTACTCAATCCTGCTACCCTTTTGCCTATTCCTGACAGTGATTCTGAAGAGGATGGGTTTGACTATAATATCGATGTAGGGTTTTTAGTAAGACAGGAAGCTTGGCGCTCTGGCTGATATGCGTAATGCATGAGTTGAGGAGAGTGAGTACGGTGCTGCCAGGTCGGGGGAACTACCCTGTAACCCCCGTGGATGTGTGGGTCGTGGAACCCACCCCAGTAATTTGGGATAAAAAGTCCCGGGCACACGTAATGAGGATAACAAAATTATTTTTGGTAGAAATGTCTCGTATTTGCGAATCAGCGGTGGACACCAGTTAAATGATTAGAAAGTTATTTAATAATGCTACAATCAAAGAAACGACCAGCGGACACGTATTTTGTCACATGCAGGAAGTATCCTGTGACTCTTCAGGGCTGGGAAGGATACAAGACATTGGGTGAGAGACTACACTGGAGACAAATTAGTAATGATCTCGGACAAGACTTAGAAATCCACAATGAGTGGACCAGAAACACCCATATAACGTGGAAACCCTACGTGCAATGGTGTGGACATAATTGAAACGGTGACTTGCTGTCTTGAAGTGATGACAATGACATGGACAACGATGGGACATTGGGAGAAGAGGATTTATGCGGGACAAGAAGTAACATCATACGTTGTGCATTGTGATGGTGTAAGGTGACCTCCAAAATTGTGACTGGGCAGGATAATACAGACGTAAAGTATCATAAAATGATGAGCGCAAACCAAGCAGTCATATGTCTAACCCAAATTTGTTGGGTGTCTCGACAACATTAAACAAAACTTATTATTAGGATAAAACAAACAATAATGAGCAGAAAGATCAGCATGACCCTTATGTGGGTGCTGTCTTGACAACTGGAACGTATGATGTCACTTCTCGTGCCGCATGTATGCTTTTCTCCCAATGTCCCATCGTTGTCCATGTCATTGTCATAATTTCAAGACACCAAGTCACCGTTTCAATTATGTCCACACCAGTGCACGTAGGGTTTCCACGTTATATGGGTGTTTCTGGTCCACTCATTGTGGATTTCTAAGTCTTGTCCGAGATCATTAGTAATTAGTCACCAATGTAGTCTCTCACCCACTGTCTTGTATCCTTCCCAGCCCTGAAGAGTCACGGGATACTTCCTGCAAGTGATGAGTTTGACTATAGTTGCGTCAAGGCTACGGGGTTATGCACTAAGCGGAGATCAGACATTCTGGTTGTTGCACTCAAAAAGTCTGATCACACACTTTTTGTAGATGGCTGTTTTTTTGAGACAGACATGGAATTTTGAGAGCAGCATAGGCTGTTTACACCACAAATGGTGTTGTGGGAGCATCTTATTTGTGCAATGTAATCTCTCACAAGTAGCTAAAAACTTGGCATTACCAAGGTCATACTGCACGGGCTGGGGGTGATCATTTATACTGATAGCCAATATGTATCTGTCTAGTTCCCCTTGAAAAAGGAGTATTTCAAATCCTGGGGTTCTTTGAGATGTGTTAATGAACCCACTATCATGGAAAAGATGTCTGTTTGGCCCACAAGGGTAAACAATTGAACGGTTTTAGGGCAACTCTTCTCCTGTCTCTGGTGATGGGTAGTAATGGTTTATTGGCACTGAAGGCCTTATTTAGAGTTTAATGGACAGGTTGCAGCGTCACAAACATGATTGAGTTCTCTGGCCATCAAACTGCCGAATTTCCTGTTCGATTTAAAATCAGATGATCCATCATGTTTTCACCAGTGCAGCTTTCACTGGCTCCACAAATAGAAATCTGAGACTGACACTCTAAGGGACATTGGGCAGTTTGTCTAAGTACCTCATACTGTCCCTCTAGTTTAGGCTGGAAATTCGAATGCGTTTTTAGTTGCTCAGGACTGACAGAACAAGCCTGGTGGTACCAAATAGGAAAAACCATACCACGCTGGGAGAAAACTCCCATTCAGGGGCATTAGTGTCTTGTTTAAAATAGCAAACTCCAGCTTTCGAAGTTTGCTACTGAAATTGGAGGAAAAAAATTGCTAAGCGACCAACTGAAACAACAGGCACTCAGCAAATCTACTGGGGCTCCTTTGAAGACATAAATTTCCTTCAGGAAGATGGAAATGTCTAAATATGGCAGGCAGTCATCTGCCTGGGTAGGGAGTTAAGACCTGCCAAACACCTTAGAGTTCATATCTCAGAGCCCTTGAGTCTAACTGATTGATTCCATATAGGACAATCAAACCTTCGGTAGGTCACTGTGTTTAGTCATAATCTTGCAGAAATAGGTATGACACAGCTTCACATTCAGGTAGCACATCAGTTTGTGCCAGTGGAAATCTTTCTTCAGCATAAGTGGACTCCAGCTTATATTTCCTGCCCTTGGCAGTTAGACAGTATCCATATGTATATAAATGCCAGTTCATTGGGCAGATCAAAATTGCAAGCAACAGAAATGGGGAAGAGTTTCACTCCTATAAAAGGGCTTCAAAAAATGACAAGCCTCACCCTGCTGTCAGAATGCATGAGGCTGGTGACCATATTATGAATACTCCGGTGGGAAAACTTCTGAATGTCTCACAGACAGGACTTGACTATTTATTATTGTTAAGATACATATTTCGACAGAAATATTTCAGACTGTGTACACAAAAGAAAAATAAATCAAGCCTTTGCATTCAATTACAAAGCAAGAAAAGATTTTAAATATGCATTAAATTGATAACAGGTATTAACTGACTTATGTCAATATAAAAGGGACAAAGCATCATAAAGTGTAATCACTTTATACATTGAAAATATGTATTTTAAATAGGAATTTTGACTAACCAATAGATCAGGACTGAAGAAAAGTACATGATTTATCTTTGGTTTTACTGCTACAGTAAGAGAATTGCAAGAGTTTTAAATCATTTCCATAGGGGAGCCGAACGTTGGCTCTGTTTGGTAAATTCCTTAATTTAGTTAAAAAACACAATCTTCATTAGCTCTTCGGTACAATTGAAGTTTATTTTTAAAGCAATGAGCGAGGTCTTTTTCAAAACCTTTATTACTGAATATTTGTTTAGCCACAATTTCCTGTTAGCCATAGTGTCTTCATTTCAAATCTCCAGTTTGGTTATTCCCAAGGGCTCCAAATGGACAGAAATTAATTTAGAGAATTAGCATTTCAGATTAAGATCGCTTAATTGGTCATGTCAAAGAATAATTTTCAAAGGGTATGATGGACCATTTAGAAAAAATAATGGACCACCCAAGAGAATGCTTGATATCTCACTGAGTCTAAGCCAAGCTCTGGTCAAAGACACTCGACCGGGGTAGGCTTATTAACCCCTTTCAAAGTTGAGACTCTACTTCATCACAACACACATCTCCTGCTTAGTTACAACAGCTGATGCTGAGCGTGATCGGGGGAACATGGCGGCCAGGTAAACGCCGGTCGGGAGGATCGCCGTGGGGAGATGGAGTCATCTGGAGGTTTTTGGTGCCTCAGCGCAATGGAATAATGTAAGGTGGTGAGAGCGGGGACTATTGTGCGATAATTAAGCTGTGTGAAATATCCGAAAATTGGGCGCCTGAGCCGGTATTGTTTTTTGATGGGACGCGACTCCGCCCCCTATTTCTCCTAAGCTGGTGCCGGGACTACGTGCCATGAGGTACGGTAAGCTACGGTGATCAAGGATAGCCAGGGCTCCAATTTGAAGTAAGTGGATTATGAGACACTTATTATAACTTGCCTGTTTGCTGGTTTGTTCCTTTTTCTGATATATGGGTTACGGAGCATCTTCGGAATTTGTAGCAACTCGAGACCCCGTCCCCACCCTACAGGGAAGTTGGAGCCAGGCCGCAGCTTCTCTAAAACTCGCTCGGTTGAGCGTGGTAAAGTTATATGGCTCATGGAGAGGCACAGTGAGGGAGGCGGGGGAGTCTGCTAAGACGCTCTCACAACCAATTAAAGCCGGTAAAGAGGAAGCAAAAGCCTCGATAAGAGGGGGAACCGGGGGTGGTTGTGGATCGCTTCCCTGCATAATATTTACCCCGTTGCGGGAGCAGTCCGTTGACCTCAGTCTTTTCCCGGGGTGGATGGAGCACGATCGGATGCCGTGTGTTACATCTCTACTGGGTAAAGTCAGATCGGACAATACAAAGCTTTTAAGAGCTACGGGCCCTGTGTATTGAGTCAAAACCAGGAGCAGGTGCAGGATCAAAATATAGAGAAGATCTTAAATGCTGTGGGAGACCCCGGGCTGCAGAGGGGTCTAAGGATTTACAGAAGGGGTTACAGCCTGAGTTGGCTACAAGAAGTAGATATCTTTTACGCGCGGAGAAAAAGAGCATGGTGAAAATAAAGCAAGCAAGTACATTTCAAGCTGTAACGCCGGTCAAGAAACCCCCGAAGGGAGGTAGAATAATAAAGTGTAGGACAAAAGAAGTAGGGCTTGTACCCAAACCTCCCCCCTCTCTTAGGTCTTATTTTAAAATCATGGAGCAGGTGGCAGGCTTAGTAGGATTGGAGAAGGTCTCGGAGGAAGCGGAGTGTAATGATCATAGTGAACGACTGAGGTTGGACAATCAGTTTGCCCCTCTTTTAGATATCGGGGCAGAGAGTCTGGAAGAACATGTTATCAGCCCTACAAGAGTTTTGACTACCCCGCTGCAAAGTCCGTCTATGCCGATGGTACAACTTGTTCAGAGGGGGTGTACGGATAGTGAAGATGGGGCGAGGAGTGACGACAGCCCCCCGGCTGGGGTTCCCTTAGCGACTCAAGTGACAGATTTATTACTTGGCATGAGATAGGATATCCTGCTTAGGTTTGAGACCTCTGAACACAATCAGAAAGAGATCCAAGTGAAATGTGCGATTTTGGAACAAAAGATTGATGGAATAGCTCAGCGCACGGTAGCACTGGAGGAGGAGGTGAAAGTGTTGGGGGAGGTCACCGGTGTAAATGCGAAGGAAATAGCCGGCCTCAGAGAGGAGAATAAGTCCTTAAAAGACGACCTGGAAAGGCTTGAGATACATGCTCGGCGCAATAATGTTCGTATTTTAGGGGTCTCCGAGAACGCAGAAGGATTGGACATTAAAGGCTACATATGTAAGCTATTGGGAGAATTGCTACCGGAAAGACTGGATATAGATTGGGAAAAAGAACTTCAGAGAGTACATAGAGACCTCTACAGGCTCCATCCAGGGAGAAACGCTCCCAGAAGAATTTTGGTGAACTTTTTAACTTTTTCAGTGAAGGAGTTGGTGTTGGGGCGCGCATTGAAAGAACGGCAGTTAAAATTTGGAGATGTAACGTATCAGATCCGTTCTGATCTGGGGAAAAGGACTGCTCAGAGGCAGTGGGAACTTGGTTCTAAAATGAATGAATTACGCTCCAGGGGGGCTCAAGTACAAATGAAATTTCCTGCTATGCTTAAGATCATGTGGCAAAACAAAATGCATACTATTAGTGACCCCACGGAGGTCGATTGCCTGTTAAAATCGATGGGAAGCCCAGATTAGGGATTAAATGTATAGAGCACTATATATATAAATAGTTTAAGAAGTAACACGGGTAGTCACTATCTTATTTAGCGGTACGACATTATTGGGGAGTGTACCTTTGTTTAGTCTTTTTTTTTTTTTTACTTCACTCTCACACGGCGAGACCTCATAGGCTCTGCCGGTAGGATAGGATGGGGGTTCCCCGGGGGTGGGGGGTGGGGGGGGGAGTACGGTGGTTGGGAGTATGTGGGAGAAAAAACGAGGATAACCCTGATGCTTTGATCAAATTGGAATCATGCTTATTGTCCTCTAGCACACCTGTGGTACTTGGAGGGGATTTTAACTTAGTTCTGGATAAAAGTTTAGACAGAACCTCCAAGGCTAAATATGTTACCCCCGGTAAAACCATGACAGTTCTTAAAACTATGATCCGGGAGGTTAATTTAATCGATATATGGAGATTTAAGATGGGGAATAAGAGAGGATTTACTTTTTTTAGTAAAAAATACGGGCACCATTCACGGATTGATTATTTTTTATTAGATCGGGAGTTGGTGTCAGGGGTTGAAATGGTTAATCATGTACCCGCCATAATATCGGATCATTCTGCCGTTCTTTTATCGTTGAATATTCTATATAAGAGGGGAGAAATCAGGTGGACGCTGGATAGGACGATTTTATTAGATGAGGGGGTTATAGTTAAATTGAAAGAAGAGGCAGTCGTTTTCTTCGAGGCTAATATAGGGTCGGCAAAATCTCAAATCGTGTGGGATGCCTTCAAGGCCTTTTTAAGATCTAAAGTACAGGTATTATGGTGGGTAAAAAACGTAGTTTGAGGCAACAAGAAGAACATTTTTTGGAAATTATTAAGAATAAAGAACAAGAGGTACAAAAAGCCTCACTTGAGTGCCCTAGTGTGGTGATCCCCCTTACAAAGCAATTAGATTTACTGCAAGCGGAATATCATGGAGCCCTTGATAAAATATTATTGGATAGATGGAGGGCTAGTAAATTACAGCATTTTGCATACGGGGAGAAGAGTGGTACATTACTGGCTTGGAAAGCAAAGACAGATAGAGCTCTAAATTTAATCAAAAGTCTCAGAGAGGAGGTGACGGGAGACATAGTTGACACCAATGCCAGTATAGGGCGGGAAATCTCGAGACATATGAGCCATCTCTATACTGAAGATATTTTTCCTGGGATGGTCAGCATTGAAGGTTTTTTCAAGGATATTGAAGTTCCGAATCTAAGTGAAGATCAGATGAGGGTGTTATCGGCTGAGATAACAGAAGAAGAGATTAGACAGCAGCTCAGGAAAATGGCGAGAGGCAAGGCCGCAGGGCCTGACGGCATTCCAACTGAGATGCATCATTGCCTCTCGGATGAAGTAATACCTGTACTAAAAGAGTTGTTCAATCTAATTTTAAAAGATGGAGAAGACCCTCCATTAACCTGAGCAGTGGCAACAGTAACATTAATTTTAAAACCGAATAAGGACCCTATGTTGGCTGACTCATATAGGCCCAAATCTTTATTGAATACGGATTATAAAGTTTTTGCTGGGGTATTAGCTACGAGGATCGCCAAGGTTATTAAGTATATCATACACAATGACCAGAAAGGCTTTATTCCAGGGAGGCAGCTTAACGAACTAACTATTTTAATACTTGGAGTAGTTGATCTGGTGGAGACATATAAACTGCCAGTGACGGTTGTGGCAGTAGATGCTGCCAAGGCCTTTGACCAGGTACACTGGCCATATCTCTGGGAGGTCTTAAGGAGATTTGGATTTCCAAGTAATTTAATTAAAGCTGTCCAACTCCTGTATCGCTTACCTAGAGCAAGGGTGCTTGTAAATGGTGAATTGACTGATTGGTTCAGTATTTCTAGTAGAACTAGACAGGGATGTCCTTTATCCCCCCTTTTGTTTGATATGTATATTGAACCACCAGCCATATTGATTAGAAAGGATGCTGCTATTGTTCCATTTAGATATAGAAATTTTGAGATTAAGTTATCCCTTTATGCCAATGATCTTTTACTTGATACCCAGAACCCACAGGTGTCTATCCCCCTATTAATGACCAAAGCTGAACTATTCGGGAAAATTTCAGGATATAAGGTAAACATAAATAAAACCATAATTATGGAATGGAACCAACCTAAGCAACAGCCGTTGGCAAAATTGAGCATGCTCTATCTTGGCATTATTGTAACTCAGAATTTGACAGATGTTACCACGGTGAATTGGAAAAGGATCAGCCAGGAAGTAGGGAAGTTGCTGGTGAGATGGGAAAATTTACCTTTGAATTTATATGGTAGGGTGAATCTTATCAAGATGGTGATCTTGCCTAAAATTACTTTTTCGTTTAATTCTATTCCTTTTTTATTTGATAAAAGAGAGATAGCTAAGCTTCAGGGAAGGCTAGGCAGTTTTATTTGGGCCTCCAAGGGTACCCGCATATCATGGAAGAAACTAAGGAGGAGGTTGGAGAAGGGCGGGCTGGCCCATGTAGATCTGTTGATATATGGGTATGCTTTTTTCTTCAAGAATTGTCGGATGCTTTCAAGTAAAGTAGATAGCTCTGTGGTAGGAACTCTTTTTGGAGTAATGCTTGGTGAACTGAGGGAGGGTCAAGATCAATTTTTGTTTAAGTTTGGGGACCCAACATTTTTCAAAAAAGTAAGGTTGAAGATTTTATTGGGAACTTTGAAATTATGGGTCCTAATTAGAAAGAAATTGGGAATCACTTATTATTCATCTAGGGCCCCGATTTGGGAATCCCCCGGGACCCCTGAGTGTCTGGATGATTCCCTCAGTCTCCCCTTAAGGAACGCGGGAATTTCTTGTTGGGGTGACTTGAAGGTGGGAATTGAGCTGGTTGATTGGGGAACCTTGAATGCAATTACAGGAGGTCAACTTACCAGGTTCAAATATTATCAGCTTTCCACATGGTGGGTGCGCCAAGAATGGAATGAAGAAGAGGATGATTCCTGGTAAAATCAAGCATTAAAAACGGGTACAGTCAAGAAGGAGGTAGCTTTGTGGTATAATATTTTGATCAAGGCTGAAGACGATTTAGATAGTGATCTACAGAAACTATGGGGAAGAGTTATCCCAAGTATCAGTTTGAGGGAAACCTGGGAAGTTTCTTTTACCCTACTCAGGGAAATTGTCAAACCTGCATATCTGAAACGTAATCATCTTTTTACTGCGTATAGGGTATATTGGTCTCCAGTAAAATTAGAGAAATTTTCAGGGACTCATTATGTATGCCCAAAATGTAGAAACACCGCTGCTGATGACTTTCATATGTTATTGACATGTCCTTACATTGTGAATTTTTGGTCGGAGGTGTGTGAATTTATTACTGAAGTTATAGGTATTGTTGTGAGGGTAAGTCCTGTCCTGGTGTTTTTTGGAGTTTGGCAAAACAATGATATTGCGATTAGCAGGTTGGATGCAAGATTTATTTTTTATGTAATTCTTTTAGGGATGCGGGAGATTTGTAAATTGTGGAAGTCAGATGCTCCTCCTCTTTCTCTGGAGTGTAAAAGAAGCGTTATATATACAAGTAAACAGGACTTGCTATGTGATGCAAGCAGCCGAGAGAAGGTATGGGTTAAGCTGTTGGACCGGTCGCAAAACCTGAGGTCCAATGATTAAGCCAATGTTTAGCCGTCGGTCCTGTTTCCGTCCGTGCTACGGGCACTCCAGGGAAGGATGAAAGCGGAAACGGCCTCCCTCTTGTGTGGAACGACTCTAACCTGATTTGGATCACCAGAGAAGGATAAGCGTATTGCCAACAAGTGAACTGGCAGAATGAGGACTGATAAAAAAGAAAAACAAAAAAAAACAAAAAAACATCTCTTGCTTAGTTGTTTGAAAAATTGCAATAAACCCAATAATATGGAGATAGTAGATTATATTTTCCTACAAGGTAACCATTAGAGGATATTCAAAAATATTACTTCCAAATACGGATAACATTTGACAATTTCAAGGTGACTATCATTAATCAGAAACTGCCAAGATGCAGCTAGCCCTCGAGCCCACATTATCATGATTTCGGTCTCCTTTTTATTACAGACCAAATTGTGAGAGCTCAAATTTACATATTAATTTGACATTGTAGACCTGCCAGGATGAAATCAATCAATACTAGATCATCTGCATACATCACTATAAATTGCTTTGGTCAAACTTCGTTCAGTGGACCACAGGAAAGACAGGAGCTAATGAGCTGCAACTTTGGTGGTTGAGGCAGTTTGCCACTAGTGTGCTGAGGTCTGACATACTAGGGCTCTGCAAAGTGGCCAAGCTAAACCAATTTCCGCAATTTCACCTTACAGTAGCAATGGGTAGCAGTCACAGAGAGATGAGGGACTGCAATACTCTAATGTTCCCGGCTCGCCTGCGCATTGCCCTAGAGGACACAACTCATTATTTTGACTCCCCTGCGGACATGTGGGACTGGCTAGAAGGCTATAAGGGTGGGCTGGTGGGTGTTGTGAACCGAGAAGGACTGGACCTGAAACCTGGGGCCTCCGGGATACGTCTCCCTTGCAGATCGCAGTAGGGGACTCCAAGGAAACCTTCCATGATCCAAGCTGAGAAGGAGCATGCTGCAGCGCTACGAGCAGTGATGTCCCTGTCGCAGAGCCAGGGTTCACCCCCATCGGACGAGGATGCTGGGTCTACTAGGGAGTCGGCCACCAATGACTCGGACACTTCTCACAGTGACAGTGTGAAGATGCCTGTGGTAACACCTCAGAGTGTTGATGACATTGTGTGAGTTACACTGTTAGGCTGTAGTACCTGCGACAAACTTAGGAAATTTAGCAGAGGCTTATTGCTAGTTTCATATAGTTTGAATGGGAGCACGTTTGAGAGTAACTGTGCTTGGGAAGGGGTGTTGGGAAAGTTATGTTTAGGCCTTGGCATGGCACCTCTAGAAATCCACTAGGGTATTGAGCACAGTTTCTGCCATGGGATCCCTAAGTGAGTTTAAGTGCATATCATGGAATGTCAGATGTATACATACTATGGAGCTCCGTCACAAGGTGCATGCTTACTTAGTGCGCAGGGGGATCCAAATTGCCCTCCAAGAGACCCACGTCACAGGTCGTGAGGGGCACGCCCTGCAGCGTAGATGGAGGGGGCAGGTTTTCTGCACAGCTTATTCTGCCTGTGCTCGCGGCGTTTTGATATGGATAAGAGCTGGGGTCCCTTTCCAACTAGTGCGACAGATCATAGACACAGAGGGAAGTTATGTGGTGGTGGCGGGCAGACTCAACGGCAGGGATATTACGCTGGGTAGTGTATATGCATCCAATGTGGATCAACCGGATCCCTTTACCCTGCTGTCTGGTAGGTTGGTACCCTTTTTGACTGGTGCTGTGATGCTGGGCGGAGACTTTAACTCTGTTACTGATGTCTTGCTAGATCGCAGAAAGCGGGTGGCAGCTCCCAGTCACTAGTCACAAGGCTATAATTATCCCATTGCTGAAACCAGGGAAGTCACCCTCGGATAGAACCGCTTATCGCCCGCTGTCGAAGCTGACCACCGACTATAAGATCTTAAGTCGGATTGTGACTGCCAGCCTCCTGCCTCATATGACGCAGGTGCACGAAGACCAGGCGGGATTTATCCCGAAGTGAAACACTGCCGTTAATGTGCGGCGTTTGATTACCATATTAGAATCTGATATATAGTTAAAGACGTCCGCTGCCATTTTTTCAGTGGACATCGAAAAAGCCTTTGACAGCTTAGAATGGCCTTATTTGTTCCAGGTTATGCGCACCTTTGGGTTGGGCGATGATTTTGTGGCTTGGATGGCATTATTATATCGGTATTCTACGGCTCGGGTCAAGACAGTGTCACACATTATATCGCATTGCATGCTGATGGTCTTCATATGTTTCTAGCAGACACGAATACTGCCCTCGCCGGGGCGCAACGCTTACACCAGGATCCTGGGGATGTGGCGGGTCTCTGAGTGAACTGGACGAAGTTGTGTCTGTTTCCCCCGACCCCACTAGTCGGGGGCCCTTCACACACTGCTGGAGTACAATGGGAATATAGTATCCTGACATATCTGGGGACCTGTATTTATCACACACAGACCGATTTACTAGAGGGCAATGTGGGCAGAGCTATTCTTCAAGGCAGCATGGAGTTTTGGGGGACCTTGCCACTCTCCATAGCAGGCTGAGTTGCTCTTCTTAAAATGGTAGCACTCCCTAGGTTCTTGTAATATTTCCGTACTCTCCCCATTTGGATCCCGGCGTCAATATTTAAATGGCTAATCTCGATGGTCGTGAGTTTTGTCTGGGAGGAAAAGAGTGGTCTTGCAGACTCTTATGCGCCCGAGGGCGGAAGGGGGATTGGCGGTACCAGATTTTGAGACCTACTATTTGGCAGCTCAACTGCAATGGCTTACTCAAGCAGTAGCGCGGGAATATCAAGGACTGGGGGATTGGGAAGGTGGACGGCTAACTGAGCAGATCTTGGCTCTTATTATTCTACAGCACACCACTGCGGCTCAAAGCACTTACTGCTGAACTGAGAACTTTCCAGGCTTTGTTGAAATAGGTCTCAGAGGAGAACCCAGATTGCATGCCCCTACGCGTCTGAGATCCCTTTGACCATGTGTATGGCACTGCCACATGGGAGCAACTGGACGGCATTGACAGATTGGGGAGAGAGGGGACTGACAGCAATAGGGGACCTATACGAAGATAATACCCTGCTGCCGTTTGATGCCCTCCGGGACCGGTACGATCTCCCTCATGGGGACTGTCTACTACACTCTGCCCTGGTTTCAGCATTTCAAAAGCGCTGGCGAGAGGGGCTCTCTAAACCCCGGACCTCCATGGCCTGCCAATATGTGGTATTAGCGGCGGGAACCATTAAGGCAATAACTTGCTTGTACCGGCGAATGACCCATGAGCGTTTGACTCCTTTGTTGGAGCTCAGACAGAAGTGGGAGGAGGACTTGGATGCTGAGATCCCTGCCCGGGATGCTGCATGGAGGATGCTAGCTTCCGCCACATGATGTGGGATTGTCGCCAGATGGGAACATATTGGGAGGAGGTGGTGGAGCTTTTGAATGATGTTACGGAAAGAGAGATGGAGCCCACTCCGGGCCCCTGCTTGCTGCACTGGTTCCCCCACACCTCCAAGAACAAGATAACTAGCAAGTTCTTGGATTTAGGCCTCCTGCTAGCCAAACAAAATATTACAGCACACTGGAAGGCCAAGAGGGGTCCGAGTATTCGGAACTGGAGAACTGATTTAATCTAATGGTCAGACTGTGAGGGTATTATTCTACTACAAGCCGCTAGCCGCATATGCGGTGAGAAAGCTGTGGAGGCTGCAAGGGCTTGGGTAGCATTGCTGGTCTCATTAAAAGCTTTGGAGGCTGACCCGGAGGTGGAGTCTTTGTCTAGCGATTTGGCTGTCTTGCCCTGATTGCGATAGACCCCACATCTAACTAACTGACCCTGACATATCCCAAAAGGTATGTACTATGATAACTGTAGAAGTACCTGATATGTACTGTATAATATTTGTATGCCGAACTGCTGCACTACATCCTTCTATGTTTGTAGTATCCTGCCATGCCGGGAGGGGGGTCACAGGGTGGGGGGGGGGAGTATTTGTTTTGTTTTGTTTTCTTTACAACCCGCGATCTGGATGCCTTTCTTCTGGACCTCATTGAGTCTGGTTGTTATAATTGAATCTAACTCATGATTAGGCTGGGATTGCTATAGTGATCTAATTTGGTGAACTGTGATTCAGTTTAATGTGGTCCATGACTACATCACTTGTTTCTGGGAAAGGTCAGAACACATTGGTACAGGATAGGCACCTACAGAAATTTGTAATTTGATGATGTTGTATTATCTCTTGTTTTGAACCTAATAAAAAAAAAATTTTTAAATGGGTTGCAGTCACAGCTGCTTAGGATGGTAATGCAGGGGGCATGAACTCAACTCAGCAATCAATCAACAGACACAGTAAACTCAGCCCAGTTCTTGTGTTTTTATAAAGTGATTCTGGTGTTGAATCTCTCTTGTGGCTCTACACTCAAGGTCATCCACCTTTGCGCTATCTCCTACCTTTATACTATCTCCCACTCAGGAGATTCTTGATGACATTGCCCCTCCAGCAATTATGGAAGGAGCATGAATCAAGCTCAAGTGCAGATTCTGCTGACCCCGTGTCAAATCTGCTCATGTGCTTTGTCTGTTCTTAAGCCTGGTGGTGTAGTACAAATGTTTTTTCTCTGAGTCTCTCACACTCAACTAATGGTATTCCAGTAGCTTCGTTTTATTCCTATAGGCAGAGGACTTTGGTAGTTGGAGGCAGTGCTTGAAAGCTGCAGACGAGGCAGAGCGCTAGCTCTTTCCATGCAGCCCCCCGGCTACAGACCAGCCTCGATCGGCAGCCCTGGTGCTTCCACTGAGGTGCATGTCCAGCTGCTGTGGCTAAGTCCAACCAAGGGCGAATCATTTATA
Organism: Triturus cristatus; assembly: GCF_964204655.1. Taxonomy (NCBI): domain Eukaryota; kingdom Metazoa; phylum Chordata; class Amphibia; order Caudata; family Salamandridae; genus Triturus; species Triturus cristatus. The sequence goes on along the minus strand of NC_140585.1, from coordinate 1,269,433,879 downwards.
GGGCCTGTCTGCTGCAGGCCAGACCAGGCTGCTGCAATCACAACCCCAACATGGTCAGTGCATTCAAGTAGGTGGGGTTTTCCTCCAACCAGAGGATTGGGGAGAGGAGTTGGCCTAATGGCTAGGGCGGTAACCTCGAATCTGGGGAACTGGGTTTGAGTCTCGGCAATGACACTGAACATCCTGTGATTCTGGGCAAATCACTTAATCTCCCTGTGACTAACAAAAAATGAATGTGTCCTCATGTAAATTAACTGGTGCTATGTAAAGCACTCTGATACCCGACTTGGGTCAAGTTCGCGCTATATAAAACTCTGTAAAAAAAAAAAACAGCAACACACTGCGCTTCCCTCCTTAGACTTTCTCTCCTCCTGCAGGGCCAGAAATACATCCTCCCACTCCCAGCAGTCAGTCAGATTTCTAGGCAGACTTTCAGCTCCATCAACAGAAAGTGTAGACTTCATCTGATATCCGCTCACCTGTGGGAGACCGGCTGTTAGGTATACACCAGCCCTGGTCACACAACGATCATTTGAATACTCTGCGAAGTGCTCCCTTTGGGCATGAAGGACTTAGAACAGGAACAAAGTGAGTTGTGTACACATGTTTAAAAGCCGGGGATGTGGAACCACAGTCTGAGACTTCAGAATTGTTTTGCAGTCGTTCTCCTTCAAGTGTCCTTCTAAGCTGTTCTCCAGACACAGACTTTGTGTAAAGTGATGCGTATCACAACAGATAGCATGGTACTGTCTCCAAGCTAGATCCCACTCAACATGGGCAAAATGAAGTGAAATGTTTCTGCACCAGACTATAATCAGCCTCTCTGGCACAATAATCACAAAAGAGCAGGCCTGGCCTAGAAACGTATTACCTTTACACAACAGAAACTGCATCCCACCTTCATCCCTATCATCAACCAACAGATAGCACTCAGGAAGCACTAAATAATATTCCCTTGCTAACAAAAGTACTCATGGACTTTATAAAGGTAACCCTGTTTGCATCCTCTTCACTTCAGTGTCTGATTCTTTACACTTGAGCCACAGAAATACAGAAAATACTTTTCCAGTATCTGAAGAAGTTGTCCTCATCCTCCATCATGTGCTATGTCAGATCTTGGGCTTCCAAATGGATCCCACTGGCTGCGGCGCTCAGACTTATTCAAACACATAGTCCTACTTCTCCACATTTGCTACAAGTACACCACAAAAACACGCACACACATAACATACACACAGGATGTCAGCTGAACGTTACACAAGAGGACCTTGTAGGGCACACCCTCAGTAGCACAGATAGAAATGTCTGGTCAATCTTGAAATCTCAAAGCATGGTATGCTACAACCACCACGCTATGCTCTATACCAAGGAGAAGGACAATAGTCCTCATTCCTTTCTGAGAGGACTCTCAGTATGCCCCTCCAGGTTGAACAAAAGCTGCATAATCAGGGACAGGCCAAGGCATCTGGTTTTACGCTTAGATTAGTGTGATGCTAGCATCAAAATACCCAAGCAGTCAGACACTCAGGGCAGAGTGGTAAGCCCACATCCCATTCATGGGATATTGCCGTCCTAGCAGATTTGTCTACCCTAATTTGGCAAATAGGACTTTGAGACAAAGAAAATAGGAAAGAAAGGAAAAATGGTCAATAATAATTCCTTGATACTTTCACAGGGCTGCATCTCATCTCCACCATCTCACACTTACATTTTAAACTCAAATATGTTTGTGATAATCGTGGCATAACTCAGAGGTATACATTCACTGATGGAGATTATGATCAGTATCCTTTCTGCACTTGGGATCTTCATGACTCAAAATTTCAAATGGAAAACTTCAAAAAAATAACACTTCTCAATAATTAGTTGAAAAACTAAATGCTTAGAAAAAGAAATACTTCCCAAAGTAACTGCTCCCCAAAATATATTGAAGTAAAGACAACCTTAAAAGGGTTAATGTTAGAAATTGGGTCTCTGCTTCGCATAGATATGCACCTGCTCCAAGCAGAACTCACAATCCTAGTCAGGGTAAGTCAGATATACACCATAAATTAACCAGTGCACACCCTCTGGTAGCTTGGCACAGAACAGGCAGGCTTAATTTAAGAGGCAATGTGTAAAGTATTTGTGCAACACTTCAAATAGTAACACAGTGAAAACACCTCAAAACGATTCCAAACCAGTTTAAAAAAATAGCTCATCTTTTTATGGACAAAACAAGACCAAAAATCAAATAAATATAACCAGAGTATTGAATGTTTAGGGATTAAATTAAATTGTAGTGCTTAAAAGTGATTACCAGGGCTACCTGGTCAAGCTAGACCAGGATAAACCTAAAAGATACCAGGACAAACCTGAAAGGTACAGAGACCAACCTTGGCCCGCTGCAAAGTACCTTTAGATGTGTCGTCAATGGAGCCCACATGCGGGAAGCAAAACGCGATGCACTGTTGTCGAAGTGAAGGATTGAAGGTGATACGTTGGCATCGAGCCGCGCAAAGTCGGGGACACGGAAACTGGAGATGATGCATTGCGTCAGTGATGCAATGTTCACGGTCCATGAGGCAGCTTCATGATGAGCTGGTTCCGAACGGCACAACATTGTAGATGCGTGGGTTCTGGCAGTTGCAGCACTTTATACCCATTTCCATTGCCCCAGGACTAGATTGGAACCACCTGACAGGGAAAAACTTGCAGTAAGCAAAGTCCAGGTGCTGTTGCAGATTGATGAGAAGTCTTTGATGTCCCAAAGACTTAGAGCGGGGTGGAACCAGCATGCCCTTGGAGACACTCAGGGTACAAGTGAGATGGGTCCAGTCCTTCCTCAGCAGGGCAGCACAGTAGAAAAGCAGTTCTTCCAGAGCAGCAGTCCAGCAGAGTGGCAGTCCTTGTAGCAGCACAGCAGTCCTTTCTCCTGGCAGAGTTCTTCACAGGTCCAGTGATGTACTTAGTTGGTAGGGTCAGAAGTCCAGTTCTTGTACCCAGTGGTGCTTTTGAAGTGAGGGAGGCTTCAAATAGGGGCTTTGACGTGCATGAAGGTCCTCCCTATTTGCCCTGGCTCCAGTCTCACTACAGAGGCTAAGCACTCATTTGTGTATAGCCTATTCAGGTGAGGTTGCGCCTAGCTCCTCCCTCCCATCCTGCCCAGGATGGCCCATCAGGATGTGGAGGGCACATCAGTCACATATAAGCTCCCTTTGTGTGTGGCTGTCTAGATGGAATACACAAGGCCCAGCTGTCACCCACCCCAGACATGTCATGGAGATAGGCTGCAGGCACATAGAGCTAAGAGCAGAAAAATGCTATCTTCCTAATCAATCAATCAATCAATCAATCAGGGTACTTGTAAAGCGCACTACTTACCCGTGAGGGTCTCAAGGCGCTGAGGGGTGGGGGGGTGGGGTGTGCCGCTACTGCTCGAAGAGCCAGGTCTTGAGGAGTCTTCTGAAGGCGAGTAGGTCTTGGGTCTGACGTAGGTGAGTTGGGAGGGTGTTCCAGGTTTTGGCGGTGAGGTAAGAGAAGGATCTGCTGCCGGCGGTCGTACGTTAGATGCGGGGGACCTCTGCGAGGGCGAGGCTGGCGGAGCGGAGCTGGCGGGTGGGCGTGTAGAAGCTGAGTCTGCTGTTCAGGTAGGCTGGTCCGGCGTTGTGGAGTGCTTTGTGTGCGTGGATGAGGAGCTCGAAGGGGATCCTCTTGTTGATGGGGAGCCAATGCAGGTCTCTCAGGAGGGGGTGATGTGGCTGTGGCGGGGGCGTTGACGATCAGTCGGGCGGAGGCGTTTTGTATACGTTGTAGCCGTCGTTGGTGTTTGGCTGGGATTCCTGCGTAGAGTGCGTTGCCATAGTCCAGTCTGCTGCTGACGAGGGCCTGTGTCACTGTTCTTCTTGTTTCGGTCGGGATCCATTTGTAGATCCGGCGGAGCAAGCGTAGGGTGTTGTAGCAGGAGTAGGAGACGGCGTTGACTTGCTTGGACATGGAGAGGGAGGAGTCGAGGATGAATCCTAGGTTGCGTGCGTGGTCGGTTGGTGTCGGTGCTGTCCCTAGAGCGGTCGGCCACCAGGAGTCGTCCCAGGCTGAGGGGGCGGGTCCGAGGATGAGGACCTCCGTTTCGTCCGAGTTCAGTTTCAGACGGCTGCTCCTCATCCAGTCGGCGATGGCCTTCATGCCCTCGTGAATGTTGGTTTTGGCGGTGTTGGGGTCCTTGGTGAGGGAGAGGATGAGCTGGGTGTCGTCGGCGTAGGAGATGATGTTGAGGTTGTGGTGGCGGGCCACTTGTGCGAGGGGGGCCATGTAGATGTTGAACAGCGTCGGGCTGAGGGATGAGCCCTGGGGGACGCCACAGATGATGTTGGTGGCTTCTGACCGGAAAGGTGGGAGGCGGACGCTCTGGGTTCTGCCGGAGAGGAAGGACGTGGTCCAGTCAAGGGCCTTCTCTTGGATTCCGGCTTCTTGGAGGCGTGTCTTTAGGGTGCGGTGGCAGACTGTGTCGAATGCGGCTGACAGGTCCAGGAGGATGAGGGCTGATTTTCGCCGTTGTCCAGTTGGCGTCTGATGTCGTCTATGGCGGCGATGAGGGCTGTCTCGGTGCTGTGGTTTCGTCTGAATCCGGATTGGGATGGGTCCAGGATGTTGTTGTCTTCGAGGTGGCAGGTCAGTTGAATGTTGACGATTTTCTCAAAGACCTTTGCCGGGAACGGGAGCAGGGAGATGGGTCGGAAGTTCTTGCGGTCCTTGGGGTCCGCCTTGGGTTTTTTGAGGAGGGCGTTGATTTCGGCGTGCTTCCAGCTTTCCGGAAATGTTGCTTTTTCGAAGGAGATGTTGATGACCTTCCGTAGTTGGGGTGCGATGGCCGCATCTGCTTTGTTGAATACGTGGTGTGGGCATGGGTCTGACGGAGATCCTGAGTGGATGGAGTTCATGATCTTGCGTGTCTCGTCGTCGTTGGTGTTGGCCCAGGAGGTCAGGCAGTTGGCGCTGTTGGTGCTTGCGGGGGGGGGGGTGGAGTCGTGCATCGTTGGAGCGGTCGTGGAGTTGAAGCTGTCGTGGATGTCAGCGATCTTGCGGTGGAAGAGGATGGCCAGTGAGTCGCATAGTTCTTGTGAGGGCGGGATGTCGTTGGCGCTGGCGTCGGGATTGGAGAGTTCTTTCACGATGCGGAAGAGCTCTTTGCTGTCGTGTGCGTTGTTATCCGGGCGGTCTTTGAAGGAGGATCTCTTGGCTAGTCGGATGAGGTGGTGATGTCTGCGGGTGGCGTCCTTGTGGGCTGCGTGGTTTTCTGGAGCCATTTCTTCTTCAGCTTACAGCAGGCGCGTTTGGAGGTCAGGAGCTCGTCGGTGAACCAGGTGACTCTCCTGCTGGTGTGGCTGTTGGATGTTCTCTTGAGTGGGGCGAGGGTGTTGGCGCAGTCGTCGATCCACTGTCTGAGGTTGCGGGCTGCGGCGTCAGGGCAGGTGGGATTGATAGGTGGGTTCTGGGCGTGGGTGGTGGTCAGCTGGTCTTCGGTGACTTTGTTCCAGCAGCGGCACAGCAGCTGTTGGGTGCGATGGTGCGTGGTTGGTTTTTTGAAGGAGAAGTGGATGCAGCGGTGGTCGGTCCAGTGGGGTTCGGAGGTGTGGTCGAAGGTGATGTGGGTGCTTGTGGAGAAGATGGCGTCCAGCGTGTGGCCTGCGACGTGGGTGGGTGCGATGACGAGTTGTCTGAGGCCGAGGTTGGCGAGGTTTTCGATCAGAGTGGCGGAGTTGGCGGCGTTGTTGTTCTTGAGGTGGAAATTCAGATCTCCGAGGAGGATGTAGTCCGTGGAGGCGAGTGCGTGGGTGCTGGTGAGGTCGGCGATGGAGTCGCTGAACTGCGCCCGGGGTCTGGGGGGTCTGTAGATGAGTGTTCCTCTGAGGGTGATGTTGGGGTCGGTGTGGATCCTGAAGTGCAGGTGTTCGGCAGTGTTGAGGGTGTCGTCTGCGTGGGTGGTGACCTTGAGGGTGGACTTGTAGACGATGGCTATTCCTCCTCCGATTCCATTGGCGCGGTCCCTGCGGGTAATCTTGTAGCCGTCCGGGATGGCTATGGCGATGTCGGGTGCCGAGGAGTCGTTCCACCAGGTCTCGGTGAGGAAGGCCACTTCTGGGGCGAAGGTGTCGAGCAGGTCCCAGAGCTCGACGGCGTGTTTGCGTGCGGAGCGGGTGTTGAGCAGAATGCAGCGGAGGTGGTTGGGTCCAGTTCTAGGAGGTTTGGTGGGTTTGTCCCAGGTGAAGCTGCAGGTGCGGCAGGATAAGGGTCCGTGGGTCTGTTTCGGGGCGGCCTGGAAGCAGGTGTTGTGTCGGCCGGCGTTGAGTGCGTGGAGGGAGTCGGCGTCGTATCTGAGTCTGGCGTCGTGGCGAGCGTGGAGTCCAGGGGTTCTGGCGCTGGGCGTGGTCCAGGCCCGGACGGGCGCAGACGGGCTTGCCCACTGCGCGCGTCCGCGGCGCGGCCTAAAAAATATACAACAACATAGGGTAAGCAAATCTTCCCTAAGCAACTGGGTACACTAGTTAAATCACACAAGTGTTCCCTAAGGATTTATTTATCTCAAATCTTTAGTTTTTCACTGGTCACTAAAAGTGATCCCATTGCTTATCCATGACACAGCTATTCAAAAAGAGCATAACAACCAACATAAAAGTGTTGAAAAAATAACAACTGCATTTATTTTTAACACAGTTTGCGTACCAAAAGTGTATGCCATATTATATATTACAAAAATTCCAGACAGTACATAGACAGAGTTTTTTTTAAACATAAACACTGACGTCACCACATAGTTCCATAGTCCTATACAGTGTATATTCAATATGGGAACCTATGGTAACGCAATCAATCCTCTTAACAAAAATGATTATACAAAAACACATGTTCCATAAAATCACATAACAAAACGATTTCTTAGAAAATCCAGAATGGGACTATACATAACCAAAAGCTGTAACTCTTAGAGTTAAGGCGAAAGAGCCGTCGACGTTTCAGTCTCCAATGGCCAACAATATCTGCGAGGCCATCTTCAGGACTCAGTGTAGAGTGGACAATTAATCCTGTATGCACTGACATAAAAATACACATCAGTCAATGATAATGAGACCAACACATTTAATCACTTTGTGCATCACCTACCCACAATAAAAATCCTAAATGTGACAAAATCACTGCCAGGTGCATGACTCTATAAAACTAAAAACACCCAAGAAGTGCCAATAAATAATGTGAATCCCGTGACATAACAAACATTAACAATTAAAAAATAATACCACAATACCTAGGTTCTAAAACACAACCGCTCCATAACAATTGTCGCCTCTGCTGTATGGTTCATGCTACAAAATAGAAACAAAAGCCACAATCCCTTCTAGAACAACAGTCACGAAGTATATACCCACTCACCTGAGCAAATGCTCGTAAGTCTTACCTCTATAAAATTGGTCATATGGTACAATTATTCTACAAAAGAAGTAGCAAAGTCAAATAAACAACCTGAGGTTATCTTTATCAAATTGGTATCTGAAAAATAGTATGTTTAATAATAGAATGATGTACTAACTAGATCTCCGTTTCAAGGCTTCGCGTAAACACTCTGGTCCGTCCCAGCGGTTTTGCAATGGAAATGCGGAAACAACACGCAGCTAGCTGAAGAACACACCCGTAGCAGATCACGTGAGTGTCCATGAATATTGTCGGCCATGTTAGACTAACTCTCCACCATATCAGTATAACGAAAGACTAAAATTAAAGATTATTGCACATCTCATGTACGCATCCAAAAAAATCAATTAATTATTTAAATGGATATCCACAGATGGTCTATAGTTATGCACACAAAAAGATTAATTAAATATAAGTTTGCAAAGACTGAATCTACAAATCGGCTTGTTGCATATATAAAATCAGAGCACCCTGCTCTACACAGATAATGTTGGGCAAAGTTTAGCCGTGTGCCAGGACAATTAGAAATTGTCCCTCTTATTGCTGGAAAAATTCCAATTTATTGCTTTCGTGAGAAGATTTATGTGGTGCTTGACTCTTATCAACAGTCCGAGTCATGTACTTCAGTAAAATAACACAAAACCATCGAGCATGTGATATTCAAATAAACAGCCAACACGTGTTTCACCCCCTAAAACGGCCGTCTGGCCATGGGGCTTCCTCAGGGCTGTACAGCCAAAAATAGCGTGTCATAATCAAATGGAGGGAAAAAGAAGCTTTGGTCCAATGGTTAGTTATAAATCAAGGGGGGGGAATGGACCACTTGTCCTGTGTTACCAAGGTCTTGTCGGTTGTGTCCGTCATAAAAAGACCCTCAAACATCTACACAGGTCGAAGGCGGTATATTTTCATTCTCCGCCATTTGTGTACTGTTTCAGCATCATCATTGGGTCATTTTTTTGTAAAATGCTGACCTCCACCTGGAGGAAGACCTACTGGTACTGACAGTAGTGGTCAGAAATAAATGTGAATGTGTGCTCGTGATAAGGTGAGAAAAATTAGGTTTTAAAATCCCTATGTCACTTATAACCTCAATGATTTATTGGGAGGCAGTGAATGGGAATTTAAAAATAGAGATCGAAATTGAATATGTAGAGCCGAATTCGGAGCACCGTAGCAAGAGGCAGCACAAGTGAATCATGAGGAAGCAACGGAATGGAATCAACATTCAAAAAGCCCGCTGGTGACTCCATGAAGCGTTACAATTGAGCGCTCATAAGGCACAGATACAACCGATCTGACCTCTTTAAATTCAGAGTGGTGAGTACACCATTCCATGTAGAACAAATTAGGCTCTACATATTCAATTTCGGTCCTGACGAAAGCCCCTAGAATGTACAGAGGGCTGAAACATGTTGACCAATAAGAAGTGCGTATGATAAGTAACTCATTCTAAACGCACAACTCTATTTTTAAATTCCCATTCACTGCCTCCCAATAAATCATTGAGGTTATAAGTGACATAGGGATTTTAAAACCTAATTTTTCTCACCTTATCACGAGCACACATTCACATTTATTTCTGACCACTACTGTCAGTACCAGTAGGTCTTCCTCCAGGTGGAGGTCAGCATTTTACAAAAAAATGACCCAATGATGATGCTGAAACAGTACACAAATGGCGGAGAATGAAAATATACCCCCTTCGACCTGTGTAGATGTTTGAGGGTCTTTTTATGACGGACACAACCGACAAGACCTTGGTAACACAGGACAAGTGGTCCATTCCCCCCACCCTGATATATAACAGTCAAAAAAAGCAACAAAAAAACAAACAAAAAAAACAAACAATATACAACAAATACCCAACCTAACCGATTTTATTAAAGAAACATGTTATAGCGTATTTTCATCAATACCGCCAAGTCAAATGTAAGGCACAAATCACTCGTGAGAGTTTGTGAAGAAATTAGGGCGAAAGCAGAAATGTGACAGGTTATAAGCAGAAAGGAGATCGGAGGGGAAATAAAGGGAATCAAGATATTAATAGTAGTCGTTCACAGAAAATAAAAGAAGGGAACAGCAGATTGTTCCAAAGTATGAATGGTGCCAGGATAGGGTCATAGAGGGTAGGGGAAATGGACCCATTCCATAGGCGTGGGGAAGGGAAGGGTGGGATCTACCCATAATGTCAAGGGTAGATAATAGTTTTGAATGACTACAATAATTTCAACAGTTTCATCGCTATACATATGGATTGTTGGTATCCAAAGTATCAGAATATGAAAAACAAACATTGAGAGGGTAAATGAAAATCATTTAAGACCACAGTTTATATTCATGAAGTTACTGGATGAATGCAATCAACATGAGACCAAAACTCTAACTGTATCACCGTTAACGTCATATTGTTTGGTCTAGTGGTATAACGGTAACCTAGTGTTTCCGCGGTGGATCATAGGAGATTTTTTTCGTTTGTCCTCAAACTCAGATCTACAAAGTATTTGTTTGAGATTGGATGCTCGTCTGAAACTTATTTCTGGGTAGTTGCATAAAAAGTGCTCGTGTATATATACCTTAAGTGCTAAAATATATATATTTTTTTCCCAGTACGCGCTGGAGTTCACAAACGGCTCACCACTTTCCCCCCTTTTTTTGACCAGGACTGTCCTAGATCACATAATATATAGCACGTCTCACATGGCCACTCTCCTATGATCCACAATAGTTTTGTGTGTCGATTTAGATACCGTATATAGGTTTCCCGATTTATGTCCTTATATAGGCACAATTCGCATTGCCCATATTTAGGCATAGAAATCCTACCCTTATTTAGGCATTATCTATGCTAACCAAATACAGGCATGGCCACCTACATCCATTCATCTACGTCACAACGAGTTCTTGGAAAACCAGACTCTTAAGCCTTTAGGACTTCCCCATGCTTGGATATTGATTTCTCTAATAACTCATTTATTATGCATGAACATCTATTCCTAAGGGGTTCATTCATGACATTCTTCTGCCTGACTTTTACGTCAATACTGGCATTCCTAAACACCTTCAAGGTATAAATATACCTTCACTTACCATGGCAAACCACGGTTCGGCTGCCTACTTGCACGACGCGGCTCGCCACGGCAAGTTCGGAAGGAAGTCAAGTCCCCGCCTGACGCACTGACCAGACGCTGTCATCCTCCTCGCAGAGAATCCAGCTCCAGTGTTTCTGACTCCCCTTGCGGCGTGTTAGAGATTGAGACTCGGAAAGAGATTCCAAACTCACTCATTCTAAGGTATGGAGCGAACTAGAACCTAGAGGGACTTTTGGCAAATCTTGGCAACTATAGCTAAACTAGACTATAGACAAACAGCACCTACTTCTTACCTCATACTACAGTTAGGTTAGGTACACTGGGGTGGAACTAGCTAGAAGCATCAGATGAGTATTAACATTTTAGCCTCTGTTATTTATGTATGTATGTTTATGAATATCTGTCATGGCTATAAACCATACTATTGCAGTATTGTTTTATCCTACTGCTAACGCTTTACGTATTATACTTCGCATTCTGTCTTATGTCTTATGATTGTAGCAGTTCATATCTCTTGCACGAGAAATAAGAAACGCCCGTCTAGCTATTTCTCTGTAACTCTGTAGAAACGAAGCATGCACGATTGTGTTAGTGAAACTATTATCTATTGTTTCCACGATTCTGAGATTGTTCCGATTCTAAGGGAAACAAAGTTGTCATGTTTATGCGGTTGTCAGAAACTAATTCCATCTTGGTTATTTGAGAAGTTTCTGGTGACCTCTGAGTTAGCTGGCAAGTAATTAAGTTTAATGTACTCGATAGAGACATACTGACCTCAGTCCTATGTCAAAACTATAGTGTATATCATTCCAATGCACAGAGCCTATCAGGGATATAGGAACTACACTACATGGTGCCCAACGGTTTGGTAAGGCACTAATTTAACGCTGGATACTGAAGTAACTCAGTCGTGCTTTTCTCAGAGACCCCTACTCATAAATACTCCATAAGACGTCTGGAGTGGGTAGGGATAATATCCGCCATATGTATGTATGTATGTATAACATATTTGTAAAGCGCTCCAATCACCCAACGGGCATCCTGGCGCTATAATCCAAATAAACCTGTGTAAACAGCAGCAGGCTACTCTATCCTAGGAAACAGATGAGTTTTTAATTGTTTTTTGAAAGGTAGAAAGTCTCCAGCACATCTAAGCGACAGTGGGAGATTGTTCCACAGCTTGGATCCCATGTAGACAAACGAGCGTCCCCCATCCGCTTCCTCCGGATTTTGGGGACCGTTACCAAGCTAGCTGACGCAGAGCGGAGAAGTCTGGCAGGGCTGTACCAAGTGAACAATTCCTGTAAGGGGAGTGGTCCCAAACCATGTAAGGCCCGGAAGACCAAACACAGAGCTTTGTATTCGACCCGCTGAGCAATAGGCAGCCAATGCAAATCTTTAAGGGCTGCAGATGATGAGTCAAACCGTCGGCGAGAGAGTGCTAGCTTGGCGGCAAAATTCTGGACCCGTTGCAGTTTGCCCAGTGCCGTGATGGGAGCCCCCAGAAGTAGTGCATTGCAGTAATCAAGTCTACTAAGAATGATACTACGCACTACTTCTGGTCTGGCATGGGCAGGGAGCAAAGGAAGAATCTTCCGTAGGGTACGTAGAAGCCCCATACAGGAAGACACTGTTTTGTCAATGAAACCCTCAAGTTGAAGATTGGGTTCCATGATCACACCCAGATTGCGAACCGAGCTTGCTGCTGCTACTGTGCCTTGAACAGAAGGGGGCCAGAAGTCTTGCGGTAGAGGACGTGAAACACGATCCACTGAGCAATGCAACACCTCCGTCTTGGAGCTGTTAAATTGCAGCGAGTTGTTACTTAGCCATGTTGCCGTGGAGACCATACAGTGATGGAAGGCCTCCAATGACACCGCTTTCTCCCCCTCAATGGAGAAGACGAGTTGGGTGTCGTCAGCATAATTGGTAACCGTTATGCCAAAAGATTTAATTAATTGGACCAGGGGGCGGAGGTAAAGATTAAAAAGAATAGGGCTGATGGCAGAACCCTGGGGTACGCCCTGCCCTACCCTTCTGATGGTAGACTTGAAGGGGGGAAGGGCAACCACCTGATGTCTATTGGTCAAGTATGAAACAAGCCAATCTCGGGCCAGGCCCATCACCCCAGCCTCCTCTAACCTCCTGGTCAAAATGGCATGATTGACCGTATCGAACGCTGCCGACATGTCAAGCAGCACTAAAAAGGCTGCCTGACCATGATCGGCACGCGAACGAAGGTCGCTCAAAACGGATACCAAAGCTGATTCGGTTCCATGGGCTGGTCTGAACCCAAACTGCGCTGCATCTAGATAATCATTAGCTTCCAGGAAATTGGAAAGGTGTCTTGTGACCAATTTCTCCAGGATCTTAATCGGGAACGGGAGCAATGAGATCGGTCTATAGTTAGCAGGAGATAAGGGGTCCAGTGATTCCTTCTTCAGCAGCGGAGAAACTACCGCAAGCTTCCAGCTGTCCGGAACCTGGGCAGAGCCTAAAGATTGACAGCAGATTGCATGGAGAGGAGGAAACAGCTCCCGCCCAAACACCTTCCAGAACTTGTGCGGAAGAACGTCTAAAGGCGAGCCTGAAGACACACTATTAGCTAAAACCACAAATTCTGAAAAGGAAGGGGAGGGAAAACTATCCAGCCTTGCTCTTCCATCCGCCACCTCCAATGTAGGCGAGGAAGTGGTCACCGAGATGTTAGGATTCATTTTACTCAAGATGGTCGCAATCTTGTCTTCGAAGGCCGCCGCCAACGAATCACAAAGTGACTGAGAGGCAGGAATGGCGGTGGACGCACTGGCCGGTCGAGATAACTCATTAACCATTTTAAATAGGGCCTGAGCTTTATTAGAGGCTGACAACAAAGTCTCCTCAAGGAACCTTGCTTTTGCGCCTTTGATCTGGATCTTATATGCTGCCAATTCCCGCCTGAAAAGTAGCAGATCCGATGCCAAATAATGTTTCCGCCACTTTCTCTCTGCCCGTTTACACTGGAGTTTTAGTTGGAGAAGCTCTCTCGAATACCAAGGCATGGCAACCCTTTTCCTGTCTCGTCTTTTTCTTAATGGGGCCAACTTATCTAAAGACGCCGTGATACGCTGAATGAAGATCTCATAGCTTTGCTCCACATTCTCATCCAGGTGGAAGGTGTCCGGGAGCAGACTAGGAAGAGATTCACTCCTCAGGAGCCTAGACCATTGTCTACCGATCTTGACATTTCCCAGGCTACTATACTTTGGGTGGTTTTCCGGAAGGTCGGCCAAGAACAGAACTAAAGCATGGTCCGACCAACATAGTGGTAGGATATTTTCCACCCTTACCTGACCATGATTGGCATAGATCAGGTCCAGTATATGGCCCTTCAGATGGGTTTTTGAGGCCACCAACTGCTCCAGGTTTATGTTACTACACGCCTGAGTAAGGCAAGAGTAAGCTGAGTCTGTTGGACCGCCAGGCCATAGATTAAAATCCCCCAGCACTAATAATCTGGCATGTGAATTAGATAGGTCATAAATCAGGTCTGTAAGTTCGGACACAGCCGACATAGCACCAGCAGGGGGTCTATAGCACACAAGTACCGTAAAAAGTACACCTCCCTGTCCTTTCAATGAACAGCCCATCAGTTCAAGGTCCCTGATTTTCTTAATTTCTAGCGGAGAGAAATCCAATGACTCTCTATAGATAAGCCCTACACCTCCTCCTCTGGCCCCAATACGTGGGTTATGCCTAATCTTGTATCCTGGGGGGCAGGCCTGCCCCAGTTCAACCCCACTATCTGGCCGTGTCCATGTTTCAGTCATGAACAAGGCATCTAGGTCGTATTGTTCTATGAGGAGCGCGATCTCTACATGATGCCTACCTAAAGATCTCACGTTCAACAGACCACAAGTGAAAGACTGAGGGCTGTTGGTGGCAGTAATGAGCTGACATTGTGCCAAATTAACAGAATTCAAAGCACACAAATCCTCTTTTGTATAAATTATGCGCTTAGGTGGGGGTGACTCCACTGTCTCAGCCGCCAGCGCGCCCGATGCGCGAACGGGCGCAAACGGGCTTACCTCTGGCGCACCTCCGGCGCGCCCACGGCGCGACCGCTGCGCGCCAACGCTGCGCGCTAGATCCTCCATTCCTTTTTATCACCGTGGAGCGCGGGAAGCCGCCTAGGTGAAAGTCTGGTACGCCAACCAAGATGGCGCCTAGTCCCCGGCCCGTTTGTCAGCCACTCACCTAAGATGGCGCCTAACGCCGCGATGTATACCTCCCCGGAAGCCCTAGACACTAAGTCCCACAAATGTGGGTGAAGTTCCAATTTAACGTGCAGGTAAGGCTCCCTAATCCCCCTCCTACGCTGCTGCACCAATTAATATACAAGCGCAGACACAAGCGCGAGCAAGTTAAAAAACGATAAATTAAAAGCAGAGTGGCAAAATAGAAAATAGCGCTGTGGCGTAAGTGCAGGTTCAAAAGGATCTACCTGCTAGAGGAGAGATTGCCTTAAATACCCGAGCCGAGCAGGCAAGATGCGAAGCAGTGCGCGGGAAGCCGCCTAGGTGAAAGTCTGGTACGCCAACCAAGATGGCGCCTAGTCCCCGGCCCGTTTGTCAGCCACTCACCTAAGATGGCGCCTAACGCCGCGATGTATACCTCCCCGGAAGCCCTAGACACTAAGTCCCACAAATGTGGGTGAAGTTCCAATTTAACGTGCAGGTAAGGCTCCCTAATCCCCCTCCTACGCTGCTGCACCAATTAATATACAAGCGCAGACACAAGCGCGAGCAAGTTAAAAAACGATAAATTAAAAGCAGAGTGGCAAAATAGAAAATAGCGCTGTGGCGTAAGTGCAGGTTCAAAAGGATAGCTGTGTAGGACAAAAATCCTATGTATTAGCTGTTTGGTTTGTTCAACGTTGAAGGATACAGTGTTCCAAAATATTGTGCACCTCATCTTTGTTCCCTTGAAACTGCTCTGCAATTTTCATTTTTAAAAATGTCCCTAAACGGGGATAATAACACCGGAACCGGTGGAGCTGTACCTGACGATGTCGCAGCAGCTTTTGATTATACAGGTTTTAATGAAACCGATGGAAATGCGAAAATCATGGCTCTAAATTTAAGGAGAGCCATCACTCTAAAACTTATAAACATGGCCTAACACCAAGAGGTGGTAGAGCAGTTTTTGTGATAGAGGCACATGAATCTCACCAGACAGAGGTATTCTATTCATGGATAGTATTCCCAGAATCAAATCCAGTAACTAAAACGTTTCACTTCTACAAAGAAGATGAACCATACTCACATACCAGGAGCATGATCTCTGGTTTAAAGGCGCCCTAAACCATTACAATCACATTACCAGGCTCGGTCCACTAGGTAGACCAGGAGCAGCATGGCCGATTTTAGCCGGCTATACACCTCATCCGGACATTGAAGAAATGTTAAATGAAGAATTACTTGCTCAACTCAAGGAGTTAATCAAAATATATAGACAATTGGTTCAATATGTCATGCGGACTTTCACAGTCCAAACAACAATAGCCATTCTAAGACAAACCCCTCACCAGGGGAATGCGCTAAAAATCACACCGCAGACTTTATATGCAGTCATGGGTAAAATGCCCACAAAACGTGAACAAATTCCGTTCTGGATAGCTAAAAACATTACTCAAATCGAAGCGGTATTTCCTAATACCAGCCCTTATGAGAAACATAGAATTCTAAGAATCTGTTTACCAATGGGGATAACACCACATCTGGAAGACTGCTCCACTTGGGGCACAGTCTTTGCTGCTATCAACACTAAAACACATGGTGTTCCGTCTATGGCGGTAATACCTGATGTCCTGAAACAAATTCAAAATGAATACGGGTCAGAGCCTGCTCTGAATTCAGGTATGAAGTTACAGAAAAATTTCGACCAGGTCTTAACAATAATATTATCTAATATTAAAGGAGAAGCAGCATCAGTGGCAATCTGCCAGAAATTAAGGGAATTTGATGTAACAGAACAACCACAAGAACTAGCCAGAATAATTGAAAAATCCTATGAAGAACTAGGCTGAGACAGTTTGGGAGGGAAACCAGTTACACCACAACTGTCTGAAAGTCCTGAAAAGGCCTTTACTAAAAACAATCCTACCTCTTCTAAAAAGAAGTGGAAAATAACAAACAACATTCAAAAGAGAAAGATTCTCAAACCCGAGGTAGGTCTCCTCAAAAGGAGCCCTCTGAAAGGCGGTATAACCTCAGGAATAGGGATAATTTGAGAAAACCTGACAGGTTTCAAGATACTGATACACGTTCCTCTCGTACCTTTCAGATATCATCACAGACATCCGAAAGAAGAGGACGGTCAGATCAAAAAGAAGAACGCGCGAAGTCCAAAAACGATCAACACGTTCAGAAAAACAAAAACCTCAATTCTCCAAGAAGAAAGTAGCAGGTCTGAAGATCAGACATGCCGAGGATTCTGAGAACACAACTCAAGAACGGAGAATGGGCTGAGACAATGTTGGACAGTGCAGCAGAAGTGTCAATAGCTCGCCAGAACCTGAAGGGACTTCTGGAGACAGTGGACCTGAATGAAGACATTCAAGTTGAGACTGCAGACACCAGGGTTAGTTCTCCACAAAGGTTATATGAAATAACACTCCGGATGGAGGGAGACATACCAAGAAAAGTGAAAGCACTCTTTTGGGAGCGACTTTTAAAGGGTTATGATATACTTCTAGCAGAACGGGACTGGCCACCAGAATTTGTCAGAGAGTGCCCACATGGCGAACACATCATTATTCCAGCCTTCTCTAACCATGTTCCAGTACATTTAAAATATACTTATGCCAGGAAATTGGTAGTGGCCCAAGCCCCAGCATTATACAAAAAACATGTAGGATGAGATGAGGACTCACCTCACCATAAGATCCAGTTAAAAAATCAACCAACTGCACAAAGGCAGTATCCAATTAATCAAGAAGCTAAAAAACAGGTCAGGGAGATCTTAGATCAACTTGAATACCATGGGGTGACTGAAACATGCACCTCATCAATGAACAATCCTTTGTTTCCTGTTTCCAAACCAGACAACACATATCGTCTAGTTTTGGATTACAGACACTTAAACTCTTGTTGTAAAACATTTGCAGTGCAAAATGCACATAGTACAGCATTAATGAATAACATTGTGTGTAAAAAATATAAAACCATATTAGATATTTCTAACGGTTTCTTTTGTGATAACATAGCACCTGAAAGTAAGTATTTGACAGCTTTTTCAATAATGGGGACCCGGCGTCAATTCTGTTGTCTCCCTCAGGGATTCAAGAATAGTCCAGGGTTATTCTCAGCAAGGGTAACAGAGTTACTACAAATTTATGATGACGACACATTGTCATATGTCGATGATATCTATCTGACAGACGATGACCTGAACAGCCACTTGAACAGGGTGAATACCATTATACTGGGCTTCACCTCTGAAGGTTATAAATTCAATTTTAAAAAATCAAGAATTGCCCATCTCAACGTCCTTTTCCTAGGATACGAACTACCAAGTGAAGGAAAAATCCTGGCAGCGAACTTTTTAGAAAAGTGTGCGCTGCTCCAACCTCCAAAAACAATGAAAAACTTACAGTCGATTCTAGGTTTCCTAAATTTTGGAAGAACATACATTCTAACCTACGCAGAAAGGCTTAAACCTCTCTATGAATTAATCAAACCTGATTTTAAAATCACACATTGGACACAGGAACACACAGATATCCTTCACTTCAAGCTGACATTTTATCAACAAAACATTACAAACATGCGTAAACGTACGTAACTTAGTGATCCGAATCATTCCGGGTCAATGCGGATTCACCTACTTAACTTTTAACGAAGGTGAAAAAGTACCAATTGCATACAAATCACATTTGTATACGCAAGCAGAAATGAAATTTACATCGACAGAAAAAATTCTGACAGCAGTTCAAACCACTGTAGCAAACGAAAGAGCCCTAGCTCAGGGGAAACAAATTATGGTCGTAACCCCTTTACCAGCCTTAGAGGCAGTTACAAAAGCGAGTATTCCGAATGCAAATACAAGATGGATAAAATGGGTTAATTCTCTTGCTACAACTGATGTTGAATATGTTTTTGATCCTGATTTAAAAACACAAGCATTCCTGCGATACGAACACGAATTTCCTCTGCCTACTGAAATTCTCCCTCTTGACCAGTAAGAATTTATAATTTTTACTGACGGAGCTGCAAAACCCGCTACGGGGGTTAAGCAAGCTTATAGTTCAGCATGCTCAATCATTAAAGGTCGTATGCTCGATGGCAAATTTAGTCAAATGATCACAAAAATGCAATCTCTAGGAGATTGTACAGCTCAGCGATTCCGGCCATTAAGCGTGCTAGGATGGGTGGCAGATCCTTCCGCTACCTAGTCCCGAAGGAGTGGAATGAACTGCCACTCTCTCTCAAGCAGGCCCCGAGTCTCCTTGCCTTTAGGAAGGAGCTTAAAACGTGGCTCTTTGCTAATTAAGTACTTTTGGATAACCTGTGTCTTTCTCTCTATTTTTCTTTGCAGTCGCTATGTGTTGTTTCTATCTGTTATTGTTCTTCAGCAAAGCGCCGGGATGCTCCTTCGAGTAGCCGTGCGCTATAGAAGAAATAAATTAACATAACATAACATAACATAACTACAAGCATTTAAAATGGCACTTGAAAATACGGATCACGAATTCTCAACACTCATAGTGTGCGATACTTTTTATTGTGTTCAATCATACAATGAATATTTACAGAATTAGCTTCAAAATGGTTTCAAAGATGCAAAAGGTGGCACAATCAAGCATAAGGCGCTTTGGGAACAAGTAGTTCAGTTGCGAAACGGACTACAAATCAATCACATGATACACACGCTGAGTCATCAACGTGAATAGAATTCATTGGCGGATAAAGCCGCGAAAGGGGCTGTGCAAACGGCTTCCGTCGCTGCAATCACTCATTCAAAAACAAAAATAGACAGTGAAATAATACTGGCTGTCAATGCTTCAAGCAAAGGCAGCGGTGCAGCGTTACCTAAAAGGTTTCCACTCAAATACTCATATATAATTGATGCGAACAGCGTTCCGTTTACTCAAATCCCTGGAGTGGGGGATAGGGTAATAACAAACATGGAACGAAGAGCAGCTTTGATTTACGAAGCACATCTGGGAGAGGGTCTGACACATCAGGGGATCTCTAAAACAATTTTAAAACGAAAAGAGATGTACTGGTGGCCAGGAATGAATACACTGATTCATATTTTTATCAATAAATGCTTAGACTGCAATAGAGATCGCAGTACAGAACGCCACCAGGCACCTGTCTACTACGTAGCCAGCCCAGTACAGACACCATTGTTAGACAGCATTAGACTATCTACATGCAGCTATCCCTGTGGACGAATGCAGTCTCACAAACACTAAATCAAGGTTCCTTTGGATGTGGCATCAGCGCTCGGCTGGCGCTCAAACTGTTATAAAAGATTTGCGAGTCTTTATCGGCACATACGCAATTGGCACACTACATTCTGACCAGGGTCCTGCATTTAGCTCTCGAGCTTCTAAAGAAGCCATGGCCAGTTTGGGCGTAGCATTGCGGTATTCTTCTCCATTCCATCCTGAGGTAAATTCTGTTGTGGAAAGAAAAAACCGGGACATAAAGCAGTCTATAACAGCTAGGGTATTAGGTTCGGGCGATGGGCGGGTCAAACATCTTTATGGGGTCCAACACTCATTAAACAAATTGCCAAGAAGTTCTCTAGGGTGTGTCCCTCCATATGAAGTCCTATTTGGAACTAGAATGTTGATTCATGGACCTTGACATGAAAGGCACAGTGGTGGAAAATAAAAAGTTTTATATCAAAGATCGTTTGGTTGTTTTACAGACTTAAATGAAATAAGATTGAAACAAAGCAACGTGTTGCTGAAGCCAACCACCACTGGGGAAAACCAACCGTCCCAGCAAGGCCTGTCTGGATCCCAAAGCTTGGTGATCTAGTCAGAGAAAAGATCGCGGACAAGAAGGAATTTGGGCCTTCTTATAGACAACCAGTACCTGTCCTAACAATCCACGGATCGAAAACAGTACTACTGCCGCCCCTTGCTGGTAAAAATGAGAAAAGATTTGTGTCCATCGACCTGATCAAACCACACTATGTGGCCGATACTAAGCAGTAGACCAAGTGGACTCCGACAATGTAGCAAACGCACTCCGCTAGCTACAATCCAAGAGGTTCAAACTGAGAGACTCATCAGCTTTGAAGATTCTACAGTGAGAAATGAAGGACTAAGCAACAAAGCTATGGAACTCGTCCCTCTTGAGACCCAGAGAACAGTTCGTCCTGATACACCTGTCTAAAACGAAGTAACAAGTGATCAACTGGCTCCTGTGATTTCAACGAATCCTGATGCAATTCAAACCATTGACAGAACTGCCTCTGGCTATTTCATTAACTTTGATACGTTTTCTGAAGATCCCAGCGAACCTGAAACGACGCCAGCACAAAGAACGTTCAAAGAACAAGCAACAGACTTTTTTCATCTCCTGGAAAAGACTTATCTGGTTTCACCATGGATTGAACTATGGATTGTTTTGGGAATATTCTTCTTTCTACTTTGGTTAGCTCTGGTAATAACTCTGGGTATGCTGATAAATGGAAGATATATTCAAATGGACATAGCAATTAAAAGAGTGAATTTACTTCTCAAGCCACAAAAATCATCCCATCGTAAAGCAAGAGACTTGTCAGCAGTGAACATCACAGCCGTTCCTACCAGATGGTATAGTCTGGGACAGAACTAAATATGACATTTTTTGCCCGTCTGAACATTTGAAGATTCCACACTTATTTAAAATGTCATTAAGTGACTTTATTGCCTCTAGTACCTTTTCTGATGATTGGGACTTCAAGACTGTTAATAACATGATGTTTGATCTAGAAATGTCTGCAGTATTCACAAATCATGAATATTTAGAGGGTTCATCAGACTATGAACAAATGTATTGTTATAACCACTATGGTCATCATTTGTTGCATAAAACTGCATCACCTAGGAATGTATTTATGTATAACCAATGGGAACATTGTCCTACACCACCAAAGGTTAGCTCAAAAACTTTTGCAGTTAAATTTCCGTATTTTTCAGGGTTCAACTTATCACATCCAGAATCATTTTATTTTAAGAATCTGAATAAGACAGGAACGAAAAATATGTTAACCAATACGAAACAGATTTATTCTGCAGCCTTTATTGCCCAACTGTCTAGACAGGGTTTCGACTTTTAGAAAGACAACATTGAGACAAAATCTGCCTGGGGTACAAATGATTGGCAGGTGCAGGGGGTAGAAGCTTTGTTTAGAGCCTTGTATCATCCCTGAGCAAATTATGTTTTTGAATGACACTGTCCAACAAACGTCATGCCTTGGGTTAAGATCAAAGACATGAACACACCGAACATACCTATACCTGCAAGTAATAGCACTACACGTACATAATATTTTGCATCACAACAGATCAGATCCAGAATGGAAAACATGGTTGCTCTGGCCCACAGACACAAACAACTGTCAATATTGATTCCTGAACAAAACACAGGGTTTCACTATCAATAGGCCAGACCCAGGCTATGTTGAAAGACAACATCCAGGGGTAGTAACAACATACAGTGTGGGGAAACTCTGCCTTGATTGGCTACAGAAAGCTACACTGCAGGATGTAAAATAACACTTATCCTTACTTAAAGAAGACCTTAGGGAATTCTTGCTAGGACCAAGAAAACCGCGTCAAAAACGTTTCATATATGCCGGTATCTACGCTGCTTATAATGAAATATGGAAGATTACCCAAGCAGAGACTGCAGAACGAATACGAGAAATTGATCGTATTCATTTAGAGAAATCTCTCTCTGTAGTAGACTCTGTCGTCCAGGATATATTCATTGGACAGCATTGTGTCTTCTGCCATAGACATCATGGAACAAGACTTGGTCATGCTGCAACATGGTCAGTCTCAATTGCGTTCTATAATGCTATTAGGCTGGACGCTCCAAAACTTGCGTTCAGGCTATGTGCTTTGGCATTTAATCAACACTACGTCACTGTTTTCAGAATTCAATCTCACTGATAAACAGATCAAACTGGCACAAAGGGGAGCAGACTATACAGTGCTGAGCATTGAAAAACTGGAGAAATTACCATTCACGGTGGCAGAAAAAACAGCTACTGAGTGGATCATACATGGTAAAATTACTCTGCCTGTTACAACTTTCCATTTTCAGTATTGCCTAAAACATATACCAGCAGGCAAATATGAAAGGTTGGATAAAGAATACATCAAGACATCTTGGGGTTTACCTTACACACATAGATGTTGGAGTGGGGAGCGTGAAGTGTTTCTTAGTGGTACAAACTGTGAAAACGCACTAAGCGGTTCTCTCCTTTGTCAGGGTATTAATTTACGTGGGGCCTGCGATGCTTCCACTACAAACTTATCCTGTCACCTGCAAGGCTCACCAGCTGCAGTGATTACTCCAATTTTTGCACTACTTTCAAATGGAAGTTACCTCATGTTGAATGATCACAGCTGCTGTGACATGTTGCCAGGTATCCCATATCTAGTAACGGTTACATCCAGGGTCACTTGCTGTATGCAAGTCTTGTTTCCACAAATACAGACAGTCAGGGAGTCACCTCTATGGCCTTCACTGAACATCTCTTCTAAACGAATTGATACTCTAAGCAGAATGAAAGCCATTCTTTTACAACAAACTGTGCCACTGAAGTCGACCAAAGGAACCTATGATCTACAAGTCACAAGGACTTCTGCCGAGATACATGCCCTTTTGAATACAAACTGCCCTATACATTTCTCAGAAATGTTAGAACGTATCTTAAACATGTCTGATACGAGCGGTATTGTGCATGTATTTAAGACCGCGTGTTCAGGACTGTTAGCACCTTTTCAAGCAGTCCTCGGAATAATTTCCAACTTCGTGCACTCTGTGTTTGGCGGACTGCCACTACTTTTTGGACTCATTGCAGGGATCCTATTTTTGCTCCTACTGCTCCGATATGGCAAGCCAAATCACCGACGTCACTCCAAGCACCATAGAGAGAGCTCCGTTGGAGATAAGGTGTCGTGAGCGCATCGTCCAAATTTTTGGTTTACCTCATCTACGAGAATTAAATACCACATGGTTTCTGTCATTCAGACCAGTCTGGCAAGATTGCATCTTACCTGTTCTACGCTGCCTGCTTTGCGGTGAAGAATTTGTGCTAGGCATCTGTCTAACAATCCCATCGGTCATGCCTACGGATATCGATACTCTGCTGGACCCATGCTGTGTGTTGTCCCCAGCGGCTAGCAATCCTGATGAGGGCATTCATTGAGATCTCACAGACACAAATTGCTACTGCTGAGGTACGAGAGGAAACAGCAGGCACGCAGGTAACATCCAATACGCACATTGCTGATGCGACCAATGCTGATGGCGATGCTTCTCATCTATGTGCGGGTAATCTTCTAAACGAGGTAATCCAACTTTCACCTATAACGGTAGACGACTTTTTGTCTACAGGGTTAGAAGATTTCATGTTTTATCCGTCCTCATACACTGACTTTTGGTTCAGCACACACTGTACCGGGAGGACTCTGAATTTGGCCTTCATTTTTCAAAACAAAGTCTAAACTTGGAACTTTTTCCTATGATTAATTCTTTTTTTTTGTTCCTAATTTTAATTTTTCTTTTTATGGCACAGTAATCTGCTTATAGTAGAACTATTCATAGAGAACAGAATTCTTTGATACACTTTCAGAGACAATATGACACCTTGTCAATAACAATTGATTTATGTAACTTTTTGTTTCTAAACATTTTTATTGAGCAGAGCATTAGGTTCATGAAATACATAGTATACTTAAAATCATTATTAAAACCAGTTTCTACAAAAAATCGAAATGACAGCCTCACCATACATAATAAAAAAGAGCTAAAGCTGAAGCAGCTAATCATACACTCCTTCACAAATAAACGAAGTGCAAATTTATCTTAGAACACAGCAGCAATGAAGAAAGTTCCTAGTGCATCTAAAGTGTAATACCAATAAAGTGCTAGTTCCTTCTTGTTGCCTAAAGCCATCACAGCTACAACAGTTTATTAAAAAGAAAAATTGTGGCTGTAGCGGCTCATAACATCATTGACTTAAAAAAACTAAATACAAAATCCATCATTCTATAACGTGCAAAAACTATGAAAGTGCTAGTGCTACTAAAGTGCAATAGGAGAAAGCACTAATGCATTATAGTGAAAGCTGCTGCATCGATTTACCAACCCTAGTGTTATGATCTCTCTTTAAACTTTTCTAATTCATTAAAAACTTCCAATTTGATTCAAATTTCCTGATAGCTCCGACCCTCCTAGCATGGGCTTCTTCGAATTTTCGGGTTCTTTTCATTTTATTGAGCCATTTCAAATGAGAGGGAGCTTCCCTGGATTTCCAATTTTGCAGAATTAAAGAGCGAGCCACCAAACAAGAAATAAATACAAAGGCTTTTTCGGGCTCGGATAGCATCGTTCCATTTCTGCAGATTCCAAACAAAGCAGCTTCGGCCTCGAGCGAAACACTCTTTCCGCTTGCTTGCTTGATACCCGAACACACTGCCTCCTAAAAAGCCTCAGTCCTGGACATACAAAAAACGTATGGTGCCACCCGCCTTCGTCATCTATCTGACAGCAAAAACACTTGTTTTAAGTTCCTGGGAATCTTTATTTTAAGGCGGCCGGATTTAAATAAGAAAACCATTGTGATAGAAAGGCCATTCTTTTGAAATTTGCAGCGCACAGAGATTTGCTTCCTAAATAAGAGATGGCCTCCCACTCCTTTAAAGCCAGCCTACATCCAGTCTCCCGAGTTATTTTTTCCAAGTGATTCTCTATCACGGGAACTTGCCCCTGCTTATGTAGCAACCTATACCAGTTCCCACCCCTTTAACATTAGTCCCATAAAGGGCTACCACAAGTTGGTACGGGGTATCTAAAATGCCACTGGTATTTTTTAATAGATGAACAATACGTAAATATTCAAAAGAGGTCAGTTTCCGATGGCTCTCCGCCCTCGCCGTTACTTCTTGCCAGGAAATCGGCCTGTTTTGAACTATAAAATGCCTTAGCTCAGATAGTCCACAGCCTTCCCAGCTATTTATATGCCTTAATTGCAGCTGGAGACCGAGACTAGTACATTCTCTCAGTTTTAGATACTGAAGACCCGACGAACCCATCTTTTTAAAGAAGGACTGAAGTCTAAAAAAAGAATCTTTTAACGTCTTGTAGCGTGGTTTTTTGGGGAGTTTGGAAGTTTTTAAAAATACTCGAGTTACTGATCCAATTTCTTGTGTCATTTAATCCATAAAAAAGCTGTCTCTGGTGGAGTTAGATCCCATCAAGCCGGATACTAAATCTAGAAAAGCGGCCTCATAGTATGTTCTCAGGTGCGGCAGCGCTAAACCCCCTTGTACTATTGGTAATTGTACCACATTCAATTTGACCCTTGGAGCTCTCTTGCCCCAAATGAATTCCCTAAGTAAGGTGTCAATTTCCCTAAAATAGGACTGATTTATCTTGATTGGGACATTAGTAAACAAAAAAATAAGCAACGGCAGTATGGACATTTTGATCAATGAAACACTGCCCACTATCGATAGAGGGAGTAGTGTCCATTGTTCCAAAAGCTTCTTGATCTTGCCCTTCATTCTTAAATAATTCAACTCAAATAACTGATGAAGATATCTTATAGGGTCAGATTGTGTTGCTTGTATCTTCAAGCAAGATGGAAAAGAATTCAGATCTGCGTTGAGGGCAAGAACCTCGTTTTTATTGGCATTTATTTTATACCCACCTATTTGTTCAAAATCCAAAAATTCCCTCAAAACAGTTTTGAGGTTCTCTTTATCAGGAGTCAGGTATAGAATAATGTTGTCTGCAAAGAGTTTTAGCTTGGCCATGCCAGGGATTGGTGGTTTAATAGCAGCATTGTTTTGTATCTTTAAAAGCAAAGTTTCTATTAAAAAAAAGTAAAAAGTTCTGCAGTTTATTTTTATGGTTCCTGCACAATTTGAATTTATTATAACCTGAGCCGTGGCCCCCTGGTAAATATTACGTAGCATATTAACTACCTGGGCAGGAAACCCAAACCGACCAAGGTTGACAAACAGGGATTTCCAATTCACGAGGTCAAAGGCTTTCTCCGCATCGACCATTACAATACTTGCCGAAATAGAGTTTGTATTAAAATAATCCAATGCATGTATTAAAAACTGGGTATTAGCCACCATTGATCTACCTGCTATGAAGCCAGTTTGATCTCTATGGATTTATGTAACTTGACATGAAATGGTTTCTGCTTTTTTTCTTCTATATTTACGAGCCATTTCATAATGTGTATATACATGTATGTTCATTCATTTAGCATTCAATGTACATATATGCTTAGAATAAAACACTGCTTTAATATGTACAGCACCAATGCATTTTTATGCATGGCAACAGTTTTTATGCATTTTACAATGTATTTTTAGACAAGTTCTTAGCCATCCATATGTAGCTATATTTTAGATATGTTTAGCATGTTTAGGATTTAGTAATGTAATTCATACGAAAGTGGAGTGGGTGTTGTGTGTCGATATAGATACCGTATACAGGTTTCCCGATTTATATCCTTATATAGGCACAATTCGCATTGCCATTATTTAGGCATGGAAATCCTACCCTTATTTAGGCATTATCCATGCTAACCAAATACAGGCATTGCCACCTACATCCATTCATCTACGTCACAACGAGTTCTTGGAAAACCAGACTCTTAAGCCTTTAGGACTTCCCCTTGCTTGGATATTGATTTCTCAAAGAACTCATTTATTATGCATGAACATCTATTCCTTAGGGGTTCATTCATGACGTTCTTCTGCCCGACTTTTATGTCAATGCTGGCATTCCTAAACACCTTCAAGGTATAAATATACCTTCACTTACCATGGCAAACCACGGTTCGGCTGCCTACTTGCACGATGCGGCTCGCCACGGCAAGTTCGGAAGGAAGTCAAGTCCCCACCTGACGCACTGACCAGACGCTGTCATCCTCCTTGCAGAGAATTCAGCTCCAGTGTTTCTGACTCCCCTTGAGGGGTATTAGAGATCGAGACTCGGAAAGAGATTCCAACCTCACTCATTCTAAGGTATGGAGTGGACTAGAACCTAGAGGGACTTTTGGCAAATCTTGGCAACTATAGCTAAACTAGACTATAGACAAACAGTACCTACTTCTTACCTCGTACTACACTTAGGTTAGGTACACTGGGGTAGAACTAGCTGGAAGCATCAGATGAGTATTAACATTTTAGCCTGTGTTATTTATGTATGTATTTTTATGAATATCTGTCATAGCTATAAACCATGCTATTGCAGTATTATTTTATCTTACTGCTAAAGCTGTTCGTATTATACTTCACATTCTGTCTTACGATTGTAGCAGTTCATATCTCTTGCACAAGAAATAAGACTGTTCAATAAACCCTTTTTATTGAAACGCCCGTCTATCTATTTCTGTGTAGCTCTGTAGAAACGAAGCATGCACGATTGACTGAGTGAAACCATTATCTATTGTTTCCACGATTCTGAGATTGTTCCGATTCTAAAGAAAACAAAGTTGTCATGTTTATGCGGTTGTCAGAAACTAATTCCTTCTTGTTTATTTGAAACGTTTCTAGTAACCTCTGAGTTAGCTGGCACAAACAAGTAATTAAGTTTAATGTACTCGATAGAGACATACTGACCTCAGTCCTATGTCAAAACTATAGTGTATATGATTCCAATGCGCAGAGCCTATCAGGGATTTAGGAACTACACTACAACATAAACACTAGGTTTCCATTATACCACTAGACCAAACAATATGACATTAACGGTGATACAGCTAGAGTTTTGGTCTCATGTTGATTGCATTTACCCAGTAACTTCATGATTATAAACTGTGGTCTTGATTTTCACTTACCCTGTCAATTTTTGTTTTTCATATTCTGATACTTTTGATACCTTTTCGATAAAACTGTTGAAATTATTGTGGTCATTCAAAATGATTATCTATCCTTAACATTATGGGGTGACGCTGGCCTCTTTCTCTCTCTCTTTCTTCCTCTTCTTTCCTCCCACCATTCCCTTCCCCATGCCTATGGAATGGGTCTATTTCCCCTACCCTCTATGACCCTATCCTGCACCATTCATACTTCTGAACAATATACTGTTCCCTTCTGTTCTTTTCTGTAAACTACTACTATTAAAGTCTTGATTCACTTTATTTCCCTTCCGGTCTCATTTCTGCTTATATCCTGTGACATCTCTGCTTTCGCCCTAATTTCTTCACAAACTCTCACGGGTGATTTGTACCTTACATTTGACTTGGCTGTATTGATGAAAATACGCTATAACATGTTTCTTTAACAAAATCGTTTATGTTCAGTATTTGTTGTATTTTGTTTGGTTTTTTTGTTTGCTTTTTTTGACTGTACAGCCCTGAGGAAGTCCCATGCCCAGAAGGTCGTTTTAGGGGGTGAAACACGTGTTGGCTGTTTATTTGATTATCACTTGCTTGATGGTTTTGTGTTATTTTACCGAAGTATATGACTCGGACTGTTGATAAGAGTCAAGCACCACATAAATCTGCTCACGGAAGCAATAATTGGAATTTTCCCAGCAATAAGTCTAAGAGTGACGATTTGTATTTGTTCTGGCACACCGCTACGCTGATTACTTATAATGGGGGAGGGGTCTCCCATTGCCAAGAACAAATGAACTTTACATTTTGGGCTCTATTTTCAAAGGTTAGCTGAGGTTCGGAACCCACTACCCCTCATTGCTTGGTCAATGTTGGGCAAAGCACTGATACATTAACATTCAATATACTGATTAAAATCTACAAACCCTTTACAGCCTATCAACCCAGCCAGGTGATATCGTATTCCACAGAGAGTTAAGGTTTCTCAACAAAGCCAAAAGCTCATTCTTAATCAAGAGCCAATTTATAGATCTTACAATATATTTTATCATGAGGATCAAAATATCTCAGGACATTCAAGCATTCAGTATTCCCTTAGAGTGTGGCTAATCTTTGCCACTCAGTATATTGATTTAGCCCTTTCTCCATTGTTTTAGCCATCCAAATCGATTTATTTTCCTTGATTGTAATTAGACGATCCACATCCTGTCTGCATTTAGATCCCCTTACCATCTACAAAATAAACCATATCATTTTGTTTGGGGCATGAGCAAGGTAAACATAGTGGTCCACTAGTGGTGTATTAGCCACTTTACAACATATACATGACTTATGTTGAATTATATGTTTTTTCGCTTCTTGTGTAGTTTTTCCTATATAATACATCGAGAATGGACATTGAATACAATAGATTACAATCTTTGAACAGTTAGAATGGTGCCTCAAAACCCATGACCTTTCCTTCAGAGTACAAGTTTTAACCAGACATGTTGTGCAATTTATGCATGTGCAATGTGCTGTTACAGGCTTCATGCCCCACATTTGATGTATTGACCTAGGTTCTGGGTCATTATAAGCTCTGAATAAGCGACCTCTAAGATTTTTGCCCCTCTTGAAAGAAAACATTGTTCTCTCCCACTTATTGTCGGCTGTGTCCAAAATATATCAATTTTTTAAAATGGTATTTTTTAGCATATTGAATCCTGTGCCGAAGGATGTGGAACAAGTCTGTATTCCACCTCTTTTTCCAATGGGAGCCGGTATTCTCGTTCAGCACACAGGCTTTCATTGAAGTCAATAGGAGTCCGACCGAACATAGTCGGTAAGCATCAGGACACATCGTTATCGGTCAGTAGGACTTGTTCGGAAAGCATTCCTAACCCGATTCAGTGGGAATGCTTTCCTAACGACATCGTAATCGCCTCCTAAGAGTTACAGCTTTTGGTTATGTTTAGTCCCAATCTGGATATTTTAAGAAATCCTTTTGTTAATTGATTTTATGGGACACGTGTTTTTGTATAACAGTTTTTGTTAAGAGAATTATGTTACCATAGTTTCCCATATTGTATAGACATTGTATAGGACTATGGACTATCTGGTGACGTTAGTGTTTATGTTTTTTTAAAAAACTCTGTTTATGTACTGCCTGGAATTATGGAAATATATAATGTGGCATACACTTTTGGTATGCGAAATTTGTTAAAACTAAATACAGTTGGTTTGACTTCAACACTTTTATGTTGGTTGTTATGCTCTTCTTGAATAACTATGTCATGGATCAGTAATGGGATCACTTTTTGTGACCAGTGAAAAACTAAAGATTTGAGATAAATAAATTCTTAGGGAACACTTGGGTGATTTATCTTTCTAAAAGTGTCATTTTTACCATTAAATAGGATTTATCATTACAATTCCATAGGTACTAAACATGGCATCTCTACCTCCTTCCAATAGGGAGTTACACTTATTATATTAGCAAGGAATCCCCAATGTTAACAAATGGAAGGGGTAGGCCTCACAGTAGTCAAAAACGAATTTGGGAGTTTTTCATTACCAGGACATGTAAAACTTAAAAGTACATGTCCAACCTTTTAATTGCACAGCACCCTGCCCTATGGGCTGCATAGGGCCTACCTCAGTGGTGACCTATGCAATAAAAGGGAAGTTTAAGGCTTGGAAAGGGGTTTCAAATGCCAAGTCGACATGGCAGTGTAAACTGCGCACACAGGCTTTGCAGTGGCAGGCCTGGCTGAGATATTTTTAAAGGGCTAGTTAGGTGGGTAGCACAATCAGTGCTGCAGGCCCTCTAGTAGACTTTAATTTATTGGCCCTGGGCACATGTTAGTGCACTTTACATGGGACTTATAAGTAAACTAAAAATGCCGATTGTGGATAAGTCAATCAAACTATATTTAAGGAGAGAGCACATGCACCATAGCACTGGACAAAAGTGGTAAAGTGCTCAGAGTCCTAAAGCCAACAAAAACAAAGTCGGAAAAAAAGTGGAGGAAGACAAACATTTGGGGCGACCCTTCAGAGAGGGCCATTTTCCAACAGGTGTGTTAGGCATTAAGGGTGAAGAGTACAGGGGTTAAGGGCATGGATTAGGGACTACGAATTATGGATCTGGGGTTATGGTATGGGGGTTAAGTGTTTAGGATTTGGGGTTTGAGGTACAGGGGTTAGGATTTAAGGTTATAATGGTTTATGGATGTAGGGTTATGGGATAAAGGTATAAGAGTAAAGAAGAAGTGGTAAGGGCTAATGGTGTGAGTCATAGAATTAAGAATATATGTAAACAGTTAAGGATTTTAGAAAAATGGATTATAGGTTTAGGACACAGGGTTAAGGTCCTGTTAAAGTTATATAGTATAGTATATGGTGTATGAATTAACATTTTTGGGTTAGAAGTTGGGATTAAGGGTATCGAATTAAGGGTCTAGAGCTAAGGGTTTAGGGTATAGAGTTCGGTGCTAAAGCGTTGCGATATAAAGTTATCGTTTCAGGGTAAAAGGTTTAAGGGTATGGAGTTAGGGATAAAAGGTATAGGTCATAAGAGTACGTGGTAAGGACTAAAAGTGAACAGTCTAGAGAATTAAGGATTTGAGCCACAGGAAAAAGGGTTGAGGAGTTAGGGAATAAGGGGGTACAGGAGTTGAGAATTAAATACAGGAGTTAGGAATTAAGGGTGAAGTGTATTGGATTACATTTATACCTTATAGGGTTTAGGGTATGGGATTAGAAGTTAGATGTTATTGATTAAGAGTTCATTGTATAGGGTTAAGATAATAGGGTCAAGGGTACAGTGTAAAGGGTTTTTGGTTCAAGGTTAAGGTTTTGAGATATATGGGGGCTAGGGGTAGGATTTAGTAGTTGTATTGGTACAGATCTAACCCCTATGATAAAATATGTTTAGTTTCATAGTTGCATCTGTGTTCATTTTGATGTATTGTGAAATGTGTTAAAGTTATTTGTATAGCCTACCTGTAAGACAGAAAAGAATATGAAGAGGTTCAGCAAAAAACTATAAACCATTAAATCTTGCAATCATAACCTGCGTGGTCTGCTGAAACAGTGGTAGTGTGTTTGTGACTCTGACGAAC
Organism: Triturus cristatus; assembly: GCF_964204655.1. Lineage (NCBI taxonomy): Eukaryota > Metazoa > Chordata > Amphibia > Caudata > Salamandridae > Triturus > Triturus cristatus. The sequence continues at coordinate 1,269,401,157 of NC_140585.1, read as the reverse complement.
TTGAAAAATTCAGATCACATCAACTAAAAGGTTGAAGAGCTGTGCTCTAGGCATGTAAGGAACACTTTCCCACTGCTGGGGTTTAACTCCAGCCAAAGCGTCGCATTGCTTCACTTGCAGGTCTTCGTTCGTTCGTTTGAGATTTACAATCTGCTAAAACAAAGACTGTGGTACTTCAGTTTCACTGAAAGAGTTGGTGTATGGGACTTAAGCAAAGTTGTAGGTACAGCCACAACTTTTTACCACTCTGTAAATGTGCTCATTGGGCAAGTCCAGCAGTTGATTGCATTGACACTTGGGGTTGTCTGATTGAAAGAAGCTAATGCTCCTTAAACTGAATTGATGTGGTTGGTGGCCTATCAAAACTAGGGTCGCAGTCTGACGAATTTACCAAATCTCAGGTACTAGAGATGTTACATTGTTCAAATGGCTTTTATTTAAGAGAATGCTGAAGTCATGGTTGTCAGTCCCTGAGACTAATCCAGCATTAGACTGCAAAATATCTCATTGTGGCATAGAATTCCAACGCGGGAAACGAGAATGGAGCTTGATTCCCTCAATCCAATTGTCTCCTCTCTCATCCCTATCTCTTCTGTGCTCTAAGCACCGCCGTAGATTAATGACAGTTGACAGGGATTAAAAAACCTCTGCGCAAATGATGCCTGAGCAGTTGCTATGGCAACAGTCTCGAAGGTCTAGTGCTTTCTCCAATGCCGCAGCGGCTGAGAAAAGACTGCAGCTCGTGTGTCTTGGGGACTGCGGTCACGTCCCTCCGGATACTCGTTGAAGTTGCAGCAACGAGGGAAGTTGCTTGTGTAGTTAAATTATAAGAAGGGCAGTTTTGGAAGAGAGGAAAGATATGTTTATGGAAGAAACCACAATGTTATAGCTTCCATTGGGAGGTTTAAAAGAAACGGAAGCTTTATTTTGGAACGCTTGATGTGTTTTTAACTGCCGAGCACCGTGGAATGTATATTCAACTCTTCAAAAGAAATAATCATTAAGTTCGCCACACGTTTCAAGTGAAAAAGAAAAAAAATAGAGCAATCCTCTCTGCTTTACTCCTTCACCTAGACAAACCACGCATAACTGACGGGCTGTATCAATTGAAAGACCCTGCCAGGGGCTGGCAATCTGGCAGCAGTGTTTCACTTAAGCTGGAGGGGGCCACCACATACGTTTGGAGACCAGCTACTAATATTTCCGCATCATATAATGACCAATAGCAGAAGAGGATAAAACACACAAAAGTGAAAGGGGGAGGAAGAGAAATACGGAAAACAACCACGAAGGGAGGAAGCAGGAACCTGCAAGCTTGAGATGAAGAGGGAGGAAGTAGTTCGTAGTGGGGTAAAGAAGCATGAGGTGAACTGAAGCCCACACAGCTTGGGTTTTCGGCGCGCTGACATTTAATTGCACCGGAAGCAAGTTTCTGAGCAGAGCTATGGGCACTCATTCATTTACAAACTAAGGATTGCTGTGCAGGAACTGATACATCTGTGCCCGCTGACTAAGACTTAGAAAAACACCCCATGTGGGATTGGGGCTATGTTCTAATCTAACCCAGACCTAGACTAGTCCCTACCCTACGACCTTGCCCTGTTCAGGTTTAGTTAGAGCAAAGATCTGTAACCCACTACATTACAGTTGTAAACTGATCCTGGACTAGATCATTGGAAGGATAGATCACGAGTTGTTGCCATAACCTACAACTAGTTCAATGTGTCTGAAATTCCAGTGAAATGTGTAGTCATACAGAGTAATGTAACAGAACATAAAATACCACATACATCTTTGGCCACTCAAACCCTTCACTCTCCCAGTCATTTTGCTTTAAAGATATGTGCCTCCTCAGGAATGCACCAAACAGACTACAGTAGAGTGAGGGGTGTGGGCAGTTTGAGCAAACAGATGCTGAAGAATGTATTTATAGTTAGGTCTTTTAGTCTTGGGAAGTGTCAAGGCAGAGGCTAGTAACCAAACAGGTGTTTTTACAACTTGTGTTTGTTTGACACTTAGGTCTGCAGCAGACTGTTTTCTTTAAACCTAGCCAACCTATCTCAAGTGATGCAGACATATCTGATGGCATCCATGACGTTCATAGGTATTCATTTGGTCATTTTGTCTATGTAGAATTAATCCCACAATTCATACATACAGCCTGATTCGGATTTGAGTGGTAAAGAAAAATGTTCCGATTTCTGAAGTGTTAAATCAGGAGGCAAAACCACCAGATAAATTTAATCCATGACACTACTTATGGTGGAGTAAATTCTCCAGATTTACCACTTCCTCCAAAACAGTAGGTGGTTTACCTTACCACCTAAACAAGCCTGTTATCTTCCATCCTTGCCTTTTCGGCATGTTTTCTGTATTCATACATAAAGTTCTGTGGCAATGCAGTATTGCAAATGCTGTTTGTAATGGCCCACAATAGTGAGGTCTAGTAGTGCAGCAGTGGATCAGGTGCATTGACTCTGAAGATGTACCCTTTAATTGATTTACAGCATACTTGCTGACAGAGGAAAATATACAATTTCAACTGTAATGAGCATGGCAGAGGTAAACTGAGGTAACAAATGTCCACAGAATTAGGTAGCACTACATAGTATTTAAGAAAAATGTAAATGTATAACATGATTACTCTCAGTGGATAATCTCATGCAATATGGGATGATTGAGCTTGAGTTTGAGCCTAAGAGATGCCTCAATGTGAAAACCGTGAATGATGCGGATTGAGTGTGAAAGAAATAAAGCTGGCAGAGGCAGCCCGTTTTGGTGATAAGATCACAAACCATTCTGAGATTTCAGGATCTCTTTTCACAGTGAAGATCAATGGAAAAATCAAAGAGAAACATTTTATCAACAGGATATTTTATCACAGTCTCCTCTGTTCACATAATTCCCAATCAATGATGACTAGCAGAAGGAAATCAATTATTGAAGTCTATCACCGAAAAGAGAAAGGAGTTGCCAACGACAAGAATGGGAAACATTGCTATGCTCACTACACTGTCTAAGGATATAAATTAAGTGGTCATAGCGGACTCCTTAAAAAATTAGGGCAGCCAAGTTTGTCAAGAGCGTACGTTCGCAGCACTCATATATGTAAGGTCTTCCTAATGTCTAATGGTGAAAGAGTGTATAACAAATGAGCTCTACACAAAAAAACATACCACAACTTTTAAAGATTTCAATACTGAAGGAGGGTGTATCAGAATTGCACAAGGAATCAAAATGAGGACTGGATGAAGGGAAAGAAGACTAATGTTACTGTTATGTGGAGCCCACCTCTGCCCCCAGCATTAGCCCTATTTTTTGAAAAATGTAGCCAAAAAGTCGTTACCAAAAATAAATATGATACATTAATGTCAGAGCTAAATGATAGTGTAATATACTGGATTTCGCACAATCTTCTCTCTCAATACCCATGCAGTTTCAGTGGTTTTGTTCAAAATCGCTGTTCAAGGTTACTTTTGTGATGAATGAAATAGCTGCGACTGGTAAATCGAAACAACTGTCATTGCTAACATGTTTATATGCTGAGTAATCTCACCTCATGAACACTTGGTCATACTTATACATCAAGGGCAATTGTTTATGACAAAAATGCCAATAAAGATATCTACAAAAAATATTGGATGAGATATGTAACAGTTATTAAATAATGTATCAAGACTTTGAAGAAGAATACATTAAAACACTTCACAGAGACAAAGCCTTTCATACATTACAGATTAAGTGGCTGGATGTATAAAACACACAGCCACAAAATGGTCTTATTGACATATTTGATGAATTGAAGGGCAGAAGATAAGACCCTCAATAAAATATGAAAAAGCCTACTCGAGATCTAACTTCACACATGTCTCCAGGGTGAGATTTTAGAAGGCAAAGCAGGTGTCCTACTGGCATGTGATCTTAGTGTTTCTGGTATAAGCTGAGATCTTTACATTGCATATGCGCTTTTACTTTAGATACTATTTTTGGATTTACCTACCACATATTTTTTGATTTTAGCTGCACGCCATTTCAAAGGGGACTGGAAACGAAACAAATTATTTAGGAGCGGGAGTGAAGTTGGCACACATGCCTCAATGGTGCAAATCTACAATCACCATGTGATATGAAATGACAAATCTGTGATGTTTGAGAAGGTCTCAACAGGCACAAATCCTTAGAAGACAATATCACCTCTAGCAAACATCATGAGAAATAACTGTTGTCGCATCCACAATCATCTTAAAAACTATTATAGTTGTATTGCATAATTTTCTTCCTACAAGTGGAGGGAGAAAATATTAAGGAGACCCATGGATAGGAAACCACATTTGTAAGGAGGCTATGACTATAAAATGAATGGATAAAAGATGGAATTCATAATGAGAAAAGCAGATCTCAATTCTTTTAAAAAGCACCTATGCATATATGCCTAAAATGAAATTGCATAGGCTTGTATAAAACCACCTGCAGCAAAATCATTGCAATTAAATGTATGGGGGAACTTGCCCCTGAATATTATATAATTTATAAAGAGACCTATGTCAGGCACATCATGTCAAAGCCCTATTTCTCCTTTTTTATGATGCCAATTTTCTCCAGACTAATAAACATTACATATACCAAAAACATGCAAAACTAAGGGCAAGAAAACAAACGGTTATATTACTTAAATATTTAACTGTTAAATCTGCAATTGGTGGGATGGTCTTTTTCATTTACTAGTTTGTTACCAGAAATAAGCAAACCAATTTAAAAGTTGTCCATATTTTATTACACTCCCTCAAGCTGTCTCTAACCTATGGTACCTTGTAGTACAGTGCTCTCGTCTCACTAAATTGTCTTCTCCATGGGTCTTTAACTTTTCGACTTCTGTGAACCCCCACTGAACTGGAATCCAGCCTATCCAGGGACCTCCTTCTAAGCAATTTTTACAATTTGAACCTCAAAACAATACTAAAAAATACAGAAGCAAGTATACATCAAATAAACAAATTATGAAATTATAAATTCCCTAACAAAATATAATAATATAATAATGTTCTTTTTTAACCATAGCAATTTCTATAAATTTTCAGGCATAGAAGCCTCACAATAATATTGCATACACTTTGAAAGTACATCTCTTGGATAGAGTCATTCCGCACCCTACAATATGTATGCTTCCAGATAGTCACCAAAGTGTATCTTGCTGTGAAAGTGAAAACATTCATCTGGCTTCAAACAGAAATTTACAACCAGTAAATAAAACGGAAACAGAGGTAATCCCCGACCCCCATCCCTGTTGGGCACCTCATCTTTCTGATCCCCAACAAGTGCTTAACTAATCAGAATAGATGCCTTATCTTTACCCACAAAACAATGCTATTGTAACCTTCCGCCTACAAAAAGAAGAGAGGAGGCACAGTTCTCATATATATAATTGTTGCCACAATTCTATAAACCCATCGACAATACCAAAGTCTCACAGATCCAAGTGAAATGATATCATGCATTCCACAATTTCAAAGTTTTTAACCGTGGCGGGAGAGCGGAAGCTGACATTCCATCTGACAAAAAGGCAATCTCCGGGCACCAAATAGCATGGAATTTCAGTTTCCCCCCATCAAATCTATCAACAACTTCTGCATGGTTATGAGGTTCCACAAAAGTGTGCACCACATTGGGACGGGTTTTGGGCGGAGGGTAGGAGATTACTTTCTTCCAATATGAGTCTACTGTGGTTTTTGTAACCTCCTACAAGCAATGCCCTATGATTATCCTACCTGCCTTGTACCAATATTTAAACATAGATGTCCACAACCCAGCAGTACAGTAGGGGTATCTAGAGGGATCTGCTATCTAGCCAAAACTGGGTGATTTGTGGGCATTACCACCATATGTGTTTCATGTCTCCAGTGGCATCGCAGCCCCTCCAACATTTAGGACTGGGTAAAAATGGCATAGTTTAGCAGGGTAGCAATACCAATCTAGCAATAGCTTATAATGAGCATCCCTCCCCGGGATGCTGAACATACTTCAGTGGAGATCAGTCCCTACCTTTAGACATTGTTTATCAGTAAGCATCACCTCTGCCAAGGCCTCCCACCGAATACGCTGGTGGTTGTTGCCACCTGGTTGAGCCTCTATAAGAGGGGTGAAAATCTGTGAAAATATGCCTTGTGAGCCCGTAATTCATCTCCCAAACTGTTCGAAGGGGTGGGTTCTGTAGTAGCTTCCTCTGTCCGCCCAGGGTACATTACCTAGTTGTGTAATTGAATGTAGTGAAATCTCTCTGTCTCTGCCTCTCTAAAATACGACTTACACTCTTCAAACGTTTTAATCTCTCCATTGCTAAATAAATCCATTATCATCAGCATCACATTCCCGCCTTGCCCAAAAAGGATCTGGGGATAAAACAAAGGTGAATGCAGGGTTAAAGTGTGTAGGTGTGTGTGGTGACAGCAGTGTAGTCACCTGCAGTCTTCCTGTCACTGTATCCCTAACTGAGAGTGGCATAGCCATGGAATTGATAAGTATACATTTGATGAGCAATCAATTTTAGGTTTCCACATAATATTCCACAGCGAGGAGCCTGCAAAAAGCCATACCCATATGGAGCCTTAACTTCTCTGATTCTCACAAGCTCCATTCTGAGATCATTATCAGCTGAGCTGCTTGATAGTATGTTTTAAGCTAATAGTGCCAACATCCCCCCTCTCCCCTCACCCCGCAGCAACAGGTCAGCAGTGTTTTGTAGTACTTTTACCAGTAGTTACCACAGTCCCATATGAAATATCCCATTCCTCCCCCTCAAAGCAATATATCAGCAATCTCCATGACATTTAACTCTGGCACATGGCATGTAGCAGAGAGCCACCCAGGCCTCCTCACACACTGGGTCCCACTCACAGACTATGGATTATTCAGTGATTAAGGACTCCTGAAAGCTCCACAGTCCGATTCAAGCAATATGAAGTCAAGATCTCTGTATAAGCAGAACTATTATAGCAAGGTTTAGTGAGGCATATATTGAAGCTCATGCTTTAGCTGGGCTCGTCGTCCCCCATGTGACTTGACAGGGCAGTCTCTAATCCAGTTTGTTTAATGCTTGAGATCCAAAACTGTCTGCCAGATTTCTCCCATTGCTTTTCTTCATGGTTTCATCCAGAGACAGTCCAAAGATCTCTTTCCCCTCCTGGACACTCGATATTTGCTGTGCCATGTTTAGGAATTCAGTGCGCAGGCCAAGTGGATATAACCACTGATATCGTATTTTATCCTGGTGTAACTTGTAGGTGATAACCCTTAGTTGTTGGTGGCGGGACAATGTCGCCAGTACTATGCCCTGAAATGTGGTACATTCAATGTCTTTGGGCCTTATAATGAGTTTGGCGGTGCGGGGGTGGGACCGCCTCGTTCCTACACCGCCAAACCTATGTAGGAACTGCCCGCCAGATCAGGAGTTTTCTCCTGGTCTGTCAGGGGGTTCTTTGGCATTCCCAGGGTGGTGCCTATGAAATAGGCACTGCAATGGGAATGTCAAAGGCAGTACTTGCATGGCATGGACTGGTGTAGTCCATGCCATGCAGATACTGGTCTGCATGCACACAGGGGGTACATGGTGTGCTCAACTGTGTGCTCCACAAGGTATTGGGAAACCAGGGGGTCCTGTAGGGCCCCTATTGTTTCCTCACTGCCACACTTTCATGGCAGTCATTCCGACATGAAAAGTGTAGCAGTGAGGAAACTCGTAATATGCTTGGCCGGGCTGCAGTGGCCCTGCCAAGCATATTGTGACCTCAAGACTGCTGCGCCACCGCCATGGTCTGAATAGAGCGGTCAAAAGACTACCACCACAGTGCCCCAGAGAGTCTGGCAGTCCATGGATGTTGAGACGCGTAATTAGCCCCTTTGTGTTTGACCGTATCAATGCCTCTGGCCACTGAAAATAATGGAACGTGACTAGAATGTCTCTCAGTCGTCAGGCATTCTATAAGGGGAGCCCATCCAGCCTGTGGTCTCAATCAAGCTGGATTTTAGTCTGGTCTTTTTTTTTGCAGAGTTTTAAATAGCGCAAACTTGACCTCAATCCGAATCGGGTATCAGAGCACTTTACATAGCACCAGTTATGTTACATGAGAACACACATTCATTTTTGTTAGGCACAGAGAGATTAAGTGATTTGCCCAGAATCACAGAATGTTTAGCGTCATTACCGAGACTCGAACCCAGTTCCCCAGGTCCGAGGTCGAACCCACTAGCCGTTAGGCCAACTTCTCTCCCCTGCTTTCAGTAGGCTTGATATAAGAGCTTCAACAAACTGGCATCAGCCCGAGCTCTTCACTCCTCATGGAGGCCACAGATCCTTATATTCTCCCTTTAAAATCGATTTTCCAAGCCTTCCTGCTTGAGAGCCACAGCTTCAGGTTTCAAGTTGTAGGGTGTTCACTTTTTGAATGAGATAGCGATTTGCATCTTCCAGTTATTGGATCTTTCCCTCTGATTTCACTACTCTAATGCCTGCAGAATTGATTTTGTAGTGATGTGTGGGGATAATCTCATTAAGGTCTGAGCAGAGGGTCACCGGTTTCCTGGCCAGGATGGGCTTGATTCTCTGATGTAGTTCAGCTTTAAATGTATGAAGGGTGTCTATCATGTCTGCCTTTGTGATAACCATTGTTGAAGACAGACACATCGGCACAGCACCTGAAGGTGAAGGAGGTGTCCCCATCGAGTGTGATTCAAACAAATTCTTCACAGATTTTTTAGATGATTTAATTGCCCATACTCGGCAGCATGGCAACAACCTGAGGCCCACCCCGTGCCTACGCACCAGAAGTGCCATGTGCCTGGGGTCTGTCGAGGGAACAAGCGCAGCAAAATGTACAGTTTTTCAAAGCTCCCTACGTGACAGCTCAACCTAGACCAGTCCCACTCTCTGGGCCTAGTGCACACTCCTCAACCCTTTCCAAGGAACCAATGAGCACTCTAACCAGGTCCTCACTACCTGAGGTAAGGCAAAGCCCTGATTCAACTTTCTCCCATCGCCATCCACACAGAGTCCAGTAAGCAGTCTCCGATCTTACAAAGTTCTCTTTTAGCCCCAATTTTGAGAAGGCTGACAGTGATCAATCCTTAATCACATCTTTCATCACGCCTGAGGCCTTCTTCCACTCAGCACAAGTCTTTCCAGGAGCCAGCACTCGCAGACTCTGAGCAGCTGATTCAGTTATCCTGTGGGGAGAAGGGATTCCAAGCACCCGCATTCTTCACCTATCTCATGGTAGCCCATCAAACACTCCACAACGGGTCGCATGTGTAATGGAGCCTCACTCTCCACCCTCCCCTCTTTACAGCAGAGTTGCTCATAGGTCCCACTTCAAGAGCCCGTCTGTGGCTCTAGGATCCAGCCGCTCTCATTGACCTCCAGCACTCATTGACCTCACTGCTGTCCCTGGGAGTGGACATCCAACCAAGGGATCTGTGGAGCCCCTACGGCACAGCACACGGCGTCTATCTCATTAGGCGAGCTCCTCCTCAACCCTGGGTGCCATTTAGCCACCTCGAAGTCGAGTAGATTGCAAGCCCAATCCGTCATTGTCCAGGCCACAACGACATGGTCAAGTGCCCCTGGCACTTAGATCCCCGATGTTAGTCTGCTGCCTGTGGGGTGATAAATCCCTGTTCATCTCTGCCCGGGCCCAGGGAAAGTCCCGGTAGAGCTAAGTATGGGCGGTCATCGTGGAACACGTCCGGGCCACACCTCAAAATATTAATGGGAATAATGAATATTTTCAAAATATAGTTTTCCTTATTAGACTCTCATTAGACTGCAGCATATCATTTTGCCTGTTTTGCTCCTAATGCATGATATCTTTTTATCGGTGCATACCAGTATTTAAATTGAGCCTCCAGCCGTGCATTATCTATTCCTTTTGTTGTACATGCTCAGCTCTCATGAATCAAACTAAGGATACCCACATTATTTTTACCACAAATTTAAAATTCATTAAAATTTACATATTGTTTCAACATTTTCTGTTTTACTTTTTGCTTTGTTAGGGATATAGGATGTACTAATCCATTAATATTATTTATTTTTCTAAACAGTCACTCTGAGTATGTTTGGAAGACTCCCATGGGTCCATGGACCTCAACTGAAGAACCGCTGCTCTACACAAATTCCAATAGGTTGGTGGATATCTTTTTTCTATCTGACTCCTGGCATAGTTAGCGTTTTAATTGTTGCCAAAATCATTTTTGTATGTATCTACAAAATAAACTTCATGCTTATCTGAAGAAACTATAACTTGTGCCTTTAAGTAACTTTGGGTTACAAGTTATAGTTTCTTAACATACGTATTACTATTAGTATCACTATAGCTGCTGAATATCTGTGGTTTTGTATGGGTAAAACTTCAATCTAACTATAACATCTCTGTAACCTTTGGTTTCTTCAGAGTAATATACATATATATATATATTTATTCTTCACCAAATTGCCCTCAGCTTTAGGAAAGCACTCAACAGTGCCCTGCCATCCAGCTCTTTGCTCCGGACTGCCTCCACGTTTCACTGTGATTAATGATGCCGACGCGTTTCGATGTAAAAACATCTTCTTCCTGGGCTGCTCAAATGAAACTCGAGGCTTGCATTCCTCATTTCCGGCTCTTTTATTGAATCAAACCCCCCCAGGTGAGCGTAGCTAAGTGCAAAGTCAACTGGTGATTTCTGGGGCTTGAAGTCCGTAATGCAAGCATCAATATTCTTTTAGTAAGTTCGAGTCTGCATTTGATTTAATGCTTCTATTTCATACTCTAGTGAGTGGTGTCACGTTTAGCAATCCAATTTCATGAGGAGCACTGTGCCGCCCCGTCCCAACAGTGTAAGACATCAGCCTCACCCATCTGGCGATAGCGTTTCTCTTCCCAGTAGGTGATGGTGCTTCCCCCACGGCCAGGCTGCCGTGCGTAATGTTCTTCACCAAATTGCCCTCAGCTTTAGGAAAGCACTTGACAGTGCCCTGCCATCCAGCTCTTTGCTCCGGACTGCCTCCACGTTTCACTGTGATTAATGATGCCGACGCGTTTCGATGTAAAAACATTTTCTTCCTGGGCTGCTCAAATGAAACTCGAGGATTGCATTCCTCATTTCCGGCTCTTTTATTGAATCAAACCCCCCCAGGTGAGCGTAGCTAAGTGCAAAGTCAACTGGTGATTTCTGGGGCTTGAAGTCCGTAATGCAAGCATCAATATTCTTTTAGTAAGTTCGAGTCTGCATTTGATTTAATGCTTCTATTTCATACTCTAGTGAGTGGTGTCACGTTTAGCAATCCAATTTCATGAGGAGCACTGTGCCGCCCCGTCCCAACAGTGTAAGACATCAGCTTCACCCATCTGGCGATAGCGTTTCTCTTCCCAGTAGGTGATGGTGCTTCCCCCACGGCCAGGCTGCCGTGCGTAATGTTCTTCACCAAATTGCCCTCAGCTTTAGGAAAGCACTCGACAGTGCCCTGCCATCCAGCTCTTTGCTCCGGACTGCCTCCACGTTTCACTGTGATTAATGATGCCGACGCGTTTCGATGTAAAAACATCTTCTTCCTGGGCTGCTCAAATGAAACTCGAGGCTTGCATTCCTCATTTCCGGCTCTTTTATTGAACCAAACCCCGCCAGGTGAGCGTAGCTAAGTGCAAAGTCAACTGGTGATTTCTGGGGCTTGAAGTCCGTAATGCAAGCATCAATATTCTTTTAGTAAGTTCGAGTCTGCATTTGATTTAATGCTTCTATTTCATACTCTAGTGAGTGGTGTCACGTTTAGCAATCCAATTTCATTAGGAGCACTGTGCCGCCCCGTCCCAACAGTGTAAGACATCAGCCTCACCCATCTGGCGATAGCGTTTCTCTTCCCAGTAGGTGATGGTGCTTCCCCCACGGCCAGGCTGCCGTGCGTAATGTTCTTCACCAAATTGCCCTCAGCTTTAGGAAAGCACTCGACAGTGCCCTGCCATCCAGCTCTTTGCTCCGGACTGCCTCCACGTTTCACTGTGATTAATGATGCCGACGCGTTTCGATGTAAAAACATCTTCTTCCTGGGCTGCTCAAATGAAACTCGAGGCTTGCATTCCTCATTTCCGGCTCTTTTATTGAATCAAACCCCCCCAGGTGAGCGTAGCTAAGTGCAAAGTCAACTGGTGATTTCTGGGGCTTGAAGTCCGTAATGCAAGCATCAATATTCTTTTAGTAAGTTCGAGTCTGCATTTGATTTAATGCTTCTATTTCATACTCTAGTGAGTGGTGTCACGTTTAGCAATCCAATTTCATGAGGAGCACTGTGCCGCCCCGTCCCAACAGTGTAAGACATCAGCCTCACCCATCTGGCGATAGCGTTTCTCTTCCCAGTAGGTGATGGTGCTTCCCCCACGGCCAGGCTGCCGTGCGTAATGTTCTTCACCAAATTGCCCTCAGCTTTAGGAAAGCACTCGACAGTGCCCTGCCATCCAGCTCTTTGCTCCGGACTGCCTCCACGTTTCACTGTGATTAATGATGCCGACGCGTTTCGATGTAAAAACATCTTCTTCCTGGGCTGCTCAAATGAAACTCGAGGCTTGCATTCCTCATTTCCGGCTCTTTTATTGAATCAAACCCCCCCAGGTGAGCGTAGCTAAGTGCAAAGTCAACTGGTGATTTCTGGGGCTTGAAGTCCGTAATGCAAGCATCAATATTCTTTTAGTAAGTTCGAGTCTGCATTTGATTTAATGCTTCTATTTCATACTCTAGTGAGTGGTGTCACGTTTAGCAATCCAATTTCATGAGGAGCACTGTGCCGCCCCGTCCCAACAGTGTAAGACATCTGCCTCACCCATCTGGCGATAGCGTTTCTCTTCCCAGTAGGTGATTGTGCTTCCCCCACGGCCAGGCTGCCGTGCGTAATGTTCTTCACCAAATTGCCCTCAGCTTTAGGAAAGCACTCGACAGTGCCCTGCCTTCCAGCTCTTTGCTCCGGACTGCCTCCACGTTTCACTGTGATTAATGATGCTGACGCGTTTCGATGTAAAAACATCTTCTTCCTGGGCTGCTCAAATGAAACTCGAGGCTTGCATTCCTCATTTCCGGCTCTTTTATTGAGACAAACCCCCCCAGGTGACCGGTTGCAGTGGCGAGGATTCACCGACGAAACAAAGTTTGGAGATACCACTTGGTGTTTTGGCAGTCCTTTCACTTGCCGGCTCTAACGGAGGACTTCAACGCCCAGCATGCAACGGCTCTGAAGGAGAGCGCGAGACACCTTACACCTGTGAGGAGAGGGAGTGGCGAGTTGATCACATGATCAGGAGTAACTTTAACATCGCCATAACTGACCCTGGGAGCAGTGAGAAGGCAGCAGAGACGGGCACTGAAGAGGCCAATCCATGGCTGAAACGCGTCTGCCCTAAGGTCTCAGGGACATCTATTGCTAACGCGAAGAAATCAATAAATCTGCTACTTATTCCCCCGGAGCTGTGTCACACTCTTTCTTGAGTAAGAGAGAATCAGGTTTCATGTTTACCAGCTTGCAGGTGCTGGCCCCGTGACACGCCCTCTCGGTTTGGAGAGACGCGGCTTACCTGCAATCTTTGGATGGATTGTTATCCGCGTCTCCCCCCCGGTGCTGGACCCCCACTTGGAGGAAACTGACTCATGGGGAGAGAGGAGGCAAATATGCATTGCCTGAGAAGGGAGGAAAAGAACAGATTTAACTTCAAATCCGGTTGCAGTGGCGAGGATTCACCGACCAAACAAAGTTTGGAGACACCACTTGGTGTTTTGGCAGTCCTTTCACTTGACGGGCTCTAACGGAGGACTTCAACGCCCAGCATGCAATGGCTCTGAAGGAGAGCGCAAGACACCTTACACCTGTGAGGAGAGGGAGTGGCGAGTTGATCACATGATCAGGAGTAACTTTAACATCGCCATAACTGACCCTGGGAGCAGTGAGAAGGCAGCAGAGACGGGCACTGAAGAGGCCAATCCATGGCTGAAACGCGTCTGCCCTAAGGTCTCAGGGACATCTATTGCTAACGCGAAGAAATCAATAAATCTGCTACTTATTCCCCCGGAGCTGTGTCACACTCTTTCTTGAGTAAGAGAGAATCAGGTTTCATGTTTACCAGCTTGCAGGTGCTGGCCCCGTGACACGCCCTCTCGGTTTGGAGAGACGCGGCTTACCTGCAATCTTTGGATGGATTGTTATCCGCGTCTCCCCCCCGGTGCTGGACCCCCACTTGGAGGAAACTGACTCATGGGGAGAGAGGAGGCAAATATGCGTTGCCTGAGAAGGGAGGAAAAGAACAGATTTAACTTCAAATCCGGTTGCAGTGGCGAGGATTCACCGACCAAACAAAGTTTGGAGACACCACTTGGTGTTTTGGCAGTCCTTTCACTTGACGGGCTCTAACGGAGGACTTCAACGCCCAGCATGCAATGGCTCTGAAGGAGAGCGCAAGACACCTTACACCTGTGAGGAGAGGGAGTGGCGAGTTGATCACATGATCAGGAGTAACTTTAACATCGCCATAACTGACCCTGGGAGCAGTGAGAAGGCAGCAGAGACGGGCACTGAAGAGGCCAATCCATGGCTGAAACGCGTCTGCCCTAAGGTCTCAGGGACATCTATTGCTAACGCGAAGAAATCAATAAATCTGCTACTTATTCCCCCGGAGCTGTGTCACACTCTTTCTTGAGTAAGAGAGAATCAGGTTTCATGTTTACCAGCTTGCAGGTGCTGGCCCCGTGACACGCCCTCTCGGTTTGGAGAGACGCGGCTTACCTGCAATCTTTGGATGGATTGTTATCTGCGTCTCCCCCCCGGTGCTGGACCCCCACTTGGAGGAAACTGACTCATGGGGAGAGAGGAGGCAAATATGCGTTGCCTGAGAAGGGAGGAAAAGAACAGATTTAACTTCAAATCCGGTTGCAGTGGCGAGGATTCACCGACCAAACAAAGTTTGGAGACACCACTTGGTGTTTTGGCAGTCCTTTCACTTGACGGGCTCTAACGGAGGACTTCAACGCCCAGCATGCAACGGCTCTGAAGGAGAGCGCGAGACACCTTACACCTGTGAGGAGAGGGAGTGGCGAGTTGATCACATGATCAGGAGTAACTTTAACATCGCCATAACTGACCCTGGGAGCAATGAGAAGGCAGCAGAGATGGGCACTGAAGAGGCCAATCCATGGCTGAAACGCGTCTGCCCTAAGGTCTCAGGGACATCTATTGCTAACGCGAAGAAATCAATAAATCTGCTACTTATTCCCCCGGAGCTGTGTCACACTCTTTCTTGAGTAAGAGAGAATCAGGTTTCATATTTACCAGCTTGCACGTGCTGGCCCCGTGACACGCCCTCTCGGTTTGGAGAGACGCGGCTTACCTGCAATCTTTGGATGGATTGTTATCCGCGTCTCCCCCCCGGTGCTGGACCCCCACTTGGAGGAAACTGACTCATGGGGAGAGAGGAGGCAAATATGCGTTGCCTGAGAAGGGAGGAAAAGAACAGATTTAACTTCAAATCCGGTTGCAGTGGCGAGGATTCACCAACCAAACAAAGTTTGGAGACACCACTTGGTGTTTTGGCAGTCCTTTCACTTGACGGGCTCTAACGGAGGACTTCAACGCCCAGCATGCAACGGCTCTGAAGGAGAGCGCGAGACACCTTACACCTGTGAGGAGAGGGAGTGGCGAGTTGATCACATGATCAGGAGTAACTTTAACATCGCCATAACTGACCCTGGGAGCAGTGAGAAGGCAGCAGAGACGGGCACTGAAGAGGCCAATCCATGGCTGAAACGCGTCTGCCCTAAGGTCTCAGGGACATCTATTGTTAACGCGAAGAAATCAATAAATCTGCTACTTATTCCCCCGGAGCTGTGTCACACTCTTTCTTGAGTAAGAGAGAATCAGGTTTCATGTTTACCAGCTTGCAGGTGCTGGCCCCGTGACACGCCCTCTCGGTTTGGAGAGACGTGGCTTACCTGCAATCTTTGGATGGATTGTTATCCGCGTCTCCCCCCCGGTGCTAGACCCCCACTTGGAGGAAACTGACTCATGGGGAGAGAGGAGGCAAATATGCGTTGCCTGAGAAGGGAGGAAAAGAACAGATTTAACTTCAAATCCGGTTGCAGTGGCGAGGATTCACCGACCAAACAAAGTTTGGATACACCACTTGGTGTTTTGGCAGTCCTTTCACTTGACGGGCTCTAACGGAGGACTTCAACGCCCAGCATGCAACGGCTCTGAAGGAGAGCGCGAGACACCTTACACCTGTGAGGAGAGGGAGTGGCGAGTTGATCACATGATCAGGAGTAACTTTAACATCGCCATAACTGACCCTGGGAGCAGTGAGAAGGCAGCAGAGACGGGCACTGAAGAGGCCAATCCATGGCTGAAACGCGTCTGCCCTAAGGTCTCAGGGACATCTATTGCTAACGCGAAGAAATCAATAAATCTGCTACTTATTTCCCCGGAGCTGTGTCACACTCTTTCTTGAGTAAGAGAGAATCAGGTTTCATATATATATATATATATATATATATATATATATATATATATATATATATATATATATATATATATATTACCTACTGGCGGTCGCCAGTAGGTAGTTATAGTTAGGACCATGTTTCCATAGGAAATCCGCAACATTCAATTTTGAATAACTTTTGCGCCGGTTGACGAATCCTTGCGAATTTTTCAAAATAGGTGGGGCGCTACGCTCCGCTCCTACCCTGAAAGTCTCGGGGGGATTCGTCAAGCGGGGGCTGAGATAAAAGGGGGGTCCCAAAACGCGTTTTTCCATGCATTTTTCCATAGGACCTTTAGACACAGCTACAGCCCGAACGGCTGAACAGAATTACTTGAAATTTGGCAGAGAGGTAGTCCTCAGGTCAAGGAAGTGCCTTTTGTAGGTTTGGTGTAAATCTGTTCAGTAGATTCTGAGAAAATAGCCTTTAAATCAATATATATATCTGAGCCAGCTTACGGTGCGCTTACGGTGCGCTTACCGTACGCGTACGGTGGCGTGCGCGAGCGCGATTCTGATTGGCCCTTAGATCTTAGTAAACATTCGAATCGGTCGAAACCAGGAAGCGGCGGCCGCCATTTTCTCTCTCGCACTCTGAGGGGGGAGCTGATAAACAAATGCCAAAAACATATAAAGGGGCTGTTTAGACAGCGCCCAAGCACATAACCATATTAGTTGAGTCTTCAAAGATCCCCCAAGGCAAAAAACGGTAATTTTTTATTTTTCGAAAATTTCGCCGATTACGCTTACCGTACGCTTACCGTACGCGTACGGTAAAAAATTTTTTTTAAAAAAAAATCCACACTCTCTCCACCCCGTGTGCAAATGGTGGCCGAAGGCCACCATTTGTGCATGGCGTATTAGAGCACAGCATTTCCCCAAAAGATTTCAACAGAGAACCTATCACAAGGAAGCGCATAATATGTCCTCCATGTGCGCACGGTGCGCGAAGCGCATCGTGCGTACATGGCCCATCTAGCGTAACGTGGGCACGCGGTGCACGGCACTAACTGCGTAAAGTGGGCGCGCGGTGCGGACATGTGTGAAACCTATGGTTTTTTCAGTGAATTTGCAAGGTTTTTTAAATGCTAATTCCTAACTATAACGTGTGTGAAACCTATGGTTTTTTCAGTGAATATATATATATATATTATCTGCTGGCGGTCACCAATAGATAGTTATAGTTAGGACCGTGTTTCCATAGGAAATCTCAAAATTCTATTTTGAAGAACTTTGGCGCCGGGTGACGAATTTTCGTGAATTTTTCAAAACTAATGGGGCGCTCCGCTCAGCTCCTACCCTGAAAGTCTCGGGGGGATTCGTCAAGCAGGGGCCGGGAAAAAAGGGGGGGTCCCAAAACGCGTTTTCCCCATGCATTTTCCCATAGGACCTTTAGTCGAAGGTACAGCCCGAACAGCTGAACAGAATTACTTGAAATTTGGCAGAGAGGCAGTCCTCAGGTCAGGGATGTGCCTTTTGCATATATGGAGTCAATCTGTTCAGTAGTTCCTGAGAAAATTGCAGTTAAAAGCACATACATATCTATAGCTGCGCACCGTGCGCGCACCGTGCGCGCACCCTAACGTGCACAAGCGTAATTCTGATTGGTTGTTACATGTCAGTCAACGTTCGAATCGGTCGAAATCAGGAAGTGTCGGCCGCCATTTTGTTTGTTTTCAGTGTGAGAGTGGAAAAGGAAGGTGGCGAACGTGAAAGGGGGCAGGGTAGAGAGTTCCTGACCCCCTAGCCTTTGTCAGGAGGTCCCTGAAGGACCCCGAAGGCAGAAAAAAACATTAATTTTTTTTTTTTTAAATCGCGGGGGTGCGTGCACGGTGAAAAACCATAAACAAAAAAAAGTATTTTATTGAAAAATAAATATATAAAAAAAATATTAATACATACATAACTTAGCATTTAAAAAAACGTACAAATTCACTGAAAAAACCATAGGTTTCTCACACGTTATAGTTAGGAATTAGCATTTAAAAAACCTTGCAAATTCACTTAAAAAACCATAGGTTTCACACATGTTATAATTAGGTGGATATTTCACTCGTAAAAAACCAACGAAATTCCACCGTTATAGTTAGTTCAGAAAACTATAACTCGCGCGCCCGCAATCCTCTGCTCATGACTTCACATATTACATCACTCATGACATGGTCAGTGGCATCACTCTTGACATCACTGATGACATCATCCTTGTGATAGGGTGGCGGTCGCGCGAGTTATTGTTATCTGAACTAACTATAACGGTGGAATTTCGTTGGTTTTTTACGAGTGAAATATCCACCTAACTATAACATGTGTGAAACCTATGGTTTTTGAAGTGAATTTGCAAGGTTTTTTAAATGCTCAGATGTTCAGATAACTATAACTCGCGTGACCGCCACTCTATCACAAGGATGATGTCATCAGGGATGTCAAGAGTGATGCCACTGACCATGTCATGAGTGGCATCACTCTTGACATCCCTGACATCCCTGACATCACTATGTATTAAGCAGCGCCATAAGGGGGCGTGGAATTGAGCATATATATGTGGTGTTGCGACCGGAAACAGCACGTATCCTTTTCCGGTGGAAGCCTCTGATGAAGAAAGGATTAACTTTTGAAACGCGTCAGGCTATGTACGACGGAATCGCTGCCAAACGGAATTGACGGATGGGATACAATCCGTACCTTCAATAAAGGCTTGTAACCTTACGCTGGTGTTTGAGTGCTGCTTTTGCTTGGGCAAACTTTGGAGCGTTTTATATATATATATATATATATATATATATATATATATTCACTGAAAAAACCATGGGTTTCACACACGTTATAGTTAGGAATTAGCATTTAAAAAACCTTAGAAATTCACTGAAAAAACCATAGGTTTCACACACGTTATAGTTAGGAATTAGCATTTAAAAAACCTTAGAAATTCAGTGAAAAAACCATAGGTTTCACACATGTTATAGTTAGCTGGACATTTTACTCGTAAAAAACCAATGAAATTGCCCCGTTATAGTTAGTTCAGCTAACTATAACTCGCGCGCCCGCAATGCACTGCTGATGACGTCACATATTACATCACTCATGACATGGTCAGTGACATCACTCATGACATCACTGATGACATCTCAAATGACATCACTGATGACATCACTGATGACATCATCCAGTGAATGTGTGTTTTTCTGAAAATTAAATATGTTTTATATATGTGTATCTCAAGGTCGATGGAAGAATAAATGGGTATATAAGTGTCTAAATGGATGATTTGTTTTTGAAAAATTGATTGTGTTACTGACTGATTAAGTGTATCTCTCACTTTGTGTATAAGTGGCTGCATGGGTTGGTGAGTAGCTACATGGGTGTCTATATAGGTTATTAGTTGTTTTTTTGAGTATCAGTCTGAGTGTCTGTATGGTACGGTGGGGGGTATTACGTAGTGCATAGATGCATGAATGAGTGACTCACTGTTTGTATGTGTTGAAGACAGCATGTGTGCAGGACTGTATGTGTGGATGAGTGTGTGTATGGGTGTGTTATTGAGTGAATGACTGTCTCAATAGTGTCTTCAGGAGTAACTACATATGTTTTTAACTAGTATATGTGACTATTGGTGTAGAGTATATGTGAGAGGGAGAGATTGAAAGAGTTCCTGTATGAATAAGTATGTGTTTCTATAAGTGATTGTTTAAAAGACTAAGTATGTGTAAGTTTCCGTAGAAGTAAGTATGGTGGTGTGTGTATTACTGTATATGCAAGTAAATGTATGTTTTATTCTTTATTAGCATGAGTGACTATGTGTGTGAGTAACTCTATGGATGAGTGGCATTGTGTAACAGGATGTATAGATGTATGAGTACATATGATGAGTGAGTACATGTATGAGTGACTGTATAGGACTGTTGGTGAATGAGTGGATGTGTATGTGGATCTTAGAATTACTGAAGAGGTTGTTGTAACTGGTATTGGTATGTCCATTGTTTTGAAATTTTTAGTCTCTATTTTTGAATGTGTGTATCAAAGCTTATATTAAGGTGAGAGGAGGTCTGCCACTCTATCACAAGGATGATGTCATCAGTGATGTCATCAGTGATGCCATTTGAGATGTCATCAGTGATGTCATGAGTGATGTCACTGACCATGTCATGAGTGATGTAATATGTGATGTCATCAGCAGTGCATTGCGGGCGCGCGAGTTATAGTTAGCTGAACTAACTATAACGGGGCAATTTCATTGGTTTTTTACGAGTAAAATGTCCAGCTAACTATAACATGTGTGAAACCTATGGTTTTTTCACTGAATTTCTAAGGTTTTTTAAATGCTAATTCCTAACTATAACGTGTGTGAAACCTATGGTTTTTTCAGTGAATTTCTAAGGTTTTTTAAATGCTAATTCCTAACTATAACGTGTGTGAAACCCATGGTTTTTTCAGTGAATTTGCAAGGTTTTTTAAATGCTAATTCCTTACTATAACGTGTGTGAAACCCATGGTTTTTTCAGTGAATTTGCAAGGTTTTTTAAATGCTATTTTTTTCTTTTTTTCTTCATTTTTTTCAAACATATTTTTATTTTAATTTTCTTATCTTTTATAAAGACTATGCTTAAATTTTTAAAATCCTTAAATATATTAAATATATATATTTTTTAAAATAAACATGTAAAATGTATTTCCAGATTTTTTTTTTTTTTTTTTTTTTTTTTTTTATAGTACGCGTACCGTAAGCTCACGGTAAGCGTACGGTTTACGCAACGTCCGTAATCTATCTACGCTGCTTGCGCATAGTTACGTACTTTGCGTAGCCGCGCGTACTGCGCGTGGGACGCGTGCGCGCTTACGCAACACGCGCACGTTACGCGGAAGTGCCGGGAAATGACTGTTATGCGCATGCGCGCAAGCGCGTGTCTTTTTTACGCGCACGCGTACTTTTTGCCGTAAGCGTACCGTAAGCGTACCGTAAGCGTACGGTAGGTCATGTGATCTTGAAACACAACTTTTGATTGGTTGAAACTACTTTCAGTTCTAGAACTCTCCTACACCACACCCATTCCCCTCATTTCTGCTTGTGATCCCTTGGGAGAAGGAGCTGGTTTGTCTTTGGGATACGATGGCAGAACAGCAGAGCTCTTCTGAGAGTGAGGCTAGCACCAGCAGCACTGTCTTGAGGCAGAGAGCGAGGAAAGTAAAGCCTTCTTACGTTTGGGAGTATTTTACTTTTCCAGAAGGCCAGCAAAAGGTGAATGCACCCTTAGTTACTTGCAAGCTGTGTAAGCGTGTACTTTCTAGAGGTAATCCTAACAGGAAGTATTCCTTTGGGAATCACACCATGAAGAGACACCTCCAGGAAGTACACAGAAGGACACATGGTCATCTTTTTGGAGGTAACTCTTCAGAAAGACGAGCCAGTACATCCACAGCAGCTCAGCCTGGACCATCACCTGCAGGGCTTACTCCTTCTTCTGCAGGTCAGGTGAGCCCTTCATCTGTGGGGGGAGAATCTCCTTTTGCTGGCCCTCTGGAAATGAACCTTCGATTTCGGAAGGTTGATATTCATTGCACATTTTGTAAAGGTCTAATTTGTCATAGGGAGACCAGTGTTTCCCTAGTGAACAACAAAATAGATCAGCACATTTGTAGCTTTGAATGATTTTCCCATGCTTCCTTTCCTCTGTCCCTGCATGAACACAACGGTTCTTTTAAGAGCCAACCTTATCTTCCATCTTTTTTTTACTTGTTTTTAAAAACTTTTTTTTTTTTTTTTTTACCGTACGCGTACGGTAAGCGTACCTTTTTTTTATTTTTTAAAAAAAAACACTAAAAATCATTTATCACATTATAAAGTCCTTGAGAGACTACAATTTTTATTATTGACTTACCATACTCACTCAAAAAAAAATTTATTCATTTGTTTTTTTAAAAAATAGTTTTTAAAATGGTTGTAGTTTCCGAAAATTTTCTATATCGATCTGAAAATAAAGAAAAAAGTATTAATATTTTTAAACCATTTAATAATACAGTACACATATTTACATTTTTTACCAAAAAATATTTTTGCCTTATTTTTGCTGTTTTCAGAATAAATTGCATTTCACTATTAATTGTGAAAGCAATTGCATTCAGCCTTAGTGATGCTGAATGTATTTGCATTACAGACTTAAACCTGAAAACCCCACTGGCTTGTACATACTGTGCATGACTATACACGGCAAGGACATGGGTGTGTGCTAAGCCTCTGCTTCTTCCCCCAAAAATTCGCTCCCCCTTTCCATCTAATGCAACTGTGAAATCACCAGAGCAAGACGCAATAAATCTCTGTCTATAATTCTTCTATGCACACAGAGTCATGTTTTCACATTAGTGCCAAAACGAAATTTCTTTGCCAATTTCAAAGCACACTTACTGCTCTTTTTTTTTCGGGCCAAGTGAAAATCTCTTTTTACAATTTGAAATCACTTTTACAGAGTGACACATTATGAAACCACTATTTTTGCTTTATTTAATTGCACGTGTCCAAGCTGTTTTTTTTTCAGACCACCACCATGTGCATTCTCTGTGACTGCCTACACTCCACCAAGGGCAACCAGCCTTAGTGATGCTGAATGTATTTGCATTACAGACTTAAACCTGAAAACCCCACTGGCTTGTACATACTGTGCATGACTATACACGGCAAGGACATGGGTGTGTGCTAAGCCTCTGCTTCTTCCCCCAAAAATTCGCTCCCCCTTTCCATCTAATGCAACTGTGAAATCACCAGAGCAAGACGCAATAAATCTCTGTCTATAATTCTTCTATGCACACAGAGTCATGTTTTCACATTAGTGCCAAAACGAAATTTCTTTGCCAATTTCAAAGCACACTTACTGCTCTTTTATTTTTTCAGGGGCAAGTGAAAATCTCTTTTTACAATTTGAAATCACTTTTACAGACTGACACATTATGAAACCACTATTTTTGCTTTATTTAATTGCACGTGTCCAAGCTCTTTTTTTTTCAGACCACCACCATGTGCATTCTCTGTGACTGCCTACACTCCACCAAGGGCAACCAGCCTTAGTGATGCTGAATGTATTTGCATTACAGACTTAAACCTGAAAACCCCACTGGCTTGTACATACTGTGCATGACTATACACGGCAAGGACATGGGTGTGTGCTAAGCCTCTGCTTCTTCCCCCAAAAATTCGCTCCCCCTTTCCATCTAATGCAACTGTGAAATCACCAGAGCAAGACGCAATAAATCTCTGTCTATAATTCTTCTATGCACACAGAGTCATGTTTTCACATTAGTGCCAAAACGAAATTTCTTTGCCAATTTCAAAGCACACTTACTGCTCTTTTATTTTTTCAGGGGCAAATGTAAATCACTTTTACACACTGACACATTATGAAACCACCATGTGTAACTACAACAAAAACAATTCCCATTTCTATTATTCATTTCTTAAGTTACCACATACATACCCTCTCAAACTGTAAACTCACCTTTAAAATTAGTTAGTTCTGAAAGAAATGTGACACTCAAACAGCAGATTATCAGAGCCAGGATCTCTGTTGTGTTCACCTGTCTCCTCTCAGCAGAACCAGATAATGGCAAACTTTCCCTCTAATTTTCCACACATATACATGTAAGTTTCAAATCTCAGTGCTTCCCCCTTTTTTTTCAAATGTAATCACACATTTCTATTGGTTGAAAACCAACCCTTTTCCAAAAGTACCCTGCCCCCAACTTGACTTCTGCCTAGTACCCTTCCCCCAACTTGACTTTTGCCTGCTACCATAGCAACAGCTCATGGAACACTGCTGTGTTCAGTTAGGTCAGAAGTTCGACACACAATGTTTCAATTCCACAGAGCAAGAGTGCTTGACTTTTCAAACCTAACAGCAAATCCATAGTACTGTTCTTTGGTTACACATTTTTTTGTACCAATACAAAACATGCTTGTATTAATTTTCACATACAGCCTAGTTTTTTTTCTAGAATGGTATGAAACAGCCAATCAGTTCTTTTTGTTTTGTAAAAAATATGTATGCCTCCATTTCCAAACTGTCTTTCTTTTCATATTGCCATTCTACTGAAAGACACCTCCTGAGTGCATCCAGTTCTCCTTTGAAGATGTTCTCAGTGTGGATTGTAGGGCACAGCTATGTCTTCTGGAGTGAAAAGTTTGCAGAGAAAACAGATATGGTGAGAGACCTTGCTTTGCCAAATGTAGACATTAAATGGATTGGTCAGATAGGGTTAAAGTGGCACCAATTGATGCCATTGGTGAAATCCTTCATTCAAATCCAACACCCTGACCTCATAATAGTGCACTGTGGTGGCAATGACCTAGGCACTTTGACTGGGGTAGGTCTGGAAATGCTTATGAAGGACACCTTTGCACAACTGTTTACACTTTTCCCTAAAACTGCCTTTGTGTTTTCCAACATATGCCAAAGGCAAAAATGGAACTGGTCCAATCATTTCTGTCCGCAGATTGACAAAGCAAGAAAGCACGTCAACAAATCTGTTTCTGCTTTCCTCCGTGACTATGGTATGGGTGCCATTTACCACAACAACTTGCGTTATGACATGCAAGACATTTATAGAGGAGATGGTGTGCACTTCAATGATGAAGGGAACAGAGTCTTCCTCTTGAACCTTAGACTCTGCATCGGTACTTACTTGTAGGTACCACTAAAAAAATGACTTCATAAACACAACAGCTCTTTTTAGAGCTCCCTAATATCTAAACTCTTAAATCTGCTTTTCATTTATTTATTTTTATTTTTTTTACCGTACGCTTACCGTAAGCTTACCGTACGCGTACCCCGTGATTTTTTTTAAAATCAATAAATGTTTTTTTTGTACTTTTCTGTCCTTCTTTGACCCCCTTACAAATGTTAGGGGGTCTGTAACTCTCCTCATTGCCCCCTTTCCTTGTTTTCACTCTTTTTTTTCAGAGTGAAATACACAAAATGGCGGCCGCCGCTTCCTGGTTTCGGCCGATTCGAATGTTTACTAAGATCTAACAGCCAATCAGAATCGCGCTCGCGCACGCCGCCGTACGCTTACCGTAAGCGTACGGTAAGCGTACCGTAAGCGGGCTCAGATATATATATTGATTTAAAGGCTATTTTCTCAGAATCTACTGAACAGATTTACACCAAACCTACAAAAGGCACTTCCTTGACCTAGGGACTACCTCTCTGCCAAATTTTGAGTAATTCTGTTCAGCCATTCGGGCTGTAGCTCGTTCTAAAGGTCCTATGGAAAAATGCATGGGAAAAACGCGTTTTGGGACCCCCCTTTTATCTCAGCCCCCGCTTGATGAATCCCCCCGAGACTTTCAGGGTAGGAGCGGAGCGTAGCGCCCCACCTATTTTGAGAAATTCGCGAGGATTCGTCGACCGGCGCCAAAGTTATTCAAAATAGAATGTTGAGGTTTTCCTATGGAAACGTGGTCCTAACTATAACTACCTACTGGCGACCGCCAGTAGGTAATATATATATATATATATATATATATATATATATATATATATATATATATATATATATATATATATATATATATTAGAAAACCCCCGTAAACTTCTCCAAAAGAAACGAGTACGGACACCAATCATTGTTGCTTCAGTAGATTTAATGAGGTTCTGTCAGCATAACTCGTTTTGGCCAATCCTGGCCTTGATCACATAGGCGCCGGCCGCGGGAGCTAAGCCGCCATTTATACATTTTTTGCATTTTTTCCTCTCAAGTCATATTGCATAGGAATAGAAAACATACATTATTGCAAAAGTGCCCTAAAATCACCTAAACATACATTATCAAAGCAGTAAAATACAAATATGGGAGTAAATAAGTACATGGCTCACCTAAATATAAGCATTAATGCAAGACAATTAATTAGGGTATTAAAATAGACTAAAGTGCTAGTGCTTAACCACAGTATAAATACATTGGCTTTCAGGAATCGATCTAATATGGCAAACCAATATTACATTATCTAAATCAGCCAGAAAACAATAATAGTTATGAACACTAGGTGATACCTGGCTTAATATCAAAATGTATTCAAAATTCACAGTAATTCAATACATTATAATAGTTGGATCAAAAAAAGCTCAATGTAAAACCGAGTATATATATTGCACAATAAATAAAGAAATTGGTTAATTAGATGATTCAATTCATGATAGATTAAATAATTCAATTCATATTGCTACAGATATCACTACTTTTTGAATTACGAGAGCAAGTTACTCTTATATCACTGGATAAGTCCACAAGATGACATCTGGATGGCGAGTCGGCTGCTAAAGACCAGATATGTATCCAATTTAAAGCACTGTGCAAAACATACACCAGTCTAAATACATTTTCCACAATATATCAAAGGCCGCTGTACCAAATACCCCATACAAAATAACTGCAACACAACACATATATATATATATTGCCCCCTGGACCTGGCCCTACCCAGAGGCTGAAAATTAACAAAGCGAGGGAGACCTCACTTCATTTAAAAAAAAAAAGAAAATTGGGCGGGATCTGCGGATCCTGCCAACATCCGAGAGACCATGACAAGTTGAATCTTCCTGCCATAGCCTACACTCTTTTTAATCCTGACCCCTGGATGTCCCATCAAAGTTTGCTCTTGACATACCAGATAGTCAGTTTTAACCTCACTTTCACTTTCCCACACACTCCCTCCACTCCCGGCTCATCTGAAGGTTTTAGAATACCTCTCAACTACATTGACAAAACATCCATGAGCTCCTCCCTCTCAGTGAGAGGGTTGTAGCCCGCACTGCGACTAGGTTCGCAGTGCGAGGAGGTTCCCAACGATGAAGTATGCCACCCACGGGTGGGTGAGTGAAACCGTCCTTTAAAAAGGGACTCCCCCTCTTCACTTGAGACCCGGGGGTGCTTGTTTGTGTTGCCATATTTGATACGAGGGGAGTTGCCCCCTGATGGTCTTTAAACTTCCTCAGGCTTCTATTGTGTGTATTGAAAATAAAAATTAAAACATGTTATTGGGGCCCCCCTAAGAGCACTAGGAGTTCAGTGTATTTCTACCCTGCCCATTTTCTTTTTTTTAACGTTTTTTCTGGGACTCGTGTGTATATAAATAAATAAATACATAAATATATATATATGTGTGTGTGTGTATATATGCGTATATTTTTATCCACTCACACCCACTCACTCAATGAATGGCTGTGTGAGTGGCTGCATGGGTGAGTGAGTGGGTGTGCGAATTGATCTATGGATGAGTGAGTGGGTGTGTGAGCAGTTGTATCCATGTGTGAGTTGGTGTGTGAGTGGTTGTGTGGATGTGTGAGTGGTTCTGTGGATGATAGCATCAGTGATGTCATTTGAGATGTTATTAGTTATGTCATCAGTGCTGTCACTGACTATGTGATGAGCAATGTAATATGTGAGGTCATAAGCACTCGATTGCAGGGGAGTAAGTTCTAGGTAGCTTTGGTAATTGCCTAATTTGTATAGTTTTCTACGATTTAAATTTGAGCCTAACTATAATGTCCCTGTAACCTTTGTTTTTTTCAGTGAATTTCTACGTTTTTTAACCCCTTCGCTGCCAGGCCTTTTCCCCTCCTGTGCCACGCCCTTTTTTGGCTATTTGGGGTAGTGCGCGCTTAGACCCCTGTAACTTTTTGACCACATAAGGTATCCACGACAAATTTGCGTCCTTTTCTTCCAACATCATGGGGATTCTAAAGGTACTCAGGGTTTGTGGATTCTCCCAGAGGGGTCACAGAAATTAGCCAAAATACAGCAAAAGTTTTTTTTTTTTTGGAAAAATTGGAAAAACGGGCTGCAAATGAAAGCATCTGGGTTTTTCCCTGCAAATGTTATAAAAAAAGGGTTTGTGTGGTTGGAATCACCATTTTCCCAGCTTTTCGGGGATACCAGACTTTTGTCAGAAACCCAACATTTTTTACACAGTTTTGGCATTTTTCTGGGACATAGCCTAATTTTGCTATTTTTTGTGCTTTTGACCTCCTTCCAGTTAATGGCAGAAATGGGTAGAAAAGCAATAATGGATCCTGGAAAGCTATACATTTTCGAGAAGAAGTCAAAATTCTGAATTCAGCAAGGGGTCATTTGTGTAGATCCATCAAGGTTTTTTTATAGAAACTAACAGTTAAATATAGGATAAATTGAAAATTAGTTGAAAAAAAAGCCTTTTGTGTCAACGTTTTCACCTATTACTTCTTCTAATTATGACAGCTCTTTGAAAGCAATATACCATTACATCCGCTGGACATTACTGGTTGTGGGGATATATAGGACTTGTAGGTTCACCAAGAACCCGACGAACCCAGAGCCAAAAACTGAGCAGCAACTTGCAATGGTTTTTTATTATGTACCGGGTATATAGTAATTATTCTGCAAAAATGTGTACATGGAAAAATCGGTATGAAAGACACCTATGTATTTCTGAAATGGGAACAAAATATAGAGTTTAGAAACAGTATATATTTGCACATTTATGAAATTGGGGATACTCATACTAGCATGAGAATTATCAGTCATTTTTTAGAATGACTTCTTTTTTACACAATATCTTTCATTTGGAAGGCAGAAATGCATCGAAAGTCAATAGATAATAACAGTTCCTTTACAAAACTGAATTACCCTAAGTCTCCTGATAAAAATGATACCTCACTTGTGTGGGTAGGCATAGTACCCGCGACAGGAAACGGCGCAAAACGCAATGTGGTCACAACTCAATATCGCAGTGAAAATTTACCCTTTTTTGGCAAAGTGCCTAGCTCTAGTTTTTGAACCCTAGCTCTGCGGGCACCTTCGGAAACCTAGCAAACCTATACATTTTTGAAAACTAGACACCCAGGGGAATCCAGGATGGGGTGACTTGACTGCCTCCCACAAGGGTCTGTTACCCAGAATCCCTTGCAAACCTAAAAAATTGTCAAAAAAAACAAATTTTCCACACATTTCTGTGGTGGAAAGTTCCGGAATCTGCATAGATCCACAAATTTCCACCCACCTTGCGTTCCCCAAAGTCTTACGAGAAAAACAGTACCTCACTTGTGTGGGTCGGCCTAGTGCCCACGACAGGAAACGACGCAAAACGCAACGTGGTCACAACTCAATATCGCAGTGAAAATTTACCCTTTTTTGGCAAAGTGCCTAGCTCTAGTTTTTGAACCCTAGCTCTACGGGCACCTTGGGAAACCTAGCAAACCTATACATTTTTGAAAACTAGACACCCAGGGGAATCCAGGATGGGGTGACTTGACGGCCTCCCACCAGGGTCTGTTACCCAGAATCCCTTGCAAACCTAAAAAATTGACAAACAAAACACATTTTCCACACATTTCTGTGGTGGAAAGTTCCGGAATCTGCGTGGATCCACAAATTTCCACCCACCCCGGGTTCCCCAAAGTCTTACGAGAAAAACGGTACCTCACTTGTGTAGGTCAGCCTAGTGCACGCGACAGGAAATGGTGCAAAACGCAACGTGGTCACACCTCAATTTCGCAGTGAAAAATGACCCTTTTTTGGCAAAATGTCTAGCTGTAGTTTTTGAACCCTAGCTCTGCGGGCACCTTGGGAAACCTAGCAAACCTATACATTTTTGAAAATTAGACACCCGTGTGCTTCCAGGCAGGCATGGCTTGCGTGGATCCCCCAACGTTTCCTTACCCAGAATCCCCTGCAAACCTCAATTTTAGCTGAAAAAAATCACATTTTTCACACATTTTTGTGTGGGAAAGTTGTGGCATCACCGGGCTGACACAAATTTCCTACCACCCAGCGTTCCCCCGGGTCTCCCAATAAAAACGGTGCCTCACTCGTGTGGGAGGCCCAAGTACCCGCGACAGGCAAGGCCCCAAAACGTATTGAGGCGACATGAAAATTGCCTACCTCAAAACGACCTGGTTTTGCAAGGGGGGTCACCTGGATTTTTGGCCCGGTGCTCAGCGGCAACCTAGGGGAACCTACCAAACCCACACATTTCTGAAAACTAGACACCCGGGGGATTCCAGGGAGGTATGGCTTGCGTGGATCCCCCAACGTTTCCTTACCCAGAATGCCCTGCAAACCTCAAATTTAGCTGAAAACATCACCTTTTTCACACATTTTTGTGTGGGAAAGTTGAGGCATCACCGGGCTGACACAAATTTCCTACCACCCAGCGTTCCCCCGGGTCTCCCAATAAAAACGGTGCCTCACTCGTGTGGGAGGCCCAAGTACCCGCAACAGGCAAGGCCCCAAAACGTATTGAGGCGACATGAAAATTGCCTACCTCAAAACGACCTGGTTTTGCAAGGGGGGTCACCTGGGTTTTTGGCCCGGTGCTCAGCGGCCACCTAGGGGAACCTACCAAACCCACACATTTCTGACAACTAGACACCCGGGGGATTCCAGGGAGGTATGGCTTGCGTGGATCCCCCAACGTTTCCTTACCCAGAATGCCCTGCAAACCTCAAATTTAGCTGAAAACATCACCTTTTTCACACATTTTTGTGTGGGAAAGTTGAGGCATCACTGGGCTGACACAAATTTCCTACCACCCAGCGTTCCCCCGGGTCTCCCGATAAAAACGGTGCCTCACTCGTGTGGGAGGCCCAAGTGCCCGCGACAGGCGAGGGCCCAAAACGTATTGAGGCGACATGAAAATTGCCTACCTCAAAACGACCTGGTTTTGCAATCGGGGTCACCTGGGTTTTTGGCCCGGTGCTCAGCGGCCACCTAGGGAAATCTACCAAACCCACACATTTCTGAAAACTAGACACCCGGGGGATTCCAAGGAGGCATGGCTTGCGTGGATCCCCCAACGTTTCCTTACCCAGAATGCCCGGCAAACCTCAAATTTAGCTGAAAACATCACCTTTTTCACACATTTTTGTGTGGTTAAGTTGAGGCATCACTGGGCTGACACAAATTTCCTACCACCCAGCGTTCCCCCGGGTCTCCCGATAAAAACGGTGCCTCACTCGTGTGGGAGGCCCAAGTGCCCGCGACAGGCGAGGGCCCAAAACGTATTGAGGCGACATGAAAATTGCCTACCTCAAAACGACCTGGTTTTGCAATCGGGGTCACCTGGGTTTTTGGCCCGGTGCTCAGCGGCCACCTAGGGAAATCTACCAAACCCACACATTTCTGAAAACTAGACACCCGGGGGATTCCAAGGAGGCATGGCTTGCGTGGATCCCCCAACATTTCCCTACCCAGAATGCCCGGCAAACCTCAAATTTAGCTGAAAACATCACCTTTTTCACACATTTTTGTGTGGGAAAGTTGAGGCATCACCGGGCTGACACAAATTTCCTGCCACCCAGCTTTCCCCCGGGTCTCCTGATAAAAACGGTGCCTCACTCGTGTGGGAGGCCCAAGTATCCCCCGGGTGTCTAGTTTTCAGAAATGTGTGGGTTTGGTAGGTTTCCCTAGGTGGCCGCCAAGTCCGGGGCCAAAAACTCATAGGACCCCCTTTGCAAAACCAGGTTGTTTTGTGATAGGTAATTTTGATGTCTCCTCAATAGGTTTTGGGCCCTTGCCTGACGCGGGCACTATGCCTACCCACGCAAGTGAGGTACCATTTTTCTCTGAAGACTTTGGGGAACGCAGGGTGGGTGGAATTTTGTGGACCCACGCAGATTCCAGAACTTTCCGACAAAGAAATGTGAGGAAAAAGTGTTATTTTGAACACATTTTTATGTTTGCAATGGATTCTGGGTAACAGAACCTGGTGAGAGCCAGTGAAGTCACCCCATCCAGGATACCCCTCGGTGTCTAGTTTTAAAGAATGTACAGTTTTGCTAGGTTTGCCTACGTGCCAACTGCGCTAGGGCCCAAAATCCACAGGTATGCACATTGCTAAAAAAAGAAATCGGAGCCCAGTGGTCTTTCTGCCGCCCTGGCGGGGAATCGGGGAAGGGGGTTTCATCCTGATATGCCCCTAAAGGGGCAGAAAGACTGTGGCTATTTTTTGTGGGGGTGGGGGCATTGGTATGACCATTTTGGGTAGCCCCCACCCCCACGCATAAAAAAAGCCTACATACTCGCTGGCGCCTACTGGGCTTTCTGCCCCCCCAGGGGGCAGATCAGGGGACACTGCCACCATCTGCCCTCCCGAGGGGGCAGATAGACTGGAATTTCTCTGGGGGTGGGGTGGGGTATTGTCATGCCCATTTTGGGGAGCCCCTACCCCTACACTAATAAAACAAAAAAATCCATGGTTTGTAGTCGGCAGTCTGCGCCCCCGGGGGGACAGATTGGGGGCTACAGCTCCCATCTGCCTCCTGGGGGACAGTAAGACTGACATTTTTGTGGGGGGAGAGTGGGGGCATTGGCGTTCCCGTTTCGGGCAGCCCACACCCTAAAAACAATTGCGCCAAAAAAATCCCTGGTGTTTAGTGGGCTTTCTGCCCCCCCCCCCGAAGGGGCAGATTAGGGGCCAATGCCCCATCTGCCCCCGGGGGGGCAGAAAGACTGTAATAATTGGGGGGTGGGGGTATGGGCCTGCCCATTTTGAGCAGCCCCCACCCCTATTTTTTTTTTAACAATTCCCTGGTGTCTAGTGGGCTTTTTGCCCTCCCCGGGGGGGCAGATTGGGGGCCGATGCCCCATCTTCCCCCCAGGGGGGGCAGAAAGGCTGTAATGGTGGTGGGTGGGGGCATTGGCTTGCCCGTTGCGGGGCAGCCCCACCCTAAAAATAAAACTACAAACTAATCCCTGGTGTTTAGTGGGCTTTCTGCCCCCCCCGGAGGGGCAGATTAGGGGCCGATGCCCCATATGCCCCGGGGGGCAGAAAGATTGTAGTAATTGGGGGGGCATGGGCCTGCCCGTTTTGGGCAGCCCCCACCCCTATTTATTTATTTACATAACTTCCCTGGTGTCTAGTGGGCTTTTTACCCCCCCGGGGGGGCAGATCGGGGGCTAATGCCCCCATCTGCCCCCCCAGGGGGGCAAAAAGACTAAAATGGCCAAAAATACACAGGGGGGAGCAAAGGCCCTTGCCCAAGGGGCCGCTCCCCCCTCCCTGGTGTCTAGTGGGTGGATCCCTGCTTGGGGATCGCCCTCCTGTGGCGATCCCCAAGCGGGGATCCACTGGGGAGGGGTACCATTGGAAAGGGGAGATTCCCCTTTCCAACGATACCTCTCCCGTCTTTGTACGTGCTCAGGGGGCTGAGATAGCCCCCTGAGCACGTACAAAGTGAAACCTGAAATGAGCCTCTTGGCTCATTTCAGTTTCACTTTCACTGTAATGACGTCGGCGTCAGGGAACCAGGGAACAACAGGGGGCTGGGGTGCATCCCAGAGAAGCAGTAAAGCACTGTTCTCTGAAAACTGTCACGTATGTCAAACACGAGACTGGGACCTAAATCTGAGGGAAAGTGAGGAACAAATCTCAGGGACCAAGGAGATGCCGTCTACCGAACTTGTGGCCTCAAATCTCAGGGAAGAAGGCAGTCAAATCTTAGGAGAAGGAGAGCAAATATTCTGTGGTAGACAGGGGAATGTATTTTCAGGGATAAACATTCACAAATGGCCTTGAACACACCATCACAGGGCGATTCGGTCTGTGACTGAAATCGGGAAATCGCAAGCTGAAGCCCGCCAAGCGCGTACTATGAGCCCACACTAATTTAAGACCATGCTGTACACATGCTGACAACATAACATAGACTGGGGAGTAAGGGGCCATCAGAAGAAATAAGAGACCTACGACAGGGAAAAGTGGACACACCAAAATCATCAAGGAATAAGGGTGCAAATCACATCAAGGAAATCTCAGGGAATACTGGGGTATTTTACAAAGATTAAGCACACAACTCAGGTAAAAACAGGCTATATGTCTCATGGAATAAAGGGACATATTATCTCATAAGATAACGCTATTTCTAGAAACACATGAAGATACTTAGAGGAATAATTGCGTACATTTCAGAGAACATGTTTCAAGCATGAAGGAGACATCTTTCAGGGAGCAATGGTATTTCAAGAAGTAAGGGGGAATTCTCGAGTAACAGAGACACACTCAGGTTTAAGAGGTAAACATTTTACCAATCAAAGCACGGGTGCAGAGGACAGACAGCCAGGAACAGGGGTGCTCTGTGGTGGGAATGAATATTCGTCTGGCAGTGATTTAAAAAGAGGATGCCACAGGGTGTAATTTTGTTGTTGTACTGAAAGAGTCGGTGAAAAAGGGACAGGAAAATATGAATTGGCTTCGAGTAAGATCTTTAACATAAAGACACTGCCCATACATGGGTCCTAAAGCTTGTTGCACTATCTTAAACACCGGAGTATAAACACTGATTAAACTGTGAATTCCTGGTGAAAAACAGATCTAACAATGGGCATCCCATCTGCAAGATCAGGCACCCAATTAGCGGAAGCATGCGCTGCGATCTAAGTAGTGCTTGTATCCATGTGCATTCCAGTGGAAAATGACTGCTACTGGGGAAATTAAATCTGATTGGGGGATATAACGCTGCCTGCATCACAGCGGTGCGGATTGCTACTGTGGAAACTACCCCTGGAAGGCTAGACTTGGGCTTGAAAAGGGGTTGCTAGGACACACCTAGGACTCCTATTCATACTCCAGGCAACAAGCCTAGTCCCGGTACACAGTGTACTGGCTTCTTGTCCCTGTACAGTAAGAAATATGTGCAGGTGGTAATGCTCCTCAAATGCTCACCTTGTTGTTCAATACTTTGATGGCCTCCATGTTGCTCTTTGAGTTGGGGCCGCGGCAAAATCTGCATGGGGATTGGGTCATTGCAATATCTGTACCTGCTACCCCAGCCCCTTAACATGGCTCACATCTTTTACCCCCATCACAAGACAACATTCTCATCCATTACCTGTGGTAGCAGATCATATTGCCTGTCCGAATTCTCACTCAGGAGGGTGCCCTCCCTGTACAGCTGCAAGCACTGCAGGGCATTCTCAGAGTGCTCTTCCACATGCCCCCGAGACCTGGCCCACCCAGGGGTTATACTGTAAACAAGCATGGGAGACTGCGCTTGGTTTAAAAAAAAAACGTTTTTTGCAAATTTGCGAATCCGACACGATTTTCGCTGCAATTATTTTTTTTAATGCTTTTTAGCCCTGATATGGTCCCTGCATGAACCGAGCACCAGATAGTGGGTCAGGGTATTCCTACCCTGCCCCCTTGACTTTATTTCTTATGTTTTTGTTTGGGGCTTGGCTGAGTCAAAGTCCCAAGATGGCTGCCAACAGATCCTGGTTGAAGTGTTAGCAGCTAATTAGATCTCTGCACGAGATCAGGAAGATTCACGGAGGGGTTGCCCCCCATATAGATAGAACTGATGAATTTCTTTAATATCTCCAAAACTACTGAACTGATTTACACCAAATAATAAAAAGCACTCTTTCTGGACCGAGATCTATCTTTCTGCAAAATTTGGTGTAATTACGTCCAGCAGTTTGGGCTGTGGTCATGTTCAAAATCCCTATGGGAATTAACATGGGAAACGCTCTTTCTTTGATCCCCCCCTTTTTCTCTGCCCCCCCCCCAGTTGACGGATCACCCCAAGACTTTCCATGCACACCTAGAATTAGTGGCACACTTTTTTGGGGAAAATGTAATGCAGATTCGTTAACTGGCGCCAAAAATCTAGACTAGTCAATAAATGCTTTTCCTGTGGAAACATGGTCCTAACTATAACCACCTACTGGCAACCGCCAGCAGGAGATAGAGTTATACTTAAGACCGAGTTTCCAAGTTCTCCAATGAGAGAACACAGCTGCAACCAGGGGAAAGTCTCCTGGCTGGTTCACCAAAGGGATCCGAAGAACATCCCTTGGTCCTGGCGAAAGCCACTGGCCATAGTCGGTGCAAGTAGGCTGAAACATGTTAACCATATGTTTTATATAGATGTGTGGGACACCTAACCCACCCCTATGCACATCCTCTTTCTTTTTGCCACTACCCCAGTTTTAAATAAAGTCACCGTTTTTGGAGGAAGTGGTCATTTTAAACACAATCTCTATTTCATGGATCTCAAACGGAGTGTGAGAGACATTTCCTCTTGGTGGAGGACATACCCGATGATGATACTATCAGTCATCAGTATGTCACAGAGAAAACATGCCCCTAACAGAACATATCTGTTAAGGGTCTCATAAAAATGTTTGTTGGGGGTCCTTTGATATGACACTGTGTTTTCCCACTCCTCTTGATTTTTATTGATAGAACCTTGGTAGCCGAGTGGGACGACAGCGATTCCTCAACTTCTCACTCCCCCATTGATTTTTTTGAGTACCAGATGTTTATGCCTGATACTGTAACAAGATATTCGCAGACAATACTCCAATAATTTGCTAGCTAAAAGACCCTAACGACCAAGTTACTTACCTTCGGTATCGATATATCTGTAAGAGACATATATTAGTTATAGATTCCTTACCTTAGAATTACCCCCAGGCGTCAGACTGGGTCCCGAGAATTTTTCTCGTAGCAGTACCCCTGCGTGTTGATAGGTGGCCTCGGTCGACTCCGCGTTCGTCGTCGATGTCGTGGTGGCCGGGATGACATCGCGGTATCTACTTAGACGTCGCTCTCGCGAGTGACGTGAGTTCTTTACACAACATTCCACACCAGAAGCGCAGAACCATGCAAGACACTGACCACTGGTGCACAAAACTAGGACCCTGAAAGGAAGTCCTTAACAATAGAAGTCAGTTCGCAGAACGGGGAGTATGGGTGGGGTGGTAAGGAATCGATAACTAATACATGTCCCTTACAGATATATTGTAACCGAAGGTAAGTAACTTGTTCATCTGAAAGAGACTATTAGTTAGAGATTCCTTACCTTAGAATAGATAACCCAGCAATACCGACCCCGGAGGTGGGTCTGCTAACCAAGTTCACACCAGGATGTCCTGGAGAACAGAACGGCCAAAGAAGCCGTCTCTCCGGACTTGAGAGTCCAGGCAGCAGTGTTTGGTGAATGTGTGCAGAGATGCCCATGTGGCCGCCAGGCAGATATCATGAAGGGGAACTCCACATCCCAAAGCAGTAGTGGCTGCCATCGCCCTCATGGAATGGGCGCGCAATCCTACTGGAGGCTCCTTCTTTGCCAAAGAGTAACACATTTTAATGCAAAGAATGACCCACCTAGAGATAGTCCATTTTTGCACAGCCCGACCTTTTTTGGTGCCCACATAGCCAACAAAGAGTTGGTCATCCACCCGGAATTGTCTTGTGCGATCCAGATAGAAAGATAGATAGATATTTTGGATACAGACGGTGGAGCCTCTCTTCCTCTTTTGAAGGATGTGGAGGCGTAAAGAAGGTGGACAAAGGGATGGTTTGACCAATGTGGAAAGAAGTAACCACTTTGGGAAGAAAAAAAGGTCTGGTTCTTAGGACAACCTTGTCAGGATGAACAGCAAGAAAAGGAGGCTTAGAGGACAGAGCCTGAAGCTCACTCACCTTGCGAGCAGAGGTGATGGCCACTAGGAAAGCAGCCTTTAAAGTTAAAAGTCTGAGAGGACAGTTATGTAGTGGCTTGAAAGGAGCACACATAAGGTATGTCAGAACTAAGTTCAAGTCCCACTGAGGCATTACAAAAGGAATAGGAGGAAAGAGGTGAGCAATGGCCTTAAGAAATCTATTTACAACAGGGGACTTGAAAAGAGAAGGCTGATCAGGCAGCCAAAGAAAGGCTGAGATGGCTGAAAGATAGCCCTTAAGTGTGCCCAGAGCAGAGCCCTGCTGGGCCAAAGAAAGGAGGAACAAAATAACCTCAGAAAGAGGGGCAGAGAGGGGATCCACAGCCTTTGCTGTGCACCATGCCACAAATTTGTTCCATCTACAGGCGTATACTGTCTTAATGGAGGGATGTCTGGCTGCCAAGATAACATTACAGACTTTGGGAGGAAGGTCAAAAGCCGTCAGCTGTCGTCGTTCAATCTCCACACAAGGAGGTGGAGGCTGAACTGGTTCGGGTGGAGGACCGTTCCCTGCTGCTGCGACAGAAGATCCTTCCAAAGAGGCTGTCGGATCGGAGGATCGATGGCCAGATGTAACAGCTCGGAATAACAGACTCTTCGTGCCCAATCCGGAGCAACAAGAATGACTTGGGCACGGTCGCGCATGATCTTCTTCAGCACTCTGGGCAGAAGTGGTATAGGCGGAAAGGCGTTTAGAAGACCGCAACTCCACTTGGGACGAAAAGCGTCACCCAGCGAGTGCCACCTTGGAAATCAATGCGCTGAACTGCTGACATTGCACGTTCTTGTCTGTGGCGAATAGATCTAACCAAGGCTCTCCTCACTGCTGAAAGAGACCTTGCACCACCTCTGAGTGAAGATGCCATTCATGATCCATCATGCACCTGCAGCTGAGTTCGTCTGCCCTGGCATTCAATGAACCTACCAGGTGTTGAACCACCAGGAATATGCCATGATGGTCCAGCCATGTCCAGAGGTTAAGGGCCTCTTGACAGAGGGTCCACGACCCCACCCCACCCTGTTTGTTGCAGAACCCCATGGCGGTGGTGTTGTCCGTGAACACCTGCACTACTCTCCCCAGGACAGAGGGAAGGAATGCTTTTAGTGCAAGACAAATCTCCCAGAGCTCCAGAAGGTTGATGTGGAGCCCGGACTCCGCTGGAGGAATATAGCACTTTACAACGCGTGCTATTACCACTGCGGGAGGTGGAAGCGAGGCCTAAGGATCTGGCTGTACCCTAGAAACCTTAAAGCATTCAAGCGTGTTGTCTGCCTTGCCGCCAAACAGGCAACGGCCATCAAAGGGCATGTCCAAAAGTGTTGCTAGTACATCACTGGAGCAGCCAGGCGTAGCATCTCAGTGCTACCGATGTGGAAATCGTCCTGCCCAGTGACTCGGCGGTGTCCAACCCACACCGGATGGCAAACTTCGCTGCGTCTCTCCCTTCGGCAACAGCATGGGAGAGCACTGCCTGGGCCTCCTGCAGGCACTGTTGCAGCACCTGTACAACCATGTCCCACACAGAGTGGGAGTAATGGCCCAATAGACATGCGGTGTTCACCAACCGCAGTCCCAAGCTGGAGAAAGAAAACATCTTCTTCCCAAGGTGGTCCAGCTTCTTGGATTCCCTATCAGGTGGTGCATTAGGGAATGTGCCTTTGGACGTAGAGGCTTGGACTACCAAGCTCTCTGGGGTAGGATGGTAAGAGAGGAAAATGGGTTCGCCCTGGGCCAGATGGTGGCGTTGGGCAATCATCATGTGTTGGGCCTCGACCAAGTGCCCAAAAGGATGTCCGTAAGGGCCTCATTGAACGGCAGCAGGGGCTCCGAAGAGTCCTGACTGCCACCATAGGAAGCTCGAAGATTAGGGCCTCAGCTGCCCTATGCAACACCACTGCATAAGACGCACCCTCCTCCGTAGCCACGGTAGGGGCCATGGTCTGGGTAGGTATCCAGACCACTGGCGTCACCCAACTCCTCTCTCCAGTCCGGTTCCTCTAACTGGTCTGAAAGAGGGTCCACAGATCCCTCCCAGTCCTCCTCACCCTCTCCTGGTAGCCACTCAGGGTTGTAAGAAATATCAGGGGAGAACAGGAGTACTAAAGTACAGATCGGCGCCCGTCCTGACATCAGACGACGTCAGTCCGGCTCCGTGTCCTCGATGAGGGGGAGGCCATGTTTGATGCCGGCTGGGGCACCGGAGGAGGTGTCACAATGTCGACCAGCGCCGATCTGGATCCAGGACTGGATCTTTAGGGGCCCTGCGGCACCGAAGCTTCTGACATCGAAGTCTTAGAGCCCCTAACCAAGTCTTCAGGGCCCGAGGGCGCGCCGGCAGAGTCTGGCTGCCCGAAGATGGAGTGCAAGGCTTCATAAAAGCTGCGTAGTTTGGCAGGGTCACTCCGGAACCCGGAAAGGGAGGGAAGGCAGGAGTCGGCCCAACAGGCTCTGTCGGCAGAGGTGGATGACTACCATCCGCTTCCCGCGTTGCATCGGCCGACGTATGGGGAGACCACGAAGAGCGACGGTGCTTCTTCACCTTCATCTTGTGCTTCGACTTACCCAAAGACAAAGACTTCGATGACGAGTAGTGGTGGTGGCTCCGCGACCAGTCCTGCAACCTCCCTCTCGACCGGGACCTCGAATGGCACTGAGCGGGCTGCCAGGTTTCGAGAAGCTTTCGGGACCGCTCCTGCAAAGAATTTGCGTTCATGGTCCGGCAGTCGGAGCACGACTTTGGGTCGTGCTCCAGGCACCAAAGGCACACGAGGTGCAGGTCCGTGACCGATATCTATTTGTTACAGGAGTCACAAGCTTTGAAGTCGGTCCGACGTGACATCCCTCTGTGCACAAGGAGTCGATCATCTCAAAAAAGGTGTAGACAAAAGTCGCGAAAACTGAGTCAAAAAGTGACTCAAGGTATTGCTCTCTTCGGATCTGCGCTTTTTGGCGCGGTAAGAGAAAGAACTGACGTCAGCGTGCGAGGGCGGCGGCTAAATAGATACCGCAACATCATCCCAGCGACCACGATGCCGAGGACAAAAATGGGGTTGACTAACGCCACCTATCGACACGCTGGGGTACTGCTATGAAAAAATGTCTCCAGATCCAGTCTGATGTCTGGGGGTAATATTAAGGTAAGGAATCTATAACTAATAGTCTATTTCAGATATCAATGTCTCTATCCCTCGAGAAATGATGGGATCATCATCAGTGCAAGCTAAATTGTCTAAAGAAAGAAACCAGTTACTTTATTGTTGGCGAAAGAAAACAGGGAAAGGAAAGAACTAGAAGAGTAAAGAAATCGGGGCAATGGAAGGGTGAATAAAGACAAGAAGAAAATTGTGAAAAAGAGTAAGGAAAAAAGGAACTGTAAAGGGTGGAGAGAAAGGAAGAGAGAAGTAGAAAGGAACAAGGGTGAGGGTATAACCAGGGCCACTGAAAATATGTGATTCTGTAGCCGCAACTTTTTTCTCATAATTATATATTTGCTGCATTTGCCACATAATTCATCATTTGCTGCATAATTTGCATATTTTAACAAAAACAAGTATTTTGTCTAGCTCAAATGGATCAAAAGTTATTACAAATGGGTCAACATGAATTCTTGTGCAGTGGAAGGTGATTCACAAAGGTGAACTGCTCATCTTTTATTTGCTTATTTCTGTATTTCATTCTTAAACTGGTACTGATGAGGTGCAATCTTTACACAGACAGTATAACCATGTGTAAAAATGACAACATAATGATTTAATAGTACTTTAAAAAATGTGATGCAATATGCTGTATAGTATGCCTTTTCTTGCCACATATTTAGTTAACCCTACCAGATAATTCGGTGCTTCCCTGCTGCATTATTCCAGTGGCCCTGAGTATAACTTACTTATTAAGGTGTACCAGTCGGTAACACAAAAGGGTAACCGTAATGGCAGGAACAGCCCCACATTTAATAGTTTACATACACCGCAGGCTCCCTGAACATTCCTGTGGGTAGTGATGGCCTTGTGGACTAATTGCAATATCCCTGTTTGTTAGAACAGTCATTCATTTGGCACTGGCAACACTAAAGTCTGCCTTTAATCATATCTAGTGCCTCAATTATTGTGTAAGCCTCTGTTTCTTTTAAGAAATTTTGTTTTCTGCACCCCACTTTTTGGGCACTTTGATTGAACTTACATCCTGTTACACTGGTATTAGCCTTACCCCTAACTGATTCTGCTGTAAGCTTTCTCTAATTGGAAGACTGGAGATTTTCCACTAGCGACCAAGGGCCCTAAACCTGCACCCACCCTCCGAGAGTAGCCCTCCACTCCTCCTGACACGCATCTGTTGCTATCATCAGAGGAATAGAAGAAGACAGCGAAATCAATTGTGCAAGGGGGTTTCGACATAATCGCCACTAAAGGTCCTGGATCAGTCTTAGACACTGGAATCACAGCTTTGAAGTCATGGGACTCTGGGGATTTATATTCCAAGAGGTGGAAAACAAGAGGCTTGAGATGGAGATGAGCCCACAGAACAACCAATACAGTTGCTGCCATGTGACATTGGATTCTGGAGATAGGTGTACATCTCTCAACATCAGCCTATCCATTAGAAAGAGAAGGAGAAGAAATCAACCTGTCATCCAGGTATGAGTAAAAATGAATACCTTCTAAATATACGAGACCTACTATAGGGGCAACACCTTGGTGAATACCCTTGGTGATGAGGACAGATCGAATGGGCGGCTGACAAACTGGTAATGACCCCTATGGACTGCAAAGTGAAGAAGATGTTGACGTTTACTGTAACTAGGTGCATGAAAGAGGTATCCTGAAGACCCAAGATCATGAGAAAATCTTCTTTCTTGACAAGTGGAATTAGAAACTGAATTGTCATTTTGAAGGCTGAAAACATGACAAATTGATTTACAAATTTTAGAGCCAGCACTAGCCGGTAGGTTCCATTTGATTTTAAGACTCGGAACAGAATTGAATAAGTCCCACTGTGTCTCTGGTAAAAGCATACTTCTGATATGGCCCCCTTCTTTAAAGGTTGAGGGATTCTTTCCAAGAGAACTTGCTCTTTTATTTCTGAGATTGGAAGAGGAGTTTCTCGAAATATCTCTGAAGGTAACTCGTCTAATTCTATAAAATATCCATTTTAGATGACAGAGAGGACCCAGTAGTCTGAGGAAGCCCCTCAGACTGCCCCGCCCATCTCCAGAAATTCAGGTCTTTGGCAGCATTTGTGAGGTTGCTGGGACAGTGATTTATCGCTGAATGCAGCCTCCCAGCCACAGCCACAACACTGAAAGGGTTCTTTGCTTTCTGCACTCTTTGCGTTATTTTCTTAGGCCGAAAATATCTTTTTAAATTAGTTTTAAAGGGTTGCAGCTTCTTCTTCTCCCCTACTGCTTTTTCGCTAACTCGTTCAGCTCAGGGCCGAATAGAATTTTTTGGGAAAAGGGCAGGCGGTGTAGCAAAGTCTTTTCTCCTACATCCACCTTTCAAGAGTTGCTGATAATATTGACTTAACGAATCTGGTAGCAGAAGTTAGTATATTCCCTAATCTATGGAAGTGAATAATTTCACCTCCTTATGATGTGATATTATTCCTTATTGGACAGCCAGGTGAAAAAAGGAACAGTGTGAATTCATACAAACTGCCACAAAGCGTTAGTCAGTTATAATTACTGGCAAGTGTCATTCATGCTCAATTATGAAAATACTGGGACTCCCGCCAGAGATACAAACAACATTCACTGAGAACCACATGTTATTCAATTGTATAAGAGATAACAGACCCTTAAACAGTTGGTGACTTTTGAGAGTATGGAGTGTTTATCTACTTCCGCAGCCCATTAATTCCCTTGATATAGAAAAAAGGCATTCTACATAAGCCATCCAGAATTCAATTGGCAAGTGAAACGTTTGTGCTTAAGCCAAACACAGCCATATCCAGTTTTTTCTCGTTGCCAACATTTAGTATCTGCTAGAACAAGACTTCACAGGAGTAAGGGAAGCATGAATTCAAAGCACGACAATGTCTGAGGAAAGGATCTGCACTAAAGGTTCTTCATGACATATTCAAAGGCTGTGCTCAAACGGAAAGATGAACTCTTTACTAAACCGTCAACAAATGTTCAATCAGTAGAACGGGGGATTCTGGGGTATAACTGTCATTAGTAGAGAAGGTGAGGTGGCACTAGGACTATCAGTCCAGGCTCAAGGGTTAAGGGGTACATAGGAGTTACTGAGCCCCAACCAAATGGGTTTCCAAAAGATGTCTGGGGGCCGGACCTGAAACAGCTCTGCAAACTGAACAATTACACTTCATCTGTAAAATAATGAGAGCCTGTGCCCCAAACTCTACTCAGAAGCCCACGGCCAGAGCTATAAAATGTAAGCGCTCAGACCACCAAGGCTGCATAGCCTTAAAACCACCTGATGCTACTTTAGTCCACTACCAAACACTTGTTGGCCCTTTTCTCACTCCTGCAGGCTCCGGTCCCTCCACCCCTTGCCCTTGAGATGTGTTTCCATCCTTTTCCTCCTCTGTCTTTCTGCTTTGTATTTTTCCCCGCTCTCTGGCTAATGTCTGATGTTGTAAAATAAATGACGGTTCCTAGAAATAAGTGGCGGTGGCCCCCACTCGCGACCATCGGCTAAAAATT
Source organism: Triturus cristatus (assembly GCF_964204655.1). Taxonomy (NCBI): domain Eukaryota; kingdom Metazoa; phylum Chordata; class Amphibia; order Caudata; family Salamandridae; genus Triturus; species Triturus cristatus. The sequence continues at coordinate 1,269,356,498 of NC_140585.1, read as the reverse complement.
AAGCACTCAGTACACCCCTTTAGCATTTGACTCTTCAACTTGGGCGAGCAGTCCAAGGCTTACTCAGGGAGGTAGAGTGGGGTTAGAAACCCAAAACTTAACAGTGCACACAGTAATCCAACCATTATATAGACTATCCAGCCGGTACTTGCAAAATCAATGGCTTTGTTGCAGTATTGTTAGTCAGCATTCACTGAGGGCCACATGTATCAACAGCGGATAGATCGATTACCCAACTGCGATTTACTGAGAATTGCAATTAGGTAATCACTATTCTAATGTATGAAACTCCATGAGTTTCATTTAGCGATTCAGAATGGGTCGCAAATCGACACACCTCAGTAATGTTAATGAGGTAGTTCGCAATTTGCGACCCATTTGGGAATCGCTAAAAACACGGCAATGATGGCCTGCAGGGGTCAGCCGACCACCATGTCCTTGATTGCTTTTAAGTAAAGCAATCATTTTTCTTTTTAAATGCATCCCGTTTTCGTTAAAGGAAAATGGGTTGTGTTTAAAAAAGAAAAATAGAAAGTTTTCTTAAAATTTTTTAAGAACAGGCAGTGGTCTATGGGACCACTGCCTGCTCTGAAAAAACGTTATCGCTACCATTCTTAAAGGGGAAGGGGACCCTTGGAGACCGCTTAACATTTGCAAATGGGTTACTAACTACTTGAAGTAGGTGGTAAAATGCAAATGTTTTACAATCACATTTAGGTTGCAAAACATTGTTACATACCGCTGCGATTTGGTATTAGGAATGAATGCCCTAAACACGCCCCTTCCTAATAGCAAATCGGTATGTATTTGCAGTTCCAAACTGGGATTCGGTAACATGTTACCAAATCGCAAATTGGAATTTATATATACAAAAAATCAAGCCGTTTGCGACCAGTAAAATGCATGATACATGTGGCCCCAAATATAGAATTAAAGTAATTTGTGGCATTCAAGACATTAATGAGACATGTGGACAACAGCAGTGGCCTTATTGCAAACATATGTTTCACATGTTAATTCAGCAGAAAAAGTACTCATTGCTCAAGTGGTAGAAAGAGGTAGAAATTGTAGAAGACAAAGAAGTCTGTATTAAACAAGGAAGGTAATGAACTATACAATACTTTGCCCACGTTGATACGGAATTACTCATAAGCATCCAAGAATAATTCAAATATACTCAAAATCCAATTTAAAATAGTGGCAAGGGTGTTTCATCCTATAATAGTTTGGAAGGTCATCATCAGTGCTGAAATTTGTTGAGCATAAGTGAAGGTCAATGAACAGGAAAAGGGTTTTTTGATTAAATAAGTATGGGTCCAAATATGCGGCGGAAAATAATTTTATATGACCATGTTTAAGAGAATTATTTAGTAATGCAGAAAGTCAAAAAAGATCCAACTAATCAGTAACAAAAATATTTTTTTTAAAGGGGCATTTATTGCAGTAATCTAGGGGAAGCCTTCACCAGTAGGAGAGAGATAATGAAATTATCACCTTAAGACAGTGTTATAGCCTACCTCTGTGCCTCTTAGAAAAGAATCCCATTTGTCACCACCCCACTACAGCCGCCATGTTCTCAATGATCAGTGCATCACCTCATGAATAAAACGCCTACAATGAAACAAAGCATATGGGGAATCTTTCTCCTATAAAACATCTACACTTTGAATGAACCTTCACTTTATGTTTCGAGCAAGTGAAGAACAGCTTGCACTTCACAAGTCGCTTAAAATCTTTCATTTCCGTTGTTGGACATCGGTTTCCTCTTGGAGAGTATTCTGTCTATTCTCAATATTATACGCCTTTCCATCTTCTGTTCTCTATTAAGCATAAATCCGAAGGGTTCAATTGTTAATACTTGTGCTTGGAATCTCAGTCCACAGAAGCCTCGGTGAGAATGGCGCTTTACAAAACAAATACCGCATGTCACACACAGTGCCATCCTGGGAACACAATGCAGCCCTGGCAAAAATATTTATATCAACCCCATAAAGGAGTCAGTGAGTTCGGGCAGCCACTGAGTGCTACATGAAATTTACAGGGTGTGTTTGTGGGTATTCCTCTAGTTTTTATTTTTCGCAAAATGGATAGAAAATTATGCATTTCACAACACAATAATTGACATATATTAGCATACCACTCTAAGTTTTACAGACCACTTTGAAACATTTCCAGGAAATAGTTGTGGGCATTCCTTTAAGCAGTGGCGTAGCCTGAGGGTCATTGGCCCTAGTGCAAGCAATGAAACTAAGCCCCACAGCGGATTTTTTAAATAGAGCTATAACTGAGGTGTAGCACACTCATCACAACTCTGGACCCATGTGTCAGTGCACTTGCTACACTAATATAATTTAGGGTGTCAAAGTTCTTCATTCTACTCTTCATTCCCTCTCACCTCCCTATCTCCACCCCGTTCTCCGCTCATCTCCTTCATCCATTGAATGCTCTTTTCTCTATCCACCTCCTCTCTTCCTCCTCTTCTGTTTCTCCTTCCCCTCTCTCCTTATATCTGGTTCCTTTCTCTCAATTTTCCCTTGCCCACTTTGCTCATCCTTATCTCCTTTCACTACTTCTGTTTATCAGAACAGTCCTTAAAAGATATCTGCAGGCCAGCCAGTGCCTTTTTCAAGTCTCTGAAGAACAATTCCTCCTTCAGCTCATTCCGGAACTCTTTTATTTGAGCCCCAAATCAGATTTTTAAAATCAGAAAATCTCTGCCATTCGATTTCTCTTCCAAAGGTGTATCTTCGCTCACATACTAATCTCTCCACCAAGGCTACACTAGTGCTACCTGCTTTTTTGCTGTCTCTGTTCTCGTCATTGCAAAAAAAAAAGCCTTCTTTGGTGATTCTCCTATGTCCAGGCCAGACTCTACAACCCACAAACGGAACAAATGAATTAGCTAACTTTCTGTGCAAATTGTTGTCAACTCATGAACAAGTTTTAGTGTTAGGGGACTTAAAATTATATCATGTACATCTGGCGTTTTGACCATACTAGCTATTTTATTACTTTGTTTTAATCCACTCTAACCCGTTTGTCTTTAAAGCTCTTAATGCATAGACTGCAAAGAGCGAGTGCATTTTTCATACTACAAGTCAAAATATTTAGATTACTCTCAGGCTCTAAAAGACGCAAAACATATCGTATCACAACACAGAAATTGCTCAGTCAACATATTTAAAAAAATAATAATACATATCAATTTCAGATCTTGTTAATCTGGTTGCTTAGGCTCGCCATTGATTCAATTATCAAAACTACGTGATAACCTATCACTTTTCTTCCGGTACTAGGTAGCAAGAATCGGGTCAACAGTTAAAGTGAAAAAAACAATCCAGTCCAATTAGGTTACATTTTTCCACAATACAGTCATAACATCTCAAGCATAGAAAACAGGGGTACTCCCCATGCTAATGGAAAAAAAACATTCTGGACCCCAGAGTGATTGTAATCTTTAGGCCAATATCACTCCTTTCTTTTTGGGGTAATGTTTGCAAAAAGAGGTTGCCTCCCATCTTTTTTATCTTGTTGTGACACATAACATCCTGGAAATAGCTCAAGCAGGCTTCTTCCTGGCTGCAGCAAGGAACTAGCGCTGCTATCAACCCTAGATGAATTGAGAATGGAAGTTGACAGGGGTGATGTTGGATCATTTATGTTAGATCTGTTTGCTGCTTGTTACGTCATCGACCATCTTTCCTCGTTCAAAGACTGATTACAATTATAAGTCAAGGAAAGGCCTAGAATTTTCTTAAATGTTTCTTAACCAATAGATGATAACTGGGTGTGTCTTCCTAATTTGTGGCATACCTCACAAATGCTGAAATGAGGAGTTCCACAAGGGGCCATCATCTTATCACCGTTTCTGTATAACATCTTCATGGAACCACTAGAGGACTTTCTGCATTCACTGGGTGTGGAATTCTATATGGCTGAAAGAGGACAAGGAGGCTGTCTGAAAGTGGACAAGGAGGCGCTTGTGGCCTTCCCTCCTATGACAATCTGTATGAGACCTGCCTTAACCACGATGTCCGGGAAAGACCGTCAGACCAATTCCCCAGGGATAGGCAATTTAACCACCTCTTTCCTACAAAAACTAGAGCTGACTATAGAAAGAACCTTGGACTCAACTCCAATAAACTTTGGAAGGAATTCAGATGTGAGGAAGCCCCACACAGAGGGTTGGAGCCCGATGGGCCAAGAAGCCCAACAAGACGCAACGGAAAAAGCACCTCAAGAAGCTTCAAATCTGTTAGCACTATGAGAAGCATAGGATACAATTGCCAGGGCCTTGCTTTGGTAGTCCACAGAACTGAAAGTTCAAATTGATTTATTGCCATCAATGGCACGGCACCTGGCGCATTAAAGGCGATAAGTTGGCAAAACTAGAGGCCTCCCTTAAAATTCTTAAAGCCAACTCTGCTCGTATGAGCTCCTGCACCGATATTATAGTGAAGCGGTCGGGGCTACCAGAAGTATTAAAGGATATGCTTGCACTTGCCAAGGGCCAGGGGGAGACATTCCCACTAAAACAAATAACCCCCAAGACATCATCTGGGAAGAATGTGGAATCAGACAACACTGAAAACTACCTCCCTGCAAATAGCCAAGCAATCAAGGAACCTCAGGCAGGACCCAGCAACATGAACATCACAGAAGCCAAAGGGAATAGGGACCCTGACGCGTTATCGATCGGCACAATAATCGACATCTCGCATGAAGAAGTATCTCCTGTGGAAAAGGCAGAAGGAGCAGTGGTAGGGGCGGAAGCCCCTCTGTCAAGGAAGGCCAAAAAAAAGCTGAAGAAACAACTGAAGAAATCTAAAATCAAAAGAAGATCATTATTACCAGCAATGTTGAATTCTGGCAGCACAGCGAATATAAACTACCCAAAACCATTTTCCCCATCATCAACTTCAAACAGCCAAATAAGGCCCAGGTGACAAGGGAAGAAAATGCTGAGGTAAATTAGGATCGAAGTTGACGGAACACATATTGGTAGGGTTCACAAATAGCAGGGCAAACAACAGAGAAGACTCAGGAAGAGGTAGTCGGGCTGCTCACATCACACGAGGCTGCCAGCACACAAGTCAGGGCTGCCACCTCCCCAGGTTCGGAGCTTTTATACAGTGCTACCAGCAAAGCAACCTAAAAGCAAGCCGGCCCAGTGGCATGAAGAGGAAAGAAGGGCTGGACTGCCAAATGGGGTAACAGGTAGACGCCAGGCAAGAGCCGCCTACAATTACCCACTAAATCAGAACTACCAGAGGCCCGCACCTGGGGGAGGATAGATCAACACTGTTCACCTCAAAGCACAAAAACCATGCAGCAATTCACGAGGTATTGGTCACCCCAGATACACAGCCAAAGGCTCCTACGACATTCTGAACAGGTTCAGCATCTTATGTCTATCCGGATATATTGCCACCTTGGCACAGATAACCTCTGATAACATAGAGTGGGTAAAGTTCAGAAGGATAGAAAGCGACACCCACGGTGAATCCACTTTAGTCGGCTTCACCCAACAGCAGGTACAACAGGCGGTTCTCGGCGTAGCACCACATCTCGCAAACTGGGGCAAAGCAGTCACAGCACTCAGCATACCGAAATACCCACACGTTCTCACACCCAAACATGATAGGCGGGAGCCTACATCAATCCTCAAAGGCACAATGAACAAAAGCCCAGGAGGAAGAGATAAACCTGAATGACCAAGAACTCCGATAAAAATCAGTATCTCGTACAGAGACACGCAGTGCAAAGTGCAGACGCTCCAGCAAGAGCAGGTCTATATGCAGGATCAATGCCGACAGCGTCCCTACCCAAAGATATAGCAATGACAGTAGAGGATGCGTAACATCAATTTATGTTCAAAAACGCAAACTACCCTCATCTCATGGAACATCGCAGGGTTAAGCAACATCTTTAGGGACAAGGCCACACAAGACTACCTCGCAAAGTGGGATATTTTGTGCTTCCAGGAGATCTGGGCTAGGTCAACAACCCCAATTGGCGGCTTCTATGAACATCACAAACCAGCAACCAAAAAGACCATCTTCGGACGCCCGTCAGGAGGTTTATCCATTTTTCTCAAACACGCTTGTAAACTTAAATCCACAGCCATAAAAGTGGAAACACCTGACCTCCACGTCATGACAATTGAGGGGCTGGATAAGGGACAACAGCCTCATCACCTGTTACTAATTCATTGTTATATCACCCCAACAAAGTGTCTAACGCAACTGACCATGGAATCCTTTATCAGCATTCTGGAAGACATACTCATTACATTTGAACATCATAATGTGATCATTGCCAGAGACTTAAACACAAGAGGGCTAGACCACATCCCAGTTGCACCCAGCAACGGGAAAAAGTCAGGCCACTGATCTTTCTTCCTAAAAACTTTAAGCTCCAATCCATTTATGGAATAAAGAAATAAGCTGCCCCTCATGGACCCCCAAGCCGACCTTTAGGAACATATCCACCATAGACTACATTTTAATTAATGAAGGGCTGGCACATAATCTGAGTGATTTTGCAGTGAATGACAGAGAGAAAAGTGATCACTGGCCACTTTGTGCCACCTTTAATCTGGTCCTGGAACCAGCGGAAGCCCAGGAAACAATTGGCACAACCTCGGGAGAGGAACCACGTATAGCTTTTAAAAGACTAAAATGGACCGCCAACCTTAGTAACAAACTGCTGGAGTATGTAGCTGCAAGGGAGGAGGCACCTCAGACACAGCAGACAATGAACATCACAAGTCATTGAGAAATGCTGACAGCGGACTTACAGAAGAACCTGGGAAGTGCCCACCAAATAAGAAGGAGCCCCAACTCAAAACAACCTTCTCAGGAGCCAAGAGTGTAAATGCACTCTTAAGAAGGCAATTAGGGCAAAAAAAGAAAGGAGTCCACTCATCACAGGTGACCTTCATCTCGGCCCTACGAACCATATATAGGAAGAATCTTTGGGAGTTGAAAAGACAACGCACAAAAAAGAACTGGCTTAAAGTGTTTTCCTTACTTAAAGAAAAGGACAGCATCAAGTTATGGAGATTCATCAATAACCTGAGCTCCTGAAGCCAACCCAAAGAAAACAGCGTCGCTGGCAACTTGTGGGACCAGTATGTGAAGGGCCTGTACATGAGCAAATCACACAAGGTGGGTCCTCCCACCTCAGAGTGGTTTCAGGCTGTAGCCGAAGTCATCAAACTCCAACTCAAGAGCTTGCAGGAAGAAGCTACAGTGTCCAGTCATTTTGACCGTTACACACAGGAGGAGATCACCAGGTATATCAGGGCAATAAGAACCGATGGGGCCCCAGGGCCAAACGGCATTCCTGCCCAAGTATTTAAGTCCGCTCTAGCATTTTTTGCACCTATTTTCACTCCGCTATACAATCACTCATATGCCACAACAATATTATCACAATCCTGGAAAGGTTCAATCTTGTTGCCAATACACAAGAAAGGAGACCACTCGAACCCTGACAACTATAAGCTAATAGCCCTGCAAGACATCGAAGCAAAGATCTATGCCTGCCTACTTCTAAGAGACCTAGAGTACTGGGTGGACAACAATGGTATCCTCCCGCCATATCAAACTGGCTTTAGGGCAAATAGCTCTACAACGGACAACATCTTGGCATTGTCCTATCTCTCCACGCAAGCGGTAAAGAGAAACAACCTGCCCCTGTTTCGCTGTTTTATAGCCTACTCAACGGCCTTCGATAGAGTCAATCGAGGAAAACTATGGGCAAAACTTGAATCCTGTGGGATACCAGCGACCCTTTTAAAAGCGATAAAAGCCCTCTAAGAGGGGACATGGGTCCGGGTCAAACTAAGTCCAACAACCACAACCTCGAGAGTTGAAGCTAACACCTAGCTAAAGCAGGGCTGTGTTCTGGATCCAATATTATTCAACCTGAATACGGCAGACTTGGGGCAAGCTCTGAAAAATGCCAGCCTAGTACCTCCGAGATTGGGCAAGATGACCTTTGTAACCCTTCAGTATGCGGACGATACAGTGGTCATGGATCACAACGGGGTGGGACTCAAAAATGCTCTAAAGAGTCTAGCTGCGTCTAACAAGGAAAACAGCCTGCAACTTAACAAGAACAAGATAAAGATAATAATCTTTGGCAAATATCCTCACAGAAAGCAAGCATCCTGGTCTCTGGGTGACCACCGAATTAGGACAGCTATATCCTAAAATTACTTGGGGGTATGGTTAATAGAGAGGGCAACAGCAGCTGAACATATAAGGGAGCTAATTCCGAAAATCAACAGAATAATTCTCTCACTTAGCCGTTTAAGCCATCGCCTAGCATGTCCGGCTGCAGAGCCCATGTTGACAGTACTCAGGGCAAAATAAATTACAGCAATTAATTATGGCCACCTAGTCTTTTCAGGCACATTAGAGAAATCCATCACTGCAGCCCAGATAAAAGCTTATACGATTGTGCTGCAGGCGCCCAGTCAAGCAAGGAAAACCAGGCTAAGGCTGGATATAGGACTAAACAGACCGGATTTGGCACTACAGGGGGACGTAATAAAATATTATATCAGAGTGCTTAACCCCTTCGACGCGCTTGACGGAACGGTTCCGTCATGCACGTCGGTTGGGCTGTGCTTATGACGGAACCGTTCCGTCATGGCCCCGCCCGCGCTCAGAACCTTCAGCGTGGCGCGGAAATCCGCGCCGCGCTGAAGGGGTTAAAGCCCCCAAAACTACTCTCAAACATTTTCTGAAAACCAGTTTCAGTGCAGCGGGATCCCAATGGCACTCTAAGCTGGAACAAGCAATAGAATCACTGAAAATAGAGGCAGAAAGCATGCCTCTACATGAAATTCCACACACTGCCTGGGCTAATACTGTGAAGCGCCAGGTTCAGGCATCTCGTTTGAACTGGATCACTCCTCACTCTGGTACAACTCCCTCACACTGGCATGTGACAGTTCGTGCATCCCTGGAAAGCTCAACTTTACATGTGAGACCCACTCTCAGCCCAAGCTAGAAGGAAAATCCTGTTTCTGCGCATCACTGCCCATAAGATCCTGGAGTTCAACCCAACATGGAAGCGAAAAGACAACACTGTCTCCTGCTGGCTACGCAACTACCATAGAGAATCCTGGTTATATCTTATATGCTGCTGGCCTATTCTGGACAGTGACCGCCATCGTTTGCTACTGCCCATCCTAAGGGACAAGGGCTTTAGAACCTGCAGGGGCGCTTCGGATTGGTGCTTTTCAGAAACTACTACCTGCTTACTTGCCAGAGCAGGCAAGTTTATTCATCAAATTAGAATCACACTTGACTTCCAGCAACAGGCAACAGAATCCAGGGTTGCAATTATTCAGTAACGAAAGCAGCCGGTACCCTAGCTCCGATGGACGTCATTCAATCCAGGGGCTTTCTTGTACAATCGGATTACAAAGATAGAAGTGGGGCCCAGTAGGAAGTACACTAAGAACTCCTATTAAAGACAATCAATATAACTTAGGCAACAACCCTCACGGATCCTATAAAATTATTGAACTTAACAGGACTAAACAAAAATTGGCATGAACGACCATTATCAAGGAGTTGATCTCACATTTTAATTCATTTTTAATGTGCAGTCTTAGAAGGACACAAAGTAGTAAACAGGGCACATGCAGCCATGGTGCATTTTTACTTTGAGTGCTGGGAAGCTTTATGGGGGAGGGCGGATGATAGGAGGGGTGTTATTATGTGTGTTATACTGTAAAGATTTTAAGTAATCATACGGTTACTAAAGAATACACACCTAGAATTACATGTGCATGTATAACAACAATTGTTGTGAGGAATTACATTATTTTTGTTCTGGCTTCCACATTTTTTTATGTTTGATTTTAATGGCTTTTGAACTGCGTGCTTTACCTCAACTAAAAATATGTAAAGCACATGTGCTTACCATTAAAACAGGTGCAGTGGATTGTAATTCCCTATTTGGCTTACTTAACTTCCCTATAAGCCCATAGTAATTGTTGCATAAAATATACCACTGGCACGGAATATTAAATATCATATGTGGGCTGTAGTGTGACTACACCACCCACATTTTTGACACAACATGATAGGGCTGCCATGAACACCACTGTGCTCTGGCTGGGCAGCACTAAGGGAAGCTTACAGGGCAGAGTGCTAATATATAAAAATAGGGTAAACTACATATTGAGTTTCATGTGCCCTCATAGTGAAATGAAAACTAATAGCTAATTTCACTGAGTTGTGCCAGACTTTTCAGTGAACAGGCCTAGGTGTGATTTGACCTCCATTCCAAAACCAAAGGTAAAATCCTTAACCGGTACGACCTGTTTGTTATATCCAACCTCCACTCTATTGTGGTCGACCAGATGTCACACATAGGTCCCAGTCAATCACACATTTACTTTTTCTTCAAGGGTTTTTTTCTTAAAAAATTAAAAAGACATATCTCCAGTTCTCCTTATTCACTTTTGGTGATTTGGGTTTCTTTTTGCTCATTATTGTATGCCTATTGTCCCTAATTGTATTTTTTTATTTTATTTGTTGTATTCTTGACTTGAAAATTGTTGGCACTGTTTGAAATGTATGCACATTTCTCTGGGGCCTGACTTTTGCTTGTGGTATGGCGAACAGGGGTAGAACAGAGATTCTCTAAGAACTGTGTATTGTCCTAATCAGATTGTTTAATAAGTTGGTAAGGGGTATACCCTTTCAAATTAATAACTCAATTTTTCGCAGTTGGTGTTCAGTCTGACTTAATCATACTCCTGCTTAGTTTCATATCAAATGAGTGATCTAGCTTCATCCATAGCCACAGTTTAGTGGTAAATGTCTGTTAATTTCTTTAAAGCTCAACCCTACAAAGAGAGAAGTTCTTTTAACAGAACGCACAACCCAGTTTAGAATAACACCAAATGACCTTTAAATATGTGCAATTGCCTCACTCCATTTAATATGTCTGAATCTTGGCTATCCTATTAGAAGTACAGCTTATGATCGGACCAAGTAGCACTTGACCCACAAAACGTGGCTGCAGTTTTAAGTGCCCGTTTTTTCAAGTTGAATAAAAATAAGGCATTGTGCCATTCTTTGATTGTCAATATCACATTCCAGTAGTTAATGCAATGGTTCAATCTATATTGGAGTAAAGTACCATGGCAATATATTTGTGGGACTGAAAATGGACTGGTGCAACCTCAGTGTATACAAAATGAGGCTGGTTTGCTAATTAAGGTTCACAAAAATGGGAGAATATTACCAATGGTCTTTCAACAGCTCCATTCGCTCCATGTCTAGAAAAGGATTATGTTTAAGTCTCCAACAATTGTGCACAGTACCCTTTTCATGGCTTCTTTCCCTTTACTAACAGGAAAGATGAAACTGCAGATACCTGTATGCACTTCAAGACCTTTTAATTTGACATTGCTGGGCATCCCCCCAACATGAAAAATAAAGTAAGGTGATAGAACCTTCTAGGAGGAGTAGCTAATACTTGGAATTCTCTGTCAGTCTTCCTATGTGCTTATCCTTCTCTGTTTAAATTTAGGAAACAGTTCCCTACATAGCCTATTGCGGGCCCCAGAAAAAGCAAGTAAATAGCTTCAGACAGCTCCAAGAAGCTTTGGGAATTCTGTGCTAAACAGAAAAATCTTAGCATTAACAGTAACCCACTACAGGAGCCTACTAGAACACTGTTACTCAGCAGCAGCATTAAAAGTAGGAGTGGGCACAATCATGCCAAAGATGTATGCTCCCTAGAACCCTTTACGTAGCGGTGACACCCTGGGATGGAAGAGTGTATAGTTCCTGGGAGATCCAGAGCACAAGGTTAATGGTTTCTGACAAAAGTTCAAGGAATCATGGAAAATAGAAGGTCCTTCCAGTTTTTACTTCGTCTGTTTTCTTGTCTCTCTCATAGTAAGAAGGCCTACCCATCTCTGCACCCCTTGCAACAGGAGACCCAGGTAACACTGTAATCTGCAGCAACACAAATGATATACAGGAAATTTTTACATTTCAATTATAGAATATAGTGACTGATTCTAAACGTCAGGCAATTTAAATAAAGAAAATCAATGAAGGAAGCCCTATTAAAAGGCTTTTCCCGTTCAGAGATGTGGATTGGGTGAGTGTGTTTCGTGTACAAATTGAATATTATTGTATTTCAATAATATTGTTTTTGACAAATATCTTTTAATCATGCAGAGCTTCTGCTACAATTCTAAAAACTTAATTTTCTTCTCAGCACATAATTGAAATTGAATTACATTGTTATATGCATGTCTTAGAGTATTAGATAAAGGTTTGTTGGATTCTGCAGAGAGCTGTGGACAAGACCTACTTTTTGTTTGTGCAGCCAGGATAAGTAGCAGTTGGTTTCCATTCAGAGGACTCCTTTTACGGAAAATGTTATATGCAAAGATTTTCCTACATTTATTAAAGGAGTTTTTTGTACCCAGGTATTCACGGAGGTACGACTAAGGAACATTCTAAAGAATGTTAAAAAAAATAGTTCTAGAAATCATAACTGTCCAGAGCCATGAGAATGTATTCTCAGGTTCTGAGGTCTCTTCCGGGGACAAGAGATTCTATAATGAATTCCAAGAGAAAGGCATTTTCCAGAAGAATAAATAAAGAAGTTAGATGCCAGATTTCACCCCATCCTCAATCAAAGGATACTCTCAATCCCATACTGAACGAAATCACCATTGAGACCCCGTTTTTTCCCTTCACATTGGTGTCTTCATAAATGTCATGCTCACTGGCATCTCATAATCTTTCATAGCTCCGTTATAAAAAAATTTTCTGGTGAATTTGAAACCCATAAAGGCACCAAATATTGTTCCTTGTCCTAAATATTATTAAATACACAATTAAATTCTCAGTTTATAGTTCTAAGGCTAGACATGAATACCTCAAGTATCAAAGTCGCACAAGAATACAAAAGCGTACTTAAGCGTACTTATTGCAAATGATATTGTTAGACCTGACATCCTTGACATGGTTTTCCCCCAAAAGCTTTGCCTTGGCTCACTGATTTTTGGTGAACTCATTTTTGTTAACATTTAGGGCCTCATGTAGGTAAATAAATTTTACCGGTTCTTAAATACCGAGCCGTACCGAATCGGTAAATTAGAATCGGTAAGTTATATGTAGGTAAAAATTCGGTAACAGTTACCGATTCGGTAACATTCGGTAATCACGAATCGGAATTCACCGAATCGGTAAATACCGAGGTGGTATTTACCAAATCGGAAAATACCGAGGTGGTATTTACCGAATCGGAAAATACCGAGGTGGTATTTACCGAATCGGAAAATACCGAATCGGTATGTACGGATTCGGTAAATAAAATCACATGACTTGACGAAACAGCTAATCCTGTGCAACGACAGCCCACCCAACCAGGAAGTGCCCACACCCAGGCAGGTGTACATAATTAGCCGAAGTGGCCACACCCAGGCAGGTGTACATAATTAGCCGACCCTGGAGAGGCTTGGAGTGCAGAGGAGAGGCAGGGAGCCGTTGCATGTGCGAGCGGGTAAACGAACAGCATGTCCAGCCAGAGAACACAGAGAGACGGAGGGGAAAGGAGGAGGAAGCTGAAATTTAGCCCCAAGGAACTCCAGGTGCTGGTGGAGGAGGTGGTGAAGCAGCACCAGAAGCTGTTTGGAAGGCAATCCCTGCAAGTGCCTGAGGCTGAAAAGCGCAACATATGTCTGGCCATCCAGGCGCAGGTCAATGCTGTGGGAGTGACCCACAGGGACATTGAGGTCCTCAAAAAGCGCTGGTATGACCTGAGGATTGTAACCAAGAGGAAGATGGGCGACATCCAGAAGGAGGCCAGCCAGACCGGAGGTGGAACCAACAGGGCACCTGCCCTCACCGAACTGGAGGAGCTGGTGGCGGCCACAATCGAGCAGGAGAGCGTCGTGGGTCTTGGGGACGCCGACAGCTCTGCCAGAGCCGCAACACACCAAGGTAAGACGAAAGCACAGCAATGTAGCCCCCCCTACCCCTATCCCACATCCCCCATTGTGAAACGAGAATCACACTGCAGTCCACACGTGTCATTGCAGACAGGCAATGCATTCCGGGAGATGTAGTCAGGGCAACACTAACCATGACGTAAATGTTACAGTGCAACAAGGCATGTCACGCACTCGAGGCACAAGGAGACAGAGGACATATTGGAATGTGAAATGATTTATTGTGACGCTTGCAATGCAGCCCTTCGGGGACACTGAGCCAATGTTGTATTTCTGTCCACAGATGTGACATCATGCAGGACAGGGCATGCTGCAGGAGAGACGGCACACCGGCCACAAATATCACCTCTAGCCAGCACAAGTTCAGACCAGGGAGCAGGCCCACTGGCAGCCGCACCACCAACACAGCCAGCCTCGCCGCACCCAGAGCCAGCATCACCTCACCGAGAGCCAGCATCACCACAACCAGAGCCAGCATCGCCACTCATGTTCGAATCACCGGCCACATCTCCGCTTGCAGGTGTGAGAATGAGGAGGCGTCCAGCAGCCAGGCTACGAGCCTTAGACACCTCGTCAGACGACAGCATGGGCCCAGAAGACCGCACCGGGCCCCAGGAAGGGAGCCATGCCACTGTGCCCCACACCTCACAGGCAGCACAGACGGGAGCAAGAGGGCGCCGCAGGTCGCGTGTCCAGAGTCCACCAGCACCCACTGACAGCCATGGTGTCTTCTTGGGGCTCGAGGGCCAAATGTTGAAACAACAGCGCCTGCAATCCAAGGCAGTCATGTCAGTCCAGAGGCACATGCGGGTGATGAAGACAACATTAGTCAACATGGACAATAACATTAGCGGCATGGCTGCGGGCATTCGGGACATGTCCCAGTCAATCCAGCAGTTGTGCAGCAAATTAGATGCTGACATCGAAGCACGGCGCCGGGAACGCCAGAGAAGGGACACTACCAGCAGGGCACTCAACCGTCTGGCAACTGCGACTTCTCTACTGTGCCGGCGCTCTGTGACGATGCAGGAGGGCCTAACACAGTGCTGCAGCGACCTGTCTCGGGGGATGGTGCAGGTGACAAGTGCACTAGGGGTGCTATTGACTAGTCAGGCGTCGACAACTGCTGCAGGGGATGCTGCGGAGAGCATCGACACCAGCAGCAGCATCACACCCCCCGTCCCAGAAGCACGCAGGAGCAGCAGGCGGCTTGGGGTTGGCTCTAGTGAGGATGCACAGGCCGTGCAATCCACCACTGCAGCGCGTATGCGCAAACATTGATGTAGCCCTGCTTAGCCACTTCCCATTGGGTGACGTAACCCTGGACATACTCCTTGTATAGATGGTATATTGCCAGATTGGCCTGTTCATGTGTTCATGGCGTGGTGCCACATTAAAACTACGTCATGACTTCTCACAACTCGCTGTGTCCCCTCACTTACTCAGAAATAGTTGCATGTGATCTCTGCCCGTCTCTCTCTCCCATCGATTGCAGTTGGCACTCTAGCTGCGTTGCCCTCTGGCTGGCCTGACTCATCCTCGTTGTCCTCAAAATATGTTAGTTCCACATCTGTACCTTTTTTCGTGGCAAGGTTGTGCAGCATTGCACAAGTGGCAATGATCTTGCAGCAGGTGATGGGTTTGTACTGGCGTGCGCCTCCGCTCTTGTGCAGGCAGCGGAACCTGCTCTTCAGTAGTCCAAACGTGCGCTCCACCACATTGCGTGTTGTTTTGTGTGCCACGTTGTATCGTCTCTCACTCTGGGTTGCTGGGTGTAGGTAGGGAGTGAGGATGAATGAACGGCATGCATATGCACTGTCGCCTGGATGAGTAAAAGGGAACCATCAGTGACATGCCTCTATACACTATGATTTGCAGGTTTCAAGGGGCGTCACTGTTACTTACCTAGCAGGTATCCCTCTCCGAATTCTCCGGCACTCAGTCGTGTGTAGATCCCACTATTCTGGAAGATGTAAGAGTCGTGGGTGCTCCCAGGATACTTTGCAACAATATCTGTGATGATGTTCCCTGCATCACAGATCACCTGCACATTGATGGAGTGGGTGGACTTCCTGTTCCTGTAGATGTGCTCTGTGTCAGCTGGTGGACAGATTGGGATGTGTGTACCATCAATACAGCCGATGACATGGGGGAACTGTGCCATGTGATATAAGTCTGTTTTTGTTTTCTGCAGTGCAGCCTGTGTGTTTGGGAAGCTTATGTAGTGGTGCATTCTCTGCATCATGGCATCCAGGAACTTCCTGAAGAAACGTGACAGGCAACTCTGGGATACCCCACCCACCGCAGCTATCACCACCTGATAACTGCCGGATGCCAACAGATGTAGGCTGCAGAGCACCTGCACATGTGGGGGTATGGCGTGCGCCCTTCTTATTGGATGGTCCAGGAGTGGGTGTAGGTCCCTGATTAAGTCCATGATGGTTTCGGGGTGTAGCCTGTACCTCTCATGTATCTCTGCATCAGTCAGCTGGAATAGTGTGATGCGCCGTCTGTAGATTTGTTCCTCCCGTCGCCACACCCTCAGTCCTGCTGCCTGTAGACGTAGGCGCCTTGCAATGACGTACATAGCGGCCATGTTGTCCACGCTGTTGCATTTTGGGATTGCTTATCTGCACTGTTGATGGTTACCACCTGCTTTCAATCCGTGTTAATTACCGACTCTTATTTACCGATTTTCCTGGATTTCTTAATTACCGAGTGCTCCTACATGTCATATTAATTTTTACCACTTCATATTTACCACTTCATGTTTACCGAATCGTTAATTATGTATTCGGTAAATCTGATTCGGTATTTTGGAATTCGGTAAATATGAATCGGTATTTACCGCCTCATATTTACCGAAAAGTGGTTTTTGGACTCCTACATCTCACTTGTCTGAATACCGGTCGGTAACGGCATATTTACCGAATATCGGCCGTTACCGACCGGTATTTGGCTACCTACATGAGGCCCCTAAGACTCTGTTCATCTCCCCCTGTTAACTAGTGGCAAGGTGCTTGTGCTCTCCCCTTTAAACGTGTTAATATTGGCATAAACCCAATCAGCACATTTAATTTACTTATAAATCCCTAGTAAATTGTACTACATGTACCCAGGGCCTATAAATTAAATGCTACAAGTGGATTGCTGCACACATTGTACCACACACTAAAGTAGGACTGTAAAAGCGGTCTTGGGTCTGCCACTGCAGCCTGTAGTGCAGTTTTAAACTGTAATTTTGACCTAGCAAATTAAACCTTTTGCCAATCCTAAACATTCCGTTTTAATACTTATAAGTCACTCCAAGGTAGGCCCTAAAAACTCAGGGCCCGATTCACAGAACTAACTTAATTCAAAATCCTAAACTTACTAACATTTTGGTATTCACAGAAGGCACTTACTCATTTTGGTATTCACAGAAGGCACTTGCCCATTTTGGTATTCACAGAAGGCACTAACTCATTGATGAGTAAGTGCCTTCTGTGAATACCAAACTGAGTAAGTGCCTTCTGTGAATACCAAAATGAGTAATTGGTCGTAAGTTTAGGATTTTGTTGTAAGTTAGTTCTGTGAATCGAGGGGCTCAACCATGTGTGTCCCAGCAACACCAGCTCAACCACACTTGCCTTAAGCACGCATATGCCTTAACCACGTATCTGCGTGGTTAAGCAAGTGCGGGGTCTAACTGCTGGAGTGGGCGTGCTGAAGAAGAAGAAGAAGGAAGAGCAAGGATAGATGAGGTAAGTGAGGCTGAGTTTTTAAGGGTTGGGGTAGTGTTTAGGGCTGGGGAGTCAGGGAAGTTTTTTGGGCTGGGGTGGAGTTATTTTTAGGGCTCAGGTAGTTTTTAGGATTCAGGGGGAAGGTCGGGGTACTTTTTTCAGGGCTTAGGGGGAGGGTTGGTGTAGCTTTTAGGGTTCGGGGAGGGGGTTGGTTTTCAGGAGGAGGGGTTGTTTTAGGTCTCAGGGTGGGTGTTTGGGGGGCCAATTTAGGGCTCAGGGTGGGGGACAGGGATTGGGGCACTTTTTTAGGGCTGGGAGCAGGGAAGTTTTTGGTGTTCGGGGGAAGGGTTAGGTTTTCATGAGGGAGAGGGTAGTTTTAGGGCTCAGGGCGGGGTCAGGGGTCAGGGGTTACACTTACCTGATAAGTCTTAACCACGCATATGTCTTTGCCATACATGACTTAACAATGCATATTTCGTTGTAAAGGCAAATGCGTGGTTAAGACTTGCGTGGTTCAGACTTTGTGGAACCCGCATGCATGGTTTCGTCACACAACCTTAAAAAGTAGGATATGTGTGCTTTAGTTTTGCATGTCCTGGCAGTGAAAAACTTCTAAAGTCGCTTTTCACTGCTGTTAGGTTAGCTCTCTCAAAGGCTAACACTGGGTTACCGTACTGTACTTAATAAGTGATAACTTCAGTTTGGGACCAGATAGAGAAATGCTGTTTGCACTCAAAACAATTGTAATTTAAAAACCTCTTTAGTGGTAGAGGCAGATTTTAAGTTACAGTTTCAGTCCATCCTGGGACTATAGATTGGTTAGCTCCAGACTTGATGTGGGATGGTAAAGAACACATTTGGGTGGGCATGACTGGTAGCCAGCCTCGATTCACTGGAGAAGAACAGTGTGATGCTCATTAAAAAATGTAATATGCATGTGTTAGCATATTATCAGGAGGGCTCCCTGGTTCTTTTTCCCTCTTATGCTCCTTTTTGTGAGATGATCCCCAGAAGCGACTCCAACGTTCAGCTGCCTCACCTCTTGTTTGAGCTACAGGGACACAAGAAGCTTCCAGAGGTCTTCCCTGCTTTCCAACTAGACTATGTGTTGTTGTCAACAAACGAGGCAGACAGGACTAAGGGCCAATGCCCTTCCAGCCTAACCATTGTTCATGATAAATGTAGATCTGGAATCTCCTGAAGGATAATTCAGGGTTGATCTTTGGCAGAAGTCCTTCTTCGTTCCCTATTTCTGCGTCCATTTATTGAGAAAGGGAGGATAATACTTTTGATTAGGCAAGGCTTCTCAACCAATAAATATTAACATAAAATGACCCTGTCAATTTGATTGCAGAAATGCTAAATTTATCAATAGTTGAGAAACTGAGGGTTAGCCAGAGGGGTTAGGCAGGGCTGTATAATGACACCTTTTCTGTGTTTCTTATATATTGATTCCCTATACAAAACCCTGAGTTTATGTAGTGATGATACCCCTAGAATTACTTCTTGACCAGTCCCAGTTCTTTTATATGCAGACAACGCAGTTTTAATCTCACAAACAGCAATTGGCTCCAGAAACATTTAAATGGTTTAAATAATTTTTTGGCAAACCTGAGTTTAAAAGTAAATCATGAGAAATCATTTATTTTAACATGCAGTCCAAAAAATAACAAAACAAAATCTTACGTTATTGGCGAGACGCAAGTCACTAAGACTGACCTCCAGTCTTTCTTTCCTTTGTATAACACATTTCAATTTCATCTCACTTCATGGCTGATTCAACTTCATATGTAGGGCGATTATAACATGTTAACTGCCATGGAAGTGACCAGCAAGCATGCTTAATGTGTGACAAAGGCAAGACCATCTGTGCGTATTCATGCACTGTCCACTGCTGGCACTGCCCATTTTGTTCAGTTGAGGTCCAAAGACAGAATAAGTATTCCCCGCCTTTCCTAATCTCGTGCAATCTGCTCTTCTCCGTCTTACCCCTGCCCCCTAGTGCCTTTTCCCCTATTGCGAAAACCTCTTCCTCATTTCAAATGCCTTTTCCTACTCTTCTCCCTTCCCCACTTTGCCCATTCAGTGTCACCCCAAGCCTGTAAGGTAGCAAAAGCTCAGTCTATGAATATACATAACAGTTAAATGTATCCAGTAGTCCCAGACTGATAATTTATTCCTCCTCAGCCCCGACCTTGCCCTCACCTCTCCTCAAGGCTTAATTCCTTTGTTTAATTCCAACCCCAGAGTAGAATAGCCTGAAAGAAATTAGTGGTGTTCCTAGTCCAGAAGTACCCGCTGCTTCTACCATACTGCATTATGTGCCCATAGGAAATCCATTTGCTCTTCTCCTCGTTTTAATCCAACAAAATATTTAATTCTCTAAAACCTTCCAAGGACATCTTCAAAATTGTCAATCCACTAACATAGCCAACTTGTTGGAACTTTCTACTGAATCCGTTCTAAGTCCTTTGTGACTCTGTTTCCTCTTTTCTTATAAGAACATTGATAAAATCTGTAAATATTTCCCGCTGATTTTTTCTTCTCAGTCCATGACTTCTTTTTCCCAATTTCCTCCCATTTCTGTGGAAAATACCACTTGCTTTCTGATGTCTATGAAGTATGTATCTCCTTTCCATTTCTACCCTGTCCATATACTTCATTCTACTTTTTTAGTCCTTACCCCTGTCTTGACCGACTTGTATTATGTCTATGAATGCTCATTTCCTAAGAAGTGGGAGCAAGCTTTTATAGTCTGCAGCCCTAAGAAAGCCTCTGCTGAACCTTCCATTGTTAGCACCTTCTGTCCCACCTCTCTTTCCTCACTTCCTATTAAAATTTCCCCCCCCAAAAAACAATGCCCAACTATTGCTCTTTCTAGAATCAAATCACTTTCGTTAGTCTTGTTAGTCGGGCTTCTGCCGTCTTCACAGCACCAAGACCTCTCAGTCCCAACCTCTTCAACATATATGTCATCCTATTTGCTCATTTTACCCACTCTTCTGCTCTCTCATTCATGACCTATGTGGACGACACTCAAAATTTGTTCTGCCTAAACGAAACATTTCCTGCTAATTTTGGAAATCTTCAAAAACTGTCTCATTGGTGCGTTATGTTGGATTACCCACAACTCTTTAAAAATTAACACCAATAAGACTAAAATACTCATCAATGGCCGGCGTTCACAACTCTCACCTCTTGGTTGAAGGACTTTTAAACGTTGCCCCCATCTCTGTTGCCCAAGTCTGCAATTTGGCTTAATGTCTAACCAGTCTCTCTCTCTCTTTCTTTCAAGGTTTACGAAATGTCCTCTACATGAGTTTATAAACTACATCTTCACTGTAAAAAATTTATTTTTCTCTCTCTCACGACTCATCAGACTATGTTGCAGGGGATAATACTCTCCTATTTCGACTACTGCACCCCCTTTTCTTAGGTTTCCTAACCTAAGCCTTCAATTGTCTTCTTAGCATCTAACATGTGGCTGACTGCCTCATCCTCAATCTTCCCAAAAATGATTGTATCTCTTTGTAATGGCCTCTCTCCTTTGGCTCCATATGCCTAATGTATTGCCTTCAAATGTCTTTCTGCTGTCCATCAGTCCTTCCATAAGGAATGCCCGGGATACCTTATATCCAAATTCCTGCATTACTTTCCTTCTCGCCCTCTCTATTCTGCCTCACTCCATCTTCTGATTTTCCCCAAAGTCCTTTACTTGTGGAAAGGCAAAGGGGTTTTTTCATTAATAGTTGCCTAACACTTGAACTCCCTTTCTCTTTCAGTTTGTATCAATGATGACAAGCTCTCCTTTTACAAATCTCTGAAAATGCTGCTCTTTAGTGCGGGTCTGTAATCCAATTACACCTATCCCACAGCACCAGGATACCCGCTTGGTGGCAGCCACAATCTATTAATATGTATTATTATCTCCATGAAGTAAGCAGGGGCAGTATGAGGAGAGTTATGGAGGAAGTTTCAGAGCCATTATCTAAAAATTACTGTATGAGAGCAACTATTGATTCTTGTGGCTTGTGAGGAAAGTGATCCATATTTAGTTCTGATGACAATCTTAGATCATGGTTGGGGGTGATAAGAAGGGTACATATTCGGATCATAAACTGTAAAGATATGATGCATACATTTAAGTGTGAGACATGATAGTGCAATGAGATCACTCTCTCATAAGTTTGCATTGTATAGACTTATAGTTAGGCCAGTTGCGATCTCAGCTGAACTATTACGAATGGAGTGGTCCACAATATTTTTGTAAAACGAAAGCTCATTGATGGTGGTTTGGGGCATAATTGTTCATAGTGCATTACAGGAACCCCAGTTGCGAGAACAGCACTGATGACAACAATGATTTTTTTAGGAAGGGCAGCATACAGTGGCGTAGCTAGGGGGGGGCGGGGGGGGCGGACCGCCCCAGGCGGCACTATTTCTGGGGCGGCGGCGGTCACTGGTGGCCCGTCGCGGCGACCTTTATAATTTATTTGAGGAGTGGGGACACTCACTGTCTGACACTTTACAGTAGTCAGTCAGTGTCCCGAGTCGAGTCCACAAATAAATTATAAAGGCCTCCGCAACGGACGGGCCACCAGTCAATCAGACTACGGCCCCGGGCCCAGGCCAGACGTCACCAGATCAAGAACAGACACCCTCCCGATTCAGGCGGGAGACTACCGATGTTAAGGCTAGTCTCCCGCCTCCCGATTCCTGCAAGCAAGATTCCTCGGGGTTTCAGCTGACAGAGCTTGTATCGAGTAAAGTGCTAATTCTTCCAGCAATAGTCAGAGTGGCGATGCAGGGGCTCTCGAAGGGGTGAAAAACCAACAAAGCCTCATTAACCAGCGAATGGTCTTTTAAAGGCCTGTGAAGTACTGGGGGCGGCTGTGTGTGTTCACAGGAAGCTGTCTCAGCGAGTAATCCCGGGCTGACACACAGGGGGGTGGGGGCGGTGGTGTTTGCACTGCCACTGCACCCTTGGCCCACCCAAATAAAAATGGGCAAAATTCATTGTGTGGCAAAGGTCCTTGGCATTCTCGCCACCTGCGTTTAACCACAGGAATAGCAGCAAGGTCACTTCAGGTCGCCCCACAAGCACGAGCGGGGCTTTGCTTTGCTATTGGGACCCGCGTCACGAGTGGGGCTTTGCCATGCTTTGGGGCCCCACGTCACGGGTAGGGATTTGCCATGCTATTGGGGCCCCCGTCACGAGTGTATAGGGGCCCACGCCGCGAGTGGGGCTTTGCTGTACTGTAGGGGCATTGCGTCACGAGTGGGGTTTTGCAATAGGGGCCCACGTCACGAGTGGGGCTTTGCTATAGGGGCCAGCGACATGAGTGGGGACTTTGCCATGATATATGAGCCTAGGACACGACTTGAGATTTGCCATGCTATAGTGGCCCACGCCACGATTGGGGCTTTGCTATAGGAGCCCGCGTCGCGTCAAGAGTGGAGCTTTGCTATGGGGGCTCGCGTCACGAGCGGGGGCTTTGCCATGCTATAGTGACCCACGTCACTAGTGGGGCTTTGCCATGCTACAGGGGCCCACGTCACATTTTACCATGCTATAGGGGCCCACGTCACGAGAGGGGCTCTGCCATGCTATAGGCGGACACGTCACGAGTGGGGCTCCTCCATGCTACAGGGGCCCACGTCAGCTCCCGTAGTTTAAGGCTCTTATTTAAAGGGTCTGGGGCCTGTAAGGGGTGGTGGCGTTGAAAGCCCCTGATAAGCTCTCAACCCTCGGGTACCCAGCTCTCAATAGTGCAGTAGGTACAGTGGTACCAGGCCCAGCGTTTTAAGGGCCCACTTTATCTCCAATTATTGGGGTTATTTTTAAGAACCCACCCAGTCGACGGTGGCCTATTTCACCTCGCCTCTGTAGGGCGCCCTTCTTAGGGCACTGCGCTCCTGAGCCCTGTAGTGACCGCAGAGAGGCCGCGGTCCTGGCCTGTGCGTCCGGAGGGCGCTGGGATCGTGGTTGGGACCCGCCTGGCTTAGGAAGTGTCATTTTACTGCTTTCCTCACATGGCTGACGGGACATCCTGTCAACAAAGGAATCTGCCGCGGCCGGCCGGGATCGGCGTCTCCTTCGTGGGTTCCAGATTTAGCCAGCAACCTGTCAAACCAGTGAGTGCACACAACACTTGTATCACCCTCTCTCTGCCTGCCATTACGCTCCATGCTTTTGAAAGGTAAGAGAAAAACGTGCATTTTCGTTTCAAATGCCCGATCCTGCAGCAGCACACTTCCAAAGCCCACACGTGACAGTAACCTGATTCAAGGCCCCATTCTCCCGATTAATTTTTTTAAAACTCCCACTTTGCTCTTCTGAACACCCACTCCCTATTATGCCACTGACATCTTTTGGCGGCCGCCTCGGACACTATACGCCGAGGATCACAGCTGCGCATTTAGTATCAAATTGGCGCCCTCTGCTAGAGTGGGACCCGAACGCTGGCGCCAGTCTATCAGGTCACGTGAACAGACTCCGACAATGTTGCACTCATCGTACTCAGCGTGAGGCAGGCACCGTTATGTGTTTTTTTTGTCAATTTCCTGCTAATGGACCTTCCCCCCAGGAGCTGGATTGTCCTCCCTCCCTCCCTGACCTCGACACCTTCAGGGCAGCCACGGCAGCAGGGTGATGTAGCATAGAGTTGCCACACACTTTCGGCTTGTATTTCCTCGAAGTGCAGGGGCCTCCCTTTCCCAAAGTTTTCAGTTGGTTCGCGTTGTAAGGTAGGACACATTTTTTTCTTTTAATAATAGTCCCGTTTGGAGCAAGATGGCGGCTAAGTTGCTGGCTGTGTGAGCGGTCTGCTCCCCTCCCGGACTCTCCAGTGACCCTTTGTGATGTGGAGCGCGTGAAAGCCTACTCGACTTGGGATGCTTTGGCGGTTTTTGCTACACCGCGTTTACTCACCGCTCACCTTTCGTTTGTGCTCGCACCGGAGTGAGAATTCTGCCGTTGCTACTTTGAATCTGAAGGTACGATTTTCTGCCACAATGCCGCCCAAGAACCAGCAACGGGTGTCGCGCGTCAAACCTGCCCTCCCCCCGGTGTGCCCCCGCTCGACAACTGGAGACATCTCAGGCCAAAAGACATCGGCAATTTTACAGGAGGGGGGAGCGTCCGACGCCATGATCGGTGAGGAGCATTCCTTCTTGGAGGGAGCGAAGCTCAAGGTTCCGGCATTATTCCATAAAAACAAAGGCAAGACAGCACTCGGTAAGCAAACTGGAACACCAGCACTACCCGCTATGGCCCCACAGCCGCTAACCCCACTACCTGCTAAGGAGGAAAATGCATTGATAGCGGAGCCACAGCGTCAGTGCAATGTCCCTGATGCTGAGTTACCGGAGAACGGCATTATGGGAGTAGTAGTTCCCCCACAAACATCGAGTTTGCTGATGAGAGCTGAGCAGACTGATGTGGTCCCAAAAGCTAAACTTATGGCCCCCGGAGGCAAGAGCACAACGAACAACACTGAAACCACAGGGGTTCTTTTGGGGGGTCACACATCAGGACCTGGTGTCAACACTGAGTGTTCTATTATGGAGGCTCAAGATAAAGCCTCTGTCGGAGACGATTTTTTTTCACTCTCTGATCGCTCCTCTATGGAAAGTCTAGTTGAGGACTGGCTTGGTGAGGGCTGTTCGGGTGGGGAAGATGACGCTGATGCGACGGCTAGGCTGTGTCAAACTTCTATGGCAGAAATGCAAGAGCGTTCCTTCGCTACTAGAAATATACCTGGGTCTGAAGATTTTGCAAACGGCACCTATAAAAATTCTTCAAACCTTTCTGCTAATACTCAACATCAACACTCAACCGCACTCTTGGGCTTTTCCAATCAAGAACATCAAGAAATTACGCTCAATACTATTTATGATGTTATAATGGCACAAAGAGCGGAGGCACAAGCAGAGAACCTCCGCACACAGACCGCGCTCAAAAAACTACAGAATTCCTTACGAAGGGTAGCCAAATCATGTGCTGATTCTGCAACAAGAATAGGGGAAGCCGAAACACGGATATCAAACCTGGAGGATGAAGTAGCGTCTCAGAAAAAAGAAATTACTTCATTGAATGCCAATAGAGATGACTATATATGGAAACTAACCGATATGGAAAATAGGCTAAGACGAAACAATCTTAGAATTCTTGGGGTACCGGAGGGAAAAGAAGGGACAGACACTCGGAAGTTCGTGGTGGATCTTCTGACCGAAGCCTTCCCCGATACTAGCAGCTGGGACTGGAAACTAGAAGTTCAGAGGGCTCATCGATTTCCGTTTTTTCAAAAGAAAACAGCTGCTCAAGAAACCTCTTTTCCCCGAGCAATCTTAATTAATCTAAATCATTTCCTTGCTCGGGAGGCTCTTTTTGATCTGGCTCGCCCTAATAAGAGAGCCCATGCTATGGGCTGCGAATTTTTTGTGAGACCTGACTTCTGTCAATCAACGGTGGATCTCAGGTGGAGATTCCGACAGCTGATCCCGAAATTCCAAGAGAAAGGGGCGCAAGTCTATCTTCAAAACCCTGCGAAACTCAAAATTATCATAAAAGGACGGTCATCAGTATTTACGGAAGAGGCTACTGCTAAAGAATTTCTACATAAGCTATAGAGGTTCTTAGCCTTTCTCAGTTTAATAGTCTGGTTGGGATGGTCTCGGTTAGGTTAGGCATGGTAAGGCACGGATCGGCTATACTCCAAATTTGGAATAAAGGTCCGTGGGGGGGGGGATAGGGGTGGCAGCCAACTCATCACCATCTTTGGGACAGTGTCCCCTTGCTCCATGGGAAGGGTAAGGTTGGGTTGGGGAGGGGCTGGGGTGGGGGTTGATGGGTCACAGGTGGGGGGTGGAGGGGGGTGGAATGAAAAATCAGCATTGATGTTTTTGTTTATATTTGTTACTTATTGTTTGATATTAGAGGCCTGGCTAAAAAATAGCAATACAAGGGCTGTTGCATGGACTAGTTTTGATGTAGACATGATCAATCTTCTTTTGTCTAAGTTTAAAAAATTGTTATTTAATGAGGAAAATACAGCTTTGTACGTTAAACATATGTGGTCTGAATGACTTTAAAAAGAGACTGGTTTTTGCACAAATAGCCAGGGCCCTCGCATGGGACATTGTCTGTCTTCAAGAAACACACATTGCTTGGGCCAACAGGTTATGGCTTAAAAAGTTGGGGTTGGAATTGATTACTTGTTCTAAGCAGTCTACTAATACAAGAGGTGTAGCAATTTTTTGTAAACCAGGTGCTGTCCTCTGTAAAAAGCATAAAGAGGATAAATACGGTCGGTGGGCCATTATTGAGGCTGGGTTTGATACAGGGGAGGTCATAACTGTATGCACTATTTACGGCTCCAATGTAGATGATCCCGAATTATATGACTCCCTCAATTTGGAATTAGCCTTATGGCCCCACCCTATCATATTATGCGGTGATTTTAATATACATTTAGCCGAAACATTTAATATAAAGTCAGGGACTGATTATACAGGTCGGAAACCAAAAGTTTTTAGATCCTTATGCAACTTAGCAAGGAAACAAAGTCTTTACGATGCTTGGAACCAACTTAATAAATCCCAGCAAGGCAGCACCTTTTACTCTGCTCCCCATAAAAAATTAGTGCGCCTGGACTATATTTTTGCTTCATCCTCCATTTTGGCAGATGCTACTATCATGTTACTGCCTAGAATGATATCAGATCACAATCCTCTTGTGTTAAACTTTCAGATCTCTACAGGGCCATGTACAAAATATAAATGGACTTTTGATAGGAAGCTATTAGTAGACGAAGAATATCGGAACTGTATCAAACTTTGGCTCCCAAACTTTTTTGTAAATAATAATGGCTCTGCTCCAGATACGACGGTCTGGGATACTTTTAAAGCTGGTGTAAGGGGGGAAACCCTTAGATATGTACTTAAGAAACGTAATGTCATAAGACAAAAAAACGAACAAGATATGTTAAAGTTAAGCGCATTGGAACGAGAACTGGCTCAAAAGATTAAGGATCGAAAGGATGTCTCTACTATACAAATTAACCTCGTTAAACAGAGATCTTTAATTTATAATCATCATGCGGATGAAACGGCAGCTAAATATCAGACATTCCGAAGTGAATGCTTTGAATATGGAGAGCGGGTGGGGAAAACACTGGCCAATAGAATAAGGCAAAAGCAGTCCCAAAGCAAAATTGATAAAATAAAGGACATTGATGGGTCCCTGCAAAACTCGGAGCCTGGTATCTTGGAGGTATTTAAACAATTTTACCAAAAACTCTACGAAAATGGGGAAACTCTCGACCCGCGGGGGTATTTAGGTGAAATCACTACGGTGGGTCTGAGCCTGGCTGAGAGGGAAAGTCTGTCTACTCCTATATCATGGGAGGAAATTACTCAGGCAATGGAATCCTTGCCAAGGGGGAAAGCAATGGGGCCGGATTCGATCCCTCTGGAGTTCTATATCTCTTTCCAGGTTGAGCTTCAGGAAGTGTTACTATCTCTCTTCCAGCAAGCTTTTTTGGGTCTCGTACCCGACTCTTGGTCCAAAACAATCATAATCGTTTTCAAAAAGAAAGGTAAGGATGCGGTTGAGCCAGGCTCATACCGCCCCATCACACTAATAAACTCAGACAGCAAGATCTTTTCCAAGATTCTTGCTAGAAGACTTGGAAAGATCATTCCATCACATGTCTCATTACGTCAGCATGGGTTTGTGGCAGGCAGAGGCACTACGGATCATGTCCGGCGTATAATTTCTCTTCTGGACTGGTCTCAGGTCTCTAAAGTTCCAATAGGGGTGGCCCTGTTGGATGCTGAGAAAGCATTCGACAGGGTCTCCTGGGAATTTTTATGGGCAACTCTCTATTGGAAAGGGTTTCCATCTTCCTTTATTAAGGCTATACAAGCTATGTACACCTGTCCAGCTGCCACAATACGTATTTCAGGTAATTGCTCTGGGGAGTTTAAGATCCACAGGGGTACTCGGCAGGGGTGTCCCTGCTCCCCTCTCCTGTTTGCTCTTTATATCGAGCCCCTTTTGATTAAGATTGAGCATGATCTGCAGATTATTCCAGTACAGCCTGTGACCGAGTCGGTAAAAGTTCTAGCCTATGCGGATGACGTGGCTGTGGTCACATTAGATGTCCCCAATGCAATGAGACGTATTGAATTTTTGACATCAGAATTTGGTGCCGTGTCTGGCTATAAGTTGAACCTACACAAAACCCAAATTCTTTATACTGGCTCTGAGGTATTATCTGGCGTTAATATAGTTACAGAGACGACTTACCTTGGGGTGAAAATTGCGGCCAATGTACAGTCTATAGTCAGTTTAAATTTTGATCCCACCCTAACCTTAACAAATAAAATGCTAGAGAATCTGGATTACTTGCATCTATCATTATATGGCAGGTGTAATGTTATTAAGATGGTAGTCTTCCCGAAATTTCTCTATTTATTCCGCACGATCCCACTTCTGGTCCCTAATTCAATCTTTATGAAAATCGAAAGAATATGCTCCCGCTTTTTATGGGGGTATAAAAGAACAAGGAGAACCTATAAAAAACTAAGTTCAGCCAGGGATAGGGGGGGATTAAATATCCCTCAATTCCAACACTATTATTGGATGGCTATGTTACAACACATGGGAACTCTGTTTTTTGGTGTACAGTCTTACAAGGATCCAGCTAATTCCCCATCTATTTATGAACTTGTTTTTGGCCCAGAAGCTAACTATATGTTCTTTAAGTTTATTGAGCCCAGCTATTACAAAAAGACACGTTTCAAGATTCTAGCTGCAGCTGTAGCAATCTGGTCAAAAATTTGTAAACATTTTTCTTTTAAGGAATATAATCGATATATGCCTGTGGGAATATCAGGCAAACTTCCTACAATTTTTTCTGATTATATAATGAGGAGGTGGAGCGCTCAGGGTGTCAGATCCATTGGTGACTTTTATATAGGAAAACAATTAATCTCATTTGCAGAACTCCAAGAAAGATTTGGGCTGCCACATACAGACTTCTTTAAATACCTCCAAATTCGCAGCTTTTTAGCCAATTTAGAGTTAAAAGGACAGATTAGCCTGGAAAAGAACTCGATACTTGAATGTGTAAAAGGGAGATGTAAGATCTCTCAACTTGTCAAAATTATGACTGCATGTCAACAGGATGACCTTGCTTTATATGAGCACCGCTGGGAGATGAGGTTGGGGATAACAGGGGTTGACCTGCAAACCGTATTTAATCTAGCCGATCGGCTATTATTTTCAGGTAGGCATAAGAGTCAATATTTCATGGCTATCTTTGACCTATACTATTCTCCAGCTAAGGTAGCTAAATGGGGGGCAAATCGAGGGGTCTTCTGTCCCAGATGCACTTTAAGGGCTGCAGATTTGGTCCACATGATATATGACTGCCCCGTTATCTCCCCTTGGCTTAAGGAGATACAAAGCTTCTTGAATATAAGTCTTGGCATCTCAGTTAATCTGTCACCTCAACTAGTCTTGTTTGGTGTCGAGTTTGATGCAAATGTTAGAACCCGCTCTGCTCCTGAGAAAGGATTTCTGTTTCTATGTATGGTAATTCTCCGATTATGTATCACTTCCCAATGGATAAACCCCGATCCACCGTCTTTTAGTATGTGGATGACTAAATTACTCTCTCTGTATAAGTTGGAAACCGCTTTGTACAAACTTAAAGGCAGGGAGAAAAAGAAATTTGGACTATCACTATGGGCTCCAATTAAGAACTGGATATGATTAAATTTGTTATCCTTTACGCTGAATTTCCACTGTTTGCAGCTATGACCGACTGTCTTTTCTTTGGGTTAAAGTCTCTTTTCTATGTATCATGTAACAAATGTTAATATTATGAAACTGTTATATCACCAATGCTGATTCTTTAAAAATTCAAAAATAAAAATTTAAAAAAAAAATAAATAATAGTCGCGTTTGTTTCAGCTGTTGTGGTGCAGGGTCCCGCATGTTCAGCTCGTGAGTCTTTCATCTGGGTACAGTCCTGGGTACAGTTAGTGATGGGGGCTGCCTCCAAGTAAGTGAGACTGTGCCAGCCTTGCATGATGTCAGCGCGCGTGTAGGAAATCGTGTCATACGCGGTGGCACCGTGTGAGTTGGCAGGTATGAGTTTGCATTGACTCAGGTAGCAACAGAATCTTCTATGGACCTATTACTGCTAGACTTTCGGGGAAGGGCACGGAAGTGCAGATGTAATGGTGAGAGAGCGGTGGGGGAGCATTGGCTGTGCTATTATGTGCGGGAGGGGGTAGCTCACGAAGAGTGTGAGAGGACCGAAGCAATGAGAATGGGAGTTTGTAGTGTATTGTAATTAGGGCTCCCGGATTTATGGTATTTATTTTTTGGACATTTCCGCCTTTATTTATCCATATTTATTTTTTGCAAATTTTATCTGTATTTATCCATATTTATTGTGGGTTTTATTGAAAAATTAAGCTGAAATTAGTATATTTCCATATTTATTTAACCAGTATATATGCACTAATGCTTGAATGCCTTCCAGGTTTCAATGCTGTAAACACCCACAGAAGATAAATCAATGCACTTTAATGAAACTATGCAAATGTCAGTGTCAACCTTGCACTTATCTACTGCTGTTAAAGCTTCTTTACTAGAATTCCTTTCTTTTTTAGCTCCCTTACCTATCAATCCACACAGCTATTGGCCTGGCAGTCATGGGAGACAGTATTTAGAATTACTCAAAAAGCAACAAAATTTCCGTTTTTGTCCACATTTAGAAATAAATACAGACAAGAAAATAAAAGTTTTCTGTCTGTATTTACCTGTAAAAATCAGTAAAAACGGAAAACAGGGAGCTTTAACTGTAATTGCATAAAAAGTGTCACTTTATCACTCCTAGAAGCCTTCCTATATGTTGGACACTATTGTGATATATGTTTCTAGAGCGACAAAGAAATAAGATGCCCTTATCAAATTTGAGGACCACTGATGTCCCTTCTGCAGAAGTAAACACCTTCTACTGCTTACGTGATATTCTTAAG
Source organism: Triturus cristatus (assembly GCF_964204655.1). Taxonomy (NCBI): domain Eukaryota; kingdom Metazoa; phylum Chordata; class Amphibia; order Caudata; family Salamandridae; genus Triturus; species Triturus cristatus. The sequence continues at coordinate 1,269,324,710 of NC_140585.1, read as the reverse complement.
AAGAGCCTGTGTGTTCTCTTTAATGTCAGAAAATATTTATTGGGATTTTATATGTACAGGAAGATACAGTTAATAAAGTACAGATAGGGCCTGTGTGTTCTGAATGTGAATGCACTACGTACCCTCTGTACTCACTCTGTGTGTCCAATCAGAGATGCAGGGATCGGGGATTTTCCGCAGATTGGGGGCAGGTAGACAGGGAGGGGGCGCAGCGCGATGCAGGAGAGACTGAGAAAGGAAACTAGAGGCACAGTGTACCAGGAGAAACGAAAGAGAGAGGGGAAAGGAAACCAAGGAGAGGGAGAGGCAGTAAACAGCGTTGGAGGAGGGGAGGAACGAATGAGAAAAAGATAAACGAAACAGTAGTAAATTCTGGGAGTTCAGAAACGGTAGGTCTGTCCCATCCTTCCCTGCATGCATGGACAGGAGATTAGAGCTCGGAGTAGCAAAGGGAAGAGACGAACTAAGAACAAGGAAACATAAAGAAAAGGAGGTGAAAGGAAACTATTTTAGGGGTGTGCAAAATTTATCTAATTTGCTCGTGTAAATCGCAAAATATCAGGAACATTCCAGAAAATTATGTATCATTTCGTGAAATGCAAAGCCATCATTTAGTGCAATATTTGCATCCTAGCCTCAATTTTTGATGCAACAACGTATTTTGCATTTTAAAAAAGTGCAAAAAAAACTGATTACTGCAAACTATAGCTGCTCATGTTGTGGTTGTTCGCATTGTTCCTGTACCCCTCTGCTATAATTTTATGACGATTACACGACATGGTCCAAGTTTGGAAATTTTACATAGCAAGGTTAAGGCGAAATTTCCAAAATGATATAGATTTTGCCAGCATAATTTAAATTTCGCCCAGGTCCAAAGGTATTACAGTACAGTGAAAGCGGCACAGAAGAGAATGAAGGAGATAAAAAGAGCCAGGAAAAACTGGAATGGGGGTGGTGTAGCGCAAGAAAGAGCTTACAGTTCGCAAAAAGATGACAAGGATAGAAGGGGAAAGGAAAACATTAGAAGAGGGGAGACCTGCCAGGAAGTGTTTAGAGTGCAGGTTGGCACCGTGGAAACCCTATGCTGTTAGACATCTCATGGTGTCCCGTGTCTAGTTTGAGTCACACATCAGGGCATTTTCTTCCTTGTATTGCAAAGCATGTACTACCTCCTTCCCCACAGATTCTTTAATATTGTTTGCAGTTTACCACTATTAGCAAAGAGTGGAGTTTTTCGCAATGTAATTCGCAGCACAGTCGTTCTTTTGCTGCAGCTTCCCAGGGCATGATGGCAGATTTAAATGACCTGATACAGGAAATACCAAGTCACAGAAATTTATTCGGTTGGAGTTTTGAATAATCAAATCGGTAACAATTTGTACAAAGCAACATGTTAAACTTTCCACAGTATGCACAAAAAGGAGAAAAATAGTAAGCTAGAGGGTTGGATGAGAGTCCACCCTCAAATCCACCGGCACGTGGTGTCAGCTGAAGCTGCTGGGCAGGAGTAGGTCAGTGATAAGGGCTGGCAAGTACAAGGAGTGAGCTGAGGGAAGTTATAAACAGAGGCCATGTGCCCCAAGGTACAGTCAGCACAATCTCCATTGAAGGGGTCACTTAACTTGCAAAGACATACAGTTTTACAGATAAAACTAATATAGCGCAAAAACGATGTGTGGAAATCGGGTCTCAATCAATCAAACAAACAGGATTTGCATAGCGCCACTTATCACCTGTAAGGGTATCTAGGTGCTGGAGGGTGGGGGCGGTGCTGCTGATGATGACTTTAATCGAATAACCATGGTTTTAGGCCCTTCCTGAAATCCTGCAGTGTGGCAGTCTGTGTGTTCTCCTTTGTACTGCCGGTCACCAGTGTATTCAACTGTGTAGCCTTGGATCGTGTCATGTATGTGCATGTAACTTGCATGATCAAGGTAACTATTAGCGGCGATACTACGTGTCTCTCGGTCCTTTCCCCAGCACCCTCCTCCCCTTATTCCCCCCCCCCTCCCCCCCCCAGGGGCGGCAATCTGAGGGATAGCCCCGGGCGCCACAAGCTCTAGCTACGCCCCTGGCAGCATACATTCCATTAACATCAATTCGCCGTTCCTGTTAGGCAACCACAAAACAATGGCTGAGGATACCTTTCTGTTGACAGTATTACCAGACACATGGCTATTTTATATTTACTAAAATTGTCTTAGTTAACAACAGCCAGCACAGCCAGGATGTCCAGTTGCAATGCCCCATTTTGTTCTAACTCCATCAAAATTTCCTGACACACAAAGAGGCATAGCAGAAACATATGCACATGTTATGCATTTCTGAAGAGAGAAGAGTGGCCTACAATTCAGTCTCCATTTAAACCCAAACGTTACTCCATTTTGCTCTTCCTTCGGCTACTCATCCAATGTAATCAAGGTGTAATTTTGATAAAATCGGGAAACTGTGGGACAGAGATGTTGCTTTCATGAACTATGTGGGTTTAAGCAACTCGAATATCCATGGATAATTACTATACTGTACACTTGGAAAATTCATAGTAAAATCAAGACAGGAATCACACAACATAAAAGTGATGTCTGCATCTGCAACCTAACATCATCTGTAGTGAGTAACTTTACATTGTCTTCATAATTTGAGCCAAATAAGATTCCAAGTTATTGAAAATGTGGGAAAACCAGAAAGAGGAGGTACCATAAGTAATGTTCTTGGAAGAGAGATTTTGTTTTTTAAGAGTATTGTATGAGAATATTGTTGTTAGGATATCGTCTGACATAAATATCATCTCCAATATTGTTTACAAAGATATTTCCCATTGGATTTAATAATAGAAATCTGTAATCAATGAGACACATTTTTGTAAACAATATTTTGGACACATTATTTACAGCAGACCTTACTTCTGCATAGTATATTCTAACATACAACCTTTTTGGACATCTGCCTGAATGTTAGGATTTACATTCTTACCCACATGAATCCTGTAGATTGCTTATGAGCAGAAAGGAGGATAAAGTAGTAATCATGTGTACAGCAATGGAGGCTGACCACTCTGAGTGGCATACAAGTCGGCCTTAAAAGTCAAGGAGATTTAGCAATGGCTCAAGACAGTTTGTGTCATTGTATAGTTCTTTAGCACAAATTATGAAATATTCATTCTCCTCAGAAATTGTAATACATTACCCAACATGCATTGAGAGAAAGAGTTTCAAAAATCACTATGATGCATGGAAATTCTTTGGAAAAGAAAGATTTTTGGAAACATTGGTGGAGTACAGAGAAAGTGGCAGCCATAGAAAGCAGATGATTGATGGAATTCACAAGTTATTATATATATGTAAGGACTGTGTAAGGGCATGTATAATTCTCAAGAGGTGCATGTTTTTTTTAATCATATACATAGTCACATTGTGGGAGATAAATAAAGCTATGAAGTGATATAAATAAAAGTATCATGATGTTTGAAATTTATGTAATGATTTGGTATGTGTATTTCTAACACTCAACAGTACTTCTGCGTTTACTTAGAGCTGAAGTAGAATCCCATAGCCACAGAATTTCTAGAAAGAGCACCTAACGGAAAATAATGTAATTACATTTGTGAAATTTATTGAAAAGAAGATTGCTAGAAGAAAATTATGATAAAACAAAAGATCATATTTTCTTACCTGTGTAGTGGGCCATGGGGAACACTCACAAGGGCTTGGTTTGCTCTCCCTTTTTCTGTTACATTTCTCAGACAAATTAATGTTAGTATCACTTACCTAATTCCCCAAGTTCAGTAGTGTGATATTATGCACTCTCCTTTTTAGGTCGAGCATTTGAGACCTGTTGTAACTTCTCTTGTGTACTTAAAGCCCCCCCCCTGCTTTCGATTTGTTTATTTCATGTCTTTTGAAAATCCTTGCTTGCTAGTTAGTGATCAGTCCTGCCTCTTTGTCCCTCCTTTTTCTCTTCAGTTCCTTCCAGGCAGCAGGGACTAACTACTGTCTCATTCCGCTATGGGTCTTTATGTGGCCTCAGGGGGACTATTTTTTTTCTAGGTCTGTTAGTGTTTCCGTGTGTTCAGCTCCAGTGCCATAGCTGCTTACACGTAAATATATCATCCCTCCCATCTCCTTTTACTGCCCCTATTGTTTTGGTGCTGCCTCAAGCACTGTGCCTCCCCCTCTCCCGTTCTGTTTATTGTATTTAATAATCTTTTTTAAATTATCCACGGCAATTGGGCTTCATTCTGGTAGGATTTGCTTTATTTTGAACTTGTTTTAAAAAGGGGTTTGGGCTTGGTTTAAATTGCATAACCAGATCTCCAATCATGGTTGCAACCCAACCATTCTATGAGCATTGTTGAATTGGAGCAGCTAGGTGTCTTCTATTGGAATGTAAGGGGCCCGGTGAACAGCGCTCTCCCAACACTGCTTTTTTTTGGCCATTTTATATAGTGAAAACTTGGCACGCCGGTATGACAGTGCTTTACATGAGTAGCCGTGAGATTAATGTCTTGAGTCAAAGGATTCTTGCTGTTCCTGCCATTAGGCTACAAAAAATATGGGGGAAAGAGAGAAGAATTAATTGATATTATAATTGATATATACTAACTGGAAGCTGTGCCCTTCCAACATGGTGCCGACTGCAGCTACAGTGTCTCGCTCTTTTTACGACAGGCAGGAGGAGGTGGCTTGCCTCTGCTCTGGGACGTGCCCTGTGTCCTTCCACTCAGCGTGTGGGGAGTGATGTGGACGGCCCCTTTGTCCAAGAGGGAGCTTCTACTGAGAGATGTATTTCTGACCAGCCTAGCGCGTGGTCAGCACTCTGAGACAATGGAGGATTAGTGTGGTTATGTGCCTCGATACACCGGAGCTCATCTCTAAGCTCCAGAGTCAGGAGGGAGTGGCCATTTAAATTGAAACTGGACCTGAGCAGTCCCTACTCTGCTGCACTGCACTCCAGCAGTGAAAGGTATTTCTGATGAGCAGAAGGGACCGGCCTGTCACGTACGTGATTCGTGCATCCTAGTGGTGTGACGGAGTACACAAGCCTCGCCTTGTGCCGATTTTTATCACACATCCCCCAGTGTGTGACCCAGCCCTGTAGCACCGCGGAAAACCCTGCTCTACATCAACCAAGAAGGCCGGAGCGACTCCGGGGCATTATTCATTCCCTCACTGTGGTCCACGATGTCTTGGAGGGCTCCATACATGCTGCAACATTGTCTTCACTATGACCGTAAGTCACCTTGCCCTGCAGTTGCTCCACATTATTGCGAGCTTATTCCTTATACAGTCGTGGGGACCCAGTAAGGTCTCCCCGCATACGCTGGCAGTGGGTGCCCCTCGTGTTGGTGCATACCTTGGGGGGCACATGGTCGGGGAGGAGACAGGAGGAGTTAAAACCCTCAATGGAAGTCCTTATCCTCTTGTTAATCATTCTTTCCTCCCCTTGCTTTTCGTGTTGAGGTTCCAAATGAAACCTGGAAAACCATTAGCACCATCTAAATTATATAATTGTGCTCGTCCAAGCCACATGACCAGCTGACTAATTCCCGGCTGCTGGAGATAAATTGGACATTTGAGAAAACATAACAAATGGGCTCTCTGTAAAATACCAGCACTTATAACATCAAAAATAGCAACTTCTTAGGCACTCGTCGCCAGAACATCTGCCTTAAGGTTTTAAGTTTTAGTGTTTATGTTTAAGGGGAGGGGTTTTCCGTCTTTTAGTACGCTTGCTTTTGTGCTCCCTTTCCTTCACCTCTAATGCTGACCGTCTGCATCCTGAGTCCTACTCACATACAGGTCCGGCTGGGACCCAACATCAGCCTTGGCAAAAATGTTTAAACAAGCATTTGCAATGCAATAGGTCTCGCAATTGCTAGATTTTGACCAATTGGCATTTTAAATGACAATGCCATTTATTTATGTGTTTAAAAAACACCTGCAATAATAAAAGACATTGTCATTTACAATACCAATAGGTCAAAGTTTCTAAAATGCGAGACCTATTACATTGCAAATACTTGTTCCTTTATTGACTCTTCTGCTGCACAATGTGAGAAAGTGCACAGAAGGTGAGGTGGGACAGTGCTCCTTCTGTAATTGAACTGTTGACACTAACAATACATTTGCAAGTCCCCTTTCGGAATAAACATGCTCATTTGCCAGTTTGGTTTCTTATCATTTTTTCTGGGCATGCTGCCACACACAAATACATTAACGATTAGCCGTGAAAATCTTTAGCTTCTAGATCAAGCTTTCACAGAGTCAGCACCTTCCTGAGCTATCTTGCTTTGTTCCTCTCAAGCATGCAACTTCTGTTTAAATCTGTTTGTTTGCAGCCTCGCTGCAGTTGACAGTTACATTACTTGTCTCTGTCAAACTGCATGTCTAACCAATGATTTAACATATACTTACAGTGGATTTTGGGCATACCATTGCTAATGATTGGATGACTTCTTTGTCTATTTCAATTCCATACTCCTGATTCAATGCCCTTTCTCCCTATTCTTGTGTGTGTCCTGGCATTGAGCCTTTAGGTTTTGCTTTTTTTTAACAGGTTGAGTATATCCTTCCACTACTGACATCAGGTAACTATGTTTCTTTCTTGTTTTTCAGTGTCATTTCTGAATTATCATTCAATGGGAGTTAATGTTCTTACTTTCACCTCCTGTGTGCACTCTCAATGTGCTCCTTTATCTTTGATTCTCTCGCACTCTCTCTTGTTTTTTTTCAAACACACCTATCCCTGCCTGTCTCTCGACACCTATACCTTCAGTCATCTTTGGTTATCTAATTAAGTTGAAACCGTTTTAAGGTTGCATGTGTACCCTTCTGGAGGGGGGCTGGCAGGTCAGGCTAGACTATTCCAATTTAACCAGAACCAAGTATGATTTGCATAGTTCCGGTCTCTTTCTTGAGTGGCTTAGTGGCTGAGAACAATGCTCTGGAATGAGTACCGAGCAATCATCAAAGGCTGAGAATAATTCAAGCACTCCTTCCATCATCTTATTATTTGTTGTTATATTTTCTAGAGCAAACACAAGGAGATGATGGACGGAGCACTAAAACTTTTCAGACACTCACCCTCTGTCAATGATATGGGTTGGATCCATATTCGTTCTGTAGCTCACTTTGCCACCGCACGTGGGTCCCGTGCTAGCTACGCCACCAGATTCAAGCTAGCCTGGCTGATGAGAGGTGATACCCCGAAACCCGCCCCAGGATGCGTGTGTCTGGTCCAGAGAGGACCCTGCCTGGCAGTTCGGCTTGGACTGATCCCATGTGGCACAGGGTCAAGACCAATTTGAATATGGCTGGGTCTAAACTGGAATGGCGTAGTGTGCAAAAATATGATGGCTTTCACCCGGATCTGTGACTGGGGGTGAATGTTTGATTACTTCAGCATTTCTGATGAGGGCTGTTACCCCAAAACCGGTCCCAGAATGCTTGTTTTTGGGCCAAGGAGGACCGTGCCTGGCAGTTTGGGCTGGACTGTTCCCATGTGGCACAGGGTCAAGACTGATTTGCACATGGCTGGGTATAAATTTGAATGGTGTAACATGCAAAAAAACAATGGATTTAACCCAGATCTGTGACTGGGGGTGAATGTTTGATTAATTCAGCATTCCATCCATCATCTGTTCTTTTTGCATTTGTCGCCCTAAGTGGGAAGGGTATGCCCAGATGTGGGTCTCAAGCTTGCTATGCCACCAGATTAAAAATAGCCTGTCTGATGTGGGGTGTTATCCCAGAAACCGGTCCCAGGATGCTTGTTTCTGGTCCAGGGAGGACCATGCTTGCAAGTTCGGACTGGACTGTTCCCATGTGGCACAGGGTCAAGACTGATTTGCATATGGCTGGGTCTAAACTGGAATGGCGTAGCGTGCAAAAAAAAATGGATTTAACCCGGACCTGTGACTGGGGGGTGAATATTTGATTATTTCAGCATTCTGTCCATCATCTGTTGTTTTTGCATGTGTCGCCCTAAGTAGAAAGGGTATGCCCAGACATGGGTCCCATGCTCGCTACGCCAACAGATTCAAGGTAGCCTGGCTCATGAGGGGTGCTATCCCGAAACCGGTCCCAGGACGCATGCTTCTGGTCCAGGGAGGACCCTGCCTGGCAGTTTGGGCCGGACTGTTCCCATCTGGCACAGGGTCAAGGCTGATTTGCATATGGCTATGTCTAAACTGGAATGGCGTAGTGAGCAAAAAAACAAAGGATTTAACCCAGATCGGTGACTGGGGTTAATGTTTGATTAATTCAGCATTCCGTCCATCATCTGTTCTTTTTGCATTTGTCTCCCTAAGTGGGAAGAGTATGCCCAGATGAGGGTCCCGTGCTCACTACGCCAGCAGATTCAAGCTAGCCTGCTGATGAGGTGTGTTACCCTGAAACTGGTCCAAGAATGCTTGTTTCTGGTCCAGGGAGGACCCTGCCTGGCAGTTCGTGCTGGGCTGTTCCCATGTGACACAGGGTCAAGACTGATTTGCATATGGCTAGGTCTAAACTGGAATGGCGTAGCGTGCAAAAAAATGATGGATTTAACCCAGATCTCTGACTGGGGGTGACTGTTTGATTCATTCAGCAATCCCCCCATCATCTGTTCTTTTTGTATTTGTCGCCCTAAGTGGGAAGGATATGTCCATACGTGGGACTCGTGCTCGCTACGCCACCAGATTCAATCCACCCTGCTGATGAGGGGTGTGACCCCGAAACCGGTCCCAGGATGCTTATTTCTGGTCCAGGGAGGACCCTGCCTGGCAGTTTGGGATGGGCTGTTCCCATGTGACACAGGGTCAAGACTGATTTGCATATGGCTAGGTCTAAACTGGAATGGCATTGCATGCAAAAAAACAATGGATTTAACCCAGATCTGTCACTGGGGGTGACTGTTTGATTAATTCAGCAATCCCTCCAACATCTGTTCTTTTTGTATTTGTCACTCTAAGTTGGAAGGGTTTGCCCAGGCGTGGGTCCTGTGTTCGCTACGCCACCAGATTCAAGCTAGCCTGGCTGATGAGGGGTGTTACCCGAAACCGGTCCCAGGACGCATGCTTCTGGTCCAGGGAGGACCCTGCCTGGCAGTTTGGGCCGGACTGTTCCCATCTGGCACAGGGTCAAGGCTGATTTGCATATGGCTATGTCTAAACTGGAATGGCGTAGTGTGCAAAAAAACAATGGATTTAACCCAGATCGGTGACTGGGGTTAATGTTTGATTAATTCAGCATTCCGTCCATCATCTGTTCTTTTTGCATTTGTCTCCCTAAGTGGGAAGAGTATGCCCAGATGAGGGTCCCGTGCTCACTACGCCAGCAGATTCAAGCTAGCCTGCTGATGAGGTGTGTTACCCTGAAACTGGTCCAAGAATGCTTGTTTCTGGTCCAGGGAGGACCCTGCCTGGCAGTTCGTGCTGGGCTGTTCCCATGTGACACAGGGTCAAGACTGATTTGCATATGGCTAGGTCTAAACTGGAATGGCGTAGCGTGCAAAAAAATGATGGATTTAACCCAGATCTCTGACTGGGGGTGACTGTTTGATTCATTCAGCAATCCCCCCATCATCTGTTCTTTTTGTATTTGTCGCCCTAAGTGGGAAGGATATGTCCATACGTGGGACTCGTGCTCGCTACGCCACCAGATTCAATCCACCCTGCTGATGAGGGGTGTGACCCCGAAACCGGTCCCAGGATGCTTATTTCTGGTCCAGGGAGGACCCTGCCTGGCAGTTTGGGATGGGCTGTTCCCATGTGACACAGGGTCAAGACTGATTTGCATATGGCTAGGTCTAAACTGGAATGGCATTGCATGCAAAAAAACAATGGATTTAACACAGGTCTGTCACTGGGGGTGACTGTTTGATTAATTCAGCAATCCCTCCAACATCTGTTCTTTTTGTATTTGTCACTCTAAGTTGGAAGGGTTTGCCCAGGCGTGGGTCCTGTGTTCGCTACGCCACCAGATTCAAGATAGCCTGGCTGATGAGGGGTGTTACCCGAAACCGGTCCCAGTATGCTAGTTTCTGGTCCAGGGAAGACCCTGCCTGGCAGTTCGGCTTGGACTGTTCTCATGTGGCACAGGGTCAAGACCGATTTGCATATGGCTGGGTCTAAACTGGAATGGCGTAGTGTGCAAAAATATGATGGCTTTCACCCGGATCTGTGACTGGGGGTGAATGTTTGATTACTTCAGCATTTCTGATGAGGACTGTTACCCCGAAACCGGTCCCAGGATGCTTGTTTCTGGTCCAGGGAGGACTCTGCCTGGCAGTTCGGGCTAGACTGTTCCCATGTGGCACAGGGTCAAGACTGATTTGCATATGGCTGGGTCTAGACTAGAATGGCATAGCGTGCAAAAAAAGATGGATTTAACCCCGATCTGTAACTGGGGTGAATGTTTGATTAATTCAGCATTCCGTTCATCATCAGTTCTTTTTGCATTTTTTGCCCGAAGGGGATGCCCAGACGTGGGTTCCATGCTCGCTATACCACCAGATTCAAGCTAACCTGGCTGATGAGGGGTGTTGCCCCGAAACCTGTTCCAGGATGCTCATTTCTTGTCCAGGGAGGACTCTGCCTGGCAGTTCAGGCTGGACTGTTCCCATGTGGCACAGGGTCAAGACTGATTTGCATATAGCTGGGTCTAAACAGGAATGGTGTAGCATGCAAAAAAAGATGGATTTAACCCAGATATGTGACTGGGGTGAATGTTTGATTAATTTAGCATTCCGTCCATCATCTGTTCTTTTTGAGTTGTATTTCCTAGTGGCATGCAATGCAATAGACTCTACGTATTATGCAACAAAAAGTGTTGTGACAATAATACAAAACATACACCACCTTAATTATTTGGGTACAGGGTGAGACTGGCCTATAGGGCAATTAGGTAGCACCAGATGGGCAGCTCTGACTGGTCTGCATGTGGTTCATTTTTTGGGCTGTTTGTGGGCCTGTTTATGGTCTGCTGGGCCAGTTTTTACTGTTAATTTCCCTGACATTCAAACAAACATTCCCTTAGCAAGCTCAAATCAATGCAGTCTTCTATACATTGCAAAACAGCTATACGGCATGTCATTACTATTTGCAAACATAGGTCGCATTTTTATCTATCTAATTCACTAATGGGGCCCTTTTATTTTGGTGCCTGGGCCTATTTTCTGTCCCAGTTCTACCCTGTTTGGGCATTTCCTCTAGTCTTTTAAATAAAATATTATATCTAAACCTAGCTCAGAAACTTTCTTGTCTGTGGCAAAGTCATCAAGTGAATGAGGAATGCTCAGAGGCAACAGTTCAAACATCTTTGTCTCTCACCTGAAACATCGGAATATTCCTCAGCGTGGAAGCTGTGCTCTCCGCTGCCGTCCTTGTGCAGGTTCACAAACGTCTGCATAGCTGGAGCTTGGATGATTAAACCACCGCTGGCTTGCCTCAGGAGACTCTCCAAGTACCTAAGCACACAGAATCACGGAAATCCTTTACAAACAAAGAAGTCAGCAAACTTGGCTTCCCAGTGGTCTATCTTCTTTCTACCCACCCCCCTCTCTCTCACTCACTTCTGCCAGGCAGGGAGCGGAGACTGTGGACTTTTCCACACCTTCAGCAGATTAAAGAAATATAGAACAAAATTATTCCTTGTACACCCCTGAGATGCAGTTCAATGACTCTTTCACAGCTGTGGTTCAAGAAATGTAAAACACTTCATAGATGATGAGTAGGAAACACTTGAAAGGATATTTTGAAATTAAATAATAAAGTGTACACAGCTAGGTTAACTCTTTTTAGAAGCTTTTTTTTCAATCTTGTGCGTGGCGTGCTATGCCATAGCCATACTATATGCGTCCTTTCTCAGAATCATCACACTGGGTTCGCATTCACCTCATCTATGTATTATAGATAGTCAAACAAGAGCCAGAGAAGTCTGGATGCAATTTAAGTGAATGCACTTGGGACCAGATAAGGCCCAACAACAAGCTGTCAAAAACAGAAAATATGTATTCTGCCACCGAATCAGGCTTTTTAGGGATCTATGTCAGGACAAAGAAAGTAATGAGATAGATTTAGCATGAAAGAAATTGCCTTACAGAGAATTTATCACAAATATGTTTCTATTAATATTACATTGACAATCGCAATGCTGCTGCTGCAACATTCCTCACAAGGAAAGTTTTGATTTAACTCATTTAATTTCACTCTACCTTGCCCAAACAGTATTCCTACCCATGTCGCATGAACTAATGTAACACTAACGTAAAACCATTGTAACCCTTTTCGTAACACCTAAACCCTATACATTATCCTAGCTCAAGTTCTAACTCTGACCATGTGCCTTTAACTACTCATAAAACTAACCTTAACCCATATCTTATTGTTACTTTTTGATTGAGACCTCACATAGTCCAAACTCTAACTATGACCATAAGCCTCTAATTAACTAGAAACTTAACTATAACCCTTACGGAAATGTTAAACTTAACCCATTCTCCACTTCCACCGATGCATTTTTAATAGGTAAATCTTAGATATTTGCCACCAATAATTTAATCCTAAAATGCTTAAATCAGTCAAGGCCATTGTTGACACTCATATCCTCTTGACTCCTGACTGGACAAAGAGCACACGGGGGGTTATTCCGTGGTAGTTTGAGTCATTTGCTACTGATGTCCTGGCACCAATTCTACCATGGTGCTGCAAACGGAGCCAAGTACATCCCTACCATACTTATCTCTCAGAATAGCGAAGGCGTCTTGGACGTAGTGTGGGTGGGTAGAGGCTCTGAACTCAACAATCACACAATTGCGACAATAATTGAATGTCTCACCCAGTAATTTTCTTTCATAAAACAGAAGTACTTTAATTACATAGTGCAGTATACAAAGAAGAAGTAGCACTACAGGGGTGAAAAGTATGGGGTATTTGAGGTTCACTGGATCCCTATGACTGAAGTGGGGCATTTTTCCTCTAATCTGTGACCCATAGGTCAGTTTGTACAACAAGCAGGCAGGCAGGCAGTTGTGGTATACTGATGTCAGGTATTATTTAAAATCCTACCAGGCAGTACTGTTTAGCCAGTCAAAGCTTTTCAGGTGTTTGCGTTACTAGATCGTTTGTGTGTTCATGGATCATCAAAAGGTGGCTGCGAAGTTGTTGACTGTACAAAGCAAGCAGTCATATTTGCGGTCAGTTGGGCTCCTACTGGTGGGCGCATCTCCATCTCCCAGCATGGAGCGGTCATAGGTGTAGCGGCTCAGTGAATGACACACTGTTTTGGCACTTGCAGCTGGGCGATCTGTACTCTCCTGTCCCAGCATTCAGATACAGTTCTTGGGTATGGCAAAGTCAGAGTTAGCAACAGTTCTCTGTCTTCCTCTGTGTTATGCCTCACAGTCAATGTGGATCTCACTCTAACCGTGGTCCTTGGATCACTGAAACTTCTCCCAATGAGCGCACACCACTTTCTTTGGAAGTCAGGGTAATAAAAACCACATAATTGTTCCCTTACTTCTTTTCAGTTTTCCACCCTTTCCCAGAGCTACCTTTTGAGTTTACTTATATAAAATCTTTATTTCAAAAGGCAGCTGTATTGGACTTGTCCTTTTGCAGGGTTATCCCCAAATGTTTTGCTTCTTTCTCGTATTTTTTCCTCACCTGTTGTTGGTGGCTATAGGATCTGGGCACTTTACCACTGCTAAGCAGTGCTAAAGTGCATATGCTCTCTGTGTAAATTGTTCTTCATGATAGGCATATTTGATTTATTGGTAAGTCCCTAGTAAAATGCACTGAGTGTGCCAGGGCCTGCAAATCAAATGCTACTAGTGGTCCTGCAGCACTGGTTGTGCCACCCACATAAATAGCCCTGAAAAGGTATCTCAGACCTGCCACTGGCGTGTCTGTGCGCAGTTTTAAACTGCCATGTCGACCTAGCAAGTGCACCAACTTGCCAGGCCCTAACCTTCCCTTTTTTTACATGTAAGACACCCCTATGGTAGGCCCAAGGCACCCCCCATGGGCATGGTGCAGTGTATGTGAAAGGTAGGACATGTACTGGTCTGTGTGACATCTCCTGATAGTGAAATACTGCCAATTTCGTTTCTTAACTATTAAAAGGCTATCTGCTTCATAAGATAGAATGGAAAATACTTTTCATTGGGACAATATAGAGAAATACTGTGTAGGCTCTCTGAACTCAGAATTTAATAACACATCTTTTAGTAAAGGTGTTTTTTAAATAGTGTGTTTGAAAACGCCACTTCTACAAAGTAGGCATTTTCTTGTTTAACTATTGTGTGCCTCTGCCTGTTTGTGTATTGACTGTTTGGTTTTGGAGTGGCAGGGGCTGGGGATGTGCATTCACTGCCGCGGGGGAGGGTCAGGTGTGCCTGGCCTTTCCTGGATGACTCAGAGCTGAGCTGAATGGGGCTTGGCTGCATTTAGAGTAGTAGGAGGAGATATCCTTGCACCTGAATAGGGCCTGTCTCCCTTACACAATGCTGTATCTACCCCCTGTGGTCATGCTGCATCAATGAGGACAGAACTGGTTTGGACTGTGCTCAGAGACCCTTGCACAAAGAGAACAAGGACAAAATGGAGTATAAGTAGTAGACCTTAAACCCCAGAACTTTAGATAACTTCTGGACTCAAGGGCAACCTTTGCCAAGGAAACGAGCTGAAGAGCTGTAAGGAGGAGTACTGCCCCTTTGCAGTGTGCTGTGTGGGATTTGCCTGCAGTTGCTATTTCTGCCAAGGAGAGGACAAAGCCTGGAACTTTGCTTTGAACCAGCTTGAAGAAGATCACAAAGGGCCTGTGTGTGCTGGCCTATTGTTCTGAAGTCTCAGGGACACAAAGACTTCACCCTCAGCTCCACCTGAACTCTGTTGCAGAGAGGTCTGACTTGCCAGGAGGTGCTGTTTCAGGTCTGGGCCACTGGAGGTTGTTCCTGCTGTTGGGAGCTGGAAGATAAGAACTGAAGAAATCCAAGCATCGCTCTTCTTGCAGATGTTTTTCACGACGCATCACCGCCGTGCAAGAAGAATACGCATCGCCGCGCTGCTGCCAAACCGACACAGCGCCTGTCGCGGCTGCAAGAACTGATGCATCGTGGGGGTTGCGGCTGAAGAAACCGACTCAGCGCTGCTTGTTACCGCCACATTGATCACCACCACATCCCTGATTTCCACGCATCGTACCTGTGCGACAAGTTTTTCCAATGTATCACCCATGGATCAGAATTGTCTTGGAGTCGATGCATCACTTCCCCCACAGACTGGATTCAATGCATCACTTTTCCTGCGTGCAACAGAACTGTTGCATTGTCTCCCCAAGGTCTCAGGAACTGACGCTTCTCTTTGTTTCTCGACGCTTCCCATCTCTGCGTCTGTTTGGCCTTGTGAATTTTGAAGCATCTACAGGTACCTTGTGAGAAATCACACATCCATAGTTTTCTATGGACCCAGTTGCTTGAAACCTTTAAAAAGTCATATTCTTTTTACATGTATGTTGGATGTTTGTCGTCTTGGTCTTGTTTAGTTTCGATAAAGATACTTTCTTTTTCTAAACTGGTGTGATGTCCCTCTGTGTGGTTCTCACTGTATTACTGTGTGTTTTGAGTACAAATACTTTACACATTGCCTTTGGAATAGGCCTATCAGCTCGTGCCAAGCTACCCAGGGGGTAAGTAGGGGTTATCTAAAGTGTGTATCCCCCTTACCCTGACTAGAAGCAAGGGTCCCTATTTGGACAAAGGAACCTTCCTCTGTCAACTAGAGACCCCCATTTCTAACAGGCTCCTATCCATATTTTCCATGAAAAAACAGGAAGTGACATATTTGGTTCCTCACAAGCTATCAAGGTGACCACCATTGTCTGTAATGTTTGAACTTGTGTAATGATAAAGAGTGTAGAGAGGCCAAAACTTCCCTGGTTAAACTGATCAAAAATGGCCAGCAATCCCTAATCCAGGAAGAAAGGACTAGGTACAAAGCAATCCTTAAAAACACAAAGAGAACCTGAGACTCTCAAATATGGAGGGGCTGTCTTAGAAGCTATTTTAACTGAAAACCAAGCTACTTTGTAGCATACACTTAGCCATGGAAATAAGTCAGACACAATGAGACCTGAAGCCAACATCTTACCCACGGATTGGGTGGTTCATTTTCAATCCCTTTATAATAAGGGCAAACTAAGCAATAGAGAGAGAGATCTGCTTGCTCAGGAGCTGTTATCTGAGATCCAACCTAGCACTGGCCAAGATCCTTGTAGGCCTTGGCATGAGTCCCTAGATAATAGATCGGTATTCACCCTGGCTGAGACACAGCAGCCTATCTCTGAACTGAAAGCTGGAAAGGCCCCTGGGCCAGATTAGATCCCCAGGGATTTGTTCAAATCAGTGCCAGAGATCTGGTCACCACACCTAAATCGTATATGCAATGCCATTGTGGAAGGTGCACCGATCCCAGATTCATGGAAGGGAGAAGAAATAGTCCCCATATACAAGAAAAGCATGAGATCGGTTCCGGCAAACTAACGCTCAATAAGCTTGATAGATATAGCCCAGAAAATTATCTGCATACAAGTCCTGGGCCATTTAAATACATGGTTGGAAAATAATAATATCCTATCTCCTTGTCAAGCAGGATTTCACCCAAAAATAAGCACTGTAGACCAAGTTTTCAGGTTCTTGATGCTGAGGTGGAAAACCGTAGATCTCAATGGAGGGAGCCTTTATGTAGCATTCATGGACCTCAGGACTGCTTTCAATATGGTCGCCAGAGATAAACTCTGAGCAGTCCTGAGGGACATGGGTATCCCTCCTGTGTTACTCAAAACCATTGTGTGACAAACACCGGAAACAATGCCAAAGGGGCATATAGACAATGCATGGCTGCATGAAAGGAGCAGCACCAGCTAGCCAACCAGCACTGCATGGACACCCTTGGCCTGTCAGTGAGGATGTCACACGGAGAGACCAACCCTGTCATGCATGCACAAACCTAGGCAGAACACATCGCTATGATGGTGCAGCCTTGAGGCATAAGCACTGCACCCTCGAGCGAAGAGGAGACAGAAGAGAGGGTGCCTGCCACCAATGAAGCACAGCACCTAGTAGATCCCAGATACGGAGAATCCAGAAGAGGGACCCTGTGTGGCCCAAATGCAGGGAAGAGCTAGACTCCAACCTACCTGCACTAGCACAGCCCAGGATTGGGCCAAAGTCTATTCAGAGAGTGACCCCAACACTGCCTTAAGACGGTGTAGTGCATCAACCCATTACAGGCACAGGGAGAGTCTCACATCTCCAAGTAGCAAGTTGCCACCACTGCAAAAGAGAGGAGACCCTCATCTCCCACAACGATCCTGAGTTGCACCGGGAATACCTTGTCAAGCCTGTGAGTGGTTCGTGACGGGAGAAGATGCGCAGTCCAATAGACACGACGGAGCTGGCAGGATGTCCCTGTGAGAAGAGATGACAATGTGTGTCGGGTGGCCACATCTCACAGCAAGGAAGAAGAGGAGAGCGTGGCATGTTTACACATTGCAAAGAAGAAAAGAAGTGGAGAGAAAGGAGTGTGACAATCCTGTTACACAGAAGAACACACAACCACAGGTGCGCAGGAGAAATTAACAAGGGGACAAAAACGAGGACTCGTACTGCTATCTGAGTGCACCTACTAACACAAGCCAGCCACCGGGGTGCGGTGACGTCACTGGAGATAGCTCAGTGTGAGTACCAAACATAAGCCACCTGCAAGGGGGAACTGTGTATCTGCCCGATGCTTCACAGTGTGACAGTCCAACCACCTGTCACTTGCTGCTTGGAGCAAACTACATCCCTCCTTGCAAACGCACATGCCAAACAAGAAGAGCTGCACCAAGTATACAGCAAGCTACGTGGCTGCAAAGTCCCTCCAGTCACCTTTCCTCCATAAAAGTCAACGGCACCTGTCGTACAAGTCGTCTAATGGCAACTACTCCATCATTGTCCATGTACATCTCCACCACCCCTGGAACATCAAGTAACAAGACTGGAAATCTGCACTCTTGCTATACAAAATGACAAGATACACCAGTGACAGTCTGAAGAACCAGTGACCACCTACTCAACTGGCTTGCATCCTGATCCCGGTAGCGAGAGCATGTTCTGACCAGGACACATCCACCCCTGATATTCCAGGAGGGACTAGGCAGTGGCTCTAAGGTGATTTTGAGGCTGTCCAGATGCAGACACATATACAGCCCCAGTGCAGCCCACAGGCAGTCCTGTGGCAGCTCAGCTAATGCGCCTCCCTAAGCGTTAGAGATGGTCTTGACTTTGCTCACCAATGGATTCCAGAGACAGCCAGGCCATGTAACTGAGACTTCAACAGGTCACAGCACACCAAAACTGTCTTCAGGGGATCAAGCAGCACAATCATCAGGCATTCACAATGGACTCCACTAATGCTCTTGATGCACCAAGTTTGAACTGTAAACCACCAGCTGCATCACAGCAAGAGCAAGCTGGACAGATCAACATCACATAGGTGGACTGTCACCCAACTGACGTGACATTGAAGGTCCAGACTTCATCTTCACTGTGTTCGTATCCAGAGGTACCTGGTTAAATTATGGATGCGTGCCGAGATGTCAAGGTTCTCCCAGCTGCACCTGTCCACCGTTGTCTTGCAGACTTTCTCTCGAAGCTGTGAGACTTGATTTATTTAGTTATTTTTCATTCCTTCCCACATGTTGGACTTATGTTTTTTTGTTTTTATTTTTAGTAAAATTTGGGAGGAATGTTGTGTTAAGTTGGACACATCGTGTGTTTTACCAGCCACTCCCACGAGGGCTGGTCCTTACACACACTCATCCAACATAGGAGTCACCGGTCAGGTAACCCTGCCAATAAAAATGCCCAAGTGCACGTGCTCGTGGTCCGTTCCAGTTACCACAAACCCTGTGTCAGAGTCCTTGTTTCCAAAATATGTGGGCCAAGGGCCCACGACTTTACAGCTCTGTTCCCAACACTTCAAAATATTACACCCCCTCCCCCGAGGTTGGGTCCAGTTGCGCCTCTGTACCACACCCTTATCACTCTCCCTCTGAATGGGCGTTACTCATTTACGACACTTGTTTTTAGTGTGACACTTGGATTATTCACCATCTCAACGAGTTCACAGATGTAACATTGATGAGAGCACCCTACTCTTAAAATTTTTACAGCACCACTGTTAGACACAAGAGGCCCAGCGAATGACTAAATACCTATACCCAGGCTAAACTCAAAGTCACAAAAATATGGTTTAAAAAATAAATAAATCGATAATGGTAATCGAATCACCATTTATAAAGCGGGTTGTCGTTATGTTCCTACGCCTCGGTGGGACACTAGATTGTTTTTTGATATATATCGTTATCCAGTGGACATAAAACATACGTGCTGGAAGTGTTTCATTGGATATTTAACATCCCTACTTTTGACCGCGATAAAACTAGTAGTGCCTGTCCCAGTTTTTTCCATGTATTTCCCTCCCATTTTGTTTGACACAGGTCTTCTTACCCTTTCCAACACACTTTATTAGTCTACTTACACAATGCATGCCCAACGAATATGGAGCCCAGCAGAAGGGCGCATTGCAACCTCACTATGGTATAGCAGCGCCCACTGTGTAGCACTTCCTTCCTAATGTATTTATAAGCTTGCATTCTTCCTGTACCCCAAAGCCTCGCACGCAGCTCACGTAACAGGGTGCTACAGTACGTTTAAAAAGTCTAAATGAGATAACCATTCGTATTGCATTTTTTTTGTATTTTATAGCTAATGTCACGACAACCTAGTTGCAATGTACTTTGGCACGGAATTCTCCCATCCGTAAAGTCTGCCAGATCCCCCCCTTCCGCCCCGGAGGCTTGTTTGGCTTTGCATTTCCCATCGATAATGCCTGTAAGCATGGCGAGGGAGAGCTCTCTCGTATTTCACACGTCCCTACATTTAATGAAGACGACCCTTTTCACAATGAGTCGGATCATAGCATCCCTAACTGGCAGTTCATTGAAAGTTACCATTTGGCAGAGGTACAGCGTGCGGGAGCCTAGGAGTTACAGGGCCTCAGTGGCAAACCAAAACAGTTTAGGGCAGTGCTTTAAATGGGCCGGCACTCACCGGTACTGAGTACCGGTACTTCCAAATTTTCTAGCCGTCAGTACCGGCACTTTTCTTTTGACAGGGAGAGTACAGGTACCCTGATTGATGGCACGGCAGGCTCAGGTTCAGTATGTCCTCCAACACAGGGGATCTCGCAATCGCACTGAGGGTCTGAAGTAGACTTTTTCAGGGACGCTGCTAAAGTCTAGAGGCGCCCCTTTGAATTTACCCACTCTGCAGAGGTTTGAGAGGGCTTGCATCACGCTGTGATTAACAGTGCAGGGCGACTCTAGGCAGACCCTGCACTGTTAATTAGGCGTGCAACGAGCATTCAGGTGAAAGTGCTTTAGCCACCCCCCTCCCCTTCAGGTGCGTGAAATTGCCTAGGCTGGGGCTATGGTCAGTAATCCAGTCCCAATAAGGTATTGAAGTGACCTTACAAAAGCGAGTGGCAGTGCAGCACAATCCTACACCTTCCTCAAAGCCGGTTTTCTTTTCATGTTAGTCTTTTTTCAGCCCAGGAGCTGCTTCCCTTTGTGTGTGCGCCTCCAACACTAATGGCTGCATTTACATAACAGAGAGAGATCCATGGGTGTGAAGATAGCCCTGCCCAAAGAGCAATGAATAGCAGGGAACGCTGCATCTCCAGGAATGAGCTCACATTACAACTGACAATGGGTCTGGTTTGGGGGAAACCGAAATGAACATAGAAGGAAGGGGGAGGGAGGAATGCAAAAAAGTGATGTGACAGGTGAAGTTAGGATTGACACTTTTGCAGATTAAAAATACCAGATATGTGTTCAGTTCTGAAATCGGAGCTTAGAAATGGTATTTTAACACAAATTTGTGTAAAGTAAAAAATCTGCTGTACTTCTTGTTAACTTTAATACATAAATATATATACATATATATATATATATATATATATATATATATATATATATATATATATATATATATATATTACCTACTGGCGGTCGCCAGTAGGTAGTTATAGTTAGGACCACGTTTCCATAGGAAATCCGCAACATTCTATTTTGAATAAATTTGGCGCCGGTTGACGAATCCTCGCGAATTTTTCAAAATAGGTGGGGCGCTACGCTCCGCTCCTACCCTGAAAGTCTCGGGGGGATTCGTCAAGCGGGGGCTGAGATAAAAGGGGGGTCCCAAAACGCGTTTTTCCCATGCATTTTTCCATAGGACCTTTAGACACAGCTACAGCCCGAACGGCTGAACAGAATTACTTGAAATTTGGCAGAGAGGTAGTCCTCAGGTCAAGGAAGTGCCTTTTGTAGGTTTGGTGTAAATCTGTTCAGTAGATTCTGAGAAAATAGCCTTTAAATCAATATATATATCTGAGCCAGCTTACGGTGCACTTACGGTACGCTTACCGTACGCGTACGGTGGCGTGCGCGAGCGCGATTCTGATTGGCCCTTAGATCTTAGTAAACATTCGAATAGGTCGAAACCAGGAAGTGGCGGCCGCCATTTTCTCTCACGCACTCTGAGGGGGGAGCTGATAAACAAATGCCAAAAACATATAAAGGGGCTGTTTAGACAGCGCCCATGCACATAACCATGTTAGTTGAGTCTTCAAAGATCCCCCAAGGCAAAAAACGGTAATTTTTTATTTTTCGAAAATTTCGCCGATTACGCTTACCGTACGCTTACCGTACGCGTACGGTAAAAAATTATATAAAAAAAAAAACCCCACTCTCTCCACCCCGTGTGTAAATGGTGGCCATAGGCCACCATTTGTGCATGGCATATAAGAGCACAGCATTTCCCAAAAAAATTTCAACAGATTACCTATCACAAGGAAGCGCATAATATGTCCTCCATGTGCGCACGGTGCGCGAAGCGCATCGTGCGTACATGGCCCATCTAGCGTAACGGCACTAACTGCGTAAAGTGGGCGCAACTATAACTCACGCGACCGCAATCCTCTGCTGATGCTAATACTGTATTTAGACACTTATTTGCCCATGTCTTCTTCCATTAAATTTTAGCTATACATATATTACAAATATTTTTTTTTCATAAAGACACATAAGTCATCAGCAGAGGATTGCGGTCGCGTGAGTTATAGTTGCCTGCACTAACTATAACGGGGGAATTTCAATGGTTTTTTATCAGTAAAATGTCCGCTAACTATAACTTGTGTGAAACCTATGGTTTTTTCAGTGAATTTGCAAGGTTTTTTAAATGCTAATTCCTAACTATAACGTGTGTGAAACCTATGGTTTTTTCAGTGAATTTGTACGTTTTTTTAAATGCTAAGTTACTTTACGCCGTTCGTGGCGTGCGCGCCCACTTTACGCAGTTCGTTCCGTGCCCACTGTGCGTGCACGGCACTAACTGCGTAAAGTGGGCCCGCGGTGCGCTTTGCGCACCGCGGGCCCACTTTACGCAGTTAGTGCCGTGCACGCACAGTGGGCACGAGGTGCGCTACGCGCACCGCGTGCCCACGTTACGCTAGATGGGCCATGTACGCACGATGCGCTTCGCGCACCGTCCGCACACGGAGGCCGTATTAGGCACATCGTTGTTAAAGGTTACCTTTTGAATTTTTTGATAATACATAAGCCATGGACACAAAGGGGCCCTGCCGGCACCTTTTGCACACGGGGCGTGGAAAACGTGGATATTGTTTTTTTTTAAATTATTTTTTACCGTACGCGTACGGTAAGCGTAATCGGCGATTTTTCATAACTAAAAAAATTTAAATTTTTGGCCTTGGGGGTTCTTTTGGGAAACCATAACCATGACTAGGTGGTTGGGAGCTGTCTAGCAAGCCTCTTTTAATGTTTTCCGACTTTGATTTTCCTCCCCCCCCTCAGAGTGCGAGAGAGAAAATGGCGGCCGACACTTCCTGGTTTCGACCGATTCGAATGTTTACTAAGATCTAACAGCCAATCAGAATCGCGCTCGCGCACGGCACCGTACGCGTACGGTAAGCTTACCGTAAGCGCACGGTAAGCGCACCGTAAGCTGCCACAGATATATATATTGCTTTAAAGGCTATTTTCTCAGGAACTACTGAACAGATTTACACCAGACCTACAAAAGGCACTTCCTTGACCTGTAGACTACCTCTCTGCCAAATTTCAAGTAAAGCTGTTCAGCCGTTTGGGCTGTAGCTGTGTCTAAAGGTCCTATGGAAAAATGCATGGGGAAAACGCGTTTTGGGACCCCCCTTTTTTCTCAGCCCCCGCTTGACGAATCCCCCCGAGACTTTCAGGGTAGGAGCGGAGCATAGCGCCCCATTAGTTTTGAAAATTTCGCGAGGATTCATCGACCGGCGCCAAAGTTATTCAAAATAGAATGTTGCGGTTTTCCTATGGAAACAGGGTCTTAACTATAACTACCTACTGGCGACCGC
Organism: Triturus cristatus; assembly: GCF_964204655.1. NCBI lineage: Eukaryota > Metazoa > Chordata > Amphibia > Caudata > Salamandridae > Triturus > Triturus cristatus. Next base: position 1,269,301,213 of record NC_140585.1, on the reverse strand, counting down.
CAGTAGGTAATATATATATATATCACCAAACAAAGTTTGCCTGTTGTAGAAGACGCCATCACCACAGAAAAGAGTATGCCAACTTGGTTTATTCAAGGAAACAGCAGCAGCAGAACTAACTCGTAGTCCACAACCTTAAAGTCCCAACCCGACGCGTTTCGTAGATACTTCATCAGGGGCATTGGGTTCGAATACTGCAGCAAAGCAATTTTGGCGGCACTTGTTTAAGTTCCAAAAACCTTGCCTCAGTGGGTGTGGCCAAAACAACGGCCTCCTGGGTTTTGTAGTGCACGTCTTTCTTCTCAGGTGAGTAGCTTGCTGAAGAATCAAAAATTAAAATTTGAATTATCCAAGTGGATCGTGGCACACAAATGTAGAACACAGTCACTGCTTTAAACTCATGAATAAACGGCTCCTGTGCCATAAGCAAATCCGCCGGTTGACGGATTCGCTGGAGTGCTGCACCAGCACCGGAGCATCTTCAGCGACTCAGGCCAGCAGCATAATACCACCAAACAAAGTTTGCCTGTTGTAGAAGACGCCATCACCACAGAAAAGAGTATGCCAACTTGGTTTATTCAAGGAAACAGCAGCAGCAGAACTAACTCGTAGTCCACAACATTAAAGTCCCAACCCGACGCGTTTCGTAGATACTTCATCAGGGGCATTGGGTTCGAATACTGCAGCAAAGCAATTTTGGCGGCACTTGTTTAAGTTCCAAAACCCCGCCTCAGTGGGTGTGGCCAAAACAACGGCCTCCTGGGTTTTGTAGTGCACGTCTTTCTTCTCAGGTGAGTAGCTTGCTGAAGAATCAAAAATTAAAATTTGTATTATCCAAGTGGATCGTGGCACACAAATGTAGAACACAGTCACTGCTTTAAACTCATGAATAAACGGCTCCTGTGCCATAAGCAAATCCGCCGGTTGACGGATTCGCTGGAGTGCTGCACCAGCACCGGATCGTCTTCAGCGACTCAGGCCAGCCGCATAATACCACCAAACAAAGTTTGCCTGTTGTAGAAGACGCCATCACCACAGAAAAGAGTATGCCAACTTGGTTTATTCAAGGAAACAGCAGCAGCAGAACTAACTCGTAGTCCACAACATTAAAGTTCCAACCCGACGCGTTTCATAGATACTTCATCAGGGGCATTGGGTTCGAATACTGCAGCAAAGCAATTTTGGCGGCACTTGTTTAAGTTCCAAAAACCCCGCCTCAGTGGGTGTGGCCAAAACAACGGCCTCCTGGGTTTTGTAGTGCACGCCTTTCTTCTCAGGTGAGTAGCTTGCTGAAGAATCAAAAATTAAAATTTGTATTATCCAAGTGGATCGTGGCACACAAATGTAGAACACAGTCACTGCTTTAAACTCATGAATAAACGTCTCCTGTGCCATAAGCAAATCCGCCGGTTGACGGATTCGCTGGAGTGCTGCACCAGCACCGGAGCGTCTTCAGCGACTCAGGCCAGCCGCATAATACCACCAAACAAAGTTTGCCTGTTGTAGAAGACGCCATCACCACAGAAAAGAGTATGCCAACTTGGTTTATTCAAGGAAACAGCAGCAGCAGAACTAACTCGTAGTCCACAACATTAAAGTCCCAACCCGACGCGTTTCGTAGATACTTCATCAGGGGCATTGGGTTCGAATACTGCAGCAAAGTAATTTTGGCGGCACTTGTTTAAGTTCCAAAAACCCCGCCTCAGTGGGTGTGGCCAAAACAACGGCCTCCTGGGTTTTGTAGTGCACGTCTTTCTTCTCAGGTGAGTAGCTTGCTGAAGAATCAAAAATTAAAATTTGTATTATCCAAGTGGATCGTGGCACACAAATGTAGAACACAGTCACTGCTTTAAACTCATGAATAAACGGCTCCTGTGCCATAAGCAAATCCGCCGGTTGACGGATTCGCTGGAGTGCTGCACCAGCACCGGAGCGTCTTCAGCGACTCAGGCCAGCCGCATAATACCACCAAACAAAGTTTGCCTGTTGTAGAAGACGCCATCACCACAGAAAAGAGTATGCCAAGGAAACAGCAGCAGCAGAACTAGCTCGTAGTCCACAACATTAAAGGCCCAACCCGACGCGTTTCGTAGATACTTCATCAGGGGCATTGGGTTTGAATACTGCAGCAAAGCAATTTTGGCGGCACTTGTTTAAGTTCCAAAAACCCCGCCTCAGTGGGTGTGGCCAAAACAACGGCCCCCTGGGTTTTGTAGTGCACGTCTTTCTTCTCAGGTGAGTAGCTTGCTGAAGAATCAAAAATTAAAATTTGTATTATCCAAGTGGATCGTGGCACACAAATGTAGAACACAGTCACTGCTTTAAACTCATGAATAAACGGCTCCTGTGCCATAAGCAAATCCGCCGGTTGACGGATTCGCTGGAGTGCTGCACCAGCACCGGAGCGTCTTCAGCGACTCAGGCCAGCCGCATAATACCACCAAACAAAGTTTGCCTGTTGTAGAAGACGCCATCACCACAGAAAAGAGTATGCCAACTTGGTTTATTCAAGGAAACAGCAGCAGCAGAACTAACTCGTAGTCCACAACATTAAAGTCCCAACCCGACGCGTTTCGTAGATACTTCATCAGGGGCATTGGGTTCGAATACTGCAGCAAAGCAATTTTGGCGGCACTTGTTTAAGTTCCAAAAACCCCGCCTCAGTGGGTGTGGCCAAAACAACGGCCTCCTGGGTTTTGTAGTGCACGTCTTTCTTCTCAGGTGAGTAGCTTGCTGAAGAATCAAAAATTAAAATTTGTATTATCCAAGTGGATCGTGGCACACAAATGTAGAACACAGTCACTGCTTTAAACTCATGAATAAACGGCTCCTGTGCCATAAGCAAATCCGCCGGTTGACGGATTCGCTGGAGTGCTGCACCAGCACCGGAGCGTCTTCAGCGACTCAGGCCAGCCGCATAATACCACCAAACAAAGTTTGCCTGTTGTAGAAGACGCCATCACCACAGAAAAGAGTATGCCAACTTGGTTTATTCAAGGAAACAGCAGCAGCAGAACTAACTCGTAGTCCACAACATTAAAGTCCCAACCCGACGCGTTTCGTAGATACTTCATCAGGGGCATTTGGTTCGAATACTGCAGCAAAGCAATTTTGGCGGCACTTGTTTAAGTTCCAAAAACCCCGCTTCAGTGGGTGTGGCCAAAACAACGGCCTCCTGGGTTTTGTAGTGCACGCCTTTCTTCTCAGGTGAGTAGCTTGCTGAAGAATCAAAAATTAAAATTTGTATTATCCAAGTGGATCGTGGCACACAAATGTAGAACACAGTCACTGCTTTAAACTCATGAATAAACGTCTCCTGTGCCATAAGCAAATCCGCCGGTTGACGGATTCGCTGGAGTGCTGCACCAGCACCGGAGCGTCTTCAGCGACTCAGGCCAGCCGCATAATACCACCAAACAAAGTTTGCCTGTTGTAGAAGACGCCATCACCACAGAAAAGAGTATGCCAACTTGGTTTATTCAAGGAAACAGCAGCAGCAGAACTAACTCGTAGTCCACAACATTAAAGTCCCAACCCGACGCGTTTCGTAGATACTTCATCAGGGGCATTGGGTTCGAATACTGCAGCAAAGTAATTTTGGCGGCACTTGTTTAAGTTCCACAAACCCCGCCTCAGTGGGTGTGGCCAAAACAACGGCCTCCTGGGTTTTGTAGTGCACGTCTTTCTTCTCAGGTGAGTAGCTTGCTGAAGAATCAAAAATTAAAATTTGTATTATCCAAGTGGATCGTGGCACACAAATGTAGAACACAGTCACTGCTTTAAACTCATGAATAAACGGCTCCTGTGCCATAAGCAAATCCGCCGGTTGACGGATTCGCTGGAATGCTGCACCAGCACCGGAGCGTCTTCAGCGACTCAGGCCAGCCGCATAATACCACCAAACAAAGTTTGCCTGTTGTAGAAGACGCCATCACCACAGAAAAGAGTATGCCAAGGAAACAGCAGCAGCAGAACTAGCTCGTAGTCCACAACATTAAAGTCCCAACCCGACGCGTTTCGTAGATACTTCATCAGGGGCATTGGGTTTGAATACTGCAGCAAAGCAATTTTGGCGGCACTTGTTTAAGTTCCAAAAACCCCGCCTCAGTGGGTGTGGCCAAAACAACGGCCTCCTGGGTTTTGTAGTGCACGTCTTTCTTCTCAGGTGAGTAGCTTGCTGAAGAATCAAAAATTAAAATTTGTATTATCCAAGTGGATCGTGGCACACAAATGTAGAACACAGTCACTGCTTTAAACTCATGAATAAACGGCTCCTGTGCCATAAGCAAATCCGCCGGTTGACGGATTCGCTGGAATGCTGCACCAACACCGGAGCGTCTTCAGCGACTCAGGCCAGCCGCATAATACCACCAAACAAAGTTTGCCTGTTGTAGAAGACGCCATCACCACAGAAAAGAGTATGCCAACTTGGTTTATTCAAGGAAACAGCAGCAGCAGAACTAACTCGTAGTCCACAACATTAAAGTCCCAACCCGACGCGTTTCGTAGATACTTCATCAGGGGCATTGGTTTCGAATACTGCAGCAAAGCAATTTTGGCGGCACTTGTTTAAGTTCCAAAAACCCCGCCTCAGTGGGTGTGGCCAAAACAACGGCCTCCTGGGTTTTGTAGTGCACGTCTTTCTTCTCAGGTGAGTAGCTTGCTGAAGAATCAAAAATTAAAATTTGTATTATCCAAGTGGATCGTGGCACACAAATGTAGAACACAGTCACTGCTTTAAACTCATGAATAAACGGCTCCTGTGCCATAAGCAAATCCGCCGGTTGACGGATTCGCTGGAGTGCTGCACCAGCACCGGAGCGTCTTCAGCGACTCAGGCCAGCCGCATAATACCACCAAACAAAGTTTGCCTGTTGTAGAAGACGCCATCACCACAGAAAAGAGTATGCCAACTTGGTTTATTCAAGGAAACAGCAGCAGCAGAACTAACTCGTAGTCCACAACATTAAAGTCCCAACCCGACGCGTTTCGTAGATACTTCATCAGGGGCATTGGGTTCGAATACTGCAGCAAAGCAATTTTGGCGGCACTTGTTTAAGTTCCAAAAACCCCGCCTCAGTGGGTGTGGCCAAAACAACGGCCTCCTGGGTTTTGTAGTGCACGTCTTTCTTCTCAGGTGAGTAGCTTGCTGAAGAATCAAAAATTAAAATTTGTATTATCCAAGTGGATCGTGGCACACAAATGTAGAACACAGTCACTGCTTTAAACTCATGAATAAACGGCTCCTGTGCCATAAGCAAATCCGCCGGTTGACGGATTCGCTGGAGGTCTGCACCAGCACCGGAGTGTCTTCAGCGACTCAGGCCAGCCGCATAATACCACCAAACAAAGTTTGCCTGTTGTAGAAGATGCCATCACCACAGAAAAGAGTATGCCAACTTGGTTTATTCAAGGAAACAGCAGCAGCAGAACTAACTCGTAGTCCACAACATTAAAGTCCCAACCCGACGCGTTTCGTACATACTTCATCAGGGGCATTGGGTTTGAATACTGCAGCAAAGCAATTTTGGCGGCACTTGTTTAAGTTCCAAAAACCCCGCCTCAGTGGGTGTGGCCAAAACAACGGCCTCCTGGGTTTTGTAGTGCACGTCTTTCTTCTCAGGTGAGTAGCTTGCTGAAGAATCAAAAATTAAAATTTGTATTATCCAAGTGGATCGTGGCACACAAATGTAGAACACAGTCACTGCTTTAAACTCATGAATAAACGGCTCCTGTGCCATAAGCAAATCCGCCGGTTGACGGATTCGCTGGAGTGCTGCACCAGCACCGGAGCGTCTTCAGCGACTCAGGCCAGCCGCATAATACCACCAAACAAAGTTTGCCTGTTGTAGAAGACGCCATCACCACAGAAAAGAGTATGCCAACTTGGTTTATTCAAGGAAACAGCAGCAGCAGAACTAACTCGTAGTCCACAACATTAAAGTCCCAACCCGACGCGTTTCGTAGATACTTCATCAGGGGCATTGGGTTCGAATACTGCAGCAAAGCAATTTTGGCGGCACTTGTTTAAGTTCCAAAAACCCCGCCTCAGTGGGTGTGGCCAAAACAACGGCCTCCTGGGTTTTGTAGTGCACGTCTTTCTTCTCAGGTGAGTAGCTTGCTGAAGAATCAAAAATTAAAATTTGTATTATCCAAGTGGATCGTGGCACACAAATGTAGAACACAGTCACTGCTTTAAACTCATGAATAAACGGCTCCTGTGCCATAAGCAAATCCGCCGGTTGACGGATTCGCTGGAGTGCTGCACCAGCACCGGAGCGTCTTCAGCGACTCAGGCCAGCCGCATAATACCACCAAACAAAGTTTGCCTGTTGTAGAAGACGCCATCACCACAGAAAAAAGTATGCCAACTTGGTTTATTCAAGGAAACAGCAGCAGCAGAACTAACTCGTAGTCCACAACATTAAAGTCCCAACCCGACGCGTTTCGTAGATACTTCATCAGGGGCATTGGGTTCGAATACTGCAGCAAAGCAATTTTGGCGGCACTTGTTTAAGTTCCAAAAACCCCGCCTCAGTGGGTGTGGCCAAAACAACGGCCTCCTGGGTTTTGTAGTGCACGTCTTTCTTCTCAGGTGAGTAGCTTGCTGAAGAATCAAAAATTAAAATTTGTATTATCCAAGTGGATCGTGGCACACAAATGTAGAACACAGTCACTGCCTTAAACTCATGAATAAACGGCTCCTGTGCCATAAGCAAATCCGCCGGTTGACGGATTCGCTGGAGTGCTGCACCAGCACCGGAGCGTCTTCAGCGACTCAGGCCAGCCGCATAATACCACCAAACAAAGTTTGCCTGTTGTAGAAGACGCCATCACCACAGAAAAGAGTATGCCAACTTGGTTTATTCAAGGAAACAGCAGCAGCAGAACTAACTCGTAGTCCACAACATTAAAGTCCCAACCCGACGCGTTTCGTAGATACTTCATCAGGGGCATTGGGTTCGAATACTGCAGCAAAGCAATTTTGGCGGCACTTGTTTAAGTTCCAAAAACCCCGCCTCAGTGGGTGTGGCCAAAACAACGGCCTCCTGGGTTTTGTAGTGCACGTCTTTCTTCTCAGGTGAGTAGCTTGCTGAAGAATCAAAAATTAAAATTTTTATTATCCAAGTGGATCGTGGCACACAAATGTAGAACACAGTCACTGCTTTAAACTCATGAATAAACGGCTCCTGTGCCATAAGCAAATCCGCCGGTTGACGGATTCGCTGGAGTGCTGCACCAGCACCGGAGCGTCTTCAGTGACTCAGGCCAGCCGCATAATACCACCAAACAAAGTTTGCCTGTTGTAGAAGACGCCATCACCACAGAAAAGAGTATGCCAACTTGGTTTATTCAAGGAAACAGCAGCAGCAGAACTAACTCGTAGTCCACAACATTAAAGTCCCAACCCGACGCGTTTCGTAGATACTTCATCAGGGGCATTGGGTTCGAATACTGCAGCAAAGCAATTTTGGCGGCACTTGTTTAAGTTCCAAAAACCCCGCCTCAGTGGGTGTGGCCAAAACAACGGCCTCCTGGGTTTTGTAGTGCACGCCTTTCTTCTCAGGTGAGTAGCTTGCTGAAGAATCAAAAATTTAAATTTGTATTATCCAAGTGGATCGTGGCACACAAATGTAGAACACAGTCACTGCTTTAAACTCATGAATAAACGGCTCCTGTGCCATAAGCAAATCCGCCGGTTGACGGATTCGCTGGAGGTCTGCACCAGCACCGGAGCGTCTTCAGCGACTCAGGCCAGCCGCATAATACCACCAAACAAAGTTTGCCTGTTGTAGAAGATGCCATCACCACAGAAAAGAGTATGCCAACTTGGTTTATTCAAGGAAACAGCAGCAGCAGAACTAACTCGTAGTCCACAACATTAAAGTCCCAACCCGACGCGTTTCGTACATACTTCATCAGGGGCATTGGGTTTGAATACTGCAGCAAAGCAATTTTGGCGGCACTTGTTTAAGTTCCAAAAACCCCGCCTCAGTGGGTGTGGCCAAAACAACGGCCTCTTGGGTTTTGTAGTGCACGTCTTTCTTCTCAGGTGAGTAGCTTGCTGAAGAATCAAAAATTAAAATTTGTATTATCCAAGTGGATCGTGGCACACAAATGTAGAACACAGTCACTGCTTTAAACTCATGAATAAACGGCTCCTGTGCCATAAGCAAATCCGCCGGTTGACGGATTCGCTGGAGTGCTGCACCAGCACCGGAGCGTCTTCAGCGACTCAGGCCAGCCGCATGATACCACCAAACAAAGTTTGCCTGTTGTAGAAGACGCCATCACCACAGAAAAGAGTATGCCAACTTGGTTTATTCAAGGAAACAGCAGCAGCAGAAATAACTCGTAGTCCACAACATTGAAGTCCCAACCCGACGCGTTTCGTAGATACTTCATCAGGGGCATTGGGTTCGAATACTGCAGCAAAGCAATTTTGGCGGCACTTGTTTAAGTTCCAAAAACCCCGCCTCAGTGGGTGTGGCCAAACCAACGGCCTCCTGGGTTTTGTAGTGCACGTCTTTCTTCTCAGGTGAGTAGCTTGCTGAAGAATCAAAAATTAAAATTTGTATTATCCAAGTGGATCGTGGAACACAAATGTAGAACACAGTCACTGCTTTAAACTCATGAATAAACGGCTCCTGTGCCATAAGCAAATCCGCCGGTTGACGAATTCGCTGGAGTGCTGCACCAGCACCGGAGCGTCTTCAGCGACTCAGGCCAGCCGCATAATTCCACCAAACAAAGTTTGCCTGTTGTAGAAGACGCCATCACCACAGAAAAGAGTATGCCAACTTGGTTTATTCAAGGAAACAGCAGCAGCAGAACTAACTCGTAGTCCACAACATTAAAGTCCCAACCCGACGCGTTTCGTAGATACTTCATCAGGGGCATTGGGTTCGAATACTGCAGCAAAGCAATTTTGGCGGCACTTGTTTAAGTTCCAAAAACCCCGCCTCAGTGGGTGTGGCCAAAACAACGGCCTCCTGGGTTTTGTAGTGCACGTCTTTCTTCTCAGGTGAGTAGCTTGCTGAAGAATCAAAAATTTAAATTTGTATTATCCAAGTGGATCGTGGCACACAAATGTAGAACACAGTCACTGCCTTAAACTCATGAATAAACGGCTCCTGTGCCATAAGCAAATCCGCCGGTTGACGGATTCGCTGGAGTGCTGCACCAGCACCGGAGCGTCTTCAGTGACTCAGGCCAGCCGCATAATACCACCAAACAAAGTTTGCCTGTTGTAGAAGACGCCATCACCACAGAAAAGAGTATGCCAACTTGGTTTATTCAAGGAAACAGCAGCAGCAGAACTAACTCGTAGTCCACAACATTAAAGTCCCAACCCGACGCGTTTCGTAGATACTTCATCAGGGGCATTGGGTTCGAATACTGCAGCAAAGCAATTTTGGCGGCACTTGTTTAAGTTCCAAAAACCCCGCCTCAGTGGGTGTGGCCAAAACAACGGCCTCCTGGGTTTTGTAGTGCACGTCTTTCTTCTCAGGTGAGTAGCTTGCTGAAGAATCAAAAATTAAAATTTGTATTATCCAAGTGGATCGTGGCACACAAATGTAGAACACAGTCACTGCTTTAAAGTCATGAATAAACGGCTCCTGTGCCATAAGCAAATCCGCCGGTTGACGGATTCGCTGGAGTGCTGCACCAGCACCGGAGCGTCTTCAGCGACTCAGGCCAGCCGCATAATACCACCAAACAAAGTTTGCCTGTTGTAGAAGACGCCATCACCACAGAAAAGAGTATGCCAACTTGGTTTATTCAAGGAAACAGCAGCAGCAGAACTAACTCGTAGTCCACAACATTAAAGTCCCAACCCGACGCGTTTCGTAGATACTTCATCAGGGGCATTGGGTTCGAATACTGCAGCAAAGCAATTTTGGCGGCACTTGTTTAAGTTCCAAAAACCCCGCCTCAGTGGGTGTGGCCAAAACAACGGCCTCCTGGGTTTTGTAGTGCACGCCTTTCTTCTCAGGTGAGTAGCTTGCTGAAGAATCAAAAATTAAAATTTGTATTATCCAAGTGGATCGTGGCACACAAATGTAGAACACAGTCACTGCTTTAAACTCATGAATAAACGTCTCCTGTGCCATAAGCAAATCCGCCGGTTGACGGATTCGCTGGAGTGCTGCACCAGCACCGGAGCGTCTTCAGCGACTCAGGCCAGCCGCATAATACCACCAAACAAAGTTTGCCTGTTGTAGAAAACGCCATCACCACAGAAAAGAGTATGCCAACTTGGTTTATTCAAGGAAACAGCAGCAGCAGAACTAACTCGTAGTCCACAACATTAAAGTCCCAACCCGACGCGTTTCGTAGATTCTTCATCAGGGGCATTGGGTTCGAATACTGCAGCAAAGTAATTTTGGCGGCACTTGTTTAAGTTCCAAAAACCCCGCCTCAGTGGGTGTGGCCAAAACAACGGCCTCCTGGGTTTTGTAGTGCACGTCTTTCTTCTCAGGTGAGTAGCTTGCTGAAGAATCAAAAATTAAAATTTGTATTATCCAAGTGGATCGTGGCACACAAATGTAGAACACAGTCACTGCTTTAAACTCATGAATAAACGGCTCCTGTGCCATAAGCAAATCCGCCGGTTGACGGATTCGCTGGAGTGCTGCACCAGCACCGGAGCGTCTTCAGCGACTCTGGCCAGCCGCATAATACCACCAAACAAAGTTTGCCTGTTGTAGAAGACGCCATCACCACAGAAAAGAGTATGCCAACTTGGTTTATTCAAGGAAACAGCAGCAGCAGAACTAGCTCGTAGTCCACAACATTAAAGTCCCAACCCGACGCGTTTCGTAGATACTTCATCAGGGGCATTGGGTTCGAATACTGCAGCAAAGCAATTTTGGCGGCACTTGTTTAAGTTCCAAAAACCCCGCCTCAGTGGGTGTGGCCAAAACAACGGCCTCCTGGGTTTTGTAGTGCACGTCTTTCTTCTCAGGTGAGTAGCTTGCTGAAGAATCAAAAATTAAAATTTGTATTATCCAAGTGGATCGTGGCACACAAATGTAGAACACAGTCACTGCTTTAAACTCATGAATAAACGGCTCCTGTGCCATAAGCAAATCCGCCGGTTGACGGATTCGCTGGAGTGCTGCACCAGCACCGGAGCGTCTTCAGCGACTCAGGCCAGCCGCATAATACCACCAAACAAAGTTTGCCTGTTGTAGAAGACGCCATCACCACAGAAAAGAGTATGCCAACTTGGTTTATTCAAGGAAACAGCAGCAGCAGAACTAACTCGTAGTCCACAACATTAAAGTCCCAACCCGACGCGTTTCGTAGATACTTCATCAGGGGCATTGGGTTCGAATACTGCAGCAAAGTAATTTTGGCGGCACTTGTTTAAGTTCCAAAAACCCCGCCTCAGTGGGTGTGGCCAAAACAACGGCCTCCTGGGTTTTGTAGTGCACGTCTTTCTTCTCAGGTGAGTAGCTTGCTGAAGAATCAAAAATTAAAATTTGTATTATCCAAGTGGATCGTGGCACACAAATGTAGAACACAGTCACTGCTTTAAACTCATGAATAAACGGCTCCTGTGCCATAAGCAAATCCGCCGGTTGACGGATTCGCTGGAGTGCTGCACCAGCACCGGAGCGTCTTCAGCGACTCAGGCCAGCCGCATAATACCACCAAACAAAGTTTGCCTGTTGTAGAAGACGCCATCACCACAGAAAAGAGTATGCCAACTTGGTTTATTCAAGGAAACAGCAGCAGCAGAACTAGCTCGTAGTCCACAACATTAAAGTCCCAACCCGACGCGTTTCGTAGATACTTCATCAGGGGCATTGGGTTCGAATACTGCAGCAAAGCAATTTTGGCGGCACTTGTTTAAGTTCCAAAAACCCCGCCTCAGTGGGTGTGGCCAAAACAACGGCCTCCTGGGTTTTGTAGTGCACGTCTTTCTTCTCAGGTGAGTAGCTTGCTGAAGAATCAAAAATTAAAATTTGTATTATCCAAGTGGATCGTGGCACACAAATGTAGAACACAGTCACTGCCTTAAACTCATGAATAAACGGCTCCTGTGCCATAAGCAAATCCGCCGGTTGACGGATTCGCTGGAGTGCTGCACCAGCACCGGAGCGTCTTCAGCGACTCAGGCCAGCCGCATAATACCACCAAACAAAGTTTGCCTGTTGTAGAAGACGCCATCACCACAGAAAAGAGTATGCCAACTTGGTTTATTCAAGGAAACAGCAGCAGCAGAACTAACTCGTAGTCCACAACATTAAAGTCCCAACCCGACGCGTTTCGTAGATACTTCATCAGGGGCATTGGGTTCGAATACTGCAGCAAAGCAATTTTGGCGGCACTTGTTTAAGTTCCAAAAACCCCGCCTCAGTGGGTGTGGCCAAAACAACGGCCTCCTGGGTTTTGTAGTGCACGTCTTTCTTCTCAGGTGAGTAGCTTGCTGAAGAATCAAAAATTAAAATTTTTATTATCCAAGTGGATCGTGGCACACAAATGTAGAAAACAGTCACTGCTTTAAACTCATGAATAAACGGCTCCTGTGCCATAAGCAAATCCGCCGGTTGACGGATTCGCTGGAGTGCTGCACCAGCACCGGAGCGTCTTCAGTGACTCAGGCCAGCCGCATAATACCACCAAACAAAGTTTGCCTGTTGTAGAAGACGCCATCACCACAGAAAAGAGTATGCCAACTTGGTTTATTCAAGGAAACAGCAGCAGCAGAACTAACTCGTAGTCCACAACATTAAAGTCCCAACCCGACGCGTTTCGTAGATACTTCATCAGGGGCATTGGGTTCGAATACTGCAGCAAAGCAATTTTGGCGGCACTTGTTTAAGTTCCAAAAACCCCGCCTCAGTGGGTGTGGCCAAAACAACGGCCTCCTGGGTTTTGTAGTGCACGCCTTTCTTCTCAGGTGAGTAGCTTGTTGAAGAATCAAAAATTTAAATTTTTATTATCCAAGTGGATCGTGGCACACAAATGTAGAACACAGTCACTGCTTTAAACTCATGAATAAACGGCTCCTGTGCCATAAGCAAATCCGCCGGTTGACGGATTCGCTGGAGGTCTGCACCAGCACCGGAGCGTCTTCAGCGACTCAGGCCAGCCGCATAATACCACCAAACAAAGTTTGCCTGTTGTAGAAGATGCCATCACCACAGAAAAGAGTATGCCAACTTGGTTTATTCAAGGAAACAGCAGCAGCAGAACTAACTCGTAGTCCACAACATTAAAGTCCCAACCCGACGCGTTTCGTACATACTTCATCAGGGGCATTGGGTTTGAATACTGCAGCAAAGCAATTTTGGCGGCACTTGTTTAAGTTCCAAAAACCCCGCCTCAGTGGGTGTGGCCAAAACAACGGCCTCCTGGGTTTTGTAGTGCACGTCTTTCTTCTCAGGTGAGTAGCTTGCTGAAGAATCAAAAATTAAAATTTGTATTATCCAAGTGGATCGTGGCACACAAATGTAGAACACAGTCACTGCTTTAAACTCATGAATAAACGGCTCCTGTGCCATAAGCAAATCCGCCGGTTGACGGATTCGCTGGAGTGCTGCACCAGCACCGGAGCGTCTTCAGCGACTCAGGCCAGCCGCATAATACCACCAAACAAAGTTTGCCTGTTGTAGAAGACGCCATCACCACAGAAAAGAGTATGCCAACTTGGTTTATTCAAGGAAACAGCAGCAGCAGAACTAACTCGTAGTCCACAACATTGAAGTCCCAACCCGACGCGTTTCGTAGATACTTCATCAGGGGCATTGGGTTCGAATACTGCAGCAAAGCAATTTTGGCGGCACTTGTTTAAGTTCCAAAAACCCCGCCTCAGTGGGTGTGGCCAAAACAACGGCCTCCTGGGTTTTGTAGTGCACGTCTTTCTTCTCAGGTGAGTAGCTTGCTGAAGAATCAAAAATTAAAATTTGTATTATCCAAGTGGATCGTGGCACACAAATGTAGAACACAGTCACTGCTTTAAACTCATGAATAAACAACTCCTGTGCCATAAGCAAATCCGCCGGTTGACGGATTCGCTGGAGTGCTGCACCAGCACCGGAGCGTCTTCAGCGACTCAGGCCAGCCGCATAATACCACCAAACAAAGTTTGCCTGTTGTAGAAGACGCCATCACCACAGAAAAGAGTATGCCAACTTGGTTTATTCAAGGAAACAGCAGCAGCAGAACTAACTCGTAGTCCACAACATTAAAGTCCCAACCCGACGCGTTTCGTAGATACTTCATCAGGGGCATTGGGTTCGAATACTGCAGCAAAGCAATTTTGGCGGCACTTGTTTAAGTTCCAAAAACCCCGCCTCAGTGGGTGTGGCCAAAACAACGGCCTCCTGGGTTTTGTAGTGCACGTCTTTCTTCTCAGGTGAGTAGCTTGCTGAAGAATCAAAAATTAAAATTTGTATTATCCAAGTGGATCGTGGCACACAAATGTAGAACACAGTCACTGCCTTAAACTCATGAATAAACGGCTCCTGTGCCATAAGCAAATCCGCCGGTTGACGGATTCGCTGGAGTGCTGCACCAGCACCGGAGCGTCTTCAGCGACTCAGGCCAGCCGCATAATACCACCAAACAAAGTTTGCCTGTTGTAGAAGACGCCATCACCACAGAAAAGAGTATGCCAACTTGGTTTATTCAAGGAAACAGCAGCAGCAGAACTAACTCGTAGTCCACAACATTAAAGTCCCAACCCGACGCGTTTCGTACATACTTCATCAGGGGCATTGGGTTTGAATACTGCAGCAAAGCAATTTTGGCGGCACTTGTTTAAGTTCCAAAAACCCCGCCTCAGTGGGTGTGGCCAAAACAACGGCCTCCTGGGTTTTGTAGTGCACGTCTTTCTTCTCAGGTGAGTAGCTTGCTGAAGAATCAAAAATTAAAATTTGTATTATCCAAGTGGATCGTGGCACACAAATGTAGAACACAGTCACTGCTTTAAACTCATGAATAAACGGCTCCTGTGCCATAAGCAAATCCGCCGGTTGACGGATTCGCTGGAGTGCTGCACCAGCACCGGAGCGTCTTCAGCGACTCAGGCCAGCCGCATAATACCACCAAACAAAGTTTGCCTGTTGTAGAAGACGCCATCACCACAGAAAAGAGTATGCCAACTTGGTTTATTCAAGGAAACAGCAGCAGCAGAACTAACTCGTAGTCCACAACATTGAAGTCCCAACCCGACGCGTTTCGTAGATACTTCATCAGGGGCATTGGGTTCGAATACTGCAGCAAAGCAATTTTGGCGGCACTTGTTTAAGTTCCAAAAACCCCGCCTCAGTGGGTGTGGCCAAAACAACGGCCTCCTGGGTTTTGTAGTGCACGTCTTTCTTCTCAGGTGAGTAGCTTGCTGAAGAATCAAAAATTAAAATTTGTATTATCCAAGTGGATCGTGGCACACAAATGTAGAACACAGTCACTGCTTTAAACTCATGAATAAACGGCTCCTGTGCCATAAGCAAATCCGCCGGTTGACGGATTCGCTGGAGTGCTGCACCAGCACCGGAGCGTCTTCAGCGACTCAGGCCAGCCGCATAATACCACCAAACAAAGTTTGCCTGTTGTAGAAGACGCCATCACCACAGAAAAGAGTATGCCAACTTGGTTTATTCAAGGAAACAGCAGCAGCAGAACTAGCTCGTAGTCCACAACATTAAAGTCCCAACCCGACGCGTTTCATAGATACTTCATCAGGGGCATTGGGTTCGAATACTGCAGCAAAGCAATTTTGGCGGCACTTGTTTAAGTTCCAAAAACCCCGCCTCAGTGGGTGTGGCCAAAACAACGGCCTCCTGGGTTTTGTAGTGCACGCCTTTCTTCTCAGGTGAGTAGCTTGCTGAAGAATCAAAAATTAAAATTTGTATTATCCAAGTGGATCGTGGCACACAAATGTAGAACACAGTCACTGCTTTAAACTCATGAATAAACGTCTCCTGTGCCATAAGCAAATCCGCCGGTTGACGGATTCGCTGGAGTGCTGCACCAGCACCGGAGCGTCTTCAGCGACTCAGGCCAGCCGCATAATACCACCAAACAAAGTTTGCCTGTTGTAGAAAACGCCATCACCACAGAAAAGAGTATGCCAACTTGGTTTATTCAAGGAAACAGCAGCAGCAGAACTAACTCGTAGTCCACAACATTAAAGTCCCAACCCGACGCGTTTCGTAGATTCTTCATCAGGGGCATTGGGTTCGAATACTGCAGCAAAGTAATTTTGGCGGCACTTGTTTAAGTTCCAAAAACCCCGCCTCAGTGGGTGTGGCCAAAACAACGGCCTCCTGGGTTTTGTAGTGCACGTCTTTCTTCTCAGGTGAGTAGCTTGCTGAAGAATCAAAAATTAAAATTTGTATTATCCAAGTGGATCGTGGCACACAAATGTAGAACACAGTCACTGCTTTAAACTCATGAATAAACGGCTCCTGTGCCATAAGCAAATCCGCCGGTTGACGGATTCGCTGGAGTGCTGCACCAGCACCGGAGCGTCTTCAGCGACTCAGGCCAGCCGCATAATACCACCAAACAAAGTTTGCCTGTTGTAGAAGACGCCATCACCACAGAAAAGAGTATGCCAACTTGGTTTATTCAAGGAAACAGCAGCAGCAGAACTAGCTCGTAGTCCACAACATTAAAGTCCCAACCCGACGCGTTTCGTAGATACTTCATCAGGGGCATTGGGTTCGAATACTGCAGCAAAGCAATTTTGGCGGCACTTGTTTAAGTTCCAAAAACCCCACCTCAGTGGGTGTGGCCAAAACAACGGCCTCCTGGGTTTTGTAGTGCACGTCTTTCTTCTCAGGTGAGTAGCTTGCTGAAGAATCAAAAATTAAAATTTGTATTATCCAAGTGGATCGTGGCACACAAATGTAGAACACAGTCACTGCTTTAAACTCATGAATAAACGGCTCCTGTGCCATAAGCAAATCCGCCGGTTGACGGATTCGCTGGAGTGCTGCACCAGCACCGGAGCGTCTTCAGCGACTCAGGCCAGCCGCATAATACCACCAAACAAAGTTTGCCTGTTGTAGAAGACGCCATCACCACAGAAAAGAGTATGCCAACTTGGTTTATTCAAGGAAACAGCAGCAGCAGAACTAACTCGTAGTCCACAACATTAAAGTCCCAACCCGACGCGTTTCGTAGATACTTCATCAGGGGCATTGGGTTCGAATACTGCAGCAAAGTAATTTTGGCGGCACTTGTTTAAGTTCCAAAAACCCCGCCTCAGTGGGTGTGGCCAAAACAACGGCCTCCTGGGTTTTGTAGTGCACGCCTTTCTTCTCAGGTGAGTAGCTTGCTGAAGAATCAAAAATTAAAATTTGTATTATCCAAGTGGATCGTGGCACACAAATGTAGAACACAGTCACTGCTTTAAACTCATGAATAAACGTCTCCTGTGCCATAAGCAAATCCGCCGGTTGACGGATTCGCTGGAGTGCTGCACCAGCACCGGAGCGTCTTCAGCGACTCAGGCCAGCCGCATAATACCACCAAACAAAGTTTGCCTGTTGTAGAAAACGCCATCACCACAGAAAAGAGTATGCCAACTTGGTTTATTCAAGGAAACAGCAGCAGCAGAACTAACTCGTAGTCCACAACATTAAAGTCCCAACCCGACGCGTTTCGTAGATTCTTCATCAGGGGCATTGGGTTCGAATACTGCAGCAAAGTAATTTTGGCGGCACTTGTTTAAGTTCCAAAAACCCCGCCTCAGTGGGTGTGGCCAAAACAACGGCCTCCTGGGTTTTGTAGTGCACGTCTTTCTTCTCAGGTGAGTAGCTTGCTGAAGAATCAAAAATTAAAATTTGTATTATCCAAGTGGATCGTGGCACACAAATGTAGAACACAGTCACTGCTTTAAACTCATGAATAAACGGCTCCTGTGCCATAAGCAAATCCGCCGGTTGACGGATTCGCTGGAGTGCTGCACCAGCACCGGAGCGTCTTCAGCGACTCAGGCCAGCCGCATAATACCACCAAACAAAGTTTGCCTGTTGTAGAAGACGCCATCACCACAGAAAAGAGTATGCCAACTTGGTTTATTCAAGGAAACAGCAGCAGCAGAACTAGCTCGTAGTCCACAACATTAAAGTCCCAACCCGACGCGTTTCGTAGATACTTCATCAGGGGCATTGGGTTCGAATACTGCAGCAAAGCAATTTTGGCGGCACTTGTTTAAGTTCCAAAAACCCCGCCTCAGTGGGTGTGGCCAAAACAACGGCCTCCTGGGTTTTGTAGTGCACGTCATTCTTCTCAGGTGAGTAGCTTGCTGAAGAATCAAAAATTAAAATTTGTATTATCCAAGTGGATCGTGGCACACAAATGTAGAACACAGTCACTGCTTTAAACTCATGAATAAACGGCTCCTGTGCCATAAGCAAATCCGCCGGTTGACGGATTCGCTGGAGTGCTGCACCAGCACCGGAGCGTCTTCAGCGACTCAGGCCAGCCGCATAATACCACCAAACAAAGTTTGCGTGTTGTAGAAGACGCTCTCACCACAGAAAAGAGTATGCCAACTTGGTTTATTCAAGGAAACAGCAGCAGCAGAACTAACTCGTAGTCCACAACATTAAAGTCCCAACCCGACGCGTTTCGTAGATACTTCATCAGGGGCATTGGGTTCGAATACTGCAGCAAAGTAATTTTGGCGGCACTTGTTTAAGTTCCAAAAACCCCGCCTCAGTGGGTGTGGCCAAAACAACGGCCTCCTGGGTTTTGTAGTGCACGTCTTTCTTCTCAGGTGAGTAGCTTGCTGAAGAATCAAAAATTAAAATTTGTATTATCCAAGTGGATCGTGGCACACAAATGTAGAACACAGTCACTGCTTTAAACTCATGAATAAACGGCTCCTGTGCCATAAGCAAATCCGCCGGTTGACGGATTCGCTGGAGTGCTGCACCAGCACCGGAGCGTCTTCAGCGACTCAGGCCAGCCGCATAATACCACCAAACAAAGTTTGCCTGTTGTAGAAGACGCCATCACCACAGAAAAGAGTATGCCAACTTGGTTTATTCAAGGAAACAGCAGCAGCAGAACTAGCTCGTAGTCCACAACATTAAAGTCCCAACCCGACGCGTTTCGTAGATACTTCATCAGGGGCATTGGGTTCGAATACTGCAGCAAAGCAATTTTGGCGGCACTTGTTTAAGTTCCAAAAACCCCGCCTCAGTGGGTGTGGCCAAAACAACGGCCTCCTGGGTTTTGTAGTGCACGTCTTTCTTCTCAGGTGAGTAGCTTGCTGAAGAATCAAAAATTAAAATTTGTATTATCCAAGTGGATCGTGGCACACAAATGTAGAACACAGTCACTGCCTTAAACTCATGAATAAACGGCTCCTGTGCCATAAGCAAATCCGCCGGTTGACGGATTCGCTGGAGTGCTGCACCAGCACCGGAGCGTCTTCAGCGACTCAGGCCAGCCGCATAATACCACCAAACAAAGTTTGCCTGTTGTAGAAGACGCCATCACCACAGAAAAGAGTATGCCAACTTGGTTTATTCAAGGAAACAGCAGCAGCAGAACTAACTCGTAGTCCACAACATTAAAGTCCCAACCCGACGCGTTTCGTAGATACTTCATCAGGGGCATTGGGTTCGAATACTGCAGCAAAGCAATTTTGGCGGCACTTGTTTAAGTTCCAAAAACCCCGCCTCAGTGGGTGTGGCCAAAACAACGGCCTCCTGGGTTTTGTAGTGCACGTCTTTCTTCTCAGGTGAGTAGCTTGCTGAAGAATCAAAAATTAAAATTTTTATTATCCAAGTGGATCGTGGCACACAAATGTAGAAAACAGTCACTGCTTTAAACTCATGAAGAAACGGCTCCTGTGCCATAAGCAAATCCGCCGGTTGACGGATTCGCTGGAGTGCTGCACCAGCACCGGAGCGTCTTCAGTGACTCAGGCCAGCCGCATAATACCACCAAACAAAGTTTGCCTGTTGTAGAAGACGCCATCACCACAGAAAAGAGTATGCCAACTTGGTTTATTCAAGGAAACAGCAGCAGCAGAACTAACTCGTAGTCCACAACATTAAAGTCCCAACCCGACGCGTTTCGTAGATACTTCATCAGGGGCATTGGGTTCGAATACTGCAGCAAAGCAATTTTGGCGGCACTTGTTTAAGTTCCAAAAACCCCGCCTCAGTGGGTGTGGCCAAAACAACGGCCTCCTGGGTTTTGTAGTGCACGCCTTTCTTCTCAGGTGAGTAGCTTGTTGAAGAATCAAAAATTTAAATTTTTATTATCCAAGTGGATCGTGGCACACAAATGTAGAACACAGTCACTGCTTTAAACTCATGAATAAACGGCTCCTGTGCCATAAGCAAATCCGCCGGTTGACGGATTCGCTGGAGGTCTGCACCAGCACCGGAGCGTCTTCAGCGACTCAGGCCAGCCGCATAATACCACCAAACAAAGTTTGCCTGTTGTAGAAGATGCCATCACCACAGAAAAGAGTATGCCAACTTGGTTTATTCAAGGAAACAGCAGCAGCAGAACTAACTCGTAGTCCACAACATTAAAGTCCCAACCCGACGCGTTTCGTACATACTTCATCAGGGGCATTGGGTTTGAATACTGCAGCAAAGCAATTTTGGCGGCACTTGTTTAAGTTCCAAAAACCCCGCCTCAGTGGGTGTGGCCAAAACAACGGCCTCCTGGGTTTTGTAGTGCACGTCTTTCTTCTCAGGTGAGTAGCTTGCTGAAGAATCAAAAATTAAAATTTGTATTATCCAAGTGGATCGTGGCACACAAATGTAGAACACAGTCACTGCTTTAAACTCATGAATAAACGGCTCCTGTGCCATAAGCAAATCCGCCGGTTGACGGATTCGCTGGAGTGCTGCACCAGCACCGGAGCGTCTTCAGCGACTCAGGCCAGCCGCATAATACCACCAAACAAAGTTTGCCTGTTGTAGAAGACGCCATCACCACAGAAAAGAGTATGCCAACTTGGTTTATTCAAGGAAACAGCAGCAGCAGAACTAACTCGTAGTCCACAACATTGAAGTCCCAACCCGACGCGTTTCGTAGATACTTCATCAGGGGCATTGGGTTCGAATACTGCAGCAAAGCAATTTTGGCGGCACTTGTTTAAGTTCCAAAAACCCCGCCTCAGTGGGTGTGGCCAAAACAACGGCCTCCTGGGTTTTGTAGTGCACGTCTTTCTTCTCAGGTGAGTAGCTTGCTGAAGAATCAAAAATTAAAATTTGTATTATCCAAGTGGATCGTGGCACACAAATGTAGAACACAGTCACTGCTTTAAACTCATGAATAAACGGCTCCTGTGCCATAAGCAAATCCGCCGGTTGACGGATTCGCTGGAGTGCTGCACCAGCACCGGAGCGTCTTCAGCGACTCAGGCCAGCCGCATAATACCACCAAACAAAGTTTGCCTGTTGTAGAAGACGCCATCACCACAGAAAAGAGTATGCCAACTTGGTTTATTCAAGGAAACAGCAGCAGCAGAACTAACTCGTAGTCCACAACATTAAAGTCCCAACCCGACGCGTTTCGTAGATACTTCATCAGGGGCATTGGGTTCGAATACTGCAGCAAAGCAATTTTGGCGGCACTTGTTTAAGTTCCAAAAACCCCGCCTCAGTGGGTCTGGCCAAAACAAAGGCCTCCTGGGTTTTGTAGTGCACGTCTTTCTTCTCAGGTGAGTAGCTTGCTGAAGAATCAAAAATTAAAATTTGTATTATCCAAGTGGATCGTGGCACACAAATGTAGAACACAGTCACTGCTTTAAACTCATGAATAAACGGCTCCTGTGCCATAAGCAAATCCGCCGGTTGACGGATTCGCTGGAGTGCTGCACCAGCACCGGAGCGTCTTCAGCGACTCAGGCCAGCCGCATAATACCACCAAACAAAGTTTGCCTGTTGTAGAAGACGCCATCACCACAGAAAAGAGTATGCCAACTTGGTTTATTCAAGGAAACAGCAGCAGCAGAACTAGCTCGTAGTCCACAACATTAAAGTCCCAACCCGACGCGTTTCGTAGATACTTCATCAGGGGCATTGGGTTCGAATACTGCAGCAAAGCAATTTTGGCGGCACTTGTTTAAGTTCCAAAAACCCCGCCTCAGTGGGTGTGGCCAAAACAACGGCCTCCTGGGTTTTGTAGTGCACGTCTTTCTTCTCAGGTGAGTAGCTTGCTGAAGAATCAAAAATTAAAATTTGTATTATCCAAGTGGATCGTGGCACACAAATGTAGAACACAGTCACTGCCTTAAACTCATGAATAAACGGCTCCTGTGCCATAAGCAAATCCGCCGGTTGACGGATTCGCTGGAGTGCTGCACCAGCACCGGAGCGTCTTCAGCGACTCAGGCCAGCCGCATAATACCACCAAACAAAGTTTGCCTGTTGTAGAAGACGCCATCACCACAGAAAAGAGTATGCCAACTTGGTTTATTCAAGGAAACAGCAGCAGCAGAACTAACTCGTAGTCCACAACATTAAAGTCCCAACCCGACGCGTTTCGTAGATACTTCATCAGGGGCATTGGGTTCGAATACTGCAGCAAAGCAATTTTGGCGGCACTTGTTTAAGTTCCAAAAACCCCGCCTCAGTGGGTGTGGCCAAAACAACGGCCTCCTGGGTTTTGTAGTGCACGCCTTTCTTCTCAGGTGAGTAGCTTGTTGAAGAATCAAAAATTTAAATTTTTATTATCCAAGTGGATCGTGGCACACAAATGTAGAACACAGTCACTGCTTTAAACTCATGAATAAACGGCTCCTGTGCCATAAGCAAATCCGCCGGTTGACGGATTCGCTGGAGGTCTGCACCAGCACCGGAGCGTCTTCAGCGACTCAGGCCAGCCGCATAATACCACCAAACAAAGTTTGCCTGTTGTAGAAGATGCCATCACCACAGAAAAGAGTATGCCAACTTGGTTTATTCAAGGAAACAGCAGCAGCAGAACTAACTCGTAGTCCACAACATTAAAGTCCCAACCCGACGCGTTTCGTACATACTTCATCAGGGGCATTGGGTTTGAATACTGCAGCAAAGCAATTTTGGCGGCACTTGTTTAAGTTCCAAAAACCCCGCCTCAGTGGGTGTGGCCAAAACAACGGCCTCCTGGGTTTTGTAGTGCACGTCTTTCTTCTCAGGTGAGTAGCTTGCTGAAGAATCAAAAATTAAAATTTGTATTATCCAAGTGGATCGTGGCACACAAATGTAGAACACAGTCACTGCTTTAAACTCATGAATAAACGGCTCCTGTGCCATAAGCAAATCCGCCGGTTGACGGATTCGCTGGAGTGCTGCACCAGCACCGGAGCGTCTTCAGCGACTCAGGCCAGCCGCATAATACCACCAAACAAAGTTTGCCTGTTGTAGAAGACGCCATCACCACAGAAAAGAGTATGCCAACTTGGTTTATTCAAGGAAACAGCAGCAGCAGAACTAACTCGTAGTCCACAACATTGAAGTCCCAACCCGACGCGTTTCGTAGATACTTCATCAGGGGCATTGGGTTCGAATACTGCAGCAAAGCAATTTTGGCGGCACTTGTTTAAGTTCCAAAAACCCCGCCTCAGTGGGTGTGGCCAAAACAACGGCCTCCTGGGTTTTGTAGTGCACGTCTTTCTTCTCAGGTGAGTAGCTTGCTGAAGAATCAAAAATTAAAATTTGTATTATCCAAGTGGATCGTGGCACACAAATGTAGAACACAGTCACTGCTTTAAACTCATGAATAAACGGCTCCTGTGCCATAAGCAAATCCGCCGGTTGACGGATTCGCTGGAGTGCTGCACCAGCACCGGAGCGTCTTCAGCGACTCAGGCCAGCCGCATAATACCACCAAACAAAGTTTGCCTGTTGTAGAAGACGCCATCACCACAGAAAAGAGTATGCCAACTTGGTTTATTCAAGGAAACAGCAGCAGCAGAACTAACTCGTAGTCCACAACATTAAAGTCCCAACCCGACGCGTTTCGTAGATACTTCATCAGGGGCATTGGGTTCGAATACTGCAGCAAAGCAATTTTGGCGGCACTTGTTTAAGTTCCAAAAACCCCGCCTCAGTGGGTGTGGCCAAAACAACGGCCTCCTGGGTTTTGTAGTGCACGTCTTTCTTCTCAGGTGAGTAGCTTGCTGAAGAATCAAAAATTAAAATTTGTATTATCCAAGTGGATCGTGGCACACAAATGTAGAACACAGTCACTGCCTTAAACTCATGAATAAACGGCTCCTGTGCCATAAGCAAATCCGCCGGTTGACGGATTCGCTGGAGTGCTGCACCAGCACCGGAGCGTCTTCAGCGACTCAGGCCAGCCGCATAATACCACCAAACAAAGTTTGCCTGTTGTAGAAGACGCCATCACCACAGAAAAGAGTATGCCAACTTGGTTTATTCAAGGAAACAGCAGCAGCACAACTAATTCGTAGTCCACAACATTAAAGTCCCAACCCGACGCGTTTCGTAGATACTTCATCAGGGGCATTGGGTTCGAATACTGCAGCAAAGCAATTTTGGCGGCACTTGTTTAAGTTCCAAAAACCCCGCCTCAGTGGGTGTGGCCAAAACAACGGCCTCCTGGGTTTTGTAGTGCACGTCTTTCTTCTCAGGTGAGTAGCTTGCTGAAGAATCAAAAATTAAAATTTGTATTATCCAAGTGGATCGTGGCACACAAATGTAGAACACAGTCACTGCTTTAAACTCATGAATAAACGGCTCCTGTGCCATAAGCAAATCCGCCGGTTGACGGATTCGCTGGAGTGCTGCACCAGCACCGGAGCGTCTTCAGCGACTCAGGCCAGCCGCATAATACCACCAAACAAAGTTTGCCTGTTGTAGAAGACGCCATCACCACAGAAAAGAGTATGCCAACTTGGTTTATTCAAGGAAACAGCAGCAGCAGAACTAGCTCGTAGTCCACAACATTAAAGTCCCAACCCGACGCGTTTCATAGATACTTCATCAGGGGCATTGGGTTCGAATACTGCAGCAAAGCAATTTTGGCGGCACTTGTTTAAGTTCCAAAAACCCCGCCTCAGTGGGTGTGGCCAAAACAACGGCCTCCTGGGTTTTGTAGTGCACGCCTTTCTTCTCAGGTGAGTAGCTTGCTGAAGAATCAAAAATTAAAATTTGTATTATCCAAGTGGATCGTGGCACACAAATGTAGAACACAGTCACTGCTTTAAACTCATGAATAAACGTCTCCTGTGCCATAAGCAAATCCGCCGGTTGACGGATTCGCTGGAGTGCTGCACCAGCACCGGAGCGTCTTCAGCGACTCAGGCCAGCCGCATAATACCACCAAACAAAGTTTGCCTGTTGTAGAAAACGCCATCACCACAGAAAAGAGTATGCCAACTTGGTTTATTCAAGGAAACAGCAGCAGCAGAACTAACTCGTAGTCCACAACAATAAAGTCCCAACCCGACGCGTTTTGTAGATTCTTCATCAGGGGCATTGGGTTCGAATACTGCAGCAAAGTAATTTTGGCGGCACTTGTTTAAGTTCCAAAAACCCCGCCTCAGTGGGTGTGGCCAAAACAACGGCCTCCTGGGTTTTGTAGTGCACGTCTTTCTTCTCAGGTGAGTAGCTTGCTGAAGAATCAAAAATTAAAATTTGTATTATCCAAGTGGATCGTGGCACACAAATGTAGAACACAGTCACTGCTTTAAACTCATGAATAAACGGCTCCTGTGCCATAAGCAAATCCGCCGGTTGACGGATTCGCTGGAGTGCTGCACCAGCACCGGAGCGTCTTCAGCGACTCAGGCCAGCCGCATAATACCACCAAACAAAGTTTGCCTGTTGTAGAAGACGCCATCACCACAGAAAAGAGTATGCCAACTTGGTTTATTCAAGGAAACAGCAGCAGCAGAACTAGCTCGTAGTCCACAACATTAAAGTCCCAACCCGACGCGTTTCGTAGATACTTCATCAGGGGCATTGGGTTCGAATACTGCAGCAAAGCAATTTTGGCGGCACTTGTTTAAGTTCCAAAAACCCCGCCTCAGTGGGTGTGGCCAAAACAACGGCCTCCTGGGTTTTGTAGTGCACGTCTTTCTTCTCAGGTGAGTAGCTTGCTGAAGAATCAAAAATTAAAATTTGTATTATCCAAGTGGATCGTGGCACACAAATGTAGAACACAGTCACTGCTTTAAACTCATGAATAAACGGCTCCTGTGCCATAAGCAAATCCCCCGGTTGACGGATTCGCTGGAGTGCTGCACCAGCAGCGGAGCGTCTTCAGCGACTCACGCCAGCCGCATAATACCACCAAACAAAGTTTGCCTGTTGTAGAAGACGCCATCACCACAGAAAAGAGTATGCCAACTTGGTTTATTCAAGGAAACAGCAGCAGCAGAACTAACTCGTAGTCCACAACATTAAAGTCCCAACCCCACGCGTTTCGTAGATACTTCATCAGGGGCATTGGGTTCGAATACTGCAGCAAAGCAATTTTGGCGGCACTTGTTTAAGTTCCAAAAACCCCACCTCAGTGGGTGTGGCCAAAACAACGGCCTCCTGGGTTTTGTAGTGCACGTCTTTCTTCTCAGGTGAGTAGCTTGCTGAAGAATCAAAAATTAAAATTTGTATTATCCAAGTGGATTGTGTCACACAAATGTAGAACACAGTCACTGCTTTAAACTCATGAATAAACGGCTCCTGTGCCATAAGCAAATCCACCGGTTGACGGATTCGCTGGAGTGCTGCACCAGCACCGGAGCGTCTTCAGCGACTCAGGCCAGCCGCATAATACCACCAAACAAAGTTTGCCTGTTGTAGAAGACACCATCACCACAGAAACGAGTATGCCAACTTGGTTTATTCAAGGAAACAGCAGCAGCAGAACTAACTCGTAGTCCACAACATTAAAGTCCCAACCCGACGCGTTTCGTAGATACTTCATCAGGGGCATTGGGTTCGAATACTGCAGCAAAGCAATTTTGGCGGCACTTGTTTAAGTTCCAAAAACCCCGCCTCAGTGGGTGTGGCCAAAACAACGGCCTCCTGGGTTTTGTAGTGCACGTCTTTCTTCTCAGGTGAGTAGCTTGCTGAAGAATCAAAAATTAAAATTTGTATTATCCAAGTGGATCGTGGCACACAAATGTAGAACACAGTCACTGCTTTAAACTCATGAATAAACGGCTCCTGTGCCATAAGCAAATCCGCCGGTTGACGGATTCGCTGGAGTGCTGCACCAGCAGCGGAGCGTCTTCAGCGACTCAGGCCAGCCGCATAATACCACCAAACAAAGTTTGCCTGTTGTAGAAGACGCCATCACCACAGAAAAGAGTATGCCAACTTGGTTTATTCAAGGAAACAGCAGCAGCAGAACTAACGCGTAGTCCACAACATTAAAGTCCCAACCCGACACGTTTCGTAGATACTTCATCAGGGGCATTGGGTTTGAATACTGCAGCAAAGCAATTTTGGCGGCACTTGTTTAAGTTCCAAAAACCCCGCCTCAGTGGGTGTGGCCAAAACAACGGCCTCCTGGGTTTTGTAGTGCACGTCTTTCTTCTCAGGTGAGTAGCTTGCTGAAGAATCAAAAATTAAAATTTGTATTATCCAAGTGGATCGTGGCACACAAATGTAGAACACAGTCACTGCTTTAAACTCATGAATAAACGGCTCCTGTGCCATAAGCAAATCCGCCGGTTGACGGATTCGCTGGAGTGCTGCACCAGCACCGGAGCGTCTTCAGCGACTCAGGCCAGCCGCATAATACCACCAAACAAAGTTTGCCTGTTGTAGAAGATGCCATCACCACAGAAAAGAGTATGCCAACTTGGTTTATTCAAGGAAACAGCAGCAGCAGAACTAACTCGTAGTCCACAACATTAAAGTCCCAACCCGACGCGTTTCGTAGATACTTCATCAGGGGCATTGGGTTCGAATACTGCAGCAAAGCAATTTTGGCGGCACTTGTTTAAGTTCCAAAAACCCCGCCTCAGTGGGTGTGGCCAAACCAACGGCCTCCTGGGTTTTGTAGTGCACGTCTTTCTTCTCAGGTGAGTAGCTTGCTGAAGAATCATAAATTAAAATTTGTATTATCCAAGTGGATCGTGGCACACAAATGTAGAACACAGTCACTGCTTTAAACTCATGAATAAACGGCTCCTGTGCCATAAGCAAATCCCCCGGTTGACGGATTCGCTGGAGTGCTGCACCAGCACCGGAGCGTCTTCAGCGACTCAGGCCAGCCGCATAATACCACCAAACAAAGTTTGCCTGTTGTAGAAGACGCCATCACTACAGAAAAGAGTATGCCAACTTGGTTTATTCAAGGAAACAGCAGCAGCAGAACTAACTCGTAGTCCACAACATTAAAGTCCCAACCCGACGCGTTTCGTAGATACTTCATCAGGGGCATTGGGTTCGAATACTGCAGCAAAGCAATTTTGGCGGCACTTGTTTAAGTTCCAAAAACCCCGCCTCAGTGGGTGTGGCCAAAACAACGGCCTCCTGGGTTTTGTAGTGCACGCCTTTCTTCTCAGGTGA
Source organism: Triturus cristatus (assembly GCF_964204655.1). Taxonomy (NCBI): domain Eukaryota; kingdom Metazoa; phylum Chordata; class Amphibia; order Caudata; family Salamandridae; genus Triturus; species Triturus cristatus. Next base: position 1,269,272,744 of record NC_140585.1, on the reverse strand, counting down.
GTAGCTTGCTGAAGAATCAAAAATTAAAATTTGTATTATCCAAGTGGATCGTGGCACACAAATGTAGAACACAGTCACTGCTTTAAATTCATGAATAAACGGCTCCTGTGCCATAAGCAAATCCGCCGGTTGACGGATTCGCTGGAGTGCTGCACCAGCAGCGGAGCGTCTTCAGCGACTCAGGCCAGCCGCATAATACCACCAAACAAAGTTTGCCTGTTGTAGAAGACGCCATCACCACAGAAAAGAGTATGCCAACTTGGTTTATTCAAGGAAACAGCAGCAGCAGAACTAACTCGTAGTCCACAACATTAAAGTCCCAACCCGACACGTTTCGTAGATACTTCATCAGGGGCATTGGGTTCGAATACTGCAGCAAAGCAATTTTGGCGGCACTTGTTTAAGTTCCAAAAACCCCGCCTCAGTGGGTGTGGCCAAAACAACGGCCTCCTGGGTTTTGTAGTGCACGTCTTTCTTCTCAGGTGAGTAGCTTGCTGAAGAATCAAAAATTAAAATTTGTATTATCCAAGTGGATCGTGGCACACAAATGTAGAACACAGTCACTGCTTTAAACTCATGAATAAACGGCTCCTGTGCCATAAGCAAATCCGCCGGTTGACGGATTCGCTGGAGTGCTGCACCAGCACCGGAGCGTCTTCAGCGACTCAGGCCAGCCGCATAATACCACCAAACAAAGTTTGCCTGTTGTAGAAGATGCCATCACCACAGAAAAGAGTATGCCAACTTGGTTTATTCAAGGAAACAGCAGCAGCAGAACTAACTCGTAGTCCACAACATTAAAGTCACAACCCGACGCGTTTCGTAGATACTTCATCAGGGGCATTGGGTTCGAATACTGCAGCAAAGCAATTTTGGCGGCACTTGTTTAAGTTCCAAAAACCCCACCTCAGTGGGTGTGGCCAAAACAACGGCCTCCTGGGTTTTGTAGTGCACGTCTTTCTTCTCAGGTGAGTAGCTTGCTGAAGAATCAAAAATTAAAATTTGTATTATCCAAGTGGATTGTGTCACACAAATGTAGAACACAGTCACTGCTTTAAACTCATGAATAAACGGCTCCTGTGCCATAAGAAAATCCACCGGTTGACGGATTCGCTGGAGTGCTGCACCAGCACCGGAGCGTCTTCAGCGACTCAGGCCAGCCGCATAATACCACCAAACAAAGTTTGCCTGTTGTAGAAGACGCCATCACCACAGAAACGAGTATGCCAACTTGGTTTATTCAAGGAAACAGCAGCAGCAGAACTAACTCGTAGTCCACAACATTAAAGTCCCAACCCGACGCGTTTCGTAGATACTTCATCAGGGGCATTGGGTTCGAATACTGCAGCAAAGCAATTTTGGCGGCACTTGTTTAAGTTCCAAAAACCCCGCCTCAGTGGGTGTGGCCAAACCAACGGCCTCCTGGGTTTTGTAGTGCACGTCTTTCTTCTCAGGTGAGTAGCTTGCTGAAGAATCAAAAATTAAAATTTGTATTATCCAAGTGGATCGTGGCACACAAATGTAGAACACAGTCACTGCTTTAAACTCATGAATAAACGGCTCCTGTGCCATAAGCAAATCCGCCGGTTGACGGATTCGCTGGAGTGCTGCACCAGCACCGGAGCGTCTTCAGCGACTCAGGCCAGCCGCATAATACCACCAAACAAAGTTTGCCTGTTGTAGAAGACGCCATCACCACAGAAAAGAGTATGCCAACTTGGTTTATTCAAGGAAACAGCAGCACCAGAACTAGCTCGTAGTCCACAACATTAAAGTCCCAACCCGACGCGTTTCGTAGATACTTCATCAGGGGCATTGTGTTCGAATACTGCAGCAAAGCAATTTTGGCGGCACTTGTTTAAGTTCCAAAAACCCCGCCTCAGTGGGTGTGGCCAAAACAACGGCCTCCTGGGTTTTGTAGTGCACGTCTTTCTTCTCAGGTGAGTAGCTTGCTGAAGAATCAAAAATTAAAATTTGTATTATCCAAGTGGATCGTGGCACACAAATGTAGAACACAGTCACTGCTTTAAACTCATGAATAAACGGCTCCTGTGCCATAAGCAAATCCGCCGGTTGACGGATTCGCTGGAGTGCTGCACCAGCACCGGAGCGTCTTCAGCGACTCAGGCCAGCCGCATAATACCACCAAACAAAGTTTGCCTGTTGTAGAAGACGCCATCACCACAGAAAAGAGTATGCCAACTTGGTTTATTCAAGGAAACAGCAGCAGCAGAACTAACTCGTAGTCCACAACATTAAAGTCCCAACCCGACGCGTTTCGTAGATACTTCATCAGGGGCATTGGGTTCGAATACTGCAGCAAAGCAATTTTGGCGGCACTTGTTTAAGTTCCAAAAACCCCACCTCAGTGGGTGTGGCCAAAACAACGGCCTCCTGGGTTTTGTAGTGCACGTCTTTCTTCTCAGGTGAGTAGCTTGCTGAAGAATCAAAAATTAAAATTTGTATTATCCAAGTGGATTGTGTCACACAAATGTAGAACACAGTCACTGCTTTAAACTCATGAATAAACGGCTCCTGTGCCATAAGCAAATCCCCCGGTTGACGGATTCGCTGGAGTGCTGCACCAGCACCGGAGCGTCTTCAGCGACTCAGGCCAGCCGCATAATACCACCAAACAAAGTTTGCCTGTTGTAGAAGACGCCATCAGCACAGAAAAGAGTATGCCAACTTGGTTTATTCAAGGAAACAGCAGCAGCAGAACTAACTTGTAGTCCACAACATTAAAGTCCCAACCCGACGCGTTTCGTAGATACTTCATCAGGGCCATTGGGTTCGAATACTGCAGCAAAGCAATTTTGGCGGCACTTGTTTAAGTTCCAAAAACCCCACCTCAGTGGGTGTGGCCAAAACAACGGCCTCCTGGGTTTTGTAGTGCACGTCTTTCTTCTCAGGTGAGTAGCTTGCTGAAGAATCAAAAATTAAAATTTGTATTATCCAAGTGGATTGTGTCACACAAATGTAGAACACAGTCACTGCTTTAAACTCATGAATAAACGGCTCCTGTGCCATAAGCAAATCCACCGGTTGACGGATTCGCTGGAGTGCTGCACCAGCACCGGAGCGTCTTCAGCGACTCAGGCCAGCCGCATAATACCACCAAACAAAGTTTGCCTGTTGTAGAAGACGCCATCACCACAGAAAAGAGTATGCCAACTTGGTTTATTCAAGGAAACAGCAGCAGCAGAACTAACTCGTAGTCCACAACATTAAAGTCCCAACCCGACGCGTTTCGTAGATACTTCATCAGGGGCATTGGGTTCGAATACTGCAGCAAAGCAATTTTGGCGGCACTTGTTTAAGTTCCAAAAACCCCGCCTCAGTAGGTGTGGCCAAAACAACGGCCTCCTGGGTTTTGTAGTGCACGTCTTTCTTCTCAGGTGAGTAGCTTGCTGAAGAATCAAAAATTAAAATTTGTATTATCCAAGTGGATCGTGGCACACAAATGTAGAACACAGTCACTGCTTTAAACTCATGAATAAACGGCTCCTGTGCCATAAGCAAATCCGCCGGTTGACGGATTCGCTGGAGTGCTGCACCAGCACCGGAGCGTCTTCAGCGACTCAGGCCAGCCGCATAATACCACCAAACAAAGTTTGCCTGTTGTAGAAGACGCCATCACCACAGAAAAGAGTATGCCAACTTGGTTTATTCAAGGAAACAGCAGCAGCAAAACTAGCTCGTAGTCCACAACATTAAAGTCCCAACCCGACGCGTTTCGTAGATACTTCATCAGGGGCATTGGGTTCGAATACTGCAGCAAAGCAATTTTGGCGCCACTTGTTTAAGTTCCAATAACCCCGCCTCAGTGGGTGTGGCCAAAACAACGGCCTCCTGGGTTTTGTAGTGCACGCCTTTCTTCTCAGGTGAGTAGCTTGCTGAAGAATCAAAAATTAAAATTTGTATTATCCAAGTGGATCGTGGCACACAAATGTAGAACACAGTCACTGCTTTAAACTCATGAATAAACGTCTCCTGTGCCATAAGCAAATCCGCCGGTTGACGGATTCGCTGGAGTGCTGCACCAGCACCGGAGCGTCTTCAGCGACTCAGGCCAGCCGCATAATACCACCAAACAAAGTTTGCCTGTTGTAGAAGACGCCATCACCACAGAAAAGAGTATGCCAACTTGGTTTATTCAAGGAAACAGCAGCAGCAGAACTAGCTCGTAGTCCACAACATTAAAGTCCCAACCCGACGCGTTTCGTAGATACTTCATCAGGGGCATTGGGTTCGAATACTGCAGCAAAGCAATTTTGGCGGCACTTGTTTAAGTTCCAAAAACCCCGCCTCAGTGGGTGTGGCCAAAACAACGGCCTCCTGGGTTTTGTAGTGCACGTCTTTCTTCTCAGGTGAGTAGCTTGCTGAAGAATCAAAAATTAAAATTTGTATTATCCAAGTGGATCGTGGCACACAAATGTAGAACACAGTCACTGCTTTAAACTCATGATGAACGGCTCCTGTGCCATAAGCAAATCCGCCGGTTGACGGATTCGCTGGAGTGCTGCACCAGCACCGGAGCGTCTTCAGCGACTCAGGCCAGCCGCATAATACCACCAAATAAAGTTTGCCTGTTGTAGAAGATGCCATCACCACAGAAAAGAGTATGCCAACTTGGTTTATTCAAGGAAACAGCAGCAGCAGAACTAACTCGTAGTCCACAACATTAAAGTCCCAACCCGACGCGTTTCGTAGATACTTCATCAGGGGCATTGGGTTCGAATACTGCAGCAAAGCAATTTTGGCGGCACTTGTTTAAGTTCCAAAAACCCCACCTCAGTGGGTGTGGCCAAAACAACGGCCTCCTGGGTTTTGTAGTGCACGTCTTTCTTCTCAGGTGAGTAGCTTGCTGAAGAATCAAAAATTAAAATTTGTATTATCCAAGTGGATCGTGTCACACAAATGTAGAACACAGTCACTGCTTTAAACTCATGAATAAACGGCTCCTGTGCCATAAGCAAATCCACCGGTTGACGGATTCGCTGGAGTGCTGCACCAGCACCGGAGCGTCTTCAGCGACTCAGGCCAGCCGCATAATACCACCAAACAAAGTTTGCCTGTTGTAGAAGACGCCATCACCACAGAAACGAGTATGCCAACTTGGTTTATTCAAGGAAACAGCAGCAGCAGAACTAACTCGTAGTCCACAACATTAAAGTCCCAACCCGACGCGTTTCGTAGATACTTCATCAGGGGCATTGGGTTCGAATACTGCAGCAAAGCAATTTTGGCAGCACTTGTTTAAGTTCCAAAAACCCCGCCTCAGTGGGTGTGGCCAAAATAACGGCCTCCTGGGTTTTGTAGTGCACGTCTTTCTTCTCAGGTGAGTAGCTTGCTGAAGAATCAAAAATTAAAATTTGTATTATCCAAGTGGATCGTGGCACACAAATGTAGAACACAGTCACTGCTTTAAACTCATGAATAAACGGCTCCTGTGCCATAAGCAAATCCCCCGGTTGACGGATTCGCTGGAGTGCTGCACCAGCACCGGAGCGTCTTCAGCGACTCAGGCCAGCCGCATAATACCACCAAACAAAGTTTGCCTGTTGTAGAAGACGCCATCACCACAGAAAAGAGTATGCCAACTTGGTTTATTCAAGGAAACAGCAGCAGCAGAACTAACTCGTAGTCCACAACATTAAAGTCCCAACCCGACGCGTTTCGTAGATACTTCATCAGGGGCATTGGGTTCGAATACTGCAGCAAAGCAATTTTGGCGGCACTTGTTTAAGTTCCAAAAACCCCGCCTCAGTGGGTGTGGCCAAAACAACGGCCTCTTGGGTTTTGTAGTGCACGTCTTTCTTCTCAGGTGAGTAGCTTGCTGAAGAATCAAAAATTAAAATTTGTATTATCCAAGTGGATCGTGGCACACAAATGTAGAACACAGTCACTGCTTTAAACTCATGAATAAACGGCTCCTGTGCCATAAGCAAATCCGCCGGTTGACGGATTCGCTGGAGTGCTGCACCAGCACCGGAGCGTCTTCAGCGACTCAGGCCAGCCGCATAATACCACCAAACAAAGTTTGCCTGTTGTAGAAGATGCCATCACCACAGAAAAGAGTATGCCAACTTGGTTTATTCAAGGAAACAGCAGCAGCAGAACTAACTCGTAGTCCACAACATTAAAGTCCCAACCCGACGCGTTTCGTAGATACTTCATCAGGGGCATTGGGTTCGAATCCTGCAGCAAAGCAATTTTGGCGGCACTTGTTTAAGTTCCAAAAACCCCACCTCAGTGGGTGTGGCCAAAACAACGGCCTCCTGGGTTTTGTAGTGCACGTCTTTCTTCTCAGGTGAGTAGCTTGCTGAAGAATCAAAAATTAAAATTTGTATTATCCAAGTGGATCGTGTCACACAAATGTAGAACACAGTCACTGCTTTAAACTCATGAATAAACGGCTCCTGTGCCATAAGCAAATCCACCGGTTGACGGATTCGCTGGAGTGCTGCACCAGCACCGGAGCGTCTTCAGCGACTCAGGCCAGCCGCATAATACCACCAAACAAAGTTTGCCTGTTGTAGAAGACGCCATCACCACAGAAAAGAGTATGCCAACTTGGTTTATTCAAGGAAACAGCAGCAGCAGAACTAACTCGTAGTCCACAACATTAAAGTCCCAACCCGACGCGTTTCGTAGATACTTCATCAGGGGCATTGGGTTCGAATACTGCAGCAAAGCAATTTTGGCGGCACTTGTTTAAGTTCCGAAAACCCCGCCTCAGTGGGTGTGGCCAAAACAACGGCCTCCTGGGTTTTGTAGTGCACGCCTTTCTTCTCAGGTGAGTAGCTTGCTGAAGAATCAAAAATTAAAATTTGTATTATCCAAGTGGATCGTGGCACACAAATGTAGAACACAGTCACTGCTTTAAACTCATGAATAAACGTCTCCTGTGCCATAAGCAAATCCGCCGGTTGACGGATTCGCTGGAGTGCTGCACCAGCACCGGAGCGTCTTCAGCGACTCAGGCCAGCCGCATAATACCACCAAACAAAGTTTGCCTGTTGTAGAAGCCGCCATCACCACAGAAAAGAGTATGCCAACTTGGTTTATTCAAGGAAACAGCAGCAGCAGAACTAACTCGTAGTCCACAACATTAAAGTCCCAACCCGACGCGTTTCGTAGATACTTCATCAGGGGCATTGGGTTCGAATACTGCAGCAAAGCAATTTTGGCGGCACTTGTTTAAGTTCCAAAAACCCCGCCTCAGTAGGTGTGGCCAAAACAACGGCCTCCTGGGTTTTGTAGTGCACGTCTTTCTTCTCAGGTGAGTAGCTTGCTGAAGAATCAAAAATTAAAATTTGTATTATCCAAGTGGATCGTGGCACACAAATGTAGAACACAGTCACTGCTTTAAACTCATGAATAAACGGCTCCTGTGCCATAAGCAAATCCGCCGGTTGACGGATTCGCTGGAGTGCTGCACCAGCACCGGAGCGTCTTCAGCGACTCAGGCCAGCCGCATAATACCACCAAACAAAGTTTGCCTGTTGTAGAAGACGCCATCACCACAGAAAAGAGTATGCCAACTTGGTTTATTCAAGGAAACAGCAGCAGCAGAACTAACTCATAGTCCACAACATTAAAGTCCCAACCCGAGGCGTTTCGTAGATACTTCATCAGGGGCATTGGGTTCGAATACTGCAGCAAAGCAATTTTGGCGGCACTTGTTTAAGTTCCAAAAACCCCGCCTCAGTGGGTGTGGCCAAACCAACGGCCTCCTGGGTTTTGTAGTGCACGTCTTTCTTCTCAGGTGAGTAGCTTGCTGAAGAATCAAAAATTAAAATTTGTATTATCCAAGTGGATCGTGGCACACAAATGTAGAACACAGTCACTGCTTTAAACTCATGAATAAACGGCTCCTGTGCCATAAGCAAATCCCCCGGTTGACGGATTCGCTGGAGTGCTGCACCAGCACCGGAGCGTCTTCAGCGACTCAGGCCAGCCGCATAATACCACCAAACAAAGTTTGCCTGTTGTAGAAGACGCCATCACCACAGAAAAGAGTATGCCAACTTGGTTTATTCAAGGAAACAGCAGCAGCAGAACTAACTCGTAGTCCACAACATTAAAGTCCCAACCCGACGCGTTTCGTAGATACTTCATCAGGGGCATTGGGTTCGAATACTGCAGCAAAGAAATTTTGGCGGCACTTGTTTAAGTTCCAAAAACCCCGCCTCAGTGGGTGTGGCCAAAACAACGGCCTCCTGGGTTTTGTAGTGCACGTCTTTCTTCTCAGGTGAGTAGCTTGCTGAAGAATCAAAAATTAAAATTTGTATTATCCAAGTGGATCGTGGCACACAAATGGACAAGTTGTCAGGATTTAAAAAACCGCGGGGGTAGTTTTACCTTGTTACAGACATCCTTAATATATCTTAACCAAGGGATATAATGACCCCTATTGCATGAGAGGCAATCCATTATTTTCTCCTTTACTAAAATCATCCTTCCGTTTACACCAGGGGCCATATTACAGAAGGTGCCCCGGGGGTACAACGGATGTTTGTGCCCGCTCTGCGCACCCCCGGGGCACTTTGGTATTATAGAAGGGGGCTCAGACGCTTGTGCGTCCCCTTCTATAATACCCATTGCGATGGCGCACTTAACGTGCCAGCGCTACCTTCAGAGGATGTTCTCACATTTACATAGGGGTGTGCCCTATGCAAATGAGGGAATTTCTTCGACTCTGCGCCCGCACCATGTTACAGACAGAGGCGCCAAGTCAAAGAAGCCCTCAGGAGGTGCACTGACAGCGCGCTATTTAAAAGATGGTGCACTGTCAGTGTGCCCCACCTGAGAGCAGCCTTCTGGAAGGGGTAAAGGGGTCCCCGTGGAGGCAGGTGCAGTTAATGACTGCATCCGCCTGCAAGGGGATCTCTAATCCCCTTTGCAAGTGCAGGTGGGTGCCGCCTGAGCAGTGAAAACACGGAGGAACTGCTCCGTGTTTTCACATGACTGCACTGCCCCCAGGGCAACAAGAGTACGCGGCTGCCAAGGGGCAGCGCATTTACCATAATAGGGTGCATTATCAATGTTTGCGCCTGGCGCACCTTTTAAAATGTGCATCGGGCGCAAACAATCATAATGTATAATGCGGACCCACAATATTACAGGAGACACTTTAATACAATCCTCAATGTAGGTTAACCCGAGTTCTTCTTGGACTGCATACGTTGGAGACCTAGGTGGAACAGCAAGGATAAGCTTGCATACTCTATTTTCCTCATCCAACAGGTATTTAGCATCCTTAAAGCTCCACACCCCAGATCATTGGTTACATTTGGTTGGCACTTTCCGTTATAAATTTCAATGACTGGCGCAACAGGGTTTTCACCAATTTTACAGGCCAGGCTAAATAGAAAGCCAACAGAATTCCAAAACTTAAATATCCTCTAGGCCAGAAATGGCGCCCAGGACCCCAGGAGTCAAATGTGAACCCCAAATAGGGAAATGTATGTATTCTTACAATAGGGGTACCATTGGTCAGAATGCATCGTGACTTAAGATTCTTTGGGCCAGGGGGCTTAACAAAGGTTTTAATTAAATTAGTGGCAAGGCCCAAGCTATTCATAAAACAAACAAAGGAATCGAAAAGTGTTTGGAGCCCATAGGTTGTTCTAGATATTAAAATGGCTTCATCCTCATATAGAACGACAGAAAAGGGACAGCCATTTACAATTGGCATATCCATGCTAAGGTAGACTCTAGCCCATTAATATATAATGCAAATAAAACAGATGCCAAGACATATAGCTGCCGGACTCCTCCTTACAAATCAAAGTGCATGTGCTTTTTCCCTAAAACATGCTAACATTCGGCTTATCCACAACTGGCATAATTTAATGTACTTATAAGTCCCTAGTAAAGTGCACAACATGTGCCCGGGGCCTGTAAATTGAATGCTACTAATGGGCCTGCAACCCTGATTGTGTCACCCACTTTAGTAGCCCTCTAAACATGTCTCAGGCCAGCCATTGTAGAGCCTGTGTGTGCAGTTTTCAATTGCCATGTCTACCTGGGAAGTTAACTCTCTTGCCAGGCCAAACATTCCTTTTTAGGTCTCGCCTAGGCAGCGCGCATGCGTAGCTCTAGGAGGATCTTTAGCCATCGGTCTTCACTTTTTTCAAGCACAGCACTCGTACTTGTGGCGGCATCCACCTTGCGGGAGTGAGCAGCGGCGCGGCCACGTTAATTACAAACATATGGCCGCTGCTCACTCCTGCAAGGTGAATGCCACCACAATAACGAGTGCGAGTGCTTGAAAAGTGAAGACAGTGCTTTTTTCCCTTCTGACCTGCTTGTCTTGCCGTGGCTTTCTTTCTGAACGTGTTTCATTTTCAGGTTCCACGTCCGGCGCCGCACCGTGCTTTTGCTTGTTTTCTTCGAGTGTACTTTCTGCTTGATGCCCTCTTGGTTTCCCTGGCTCGTTTTACTGACGAAAAGACCTTTCCCGGGATTGTAGACATCGCCTGATGTCCGACTGGATTGTGGCCCTCTCATTAGGGCTTCAGCAGGCCGATCCAATGGCGAGCAGGTTTTTGTGCAGACAATTTGGATTTCACAAGGCACCTCACTCCTGGGCCATTCTAATGCATGGACTCGGCAGGCAGGAGAGTTACAAAGCACCCCACGAGGCTAAGGTCATTTTGCATGTGAGAGCACGGGAAGCAGCGCTGAAGGTGTTTTAATTGCTCTGATCAAATGAAATGGGGATGGCATCTCTCCCTCCTCCCATGCCTCAGGCTAAAGAGAACATCCTAGCCTCTGACATCAACTCAGCGGGTCACTTTCTCTGACCGCCTCTGTGAGTCACGGCACAGCTGTTTTAAATACTGATTTAATATACTTGTTAAAATCGTACATTATTCAGTAATTTGCAGCAAATTAAGCTGCTGTTGATTGTATTCCTGGTCTCGAGCTTGACTGAAATGAGAAGCATCTCTGATTGGAGAAACCATTCTGATATCTGTAACTGAAAAAGGCATTACACTTTTGTTTCCTCACAAAACCGCTTTCTGTGCCTCGCATCAGAACATCTTTTGCCTCTCACTAGGGCTTCAGCAGGCCGATCCAAAGTTAATGGCGAGCAGGTTTTTGTGCAGACAATTGGATTTCACAAGGCACCTCACTCCTGGGCCATTCTGATGCATGGACTCGGCAGGCAGGAGAGTTACAAAGCACCCCGCGAGGCTAAGGTCATTTTGCATGTGAAAGCACGGTACAGGGATTCTTAGGAGGGTACCATAGGTGCCCCCCAGGCCCCATAGCGGAGGGCCGGTGGGCATGTCAGCCCCAAAGTCACAGTCCATGTCCATGTCGGAAAGGCAAACATGGAAAGACTGTCGGAAACTGACATCGTAATCCCAATGGTGGAGCCAAGGCTGGCTCTGCCGTCAATCAAGGAAATTCAATTCCGCTCCTTTTCCGACAGAATCCCTCTGACCGCCGTCATAATAATACGGCAGTTGGAGGGAAGGCCTGGATATTGGGCGGGAAGCCTCCGACATACTGCTGTATGGCCTTCCACCCACAATCCAAATCACGCCCTATGTTATTGGAAGCATTAGAAAATGTTTTGTCATTAACTGTGTGTCAAAACAGACATGTTTCTAATCCTGCAAGAAGAAACCAGTTTACTCCACACTTCATCTCTCAGCTCCAATTACCTCTTACATATAGCCTCCTTTTAACTCCTTCGATATATGGCAACTGTCTCAATGTGCCGTGGTCTAGCCTGCAGGGCCCTATGTAAATGTTTGTTAGCTTCCTGCAAGCCTTATTGAACCAAAACTGGAAAAATGCATTAGTATGTTTCTGGGGCTTTAAAAGGAAGGCTCTAATAACATGTCCCAGGGTAACCAAAGTATCAACATTACATCTTAGACCTGGGGCAGAATTGAGACAGTTAGACAGCATGTTCCAATGATGGACACAAAGCTTGCACTGAATATGGGCTGATACACAAATAAAGCTGTCACAGAATAAGTCACGTGGGGCCTCTGCCTCCTGTAGCACGACATTATCACAACATTATCATTAGAGGTAATAAATTCCAACCATTTCTTCAATCGAAGTTTAGCAGCAAGCCCTGCAGTGTTCCAACTCAACAACTTATTCGTTTTTGTAGGGCAGCAGGTTGTAGGAACGAGATGGAGCCACGACCTGCCTACACAACCACACTTGTGTCAAAAGGCCTAAAGTTCACCTTAAGAGTGATGGAAACACCAATAGAGACTTTGGCTGTAGTTAGTGGAGTTATCCCCTCTCGTCAATCATTCCTGCACTCCTGAGCTAGAATGGAAGTGATTGTTGGTAGGCACAGGAGAGGACACAACATGTGGCAGCTCAAGAATGGATTCCTCTGTTAAGACCCCTGGCCTCTTCCCATGGTCTCTGTAAAAAGAACCCAAAGGTAGTACCGAACTCCCCTTTGTCGGGCAAGGCCCAAATAGGATGGCTGAATCAGTTCCCCTGCAAGAAACGGGTTATCAAAATGGACAATAATACAGTCCTTCCAATATTGGAGAAGTGTAACTCACTGGTTAGAGGAGGCATACCCTGAAGCAGAGGTCAGACCCGGGACCAGGGTTCAATTCCCGACGCGGCAGGGTCCGGAGCCCAATTGTCCACGGACTCGATAATTCTCGCTTCGGTGCCCACTCTAAGCACGAGTTCACACTATGCAGCTCTGGGCAACAAGCTTGCTTAATCTCCACAACGGCCCCCCCGCGGCGGGATGCCTGGCTTTCACCTTGGGGATGCCCAGTACGGGTTATCTCACAGGGAAAAACCAGGACGGGTTCCCAATGCAAGCGCCAAGATGCCCAAGGGTAAGTTGAGCGCTATATAAGAACACATAACAATAATAATAATAATAATTCCTTTTTCAAGGGCCCCCCCAACCCACTTGGTGAAAAAACAATATGTCTAAAAACAGTCTGACTTTATGGTGGGCATTAGAGTGTAGCCAATGGGTGACCTTGTTCATTAATTGTGCAGTACTCTCTGTCACCAAGGTGGAAGTCTAGGGTCATTGGCTAAAATGACAACATAAGGGCATGCAGCAGATGGTTGGTGACACACCACCGAAATAGTGCCTTTAGGTCCGTCCAAGGCTGACATGTTTGAACAAGTGATAGTTGGGAGGGCAGGGAGCACAGTAGGGCTGGTAATGCTCAGGTTACTCAGGTCGTGGTTGACAAATAGCCATAGGGAAGTGTTGGAGGGCCATGTTTTTGGCATTTGAAAGGGGAGTCTGTGTTGAGGTAGAAGTGCAGATAACATTGGGCACTTCCCTGTGACATGTGGCTGGCCGCTGGCCCATGCCCCAAAGCCTCAGTCAATTTGCTTTCAATGACCTCTAACCAGTCAAACAACGGATGGAGGCAGGCAGACAAAATAGATTTATATATGTCACACATCTGTATAAGAGGTTTGTTAGCATCATTGTCCGTCAGGAGAGGATCAAGGGGTTGGACTACAGATTGTTCCATAACAGTATCCACCAATCTTGACGGAGTCTCATTTTTTTAACGTTTTGCTGGGGTGATCTGGCAGCATGAGGCAGGTCAGTCACCATTGGCTTTGAGCATTAAGCTATGAGCGAGGGCAGGTTCTGACAAACAACTTTGAACCTCTTCTGCTAGAACTAGCAAATCACTGGGGCTAGAGCATAAAGGTTGTTCATCTCTGTCTACTGTAAGAGAGCTACACCTTTCCGTTAGCTGTATATCTGTCTATGACTCCCACAGCCCACTCAATAAAACAATCTGTGGTAGAGTTCTTCAGATGGATTGATTGGAAAGCCCCATCTTAAGTTTACCATATTTTTAACACAGAGTCTAGCAATAAACAAAAGCCAATCAATTAGAGTCACAATCAAAGCTACCATCTCAGTAGCTGCATGAAATACAAAGAATCATGGGCACATACAGAACAATTATAGCCAAGGTCCCAGACCTGCCTTACTGGATCATAGTTAAGCCGCCTGGGGGGTGTTGTGAAACAGGAAGCCACAAGGGTGGGCCAGGTCTGCCCTCCTCCCATCGATGACAGGCGAAGATGGGCCTGTCTTTGGCCGGGCTTTGTCCTGATGCGACGGGGTAGTCATTTGTGCTTTATGCGTTGTGGTCCTGCCTCCTTCTGTCATTCCTTTTGCAGGTAAGGTACTCTGGGGAATATAGTCCCCCAAATCTACTCCTGCAGGGTCCTGCGCGGTGGACAAGTGATTGGCCTTTTAAGCGCTGTGGTCCCGCCTTCTCCGCTCCCTCCTTCTCTTCTTGTAGGTGCTCTGGGGGATGGAGTCCCTAAAATCCACTCCAGAAAGGTCACCTTCACTCCTGTTATACATTTTATATGAGATCAAACATCTTTCCAGGCGATCTCATTGAGTCTAAAGAACCAGAGCAAGTGCATCACTCCTTGGCCTGGTCACTTCCTTTCCTCATCCACCCCAGCCACGTGCTGCCGGACCGGGGTGAATTACAATATCTTAAGAACCCTTACAGGTACTGCCCTTTTAATGTGAAGATATAGATAAGGTTCTGACTTGTCAGCAAATCATCAACCATGTCTCGTTTGAAATGTCTAAGAGTAATACTCTTTCTCTCATTGACTAACGCAACTGTTTTTAAAAGCATTGGGTGTGTTTCCCAGCACCCTATACAAACTGGATATGCCCTTCTTGAGCCGGTGAAGTATCAATTATTTGTTCATCTGGTTCAGCTCTATAGTCCCGCCTACACTCATCTCTATTCCTTTATCTCATTATAGCAACTGCATAATGTATTTATTTATTTTGTAAAGCGCTCTGTTACCTTATATTTACTTATAGAGCGCAATGTACGCTGAAGCTTCTTGGTGATTAAAAACACAAAGCTGGGGTCAAATACTGTTCACCAAGAGAGATTATGAAATAAAATAAAAATGTAATTCACTTCTGTCTGAATGAGACAGGATTCTGTTCAGATCGAAGAGCAGAGGAAGGTTATTCCAGTGTGTGGTGGCTGCAATAGAAAACGTGTAGTTGTCAAAGGAAACATAACTTGCTTTAGGATATCAAGTAGGAGAAGACTTACGAATCTGAGATTGCACGCTGGATGGTCTAAGGTGAATATTTGGCTAAGAAGGTAAAGTAATCAGCAAATACATCTTATGGACAATCATAGGTGCTAGATTTAACAGGAAGCCAATGCAAAGATCTCAGCAAATAATGAGGGCACATCTAGTAGTTCTGGTCACTAAATGGGCTGCAGTGTTCTGAAAAAGTTGAAGGTATCAAGTGTCCCTACATGTTTCAATTCTTCTCACTTTTCCCTCGACATATAGGTCTTGTGTTGTGATATCCTACATACCCATCACTCTTTTAATGATGTGTCATGTGTGAGGCAGGAAATTGTGTTTATGTAGCATATGGGTCCAAGGGAAATGTTAGGTAGTCAAACCATCTCCCCTTACTACTTTGCTCCAGTAATTCAGAGTTCTTTAGTCGACCTGAAGAAGGGCAGGGTTCTCCTATGTCTGTGGGGTTGGTGAGCACCAGGTCAATAAACTGACAAGTACAGGGAAATTCTTCCATTAAACATGCATTGACAGCTTCTAAGGATAAAACATCTCCAATAGTGTCCTTAATTGGGATGCAAAAATATGCATTCAACAAAAGGAAAGACAGACCATTTTCCGTTATAGACTTCGAAAGCATAGTGTCCGCGACTCGAGGGAATGCTTCCAGAATATAGAGTAGTAAATATTATCCTTCAAAAACAGCATAGCAATAATATCAACAATAAAAATATCATGTAGGCAAGAATATAGAGGTATGTGTATATTTTCTGTACTTATCACCACACCTAAGTACTGTGTGTGTGTATTTGTTCTGTTGCTCATAACTTTGACACCATTCTTCATGAAACGTGCTCTTTTTTTCCTAGTTCGTGCATGGAAGCTTTCAGGGTGCTCTGTCAAGTGGGGGTCAAGAAAAAAGGAGGTCCCTCCGCCAAAAAAACATGCATTTTCCACAGACTTCTGTAAGAAGCACCACCGCAAAAACTGCTCAACAGAATTACACCAGATTTGGCAGGAAGCTAGATCCTGGCCCGAAGACTGCTTTTTGTGATTTGTTGTAAATCTGTTCAGTAGTTTTTGAGAAAATAAGGTTCGAAAATATGTGTATATCTGGACGGTTGGATCTGTGAGAGGATTGTGAGAGTCTTTCAAAAGGGCCAATTTAAAAATAGAGCATTCTGATTAGCCCATGTAGCTTTTTAGTCGCTTGGGCCCTCTCATTCTAAATTGGCTTCTAAATGATATTGGGGGACAAGGTAGGGATACCCTGCCCTCTTACCCCGCGTGAGGGGACCCAGCAGGACCCCACAGGTCCAAAATCAAAAATTAACCTGCGGTTTTTGCCTAATCCCTTGGGACTCCTGCAGGATCGAGACAAAAGCAAAAAAAAAAGAAAATGGCGGCCACCATTCTTTAATATATATATGGGGCTGGGGGTGTCAGTAGGGCCCCCCTCCCCAAGCCCATTTTAGGCACCGGGGACCCCATCTCCTGGGGCTGGTTATGTTATTAAGGGGAGGGGTTCGTGGCCCACCTTGGCAAGCCTCAAAAAGGCCCTGGGACCCCATGCCCACTGGGCAGAGGAATAAAGTAAAGGGAGGGAGTGTGCAGCCCCCCTCCCGGACCTTACTTAGGCCCTGGAGCCCCATGCCCTGGACCAAAATGTCAATAAAAGGGGAAGGGGGGCGCACAGTCCTCCTCCACTTTTTATTGGGTTTGGCACCAAGGTAATTATAACTCACACCCTCCCCATGCACTGGTAATTACCAGTGCATGGGGAGGGAGCAAGTTCTAATCCCCGGTCCCCAGTGCCTAAAATGGGCCCGGGGAGAGGTGCCCTACTGACATCCCTCTCCCCATATATATATATATTACCCCACATATTATATCACTCATGACATATATG
Organism: Triturus cristatus; assembly: GCF_964204655.1. Classification (NCBI taxonomy): domain Eukaryota; kingdom Metazoa; phylum Chordata; class Amphibia; order Caudata; family Salamandridae; genus Triturus; species Triturus cristatus. The sequence goes on along the minus strand of NC_140585.1, from coordinate 1,269,255,757 downwards.
ACATCATTGATAATATCACTGCACCATTTGCAATAAAATTATTGTTGAGCAAATTGTGCATGGTTGGGGCACGAGTTACAGTTACCTTACGGCACTAGTTGAAGTTAATTCAGATAACTATAACTAGTGAATTTCAGTGTTTTTTCTTGTTTGAAATGAATACGTTGTTACTGAATATTTCACCTAACTATAACATTAGTTTAACCTTTGTTTTTTTCTGTGTACCTATATATATGAGCTTGCTGCCTTTTGCTATTACAAAATAAACACGTGGTTGCTGTCAGGAATTTGGCTTTCTCTGCTGTTAGAGGTAAAAAAAAAATATATATATATATATATATTACCTACTGGCGGTCGCCAGTAGGTAGTTATAGTTAGGACCCCTTTTCCATAGGAAATCCGCAACATTCTATTTTGAATAACTTTAGCGCCGGTAGACGAATCCCCGCGAATTTTTCAAAATAGGTGGGGCGCTACGCTCCGCTCCTACCCTGAAAGTCTCGGGGGGATTCGTCAAGCGGGGGCTGAGATAAAAGGGGGGTCCCAAAACGCGTTTTTCCCATGCATTTTTCCATAGGACCTTTAGACAGAGCTACAGCCCGAACGGCTGAACAGAATTACTAGAAATTTGGCAGAGAGGTAGTCCCTATGTCAAGGAAGTGCCTTTTGTAGGTTTGGTGTAAATCTGTTCAGTAGATTCTGAGAAAATAGCCTTTAAATCAATATATATATCTGAGCCCGCTTACGGTACGCTTACCGTACGCTTACCGTACGCGTACGGTGGCGTGCGCGAGCGCGATTCTGATTGGCTCTTAGATCTTAGTAAACATTCGAATCGGCCGAAACCAGGAAGCGGCGTCCGCCATTTTGTCTCTCGCACTGAGTGTTATTTATCAAACATGATGCCCAAAAACATGTTACGGGGCTGTTTTGACAACTCCCTCCCACATAGTCATGTTGAGGGAGTCCCCAAACATCCCCCAAGAGCAAAAACGGTTTTATTTTTTTTTCGGCAATTTCGCCGAGTACGCTTACCGTACGCTTACCGTAAGCGTACGGTAAAAAATAGAAATAAAAAAACACTATCCACACTTACCCCACCCCCTGTGCTTTTGGTAGCCGTAGGCCACCAAATGTACAGGGCTTATTACATCAGTAAAAAAACTATATTTTGGCAACATGAAATTATAAAATCGAAATAAAAAAAACACTATCCACATTGACCCCACCCCCTGTGCTTTTGGTGGCCGAAGGCCACCAAATGTACAGGGCTTATTAAAGTTGATAAAAACCGTGCACGGAACGCACTGCGTTAAGTGGGCGCGCACGCCTCGAATGGCGTAAAGTAACTTAGCATTTAAAAAAACGTACAAATTCACTGAAAAAACCATAGGTTTCACACACGTTATAGTTAGGAATTAGCATTTAAAAAACCTTGCAAATTCACTGAAAAAACCATAGGTTTCACACATGTTATAGTTAGCGGAAATTTTACTGATAAAAAAACAATGAAATTGCCCCGTTATAGTTAGTGCTGGCAACTATAACTCACGCGACCGCAATCTTCTGCTGATGACATATGTGTATTTATAAAAAAAAATATTTGTAATATATGTATAGCTAAAAATGTATGGAAGAAGACATGGGCAAATAAGTGTCTAAATACAGTATTAGCATCAGCAGAGGATTGCGGTCGCGTGAGTTATAGTTGCCAGCACTAACTATAACGGGGCAATTTCATTGGTTTTTTATCAGTAAAATTTCCGCTAACTATAACATGTGTGAAACCTATGGTTTTTTCAGTGAATATATATATATATATATATATACACACACACACACACACACAAACACATATATATTATATATATATTACAGAGTGGCATTAGCTATAGTTAGGAATTTTGGTCACGTATAGCTTTGCTGACCTTTTCCTCTTTCTACATTGGTGAAGTATGCAAAGTTTCCTGGAAATTTGTCAAGGGTATGCACAGAAAAAAGGGGAATCCCAAAATGCATTTTGGCAGTAATGCTTTTTCCATAAACTTTGTACTCATGCGTAGCGCGAAAATGGCTGGACTGATTTTAATTAAATTTGGCCATAGAGATGCGTCAGTTCCTGAGCCCTTGGGGAGGTGATGCAACAGTTCTTTTGCATGCAGGAGAAGTGAAGCGTCAAATCTGGTCTGTAGGGGAAAGTGATGCGTCGACTCCAAGATGGTTCTGTTCCAGATCCCAGCAGCAAGCACAACCTCTGGAGGCCCTGAACTGGAACATGCTGTAGGAACCTCCCTTAGACGTTGCAGATGTTGGGTCCTTTCTTGGTACTCCTGCCGACTACGCCAATGTAGGAACCTCCCTTAGACGTAATAAGATGCTTGGACACAGAAGTTCCATGAAACAATTGCAGGTTTAATCCATGTAAGAGGACCCATCCAATCACACATCCAACTCAACAGCAATTCAGTTGCTTACTCACAACCGTCCCTGGTCCCAGAACCCACCTTTAAATCAACACATTCTATAACCAAGGTAACAGTCTGAGCATCCCTACATCATAAAGACAAGCTAGAGAATCCAGATGACATAAGCTAGACATTGCTATGACAACCAGGATCCCACACATGCACCTCCTGGCAGTTCAGAGCTCTCAGCAGCAGAGTTCAGGGGAGCTGGGGGTGACGTCTTTGTGCCCCTGGGACTTCAGAACATGAGGCCAGCACACAGGTCCTTGGAGATCTTCTTCAAACAAAGTTTCAGTCTTTGTCCTTTCTTTGGCAGAAACAGTAACTGCAGGTCAACTCCACACATCACACAGCGAAGGGGCAGTACTAATCCTTACAGCTATTCAGCTCTTCTCCTTGGCAAAGGTTCCACTTGAGTCCAGAAGTAATAAAACGTTCTGGGGTTTTAGTTCTAATACGGATACCCCAAAATGTCTTTGTTCACTTTGTGCAATGGTATCTTTGCCTATTCCAACCAATCATTTCCTCACTGTTGCAGTAAGACCACAGAGGGTGTAGACATCATTGTGCAAGGGAGACAGGCTCTATTCAGGTGCAAGGAAAACTCCTCCCACTACTCTAAATTCAGCCAAGGTCTATTCAGCTCAGCTCTGAGATATCCAGGAAGGGCCAGGCACACCTCAACCTCCCCAGTGGCTGTCTTCAGTGAATGCACATCCCCAGCTCTTGGCACTCCAAAACCAGGCAGTCATTACACAAACAGGCAGAGGCACACAGAATGGTTAAACAAGAAAAAGGCTACTTTCTAAAAGTGCCATTTTCAAACACAATTTAAAAAACATCTTTACTAAACGATTTGTTATTAAATTCTGAGTTCAGAGATCCTAAGCATTATTTCTCCATCTTGTCCCAATGGGAACTTATACTTGTAAGACGTTACAAAGTATTTCCCATTCTATGCTATGTGACAGATACCTTTCAATAGTGAAAAACGAAATTGGCCGTATTTCACAATCAGGACATGTCACACACACCAGCACATGTCCTACCTTTCACATACACCGCACCCTGCCCATGGGGGTACCTTGGGCCAACTATAGGGGTATCTTACATGTAAGAAAAGGGAAGGTTAGGGAATGGCAAGTGGGTGTACTTGCCAGGTCGACATGGCAGTTAACAAACTGTGCATATACACTGCAGTGGCAGGTCTGGCATACCTTTTCAGGGCTAATCATGTGGGTGGCACAATCAATGCTGCAGGCCCACTAGTAGGATTTGAATTACAGGCCCTGGCACACTCAGTGCACTTTACTAGGGACTGACCAGTAAATCAAATATGCCAATCAGGGAGAACCAATTGTAAAATAGATTTATACAGGGAGCATTTGCACTTTGACACTAATAAGCAGTGGCAAACTGCCCAAAGCATCCAAGCCAGCAAAAACGAAATCCAGCACAGCATTAAAAATACAGGAGGTAGAGGCAAAAGGTCAGGGGAAACCACACCAAAGATGCCAAGTCTAACAGTAGGGTAAGTATTTTTTAAGTTCTAAGGCATTTTAACTTAGTGATATCTGTAGCCGCTGTACATTCTTGAATTTTCACAGTATTTCGCAGATGTACCATGGTACAGAGTGATGACAAGTCATTATATGATTGGCTAATGACTGCCTTTACAAAAGTTAAAGGCAGCCATGTTATGTTTTGCTACACTTTGGCTTTGTTCTGCCTAACACCTTCAGATATAGGTAGGTATTAGGTAGGTTTCATATTTTTCCCCTACCTAATATGTGAAAATATATAGGGAAAAGTTTATATATATATTACTGGCCCCCAGCTACGAGAATCCCAATAAAAACATGCTGCATGAATGGGCTGAAAGTAATTTGGCATCATCAAAAAATCTAATGGAAATTTTGATTAAATATGCATAAATAGACAGACTAGAATTACAGAAAGAAATTGATCAACTGAATATCAAAATCACTGCTCTGGATGATACACGTACAAGTTCTAAATTAAGGGATCATATGATGATCAGATTAAAAAAGGAAGAAGACTTAATCAAGTAAAGGAAAACTTTTAATTCCAAAGAGATAAGCAAGAATATGAAAGAGGACAAATCTTCACCTTTGCCCGAAAATACGACGCTGTGAAAGCCTCTTACACATGCACGGGGCAAAAGACACGTAATGAACATCTGACAGGCTCAAAACAGCCAAACCAAATAGCATCGTCTCACTCTGATCTCAGCTCAATAATGGATAGCGAATCAGACATAGATGCAAACCAAGAAACAGCGGGCCCATCTACCAGTAATCAACAGAAACATACATTAGTAGATTAATTGCATTTTTTAAGGGAAGAACGGCGCCACACACTGCGCCCGAGGAAACCAAACTCCAAAACAAACAAAGGAGAAATGCAAGAAGACGAGAACAAAGGAAAAGAAGGCGCAGGCATGAAAAAGAACTTCAACAAGAAATCTCAAAAAAAGAATTGGCGCAAACAATAATACCTGGCGCAAAAACAAACAATTCCATCATAAATCTTGCTAATATGAATTTAGACAGCGCAGAACAACAGCTGTTAGCTTTAGGATTGTCCTATTGCCCGGAAACGAATTTTGATTACCCTCAAACAAGGGCAGATATATATAAATGTATAAGAAAGTTAAAATTAAAAAAATTCCACCTACAACAACAATCCAAAATCAGACAGCCCAGTGATACGGTCACATCCAATGAAGAAAAATCTACTAGTGGCCTCACAGCCCATGATGCAAAAACATTGGGGGATTTACAAGCGTTAGCAAATGAAAGTGCAAAAAAATCATTTCCGGTAAACATATCTCTAGGAAATACACAGAGCCTTCTTGATCAACAAGGGATCAAGACTAACTTGACAATAAGAACTCATTTTAAACCCAAATCTAAATTTGTACCAATCATGCCGAGAGACAATATTGTTGTTTTCAGTGAGATAGTTACAGCGCAAGTTAAAAAATTGAACTATAAAATGAAGACCAGCAAGACAAAATATGACTATACTCAACAAAAGTACCATCAACTGATCTCCAAAGTGAGAGACAATGATAATATAGTCATCCGAAATTCCGACAAAGGGGGAAACGTGGTGATTTGGCAAAAAGAAAAATACCTCAAGGAAGCTATGATGCAAATGAATGATCGTGGTTGCTACAAACTGAGTAACAGACAAACAATACTAGCTGCTCAGCATGAACTCCACACAAAACTGTTGGCGTGGAAAAGTTTGGGATTAATCAATCAAGATGAGTATAAATATATGAAAAATGACTATCCGATAACTCCGGTCATATATTTTATACCAAAAGTCCATAAAAATATAGACAATACGCCGGGCAGACCCATTATCTCGGCCAAGAAGAGCTTACTTGAGAATGTTTCTATATATATAGACTCTTTTTTGCAAAATCACGTCAAATCTTTGCCCTCATATGTACGAGATACCACAGACATTCTGAAAAAAATTCAAGGAGTGAAATGGCAGAATGACTTTGTGTTATTATCCCTGGATGTATCTAATTTGTATACTTCTATACATCACAGGGATGGTTTACGAGCGGTCGAACATTTTCTGAACAATAGGCAGTTGGAATACCATCAACATAACAAAATGATCATCAATCTAATTCAATTCTGCCTAAACAATAACTATTTTTTGTTTAACCAACAAGTATACCATCAGACAAGAGGAGTAGCTATGGGGGCAAGCTTTTCGCCTAGTTACGCTTGCCTCCATATGGGTGGTGGGAAGAACTCATACTGAAAGTGAAGTTCATTGATGCTCTTTCAAACAACACCATTGTTTGGATGCGTTATATAGACGATTTATTTGTCATATGGCACGGATCGGAACAGAGCGCTCGAATGTTTGTTGAACAAATTAACAACAATGAACTTAACTTGCACTTTACCTACGATGTTAGTAAAGAAAGCATCTGTTTTTTAGATGTAGAAGTGTACATATCAGAAATGCAGTTACACACTAAGCTACATCGAAAGCCCACAGCAGGCAACACCACTCTCCACTCTACCAGTTTCCATCCCAGGCATACCATAAACAGCATCCCATATGGAGAAATGCTTAGGATTAAACGGATATGCAGTACCGAAAAAGACCTTAGGGATGCACAATCAGAAAGTAAAAAACGTTTTTTGGAGAGAGGGTATACTGAAAAAAACATAGATACAGCCATAAATAAAACCAGAACCTTATCCAGAGATGAACTTCTGACCAAATCCCCGCGCAGAAATAGGACACCAGATCATAGAGAAAAAACAACACTGGACAGTAGTAGCCCTAGACGAATCCTGACATACACCAAACAAAAGGATAGTTTAAGTAAAATCATTAACAGCAATTGGCACATGCTAAGTAGTGATCCTACATTGGGCCCAGTTTTAGCTGTACGACCCACGATAACTTACAGAAAAGCTCCATCAACAAGTGATTTTTTGGTCAGTAGTAGTCCTGAACTAACTAAAGATCGGGGGTGGTTGTCAGCAAGAAAAGGTTTTATGAAATGTGCAACATGTAAAGCTTGCAAGCATGGAATCAGTAAAACCACATTCCAGACAGCTTTTGACAGTAAACCCACCACAATAGGTAAAGCGATCACTTGCAAATCAGACTATGCTATCTACATTTTGGAGTGTCCTTGTGGGCTGCAGTATGTGGGGAGCACTAAACTGCAAGTCCACAAGCGGATCCTCCAACACCTGCGAGCTATTCTAAATAAAGATATAAATTATCCTGTAGCTCGCCACTTCAATGAGGTGCACAATAACGATGCATCTCAAATGAAATATTTTGTCATAGACACCATTCCATCTCTGAGAAGAGGTGGTGATAGGGAGGCCCTATTACGTAAATTGGAGACAAAATATATTTTGGAAATGGATAGCAAAAGCCCACAAGGGCTAAATACTACGGAAGATCTGTATACATGGCTGGATTAAATTGAGCATCACTAGGATAACATCAATACTGATATTTTAAATCTTTCAGTAGTTTTCAGCATAAATTTACAGTGTCCCCTGGCTATAATTCAATTCAGTAATGTAAAACTACGAGTTGACCCCGCACTTTTCCTAGTCTACGAATCACTTTCCCTTTTAACTAACTTGTAATAAAAATGACATAACAATGAGATAAGGTATAGCACACGAGGGTGAGCACTTAAGGATAATCAGCAAGCATAGGTGATCAACAGACCAACATTAGCATAACATACAGGTCTATTGGCGACATTATTCCAGATATATATTTTTTTATTCTGGGAGGCAAACAGAGTAACTTGCATAATCTAACATAGGATATATAGTAGATGCAATCCACACAAACAAGACAATCTTTAGTTTTTGCATTATGCATGAATTAATGTGTGTATATAAAAATATACATATATATAAAAAAAAAGGGATTGTATCTGCGATCTATTAGTATGATTTGTTAGTACTTAGCACAATTGAATGACAAACAATGTGCATATTCGAATACTTTTACTCTTGTTTGCCGCAAGTTATTAGGCTTTTATGCGTTTTTCAAAAAAGGTTAAATTAGTTTTAATGGATTTTTTTATCAAACGCATTCTTTGCACATGTAGCCTTTTGCATAGTGACCAATGTTTACATATGTATTAACATAAATAGCTGCTAAATGTTGTTTTCAATATGAACGTCTGTTGTCTATGTTCATTGCACTAGCACTTTAAAATTGGGGAAGTGTTGTCAGCGGGTCATGTGATCAAGGTCTTGTGGGACCAAAACGCGTCATGGCGGCACAGCGCATCAAATAAATCAATTTGCACCAAATAAGAGGTGTCCGTTCCTGTTTTCGGATTCGTGTCTTACTGGAATCCATCTGGAAAAAAGGTTCTATGGAATAATCATTTTACCACTTTGTTGAATTTCATGCATTTTGTGATCCTTTAGTATAGGTGACTGGGGTTCTTCTTCTTCTTACATGCATAGAGAACATCAGATGCTTTTTGTCAGGTTTTAGCCCGGATTTTAACTTTGTTGAATAAGGGTTTTTAACCTTCTTTTACCATGATGTTGTTTGTTTATGTGTATTTATAAATTTTATTGCACTAGCACTTTACGGTGATCCATTTAAGGATCAGGTTTAGCACTTTTATTCGGGTAGGAAATCTTATATAGGATTGTCTGCATTTGCTTTTGAAAGCCTCAGGAGAACAGTACAGCATTCAAGCTGCTATTTGAGACAATTTGGACATGTGTTTGAATATAAAAGCGATATATCTCTGACCAAATAATAATGTTTTGCAATTATATTTAATATGAATTTTTTGCTTGGTGAATTTGCACACAACAAAACTGTCTTTTTAAAGAAATTCTATTTATTAGTATATTTATATGCTTTTAGAATAATTTTCAATTATTGGCATTATGTGGTCGCAACATGTTAAGAATTTGGCAATTTATAGGCATTTAAGCAGTCACTAATAACAAAATATTGGCAGGGGAAAAAAAACAGACCTACCTGAACATTAACGTTTTAAAGTGTTTCTTCTATGTTTATGTACCACGTGGTGTCAACACTCCATTCACTGTAATGCATTTAAAAATGATGACGAATGTGTTTCTAGCTGACTTGTGAGCAAGGGCTTCTGAAGCCCGAAACGCGTCAGGTTCGAGGCGAATAAAAACTATACTTGACCTCATTTTGTTGGGTTCGCGTCTCTGTTCGCCATTGCTGTGGAGGTGCAGAGAAATCATCGATTTATATATATATATATATATATATATATATATATATATATATATATATATATATCAGTCTCAAAGGCAAAAGAATAACGCGGCACTCCTCTCGGCAGAAAAGATGTTAGTTTAATTCCCAATCGTAATCCTCCCTACGCGTTTCGAACCGTAGTTCCTGGTCACGGTAGATTATTACAATGGTCCTACTTTCATTTTTAACTTTTATACTCGTACATCAAGGTGCCATTGTAGTGCATATGCATATAAATATATATATATATATAAAATAAATGTTACATTTCAAAAACAATTTACAAATACACTGTAATATTTTACAAATTAGCAGTCGTAAACGGAGATTCGGTCCGTTTGCGACCTCTAAAAAGGGTTGTAGCATGTGCCAACTCCATTTTGTGAGTCGGTAACCTGTTACCAACGCAGAAAATAGGGCTCGCAAGTCGCTTTTAGGAAGGGGCATGCCAAGGGCGTCCCTTTCTATTCGCAAATTGCAAGGGGATGTAAGATTGTTTTGCAACCGGAATGCGGTCGCAAAACAATCGCAGTTAACCACCTACTTCAGGTAGGTGGTAAGCCATTTGCAACCGGGAAGCGGGTCCCCAGGGGAAGCGGGTCCCCAGGGGACCCGTTCCCCTTTGTAATTGGCAAGCGACAATCTTTTTAAAGAGCAGGCAATGGTTCCACGGACCACTGCCTATTCTTAAAAAATTAAACTGACACCTTTCATTTTTGTTTTTGAAATGCATCCCATTTTCATTTAAGGAAAATGGCCTGAATTCCCACCCAAAAAGTTGTTTTATTTAAAAAGCAAACACAAACATGGTGGTCTGCTGTCCCCAGCAGACCAACATCTGTGTGTTATTGCCCATTCTCACTCGGTCGCAAATTGTGATCTGCCTCAGGAATATTGGTGAGGCAGGTAATTTGCGTTCCCATTGGGAATCGCAAACGGTGTCTGAGACACATTAGTGTATTTCCTTTTGTAACTCTCAAATTGTGAGACGCTAAAATTCGGAAATTGCAAGTTGCAAAAAGAAATGGTCGTACAGGTGGCCCATAGTGTACTACGGTGTATTTTCTATTTTTAACATATCTAAATATGCACATAAAAGACGCAGGAGTACTGTTGTAATCCTACAAATTACCGCACAACTCGTTTTTTTTATATGTTCAACTCTGCCAAAACGGCTGGCTATAAAAATATTTAGAAATTTTAAAATACATTCCTCTACCTATTACCACTTTTTAATAAAGTGGTACTAAGTAGTGAAAAACAATAAAATCTACTACTTACCTATTTCTAATAACTGGAACCCAGATGCAGCGAAGCACAGAACGCAGCCAGACTCTACTAAAAACTTCATGGCTGCCTTTTACCTTTGGTAAACACAGTCATTAGCAAATCAAATACTGACTCCTCACCACTTGTATCGTGGTATACTGCAAACTTACCTCAGTATACCGGGGCACAATATATAACTAAGATTTATTTAAACTTAGAATGTTAACACTACCTACACTATTCACACATACTACAAAAAATTACCCTTTGCCCCTCATAATGGATATTCCTGACATTACATCTACATCGATTCACACTTGTTCCTGCTGTGTTTATTTCCATTCCCACACTCTACACTACACCACTCCACTCCACTCTAAGATACTACACTCTATACCACTACTCTCTATGCTCTTACACTCTACACCACTCCACTATATACCACTTCACTCTGCGCTAATCCACTGTACACCACCCCACCCTACTCCTCTCCACTCTATGCCACACGTCTCTACACCACTCCACTCTATGCCACTCCATTAAATGGCACTCCAGTTAACACCACTCCACTGTACCCTTATCCATTCTATGCTACTCCACTGTAAGTGAAACCACTGTATGCAACTCCATTCTACAAGACTTCACTCTATGCTATTGTACTCTATACCACGCCTCTGTACGCCACTTCAGTGTCCACCACTTCATTGTACACTATTACAGTGTATGCCGCTGCACTCTATGCCCCTCCACTCTAAGCTATTACACTGTACACTACTCCATTCCTTGCCACTCACCCTACAACATTCCACTCTATGTCACTGCACTCTTCTACACTATATGCTATTCCACTGTATGACACTCCACTCTACACCACTCTCTATGTTACTCCACTCCATGCCACTCCTTTGTACGTCACTATACTGTACACCGGTAAACTCAATGTTATACCACTCTACACAACTCCACTGTATGCCACTCCACTGTATGCCACTCTACCCTATGCTACTCCTCTCTAAGCACCTACATTCTACACCACTCCACTGTACAACATTCCATTCCATGCCACTCCACAGTACCCTATTAAAATGTAAGTCACTACAGTCTACCCCACTACACTTTAACCCGCTCCACTCTACAACACTGCACTCTATGGTATTCCACTCTGTAACATTCAACTCTCTGCCACACTAGTCTACGTTATTCCACTGTAAGCCACTACACTGTACCTCACCACACTCTATGCCACTCCCCTCTACTCGACTCAAGTGTACGTGACGACACTCTTTGCTGTTCCACTCTATGTCACTACACTCTACCAGACTCCAGTGTATGCTATTCCACTGTGCACCACTCCACTGTATGCTACTCCACTGTAAGCCACTGTACCCTATGCTATTCAACTGTACACCACTACATTGTATCTCACTCTACGCCAGTCCACTATACACACAACACTCTATGGCACTCCACTCTATGCCACTCCACTATATACCAATCCACTCTGCACTATTCCATTGTATGCAAGTCCACTGTACGACACTCCACTCTACGCTATCCCACTCTATGTCACTCCACTCTATGCCACTCTACTATACGCTATTTGTTTATATGCCACTCCACTGTACTCCACTCTTCGCCCGTCTCCTCTATGCCACTCCAGTCTATGCCATTCCACTGCATGCTACTCTACTCTACCCCATTGTATGCTATTCTATTGTACACAACTCCACAATCCCCGCTCCACTCTAAGCCACTCCTCAATACGCTACTGCACTGTACGCCCCTTCACGATACACTGTTCCACTCTTTGACGCTCCACTCTACGACATTACTCTACACTATTCTACTGTATGCCACTATAATGTACCTCACTGCACTCTACACCGCTGCACTCTATGCTACTGCACTCTACGCTACTCACTGTATGCTAGTACACTCTACCAAACTCCATTCTACGCAACTCTACTCTTCACCACTCCACTTTACGATATTCTACTGTATGCTACTTGACTCTATGACACTCCACTCTACGCCACTCCGCTCTATGGTATTCCACTCTCCACTACAATACTAAACATCACTGCAGTCTACGCTACTCCACTATAAGCTATTCCACTGTGTGCAGCTACACTCTACATCACTCATTTCTATGCCATTTGCCTTTATGCCACTCTACTCTAACCCACTCCATTGTACGCCAGCCCACTGTATGTTATTTCACTGTACGCTACACCACTGTAGCCCACTTCACTCTACTCCACTCCACTGTACACCCCTTTACTCTATGCCACTCTACTGTATGCTATTGAGTCTATGCTACTCTACTGTAGGCTATTCCACTGTATGCCACTCCACTTAATGCCACTCCACTCTACACCACTTCACTGTATGCCATGCCACTAAATGCTATTCCACTCTATGCCACTCTACTCTTTAACACTCCACTCTACACTATTCTACAGTATGCCACTATAATGTACCTCACTCCATTGTGTGCCCTTGCACTCTATACCACTGCAGTCTATGCTACTCCACTGTACGCTATTACACTCTACCACATTCCATTGTACACTGCTCTACTCTATGCCACTACACTCTACAAAACTCCACGGTACGCTATTTCACTCTACACCACTCCACTGTACATAAGTCCTCTGTACTCCACTCCACTCTACGCTACTCCACTATACACTATTCCACTGTACTCAACTACACCTCTCAACTCTATGCTGTTTGACTCTGAGCCATTCCACTCTACCCCACTACACTGTATGCCACTCCACTGTATGCTTTTCCACTGTGCACTATTCCACTGTACCCCACTTCTGTGTACACCACACACTTTATGTCAATGCACACTGCACCACTCCACTGTAAGCTATTCCAATCTATTCCACTCGGTGTACGCCACTACAGGGTATGCCGCTCCAGTCTACACTACTCCACTGTCCGCTATTTCAGTGTATGCCACTCTACTGTATGCTATTCATCTGTAAGCTATTCCACTCTACTATACTGTATGCCATTTCACTACACGCTATTACATTCTACACCACTCCACTCTCGATGATTCTATTGTATGCCACTACACTGTACCTCACTCCACGGTATGCCATTGCACTCTACGCCAGTGCATTTTACTGTACTCCACTATACGCTATTCCACTCTACGCCAATCCAGTGGATGCCACTCCACTGTATCCTACTCCATTCTACGCCTGTCCACTATACAGTATTCCACTGGACGCAACTACAATCTATGACGCTCAACCCGACGCTATTCAACTCTGCCACTCCTCTCTACCCCACTCCACTGTACCTATTCCACTGCGTGCTACTACACTGTATCCCACTCCACTCTACACAACTCAACTGTATGCCATTGCACTGCATGCCACTCCACTGTATGCTGCTCTACTGTGTGCTATTTCAGTGTATTATAGTCTACTGTACGCTATTCCACTGTATATGCTACTACCCTGTATACCACTCCAGTGTAGACTATTCCACTGTACGTCACTCTAAGATACACCACGCCCCTGGTATGGTGCTCCACACAACTGCACTGTAAGCCACTACACACTACAACACTATATGCCACTCCACTGCAGCACATTGTGTCAAACTCTGGTCTATTCTATCCCATTCAACTACTCTCTATTCCACCACACTGTACTCCACTCTACAACAGTTTCACACACTCTACAACATGGCATACCACTCCACTGCACGACACGCTACTCCACTCTATAAGGCTTTACTCCATTGTCTACACCACTACAGTGTCCTACACTCCATAGCACGAGATGCCACTCTACTATATGAAACTTTAGTCCACTCTATGCTATGCCACTCCACTCAACTACACTGTACGACAGTTTGGCGCACTGTACACCACTGTACGGCACTTCAATGTACACTGCTGCACTTTGCAACACTCTACAACACTGTATTCCACTCCACAATACGAGACACTATGGCAAAATAGAGAGATTACTGTGTCCCATCTCCTCTCTCCTCCCACTGACACTACCACCAAAAGAGAAGAGTCTAGTATCTCAGTGGACTAGAGGCCAAACCATTGAAAGGACACAGCTTGATTGTAACACCAGATTGTTTTAGACAAAACCATCTCTATTTGTCACAGAAGAGTTGTTGTTTCTCTTCATAGTGATTGATATGAAAATCAATGACAAGAGAACTGCAAGAGTGTCTCTCATCATTAATGAGTGTTTGAGATGCCAGACAGATACAGAGGGCTATGCAGCTGCTGAAATCGCCCTTTTTGATCAACGGCTGCGTTGTTATTGCCTCATTGCCTGTGCTGTACACAACAGCTTATAGCTCTCTCTAGCACCAGAATGTGTACACAGTGGAATCGTGGCTAAAGTAGACTTTTTGTCTCATGATGATGTGAACTTTATTCATCCAATGGATGTTCTGTGGGTTGATCCAAATGTGAATGACACTGTCAATAAGAACCACAAAGCGAACATGTGTATGTTTTTGTTAGTGTAAGTGTTGGGTAATGACTTTGTTTCTTGTCCCAACTGTACTAGAAAGAAAATTCCATAATAAAGTAGCGTATTGGGCTACTACAGCATGGAAATTGGTAGTAGGATATATTTGTTGAACTGGCTGCATTAACATAGTTAAGGGTAACATCAAAGAAGACTGTAATGAAAAGGAGTCAGAAGAAGTTTCTGTTAGTGGTGAATTAAAAATGTATACTAAAAAAAATTGCATAGTGAATAATTTCGACAATGGGCCTGCATCTTCAATGCATTTTTAAGAAAGCTTCGGCGTTTAACCATATTCATTTTGTAAACTAAAGAGCTGTAACTTGGATACAGCAAATACAAATCGAATGAATGCAAGGGTAATTAGTGAATAACACAGTGTCTTCATAGCACTGCATCCACACAACCCATACACCCTATACGAAAAGCCATAAACCAACAATAAATTAGCAATTAATGTTGTCATGTCAGCAAGGTCAATACATCAAAGAACACACACTAAGTTTGAATTATAAGCTATATCTCATTTTGTATCTGCATTTTTACAAGATAACTACTTTTGATGGCCCTTCAGTCCAATTTAATGGGAACACAAATAGCACAATGTAACCATTCATGAATACCATACCCATGATAGACAGCCTATCCTAGCCACGCTAAAACATGAAAACAAAGTAAAGACCACGCCTGAAGGGGTCTGACATTAAGCCCACTGTTTCTCTGTAGATCTTCTTAGTGCACTTTTTTGCAGAATTGATGCCAGAAAGTCTTTCAGACAACTAAAGCTGTCTGTAGCCTGGCCTAAAAAGCAATTGCTGTAGCCTAACCTAAAAAGCAATTACTGAAGGGGGCTAACCCAGTGACGCTCTCAATGTGTGCCGTCATTTGGATTCATCCAAAATGTGAACGATACTCTAATGAAGCAATGGCTGAAAAAAGTGTCCCAAAATTCCCCAAAGAAAAGGGTGACAAAGAGAGTTGACCCTTCCCTTCGCATAAAATTACACAACTATTGACCAGTCAAATGCTGACTTAAAGCCTTCTCTGTTTATGTTATTTTCTTTCACTCATGAGCTCTATAAAACAAAGCTGTGATAGGTAGTGTAAACTCACTAAGCCTCAACAATTCATTATGAGCTTACCTATACGGCCACACGCCCACCAGCCAACCATAAAATGAACAAGGCAACTCAAACACTCACTCCAATACCTCCTAACATAATCCAGCAATCGCAAAACATACCAGGTCACCAACACGGATATCTGTGCTGTCCTACTGGCTCACCTTTGCATTTACACCAATGTATCTTAAGTGCTCTCTGCTGTCCGTGCCAGAATGCCTCACCCCAGGCTAAAACATCTTCAATCCCTATATCTGGAGTAAGAGCAAAACATCTCTGGGAATGTCTCATCCGTATTGCAGAGAAGCTGCATTGGTTATTAGATATGATCCTCTGTGCAGTCATTCCTGCTAGCCTCTTCCTCCCTTCAAAATTTCTACATCTCTATTTAGTAACTCAACCACAGTCATTTGTTATGTATGGAATTTTAAAAACAGACACCGTGAGTGTAAGATCCCGTATTGAACATTTTCCTTATGCAGTCCGTTTCAATGGAGAATACAGGGGTCGCCTCTCACAAATTCACCAACTTTGGAAAATCGGAGCCACTTAGGTTTTCCTGCTCCTGTTTGTTTTTAACATTTAATCTCCTGGCTGTCATTTCACAAAAAAATTGCAGGCAGAAATAGAAACCCTCGAGTAACGACTGAAGCCGCTACGACGAATCACTGAAGTCCGTGCCGAGTCATAGAAAAGAAGAGATAACACGTGTTAAATTGCTGCGGTGCCGCTGTTTTGATCACGGTGCCTGGGGTCGGTGCTCAGCTTGCTGTACTTTTGTACTTTGTGACAGCGGTGTCCAGTGCGCTGAACGGAAGGGATTGATTTGCTGTGAAATATCAATACTGCAAGCCCTCGGGAGACCCAGAGCATGTAGCAATTCTAACATTTTGCTGCCCCTTTATATTTTCTTCACTCTAGTCGCTTTTCTGTTTTAATACACTCACTTCATAAAGCCAGAGCTTCAACCAGGGCACAACGCATCACCAACAACAAAAAATAAAGGAATGGATAGATTTGGTACACGAGGTCTGAAGTCGATCATACGTTTTAAAAGTATATCGATGAATAAAATAATCGAATAGTCTAATGAAATCATTTGTTTTATTATGCAGATTTTGTACATCACGTACTTCTTTGAAACCAGTGTGTATCTTGGTGTGCAGACGTTTGTCTGCTGGTTGAGGGTTTTCACAATGGTTTCAAATGGGTGGTGTCTTGCAATATTTCACGTACCCAGGCATGTGGGATTATAGTGTGATCTCTGTTACATTCAGCTGAAGGGTTTCTGTCGGTATATCTTGTCCTTTGGTTACTGAATTTCCAATTGGGCGAAGCTCTTAAGAGTGGTGGGTCTTGCAACCTCCCCCAGCTCATACCCGTGTCACCGGTTCTAATACCGATCTCACTGAATAGATGTCAAAGGGAAAAAAGCATAGAGTCTGGATTCTGCTACCTTCCACTGACTACCCTATCTGAGTGCTGTCACACGTTCAGTATATCTTACATTTCAGTTGTAGCATGCATATCAATGTCTCCTTATTTTACAATGCACATTGGTGTCTGCTGATTTTCCTAGTGGTTAGGTGTTTCAATCACGGTCATGCCTGGCACCTCCCACTAACATCTCTGTATGTTTAGGGATGTAATGTGTCACTTATGCCTTCTCTTTGCATGTTACACATACTAATATCTGCTTTTAGTGGATTTCCCAATGATGAGAAATACAGCAGGAATATTTTGATTAACAATTTCCTCAGACATATATTAGTCCTATAAGTTTGGACCTGCTTGTTGGAGCTTGGTACCAGTACTCATGAGTGGACCATGGAGTGAATGAGCGTGCCCTGATCAAATTTGAGATGCAGAGCCACAGCTTGTTCCCTTCTAAGATTATTCATTTGAGCTCTTGCCTAGCCCTGTGCAAATGCTCTAAAGGCCCCCACCACACAAATACCTGAGGCTGAGCCTAACTTTATTCTAAAAACGTAATCTATGGATCGGTTGCATAATCATAGCTCAGCAATCATCAGGTAAACATGATCTATTGAGGTGCCACTGCCGTTGGGGCATCTGCTCTTTTGGTGACACTTCCACAAACGAAACTGAAAGAACTGAGAAGATTATTAAAATAAACAAAGATTTACTTACCAAATGCTCCTATTTGTCTCGGCAGTCAGAGCTCCTCCAGTACAGAAAGCAGGCTCTTAGAGCCTCGTCCAACTCCCCTCTACCAATCCTGGTGCTGCTGCTCTCATGCTTCTCAGGCAGCATGAGAGCAGCGCTGGGATTGGCTGAAGTGTCCTGGAGGCCTGTGCTTGCTCTTTACCCAGCTGTCTAAGATAGCTCGAGTTGAAGTGTTTAAAGGTCTCATGTCAGGCTGGCTGTCACGAGAAGCCCGGCCAATGTGACATGCACAATTTAAACTGTAGTGCACAGTCCCCACTGTTCCTCCCTGCTGCCGGCCCCAACATCGCAGACTTGGCTGCTGCTAGGATGAAAAATAAAATGGTAATACATTTGTTTTATAACCATTTTATTTTTCATGTTTCCTTTCACTTTCAGCGGAGAGTCGACGCTCCTTTGCCCTTGTGGAGGCACCACCGCTGCAAACCCCTCAACTCTTGCATAAGACTTTTGGATAGTTTTCAAAAACCCCTTAGCCTGTTCAACAATGTGGAAAATTCGAGATTGGCTCTCATGAAGGACTTTCAGTTTTGACTGTTGGACAATCCCAGCTTGTATCCCCAAAAGACTCTTAAAGTCATCAATCATGATTTGATTTCTATATGCTGCCGAGCTGCAGATAGAGACATGATTCTAAAAGAGAAATTATAGCATTAGTCAGAATCTGCTTTTTCACACAACAGTCACCAAAGTACACTAAGAGAGTTTGTGAGTATTTGGAGTTGTAAGACTGAAATGTCAATGCACGAGTAATAGTAAATGCCAAGTCCTTTGCTGCTGTATTGGTTATCAAATGCTTAACAATTAGATCTGAGATTAATTTGGTGACAGTCTGGCCACTCTGCTGACCCTCAGGGATCACAAAGTATCGCAAGTTGGAGCTGCGTAAACTGTTTTCGACATTTTGGAGTTTCAATTGTAATTCGGCAAGTTCAGATTGAAGTTCTACAGTTGAAGAGTCTTGGGTATTCCTGAAATCTTTAAGATCAGAAACTCTTTGCTCGAATTGAGTGACCTGTGAGGTAAGCAGTTGCATGTTGATCTGTTCTAACTGGCCACATGTATCTAAGTGGGCCTTCTCCTGTGAGTTCTTAATTTCTCTAATTTTGCCCAATATTTGCTGTAAAATTGTCTTAATTGCGAGGGCCATATGTAGTAGGGGCATTGTGAGCGTTAGGTGTTTAGAAAAATGCTGCTCCTGTAGAAGAATGAAATCTGAGACTGATTTCTCTCCCTCCCTGCTGGGAATTACCGCTGCCCTGCATGAGGCCGAGATGTCCAGAGGGTTAACAGGGGATGCTGTAGATGGTCCTAAGCCTGGTTCAATGGAGTTTCCTGCAGCCTCACTCGTGTTCTCTCCCTTTCAAGTGAGCTCCAAGTGTTACATGTGGCACAACAAACCTGGCAAGCAGTGTTTTACAGTGTGGTGTCACAGGATGAATACAACCCCCTCTCTAAATATTCTGTGGAGCTTAAAGAAGTAATTCAGTTCAGCTTATTGTTTACTCCTGGGAGGCGTTTCACACCTGTTCAAGGCCAAGCACATTCTGAGAGCTGGCAGAAGCATCGACTAATTAGCCTTCTGATAGTTCAAGCAGGTAAAGAGTAACTTTCTAAAAGTTATTTTTCCTTAGCATTTAATAAAATTGCAAATTTACCCATGGTATTTGATTTTAATAACTATTAGCAACAGATTTTTCTGGCTGGTTCCATTCCCAAGATTCACTGTTAGTATTTTAATCCGTACTCTGATTTTCCAAATAGGACAGCTAGTCCTGCCACAGTGAAAACTGTGTTTTGGACCTTGTCATGAAAGGGACATGGTAACATTAATTTTCTACATGTACCACTCTTACATACCGCACACACTGCCTTGTAGGCTACAAAGGCTACAAAAGAATGACTTACTAATATTTAAAAGGGAGGTTTTTACTCGTCAAAAAGGGGTATTTTAACAAGTTGCACTGCAGGTGTACACTGCACCAGTTAGGCTTCACAAGGTAGGTCTGAAGCCATGTGTGCAATGCGCTATAACGGATGGCACAAAAGATGCCGCAGTCCACAAGTGGCATTTAACTTCCAGGCCCTGGATCCACTTTTTACGCCACATACAGGGGACGTACGGGGAAATTAAATGTGCTAATCAGTAATAAGCCATTTTAACCATGGTTAAAGTGGGGTGAAGGCACTCTACTCCTGGTTAACAGGGAAAAGTGCACAGAGTTCTAAAGTTAGTACAAATATAGGGTCCAGAAAAAGGTGAAAAATCAGAGGTGACCACACAGAAAAGGCAGATTGTCTACAACAGCTATATATTAAAGAATACAAAAGTAGCTGTACAATGAAGGAGGCAAGCACTGCCCGAAGCAATTTCGAAACATGGGGCAATTCACTGGAATGACAAGGATGGCCCCCATACCCACAGCCTGGAATGATTGCTACACCATGTGATATGGGGCATAGATTTGCCTGAAATATAGCACAAGCATGACACACAGGAGGGCAGCACCGCAAAAGGTGCTCAACATGGAATCACAAACTGACTGACACAAACAGAGAAATCAACTGCCAAAGAAGGAAAGGAAAAACAGGGAGGGCAAAATAAAATAAGAGGAGCAGACACTGCTGAAGGTGGCGGAGCAAGTTTCTGTGGCCAACATGAGGGTGCAAAGACCACGTGATTCAGTGACAGTGTTACCAATCATTTTGAAGGCAACGAATGGAGGTTGTTGAATGGAAGTATGTCGAATTGTGTGAAACCATGGAGAAAAGTTTGGTTTAGGGCAGAGTAGGAAATTGATTATTCTGTTCTAAATGTGTCAATCAGATGAGTGTAGCTGTGATAGGTAATTGCTCAAAGGCTAAGGCTTCCCAAAGACAATATTTCAGTCACTAATTTACTCCCCAAACACACTCATGCTGCACCAGTTTACAGTGACACATTCCATGAGTACAATCTGCTGGGCTAGCAGCATAATCCGTCTATCTGTGAAACAAAGGATTTGAAGAAAGACGTTTCCTTACTAGAGTACAGCTAAGGAGGTGTTGATCTGTTAAATGATAAAAGGAAGAGCCAAAGAAAGTGACAAATTGTGTCTCTAAAAGAAAAGGAACATCAATGAATGGGGAGAGGATGTGGTCAGAAGGCTAGATTACCGACTTTGGTGCTGGAAACCAGGGTTCGAACCTCGGGGTCGCGTCCACATCCTATGATTCTGGGCAAATCACTTAATCTCCCTGTGTCTTTGTGTAAGGTAACCGTTGCTCATGTAAAGCGCTCCAATACCGTTGGGTCGAGTTGCGCTATATAAATCTGCATTAAAATAATAATAATTGTCTGTGCCTTTAAGCATTCTGGCAGTCATTATGGTGGAAAACGTTCTGGGAAGTAAAGCAGATCTCTTCTTTATGAACACATACATGACTCTAAATAATATATGGGGATGATTGTTGTTTGCTATATGATTAAGGTTTCAGGCTGAAAATGCCGCCCTTGCTAACGATGGAATCGGATCACTAGGATGTTTCAGGTTACATGTATACAAAAAACTGCAACCAAGGAGGGAATAAATAAGCCAGAACAGTCATTTTGTTCCACAGACAACATCAGCAAATAGGGCATATTTCACATCAACAATAAAACAAGGTCTTTTGCAGGGCACAAAAGAGGCAAAGTTTACGTGGTATAGTGAAGGTATCAAAGGAGTGAATTCATATGTTAACCTGTCTGCAAATTTAGATACATTTTTAGCACGTGCAGGGGTGGTTATCTCACCAGCAAATGAGGGAAAGGGCAGGGGACTGGAAACGAAACGTATTTTAGGAGGACACACCTTCTGCAATCTCACCACCAAGGCATGGAACACACTTCCAACAAACGTATGTCATCTCGATTCTCCCTACATTTTCAGAAATAATTATAAATACATATTTTCTCACTCTCATTCGTGGCTTCACTCTTTTTTACTGTTCTCTGTGTTCTTAACTGCCAGAACACCCCTTTGGAGAGCACTCTACAAATGTTTTCTTTTCCTCCTTCATATTATCCAGAATCGTCTTAAACTGAACTCCTCAAAAAGGATCCTGACAAAATCATCCTTTTATCCTCTTGAAATTGGACAGCCCCTGATGACGGCCAAGGGAAGTCAAACAGATGGGCTTGATTATAGACCTGAAGCTCTTACTTGAGCATCGAATAAACAGTTGCACAAGAAACATAGTCTATGCTAATCGGCATATCTCCCCTTACTTTTTCACACAGGATAAAGGCATCTCTAGCCCCAGTGATAGCCTGTCTAGATTATACAAATGGACTTAACATTGGACTATCAACAAAAGAAAACATCAAACTATATCCAGAATGCAGCAGCCAGACAAGTCCTCACCTTAAACAAATAGAAACATATTGCTCCGGCTTGTTTAATATTTTATTTCATATATCACTGCTCTACTAGTTTTCTAGGTATTATATAGTGTGTTTTACATTTGAACAACCATAGAGAAATGAGTTGTCTTTGCACAATAAATCAAAGCTTCAAACATGAAGCAGAGAAAATATCACCATTTAAACTTTAAGCAGGAGAAGGCATTCTGCAGAAGTGGACATCAATGGATATTTAAGTGCTTAAGTGATGTATGCTTTGTCAGGCAGGGGCATAGCTCAGTAAGTTGATTCGTGGGGGGGGGGGGTGCAAAACAGACATTTCCCAACCCCCACTGCCATTGAGATGGCAAAATAGATGAAAATAATCTTACATTTAAAAGGCGTCTCTGCAACACGTAAGAGTCATCCAGTCCTTTGTTCATCCTTGGCTTGTTTTCTGTGAGAGGGAAGAGGAGGGCCGGGTGTATGCAGGCTCTGGAAAGTTTCATAAAGATGTGTTTTTGTACTATGAGGGCTACTAATCTGAGTGGAAACCCAACAACATACACTATCTGCTAGCCCGACTGGAGGGTCAACTAATTACACCAGAATCCATTTATTAGGAGGTTATCACACCCCAAACACCCTCCTAGAGCTACGCCCTTGTTGGTAGGGTAAATCTACTGTTAATTGAAAAACAGGAAGAGGGCAGTTGTTCTTCGAGATAGGAGGAAATGAGCAGGGGTTTCATTTGCATAGAGTTAGCGGTAACACTAGTGAGTAGCGCCTGAAATCGATTGTGGTGAAGCGTGGTGTGTGAAGAGACCCCTGGAAGTTCAAAGTCCAAGACACTGGAATGCCCCCAACTCTTCATTGAGATCAGAACCTAATTTAATGCTGTTCGAGAAACACTGAATACTAATTTATTCAGATTCACTTAAAATACAACTTCTGGTCTCTGCGTAGCAAAGATTGCAGAACATCAGCTAGAGTTCCACTCCGTCTCATTTTACACTTTCTCTCCATATCTTGCTTTTTAGCTGACTGGAAAACGATGCTAACCTCTTCTGCTCACTAAAAAACCCGAAATGTTACACTAAGGAAATCACTGAATTCCAAGATAAATCGTCTCTAATTTCTCCTGATTTTTCTAAGAGATTATGCTCTGTTGGAGGGATGCTGTAAGTGTATTGCAGTAAAGATGATGCAGGGTAGTTTTAATTATTTTCTATCTTTCCTTCTAAAATATGTCAGTGGTGCTCTTTCAGAATGGGGTAGAGGTGTGATCAAACATTTTCTTCCTAGATATGTCTTGCAAAACAGCTTTCAAGAGTGTTTAGGAGGTTTTTCCACAGATTAAGTATAATTCATTAAAGCTTGTGCTTGTGCTTGTACTACATGCTGAGTGAAAGTCTAAGTTTTAGGGATGGTCTAGCTATTTTCCAGCTTGTAGTGAAGCGCTGGCATTTTTACAGTGTGTTCAATATGTGTTATCAAAGTTAAATGTTAATCAATGGAATAACTGGGATTATTTTTTGCATTATATTTTTTAAGTGAAACTGCCAATATTGTGTTCAGGTTCAACAAGGTTGTAAGGGCAAGAAAGGTTTCTCTTATTTTTAAGAAGCAAAAAATTCCAATCAGACCATGGTTTGTTTTAAAGCATGTTTATGATGGTGTTGTCACTCTATCTGTGTTCGATTGTAGTGGCCATGCGTATGGTGTGCATGTGAAGGCTTAATGCTCGCTGAAATTGACGGGATTGCTGGTTTACCGTATTATACGGAATAGAAGAGTTAGTCGTATGAGCGGTGAACAATACGACTATCTCTTCTATTCCACTACAATCGAACATAGGTTCATCGCAAGCACCAAAGTGACCCGCAATGCTAGCATGTTTACTCAATTTAAACTAAATTACATTGATAACCTGAAAACCTGCCACATTACCTTGCATGTATTATTAATCGCGCAGGTCCAATTTCTCGATCATCCCGGTGACACGAAATTACTCCCAATTACTTGCCTATGCATGCAACATACAATTCCTCGCCGCCAAGGCCTGTTGATGACCCCATTTAATGCCATAATTATTTCCCATGGCGCCGACGCATATGGATAGTCATCTCATAGAAATTGCTGCACTACCTCTTAAATGACACAGTATCCGTACACTGCCCCATTGAGATAAATAAAACGGGGTACGCATTGAATAGCTCTAAAACACAAATAATTAAGAATCAGTATGTGCACTGCCTGAATCATAGAGTGGTGGACTCAGGTGTTTATTTGGGTGTAACTATCACTTCTGCCCTAGAGACCCTGGTGGAA
The DNA here is from genome assembly GCF_964204655.1 of Triturus cristatus. Lineage (NCBI taxonomy): Eukaryota > Metazoa > Chordata > Amphibia > Caudata > Salamandridae > Triturus > Triturus cristatus. The sequence goes on along the minus strand of NC_140585.1, from coordinate 1,269,230,700 downwards.
AAAAATATAGCTCCAATAATTTCTAATGTGAGGAAAGATCTAGATAGGTTACATAACTTACATCTTTCCATTATGGGTCGTACAAATATTATTAAAATGATGGTCCTCCCGAAATTTTTATATATATTTAGGGCAATTACCCTAATGTTCGAGGATATATGGTTTATAATCTTAGAGAATTTGATAAATAGATTTATTTGGGCCAAGGGCAAGACGAGGAGGACATTGAGATTCATGGCGCTCCCACGACACAGGGGCGGATGGGCGCTACCTGACTTAAAACTTTATTATTGGGCAGCTGCACTGCAGTATATGGCAGGTCTAATTGGGGGGGCAGAATTTGAAGGACAAGGGGTTTTCGGTACAATTGCTATATATGGGTTAGTATTAGGAGTAGAAGCAGAAAATATTTTTTTGAAGCAGACGGATTCGAGTTATTTTAAAAGGACCAGATTTAAGACAGTCATGGCAGCATTTCGTATCTGGAAGGCATTTACAAAGAAATTTGGCCTTGGGCGGTATAATCGGTATATAAGAATGGGACAGAACCCTTTCCTACCTCAGCATAGCTTTTCTGATTCTGTGTTTAAAGAATGGGGAAGGAAGGGAATAAATAAGATTGGTGATATTTTGGTTGGGCAGGGGATAATGCAGTTCTCGGAGATACAATGTAAATATAAACTGGGCGCAAGACAATTTTTCAAATATTTACAGGTTAGAAGCTTTATGGCAACAAAGAAGGGAGGGCAGGTAGGATTTAAGAAAAACTCAATTCTGGAGATTATTCAGGGAGGAACTGATTGCACAATTAAAAGACTCTATTCGGAATTGATAGAATCTAAACAGGATGACTTAGAAAAAGGAGCTGAAAACTGGGCACATAAGCTGGATGTAGGGAAAGATCCTTTTTTTCTCTCATTAGAATTGGGGCAGACTATATTATGCTCCGCCGCTCTCCAGGCACAACATTATAAAACATTGTATAGACTATACTATACCCCTGCCAGAATAGCGCAATGGGGAGGGACAACAGGTATTAACTGCCCAAAATGTGGAAGCTTGGAGGCTGATATAGTTCACATCTTTGCTACATGTCCGCATATGCAAACAATACAGAAAGATATCGAGGCCTTCTTCACCAGATCATTAGGATTCGAGATCAGTTTAACACCGGTGATTATATTGTTAGGAGTCAACAACGGCAATAGGCAATTCGAATATGATGGGTTTATTTTTATTGCCATGGCAGTACTGAGATTGTGCATTGCTGCGGAATGGCTTGCACCCTTGCCCCCAACCTTTCACCGGTGGTTAGCTAGATTAATAGAGATCTATAATCTGGAGATGGCAATTTATGCAAGGAAGGGGAAAAAGGGAAGACGATTAGGCAGGCAAATTTGGGAGCCCATAATTAAATGGAAAGAATGTCATGTGAGCTAATGTACTATGATAATGTGTTTATATTTAACTGATATTATGTCCTGTATATAATACATGATTGTGTATAAATTGTCTAAGGTCCAAGAAAACGGCATCAATGAATAGAGTATGTAAATTGTTGTTGTTTATCTAATGTAATGTGTCCTGTCTTGTGCAAATTATATGGGGAAAAATCCTTAAATAAAAAATTAAAAAAAAAAAAAAGAGAGATAAATAAAACCTTAGATGTGACATGCCTGCTCACTGGAGTTCTCCCTTACTCACTTTGAAACCTTTTATTTAAAATGTAACATAACATACAGTCCCCCAGCTAACAAGTTTCACATTTCCCCCATACACCCCTTGTTCCTGATCAAATTTGACTACATGAAAACGACAACTGTAAATATACTATTTCCGATGTCTTTTCACTTTTGCCTTTTCGTTGTTTACACTGTCCTATCTTCTGTCTCTTCCTCCAAATGCCCCCCTTTTTATTCCAACGTCTATGTCTGTAAATTCTCCACCTCTATTCGGGGATCCGCTGTATGTAATCTATCGATGAATAACGTAACACTATATAAATATGCCATTTTCGCTGGGTGCATTGACCTGCTACCATCGTTTTTCCCACAGATGCCTCCCTTTATATTGCCCATGTTCGTTTTTCTTTTTGGTTTCTTGTTGTCTTGGTATTTTTTACAACTCATTACCTGAATTCGGGTACTCAATGTATGCCACTAATCCTGAATGCCATACCACTGTAAATATGCCTCTGTATCTTACTGCATTCAATACCTGCTATGGTCCATATACCATCACACAACTACTAACGTTGCCTCATCATCAAGTGCCTTCTAATGTCTATTGCGATTTATACTGCTTTTTACATTATATGCTGAAATGTATTCTACAATGATCCTCTTTTCACCATTTTCGGACTGATTGCAAAATGACTGTATTTATGTATTTAATTCTATTAAATGTCTTCTGTCTTTCCTCTCTTTCGCCCCTTGCTTCCCGCTTCCCCACTCTTTCTATTTTCCTATTTTTCCTCTCTTGACTTCCCCTTCTTGGCCTTTCATAACTGTACCTTCTTGGTCCTTCCTTGCTTCCCCCACCCCCCCCACATATTGTTTTCCTTCCACACAATCATGGTATAACCCTGCTTTACATTACTAATTACTATCTATATTATTGTGCATTATCCATAATGCTCCATCCCTCCCCTCCCCACTTCAATAACAAACCCCCCGAAACCCCCCAATCCCCCCTTGCCGTTCCCCCTCCTTTCCTTCCCTTCCCCTCACAATCCCTCCTTTCTTTCTGTCTCTCCATTTCCTCTGCCGTTCACACCGATCTCACTTCTGCCTTTCCTGTCTGCCACGGGGACACACTAAGTACCCTTCTCTCCACTTTGTCTTTAATACCAAATGTTTGTACGGCCCTGAGGAAGCCACAGGCCGGATGGCTGTGTTAGGGGTGAAACACGTGTTGGTTGTCAGTTTTGCTCACCATCATAAACACGCTATAAAACGAACCATGGTCTGATTGGAATTTTTTCCTTCTTAAATTTTTCCTTCTTAAAAATAAGAGAAGCCTTTCTTGCCCTTACAACCTTGTTGAACCTTATCTACATTAGGGGGTTAGGGGTTTCCCCCTGTCAAGGGCAAGCATCGGAACAAGAATTTTCGCTCAATACTTGGCCAGTAAGGGATCGGGACCTTTCACCCCAAAAAAGCACAAAACCAATGTTGTATTCAGAAAGCCATACTTCCCTGAAGTTTGAATTTTATTGTCAAAACAAATGAATATGTTTGTTTTATTCTGGACTGAGTCTTAGAAAGATGTGAATTGTGAATATATCATAGGCAGGCTTTAAATTTGTATTCATGCTTGGAGCTGCAATTTTTTTTAAGAGACTTGAGTCGTCTGCAAATTGCTGGGTGGAGATGTCTGAATTCTCCATCAAGATTACCATAGGCGGCAACATTGTCCAGGAGGCAGTGAATGTCATTTATTATTTTCAAAGTGACGGTTTGAACACAAAATGCTTTTTGGAATTCAGATGTAGTGCTTTTCAATAAATGCCTGAAATTGATAATCAGCACATTTTTAAATTACTTTTCAGATACATGGGAGGTTTGTGATAGATTGAAAATTGTTGAAATAATGTACCTAGCTACCAGCCTTTTCAGTAAAGGGGGGAACTGAATAGTTTTTAGTGAGTCGGAGAACATGCCATTGCAAAGACATAAGTTGATGAATTAAGACCAACCATTACAGAAATAAATTTGTACTCATTTTGATACTTACTGTTGGAATAAAACCATCATGATAGATGGTTGATTTTTAACTTTTCATTAACTTTATAGTTGTTCTACAAAGATGAATGGAAAATGCCTCCTGTTTTACTGACACCAGAAGTAGAGTAGATTCTTGAGATCGTCTATGGTTAAGTTTAACTTCTTCATGATGGAACTGATTTTACTGGAGAAAATGTTTAGGCACTTTTGACATTTTGCTTTGCATTGAATAGGCATTTGCCATTGCTGGGGTTTGGTGCTGAAATTGACATCTTAGAAGATGTCTCATTTTCAATTGTTTTCAGTGTTTTTCTTGCCTCTGATATGTGTGGGCCTTTCAGAGGCTCCTGTACTTTCTATCTTTTCGCTTCTACCTATTCTGATGTCCCCTTCATGGATACCAGGCACTGAAAAGCTATTTAAACTCACTTGCATGTGACGTGTGATTGTTCAATTGTGCATTTTTCTAAAGTTTTCAATGTTTCAAATGGTGTATTGAGTTGTATGAGACCTTTAACTGTATGGAGTATAATATGTCATTTTGATCTGAACATTTACAGTTCTCCTAGTGAGTCATTAGTGGCAGTGGCCAATTTTTTTTACGGCTCTGACGTGCATATTCACCCTGTCAAGTAAGTTACTTGAATGGCACTTTTGATTATGACGTTCATCATTTAGTGAACCATAGTGCTGTAATAGATTTAGTTAATGTATTAATATATTCATACATTGATATACAGCCCTGCTGAGCAAGTGTGCTCAAATCATAAATCTTTGTTCTCAGTATTGGCATGGCAGACGTTTGCTGGCTTTATGCTGTCAAGTTGCAGTGTAGCTAAAGTGGCTGGGCCCCAGTACAAGAAAAGGAAAATAGGACTCGGTTCCTACGGTTTTGTAGAGCGAAACATCAATAATTGGAATACAACGGTGGGGGGCCTCACTCCCACTGGCCTTGATATCACTGCACTGCTGCACTTTTGATAGCTAAGTCCCTGCTGTCAGTATTGCTACCTCATACATGAACCACCTTACAAATACCCTTCAAGGTTAATCACAGATCTATGACTGCTAAATGACTACCCGCACACACATCATGAGCAAATAGCGACCTAGCTTTGATACCAAGTCTGTGATACATTAAAGAACTGAACTTGATGCTTTGAAGTGTGTTGTGAAGGGGGATGCTGTTGTCAACTTTTAGGCTGATCACCTTTACAATGTTTCGCTACTGGCGTGGAATGTTTCACACTGACTATCCTGATGGTTCTCCAAACTGGATATCCTTTTCTTTCTGGCCTGCAAAACTCTTCAGTTTCTTAAGTCTGTGCATCAAGGGATTTAAAGTATTTGTAAATGTAATTTATTTTACATTATAAGGTTACAAATAATGGATTTCTTTTAATTATTGGTGCTTTACTGAAAATTTACAATATCCACCTCACAATGTTCTGGTCAAAAGACAGTACATGAAAAAAACAATAATGTTTAATATGTAAGGACATTTATTAATCCTAATTAAAACTTTTTGGATGAAAAATTACTTTGCGCAGTGGTGGCTGAGTTGGCAATGAAAAGTCAGTGTCAGAAAATCCCGAAACGGTTTATTGCAACAAGGTGCTCTCTATTGCCTCTTTCATTGTGGTGGGGGGGGGGGGGGGTTGACAGGAAAGATGTTCTCCAGTGAGTTATTTGTTTCTGCGGCTTGCCATCTTTTCTGTGGTATGGAGGCGTATTCATCATACCAATGTTCTCTTATTGCTTTAATGTCTCTAGGTTTAACTCCCACAGCTTTGATGTGCTCTTGAATAAGCAGTCTCATAGATCTTTCGGTGGCCTCTAGCAGAGAGAGTGAAGTTTTACCACACATTTGTCAATGTGAACCATACACTCCTTCCAGCTCCTGCTCACTGAATAAATTTGTGTGTACGGGTCACTTTCTTGTATTCAGGGAAATGGGATGCAATTTCACAACTTTATAAACCTCCTTGGACACTCTGCTCCTTTGCTCTTCTCCTTTGTGGCAAATTGCAATCCAGTAAAGAGTGGAAAACAAATTTTCGAATGTTACAGATTCGTTATTTAGAAATCAGCAAACTGAAAATGGGAATGAATATGAGTCACAAATTGATCATTCGAGTTTTCTTTTTCATTTATAATAATGAATCGGGAATTTAGATTGTGTGTTATCCGCAATTTACGATTCGGTAAACTGAATATTAGTACATGTGGCCCCTGTGCTCTTTTTGGACCTGTTTCGTACACAGAAAACATTGAATTGAACTTCCCGTTCAGAAACTTAAATAGGTGTCAGGTGTTTAATGTTAAGGTTGGTGATGGCTAATTTAAGGTTTTACCTCTGGTGTAAGTGGCATGGTTGTGAGTTGCATAAGGTTGTTCTGAGTTAAATGTTTCTGAACACCACATGCACATCTTTAGAGACGTTCCCTCAATTAAGGCTGCAATTTCTCACATAAATTATGTTTCGATAGAATTTTGTATGAGGTAATGTAGCCAATTAGATCATCAATTAAGTTTTTGTTACTTACAGGGATGTTAAATGTAATAGATGCTCGATGCGAGGGAGTTGTGGTGAATAAGCATATGTCCTACTTATCTTCAGTCTGACCTAATGACTGAGTATCTACAAGTATCTGAATGTCTACACGTCTTCAAAAAACTATTCAGTCAGGTTTCTGTAACGAACAGAAACGAGAGACTGGAGTCACAAATGGAGTTAAATACAAAAGTGTGATATGTGTTTGCCAATCTACATTCGTATAAAGATTTTATTGTTCATGGAAGCAAAAGTTGCATGGAGTTATAATCCTGGGATGTGTGTTCAAGTTGTGGTGCACTTTACCTATAGTGTGGGGCTTCGAGTAGTTTTTAGGTCAATATACAAAAGAGATGTGAACTTTTTGCCTATGAAGGCACCTTTTGGATTGAGCAGCAAACCGTTGTGGCAGAGGTGGAGGAGTGTGCATAAATCTGTTTAACATGAGTATTTAAACCACTGTTCTCAGTCGAGAGATATTCCTGAGATTTATCATGATGAGGTAGGGAGCATAGGGTGTGTGGGTGTATGAGTTATAATTTAGATTTTGGGCCTGATTTAGATGTTGGCAGTCTTACTGCTGGACCGCCGCCATGGCGGTTCAAGGAAGACGCCAAGCCGTCTGCAGCCTACCCACTGGATTACAACAGTAATCCAGGGTGGACGGTGCGGTGGCCACGGTGTCACGGGTGCGGGAATGTTTGGCTCATAGGAGAACCTAAAGTGCATACCGCCACTATGACTACGCCTCCAGCATGTGCCTGCACAGTGTGGCATGCACCATGTGAGCTGGGTAATCATAATTAGGGTGATGTCCAATTTGGTTCCGAATCAAGTGCAGAATTAGGCCTGGGTAAAATTATGTACATACTAGAGTAAACTTGTGTAATTTCTGGGATTTTGCATTAGGATTGTGATGTAAAATGCCTGACATTATGCCATATTCCACGACGTGTAATTGAGATCTTATTTGGGTGAGCATGGGAAGAACGCAAATGAACCTAATTCAAGCAACTGTTGTTTGCCTCATGAGCAATTTTGCTTTTTTTTAGAGCAAAATGAGTCTTTTTGCCATGAGGACACATTTTGCACTACAAAATAGTACAATATGTCCTACCTCATTTTGCATAATAAGGTATAATTAATTTGACATTTTGCATAATTTCTGGAAAGAAAATGTCACCCGCGCCTTAAGAAACCTGTCTGCCAATTAGTCAGAGGAAGGAGTCAAGACAGCCACTATAACTGTAGATGGTCCATTAATTATTTGTTATTGGGCTGTTAAAAGGTCAGTCATCAATCTTTAATTTACCCAAAATAGACCAATTGAGGCAGACGAGCTCACAGACTTTCAAGGACTAATTTAATAGCACAGATTTAAAAGTAGAGAAAAAAGGTGACTATTCACTCTCATTATAGTTTTGAGATCTGAGTGAGTTAGAGAGTCCCTCCAATATAGTCACTTACCTCTGATGTAATAGAACAATTTGTGATAAGGGCCAATGTCAAGTTTCAGGTAAGTGTGCCATGCCAAAAATGATCAAACCCTTTTGTTTTTGGCATGGCACACTTCTCTTTTAGTGAAATCTGGAAATGACCTTGAGTAGAATCCAACAACACCTAAATGGAGTGTATTTATAAAATAATTTAAGGTTGCACCGGTTGGGCGACACAATGTTCCTTACGAATTTTGTTGGAATTGGCCCTCTCTGCAGCATCGTCTACAAACGTTTTGCCTTCACCTTCCTGTTTTCTGAACCTGTTTTGTTCGCCTTTAGGTTTCTGCGCACAGCACCACCGCTAACTATTGCTAAAGTGCTTGCGCTCTCTCATTTAAACATGGTAAAATTGGCTTACACCCCATTGGCGTATTTAATTTACATGCAAGTCCCTAGTGAAGTGGTACTACATGTGCCTGGGCCCTGTAAATTAAATGCCACTGAGATGCTTGCAGCACAGATTGTTCCATCTACCTAAATAGCCATTTAAACTTTCTCAGGCCTGCCATTGCCTCCTGTGTGTGCCGTTTCTAAACTGCCATGTCGACCTGATAAAATAAACCTCTTGCCAGGCCCAAACCTTCCTTTTTAATACATATAAGTCACCCCTAAGGTAGGCCCTGGACAGCCAAGAGGGCAGGGTGCAGTGTATTTAAAAAGTATGACATGTACCTTTAAGTTTTACATGTCCTGCTAGTGAAAAACTCCTAAACTTGTATTTTACGACTGCAAGGCCTACCACTCCCATTGGAAAACACTGGGTTACCTTATTACATTTAATAAGTGATAACTTTCCATTGGGAGCAGGTAGACCGTTTGAGTTTGGTGTCTAAAGGATTGTAATTAAAAGCCCTCTTTAATTGTAAAGTTGGATTTTTAGTAACAATTCAGAAAATGCACTTCTAGAAAGTTGGCGTTTTTTTGTCCTAACCGTAGCTGGCAGTCTGTCTTTGTGTATTGCTCCCAGGCAATGAGACAAAGGGAAGCTGGGTGTTGGCAGGATGGGCCTCTCTGAGTTAATGAGGTGAAGGAGCTGTCACCTACCACACTTGCAACATCACAAAGGCCCTGCCTGAGCACTCTCACAAAGGGCTTGACACTGGTCTTTTGTGACCCAGGCAAGCTGGGTCTAGGACAGGAAGGAAGGAGATACCAGACTTCAAAGTGTACACCAGGTATAAATACTGGACACTTAGACCCAACTCTTGAGTACACATTTGGACCTGGTGAATCTCCCAGGAAGAAGGCTTGCTGTGCTGCTGAAAGGACTGCCACTCTTTTGGACTGATGCCCGGAAGGACTGAGACCCTCCTCTGCCTGGATGAGAAGGACTAGATCTGCATCTCTAGATCCAGGACCCCAGAGTGACTCCAAGGTCTAGTTGACTGGCCTCTTGATCAGTAACCTCAGGGATAAAACAAGCTTCCAACAACCTTAAACCTCCCCTCCCAAGTGGTGCCCCCTCCCTCAATCCTGGACCTTTGGAAGTGGGCTTGACGGTACTCTGCCAGCCAGTCTGTGGATTCAGCAGAACCAAAGCAACTCCTCCACCGTGCATCTCCCGCAGAACCAGCAATTTGCCTCTACTGCTCTGCACATCGCTCTCAGACCTGATGAATCACCTCTGCTGCGCGGACTTAACCAATGTGAGGACTTTGCCTCGTCCATCACGAACCATCGGAACTGCCACTGCATGACACATCCTCTTGCCCTGAACATTGCTTCGCATCTCGCAGCTCGACTGAACCACGGCTGGGTGAAGCATCTCCTCGTCTGGACCTCACATCGCCTCTGCTGCGTGACGCATCCTTGATGCGGGACTCCAAATCTCTTTGCAACCAGGATTAAGGAACAGTGTTCAGAGGACCTATGTGGGTTCCTGTAGTTGGCCAACGCTCCATCAAGGTTGGCCGGCACTTGTGACTTTGTCCCGGTCCAGCACGACCAGATACCCACAGTTGGCACTTGGTGCTTTTTGCCACTATTTTCTCTTAAATCTTTAAACTTGAATATCTTTGATTCTCGACTGGATTTTTGTCATTTTGGTTTGATTTATCAATTAAAATTTACTGTAGTGTTCTACATTTTTGGTGTGATATTTTTCTTGTGTTTCACTTTATTACTGTTTGAAGTGCCGGGTAAATACTTTACACATTGCCTCTGAGTTAAGCCTCACTGATCTGTGCCAAATTCAATCAATCAGGGGGCTCCTAAAGCGCACTACTCACTCGTAAGGGTCTCAAGGTGCTGGGGGGGGGGGGGCAGCTCCGGCTCAGCCAAAAAGCCAGGTCTTGAAGCTCTTCCTGAAGGTGTGCAGGATAGGGGAGTGTCTGTTGTTGACTGGGAGCACGTTCCAGGCATTGGCTGTGATGTAGAAAAAGGCTCTTCCACCTGCTCTGTTTCTGCGGATGCGCAGGGTCTCTGCTAGCAGAGGGTTCAGCCCACGTTAATTTGGGGTTTGCTTGTGATTTCACCCTGACAAGGATTGCTGTTGCTGCTTGAGAGGGTTTCACACCCCCGCAACATGTCACACAATTTCTTACAAATTTTATCTAAGAAGCACTTCAATCGGATCATTGCAAGTTGACAAAAAGCAGTATGGGATTGATTTATACATAGTATGGTGTCTCTGACGTTTCAAAGGAACAGAATTTGATTAAAATAATATGATGGTTGGATTATTGAGCACCTGCTTTTAAACAGTACCCTTCAACATATAACCCTCAGCAGGTCCTGAGAATGGTCCTGTAAAATCATGGGAGTGGGACTGAATCATCGACATTTTGGAGCCCTGTGGGAATGTTACCCTCATTACTGAAAGGGTTTGTTGAGAAAACTAAGAGCGACTTCACCCCCTCTTTACACATTTTGTGTTGCCCTCCCTTCTGTTTTCTCTGTGGGGATTTGTTTTGTTCTTTTTAAATTTGAGGCATTGTTATATATCTCTGTTTTATTAAAGGATAGGGTTTAGTGTTTTTTTTAATTGATTTTGGGTACACAAATGACCATTTGTGCATTAGGAAAATATATCAACTATGAATTATATATGATAAAATTATTTGGAATATATATATTGCTCTTTTCTATTGCTCTGACCCCCTCTTTGAGGTGATTGTTCAACGCATTGAAAAATGATGTGATGTCCAGGGTGCAATTGTTGACATTGTGTTGAGATTGGTTACGCCAGTTCCCCAAGACAAAAGTAAGCAGGATACATGTTTATTGCTGATTTATGGATGGCATTAATAAGGCTGGACGGCAAGGGAGCTGCAACCGTCATCCTAGAATGGAAGATGGTGTTTTAAACTTTGCCTTGAGTAATATATATTCTGTGTGCTACTCACTTTTAAACTTTACTGATTTTCCACTTTAGTAGTATCAAATGACCATTAACTTCATTGCGCAAATTGTATTAGACTGTCCAGGATGATATTAGATTAATGAATAAGCTGCCAGAATTGCTCAGTGAGTTAAAACTTGAATCCCAGTAACATCGACTCTGCCTTAAATTCGTCAGTGGTCGGTGAAAAGACATTACATGACTTTGGGCACTAGTAACACCTGTTGATTTACGGAACTTTAAACCCACAGAAGTGTGGTATGGCGTGATACATACAAACAAGTTACTATTTTCACCATTTGTCGTCATTGTTAAAATTATTAATAACAAAAATAATAATAATAATAAGGAGAAGAATTAGATAAACGAGTCTGCCTTTACTGGAGTTCTCACACTAGTCTTTTGCTACTCGCCTTTCATGTCTACCTGTTAAGTCTTCATGAGATTTAATATTAACGCCTCTAAAGACAAGTGTATCTCCTTCATAACAGTTCATGCGTATAACGTGATGCCCGTGGATTCTCTGCTAGATTCAGAACAAATTCCCCCTACAATGAATAAAGTCAATGACTTCTGCTTGACTCTTTTTATAGTTTGCTTTAATTGGCATTTACTGTTTCCCTATTAGAGTCACTGTATATTATCCCTTTGGTTGCTAGTTCTCCCTCAGTTATTTCTGCATGCACTGATCTCAACACCTCACAGGAAGTCCAGTGTAGTTCATGGTTCAGAATAGCCAACCTGCAGAACTAGGCAGATGCTGATCTTCGGCGTTAGACCAAGCAAAGCCACATATGTAACTGGGTTGCCAAGATGCTGACTGGCTCTTGCTTAGACCTTTACACATATACTGTATCTAAACAAGAAAATTATGGCAACATTCTCAAGCTAGGCATTTGGAATATGCCACTCGTCTGCACTGTAGCATATATCAAACCAGGGCATTATCACCACAAGACATTTAATTAATAACTGGGCATGAGTACATAGTGTATGTGGCATCAAAAAACCCACTGTGAGTGCTTTCAATTTAGTCACTGTGGAAGGAATGTAAAGTGCATAGGACCACACTGTCTTCAAAGTAGTTGATTCAAAACTTCAGCTCCCAACTTTCTAGTTATATGCCCAGGCCTTTAACTACATGGCAAATATCCTACTGATTTAGATGCCATACAGCTGTCCTTTAACCTTTGGAACCTTAAGAGGATTTTTCAAAGTATCACAACAACAAGATGAGCTTCCAACGGGAATAGAGCTACTCACTCACTGCTGCATTTTATGTGAACACGTGGACCTCAGGGTACTAAAACAGTTTAAACTTGCCTGTTAAAACTTAATTCTGTTCAGAACACCACTCAGCAATAGACTATAGCGAGAAAGAAGAGTCAATATTTTGCATTAGGTAATGGACATATTTCAGACTGTACTCAGTCGAAGTTAAAAAAGTTAACTTAAGAACGAATTGAAATTGTTCATTCCGGAAAGGTATCTGTGCGTGCATTCATTATATTACATACGCGAATAACATGACTTGTCCAATTTAAGAGCAAAGTAAGAGAATTCACGTGTAATCAAAAAAACATTTTTTGCAAGAAAACTGTACAGTAAAAGAATCAGCCAAGTATGAATCAAATGGCTTTCGCCTTACAACTGTGTGCTCCCATGATGTCCCTTTGGCTGCCCTCTCTGTGAATTAGAGAATCCACCGACTGCCCCAGTATAAGATTACATCCACTGGCACTATCCTTAATGACGCGCTGACCTCAATTCCCATGTACGATTCAATTGGCTCTGTCTTTATTTTTTAATGGAAGTGTAATCTCACAAAAAAAAAACAATTATTGAACTATGAGTATCGTGTCTAATTTCTCTTTTGCTTATGCTACGCTGATTATGTAATGTGTGCTCGAGAAAGACCTGGATCGAGCAGAAAATGTCTTGCGGAAACTTTGAAAGTGGATGCATGATCCAGTCTCATTTAATGTAGTGTTATTATTTTCTCAGCTAGGGGCTTGTTGTTCATTTCATAGCTCCTTTGTGCAAATTTGAGTAATGTACTTTGAGTTTGCCCTAAAAGAAATTGATTGAAAATGTAAAAACACTAAACGAGCAATACGTTGAGCTGGTAGTTCGCAAGCTTTTGGTGCACAAGGGCATTTGTCATACAGATATCCAGTCATATGTAATTTTCTCGGAATTCTGGCTTGAATTATGGGTCATATGAGTGGAAAAAAATATGAAATTTCAGCCACCTGTAGAAATAATACACCAAAGTACCCAATCAACTAATTACTATAGATGTAATTAATTTGTTACTGTAGATATGTGCAAAATTTAGGGAAACAAATCTCATAGGAAAGGAACCAGGACTTAAGGGGCAATGGATGCAATCTTTCAAGGCTGTCACATTGACACTATAAAAGTCATCTTTCAACATATTTACGATATACCCAGTAATACGGAACTGCAAAGCCAAGCAAATAACCATCTGCCTGTGCAGAACTGAATCTGAAATTACTAAATATTCAAGATGGTGTCACGTGGTTACGTTAGACCCAGATAGGGACATAATTTTAGGATAGATAGGAGAGCATTTATAGAGCGCACTAATACCAAAAGGTGTCAAGGCACTAGGCGAACAGAAAGAAGAGAGACTACCAACAGCCAGCTAGGAGGCAAAGAGCCAGGTCTTCAGACGTTTCCTGAAGACCGGAAGCGAGTCCGCCATGGAAATAGGAGGGGGCAGTGTGTTCCAAAGCTTAGCGGCTGCCACAGAGAATGAGCAGCCACCCCATTTGGATGTGCGAAATCTGGGAGAAAAAAGTTTTTTTAGAGTGGAGGATTTCAAGGCTCTCCCTGGAGTGTACCACTGAAACATGGTTTTAAGATGTGGTGAGACTTTGCTATGCATAGTTTTGTACACCAAGTTTAGAACCTTGAAGGTGATGCGCTTCCTGATGGGAAGCCAGTGCAAGGCTCGGATTCCTTCCCTGGCTAACTGATATTTCGAGATGTTAAGAATCAGCCTTGCCGCAGTGTTTTGTACCACCTAGAGCTTGTTCAGGGAACCTGTGCTGATATTTAGGTACAGAGTGTTGCAGTAGTCTAGCCGGGAGGTGACTAGTGCAATGATGGTGGGCCGATGCAGCTCCGAAGGGATATACGGCAAAACTTTCCTCAAACTTTTAAGGATGTAAAAGCAGGTGCTGACTGTTCGGTTCACCTGGGCGTCAAAAGACAAGCCCTCGTCGAAGAGGACCCCCAGATTTTTAACAATTTTGACCGGAACAGAAAGGGGGCCGCAATCTGTGGGCCACCAAGCAGTAATCCAAATGGGAGTCTGAGGGCCAAAGACCAGTACCTCGGTTTTGTCCGTATTGATTTTTAAAGAGTTGTCCTTCATCCAGCATATAATGCTGGACATACACTGATTGAACTTACAGGTAACCAATTGCAAATCATTAGAGATGGAAACTATGATTTGTGTGTCATCCGCATAGGAGAGCACATGAAAATCGAATGATCTTACCAATGTAGCCAGGGCGGGTAACATAAAGGTTAAAAAGAAAGGGGCTGAGCAAAGAGCCCTGGGGGACCCCACAAGGAAGGCCAAAGGCCTTGGCATTGAAACCTCTACAGCCGACAATGTTGGTTCTACCGGTCATAAATGAGTGAAGAAGCTGCAGGGCCCTTCCGGTGACTCCTGCTTCCAGCAGTCATTGAATCTTGCAAGCTGGGGAGATGGTGTTAAATGCTGCAGAGAGGTTGAGCAGAATCAACACCGCAGATCTGCCTTGGTCAACCTGCATGCAGATACAGTCAGGGGCTGCTACCAAGGTGTATTCTGTGCTATGACCTGCCCGAAAACCATTCTGAGAGCTGTCCAGGAAGTCTTAGGATTAAATATGTTTCATAAGCTCAACATTAATGATTTTCTCCAGAATTTTGGCAGGGGCAGGCAGAAGGGAGATAGGTCAAAAGTTCTTTACCTCTGAGGGATCGGCGCTGGGTTTCTTAAGGAGAGGTGAGACAATAGCTTCCTTCCTGATGTTCGGATATTGCCAGGACAGAAGTATGTTATTGAAGACCTTGCACAGGAAGTTAGCTGTTGAGTCGGGAGCAAGTCTGAGCATGGACAGAATGCAGGGATCAGAGGGTTCTCCAGACTTTAGGCCTAGTAAAAGTTCCTTGATACGAGGAACTGTGATAGGAGGATTAGAAGACAGAGCAAGCATCCCAGGAGCCTGGTTGGGCTTTCCCTTAGGTGGGGCTGCGTTTTCCCCTTCAGCTACCTCTGCGACGGGGTCATCTTCCTCAGTCAAGGAGAACTCGTGAAAGATTTTAAGGACCTTCTCCTGGAAGTAGAGTGCTATTTTGTTAAAGAAGTCTTGGGAGGGGTTCAGGAGCTGTGACCCCGGAGGCTCAGCAATCTCCTTGATGACTTTGAAGAGCATGCTGGAGGAATGTCAGCTGACACTATCTTATCAGTGAAATAATGGGATTTGGCCTGGAAGATGGCAAGTTTCTAGTTCCGCAGGAGAGATTTCTGCTTGGCTTTTTCTGAGGGCAAGGATCCACACGCCATATCCATTCTTGCCTGCTGCATAGGCGTCTGAGAGCCATGATCTCTTCTGAGAACCACAGAGCTGGGGGTTTAGCTCTTTTATTGGCACAACTTTTGACTGGAGCTACAATGTCCAGCGCCTTGGTAATGCAATTGCGGAAGCCCTCTGCTGTGGGGGGTGAGTGGTGTGGTTTCCAGCCGAGACTGAGACCAAGGCTGCCTTCCAGTTAATGGTAGTGTCCTTGTTCAGTCTCCTACATTGTATATTATTGGGGGGAAACCTGTCTTGGTTTTTATGGGGTGTGGGAGAGTGATATTTTACTCGAGCAGCCGGTGGTCAACCCAGCTGAGAGGCTGAACTGCTTAAATCTTAAGACTACTATAGTTAGCAAAGATGCCATCCAGGGTGTGACCAGCCCTATGGGTGGGAGAGTGGACAAGTTGTTCAAATCCCATGGAGGTCATGAAGTCAAGTAGGTGAGCAGAATCATAGTCCTGTTTGCATTCAAGATGGAAAATAAAATCCCCAAGGATTGTGCAGTGGGCCATGGTGGCAAAGGGTTCGAGAGTCTGGCCCCGTGTCTCAAGAAATCTGTCCCTGGGCCCTGGCGGGCGGTATACCAGAAGGCCAGAGAAGTTATGATTTTCGGCTAACCTAATTCCGAACATAGCTGCTTCCAGAAGAGAGCCAGGGGCGCCTTCCAGAGGGGTAAGTGCACAACTGAGGGAGTCCCTAGCCACCAGGGCTAGGCTGCTTCCTCTTCTGCTAGGGCGGTTGCATCTAAGGATAGTATAGTCTGGGGGGACGGCGTCTGTCAGGTCAGGATCCGAGTGGTCCTTCGCCCAAGTTTCAGTTATAAAAAGGCAGTCCAAATTAAGTGTTTTGATGGTAAGTGCAATTTCAGTTTTGTGCGTGATCATGGAGCGAGCGTTAATCAATGCTCCCTTAAAAGCGGTGGGTCCACAGCCACCCAGGGGTTTGTGCTTGTGAGTCTTTCCTACTCCTGGCCCCAGGGACCTTACCATGTGACCCAAAATGGAGGCCGACCATTAATGGGGCAGAAGTTACTTTCCCAGCAATGATCTGCCTTCCCTGTGACAAGATGAATCCCAACTGCACACCCCCTGTGCAGAGATTTGGGACGCAGCTCAAGAAGGTGCGACCTCGAGTAAGCTATATTCTGGGACTTATTGTTGTCAGAGACAAAACGGGCAGCATGCCTGGCCCCTGGCGCTGTCCAGGCATGGATGGGCACAGACAGGCTTGCATTTGGTGTGCCTTTGGCTCGCCAGCGGCATGTCCGCTGCGCGCTCTTGGATGCATCTAATTAATATGCCCCCACGTCCGGAACTGGAAGTGCGAACAGGAAGAGTGAAAATGAGCTGGACTGCTAACTGCTATGATGGCAGCCAGCTGAAAGGACAGGAGTGAGTAGAAATGAAGAACTCTTTCCGCTCAAAGAGGGGAGCCACGCGGCGGACCAAAGAGGCCGAGAGAAGAGGTGAGTAGAAGCTGAGAGTGCTCACCGGAACACTCTCACAAGGTAAAAGAGAATTAAAAACTGCAGAATGTGTAAAGTGATCAGTTAAAACCAAGGCTAGGTTAAAAATAGGCATTGTGCAAGACGCAGGCTGAAAGAGAATGGTGCGTGCCTTACTTCTTAGAGTGTCCGCAGCACGCTTGGGAATACATCTAATTAATATGCCCCCCGTGTCCTGAACCGGAAGAGCAAAAACGAGCTGAACCGCTAACCGCTATGTTGGCGGCCAGCTCAAAGGACAGGAGAGAGTAGAACTGAAGAACTCTTTCCGTTCAAACAGGGGAGCCACGCGGCGGATTGAAGAGTCCGAGAGAACATGCTCATGTTCTTAAATTGCCTTTCTCCCTAAACATGGTAACATTTAACACACATTCATTTCTGTGTACATGCAGAATAACACCTTGAACATTCTGTACAAGGGCTAAGTTCATCATGCAAAATGTTGTTACTTGTTTTGGCCGTTCTGCAACCGAGCTATCACAATAGCTGGGTTTTATATCATAGGAATGGTTGTGAGCCTCAATGCTTTCACGGTGAACTACATGTACAGAAAATAGAGATTAGTCTGAAATTCAGACATACTTTTAGAAGCACTAAACTATGGTACTACTATCTACATATGAGTAATACTGACACAGTAAAAACCATATTAATGTTGTTATGTGACACCTGGAATTTAGGAGTGCAGAATATGTGTATGCTGGCAGTCTACATTAACAGTCAGATATAAGGAGGTAAAAACACACCTACACAGCCAATACAAGCTATATCGATAATGTCTCAAAAAAACGTAGTATATCTTTTCTCTTCACAGGTACTTCCAAAATATGGCAAGTACACCAATTTTGACCTGGATGAATAAGCTTACCTTTGCATGCCACGCATTTTCTGCAACATCATTACAGAGGTACGCCACTGGGGGAACCAATTTCACTTTCTTTGCCCTGAGGAATGCCTCAGACCTATGTTAGGCCAATAGTGTAGGGCAGAAATATGTCGGCTTTTTAAACACTAGAGTCATAGGACCACAACATCCTGCTTGCCATTTGAATTTACAGTTTTAATCTACTCATCCCCTCATGAATAAAGGGATACCTTGGGGTGGATGAGGAATTGTACTCAGTACTATAGCGCCCCCCCCCCCAAAAAACAATACATTCTTCAAAGAGCTTCCTAGAATACGGTCGACCCCAACCTGACCTTTACGAGTCAGGGTGAACCAGATGATGAAGCATGCCACTACTAGAGTGGGTAAGCATTGCATAAAAAAGGTTTTCCTTTTTCCCACCACTGACTGCGGTGGACTAGAGGTGTAATTTAATCTCCTTACCACACTGCCTCCTTAGAGGAGGATACCAAATAGGTCATTGAATATTTAATAGGGAGTACTTATCCCCGTACCTTTCATATACGAAAAGACCTCTCTAGCCTTCTGGGTCCAGGAGTCCCACTCCTGCTCCTAAGTGTTTAAGGACCATGTCTGATTCCACATATTCATATGGCTGAAGACGCAGCAACTAATATACTAGTGAACGCAGCCATGCGGGTACACAAATGCTGCTACAAGATGGACTGCCCTTCATGGGTGACAAAGTTACTTTCGCAGTTGAGGCCCGTGATGCATTTAGGACATAGGTGTTCTATTCATGGGTTAGATTTCCAGCCACAGAAGCACAAACACAACAGTCTCAAGCATACACTGAGACTGCATAGCTTTTGAAGCTCTAGAAATACCACTAACTGACCAAGGACACCAACATTGGTTTGGAAGTACCCTACCACATATGCACAACAATTGTAGACTAGGTACCATCAGCGATGAGGGAGCAATGTGGCCAGTCATAGCCAGTTAGACACCGTAGCCAGATATTGAAAATCTGACAGCTCCAGGCCTAAGTATGTTAAATACAGATCTGGTTAAAATATAGAGATGTTTAACACAACTTGTCTTGCGCACAATGACAATGAATCCTGCATAGGTTGTTCAAGCTGCACATCCACAACTGAGTATACCTGGAAGTAGTCCAATGACTATCAACCCAGTAAAATTCTCATCAGACGTGAGTAAATTCAGTTCTGGATTGCACAAAAAACGAATCAACTTGAAGCATGGTTTTCCCATATGGAACTCAAGTAAAACATAGACTCTCATGATATGCTTACCAGTGGGGATGGGGATGGCTTTACTGGTTGAAGACTGCTCCACTTGAGGTACAGTCTTTGCTGCAGTATATACCAGAACACACGATACACCCTCATTATATGTTTTGACTGAAGTGCTTAAACTGTTCCAAAATTAGTACGGGCAGCACCTGCCCTGGATTTGGGGATGAAACTGATGGGCAACTTTGAGACGGTATCCACCATAAAGTTAAGTTAATTAAAGGGGAGGCAGCAGCGTTGGCTATTCGCCAGCAACTCACAAATGTGGCTCAGGGAGAACAGGAGCATGAATTACCTAAAATTATTAGAAAACCTATGCATCAATATGTAGGGATAATTTGGGAGCCAGACTAGTAAACTACAAATTAAGAGTAATTGTTCAAAGGATAACTCAAAGCAAGCACCCAAATCTTCGAAGAAGTGGGATAATTCAAAAAAGAAAAAAAACTACGTCACGGATGGATCTACTCAACAGGAGTCCACTGAAAAGCACTATAATTTGCATAACCTTGATAATATTAAAATGCCTGACAGGTATCAGGATACTGATACATGTTCATCTCATTCCATTCAGGAATCATCTGAAAAACGTTCGGAGAGAGGTGGATGTTCAGAGCACAGATCAGAGGAGTATATGAAACCGAAGAAGGACTCACAATGCTCCTCTGACTTTATAATTAAAAAGCAAGACAAACTTAAACAGTCCAAGCCTCAATTCAAAAAGCAGAAAGTGGCTGGCCATAAAATCAAGCATACTATGGATATTGAGGACACTGCTTTTGAGAGGGGGTGGGCTCTGAGCATACTGGACAGTGCAGCAGAAGTCACGATAGTTCGTTGGAGCTTGATGGATTGTCTGGCGACAGTAGCATTGAGTGACTATTTCCAGGTGAAAGAAGAAAATATCTTGAATATCATAAAGTGCATGTATATGGTCTATCCGAGACCGGTAAGTAACGGCACCCAGGTAAATCGGTGCTCACCTTACATTTGTCTCGACTTGTGTGAGATTAAAGAAGAGTATATATATATATATATATACATCACCAGGAATCGCCTCCTCCAACGCGCACCGTCAAAGCGCAGAGACGAACACGGACCCAAAGTAAGTGCTGAAAGTCTTTATTTACGGACAAGAACTTTGCACAGCCGCCATGACGCGTTTCGGCCTACAGGAGGCCTTGATCACATGACGCTGCTGTCAGAAGCCTGGCCTTTTAAAGTGCAAGTGCATATCAATTTCAATGACGTCATAACAATGGACATGGAAAACAGCTTGGGGATAACGCTGTAGGACAAGTTAACATGTCAAAATGCCTACATAAAAAAACATGTGTTTTCATGGTTTAGAATAATCCATATTATGCCTGTAAAATACACATAATTTCGGGATCAAGCAGATTTCACATTAGAATGCATAATTGTTCCCCTGCTGTTCAAAATTAAGCGGGGCAACCTGCTAAAGTGTCTGGTTAAATCCAGTGCCGAATAACCCGCATCTTGCCCCCAGGTTAACCTGACTGATCATCAAGGTAATCCAAAGATTGTAACGTCCACTGTACCTCTAGTCACACACCAAAGATATCCATGTTAAAACTTTTTTGTGCAAAAGGGTGTAAATAAAATATAAAAGAGGAAGCAAAAACATAAACCAAAACTGTAAAGTAAAAGAGAAGACAATTCATCCTGAGTAGTTATCAGTCACATCATAATAGTTCATTCATTATATTTTTTCTAATCATTCTGCTTATAGGAGAAACCTGTGCCCCACTGTCTAGTTGATAAATGACAGGAAGATTCATAAATTAATCAGAAAACAGCAAGAACATACAGTACATGCGGACATTCAGAGCCAAGTAAAGAAGTCCTCACTCGAGTTCAATCCATTGGGGACCTTGGAGTCAAGCTCCAAAATATACCTGGTCTCTAGCTTTCTAAGAGAGGCTTCCCTATCACCACCCCGCCTAGGTGGAGGCACTGCATCTATGACAAAATAGCACAGATGTTCCAGGCTGCTTTTGTGCTTGTCACTGAAGTGCCTAGCCACCGGATAAGAAGCATCTTGATTGGTGATAGCTCTCATGTGCTGGAGTATACGCTTGTGAGCCTGCAACTTGGTGCTCCCAACATATTGCAGGCCACAGGTACACTCCAGCACATAGACTGCAAAGTCTGTCTTGCATGTAAGTTTCTTGTTGATCTTACAGGGGGTACTGGAGAAAGGGGATATATAGGAGGTTGTGCTCTTCCCAAGAACACACGCCTTACAAGAGGAGCATTTAATGAACCCCTTGCTGGCCTGTAGCCAATTACTGGTATTGCTGCTCAATTCCGGACTACTTTTGACCAGCATATCGCTCATCGAGCGGGCCTTGCGAAAGGTTATGGCGGGAGAATTGGACATGTCATTGCCAATAACCGGGTCCTGTCGAATCAGGGACCAGTTCTTATTGAAAATTCTACGCAAGTTAGAATGCTGGCGACTAAAAGTAAGAATCAGTCTTGGTACATCATTCTGTACAGAAGGAAGGCTAGGAATAGCTACAACCTTAGTGGGACTCAAAATCTGATCTCTAGCCAGAGATCTAGTGCGAAAAATGGCCTTATCAATAATTGCCGGGGCATAGCCCCTTGCCAGAAATCTAAGCCTACTCTGCTCCTGTGCTTCCCAACAATGTAGATCCGTACTGCAGATGCGCCTTATACGCAGCATCTCCCCATAGGGAATACTGCGTATCAGATGACTAGGGTGGTGACTAAAAGCATGCAGTACGGTGTTCCCTGCAGTCGCTTTTCGGAACAATTTGGTTTGAAGCTTGCCCTCCAAAACAAAAACCTCAACATCCAGAAAATTCACATGTTCCTGGTTTATCTCAGCTGTAAATTGTAAATTTAACTGGTTAATATTGATGGCCTGAATGAAATCAGAGGCTGCTGTCTTTGACCCCCTCCAGATGACAAAAAGGTCATCTATATAACGATGCCAGGCAATGATGTTGTTTGCCATGACATCGCTATAATCATTGCGGAGGACTTGCTCCTCCCACATGCCCATGTGTAAACACGCGTAGCTTGGGGAGAAGCAAGCCCCCATTGCCACGCCTCTTAATTGTTGGAACACTGTGTTCTGGAATAGAAAAAAGTTGTTGTTAAGGCAGATGGTGATCATGGCTAGAATCATCTTACAATGGTCCATCATGTACATAGGTTCTGTTCTTAAAAAGTATTCCACTGCCTTAATCCCATCCTGATGCTGAATGCTCGTGTACAACGCAACAACGTCAAGAGTGATTAGCCAGTAATCTTCATGCCACTCCATGCCTTTTATCCTCCTCAAAAAGTCATTGGTGTCCTGTATGTAGGAAGAGAGACCCCTCACATGTTTTTGTAGAAAGAAGTCTATGTACAATGATGTTTTCTCCAAGATGCTGCCCCTGGCCGAAATGATTGGCCTCCCTGGGGGTTTAGCTAGGTTTTTATGTACCTTGGGGATAATGTAGAAGACTGGCATCACCGGGTGGTTTACTTTCAAGAATTTGAATTCGTCTGAACTCAAAAGACCTGCGCTTTTCCATGCCAGCAATTTGTTAAAGAAATCACCCCACGCCGCTTTTACTACTTTCCATTCACTCCTTTTGTAGCATGACCTGTCATTCAGGTGGAACAGGGCTTCTTCCACATACATTTGTCTGGGCCATAAGACAACATTGCCTCCCTTGTCCGATTGACGCACAATTATGTTGTCGTCTCCTTGGATCTTTTTCATCAAGTTACCATAGCCCTGATTCCAATGTAGTTGATTTCGCCGTGTTTTCTTGACGGTTTTGCACAAGGTTTTTAACTGGCTGGTCACCATTTCATTGTAGACCTCGATGTTATCGTGAACCATGACAGGACTGAAGGTGGACTTAGGTTTGAATGGAGTTGTGCCTGGTGTGTTGGTGATGGGAGCAACCTCGCTGATGGTGGAATCGCCCGTGTGGCCCTCTTCGTGCAGTAATTGAAGATCTCTGAGGAGATTAAAATCGCCCACGGTCCCCACCGGAGAACCTAAAGCTCCAGACAAAGTTTGTCCCTGTTTTGCTCTCATTTTATCCTTGTTCAGCTCAAAGAACTTCCTAAGTTTGAGCTTGCGCACGAACTTGTAAGTATCTATGCGAGTTTGTGCATAGTTAAAATCGTCAGCTGGACAAAAAGAGAGTCCAAGGGCCAGAGTCTTCTCCTCATTGACACTTAATTTCATGTTAGTGAGATTAATTACTGCATGTGGTTCAATTGGCGTGTTTAACGTTTGCGAGTCCACCGCTTCTGGCCCCTCTTGCTGCCCTGAGCCCTTTGACCGCTGCTTGATCCTGTGTTGTTGCCTACGTTGCCTTCGCTTGATGTTGTTCCTTCTGTTCCTCTCACATTTGGTGCGCGAGGTCTTAACGTTTGGCGCCTGTCCTGTCTTAGGCAATCGACCTCCTGTGCAGGAGTGAGCCTTGTAAACCCCAGGTCTTTAATCGTGGAAGTTAACTCATTTTCTGATTCACTGCCCGGGACCGAACTTAAATCGGAAATGGAGGATGAGGAATGGCCCCCAGTTTTGTTGATCGCTGCACCTGCAGCCGTCTGGCCTGCTTTTTGTTTAAGGGTAGCGTATTTTCGTGCAAACGTGAATATTTGCCCGTTCTGATAATCGATCTTATCCCTTTGGAACTTAAAAGCTTTCCGTTTCCTGATTGACTCCTCCTCCCTGGACAGCCGAACCACCATTTCCTCACGAAGCTTTTTCTCGGTGTCAGAGGGTCCAAGTTTGCTTATTTGCTCATTTAGCTCGTCGATTGTAGATTGTATTTTCAAACGGTCACTGTCCGCATATCTGACCAGGATTTTCATTAGGTTTGCCGATGATTGTAAATTGCATTCAGCCCATTCAACCAACATTTGAGGGTCCGGGTTTTCATAACTGGGTGCCAGCATGATGCGTAACCCACGCGGTATGCGTCCCACTTCTAGATACCGTGACAGGGATCGATGCTCCCACCATTTGGAGGTCTCTACATGCATCGCTTTCTCCAGTTTTTTGAAAAGATCTTTCAAATCTGCATTTCCCGCCCTGGGAATCTCCTGAGAACCTGATGGTTCCGAAACTAACACTGGCGAATCATCGAACATAGCTGATGCCGCTTCCTCGCGGCTTCTTGCAGCGCCGGCGGCCATTGTAACAAGTTCTTAAATATGATCCGATACACTGAACCCACAACCGATAGAACTACGCCGAATGGCAAAATTCACAGGGGTGGGTATGCACGCTTCTTCACCGGTAACTTATGCCGATTCGCCTACCTCAGCAGTTTTCACAGCCGCGTGCACTCTAAGCAGGCTGACCTCGGGCTTTCGGCAGGTGTAGTATTCGGCTGACCGGGGGCTCTCGCGTCTGCTCCAAGCCGGAGCTCCTCGAACTTCCGGAAACCCAGAAGGATACTTCCTTTCGCTCGGCCCAAATTCGAAGAAGGGGTCCGTGGCACTCCGTGGAAGTTGATCGGAGAAAATTATATCACCAGGAATCGCCTCCTCCAACGCGCACCGTCAAAGCGCAGAGACGAACACGGACCCAAAGTAAGTGCTGAAAGTCTTTATTTACGGACAAGAACTTTGCACAGCCGCCATGACGCGTTTCGGCCTACAGGAGGCCTTGATCACATGACGCTGCTGTCAGAAGCCTGGCCTTTTAAAGTGCAAGTGCATATCAATTTCAATGACGTCATAACAATGGACATGGAAAACAGCTTGGGGATAACGCTGTAGGACAAGTTAACATGTCAAAATGCCTACATAAAAAAACATGTGTTTTCATGGTTTAGAATAATCCATATACATATATATATATACATACGCTCCTGCTTGGTGTTCGTGATCATGTAAAGTCCGAGACAAATGTAAAGTGAGCACCGATTTACCTTGGTGCCGTTACTTACTGGTCTTGGATAGACCATATACATTCACTTTATGATATTCAAGATATTCCCTCCTTTAGTTTGGTGAAGCATTTTGTTTGGGAAGATGAGGAAATATCTTCTGTAAAGACTTCTCACTCCTTAAGTTTTGGTGTCTTTCCAGGTGGAAACACCGGATACAAGAGTAAGTGTCCCGCATAGATTATCCAAAATGCCAATCCAAATGGAGGAGGACCTATCACGATACATTAATGTTCTCTTTTGGGAGAACTTGTAATTCAGCTATGTCATTCTGGTGGAAAGGGATTGGCCACCAGAGATTGTCATGGACTGCCCCAAGAGAGAAACAGATAATTTTGTTAAACATTCATACGCCAAGGAGTGGGCCTTAGCGCAAGCTCCTGCATTATACTGAAACCAAGTGGGGTGGGATGACGGTTCCCCATATCACATCATACCAGTGAGGTAAAGCCCACAACCACAAAGACAGTAATGCATTAAACATGAGGCTAAAAAACAAGCTAGAGAAATACTCTCACAACTTGAATATCAAGCTGTTATAGAAAGTTGCACCTCCCAAAGAATAATACTTTGATTCCAGTAAAGTAACCGGGCCATTCATATCCCCTAGTATTAGATTACAAACACTCAAACACTGCTAAACGCATATTCGTTGTACAGAACACAATAGTGCGGAAAAAATACAAAACCACATTAGACATTTCAAATGGATTTTTCTACTAAAACATAGCCACTGAAAGCAGGTATGTGACCGCATTAATTGTTCTAAGTTTCAAAAACAGTTCTGTCGATTGCCCCATGGGTATAAAAACAGCCCGGAGGTGTTTTCAAGCCCAGTTACAGAACTTTTCCAAGAATTTGATGGCCAGGCATTGTACTACGTCAATGACATATATCTGACAGATGTTGACCTTTAAACTCACTTGCCTAGAGTAGATCACATAGTTTTGGGATTTGCTCACATGAACTACATATTCAATTTAAAAAAAATAAAAAATAGCCTGCTTGAGTGTCCAATTCTTAACATACGGATAGTCAAGTGAAGGCAGAAGCGTGGTGACACATTTCCTTGACAAGTGTGCGCTTCTACAACACATTGAATAAACTCCAATCAGTATTGGGCTATCTGAACTTTGGCAGAACATACATTTCAGACTATGCATAGCGCGTAAAACCGTTCTACGACTTGGGTCATCCAGGTTTTTCAAGTACACATTGTACAACAGAACACACACAAATTTTACGTTCAGTACAAGATGACATGCTAGCCTCTAAACACTTATACACACATGTAATCACAACCAACCTGGTGATCCGTATAATTGTGGGTGCATCAGGGTACACCTATGTCACATTCAACGAAGGAGGCACTGTATCAATTGCATATATATCAAATTTCTACACCTATGCAGAAATGAGTTTTGCATTGACAGAAAAGATTTTAACAGCGGTTCAAACTGCTGAAGTGAGAGAAAGATCTTTGGCTCAGGGGAAGCATATCATTGTTAAGACTCTGGTTCCAACCTTAGAGGCTGTTACAATGGCCAGTGTTCCAAATGAGCAAGCTTTACATCATGATGGATATAGTAGGCAAAATCTTTTGCAGCAATGGATGTATACTACTAGTTTGAATCTACACTACAAACACAAGCATATCTGCAATATGAAAGCAAATATCCACTGCCTAATGAAGTCATGCCTTTAGATCAGTATGATTACATCATCTATACTGATGGTTCAGCACAGTCTGTCATAGGGACAAAGCACTAAAACTCTGCAGTGTGTGCCGCTGCAAAGGGTAGAATGTTTGTTTCCTAAAAAGGGGAGTGATTCAGATAAGGACTCTGGAGGCTGGAATGAAAATAAAGTTTCTAAAGAAATGTGCCTCCTTAATGGTCTAGGAGCCACATTTCTATAGAGACGCAAAGGGTAGAATGGCAGAGTGAGAATTCTGCTCTCACAAAACCTACACTCAGTTACTAGGTGACTGCCCAGCACAGCGGGTTGAACTTAGAGCTCTAATTCTGGCACTTGAGAATACCGGATTCCCCACACTTATAGTAACAATTCATATTATAGTGTCCAGTTTTACGAGTACTTACATTTTTTGAGCCAGAATGAATTCAGAGATTCCAAAGGGTACGCTATATCACACAAGCTGCTTTGGGGACAGGTGGCAAATCTCAAAGAGTACTCAAAGGGTTCTCATGTCATATATACACTGAGTCATCAGCGTGTAGGAATACACGTTTTAGGGAATTCCTTGGCTGATGAAACTGCAAAAGTAACAGTGCAAACTGCTGCAGTTGCTGCAATTATCATTCAAATACGAGGATAGATCGAGACATCATGGTGACTGTCAATGCTATGCGTGATGGCACCCACTTGCTGAAAGGCTTTCCAACAAAGTACTTATACCAGTTAAGTGTGCAAAACACTCCATTTGCTCAAATTCCCGGACTGCGGGATTAAGTGATACCCAATTCAGATTGCAGATTATGGTTAATCCTAGCAGCACTTGAGGGTCTAGCATCTGCTCACGCAGTGGTGGCAGCTACAGTCTCAATATTGCAGCAACGCTATTGGTGGCCAGGTCTATAGAAACAGACTAAGGATTTTGTCCTTAAATGTGACATCTGCCAGTAGATGAAGGTTTCCACCATGTGCACCACAGACACCTCTATTGATCTCAGACAAGCCTCTCGCTTGTGCTTATTTGGACCTCTGCGGCCCTTTACAATCAGATGGGGCTTACAAATACATCTTGGTAGCAGTGGATTCCTTCTATCGATTCCTATGGGTTTGACCACAGAAACCAGCTGATGCCAGAACTGTTATAAAAGATTTGCATGTCTTTATCGGGACTTAGGCAGTAGCCACATTCCAGCCAGTCCAGGGTCCGACGTTTGCCTCATGGGCTTACAGAGACACCATGAGAATATTGGGTATGACTGAGTGGTACTCTTCCTCTTATCATCTAGAGGGAAATGCGGTAGTGGAGAGAAAGAACAGGGGCTTAAAGCAGTCTTTAGCAGCTAGGGTATTAGATGCTGGTCCCAATTGGGTCCATCACCTGTATGGGGTCCAGCGAACCCTAAATAACCTGCGTAGAAAATCCCCGAATGGTTGTACTCCCTATGAGATTCTGTTTGGGGTTAAGATGTGGCTTCCAGAACTCAACAGTCCCAGTACAGTGGCGACAGAAACGCCATTTGACATCAATTAATGTTTGGATGTTTTACAGGATATGAACAACTTTCAAGAAGCTCCACTGGAAAAGTGAAGGACACACCAGCAAGTCTTGGTTGGATTGCACAGATAGGGGATCTTGTTCGGGAGAAGATAGTGGACAAAAAGTAATTCGGGCCATCCTACAGAGCACCTGTACTGTCCTGGAAGTTGAAGGTACCAGAACTGTACTTCTACCGCCCTTTGCTGACTGCAAAAATAAAAGATTTGTGTCAATAGATCTCATCAAACCACATTATGTGGCTGATTCTACATAGTAGGCCAACGCAGCCCCTGGGTAGTCACTAGTCTATAGGAAGTCCCGATGGAAGCTTTGATCAGCGATGATGCTTCATCTCCCCGGCTGGGGACAGCTAACATTGAAGTTTCACTTCTTCTAGTTACATCAATAACCTCCTTAAAAACAACATGCACTGGGATACAGATTTCAATTCGCCAAACAAACAAAGATGGTATCTATACAAACATACCACCAGTAGAATCAACTCCGAATTGTATGCAGCCTCCAGAGCTGCCTAAAATAGATCGAAGAGCCTGCGGCTACTTCATCGACTTTGATGACTTCTCTTCAGATTCATCTGACCCACCACCACTACCGCCCAAGGTAGACTGCATAAATCCTAGATTTGTCTGAAAAAGACATACTTTATCCCTCTCTCTCTCTCTCTCTCTCTATATATATATATATATATATATATATATATATATATATATATATATTCACTGAAAAAACCATAGGTTTTACACATGTTATAGTTAGCTGGACATTTTACTGATAAAAAACCATTGAAATTCCCCCGTTATAGTTAGTGCAGGCAACTATAACTCACGCGACCGCAATCCTCTGCTGATGACATATGTGTCTTTATGAAAAAAAAATATTTGCAATATATGTATAGCTAAAATTTAATGGAAGAAGACATGGGCAAATAAGTGTCTAAATACAGTATTAGCATCAGCAGAGGATTGCGGTCGCGTGAGTTATAGTTGCCTGCACTAACTATAACGGGGGAATTTCAATGGTTTTTTATCAGTAAAATGTCCAGCTAACTATAACATGTGTAAAACCTATGGTTTTTTCAGTGAATTTGCAAGGTTTTTTAAATGCTAATTCCTAACTATAACGTGTGTGAAACCTATGGTTTTTTCAGTGAATTTGTACGTTTTTTTAAATGCTAAGTTACTTTACGCCGTTCGTGGCGTGCGCGCCCACTTAACGCAGTTCGTTCCGTGCGCGCGCGGTGCGCTTCGCGCACCGCGCGCCCACTTTACGCAGTTAGTGCCGTGCACGCACGGTGGGCACGCGGTGCGCTACGCGCACCGCGTGCCCACGTTACGCTGGATGGGCCATGTACGCACGATGCGCTTCGCGCACCGTCCGCACACGGAGGACATATTATGCGCTTCGTTGTGAAAGGTAATCTATTATTTGTTCCTTGGATGTAATATGCCATGCACAAAAGATGCCCTGCAGGCACCTTTGGCACACGGGGGTGGGAAAGTGTGGATAATTTTTTTGTAATATTAGATTTTTACCGTACGCGTACGGTAAGCGTAATCGGCGTTTTTTCGAAAAAAATTAAAATTGAATTTTTTGCCTTGGGGGTTCTATTAGGACACCTTGATCAAGGCTAGGTGGTTAGGAGCTGTCTAACATGCCCCTTTATATGTTTTCAACCTTTGTTTTTCCTCCCCCCCTCAGAGTGCGAGAGAGAAAATGGCGGCCGCCGCTTCCTGGTTTCGACCGATTCGAATGTTTACTAAGCTGTAACAGCCAATCAGAATCGCGCTCGCGCACGGCACCGTACGCGTACGGTAAGCTTACCGTAAGCGCACGGTAAGCGCACCGTAAGCTGCCACAGATATATATATTGATTTAAATGCTATTTTCTCAGGAACTACTGAACAGATTTACACCAGACCTACAAAAGGCACTTCCTTGACCTGTAGACTACCTCTCTGCCAAATTTCAAGTAACTCTGTTCAGCCGTTCGGGCTGTAGCTGTGTCTAAAGGTCCTACGGAAAAATGCATGGGAAAAACGCGTTTTGGGACCCCCCTTTTTTCTCAGCCCCTGCTTGACGAATCCCCCCGAGACTTTCAGGGTAGGAGCGGAGCGTAGCGCCCCATTAGTTTTGAAAATTTCGCGAGGATTTGTCGACCGGCGCCAAAGTTATTCCAAATAGAATGTTGCGGTTTTCCTATGGAAACAGGGTCCTAACTATAACTACCTACTGGCGACCGCCAGTAGGTAATATATATATATTCACTGAAAAAACCATAGGTTTCAGGGGCGTTATAGTTAGCTGGACTTTTCACTCGTACAAAACCATAGAAATTCCCCCGTTATAGTTAGTTCAGCTAACTATAACTCGCGCGCCCGCAATGCACTGCTGATGACGTCACATATTACATCACTCATGACATGGTCAGTGACATCACTCATGACATCACTGATGACATCTCAAATGACATCACTGATGACATCACTGATGACATCATCCAGTGAATGTGTGTTTTTCTGAAAATTACATATGTTTTATATATGTATATCTCAAGGTCGATGGAAGAATAAATGGGTATATAAGTGTCTAAATGGATGATTTGTTTTTGAAAAATTGATTGTATAACTGACTGATTAAGTGTATCTTAGTGAATACATGGCTTAGTGAGTAATGTTTAAATATGTAAATATCTGTATCAGTCTCTCACTTTGTGTATAAGTGGCTGCATGGGTTGGTGAGTAGCTACATGAGTGTCTATATAGGTTATTAGTTGGTTTTTTGAGTATCAGTATAAGTGTCTGATGTCTGTATGGTTTGGTGGGGGGTATTACGTAGTGCATAGGTGCATGAATGAGTGACTCACTGTTTGTATGTGTTGAAGACAGCATGTGTGCAGGACTGTATGGGTGGATGAGTGTGTGCATGGGTGTGTTAGTGAGTGAATAACTGTCTCAATAGTGTCTCTATGAGTAACTACATATGTTTTAAACTAGTATATGTGACTATTGGTGTATATAAGTGAGCATATGTGAGAGTGAGAGATTGAAAGAGTTCCTGTATGAATAAGTATGTGTTTCTATAAGTGATTGTTAAAAAGACTAAGTATGTGTAAGTTTCTGTAGAAGTAAGTGAGGTGGTGTGTGTATAACTGTATATGCAGGTAAACAGATGTTTGATTCTTTATTAGCATGAGTGACTATGTGTGTGAGTAACTTTATGGATGAGCGGCGTTGTGTAACAGGATGTATAGGTGTATGAGTACATATGATGAGTGAGTACACGTATGAGTGACTGTAGAGGACTGTTGGTGAATGAGTGGATGTGGATGTGGATCTTACAATTACTGAATAGGTTGTTGTAACTGGTATTGGTATGTCCATTGTTTTGAAATTTTTAGTTTCTATTTTTGAATGTGTGTATCAAAGGTTATATTAGGGGGAGAGGAGGTCTGCCACTCTATCACAAGGATGATGTCATCAGTGATGTCATCAGTGATGTCATGAGTGATGTCACTGACCATGTCATGAGTGATGTAATATGTGACGTCATCAGCAGTGCATTGCGGGGGCGCCAGTTATAGTTAGCTGAACTAACTATAACGGGGGAATTTCTATGGTTTTGTACGAGTGAAAAATCCAGCTAACTATAACGCCCGTGAAACCTATGGTTTTTTCAGTGAATTTCTAAGGTTTTTTAAATGCTAATTCCTATCTATAACGTGCCTGAAACCTATGTTTTTTTCAGTGAATTTCAAAGATTTTTTAAATGCTAATTTCTAGCTATGCCTACAGAGATAGGACATGTGAAGAAAGAAGGAAAAACGCACAGAAAGAAAAAAAAGAAATGCAGAAAGAAGCAACAGAAGTCCTCAAAGACGAAGAAAAGTGCAGGAAGAAGTATAACGTGCAGAAAGAACAAACAGAAGAGCAGAAACAAGCCTTGTTGCAAAATCATCCTGTACCCTCAACTTTTCAGACGGATACTGGTGGTAACTGAGTCTGACTAACCAGTCCTAGAGCCAGTGCTATGTTAAAAGACACTCAGAATACAGTGAAAACACCTACATACACTAGGGCACACTATGTGTTGGGGTCCCCCTGTGATTAGCATGACCTTCTCTGTAAGCCCCTAGTATATAATAGGGCAGGGGATTAAAACTACCTCTTAAAACGCACCACAGGGCGTGTTTGAACACTTCACCTCATGCCCCGTCCCCTCCCTTCCCTACTGTGTAAACACGCCCTGTAGCCGTTTTAAGTTGGGAGATTAAGTCCCCTTGAATCCTGAGGGTCCCTAGGGTCCAACTAGACCACTAGGTACCTCCAGTAAGCGCCACAGAGCTGCGTTGCAGAGAGGTGTAAAAAGTGGCACGGCCTGCACCACCTCTCTGCAACGCAGAGCAGTGGTGCTTACTGGAAGCACCTGATGGGCTAGTTGGACCCCAGGGTCCCTCAGGATTGAAAGTGAATTATTTCCCCAACTTAAAAACGTGCCACAGGGCCTGTGGGCGTTCTGAGTTGAGAAATTAAGTCCCCTTGAATCCTAAGGGTCCCTAGGGTCAAACTAGCCCACTAGGTACCTCCAGTAAGCGCCACAGAGCTGCGTTGCATGGAGGTGTAAAAAGGGGCGTGGCCTCAGAACACCTGTCTGCAACGCAGCTCCCTGGCGCATACTGGAGATACCTGTTGGGCTAGTTGGCCCTCAGGGACCCTCAGTTTTGAAGGGGAATTAATTCCTCAACTTACAACTGGCCAGGGGGCGCGTTTGCAGAGTGCTGCAAGGAGGGGGCTTGGCCTCCGGCGCGATGCCGGTCTTTTATTTATTTGTTTTTAAGAAGGAGGGCTGTGTGGCCCCCTTTCTTTTTCTAATTTATTAGCCCTGGGGACCCCATCCCCCAGGGCCTGCACCCTAATTTTTTTTGTTGAAAAAAATTAATTTGGCCCTCCCAAGGCCTTAATCGGCCCCGGGGACCCCAACCCCCAGGTCATGGCCTTTTTTAAAAAATGTTATTCTTTAGGAGGGGGGCTGTGTTGCCCCCCTCCTCAGGCCACTTATGGCCCCAGGGACCCCATCCACCGGGGCCGGCCTTTGTTTTTTATTTAAAAAAAAATATATACATTTTTAGAAACACCTAGGACATGCTGGACAAACCGTATGTACCTATCACCATGACAATTTGCGTGATATTCATTAAAAGGCGACTATGCATACAATGAATCCACGTAGAATGTATTCACACCGCTAGTGAAGCTCTGACATGTCTGACACCCTACCGTGCCTAATCCCGACGCCCCCGCTGGTGGGTACTCTCCAAGTAGACACCCTTGTCGTTTATTTATACAAACATGGGTAGCTATTGACGGGCACATTTAATACACATGCACACCAAGCCATTCAAAGGGGATTCGACAAAAATTCGACCAAACTATGCAAGAAACCCCCTCACGGTTAATAAAACACACATCCACCGCCGGATGTGTAATACTTTTTATTTTACTCTCTGGAAAGGAGACAAAACTCACTTGAGAGTCATAGCGTGCTCCTGGCTGAGCCCAATGCTGTGTTACACCCACCAGTGCCCGCCGAGTGCCACACACCTCTGTGTTGTATTCCACCAGCTAGTGCGTATGCTATGACACTCTCTAGCCAATGTGCACTGTAACACCACCCCGTGAATATGTCATGCCACACTTGCCTTCGCACGGGTTATATTGCCCCATCTAACGTGCCTTCCTCGATGCCTATGTTATAAAGCACAGCGCTATGCCATACATATTACAATCTGGGATCCATATCTTTGTCACAGTGCATATGCAATGTTACACTACCCAGCACATATTTTATAATACAACTTTAGAGACTACTTAGGTTACACAACACTGCCCTGTGCATATTACACTCCAAGGCGCATATCACATAGCAAGCGCTAGTGCCTGTGCTATCTCGCGCTCTCCAATGAATCTGTCATTGCGCACAATGTATTGCATATTATATTTCACGCCCCGGTTCATCTTATATCACACTTTTTGGTGCATAGTTTATACCATATACTATATCTAGTTTTCATTTTCAATCGTGCTCTCAGGACTATATTCTATATAACACTGTGTCCACCTACCCTTTTCACGGGCATTACATTTTGCGATGGGGGGTGGAGGGTCAGGGGATGTTTCTGCCAAGTGAGCCCGGAGTCACAGTCCCAAACGTCCTCTTCTTCCTGAATAAAAGTGAGATTATGCTGCATACTTGTTCATATTTTAAGTAGTTCGCACAGACACACATTTTAAAAACAATAAAGTTCCTAATGCCCACCTTCTATGAACAGTTAGCTTGCTGCCCCATCCCCCTCCTCCCTATCCTCTGTTGTCTGAATCCATGGACTAGCCTCCTCCCTCCTGCCATGCCTGCTCCATCCTTTTTGCCCACCATGTTCCATGGACCTGCCACTCCTATCTACTCTGAGTGTTCTGTTGAGCTGCCACTCCCCTCCCACCTGCCTAGCATTGTCAGATGGCTGTAACCTGTCCCTGCCACCTCCACCCTGCCTGTCCACATGCCATGCCCCTATCCCCTTCCTCCTGTCCTCCATGGTCCATTTTACTGCCACACCCTTCTGCCCTCCCTGGTCTGTTGTGCTGCAACTGCTCCTCCTTCCGGCCCCGTGCGGTCTGTTGTGAGGCCCCTTCCCCTGAACTCTCTTGTCTGTGCCCAGGTCCTGACCCTCCCTTCTATCCTCCATGGTCCTTTGTGCATGCCCCTGCACCCTCCTTCTTGCCCATCATAGCCATTGTGCAGCCACTAACCCTCCTGCTTGCCTTGCATGGTCTTCTGTTCTGCCATGGCCCCTCCCACCTTCCCTGTGTGGTCAGCTAGCTGCTCCTGACCCCCTCCCACCTTCCCTCCATGGTCTGTGTGTATGTCATCATAGTCTCACTGTTGCTCTCCATGGTGTGTCTTGTTTCTAGTGCCCATCCTGCCTGACCTCCATGGTCATCTTGCTGCTCCTGCCCTGCCCCCTTGCCCCCAGCCCTCTGTTTCCATGTGCAGACCCCTATTCCCTCCCTCCTGGCTTGTCGGTTCCATTGTAATGCCCCTGATCCGTCCCTCCTGCCCTTTATGGTC
Source organism: Triturus cristatus (assembly GCF_964204655.1). Lineage (NCBI taxonomy): Eukaryota > Metazoa > Chordata > Amphibia > Caudata > Salamandridae > Triturus > Triturus cristatus. The sequence goes on along the minus strand of NC_140585.1, from coordinate 1,269,194,979 downwards.
TGTTATGCTGCAGCTTTCTCTCCTGTCTGTCCATTATGGTCAGCTAGCTACCATTGCCTCTTTCCCCTCTGTTGTCTGTTGTCCATGTGCATGGTCCTGTCCCCTCCCTATTGCTTTCTATGGATTGTTGTGCTGCACTCCCGTCCCGCATGCCCTGTGTGGTGTATTGTGCTGCTGCAAACCCTGATGCCTGCCCTGTAGGGTCAGTTTGGTGCACCTCTCAATGTCCCTCCTGTCCTCTGTTATCCGAGTCCAAGTCCCTACCCCAATTCCTCCTGCCTACCATGATCCAATGTACCATACTTGCGAACATTTTGAACTTGGTAAGAGGGAGATTTTGAAATAAAACTGGGGTATTGATTTTCCCCTTTGAGTTACATTGAAAAAGAGAAGATCGTAGACAGGAAACAGATCAAGTAAAGCCCATTTGAGCTTAAAAACATTGGACGTTTCCTGGCTGAAATGGGTCTGTTGGCATGTATGGTTGTATGACCACTGCCTCTTCCTTCTGCCCACAATGGTCTATTATATTGCCACAGCCTCTCTTGCCAGTCCTGTATTGTTGGTTTGTTGCCCCTGCCCCCCTTTCCACTGCCCTCCATAGTCTGTTGTGCTGCCACTGCCCTTCCTGCCTGCCTAGTGTGGTCAAATTGTTGCCTCTGCACTCTCCTACCTGCCTTCAATTTTCAGAGTCCGTGCCCCTGGCCTCTGCCTCTCAACAGTATCCCAATGAACAACTAGATTGCTAACATTCTATATTTATTACAAAAGTGTGGAATGCCTGACGTCATCTTAATGTAATTAAAACTGTAATGCCTAGAGCATTTCCTTTAGAAATTACATATATGAGAGGGTCTTATTTGCATCAAAATTATGGTTAGTGCTCTAAAAAACTAAAACGAGGGCATATTTTCTGAGTTATCAAATAGCAACAAAGAACTTTTAAATTATTTGTAATCTTAGTTTTTTTATCCAGTTGACCACTTGATTAAATGTTGCATCCAAGGGGAGAGGGTGTGGTGTTACTTCCAGAGCTGCAGACTTTGCAACTGGGGAACCAGGTTGGAGTTTCTGCATCAGCTCAACATTCTGTGATTCTGGTCAAATCACTTAATCTCCCCATGTCTACAACCAAAATGAATTTGATCTTGTGTGATGTAACCAATGTTCATGTAAAGCACTCCAATACCTGACAAGTCTGCACTATATAAGACTGCAAATACACAAAAAATAAGTGTTTTGCATACTTCTGTCATTGGGCTACATTTGGGCTACATCTGGGTGATATTTGGGCTACATTTGGGCTCTTTTGTCTCTGGTGGCCATTTTAGGAGATTTATTTGTTATGAAGTTTCCTAATTTCCTCATTTACTGCAGTCTCCTCAGTAGGAAATGCTTTAAGTTTTTTACTTTGATTCCATCAAGAAGGTATTCAGATATGTCACACATTTGCCATAAATTCTGAATGTTAGCACTCTAGTTGCTCATTAGATTACTGTAGTAAAGCTACTGCTCACCACGGAAGTTTGCTGCTGGTATTAGAAGTGCATGTTTCAGTCTGCATATCAGAATTTTTTAATGAAATAGAAGAGGATTTGAGAAGTCACTCAAAATGTGCCCTAATTTTTCTTTCTTCAGCACTAATCATAATTTCTATGGCAAAATGAACCCCCTCATTGTGTTCCTTTTTAAATTAAATGTTTTAAGTGTTACCAGTTTATTCCAATCAAGATGGCTTCAGGTGTGCCATACTTTTGTCATAAGTAAGACAGTAAGCGCTCTAGTTGTTCTTAAGAACACTCTGGGACATTCTGTCATTGGGCTATACTTGGGCTGCATCTGGGTGATATTTGGGCTACATTTGGGCTCTTTTGTCTCTGGTGGCCATCTTGGGAGATTTATTTGTTATGAAGTTTCCTAATTTCCTCATTTACTGCAGTCTCCTCAGTAGGAAATACTTTCAGTTTTTTACTTTGATTCCATCAAGAAGGCATTCAGATGTGTCACACATTTTCCAGAAATTCTGAATGTTAGCACTCTAGTTGCTCATTAGATCACTGTAGTAAAGCTACTGCTCACCAGGCAAGTCTGCTGCTGGTATTCAAAGTGCATGTTTCAGTCTGCATGTCAGAATGTTTTTATGAAATAAAAGAGGATTTCAGAAGTCAAAATGTGCCCTAGTTTTTCTTTCTGCAGCACTAATCATAATTTATATGGCAAAATGAAGCCCCTCATTTTGTTCCTTTGTAAATTAAATGTTTTAAGTGTTACCACTTTATTCCAATCAAGATGGCTTCAGGTGTGCCATACTTTTGTCATAAGTAAGACTGTTAGCGCTCTAGTTGTTCTTTAGAGCACTCTGGGAAGCTGCAGTAGAACACAAAGGAATCAACTGACAGTCTCTGCCCTTGTTGGATGTACATGTTTTACTGAGAATGTCAGACTTCATTCTTACATGACTGAGAAAGATAATGTGAATTTACAGAAAATATGCTCTCAGTTTAGCTTATAGATCACCTTCCAAATCTCTGTGGGAAAAGTATGAGAAAATAGTTTTCTCTCAAACATGGTTTGTGATATCACAGCAGAAGGCTTTTTCACATGGTAAAATCACCTTAGAACACACCACAATTCCTAAAATGAGTATGGTACCATCAACAAATGATTTATAATGTAACTAAAGTCTTAAAACCTTCTATTAACTGCAATGCTTTTTAATGAGGTGCTATCATGTCTATTGGTCCCAAGATGGCTGCCAACACTTCTTGGATGAAGTACTGACAGCCAATCAGATCTCACGATGAGATGTGTGGTTAGGCTCCGCCCAGATATGTATGTGATTTTACTTTTGATTTTCTCAGGAACTACTGAACAGATTGACACCATATATGCAAAAGGCACATGCCTGACCTGAGGACTACCTCTTTGCCAAATTTCAAGTAATTCTGTTCAGCCGTTTGGGCTGTACCTTGGACTAAAGGTCCCTATGGAAAATTGCATGGGGAAAACGCGTTTTGGGACCCCCCTTTTTTCTCAGCCCCCGCTTGACGAATCCCCCGAGACTTTCAGAACTAACTATAAAGAAGGAATTTCAATGGTTTTGTACGAGTGAAATGTCCAGCTAACTATAACACCCCTGAAACCTATGGTTTTTTCAGTGAATTTCTAAGGTTTTTTAAATGTTAATTCCTAACTATAACACCCCTGAAACCTATGGTTTTTTCAGTGAATTTCAAAGGTTTTTTAAATGCTAATTGCTAACTATAACATGTCTGAAACCTATGGTTTTCTCAGTGAATTTCAAAGATTTCTTAAATAACAATTTTTACATGTAATAATAGTTATATTTATTTTTTTGATACAGATTTTCTACATTTTTGTAACTATTTATTTTTACATATTTTATTTTTTAAATGACATATATTTTTAATTTAAATGGAAAAAAATGTTTTTTAAAATATTTTTTTTTGTTTTATATATTTTTTTTAATATATTTATAACTTTTTCTTTATTGTTTTGTTTTTTTCCAAATTTGTTTTGGGAGTCGCGCACCCAAAGCGTACCTTTCTTGATCACTGCGCGGAACCTAGACATCATTTTAGGATTGTTGTGTAGGATCCGCGTAGGATGTGCGATAGGTGCATATTTTCATGCGCGATCGCTATGCGACAGGTACGCGACTTCAGGCGCATACGCGTCACATACGTATTACTTTATGTGATGATCGCGCGCTTGCACGTGAAAAGCCTGGGGGGTGGCAGTCCCCGGGGCTTGGGGGGCCTTTGAGCCTCCCCACCCATGAATATTGAAGCCCCAGGGGTGGCGGTCCCCGGGGCTGGGGGGGCTGTGAGCCCCCCGTACATACTTTTATAAAGCCCCTGGGTGGAGGTCCCCGGGGCTGGGGGGCCCCTCTGGGCCCCCCATTCACATAATAATATTGCCCCCAGGGCTTGGCCCCCCCCGGGGGCTTATTACCAACAAAACGCAGGAGCCCGTGCGTGTTTTTTTTTTTTTTTAATCGGCAGGATCCACGCACCCTGCGCACATCTCCCCGTTTAAAAAAAATATAAAAAATTGGGCCCAGGGGGTCCTTGTGGGATCCCTCTAAGCAGGCCTAGGGGGTCAAGGTGTTTCTACCCTGCCCCCTTTTTGCGTTTTGCGCACTTTTTTTCAAGGATTTCTTGTGCCTCGGTTCTACCGATGCACAAAATGTCTGCCCACACTTCCTGGTTTGGAGTGTTGACAGCAAGTTGACAGCCAATTAACATGCAGCTTGTGATCGGGAGGGTGCGCTCAGGGCGCGCTCAGGGTGCACAGATCCACTGTGCCCATAGATATATATGTGATTTTACTTTTGATTTTCTCAGGAACTACGGAACGGATTTACACCATTTAACCAAAAGGCACGACTCTGAACCAAGGGCTACCTTTTTGCCAAATTTGGTGTAATTCCGTTCAGCAGTTCGGGCTGTAGCTGCGACTAAAGGTTCCTATGGAAAAATGCATGGGGAAAACACGTTTTGGGACCACCCTTTTTTCTCGGCCCCCGCTTGAGGAATCACCCCGAGACTTTCAAGATAGGAGCGAACCGGAGCTGGCCAAAAGTTTTAAAAAATTTTGAAGATTCGTCAACTGGCGCCAAAGTTATTGGGAACAGAATGTTGCGGATTTCCTATGGAAAATAGGTCCTAACTATAACTACCTACTGGCGACTGCCAGTAGGTTTTATATATATATATATATATATATATATATATATATATATATATATATATGTTTCCACAAGTTTTCCTTTAAGCTTGAAGGCGCACTCGACTACAGGCATAATAAAACCAAACCGGCAGAAAGTTTGTCAGATTTCATTTATTTTCCTCTTTACGCGTTTCGAGGTCGCAAGCCTCTTGTTCACAGGATTTATTCAGTCCAAGCAAAAGCACTGCAGGCAACACGTGTAACTATTCCTCATTAGCAATTTATAGCCCCCTGGTGGGCAAATCCATCAGTATGCATTCTGGGACACGTAGTTACTCACAGTTCAATTTAACCCTCTGGTGGGGTCCCTCTGGTGGGTTCTGCGCAGACCAAATTTAATTAATTGATTTTATACCCTCCGGTGGGCCTCCAATTAATTAAATTCGTATATATATATATATATATTATCTACTGGCGGTCGCCAGTAGATAGTTATAGTTAGGACCGTGTTTCCATAGGAAATCCGCAACATTCTATTTGGAATAACTTTGGCGCCGGTCGACGAATCCTCGCGAACTTTTCAAAACTAATGGGGCGCTACGCTCCGCTCCTACCCTGAAAGTCTCGGGGGGATTCGTTAAGCGGGGGCTGAGAAAAAAGGGGGGTCCCAAAACGCGTTTTCCCCATGCATTTTTCCATAGGACCTTTAGACACAGCTACAGCCCGAACGGCTGAACAGAATTACTTGAAATTTGGCAGAGAGGTAGTCCTCAGGTCAAGGATGTGCCTTTTGTAGGTCTGGTGTAAATCTGTTCAGTAGGTCCTGAGAAAATAGCATTTAAATCAATATATATATCTGTAAGCGTGCTCCGTGCGCTTACCGTAAGCTTACCGTACGCGTACGGTGCCGTGCGCGAGCTCAATTCTGATTGGTGGTTACATGACTGTAAACATTCGAATCGGTCGAAATCAGGAAGTGTTGGCCGCCATTTTCTGTCTCTCGCACTGAGAAACAAAGGTGGGGAACGTGAAACGGGGGCAACGAAGAGAGTTGCAGACCCCCTAGTGTTTGTCAGGGAGTCCAAGAAGGACCCAAAAGTACGAAAAATAAATTTAATAATTTTTAAAAAAAATCACGGGGTACGCGTACGGTAAGCTTACCGTACGCGCACGGCAAAAAAAATAAAACTAAATAAATAAAGAAGTAACAATCACATTTATTAAATAAATTAAAGGACCCACAAGGGAGAAAAAAACAAATGTTACTGCGTAAAAAAAGGCGAGGCGCGCACGGCATGGACTGCACGGTGCGCGAAGCGCACCGTGCGCGCAGGGTGTGCGCATAGTGAAAAACCAGAAAAAAAATAAAAAATAAATACATAACTTAGCATTTAAAAAACCGTACAAATTCACTGAAAAAACCATAGGTTTCACACACGTTATAGTTAGGAATTATCATTTACAAAACCTTGCAAATTCACTTAAAAAAACATAGGTTTCACACATGTTATAGGTAGCTGTACATTTCACTCGTAAAAAAACAATGAAATTCCATGTTATAGTTAGATCAGGTAACTATAACTTGCGCGACCGCAATCCACAATGTGTAATTTCAGATGTCATCATTGATGTCATGAGTGATGTCACTGACCATGTCATGAGTGATGTACTATGTGACGTCATCAGCAGTTTATTGTGGGCGCGCAAGTTATAGTTACCTGATCTAACTATAACGTGGAATTTCATTGTTTTTTTACGAGTGAAATGTACAGCTAACTATAACATGTGTGAAACCTATGGTTTTTTAAGTAGATAGATAGATAGATAGATAGATAGATAGATAGATAGATAGATAGATAGATAGATAGATAGATAGATAGATAGATAGATAGATAGATAGATAGATAGATAGATAGATAGATAGATAGATAGATAGATAGATAGATAGATAGATAGATAGATAGATAGATAGATAGATAGATAGATAGACCTACTGAATTAATTTAAATTTAATGTGTGTTCAAAATTTCTTTGCATGATATTATCACTCCTAGTATTATCTCTGATGATTGGGAGATTGATACAATGCATGAAATGCTAGATGATCTGCAGCATTCAACTGTTTTTAACAACAATGAAATATATGATGGCACAGCAAATTATGAAGAAATGTTATCTATTCACCATTATGGTCTCCAAAAGCAGGCAGTCCATGTGCAGTATTTAATTACACACTATAGGAACATTGCCCTACACCACTACAGGGTAGCTCAAAAGCATTTGCATAGAAATTTGCATATTTTTCAGGTCACAAACAGATGACCCAGAGCCTTATTATTATAACCTCATACCCTAACAGACTAAGAAAACTATGCTCACTGACACCAAGCTGATTCATTCTGCATCTCATTTCCCTGCTGTACAAGGGTGTGACTTTTGGAAAGACAATATTGACTTGAAATCCATTTGGGAAAAAATGATTGGCAGTTTCAGGGGAACAAGGCTTTATTTGGAAAATGCCTTACACCACAACAAATGATTGTCTTGAACAAAACTGCCTGGCCAAGATAAATGTTTTAAACGCACCAAACATTCCCACATTTGGACGATTTGAGAACTTCCAACACTTCATAAATCATAACATTTGACAACGTGCTTTGCAAAGGAACATACAATTTTTCACGTACCTATCAAGAGGGATGGTTAGTTTGAACGTTAGATACTAACAGATGTCAGACATGTTTTTTGACAACACCAAAGGGTTTAGGATCAATAGGCCAGATCCACATTATTTGTAGACACAACACTCTGGGGTGGTAACAACTAACAGTGTTGGGACCTTGTGCCTTGATTGGCCTAAATAATCCACACTGTCTCAGGTGAAACAACCCTTGGACCTTCTTTCTGTTTACATGGATTTACAGCACTCCTTACTAGATCCTCGAAGAACACGTCAAAAGTGCTTTTTGTATGCAATATGCAATGGAGTAGCAGGATTCTGCTGAGGGACTGCGCAAAATTGACAGGGCAAATTTAGAAAGGGCTCTTGCAGGAGTAGATAATTGTATGACCACTCTATCCACCAGGATTTACTCTCTGGGTAACACTGTATCATCTGCAGTTGACATCATACAGAGGGACATGTCTTCTTTACAACATGAGCAGTCGCAGCTTAGGGCTATCATGTTACTGAGTATACCCTATAGACACTTTGTGCTGGTCATGTTCTATGGAAACAGCTTCTTGCAACTAGTGTGTTCCTACCATACAATCTCATGAAACAACAGACCATTATGGCAAAGAAGGATGCAACATACACCATGTTACACATAGAGAAGTTAAAAAACTATAATTCACTGTTGCTGAAATACCTTCCACAAATTGGATAATTCACTGGTTTATTTCTCTGCCAATTTCGACATTTCACTTCCAATACTGCTTACAACACAATCACGTGGGAAGATCTGAGGCACTAGGAGAGAGCTATGTACATGAGTCCTGAATTTTACCTTTCAATTTCCGATGTAGGAATGGTTAGACTAAGGTTTTCCTTAGTGGGACTGACTGTGATAGTACCTTGGGAAATTCCTTAGTTTGCAGGGAAGATTTGCTTCATGGGGCATGCAATGCATGTAAAGCAAACTTGTCATGTTATTTGAAAGGTTCTCAGCTGTCGTAATCAGTCCAGCTTTCATATTACTCTCTCTTGGGAGTTATTTAATTCTTGAATGATCAAGCTTGCTGTGGGATAAGACTGGGCATTGCCCATCTGGTAACAGTCTCTGCGGTTGTGACTTGTTGTGTATACAAAAACTGTTTCCAACTGCCCGCGCAGTTAGGAGTGTGATGCTCTAGCCTTCAATAGTGGTTACAAATGGGCGCTTTGATGCTTTAACCAGACTGAAAGCCTCATTGTTTCATAAGAATGTGGCTTCAACATCTGCAAGGGAGACGTTTGATCTTCAAGTTGCAAGGTCCCCTTTTGAGATACAGTCACTACTACGCACTAATTTCCCAATCCATTTTGGCGAGCTTGTGCATTTCATGTTGATTACACTGGGGGTAATGTACTTTTAGACAATTGGCTCCTGGTTGGTTAGCACCTTCCAGACAGTCTTCAGATTTATTACATCACTTATACATTCGGTGCTTGAAAGCATTTTTGGGGGATTAACACTTGTTCTGTTCCTAATTGTCGGGACTGTGCTTTTATTTTTTCTGCTCTGCAATGAATGTCCCATCATGAGGCAAATAGGGATAACACTACCACACATGCTCCTGTGTCATGAAAGGATGATCTAGTGCTTTGGCATAACCTTACTTCAGGAACAGAATGACTATTGGTTCTTGGCCTTTCGGCATGTCTGGCACTGTGTGCAACCCGTTTCCTGCTGGGTGCTGTGCACTTTTGAGTGTGCCCTAGACTAATGCTTGGGAACACAACTAAGTCAATCTCCGGTCATTGATATACTGGTGGGTCCGTTGCTCCTGGATGCGTACCATGAGCCCTCATGGAATGCTCCAGCTCCTGGTTATCTGGATACATTAGGCCCAGATAAAAATTCCATTTTACATACTCACGTTCTTAAGTGTGCCTTCTCCCCGTAAACACGATTACATTTGACACACACTCATTTGCGTGTACATACAGGATAATATTCTTTGAACTCAGTTTTACTTACACTGCCACTTTGTCGGCAACCTATCATTCTGTACAAAGGCTAAGTTCATCACGCAAAATGTTATTTGTTTTGGCCATTTGGCAACAAAGCTATCACAATAGCAAAAACAATAGCGGCCTGACTAGGACTTCGGCATGGTAACAGGGTTGCCCTTTATTATATAAACAACATACATTTTTAGTTTGGACAGAGGAACATTTCGCTGGCACTGAGAGGCCGACCCATGCCGGAATTTCAGCCCAGCTTATTCCTGTTTACCTCATGCGAGAGATGCTGCCCAGCTCCCCACCAAGACGACCAGGTAACGGGAAGTTAAATCACTCCACAGGGATTTGGCAGATTCACTCCCCCTAGACATGCAGGTTAGGACGCGCTAAGTAGGAGTTCAATTTATTACAGTACTAGTATGCGAGCATATATTCTCTGTAATAAGCAAAATGGCTGAACTGTTTATCTTTCTCAACATTCTCGTAATGCTAATCACATTATTTTGTTTCCTTCTACTGATTATTGCAGCACAAGTATTTTACTCAAGAATCACAGTGCTTCAATAAATATTGAAACACTTCACTGTGTATTCTTTTAAATCTCTTTGGATATGCATAAGTAAATAAGCAAAGGGGTCTAGATCTGTTACCACGATTTGCTTGAGGATGTGAATCCATTGCACATCCATTTGTTACCTTGCCAGGTTAGGGGTACAGATGGTGCACTGAGAGCTAGCAGGACTTAGGCTAACATGTCTGTATGGTGTGCGTGAAGTCAGTCATGCACAGTTCTGATGTTTATTTTGTCCAACAAGTGCACAGTTTTACTTGGGAAAGTATAAGCTGTACAACAATGGCACATTTAAGGAAAATTAAAAGCTCCAGAAGACGTGGAAAAGCTGAGTCATGAAAGACTGTGAGTCTGCATTTGACATCTTTAACCTGATTTACTCCATCGGTAGTAGCTGTTACAGTGAAGAGGTAGTAGGAAGGACACAATATTCTTCTTTGCTGGAAAGAACACTGCATTCTGTAGGACCTTGACCTTCTCAAGACTTCTTGTAGTTCTTGTCACATGGTTTCCCTACAAGACTTCACAGGTCACAATAAAGCTAAAGCATTCTCAGAACATTACTGGACAGGATTCAATATTTGAGAAGTCCAGGCAACCAAGACTCTGCCTTCCAAGAGAACATTAATGGTATTAAGGAAAATATGAAATACAAAGAAATCTAGCTACAGCAGACATCAGTAGAGAGCGTTGCAGAACTATACGTGGTTAAAGAACAGTTCAGGCCTAAGCTTCACAGTGATACAAAATAGGTGAGAATTCACTAGAAATAAGAATACAGGATCAGCAAGTTTCAGTTAAATTTGAACATGTGTTTAAAGAAGCCTTGAAGTGTTTATGATCACAGCACACAGGCACTTATCTCATTCTCCTAGTTAATGGAAACGTGAACTGGAGAATTTGGATGAAAAGTAACTTCAGTTAAGAGTACAGAGTCAGAAAAAAACTACTGGAGCAGATCCATAAACAAGCACACATGCTCAGGGGATGGTAATGTTTCATCAAAGCTTTGTTAGACTTACAAAAAGAGAATGTAGACAAGAGGTTACTAGTTTCAAGGTCACAGGTGATGTGATGTTTATATAAAAATATATAATTAAGTAATGTACTCTTTTACCTGTTATTGGCTTTTTCAGATAACTGCATTTAGGTTAGTACTTTTTCAACTATATAAGCACTTGCCTGCGAGCAGCAAATTGAGTTCAGCTGTTTACCTCTGTGAGGGCAGCTGTTCTCCAGGCCAAGACGATTAACTACTTTTGCCTTGCCAAGAGAAGTCTTGTCTTTCTTTATTTCATGTTTCTTGCAAAAGTTGGCGAGCCGAGCCAAGGTTCCCGTTTTTCCTCAACCGACTGCTGCCTCCAGAATACCGCCTACCCCCTCTGTATAGACCATTGCGCATTTTTGACAAGATAAGCAGACACTATATCACCTAAAGTTCTGCCTATTCACACGGCGGGTAGGACCCGGATTTGCCGCTTTTAAGGTGAGGACAAAGCTGACTCGGTTCCATGTTTGTATATTATATGACTTGTTTCTTTGGCAATTGTAAACATGGAGGAAATATAAATGGGGGTATTGCACGCAAGATTGTGTATGAACATTGCACAATGTTAGGTAAAGGCACAACATAGTCGGTAGAGAGCTTTTCCCAATATAAAGATGGAAGTGGTGTGTGTTTTGAAATTGGGAGTCCAATATGTGTTCCAAAAATGCACTAAACAGTACCTCCAGTAAGAACTGAACACTCAAATCACTGTCCCAGACCTAATGTCTGGAAGTCATTCCCTGGCCTATGAGGCATGTGGTTTGAGGGTTATCTTCTCTTGAGCGCAGAGGGTAGTAAAGAGTGGTTACGGACTTGGGGCCAGATGTACGACCATTGAAGTTTGCCACTCACAAATTGCATTAAATTGCGAGTCGCAATTTACAAGTCGCAAACATCAATGTAAAACAGTGTCAGAGACACTGTTCCAATTCCCAATGGGGCTGCAAATTGCATGACTTATGCGTATTAATGAGGCTGTCGCAATTTGCGACCCCATTCGGAATGGTTGGCACTACCAGGGATGGTGGCCGGCTGGGGTCAGCAGACCTCCATGTCTGGGACTGCTTTTAAATAAAGCAGTTTTTTTTAAATGCAGCCTGTTTTCCTTAAAGCGTCCCTGCCTAATAGCGAATCGCTAAACCCTATATTGCAAGTCGCAAATTGTTTGCGACTTGCAAAATAGGGTTGGTATATGGGCCACATGTTTTTGCTGTCGCAAATGGGTCTAAACCCCTTTTGCGACTGCAAAAAAACAGTCGTATATCTGGCCCTTAGTATCTACTTTACAATAAGGAACAGTGATTGATGTTAGAAATAGTTAAAGTGTTTATATTTTAAATATGTTGAAGATGAATGTGTGTATTTACATGTAAGCAGAAATGTGTTCAAAGAGTAATCTTGTTGTATAATGTTGCAATGCATAACGTACGACTAAAAGAAAAATTGATGGATTCCTTATTTTGTGAGAAAAAAGTGTACAAATCTAAGAAAATAAGCTTTTTAGTGGACAGATATAAAGTTAACTATAAAAAGTTGCTAGAAATATGGGGGACTATGGAGACTTCTTTAGAACATATGCATACGACCTTTCCAGGTGATCAGAAACGGTTACAGAAACATTGTAAAGAATGATTTAAAGCTACCCAGAGACACATGCACCCCAGGCCAAAGGAAGGGACATTTGACAATAAGATATTAGAACAGACTGCCACACACCTCAATAGTAAATATATAGGACTTAAGTTGCAGAAGCGAGAAGTCACCTTAGCCTTGTGGTGATTTTTTGTGAAAAGTCAAAAGATTTCAAATACTGGCACATCTTGTACCCCGTCTGCTCTCGCACCTCCATAGAACCCTGTAAATAAGTCTTCCAAAATGCCCAGCATTTATCCACTAGTGCGGTTACAGGAAGCCGCAGTGGGATTCTAGAAACTTGAGGTTGAGACCCCTCTACTATCTCCACAGGGACCTCCTAGTATTGCCCTACAAACACCAAAGCCGAAACACACGGGTATTCTCAGACAACAAACAAGGGTGGAGGACTTTCAGTTTTTGGGACAAATTGGAAGCTCAGTTTACTCTATATTGAGATCAAGCCTCTCCCCAGGAGGGTAGAGACGAAGAGCAGGGTCCAGGGGACAGTGAAGACCAATCGCTTGTTTCATCAGCAACATCACACCTGTTAAAAACAAAGATCTAACAGGAAGGGTAGTCAAAGAGTGGATGTCTAGCCCACAACAGAGAGATGCAGATGAGGTAAGGTGGAATGATTATTTAGATAGGGCTATTGGTTTGGCCTGATGGCTAGTACTTACATAAAAGGATGAGGACTTTAAAAAGACTGAGGAAGATTTGCCATCTTGGCAAAAGGAGAAAGGAAGCATTATAGGTATACCAGAGAACATTCAGAAATGGTTGTCACGAAGTGAAGATAGAAAAGATGATAGAAATGCAGGAAGAGAAGGACATCGCAGTAATATATTTATTCAAATGCAGGAAAGTTTTGGGAAGATGGCAGACAGAATAGAATCAATATATGAAGCACGTAGATAACATGGGTCAAACACTTCAGTCTCAGGAAGCTAGATGCACTATTTATAACAATAACACTCGAAAAAGGCTTCTTATTGACCTCAACCATATGGAGGGATCGATGGGGTCACCAAGTCACACTGATATGTTTATGAAAATCAGTAGAGAAGGAGAGCAGGGCACTTTCTCTAATACTAGGAGACCCCGGGCGACAGAGCTCAAGCAGTGAACACATGGTCAGCAGTGTCCTAGGGTGGGATCTTATTGAGGTTACTGGGGGTTGATGCGATGTAACAGATGACACAATAGATAAGTGTTCAATCGGTTCTATGCAGCACTGACCATACCCCAATGAGATAGTCGCCTGAGGGGAAAACAGCTGGCATAACGTTGTACCCCATGTGGACAATTTGGAGGGATGAATTCGAGGTTTAGTCCCACAGATGAGCCCATGGCCACAGCCTCCTCCTGGCACACATAATACACTTTTGTAAAAAAAAAACAAGAGAACGAGAGGAATAAGCAGGAGGTAACAGTGAAAGCAGCAGCCAAGTTGGTGCAGCAAAAGTTGGCAATGAAGGGAGTGACGGAAGGGGTGTAGTAGCAGCCACTAGTACTCAGATGACGTTTGACTATAGGATCGTTCCCAGGGACTGCCAAACAACAGTACACGCAACACCAGGATAATGCAAGGATACAAAAACTCATTTGGGTCAACCTGTGGCCTCCGAATCAATTGCCAGAAAACAATATTGTTCCCGATTGCGGCTCTGGGGCTGGTGCCCCCTGAAGATCTACCTGGTGTTGGTATGGATTGGAGGTGCGATCACTTTCGATATCTCGGTATACAGATTGCCCATCAACCAGAGGCCCTGTTTGAACTTAATACGGGGAAAGTCCTCACAGGACTGCGGGCATTGATAACATTCAGGAACAGGTTACTGCTGTCGGTTATGGGGAGAGTGGCATTATCGAAGATGGTGCTCCTGCCCCGTTGTCTCTATGTACTGCAGAACTCATTTTATAAAATTCCTAAGTCCACTTTCGACACCCTGAATGGTCTCCTGACCTCACTAGTGTGGGCTGGTAGACAGAGCAAAGCCAAGTTGGAAATACTCAAACTGGATATGGATATGGGTGGCCTAGGTTTGCCGGACCAGAGACTATATTATATAGCAGGATTATTGCAGTACGCAGCACAATGGTGCATGGGGGAAAGCAGGGTTGAGACAGACTTGCTGGGTAGGTTGAACAAGGGGACGCAGCTACAGCGGTCCTAATGATGAGTTTGAGGGTTCCTAGGGATTGCCCTTACACAATACGACAGGTTACGGAAGCCTGGGAACAGGCAGTGGTTCTGGTTCTCCGAAGGGCCCCATACACTAGCGCACTATCCCTCCGGTGGTTGAGGGGATTTCAGAATATTCAGGCGGCCATGGACATTTCAAGGTGGTATGAGGGGGATGTAAGTCAGTGGGACATCTCTACCAGAAGGGAACATTTCTGACCTTCATCGAGGCACAGAACTGGTTCCAGGTGCCAGCCGGGCACTTTCTGCAATATGCTAAACTATCACGTATGGTGCGTGAGATGTTGACTACGTTCCCGGATGAGCCGAGGGAGTCCTGTACGTTGATGACGCTGCTGGACCCGGGCTCTAGCAGGGGTCTCATCTCGCGTATATACAAAGCATTAAAGGAGGATTGTGGGTCCAACCTTACTGTAATTAGAGGGAAGTGGGAGGAGGACCTACCTATCCCACTGACTGATGGTGAGTGGAAGAGGGAAGTAGCACAGTTAGCCTATGCCACAAGCAACGCACGGTTTAAACTTACTCAGTTTCTTTATTTACATTGTACGTATCTGACCCCCCACAACGCCGTGCACGGTTCACCCCGAGGTTGTCCCCATTCTGCCCACAATGTAGTACGGACCCCACATTCCTACATATGACCTGGAGCTGCTTGTACCTGCAGCAGTACTGGAATTGGGTGGTACAATCTCTTTGCAAGGTAGCAGCGGTGTGGATTGAAACCATCATAAAACAATGCATCCTGGGCGTACTCCCAAAAGCAAAGAAGGGGACCAAGATAAGATACAAATTTGTGTTGGTAGGGCTGGTCCTAGCAAAGAGACGGATAGCGATCCATTGGATCCGCCCTGCCCCCCCACATGGATGGAGGGAGGACCTGCGTGAGTGGGGTGTGGCTGAACAATGCCGCCTTAGAGCAGTAAGCACAGGCGAGAATGCAAAGAGTGATCTACTAGAGTGGGGCCAAATGTTAACAGAAGTGACCACAGCAACAACCCAAAGCGAGAATGAAACCGCATACAATTCACCATCCACCCAGCACTCATTGTCATTTAAAGCAGCATCAGAATAATGGCCCTCCCACACAAATATCACACGAATTTCAAACCAGTTTTTGGCAAAGTAGCCAGATTGCCCTTTGTTAGGAAAGTGACAATTGCCGGTTGCTGCCAGGGGGGTCCGGGGGCGGTAGAGAGGGGGGGTATTTACTCTTTTTTTTATTGTTGTTCTTGTTTTCTGATCATTATTTCAATCCAAAATGCACTGTTACATAAAGTAATTCATCTCACGTGCAGTGTGGGTGAAGCAAAGCGAAGTCATGTAATTTGCCCAGCGGTCGAGATGTAAATGTATGTGCATGACAAATGTTGCTGATATCTTTTGACGCAGTGTTTAATAAAAACAAGTTACAAAAAAAAAGAAGTACCCCAAAGAACATCTGTATGTCTCTTACACCTCTAACTCTGTAGGATTAAGGCCCGAATGCAGCCAACACATGTTAGGTTAGCACACTTTTTAGTTAATACCACAAAATGCGACTCCAGAAAACAAGTCGACCTCACATTGCTAAATGGATAGAAATGGTTCTAAATTTAGGTTTTTTAGAAGTGATAAGCCCACCCACCGAGTGTGATAGTCACTTAGTAAACCCCTTAACCCCAGATTGTGTTTGTAGTCCAGGACTCAGAAATACTGAATCAGTTTATGCCCATGACCAATGGCATTCAGATATTGAGTTTTCCTGTAGAGCCATGTCCCTATGGAACGGTAGTCAGAACGCAGTAGGAAAGTGTGCGTGTGCATGAGACAATAATATTGCGCTCTACACTTGGATGGATAGTACAGTGAGTCCTCGGACAAACCTGAGACTAATGTCTGTTTATGTTTCAGAGGAAATGGCACCATCAATGTAGGGAAAAATATCAATGCCAATAGCACAATAGATAATGCCAACATGCAGGGGGGCACCTCCAGTCTCATGGACTATAAATGGCAGCATGGAGAACAGCTATACACCCAGTTGCCACCTAACTAGAATGGTCTCTGTTCTTTGGTTACTTTGCATACATTAGTCTTGGTCATTCTGGAAATTAATTTTTGTAGACTCCATGATCGCTTCATGAGTGGTCCAACGATTTTGTTACATCATCACTGGCGGAGAAGAACTACAAGGTATTATGGTACTAACACTTGGGAAGATGTTCCCCAGGAACACAAGTTATTCAATGAAGCTCAGTTGTTCTTTGGAAGTGTTCTACTGTTTCTTCAGGCAAAAGCAACTGCTTTATGGATACACATAACTAGATGGGAACTCCTGAAGGCAATTAATATCACTAAAAACGGATTCAATGCCATACAGGAAGAGCTGCGCGCCATGAGAATGATGATCATGCAGCACTGTTATGTACTTCATCTTATGACGTCCATGGAAGGAGGAGTATGTGCCAAGATAAGTACTGATTGTTGTACTCACATACCAGCAGTTAATGCAGACAATGGAACATTGTCGGAAGCCATACGAACTTTTCACAATTTACAAAAGAAAATGGGGGATGAAGGAGGTGTCCCAGATGAATGGCTCAAAGTGAGGTTTGATTGGCCACCATCCTGGATATCAGGACTGTTTAAGGCTTCATTGCCCTTTCTCGTGTTTTGCTTTTGATGTGTTGTGGTACTCAATTAGTTATCGCTTGTTGTAAGAAGATGAGTACAAAGGTGGGAGGGATGCTCACAGTTAGGCCACCAACACAAGTAGTAGATGCTCAGGGCAATACATATCATTTGATACCTTGCGTAGAGCTAGGATTAAAGAAAGTGGTTGAAATATCAACTAGAGGGGGGATGTTAAGGAAAAAATGAAATACAAAGAAATCTCACTACAGGAGACATCAGTAGACAGCGTTGCAGAACTATACGTGGTTAAAGAACAGGTCAGGCCTAAGCATTAAAGTGATACAAAATAGGTGAGAGTTCACTAGAAATTAGAATGCACGATCAGCAAGTTTCAGTTAAATGGAAACACGAGTTTAAACAAGCCTTGAAGTGTTTATGATCACAGCACACAAGCACGTATCTCCTTCTCCTAGTAATGGAAAACTGACCTGGAGAATATAAGTGAAAGGTAACTTCAATAAAGAGAACACAGAGTCAGTTAAGAAGTCCTGGAGGCAGAGCCACAAACACACTCACACGCTCAGGGGAAATTAATGTTTCATCAATGCTTTGTTCGACTAATAAGAGAATGTAGAGAAAAGGTTACGAGTTTAAAGGACAAAGGTGATGTGATTTTTATGTAAAAAAATAGAATTAATGAATGTACTCTTTGGCCTGTTTTGCCTTTTTTAGACAATTGTGTTTAGGTCAGTACTTTTTCAACTATATAAGCACCTGCCTGCAAGCAGAAAATTGAGTTCAGCTGTTTACCTTTGCAAGGGCAGATGTTCTCCCGGCCACGGCGAGTAAACCTTGCCTGATTGGCATTTGTCAATGCTTGTTTTTATTTATTCATGACCAAATTCAGATGGCCATCTAACGGATTATATTCCTAGAAAGCCTAGAGTTGTGGTGAATCATTGAGATGAAATGGATGATGAGGTCTTTGAATATGGCTTAATATTACTAATTATGTCATTGGAGTCTATTGGTTGTAAATGCAAATACATTTAAGGATTAAAAAGAGCATGAGACTTCCTGCAGCAAATTAAGATTTGTTAAGATCATCTGCCGACTGCATGAAAATCTCCAAATCTCTTGAGGTTTCACGTTGTGCATTGGCATCAGACTGTTTTAAGATGTTGATGTTAGAACGGCCTTCCCCTGTGGGCAAGATCTTCTTTAACATTGCAATACCAATACCGCACTCAAAAGCGCTGTCCAAGTTACCCATGTTGCAGGAAAACTGAAATAAAGAAAGACAAGACTCTTGGCAAGGCAAAAGAAGGTTTACTTGGCATTGCCAATGCTGGTTGCTCTCCGCTTTTTGCTTTGCCAATGCTTTTATAATTGTGCAGGCATTGGAAAAGACAAAAGCAGTGCCCAGCCAAGTCCAAAGTGTAATTGGCATACTTTCAAGATGTATGCCTTGTTGTCTGACGTGTCAGCCATATTAAAAGTATAAGAGTTAATTTTTTTTATGCTTTTAAGAGGGCCACCACTTTCCACGACAGCACTTTGCATGGTGCCTATTAGTATAAAAATGTTATTTTCTATACTTTCAAGGGGGATGTCTCGTTGCGTCATACCATATTGCATCATGCAATGTGGAAGCCATTTTAAAAATAAAAAAATGCTATATTATACTTTCAAGACAGCTGTCACGTTGTGTTACATCATGCTGCGGCACACCCTGTTGCCACGCAAGGCAATGACCATTTTGTAAGTATTCCAAATACCCTTTTCAGCACTAGAAAAGCTAATAGAGGTGCCCAGCATGGAGTGGAAGAGTGGTGGCAGGAGATTGGTGGCAAAGCAGAGAAAGAAAGCCAGCGGATGGAAGAGAAAGTCAGAGGAAGGAGAGATAAAAAGGCTTAGGAGGGGAGCTAGGAAGTGCAATACCAACCTTTGGCAGTGCTCTGTGTTGAACCCTCGAAGGGAGGGTGAAAAGAGAAAGAGATGGGGTGAGGGTGGCTTGGGGGGCTGGAGAAAGAAAGCAAGTGTGCTGTAAACACAGAAAGTGCGGGAGCAATAAGCAGAACATTCATTGCCATGAAGTGTAAACGAAAAGTAAAAGACAATTAAAAAAAAGTAAAAGCCATACAAAATTATGCAAAGGATTGGTCCAACGCCGACTCTTTGTACTAATGTCCATCGGTTTGTGTGTCAGACAGCTCATTTTGTATGCAACGAAAACGCAAAAAAAAATCAGGCTGTGTTTCTCATCTCTTGCCTCTTAAAATTCACAGTCATTCATTAGTTTTGAACGTACGCCCTTTGTGTGGCGGCTTTCGCTGAACAGGCCACCTTGTTCCCAGAAAATGACAAGCAAATGTATCTGATGGAATAATGACATTACTCCATTACTCTAAATTAATCTTTTCTCTCTTGTGAATGATCCCTACAGTGTATTTAACCATTCTTCATCAGCACTCCTATCTAATCAGATGTATTTTCAGAACTTTTCAGACCATGAAAGAGCGGACTCTTACCAGTTGGTATAGAGGGTCGCAATGGTCTGGTCCCCGTTGGAATCCAGCGGCTGGGTCTGTTGGAGAAGGGCCCCCTGGATGGTCCTGGCCACATCGATATTCACTAGGTGGGCAACCAAATAGATACTAGTGATATACGCCCTCAGGCTGTCTAGGACCTCTGAGGGCCGGGTGATCTCGTTGGTCAGCTGATTATAGTTTGCCATTCTCGCAATGGCCCTGAAAGGACAAATGCGTACATGACATTATTCCTATACATCATGATATTCAATATTTACTGATAAAATAAAAATATACAAATCTTTGAACATGTAGGAAATCTATACATAGATACATGCTCGTTTGTAGTGAGACATAGAAAGCCATGGCCCCGTGTGGTCTAACGCCAAGGATCGGTTTTAGTCATTTAAAGCAAGGGAGTTCTCTTCCCGAGTGCTGAAATGGGTGCACACTTTGCTTTGTTTTTATAAACTGATTACACGAACCCACTGTGAGTTAAAATTGCAATCGAAGAGTCACCTGGATAGTCAGTCACATACACCACAGACATGAAACAAGAAAAGCAAACACCACATAAAGCTGCTAACATGTTTGCCCCTACCGAACAAAATATAAAGAAAAAACATGAACGCGTTTGCATGATCGTACCCTTCAAGGAAGGGGAACACTAAACTAGAAAAATGTATAAAACAAAAATCCAAACAGCTATTTCGCTTAATCACGTTTTGACCTTCACACCTGAAAATGTTTAATTGTTTCAATCAGCCCATACCAACAGCAAGTCCCCTGGAGAGAATACACTCAGAAACAAGTGACGAAAATATTGTTTAGAACACAGTAAACAAAACTAAATAAAGGGCACAAATGGACAGTTCAAAGAATGGAGCGCTCAATTCAGGGCAGTGCAAGCTCACGGCATATATCTGTAGCATGGCTTCCATCGACAATCAAGGGACAAAGATGTATACACACACACGCAAACAAGCAGACACAGACTCACACGTGCGTACCTGTGCATATTATAAAGGGGCTGATCTAATGCGAACAAATCGCGCCCATAAGCTTCTTACATAGTGGAATGCATGTATGATGGTGGTGGTTTTGAGCCTGAGGGAAAAGATTTTTGCTACACCGTCACTACGCAACTATAAACAGAACACACACTCATGCAAGATCGCAGAAGAATAAAAGTGCCACCAGGAATGTCTCTAGAGATACAGGCTCACAAAGGACATTATATAAACAACATGGTACACCTTTACACAACTGAACTCACTCCCTGAAAAAACGCATCAAAAGTCATGACAGTAGAGAGGAAGCTCCTTTGTATACTAAGTTTATTTGCCACTGAGTTCCTGCAGAAAATAATCAGGGGCACTACTGGAATATCACAACCATCAATATGATAATATGGAAAGCCAAATATACTCTGAAACCCTTGTGTATTTCAGGTCATTTTCTTCGAGACACAGGTAAACAATGTCTGTTTCTATGAGCTACTCCCTGTCACACTTGGAAGGAGTGCTCAGACATGTACCATTTTAATTATTTCCTTGTCTTGCGTTTTTGTAAAGTTTACTGCTATCCTGCTTATAAGGTTTCCTAGTGCTAAGAGCTGGTAAGCATGTCACTGCAGAAATCAAGTACAGACAAGTAAGGCGGTAGATGTGAAGCAGGGCAAATTCAAATTAGAATGCAGAAATGAGGTCTCACTGGGATGGATATACCTTCTGATCAAGTCCATTGAAAGCGGGGGATGACGACAAGGTTTACTATTGAAGACCCGATAGTTTAATTGGGGGTATAGTACCGAAAATTCTTACGTAGATAGCAAGGAGAAGACCCATAAAGTACTTTATGGCAGAAGCATAAGGCTCTGATTTAAACATATGAGCACTGAAGTCGACCAGTGAGGTATTTTGGCAGCTGAGATAAAGAGAATTCTATCGGCTACAGATGAGCTATTGAGTAACTGTTTTCCTGTGATTAGCAGTTAGTAGTTGGACAACTTTCCTGTGGATGATTAGCATGAAAAAACATGTATTGGAAAGATTGTCAACTTGAGCAGTAAATTTAACGTGGGTGTTAAACACGATGTGCAGGTTATAAGTAGAGTTGGCGCTAATTTGGTTTTAACCATAATCCGTATCATATAATTGGTGCTCATCCAAATGGCTACAGCAAGCATGTAATGGCATTGTAGTTCTTCTGTGTTCCCATCCAAACACCTAAAAGGTTGGGTGCAATCTGCATATAAATAGAAAGACTGTAGGATCGGATTAACAGTGGAGGCATATAGATTTTGAACACGGTCTTTCAGTTGGACCCCGAGGAACCCTTCAAGAGATATAGTCGAAGTTTGAACGTAAGAAGCTACGTAGACTCCTTGAGATCTTCCAAGATAGAAGATGGAAGGATAATTTTAGGTATTCATTGAGCTGAGAGTTCATAATGGTTTCAATGATTATTGCTGGGAAAGCAAGTATGTAATCGGACCTGTAATCAGCCATGGTATTAAAATCAGCTGGGGCGTTTTCACAAGAGAAATGACTAAAGCATTTTTTTCTAATTAGAAGGATCCTTGCCTGAAGTTTATGAAATGTTGTAAAGTTACCTGAGATCCGAGGATATGGAAGAAGCCAAGATTTTAATGGCCTTGATTGGGCTGGGGAGTTTTGGAGAGTCAAAAGAAATCTTCTTAATTTTGGAGAGGCTTATATACCTTTAGACTGTGGAAGAGGAACTCGTTACAGAATAGTTACCATTTCTTCTCCTGGGTAGAGTCCTCCAAGCACATACCATGGTTGGTTGTCTAATTTCCCATTCCTATCCTCACGGGGAAGACTTCTAAAACAAAGTATTATAACGTGTTTTATACTCCTCATCCCTATGGGTTTCTCCCTGCCATACCTGGTGACATCTGAAGAGATATGCTATGGCCAGTGGTACAGAGATTGCTCCTCTATCACTCCACACTGGATCAGAGCATACAAAATAGCTGGTAATATATTTAATGACCAGTCCTATTGGTCAATTGTGGACTCTAGAATATACGTGACACTGCCTGAATGTTTACGCCCCCAAAGGATAGCACCCTTCATCATTAAGCACTTTCCTAGGCTCCATATCCAATGTGGTTTAAACTATCTAATACAGACCGCTCCTATTTTGGTATGAATGTGTATGCATGATTGCATCTGTTCTCAAAATGTTTCCTATACCCCAGCATAGGCTTAGCTATACGCTTGCTGCAGCCCACTTCAAGCACTATCTGGCAAACAACGGCAACATGAAAACACTTCCCGCATAATCCACAGGACATTCACTCACGTTTCATCTAAACAGAACTATAAATTGCCATCCAATGTTTAGGTTCCTTCTTGCTTCACAACTCTAATCCTCACACACACCATTAAAGCACTGCTCACATGACATGATACTCAGTCTTCCATCTTTGCTCTTCCATGGTGAGGTATATATCCCATCCACAAATGCACTTTGGCGCCTCATAAAGGATATGAAGCACTATGTAAAAGCAATTACAATTCCTATTTAAATTTTTTCCCTGCTGGAAATGCAAGCACAGGAGGACCATTGCTGAACACATCATATTCTTTTCTTGTCTGATAGTGCTTAGAGCTTCTTTTGTTTGCAGCATGGAGAGCATAACATACAGAAAGCATCCGATCATGTCCCACGCCTACCTGTTGAGCTGAGAGTCAATTTGTACACTGAGGTACTCTGCAGGGGTGACTATGTGGTCAAAGACATTCAAGCTGTTGGCGTAGTTCAAAGACATTGTGAGCTCCGACAGAGTCCAATGGAGCTTGTCCAAGCTGGAAGGCAGACAAAAAGATGTGTTATCCAGCGGTGTCAAACCTCTCTTGCATTGTCATCCACGTATACCCTTGTCGGTGCTCTTTCACCTTCTTATGCTCATGGACACTAGTGACGCATAATTGTAACAAAATGATGGAAACATCTGAGAAAAATAATACAAACAGGCAAACTGTGCAAGTGAATTATTTCTCTGAGACCAGCGCTTCGTTGGATTCTGCGGTTATGCAGACACTGTGATGAATATCTTTATTGTACCTTATAACTAAATTTAAAAAAACCTCTTAAAATATTTTGTGCATAACAAGCCAGTGTCAAATATTTGCATGAATTAAACGTTTCTGATTAATTTTACATTTGTGTTGCTTGATGACTAATGACCCTACCAGGCTTCATTCAAATGATGGCGCCACTCTCTCACCTTCAGTGACACTACCTCCTCTCACACCCCCAACTCTCCTTGATTTTGGTGGTCTGCTATTCTCCGCCATTGTTTCATTCACTCCTTAAACTGCTAGATGTCACTATGCAACACTCTCACAGACCTCATCAATGAGTCCCCTGCCCTTCCTGTTTCAGTGTGCTTCACTCTGCCTTGCCCAATGCAATTAGCATTGATTTGGTGTTGGGCCCATTGAGCCAGTATGTTGCTTTGGACGTGGCACTGGCATTACCAGTGTCAGTGGCCTTAGTGAAAAAAAGGACCTGGCCCTCCTGGCCGAGATTTACATTGTGAAATACAGCAATAATGAGGGTTCAGTGGGTCACTCAGGTCTCTGGGCCCCGATGCCACTGAACCTGCTGCACCAATGGAAGCTACGCCATTGGACGTGGCTCTACTGGCACTGAACACAAAATGCCAAACCGTCTTTGTGGGCACCACTTCTGTGTAAACTGGATTCCATTATTCACCGGTACATGCCAAGTACTCTTATGCCTTCTTTTCTGAAACAGCACATGTACACTTCATATTTTACTTGGTTTGCAGACTCCGGTCCTTCCGCCTGCTCTCCGCCCCTGGCTTGTCCCGCTCAGGCTCGCCCTTCTTGCCGGCCGCTTTGAGCATCTTCTTGTTCTTGGCTTTGCTAATAGTGCTTGCGCTGTGCTTTGGAAGAAGCTGGAATGGAAATGGTGCACTCTATGAGGAACTTTGAAATTGCTAGGATGTTTCATCTTCTACAAAATGCTAAATGTAAAGTGCGAGGGATACATTTTTCTCATGCACCATTTGAAATATATATTTCTTATACATATTTTTGTGTACCAACTGTACATCGTACACCACCTTTTGTACATGATTTTGTGATTTTCAAAGCCCTCCCCCAGAAAACTTGTTTACTTGTGTATCTTTGCACTTCAGACTAATTGGAGGAATGTAAGGCTGTGCTGAATGAACATGATGCATGACAGAAGGTGGGTTATTAATATGGGAGGAGGGGAGCCAACAAGCTTAATAAAAAAACAATCTTGTTAGATCACAACACAGTTCACTGAGAAAAGTCTGAACAACAGCTGGTAGCTATGGCAAAAGCAGCAGTCTTTACTTCAGAGAAATGTATAAGAGGTAATGTCAAGAAAACAACACAATATCATTCCAAAATCAATTTAGAAAAATTAATAAAAATACACACAAATTGTCCATAAAGGGTTAAAATAGGATTAAGGACCATTGTTTTATGCTTTTCACGCAGAAAGCATTAAGAAATTGCATATCTCCACGAATTTTCACAAAACTTTCGAAAGAGTGCTCTTTTTTGCCTAGCTTGTGCATGGAAAGTTTCAATGTAATCCATTAAGCAGGGATGGATTAAAAAGGGGGGTCCCAAAATGCAAAATCCCTATGCATTTTCCACAGACTCCTTTACGAATTGCTACTGCAAAAACTACTATATGGAATTACACCAGAATTTGGTAGGAAGTGCGATCTTGGTCTGCAGATAGTGCCTTTTTGTGATTTGCTGTAAATATGCTCAGTAGTTTTTGACATTACACAAACAAAAACAAAGGCGGCCATGCTGAAATGTATTGCACATCCGCTTATTTGTATAGGGTAGTTAATAAAAGCAACGAGTATCGAATACAGAAAGAGCAAAGTCCTTTCCAGTGGTGCTCACATGGTGACCGCTCCTAGACACCTGTAGTGCAAAATACAGTCCTGTTTACCAGTCCGGAAAACCTGAATATCTGACACCGAAGCACACAGTCTTGTTCATCTAGCAGCTGCTGCTGTGGAGAAAATATATATAAAAGTGCAGAACTGGGTGGCGAATAAACACAAGAAATTAATATCACCTGTGCATACATTTGACTTTCTTATCAAGAACTGTATTTGAACAAAAGTGTGTGCTTCTGTAGGAGAGTAGGGTCTGCTATCCTATGGTCACCCCAAATTTTTGCTTTTTGCTTCACTGGTTTTTGACATATTGAGGCTGTGGGTCTGCTAATCAGACCCCCAGCCTGCTGTTCTCTCTACTAAATTGACACTGTGCACCCTAGGTGCATAACCAATTGGAATTGGATCACCCTGTGAGCCCCTGTACCAGTGTACACTAGGTACCCAGGGCATTGGTGTATCTAAGGCCTGCCAGGGGCTGAAGCATGTATTGTGCCACCCCTGGCCTGGCCTAGCAATTTGACACAACTGGCTGATCACTCAGCTGGGGTAAGTTGGTGTAACCACCTCTTACTTAGGTGTAGTATACCTATACCTAACCTTAAATGGGACACATGTTAACCTATAAGTCACTCCTATCGCAGGCCTTAACAATCCTGAAGGCAGAGTGCTTGGTTCCATGTGAGATGGTGCTCTGGCATGAGCTGAGCCTGTCTGCAGTGGTCGGAACAACTTCCTTCTACCGTTTCCAGATATCGTCATACCATATACTCTCAAGTGCATTATGAACCTCGTGGTTAAATGCTATCTTTGGTTTGGCTTTATCGAAACATGTCGAGTAAGGTGTCATACGAATTGGAATACTAACCCCTCGCCAATTCTGGCGACGGGGTTAGCATTCCACCCTTCTAGAGGGACACGACATGTACAGTACCTGAAACCCGGGTAAAATCAGACATAGCCTCAGCTCCACAAAATGGATGCTGCCACCACAGACACAAGTCTGCCCTCCTGCTGCTGGGAGTCCTTCCAGCTTGGGAGGTGTGGACAAAGGGTTTCCTGCCAGGGGAGGTGCGTGCACCACCACAGACAGGATTTTGTGTATTGGTCAGGTAGGGCTTGAAAGAAACCAGACATGCCTGAGGCTCACAAGGAGCCTCGGTGCATATGCCAGTTCAAACCGGTCCTGGGGCACACCAGCCCCAGACCTGGGGCGAGATGGACAAAGGATTGGGGGTGTAACCACCCCCCTTCCTGGTCCCACCCTTAGGGAGGGACCTAGCAGGTAGTCCGGCCCCTAGAATCCGCTTAAAGGTTGGAGCTGTGTCCTAAGACTTCAGACATCCTGGAATCAACTTAACTACAAGAAGAAGACGGGAACTTCGACGCTCTGCTGCACAGAGGACTGAAGGAAATCTCCCCTATGGTCAGGGAGTGACCATCTTGCTAACGCAAGCACCAACCAGCTATTGAATGTCTGCTTTGCCACCGCCTCCTGCCGGAGCCCGAGCCCAGAGCCCGACAAGACCTGGACCTCCAGACCTCTCACCGCCCGATCCACAGTCCCTGAGAAGAAGGAACCCGTGGAGGCACCGAGACACGTGGAGCCAGCCATCTTGGAAGACCGACGACAAGCTGCAAGCGCAACGACAGAGGCTCCCTCTGAGTTGTGCTTTGGGTCCTGAGAAGCCCAACCACCGAGCAGCATCTGCACCAAAGGTGAGCCCTCCAGCATCTCCACGATCTGCGTGGGGCCCCTCTGCACTTTGCATCTCGACGCGCCTGCCCGGTCCCTGGCCCGTTGGCTAGTGGCCATTTTGGCGACGAAACTTGAAATCAATGACGCTGGTCTGGCTGCTCCAGACTGGCCCTAGCTGCTCTTCAAAAGAGCAGCCCCTCTGACCTTGCTGGTCAGAACAATCAGCTTTCCTCTCTTTCCACGACTCCTGCCTTTGCCAAGGCTTGTTTGCTTCTTTCGAGTTGCCGACACCGCCGACAGCGAGAGCCTGCGTGGGACAGCTCGTGACTCGACTCCTGGATGTCGTCGACCTTCAGGGACCACGTGGCTGCGGAGACAAGCTACACCTCTTTGCCTGTTTGCACCCGATATCGCCTGGTACCTACCTGGTGCCACGTCGGTCACTGGCTAGTGACTGTGAACACTGTCCCCTCTGCTTTCAGGTCTTCTACAACTCCGATCCACTCTTGGATCCAACGCATCTCTTCTGGACCGACCGCCTGCAGCATCTTTGTCATCAGGCTCCATTGAATCGATAGAAGAAACCCGACGCACTTCGAGACCTATGCACCCGCTTCCTGTGGGTGAGGTAAAGCTGGCACTCCGGTGCCCAAGTGTAGAGAAACATCTCTAGTGTCTGTGTTTTGAATCTAAAGATCGTAGTCCAACCAGAAGACCCTTTCTGCAGTAACTTTGTAACTTTTACGCACCCATTGAAAACCTATGGGAGCCCGCGTGTAACTTTCCTCACTGCACACGCGACCCGTGGACCTCCTGGTCACTAACTGAAGTTAGCTCCTTGTAGGCCCAGCGATTCTAGAGGCCCTAGGCCTTTTCCCTTTCCTGTTTGTGGTACTTATACCACTATTTTAGTATATGGTTTGAGTGGCCACCAGGGCCCATCCATATAAAGTGCAACTTCTGTATATTATAACGTTGTCTTGTTTAACGATTTGTTCTCCTGTGCTCATAAAGAGTCTAGGGATACTTTGAGAAATAAATACATATATATTTTCAATATATATCTGTGTGGTGTCCTTTCATTGGTATAAAGGGGGGTTACATTTGGTAAACCAGCCTGCTTAACACGCTTTAACGAGTTTAGCCTCAAAGACTGCTTAGCCTACTCTACCACTAGGGCAGCTAGTCCGAAAAGGTTGACTTACAACCACACCATAAGGGTTGCTTGGTATGGTACAAGGTGGTCACTTTAATTAGTGAACATCATATACCAGGCCAACTTCTCACATTGGTGAGCAGCGGTTGGATTTGAGCTTGCTGTGTTTTACCATTGTTATCTCTTGGTTACCAATTGAAAGATCACATAGGTACCTGTAGGTACATATAAAACAAGATAGATATACTTAAGTTCTACTGAACTTAGTAGTTGTAGAGCAAAGGGAGTAGCACACCCTGACTACAACTACTAGATAGGTTTAGTAGGAAAACCCAAGTGTAGGTAGATTGCAACACATCCACCCACACTTAAGAGCAATGAAGGGGGCAGAGGGGTCCAAAGTACCCATCTCTGTCGAGAGTGACCCCCAGAGGGCACCAACTCTCTTTGCTACCCTAAATCAAAATGAGCTCAGGCAGTTGGCAAATATCAGGGGCCTTAAACAGCCCAAGAACCCTACTTCTGCTGAGCTCAGAGAACTCTTACAGGCTGATGAAGATCAGAGAGCTCTCAAGAAAGCCTCCCAGTTAGGCCCCTTAGGGACTGGAACAGGAGGCCCCCCTTCTGAAGATGCTACTGAGGTACCCCTTTCCAATAGTCACCCCTTAGATGAGAACCATACTACAGAGGATGAAAGTGAGAAGGGTACTGATACAGAAGGTAGTGAGGATGAAGGGAGAACTAGCCCAGTGCCAAGTGTTATACGTGGCCCAGCTAACCTAAGGCTATTGGGGACTGACAATGGGATCATCCCATTGGATCTCCCCAGTGGACTTAACCAGGGGCTTGGGAGGCAAAGGAATCACTCAGGTGAATCTAATGCTTCTCATGCCTCTAAAGGCTCTCAAGGTCACTCCAGGAGAAGGATGACCACCCCTCAGAGGAGGGAGCATGAGGCCAGAATGTAGGAAGCTCAGCTGAGAATCAGGAGACATGAGCTAGAAGTAGCTCTGATGGAAGAGAAACTGAGTAAGGCTAGGCAACCTAGAGAGAGTGGGTCTATACCCACTGGTGGCAGCATTGTCCCTAAGGACAAAGATAGGGTCTTTGACAATAGGAACCTGTCCAAGGTTGTGCCCCCTACAAGAGTGGGGATGACATCCACACATGGATGACTGCTCTTGAGAGAACCTGCAAAGTGCAGCAGGTTCCTGAAGACCAGTGGGCAGCAATCTTATGGCTCTCCTTTTGAGGTTCCGTGTGGGACGGAACGACACTTTTGAGTGGTGACGAATATGGATGAGTTTGATGTCTACGAACTGCAAATGACGAGTATAGTGGGTGTACGCAGTTTCGCTACGCAACCACGTATGGTTCGTCTTATTTTTGGGTTGGTTCATCCGAACCCTCGGGTTCCATTTTAGATACAGCATCCATTTTGTTTCTTGCCCTCAAGTAGCCAGCGAACGGACTTTGTCCGCTTCGTGACCCTGGGACTCCCAAGCTTACATTAGGGACACGTGTTTCTTTGAGGTGACTTTTACAATGAGGGAAATGACACGGCTAAGGCAGATGGCCCCGCTCGAGGCTCATCTTGCCGCGCCGGTCTATTGTTTCAGCCATGCATACATTGGACACGAGGCCTTTGATCCCGTTATCAAGTTTCCCTTATTACTCCAAACACCCCTTTTCTAATCTGTTGTGCATCCTTGTCCTTTCTTTGCATCTGTTTTCGTCCTTTCTCTTAATGCGTTTACGGTTAGGATGGAATGTGTTTATTGCAGAGAAGATATGTTTTTACAGTTGGGAACCGGCAAGACTGTTGTAATTGTGTTCCGGCCTCCTGAAACATGAACGCGACCCTTTTGAAGTTTATTGTGGGAACTGAGTTGTAACCTTTGTTCGCCATACTGTGCTATGGCGAAAACTTGTATAAAAGGACCGATCCATTTCTACAATTTGAAGCAGTCTCCGAGAACCTACACGTTGTGTACTTCTTGTGACCTCTGTATCCCTGCAGTAAATAAACGCTGATCTCTGACGTCGCTGGAAGTGTCCCGTGTCTCTGTGTTTCGTACGCCAGAACAGGTAACCCACGAAGGTTTCAGGTGTTGTTCCCTGGCACCGCTGGGTCTTAAGAATAACCCAGTCCTTCAGTTGGCGCCCAACGTGGGGCGACATCAACGGTACCGGTCCAAAGCCCGACGATCGTGAGGAACTTCGTGTGAAATCTCCGAGGGAAGGTGCACCCCGCTTCATCGATCCAGTTGTCGAAATAAGTGGCCCGACGTCTTTTCCCGCGAAGATCGCCGCCTCCTGACGGCTGCGACGGACCGATGCCCTGACTGTCGACCTGTTTTGGCGCCTGGCGTAGTCCTTTGTACGGCGAGACGATAGACGGGCCTTCCTGGTGACGCCATTGTTCTCTCAGTTAAGTATCTGTGGGTCGCTCCCAGTGTTTCTTTGTTGTTTGCATGGTTCCATAGCATTCGTGGTTCTTAGTTGTTGGGTTTTATTTGACGATTGCAATTGCCAAAAACCGAGGGTCTTGCATTTTTTTTTTTGCGAGGACATCGTAATTCGATAGCCCTTGAAGTTTGTATACTCGGTTAGTGTGCACGATGCCTGGCCGTAGTACTTTGTTTGGGTGTTTCAAATGTTGCAGAATGGATTCCCGGCTGGAGGATTCATGTCCGATACCTCCGGTTGGAACTCCAATTTATGAGCTCTATAGTCGTCATGGCGTGGGTCCTATCGTATATAATGAATTTTGGGTCCGCTACACTAAAAATGATGGCGTCCTTAGTTGGCCATCTCATGGTAGTTTCGAAACTGCTGTTTTAGATAATTTGGAAGCTAAACTGTTTAAAAAGAAGGCTAGGCCGGCCATGTTTGATTCCTTCCGGTTATGGCGGAAAGAGGCCAAGCAGAAAGAAATCAAACAGAGTAAGAAAAATAAAAGAGAAGGTGTTATTACGGTGATGCGAAATGCAGAACAGTATCAGTTAGACAAAGATGAGAAAGAACAGGAAGTTAGTGCTCGGCTACATCATATGGCGGTGGATAAATGTTATCCGGTGCTACCTTCTAATGTCGATAAGACGGGAGAAGAAGCGATGGAGGATTCGCTCTTGTCTTATCTGTTGAAATCACCACCTCCCTATGCTCCCAATGCTATGGGTCCCGTGCATCCACCTCTTCCTCAACCCGCTGTTTTGGCGGCTGCTGGTCAGCCCGCCGTTCCTCCCGCTCTCCCGAATCCCCTTGTGCCACAGATCGTTCATCCTCTTGTGCCGGCTTCTCTCCCTACTGCGCCTTTCCAAGTCCCTCCTCAGCCTGTCGTTCCCGCTACTCCTGCTGCCGCGTCTACTTCTACTGCCTCCACCCCTACTGTTGCCACGCCTGCATCTTCTTCCTCTTCTCCTTCTGTTCGTAGTCGTCTCCTGACTGCTGTTGCTACTCTTTATTCTCCGCTTTTTGGGCCGATACTCGGCTCGACTCTTTCAGATGTTGCTCAAGAAGCAGCCAGCTTCCTGATGGTAGGGAACGTGACTCGCTGGTAAAAATGGCACGCAGATGGATTCGTAATCCTGTTAAATACACCTCACGTATAGTGTTTGAAACGTTTTCTCAGTTTAATGCGCCCACGCAACGATTCGTGTTTGAGGAACTGTGTAAATCATTGAAGGAGGAGTGGGATGATGATGTGGTTGATAATGTACCGTCTGAGGTTTCTGAGCTCCAGCATCGGTTCGCCACGGGTGTGATCGTAGGTGACAAGGTTCGAGATGCTCTAGAACGCTTGTTATCCTTTCGATGTACAGTGCAACCTCGTGCGTTGTTTAAGGAAGAAACTGCAGAATGGATGGCACAACCTGGTCAATATCCTATGCGGGAAGTTCCCCCGGTATGGATGCCAGGTAATCCTAATGCTAACCCTGCTGTCCCAGGCCGTTTCCAGAGAGTGTGGATACACCTCCCTTGGAAATGATCGGAAGTTTTACAAGTGAAGCAATCTTTGCCTGATCCCCGTAAAAATCCTGCAGGTTATTATAAGGAGCTGTCCCAGTTGGTGGATGCTACAGTTATGAACCTTGCCGATATCGACATGTTGTTTGGCAATGTGGTGCCTCAGCCGATTTGGGCGAAAATTCGCCACGAGAATCACGCAGCCGAGTTAGGCGGTGATTGGGCTGCCCTTATGGCGGCAGACGCTCAGCAGGTCGGTGGGGCTAAGCCTGAACAGCTTATTGTGGCTTTGCCTCAGAGGATAATTACCCTGATGAAAACGCTTATGCCAGCAATGCGCGTCAATTGGGACAAATTATCAGCGTGCAAGCAAAAGAGGGATGAAAGCGTTTCTGATTTCTTTACGAGATTTGAGGAAGCGTTTGTTGATCATAGTGGCCAGGACATGGGTTCAGAGGGTGGTCAGCGGCTGTTCGTTGATAAGTTTGTATCGAACTTGTTGCCCGACCTTAGCAACAAGTTGAAGAATTCTGAGAGTTCGTGGGCTGTTTCTACCACTGCTCAAATATTGGCTACGGCCCAATATTACGAAAATAGAGAAAAGGAGGAAAGTGAGCGTGCAGATAAGAAAACGAAGGATCTTAAAACCAAGGTCTTATTGCAGCAAGCCTACCCTCCGCGCTCGAATTTCAGTGACTCGCAGCAGCCAAATCGATCACAATCACAGTTCTCCAGATCGCAGACGCGAAATGACTCTCCTGCACCTCGCTTTGTGTTGGGATATAATCAATGCGCATATTGTCGAGGGGAGGGCCATTTGAAGTTTAATTGTCCGGTTCTCCGTGATAGGAACAATGGTGTGTCGGCTCGAGGAGGACGTAGTGGTCCTCAACAGGCTTCTCGTGGTAGAGGTCGTGGAGTTACTCAGAATCAGGCCGAACGTTTTGCCACGTCTTCGGACTCGCACAATTGTTTAGACCGGCGTGAACCATCGTCCGGTCGATCTGCACAGTATCATGTGGATGACTGTTACGTCGAGTGTGATGTTGATACGGATGGTATCTACTAGGACAGCCATAGACAAAGGAAGGGAGAAGTATCAGTTCCGGTTGATCAGAGAGGGCCTTATGTTGCAGTAGCCACTTTGGGCGTCGTTGAGCCTTTTCTGTTGGACACTGGTGCAGCAAAAAGTTCCATCATGCATTCGAAACTCCCTGGCGCGCCTTTGTCTGGCTTAACGAATGTTTCCGTTGGATTTTCTGGCGCCCCCGTTAGCAATCCAGTTTCTGGCCCCTTGCCCCTTACAATTGGGTCTCATGAGCTAGAAGCTCCTTTGATTTTGACCACTGGTTGTGGTGAGAATCTTTTGGGCTTGGATTTGTTGAAAAGGTTACATGCGACTTTGTACTGTTCTCCTACGGGCGTGGAGCTTATGTTGGGTAAGAGCGTGATTTCCCCTATGTATTTATCGATCGATAAGCTCCCACCGGAATTGAGTTCTCTTCCGGTCTCTTTGTGGGCGACAGGTCCCAATGATGTGGGCCTGCTGGATATACCACCTTATGTTGTTCAATTGAAAGTTGGTGCGCGCTTACCGCGCATACCCCAGTATCGTATTTCCCTTGATGGTGAACGGGCACTATTAGCGATCATTTACGATCTGATCGGTAAAGATGTTATTGAGGAGACACGGGGTAATGTGTGTAATAGTCCCGTGTTGCCTATTCTGAAACGAACGGATCCCTCCAAGCCTCCCGTGTACCGTCTAGTTATCGATTTACGGGAGGTGAATAAAATTGTTGTTCCGCAGTTTCCTGTGGTGCCAGACATTACGGCTTTACTGACTCTGATTCCAGCCTCTGCATCATGGTTCTCGGTAATCGATCTGAAGAATGCGTTCTTTAGCATTCCGATAGCTGAGGAAAGCAGAGATTTGTTCGGTTTCTCATTGGGTGGTCATAGTTTCCGGTTCAAACGCGCACCTCAGGGCTACTGTGAGAGTCCATCGATCTACAGTCAAGCTCTTAAGAGTCAACTTGATGCGTTCATACTGCCAACTGGTGCGGCCTTGATTCAGTATGTCGACGATCTGTTGATAGCTGCAGACACTGAGCAGACTTGCAAGGCTGCTACAGTGTCACTGTTACAGCATCTTTGTGACTTACATCATAAAGTGTCACCTTCTAAACTGCAATATTGTTGTCAAGAAGTAACCTATTTAGGTCACTTATTGTCAAAGGCGGGAAGAAGGTTGACCCCTGAAAGAATCGCAGCTATTGCTCGAATGACTGTGCCGACGACCCAGAGAGATGTGCGTGCCTTTTTAGGTATCACGTCATACTGCAGACAGTGGATTCCAAATTTTTCACTGTTAGCGAAGCCATTGATAGCTCTCACGTGCAAGGACGTTTCGACTCCTTTGCCATGGACGGAGGAATGTCAGAAAAGTTTTTCTGAACTACGTGATGCACTGTGTTCGGCTCCTGTGTTAGGTACTCCTGATTACAGCAAGCCTTTCACATTATACGTCCACGAGAGGGAAGGTTGTGCGTTGAGTGTTTTAACGCAACAATTTGGCGGCAAGCAGCGCCCGTGTGCATATTTTTCCCCGACCTTAGACCCGGTAGCTAGAGCGTTGCCAAGTTGCTTGAGGGCGACAGCGGCAGCGGCGGCGTCTATTCGGCAGTCCGCAGGTCTTGTTATGGATAATATGCTCATAGTGATGGTTCCGCATGCAGTTGATACGCTCTTGAATCGGACAAAGACTCAACATCTGACGAGTGCAAGGTTGTCTGGGTACGAGCTGACCCTTTTGGCAAGTCATATACAGATCAAACGTTGTAATGTACTGAATCCGGCGACATTGTTGCCGATTAATATGGAATCAGATGATGTGCTGCCACATGATTGTTATTTACGAACTGAGGAAGAAACAAAAGGTCGTGTGGACCTGAAAAACACTCCCTTGGCAGATCCCGATGGTACCTTGTATGTGGATGGCTCGTGTTTTAAATTGCCGAATGGCGATGTGACGACTGCGTACACTGTAGTGACGTTGAGCACGGTTGTGGAAACTGCGAGATTGAACCAGAATTCAGCACAAGCGGCAGAGTTAATTGCATTGACAAGAGCGTGTGTTCTGTCGAAAGGAAAGCGAGTGAATGTGTTTACCGACAGTCAGTACGCATTCGGTGTTGCGCATAATTTTGGAAGATTGTGGAGAGAAAGAGGATTTATGACATCGCATGGTACGAAGATTCAGCATGGGCAGCTCGTGAATGATCTTTTGGATGCACTTACATTGCCTAAACAAGTGGCGATCGTTAAATGTAGTGCACATCGGAAAGTGACGGATGATGTTGGTCGTGGTAATGCGTTTGCGGATGAGATTGCTAAGGAAACGGCTAAGAATCTTGCGACCCGAATGTATGTTACGAGTTCAGTGAGGTGGCCGACGGAGACTGGTATGTGTGAAAATACTGTTGAGAGTGTGAAAGCAATTCAGAACGAAGCTACTAAAGCTGAAAAGACCAAGTGGAAAGAAAGTACGGGAAAGTTGGATATGCATGGATGTTGGGTTGACCTGACGGAATGTCAGAGGTGGATGTTACCAGATGCGTACGTATTAGCTGTTGTGACGATGGCTCATGGGTTGTCACATATTAGTGCGAAAGGAATATGTAAGTTTTTGTCCCCTGTGTGGAGGAATGAGGGTATCGCTAAGTGTGCCGAGAGAGTGGTTAAGAATTGTATGGTGTGTTTGATGCACAATCCTGGAAAGGGCACCCCCACTCCACCTGGTCATTTCGCTCCTCCTGTTTGTCCCTTTGAGGTTATCCAGCTGGACTTTATCCATATGGAGAGATGCAATAACTTGAAGTATGTTTTGGTTGTGGTTTGCGCGTTCTCCAGATGGATTGAGGCCTATCCTCTTAAGGATAATACTGCCCTGTCCACAGCAAAAATCCTGCTGAAGGAGTACTTTCCTAGGTATGGAATGCCACGGATCGTGTGGTCGGATAATGGAAGCGAGTTTGTGGGAAGTGTAATGCAGAGTGTGTGTAAGGGCCTGGGAATTCGTCAAAAATTTCATAGTGCTAATCACCCTCAGGCAGCGGGTTTGGTTGAAGGGTACAATGGTACCCTGAATCTAAAGCTCGCAAAGATTCAAGCTACGACTGGTCTATCATGGCCTGATGCCTTGCCTCTGGCTCTCCTATCAACCAGAGCGACCGTACACTCTCGAGTAGGGCTTAGCCCATATGAGATTGTGTTCGGCCGCCCTGCGAACATTTGGGGAGTTCCGAGGCCGAGGGCTTTTGATAGTCTTGAATATCCAATGCTAATTGATTACCTGCATGATTTGACCACTAAACTACGGTTAATCCATCAACAGGTCTTTGAAGCTCTACCGGCGCAGACAGAGGGTCCTGGACACCAGCTCCGGCCAGGTGACTGGGTCGTTACCCGAAATTTTGGTCGGAAACGTAACTTGGAGCCAAGATTCGTCGGACCCTTTCAAGTCTTGTTGACAACGAGGACAGCGGTTCGACTGGAGGGCCGGAAGAACTGGGTCCATGCCAGCCACACAAAAAAGGTACCGATCCCCTTACCAACGGACGGTTGGGTGAGGACTGGGATTTGGGCCACAGAAACTGAGACTCCTTTGCACTTTGTGCCGTTTAGCGACGCTCAACTTGTGGGGGAGGATTTGTCACTGCCAAACCCACATGTGGAGTCATCGGTAGCAGAGAACCCAAGGTCTGACTCGTTGTCCACTTCATCGAACACTGTTGCGCCAGCTGAACAATTGTTTGTAGAGCAAACTCGACCTGGAAGAAGTCGATACTTTCTTCGTTCAAGGACTAATAAAAATTAGTAGTATATTTGCTTTTTGATGTTATGAACATTATGGACAATTATATCCTTTCTTTTTGAGTTCGTATGTGCTTTTCCACTGCTAAGAGATTTGTAATAAAACTGAACGTTTCGAGGGAACCTCTCCATCCGGGTTACCGTAGGGCCGTGCGGGTACTCCTTTCTGTTTAGCAGGTTTCTGACGTTAGGTCGGTTACTCTTGTCGATTTCTGGGAACTCCTGGGGATTGATAATCGCTACTCAGAACGAAGTGCGTCAACTACATCACGGACGGTTTGTAGAGGATGGCATTCTCTAAGCTGTTGGAAGTAGAAAGGATGTCGGCGCAGAGATTAGAACTATGGAGGGTTGTACGAACAAAATGTTTTCTGTTTCAGGTGTTTCTACTGTTCCTGACCGTATCTATGTTATTGGTGGGTGGAGTGTATTTTGGAGTACAGTTGTTATTACCTTCTGTTTCACCTACCCTTTCTCCTAAACTAAGTTCCCTCACCACTGTCTCCCCACATTCTTTTCATCCTTTGCCTCAACATGAGCAGGTTAGACGTGCGGAATTCATGAATAATTCCTTCGTTCAACTCCTACATCAGCATCAGTTGGTGATGAATACTACCAATTGTTGGGTATGTGGGTTAATGCCACATACCATGGATAGGGGTATTCCGTATTTGGTCCTTCCTTACAGCTCCCAGGGTTCAGCTCGAGCATTCCAAACTATGTTCCGTAGTGCACTAGATTCCTACCCCAGTCGAGAGCCACGTTCTGTCAAATTTGGTCCTGGGCCGTATCACAAGCCTTTGGCGATAGCAATAGCGGATCTGGATAGAGATGTTTTTGATGCATCACTCATTCCGGATGAAGAAGTGCAGGCCTATAGGGATCTGAGCGAGGCTGAGTATAGTACGTCAGTGGGTGATAGACAGCTTAAGAGCTCGTCCCCAATATGGATTGTACCACACCTTGGTAATTTCTGCTTGAAAGGTTTGGGTCGAAATCCGAGAGCACAACTTGGGAACAGTGCTTGCACTGACACGTATGTTCTACCGATGCTCTCCTCCCCTGTTTTTCTGACCGCTAAGGGCACTTATTTTGTATGTTATGAACGCGCATATACATGGTTACCCCGTGATTTTTCAGGTACCTGTTATATTGCGAATCTTTTACCACCGACTTTCACGGTTGCTTCAGACTATCACAAAACGAGAGTCGTGAGAGGCGTTATTAGCAAAGAGGATACTGCTGGTCAAGAAGCAGGAGACTTCTTTAAGGGTTTCTTGCCGTTTTGGGGACCTATGGTTAATAGTAGGAACCTACGACAATTGACCCGTGTAGTTGAGTCGACTGCTAATATTACTGCAAGTGCCCTTGGTAATTTAACAGCTGAACTTCAGGCGGATAGACTCATGACGTTGCAGAACCGTATGGTTCAAGACGTTGTTCTTGCAGATAGAGGTGGTGTGTGTAAAGTTATCCATTCGAGTTGTTGCATTTTTATTCCTGACAATGCTCCAACTGTCTACCAAGCCATCTCGAAGTTGCACAAGATTTCCGAGTCCATACACGTGGACGAAGGTAATTGGACGCTCCTAGGATGGTTTTGGGGCCTGATGTCAACCTGGGGTTGGAAGATTCTGATGATCGTAGGGGTTGTTGTAATGTTTCTGTTCACGTGTTGTCTTTGTGTACAGTGTGGTCCTGCCTTATGTGGCCTATGTGCTACAACGTGTATAAGACGGCCATCTGTTACCAAGGAGACGTTGATGAATAGAATGATGTTCCAGCAGCAGCTGAACGATCTGATGAATATTGAAATAGATTCCGATCTTGACTAGTGCTTGCCTACATGAGGGCAAAAGGAGGGTCTGAGGTTCCGTGTGGGACGGAACGACACTTTTGAGTGGTGACGAATATGGATGAGTTTGATGTCTACGAACCGCAAATGACGAGTATAGTGGGTGTACGCAGTTTCGCTACGCAACCACGTATGGTTAGTCTTATTTTTGGGTTGGTTCATCCGAACCCTCGGGTTCCATTTTAGATACAGCATCCATTTTGTTTCTTGCCCTCAAGTAGCCAGCGAACGGACTTTGTCCGCTTCGTGACCCTGGGACTCCCAAGCTTACATTAGGGACACGTGTTTCTTTGAGGTGACTTTTACAATGAGGGAAATGACACGGCTAAGGCAGATGGCCCCGCTCGAGGCTCATCTTGCCGCGCCGGTCTATTGTTTCAGCCATGCATACATTGGACACGAGGCCTTTGATCCCGTTATCAAGTTTCCCTTATTACTCCAAACACCCCTTTTCTAATCTGTTGTGCATCCTTGTCCTTTCTTTGCATCTGTTTTCGTCCTTTCTCTTAATGCGTTTACGGTTAGGATGGAATGTGTTTATTGCAGAGAAGATATGTTTTTACAGTTGGGAACCGGCAAGACTGTTGTAATTGTGTTCCGGCCTCCTGAAACATGAACGTGACCCTTTTGAAGTTTATTGTGGGAACTGAGTTGTAACCTTTGTTCGCCATACTGTGCTATGGCGAAAACTTGTATAAAAGGACCGATCCATTTCTACAATTTGAAGCAGTCTCTGAGAACCTACACGTTGTGTACTTCTTGTGACCTCTGTATCCCTGCAGTAAATAAACGCTGATCTCTGACGTCGCTGGAAGTGTCCCGTGTCTCTGTGTTTCGTACGCCAGAACAGGTAACCCACGAAGGTTTCAGGTGTTGTTCCCTGGCACCGCTGGGTCTTAAGAATAACCCAGTCCTTCACTTTGAAGGAAGAGGCAGAGATAGACTCCACACTGTTAGGGAGGAGGATGTCAGAAATTACAGGGCCCTGAAGAGTGTCCTAGTTGATGGGTTAGGCTTAACCACTGAACAGTACAGGTTAATGTTCAGAGACACCCAGAAGACACAGACTCAGGACTGGTCTGAATACATTGAATGTGCCACTAAGGCTTTGGAGGGTTGGTTACTGGGAAGTAAGGTATCTGATTATACAGGATTGTACAATTTGATGATGAGAGAACAGATTTTAAATAACTGTCAGAACCAGCAACTGCATCAACACTTGGTTGACTCAGATCTGACCTCTCCCCAAGAATTGGGAAAGAAGGCAGACAAATGGGTCAGAACCAGGGTTAAGCAAAAGAACCAGAACCAGGGCCAAGGGGGTGATCAGAAGAAAACAGACCAAAAGGGTGGAGATCAGAAATCTAAAGACCAGAAGTCTTCAACAGGGCCCCAAACTAGTACTAACGAGGGTGGGTCCCAGCCTAAAGGGAAGAAGAAAGAAGGTCCAAAGAAACC
Source organism: Triturus cristatus (assembly GCF_964204655.1). Taxonomy (NCBI): domain Eukaryota; kingdom Metazoa; phylum Chordata; class Amphibia; order Caudata; family Salamandridae; genus Triturus; species Triturus cristatus. The sequence goes on along the minus strand of NC_140585.1, from coordinate 1,269,154,049 downwards.
CTGGTGCAAATCTTGCAAGAATACAACTCACTGGACCAGTGATTGTAAAAAGGGTGGAGCCCCCAACACTGTTGCCCCTAAGGCACCTGCTCCCAGTACTACTGTTAGCAGTGTTGGTCCCCAGACAATCCAGACAAAGGGTGTAGTGGGAATCAGTATGGGAACTGAAGGAGATTCTGACTTAGACAGAACCCTGACACAGGCAGTCTTGATCTGTGATGGGGACATGGATTTGTCCCTGACTGTGAGCCCCAGTAACCTGGGCAAGTACAGACAGACTCCTTTAATAAATGAAAAAGTGTCTCAAGCCTACAGGGACACATGTGCCAGTGTCACTATGGTGACACCAGGCTTTGTGGATCCTGGACAGTACATACCAGGTGAGAATTACCTGGTGACCAATGCCAGCAATGCCACTACTTCACATAGTGTGGCAGTTGTTAACTTCTCATGGGGAGGGGTAACTGGCCTCAAAAGGGTTGTGGTTAGTGCAGACCTCCCAGTAGAATGTTTGTTGGGCAATGACCTAGAGAGTTCTCTATGGTCAGAAGTGGAGTACAGGACACATGCAGAGATGTTAGGTATATCACCACATGTCCTTGCTGTGACCAGGTCACAGGCCAAAAAGTGCCTTACTGAACCACAGGTCTTGGATCCTGGAACAATGGACCAAGCACCTCCCAAGAAGAAGAACAGGAGGGTTAAGGCTGTGCCTTCCCCCCTGTCTACAAGTGATGATCAGCCTTCCCAGGAAGATGATCTAGAGGACCCTGAAGGAACTGTCCCTGAAGAGCTTGAACCTGATCAGGTTGAGTTTCTGGGGACAGGGGGACCTTCCAGGGCTGACTTGGGGCAGGCTCAGTTATCCTATCCCTCTCTTGAACCCCTCAGACAGCTGGCTGAGGCTGAGGCTGCTGGGAATGCTCAAGGTACCCATAAAGTGTATTGGGATGATGGGCTCCTTTATTCAGAGGCTAGAGACCCAAAACCTGGTGCAACCAGGAGGTTGGTTATACCTCTGCAATTTAGGGGCTTCCTTCTTACCTTGGCCCATGATATTCCTCTAGCAGGACACTTAGGCCAGAACAAGACTTGGGACAGGCTTGTCCCTCACTTTCACTGGCCTCACATGAATGAAGATACCAAGGAGTTTTGTCGCTCCTGTGTGACCTGCCAAGCCAGTGGCAAATCAGGTGGCACAACAAAGGCCCCCCTAATACCACTACCTGTGGTGGGGGTCCCCTTTGAAAGAGTGGGAATCAATATAGTGGGTCCCATGGATCCTCCCACTGCATCTGGGCACAGATTTATACTGGTGGTAGTGGATCATGCCACCAGGTATCCAGAGGCAATTCCCCTTAGGACCACTACAGCACCTGTTGTGGCCAGGGCCCTGCTAGGAGTGCTCTCCAGAGTGGGGTTTCCTAAGGAGGTGGTTTCTGACAGAGGTACCAACTTCATGTCAGGATACTTGACAGCTATGTGGAAGGAATGTGGTGTCAACTACAAGTTCACCACCCCTCATCACCCACAATGCAATGGGCTTGTTGAGAGATTCAACAAGACCCTAAAGGGTATGATCAAAGGATTACCTGAAAAGCTCAGGCGAAGATGGGACATCCTTCTACCCTGCCTTCTGTTTGCTTACAGAGAGGTCCCTCAAAAGGGGGTTGGCTACAGCCCCTTTGAATTGTTGTTTGGGCACCCTGTAAGAGGCCCACTGTGTTTAGTGAAGGAAGGATGGGAGTTACCTCTCAAAAAGCCTAAACAAGACATAGTGGACTATGTACTTGGTCTCCGCTCCAGGATGGCTGAGTATATGGAGAAGGCATCCAAAAACCTTGAGGCAAGCCAGGCCTTACAGAAAGCTTGGCATGACCAAAAGGCTGTCTTGGTTGAGTTTCAGCCAGGACTGAAGGAATGGGATTTGGAGCCAGTGGCCCGAGCAGCACTCCAAGACAAATGGTCTGGACCCCATACAATCCTGGAAAAGAAGGGAGAGGTTACCTACTTGGTGGACCTAGGAACTCCCAGGAGTCCCCACAGGGTACTCCATGTTAACAGGTTAAAAGCATATGTTGACAGGGCAGACATGGGCTTGCTCATGGCTACAGATGAGGGACAGGAGGAAGAGAGTGACCCTCTCCCAGACCTGTTGTCTCAGAACCCTGAAGATGGTTCAGTTGAAGGAGTGACCCTTGGAGGCAACCTCACTGAGCATCAGCAGATTGAATGTAGACAGGTTCTACAATCATTTCAACATATGTTCTCACTGATAACTGACTGGTGTACCCATGTGGTGGACACTGGTGACAGTCTTCCTGTAAAGAACAAGCTTTACAGACAACCTGACCACGTCAGGGACTGTATAAAGGCTGAGGTACACAAAATGCTGGAATTAGGTGTCATTGAACCCTCAGAGAGCCCCTGGGCTAGCCCAGTGGTTCTGGTCCCCAAACCTCACACCAAAGATGGCAAGAGAGAGATGAGGTTCTGTGTGGATTACAGAGGACTCAATGCTGTCACCAGGACAGATGCACATCCTATTCCAAGGGCAGATGAGCTCATAGACAAACTAGCTTCTGCTAAGTTTTTGAGCACATTTGATTTGACAGCTGGCTATTGGCAAATCAGATTAGCTGAGGAGTCTAAGGCCAAAACAGCATTCTCAACCCCAGGTGGGCATTATCAATTTTTGGTGATGCCCTTTGGTCTGAAGAATGCACCTGCCACCTTCCAACGGTTGGTGAATCAAGTCCTTACTGGGTTGGATGACTTTTGTGCAGCATATCTTGATGACATTGCTGTCTTTAGCTCCACCTGGGAGGATCACCTGATCCACCTGAAGAAGGTACTTGAGGCTCTGCAAAAGGCAGGCCTCACTATCAAGGCTACTAAGTGCCAGATAGGGCAGAGTAAGGTTGTGTATTTGGGCCACCTTGTAGGTGGAGGCCAAGTTCAACCACTGGAGAGTAAGATACAATCCATCAAGGACTGGTCTCCTCCAACCACCCAGACTCAAGTTTGAGCTTTCTTGGGCTTGACTGGGTACTACAGGAAGTTTGTTAAGAACTATGGGTCCATTGTGACTCCTCTTAATGATCTGACATCCAAGAAGATGCCCAAAAAGGTTCAGTGGACAGTAAGCTGTCAAAAGGCATTTGATGACCTGAAGAAGGCCATGTGCTCTGCACCTATCCTGAAAAGTCCTGACTACTCCAAAGAGTTTATTGTCCAAACAGATGCTTCTGAGTTGGGTGTGGGAGCTGTGCTGTCACAACTTAATGTAGATGGTCAAGACCAACCCATTGCTTTTATTAGCAGAAGGTTGACCCCCAGAGAGAAGAATTGGTCAGCTATTGAGAGGGAGGCCTTTGCTGTGGTGTGGGCCCTGAAGAAGCTGAGGCCATACTTGTTTGGCACTCACTTCAAGATTCAGACCGACCCTAAGCCCCTCTTGTGGCTAAATCAGATGAAGGGTGAAAACCCCAAACTGCTTAGGTGTTCCATTTCCCTACAGGGGATGGACTTTACAGTGGAGCACCGGCCAGGTACGGACCATGGGAATGCAGATGGTCTCTCCAGGTACTTCCACTTAGGACATGAAGACGAGACTGGTCAAGGCTAGTTTAATGTCCCTGCATTTGGGGGGGGGGGGTTGTGTAGGAGAGTAGGGTCTGCTATCCTATGGTCACCCCACATTTTTGCTTTTTACTTCACTGGTTTTTGACATATTGAGGCTGTGGGCCTGCTAATCAGACCCCCAGCCTGCTGTTCTCTCTACTAAATTGACACTGTGCACCCTAGGTGCATAACCAATTGGAATTGGATCACCCTGTGAGCCCCTGTACCAGTGTACACTAGGTACCCAGGGCATTGGTGTATCTAAGGCCTGCCAGGGGCTGAAGCATGTATTGTGCCACCCCTGGCCTGGCCTGGCCTGGCCTAGCAATTTGACACAACTGGCTGATCACTCAGCTGGGGTAATTTGGTGTAACCACCTCTTACTTAGGTGTAGTATACCTATACCTAACCTTAAATGGGACACATGTTAACCTATAAGTCACTCCTATGGCAGGCCTTAACAATCCTGAAGGCAGAGTGCTTGGCTCCATGTGAGATGGTGCTCTGGCATGAGCTGAGCCTGTCTGCAGTGGTCGGAACAACTTCCTTCTACCGTTTCCAGATATCGTCATACCATATACTCTTAAGTGCATTATGAACCTCGCGGTTAAATGCTATCTTTGGTTTGGCTTTATCGAAACATGTCGAGTGAGGTGTCATACGAATTGGAATACTAACCCCTCGCCAATTCTGGCGACGGGGTTAGCATTCCACCCTTCTAGAGGGACACGACATGTACAGTACCTGAAACCCGGGTAAAATCAGACATAGCCTCAGCTCCACAAAATGGATGCTGCCACCACAGACACAAGTCTGCCCTCCTGCTGCTGAGAGTCCTTCCAGCTTGGGAGGTGTGGACAAAGGGTTTCCTGCCAGGGGAGGTGCGTGCACCACCCCAGACAGGATTTTGTGTATTGGTCAGGTAGGGCTTGAAAGAAACCAGACATGCCTGAGGCTCACAAGGAGTCTCGGTGCATATGCCAGTTCAAACCGGTCCTGGGGCACACCAGCCCCGGACCTGTGTCGAGCTGGACAAAGGATTGGGGGTGTAACCACCCCCCTTCCTGGTCCCACCCTTAGGGAGGGACCTAGCAGGTAGTCCGGCCCCTAGAATCCGCTTAAAGGTAGGAGCTGTGTCCTAAGACTTCAGACATCCTGGAATCAACTTAACTACAAGAAGAAGACGGGAACTTCGACGCTCTGCTGCACAGAGGACTGAAGGAAATCTCCCCTATGGTCAGGGAGTGACCATCTTGCTAACGCAAGCACCAACCAGCTATTGAACGTCTGCTTTGCCACTGCCTCCTGCCGTAGCCCGAGCCCAGAGCCCGACAAGACCTGGCCCTCCAGACCTCTCACCGCCCGATCCACAGTCCCTGAGAAGAAGGAACCCGTGGAGGCACCGAGACACGTGGAGCCAGCCATCTTGGAAGACCGACGACAAGCTGCAAGCGCAACGACAGAGGCTCCCTCCGAGTTGTGCTTTGGGTCCTGAGAAGCCCAAGCACCAAGCAGTATCTGCACCAAAGGTGAGCCCTCCAGCATCTCCACAATCTGCGAGGGGACCCTCTGCACTTTGCATCTCGACGCGCCTGCCCGGTCCCTGGCCCGTTGGCTAGTGGCCATTTTGGCGACGAAACTTGAAATCAACGACGCTGGTCTGGTTGCTCCAGACTGGCCCTAGCTGCTCTCCAAAAGAGCAGCCCCTCTGACCTTGCTGGTCAGAACAATCAGCTTTCCTCTCTTTCCACGACTCCTGCCTTTGCCAAGGCTTGTTTGCTTCTTTCGAGTCGCCGACACCGCTGACAGCGAGAGCCTGCATGGGACAGCTCGTGACTTGACTCCTGGATGTCGTCAACCTTCAGGGGCCACGTGGCTGCGGAGACAAGCTACACCTCTTTGCCTGTTTGCACCCGACATCGCCTGGTACCTACCTGGTGCCACGCCGGTCACTGGCTAGTGACTGTGAACACTGTCCCCTCTGCTTTCAGGTCTTCTACAACTCCGATCCACCCTTGGATCCAACGCATCTCTTCTGGACCGACCGCCTGCAGCATCTTTGTCATCAGGCTCCATTGAATCGATAGAAGAAACCCGACGCACTTCGAGACCTATGCACCCGCTTCCTGTGGGTGAGGTAAAGCTGGCACTCCGGTGCCCAAGTGTAGAGAAACATCTCTAGTGTCTGTGTTTTGAATCTAAAGATCGTAGTCCAACCAGAAGACCCTTTCTGCAGTAACTTTGTAACTTTTACGCACCCATTGAAAACCTATGGGAGCCCGCGTGTAACTTTCCTCACTGCACACGCGACCCGTGGACCTCCTGGTCACTAACTGAAGTTAGCTCCTTGTAGGCCCAGCGATTCTAGAGGCCCTAGGCCTTTTCCCTTTCCTGTTCGTGGTACTTATACCACTATTTTAGTATATGGTTTGAGTGGCCACCAGGGCCCATCCATATAAAGTGCAACTTCTGTATATTATAACGTTGTCTTGTTTAACGATTTGTGCGCCTGTGCTCATAAAGAGTCTAGGGGATACTTTGAGAAATAAATACATATATATTTTCAATATATATCTGTGTGGTGTCCTTTCATTGGTATAAAGGGGGGTTACATTTAGTAAAACAGGCTGCTTAACACGCTTTAACGAGTTTAGCCTCAAAGACTGCTTAGCCTACGCTACCACTAGGGCAGCTAGTCCGAAAAGGTTGACTTACAACCACACCATAAGGGTTGCTTGGCATGGTACAAGGTGGTCACTTTAATTAGTGAAAATCATATACCAGGCCAACTTCTCACAGCTTCAGTGTCAGGTTGTCAAGTAGATTTTGACATTTTAAGGTTTAAAAATATTTTATATCTGAACGGTTGGGCTCAAGGTACTCAGACGAGAGTCTCTTGAACCCAATTTTGAAAAATAGAGTTATCTGATTGGACCAGGGAGCTTTTTTTCCCTTGGGCCAGTTCGCTCCCACTGGAGTCAGACTCCCGTAGGATGAAGCACACTGATTGACTGCCAGCAGCATGAGAAAAATGTTACTTGCAGCAATAACAAGACTCGGGGACTAGGTCTCCTGTCCTGAATTAAAATAAAATTGTATATGTAGGGATATCCTGCCCCCCTAGCCCCAATGGGGGGGGGGGGGGGAACCCAGAGGGACTCCAGGGTCCAAAATTGAAAAAAAACCCTGCAAATTTTGTAGTGATCCTGTGGGACTCCAGCAGGCTCATGACTTAAAAGAAAAACAAAATAGGGGCAGCATTCTGTAATTAAGGTGTGGGGGCATATGACCCCCCCTCTAGAATTGTTTTTTGCCCCGGGAAACCTATCCTCCAGGCCAAATTGAGGTATTTAGGGGAGGGAAGCATACAGGACCCTTCTCTAAGCCGTATTCTGCCCAGGTGACCCCATCCCCTGGGGCACAGTGGCTTTGATATAGGAAGTAGGGGTGGGCGGAATTTGCGAAAGCGACTTTCGCAAATTATCGCGAAAATGTTCAAAATCTCCGCAAACAAGCGGAAATATCGCGAAGATGCGGAAGTTTTTTTCCGGCATGTTCGCGAGATTTTCTGCATGGTTGCGGGTCGCCAACTTACCCATGTGGTTGCTTGCGGGCGCGGCCATCTTGGTTTCAGTTGTCTCGCGGTGCATGATCGCGAGAAAAAAGACGTGATCGCGCGACGCATGACGTCACTGCGGACGCGAACTGTCGTGAGACTTCGCAAATGGCTAAAACAATACAACATCTCATGGAGAACGCGACCGGATCGAGAAAACTTGTCGGCGAACGCGGGGATTCAGGTAAGGCTATCGCGCGCGCGCGAGAATGTATTATTTTACAGCGCGAGCAAGAACCAAATTATCGCAAAGCTGCGGAATGCGGAAATTTTGACATTTCCGCGCTCTCCGACGGAACGCGGAAATGCCAAATTATCGCAAATTCCGCGAACGGAACGGAAATTTTGCCCAGGCCTAATAGGAAGGAGGGGCCACACAGCTTCCCTCCAAGACATATTAACGGCACTGAGAACTCCATCCCCTGGGGCCATCTCACTTGCTGGGTCATAGGGAGCCTGCCTCCAGGGTACAGTGGTTTCCCTACATGGACCGTCAGAGAAATGTGTTTGCTCCCATCTGGTGAGAGCATTTTCAAATCTCCCGCCTAACAAGAGCAAACACAAAGTCTGCTCCCAGCAGGCAGGAGCTTTAAAAATGTTCAAACCGGCTGGGAGCAGACTTGTGTTCTGTTTTACTGCCTGCACTCATATGGGCAGGGAAACAGAACAAGATATTGCTCCCGCCCGGGGACAGGTGTATAGATAGCTTCATCCTAGCAGCAATGTCCGCTCCATCACCATCTAGAGAGCAGTCGGGGTGCGGGTCCTGAGGCTCCCCCTGCGACCCCCAATATTGTGCATGGAGGGTGCACCAGGTTGCCACTGGGGCACCATACTTTAAATGATGTGGGCCCTGGGGATGGAGTTACCAGGGCAAAATAGCCTTTGGAAGGAGAGTCACACATCCCCGTTGCTTTATTTAGTTAATTGGGCCCCAGGGGATGGTGTTCCCGGGGTCAAAAACAGCTCGGGGAGTTGGTCCTCCTCCCCTTACGGTCCCTGGGGCCCTTAATGGGCTGGCAAGGTAGTGAACCAAAGGCAGTGTGCAGCATGGGGTGGGCTGCCTCAGGGTGGTAGCTTGTGGGGAGTTGGATGCATGGCCTAGCTGTAAGCTAGGCCTTGTGGCCAACCCCACGCTGCTCATGATGAAAGGCTGTATGCTGCGTGGGGTTGGCTGCCGCCTGGGGGGGAATGCTGTGCAATGCAAGTCACATTAAAAAAATGAATATATATATATTTATTTTTCGTTTGATAAAAAAGAAAAAAGATTGAGTGTTATTTGTGGAAGTGTTAGCAACATATTGACCAAGAATTCACTAAAAAGGAATGCGAACAATTTAGGGAGGTCTATTGAGATACCTAAAGAATGTTGTGAACGAAAATCTATATTTGTTGTTATAAATAACAATAACAAATATTAACTAACACAGGAAAATCTGTTTTTATATATATTCAGGTTTTTATAGATTTATAGATTTTTGTATGTATTTATATTATATATTTATACATTGATGGATCTTTCTGTGATTTAATGTTTACATGATGACATGTTTCAGTATTTTTTCTATGTCCATGTAGTTGCAATAACACCTGAAAGCCATTTCCTGTTTACTACTTTAAATACCACTCTTTCCGTTAGCAATGTGTCATGTGATCAAGACCCGAGTGGGGGTCGAAACGCGTTATGACGGACTGGCTGGGCAACTAAATAAAGCACTTTGATTGGCACAAATCCTCTGGGTCCGCTTTTCGTCTCTATGTCCAAGCGAGGCACTGGCAGCGGCGTTTTGCATTCATTTGGAGTACCGAGAAGCTTCAGCGGTACGAGCGGAGCCCCTCCCCTTCAAGGGCCAAGCAGCAGGAAGCAACCAGGGCCGGTGATCCGGAACTGAATTGGAAACTCCGGCGAGGAGGAAGCTGCAGGAGCCCCTAACTGCTGCGTATCAACCTATCTTCGACACTGAAGTCGGTGCATCCCGTGTCGGCTGACCGGAGGATAGCATCGAGAAACCAACGAAGGTAGGACCGAGCAGAATCGTTAGTGGGGAGTGTGCGCGGTGTGTGTTTTTGACATTGTTCGTATTAGCACCACCGTATCTTCAATCAGGCTTTTTATTAAGTATCAAGCCACAACTACAGCCAACATGTCCGCCAATGCATTGCGGTATCGTGAAGAGGCAGCCAGCTCTATGTTTCTGGACTCCCCGGCTGGGGAGTCGCAAGCTGTCGCACATCCCGCAATTGTGTCTGGAAGCCCTAATATTAGAGAATTGTTCAAAAGACTGGAAAAACTAATGCGCTCAGAACAATCCAAGTGGTGGGAGCATAGATCGTTATCCCGCTACTTGGAGGTCGGAAGGGTGCCGAGAGGATTACGTATCACCCTGGCACCAAGTTATGAAAGTCCCGACCCGGCTATGCTTGCTGAGTGGGCAGAATCCAATCTTGAGTCATCCAGCAGATTAATGCAGATCTTAATTAAGTATGCGGAAAGTGATCGCGCTAAATTACAAGCGCAAATAGAACTTTTGGAAGTGGAAATCAGTAAAATGGAGAGCACAGATCAAGTGAAAAAATTCAGAGACGATATGATGGTACGTCTTAAGAAGGACGAAGAGGTTATTAGAAGGAGAAAGACATTCAAATTTGAAAGAGACCGGGTGGATTATTTAAATGGTCAAATATTTACTTATGCTCGTAAATATGATGCAGTGAAAGCAAGAGCTAACAAACCGCCACAAAGGAAATTGAGTGAGGCAGCAGCCTTGTCAACATCAACTTCGGAAATGAGTTCAGCTGCAGAGAGTGACCTGGAGGGGGAAAGTACCAGAGTACAGCAATTGGGGTTTACAAAACTATCCCTAGCACAGGAGGTTGACTGCCTGTGCCAAGACAGACGGGATACTCTGAGGCCGCGTGTATTACCTGGAGCAACAACCAAAAACTCAACTACAGGCGAAACCAGAGACGCAAATGCCGCAAAAGGAAACAAAAATATGGGCAAAAAGACAGTAACGGGAAGATGAGCAGAGATCAGAATCCAATATAAATCCCAACTCAGTAATTAATCTTACTACTTTGCCTTTATCAACAGCGAAATCAGCAGTCCTGGGATTAGGCCTATCATACTGTCCCCCTTGCAACTTTAACTATGCAGACACAAGAATGGACACATTCAGATTTATTCGCAAGTTGAAATTAAACAAATTCCATATATTACATCCTAACAGGAAAAATATGTTGTCAACATCAGAGAATCTGGAGAGTCCTCCACTGCTAACAGCGGGTGATGTGGATCTTTTCGAAACAGCATGGGATCTACAGAATGAACAAGGAGGGGCAGCAAACATTGGGGGTTTTTCACAGCAAAATACAAAAAGAGCATTTGAAACACCATTTAAGCCAAAATCTACCTTTCAACCAATCATGCTACACGACAATTTGGATGTTTATCATGAACTTGTTGTGCAGGATTTGAAGAAACTATACATTGCCACTAATAACACCCGCTACAGTATGAATAAGCAAAATCTATGTTATCAACAACTTACAAAGAAATTGGAAGCAAATACCAACATAATTATAAGACAGGCGGATAAGGGAGGCAACGTGGTCCTATGGCCACGGCAGCTATATATGGAGGAAGCTGAACTGCAACTCTCTGATACAGCATGTTATAAAAAGAGCAATATCCACATTGTCAAATTAGCATGGGATGACCATTATCGCAAGCTTCTTGCCTGGAAAAGTGGGGGCTTGATAACGAATGAGGAATATCGTTTTTTGAAAAAGGAGCACCTAGTTATCCCCACATTTTACTTGATTCCCAAGGTGCATAAAAACATTGCCAAACCACCGGGCAGGCCAATAATTTCGGCCATCAACAGTGCCTTGGAAAACACTTCCAAATATGTTGACTTTTTTCTTCAGGAGTAGGTTAGGGGGCTAAACTCATATGTACAAGACACATCTGATTTTTTACGCAAAGTTGAACATATAACTTGGGAGGCAGACATGTTATTCATGACTTTGGACGTAACATCCCTCTATACTTCGATAAGACACTGTGATGGCCTGAAGGCGGTTGAACATTTTTTAGATTTGCGACCAATGAGTTGTGTGTCTCACAACAAAATGTTATTACAGATGGTAACTGCATGTCTTGAGCAGAATTTTTTCCTTTTCAATAATCAGGTCTACCAGCAGACCCGGGGCGTCGCCATGGGGGCATGCTTCTCCCCCAGTTACTCATGTTTACACATGGGACTGTGGGAGGAGCGGGTCCTGATGGGCGAGGTCAAGGATATCATGGTGGAACATGCTGTTATGTACTTAAGGTTTATTGATGATTTGATTTTTTATTTGGAAAGGATCGGAACAGAGTGCACAGGCATTCGTGGATAAACTTAATAGCAATTGCTTAAATTTGCAATTTACATCAGCTATAAGTAAGAATTCTGCGTATTTTCTTGATGTGGAGTTATATGTGGAGAACAGTAAATTGGTTACAAAACTATATAGAAAGCCCACTGCTGGGAACACAATTCTTCATGCCTCTAGTCACCATCCGCAGCACTTAATACGCAGCATCCCGTATGGCGAGATGCTGCGTATACGACGGGTCTGTAGTTTAGATGCGGACTGCATTCGTGCTCAAGAGGCCAGTAAACTTCGCTTCTTGGCAAGGGGCTATTCATATAAAATCATAGACAGTGCGATCATGAAAACAAGAGGCTTATCCAGATGTGAAACTTTGGTCCCCAAAATGAAACAAGTTACTTCTAGTGAGGATACTTCGAGTGCCCAATCCAGGATTATTCTAACCTTCAGTAGACAACATCAGGAGCTAAGGAAAATCTATTCTCGTAACTGGAACTTGGTGCAGGGGGATCCCATTATTGGCGACTTAGTAGCTAATAAACCAGTTCTAACTTTTAGGAGATCAGCTTCGATGAGCAATAGGTTAGTCAGCAATTGTCCTGAAATAGCCACTCCTACAACTTGGATGGCACAAATTAAGGGCTTTAAAAAGTGCTTCACTTGTAAGGCTTGCAAATTTGGACAAAATAAGACCCATTACATCAGTCCCTTCAAATCTGAACCCATCCTGATTAAGAAAAGAACGACGTGCAAAACAGAATATGCTGTGTATGTGCTGGAGTGTCCTTGTGGACTGAAATATGTGGGTAGCACTAGGTTACCGGTCCACAAAAGGATACTCCAGCACATCAGAGCTATTACAGGGAGGGATCAGGCATATCCCGTCGCTAAACATTTTGAGTTGATACATGATAGTAACCCCAATTTTCTCCATTACTATGTAATAGACACGGTTCCACCAATGAAACGGAGCGGCAATCGTGAGGGCAAATTGCGCCTCTTGGAGACACGATATATCTTGGAACTCAACACAAAGAATCCGGCTAGTTTGAATGCTAGTGAAGACTTTTTTACCTGTTTATAGTATCTGTACGTTCTTTATATGATGGGCTTTTTCATGACATGTGTGAGATGTGGGACAGCTTTATGTGATGAACAGCGAAAAGAATGGGAAATATGAAATCTGAGGGAATTAAATAAACGACTATTACCAAGAGATGGTAATATCAAATATGAATATAGATCCCATATATCTTTTAAACTGTTTTAAACTGTTTTAAACTGGGAAACTATCTGGTATCTTTTTTAAGGGGAAGGAATATATCCCTTGCACAATTTTGCACTATTTGCACAAACTCTCTGAGTGTTTTTTTAATTTTAGATACAACAATGGGATTATTGGCTTACAATGATGGCCCACTTGGGCTTTATTTTTCGTTTGATAAAAAAGAAAAAAGATTGAGTGTTATTTGTGGAAGTGTTAGCAACATATTGACCAAGAATTCACTAAAAAGGAATGCGAACAATTTAGGGAGGTCTATTGAGATACCTAAAGAATGTCGTGAACGAAAATCTATATTTGTTGTTATAAATAACAATAACAAATATTAACTAACACAGGAAAATCTATTTTTATATATATTCAGGTTTTTATAGATTTATAGATTTTTGTATGTATTTATATTATATATTTATACATTGATGGATCTTTCTGTGATTTAATGTTTACATGATGACATGTTTCAGTATTTTTTCTATGTCCATGTAGTTGTAATAACACCTGAAAGCCATTTCCTGTTTACTACTTTAAATACCACTCTTTCCGTTAGCAATGTGTCATGTGATCAAGACCCGAGTGGGGGTCGAAACGCGTTATGACGGACTGGCTGGGCAACTAAATAAAGCACTTTGATTGGCACAAATCTTCTGGGTCCGCTTTTCGTCTCTATGTCCAAGCGAGGCACTGGCAGCGGCGTTTTGCATTCATATATATATATATATATATATATATATATATTTATTTTTTTTTCTGAAAAAGAAACGTTAAAGTGACATCGCTATAGTTAGGTGAATAGTCATTGATAACATTAATGTTTTGAATTTAAAAAAACCCGAAACTCACCAGATATAGCAGTGGCCGCCGGTGACCCTCAACAGTGGAGTGTCACCAAGCAGAGTACCAAAGCCATTGTCAGGCACTGTGATAAATCAGAATGCCTTTGGGCTCACATTCCAAAGCTCTCAATCATGGCTCATGAACAGATGTTTCATAAGGGGCCGTGACTGAGAGCTCTAGAATTAAGGCTGAAGTAAATGCGAGTTTCTCACAGTGCCTGTCAGTGGGCAAAAATAAAATGTAACACATACATACCCACGCTTCCTAGCTTCCTTGTCTTGAGTGCAGTCAGCTCGAATTCTCCTGAAGCGTCAGCCAATTCTCTCCAAATTCCAACACTGCTCTCATGCGGCAGGTGAGCAGCATGAGAGTAGCCCCAGGATTGGCATGAGGGGGCTGCCTTGACGCTCCAGCAGGCACTGGGAGCCTGTGCCTGCTCTCCACCCAGCTGCCTAAGACAGCTAGATGAAGAGGTTTGCACTGCGCATGTCAGGCTGGCCATTGCAAGACAGCCAGCCAAAGTGACATGTGCAGGGTAACCTGGTGCGTGAGCAGCACTCCCTTACTGCCAGTCAGCAGCAATGCCCCCCACACATTGCTGGGGCTCGGAGCAGTGAGAAATAAAATGGTAATTCATTTTATAACCATTTTATTTTGCACTTTTGCTGCACAGGCAGCAGGGGGGGTGACGCTCCCCTGCCCTAACTTGTGCCTCGCCATGCAGTCTGTCACCTCACATATTACATCACTCATGACATGTTCTATGACATCATTTATAACATCACTGATGGCATCTAAAATGACATCATTGACGGCATCACTGATGACATCCTCCAATGAGTGTGTTAGTTTGTTTTACAGTCTATATATAGGCGAGTAGCTACCATATTACTTTTCTTCCCTAAATTTGCCAGCCTGATTCAGCTAATGGAAGTATTTACAAAACGCATGTGCTTCTAATGTATCATATGGGTTAAGAGCTACTGAACACGTTGTAAATCTTTGTAACTCCGTGTGCAGGGCAAAGATTCTGCATAGTAGATACTAATTATTGTTGGCAGTCTTGAGTTATTAGGCAGAACCATCTCAGCGTGACAATTTTTACATAACATGGGAGACTGGGTGCTCCAAGTACTAACCTAAGTATATGTGCTTGTTTTGCTTCAGAAGATGGTGTACCTGTAAAGTTTTCACCAAAGTATAAAGGCTGCAGGTAGTATGATCTTTAGCACCTCCAGACCTTGGTTATTTTAAGTGAACAGTCGATCTTTGAAGACGTTTTGCATAGAGTGCACTCTGTTCTTAGCGGATACTTTGTAATACTCTGTGGTCCATTTTTCATGAGAGTTTCACTGTCTTCAAACAGTGTGGTACTGCGTAAACTCACTCCATAGAGAAATCAGTGTTAACAGTACACACTTTTCTACTTATATCTACTTCATTTCTCAATGTAAGTTCAGTGACTGTCAGGGGTTTAATACAGGTAAAGACTGACTGTCTGTAGTAGGGCACTAGTTATGTAACAGAGCTTCAGTATCTGGAGGAACCTGTTTCTCTCTGAACAGTTGTGTACAGATTGAACACTGTGCAGGATAGGTTACCCTTTTATTTGTGGATCATAGTCAACATGAGCTTGACTACCCTTAAAATGCATGGAATAGGGTTAATGTTGCACATAACACAAGCTTGCTTTACTTATAGAGGTCATATGTATGATTGCAGTAATGATTCTTCATATTATTCTGAGCTATTTTGCAATTACTTTCATAGCTCTGATGGCATACCCATTTATAGAGCAACGTGATGTAATTAATTATGTCATTTGAGATGTCAAAAGTGATACTTTACAATGAAATGCAAAGTCAACCCCACACAGAAAGCCGTGCGGAGGGTTTGCCAAAGGACCTAATGTTTTTTAAATGGGTGGGGGCCACGTGGCCCCCACCCAGAGCCCTATTAGGCCCTGGGGACCCCAAACCCCATGGCCACTTTATTTTTATTAAAGTGGAGGGAGGCCATGTGGCCCTCCCTCCCCCAGCCTTATTACCCCATCCCCCAGGGCTGTTTTGTTAATGAAAGAGGAGGTGGACCATTTGGCCCCCCTCCCTGAGACTTATTCGGCCCTGAGGACCCCATTCCCAGGGCCTTTCCTTGTGAAAGGGTAGAGGAGCAGCTTAACCCCCTCACCAAACTTATTAGGCTCTGGTGACCCCATCCTCCAGGACTATTGTTTATTGAAGGGGGCTGAGTGCCCCCCCCTTCCTAAAGCCTTATTAGGACCTGGGAACCCCATCTCCCAGGACCACTACTTAAAATAAAGGGGAGGGTGGGCAGGTGGCCCTCTGAGCCTTGTTAGGCCTTGGGGAACCCATCCTGAGCCTTGTTTGGCTCAGTAGACCCCATTCCTCAGGGCTGTGTTCTTAATTGAAAGTGGAGGGGGGCCATTCCTGGCCCCGGGTGCCTCATTCTCCAGGGCCCACATCACTAACGGTAGGTGCCTCAGTGTCCACCCAGGGCACCCACTATACATTCGTTGAGGACCATGGAGGGAGCTCAAGAGCCCCCATCGCTCCAGCTGGCTCCCTGCATGCAGCGGGAGCCAACATTGCTCCCACCTGTGGAAGCAGCTACTAATGTTGCCCCCTCTGGGCGGGAGCAATATTTTGATCTGTTTTCCTGCCCACATCAGAGCGGACAGGGAAACAGATCAAAAGTCTGCCACAAAGCCGGACAAATACAAGTGTCCCGAACCATGCCCGTGGGGGTAGGGAAACCGCTATGTGCCGGGGTGGGCTCCCCAGAGCACAGCTAATGAGTAGTCCATAGGGGATGGGGTCCATGGTGCCATTACCTGCTCGGGGAAGAGGGCCCCCTCCTTATTTTTAGAAATTTCAGTTCGGGGTGAGCTCCCCGGGGCCTCTGATAGTTTGGAGAGTGGGGCCGCACACCCCTTCCCCATTATTAGAGCAAAGCAACCCTGGCCGCCATGTTTTTTTAACGATCCTGCGAGGCTCTTGAGGGATTGCAGTAATTTTGCTGATTTTCTTTGTTGGTCCTATGGGTCCCCCATGAGGCCTACTGACCCCCCTTGCATATTTCATTTTACTTGTTCAGGACAGGGGACTAAGTCCTGGAGTCTTGTAATGGCTGGCAGCAAAATCTTTCTCATGTTGCTGGCAGGTAATTAGAGCGCTAGCTCCTGCTAGAGTCTGACTCGGGCAGGAGCGAATTGGCCCAAGAAAAAAAGCTCCATCGGCCAATCAGAATGTTATTTTTTTCAAAAACTGGATTCAAGAAACTCTTGCGGGCGTCCCTCAAACTGACCCATCCAGATATCTATATTTTTTGTAACCATAACATCTCAAAAAATGGTGAACAAATTTATACCGAATCACAAGAGGCACAATCTGCACCCCAAGTTCTGGCTTCCATTCCAAATTTGGTATAGTTCTGGTTAGCAGTTTTTGCTGTAGTCCTGCCTAAAGAAGTCTATGAAAATGCATGGTGATTTTGAGTTTTGAGACAATAGCCTGAAGAAACCATGTGGCACTCCATCCCTGGTATGCAGATTTATTCGTGCAAACGAACAAAGCATTTCAGCATTCAATTTGAAACCTTCAGTTGGAGGTTAAAACACGTTGTTTATTTGCACAAATAAAGAAGATTTTTTTAAATGTAAAATAACATCCGGTTACAATATGTTTGGGGCAAGTCCCCTGCGGCACTCAGTTTTTAGCTGTGCTTAAGACAGGTTGGTTGCAGGTGCTGCAACCTACCCCGCGTGGGCTACCAACCCTTCACTTTACACAGCCTTCTGCCATGTGCAGTGTGGGTTGGGCTTGTGGCCTGGCCGCAGTCCAACTACTCCACGAGTGGCCAACTGGCCACAAACCCCATCCCACATTTTCTTTTTTTAGTCCCATAAGATGGGTCGTATGACTTGGCCAGGCTTGGTCCCACGGTGATCGTGAGGATGCCCCAAATGTTTTTTTTTCTATTTAGCCCCTGGGTGGGATTCTTATGGGACCCCCTACCCCGTAATGGCCAGGAGGTCAGGGTTTCCTCACACTGCCTCTTTCTATATATTTTTTCAAATGTTTACAAGACTTGTGAATGAGTCCCCAAGTCCTGTAACGGCGGCTACACCATTTTTCTTCTTGTTGCAGCTGCAATCACTATGTGCACTCCCAACGGACTCCCACTGGACCAGCCTATCAGAATGCGTGTTGTGATGTTTTTTACCACAGGAGTCTTAAGGCAACAGATATATATATACATTTTGAACAGTAATTTCTCCGAAACAGCCGAACAGAATTACAGCAAATCACAAAAAGCATGTTTTCTCCATAAATATCTATCATTCCGCCAAATTTGGTGTAATTTAATTCTGTTCATGAATTATTTCTGCATGGTTTAATTGTTCCTATGGAAACTGCATGGTAAAACAAATGGTTTGGACACCCCTTTTTCCAGCTTCTGCTTGCCTCCCTAAAAAAACTCCACTGGCTACCTATTCAGAGAAGGATCCTATTTAAGATCATACTATTAATCTTCAGAGTCTTCAAGAGGATCAAACCCAAATACCTTAGTGCCCGGTTTTGCCACTATGGAACACAGAGGGCGTTAAGATAATCTGATATCAAACGTTTAAGGTCCCTATTTTACAGACTGAAATCCTGGGGTGGGGGGGGGGAGTCCTTTATGGTGCTGGGCTCCAATGCCTAGAACCAACTTCCTACTCTCTTCGCTTCATTGATACTAAAGAAAAAATGCCTAAAGAGCCAGCTCTTTGCTGCCCCCGATGCACTCTGCCACTCCTTCATCTAACTAATTCCTCCCTACTATCTTTCGATATTCAGTGCCTTTATCCCTATCAGCCTCTGGTATCCAGCTTAGTGTCAGGATGCTCAATTATGAGTGACAGTGCATTCTGCCAGTGCAGCATTCATTCATTCACATCACACCGAAACTTTCTAGGAAGAAACTGAGGTGGATTAACTTTTTAAAAAACAATTCATGAAGATTTGTGAAACGTGCCAAAGTTATTAGCAAAACAATAAAACGCTTTTCATATGGAAACTCTGACTTACGTATGACTATGCAGCACAGTGTTGTTATCAATGTGTCATTTCAGATGTCATTAGGGATGTTATCAATGCAGTCACTGAACATGTCATGATTGATGTAATATGTGAGGGTACAAGCAGTGCATGGGGAGTCCATGAGTTATAATTACTTTAGAGTATGAGTGATAGTTACTTAAGATAACTATAAATGGTGAATTTCAGTAGTTTTGTTAGTTTAAAACAGTATGTTTTAACTGACATTTTCACCTAACTCTAACGCTCCTCTAAACTTTAGTTTCTTTTAGGGAATTTGTAAGGTATATTTAATGTAAAATAAGATATTTTTGCAATTCCTAACTATGGTGTCACAATAAAGCTTAATTTTTTTTTCAGTAAATTTCTATATTCTTTTAACGTAAAATAAGATGTCCATCGCCATGCATGGTGTGGGGTTGGCAGAAGTGTGCCACACCTGAACGCCATCTTAATGGAATCAAAGCTGTAAAACTGAAAACATTTTGCCATAGAAAGTATGGTTAGTGTTCTAGAAAGCTAAAACGAGGTCACATTTTATATAAATTCTAAAATATTTTCCTCATCAATGTCAGAAAATATTCTGGCACCATGTACTTCTGATACCAACAGCAGCCTGTTATTTGAGCACAAGTGTTCCAGTGCAGCTTCACTGCAGCGGTCTAATGAACAACTAGAGAGCTGACATTCTGTATTTATAAATAAAGTGTGGCACAACTAAATGCCATCTTGATGGAATCAAAGCTCTAAAATGAACGAAATTTCCTACATAAAATGCTGCAGGAACTGAATAAAATGAGGGGGTTTTGTGGAATAGAAATTGCCACTCGCAGGAGCCTGGGTGTTGTATTTGGGGCTAACCGATCGCAAAGGACTGCGAGGACCAGCAGCCCACCGGACCACAGCTGCAGCCTCTTCCAGCGTGACTCCACCCCTTTTTGGACACTCTATTTACAGCTCGTGGCCCTCGCTTTGCGGGTGCCACTCGCAGGAGCCTGGGTGTTGTATTTGGGGCTAACCAATCGCAAAGGACTGCGAGGACCAGCAGCCCACCGGACCACAGCTGCAGCCTCTTCCAGCACGACTCCGCCCTTTTTGGACACTCTATTTACAGCTCGTGGCCCCCGCTTCGCGGGAGCCACTCGCAGGAGCCTGGGTGTTGTATTTGGGGCTAACCGATCGCAAAGGACTGCGAGGACCAGCAGCCCACCGGACCACAGCTGCAGCCTCTTCCAGTGCGACTCCGCCCCCTTTCTGGACGTATATAACGCGACCACTGTAACGCAGCGCGGGACACGCGCGGGCGAAGCCCAGGCCAAGGGCGGGCCCGTTCTAGCCCGTTCCTGACCGTGCAAGACCGGGCGGGGCCATCCCCCTTAGTTTGTTGTCTTTGAGGTATTTGTATACTTCGTCTACTACTCTGTCAACCTAGGGCTCCTTCGCCGCTATTTGTACATGAAATGATGGCCAGGGAAACTAGAAGCAAAGCCCACATGCCCAGTGCAACTATGGCGGGTACCTTGGACTGTTTTTTGGTGAGAGCTAATTCCCTGATATCAAACGAGATTACCATATTGGAACGCCGTCTCTCGCAGGGTATTGAGAATGCCAAAAGATCGTCCCTTGGCTATATAGCTAATGCAAGAACACCTGATAGGTCCACCATCCTGTTTAATTCTGTCCCTAATAGTGACCCTAAGGAATTACTTTCGATACCCGATCCTGGGAGCTGCCTTGGTGAAAATACAGATCCCTTACTGCCTCCTATTGGTTCCAATTTTGCCCCGCCATCTACTGTAACCCCTGTTAGGGGACCAGTGGATACCACCCTACGACAACGAGGTAATAGGGAGGGGGCGGTCCCAAAAAGAAAGCGGGGGCACAGGTCGGGGGCGATAAGAAGGCAAGGGTATCTATTTCTGCAACTCATATCAATCCTAAAGGTCGGTCAAAAGCCAAGGCTACTTCTCTTGTAGTTAATGATGCTATTACCCCTCCTGTTCAGAGTTCCTTCGTACCACACCCTCCCATTATGACAAAGAGCGACGACATTCAGGCAAGGGCTGACCCACTTATTCAAGATCTTGAAAGTCTCCTGAAATCTCTCTTGAATCCCTTAATTGCCAGACTTGATCAAATAGATCTTACCCTGGCAAACATAGAAAGGGCTATTGAGCCCAGGACAGGTCTTCCACAACTCGTGGAAACTATTGGAAGTAGGAGGGAGGATACTTTAAAAGCTCCATGTCCATCCAATCCTAACTCTCTAACAATTACTTCAGCTTTGCTAAATTCCTTTCCTCAAGCGCCGGTTATTCAAAAAAAGAATACTAACTTATGCCCCCCCCCCCTTGTCATGGGCTGTTGGTGGAAAAGCCTACTGTAAATGTTGACCAAGAAAATCTAGAGGGTATTAGTGTGAGGAAGGATCTCACAGCAAATCTTCCCCCGGAAGCCGCCCCTTTGGTAGTTGTCCTAGCTGGAGTTCCCGAACCCACTAACACAAGAGAAGAATCATTTGCCTCATTAAAAAATAAAGTAGTAAGCTGGCTAAATAAGTACAGACCCCTTCCCTTACAGACCTTTGGTGAAATTATGATGGTAAGGAGGGTCTCATGATTGGGAGCAACTAAGAAAAATATTAGTGGGGATTGCATTGGATCCAGGGACTGTCTCGCACATTCTTAGCTGCACCTCATTTCAGGATGAGTCCCAAATTCGGACTCTCCCAGTGGCCTGTTTTTATCCACCACCTGCTAGGTTTTCGGATAAGGCAATGGAAGAGGGTTGGTCAAGGGTGGGTAGCAAAAGCCTTTCCAGAGGGAACAGGAATAATTTATATTATTCTAATAGAACTTCGCACTTTCTGGATTACAATAGGTTCAGTTGTCTGAACGAGGTAGACTGACTAGCCAGTAACCTTAATCTACCGAGTCATTCGAGAGCTAGTGTTACCAGCATTAACAAAATTTCCCGGCCAGTTATATGTGCGAATAGGGGTGGATTAGGCGGAACAGATATTGATAAGAGCACTCAGCCAGGAGTTTCTCTTGACACAACCCTCCCCGCTGATCGGGACGGGACTGCAGAAGATGGCTGTGGGATGGAGAATATAATGGCTATTGAGGGTAGCATGGGAATAATTGTGGAAACCCCACTCACTCCTGCTCCACTGACAATTCTGTCGTGGAATTTAGCAGGAATTGGTAATAAAATAATGTGTCCTGAGTGGGGCTTGTTTATAGACAAGAATGATATATGCCTCTTTCAGGAAACTTGGGCAAGGGAGGAACATCATCGGAGCGGCTTTGCTTCATTTTCAGTCCCGGCCAGGTGGGGGGGCATGGGCAGACCGTCTGGGGGCTTAACAATCTGGGTGCGTACTCACCTGGGGTGTCGAGCCACGGCCCTGGACACGTCATCGGAGGATGTACAGTGTGTGATTCTAGAGTGGCCAAACGATTCCAGGCTTGCATTGATTAATGTGTATTCAAGACCTGTGAACATTACATCGGAGTCTGGTACTATTGAAGAGCTCTCTAATTTTTTAAATACGATTGCTCAGGGTATTCCCTTTTTAATAGGGGGTGATTTTAACTGTCATTTCGAGCCGCTACCGGGTTTGATGGATAGCGGTTTTCTGGAGGAGGATGAGTATTGGTCAATTCCCCCAGTAGTGGGCCCTTCACCTAGGTCATGGACGCCTTTGGCTGTCCAAATAACGGCCCTAACTTTAAAGCACTCTATTAGGGCATGTAACTGCCGCTCCAAATCAGATGTCCCACCTAAGTGCACTTTTAACAAACCTGGTCAAGAGTCACGTTTGGATTACATATTTGTAGAGAGCTGCGCATGGGCCAAATTTATCGATTTTAGGATAGTAACTAGGGAAGATAGTGACCACAATTCATTGATCCTAGATTTTCAATCCCCGGGAAATTCTGAAGTCCGATGCAATACGAACGATGACTTGGATGCTAGGCACCACCTATCCAGCAATAGACGTAGGGTAAGGTGGGAAAAACTAGTTAATGAACCAGCGTCACTGGCAGGACTTTATGAGCACGTAATCCCAGTACTGGAAGCTGTAGGTTCTCTACCATTGCATCGCCCCACTGCCGACACATATAAAAAATTTGAGGTTTTAAATCAAGAATTAATTGTTATTTTGGCTAACGTTCTTATTCCTATTGCGCCTAAAGAGAGAAGGAGTGGCAACAGACCTACTTGGTACAACTCCGCTTGTAGGCAGTCAAAAGCAGAACTTCTCAAGGCTGTTAAGTCTAACAACAACAAGGCGCTAATTAGCCAAAAACGATTAGAATATAAGCAACTAATCTATCATGCTAAGATGGAGTGGGATAGTGACAATTGGGACAATTTAACCGCTGCATTAAAAACAAAAGATTCCCGGAAGTTTTGGCATATCGTCAACACGGGGTCGTCCGAACCCTTATCGGCGATTGCACCTAACATCGCTGCCTACATCTGGGAAGACTATTTTTCCTCCCTATATGGTAGTGAGCACTCTACCGATGACAAGGAGCAGGGGGCAGCATTGATTAAATTCACCACCGATCAATATGGCGATGAGTTTAGGGAACAAGAAATCCTTGATATATTATCTAAACTTCCAGCCGACAAAGCACCAGGGCTGGATAAACTTCCCGGGGACCTTTTCAAACATGAACCCAAGGTTTGGGTTCTTTACCTAACAGCTCTATTTAACGCAGTCCAGAAGGGCATGGCGATTCCTAGCACTTGGCTGGGTGCCGAGATAGTCCCAATCTTCAAGAAGGGCTCACCTCTACTCCCGGCCAACTACAGGCCCATCAGCCTTATTGATGTACCCCAAATAATTTTCGCACGGCTGATTTTAGATCGCCTTAGGGACTGGATAGAAGAGTCCTCTATTCTGAGCCCCTACCAGGCAGGGTTTAGGAAGAATGTGTCTACCACGGACCAAATCTTCCGCCTCTCCATGCTATTCTGGAAAACTGTTAAAGTGGAGGGTGGCTCGCTATACACTGTATTTGTGGACCTACGTGCGGCGTTCGATCTGGTTCCTAGACCAAAATTATGGTCTGTTCTTTTACATTTGGGCATCCCTGCTCCCTTATTGAATATGATAATTAGATTGCATAAGGGAAATTTTGCTCAAGTCAGGTGTGGGAAGAACGGGGTATTAACATCTAGATTTCCCGTTGACAAGGGAGTCAGACAGGGGTGCGTTTTGGCTCCCACCCTGTTCTGCCTCTATGTCAACGGAGTATTTTCACATCTGAATGAGGTTATTAACAGTGATGCCCCCAAGCTTGCTGGACATCGGGTCCCTGCGATTATGTTCGCAGATGACACCCTATTACTCTCGAAGTCCCCGATGGGTATTCAGCGAGTGTTGGATGGCTTTGAGTCATTTTGTCTTGATCGGGGTCTAGAAATAAACACTCTTAAAACCAAATACATGATTTTTAACCCACCATCCAAGTTACGTTGTAATCCGAGCATTGGGGGAACTAGCCTGGAAAGGGTCCAGACCTTTGAGTACCTAGGGCTCACCCTAAATGAAGCAATGACATGGGTCCCACATCAAATTAAGGCCCAATTGAGATTAGTCCAAGCAGCAGGGGGGATTTTAAAACTCCTAAACAAATCACGTGACAAACCGATTGGTCTCCCCCTTGAAATATACAAATTACAGGCAAGGGGTGGAGTAGTGTATGGAGGAGAACTTTGGGGCTTTAATTGCCGCAGTGAGATTTCAGTTACAGAAAGCAAATCTTTAAGGCAACTGTTGGCCCTTCCCCCTAGCACTCCTTTATTGCCATTGAGACTCGATATGGGTCTTAGATCTATAGATGAAGAATTGGGCCTCAAACCTCTAACATTTTGGCGGAGGATTTGGATTACTCCAGAGCTTCAGGACTATAGAAATGAACTCATGGAAGTCCTGGGATTACCCAATGTAGGGAAACACCCATGGCTGAGGTACGTGAGGGAGGAACTGGGGACAATAGGCCTCTCACAGCTCTGGTCTGAGCCGGCGACAGCTTGTTTTACTATCTCCCGAAAGCACCTGGCTAATTCTTACTATGATTCTAAACTTATTGATTCTACTCAGAAATCTCAATCTTCTATATTAACACAATCTTTTTTATTGTGCAAAGATTCTTACCATTTTGAGGATGCTTTAAGTGATATAAGACCCCATTCAGCTAGGAAATTGTATTTGCAGTGGAGATACGGCACCCTACCTATAAGAGCCTTTACGAGCAAATGGTTGCCGTCTTCTCCAAAAAATTGTCCTGGCTGCGATGCTGATCAGGAAACTGAGCTCCATATACTATTTTTTTGTCCCGCTTACAAAAAGAGTAGGAAGTGTTGGATTGTTACTATTTGCAAAAACTTGGGGTTCACGAACTGTATGCATGCTTATCGAGTTCTAAAAACTGACTTAACTACTGTAATAGTCTTTGCCGTGTCATCATTTCTCCCACCTATGTGGAGGAAAAGAAGGATTTGTGTTAATTTTGTCTGATATTCTATTCCTCCAGTTTAGTGTCACAGTTGCGTTGAGAAGGGTTGCTAAAAGTATAGATTGTAAAGAGGTACTCTGCAAGTGGCATGTTCTTTGGGCGCTGGAAATTTCTGGTTGTTGCATTAATTGGCATATGTTTTTTGTACCAATTTCTATTTAATGTTTATTGTCTTATGGTGTGTCATATTTTAACAACTTTATTGTCTTTTTATTATCAAATTTTTGTACTTTTATGACTAAACAGTCGAAATAAAGATTGAGAAGAAGGAATAGAAATTAGGGTTAGTTCTCTAAAAAACTATAATGAGAAAATATTGTCTGTGAGTTTTAATATTTGACTAGAGTGCTAGCCTTCTGTATTTACGACAAAAGTGTGGCGTACCTGAATGCCACTTAATGGAATCAAAGCTGTAAAACTGAATATATTTCCTAGAGAGGAAACAACAGGGTAGAAACACAAAGAGGGGGTTCATTTGTTCATAGAAATTAGGGTTAGTGCTCTAGAAAGCTAAAATGAGTACCCTTTTTCTATGATTTCTCAAACATCTTCCTCATCCATGTCAGTAAGATATCCTGAAATGCAGCAAGGAAAGTGTACTCCCAATACCAGTAGTAGTCTGTCAGTTAACTCCCTAATAAGCAACTGCAGCATCACCACAGATAAATAGCTACTGTGCTAACATTTTGTATTCAAGACAAAAGTGAGACGCTCCTAAACACAATTTTGTTAGACTGGGAACTATTGATTTTAAAGTCATTCCCAAGGAGCAGCCTGAATTAAAAGCCCATTGAGATGTTAATACAGGTATGAAACCAGCAGGTTAAACATTTGAAGGTAGATATAGGTATTTATTATTTTGAGGCATAATGTATTTTATGAAACCATTCTGTTTATTAAGTCTGGCTGTTCACCTGCAACTAATGTCCGGCAGCCGAATACACTATGATATAATCAACACAGCTGTTTGCCTACAACCCTGGGGCCAGCAGCGTAAGCCAGGCGGAATATTATATTATCAAAACTGCAACAGAATAAAACAACCCATAACCACCCCCACCAACCCCTGCTCTTCTGTACAAGGAGTGTCAGGCTATTACTTGGAATGCAAAGCCATCTTCAGAAGGTAAGGGGCTACTATGTAGCCATAAACCGCCCATAGTCAGAGTTGAGAGACTCATTAGGAACTAGGCAAAGTAGTCACAAGTAGGAGGGGCATGACAGTTCTCTACATTCAGGGGATTAAAGGTTGTATAAAAGGAAACCATTTGTCGCATAAAAGTGGATTTGGGGTCCAGTGCTAAGGACAGTTTCTCCATCCTCAGGATAAACCAAAGTTTATGTAACCAAGAAGTATGATCCAGACATCTACTGGTTCCTCAGAGGGACAGCATCATTGTATAATGTATTTTAAAGGGGCTAAAAACATATTTGCATAAGTACAGTATCATCATTCTACATCTGTTTACTAATCCTAACCATGTCCCCCATCACTTAACAGTACCCTTATTTTAAAATAGGAACATTTTGGTAGAAAAATGTATATTTCTTTTTTCACAGAAAAAAACAAGTGATGCTATTGTTCGGTTAGGTGCTAAGACCTTAACTCATTATAAAAGAAACTTGATATTTACTCAAAAAAACAACGGTTAAAGTGATGCTATAGTTAATTGTTGGAATGTGACATGAGCTAACATTGAAAAAAACGAACAAATATGAAATATGCAGTTATAATTTAGTGAACTAACTATAATTAGTGCCCCAATCATGCACTGCTCATACCTCACATATTGCATCAATCGTGACTTGTTAAATGACATCCCTGCAAATCCCTGCACTCAATCAGCATCAGAACTTGCACTCAGGGCCTTGGCTCTGGCAAGGCCCTGTACCTAAACCTCCTCAAGCATCAAGCCCCCACCACACACAATTTTCAGCCATAAGTAGAATATTTTTACTAAAAAACGTATCCTGTGGCCGGGAAATGCACCCACCCCTCCACACGTGCCAACCCACACAATGCACAGACTTTAGATATAAATAGTGGAGGTTGGTTCTGAGCCTGGTGTCACGCTAGACTCTGCATCCAAAATACAGTAAAGGTTGAGCAGTGGATTGCCCTATGTCAAGACACTGCGCCAAACATCCATATCTGGCCAACACTCGCTGTGCATGGTCTTTGGCCACCTGTGGCTAGGCCCCTCACCCACCCTACCATGACCACTAAACACCCTTATTTTTTTTTTTTAACTTATTTTTATTGCCATTTTCATATTTCACACATTGTACATCATACAAAACTTTCAAATAGCCATGTCAGATTGTACATCCAGTGGTGATACATATCAACTGTATATACTGGTGATTCGTCAACGGGGAGCATAAACAATGTACAGATATATCGTGATGTATATACCCTGTTGTCTCAGGTTCCAGATATGGCACAGGAACTGGGGTGTAACGCAGGCGTAAATTAGGGGACAGGCATGGAAGAACATATCCAGTTACGCTAGCGAGGGTATGAAACGTCGTATGGGTAAGGCACCTCTGTGACTCATGATTGTCTATCCTATTTTGTTCGACCTAAAACTGCGATAGCATACTTGATGCTGGGGCTTGTGATGAGCTCATGTGGTCAGGATTTCGAAAGATTAGTTGGGTAGGGTCTGTGACTGCGTGTGCAGGGCTGACGATGTGGGCGGGCCGTCTGTCGGGTCTGCTCCCGGGATAGCTGCTTGAACTGATATAATAGCATGGCCCATTCCATTGATAAAGGGTGTTTGCGGGTCCCTCCCACCTCCTCCTCCCGCAATGTCTCTTCCTCCGCCGCCGCCCATTTGGGTGTAGCTCCCACCCAAGCCGCCAACGGTGGACCGGTGGGGGAACGCCAATGCATGGCGATGCTGCGTTTGGCTAAGAGCACCGCAAGGGAGAGGAAGTGAGTCCGCACCCTGTGCTGCTTACCTGCACGAAAGATGCCTATGGCGCTGGCCTCCCATGTGTTCATGCAGGTTAGCCCTGTGAGGGTACCCAAAGCAGTGTGAATGTGGTGCCAGAAAATTTTAATGACGGAGCAATTCCAAAACATATGTTGGAAATCTGCATTCCGTTCATGGCATCTGGGGCATAGGAACTGAGTGTCAGGGTAGAATCGTTGGAGGCGTGCAGGTGTTAAATAGGCCCTGTGCAGGATGTAATATTGAATGTTCTTAAAGCGTGCATTTCTAGAGACCTTCTTAGGGTACTTCAAAGCTCTCTCCCACTCCCTCTCATGGAGCACACGCCCGATTTCAGTCTCCCAGGTGGCTCGCAGGGTTTCCAGTGGCTTATTAGTCAGTTCCCGTATGGCTTTATAAAGCCATGTAGTTAGATGGCGCCCTGCTCCCAGGTGTAGAATTGTGTGGATAACTGGATGTGTGTGCGGTTCCCCTTTGATTAGGTCCTGATACGGTCGGTAGCTGTCTAGGAGTTGGCGGTGAAGCAGGAATTGTCCCGGGGCAAGATCGTATTCCTCCACAAGGCTATGGAACGGTCTTAGTTGCCCGTCCTCGAAAAGGGACTCCACCTCTGTTAAGCCACATGATGTCCACGTGCGAAGCACGCTATTTGTGTAGTAGTGTTCCTGCTTAGGCCATCCCACCAGAGTGAGTAGAGGGGAGTACAACGGAGTCCCCGGGGACATGCGGTGTATCCGCAGCATGCACCTACGTGCCACCGACACCTGTAGAGGGTATGTGCGTTTTGGTTTAGTGCCAGGGAGGAGTAGGCGACGGATCTCCGGAACCGATATCCGTCCTGCGATGGTGTGAGTTTCCACAGTATATCTGTCTGCCGTCCAGTGAGACAGCCATTGCAGCTGTGCTGCCAAGAAGTAGGCCTCGAATGAGGGGGCTCCCAAGCCGCCCTGTGTGGTGGGCAGCTGCAATTTTGTCAGGGCTATTCTGTGTCTGGTGGACCCCCAAATGAGTGCACTGAGGAGGGAGTCTAGGTCCCGAAAAAAGGCTCTGGGCGGGATTACTGGCAGATTGGTAAAGAAAAACAACAATCTTGGAACCATGATCATTTTGGCCAATGCCACTCTCCCGATTGGAGCCAATGGAAGGCTCTTCCAAAATCCGACCGTGGCCCTAAGACTTGCCAGTGCCCTGTTATGGTTACCCTCGAACATATCTGTGGAGGAGTGGTAGAGACGGATCCCGAGGTATCTAGGGGCCTCCGCACTCCAGGGCACCCGCTGAGCACCCAGTCGAACCTCCTGTGGAGGCAGATCCGGATGAAGCGGGTATATCGTGGACTTATCCCAATTCACCCGTAGTCCAGAGGCCGCGGTAAATTCTGTCAAAGTTTCCCAGAGGGGAGTCAGGTCGTCCGTGATGTCCCGCACATAGATCAACAAGTCATCAGCGTATAAGGAAACACTATGCACTGTGCCTTCTACCGGGATGTCCCAGCTCTCCCCTTCCCGCCGAAGTCGTATGGCGAGAGGCTCCACCACCAGAGCAAAAAGTAGAGGGGACAACGGGCAGCCCTGTCGCGTGCCCCTCTGAACCGCAAACTCCGTCCATATGTACCGGCCTAGGCGTATCCGCGAAGTCAGCCAGGTGTACAGTAGGCGCGTATAAGCTAGGAGGGTGGGCCCAATGCCCGCTCGCTGCAGCACAGAAAACAGAAACTGCCATGTGAGGGAGTCGAAGGCCTTCTCAAGAGCCAGGATGAGACAGGCCGCTCGAGGGTATATCCCCCTTACCTGATCCTGGATGTGGAAAACCCGACGTATGTTCTGGGACGTGCGTCTGCCGGGTATAAAGCCACACTGATCCGGCTGGACCAGGGAGCGTATGATTTGTACGTATCTATCCACCAGTGTCTTCCCGAGGAGCTTGCAATCGGCGGACAACAGCGATATGGGGCGATAGGAGGCCATTTGCTGCGGGTCCCTATGTGGTTTCAGGAACGTCACAATTACGGATTCTCGCATGGATTTCGGTAGTTCTCCCTTCTTCAGTGCCACCGCAAACACCTCTACCAATCGAGGGACTAGGTGCACTGAGAATGTCGTGTAATATTCTAAGGGGAACCCATCTAGTCCCGGAGCCTTATTTCGGGCCAGGGCATGCAGGGCCCGTGTCACATCTGCCGCGATTATTACGGCGTCTAAAGCCTCCCTCTCTGTCCTTGTGATTGTTGGGATAGGTAGAGGATCAAGAAATCGATCCACTACAGTTTGTGGAGTAGAGGCAGGGTCGCTATATGTCTCCGCATAGTAGTCGCGGAAAGCCCCAAGAATCCCCACCTGGGAATGCACTAGCACCCCCCCAGGGTCCAGTATCTCGGTAATGGGCTTGATGTCCGTCTCCTGCCTTGCCAGCCACGCCAAGAGAGTGCCCGTCTTGTCCCTCTCTTTATGCATCCGTGTAGCGTATGATCGGAAGTTGTACCGTCGTAAATCCGCGGAGGCAGCTTGATAGGCAGTTTTTGCTTCGGCTATACGCCGCGTCTCCCCCTCGGATGTGACATCCCGTTTGGTGAGCGTCGCCAAGCGTTGCTCCGCAGTGGTGAGAGCCTGTTCTAGTACGCGCTTAACTCCCGTTATTTGCTTCAAGCACTCTCCCCGGGCCACCACCTTAAATACATCCCATTCCACTAACGTGGATGATGCTGTACCCGAATTGCGAGTGAAATATTCTTGGATGCTACTCTCCTGATCGTGCCGGAAGACCTGGTCCGACAGACAGTCCCGCGGTAAGTGCCAGGTGGGGACCGGCGGGTGTGGGGGCCGCCAGTGTAACTGGAGAATGTGAGCATTGTGATCGGATATGCCCAAGTAGTCCGTGTGGGTAATCTTGGGTAATATAGTCGCCGAGCATAAAAATCGGTCAAGACGGACGCGCAAATTGTGTGGGATGGAGTGGAAGGAATACAATCGGATCAGGGGGTGGCGCATTCGCCAAGCATCGGTGAGCGACCAGTGTGTAATCCAAGCCCGGAATCAGTCAGTTTGCTTATGTGCCGGGGAGTGCCGTGGAGGGGGGTGTGAGCGGTCAATGTTCAGGTCGAGCGTGCAGTTATAGTCTCCTCCCAGGACCCAGGGTATGGAAGCAAATGGGGCAAGGACCCCTGTGAGATGGTCCCAAAACTTGTCTTGTTCTACATTAGGGGCGTAAATGCTACCGAAAAGTACAACCTGCCCATCCAACAGACCCTCAAGCAGTGTATAGCTACCTTCTTTGTCAACCACCCTCCGAAGCTCCTGAAAGGGAGTTCCCGGTCGCACCCAGATCAATGCCCCTCGTGCATACGCAGAATAAGTTGTGGCGCATATGAGACCCCTCCATTTTGACTGTAGTTTCCCGACCTCTTTCGCAATGAGATGTGTCTCTTGTAGAAAAACTATCGGGGTGTTGTGACGCTTTGCATAGGAGTACACCGCATATCGTTTGCGCGGAGTGTGAAGCCCCCTAACATTTAGGGTGAGGGTGGTAACATAATTGTGTGTCGCATGAGGTGTCATGTCTTTGAGCCTGCTCGCCATGCGCGGGGGCTACGCCTATTGAGGTGCGCAAAGCTCAGTCGCACTAGCTGGCTAAGAGTGTCTGTATCCCCCGACGCTGTGTAGTCATAAGTAGTGGATGTCTGGATCCGTGTCCTTCCATGCGGGGGCGGGGGAAGTGCTGAACTGGGACAAGCAACTGAACAGTCGGGTCGGGGAACATTCCCAATGCCTAGGGCCCATCGCCAAAGATGATGCGTCCAAACCTGTTTACCCAATTAAGGGGGGTACAACAATATAAGAAGGGGGCGGCGGTGCATGCGTACTGGGCCAGAAACGAATCGGGCCATTAGTAGGGAAAATGGGCGTTGCTCCTGCTGTAGCGAGTAGTGGGACTGAAGTCTAAATTTGGCGGGTCACTAAACACCCTTCTTGCTCAGACTTTAGCCCTTCACAGCAAAAGTTGACCAAAGGGTCTATAGTACAATGATGGTCAGCAGTTAGATCGGTCTCCACGTCCTGTGGGTGAAAAAGAAAGGGAACATTAGGCGGCAGGACGAGCACACCCAGATCCCCTGTGTGGTAGGCTACCATAGAGACCCCCTTATAATGTA
Organism: Triturus cristatus; assembly: GCF_964204655.1. NCBI lineage: Eukaryota > Metazoa > Chordata > Amphibia > Caudata > Salamandridae > Triturus > Triturus cristatus. Next base: position 1,269,121,574 of record NC_140585.1, on the reverse strand, counting down.
ATTTTTATAAAACAAAATGTTGAAACTTTCACAGGATCCAGGTATCTCAGCCCAACCTCACCAGTTTTGTACCTGCAGTACTGCAAATTTCATGTGCCTGGTGCAATTACATGCTTTTCCCACTGCAAGCCGTTGTGCAGAAGGGGCCAGACATTCACAGAGGGTGTTGAGCCATGCACAGTGTGGTTTGCTGCACACAAACTGCACACAAAGGGGTGGACATAGTGTCTGGGTGGAGGCCAGACTATGTAACCCACCCACACTACATATATCCGAAGGCTGTAAGCAACTGGGTGTCACCTGCCCACAGATGGTGGGGTGGAGGGCCTGGCCAGAGGCTAGCCTGGTAGTCCATGCTCACTGTACAAGACCAAAGGCCATGAACAGAGGGAATTGACTGTCATGCATAGGGTAGGAGGGAGGGCCTGACCATTTGCCTAGCACTTCAGCCCACCTACACTGTGCATGTCCATATCATATCAGCATTCTCAGTAGGTCTTTTTACCTCTATTGATCTTCCAATTTTATGGAATGATAAAACTGCCTCAGTAGACTAGTTCTTCACTAGCCTGGAGATTTTTTTATCTAGAATCTAGTTTTCTTGCCATGTGAAGAGTCCATTGACCACCCTCACTGGATAGGGCATAGGCCCTGGTCAGGGTCCAGGCCCTCTTGCCAATCCCCACTGTGCACTGGTGAAGACCATTGTGTTCATGGTATGTTTTGTGCGCACGTGTGAATTGGATCCATTGCTTCAGGGTGCTGAGGAACATCCTATTTCCTTCTGCTGTCAAATGTACTTCATCTCTGTGGAAAACTCCAGGCATGTCGAACCTGAAGACATTGTTGTAGATGGATCCCAAGCCATTGTCCCCCAAGCTATGTGGAAATTACTTTGTTCACATATTTCCGGGATTTGTTTATTTGAGGAGAAAACTGGTCAGATCATTTCTGCTTTTCTTTTAAAAAAATATTGGAATATACATAGGATGTGTGGGGGAGAGATGCATTAACTTTTCTATTTCATATCAAATTATAAAGCAACACCAGTAACTGTGTTAAAGCGATTCCCTTAACAATGCACAGTTAGCTGGTTGCTCACATCTCGATTTGCTTTCCAATAAATGTAGAACTTGATGCAATTTCATTCCATGAATATCAATCAATGTAATGTTCACATTAGGCAATTCCATATCCTTGTCAAAGCCGCAGAATCTAGCATAACCCTAAACCCAGTGGAAAAATGAATGACCAACTATCTGGACATGGTCCATGCAGAGTCCTTGTGAACATCAGAGAATGAGGTGCAGAAGGAGAGGTCTGCCCCCACTAGCAGTGATTTAAATAGAATAAAACTGATCATTGCCCGTTGTCTGCAAAATGTTAGGTTACAAATAATGGTATAGCAAAAGATAGTTTGTGGTTCTCCGTTCCAGAAAAAAAACACCCTCATCCTCTCAACTTTGCAAGTGGCCACCATGCAGTGCAAAGCATGGTCTATGCAGTAGCAGATTTAAAATCATATGGGAAAACCAAGGACTACCGATTAAATTAAATTAGCTGTCTCCTGAATAACACACTATGCCTGGTGATTTTTTTACCGGACTTGACACTGTGCATATGCTATGGTCTGGTAACCGTGGAAACTAATGTGCAAAATGAATTGACTTTTCATTATTCGGTAAAGATATTCAGGTTAAACCAATATCAACCAATACCTTTGTTTGGCACAAATAAATATAACATAAGGTTTACTTTTATTAGATTATATAGCCTGACCCTGGAGAGTCCTCTGAGGGTACATTCCATAGTAAAACAGTGTTCCATTCACAGACTGTCAAAGGGGATATGTGTGGTTGAATGTGCTTATGCAAGGGTATTTACTTTCCAGAGATAAAGGTATTTTGTGCTGGAAAGGTGCTCTTCTATCTTCACAAATAGAGCTTTTCGGTTACTGACATCACTTGCATTAAGTGGACATTACTTGTCTATAAATATGGTGGATCAGTGCATGCACCCATACTTTCTGACCCAAAGGCCAATCTACAAAGGTATCTAGAACAGATTTTACTTCAATATATATATGTATATATATATATATATATATATATAGATAGATAGATAGATAGATAGATAGATAGATAGATATATACATATATATATATATATATATATATATATATATATATATATATACATATATATATATATATATATATATATATATATATATATATTACCTACTGGCGGTCGCCAGTAGGTAGTTATAGTTAGGACCCCTTTTCCATAGGAAAACCTCAACATTCTATTTTGAATAACTTTGGCGCCGGTCGATGAATCCTCGCAAATTTCTCAAAATAGGTGGGGCGCTACGCTCCGCTCCTACCCTGAAAGTCTCGGGGGGATCCGTCAGGCGGGGGCTGAGATAAAAGGGGGGTCCCAAAACGCGTTTTCCCCATGCATTTTTCCATAGGACCTTTAGAACGAGCTACAGCCCGAACGGCTGAACAGAATTACTCGAAATTTGGCAGAGAGGTAGTCCCTAGGTCAAGGAAGTGCCTTTTGTAGGTTTGGTGTAAATCTGTTCAGTAGATTCTGAGAAAATAGCCTTTAAATCAATATATATATCTGAGCCCGCTTACGGTACGCTTACCGTACGCTTACCGTAAGCGTACGGTGGCGTGCGCGAGCGCGATTCTGATTGGCTCTTAGATCTTAGTAAACATTCGAATCGGCTGAAACCAGGAAGCGGCGGCCGCCATTTTGTGTATTTCACTCAGAAAAAAAAGAGTGAAAACAAGAAAAGGGGGCAATGAGGAGAGTTACAGACCCCCTTACATTTGTGAGGGGGTCAAAGAAGGACTGTAAAGTACAAAGAAAACATTTATTGATTTTAAAAAAAATCACGGGGTACACGTACGGTAAGCTTACGGTAAGCGTACGGTAGAAAAAAAAAAAAAAAATGAAAATCAGATTTAATTGTTTAGATATTAGGGGGCTCTAAAAAGAGCCGTTGTGTTTATGAAATGATTTTTTAGTGGTACCTACAAGTAAGTACCGATGCAGAGTCTAAGGTTCAAGAGGAAGACTCTGTTCCCTTCATCATTGAAGTGCACACCATCTCCTCTATAAATGTCTTGCATGTCATAACGCAAGTTGTTGTGGTAAATGGCACCCATACCATAGTCACGGAGGAAAGCAGAAACAGATTTGTTGACGTGCTTTCTTGCTTTGTCATCGCACCGCGTGCCCACCGTGCGTGCACGGCACTAACTGCGTAAAGTGGGCGCGCGGTGCGCGAAGCGCACCGCTTGCTCACTGTGCGCGCACGGTGCGCGAAGCGCACCGTGCGCGCACGGAACGAACTGCGTTAAGTGGGCGCGCACGCACGAATGGCGTAAAGTAACTTAGCATTTAAAAAACCGTACAAATTCACTGAAAAAACCATAGGTTTCACACACGTTATAGTTAGGAATTAGCATTTAAAAAACCTTGCAAATTCACTGAAAAAACCATAGGTTTCACACATGTTATAGTTAGCGGAAATTTTACTGATAAAAAACCAATGAAATTCCCCCGTTATAGTTAGTGCAGGCAACTATAACTCACGCGACCGCAATCTTCTGCTGATGACATATGTGTCTTTATGAAAAAAAAATATTTGTAATATATGTATAGCTAAAAATGTATGGAAGAAGACATGGGCAAATAAGTGTCTAAATACAGTATTAGCATCAGCAGAGGATTGCGGTCGCGTGAGTTATAGTTGCCTGCACTAACTATAACGGGGGAATTTCATTGGTTTTTTATCAGTAAAATTTCCGCTAACTATAACATGTGTGAAACCTATGGTTTTTTCAGTGAATATATATATATACACAACCTACTGGCGGCTGCCAGTAGGCAGCTCTAGTTAGGACCTAGTTTCCATAGGAAGAGCGTTTATTCGCTTTTCCATTTGCCAATAACTTTGACAAATTTCCAAACTAGTATGACGCTCACTTCAGCTGCTGTTTTGAAAGTTTTGTGGCGATCCGTCAAGCGGGGGCTGAGAAAAAAGGAGTGTCCCAAAACACTTTTTTCACATGTTATTTCCGATAGGGACTTTAGACACAGTTACAGCCTGAAACGCTGAACAGAATTACACCAAATTTACCTGTAAAGTAGATATTGATCCACAGAAGTGTCTTTTTATAATTTGCGGTAAATCCGCTCAGTAGTGGCGTAGGTAATAAAAGAAATTCAAATTTGTATATATAGAGATGCGAAGGCCCCGCAAACCTTCCTGATCTTGTGCTGAGATCTGATTCGCTGCCAACACTTCCAACCAGGAAGCGTTGGCAGCCATCTCGGGACTTGAGCTGAGTCCCATAAAAAATGTTTAAGAAAAAGAGAAGGGGGCATGGTAGAAACAACCTGACACCCTAGGCCTCTTGGTTGGGTCGCCAGAGGGGCCCACCAGAGCAAAAAAAAATAATTGCGGAAGGGGGTGAACTGGTGCAGCGGGTCCCACCAAAAACATTTTTAAAAAGCCAGCGCTTCTCTATTATTTAGCCCCCGGGTGGGCCAGGTCCCGACGGCATGCAGCCATAAATAAAATATAAGGAGTGGGGCACACGGGGCCCCCTTCTTTTGCCCCAGTGTCCGCCACCTCCCTGGTGCTAATTGAAAAGAAATGGGAGCCTTGCAAACCCCCCACCATACCTCAGGAACCACCACCTCCCTGGGGCTAATTTGTTTGTTATGGGGGACCTCATGGACCCCCAGGGCCCTGGAGAGCACCTCCCCAGGGCCAAATGCTGTTTGAATATAGGAGAGGGGCCACACGACCTCTCTCCCGTGCCATTCTTGCCCCTGGGAACAGCTGCCTCCTCTGGGCAGCCCATACTGAATCAAAGGAGGGGACCTGCGCCTCCCTCAAGGGCTGGCTCCTGCTATGTCCCATGGTGCCCACACCTGGACATAGCTGTTTGCGATGGCTAACTGCTCCCACCAAGCCACAGCAAACACTCCACTTTCAGCAAGCGAGAGCAGTGAAAATGCTCTCACTTGCTGGAAGTGGAGTATTCATCTGTTTGCTTTCACAAACAGGGAGCTGCATGTTTAGTATGTGTGTGTGAAAGCAATGCCGGATCCCGCATGAGGCAGGGAGGCGGCAGGGACTGATGGAGCATTCAGGCTCTCCCTGCGGTCCCACTGCAGAGTGGGTGACCTGGGGGCACCCAGGAAACCATAGCCAGGCCCCGGGGAATGGGGTTCCCGGAACCAAAATCTGTCTGGGAGGGGGCCGCACGTGCTTCTCCCCATGTGTAAATGACCGGGCCCCAGGGATAGGGTCCCCGGGGCGGAAATTGCCCCAGGGAGGGGGGTTATGTGGCCCCCCTCCCCCAAGGGCATTTTTTCTTGACAATTGCTACTGAAACCAGAAATCGTGTTCTAAACTTTTAAAAACTGGAAGTATGTAAACTTGCCAAGAAATCTCGCCCGTTTGGCCTCGCCTCATATACATTGGCGGTATGCTACGTCTTCTCACCATTTTCCCAGTATGATGGACAGCTTACTAAAAGGCTCCCTGGAGCGCGTTTCCCAATGATTTTTGAGACAGGGTGTTGATGTCTAGGAATAATATCACATCTGCACCAAACAAAGAAGCACTTACTTCTGTAAAGTACAAATCATCCAACTGTGTTTTCTGTGCAGTTACATCTTGGAAAGTTATCTGGTGAAGACACTTGAAGAACAACCACATTGGCAAAGTTATAGACACACAAGTTCACTGGAGACATTTCTTGTGCTTTCTTTACGCAGCTGTAGTGTAGGAGTCGCACTATATATTTACCCAACGAGGTAGGACTTACTAATTGGCCAGTAGAAAGTATTCCACTTGATTAGAGGTGTTGCACAAAATGGTGACCTCTTCTCAGAATAAATACGCACAACAGGATTGATTCTGGCATGATGCTCATTCCAAAGAAAGGACACTTCAATGGGAAGTACTTACAGATATAAACAAAGCAAGTGACAATGTTTCACTTCTGTAAAGAACTAATCATCTGAACTTCATGCCCATGGCCAAGGCATAGCAAGTGTGTTTTCTCTGCATTTCCACCATGAAAAGTTATCTATAATCTGTGATGGAGGTGCTTGCATCCTTGCTTTTTTCAATTGCAATATCTCATATTGTGACTGTGAGGAGTTTATTTTTTCTTATCATCTGCTTCTGAGATCAAGTCCATGGTTATCTCTTTTAAATGCCTTATGTAATGCCCAAAATCCATAGCACCCCTCACACACACACTCACAGACACACAGGCACTCACACACCCACTCAAAGACCTACACAGCCACTCAGGAGCCCACTCACAGACCCATAGCACCACTCAGAGACTCACTCACTGACCCACACTGGCACTCACACACCACTCACTTACACACACACCCACACAGGAACTCACAGACCCACACATATACCCACTCACACACTCACACACCCACTCACAGACCCACAGAGGCACTCACACACTGACTCTCAAAGGTTAAAAGTTACAGTTAGGAAATACAATTAAAAAGAACCGTAGCAATTCAGTAAAAAAAGACAAAGGTTACAGGGATGTTATAGTTAGGAAATAGAACATTTAAAAACCTTAGAAATTCACTGACCATGTGATGAGTTATGTAATATGTGAGCTCATAAACAGTGCATTGTGGGGCATAAGTTATAGGTAGATCAGGTAACTATAATTGCTGAATTTCACTGGTTTTGTACAAATGACATCTGAGCCTAGCATATATTTTCACAAAAAAAAACAAAGGTTACAGGGATGTTAGAGTAGGTCCAGATTTTACACACACAAAACCAAAGAAATTCAGCAGTAATAGTTTTACTTATCTCTGGAAACTATAACTTGTGCACTAAGGTAACTATAACTTGCGACCCCACCATGCACAGGTTTCTCATTTCTGCTGGGTGACAAAAACCTTCAAAAATAAAGGAAGACAAAGTCTCCTCATAGCAATGCAAAGACAGCTATTGCGCGACAGGGAAAAAGACCTTCAACACACACAACACGGACTGCACCTCAGTATTTCTCAAATTGCTACTTGATAGCAGCTCTTTTAATACACAATTGCACAATGGTTTATTTCGAACAGTAAATAATAATTAACTTACAAGTTACAGATTTAAGACGGAAAAAAATGCTCCAAGACCTGTGACCCTATGACCCCAGATTCTGATCCAATCTATTACACATTCTATATTGCATCCCAACAATGCTTGATAAACAAAGCATTCTTCTACACTTGAATGCATGTGAGTTCATAGCAAATGTAATTTAAGTGAAGTGTGTGCAGTCAGCATTGTGCACCTAAGACCTCCGTGGGCTCTCAACTAATTTACTTCCCTGCATCAATTGTCTAGTCAGGTTCCTTTAGACCTTCATGTCCTATGGGCTAATTTGATTTCCTGCACCCATTGTTTTCCTGTATAAATCTAAGACTGCGTTAGAGTGTACTTATTTTCACATTACTATCACTATGCAACTGACGATCCTCACATTTCTTGCCTTTGGCATCATCACTCAGCAAAAATTCTGTAAACTGTTGCCACATGGATAATATAGTATTCATGGCCTCTAGGAATGAGAACCACTAGCTGAATGGTGCAGTTGGGATGACTCTTTCTTTGATGCCACACAAAGCACAATATGAGAAATATTTGTGTTTTAGTTCCCACACATAGCAAAACAATGCACCAGAATAGACTAAAAAGTCAATAGCAATCTTCATTAACTCTGCAGATTGTAAAGATGCTTTCAGCATACCGTTTAGCAAGTGGCAAGGACATCTTACGGGGTAACACTTTAGCTCAGGTATCAATTTTGACAGGTCATCACACAACCTTTTCATATATGTAGCTGAATCACTGCAAATACAAACAATATCACTCCAATCTTTGTTGAACTTTTTGCAGCAGCATTCCAAGTGACACTGCTTTACATGTTTTCCAATAGTCTGGTGTCACGTTTTCACCACTATCCCAGATGCTTGGTGACAGCACACTTTTCACATGTACCTGTCACTACACCTTGCATGAAATGGTTAAATTCTGGGTTGTTTGTCAATTCACCTATTATCAATACTGACTCACTAGAAAAGGGGGCTTATGTATTAAGGGATTTTGCCCATTCTCTGGGGGTAAATGTGATGGTACATATTGGGAAAGATTCTTATAAAACCAGCCATTTTACCTATCAGCTAAAAAATCAAACGTAGCCAAAATATCAAATATGTTTTTGATATTTCCTGATTCTCTACACTTTGTAAAATAATTTAAAAAGACCTAAAACATGTTTGAACACCCTACATCTTTATACCAAAGACAACAAAACTGAAAAGCAAAAGGAAGAAAAAACAGTATGTTAGTGACATCCCTAAACAACAAAGCTCAAGCAGAACAATGTTAGCCCAGTCTTTCTTGCTGCTACCGTGTATGACAAAGTTACATTGTATTAGCCCCTTCAGGAAGAAATAAAAATGACTCTTCCACTCTCCTTTTACTTTGTGGCTGTGCAAGTGTTTTTTCAGTGTTTATACGTTTACACTCTTATGGGCTATGATCCTTTCAGTGGGGTTTTATCAATTATTATAGGTTTAAACCTAAAACAGGATAGCCTACTCATATGTGATATTACATTCCTGGTAGCATATTTATCTGTAAGAATGTATAGTACTTTCGCTACTGAATAATATTTTGGGGCGTTGACTAGGAAACGCACTACTATAACATGTGTCAACTGCATTTGGGCTACAATCCTACACTAGAAGAGATGTAAAAGACATTGAGCTGTACTTGGGGGTACTTCTTTCATTGAGTCCAGCCTATCTGATCCAGTCGCTTGAGGAATTAGGGAGCACACAAAGCAGGATTGTTTTGTGTTTTCTAAATTGATGTACAACATATGCTGGCACCACATATCTAACAATTGAGTATGGGCTTTATGGGTCACATTGTTATTAGAGAGCTCTATTCAGACAGGAAAGACATTGAAACTAAAAGGTACATTGCAATCGTACAGCAGAAAGGATAGAATTAAGGGCCAGCTGTACCACTCATTTTACCAGTTACAAATGACCTATCGGGTCATTTGCGACAGGTAAAATGCATTTTCTTATGCACCAACCCTATTTTGTGAGTCTGTAATCTATTACCGGCTCGCAAAATCGGGTTTGTGAGTCGCTATTATTAAGGGGTGTTTAAAGGGGGTCCCTTCCTAATAGCGAGTCGCACTGGTACTTATGAATGTTTTGCGACCGGGAACGCAGTCACAAAACATTTGCAGATTACTACCAATTTCAAATTGGTGTTATGCCAATTTGTGAATGGTTGGCCCAACATTTTTTCAGGGCAAGCAGTGGTCCCACGGATCACTGCCCACTCTATAAAAAAGAAAAGAAAACTTTTTTCATTTTTATTTCTGAAATTCATCCCATTTTCCTGTAAGGAAAATGGGCTACATTTTTAAAAAAAACTGCTTTATTTAAAAAGCAGTCACAAACATGGTGGTCTGCTGACCCCAGCAGACCACCATCCCTGTGAGTTCAAGCCATTGCCAATGGATCGCAAATTGTGACCTGCCTCAGGAACATTAATGAGGCAGGTCCCTTGCGACCCATTAGGGAATCGAAACAGTGTATGGGACACTGTTGTACATCAGGTTTTGCGACTCGCAAATTGCTAATCACTAAAAATTGCAATTTGCGAGTCACAAAACCTGACGGTCATGCACATGGCCCTAAGAGACAAAAAAGAGGCATAAAAACAAAAATGCATATCTTTGGTGTTGTTCTTTCAAAAAATAGTCCAAAAGCAGAGGTGGAGGGGGGCGATTTATGATGATAATCTTCGTACCCCCCTCTTGTTCAATTTACATTGTTCATGATGTGGCGAGGTGCTGAGTTTAGATGGACATGGCTGCGATGGAACCAGGGCTTCCTCCCATTTGCCTTGAGGGCTGTAGGGGTGACGGCGGTACTATGTAGGGGCCCTCAAATTATTTGTCTCAACATTTTCAGATAAAGTTTCTTATACATACTTGATCTTCCACATGTACAGCTGGGAGGTTGACCTCGGTCGTGGCGCGCTTCTTCTCTATTTGGTTATCTGTTCACATAAATACATGTGCATTTCATCATTCAAGTTTCTGCTGAGCTCCCTCCCTGTACTTTTGCTTCTGGTGGCAGGGACTTGGATGTTCATAGACCTCCTTGTCACTATTTGATGGGGTGTCAAGTGATAGTCTGAACTGGGTGTATTCCTAAGGGCAAAGAGTGCTATTGGCAAACACCAAACACTATAACCATTTCTTGTGCAATGTAGCACATAACTTACTTATTTTACTCTTTAAGAGGTCATTCAGGCACTCGACAATACCGTTATTTTGAGAGTGCTACACGGAGAACAACCTATGGTTTATTCCTAGCTGTGTTGTAATATGCACAAATATTGTATTAGAAAAATGATTGCCACTGTCAGATCTTATCCCTTCTGGAATTCCCCATCGTGGAATTACTTCACAAATTAAGAATGTAGCTGCTTATTTAGCATCAAAATGAATGCATGGTCCTGCTTCAATTCATCGGAAAATGGGAAGACCACCACTATGAGGTACCTGTAGTTACTGCACCTATCAATCATATCCACAAAGTCCAGATGAAGGGTATTAAAGATACCTTGTGGTCGTGGAATGGTGGAATTTATCACTTTGAGGGTGGGATTAGGGGAAAACTGTTGGCAGATGATACAGTTATGAAGATACATGATAATTATGTCGTGCACATCTGGAACAAACCAGTCTTCTTGTATTTGTAGTTATAAGTAACCTCTGGAAGTATGGGCTGGTAAATGAATCTGATCCAGAGCTATTACAAGCGAAGACTATCACTGGTTTGCCGGGGCGTGGCCAAGCAAGCCACGATGGCGGAGGCAGTCTGCTAGGGCTCCGCGACCGGGCAGCCCAAAAGTCGACACACAGCGTCATCATGGCGGTGTGAGCGCGGCCATCGGCACCGGAGTGGCGGCGAGCGGCGGGGGGCCACCCTGGGCGATCACAACTCCCGGGAGAGGCGTCCCAGCAGCGCCGGCCGCCCCAGAGATGACCAGGACCTTCGTGGAAAGATTGCGGCAGCCGTCCCGTAGTACCTGGTGGGGCGCGAGAATCGGACCGGCAGCGCCAGCCACCCCTGGAGGGGACCACCGAAGGCACCAGCACGGGGACGGACGCCCCCCCAACCCGGGAGAAGTGGCGGATGCCCCCCAGACCGGCCTGACCGTGCCCCGACGGGGGAGTCCTCCAGCACCCAGGATCAGCGACACCCCCAGGTGGCCCCGGAGAAGACACGAGGGGTGAGCGGGGGTGACAGAGGTGGCCGCGAGGCGTTGGTCCGTGGGGGGACCACGGAGGGGCCCGGGCACTGCGAGGCCCACTGCCTGACCCAAACATGGACGCCGCACGACGTCAGCAGCGCTGCATTTAAGGCCTCAGCCGAGCACTGAGAGGGGCACGAGACCAGGGCAACGCCGACTCCTGCCATAGGCCCGACGCCCGCGCGCATCAACCAGGGAGGTGGGGGCCCGGGAGTGCCCCCCCGGCTGCCTGACGTCACCATCGGATCGCCCCCCTGGGCCGGCGGACCAAAGACCTGCGGCCAGAGCCCACGGTCGTACTGGGAAGGACGGGCCACGGCGGTACCCCCACGGGGGCGAAGTGGACAGGAGCCACATAGCATGCGGTGATTGGGGACACCATCCCAGAACACACGGCCCAACGGCCCTCGGGGTAGCGCCCGCTTTTTCCCACAGAACAACTCCCACGGGGGAGTCGCCGGCGGGGTGACTGGCGACCCGGCGAAGCGGCCCCTGGCGGGGCAGAGGAGGGGATATACGTACACACTATATCCCATAAACAAAACGAACGGCCAGGAGGCCGCCGGAGACGGTGGTGGCCCCCAGGGAGGACCCGCGCCCGCACTTCGCCACGCCCTTATGGCGAGAGATCGCCGGTTGCCGTTAGGACATGGGGAAAACACGATCGACGCAGCAGACCACGATACCGGAGACGGCGCCGAAACACCGACCACAGGCCAGGGTGCTGGAGGTGCCCACGGCCACGCAATCGGACCCGGTCATCACAGCCAAGCTAGACCAGGTGCTGGCGGCCATCGAGCTCTCCCGGATCTCCATGGAGGAACGCCTGGGGTCCATTACCACAGACATTAGCCTGATACGTGATGACCATCGGAAGCTGGCGGACCGGGTGAGGGATGGGGAGACCTCGATCTCGGAACTCGCACCAGTGGTGACAGCCCACAAGACTGTAATACGGGCGTTGCAGGATCGGCAGGACGCTCCCGAAGCTGCAACATTCGGGTGATCGGTCTCCCGGAAGGAATTGAAGGGGCGATGCCACGGCACTACATGGAGACCTGGATCAAATCCTTTACCCCTCAGGCGGAACTAACGGCCTTTTTCACCATAGAGTCGGCTCATCGGGTGCCATCGGGCAGACCGCGCCCGGGGGCTGCTCCCCGGCCGATGCTCGCCAAGTTCCTACACTTTCAGGACAGAGATGCGGCCATCCGAGCGGCCCGGACCGCGGGCCCTCTGCAGGTGGAAAACAGCCATGTGATGATGTTCCCTGACTATGCCAGGGCAGTACAACAACAGCACTCATCATTCCTGGAGGTGAAACGCCGGCTACGGGACAATAACATACAATACTCTTTGTTGTTCCCGGCCCGTCTCAAAGTCATCCACGAGGACACCACTCACTTTTTCATGGCTGCTGAGGAAGCCGCCGACTTGGCGGACCGCCACTGCTGGCTGGGGCCGCGGGAGGCCCCAGCCAGACCTCACACACGAACCAGGTCACGCCCCGGCAGGCGCAATGCACGGAAATCACAGTCCCAGCGATGGCAGAGCGGCCGAGATCTACGCGACCAACGTACAGAGCATTCTCCGAGCCCGGATCAGATCCTCCGGGAGAGAAACAGGGCCGTGCAGGCGGTGGCGGCATTGGGACCCGATGCTACTGGTGAGGAACTGGACGGAGCACCCCATATCTTCAACTCGGAGGAGGAGGAAGAGGCCCTCCCCGTTCGGACCTCCGCACACTCCATCCTAACAGTCCCGGACACTATGCTACAGTCGGATACAGGCTGAAGGAACAGCTTCACAACTTTGGTGAGACACTCTGCAAAATTTCAAGTAAGCATTTAAATTGAACTGCATGTACCAGGATGCAAAGGGGCGAACTGTGCTGGGAGGTAGCAGTGTGCTCCCATCCCCCTTCTGTTTCAAAAAGGCTCCCTTGAGCCACTGGGCTGACGAGCTCATGGGAGGCACCTGTGCGCCAGGGAGAGGTACAGAGACCTGAGAGGATTGTGGCAGCTTTCTCAGCAAACCCCAGAAGAATTTCGTTTTATCTCTACTGAAGAAGGATGAAATCCAGAACCACATGTGTCTAGAGATTAACAGCACTAACCTGCACCAACTTTGGTGAGACACTCTGCAAAATTTCAAGTAAGCATTTAAATTGAACTGCATGTACCAGGATGCAAAGCGGCGAACTGTGCTGGGAGGTAGCAGTGTGCTCCCATCCCCCTTCTGTTTCAAAAAGGCTCCCTTGAGCCACTGGGCTGATGAGCTCATGGGAGGCACCTGTGCGCCAGGGAGAGGTACAGAGACCTGAGAGGATTGTGGCAGCGTTCTCAGCAAACCCCAGAAAAATGTCGTTTTATCTCTACTGAAGAAGGATGAAATCCAGAAACACGTGTCTAGAGATTAACAGCACTAACCTGCACCAACTTTGGTGAGACACTCTGCAAAATTTCAAGTAAGCATTTAAATTGAACTGCATGTACCAGGATGCAAAGCGGCGAACTGTGCTGGGAGGTAGCAGTGTGCTCCCATCCCCCTTCTGTTTCAAAAAGGCTTCCTTGAGCCTCTGGGCTGACGAGCTCATGGGAGGCACCTGTGCGCCAGGGAGAGGTACAGAGACCTGAGAGGATTGTGGCAGCTTTCTCAGCAAACCCCAGAAGAATTTCGTTTTATCTCTACTGAAGAAGGATGAAATCCAGAAACACGTGTCTAGAGATTAACAGCACTAACCTGCACCAACTTTGGTGAGACACTCTGCAAAATTTCAAGTAAGCATTTAAATTGAACTGCATGTACCAGGATGCAAAGGGGCGAACTGTGCTGGGAGGTAGCAGTATGCTCCCATCCCCCTTCTGTTTGAAGGAACACCAGTACCGAAGAGACATGGACCCACAGGTACCCGCATGACATACATTCTGCACCCATGCAAACTGAACAGTTCACACCACTCCAGCGCCTCTACACCTGGGCCGTCAACTCGGCCAGGCGACATATGACACTCCTACGAATGCCCGGCGCGATCCAGCCTCGGCGGTGCCCGTCACCCCCATTGTTGTTTTGTTCTGATGGTTACGATCCCTGGATTGGGGAGAGACTGTTTGGATGCATTGGCTTTGCTGATGGGTCCCAAGTATTGGGACGGTTTCCCGACCATGGTTTTGGTTACTTATTTGTGTTTCCCTACCCATAATAGTTCTTACCCTAAGGAAACCACACATGAGGTACACGCATGACACCGAGGCGCCTACGACACCCCACACCACTGTTTCAGTCGGGCCAAGGGCACCCGGGGGCCGTCACACTCCCCGCGAGCGTCGCCACTAGGCCACTACGCACTCACCAGAACCCTATCCAATGCCTAACATGGAACTTAGCATCCTCACGCTAAACACCAGGGGCCTACATACGCCGCGGAAACGCTATGCCATCTACTCATACATCAAACGTCAACGTGCGCACATAGCATTTCTCCAAGAGACTCACCTCACGGCTACAGAAGTGGGTAAATTACAGGCAAAATGGAGGGGAACCTTGTGTGCTACAACGTTCTCGGCTTACGCACGGGGGGTGCTCATTTGGCTGCGCATGGGCACCCCGTTTCAGGAAATTCGAAGGGTGGTAGATACAGAAGGGAGATATGCGCTACTACATGGGGTATTGGATGGGCAGGCGATACTATTGGGCAGCATCTACACGCCGAACACTGACCAAGAGCGATATTGGAAAGTCCTGACGGGGGTATTGCACAGTTCCCATCCATTCCCTGGATTTTAGGGGGTGGCTATAATGGAGTACTGGACCTCACCCTTGATAGATCTCACCCGCCTCCGCGCCACTCCCCGGCTTCGAGACACGCAGAGCAATTCCAGAATTGGGGGACACATTGGGCTTTGGAGGATGCGTGAGGGCACATCACCCCCACATAAGGCTGTACTCCTTCCATTCCATTCCCCATAATTTACGGGTCCGACTGGACCAGTTTTTATGCTCCCCGACGCTCATCCCAAAAATACATGAGACAGATTATCTAGGTAGGGTAGTGTCTGACCACGATGCGCATGTCATTCGACTGCATTGGAGACCGCCACTACCTCCGGTTCCCACGTGGCGCCTCCCACGCGACTGCCTTACTGATCCGGCTTTTAAACATGATCATGCACGCACAATCCAAGACTTCTTCACCAATAACACCGACACGGCTTCGTCGAGGTTAGCGGAGTGGGATGCGTTCAAGGTGGTGGTGTGAGGCGCGTGTATCACACAGGTAGCTGGGGTGAAGCACACACTAGAACGATCACTCATGGACATGGAGCGACAACTGGCAACACCCACCCAGCGCGAAGATAGGGATGCGGCGTCAGCGCGACAGGTAGCTACAGCATGGTCCCGTTACACTGAGGCGTTAAGTACCCTGCGGAAATAGAACTTCAGAGCTTACGCAGCCATGGTGCACCGAGATAGAGATAAAGCGGGAACGCTCCTGGCCTGGCTGGTGAAGCAGGATGCGGGCATACACCCTATCACGGAGATTACTGGCCCCTCGGGGGACGTAGTACAGACCCAGGTAGATATCCTCCAGGTTTTCTATCAGTACTATAGCACCGTCCACCGGGCTCCACAATCGACCGACCCGGAAGCCATTCCCCGCTTTTTAGACCCCTTACAAATTCCATGCATCTCCAGGGCCGACAACGCCAGCCTGAAAACGAAGATTTCTGTGTCGGACGTCTCACAGGCTCTCCGAGCCATGGCACGTCGTAAAGCACCAGGGATGGACGGCCTAGCCCTAGAGTATTTTAGCGCCTTCTCCCCCCTCCTGACCCCGCGCCTTGTCGCAATGTACGCAACTGCGTTTCAGTAGGGAGAACTACCTAGCTCTCTCCGTGAGTCAATCATCGTGTCCTTTGTGAAGCCACATCGGGACCCACAATCGCTATCATCTTACCGCCCAATTACGCTCCTTTCGGCTGATTGCAAGATATTGGGGAAAATTCTGGCAGAGCGCTATGAAGGGATCCTCCGACCCCTGATTCACATGGATCAGTGTGGGTTCGTCCCGGGTTGCTGTACCTCCCAAAACCTGCGGCGTCTATTCCATGTCCAGGATCAGGTGAATACTAGATATCCTCACGCAGCGTGCCTGATCTTGGACCTTGAGAAGGCATTTGACACTCTCACATGGCCGTATCTCTTCGCAGTTCTTCGGAGGGCGGGGATAGGTCCCAATTTACTTAGATATACCCAAATTCTCTATACCAATCTTACCACTCGCGTCAGGATAGGGCAATATATCTCCGCGCCGCTGCAGGTCGAGCGCGGGACCAGACAGGGCTGCCCCCTTTCCCCTCTAATCTTCGCGTTGGCGATGGAACCTCTTGCCATACGTCTGCGGGAGGGAGGAAATGACTGGGGCATTCCGATAGCAGGTACGATACACAGTGTCTCCGTGTACGCGGATGATTTGCTCCTCTACATCCGAGATGCCACAGCGGACCATACTGCGATTTGGACGGCACTACAGGACTTCGCGGGGGCCTCGAGCTGCGAGTGAACTGGGACAAGTTCATCGTGTACCCTCTTCACCCGGGGTCCCAGCTGCGAAATGTCCGCCTCGGCGAGAAGACGCTGTCGGTGGGTGCCACAGCCCCCCGATACTTGGGGGTACGGCTCTATCACTCTCCAGCCGACCTGTTTGACGGCAATCATCGCACACTGTTGGCTGGGATCAGATCGGCGGTGCGATTCTGGACAGCCCTCCCGCTGGCACCCATAGGTAGAGTGGCGCTTGCAAAAATGATACGGGTGCCCCGCCTTCTCTATTACATCGCCAACTTGCCGGTGATCCCACCACACGCCTTTTTTTGGGACCTGGATACACTCCTGCGTTCCCTTATCTGGGGAGCTGGCAGGCCTCGGATCGACTTACGCACACTGCAGTTACCCACCATGGAGGGCGGCCGAGGGGCCCCAGTCCTACTTTCTGGCGGTGCAGCTCCAATGGCTGTCGTACTGGACAGCTGGCCGCCATATGGGAGAAACCTATACGCAGCAAGGCCAGATCCCCGTACCGGAATTGTGCCGACTGCTACTTCCAGGCTCCAAACCGCGACGCACCTACCCACTTCAGGTCTCCGTGGCCAGACGCTGTATGTTGCGGATTCACCGAAAGGCGCCCGATGCGCCGGCCTTCTCTCCCAAGCTACCCCTAGTTGGCTGGCCATGTCGGGAGAACTACTTCCCGTCGGCCCGGCTCGGCCCCTGGACCACGTGCGACATCACAGAGGCCGAGGCGTTATTTACCGACAGCCAGCTTGCGCCCTTTACTCACCTCACGGACTTGTATGGTCTGCCGCCGGGGCAATTCCTACTCCACAGGCAGTTGATAGCACACTTCCAGCCCTATGCGGACCTCTCCAAAGGGGAGCCGGAGACGCACCCGGTCATTCACACGATCCTCCACATGGGCTCCGGTCGCCACCTCGTTCGTTGGTTGTACAAGGCTATTAGACAACTTCTTAATCAACCACTGGTCGCCCTTCGCTCCCAATGGGAGGAGGACATCGGGAGACAATTGCATGATACAGAATGGGAGAAAGCCCTCGAGTTCCCCAAAAAGGTGTCCCGCAACGCGCGCTTCAAAAACGTCCAATATAATATCTTACATAGGGCGTATCAAACCCCTGCACGTCAGCAACGTTTTTATCCGGATGTACCTATCTTGTGCCCCCGATGCCGATCCCCGGATGCCCGGCTCCAGCATATGTTTTGGAGCTGCCCGTCACTGGGTCAGTATTGGACGGCTGTCCTCACATCTATCACTGCGATAACTAAGCTCCCAGACCTGCTCTCCTGGGAGGCGGTAGCCATGTTACTGTTCCGCACACCTAAGCCGCTCAAAGCCCACACCCGCTTTGCTTCCCTCACATTGTTGCTAGCTAAACGGGCCATTGCCATGAAATGGCGAGACCCCCAAGGGCCATCTAGAGAGGCGTGGGCAGGGGCGGTGAGGAAATGGGCAGCAGCAGAGGAGGAGGCAATTAGAGAGGAGGAAACGCGGGGGCGCAGAAAGTACCAGCTTGCAATGGAATGGACCCAACTACTCTTTCAATTCACCCAAGCCTGGCCACCCACAGGGACTCGCTTGACGCCATCATCACCGCACACGGCCCCCCCCTTAAATCCCGTTTCGGAAGGTAATAGCTCCCACGAACTCTGATACTCTACCCACAATACCTAATAGATTGCACTTATCCTTCGCACTGACCAGGTGAGCCCCTAGCACTGGGGCGAAGTCTAGGCCCACCATAGTAGATGCAACGTGAACACATGAGCAACGACGTCCCCGGTTCACCCCCCAGCCCCCACCCCTGCTGCGTATTCTAACACAGTCTGTTGCGACGCACATCCCCTAGCATACACTTCGATGATAGTGGTTTCCCTTCCCTAGTTCTTTCTCAGTTATATAATTGTTTTAAAAGGAAAAAAATAACAAAAAACGAGATCTAAGTCACCTTGTGTTGTCACCGCTGCCCCCCTTGACGCGGCCGGCCCCTCATGGGGTTGGAGGCGGCTTGCTGTGTATTTTACCTCCCCCCACATACTACCTAGCACTGGTACTTAAGCCCTGCCGGCCCAACGGGATGTAGGCAGTGGATGAGTTGTATGGCCTACGATACTAATAAAGATCTTGTTTGTTTAAAAAAAAAAAAAATGACATCACTGGTTTGCCTGTAGATAGTTGTCTATGCACACGGCCATCACTGGCTGGAAGCAGCCTCTATTTTGTAATAATTGCAGTTATTTTAGGTGTAACTGCACTGTCTCACAATAATGAGATATGTCATTGTTTGTGGTTGCGTTGGATTCAGACTCGGCGGTGAGGCAGTCTGAGGCACTAGAACATGGGCTGTTTGTGAATCTGAGTCCACAGTTAGAGGTGTGCACCTAGCTGCATCGTTAGCCGCTCAATCTGCTAGGTCATTACCGTGGGACACAAAAACCTGTCCACTGGTGTGCGCATCACATTTCACAACCGCCCGGAGATTCCTATGCATAACAGGACTATCCTCCAACTTAAGAAAACCTCTCCTGCTCCATCTCATGATGCTAGAATGCACAGTGGTTGTCACATAAGCTGACTCTGACTATACAGTAATGATTTGTCCTGCTCCTAACTTAAGGGCTGCTACTAATGCCGTTAATTCTGCAGTTTGGGTGGAATAATGCACTGGTAATGCTAGCTGGTCTACTATATGCAGTGTATCAGAGGAATTATGAATGTTTTGGTTTTATTACTACTGTACCTATGTGTCTAATTCCTGTCTCCTGGTCAATAGCGAAAGAGCCATCAGCAAAATAGACAGTGCTACCTGGTATAGGATCATCCACTACTTGATTCGATTTATTGGGAATACAGGTTGCACAATCCTTTGCATCATCCTCAGAGTCTAATATTGGTTGGGCAAAAAATGTCGCAGGATTCATTGTGTGACACTTCACAACCTTCAAGTATGGAAGTGACAGTATTACCTCATATCCTGAAACTCTCTGCATAGTCAGTGTTATTAGCCTTCTGCATAATGGAAAATATTGCATGTTCTGCATAGAGCGCAGAAGATGCCCCCATAATGATGGGGGTGCTCTTCTGCACTGCCAAGGTTGCATTGGCCAGAGCATGCTCACATGGATAATGTCCTTTCATAACAGAGCCCAGCAGGCCACTGAAATAAGCAAGGGGTTTGTGTCCTATATGATAATTCTGTGTACGGACAGCTGTCATCACCTGACCATTGCAATAGCAGAATAAATAAACCTACTTGTTGTAGTTAGGGGTTCCCAAAACTGGAGCATTTGTTATTTCAGTTTTCAATTTCTGAAAAGTATCCTTCATCTCTGGTGTCCATGCTATCCTGTCCTGTCTTTCTCTTGCCTGTTTGATAGCAGCTAACAAGGGTTCTATTAATTAAAACACTGTCTCACATAATTGCAGAGACCAAGAAACGTTATATACCTTTGGCTTTTTGGCGGATCGAGGC
Organism: Triturus cristatus; assembly: GCF_964204655.1. Lineage (NCBI taxonomy): Eukaryota > Metazoa > Chordata > Amphibia > Caudata > Salamandridae > Triturus > Triturus cristatus. Next base: position 1,269,101,102 of record NC_140585.1, on the reverse strand, counting down.
TGCCCTTTCAAGTGTTACACCTCTACCAGACACTGACAACAATTGCACTAAGTACTAGACATCTTCCGACAGTACTGATTTTTTTTTCCCTTTCTACTCTGTATCCTCTCTGGGCAAGAGTGGCTAGAAGAAATATAGTGTCTCTTCTGCAATGCTGCTCAGTGGAACTACGAATCAATATGTCATCAACATATTGCAGCAGAGTGCTGTCACACTGGAAAATTGGCAGGTCATTCTTTATTGCTCTGTTGAACACGCTAGGGGACTCAAATACTGAGTCCCGCAATATGAGAACGCTGTCAGATAGTGGCTGTCTGGATGGAGAGGGTTGCTAAAGTAGCCATTCTTCAGATCGAAAACAGAACAATATTTGCCATCCTGGGGAATATTGGTCAAGATGATTGAGGGTTGAGGAACAATTGAGAATTCTGGCTCCACTATGCCATTCAGAGGACACATGTCTTGAACCATGCACGAGTATTACTCCTAGATTTCATGACAGGGTAAATGGGTGTGTTGCAAGGTGATACTCCAGGGTAAATCACTCCTTGCTTCAGCAAATCCTGCATAGTAGGGGCAAAGCCCTAATCTGCTTCCTTGGGCAGGGGATATTGCCTTACTCTAGGCGAGAGGGCAGCTTCCTTTAATGCAATCTGGAATGGTGCGGCAGTATGGATAAGACAAAAATTATGGGGATCCTTAGTCCTCAAGGTGTCTGGTACTTGACACAGATATACTTACCTGATTGAATCAAATGCTCTTCCTGGTGTTTGCGTTCTTACTTCTAGCACTGTCCTCAATATTATGTCCTCTTGAAAAATTACAACTGTTTTCTTGGGATCATCAACAAACAATTTATCATCCAATATTTCCATAACCATTTATTCTGGCTCAATGAAGATGACACATGCCCACAAAACGTGATTATGGTCACTGGTTATCATAGGCTGGTGTTATTTCTAAAACCTTTATCTGCAATATTAATTTAGCATCAGATATCCATGAGTCATTGCCTTGTTGACAAAAAAGGAATTATTTTGGTAACTGAACCTCTTTTCCCAGTAACTTTGGTGTCTCTGCTATAACGGTATATATCACTTTAGTAAATGCCGCAATATCTTAGGGTCATGGTCTAACCTGATCTCTGGTGGAGGAATCTACAGTTTATCCCATAATTCTGGAAGGTGAAACAAATTATGGTACAATCAGATTCAAAATGAATGGTCATATTTAATTTGGCCATCAAATCTCTTCCTAACATATTAGTTAGGGCAGCTGGGTAAAACAGTAAACAGTCATCAATGTGCCTCCCTCCTACTTCCATCTCCAATGGTTTGGTAAACAGAACCCTTATCACTTACCCATAGAACCATTGTGTCCTTTGAGCTGTTTGAAATCGGAAGGCCTCCCTCTCTAATAGAGGATTTTGTTTCTCCTGTATCTATGAGGAATGCATATATTTTGTCATTCATAGCTACCATCATGGTGGGTTCCTCATCTGGCCTCTACAATACTCACAAAACTGGGCACATTGAAACATTCTATGGGCACCCTCATTGAGTATATCCTCCCTCCCACAGAATCTGGAAAGGATTTACTCCGCTCACAACTACACCTCCTTGTCCACTTTGAAGTAGAGTCCCCTTTGGGGGTGCTGGGTAGTTATGCTGAGGCAGTACCTGCTGAGCCTGAGGTATTGCTGGTGGCTGTATACCCTGTGAAGGTGTCTGAGGCAGTGAAGGCTGCCTCAGAATGGGGTGGGTGGGGGGATAAAAAATAATTAAATAAACTTACCTTTGCTGCTGCTGCCACCCGCCTCTTCTCGATTCTCGTTCGGCATGGGCATCACCGGAAGCACTCTCAGCCAATCACGACGCTGCATAAATGGATTATGTGCACTTGTATTTCTGTCCAGGGTTTGGCTTCAAGTGCCACTATGTTATATATGCTATTTTAGACATCTGAAGGCAACACTTTCTTAACTACATTATAAAATAATACACCATTGCCTCTTGTCACTTCCAAGCCCTGACCTACTTCCTGGGTCCACTCCATCCTATTAAGGTACTGTGCTGGATCCTAATTTGGCTGCATAGACTGAGCTATGAGAGATCCAGTGTCTGGCCTATCACGATACATTTTTCTTAGCTGATCCCACACCACTGTTCTAACCAAATTAAATGGAGTCCCATCAGATTTTGTCTCCCCAAGAATAATGTTCCTTACTCCAACCTTTTGAAATACAGCGTCTGTTTCATCCCCAATGAGGGAACTAGGCAGTTACCCAGGTCCCTTGTGTATCAGGGGCATCTGATGCAAGGGGGTGGAAGAATGCTGGGGATTGTGCTGTCTGGCGTATTTCTTCCATACACACAGACATTTTCTCATATGGGGTAATCCCAGTCTGGCTCTCCCTCACCATATGGAATGCAATCTCCAGCATTTGACATATCACATGGGTCAAAGGACCCTTCTTGTGGCCATGGACTCATTTGTGAAGCTAACTGCTCAGTCCAATCTCTTAGATTATCTACATAAGGTACCACACTCTACCAGCTATTCTCTCCTTTAGTAAAAATTTCACTAGGAGTGAGATCTGAACTGCGCAAAAATGATTGAGCACACATTTGCTGCACTTGTTTGTTATGTAGTGCCCATCTTCCCCTAGACTCGCTGGATCCCATCCTGGGGTCTGGCTGGCCATGGGTTACTTGGAATTACAACCGTTCAAGCTCAGTCACCCGAGTTTTCCTAACTCTAGAAAGCATATCCTGCTCTCTTTCCCTCAGGTCAGTAGGTTTAGAAATCTCCTTGCACCGTTTGTGTCAATAATACATCAATAAGGGGTCTCTCTTGGACATCAGCATCATAAGTATGATGCCTAGACTCTGGGGTTGAAGCATTTCAGCTATGCTCTCCACACGCTGGTGTATAGGTATCCGTTAATCTCCCAAAACTTCCCTGAGTTTGTACTGGAAAGTCAGTGTGATACACCTCTCTCCTCACTTCACTTGCATCTTCCCTACTCTCACTGCGTGTTAGCCATTCTTGCACACTTTCTGGTGAGACCATTATACTCCCCCTCTCCTTTCACCAAGGGTGAAACTGTCTTCAGTCCTTCAATGCTGCTGCTCTCTCTCTTGAGATACTTGCCATCGTGACATACCTACAGCCCTAGCCACACAGTCATCCCACCTTGCATCCTCTGCATCTCTTTGCTGTGAGGCAGATACTGGCTCCTCTAATTACCCTTCCTGTGGTGTCCCTTTTCTGCAGCAAACGCGACGTTGCTAACAATATATGTGACTGGTCATCACTATCTTCTGGACTTCACTCTTCGCTTTTACTCTGCTGGGGAAGGGCTGGATCTAGATGTAGTTCGAACTGTGCTTCTAGTTGTCCTGAAAATTGAGAGTCACCTACCCGTTTGCTGCCTAGATGTACTCTCATGTTGTGGCTTTGGCATTTGTTGAGTAACATTGGGGGTAGCTTTTGGAGAGTGTGGAGGGGTTTCAATTTCAGGGTTCTCAAATCTCACTGCGGCTTTTTGAAGTTGCACAGCTCAATTTACAGAAGAGATCTGAGTGAGTTTTCCACCGATTCAGTGAGTTCTTGATGCAGCAAAATATGAGGACATCTCCACGACAAAGAAGCACTATTTTGTGTCCTGTGTTTGATTTACATTGGTCAGACTTCTCATAAGGTCAAAACATGGATTCTCCAACATCACAGCAGGATGCAGTGCAGGATGGTGGGAGCTCCTCTGGTGGAACATTACAACAAACTTGGACACTCCTACTATGATATAAGGTGGCAAGTGATCCAGGTTCTTACAAGTAACCCTTGGATAGGGAACCACCAAGCCAAATTGCAGTTGCAGGAGTATAAATGGGCTAAAAGACTGTCATTTATTAATAAAGGACTCTACACCTTTGAAGAATGGTGTTAGCTTACCACACTACTCCTGAACTATGGTGTTTTAAAGTTCAATGAGACCTGTGCCTTAGTACACTTATGAGGTATTGTATCTCTCGCAATATTTTAGCTAACAATGATATATAACCCTATTATGTGCTGTATTTGTAAATGTGTCTTTAGTATTCTTATCAATTATACTGCTTTTATCTACAATAATCTGGTTGTTCTATTTGGGTTGAATGTTTTGATACTTTGTTCAACATCTTTCCGGTTTTCAAATTGTTTTGTTGTGCATCTATTCATTCAAGTCTCCCTGGTTCTCCACTTCCTTTGGACACAGTTTGTGCATTTCAATATGGCACCTGTGTTTTCAATTCCCATACTCACTTTCTGGCTTCCCCCTCTTTCATGCTTCTAGAAGCTCCATAACTCCATCCCACATCCCAAGATGGCACACGCTCTCCATTTTTAGGCAGAGAAAGAATGTTTTTCATCGCTATGGATACTGCCACTTGGTTTTTGCAGGCTCCACCACACAAATGCTATCTCCACAATCATGGTGGTAAGCGAGGACCTAAAAGTATGTCCTTCTTTCCAGAGCAGCTCATGTCTTTCTTTTTTGATTATCCATGTGCCCAGTGTCTTTTGACTGTTAAACTTGGCATCTTTGGCGTGGTTTCCCCTGAATTTTTGCCTCTACCCCCGTGTTTTTGATGCAGTGCTGGTTTTCATTTTTGTTGGCTTAGATGCTTTGCGCACTTTGCCACTGCTGATCAGTGTCAAAGTGCAAGTGCTCCTTGTGTAAATTGTTATTATGATTCGTTTTCCTTGATTGGCATATTTTGATTTACTGGTCAGTCCCTAATAAAGTGCACTGTGTGTACCGGGGCTGATAAATCAAATACTACTGGTGGTCCTGCAGCACTAATCATGCCACCCACATGAGTAGCCCTGAAAAGATGTCTCAGGCCTGCCACTGCATGGCCTGTGCGCAGTTTTCTAACTGCCATGTCGACTTGGCAAGTGCACCCACTTGCCAAACCCTAACCTTCCCTTTACTTACATATAGGACACCCCTATGGTAGGCCCAAGGGACCCCCTGGGCAGGGTGCTGTGTACATGAAAGGTAGGACATGTACTGATGTGTGTAACATGTCCTGATAGTGAAATACTGCCAATTTCGTTTTTCACTATTCAACAGCTTTCTTGCCGCAAAGGACAGAATGAGGAATGCTCTGTAACATTTTACAAGCATATCTTCCCATAAGGATAAGATGGAAAAATAAAGTTTAGGCTCGCTGAACTCAGAATTTAATAAACATCTCTTACTAAAGATGGTTTTTAAATTGTGTGTTTGAAAATGCCACTTTTAGAAAGTAGGCGTTTTCTTGTTGAACCATTCTGTGTGCCTCTGCCTGTTTGTGTATTGACTGTCTGGTTTTGGAGTGACAGGAGCTGGGGAGGTGCATTCTCTCAGACAGCCACCGGCAGGGGGTTGATCTGTGTCCTGCCTTTCCTGAATGAGTCAGGACTGGGCTGAATAGACCTGGGCTGCATTCAGAGTAGGGGGCGGAGTTCTCACTAGCCCCTGAATAGGCCTGGTCTGCATTTAGAGTGGTGGGAGGAGATTTCCCTTGCACCTGAATAGGGCCTGTCTGCCTTACACAATGCTGTCTCCACCTCCTGCCAGGCAGCTGCACCACAGAGGACAGAACTGGTTTGGACTGGGCTCAAAGACCCTTGCACAAAGAGAACAAAGACATTGTGGGGTATAAGTATTAGACCTAAAACCCCTGAACGTTAGACTACTTCTGGAACAAGAGGAAACTTTGCTAAGGAGAAGAAATGGAGAAACTGAGCAGAAGTACGGCCCTTGCTGTGTGTCTGGCGTTGGCCTGCAGTTTCTATTTTCTGCTCAGGAAAGGAGAAGGACTTTGCTGTAGGAGGTGTCCCTTGCTTGAGGAAAGCCTCCAAGGGCTTGAGTAGAGCTTGCCTCCTGTTTTGAAGTCTCAGGAACACAAACACTTCACCCCCAGCTCCCCTGAACTTCCTTGCTGGGAGTTCTGACCTGCCAAGAGGTGCCCGTGACTGTCTTGGGCCTCTGGAGGTTGTTTCTGCTGTTGGGAGCTGGAAAAGCAACGTAACGACAAGGAAATCGACGCATCGCTCTTCTTGCAACAGTTATTCCAATGCAACGCCGTGGTACGAGAAGAATCTCCCCACATCGCCACGCCGCTGCCAAAACCAACGCAGCACGTGTCGCCACGGCAAGAGTCGACGCATCGAGGAATCACGGCTCAAAAAGTTGACGCAGCATCGCTTGCCGCTGCAGCATCATTCGCCGACACATCCCGGATTTCCATGAATCGTCCCTGTTCAGCAAGTTTTCCCCAACGCATCACCCGCGGATCACAGTTGTCTCAGAATTGACGCACCGCTTCCCCCTACAGACCGCACCCGATGAATCGCTCCCCTGTGTACAGCGTAACTGTCGCATCGCATCCACGAAGGTCTCAGGAATGACGCATCTCTTTGTTTTTCGATGCTTCTCATCGCTGCGGCTCCTTGGCTTGGTGAATTATGTCACAACAACAGGTACTTTGCAAGAAATCACGCATCCTTAGTTTTCTACAAACTCAGTTGCTAAAACCTTTTGAAAGTTATTTTTCTTAATATTTGTATGTTGGATTTTTGTCTTATGGTCTTGTTAAGTTTAGAAAAGATACTTTTTTTTTCTAAACTGGTGTGGTGTCCATTTGTGGTGTTATCACTGTGTTACTGTGAGTGTTGGTACAAATACTTTACACATTGCCTTTGGATAAGCCTGTCTGCTTGTGCCAAGCTACCAAGGGGGTGAGCAGGGGTTATCTAGAGTGTGTATCCCCCGTACCCTGACTAGAAGCAAGGGTCCCTATTTGGACAAAGGTACCTACCTCTGCCAACCAGAGACCCCCATTTCTAACATTGACTTACGTTTGGGTCCTTTCCACATTAACGGCATTTCTTTCCCCTCTGTGGGGATTGAGATTCATTTAGAATTGCATCTTTGACCGACTCTTGGATATATCTCATTTGGCACTTCTTGTGATTGTGTTTGCATTACTGGCTTGCATTAAAGCTTTGCTTCTTTTCTCTTCCCGTGATCACGTCAATATCTCTGTGCATGATGCTCACCTGTACCTGCAAGTTCCATTTATTCTGCTTCTTGTGATCATGTATGCATTGTTGGCTTGTACAACAAGCGAGTGAGTGCACTTTAGCCTTGCTTTTTTTTTTTCTTCCTGTGATCACGTTGATATCTCTGTGCATGATGCTCACCTGTACCTCACAGTCCTCTTCTTCCTGATCTTGTTTTCGTTATCTGCATGACTGTCTTTTTAGACATACTGTAAATGGGTTCAGTTAGCTCTCCAAGAATTTTGATGCATGCAGATCACGACTAAGCATGGCCATCTTCATTTCACATCTCTGTAGGGCCTATTGCTCACGCATGAGTATGTTCCTTGGCACTACAGGTAACATGGAGGCGCTCTTTTGGCGCTCCTGGCACATTTCGAGTCTCTATTATTCGGTGTGTTGTTTGCCACCTGGATAATACCTTTCTGATATCGGGCCTTCTTCTGTGGTCCTCTGTGTTACCTTGAACGCTCAGACACATGTTTTCCCAGTAGTTTAATTTTACACTGACATGTATTCTCCCTGCTTTCTTTTGAGACAGACTGTCTTAGTTTATCTCCTTTTATCTTCTCTGCTGAGAGATTGAACCTCCAGCCAGGCCAGATGACCTGCCAGCTGACATACTTTTTTCTCAAATATTCTCTTACATCATATATCCTTCTGCCAGTTCCTCTCTCTTTCAGGTAGCTACAATTGTCCGGAGGAAGACCCTTTCAAACTCTTACTTATAGGGTCAAAACGTTGGCTTTCTATCAACCGCATGTTAGCTTATTGGAAGGACCTTCCTTATTGTACGGCTATGTTATTTTACGTTTATGTAAATGCAATGTATGTCCTGCTGGTTGATTGTTCTCTTTTCTTTTCTTTTCGCTCGTGTTTGTGTGTGTGCGTGTGTGTGCGTGTGTGTATATATATTCATTTGCACATCTCACTTGATCACCTTTGCACTGCGCCATCACATGTAGCAACTTGATATTTATTGGAACTGCTATATGAGGAAATTTGAATATGATTTATTCAGTCATTGAATCTGGAATTTGTTTGCATTTATTTTCTTGTCACATTTTTTGTGAGTAGGAATTTTCTTTTCAACCGATTTAATATATTTTCCTAATGATTTCCTTTGGAACAGTTTACGTTTAAATGTATGTTTAAAAACTTCTGTAAATCACTGGAAAAAAACGTTCTCCCCGTTATAGCACAGAGGTTTTTCTATCAACTACATTTCTTTTACAATGCCGGCTCTTTAATATGAGCTTAAATTATTTATATTTACCTCCTCTTACCAACTCAAACACACCTCCGATTTTTATCTTTATATTTTTCATCTCTTTCTTATCCATCCTCGTTCACCTGGTATTCGATTATCTGCTCTCCACACTCTGCTGTTTTGCGTCCCCAGGCCCATCCCTAATAATCTCTGCTCTCTAGCCCAACTCCCTTATGCTAATGGAAGCCCTATTATGTAAGCAGCGCAAGTTGTGCAAAAAACAATAAATGTACAGATACATTCATCACCAGAGCTCCTCATCACGGGCAGCATTCTGTAAGATCGTTCCTGAATGCCAGAGCCTGTATTGCTTATAAGTAATAGGCTGCGAGCCTGACACCCTGTGTCCTAGGTTTTCATTTCGATCACTCTTAAAGCTGGCTTTTAGTCAATATCACAGTAAAAGCTCTACGAGGTTTATGACAAGGCAGATAACTTCTTAAAATAAATCAATGCTATTGATACAGCGAACAACACTTTCTATGTTTCATCATCTCCCGGTGCCACATCTCTGCAAAATATGCGTCGCTCAGTTTTATCTTTAGTTCAAGGGCTAAAAAAAGAACAGAATTGCTCTCTGAAACCCGTGTGCCGCCTCGTACTTCAGTCGTTTCCTCATGCAGTCATCTTTAATGCTGATGGCTTCGCGTTTATTCGCAAATACGTTTTACTCGAGGTTTTAGATTACTTGTGTAAATCAAGACGATGAAGTAACTTAAAGATCACGGCTGCGAGGATCTCATAAAGACAGATGTTAGAGAGGCGGGTGCTCTTGACTTCCCCCTTAGCGTTCCTCGAGAAGGGCCTAAACAGGGATTAGGTGGGAATTTTATGTAAAATGTCAGAAGAGAGATGAAACATGCATTTTTCAAGGGTCGACAGCTGTGATCAAAAACCAAGACACATAATACAGTGAGGGTCCGATAGTGTGGAAGTTAGTTAATTTTATTAGTAAAGGTGTGTGTGTGTGTGTGATAGTGTATGTATGTGTGTTCATGAGTTTTTTTGTGATAGAGGAACATTTGTGCATAGATGGCGAACTACGATAAGAAAAGCAGTATCTCCAACACTTGTCAACAAGGGTGACATTTACGGTGGTTGTTCAGCACTTGACATGGGGTAGCATGTACATACAATTACCGCGATGTAAATAATTTTCAAAGTCATTAGTTATATTGAAAATGTGCAATGGATCCAACCATTCTGGATTACCCCCAGGTCCCTCCTGTCCTCGTCCCATTCCTAAACATAGTGGAGATCACTATCTCCGCGACAGAAAAAAACAACAGGAGCATGCTGGGATACCTAACCCACTCCCTCCCGCTGGGAGTACCTAAGCGGTACCAGCCCAGCATGCAGCCTGTTCTTTTTTCTGTCTTCCGACAGAATGGGACGTGTTTGCTGACTTACCTGTGTATTTCTTCCATGGATGTTTGTAATGCCGGTGCAGGGGCGGGCCTTGATGGGGGTCGGTGTCAGGCCGGTTGCTGCAGTCCTCTTCCCCGCCCGGCGCTGGTGTCCTGGAGGGCGCCTGGGCTGGCTCTTGGGGGCAGGGCACTTTTGGTGTGCTCTTCCTGCTTTTCTTCACAATTGCCTCGCACTTGCATGTTCCTCTGGCTTTGTGGTTTGTGCTTTGCCTGGCTGGGTCTGGCTGTGCGCGGTGGGCTGATTTGGCGGTCTTGGCTGGGGGACCTGCTCAGCCGCTTCGGTGGTATTGCTGCTGGAGCTCTCAGATGCTCTGGGACCCGGCGTCCTCTGGTCTCTACATCTGCTGGTTGATTCCTGTTGGGGACTTTCCGTGCTGGCTTGTGGCGCTCCCTGTCCCTGCGTGCTGGGCTGGGGCTTTGCGTGGCTTTCTGCGCTGTGTCTCTGACTTGCTTCCCAGTGCTGCGGGGGGGGGCTTCCTCCTCAGGTTGTGGGCTTTACGTTTTTGGGTGGGGTTCGGCCTGGTTCGTTCCTCTGGCCTCTGGGCTTCCAGCCTTCCTGCCGTGCATACTTCTGTTCTCCAGAGGAACAGGAGCACGAGGGCTCCACAGCGTGAAGCTGCAGGTTTCCCTGAGGAAATCTCGACATGGGGATTCCCCCGAGGAGGAGAGGGTGCCCACCCGCATTGGCTGACGAGCGGGAGCCTACCCCGCATTTATGCAGTCCTAAATCGTGGCTACCCACCCCGCATTTGTGCTAATTAGCGGGTGCCCACCCCGCGGTTTTGGAGAAATAGAGAGAGGGTGCCCACCCCGCTCCCTGCCTACTTAAGGAAAGCGGGTGCCCACCCCGCATCTCTCCAGTGGAAATTCACCGCCGCGATCCGGGCTACACAGGAAGTCAGGCGCCCAGTGTTGGGACGAAGGCGGGGCCTAGTCCGGAAGCAGGAAGCAGACGGGAGCCTACCCCGCGCTCCTGCATATGCCCGTGAAGACGCCGGGAAGTGTAGCTGCGGGTGTGGAGGAGACACTGCCAGGAGACTCACCGGCTCCCCATTGAAGTCCCAGTCCCAGAAGAGGGACCGAGCGAAGAGGAGAGTGCCCGTATGCTGAGCCTGCTGCAGGGAGGCTCCAGACGATGACCGGAGGAGGCCCAAGACTGCCGGTGATTGGGGCTGACCTGGGGAGCAAGAGCGAGACCCAGGACCGGTGCCTGCATACCCGAGCGGCCCAGCAGGAACAGTGGGGCGCTCCAACGAGGGGCAGAGTCTACTTTCTCTTTGAGTCCCAGGGTAGGGGCTCACATTCTTCTACAGCTGCCCCGCCTGGCAGTGGGCAGCTGCAACGTTTGGCATAATTGGTGTGAAGAGCCCCAGAGTGGGGCCTAGAGGCACTGTAGTGCCAGAGCTTGTTTGTTTGCTTAATTTCCCCAGCTGCCCTGCGAGAACGCAAGCAGCTGCAACGTTTGGGGGTCCATTCCGTTTCAGAGTCCCAGAGAGGGGCTCAGAGGGCATGCTGGTGCCCATGATCATTTCTACAGCTGCCCAGCAATTAGTGGGCAGCTGCCACGTTTAGGTTTGAATGTTTGGCGCACTTTTGGAGTTTGCTGCACTAGCAGCCCAGCCCGGACATTCTGGACATCGGGCATTTGAGCCCCCAGTGAGAGGCCAGTTGGCCTGGGGTCCATTTTAGTGTGTGTGCCCCCAGATGGGGTACACTGTGTTCATGCCAAAATAGATTAAATGAATAATGCGTTTTATGCCTATGATTTAGTGCTTATGAAGTTGGCGTACCGTGCCTTTATGCCTAATGTGATTTTTATTGCATAGTGTGGTTTACGTGGCAGGATCTAATGCTAAGGTCATTCTTTTACCAGTAATTACTGGTTGTGCTCTACATTCATTATGTGTGCTACATTTACAATTGCTGATTTGTGATTGATCTGACAGTGGCCCAATAGGCCCTGTCAGGTGTATATAATCCCCTGTAGATACTGCCCAGTGCCAGTTGGCACAGTGTACATTGTGTGATTATGATCTAATGTGTTTATTATCATACAAAGGCTATTTTTATATAAAACCTTGTGTGGAGTTCCTTTTTGGTGTGCCTGGGGTGTTGTTGCTGTGTGTGTGCGCAAACGCTTTACACATCGCCTCCGGGATAAGCCTGACTGCTCGTGCCAAGCTACCAAGGGGGTGAGCAGGGGTTATCTTTGGCGTGTAACTCCCTTGCCCTGACTAGAGTGGTGGTCCCTGCCTGGCTTTGGCGCAAGCCTTAGCCAACCAGAAATCCCATTTCTAACACGTCCCACTTGGGGTGACAAATGCAAAAAGAACAATTGATGAACAGAATGCAGAACAATGTCATACATTCACCCCAGTACAGAGATCTGGGCCTAAATCCATTGTTTTTTTGCTCACCAGGCCTTTCCAGTTTGAACCCAGCCTTTTGCAAATTAGTCTTGACCCTGTGCCCAATGGGAACACTCCAGCCCGAACTGCCAGACCAGGTTGTGCCTGGAATGGAACCAAGCATCCTAGGACCGGTTTCGGGGTTTCACCCCTCATCAGCCAGGATAGCTTGACTCCAGTGTCATGGAGAGCACGGGACCCATATTTGGGCATACCTGTCCTACTTGGGGTGACAAATCCAAAAAGAACAATTGATGGACAGAATGCAGAACAATGTCATACATTCACCCCAGTACAGAGATCTGGGCCTAAATCCATCGTTGTTTTGCTCCTAATGCCATTCCAGTTTGAACCCAGCCATATGCAAATCAATCTTAACCCTGCACCCAATGGGAGCAGTCCAGCCTGAGCAGCCAGGCCAGGTCCTCCCTGGACTGGAAACAAGCATCCTAGGACCGGTTTTGGGGTTTCACCCCTCATCAGCCAAGATAACTTGACTCCAGTGTCATGGAGAGCACGGAACCCACGTCTGGGCATACCTGTCTCACTTGAGGTGACAAATGCAAAAAGAACAATTGATGGACAGAATGCAGAACAATGTCATACATTCCCTGCAGTACAGAGATCTCGGCCTAAATCCATTGTTGCTTTGCTCACCATGCCATTTCAGTTTGAACCCAGCCATATGCAAATCAGACTTGACGACCCTGTGCCAATAGGGACAGTCCAGCCCAAACTGCTAGGCCAGGTTCTCCCTGGACTGGAACCAAGCATCCTAGGACCGGTTTCGTGTTTCACCCCTCATCAGCCAGGATAGCTTGACTCCAGTGGCATGGAGAGTACGGGACCCACGTCTGGGCATACCCGTCCCACTTGGGGTGACAAATGCAAAAAGAAAATTGATGGATAGAATGCAGAACAATGTCATACATTCACCCCTGTACAGAGATCTGGGCCTAAATCCATCGTTTTTTGTGGCATGTGGCATGGAGAGCACCACTACACCACTGTATTCATGCTAGCCTGGTTGATCAAGTGTGATGCCCTGAAACCGGTCCGAGGATGCTTTTTTCCCATCCGTGGAGGACCTGGATTGGCAGTTTGGGCTGGACTGTTCCCATTAAGAACCGGGTCAATACTGATTTGCATATGGCTGGGTCCAAACTGGGGTGGTGTAGTGAGTAAAAGAATATTGGATTAAACCCAGATCCTTGTGACTGGGGGTGAATGTTTGCATTGTCCAGCATTCCGTCCATCAATTGTTTCTTTTGCATCTGTCGGCCTAAGTGGGAAGGGTTATGCCCAGACATGGGTCCAGTGCTCACTAACCAGGAAACCCTTCCTGCACATAAACAATCATGCCCATGACGCAGGCATCGATGCACCGTGGTGCAAGGGCGCCTGCGTCGGCGCATGGCAACAGTTTGTGCGCCAGCACATGGGGAAGCACAGAGGTGCAACATATTGTTGTAAATATATTGCATCCCTGTTCTTCCAAACTAACGCAGCGCACTTGATGCACCGTGCTGCGTTAGGTTATTGTAAATCTGCCCCTTCATTTGTGAAGGTGTCAAGATTTTAGCCAGTCACAACCCAAGAGATCCCAGAGAGAGAGATCAGTAGAATAGTTCCAAGAATTAATGGCACCTGTTCACCGATGGTGGGGTACAGTGTTCCAAGCTTGATATGATACGTATAGATTTGACACCTGCTCACTGATAGGTTAGCGCATCCATTTAAGTGCAATCTTATCCCTCACCAATGAAAAACTATTCTCCAGTGGTGGAGCAGATTCAGCCATGTGTGATCAACAGAACATGAACATTTACTCAATGCCGTAGAGGGGCAGCATTCCACGTATGATCTGAGACAGAAGTACCTGTTAACTGGGTTTGAGGACAGCATCCCTTGGGAGAACTCATATTGAAAGAATGGGCACTGAGGGTCTGGTCTGGTAGCGTATGCATGTGTGTTTGAATGAACAGAACATAAGTTCTGGCTTTCGGGTATCAGCGCATAGGTATACCATGTATAATCAGGCACACAGAGCAAAGGTTCACAGGGGTATGACACAACATTTGTGGTATGATCTGATGTGATAAGCTTGGTTACAAGTTCACTGATGGCGCGGCGCAGGATTCCATGTGTAATTAGTTACAGAGAGGATGAGTACCTGTTCGCTGAGGTTGCGTTGCTCTGCACACATATCTAGGAGGCAGTTGCAGGTCTGCTTGCTGATTTCTTCCAAGAAAGTATTGCATAGACCAAGTCCACAGTTTTTCAAGTGAGGGTACTGTGAGAAAAACAAGGATGCCATTTAAAATAGCCGAATGAGGCAATGCCGCTTTTTATTTCCTAAATTCTGCGAGCTGAGGCTTCGAAAAAATCTCTCCCACAACTACAAAAGTTTTAAGAACACTTACTTTTTAACTCCCAATGTTATCATTACACATCAATTGGCTCTTTATTATTCAGATTGCAATAAAAGTACAATGGTATGTTTGCGTCTTAAGCTATTGCTACCCTTATTCCAAATAGTAACCTTTCTATGAAGAAAGACCCCTAGGCACTTGAGTGTGCCTGCAGGAAGTGCACTGCACCGTAGATAGGATGAACAGTTCCCTCTTTAGGATTCAGGAACCCTCAACATGTAAGATAAATATTGGATTTCTGACACAAATGTGTATGTCATTTATTGATCAGTGGTTTTTTGTGTGGATTATTTGGCAAGGAAATAATGGGCAGGATTTCATTCTTTTGTATTGGTGAAAATCACAAGATCATACTTTAGGCGTCTCCAAGAATTTCATATTCAGTGTCTATTCTTCCTTTTTAACCCTTATCCATTTTTATCGAGAAGAGGGTCATAAAGCCCTCTGACTCACCTGGTGAGGATGGGACTATTCCCTAACAGCGGCGAACTCACAGACAAGCATGGCTACACACAGGACAGCTGCATGAGGCAGGGCAGTAACTGAAAGCTTCTTCACCCCAAGAATCATCATAATGTGTAGATAGCACCACTGAATGTGCCATATGCTCGTGATACTTTCCAACAAGTATTGCTATCAGAGAAACATTCTCTGTGCTACGTTTCTCTTCAGTTGACAAGTTTCTGCAGCTTGAGGGGCAGTGGCGCAGTGTTCACACACACACTTAAACAAATCAAAACATAACATTTAATTTAAATCTTAAAGTAGATGAAAGTTTCCCATAAGCTTCTCACACAAATACAGAATATGCTACCTCAAACCATAATTCTTCAATAGCCCATTCCAGCCAACATTATCACTCCACTGACCTCCTCTGGGCACATCTCGTGAATGCTGTTCACAAACTGACTGCAGACCATGGGGAAGGAGATAGAGTAGCGCAGCATTGATGGCTCCTCCATAGTCGCTGAGAACATCTTCTCCAGAATACGGACGTAGAAACTGGGAAGCAAAGGGGTAGAAGAGTGAATATCCATGTCAAAGGCGAATGCATAAGGTTGATCTAATAGGACCTCCACATTTATAGTTTAAAAAATGTTAGGATGAGAAGGATAACAGGGCAGAAGTACAATCTGGAACAGAAAGCCATGGAAGGAGAACAGCAACACCTCAGTTGCTTCATTACGAGCCCTGCAGCAACACAGTACTTAAAATTACTGATGCAGCGAGGTTCAGTTTTTCCTTCGTGCAGTATTACCACAGCAAGGCATGGTAGTGTGGGCAGCAGGCCAGAGCCACGCACCTGCCCACAGCCGCAGTGCCCGCAGCAGTGCACCACCTTCTAAAAGACTCCGGTTTTACAAAGCCCGAGGGCAGCAGTGGTGCAGCGCTGTGACGCGAGGCCCAAGAAAGGGGCCCACCTCGAATGTGTCCCGCAGCTATGGGCAAAGGGCTTCAGAAGTCGAACTGCTGCATCTGCATGATAACAGCGATTAGATGGGCACTTGAAGCTCCCTTGGTCGTCAAGAGAGCCCTGGCCCTCCATGAATGAGAAGCACGGTGTCCTGCAAGGTTCACAACAAAAGACAGAATCAGGTTGCTTCGCACAAGGCATTACTCGCCGATTATGAAGTAAAAGGGAGAAGAGCAGAGAATGCAGGGAGAGGTGTATATAAATGGGGTAAGACAAACGCAAGAGCTAAGGTAAGAGGTGGGTGAGGGATAATAGATGAAGAGTACAGCGGAGATGGTACATCTGAACGTAAGAGGGTAGAATTGGCAAAAAGAGCAAGAAGCTGGATGAAAGGGAGATGGGGGAAGAGGAGCAGTGTATACAATGGGCAGAATCAGTGAGAGAAGGGAATATCCTGGGAGAGAGATGAGGTGGCAGGTATAACTTGTACAGGTGGGAGAGCCAACAAATTAACAGGGAGAGCCGGCAGGTGTCATCAGTGGCGGCAGGCAGGGATCGGGGGTGGCGGGCGGGGAGGAATGTAAAAAAAAAAAAAGAAAACTTACCTTATCACCGCCACATCTCCCCAGTCTCATCTCAGAGTCAAGACATGGATCAGAAACCAGAAAGCACCCAGGCTTCCCTGACAAATCACAATACTGCAATGCAACATTGTCATTGGTCTGAGCGCCATGCTCTGGCGCTCAGCCAGGGAATGGGGGCCAGGACATGTTCTCCATACAGGCTGAAATGCAGCCTGTGTGGAGAACATGCAAAGTGTGTACGACTGTTTAAGCATTCATGTGCACTTGGAGTGGGCAAACCACTCCTCACCTCCCCTGCTCTGAGACCAGAGCGGTCCCTCCCGCCTCAGCCGCAAAGTAGCAGGAACAAATAAAATGATAATAACATTCAGTTATAATCCTTTTATTTTTCCTTTAGTTACACGGCTCAAAAGCAGTGGGAAACGCTCCTCCACCTTAACTTAACGGAGGAGCTGCCACTGGGTGTCATCAGAATTATAAAAAACATATCTTTTTAACACACAGAAGCCTTTTACCATAGTACATCGGATTATATCATTGCATTGAAAAGTATTTGTTAAAAGTGAGAGTTTTAAAAATGAACTGAAAAACCTTCCAGCTACAACCCTGATTATAATGGTGTTCATGAACTAATAGGCACTTCAAGGTTCATATGTACCTTATAAGTGGGTTAGATTCTTGTTAACATGGAGCAAAATTATAGTCTATTACATCAAACACAAGAGAAGTCTGTATAGAGCACATCCTGAACGCGCATATTTGAAAGCGCTCTAATGTATGACAATGAACAAAATGGAGTAATGGTGAACTAAATTATTGCCTAGGATCACACAATGTAGTCAGGCAGGTAAGCCAAAATTTGATTCTAGATTTTTCAGTTTCTCGCTTTGCTATTTAATTACTAGATGGGTGTCTCTCTATGACATTAGAGCTTAATGCTCTGTTTTGTTTTCTTGGAGGATGAGACTAGAACGTGTATGACAGGCAGGGCCTGCATTGTCTTTTTGGCAGATTGATATAAGGCAAACCTTGTCCATTGAGATAAGAGTGCTTCACAGCAGACACATACAATCTTATACATTTTTTGGGCACAGGAAGATTTGACAAGATTACAGGATACTGACCCGAGGCCAGGATTCAAGTCTGGCCTCCTATGATAAATGGCGGGCAGCTATAGTCACTAGGGCACATTGCCTTCCATGAAAGTTCAGCTAGTTTTGGAGTAGAGCATTTAGGGGAGATGTGAATGTAAGAGGGGAAGAACCAGCAAGAAAAAGCTGGGAATAGGAAGAAAGGAGAGGTTAATGTAAAGGGGGGAAAACCTGCAAAAAAGATGAGGCTGTAAGGAATGATTAAAGGCAAAAGGTAGAGCATAAATAGAAGAGGTAGATATAGGAGAGGCAGAACCATCAGGAGAAATTAGTGGAGGGGAGGGAGAATGCTGAGGAGGATGTAAGAGGGCAGGAACACCAAGAGCAGGTATGAGGCTGAGGGAGAGAGAGATAGGGGAGAGGTAGGTGTTGGAGTAGAATCAGTGAGGGAAAGTTAACAGTTGGGGAGAGATGAGAGTTGGTGATTACAGCAGGGGGTGAGAGGTGGATGTAATAGGGACAGAATCAGTGAGAAAGGTAATAAAATGGGAGAGTGTAGAGTATGAAAAGAAGAGGTGGATGTAAGAGAAACAGAAACAGTAAAGGAAGGGACGGGGCGGTGTAAAAGGGGAGAGGTGGATGGAAGGGGACAGACCAACAAAAAACATTAGGGGACTGAAGGGAGAGATACGAGGTGAATGACAGTACATGGATAGGAGCTGTAGATGTAAGAGAGGCACAATCAGTAAGAAAACGAATACAGAGAGGAGGGGGTAATAGAGAGATGTGGATGCAGAACGACATAATCAGTGAGAAAGGTAGAGAGAGAGACGTGTTGGTAAGGAGAGAGATATGCGGAAGAGTAGAAGATGGAAAATACAGGGGGGTTTAAGAATGACTGAACAAGAAAGATAAGTGACAAAGTTAGGAGTAAGATGGATGTAAGAGGGTCAGAATCCACAATAAAAGTTTAGAGGGTGGGGAGAGCTGAGAATTAGTTTTAGAGCATGAAGGGGAGCGATAGGTGTAAGTGGGGCAGGGCAGAACCAGTAAGAAAGGATAAGAGACATCGGGAGACTGGAAATTGAGAGCAGAACCATCAAAATATCATGAGGTTATCATGGAGAGGGAGGGAGGAGGGGAAAGGTAGATCTTAGATGAGCAGAACCAGCAAGAGAAACTTAAAGGCTTGATAAGAGATATATAGATCATGGAGAGAGAGGGCAATGTAAGAGGGTTAGAATCAGCAAGAGAAGGTAAGAGAAGAGAGGGAAGGATGAAGGGAGGGATCTATGTAACAGAGGTTGGTGAATTTAGGATGGCATATCCAACACAGCCTGTGCCGGGCGTTATATTAGCGGGCGGGGTTCATGACGAGATAGTCTCGTCATGGGCACAGCGCAACCATGCTCCATGACGAGACTATCTCGTCATGGGCACAGAAGAGGTTAAAAGTTGTGTGTTAGAAAAAAAACTGACATCTTACAGCCTTTTCTTTCAAAATGAATGACAGACAGCTCACTTGATAACCTCTAACTGTAATAAGAGTAAGGAAAGTAAACACCAGTTTCCACGATAAGATCAGCGGCAACTAGTAAAAAGATAAACTGCCATTTGACCTCTGTCCTTGAACACACAGGAAATAAGTCAAGATAAAAACAAGATTTAAAGGCATCTATATTGCTCATTCACTTTCAGAATGAACAGAACACCTGTCCATTTCCAGCTTAAGCTCACTCGCCAGGACGGACCAGTAGGTCCAAAAAATAGCTCGACCTGATCAAATCTGCCTCGTCATAGAGAGTGAGCAAGTTGATTTTTTGAGGCCTGCAATCCAATGTAATCCTCCAAATAGGTTTCCCCAGTGGTCATTTATTTGAAGAGCTCTGGAGAATTAAAACTCTGTATCGTTCTTAGGAGCTTGAATGACTCAATTTAGATGGATTTGCACTTGCTTCTGAAATTACATGAGATGGTCACGTCATGAATGGGGCAACTGAATACTCCAACCTTGATTGGCTAGTGCCTATCACCAGGTTATATTGGCTGATGAGTCCAAGTAATTAACAGCCTTTGTAACATGAGAAGTTATGTTTCAGTTATGCAGAATGCCTTTTGGACTGCGAGCACGGCCTCCATTTTTCAGTCTCATGCATAGAACTCTTGATGGGTTTATGGATGTGATAGTCTTTCAAGATTACATCTTTGTTTTTGGACAAATTCTGAGAGAACATGATGACAACCTGGTGAAGGTTCTAGAGGTATTGGATGCCAAGGGCTTGACTCTGAAAATATCCAAATACAAGTTCCACTGATGCATTGTTGAAGATTTGAACCAACATATTAGAAAGGATGGTATTAAGCCTGAGGAGAGTTTAGTTAAACAATTGTTGAAGTGCCCACACCACATCTCAAGAAACATTTATCTTTTTTAGGCTTAACAGAGTTTTACATACAATCTGTTGATGACTGTGCTACTAAGGTTGATCCACTGAGATGTATTTTGAAAAATGTCAAGTTTAAATGGGTAAATGGCATAATCAAGCTTTCAAGAATCTTAAATAGGAGATAGTGAATACATGCTGCTTACATCTATTTGTGATTGGAAAGTAATGCGTGGACAGTGTGGATGCGAGCAACTGTGGTTTATGGGCTGTTCTCAAGAAGCAGGATACAAAAAGAAAGAATTCGTTTTGGATTATGCTTCTAGAACTTTAGAACCAGTATAGAGAAACTGCTCCATCATCGACTGAGATTTGCTTGTGTATGGGCATATGAACATTTTTATGGGGCACTAAATTTGTTCCCCATCCATACCATAAGCCGTTGGTCAATATTTTGCCTTCAGGTGGTGGGAAAACTCTGACTGCTAGGTTACCTAGGGTGGCATTGTGGTTGCAAGCTTTCCAATACATGATAAATATATTCCGGCAAAAACAATGTTCATGTTGAATGCTTTCAAGTTTAACTCTGCTTAATTGTAGAACAGGTGTTAAGGAGCTGGTTGAGTATGAGGCCATTTACACCATGAGAGATGCTGGTGGGACAGACAATCAGTTCTTCATCATTGACAGAGAGTGGAACAATAACATGAAGCATGATTCCTTTGAGACTGTTGTCAATAATCACATGGATAGTGATTGACCTGACAAGCAGCATTTGTGTGGTGATGTGTGGACATTTTGGAAGATCCAGGATTAACTTTCCTTTGAGAATAATATTTTTATAAGGGAGACAAAATTATTCCGCATTTGGGGTTGCTCAAAAGGTTATTTGGATCTGTCCCTGTGGGGGCATTTAAAAACATCCGCAACAAAAAGACATGTCCTTGAATATTACTGGTGGCCTTGCATGACTTCACTTTTGGATAGGTGGCTTAGAGATTGTTCCGCTTATGTCCACAGTGGCAAATGTGCTAAGGCTTGTGTTGTGGAATCTCAACCTTGATGGAAATTAGTTATTGATGTAATTGGTACTTTCACAGTTACTTCTAGGTAGGATGTTTACTATATTGTTTTTGTCCATTTTTCTCTAAGTGACGGGAAGTAAGGATGATGAGTAGGGTTTTTTTGTTTTAGATTTCGATATAGCGCGAACTAGACCCGAGACATCGGGTATCAGAGCGCTTTGCATGAGCACCAGTTTCCTTACAGATAGACACATTCATTTTTGTTAGGTACGGGGAGCTTAAGTGATTTGCCCGGAATCACAGGATGTTGAGGGTCGTTGTTGAGACTCAAACCCGGTTCCCCAGCTTCGAGGTGATTGCTCTAACCGTATGGCTACATCCTCCCCCCAGGGTTACTGCTTAATCTGCAGTGGAGTTCCTCGATGATGTATTCTGCCTATGGAAATTGTTGTGAAGAACGGGCCTCAGTTTACCAGTACAGTTATGCAAGTCTGACTTTCTAAATGTGGCAGTGGACAGAGGCATATTAGGGTGTACCACCCAAAACCAATCGGTCAGGTTTAGAGGTTTAATTGCGCAGTAAAGGAGTCTATCTAGTTGCCGGGCAAGGGTATGACTGAGAAGAAGAAAGCCATTCAGGCTATATTTCTTTCTTAGATGAATACTCCAAATAATGATGTGGATGTGACTTCCTATGAATTATTGAGAGGTCATAAACCAGCTTGTAAGCTTATTCCCTGGCTGATCGAAAAGAGAATGGAGACAGATTAATTTTTTAATTTTAAAGAATTAAGGAAAGCAGTGGATGCATGCTAGTGCAGGATGGCTAAGAACATTTGTAGGAAAAGAACAAGGAAGTATTTTGTAACTCTTTGAGTGGGTAATTTAGTCATGATTAATTTATTACTAGAATTAGGAAAGGGTAGGCACCAGTGATTTGATCTGGTTTGTATGATGGAGGCTCTTTGTAATGCTGTTACGGCTGGCGGGGAAAAAGCTTCTAATGTTTTTAATGTTCTGAATACTAAGCCCCACGTGGCCAAGTAGTCTAAAGATGATAGCGCTTTTGTTTGATACAGAAACTACTGGTTCTAGGCCACAAGAATTGTGGATTGGGATGCAAAAAGCGCAATGTCAGGATGATTCTGAATCAGAATTCTGTGAGGTTGAGTTGAGTGGAGGGTTGTGACAATAAGCAGGTGCCTACCAGGTTTTTTTGTTTAATATTCTTTTTATTAAAATATTCAAACATGAAAATACAGTACACTTATGACTCAGATAATATTACGTTACATATGCATATTAAAACACAACCAAAGCAAGTGAATATCGTCTCAACGCCAACACCTCCCTTACTTCTGGTATTTTCCCTGACTTATGGAAGCACACCACACTTCTGACCCTTAAGAAAAAGTCTAATGCTTCAAAAGAGTCAAAAGAACTGAATAACTATAGACCTATTTCCCTGTTACCGGTGCCAACAAAAATGCTAGAAAACGCAGTGCAGCGACGATTGGCCAATTTTATCGAGAGCCACAATATCCTACACGATACTTAATCTGGTTTTCGTGCTGGAGTTAGTACAGAGACCGGCTCTACTTGAGGTGGCAGAGTCAGTGAGGATGGCGGTGGATTCAGGGGCATCAGCAATGCTGGTGCTCCTGGATCTATCAGCGGTATTTGACACGGTAGACCATTCAAAACTGGCTCAACGTCTACTGGATGTCGGCATTGGGGGAACAGCCCTTGCTTGGTTGAAGTTATTCCTCCATAAGCGCACAGAAAGGGTGGCCTTACAACCTTTTCAGTCCGAGCGCAAGCATTTATGGTGCGGGGTGCCGCAGGGGTTGGTCTTAAGCCCGTTGTTGTTCATCATTTACCTAGCCCCTCTATTTTCATTGATAGCCAACTGTGGTGTGAAGGCGATTTCCTACGCCGATGATACCCAGTTGGTGTTCCCCTTTAAGGATCAATCAGAAGACTCTTTTAAGAGCTTTAAGGGCTGTCTAAAAGATATTGCCCTTTGGATGAACAACAACAAATTCAAACTTAATGCAGATAAAATGGAAGTGATTTTCTTCGGTACAAACGCAGATGCAATACAATGTAATTAGGATATATATTTGTTTGTTGTAGCCCTGACGAAATCTTTGGTTATTACCAATAAGATGAAACACGTGTTGGCAAAAACTGTGACTGTCGGTAGCTTTGATGAAGAACTGAAGCACAAGCAAATATTACAAGATATGGAATAAAGATCAAGGATGAACACTTGAAGAAGATTACTGTGTGATTTAATTATTGTCATGCACTACATGATTGTGGCTAAGGAAATTGACTTTGTATTTATTTATATAAATGTGGATGTTCTTTCACATTGATTGACAATGCAGAGTAGTCGTTGTAGTCATTTTCCTTTGAGCACTATCTGAAGAATTTTTAACAGTAATTACATTACCACACAACCGTGCGCTGCTTATACCCCACTGTCCAACTGTGTTGACCATGTTCTTCGGTGCAAACAAGCCCCCAGTTGCAGACACGTGGTGGCCGGTGGAAATGGGCCCACCTCCCATTCCAGCAGACATGGACAAAAATCTGGGAGTAAAGTGGGAAACAGACCTATCCTTTTCGGCCCAAATTCAGCAGGTGACAGCTGCCTGTTTCGGCAGATTGAGAAATCTGCGAAAATTTCTACATCTGCTGCCGGAGAGCTCCCGTCGGGTTATAGTCCATATACAAAGCAAGTGAGAGAGGAAAGGGAATTGTCATAAAAATGGAGGGAAATACTCCTAGTTCCCTTGAGATAATTTAAACAAACAATAGAAGGAGTACATCCGAGAGACAGATCAATGTCTCCAGAATACTGGGAAAGGGGCACAAGGAAAGAAAACTTTTCTTTTCTTGAGAAGACCCCCCACTCACCAACCTAGTTGGTGACATGCTTCATCATCGGGGTCCCACCCGGATAGCCGAGTGCCATCCGGGTGTGCTTCGACACCTGATTACAGTGGAGCAGGTCGGTTTTTAGTGCAAGTGAGTGAACAGTGGATTAAAAATTGGCCAAATATAACTCACTAAGAAGTTTTATTCTGGAGCGACTGGACAATACTAAAACGTTGGTTGGATACCTTGCTCGGTTAAATTGACCAGTGGTATCTAAAGCTGAAGATTAGTGCTGATAAGTGCAAAAAAACGTTCTACATGTTTCAACCTGTGCGATGGTATTGCGCTGTTTTCGTCAGGACGAATTGACGTGACCCGGGCGGTGTCCACACGCTAAGGTGTACCCAACCCTTGATCACTGTGACCTAACCATCTACTCACGGTAAGGTGTCCTATCATCCAATTGGTAGACAGGAGAAATCTGTAAAGACAAACACACAATTACAAGCAGACGCAATAATATGCATGTAATGCAGTGTTTTGATGATAAAGTGCTCCTTGAGCTCCCAGCAGTGTGCGTAGAGAACAAGCACAACAAAAGGATTATCCCCAAATTGCAGAGGTAGAGATGCATAGGTAATTCAGTAACCATCTCAGTTACTGAAAGCTTGATTATGACCCATTCATAGTCATATGGTGCAGTGGGCGTAAATGCGCCATTGAATGCAAATGCATTGAATAAATACACAGGGTTTCAATTGTGCCTGTGAAGGAATCATACAGACCCACTCTCATCAGTCATTCATAGTGGGTGTCTCTGCTCTCAGACATAATCGTGAGGGCGTGCGTTACGTGGCATGCATGCTATGTATATGAGCGTAAAAAAGTGGTACAAATAAACGCAAGGAAGGAGTAAAAGGTGCTTACTAAAAGACGCGTGATTGCGTGCCTCATGGGAGTCGGGGTCGCGGTGCTTGCTCAGAAACACGATCTGGAGGAAATGGGCATAGCGACATGAACGATAAAATATCTACTAGGGCGCATTACAGAGAAAGAACACCATGAATCCATATCTCATCATGGCGCGGTACTTACTTGGTGGAGCCAGTCACCGGCTGGTATGCCTACCCTAAGTCACCCGTCTCTGCTCCCCGAGGGCTACCGCATCCGAGCGTCTCTGCAGATTAAATGCAGAACACTTCCGGGAGCAGGGACGGCGGGGGCGTGGTCACGTTGTCATGTGACTAGCGTGCGGGGGCGTGGGTACGCGGTAGGCATGGTGATGATGACGTGTCTAAAAACAGTCACTCGTGCTTTATTAAACAAACACGCAACTCTCGTAGAGGGGCGTGGGTACATGGTAGGTATTGTGATGGTGACGTACCTAAAACAAGACACTCGTGCTTTATTAAACAAACATGCAACTCTCGTGCAATGAAAATCACAGCTCAGTCCAATGTATTCACCAATCGCGATGATGCAAGGACCTGTGAATCAAGAAAATAGGAAACACAGGGGGGAGGCACAATCTACTGTTAACCTAAAACATTTGTGTGCCATTATGTCAGGAGAGTGCGCGTTGTCAAACTAGTGACATGAGCTAAATGTCGTACCCAGATCAGGCATACAGTGGTACACATATATCCCAATGGAATTGAGGTGACAATACGGCTGGACATCATAATGTGTGACACTGAATCAAGCCTCCTTCTCATTCAGGGCTGAGAATCATACCGAGTTCAGGCATACAGTAATGTACCTATGTCCAAATGAAATTACGATAGGATATACAAGGTCTCACTACTGCTTCACAAAATAATAAGAGACACAGAGTTGTGCCTCATTCTCAATCAGACAGCGCTGGCCAGTTCGTAGAGAACCGATTATCAGTAAAGTTATTTAAGGTGTAGTCTGGTGTCTCATTCTCACGTATAGAAATCAATGCCTCATGGTGGGCAAATGATTGATAGAGTTATTTTGAAAGGACTGTATGCCACGGGATATTATCTTTCAGGCCATCTTTGTGATTGGATAGCCTGTAAATCCACCTTTGTTCTTTCTCAAAAAGACGCTGTTGGATTTGTGTGCCCGTTTTTATCTGTTCGATAACAGTCCATCTCATGTCGTTGGTTGTGTGGTTATATTGAAGGAAATGTTCAGTAAGTGTGGGTGTCATCCTTTTACAGACCTAGAGTTTTCAGATGTTAAGGTCCCTAAATGAAAATGGAACAAAACACCACTACTCAGTGGGAAAGGAGGCCACTCCTTTTGTTTTATATTCCCTCACACACCCTAGTGTGTGTGCATGACACCACTAGGGTGTGTGAGGGAATATAAAACAAAAGGAGTTGCCTCCTTTCCCACTGAGTAGTGGTGTTTTGTTCCATCTTCATTTAGGGACCTTAACATCTGAAAACTCTAGGTCTGTTCAAATACAACTCGCAATCTCATTTTGAGTTGCTGGTGGGGAGTACTTCTGGTATAACAGTATAAAACCTGGGAGGGTGTACTCCTCCCTGTATTTCCTCTCAGCCCCCCTGTAAGTTTGGAACCCCTTCCTGCTTACGTCAGTGCCTAAAATGTCATCCTTTTACATCTTATTGTACTGCGGTGTTCACAGATTCTTTGCTCACCTTCCTGCAGGTCATCCCTACGTATTTCAAGTTGCAAGGGCATTTTATCAGATATACCACATTGGTACAATTACAATTTGTATGAGCCCGCTGGCTCCACATTTTGCCTGGTTCCAATGACAATGTTTTAGTGTTGTCGGTCAGATGGCAAACACTGCAGTTGCCACATTGATAATGTCCTACTATGTTCGGTAGGCCCCATGCATTGGTTACAGTTGGTGTCCCTACCTGTGGGCAATCTTTAGGGCGTGTGTTCACCAAGGCATCTTTCAAACTCCTTTCTTTTTTGAAGGAGAATAGGGGTTTCTCCCAGTGTAAATTACCTGTATTGATGATGGACCAATGCTTATTGATAGATCTTGTCATTAGGTTAGAGGCTGTATTGTATGTAGTTACACACGTTAATGGTATTTCATCATCCGTCTGTGCTCTATCTTCTAGGAGGGCCTCTCTTGGTTGATTTCGTGCTCTCTTTTGGCATTTATTGAGAATTTTTTCAGGATCACCTCTATTTGAAAGTTTGTTAGTCAGAACCCTTGCTTGGTCACGATAATATGTGATTTTACTGCAGTTGCGGCGCAGTCTCAGGTATTGACCGTAAGGGAGATTCTCCCTCAGGGGTCTTGGGTGAAACTCTCAAATCTTAGAAGGTTATTTCTTGCACTGGGTTTAAGGTGTGTTCTAGTCTCCAGGCGGCCATTCTCCTTGGTGATTACCAAGTCCAAGAATATTATTGTGGTGGGGTCCATCGTGTAAGTGAACCTCAAGTTTTGGTCACAGGTGTTGATCCATACGCAGAATTTGGTTAGAGTCTCGGGAGGTCCCTGCCAGATGATAAGGACATCGTCGATGTATCTTCTCCAGAACACAATGTTGGAGGTGAAGGGATTCTGTGCATTCAGTATGAATCGTTTTTCGGAATCAAAGACATAGATCTCTGCCACACTAGGGGCGAATGTACTCCCCATTGAAGTATCCCCCGTTTGGAGAAAGAGTGTTCCTTCATACACAAAGTAATTTCTCTTCAAAGCAAATCTGGCACAATCCAGGATGAAACCCTTCGGTGTTCTGTGTGTCCAGGGGGTTTCATCTAGTGCTGTCTTCAGCACTCCCAGGGTGTCATCCTGTGGGATGCTTGTGTACAAGCTTTCAATGTCAAAGGACACCAAGATAGTGTTTTCATCCACTGCATTGTCTTCGAGTAGTCTCAGCAGACTTTTTGTATCCTGTAGATAGGTAGCAGACATTTTGTATCCTGTAGATAGGTAGAAGTATTTTGTACCAGGGTTTTAAAAAAGAAGTCGCAAAAACGTGACAATGGTTCATGCAGAGAACCTATGCTAAACACGATAGGTCTACCAGGTGGAGGGATTCTATTCTTGTGCATTTTGGGTAGAATGTAGAAGTACGGCATCTTGCCCTCACTGTTGTTAAGAAAAGCTGCTTCCTGTTTAGAGATGTATCCCATTGTTTCTGCGTTTTCCACTAGCGATTTTATTTCTTGTTTCAGATCATTAGTGGGGTCAATTTGTAAAGACCGGTAGTTCTTTTCATCGGAAAGCAATCTCTGACATTCAGCATGATAGGAAACTTGTTCCTGAACCACTACGCCCCCACCTTTATCCGATTGTTTTATCACAATGGTGTCACATGTTCTCAAACTTTCCAGGGCAGAGTTTTGTTCTTTGCTCATATTTTGGAATGGTTGTTTAGGGTCTAAGCTTTCGATGTTATTAAAAACAGCCTGTTCAAACGTGGCTATCTCCACTGGGATCATGTGTGGTGGAGAGGTAAAGGTGGATTTTGCACGTAGTCCAGTTTCATTAGAATCCTCCAAAGATGATTCGCCTTGTTTTTCAAAGAAGGCTTTTAATCTCAGTTCCCTGAAGAAGCCTGCCAATTCACAATGGAGTTGGAACTTGTTGAGGCGTGTGGTCGGGACGAATCACAAACCTTTGTTAAGGACCTTCTCCTCCATAGTTGACAGAGGTCTTGTTGCAAGGTTAGTGACTAGACCCTGCTGTTGCTCGTTCCTGCTTGGGGTTCTTTTGTTTTGCTCCGTGTGTAACTGCCCACTGGATCCTCTTCTTCCCAATGTACTTGATTCATGCCCTTCCTTCTACCTCTTCCCCTCCTGCCCCTGCCTAAAAAAGGCGGCATGAAGGTGTTTGGAGGAAAAATTGGTTGTGGGAATGGTGGTTGCCATCCATACATCGGATATGGTTGTTGTGGATTGTATGGGCCTTGAAATCCAGGTGGTGGGTGTGTGCCATACATAGGCCGATTGTTCTGTGCTCTGTTTTTCCCTCTCTGCCTTTGTCTCCCACTCCCAGTGCTGGAGTTGCTACTATCAGTAGAGTCAATGCTGGAAGCATCTGAATCTTGATCAGATCTTAATGGAGGTGTGTAGTCCGGATCCGAGTAGGGATAAGTCTTAACATAGGAGAACTTTTTTAGATCTTTTGGGAATTTTTGCACCTTCTGCTGGGTAAGGTTGTCCTTATACTCATTGATCTCCTTGTTAAGTTCATCTAGTCTTTTCTTGTAACCTGTGATGGTGCTTTTTATATGGCCTTCAGTTAATTGGATTTCAACTAGCATTGTCTCAGAGAGGCGCAGGGGCGGTCTTAATGATCAGCACAATCCAGTCACGCGTGCAGTGCCACGCAATCTGTGCCCGGACCTTTCTAAAAACTGGATCTTCTAGAAAGATCCATAGTGCATTAGTGACCAGGAGGCCCTTGGGTGCCATATTGATCCTCAGACATTCCTTCAAGATAGTCCCATCTAATATTATTCTGATTCGGTTTCTTTTCATTTCAGTCAGTTTTTCCCAATCCGTGGTCTGTGAAATTGTCTGTGCCACACAAATGCCACAGTAACTGCTAGGCTAGATTCTGCGAATAGCCTCTATGTGGGCTTGCCAGCATGCCTTGTTAAGACACTGCAGATGGCTCAAAATGCGGCTGCAAGACTGATTAGACGTGTTCCATTTCGTCATCACATCTCTCCGTATATCAAGGAATTGCACTGGTTGCCGGTGGCTAGAAGAATCAAATTCAAGACCTTAACCCTAGCCTTCCGTTCTATCCATGGTATTTGCCCGAGCTACCTGAAACAACGGCTTTGCACCTACAAGCAGACCCGTGCATTGAGTTTCAATGCTCTGAACCTGCTTTACACCCCACGAGTTAGGAAAGCTCGGATGGGTTGCAGATCTTTCATGGTCAGGGCGTCCATGTTATGGAACTCCCTGCCTAATGCTTTGCGTCAGATTGTCTCTGAACCTCAATTCAGGAAAGCAGCAAAAACATGGGTTTTGAGCCTAGACTAACCCTTTATGGCCTATTGGCAATTTTTGCTTGACCCTTGCATGCCACCTGTTGCTATAGCGCCGGGACAACTCTGCTGGAGGTAGCTGTTCGTACTAGTTTGGATAACAATTCAATCCATGTGGAAAGTTCCTCCCTCTGTAAGTTTCTCATCTCTGCATGTCATTTTAATCTGTTTTTTGTTTGCCAGAGCCCATTTGATCAGATCTTTTTCCCAACAGCTACTCCCTGTGTGCTGGGACACACCGAGCGCATAGCAATCCTGCATTTCGGAAGCACCGTTCCCAGTGCCATCATTCAGAAAGCCCTATTATCATGCTTTACCTTTGGCATTATTCTAAGCAGACATACTTTAATGGGTGCATTCGCCGTCAAACGGGTAAAAACACCTGAAGTCTGCATTACCTCCCCTCAAACGTCATCCAACTACGACAGGTCCAGGTCATGTGCAAAAAATCAGATATACCATGCTAACATCTGCCAAACTGAGATGTCATGTTAGGGTAAATCAATGTTAATTTCCTCAGTTCAGTGTATCATACATTCTATGCAAGAAATGAAATTGCATCAGTTTGAATCTGGTGTTTGGGAATATATTTTTGACCTGCGCACAAACCTTTTTCTAATCAGGCCCAGACAGCTCATTTGAACGATCCAGACTTAAGTGGTCTTGTGCTCTATCCACATTTCGACCCCTATTAAACACTTGTCCCAAAAGTCCCTCTTAAATAGAATTCCACATCCCACAGGCCATGTGTGCCAGTCTAGCATATTGTAAGAACTGCCCTGGTCCCAGGCCAAACTGTTCCTGCGCTTGCAAAAAAATATATATGAATCAATTATTAATATATATATATATTCCCCCACCATCTCACAGCCTCCATCCTGCCGTCTAAGATAGATAGATCTTTCAGCATGTTTCTGAACGGTCTCAAGGACCAGGGAGGCAGGATCAATGTAAATGGGGGCCTTTTCAATACCCTATTCACTACTCTGTGCTAAATTTCTGCCATCTGTCAGAATATGTAAGGAATGTCGTTCTGCACTCCCCTGGCCATCACAAATTGCGCAGGCAAAGTGTGGACTGGATACAAACCTGCAACTAGAGACTTAACCCGTTAGGGCCATCTTATCACGTGCTGAAGTTGGTCTGTATATTTATAAAGATAAAGTCAAGTAGTTCTAGCCCATCCTGAAGCAATTGAAGTTTCAGCGTGTCCAATTTCACAAGGCTGTGCTGGTCTGCTTAAACCGGGCTCATAGCATTTTGCAGCACATAAAGACAGCAGAGGGGGGGAATCATTTTAGCCAAAGACCTTCTGCCCATCATAAAAAGGGGGAATGATGTACTGAATTCTACAGAATGATTCAATTCCTCAACGATTCAATTCCTCGAACATCCTAACTTCATTCAGATCATATTGGGCTACTGGGCAGCAGCCCACCTAGATCCCCAGATACCTGAAACGCTGCCCCTCCCATTCCAGCCTAAGCTCAGAGGGAGATCTTCTCCATCGCATCTCAATCTCTCAAAGGAAACAACTTGGGGGCATATTCACAAGCCCCTATCGCTATGGGAACGTCACTTTTTTTGACGTTCCCGTGGCGATAGGGCCAGAGCCCTATTCTCAAGACAGCATTAACTCACTTAATGTGACTTAAAGCCACGTTAAGTGGCTTAACGCTGCCTTGAGAATTAGGGCCCCTTTCACACTAAAATTAGCGTGAAAGGGGCTGTACAGTTGGTGTTGCGGTGGGCGTATCACCGCAACACCCATTGAGTTTGACGCTACCGCCTATTATCAAAGGCGGCGATAATAGGTGGCAGCGCCAAACTCAAGAAATAGAAAAATCAGGTCTTAAGGTGGCTAAACGAGGAGAAAAGCTTTATTTCTCCTTGTTTTTGCTTTTTCAATGTGCGCTGCATGTAGCAGCACACATAGAAAAAGCAAACTGGCACTTTCAGTTTGTTAATGTACAGGAAGGGACACCTTCCTGTGCATTAACAAACCTCCCTGACCGCAGACACCCTTGCGCTCTGGTGCAAGGGTGCCTGTTTTGGCGTTAAGTCGTCAGACTTAGCGCCGCCGATGAGGGAAACTTCAGGCTGACCACATTCTTGTGAATAGGGCGCAGCCTGGCGTTTCCGAAGTGGCGGTGAGAGGCGTTAAGCCAAGGAGGCTAACGCCTCTCACCGCCACGTCTTTGTGAATATGCCCCTTGGTCTTGCTTTTATTGTTATGTAAGCCCGAGATCTCATCAAGCCTCTCCAGTTCCTCCATCAAATGAAGTACAGAGGCAACAGGATCAACCAATGCATCGACTGCATATAACAGAAAGATGTGCGTTAAATCACCAATTTGTATTCCCCATGAAAGAAACCTGGCTCTCAGCTGATAGGCTAATGACTCCACTGCCAGCGTGAACAACAGTGCATCCCAGTCTAATGCCGCTCTCCAAGACCCATGCATCTGACTGACACTATGCCGCCTGGGCGCACACTGACTAGGGGCTACATAGAACAATTGCATCCACCTGCCTACCAAGTTTAAAGACTTTGCCTTGAGTTGACGCCTCTGGGTGTGTCCTTATCTTTTTTGGTATTGTCTTGCTTTTTTTGTTTATTGTGTTAAGCCTACCATACACTGCAAACTTGTTGCAAAAGACCTATTATCATTTTAACAAAAACTGTATATCCGTTACTTGGCTCTTTTGTCACTCGCATTTGCTTGCTTTTTATTTGATGGCTTTTCTTGTCTGTTTTGTGTTTCTCCGTCTTTACTTGTGTCCTTCCACTGTTCACTTTTTAGGGACCTACATTTTTAATTGTGCTTAATCATTCCATAATAGTGCATGTGTTTTCCAGCTGTCTTCCTTGTGTGCTTCTCTCCTCCCTCTGTGTAGCTGTGTCTCATCCATGTGCTTTTCCCCACCCCACTGCCCCATTCTGCTCTCTTGTTTCTTTGTGCTCACGCACTCCACATGTGCATATGTTTTCCAGCTGGCTCCCCTGTGTGCTTCTATTGCTCTCCTGCTCGATGTCTCCTGCCACATTTACCCCTAAAAATCTTTATTTTTTATTCACTGATCTAAGTGGCATCCTTCATCTTGGATCAGTAAATAAAAAGTTAATGGAATGATGCCTCATCATTATGTTTGTGCACGCATGCATTCTGATGCATAATTCCATTAGTGAAATGATGCAACCGCCATTGTGCCTTTTTAAAACAAAATATGTTGACGATGCTGCAGTGTTCTAATGTTGTACAGCATGACCAAAAGCACTCCACAAAGCCAATTGCACACAAACGCTTATTCTTTTTTTGAAGTTCGAGTCTTTGTTTTGTTGTTTTCATATGGAGGGTGTGTTCGGTGGGTGTAACACTGTGTGAAGGTAGGATGTTTGGAATGCCGATGGGTTTTCTACAGTGTGTCAGCAGTGTTAGTTGAATAGTAGAATGTTTTGGGTGCTAGAATGCTGAAGAGAAATTCACAGTTGCACTTACCTGTGTACACAGCTGCAGAATAGATCATCGGTAGTTTTTCTCACCCTTCGGCTCATTAGTATTCCAGAAGCCTTGCTCCTCCTTCTGTGGCTAACACCATTGCCAGTGAGTCAAGTCCATAGCACAGTTCTGAGGTTGGTTTATTTATTTCCAGATAATATGATCATTTCTATGCACTTTTAACTGCCATGCACCTTTATAGAGTGTAGAACTCGGTGACAAGAGTTCCAAAATAGACTGTAGATAGAGGTAGCTCAAGGGAGCTAGCAGGATACCAAAATTGTCTTATGTTATTTTCTTATGTTAGTACTAGCTTGTGATTAATTTTCTCTTGAGATGCCTCTAATTTATTTCAAGTGATCCTGTGGGGGAGATGGTGGAGGCAGTGGCGGCTCCCCCATTGGGGTGTGGGGGCGTCGCCCACTGCTTTCTCGCAGTGCGAGAAGGCAGAAACATAAATGGTAATAACTACCGCCATTTATGTTTCTGCTTCTCGCACTGCGAGAAAGCAGAAGCGTCTGGTTGGGGGTGGGCAGTCCTGCTCGAGGGCAGGGGGGAGTGGCTTGCCCACCGTTGTGGATACTGACTCTTTAGTCTGCCCTTGGGCATAGAGAAAATGGCCCGGCTGGGGCGCTCTGCGCTGTGCCTCACCAATCACAACACTGCCATTGCAGCGTTGTGATTGGCGGAGGGGAGGGAGGGAGGGAGGCTGCTTTTCCTTGATGACGAGAGCTGCAGGAATAACGCAGGACGGCGGGAGTCGGGACCCATCCAGAAGCTGAGGTGGCGCAGGGCGGTAAGTTTTATTTTATATTTTTTTATTAAACCCCTCCCGCCTCCCCCCTGCAACGACCTCATTTCCAACCCTCGCACCCGCCCGTCATGCCAGCCATGACTGAAAACGGGCCTCCTTGAGAACATCAAATTGCGGTTGGGACTTCAAAAGTGCATGCTTTACTGCTGAGCATTCCTGCAGTGATCACGTCAAACAGAATGAACACATTTGAGGCCTATTTCTTTGCATAAGTGGATCTGGGAGTTTAGATATATTTGTAGCTAGATTCATCTGCACATCCGGTACGCTGTAATATACAGTAATGGCAGTGCGACACTGATGAAGTTTATACTTTAATATCCTGTCCTCATCGGAGCAGCTTCCTTACCCGTTTCAAAATCTACGAGAACTAGGTCAGGGCCTGTTTTGATCTAAGGGCAGAGTCCGTTTTGGTCTTTGGTTCTTTAAGGTTATTGAATGGAAAAAAAAAATGTTGAATGACAGGGAGGTAAAAGGCCCATTGTCCTCACACCCCGAAAATGTACAAAATTGGTGATTAACATGGGCCCCTATGGAAGCGTTTTTCCAATTTTCGACATTGCTTAAAAACACCCTTCCCATACATCGATTCCTCAAAAAAATCACTGCACACACAGCAAACATCCTTACCTATCAGTCACAGAAGCCGTTTTCCCCTCGAGCAACTGGAACCCCCTAAAAAGCACTTCTCAACAACACCCAAAACCGGCCCATTGGATAACATTGCAAACCGGGCCTTCACAAAACATGCTGTTTCAGTACTTCCACTGTTTCGATCCTCTTCAAACTTGGTGGGACACTAGTTCCAGCGCTTCCCAAGCATCTCACCAAGCCACAACCCCACCGATTCACTGGAAAGGGTACGAATTTTAACCCAAACATCCCCCACCGCCAGCGTTCAAAAACACCCAAAAATCAGCCAAATCTGGACAAATTCGAACCAACCCACAGTAAAACCTTGCCAACTCCAATATGCACCAACCTGAAATGTGCCCTGAGCCCTAGGCTCCGAGAGTGTTAAAAATGAGCCCCATAACCCTACAAAACCACACTGAACCCCAAAAACTGCCCTAAACCCCAAAAACCACCACAAATCCCTAAACCCTAGAAACTGGCTCTCAACCCAAAACACAAACCCTGAACCCCCAAAACCTAACCCTAAGCCCTAGACACCAGCCCTTGTTACAAACCGTATAATAAACACAGGTTTCTAGAGATGTTCAAATGTGAAAAGAATATTTGTGCACTTAGGTTATGTGGTCGTCAGTCACCTTCCTGCTTTCTCAAATTTACTTGAAAATGCACCATTTGCCTACTCTTGATTCAAGATTTTCTTGGGGGGGGGGTTAATCCTCCCAAACCCCCCGTAGGTGGTTCAGGCTCACTCGCTATGCTCGCTTGCTACAGTGCTGTACGGCAATTGTTTTACGCCTCACCACTTTTAAATGTCACCAGCCGCCACTGGTTGGAGGTAGGATATGAATATGACTAAAAGTGAGTCACTTGAACATACCTGAAGATTTTCTGCCCCGTGTACTGAAATCCTGCAGAGGATATTTGTATCCATTCCGTGTGTAACTTGTAGATGCTTTTGAAAAGGTTTCTTGAGTGCACTCTAAGAATTTGGTACACAATTACTGTTCCCAATTCACTTAATGCTTGATTCAGCTGCCTTTTTGCAGTGGACGTTTTGCTGTGTCCATGAAGGAGGCCTTTCGTCTTCTAGTTTCATCTTCAAGAAGTCTCCTTCTTCAGTCTACTCTGTTTATTTTTAAGCACTCTTCTATATGTCTTTAGCCTAATGATTTGTTTTCCTTGGTATGACATTGATATGGAACTGTGGTAACTCTCAGCATGGCATGATATTTTCAGCTTTTGAAACCATTCGCAATCAATCATTAGGGACAAGATGTAGTTGATTACAATGAAGCCGATACTCAGCAGTACTGCTTTGCACATAAAAGCATAATATATGGCCACACTCACCTCACACGAAGGAGGCAAAGTATCACTTCATTGGGTGCACTAATATTCCCAGCAACAGCTTCAGCACTATTTCTAAGCTTTAATTGCAACATATATATAAATCATGAGGAAAGTCCATATAACCCTCGCAATCCTGGACCATAGCATTGTTAAAAACAATGGGTTCTCTACTGGGAAAGATTAACCTATAAGTACGGACTCTAGAATAATACAATAAAATATCATTGGATATACAACTCAATTTATGCATATGATTTAATCCTTCAAATTAAAATGCAATCTCCTTGATCACCAGTGATAACCGAGTAGGAATGTATTATTTATTCTGAATTCTGCATGCCTTTATATTAAAAACATCAATCTCCACACTGTCCTTGCTAATATTGTGATTAAGTCACTAGGGCATCCAATACCATAACTGGACATGGTTTCCCCATGGGTAGTCCAACCACCCAGTCGCCAATGGAGATCTTTATCTACTCTCATTTTTACACTTCTGTGGTGGGCTCCACAATAATCATGGTTGAAGCATTTTGGCCCATTGATTTCCAGTCTTCTCTGGACTCAACATGGTAGTGTATAAACAAAAGGCTACACACATCATCACTAGAAGTAGATCACGTATCTCGGGCAGCAGGGGCATCGTCAGTTTCAATAGTTAATCAAGTGCACATGCATTGGACTTGATGTTAAAAGTGTTCAAACACCCTGCTGCTGACAGTGCTCAGTGGATAATCCCAGACAACGTACGGGTTGCAAATGAGCGTCTATGACCATCTCGAGTTCCATCAGTCTGCTGTACGGACTGACATCATATTAAATGTATGCTACACAACTGCAGATCGGCAGCCAAGCACAGCAAAGAGGTATAGATTCTGTCCTACACTGTGCGATTGACAACCTATACCTTACTGAAACCTGGCTGAACAACCTCTCCACCCCATCTGATAGACTTCCTAGTTTAATCCATCTTCTCTGGAAACATGTTGGACCAAGAAGGACAACAGGAGGTGGCGCTGAAGTCATCCACTGAAATCCTGCAAATCGACTGTTTCATTGTTGAGCGTATCCCACCTTCGAGTGCCTAGGGGCATAACTCCTCATGACAGATGGGAACTTGACGAACTTCCACATACTATATCTCCCTCCAGGGGACAACCAACTATCTACCAAGCACATAATTTACCTCATCACAGATCAATCTCTTCTACTCTGTGTCAATTTCTTCCTAGGCAGCTTTATCGTTCAGTTGAATGACACAAGCAAAGCACAAATAGCCCATGTCAAGTAATGTCTGAGCAACAATGACCTAACAAATTTCTGCAGAGAGTAGGCTAACGAAGAGTCAATTACCATGGACTTAATTAATAGCAGCAGAATGGTCTAACCTCCATATGGTCCCTTTTTAACTCTCATCGGAGAAACCTCTAATCAAACGGCAAAGTCATAAAATACAAAATTGGGCAAGAGACAGCAAACAAATTAATCCAGCAGAAATCACTTCAAACTCAATGTTCATCTCTCAACAGTTTCATGCAATCTTGAGGACTTGACGTCATATTACAATGTCACCTATGAAACTTAAGAGGCAAACAAGTAAACCCTTCTGACCCAGTTAAAACAAAGATCTAAATGATGAAAGGAGACAGCTATAAATGGGAGAAAGAAGATATAAACAAGACCCCATAACAATAAATCTTTCACTACTACCACAAGAAAGGAACAAGTACAAGAAACACATCTTCAAAGCTAAGGCCTCCTCCCTCAGATCCCAATTAGATGTAGAAAAAAAAATGGGTACACAGTTCTTTCTTCAATTTCATAAGGAAACAGATGGTTCCCAAAACGAAAATTGCTGTGGACTAGTCAAAGGAAAGATATGAGGAATATGCCCACTTCTTCACAGACAAGATCATTAAAATTGAACTCTCTCTGCCAAATCTACTTTTAGATAATCCCACACATGCAACCACAACCACAAATGCCATCACTTCTTCAAACAAAAGACACACAATTGATGGACGGAATGCAGAACAAATCAAAACATTCACCCCCAGTCAAGAGATCTGGGTTAAATCCATCATTCTTTTGCTCACCATGCCACCCCAGTTTAGACCTGGCTATATGCAAATCAGTCTTGACCCTGTGCCTCATGAGAACAGTCCAGCCCGAACTGCCAAGCCAGGTCCTCCCTGGACCGGACACAAGCATTCTAGGACCGGTTTCGAGGTTTCACCCCTCTTCAGCCAGGATAGCTTGATTCCAGTGGCACAGTGAGCCCAGGACTCACGTCTGAGCATACCTGGCGCACTTAGGGCGAGAAAGCAGAAGACACACAATTAATGGACGGAATGCAGAACAAATCAAAACATTCACCCCCAGTCAAGAGATCTGGGTTAAATCCATCATTCTTTTGCTCACCATGCCACCCAAGTTTAGACCTGGCTATATGCAAATCAGTCTTGACCCTGTGCCTCATGGGAACAGTCCAGCCCGAACTGCCAAGCCAGGTCCTCCCTGGACCGGAAACAAGCATCCTAGGACCGGTTTCGGGGTTTCACCTCTCTTCCGCCAGGATAGCTTGATTCCAGTGGCACAGTGAGCCCAGGACTCACGTCTGAGCATACCTGGCGCACTTAGGGCGAGAAAGCAAAAGACACACAATTGATGGACGGAATGCAGAACAAATCAAAACATTCACCCCCAGTCAAGAGATCTGGGTTAAATCCATCATTCTTTTGCTCACCATTCTGTCCATCAATTGTTGTTTTTGCATTTGTCACCCCGAGTGGGACGGGTATGCTCAGACGTGAGTCCCGTGCTCTCCATGCCACTGGAATCAAGCTATCCTGGCTGAAGAGGGGTGAAACCCCGAAACCGGTCCTAGGGTGCTTGTTTCCAGTCCAGGGAGGACCTGGCTTGGCAGTTCGGGCTGGACTGTTCCCGTGAGGCACAGGGTCAAGACTGATTTGCATTTGGCTGGGTTCAAACTGGAATGGCATGGTGAGCAAAAAAACGATGGATTTAGGCCCATATCTCTGTACTGGGGTGAATGTATGACATTGTTCTGCATTCTGTCCATCAATTGTTGTTTTTGCATTTATCACTTCCTCAAACATCACAACAACGTCGCCCCTCCACATATATCACTCAGCACAAAAACAACACCTGGTGGAATTGCTTCGAATCTTAAGAGAATAAGAACTCATCAAAAGTGTCTCAAATACTAACCCCGTCGGACAGATAGCAGACCCAATTCTTGCCTACATAATCAAAAGTAATGGCCATCCCATTGCCTCACTTTGGACATCAGTCATCAACACATCACTATCACAAGGGACAGTCCCAGACTGCTTGAAAACAGACCTGATAACTCCAATCCTCAAAAAACCTGTAGCCAACATAGATGATGTGACAACTTCCATCCTTGACCAAAGTCCTCAACAAATGTGTGCTTTCTCAACGAACCAACATATAGCAAACTACCACCTTCTAGATATCTTCCAGTCACATTTCAGAACCGTCTGTAGCACAGAGACAGCCATCCTTACCTTTGTAGATGACACCGTCTCTATCTTAAACAGAGGAGAATCATGTCTAATCATACTCCTGAATCTTTCTTCATCATTTGACACAGTTAATCACAAAACTCTTCTAAGCACCCTAAAGTCATTGATGGGGCTGAGATACACAGTGCTAAAGTGGTTTTCTTCATACTTCAAAAATAGTGTCAGATAAACCAAACTACTTTTCAAAACCTGCCCCAGACAACAAAGGAGCCCCTCGGTGATCCACCCTAGCTCTTAAGTGGAAGTGAGAGAAGTTCCCATTACTAATGGCACCCACTACATTCCACAATATACAGAAAGTCAATCACAAGATCTTGGAGTTCCAGGACAAAGATAAATCCCTGGAGCTACACCAACACAATGACACCACACCACTTAAAAATCCTAACTAGACATGATGGCTTACAACAAAGTCATATCTTTAAACACTAAAAGCCTCAACCACCCAGTAATGAAAACTAAAGTATTGGATTGTTGTGCAAAATTAAAAGCTGCCATAGCCTTTCTTCAAGAATTAAAATTCAGGCACTACAAAGCCTTAGTTCCAAGGGCAGACTAGGCTGATGACATAACTAAATGTAAAATAAATAGTATCATCACTTTAATGACTCAAGGCTCTGGGCTAAAAATCATCACCATTCCCAGACTCAAAAAAGGCAATAAAGATCCCAGATGGGTGTGAGATTTCTGCTCAGTTCCACATCAAAGATACACACAGATTGATTATTATCTCTCATAGACTCCACCGTATGACACTCAGCAACCGAGTGCTATGGAGCCTTTGCTAATCTCAGACCATGAGTGTATTACTATTGCTCTACAAAATACTTCTAACACTATTACAAATAGATGCTTGCACATGAACCCAGAGTTGCTGGGAGATGATTCTGATTCCAAGGAGCTAAAAAGCATATAACAAACAATTGTTTGCTAAAGATAATAAAGGTTCAGTCTCCCCAAATGCAACAAACTGGGACACTTTAAAATGCTATACAAGAGGACTAACCATAATGATGTAGAGAAAAATGGCATTATTAAAATCAAACTAGATAACTTGTCCAAATAAATCAGAGTTGTGTAATGAAAGCATTGGCACTCCAAAGATTTGTAATACCTGGATACACTCCAAAAAAATAAATATGAATACAACAGCATTGTACGTAGTAGTCCACAACTATGGGTACAAGCACAGGAGCGAAAAAATTATCATAGTTCCAAGGAGTGGAGAAAATATCCTTGCTGCCTAGCACGGGAGAGAACAAATTATAAAAACTGGGAGAGCCAATCAAGTGAGGTCATGACACATGTCAGGGATGTCCTCTATCTCCCCTGCTATTCATATTTGCAATTGATCCCCTATCACAAATAACAAATAATTGTGAGAATATCAAAGGCATTTAATTTACATTTGACACGCTCAAAACAGCAGCTTACATAGATGACATCTTAATACTCACTGAGGAGACTGACACCACAAGCACAGCCCTGTTGGATCTTATTCACAAGTTCTCTCACATATCTAGTTTTAGTCTGAATAAAGAGAAAACAGAGTTTCTACTACCAACCCAACTTCCAGATTGCATTAGACAGAGTGGCCTACAATGGCAACAAAAATACTTTAAATACCTGGGAATATGGTTCAGAAATGATCTGATGGAATCAGTAAGATATAATGAACAAAGAACACCAGCCAAAATCAAAGTTCTTTTAGGCAACTGGTCACTTAAATAGATATCATGGTGGGGCAGACTTTAAACCCTAAAAAGGATGATTCACCTCTAGTTACCTTCACATCTAGTATGATACAGACTCTCTAACAATTTCTTCACCTCCATTGACAAACTCACTTCTGCTTTTCTTTGGAACTCAAAAAAAGTCAGGATGGCATAGATAAAACTCTAAATAGACAAACACAAAGAGGGGTGCAGATTCATCAACTGTCTTAACTTCTGAACATCATTCCTCTCAAACCAGTGTAACCTCTGGATCACAGATAACCTTGGTTATCAACCATACATGCACTTTATTGAACAAGAACTATCTCATCTCCACGATATTAGGTAATTGCTAATGGTTAACCCTATCAACACCCTACAAGCCGAGCAGATAATTGAGTATAATGTAACAGAAGTAATACCACTAGATATAAAAAAGACTAACAAATTCCCAAAACTAAGGTAATGTTACTATGGAGTAATAAAGGGGCTTGAATAGACACACTACTTGTGTTATGATATGCTTGAGGTGGTAAAGGCATTTTCACATATCAATGACCTCTACTCTACTGACAGCCCTTTATTTCATATGGCACTTCAATACATTTACTCTCTTCTCTATCCTCTATACAGGGCCGTACAGCCCTTTTATTCTATTAGGCACTTCTCCAGTGGACTAGTGCCATTGGAGGCCAATTGTGAAAGCCTAAGAGTGGCCCTACTGCCTCTTTCACATTCTCCCAGCTCTCAGAGGTTAATTGCATAGCAGGCACAAGTAGGCTTCAAGAGAGGGAGGAGGAAGGTAGAGAGAAAGCGATCAGAGAGGGAGAAAAGACAGAAGAGAAAAGGAGAGAAAGCAAATGGATTGACTGGTTTAAACATTTTTGCCCCAGTACTACTTTGGTTCCCCAGCCCAGCCTTTTTTCTATAGCTTTCCCAGAACTAGGCAAAAGAAAATCTAAATTTGGTGACTTTAATTCCTGGATATCTTAACTCTAATCAGAAAAATAAACTCCTCAGGATATGCAATTTAAAAAATGTGTAAAATTGTGAATGCTTGTGCAATAAAAACCTATATTTGAAGTTGAAGATTGAATTCAGGAGCGCGGGAAGACCCCCATCTCTAATGCAATCCAGTCAAAGATTTGGAACAGTGCAATAAAACCAAATGTATCCCTTCCCTTTCACAATCAAATGTATTCTCAATTGTTAAAATATTCTAGACCCCGGATAAACTTGAGAAGCTGAATCTGAATTATTCAAATCTCTGCTGAAACTGTAAAGACAAAAAGTGTGACTCTGAACACATGTTATTTAGTGATACGTTTTTTAAGCTGTTCCGTAAACTAATATCTAACTGCATTATTAGGATTTTCAAAAAGTAAATAGGATTAGATTTCCCAACCGTAAGTCTGGGCCCTCGAGCCACTCTAACACCCCTCCTGTTTAATGCAGATGATAGCAACCTACTAGATACAGAATTAACTATTGTGATCAAACTAATTCTGGTCGAATGAAAATCAGCCAACCATATTGGCTTTTACACATGGTCAAAATGTGATATGTTCATAGGCAGAGCCCATAGAATGCACATAAACCAAGTATCCCAAAATATGCAACTAAGATGTGGAATCTTCTTAACATATTCACATAAAATATAAATACTAGGTCGTAATCCAATACTCCAACCACCACACCCTGGAGTATGCCACTCAATATAAACTCTTCCACATACTGACCACATGAGATGTGCATCTGCTCCGTCACCTCCGTTTTCATTCTTCCTTTGCCCTCTAACCTATCCTATGCTTAATTTGTTACAAGATACAAACCAAGCCACCATCATTCTTTCTAAAATGACCAACGAGCTTTCAAAGAGATGATGTTAACCTATACCACCATTACAATGACCCC
Organism: Triturus cristatus; assembly: GCF_964204655.1. Taxonomy (NCBI): domain Eukaryota; kingdom Metazoa; phylum Chordata; class Amphibia; order Caudata; family Salamandridae; genus Triturus; species Triturus cristatus. The sequence continues at coordinate 1,269,057,617 of NC_140585.1, read as the reverse complement.
TCAATATAGATGGCAACCATGACTTTTCATTTCACTTACAGACCTTAGTAGAATAGGTGTAGCTTCATTGTTACAGCCAGCAAAGTGTTGTATCCATGTGCTTCTTCTTGGTAAGCTATACTGGATACTACCATTGTTATGTTACCATGGATCCATATCAACCATCACCTATATATGGTTAATGCATGTAAATGTATGTATTCCATGTGCTTATCATTGGTAAACTATACCTGGATATTACCATTATGTCTTGCCATGGCTCCATAACTCCTACCTTCTATGTATCTTGTATCACTCTATTGATACTTTGGTTTCATAAACTTCAACACACAAAAAACTGATTGAAATAAAAGAAAACAGATGTTGTATTATCAATAACTGTGGCCATTGCTGAGATATGTTTTGTCTAGAAAATAAGTTGGTTATTTGATGGTCCTTTTGATTGCTCTGGGATAAAGTTGGTTGCAAAATTGATACCCCAAAATTTATTTTATTTTTGGTATCCCTAATCTTATGTGCTTATTTTCTCACATTGGCATCATGGTTCCCTGCATGTCAATTTAAATGGGTATTCTGTGGAGGAGAGTTATGCAAGATTAAAGTAATGCATGCTTTACAGTTTAAACATTACATGCTTCACAATCAAGAAATATGTGAATTGCAAAATAAAAAGAAGTAAAATGTTACACCTAAGTTCTTTCCGCCTCTCTGATAGTGCATGATGCAAAAGCTACGACTCCTTCTTTACCCTAATGCTCTTGCATCTATACAGCTCCAAGACTATAACCACTGGCATCTGCCACTATTATGGTTCTGTCTTTCGGATCATAAGGTCTCAAAGCAGAGGCATTTGCTACAGCTTTCTTTACATCTTCAAATGCTAGTTGACACTCTTCCCTCTACTGAACTACTACACCTTTCTTCATCAGTTCCCGCAAATGATGTACCTTTTCAGAAAAATGATGCACAAATTTGGCGTAGTACTCGGCTAGACGAAGAAATGATCTTAATTGATCTGTGTCGCGCTGGGAAGGGACATTTTCCAAGTCTTTCACCAAATTTAATTTTGGCTTCATACCATTGTGTGCAACGTGTGCCCCAAGTATTCAACTTCTTATTTGCTAAACTTACACTTTTGCAGACTAATGGTGAGCCCCTCATTCTCCAATTTCGCAAGTACCTTCAGCAAAATACTATCATGCTGATTTTTGTCTTTTCCCAATGCTAATGCATTGCCTATATCCTTCAAAGGTTTTTGCATTACCCTTTGAAATACGGCAGATGCTGAAGCAAGATCAAAAGGCATTCAAATAAATTGGAACACCCTTCTGGTCTGATGAAAGATGTTAAGTGTCTTGATTCTGGTTGCAATCGTACCGGATAATAAGTACTGGACAAATCCAACGTAGTAAAATACCTTCCACATGCCACACTGGTCAGCATTTCATTTATACAAGGTAAAGGATGTTGATCAACTCAGATACACTCATTCATGTCTCTCAAATCCACACACATGCAGATAATTCCATTCGGTTTGTGCGCAATTACAATGGAACCTAACCATTCTGAGACCTCTATTGGTTCTATAACATCTTCCCTACAAAATCTTTGTAACTCATCTTTTAAGCCATTGGAACATTTCACACTTTGTGCACCTTGGGTATAGTATCCTTCTTAAGAACAATACGATGTTCAAAATTCTTGAGACATCCTAGTTCTTCTTTGAATAAATTGGGAAACTTTTTTATTCATTCTTCACATTCCTGAGAATCAGTTAACAAAACTTGTAAGGGGTGGTTGGGATTAAGAACAATGCCCAATGCTTTTTGTTTCTTCCAACCCAACAAGCATCTTCCTACCTCCGCCACATATATTGCTTTTCAAATGCCCTTCTTTTTTGGAAACCCACTACAGCATTGAAATATCCCAAAAATGTGTACCTTCTTGCCACAATAAACCTTTGGTTCTACATCAGTAGGATTCAATTCTGTGGCTTCTAATCCATCCCACTTCTGTTTATCAATTAATGTAAAAGGGGAACAAGAGTCAGCCCACACATGTACATCGATAATGTTGATGCTCACAACGGATTTGGGGGACTATACGCATTTGTGGACTCCTTCCATAATACGTCAACATTGCTAATAACCAACACTTCTACATCTGTTTCATTTCTCATATTCTTTTCGTGTTCAGAATTAGATGCCACAGAATTATGTATTACATTAACAGATCTCTGTTGTCTGGAAAGTGCATCCGCCTTGCATACTCTCGAAAAATGTCCCAGTTTTTAACCTTGATACATCTCCAGTTGGCAGTGGGACAATTACTAGCTTCAGCCGTGTGTCTAATACTCCCAAACCTAAAGCATGACCTTTTGTATCCCCCATCTTGCTTCTTGAAAAGATTCTTGTTGTCTTCCCATTCAAGTTGTACACTTTTCTTAGTAGAATTTACTGCACACTCCTTGTTCTGATCACCTTCATTCTAAGACACTGGTCCAGCTAGTTCTAGCTATTTCTATGGATTTGTCTAATGTGGGGTCTTTCAAATCTAATAATTTTTCTTGAATCTTTAAGGTTGTTTGTTCTATTTATTAATTGATCTCTAATGATCTCCTCCCTGAGTTCCTTGAAGCTGCACGTTACTGCCAATCTCCTCAAAGCTGCCACATATTGCTCTATTTTGTCACCTTGAATTTGATCTTGTGAGAAAAACGTGTGTCTCTCTACCACTATGCTCAATTTATTTCCATAATTTTCAGCCAATGCTGTCCTAGCGTTCACATACACATCTTCCTCTTCTTTGTCTGATCATGCATCTACATTTCTTATCCCCAGTTGTGGATTAGGTAATGTATTTAACACTCTCCTACCTTCCAACCCAAGGCTCTGTTTGAGAATTGCTAATTTTCTCTTAGCAATAAATACATCCCCACCCATGGCTTCCAGATAAGTGGTAAATTACTCCTTCCAGTCCTCCCATACCATGGAGTTTGGACCTGGCTCTTGCAGAAATGTTGGAGGAGGAGGGATGGACTGTGAAGCCATAGTGATGTGTACTTCAAAAATAAGAAAAAGAAGGAATAATATCCTACCTTACTTAACTTTTGGCTTTAGTACTGTACTAACTAAACCATAAGTATTGTTTGACAAGTCAAATAATATTATGTTGATACACTAGGTTCACAAGATTACAGAACTTTCAGGCGTGTTCCCACCCACATTCAAAGTCACAAAATCACGGACTCCAGTCACTAAATCTATGACAGGAAATAAGCCTGTCACAGATGCCTCATCGCGGATAATTGTGGGCATCGCCTCAAATGTCGAATTCCTCTGTCCCCGTTCAACAAAATCCAATGGACGGTGTGCCCATCACCTGTGTTCAATGCAGCTGGTGTGGGCTAATTCCGCTGTCTCTGCTCAGTAAAATCCAACGGATGGTGTGCTCATCACCGATGTTCTACGCAGCGTTGTGAGTGCCAACACTACATTAAAGATGGAGGCACGCACAGCGTCTTCTCTTCTCTCAGCAACCACACCATTGTGTGCATGCAGCGTAGGTGGTGTTGTAGGATCCACACGTCAGCAATCGCAGGACAAGAACTTCATGCCTTCACTAAGACACAGGCAACCAGCCAGGAGCAACCGCTCCAAGACTTGCGAACGTCTCCCCTCCTCCAAGAGGGTTGCCATGCAACAGAATACAAATGGTGAGTTGTATATAATTGAACTCAAACAGTAACTTCACGTTGTCTTTAAAATTGCTTGGTACCACGGTCTACAGCTAGTCAAATCTGTAAATATCACCTCAGATTTGTGAGAAGAGTTCAATCGTGGCACAGAGTAACACGGCTGGGAGTTGCAAATGTCCAGCTATTCATTTCCTTAAACGCGGTCAACACCTTTAGTTATTCTTTTCTATCACACAGAATCCTTTTCTTAGAAACATGCTTGTCCTCTTCTGGTGGATCCCATCGTCGTCGCTAATTTTGGTATAACAGGCTACTGCTCCAAGATTTAGAGGTGTTTATTGAAGCTAGGTACAACAACCCCAACAACCAACCCCTCAGCTCCACAGCCAAGTTCATCTGCTGGCTTCCACAGCCTGGATTCCAACAGTAGAACTATGTTGCTAGGAGATGAAGGAAGCTACTAAGGAAATGAAGACTTAAAATAAAACCTAACAGTATCCTCGCTCTGAGCATGTGTGTGTGCCCAGCTCTGCTTAAGTTAGGTTAGTTAATTGTAGCTCTGCCTATGTTATGTGTTAGGTTAGTTACTTGAAAAGCCAGGAGCAGTGTAAGAGAACGCCCTTTCTCCTGATCTGGTTTTGTGTATGAGTGCGATATGTGTGAGCATAAGTCCTTCGAAGGCAAAGTGTCTAGGTGGTGGGTGGTAGGATATGCGACTGTTCAGGTAGGTGAGGCTTGAGTTGCGTTTTGCCTTGAATATGTGTGTGGGTAGTCTAAATTGAACACTTTTGTGTATTGGGAGCCATCGGAGCTCTCTGAGGCTTGGTGATGTGAGTTGTGAGTGAAAGGTTGAGGATGACTTTGACTGCAGAGTTCTGGCAGATTTGTAGTATTGTAGTGAGCTACTTGGTGATACTGGTGTGGAGGGTGTTCTAATAGTCCAACTTGCTGGTGACTAGGGTGTGAGTGACAGTTTTGTTAGTGTTGCTTGGGAGTTATTTGAAGATCTACCTCAGCATCTTCAGGGTGTGGAATCAGGATGCAAGGACAGCGTTGAATTGCGCAGTCATGTCTAGTTTGCTGTCAATGATTATTCCAAGGTTCCTGGCATGGAATTTGGGTGAAGCTGCATGTTTGAGTTCCGCCGGCCACCAGTTGGAGTCCCATGGTGAGATGTTCATGCTGAAGATCACTACTTCTTTCTTGTTGGTGTTGAGCATGAGATAGATGGCTTTCATCCAGTTAGCAACTTTGGTCATGCAGGCAGTGTACTTGTTTCTTGTGCTGAGGGTCTTCGGCGTAGGAGAGAATGTTGATGTTGTGTGCATGGATGACAGTGGCCAGAGGGATCATGTTAGCCTTTAAAAGGGTGGATCTGAGTTCTGAACCTTGAGGTAGATGAGTTTGCAGGCTTCCGATATGCAAGGTGCAAGGCTAACAGCCTAATACCAGTAAACATCATTATCAAAAATTGTTTGAGCTTAGCACACAGGACAGGAGAAATTTAAGAACCCCTGGCATTAAAGTAAATCTGAATTTAGGAAGTCAATTCTTAACCAATTGCTTGAGATCTTAATTGGTTGCATGTCATGTAAGGTAGGTGAGCAATGTGACATTGGTTTATGTTAAGTCAATGAAGCCAAATTTAAGCTATCAGTGGCAAATAAGCCTTCCTAAACTTTATCAAACTACTTGATGGTATTGCATTTTTAATAAGTAAATATATTGAGCATAGATCTATTAAGGCAATTAGATGTAGCTTAAAAGAACTTTGCTAGTAAGGAGGTTTTAAAATAAAGCTTGCTTTGATTGCCTATAGTAAGAAGGGCTTGCATTGTAGGTAAATATGTGCCCTGTTGTTGAATGTTGCGGACATCACTAAACAATAGTAACCAGTTTCATAAATTTGATAGAAAACATTATGAGGCACAGAAAAAGAAGACATCCAAGTGAATTGAGAAGAAACATATCCAAAGGCACAAATGAGAAACACATTGGAAAACTCGGATAACACCAAAATGCTAGGCGAATTACAAGAGATAAAGCAGCATATGAGAGAAGTGACACATTCACTACAAAAGAGAAGTGATGCATAGTAAAACACACAGATGAGATATATCTCTAGCCAAAGAGATGAAAGTCATTTCAGCACACAGATAGAAAACCCATCCATCGAGAAATAAGGAAAAGATGGCCTCATTCCAAAGAAGCTAATCCAAAAATCCCTGAGAGAAGAAAACTTTTAAAACAATGAGGTTACACATCCAAAGACATGAACATCCAAAGACATACAGGAAGTCTGCACTTAAAAAGAGATTAAGAATTTCCACAATTTAGGGAGAGAACATACTATCAATCAGAAACACGACCTTACAGAAAATGGGAACATACCAAAAGCTAAAGACATCTCAAGGTATCCCAAGATGCTGAGAGGCGATGCATCCCAGCAGCAGAGAAACATAGGTTACATAGGACAAGGTAGGAAAGTGGCCATACTTGATACGGCCATCAAGGGTAGCTTTACTGTATGCCTTCAAAGGGAAATAGGGTACAGGACTAGTGATGACAAAGTCAATAAGTGCCTCTCGATGCACAGAGAGGAGAACAGATGCACTAAAGATAAACAGGCAGCTAATGATATGACACAGAAATGCACCAGAATGAAATAGAAGGGTACGCCTTCACAAGACAAATTATGTGCACTTTATACATGAAGTGGATCCAGGCTTCAGAAATGCAGTATGAATGTAGTGAAGATGTCCAATGACACAGTAATGATCTCTGAACATCCATTAAACATGACTTGTATAATTCAGATCTCTCACCCTTGGTTCGGCAAGATGGATTCTGACTTCTACATGCCTTAGTAAGTGCAGGAGAACAGACCAGGAACACTCACCATAGGATAGAGAGATCAGATGTCTCGATGATTAAGTCCTCAGTGGAGTCTAGCATCAATGTGTGAAAGCTGATTAGGTTCATCACCTTTCCAAGGTCTGTGTTATCTCGTAAGTGCAAAGGAGCTTTGGCCACACTGGTGTATGCCTAATCGAAAGAAAAAAATCTGCAGATTAGAAGATGGGCTACCATTCTGTACAATACTGACAATTCCGCTCTCACTCCTAAAAGGCATTGTTCGCAGTGGCTGACTTGTAGGATGAGGTTAATGATCATTCTCACTGGGGATGCATTTTTCAAGACCATGTATCTTAGAAAAATAAAAACGCTTATAAATTAGAGCTAAGGTTGTGTTGGAAGCGGAATAGCATCCATTTTTTAGTACAATGCTCTGTGAGTCTTTCACAGAAAGGCACCAAAGATATAATTTATGATGCAACTAATGGTGTCATCATCATCATCATAAAAAAAACCTTTCTTTCAGTCGTCAAGATCATAAAAGTTGTACATATATGGATTAAGCATAAAAGCTTACAATAAAACATAGAACAATATAGCACATAAAATCGAGTACAGGGAACAGGAAAGCAAGAGTTTCGTGTATCTGTTCGTTTAGTGGGCTATTTTACGTTGTATTTTAAATTTTAAATGTCACTGTTTTTATCTCGGGGGGAATATTATACACTGAGAATGTGGTACTTACTTGGGAGGAGAGCGTCCCCTACAGTAGCTCCTCGCCGCCTCATAGGGTGGTCAGGAGTCATAGAGTACAGCCAGATAGCATGGTAGAGAGGTGGTGTTATCCCTCTCTACCATAGAGCTCTACGTGGCGCCACAGGTCAGCCGTCTAGTTTAAGACCTCTGACGCCTTAAATGTCGGCTGCAGTCTTGGTTGCTAATCTATAGGCCCCGGTGCCGAGATTTGAGCTGGCTTTATAGACACATTGTCCAGTCTCTTGATGAAGAAAGCCCACATCACCATTTTACGGGATCTTAACTTTCACTTTGGTGAACAGAATGTCCCTTACGTCAAGAGGTTGGAGCAGGAACTGGAGAGTTTATCTCTGTTCCAATTAATAACATCTGCCACACAAATTAAAGGGCATATACTTGATCCTGTGATCTCTAACAACCAAGTCCATGTACCACTATCTAATTACCATTGCACTAGGCAAGAGGGGAATAGCAAAGAATAACCCCCAATCTACCAAGTCCATTATAAACCCCCATCTGAGAAATTGGGGCAAGCTTAATTCAGTAGCATGGGGGTTATTCCTGGAGTCGTCAGGCTTCAAGACACAGGGAAGCATTGACGAATCTTACGCAAACTGGGAAAGGTGGATCCTTCAATCACTGGCTAAAGCGGTACCAATAATGAAACCCAAACCAGCTAGAAACAATAAAAAATCACCCTGTTTTAATGCTCACTAAACATCGTTAAGGAAAAGTTGTAAAAAGTCTGAAAGGGAACTATGACCCCCAACTCAAAGCCAGGTACCAGTTGGCGATTAGAACTTATGTCAAAATCAAAGAAGCTCAGGCAAAGTTCTTGGAAATAAAGATTATCCAGGCTCAGAAATTTTCCAAAGAACTTTTTAGAGTCGTGAAATCTTTAACGACTGTAACACATGACAACCATCCACCCCAAGCCTCAAAGGAAAAATGCAATGCACTAGCTACCTATTTTCAGAAAAAAGTATAAGACATCTATAGCTCCCTCCATGCTAAGTTGGACACTACAACAAACCAAGAAAGAGATCAGTTGCTGATCTCCTTAACCCCTACGTGAACCCATTTTCCACTTTTGAATAAGGACATTGTTGAAACGCTCTTAGGGGAGATTAGATCAGGTTCCCCTTTAGACCCGGCCCCTCCTCACGTGCTTGCTAAGGCCATGGAGGCTCTTTTTTTTTTTTTTTTTTTTGAAACCGTTTATTACAAGACTCAAAAATATACAAATATGGGCCTACAACCTTCCGGCCGGCCGCTAGCAGTGAAAGGAGCATACGATACACATTTATAAAACACATGGTGCTGCGGCCGAGCATGCACAGGAGGTAACGTCGTTGCGAGCCACACTGTCCTGACCCCACTATACGGTTCCATTTTAAACTTAAAGAACAACAACTACAAACAAACCCACAAGGCAATCCTCAATTAGAAATAGCAGCACGTGCTCCCCTGGAGGGGGGATCCTAGCCATCCATAGGAATCTCACGAGGGGGGAGAGATCAGAACTAGGGCTGGGTACACCCAATGCCCAGGTACCGGGGGGATGAGTTGGCTAAGGGGACGGGGCCGGCGACGGATCGGGCAATAACGGTGGAGCACAGATTCCCCCGCGGTAGGCGTTCCAGGGGCCCCACACTTTCACCCATGTCGCAGGCTTACCTCTCGCCACATACACCACCTTTTCCCGAAACATGCACCAATCCATATGTTCCTTCCAGGCCGAGACAGTCGGGGGCCTCTGGGATCCCCACAGCTGGGCAATATCACGCTTGGCAACCATATACCCCAGAGTCACCCACCACGTCTGTGGCACCGAGTAATCGGTAGGCTCCCACACATTCAACAGGCATCTCCTCACTTCGGGCAACAGCGCCACATGCGTGACCACTCGCAGCACCTCATGCACACCACGCCAGAACCCCTCCACCTCCGGGCACTCCCACAAGATATGCAGAAAAGTCCCCAGCGCACCACACCCGCGCTTACACAAACCGTCCTCAGCGTAGCCCATACGCAGGAGCTTTGGCCCCGTCATGTAGACCCTGTGGAGTATCTTGAGCTGGACGAAGCGAAGGCGAGCCGGTATGGCCACCTCTTTCGGGGAGGCCACCGTGGAGATCCAGTCCTCGTCGTCCAGCTCCAGCCCATCGGCTACCCAAGCCTCACGAAGGGCAATCAACAAGTCTGAGCGGTCGTTGATCAGTTTTTTGTAGATCAGTGAGATCGTGCTGTCAGGGACGTGTCCGTCCAGCACTCTATCCTCCAGGGGGGAACACTCCGGGATGGAGGCAACGTCCGGAAAGACGGAGCCCAGCGCATGTCGGACCTGCAAATACCGAAAGTATTCGCTGCCCTGCAACTGAAATTCCGTCTGCAGCATTTCAAACATTTTAAATCCTCCCCTCGTCCAGAGATCCCCCACTTTGCTAATGCCTATTAAGTCCCACTGCTCAAAGCCCTTCGAGGTCCACAAGGAGCCCAACCGCTCAGACGCATATAGTGGTGACGCCCGGGTCAGACGGTCCTTCCACCCCATAGCTGCATTGGCCGCGTGCCACACTCGCACCATGACACGCGTGGGCCCCGTTAGGCGAGCGTCGGGCGCGCTAGAAGAGAGCGCTCGATAATGGTCACCACCTGGAAGTAGCATCCTATCCATTTCAAACGCCGGGTTTAAGGCTGGCCCATATAGGCCCTGATTAATCGCAGCTAGCTGGGAGGCCCAATAATACCGTTTAATATCCGGGAGGGCTATCCCCCCATCATACCATGGGAGCGTCAGCTTAGCCAGGGCAATACGTGGCCTCCCATCCCAGAACAGACGGCGCTGCAAACTCTCCACTTCGCGGAAGTAGCGCGCCGGGACGAGGTCCATAGTGTTCTGCAACGCGTACAGGAAACGCGGCAGCGACATCATTTTAAACAATGCCGCCCGGCCGAGCGGCGAAAGCGGCAAACGCCGCCAGCGCGCAACATCCTCTTTCAGACGCTGGAGGGGGGGAAGCAAGTTCCGATCATACCGAGCCTCCGGGTCCAGAGTGATGAAGACACCCAGGTACCTAAATCCCTGCGGGGCGACCTGGATCGGACAGCCCCGCGGGAGGATAGGAGCCTCCCCGGAGAGAACATACACACACGATTTAGCCCAGTTGATGACCAGACCGGAGTTACGACCGAATGAATGCAAAACATCAACCAGTACTATGAGTGATTTACGTGGGGAAGCTAGGTATAAGAGGATGTCATCAGCGTATAGGGATACGCGGTCCTCATACTCAGGGGTCCAGCGGAGACCACGGATGGAAGGCTCCCACCGCAGCCACTCCGCCAGGGGCTCCAAGGCAAGTGCAAAGAGGAGCGGCGATAAGGGGCAGCCCTGCCGCGTGCCCCGGCCCAGCTCGAACGGAGCTGACACTCTTCCGTTCACCACCACCTGCGCCAATGGGCCCGAATACAGCAATTTGACCCAACTGATGAACCCTGGGCCGAATCCAAACTTCGCAAGCATCGCCCAGATATATGGCCACTCAAGCGTGTCAAACGCCATGGTGGCGTCTAAGGACGCCAAAATGGCCGGCTCCCGTATGAACGGGGCACGTGCGAGCACACCGTGCAAACGCCGCAGATTAAGGGCTGTGTTGCGATGGGGAATAAAGCCCGATTGGTCCTGATGAACCAAATCGCCCACCACACCGACCAGCCGATTGGCCAGTACCTTGGCGAGAATCTTGGGCTCCGCGTTCAGTAGCGAAATGGGCCGATAGGATGTAACCCGGTCCCGAGGTCTCCCTTCCTTGTGGATGACCACGATTGTAGCCAGACGCTGGTCCAGTGGGAGGGAGCCCACCGAGTGTGCCGCCAGGAACATAGCCCGGAGGTGGGGTGCCAGCGTATCCGGTCGCAACTTGTACAACTCGATAGGGAGACCATTCGGACCCATGGCCTTGCCGGAAGCGACCGAGCGTATGGCGAGGGCGATCTCGTCGGAGGTGGGAGCGGCGTCCAACGACACCCTGTCATCCCCGGAAAGGGACGGCAGCGCGATATCACTGAGCAGGGCACGGGAATCCTTTTCCGAGCAGGGAGACACCGGGGAATACACCCCACGGAAATAATCCGCGAAGCAGGAGACAATTTCTTCTGGCTCAGTTACACACACACCATCCGTTTTCTCAATCAGTGGGACCACACGATTCACTTTCTCTTTTTTGTCCAACCACGCTATAAGTTTACCAGCCTTATCACCCACATCATACAGTCGCCCCTGTTGCTCTCTACTGAGGCCCCTGGCCGCCTCCGTGACGAGGGCCCTATAGGCCGCTTGCTTGAGTTGGAGGACATGCAATGCGGCATCCGTCACCCCACCTTCTAAATTACCCTCCAACTCGGCTATTTCAGCCTCCATCCGGGTCACCTCCTCCCGCTCGCGCCTCCGGGCGTGGGAAATAAGGGATAGGGCCTCCCCTCGGAGTACTGTCTTGAAGGCCTCCCATAGCGGTACAGCCGAAGGCACAGACCCCACATTCTCATCAAAATATCGCTGAAGGGATTTAATCAATTCAGCGCGAATGATGGGGTCGCGCAGGTACCAAGGATTGATTGGGACCACCCTACCCTCACCCCTCGGAAAGACATCAAAGTGCAGTAGGAGCGGGGAGTGGTCCGAAATACCCCGTGGCAAATGGCGCACCTCTCCCACCCTCCCAACATAAGCCGCCGGGACAAGGACATAGTCTAGTCGTGAGAGACTACCATGGGCTCCCGAGTGGAAAGTGTACTGCAGCTGCGTGGGGTGTTTTAAACGCCAGCAGTCCACTAATCCAAATGTATCCAAGAGGCCGGGTAGCCACGCCTGTGCCCGGGGGAGGTCCCTAGGGGGGTGACGATCCACAGTCCCAGATACCACCGCATTAAAATCCCCCCCCACAACTAAAAGCCCCCCCGGAAGGCCAAGGAGAAGGCGCCCAAGGTCCGCAAAGGTGGTCGACTGCAGCCCCGGTGGGATGTATACTGACACAAAGACAATCACTTTGCCCTCCAATCTTCCCACCAAGACCGTGTAACGTCCCCTGTCATCGTGGAGCACCTCATCAAGCTCCAACGGGAGCGAGTTCTTCACCATGATGCCCACACCCCTTGAGCCGGACGTGAAGCCCGAGTGAGCCACTAGGCGATAGCCACGCCGATTCATGGCGCAGAAGGAGTTGCCAATAAGGTGTGTCTCCTGCAGAAAGACCACATCAGGCGAGATACGCTTCAAAAACTGCAGGACCACACCCCGTTTGATCCTGTCCCCCAGTCCATTCACATTCCAAGACAACAAAGTTAGTTCTCTACCCCCCATCATGTACAGAAGCCATCATTCGTCCCCCGGAGAGCACTTTAGAACTAACACAAAAATACGTTTGCCTTGTGATAAAAACGAACAACACCCCATCCCCACCCACCCACCCCAACAGAACTCCCCCCTCCCTGCACCCCTGCATGAGCCCAAACAGCCCCCCCAACGTGCAGTGTGCCTGTCGCCCCATATATAGTTAGACTAACTAAACCCCCTAGAGGAGGAGGGAGAACCCCCAATAGACCCAACACAACCTCCATAGGAGGGGAACTTACAAAAACTGACGCAGAATCAAAAGTGGCAACATTTTCGTCCAGAGTGAGGCCCAATATTAGATCCTCAGTCCCGATCCAGCGTGCCGTCTCCCCCCGCCGCCCCCCCCCGCCCCCCCGATCACGATCCCCGGGCAGAGTATCCAGCCAGTCCCCGGCCGCTTCAGGACGATCAAAGAAGTGAGTGCGACCATCCACCTCCACACGCAGCTTGGCCGGGAAAAGCATGGCGTATTTGAGGTTTAGGTCCCGAAGACGGCATTTGACGCCTAGAAAGCTCAGTCTTTGCTTCTGGACCGCTGGGGTGAAATCAGGATAAAAATTAACCTCCATATTGTCGAGCTTGACCGGTCCATGCAGTCTGGAGGCTTGCAGGATAGCGTCTCTGTCCCGAAAATTGAAAATCCGGGCGATGAGAGGTCTCGGAGGGGCTCCGACCTTCGGCCTTCCCCTGGGAACCCTGTGGGCCCTTTCCACAGCGAAGAATTTGCTCAGCCCCCGTGGCTGGAGATGGGTAGCAATCAGGTCCTCCACAAAGAGATCCGCCGCCGCCTCCTCGCGTCCCTCGGGCACCCCAATAATGCGGACGTTGTTCCTCCGTGCCCGACTCTCGGAGTCCTCCAGGCGTCGATCCATCAGCGCACTCGCCTGACTAAGCCGGCGCACCTCTGTTTGCAAGGCCGCCACATCTGTCGTTAGGCCCGATGCGGTGTGGGCCAAAGAATCTACTCGGTCGTTGGTTTTGGAAAGATCGGCCCTCACCAGGCCAACATCCACAAGGACCGAGTCAATCTTCTGCGCCAGTGTATCAAACCGCTGGCCCACCGAGGCCTTCATCTCGGCAATGGCGCCCATGACATCTCGCAGAGTTAGATCTGCGGGCAGGTCTGGGGCATCAGGAGGGCTCTCAGGGGACTTGCGCGGTCCATCGGGAGATCCCTTCTGGAGGGTATAGCGGTCCATACTGTTGGCCTGATGGACGGCGCCACGCCGGGTCGATTTGGTCTTTGCCCGGTCTCCATCTTGTTTCGTGGCCATGGCCACCAGTCTCCCAGTCGCACCAGCCACGTCGTGTAGGGCAGGAAAGCAGGGCCACGAGCTCCGGGGGGGGCCCCCTCAGAGCAGTGGGGTGGATCGCAGCCGGCAGGCAGGCAGAATCTCCCAGCAAGGCCATACCACACCAACACCAAGGGCTCCGCGACCCAACCTCGCAGAAACGAAGGTGGTGCGAAAGCGAAAGCGAAAGTGCGGGGTACGCGAGTCGCCAGGCCCTGCCTGCCGCTGTTGTTCACTTTGTCACTGGATCACCCCACAGCGCAAATCCGGGGTCTGGCGAGGGGAAGGCCGCAAACCTCAATCGGTGCTCACTCCGGTGTCCGAGGTCCGATTCGGAAGCGGAAAACGGGTGCCACCTCAGCTCGGGTTCACCAACATAGTCCCCTCATCCAGGACAGGATAATTTCAGGATAATCGTAGGAGGTTGCGGAGGTCCTCGGGAGCCTCGCACCTACGCGGCCATCTTGGTTGCGCGCTAGGCTCCTCCCCATGGAGGCTCTTTTGACGTCAATAGTGGATGTTCTGAATCTCTCATTACAGACAGGCAAAGTTCCAAAAGCCTGGAAACAGGCAATAATTAAACCTTTATTAAAGAAACTGAACTTAGACACTGCTCTACCAGAGAATTTTCGACCTATATCACTTTTCCATTTAGTGGTAAATTGTTGGAGAAATATGTAAATAGGATCCTGTCGGAATTTCTGGAAGAACACCTTTGGCTTCACCCCACACAAATGGGGTTCCAGGCACAGCACAGCATGGAATCTGCATTGCTAGCAGTATCCAAAGAATAAAAAATGACCCTAGATCAAGGTGGATAAGCTGTGATACTACTCTTAGATTTAAGGATGGCAGTTGACACGGTTGATTACTCCATTCTGTCTAACAGACGTCCGGGAAATCAGCATCCAGGGCAATGCATTGGAGTGGTTAGGGTCCTTCTTGGAGGAAAGATCCTTCCAAGTCATGGAAGCCAATTTTTTCTCAGACAAAAAGCAGGTTGACATGTGAGGTGTCGCAGGGCTCGTCACTGAGCCCCACGTTGTTTAACATTTATATGCGGCCATTGGCAGACATGGTTCAGGAATATGGCATTTCTATGATTTCATACGCTGACGATACTCAGTTGGTGGTTTCACTTGATTCCAGGAACAATAGTGAATCGGTTCATGGCGCCATGTCTAGAAAGCGTAGTGAAATGGATGACAGGGAGCTGTCTGAAACTGAACAGGGACAAAACCGAACTGATGTGCCTTGGAAACTCAGGAGTCCCCAGGCCTCTAACCAGATGCCCAAGTTGCTTAGGGATCGTACCAGTCCCGAGTACTTCTATAAAGAATCTCCATTTATGTATGGATAGGGAGCTGACCATGGAGACCCAAGCAGACAAAATGGCAGGTACTTGCTTTGGGTTGCTCAGAATGCTCCACAAGATCCTTGAGTGTATCCCCTTACTGCTAAGAAAAACAGTTATACATGCTCTAGTCAAATTATGTTTGGATTATGGCAACTCCGTCTTTCTGGGCGCACTTAAATATGTCATCAAAAAATTACAGGTCCTGCAGAATGTGGCGGTCAGACTTTTGTGTAAGATTCCAATTCAGGAACCAGCGAGAAAGTATTGATGAACTCAACACTGGCTTCCGATTGAGGCGAGAGTCAAATTCAAAGTACTCTGCCTAACACATAGAGTCGTAAATAATAAGGAACCTTGCAAAATCAAAAATCTGGTGAACCTAAACCTCCCCAACAGACGTCTGAGATCTGGCACTGAGCCCCTATTAAAAACTACCAGAATAAAAAGGGCTAGATGGGGTGAAAGATCCTTTTCCCACCTGGCTCCCAAGCTATGGAATTCATTACCTCAGGAACTTAGATTCATAGTTACAGAATTGACCTTCAGGAAAAATCTGAAGACTTTGGGGCATATTATCAAGAAACGGCGTTAAAATTATCTCCGCTTTAGCAGCAGAAAACTGCAGCTAAAGCGGCGATAATGGGCTTGATAATATGCCCTTGAGAATTCCCATAGAAGCCCATGTTCTGGTGTCAACCTGGGCTTCTATTGGAATTCTCTGTGGCATATTATCAAGCCCATTATTGCCGTTTTAGCGGCAGTTTTCTGCCGCTAAAGCAGCGATAATCTTAACGCCGTGCTTGATAATATGCCCCTTTGTTGTTCCACGAGTTCTGCTAATCTCTCCTGCTGTCTGTACTGTATGTTATGCTTAGCGCTTGGAAGCCTTTGGGCAGCCATACACTCTACAAATCCCTGTAGCATAACATATTCTCTCAGGTAAGCCGTTAAAAGGTTGAAAACGTGCTAAAAGGAGTTTTAAAAAAAGCATAAAATCTGTCTTAAATTGCCTTAGAAATACTGATACTTTCTTTACTAACATAAATATACACAAAGAATGCACTAAAGGAATTTCTACAGGACTCAAGTCAAAGAATGGTGATGAATTGTAGTGTTTGCTCTTGCTCACGAGCCATATAAGAGCACTAACAGAATTCACTAGTTGGTTAGTCTATCAAAGTTGTTAACAATTCTATGGTATCAACCAGCTTCCTACTAGAGAATATAAAAGTGTATAGGTGATGAAGTGCAAACATAATTTTTAAAACACCAAAGGTTTCACGGAGAACATCTTTACTATTCATGATATAATGACTTAGGGGTGGAAGGAAAGTGCATGATGTCAAAGAGCAAACAGTTTCCACTACTAGAGCTCCCTATGTATAGGAAACTAACAAAGTGTATTGGTGTTAGATTTCCAGCAGAATTATGGGTCCATGGTAGTAGGGGATAGGCCAATCAATAAAAGACAGAATGAGTAACATATAATCCAATTTTTAGAACAAATTTAGAAATCACAGCAACATCTCTAAAAGGTTCATTATCCGTAGAATCACTAGAATTCAGTAAAAAAAACAGTTAGCCCTAGCCAACATTGCTATACATTTATGGGCAACAACTGCTCTTCACCTATGCCAAACCTGAAAACTGACAGCAAAATTTGGCCATGGAAAAGACCACCACTCTAGAGGTGTCAGAACTAAGAATTCTAAAAGCTTCCAGGTGGTGTCTAGTGCCCAAATTCCTGCATAGTGGAACCACCCATTTTGCTCTCTCATTCGATACATCAGACAGACAAATAATATATGGGTAACAGTTTCGGATGATGTCCACTTACTACAGAACTGCTACATTGGTAGAGTATTAAATCTGAACTGGATCTACAATTTACGGGCCAAAGGAGGAGTGTTTTCATTAAGAATGGACTCATAGTAAGAACAAGAGTTTGCATCTAGGAACTCTGATGTTAAAGTTCCTTTATAATGGATTACCATTCAGACAGCTAAAAACTCCCAGTAAGTCCCCTTAATACCTGCTTTAGAGGAAGAACACATCTCTTCAGGGGAAGTCTAAAAGTTCTCGAAATCCAGTTTCCTTAATAAACCTTTCACACATTTCAGCCATGGGTTTTTTCCTAACACATACTGGAGACATTAGGTCTTCAAGGCCTCCCGATATGGTTCAAGGGCTGGTAGGGCACAGAGACGGAACCAATGGTGAAGAGTTGGCACTCTGTCTTATGGAGAAGGCCCCTCTGGGCAAAATTCAAACTCACTGGGATCAATGGAGTGCTAGCTGGAAGTCCTAACATAGATCTAACAAACTTGTTTTTGGCCGTTGACAAGATTTTAACATTTACAAATCCCCAAATTTTGGCTCCATACAGTGCAGCCCCTAGGGCTTTTACATTATAGATCTATACTTGCCATATGGTAATTTAGTAATGTGTGGGCGTTTTGGATTTGGAGAGCCCAGATTAAATTAGGTGTAAATCCTACCCCTAGGTAGTCAAAAGAGGACACCTGATCAACTGGAGTGTTGCCCACCTCCATTCTAAGCTTCTGCTTTTTGTGGAATACAGGATGAAATAGCATAAATGAAGTCTTCGAGTTGTTAATCTCTAGTCCCCTCTCATCACAGGAATCATTGGTATCATTTAGCAGCTGCTGTAATCCCCCAGGAGAATAGGAGAGTAGTAAGGTGTTGTCGGCAAATAGCAAGGCTGGTAACCTCCAGCCCTCCACTTTAGAGGAATCACATCCATCCCTATTTAAGTGTTCAGCAACACCTTTAATATACAACGAAAATAGGGTGGGTGCTAGTACACAACCTTGCCTTACAATTCAGTTAATCCCAAAGGGCTTGGTAATCTGCCCACTACCTCTCCACCGTCCTTGAGCATGGTTTACTGCATGTAACCTCACCAGAATGTCTAGTAAGCTTGCAGGAATACCCATGGCTTCCAGAACCCTCCACAGCTTACCTCTAGGGACCAGGTCGAAGGCGGCATGTAAATCAACAAAGGCAACATAAAGGTTGCCTCCGTTAATTACTGACATCTGTCAATAAATACAGGTGAATCGAAAGACCTGGTTTGTCACTGGTGCTAATGTTGCTTCTAATGCCTGCCTAGTAGTCGGAGAAAACCTCTTTCTCAATGATCCAGTATTGGAGATGGGCAAGCACCCATTTAAAATTATTTTTTGTGAGGAGTCAAGCAAACTAATGGGCCTGTAATTCCCTGGGTCATTTTGATTCTCCTTCTTGTAAATTGAGATGATCTCTGCAAATCTCCAAGAAGTAGGAATCTCCATCCCTGACATGATTGCATTGGATAGATGTTTGATATAAGGCTCCCATACATCTTAGTTTGCATATACAAATCATTGGGAATCCTGCCTGGCCCGGGAGATTTAGACGCCAGACACCGATTAATGGCTGCTAGGGTCTCACTTAAAATTCAAGGATATCATTGGAGTTCAACTCAGTATCAAATGTAGACTCACCCCCCTCCTGATGCATTTTGGTACAAGGTGAATATAAACTGCTAAAGTGAGTAACCCACTCCTGAGAGTGAACACAGAACTCCAAATCAGCCTTAGGTCAATTTGCACAAGCTGTGGCTATTTTGAAAAAGGATCTATTATCCTTGGGAAGCAGGGCTCCATGGAGATTTATCCATAGGACCTTTTCTCATTCCCTCTTGGCTTTAGCCAGTTCCTTCATGTAAAGGGCTCTACATCTCAGCAAATCTGGCCTATGTTTTATTTTTGCTGCTGCTAATAATTCTGTTTTCACTGCCCTGCATTCTTTTGTATATCATACCTTCTCTCTGGATTTACTTTTTGCAGCTTTTATATCTTGAGATAGGAGCTCCCTAGTTTGCATGTATTTTTTGTTATGGTTAATCTGTAGTAACTCAATTCTATATTTGGGGGCACAAGCATTTAGCTAATCCACTACCATCTTTACCTTGGTGTGGACAGCTTTTAGAGTCTGGAGTGTTTAACCACCTAATCCTATTTTATATTTTTACCATTATTTGTGTTGAAGAGGGCTCCGGTATCTGAGTGTTCTATAATGGGGTATTTCTCCACCAGGCTGCCTGCTAAGGTTAGCCACAGGGCATTATGGGCAGTATCCATCCTGTCTACTACTATCATGTCCAAGAAATTGGGCCACAAATTTAAATCCATCAAAAAGTAGTCAATTTGGCTCATATGACAGCGTCTATTGAAAGTTGGCCTACCCTCCCTGTCAGAGAGAATTCTACCATTTGCTGCGCACTAGTCACAATTTAACGTTAAAGCCAATACTTCTGTGGCTCTAGAAAACAATTTCATAGTAGTAAGATCAATCTGGGGTATCTTCCATTCTCCATCTTGTTCCGCAAGGAAGCTGTAGGGGTAATGGCCATTGGTTTAAAGGTCATGTTAAGATCCCCAGCCACTATTTAATGACTCTGTCCAAATTGCACAAGGATCACATTTTTCACTATACTAAGCACCAATGTCTCACCCTTTGTGGATTCCACGCGATTGTATATATAAAACATTTTCAAAAGCTTCACGAATGGGAACACCAATCTGATAGATAGAATATCTGGTGAGTCAATAGAATTAAGACCAATTTTGCACTGGAGTGAGGATTTGACCCAAGTCGAAAAGCCCCCTGAAGGCCTACCCCTGCCTGGATGGACACCATTGATACAAATTTCCATTCCTGTGGATGGGTATAAAACTCCATGTCTCTTGGAAGAGACAAATATCATGTAAATCTATAAACTGGCCCCAGTCCATCTTTGTAAGTTTGCTACATATCCTTGCCACATTTCAGAGAAAGAATTGTTATTGATGTCGGATGGAGATCAATTGGTCTATTTGGATCCCCTAAGCTTGATTTATGAACTGGAGAAATACTACAGGTTGCAACACATGTAAGTCCCAGGTTTGTTTCTGTTACCTTGGATCCTAGAACAAAGTTACCCTTGCTATGGTCATTCAAGGCGCCCAGCTCTTCATGGGACGAGGGCGGAGGCAATATTGAGACCTTCGACTTCATTTCCACTACAACCTCCACTCAGCCATGTTCTCCCAAATTTGATCTGTAAGAGTTATGTACTCCCAATCAGACAGTTCCATTTGTTTCCCTGAAATTTCTGATTCCATGCTCTTTGGTAGTGGCGGCATTTGCCTGAATGGATTGGGCTTCAGAAGTCCCTTGAGCTGTGTATTTGATCGGGATTGGGTGTTGGCAATACTGGATGTGTGTTGGTCAGGGGCCAGTCAGCCACCCACCAGCTCTTTGTCTATGAAGACTACCATGGCCATGTCACTGGGGTCATCTCCCAAGGCAATCCTTACAACTCTAGATATATCACTTTTAATGCCTAAATAACAGTGTCTGATCTCCTGAAACTAATGCGTGAATTATTTAATGAGAGTCCTAATCTTCCCTAGCACTGTCTGCCAACTTGGAAACCTGTGTTAGATAAACTGTTGAGCTATTTGTGACTTCCTGGCTACGAGAATAAATCCCCTTGTGGACCACCCCCCTGCTGTCTATTATAAGAATATTGCAAATCGCTGAGGGTTTCCTTGACCATATAGAGGAATGAAACTGAAAGTTGAGTTCCTTTATAAGGTTATGGAACTCCAAGGGTACTTGCAGTTCCCTGATCATGTATGGCAGGGGGTACTTTATTCCTTATAATACATCATCTTTCCCACAATCCACTTAAATTCTAGATGCACAGCTCTTTTTATATGAAAGAGAGAATGTTTGAAAACATGAATAATAAAAGTAGAATCTCTCGTGCAAATTTAAACAAATCAAAAACGCAATTAAATAGTTTTTGAAAAAATAATAGAATCAGTTTAACACAAGTTAATTTTTTGAACAAGCATGGTAGGACCATGTAGAAAGATGTAAAATGTTCTATAATTACTGAAGGAGTGCAAAACAGAAACATGTTGCTATAAAATCTCCTTTCTGTTTGTCACTGCACAGCTAGAAAAACAGAACAGAAGAGAAAAAATACTTTCATTTTCATTCTTTGGACAACTTCTTTAATTTTGCTTTGTGACCTGACTGCTCTTTCTCCTCGGCTGCTGGCTCTAGCAGCAGGCATTGTGCCGCCAGTGCTCAACTGTAATAAGTAATTACAGTTGAGTTGTTACGTCATATATTTAAATGGCGACTGTGTGTGTCACAAGCCCCCTACTATAAAGGAATTAGAGACAGGTTTTTATACAGGGATTGTAGAATCTTATGTATTATCATTCAATTGTAACACATGCAATAAGATATTATTGCCCAGTCATGGTTATAGTTTGAAAAAAACAAATAGCTTAATGCAGAGCTGTAAAACAGTTTTTAGCCATAAACGTTTGAGATGCTGCATAAAATAACCTCTATAATAGGGTATTGTTCCTTAATTTGCTTTGTGTTTCTAATTTGTGATCTGTTTTTAGCAGAAATATTAATTGGTATAAGAAACAATGGACAGATGTGATCCTGTTTGCATTCAGCACCATGGATAGCTCTATTGCTTCAGCGTACTGGAAGTCCTTAACATTATGGTCTTTGGAGAAGCCGCAAAGGTATCATCGTTAGGAGACAAAAGTATTAAAGTCAAAAGGTACCCTTGGTGGACTCACTATTAAGCATTTCTAAAATTGCGTACTGTGTACATGTCCTTTTATCCTGGGCAACGAATGGAACATTGCTTTAATGGGTATCATTTTGCTGGGCATTATGGTCTGAGAAGACTAATGGCGTGCTATTTCCGATGTATTTAATTTAAATGACGTGTGGTGCATAATATAAATTCATCTTAATGGGATAAATATTTTAGTTGATACTTTGTAAGGTGTTTAGCTCATTTATTGACTGATGATTCCTATCTTACCCTGCATTGTAAGTATTTTTGAGAGAAATGCAGTGCTTAATTTGTAAAATATTAAGTGCCAGGGCAGTTTTCAGGAGGCCACTGAAGCTTGCACCACCCATCACCCTTGTCATCGCTGCCAAAACAGCTACTAATCATCTCTCTCACATGTAAATGCGACAGTTCAGATTATTCCAGGTCCTCAAAGCTAAAGGAATGGCTGGGGAGGCAGGTATTTGCAATTTTAATGTATATTGTATTCCTGAACAACCAGTGTTCTGCTCACCTCTGAATTAGATGAGCAGCGCCACCATGTGGTAGACTGTTCTATGTGTGGTGTTGACAATTAGGTGCTGGTGCCGAGCACCGGAAACCTATTAATAATAATAATAATAATCCACATTTGTAAAGCGCGAACAATCACCCGTAAGGGTCTCTAGGCGCTGGGGGCCGTCGGGAAGATTAAGCAAGCTATTGCCCAGGGTCACATAATGCTGGGCTATTCTGCTGCCAGCGCCGGGGATCGAGCCGTATTCCCCAGATTCCGGAGTCATTCGCCCTGGCCGTGGCGCCACACCTCCTCCACAATTAAGTGCCGGTGCTTAGCACCAGAAGCTCCGGCTCAAATTAAGCACTGGGTGTCCCTTACAGAAATATTAGGAGAAAACACAATTCGTTTGGGCTACCAGGAATCACACATTAAGGTTAAATTGACAGGAATATTGATGGCCGACAGGAGAATTCTTAGGAGAAAACCGTTAAGGTCTTCCAATCTTGGTGTTTAGTAAAGATGTTCAACATGCAGGGAGCCACTTTAGTTGAGGACACATGAGACTGTTGTATCTTTGGTCATATGAAGTGCTTCCCTTTGCTTTAGCCATCTTACCTGTAGTCTGAACCAATCAAGCCTCAGAGCCGTGAAATCAAACTTCTCTTTGTTGTCAACTGCATGGAAAGAAAGAGAAACAAATTATGTCATTAATCTTCTCTTTTCTTGTCCATTTCATCCGCACCCCCTCCCCCACCCTAAAAAAAATCTGCCATAGGAAACGCTTCATTTTTAGAATAATGCTCTAAGGAATCAAATAGTAGATGGTCGTCCCACCCCTTAGACATACTGGTTAAAGTTTAATTTAGTAAAAGTGGGTCATGATCTGTACTTCAGCACCAGGAGTAAAGGGGAAGGCATGCTTTATCCTTTAAAGTCTGATGTCTCTGCTCAGTGACAATCTCTGAACATTTAAGAAAAGGTAGAAAAAGATGGATGCATAAATGTCAGCTCTCCATCTCAATCTCCCTCCAGCTCTTTGCATTGCTAGACTATGGGGGTTAATGCATTTGATAGCAAGGTTATATGCCTGAATCTCCTTCTGTACCTCCAACTCCCATGCATCCCCTCTGGTATTTCCCCCACTTACTCAGGTTTTGAGACCCACTTTCGACTCCCTTGATCTCAGCACAAACTCTCTCCTCATTGATACACTTCCCAGCTGTTCACCATCACCCTATCTTAAGTCGTTTGCCTGTGCCTCCCATCTTTTTTCCTACCCTCTCTCATTTCTTTCTGTCTACTTGTCTCTCCTGGACCTCAATGTGCAAACGGTTTCAGAGAGTAAAACTTCAGGAGTGACATATATTTTAGTGAGTGTGTGCTGTCCGCCAAACGTTGGCAGATGCGCTCTCCTTCCTATTCAGAGAGTACACCAATGAATACTATGTAAACAGGGAGGGCAGGACAATGACCAATTTTTGCTGTAGATTACCCACTTTGTACAGCATGGAGTAAAGGTTCCAGTCCTATTTTCGTCATACTCTTTTAAAAATCATAATTGATTTCAATTCATTTTGCTTCGTTTCACTAAACATATCATTTTCTTAATCAAAAGATTTTCTATTTCTGCCACTGAGTGTCGCAGGCTGACTGTAGCATCATGACAGATGCTGCCATCTTGCTTTTAAGATACGTCCTCATGAAGACTTTCTTTAAATTGTTTGAATGATGCCAAATCGCTACATCACGGCTTACATTAAATCATCATGTATTGGTATTGTGTCAATGAAACAGTCAGAAAATTAGATGTTTGCTTCTGTATTCATTTGTCATTACATTTGAATGCGGTATGAGTGGGTATGTTTTGCATGGATGTTTACCTCTTAGAGACGTTGCTATTTTACAAAATAGAGCTTTAGTTTGACATAGAAGTCATTACCTCAGTGATCATAGGTTTGTGTGGGAAGTATGTGACCCTTGTGTTGAACTCAAACAACCAGGTAAAGTCAGACCAAATACAATAGGAACTCGCCATACATGCAAGCCTTTCATTTGCTATTTTCGAAAATGCACTCCTGGCACAACTTCAGGTGTTGTTCCTCAACTCGTTGTAATTGTATAAATGTACCATTTGTTATTTTAATGTGGAAAGCCAAACTATTGCTCTGCTTTAGATCTGAAACCAATCGTGGGCCTGATTTGGGGTTAGCAGTACTGTAAAATGTGCTGGATAACTGTGATTGATGTGCACCTGCTGTGGGTGGGATAATCAAGAGCAGAATTGGCACCAGTGGAATGAATAAAGTGGTACTACACGATGGCTGTAGCAATTCTGGCATTGATGAATTTACTTCTTTGTGGATTTTAAGTGATTGTCTCTAAGTTAGGTCTCAAGTATCTTATTGAAATCAGATTTTTATTGTATGATGAGAGAGAAAGAGCAAGACTGGGTTGCCATAGGATCGTGCAATGGATAAATGTGCCTTGTATGCGGCATTAAGATTAACACGATTAAACGCTATTATTCCTCCTGAACTGTGGGTGCCAGCAAAAACTAATGATGGCTAATGAGAGCATAATGAAGTTTGCAGATCCAAACCAAAGTGGTAAGAGGTTTACTACTCCATAATTGGAAAACTGACTGCAATTGCCAGCTTCTATTATTTTAAGGCTATTGTGGTAGGAATATCATAATTTGTATTCTGATTATTTTTATTAAAGTCCATTGGTCATATGCAGCAGTCCACAGACTAGACATGCTGGAGTGACGTTGGGAAGAATCCGTTTCCTTTATAGTGCTGCATCCTCCCGCATGATTTCAGACTCGTTGTAAATAGATCCTGTTGTTATAGTTCAGATGTTCATCGGTTCACAATCCATTTGTCAGACTTTGACATGGAAAGGATGACAAAAACTGAGCTTTGTGTTCTTAATATGACCCTAAAATGCATGAAGAAGAATGCGAGAGAAGATGTCATGTGGGAGTCCGTGAACTTAGCATGTCGATTATTCTGTGGGTACAATCAAGACAAATCGTGCAGTGGGCCAGAGACTTCCGTTTCTTTCTAAGCAGTACATGCACAAACTGGACTACTGGTTTCAGCAATATCCCCATGCAGAAGTTCTTCTCGTACAAGATAATCCTTCATGTTAGCTAGTACAAAATACTTTACACATAAATACTTGTATTAGGAGTCTGCCGTATAAACCGTCATCTAATTGTATTTCAGTTTTAGACCTGTATTTAATATGTGAACATATAACATTTTTTTAAATTTTTTTGAGTCACTAGGACGCTTGGAAATCTTTGCACAGAGAGGCCTTAGGCACAAATCCTGTTTCAGACAATACAATGTGCTTACAAAAGCAGAAAGAAATGCCCAGAACCGCTCCATGGCGCATGTCATGCATGTAATGTAATGACTCATCAGCCCTTCACCTACTGTGAAGTGTAGATGTGAGAGTAAATCATCATCTCATAAGGATATTGCCCCTTCTGTAAAGCAGTTACAGACTTGTCTTAAGTTTTGCTATTTTGGATTTTCTAAAGCACTCTAAACATACGATATACACTTTCTTGACATAACATGGACTGACCTAACTAGAACACAACATTTTGGATTGGATTTTTTTTCAGAATTGATGTGGTCATCAGTGGCTCAAAAAGTGAGAAAAAAATGTGTAGTTTCCGCAACGACCAGATAGAGATGAGTAGAGTGGAGGCAGACCTCTGTTTTTGTTTTGTTTAATCATTTTAATTAATATCACGATTATACAGAATCACAACATCAGAATTTCAAAGCAGCCTTGTAGAGACGCGAACTTAATACTGATATTCAAGGAAGGCCAATGAAAACCACTAAGTGTAAACACTTAGAAAAGCAGGGGATGAAACGTGTCCAGTGGGGTCGGTCACATCTGTGAGATAAGTGTGATAATAACTGAGAGAAAGCGTAGTTATCAACCAGAGTGAGGGAACTGGACAACTTATTTGGGGGATAAGGCCCTGAGGTGTGGGTGATGGTCCCAGAGACTGTAGTGTCAGTGAGGGTGTTGAAGGGCACAGAAGGGCCGCGAGGAGGCTAGTGCTCATGCGCTGCGGGGGGGAGCAGTGCTCATGACTGGAAGAACCCCCGGTGTCAAGGATCGTAGCATCGCTCAGGATGTCCTCGGCTAGTCTTCCTCAGCGGAGTCATCATCTGCTACCTGGATCACTTGCCCCGCATCATCTTTACTGGAGTATCAAGACCCATGCTGATGGGAGGTTAGGGCTGCAAAGCCCTTTCTGTGCCTTGGTTCCAAGCAGCGTGCCTTCTCAATTGGGCCATTTGGATAGTTCCTTCCCCTTCCCATGGAGTGCGGGACCTCTGAGGGATTGCCAAATTTGGTGATCTGACGCCGTGCAAGCACTAATGATAGGTCGGCAAACCCTTGACATTATCACGTTTTCTTTACTTTTAGGGAAGAGGCCCAATAAGCAGGTCGTTGGTGATCTGGTTCTGTTGCTGCCCATGGCAGCATTAACATCGAGTCTCAACTTGTCCCAGAATGAGGAGAGGGTTGCACACCGACCGTGTGGTAGAAATCCGCAACAAGCACTCTGCAGCAGAGGCATGCTGCCTTTTAGTCTGGGAACAGAAGATTAATGCGCTTAGCCATCAGGTATGCCCTGCAGATGTAATATGTTTGAATGAGTCCGAAATGAGCATTGTGGGATACGCAAGGTGTGTAACTTAGGATGTTTTGCCAGCTCTTATCTGTGAGTACAAGATCCATGTTCTGCAATCAGCGGTCCCTCAACTCAATGAGTGCACTCTGGGTCTGGGTTGCTGGTGCTCTGTAAAGGAGGGTCATTGCAAGGAAGGCATTGTCCTTTGGTGGTACAGACTATGTCCAGTCATTTATGTGTTGATAGTTCCTGGCCATCTCGCTGCAGGTAGATTTCATTTAAGAAAAGTTGCTTTTTATGTAGAACTATATACATTTGCTTTCCGTTTCCCATCAGTAGATTGGTATTGATTAGATTACTCTGTTACCTTGACAGATCTCGTGGCTCACAACGGCCTCCTTGATAATATCTTTTCCTCACAGACATCGGCACTAAATTGAATTAAGAAATATACAAATTTGGAAATTGTGTAATTTTAAAGATAAGAAGCCTGTGGTTCTTTGAATAACGTTATGTGGTTTAACTCTTGAACATTTTAACGTATGTTTTTCAGCACTAAAGTGAGTTGTTACTACTGTAGATTGACGGAACAGAATAAATTGGATTTGTGATGCTAGAATTTTTGAATGACCAGCCGGGTCGGAATTACAACCGGTTAATAGGTGAGATTCAGCTACTAGTGTCATGTTGTGAATAGATTG
The DNA here is from genome assembly GCF_964204655.1 of Triturus cristatus. NCBI lineage: Eukaryota > Metazoa > Chordata > Amphibia > Caudata > Salamandridae > Triturus > Triturus cristatus. Next base: position 1,269,029,734 of record NC_140585.1, on the reverse strand, counting down.
GTTATTTATTGACTGTAGACTTCCTTCCCACTCCTTTATGAACAGGACACCATTATATTTAAATTACAGGCATTGAATTCCTTTTCCATAACGATACAGGTAGGCCCATTTACGTGCCTTGTGAAGTTTGAGACATTTCTTAATCTACAGAATTTCGTCCACTTTGTCATGCACTCACTTTGACAATGAACTAGAACTTATAGAGATGGGAACTGCACATTTACCCTCACTCGCCACCCGCGTGGTCACACTATTCAGAATCACACACTCTTGGGCCTTTCCTTTTTCACAATGGGCACAGCATAATGTGTTTCTGTCGGTGTGAGTGAGTCACTAAGTATTTTATTTTTAATTTTTAATTTATGATATATGGCTTTGGAAGATTACCACTGTAAAGGTGATTACTTTTTCGCCTTGTTCAATTTTGATAACGTCATCACACTTAGAGATGTTGTGTCACAGCTTTAGATTATGAGAGGTTATGTTCAACACTTTTTTCTTGTAAAGGCATTACACTCATAATGATATGAGTCCCGTTTCTGTTATTTCCAGCCTTGAAGAAGTCGAGGGTTAATACCCTAACGACGAAACACGTGTTGGCTGGACTTTGTGCTGTTCTTTTGAATAAAGATTAAGAAAATACGCCGAGATACAGTACTTGCTTACTTACCAACATTTGATGAACTTTCACTCTACACGAAAGCGTGCGCACAGGAATTGGCATTATTTACTCATGCACGTATCTTGGTCAGCCACGCTTCCCCGGGAGTGTGGTGGGGTGTGGTTTGTGGGATTATTGGCCTCCTGGCATTTCCCTTATGTCAGGAAAAGACCATCTGTCTTCCTTCACACCGAAGACTCTGTTCGTCGCAAGGTCTCGTCCTTGCTCCAGCGACATCTCCCTCTGCATCCGTGCTTCCTCTGGAGATTCGCCCTCTGGGTGTTCTTCTGGGTTCTGCATGCCCTGGATGAACGTGGATTGGTTGTTTTCCTTTTCTGTACCATGATAGGTAGGCAGAGGGTCATGGGGTGACATCAATTGCGCCCTCCTCCCCATTTCACACTGCAAGGCACTAGTCTTCTGCGCAGGCCACAACCTGTGTGTCTGATGACAGTGCAGAGGTGGGGTCCCGGACTACATGTGCTCGCTTCGCACTAGTCCCAAATACCACTGGCCAGCAATAGTCAGATGCCAATGTCTGGGAGGGTTCTGCGTACTGCCACCATTGCCGGTTTACACTCACCTGGATGATGGAGCAGCTCGGGCGAGGGGGATCCCCCAGTATCCCCAGGCGCATCCAAATAACTCCCCTCAATAACCCGGGGGACGGTAGCACGCTCCATGGGGCCCAGCATATCCTTTTCTCCCTAGTCCCGGTGGGGCCATCCAGGGGGCCGCCGGTCCGCTGGCATTCAAATCTCCCTAATCCAGGGGGCCACTGCCAATTTTTGGGACCTAATCCCAGGGCAGGAAGGAACGTGTGTCCTACAGGGCTCAGCAGACACAGGGCGTCAGTCTGAAAGGCCCCAACTGCAGCAGTATTCTACCGCACTCTGCCCTCTGAGGCAGCCCAGTGGTGGAGGCATTGCGGGGTCAGAGCAGCGTGCATGTGTCGTCGGAGACCTGATACCTGTTGTGCAGTTCAGGCCTCCAACCGACCGCAAACCGTGCACTGCCAGCTATCTGACGTGGCCCACCAGTGCCATCTTTGCAAAGGCTTACCATGTTCAGGGAGGGCCGCCCCCGGAGACTCACTGGAGCTGACGACAACACTCTGAGCTCCCCATATGCCAAGGGGGCTGTTTCCACCACGCTGGAGCTAGCTAGGTGTTTTACCTTTGCCAACATGGTGCTCACGTTTACATGCCACTCTACACTAGTAGCAACCCTCTAGTGTGTCTGCTCCAGCGGCATCTGCACCACATGACACCATCAGCCACAACAGCTTCTTAAACTTCTTTCAATGAGCAGAGAGCAAGCATCCAATAATGGCGTAATGAGTTAGGGCATACGCCCCTTTGTGGATCGCTCTGTGACCCATACCCTTGCTCGACCGTGTTTGATATTGCATCACTGGAATTAGAAAGCTATTTCCATTAAGGCAGTTTGAATAGTTGGCTTGCCCAACCATCACCCTCCTTGATATTTTCTATGCGGACAGTGATCTTCAAAGAAGGGAGGCCATTGATTGCATTTAAAGAGTGCACAGCTTACCTTCAAGAGCGCTGACGGCGATTCTCTGACCCTGTCTCATCTACAGTGCCCTGACGACCTTATGGTTACACAAACTAAAGTGCTAGCGTGACATTTGTCCCGTTTAGTCCTGAAGTGGCCACTAATCATAAGGCCGAAATGCATAAACTCACACCCTCTAAGATTAACACCAAGCAGGAAGAAATAACACAGAAACAGAATCTTGTTATATACTGTTTTTCGATTTATACCTGTATACAAATGAATTCTGCACTATTTGATTAGGTCTACTGTCACTTGGCGTCTTCACCTAGAGACAGCAACTTTTTGTTGCCTGACAATAACAGTGTATTGTTCGTCATTGTAGTCCTAATGCTCACCTGCATTTAAAGCTTTTACTGTGACACTAATTGCTTTTAATGTATAGTAGCAATTAAACTTGTAAGCCTTTATGTAAAGCATACAAATAATTTGGCATAAGTAAACACGGATCAGTGAATGCGAGTTTATTGTCATTGTCTTTTCAGCATGTGGCGGAACAATGCCTCTTACAATGGGTGCCTATTGTTAATATGTATTAAACACATTGAATTCATTCTTAAAGGGTGAGTCCAACCCCAGTGAGGCTGCAAATAATAAGCTCGGCTCTCTGTGAAATTTAATATATCCATCCTGCTAGAGCTTTTTAGGTCTCGTCTAGCGTTGCAGCGCATGCGCTGCTCGCTCTGCGAGAACTATTGTCTTCAAGTTGATTTCGGAAGTGGAGTGGAACCTCCGCCCATGCTTTTGATTGGCGCGCGTCACACTTTATGCTAAACGCTCGCTATTGATTTAGAGTGAGGCTTGTTTGTTCTCTCCCTGTCTCCTTTAGGCCCCGCCCACCCAGACTGGATCTTTTGCTCGTCTGTTGCTCGCCATGCGCGCTGCGTCTCTTCACTTCTTCCTTCTCACAAGGCGGTGGGCGGGTCGGCACTTTTTTAACACTCACGATGTCGTCCCATTTATCACAACATACGGGGAATGGCTGACTACGTGAACTTCACCATGATTTTGGTTAGCGTTAACTACAGCGTTACAGCCGCGGTGAATTATAACGCAATGTATAGTTGCATTTACTAGTGTCTACCGGGCTTGTCTAATGTTGAATTCACATTCAGTTCACAGTCACTCTTTATTATCAAAGCTGAACGGACCACGCCAACTTCATCCATTTTTTCAGGTTAGCGTTGGTCACAGTACATCCACCAACACGTGTAGTTGTAAGGCTGTTTAGCCTTTTCTAAATATTCCGTCTATGTTTTTGTTTTAGCTTATTTCGCGGACCATCTCACGATAACATGAGCGAGTGCATGTGAATTCCAGTAAGTGTGTTTACTTAATAATAAACACTTCGGCTGTCTAGCCTTCACACTTTTTTCCAGCACTTGGACAACATCGTCGTCGCATTTTTTTCTACCTCTTCATGCACAAACTTCACAGAGGTGCACTTGATTAGTGAATCACTTTATTTTTTATAGCATGTCACGTAGATGTATCCGTGTGTACACTTACTCTGCAACACGACGTTTATGACGCGAGCACAGTTTTTCCGTATTATCACCTATGTCAACTTCTCAAACATAACGGGCCGTCTTTAATTTCCTTAGGCACTTGATGTTTTCTTTTCCAATTTATTTTGCTTTTTAGACAATCACCATGTTTTCAGCATATCACCAGCATGCATACTAGTGATTTCGTTTTGGCACACTAGTGCTACATTACAAGCATTTGTGGCACTTTTCTTGTTACAAAGGATGTGAGTAGAGAGTTAGCTTAGCAGTGTCTCCCCTGGGGTTTGATGTTAAAGAGCACATCACGCTGGTATGGAATGCGCAAGGACCTGTTCAATTTGATGAACCCAGGATGAATCCACCCTGTCGGCGGACCTTCATTCTCTGAGTGTGGGGGCAACCCTTATGTTCTCCGTAAATCTTTAGGGAACGTCACAACCCACAGATAAGGGTCCGTGCCAAGACTACTCCCGACCTGCAGCTGATAAAAGAACTGAGAGCTTTTGGTACAAGCGCTTTACACAGAGTTAAATATTTGCACAGGAAGATAGATAACCCATCGATGCTACATTTATGGCGTTGTACAAAAGACGGGGAATTCAAATACTAGCTGACCACTTTCTACATCTTGTAGCTTTTTGTTATCTCCGTGTGCTCCAGTTCCCGCATCTGACAAAACTGGTTGCTCCCAAAAAAATGCTGAACATACAGTACTAACTTTATTCTTAAAAATAAAACTAGGCGACCTCAATGTATAATGGGCTGTCAGGACTAGAGTCACTCCCCCTCCCCCTCAGCTGTCATGTGCTGGACAGGGGCTCTTGGACGCATGCCCACTCTATTCCCATCCCTCTTACCCTCCTAAAACAAGCATTTGCAATGCAATAGGTCTCGCATTTACACGAGTTTGAGCTATTGACATTGCAAATAACAATGCCTTTTAATTTTGTTTTCGTTTTTGAAACATAAATAAAAGGCATTGTCATTTACAATGCCAATAGCTTAAACTCACGTAAATGCGAGACCTATTGCATTGCAAATGCTTGTTCTTTGTTCTTGTGTGCAAATAGCTCGAAGGGCAAGATCTTGGGAAAGCCCGGAGCCGGATGAGGAGCAGAGCGACGAAGCTGCTCAGCCCAAGGCGGTTGGCTCCGCCCCGAAGCCGTGCCCACTTGACATTAATTTGATCCCCGAGTCAGAGCAGACCTCCTTTGTGACTCTAAAGCATTTCGCATAGTGACCACACCGTCATCCGCTCCACTCAACACGCATGCACAGACGTCACCGAAGGATTACACTGACACTTTCATTGTGGGTGAAGAACTGCTGCAGGTTTATTTCATACAACATAAGTATGACGATAAGTGGGTTATCTTACGGGCGATCCAGGGCAAGCAGCCCCTCGCTGCTCCGCCCGCCTGGCGAGCCAGCACGCACGGTGGGTCGATGCCCGGCAGTGCGACACATATTTTCAGATCATCCACTGGGTCACGTGATCTGTCTACTACTCCCGCTCCTTTTGACAGGGGCGGGAGTAGTAGACAGACACCCCCGGTTGGTCAGGCCCCCCAACCGCCCAAAGGACTAACGGGGCGCCGTCGCGGTCTTCCCAGAACCTCCTTCGGCTCCCGGACCTTGGCTCGGGCACCCTTACTGTGCCGGACAGGGGTACCCTTACTGTACCGCCTGTCGCAGAGGTACCCTTACTGTACCCTTCTGCCTCCAGATCGCCCTGTAACTCCGCCTGCAACGCAAGAAAAAACATTAAAACATTCCAATAACGCGCTGCCTACGCTGCCCAGGGTAAGCGGAATGGGTGGGAATACGCGTGGCCAGGTAGGAGCGGCGCAGGAAGCAGAGGAGGATCTGGGGGGGGTGAGGCGCCTAAGAAGGGGGTCTAGCCTCGCCCCCCCTATTGGCACGCCTCCTGAAGACAAACTCATTGGGGGGCTCCCCTCCCTGGGCGCGGCCTCGCTAGCGAGGCGGAGCAGGGGGGGGAGGGAGGCTCCGACGGGCGGCCACTAGAAGGCTGCCCTGCTGATGTCCCTCTGCGTGGGACGCGGGCAGCGGCATAGTGACCACACCGTCATCCGCTCCACTCAACACGCATGCACAGACGTCACCGAAGGATTACACTGACACTTACATTGTGGGTGAAGAACTGCTGCAGGTTTATTTCATACAACATAAGTATGACGATAAGTGGGTTATCTTACGGGCGATCCAGGGCAAGCAGCCCCTCGCTGCTCCGCCCGCCTGGCGAGCCAGCACGCACGGTGGGTCGATGCCCGGCAGTGCGGCACATATTTTCAGATCATCCACTGGGTCACGTGATCTGTCTACTATTCCCGCTTCTTTTGACAGGGGCGGAGCGTGTTGTGGCACACCCCCGGTTGGTCAGGCCCCCCAACCGCCCGAAGGACTAACGGGGCGCCGTCGCGGTCTTCCCAGAACCTCCTTCGGCTCCCGGACCTTGGCTCGGGCACCCTTACTGTGCCGGACAGGGGTACCCTTACTGTACCGCCTGTCGCAGAGGTACCCTTACTGTACCCTTCTGCCTCCAGATCGCCCTGTAACTCCGCCACAGCTCTGGGGAGGCTTCCGTCGCTGCCAGAGCCCCCCTCCATAGCTGCTACTGATGCCCTGCCCTTGCTAGCGCCTCTTGCACGCCCAGCAAGAACATGTCCATCCCTACCCTGGACAGGTGTACCCCATCCGGCTCGTAGAACCCCTCCACCTTCTCTTGGATCAATGCATGTCTGATGAAGCCCATGCCCCTGCGCTCCATGAATTTTTGCATGGACCTATTGACCCTTCTGCGTGACCGATCTACTGCTGCCGGAGACCTGGCCCCCCTCCAAGTCTTGCGGGGGACGATCTCCGACCACCACAGTTCGCATGAACCCAGAGCCTGGCTGATGGCTGGCAGGTCCGATTGCATGGACAGAAGCAGGGCCCTCCTTCCCCTGGAAACAAGGTCATTTCCCCCAAGGTGCAAGATGATGACCGACGGCTGTACCCCCCCAGCCGCCAAACGCTGTTCAATTGCGCCCCGTGCTTCACTCCATTTCATCCCCGGGGAGCCCAACCACACGAACTGCGTGTTAACAAAACTCTGCGACCACTTCCTGTGCGCTGCCCAGCGTTCCAACCTCGTGATGTAGGAGTGTCCCATCAACCATACCTGGTGACCTGCCAATGAAATGATGAAGCAGCTTTTAGGCAGTTGTATCATTTGCACACAAAATTTCTCGGGGGATGCCCGCTGTAGAACACAGTTTAAGGACGCTCGGATATGCTCATCGGTAGGAGCGGCGCAGGAAGCAGAGGAGGATCTGGGGGGGTAAGGCGCCTAAGAAGGGGGTATAGCCTCGCCCCCCCTATTGGCACGCCTCCTGAAGACAAACTCATTGGGGGGGCTCCCCTCCATGGGCGCGGCCTCGCTAGCGAGGCGGAGCAGGGGGGGGGGGGAGGCTCCGACGGGCGGCCACTAGAAGGCTGCCCTGCTGATGTCCCTCTGCGTGGGACGCGGCCAGCGGCAATTTCGCGATTCGTAAATTAATCGCAAAATCAGTTGAGGAACACGATGACCAATATATTTTTCTTTTTGGCCGCTAAAAATGATCTTGGGCAGGCAGCAAAAAAATGGTCCATCTGATTGGTTGCACGCACGAACGGCACCATATGACGCTTTACAGCTATAATAGGTGCCTGACTGCCTGCTTCCTCCTGCCGCTTTAGGAATGATGTCAATGAATGGGCCCTGCAGGGCATCACCTACAGAACTTACATTCTCAGCAGGGTGTCCCTCACAGAACAAAGGGGAAAACAATGCTGTTGAAAGCAAGACGAGAAAACATAAATTAGTGCTTTACTGGCAAGCTCTGTAAAGTGGCGCTTGTGCTCACAGACCGATAGGCCTGTTGTTTATCTGGGTACAGCCATCGATCTGAAGACAGAGACAGAGGCCTTCAGCATAGTCCATACTGTCTGCAGATTTGTGGATTGTTTGTGGAGGCAATCACAAAGCCATTGAAAGATTGCAGGCTAAAAACAGTTGTGAAAGGCACATGAAAGGACTAAGACTGCATGTCAGCTGTCCCATGGGCGCTCAGAGATGGAGAAGGATGAGTCTGCAGAGTAGCGGTGGGTCATTTAGAGGCTGGACAAACAGAGGCAGCACGATAGGAATCGGCTGTACTCTCACATGTGGCAATGGGCAGCCCTCCAAGGAGAAAGGGACTGCAAGAGAAAGCAGAGACAAGCGGCACCAGCGTAAAGGAGCAGATTGCAAGCCTCGCTCTCTTGAGCCTCAGTAACATCTTCCTACAACCTTTCTGGGATGGAGAGTGGGACTTAAATAAAAGAAAAAATACTACATTAACCAACTGCAAGCATGGAAGAAACATAAAGTACAGTCATCAGTTCTAGGTGTGATGAAAACAGCGTTTTCAGTGCAGCTTTGCAAATCATCAGTCTTTCATGATTTAGTGATGTATATTACATGCTGTGTTCTGCTATAGTAGTTGAATGTATTTAACCGGAATTCTGAGCAAAATAATGGAAATGACCATTCTTACTATCTCTTTGGATCATATCATGTGACTGGTAAATTACATGGAGGATGTAATTCTGATTTGTATCAGTTCACTAATCAGTCTTATCACTCTTGCTTTAGATGTATATGCAGGGCCACTGGAATTATGCTGCAGGGTTGAGTCAATTATGCAGCAAGAAAAGGCAAATTATGCTGCATAATGCAGCTCATTTTTCAATAGTATTACTTCATTAACTCACCACTTTTAAACTTGGTAACATTCTAACATCCAAATATAGCAATAAGCGCCCAAAAAGAGGCCAGTCCAGCTTTTCAAAGAGCCTTCCACTGCGCCCCAACACGTTGTCACAATTTAGTAACTTTTGAGCTGTTTGAGATAGAAACATTTTTTTTTTATCTGCAGATTATGCAGCAGATGATGAATTGTGTGGCAAATGCAGCAAATCCCTAATGAGGTGAGCATTGCCGTGGCCTCACAATAGCATAATTCCAGTGGCCCTGTGTATATACACCTGCTGACAGACCTCTATAGATCTTATTGTGTATCTTTCAACATTCAGGGTAATGACCAGACCCTCTAGCATTTTGCAATTTTGCGATATGCGAAATAATCGTGAAATCAGCTGAGGAGCGTGATAATCTCAATATCTATCATTTTAGCTGCAAAGAAAGGTCTCCGGTAGACAGCAATCTGATTGGCTGTATGCTTTTATGTTAGCTGGGCTTGTTTAAAATGGATGGCGTTAGACTCTGTGCATGTGTTATGATCTATCTGACCATTTTTACTTGTGTGTTGTGTACCTCTCATGCATGTTTCATACAAGAGCCAAGCCTACTTGCTTTGTCAAAGACGGTTTTATTAAGCAATTACGATTTTCCCCAACCAAGCTGGTTACATTTCAAAATGTAGTGTCCTACAGCAGATGGCTCTGGGGCTTGGAACCACTAGCCCCAAGTCAGCACAATGCCACAAAAAACAGAATGATTAGCAAACTATGATCCAGAATGTTACCACAAAAGAGAATATAGCAAACAAACAACTCTCAGACACATTCATCAGGCCTATTTCAAAGTGAAATACTCTGCTAAAACAGTTTCCATTGATTTAAGACTGAAAATAGTTTATACACTCGCGTCTACATGCATAGTTTATACCTACCCCATGTCACTCAATCCTTACATTCAGAAGAACAATATAGCCCCAATAGTAAACACAAAGAACTGTCAAAAGTAGAAATTAGTACAACATTTTTATTAAAATAAATACACAAATATTTTTCCAAATGTCATTTCATTAAAAATATCAAAAATTAGTGCAGTGTATATCTGTACTAATGATAACATATTTATTTTAAAAACCTAAAGCACAATAAGTGCGCAATCTTTACCCTTGTTCTAATAAGGGAAGAAACCCATAGATAAACAACAATACATAAAGTGTTTTCGAGAGAAGAACAGGAAGACAGTATACTTTGTCATTGAATCAAACATATTCGTAAAAAGAATGATATTAGTCGGCTAAGAGCCAATACATCCACTCTTATTAGGTATCTGTGGTTCCAGTCAAACAAAACGAATTGTGTGGTTGAAGCGTCGACGCGTTTTAATGGTGTTTCTATATTATACCATCTTTTTCAAGACAAGAATATTTTACTCTCGATGTACACCACCGGGTAAAACATGAAAACAATTCCTGGCAATATTGTCCAGAATTGGTCAATTGCGCTCTATAGTGTACGAAAGAAAGTATCCTCAGCTACCGTGGATAATAGGTGTCACAATAAAGATCTTGTTTTTGAAAGAAGACTTTAAATACCAAGAGTCTTTCTTCCTGGTCGGGACATTTTTATTAAAAGATTTTAAAAACCAATACCCATTAAAAATCATTTGCAGGCAATCTCAAAGGTACAGCCAACACTCCATTATTTATGACTTGCCGTCTTCTGCACTCGATCGCGGTCTTAAAATTCTACCGCTGTGTGCATCGATGCCCTTCATCAATTGGGCCTGGGCACGTCCTCGTTTAAACTCTTACGCGACTCTCCTGGCAAACGGTTGTCAGGAGAGTCGCATAAGAATTTACACGAGGACGTGCCCAGGCCCAATGCATACAGAGGTAGAATTTTAAGACCGCGATCGAGTGCAGAAGACGGCAAGTCATAAATAATAGTGTCTGCTGTAACTGCACTACCTTTGAGATTGCCCGCAAAGGATTTTTAATGGGTATTGGTTATTAAAATCTTTTCATAAAAACGTCCCGACCAGGAAGAAAGACTCTTGGTATTTAAAGTCTTCTTTCAAAAACAAGATCTTTATTGTGACACCTATTCTCCACGGTAGCTGAGGATACTTTCTTTTATACGCTATAGAGGGCAACTGACCAATTCTGGACAATCAAAGCCAGGACTTGTTTCTATGTTCAACCCTGTGGTGTACATGGAGGATAAAATATTCTTGTCTTGAAAAAGATGGTATAAAAAGAGAAACACCATCGAAACGCTTCGACGCGTCAACCACACAATTCGTTTTGTTTGACTGGAACCACAGATACCTAATAAGAGTGAATGTATAGGGTCCTAGCCAACTAATATCTTTCTTTGGACGAATGTGTTTGATTCAATGACAAAGTATTCTGTCTTCCTGTTCTTCTCTCGAAAACACTTTATGTATTGATGTTTCTCTATGGGTTTCTTCCCTTATTAGAACAAGGGTAGAAATTGCGAACTTATCGTATATGATTTAGGTTTTTTAATTAAATGTGTATCATTAGTACAGATACACACTGCACTTATTTTTAATATTTTTAATGAAATGACATTTGGAAAAATATTTGTGTATTTTTTTAATAATTCTTTTTTACTAATTTCTACTTTTGACAGTTCGTTGTGTTTACTGTTGAGGCTATATTGTTCTTCTGAATGTAAGGATTGAGTGACATGGGGTATGTATAAACTGTGCATGTAGAAGCAAGTGTAAAGGAACCAAAGGACAAATTTATTTCTAACTTGTGAAGAGTACCCTACTCCTTTGGTGAGGCGAAGGGGTCCCTCACTTTTTTTGTTTGAAAATAAATGATTACACTTAAATTATAGTGATACAATAATGCTGCAAAATCTCCATTTTTATTCTGTAAAACTTCAATTTTTGGGCCACAAAATTTGCTAATCTTGCTGCATAATTCTGGGGGGTCTGTCCAAACCAATCATGCCTATTAGTGGATGGGAAATATTATGAAAAGCAATGTGAAGCCACCTCCTAATAAAACCGAATACCCAATACCATCTGACCGCTAATTTAACCCCTTCCATGCGGGGCGGATTCCCCCGCTGTGCTGACTGCTGCTTGCGCGGGCGTGGTCATGACGGAACGGTTCCGTCATGAGCACAGCTCAACCGACGCTCATGACGGAACCGTTCCGTCATGAGCGTCGAAGGGGTTAAGTACATTCATAAATTACCTTGTTTAAGGTTGAGCGATGATAGCGTGCTCACAAATGAAGACATGATGACAGACTCTTCTTCAGGACAGACTGTCATATTCTGAAAGAGGAGAAGTTTGGTTAACATGTGGCAATGTGGATGAAAAAAGAAACCCCTTGTATATGACATAATGATCCTGATTGCTTTTGACATCATAAAATATCTACTTCATGTACACTAAGGTAAATGCAAAAGACTTCTGGGATTCATTTGAAGAAAACTGAAAATCAATTACTTGGCAGAGCAGTCAGCAAACACCATCCATGCTGGTGGCCTCCAGCCATGGAAGGCCCTTACCCTAAGACCAAAAGGGAGTAGACTGGGAGTAATATTCCTCTCAGTGCTTTCAGTCTGACTCCCTATAGCAACTGAATTTCTTGTAACATGAACATCACCTCTCATGTTCTCCATTTCCCACTTGCACCTGTTGGCTTCCCTTAGCTGCGGAAGGTCATTGATTTATCACTGTGGCTTATCCACAGCACAAGCTGTGTCATCCTCTTTCCTCATCCTCTTTCCGGATCACTTCACTCACTGCTTTCCTTGTCTCTTTCAACTTGCTCCAAATGGCCAAACCACAAAGACCCTGATTATGCTTAAGGCAACTGACGCATAGTAGTAAATACCTTTCTTCAGGGATAAATAACGCATGACCTTAACAAATGGTCTGTGGAGAAGTGTGGCTCAATGATTAGAGCGGCAGACCCTGATGCAGAGGTCTAGCCCGGGACCAGGGTTCAATTCTCCGCCTCGGCGGGTCTTGGGCACAAAAATTCCACGGACCTGATAATTCTTGCCTTGGTGCCATTCCAATCATGGAGTCCCACTCTGCAACTCTTGGTAATAGCTTGCTTAATCTCCACAACGGCCCCCACAACGCTAAGGATGCCTGGCCTCCACCTTGGGGGTGCCCAGGAGTGGACGCCTCACAGGGAAAGCCAGGATGGGTTCCACAGCGGTATTCGTACAAGCGCCTTGAGACCCTTGCGGGTGAGTAGTGCGCTATACAAGTATCAAATTTACATTTATCACTAGTTAAAAAAACGCATTAGTTATTTAGCACATCTGTTAAATACTAAAATATTAAAAATACCCCTTTGCCCTAATGTAATTGGATGTGTCAATACAAATCTGGAAGTAAATCCACGACAGCCTCACAAAGTGAATAGGTCCACAGTAATCCAGACAAGTAGAGCCTTGAATGTTGCAAAAGGCTTCCTCCAGAGATCAACTGAAACCATTATATTGCTGCACATTTTTGCTACATGTGATGAAAGAAGAAATGAAAACACATGGTGGCTATGTTACGATTGAAGAAGGAAGCTAGACCAAGTTCAGGGTTATTTTAGCCAACCACAAGAAATACAGTTTTACAATGTGTAGTAATCTTCTTTAAGTGCAGAAATGTTCCTAACAAATAGGCATACATTTTTAATACTTAAAGTTCATCTCTTACGTTTATATGCCCACTGGTTAACTGAACATTCAGGCGTTAATTACAATTGGCAATGAGTGTCAATTTTTGCTGACACACTTCTATAATGTTACTATTACTCCTAGTGATCACATGAGCTTAAATATGTGATTTTGATTTGTTGTTAAATTATTTTGGCATTATTTTCCACCTCAGTGCCACATTTTAATTTCACGTTAGGGCCAAATCTTAGCCATTACAACTCTGATTTTATATTGAAGGATGTTCTCATGAAGAGTTGGCTCCTCTTCAGTGGAAACCAGTGCAACAGGATGAAGTATTATTTGATCTAGGTCTCAGAAAGCAGTTTTGTTGCATGCATCAAGAACCCTGATTTTTACTTGTAAGCATTATCAATTAAATGTTTGTTTAAAGGTATTTGGATGATTCTATTTTGGCACAGTCTAGTATTACTAGTGGGCATAGTGATCACAATCCTGACCCTAACTCTTACCTTGTTGATGTCATATGTACCACCACGTACCATTATCCTGAGAGATAAGACATCAAGTATAATGGTCTAAGACTAAAGTGGAACCTTGTTGATCCTATTGCTACCTTTAATAATTTGAGGATAACATATCTCAAGTATGTTTTACATTGTTTGGAGGCATATTTTTCTTCTGATTTTATACATTATTCCTTTATCAGTATGTTCTTAACCATCAACTCATTACTGGTAATAGGTTCTAAAAGGCCTTGCAAACATTGCAAATAGTTTGGCTCTCTAGCCAATTATAATATAGACGGAGCTCTAAAGATATCTCTCTGGGATTGTGAAGTGGTTGCACACTGTTGAGCTACATAAGAAAACCTTCGGTAAAAATAAAAAATCGCTACTTTGGAGGATGCTTGGGATAAATTGTACTTGCTGACCCATGAAATATGTGTGTACCTTTTCGAAACCTAATAGCCCTTTTTTCAGAAAGGTTCCTTGAACTTTCTTGGATGTTCAGATTTTACCAGATGCTTGGGTATCTAATTTTACTATCTTCCATCTGCTAAGTTGGAAGAGGTGGCCTTCGTCCCCCATGCTGACAATTATTTCAGATTTGCTTTGCATGTGTCATTGATGAGTTCAGCAATAGTCCTACTGGCAAGATTCCTTGCACTGATGGTGCTACTATGGATTTGTCCAAGTTTAATGTAGATTTATGAGCTTGGCTACATACAAATGTCCTATCTGCTGCCAGTAGCTCTTCATTTCCTTTATCTTGGTCTCAATCAGTTACAGTGCCTGTATTCAAGGAGAGTGACAGGGGATACAAGCATAGCTGTTGTCCAATCTCACTAATAGATTTTACTGTGAAAGTAGCCAAAGTGTACTCCTGGGAAGAAATTTGACCTGGGCATTAGCTAACGATATAATTGCTGATGTTCAGTATGGATATAGAACTGGACTGGGGACCCTCAAATAGTCTTTAAACTTGCATCTATTTATCACGAAATACATTGTAGCTTCTTAGGGTTCCCTCCACCAAGACTTTTTGGGCCTCAGCTCAGTCTTAATTATATTAATGTGGCTAAACTACTGTCCAGGCTGACATTAGTGTGTTTGTGGCAGATCTTTGAAATTCCCAGCATCTCTTTTATACTTGGATGTGTCCAAGTGAGTGCACTGAATCTTTTAATCTGCCCAGAGGTGTACGGCATGGCTCTGTTATAGCATCAATTCTTTTTTGTCTTGTATATTAACAACTTAAATGCAAATCTTGTGACTTAGGGGCATGAAATCTATATTAATTACAAGTACAATTCAGTACGCCCACAGGACCTGGGAAACAGTGTATATCAGGAAATGCACATCACATGAGACTCATTTAGGTGAAGAAACCTCATTTAGCAATATGGAAGTTTCTCAACAATAGTCAAAATCATTCAAGGGTATACAACTTAAATGGTCAACAGCAGTGTTCCTGGTACTCAAGACCACTGGTCTTGTGGTGAGGAGACCACAGCAGACACTGCTTTCCCGAGGGGAACTACACTTCCTGCTCCTAGATTGACAATATGGAGCATGCTGGTTCGAGTGATTGGACTTATGAGCTGCTCCATTAATAATCCAAGTATTGAGTACATGCTACAGGTCCACAATTGGTGTGATAGTTGAATGACGACTTCCTGAGGAGACCGCTAAAAGTAGGTTTGGGTCGAAACGTCGAACGTATTCCCAATCGGTTGACATAAGTAAGGAAACATATGTGTGGCCAAATGTTTTGAGCCCCTTTCACTTGAGTTTGAACACTACATAAATACAACCATTGGGAACACACAGTGTCTATGGTTTGTAATAATTGTTGTCTGTTGAGTCACTTTTTGCACACTGTGTTGTCTGCACTATTGATTCACACAGTCACATCTTGAGAAACACATGTCTGAAGATAATACATGTATAAATTGAAGCCTTCTTGGTCCAGCTGTTTCATTGAAGTACCACTGCTCTGAAATCACAGACATAATAATTCTACAACAGTGTAAACAGAACACTCTTTTTGACCAATTAAGTTGTGTATCCCTGAATGATTTTGACTATTGTTGAGAAACTTCTAAAATGCTGCATGAGGTTTCTTCACCTAAATGAGTCCCATGTGACGTTGTGCATTTCCTGATAAGGGGCATAACATTGCAAAGACCCATCCCAGCCTTCCTTTATGCTCATGACGATGAGTGTACTATGGAATATCAAGGCAATATCATTGACAGAATATCGAGGGACTAAATATCGAAAGGTAAGGTCATATAGAGGAACCTAGATCCCTAGATACAAGAAAAACAACATGGGTGGCACATCCTTCTCTGTTCAAGCAGCCAAAATATGGAACTCTTTACCCCCAACATAAGATCCACCGACAACCAATATCTTCAGAAAACGACTCAAGAATTGGCTCTTCCCCACATAAGCACCATATGCAAACAGAAATATACAGCATATCCCTCAGTATATAAGCTTTTATTTGTGCTATAGATATGTACCTATACATGTGTATTGCTTTGTATAAACATGTTTAATAATTATGTTAAAAAGAATAAATACATTTTCAAGTGCAACACTTGAAAACCAGAGTTTATTGAATGCATCTTTAATCTACATATACTTCCTTCCTTTATGCATCTATATACCTCCCATGTACTTGGATCTATGTATTTATTACTTTCCTCCCCATCAAAAAAATGCACTACCCTATTTCTCACCCTATACCTCTATCAATATCTTTAATCTACATATACGTCCTTCTTTTATGAATCAATAATATTTCCATGTACTTAAGGATCTATATATTTATTACTTTCTTCTAATTCAGAATATCCAATGCACTACCCTATTTCTCACCATATACCTCTCTCAATATATATTCTACCTCAACGCTCTGACTCATCTCCAACCTCTTCCTACTACTCTTTCCAATGCACTACCCTATTCCTCACCCTATACCTCTATCAATATATCCTCTACATCCACTCTCTCATTCATCTCAAACCCTATACCACTTATGACCCCCAAAATAGCCCTTTCTAGAATCTCCCCAACTCTACCCCTCCTTGCACCATCTGACACCTTTTTACTATACTGATCCCCCAAAACAAGCCTTTCTAAACTCCCCCCCTCTGACTCTTCCCTCTACATCCCTTTTTACATATCCCAAGCCTCCCACTACTGCTATGACATCCCTCCAAAAAATCTCTAAATCCTTCACTCATCTATCCTGCCACTATCATTTTCAATCAAAATAACAGACTAACATGTCCACTTATCAAATTTCATATTTCACTATACTAATTCACCACTAATCCTTTATGGGTTCAGAGTAGCGCTCTACTCACTGAAAAATGTGCCTCAACACCCCATCAGAGGTAACAAGCGTTGTGTATATATATATACAAACCTCTTTCCCTCTTCTATCCCTCTGCTACCCTTCTCAATCCAAATAACCGACTAACATATCATCCACCACTCAAATTACTTTCATATTTGACTATACTAATTCAACACTAATCATTTATTGGGTTCCGGAGTAGCGTGCTTCTCTCCAAAAAAGCACTTCATATTAATTCACCACTAATCCTTATGGGTTCCAGAGTAGCGTGCTACTCACCAAGAAAGTGCTTCAACACCCATTAGGGGTAACAAGCGCCATATAAATGCAAACCTTTTTTCCCTCTTCTAATTCTCCGCTATCCTTCTCAATCTGAAAAACTGACTAATATCCAGCACTCAAATTACTTTCATATTTCACTATAATAATTCACCACTAATCCTTTATGGGGTTCAGAGTAGCGTGCTACTCGTCCAAAAAAAAAAAAGCGCCTGAACACCCTATCAAGGGTAACAAGCGCTATATAAATGCAAACCTTTTTCCCTCTTCTATCCCTCCGCTATCCTTCTGAATCCAAATATCTGACAACCTATCCACCACTCAAATTACTTTCATATTTCAGTATACTAATTCAACATTAATCCTTCTTGGGTGCCGGAGTAGCGTGCTACTCGCAGAAAAAGTGCTTCAACGCCTCGTCAGGGGTAGTAAGCGCTATATAAATGCAATTACAATACAATACAATATAGTACATGATTTTGAAAAATTAGCATTAAAGCGTAATCATCCATAATGATTTAAAAAGCATCACTCGCTTTCTTTAGACCATTCGCAGTACAGGACATTAACATAGGAACCCAATAAATGATTAGTGTTGAATTAGTATAGTCAAATATGAAAGTAATTTGAGTGGTGGATGATATGTTAGTCGGTTATTTGGATTGAGAAGGGTAGCAGAAGGATAGAAGAGGGAAAGACGTTTGTATATATATATATACAACGCTTGTTACTCCTGATGGGGTGTTGAGGCACATTTTTCAGTGAGTAAAGCGCTACTCTGAACCCATAAAGGATTAGTGGTGAATTAGTATAGTGAAATATGAAATTTGATAAGTGAACATGTTAGTCTGTTATTTTGATTGAAAATGATAGTGGCGGGATAGAAGAGTGAAGGATTTAGAGATTTTTTGGAGGGATGTCATAGCAGTAGTGGGAGGCTTGGGATATGTAAAAAGGGATGTGGAGGGAAGAGTCAGGGGGGGGAGTTTAGAAAGGCTTGTTTTGGGGGATCAGTATAGTAAAAAGGTGTCAGATGGTGCAAGGAGGGGTAGAGTTGGGGAGATTCTAGAAAGGGCTATTTTGGGGGTCATAAGTGGTATGGGGTTTGAGATGAATGAGAGAGTGGATGTAGAGGATATATTGATAGAGGTACAGGGTGAGGAATAGGGTAGTGCATTGGAAAGAGTAGTAGGAAGAGGTTGGAGATGAGTCAGAGCGTTGAGGTAGAATATATATTGAGAGAGGTATATGGTGAGAAATAGGGTAGTGCATTGGATATTCTGAATTAGAAGAAAGTAATAAATATATAGATCCTTAAGTACATGGAAATATTATTGATTCATAAAAGAAGGACGTATATGTAGATTAAAGATATTGATAGAGGTATAGGGTGAGAAATAGGGTAGTGCATTTTTTTGATGGGGAGGAAAGTAATAAATACATAGATCCAAGTACATGGAAGGTATATAGATGCATAAAGGAAGGAAGTATATGTAGATTAAATATGCATTCAATAAACTCTGGTTTTCAAGTGTTGCACTTGAAAATGTATTTATTCTTTTTTTTTATTTTGTTTTTAACATAATTATTAAACATGTTTATACAAAGCAATACACATGTATAGGTACATATCTATAGCACAAATAAAAGCTTATATACTGAGGGATATGCTGTATATTTCTGTTTGCATATGGTGCTTATGTGGGGAAGAGCCAATTCTTGAGTCGTTTTCTGAAGATATTGGTTGTCGGTGGATCTTATGTTGGGGGTAAAGAGTTCCATATTTTGGCTGCTTGAACAGAGAAGGATGTGCCACCCATGTTGTTTTTCTTGTATCTAGGGATCTAGGGATTTTGAGGCGAGGTGCCGCTTTAGAGCGGAGGTTCCTATGATGAATGTGTTTGGTGCTTTTATTCCTGATGGAGAGCGGTCCCATTCCATGTATCGCTTTGTGGGTGATGAAAAGCAGCTTGAACGTGGATGTTCTGGCAACCGGTAACCAATGCAGGGCTTTCAAGGCAGGGGAGATGTGGTCTCACAGTTTGATATGTAAGAGTAGTCTGGCATCCGAGTTCTGAATCTGTTGTAGTCTTTTCATAGTCGTTAAAGGTGATCCGTGGCAGAGTCTATTGGCGTAATCGAGTTTGGACAGAACAAGGGAGATGGTAGCTTGGACCTTGTGTGGAAATCCCAAATGGGGGAAGATTAGTCTCAGAGTTTTTATAGTAACAAATCTTGATCTTGCAAGTTTGTCCACTTGGGCATTCATCGAGAGCCAGGAGTCCATGGTCATTCTGAGGTTTCTTACTTCCTGCAATACTTTAGGCAGTGATCCCAGTTCATCGGGCTAGGCGGAAAGCGAGTCATAATGTTTCCAATCGCCACATGTGACACTAGGACCCAAATCTACTAACTCTAGAACGCTGATAGTCTAAAACAGGGTCATTGATGAATTGCAAGCTTTTTTAAATCTAGTCATCCTTTTTGACACCTCTGGCTACATTAATTGTCTGCTAACAGAAAATCTTTTATCCCTTTGTCCAGTCCCAGAGTGCTGTTTTTGATTTTACAACCAGGCTAGGTTAAAGTCTCTGAAGCATATAAGTAAATGTTTATCAATAGTTTATTATGGTACTTAGATTTAGGGTATGATAATTCAGTTTACCGTAAAATAGAAGAAATTAGGTTTTGTCACCAGCTCTTAGCTTTACCCCCTTGTTGCCCTCACTATTCGTGCCATGAAGAACTGGATTTGTCATATCTGGAGGATGTCTTCACGTTATATTCTATTCTATTGTGGCTGTCAATTTGGACTAAATCGGCAACCAAGCTCAATAAATACATTGTCAGAGACTACTAAAGAATATATAATCACTTAAATATACCTTGGCTTAGATATGTTCAATCCTTATGCAATGAGCTAGGTAGACCAGATTTTTTCAGTGAACTTGAAAAGATCATTAGTAAGGACAGGTTATGGGCTAAAACGTTTTTTACTTAACACGTTCACAGAGGGTCCACTGAGCTTCTAAAACTTTCAGTAAGTTCTTTTATTCTTTAAGGAACACTAATAAAATGTAATGCTATTTATCTTTAGTTACAAACACATGAAAACGGGTGAACCTGCTGGGCATTTTACATCATTTACTCTCCTTTCCCATGGAATGTCAGACCACCACGTCAATAACATTTTTTGTACCTGTGATCAGAGTTCCTTACAAACGTTGACGCACTTTATGTTTTTTGAAGCATTTTTTAATTCTATGAGACATCTCGTCCTTGTTCCCCTGCTCAGGAATCTTGGCTAAACAAGGTGACGAGCCGTTGTTTTACACTTACAGAAGTTATCTAATCCTTTAGTAGGTGCAACAGCGGGTCACCCTTTAAGTCCCACTGTCAAACGAAGAGATAAGATGTTGATTTTATTAGGTCACTGTTTGATCCTTTAATTTTTTACTATTAATTTAAATATTTAGACTGAATCACTGTTACTTGTTGAGTTTATTTTATTTGTATGTCTTTTTATGAGTAGAATACAGAATAAAGAATTTTTTAATAAAGACTTTTATAGGTAAAAACAATTATATTGTTGTGCAGATTTAGAAATTAAAATTTCCAAATTCGGATAGATTCTGAAACATTTTGTAGATTTCAGATTGGGATTTAAATATCGCAATGGTACCTGGAACATGTCGAGTGCGATTCCTGTTGAGTGTCTCGGGTTCTCCAGTTCTTCCCTTGACATCACTTTCTTTTGCAATCTCTCCCTCTGCGCTGGTCTCGTATTTCCTTTCTCTCCCTACATTTCTCTCTCTGATGTCCTGCTGCATGGCTCACGTTATACCATCGTTCTACAATGCTGTCTTTTCATTCTCTTGTTCTGCATGTGTTTTCTTTTTTCTACTCCACTTCACCATACCATTTCTTTCTCGCAAATGCACAAATGCCCACACTTATAAACACTGAATTTGTGTATCTCCTTCAAAGACTTTCCCAGAGAAACAGTTACTACATACATGACAGAGAAACAATTAGCATATACATGAGCAGAGGCAAAGGATTGGATAATAGTACTCACTCCCTTATGACCCAGTGTCCGACCCTGGTGCCATGATTAAGAGTTTTTTTGTTCATTCAGCTGTTTACGCATGGGTGGGCATTACGAGTTGTTAGGTGTTTAATGCATCTGTTAAAGTTCAACAGATCAAACCCGCCGAAATGTAATGGGGGAAAAACATATGTTATTTACGTATCATGCGGATTTTGGTGGATTAAACACCAGAATCTGCGTCTTATTTCCCACCAACTAGTAACAGGTGTTACTTATATCACACCTGATAAATAACGTACCCTGTGATATCGTTATTAATCAGGTGCAATAAATAACATCTAAATTCGAAATCAGGCCTATGAGAAACTCAGAGGCATATGTACAACGAGTTAACGCCGCGTTAGCGCCACATTTCTACCGCTAATGCGGCGATATTTGTATCGCTCTATTAACAAGCTGTCGCTAACAGCTGTTAGCGACAGCTTTCTGGCGAAACCTGCCGCTTTCCGCATCGCCACCAATGTTCGCGATAACTATCGCTAATGACATGCAAGGCCGGCGTTCCCGTGCAAAAACGCACGCTAACCCTACTTCGCGATATTTACAGCAATCGGCCGGACCCTTGATACGTTAAAAAAACAGCCGCTAAAGGCCGTTAGTGGCTGGGACTTAAGACCAGAAAATAGCTGGTCTTAAAAAATGGAGATAGCACATGGGGCCTCATTCCAGCAGGTTATGGTGCTGGACAGCGCTGCAAGCAATGTTGCTGGGCTGCCTTGCGACAAAACTACAGGGCAGGAATGCGTACCATCAATAAGATAGTGCACATTCCTGCGACAAGACAGCGTTGCAACACTTCTCACTACTCCCTTCTTGCGACACCATGGATGCGCTGTATTCACTAGACAGCGCTCCATGACGGAAGTAATAACAGATACGTCTGGAATCCTGACATATTTGTCTGCACTAAAGTCACACATTGCTGCAGTCGTGTCACAAACATGACGCACCTCCAGCATTGCATGGGGCCAGCCTATCCCTGTGGCATTGCGTCACCCTTGCACCTGCCATCAGGCAAGTGGAAGGTACTGACGCAGTGCTGTTCTTGAGGGGTGCCCAGGTGTCGGCGCAGTTAGAGAGTCATCGGTGGCGGTTGCGCGCTGCAGTGTCATCGTTTGCAAGCGTTGGTGGAGTGGTGGTGTGGACGGAGTTGACGAGACGTCCTTCGGTGGCATTGATCTAACTGCGAGGGGGTGGCGATGATGGCTGTGGCGTCCAGTGGGCAAGGTGAAGAAGTGATGTATACAATGATGGTCAGTCTAGGAGAGTCCGGTGTTGTGGCTGTAGTTGAAGTTTCCGCTGGCGGAGGTGACGTGCTCGACCATGTGTCCTGCTATGTGGCTTGTTGCGGTGACTTGCTGCTTGCGTCTGATGTTAGGGACCTTCTCCAGGAGGGGGTGGTGTTCTGGTCACTTGAGTTCACCGAGTAGGATGTCGTCAGTGGTTGGGAGAGCCTGGGGTGCAATGAGGTATACAATGGTATTGGAAAATGAGGGGCCATGGCCCGGGGGGCCAGCACACGATGGTGCCGTAGAGGATGTGCTTCGGGTTGGTCCGGATCTGGGAGTTGAGGTGGTCCATGGTTGCCGTTGGGTCATTAGAGTGCGTGGTCAGTAGGAGTGTGCTTCAGTAGGCAATGGCAATACCTCCTCCTGGACGGTCGGGTTGGTGTTTGTGGGTGATACTGCAACCGTCAGTGATGGCGATGGCGATGTCCGGTCCGGAGCAGACGTTGGCCCTAGCAGGCGACGTGGCATCCAGGGTTGATGGCCAGGAGGGTGCTGGCGACATAGCGGTGGAGTGTCCAAGAGGAAGGGTCCTTTGTGCTGAGCATGGTCCAGGGGCAGACGGATGCAGACTGGCTTGCCTACGGCTTGCCTTTGGCACAGGAGAAGTCCATTACTATGCAGGCATTACAACGTTAACAAGGCAACTCCGACAACGCAGGTGCCTTTACATCGCATTCGATTACAATGCATTGTGAGGCCAGTAATGGGGTAATTTTAAGTTTCTCTGTGGATTTGGGTTTGGGTATCGGATGTCGGATTAGAAATTTGAGGTGTATTCTAGGGTAATATTAAAAAATTGGGGTCTGTTTTGGGGTCAATTATGAAAATGCGGGTGTGCATTTGGGTCAAATGTGATTTTTAGGTGTGTTTTGGGGGCTCAAAAATGAATTTTAGGGGTCACGGTTTGGTTTGGGGTGCAAAGGTTAGTTGTTTGCACTCACTGAAGTGGGAATAGTCATTTTTACGTCTCCGCTATGCAACACCTTCCCTACTGTTTCAATATGCCTAGTATTAGTATGCATGGAATGGAATCCGATGTAATGGCATGCATCGTAACTACATATGTACCTTTGGCACATGAGTGGTACGACCGCTGCGCATGGGTGCGCAGCGGCTGCCATTGAGAAGTACTGGGGGGGCTGGACAGCGGGGAGGTCGTAAACGTTGCAAAGAACACTGGATGGGGCGTGGATGCGGAGGGATGTGTGTGAGTGGATGTTGTAAATATTTTAATGAGGGAAGTCTTGCCTCGAAGCCGCGTCCCGTGTCTTCATTGCTCCTGCTCTCCTGGGTCTGCTTCCAAGAACAGGAAGCTAGCAACCAGGCTCCCTCCCCTGAGCCATGCACAATGCTGCGATGCGGCGGTGGATTTGGTAATTGGCAACGGGACACGGCATTCAGCCAGGGGCTGGAGGGGTGGACATGTTCTCCATGCAGGCTGTCATGCAGCCTGCATTACGAACAGGGATATGCGCATGACTGCTTTGGGCAGCCTGAGTGAGCCGACCAAACAGTCTTTGCACACTTGAGTGGGCATGCCAATACGCCCATGCCCTGCTCCGTGCTTGGAGCAGTCCTACCCACCCGCAAAGGAAACATGGCACTATTAAATCAGTAAGTTATCATCATGTGATAATTGTTCCTCCTCTGCACTGCTTAAAAGCAGTGGGGCGATGCCCTTCTGCCATAGCAGATGAGCCGGCACTGGAGGTGCGTCATCTACATGTGCTAGGCCTGGGCGATTCGACCCCCAGGCATCCTATGTACCCTCCTTCTCCTTACCTGGACATTGACATTGTGGCGCAATCCGCTGCACTCTCTCCGAATCTGTGACTCGGCCAGCAGGAGCCTCAGCCAGGTGAGATTTCACAAGCGTGGGTATAGCAGTCGCCGCCAAGTCTGCCTAGTGAAGCTCCCAATGCAGTTGATGCAGTAGGGCCCCCCTTAGGTGTGAAGTTGCAGTGCTCCCTCCACACAAGTTTGGCGCAGCTCAAGGGCCTCACTCTCCACAGCGTTCGGCCAGCACAACATCATCCGTCCTGTGATGCAGAGAGGCGGCAGCCACCATTGGTAATCCCCTCCGTGCAACCCGGTGTAGTGGTGGATCATAGTATGCGATGCAGACTTCCCTTGGAGGGGCGCCTCTACCATTCACAGCTGCAAGGGGCGCAAGGCAGTCTTGTCACACAGGTCAGCAACGTGTCTCCATGTGACCGACCAGACTTCACCACCAGGTACGGGCGGTCGACACGTCTCAATGTCTACCACCACAGCTCATCAACTCCACAGCTCCTCCGCATCCCACTCTAGGCTCCAGACGCAGGTCCAGCGACGCATCCAGGCTCCAGGCGCAGGTCCAGCAACGCATCCAGGCTCGAGGGGCAAGTCCAGCGATGCATCCAGGCTCCAGGCGCAGGTCCAGTGACGCATCCAGGCTCCAGGCGCAGGTCCAGCGACGCATCCAGGCTCCAGGCGCAGGTCCAGCGATGCATCCAGACTCAATGCGCAGGTCCAGCAACACATCCAGGCTCCATGCGCAGGTCCAGCGACGCATCCAGGCTCCAGGCGCAGGTCCAGCGACGCATCCAGGCTCTCATTCTGGTCATCCTGGATGTTGGTTGGCTTGAGGGGGTTGTCGATGTGTGCTGCACTTGGTCCTGGCTGCTCCATTCTGCATTTTATTGTTTTTTATGCCTATTTTCTATTGGAGGTCGAATGATTGGCTATTTTTCAATTAGAGGCAAAAAAAAACTCACGTTAGGTTGACTAACGTGCGAATTTTGCAGCTAATGGGCCTATTGTTGGTTTTCGCCCACTAACGCCGGAATTCCTATCGCCATCACGCTAATGTTAGCAGCAGTTTTCACCGCTGATCCCTGAAGCTATCGCCATGTAGCGATGTCTTGTACATACGCCGCTAACAAGGCAATAGTTTTCAGCGGTACACAGCGGTAAGAAAACTGCCACTAACAAGCATTTACGGTAGTTTTCGCCAGTCCTTGTACATATGCCTCTCAGTCCCTCTATGTCAATAACACTAAACCATATACTCAACTCACCTGGACGCAACTGAGAAGTAAGCATCATAAAAGATTCAGTTGTTGCTTGTAAAACATAATTACGGACACACAGCTTCTGGCAAAAAGGAATATTCTTAGGAAACTGAGGCACATATAGAACTGCATTGCTCACTTGCTTTCCTTGAGGGTTCTTACACTTATTGTCGACAAAAAATTATTGATTTTTTCTTCTAAAGTTAAGGATATGACTAGAGGGCCCAGTAAGGTCCCTTTCAGTGTCATCATTTCTTGATACTGATAGTTCTGAACACTGATTCGCCCTTTCAACTTAAAACCTAAACCCCGATTCTGTTTTCTAGTGGAGTTTTAAGTTGTTCGTCTTTAACATTTTGATTGCATTAATATGTAATTAGCAACCATATAATATATTATATTGTCAATTAGGTGTTGTTCTGTGTGTAAAAATGTGTTTGATTTTGCTAAGCGTATGTTGTGGCAGTGGGAATTAAGTTTGAGTTAGTTATTCGTAGGGAGGTGAATATTGAATCTCAGCTTCTCAATTTCATACCTTTTTAGTTTTTGTAGCACAGCCACAGTAACCATAGTAGTTTGGAGAATTTAATTGGCATTTTAAGTATTTATTTGTTGTTTTATGTGTACTATTTCATTCTGTTTATGTGGACATTTGGTTGGTGTATGATGTTTGTTAGAGCGATGTATTATGTTGGGTGTTATAGTGCAAATTGTTGATTATAAGAATGGAAGCTGGTGGTGGGTGAGTTAGTGTTTCATGTTGCGTGAGTTGGCAGTACATTAGGAGTGTAAGTTTTAATTTCCTGGTATGGGCTCAAATTATGATCTGTGCACTGAAAAATAACTGGTGAATTTAGGGGGTTTGCAACTATTTTTTATTATTTTCTTAACTAACCATAATTTCACTTTAACTGTATGTTTTTCTATGCGTTAATATATAGGACACTCCAACCATGTAACATATAATCTATATGTAAATATGTATCTATAGTAGATAGATAGATAGATAAATAGATAAATAGTACATAGATAGATAGATAGATAGACAGACAGACAGACAGACAGACAGACAGACAGACAGACAGACAGACAGACAGACAGACAGACAGACAGATAGATAGATAGATAGATAGATAGATAGATAGATAGATAAGCAGGTATAAATTCTGTTTATTACCATTGTTGAGTGTGTAGAGGGGCCATGACTCATGAGGAGTGAAGTCTCATTTGAGTTATGATGGGTGAAGTCTCAAGTGAGTCATGATGCCCCTCTCCTCGCTCAACAATAGTAAGAAAATGAATATTATAGTCTGTACTTTTGCATGTATAGTTTATGCCACAGAATGTTTCCATGTGCACTTGTTTTAACAAAAGGCATTTCAATGAAATCAGGATGCAAGAGGTTAAATTAAAGAAGCATAGTAAAATCACACAGAAGAGATCTTATAAGTATTATGAGTTGTTTGCTTCTCTAAAGTAATTGTTGTATGCAATCTGTGACTGTCGGGTAGTAAAACATTTTTTGTCATGTCAATTTGTACTGTGGTAATCAAATCAAATTTTACATTCACACTGTAGTAATACGCACTTGAATGCACATTTATTAGTACAGTTCCAGTAGATAATGTATTGAGCCATATTTATTTTCACTACCACGGACCAAATATATCTGTATACAGATTTTTGAATTTGGAAGATGTACTTGCTTTTTGATAACCTGAATAGTCAGATTGGGCCCAGGAGGTGAGAGGGATGAATGCATGCCAGATTTTCAGGATATTAATAATGTAATTGAGTTTTATTTAGGTTTTGTTGTACACTCATTGGTCATATGCTGACATTCTATCAATTTGGTATGGATCCAGCTTCTTGGATCTATGCATGAAAAGTTTATTTGTTCAGTGGTTTTTAGCCATATCTTGAAAACAAACACATAAAAATAAACATTCAAGTGAAGGATCTATAAATTAAATGTTTTACAAATCCACTTTTACAATTCAAGCCATATTCTTCTTTTGGTGCAGGAATGTCCCCTAAGGGGTAAACAGACATATATCCCTGCCCTAAGTGCCCAACTACATGAGATACTAGAATCCTGATTTGTGTTTGGCTTTGAGGTCATAGCACACTAATGTGTTGTCAGAGGCCTAGGAGTGTCCAAGGTAAACCTAGGTCCAGAAACTGTTCTGTGACCTGCAGTGGTTGCCCAAGTGAGCCTTCATATTGGCACTGGACTACATTTGAAGCCTTGGATGCATCACATAAAGCTGTGGTGGCAGCACACTGTGTTGTGTCAATCAGCAGTATGACCAGACCTTTTTCGCTCTGTGTTAAAGACAGATAAGTCTACCGACTCCTCTCATTTAAAGTTCTGCTGTTATGTGAAACCCAGGACCTTGTGCTGGCATTCTATGTGCGTGTCAAGAGCCTGTATGTGCAGTGTGTGCAATACATGTTTGGTAGTAAGACTTTGTGTGTTGTGTTGGTCTGAGTATTGAGACAAGCAGGTTCAATTTTGGATGCCCCTGGTTTATTATATCGCAAGATGGAGGATGAGCATACCTTTCCCAGATAGTGGAAGTGTGTTGCAGGCATTCCTGTGTCCTAAGGATATAGAACCAGACACTGACGTGAAGAAGAATAGAGTCAATTTAAATGAGAACCTTGTTAGCAAAGAACTGCTGATTAGTACTTTCTGGGCACTTCCATTTGGTAGATGGTATGGGGTGTGGCTACAGTTTATATTGTTCAAGATGAGGAAGTTCTAGACAGGGCTTGCCCCCTTGCTGTCCATGATAACTGCTTCAGGAAGACTAATGACAGCCAGATGTGGAGATCTCACAATCCTTTGAGTCCTAGTTTAGGGTACTTTTATTTAGAGCAGTACCCATAAAGTTCTTTCTTTCATAAAAAAAGATAATGAATGGGCTGGACAGTGTGGTATTCTGTCTGTTAGATGATTGTTGAGTTCTGAGCTCTTATCCCCCAGACTATCTCACTGAGAAGCCTTATACTGCTCACCCTCGCCACCCTGAGACTCCAGTGCAGATAGGGTTGTACTTGGCTTATTTTGCAGAGCTATAATAATATGGACCCCAGGACACAAGTGGAAAATAACCTCTACCACAACGATTGGGAGCCCAACAGCTCCTGGCTGCTATTGGCCCCAATGGGATTTTAAATCTGCATTTATCAGACTACACAGAACTCTCTTAAATAAGACTCCATATAAGACTCATACCATAAAAGACGCTATTTATTAAATATTTACATATTCCAGACAGGATCTCAAAATGTTTCTCACAGTTATTGCCATCACCGTTTATCAGATGGACTTGAAATCTGCAGATATGTGATCTTTTGGCCAAGTTGTTGGCTTTGGGTTCAGGTGACCTGGCTTCTAATCCTGTATTTCCCACTTCGCCACACAGTGTGATCCTGGTGACATTAATTCCTTCCCATATGATGCAGTTAAGAGTTTTAGCACACCGATGAGCCCTTACAGCCATATCTACATTCTTGTTCTTTAAGCAGTACATATTTAACTGGAGTTTGCATTCACCAGTGGGATGACTTCCACTAATTTCCCAGTGATTATGCTTCAATTTATATTAGGATTAAAAGTGTGCCTAGGCTGCAGTGTCGTTTTACAATTATTTTTTGTTTTGTTTTTGTGTTGCATATTTATATAGCTCGACTCGAAGGTATTGGAGCGCTTTACATGAGCACCGTATTTACATTACACATTCAGGCACGGGGAGATTAAGTGATTTGCCCAGAATCCCAGGATGCGGACGCGACCTCGAGGCTCGAACCCTGGTTTCCAGCACCAAAATCAGCAGTTTAGCCGACGGACCACTTCCTCTCCCCAACTATACTATTCGTTTTTGTAAACAGTAGAACATTTTCCTGCTGAGTTATATTTTTTGGGGACGAAGAGTAGAGAGAGTTTGTGGAGCCATAAAATCTCCATGGTTAGGATTAATATAATTTAATATATACTTATTTTTGTCAAAACAATTAGAAATCTTATAAAATTGAATCAACAACAACAGGTAACATCCAGGATCTTCACCAGTAGTTCCTCTTTGAGGCAAACCTCAGAGAAGAGCCAGCCAGTATACTTCATGATCACATTGACAACACCGTGTTCTCAAGTTCTACATCCCCTATTACTACAGGACAGTAAGACCAAGTATATTCCCCAGTGAGACAGTAAACTGGATGTTAACGTGGTTTGAAAAGTAAAGAGCGGTTCATAACAGAATATTGCTAATAGGAGAATAGGGCCAGACTGGGAAAGCCAACCAGCCCTGGCAATTCTGCCAGACCGGGCCGGAAGGGGGAGGGGGGGAAAGGTGGCCCTAGGTACTAAGCAGCACTGCTTTCATTTTAGCACTGCTGCCGGTTTTGTTACAGGCGGCCGATACTGCAGCACTGCTGCAAAACCAGCCCCAGGTAACAAAACCATCCCTCACTGCTTGAAAACCTGTCCCCACCCGTCTGGCTCACCGGGAAAAACGCCCAGGGCCAGCTACGGCCTGTCCAGGCCTGTATGAGAACTGCTTTGAAATTTTTTGCATTAAAACTGCTACTACAGAAGTTGATATAGCCTAGATGTACGCATATCTGGTCACAAAATACAGGTTGCAAACAGCAACCTGTATCTTTTAAACCAGGAACAATTTTTAAGAATTGACCTATGTATTAACAGGTCGGTTCTTAAAAATCTGAATCATAGTGGCCTACTGGGGTGAGCGCCTTTTATGGAAGGGTGAGAGTTTTATTTCTGGATAATAGCTAATCTTGTTTATCCTCATCATTGCCCTGCCTGGGTTTTTTGCCATTGTAGAGCAAGGACGGGAAACTGATGTGTGTATTAGCGAGTGGAGATTTCGCTAAGGGGACATTCAGTCAAAGCCTAATTGCGGCCTCTAGCGATTAACAAGCAACCTATCTCCTGAGGCGGAAGCCGGGAGTGCGAATTTGCGCTATTTTTAAAAACAAAATCTATTGTCACTTAACTTTGTGTTTTTAAACTCACCACGCTTGCAAAGCATTTCCGCGCACTTGCTCGGCCCTGATCGGGCCGCGCAGCAGACTCTAGCGCTGCCGCGAAGCCTGACCTGAACACTCCTCCTGACGCCATTACCGGCGAGGACAGAGGCCACGCCCCTTTTTCAGGCCACGCCCACTGCCGCTGGTACAAAAGACGCTGATTACAAGCGCCATAACCACAAGTAACCTATCTCCTGAGGCGGAAGCCGGGAGTGCGAATTTGCGCTATTTTTAAAACAAAATCTATTGTCACTTAACTTTGTGTTTTTAAACTCACCACGCTTGCAAAGCATTTCCGCACACTTGCTCGCCCCTGATCGGCCCGCGCAGCGGACTCTAGCGCTACCGCGAAGCCTGACCTGAACACTCCTCCTGACGCCATTACCGGCCCCTTCCTTCTGCACAAACCATGTGCATCTGCCGGAAGCGCAGCGGACGAGCGCAGCGGGAGCGCCGTCTGCGCGCCGAAGGCGCGCCTAAGGCAAGCCCGTCTGCGCCCGTCCCAGGACCCCTGCTTCGGCCACACCTTCTCCCCTGAGATATACCCAGGAAACCCTCCTCAAACTCAGGGGCTCTCCCTCCGCTCGCTGTCGCAGCATTATCTCCCTAAAGGATGGACATTCCTGCTGCGCAAACTGTCCATATAGGCTCACTCCACGACTCCCCCTGAAACCACGCTGGCTCAATATGGCTCTACTCAATTGCAGATCCCTCCCGAAACACCAAGCAGAAATCAACATGCTCCTGCAGGATTCTGAGATCGAGATCCTCTTTCTCACCGAAACTTGGATCAACCCCAACTCTGACCCAGACATAATCCAAACACTCCCCCCGGGCTACCTTATCAAACACCAGGACAGACCCTCCGGGACTGGAGGTGGGATAGCAATCCTCTACCGTGATCACCTGGCTTGCTATTTTAAGGACAGCCCAATTCAGGACTGTGAAAATGCCCAGTTCTCTATCCACTTGCCACCATCCACAACCCTCTCGGGGATATTAGTCTACCGTCCCCCAGGACAGCAACGACTTTTCTGCAACTCCCTTGTGGAATCCATCTCCTCTCTTGCTTGCCTGACCCCTAACTTTACGGTCTTAGGAGACCTAAATCTCCATTTCGACGACCTAACAAACAAAACAGCCGTTGACCTTAAAGAAGACCTAGCCTCCCTTAATCTCCACTTGAAAAGCAACCAGCCTACCCATTCTAAGGGCCACCTGTTGGACCCTATATTCACTAACCTCACGAGACTAGTCATGAATACCCCCATACCTGTCCCCTGGTCAGACCATTTCTTAATCCCCTTTAAGCTTCAACGTTCGGCTGAAGCACCGGAGAGACCTCCTCCCCAAGCACCATCCCGCCCGTGGCAAAAACTGGATACGGCCTCTTGGGCCCAAGCACTTGCCTCTACCTCACCAGTGCTGGACCCAGACCCCTCCAGAGCAGACGTTCAACTACGCGGCTGGATCGATCAATCCCTTGATGCTATCCTTCCCGTCAAACCCCTCCCCAGTAAGAAGAAAACCCCCAAAATCTCCGTGGTTCACCCAAGAACTACGCCAACTCAGGAAAAAGTGCAAAAAGCTTGAGCGCCTTTGGAGAAAGGACTGGGCGACTGAAAGCAAAAACGAATACAGGTCCGCCATGAAGCACTACAAAACCTGTATAAAAAACACCCAGGCAACCTTCTTCGAGAAAAAATATTAGCTGCAGCTAACTCTGCCAAAGAAACCTATCGCATTGTTCGCCTTCTCACTAAAAGCCCAGACCCTTTGCCCACACCAGACCAATCGGGCACCAGATGCAACCAGCTAGCTGAGTTCTTTGCAACAAAAATTAATAATATCCTCAAATCCCTCCCATCTCCCATTACCTCCCAACTCCCCGCTACCCCCCCCCCCTTATGCAGAGGCTCCACGCCTCCAAACATTTTCCCAGGTCACCACAGAACTTTTCCTGACCACTTAACAATCCGTGAAGAGCAGGCTCCATCAGATCCAGCTCCTATGAGCAAATTAAAACTGGTCGCCGCCACTGTCGCCCCTCCACTCACCCACCTGATTAACGCTTCCCTAGCACTAGGCATTGTTCCAGCCAACTGGAAGAAAGCTACAGTCAGGGCACTTCTTAAAAAGCCCCACCTCGATCCAACGGACCTATCCAACTTTAGACCCATTTCTCTCCTCCCGGCCATCAGCAAAGTGGCCGAGCGAATTGTCAACCACCAAGTATCCCTCTTCTTGGAAACCAACAATCTCCTGCGCCAATCCCAGACAGGGTTTAGACCTGGACAAGGAACAGACACCGCACTACTAGCCGTGGTCGAGGAGGCAAGAACCATCATGGACGCAGGAGGATCAGTGGCAGTGATCCTCCTCGATCTGAGTGCCGCCTTCGACACGGTGGATCATGCCATCCTCATCCACCGGCTCAGCTTGGTAGGAGTTTCAGGCACCGCCCTGTCCTGGATCAAATCCTTCCTTGAAGGCAGAACCTTTCAGGTGTCCGATGGCACAGTTATGTCCAGAGCTCTTCCTCTCCAGTGTGGGGTCCCCCAGGGCTCCTCCCTGAGCCCCACACTTTTTAACGTCTACATGTCCTCCCTAGAGGACATTATAGCCCCATTCGGCATAAAAACAGTCATGTATGCCGATGACACCCAACTGGTGGTGTCCTTAAACCAGTCGAGTAAAAGCCTGGACAACCTGGCAGCTTGTCTTGAGAACATCTTCCACTGGATGTGCGAATCACGCCTGAAATTAAATGGAGAGAAATCCGAGTTCTCCAGTATTGGGGTGTCTTTCATAGATTCACATGCTTGAATATTCCCCGTCGTCGGAGTGGGAGTCCCACGGTAAATAATATAGCAATATATACAGCCATAATATATATATATATATACATATACATAAGTAATCATATAAAACAGAGATATAAGTAAGTAATAACATCAAAAAATGTCCCTATATGAAATTTCCATAGAGATACATGGAAAGAGAAAAAAAGACATTCGTAGTCTATCTCTGTCATTATGTTAGTCCAAACTACGGCCAATCAGGCGCCAGCTCCTCTCTAGAACCTTCTCCTCAGAGCTTCTCACCTTAGATTTTCTACCGCACGTCGTGTGACAGGGAGTCTCCCTGAGCTCTGCTCAGTTTTTTCAGTCAGAATGTCTTCCAGTAAGAAATCTTTGTTTAGACCATGTTCTTCATGTGGAAAGCTGTGTCTATTTTCTGAGGACCCACACAGTAAGTGTATTTACTGTTTGTACCCAGACCATGAGGTGGCAAAATGTAAATTTTTTTAGAACCTTTTCTACAAAGACTTTAAAGGATAGAGAAGGCCGCCTATTAATATGGCTACAGAGACTGAAGGATAAGGATAACCCAGTTTCTGATGTGGAAAGTCTGTATTCTGGCCGTTCTCAACCAGCCTCTAAGCGCAGTAGTGTGCAGGAGTTACCATCTCCTTTCCTCAAGAAAAAGAAGCTTTCTTTGACTCTGACAGCTACCACTTCTGCTGTCTCACCTACTGTTTTGTCGCCTAAGAGACACAGTTCTCAGGCTGAAGAGGCGTCTACTTCACAGTCCTCAGGAAAAAGACTGTCCGCCTCGTCGACGATGCTGCCGACGACGAGATCGGCGATATCAGGCTCGTCGACGGTGACTATGACGACGACATCAGCTGCTTCGTCGTCGACGAGCGTTCTGTCGACGTTATCCTCGTCGACGGGGACCATCAGTAGTACAAGGGCGGTGACTTCAATTTTGCCCATTACATCGTCGACGGCGAAAAAGGTAAAGGTACCGTCGATGCTACCTGTGTCGTCGACGAAGGCGTCGTCGAACTCGTTGACGCCCACTCCGTCGTCGAAGAAGAAAAAGATCCCGTCGACGGGATCGTCGACGGTGGCTTCGTCGACCAAGACCTCGTCGACGACAACTCCGTCGACGGCGGCTCCGTCGACGACGATGACTCCGTCGACGGCGGCTCCGTCGACGACGATTCCAACGACGATTACGTCGACGGCGGCTCCGTCGACGTCGATTTCCAAGGCACAAGGTTCACCGACGCCTATTCCGTCGACAATCGTTCCATTTGCGACAGCTCCGTCGACGAGGCCTTCTCCGAAGACATCCACAGTGTCTACCATACAGCAGTCGACGGCAGGTTCTTTTATAAGGATAAAGTTGAAAAAAGTATAGTCTGCCCAAGAGTCAAGGAGAGAACAGCTACCTCACGAATCTTTAGCGTCGCTTTCATCAGAGGCGCAGCCTCTATCACCTTTATTTGCTACGGATTCTGATCAGGAGTCCGAGGGTCTGCCGGAGTCCTTTGGAACGGCGCAAAGCCCATCCGACCTCATAATTAAATGCCAGGACAGCAGTGAGGATGAAGATCCAGTGTACATACAACCAACGGCGACTCTTCCTTTGTCGCTTATAACTAATCTCCAACGCATGTTGGATGACTATAATCAACGCTTTCCGCTACCTCCACAAGGTTCTGAGGTCCCGTCAACTCCTGTGGTTCCAACTATACCACCGATACCAATAGAGAATCCTTTACCTCTGCTGCCGTCTGCACCACCAAGGCAGGTCCCAGAGAGGTTGTTGCCTCAATATCAGCCTCCGCAGGAAGAAACAGAAGAGGGTGAACTCCCAAATGATGATGGGGATGTGGATGACGATGACGATGATGTGGCGGAGTGGGACAATTACCAAGTACAGACACCATCCCCCTCTCAGATAGTCACAGGGGATTCACCTCCAGTGGACATAGCGAATTTCCATCAATTAATGGAGAGGGCGGCGCAACGTTTTAAATTAACGACTGAGCGCAGAGAGGAAGATTGTTTCCTCTATGATTTCAAAAGTCAGCCGTTTAAACAGACTCATGCTATTCCTATTGTGGAACTTAAGGCAAGAAGTTGATGCAAACACCGAATACCTTGCCGGCACAGGTGCCTCGATTAGAGAAGAAATATAAGGCACCAATGGGAACCCCAGCATGCCTTACAGGACAGGCTAAACCTGAATCAGTCGTTACGCAGGCAGCGCAACGTAAGGCAAAGAATCCGACGTCGACTGTCACCGCACCACCGGACCGTGACGGACGTCGAATGGATGCCATAGGGCGTAAGTTCTCTTCAATGGCCTCTACTGTGGTAACAGCAGCTAATGCCTTGGCCATATTGGGTCGCTATGAACGACAGGTGTGGGCTGACATTTCAGATGTACTGCAACAGTTACCGGAGCCATCTAAGGTGGAAGCAATGAAGTTGCTTCAAGAAGGAGAAGCAGCATCGACGGAGATAATTGATTGTGCAGTAGACATCGCCTGCACGGGATTCCGTCAGCTTGCCGGAGCGGCTGTTCTGCGCAGGCAAGGATGGTTAAGATCGACATCCTTTCCACAGGAAGTACAATCCATGATTCTTAACATGGCTTATGACGGCGAAGCGTTGTTTGGAACTCACGTTGATGAGACACTTCAATCCATAAAGAAGGACACTGAGACAGCTAGATCTTTAGGAAACCTTCAATTTCAAAGGCAGAATTTTCGTGGTGCACGCGGACGCGGCACCTCCTCCTCCAACTTTCGAAGGGGTAATAATCAATACAGACCCTATAATCAAGGATCCAACCGATATTCCAATACCCAGCAACAGCAATCTTCACGACAGCAGGCCTCTAAGTCGTATAGAGGGAAATCCTCATACAGAGGAAACGCATCTAAGAGACAGTGACTCTTTCCGGACATGCATGGTTGGAGGTCGAATCTCTCTGTTCTTTTCTCAATGGTCCTCCATCACAATGGACCGTTGGGTTTTGGACATTGTGAAGAAAGGACACGCCTTAGAATTCACCAAATTCCCTCCTTCCACACCACCCTCCGGACCACCACCTGCTCACATGAAAGAACTTTTACATCAAGTTCGACTTCTACAGCAGAAGGGAGCTGTAGAAAGGGTGCCCATATCGCAAAGGGGAAAGGGTTTTTATTCCCGATTCTTTCTGATCACAAAGAAGAACGGGGAGTGGAGGCCCATCCTCGATTTAAGGGCACTAAACAAATACCTAAAGAGCCAATCCTTTCGTATGATGACGCTAGTAGACATCTTGCGTCTACTCTCGCAGGAAGATTTCATGGCAACTATAGATCTCCAGGATGCCTATTTTCATATTCCGATATTACAAAGGCATCGAAGGTTCCTGCGTTTTCGAGTGGGTCAACACGATTACCAATTCAAGGTGTTACCGTTTGGTCTGCACTCGGCCCCTCGGGTGTTCACGAAGGTACTAGCTCCAGTGATAGCGTTTCTGCGACTTCAGGGAGTGCAGATTTTTCCATATCTGGACGATTTTCTCCTAAAATCCCAGTCAAGCACTCACCTAGAACAACACATACTTCTGTGCCAGAACGTGTTTCGCTCACTAGGTCTGTCAATAAATGCAGTAAAATCCCAACCTCATCCTGCTCAACAAAGGGATTTTCTGGGAGCAACTCTGGAAACGGTATCAGCAAGAGCGTTTCTTTCCCAAGAGCGTCTGCAAAAGATACTACGGCTGGTGGTGTTAATCAGGTCAAAAGAGTCAGTTTCTGTGAGATTGTTAAAATCGTTTCTGGGGATGGCGTCATCCTCCATTGCCTTAGTTCCTCATTGCAGGCTGAGAACACGTCCTATTCAGGAAGCACTGGATGTTCAGTGGCGTCAAGTCACGGGTTCTTTCCACGACATGGTACGTGTCACAGATCAAATGAGGTCAGCGCTCGCATGGTGGACAAATCCAGCCAACCTCACAGAAGGCATGTCTTTTCTGTCGGTGCCGGCGGACAGGACAATCACGACAGACGCCTCATTAGAGGGATGGGGTGCACATTTGGAAGATCTCTCCGTAAAAGGAAGATGGTCAGCACATCAAAGAACTTGGCACATCAACAGGTTGGAGTTGATGGCAATTTATCTTGCTCTAAAGTCATTTCTGCCCTTGATCCAGGGAGAATCAGTGCTAATACAAACAGACAACACAACCTGTATGCACTATGTCAACAAACAAGGCGGAACAAAATCCCCAAGTCTGTCCAGGTTAGCTCAAAGAATTTGGGACTGGTCTCTCAGTCATCAAATCATGATTACAGCAGTACATCTACCAGGAGTAGCCAATATCCTAGCGGATTCCCTAAGCAGGTCCTCCTCGTCGACCCACGAGTGGGAATTACACCAACCCACTCTAGAGAGGATATTCCAAATATGGGGTCGTCCGCAACTGGATCTTTTTGCTACGCCGGAGAACCGGAAATGCCGGAATTATGCAAGCTGGCATCCCCACAAGGGCTCGCAGGGGAATGCCCTTTTGATAAACTGGTGCAATCTATTTGCGTACGCCTTTCCTCCAATTCCCCTCATACCTCGGGTCCTTTGGAAAATGAAGAGACAACCTTGCCACCTGATTCTAATAGCCCCACGCTGGCCCCAACAACCGTGGTTCTCAGAAATGCTTCTGATGTCCCAATGTCAACCAATCCTCCTGCAACATCGGACAGATCTGCTCACGATGAGCGAAGGGAGAATTTGTCATCCAAATCCCTCCTCACTGAGCTTATCGGCCTGGAACCTGAACACCATGAGTTCGCCCATCTAGACATCCCGCAGGATTGTAGGGATATTTTGGCCCAAGCAAGAGCACCCTCTACAATCAGGACGTACAAGTTCAAATGGAAAAGATTCTGCCACTGGTGTGCTGCTAACGGAGTCCACCCGATACACTCCACGGCGCACCAATTACTACCTTTCTTCTTGCACCTAGCTAATTCTGGTTTGTCTCATGCAACCCTACGGGTTTTCTTGGCAGCAATTTCCCGTTTTCGGCAGGATGGATCAAATTCCCTTTGTTCCTCAAGAATTATCCGCCAATTTTTTAAGGGTTTGTTTCGGAAATTCCCGCCAATTCGACGCCCTCCTCCGTTGTGGCATCTTAACGTTGTGTTGGCGCAGTTGATGAGACCTCCGTTCGAGCCCATTCACAAGGCCGACTTAAAATATCTAACTTGGAAGGTCGCACTACTTCTGGCATTAACGTCTTCACGTCGTGTCAGTGACATTCATGCTTTTACCGTCAAACCTCCGTTCCTGCAGTTCAAACCGGATGCTGTAGTGTTACGCACCAATCCATCATTCCTACCCAAGGTGCCTACTGATTTTCATATTAATGAACCAGTAATATTAAAGACCTTCTTTGCCAACCCTCAGACACCTGCAGAGCAAAGATTGCACTCTTTGGACGTGAAGCGATGCCTAAAATTCTACATCAGTAGGACAAGTTCGTTTCGAAAATCCGATCAACTTTTTATAGCATATGGACGTTGTCATAAGGGACGTCAGGTTACTAAGCCGACCATTGCACGATGGATTTCGGCAGCTATTGCTTTCTGCCACCAAAAGGCAAACAAACCCCTACAGTCTTCAGTGAGAGCGCACTCCACTAGGGCAGTATCATCATCGACTGCCTTATTTGCTGGAGTACCTTTGCAACACATCTGCAGAGCAGCTACGTGGTCGACCAGACACACGTTTACTAAGCACTACTGCTTGGCAACTTTAAGCGAAGAGGACGCTGCAGTAGGACAGGCAGTGCTACGCAATCTTTTTAAATAAGGTGAGCCTCTTCCTCCCGCCTCCATATTGTTTCCAGTTATAATTGACATATGATGCATTTATACAATTACAGTTGTTCAGTACTGTCATATGCATGAGAAGATTGATTGTCATTATAATTTCAAGGCTCTGTGATCATGGAAACAATGATGATTGTTACTGCTAGCTATTCTATATTCAAGCATGTGAATCTATGAAAGACACCCCAATACTGGAGAAGAACAATTGTTACTTACCTGTAAACAGGTGGTTCTCCAGTATTGGTGTCTTTCATAGATTCACATGCGACCCTCCCTCCTCCCTTCAGAGGCTCTCTTCTCCTCATACACTCTAAGGTCACTTTGGTGCTACGAAAATCTGAGGTGAGAAGCTCTGAGGAGAAGGTTCTAGAGAGGAGCTGGCGCCTGATTGGCCGTAGTTTGGACTAACATAATGACAGAGATAGACTACGAATGTCTTTTTTTCTCTTTCCATGTATCTCTATGGAAATTTCATATAGGGACATTTTTTGATGTTATTACTTACTTATATCTCTGTTTTATATGATTACTTATGTATATGTATATATATATATATATTATGGCTGTATATATTGCTATATTATTTACCGTGGGACTCCCACTCCGACGACGGGGAATATTCAAGCATGTGAATCTATGAAAGACACCAATACTGGAGAACCACCTGTTTACAGATAAGTAACAATTGTTCATCCTCCTCCTGGGAAACCCACGCAAACTCCCTCCTTCCCTCTCTTGGCCACTCTGCATGGGATCACCTCCCACCCCCAAATCAGAGGTCAAGAGCCTTGGTATCTGGTTGGACCAAGAGCTCAACTTTAAAGCCCAGGCCAGAAAAACCACAGGCATCTGCTTCGGTCTCATTCAAACAGCGTGGAAGATCCTCCACTTGATCCTCTTCCAGTCCAGGAAATTGCTCATGCAAGGGCTGGTGAACTCCAGACTAGATTACGGAAACACCCTTTATCTAGGGGCCCCTGCATCGGTCATTAACAGACTGCAATACGCCCAAAACGTGGCTGCCAGACTCCTAACCGGGACCACATCCAGATGCTCCGCCAAACCGGCCCTCAAAAGCCTACACTGGCTCTCGATTAAGGAAAGGATCACCTTTAAGACCCTTTGCATTTCACACAAAATAATACAAGGCAGAGGCCCGCCGATCCTGAGATCCCTCGTCAAACCCCATCAGTCTAACACACAACTCAGATCAGACTCCCTCTCCCTGGCCAGCGTCCCCAGAATAAAAAAGGCCCGCTCTGGGGGGCGATTGTTCTCCTACAATGCTCCAAAACTGTGGAACTCCCTTCCACTTTCCATCCAAAGAGAACACAACCTACTTGCCTTCCGTAGGCAACTAAAAACATGGCTCTTCCCATAATTCTTCACCTCCTCTTCCCCCCCCTCCGGAACAATAGGTCGACTGACAGCGCTGGGACGCCCCAGGGTAGCTACGCGCTTTATAAATCCGTATTCAAATTCATTCATTCAAAATTCAAACAGATGTTATTTCTGCTTACTTCTATTCTACACCCTCTATCTAAAGATCTGCCATTAATTATGACTTAGATAGTTAACAGCCAATAATCCATTCATAAGTGTTTAATAACGTTTCACTACACAGTCAATACACTATGAGATTTTACTTTGTAAATTTATAATATTTCACATACTTATAGAGGTACCACTCACGTAGATAATCAATCCCCCCAGGTCACCATTTTCTTAGAAACCATGCACCCAATTGTGACAAGCCAGCACAATCGAAGGGGAGGAGGCTTTGGTACCTACGTTGATAAACCCTAACCACATAGACCTTTGAACAACAGGATGAAAAGTTGAGTAGAAATGAGAGGTTGGAAATGGGTACCAGTTTACTGATGACTGATGGAAAAGGGAATAAAATACACTTATGGACAGAAAGAACATATAACACACACACTCTTCAGTACCTGGATAATATCACTGAGCACCTGGCTGTCATAGTTGCACAGGTACTGGAGGTGGTAGCGTTGGATCACCCACGCGTGTTTGCGAAGAAGACTTTTCATCTCTTCCATGAGGAATATCAGTTCTGCTATTTTGCTGTAGAGAAAGATTAGAATTTTAAATGTATTTATCACTTCACGAGTCATTTATATAAAACCTGCTGCCGGCATTATTGAACAAAACACAAACAAGTAATTAGTACGGTTACATAAAGAGGTGCTGTAAATATGACAGATGGATATAGGCAAACACCTCCTGTGATGATCACAAATCACTGCCACGCAGAGACTCTGCTAAAGAAGCATTTGTAAATAGACACCTCTCAACATGGCACATAATGTTCTTAAATGAAAAGTCGCACCTTCATTTAATGAAGTGCTACTAAGGAAATGCCCAGATATAAGCAGATTAGTATAACTACATTAACATTTTGCAGTGACAGATCAGTTGTTATATGACTATTTATCAATGAATTTCAGTCGGGCATATGAATCTGAGCCAAAAAGTTGCCTGTGACGCAAGGCCTTATGGTTGATTGACCTCCATTAGTCCAAATGGACCTCAAATACAAAGGTATATGAGCATCGCAAACAGAAGCTGCTATCTGTACACACAGTTCTCAAGTAGAAGGGAACCTAAGGAACGCAACGCCGTGCAACTGAGGAACTATATACCCAGAAACACGGTGTGGCCATGCTAATATCAAACGTATTTGCAAGAAAGGAACTTTTCATACTCTGAAGAGGACAAAACCTTCTAGTTGAAAACAAGTATTGAGATTGAGCCTAGCTGAGAATAAACCAGTTTCATCTCACTAAATATGGCAATTGTATTTCATTTTAGCAAATTTGAAAAACACAGCTAACAAAAAAGGAAGATTCAATGTTTTTATAATGCCACAAAATAATGTATATGTCCAGTATTGCCCATAACAGATATAACAATTCAATCTAGTCATTGCTGAGAATAACATTCTTCACACATGTCCAATCTATAATGGGAATACCCAATCCTTCCTTGAGACTCATTAATACTGTTCCTCTTATGTGAATTTAGTGGTCAATACTCATTGTGAATTACAGATTCATCTGGCTTTCAATGTTTGACAGAAAAGAAGGCAACTGCATTTTAATAAGCTACTTTACTCAAACAGCATGTTAAAATATGCAGTGGTATGTCTCGGAGTGTGAGAGGCGGAGCTTTTTAATCAACCTTTGCACATGTCATTGAGCATATCTCGACCTGGTTTTCAAAGATTTTTCTTTTTTTTTTTTACCAATCCTGATCCTACTCTATGCCAGATTAAGATGTAGGATTCGGGTGGACATTTTATTCTGAGTCTTGTAGAGTACTATGTCTACATCCGTCCATGGCAACCTTAGTTATCTCCTGTTTTTTTTCTAATGCGAATAGTTTCCTTGATGTTGCACAATCCAGTTTTATTCTCACTGCTCCAGTATGTAGCTACTTTCATTTGTTTTGGGCTTTTATTAATTTACAGTGGATGTAGTCTAATATAGAAATGACCATCCATCCCTTCTAATGTCTGGCACTTAAAAACATCTTCTCTGGAAATCTCCTCATGTAAGTAACTTGAAATTTCTGTAACAAGTTGAGGTCTCAGGCAAAGAATATCACTGGAGGCATATTGGAAGGAAACCTTTCTTATCTACCAGTGAAAACATTTTAATAATTAGGTGTTACAGGTTATTAGAAGTAGGAGTTCACACTCTACTAAATACCATATTTCTGTTTGTGCTGGTGCTCTCATTTTATACTGAAAACTTAACCTCATATCATGAAAGCAGATTGTATACTGGACAGAAACAGAACCTTCGGTTCATTTCATAATAAAAACCCACCTCATTCCACATACTACATTTTGTGCACCCCAGGTTTGAGGATTGGTTCCTATTACTTGCATTCCTGGACCTGGTGTTCAATCTGAGATTAATCCGCAACAAGCCAA
Organism: Triturus cristatus; assembly: GCF_964204655.1. Classification (NCBI taxonomy): domain Eukaryota; kingdom Metazoa; phylum Chordata; class Amphibia; order Caudata; family Salamandridae; genus Triturus; species Triturus cristatus. The sequence continues at coordinate 1,268,986,233 of NC_140585.1, read as the reverse complement.
ATCCTTCAAACACATCTTTCCTTCATTAGAGCCAGAAACGTAATGAGAGGGAAAAATAGAAGCTTAATGTTTTCCAAACTTTCAGATCAGAATCTCTATGGTTGTCTTCTGAATGGATCTGCAGAGCTGAGGTCTCACTCTAACGGTACAAAGATTGCTATCCACTGAAAGTATATTTTTTGTTCCTCATGGAAAAGCCAATGTATTTGACTTTTGCATCCACAAATGCAACATGTTCTTTAACTACTGTCATGCATGATAACTGACAAGAGTCCTGGAGCAAGAGGTACAGGCTATTCAGTATCAAATGGTATTATTTTATCGTTCTTCAACTCCTCCGTCACAGTTTAAGTATTGTGTTGACTTCAAGAGAGGTATTTCAACAAGATCCCATTCCAAACACTATCTTCAGAAGAACTAGACAGACGCCTGTCCCCAGAAACATTTATGTCGGCTTCCTGCCCTCACAACATTTAAAGCCATACCATCTTCCTCTACTTGCTCCCTTTGCCTCACAACCAATCATCACCCTTCCATTAGAATTTCTGTGATGGTAAACGGCCAGAACCTCACATTCTCCGCCCAACAACCAATCTGATCCCTCTTGGTAGATTCCAACCATTTAGACTCTTCAACACATACAGCCGCTAAGCACACCAAAAAAGAGTAGAGCTCGATAAGAACAGCCGCTTGAGATGACCATCTTGCACCCTTTACATTTCAGTCAATCAAGGACGTCCATTTTGAATTCCGGTTCTTCTGCTTCACCTTATCAGGTCTCACATGGTTTCCAAGTCTAGTCTCATTGGTATTTGGCAGACACAAAAAAGGTTATGGTAATCAAGTTTGGTAATGTTAGGGGCCACAAGATGCCAAGGACAAGACACAATGCCTAATGCTACACAAATCAGCTGTTATCATGTGCCTGATTCCACCATCTCGACACACAGTTGTTATACACCTGCAAACACAGAACACACACAGGACAACTGTATATCCAATACTAGTGAGCTAAAACACATCCAACGTATCACCAAACACGACCACCCCTACGCCCCCACTTTCACCAAATCTTGCATCACATGCTCTTTAAAACCCTATACAGTACAACATGCAACAGACACAGCAGATACCATGTCCACACAGAAACTAGATGCAATCTTGGCCCCACGCTCCAAACACATTATGGTTAATATAGCACACAAACCGCACATTTACCACACTTCTAAACCCAGTGGAGTCCATCAACAAGCCCTCATATCGCTGCTCATTTAAGGAACACTTGACGCTTACGTCCATGATGCTCCTCACCTGCCCCTTCCCACTACCAGCATACAGACAGTAATCTTACTGATCTACCATTGGAAACAGTAACACTGTCATCTGTAACATTGTAAAACTCATACTCATAGCGTCTGGCATTCATTGCAATACCACCTTCTTTTGGGATTGTAAAGTTTGTTTAGATGCTTCTAACTTGGCCTTTTGGAAACTGTAATCGTCAAACAGTTTGCTAAATGTTCAAAATGCTCACTCCTTCAGACGTTGGGGATTTCCTTTCCGCCTTAAAATCACAATATATGAACATGAAATAATTCCTTTCACTGTTGTGAAATAGCTTCTGTGAGGAAGAAATCTGATCAACTTAAATAATATGTCATTCTCTTTAGGCATCTTTCCCTGAAAACTAAAATCTGGATACTCATTCAGGTCGACTTAGGTGCTGATCTTAAGAGGGCTGCAAATTGTACATCCAGTAAATATCGATTGCGTGGGGTTCTGTATTCCCTGCCAGTGGGATATGCATTCTCGTCTGATTTTAATGCCTGTGATTGGGGAATAACAAGTTAGTAGTGCATGTTATTTCAGAATCCAAGGTGAAGAAACAGTACGTGGGAGCTATGTACCTGCACAATTTGTGCTAGATTTTACCTTGTGCAAATCATGCAGGCAAAACCACCCACAGTGTACATTTGCAAATGGTTTACAACCCAGTTTATTTGCAAGTGAGACTTTCCACCCAAATCGGGATTTGATCCCTTCTCATAATGAGAGCATTGCATGGAAATACTATCAAAAATGAAGTTCCCATCAAACTACAAAACTAAATCAGAGAATAATCCATCCTCAACAATTGCCAGTAAGGCTTCAGACCATGCTGTAGCACAGAGCCAACAACTATCCATGCCGTAGATGATACCCTTCTCTTGACAGATAATATTGTCCTTGCTTTCTAGTCCTCCTTGAGTCCTCAGTGGCAGTGAACATCATGTACCATCAGGTCATATTTTGAGTGCACATATGATTCACTAATATCCAATTGATACAAATATGTATAGATCAGAACTTCCAGACTACTGCTACCAGTAATCCAAGGCATCCCTAATCTTGCTTCTCATTATCAAGAAGGAGCCCTAAGAGTCCATATGGTTGGCTGCACAATCAAGATTCATCAGTATGCCATGAACACCCAATCCACTAATAAGCTCTTCAGCCACACACATCGACCGACTCAAATATGCCTCATCTTATTGAGTTCTGTATGTCCAACGAAAACATCAAATTGAACTCTTCCAAGCCCAAATTTATATTCATCATCAATAAATTTATACATAACCAAGTATATGGTTGGGCTCGGTAAATAAAAATATCTAGGCTTTATCATCACTAGTGAACCCTCCTTCAAAATACACACCTTCAAGAAAACACAAACTGCTTGGTATCAGCTATACAAAATCAGTTTTGCCAAAACCCAGATGGCGACAATACCAAGCTACTTTGCCTTTCTGCAATCCACCCCTTCCCAATTCAGTATGTCCTGCAAGCAGTCGTTTGTTCACCGAAAGAATAAAGGAATACAAATACAGATCCAACCATGTGAGAACTGCATTGGCTGCCTATGCATTCTCTTATCATCTTCTAAAATTGCTGCAGATAAAATATTTATGATCAACACCACACACTTTCAGGTGGAAACCTCACCATCTAAGGAGGTCGGCTCAACACACAATTATATGAAATTAACAGAATAGAAGGGACGTAAGAAGGTACAAAACAAGCCTTCCTCCATTATCTATCCAGGCTATGATACAATATTGAAAACTGACCTCTGAAAGAGGCACCTCATCAGCCACTGATAAGAAAGCCTCTGATCACCCTTTTCTCAAGGCTAAACTATAAACAGTGCTCCGTTGCTTCCCAGGTTTGTCTACTCTTAACATACATTGTACATAATTATGAAGGTCTTCATACCAGAACACTAATTCATGTGAATTAGAGGATCCTGGATTTTCTTTCTGTGGTGGAAAGGCTTGTCATTTTCACTTTTTCAAGTTTCTTGCACTGCCTAATCATTTTTCCAGCAAGCATCAGTAATTCTATGGAGTGAATTACATCTGATTACAAATTAATGGGAATTAACATGTTTCTGTACCAATTCCTGCGTTTTTTTCTCATTTGTGCTGGAATTTCCCCGAACTTGTAACCTTTGAGCTTACAAAGTGTTTGATTGAAAACCTCTGGACTCACAATGTTCCTGTGGATCTGGTAATGCAGTGGGGCTGGGAATTGCCGTTAATTGCACCATCATCATTACAGTCCCACTTGCAAGTGGCCACTACTTCTATCTGTCACATCAATACTCACCTTTAAAACGAAAATGACAATAACATATATCCATGTATTACAGAGGAGACCTGATGTCAAAATACCTGCTGCAACCGCTTGCGGACAGTATCAAAAGTGGCTTCCTCGATTATTGCATACAACATTAAAGATATGACTAGTGTTTTAAGTCCCCTTTTATCAGAAATACTGAATATTAAATTGAAAGGAACATTTATTGTAAAATGTACATAAACTGCACTCCTGGAGTACAACTCAATGTCCTCTGACTTCTGTAAACCCCCACCTAATCATTACTGGAACCCGGGGACCCCCAGTGAATTATTTTTGGAATCTGGCGACAGCAGCCTAAGCATTTTTGATGATTTGAACCACATACTCGTATATAAAATATGCAGAAACAATCATTCATCATTTTTTTTATTACATTCACAAACAAATATACAAAAAAAAATGTTGATAATTGGAAGGTTGGAGTTTTTCTGAAATGCAGTTGAGGCCACCCATCAACCAAAACATAGTATGTTTGATGCACTTACACTGCTCCCACAAATCATTCTGGAGATACTAACTCAATTTTTAGCATCCAATTTCAAATTCCTAAAACATTAATAGAATGAGTTAAAATTTTCAATTTTACATTTTGCTTCTTTATTTATATACACTTTATTAATCTGTTAATATTATTTATTTTTCTAAGCAATCACAAACTCCCTGAGTAGGCTTTGTAGACCTCCAAGGGTCCCTGGATGACAGGTTGAGAACTACTGCCCTATGACATATTGTGAAAGTGACTTAAATTAACTGGTTTTATATTTGTTTTGCAACTAATTTACAGCTGCATATTAGCGTGCGTATTTCACAGATCAACTCACATACTTACTTTATATGTCTGTAATCCAAAATGTACTGGGAATATTTACTCGAAAAATCTAAAAACAAAAAAATTGGGACCAAGAGAGTCCCTTAGGGATTGGCGAAAGCCGGACGCCCACTACAAATCAGCTCACCGATTGCATGCTTCCACTAGGTCATTTCAAGGAGGGGCAGCTGCTTGGTTTATGCCAGCAGAGCCTCCGCAGACTCAATCTTTTATCTGGAAACTTTTAGCCGGCAGCCCATCTGCCACAGAGCTCTCAGCTTTAGAGGATTTGAAATCCCACCATTTTATTTCCTGCTCTTGACGGGCATATAAACCACGGCTGTCAGGAACAGGAAAAATGAATATCCCATGTGTTGGAAGAACACTTTCAGCGCGTCAAGGTTATAAAATTTTTGTTCTGTGAAACAATGTTGTTTTAGGGGTGAATTTCCTCAAAACCAAAAATGTCAGCAAGCCAGGATTACGTTTTTGCTGACAGTGTTCCTGCTGGGCTGACGAAATCAATTTCAGCAACAGACAGATCTCCCAATATGGCGGGTGGGTAGCCCAATGCACCACGTGATAAATGTAAATTCGCGTTCTCTCAAAACCAATACATTAAACATATAGCTCAAAAGTCTAGTAATCTTTTTTCTCTGTTAGCTTTTTTACAACATAGGGAGATACATTATTTCAAATGAAAAATACCGCTTATGCACAATGAATGTAAGTCATGTGAAAACTATCAATTAATTTATTTATATATAATTTCTATAATTAAAAACGTGTATCGTACTAACCTGTGAAATAACTTAGAAGACTAATTTAAATTTGAAATAAGCATTGGCAGAAATCTTTCCAAAAGCATTGATCCTATCGTAGTGCACACTAGATTAAAAACGTATGTGAGGATGCCTTCTGGATTTGCGCTCTCGGGGACGCCAGTGTTTCAAATCATCCCTATTCTGCCTATTGATATATTGTGCAAGGGAGAGGTGAGAGTCACAGAGGTGGAGACACGAGACGTCTGAGGAGGAGACGCAAGAAGCGAGAAGCCGGGTGCTAAGAACACTGAGAGGAGGAGGCGCTGAGAGCCCTGTGGTGCCAGAGAGCTGGAGAGGAGACACAGAGACACTGAGAGCCCCTGGTGGGGCGGAGGGTGAGGCTATTGAATAGGGGAGAGTGTGCAGAGTCCACAAGATCCCGCAGAAGCAGCTGAACTCACTCATGCCCTGTGTCTGCGTGTCTGTCTTGCTACCCGCTACCTGTTCTGCCGCTTGTTGCTCTGCTCTGTGGTGAAGCAATTCCCTGCAACCCACCCATTCTCACCTCATAACTCACCTCATAGCCTCACAGCCACATAAGCCCTGACCGCCAAACCACCCAATAATCTACACTCTTAGACAGCTAGCGGAGTTCAACAGGTAAATGAGAGATGGAAAACGCTGGATGGATGGTGTTAGGTCCCTTATGATCCTTATACACAAGCTCTGCTGCATGAGTAGTCGTGTAGCATGCAGACCTTCTCTGGACTCTCCTACTGAGTTAGACCACTCTCTATCTGTGCCGCTGGTGAAGTGAGCGTGAAGTGCATGAAGCACGTGGAGTGGTAAAGGGCCAGAGGTGGCGCAGGAGCAGGTGGGACTGATTATTTATTAACTTCTGGCTTCTTCAGCAAAGTTGGCCTGTAAGCAAATGGGCAGCTGGGGGACAGGCATGCAAGCAGTGTGAGCGGTAACAGTAGTGGAGCTTGATGTGGCTTGCGGAGGGGGTCAAACATTATGTGCTGACCCAGAGGGCATTGATTGTCCACAAGCAGTAACTGCTAGCTGAGAGCTGCAGATTGGAATAACCTGGAGACGGAAGGCTGGACACCAGCCTCTGAGACTGAGTTGAAATCTCCCCTCTATTACCATCTCTCCCTCAAACTGATCGACGCATTAATTTAATCTTGCATTGATTGATTGACAGGTGCCTCACTCAACTCCACCCTACTTTTCATGCCTTTATTTTTATTTATTTTTATCAGGCAGGCTCCCTCCATAAAAAAAGAAAGCGATAAGACAATGACCATTAGAAAGAGGCTGTAGAACATGAGGCAGGTGATGCCCGTGCATTTGCAAAGAGTCTACAATCACCTAATCATGACCCACCCAAAAGGAAAAGATGCCATTCAAAGGCCCAGAGCAACACTGACATCCATGCCACTGCTGTTGAAATTAAATGAGATCGCCTCCATGGAAAACACAGAGTCTACCCCAATGGCAAAGCAGATGCCCAGATTATTTACAAACCTTTTCCAGATAGCTAAGGTGGGTGGGGATACACCTATGCAACCCGCTCAGGATGCACAATCTGTGCAATCTATGCCGACTGGAACTAGTCCTATAGGCCATCTGTGTAGACGCTGCAGAGGCTACAGGACACAGCATGCCACTGGGGTGTAAAGTCCTTACCGGATTCAATCAGACACTGCAGATAGGACAGGACTGCCTAAATAATTTAGAGAAGCCAGAGCTAGAGTAGTTGGGAGAGGCTGATGAAGGATGAATGTGGAGTAAGACGAGATAAGCCTGGCAGCTGTGGAATCAGGAGTAGGTGACCGTATGAAAGATCTCTAATTGATGGAGATGGCCTGATAGTTATTAATGCAGCCAAAGCCAGGAGTAATAAAGAGGAAGTGTTTATGCAGGATCTACCAGAGGATATATATTTCCCCAAGTCAGCTCTCCAATTGAATATGATTATACCTTCCCAGATGTGGCAATTGTATTAGCTCCAAGAGGTGAGCGGAGAAAAGAGGGCCCAAATATCGGAGCTGGAGTTATGGTTAGTGTAAAGGAAAAGAAGGGACACCCTACTCACATTGAACCAGGGTACATAATCTATAATCAGAAACAGTGGTTTCTGTGGAAAAAAGTAGGCAATAAATAATATTGATAGGCACAATGGTAATAAACAGGGGTAAGGAGGATGCGCAGCAAAGCATTAACACAACAACAAAACAAAATCACTTAGCGAAGACTGAGTGCTGATAATAGATACACACAGCCCATCATCTTAAGAGTTCGATTGCAGCCAATGTGCACTCAAATCTGCCCCCTCCTTGTGAGTTGCACCCCATATTTCATGAGTTGTCACTGCTGCACCCACCATAGCGCTTTGAGATCTAAAGCGCTACATAGGTCTAATCGATTAACCAGTCGCCAACATGCTGTGCTTTTAAAGAGAATGTGCCAAAAGTTTCCAGCTTTCTCATCATGTCCTCATGAAAGCGCCAACGAAAGGACTCCCGGAATGGTGCAACGGACATGAAGCAGCCGCTGCCATCAGAAATAAACACTGTGAACGTTGTCCAGTTTCACAGTAACATTTCCTTAATGTTCTTTAAGTCACAAAACAGTAATACTAAAAGCATCTCAAAATAAAGGAACACAAACATCGAGTTTGTGGACAGGGAAAGCACATTGTAAGTCAAACGGGTGCAGCAAAGCATTAACACAACATGTTCTTTGATGTATGATGTTCTTTGAACGAGAACATCAAAGGGGCGCCGCGAAAGTGATCGCGGGCGTAAGTGAAAGTGATTGGGCGCTTAATGAGCATGACGAGGTTTGCCAGCCTCTGCTCCTAAGCGCGTGCCCGCGCACATGCACTGTAGCTCTAGGCTGGCCATGGTAGCATTTTTTGAGCCCTCACAAAAAGTCTCGCCAGGCTAGCGCACGCGCTGGGTCAGGCGAGACCTAAAAAAGGGGACCATAGCTACCCATCTAACTATCACCCTATTTCCCTTTTAGATGACGCAGGTAAACTTCTTAGGAAAGTTAAATTAAACTGACTCAAAGGGTGGGTAAATGAAAGAGCTACTGGCTGGCTTTAAGACTATGGTGGGAACAATTGACCAATCTATAAAGCTATATATGATATGTCACAAATATGTTGAAATAAAAAAGTATCAATATACCTAAAACTTATCGACCTGAAGTCAGCTTTTGATCTTGTTTATCAGGCAAGGTTATGGGAATCCTTGGGAATGCAGGGAATAGAGGGTTCTATTCTATGTATAATAAAGGCCCTACATTCAGATTACATATCTAAGGTTAGGTACGGGCTAGCTGGTGAATACAGTGAAACATTCCCTGTAAATAAAAGGTGGTCCGACAGGGATGTGTGTTAGCACGTGCACCTTTTTGCCTCTTCTTAAATGAGGTAGCTGACCGTCTATTAGAGAATCCCACTGATGTCCCCACAATAGTTGGCCAGTAAGTTCTGATCCTCCTTTTTGCAGATGATACAGTCTTATAGGCCCAGACGGAGAATTCACTGCATAGGTTGGTAAAACGTTTTACTGATTACTACAAGTGCCAGGTATGCGACATAAAACAGGTATATGCATGCCAAACCCAGAGAGAGATCTGCCCCGTCTACCTAGTCTCCCTCTTCTTGAGTGAGTGGCCATGTATGGGCGTTTCTAGCATTGGTGCAGCAGGTTCAGTAGAAGCGGGTCTCATGGCTGTGATCCGCACCTCAATTGGATTTTTTTTTTTTACTACTTAGCATGGTATTAGAGGAGACATTTTGTTACTCTCCTATGGCCACAGAACCCATAACAGTGTGTGAGCCTAGTCCGGTTTGCAGAGTATCTGTCCCGATAACAACAAGGCATAGGCGCTGGAAGTGGGTTGTGGGGGATGCTGCACCACCGCCAAAATAACAATACTGGTGTTCAGAAAATAAATGAGCAATAAAAATGTGTTTAAATTGTGTCACATTTGCTCTATGTTCAAAGATAGAGGTCAAACGCAAGACTGTCTTCTGACAAATTCTTAGTTATTCTTTAAACAGGGAAATTGGTGTTTACTTTTCATTCTCTGACTACAAAGTAAGAGGATTTGTAAAGTAAACTATGTGACAATTGTGCAGGGGTACACAGAGTGTGAAAAGTAAGGCTGTAAGATGTAATTTCTTTCCTAACACACACAATATAAATACCTGTAAATAAAATGTATAAATATTTCAAACTATATCAACAGTTGGGAAAACATTAATGAAGCTTGTTTCTATAATTCTGTAGTGTGATGGAATCCAACATTTTAAAAGGATCAAAACAAAAAAAGACACTACTTGGTGATGTGGAACTGATAAATATTTGCGGAAACGCAATTTCCACACATTAGTGTTCAAATTCTATATTTATCAGCCAATTAATTGGAAAATGTGCTGTTAGTAAATGACAGAACGCTATCACACCGCGCTTTAGTAATACATTTGTGACAGTCCAAAATGCACCACTGGCTGGTACCACGCCCTTATCACTCTCCTGCTGACTGAGTGGAGCTCTTTTACTACACTTGTTCTTTGTGAAATTCTTGGATTTTTCACAACTCCTATGACTTCAGTGATATAACAATGATGGCAGCACCCCCATTCTGAAATTGTTCCAACACCACTGCAACTAGGCCTTTCAAAGGCAAGATGCAAGTGAAGGATAGGTGTAATACAGCTTGCAATATTTAGGACTCATACCATATAATGAAACGAGATTTACTTTTTGAAGTGGAACCCCATCCAGAAGGCGTCAAGATGTTTGTCTTTCAGACTAAAGGTTAAATAGAAGTGTGGGTGACAGGAACACTATTTAATACTGCCTGAATGGATAGGAGCCAGTTCAGGTGCCACAATTCAGGAAGGTAAGTGGGGTTGCATGACTACTCACCCTCATTAAGTGAGGGCTATCAAGATAAAGAGCAAAGATTTGCTAACCTTAACTCTGCTTGTTGAAAATTGAAAACTCATCGTGAATGAACCCACTGCAAAGAAGGAGCGCCTGGGGAAATGATTCCATGTCTTGTGGAAACAGAAAAGCAAGCAACTTATTTTCAAACTAGGGAACATGTATCTACAGATAGCTTAGTTCACCAGATTAAAGACATTGGGCAAATTATTTTCTTCTCATTTTCCTCTGTAGTCTGTGCTCTGCACCCATACCCAGTGCTTCATTTGAGCCATTGGTTGCCACTAGCCCTCATTTTTGGGGACTGGTTCTTGTGTTCCATAATTAGATTTTCACTTAGAGCAAGAGAGAGGAAAAACACAAAACACAGAATAAAAAAGGAGGGAAAAACGGAAAAACAGTGGCAAAGAGAGAAAGCAGAGGTGAGAAAGACCCAGCAAGAGTGAGATATCTGGGCAGGAAGTGTCTGGTGGGGGATTAAAGAGGCATGAGGCGGAATCAAGATTGAGCAGTCTTGGTATCCAGCACCCTCAACATTTGTAGGGTCGTCCGCTGGACTTTAGACGCTAGGCATTATTATTTTGCAAATTTACACTGTCCTTACCCCATCATTTTCCCTGGCGACAGTACAATTGGATGCATCCTTAAGCCTTACCTGTCAACATAGTCCTCAGGGGTCTTAGTTTTGGTAACATGCTCTGCATGCCGCACAAGCCAGTTGATTTCATCCCGGCAGAAGGATAAGGCCATAAATGTGAAGAGTGCCTGGATTGGAAAATTGACATGGAGAAAAAGCTATTTGAAGTGATAAGGGAAGAATGACACCTAAAATCTATCAAATGTATCACAAAGAGCAACTGCTATATTTCCTCTATTGAATATAGTTTTGAATAATGTGCACTGTTTCAGTTGTATACATTGACAAATACAATATGGCCGCCGTTCTTCAGTCACATACACTGACTACCTGAAGGATTATTTACTTAAGAAAGGATAAGCATATATAAGTACACTGTATAACCAGAAAAGTGTACATTAATGTTTGGATGAGAAAATGATCCCTGCTTTGAGCACAGGATTGTGCTTGATGCATATATCTACACCCACACACACACATGGCGTAGATAACTGCACCCACAACTATATACGTATTAACGCTTTATATGTATTGTATTCATATGATGAATATGACACCAAACTAAAATATGTGCTTTCAAAATTCAGAATAAGACACAAGTACACAAAAATTGGCAGATACACACTACCATGTTGTTACAGACACACTCATTAACATTCTAATTCAGAAACACACACTACCTAGAAGATTATGGCAAATACATTCACCTAAAAACTCAACATATAGACACAAAGACACATCAACCCGTCAGGATGCAGTATCATGGGATGAGTCTCTCTACAGGCTCCAAATCATTTCAGTAAGCCTCAGTGCTACCTATAACAAAGCAGGGATACTATAAGATGAGGAGACCTCATTGATACCAATGTAGCTGCACATATAAATTGCATGATAATTGAGATCAGCCACAGGATTAACCACACCAAAGTAGTCCACTAGAAACCAGGCAAATTCGATCCTCAGAGGACCGTCTTTTCAGGGCAAGAGGCACAATGCTAAGCAGGTCCACCGCATCTATTCCTCGAAATTTTGGGAAAATCCGTCTTTCTGGGAAGTAAACAACTCAGAGGTGATCCACTGTGCCATGCACCCTGAACTAAACTCCTTGTCCTCAAATAAAAAGGTCATACTATAAAAGAGGGATACAAAAAAAAGAGATAGACTTGTCTGGATCCAAAGTAGGTAGTGGCATACCACACTTTATATTTCAATGCCTACTTCATCACAGAAGTAGTTTATCGTAGTCCATGATATGTCCCCATTGTGCCAGTACAAATTAGACTTGGCATTTGGATATAACAAATAAAATAGCCATTTAGTAGAGTAGCCCTTGCCTTGACTTCACTATCCCCGATTTGTCTTCAACAGGGGAATGTGACCTACATCCCCTAGCTTTAAAAAAAAAAAAAAAACAACTCATTACTAAGGGGCAGAGCTAGCTCAGCTCCAGGGTGCAAGTAGTCTTTGAGCTCCAAATCTCAATGCAACATCTTTTTCTGGGTTATGAGAAGTGGATGCAAGCAAGCAGATGTCCACAGAAAGATACTAAAAGTTGAAAAATGCATCGAGGCACACTTAGGGCTCTAATGAGGTCTCAATCTGGAGGTGGCAGGTGCTGAGACTGAGACAAACATGCCCCCCCCCGGTATTCACAGGTTAACAAGATGGTTCTGGCCAAGCTCCTATCCTTATGAAGGGGTGAGATACAGGTGTGGGTGCACCACCTGAAGGAGAACAGGCTCTGTTAGGGCTTCAGGCAAAACCAACAGATGACAGGAGATGAACTAGGACTGTCTGGATCTTGCTTCTGCTGACAGGATGATATAGGAGAATCTAGGTGAGAGCAACCATATAGCTCATGAAGTTCCAGGCTTGGGAGCTCGTTCTTAGGGACTGTCCATGGAATGATTGCTAGGGGTGTGACAAATGTATTATGCCTGCTTGGCTGGTGACATTTTCTATATAAAAAGAGCATGTGGTTTGCAGGTGTGTCTTGGAGTTGGCATTCCTGTACTTGGCCATTGGATGATCTGCTTTGAGAATAAATGGACTTCACATACTTCTTTAGTGATATTTTTGTGCAAAACCTTTCAAAACTAACAACCTCCAACAGGCAGATGTCCTTACATTTTGCAAATCTGGGGTCTTGATGAGACTCTGCCCTTTGGTAGGAAATGTGGCTCTGGCCAGGGCGTGGAGCAGGCTCCACAGACTTCTCAATGGGTCTTCTTTGAGCTGATTGGCCCATCGTAGCATGAGTCCTCCTAAATTTGGAAAAGTGCCTCTGGCGAGTGCCAGGAGCCCTAGCTTATGTGAGTAGGCCACGGGAGTTTGCATTACCTTCTCAGGACTATCAATGGGGTCTCTTTGAACTGGTCAGCCCCGACCAGTTGTTGCCTGGAGCACTGCCCGGGAGAAACCAGGCCCCATGTTTCCATGCAGGCTTTAAGGGCCAATAACTAGAGCTTTGTTGAGCTGGTTGGCCCAGAGGAGCGCAACACTCCTCACTGTTTTGGCAGCATCGTATCCTGGGTAGGGAAGTTGGCTCTGGCCAGGGCCTGGAGCCCGGGCCTGGGAGACCAGGCAACCACTATCTACTCAGGTTTCCCAAATTTCTCACTGGGGTTTGTTTGATCAAGTCTGCCAGCCCAGTCGGTTGGCTCTGGAAGACCCCGGGTGTTGCCTTTCTTTTTGAAACCCAGGCCCGGCAGGCAGAGTAGTAAGTATTAAGTTAACCATACCCTTTGGGTCTACCCAGAAGGACGTTTTTCATTTATTATTAAGCCGCCATGAAATGAGGTTTATGGAACCCAGAAGGCGCATCAGGTTGGAGATAGTTGCACCAGTCAGCTTCCATCCATGAGGTCTGTCAGAAGTCAATCAGATGGTTGTGGCTGCAACCAACAAGATACCCAGGAGCCATTAACCAGACTGCTCAGGCCTATTGGAGCTGCTGGCCAGAAGTTCCAGGGCCCCAGAACCAGTGACTAGCCTGCCATCTGTAAATGATGATGACCCGGAATGGGAGTGTAGCACTAATTCTGCACCTGGCAGTCTACAGTGGGAGGAAGAGGCCCACCTACCACAGAGCACATTGAGATGAACTCACTCTGAACCATCGGTGGCAAGGAAATGCTGGTACTGCTACCCACATAAACAAAAGCTTGGCTCAGAAAACTTTTAATAGGTTGCAGAGAGGTAGCTGCTCTTCTACTTATGATACTCTGACTCAGAATCAGGCTGTGTAAGACAGATTTAGCGTCGGATGCCCCATGACACCCCATGAACATTCTATGCACTAGGGTAAATGGAGACACCCCCCTTCCATCCATGCTCCAACGACCAAGTCAAGTGAGCATCTGTATGTACTGGCCTAGAGGCTGGCCACCCCTGGCCAACCGAGGTTCAACAGCAATGCTGTAGGGCTTATGGGGAATTCTGAGTTGGAAGTATATAGTCAATGCATAGCTTCTCTCCGTTGGTCCTCTGAACCTGTGTTTTCTCCCATACTAAGTAATAATCATCAGTTGGGTAACTAACCCATATCACAGCAGTCCAAACCCAGTTCACATTCCCTCTTAGGAGATAAAGGAACCAATACTTAGTGAATTCTGTTTCACAACGATATGAAGCCCTGACATCGAAGTATCAAAAGGCGAATTCGCTATAAATGCATGCCCGGCCATAAGCAAGTTATCTCTTTATTAACTTTTCTGATGCTTCCCTTTTGAAACCCTATACGTCAGAAGAATTGTGAGACTGTATTTTCACAGTCTGTATTCTTACTGAGAATCTAGATGAAGCAAGCTTATGCCCTTCTTCTACACTGAAGATTGTTGTCCTCCGTGACATTGTCTTAGGACATGTATATTATGTTTTGACAGCTACACCACCTCAGTGAGCAGCCCACTGTTACCACAATACAGAGATTCTTGGGGAAAAAAATTCTCCATCTGGTGTCTGTCCCAGGGTGCGCTTTATAGTGCCTAAAAGATGAATGGCCAAGAGTGTGAGAGGGGCATTGAGGTCTAGAACAGAGTTATAGCTAAGTTCTATACTGCAACACAATGGGAGAGTCTCCTAAAATAGCCCGTGAAGCATCTATTTATGGTGAAAAGTTTCTGATCTTGTTCTGACTTTAGCCAATTCACACAGAGAAGTAGGCAAGTACTACAGTTTATTAAAAAGAAAAGTTTATTCTTCAACCAAAGCAGCTTTATGGCATCTCACAAAACTCAAGGTGCAGCATATATGCCGTCATCATGTATTCACGCGGGTGGAAGCAGCAAGACTCTGGGTTTGGCTCACCACCGTTGAATGAGTAAGCAAGTGATCATTTGCTGTTGGAGACACTAGCATTGCCTGACATGCAGTTGAAGCTTCCTTATTAGCCCTGAGTAGATTTAGATGAGATTTTCCCCTTTATCGACTCCAGTCCACTTGCCCTCATCCTTCTTGTCTCTTGTTTAATGGTGGTTGGGTTATTTGTGTTCAGTTATATTGATTTGAAATTAATCACATCTTTATAATCAATGTTAGCTAGTCCTCCTAGCACTGCATATATGACTTGTGGCTGTTTTGATTGTTTTGCCCTCATAAAACAATCAAATTATGTAGGGTGATTATATACCTTATATAAAATGCTTTCATATCTGTTCAATGCCGAGCCTATCCTCCACTCTACAAGGCCATTATCAAAAGAATTACTTGAAATCTTATGCTTTAGTGTTACCAAAAAACCTTACTTGGTGGTATAATTGAAAACAAAAAAGCAAACCTCTGTTGTGAAGGCCTGTAATAAAAGGATAAAAGTTGACCCTGCAGGATGTTGACATTACACCAGATGGTCACCAAGGTTGGGATTGGCAGGGTTAAAAAAAGAATGGTTGTGCACCATATGCAGTGTAAGCAAAAAGTGGATAGAATGACTGAATTATCTCAGGCACTAGTAATTACTTGCGTTGCACACTAATTCATTGTTGTCACCGAGCCAGTTTCCAAGCTATACCTAGCTAAAGAGCCCTAACTAGAGTGAAACCAGACCTAGGTTGCTTGTGTTCTGGTTGAGGGAGGACCTGGCCTGGCACTTCGGGTTGAACTTTTTCCATGAGCAGCAGGGTCAAGACTAATTTGCTTATGGCTGGATTTCAACTGAGGTGTCATGGTGACTGAAAAATGATCGATTCTAATGCAGACCGAGCAATTGACAGTGAC
Source organism: Triturus cristatus (assembly GCF_964204655.1). Classification (NCBI taxonomy): domain Eukaryota; kingdom Metazoa; phylum Chordata; class Amphibia; order Caudata; family Salamandridae; genus Triturus; species Triturus cristatus. Next base: position 1,268,970,162 of record NC_140585.1, on the reverse strand, counting down.
TTAGATTAATTCACGTATTCAATCCATCACCTTGTTGTTTTTCCATATTCACTGTAGGCAGAGGCTCATGATTATTAAAGGCATCTGAATGGTGATAAATGCCAACAATAACCAGATCCAACCCTGGATAGTGTTTTGGTATGGGAAATTAGAAAAATAGAAAACTTTGGAGCCTGCGATATCAACACTGAATGAAGGAGAAATAATACTGCCTCACTACGATCTAGACCAGCTCAGTGGTTATTGGGAGGCATGCATAAAACGTTAATATTCATTTGCCTCCTGTTTTCCATGATGCATCCCCACATTTTATCCAGATTTGACATTAACTTCACAAGTAAATGCAGAGGTGAAGGCAGAGACCCTTCAGTTCAATTAAGCATGCTCTGTAAAGTTCTCACTCATAATATCACGAGTGCTGGCCAATTAGGCTGCAGTAGCTGTGAACAATGACATTGCACAAAACACAATTGCATATAAAGGAAATCATCCATAGTGTGTCTTAGCATGAAGAATGCAAACCACAACCCGTCTACACCAAGAGTACTCTATCACTCTGGGAAAAATATGTTGATGCCTATTAATCTACCTTATGATTAAAAACATACTGCCAGTGACCAGGAGTGATCAGGAGGCCGTGAGGGCAACGGCAACATCCGAGCTTCCAACACATTTCTCAGGCCGTGAGGGCAACGTCCAGCTACTACATTTCCCGGCTGTCCCAGGGACCACCGGCGCACTCGTGACGCTCCCGCTGTGCACGGAGGTGCTAGAAGAACGCGCAACGCCTCCCGCCTCGCGGGACGTGTGCGGGCGGGCGGGCGCCGGGCTAAGTCCGGGCAAAGGGCGGGCCGTCTGTGGCCGTCGGAGGCCGGGCTGGGCAATTACCTTAACAACCAGAGCTAAAACTACAACTGTATCCTGTAGTGGTGAGTGGTGTGTTTCTTCTTCTGGTACTTTTTGGATGTCTGAGAGTTCTGTCATTATGGGCAAACGCAGCTCTATTACCCCAGCACGCAAAATTACATCCATAGACACTATGTTGGAGCGGGCGGTGAATATGGTCAGCACCGAGATCGAGCTGATGGAGAGAAGGTTGTCCCTGGGCCCCACAAAAATCCAATGTGAAGCACAAACTGATATAAGCAATCCAGAGGTACTGACAAAGAGAATCACTGAACATTCCCCTCAAACCTCCACTGGAGAGAACACGCTGGGCATGGAAGGGTTTGGCTCTAAAGGAACAACTGCAAATTTTGAATCTGGGGTAGCCCAACTGTTTCATTGACATTAACTACAGCCAACCTGAACACAACCCCTAACCCAGAAGTAATTGGAGCGAGAAAGAAGAGGAAGGTGGTGAAACCAGCCTGCTCTAAACGAAAACAGCCCCCATGCTTGAACTCACAACGTACAACGTTAAACACGTGGATTAAGGGCCCCATGGTCCCCGCAGACGCAATCCCCAGTAGTGTCTTAATTGACCTAGCTGATGTGGATACCCAAAGTAATTCCACTCAGACGAAGTCCACGCAGACTGCTTTTTCTAACTTCACACTTGGGGATACTGCTATAGATATTATAGTTGACACGTATGATCGTGTTAAAGGGCTTGTGGATAAAAGTTTTGATAAGTTATGGAAGCGCTTAGATCGCCTGGAATCCCTAACTACTAAGGCAACACCACCTTGCAGGGAACACAATGAGCCAGCTCGACAGGTCAGCACCCTGGAAAATCCACCTCAGAATGTGCGACTGGCTCGACAAGTGCCCCAAACCGTAAAGTCGTTGCCTGTTCCCCTTGACTCTAATAATAAAACGAGAAACCCCCTAGCCTCTAAGCTATACACTCGATCTGCCAATACCCAAAATGTAAACCCTGATGATTCCCAAGATGGTCCGATAGTAAGCACGAGTGTTGTTGACATTGGCACCAGGGGGCATGTAGAACCAAACAAGGATGTTTTAAATTTACCCCCTGCATCCTGCTCATATGTGCTAACTCTTGTACGGGTACCCCCACTAGAGAAAAACAAACCAGAGTCCTGGGAACAACTGCGGAATAAATGTGTGGACTGGATGGCTAAACACAAAGGGTATAGGAGGTCTGATATACATGAAATTTTAATGGTACGAAGGGTAGGCTGGGTGGGACCTGCAGTGAAAACTATCAGGGGCGATTGCATTGTTATTAATTTTTCCCGGCCTAGGACCGTTGGATCCATATCAGCAGTTAAAGAGACCAACTGCCTGTCCTCTACAAACATCTGTGCATTGTCCCTTGGTTTCTTCTATAAACCGCCATCTATACAGTGTCCACTCCTCAGCCCTTCTTATCAGTCGGTAAATAGATTTTTGGCTATTTCTGACTTAGACACCCTTGATTGACTTTCACCCAAAACTCAAACTACTGGATTGGTCTATACGGTACCCAAGGAGACTTCTAAAACCAGACCTGGGGTGGAAATGACCCAATTAATTGATTGCTCTCACTCAATATTGAAGGTGTTGAGTTGGAATGTGGCAGGTCTGGCCTCAAAATTAAATATAGAAGATTGGGCAAATATGATAAATAAATTTGACATCCTTATGTTCCAAGAAACCTGGGCAACTAAAGAGCTATATCTCGATGGGAATGAGTGTTTTAATATTATTTCCCCTAATCCTAAACATGGCAGACCTTCAGGGGGTCTATCAATATGGGTCAGCATCGCTTCAGGTGGTAGAGTAAAACTAATTCCCACCGAGAATGTTAATTTCCAAGTACTGATCTACACACGGGGGGCCTCCATTTGTTTTATTAATTTCTATAATAATGATTTCTTAAGTACACCAAATGTTAATTTTGTTCACCTTTTTAACTTTATTCAGGATCTGGATAATTTATTGGGAAAGTACAAACTGGCAGGGATATGCCTGGGGGGTGATTTTAATGTAAAGATAGGAGAAGGAACTACTGGGTGTTCTTCCCAATTTTTTCCACCCAACCCATGCAAGAGAGGACACGAGCTATTAGACCACACAAGCTATTAGACCACCTATCAAGTAGCAGTGTTTTAAATGTGATGGATATTGCAGCTGCAAACACTAATGATAATCCATTACCCACTTATAGAGGCCTAGGACGAGCCTCAACTATAGACTATGTCTTCATATCTCCATCATTAGAAGACTACTTAGTTGAGGCAGAGGTCAGGGCATCCACTTTTGGAGATCATAATCCTATTACGGTCTCGTTAAGGGTAGCCCCGCGACCAAATATTAGAAGAGAACCGGGAGCGGGAAACTTAGAACTCTCAACTGATAGTTTAAGAGTTAAATGGAAGGGTATGGATTGTAGGGAGGTCTTCCAGAAGATGGTAAAAACTTATCCATCTCTCTGTGAGACTTGTCTCACTTTGGCTGACCCCAACCCAGAGGCAGTTTCTGCTTTTAATCTATTATGTGTTGGCATTAAGGAACTGATCTCCTGACCTGCAGCCCTACACAAATTTGACCCTAGGTAGTTTGACAACACCTGCTCTAGGGCTAATAGGGATCTCAGAGCAGCTTTATCAGTTTCCCCTAGAGATCCCATTCTTATTAGAACCCTAAGGCACAATTATAAAAGTGGAATAAAATTAAGGTGAGACGTGGTCTTAAACGAGTATTGGAATAACCTGGCTTGTGCTGCCAAACTTAATAATACAAACAATTTTTGGTCTGCCGCTAAGTCCCTGAGAGCTTTTGGGAATAAATCTACCCCCCTAAATTGCAATATAACTAGTGAAGTGTGGGTTGCTCACTTCTCGAAAATATATGCCTCCCCGCCCCAATCCGAAGACACCCTGGAAAATGTTATGCCTACCTAAATTCAAATTTCTTTGATTGAGGTCGAGGAGGCAATATTCCAGAGTGCGGGAAATAAAGCCCCAGGCCCGGATGGGCTGCCTATTGACTTTATAAAATCAAGGCCAGAGTTCTGGGCTCCTCTGCTACTTAACGTTTTTAACAATTTAATCACAATAAAAATCCCAAACACATGGTCCACATCTGTAATTATCCCCATTTTTAAAAAAGGAGATAGATCGAACCCAAGCTGTTACAGACCCATTTCCCTAATCGATAACACCCTTAAAATATTGGGGAGAGTTCTATTTAACAAGATCAGAACTTGGGCAGAGGATGAAAACATAATAAATAAATGTCAGTTGGGTTTTCGTAGTCATCTTGGTACTGTGGAACAGTGTTTGAATCTTAATTTAATCATAGGAAAATACACTATCGCCCGACACAGTCCTCTTTACCTGGCATTTATGGACCTTTCGTCCACTTTTCATTTTGTTAATAGATCCAGGCTCTGGCAATGCCTTCTAGATTATTGGTTAGATAAAGATTTGGTGTATTTTTTAGCATATCTGCATAGGGATTTAAGGGCCTGGGTAAGGATAAGTATGGACGGGGCAGTGTCAGGAGACATAGTGGTTGGGAGAGGCGCTAGACAAGGGTGCGTTCTCGCCCCACTCTTATTTATTTGATATATTAATGAACTTTATAATGTCCTGTCTAACCAAACCACCGATGTCCCTATAATTAATGGTAACAAACTGCCCGCCTTACTATATGCAGATGATGCTGTTTTAATGGGCCGAACACCTAATGCCTTGAGAATATTAGTAAGGGGATTTGGAGTTTTTATGAATAATCTGGATCTTTGCACAAATTTAAAAAAATCTTTTTTAATGTGTTGTGGCCCTAAGAAACGTTCCATTAATACTATTACCTTGGGCCCTGATACTTTGATATGCACTCGCACCTTCCCTTATTTGGGCTTACAATTTTCTGATAATGGGTCCTGGACACCACATTTGGCTTATGGACGGACTAAATTTTCAAGAGCCATAAACTCAGTAATAAATCTCCCCCAACCGAAAAGAATTGAGGTGGTACTGTCCCTACTTAAAATCTATAGGACACAATGTGTACCAATCATGACCTATGGGGCTGAAATTTGGGGCCATTTACATTTGAAAAGTGTCCAGGCCAAAGAAAACAGATTTTGCAGGAGACTTTTGGGCCTACCAATTTCATCGTCCACCTTTGTATGCCATAACGAGTTAAGAATGCCATACTAGGAAGATTATATTAGGTCCCGCCCTGTTTTATTTTGGCTAAAGGTTTGGAAAAATCCAGTAGCCTTATTAACAAGGGAGATTCTGACAGATTGTCTAAAATGTGATAAGGGCGGTGATATCCCTTGGCTGGCCCAAGTACGGGCAAATTTGACTGCGGTCAATCTAGAGCATATTTTTAATAATCCTGAGCAACTAGATGGAATTGATGGAAAGATTATCCGCAAAGTTTTATATCAATATTACGGGGATGTGAGATATGCCCAGGAATCCGCCAAAGTATCTGTGAAACAATTTATTTTAATGACCTATTAGTTATCTCTTAAGAGATATTACTCGCTGGGAGCGAAGCCTTCTTTTTCGTCTTAGATCGGGCTCAATAAAGTATCTGTTGTGCTTCTCTATAAGTTATCAACCTAATATTGAGAACTTGGTATGCCCATGTGGTAACTTAGGGAAACAGTCTATGTTACACTTTTTGTTCTTTTGCTCTTTTTATCAAAAATATAGTATGCAGTTATTGATACCGTTTTTCAGGGCAAAGGACACAACGGATTTTAAAGTTGCATACAAAATTATTTTCCAGTTTAAAGATGATGATATAACATATCGAGTGTGCACCTCCCTGAAAATGGCCATCCGCTCACGTTTTTCTATGAATTGATGCTTGCTGGATTAGGCTGTACAATATGTATTTTTGGACTTTGTACTGCTTGTATTTACATTTTGTACTATGCACACCTGCACTTTCATTTAATGCTGCTAACTGTAACCTTTCTGAGATTTAAGGATTTGCCCGTCTTTAGCTGCTCTTCCGTGAAATATTTGCTCTTTGCACACTGTGACTTTAACATCGTCGATGATATCAAGTTATGGATAATTTAGTAATATTTTAACTGATTAGTTTTAGTGATGAGTTTTTTTTTTTTTTTTAAATATTTTAATGATGATGGACTGTGTATGTGATTATGAGTATTGTTTGTACTTTTATGGATAATGCATATCCGAATAAAGATAATGATGATGATTAATTATCAAGAACACACCTCTGATCCACTCCCTCCTTTTCTACGACTGAGCTAACGTTCAGAAAAAAGTACAACACAGAAGCAAATCTATCTGAGAATGAGGCTCCCTATCCTTCCCTGAGTTTTCAAAATACCTGCCCCACTTACAGAAAGTCCCTGAATACACTCTTGCTCAAACGAGTATCCTGCTATTAACTTCACACCAGAACATCCCTCCACAAATAGGGCTTAGTCTCTATCTGCTGGAGTATAAAACGACTGTCTGACTGCCATTGGGTGTAACCCCGTGGACAAATTACAATACCACTATTGTTTGTCAACCATCGGTTCCAACCTCCAATAATCAAGATCTCAAAGCCTGGCAGAAAACCTTGTTCAAGACATGCTACTACCAAGCTTTAAAAAAACAACTGTTGGGATACAAGTTGGTGACCAACAAATCAAATAAATATTAATAACATACATATAAGCCAACTCTCTAAAACATTGATGGGGTACAATTACTCAGTAACATGCAGATGCGGACATATGCATTCACAGTTTGTAGGAAATGCGAGATATAAATATGATTTTTACAGCCCCGACAAGTTTCACAGGTCCATGCAAGCTATGCTGTTCTAGTCAGGGTTTATTTCTTTGAATTCTGGGACTCAAAGAAACAAATCCTGACCTGGAGCAGCACATAGTGTATGGACCTGGGAAACTTGGCAGCTATGCTATTAGTCCGTAGCTGACAGCACTGTATACCTTCATATGTAAAATTTCACACAACCGATATTTTGGACCTATTATTTCAGATTTTCTATAAATCTGAATCCCATAATTTCGGATACCAAAATAGCTCAACAGAACTTGATGCGTTTTGCACACATGCTGGCATTTCTCAAACGTTTGCTGTGCAGCTGCCATCTTCTTTGCTCATTTATATACACATCATGAAAATACATTTGTGTCACTATTTCATAGAGTGGCATGTCAATTATAATAGGACAATTTTGAAAAAAATTTCTCCTGTTGCACTCGCTTTTTATATTGTAGTTCTCTTTACTTTTTTGCTTGGAAGTAGAATGTGAAAAGAGAGTGCAACTAATGGTGTAGGGATAATAGTCAAGGACAGGGGATATGGCCTAGCGGCTTGAGCTGCAGTTTTGAAACCTGGGTACCCAAGTTCGAATCCTGGCCTCAGGGTTAGACCTAACAAGGTATCTGGGCAAATTATCCAATCTGTCTGTGCCTAAAGGTGTGTAAACTGTGTTTGTGTAATCCCCACTTGATTTACACGATCTATGACCATCTCTCAAGCTTTTATGTAATGTACAGCGTTCTCTTGCTGCAGAGCTAGAATTGTGCTATATAAATACACATGCATACACACATTATTAAAATAGTTATAGAATGTATACAAATTATTACAATTCCGAATAAATGTAGGCAAAATAAATGTATAGGCAATGACCAGGTCAACAAGAAGGTAATACGGAACTGGTGGTTCCAAATAAATGTATTCCCAAATTATAGGAGTTGAGGTTGTAACATCAATCACCAGTAGAACCACTAACACGCAAGCACAATGTAATGAGCTGTCACTAATTGTTCTTATCACCTTGGGTCCAAGAAGCCCCGGCTGATCTGCAATGACCGTTTCCAGTTCTTTAACTGCCGTTCTCAGGAAGGCCCTTCTGTCTCGGTGAAAGTGTCCACTGTGAAGAGAAGACAATTGCTCAGTTATGTTTTATTGAAACTAGTGCTGACTAGGTTTATTGTGGGCTAATACACTCTCTGCGTGGAGGCCCAACAAGTACTAAGAAAAAAAAAACATTTGGTACCTAACCTATACGACCCCACCAATCCATCCCCTCCTTTTATTAAAGGCTAAGCCGGGTGGGGGGTGGGCTAGCAATAATTCTACGTATGGCCAGCACACACTAAGGTTATCAGTTCCCACAGTTAAGCTTATATGACAGTCATATTTCAACCACAGGTTGTTAAGAAAAAGGGGCGTCTGGTGTATTTGTGAACAATTGTTTTACAAAAAACAAAAACTAGGTTGTCTGAGATAGCAGGCTTTTTTTAAAAAAGCATTGAGACTATTGCTCGAGTTTCATATTTACTTTGACAAGGTATATTTTCAATTTGTAGCCGAGAAAATGATCTTATTTTTGAACGAAACAGATGTTAGGTGAAAGCTGAAAATAACTTTGGGGTGACATCCTGCACATCACATTGTCCATACTGGACAGCTGCTTTAATGTGTGGTTTTAAGCATAAATTAACCCTCTTTTTTCTTAAACAAAACTATTGTTGCAAAGTCATTGCTATGTAAAGAACACTATACTTAACTGAATATTTTGGATAAACAATCACCCAACCTACAATAATTGCATTCTGCGCCATAAAAGTTATCAATATGTTCTTATCTTGAATGCATGTAAAACCTGCTTGTACAGCGCTTGTTCTATTAAAGACAAAGAAATAAAGATGTTTTCCAAACTCTATCATGAAAAATAAGATTTTTTTAACTAATCTCACTTTGCTGCAAAGATAGTAAACGATGCAGAGGTGGCTACTCTTAAAAATAGAACTCTGATTTATGTGAGGCGACCATTAAAATATACTTTTCCAGGAATGGATTTTGACATGAGATGTGTGTTGCTCACCAGATATTTTACACTCTCCAGGAACTGAGATTAAATCATCAAATTCATTTTACCAAGTGAACAGCTACTAGCAAGCTCAAGCTTGTTTATCTCAAATAGGAGGACTCATAGCTTAGTGCCAATTAGTTTTATGCAACCACAGTTTCCATATCAGCTTCCTTTTCTTACAGTTCAAACCTTTATTTGTCAACTAATATCTGAAAAATGCATGCTTCTTCTAATTTGACTGTAGGAAATTGCCCTTTTTGCATGGTCACCCCCCACACACACTGTTTGCCTCACCTGCTGATGGTTATAACTCTGCACTGGATCCTGCTAACCAGGTCTCAGTGCCAGTGCTCGCTCCCTAAAACTGATATAGGTGAATTGGTAACCCCAATTGGTAAGGACTTTAACCCCCTTATAAATCCTAGGTAAATGGTACCAGCAGTACCCAGGGCATAGAAGTTAAAAAGGTCACCAGGGTTTGCAGCATTGTTTGTGCCACCCAGAGTGACCCAACAAAATAGATGACAGCAGTCCTGCAATTGCAGACTGCATGAGCAATGCAAACTGTTCGCACTCGAATTTGCCCTCACCATGTGTGACAAGGTCACAGCACTATTTTTAATATATGCCAGTCATCCCTAAGGTAGACCTCCTCGGCTGAGGAGGCAGGATGCATTATATTAAATGTATGGACCTATAAGTGCAAACTATAAGTTAGGATAACATGGGCTGGCACCAGAGCACTCCTGAGGTTGCCAGCTCCATTATGGTAACCCTGCATATTGTCAAGTTTGGTATCAAACAGCTTGCCTCATCACTCCTGACATGATGTGCATGTAAGAGTGGATGTGGCATGCACCCAGGTGGCTACCTTAGAGATTTCCATCTGGTCGCCACAGCCTTTCTTGTGCCTTGACAGACAGCTCACAGCTGCTGCTGTCAAGACAGGATTCTGATTCCCTGCCAAGAGGTGTGAATTTTCCCAGGAGTCAAAAACAAAGGCCTGGCCAGGAAAGAGGTGACACCTCCCACGCTGACAGGATGGCTAGTGAAGTGGTACATCAAGGCAATGAGCTTCAAAACGTATTCCGTCTCTGATATGCAACCAGGCCGCCTCCCAAAGAAGGGGACAGTCATTCCCCTGCCCCAAGCACATTTGCACGCAGGCAGACATGAAAATTATGTAGTTAGGACATATAGCTACCTGGTCTGTACATCCAAAGAAGGTTTCTGCAATTTTTAACAGAGGCAGAATAGAGGGTTCGGGGCAACAATATATAGCACACCCCCTGGATGTGATCACCTCAGGGATGGATCAGCTGTTGGCGCTGATAGTCCATTGGCTAATTGCACCCACACCCCTAACACCCCTAAATCTAGAATTTAAGCGGGTTCTACTGGTACCAGAACCTCTGTTCTGATTTGAACTGCAACAGAGAACAAAGAAGAGACCCGAGTCTGCAACTACAGGACCTGCACAAAACGAAGGCGCGAGGCTCTGCACCTGTGGCAACAACCCTGTATCAGAAAGACTCCGACTCATCCTTGACCAAAGACCAGTTCCCCTAGACAAAGGAACTCTTTTGAGAGCCAAAGGCAACTCCAGACTCCCTTGGACTGATTGCACTAGTTCCCTGCAGTCCGCAGGTAAAAGCACGCTCCCGCAACCAAAGAATCGCTGGCCATATTGCCCTCCGAGGGACCAAAAGTTCCAGTGTCTTGTTGGAAACGTAGTCCTGACCTCCAGCAATTTCTAGGTGTCTACTGTTATCCCTTGGATCTCTGGACATCAGAACAACTTCTCACTGGTTTTACCGCTGCCAAGGCTTGCTGTTGGCCAGTCCAGCAACCGCTACTTCCACTCAATGCTGCAACATGAGTGAACTCTGCAGCACCTTCAACCCACCACCTCAGTGGCACAGTTGTTAACTTTTTGCATCCATTTCCTCACCAGCACCGTCTAAGCGGTAAAACCTGCTCCCTCCACGGCTCCTGCTTCAGCACCAGGGACAGCCAGAGCAACTCTATACCTGGCCCTACCGGCCAGGTAAAATTCAACCGACTGTTGTTGCACGTTCCTGAGACCCACATCACTTTACCCCCAATGGGTTCCGCGCGACTCGACCTGTAAGAGACTGATTGTCACTAGTGCTTTTTACCATTGACGGCAATGTTAAAGATCTGCAGTTTAGAATCGCATGATTTATTTTTCCTTCCAAAATCCATACCTCTGGTTATACTCATCCAACAGTGTTTCTTCTGAAATCTAAATTTATATAAAAATCTGCTTTATTTTTATAAATTGGTGTCGGATTTCTTTCAAGTTGTATCAATACTTATCGTCCATGTTGGTACTCTGAAATGCTTAACTCGTTCCTCTAGTAAAGCCTGACTGCTCTGTGTCTCACTATCAGGACTGAGGTAGGAATTTATTAGGATGAATCCAAAGAACCTATTTTGGGGCATTGTGAGAGTTTTACATAGGGAAACCTAACCAGCATCACTGTAGAATACCCCACTTTCCTACAGTAACATGCCACACAACCACTGGTCTAGAATCTTATATAGCCATGACACCAGCTATAACATGTACCTTAGTGGCTGAGGTACCATTTCCGCCACACTGCCAGAGGATAATCTATCATATTTATAGAGTTCTACCATATCTGTAGTGGTATTTTCCCTGATGTTGTCTTGTTGCTGGCAACAAGATTACCTAAAGGTGAGAACACCATCTTTTAGTTCACTCACTGTGTATCAACCACAGAGTTTACTTTGTCGATCAATTTATTTATTTATACCTGATGAGGAGACAATCAATTGAAAAGATCAGAATAAAGAAATGAAAGTCAATTTGTGACTGTCAAAGGGTCAACTTGTAACTAGTTCCATCCAGCACGAAGGTGGTAAAGAAGTTGGAACCGCCTTAGTTCCTTTTTAAAGTTGAGGTAATACGTGATTGCTCTGATGTGGGGTGCAACACAGTTCCACCACGTGGCTCACTGCCACTGAAGACTTCTTTTAGAAGTTTCTTTTTAGTGCATGATAGGATTTCAAGTAAAAGTGTGTCATTGCCCCTCAACTGTCATTAACCTTTTGCAAGTTTCTTGGCCAGATAATTTGGAGGCCTGTGTAAATGGATTTATGTCTGATGAAAGGCAATTTGTATCTGCTTCTTACTTTAATTGGGAGCCAGCTTAGAGTGATAAGGTTTGGAGAGATATGGTTGATTTTCCTCAAACCTATTACCAGATGCTCTGCTGAGTGTAGGGATGCTTTGAGCGTAGCTAGGTAAAACTCTGAGATTTAAGTGAGGGAGGAGTTCCCATAATCAAGCCTCTTGTTAAGACCATGGACTAGTTTGAAGTCTTCATCTTGGATGATTGCTTTGAAGTCTTGTATTAGTGATAGGTGGTTGTGTCTGTCTTTGGTCGTTTTGTTGATGTGTGTTTGCAGATTAAGGATTTTGTCAGATGCCAACTGATTTGGTGCATTTGGAATGATTTGCAGTTCAGCACCATTTTTGACTTGATCCTAGATTAAATTGATATAAAATAGGAAGAAGGGGGATTAGCAAGAGCTTAATTCTATGAGGGTTATGCTTAAGATGTGGAAAGGCATCCAAACTTGAGGAACGCCTTGGTGAACACTGAATTTGTTTGGGAGATTTTTTGCCATTTTAACTCTATCCATGATTGTGTAGCTACAAAGAGAACCATTTTAGATGCAAGTTAAAATCTTGGCTCTTTACAAAATGTTTTATAGTCTAACTTGCCTTTACCTTTGCAGCTATACTCAGCAGCAGGAATCCAGTGATGACAAGGACCATGCTAGTTACCCCCATTCTTAGGAGTTGACAAATGGATTGTGATTAACAATGTTGAAAGCTGCTGGGGGTGGAATAGAATGAGGCGGCAGAGTCTCCTTTGTCGAGCATGGCATTGCATCATCAGTTACTTATAGAACAGCCACTTCTGTCCTCCAGCCTGCTTTCGAGACTGATTGAAGGCCATCCAGTAGGCTATTTTCCTCAAGGAAAGGCTTTATTTGGGTTTATGCAAGGCTTTGAATATTTTTTTGCCAGGAGCATAAGACTGGAGAGTCAAGACCAAGTGGTAATTATTCAGGTTTTTGATATACTGATATACCTTTTTTTTTAAGAGAGATATTTAGCATATGTTTTGACAGTCCAGTATTTACTCTGTGACAGAGATGTGTTGATAATTTGTGTCCAGAAGTGTGCAACAGTCCAACTAGTCTTGAGGATTGGTGATGGGCTAAGGTAAAGAAAGTGGAAGGAGACTTTAGTCTTGGAGATTGTGTAAAGTATCTCTGTGGATGACACTAGCAAGAGAGAGGACATTGAGGTCTCAGATGTTTAGTTGTGTTAGATTGGTAATGAGTTGTCTGGGTACTAATAAGGGGATATCTGATGTTCCTCAGTTTTCCATCAAAATCTAGGAGAACCTTTCACTTATGTGTTGGGTTGTTCAGAGTTTCAATAGTAGAAGCATTTTGTACTACTTGGAAAATCTTCTCAAAAGTTTTTTATTGTGGCCCAGCTATGCTCTGACAAAAAGGATGATTCAGAATCAAAAATATGTTTCTCGTATTTACTGTTTTAGCTGAGATAGGTTAGATGTTGATGGGTTTTGCCTCTATATGTGTCTGATCTCCTTTCTTCATTCAGACTTTTAGCAAACTACTTTGTGGATATTTTGGGCCTGAGCCTGTTTTCTTGTTTACTTTTTAGGCAGCAGCTATATTTATGATCTCTGTAATAGTGTCTTAGTATTTGGTAACATGATCATTGGTGTTTTGTTTTAAAAGAATAGAGTGTAAGGCTAAAGGCACTTTTGTTGATAGGGAATTTGACTCTGCATTATTTAGGTCCCTTACCCAATCTTTTGGCCTACAAATGTGGCCCACTGAAACTATTGTAGATGACAGTGAAGAGAAATGAGTAAGGACTTAATATGCTCTGTAAGTATGAGGTTCTGAACAGTGCCTTTAGAGTGCGTAAAAATATTTAAAAACGGTATTTGTAAAGCGCAAACTAATCGCCAGTATGGGTCTCAAGGCACTGGGGGCCATCGGAGAGATTAAGTGAGCTATTGCCCAGAGTCACATGATGCCGAGCTGACCTGTCTCTGGCGCTGGAGATCGAACCGTGAGCTCCATGCTCCAGAGCAGCCACCCTGGCCGCTGCGCCACAGAGAGTTGTGTTCCTGCACAGTGCTTGGAGTTTCCCCGTTGTAAATTAAAGTCTCCAAAGATGATGTGGACGCCTTTGTAGGTTATAGGTTCTGTGAGAAGCTCAGTGAAGTGATCTGCAACTGCTTTGTTGTTGCCAGGGCAATGGTAGATTATTTGCATTTTGGTAGGGGAGAGTTCTACAGCTTTTATTTCACCTTAGAGGCATTAGAAAGTTGAGAATTGTTCTTTGTTCAGCTTCTTACAAATTATATTCTTTGTGGATAATTGCTACCACTCTAACAATTTTCCCAATCTTACTGAATGATTGAATATTCAGAGGGCAGGATAAGATCAAGCGTTGGTTGGGAGGAATCTCTCTATCATTATTCTATAACTATTAGTGGAGCTAGGTGGTTAGCTAATGTCAGGTCATTATTCTATAGGTGGTGTGCTATGTGCTGCATGTCATTGCACGATGAGCGGGTGCATTTGGTCGTAGTCATAACAGATAATCTGATTTTGATCATGTTGCCTTAATTGTCCCCTTTCTTGCGATAGATGGGTCCTCCTTCCTTGAACTCTAAATGATAGGAATGGTAAATGAGTCTATTGAGTGTCTAGATTAATGTGATAGACATGTAAAAGTGCTATGGTTTCATTCCCAAATGACTCGGGGGATCTCTTGGAGACTGAGTCTTTGTTGTTTTGTGGTGTAATCAGAATTGGCCTATTGATGAACTGACATTACATTAACAGAGTTCTTGATAGAATGCACAGTATCACATGTATGCCTAATGGCGATGAAGAGGGCATTAATTCATTCATTTCTTCTATCAGAAAGTTTGGGGGGTCGTTTCAACCTCTGTGCAAAAAATGGATGCAAAAATACCTTGCCCGAATCAACATTTTCAGTAAGTTGTCAATGATCACCGGATGTTGACGTATATAGCTAAAATAAAACCGAGCTTGCAAACATTTGCTGTATCTTTTTGAGCCTATTATTACCACGTTTCTGGACCTAGGTTACTGAAACATCAGCACTGCACTCCCAGCGCAACAGCAGCAACAGTTCAACTTACACTCGCAAAGGTATTTTGTGTTGAAAGTTGACAATTGCTCAGCACCCCTGTTAATGTT
Organism: Triturus cristatus; assembly: GCF_964204655.1. Classification (NCBI taxonomy): domain Eukaryota; kingdom Metazoa; phylum Chordata; class Amphibia; order Caudata; family Salamandridae; genus Triturus; species Triturus cristatus. The sequence continues at coordinate 1,268,955,045 of NC_140585.1, read as the reverse complement.
TGCAAAGGGCATGTGTCTGGCAAAAGCCAGGCACAAAATACTGAGGTTTCTAAGGTTTCGGTGCAAATCCAAGTACAATGAATTAGCGTGATATGGCTTTGCCAAAAAAAACATGTGAGCAATGGTTCAAGAAGTATAACATCTGATGTACCAACAATCAACATCTGCTTTACCGTAAAGCACACATCTTACTTATTTGACACCTGTGCTTTTGCCTCCACCTAGGAAGGTGTACTGAACGCTGTACCTCCAGTACAAACCCTAAGCTAGACACTGCTGACTAACCTTTGTGACTTCCCACCTTTCGGGTTGTGTTTGGGTACCAGGACCACTTGCCTGGCCCAAGGACTAATGGGGGGTTAAATCACCCACAACTGTAGCATCTTGGAAACCTCAGCTTTGAAGCCAGTGTTTCCCTGGTCAGACAACCTGTAGATTTTACTTTTGACAGGTAGACTGTCACCTGTGTCTATGTCATGGACACACCACTGGGTCTGAACTGGTGAGTTAGCATGGATCATCCTATGGGGCTGCCTAGGTCTCCCACGTAGGTGACTTCTCCGTTCTTTTCCAGTATCAGGTAAGACCAAGTCCCCTTTTCCTGGAAAGCCCGAGGAGCCACAGGCTCCAATACCCACACCTTCTATCCTGGGTGGTACTCAACCATGAAAGACTTCCCATCATACCACTACTTCAGAAGCACCTGGGTGCCTCCAGAAAGACATTTGCCTTTTTCATGTACTCTGCCATGTGAGACCACAGACCTTGTACATAGTGCACTACATCTTGCTTGGAACTTTGAAGGGTTGCTCCCAACCCTCTATAACCAAGCTCAAGGGATCTCTCACAGGGTGCCCAAAGGAAAGTTCAAAGTGACTGAATCCTACTCCCTTTTGTGGAATTTCCGTGTAGACAAATATTACGCATGGAGGGAGAACATCCCATCTCATCCTGACCTCATCAGACAACCCCATGATTACGCCTTTCATGGTTTTTTTGAATCTCTAAACTAAACCATTTGTCTGGAGGTGAAAGTGGGTGGTGAAGCTGTAAGTAACACCACATTCATTACACATAGCCTTCAGGTATACGGACATTAAATTAGTACCACCATCAGAGATTACCTCCTTAGAGAACCGTACTCTAGTAAACATTTCAAGGAGGGCTCTAGCCGCTGCCGGGGCAGTGACTGTCCTCAGGGGATTGGCATCTGGATATCTGAGGCATGGTCTGCTATCATCAAGATAAGTCTGTTTCCAGAGGCATTTGGAGGATGCAGGGACCAACAATGTCAATCCCTACCTTACCCAAAAGGGGTCCCAATTCCAGGTAGTGGAATTAAGGAAGCCCTTGGTTGTCACCCTGCCTTTCCACTGGCTTCACAAGTAACACAGGAGCGACAGAACTCCTTGACTTTCTCTGACACCTGGGTTCAATAGAAATGGCTGACTAACCAGTTCCAGGTTTTAGTCTGCCCCAGATGTCTAGCCAGGGGAATGTCATGGGCTAGGTTCAGAAGGAATGCTCTGTATTGTTGGGAAATCCCCAGTCTCCTGTATGCCCCCGGTTTGGGATCACTTGCCTCACTAGACAGCAATTCCTTTTTGTGAGCAGACTCTGTGGGTACCACTGACATCTCCCTTTTCTTGACTGGCAGTATGCTGGCAAGGGCCTTCAAGAGTATGACAGTATGACAGATCCCCTGGTCCTCCATAGAGGGTCCTGCTTACAGCTCTGCAACATCTTGCAGGTACCATAGGGCAGCACTCTCCCCTTTAGGATTTAAATCCTCCCCTCCTGAGGGTTAGACTCCCTCTGGGTCTTGGGGTCTTCTGGGGTTGGGTTCCCAGCCTTCTTGCTGCTTCTTTTGCTCTTGGGGGTCTTGGCCATTATTCCAGGCTCCAGAATCCCCTGAAGTGCAGTTTGGACTCACACTCCTCATTCAGAGAGACCAAGCATTTCTCCGTGGGTGCTCCTTTCAACGTCTGCCCAAGTCATTTCCCAATAAACACTCTGGTGGAATGGCAGGGGGCTCAGCTACCTTCTTCAGACCAGTTATCCCTCCCCGCTCAGATTTCACCATAGTCATACGGTGAAAATGTGCTTTGTTGTCAGCAATGACAGCTTAATGTAACAGATCTGGGATTATCTGCTCCGGGAAAACCCTTCTATCCGCCACAGTGGTCATACTGGCACCTGGATACCTCAGAGCCTCTACATGGGCCAGTTGATTTTTGGCCGCAGAATATAGTTCTCCACACTGGGACGTAAGGCTGCTAAGGCTTCAACATTCACTCCTCCCAAAGACACTAAGTTGACCTCTGTGTATCCCTTAGGTATCCCTGGGCCAACTTCCATCCCACTCCCTACGCTGGCAATCCCCTTGGACTGCCCACCATCAGGGGACTTCTTAGTGTAAACGGAGTCTCTTCGATTGTGCCCTGGCTGCTGAAAGTCATAGCACACCTTGGCCTTCGAAGGGTCATAGTTCTTTCCTTGATACCCCCTTCCTTTGGACTTGAATGTGCCTCGGGCACCCTCCCTTGGCCAGACTTCTGGATGGATCCCTTTAGAGAACTCCTTTTTTAACCTTTGTTTCCCTCCTTCTTCTGTTGGAGGCCTGACCCGATTCCCTAGGATTACTCCTGAGACTTTCTGGATACTCTGTTACAGACCCAGTCATGAGCTATACTACCCCTCTGGGGCTGGACAGCTTCGAGTCCACTAGATACTAGTGCAATATCTCTGAGGAACAATTAGCTCAAATGTGCTCTTTAACAATAAGAGTGTATAGCCTATCATAGGTAGAAACTTAATTTCCCTTTAGCCATCCTTCTAATGCCTGTACTCAAATGTCGACAAAGTCCACCCAGGACTGAGGTGTATTTTTGTAGGCCTCACAGACGTTATTCTTGTATTCCTTTGGAGTGAGACCAAGCTTTGCTATCAGGGCCTCCTTCATGTTGTGGCAGGGCTCTGCTACTTCCTTTTTTAAATGTTAACAGCCTGTCCCACCCTACTACTGGGATTAGGTCCCACAACAATGATCCCCAGTGCTGTGGCCCTACCTTTTTCATCTTAAGGGTGCTCTCATAAGAGGCACACCGTTTGTCTGTGTCATCCCCAACAGGTAAACAACCTTTACAACGCAACTTTTACAACGCACTACCATTACAATGAAACTTTTACAACGCAAGTGGATTTACAACACATGCCATTACAACGCAAGTCTTTACATCGACTTGCGCTAGATGGCGTGCTAACATTACAAATAGTGTAGTTTACTATCCCAACACCTTCCCTACTGTTAAGTGGACTGGAGTTGGAATAGTAAATTACACATTTCTAATGTTAGCACGCCATCTAGCGCAAGTCGATGTAAAGACTTGCGTTGTAATGGCATGGCGTAGTAACATCACAGTCGTTGTAACGACCGCGATGTAACTGCACGCGTTGTAATGACTCGCGTTGTTACGTCATACATCCTCCCCAACACAAATAATGGCACAATATCTTGGGCTGTTTAGGGTCTTTTGAACCTTTGGTAAACATTTCTTCTCTTTTGATTCCATAATTACTGCTAGGATCCAGACACAGGCTGATCTTTATTTCTTCCAAAGCTAACTGTTTCTCAACCAAGGCTAAATTATTTTCTTCTAGGGCTATGAACACCAATTGGGCGTCCAGTTCTGTTTGTCGGAGAGGGCCATCTCTGAGGCACAAGTGGTGGTGGAACTTGCTCTACTTCCAGCCCTGGAAGGCACTTCTGTGTTTGTGTGCTGAAAGAGGTCATCTTCATCTTCTTCCTCTGCACTCTCTGAGGTAACCTCCTCTTCTAGGGGGCTTTGGACTTTTCGAGCCTTGTTTGGCTTTCTCATAATCTACTTTTTTAGTGAATTGGCCTAGAGTTATTCCAATGTTCTTGCATAGGGCACTCAGCCAACTGATGTTGAGGGAGTACAGATTGTCTAGGTCCAAATCCATGATTCCCTTACTCTTTTTAAAAGGTGCAAAAATTTAAGACAACAGTAATTTAGAAAAAGATTCTTGGTTAAGTCTTTTTTTATACCTTACCACGGACAGCATATTTCTAATCCATATGCCCAAATCTTCAGCCATAAAAATTACATTTGAGATGGCATTTTAGTGTGTTGCTGAGAGTTTGATGCTTGCGCTACACCCACCTTGAGAACATTTCCATAATCCGTTTCTTTATGTGCAAGCCTTAGGAGTTAGTTCCATTATATGGGATTCCTATCTCATGTTCAGACTAGCTACAGTACACTGATGAGCTCCAGCAAAAGCAAACAACATGTTAGGATTTGCTATCTAATATATGTAATATCCATATATTCTATGATGGAGCTGCTGCTAAACTATAAGGAAAACATGCCATCTACACAAATCTGACAACCAATATGACATCATTTGGGTTCATCCTTGAATCAGACCTATCTTTCAAAGGACAGATCACCAGGAAAGCCAAAGCATAAAGGTAATAGCTTTCTCTCCTTAAAAAAGGGAAATTGTCAATCCTACAAAACAGTTTCAGAACAACAGTACAAGCGCTGTACTCTCCTGCCTTGATGCACTAATGCTTTGATTGATAGCCTACTCAACACCTTTCTGTGACAAAGACAATCTTCTTGTAGCAGCATGACTTATCATGGGCTTGAAGAAATTCAACCAAATCACTCCAATACTGAAGGAATTATATACATTTCCCCTCCAAGCCTGCATCATCTTCAAGACCAACTGAATCCCCTACAAAGCAATCTTATTTGACTATGCCCATTTTAGAGACTCCCAACTTTTTCATACCCCTTAAGGCACTAGCTACCTGGGATGTTGACTACTGTGATCCAATCAGTTTTCTTTTATTCCCAGAACGTAGAGAAACTGCTAAAGAATTTGATTACTAATCACAAACTGATGTATTTTAAGAAATTTGTTGAAAATCTGGCCACACAAGACTATGGGTATTGGGAAGGAAATCTTAATGAGAAAACTGTTTGTGGAGCAAAACGTTGACAAATCCAAGGTACCAAGACCCTATTTAGAGCATGCATAATACACAGAAAAATCATGTTTCTGGATTAAATCATGTGATGACTTGTTTTGGATTTGGCTTTACTAGGGATTTAAAAACACACTCTATTCCAAAAGTTAATTTGACCCTATCCTAAAATTGACAGTGGGAGGGAAATATATCAAATACAGCCTTAAATGAAACTATTCCGAATGGGGCCTACAATTTAACCATAATACACCATGAAGGGATAATCTGTGGCCAATTGATGCTGATTCGTGTATGCGCACATTACTTTCCAAGACACCTTGGCTTCTGGCTAATCGGCATACCCGAGATGTAATAGACATACAACAGTAACTGTTACTAGATACAGTATGGGTAAGCTGCGCCAACTTTGGCTAGCACATTTCAGCCTCACAGCTGTGATAGAGCCCAAGGCCCACACATTACGTGGTTCCTACATGGCGCAATATCCTTGCGTTATATCATCTTTAATTTCCATGAGTGTCAGAAGCACAGGTCCTTGGAGTGGCCGTAACAAATGCACAACACTTTCCCAAATCATGCATGGCATTCAGATTCCACTGTATTCATAAGTAGAGCTGGATGTTCTCATCATGAAGGTCACTCACTCCACTGCAATTCTAACACTGCATGGATCTTTAAACCATTAAAACCAGGATTAAGGTGTAAATTATTGGCTACAACCTGTTCCATTGAATAACAGTTCTTATTTGATAATCATGAATAAAACATGTTGTCGAATGTCCACTAGGCACCCCTACTCGTTAACTGTGCAAAAAAACGCAAAGTGTTGTGGTAGAACCATGTATCCTTCCCCTCAAAGGATGTAAGAAAATGTCCTTGTCGCAAACTAGACATAGATAATATGTGCCTTGAAAAGGTAAACAAAATTGTAGTGATATTAATGGATGAAGAGGTCCCTTAAACCTCTGACTCCAATGGCATCTATCAATCCTGAAACAACTGCTTCAACCGCTGAATTTGTACCAGGGCTATTGTCAAGCATTAGAATAACCAATAGTGAAGTAAGCTCAGTATGATGGCCCATCAAGCTCTTCAATGTTCGAGCCAGCAACAACTTCAGCTCACGAACCACCTATTCTAATCCGAATCAGTGCACAAGAATTATCTGCAGCCCTAGACTCCTTGGACATGCATGATCTGTTTCAATGTATATGCCCATCTGCTCCACCTGGGAACGTTAAGCCCAAAATTAAAGGTTATCCTATTGATCATTACTATGTTACTTCAAATGCTCCAGTTCCTATGTAGAAAACCCCCGGATAGCATAGGCATTCCATTATCACAAATTAAAAAGAAATTAACTTGACTCTAGTTTGTTTTCCAAGATGAAAAGGGAAAAGACTATGGAAAAGTGTGTGAATGAGGTTCACAGCCATCAAAATACTGACTTCACCAAAGAAAAAGAAAATACAGTACTTGAGTTGGTGGGTTGTGTGCGTGGGGGGATTATGGACAGATGTACCTGCAGAAGACGCAATGGTAAGATAATGTGAAGAGGAAAATGACAATATGCGAGATATGCAGTTGGAGGATTTCAGAAAGATGTGAAGAGAAAAATGGAGTGAGTGTTCTACAACAAGAGAGAGGAGAAGAAAGGCACATTAAGGGGAACAGAAATTATTGATACACTCTGAAAACCACCTCCCTTTCCACAGCTCTTAGAAATGTTTAATTCCATCTCAGACTTTCAGAACTGAAACATCTTCAGTTCTTATTATTCATAACAACATCGCAATTGTTACTCATTTATTTGATACTGCTAAAAAGCATTGACAAAGTCAATAGGTCCTATTGTTTTTAGACCTATGTCCCTTGTTGTGTAATATGTCTGGATGCAATAAATTAAATCTCACTGAAAGGCACCCAAATACTGATCTGTTGGTGTGTTCTGTAAAGCACTGGGACTGGCAAGTCTCTTGGAAAGGTTTTCTAGTTACACCTATTTGTGGTGGTTCCATATATAGACAGAGAATACCAGCGCGAACGGATACACTTTACTTAAAGTTGATTCGTATCCCAAGGATTATCTCTTATAGCGGTTGATGTTGTGCCATTCTGAAGCGCTGTAAATAATAAATGCTCTGATAAATAGGGGTACATGGTTAACACAATTGCTGGAGCCACTGTTGCATATATGATCTTAGAACTGGAATGCACATTTCCTATACATGTTATAGCTCATTCTGAGATGACTCACTGCTATTCTTTGTGTTATGAGATTCTCTTACTACCACCATTGACCAAGTAACTTTCATATCCAAGACATCTTTTTTCCCAGCATAGAATCTTCTGTTACCAGGGTCTGACGCCGAAATGAACATAGGACAATTTCAAGCCACTGTGCAGTATCAGCATTATTAATACTTCCCCATCACAGGGATTTCTCCTGCCTTATAGCCCAGAAGGTAGATGTACATGCTCTTCAAAGTCACTAGCCCTTTTTACAGCTCAGCATATGCACAACTGGATGCGCTACAAATGCAGCACGATCACCTGCCACGGCTGGTCCTGCGAATGAGTAGTGTGGCGAGGGGGTGGGGGAGCGGTGAGGGCGGGGGGAAGAGGGTAAGGGGTGGAGAAATAAAAAGAAAAAAAAACTTACCTGGCGGCAGGGCCTGCTGGGCGGCCACCGCCTCTCTTCCATCCTCTTCCTGGCTTCTGCTGGAATAAAAAGCAGGATAGGCCCCTCTAAACCAATCACAAAGCTGTAATACAGTGTTGTGATTGGTAAGCATTCAGGCTCCCATATTCCAATCACAACGCTGCAATGAAGCATTGTCATTGGTATGAGCTACGTGGTTCGGCACTCAGATGGTGAACGGAAGCCTGGGCATGTTCTCCACCCATGCTGTAATGCAGCCTGGGTGGAGAGCATGCTAAGTGCACATGAATGTTTGGCCGGCCACAGAGGGCTGGCCAAACATTCATGCCCACTTAGGAGGGAGTCACCACTCCACCCCACTGCGAAGCCTAGCCCCGACTGACAAAACTGCCCCAGCACAGAAAAATAAAATGATAATAACATTGTGTTATTAGCATTTAAATTTTCCTTTTGTGCCGTACTGGAAGGCTTTGAGGCGACGCTCCCCCTCCTTAGCAGACGAGCAGCTCCTGAGGATCAAGGTAATTTACGCATATCTGTCCACATATACATCCATCTGAGCACACAAGCACACTCACACACTAGAACTATCCGTACATTCACACATCAAAATGTGAGTCTCTGTGTCATAAACTCAAAAACAAAGCCTACTCAATTTTGTTTGTGTCACGGCAATGCTACAGGACTAACACATGTTTGAGCTTCATCGACTAATATTTAGGGTTATTTTGCAGAGCTCAGCTCTGTATGGCATGGGTAGACTGGAGAGTGAGATATGATGTTCTCATTCTAATATTTGTAAGGATTTCTCAAGATTGCAACTGCAGTGGGAAGAATGCACTGTTTAACAAATGTTATAAATGTACCAACTATTGGCGTTGCAAATCCTGTTTACTGATGCTGTGCAGCATAGGCCCCTGCATACACCACCACCCATATGTGTGCCTACAAAATGATGTGGGTGACATTTTCCTGTTTTTACTGACCAATCTAAGATGGTGGATGGTACTTCAATAAATTTTAAAAAAAATGCTGAGGGTGCAAAAGTGCTTTTTATGAAGCTGAGCAGATGGCAGCTATCGGGCCCTCCAAAAAGAGACCAAAGAGCACCAAAGAGAAAAATGAAAATGCCCACAAGGGCTAGTATAGCAACGAGATGGGTGAGTGGGGAAACATGGTGGGGGAGTAAATAAACACAAAACTAAGTAGGGTGAAAAGGGGCGTAGCGGCACACGAGAAAGAGGGAGAGCAACATGGAACGCATTGGAAAAACACAAACAGAAAGAGAACAGCCACAGGAAGAAGAGAGCAACATAGAATGTGCATAGAGGAGCTGTAAGCGTTTAGGTCAGGGCAGCATTACATGAGGCAGAAATCGGGAAAACACATGCACTCCCATGATGTGCTGAAAAAAACGAAAAAGAGTAATTCCCTAAAAATGAGCAGTGGAAGGATACAAGTTATCCAATCAAAAGGATGGTAAAGCGGCACAGGGCAGTGAGAAATAGAAGAAGGGGAAGGCAAGTCATCAAATAAGAAGCAATGTGAGTCACAACAAAGACGGCCAGTGGTAAGCAAAGGGTGGGCTTTATGCCAACTGTAAGCGTTTGGTAAGCCCACAATAGATCTTTTGAAACCAAACAGCATATTTGTCTGGTATTCGTGATCTGAAAATCAAGTTCAGTTTGTTCCAGCTTTCATTTGGTGCGGTTTAGCTGTTTCACTACTGTCAGCTTGAACTTTTGTCTAATTGTGCATGTCACTGTATAGTTTGGCATCAAGAGGGCTTGAAATAGCTGGAAATGGGTGGTTTTAATGTTCCCAACAAGGGGCCCCAACATTTGTCTCGCCCGGGGCCTCAAACGTCCCGAAAATGCCACTGCTTTCATTTGCTTTAAGGTATTGATACTTCATAGGGGTATTGAAAATGCCGATAAGTGGCAGCGCTGGCTGGTTCCCTCATATGCAGCACCCACACAGGCCCCCAAAACGCTGTGTCCTTTCACAACACTGATAGTGGGATGAAGCACCTTTCCAGCCTTTTCTTTATGAACCAGGCAGGAAACATGCCTTATGTTTTTTATGTGCTTTTTGCTACAGGGCATTTATTGCAGAATATGTAAATAGATGTATGTGAATAGCCTGCTGCTATACATCGCCCATGTGTGATGATGAACTGTAGCACAAGAACATCCTCTGTGGGCTGATTAGTTTTGCTAATCTTTTTAATTGTCATCATTAAGATGTTGAGCAGCTCTTGAAAGTGGTCTGCTTTTGTAGAGAGGGAAGCTAGCAATATTAAATAAAATAAAGGGCACTGCATTCCTTTTTGCTTAATACTGTGTTATTTTTAATGTGTCAAATTGATTTGTTGAACTTAGAGCACTAGCTTAGCTCATTATTGAACTGTATAGAAAACATTGCTCTTTGTTGTCAAATGAGAGATTGAAAGAACAAAAAATTGTGTAATCTATGACAAGGAAACCTGGACTCAAATGCTAGCTTCCTCGCTTGACCAAACTGTGTAATCTTAGGCAAACCGTTTTATTTCACAGTTTGTTTTTCTTGTGTCACTAATTTTAGAGAAGTTTGTTGTACTTCAATTTAGGATGTGCTGTATACAAAACCATCGCTGTTCAATAGGCAGTAATGTTGCTTTGCGTATAGCAACATCAGTTCCAGAATAAAGGGGGTCATTACGATGGTGGTCGGACTTTCGACCGCCCGCCATCGTTGCGGTAGTGGGACCGGACGCCTACGAGGCGGCATACTCACCAACCACATTATGATGCGACTGCCACCACTACATGGTCGCAGGCCCTATTTTTTGCATTGCGGCAGGGATGCAGTCAGCAGCTCCCGCCGCTATGCAAAAAAAGAGGCACCTGCATATCCCTGCACTATGTGGCAGGCACCATGCGGTGCCTGCCACATGGTGCAGGGATATGGTGCCCCCCAGTGCCCTTGCCCCAGCCTCAGGGGCCCCCAAATCTGTTTCCGCCAGCCGTTTTGTGGCAGGTTGACCGCCGCAGAACGACCGGCTTAAAGGGATATTATAATCCCTACTGTGGTGCCTTGCTGGCACCGCTGCAATGCTGGCCTTCCGGGTAGGTCCGACAGGCAGTCGGAGAAAGACCGCCTGTCGGAACAGTGGTGATCGGTCTTTCCGACTGCCACCTGTTCGCTCGCCATAGTTATCTGGCAGGTGGAAAACCTCATTCCGATGGCGAAGGGCCCGCCACCGACAGGCTGTCGCTAGAGGGCTCTCTGCCATCGTACTGAGGCCCTAAGTGTCCACGAGACAAACATATTTCTTGGTACACTCAGACTTCTTAGTTCATGTTTAGAAATCATTTCTGTCAATAAATTCCACCCAAATAATCTAATCAACATTAAACACAACTGTTAAAAAAGTAACCTTTTTTAGGTTTAAAGAGTCTTTATTAGATTTTTACAGGACGTTTGTGTAAATCGTGTAATGGCTTGGATAGTGTTTTCACTCCTAGCACCAAGCCAGAATCCTGGCTCAACTCTGGTTGAGCTCTCTCCATTAATTTGCTGTCTTGCCCGCCTCCACTGCAGAGCTTTTCGGTGTTCCAGCAAAATTGAGGATACAATACCAGCATGATATCTCAGGGAGTCAGGTAGTACTTGCTACAGAGATACGGGGCGGCTTTAGCTCTGTTGTCGCCCAGTGGGACAATGTTTGTTGGCGCCCCCATTGACAACCCCGGATTTCCTCACTACCACCCTTTAACAGTGCCCCACAAATTTCCATAACCACTCTCTCTAAGATGCACTTAATTCGTTTTATGGCATTTTACATCACACACACTACACAGTGACAACCAATCATAGGTGTGTAAATCAGTGGATAGGAAACGTGACAGAGGAGTAGAAGGTGTAGGAGTCACAAGTCATCCATACTAGTAGGCAGTATAGTGTAAGAGCGCTTGGTCTGGAGAAGCACAAACTCAGAATTTAAACAGAACACCATGGTTGAGGGTTTCAGAATATATTTTTTATCGAAATTAACCTTTTTTTCAACATTAGGATAATGAAAGACTGGGGGGAAAAATCATAACGCTGTAATCTATACCTTGCAGTTTGCATGCAGGTCTTTAATGGCTGATAATAGCTCATTGTTCTATGTTAGGATGTTAACTTATAAACTACAAGTGACAAAAGGGGCTCTCTGACAAAAGCAGTAACCCACTGAGTTATTTACATTATATGCACTTTGTGATCTGCATGTCTGCATGTGCACATTCTTCGCAGCAGGCATATTAAGCCTCTGCCCTACCTTATGATGAGCCAAAGCTTCCACTAGACAAAACTTCGACCTCTCTCCAGGAAGAACATTAATCACCGGAATAATATTGACATTTCTATTGTCGCATGAAAATTGCTGGAGGCTGAGAATGTTGCAGTAGTAGCTTTTCAAACCTTAATATATTTGGAAACATGACGCCCCACCCAAAGTCCGCACCCGGTGCGTTTGCACCAGTTGCACTGCCCTAGAGCCATCCCTGCACAGATATGTGTGTAATCTGCTAATCATAAATTTGAACATTCGTAAAATGTCTTATAGCATTAATGTACCTGCAGTAGATCACTGTATGTAACCTGCAGGTCCCATGTTTCAACCCTAACTTCAGAAAGTATTTCAGTTTTCATTGTGAATGTCCACCTTTTGCCTGAAACCCCAAAAACTTTTGCTCAGTCTCTTTTTTTGGATTTAGATCCCTGTGCATTTTAACCCTGGTAATCAGGAGTAGAGTGCCTGTGCCCCATCTTCACACATTGTTAAGTTGGCTTACTCCTGACTGACATATTCAACTTGCTCATAAGTCCCTAGTAAATGGTGTGGGAAGAACACCCAGAGCCTGGAAGTTAAATGCCCCCTGTGGATAGCAGCACCTATGGTGCCATCCAAAGGGCTGGCATGTAAAACATGGCTTCGTGACTACCCTGCGTAGCCTGACTGTAGCGGCCTAAAACCTGCTTTCACACCTGCCAAAATAATCTTTTCTGACAGGCTAGAAACTCTGCTTTTAATTATTGAGTCACCCCTCAATACAACTTGTCTCCCACAATAATGAGCAACTCATTTAAAAGTGAAACATGTGAAATTATATTTGCACGTTCGTCGAATGACTAGCCCCAAAAATGGTGGTGAGCTTCAGCCCAAGAACAAAGAGAATAAGTTACCTGGGCCAAAACTGGACATTTCATACCCTTGCTGATTCACATACACCTTGGCCACATAGGTGTAGATTCCGATCCTGGAAAAACCGGGTACGAATCGTCGGACGGAGCGTATTCTCCGTCCGACTCGTACCCGGTAAAAAGACCGTACAAACATGCAAGTACGATTCGTACAGAAACACCATTTCCGTACGAATCGGAAAAAACACCGACCGATGAAAATATACATACGAATGTGATCCGGGACAGCGCATACGCGACATTCGTACGGAGTTAGGCAGCTTTTTACGTACCAGCAAGTAAGATTCGTACCGACAGCACTCCGGACGGCAACATTTCTACAGCACCCAAAAAGTGCCGGAAAAGCGAAGTACGCCGCGAAGCGTGAGGAAAAGGGGGCCCGGTACGCGCCGAACACCCCCCCAGACCCCCGTATGTACGCGCCGTACCCCCAGCCTCCCCCGGTGTGTACGCGCCATACCCCCAGCCCCCCCAGTGTGTACGCGCCGGACCCCCACACCACCCGTGTGTGCGCGCCGTACCCCCAGCCCCCCCCTGTGTACGCGCCGGACCCCCACCCCACCCGTGTGTACACGCCGGACCCCCACCCCACCCATGTATGTCCAGAGCGTACCCCCACCCCTGTATGTACGGTGCGGACCCCCACCCCCGTATGTACAGTGCGGACCCCCACCCGTGTATGTCCGGAGCGTACCCCCACCCCGTATGTACGGTGCGGACCCCCAGCGCGTAGCGCTGGGGGTCCGCACCATACATATGGGGGTGGGGGTACGCCCCGGACATACGGGGGTGGGGGTACGCTCCGGACATACGGGGGTGGGGGTATGCTCCGGACATACAGGGGTGGGTGTACGCTCCGGACATACGGGGTGGGGTGGGGGTACGGCGCGTACGCACGGGTGGGGTGGGGTCCGACGCATACACATGGGGGGCTGGGGGTACGGTGCGTACACACGGGTGGGGTGGGGGTACGGCGCGTACACACGGGTGGGGTGGGGGTCCGACGCGTACACATGGGGGGGCTGGGGGTACGGCGTGTACACACGGGTGGGGTGGGGGTACGGCGCGTACACACGGGGGGGCTGGGGGGGTGTTCGGCGCGTACCGGGCACCTGTTTGGACATCTCCATGGTTGCTATAGGAGTTCGCTTCGGACGGTCTTTTTTCCATACGGTTGTACAATTGGACGGACGGTACGGATCGTACTTGCGCGCTCGGACTTCAGTTTTCCGATTCGTAGGTAAAACTGTCCGGGGACGTGTCGGACACTTTCCCGACCCGAGGACGTGTCGGGGAATTCACCCAATGCGATTCGTATGGACTTTTTCACATACGAATCGTACTTGCCAGTTTGTACCGGACTTGTACGATTCGTACGGAAAAAAATCCGGATACGATTCGTACGGGGAAAATTATTAACAGATCGGAATCGGCACCTTAATAGTTCGTTCAGACAATCTTAGTCTACAAGCTTGGTATAACCTATGTTCAACTCTGTATCCATCCATTTAATCATGCATTCATCCAATATGCACTTACCTATTCACCCATCCATGTACTCGGCTATTCAAGGATGCATTTAGACATGCACTCACTCATCCATCTCACCAGTGACTCATTATCACAGTGCCATACTCAACCATCAACACAAGCACACACATCAATCAATCAGTTAGCAATAAATGGTGATTAGCTTTCACTTGTAAAATGTCTAGATCTCATTGGTGACTTTGCGGGCACTTGTTTTGGGATACTTGCTTGCATACCCCAGGTCACCTATAAATGGAGCCGAGTCATTCTCAGGAATTCCGCCAAATATTATGCACCCCATTTCTATTCAATTTGTGACCTTCTTAAGAGTTGTGTGCGTCCGGTGCTCAAAAAGTTGAAAATAAGGCCCAAATTACTTTCAGGGTGTCGCATAAATACCAGAAAAGTGAGCATGCTGTAATGAAAAATAAAGCCCGCTCGTCCCAAAACACAGAAAAGAAGATAACAGAATGAACTAATGTCAACTGAACTATTAGGCACAGTATGTGGTGCCTCATTACTTCACACTACTCTTTACAAGTTTAACATGAATTACTTTTAACTTCACAACCACAATGAACAATGTAAGAAGGCTTCCCTTTACCTGTTGGTCACCGCATGCTCCTTGCACTCCTTGACGTCATTGATTCGTTTCCCATAACTAGACAGAGAGAGAAAGCACACAGTAGTAACTAGTATATGGACGATTATGCTTTGCCTGTCTAGATCTAGTTAGCGTTGAGTTTCCAGAGACATCAAATTGACCTGAATTGGATGGCAAAACGGGAGCGACACACATAACTCAATTTTAACTCATACAATAAATATAATATATATATCTAAATAAGCAATTGAACTGACTTGGTATCCACTTCATTTGTTTGCAACAATAAGAATGCATGGGTACGAGTGAGGGGAAATGAGTTTAACTAACCCAGCAGCAGAAACCTTAGTCATCATAGGTGCTACTATGTATCTGGCTTCACTAACACACAGGGACACCTGGTACTACTAAGCAATATTTTGATTAGCTATCTTCCCTCAACCGGTATCATCATTTCCTTGCTTGACCAGCCAATGACACTTATCCATATAGTAGCAGTCCCAATCTCTCCACCCATCTGTAAATGTCCGCCTCTCACTTGCTGGTCACCTATACTATTTCTAACAGGATAGTGTTGGTCTATTAATCAGCTGTATCTTGGGCTGCAGTCCACAGGTGCATGAATGAAGAGACTATTTCACTACCCATCATCATTCCCAATGCAGAGGTAATGACAAAGACTCCACCCTTTCTATCTGTATCGCTTCAGTGGACAAACCAGTCAAGATAGGTAGAGGGTAAACTTAAAGATCCTTTGGTCTCCACACCTGCAGCCTGATCTTTCTTTTTCATCATTTCAATTGAGGAATATTTAGCCTATGCAGTGATGTATTTAGCCTACGCGACAAATATATGTTTTTGGAGATTTTCATAAATTGTGTTAGCTTCTGCAGGACAGCATAACATTCAATACAGGTGATGTCTGTGTGGCTGGAGCACTAAGAATTTAGAAGGAGTACTCAAGAACTTATTCACAATATGTTTACCCGTTTCTTCCGGACACCACCAATTCTGCTTCTCTCACCATTGTCATTTTTAGCATTATATTTGTTATTAGAAATGGAGTATATGTGTGCAGACGTGCGTCATTTTCCTCTGCATTCACAACAAGTAGGGGTATTCATGAGTAGAAGCTGGTACCCCTAGTTTTAGGGGTCATATAAGGAATGACCAGCACAAACAATTCGAAGGACACCAAAGCTATGATTATGTTGTGCAGTTTCCCCTCCCTGTTTTACCTTTAGCCCCTCAGTATCAAATAGGAGGCCTTTGAAGGGTTAATGGTAGGGAAAGGAGTCCGTCCAGTGAATTCAGTAGCATTTAATGGACGGTGTTGTCACTTTGACTACCTCTTGCATCTTGGTGAATTTACGTCCATGTTGTTGACCTGCTAGAGAGGAGCCTCATGCCTGCCATTACATGATCACCAGTTAGTTCGATGGGGCTAAAGTTCTCATGCTGGATTTGGTGCACAGAATTTCACATTCCTCATCAGTGGGTATTCTTGTAAAAGGACATTACATCACCTTACCCACAGCACCTCCAATTCTGTCTGCTTCTGGGTTAATAAAATAATGTTTAAAACAGAGCCTACTAGACAGTGATCTACAGTCCAGTTGACAAGGATGATGAGTATTCAATTTCCCAAAAATTTTCAAATATTTGATAGTCTGGCATCAAGGGAAGACTCAGAGGTAGTGTGGGTATGTAGATTAGGATCATCATGGTGAAAGATCTAATGTCTCAAGAAGCACAACCACACGGTCATCTAACTCTCAGGCACATGTACTAAAGTTCAGATGTCTTTACCCTTTAATGTTGCCAAAAAACTCCTCTATGACCTTATGGATGTGGAGGATTTCATCTCGAATCAGTGTGATGCACAGTGAACCTTGAAGTGCCAGCTTCCACAGATCCAGACACTGTGGATTGGTGTTCAGGATCCCATGGGTCAGCAAGAATCCAACTATTGTGAAAGGAAAACAGTAAAGGAAAACGTTTGTACCGTATATTTGTTATTGATAACAGTAATTCCAAATACCATATCATAATTGTGCACGCTCAATCTTGATGCAGGGAACTGACTGACAAGACAGAAATGAGAGAGTGGCTACAGATTTCAACGTCACAGAACTGTCTTATTTCTCTCTGCCGGTGATAGGCAATACTCCATGAATTTGTGTCAAAGATACTGCACATACATACAGTGAAAATTCTATAAATTGTAAGTAATTTAAAGTAACTGTAACCCTGAACTGCATCTACGATAACGCATCTTTGAGAACTGGTGCTGTTATGCCAATTTGTATGCACCCAGTCCACCTTTATGTTTTTTGAATGTTATACATATATATACTCGAACAGTAGCTTTCTCTGGAGACTTGCCGACACTAACTTAAAAGAAGGCTTCCTTCTCAAATTATTTCTCAGATAGAGTGCAGTGAAATTGCTTGGAAGCCGATGTGACAAGTTCTCTTTTCAGGTTCATGGAACTACCCCTTTTTTATTTTGATTAAGTGGAATGAGCATCTCTCTCCAGTGGCGTAGCGAGGGTGCCATGGACCTTGGTGCAAGCAAGGAACATGCGTCACCTGATTATTGGCTTGGAAGTTGATACAGCAATAATCAGGGTTCAGTGCCTCGTAGCCCTTTGCGCTCCACTGCCTCTGCTCCAAAGCCTATAGCTTTGGAGCAGGCCTTACCTCAGCCTAAACTCCTGATCAAAAATACTCCCAGGTACTAAGGGCCTGATTACGAGTTTGGCAGTGTGGGAGCAGGACGGCCTCACTCCAATACCGCTAAACCTGTGGTTGAACCACCTGCCAGATTAGGAGGTTTCGCCTGATCTGGCGGGCGGTTCTTTGGCATTACCATGGCGGTGCCTATTTAAATTGGCACCGCAAAGGGCCATCAAAATCAGTACCTGCACAGCAGGGACTGCAGCAATCTATGCCTTGGAGGTACTGGGGTGCATATTCACTGGGGGGCACAACATGTACCCCCCTGAATGTATCCCCAGGCCCGAGGCGACAGGGGGCTCTGTATGGTCCCCTTTGTTTCCTCTCCACCAGAGTTTTCATAGTGGTGGAACCCACTCCTAACCTTACTGTGTCATTGAGCCTACCAGACCCCTTTGTCCAGAGGTCTCCATCATTAGTAACCTTACAAAACCAGTAAACCTACCTCCTCTAGGAAGTCCCACTCCACACCATTTCTGGGAGAATTTAGAGATCTTGCTTCATCTGCCAAGGTCACCGGCGGGGCGGGGATCATGGCTCTGCCATTGGGCGCCCTACCTAGGTCCCGCTCTCAAAATCCTTAGCTGTCATTGGTGACTAGTTCTGTCAACTATGCTCTTCTCATTTGCCATTGGAAAGCTCCGAGTTTGTTATAGTTAAGCATTCTCCCATTGGTCACCCAGGGCTGCAGTCCCAATGTTTTGACTATTTAGCGTAGTTGCTATTTTCTGCAGATACGAAGCCCTGTTGGTAATTTTTGGGGCTCGTTTTTCATTGGTGGTTCTTCTAAAGCGCTCTGGGAATTGTAGTTTATGATTCATGAGGAAACGTCCGGTTCGGTCTGCTAGAAGTGCAATTGCCTGCACTTCCCGGGATAGTGAATTACCCGGAACAGTCTGCAACTTACTAGGACTGTTGTGGCAAAAATGGGACAGTTGGCTGCTCTATGTTTTTTAGTTCCAGTTCAAAATGGCTACCCAGATCCATACTGATGATAAGCACTCATGCAGCTGGCTGTTTCATGTTCAAATGGCCTTTGTTTCAGGAAGCTGTTGAAATCGTCTGTCATGAGCTACGTTTGGCTGAAGTGATCATTTATTATCCCTCCCACTAAAGGCTTCATTGTTGACTTTTGACGAGTATATTAATGACCCAAACTCAGGTGAAAAATCACAAACTAGCAGTTGAGTTGGCAATACCTTGGCAGCTCCAAAAGCTGCCAAATGCTCCTGGCTGCCTTTATCAAGAGCCAAAGACAAAAAACGGTTTAATTACAATTCAACATATAAGCGCTTGAGGGCCTAAAGGTCCTACAGGCGGTGGACCTATGTGCATTGTATTGAGGTCAGGATCGGCCACTGGTGTAGCAACCATGCAAGGTGGGTTGCCCTTTCTGGTGCTTTTAACAAGATCCATTTTAATCTTCTTAATCCGCAGGGCTCTGTGCCTGGCCCTATCGGGGGATGGAGACGAAGATGAGGCCGGGAATGGAGTTAGCAGGTCGGAAGGGTGAGATGTGATACCGACGATATCCTCTTTTCATCGAGATTTTTTCCTCCTTGTGTTAGCTTTTCTTTTAGCAGCTGTAGGATCTCTAGAAAGGGGCTTCATTGAGAACACGGTGCGCGCTATTTTTATTTTTTTTTGTGAACTTGTCCTGACTTGTATAGCTGAATTTAATTAGTTGGGGGGGAAGTGTAGGAGACGGCACAAGGAAGTCGCAAGCAGCATCTGCAGTAGGCGGACCACCTCTGCGGCCGGCTTGGGTTCCTCCTCCTCTGGGGGGAGCCTAGAGCTCACCCTATGAGCTACTTGAAAGCCCCTGCTGTAGATTACAAAGTTCTCGTCCTCTATGTCTCCTCAATTGCCTCTTCTTCTTTGCATTAGTGTTAGCGGGCGTTAGGACCAGGCCATCTTGGCTGGCTTTTAGAGCGTTCAAGTCAACTAGGCCAGCCCCCCTCTAAGTGTCAAAGAGTCTATCCGTATCCCACTCTTTTCTAGTATTTCGTTTTTTTCCCCTATTATATATAGCTATCTAGCTTTACTGGGGTAGCAAGATACCCCCCAGAAAGTAGAAAAGTCAATATATCCTCTCTTCTCTGTAGGAGGGCCAAAGGCGATGTATCAATTTAATCCTTCAATTCATGGCCCCCCACAATCAATACCCACTCAAGACGCAACCTGCAATGAGGTATCAGAACAAGATTCATTTGATGAGCACTTATAGGCTCCCACGAAAGAATCAATCAGAAGAGAACAAGATCCGACAGAGCCGAACTCCCACTCTCAATCATCTACAAATATCGAAACCACGCTCAACCAGATCTCACTCGAGCTACAAGATATGAAGCTCTTCCAGGAACTGGCATACCAGAAAACCAACGAACAATTGGGGCAACTCAACGAAAACTTCCATCAACTTTCAGCTCATTTGGCACAGGCTGAACTTAAGGTATCGCAAAAAGAACTATTGATTGACAGAATGCAGAACAATGTCATACATTCACCCCAGTACAGAGATCTGGGCCTAAATCCATGGTTTTTTTGCTCACCATGCCATTCCAGTTTGGACCCAGCCATATGCAAATCAGCCTTGACCCTGTGACCAATGGAAACAGTCCAGCCCGAACTGCCAGGCCAGGTCCTCCCTGGACTGGAAACAAGCATCCTAGGACCGGTTTCGGGGTTTCACCCCTCTTCAACCAGGATAGCTTGATTCCAGTGGCATGGAGAGCACGGGACTCACGTCTGAGCATACCCGTCCCACTTGGGGTGACAATTGCAAAAAGAACTATTGATGGACAGAATGCAGAACAATGTCATACATTCACCCCAGTACAGAGATCTGGGTCTAAATCCATGTTTTTTTTGCTCACCATGCCATTCCAGTTTGGACCCAGCCATATGCAAATCAGTCTTGACCCTGTGCCCAATGGGAACACTCCAGCCCCAACTGCCAGGCCACGTCCTCCCTGGACTGGAAACAAGCATCCTAGGACCGGTTTCAGGGTTTCACCCCTCTTCAGCCAGGATAGCTTGATTCCAGTGGCATGGAGAGCACGGGACTCACTTCTGAGCATACCCGTTCCACTCGGGTGACAATTGCAAAAAGAACTATTGATGGACAGAATGCAGAACAATGTCATACATTCACCCCAGTACAGAGATCTGGGCCTAAATCCATCGTTTTTTTGCTCACCATGCCATTCCAGTTTGGACCCAGTCATATGCAAATCAGTCTTGACCCTTTGCCCAATGGGAAAAGTCCAGCCCGAACTGCCAGGCCAGGTCCTCCCTGGACTGGAAACAAGCATCTTAGGACCGGTTTCGGGGTTTCACCCCCTCTTCAGGCAGGAAAGCTTGATTCCAGTGGCATGGAGAGCACGGGACTCACGTCTGAGCATACCCGTCCCACTCGGAGTGACAATTGCAAAAAGAACTATTGATGAACAGAATGCAGAACAATGTCATACATTCACCCCAGTAAAGAGTTCTGGGCCTTAATCCATCGTTTTTTTGCTCACTATGCCATTCCAGTTTGGACCCAGCCATATGCAAATCAGCCTTGACCCTGTGCCCAATGGGAACAGTCCAGCCCTAACTGCCAGGCCAGGTCCTCCCTGGATTGGAAACAAGAATCCTAGGACCGTTTTCGGTGTTTCACCCCTCTTCAGCCAGGATAGCTTGATTCCAGTGGCATGGAGAGCACGGAACTCATGTCTGAGCATACCCGTCCCACTCAGGGTGACGATTGCAAAAAGAACTATTGATGGACAGAATACAGAACAATGTCATACATTCACCCCAGTACAGATATCTGGGCCTAAATCCATCGTTTTTTTGCTCACCATGCCATTCCTGTTTGGATCCAGGCATATTCAAATAAGTCTTGACCCTGTGCCCAATGGGAACAGTCCAGCCCGAACTGCCGGGCCAGGTCCTCCCTGGACTGGAAACAATCATCCTAGGACCGGTTTCGGGGTTTCACCCCTCTTCAGCCAGGATAGCTTGATTCCAGTGGCATGGAGAGCACGGGACTCACGTCTGAACATTCCCGTCCCACTCGGGGTGACAATTGCAAAAAGAACAATTGATGGACAGAATGCAGAACAATGTCATACATTCACCCCAGTACAGAGATCTGGTCCTAAATCCATCATTTTTTTGCTCACTGCTATTCCAGTTTGGACCCAGCCATATGCAAATCAGTCTTGACCCTGTGCCCAATAGGAACAGTCCAGACCGAACTGCCAGGCCAGGTCCTCCCTGGACTGGAAACAAGAATCCTAGGACCGGTTTCGGGGTTTTACCCCTCTTCAGCCAGGATAGCTTGATTCCAGTGGCATGGAGAGCACGGGACTCACGTCTAAGCATACCCGTCCCACTCGGGGTGACAATTGCAAAAAGAACTATTGATTGACTGGGGTGGTGGAGTGAGCTAAAGAATGATGATGGATTAAACCCAGATCATTTGACTGGGGGTGAGTGCTTGAAATGTTCAACACTCCGTCCATCATACCCTTTGGTTTTGCTTTGTTCGCCCTAAGTTGGCAGGGTATGCCCAGACATGGGTCTCTTGCTCACTTTGCCACTGGATTCAAGCAAGCCTGGCTGATGACGGCTGATTAGCCAGAAACCGGTCCCAGGATGCTTGTTTCCGGTCCAGGGAAGACATGGCTTAGCAGTTCTGGCTAGACTGTTCCCATGAGGCACAGGGTCAGACTGGTTTGCATATGGCCATGTCCGAACTGGGGTGGCGGAGTGAGCTAAAGAATGATGATGGATTAAACCCAGATCAGTTGACTGGGGGTGAGTGCTTGCAATGTTCAACACTCCGTCCATCATCCCCTTTGGTTTTGCTTTGAACTTAAGGTATCCTCATTAGAAACAAAACATAACGATCATGGAAGTAATTTGAGCAAACTACAAACTGAACGGAAAGATTTACAATTGAAACTGGACGACATGGAGAACCGTGCCCAACGCAGTAATCTGAGATTCGTTGGTGTTCCTGAAGATCGGGAAGCTGACAATTCACCGATCCAACTTATAAACGAGTTGATCCGCAAGGTGAATCTGCCCAGAAAGGCAAAAGAGATAGCAGATTTGACGACTAATAGGGCACATCGAGTACCAGCAATTTGTTCATCAAATGCTAAATTCCCAAGAACAATCCTGGTCAACTTCGGGGATTTCAGAGTTTAAGAACAGATCTTATCACAGGCATTTAAAAAAAAATCATTCACCTCCCCTGAGAACTTTTCCTTCAGGATCTACTCTGATATGTCCATCTCTGCAGCACAACGGCGTAAAGAATTTGTACGCATGATTGATGACTTCAAGCGCATTAACGCACCAGCCAGGATAATCCAATAATTCAACTCAACGTATTGTTTAAAGGTGAATCGCATATATATTTCAGTCCATTGAACGAGCTTGTGAACTGCTTCTTTCAATCAAGGAGGGGTAGAAGGAGGAAACAGTGAGTAACTTTCAGACCAATAAGAGGTGCAGACATAATCGCATAGAAGTACAAAAGAACATTCTTGTATGCTAAAGGTATGTTCCTATACATGTTATGTTTATTCACTCACTTTGCCCCGATTTGAAGATGATATCCTTGTCTTTTTTCCCTATCTATGTGGAAACTACTGTCATCTCGGCTGGGAGGGGGGCCAAAGCTCTTAATATTATGACAAGGTCCAAAAGTAGGGGTAGGGGTGAGTGGAGTCACTGAGGGGAGGGATCCAGAGCACAGGGGGACAAGGGTCAATTGCATGTAATACCCAAATTCAAGGGAGAACAAAGGGTGGGAGGCACCCTGGGGTGGGTGGAGGGCAGCAGAAAAAAACAAAAAATCAATCCAATCAAGGGTAGTTTTCCAATCTGTATGTGTGGAAATAATAGATCCAGCAATAAGATTATGAGTCAGAAAATAATAACCCAACAAATGCTTCGTATTGCATCATACAATATCAACGGAGGCAATACCAGAACAAAATTAAAAGCCATACTTCAATGGTTAATGGTTAACCATTCTCATGATATCCTACTCCAAGAGACACATTTTAAAAGAAGCAAGCCCATACCCAAATGGCCAACATTTATAAACCATGCTTTCTTGGCCTCAGTAGAGGCCGCTGTTAGAGGTGTGGCAATTCTTGTTACCTGCTATTATCAAGGAGAAGCTCTCCAGATCATGAGCGATCCTCTTATCAGATGGGTAATGGGTAATCTAAAATTGGGGGAGCAAACTTTCCATATAATTAGCTATTACGGTCCTATACTAGACGAAATCCAAACATTGGAAAAAATAAGTGATCTATTAATCCCTTTATAAGGTGCTATTATTATTGGAGGAGACTTTAATTTCATCCAGAATTTAGGACAAGATTCCTCTCAGAAAAATAAATTCCAAAATAAACCTCCAGATACTTGGACAATATGACTCGAGACTTTGTGCTAGTTGATCCTTGGAGGGCCAGCCATATCGCTTGCAAAGAATTTACTTGCTTCTCAAAATATATAACAAAGCATCCAGAATAGATTTCTTTTTAATCTCCCATCAGTGTGAAAAAGGGGAGTCCTGGATAATTCCTAATCCCTTTTCTGATCATTCGATCCCAGTCATTGAGTTCAAGGAAAAACACAATTTAAGGGAACGACCAAGATGGATTTTAGATAAAACACTACTAACTGAAGAGGGCTGGATTAAAAAAAATGCAGACATTACTCATTGAGTTTGTCACTATACACATGGGAACAGCTAGCCCCTTTGCAGTATGGGATGCTTGTAAGGCCTTTTTTTTTTTTATAGGGAATGCAATTTCTCGTAAAGCTGGAATAATTAGGGAGATAAAATAGTTAGCTAAACATCTCCAGCAAAATTTCGACCAAGCTGGCCGAATTAATTCTTTATTCTACTCAGAAACAACGCTCCTTAATTTAAATCAGGCACACCAAAAAATGAAAAACTTTTACGAACACAAGGAAATAATAGATCAAAAAAACTGCTTTCAAAATTGGTATGAGGACAGCGAACATACTGGCAAATGTTTGGCATGGTCAGTAAAGAAAAAGCTTAAAAATGCCCGTATAAAATCTATTTTTGATGACGAACTAGGTCAAAATGTCAATCAGACGGACAAGATCACACTATAATAAACTCTACAATGCTTAGATACCTGCACCACCAGAGGAAATAGACATATTCCTGAACTCAATATCGCTACCCCGACTAATACCGCTACAGAAAGCTCCGAGATCGAGATCCATGCGGCTATAAAAAACACACCTAGCGGGAAAGCCTGCAGCATCAATGGAATACCCATTGAATTCTATAAAATATTGCTGCCACAAATAACAAACCTTTTGCTTTCTTTATATAATACAATTCTGGAAGGTTGCCATATACCAAAGAAATTTTTCGAAGCAGTTATAGTCATCTTTTTAAAAAAGGGGATCTTATCGGCCTATTAGTTTATTGAACAATGATTACAAATTATTCACAAAAATCATGGCAATGAGAATTACCCCAGTCGCTACTAGTTTGGTCCATGAAGACCAATGTGGCTTTTTTCCAGAAATATTTATCACTAATAATACAAACTTTCTAGTTCAGGCAATTGACTTTTTCTCAAATAGCAATATGCAAGCAGCAATTATCATGATTGACACAGAAAAGCTTTCGATCTGGTCAATTAGAATATTCTCTTCGCTATATTGAAAAAATTACATTTTCCCCTAGATCTCATAAAGTTACTCAAGAAATTATATGATAAATCCCAGGCCAAAATAATAACTAACTCCAACACTGCGGGTATAGTCCAGATCCAAAGAGGAACTCGACAGGGTTGTCCGATGTCACCCATTCTGTTTGCTCTATACATGGAGCCAATGGCGAACTTGATACACCAAAACCATTCAAATAAGCGACCAATAGCAGGGGTCCCTAAATTGAAATTATTTGCAGACGATCTAATCCTTCATCTCAAGGCAGGAAAAGCAAGTATTAAACAAACATTTGACACAATCAAAACATTTTCAAACTCAGGCGGGTATAAAATCAACGACAGCAAATCCGAGATCCTATTATTCAATTGTCATGACCAGATTCTACCTCAAGCTCTCCAGATTCGAGTGGCAAAAAACAATCCGGTTTGATACCTAGGCATTTGGGTTACACACGATATTTCACAGCTCTTCACACTAAATTATATCACAATGCTCAATAATGTAAAAAATATGCTAAAAGCTGGCAAAACCTCCCACTTTCGATATTCGGAAGAGTAGAACTAATAAAAATGATGGCACACCCACTATTAATTTTTATTTTTTCTAATGTTCTTATCAAGATCCCACATAATTTCTTCCTAGAAATAGATCAACTAGTGCAGAAATTCATCTGGTCAGGGAAGAAACCACGCACAAAATTGATAACATTACAATTGAGTCCTGAAGAATGTGGCTTAGGGCTTTCTCACAAATTTAAAAATATTTACAAGCCGCTCTTCTAGATTGGTGTGGACGAGTAATATCGGCCCAATATTTACCTTCACCAAATGCTTTTGGAAAAAAATATAGATCTGAAACCTTTTATCAAAATCCCCAAGCAACCCAAACGCTATAGACATAAGACACCACGTATAATTCATGATAGACTTAGACAATTGAAGGAAGAATATCGATTTACACCTCTACAGTAAGAAACTCCATTAATACACTGTAGGGAACTAGGAGCTACAATCGATACACCAACTCTAAAAAGATGGGAAAGGCTGGGAATCTATCAAATAAAAGATCTAGTAATACAGGGGGAGATGAAGTCATGGGAACAAATCAGACAAGACAAAACAAGAGCTGTCTCGACCCTAGTATTTTACTACCTCTAAATTTCGAGTCTAATACAAAAACTACGACTTCCGGAGGGCTTACTTCCCACAATCGTTACCCATGCACTATATATCAAACAACAGGAATAGGGAACTGGTATCACATTCTCCAACAACAAATTTATGACCAAATAGTCCTGAGCGCTCTTTAAAAAATTCTGGCAACCACAGGCTGTCATATAGAAGCAACTCAATGGAAGGAATATAATAAATGGTCTAATAATGCCATGCGCGCAGCACATTTCAAACGCATGTCACTCTTCTCCAAATGGCAACTATACCACACTCCTGAGAAACTCCATAAAATATTCCCAGGGATCATAAAGGAGGAGACTGGCTCTATATGTGCTTGTCTTGCCCCAAACTAACTGTCTATTGGACTAGGGACTAGGGTCTTTCAGTCGATCAACAGGCGACTCAAACAGAATAAAGACCTCAACCCTATAACTATCCTATTCGGGATCTCAAATCAAACTTTAACAGAGCGAAAAAAACAATTTGTTTTTAATGCATCCCTAATAGCTCTATCTTTAATCTTACAAAATTGGAAATCACCAGATCCTCCCTTTTTCTTGGTCCCCGCTTGACAAATCACCCCACATCTTTCCTTGTGCAAACTAGTCAAACTGGAGCACTGTTTGGAAAGTATTGTGAAGATTTGTCATAGGGCGCCAAAGTTATGAGCAACACAAAAACGGCATTTCTTCTGGAATCTCAAACCTAACTATA
The DNA here is from genome assembly GCF_964204655.1 of Triturus cristatus. Classification (NCBI taxonomy): domain Eukaryota; kingdom Metazoa; phylum Chordata; class Amphibia; order Caudata; family Salamandridae; genus Triturus; species Triturus cristatus. The sequence goes on along the minus strand of NC_140585.1, from coordinate 1,268,927,642 downwards.
GCTTCCCAGTGGCAACCACCACTGGGTGTATATATATATATATATATCTTCCAAGCTCCTTGTTGCTGCCAATGGTCCTGCACTCTCGAACGGGTGCTCCAGTCTTGCGGCGACAGTGACGCTGTAATATACTGCTCCTCACTCCCAGAAGGAAATAGACCAGCACTCACATTGGCTGAATACCACTTTATTTATAGCGATTCAGTCCTCAAAACAAACGTGTTTCAGCATTTAGCCTTTGTCAATGTCAGCACGCGCCGTAACTATAGCGATATTTAACACATGATCAATTCATGAAACGCAAAAACGGACCAACATCGTAACTCATTATTTGAGCGCCATCTTGGAACATGTTACTAATATATACATTTCATCCAGCAGCCTCTTTAATAAACTATAAATTCTCTATTCAAATTTAAAACATTAAACCATTTAAAAATCTTTAAACTTAAATTTATCACTGCAGTCAGTGCAACAGTAGAAAGTGTTGGATAGCCGAGGGGTGAACATTACTATTCCCACTCCAGTGAGTACAACAGTAGGGAAAGTGTTGGATAGCGGAGAGGTTAAACTTTCGATTCCCACTCCAGTGAGTGTAACAGTAGGGAAAGTGTTGGATAGCAGAGGGGTAAAAATTACTGTTCCCACTCCAATTAGTGCAACAGTAGGGAAAGTGCTGGATAGCGGAGAGGTAAAGCTTATTATTCCCACCCCAGTCAGTGCAACAGTAGGAAAAGTGTTGGATTATGTAGGGGTAAAAATTACTATTCCCACTCCAATGAATGCAACAGTAGGGAAAGTGTTGGATAGCGGAGAGCTAAAACTTACTATTCCCATTCCAGTGAGTGCAACAGTAGGGAAAGTGTTGGATTGCGTAGGGGTAAAAATCACTATTCCCACTCCAATGAGTGGAACAGTAGGGAAAGTGTTGGATAGCGAAGGGGTAAAACTTGCTATTCCCACTCCAGTGAGTACAACAGTAGGGAAAGTGTTCGACAGCGGAGGGGTAAAAATTACTATTCCCACTCCAATGAGTGCAACAGTAGGGAAAGTGTTGGATAGAGGAGAGGTAAAACTTACTATTCCCACTCCAGTCAGTGCAACCATATGGAAAGTGCTGGATAGTGGAGGGATAAAACTTACTATTCCCACTCCAGTGAGTGCAACAGTAGGGAAAATTTTGAATAGTGGCAGGATACATTTTACTATTCCCACTCCAATCAGTGCAACAGTAGGGAAAAAGTTTGATTGCAAAGGGGTAACTATTAATATTCTCACTCCAGTCAGTTCAAAAGTAAAAACAAACAAAAGATAAACAACAAAAATATTCAAAAAACAAAATCATTTAAAAAATATATGAATATATTAAAAATTAAAAGACAAATATATTTAATATTACAAATTGAAGCAAAAAACATATTATAATGTTAAATGCATATGACAAATACCCACAAATATTATATTAAATAAAATAAAAAATAATTTTCAAACAAATATTTTTAATTACAAATTATTTAGAATTAAAAACATTATTTATTCCATAAATTATTATTTTTTATTTCCTGCCCTATAATACAACACAATTCACAACCCACATCTAAATTTTATTTAAAAAGTACTTACATTGTTAACATAATTAATTACCAATTAAAGAAATATCATTCATTTAAAAAAAAATCAAAACTCATAAAAATGTATAAACATCCCACACTTCACCCCTATAAACCCCATAAACCTCTGGTAAAATTAAACTGTAAAACTTAATTTACTCCCCACGCTTTACCCCTAAAAAAGTAAAAACCCACACACAAAAAAACTATAAAGTACCCTAATTAAATATCAATTAATTAATTAAAATTAATGATCAACCAATTATTAAATAATTGAACATAAGTTACTTCCCACACTTTACCCCTATAAACCCCATAACCCACACCTAAAATAAATACACAAATTCCATATTTAATTTTCAATTAATTAAGCAAGAATAATTAAGAACTGATTATACAGACTATTTCCCCGATCCAGCTCTCGTTTTTTATAAACTCGAGCCATTCTTCCCTAAGAAGATGGGTTTCCTGTAGTATAATTATGTCTAGAGATACATGTTTAAGATACTCAAAAATCTTTTGCCTCCGCCCCTTTGTTCTTAGGCCATTCACATTCCACGTTAATATTTTTAAGTCAAACATTGGACTACCTTTCTACTGGATCAATTTTGGACCTGATTGCAATACAATTTACATATCGGACAATTGATTTTTTTTTTTTCATTTTTTCCCCAATGCTCCCCACTAAAGAACAATTTGAATGAAGAAAAGAAAAAAAAACTAAGAAAGTGCCCACCCTGGAGAACCCTCCCCACTGTCATGGGCATCCCAGTTGCCCTGTTTGAGAACCACAACCGCGGCATTCTTACAAATTGGCTCATAGAGCTATATGTTACTGTTGGATTTCATGCGTTGTAGAAACACTTCCACCTCCTGTGGATCTCTTATATTGTATGTTTTATTACGCCACATTATACGGAGGAGTGCTGGAAATTTCATTTGCACAGTGGCACCTTCTGCCCTTAAGTCTTGGATAAATTTCCCTAGAGCCCATTGCCTGTCGGACGTAACCTTGGAAATATCTGAACAAATTTTGTAATTGTACCCATCTTTAGTAAGAACTCCCGAAATTAGGGCTTTATTCAAAATAGATTCTTTTATTGTGTATGATTTGAAATTAACTAAAATCCTTCGGGGATTTTTCCTGTCCTTGTTTAATCTAAATGGTTCTCTGTGGTTCCTCTGTATATCGCTGTCTAAATCTTTTTCATCCATTTCAGGAACAAATTGTTTTAAAAGATTTATAACAAAGGACCTTAAGTTTTGTCCTTCTTGGGCTTCCGGGACATTTAATATGCGGAGGTTGTCCCTCCTGGAATTGTTTTCCAGGATCTCAATTTTGTCACGGAGCTCTTTCTCAGTAGCTAAGGCTTTTTCATTACTACTTTGGCAAAGTCTCACTTCCTCCTTAATCTGTTCCAGGGCCGTCTCCACAGACACTACTCTTTCTACTAATGCATTGAATTTACTCTCCAGTGTTTCACATGTAGCCTGAATTCAGTAGTCATGCAATATTAAGGGTGTCTCAATCATCATTAGAAAATCTCCATATTGCACTTTGGTCTCACAAAGTGTAGATACAAAAGGGAGATGGGCCATAGCCAACATTAAACATCGAGATTATGCACTGTCTATAGTGGGTTATTATGGCCCCAACACGGATGACCCCGAACCCCTGTCCTCCTTGTACGCCCAAATGATAATTCTGCACCTACCTATTATTTTGGGAGGAGACTTTAATATTTTATTAGACCCCAAGTCGGATAGATATCCCCCTAGCAAAATTCTTAACCTGCCTAAGATGCGACAATGCTTGTCCACGCTTATGGAGGATTTGAACTTAGTCGATATATGGAGAACTAAAGGTAATCGACTTAACAAATACACTTACAAAAACTATAAATACGGACATTCCTCCAGAATAGATTTCTTTTTGGTTGACAAAACATTGAGTAACAGAGTTAACCTAGTGAAACATAACCCTGCACACTTATCTGATCACTCCTCAGTTTATATAAGCATAAACTGTGGGCCAACTAGGAGTGATAAGAGGTGGACTTTAGATCGGTCTCTTCTATTAGACCAAAGAGTTATCGATAGTTTGGAAACAACAACTAAAAACTATTTTAAGGAAAATAGTGGGGGAGAAGTCCCAGACATAATAGTGTGGGAAGCATTTAATGCGGTTATTAGAGGGGCTTTAGTCGGCATTGCAGCGGGCAAAAACAAAACCAAGAATTCTAAAATTTTTAGGCTAGAATTAGACTTACTAGAACTACAAACAAAAATAGACTGCTCTACGTCAGAGGAGGATCAAAAAAAGTTAATAAATGAGAGTCTAGTAAAGAACTATCACTTTTCCTAGAGAAAAGGATAAGAGAAAAATGGCAAGCTAGTTCTCTAGCTAATTATGAATGGGGCGAGAACTGTGGGAGGCTTTTAGGGTGGAAGCTTAAGACTGATTCCAACAGAAGCAAGATAACCGCTATTCATAAAGAAAACAGCACGCAGCCGACCGAGGATAAATTAGGCATAGAAGAGGCTTTTGAGTCCTTTTTTCAGACATTATATGGGGAGGAGTTGGTACCTCGGCAAACATCAATTGAAACCTATCTGAACAAGTCACTAACCCCTAAACTTGATAATGTCTCCTGCAATACCTTGAATGTTCGGATTACCCAAAAGGAGGTGCTAGATATAATGAACAATCTTGTAAGAAATAAAGCGGCAGGCCCAGACGCCCTACCAAATGAAATCTACATTGTATTGAAAGACTTATTAGCTCCTATACTGACAAATGTATTTAATACCATCTTCCTTGAGGAATTACCAATTCCTAAATCTTGGAATGAAGCCACAATTAGCCTGATCTTAAAACCAGGGAAAGACCCCACCCACTGCGAGTCGTATAGACCAATTTCGCTTCTTAACTCCGATTATAAAGTGTACAGTCAGATATTGGCTAAAAGACTTGGTTCTCTCTCTAGTAAATTAATACATGAGGACCAAAAGGGTTTTATTAGAGGGAGACAGCTGCATGACTTAACACATCAGGTGATAGGAGCCATAGATATAGCAACGCATGAGAAGGTACCTCTAGCAATATTTACCTACGATGCGGCCAAAGCCTTTGACCGAGTTAATTGGGCATATTTACACCAAGTCATCACATATAATAATCTAGGTCAACACTTTTCTAAGGCGATAGCAAATATTTATTCTGCCCCGACTGGGAAAATATTGATAAATGGTGCCACAACTAACAGTGTTCAAATTAAGAGGGGCACAAGACAGGGGTGTCCTCTTTCCCCATTACTTTTCAACCTATACATAGAGCCCCTGGCAAATACGATTCAAATCTCTAAGGAGCTTAGCCCCTTTAATTTCAACAATTGGGAGATAAAAGTGGCACTATTTGCCGACGATTTGATGGTCTACACTAACAACATAGTAGAGTCAACTATCATTATGAACGAATTGTTGACAAATTTTGGGCAGATTTCTGGGTACCAAATAAATCAACAAAAAACAGAGACTATGCATTGGAATTTACCTCCCTCCGAACATGATTCCAAGAGGGAAATCCGATACTTAGGGGTTCAAATTCGAAAAAACATCGATGAAATTGCTCAGGCGAATTTGTTATTAAAAACTAAGGTCTTGTCTATCCTTATCCTTTATAGGAAGAGTCAATGTGATAAAAATGACTATCCTACCCAAGTTTACCTTTGTTTTTAATGCTATCCCTTTGGAGTTTAACGCATTCCAAATTAAGAAGATTCAAAGTGAGTTAAACTCCTTTATTTGGGCATCTAAAATATCTAGGATAGCCTGGAAAAATTTGAGCCAAAAAAAAATCGAGGAGGGGTTGCTAGTCCAGACCTTTAGATGTACTATAGGGCTTTTCACTTTAAAAACATAAGACACCTCTTTCAAGATTATGCTCTGTACTCCCCTTATTGGAAAGCAATAACAAATCATAGTAACTGTCTGTACAAGTTTGGACATCCAAGATTCTTTAAGAAAATTAAGTTAAAGGTGCTGAGATCAGCATGTAAACTATGGTCTGATATAAGGAAAATTTGGAGCTACCCATACTATAGCTCACAAGCTCCGATATGGAATTTGACACCCAAACAGGTCTCAGTACTAGAAAAGGGACTATCCTTCGTGCCAACGACTAGATTGGACAAATTTAAACTGCACGTGGAACTGGCGGAGTTCATGAGGAAACTAAAACTCAAGGCCTTCTTCGAGAAAACCTCGAGGGACGACTCAACTCCCACTGAAAACCCTAAAATCACTGGCCTGAGGACCAAATCCACCTTCACCCCGCCACCCTCCACAGTGCCCCCAGAGATCACCACTTTTGAATTGGCTGTTTACAATGATGTCGAGAACCTAGAACCAACCAACCACTTCAACAACCTGTCGAAGGAAGACAGAGAAACCATCCAGGAACTCAAAAACAATCCCTCTATCATAATAAAACCTGCCGACAAGGGAGGAGGCATTGTGCTCTTAGATAAACAGGACTATGACACCGAATGCCGCCGACTACTAAGCGACCAAAGAAACTATAAGAAACTGGAACATGACCTAACCAACTCACTACAAAGCACTATTCAGGCACTAGTGAAGACCGCCCATCAGGCGGAACACATCTCCAAACAAGAAGCAGAGTACCTCTGCCCCCAAAAGATAAAAGTACCATACTTTTACACAGTACCGAAAATACATAAAGGTATTCTCCCCCCCCCCCCCCCCCCGGGCAGACCTATAGTGTCTGGCATCAGCTCCCTTCTGGAACCCCTCTCTCGCTATTGCGATTTCTTTCTTAACCCACTGGTCCAGCAAACACCCAGTTACATCAAGGACACCAAACACTTACTACAAGTCATCAACAACACTGAATTCAACCCAGAAACCCAACTCCTGGTTGGCCTGGATATTGAAAGCCTTTACACCAGTATCCCCCAGGACGCCACCATCCAAGTCCTGAGACAGGTACTTATGGAGTCCCCATGGCCGCACCACACACCCAGAGACTTCATCCTCTAATGTGCCACAATAGCACTAAAGGAAAACTATTTCGAGTATGAGGGAAGCCTGTACCTCCAAACCAACGGAACTTCAATGGGCAGCGTCTTCGCCCCCAGCGTGGCAGGACTCTATGTCCACCTCTTTGAGCAGACCCACATCACCCACAACACCAATCCGTATACCAGGAATATTCTCACATGGCGTCGATATATAGACGACATCCTTATGATCTGGCAGGGATCAGAAATAACTCTACAACTCTTCCTCACTTGGCTCAATGAAAGAGACCCATACCTGAAATTCACAAGCACCTCGAGTGCAAGCCACTTGGCATTCCTTGATCTGAACATATGGGCCAAAGATGGCCAACTGATCACTACCACCTATTACAAGCCTACCTCAAGGAACTCACTCCTCCACTACACAAGCTTCCATCCCCGCCCTTTAAGGGAAAACTTACCATTTGGCCAATTTCTGCGTATACGCAGAAACTGCACTCAAGCAACCGACTACAAAAATCAGTCGGCAGACCTGTCTAAGAAACTGGAGGAACGAGGCTACCCCTGGGCCATCATTAACAAAACCAAGAAAAGAGCCAGGAACCAAAATAGGGAGGCCCTCCTGGAAACTGTACCCAAGGACAAGAGTGACCAACCCATCACGTGTGTCACCACATTCAACACAGCCTCCAATGAGGTGGCGAAGCTCATACGCAGAAACTGGAAAATCCTAAACTCTGGACAACGACAATGGGAAACCCCTAGGTTTGCCTATAAAAGGTGCAACAACCTGAAAGACCAACTCGTGAGCACCCGCCCCAGACCCCTGACCAATAGAGAACCGAACACTATCCTGAATGCGTGGGGCCTGCCTAAAATCTCTGGACATTTTCCATGCAATGACTGTAGCGTGTGCCATCTTACCAGCCATACGAAAACATTGATACTAGAACCAGACAAAGTGTGGACTCAACGCAGCCACACAAACTGTAATTCACGTAACGTGATCTACCTACTTACCTGCAGCTGCGGCCTCCGATACATCGGTATGACCGCCCGCAAAATAAGAACTAGAGTCACAGAACACAGGAGCACAATCAGGTGCATTAGTAAACTGACCAGTCATTTCATCACCCAGGGACACACTCCCAATGACCTGACCTGGACCATCATTGAACAACTACCGGAACTGGCAGTGGATAATGAGAAGAAATTACTCAGCAAGGAACAACGTTGGATATATCGCCTATCCACCCAAACCAATGGCCTCAACGACGCCATACCGTGGAATTCAGTCACACCCTAGACCTACACTAGTCACAATTACCTCGCCTGTCTACAGTGGTCAGTCCCCCGTGCCATAGTCCCTCTGTACATAGACATAGATCATGCTCCCCCTTGTGTGTACCACTAGGCTGCCATAATCATGGGCACATGCTTCAACCCCCCTAATATTGCCATGTCAACTTTAGCGCGCAGAGCCTAGCAGCGCATGCGCATTAAGCAGTGATTAACGGGCCGAACCACTCTGGGAGGCGGCGCGTCCCACAGGCATGTTTCCCCAATATTAGCGCATACATAGCCAACGCTGATCCCTTCGCGCCTGCGCAGATAAGAGCACGCCACACCTAACACGGGTGTTGCCCCTTTCCCCGTACCAACGGCGGCATATTTTAGTTGCTACATGTACCCTAATGCAATCACGCTATCATACTGAGCATATGCAAAAGACTAGAGTACAAATCACCTGCATTATAATCACGCATTCATACTGAGCATGTGCGAGAAACTAATGTGCAAATCATGAGCATGAGCAACAACATAGCAATCGCGCTGATATACTGAGCATGCACGAGAGACTAGTGTGCAAACCGCGCGCATGAGCAGCAACAACACAAAGGGGTAGTCTCTCCACCATTACTATTCCCACAGGTGCTCATCATTACCTTGTTAACCATAGTATAAAAAGCCCACACGCCGACAGGCTCATTCTACCGGAGGACGATGGCGGGACAACAGGTACAAGGCAGGCACTGACCAGAGAGACTGGGAGTATGACAAACCTGACAAGCCTCCAAACAACAAACTGGGTAAGCGCTTCTTTCCTCACAGGTCCCTAACCCCTACAGCCTATCTCTTTTTCTCCCATAGGGTCATCCCCTTACCGCTTCCCTCCAGGAAGCCTTGGCTAATAACCCAAAGCGTAAGAACAATTTTCTTGCGCCCTGCCACACTAAGTCAACTCCTTTCAGTGTGATTTCCGTGTTTTAGCCACATCACGCTCCTAATTAGTCGCGTATTTTCACTCTGATGGCACCACCAGTACCATCACACCTAGCCGACTATAGTCCTCTCACCTTGCACTATAGACCCGGCCACCTAAGCATTGTTGACCATATGTCTAAATTGACTACTGACTCTCTCTGTAAATGTTTTGTCCTTGTTCTTAATGTTTGTTTGTATAGGTATGCATGAGAAGGGAATCCCCCTCTCACATATAGAAAAACGCCTTAGTGAGTGTATCACATAGTCTGTACCACAACACTAAGTCTGTTTTATTTCACCACACCTTTTTAAAAAAAACGGTCCTGAGGAAAGCCAGAATACTCTAAGGCACTGGCTGAAACATGTCGACCATCTGAAGGACGCAGGGGGCAGTAACTCGCCACCCTCACGCGTCCTGTAGCCTTACTTTTAACCGCTGGTGACGGCCCAGTTATTAAAATTTAATTTACCCTCGGGTACTGGGACCACCACCAAGCCGTTTTAAATCACAACTCACCCAACCTCACTGCACTCTCAGCAATATACCAGCTCCGCTGTAATCAGGCGTCGTAGCACACCCGGGACATCCTAGGTGTCACTGGGTGGGCCCGATGATGAAGCATGCCACCAACTAGGTTGGTGGGTGAGGGCTTCATGAATACACCAACAAGGTGCCCGTGACAGAACTAATTTGAGTACTGTAACACTTTGGTCTACTTAAGCTAGTCCTCTTTGTTTAATCACATATAAACCCTCGGGGACTCGGACTAGCTAACTAGTCCTCTCTCTCCCTCTTGTTACACGCACCAAAAATTAATTACACACTTCCAATACAAATTTTTAATCAATTAATTAATATAAATTAATAACTAACTATTACTTAATCATAAATAAATTACTTCCCACCCTTTACACCTATAAACCCCACAACCCGCACCTAAAAAAAATGACACAATTACCATAATGAATTATCAATTAATTCATTAATATTCATTAACCTATTAATTACAAATAAATTACTTCCCACAGTTAACACTATAAAATCTAATTTAAATAAATAAAAAATAATCATTAGTTCATTATAATTAAATTACTTCCCACCCTATTCCCCTCTAAATCCACAACCCACTACAAAACTAAAAAACGCAAAATGTAATTAAAATAAAATTGATAACTACTTAAAATTTTAACACATATATTAAAAAACATAAACAATAGCTATACAAAAAAATACATCACATACATTTAAAATATAAACTAAAATACATAACACTCATTAAAAAATCGATATTTTAAACAACTATATTTTTGCAAACAATATTAATTACTTCTATATTTTTTTAATGATATTTTCGTACCTTAAATATGATATTCTTGACCACGATATTCTTGCTGTCGATATTTCTGATTCATGATATTTCCAACTCGATATTTGTGTAAGTCAACTTTTCTTATTCGATATTCTGTCTCAACACCGTTACATTTCCTTTTATTCAGCCACATAACAAATGGGTACTCAAGAGACTGGACTAAAGAAGCATAAGCAATTGGAACTAGTAATTGAAGTTTAAATATCTTACCAATGATCCAACGTTCCATAATTTCAACTGACAGGAATTCACAGGGCATCTGAAAAACAGGGTTGAAGAAGTTGTCTTATTTATGTTATGTTATGTTATGTTATTTCAACTTATAACGCGCGCAGCTACTCCGAGGAGTTATTTATGATCATGAACCTTGGTTTCAACCTCCTTTTCCATTATTCTCTTACTTTTTGTATCCTCCACCCTTCTGAACTTCATTAACAGCTTCTGTCTGTCATTTTCTTTCCCATTTTCACCTTTTTCCTCATCCTCACAAACCGCAATAGCACTAATTCATGTACTCTTTTCTACTGTGTTCTCTTTATTCCACCGCATATAGCTTCCACACACTCAACTAACTTTTGCTCCTTCTCTGCCTTTAAACTTCTCAACTCCATCTACTACCTCTCCCCACCTATTACCCAGGATCATGACACAGGAGATGGAGATTCCTCCTCCTGTTTTCACCTTTCCTCGCCCTTTGTGGGCCCATCTGTGTTATTAACTCACATCCTCCTCTTCTCCTCTGCACTCCACAACCCTCCTCACTCCATCTTCTTTGACTTTGTCCACTGCTCTTTGATCTACCTCTCAAAATTAACTCCCTGACTTTGGATAATGACCTGAAAATGAGGTCTTCATAATGATCATTGAATTTAAAGAACCTACAACCTGCTCCAATTAATCAGTTCTATTACAAAAGCTAGTTGATGCTCTGGTCACTCATTGCATAGGAAAAAGCCAAAGAGCTACAGACCCTCATCAGCTCAAAGGTTCCAAGAAATCAAACACCCCGAACCAGTAGCATATACCCAAACAACCTTTAGTACGCTCTCTCCATTATCTAACCAATCCTTTAAACAACTAGTATCACATAGCAGAACATCTGAATCAACAGCTTTCCTAGGCTCCCTGCTATTTTCAAGGAAATCTTATCTGTTAAGCCCATCACAGAAGCAGCACAACTGATTACCACTGCCTTACCAACTAATGGTATCATGCCGAGAGAGCTTATATGTTCTTAAAAGAAACTGCTTATAAGGAAAACCTAGTTTGGGTGACAATAACCATGTGAAATTCTGATTAACAGCAAATGAATGGTACTAGGTTATAATAGTTTAATAATCTGGTTACTTAAAAATGTAGGACTTTATAGGAAAAATCTACATTCTTTCAAATTACGAGGCTGGTTCTGTCATTCCAGAGGGACAGAATCTATATAACTCTCTACAGTGAATCCGCTAAGAGTACATTTGAACGCAAATAGTGTACGCCTCTGCACATGCATCTATTGACACTGTCCAACACTCAACTCCACTGCCCAAACCGAAGAATATGGGCATTCAAGAAAAATCCTTTGATTGGATCCACTTCCTTCCTGTTCACTCTCACTTTTTTTCCCATATTTGTTTTATTTTTTCAGTTTAAACAAAGGAAACATCATGCAGGTCACCTAGACGTGCACCTGCAAAAGGACAAGCTCATGAGAAAACAAATCCCCTTCCTACTCTCTCTACCTCCCCCAGATGTCAGACTGCTGATATACATCGGAGAAGAAAGAAGAAAAAGAGACAATAACAGAATTCCACAAACCGTTACCAGTTCTACACCCTTTGTGTTACCCAGCGGTGAGTATTCGATGCACCAAGAATCTGTTCGACCTCCTCCACCAGGGACTCCAGGGAGTAGTACTTGATCCAACCACCCCAGACCTTGAAACATTTTTGGGGACACCCCTCATTAGCATATTTAACTTTTTCTGCCTGCATATAAATATCCATGCCCTGTCTCCATTTCTGTATGGTCAGGGTTTCACTCGCATCCCAATACCAAGCTACATCGCTCTTTGTCACCACCAAACCTAGACCACAGAACAGTAGTTTGGCTTGCGGAAGATTGACATCATTAGGGATCCCCAGAAGAATGAACTTTGGCTCTGGTGGGATGGTCTCCTCCAGGATATTACTAAGTTCCTCAATAATCACCACCCAGTACTCATGAATTTGTGGGAAGCCCCAAAGTGTGTGGCGGAAACCCCCATTCTCATCCTTGCACCACAAGCAGGTGTGGAATATCGCCCTTACCATACCATGCAATCTCCGTCTGTCGTAATAGACCCTGTGCAGAATCTTAAACTGAATCAGTTAAAGCCATAAGATGCATCAAGACTGCCTCCCAATCTTTATCCTCCATGTCCCCCACATCACAAACTCACTTGTCTCGCAGCCTACCCAGGGTATCTGACATGTTGTTATTCAATGTCCTGTAGGTGAGGGAAATTGCTTTTTTCCCCAGTTCCCCCGTTAGCAGTTGCCCTTCTAGTGGAGCATATTCTGGGATGCCCTCCCACAGTAGCCCCTCCACCCACCAAGCATGCCATATCTGTTCATATTGCAGGAATTGGGTGGGGTGCATACCGTATTCACGTTGCATCGAGGGTAACGGTATAAGATCCCAACTTTCCAGCAAGTCCCCTACCCTAGAGATACCAGTAAGGTTCCAGGAACCAAACCCCTGCATCTGACAAATCTCCATGAGCCAGGTACCCTCCCACAAGGGTGTTCTTTGCGTAATTTTGCATGTTCAACACAAACATCTTGTGGCATAGCCATGTGCTGCTATGGCCACTTGTGTGGCCAGAGAAGTCATTGTGACCCCTTTCCCCGCAGAGGTAGTGCTTGTACGACCATGTCCTCCACTGTGCCCATTTCAGTCTAAAGGTAGAGTGGCCATGAGGATGATTACCCACTCATTAATATTGATTAAGTGAGCCACCCAATAATAAGCTTCTAGATCTAGGCGGGCTAACCCCCTATTGTAAGGATTATGTTGCAGTGCTTTCAGGACAATCCTGGGGTGTCCCCATCCCACAACAGGGATCTCACGTCCCCCTCCACCCTAGTAAACACCTACTAATGCACTAGGTGGTAGGTGTTCTATAGTACGTGTAATAGATTAGGGAGCAAGATCATTTTAAAGATGGCTGCTTGCCCCATCAGGGTGAGTGGTAGACCTTTCCATTTTTCTGCAATGTTCTGAAAGTTCTTGCCCACCCTCCCCAGGTTTCTGCGTAGGCAGAGCTCCATTTCTGGCATCACAAATATCCTCAGATATATACAGCCATCCTCCACTATTGTAAGGAATTGCCAAACCTGGGACATGTCCATCTGCCCCTGGGTTAGATAGACCACTATCTTATCCCAATTAGTCCTGTAACTCGAGTGAGCCCCATACTCCTCAAATAATTAAAAAATCATCGGCGGATTGTTGATCAGATCTGTAATATAAGATGTATTTCGCATAAAGCAACATTTTTTCTTCAGCATCCTCTACCTCAGATATTTTTGAATTCACTACACATGCCAAAGACTCTGTGATGAGGGCAAATAAGAGAGGAGATAGGGACACCCCTGCCTGGTTCCCCTAACAATGGGGAAGTCCGCAGCATCATCCCATTTACTTTCACTGCAGCAACCGGGGCATGGTAGAGCACTGCCACCCGCTTCCAGTATTTGGGTCGAAGCCCAAACCTCACCAGCATTTGTTCCAAGAAGGGCCAGTGCACTGCGTCTAATGCATTTTCCGTGTCTAGCGCAAGAAAGACATGTGCAGCCAGCTGGTCCCTCACCGTGTTCAACCAGTTGTGTGGCCACATAAGGTTGTACCGCATTGACTTGCCAGGCATGAATCCTAGCTTATTCTTGTGTATCAGGGGTGTAATGACCTGCAGAAGCCGCAAGGCCAGTATCATAACCAAAATCTTAACTTCTATATTAATGAAATTGAGCGGAATGATTCACAATGCTCCTTCGGCTTGCCTTCCTTGAGGATCACTACTATGGTAGCACCTGGGAGATCTGGTGGTTATTCCCTGCACTTCAACTTTCTTAAACATGTTCAACAGATGGCTGCTGATCATTCCCTATACCAAATGGAAGAAGTGAGGCGGGTCAGCTTGCTAGGTTTTGACAGCCAGGTACTGGAACGAGATCTCCCTCCCACTCAGATGCAATTCAGATAAAAATGTGTTTCAAAGGCAACTGAAAACGCATCTGTTTAAATTGTAGGGTGGGTGTTATCCTCCTTGTGGACATCTGCCTCAGGGCCGGGACACTCTCAGTAGCCGAGCACTCTAGACATAATTTCATTAATTCATTCATTTAACAGATGGACCCCCAGCAACCCAGCATAACGCTTTTAGATACCGTTAGGCCCCAGGGATTTACCGATCCTCAGCTTTGCTATAGCGAACGGGACCTCGGGTGTTGTGATGTCAGCCTTGAGGACATCTCACACCTCTTCATCTAACTCCTGTGTGAGCACTGTTGCCAGATATTGTGCTGCATAAAATGCATCATGAAGCAGTCGGGCCCTGTAAAACGACCAGTAATATCAGGATAATTCCTCTGAAATGTGCCCGTCGAAGTCATACGTATCGTCTTCCGGACACACAATCTTTTGCACTCACATTTCTTTCCTGCTCAACCACGCCAGGAATTTTCCTGCCTTATCAACCAGTACATATAACTGAAGCAGTGTGGTAAGCATGTGCTTCTTCGCCCCCTTCTGTGCTAAGTCCCGATATTGAGCTCTCAGGATTTCTAACTTCCTGAGCATAGGTGGGAGGGGTCTATTACCACCCTTGGGTCACTCTGTAACTCAAATAGAAGACATTCAAGGTCTTCCAGGGCCATCACTGCTTTCCTACTCTTTTGGGCTACTAAATCTGTGCTCTATCATGCAGGACCATCTTGTATGCTTCCTACAACACCACTCATGGGGGAACTGAATGCTCTGTTTCCTTGAAGTAAGGTTCAGTGTCAACTTGAAGCCCAACGATGACCTACCGGTCCTACAAGTCCCAAGCACTGAGCTTCCACCCAGTCCCCGTCCCTTTACTTTGCAATATCTTTCACCTCTTAGAAATGATACTCTTGATTTGGTTGGAGTTTGCAGAAAACTTCCAGACAAATGTATATCTGGATTTCATTAGGATTCTTATGTTGTTGCAATGACTCTCTACTTTTTGTATGCAATTGAATTATTAAATCTTGTACAACAGTTTTAGGTTATCCGCATTTGGTAAACTGCTCCGCATATTCTTGTAAAAATAGGTCAAAATATCTGGTTCAGATGGTATCCATTTAGTTCTCATAAATTGAGATGTTTCTTCAATGTTATGAAGTGAAACCATGAATACAGCAAACTGCTATTCATGTCAGTACGTTTTGGAAACAAATCACCCTAGTTTGCAATGATTCACTCTGTTTCCATATCTGAACATCTAAAAAAGACAGCTTGTATTTTTCCATTGTGTGAGCAAATTGAATATTTGGATGTCTTATATTGAGTTGAACAATGTTATCCTGTAGACTTTGACGTGAACCCGACCATATGATAAGCATTAACAATATTGGAGCAACTAGGGACCCCGTGAATCTCACTGATGTACCATTATTTTGAGAAAAACAAAACTGCAAGAGCTCAATCAGAAACACCTTATTTGCTTGCAAGCCTTCGTGCCCAACAATGCCCATTCAATGGCTTCCATTCCATCCTGATAGCAAATCAATGCATACAAAGCATTGACGTCTATGGTACATAACCATATTTCTTCCCAGCAGTGTCAGGCAGATGCAATGGTGGCTACATTGGCCACGAGGCTTCGTTGCGCTTTTCATCGCAGATGAGGCCGAGAGGATCCTGGGACTGGTAGTCCCCAGCGGTGACCAGCACAGCTCCCTCTTCCTATCAGTGTCAGGCAGATGCAACGGCTTTTTTAGATGTTGAGATATACAGAGTGGATTGTTGCAAACCATGGTGTTTCAAAAGTACTGACAGTACTAACAGTTTGCTGTATTCAAGCTTTCACCCCATATCATTGAACAAAAATCTTCGTTATTCTCAATTTATGAGAATGAAACGGATAACATCTGAAACAGTTCTCACTGAACATTTTTTAGAAGAGTATGCTGAGCGGTTTACCAAACGTGGATACCCTAAAACTGTTATAAAAGAGTCAATAACTCTATTCCATACAAACAGTAGAGGGTCATTGTTACAACAACACATAAGAAACCATTGCATAGCAGATTCACATTTGTCTCGAAGTTTTCCACAAACTCCAACCAAATCAAGAGTATCATTTCTAGGAGGTGGGAATTATTGCAAAGTGAAAGACTTCGTAACTTTAAATAAAGACAAGCCGTTATTTACCTATCAACTCTCTAGCAATCTGAAATAAATATTGTTGACCTCAAGAACACAGTCACACAATAAAGTTGGAAAGGTTACACTAAGATGCAGAAATTGTACTCATTGCAACAATGTCATTGGGGCAACACCCTGACTCATCCCCATCATGGAAATAAAATGATGTTGAAACACACATCTAATTGTGAAATGAGCAATTGTGTTTACTCTCTGAAGTGTCCATATGGTTTAATGTACATAGGCAAGACAACTCACAAAATAAAGTGAGAATAACTGAACATAAAAGCAACACTTGCCATGAATTGAAATCATCCAGTGTTGGCAAACATTGACAGGCAGTGGCGGCTGGTGAAATTTGAAAGTGGGGGGCGTAAAATTATTGTCATACTGCACCGCTGCGAGCGAGCGTAGCGAGCGATCCTGGACAACCTAAGGGGGGATCGTGGGGGTTTACCGAGAGTGGACAAATGGTGCATTTTCAGGCAAATTTGAGAAAGCAAGGTTAAGAAAGCAATTGCGAAAGTGCAGTTATTACATTAATAAAGAGATGTCATATAACATAGGTAGCTGCTTATTCCGTATAACCACAGAGCTTCAAAAGAGACTTTGAGATACAATACATTGCTGAGTAATATCAAAGGAAGCATTTTTGTTATTAGCCACAGTGCTGTACCAAGACTCCAAGAGGCAATAAGGAAACATGAAAAACATGAAAAAGGATCAAGGTGCTGAAAAATAGCCTTGAACATAAGCTTCCCAGCCCAGGACATGAGCTCAGCAGCACCCACATATTTAACGGGCATACCTGCCTCGCCCAGGGAACTGGAAACCAAACACAGGGGAGTATTACATGTTTAACACGCCAGAAACCAGCTCCCCACCTTCAGTCTTCATGCTGAAGAAATCAAACATTCACCCCAGTCACCGATCTCGGTTAAATCCATTTTTTTTGCATGCCACGCCATTCCAGGTTAGACCCAGCCATATGCAAATCAGTCTTGACACTGCTTCCCATGGGAACAGTCCAGCCCGAACTGCCAGTCCCGGTCTTCCCAGGACCTGAAACAAGCACCCTAGAACTAGTTTCGGGGTATCATCCCTCATCAGCAAGGCTAACTTGTATCTGGTGGGGGTAGTGAACACGGGACCCACGTCTGGGCATACCTGTCCCACTTAGGGCACACATAGCAAACTGGCAGTTTGTGCTGGACTGTTCCCATGAGGAGCAGGTTCAAGACTGATATGCATATGACTGGGTCCAAACTAGGGTGTCATGGTGAGCAAAAGAACAATGGATTAAACCCAGCTGTCTTGACTGGGGTGAGTAGTTGAAAGGTTTCAGCACTCCGTCCATCATCTTGTGTTTATTACAGAAATCGCAGCACTTGGTCTCTCTCTCTCGTCTTTCCTGATTCCTCTTCTCTCTTCCCCTATCCTTCTAACTCTCCTCTTTCTGTCTCTTTCTTTCTTTATCCTCCTCTCCTGCTCTATCTTCATCTTCTATTCTTTCTCTATCACTTCTGTCTCTCCCCTCTCTTCCTCCTTCCTCTTTTGTTCTTTCTCTCTCTTTCTCCACCTCCAATTATTTACCTATCTTGCTCTTGCTTACTCTCTCTGCTTCCTCACTCTAGTCGGCCCCTTTCTCCTTTCTTTGTGGTTTGTCTTTTATTTTCCCTCTGTATCACCTCGTCACTCTTTCCATATATTTCTCCCTCCTCCAAGTGTTCACACTTTTTATCCTCCCCTCTTCCACTACTTTTCTCTTTCTCCCTCCGCACGCTCTATTCTCTCCCTTATGTTTCTCTTGTCGCTCTCTCACCCCTCCTGCATACTCCTCCCACCCTTTAATCAGACACAATACACAGCACTCAAACTCCATAAACTGAAGACCCAGCACTCTCTCAGTGCCTTAAACAACACATGCTTTTGAATTAATGGTATTTATTTTATCAAAAGTATGAAAGGCGGAGTTGGATAACAGCATGTAAACTGAGACAGTTTCAACGTAGAAGATTCAAAGAGTAATACAAACGTAATATACATTTGATAAAGGAATTATGCGGATTCTAATATGAATACACAATTACAATCTTCATGTGAGAGTTTACAAAGATCGCTTAGCATAATAAAGAAAATGGACTAAATCATGGCTATAGATTTCTGTGCACAAAATAAATATGTAAATACGCAGCCTGTATCCCGACAGGTGTACTGTCCACCTGCTGTTGACACATCAATATTGGTTTTGGTATCAACAAACCTAATAGTAGCTGAAGGGGAGATTTGGTGGCAGGCTCCGCCAGTGTTACCTGAGAATGCACAATAAAACGCACACTGTCTCATATTAACAAAGTAAAACAAGGGTGGAACACTGCTGTGGTCTAACCGCACGTATTGTGTGTGTGTGTGTGAAGACAAGTGTCACCGCATGCCATACACGCGGAGGCATGAACAAAGGCACACAATGCCCTTCTCATTCGTGTTTGTTACTCGAGCTACTTGCTTAACAGAGGTATGGTGTGCAAAAAAATCCGAACCGCCTGCAGCTTGACAATATCCCTGTTGGTTGATGTATGGTCACCAGACTCTGCCAAGGACCTTCCGCAATGTTCACCTCTAAACTTTCCACTCTTCGCCATGAAAAAAAACCAGTAAACTTTCTCTAGGTCATAACAGAGATTAGGATACAATGGGTCGCGACACAAATTCCGAAAAAACACACAGTGGGAGCCACAAGTTGGAAGCTTCTGGCCGCTATAATGCAGCAGTGCACACTTCAGCTGGACAGCTCTAGGCAACCACAGTTTGGGGCAGAAAGGAGACTGAGGCGCTCGAAGGTTAAGTGGTTTGTCCAGAATCACACAATTTGTGGAAAACGAGATAAGGGCTCGTCTTCTAATTCAGCAGTGATTATAAAACCTGCTACAAAATTAAAGAGGTTCTTGGACCACAAAATACATTTGAAACCCACCTTGCAGCCACATGTTGCTTATACATCACATGAGTACGTTTTCAGTCCTATTGTGCTTCACTGGTTATTTACTTTTTTGTCAACATCTATGCGGCCCTCAGCCAATCCCCATAAAATACATTTTGGCCCATTTTCGATGCTTCCGCAGCAGGCATCTAAACATAATGTTAGCCCATTGCATTTTCAAATCCTGAAAGTTGTCGAATTGAATAAGGAGGTTGACAAAAACAAAGTTGTTGTAGAGAGAAATGTACTGTAAAATAACAGTTCAGCACATTACAACCTTTTGGTTTGAATGACAGACTTGAGATGACTTTTGTCTTACGATATGTGGCTGGATAACTGTTGAATGAAGAACATGAAAACTGTTTGGTTCTTGGGAACTTACATCTTTTTGTCTGCAAACAGGTTTCTTATTTCTGAATCTATGTATTGTTTCTATTTATCTATCTATTATTGTATGTTATCAGTAGTTTTATTTAGTTTTTCATCACCAGTGGCTTGGGGGGTGAGTATCCACATGGAGGTTTTGTTTGACTACTCAACTTGTTCAAAATGGCGATTCTAGTAACAGCGAGCTAGTATGGCAGACACACTGCATGAATGTGATGTGTGCAGGCACTGTGTCACATGGATATATTTCAGGTAATAGCAGCTGTATCGGCACTAAGAGTGGCGATGCTTGTTTCCATAAACGGTTGCGTCAAGTCACGGAGGTAAGCTGTTGCTCCGCTTCAGTGGTCGCAGTGCTGTAAGCTAACGCACATGTGGTATGCGCATTTGAGCACAATTTCATTACACCATTGTCGCATTAGACAACGTTGAAGCAAGCGACATTCTGGTTGTTAAGTGAGGGCTAGTGGTCATATTTTGACTTTCGTCTCTATACTCACGTTTTCAATGTGGATGGACTTAGGGGCATAATTACGAGGAAGTGGCGGAGAGCGACAATAGCCTCCTTGGCTTAACGCTGCGCTCCGCCACTTCTGAAACACAGGGTATTTATAAAGATACGGTGTAGCCCTGCGTTTCTCCCTGCACTGGCGCTAATTTAGCGGTCTTGTGCCAATGCAGACCCCCTTGCACTATAGTGCAAGGGTGCCTCCGTTGCAGGGAAGATTGTTTATGTGCAGGAAGGTGTGCCTTCCTGCACAAAAACAATCGGTAATAGTGTTTTGTAACTTCTATGTGTGCTGCTTAATGCAGTACTCATAGAAGTAGCAAAACAAAATGTTTTTAATGATTGTTTATGTACAGGAATGGATTTTTCTTTTTCCTAGTGTGCTGTGCTGCACAACGCAGCACACATGAAAACTGCAACAAGCATTGGCATAGCCAATAGGTCTCGCCTTTGGGACCTTATAAGTGTTTAGCCATGCAACAGTTGCATAACTAAACACTTATATGGTCCCAAAATCGAGACCTATTGGCTATGCCAATGCTTGTTTTAACTGCTGCAATCTATTGAAGCCTCACGGAGAACAGCCGCAAAAGTGATCGCGATCAAACATCAAAGCGGCCGTGCGGCCGCGAAAGTCAAAGTAATATCAGTAAAGCGCGACTTGCGCGCCCGCGCACATGCACTGAAGGTCTAGGCTGGCCTGGTAGCACTTTTTGGAGCCCTCACAAAATGTCTCGCCAGACCAGCGCATGCGCTGTCAGGCGAGACCTAAAAACGAGGAGAAATTAAACATTTGCACCAGGTTAAGACCAGGTTTCCCCTGGTCTTAATTTTGGCACTGCCCTATATTTACGACAAGGCAGCCTTAAGCCAAGTTAAGTGACTTAACGCAGCTTTGTAAATAAGGCGAAGCCCCTATCGCTGCCGCAATATCAGAAAAAGTGATGTTGTGGCGGAAATAGGGGCTTGTAAATATGCCCCATATTTTGTGGTGATGCATGTTTCTTTTATGATGTGAGCATCTGTGTGCAGTTTCACTATTGTTAGTTTTCAATGCATGCTCTGGACACAATGTATTGGAAATGGCTATATGCACATGTGGTGGGAATTCTAAGATGGTTCACGTTTTGCGTTGCAGTCAGAATTATTTCTCGGACACTCACTTTAGAGGTTGTTTTGGAACTTAATTGACCGGCGATTATAGAAACATTTTGCGACACGATTCTATTTAGAGACACAGTCTGTTATACTATTCATTCCACTTTTGCTCGCCTTGGGCGATGATTAATTTTAAATGAAGCATTGATTTTCTTTTCGGTTCTAGATGCACTGACTGACTGTGTGGTATTTTTTCGCATGACATTTGTCTAGGACAACAAGGTTATTCTGATTTAGTTTCCTTAATTGATGCTATTTCATAATTTGTTTTCAGTTCCTTTTTCCCTGGAGAAAAGCAAAGGGCTTAGAGAAGAATTCTGTTATTCAAAGTTTGATATTTATGTGCAGGGACAATCCCCAGCAACGCCCGTGCTGGTAATAGCGAGAGGAGCTCTCTCATTCCATAGAGGAATGCCAGACTAACTAACGAGTCTATCCAGGAAACTGTTTGTGATTAACTTCACCACACCTACCGATGGCTTGACCACGGTTATCTACGCAGCACTAATTACTGCCATGAGAACTCTGTGAGAATTCATTTTCTTCCCGTTTAAATGTCCTTCACTCCCACCCATGCCATTCTGGGTCCCTGGAGCCCTATCGTCCTTGACGCAAAGTTTGTACCTACTAGGTTCCCAACCTGAACACGGTGCCCCTCTCGCTACATCTTCACCCTTGCCCTGAGGAAGACCTCGTCAGAAAGGACCTAATCCAACCTACATGGGTTAAGGGGTCGAAACTTCGACATACCATACACGCCAGTACCACCAATAGTGCAATGGGCACTGTGTTTGCTCTATTGTACATGGCTTTACAAATGACTGTATACCAATTGAAGAATTTCATTGTGATTATGTGGCATTGAGCAACATGCCTAACAATTTAATTGTGACACTGCTGAATGTTATATATCAAATGCCTCACTACCTCACTCAAATCACCCTCCTCCCCTCCCCTCACCCAGTTGGGCACCCCAACTTTTTATTCTAATATTGCTAGAAAATTGTTGGTCTAATTCAAAAGTTATCATGTGCTTCGTGTGATTAAACAACACTTTAGCACTATTTAATTGTTTTTTGTTTATTGATCTTGCTTTTGATATTGCATTTCAAAACATAACTGTGCTGGGACCATTTCTCTATATACGGTAATAGCGGTGGGGCCGGGTGGGGGGCGATTTCGATGGACGATGACGATGGAAAATTAAATAAATTATTTTTCCTAGTCATCGTCCGTCGAACACCCCCCCTACCTGGCCCCACTGATCATACCTGCACGATACGCAGATGATAATTCCTAAGGCAAACCAGGTCTTTATACACCACCATCCATACCTAGCAGATGAGACATAGATTATTCTCAGATTCAAGAACCTCAGTAACACTATAACAGCCAGCCCGGCACCATGACTAATCGTGTAGAAAGAGTGTAAATTGGATCCAGACAAAACTGAAGTCCTTAGAGATGTAAGCCGTTCACCTGCACAAGAGCCACCAGCCTGGCCTGCAGACCTAGGCGGAGCATCTCAACCGACAGATACAGCAAACAGCCGAAGAGTCATCCCACAACCCATGGAACTGAAAATAGATCCTCAATAAACATGCCCAGAGTATGCTACAAAAAGAAAACGAAAAAATCAATAGAAAGTATGCATCCCCAGAAACATGGTGCCACTTGCTTGCAATAAAAAGTTTACATTGCTTGCAATAAAAAGTTTAAATTAAAAAAAATGCATATGCTTTTGAGAGATCAGTAAAGATACTTCCTAGCAGGCAGGTGTACTTAGAACGGGGAGAGAAACCATTTTTAGTTTTAATGTACACCGTAGGTTTCTTATCGGCACAAAAGAGGTACTATGGGCTCTTATTATTGTAACTTAATCATACAGAAGTATGATTAACAATGAATTGAGAAACAATGCCAAGAAAAAAGAACTGGCAAAATAAGCATTTGTCCACCAGCCAGAGCACTAAAACGCACATCTTTTTAGGCAGATGCGCACATTTGATTAGGAACAATGCCAAAATTCACAATACAATAAAGCCAATAGCTGAAATGGGCTGGCTGACTCATTGTCCCATGCTGTATGCTGTGGTGAATGAAAGCAAAATGTGAAGACAAATAAAGAAACCAGTGGAGCAAAAAGGGCTGAGCTAAATCCCCTTTGTGTTTATAAAACGATTAGATGTCTAACATGAAGCACCATCCAAAGTTTTACAACACCACGCCTCCATTTTATTCCTAACAAATACTCTTAAGCATAGTTTTACCTGATTACACATATGTATTACCATTTGCATTCTCGTTCTGAGTGTTCACTCACTTGGCTACTCCCTGCAGCACTATTTTCTGAGCACAGTGTGATGTGACAACATTTTTTTTTAAATATGAGGACTATTATGCCATTGCCATACTAACAGTTTTCTCAAGCACAACGATAGTTTTTTCCTCTCTCGTTCTTTACCTATACCTTTAAGAAGATTGATGGTTTCTCACAGGTCCAATTACATTGCCAATTCTTTCCTACCTTCATTCAGAACTGCTCCTTTTGCTAAATATTGTCCTACATTGTTGTAAACTTTGATTTCTTTGTACAGATTGATTCTAATTTTGGAAGTGGCTATTATCTTCGTATTCCAATACTTCATGTGTGTTCAATGCAAGACCAGGGAGCCTGCATCCATACAGATTTTTAGGATTGGCATATAAGAAAAAATGATGAACAACACATCTAAATGGAACAGTTAGGACGGATAGGTCCCATGCATTGTAACAGACTTGTACCCCTTCCCTGAGTGCTCCAGTGGTAACTATTGTTGGTCATGGCTGAACACAGATCATGCACGTGCACTACGACATAGGCCTGTCTCACGGTAATGCAGTTTGTTTAGAAAGGACAGGGCTCACCAAGCACTACCCTCTTGAAGGTAGAGGGCTACTGCCATTACCTGGAGTTGAGCGCCCGAAGCACAGTGGTGGTAGCATAAACACTTTTGTGTTCAGTAGAATCAGTAAGGTCAGCAGGCCTTTTTACCTGTGTCACAGGAGTGGGGCATTCTGGCTGATTCATGTAACGTTCCATGGCTTAACTCACCCCTGGACTGCATGGATTGGGTGCCATGCCAGACAGCGTGTGATACTTTTGTGTGCATGTTTGGTTGCCTGTGGATAGTATATAACATGGCGGCCTGTGGGTTCCATTTTGGGAACACAGGGCCAGCAGAGGTTAGAGAGGTGAGGCCTGCAAGCCCTAGACAAGAGATGTGTATGCTGATATTCCTGAGGGCCTGGGTGGATAACCCACACTGAAGGGATAGGAACAAAGTATCCTCTGTGCACATGGAAAGTCTCTAAATCCAGGAAGAGTTACTGATCAATGGAGAGTGGGCTCATTGCCTGAAAGATGGTAAGGCTGATTAGGTTGGCACTAACAGGAAATCTGCTAAAGAGGAATCTGTGTCCCTTGAGGCTCTATGGGACATATTTCATTGGAAGCTGACAGCCAGGTGGGAGCCCCAGTTACTCCATTGGGGTGTGTTGTGGGTCAATCACAATCTGAGCCCGCTGTAGCAGACTCTCCCTTTGAGAAAGGACAGTGCACAGTAGCGAGAGCACTTCAAAAGAGCTGACACCCCAAACACAAATGTCAACAGCCAGACACTTAATTACAGATGTGTCTGAATTTAGACTATAAAGAAGGGAGCATGTGTCCATACTTGTTTGCACATCACAAGTCTCATCAGAAGAAAGAATATCGCGAAGACTTCTCTGCTGTTGGAACGAGGACTGAGGATCAAGGAAGGTCTGGCAGTCTTCCTGCTGGGTGAGGAGACATCACACGGAGAGTCAAGACCAGTTGCCCTGAGCATAGACCACCAGCCCTCCGCCAGCCTGCGAAGACCAGAGCACCCTGTGAGGAGGAGAATGCCTAGAGACTGTCTGCCTGCCAAGACATGTGAGAAGGGGGTAAGGGCCTTGAGGCTGCCTGCTTGCCAAGATCAGTGAAGCCCTGTGAAGAGGAGGAGAAGGAGAGTGCTTGGAGGGAGCAAAGCTCAGCGGGGAGCCTGGCAATTAGATCCCAGTGAGCTAAGTGTGAGACTGGTCATTCCAGTCAGGAGCATAGCAGGAGTGTGCTCCTTCCATACCACTCCTGCAGAGTTGGGGGTCATCCATGTTGCCAGAAAGGGGAACAACATGAAGTTCAGACAGTTTCCCCTGTGTGCATCAGAGTTGGTGACTCCCATCTAAATAGGATATTGGCCATCGTGCATGGGGTGCAATTGCCTATGTGTGTGTCAAAGTTGGCAACCTCTTTGTTGTCAGGAAGAGGGCAGCCGTGAAGATTAGGCCATCATCCAAGTAGGACACTACAGTGAGATCAGGGCCGTTGCCCTGGTTCAGCGTGCCAACGAAGCAGGGGGGAACACTTACAGATTGACATTGGAGATGTGAATGGACATCTGACATTAACACATGCCCTCCAAGGACTGCGGAGGCCGTTGCAACAATGGGGGAAGACAACAAGAGGTCATGGGCCCTCAGCAGCGGGAGACTGAAGCTTGCTGACCAGTGTCGCAGGTCTCCCTAGATTGCCAACTGCCGTTAGGTGTAGTAAGACTGTTCCGAGTTGTTGGGCCTGCTGCGGATTTACATGAACATTGCGCCTAGATGATGCTAAACCTGAAATCTTAAGGCAAGGCATAAGATTTTGGGCTGCATGGGACTAGTGTGACCCACATCAGGGAGTCACCTCCAGTATAGAATAGGGAACAACCACTCATACTGGAAGGGGAAGATAGACTGGGGGATTCAGCCCAGGGGAGTGCGAGCATGCTGATCATAAGACGGGTGTGCGGATTATTTAATCTGCTGTACATGCTTTGTGTGTTTACATGAAATACCATGTTTTTCATAAACACTTGTATTGGACAAGACAAACCACTTATTGCTACTGTTTGTATGTTGAGGTATAGGCCTGGGTTGCTTTGTATCTACCTCCCCATGAGAACCCTTTGAATGCTCAAACCATGCTACCACTAAGAGTCAAGTGCTGAACAGTGTAGTACTTTGCCCAGTTACTCAGGACCCATATTAGGTTGAGTACCGGGACATCAGGAGTAAAAGGCCTCAACCCTCATGCCGTATGCACAGTAGCTCCTTGTTGCCCATGGCTCTCCAAAAGGGGTACTGACAGGAATACATTTACAAAGTCAATGTTTTTGTTTTTTATAAACTTTATTGGCATTTTCAATAAAGCAAATATTTTGACATGTCTAAATCTTCGCATTAACAGGTTACATCACGCTGTTTGCTCAATACAAATTCGAACCTCTCCTTGTGTCAATAATTTTCCGTAACCCTACTTCATATTGAGCAAAAGAGACAGCAACCCCAACTCCTGCCTCCCTCTCCCCTCCCTCCCCCCCAGTCGGTAACTGTTTCGTCTACTACACTCTCTGTCGTCCATATGCGGTCTCTGCGTGCTGAGTCACTTGTCTCATTAACCTCCGGTCGTGTGTTCCCCAGAGTCTGTGGGCTGTCTGTCCCCGTCTGTGAGGGCTCTACCCTAGGGGGTTGTAAATCTGTTATCATCACGACCATGCCTGGAGGTTATCCTCTAGTTTTTCATCTCTCCTAACGTGCGCCATGCAGACCCTCTCGGCTATTGCCCATTCAGTCATGTCTTTCAGCCATCAGTCTAGCATTGGGGGCGACGATTGTTGCCATTCGATGGCAATGCGTTGCTTTGCAAGTATTAGACCCAGATACACAAATTTCCTGCTCAGTTTTCTATTTTTCGGTGGTGGTAGAAGACCCACTATTTCTGTCCGCACGTCTTTGGGAACATCGCAACCCGTGACAATTCTTATGTTTTGTAGAACTTCCACCCAAAACGCCTCCACCGGTGGGCATGTCCATACCACATGTATGAAGTCAGCCCCCTGGCTTGGCGTCTGGGACATGCATTTGAACGCTCAGGGTAAATTCTACTGAGAGTTTTTGGGGTAAGATAGACCTGATGAACAAAATTGTGTTGTATTAATTTAAAGTGGGCATTGGAACTCCCTTGTTTTACCCCTTCATGGATCTTACACCAGTCTTTTTATGACACGGGTTCACCTATCGTTTCATCCCATCTCGCCTGAAGTAGGAATGGTTTCCGTGGCAGGTCCTCACGGATCGCTTTGTAGAAGTGGGTTATCATATGCCTCCCTTGCGCCATAGACAGCATTACCTGTAGGGTTCTGGTTACTGGTGGTTACTCTGGGAATGTTGGCCATATCTCCCTGGCCACCTGCAAAATCTTTGCATATTGTAAATACTGTCCCGCGCCTAACGCAAATGCGGCCTCTGCGGTATTTCTTGTGACAAACCGCCCGTTGTGATATAGCTCCCCCATAGACAGGCAGCCTCCTTCTTTCCATTTGTGAATTGACATTGATTCCGCTATTTTTGCAAACCCTGGAATTGCCCATAGGGGGTCTTCTGGTGCGAACAGTGCATGTTTCACTACTTTTCCAATCATATTTTCCCAAACCTCCGCTACCTATCGAATAAGGTATGGCTCAGTGACAGGAAGAGAGCCTCCCTCGTACAACCCTTCCAGCAAACACTTTTCCCAGTTCCCCTGGTCATCCAACCAGTGAATTGAATGCTGTAGGTGTGCCGCTATATAATAAAATCCCATAGAGAATACTTCTACCCCTACCAGCTGCAAAGGTCGCTTCAGCGTTGACAGGCTAACGTGCTTAAGTTTAGGCCCCCACAACAGGTCTGTTATTAGGATATCTAATTCTTTGAAAATACTAGACGGTATTGCATAAAACGAGTTTTGGAGTACATATAAACATCTCGGTACTACAATCATTTTTGTGATTGCTACCTTTCAGATCAATGACAGGGGCAAATCCCTCCAGAAGCACACTGAACCCCGTATCCCGTCGACCACCCTGCTCATGTTGAGACCTAGAAAGCGCTCTGCTGGCTGTGCCAATCTGATCCCTAGATATCTGGGGGGGGTTCGTCATCCAGGGTAGGCCCACCTACGGCAACGTATCTGTCGATCGGCACGACAAACTCCCCAATGGCAGCAATTTCGACATCTGTGGATTTACTCAGAGGTGGGATACCCTCCCGAACTCCTCCAATACCGTCAACAAGAGCGGGATCGAGTCTGTCGGTTGTCTGCAATATATCAGGGTATCGTCCCCATACATTGAGACCACATGGCGAGTGTTCTCCATCTTAATGCTCCATTCCGCTAGCCGCTTTCTGAGCATCTCAGCTAGTGGCTCCATTGAAAGGGGAGAGTGGGCACCCCTGCCTTGTGCCCCTCTCCAGGTGGAACGACTTAGAGATTCGTCCTCCGGTCTTTACCCTCGCAATGGGCCTAGCATAGAGCAGTTGGACCCAGTTTCTGAACCCCGGGCCCATTCCCATTTCTCCAGTACTGCCCAGATATAGACTCAGGCCACGGAATCGAACGCTTGTTCGATATCTAGAAGAACTAAGGCATGCTCCACGTGTATCAAATTGGGGTCATGCCATACATGGACTAAGCGTCTCAGGTTAAACATCATGTTACGTCGTGGGATGAATCCCGCTTGATCCGGATGGATAAAATGCGGCATATGGGGAAGGAGTCTACTCGACAATAAGCCGCTCAACAACTTCACATCTATATTAAGAAGTGAAATTGGTCTGTATGACTTGGTTAGTCGTTGGTCTCTGTCTTGTTTCGGGATCATGATCACTAAAGCTTTGCGCATAGAGTCCGGCAACTGCTTCTCTTTCAAGGCCTCATTGTACACTTCCGCTAGCCGGTCTACTAAAAGTGGTGCAAATTTCTGATAGAATTCCGCCGGGAAACCATAATTTCCCAGCGCTTTCCCTGATTTGAGCCGTTTAATAGCTCCCAGAATTTCCTCTCTCGTGATCGGTCCACCTAGCGATTCCTCCATCCCCTCAGCCAGTTGGGGTAACTCCACCCGCTCTAAAGATTCTGCTATAGCTGCAGACTCAGGCCCATCCACCCTCCATATATTTTAGCCAGATGGTCCGCAAAGAGATCTGTCATCCCCGCTTGTGTACACTAGTTTCCCCGCCCCATCCATAAGTGACAATATTGGTTCCGGCGACGTTTCCCTTTTTAATTGTCTCGCTAACATGGCTCCCGATTTATCTCCCTCCTGGTGCAGTTGCTGCCGGTACACCATATAGTCATGCTTTTCCAGGCGCTGCCATGCCTCCAGCAATGTAACCCTGGTCTCGCACCACTCCCCCCTTCGCATCGTGGTCTTGTGTAACTTCTTCTCAAGTTTAGCCAGTCTACGTTCCTGGTCCTCTATGTCTCTTATTAATTGCCGCCTTACCCCGTATGTTGTGTGCATACATACCCCCGGAGGACCACCTTCATAGCATCCCATTTATAGGCTCTATTCGATGCTGACCCCCAGTTTTCTGTGAAATATTTGTCTAGTGCTGTTTCCACAGCCTTTTCGAACGGGGGGTCCAGCAAAGCTTCAGCCCTAAGGCGTCATGTAGGAAAAGCCTGTCGTGGTCTACGGCCCTCCATACATATTAAAAGCGGAGAGTGGTCCGAGAGATATCTTGCTTGGTATGCTACCCCTTTTACTTCTTGGGCTAGCGATGGGGAGATGAAGCAGCAATATAGATGGCTGTGTGTATTCGTGGCCGGTGTATGGCATGAGAATGTTTTGTGTGTGGGGTTGCGTTCTCTCCATATGTCCGTGAGCTGCATGTCCCTCAGCAAGTCCGTCAGGGAGCTAGTCATGCATGGTTTTGTACAAAGCCGTGGCGGCTTCCGGTCAAGGTTGCCATCAATGACACAATTTACGTCCCCAACCATAATGGTCGCCTCACCTATAAATGGTGCAGCAGCCACTCTGACAGATGGGAAGAAAGTTGGGCAATCTACATTCGGGGCGTACACATTAATGACGCATAAATCCTTCCATTCTAATGTGCCATGCAGAATTACATACCAACCTTCCGGGTCCACTGTCTGATTCAAACACTTAAATGACACTCCGGGCGCCACCCATATCAAAACGCCCCTGGCGAAACCTGAATACAAGGTGGCGCATAATTGGCCTCTCCACCTGCGTTTCAGACACGGTAGTGCATTCCCCCATACATGAGTCTCCTGCAAGCACGTTATTGACACCCTGTATCTTTTCCAATAAGCGTACACCCATCTACATTTCTCAAATGCAGCCAGCCCCTGAACATTCCATGCGAGAACCTTCAAAGTTGAAGATGCATTTCTACGTTACAGCTTCACCCCCACTACCTCCCGCGCACCCCCTCCCCCTTTTCACAGCTGAGTGTAGACTCGGACAGTCCTTCTCTCATACCTAAGCAGAGACCTCTGTAGCTGCATGAACAACCGACTTTCCCCCACCCCTGAACTTAATTAACTCTCCCCTTCCCCCCACCCCCTGGGCAACCCGGCTACTTCCCCTACTATCTTGGTGCGAAAAGTCGGGGCTTGACGGAGTCGCCCCATACCGCCCTTCATATAACTTACAACTGAACAATGGCTATATCTCTAACAGTTTCGTATCACCACCCCAAGCCACCGTAAACTTGTTAACTTTAAGTACCAGTATGGCACCTTTGTTCCTGTACCCGTTGGGTGTATTCTGGGAACATCGCGATGGAGTGCCCTTGATACATTATTCGGCCTTTCGCTCTGGTGGCCTGGAGGATAATGTCCCAGTCTCTAAAATTAAAGAACCGGGTTATAATCGCTCTTGGGGGTGCTCCAGGGTGGGGTGGCGGGTCCAGCGCTCTGTGTGCTCTCTCAATACTGAAGAACTTAGATAGTTTGTTGGGGGACAACTCGCTGACAATCCAGTTCTCCAAAAATAGGTCCGCAGCCGGCCCTTCCACCTTTTCAGGGAAACCAATGAAGCGTAGATTATTTCTTCGCGATCTACCCTCTGCATCCTCCGCCCGCTCATCCAGTTGCACCACCCTTTTCTGCAGTGGCACCATTGAGTCACTGAGTTCGCGGACCTCCTGTTGCATAGTTTCCACGTTGTGCTCCGTGGCTGTTACCCTGCCTGATACTTTGCAAAGATCGCATCATAGTAGGTTCACCTCTATCGCAACGGCGTCAATACTGTGCACCACCTCTGCCTTGGACGCCTGAATCGCTGCCATGATTTCTGCCAGTGATGGGGATGTGTCTGGTAACCAACTTGGTCCATCCCCCTGTTCGTCCAGGTTCGCTGCCGCTCCGGGCCGTTCTGCGTGGCACGGCTGTGCGTAGTTAGAGATTTTGTTAATTTGGACTTTTTTGTTCCTGTCCTTCACCATCGTACCCGGCCAACACAGGACCCCAGGGTCCAGCCAGTCTCCAACACTTGCACCCTCAAACAGCATCTCCTCTGCCGGGCGCCGGCACCCTCACTTGTCAGGTGTAGTCCTCTTCCTCGCCTTCCGGCCAGACAGCGGCTCAGCCCCGGCTCCCTGGTGTCCGCTCGTCTCGCTATCTTCTAGTGCCAGGCCTGTATTGCCGTCACGAGGTGTCCCTGTCTGGCAGGCTCTTCCCTGGTGTGCAACGAGCAGTTGTGCCCCTCCCCCGGTCCTGTAGGGCCAGAGGATTCTCCCCGCATTCAACGTGTGCCGGCGCCTGGTTTTGGGGTATATGCCTATCGCTCAGCGTCTCCTGTAAGGACTACCGGTTTGCATATACTTCGGCGATCCGCCCGCCAATTCCACAGGCCTGTTTCTCTGCGGCTGCTCGGTCGTGGCTCCAGCCACCCACCATCCTATCCTCCCAGTCGTGCGAGCAAGGGTCTGCTGCTTTCACACCCCACACCTCCGGTGGTTCTCCCCCAGTCCCAAACTAGGCCATCGGCGGGGGGGCCCACTCGCACTGCCCGCCAGTCTCCTTCTCTGCCCGTCAGCCCTCCGGCTTACTGTACTTCACAGAGGGCTCTCACCAGGGCTTGCCGGGTCCTCCGCTGTGTCACCCCACTGTGGCAGCCCTCCGTTTGCCCGGGGCCTGGCCTGGACACGATCTCGGGGTTTTCTGTCGCGATACGGGACTTTCACGCCCTGTTCGCCATTACGGGTCCCTTGGTTGCCAGTGTTAATCCCTCTGCTCCTGCCGGGCGGTCCAAGCCTCCGAGCCGTACCGTTCTGCACGGGGCCTCAGCAAGATGGCGCCCGCAGCTCTTGCCGGCTCAAGATTCCCAGCGGCGTTTACGGACGGTGAAGCCGAATCTTCTCAGTCTGTGGATGTCGTAGGGTAGCGACGACCTTATTCTCCCTTGAGGAGTGTTTTGTGCACCTGGAATATTGCGGATTTATGCCGGATAATTATTCACCAGCGGGAGCTACGGCAAATGTGACTATGCCGCTATGCGTCCAAACCACGCCCCAAAGTCAATGGTTATGCTGAAAATCTCGCATGGGTCTGGCCTTCCTGAGCCTGCATTGAAGGCCCCTTCTCTATCTCAATATCTAAAAGAAAATCCCTAACTAATATAGCTGCCTGATGACCTTTTCTTTAAGGAGAGTAAGCTGTAAGGGTTTCGAGCTGCAAGTTTGCCAGTCAACATCTTATGAATGTAAGACACAAATTTAGAAAACATATGTGTGCTTGTCTGTAAGTCCTTTCTAACACTGCCTTTAAAAGGCCTGAATATTTGTAAACATATGTGCTCTCTTAGCTGATATAGAGTGTGCATTCCACTTACCCTAATCTGAGACAGCATTTATGCATCTGGAAAGCTCATATATATCAGCTCTGATCCTTATGTGCTCCAAGTGCTTTAAATGGTTCTTTAGGGGAGGAGTGGGAATAGTGGAAATCTTGCAGTGCTGAGTCCTAAAAAAGCACCGTCGAGTTATGACCCATAAATGGAGTGTAGCAAGGGTTTCCATACCATAAATGTGTTTGTTCTGCTATGTCCATCTCTGGATACAAGAACACGATCAGTATTGCATATCGTTTGGCTTGAAATTACAACCCAGCCTGAAAGGTTGAAAATGTTCATAAAGCTTTATTCTGTGAATCCTTGGTAAGAGATGGCTGATTCGATCTCCACAGGCTTAAACTTGAGTTGGGAGGAAAGGGAATCAAAAATATAGCATTAAGTGCGGAGGAAAAACGACAACCACGTCTATAGCATTGATAAATCGTGAGTGATCCCTACTCTTTTTGTGGCAATGTGAGCCTCACCCGGGTCTAGGATGAGGGCACCGAAAGAGAATAACATCTTCAATACCAAGTTCATATTTATTTTCTCAACACGTGATGAGCTTTAAGCTCCTTGACTTGGAAGTACTTTTGACACACAATGTGCTAGTAACTTTCAACATTTCTTAAATGATATAATGCAGAGTGAGAAGTCTGTTTAGAGTGTGCAGAGAAAACTGAGTAAGGACACAGTCGAACAATTAGATAGAAGGCCTCGAAAAATAGATTTCAGTACAGACTGCCAACAACACCAGGGACAACTCACAGTGTCGGAGTTGGAGGGGATGATCATGGTCGCGGGGTTACTGATGAGACAGAGTAACTGCGCTCCTCGCCACTGCTCGGCGGACTGGTTCCGTCGACAGAAAAGGAAGTAAAGCGACAAGACTGCATCTGTCACGGACTGTGGAAAAAGAGATGACGAGAATGTCAGAAATAAATGTAAAAGGATTCATTTCAATCTCACATTTATCAGCAACAAAAGAGCTTTGTAGTGCGTCCAACAGCAAAGAGTGCTACGTTATCATCATGTCAGAGGCGTCACATGACGCTCCTTCACAAAGCTAATTGTGGACTCTCTCACTGCCCTGCTGTTGTCCCGGGTTTGAACTATATTTCAGGAGTTATTTACCTCTCCCTTTCTATGAATTCAAACAAAGATGAGTGTCTTTTACAAATGTACATAAACACTTTTTGGGAAGCAGTATGAGCTATGAAGAGAAGCATGGTACAGCTTTGTTTACAGAGGGAGCTCTTACCCAGAAGGGACCACAAGTGATATCAACTATGTATTTTTGCATAAAGGCCCCAACATTCCAACGCAAATCGACATTTGTGCAAAGGCAAGGATTACCCAACATTCCCAAATATTTACCAAAATGTACAGTTAGACTGAATGGGCATAATTAATAAGGTAGACATCACAAGCATTTTCTAATTAAACTGCATAAAAGCAACAAAAAAAAAAATCTAAATAATGTAACACCGTCGTCCGTGTAAAACACGGCAGTATCACTAGTCCAAGGAACAGTGCAAATAAACACTAGCCTTAAGTATATATAAAACGCACGAATAGTCTAGGTTTGCCTCTCAGTCAATATTGCTGGCCTTTAGTTTGAGCTTTTCTTCATTTTTTGCAGGAGGTCATTAAATATAATCAAAATAAGCATATCCTGAATATTTGACCCAGAAAGTATCTCATGTGGGCAAAATACATTTCTTCATGTTTTGGTTGGGTTGAGTTGTAAACAGTAACAGCAGCCTTCCCATTTCATTCACAAGAGAGAAGCTTCTCCCAAGTAAATACTCACACCTGTATCAGATGGGTGACACAGCTGACTGCACAGGTATGTACTTAATTAAGTAGAAAACCTCAGAGGCAAATTATGAGTTTGGCGGTCCATAGGACTGCCAAACTCACGGTGGCAGGGCGGCTGCCGCTGCACAAGTGATCCAACTGCCCTATTACAAGTAGGGAAGTCAGACTGTCATGGTCCCACTGCTGCCGTCAGGTATCCACGATCCTTGGCACTCTTGCAGTGGTCTGAGGCCCCTAATATACTGGTGGTACCACTGCAGCACCGCCAAGCATGATAGGTGTTTCCTCACTGCCACAGTTTTCATGGCGGTGAGCCCGCTATGAAAAGTGTGGTGGTGAGGAAGCAAAGGGGGTCTTACAGGGCCCCCTGTTTCTTTTGCGCCAAGGAATGCATGCCGGGGGGCACATGGTGTGCCACCCTGTCTGCATGCACCCCCAGTTTCTCCAGGACATGGATTTGATAGTCAAAGCCCTGCAGGAATGTGCAATGGCGAACATGTACAGTGTGGGCGTTCTTTCCTCAAATGAAGCTCTCTAGTCCAGTTGTCGTTCATACCAAAGTACTGGAATCAAGTAATCGGTCAGGAAATGATTGAGGTTCTTCTTAATTCTGATTAAAACAACAGAAAACACACATGCCTCCTTAAAGGTCAGGAGAGTGTACTCACTAAGTAGCCCCAGAGATCCTCAATGGTAGCTGTATGTGTTAGAACATTCATAGAATACGTTCGGTCAGAGACCAATGAGAATTGATCTTGGATCACAATTCCGTTTAGCAGCTGATCACATTTATAGGTTAGAAAGAGCATACAGTATACACATCCATGCAGGACTTCAGGGTTTATCTAAATAGGAAAAACTTGAAGTACAGGTGTACCACAGATTTAGTGATTTCATAGTGCTGTGTATAATTAAGCTTACTATTGCCCAAGTCAACGGATCAAGGATTCACGCCCTAGACCTTAGGAATACACAGATGCCTGCAGAGGTGGAGTAAACCGAGAAATCTCACTGAGTGGGAATGATTTATTCCTTTAAATGTGCTCTGTTGCAGAAATAGACAACAAACCACATTTTGAGAAACAACTGACAAATATTGTTTGCAGTGAGAAAAAAGAATAACATTCTGATAATCTTAACAATAAGTTGATAGAAAGATTTCCACTATTAAATAGGAGATTTGAAGAGTAAAGAACAACTATTAAAACCGAGGCACTTCACATTAGTGTCAATTTTTGAGAAAAAGTCAATGGCTTGTAGCATAAAGGATCCATTACCATTACCAATGTTTCTTTATTTCGGTTGTTCACTATAAAAGAACAAAGACAAATA
The DNA here is from genome assembly GCF_964204655.1 of Triturus cristatus. Classification (NCBI taxonomy): domain Eukaryota; kingdom Metazoa; phylum Chordata; class Amphibia; order Caudata; family Salamandridae; genus Triturus; species Triturus cristatus. Next base: position 1,268,891,014 of record NC_140585.1, on the reverse strand, counting down.
TGTACAAACAGACTAAAACGATAAAAAAAAGTTAAAAAGAGATAAAACAATTAATCTGGAAAGTTACTTTTAAATTAAAAAAGATGGTGAGAGAGTAAGTCACAACCCAGTCCTTGGTTTTGCATTTTGAGGAAGTTCCTCCTGGCCCACCACATGAAATTTGAAAAACGTGAGACCTCAAAGACTATATGGGAATCTGTATTATATTTTAAAAGTCTAAATGCTTCCATGCAATGGGTTGTGCCTAGGTTTTTATATAACTGTACCAACCATCTTAATCTTATTGAGTGATAACCCGGGTAAAAAATAGAACACATGAAGTTCAGACTCAACACACATGTTGCAGGCTGGGCACCCACTTGGATTGCCACTTGACTATTTTCACGTAAACGCATGCAAGGGGAGACATCCGTGCCCAAACTGCACATATAGTTTCCTGCCAAGTGCTGGGTGGATTTCGTCAAGGTATGCCTCCAACTTACATGCGTCTTTTACGTCCAGGAAGTGTGATGTAAGGGAGCCGTGGGCGGGTTCTGCGTGGAGTTTTGTGGTTATTCTGTCTCAATAACTAGAGTTTAAAGGTTTGCATGATGTTCTCAGACATGCTGTGTCAGGGTTATCCCATAGGTCTTTTAGTCCTATTGACTAAAGGCCTTCCCTGATAAATAGAAGCCATGGCAACTTTTCTGAGCCAGGGAGTCTCAGGATTTCCAGTAGCTCTGCTCTGTACTCCGCCAGTTCCGGTGTTACCCAAAGGCGCCGCCAAAAGAGTAGTGGCCTACAACCAATTTCCTCAGCAATGGATCTCACCCCTACGTCCATGCGCAGTGGGACCAAAGGGGAGCTTATTGGTAGTCAGAATAATTGTCTGAGGAATTTGTTCTCAGTAATAACCATAGGCCTATGGTTAGAGTGCCCCCATAGTTCAGCCCCGTATAGGGCAGCACTCCTAGCCTGGGTTTTATAGATCTCCATAACCGGACTCACTGGTTTGTGGAATCTCTTTCTGAAGAACTTAGCCAAGCCGCCAGTAGTTTGAGTCAGTTTGAGATTGGATTTGCTAATTTGGGCCCCCCAGGTCATGTTTTCGGTAAGAGTTAGACCCAAATAGTCGAATACAGAGACCTGTTCCAGAGGAGTGCCGTTCATGTGGGGGTTGGGATGTGTAGATTTACTAGTGATGAAGATCATAAATTTTGTTTTTTGGATATTGATCTCTAATCTCCTGATCCTACAAAACTCAAAAAACCCATCTAAAATTCTTTGGATACCCATTGGAGACTTAGAGAGGAGGAGGGTATCGTCTGCAAACATCATGGCAGGAATTTGCTTTTGCTCGATTTTAGGAGCATCTGTATCCTTACAAACTCTCAGCGCATCTATCAAACCATTGATGTAAATGCAGAACAGGGTAGGGGCAAGCATACATCCCTGTCTAACTCCCCTGTTTACAGGGATGGGCTGCGTCAGTTCCCCATTTTTCCCATATCTGATTTGGGCGTGATTTCCGTTATGTATCCTTCTCAATATGCCCAGAAGGTAAGGGGGAGTTCCAGCTCACTTAAAACCCTCCATAAAGCGTCTCCGGGTACCAAGTCGAATGCACTCTTCAGGTCAACAAAGACCAGGTGCAGGCTACCCCCTTCTAGATGGACTTTTTTCCAATAGATAAGCTGGAGCCTGAAAATCTGGTCTATTGTTGATGTTTTCTCCCTGAAACCAGCCTGCAAAGGGGTCAGGATCTTTTGTTCCTCCAGCCAGGATTGCAGATGATCTAGAAGAATCTGGCAAAAACTTTCTGTAAAACATCGATCAAACTGATCGCTCTGTAATTTGCCAGTGATAATGGAGATCCCTTCTTGTATACCGGGGTGAACTCAGCACCTAGCGAATTTGCGGGAAGGGCCATTCCCTGTAGGATGGCGTTGAAGATCACCCAAAAATAAGGGCCCCAGATCTTAGGGTCAGCCCGATACAGATCCCCTGGAATCTTATCCAAGCCGGCGGCCTTGCCAGGTACTATTTTATTTAAGGCTTTACAGACTTCTGTCAAGGCTATCTCATGAATGACTATCTCAGACGCCAAGGGAATCAGAGTTACTAGGGTCTGGCTTCTCTCTGGGTCATCTTGTGAGGCGAAGGGGGCTAAGAAATGCTCTCTCCAACAATCAGCTGCGATATTTGTCTCAAGGGCTGCTAGGCCATTGTTACTACCAGTAGTTACAATGCTCCAGAATGATTTAATGTCTTTGGATTCCAGAGCCGACTTCAAGCTGTCCCACTGATCTCTTTCCCATATGGATTTAGCAGCTGCAATAATGGATTTATAATGAAACCTGGCTGCTTTTACTGTGATATTGCACTTTGTTTTTATGGCCCCTATTAATGCCTTTTTGGCCGCCCGGCAATCCTCGTTAAACAAAGATTGCCCTGGCGTCCTCCCAAGGCCCCTGGTGCACGTTGTCCAAAACGTCTCCTCCAGCTTAGTGGATGTGGATTCATTAATCGTTGCCACCTCTTCAAGAGAGGTGGCGAGGTCTCCAAGCTTCACTATGTCTGATAAGGCCTCAATGTTGGGAATAGTGGCATCAAATAGGAGCGTCATTTTTCCGTGCGATTTTTCTACCCAGGCCCACCTAACCTTCTGCCTATTGTTTGTAAGGGTCAGTCTGTGGACAACAGCAGATGATTCTGCAGATTTTTTTCCAATGGATGGGAGATTATGTGCGAGTATTAAGGCGTTGTGGTCGCTATCATGCCTCGGACAGACAGTAAAATCTTTAGCCAGAGCCCAAAGCCTTGTTTCTAAAAAGATATAATCCAATATAGAGGAGTGGCCAGCTCTGTTAAAGGTGTGGTTCCCAGGGGAGTCTGAACCAAAGCGACCATTACTTACTTGCAGGGAATACTTTAAGGTAAGTGCCTTAATTTGGAGTGCCAGTGGTGTCCAGGCCCTAATTGGGGGAATATTGGTCTTGGGGATGGCCCACAACTCATCCTCCTCTAATGCAGGTGCACCTGTTAGTGTCTTTCAATGGTTCAAATTGACAGTTTAGATCTCCTCCCAGCACCACTAAAGCATTGTTTGGGAGACTAGCTAACAAATTATCAAGATGTTCTAGGGTTTTTGACTCTTGGCCAATCGTAACCGGCCTCGAATATATGTTAATTAGGGCGAATTTCAACTCTGGTTTGAACGTCAGTAGAAGGCACAATATGTTTGGGGAATTGTGCATCACTAGGGTAATCCTACATCCTAAATGACTCCCAACCCACGTGCAGAGCCCTCCCGAGGGTCTGCCTCTTCCCTTGGTTACGGCCGGTATATGAAATGAAGCAAAACCCTTACAGGTGGAGTTCTCCACAGTCCAGGTTTCATGGAACATGCAGATATCACACGTTTCTACAAACCACCACCCCCCCCCAGTCAGGGCAATCAAGCATGTTTTTGATACCTGCCACGTTCCAGGATACAATCTTGAGATCATTCGCTGAGCTACAAGTGCCTATGGGGTCCTCCTGCTCTTGATTCTTTGAGTGAACTGCAATGTATAACGTCACTGCGGTGACTATAGTCATTACTTGGGGCTTATTCAGGGAATCAGGGATTAGCGTGGTGTCTATCCCCCTGTCTATATTCCCAGTTTTTTTGCTGTTTTCACCTAGATGGTTCAGGGCATGTGGATGTATGATGGTTCCAGATTGTGTATCCTTGGTAGTAATGGGAGGTTTGAGTCTGACAGTGGTAGTTGGGTCTTTGGGGAGTTCAAGGGGGGCAATTAACGCAGTGTGAGCATTTACAATGGTCATAATGGTGTCATTTTCTGGGGGGCTATGTGGCTTTTTCTTAGGGTCCAGGGCCCTTTCCACTAAGTGGTCCCTCACATAAGATGACCAAAATGGCCACTCAGCCAAAAGTCAATCAACCTCTTCTAAGGCCCCAAATCTGGTTGCCATGGGCTAGTTAAAGACGTGGGGTTGCATTTGAGGGGGACCCTGGCCTGTTGTTATCCATGTCTGATGCCAGGCGTCTTGTCTATATCTAGGATTATCCCTGTCATCATAGAAGGATGCTGGTACATAGAAGTGGGTAAGCGGGGAGAGTCTAATAGCAGAACCTAAAAATGGAAAACAATTACTCAAATGCAATAGATTTAGCATAAAGGATCAGTTGGTAGATAGTTTCCTGCTTTGATTTGGAGAGTCTGTCGTGGATCAAGACTAAGTGTAATTTGTAAACTAACACAGGGAGCATGCTAATAGCAATTACACAGCCAGAACTACTGTCCCAAATAATTTAGGTAGTGAAGTCATTTGTGATAGAACCTATGGGTGCTTAACCCAGTAACACAACCTGCCACCCAGTAGAGTGTACATGGTAACACAAGCCCTGTACACTTCAGTGTAGTCTTATAGTTGGCTAATCTATTTAGGTCAAAGGTCATCATTACGAGATGCCCATTCATGGGTCTGGTAATTCTGGCCCCTGGAGATACAGTCATTGGCCAGAACCGAATCTCCCAGAGCTGAATCCAGCCCCTTCCAAATTCGATCCTGGGGTCCTATTAGGAATTTGGAATAACTGTGTATTTATTTATTTTTTTATAACTAATTGAAGTGAAATCTTAGTCGGTGCATCATGGCCCTGGGGGCCCATTACGTACATTCAATTATGCAAATTTACAGAATTGTACCAGAATTGCATTACATCAATAAAACCCTGAAAGAAAGATACGACTCTAAAACCCAACCTTGGCACAGGCAGTGCACTCCTCCCCATCCCATAAGGATTACCTGTCAGACTAAGCCGTGTGATCAAGACCGCTAAACCAGGGAAGGTCCGTGACTGCATGGGCGTGTTTCCTGTAGGACTGATGATACAGAGGGAGGCCCGAGGGTAATTCAATACCCCTGTATTCGCCCCAGCTAGACCAAATCTTATTATGCTTTTGTGGGCAGCCCCATGCCTTGAACACCATTATCTCCATCACCATACATTTATCCATGGCATGTTTCCACCCGCCCACGGACGGTGGAGAAATCCCCTTCCAGTTTTGGGTGATATCTCGTTTGGCTAATATGAGCCCTAACAATAAAAGGTGTTGCTTATATCGGTTTCCACCGATCCCATCAGTACTATGTAGTAGGAATAATTTGGGGTCTAGAGAAAGTCACCAGGACAAACCCTGGTCTAAACACTGAGACAACCTCCGCAGAAGGGTTGAAGTGCCCCGCAACTCCACACCGTGTGCAGAAAGGTCGCCTCCGTGTCCCCGCATCTAAGGCAGACAGTGAACGGGATACCGTCCATATGACAGAGACGGGACATTGTGTAATATGCTCGATGTATATATTTAAATTGGATTAGGCGGTATCAGGTGGCGATGGTTTTTCCATGGGGACTTGCCAGTCGTCATCTGTAAGGTCCGGAATGTCCGCCTCTCACGTTCTGACTAGTGTAGTGTGATTGCGTGTGATTAGTGTTCGATAAATTTGTCTGCTTTTGTGGGCCTCCAAGTCTACCATCAACAAGCGCCCCTCCAATGGGTGGAACTCCAGTAGGTCCCTCAGGGATCGGCTATACGGTGCGAGTGCATGCCTGAGCTGAAGATATTTATAAAATTGGCTATGGTGTGACTGATACTCAGTCTGCAGTTGTTGGAAGGAGTTAAGCACTGTCCCATTCATTATGTCACCTAATGGTGAGACACCAATAACCTCCCATGTGCGGAATCCTGGCATTGTCATAACCTGGCGGAGGTATGTACCATTCTAGAGGGGGGTCATCTGTGTCAGTCGCTCTTTCCAGCCCATCTTCCTAAAAGTGTTTCACCAGATAAGTATTACCACCTTACATGCTGGTGGTAGGTGGTCTAGATTTGTCTGGCTATTTAAGAGGTCTTGTAGAGTTTGGGGGCTCATTGCTCGACATTTGACTGCAAACACCCGTTCAACCGGAGCACTGTACCACCACTCATTAATTTTATGCAGGTGAGAGACGGAATAATACGCATAGATATCTGCTGCAGCGATCCCACCACAGTAAGTGGATTGTGTGCAGGTCCGTAAGGCCATTCTAATGGCTCCTCTACCCCACATGAACTGATTCACAATAGCATCGACCTGCCGGAACCACGATTGTGGGATTTCACATTGGAAGTTTTGAAGATGGTACAGTATTTGAGGAAGGTAGACCACCTTGAAGATGGCCGACCATCCGTAGAGTGATAAGGGCAAGGATGACCATACTTTTGCCTATTCTTTAAGACATGGCAGTATTGAGGATATGTTATGTGACCATGAGATAGTTGAGCATGACGAAATGAATACCCCTAGGTATTGGAACCCCCGGTGGCATGAGTCAGTTGAGCCGCCCATGAGCCTCTCCCCTGATCTCTGAAGACCGGGAATAAGACCGACTTTGCTGGGTTGGTTTTGAGCCCAGTGATTTCCCCAAATACCTGAAGTATCTGCACAATGCGAGGACCAGAGAACCACGGGTCTGCGAGAAAAAATAGTGCGCCATCTGCGTATAATGCTATTCTGTCTGACGTTTCTGGGGACCAGTCATATCCTCGCACCAGGGTGTCCCGCCTCACCCATGTCGCCAGAGGCTCAATCGCCAAGGCAAATAATAGTGGGGAAAGTGGGCATCCCTGACTGGTCCCCCGATGGATTGGAAATCTTGCCGAGTGTGGCCCTGCCACTCAAACTGAGGCATAGAGGTCTGTGTGAGAAGGCAGACATATGAAAGGAACCGCGGGCCGAAATTGAGTGCGCTCAAGAGGAGAAACAGATATTCCTATGTGGAAATTTAGCTTGTAACTGAACATTATCTGCGCCATCTTGCCTCTCCCCAGCGCCACGCACAGCGAACGCACGGCTGCCATTTTAGGCACCCCACTCTCTCCCCGCTCATTCTCGATTGCCAGCGCGTTCCCCTGGCGCTGCGAGCATCCCCCGCGCGCCGGCCACCCCCGCTCTCTCATACACGGGCCATAAACCCCTCATTCTGCGCGACCCTGCCATGGAACCACATCCCACGCCTGACCGACATCCCATACATGGTCATGCCTCTCTTTGATAACCCCCTTCCTCTGCGCCCCATTGTCCGAACCGATCCCAGGCCATCACCTAGCCCTGCGGATGCAGTTTATTGCCCCTACTGTAAGGGAAACACCCCACATCAAAGGGATTACAGTGGATCAAAGCCCCTACCCCCTGAGACCCGGCCGGTTGCACACATCCCCGGGAATTGGCGGAATGTCCAGCTGCGTGATAGCCATCTCCTACTGTAGATGGGGTGGGGACTTCCACTGTAGATATGTGTGGGAACGAGTTCGAAGTGGGGATTCCGAAGACGTTCTTTTATACATCAAAGTAATCTCAAGAATGTGCCATGTACAATAACCCTGCAATAAAGTCATAAACGTGTGTATAAGAGACCAGGTCTCAGAGATGCAGTTAGAGCACCTCGTGACGATACCTTGCTGTCTGATCTGATGTGTTCTGCTCCGACGGAATAAAACTTTGTTTCCTGCCTTCCAGTCTCCGGCGCCTGCCTCTTTCATTGGTAAATTATCGAATGGTATGAGAGGCGATTACCGCCGGGCAATACTTGAAGGGTTATCGACTGAAACTGCCGCTACCATTTAACAATTGGCGTCCCAAGCGTGGGGCCCATCAGAGACACGTGGATCCAGTGGGAGAGGTCCTGACGACAGAGTGAACGACTGCAACGATCGGGAGAGCTCCTGCCCAATAGACCCTCGTCTGGCAGCCGATCATCCGAACTTCACTGGTTCCGAGCAGACCTCTCTCGAGTGATCTACGGTCCTGACTGGGAACCATCAGGAGTGCCGCGGCAAATACGGAGAGTAGAAGACGATCGGGCGCTGGAGGCGGAAGACGAGAAACTGTCCACGCGGTCCGGGTAAGGTCGTGATACACGACAAATTGCGAAATAATTGATTGATTGTTTGAAGTTTTGAAATACTAGTATTGCTCATTGATTGTTCTCTTTGAGATATTCGCTGTCTACAAACGGGGAGGAGTAGAAATACTCTCTCTCTCTCCCTTTGCAGATAGTGAAGGGTAGGTAACGCAGACTTTTGTCCCCGTTGAAACCCGTCGTGCCTATCTTTATCTCCCCACTGATTGATTGTCCGAACATTGATTGTTTTGAAGAATAGTGCTCTTTGAGATATTCTCTGTTTGCAAATAACGTAGAATAGAAATATTCTGTCTAGTCTTTGCAAATAGTGAAGGGTAGGTAACGCAGACTTTTGTCCCCGTTGTAACCCGTCGTGCCTATCTTTATCTCCCCATTGATTGATTGATTGATTGTCCGAACACTAGTTGTTCGATATTGGTTCTTTGGAGGTATTCTCTGCTTACAAATAACGAGGAATAGAGATATTCTGTCTAGTCTTTGCAAGCAGTGAAAAGATAGGTAGTGCTGACTTTTGTCCCCATTGAAACCCGTCATGCCTATCTTCTCCCCACTGATTGGTAGTTGGTTCTGCCCGGACCGCTTATTAGAGGTGGACCATCCGGCTCCACTGGAAGGCACCCCTAATAAGGACATGTTCACTAAATATGGACTAGTCGCCGTAGCTTATAGCAAGCTATGGCATAAATATACAAGGAAGGACCCCGAGAGTCAGTGGCCACTGATGGGATCCTTCGACGACCATAAGATAGAAGTGCTAGAAATGGCTCTGCGTAGCAATAAGACGACGCCTACTATGCTTGACAGTATCGGCATGTGGCGCAAAGAAGCAACGCAACGGAAAAAGAGGGAAGAAGTAAAGGCAGAAAAGGAATTACGAAAGGCAGCTCACCTTGCCGCTAGAAAGTTAGAAGAAGAAATAAAGGAGAGAAGGGAAACTAAACTAAGACAGGAGCCCGAAACCTCAGGCCAGTACGCTGTTAGGACCCCCTCTATGCTCTACCCTGAGTTGTCCTCTAAGCAACGAACGAATGACGAATTACTATTAGGTCCCCCAATCATTTACATGCCCCCTCCATACGCACCCTCCCAATCGGTAGTGCAACACCCACAACCCCCAAACACGAGCGAAAGCAGTACAGGGGCCTCGGTCCTCACGGCCTCCGCACCGGCCAAGCCTCTTGTACTGAACACAACGTCGGCAATGACGTTGGATGATCCTGAGATAAGAAAGAAAGATTCCACCAGAATGAATCGACTAACAAAGGATGAACGAGCAGGAATCGACAAGATAGTAGGGACACTGGTGGAGCGAAAGGAAAGTGAGGAGTATATAACAGATGTGTATAACTCGTATGCCGACAGCCGCAGACGACACTTTGTCATACGACTTTGTTACCACGCCCTGAATGCATATGAGGATAGGTACCGCGATAAAGGTCCCGAAGGCTTAGCGGCCCTATATAGGAAGGTAGACATTGGGGAAGAAGGAGAGGGCGATGTGACGAACCTCTTCACTCGTACACTCGAGGTCTATCGACACCTTAAAGAACACAGGCAGACAACCAAAACAGAAACCCCCATAGCGGCTAAGCCCCAGGAAGGAAGGACTGATACCATGATGCCCATCAAAGAGGCCGCCCCCTACTGGGTCCCCCCACGAGGTCAGGGAACACATGACGACATCAACCACCAAGATGCGAAGGGGAGGGTTGTATATAATTGGGTCTACCAGCCATGGGACCGACAAGATATTTTGACCTTTAGAAAATCTCTACCCGACTTAAGAAAGAACCCGACTGCCTTCTACACCGAACTAGGTACAGCCTTAGGCTCAACAATAATGACTTTAGCAGATATCGACTTGTTCTTCGGATTATGTCTGCCGGCTGATGTGTGGAAACAAATCCGGAAAGTTGACCACGCTGAGCCGTTCGGATATACCTGGGTACAACTCGATACCATAGATAAACAGCGAGAACCAGGACAGAAACCCCTGAAAGCCATATTGGAGCTCCCAGACAAGATTGTACTTAAGTTGAAGACTCTAATCCCAGAAAGAAAGGTAGATTGGTCAATAGTGACGGCTTGTCGCCAGAAACCCCAGGAGGATGTGTCTGAATACTTCTCTCGGTTCGAGACTGTGTTTTCCGTTTATAGTGGCCAGGACATGACCACTGCAACCGGACATCACCTCTTTGTCCAGAATTATGTGAAGGGTCTGTCACAAGAAGTTTCCCAGAAGCTGCACACCAGCGAGAGTAGTTGGGCAGCCTCCAAACCCGCAGCTATCCTCCAGATGGCCCAATACTACGAAAACCAAAAGAATGAGAACGATAGGGCGTCAGAAAGGAAGAAAAAGGAACTGAAGGAGAGGGTAATGATAGCACAGTTGCAAGGGGTAACCATAGGAAGAGAACCCCCGAAAGGGAATTACCAACCAACCGCCCCTAGAAAGCTACCCCCTAGAGACCATACCCCTGCACCCTACCACGGACGGAGAGACTTAGATGGGAATCAATGTGCGTTCTGTAGAGGGTTCGGACACTGGAAATCCCAGTGCCCGGTCCTTCTGGAAATGAACAAAAATAGGGACCCCAGAGACACAGCATATGACCCCAGAAATAGAGGACAGGGACGAGGGTACACGAACGACGCCATCAACGACATGCCAGGCAGACCAAACACCTTTGATCGCCCCCGACAAAACCAGTGTCAACAGTCCGACTATGAAAGCACCCATGACTTCGCATAGGACCGCCAGGGGCAAGGGAGGGATCCAGTCGAACTCCGTGTTGACCAGCAAGGTCCTTACGTCACTGCTAAGGTCTTGGGCAGAAAATCTCCATTCCTGGTAGACACTGGGGCGACACTTAGTGCGTTATCTAAACGACTGATTCCTAGGGCACCCTTGTCTGGCTCACATGTAACCTCAATAGGCTTCGATGGAACGCCCTCCACTAACCCCTTATCAGCACCAATCTCCTTTGACTTAGAAGATAACACCACTGACACGACCTTTCTGCTCTCCTCCAACACCCCCGATGCTATTATGGGACTTGATTTGCTAAAACATTTTCGAGCTACCATCAGATGCTCCCCAGACGGAGTTCGAGTCATCCTACACGATAACCCAGATCTGTCCAGACCCTGTCACACACGGCGTATGCTCTCTATAACCGATGCTGACATGTCCCTACTCGACACATTACCTTCACATCTATGGGCTAAAACCGACTCAGATGTAGGGCGCATGGTGATCGACCCGGTACACATAACCGTCCGACCGGACGCAGTGCTCCCAAAGCTTCCACAGTATCGGATATCGCCCGAAGGCGAGAAGGCATTGGTGGAAATCATCGAGTCCCTAGTCGAGGCAGGAGTGGTAGAAGAAGTAGTCAGTAATGTTTGCAACAGCCCTATCCTACCCATTGTAAAGAAGCAAGGCGAGGGAGATGAGAAAGCCTACCGTTTCATTGTTGACTTGCGAGAGGTTAACAAAGTAGTCATACCCCAGTACCCCGTGGTCTCAGACATCACCACCATCCTCACCCTGATTCCATCCACTGCCACCACCTTTACTGTTATTGATCTCAAGAACGCATTCTTTTCCATCCCCATCCACCCAGATAGCCGCTACCTGTTCGGCTTCACTTTAAAAGCCCGTTCGTACAGATTCTGCAGGGCACCCCAAGGCTACACTGAGAGTCCCAGTATTTATAGCCAAGCCCTCAAGAGGCAACTAGATGCAGTCCAACTACCCGATGGAGTGGTGTTGATACAGTACGTCGATGACATTCTTTTGGCGGCCGACACCACTCCACTTGCCGTCACAGCCACCATTCACCTCCTCCGCTTCCTCGCGGAGAACGGTCACAAGGTCTCCAGGAAGAAATTGCAATTCTGCCAACCACAAGTAACATATCTAGGCCACCTACTATCCAAAGACGGGAGAAAACTTACCCCTGACCGAATTCAGACCATCCTAGAAACCCCTGTTCCCAAGACTCAGAAGCAAGTACGGTCCCTAGTAGGCCTCACCTCCTTTTGTCGACAATGGTTGCCAAATTTCAGTCTTATCATAAAACCTCTGCTTTCCCTGCTGGCTAAAGATGTCCCCTTCCCCCTCCCCTGGACACCCGAATGTCAATCCTCCTTCAAAGAATTACGAGACGCCCTCTGCTCGGCCCCAGTCCTAGGAACCCCAGACTACACTAAACCTTTCTCCCTCTACACCCACGAAAGGGAGGGATGTGCGTTGTCTGTCCTAACCCAGTCCATAGGCCCTAAGCAACGCCCTTGTGCCTATTTCTCTGCCACTCTTGACCCTGTAGCCAGGGATTTGCCCGCCTGCCTTCGAGCAGTAGCCGCCGCTGCTATCTCTATCTGGCAAAGCGAGGGGATCGTGCTCTCGAACCCCCTCACAGTATTGGTACTCCATGCGGTTGACACCCTCCTGAACCAAACCAAGACTCAACACCTGACTAGCGCACGACTGACTGGTTACGAACTGACTCTGCTTGCACCCCACATCACATTGAAACGATGCACCACTCTGAATCCAGCTACTCTACTGCCTCTCCCTGACGCTGACCCCAATGCGTCCCCTATACATGACTGCGTGACCCTCACCGACGAACAAACCAAGAGTAGGGTTGACCTCCGGGATACTGCCTTCCCGGACCCTGACGGAGAACTGTGGGTGGATGGCTCATGCATCAAGCTCCCCGATGGCACCACCTCAGCTGCCTATGCAGTCACCACAGCCCGAACAGTTGTTGAGACAGCCCGCATCACACAGCGATCCGCACAGGTGGCGGAACTAATTGCTCTCACACGAGCCTGCATCCTGGCAGCAGGGACAACCGCAAACATTTACACAGACAGTCAGTACGCCTTCGGGGTAGTTCACCACTTTGGGCTCTTATGGAAAGAGAGGGGATTCTTGACTTCTCATGGCACACCCATCCTGCATGAAGATCTAGTCTCGGCCCTGACCGAAGCAGTCCTCCTCCCCACACGGTTAGCTGTGATCAAATGCCAGGCACACAAGAAGGTGAAAGACATTATAGGACAGGGAAATGCACTGGCTGACATTACTGCCCGAACCACAGCCGAGAATAGGTCCACGACCCGTATGTACGTGACCAGGTCACAAACTGAGAAATGGAAGGATGCTAGGGAAACGATTAGGGATATCCAACTAGCCAGCACACCACACGAATTAACTGAATGGGCCCGGGTGGGATTGAAAGACGATGACGGTTGCTGGCGAACTAAAGACTTGAACAAATGGTTGCTACCAGACTCATACTTGATCCCCATGCTGACCATGGCACACTCCCCCGCACACATAGGGTCTGCCCCATGATCGAACTCATCTCCAAAGTCTGGCACAACGACAAAATCCCAGACTCAGCAAAACGTCTGGTCCAACAATGCCTAGTATGCCTCCAACACAACCCTGGGAAAGGAACTGCTGTACCCCAGGGAGGGTTTGGGGTCCCCAATCACCCCTTTGAAGTCCTACAAATGGACTATGTCCAGTTAGAAAGGTGCCAAGGTTTGAAGTACGTACTTGTCGTTGTGTGTGCCTTCAGCAAGTGGGTGGAAGCCTACCCAACCCATGACAACACCGCTATGACTACCGCAAAAGTACTACTGAAGGAATTCTTCCCCCGATACGGCCTTTGTCGAATTTTGTGGAGCGACAACGGCCCCCACTTCGTAGCCGAAGTTATCCAACTCATCTTAAAAGGGTTGGGTGTAAAACAGAAATTCCATGCGGTCTTCCATCCCCAATCTGCAGGCTTGGTTGAGCGACACAACGCCACATTGAAGCTAGGCCTGGGCGGTAAATTCCGTTCCGCTCGCGGAATTTGCGGAATTTCGGTAATTTCGCGTTCCGCTGAGAACGCGAAATTGCCCAAAATTCTGGTTTCCGCGACTTCGCGAAATTTTTTCTTGTTCGCGTTCTCAAAATACGTGTTCGCGAGATATTTCTCCCCGAGCACACAAACAGCAACTGTGAACAGGGAAAAAGCATCGCGAACAAGCAATTCCGCGTGTTCGTGGAATTTCTGCGTGTTCGCGGAGATCTTTTACCGTTTCGCGGAGATTTGCGTAACGCGATTACGCAAATTCCGCCCACCCCTAATTGAAGCTTAAGATAGCAAAAATAGTCGCCACCACAGGACTGAGATGGCCAGACGCTCTCCCGCTAGCATTGCTATCAATGCGTTCCACCCCCACTAAACACCACTTAACCCCCTACGAGGTCGTTTTCGGGCGGCCCATGAACCTTTGGGCTGCTCCAAAGCCAACATCCATCCACGACGTCCCGGACGTCCTCATGTCTGACTATTTGTATAACCTAACTAAAACGTTGTCTGTTATCCATCAGCAGGTGCTGCACACCATTCCCGATGTTTCCAGGGGCCCCGGACACGACATCCAACTCGGTGACTTCGTCTTAGTGCGTAACTTCCAGCGCACCAAGAGTCTGGAGCCCCGGTGGACGGGCCCCCTGCAAGTCCTGATCACCACCCGAACAGCTCTTCGAGTGGAGGGGAAACGCAATTGGCTGCATGCACACCACTGCAAGAAGGTATCACCGACCCTGACAACCACGGACAACATCACCGCCCAAGAAGAACTTCTGGACAAAGACCGACCATCCCTGAGCCGCTGCCCAGATACAGAGACACTTGAGTTAGTAAGATATCCCGATCCCACCGTGCCATCCAAGGAAGGGTATAACTTGCGACGAAAGGAGAGAACTTCGGCTAAACAGACCACAGGCTAAGTGGAAATCTCAGAGCGGTAGCCTAGTCACCTCAAAGGCCACCAGGAGAGAAACTAAACAAAGTCTGTGGTTCTGCCCGCTACCGAGTCTCTTGAAGGTGATGGAAGCGCCCGACATGAAGATGATGGAAGCAACCGGACGTCCGAAGATCCACTACAAAAACCCAAAGACTGACCGAATGCACAGCTCAAAGACTATTGCACTTTTCATTACCCTTCTCTTTTGCCTTCTCCTCGTGGTCACCTTCTGGATCATGGAGGAGAGCACACCCGCTCATAAGACATTGCTGACCACCGTTCAACCTACCACCATGAAAGAACACCATCTGATCTCACTTTCACCCCAACTCCGAGAGAGGCGTAAGGAGTTCTGGAATAACTCTTTTGTGCAGTTGCTCCACCAACACAATCTTGCTGCCAACGCCACTAATTGCTGGATCTGTGGATTGCTACCACATGCCACTGGACACTTTATCCCTTTCATCCCTTCACCTTTTTCTGTCCATGGCTCCTGCCTCGCCTGGTTAATCCTCCTGCAGGAAAGCTACAAGGACAATGCCACTTCCAGCAGAACCATGTCACACTTTTACCATGGGTTCTGGCTGAACAAAACTGGAAGAACTTCTGCCCCCTTCTGTCCTCTGAGAACAAACACTTCCTTTCACATGGACATCCCTGCCAAAGAACGAGTTGAAATGCAAGTGTTCAACAACCCAGCCAGACCCACCTTCTCTTACCTCCGGAAACGAACGGCCGCCACCCTGACAGTGGCCCTATCCGTCGTCAACATCCCTGGATTTGTATGCCTCGAAGGCCTGGGGGCGCAGCTGGTGGGCGCAGCTGGTGGGCCACAGCTCCTGCCTCATCACCCGAACATTGGACTCAGTTGATCCGCCTTCCTTTGTTGCCTCCCCGAATATGTACTTCGTCTGTGGTACTAAGGCCTACACCTGGCTTCCGAAAGGTTGGGGAGGCACCTGCTACATCGCCTTTGTCCTTCCTCCGACATATGTGGCTCCAGCAAACCATCACCGACAGAAACGTGCCAAAGACATTGTGCAAGCCGACTCCGCCGTAGCGCAGTTCATGGACGCAGTAAAAGGTCTTGTTCCACTCTGGGGTCCAATGGCAAACAGCCGTGCCATCCGCCACTTAACCCAGGCAGTCGAAACGGCGATGAACATTACGGCCGGCATCCTCGCCAACAACACCGCCGAGCTCCAGGCCGTCCGCCTAGTGGCTCTCCAGAACCGCCTCGTTCTAGATGTGGTTCTGGCTGATCGTGGAGGAGCATGCCGCATCATTGGGTCCAGCTGTTGTACCTACGTACCGGATAACTCACCCTCAGTCTACAAAGCAATTGAACACCTCCACAGACTATCCGCAGAGGTCCATCAAGAGCAAGAAGAATGGTCACTGGGGAGTTGGTTTTGGGACACTATTAAAAGTTGGGGATGGAGGCTGTTTTCATTTATCCTAATACCGATTGTGATACTATGTGGATGTTGCTTGGGGATTCAGTGTCTGCCACCTTTATGTTCGCTTTTTATGAACTGCATCTGCCCTAAGACTTTGAACTTTGAAACAGAGCGAATGAAAGCTCTGTATGAGGTGGAAATTCGTAGTATTATGGGGATAGATCCGAACTAGACAAGCTGGCGAGATATGTTAAAAGGGAGGACTGTGGAAATTTAGCTTGTAACTGAACATTATCTGCGCCATCTTGCCTCTCCCCAGCGCCACGCACAGCGAACGCACGGCCGCCATTTTAGGCACCCCACTCTCTCCCCGCTCATTCTCGATCGCCAGCGCGTTCCCCTGGCGCTGCGAGCATCCCCCGTGCGCCGGCCACCCCCGCTCTCTCATACACGGGCCATAAACCCCCTCATTCTGCGCGACCCTGCCATGGAACCACATCCCACGCCTGACCGACATCCCATACATGGTCATGCCTCTCTTTGATAACCCCCTTCCTCTGCGCCCCATTGTCCGAACCGATCCCAGGCCATCACCTAGCCCTGCGGATGCAGTTTATTGCCCCTACTGTAAGGGAAACACCCCACATCAAAGGGATTACAGTGGATCAAAACCCCTACCCCCTGAGACCCGGCCGGTTGCACACATCCCCGGGAATTGGCGGAATGTCCAGCTGCGTGATAGCCATCTCCTACTGTAGATGGGGTGGGGACTTCCACTGTAGATATGTGTGGGAACGAGTTCGAAGTGGGGATTCCGAAGACGTTCTTTTATACATCAAAGTAATCTCAAGAATGTGCCATGTACAATAACCCTGCAATAAAGTCATAAACGTGTGTATAAGAGACCAGGTCTCAGAGATGCAGTTAGAGCACCTCGTGACGATACCTTGCTGTCTGATCTGATGTGTTCTGCTCTGGCGGAATAAAACTTTGTTTCCTGCCTTCCAGTCTCCGGCGCCTGCCTCTTTCATTGGTAAATTATCGAATGGTATGAGAGGCGATTACCGCCGGGCAATACTTGAAGGGTTATCGACTGAAACTGCCGCTACCATTTAACACCTAGCTAAGTGGGTCAAATGCTTAATCTATGTCAGCCAATAGGAGGGCCGTGGGGCGAATATGAGTTCGTAGGCGATCTGCGAGAACTTTACCCAAGAGTTTAGACTCAATATTCAGGAGGGTGATAGGACGGTATGAGGAGGGTTTTTCAGGTGGGCCCCCAGGATTAAGAAACACTACTAACTCTGCGTGTCGCCAGTCTGGGGGAAGGATTTGTTGTTCTAGGGCTTCTTGGAGCGCTCTAAGAAGATGTGGGCCCAGAAGGGTCATATGAGATCGTAGGAATTCACTCGGGAAGCCATTTGGGTCTGGTGCTTTGCCAGGACGTTAACTCGACATAGCGACACAGAGTTCCTCTATCGTGATTGGCTCTTCGCTTTGCTCATGTATATGGTCAGGCAGTGGTTTTGTTGGTCTGTCTCTTAAGAATTCGCTAATTTGGTCCTGGGATAGTTTCTCTTGCCTTAAGTATAGTGCTGAGTAGTATGATGTGAACGCTTGGGCAAACTCGGTGGGTGTGGTGCATAGGGCCCCTTCCGTGTTTCGCAACTCCGGTACTGGTATGGGCGACTGTGTCACTTGACAGAGGCGGTGCAACATTTTGCTTGACTTGTCTCACCATTGGCAGATTCTGGATTGTTTCTCCTGCCATATGTGATGAGCCTCATCTGTAAGCAACTGGTGTAGCTGCTGTTGCGTGAGGAGGACGTCTCGCATGGCTGCAGTTCTCGTGCCCTCCCTGACTTCAGCCTCTAGGGCACATTGGCGAGTTTCCCGGTCAACCACCTGCGGTAGGCAACGGTGTTTCTCTCCTGCCCAGTAATAACTGGGAATTTTGAGTTATGCTTTAAATTAAGCCCTTGTTAGTCCTGATTCCTGTCACAGTTTCCCTTGGGCTATCTAGAGTTAAGGGGAAGCTGAACGGGTCTGTGGTGTCCCTCATACTTTCAATGGCCCTGGTAGCTGCTGCTACACGCCCAGGGCTGGACTGGGAACCAAAACCGGCCCTGACAAACTGCTCGGCCGTCCCCCCTGGGGGTGCTGAGGGGATGTGGGCGAGCTATTTGCAAGGGCGGTTTCGGTCGATTTTGTTACGGGGGGGGCGATATTGCATGCCCCCGGTAACAAAACGACCCCCTTGGGCCCAAAACTGCCCCCACCCTGGCGGCCCGTCAGTTAAATGGCCGTTGTCCTCTATGGCCAGTCCGGCCCTGTACACACCCATCAAAGATTACAATTTACTCATACAGAGGCCTAAAGTAAGGCCAGCCGCGGCCCGTGGAGGGAATTCCGTGGGGCGGAAAGGCGGGGCGGGGGAGGGGCAGGGTGGGGGGTACTAAAAACCGGAATATGGAATATTGGAGGTAAGTAAACAATTAAATAAATAAAACAAATTTCGTTGCACGCGCTGCATCGCATTTTGCGATGCAGGGCGCGCTACGAAAATCGCATTTTGCGATGCAGGGCGCGCTACAAAATTCGTTTTATATATTTAATTGTTTACTTACCTCCAATTATCCATACTCCGCTTTTTAGTACCCCCCCACCCCGCCCCTCCCCCACCCCGCCTTTCCGCCCCACGGAACTCCCTCCACGGGCCGCGAGTAAGGCAGCACTCCAGCTTCTGTGTACTACAAAGTCTTCTAGTGAGTCTTCTGGTAATATTCCAAATGGTAATAATGTAAAGCAAGTTCATCACTATTATTCTTGGCAGAGCACTGAGGCCTAATATTACCCTCTGTCCTCCTCTGCTCAGAGGAGGTGCGGTAGCCATTAAATATACAAATGATGTGCTGGCACCCAAGATAGTGCATGTTAGTCCGAGGCGGTGCGATGCAGCTTTGCACTGTATGCTCGCCCTCGCACATATGAACCTTCTCAATGACAATGTAGGAAATGTGCATTATGTGCTGCGCTTTTGGCAAAAAAAGGGATGTGTGCAGAGCAGTCCTGGAATTGAGCCCGGAATGTCTTTTGTTATCCCAAATATAGCATTGACATGGCAGCTTTATATCTGTGCATTTGCTTCAGGAAAAGGAAACCAGTGCTCATAAAGATTACACAAATGCATGTTATCTGACTGTCTTCAGCTACTGTCACGGCTGCAACTGCTAAATGAAGGGAGACTGACAACCTGTTCGTTCGAGCTAATGATTTTCTGTCAGGAGAACATAAAATTAAGCAAATATAAAGGAGAGCGATTGTTTTAATAGATATCTTAGGGAACGTGATTGGAAGAATACAAATGTGTCTGAACCTAAAAAGTAATTGTGTTTGAATGTGTTTCTGTAAAACTGATTGCAAAAAAAAAATAACTAGACGCAGGAGACAGCTGTTAGAGTGAATCCATGGGTGTCTAGAAAGATGGTTAAACTTTGCCTCTGAATTCATGCATTTTAAAAGAAACAAAGAAACCTTCAATACATTATCTGGTGAGACAGATAAAGAAAATGAGCAGAAGTAAATCATGATCTTGCTACACATAGGGCCATATTCACAAGCAGCCATCGCCAAATTAACGGCACTTTATCGCAGCCAAAGTAGTGATAAATTTACCTCCCCATTCACAAGCTGGTGCTAACAGCTCACAGCACCAATTTACCCGCGATAGCAGCCACAAAAAACATCACCACAGAGGACCCCCACAACTATCGCTAATGATATGCAGAGTGGGCGTTCCCGTGCCAAAACCCATGACCACACCACTCTTCACCATTCTCAATGACCAGACAGATCGGCGATAAAAATACAAAACAGGCAATAAGGCGCGTTAGCACCAGGAAATCTACACCTGCTCTGACCTGGTGTTAAGTCGGACGGCAGCCAGCACCACAAAAGGGAGACCAGCCCATGGCCACATCGGAAGTGCAACAGATGCCATGGAGCCACACATCATGCGGCCCGGACACCCAAGAGGGTCACAACACCCAACAACACCATCCCAGGACCCCACCCCACACCTGGAACACCCCACCCCCGGACAACCACAGAGGCAGAGCAGACAAAGACAGTGGACCCCCCAGGATACGCACCAGCCTCACAGACCCAACATCTGATAATGTCACCGTCCACTACAGGCTGAAAGGGACAACCATCCTACGCATCCTGACCATCATCGCCTAACAGGCCTACAGCACCAACATAGCGGACAACCAACATCCCACCCCACACCAAGCTGCTGGATTGTCTGCACATGTTGGCCCCTGGCACCCCCCAAACAACACCCGCCAGAGTTGGAGGAGTCTCACAGCCAGCCACATCCAAGTCCCCCACACCTGTCCTGGACATCACCATCACCCTGGCACCCCTTTCCCCATATGTCCAACACAATACGCAGGATCTTCTGGAGACCAAGCAAGGACCATATGCCATAGCAGGATGCATGCACGTGTTTGGGGCAATCCACAGCACACATGTCCCACCTGTGCCCCCTGGTGACACAGCACACAATCACCGCAACAGGAAGCACACGTCTCACATCAATGTGCAGGCAACAACAGAACACCGTGGAACCTCCAACAATGTCGCCTCCAAATACCCAGCCACTGTGCACGATTCCTACACCATCCAACAGTCCATCAGCAACCAGCATACCCAGGATGGCAACAATGGAAATGCACAGCCCCATGGCAAGTTTCAAATGGACACCCTACTCACCTCAACTCCACAACCATGCAACTCAAAACTCTGGCAATTCACATGTCACAAAATCACTACCAACATGCACAACAACATGACCACCCACCAGACATGACAGAGCAACTCACAATGGTTACCTGCCCAAGCCGTGAACAGAGAGGAGTAAGAGGAAGTTGCGGCTCAGTCCGGACGAAAGCCGGGTCACAGTCACGGAGGTGAGCGAACACGTGGTGCCACTGAACCTGAACTACGCAGGCCAGTGGGTCCACCAACCTATGCCGGCAACACTCGGTGAATGGGCCGTGCTGACCACTGCCTCACACCTACACTGCAGTCCAGTAGGTCACAGACCCTTCATTTGCATTGGCTAAGTTCATATCAGCGTACCGGCATCATCGCAGACTGCATCCCCTCTCAGTTCCGGTGCCACTAAGTCTGTTCCCCGGCAATCATGGACACTCTCTGGTCTAACTTTGGTGGCGTCTAAGTCTATGGAACAGGGGGCAGTTTCCATCCTCATGTAGCTGATACCGATTTGGTGGTGGCAACGAGGCTGTCGCATTCCACTCCTCCATTTGCTGCTTCTGGATAAAATCAAACCTTTCGGCGTCATGCCCTGGAGGACACCTTCCACTGTCCCCCAAAACATACACCTCGGACAATGATGGTGCCCCGCTCAGGTCGCATGGCCCTTTTGACTGCACCGCAAGTCACCGTCCCATGACTGGGTGCCTGTGCCGGCCGCTGTGCATCCGGGGCCACTAACTCTGTACTAGTCAGGTCCGAGACCCCTTCTTCTGAGAAATTGGATGGCCCCTGAAGCGTTGGCCTTGGCGTCATCAAGGCCATTTCTCTGTGGCTCTGCGCTGTTCGCAGCCTCCGGGCCCAAGAGCGTCTCAGCAGGGCTCACACACCAAATTGAGTCCTGAACGGCCCGGACGTTGCATCACCGCAGGAGGCACACACCACCACCGCAAGGACCACATCCAACAGCCATCTGCCACAGTCGACACGGTGGTCCTGAGAGACTTAAGGAGTTGCTCAGACCTATCGTGGATGCCCTCATCGGCCTGATACCCTGCTCAGCACTCCAGGGCCAGCGACACAGTGCACCGCAAGCCATTGTCCATTACTGATTGACATTTGTGCTGTGGAGATGTTGCGCAGCAATGTCACTTCATGCAGTGGCGAAGAGCTGGGACTAGGATTAGGAAACTGTGTCCAGTGTGCAGACGGGAGATGGCACAGACAATGGGAGGGCAGGAGGCAACATCCCCCAGGCAGGAATGCAGACTTGAGGTGGTAGTCGAGCCACACACCTGGAACCATTACTGGGCATCGCGCTGTGGGCTGCGCACGCAACTGTCACCTCAGATGGTGTGGGAGACCTGGGACTTTGATGAGGAAGATGATGCAGGTGTAACACACCCCACTGCATCTGCATCAGGACTAACACAAAGGGACACAATCCTAGCATATCCTTCACATGAGGGCTCTCATCTCTAGTGCCCCTACCTCGGTGCACTGCAACTCACGGAACCTCCTGACTGAATTTCGGGTGACCTCTGTCCTTACTCCGGGTTCCTCCATGTTGCTGTGCAGCTGACTCTGTTATGCATGTGTTTTCTGTTTCCGTTGCACTGGTGTCCAATGTTTAACTTGTTGCCAGCACCAAGCATTCCATGCGGGCTGGTTTACACTCACCCCACACACATCTAGCACAGGCGTCACTGTACGGGTGGCCCTGCCAATAAGAGGGCTGGGCGCATGTGCCCGTAGCCAGTTCAACATGATATCTGCATGTGTCCCTGTGGTTTTGTTGTATGCATGAGGGCCCTGGGCCCTACGACATTACATTGTGCTTTCTACATCGGATGCAAACGTGTCACCGCAGACAGTGGGTTGTAGCTTGGACATGTAGCTTTGTCGTCACCCACTCAATTCGTAAGGGGAGTGTCCAGGGCCATCGTACGCAGAGCCAACATGGGTGTGTGACTGCTATTTGAGCACCCCTGCCCGTGGTTCTGTACTGTGAATGTGCATCTGCATGTGTCTCCATGGCAGTGTGGGTCTCCTTAGTGGAGTGTTGGTGGCCCCTGAAGGGTGATATACACCCACGTATGTGTCCTGGTTCGCAGTCCATGGTTTCAGCCCCCACTCACACCTGTTGGGCCACCTCCTTTTGGCGTGCAGACACATGGCATTGGGGTGCGATGTGTGGGTGGGTGAAGTGTCGTGAGCCAGCTGTGCTTGCGGGTGCTACCTGCTGTGTGGTCTGCTGCAGGCTGGGTGTTCTCCTCTGAGTAGCTTGGCTGTCCGGGTCCTGGTGGGGGGTTGCGTGGGATATCCATGTGCTGTTGTAGGGCATTGGTGTTGATGGTGTGGTGGTCCTCTCAGGCATCACTGATGTGTTGTATTCTGTGCTCTGCTGAATGTGTTGTGTGCCCCTCTACGATGTGAAGGGGAGGTGCGTATTGACTTTGTGTTGACAAATATGTTGGCGCATTGTGTAGGATTGCAAGCAGATTGTATGGCAATGTACATTGTGACTGTTTGCGGGGTGCAGGATTCTTCTGCGGGACAGTGTACATTTGGTCTACATGACGGATGTGAGGTCGTACGCGTACATTTCCATTTCACAGTTTCCGGCTCCGTCAGATGTAGTAGACATGTTTCTGTGCATGTGCGGAGCCAGTTGTGTCCTCTGTTCTGCAGTGTCGGCTATGCACGTTGTTCCTCGTTTTCGTCAATGTGGGTGTGCTGTTCGTGCTATGTGTGTGTGCTGCAGTGTGCCAAGGGGATTGGGGCCATGGTCCTGGGTGATTGTGGGTGTGCCGTGTGCTACACCTCGTTGTGCATGTATGCCATTGTGCCCACTCCCCCTGTGCCCCCAATCCCTGTTCGTTGCACTCTCTGTTGATGTTGTTTCAGGTCCTCTCGAGCTGTGTCCATACTCCCTACTCCTTGCACCGTCTCCACACTGATGACTGTGGGCTGGGTTTCCTTCAGCTCCTCTGATGGTGCTGGACTGCCAACTTCTGTCACTGTTGCTGCCTTCCTGTTGGCAGCGGGTTTGTGCCTGGTTTAGGTAGTCACGTAATGCTGGCGCCTATTGGCCTCCTGGATTGGCCTCCTCAGTACTCCGCCTGCAATCCAGGTGGTCTGCTTGTGGGTCAGTTGCTGGTAATGTTCTGTCACCTCCCTGACTCTGGTCATGTTTTCCTGCGGTCTGCACCCCGTCTTCCACTTCCTCTTCTCCTTGGCCTTCCCCGACCCGTTGTTCCTTGCTGGTAGTCTGTGGGGGTTGTGGGGTTCGGGTTGGCCCCTACGCTGTGCCAGGGTGCATCCATGTTGCTACGCACTTTGTATTGTTTTTGGTGTATTTTTTCTGTGGTTTTTATAGTGCATTGTTCCACCAGACGCGTGGGATTTGCAGGCCTGTGGCTAATTTTCGATATTTTTTGTACCGCGGTTGGCCTCATCGCATGTTTTTTTGCGTTTGGAGTTGATTTTGACACGGACATTTGGCACGTTATCTGGTGACTATCGCATGCTACCGCCTTGTTGTGAATCCCACGTTGTCACCGGGTTATTTTCCCGCGATGGGCTGAGATATTGAAAGTTGAGTTACGCTACTCTTGCGGTAGTTATCACACGTTCTTGTGAATATACCCCATAGTGGGTAAATTGCAAATGTATGAAAGACATAGTCAGTTTTGTTGAGAAGCTAAAGGATGCCCAGGAGAGGAATTTGCCTTTGCTAGTGAAAGTCAATCACAACAGGGTACTAGGGGATCAGTTTCACTATATCAGGTACACAAAGGTCCAGTGCAAGAACATGGTATATTACTTACAGTGAGTGACTACCCACCTCAAGGAATAATCACAATCCTTGTCAGAGTGAACCCTCAAAGTCACTAAATTTTCTGAGCTTATCCCCCTGCTAGCTAGGTCACAAAACAGAAAGGCTTAACTTAGGGCAATGTGTTAAGTATTTATGCAGTACCTAAACAGTAACAAAATCAAAACGCTTTTTTCTCTTAACCCCACAAAGCTGTGCACCTGATTGAAAACCACAATTACACCTGTGGTCCAGAACCCAAGCAAGAGATCTAGATGCAAGTGTACTCTCCCCGGGTGATGTTAAGGGTTGCAGCGCGGTTTGTGAGGCTGTTAGCCGCGATGCGAGGTTTTTCTTCCTTCCACCTTCATGTCCTTTACTGCTAGCCAGGTGAACTGCTGCGGCTCTAGCGCCACGTTGCAGCCGGAAACCAGAGCGCACCGGTAGATGAGGTAATGAGGAGGGGTTGTGACGCTCAGCCACGGAGCACGTGGGATCTGCCCATGGCTTACCCCGAGATGTGCTCACACCACTGGGCTGACGGCAAACTCTCGGCTAATTTATTGCAGCTCACAAGCCAATGATTTATGCGATTGTAAGCAACTTGGAGCAACCATTTATTGGCCTAGTTCCCAAAATGTATTTCTGCATTTCAGTTTCCTGAGGAGCAGTACAACGGCATCTACATGTTGATTTGCAGAATCTGGATGTGAAAATGTACATTTTTTCAACAGGCCACTTAACATTGGTTTACACTCTGTTGACCTAAGAAGGAGGAAAGCATTAATTAGTGTGCTTGATTTTGAACCAGCCCCATCGAAGTCCTGCATATCTGTTCCAAAAATATACCTAGCTATGCAGGCCTGCTGCCATCACTCAGCAAGTACTCCCCCTGCCTTTGGACAGCAAAACAAGTCAATGAGAGAGCCCTCCCCCAATCCTTCTCCGGCTGCTTATCAAACATTTGGAACTCACTCTCTCCTGTAATCCATCTGGTTGCACTCCTTGCTTTCTTCGACCGGAAGGAAAGACTAAGACCCTTATACGTATAACAGCTGGCTAGCTTCCCTAATCCAATAAGTACCTTGGAGGGGAGTAGAGAGAGGGAGTGGCGGTCTGTGACATCCTAACCCCCTGTCAGAACCATAGGGCTTTTTTTCCAACAAATTGTTGTGCTGCAAAGATTAAGGACTGGCCTCCACCAACAGCTGGGCTGTGACTGGACTGTGCCTACACCAAATTGCTAAAGACTAGAGGACGTTTCAGACCCCAGGTTTCCAGCTGGAATGGTAAGTGCTCCCTGTGTTTCTTTGAACTTTGAGAAGCACTAGGATTGCCACCCGGTTGGGGTCGCTGTGTTTGTTCACTTAATCACAGCAATAACTATGTAGTAGTACTCCCAGGCCTCAGGTGTCTCCGCCAATCTGAGGCGCCAGATTTGGCACTAAGGGCAAACAAATGTGGAGGTCAAGCAGCTGCAAGGGCAAATCGCACCTCCCTCTTGAGAAAGGAATGGACTTGTGCCGAGTTACTGGAAGCTTCTTAGGTATTGGTTTAGTCTCCTCTCCAGGTGCTTCAGCTTTAACTGGTGAGCAGAAGACCTTGCAGGCTTTTCCACCCGATCCTCAGGTAGCTGTATTGAGCCTTTCACAGTCAAATGGTCCAGAAGAAGAATCTGTCATGGCGCAGTGGAGCAATCAGATGGCAGTGACTCAGCAAGAGGCTCTTCAGCAAAGGGAATAAAACACCTACTCTCCAATTGAAAGTTAAAAACATACTCAATCTCGTCCTCAAGGAGATCAGGGACTTGGAGGCTTCTCAAACATTGGAAACCGCTGCCCTTCTCACCAGACTCAACAAAATCGAGGAATCTATAGCACAGCTTCCACAGAGGCTGAAGGAGGCTGAATTCAGGATCTCAGAGTTAGAAGACTAGCTCACTACGACCCAGAAGCAAATCCGCCAGTTTAATAAACAGGAGTCTTTGTTAGAGAACAAGATTGAAGACCTGGAAAATCACTTGCTCTGCTCTAATCTCCGTATAGTGGGAGTTCCAGAGGATTGGGAGGGGCAACTAATGCTCCAGTGGGCCGGTTCATTTATTAAGCCTCATGTCCTGCCGTGCTTCTCTGGGAACTTAACTTTAACAAGAGCTTATCGAGTTGCAGCGCAACGCATGGCTACTTCGAAATACCCACACACAATTCTTGTTAATTTTGGGGATTATTGCGTAAACGAGCAGGTGCTATCAAAGGCAGTACAGCAGAGACAGTTTTCTACACCGGAAGTGCCCCGTTTTTTTATTTTCTCTGATTTGTCTGCTGCTGCAGCCAGACACCGAAAGGATTTTTTTAGAATGCTCCACTTATATAAGGAGCAAGGGGTACTGGCCAGCATTGCACAGCAATAAAAATTGAAAGGTCTTCTGGAAGGGCAATTACATCTGTTTTCTAATGTATGCGAGGCTCAGGAGCTTCTGCAACAGATTTCTAAAACATCTTAATAGTGGGTTTTTTCTCGATTAAGGATGTGGTTTCTCGATTAAGGATGTGGGATATTGTGATTCTGGCAGTTTCTAATGGTTATTTTCTATTCTTTTTTGAAGATTGATGATGGGGGCCGGACGAGGAGGGTGGCAAAGAGGGCTCAATGGTGCAATGTCATGGCACCAATCTTAGATAGGTATTACTGGGTTGGCAGTGTGGGCTCTTCCCCTCCCTTGGGGGGTGGTTCTTTCTATGTGCAAATTTTCTTTTGAGGTCCATCTTTGGGTCAGTGGTGGGTTACAGGTGAAGCCCTTTGGGTAGGGGTAGGCACATAGATCAAAAAATGAGCAGTTTCTTTCTTTGCGTACTGATACTGATACTGATTTGATAAAGTAGATGGGGCCAGAATCCACATTTCTTTAACCCCTTCCATGCTCATGACGGAACGGTTCCGTCATGAGCATCGGTTGAGCTGTGCTCATGACGGAACCGTTCCGTCATGGCCCCGCCCGCGCTCGAACCCTTCAGCACCGCGGGGGAATCCGCGCAGCGCTGAAGGGGTTAACAAGTGAACAGATCTTTTTCCTTGCATGGCTACAGCATTTGGCAATAATAACATGGTTGAAAATGGTATGCAAAACTAGAATTCAATCCTGCAACGTTAACGGGATAGTTAATAGACAGAAGCTTGGGGTGTGAGAAGTTGACCTGGTATATGATGTATTCTAATTAAAGTGGGCACCTTGCACCAGTCCAAACGACCCTTATGATGTATGAGGTCAAAGATAACCTTTAGAAAGCTAGCCTAGTGGTAGCTGTGGAGAGCAGCCTTCAGGCTTAATATTGAAGGAATGTAAAGCAGCTTGTTTTACAACACATAGTGGGCTCCAGGGGGTGACCAAACTATATACTAAAATAGTGGTATAACAATCACGACTGGGATCAAGACAAGGTCTGGGGCACGTGGAATTGCTGGGACCCCAAGGAACCACTCAAGGTGAGTAGATAGGGACCCCACGGAGGATGGGTGCAGTGTGCTAACATGACTGCGGGCTCCGTACAATTCTATGGGGAAGTTGCGGTTACAATTTTAAGGTTTAAGTACCCTTCTACAAGGACTTCAAGGAAACCCTTTGGAACTTAAGAGGTTGGAGAGCCACCCGTGGATACTGTAGTACCCGAGTTACCTATCCCAGAGGAGCCGGGTGCATAGGTCTGGAATTGTGTCGGAAACCCCGTCGTTCTCAATGTAGGGCTATGAAGAAGTACTGCTGCCGTGAAGGTGAAAAGGGTCTGGTGGAATCCAAGCCTAGATTCTGGAAGGGAGGAACCTGAAAGCAGAGGGGACAGAGTCTGGGTCACTTCAGAGTGACCAGGAGGTCGGTAGACGAATGCCTACAGATGTCGGGTACTTCAGGTGCAAAGAAGGGATGCTTGACTCTGCAGCCATGATGACCAGGAGCCAGATGCGAGCTGTCCCATAAAGGATGTCAAGTGCTGAAGGGTCGGGGTCCGCTGGAACACCAAAAAGCCTTGGCAAAAGCAACCCACGCAGGAAAGTCAAGCAGGTTACGGTGTGGACCAGCAAGGTTGAGGGGACTCACCAAGCAATGGGGAGTCAGGGCACGTCTGGAACAACCAGGAAAGCCCAACAGAAATCAAGATGACCCTCAGAAGGACCCACAGGCCGAATGACCAGGAGTCGCGAGGGGACCTCGAGCAAGATTGCAAAGTACCAGCCGACGGAGCACTCGGTGCGAGGAGGCTGGTACAAATACTGCTCAGGGTCAGGACTACACGGAGTCCTGTGCAGAAGCTCGGATATCACCAACAAGCATATGTAACTGCAAATGGATGCGGTGCACAGGGGTTCAAGTTAGATAGTCCCCACGAGGGATACTGGCCTCAAACTTGCTGAGAGGGCAGATCAACCTCAGTGACCTTCATAACCCACCTCCTGTGTTGCTGAGATCTTTGGAGTCTGCTTGAGCTCTGGAGCAGCAAACCTGTCAGTTCCTTTGAGGTGCCTGCAAATGCAGGGAAGTGACTCCTTCACCCCAAGGGAGATTCTTCAGTTGTCCTTAGTGCACCACAGGTCCTGCACGGAGCCCATATGGAGCAAGGGAACCGACAAAGCTTTGGACGCAAAGGGGGACGAAGTTGAGTCCAGTCAAA
This sequence comes from Triturus cristatus, assembly GCF_964204655.1. Taxonomy (NCBI): domain Eukaryota; kingdom Metazoa; phylum Chordata; class Amphibia; order Caudata; family Salamandridae; genus Triturus; species Triturus cristatus. The sequence goes on along the minus strand of NC_140585.1, from coordinate 1,268,861,581 downwards.
GTCCAGCATAGTCCAGAGTGTCCAGATGGTCAGAGGTCAGTGGTTTCTTCTTATCGAATCTTGCCCACATAAACTCTAAAGTATTACAGCCAGGTAAGCCCTTTTGTTCCCACTGGAGAGGGTTGGACAGATTCAGGGGACCCTCCTAGGGGAGGGACAGGAGAGAGGGGAGGTTACTCCCATGTCCTTTGTCCAGTTTTGCGCCAGATCAGGAGCCGATGGCTCTCAGAACTGGTTTGAACTGGACTATGCACAGGGACACCAAATGTGCCCTAGGTGCAGACTTTCAGGCACTCTCAGAGTGCACCCACCCAGCCCCAATACACTAAATCCTGTCTGGTAGATTGTCACACCTACCTGTGACAGGATGCCTATTGTGCTGCCTTCCTCTGCTCGATCTTGGCTCAGCAGCAGGAGGGCAGAAAGTGTCTCTGGTCGGCAGCATCCATTTCGTGCTGTCCGGGTCGAGAAGGCTGGCACCGGATAGACCAGTGACCTGATGAAGCTCGCTTCAGAAGGGTGGCATCATACCTACCTACACTGGTTACCGGTGTGGGGGTATGATTCTAAGGTGTTTGATACCAAACACAATATGCTTCTCTGCAGCTGTTTTTGAGATAGCATTTTCCGCAAGGTTAAAATGCACCTCTACCTATATGTCCGGCTGAGTCACAGACAACCCGGGAGAATGGTCTCCGAAGGCTGCAGAGGGGCCCTGCTCATGCAGGGGCACCATCTCACATTACACCCAGCACCCTGCCTTCAGGATTGATAAGGCCAGCTATAGTGGTGACTTATAAGTTTTAAGTGTAGTGACCTATAGATATAGTGAACCAGCTTACACAGGCTGCAGTAGCAGACCTGTAGTTCCATTTTGCATGGTCTCTCATGAGTGGCCTAATACATGCTTCATCCCATGGGAGACCTCTGGGGTACCTATACCCTGGGTACATGTGTACCATATACTAGGGACTTATAAGGGTATCCCAGTATCCAATCTGGAGTGTACCAAAGTACATGCATAACAATTTTAGGGAGAAAACAGATAGACTGGGGTCCTGATTAGCAGGATCCCTGTCAGACTAGTCAAAAAAACCAGCAAAACACCAGGCAAAAAGTGGGGTAACCATGCAGTCAGATCCTACCTTCCTACAGGGGGCAATTGAGAAATGGCTTGCGTTCTTTTACCCAGATGTTCTCTTTTAGCAAGAGATTTATCTTAAAGATAACCATACAAAGTTTTCCATACCAAGGCAGTATTCATATGTGTTGTTTGCTTCAGCCGGGCTGGCAGTAAGGGGGTAGTGATGAATCTGGGTAGGGCTCTTGACTGGGTTCTAAGCAATATTATAAGGGACCCGCAGGGTCGATGGCTATGGGTCCAGGCTCTGGTTAGTGGTCTTCCCATTAACTTAGTAAATTACTATGCTCAAGGGACCGATGTACCTATACCTCTGCAGCAGATATATAAAATAGCAATGGGGGCAGCAGGCCAATTATTATGGGCAGAGATTTTTATTTTCTTCAGGAGATCGTTTTTTATATCTCCAATAAAACTAAAAAACTATTAAAACCTCGAACAAAAAAAGTAATTGACACCTAGAAGAAGGATATACAACTGATCGATCCATGGAGGGTCGATCACCCTGCTATTAAACAATTCACTTGTTTTTCAAATCGGTATCGTACCACTTCCCGTATAGATTTTCTCTTACTTTCCCATTCGATAATAAGGGTAGCTTCGGATATATGGGCAAATTCTTTTTCAGATCATTCTCTCATTTCCGTTACTATTGAGCTCGAGGTTTCATGGAAAGACAGGCACAGGTGGCAGCTGGACTGCTCTTTATTAGCAGACTAACAATGAGTTTGCAAAATGAGAGAGTTCATAAAGGAGTTTTTTAAATTGTACCAGTTTACATCTCTCGTTTTTTTCTGTTTGGGATGCGTTCAGATCCACCGCCAGGGGACGGATTACTGCCTACTAGGCATTCCAACATAGCCAACATCATCAATAGATTGCTCAGCTGCAAGCTGCTGTACATCAGATAGCCCGACTTAGTAGACATTCTTCTGCCAGTATGAAGACCAAACAGAATTTAAGGGGTTTTTTGCATTGTAAGAAATCACTAGCTCCAGGGCTTATCAACAGAAACTTTATGAAGAGAGAGTCAGTATATTGGGAGGTATTTGGCTTGGTCTACCCGTCTGCTTATGTAAGGAAACTGAAGAACCTGGCTCGGGCGATTTGGTTGCAGACAAGGATACAGTATCCAGGTTTTTTTCAAACATTATAAATCCATCAATGAAACTGTCTGTCCTACTTAACAGCTAAGTATAACTCTGTATTTTCAGACTATTATAATGCCGACTTTAGAAGACATCCAGCCTCAGCAACTTATGTCAAAACTTTTGCCGGCAAATGAATTCCCTTTCTGACCATGCTATTTAACATCATTAAGGATGGGGGTGGATTTTCATTTCACTTTAGGGAATCAACAATAGTCAGCTTCTTCAAAAAAGGTAAAAAATCAGAGGATGTCAACTCATATAGGCCCATTAGTCTCCTTAACGCTGACTATAAGCTTTTTCTGAAGGTTTGGGCCATTTGTATCCATAGGTGTAATCCACAGGGACAAAACAAGCTTCGTCGCTGGGTGGCTGATGGCTGCCAATACGAGTTTCTTGCTCCAAGCAATTGATTTTTTTCACTTAACCAGATGAAGGCTGTGGTTATGATGGTCGACACGGAGAAGTCGTTCGATCTGGATAACTGTGAGGTGTTGTTTTTAGGCCTGCAAAGGTTTGGGTTCCCTTTAGGCTTTGTCAATGTGTTATCAAAAGCCTATCATGGAGTTAACGCTCAAATTCTTGTCAAATCTCATCTAGCTGGCATGGTAGCTATAAGGAGGGAGACCCAACAGGGGTGTCCTCTTTCTCCTATATTAATTACACTTTTTATAGAGCCTTTAGCTATTAGGATTCAGGCTTCTCAGACTATAGACACACATCTCTCCGGTATGACCAAGTTAAAACTCTTTGCAGACGATATTATCTTGTACTTGAAACCAGAAAGGGGAAATATTCAGCAGGCACTAGATGAATTTGTTCAGTTTAAGACTATCAGGGGCTATAAGATCAACCCAATAAAAACAGAAGTCCTGCTTTGTAACTCTCCTCCTGAGGTTCTTCCAGTACTTCTGCACTCTCAGACCAGACATCAGACACCTATTCGGTATTTGAGGGTGCATGTTGCTCAGAATTATTTGAAATGTTTCCAGCTAAATTATCTCCCAATGTTTTGTAAGATAAAGGGGCTGCTCAAAAAATTGACTCTCCTCCCCTTGACTTTGGTAGTTAGAGTAGCCCTGATTAAGATGTCTGTTCTTCCGCTCTTATTATTTCTTGTTTCAAACGTCCCTATTAAAGTTAAGAATAGGTATTTTACAGATTTAGATGTGCCTTTAAGGCATTTTATTTGGAATAATAAAGCACCTAGGGTTAAATATTCAATCCTCCAGCTGGACATCCTTCAGGGAAGAATAGCTGATCCCCATTTTCAAGGTTATTATCAAGCAGCACTTTTAGATCTCTGTGCCGAAGCTGTGGAAGGTAGCAGAATAATAGACTCCTTCTTTTGAATAGAATCATGCAGGATGCTGGCACACATTTACCAGTTTTTATTAAGGTTCCCAAATTTCCAAAGAGAACCAAGTATAAGGTCCTAGCAGATATCAGTGCTAAGCGTTTGACTCTATAACGTTGTTACAAAATGTCCTCAGGCTGGCTGTTCCTCGTGCTCAGTGTAGTGATTCAGGCTCACTGCTTTTTCTTGGTTATCACTAGATCTTATCTTTTCTTAATGATTATAATTCCGATATTAGCCTGGACAGCAATACTATATTTGAAGCCCTGTTCAAGTCAAGGTTGGCCGGAATAGGGAATTGGTACCAACTAAAAGATAAATTAGAGGTATATCCAAATGGTATTAAGAACATGCTGGATAAAATACGGTAAACAACTCAATGAGATTCCTCAGTGAGGGATTGGGAGACTATATCGCTTCTATGCCATAAATCATTGAGCAATTTTAAAAGGATGTCTTTCTTATCTCTCGCTGGATGGCCTATTACATCCCAGAGGCAGAAAATAAATTGCACCCGGCTCTCGATAATTGTTGCTTCTGCTGTAAGAATCAGGGTGAGGGGTGCTGGCTACATATCTTTTATTCTTGCCCTGGATTGAGTGCCTTCTGGTCTAAGCTAAGGTCCATGTTAAATTCGGTATCGGGGAAACTACTGAGGTCAATCCAGCTCTGGTCCTTTTTGTGTTTTTTACATAACGGGCAATCTCAAAATGTATTGAAATCAGGTCAAAGGTTCTTACAATAGTTCTCACTATAACTCACTCTTTGATTTTGAAAAGGTGGCGAACCTCTAGGGTTCCAAGTTATCAAGAATGGCTTAGCAAAATGATTAAAACAAAGCACTTTGAGGAAGCATATGCCAAAACGGTTGGGGGTCTGAAGCACTTCAATGCCTCTTGACAGTATTTTGATTCAATTATAAATCAAGACTCTGTGGCCTAGTATGGTCCATGAATCATTGTGGGCCTTATAATCCTCAGACCAAGACAGTGCTGTTCCATTAGGAATCCCAAGGGCATGATTACAAACTTTATTTTTTGGCCCACTTCCCTGTAATGCATGGCAGCACTCTGTATTTCTATATCCAGTTTTTTGCACATTATAAAGATGTGTGTTTAATCTAGGAATACAACTCTATGTACTAGGATCCATCCACTCTGCGCTGTAAGAATAATTAGAAATCTTTGCACTTTATAATGATGTATGTATGGTTGTCTTTGTATTATGACTCTTTGCTTTAGTATTTAAGAATTTTTAGAAAAAATTAGAAATCTAATGAAATATTTGATTTAATTTTCTGCACTTTATTACAAAGTTTCTCTCTGAGGCATGGTTGGAATTGGAATTGTACTTTTTATTAGAAAGTAAACATTTTTTAAATCTATTGAATGTACAGGCATATTGCTAGGGAATCTCAGAAATTCATTTGGGGGCTCTATTGCACGTTTAAGGTGCTATATCTTTATATAATGATAATATTACCTAAGGTCTATGCTATCTATGTATACCTAATCTGGATCTGCTCAGATATAAAAATATTTATTAAAAAGAAATGTCAAAATGCCAAACAATAGAAATCCAAAACAGAATTTAAAAAAAAGAGTAACATTTATTCAACAAAATGGATCTAAAATCACAAAAATCCAATAAAGGGAGCAGATATATTCATTGTTAAAATTAAATAATAATAGCAACAAAAAGCACAAAGTGCCAATGACCATCAATGATTGTGGTAGACTGGAACTTAGGCACGCGTTGAGACCAACTGCGATGGCGCACCAACTAGGTTTGTCCCGGTCAAATATTTTACCTTTTGGCATATGTTTTTAGGTCTTAAACAACAACAGGAGGGCTCTTCCTAGGTCCCCAGGACCTCAGGTTAGGGCACTTAGGGACTCTCAGGGTATCAGGCAGAGGCCACCAGCAAAATCCAGTACAGGTCCAGTTGCCACTTGTCAGCTGGGCACTTTCTGGCAAAGACCTCTTGCAGCTTGCTGTCACACTATAGCCACACAGGAGGGCAGCCAACTGACCCCTCGAGTCCACCTCTTTATCCTGGGTACAAGAGGAAGCAGGTTCAGTCCTGAAGGGCTCCTCTCTTGTCACAGAGAGTGTTGGCTCTGGCCCTTTTTGCAAGGTTATACCCAAACGTTTTACCTTCTTCCTTCTATTTTTTCTGGCCTCATTTTGTTGGCTTTATGACTCTGGGCACTTTACTTCTGCAAATCAGTGCTAAAGTGCATATGCTCTCTGTGTAAATTGTATTGGTGATTGGTTTATCCATGAGTGGCATATTTGATTTACTGGTAAGTTCTTAGTAAAGTGTACTGTGTGTGCCCAGGGAATGTAAATCAAATGCTACTAGTGGGCCTGCAGCACTGCTGCCACCCACATGAGTAGCCCAGCACACATGTCTCAGGCTTGCCACTGCAGTGTCTACAAGTGCAGTTTTAAACTGCCATGTTGACCTGACAAGTGCACTTGCCAGGCCCAAACCTTCCCTTTTTCTAGATGTAAGGCACCCCTAATGTAGGCCCAAGGTAGCCCATTGGGCAGGGTGCAGTGTATGTGAAAGGTAGGATATGTACTGGTGTGCTTTACATGTCCTGATAGCGAAATACTGCCAATTTCGTTTTTCACTATTGTAAGGACTTTCTCTCCCATAGGTTTCATTGGAGCTGCCTGGTAACATCTTACAAGTGTAACTTTCAATAGGGAAAATGTAGAGATTTGGAGTTTGGGTTCCCTGAACTCTGGATTTACAAATACATATTTTAGTGAAGGTGGTTTTTATATTGTGTGTTTCAAAATGCCACTTTTAGGAAGTGGGCATTTTCTTGCTTTACCATCCTGTACCTTTGCCTGCCTGTGGAATCAATGTCTGGTTTAGACAGACAGCTGTGTTGTTTGAGCATTTACTCTAGATAGTCAAACAAAGGAGATGAGGTGTGCCCTGTATATCCTCATGGTCCATCAGCAGGCTGATGGGCCTTCATTAGCTAGAGTGGTGGGAGGAGTTGTCATTGACACCTGAATAGGGCTTTGCCTGGCCTCTCACAATGCTGTCTCTGCCCCCATGTAAGGTGTCTGGAGCCAAGGCAGTGCAAGGCAGGATCTTGTGGACAACAAAGACTTTCCTTTGAAGTATGCCTACTTCAAAGGTCAAAAGGGGTATAAGTATTGGACCTATAACCTCAGACTTTTAGAACACTTCTTGATCAAGAGGAGACTATGCCAAGAGGAAGGGCTGGAGAGCTGTTAGGAAGAGTACTGCCACTTATCTCTGTTACTTTGCTGGGTTGGCCTGCATATGCTGCTACTGTCTGGGAGAGATTAAGGACTGGACATTTGCTTTGGTATCCTACTTGAGAAGATTCTCCAAGGCCTTGTGTGTGCTTGCCTCCTGTTAAGAAGTCTCAGGGCCATCAAAGACTTCATCTGCAGCCTCAGAACACCTCTGCTGGGAGTTCTAACCTGCCAAGTGTGTCAATTCCAGTTCTGGGCCTTTGGAGGTGGCGTCTGCTGCAAGAAGAGCTGAAAATCCATGCATTGTGCTTCAGGGCTGTTGTTATCGCCACAAGCTTGCCATGCGGTTGAGAAACCAACACATCGCTGAGGTGTGGCAGAAACAATCAGTGCAGCGCATGTCCGCGTCTGAAAGAAACGCTGCAGCCCGATCCAGAGCACAGTGTCTCTGATGTCTAAGAGTCCCGCCGCGGCTCTAACGCAGGCCCTGCTGTGCGGCTATAGAAATCAATGCATCACCTGTTCATGGTTGGAAGAATCGATGCTTGTGCCTGTTTCGCTGTTAAGTCTACATTTACCCTGGGCTTCAGTAACAAACTGAGGCTGCGTGTCCAGAGAAACAACTCATCACCTCCCCGCGCAGTAAGGAACGGATGCATCATCTCCTCTCACAGTAAGAAACCAACACATCGCCTCTCCTGCGTAGCATTAAGGAACCAACGCCTCACCTCCCCTGGGAGCAAGGAACTGATGCATCACCTTTCCTACATGTAAGGAACCGATGCATCACTTTGCTTTCCGGCATCTCATCTCCCCTGCACCTGTTTTCTTCTTGAAATGTTGACGCATTCCAGGTACATTGTGCTAAAAGTGACTCATCCATAGTTTCCTATGGACTGAACTATTTAAACCTTTTAAAAGTGATATATTGATACATGTATGCTGCATTTTTGTCATTTTGGTCTTGTTTGGTTTAGATAGCGATTGGTTATTTGTCTAAACTGGTGTGGTGTCCAGTTGTAGTGTTTTCACTGTGTTACTGTGTGTTTATGTACAAATGCTTTACACATTGCCTCTGAGATAAGCCTGACTGCTCGTGCCAAACTACCAAGGGTATAAGCAGGGGTTAACTTAGCTGTGTAATCCTCTTACCCTGATTAGAAGGAAGGGTCCCTACTTGTACAAGGTGCAAGCCAATGCCAACTAGAGACCCTCATTTCTAACGGACACCAGGTCCAGTCCTTTTCTGATCTTCCAACAAGTGTTCTGAAGAGGGTGTCTGGGAATGCCACATTTAAGCCTGGCACTAGATAGCAGGCAGGGTGACTCCTGGCCTCTCCCTAACCAATGGGGCATAATTTCCCTGGGGCAACCTTACCCACGTTTTCAGTAGTTCTTGGTTGCCTTTCTGCAAACAGGCCCACAATGCAAGGTGTCATGGCAAATCCACCATGGTGAAAGTCTTCGAGCACACTCAACTTGTGCTGCGTGCGAGGGCTGAGGTGTATGTGGGAAGTGTACTTTGGTAATCCTAGTACCTTAAGATCAACAGGGTATGGAGTTCCTACTGAGATGAGTCTGTCTACTCTGGTCAGTTAAGTTCCACAAAGTGTGCAGGGAGCATTACTCAATAGGAACAACTGTCCTCACACACCTAAATAGGTGTCATGCTTCATCATTGGGCTTTTGCTCCATATCGGGCCAGTGCTGCAATGCCCGACGGGCAGCCTCAATGGGGCCTCTTTACCAGAGATCTTTTCATAAGCCATTTGGTGAAGTGTGGGTGTGTGGGGCTAAATGTAGATTGGTGTATTAAGTGAATATGTGCAACTGAGAGATAAAAATAGGACAGGGGGTACTCTTCAGAATTATTTTAATGATTGAGTCCATCTGCCTACGTTAAAATCTGTGGTGATATCTTCTAGAAATGATTATCTAAGATAGCTACAGGGTTGACATGTTTCAAGCCTAACTCAGTCATGCAAATGATCTAGCGGCTTTTCTTCAGGACCAGTATAACCTAATCTGCACAGTGACCGGAGTTTCCTAGTGTCCTCCCACATCTATCACTAGAATGTAGCTTTAGGGAAGCACCCAGGGGAGTAAAACAAGCCCACACAGCACTTACAGCATGGAGGGGCACTCCTTCTGGAGCCTTCTTGACCCTTCAGGCCTAGGACAATTAATATCTATAAGCAGTTATTCTGTACAATCCTGTTTTTACACTGCAAGACATCATGTCTCTTTGTTTTGCTGAAAATATCAATAAAGTTTTAATTTAAAAAAAAAACAATTAATATCTATAAGATATTATTAATAATAATAATAATAATAATTATAATAATAATAATAAAGTGATTTATAAAGTGCATAGTTGCTCAGACCGCAGTGTCCCAGCACTAGGGTTTTGCTCCCAGAGGTCAGAACCAGTATACCAGTGAGACAACACAATTCAGGCTGACCTGAACAACAAGGTTTTTAGATTTTTGCGGAAGGATAGTTTTTTTTTTTTCCTATCTCATATCTAGAGGAAGGAAGATTCACTGCTATGAAACTGAAAGATCAACCCCTAATGCATGCTCTATTTACAGTGGGGGTACATGCTTACAAGGTCCAAACAGATCTTAAGTTCCTTGTAGGTGACAGAAGCACATGGTTTTTAAAAAAGAGCCTTTTCTTCAGGGGTAGCCAGTGCAGTTTTGAGAGTGCAAGCCCATAGAAGACGGTCTATGAAGATTCAGCAGCAGACGGGCTGCTGCATTCTGCACACGCTGAAGTCTCATCATCCAAAACTGTGAGACTCCCAGATACAGGACATTAGAATAGTTCAGCCTGGGTGTAACCAAGGCCTAGACTACCATCTTCCTAGCAGCTTCAGGGACGAATCCAAGGTGCACTGCGGATTCTGCACTACCTGAAGGTGCTGAATCAGAAAGGCGGTCATCTCTAAAAAGCATCTGCCATATTGTCTTTTGTGTTGTCCTAATGGAGATTTAGATCTCCTAAGGTTCTAAAGTTTAAGTACTTAATTTTAATAGATGCCAATTCTAGGGAATTAATAAATTCCCCTGCGTACCCCAGGTGGTGGAAAAATGAAGGCCCCAGCAAGGAGGTTTGTGCGGAGAGATATACAAAAACCCAAAGACGCCACACATTTCAAAGAGGGAAGGTCCCACTCAGTTGGTGTGAAGTTGTTGCAAATTAACATAACAACATCTATTTGTAAAGTGCACGTTCACCTATGGGTATCTCAGCGCTGAATAACATATGTCTATTGTTACCTAACTCAATGGTACTCATTTTGGATGAAAGGCAGAATGGGCCTGCTGGGATTTGAACCTGTGACCATGAGATTGAACACAGACCCTGACAGTGGACATGTTGGTCCACTAAGCAACAAGACCTGGCATTGGTACACAAGCATTAGCAAAGCCAATATATTGCACCTTTCAGACCTATTGGTCTTCATAATGTTGTTTGCTGATATTGTGCAGCATAGACTCATGCATGCACCAGCAGGCATACGTGCACCTGCAAAATGATATGGGCACAATTTTCTTGTTTTTATTGACAAGTCAAAGATGGCGGGCACCACATAGATCAGTAAATAGAAAAAAAGAAATTATAAGTGTGTGAAAGTCCTTTTGATGTACAGAGCAAATGTCAGCTGCCAGGCCCTGTAAAGCAGCAAATAGCAACATTGAAATGCATACAAGGGGTGGGGAGCAACGGAGAGCCGGGTAGGGGGTAGCACTGGTGGAGGGGGGGAGATAAAATAAACATAAAGCTTGATGGGGGAGGAAGGTGCACAGCAGCACACGAGGGAGAGAGCAACATGGAGCACGGAAGAGAAATACACGAAACACATGACAGAGTGATAAGAGCACCCGAGGGAGACAATAACATGAATGAGCAGAGGAAGGAAACAAGCTATCCAATCAGAAGCATGGTAAAGAGGCAATGCTGCAGGACAGTGATAAACAGAAGAAGGGAAAGACAAGCCATCGAAAAAGAAGCAAGCCAATGTGAGTTACAATAAAGCCAACCAGAGGTAAGTGATGGAAGGCCACTAAGCCCACTGTACGTTTTTGGTTAACCCCCAATTGGCCTTTTGCAACCAAACACCATGTGTTGTCTGGCAGGCAAAACCTGCAATTCTAGTTTCAAGTGAGAAAGAAAGGGCTTTATGACTCCTTGTTCAAGCTTCCATGTGTTGCTATTTAGCTGGCGGGCAAACAGAAGACAGACAACTTCAGCGTTTGCATAATTTTGACTGCCCTGCATTGGCATCAAGGGGCCTTGAATTACCAGACAATTAGTAATAAATTCATAGTTGTTCCACACAAGGGGCCCAATGTATGTCTTGCCCTGAACCTCAAAAATACTCAAAATGTCGGCAATAGGACACATTTTGCTCCATTAATCCCCTATTTAAATACGCAGCTTGATGCACTAACTTGGCGTCAATATCACTTTCAGACATTGCACCACACTCTCAACGAGAAGCTTGCCCTCTGATTTCATTCCTTAGTTAAGCTAGGCAAACCTTGCTTTAAATACAATCCTACTATATAATAGCTTGGCGGCTTTTGCTCAGTCACAAATTGATGCTATGGCGCCACCTGCTGGCTGTCCATGCAATCTTCTCATTACTGAAGACAATTGCAATAAGTTCTTTGTCAGTAACCTCAGACACACAAGCAAGAGCACCACACCCGTGACCCACTGCAGTACCAAGGTTGGGACTCAAAAACCTTAACAGCCAACGTCAGTTGTTCACAAGTACTGGCGCCAAAGCCCAGCTCAGGAACCCGGTAGGAAGCGACAAGGTCAGGGAGAAGAGAGCACAACTAGTTACCAAGGACTCCGTATTAACTACACTAAGGAACATCTCGTTGCCTGTGCCAGTCTTTTATTTACCACAACAGGACAGTTTACTTTTCATATGGTAATAATTCTAGCGCGCCTACCATGTCAGTGTCTGCTTTCGTTAGAACACTGTGACAAAGGCGGAGTGTCGCAGACATGCGCTTATAAAGGCGGTGTCGTTTATGGTCACTTTTTCCAAGGGTCGGATTTACAACAGCGATGTTATCCAGATGGGATGGGTCGCCCAGGTAGATACTGACTGGAGTTGAAGTATAGTTCTCTCTGGCCAATAACCACTTCAGTGTCCCCACCCGAGGATAACAGGCTGTGAATACTGGGCTGCAATGGCTCGGCTGTTGGCGATTCTGGCACACACGAGCAGCCTCTGGTTCTGGTTGATCGATACCAAGGAGTGCGGCGTCGGCGCCCATCTAATGCTGAGTATGGCAACCACGTGGTGTAAAAGTTCACTGACGTGAAGAACTGGGAGAATTGTATTTGATGTACAAACCCGTACTTCACATTCCGCCGTGCTCGTCTCAGTCGGGGGTTCAGTTTGAATTCATCTGCCAGAGTTTACACTTTTAACAGCCTCAGACAGCTTCAAACAGCAAAAGAGCATTCAGGGAGAAATCAAACAACGCGGAGCCTTCAAAATGTGCCTTTCAAGGAACGTTTGAACAATGTACGGCAGGGCAGCAGCGCGACGTGAAATAAAAGACTCCATGCCTACGGGTGCAGCCTAACGCTTAAACGTCCGGAAGAGGTTTGTTGGGGAATAATTTTTAAAAGACCCTGGGCAGAAATGCACGGGCGGCCTGCCTTAAACTGGGTGTCCGGCGGTGAGCGGTGCAAAGTCACTTCCTTGAGCGTCATCTGACAGGTGGGTGCTCCTTCAGGCAGAGTTCTGGCCGCACCACCTTTCCTCATCTAAATGAGGCAGGGAAAGAACAGGCAGATAGATGCATGGAACATCCATCTTATTTTGGAAGATGTCCCATTACTCTCTCCTCTAACTCAGTCCCAAAACGGAAACTGAGGTACTTTCTCGTTGTGATGTCTCTCGGTTATTATATTTTTAAACCTTGTGTAATTTCTGTCATAATGCTTTCCTTGGTTTCAATAGGTGTGTGTTGCTTGTTAGTTATAACAAAACAACAACGTCTCAGCTGGATATCATTTATAGAAAGAACAAGTATTTTAGTGATATAAATCACAGAGGGAGGGGGGAAAAAGGAAAGGGAGACCACAAGAAATTAGAAAAGAATTATATATTGTAGGTAGTTTTTACAGCACTACAGTACAATAAAAGTACAAATGACCAAAAACACACATAAGTGAGCACTGGGCGTGCTAGTGATAGTGAACGGCGCAGTGACACAATAAGTGAAAAACAGCGTGAACGGCGCAAATTATGATAATAACAATGTGGTCAAAAGGAAAAATTATATACAATCTGCTATGAACACATTTTTTCTGAATGACCACAGATAAGCCAAAAAGTTCTTTGCTGGGTTTTGTCGACGGCGTTTCAGCCTGGTTAGTTTCAGACCATCATCAGGACAATGGTCATAGTTTAAAAGTGTGCTGGGCGTAGTACAACTAAAGTACAGGGAATCCTTTGAGATTGGAGAAAAACGGGCATAAATCAGCGTGGGATCAGGCGTTCAAGCACTCAAGGAACAACATCCGATGTTTGCATAGTTGCCAGGAACAATATAGGTCCAGGACTCGAGAAAAGAGATCGAATCTCGTGAAGGGTTCAAGGAAGGAGGATCCAAAAATGGTAATCCAGGAGACGGGGAACAAATCCAGGAATGAAGGGGCGACGAGACGAGTAAAACGTCTGTGCCGGCACAGACGTTTTACTCGTCTCGTCGCCCCTTCGGATGTTGTTCCTTGAGTGCTTGAACGCCTGATCACACGCTGATTTATGCCCATTTTTCTCCAATCTCAAAGGATTCCCTGTACTTTAGTTGTACTACGCCCAGCACACTTTTAAACTATGACCATTGTCCTGATGATGGCCTGAAACTAACCAGGCTGAAACGCCGTCGACAAAACGCAGCAAAGAACTTTTTGGCTTATCTGTGGTCATTGAGAAAAAATGTGTTCATAGCAGATTGTATATAATTTTTCCTTTTGACCACATTGTTATTATCATAATTTGCGCCGTTCACGCTGTTTTTCACTTATTGTGTCACTGCGCCGTTCACTATCACTAGCACGCCCAGTGCTCACTTATGTGTGTTTTTGGTCATTTGTACTTTTATTGTACTGTAGTGCTGTAAAAACTACCTACAATATATAATTCTTTTCTAATTTCTTGTGGTCTCCCTTTCCTTTTCCCCCCCTCCCTCTGTGATTTATATCACTAAAATACTTGTTCTTTCTATAAATGATATCCAGCTGAGACGTTGTTGTTTTGTTATAACTATTGCCCGGTCTCTGCTGGGAAAACGGGTGAACTCCTGTTCTCTGTTCCTTTGTTGCTTGTTAGTAGCATTTAAATAATGGTATTCAGTTTGCTGTTTCCTTTTATTAATTAAGCGATTTTTCCATGGTTGTTATTTTTTGCCACCATTAATCCAGAATGAGCATTGCTTTTTTTTTTTTTAGATTTTACTTAATAGGGCACCCGTCTGTTACAACTACAATTACAACTTCTTTAAAAATAATCAGTGATCTTTGTCTCCTCCCAGAGCGGCATTTCTCTCTCATGCTATTGGCGTTGGTATACGTATCACTCCTCTTCCTATGAAGTACTTGTGTTGGAATGCATGAGCGACTATTTCACATATCAAAAGTATACTGAATTGGCACACATCAAATTAGAGCACTGCAGCAGTCTTTTTATGCTTTTTGATACCAGTCCGATATATTGGTTTTGCTGCAGCTTGTTCTCATCACCACATCATCACATGACGTCTATGAACTTTGCAATGAAGTGCGCAACACTCAATATTAAATATTGTTTTTTCTCTATGAAAACCAGCTTTGTCTCCAGAATACTGGTACTTCCATCGAAGTACCTTTGTTCAGAGCATAGTTAACCTTTAAATACACCAGCCTGAGACTACCTTCCTTTACACTCATAGCAGCCGCTTTTACCAGCAGATTAAGCTATGAAAACTCTATATTGAACACATCACTATCATCTGGGAAGGAGACGCCCATACCAATCCTAATTTTGTGCAGTAGCAGAACTCGTGCAACCAACATTTGAGATTAACCAGTTAACATAGCAAAGAAAGACATCCCTCCTTGGATCTGTAAATATGCCTAGCGGAAAGAAAACCAACTACAAAAAAGTACAGTAAGTCCACAGACACCACCCTAGAACCCTTATAGACAATCTTGCATTGAGGCAATTCCTTCAGCTAAAAGGAACTATTTCAACATGCATACCTTTAAGACACATGCTATGCAATTGAGTGAACGGCTTGGCACTAAGATCATACCCTGGGAAAATGAACAACCAAGCTATGCAAAGAGCCTGCAACCATGTCAGACTCCCATTTCTTGAGATTCATACCAAGTCTGCATCAGAAAGACTAGTGTGTATCAACACTTATTCCAGCTTTTCCAATGATATTATGAAAGGAATCCATACAAAACGGGCTCAATTTCAACAAAGAAAATAAATGACCCTAGAAAAATCACTGTTCACATTACAAAGAGCCATAATCTGAAAGACTTGAGTCCACACCAGACCGGGACGGACCTTGTTGAATTCCCAGAGTATTCTGTAGCACATTATTAAAATACCAGACCATCACCCCTGTGGTTACTGTGCAGTATGTAAATTCACAGAACCATACTTGATTTAGGACCTATGCACCGTGGGATTTTGCCAGGTCACTAACTGCAACAGTGAGTTATTTTTTCTACTGGTGCTTACACTATTTCCTACTGAAAGCTGATGCTGCTATGAATATTTTGAGGGAAACATCGTTTACAACGCGGGGATTACATCGCGATGCCATTACATCGCGGTTTTTACAACGCAAGTCGTTACAACGACTTGCGCTAGATGGCGCTCTAGGACAAGGAATAGTATAATTTACTATCCAACACCTTCCTTACTGAACGTAGACTGGAGTTGGAATAGTAAATTATACTACTCCTAAATCCTATTCCTTGTCCTAGAGTGCCATCTAGCGCAAGTCGTTGTAACGACTTGCGTTGTCAAAACCGCGATGTAGTGTACCGCGATGTAAATGTATGCGTTGTAACGTCATACATCCATATTTTGATTTGGCATGGCACCCAACCAGGACTCAAACCCAGTAAACTGCTTGTACATACCACAGAGAGAGGACGACATCCCCAACATATTCACACAAATTATATTGCCAACAATCTCTCCCATTTGGCCTTCCTCCTTTCTCATCCTGGAGACTTTCCACCTTCGCTCTGATTACGCCTAAAGAAAGAGGTGTTATGTGATGTACTGAGAATGGCTGCTCCATTTTCTCCATGCACCATATAGTCATCTTCAAGTAACCCTATTGCTGAAGCCGACCTGCAAAACCTGAGGATTATCCACACGTGGCTAGAGACAGACTCTCATCGTTAGACTGACGCTTGGTTAGTCAGTTAGTGGCCAAAATGAGCAAATAAGAAAATAACTGGCAACAGGCAGTCCCTCACTGATGGGACACACAAATCATGTGAAACACTACAATCTGAACTTTCACTAAACACCTCATGTACCTGACAACATTGTCAGTTGGTCCACTGCCTACGCAGTTGTCTTGAGCACTGTATAGAGAATATACCCTTGGCACAGTCACCCATCGAAAGGTATATCATGGCATAAGGCAACTTCTAGGATGTGATCTTGGCATTCTCTAATGCACTGTTTGACTCAAGGGCAACAGTTCGAGACACCAAACAGCACTGGCAAAATACATTTTTTTCAATTTAACAATATTAAATACTTTTAACGTTCTAAAACACGTATCATGAAATAGAAAAACAATAAAATGAAATAAAATAAATGAAAACATGTATACTTTTGAATATGTTCTAAATCAATGGTTCCCAAGCTTTTTAGAACCAGGACACACTTTTTAGAACAGTAAACTTTCGTGACCCACCTATCTTTAATGGACTTGAGGCAAGGTGACTTTTAAATGTAACAAAAGCATCATGTGGTAGCACATTGTTATTTACACACAGCACATTTTCCATTGAAATGGCCGAAACTATTTAGCACACAAATAATAATGTGAGGAAATCGGGTTTCTGTGAATATCTATCATTTGTGCATCTCCAAGTAGGTGTCTTGATTTGTTTTGATCCTGTTAAAATCTGTTTCTAGCACACTTCAGAAATACAAAAAACTGCTTCATTTTTGCTCCCCTAACTGCTGGATGCATACAGTTTATTTAAAGGTATTCACATTTTGTTGTGTTTTGCCAAATAACAATATCCTACATTGTCACATAATTCACCTCAAAACCTTCTTTCACTTCTCAGTCAGTGAAAGAAAATGAAACACCAATCCACATGTTAAAACAACAAAGCAGCCTTATATTTGACCTCTGTCTCTGAATCCCAGCAATGTAACAAGTTGATGAATTTAAAGGCCTCTTTATTTATTGCTTTGACATTTGTGACCTCCAAATATCAATCAGTTTGGTTGAGAAACACTGCTCTCAATACCTTAAAATAAATTCCACTAACGTGTAGTTACCCAAAACTAGTCAGAAACCACTAATAATAAACTAATTAAAACAACTCAAATACACTATTCTAAATTCAATCCTACAAACATTAGGGAACAAGCATTTGCAATGCAATAGGTCTCGCATTTCCGAGAGTTTGAGCTATTGGCATTGTGAATGACAATCCCTTTTATTTATGTGTTGTTTTTAAAAACAGATAAAAAAATGGCATTTTTGTCATTTACAATGCCAATAGCTTAAACTCTCGCACAAAAGTGAAGTATTGCATTGCAAATACAAATACAGCCCTCCCAAGCTTTGTGTACACTCATGTGACGTGCATGCTAGCAACATGCAAGGTTTTAGGGAAAGTGGAATAAGTGGATAGCACAATAATCTATTGCGAACTATTTCAGTTACTCTCCATGGATATATTTGATTCCCCTCTCTAAACAGCTCGTCACCACTGTTTGGCTGTGATTCGCTCGTACTCAGCCCTATAGCAGCTTCTTGGTCCTACTTCAGCTCTCAAATTAAAATAAATCAGGTATGCAAGAAAGTCATTGTTTGCAATCACAGATAAAACATCCAAACACTCGTACTCTCTAAGCAAATTTAAACAATTTAAACAAAAGTTAAAGCTTATTTGCATGCATGCGATTTCGCTAGGATCAACATTTCTGGGGTTCTTCGACCTGCCAACCATCACGTTGAACCCAGACCTCAAACAATTTATAAAGTAATTGCATTTCTAAAAAAAATATATATATATACATATCAGAGGGCAAAACGCATTTTTGTAAAAGAACTTAAAACACATACTGACAACGATTACCACGAGTGCAAATGTGTAGAGTGTTGTAGTGCCTCCGCGGTGTCAGAAACTCACTTGAACTACTTTTCACCTCATTACCCTGAGACATCACTCTCACACATCAGAGTTTAGTCTCGCTCTCTGCCGGACTCATTTGACTTTTGGCAACGAGGTTCACACCTTGCATCCACATGTTCTCTAGCACGAGCCCTTGGTAGGAAGCCAAAGAATTCCAAACATATAAACTGCTGGCCATATACATCATCGATCTGCAGTTGGAAGCACCGGAAACACTTTTCAGCCCTGTGATCGACCCAAAAGTGCTGCTCCAGTAACACAAGGGCTGCCAAATATGGGCGGAGAGTGGACGAGGCTTCCACAGCATACCCTACAACAGCATGCCGCTAGGCTTGACCTAAAAAGTCTCAGCAGGATCTCGAAAGGATAGAATGCGCATGGCCGGTCCTCATCCATTCATTCGTGGAAGGATGAATGGCTGCCCTGTGATGAAATTCTGATCCTCAGGCCATTATGTCTTATTTTGAAAGATCAAATCATGATATGACGAATGAGCCTCATCCTTTTTAAATTGGGAGAATACTTTGTTGCTCTTTTTTCTTGATAGATAAAAAACTGGTGCATGACCATCACTCTTTCTTGAAGGGTAAAAGGGCAGGCTCTTGTTCCTTCCGAGTGCTCTCTTTGATTCTTTACATCGACGCCACAAAGATGAAATGCGAGACATGGCCACATCCTTTTTAAACTGGAGCGGTTGACGCTCAGCCATTTTTTTAAGTGATGAAAGGTGGGCACTGGCTCCACCGTTTGACTTCCCGTGGAGGACAAGGGTGACATTCTCTTGTAGTTTGAAAATGAAAACCGGATAATTAACTACCCTCGTTTTGTTACCCTCCATAGACCTCGGCATCTGACCTATGGCCCCTCTTTTTACACCCTCGTGAAACACTAGTGACTGTATGTGCGTCAATATTGGAACCTGCGCCCTCCCCTTTCCCTAGAATCATGATCCGGTTCAGGACTGGACTAGGCTGGCCACATCACCCATCTTGTTCTAAGTTCGAGCTCCTTTCCTCGGCCCACTTTATATTGGCTGCAATGTAGCGCTATTATTGCTGTACAAGGCGGTATTTGCGTTGGTTCGTATGTGGCACTTTGTGTGCCCGTAATAAAGAGTGTGCCTGCCTCTTATCCGGGTGCACTTGGATCTGTGGTGGTGAAGAGATATATGCGGGGTTTGTGCCACGCAGCAGCAAAGGTGCCAACTTCGACACAGGGGATTGGGGGATCAGGAGCGCTCATAACCCCCGCACTGCACCCAACCGGGGGAAGCTTATTCTCCCAACACCGCCGCCCTGGTGTCCCAATAAACTTAGCCAACAAGGATTGTAGTTGTTGTGGTCGTTGTTGGCCACAGCTTTTATTAGGATTATACACATACTGGTTATGTGTATAAAAGCAAAAAAAAATAAAAAAAAGCAAACGGTGCGCCGCTCTCCCCGCTCCACGAAGTTAGGAGCTACCTGGGGGAGCGGCGGCTTATAACCCCCCCCCCATGCTCTTCCCGCCACTCCGGTACCGCGCCCCCATTGGGGGGTTCATACCTCGCCGAGCCCCCCCATTGGACGGGGGGGGTTGGCGCTGCCATGGTGCCCCTGGGGGGGTGGTGTGCTCTACTCGCCGCTTCTGGGCGCTTTTGGGCGCCCAGAACCGGTTCTCCCCCTTTGGCTCGGCGTGGGTTATGGTGCCGGCCCCTGATCCTCCCCCCCTTCGGGGGGGAGCGGCGGCCTCTGCAATTATCGCCTTTTACTCAGAATTTTTTTCAGCTCCCTCACCAAGTGATGGTCCCTCAGATGGGCGCAGTCTAAGCTATATAGCGCCGTGTGTGTGTGTGTAAGCACACCCCGCAAAAGGCCACATTGCTCAACTGAGTGGTGTACCCCTGTCCTAAGCCCCCACTCCCTCGAGTGTGCACATGGATAGTCCCTCCCCCTCTCGCCCCCATGTGCGCTCCATCAAAGCTCCGTGCACCATTTGGCTGCGGGCCTATCAGCCCTGGGCGTCGTGAGCTAGTTCAGGTAGGGCTTTGGTGAGGAGCCGCGCGAGAGACCTGTGCCTGAGGGCACCAATACTTTGCTATGAGATGGGAGGCGCGCCCTCTCTGGGGAGCTTGCGTTAGTCTCCGAGCTCCTGCCGCACACACTGCCAACTGAGACACCACATGGCCCAATGCAGGCCGGACTGCTCTCCCGCGGTGGGCGCAGGGGTACAACCTGTCACATTGTATACTGTGCAAACCCAATTATATCTGAAAGTCATAGAATGGCATTAAGTCCATTCGACCGTTAACTAGATTAAACAAGCATTTGCAATGCAATAGGTCTCGCATTTACGCAAGTTTAAGCTATTGGCATTGTAAATGGCAATGCCTTTTATTTATTTTTTAAAACCCAAATCATTACAATGCCAATAGCTCAAACTTACGTAAATGCATTGCAAATGCTTGTTCGTTTTCCCATTGCTCACCCCCTACCCCTCCCTGTTCTGGATACCCCCCTATTACAGATATAGTTCAAAGTTTTCTTACTTTATTTCATCATGGAGTCAGTCTAATGACAAGATGAGTAGAATAACTGTACTATGGACTCTCGAAGACTTTGCTAGCCCTGTACTTTTAAATACAAGGGTGTCTGCTCTGTGATGGGTTGCCATGTGTGCTGTGTAATGTTTTACTTTTTTTGTATGAAACGTGTAAAATTCAATAAAGAAAAGTGGGGGAAAAAAGAATCCTAAGGCCAACAGAAACGAGAACAGCAAAAGTGGAGGATTAAGGCAAAAAGTTTGGGGAAAGACCATTCTTAGGCAGACAAGTCTAACAATATGGTCCTGTGGAAAAGACCGCCAAAACATTGGACAACAAGCATTGAAAATGCAATAGGTATCGCCCTCGTTTTAGTTAAAAGCAATTCTGTCTGTAATTTGGTGGCTTTTTAGCTTTGCTTGTATTAGTGTTTTTCAAACTTTCATGTACATAACATGCATATGTATGCATATATGTATATGTATGCATGCATTTATATTTGTATTTATATAGATATGCAGATTATATATATGTTTATATATGTATATATATATATATACACATACATATATGAATGCATATGCATATATATGCATATATATGCATATATATATGTACATATGTGTGCGTGTAGAGAGAGGAAGAGAGGTAAAGGTGTAGAGGTAGAGGTGTAGAGGTAGAGAGGTAGAGGTAGAGAGGTAGAGAGTAGTAGAGAGAGAGGTAGAGAGAGGTAGAGAGGTAGAGAGTAGAGAGTGAGTAATTGAGAGTAGAGAGTGAGTAGTAGAGAGGAGTAGAGAGAGTAGCAGAGAGTGAGTAGTAGAGAGTAGTAGAGTGAGTAGTAGAGAGTGAGTAGTAGAGAGTGAGTAGTAGAGAGTAGTAGAGAGAGAGTAGTAGAGAGAGAGTAGTAGAGAGAGTAGTAGAGAGAGTAGTAGAGAGTAGTGAGAGTAGTAGAGAGTAAGTAGTAGAGTGAGTAGTAGAGAGTAGTAGAGAGTGCGTAGTAGAGAGTGAGTAGCAGAGAGTGAGTAGCAGAGAGTAGTACAGCGTGAGTAGTAGAGAGTAGTAGAGAGTAGTAGAGAGAGAGTAGTAGAGAGTGAGTAGTAGAGAGTAGTAGAGAGTGAGTAGTAGAGAGTGAGTAGAAGAGAGTGAGTAGTAGATGAGTAGTAGATTGAGTAGTAGAGAGTAGTAGAGAGAGAGTAGTAGAGAGTGAGTAGTAGAGAGTAGTAGAGAGTAGTAGAGAGTGAGTAGTAGAGACATTTTTGGCGGGCAGAGGTCCAGTGGTGTGCCAGCTGACCCACTGGCTTTCCAAGGTCCTGGAACTCTCAGAGGCAGAGTTTCTTGAAGGAGGTTAGAATTGTTGACTTCCATTACAGAGTGATGTTGTTATTCTGATTGGGGGATGGTTGATTTGCTAGACAGAGCACTGATATTTTTGCTTTGGTGATGCAGGGGCCTGTCATTATGTCACAGAAATATTGTGCTTGAGGCATTGTTACAGAGGTGTATTCTGGATTACAAGTCTGTTAGCATTTTGGGCAATACTTGCTGTCGTAAATTCTGTTTGACTACTGAGCTTCTGTCTAAATGGCTCTTTGACTGTTGCCATTAGTGTTGAACAGTCCATTGCTGCATTCTTACCATTTTTATTTTTCATCCACAGTGTCTTTCATTTATTTTTTGGCTGTGCTGAATTTCTGAGTTGGATTAGTCTGTTTTATCCTTTGTTTATCCTGTTGTACATGTGTTTACAGTGGCTATCTGTTCAGAGTTTCAGGCCAAAGTCAGGCACACTGGAGTTCTTACCTCTTCAACCTGTTCTGTTGTCAAGAGGAAAGGTGAATCGGCCCTGGCCTGAATGGGGTATCAAAACAAACAATAATGAGATGATGGATGCTCCAGAGAACAGAGTCATCTCCTTTGATCTCGACTGATTCTGGATTGTTGACAACACCCATCATGTGTCCTGCTGTGTGGGTAGGTCTCGAGATTAGCTAATGGATGTTGTAAACTTCCAAGCTAGTTATAATGTTATTTAATTTTTCTTTTTGCAAAACAGATGTTCCAGTGATACAGGACACAGTGGTCGTGATATTTGATGGGACTTGTGTCTAGGAGCATATCTGTGAATTCTCCATTACTTGGTGGTAGTAAAAACTGAAGGAGAAAGCGTGCTTCTTTTAGTAGCCAGACAGTCATAGCCTGACAGTCATCTAGCTTCGATTTTTGCAGCTGTGATGGATTTCTTGTACATCACAGCTAAGCTTCATCTGGGTTTGCCATGCCAAATCTATATAGGGTGTCAGTGTCCAGGCAGGATATCATTGTGGAGTGTAGGTGCAGTTTCAACTACCCACCAGGTTTCATTGATGAAAAACAGGTTTAGGCTTGAGTCACATATTAAGTCAAAGATATTTTGTCTATTCTCGGACAAAGATTGTGCATTCATCAGATGGCAGCTCAAGTGGTGGTAATGGTGTGTGTGGGGGAAGAGGGTGGCAGTAAGGGGTGATAGCAGAGGAATATGTTGAAGCTAAAGCAGTGGCAGTGTAACAACGGTAGACATCACACAATGTACCTGTGACAAGCCCAGCATGCCTGTTAGATACTCCTTCTTTAGCCATCTTCTTTATGTGGCAGTCTTCTCTATGTGGCACGCATCCACACTTTATTTGGTATACATTCCCTCTTCTTGGTACACAAGTTTGAGTTCGGACCAGTGACTCTCTCAAACCTAGAAACGATGCAGGTGAACCCTTGTCTCCCACTATTGCAGCTGCTCACACATACATACTCGTCAGTCAAGTGGCCAATTTAACAGAAGCCTCACGGATGACAAAGTCCCTAGTGCTCTCAACTGCTGCTTCTTCAGAAAGCACACTGTAGACTCCACAAATCCCAACAACTAGTGCGACACCACAGGTTCTCAATTAATCTCTAAACTACGAGAAAAGAATGGTCACTATCCAGATCGAATAACAAACTGAGTCTCTTGACATGCACCAATTTGGGCTCAGGCCTAAAATGGAACAGACAGTGCATAAGAGAATGCCTGAACACAGTCCACACAAGGTAGCAGATGAAAGATCACCAGCAACCTGGTACAGCAAGTCCTTTCAGCCAACATTTGAAACTGTAGACCACAACACCCTATTCCAAAGACTCCAGTGGCTAACTAGATGGTTTAAGTCATTGCTTGAAAAATGCACATAAACTGTAGGGATAGGAAAACTCACATCACCCGCCCCCAAGGCTGTTTGCAGCATTCCAAAGCTCTCCTCTTTGACTCACCTCCTTTCACCATCGATTTTAATGCCCCTTATAGATCAGCTCCTCATCGACCATCGTGTATGCGCAGTTGACACATAATTATACCTCAGAGTCACTGGCATTTGTAACCACGAACAAGGTTTCAAAAACATTTGAGGCATGGATAGGGAAAAAAACCCTCTAAATAAATGGCTCAAAAACAGAAATCCTATTCCTAGGCCAGGCATGCCTCCTCAAAACCAATGACACAAAGTGTCCACCCCTGTTCAAAGGGGGAAGCAACTTTTTCCTGATCCTTTTCCCACTGTAAGTTTAATTCCCCATTTACTTTAGAGGAGATGTATATATCTGTTACTTTTGAGAAGAAGTAGGTGGCTAAGTCATTGCACCTCTCTTCTGATGTTTTTGATGGAAGGGGGTCCTGGGCTGGCGTAGTTAAAGCCTTAACTATCGCAAATAGTTCCCTTGAGGAGTTCTGGGCCTCACTGATTTTCTTCTCGAAGAACTTTGCCCGAGTAGTTTTAATACTGTTGTGATAGTTTCTAATGGCTAATTTATACATAGTTTTGAGGTGTGCATCGTAGTTTTTCCCCCAGTCCCTTTCGATTTCTTTGCAATTTTTCTTTTGCGACAACAGATGAGGATTAAACCATCCGTCCTCCCTTGGTCTAGATTTTGGTTTGGAACTAACCTTAAGGGCTACTTCATCCAGAGATTGAGTGATCCAGGTTTCCCACCTAGAGTATGCTTCCTCCACCGTTGGCGAATGTTCAGTGTCAGATATAATTGTATTTGTTAAGATGTTCCCCCATATTTCTAAATGGAGTTTAGCCCAGCGTCTTTTCATGGTTTTGGCATTGGAGATATTTCCCCGGTACTCTCTCCCTTTCTTTTCCAAATTGAAGGGGATGAAATAGTGATCTGACCAGGGTACAGGTATTGGAGGTGCGACCTCGATGTTGGGGTCATTGGAGATTACTAAATCCAGTATATTACCCTTAACATGCGCAGCTGTCCTTACCAACTGGGCAAGTTGTAGACTTTCTAGCTCTCATGCTTTGTACACTGGGAAACGAGCCTACCAAATTA
Organism: Triturus cristatus; assembly: GCF_964204655.1. Lineage (NCBI taxonomy): Eukaryota > Metazoa > Chordata > Amphibia > Caudata > Salamandridae > Triturus > Triturus cristatus. The sequence continues at coordinate 1,268,836,382 of NC_140585.1, read as the reverse complement.
AAAGGCTATAAAAAAGTACAAATTGCAGGAGGAAGCTCGATTATGGGAATAACAGTTGAACCAACAACAGGCCTCATGAGCCTAAACTGGATTCAATAAATAAAAGAATCACATTCAAGAGCCTCTGCTTTACGTATAACTGCATTGAAGGCACAGCACTCAAATACTTGCAAGAAAAGTTTCCAATATACGCCCACAGTCAACTTGCACCCAACAGACCAATGTCTTCTAGTCACTTGCAGAACCAGATGCAAGCATAGCACTGACTGGCGCTCCTCAGTAAAAAGTCCCTAGCCTCTGGAGTAATCTGTCCGGGCATATCCACCAGGACCAATTACTGACGCAACAGCAGAACAAAACATAAGACACACATGTTGTTCTAATCCTATGAAACTATCCACCATATATCCTACTAATGTATACAGTCTAGTATACTTTGCAAATGCCTACTGCACGTGGTTACTGTTACCAGGACGACCAGCCAGGGCATCAAATTGGCATGACCACGAGACTTGTTATCTTAATCTGTCCTGTCCATGTGTTCGACCTGGCTATGCCTACTGGGCACAGTCAATGCAGCCAATACTGAACAGTTTATCACTAATCAAATGTCCTGCGCTCTGTATGTTGATTCTATGCTCCATCATCATCACCTAGAAACAACTGAATGTTACAGTGTGCACAAAGCAATAAAATAAACACCCATCCTATGGCAAGCCTTGCAGGGCTCACACACACACTTTCTCTGTGAATAGCATGCCAGGCACACGTCTCCCTCTGAAAAGCCAGGAGTGCATCACACTCACTCGCTCTGTGAGAGTCCTCCTTTCTCCCAGGCAAGGTGACAGTATTTAACCCGTGACAAGCCGGGTCGCTTCTACCGGGCACTACTCGCAAAGGTTCTACATGTGGTAAGCTAGCTATCCTAAAAATGCCTTCCGTGGCATGCTTTGTATATTTCATATATGAAGTTGTAATCACACTTTGTACATAGTTTACAGACAATATACTTTAACTATTCTCCTCATTGGCTGTGGTTTTCATTCCAGCGTGCTTTCTAAGTCTCACATGATAGTTCTTCGAGTTCTCCATGGCAGAACTAAGTCCTACTTGTATAACTTTTCATGCTCACTCCTTGTCAAAGTCAGCATTCTCCTGTTACTCTCCTCTTGAGCCACACCCCCTGTGTACCTCTGCCTGTCACAACTACCCTGGTGACTCCTGACCTCTCCCCTGGAGCACAGACAGTCCCGTACCTGGCATCCTGCGAAGCCTTCCAGCCTGCTCCGCTCCTCAGATATCCTCCAGTGATAGCCAGACACTAGCCCCCGCAGGTGTTCGGCCAGTCGCCGCCTTTGAACCCTCGCCCCACATCCCTGTAGGAGCAGCACCTGCGCCATGATGGCCCGGGAAAAGAAACAGACAGGGTGGGAAGTAGCGGACTCTAAACACAGAGGAAGGACACAACAGCCGCTCAAAGTGACAGCCATCGAAATAAATAAAAGACTGTAGCCGATGTGTGTTAGAGACACCGAACAGGGAGCAGCGGAAAGAGCAAGGACAAATTCATGTGACGGAAGTACTCCGACACTTGTCGGCGAGTTTGAAGGTCGGGAGGGAAGCTGCCTTTGCCTCTTAACATCTTTAAAACGAGAAACTCTTACAAATTGTTTGACATATAAAACAACGCGTCCTCGATGGTGACGGTGAAGTTGCCTCAATACAGCTAGTGGGATGTAACGGTAAGAAAATAACAAACGGAGAGAAGAACAGATATTGCCAGATGCGTCAGAGGTCTAACTGAAACGAGTTAACAAGCTCGGTGCCATCTTCCGAGTGCAGTGTTCCCCTGTAAGCAAGCGCTCGCCAGGAAGCCTATGACGTTTACTTTCGGCTTTTTTGCCCGTCCCACTTGGACGAGCTCGCCTGCTTTCCTTCTTAAGTAAAAGCTTTCTTATCTTTATGGGGCCATGTGTTTGGCCCCATAAAGATAAGAAACCTTTTACTTCAGAAGGAAAGCAGGCAAGCCCGTCCAAGTGGGACAGGCGAAAAAGCCGAGCGAAAACATCAGGAACAGCTCTTTTCCAATGGGTGGCCACCGTTTAGCATAAACGGTGACGCCAGTCAATGGAAAAGAGGGGTGGGGCTTAAAGCCCCTTACAGAAAATACCCGTAAACATTAAATCTCGCCAGTGAGACTGCGCATGCGCGCAGACTACGCCAGGCGAGACCTAAAAAGGAAGGGAGAAAAGCGCTGGGACATAATAGAGTGGTAGGTAGGTAGAGAGTGTGTGCAATAGTGCTGCTTGGAACTGTATTTTCAGCACCATTATCCACTTTGCAATTGTTGCTGAAGAAATGTATGAGGTGGCATCATCGATCTCGATTATTGATTGTAGGTATTGAAAGCAATTCAATTCTTTCTTCTTTTAATTACCTTAATTTTGATCATGCTTCCTTTTTATGCAATGTTTGATTATTTTGCTATTTGTGAAAAAGGGAAGAAGGGTGATGTGCTATAATGTGAGGCCCACTATGGGTCTGAAGGCATTGGACTCATTCCACTGAGGTCATGGGATTCTGAGGGACAGACTCAGTTGTTGATCGGTGAGGGAGGAAACCTTCTTATCTCCTTTGGTCTCAGAATGAAGTATTCATTTAAACTGTTACCTGCCTGGAGCGTTCTATTTAAACACTCGTCTCCAGTATATTGAGTATTTTTAAAACTATTTGAATGACTCAGGGGAAGCACTGCCTTAATGTATCTGTTTATTAACCAGGTTCCATCTCTGAATAAGGCTTTGCCTTGTCCTATTTTACTGAAAAAAAGTGAAGGAGAGGGTGGATGGGAGAAAGTCGTAAGGTCATGTTTGGGCGGGAAAATAATCGTGCGTTTTATGAGTGTTAGTAAATCAGGGTGGGTCTGGAGGACTGAGTTAAAGACGGATTCTGAGCAAGGCCGAAAGGACAAGGTGGGCAGGAGAATCATGAAAGATCGGGGAGAGAATGTGACAGACGGTGGACAGGATTTTAAAAAAGAAGGCAGGAGAATATCTGCCTGCAGCAAACAGAAAAAAAGCTCACCTCACAGAGAGTTGCCAAAAGGATACCGAGCGGGGGGTGGAGAGAAGAGGGGGCCTGCGCAATTCACTTGGGGGAGCGAGCGGCTGGCGCAGAGCTAATTGATAATATATGGCGCCAGCCGCTCGCTCCCGCAAGTGAATCTCCAGACGTGCACGCGTTGCCATTGAAGGCAATGGAACGCGTGCACGTTTTCGGCGGAAAAGCCGAAGCCATTCCAAAAGGTCTTTTTGCCTGATCAGCGCATTCGCGCTGCGTGGGCGAGACCTAAAAAAGCATTTCAAGCCCTATGTTTTTTCACTGGCACAAATTAAATAACCAAGCGCGGCCGCTAGAGGGAGCGGACCGTGCTGCAAATTAATGAAATAAACGTTCGCGGCCGCAAAAGTGAAAGCAGCCCGCGCCGAAAATTAATTAAATAAATAAACAAGCGCAGCTGCTAAAGTGAAAGAGGACCGCGCTACAAAAAAAAAAATTAAACAAAATAGTGCTCTCAGACATGATCAGGCAGACCATGTAGCATGACCAGTGAAAGGTACAGTCCTTATGGGCGATAACAAATGGAGACAAGGCGGTACCAAGGAGGGACTAAAAAGCCTATTTACCAACCAGAAGCCAGCATTTAAGAAGGACAATGGCACAAAGCCAATACAAATATGGGCGTAGAGTGGACGAGGCTTCCACAGCATACCCTACTACCTGCCTAGCAGAAAGAGCAGCGAATGCGCACTGCCACTAGGCTCGACCTAAAAATAAATATATTGTGGAGGTTAGGCGGCACATATTTATTATTCTACTCCGATGTAAAAAAAGAAAAACACTTGGGAAAGCATATACACTGAGGGTGCCAGATATATTATTCTAACTCTAATATAACAAACATCTAGGAAATTAGATACATTGGTGGGTCAGAATTACTATTTTTACTCTGATCCAACAAACATTGGGTAAAGTGCATACATCTGGGGCAGATTTGTTATGGAGTCCTCTCTAATTGACACACTAATACACAGCAGGTGCGTGTGTTCCTCATCCAGAACTATGCTATTGTGTAATCTTCTGTCACATCACAAATATCTTAATTTATTAGGAGAAGACACCGCCCCCTCACTTAATAGTTGGATGCTTCATCATAGGTGTCTTTTTCTCGCCGGAGTAGGTATATACCACTCGGAAGGACTCATACACGTGTACATTTTCATATGATAGACAAAGGAATAAAGTTGCTTTTGTAAAAATTGCTCAGGATATAGACTTAAGATTTCTCTTTTATTCCAGGGCATGATTAGAAAGTTAGTTAATTCTGGATGTTTCTTGAAAGCAATGTTTCGTATATCAATTACGGGATTTTACCTACATGTTTCAGCCACTTAAATATCCAAATTGAGCCTTCAGCTTTCTTTAGGACTCAAAAGATTCCTTCCTAAGTGATGTAGACTATCATGCAATTATAGTAGAGGCAAAGGCTCTCATACCTGGTTTTGCATAAATTGTAATTACCTATGATGTAAATTAAAAAGGAATTAACGCATACTGTATTCATAAGGTACTATTTATATAATCAGAAAACAATACTCGCGCGCCCCTTGGTGAACACTGCAACGCACACGGTGATAAGCCCAGACTGTTTGGTTTACACTGCACATGTAGTAGAGGCAGTGGATAGTGTGAACCCCAGTGGCTTCCTGAGAAATAAGTTGGACACAGCACTTACCTTAAGTTTTTTTTAATAATAATCCGTAAACTAAGAGATACATTTCACTTATATGCAGTAAAACTGATTTGCTTCCTATTAGATCTTTCCTCAGGGCATATCAAATCTCCCCTAAAGAACTGCTTGATAGTAGCTCTTCTGCTCAATGCAGTTCTTTATAGGATCGGTAAATTGGCATGCCTGCTGCAATGTAATTGTCAAATTCATCTAGTAGCATGTGCTATAAGACCTCTAAACTCTCTCTCAAGCAGATGTTTAGACTTTAAATAACATACAGTACATGAACATTGGGGACTTGATATTATCATAGTCAAAATATAATTTACCAAAATATTATCAAGGAGGGCATTAAGGTATGGTTTTACTATATGAAACTTCACATCTCTGTACATGGATGATGTATAGATCTTCTAGGTACCAGAATGTGGAGGTAAGAATGGTAAACCTATACTTACCTATGTGTATTTACCCATACAATATTTTAGTAGTTGATATTTTGGCTACAAAATTGTTTTAGAGAGACATTAACATCAATTATATTCCTAAGTACAACTCGGGGTCTAAATACAAACCCTTAAACACAACTGTAGGAGTATTTTTTTTCTGCACATATTACTGATATGTGACAATGATGTATGAATATTGAAAACATGTTAAGGAAGATCTATTTGATCGAATCCTAGGTATCTAATTGTCTGTTTGAGTCCACACTCTGAAGCATCAGGTAGGGGTAATTTAAATAAAATACACTTTTTTTCTGACAGTCAAGGGCTGCCCTTGTCCCAATGAAGACCTAGATGAGCCATTGTCATTTTTCTAATGTTATAATTGTTATTCTAGTCAATGTGTCTTTATATTTACATTGTTTTAATAATGAAGCATTCTTTATAAGGGGAACAAACAGATATTTTCTTTGTCATTATTGTATAACATTTAATTTTTGCAGGGTTTCTGGATACCTCTGCTATGAGCAGCTGTGGGCATTCTTTGATTTAATCTTTATATAATGTGACATTTTTCTTTGAGATTATCTAATAAAATGCCCTTTTACTGATGTTGCATATTTGTATTTTGTTATCAGACATATTTTTGTATCTATTAACTATACAACAACCTTCATTTTGAATACGTCAGAAGTGTTCAAAACCTGTGTTAAATGTGTTGTATGCTGATTACTTCCCTTAATATTTGTTATTTATTTAAATTGATGTGATACTATTGTATTATCAATGTTACCAGCCCCATTTGTATTGCGGTATGCAGCAATATATCATGGCATATGTGTGCCCACTGGCACTAAATCTGGTGCTACGACCAAGGAATGCATATGAGCTTCCAGAAACACTATTTATTGAGCTCTTCCCCAAGAAAAATATGCAATAATACCACTCCTATGGAGTAGTGAAATGGGATTACCACTTTGTGGTATTAACGTGGCTGAGCGAGATTTCTGAAATTCATGATTTTTTGTTTTAGTGTAAAATTTGGAAAATGTTGCATTGTTTTCTTTTGTGGGAGACTAAGTTGAACTGAAAATGTTTGTTCAAACCAGACTCCTGGCAGTACGTCATGTGAATTTTATGCAAGATATGCCTTGAGTATAAACCACGTTTTCTGTTGTTCACATACTTGTGCATATTTTTGCCGAATGTTTACAAAATTCAGTGAAATCTCATGAAAGTACTGAAGTTAGCAAACCCCTAGTTGTTACCATATATTTTCGAAAAAAATATCTGAAAAATGGACATTATATTTTATCTCACAATTGATTTACTTCATGTTGTAATAAATTTTTGTTGGTATATATGCTAAAGGGCTAGGCATAGGATGCTTGTGAATCTTAGCAAACAAGCAATAAACAAAAAACACCTAATGACTGCATCATTGTCCAGATATAGAGATAAATTAATCTCAACATGCAGTTATTGTAAGAGAAATAAGGGTCCAAGTTATTGAATGTCATATGAAAGAGGTATTGTGTATGGTTCGAACTCGGGAGCCCAGATATTTCCACACTCTTTTGTCGTCCGGCTAAAATTAAACTGCACAACTACTTTTTAAAGTAACTCTGCACGGATAGCATTATGTGTATCTAAAACTAAGGTACTACTGGAGTTAGAAATCTTGTCACACAAAGCAGGGCTGGAGTTACCTCCCTCTACCGTTTTATGTGAAGCCCACAATAAACGTGGGGGCGGGGAGTTTTAAACTTTGCCCTCAAATGTGATCAAATAAATGTGGTGCAGTTGACAAACGTTGAACTTCATACAGTTTGAGAATTTGGCTGGGTTTGCCAAGCTTTGTTTGGAAAAGAAATCTCCACAAAACTGGTTTTGTATCCTGACTTTCATCTTCAAAGTGATGTCCGTGCACTTTTCTCCTGCTATGAGTATTTTTATTCAAATATCTGAAAACTTTGAGATTTATTTAGAGTTTGGCAGAGTGGGACATTTGTCTCAAAAACTGGGCGATTTCGCTTACGCTATATTTAGAGTGTCATTGACATTAAGGCATTGTTAATATGAAGGACGCTACGTCTGCTGGTTTTTGGTAGATGTCCTACATCTACCGAATCCTAAAGATGGTCCTTTGTAAAGTTCACAAAGATTTCAGTGTTCAAAAATACATAGTAAAATCAACGTGTTGATATAATACTGCCTAATTGAATCTGTGTACTATATAATGCTCTGGTGAGGAACAAAGGGATCTCTGATGGAAAGGACGCATACCAATACTAGCAATAATGTTGTATACACTGAGGCCACCGCATGAACTCATATGTTTAATTGTTTCTTTTTGCTTTCACATGTCAGAAACAGGGACCAAGACTCGAGCTGCTGTCTTTATAATGTGATGTAAATGTTAGAAGCGCGCTGGGACCCCCGTCTTTCTGTTCGTGATGCGTGTGATGTGGACAAATCAAAATAAAATTGGTTAAAAAAATACATAATACAATTATTATGGAGGAAAAAACCTTCAACTTCACACACTCTTAATTATTACTGCTGAACAAATATATATGCACATGAGGGGTACACGAGAACATCACTCACATTAAAAAAAGACCACTGATACCAATTTCTGTTGTCCTTATGTAGTTCTGAAGATGTTACATATATGTATGTTGATGACGGAATGTCAAGCTGAAACCAGTACACTGGCCCCAATGTGTTTCTGGTTGGTTTTATGTAGTCAGAGGACATGACCGCCTGTGGTTGTGTGTCAGATGAGAGGTAGGAGACAGAGTGTGAGGATCCAGCCTATGAGCACAGAGGTCTGTGGGCCAAGAGCTGGATCTTTGCTGGGGTATTAACATAATTATTTAAAACTAAAGGCGTAACAAAGTGCTCTCAAATGTTTGAAAGGCTGCATGGATGACGTAGCACAGTATAAAAGTTATCAATAAAGTGTTACAAAACATTTTAAACCTTTCTAGCCAAGAGCGACTAACCACTTTTATTAACTTTTACTATTTTTATGCACTCTTGATATCAATAAAATGAGAGTAAATGAAAACAATTGAAAGAGGCATTCATTCCTAAACTCTGAAAGGGTCCCATAAAATTACATATCTGTGTATGCTGCCTATTTGTGTCTGACGTATTTTCTCTTTGAACTTCACATCAAGTTAGTTTGGATTATGGCTAATCCCCTGGCGGCAGAGCTCAAATGAATCTCAGATACCTGGGTACTTACAATTCGGTCCCCAGTGTTCAGAATGGATATCCTATATTGTTGCACATGCATCATCCATTAACGTCACTGAATAAATTCTCACCGGTTACCCCACACATGCGTTATTTCTGCCTAGATTCACCCCAACGTCCTATTACCGTTACCAGAAGGTCTTAATAGTGACTTATGGGTTTGCATTACTAAACCTGCCACGTAATATTGCTATGTTTCTCTGCTACCCAGACCTTCTTGGCCACCCCAGACTTTCATGACCAAAGTCCCTTTTCAGAGTTTTCTCATTCCTGGTAACACTGCATTCAGATGGTCTTTTGCTTGACCACAATACTTCCTCAACGTCCAGCCAACATCTACATGTGAATGCCCAATGCACTCATCCAAAAAGACTCTTTTATGCGTGTTCACTTCTGTATCAATAATGGCTGGCACACAACCCCTTTTCCACTGCCTACCAGTACCTATTATTATAGTCTTATCAATTGAATATTTACACTAACAGTACAACATGTTATGTAACAGTGCTCGATTCCTGAAAATACATTTAAAAAAATTATGGATGATACTGCATTTTCTTAGGAACCGGACACTATTTCTCCACCTAACACTCTAAAAAAGTGTGCAATTATAAGTAACGTGGAACTTTGGGCGCCAGTCCTGACCAGGGTCCTAAACGCAGCAGTGGACACGGTAATGCCAGCATCCTGGACCACAGCCACGGTTGTCCCCATTTTCAGAAACGGGAACAAGGATAGTCCACAATGTTACCGCCCGATTTCTCTCATTGATGTGTCAGCGAAGGTACTAGGGCTTGTGGTTTTAAGCCGGTTGACTGACTGGGCTGAGGAGCACCAAGTTATAACTGACGTTCAATTTGGCATCAGGCCTGGGAAATCTACCACCGACCAATGCCTTAACCTGTACCTTATCTCGGCCAAATACACAATAGTCAGCCAAGGAATGTTGTATCTGGCATTTATGGATCTGACTGCGGCCTTTGACACAGTCAATTGAGGGAAATTATGGGCAATTATGGGCGGGCTCGGTGTGGACCCGGGGCTCATTAACATTTTAAAATCCTTGTATCTGAATACCATGGCTGTGGTCAGATACAGTCAGTAGGGAAAAATAACAGAACCCTCTATGTGCTCTGGCGGGGTCAGACAGGGTTGGATATGAGCTCCCTTTTTGTTCACACTATATATAAACGGTCTGGACCGTGCACTATGCACTACAGGTAGACACCCCTAGGATAGGTACCCCGGGGATCCCCGTTCTGCTTTATGCAGAGGACGCAGTACTTCTTGCCCACACCCCCAAAGGCCTGCAGCTCTTAATTGATGGTTTTGTGTCATTTATGGAGAATCTGGACTTATCCCCCAATCTTGCAAAATCGTATGTAATGGAAGTGGGGAAAAATCCAGGTAAATCCTATAATTACACAATTGGATCCCATCGTTTAGGAAAGGTACAGTCCTTCTCGTATCTGGGGATTTCATTTGATGGCCGATTAAATTTTAAATATTTATTAGAAGAGAAGTGCCGAGCTATGACTAGATGCACCGGGTCTATAATGAATTTTGCACAAAGGCTAGAACGCTGGTCCCCAGAGCAGATTTTGAGATTATACAGTTCCATGTGCTGTGCTAAAGTGCTATATTGAAGCAAGGTGTGGGGATTCATTGAGGCTAACCAACTACAAATTGAAGAGAATATGTATTTCCGGCGCCTGTTAAAAGTCCCCCAGAGCACGCCAGCTCATATTGTTCATGAAGAATTGGGTGTCTGTTACATCAAGGACAGGATGACAATCAAACCTCTAGTTTGTTGGGTAAAGATTTGGGCAAACGAGGAGGCGGCTTTAAGCAGGCAGGTTATAGAAGACTGTCTTTCCCTCTACCATGGGCTAAAAATTCCCTGGCTCAAATATGTGAAGGAGTCTCTTGAGAAAATTGGATGTGCAGATCTATTTACCAATCCTTCCAAAATGAGTATGCAGGATAAGGACCTGGTCAAGGATCGGTTCTTTAAATGTATCTCAATGCTCCGGGAAGACAGAGAGTTAGCCAAGCTGTCGGTGAGAGAACATCTAGTAGTTAAGTCTGCCCAGGGTATCGAACCATACCTGTCTTTTTTAAGCAGTGCATATGATAGATTTTTAATAACCCGGTTTAGGCTAAATCTTTTGCATCATGTATTAGCAGAGCCGGCAGGGTTCACACCGTCTATAGAGATGAAGGGGCCATGTGGCTGCGACCACAGGTCTCCACAGGACACCCTTCATTTAGTTTTATTATGCCCACTTTACTCATACCCTAGAAGTCTTTTTCTGAAGGGCATTTTAAAGAAAACCAGATTTAAACAAGCGTGGGTGGCCTTGTTATTTTTAAAATTTGCCGCAGATGCTTTTACACTTTTTTGTACCACTAATTTTTTAAGGGCTGCATTTAAACTAAGGAATACAAGGGGTAGCGGAAGCCCATAGATTTCTCGCTACCATTCTTAAAATTGTCTCACAAATGGTTTCCAAGACTGAAGATGAATTAGACTGACAAGGGACAGGTTACATGTGATGTGTACATTTTTACTTATTTATTGAAATTGTTTTATGTAGATTTTAGATTGACGGATGAATTACTTATTCTCTTTATGTTTGCACTTGTAACCTTCTCTGGATAAATTGCTACTTTTATATATAGATATATATGTATATATGTATGTAATACTAGAAATGATAAAATTCTGTCTAACACACAACATCTTTTTATTCAATGATCAAATGTTCAAAAAAGTTCTCGGTACTGCTATGGGGACTTGTTTTGCCCCAAGTTTTGCCAATCTTTTTCTTGGGGTGTGGGAAGAAGAGGTACAGAGTAAAATTACCCAAACTGAGTCAGGAGAAAAAATAATCAAATGGCTTAGGTACATTGACGACCTTTTTATTATATGGAAGGGGGATGAACAATCAGCAATTGCATTTATAAACAACCTAAATGTCAATGATTATAACCTGAAACTTACATATAATATCAGTAAGGTAGCCATAGAATTTCTAGATGTCACGGTGGAAATCCGCCAGAACAAAATCTGCACCAAACTGCACAGAAAAGAAACAGCAGGGAACAGTCTTCTTCATGCCCTGAGCAGCCATCCAGACACTTTAAAATGGAGCATTCCATTTGGAGAACTGCTCAGGGCAAGAAGAAACTGCAGTAGCATGGAAGATTTCTGTATTGAACAAAATACAATGCTTGAGAGATTCAAAGAAAGGGGATATCCCAAGTGGGTGCTAGATAGAGCGGTCGAAAAAGTGAAAAACATCGCGAGGGAAACAACTCTGCTAGAAAAACTTGAGGAAGAGAAAGAAACAACTAACCAACCTAGGGTTATCCTCACATTTAACGCAGAGTCTAAAAATATTGCCAAAATTCTGAATAAAAACTGGAACACATTAAAGACGGAACCCAGTTTGGCCAAAGACTTACCCACACGCCCACTCATCACCTACAGGAAAAGCAGAAATCTGAAAGATATTCTGATGAAAGGGGATATTTCTAAACCCCAAAAAAACACACGACTCAATTTAAAGGGGTTTTTTCCATGTGGCCACTGTAGAGCATGCCGCAGCAGTCACATGCGGAAAAAATACAGTACACCGGTAGGTGAAAGGAATATTGATCAATTCCTTACATGTGGAACTTCATTTGTTATTTATATCCTCGAATGTCCTTGCCACCTAAGATATGTGGGAAGTACCACTCTGGCAGTTAAAAAGAGGGTGTTGGAACATATGCGAGCTATCAAGAACAAAGATCCACATTACCCTGTGGCAAGACACTTTGCGAAGTACCATCTATCCAACAACTCACTGCTATCCTTCTTCGCTATAGAACAGATAGAGTACAACAGAAGGGGTGGTAATAGAGAATTACAACTCAGACAGAGGGAGTCTTGGCATATCATTAACTTACAAAGCAAAAACCCAGGAGGATTGAATCAAGATGAGGAACTTAGTGTGCATTTACGAGAATAAGATTCATTGGATGCTGTGCTCTGTATATCTTTTTTGATCTGTATATCTGTGTACTAAGAGGTATTTGAGCATAATTTTAATTGAATAAGTGTATCTAATATATTTGTAATTTGTTTTATTTTAGGAAGAAAGGAAGGGGACGACTCCGGAAGGGAATCGCAACTCACCCCTACCCTTTTCTTCCAGAAGAATATTGAATCACTTGACAGATAAGAGAACCTTCATATTCCTAATGATATGTCTTAGTTCTTTGCTGTAGTGTATAGATTATATAAGGGAAAGGTAGCACAGAATTTTAATTTGTGGAATTGGGTGTGGATCTTTTTGGGTGGAGCAGGGATAGAGTAGGTCACGTTGCGTGAGGAAACTGTTTGATTATCGGACTATAATAATGATACTGTATCAGAAACTTATAAAGTTTATACGTACCACTATGCACACAAGAATTTTACCTCAGGTACATGACTTATAGAAGCACTATGCTTCACGAAGAGTGAGGAAATTACATACAAGTTACAGCTCTAGACGGAATAGAGGAGAATTTTTCTTTTTAGCTGTTATATAAAGAAAGCATGTATAACAAATGTTTACAACTATGAATTCACAATTTGAAATCAGCTCATTAAGCTGTATGATTGATTTACATTGTGTGCATATATTGAATACAGCACTAGACTGTATACAGAATATTTCGTTTTTTAGGTACGTTGTACAAATGATATTAACATGTATAACAAGAGGAAACAACTGTTTGAAACTATGATTACAATAGTTCAAAAACTAGAAATTACATGTATTAGACCATATAGAGCACTAGACTGTAGATATCTTTCATGTATACTTTTGACTAGCTCAAAATGGCCGCCACAGTAACACACTTGATTGATAATAGTTCTCTATGTTGTCCGTTTTCTACTGTGTTTCCCTGAGAGTATATACGTGTATTCATCCCACGACTCCGTGTGTGATCAAGCCTGCTGTGTCAGGCGAAACGCGTTACCTAATAAATTAGATCTGGTGAAATAAAGCCCGGTTGTGGTCGTTATATTTGCTATAATTGATAATGTATATATGTGTATATATATATATATATATATATATATATATATATATATTACCTACTGGCGGTCGCCAGTAGGTAGTTATAGTTAGGACCACGTTTCCATAGGAAAACCTCAACATTCTATTTTGAATAACTTTGGCGCCGGTCGACGAATCCTCGCGAATTTCTCAAAATAGGTGGGGCGCTACGCTCCGCTCCTACCCTGAAAGTCTCGGGGGGATTCGTCAAGCGGGGGCTGAGATAAAAGGGGGGTCCCAAAACGCGTTTTTCCCATGCATTTTTCCATAGGACCTTTAGAACGAGCTACAGCCCGAACGGCTGAACAGAATTACTAGAAATTTGGCAGAGAGGTAGTCCCTAGGTCAAGGAAGTGCCTTTTGTAGGTTTGGTGTAAATCTGTTCAGTAGATTCTGAGAAAATAGCCTTTAAATCAATATATATATCTGAGCCAGCTTACGGTACGCTTACCGTACGCTTACGGTAAGCGTACGGTGGCGTGCGCGAGCGCGATTCTGATTGGCTCTTAGATCTTAGTAAACATTCGAATCGGCCGAAACCAGGAAGCGGCGGCCGCCATTTTGTGTATTTCACTCTGAAAAAAAAGAGTGAAAACAAGGAAAGGGGGCAATGAGGAGAGTTACAGACCCCCTTACATTTGTGAGGGGGTCAAAGAAGGACAGAAAAGTACAAAAAAAACATTTATTGATTTTTAAAAAAATCACGGGGTACGCGTACGGTAAGCTTACGGTAAGCGTACGGTAAAAAAAAAAAAAAAAAAATAAATGAAAATCAGATTTAAGAGTTTAGAAATTAGGGAGCTCTAAAAAGAGCTGTTGTGTTTATGGAGTCATTTTTTTAGTGGTACCTACAAGTAAGTACCGATGCAGAGTCTAAGGTTCAAGAGGAAGACTCTGTTCCCTTCATCATTGAAGTGCACACCATCTCCTCTATAAATGTCTTGCATGTCGTAACGCAAGTTGTTGTGGTAAATGGCACCCATACCATAGTCACGGAGGAAAGCAGAAACAGATTTGTTGACGTGCTTTCTTGCTTTGTCAATCTGTGGACAGAAATGATTGGACCAGTTCCATTTTTGCCTTTGGCATATGTTGGAAAACACAAAGGCAGTTTTAGGGAAAAGTGTAAACAGTTGTGCAAAGGTGTCCTTCATAAGCATTTCCAGACCTACCCCAGTCAAAGTGCCTAGGTCATTGCCACCACAGTGCACTATTATGAGGTCAGGGTGTTGGATTTGCATGAAGGATTTCACCAATGGCATCAATTGGTGCCACTTTAACCCTCTCTGACCAATCCATTTAATGTCTACATTTGGCAAAGCAAGGTCTCTCACCATATCTGTTTTCTCTGCAAACTTTTCACTCCAGAAGACATAGCTGTGCCCTACAATCCACACTGTGAACATCTTCAAAGGAGAACTGGATGCACTCAGGAGGTGTCTTTCAGTAGAATGGCAATATGAAAAGAAAGACAGTTTGGAAATGGAGGCATACATATTTTTTACAAAACAAAAAGAACTGATTGGCTGTTTCATACCATTCTAGAAAAAAAACTAGGCTGTATGTGAAAATTAATAGAAGCATGTTTTGTATTGGTACAAAAAAATGTGTAACCAAAGAACAGTACTATGGATTTGCAGTTAGGATTGAAAAGTCAAGCACTCTTGCTCTGTGGAATTGAAACATTGTGTGTCGAACTTCTGACCTAACTGCACACAGCAGTGTTCCATGAGCTGTTGCTATGGTAGCAGGCAGAAGTCAAGTTGGGGGAAGGGTACTAGGCAGAAGTCAAGTTGGGGGCAGGGTACTTTTGGAAAAGGGTTGGTTTTCAACCAATAGAAATGTGTCATTACATTTGAAAAAAAGGGGGAAGCACTGAGATTTGAAACTTACATGTATATGTGTGGAAAAATAGAGGGAAAGTTTGCCATTATCTGGTTCTGCTGAGAGGAGAGAGGTGAACACAACAGAGATCCTGGCTCTGATAATCTGCTGTTTGAGTGACACATTTCTTTCACAACTAACTAATTTTAAAGGTGAGTTTACAGTTTGAGAGGGGATGTATGTGGTAACTTAAGAAATGAATAATAGAAATGGGAATTGTTTTTGTTGTAGTTACACATGGTGGATTCATAATGTGTCAGTCTGTAAAAGAGATTTTCACTTGGCCCGAAAAAAAAAGAGCAGTAAGTGTGCTTTCAAATTGGCAAAGAAATTTCGTTTTGGGACTAATGTGAAAACATGACTCTGTGTGCATAGAAGAATTATAGGCAGAAATTTATTGCGTCTTGCTCTGGTGATTTCACAGTTGCAGTAGATGGAAAAGAGGAGCGAATTTTTGGGGGAAGAAGCAGAGGCTTAGCACACACCCATGTGCTTGCCATGTATAGTCATGCACAGTAATTAGAAGCGAGTGGGGTTTTCAGGTTTAAGTCTGTAATGCAAATACATTCAGCATCACTAAGGCTGGTTGCCCCTGCTGGAGTGTAGGCAGTCACAGAGAATACACACGGTGGTGGTCTGAAAAAAAAACAGCTTGGACATGTGCATTTAAATAAATTTAAAAAAAAGGTTTCAGAATGTGTCAGTCTGTAAAAGTGATTTCAAAGTGTAAAAAGAGATTTTCACTTGGCCCAAAAAAAAAAGAGCAGTAAGTGTGCTTTCAAATTGGCAAAGAAATTTCGTTTTGGCACTAATGTGAAAACATGACTCTGTGTGCATAGAAGAATTATAGGCAGAAATTTATTGCGTCTTGCTCTGGTGATTTCACAGTTGCAGTAGATGGAAAAGAGGAGCGAATTTTTGGGGGAAGAAGCAGAGGCTTAGCACACACCCATGTGCTTGCCATGTATAGTCATGCACAGTAATTAGAAGCGAGTGGGGTTTTCAGGTTTAAGTCTGTAATGCAAATACATTCAGCATCACTAAGGCTGGTTGCCCCTGCTGGAGTGTAGGCAGTCACAGAGAATACACACGGTGGTGGTCTGAAAAAAAAACAGCTTGGACATGTGCATTTAAATAAATTTAAAAAAAAGGTTTCAGAATGTGTCAGTCTGTAAAAGTGATTTCAAAGTGTAAAAAGAGATTTTCACTTGGCCCAAAAAAAAAAGAGCAGTAAGTGTGCTTTCAAATTGGCAAAGAAATTTCGTTTTGGCACTAATGTGAAAACATGACTCTGTGTGCATAGAAGAATTATAGGCAGAAATTTATTGCGTCTTGCTCTGGTGATTTCACAGTTGCAGTAGATGGAAAAGAGGAGCGAATTTTTGGGGGAAGAAGCAGAGGCTTAGCACACACCCATGTGCTTGCCATGTATAGTCATGCACAGTAATTAGAAGCGAGTGGGGTTTTCAGGTTTAAGTCTGTAATGCAAATACATTCAGCATCACTAAGGCTGGTTGCCCCTGCTGGAGTGTAGGCAGTCACAGAGAATACACACGGTGGTGGTCTGAAAAAAAAACAGCTTGGACATGTGCATTTAAATAAATTTAAAAAAAAGGTTTCAGAATGTGTCAGTCTGTAAAAGTGATTTCAAAGTGTAAAAAGAGATTTTCACTTGGCCCCAAAAAAAAAGAGCAGTAAGTGTGCTTTCAAATTGGCAAAGAAATTTCGTTTTGGCACTAATGTGAAAACATGACTCTGTGTGCATAGAAGAATTATAGGCAGAAATTTATTGCGTCTTGCTCTGGTGATTTCACAGTTGCAGTAGATGGAAAAGAGGAGCGAATTTTTGGGGGAAGAAGCAGAGGCTTAGCACACACCCATGTGCTTGCCATGTATAGTCATGCACAGTAATTAGAAGCGAGTGGGGTTTTCAGGTTTAAGTCTGTAATGCAAATACATTCAGCATCACTAAGGCTGGTTGCCCCTGCTGGAGTGTAGGCAGTCACAGAGAATACACACGGTGGTGGTCTGAAAAAAAAACAGCTTGGACATGTGCATTTAAATAAATTTAAAAAAAGGTTTCAGAATGTGTCAGTCTGTAAAAGTGATTTCAAAGTGTAAAAAGAGATTTTCACTTGGCCCAAAAAAAAAAGAGCAGTAAGTGTGCTTTCAAATTGGCAAAGAAATTTCGTTTTGGCACTAATGTGAAAACATGACTCTGTGTGCATAGAAGAATTATAGGCAGAAATTTATTGCGTCTTGCTCTGGTGATTTCACAGTTGCAGTAGATGGAAAAGAGGAGCGAATTTTTGGGGGAAGAAGCAGAGGCTTAGCACACACCCATGTGCTTGCCATGTATAGTCATGCACAGTAATTAGAAGCGAGTGGGGTTTTCAGGTTTAAGTCTGTAATGCAAATACATTCAGCATCACTAAGGCTGGTTGCCCCTGCTGGAGTGTAGGCAGTCACAGAGAATACACACGGTGGTGGTCTGAAAAAAAAACAGCTTGGACATGTGCATTTAAATAAATTTAAAAAAAAGGTTTCAGAATGTGTCAGTCTGTAAAAGTGATTTCAAAGTGTAAAAAGAGATTTTCACTTGGCCCAAAAAAAAAAGAGCAGTAAGTGTGCTTTCAAATTGGCAAAGAAATTTCGTTTTGGCACTAATGTGAAAACATGACTCTGTGTGCATAGAAGAATTATAGGCAGAAATTTATTGCGTCTTGCTCTGGTGATTTCACAGTTGCAGTAGATGGAAAAGAGGAGCGAATTTTTGGGGGAAGAAGCAGAGGCTTAGCACACACCCATGTGCTTGCCATGTATAGTCATGCACAGTAATTAGAAGCGAGTGGGGTTTTCAGGTTTAAGTCTGTAATGCAAATACATTCAGCATCACTAAGGCTGGTTGCCCCTGCTGGAGTGTAGGCAGTCACAGAGAATACACACGGTGGTGGTCTGAAAAAAAAAAAACAGCTTGGACATGTGCATTTAAATAAATTTAAAAAAAAGGTTTCAGAATGTGTCAGTCTGTAAAAGTGATTTCAAAGTGTAAAAAGAGATTTTCACTTGGCCCGAAAAAAAAAGAGCAGTAAGTGTGCTTTCAAATTGGCAAAGAAATTTCGTTTTGGCACTAATGTGAAAACATGACTCTGTGTGCATAGAAGAATTATAGGCAGAAATTTATTGCGTCTTGCTCTGGTGATTTCACAGTTGCAGTAGATGGAAAAGAGGAGCGAATTTTTGGGGGAAGAAGCAGAGGCTTAGCACACACCCATGTGCTTGCCATGTATAGTCATGCACAGTAATTAGAAGCGAGTGGGGTTTTCAGGTTTAAGTCTGTAATGCAAATACATTCAGCATCACTAAGGCTGGTTGCCCCTGCTGGAGTGTAGGCAGTCACAGAGAATACACACGGTGGTGGTCTGAAAAAAAAACAGCTTGGACATGTGCATTTAAATAAATTTAAAAAAAAGGTTTCAGAATGTGTCAGTCTGTAAAAGTGATTTCAAAGTGTAAAAAGAGATTTTCACTTGGCCCAAAAAAAAAAGAGCAGTAAGTGTGCTTTCAAATTGGCAAAGAAATTTCGTTTTGGCACTAATGTGAAAACATGACTCTGTGTGCATAGAAGAATTATAGGCAGAAATTTATTGCGTCTTGCTCTGGTGATTTCACAGTTGCAGTAGATGGAAAAGAGGAGCGAATTTTTGGGGGAAGAAGCAGAGGCTTAGCACACACCCATGTGCTTGCCATGTATAGTCATGCACAGTAATTAGAAGCGAGTGGGGTTTTCAGGTTTAAGTCTGTAATGCAAATACATTCAGCATCACTAAGGCTGGTTGCCCCTGCTGGAGTGTAGGCAGTCACAGAGAATACACACGGTGGTGGTCTGAAAAAAAAAAAACAGCTTGGACATGTGCATTTAAATAAATTTAAAAAAAAGGTTTCAGAATGTGTCAGTCTGTAAAAGTGATTTCAAAGTGTAAAAAGAGATTTTCACTTGGCCCGAAAAAAAAAGAGCAGTAAGTGTGCTTTCAAATTGGCAAAGAAATTTCGTTTTGGCACTAATGTGAAAACATGACTCTGTGTGCATAGAAGAATTATAGGCAGAAATTTATTGCGTCTTGCTCTGGTGATTTCACAGTTGCAGTAGATGGAAAAGAGGAGCGAATTTTTGGGGGAAGAAGCAGAGGCTTAGCACACACCCATGTGCTTGCCATGTATAGTCATGCACAGTAATTAGAAGCGAGTGGGGTTTTCAGGTTTAAGTCTGTAATGCAAATACATTCAGCATCACTAAGGCTGGTTGCCCCTGCTGGAGTGTAGGCAGTCACAGAGAATACACACGGTGGTGGTCTGAAAAAAAAAAAACAGCTTGGACATGTGCATTTAAATAAATTTAAAAAAAAGGTTTCAGAATGTGTCAGTCTGTAAAAGTGATTTCAAAGTGTAAAAAGAGATTTTCACTTGGCCCGAAAAAAAAAGAGCAGTAAGTGTGCTTTCAAATTGGCAAAGAAATTTCGTTTTGGCACTAATGTGAAAACATGACTCTGTGTGCATAGAAGAATTATAGGCAGAAATTTATTGCGTCTTGCTCTGGTGATTTCACAGTTGCAGTAGATGGAAAAGAGGAGCGAATTTTTGGGGGAAGAAGCAGAGGCTTAGCACACACCCATGTGCTTGCAATGTATAGTCATGCACAGTAATTAGAAGCGAGTGGGGTTTTCAGGTTTAAGTCTGTAATGCAAATACATTCAGCATCACTAAGGCTGGTTGCCCCTGCTGGAGTGTAGGCAGTCACAGAGAATACACACGGTGGTGGTCTGAAAAAAAAAAAACAGCTTGGACATGTGCATTTAAATAAATTTAAAAAAAAGGTTTCAGAATGTGTCAGTCTGTAAAAGTGATTTCAAAGTGTAAAAAGAGATTTTCACTTGGCCCAAAAAAAAAAGAGCAGTAAGTGTGCTTTCAAATTGGCAAAGAAATTTCGTTTTGGCACTAATGTGAAAACATGACTCTGTGTGCATAGAAGAATTATAGGCAGAAATTTATTGCGTCTTGCTCTGGTGATTTCACAGTTGCAGTAGATGGAAAAGAGGAGCGAATTTTTGGGGGAAGAAGCAGAGGCTTAGCACACACCCATGTGCTTGCCATGTATAGTCATGCACAGTAATTAGAAGCGAGTGGGGTTTTCAGGTTTAAGTCTGTAATGCAAATACATTCAGCATCACTAAGGCTGGTTGCCCCTGCTGGAGTGTAGGCAGTCACAGAGAATACACACGGTGGTGGAATGAAAAAAAAAAAAAGCTTGGACATGTGCATTTAAATAAATTTAAAAAAAAGAGCAGTTTGTGTGCATTCAAAATGGCAAAGAAATTTCGTTTTGTGACTATTGTGAAAAGAAATGTAGTAATATATTTAAATACAATAAAGGATTTTTTTTTTAGTTTTTTTCAGGTATTGCTGAAGAACAGTGAACAAAATTTAAGATGCCTACAAAATCTCGAGTTCAAAAAACGCTAAAAAAAAAACTATATTTGAGGACAACTGGAGGACCAAAGTTAGTAGAAGATGCTGATGTTGGGAAAAAGAAAAAATCTTCTGGTAAGCAAAAAAAACAATTCCTAAACAAAATATTGAAAACAAACAAAAATGTACAAAATGTCTGTTCTCGGAAAAATGTAACAAAACCTAAAGAACAGCAAAAAATTGAGGATTTAGTTAATGCAAATATACCTTCTGCAATTGAAAAGTTTAACATAAACAGAAAAACAGCATTTAAAGAGATACGTAGAAAAATGTTTCAGAGAAGAGTTATGTCCAATTTGATAAAGGATATAAAGAAATATAAGCAAAAGGCTAAATATTATAAGAGAAAAAAAGAAATTGAAGCCATTGCAGCAAAAGCATTAGAATTAAAAAGGAAACTATTCATATTAATTTTGAATAGGATGCGTACATTAGATAAAATGGTTAATGTACTGAAATCACAAAGCAAAAGCAAAAGAGTAGTGAACAGAACAAACTTTTGTAAAGTGTTTTTAGGAAAGTGGATGCATAGTTCAAGTAGTGAACCTTTTTTTAATGAAGAAAGCTATTTTCAAAGTAATAGTTTGCTGCATGCAGTTGACACCAGAGGTCGTTCATACGAAGTAAAAAATGGTTGCATAATGGAGAAGGAGATAATGGTTCCAAGAGATGAGGTACAAGTGATGGCAGATGAGGCAATGGGGAGACGTCCTAAAGCCCCAGTGTACACTTGGAATTGTAGTAGTATTTGCACTGTGCGTCAGGAATCTATTGACAGATTTCGAGAGTTTCTAAGAGAATATAGTAAAAAAAGTGTAAAACAAAAGATTAAGGTGCTTCAAAGTCTGGATCCATGCAGAGTGAGAGAGAATACTGGTTTGCAGGGTCATTCTCTTGCTTGTCTATCTAGAAAAGTGTGCAATAGTGTTTTCCATCATTTTAGGATGCTGGCTGTTCATCATACTGAAATGAGAAAGTTTGTGAGACGGTTGTATTTTGCCAAAAGTCCAGCAATAAAGTTAAATGAATTGAATAGGGCTCTGTTCCGAGGAACGGTATCAGATGTAGAGAAGGTTGTTGATGAAATTCAGTTTTGTTACTTTGGTCCTGAACAAAACAGTGCAGAGAAGGACACAGTAAATGAGGCAGAAGTGGAAGAGAATGTAGAACCCTCTGTAAGTAACACATTTAATGATCACATAACAAAATTTGCAATAGTCTCTAATGAAAGACCAAATGTTACTTGTATTTGTTGCCGCAGAACTCATTATAGAAAACAAACTAGGAATGTTGATCTCTACAGAAAGAGTGAAAATGAAGATAATTATAAGTGGATGGATTTTGCCACATATATATTTCTTGAAAATTGTTTTGAATTGGGTGAAGATCAGCGTATTTGTAAATACTGCTACAACAAGTTAGAGGAAAATAGAATGCCGACCAGAGCTGTACATAATAATTTAGAATTGGATGCTATTCCTGCTGAACTTTCTGAATTAAATACATATGAGTCTATACTCATTCAATGTGTTCATCCGTTCCAGACCATAGTACGTATGGAGCCCAAAACTGGTAAATTACCTCCTTCAGATTTACTGAGAGGTTTAAAAGGTAGAGTGGTGTATTTGCCCTTGGATTTGAAAAAAAATATGGAAACTATTGATGCAGATACTTTGGAAACTGAACCATTAATTATTCTGGTTAATGGTGTCCCTACAAAGAATAAGAAGATTTGGCAGGAGCTGGTAGATGTGCGGAAAGTACAAAGAGCAAATTTGTATTTGAAAAAAAATAACAAATGGTATGAATCAATTTATATAGAAGAAGAAGAAGAAGAAGAAGATTTACAAGGAGACACAGAAACACCAACTGGACAAATTGAAAAAGTGGACAAGTCAAAGGAAGAAGAAATTTATGAACATTTTAGCATACATCCTCTCCATTCGAAAGAAGTTATGGGAGACAATATTGATCTCTTTCAGATGAAGAAAGCAAAAGGAAATCCCGTGAGTGTATGGGAGGAGAGCTTGGAAGCTCGATGTTTTCCCCAGCTGTTTCCTAAAGGAAAAGGAGGACGATACGATGAACGTCCGGAACAGATTCCAGCTTCTGAGTATCGGACTACAAGACTATATGCTGAAGATCCCAGATTTCGACAAAGTATCCCTTATTTGTTCCATCTTTTATTTGAAAGCGACTTGTCTGCACTGTCTTATGCAGTAAATCACATTTTAAAAAGTGGAGTACATTTACAAAATGTGTCTGCTAAGGATTTTATGGTGAAAGTGCAGCACCGAGATGATCATTTGGAAACACAACTGATCAATCTGATGGCTTGTCAGCGTGGGACAAATGAATATTGGTACCGACGCCATGGTGAACTAAAATGCATGTTACGCAATTTAGGAACACCAACATGGTTCCTTACCCTAAGCTGCGCCGAGTACGCTTGGGATGATTTACTGGATTTTCTACGAGAGGCCAATTCAAACATTGAAAACATCGAATACAAGACAGCAGGAGAACTGTGCTCATTGGATCCGGTTAATGTTTGCAGATATTTCAATCATAGATTTGAGGCTATGATGTCCTTCATCTGCAATAAAAAAAATCCACCCCTTGGAGAAGTAGTGGATTTCTTTTGGAGAAAAGAGTACCAGGCAAGAGGTGCTCCTCATATTCATATGCTGCTGTGGATCAAGGATGCCCCAAAGTTTGGAACAGATACTGATGAAGCAGTGTTATCTTACATTGAAGAATATGCAACATGTGCTATACCTAAAAGCACAGAAGAGAACAAGTTAAAGGAGCAAGTTCTACGTTTCCAAAGTCATCGGTGTGGAAAATACTGTCGACGGAAATACAAGAGCAAAGAAAAATACTACACTAAATGTCGATTTGGATTTCCTAGACCTGTTCTTACAAATGGAAGAGTCAACAGTTTTATGTCATCTGTGAGACATACTATCACAAGAAAATCACCTAAGAATACCTACAACCTTAAAAGAAAAGAAGAATCAAAAAATATAAATGACTACAACCCAGTCATTTCATCCATGTGGAACGCTAACATGGATATACAGTATGTTGCTGACAATTCCATTGCTGTTGCTCGATATGTAACGTCTTACATTACGAAATCAGAAAAAACAGAATTGAAGGAAATGTGGGAAGAGATTTCTCACGAGAAGACTGTCAGTAAGAAGCTGTACAGTTTCAGTTTGAAGATGTTATCGCATCGAGAAATTGGATCCTACGAATGTTCAGATAGGTTATCTTCTGCAAGTCTCTACTCGAAGTCAAGAAGAATAATTTGGGCAAGTTTAGGCCTTGCAGCAATGAGAAATCGGGTACTGAAATCTGTTGGAGAAATTGAATATTTGGCTGAGAATGACCCAGAAAGTACAGACATATTGAAAACAAACATGTTGGACACATATTATCCCAAGAGAAGTCATCATCTGGAGAACATGTGTCTCTATGAAGTGCTGCAGAACTACATTTATTCACGGAAAGCTGCAGAAGACATCAACAGTGGAAAATATAAAGTTGTTGGTGAAGAAGGATGTTTGGTGAAGCAAACCAAAGGAAGTTTGATAAATCACCGGAAGCTGAGTTGCGACACTACCGACAAGAAAGAATTTTACTACTTGGCTCTTTTACAGTTGTTTAAACCATGGCGTACAGAGGATGAACTACTGGGAGAATTCCAGAGCTATGAAGATTCTTTTAATGCTTGCAAAGACAACATACAATGCAGTACATTCTCAACTTATCTGCAAATGTTAAATGAAGAAATTGAACAGGAAACTACAATTGCAGCAGAAATAGCTAGAGACAGTTCTCAGGACAGCCAAAGTTCAGGAACATACAGTCAAGATCCCCTAGGACAACCAATCGTTGAAAATGAAGCATCAATAGCCATGAATGAAGTGGAAACGGCTATGAATCAAGCTCAAGAAGAATTTATAGACTTAGAAAATTTGGAAAGACAACTGAATCAAGAGCAGCAACAAATTTATGAAGAGATCAAAAACAAAATTGATCACGGATTTCTACATATCAAAAAAGAGTGCTCATGCACATCATTTCATCCAATCAGGATGTATGTAAGCGGACAAGCTGGCACTGGAAAAAGTTTCCTAATTAAAGTCATCAGAAGCTACCTAAAGCAAAAAACGGATTCTACTTTGTCTTGTGTGGTTACTGCTCCAACTGGGTTAGCAGCATATAACATAAAAGGAATCACCTTACATCGTTTGCTAATGTTACCAGTGGAGCATGAGAACAAAATACAATTCAACAAGCTAACTGGAGAAGCATCCTTGGAAGTGTCAAGAGTATTGAAGAAGATGCAAGTTCTCATTATTGATGAGGTGAGCATGGTATCAAACTTAATGCTTGCCTTTGTGCATTTAAGAATGCAGCAAATTTTGAAGACAGACTATGACGTGTTATTTGGTGGAAAACACGTCATAGTTTTTGGGGATCTTTTGCAACTTACTCCAGTTAAAGGACAACCAGTGTTTAATACTGTGACACATGAAGACACGAAGAAGTCATTGGGAAGCATTGGAAATACAAATATTTGGTCCTTCTTTGAGTACAAGGAACTTACAACTAATATGAGGCAAGCAAACGATGAAGAATATGGAAGTATTCTGAAAGATATCAGAATTGGACTACTCACAGAAGTTGGCAAAAAAGCATTACAGAGTCGGCTGTTACATAACTTATTTCCAAAGGAAGAAATAGTTGCAGAGAAAATATACAAGAATATTGCAGAAAACAAAAGTGTCATCTGCTTAATGCCAACTCTACGTGAATGCTCAATATTTAATGAGGAGCTTTTGAAATTGGAAAATGAAGACATCAGGAAATTGGAAGCAGTGGACAAAATTGAGGATGGAAGAATTACTGTCACAGTAACAGGCAAACTGAAAAATAAATTGGACTCACTAGAGAAGAATATCTCCAAAACAGCAGGATTAGAAAAAAATCTATATGTTTGCATGAACTGTAGAGTGTTTTTAAGGAGAAATTTGGATGTTGAAAAAGGCTTAGTGAATGGAGCGATGGGAAGAGTTGTGGGTTTTATTAATTATCAGAAAAAAGATGGAATTGAATGTTTAAAAATAAAATTTGATCAGATAGAGGAAGTTAAAGACATTTGTCGTTGTTCAGTTCGTTTCATGCTTGTGAAAGACTTATATGTACGTAGGAAGCAGTTTCCGTTTTCACTAGCATATGCTGTAACTATCCACAAGTCTCAAGGATTGACTGTAGATTGTGCATTTGTGAACATTGGTTCAACTGTGTTCAAAGAAGGTATGGCATATGTAGCTTTGTCACGAGTCAAAACATTATCAGGTTTATTCATGATTGACTTTGATGATTCAAAAGTTAGTGCTGATACAAACTGTGTAAAGGAGTATAATAGATTAAGAAGAAGCTATGCTCCTCATTTAGGTCAGTATCCTGTGTTGGAGAAACGTGTAGTTTCTCGTAAAAGGAGAAATGAGAATATCTGTAATGAAGATGTAGAGAAGAGGAAAAAAAAGAGGAGTGATGTAATTGCAAGCAAAAAGAATAAGGAAAATGAAGAACAGGTTGTAGGATGTCATTTTGAAAATAGCTCTGGTGTCAACTGCTACGCTAATGTAGTGCTGAATGTTGCATTTTATCTGGAAAGTTTGCAAGAGCAGATAATAGTAAATCAGGGAAAAAGATTCTGTTCAGAGCTCAGTCTCCTTTTTCAAAAGCTGAGTAAAGATAAAACTCAAATAGAAAGTGCTACTGACATTAGAAAACTTTTAGATGTATGTTCAGGACGAACACAGTTTTCTCAAAATGAACAGCAAGATGCACACGAATTTTTGATGTATTTTCTTCAGGTAGTGGAAGAAGAAGGAGTTCCCATTGACATTTTTTTTGGTCTCTCTTATAAATGGGAACATAGTTGTGAAAATTGTTATAATATATGTGGCTCTATTGTTGATAATGAAAGGTTTATTTATTTGACATTGCCAGAGAGTAAAACAGTCACTTTTGCAAAATTAGTTAAAGATGCTAATCATAGCATGAAATGTGGTGAGTGTAATTCTGACATGTTTTCAATATTAATTTTAAGGGAATACGGACAGTATGTAATTTTAATGATGCAACGATGTAGAGCTGATGGTTCAAAATTGGATACTTTAATAAAGAAGTTTACAGGACAGCAATTATCAATTTCAGGAAAAACTTTTGTAACTGTTGCAATAATTTTCCATGATGGACCTACTGTTACTTCTGGACATTACACAGTTTATCTTAAATGTGAAAAAGGCTGGACACTGTGTAATGATTCCCAATTGATTTTCAAACAACGTTTGCCTTTTGATTTAGCAAATTCCTATCTAATCTTTCTGAAACCTAAATTTTAGAGAGACTTGGCAAGATCTGGACAAAATAATTTTACCATTTTACTGGATTACCATTGCAATTTTGTAGAAAAAATATTTTTTAAAATTATCATTTGGCCTAAAGGAAAGATAACCAATTGTAATGTGGACTTTTTAAATTTTTAATGCAATTTTGAAAAACCAATAATTTAGAGATAATCGGTAACTTCTGCACAT
Organism: Triturus cristatus; assembly: GCF_964204655.1. Lineage (NCBI taxonomy): Eukaryota > Metazoa > Chordata > Amphibia > Caudata > Salamandridae > Triturus > Triturus cristatus. The sequence continues at coordinate 1,268,808,754 of NC_140585.1, read as the reverse complement.
TTTAAATTTTGGAATGCTATTGGACTGCCATTGGAAATTTTTACAAAAATGATTTAAAAAATTACTATTTGGCCATGTGGAAAAGTAAGCAATTCTATTGTGGACTAAATAAATTATTCAAAAAATTTTCGTGAACCAAAATGTTACAGAGAATCGGTGAGATCTGGACAGATTAAACTTTAGAATTTTAATGGTTTTCCCTTGGAAATTTATTCCAGAGAAAAAAAAAAAATACTATTTGGCCTAAAGGAAATAAAATCAGATGTATTTTGGAGTTATTTGAGATATAATATTGTGATTATACTCCTGAAACAAAAATATCAGACGGTATTTTAAAGAAAAAAGTATTGTTTTTAGATGATATTTTTTTAGAATAATATGCATTTCTGTAATGATAAGTTTAAGTGAGAAGAGATTCTGGGCTTTTTTAATACAATCTTTGAGATTGTTATTTTTTTTTGCCCGCTGTAAAATGATGAATGCAATTGCTTTCACAATTTATAGTGAAATGCAATATATTCTGAAAACAGCAAAAATAAGGCAAAAATATTTTTTGGTAAAAAATGTAAATATGTGTACTGTATTATAAAATGGTTTAAAAATATTAATACTTTTTTCTTTTTTTTCAGATCGATATAGAAAATTTTCGTAAACTACAACCATTTTAAAAACTATTTTTTAAAAAAACAAATGAATAAATATTTTTTTGAGTGAGTATGGTAAGTCAATAGTAATAATTGTAGTCTCTCAAGGACCTTGTAATGTGATAAATGATTTTTAGTGTTTTTTTTAAAAAATAAAAAAAAAGGTACGCTTACCGTACGCGTACGGTAAAAAAAAAAAAAAAAAAGTTTTTAAAAAAAAATGTAAAAAAAAGATGAAAGATAAGGTTGGCTCTTAAAAGAACCGTTGTGTTCATGCAGGGACAGAGGAAAGGAACCATGGGAAAATCATACAAAGCTACAAATGTGCTGATCTATTTTGTTATTCACTAGGGAAACACTGGTCTCCCTATAACAAATTAGAGCTTTACAAAATGTGCAATGAATATCAACCTTCCGAAATCGAGGGTTCATTTCCAGAGGGCCAGCAAAAGGAGATTCTCCCCCCACAGATGAAGGGCTCACCTGAGCTGCAGAAGAAGGAGTAAGCTCTGCAGGTGATGGTCCAGGCTGAGCTGCTGTGGATGTACTGGCTCGTCTTTCTGAAGAGTTACCTCCAAAAAGATGAGCATGTGTCCTTTTGTGTACATCCTTGAGGTGCCTCATCATGGTGTGATTCCCAAAGGAATACTTCCTGTCAGGATTACCTCTAGAAAGTACACGCTGACACAGCTTGCAAGTAACTAAGGGTGCATTCACCTTTTGCTGGCCTTCTGGAAAAGTAAAATAATCCCAAACATAAGAAGGTTTTACTTTCCTCGCTCTCTGCCTCAAGACAGTGCTGCTGGTGCTAGCCTCACTCTCAGAAGAGCTCTGCTGTTCTGCCATCGTATCCCAAAGACAAACCAGCTCCTTCTCCCAAGGGATCACAAGCAGAAATGAGGGGAATGGGTGTGGTGTAGGAGAGTTCTAGAACTGAAAGTAGTTTCAACCAATCAAAAGTTGTGTTTCATGATCACATGACCTACCGTACGCTTACGGTACGCTTACGGTACGCTTACGGCAAAAAGTACGCGTGCGCGTAAAAAAGACACGCGCTTGCGCGCATGCGCATAACAGTCACTCCCCGGCACTTCCGCGTAACGTGCGCGTGTTGCGTAAGCGCGCACGCGTCCCACGCGCAGTACGCGCGGCTACGCAAAGTACGTAACTATACGCAAGCAGCGTAGATAGATTACGGACGTTGCGTAAACTGTACGCTTACCGTGAGCTTACGGTACGCGTACTATAAAAAAAAAAAAAAAAAAAAAAAAAAAAAAATCTGGAAATAAATTTTACTTGTTTATTTTAAAAAATTTATATAAAATAAATATTTAATGATTTTAAAAAATTAAGCATAGTCTTTATAAAAGGTAAGAAAATTAAATTAAAAATATGTTTGAAAAAAATGAAGAAAAAAAAAAAAAATAGCATTTAAAAAACCTTGCAAATTCACTGAAAAAAACATGGGTTTCACACACGTTATAGTTAGGAATTAGCATTTAAAAAACCTTAGAAATTCACTGAAAAAACCATAGGTTTCACACACGTTATAGTTAGGAATTAGCATTTAAAAAACCTTAGAAATTCAGTGAAAAAACCATAGGTTTCACACACGTTATAGTTAGGAATTAGCATTTAAAAAACCTTAGAAATTCAGTGAAAAAACCATAGGTTTCACACATGTTATAGTTAGCTGGACATTTTACTCGTAAAAAACCAATGAAATTGCCCCGTTATAGTTAGTTCAGCTAACTTTAACTCGCGCGCCCGCAATGCACTGCTGATGACGTCACATATTACATCACTCATGACATGGTCAGTGACATCACTCATGACATCACTGATGACATCTCAAATGACATCACTGATGACATCACTGTTGACATCATCCTTGTGATAGAGTGGCAGACCTCCTCTCACCTTAATATAAGCTTTGATACACACATTCAAAAATAGAGACTAAAAATTTCAAAACAATGGACATACCAATACCAGTTACAACAACCTCTTCAGTAATTCTAAGATCCACATACACATCCACTCATTCACCAACAGTCCTATACAGTCACTCATACATGTACTCACTCATCATATGTACTCATACATCTATACATCCTGTTACACAATGCCACTCATCCATAGAGTTACTCACACACATAGTCACTCATGCTAATAAGGAATCAAACATACATTTACTTGCATATACAGTAATACACACACCACCATACTTACTTCTACGGAAACTTACACATACTTAGTCTTTTAAACAATCACTTATAGAAACACATACTTATTCATACAGGAACTCTTTCAATCTCTCCCTCTCACATATACTCACATATATACACCAATAGTCACATATACTAGTTTAAAACATATGTAGTTACTCCTGAAGACACTATTGAGACAGTCATTCACTCACTAACACACCCATACACACACTCATCCACCCATACAGTCCTGCACACATGCTGTCTTCAACACATACAAACAGTGAGTCACTCATTCATGCACCTATGCACTACGTAATACCCCCCACCGAACCATACAGACACTCAGACTGATACTCAAAAAAACAACTAATAACCTATATAGACACCCATGTAGCTACTCACCAACCCATGCAGCCACTTATACACAAAGTGAGAGATACACTTAATCAGTCAGTTACACAATCAATTTTTCAAAAACAAATCATCCATTTAGACACTTATATACCCATTTATTCTTCCATCGACCTTGAGATATACATATATAAAACATATTTAATTTTCAGAAAAACACACATTCACTGGATGATGTCATCAGTGATGTCATCAGTGATGTCATTTGAGATGTCATCAGTGATGTCATGAGTGATGTCACTGACCATGTCATGAGTGATGTAATATGTGACGTCATCAGCAGTGCATTGCGGGCGCGCGAGTTATAGTTAGCTGAACTAACTATAACGGGGCAATTTCATTGGTTTTTTACGAGTAAAATGTCCAGCTAACTATAACATGTGTGAAACCTATGGTTTTTTCACTGAATATATATATATATATATATACACACACACACACACATATATTCACTGAAAAAAACATAGGTTCTAGGGAAAGTTATAGTTAGTTGGACATTTCACTCGTACAAAACCAGAGAAATTCCCCCGTTATAGTTAGTTCAACTAACTATAACTCGCGCCAGCCCAAAATGCACTGCTGATGACGTCACATATTACATCACTCATGACATGGTCAGTGACATCAGCGATGGCATCACAGATGACATCTCAAAAGACATCACTGATGACATCATCTATGTGATAATTTCATGCATCTTCTCACATCCTAATATAACTTTTGATACACTCACTCTAAATTACAGACTGCCATTCTCAAAACCATAGACACTCCAACATCAATAACTACATACCCCCTCACTGATTCTTAGGTCTACACACACATCCACCCACTCACCTGTACAGTCACTCATACTTACGGTCACTCAGTACAGGACTATCATATACACTCATACACCTATATAGACACTCACACACCGCCACTCATCCATAGAGGTACTCACACACCTAGTCAGTCATGCAAATAATTAATCACAATCCCATTTACTCACCTAGACAGTTATACACACACCAGCTCACTTACTCATACAAATACTAGCACATTCTTACGCTCTTATACAATCACTGATACAAGCACACACTCATCCATACAGCCACTCTCATAATCACACACTCTCACTTATAGCCATTTATATACTCTAACATACATATATACTGCCTTTCCATATGTAGTTACCCACACATGTACCACTGAGATATACATTCACTCACTAACACACCCATACACACACTCACCCACCCATACAGTCCATCAAAGAAGCACTCTTGAAACCATGCACCCAGTGAATCACCCACACATCTAGTCACACACACCCCACCCACACTAAACACTCAGTCACCCATACAGATACTCGGACAACCAATCAATATCTCATATAGCTATTCACAAACCCATGTAGCCACTTACATACCAACAGACAGATGGATACAGACATTCACACAGTTTAGTCACTAACCCATGCATTCAGTAAAATACGTTTAATCACTCACTTAGAGAGTCAGTCAAGCACCTACAAAATCATCCATTCAGACACTTATACACTCACTCATTCTTCAATATGCCTTTCCCTATATATATTGAACATATCTAAACTTTACAGAAAGACACAGTCACTGGATGATGTCATCAGTGATGTCTTTAGTGATGTCATTTGTGATGTCATCAGTGATGTCATCAGTGATGTCACTGACCATGTCATGAGTGATGTAATATGTGACATCATCAGCAGTGCATTGCGGGGGCGCAAGTTATAGTTAGCTGAACTAACTATAACGGGGGAATTTCTCTGGTTTTGCATGAGTAAAATGTCCAACTAACTATAACTTTCCCTAAAACCTATGGTTTTTTCAGTGAATATATATATATATATATATATATATATATATATATATATATATATATATATATATATATACATAAGTATGCAATTTCTGGTGCCTCCGATGCACACAAATCAGACACTAGCTACCGTTGATATACAGGTAAAGAACTTCTGTTGAATGTGCAGTGTGATGTGGTTCGAAACTCAACTTTAGGAGGATCACAGAAGAGGTGTACAGCTTTTGGTTTCTCTTCACAGCTTGACCTTAGACTTTGGCCTCCAAACCACGAATGCACACCTTGTGTGCAACCTTAACTACCACTAATTCCTCATACACTGAGAGAGTTGGTGAGACTGGAGGACGCCTTTAAGTCTATGATGGATTCTCATTGAGTGATGACAGTGGCTTTATTCGTTGAATCAGAAGGGCTCACAGAGTCAGGGCTGGGAGGCAAAATCTGTGTATTGCATTTGCCTCTAGGTCTACACACCTGACAACGCAGACACAAAGGAGTTATGTTTTTGCTAAGCTGAGGCTCCACCTGACTTTGCATACTTCACCATATAAATGGGTGTCATCCATCTAAGAAGTTCTATCCCCTACTTTAATTCCATCAGCCGGCTTAGTGCTTTTCCTGACTGATTTTTCCAATCATTTGAGCACATCCAACTGCTGAGTCCTGATATACCTCCTGTTCTGTGCCAATCATTTAAATTTCCTCTGGCTCCCAACCCAGATGTATCCACTGTTAGTATGACTTCTCCAGCCTGGACTTACACTATCCTGTCATCTGCAATCACCCAGACCTTTGCTGCACGCTGACAATGTTCTGGCTATATATTCCGATGTGTATTCTCTAACGATCCCTTAAGAGGAGACCTCAGTTATCAATTACTTGTCTTTATACTCTTACACTTGGGGCACATTGGTTGTGCTCCACCTTAGGCTGGCTGAGATGTTCCTGCTATATACACGTTGAATCAAATAGATTGACCTCCTAGCACATGTTATAGTCTAAGGTATGTTGAACCATTTAGGTTCTATTTAAGGTTCTCGCCAAAGTGTGCATTCTTCTGTTTTATAGGGAAAAGTTTATTAAACATTTAAAAAAGGATGTAGGAACTAGTTTTATGTTGAATAATAATGTATTTATTATTTTGAACACATTAAACTAAAACAAAATAATTTTTCTGAAGTTTAAAATAAAACAAATCCCACCAAGAGTATGATATTAGATTTATTTATAATGTATTAAAATTATTTAAAGTGATGTATAGCATTAAATAAAATCAATGTAATTATCTTTAATAAATATTAATGTTATATTTACATTAAAAAAGGTTAATATATTAACTTTTTAACACTAAACAAAATGTATTTATATTTTTAAATAGTTTAAATCATTCAAATCATTTTAACATCAGTTCATTTGGGGCTTTATTTTAAACTCAGTTATTTTTTATGAGAAGGTTTTGCTGTACCCTGGTTGGCCATCTGTGGAGCTGGACTTTTACTCCTGGTTCAGGTCCCTTTTGGCTGTAGTAACTATTGATGGGCAGTTTGTGAATATCAATGGGATTACTATTTACTGGGTGAATGTTTGTCCCTTCCTAAACTCCTCCCTGACCTTCCCTAAACCCCTCCTCTTTAGTCATAAATAGTACTATTGTAGTGCCAAATGTACTGTATGTAAATGTACTAAATGCACTTCTAAACTACTCTCTCTCTCTCTCTCTCTCTCTCTCTCTCTCTCTCTCTCTCTCTCTCTCTCTATATATATATATATATATATATATATATATATATATATATATATATTACATCCAAAATTGCCTTGCAGCAAGGACGCCCTTCACAGTTGAGTGCATTTCAAAAGCCTTTATTTAACAGAATTATTGCTACCAATTCAAACGCAAAGTCCTTACGCGTTTCAGAGCCAGGAGGCTCCTTCATCAGAGGGTGGCGCTGTTCAAACCGGAAAACTCGCTGGGGTGCCTTTCCTGCATGCTAATGTACCACCCACGTGGGCCTCACAGGTGAGTCATCATTCGAGCATGCTGGGACCCGTAGTTTTGTGTTAGCGAAAAAGTTTTCCCTTGTGGGTACAGTTTGAAAACAGTGTCTTTTTCTTTGTGAAATAAAGGGCGTCCTTGCTTCAAGGCGATTTTTTGATGTATTTGTACTCGGCAGCCTGGCCGAGAAGGATGCCCCACCATGGACTTTAATATGGGGCCAAGAGGTCTGAATACTCGGACCTTCAGGCGCAGTTGAGCTATGTGAAAGGGAACTGGTGTTTTCACTGCAGCCCACTTGGGATTTTATCTGTTTAAGAAAATGACATTATAATTGAACTGAACCCACAAGGGAAAAACTTGTCGCAGGTATTGAACTACGGGTTCCAGCATGCCTGAAAGATGACTCACCTGAGAGGCCCACGTGGGCAATATATGTGCATGCAGTTAATGGCGCCCCAGCGATTTTGGCAGTTCAAACAGCGTCACCCTCTGATGAAGGAGCCTTCGAGCTCTGAAACGCGTAAGGGATTTACATTTGGAGTTGAAATGCCGGTTTTGAAAAATAAATGCTTTGTCTGAAAGCACTCAACTGCGAAGGGCGTCCTTGCTTCAGGGCGATTTTTTGATGTATTTGTACTCGGCAGCCTGGCCGAGAAGGATGCCCCACCATGGACTTTAATATGGGGCCAAGAGGTCTGAATACTCGGACCTTCAGGTGCAGTTGAGCTATGTGAAAGGGAACTGGTGTTTTCACTGCAGCCCACTTGGGATTTTATCTGTTTAAGAAAATGACACTATAATTGAACTGAACCCACAAGGGAAAAACTTGTCGCAGGTATTGAACTACGGGTTCCAGCATGCCTGAAAGATGACTCACCTGAGAGGCCCACGTGGGCAGTTTATGTGCATGCAGTTAATGGCGCCCCAGTGATTTTGGCAGTTCAAACAGCGTCACCCTCTGATGAAGGAGCCTTCTAGCTCTGAAACGCGTAAGGGATTTACATTTGGAGTTGAAATGCCGGTTTTGAAAAATAAATGCTTTGTGTGAAAGCACTCAACTGCGAAGGGCGTCCTTGCTTCAGGGTGATTTTTTGATGTATTTGTACTCGGCAGCCTGGCCGAGAAAGATGCCCCACCATGGACTTTAATATGGGGCCAAGAGGTTTGAATACTCGGACCTTAAGGCGCAGTTGAGCTATGTGAAAGGGAACTGGTGTTTTCACTGCAGCCCACTTGGGATTTTATCTGTTTAAGAAAATGACACTATAATTGAACTGAACCCACAAGGGAAAAACTTGTCGCAGGTATTGAACTACGGGTTCCTGCATGCCTGAAAGATGACTCACCTGAGAGGCCCACGTGGGCAGTATATGTGCATGCAGTTAATGGCGCCCCAGCGATTTTGGCAGTTCAAACAGCGTCACCCTCTGATGAAGGAGCCTTCGAGCTCTGAAACGCGTAAGGGATTTACATTTGGAGTTGAAATGCCGGTTTTGAAAAATAAATGCTTTGTGTGAAAGCACTCAACTGCGAAGGGCGTCCTTGCTTCAGGGCGATTTTTTGATGTATTTGTACTCTGCAGCCTGGCCGAGAAGGATGCCCCACCATGGACTTTAATATGGGGCCAAGAGGTTTGAATACTCGGACCTTAAGGCGCAGTTGAGCTATGTGAAAGGGAACTGGTGTTTTCACTGCAGCCCACTTGGGATTTTATCTGTTTAAGAAAATGACACTATAATTGAACTGAACCCACAAGGGAAAAACTTGTCGCAGGTATTGAACTACGGGTTCCTGCATGCCTGAAAGATGACTCACCTGAGAGGCCCACGTGGGCAGTATATGTGCATGCAGTTAATGGCGCCCCAGTGATTTTGGCAGTTCAAACAGCGTCACCCTCTGATGAAGGAGCCTTCGAGCTCTGAAACGCGTAAGGGATTTACATTTGGAGTTGAAATGCCGGGTTTGAAAAATAAATGCTTTGTGTGAAAGCACTCAACTGCGAAGGGCGTCCTTGCTTCAGGGCGATTTTTTGATGTATTTGTACTCGGCAGCCTGGCCGAAAAGGATGTCCCACCATGGACTTTAATATGGGGCCAAGAGGTTTGAATACTCGGACCTTCAGGCGCAGTTGAGCTATGTGAAAGGGAACTGGTGTTTTCACTGCAGCCCACTTGGGATTTTATCTGTTTAAGAAAATGACACTATAATTGAACTGAACCCACAAGGGAAAAACTTGTCGCAGGTATTGAACTACGGGTTCCAGCATGCCTGAAAGATGACTCAGCTGAGAGGCCCACGTTGGCAGTATATGTGCATTCAGTTAATGGCGCCCCAGCGATTTTGGCAGTTCAAACAGCATCACCCTCTGATGAAGGAGCCTTCGAGCTCTGAAACGCGTAAGGGATTTACATTTGGAGTTGAAATGCCGGTTTTGAAAAATAAATGCTTTGTGTGAAAGCACTCAACTGCGAAGGGCGTCCTTGCTTCAGGGCGATTTTTGATGTATTTGTACTCGGCAGCCTGGCCGAGAAGGATGCCCCACCATGGACTTTAATATGGGGCCAAGAGGTTTGAATACTCGGACCTTCAGGCGCAGTTGAGCTGTGTGAAAGGGAACTGGTGTTTTCACTGCAGCCCACTTGGGATTTTATCTGTTTAAGAAAATTACACTATAATTGAACTGAACCCACAAGGGAAAAACTTGTCGCAGGTATTGAACTACAGGTTCCAGCATGCCTGAAAGATGACTCACCTGAGAGGCCCACGTGGGCAGTTTATGTGCATGCAGTTAATGGCGCCCCAGCGATTTTGGCAGTTCAAACAGCATCACCCTCTGATGAAGGAGCCTTCGAGCTCTGAAACGCGTAAGGGATTTACATTTGGAGTTAAAATGCCGGTTTTGAAAAATAAATGCTTTGTGTGAAAGCACTCAACTGAGAAGGGCGTCCTTGCTTCAGGGCGATTTTTTGATGTATTTGTACTCGGCAGCCTGGCCGAGAAGGATGCCCCACCATGGACTTTAATATGGGGCCAAGAGGTTTGAATACTCGGACCTTCAGGCGCAGTTGAGCTGTGTGAAAGGGAACTGGTGTTTTTACTGCAGCCCACTTGGGATTTTATCTGTTTAAGAAAATGACACTATAATTGAACTGAACCCACAAGGGAAAAACTTGTCGCAGGTATTGAACTACAGGTTCCAGCATGCCTGAAAGATGACTCACCTGAGAGGCCCACGTGGGCAGTTTATGTGCATGCAGTTAATGGCGCCCCAGCGATTTTGGCAGTTCAAACAGCGTCAACCTCTGATGAAGGAGCCTTCGAGCTCTGAAACGCGTAAGGGATTTACATTTGGAGTTGAAATGCCGGTTTTGAAAAATAAATGCTTTGTGTGAAAGCACTCAACTGCGAAGGGCGTCCTTGCTTCAGGGCGATTTTTTGATGTATTTGTACTCGGCAGCCTGGCCGAGAAGGATGCCCCACCGTGGACTTTAATATGGGGCCAAGAGGTCTGAATACTCGGACCTTCAGGCGAAGTTGAGCTATGTGAAAGGGAACTGGTGTTTTCACTGCAGCCCACTTGGGATTTTATCTGTTTAAGAAAATGACACTATAATTGAACTGAATCCACAAGGGAAAAACTTGTCGCAGGTATTGAACTACGGGTTCCAGCATGCCTGAAAGATGACTCACCTGAGAGGCCCACGTGGGCAGTTTATGTGCATGCAGTTAATGGCGCCCCAGCGATTTTGGCAGTTCAAACAGCGTCACCCTCTGATGAAGGAGCCTTCGAGCTCTGAAACGCGTAAGGGATTTACATTTGGAGTTGAAATGCCGGTTTTGAAAAATAAATGCTTTGTGTGAAAGCACTCAACTGCGAAGGGCGTCCTTGCTTCAGGGCGATTTTTTGATGTATTTGTACTCGGCAGCCTGGCCGAGAAGGATGCCCCACCATGGACTTTAATATGGGGCCAAGAGGTTTGAATACTCGGACCTTCAGGCGCAGTTGAGCTATGTGAAAGGGAACTGGTGTTTTCACTGCAGCCCACTTGGGATTTTATCTGTTTAAGAAAATGACACTATAATTGAACTGAACCCACAAGGGAAAAACTTGTCGCAGGTATTGAACTACGGGTTCCTGCATGCCTGAAAGATGACTCACCTTAGAGGCCCACGTGGGCAGTATATGTGCATGCAGTTAATGGCGCCCCAGTGATTTTGGCAGTTCAAACAGCGTCACCCTCTGATGAAGGAGCCTTCGAGCTCTGAAACGCGTAAGGGATTTACATTTGGAGTTAAAATGCCGGTTTTGAAAAATAAATGCTTTGTGTGAAAGCACTCAACTGCGAAGGGCGTCCTTGCTTCAGGGCGATTTTTTGATTGTATTTGTACTCGGCAGCCTGGCCGAGAAGGATGCCCCACCATGGACTTTAATATGGGGCCAAGAGGTCTGAATACTCGGACCTTCAGGCGCAGTTGAGCTATGTGAAAGGGAACTGGTGTTTTCACTGCAGCCCACTTGGGATTTTATCTGTTTAAGAAAATGACACTATAATTGAACTGAACCCACAAGGGAAAAACTTGTCGCAGGTATTGAACTACGGGTTCCAGCATGCCTGAAAGATGACTCACCTGAGAGGCCCACATGGGCAGTTTATGTGCATGCAGTTAATGGCGCCCCAGCGATTTTGGCAGTTCAAACAGCGTCACCCTCTGATGAAGGAGCCTTCGAGCTCTGAAAAGCGTAAGGGATTTACATTTGGAGTTGAAATGCCGGTTTTGAAAAATAAATGCTTTGTGTGAAAGCACTCAACTGCGAAGGGCGTCCTTGCTTCAGGGCGATTTTTTGATGTATTTGTACTCGGCAGCCTGGCCGAGAAGGATGCCCCACCATGGACTTTAATATGGGGCCAAGAGGTCTGAATACTCGGACCTTCAGGCGCAGTTGAGCTATGTGAAAGGGAACTGGTGTTTTCACTGCAGCCCACTGGGGATTTTATCTGTTTAAGAAAATGACACTATAATTGAACTGAATCCACAAGGGAAAAACTTGTTGCAGGTATTGAACTACGGGTTCCAGCATGCCTGAAAGATGACTCACCTGAGAGGCCCACGTGGGCAGTTTATGTGCATGCAGTTAATGGCGCCCCAGTGATTTTGGCAGTTCAAACAGCGTCACCCTCTGATGAAGGAGCCTTCTAGCTCTGAAACGCGTAAGGGATTTACATTTGGAGTTGAAATGCCGGTTTTGAAAAATAAATGCTTTGTGTGAAAGCACTCAACTGCGAAGGGCGTCCTTGCTTCAGGGTGATTTTTTGATGTATTTGTACTCGGCAGCCTGGCCGAGAAGGATGCCCCACCATGGACTTTAATATGGGGCCAAGAGGTTTGAATACTCGGACCTTAAGGCGCAGTTGAGCTATGTGAAAGGGAACTGGTGTTTTCACTGCAGCCCACTTGGGATTTTATCTGTTTAAGAAAATGACACTATAATTGAACTGAACCCACAAGGGAAAAACTTGTCGCAGGTATTGAACTACGGGTTCCTGCATGCCTGAAAGATGACTCACCTGAGAGGCCCACGTGGGCAGTATATGTGCATGCAGTTAATGGCGCCCCAGCGATTTTGGCAGTTCAAACAGCGTCACCCTCTGATGAAGGAGCCTTCGAGCTCTGAAACGCGTAAGGGATTTACATTTGGAGTTGAAATGCCGGTTTTGAAAAATAAATGCTTTGTGTGAAAGCACTCAACTGCGAAGGGCGTCCTTGCTTCAGGGCGATTTTTTGATGTATTTGTACTCGGCAGCCTGGCCGAGAAGGATGCCCCACCATGGACTTTAATATGGGGCCAAGAGGTTTGAATACTCGGACCTTCAGGCGCAGTTGAGCTATGTGAAAGGGAACTGGTGTTTTCACTACAGCCCACTTGGGATTTTATCTGTTTAAGAAAATGACACTATAATTGAACTGAACCCACAAGGTAAAAACTTGTCGCAGGTATTGAACTACAGGTTCCAGCATGACTGAAAGATGACTCACCTGAGAGGCCCACGTTGGCAGTATATGTGCATTCAGTTAATGGCGCCCCAGCGATTTTGGCAGTTCAAACAGCATCACCCTCTGATGAAGGAGCCTTCGAGCTCTGAAACGCGTAAGGGATTTACATTTGGAGTTGAAATGCCGGTTTTGAAAAATAAATGCTTTGTGTGAAAGCACTCAACTGCGAAGGGCGTCCTTGCTTCAGGGCGATTTTTGATGTATTTGTACTCGGCAGCCTGGCCGAGAAGGAGGCCCCACCATGGACTTTAATATGGGGCCAAGAGGTTTGAATACTCGGACCTTCAGGCGCAGTTGAGCTGTGTGAAAGGGAACTGGTGTTTTCACTGCAGCCCACTTGGGATTTTATCTGTTTAAGAAAATTACACTATAATTGAACTGAACCCACAAGGGAAAAACTTGTCGCAGGTATTGAACTACAGGTTCCAGCATGCCTGAAAGATGACTCACCTGAGAGGCCCACGTGGGCAGTTTATGTGCATGCAGTTAATGGCGCCCCAGCGATTTTGGCAGTTCAAACAGCATCACCCTCTGATGAAGGAGCCTTCGAGCTCTGAAACGCGTAAGGGATTTACATTTGGAGTTAAAATGCCGGTTTTGAAAAATAAATGCTTTGTGTGAAAGCACTCAACTGCGAAGGGCGTCCTTGCTTCAGGGCGATTTTTTGATGTATTTGTACTCGGCAGCCTGGCCGAGAAGGATGCCCCACCATGGACTTTAATATGGGGCCAAGAGGTTTGAATACTCGGACCTTCAGGCGCAGTTGAGCTGTGTGAAAGGGAACTGGTGTTTTCACTGCAGCCCCCTTGGGATTTTATCTGTTTAAGAAAATGACACTATAATTGAACTGAACCCACAAGGGAAAAACTTGTCGCAGGTATTGAACTACAGGTTCCAGCATGCCTGAAAGATGACTCACCTGAGAGGCCCACGTGGGCAGTTTATGTGCATGCAGTTAATGGCGCCCCAGCGATTTTGGCAGTTCAAACAGCGTCACCCTCTGATGAAGGAGCCTTCGAGCTCTGAAACGCGTAAGGGATTTACATTTGGAGTTGAAATGCCGGTTTTGAAAAATAAATGCTTTGTGTGAAAGCACTCAACTGCGAAGGGCGTCCTTGCTTCAGGGCGATTTTTTGATGTATTTGTACTCGGCAGCCTGGCCGAGAAGGATGCCCCACCATGGACTTTAATATGGGGCCAAGAGGTTTGAATACTCGGACCTTCAGGCGCAGTTGAGCTATGTGAAAGGGAACTGGTGTTTTCACTGCAGCCCACTTGGGATTTTATCTGTTTAAGAAAATGACACTATAATTGAACTGAACCCACAAGGGAAAAACTTGTCGCAGGTATTGAACTACGGGTTCCTGCATGCCTGAAAGATGACTCACCTTAGAGGCCCACGTGGGCAGTATATGTGCATGCAGTTAATGGCGCCCCAGTGATTTTGGCAGTTCAAACAGCGTCACCCTCTGATGAAGGAGCCTTCGAGCTCTGAAACGTGTAAGGGATTTACATTTGGAGTTAAAATACCGGTTTTGAAAAATAAATGCTTTGTGTGAAAGCACTCAACTGCGAAGGGCGTCCTTGCTTCAGGGCGATTTTTTGATTGTATTTGTACTCGGCAGCCTGGCCGAGAAGGATGCCCCACCATGGACTTTAATATGGGGCCAAGAGGTCTGAATACTCGGACCTTCAGGCGCAGTTGAGCTATGTGAAAGGGAACTGGTGTTTTCACTGCAGCCCACTTGGGATTTTATCTGTTTAAGAAAATGACACTATAATTGAACTGAACCCACAAGGGAAAAACTTGTCGCAGGTATTGAACTACGGGTTCCTGCATGCCTGAAAGATGACTCACCTTAGAGGCCCACGTGGGCAGTATATGTGCATGCAGTTAATGGCGCCCCAGCGATTTTGGCAGTTCAAACAGCGTCACCCTCTGATGAAGGAGCCTTCGAGCTCTGAAACGCGTAAGGGATTTACATTTGGAGTTGAAATGCCGGTTTTGAAAAATAAATGCTTTGTGTGAAAGCACTCAACTGCGAAGGGCGTCCTTGCTTCAGGGCGATTTTTTGATGTATTTGTACTCGGCAGCCTGGCCGAGAAGGATGCCCCACCATGGACTTTAATATGGGGCCAAGAGGTTTGAATACTCGGACCTTCAGGCGCAGTTGAGCTATGTGAAAGGGAACTGGTGTTTTCACTGCAGCCCACTTGGGATTTTATCTGTTTAAGAAAATGACACTATAATTGAACTGAACCCACAAGGGAAAAACTTGTCGCAGGTATTGAAATACGGGTTCCTGCATGCCTGAAAGATGACTCACCTTAGAGGCCCACGTGGGCAGTATATGTGCATGCAGTTAATGGCGCCCCAGTGATTTTGGCAGTTCAAACAGCGTCACCCTCTGATGAAGGAGCCTTCGAGCTCTGAAACGCGTAAGGGATTTACATTTGGAGTTAAAATGCCGGTTTTGAAAAATAAATGCTTTGTGTGAAAGCACTCAACTGCGAAGGGCGTCCTTGCTTCAGGGCGATTTTTTGATTGTATTTGTACTCGGCAGCCTGGCCGAGAAGGATGCCCCACCATGGACTTTAATATGGGGCCAAGAGGTCTGAATACTCGGACCTTCAGGCGCAGTTGAGCTATGTGAAAGGGAACTGGTGTTTTCACTGCAGCCCACTTGGGATTTTATCTGTTTAAGAAAATGACACTATAATTGAACTGAACCCACAAGGGAAAAACTTGTCGCAGGTATTGAACTACGGGTTCCAGCATGCCTGAAAGATGACTCACCTGAGAGGCCCACATGGGCAGTTTATGTGCATGCAGTTAATGGCGCCCCAGCGATTTTGGCAGTTCAAACAGCGTCACCCTCTGATGAAGGAGCCTTCGAGCTCTGAAAAGCGTAAGGGATTTACATTTGGAGTTGAAATGCCGGTTTTGAAAAATAAATGCTTTGTGTGAAAGCACTCAACTGCGAAGGGCGTCCTTGCTTCAGGGCGATTTTTTGATGTATTTGTACTCGGCAGCCTGGCCGAGAAGGATGCCCCACCATGGACTTTAATATGGGGCCAAGAGGTCTGAATACTCGGACCTTCAGGCGCAGTTGAGCTATGTGAAAGGGAACTGGTGTTTTCACTGCAGCCCACTTGGGATTTTATCTGTTTAAGAAAATGACACTATAATTGAACTGAATCCACAAGGGAAAAACTTGTTGCAGGTATTGAACTACGGGTTCCAGCATGCCTGAAAGATGACTCACCTGAGAGGCCCACGTGGGCAGTTTATGTGCATGCAGTTAATGGCGCCCCAGCGATTTTGGCAGTTCAAACAGCGTCACCCTCTGATGAAGGAGCCTTCGAGCTCTGAAACGCGTAAGGGATTTACATTTGGAGTTGAAATGCCGGTTTTGAAAAATAAATGCTTTGTGTGAAAGCACTCAACTGCGAAGGGCGTCCTTGCTTCAGGGCGATTTTTGATGTATTTGTACTCGGCAGCCTGGCCGAGAAGGATGCCCCACCATGGACTTTAATATGGGGCCAAGAGGTTTGAATACTCGGACCTTCAGGCGCAGTTGAGCTGTGTGAAAGGGAACTGGTGTTTTCACTGCAGCCCACTTGGGATTTTATCTGTTTAAGAAAATTACACTATAATTGAACTGAACCCACAAGGGAAAAACTTGTCGCAGGTATTGAACTACAGGTTCCAGCATGCCTGAAAGATGACTCACCTGAGAGGCCCACGTGGGCAGTTTATGTGCATGCAGTTAATGGCGCCCCAGCGATTTTGGCAGTTCAAACAGCATCACCCTCTGATGAAGGAGCCTTCGAGCTCTGAAACGCGTAAGGGATTTACATTTGGAGTTAAAATGCCGGTTTTGAAAAATAAATGCTTTGTGTGAAAGCACTCAACTGAGAAGGGCGTCCTTGCTTCAGGGCGATTTTTTGATGTATTTGTACTCGGCAGCCTGGCCGAGAAGGATGCCCCACCATGGACTTTAATATGGGGCCAAGAGGTTTGAATACTCGGACCTTCAGGCGCAGTTGAGCTGTGTGAAAGGGAACTGGTGTTTTTACTGCAGCCCACTTGGGATTTTATCTGTTTAAGAAAATGACACTATAATTGAACTGAACCCACAAGGGAAAAACTTGTCGCAGGTATTGAACTACAGGTTCCAGCATGCCTGAAAGATGACTCACCTGAGAGGCCCACGTGGGCAGTTTATGTGCATGCAGTTAATGGCGCCCCAGCGATTTTGGCAGTTCAAACAGCGTCAACCTCTGATGAAGGAGCCTTCGAGCTCTGAAACGCGTAAGGGATTTACATTTGGAGTTGAAATGCCGGTTTTGAAAAATAAATGCTTTGTGTGAAAGCACTCAACTGCGAAGGGCGTCCTTGCTTCAGGGCGATTTTTTGATGTATTTGTACTCGGCAGCCTGGCCGAGAAGGATGCCCCACCATGGACTTTAATATGGGGCCAAGAGGTCTGAATACTCGGACCTTCAGGCGCAGTTGAGCTATGTGAAAGGGAACTGGTGTTTTCACTGCAGCCCACTTGGGATTTTATCTGTTTAAGAAAATGACACTATAATTGAACTGAACCCACAAGGGAAAAACTTGTCGCAGGTATTGAACTACGGGTTCCAGCATGCCTGAAAGATGACTCACCTGAGAGGCCCACATGGGCAGTTTATGTGCATGCAGTTAATGGCGCCCCAGCAATTTTGGCAGTTCAAACAGCGTCACCCTCTGATGAAGGAGCCTTCGAGCTCTGAAACGCGTAAGGGATTTACATTTGGAGTTGAAATGCCGGTTTTGAAAAATAAATGCTTTGTGTGAAAGCACTCACCTGCGAAGGGCGTCCTTGCTTCAGGGCGATTTTTTGATGTATTTGTACTCGGCAGCCTGGCCGAGAAGGATGCCCCACCGTGGACTTTAATATGGGGCCAAGAGGTCTGAATACTCGGACCTTCAGGCGAAGTTGAGCTATGTGAAAGGGAACTGGTGTTTTCACTGCAGCCCACTTGGGATTTTATCTGTTTAAGAAAATGACACTATAATTGAACTGAATCCACAAGGGAAAAACTTGTCGCAGGTATTGAACTACGGGTTCCAGCATGCCTGAAAGATGACTCACCTGAGAGGCCCACGTGGGCAGTTTATGTGCATGCAGTTAATGGCGCCCCAGCGATTTTGGCAGTTCAAACAGCGTCACCCTCTGATGAAGGAGCCTTCGAGCTCTGAAACGCGTAAGGGATTTACATTTGGAGTTGAAATGCCGGTTTTGAAAAATAAATGCTTTGTGTGAAAGCACTCAACTGCGAAGGGCGTCCTTGCTTCAGGGCGATTTTTTGATGTATTTGTACTCGGCAGCCTGGCCGAGAAGGATGCCCCACCATGGACTTTAATATGGGGCCAAGAGGTTTGAATACTCGGACCTTCAGGCGCAGTTGAGCTATGTGAAAGGGAACTGGTGTTTTCACTGCAGCCCACTTGGGATTTTATCTGTTTAAGAAAATGACACTATAATTGAACTGAACCCACAAGGGAAAAACTTGTCGCAGGTATTGAACTACGGGTTCCTGCATGCCTGAAAGATGACTCACCTTAGAGGCCCACGTGGGCAGTATATGTGCATGCAGTTAATGGCGCCCCAGTGATTTTGGCAGTTCAAACAGCGTCACCCTCTGATGAAGGAGCCTTCGAGCTCTGAAACGCGTAAGGGATTTACATTTGGAGTTAAAATGCCGGTTTTGAAAAATAAATGCTTTGTGTGAAAGCACTCAACTGCGAAGGGCGTCCTTGCTTCAGGGCGATTTTTTGATTGTATTTGTACTCGGCAGCCTGGCCGAGAAGGATGCCCCACCATGGACTTTAATATGGGGCCAAGAGGTCTGAATACTCGGACCTTCAGGCGCAGTTGAGCTATGTGAAAGGGAACTGGTGTTTTCACTGCAGCCCACTTGGGATTTTATCTGTTTAAGAAAATGACACTATAATTGAACTGAACCCACAAGGGAAAAACTTGTCGCAGGTATTGAACTACGGGTTCCAGCATGCCTGAAAGATGACTCACCTGAGAGGCCCACATGGGCAGTTTATGTGCATGCAGTTAATGGCGCCCCAGCGATTTTGGCAGTTCAAACAGCGTCACCCTCTGATGAAGGAGCCTTCGAGCTCTGAAAAGCGTAAGGGATTTACATTTGGAGTTGAAATGCCGGTTTTGAAAAATAAATGCTTTGTGTGAAAGCACTCAACTGCGAAGGGCGTCCTTGCTTCAGGGCGATTTTTTGATGTATTTGTACTCGGCAGCCTGGCCGAGAAGGATGCCCCACCATGGACTTTAATATGGGGCCAAGAGGTCTGAATACTCGGACCTTCAGGCGCAGTTGAGCTATGTGAAAGGGAACTGGTGTTTTCACTGCAGCCCACTGGGGATTTTATCTGTTTAAGAAAATGACACTATAATTGAACTGAATCCACAAGGGAAAAACTTGTTGCAGGTATTGAACTACGGGTTCCAGCATGCCTGAAAGATGACTCACCTGAGAGGCCCACGTGGGCAGTTTATGTGCATGCAGTTAATGGCGCCCCAGTGATTTTGGCAGTTCAAACAGCGTCACCCTCTGATGAAGGAGCCTTCTAGCTCTGAAACGCGTAAGGGATTTACATTTGGAGTTGAAATGCCGGTTTTGAAAAATAAATGCTTTGTGTGAAAGCACTCAACTGCGAAGGGCGTCCTTGCTTCAGGGTGATTTTTTGATGTATTTGTACTCGGCAGCCTGGCCGAGAAGGATGCCCCACCATGGACTTTAATATGGGGCCAAGAGGTTTGAATACTCGGACCTTAAGGCGCAGTTGAGCTATGTGAAAGGGAACTGGTGTTTTCACTGCAGCCCACTTGGGATTTTATCTGTTTAAGAAAATGACACTATAATTGAACTGAACCCACAAGGGAAAAACTTGTCGCAGGTATTGAACTACGGGTTCCTGCATGCCTGAAAGATGACTCACCTGAGAGGCCCACGTGGGCAGTATATGTGCATGCAGTTAATGGCGCCCCAGCGATTTTGGCAGTTCAAACAGCGTCACCCTCTGATGAAGGAGCCTTCGAGCTCTGAAACGCGTAAGGGATTTACATTTGGAGTTGAAATGCCGGTTTTGAAAAATAAATGCTTTGTGTGAAAGCACTCAACTGCGAAGGGCGTCCTTGCTTCAGGGCGATTTTTTGATGTATTTGTACTCGGCAGCCTGGCCGAGAAGGATGCCCCACCATGGACTTTAATATGGGGCCAAGAGGTTTGAATACTCGGACCTTCAGGCGCAGTTGAGCTATGTGAAAGGGAACTGGTGTTTTCACTGCAGCCCACTTGGGATTTTATCTGTTTAAGAAAATGACACTATAATTGAACTGAACCCACAAGGGAAAAACTTGTCGCAGGTATTGAACTACGGGTTCCAGCATGCCTGAAAGATGACTCACCTGAGAGGCCCACGTTGGCAGTATATGTGCATTCAGTTAATGGCGCCCCAGCGATTTTGGCAGTTCAAACAGCATCACCCTCTGATGAAGGAGCCTTCGAGCTCTGAAACGCGTAAGGGATTTACATTTGGAGTTGAAATGCCGGTTTTGAAAAATAAATGCTTTGTGTGAAAGCACTCAACTGCGAAGGGCGTCCTTGCTTCAGGGCGATTTTTGATGTATTTGTACTCGGCAGCCTGGCCGAGAAGGAGGCCCCACCATGGACTTTAATATGGGGCCAAGAGGTTTGAATACTCGGACCTTCAGGCGCAGTTGAGCTGTGTGAAAGGGAACTGGTGTTTTCACTGCAGCCCACTTGGGATTTTATCTGTTTAAGAAAATTACACTATAATTGAACTGAACCCACAAGGGAAAAACTTGTCGCAGGTATTGAACTACAGGTTCCAGCATGCCTGAAAGATGACTCACCTGAGAGGCCCACGTGGGCAGTTTATGTGCATGCAGTTAATGGCGCCCCAGCGATTTTGGCAGTTCAAACAGCATCACCCTCTGATGAAGGAGCCTTCGAGCTCTGAAACGCGTAAGGGATTTACATTTGGAGTTAAAATGCCGGTTTTGAAAAATAAATGCTAAATAAATGCTTTGTGTGAAAGCACTCAACTGCGAAGGGCGTCCTTGCTTCAGGGCGATTTTTTGATGTATTTGTACTCGGCAGCCTGGCCGAGAAGGATGCCCCACCATGGACTTTAATATGGGGCCAAGAGGTTTGAATACTCGGACCTTCAGGCGCAGTTGAGCTGTGTGAAAGGGAACTGGTGTTTTCACTGCAGCCCCCTTGGGATTTTATCTGTTTAAGAAAATGACACTATAATTGAACTGAACCCACAAGGGAAAAACTTGTCGCAGGTATTGAACTACAGGTTCCAGCATGCCTGAAAGATGACTCACCTGAGAGGCCCACGTGGGCAGTTTATGTGCATGCAGTTAATGGCGCCCCAGCGATTTTGGCAGTTCAAACAGCGTCACCCTCTGATGAAGGAGCCTTCGAGCTCTGAAACGCGTAAGGGATTTACATTTGGAGTTGAAATGCCGGTTTTGAAAAATAAATGCTTTGTGTGAAAGCACTCAACTGCGAAGGGCGTCCTTGCTTCAGGGCGATTTTTTGATGTATTTGTACTCGGCAGCCTGGCCGAGAAGGATGCCCCACCATGGACTTTAATATGGGGCCAAGAGGTTTGAATACTCGGACCTTCAGGCGCAGTTGAGCTATGTGAAAGGGAACTGGTGTTTTCACTGCAGCCCACTTGGGATTTTATCTGTTTAAGAAAATGACACTATAATTGAACTGAACCCACAAGGGAAAAACTTGTCGCAGGTATTGAACTACGGGTTCCTGCATGCCTGAAAGATGACTCACCTTAGAGGCCCACGTGGGCAGTATATGTGCATGCAGTTAATGGCGCCCCAGTGATTTTGGCAGTTCAAACAGCGTCACCCTCTGATGAAGGAGCCTTCGAGCTCTGAAACGTGTAAGGGATTTACATTTGGAGTTAAAATGCCGGTTTTGAAAAATAAATGCTTTGTGTGAAAGCACTCAACTGCGAAGGGCGTCCTTGCTTCAGGGCGATTTTTTGATTGTATTTGTACTCGGCAGCCTGGCCGAGAAGGATGCCCCACCATGGACTTTAATATGGGGCCAAGAGGTCTGAATACTCGGACCTTCAGGCGCAGTTGAGCTATGTGAAAG
The DNA here is from genome assembly GCF_964204655.1 of Triturus cristatus. Classification (NCBI taxonomy): domain Eukaryota; kingdom Metazoa; phylum Chordata; class Amphibia; order Caudata; family Salamandridae; genus Triturus; species Triturus cristatus. Next base: position 1,268,786,360 of record NC_140585.1, on the reverse strand, counting down.
GGAACTGGTGTTTTCACTGCAGCCCACTTGGGATTTTATCTGTTTAAGAAAATGACACTATAATTGAACTGAACCCACAAGGGAAAAACTTGTCGCAGGTATTGAACTACGGGTTCCTGCATGCCTGAAAGATGACTCACCTTAGAGGCCCACGTGGGCAGTATATGTGCATGCAGTTAATGGCGCCCCAGCGATTTTGGCAGTTCAAACAGCGTCACCCTCTGATGAAGGAGCCTTCGAGCTCTGAAACGCGTAAGGGATTTACATTTGGAGTTGAAATGCCGGTTTTGAAAAATAAATGCTTTGTGTGAAAGCACTCAACTGCGAAGGGCGTCCTTGCTTCAGGGCGATTTTTTGATGTATTTGTACTCGGCAGCCTGGCCGAGAAGGATGCCCCACCATGGACTTTAATATGGGGCCAAGAGGTTTGAATACTCGGACCTTCAGGCGCAGTTGAGCTATGTGAAAGGGAACTGGTGTTTTCACTGCAGCCCACTTGGGATTTTATCTGTTTAAGAAAATGACACTATAATTGAACTGAACCCACAAGGGAAAAACTTGTCGCAGGTATTGAAATACGGGTTCCTGCATGCCTGAAAGATGACTCACCTTAGAGGCCCACGTGGGCAGTATATGTGCATGCAGTTAATGGCGCCCCAGTGATTTTGGCAGTTCAAACAGCGTCACCCTCTGATGAAGGAGCCTTCGAGCTCTGAAACGCGTAAGGGATTTACATTTGGAGTTAAAATGCCGGTTTTGAAAAATAAATGCTTTGTGTGAAAGCACTCAACTGCGAAGGGCGTCCTTGCTTCAGGGCGATTTTTTGATTGTATTTGTACTCGGCAGCCTGGCCGAGAAGGATGCCCCACCATGGACTTTAATATGGGGCCAAGAGGTCTGAATACTCGGACCTTCAGGCGCAGTTGAGCTATGTGAAAGGGAACTGGTGTTTTCACTGCAGCCCACTTGGGATTTTATCTGTTTAAGAAAATGACACTATAATTGAACTGAACCCACAAGGGAAAAACTTGTCGCAGGTATTAACCTACGGGTTCCAGCATGCCTGAAAGATGACTCACCTGAGAGGCCCACATGGGCAGTTTATGTGCATGCAGTTAATGGCGCCCCAGCGATTTTGGCAGTTCAAACAGCGTCACCCTCTGATGAAGGAGCCTTCGAGCTCTGAAAAGCGTAAGGGATTTACATTTGGAGTTGAAATGCCGGTTTTGAAAAATAAATGCTTTGTGTGAAAGCACTCAACTGCGAAGGGCGTCCTTGCTTCAGGGCGATTTTTTGATGTATTTGTACTCGGCAGCCTGGCCGAGAAGGATGCCCCACCATGGACTTTAATATGGGGCCAAGAGGTCTGAATACTCGGACCTTCAGGCGCAGTTGAGCTATGTGAAAGGGAACTGGTGTTTTCACTGCAGCCCACTTGGGATTTTATCTGTTTAAGAAAATGACACTATAATTGAACTGAATCCACAAGGGAAAAACTTGTTGCAGGTATTGAACTACGGGTTCCAGCATGCCTGAAAGATGACTCACCTGAGAGGCCCACGTGGGCAGTTTATGTGCATGCAGTTAATGGCGCCCCAGCGATTTTGGCAGTTCAAACAGCGTCACCCTCTGATGAAGGAGCCTTCGAGCTCTGAAACGCGTAAGGGATTTACATTTGGAGTTGAAATGCCGGTTTTGAAAAATAAATGCTTTGTGTGAAAGCACTCAACTGCGAAGGGCGTCCTTGCTTCAGGGCGATTTTTTGATGTATTTGTACTCGGCAGCCTGGCCGAGAAGGATGCCCCACCATGGACTTTAATATGGGGCCAAGAGGTTTGAATACTCGGACCTTCAGGCGCAGTTGAGCTATGTGAAAGGGAACTGGTGTTTTCACTGCAGCCCACTTGGGATTTTATCTGTTTAAGAAAATGACACTATAATTGAACTGAACCCACAAGGGAAAAACTTGTCGCAGGTATTGAACTACGGGTTCCTGCATGCCTGAAAGATGACTCACCTTAGAGGCCCACGTGGGCAGTATATGTGCATGCAGTTAATGACGCCCCAGTGATTTTGGCAGTTCAAACAGCGTCACCCTCTGATGAAGGAGCCTTCGAGCTCTGAAACGCGTAAGGGATTTACATTTGGAGTTAAAATGCCGGTTTTGAAAAATAAATGCTTTGTGTGAAAGCACTCAACTGCGAAGGGCGTCCTTGCTTCAGGGTGATTTTTTGATGTATTTGTACTCGGCAGCCTGGCCGAGAAGGATGCCCCACCATGGACTTTAATATGGGGCCAAGAGGTTTGAATACTCGGACCTTAAGGCACAGTTGAGCTATGTGAAAGGGAACTGGTGTTTTCACTGCAGCCCACTTGGGATTTTATCTGTTTAAGAAAATGACACTATAATTGAACTGAACCCACAAGGGAAAAACTTGTCGCAGGTATTGAACTACGGGTTCCTGCATGCCTGAAAGATGACTCACCTGAGAGGCCCACGTGGGCAGTATATGTGCATGCAGTTAATGGCGCCCCAGTGATTTTGGCAGTTCAAACAGCGTCACCCTCTGATGAAGGAGCCTTCGAGCTCTGAAACGCGTAAGGGATTTACATTTGGAGTTGAAATGCCGGGTTTGAAAAATAAATGCTTTGTGTGAAAGCACTCAACTGCGAAGGGCGTCCTTGCTTCAGGGCGATTTTTTGATGTATTTGTACTCGGCAGCCTGGCCGAGAAGGATGCCCCACCATGGACTTTAATATGGGGCCAAGAGGTTTGAATACTCGGACCTTCAGGCGCAGTTGAGCTATGTGAAAGGGAACTGGTGTTTTCACTGCAGCCCACTTGGGATTTTATCTGTTTAAGAAAATGACACTATAATTGAACTGAACCCACAAGGGAAAAACTTGTCGCAGGTATTGAACTACGGGTTCCAGCATGCCTGAAAGATGACTCACCTGTGAGGCCCACGTTGGCAGTATATGTGCATGCAGTTAATGGCGCCCCAGCGATTTTGGCAGTTCAAACAGCATCACCCTCTGATGAAGGAGCCTTCGAGCTCTGAAACGCGTAAGGGATTTACATTTGGAGTTGAAATGCCGGTTTTGAAAAATAAATGCTTTGTGTGAAAGCACTCAACTGCGAAGGGCGTCCTTGCTTCAGGGCGATTTTTGATGTATTTGTACTCGGCAGCCTGGCCGAGAAGGATGCCCCACCATGGACTTTAATATGGGGCCAAGAGGTTTGAATACTCGGACCTTCAGGCGCAGTTGAGCTGTGTGAAAGGGAACTGGTGTTTTCACTGCAGCCCACTTGGGATTTTATCTGTTTAAGAAAATTACACTATAATTGAACTGAACCCACAAGGGAAAAACTTGTCGCAGGTATTGAACTACAGGTTCCAGCATGCCTGAAAGATGACTCACCTGAGAGGCCCACGTGGGCAGTTTATGTGCATGCAGTTAATGGCGCCCCAGCGATTTTGGCAGTTCAAACAGCGTCACCCTCTGATGAAGGAGCCTTCGAGCTCTGAAACGCGTAAGGGATTTACATTTGGAGTTGAAATGCCGGTTTTGAAAAATAAATGCTTTGTGTGAAAGCACTCAACTGCGAAGGGCGTCCTTGCTTCAGGGCGATTTTTTGATGTATTTGTACTCGGCAGCCTGGCCGAGAAGGATGCCCCACCATGGACTTTAATATGGGGCCAAGAGGTCTGAATACTCGGACCTTCAGGCGCAGTTGAGCTATGTGAAAGGGAACTGGTGTTTTCACTGCAGCCCACTTGGGATTTTATCTGTTTAAGAAAATGACACTATAATTGAACTGAATCCACAAGGGAAAAACTTGTCGCAGGTATTGAACTACGGGTTCCAGCATGCCTGAAAGATGACTCACCTGAGAGGCCCACGTGGGCAGTTTATGTGCATGCAGTTAATGGCGCCCCAGCGATTTTGGCAGTTCAAACAGCGTCACCCTCTGATGAAGGAGCCTTCGAGCTCTGAAACGCGTAAGGGATTTACATTTGGAGTTGAAATGCCGGTTTTGAAAAATAAATGCTTTGTGTGAAAGCAATCAACTGCGAAGGGCGTCCTTGCTTCAGGGCGATTTTTTGATGTATTTGTACTCGGCAGCCTGGCCGAGAAGGATGCCCCACCATGGACTTTAATATGGGGCCAAGAGGTTTGAATACTCGGACCTTCAGGCGCAGTTGAGCTATGTGAAAGGGAACTGGTGTTTTCACTGCAGCCCACTTGGGATTTTATCTGTTTAAGAAAATGACACTATAATTGAACTGAACCCACAAGGGAAAAACTTGTCGCAGGTATTGAACTACAGGTTCCAGCATGCCTGAAAGATGACTCACCTGAGAGGCCCACGTGGGCAGTTTATGTGCATGCAGTTAATGGCGCCCCAGCGATTTTGGCAGTTCAAACAGCATCACCCTCTGATGAAGGAGCCTTCGAGCTCTGAAACGCGTAAGGGATTTACATTTGGAGTTAAAATGCCGGTTTAGAAAAATAAATGCTTTGTGTGAAAGCACTCAACTGCGAAGGGCGTCCTTGCTTCAGGGCGATTTTTTGATGTATTTGTACTCGGCAGCCTGGCCGAGAAGGATGCCCCACCAGGGACTTTAATATGGGGCCAAGAGGTTTGAGTACTCGGACCTTCAGGCGCAGTTGAGCTGTGTGAAAGGGAACTGGTGTTTTCACTGCAGCCCACTTGGGATTTTATCTGTTTAAGAAAATGACACTATAATTGAACTGAACCCACAAGGGAAAAACTTGTCGCAGGTATTGAACTACAGGTTCCAGCATGCCTGAAAGATGACTCACCTGAGAGGCCCACGTGGGCAGTTTATGTGCATGCAGTTAATGGCGCCCCAGCGATTTTGGCAGTTCAAACAGCATCACCCTCTGATGAAGGAGCCTTCGAGCTCTGAAACGCGTAAGGGATTTACATTTGGAGTTAAAATGCCGGTTTTGAAAAATAAATGCTTTGTGTGAAAGCACTCAACTGCGAAGGGCGTCCTTGCTTCAGGGCGATTTTTTGATGTATTTGTACTCGGCAGCCTGGCCGAGAAGGATGCCCCACCATGGACTTTAATATGGGGCCAAGAGGTTTGAATACTCGGACCTTCAGGCGCAGTTGAGCTATGTGAAAGGGAACTGGTGTTTTCACTGCAGCCCACTTGGGATTTTATCTGTTAAGAAAATGACACTATAATTGAACTGAACCCACAAGGGAAAAACTTGGCGCAGGTATTGAACTACGGGTTCCAGCATGCCTGAAAGATGACTCACCTGAGAGGCCCACATGGGCAGTTTATGTGCATGCAGTTAATGGCGCCCCAGCGATTTTGGCAGTTCAAACAGCGTCACCCTCTGATGAAGGAGCCTTCGAGCTCTGAAACGCGTAAGGGATTTACATTTGGAGTTGAAATGCCGGTTTTGAAAAATAAATGCTTTGTGTGAAAGCACTCAACTGCGAAGGGCGTCCTTGCTTCAGGGCGATTTTTTGATGTATTTGTACTCGGCAGCCTGGCCGAGAAGGATGCCCCACCATGGACTTTAATATGGGGCCAAGAGGTCTGAATACTCGGACCTTCAGGCGCAGTTGAGCTATGTGAAAGGGAACTGGTGTTTTCACTGCAGCCCACTTGGGATTTTATCTGTTTAAGAAAATGACACTATAATTGAACTGAATCCACAAGGGAAAAACTTGTTGCAGGTATTGAACTACGGGTTCCAGCATGCCTGAAAGATGACTCACCTGAGAGGCCCACGTGGGCAGTTTATGTGCATGCAGTTAATGGCGCCCCAGCGATTTTGGCAGTTCAAACAGCGTCACCCTCTGATGAAGGAGCCTTCGAGCTCTGAAACGCGTAAGGGATTTACATTTGGAGTTGAAATGCCGGTTTTGAAAAATAAATGCTTTGTGTGAAAGCACTCAACTGCGAAGGGCGTCCTTGCTTCAGGGCGATTTTTTGATGTATTTGTACTCGGCAGCCTGGCCGAGAAGGATGCCCCACCATGGACTTTAATATGGGGCCAAGAGGTTTGAATACTCGGACCTTCAGGCGCAGTTGAGCTATGTGAAAGGGAACTGGTGTTTTCACTGCAGCCCACTTGGGATTTTATCTGTTTAAGAAAATGACACTATAATTGAACTGAACCCACAAGGGAAAAACTTGTCGCAGGTATTGAACTACGGGTTCCTGCATGCCTGAAAGATGACTCACCTTAGAGGCCCACGTGGGCAGTATATGTGCATGCAGTTAATGACGCCCCAGTGATTTTGGCAGTTCAAACAGCGTCACCCTCTGATGAAGGAGCCTTCGAGCTCTGAAACGCGTAAGGGATTTACATTTGGAGTTAAAATGACGGTTTTGAAAAATAAATGCTTTGTGTGAAAGCACTCAACTGCGAAGGGCGTCCTTGCTTCAGGGCGATTTTTTGATGTATTTGTACTCGGCAGCCTGGCCGAGAAGGATGCCCCACCATGGACTTTAATATTGGGCCAAGAGGTTTGAATACTCGGACCTTCAGGCGCAGTTGAGCTGTGTGAAAGGGAACTGGTGTTTTCACTGCAGCCCACTTGGGATTTTATCTGTTTAAGAAAATGACACTATAATTGAACTGAACCCACAAGGGAAAAACTTGTCGCAGGTATTGAACTACAGGTTCCAGCATGCCTGAAAGATGACTCACCTGAGAGGCCCACGTGGGCAGTTTATGTGCATGCAGTTAATGGCGCCCCAGCGATTTTGGCAGTTCAAACAGCATCACCCTCTGATGAAGGAGCCTTCGAGCTCTGAAACGCGTAAGGGATTTACATTTGGAGTTAAAATGCCGGTTTTGAAAAATAAATGCTTTGTGTGAAAGCACTCAACTGCGAAGGGCGTCCTTGCTTCAGGGCGATTTTTTGATGTATTTGTACTCGGCAGCCTGGCCGAGAAGGATGCCCCACCATGGACTTTAATATGGGCCAAGAGGTTTGAATACTCGGACCTTCAGGCGCAGTTGAGCTATGTGAAAGGGAACTGGTGTTTTCACTGCAGCCCACTTGGGATTTTATCTGTTTAAGAAAATTACACTATTATTGAACTGAACCCACAAGGGAAAAACTTGTCGCAGGTATTGAACTACGGGTTCCTGCATGCCTGAAAGATGACTCACCTTAGAGGCCCACGTGGGCAGTATATGTGCATGCAGTTAATGGCGCCCCAGTGATTTTGGCAGTTCAAACAGCGTCACCCTCTGATGAAGGAGCCTTCGAGCTCTGAAACGCGTAAGGGATTTACATTTGGAGTTGAAATGCCGGGTTTGAAAAATAAATGCTTTGTGTGAAAGCACTCATCTGCGAAGGGCGTCCTTGCTTCAGGGCGATTTTTTGATGTATTTGTACTCGGCAGCCTGGCCGAGAAGGATGCCCCACCATGGACTTTAATATGGGGCCAAGAGGTTTGAATACTTGATGCACCAATAATATGCCAGAGGGGCATTTCCTATTTAAGTATTGCTGTATGTCATGCCTATAAAGGGGTGTGCTGCTTTTTGAGGAGATATTCCACCAATTAAACATTGATGCAAAAGAGAAGCTTTCTCCCAGTACTCAAACCTAAACATAAGATCTTAAATAATACTATAAAATATAGAATGAAAATCAGGGGATTGTGCAAGAGAGTCTTCCCTGCATCCTGTGCATGTTTGGCAGATGCAGTCTAGGATTTAGCAGCTCCATCTTGAACCTTTCCTGCATTACCCAGCCAAGAAGGAGGGTCAGGAAGGATATAAATAGTGTCTGCATGGTGTCACAGCATACACAGAATATTGGTTATCAATGATCTGGTAAGTCCAAATACATAATAGAATGCTTAAGTAATACCATAACTAATTCAAGGAAACATTTCATGGCAATTGCATATGGGTCACTAATCTCTGGATATAAAAGAATGTTGCTTGGAAGAATGTTGTAGTGCAGGAACATGCCTCTTTCCACCAAACTGTTTTTGTAACTTATTTTACTTGCTGCAAGGTGATAATGACCAGAGATTGCAGTATTCCCTTACCTGGTATTTCACAACTAAGGGGCACTTTTATTAATATATTCAGATGAAACTCATCTAACATCAAAAAACACCAGAACGTTTCTCTCATAAATATTTTTATATTCTGCTTTACATTCATTTATCGTTAAGATAGTAATGTTATAGTGCCACCAATTTTTTTTACCATCTAATTTGTACACAAGAGTGAATGCCATTCACATCTCTTATAGTGCTGTTTTGGTAAGAAAGGCTACTTTGCTCAGAACTTCATTTTGTCACAGACTCTCCCACCTGATTCAGGTGGTCAAACTCCATGCTATGGTGCACATAACTCACCCTTGTATGCGGTCCAAACTCCTCACTTAACTTTTTCAGTGGATTCTCATATTCCAGGACCATCTGCCCCAACCTGGGATAGCATGAGTCACTAAAATTGAACACCAAAAGTACAGTATTAACAAGGACTGCAGCTCTTTCCTTTCATGCCTTTACAGGTTTCACTCCACATTGTCTTATGCATATCTAATACACAGTAGCCTTTTCAAGATCAGTCAAAATGGTGGACACCAAAGTAGTAATATTCGCAAGCATAATATTTTTGCATTTGCATTTCTTTCTGTTCATGACCATCTCGATATAAGGCATTGTGTGTGGAATAACACTTGGACAAAGCAACTGCAATAGGTAGAGGTAATAAGAAAATTGAGGTAAATAGAACAGTGTAACTGATAGAATATGATAAATGCTAGTCAGGGGTTAAGTTACATATATTCTGAAGAAACAAGTTGAGTTTGAAGGCTGCTTGGAGGGTGTTAATGGTAATGGGTGCTCAAATACCAAAAGGGTATAAGGACAATGCAAAAGTGTGTTAGGGAGTGCTGAGACAAAGTTAGTTAAGGGATAGAATTGGGTAATTGTTGTTGTTGAGGAAGACAGCTTGTGAGGTTTTAAAGTTAGGAGCACCAGCGGAGTCAGGGCTGCTGTGAAGGGGAGCATGCGGGACTTCAGGTCACGGTGCAGGCAGAGGCTCGGTGATGGCATCCAGTGGTGTCAGTGAGAACAGAACTCCGTTGCGAAGTGGGGCAGTGCTTGTTACAATGCTCGCAGGTTGCGGGAAGGCAGCGGCATCGTCGTTGCAGAAGCGCTGTTGTGGGTAGATACAAGGCTGCGGTGTGAGACGGGGGAATGCAGTGTGTGAGGCCCACAGGTCCGATGCAAGGAACGGTGTCAGTTGACGATCTGGAGTCAATGCCGTCAGTGGGCCAAGGCTGCAGTTTGGGATGGGGCGGTGCATCGAGTAACTTAAGAGCAGTGTCCCCAGGCCACGGTTACGGCAGCAGCATTGATGTCGGTGTGGAGCATCGTCATCGGGGATACCAGGGTGGCGATCAGAAGCAAGGCGGCGCGAAGTGCGGTGCCCTCAGGTCACGGTGCAAGCAGAGGCTTAGTGGTGGCATCAGGGGGCATCGTAGGTGAGACCAGGGTTGCAGTGCGGAGCGGGGCGATACTCTCTGCAGTGCCATCAGGTCACGGGGCCAGCAGCGGCGTCGTTGACTGCGTCATTGTGGTTTTTCTTCTGTTGCAGCTCAAAACACACAGTTCCCAGTGCTGGTAGCAGATAATCTTTGAAGTCTTTGCTGGTCCTGAAAACAGGGAACAAGCTCTACTTCAAGCCCTTGGAGAAACTCAGTAAATAAGTTGTGGAAAGTTCAGTCCAGTCCTTTCACTGCCCAAGACATAAGCTGCAACTGCAGGCCAACCCAACAAAATAACACACAGCAAAGGGGTAGTACTCATCCTGGCAACTCTTCCAGCTCTTCTTGTTGACAGGTTCCGTAGTCCAAAAAGTTCAAAAGTTCTGGGGTTTTAGGTATGATTACTTATACCCTTTTTTTCCTTTGATATCTTTGTTCAGAAAGTCTTTCTGGCTCAGCAAAACCAGTGGGTGCACTTGCCAGGTCGACTGCATTTCAAAACTGCACTCACAGTCACTGCAGGGGCAGGTCTGAGGCACATTTGAAAGACTACTTGTGTGGGTGGTACAACCAGTGCTGCCGGCCCACTAATAGCATTTGATTTACAGGTCCTGGGCACAGGCAGTGCACTTTACTAGGGACTTCTCAGTAAATCAAACATTCCAATCATGGAAAATCAATCATAACACAATTTACAGTAAGAGCACTTGCACCTTAGTACTGAATAGCAGTGAAAAGGTGCACAGAGGCACTAAACCTGCAAAAACAAAGTTCAGCACACCATCAAAAACAGGAGGTCAGAAAGCAAAAAGACAGGGGAAACACGCCAAATGATTCAGGGTCTAATAAGCGGGCTCTACCGGCCATTTAAGGCCTGCTCCCTTATTAAAGGCCTGAGCCAAGGGGAGCAGGCCTTTAATAGCCAGCATAATGGGCCTTTTGGCCTTTAATGGGCGATAGAGCCTGCTACAGAAGGCTTTAAGGCTATTACAACATTTCGCCCCTAGGGGACAGATTGTTCTAATTTGCAAAACAAAGGACTCACAGAGCCCGATAGGGATTGAAATCTCCTCCGGCTCCATGAGTCCTTTGAGGAACATGCATCAAGATATTCTGCGATCACACACAGTGCGATTCGCAAAAATCGTCCGTTTGCGATTGTAAAATGGCATTTTCTAATGTATTAAAGGTTTTTTGATTCGCTATTTAGGTAATCGCTTTTTGTGCGATTTCATAAATTGCGAATGCAAATAGGGAATTGCAATTTTTGATTCCCTAATGCACATGCCAGAAGGTTTTCCTAAATGCGAACTTTGCATTTAGAAAAAGCTAATTACCATCAACTTCAAATTGATGGTAACCATGTGCATACTTTGAAAAAGGCACAAAACTGCATTTTTCGCACACATGCCCCTAGGGCATGTGAGTGCCTCACATGTGCACCTTTTTTGTTAGGGGCACCTCAAGGGGGACTTAGGCCCCTGGGCACCCTTGCCTTTGCATTACCTAATTTGCGATTACCAATTAGGTAATCGCAATTTAGGTAATGTAAGACCATTCTCACCTATGGGCCTTGAGGCCCATAGGAGTGGAAGGAGTCGCAATTACAAATAGCGATTCCCTAATTGTGTTTACAATTCTTTCAATTAGAGAATCGCTATTTTATGTAAATTTTGTTACATTGCATTTTGCGAGTACCAAATAGCGATTTCTAAAAAATCGCTTATTGGTAGTTGCAAAATGATACTTGCATGCATGTGGCCCTTTGTTCTCAGCAACAGCTGTGAACAAACATTGGAATGTTGCTGCTCCGGGCTTCTACCAGCCAACAGAAGCCCGGACCACTCCATTGTCTTCAATAGAGCACTCGATATTCCAATGTTCTAATGCAGTTTAGCCATTGCCTTCTGGACATCATTGGTCAAATGCAGCTTGCGTAATTCTTCTGTAGATCTCGGGTTTCAGCAGGCTTGTAATCATGGGTTAGATTGCTTTGATAGTGCGGTCCCAGGACTAGTAGGCCTTGAGAGTCAACCACTGACTCATAAAATCTACTGGAGATTAAGTCTGGATAGTGTGGTTTTGGATGGTTTATTCATGATGGCCATTGGACTGTTACAACTGCTCGATTTTAGTCCATAGACAGTATTTTCAGTGGCTTATTTCAAAGACACATGCTATTACATTAGTTTGCCAGTAGAATTGAATGTTGACCAGGTGCCAGAAAGAAAATCATGGCCACTCTTTAGCTAAACCCGGTGTAGTTTTCACTGCATACTTTTTCATCAGAGCATTTGCTAGTGGGAGGACTGTGAAACACAGTTCCTTTACTTGTTTAATAGTGACAATGCAGTTCCTATTGATTGGGCCATTGGAACATAAGGCCAGGTGTCAGGGGATGAAGCAATATATAAATCTCATCACTGGTCTTCAACAATTCCTATTAATTCCCGACATCAGTAAGTTTTTATTCCTTAAGGGAACCTATTACTAATTTACACTGCTTGCTTGAGCTACATCTGTTCTACCTTACTCTATTCATCATCTGACTGGATCCACACACATTTACCATTCCTTGCTCCACCAAAGGCAATGACGTGTGCAGTGTAGCTGCACCCACAGAGTGATTCAGCCCCCAGCAGTCACAGCCATAGATACTGGCCACAGGCATTTGGATTTCCCACCCTTTAGAGACAAGTAAACCCATCTTGTTTTAGTATTATGGACAAGTAAAAGTGCAGGTGCAGATTCCTCACCCATGTCCGTGAAGCATCTCATGAGCACAGTTGAACATCCCAATGATAACCTTTCTGTCATCAATACGGGACAGCAGCAGGAAGACAGATGTGTATGTCACAATCAGGTCCAAGTAGCTTTTTGTAAAATTGTAGTTCACATTCTGTGGAGAGAGACACACACCTCATGACACAACATCACGTAAATAACAAGAAAATCAAAATATGGTACAAAGCTCAAACACAGAGCACATCGGTGTGTTGTTGTTCAAGAGTGGGGAATGGGTGCACTCGGAAATATAGTTGCTTTGGCGTGTGTAAGAGGCGTTCAACTGAATAATGAATTAAAAGTATAACTAGAAAGAGCACCCGCAATAAAATTTTAAAGTAGCTTAGTAACATGTTTTGTACCTTTCAAAAAATGGAACTATAATGGTTTGGTCAGTACCTTTTCGAAAAAGGAGACAACCATTTCACATTTCATTTTAAGATGCTGTTAGGTCATCGTGAAGAGATAGTATTTAAACCTTCGAAACCAACTAGTTAGCACTTTACTCTAAATAGACATCACACTCAGCTAAACATTGCTTTGGAAAAAAAATCTGATATTGAGAAAAATACCTGCAAGTAAACTTTTTTAAACTCAAAACATATAACAATCAGGGTTCAGTGGTCCTCTGAGGCCTCTGGGCCCTTGTGAAACTGCATATGCTGCTCCATTGATAACCATGCCTCTGATATATAAATGCCCTCCCCAATCCACCACACTCACTCCCCTCAGTCACTCATTCTAACGCGCTCACACTCCCCCAGTCACTAATTGCACTCACTTTCACTTACTCTTCCTCACTCCCGTGCACTCTCTCATGCTCACTCTCGGTCTCTAATTTTCAGTTGCTATCATTCTCACTGACACTAACAAACACGCTCACACAGATAAAAACTCTCCCACCCTCTGTCAATCTCATTTACTCTCAATTCCGCACAAATTCTGACACACACACCCACTCACACATTCACACATGCACAGAGAAACTACGAGTAAGATTATTTTTTTTACTTAACTTGCTTCCTCTGTTGGTGTCTCCTCCATGGCCGCAGCAGAGCAGGAATTAGGAGCTGAATATAGGAACCAGCAAGGCATGATTCCTGCACTGCAAATGAGCACAAACACTAGAGAAGGGCCAAGATTACCCGGGGGCGACCCACATCAACCCCTCTCCCAACTTCTTGATAGGGCTGGAACCACAGCCCTGACAGAAGCTGTCACAGGGCTCGGGCTCCTGTCCTGCTCTTCTGAACATCATTGACTACAGCAATACATTGTTTAGCACCCTGATAATCTTATTTTAGGAGATAAACTGCACCTCCTAAAGCATCCATAGTAGATCTGCTAAATAATATGGATTGTGCCTGTGTGGTGGGACATAGCCAACGTACGCACTTTTTTGTTGCAGTTTCTTACAGTGCATACTCGACCCAAAGGTACTGGAGCGCTTTACAAGAGCACCATTTGTATTAGGTCGAGCCAAGGCAGCGCGCATGCGCTGTCTGCAAGACATGGAGTAATGGATATATGGAGTATGTTTGCCATTGGGTCGTTCCCGCGTTGCTCTGCATTCCCAGCTGCCTATAGGCTGGGACTTCTGAGACGTCACTTCCGCTGCAAGGCAGGCAGCACTGACCACCTACAGTGTAGTGATACTGCAGGGTTGCATCAGTTTTGTTTTGGCACTACTTCGCTTATCATCATGGCACCTGGTTCACAGGCCGCCATGCTTATAACTGTAGTCTGCTTTTATATTTCTCTTTGCCGCAGCCACAGTTTTTATTCACTCCAGACACAGTGCGCTGTCTGCAAGACCTGGAGTAATGGATAAATGGAGTCTAATCCCGCCTGCTGCTTCCTCCTGTTTGCCATTGGGTCATTCCCGCGTTGCTCTGCATTCCCAGCTGCCTATAGGCTGGGACTTCTGAGACGTCACTTCCGCTGCAAGGCAGGCAGCACTGACCAGCTACAGTGTAGTCACACTGCAGGGCTGCATCTGTTTTGATTTGGGACTACTTCGCTTATCATCATGGCACCTGGTTCACAGGCCGCCATGCTTATAACTGTAGTCCACTTTTATATTTCTCCTTGCCGCAGCCACAGTTTTTTATTCACTCCAGACACAGTGCAGCGTTGTTCCAGTGCGGCATCATCCTCGGCTACTTGTGCCAGCCCTGTGTAACTAGTACTTCTTCCTTCCAGGGCTGTTTCACCCGAGAGAAGCCTCATTCCGGTGCTCTCTCGCCCAGCCCCTGAAGCCACTGTTTCCTCATATAGCGCGATCTTGTTTGTGAGCTTCATTAGCATAGCCCGATCCATCTGCGTGATAGAATGTAAATGTCTTAAATTAAGGGTGCAGTACCACAGGCTGTTACTAGGTGTCCCTAGTAACAGCCTGTGGTACTGCACTCTTTCCTTAAGACATAATCTAAGAATTCCATTAGTATTTGGCTCAAGGAACGAGCGTGAAATTTGTTCCCTTCACTGATGGAATTTTTTTTTTTCTCACAAAGGCTCCAAAAGATTAAAATGCTTGCGCTCATTTCTTAAGCCTCATGGTAATGGCATTCCTATAATATGCCTTAAGGAAAGGGTGCAGTACCACAGGCTGTTACTAGGTGCCCCAGCGACACCTATCAACAGCCTGTGGTACAGCAACCTTTCCTTAAAACCTTATATAGGAATTTCATTACACGAGGCTTTCGGAACATGCATGAGCATTTCTGTGCATTTCTTTAGGCTTATATAGCCTTTGTGGTAAGAACAGACATTCCACTTCAAAAAGGAAAAAAAACTTGTGCTAGTTCCTTAAGCCTCATGGTAATGGAATTCATATAATAGGCCTTAAGGAAAGGGTGCAGTGCCACCGGGCTGTTACTAGGCGTCTCTAGTAACAGCCTGTGGGACTGCACCCTTTCCTTAAGACATAATACAAGAATTCCATTACTATGTGGCTCAAGGAATGAGTGTGAGCATTTTTCATTCTTTAGTGGAATTTATTTTTTTATTGTAAAGGCTACAAAAGATTAAAAGGTTTGCGCTCGTTTATTAAGCCTCATGGTGATGGAATTCCTATATTATGTCCTAAGGAAATGGTGCAGTCCCACAGGCTGTGACTAGGTGTCCCAGACACCTAGTCACAGCCTGTGGTACTGCACCCTTTCCTTCAAATAGAATTTCTTACTTATTATGTATGCTGCTGCTGGCATACTTTTAAACAAAAAAAATTAACATTTGCAACACCAATAGGTAACATTTCTACGAATGCAAGACCTATTGCATTGCAAATGCTTGTTACACAAGGGCACATTTATTTTGAGGCACGAAGAGATTAAGGGATTTGTTGAGAATCACAGGATGTTGAGCCTCCTGCTGAGTCTCGAACCCAGTTCCCCAGCTTCAAAGTCAGCTGCTCTAGCTGTTACATCATATCCTCTCTCTTGCCCATGCACAGTCCATGCATCCACCTACAGAGTTCTGTGTCTTAAGCAGCACACTGTAGATGGATCGTTGCCCAACCCCTCGACTCCTCGCCTCATCTTTTATCAGGAGTCTGGAGAGGCTGATGAGGAAACTTATCAGTGCACATACAGTGTTCATGAAAACTCAAACATTGTGTTTACATGTACACTGCAAAATGCAAAAAATAGCAGACTGGGTAGAGACTAGGGGCATGATGCAGTGAGTCACAATTGGCAGGGCACTTCCCAAATACCCTGTTGACGAACTACCACTTTGAATTATGGTCTCTCTTTAGGACCTTAGAAAGAGCTGAATCTGGCCTGGTTTCATTTAAGAGTAAAGTACAGCTGCACTTGTCCGTTAAGGAGCATCGCCTCCCCCACCATCCCCCGCTGCCAGCGCAGTGGCAACACACAGAATAATTTTACACAAAATAATAAAATGGTCAATAGCGTGATGACGGGTTGGGGCAGACAGATTCCTGCGTACTGCAGGACGACTGCTCAGTGTGCATGACAGATTGGCTGGCTGGCTGTCTACAGCTGGACAATCTGTCATGGGCACTTCAACGCCTGCAATCCTAGTGCTGAAAAACAGCCGAGGGATTGCAGACACTGAGCCGCAGCCTCTGTTGCACTGGATTAGCCTGCTCCAATCAATCCTGGAGCTGCTTTTAGCAGCTCCAGGATTGGTTGGATTCGTAAGCAGGAAATAAACCACCTTCCTTCCTGCTCGTTGTCCTCTTCGGAAATGGCAACATATCAGTGAGTTTACGGCGTGCTTCGTCCCACTGATTTCAATAGTTGCTAGCCACCCCTGGTAAAGTGGATGTACATTGAACCACTGGTCACAACAGACTGCTGGGGTTTCCTGTCTGACCCCTTTTCTACCTCCAAAGGAATGAAACAGTGATGCCATTTTTCCTCCTTTCCTTTCTTACTTGTTCTGGAATCCCTCACAGTGGGCACAAGATGGTCGAATCAATCAAGGGTGTAGAAGATACTGTGGCATGCAGGATTATACTGTATGCATGAGACATCCTCATTACTCTCAGAGAACTGGTAATTTTGATCACTAGTTCGGTCCCACTGATTGAAGATCTTTTGTCCTTTTCTGGATATAAGATTGGAGTGAGAGGGATATTCTTCCATTCACTAGGATCACAGCCGCGGCGCTGGATTATGGGTTTCCTTGAATGTCATTGAATTTGAAATATATCGGTGTCTTTATCAATAGAGGACTAGAGGGTAAGCTCTCAGAAGATTTACAAATTCATTTTGCAAAAATTGACAACGATTTCACCTCATGGTCATCCTCACATATGTCCCAAAGGGTTAGGGCGCAAGTTGTAAAAAAAAAGTTGATGACACCAAGGAACCAATTTTCTTAGGAATGATGAGTTTTGGGACCCCCTTTTTTCTCAGCCCCCGCTTGACGAATCACCCCGAGACTTTCAGGGTAGGAGCTGAGCGGAGCGCCCCATTAGTTTTGAAAATTTCGCGAGGATTCGTCAACCGGCGCCAAAGTTATTCAAAATAGAATTTTCAGATTTCCTATGGGAACTCGGTCCTAACCATAACTATCTACTGGCGACCGCCAGTAGATAATATATATATATTCACTGAAAAAACCATAGGTTTCACACACGTTATAGTTACGAATTAGCATTTAAAAAACCTTGGAAATTCACTTAAATAACCATAAGTTTCACACATGTTATAGTTAGCTGGACATTTCACTCGTAAAAAACCAATGAAATACCCCCGTTATAGTTAGTGCAGGCAACTATAACTCACGCGACCGCAATCCTCTGCTGATGACGTCAGATATTACATCACTGTATTTAGACACTTATTTACCCATGTCTTCTTCCATTAATCTTTAGCTATACATATATTACAAATATTTATTTTTCATAAAGACACATATGTCATCAGTGATGTAATATCTGACGTCATCAGCAGAGGATTGCGGTCGCGTGAGTTATAGTTGCCTGCACTAACTATAACGGGGGAATTTCATTGGTTTTTTACGAGTGAAATGTCCAGCCAACTATAACATGTGTGAAACCTATGGTTTTTTAAGTGAATTTGCAAGGTTTTTTAAATGCTAATTCATAACTATAACGTGTGTGAAACCTATGGTTTTTTCAGTGAATTTGTACAGTTTTTTAAATGCTAAGTTATGTATTTATTAATTATTTTTTTTTTCAGATTTTTCACCGTGCGCGCACCGTGCGCGTGCTGTGGGCGCACCCACGGTTCGGCGTAAGTACACCGTGCGCGCACCTCGCGATTGAAAAAAAAAAAAAATGTTTTTTCGCCCTTGGGGGTCCTTCGGTGACCCCCTGACCAAGGCTAGGGGGTCAGGAACTGTCCACTCTGCCCCCTTTTCACGTTCTCCACCTTCTTTTTACACCCCCTCAGACTGCGAGAGACAAAATGGCGGCCGACACTTCCTGGTTTAGACCGATTCGAATGTTTACCGACATCTAACAACCAATCAGAATTGCGCTTGCGCACGGCAGGGTGCGCGCACAGTGCGCGCACGGTGCGCGCGTATAGATATTGATATGCTTTTAAATGCTATTTTCTCAGGAAATACTGAACAGATTTACACCAGACCTGCAAAAGGCACTTCCTTGACCTTATGGCTACCTCTCTGCCAAATTTCACGTAATTCTGTTCAGCCGTTCGGGCTGTAGCTGCGACTAAAGGTCCTATGGAAAAATGCATGGGGAAAACGCGTTTTGGGACCCCCCCTTTTTCTCGGCCCCTGCTTGACGAATCACCCCGAGACTTTCAGGGTAGGAGCTGAACGGAGCGCCCCATTTGTTTTGAAAATTTTGCGAGGATTCGTCGACCGGCGCCAAAGTTATTCAAAATAGAATTTTGAGATTTCCTATGGGAACTAGGTTGTAACTATAACTATCTACTGGCAACCGCCAGTAGATAATATATATATATATATATATATATATATATATATATATATATATATATATATATATATATATATATATATATATATATATATATATATATATATATTTTTATATAAAAAAATAGTAGGTAGTTATAGTTAGGACCACGTTTCCATAGGAAATCCGCAACATTCTATTTTGAATAACTTCTGCGCCGGTCGACGAATCCTGGCGAATTATTCAAAATAGGTGGGGCGCTACGCTCCGCTCCTACCCTGAAAGTCTCGGGGGGATTCGTCAAGCGGGGGCTGAGATAAAAGGGGGGTCCCAAAACGCGTTTTTCCCATGCATTTTTCCATAGGACCTTTAGACACAGCTACAGCCCGAACGGCTGAACAGAATTACTTGAAATTTGGCAGAGAGGTAGTCCTCAGGTCAAGGAAGTGCCTTTTGTAGGTTTGGTGTAAATCTGTTCAGTAGATTCTGAGAAAATAGCCTTTAAATCAATATATATATCTGAGCCAGCTTACGGTGCGCTTACGGTGCGCTTACCGTGCACGTACGGTGACGTGCGCAAGCGCGATTCTGATTGGCTCTTAGATCTTAGTAAACATTCGATTCGGCCAAAACCAGGAAGCGGCGGCCGCCATTTTCTCTCTCGCACTCTGAGTGGGGCAGCATAAATGAAGCCCAAAAATGTGTAAAGGGGCAGTTTATTGAGATAATATTCACCCAGCAGTGATATACGGGCCCCCAAACAACCCCCAAGGCCATAAATTTTTTTTTTTTTTTTTCCAAAAATCGCCGATTACGCTTACCGTACGCGTACGGTAAAAATTGGATTAAAAATAAAAAATTATCCACACTCTCCCCACCCCAAGTGCAAATGGTGCCCTAAGGGCACCATTTGTGCATGGCATATCAAACAAATGAAAATAATAAACAAAACATTTCACAACGATGCGCATAATATGTCCCCCATGTGCGCACGGTGCGCGAAGCGCGTCGTGCGTACATGGCCCATCCCGCATAATGTGGGCACGCGGTGCGCGCAGCGCACCGCGTGACCACCGTGCGTGCATGGCACTAACTGCGTAAAGTGGGTGCGCGAAGCTCACTGTGCGCGCACGGTGCGCGAAGCGCACCGTGCGCGCACGGAACGAACTGCGTTAACTGGGCGCGCACGCCACGAATGGCGTAAAGTAAGTTAGCATTTAAAAAACCGTACAAATTCACTGAAAAAACCATAGGTTTCACACACGTTATAGTTAGGAATTAGCATTTAAAAAACCTTGCAAATTCACTGAAAAAAACATAGGTTTCACACATGTTATAGTTAGCTGTACATTTTACTGATAAAAAACCAATGAAATTCCCCCGTTATAGTTACTGTAGGCAACTATAACTCACGCGACCGTAATCCTCTGCTGATGACATATGTGTCTTTATGAAAAAAAAATATTTGTAATATATGTATAGCTAAAATTTAATGGAAGAAGACATGGGCAAATAAGTGTCTAAATACAGTATTAGCATCAGCAGAGGATTGCGGTCGCGTGAGTTATAGTTGCCTACAGTAACTATAACGGGGGAATTTCATTGGTTTTTTATCAGTAAAATGTACAGCTAACTATAACATGTGTGAAACCTATGGTTTTTTCAGTGAATATATATATATATATATATATATATATATGAATATATACTAAAAAAGGAGCAGATAACTCTGGGTAGTTCTCAAGTTTAGGTGGAAAGCAGCTCCAGTATAGAGCACTCTCAACACCAGCGACACTCTAAATTTGCTCACCTCAAATGTCTGCTTTTCTATCAAATTCTTTAAGCGTAGGATTAGCACAGTGCCATCCATGCCGAGATAGAAAGGGACAAAGACTTTTACCATTTCTACAGCAAAGTTTTTAAGCATAGAAATAGCACAGTGCTATCCTTGCAGAGCTGTAAAATGGCCCAAGCCTTTTACCACTCCAGGCACAGTATTACAGCTTTGGACTGGTGAAATACCATCCAAGCCAACCAGAAATGAATAAAAGCAACCCCAGACACGTGTTTCGCTCTCATCAGAGCTCTTCAGAGAGGTATAGCTTTGCCCAGACACAAGGGAGCACCCAGTGTAATTCAAAACAATTCCCTTTCAGGCATAGAGTGACGCATACATTATGCAGAAAAATATATTCACGGAAAAAAACAAAGGTTAAAGGGGCGTTATAGTTAGTCTTACATTTTACTTGTACAAAACCAGAGAAATTCAGCTGTTATAGTTAGCTGAGGTAACTATAACTCGCGCCCCCGCAATGCACTGCTTATGACCTCACATATTACATCACTCATGACATGGTCAGTGACATCACTGATGACATCACTGATGTCATCTCAAATGGCATCACTCACCCCCAGTCACAGATCTGGGTTGAATTCATCATCATACTTCGCCAGTTCAGACCAGTTCAGAGACAGTCATATGCAAATCAGTCTTTTTAAAAAAAAAATGTAACAATTCTTTTTTATTAATCAACACGTATAAGCAAATATAAGCAATTTAGCATGTATCAAATTGTCATTATACAAATAAGAGGGAACTGCAAATCAATCTTGACCCTGTTCCTTATGGGAACAGTCCATCCTGAACTGCCAAGCCAGGTCTTCCCTGGGCTGGAAACAAGCTTCCTGGGACCAGATTCTGGGTAACACCCCTCATCAGCCAGGCTAGTTTAAATCCAGTGGCAAAGTGAGCAAGGGGCCCACGTCTGGGTATAAACGTGCAAACAAAGCAAACACATGGAGAGGATGGACGGAGCGCTGAAGCTTTTCAGACACTCACCCCCAGTCACAGACCTGGCCTGAATCCATCATGGTTCTTTAGCTCACTTCGCCACCCCAGTTCAGACCCAACCATATGCAAATCAGTCTTGACCCTGTTCCTTATGGGAACAGTCCAGCTCGAACTGCCAAACCAGATCTTACCTGGACCGGAAACAAGCATCCTGGACCGGTTTTGGGGTAACACCCCTCATCCCCGAGGCTTGCCAATATATATGTTTTTTTCTAAGAGAGGGGGGCCCCAGAGACCCCACCCCCCCGGGCTTGGCTATTTTTTTAAAAAGAATTTTAAAGGAGGGGGGCCATGCGGCCCCCCTCCCCTGGCCAATTTCAGCCCCGGAGACCCCATCCCCCAGGGCCCGGCCATTAAAAAAATAAATTAAAAAACAGGGTGGGGGCTGAGTGGCCCCCCTTCCAGGCTATTTTCGGCCCCAGGGACCCCATCCCCCTGGGCGTGGCCTCTCATTCGGACCTGCAAGAGGATCCCCAAGGCCCCCACGGTCCCTGCTCGCTCCCTGCCTCCTGCGGGAGCCGACATTGCTCTTGGGCAGAGGGAGCTGCTAATATGCAGCTACCTCTGCCCAAAAGCAATTCTGCTTCGCTTCATGGAAGCAAGAGCATTTTCAATGCTCTCGCTTCCATGAAGTGAAGCAGTGTTTGCTATGGCATGGCAGGAGCAGTGTTCCCGCCATGCCATAGCGATCTGCAATGTCTCGTGGGTGGACATCCAGGGACTTTGCTGGATTCCTGGTGGTCCCCAGGGTCATGGAGGGCTCCTGGAGAGGGGTTGCCTGGGTGGGGGGCTGTATAGCCCCGGGAAGGTGGTGGTCCCTGGGGCTGGGTGGGAGGATGGAGCCCCCACACTTCATTTTTTAAGATAGCCCCAGGGAGGTGGCGGTCCCCAGGGCCGTGGGGGGCCACGTGACCACCTGCATTTAATGAATATTGCCCCGGAGAGGTGGCAGTCCCCGGGGCTGTGGAAGCCTCCGTGGCCCCCGCATTTAATGACTAAAGCACCAGGGAGGTGGTGGTCCCCAGGGCTACATGGGGAGGGCAGGAGCCTCCCAAAGCCTTTTTTTTTTAAACCCCAGAGGATGTGGCGGTTCCCGAGGCTGCTGGGGGCCAGCATGTCCCCCGTATTTAATAAACATAGCCCTGGGACCTCGTCATTATTTGTAATTGCCCCTGGGATCTGGCCCACCTGGGGGCTTAAACAAACCGATAGAGACCGTGCTTCGTTTTTCAAAAACAAATCGGCGGGATTCGCAGACCCAACGCGACTCTCGCCTAAATTGTTTATAAAAAAATGCTTTTTCTGGCCCTGGAGGTCCCTGTGGTACCCCCTGAGCAGGCCTAGTGGGTCAGGGTGTTTCTACCATGCCCCTTTAATTGATTATTACCCTTTTTTCACTTTTTTCTTGTGACTCGGTTCAACCGAGTTACAAGATGGCTGCCAACACTTCCTGGTTGGAACTGTTGGAAGCCATTCAGATCACAGGCTCAAGATCGGGAGGGTTTGCGGATCCTCCGCGGCCATATTTGTATATCTGAGAAATGTTTAAATTTCTCAGGAACTACTGAATGGATTTACACCATTTAACAAAAAGAGTGCTTTCTGAACCAACAGCTACCTTTATGCCAAAATTTGGTGTAATTCTGTTCACCACCTCCCCGGGGCTATGGAAATGAAGGGAGGGGGGCTGTGCAGCTCCCTTACTGGAGCCCTTGATGGCCCTGGGGACCGCCACCCCCCCAGGGGCGGCTCCTGCAATGTCCTGGGGTGCCCACCCCCGGGACATTGATGTTTGCTATGGCAAGGCCGGAGCACGGCTCCCGTCCTGTCATAGCAAACTCTGCTTTGCTTTTTGGAAGCGAGAGCAGGAAACCTGCTCTCACTTCCAAAAACCAAAGCAGATTGGTTTTGCACAAGGGGAGCTGCATGTCAGCAGCTCCCCTTCTGCAAAAACAATGCCAGCTCCCACAGAAGGCGGGGAGCCGGCGGTAACGTGGGGGTCTTGGGACTCCCCCCACAGTCTCCAATGGTGAGGCCAGGCCCAGGGGGATGGGGTCACCGGGGCAAGAAGTGGCCAAGGGAAGGGGGTCCACGCTGCCCCCCTCCCATACTATTTTATTAAAAAAAATAAAAACAACGAGGCAATGCCCCGGGGGATGAGGTCCCAGTGTCCATTATAATCCTCAGGAGGTGGGCCACGTGGCCTCTCTCCAAAAAAATGTATTAAAAATGCTAGCCAGGCCCTGGGGGATAGGGTCCCCGGGGCCAATAGCGGCCCAGGGAAGGGATGCCACGCGGCCCCCTTCTCATTTTTTTTTTAAAATGCTCAAGCCCTGGGGGATGGGGTCCCCAGGGCCGAAAAATAGTATAAGAAGGGGGGCCACACAGCCCCCTTCTACAAATATTCAAAACAAAGAAAAGCCGGCATCTCGCCGGAGGCCCTGCCCCCTCCCTGCAGCACTCTGCAAGAGCGCCCCCTGGCGCATTCTAAATTGGGGAATTAAGTCCCCTTGAATACTAAGGGTCCCTGGGGGCCAACTAGCCCACCAGGTACCTCCAGTAAGTGCCACACAAAGCTGGAATGCGGAGAGGTGGTCCAAGGATAAGCCCCTTTTTACTCTACTCTGCAAACGCGCCTCTTGGCGTACTGCTGGCGGGGTGATGAGGTTCTCTTGTGTCCTCAGGACCTCAGGACACAAGTGGACTTCATCACCCAAGCAGCAGTGCACCAGGCGGCGCCCCTGGAGACCTATGTTTTTTTTCAGTGAATGTCTATGGTTTTTTAAATGCTAATTTCTAACTATAACGTCCCTGAAACCTATGTTTTTTTCAGTGATATATAAATATATATATATATGTATATGTGTGTGTGTGTGTGTGCGCGTGCGTGTGTGTGTGTGTGTGTGTGTCTGTGTGTGTATGTATATATATATATATAAAATCTTACTGATGCTAGGCAAATATTTTATTTTGCACAGCCACTTTTTTCTTCATTATCACATATGAAAACACCTTCAAATATGTGAGTTCAGCATTCCTGCTGTGCACAAAAAATAAAAAATGTTGGTGTGATTTATTAGACTAAATGTTTGCTCCATGCAGAATAAGATTCTAGCCCACGTATAGGGTACACTTGGCCCCTGACCTGGCTGTAAATTCACTAATAGCATTGCCTTCAGGGTAGGGACAGGAACATTTCTCAGTTCATCTGTAAAAAATACTTTTACTAAATACATTAATAAAGCATGAGGTGGTAGTGCACTGTCATTTACAGAGAGCACATTTTCCATTGAAATGGCCAAAAACATTCCCACTAACATGCAGTTTTACTTATAAAACTATATAGTGTATAAAGAAGAATCTGTGGAAATGGAATTTCAACAAACATTTATATTTTGCACATCAACATGTAAAGTGTTCTGATTTGTTTTCATCCTTGTTAGACCGGTCAACCTTAGGGTGATCTTCCACCAACGTTTTGTATTTTGCCTCACTATTTTTTGCAGTATCTTTTTGTTGTCCTTAGGACTCTGAGCTCCTACAACTGCCATTCAGTGCTAAGCGCATGTGCTCTTCCTAAACATGCTAGTAATTTATTTATTTCTGATTGGCTTATTTTGAATTACCTGTAAGTCCTTTGTCCAGTGGTATAACATACTCAGGGCCTGTACTTCATATTCTACTAGTGGGCATGCAGCACGGATTGTGCCACCCACATAAGAAGCCTTTAAAACCTGTCTCAGGCCTGCCATGCAGGACTTGAGCGTGCTGCTCCCTGTCATTTCACTTGGCATTTAAATATGCTTGCCAAGGCCTGCTTACAGTGGAGCAGTCTCATACTGTTTACTGTCACTAGATTCACAATGACAAACTCTCCCTTGTGGTAAAGGTAGATTTGCCATTTATAATCTTAGAAATACCCCTTCTAGGAAGTGGGCATTTCTCTGCTCTAAACTCTGTGTGCCTGTCAGCCTGTATCCAGTCCACATCTGGGTGCTGGAGGGACGGCTATATTTGTGCTTGCCTCGGAGACAGCCATAAATAAAGGGCACTCAAGGGCAACTGCAAACCTCTGGCTCTGAGGGGCCCTACATGGGTAGGCTAAGGTGGGATTTGAATTGACCCTTGCATTTCAAGGGGCAGGGTCCTGGCCACACTAAAGATATTGATCACACCTCCCAGGGTAGTATGGCAGACAGGACAGAATTTAGAGGGAGCCTGTGCGTTCCCAAGGTGCCCTTTTGAACTAACCCCTACATCAAAGGCACTTCTAAGTATAAGGGTGATGACCATGGCATTAGCAAAGTAGTACACTACTGGACCTGAAAGAAACTCTTCTGGGCTTGACTGTTCCCAGGAACTGCTGCCCTACTGTGCTGAGCTGCCTTGAGCTGCCCTGCTACCTGCTGACTTCTGCCCAGCCAAAAGAACATAAGAACCATCCAGAGTGTCTCCAATCGCTTGCTGGTTTGGAACCCGTGTTTCCCCACAGTCTCAGGCACAACAAAGACCTTGTGAGCAGCTAAATCCAAGGCGTTGCACTGTTGAAACCCGTTGGACCCCAAACAAATGGTCAGCGCTCTGAGTTGTGAGGGGGATTTACTTTTTGTCAGGATTGTACTCCTGACCCAAACACGGGAAGAGGCTCTGTTTGGGGATCCCGCCCCTGTCTCGCCTGCCACTAGGATTCGGGCCCATGTGCGAGTCCGCCGACATCATCCCTGGACTGATGAAGTTGGAGCAGCCTGAGCCCCTAGTACCAACAGTGTCTTGAAACCCCGCCTGCAGCTTCTAGCCGTCCGGCAGCGCGACATCTCCTTCGACAAACCGGTTCCTGTGGGTGAGGTCCACCGACATAACCTTTGACTCACCCTGGCCCGGCCTGTGTCTTGCAAGTGCCAACTCTTTTTCTCAGCAATGTGGGCCCTGTGAGTGTGTCTGCCGACGGCCCAGCCTCTGGTTTCAGCCACAAGGTACTGTAACTACAGGGTCCGCGCAGTCTGGACTGCTGGTCCCTGCTTTAGCAGGGCATTTGGGGAATACTTCATTAATGTGACATTCCTTTCTATCCAAGACCTTTAAACAACACTCTGACAACAGGAAGAGATTAAAGGACAGTCTCAGAGGGAATTACTGTATAGCTCTTGTACGA
Organism: Triturus cristatus; assembly: GCF_964204655.1. NCBI lineage: Eukaryota > Metazoa > Chordata > Amphibia > Caudata > Salamandridae > Triturus > Triturus cristatus. The sequence goes on along the minus strand of NC_140585.1, from coordinate 1,268,759,671 downwards.
GCCCAGTCCTCTGTAAAGCACTGCTTGATTTTGTTATCATTTTGATCTTATTGATTTGATATACAAATCTACTATTTCCCTAATATTATGTGAAGTCTTTTTGTAGGGTGTCATTGATTTACTGTGTGGGTGTTGCACAAATACTTTACACCTTGCCTCTTAGGGAAAGCCTGCCTACTCTGCATCAAGCTACCAGAAGGTGAGCACAGGTTATCCCTGGTGTGTATCTGACTTGCCGTGATTAGAGTGGTGAGTTCTGCTTGGCTTAGGTACCTACCCTAGCCAACCGGAAGCCCCATTTCTAACAATCCTAATAAAATATTTGTTATCATAACAGTGAATTACAAAACAAGGGCTTTCATAACTACTGAAATTTATTTTGAAATGTGTGTACAGTTTATCTTTTAGCTACTTAAGTGCATGTTGAAATAAAACAGTGCATGGTAAAGACATTGCGTTGTAATGGCTGCATGGTACAGGCATGTGTTGTAAATGTTTGTGTAGTATTATCTTTCAACCATTCTGCCAGTATTGAAACTGTCCCTTTGGCCAAAAGAAACACACTCACATGTTCATTTAAACCCCTTCCCCTTTTTTCATCTTATATACCTTCTAAAACTTCAATTCCCATATCATTAGGTCTCTTTTTTAGTCACCACTATTATCTACCGCAGTTGCCATCCTAGAGTTTATCTGAACGTGCACCCAGTTTAACCACTCATACCACTATTATTATTAACATTACACTTTGATGATAATTTGAAAGTGTTTAAAGAATGTACCTTCAAGTAAATTAAATTATGTTAGTATTCGTTGAAACCTTTCAATTTAAAATACTAAGTAGTTCAATATGCCCCCAGATCATTACATTTATGTGAATTTCAGGGTTCACAAAATATCTCTTAGTTCCAGCCAACAACAAGAAATATGTTAGTTTCCAAGTTCAAAAAAGAACTTACATCTTTCAGTTTCGAAGAGGAGAAACACTTAAAGCAAACAGAATCTTACATTTACCCAACATGAACCAAGAATAAAATCGCCACCCTAGCAATCTCCATCACTTAAAATGACGCTGTGGTAAAAATTAATTGGATCTTCAAGGTTTTCCTTATCCCCAGATATAATTCAAGATCACAGAATCACGTTTTTAATGCAGGTATTGAGTATAATTAGGGCTCCCGGTTTTCCGTATTTACGGATTTATACATATAAATACAGACGGAAATCGATATTTCTTTTGTCTGTATTTATATTTATAAACGGTAAAATACGAGTAAATGTTGCCGCGCTAGTCTCCCGCCTCCCGATTCCTGCAAGCAAAAACCCGATGCCTCTGGGTTTCAGCTGACAGGGCAGTATTGCGTAACGTGCTAATTCTTCCAGCAATAGTCGGAGTGGCGATGCAGGGGCTCTAGAAGGGGTGAAAAACCAACAAAGCCTCATTAACAAGCGAATGGTCTTTTAAAGACCTGTGAAGTGCTCGGGGCGGCTGTGTGTAAGCTGTTTCAGCCCGGGCTGCCACAAACGTGGGGGGGGGGAGGTACGCACTGCCAGCAACCTGCCAGGCCAGTGCACAACTCTTGCATCACCCTCTCTCTCTGCCATTGCGCGCCATGCTTCTGAAAGGTAAGAAAATAAAGTGCATTTGCGTTTCAAATGTCCAGTCCTGCCCCTCCCGCCCCCTTTGCATAGGCTCTTCTCCTTTCCTTCTGGGCATGGGCGTAGGAAGTGTGGGGGACACGGGGGATATATCCCCCCCAGATTTTGGAGTGGGGGGGACACGGGGGACAAGGGTGGGGGGACGAGGGGACAAAGGAATTTCCCCTCTCCCTTCTGTTATCACAGGGCCATTAGCACGCGAAAGCGCTACCTAATGGCCCTGCACTTGACCTGCCTGGAGTCAGAGGCTACCCGCCCTCTGCCTTTTGTTATGCTGCAGGAAGGCTCAGCCGTTCTGGGAAGGGCAGAGAACGGAGAAAAAATAAACGCTGTCTCTTTTCCTTCATGGCAAGGACCGTGTCCACTACTCCTGATCTGCCTCTGGCGGCTGCCCTCCTCTCTTTATTCCTCCATCTCTTTCTGTCTCTGTCTCGCTCCTGCTTACGTGCTGATTTCAAGAGGCAGCTCTTAAGGTACTCTATCTTGCCTCTCCTTATCTTTATTTGTTCCCCTGTGAAATTGATCCAAAAAAGGCTGAACACTTTGGCTGTAAATGTCCTCATTTTCTGACCGTTTTCTATTGAAAAGAAAAACCTCGGAATGGAGAGAAAAAATAGTTAAATACCTAAATAAAGCAATACAGAGTGGACAGCAGACAGGTCAGACTGTTATTTACACCCACACACATTAGCGCCACTTTACAGAGTTTGCCAGTGAAAGCGCTACTTTCTTTTTATCTTCTTTCTTTGAACAACAATGTTTTCCCAGGGTGGGTAAGTGCGCCATTCCTAAAGGGACTGCAATACCTGGTTGATGGGTAGAGTGGAAACGTTTAATATGATCGTTTTCAACTTTTTAATTATTTTAGCTTATAAAATGCGGCTCTGTGTTTGGGGATGTGGTCTTTTTTAAACCAAACAGCATACATTTTGAAAGGATATAAGCAATGGACATTGAAAGGGGTCCCTTCCTGGTCCTGTAGCCATGTCTTGAACTTTTCAGGCAAAATCACTTACTGATTTCTGAATAATGAGTTTAAAACCGTTAAGGTAACCATGTTTTTTTCTGATTACAGTTCACATGCTTTGCTTATTCTTGCATTCCCTATGAGTGTTTGCTTTTTCCAGGGTGTTATTCATTTTTTTTCAGACAGCATTTTACTGTTGTCTAGTGCATAATTTGAATTTAGTCGCAGCACAATTGAGTTGTGCTGAAGGCAGTGCGAGTTTCTCTCAGTGGGGCAGTATGGTGTAAATAAATGTGGAAAAATACTAGCTGTAGCGTCGCCTTTTGCTTGTGGCAAAAATAAATATGGATAAATACAGAAAAAAAGCCCAAAAAATAAATATGGATAAATACAGACGGAAATGGCAAAAAAATAAATACCATAAAACCGGGAGCCCTTGGTATTAATAATAATTTTGGAATAATACTTTTGGAATAATTATCATGGTGATGATATTAGCTCATCCTACATTAAAAACCATGAGATGCCTCCATTTATCCAGAAACTTTATGATTTGAGTGACAGTAAAACAACTGAGGTTCATAAATCCTGACAATTTCTTGAGAAGGGACACTATTACCTAATGCTAGAATTCTTTCAGGGTTGACCTTTGGTAAATCCAATAGAATAAACATAGTAATATATTTCCCCTCAGCTATATGAGGTTTTGCACTGATCCTTGCAGAGTGTAATACAGAATGAAAAAAGTACATTTATAAATACTGGTAATCACCAGGCCATTGTATACCTAATCTTCTATATAATAACAGAAGCTTTTTCTTTTTAGCTATTAAAGCTAGAATATTCACAGATTTCCCCCGGCTTAAAGATCTTGGTTCTCATAGTGAATACCAATTTAGCAATTTTAGCCAAATGAATTGTATTAATGGTGCTTTTTTTGTATCATCAATCTTCATTTGCATGTCTGTCAATTGTTGAGAAAAATACATCTCGTTTGCTTTTCTGCTTTCCTAATACCTGTTGAGAAGGACTGTTTGGCGCATGCCATCAGCGATTCCAATAATATAACTGGTAACGCAGTACCAATGTTGATTTTAATAAATGTTTGTACCTCTTCTCTAAGATAGTGCCAACATTATATATAAAAATAAGGGAGCTTTTGAAAGAATCCATGAATATAGCAAACCTTGGTCCAACTTTTTATGCATAATGGATGGGTGATAACAGTTAATTATTGGATTCTTTGTAAATTATAAAGAGATAATATTATATGGAATCTTCCCCCAAAAAGTTGATTCATGAATGAAGATAATTGGGTTTGGAAAAAAGGTAAAAGTATTAGCAGTAGGATAGCAGTGTTATCATACAACTGTAAGTCTTTATGCTTTTATCATTTGAGAACATCCAGACTGGTGTTGATCGGAGGTATCTAGCTTGGCATCTAATATAATATGAAAGTATCCAGCTACAAGAGATTAATCCCTCTGAGCCAATTAGACCATTAAGTCAGTGAAAACAAAAAATGAGCACCACCAGTATTAGGAGCATAGATGGAGCTGAGGTCAAATCAACCATGAGAGGTTTTTCTTTTACACAATTGATCTCCTTCAAGCCATGGATTTGATTAAGGTTAAATCCTTACAGAGAATGATCATCACAACACCTGTTATAGATGCATGTGCAGACTAGGAGACTCACAGATTAAACTCATAGACCTCAGACTTTTGTGTCTATCACTTGAGCATTCATAGGTCTCTTGTAAACATACCACATCTAGCTTTACATTTTAGATTTCCTGTGAGATTGTCTCTCACTTCGCTTTTAAATGTGGGATTTAGATATTCTAGATAACTGCATCAATATTTACTAGCCAATGCACAATTTTGTGTTTCGCCTGTTTATATAATTACTGAGCTTCAATATTTTTATTCTTTTTAAATTGCTCACCCATCGCACCTTCATCTCAACCAGTTGTGGTCATCCTTCTCAAAAACACCTTTCCACTTGTCCTGTCCAATACTATGCTCCCTCCACTGCCCAAATTCCCTTAAACCTTCGCTCCCATACGGGCACACTTGTATCACTTTTTATAGGCCCTAACAAGGTGAAAATATCCCTATTGGGGCATATGGGGTCTGGTTAAAAATATTAGCATGAAACAAAAACATTATCATCAAACCATTGTTGAGGGGGCGTGGCCAAGATGGCCGCCACGACGGACGCGTCCTGCTAGAGCTCCGGGATTGGGCTTTACCCTCGCCCGTTCTCAGCAAGCCTGGGGGCGCCACATGACTTCATGAGGCTGTCCGGAGGAGCGGGGAACCCAGCGCTGCAGACCCGGTAGCGGAGCGGCTCCCGGGCGCTGGACCCTTGATGCGGGTGCTGAACGGGTGCGGAGGCGCCGGCCACAAAATGGCGCCCGCCTGGTGCTGCCGCGGTCACTGACGATCGGCGGTCAGGGCATTGGCGTTGACCGATCCCGCTCCCCGGCTGCATATCACCGGAGCAGAGTGCCGGGAGCGGAGGCGGGGCTGCAGAGAACTTCGGGCTCCGGAGCTGCGGAGGTGCTGGTGGGCTGCCCGTGAGTCCCCCCCCCCTCCCCCCGAGTGGCAGACATTGCTGGCGACGCGGAGCGCGGACGGCGCTGCTGAGAGGAGTGATCCCCGGGGGGTGTGGAGATTGAAGACGCCGACCAACGAGGACTACCTTCGCTGTCACCCAGTGCGGCGGAGTGGAGACCAGAGAGGGACCGGGTGACGGCCGTGCTGCGGAGCCTGAGAGACTGGGATTCAGGTGGGCCCGCGCGGCGGCAGTCCGGTGTTACGGCGGCGCTCCCCTCCCCGGGGGGGTGATACCCATGCGGGGAGGCCTCGGGTGCTGATTGCGGTGGTGCCTGCCTGGCCTTAAGATGGCGGCCAGTGGCGCCCCGGCCTACTGACTTGGAGGGCAGATCGGCGAGGGAGGTGCGCGCCATCTGCTGAGGCCCGAGGGTGCTGCCCGGATCCCGCCCTGACGGCGGCGGAGATACCGAGAGGGGCCTGGACTGCCGGGCCCCACTGACCCGGCGGCGACATTTGGCCCGGGGACACGCGGCGCAGAGCACTGGCCGCAGGAGACAAGGGACTGGTTGCGACGCCGTGGAAGGGGGCCTCCACCGCCCGGGCGATTGATCTGCCCTCCGTGGCCCCGCTTGCCCCACGAGTGACACGGCCCGAAGGTATTAACAGTTGGAGGTAGGCAGAAGCGGAGTGCCGGGGGGTCCGGTACAGGCCGCGGCCACATCTCGCTCGGACACTGCAATCGGCCTGCACCTGCAGCGGCCCTCCGGGTGGGCGCCATGGGCAAGTCCAGGACAGGGCAGTCGGCCCCGGGGACGGCGTCAGGGGTCCAGGCTGTCGCACGTGGAGGGGCCCCGGCAGCGGCTGGATCAAGCGGAGAGCCCTCTTTGTCGATCAAGCTGGATCAGGTCCTGGTGGCGATTGAACAGTCACGACTCTCATTGGAGCAACAATTGGGCACCTTAACCACGGACGTCAGTCTCCTCCGAGATGACCACCGGAAGCTAGCCGATAGGGTTGCAGACAACGCCAAAGCAGTCGCTGACATCCAACCTATGGTGGACACACACCGGGACTCGATGCAAGCTTTGATGAGTCGCATGTCCACCATGGAAGAACGCGTTGATGACTTGGAGGGGCGGTCTCGGCGCTGCAACATCCGAGTCCTTGGGCTGCCGGAAGGAATCGAACGGGCCGATGCGGTGGAGTACATCGAGACCTGGACGAAATCGTTCACCCCTGATGACGACCGCACGGCCTACTTCTCGGTTGAGCGGGCGCATCGCGTGCCAGCTCGTCGGCTGCGGCCGGGGGCCCCACCTCGCCCGATGCTGGCCAAGTTCCTCCATTTCAGGGACCGAGATGCGGTACTACGAGCGGCCAGACAGGCGGGCCCACTACGCATCGAGAATAAAACCGTCATGATCTTTCCCGACTACTCCCGGGCGGTTCAACGCCAACGCGCATCCTTTCTGGAGGTGAAACGGCGCCTTCGAGCTGAAAACGTACAGTACTCTCTCCTCTTCCCGGCCCGTCTGAAGATTATCCACGGCGGTGTCACACACTTCTTCACGGCGCCGGAGGAGGCGCACGACTGGGCAGACCAGAACTGTACCGGGGCCCAGAGGGCTGGGCGCCCTGTCGAACAACGAGCAGCTGCGGGAGGACGCAGGAGGCAGCGCTCACGGAAGAGACACCGCCCTGGTACCCCCGGGGGGCCGGCACGCACTCTGGGGTCACCGGACTTGGAGCAGATCGTCCAGGAACGGCGCCAGGCACTCAAAGCGGCGGCGGGCCTCTGCCCGGCCTCCCCGGCAACGGACTTGGAGCGGGCTCCTCACGTTTTCACGTCAGAAGAAGAGGAGGACAGTGAGGCGACACAGTCCGGGGTGGACTCGGGAGCCCTGCCCTCAGTCACCCCGCGGACGGCGGACGACCTGATATGACTGGCTCCGTGCGGAGGGCCGCACGTCTGCGGCCCGAGGTGATGCTCCCCGCCCCATGCAATTGCAAGCCCGGCGCCTCTGGCGTTATCCCTGCTTCCCGGGGCACTCTCTCCCCCCCTGAAGTGCCCACTTTTTCCCCCACTGGCTAGCCATAGATCCTGCGCATAGCCCGCTTGTAGAGCTCAGGACAGACGCCAGCCGACCCCCCCCTTTCCTAATAGGTTCATGCTCCCCTGCAACATGGGAGTTAGTTTGGACGTGTCGCGCTTGACGATAGGTCCCGTGTGTTGGGGCACGTTATGTTCGCCTCACCCTTGTTTCCCTTTCCCCTTACACACACCCCTTCTGCACTGTGTCCCTGCCCGCGCGCCGATGAAAGGTCATGCTGCTGCGCTGGATCCGTGGGGGTGGGATGGAGGGATTGGCACTGGGGGGGCCCTTGGGGGTCCCGGGGGACCAGTCCTGAGACGCACGCTAGGCACATGTCCTGATGGCGCAAGCTGGTAGAATAACATTCCTTACACTAAACGTGCGCGGCATGCACACAGCGCGCAAGCGGTACTCCGTCTACGCATACCTCAAACGTCACCAGGCACAGATTGCACTCCTGCAAGAGACACACCTAGCGGCGGGGGAGGTGACAAAGCTGCGCAGGCGTTGGCGGGGAACCCTTTATGCCACGACTTACTCTGCATTCGCGCGTGGTGCCCTCATATGGGTGCGCCCGGGAGTCCCCTTCCAGGAATTGTCACACGTAATAGATCCGGAGGGTCGTTATGTATTGTTGCTTGGCCGGTTAGACGGCCAGACGATCTTGCTGGGCAGTATCTATGGGCCAAATGTCGACCAATCCAAATTCTGGGACGCGCTCTCCCATACCTTAAGCGCATACACGCAGGCACCATGGCTCCTGGGGGGCGATTATAATTGCGTACAAGACGTGAACCTGGACAGATCTCATCCGCCCCTCCCCTCTTCCCCCGTTGTAACGCAGGCGAAACGGTTTACCACATGGATGCGTCATTGGTCCCTGGCGGATGCTTGGCGGCTTCGGAACCCCACCGCTAAACTTTACTCGTTCCACTCCAGGCCGCATGACCTTAGAGTGCGCCTGGATTGTTTCCTTGGTTCTCCCACCATCCTCCCTGCTGTTCTGGACGCGGATTACCTGGGCAGAACTATCTCCGACCATGACGCCCACACGATCACACTGCAATGGCGCCCGCCGCACCCCCCCGTCCCCGCCTGGCGCCTTCCCAGGGACAGTCTCGAGGACCCGGTCTTACGGCAAACCTTAGCGGACCACATCAGTCACTATTTTAGGGAAAATACTGGCACTGCCAACACCCGAGCTTCAGAATGGGATGCTTTTAAGGTGGTAATGCGTGGCAATTGTATTCGTCATATTGCAGGGGTCCGGCGGGTTCTGGAGGGGGACATACAGCGGACGGAGGGGGCGCTGGCCGCACTCACCAAGGAGACGGACCCTGCGAGGGCCGCGCCGGCTGTGTTGGCTAATGCTGAGACCGCATACGCCACAGCGCTGGCAAGCATGCGTCGGTTTAACTTCGCAGCGTACGCGGTTAGGGCCCATACGGAGGGCGAGCGGGCGGGCGCTCTGCTGGCGTGGCTCATAAAGCGGGATTCATGCCTCCCGACCATCGCGGCCATCCGGGACGTCCAGGGCACCCTGGTGTATTCGCAGGGGCAGATACTCAAGGCCTTCCAGGAGCACTACATGCGCCTGTACGCTAGCCCCCGCCCCTCGGGGTCGGATGCCGCCCCGGCGGCCTTCCTGGATCGTATTCAGCTTCCCCGCATAGACAGGGATACGCGGCTGGACCTCGACCGCCCTCTCAAAGCGGCAGAGATTCGGGGCGCCATGAAGGCGCTAGCCACCCACAAGGGCCCGGGTCTGGATGGCTTCCCCCTGGAATTTTATCAGACGTTTGCGTCCCAGCTGGTCCCCCAGCTGGAATTGCAGTTCCAAGCGGCTCTGGACGTGGGAGTCCTGCCACACTCCATGCGCGAGTCCGTCATAGTATCCCTCCTCAAACCAGATAGAGACCCGCAGCAGCTAGGCTCTTACCGACCCATAACCCTATTGTCGGCGGATTATAAAATCTACGGGAAGGCCCTGGCGGACAGGTATGCCACGATCCTCCCGCGGCTTGTCCACCCCGATCAGAATGGATTTGTGCCTGGCAGGCACACATCTTCGAACATCCGACGGCTGTTCCACGTGCAGGACCAGGTGCGGGAGCGGTTCCCTCGGGCAGCGTGTCTGGTGCTGGACCTCGAAAAAGCGTTCGACACGCTCTCTTGGGCTTACCTGTTTCAGGTCTTGCTCCGAGTGGGCGTCGGACCCCAACTGCTGGCCTGCACACGGCTCAGCTACACCTCGCCCAGTTCCAGAGTGCGTATAGGCCCTCTCATCTCGGACTCCTTCCCGATCCGGCGCGGTACTCGACAGGGGTGCCCCCTCTCCCCCCTCCTATTCGCGTTAGCAATGGAGCCGCTGGCGGCCATGCTGCGAGGGGCGAGCGAGGAGTGGGGCATCCCGATCGCCAATTATACCCACGCAGTATCACTGTATGCCGACGACGTACTCATATACGTCCGGGACATCACGACCGACCTGACCCCAATATCAAGCATCCTGCACGATTTCGCAGAGGCGACGGGCCTTAGGGTGAATTGGGCCAAGTCCACTGTTTATCCCTTGACACCCACCGTGCCCCAGGGTCCGATACGAATCGGAGGCATAGCAGTCTCGTGGAGCCCCCAGGCGGTTCGATATCTCGGCGTTAAACTATATCATACGCCGCAAGATATCTATGAGGGGAATTACCGCACGCTGATGGGTAGTATTCGGTCCTTAGTCCATTTCTGGAAGGATCTCCACTTGGCTGTTCCGGGAAAGATAGCCGTTGCAAAGATGATTTTGGTGCCGCGCCTGCTCTATCTCTTCTCCAATCTCCCAGTGGTACCCCCGAGATCCCTGTTCCGGGAATTGGATACCCTGCTCGGGACCCTTATCTGGGGAAACGGCCGCCGGCGGATAGCCCTGGCAAAACTACAGCTACCCCTTGATCAGGGCGGGTTGGCGGCTCCCTCATTCGAGGCGTATTTCCTCGCTGCCCAACTACAATGGGTGTCGCGTTGGACGGCAGGCAGGGCACAAGAGGAGTTGTGCACGGAGACGGGGCGGATCCCGACCCCAGCGGTCCACCGTATGTTGCTGCCGGGTGCAGCGCCGCCGGCATCCCGGCCCCTCCAAGTCATGACGGCGCGTGCCTGCTTGGCGCGTGTTCATCGACTCAGCCGGGGTATTCCCCTGTACTCCCCGCTGTTACCGTTGGTGGGGCTACCTAGGGGTCGGGCGTACTACACGGAGCAAATGATGCGAGTGTGGACGGATTACACGATCACAGAGGTGGGGGTGTTGTTCTCTGGGGAGGGCCGCAGCCCTTCGAGGCACTGGTCGAGGACTTCGAGCTCCCTGGGGGCCAATTCCTGCGACATAGGCAGCTTCTATTGGATTGCCGGAGGCAGTGGGGAGGGATTGAAGTGGAGCCCCCTACACACCCGGTCATCCATGCGATGCTGCAGATGGGGCCCGGCCGCCATCTAGTCACGTGGATATATAAAGCGGTGAGGGCCCTGCGGAGCCCTACGTTGGCGACCCTTAGAGAACACTGGGAAGATGACTTTCAAAGGCCTCTGCACTATAGGGAGTGGACAAGGGCTTTGGAGTATACCAAGAAAGTGTCCCGTAACTACCGGTTTAAGAACATCCAGCTACATATCCTGCATAGGGCGTATCTAACCCCAGAAAAGTTGCAGAAATATTTCCCCGACGGGGTATTTGGATGCCCTAGATGCCTGGAGCCTGCTGCTTCGTTCAGGCACATGTTCTGGGACTGTCCGACACTCTACAGTTACTGGCACACGATTCACGCTACCCTAAAAACGGTCACAGGATTCCGGGACATGGACACATGGGAGGCGTGCGCGCTGGGAATTCATGACCGGCATAAGCAGCAGAAAGTGGAGAGGAGGTTTGCCTTCCTCATCTTGATCCTCGCTAAACGATGCATTGCCATGCATTGGAAGGCGCCGGGAGGGCCCCCTCTAGCGGCATGGGTGGGGGCTGTCAGGAAGTGGGGTAGAGCGGAGGAAACCACACTCAGAACGGAGGAAGCCCGTGGGATGCGCAAACACCCGATCTCAATGCCCTGGGCCATGTTAATGCACACATTCACGCAGGAGACAGAGGCCGCGGCGCACCCGAGACTGATAGACCCTCTGGGGGCACCCGCAACGCCGGAGTCCATCCCGGGTAGTGCGCAGGCAGGCCGGGCTCCTGGGGTCTCGCAGAGGTTGTCCCCCCGGGCCCCACGACCAGAGCCCTCATAGGCCATTTTGGATGCTCCCGCCCCCCCTGCCCCCCTCCTCACCGCCGCGTGCGCGACTACCCCGGTCCTTTCCCACACGATGGTCCAGCGTATGAGCGCGCAGCTCCCAGTACTCCCGAAAGGCGACACAGTGCACCCTCCCTTTCCCCGGTTTCTCCGCCCCCAGTTAGTTCATGGTTACTTAATGGCTGCACTTCCATAGCCCCTGCGACGCCCCTCACAGGGGGGGTAGTCCTACTGCATGGCACCCCTGCGGCAAGGCGATTATGGCGCGCTCCAGTAGGGTGCACCCAGAGGCTGGCCCGGGCACACATCTGCAGCCCCACTCAGGACAGCGACGAACGGCTTGAGGGGCCAGAAGGCTGCACGATTGTATGGACTGTGCACGGGTGCACTTGAAATGTAAACCTATGTGATAATGCCGATATCGCCTGTGCCCGTGTGTTATACTATCTATAAATGCCAATAAAGAAAGTTTTCAAAAAAAATCATCAAACCATTGTTTTTAAATTCAACTAGTAACTATCCCTTTATGTTTAAAGGCATTATCACTTTGAATAATTTCTAAGCTGTAAATGTGAAAACATACCTTATTTACAAAAAGTAAAATTAGGAATCTAAAATGTTCTTTTCAATTTTTTTAATGTGATTACAATTATGACATTTCTAGTTTTAATATAATTTATTTTTGTTTAGCCTCCATACCATCAGTAGACCAAGTCAAATCGCTAGTAAAACATAATTCGATCACAAAACTCATCATGTCATATATTTAATGTATCAAAAATAATTGCCTTCATATGCAATTCTTGATTGCACTTTGATAAGTTTGAAACTTGAATGATAACAGTCTAAGAGCACATAGTTTCTTAGAACAATCTTGTCAGTTCTTAACGTAGGTTTAGTTGCATTCCAGGTATGTACATGTTCATTATTTCATATTATGCATATGATTAAATGCATTTTCAACAAAAAAAAGTAGATAGAATATCTGGTGTAATAATAATGCATACATTGTACACATATTTTTTCATTCATATAAAATATATTTGAGCAACAGTGTTAGAATTCTACAAACACATATGATGATGTTACTCCAGCTCTTATTCTTGTGCTCTGCGTATGCTGATAAGTCCTCCTGCTTGCTATTTGTAGGTTTCGCCCAAGATCTTTTTATCTTTAAAAAACGTACAAATTTCTTTGACCCCACCCATTAATTACCATTGGCCAGCTTTATTTTCAGTCTAATTTCTTTTGTTTTCATTGGTCAGCAGCATCTGGTTTCATTTGTGCGGTCTCACTAGCATGCAGCTTTCAGAGGATTTTGGTTTCCTCTTCTTTATATTTGACATACACCCAAATCACTGCATGGAATCAACTGCGTAAGCTTTACATGTCCCTTCACCTTGTGACTTTAGACAGGCAATAACTTTGAGGTGATCTTGGACTTTAACTAGAACTCCCTCAGACTCTCCTCCTAGCTGCAACCTTTCCTCAGCCCACCCCCTTTTGTCATTTTGTCTACCCGTGCCTCCCCAGCAGAGGATGTGTTACCCGCTGCCCCACCCCTACCTCTGTGGCATTGCATGCTCACATTCTCTGGTGCCAGCACGGTTTCATTATGTCTTTGTCAATCCTTGATTAATTTATTGAATAATCATTGGCGAAATGATATGGCTCTCATATCCTGGCCCTCACACTTCATGGCTTAGGACACCTCTACCTCATGACTGTAGAACAGGTGTCTCCAACGAGTACTTCACCCAGCTTCAGTGGTGAAGTATGAAAAGTTCTAACAAGCATTGGCAAAGCCAATAGATCTGATCTATGCAAGGTTGGTTGGCATTAATGCTGGATGTCATGGCTAAAAAAAAATTGACAAAGCCAATAGTTTTCGCATAGGTGAGACCTATTGGCTATGACAATACAGGGTTCTTTTTCAGTGGTCACAACCTGTCACTTACCTTATGGAATACATTTTGCCCACCTAACCGAGATAAACACAGACCCAAATAGCACACAGAGCAACAATCACCAGGGCAGCAAGTTGAAACAAGAAACTTATGCACAAAAAAAATGTAAACCACATTTTCATCTTTCTTGGGCTGCTTTCTTTTCTTGCACTGCATCTGCAGTGCTTTTGAGAAAAAATTGGAGAATATATTTAGAAGCAGACTGCGGTGTGGAGTGTGGAAGGAAGTAAAAGTCAGTGCTAAGGAGTTGCTTGCACCTATTCCTCTACAGCAGGAATCTCCAACTTTTTCTTCAGGGGTAGTACATACAAACCATTGCTGCAATCCCCCTGGCACCAATGTATATATAAGAGCAATACATCTCTCCAACTCAAATAATAACTTTTAGCACACTCTGAAAATTCAACTTTTTTTCTACAGACACCAGCTTATAAGTTGTGAAAATACACATATGAAACCGAAACTGAAATGAGCCGATAGGCTCATTTCAGTTTCACTGCCTACATGCTCAGGGCACTATCTCAGCCCCCAGAGCATGTAAACAGACGGGAGAGGTATTGTTGGAAAGGGGAGAATCTCCCTAGTCGATCCCTGCTTGGGAAATCACTGCAGGAGGGCGATCACCAAGCAGGGATCCACCCACTGGACACCAGGGAGCGGTCCTTTTTTTTTAGCTTAATGTGAGGTTTGCAGGGGATTATGGGTAGGAAAACATTGGGGAATCCATGCAAACCACACCTCCCACGACTCCCCCGGGTGTCTAGTTCTCAGAACTGTCTGGACTTGGTGGGTTTCCCTAAATGGCCGCCGAGCCAGGGACCAAAAATGCAGGGGATCCCCTTGCAAGACCAGGTTGTTTTGTGATAGATAATTTTGATGTCTCCATAATAGTTTTGGGCCCTTCCCTGTTGCGGGTACTTGGCCCACCAACATAAGTGAGGTACCATTTTTATCAGGAGACCTAGTGAAATGCTGGGTGTAAGGAAATTGGTGTCAGCCTGGTCATCTCACAAATTTCCCACACAGAAATGTGAGGAAAATGTGATTTGTTTAGCTACATTTGAGGTTTGCAGGGGATTCTGGGTAGGTAAATGTTGGGAGATCTATGCAAGCCACACCTCCCTGGACTCCCCTGGGTGTCTAGTTTTCAGAAAAGTCTGGGTTTTGTAGGTTTCCCTAGATGAGCCCCGGCCCAAAAAACAGGTGACTTCCTCGCAAAACCAGGTAGTTTTGCGATCAATAATTTTGAAGACTCCACAGTATGTTTTGGGGTGTTTCCTGTTGTGGGCACTAGGTCTACACACAGAAGTGAGGTACCATTTTTATCAGGAGACTTGGGGGAATGCTTGGTGTGTGGAAGTTTGTGACTACCCGCAGATTCCAGAACTTTCTATCACAGAAAAGTGTGGGAAATGTTTTTTCTTTTACAAAGTCAGAGGATTGCAGGAGATTCTGGGTAAAAGAACCTGGTGAGAGCAACACAAGTCACCCCATACTGGATTCCCCTGGGTGTCTAGTTTGCAAAAATGTACAGGTTTGCTAGGTTTTGTGAGGTACCATTTTTATCGGGAGACTTGGTGAAAAGCTGGGTGGGTGGAAGTTTGTTCCTCCTTGCAGATCCAGAACTTTCCGGCACAGAAAAGTGAGGAAAATGTGTTTTGTTTGACAAAGTTTGAGGTGTGCAAGGGATTCTGGGTAACAGAATCTGGTAAGACCACACAAGTCACCCCATCCTGGGTTTCCATGGGTGCCTAGTTTTAAAAAAAGTACAGGTTTGCTAGGTTTTCCTAGGTTCCAGCTGAGCGAGGGTCCAAAATCCACAGTTTAGTCACATTGCGAAAAAAGGGTCAGTTTTCACTGTAAAAATATGATGGCTCCACGTTGCGTTTCAGGCCGTTTCTTGTCATGAGCAGTAGGCCTACCCACACAAGTGAGGTACCATTTTTTTATCAGGAGACTTGGGGTAACACAGAACAGTAGAACAAGTGCTATTACCAATTGACTTTCTATGCATTTATGCCTTCCAAATGTAATACAATGTGTAAAAATGAAGTCCTTTTGAAAAATATCCTCTAATTCACATGCTAGTACGGGTACCCACAATTTCAAATATGTGCAAATATCCACTGCTTCTAAACTTTAATTTTTTTTCACATTTTGGAAATATATCAGTTTCCTTGATACCTATTTTTCACTATTTATATTTTACCAAATGAATTGATACATACCTGGTACACAATGAAAAACCATTGCAAGGCGCAGCTCAGGTATTGGCTCTGGGTAACTTGGATTCCTGTTGAACCTAAAAGTCCTATATATCTCTGCAACCATAAGGGTCCCGTAGACGTAACAGTATAGTGCTTCAAACAATCTGCCATACTTTCAAGAAGTTAAAGGTGCAAACGTTGGCACAATTGCCTGTTTTTTCAACTCAATTTCAATACTTTTTTATTTCAACTGTTCGTTTCTACCTGTAGGAAAACCTTGAAGGAACTACACAATTGACCCCTTGCTGAGTTCAGACTTTTGTCTACTTTTCGGAAATGAATAGCTTTCTAGGATCCATTATTGCTTTCACACCCATTTCTACCACTAACTGGAAGGAGGTTGAAAGCCCAAAACATAGGAAAAATAGGCTATGTCCCAGTAAAATGCCATAACTGGATAGAAAGTTTTGGTTTTCTGACAAAAGTCTGCCTGTTCCCTAAAGCTGGGAAGATGGTGATTGTAGCACCACAAACCCTTTGTTGATACCATTTGCTGGGGAAAAACAGATTCTGTCTTCTGCAACACTTTTTCCCCACTTTTCCCCAAAACCCCAAAATGTTGCTGTATTTTGGCTAATTTCTCGGTCCCCTCCTGGGAAACCCACAAATCCTGAGTACCTTTAGAATCCTCTGGATTTTAGAAGAAAAGGAAGCAAATTTGGAGTGAATACCTTATGTGGACAAAACGTTACAGGGGCTTAAGCTTGAGCTAAGCCAATAGCCATTAAGGGGTTTAGCACAGGGGGGAAAGGTCTAGCAGCGAAGGGGTTAAGACTCAAGCCTTACCATAGCCATGACTAATAGAGGGGGAATGCCAGACCAACTGTGTATATCCATTTCCTGCATATCAGAACTTCAGCTTCTTAGCAGCTTCTATTTGTGGAATATACAGCACACTACCATCAAAGTGGCCACCCACTGAAAGCCCTGACTGAAGTCCCCAGAGTCAGCACCTCGCAGTCCTTTACAGTGTAGGAAAAATATCCTGCTGCATCACCATGCCCTATCTGTTTGTCCTTTTTTGTAAAACAAAATACATTTATCAGCTTCACAGTGTGAAAAGCTGGTGAAGTTTTCAGAAAACTATTCGAAGTTGTGAAATCATCACGTGAAGAAACACATTGTCAGATTTTTGATTATCAATCTCCAAAACAGCGCACAAACCCAGACTCGATAATGTAATTATCAAGTGATAACCCTCGCCAACAATGGATATGGTAAAGTATTACATCAGCAGTTTCAGGTTATGACTGAATATGAAATCAATACAATTTGTATATCACAACTTGTTTTTCATTAACTTTCAGCAACTGTCCAACTGGTTTTTATTAAAGAAAATAGTTATTGAAATGTAAGTCAACTGAAGAAATACTTACAATATCAAAATAGCATTGACAGGCATCGATAGTATTGAGGAGTTCATACACGTGGTCCTGCAGGTATCCAAGAAAGGAAAGAAACATTTTATGGTTCATCAGAAGATTCATGTGCCAACTAATTTATCATAGTAGCAAATTTTAATTAATTTTGTATGGTCCTCTATTGAGATTGATAGATGATGCCAACATGTGTTAAGAATATTTCCTTTGAGTATTACTGCTGGATTTCAGCCTTCATAAGAGCAAATAAAAGAAAAATAATATGTGGTAACTAATTTACTGTACATGTTGCTAATTACTTTTCTCTTACTAATCTTCATTGTAGAAGATAAATTATCATTGTCCTCAATTGACTTCATTTTTAGGTCACGGTTTTGATAGCACAGCTGACAAACAGACCTACTTCTTACAATCTACTAGAGTGGGATTTTGGTCTGCCCAAATCAACCATTGAGCTTCCTGTTTCAGCTATTGGTCTGAGACTTTCTTAATCATTTCTTAACAAAGCCTAGTTGAGTATTCATCTCTTACCTAATGCTAATGGCTGTTGGGGTGTATCATTCCACCTCAACTTCAGTGCTTGCATTGAACTAAATGAGGGACTACCTTATGGCTATAACTCTCTCTGTCTGCTGACTTTCTCCTGAGTAGCTCATTCTGTTTCTCGTCTCAATTCCTTCCTACCTCTCCTTACTTCCTTCCTCTCCATGCTCCTGTTTCCCCCACCCACACATTCTCATATCTCACTCCCTCTGTTTATGAGTCACTTCTAGAAGTCTGATTTCAGAATGTGAATTGGGCATGATTGAAAGCTCTGGAGGTGAAACTGAAAAAAATCTCAAGGTTTTCACTGCACCAGTCACCGGGTCAAAAAATATCTAGACTACATGCTCATCCAATCCTTACCACTTTTTGCAGATACAGCGATGGCATTGATCATATATGATCCAGTGCCTCCCCCATTCGTTGTGGGTTCACTCCTTCTCCCACAATCTGTCATCATCCATCCCATTGCCACTGTCCTGTCTGTTAGAGAGACCATATGGATCGCATGACTGAGCGCTCTGGAGACAGAACAATGGTCATATAGGTCAATTGAAATTATGATTATATGGGAAGTGATGCAGGTACATAGGTGATGAAGCATGGGCAACACCAAAGGAAAAAGAGACATTGTTTGGCTTGTGGGCGCCAACAGAGGTTGTCGCACTGAGCACCACCAATGCTAAAGTTGGCTATGAAGAGACTGCTCCCACAGATATGAAAGGAATGGCCCCACAAAATGTGGGCCGATGCTCAAGGCAGTACTGGTGTATGAGAATAAATCCATTAATTCAAATACAACTCGATGTGCCTGAGCACACGGGGAAAGAATGGTGAGGTGCGAGGGGACAGAGAAGAGGAACAGACAGAAACACACAGAAGGACCCTACAGAGAGGGATGTTGTGAAGCAATCCCTCATACAGTTAAATTCAAACACTCAAGTGGAGGTAGATGATTCACACAAAAATGATTTGATTTATATGAAAGATGGATACTCCCCTGGCTTGATCCAACATTATTAATACTTTTGTTTATTTGCATTTGAATGGTTACAATAATACAGCACAATGTTAACACAAAATCGGTAACCTGGGTTTACAATTGTTTGCCCACACTGTGCACACAGGAGCTAGCGAACACCCACAAGGGATGGGGTTATGGTCACCTTTTCAGGAGGACTAGATGCCAGAAGATAATGATAATACACATTAAAAAAAAAAAACTATAACTGTGTCCATGTGTGCCTAAGTCTTGTCACAAAATGTGTGAACACCATCAGTTGTGGAGGAGGGCGGGAGGAGTGTAAAGGGGGGCGAGGAAGAGCAATCCATTCTGCCTACGTCAGCACTAGTACCCACGCACCCTCGGTCCTGTTAGGGTTTGGCACATTTACACAGCCAGGACTTGGCCCCAAAGTCTGCCCTTCCTCAGAGTCAACAACAGTCCTAATGGATTCCCATTCGTCAACCACTTCCCTCCAGAGCGGTTCAATAGGTTTGTTTCGGACACCCCTTGCTTCCTTCCTCCGTAGCGTCCTTTTCTCAGCCCATGCCCAGCGTGTGACTTCCTGTGAGTGTAATTGAATTGTATGTATTTAAGACGTGTGTTGCTAGAGACTTTCTGTGGCCACGCAAGCACCCTTCCCCATTCATTGTGAGTCATATCCCGGCCTAAGTCAGTGGCTCAGTGAGCCCAAAGGGCATCCAATTGTTTATTAACTAGTCCATTCAGAGCCCTATAGAACCACAAGACTAATCAAGAGCTCTTTCCCAGCGTCAAGCGTATCTGAGGGACCGCATGCATAGGAGTTTCTGCTCCCGCAACACCCCAAGTATCCCGTAGGGCATGAGTAAGCACTTTGTAGGTAAGAAATTGTCCCACTAGCTGGCCTGTCTGCTCCACCAGATCTCCAAAGGGCATTAAGACATTCATCTGAAAGCACTCTCCCAGGGTACCCAACCCTGCCTACGTCCAGGAGTCCATTTGACCTGCAGTACAAGAAGTCAATGGGTCTCCATGAGGAAGGCCCACCAACAGAAGTTCAGGGGCATAAGGGGTCACTGTACCAGTTCTTCACAGCCTACATGGACAGCAGGCCAGGGCAGTGGACAAAAGGATGCCCGGATGGGGAATCCGAAGTGCAACAGCTTTGCCTGCAGGAGTCCCTGGTTGGGCTTAGGAGTGTACCAAAATGAGACACAGGACTTCATAGACCAAATGCCCCATCCACTCCCCAGTTGTCCCTAACAGAGATCGTCCAGGTAGTGAAAGACCTGGATTCCTAAGTATTTAGAGGTTCGCAGAGCCCAAAGTGTATCAGGTGGACAAGAAATAGGACAACCCAATCCAGCGACCACTGGAAACACGCATGTTTTACTCCAGTTTACCCGGAGACCTGAGGTCCTTCCTTATTCCTCAAGGAACTGCAGAGACTGCTGGATATCATTTGCCCCATCCCGGAGGTAAATAAGCAGGTCATCTACTAAGAAATGAAATAACATGGACTTAATCATCTAGCTTAATGCCCCAATATATTAACTCCGTTCAAAACCTTGTTGCCTGCGGCTCAACAGCCAGAGTGAATAAGAGGGGCGGCAGGGGTCAACCCTGTCTAGTGGCCCTGAATATGTCTTAGGCCTCCGAAATCGTGTGCCTTGTTTTAACCCTAGCCATTGGGTGAGCTTACAGGGGCCGGACCCATCTTACTCTTAGTACCAAGTCTCATGTGATACATAGTGGCCTCCAAGAATTCCCAACACATTGTGTTGAAGGCCACCTCAAGGTCCACCTACACAATCACTGCAGCAAAGTCAGGCAACCGGTCATGGGCACAGCGTGGCCAGAACAGGTAAGCACAGTGGTGCGGGGCAAGGCATCGTAGAAGGGGGGAAAGCCGACAGACAACAGACTAGGTATTATTTATTTATTTAATTATACCTATTCTGTCGTCTGTCAACTTCCCCTCCTCCCACCCCGCATCGCCCCGGCCCACTGCATTTACCTGTGCCAGCTGCCGCTGGATGGGCATACAGGATAGAATAAAGTCTGTAGAGGGTGTGAGAGGTGTTACACGCTGACATAAAACTGTTTTGGTCACCATAAATCAAGGCCTACATGTAGGGTAACAACCGGGATGATAATATTTTACTGAGTATTTTAGTGCATGCAATTTAAGTGCCAGTTTGCATGCAAACACTTTGTTAAACTCAAAGGGGAAACCATTTGTGCCAGTTGACTTAGCTCTAGCCATGTCTTTGAAGTGTTTCTAACCTCCACATCTGAGACTGGGGCGCCTCGTAATTCTTGTTCCACCTGTGGGAGAGACCGAAGTGGGAGTCCTTCCAAGAAGGATTCCAATTTATCGGGAGGCCTAACTCTGGCAGACAATAGAGGGACACATAATAAGACCTGAATGCCTCATTAATGTTCGAAGATATGATTGAAAAGTCTCGAGCCAATGGCTGAAACAAGTGGATTGAAGAAAGCCAATGGCTGAAAGAGTTGAACCCAAAAAGCATTATATTTATATTGTAAGCGATAGGTCTGTTTGACAGGTTCTGTGTAACAAACCAGACCTAAAAAGCGGTGCCGGTTTTTCATTCGGCAACAGTAAACTTTGACTTGCTGAGATAAATAAATTAATGACCCATTTATTTTACAAAGTTTCATAGCGAACCTTTGTATATGAGGAATACACTAGTTTACAAATGTGAGGAGCGTCTATTTAGGTAGAACATTATACATTTCTCCAAAATAGCAAATGGAAAAATAGCTAAACGTGTCAGTAGCTCAGCAGGATACTATTTAGCAAGATTTTATCATTTAGCATCGGAAACCAATTACTGATGGTCTCCCCTGAGGAGTATAAAGAAATTAAGTTGATGAATATTTTTTGTTACAGAACTGAGCTATGTGGTCGCCGTAAAAAGCAATTTCAAAATATATTCAAAGACAATTCTGGGGATTTTGGAAGAAATGGACTTTCCTCAAACGTGGACTTTGTGGGAATAATAATATAGTTTTTAGCATTTATTTCAGGAAACTGTGAGTCAAATTGTCTTTGGTTGCGGAAACAATATCAGTTAAAGGTCACACTGTTTAATCTTACTTTAAAATCTTCCCCCATTTTAATTCGAATAAGAACAATTTCTATTGGGCAATTTCCAAATTGAATGTGGAGTCGTAAAGCAATCAAGTAATCTACAAATGGGTTGTATTACATAATTTGGTAATTTGTACAACATTACAATGGAACTTGAAGTGTTCCTTCTGTACTAAATTGTGTTTCAATATACTTACTCAATTAAGACCTACATAGGTTTCATTCTGTATTTCTTTGTCAGTAGATAAGTAGCGTGGAGTGGAAAGGTTTAAAGTAAAGAAAAACATTTTAAAGTTCCTTATGTCACAATTGTAATAATTATATACTGGTCACCTATGGCCTGATTTAGACGGGGTAGTAATGGCATTTTTTTTAAACTGAGAGTCTGCCATTACACTGTACTGACAAGTAAACCATCAATTCTGATTTTGACAAAATATCCAACATTGAGCACTCATCTGGCTCGGTACCGAGGTGATCCTAGCTGAATTGCTTGCAGAACAACAACTCAATTTAGATTTACTTATCCTAACTTTTCAAAGAGTTCTAGGAAACACCCGATAACACATTGCACCTATTTCCAGTGCCCACATAAGCTGGCAGAATCCTTTCATCAGAGGTGGGCATTGGTAGATTTTCCAGTAGAGGTTTCTCCTACAGGTAGCTCAACCGATAACAGCTTTAGACTGTGTGGCGAAGGCCCCTCCCCTGCCCTGGCGGAGAGTGGGACCTGAGGTTTCCTCTACACCTCCCAAGCAAATACAGATTTGAGATGTTTTCATGTCATTTAAACAATTTCTTCGTAGGCCAGATAGGAACACTTACTCTAAATTCCATGACGTCCACAAATGACATGTAAAAGTTGTTCAGCAATTTCAAAATGTCCGTCTTCTCTTTATGAACTGGGCCTAAGTGTTGCTAAAAATGAAAAGAAAGATTTTGTATTATGCATCAAGGATTTCCATTTAACATAGCTATTGCTTGTAGTATTACTGGTTCAATCGGATTTAACATAGACGATTACACATTATTTGCTTTGTAATGGTACCTATGTTCTGCATTACTACATACAATTCATTTTATCCCTATTCCAATGCAAAACTGATCTGTATTGTTAATCCCTTTCTTTTTGGCACTCAAGATAATATGTTGGAAAGGAATGATACCCGAATGAGTTGGGCGCTCAAGCAGAGCTCAGTGCTATCCACCATTTGCGAGGTCTACATAGAATGTGGAAACCAAAAAGTATCAGATCTAAATATAGGGCTTTTTGTAAGTTTTCCAGACACACTTAAAATACCTGTCTGGCACACATAATTTGTTCTATAAATACTCCTTCTACTAAGACCTATCACTGTCATGCAGAAAAGTATCGTGGGATGAAGCTATGTAATATAACTGAACACGTTTGAAATGAGTTATTGGGCCTTGCTTCACAAGGCTATATCTGACTTAAAGGTTTATGATAACTACACCACAAGGTAATAGGGGGATACAGTTTCCTTAATTTAAAAGGGTTGCTACTTTTGTCTCTTTCTCAGACATGAATTCAACATATTAATACTAATAATAACAGCATATTTGACTAAAAACGTCATGTCATACTTCAATCCTGTATGAGAGTTTAACTCAATTGGACATGTTGGCAGCACTTTCTCTCTCTCTCTCTCTCTCTCTCTCTCTCTCACTCTGTGTATATATACATCTATATATATATATACATATATATCTATACATATATATATATCTATATACATATTATCTACTGGCGGTAGTTATAGTTAGGATCGTGTTTCCATAGGAAATCCGCAACATTCTATTTGGAATAACTTTGGCGCCGATTGACGAATCCTCGCGAAATGTTCAAAATAGGTGGGGCGCACCGCTCCGCTCCTTCCCTGAAAGTCTCGGGGGGATTCGTCAAGCGGGGGCTGAGAAAAAGGGGGGGTCTCGCCCAAACGGCTGAACAGAATTACTTGAAATTTGGCAGAGAGGTAGTCCTCAGGTCAGGGATGTGCCTTTTGCAGGTCTGCTGTAAATCTGTTCAGTATTTCCTGAGAAAATAGCATTTAAAAGCATATATATATCTATAAGCGCGCACAGTGCGTGTACGGTAGAACTTACCGTACGCGCACGCTGCCATGCGCGAGCGCGATTCTGATTGGTTGTTAGATCTTAGTAAACATTCGAATCGGTCGAAACCAGGAAGTGTCGGCCGGCATTTTGTCTCTCGCAGTCTGAGGGGGTGAAAAAACAAAGGTGGAGAACGTGAAAAGGGGGCAGGGTGGACAGTTCCTGACCCCCTAGCCTTTGTCAGGGGGTCCCAGAAGGACCCCCAAGGGCCAAAATTTCCTTTACTTTGTTTGCGAAAAATCGCGGAGTACGCGTAGTTTGCGCGTACGGTAGAAACAGAAAAATTCCGCGAACTGCGTAACGTGGGCGCGCGGTGCGCGAAGCGCACCGTGCAACCACAGCTCGCGTTCGGTACGCGCATGGTGAAAAACCTTAAAAACAAAAAAAAAAAATTACATAACTTAGCATTTAAAAAAACGTACAAATTCACTGAAAAAACCATAGGTTTCACACACGTTATAGTTAGGAATTAGCATTTAAAAAACCTTGCAAATTCACTTAAAAAACCATAGGTTTCACACATGTTATAGTTAGCTGGACATTTCACTCGTGAAAAACCATTGAAATTCCCCCGTTATAGTTAGTGCAGGCAACTATAACTCACGCGACCGCAATCCTCTGCTGATGACGTCAGATATTACATCACTGATGACATAAGTGTCGTTCTGAAAAAAATATTTGTAATATATGCATAGCTAAAAATTTATGGAAGAAGACATGGGTAAATAAGTGTCTAAATACAGTGATGTAATATCTGACGTCATCAGCAGAGGATTGCGGTCGCGTGAGTTATAGTTGCCTGCACTAACTATAACGGGGGAATTTCAATGGTTTTTCACTAGTGAAATGTCCAGCTAACTATAACATGTGTGAAACCTATGGTTTTTTAAGTGAATTTGCAAGGTTTTCTAAATGCTAATTCCTAACTATAACGTGTGTGAACTTATGTTTTTTTCAGTGATATATATAAATACATATATAATATGTGTGTGTATAGATATATATAGATCTGAAACACCAAGGGCACTTGGGGCAGAATCTCCACAACGAAAAGTGTCATTGCGGAGATTCCACCTAGAGCTCAGAGACTACTAATCCTCAAATGCGTGGGACCTCTGCCACGAGGCCCATAGATAAATAAATATATATATATACATGTATATATGTATTGATGTGATCAAGGGCATCTCACTGTCCGAAACGCGTCATACGGCTATTTTAAAATAAAGAACGGTTTCTGCCACAAATCTTGGGTCTGTGACTCTCTTTCCAACCAACAGGAAGCACGAGGGAGTCTATACTCTGAACACCAGCGACACTCTAGATCTGCTCACCTCAAATGTTTGTTTTTCTATCAAAGTCTTTAAGCATAGGATTAGCACAGTGCCATCCACGCCGAGATAGAAGAGGACAAAGACTTTTGCCATTTCTACAGCAAAGTCTTTAAGCATAGGACTAGCACAGTGCTGTCCTTGCCGAGTTGCAAAATGACAAAAGCCATTTACCACTCCAGGCACAGTATTACAGCTTTGAATTGGTAAAATACCAACCAAGCCAACCTGAAATGAGCAAAAGCAACCCCTGACACAGTGTTTCGCTCTAATTAGAGCTTTTCAGAGAGGTATAGCTTTGTCCAGACACAAGGGATTACCTAGTATAAGTAAGGCATAGAGTGACAAATAAATTATGCAAAAAAGAAGCAGAGAACTCTGGGTGGTTCTCAAGTTTAGGTGGAAAGCTGCTCCTGTATAGAGCACTCTCAACACCAGCGACACTCTAGATCTGCTCACCTCAAATGTCTGTTTTTCTATCAAAATCTTTAAGCATAGGATTAGCACAGTGCCATCCATGCCGAGATAGAAAATGACAAAGTCTTATGCTATTTCTACAGCAAAGTCTTTAAGCATAGGACTAGCACAGTGTTGTCCTTGCCGAGTTGTAAAATGTCAAAAGCCATTTACCACTCCAGGCACAGTATTACAGCTTTGAATTATTTATATATATACTGAAAAAGACAAAGGTTTGATGGACAATATAGTCAGGCTCAAATTTGACTTGTTAAAAAACAGTGAAATTCAGCAGTTACAGTTAGCTGAGCTAACTGTAACTTACCCCCCGCAATGCACTCACATATTACATCACTCAGGGCGTGGTCTGGGACGTCACTAATGACATTACTCATGACATCATCAAGCGATTGTGAGTGTTGTTTAAAAGTTTGTGAGTGTTAAGCATACATACTAAGATACTACAAAAGTTAAATCTGTATACTTTGTGTACTACTAATGATTGATACTATTTCTAACATATATCATGTGTGTGACTGTGTATATCCATTTAGGGTTTACCACTACATTCATGCTATGGATCCACACAAGTACACTCAGTAACTGTATGCTGCATATGACAATGGTGTTATCAGCCATGTCATATATGATGTAATTTAAGATGTCATCAGTGATGTGATCACTGATGTTATTTAACATGCCAAGAGTGATGTGATATAAGATGTCATAAGCAGTACATGGTGGAGGTACAAGGTATAGTTAGCTTGGTAAAATATACATGGTCAATAGGTTTTTATATTATTACAAGGCCTAAGAGTTTCATATCCTCCAAAGCTTCCCAATATTCCCTCCCACCTCTTCTCTTTCTCATCCACCTTCCTGTTTTCTATCTTCTATTGCAATTCCTACTCTCTATAGGTGGGTTCAGAGAAGGCCTTTCAACTATTGACCTAATATTCACATTTTAACATAATGTGCACAAGTTTAGCACAGTCAAAAAATGCCCCTCTAGTTTTTAGAGTTCACATCAGGCACTGCCTTTGGGGAAAGCTAACAATCATTGGTACTGATATAGCTCTTCTGCCCTTAATACAACCTTTGAGAAAAAGTTGGGTCTCAAAATGCATTTTGCCTATATGAATTTAAGAACTATTTAAAAACAATCTGAACGGAATTACACTAATTTTGGCAGACAGGTAGTGTTTTTTTTGCAATTTAGTCTACAACTGTTCATCCATTTTTGAGACATGAAGGTTCAAAGTTATTGATATTTGGACAGTTGGTCCTGCTGTAGTATCGCAATACTTCTGCAGTACAGTGAATTAAAAATATATTGCAATCTGCTTGATCGAGTGGGCTGTTTATTCTGCTAGCCAATTTGATACAGTAGGAACAAGCTTTCCCACAATACATAAGAATCTGATTAGCTGGCTGCAAAAATAGTGTGGTTGGCATTATAGGATACAGGGACTAAGTCCTCTGCCTGTAAATTAAGGGGAAAAACATATGGGGCTAGGGTATTCATATCCTGACTCCAGGCGCTGTGGGATGATCCGTGAATACCACCCTGGGCCAAATTAAAAACCCTCCATGCCGTGGGTCCAGCGTTACTTCCACGGGGATGTATGATGATACAACGCGTACCATCACAACGCGGTATGTTACATCGCGGTTTTGACAACGCAAGTCGTTACATCGACTTGCGTTGGAGGGCGCTGGATTTAGGAATAGTGTGAACTACTATTCCAACTCTAGTCTACGTACAGTAGGGAAGGTGTTGGAATAGTAATTCACACTATTCCTTAGTCTAGAGCGTCCTCCAGTGCAAGTCGGTGTAACGACTTTCGTTGTAAAAACCACGATGTAACCATACCGCGTTGTAATGGTTGCGTGGTAAAGGATGTTTCCCCTTCCACGGGACCCAGCAGAACCCTTGAGGTACCGCGGGACTCTCGCAGGACACATTGCGACCGTACTGTGTGGCCCTGAGGGAGAACCACCATTCCCAAAAATATAAAATACAAAATGAGGGGGAGATTCTGTGGGGGAGTTGTGCAACCATCGAGAGTTGGCCAGCAATGGGGTGTTAGCTGTACTCAGGGGGGTAATGTAGCTGTGAGGGCTTGGGTGCCTTAAGCAGAGGCTTTACATTTGCCTCCAGCTGCAGTTCTCTGAGTGCTCAAGCCCTGAATGAGGTGTGAACACTGCTGCCAGCAGAGACAAAGGCCTGGATGTGAGGAGGTGCTTTTATTCCTCTGGCAAGATGGCCATTTGGGCGAGTCCAGGAACTTAATTCACTTCAATGGGGCCCCCCATGTCACAGGAAGATTGTTTGCAGTAAGGCAGGCGGGAACTGCTGCAAAAGTGGGTAGGGTTATCCCTGAGAACCCTTTACCCCAATTATTTATTTTCCAAACTGTCGTGGACCCCCTGAGTTGGTGTTACGGAGCCTGAGGAGTCCCTTGACCACAGGTTAAAAACCGTTATTTTACACCATTCAAAACTCAAAGGCATGGACTACCCTTTACAACTAAGCCAGTTAGTAGAACTGGAGTCACAAGGGAATAACTTTGGCTCTTCCCCAAAATCCAGCCTAGAACAGGCAATTACAATAAGTTCTCAGTTGTAATGGTGCTCACTCCTATTTCAGGAGGATGCAGTCTTTCCATTGCCACCAGTATTGTTCATCTCTTGCATCCTGTCAATCATCAGCTCTGTTGTCAGCCGCCTGCAAGAAGGCCTCCAGGACCTTAGTCAGTGGCAGAAGAACAGAAACAGAGATCCATTGACAGTGCCAATGTGGACAAAGTACTGGATTCTGGAGCAGTATTTTTCTTCTGCAGGAATTCCATTGCTGCACCTTGGATTGCCAGGTTATAGTTACAATTCAAGAGCCTTGAGTTCATAAAAAATATGGGGGAAGATTTACAAGCCCATTGCGCCACCACTGCGTCACTTTTTGTGATGTTCCGGTGGCGTATTTTACTGCTCCATATATATTCCAAGGATAGGAAAAGCCACCCTGTGTGACTTTTCCTGTCCTTGTAAATATGGCCCCTTTAAACGCAGCACTTTGCGTGAAAGGGGCGTTCCATGGGTGTTGCTGTGGGTGTTCCCACACAACACCCCTGGAACCCAACACATTTCCAGATTTACGAGGAATCGTAAATGTGGAAATGCGTGTGAACGGGAGGCACAACGAGGAGAAATTTATAAAAAATGTTATCCTCATTTTTTTTCCTGTTTCTATGCATGTTGCATTCTGGTGCAAGGGTACCTGTGCCAGCGCATGGCAGCAGTTTGTGTGCCAGTGCAGGGGGAAGCACAGAGATGCAACATATTGTTGTAAATATGTTGCATCCGTGTGCTTTGAATGTGACTCAGTGCGGCGCAGCCAAATGGCTTGCAGCGCGCACTGGGTAACTTTCATTGTAAATCTGCCCCATGCTTTTTATTGGGATTCTTCTCATCAACCAGGCTTCATCCTTTATTCCATCAAGGACATTGTCAATCAAGAGACAATCATCTATTTTCCTTGGTGATTTCAGAAACATCTGAAAACCCATATTGCATGAAATTGAATTTTTCACCATTGAAGCTGAGACTCCTCAAATTTTACCTTGGGAAAAAGTGAAACTACATTCGAAGGTCTTGAAAAAGTTCTAGAAGGCCCATCATCTCACTTTCATCCCTTAATTGGTTGGTACACATGCCAAACCTACCCCAACGCTGGCTTTCCACCAATCACAGCTTCAGTGATTAGTCACAACTGACTCATTTATACTGGTGTTGAAACACATTTCTTGACCTTAAGTTTTTTTCTTTGACTAATATGAATGACTAATGTTGTGACTTAGATACATCCTGCTTTCTCTCTGTTACATAAGCAAATACAGCACCACTGAAGGCATAATGGAGAACAAATGACTTTTCAGATCGACTTTGGTTATAAAAAATTAATCTTGAGAATTCGCCCATCATTAAAAGTGATAGGTTAGGTCTGGTGAACAATGTTGGCCTCTAACTTAAGATTCTTTTCTGGAGCTAAATCTTCAGTTATGATTGTGTTTTAATATTTGATCTGGTGTGATCTCCAGAAGGTCAGATTCATGGTTTGAATTATTAGAGGGAAGAGAAAGACCACATTTCAAAAGCTTCAGGTGACAGGTACCCTGCATAGCTAATGCTCAATGTGAGGATGTTGGTTGAAACGGGCAGCTTTGTTCGGTTTGGTTCGCTATTCGTGGTTTTTACAGAGTGCATCTTTCAAGTGGAATGGTTGACAGGCTCAGTTCAAGTAATGCTGCACAATATTGGATACAACATGCGAAAGTTCAAAATGGAGAGGTTTGCAAAAGTTGATAAAACTCAGCTCGAGTAAGGTTCTAGAATAGACCGGTCAAGTCGCACCTTCATCACGATAATCCAGTAGTTTGCTTTATAAAAGTATGCATATTTCAGTAATGGATGTGATTTACTGCCTGGAGTTACTGAAGGATGCCCAAAAAAATGCACATTTGGGGCTTTGCATCCATGAATTCAACAAGACTGGTGGGTATCATCAGAAAAATGATATTCACTTCTTCCTGTGTACAACGAAGAAAATGGAAGAAAGTGCACCGAGATCTTCAAGTTTGAAAGTGATACCTGGAAGCTCTCACAACTGTTCTTCAAATGTTCCATGGCTCCCAGGTCTCAAAAAGAGACATCTAAGTATACCATGGTATGCATGCAATCTGACAAAGAAAGCAGTTGTTGAAGTACCCCATCAAACCTATGGGTGGAATTAGGAGAAGGATGAGACCACAATGGTAAGAAGCTTTAATCCAAGAAGGATTGTGGCACAGGAGAACAGCTGCCCCCTTTTATCAAGAACCAGGAAAAGGCTTCAGACCCAAACAGCTTCTATCAGCCAGACATTAATTTATATAATATATGAATTTAATAAACTAGGTTATTCTTGGTCTTTCTTTAGTTATATAGCTATAATGTGCCTCATTGTGATTGACACCAGCGAGAACAAATATATTAAACATATAAGGGAAAGGCATTGATTTGTAGAAGGTGGATGCATATTTTCCATAAAATGTTTATGCCTACATGAGTGGTGTTGTCTTAATTTAGGTCTTGCCACTATTGCCAATGTGATGTGCACATGTTGGACAGTTAGCTATTTAAATAGAATCTAAGTATGTATATATTTCAGACGTGTTAAAAAGTAATTCTTACAAATTTACTTGTTTCATGGATAGTAAGGGGACTGGGCTCACCAGGAACGGCCCTGATTATTGTCTGGTGGTGGGAATGAGTGTACCTCAACCCTAACGCTCTCTTAGAAGTTCATTGAAGTGAAAGCTGTCCCAAAAAAAACACCTGCACCATTCTCAGTTTGCCAGTGCGGGATCTTGGACCTCCTGCACTTTGACTCAGGAACTACATGCCTGCCCCCATTAGCTCCAAACCTATTCGGAGGTAAGGAAACATTTTTATCCCAATCTACAATTGTTCTGCATTACAGCATGGTTCCTGATGAAGTGGTGACAATTTTGCCACAAATATCAACCCTCAGCCTTGGTCACTGGAAAATGTGGTGCAGTTTTCTGAATTACTAAGCAGAACAAGGAGCTCAGACTGATAAAAGAAAAAAATATTTTTCAGCAACAGAGACATGAAGGAATAGACTAGGGGAGTTCAACAGGGTCAAACAAATCCCATAGAGTCATAGCCTCTTCATCTTTTCCACCTATCTAAACAATCTCTGTCCGAGGATCTATAATGTTGCCTTTTGGTGTCTCATATTCAACATGCATAAAATAAGCTCATGACTAACTAAGAAATTATGATTTAGAGGAAAACAACATTTTTTGTGGTTATTACTCCTGGTAGGCCCAAAAATTGACCTCGGCCCGTATGAGCTTCTATGCTTTATATTTCCATTCAACCTAGCCTTCAAATATATATTAACAGGGTTCAAACACAGATTTCTTCTAGCCACGCTTCAATGCTGAGATTTAATTAGATGCAACACCATTGATATCAAAGCAATGGCACAGTAGATGGGGCTCATATTGAAATTACCTGCTGATTTTAGCTTTTTTGTGAGAAATTGAGGCACTTTCCCGTTTGCAGTGTGCCTTTTTCCAGTTTTGGGGGTGCATTGATCAGACAGGCATACAGTGCTGGTAGTTGTCATGGTGGAGCTGTTTTGACATTTTCTAAGGTGGTACTATGAAGGATGCTGCCTCATGGTTTTCTTGGACCCACAAGCAGTACACAGACCGAAGCCCTTGGTGGTTATAGTCACTTACCCTAAGAAATGCAAGAGAGAAAAGGGGGAGCCACAGTGGGGTGCTGCATGAACATCAAGAAGGTCGTGGATGGATGAGTGACTGTCTGGAAGGAGTTTGCACCATTGCATGTTTGGTGCAAGAGCAGAGTTTCCCTTGAAATGGGATGCTCTCCAATATATAAAAGAGAAGAGCAATGTGTCAGCCAGTGAGTTCTCAAGTTTGGGAAGAAGCTGAGTCACCGTGCGAGTAAGACATTGCCAGGAAGTCTAACATCTTCCCCAAGGAAGGAAAAAACTCTCATGAGAACATAGGAGAAGTGGTAGCCATTATAAAGTCAGGCTTCCTCATTGCCAGGTCATGCAAAACCAGAAGTGATGTTGAGGAGATCTTGAAGGAAGACTGGTTAGACATCTTGAAGGCAGCCTGACCATCGCTTTCAATATATGCACAAATGAGGATTTAATTAACCGCTGTAGCAGACATCTTGAAGTCAACCTCATGTGGAAGTTCAAACTTGAGAAATAAATACTTGAAGGATCAAGAAAATAAACTAAAAGGAAAGTGAAGTGAAGAAAGATCTATGGGCATGAACAAGAGTAAAGAGTAAGAGCACACAAAGAACCTTTGAAAAATTAAGAAACACAGCAAAAAGCACACTTGCTGATTGCATTAACTGCATGGGAAGCATTTGCCCTCTATCTAAATGTAATGTAGAAGGCAGCAATAACAGGAGTCAGAGTTCTCAAAGCAAAGTAGAAATAAATTAATTTATTGAGACAGCGTTTCCCTTGATGGAGCAAGGACTCATATAAAAGGAAACTTGCTCGGAAGCGATTCCCTCAAATAAGTCGTAACTCCATAATAATTGTGTTTGTAAATACTAATTTGCATTATAAATTCGTACATTTGAATCTAGAGAAAGCTTGCCTACGTGTTTTACTAACAAGTAATCCGTGTGTCGCTAAAGATGGCTGCTAAATGCGGGACTCTGCATTGCGCATGCGTCTACTGCATCTACGTACTATGACGTGCTGTCGCTTGGAGGGAAATCTTTGCAGCTGCACAGTTACTCTTAAAATGGCCGCTTGAAACCCACATGATAATGTGCATGCTTTACTGAAACTAAACCATGCAAGTTTACTAAAATGCTAATGCGAAAGATTATTATAAGTAAATGGGGTTAGAGTAGAGATAGGTGGTATACAGTGAAACCATTTATTTTTGATTTTAATATTCTTTTCTTTGACCTCTCTATTAGTTTGTTTTTGGGCCTCCGAGAGGGACTGAAGCTCGTGTACCATGTGATTAGTTCACATGCGCAGTAATGACAAACCAGGAACCGCGATGCAAAGCCTTGAATGCCATCCAAAAGAAAACAGCAACATGTTCTGGGAACAAGCATGATATCCTGTGAACAGGAGCCAAATTGCATACAATGTATTGAGTAAGATGTGAATACGGGTGAAAAGTAAATTAAGGGGTGGGAACATTGAACAATAAGCTTTAGAAAAATATTAAAACTTAGCATGGTGTGAGGATCATCCCCCCTTGCTTGTCCAATCAGAATTTAGCATTTCATGAACTTGAAACATTTAGGGGTGGTGTTTACCATTAGAAGAGTATAATTGAAGTACTTTAGTTAGCTAGATAGAGCTCGTGATGCAGAGATGCTGAGAGACCGAGACGCTGTCCGAGAATTGAGCAGATCCTAAGCAGAATCGAACTTCAGAACTTAGAACCAAAGCTAAATTAGAAGAACATCGCGGAAGAATCGAGGAGGGAATTAGGTAAAGTGCTAGAAGAAGATCGCGGAAGAATCGAGGAGGATGAGAGTATCAGAGAGGGGTGCGACGCAGGCGTCGGATCTAGAAGAGGTCACCTATCCTGTCCTGAATCCTTTGGTCTCCCGACCTGTCCCAGGGGACCCTGTCCAGCTCCGAGGCCAAGGGGTTGGGTTCCACGCCATTCTAGGTAACTATAATTCTGTGTAGTATGTCATTGTACTGCTCTTTCTATGTTTTCTTCCTTTTCATGTACTGTCATTATTATAACTTAGTCTAATATTTCTGACTTAATTTCACAGGCTTGGGCTACACATTTCTTCACCTGCGGTCGGAATTCCTGATAACTATTCAAAAAAATAATAACTAGCTGAGTGACTGCTGGTAAGTGATCCCATGCGGGCTCACCTTGGTTTGGACATGGTGAATAAGTATTGCTTATAAAATTACTGATGTCTTCATGTTGGGACCCTGGTCAATCACTGCTGTGCTCTCTAATCCATTCATCACTGCCCCTGCTTCATGCAGCGTGTTTGCGCTTCCCATTAGATATTTGCAGTAGAGGGCTCACTGCTGAACAGAGGCCAAGCAGGTTGTGAAAGAATAGGCACAGGATAGACTTCGCAGGGTGGGCACCTGAGAAATAAATGAAAGCACAGACTTTGCGCTTTGCTGCCTAGCCCTGTACACAGTACTGGACATAACATTGCCCTTGATATGTTGTGCTTATAACCCACTCCACCCAATAGCAACAATTGTGTATTTACTGGTATATTCACTTGTATTTTGGTTTTGATATTTGAGTGATGATGTACAATATACGTACTCATTATGAAATGTGTTTTCTTTGGGTATCAGTGTAATGTAACGAAGAGAAGGTGCTAGGCATTCTGTTCACGTTGCCTTCCATACCATATCCAGCTTATATATGTAGAGTCCTCCAGCAGGATATTCAGTCCGGGTGTTTTCAGAATGTCACCTCATTTACTCAGTGCACTTTCGGCGTTACAAGCAAGTATGTAGCTTTAAGGAGGTTGGATGGAGTGGGATACCCCCTATTAATTATTTAGTTGGGCTTGGCCTGGCAGTGCCAGTCAGCTCGGCTGTCTACATAGCATTGAGCAAAACCGTGTCTGCCAGTGCATTCACTTCAGTTGCTGAGTCTGCAGCATTACGGGGACCAATACTGTGGAGCAGACGGGAAAGATTAATTATGGAAATCCGGACTCCTGGCCTTTTTATTTACAAGTCCATCCTCCTGGGGACCTTCTGTAACCAGCCATCACCTCGATGCATGCATGGAGCTGTAGCGAAGGGGATCATTGTTGGCACTGTTGCTGTTGTCAAATAAGTGGACTTTTATCATCCATGCCGTGATTTGCAAACAGTAGTATATTTTTGATTGTGGCTGCTTTCGCATTGTCCATGTAAGCAGCGGGTATTACAATGATACAATGAGTGGCGCCAAGAATGTAGCTGGACGGACATCTGGAAAATGTTTGTTGCGGGCTCCTAAGAAACAATTTTAGCACCAGGACTTAATCTTTTATAAATTAAGTACTGTTGCCCAGTCTGGGGTGATACTACATCCCCAGACTCCATCCAGGCAAGGTGGAGCCCTGAAGCCCAGGAGGAGACATGCTCCAAAGCACTGGTTGAGTCTTACAGCGCAGGACACACACAAGACGCACGCGGGCCAAGACCAGGACAAGACGGGCCTCCTCTCTTTTGCGCTCAGAGCAACAGCCACCACAGTAACCCTCAGAGTGATCAGTGGAGGTGAGCATCCTTATTATTCTTATACATAGGTAAACGGAAAGCCAGCAGGTTGGCATCTGGGACTACCACCATCCCACGCACAACAGTAACTATCAACAGCATGCTAGAGAGGGTTGTGGGATTAATTTCAAATGAGATTGAGGTCACTGAGCGCAGGCAGTCATTAGAACATCGCGCCATAGTAGATGAACTTAGAGACTGTTCTTTCCCCAATGGTAGCATTTCTAGGTCCTCTGAATCTGGGGCTTCAGCACAATTGAATAATGTAGTTAGTGTTTGAAATACTGTGAATGGCAATCTAGAAACTGACTCAGCACTTCAGAGCCCCTCTAATACTCAGTTGCAAAAAGGACCAGTTGTTACAAGGAAGAAACCGGTTGGAAAGTCTATAATGGCAAAAAGGAAACAAAATGACGGGCATCGGGGCCAACTTTCCTCCTGGCTTACACCACAAACTTCTCACTGTCAACCCCGACATGCAATCCTGTATCCCCTGATTTTCTCAATTATGACACGTTGTGTGGGAAATAATGTGTTATTCTAGAGAAGAAATCAAAACCTGTTGTGGAGTGCCTTGTACACATCAAGAGCCATAAGGTAGATTTATTAAAGCAGCCAACTGCCATTACAGGCAGGAGCACTTCATCTTTACAGACAAGTAACACCGCAGGTTGTGCAGGAGGTGACAACGCACAGGAATTTGCAAAGGCCATAGGAGGAACCCGGGACTCCAATAAGAATCATGGAAAATACGTACTGCCTGGACCAGAGGGTGGATCTTGCCATACTAACAACATACACACATCGAATAAAGGACCACTTTGGGGGCAGGACAATTATTCAAGACCCCATTGGAGCACGCCTTATACCTAGGCTATCTGGTTTTAGGTTTAAACCTATAATAACTGATAAAACCCCACCAAAGGGAAAATAGCCATCACCTGTGTAAACATATAAACACTGAAAAAACACTTTAGCAACCACAAACTAAGTGCCATTCAAAGAAAGGAAAAGATAAGTGAAAGAGTAATTTGTATTTCTTCCTAAAGGGGCACATACAATATAACTTTGTTATACAAGGCAGCAGCAAGAAAGGCTGGGCTATCATTATTCTGCTTGAGTTTTGTTGTTTAGGGATGTCACAAAAATATTGTCTTTTCTTCCTTCTGCTTATTTCAGTTTTGTGGTCTTTTGTCTGAAGATGCAGTGTTTAAAAGCATATTTTAGGTCTTATTTAGGTATTTTATAAACTGTAGAGAATCAGGAAATATCAAAATCATATTTTATATTTTGGCTACATTTGATTTCACTTATAGGTAAAATGGCTGGTTTCATAAGAATGTTTCCCAATATGTACCATCACATTTACCCACAGACAAAGAATGGGTGAAATCCTTTGTACATCAGCCCCCTTATCTAGCGAATCAGTATTGATTGTAGGTGAATTACCAGACACCCCAAGGTGTAGTGATAGATATATGTGAAAAGAATGTTGTCATCAAGTATCTGAGATAGTGGTGAACGCATAACACCAGATGTTTGATAAACATGGAATGCAGTGTCACTAGGAATGCTGCTGCAAAAAGTTCCTACCAAGTTCAATTAAGATTGGAGTTATATTGTTAGTACTTGCAGTAATTCAGCTAAATATATGAAAAAGTAGTATGATGACCTGTCAAAATCGATA
This sequence comes from Triturus cristatus, assembly GCF_964204655.1. NCBI lineage: Eukaryota > Metazoa > Chordata > Amphibia > Caudata > Salamandridae > Triturus > Triturus cristatus. Next base: position 1,268,722,401 of record NC_140585.1, on the reverse strand, counting down.
CCTGAGCTGAAGTACTTCCCTATAAAAGATCCTTGTCACTTGCTAGAGGGTATGCTGAAAACATCTTTACAATCTTCAGAGTTAATGAGGAATGCTATTGACTTTGTAGTCTATTCTGGTGCACTGTTTCATTATGCCCTGGCACTAAAATGCAAATATTTCTCATTTTGTGCTTTGTGTGGCATCAAAGAAAGAGTCATCCTAACTTTGTCATTTAGCCAATGGTTCTCAGTCCTAGAGGCTGTGAATGCTATATTTTCCATGTGAGGACCGTTTACAGAACTTTTGCTTAGTGATGATGCCAAAGGCAAGAAATGTGATGATCTTTGGTCACATATTGATCGCGATGTAAAAAAAGTACAGTCTACTGCATGCTTAGGTTTTTACAGGAAAACAAGACTGCTGTCCTGGACATAATCAAAATACTAGAGTCTGAAAACACACTTGTCTACCAAGAGTTCAGCGTAATTGTTGTAGATTTGAGACATCTCCTTGAGAGTAGGCTGGGCAACACATTTACAGGCACATGCATCATCATAGGGTTTTGCGATTCCTTAATAGCGATTATTAAGGAATCGCAATTAAGGAATAGCAAAACCCTATGCATGTAGGAATCGCTAAAGAAATAGCGATTCCCACAAATTCCTTAATTGCGACTAGCATATTGCGAGTTGCAATTAAGGAATGTCTTCCCATTCATTCCTATGGGCCTCCAGGCCCATAGGAATGAATTAGAGATTGCGGGAGCAATTTGCGAGTACCAGTAGGCACTCGCAAATTGCTCCCGCAATTTCGATGGTGCAAGGGTGTCAAAATGACACTCTATTGCACCCATGTATGTTCACTCTGCACAAATGTTGCATACACACATGCTCTAAGGGCATGTGTGTGGGCAACATGAAACTTAGAAAAATGCAAATAAGTGCATTTTTCTAAGTTTTTGCAAATTACCATGAGGTCCAGCCTCATGGTAATTTGCTCACGCTAATAGCGAAATCGCTATTTTTTAAACTGCAATGCATTGCATTTAAGGAATCTCAATTAGGGATTCCTTAAATGCAATCGCTATTTAAGAAATCACAATAATTTGCGATTTCTTAAATTGCGAGTGGCAAGTTGTTTCATGCATCTCAAAAGCTATTTTTGCGATCGCAAACGGCCGATTTTTGCGATTCGCGCCGTTTGCGATCGCAAATAGCTTTGATGCATGTGCCTGTTAGTGACTTTGGCACTGCAACATGCTGCATGTTAGAAGTCATGCCACTTGTTAAGCAAAGAAATGTTGAGGAGCAATTCAGAAAATGTTATTTTACAGTCTATGGGGAATGGCTTGCAATGATGCATAGAAATGTCCCTTCACCAACCATGGCATTTGAAGTTAATAAAGCCTCATTGAGGTACTCTGCACACGTTCTAGATCCCTTCTGAATTTTTTCCAGACTTTGAAAAGTACTGCTTCATTTTTGACCACTTCAACAACGGAGGCCATATGTGCCCAATTCAACGCATATGTTGCAGAACATGTCCTAGAGAATCACCATCTTCAAGTGCACCAGTATTGGCATGGAAAGCTATGACATTGGTCAGTGTTAGCAAATTGTGTACTGGCTATTTTGGTGTTGCCCATCTCAAGTGACAATGTTGAGAGGGTCTTTTCACAGATAAACTTTTACATAGGAAGGAAAGAGCAAGCATGCATGACCAAAGAATCACTAAAGAAGAATCGTATGGTGTACTACAGTAAGTTTGATTTGTAAAAATGTATTTGGACCTCATATACCCTATACACATGCTGTCTATACACATGCACCATCAGTGCAGAAAGCAAGCAATAATTAAAAGCTAAAAATTCCATAAACACTGGCAAAACACTGTTTCTGTTGTTTTTAATGGTGCAAAAATGTATAAACACTGATAACCACGTTTTTTTAAGGTATTGAAAAAACTGGGAAAAAAACCCACCAGAATTTACCAAAAAAAGAAACTGTAAACAGGAAAGCCTACTTATACCCAATAATAAGACTCTTATCTTACTTCCCGCAACTTACCCCTATGTCCTGATCATTGCAATTGTTCCCCCACTTAGACATGACCCAGCGTATCCTTGGGAAAAGCTATGTGACAGAACTTCTCACTGGCTTGGCAAATATAAACACTTTAGCCCAAGGGGCATAAATGAGATCATAATGGTTCGGAGGATTAGATGGGTGGAATGTTCAAGCAAGGATATCGATAAAGGCTGTGTTATGGTGAATTTCCAAAATCTTTCTTGCGTTAAAAACATACTGAAGATGCAAGAGGTCAGTGATTGTTACAGAATTTGAATAATTTCACTTCCCCTAGGTTATTTCTATAAACTAAAAATGATGAAAGTCCATTTTTGCCCATCCGATGCACTTAATTTCAGTCGCCCATTGGCATGTCGGAGTAGCTTTTTGTCCTGAGTGATCATGTAGATGTAGATTGATTGGGAGCTAGACCCAATGGCAGTAAGGAAAATTGAAGTGACACAGAATGGAGTGACGTGGAGTGATGTACAGTGGAGTGGCATAAAGTAGAGTGGACTGGTGTCGAGTGCATTGGCATATAGTGTTCCAGAGTATAGTGGTGTGGAGTGAAGTGGCATTGGGTGCAGTGGCATTGAGTGCTGTGACATTGAATTCAGCTGTCTACAATGCAACATCGTAGAAAGCAGTGGCATATATTAGAGCGGTGCATAGTAAAGTGCAGTGGTGTAGAGTGGTGTGATGCATGGTAGAGTGGTGCAGAGTAGAGTCAGGCAAAGTAGAGTGGTCCCGAGTGGAGTGGCCTACAGTAGTGCATAGTGGAGTGGCGTAGAGTTGAGTGATGCAGAGGGCATTGTCTTAGAGTAGTGCCAAGTGGCATAGAGTGCAGAATCGTAAAGTGATCCACAGAGCTTATGCAGGGTAGATATAGTGCCATAGAGTGCAATGGCATTGAGTGCAGTGGTGTGGAGTAGCGTAGAGTGGAGTAATGCAGATGAGGTAGAGAATGCAGTGTTGCAGAGTGGAGTCGAGTGGTGTAGAGAGCAGTAGCTTAGACTACAGTGATGCAGAGTATCATGCAGTGGCATACAGTGCAATGATATAAGGTGCAGTTGTGTAGAGTGCAGTGGTTAAGAGCAGAGTGGCGTAGTGTGCAGTGGCATAGAGCGGAGTAGCGCAGAGTAGAGCACAGTGTTTTAGAGTGCAGTGGTGTTGAGTAGATTGTTTCAGAGTACAGTGATGTGGCGTAGAGTGGAGTGGTGCAGGGTAGAGCGCAGTTGCATAGAGTGGCATAGAGTAAAGTGGCGTAGAGTAAAGTGGTGTAGAGTGCAGTGGCATAGAGTGCAGTGGCATGGAGAGTAGTGAGGCAGTGTAGATTAGAGTTGCATACAGTGGATTGGAGTAGAGTTCACGGGACTAGAGTTGAGTGTTATGGAGTAAAGTGCATTAGCGTAGAGTGTATTGGCATAGAGTGGAGTGCCGTAGAGTGCAGTGTTGCAGCGTGGCATAGAGTACAGTGGCACAGAGTGGAGTTGTACAGAGCTGATTGGTGTGGCCTAGACTGGGGTCGTGTAGAGTAGAGTGGCGAAGAGTGCATTGGCATAGAGTAGTGCAGGGTAGAGTAGAGAGACGTAGCAAGAAGTGGCGTAGAGTGGAGTGGTGCAGAGTGCAGTGGTGTGGAGTGGGGTAAAGTGGAGTGGTGCAAAGTAGAGTGTAGTGGTGTGGAGTGGACTAGAGTGCAGTGGCGTGCCGTAAAGTGGATAGGTGCAGAGTAGAGTGGAGGGGCATAGAGTGGGTTATGCAATGTGTGGAGGCACATTGCCATTACAGATTTTCAATTGCAATGACCATTACATTTGCACATGTCTACAGTTTAACTAATAAAGTGCAAAGATGAAAATGTTTGGAAATTGTATCACCTAAGTGTAATGATTTGTTTTGATTTAATTAAAGTATTTGTTTCCAACATACTTCAGAAATAACAAAAAATGTGCTTCATTTGTGTTCCTAATTCTGATATATTCCGAAATATTTACACAGTTCATTTAAATGTTGTTGTGTGCTAGAAAACACCCACCCACCCCCAATATCCAGCAAGATTTCTACATAAATCCTCTCACTTTGAAGTCAGAGAAAGAAAAGTAAACAAGCGTCCTTGGAAGACAGCGCCTGACATTTGACCTCGGTCTTTGAATACCACAGCAGATTTGACACTGCAAAAACAGGATTCACAGGCCTGTTTACATAAACGGAGCATTCAGAAGGATAAGACAGCGCCTGAAATTTGACCTCTGTCTTTTGAATGCCCAGCAAACGTGATGAGATAGGAACAAGATTTAGAGGCCTGATACAGAAAACAAGTTTGTGGAAGAATACCTAAAGCAAATAAAGCCAGCAAATGGAAAGCAAGAAAACATGAGTTGCAAACCACAAACCACAAACCACAAAGCCAATTGCAAGCAACAGGTGGAATTAATTCCTAGGTCAACTTTCTGAAAGTCCCCAAGATGTCTTTGACAAATGCAGACAGCTGCACTGTCTGGTTGGCTGCAACCTAAAAAAGTGATATGGTGTGGATAACGTTTCTGGGTCATGCCCTTTTATTTTATTTAAATTCAGCCACGTTGCACAGTGGCTGTGCTGATGTGCAAAATGGTAAAACATATCGACAAAGACAACAGATCTTGCAAAAAGAAGACTTATTGCCTTTGCCAATGATTGTTTTGCGAGAAATGTGTCTAAAGCTCAAACATCAGCAGTAAATGCATGAACTTTAAACAAAACAAGTCAGAAATAGTGAGCATGTATCGTCCTTTCTACGTTTCCATCTTGTTCTGTCTGAACTTTAGGCATCACGCCCACAAAAAAACTGTTGCTTATGATACGGTCCCAGTGGTCCCTTGAACTCCTTGTTTTATTATCTCTTTGTAGTCTGTAGGTGATTTTTGAAGCTATCTATTGTCTGAGGCAATCAGGGCCAGATTTATAATTCTTTCATGGAGCGCCGCACAGAAAGCCACCTTATTGCACTGCGCTATGTGGAAGGGAATGGGATTGGCAGAAATGCAACAAGTATTAGTGGAGCACTCCTCTTTCTTCCAAATAATGTATCATATTTACCATTATATGGCGCATTCCTGTCCTTTCTTAGTGCTGGCTGCCTGGTGCCAAAATAAGCACCCATGCGTCATGGTACCAAGGTGCCCGTTTGGAAGGCAGGATTGTTTTTGTGTAGGAAGGATCCCTGATCCTGAGAGACATTTTCCTCTTTCTATGTGTGCAGTGCATATAGAAAGAGGAAAAAACGAGGAGAAAGAAGGATATGTCTCCCCATTAAGCCTAACCTGGGGAGGCATAGCAAATGACTCATTCCCAGGTCTACCAAAAATGGTAAATTTAGGGAAGGCTCCAAAATCCATGCTCCACCCATGAAATGGCTCCCTGACGCAGAATAATGCAAGGCATTGATTTGCGCTGCCTTGTGTTACTCTAGATTTATCAAGTCATGCAGGGCCAGTCAAGGTCGCAGTGCGTGGCTTCAAAAATCTCACTTAGGTTCTGTGTCACCATAGCGCCCCATTGTGTGGTAAAGGGCAACTCAAAACCTTGATAAATCTTGCCCTTTGTCTCCAGTTCTGTTTGCTGAGTTCTAAGTAGGGGATCACATGTTCTTTTCCAACTTTAAGTCAGTGAAGGAACTGAGTTGAAGACAAATGGAAATATGCACTGGCACTTTTTGTATGATAATTTTATGCTAATGTATGTATATATATATGTATGTATGTTGGCCTAAAAGCTAGGGCAGTCGACCTTGAATCTGGGGAACTGGGTTCGAGTTTCGGCAATGACGCTGAACATCCTGTGATTCTGGGAAAATCACTTAATCTCCCCGTGCCTAATCAAAATGAATGTGTGTCCTCCTGTATCGTAACTGGTGCTATGTAAAGCGCTCTGATACCCGAATCGGGTCAAGTTCGCGCTATATAAAACTATGCCAAAAAAAAACACAAAAAAAAAGTCACCAAGCCATTTCGGCGTGAACTTACTCCAATCCTTCTATTGTGATCATAATAAACATCTGACCCAGTTGCCTGATGGATAATCATTAGTCTATAAAATGGTGATTGTGGGTTTAAGTCCCACCTGGGTTGTAGTAATGGATTTTACGTTCTGATTACATTTTTGGCAGGTAACAATTCATGAATAAATACATAACAATATGAATAAAATGCGTACGTTAATACGAGAATTTGCAGGCACAATGAAGCAAAACCATCTAGTGGGTTTGGAGGTTGGGCAGGATTAATGGAAAGAAGAATCTTTCGCCTATAATCATTCTAAAGCTGAGTAAATATAAAATAGTTGCTACTAATACCTATTATTCAGAGCAAGAAATCTGGGGCATGAAGTACGACATGGTGGCCCTGTTTGTCACTGGAAACTATTCTTCTCAGGGGTTGCTCTATTTAGTGAATTAACTGCCAACATGGTCCTAAAAGCAACTTTACTATAAACTCTTAATGCCATGCAACAAAATAATGCTTTTTCTGCAACACAATTCTAATTGATTCAATTCTGGAAATGAACCTTCCAGCAAGATTTTATTCTGAAATGAAATCGCCCTCTGAGAAATCTTATTTCACCTTACCAGGAAATTAATTCTCACCCATATTCCTTCTGTTGCTCTATTCACTAAGAGTGTCTAACTCCAAGCCGAAAGAAACCAAGGGTGGATTTATTCATTTTACTACAAAAGGATTCATTAGGACTTGCATACATAGTGCCTGCGCTATGCTGCGAAGCATATTGTTTATGATTTAGTGGGTTTACAAACTGCCCACAGCATACCATTAGTTGTTTTCGCTGTTACTCTCATTTGCAATCTTTCGATTGCTTAGTTCCTGTACTCCCCTACCTTTCTTGTGTTAATTCTTCCCTGAAGGATAGACATGTGTTCTTCCTCATCTTTGTTCTTCTTCGTCTTTTTGTAATGCACTATTTTGGTTAATTTTATACGTGTTTTGGTATTATTCTCGGGCTTCCAATGTGCTTTCCTACTTTTAACACAGGCATATATTTATGTTGCTTTTATCCTATCTGCTGTCTTTATTGATACTTTAGTTACTTCCACGCAATCTGAACTACTCTGCACCACACCACTCCACTCTACATCACACTAAACTACTCCACTCTATGCCACTCCACTCTGCACTACTCTACTGTACTATACACCACTCCACTCTACTCCATGCCACTCCACTCTACGCAACTCCACTCTGCTATACCCCACTCCACTCTACGCCACTCTACTCTATGACACTCCACTCTACTCTACACCATTCCACTCCACAAAATGCCACTCTACACCACTCCACTCTATGCCAGTCTTCTTAGTGCCACTCTACTCCACATCACTGTACGCCACTCCACTCTACACCACTCTACCCTATGCCACTCAACTCGATACAGCTCCATTTTATGCCACTTTACTCAGCTCCAACCCACACTATTCTACTCTACTCTGCGCCACTCTGCTCTATTCCACTCTACTCTATACTACTCCACACTACACTCTACTCCCCTCTACTGCATTCTAAGCCACTCGACTGTACAACACTCTATTTTATTCCACTTTACTCTATACCACTCCATGCCACTCAGCTTCACTCCACACAATGCCACTCTACACCACTCTATACCACTCCATGCCACTCTATTCCATGCCGCTCTGTACCACTCTACTCGACGCCACTCCATTCCACTATGTGGCACTCTATTCCACACCACTCTACTTCACTCATTCCCACTCTACGCAACTCCATGCCACTCAATTCTATGCCACTCTAATCTACACCACTTAATTCATTCCCACTTCACTCTACTCCACTCCACTCTACCCCACTCAACGCCAGTTCACCCTATTACACTCCTCTTTATTCCACTCTATGCCACTGTACTCCATTCCACTCTACTCCACACCGCTCTATGCCACTCCACTCCACACAGTAGCAATCTATGCCACTCTACTTTAGGCCACTCTCACATATGCATCTCTGTGTTACTCTACTTTATGCCGCTTCACTCTACAACACTCTGACACTCCACTCTATGCCACTCTACTCCATGCTACTCCACCTCATTGTGTGCCACCCCACTCTACACCACCCCACTCCATGTGACTCTACTGTGTCTCTTTGTTCTACAAGACTCTAATCTTCGCCACTCTACGTTACTCCACTCTACGCCACTCTGTGGCACTCTACTACATGCCACTCAATGCCTCTCTATGCCACTCTACTCCACGTTACACCATGCTATGCCACTCCATTCTACGCCACTCCAGTCTACCTCACTCTACACCACTCTACGCTATTCCATTCCACTCTATGGCACTCCACTCTACTTCACGCCACTCTTCTCCACCCCACTCCATGCCACTCTACACTATGCCACTCTGTGCCACTGTACTCTGTGCCATTCTACTCTATGGCACTCTACTCTATGCCACTCCACTGTACTCTACACCACTCCACTCTATGCCACTCTACGTCACTCTACTCCATGCCACTCCACTCTATGCCACTCCACTCCACACAATGCCACTCCACTCCACACAATGCCACCCTACGGCACCCTACACCATGTCACTCTACACCACTCTACTTTAAGCCACTCTACTATATGCCACTGTAAGCCACTCTACTTTATGGTGCTCTACGTCACTCCACTCTACTTCAGTCCACTGTATGAGACTCCATGCCACTCTACTCTACGCCACTCTGCGCCACTCTAAGACACTCTACTTCAATCTAGTCCACTATATGCCACTCCACTCTACTCTACACCAATGTTCTCTACACCACTCCACTCCACACAAAGCCAGTCTATGCCACTCCAAACCACTCTCCACTACTTCACTATATGCCACTCCACACTACTCTTCTCTAAGGCACTCTACTTTACGCCACACCACTGAATATTAGCGACGAAGAACAGCAGCCACGCTGCTGTACAACATGGGTAAAAGACATTGCCAAAGCCAATAGCTCTTTATAGGCGATGCCGGTATTGATAACGTCTTCAACAAGGAGGAAATAGTGTTATACCGAAAAGTTCTGTTCAGATGTGACATCAATTTTCTTACACCAAGATGATCTATTCTGGCAATGTTACAGTGATTGAATTTGTGAGAGATGTCCTCTGGGACTTCAAAGTCTGCCCTTGAAGGTCTATTCTGATACAGTCACCCCACTTCAGCTCAAAGAATCTATCCTGGTATAGAGACTCCCTCCCAAAGATGTATGTTTTATTCTGATGCAGAAATCCAGCACCAAGTCTACTTTCTCCTACGAAAATGTCCTCACAAAGGCATCATCAAAAGCCTCACTGACCCTTTAAGGAGATTGACCTCATATCCCTCATCATCAGATACCTAAAAATATTTGGGATTGGAATGGGATGTTGTTTGTGTTTGAGATGATGACCCACTTAGTGTAGAACTTTCTTTGGAATGTGGAGGTAGGCTGAAAGAAAACCTCTAATGGCTCAGGCCTGAGATTCACAGGGAAAAAGGGAAATGCAATCGCATTCACTCAGTATCCTATGCCATCAACAAAAAAGCAGGTGTGGAGGACCGAGCTGTTGCTTCAACATGAAATGCAATTCTACTGCCGGAAAGGAGAAGGGGTGGTCAGATAGGCACTCCTATTTGTGCTGAGACAGGAGAACTTGGCAGGACAACACAGACTCTCCCTGCCTGTAATGCATGGGAGGACAAAGGAAAGGAGGTGAAAGCCAAGACAAAAGACACATGGATAGGGGAAAATCGAGGGAGGACCATTGATCAATAGACTCATTAAAAGAGATTTACCTTTTCACCAGCAAAGATGTGGCAAAAAGTTGGGGGATAGACAAAGACACAATTATGAAATATAGAGAGGGAGGGTAGTCACCCATCTGAGGATTAAGAAAATAAGACTAGCATACTGTCTCCTTTTGATTAGCCATGCCTAAGAGAATTTTCACATCATCTAATGAAAACAGATATTATACCACCAGACACAGAGTCACATGGTACCAAGAAAAACATTCCCAGAAATTAAAATCCACAAGTGTGAAGCTGGTCACCTCCCCAGAAGACACTATAGAGGGCTGGCAGAAGTGGGATTATCAAGAACTCACACTTATCATTCTAACCATTAAACTGAAAAACAGCTCCAACCCATATATAACACCTTATCATAAAACCTATTGTCAAGAAAGACTCTCGATACCAGACCATCCCACCACTTTTGGCCTATTGCTAGACCTCTCTCTAGCATCATGTCCATAGACAAAGCCAGTGTTACCTAACTTCTAGAAACTCTTAACCTTCTTTATTGCCTCCATACTTTCACTTGGGTCATGCCATAGAAATAGCCATACTCAAACCTAGAACAACATCTTGGAAGCATTGACAAATACAAAACATGTCTGCCACTAATTACTGAGTGCCTTTTACACCAGACAAAAACCATACTCCAACATCAGCATTGGCAGCGCTCATCTCAGACTCATCCCTTCCCTGGTTAGTTGCCTTCCTATCACTGTTCCCAGCACAACAGACACATCTTGTGTAGAGTCCTCTACTCTTCAATGCCCCCTTATCTCCCTCCTAAGATTATACGGTACCTAGTCTATCACTGCATCACTAATTCGCCCTAATTATCTTGACCAAGCAAAATCTATACCAGTCCCTGAAAACCCAGTTGACAGTCATTGACTTTTGGATGGCAAAGTTAGTCATGAAACACAAAGAAAGCTATAACGTCTGTCTGGAATAACAGCAAAAACACTGCCTTCTCTCTTCAAACTACATGTCTCTTCCTGGATCAGTCAATCAATCCATCAGTCAATCAATTAATCTCTTGATTCGAGTGTCAATGACATTCATAAAAGATAAATATACAGAAAATCTAACATAACAATTAATAATGGAATACAGAAATATTACAATTCAAACATCGAGATTTTTACGATAAAACCCAGCTGTCTTGAGAAAACTACCCTTTCTAAAACATACATCAGTACTTGGAAACAATTGTAAAAGTCCGAGGGCAACCGTGCACTGTTTAAAATGATGAATCTTAAAAACAGGTACTAGATAACAAACTCTAAAAGGTTCACATAGTGTGCAAAATATCATAAAGTGCAACAAAGATAGGGAGGAAACATTATCAGAAGCACATTTCGTATTTGCCAAATCCCCATAGTAACCCAGTGGAAAGCACAGCATATAGCATAAAGAGCTGGCTCTGAATTTTAAAAATAAGATTCTTTCCCAGTTATTAGTCACATACAATAAATAGGGCTAGGGGCCAGAACTAGTATTCAAAACTGAGTAATTCTGAACAAGTGCTTTGCCTAATTCTAGACAATCCCTTTCAGTACAGCATTTTACCATAAGCTAAAGTTTTACAATATTCTTATCAGTCTTGCATACGGGTAAATGATTATCAAATAAAATGTGTTTACCCAAAATAGTAAAAGTCCATTTAACATAAGAAATCCATGGGATATCCAGACCCCGGCACAGCGCACACAGTCGATAATGATGCTGTGAATAAAAGCGGCCCTCTGATTATTCCAAATTGATAGCCACGAAAAAGGGAGCCCACCTTAATGGAATCCTCAAGATACGGTAAGGCCATCTCTTCATGACAGATATAATGGGAAGTTGAAAGATGAAGAGAAAGAAGATGCCTACAACAGCAGTTCTCTTCGGCCTGCAACACATGACAATAACCCCAAATTCCACACCCATAGCTTGCAACAGGTACGCCTCGCTTAGAATATATTTCTATGAGAGAGGCTATAGGCTAACCCTTAACCAGTAGCGGTTCGTGTGAGGGAGTTTGGTGGGGCAGTGAGGTGGGGCGGGGGAGGGACAGAGTGGGGAAATATAAACACCGGAATATGGATGAACAGAGGTAAGTACACATTTAAATAAATAAAACGAATTTCGTTGCGCACGCTGCATCGCATGTTGCGATGCAGCACGCGCAAAGGAATTCGTTTTATTTATTTAAATGTGTACTTACCTCTGTTCATCCATATTCCGGTGTTTACATTTCCCCACTCTGCCCCTCCCCCGCCCCGCCTCACTGCCCCACCGAACTCCCTCCACGGACTGCTACTGCCCTTAACTGATTAAAAAATGTAAAAAAAGTGAACAAATATCTTGCGTGAATTTAGTGTATCTAAAACTCATGTTCTCTGCCCAAGAACAATTAGCAGGAAATATTAAGCCAAGATATGAAAATGGAAAGACACTCTCTAGGTAATTCTCAGTAATCCATAGAGTGTGCAACAAATAACGCTTGGGGCCACATGCCATAGGCTGAGATTTAGTATAGTTTGTAGACAAATCTATGTCAAGCATAAATTCAGAAAAAGCTTCTACTAGGCACATTAAAGCATTGAGATCCGGGCTCTAAGCACGGCGTCATCAGTGTACAACAGTACGGGTCAGAGAACAGAATTAACATGGGCACTTCTTGAGTAATAGCACTTAAAAAGACAGTCAGTTTATTAATATATACAATAAACAAAAGTGGTGCTAAGACACATCCTTGCCTGACTCCACGCTGAATTTTATAGGGTTGAATAATTCACCGTTAGGACCAAACCATACTCTGGCACTTAAGTCTCGATGTAGGTGGGCCAAAAAGTGCACAATTGTGGCATCTATTCCCATCTCCAACATAACAGCCCACAACTTTTTACGATTTACTTTATCAAAGGCTGAAGATAGCTCCATGAAGGCAAGGTATGAAGGAAAATGTTTCTATATAGTGTATTTCTCTAACAGCAAGTTAAGATTTAAACATTGTTCTATAGTTCCTAGGCTTTGCCTGAACCATTTGACAGGGAGATAAAACACTGTTGTCATCACACCAATCTCTTCACCGGCAAAAAATCACTCTACCCATGATTTTAACAGTAGAGTCAATTAAAGACATGGGTCTGAGGCACTTAGGATCAGTGTGGCTGCCTTTTTTTAAAACAGGAACTATGATGGAACTAGACCATCAAGGAGGAAGAGCGTTCAAATCTAAAACATTAGTTAACAGTGGTGCGCAAGGATCGATTCTACATTTAAAAATCTTAATGGGTACTCCATCAGGCCCAGGGGCTTTAGAGGAAGAACTACTATTGAGGGCAACAATCACCTCCTCTACAGTAAATTGGAGCCTCTCATTATTATCAATTGGGAAAAAGACTCTGCATGATCAGTGGCATCAGAGGTACTACAATAAATGTTATCAAAATGGGCTACCCACTGGTCTTTGTAATATGATTGCTCATTGAAGTAAGAAAATATTTTTGTATTTGAAGTTCGCTGACCACACTCCAGAATTCACATGACTTATTAAGGGAGGCTGCGCTAGTCAATTGATCCCAATTAGTTCTTAGTAATCAGTCAATCACGCTATATTACCCTCTTAATTACTGTACCAATAATTAGAAGGATACATTTATGTACAACCACATCTCAAAAATGCCCCTCAATGACCAGCTCACATCTGTGGTCTACACATCCCAACAATACCTTCACCTAAGGTAAAGGATCCTCTTCATCACCTTGTCCCCCATAAGATCTGCAGTACCAAGATCCACCTTTCACTCAACAGTAGAAATGCATGGTGGTATAGAGTCAGTTAACTCACAATGTTACATAGTTTTTTCAACTGCATAAGATTTGCTAAGAGTGAAGATTTAAAATTGTAATTTTTATAAAGTGCAGAGAGAAATCATTTCTGCTAACACACAGGGCCACCAGTGAAGTGCGTGCATTTGTGCTCCTTTGCTGATGTCCCCTTCCGCTGCTCTTAGTCCCCAAACAACCAGGTAAGTCCCAAGCCCCTAGTAACTAACCACCCATATGAAGCTGTGCATTCACCACTATCGTTCTTCCTGTTGTGCCCTGACTTTGTACCCATTGCTTCCAGTTTTCACATTTTGGAGTTGATGCACATACTTTCACAAATCCTACTCCAGACAAGAATACATCTAGTCATCTACTCCAGCTTGCCCACATAGCATTTCATTTCAAATCTTCAACCTCAAGTGATCTAGGTCACTGCAGTAAATTTTTATAGCGGGAAAGAAGCCCTAGGATCTCATCAACTCATAAATCCCTTTGTCGGCTACCTGCCAGCATTAGGTGTCGTTTTTAGGATGTCTACCTCATACACAAACACATAAACTGAAAGGCCCAAAATTCCTTAGCAACAAACTACAGCACATCACTGCACACATATGACAAATTCATTTAAGACCCGCACTATGACATTCTCATTATATCCAGCTATCTAGCTATAAGGGAAGAAAAAAAATCACGTTTACTGGCATATGTGTCACACAGGGTGTGAAAATGTGTCCCTCTTCAAGAAGGAAGGTCTCTTCTGAGTCGGTGCCTGCCCCTTCGTGTACAGGATTATTCTGCTTCGGTCTGGGTCATACCTGATAAGCACTTGTTCCGATACAGACGCCTTCTTCAATAAAGTCAAACAATATCAATCCAGAGTCTCTGCTTCAGTGTGAAAGACTGAAATCTGGTACCAGGTCTCCCCTTTTAAGAGAGTGAGTATTTGGTGGTACATAATTCCCCCTCACCTACTATCATTCCCATCCACTTCTGCCAGTAAAACACTAACAATTGCCTTTTTGCAGCAATGAAAAAAACAATTAAAACATTAAAATGTTGGAGGCTGTGCTGAAGACACTTGAATGGCTGAGTGCTAATAATGGCTATCATAGGTCATATCGCCCAAAATTACAATGTTTACCTCTGGTATTCGAACATTCTACAGTCAATGTAAGGGATGTAATAGAATAATAGCAGTTCTATCTTCTCATTCTCGTCATTAAAGGCCCTCTCCTATTTTATTAGCCCTCGTCTGTGGCTTCCGTGAGCCAGGTGTGTTCAGTCCAGCAGTGGACTAGGTGTTAAATTATGTTTAGGTTAAATCGAAGTGTCCAAGGAAATGCAAGGATATCTACTTTGGTGTTTATGAGTAAGTGATGGTGGTTATCCCTCAATCTTCTCATAGCTTCATTCAGATTGCATGCTAAAATTGCTTTGTGAAGTTTATTGTCTTGATCTTGAATCATCGTAAAGGGGCCCTGGGGAGACCGACGTTAGTATTAGGCTTGCATGTATTCACAGAGTGTAATGATGATTACAGCACCATCAAACTAAACCCAACTCCAACAGAAGCCAGAGGCTCTCTGACTCCTGTAGAATGCACATTCCAAAGAGAACAACGGGTTCCAATAAACAATATGGCAAGTTCCATAGCAGAACCAGACAGGAAATACAAATCACAACACATCTACTCTCTACCCGAAATAATCAAACAGGGAACAACGCTTTATAAAGAAGCAAAAGTAAGGGTGACATGGGGGAGAAATAAGGACACAGCTCCTAAACCTCACAGCAGGGGTCTACGACTTTTGTGTAATTAGCTTTGAAATCAAGGAGAGGGGCTTGTGCGTTCCAAAGGGACACAGCATCATAAACCAACAGGTTAATAATAATGTTTCCCTTTGGAGAAACTCAGTACAAAGTCCACACCCTTATTCACCACAAACATTCACAATCATTCACTGTATGTCTAGTTATAATTCCACTCGGGATGCTAAAGCACTTATTCGAGATATTTAATACACAATATCACAATTGCAATAAAAACATGTGCAAAATGTGTTAAAAAGGTCATGCAAAACACATTAAAACCTATCAATATCACATCTATAAATCAATGATGTGGAGATTATTAAACAACCCGGTTCCCAGGAAAGTAATATAATGAGACAGTTATATTTGTCTTATCAGTATCAATCCTGGACAAGTAAGCAGCACCCCCAGGGAAATACATTTCCTGTGTTGGTATTGTTGCTGTCTCTTCCCAATTTGACAAAATAACATGCGTCGACGCGTTTCGGTGGCGTAACTTCGATCAAGCCACCTTCTTCAGGACATAAACTTTGATTCACTCATTTCCATATTTAGTATATGCCACAGGTATTTAAATATTTATGTACAGGTGCAACGGCACTCAGTAGCTTATTGCTCTAATATAGTCCTTTAAATGAACCATCAATAGTGCATTATTTTCTATGGATCTCCTCTCTGATCCTATTAGGGGTAGGCCACTTCTCAATCGATGGTCCAATTTTAGTCAGAATACCCCTTTATTTCACTTGGTGTAGATGGTCTATTGTGTTGCCGGAGCACGTTCCGTGGTTTCGATCGAACTGCAAAGGAGACGAAGTACCGGAGTGAACGACCGGCGGGAGCTTAAAAGCCACGGAGACGTGCTTCGGCAACACAATAGACCATCTACACCACGTGAAATAAAAGGGGTATTAATTTTTAAATATCTTGAATAAGTGCTTCAGCATCCCGAGTGGAATTATAACTAGACATACAGTGAATGATTGTGAATGTTTATGGTGAATAAGTGTGTGGACTTTGTACTGAGTTTCTCCAAAGGGAACATTTATTATTAACCTGTTTGTGTAATTAGACCTACTTATGGTCAGTGAAAATCATCCCGCAGTTCTAATATTATTAGTGTTGAAATAGTGACCACATCAGACAAGATTACATTAGTAGCTATAATAAGCAGCAGTGATCACCTCAGTGCATTAGGCACGATTGCCATCAGTAACGTTAAAAAATGCTATGATAGTTCAGAACGCCTCTACATGGGTAATACATAACAGCCACAGCTGCACTGCCCCTGGCACAAATGTAATAATATTATTAATAAGTCTCCCACGTTATTTATTACTCAAAAATCAGCTTTAAAGATATTTTGGAAATGCAGCTATTTTTCTGCAAAACATCATTTTATGAGTTCTGAAAATACGCACATTTTTTTTTTTAATAAATAATTTTGGCATATATCTTTTCAATTCAACCAAGCTAAAGGTTCTAATTTAGTAGGCTGAGATTTGCATAGGCAAGCTTCTTACAGGTAGCTGGAGAGCTACTAGTAGCTCACCAGCTATTAATTCAAGAAGCCTGCATTAGGGCATAGCTAGGAAGAATTAAAAGAAGAAAAGAAAAAGCCCATTGACTCGCATGCATAGAAGAAGTAAAGCTTAAGTAGACCTCATAGTTGTTTAAGTGTCGTAACTAAATTACTATATGCGTGGCGTAACTTTACAATGTGTGTATTTGACGATAGTAGGACCCTGGAATATCTGCTCCTGCCATGTATGATGTCATTTTATAATGTCTCTACTTGGGTCGTAGCCTCTCCTTTTTATTTTGTATGTGTTTATTTATAGCATGAAATAAAAGGGGGCTTATTTCTAAATAGCAATATTAAAAACTAAATCCACCAATATAAATAAATTGATTATAATTATGAAAGCTTAACAGCGATGTAATGACTCTTGCAATGTAATTGTGCTCCCAATGTAGTGTGTAATCCCAGTTACTAATGCAGTGACTTCGTATGTAGTAACTGCTGTTGTATCAGAACATTGAAAAAGAGACCCTTCCTGACTATGGGCTAGATGTATGCAGATAGCTTTTTGCAATTCCCTAATTGCGAATCACAAGGATTCGCAATAAGGAAATCTCAAATTGCAATGTATGAAGGTGTATAGTATACCGTTTGCGATTCCTAGGGGGTCGCAAATGACCTACCTCATGAATATTAATGAGGTAGGTCGCAATTTGCATCATGGGGATGGTGACCTGCTGAGATCAGCAGACCACCGTGTCCGTGATTGCTTTTCAATAAAGCAATCTTTTTTTTTGTAAAGCAGCCCGTTTCCCTTAAAAGAAAACGAGATGCTTTACAAAACGAAAAATTAAAAGTTTTCTTTTCATTTTTTAAGAGCAGGCAGTGGTGCGTGGGACCACTGCCTGCTCTTCAAAATGGTTTTACAAACATTCACAAAGGGGTCCCTTGGGGACCCCTTCCCATTTGCGAATGGGTTACCACCTACTTGAAGTAGACGGTAAAATACAAATGTTTTGTGACTGCAATTGCGGTCACAAAACATTCATACATACTGATGCAATTCGGTATTAGGAAGGGACGCCCTAAACACGCCCCATCCTAATACTGAATCCCAAACCCATTTTGCGATTCGGTAACAGGTTACCAAATCGTAAAATTAGGTTTGCTGCATCGGAAAAGCAATTTTTGCATTCGCAAACGGGCAGATTCTCGAATCTGCCCGTTTGCGAACGCAAAAATGCTTGATACATCTGGCCCTTTAAGTTCACAGATGGAAGAGCGTGTTTCCCCAGACTTCACGCGCCTCTCCTAGCTCTCCAAAGAATTGAGCCAAGCACTGGAGTAGCTCAGGATAGTGGTCCAGCGTTTGCCTTCCTCTCAGATCTGAGGAAGATGGTGGAATTAGGGTGATGCTGGTTCTTGTGCAACAACCCTGATTTCTAGTCTCATCCATAGGTCCACATAGCTGCATACCCACAGCTGACAGGAGAACGTCAGTCATTTTTGGCACAGATGGTTATTCTCCTCTCTCTCATTGTGAGCAGAGCATACATCAGTTGGAAGGGAGTGATGGCCAGAGACTAGAGGGTGAGTGTCAGGAGTGGATATCACATCATGCCAGGTGTTGTGGTTTTAAAATAATGTTTTGGATGGTGAGAGAGGGAATCCTAGTGTGCCAACAGACAATTAGAAACCAGAATTGCTCAAGCTCAGAATGATGGCCTTGAATTGAGGAGGACAGTTTGAAGATCCCAAAGGTGGTAGGTCATCTCCATGACTCCTCTGCTACTACTCATTGTCCTTCTCTGCCATGTGGTATTTTGGAAATTTTATGGATAACTTTAATGTTACAATAGTCAACATGTCTGAAAAAGAGGAATAACATTTGTAGATATTTGTAGGGCAAGGACCTAAGAATTAGGATAAAGGAGGGTCATGATTGCTTACTGAAGTAATAGACTTGTTTGACTGTTAATTTCTAAGTGTGGTTTCAGCAACTGGTGCTACTAATAAGTGTCTTCTTTTGTCTTTCCTCCTTACAGGACAATCAAAGAAGACAAAGGGCAAGGGCAAAGGAAAGAGAAAGGGAAATTGTAATGACAGCCCTGCGACCGCATCCGCCACTTCAGTGCCAGTTGGTTGTAAGTCATGTTTTTTTTTATTGTTCCTTGATTATGGATGTATTATTCTCACCTTTATCTTTTACAACATGGACTCCGATATTTTCTTTATTGGATTTTTCTTATCTTCCCTTGTTATCTATTTGGATGTTTCTTTACACCAAATACCTCCGTTTGTGTCCTTTTACATTCCCTTCTTTACCTTACCCTCTTTCCTTCTAGCGCCTTTGGTTTTGTCCTTTTCCTTGGTCGATATTTTGTTAGTGTTTCAACCTTCACTTTGCCCCCCTTTGACATTTGTCCTCTCCTAATATCTGTTTTCGTTTCATTATTCATTGTTTTTTTTATCCTTTCCTAGCCATTTTCTCCCATTTTAAATATTTCTTCCTTTGAATTTGTGAATATTTAGATTTTTAACATATAGAAATAAATCATTCAAAGTATTACCTTGGTTAGGAATAATTTGACATTCTTTCAATATTACTTTTTTTTACAAGTGCAGTTACTGTTGTTGGTGGTAATATTACTAAATAAGTGCCTTTTTGTCTAGTGCTAACCCAGGATAACAAGCAGATCTTGGGTACATGAAGTGGCTGCTGGGGTGAATGGTAAGTCAAGTTCCTTTCATAATGACAACTGCTTCATTCCTTAATGCTAACACAATATTCTTCCCTTCCCTATAGGCCCAGTCCCAACAACCTTTAACCACTTTACTATGTATGTGTCTCTGGATTTTAGCTTCTCACCCAATACATGAGTAGAGGAGGTTGTGTTGCCCACCCATACCCAATACCCCTCGTCACTGCATGCCACACACTTTTAACATGATTTCTTCCTAAGGTTCTTCTTATACCATCCCTTACACAGGCCCGTCTTCTATTTTCTAATAACCAAACTCGTCTACAACCAGATGCAAACCCAGCCCAAACCATAATCAAGATCAAGCTTACTTAACACACACTAGTTTACTAACTAAGGACCAATATTTTCTGTATAGTTAGTGAATTACGAGGGGTAGGATGAGCCATGGGTTGGGAGTCAGGTAAGAAAGTGGCAGAGCCCTGGAATTATTATCATACGCCTGGTTAGCGAAATTAATTATGTTGCATCAACAGTCAAACAAATTGTGCTGTTGAAACGTATGTACCATT
This sequence comes from Triturus cristatus, assembly GCF_964204655.1. Taxonomy (NCBI): domain Eukaryota; kingdom Metazoa; phylum Chordata; class Amphibia; order Caudata; family Salamandridae; genus Triturus; species Triturus cristatus. The sequence continues at coordinate 1,268,702,098 of NC_140585.1, read as the reverse complement.
TTTTCTGTCACAGCATAACTTTGTAGTTTGGTTATTTTTTAAAACACATTTTAATGCTTTCTTGTAAAAGTTTTACATTTTCAATTTATTTTGTAAATTTGTCTGTTTAGGTTAAAATCAGTTATGCCGATAGTGACGGTGGCAGAAAATAAGTACGTATGGAATTATGTGATTCTGCATACTGGGATTTTGGTGCATAGTTATTTGCAGTGCTTGACATTAATCAGTACACTACCACCATCTGCATAATCTTTTTTTTTTAAAACAGCCCCTCACCCAACAGCAGCCGGCTACAGCCCCCCACTCCACCTCCACACAGAGGTTCTTTAATAGAAGGTCCTCTAAAACCAATAGGTCCTGGAAACTCCAATCCACAGCTAGAGCCAACTGACCCTTGTAGAATGAGTTACAAATTGACTGAGGACACAGAGAACTATTAACAGGATTTTACAAAGCTCCAGGATTGTATTTTACACATTAGATGGTTTCCATGGTAGAACAACATAAAGCCAACGATTACATTGGTTAAATACCAAGGGTGGACAATATAATACACTGTGGTAAAATGACGAAAAAATGAGTCAGACTGTGCACCTTGTCGCAAATAGTTCCATGCATGCTTGGCAAGGTGGGTTTGGTCATCTTGGGTCAAACAATAAGGAGGAATGTGGCAGTTCAGTCCTCCGCTCCCAGGTGTGCTAAATTAGTCATATCCGAGGGTTATGGAATGGTAAAAGATCATGGCCTAATTAATATATACAAAAATATTGCCCCATATGAGTTAATAATTGAAATTCTACAACCATTGGAGTGATACTTTTACAATATTTATATCAGACAACATTTCTGTCTACTACATTCTGACACAAAGTCCTATTGCTTCTGTTGCTGAATTGATGTAACCTTCCCCCAATCTCCTAGTTTTGGATACAGAGGAACCGTGTTTGATTCTGATTATCTGTGAGGTTTCTGTGCATGTGCATCCTTATTCCAATATTGAACCATGCAAATGAATGTTACATCTAAAGCCTTCCACCAAACCCTAATGTGATCAGAAAAACGTGTGTTACAGTTAAGGTATACATAGGTAGTGAGTAGTGGGAGGGGTGTGTATTTGTGTTTCAGTCTCACGAAAACAGTCACTCTCATCATCCTTCTGCATGTCAATGTCTTTCTATCCCTTTGGGCGTGTGATTTCCTGTCCAGGTGTTCGTGTTCATTTTCCTCAGTCCCACTGCCAGTGTTTCTCAGTATGTAAATCAATACAGTTTTAACTCTATGTGCGTAATGGCTTTCCCCTGTCACAGTGAGTGGGTGAAAGTAAACAGACCCATGGGATTCCCTAATTTCCCTAATTTCAATGGGGCCAGAAACTGCCATTATTGACTAAATTGGAATTAAGAGGCCACTCCTAATTAGAGCCATAGCGCCCAGTGCTATGATCAAAGCACGTCCTGAAATTAGATCTATGCACTCCCTTTCTCAGTCTCAGTGCACTCCCTGTCCTATTGTAGGCGTCTTCCTGGTGGTCCCCTTTTAGAACGAAAGGCAGGGCGCTGGTATTCCATGGTGCAGTGAAGGATGGTTTGAGGTTCACTTGGCTGTATAAACAAACTTATTATAAGAAAGTAGGTGTATCACTTACAGTGCTGCTTCGAACATCAATATTAGGAAACTTTTTGTTGATGTATTTGACAGAAGATTCCATTATCTTCTCTGTGAAGAAAAGAGGTTTGGATTTTGGATCTGAGCATGTCTGAAAAGAAAGAGCAAATAAAGAAAACGTTAGTGGTGCCCACCAGGTAATCCAATAATTTGTTTGTTGTTGAAGTAAAGCAATGGATCAAGCAAAACAGATCAAAGAGAAAGGAAGTAATAAAGTATTATGTGGTATCAAACAAGGGACCTTAATAGAAATCAAGTCACCATTTTACAACCGGGTTGGAAGTTCTCCAGTTTATGGACTAAGTACAAAATCTGGAGACGAAGCCACAGGAGGAATATCCTTCACAAGACTCTTCCTATGGCTAAATAAATTACACCTGAGGATTTTTCCTTAGATGCAGCACTTTTACCAGGTATTAAAGGATTTTCCATTTCCCTTCAGCTCTAGATGATGCACTGATGGGATTTATATCCCTTATCACAGAAGTCTCAAACACTGTCATCATTTCAGAAATCAGTTGTACTTCGTTTGTCATCCTAGAAGGATTAAGGATTGACTGGATCCTTCATCACTCAAATCTGTCTCCTTCGGGTGACGCATCTAACCAGTTAGTTCCTTGGTGCAGACATCTCTAAATAGCAACTTCTTTCTGAGCCTTGAACTAGGAAAACAATTACTGTGAAAAGACTTTAAACATTTAAACAAAATTATTAATTTCCCCATATTTCACTGGCTTGTTTCAGGGGATGGACATTACAAAGCTCCTTAATTTATGGCCTGTGCAAAGATAATTGACCCCACCAAGTGAAGCATCACTTTGCCACTCTTTTTCCCTGTGAATGAGTCCATATTTGAGTATTTAATTTTTGATTGGAAAACAGTTGAAGCTAAAAACTACAGCGTGAGGTTCCAAGAGTTGAATTGCCAGTGGAAAGAAGGGTCCAAACTGTGGTTTCTTGCTCTATACTGTTCATCTCCCACTCACATTCTCATGAAACGGTTATGACTTGGCTATACACTGGTGCAAAAGTGGATTTTCTTAAATAATGCAACCTCATGAAGAAGAGCTCATTTCCATTGTGGACCAGTCACCAGAAGAGTAACTTGCTGCTTTTGCATCTGATTGGAGAGGGTCAAGAGGGCTCTCCACCTTCTTCTGTACCCATTCCTATGAGCTTTACAGTAAAAGATCAGAGAAGAAGAATCAGGCGGTAGTAACACTGCATCAAAAGTGATAATCTATTCACCAAGTTTATTAGTAGGTCCTGTACTGTAGTTGCATTCATACACCAGTTCATATATGTGACAAGGAGCTGAAGTGCATTAGCGGGTGGGTAGCACGCTACACCATCCAACTTGGTTGGATGCATGTTGAACTGCTGTGTGATCTATAAAGTAAGGACTATGATGTTGTGCATGATAACCATGCCTGTACCCTTACCATGTCACGTGCAGCTATGGTTAAATGAATCAAAGAGAAAGGTGAGTTAGAACATTTATATTGTTGTGTCTGGTTGGAAGGGGATGGGTTTCAAAGTGTCAGTTTTCCTTCCATTTCTCTAGCTTCACTTATTCTAATATTTAATTATTTCTGTTGTAATCACTTCTGTCTAGATCTCGCTTCATTTTTTTTCTAGACTCATTTTATTTTGATTAGTTGACACATCTCTCCACTTCTTGCCTGCCATTGGTAGGACTTGTGTTCCTTTCAAAGTGTACTCATATGATTCAAGATACATTCGCCGGTTCTGGTGTTTTAGCCAAGACTTTTATCCGAGCTAGGCCTTGTAGGCTTAGATGCAAAACTAGTTGTTGTCTCATATGTAGGGTGACCAGACGTCCCCGTTTTCCCAGGACGCTCCCCGTTTTTGGAGAAGTGTCCCCGTGTCCCGACACGTTTCTCCAAGTGACTCAAATGTCCCTGTTTTCAAACAGTGTCCAGGTTAAACAAAGAAATGTCCCTGTTTTTCATTGTTCCAGTTGAGCATGCGCGCGCATGCTCTCTTTGCACTGTTTACGGCATGTGTCGACACTGAGGTGAGCGCTGTAGCAAGAAGGGAAATCCTTTGAAGAGAGACATTTTACACACAGCGCCACCTATGTCAAAGTTTCTACTTTGGATAAAACAATATTTCTTCGTCCTGTATGCTTGTTTTCATAGCCATACAATCTTTTCAGTAGCCCTTATGCATACCGTGCAAGGATTAATGCATTGCTCATTTCATGTTTTATTCATAACCAATTGATGCATGCTCTGTGTTCTCCATATCAAAGCTATGCCTTGACCTTTTGACTGACCTTTCAGATCACGGCAAACTGTTTAGCTGGAAAGGACTTAAAGGAGCAGGGTTAACGCCTATGGGAGAGGCGAGCAGCGCTGCTTTTTGCTCAGGCTTCACACTATTGCACTATGAGATGATACCAATGGCTAGAGTGCACTATACATACCCCAGTAAGGTAACATGACATCCCAGCAGTGACCACGCAAATGTGGGAGGACTGTGTGGTCGGCCAGCCTTTGCGACCCTTAAGACCCTAAGGCAGTAATACCTGGAGAGAAGTGTTTTTCTTACATTGGTCCATGGCTGCCATTTGGCAATTTAGCTTTCCGCAGTTTACCTCCCATGCTTTTCTGTCGTGAGCAATTAAGCAACATTGGTGAGTTGTACTTTACGTGGTGCTGACGCGCAGCTATAGAAACGAGCATTGATAAAGCTAGTAAATCTGGTGTTTGCTAGCGTGGGATGTTTTATTGATTTTTGGCAAATATATGCTATAGTCCTTATAAGTGTAAATGTAATAAAAAGTACTAATGCTCCTGTGTAAAGGAGAGGGGAGCCAATAAAAGACCGCGGATTTGTTGTCTGTAATGCTTCATCTCGGTCTGAGGAGGGAGCTGTCATTGCAGTCCTTTTTCTATGTCTGACAGCTGTCAAATAGTTCTACTTTTATGTCGATGGTTACTGCAAACCGTAGTCCTACTTCTATGTCTATGACCTGTCCCCATTTTTAGGTCTCGCCTGAGCCAGCGCTTTAGCGCTGCTCTCACGAGAGCTTTTGTAAAAGGGGGATCTGGAAGTGCAAACTAGTGCTTTTCAGGCCTCCAAATACAGTGCATGTGTGCCGGGCGCGCACACCATTTGGCAGCCTGAAAAGCACTGCCTGATCACTTTCACGGCCGCTTTGATGTCCTCAGTGAGCCGCGCGGCCACTGAGGACATCAAAGCGGCCGCAAACGTGCACACCATTTGCCACCCCCTTCCTACTTGTTTTAGTTATAAACTAAACTTTCACGTTTCCACGACGATGTGTGAGCCAATAACTTGCCAACACAATTCAATACCGCGACGCATTGCAACCTCAGTCAACAATATATCACCACAGTAACACAACACAGTGCACAAACACCATCACAAAAGGAGGCACAAGACCAAACAACACCGTCCGTAACACAAAATACCGTCACACAAAGAAAAACACCACTATTAACAAACATTAGCATAGCCAATGGCAGGCAGGCTTACCCTATGGGAATTTTTTTTTTTTATTTGCAAGCATATGCAATTGGCACTTAAACATAGCCACCATACTTCTGTAGATTATATTTTAAATGACCAAAACATTCATGGATGCAGCTTTTTTCTTTTTAAATAGTGACAAAAATTATTCCAATCGCGCCAGGCGGGTACTCGCAAGCATGCGTGCTATTTCTCAATACACTGTCCCTTCAACTCAGGCTGTGGAAATTGTCAACTTAGAAAGATATGGAAACGAAAACATTTTATGCTCTCACTCTGCTGCTCGGCTCTTTCTTTGTGCATCGCCTGTCTTCCCACTCATAAAGTTGGTACTAAAAATAAATTTGTAGACCAGCCAGCAGGCTTTTAGTCACAGCCTTTGGTTTATGGTGCAATTAGACTGGAAATTTTTCGTTTTCGTGTTTTGGACATTTAGCTGCCACGAAACAGCAATACTAAGGGGGTAAGGCTGGTGACAGGGTTAGAGTTTAACATATTTGGCTCAAAACGGCAGAAGCTTTGGTTTTCCAGTTACTAGTATTGTATTTTACCATCTATCGTGCAGTTAATGGTGCATTTATTTCTACTAGCCACTCTGAATTATTTGTCGGCTCTAGTCACCTGACCTGGGTGAAAGGGCTGCACGTGCTCTTCTCCTGGGAAAGAGGCTGGACTCACTCTGAGAGCCCTGGTAATAGTAAACGAACGATCTTTGTTGTTGCTGAGGACTCCCTGCTCTGTTCTGCTTGTCTTGAGGAATGTGCTTCCTTGAGATAAGCACAAGTTTTATGGGATCCCTTTGCTCGACCCGAAGAATTCCTTGTCTTTGCTTTTGAAGTGTAGTGGGGGGCGGGGGGTTTATGACCCCCTTTGCTTAGCAAACTTTTTGCAGACGTGAGCTGCATCTGGTGTCGCGTTAGAAGTTCTAGAGCCCAGATATTTACTGTTTGCGATAAACAAACAAGCATTTGCAATGCAATAGGTTTCGCATTTATACGAGTTTGAGCTATTGGCATTGTAAATGACAATGCTTTTTATTTAAGTTTAATTGTTTTAAAACATAAATAAAAGGCACTGTCATTTACAATGCCAATAGCTCAAACTCGTATAAATGCGAGACCTATTGCATTGCAAATGCTTGTTTGTTTTGAGAATCTGGTCACCCTACTCATATGACATGGATCCGACTGGCACATAATAATGATTAATTTTTACTCCTCTGCCATGCACAATTTTCCAGTACTTTCGTTCTGTCGGCTCCTTTTTTTCCTTACTAGCTTCTTACATATTCCTATGTTCCTTCCATAGCTAAATGTGGCCGGTAGCTTTCTTTGCAGCAGATTGCAGAATATTTACTTCCCCTTGGCAGACTTAAGAATCGTGTTTGCCTTCCTACCTATAAACAAATTAACCTTTAGATAGAATAAAATAAAGATGCTTTTAAAACCGACAGCTATCGTTTGAGATATTCGTTTCTTAATTGTCCTTTCGGCTGTTTTTCCCCCGGAACACATAACGAACTGCTTTCTGTCGAAGAAAGGGAGTGAAGCAGGAAATGGAGCTTCTGGCTGTTTGCATGATGGTAAAAACCACAGCCGCTAGAGCAGAGCCCAGTGTGTAACGCTGAAGCCGGCCTGGCATCAGATTCATGGGGCCTGTTTCTGCTGTATGACAGCCAAAAAGCCTTAACAACAAATAATGAACACGGTTAAATTCAGCATGACTACTATCTTTGCATATTTTGAATAATCCTGATTGTTCCTATGTATTTCAGTGGTATTATTTCATTACAAAACTGGAAAGTTGAAATTTATTAGATAGTTAATCCATTGAAAATAATAACAAGCATTTGCAATGCAATAGGTCTCGCATTTATAAGAGTGTGAGCTATTGGCATTGTAAAATTACAATGCCTTTAATTTATGGTTTGGTTTTAAAACAAATAAAAGGCATTGTCATTTACAATGTCAGTAGCATAAACTCGCATAAAAGCAGTGTGTGGAGTGCAGCAGTGTGCGGCGTGCAGCAGTGTGTGGCGTGCAGCAGTGTGTGGCGTGCAGCAGTGTGCAGCGTGCAGCAGTGTGTGGCGTGCAGCAGTGTTTCGTGTAGCAGTGTGAGGCATGCAGAAGTGTGCGGTGTGCAGCAATGTGTGGCGTGCAGCAGTGTGCGGCGTGCAGCAGTGTGCTGCGTGCAGCAGTGTGCTGCGTGCAGCATGCAGCAGTGAGTAATGTCCTATTACTTACCGGTAATCTTCATTACTCCGGGTCCCGTTGTCCTCGTCCCCTTCATACTAACAAGTGAGATAATCTTGTTCTATCTCACGACAGAAAAAAGAAAAGCAGGAATGCTGGTACACCCCTCCCCCTCCTCACTGGGAGTACATAAGGGTACAGTACCCAGCATGCCTCCTGAACAACCAAGCCCCAGATGAGGGCCGGAAAGCCCGGGAGGGAGGGATGGTATGAAGGGGACGAGGACAACGGGACCCGGAGTAATGAAGATTACCGGTAAGTAATAGGACATTACCCCCAGGTCCCTCCTGTCCTCGTCCCCTTCATACTAACAAGTGAGAATACCCAAGCAGCAACCGGCCATCATCCCCCAACAAACCACCAGGACACAGAGCCATAGCAAACCCAGCAATTTATTAGAAAACAGCACAGTTGCAAAGAAACAAAGGGTGAAATCAGGACCCCCAAACCAAAGTTCGCGTCATCCCCCAGAACATTCTGAATCCGGTAATGCCGAACAAAGGTATTAGCAGAGGCCCAAGTAGCGGCCCGACAAATCTCAGAAAGAGACACACCACGAACCTCCGCCCAGGAAGCAGCCACCCCCGCGTAGAACGCCCCTGAACCCCAGCCGGAGGAGGAGAGCCCGCAAGGGAATAGGCCAACATAATAACCTGCTTCAACCAACGACCAATAGAGGAAGTGGTAGCACGGCAACCCCTGGAGACCACCCCAAAGGACACAAACAGGGAGTCAGAACGCCGAAAGGGACAGGTACGGTCCACATAGACCTTCAAGGCCCGGCAAACATCCAGCAAGGACCAGTGAAGGTAGTCCTCATCCACCTGAGCAGAACACAGAGCAGGCAAACCAACTCCTGAGAACGATGAAATTGAGAGGAAACCTTGGGAACAAAAGAGGAATCCAAACGGAGAACAACCCCATCCGCAGAAAAAGAAAGAAAAGGCTCCCGAGCCATCAAAGCCCCCAGCTCCCCCAGGCGACGAGCAGAAGTAATAGCCACCAAAAAAACAACCTTAAAAGTGACAAACTTCAAATCAACCTCCTCCAAAGGCTCAAAGGCAAAGTTTCAGATTGCCCAGCGCTACCGGGTTGCTGCATTGCTCTCTCCTGCTTTTGCCTAGTTTTTTGCTGCACTACTATAAATTTCACCTCTCTGGCGCCCTCCCTCTCTCTCACACACACACACACACTCACACACACTTTCTCTTTCTCGGACACCACAGTTTCCCAAACAGACCTATATATGAACTGCTTCTTAAGTTGTTTATCAAACACATTCTCATGCACACATTTGCTCTCAAACGCACGCACCCAATTTATACTCAAACACACATTTCTCTTGCACATGCTTTCAGACACCCCTCCCTTCTCTCACACAGTTTCACCCTCACAGACACACACTCTCGCTAAAGCTCTCTCACGCACACTCTCAGCTTGCCCTATCTGATACATTCCATCACCGATGACCCTCGACATTTTGAACAGGTAAAAGAAAATAATACCTTTTTCATTCTTCATTTTCCCCTTAATTATGTTGCCTGAAGCAACCCACAACTTTGGGAAGAATGCCACGTTAAAAAACAGTAGATGTTGCAATACCCAGTATAATGTGCTGCATGGCTAAATACTTATAAGGTCCCAAAGCCGAGACCGATTGCATTGCAAATGCTTGTTTATTTACGCCTCGAGTAAGCATAGCTGATTTTTTTTTCTAAACAGCTGTCTGTGGGGTCGTCTCGGGGGCCAAGCGTCCAGTAAATTCTCCTGACATGATTGTATGTTCGAAGTTTTCTTATTTTTCCCTTCTCATTGAAAAATCGGACCATCTTTAGCGCTTCTCGGTTGGCATTTTATCAACCTGTACCTGGATTCAAACCCAAGCTTTATATTTAGCTTCCTGAGCTTTTTTCTGTTCTTTTTTTGTGATAAAAGAAAGGTCAGGAGCATCCTTATCAGCAGAGCCTGCTCCTGAGAGCTGATTACTTCCTCAGGCGGGTTCTTCCAAGGTTCTTCTTAACTGTGTCATGCATGGAATGCATTATGGATTGCTACTTCAGTTAGAAACGATGGGGCAAATCTACAAGGAAGTGCCGCAGAGCATCAACGCAAGCCCTTTGGCTGCGCCATGCTGCGGCACTTCCGAAGCACAGGAATGCGACATATTTACAATAATATGTTGCATTCCTGTACTCTCCCCTGCACTGGCACCCAAACTGCAGCCATGCGCCGGCACAGGCTCCCTTGCACCATGGTGCAAGGATGCCTGCGTCATGAGGTGATTGTTTTTGTGCAGGAAGGGGCACCTCCCTGCACACAAAAAATCACTACAGGGATTTTCCTTTTTCAATGCATGCTGTAGAATGAAGCACGCTTTGAAAGAGGAAAAAAGGAGGAGAAATGGAAACATTTCTCCTCGTTGCACCTCGCTACGCCTCCCCTGGGGAGGCGTAGCATTGACACACATTTCCAGATTTACGATTGCTCGTAAATCTGGAAATGTGCCTTGTTCCATGGGTGTTGCGTGGGAACACCCATAGCAACACCCATGGAACGTCCCTTCCACGCAAAGTGCTGCGTGTGAAGGGGCCATATTTACAAGGAGAGGAAAAGTCACGCACGGTGGGTTTTCCTCTCCTTGTAAATATGGAGAAGTGAAATGCGCATCCAGTACGTCATACAAATTAAAGTACTGGTGGCACAGGTGGGTTGTAAATCTGCCCTGGGATGCCTTCAAATAATCTGCTGCTTCACTAAAAATATCTTGGTGTGAGGTTTCTATCTTCCAAGTATCGTTATTAGGAATTATCATTTCTGGGCTGAGAGGAATGGTCATTTGGCCCTGGCATAGGCATAAGCAGTGCCATGGATGAACCCGTCCTCTGATCCAATATCAATTTGGCTTTGGGCTTATGTTCCACACTGAGGTAACTTATAGAGATCTAACTTGTTTATCTGTTGGGTCTATGCACTTCAGAAGTACGCAAACTTATGCTGGGTAGGCGGGAGTTAGCATTAAAGAAGGGACGATGTTGTCTCTCCCCTAGGAAACATGAGGAGGACCTTTGGTTATAATAAGGGCGCATGCCAGGGGGCTCGGGCATTTTGTACTGTCTTAGACCCAAAGGAAAGGTGTCAGGAAAGTGCATGAAAAGGCTTGTTAACCACTCATAACACTAGTCACCCTTTACCTGCTACTGATCCTTCTGGTTGGTTAAGTGATATCCCTTCTGCACCTCTTCGGTGCCTTTGTGGCGCCCTTGTGATGGCTTGTCGCTTGCAACACAATTAAAATCAAGTAAAACATACTTATGGAGAGGTGTGAAGAGAAGAATAGGCTACGTAGATGGAAGGTATGGTCTGGGGTAAGCTCTGAGAGTTTTTCCTATTCTATCACTGTTGGAAAGTGGGTTATTGGTAGGGGCAAATGTAGGTCTGCCACTGGCAATAAGGCCACTAACACATGATAGGACTCAGCATAGGTCTTAGAAGAGTATTCCTATGCTCAACCCTTGGTAACGTGGCTGTGAGCAGACAGGCTTAACTTCAAAGACAGGTATGTAAAGCATTTAAAAACCCCATTTCAGTAAATAATGAAGACACAACACATAATAAAACTCCAACACCACTTTTGTAAAATAGGAAATATTTTTATTTTTAAAATGACACCAAAACAACAAAAATCCAATGTAGGGAACCGGAGATATGAATTTTCAAAGATTTAATAAAATATAGCACTTAGAAGATTATTGCACCATATTGTGATACCTGCTCGCGATAGACCGGACCAAAGTCAAAGTTTCAGGCCAGGCGCGATGGAGCCCTAAGCGGCTACAGCTCCCGGCAGATCCCGGTCTCAGTTTCTACCTTCACACTTAGAAACTTTTCTGGAGCTTTTTGCCGAGGGTCCTCAAAGCCCCTAGCCAGTCTGGATCCGGTGAGGGTTTGCCGGCTTGACTTGTGACGAGGTCCCAGTCAACTTCCCTGGTGCGGACTTATAAAATATTTCAAGTTTGCTTCAGCAGGACAACCCAGGAATCCAGGCCGACACACGATTGAAGACAGGCGGCTTGGCTCTCGGGGTTGCTCCTGGTCACCTTTTCTACGAGTGGACTTAGAAACTTTTCTGGAGCTTTTTCTCACGGGGTCTCTCGATGATCCTCATGTAGCCGGATCCGGTGAGGGTTGGCCGGCTTTAGATTTTCTCTAGTCCCGGTCAATCTCTGGAAGTTGATTCGATGGAGCTTATAGTGGGACGAACCTGGATGGCTTGGCCGGTTCGCGGTTGAAGGCAGGCGGCCTGGCTGAACAGGTTGAGTCGGTCCCTCTATGGAGCTTTTTTTCAAAGTTGCTCCAAAGTTCTCGAAACTTCTTGAACTTCTTCCTGAAGTTCCTCAAGGGATCCCAAAGTGTCTCAACCTTACTCCATGGGTCTGGAAGCTCTAAGATGGTCCTTGAAAGTTAAGAACGTCAGTTCCCACAATCCACTGGTACAAAACCCTTACAAATCCACTGATGGGTCTCCAATGTGTAGATATAGTTGGGGATGTTTGAGTTGAGCTCTTTTAACCTGTAGCTTTCAGGGAGTCCACTCTTTAGTTCTTTTTCAGCAAAATAATCCACAGGGCTGTAGTTTCAGATGGTGCAGTTTCCAGAGGACAGGCCTTAGAAATCTTTGCACAGCAAAACTTCTCAGCAGGGCAGTTCTTGCTTCATTAAGTTTCAAGCAGCAGATCTGAAGGGCTCTGCCCCTCTCAGATACTTATTCCAAGTTCCCTGGGTCATGCAGGAGGTCACTTCTGACCAATGGGAGCAGGGTCACTCCTCAAAGTTATGACCACATCCTGTAGAGTGTGGCATTATTTTGTCCCAGAGTGCATCAAATCTTCCAAATCCATAATGGCTGATTTTCCAGCAAGGAGGTAAGAGCTAGCTAAACACACCCCCTAGGATGGTTTATTTCCATAGACTCCCCCCCCCCCTACCATATGCACATACCTTCTCTAATCCTGGGTCTGGTGGGGGTCAAAAGTGTAAAGTGGAAACTGACACTGTGGCCATGCCTCTGCCTTTGAAGCCCATGGTTTACGCCTCCTCCCCCTGGCCTGGCATTCCTATTGAACAGCACATTGCCCTCCCAGCAGAGCTGGTTAACCCCAGGGGCTTTTTATTACCTCTTCAAGGCAGCTTGGCTAATCCACTTAACTCTGACCAATCAGTGCAGACCACTGGAAGGCTGAATTTGGACTCACAAACAAGAAAGTCTTATAACTTCTTGTATGTACACTTCAGGAGAAATTCAACAATATGATATTGTTGGATTTGTTAATACCATTTTGTGAAGTCTTTGAATAGCATTTCTAGTCCTCTCCTATCAATAGTTATTAATCAATAACTTTCTCCCATGTTACCTATGTAACAAGGGATTTGCAATGGGAAAATGACTTGGGCAATATTTCCAGCACCAGGACTTACAAAAACATATTTTATAAGTACTTGCCTTATAGCTACAGGAACCCCACCCCATGTGCAACTAGGGGAGGCTTTAGGGGTTCTGAATCTGTAGAAAGATTGCAGATTTTTCCTTTACAGTGCTCCTAGCATCAACATCAAATTTTAGTAGCACTGTACTACAATGTGGGGAGTGAAATGTGAAATTTCACTTTACCCAGGCATATAAAAACTCATTTACCCTGGGGGTCCCTAATATGCCAAAACATTGTAGGTTATCCACTTTTAAGTGCCCCAAACACCAAAGTCGAGTTTGGGCACAATTTCCTTTTTAAAAGCAGTCCTTGCACCCAGGGCTGATTTTAAACTGACCTCAGACCTCAGCAGTGCACACATGCAAGTGCAGAAAAAGGCTGCTGGCCTCTAAACTGCCATGCCCCAGGCTACTGGGGACTTTTAGGTAGTTTCAATCCCCTGCCCTATTATATACTAAGGGCGCATAGGGTAGGTCATGCCAATCACAGGGGTACCCCACCATACCATTGTGTACCCTAGTGTATGTAGGTGTATTAACTGTATTCTAATGTGTTTCTTTCAGCATAGCTCTGGGCCTGGTTAGGCACAGCCCAGAGTCAGTCAAAGTCAGTTACCACCAGCATCAGTCGGCAAAACGTTGGGGGGTGCCCAGGGCACAGGATGACTTTGCAACAATCACTATTTTATTCCTATTCTCTTCCTGTTCTCAACTTGCAGTAAATAACTGCCTATCTGAACCACGTGTTTGCTGATACACATGTTGATGTTCGAGGTTATACCAAAGCTACAATGGTGCAAAATGAGGGGAGGATGTGGCCTAATGGCTAGAGTAGGCCAACCAAAGCGGGGGAACCAGGTTCGAGTCTCGGCAGGGACGCTCAAAATCCTGTGTTTGTGGGCAAACCACTTAAAATTCCCATGCCTAGCAAAATGAAAGTGTCCTTCTGTAAAGCAACTGGTGCTCATGTAATGCTCTCTTATACCTTGGCGTTGAGTTTGCGCTATATAAAACTCCCCAAAAAAAGAGTCCCACTGATGCAGATCGAATACCAGCAAACAGGCAGCAAATATAATATCAGAAGAAAAACGGGCTTCCAGTTTTTGAGCTCATTATTGGTTCACCTACAGCCTTGAAGGAAAACAGGCAATAAGCAGGCCAACATATAATTCATTGTTATAGAAAATTGCTCCTGATGATTTATCTATTTGATCGTGGAGGGGAGGTAATATTTGCTCTTGGATTAAATCCCACAAGGAAAATGTTTAAAGGGTGGCAGCCTGGAAATTGGAGGAGCCCAAGATGGTGACGATCAGACCAGTGGTGTCGACGGAGATGCTGTGTGTAGACCATGTGTCGGTTGGGAGTAATGCATTCAGGTAGCTGTATATGTCAAAACGGGCACTTCTGTAGCTCTTTTTTAGGGTGAAAGTAAGGATATTAAGGGACAGATTTATCAACACTCAGCACTAGGTCAAATTCACCAAAAGTGATTCAACCCAGGCCAAAGTGGGAATCGGATTTAGTTTGCAGCATAAAACTGGCTTTGCCTTGGAAAATGCTTAAAAGTGCAAATTTGCGCTACGTGCTACTTTGCACTACTTCGCAGGGGTGTCCCATATATGGTGCCTGGACATCCCCATGCTATCACGCAGGTTTTTTTTTTTTAACACAAAGCGCTTTTACTAACATTTGCAGGCAGAGCTTTGAGCAAAATAAATGTCTCCTTGAGTTAGGCATAAAAAAGAAGAAAATATTTTTTTTCTCCAAACTTTTCTAACTTTACATGTGTGCCGAAGTGTACATCACACAAACAACGTTAGAGAAGTTATAAACTAGGCCTAAATATAATATTCAGTACTGAAAATATAGACGTCCAGAGCACTATCCTAGACATCACGCATATACCCTTGCACTGTGATGCAAGGAAGCCTAAACCGCGCCAGCACAGGGAATGACTGCAGCTGCATAGTAGACATGTTGCTGTGATGCTGCCGCGTTTTCATGCAACGCATCATTAATACGGTCTGTTATTCTGATGAGGTGGTTATGGCAATATTCAAGTGTTGTTGCACCCATAGCTCTGGATATGAGGTCAAATAAATTATTGGGAGGATGGTGTTTTGAGGCACAGACCGTTAATTCATGTCTCCTATTACTAATCTCTTGAATTATCTGTCAGTAGTCTTCCTAGAATATGAATTGTGTCAAACAAAGCATCTCCAAGAGCAGACAACAACGTGTACAGAATGTATTTAATTTGTCCTTAATAATGAATTAATTTCTCTACTTCCTTTAATTAAAACATGAATTGGCAAAGCTTATAGGTGTTGCATTTGAAATATGTTAGCAGACCTTTTGGCTTTGCCAGTGCTTGTTGCTGATGGTGAACACTATCTGCAAATAGTAGCAAGCATTAGCAAAGCCAATAGGTCTGTTGTTGGCCAGTTTGTGATTATTTTTATTTATTTCCTTTTTCGCAAACCCATACAGTAGACAACAAATGTGCAAAAGTAAAAAATAAATACAATCTAAACTTGTCTAAGGTGGCATGCATATGTTTGAAAAAGTAAAGTAAATGAAAAATGACCCGTTACAAAAAGCAGGCATCTCAAAAATGAATAAAGAATTATATGAAATCATAGATTGGCCTAGCAGTTTTAGAGCTAACCTGGGCTGCGTTCTAGGTGTTTGTGAATATGTGCTAGAGCAAAATAGTGTCTTTCGCTGTGAAGAGAGCCAATGGAGAAAAAAGAGTGACCGAAAGCCCCTCTACATATAAACATTGTGAGAAGTTGGCCTGGCATATGCTGTCCACTAGTTATAGTGGACACCTTGCACCAGTCCAATTCGACTCTTATGGTGATAGGTTAAAAGACAACCTTTAAAGAAAGCTATCCTAGTGGTAGCTGTGGAGAGCAGCCTTCAGGCTAAGTCTTGAAGGAGTGTTAAGCTTATTGTTTTACCATAGATAACCTCTTGAGTGACCAAATGAAAGAGTAGTCCACACAGGTATATATTCAAAATATATGTATTTATTCTAAGAACAAATCCCACTAGTCTCTTTATGAGGCTGAAGGTAAAGATACAATTCAATAAAGCAATAATAGTTACAATAAATAGCACTGGAATCACAGGGCCCCAGGGGGGGACCAAACCATATATTAAAAAAGTGGTATAAGAACCACAACAGTTCTGCAGGCAGTGCCTAGGGCACTTAGGATCGCTGGCCCCTTACGAAACCACCCAAGGTAGTGAGGAAGGAGACCCACGGGGAACGTGTGCAGTAGTTAAACTAAGGCAGGAATCCCCGTTAAACCCTATGGGAATGACGCGGTTGGAAAATGCAGGAATCTAGACACTTCAAGCAAGAGTTCGAGTTCAGGAGTTTTAAGTTAAGCTCTTGGAGGGCCCACACCCACGATAGTACAGAGGTACCACTGTTACCTACCCCAGGGACGCCGGGTGCATAGGTCGTTTTCGGTGTCGGGGCGATGTCTCGTTTTCTATGGGAAAACGTGAAGAACTGCTGCTGGAGAGAAGAGTCGTCGATGTCGTGCAGGTTGAAGATGAAGATCTTTAAGAAGAGGACCTGAAAGCAGAGGGGACAGAGTCTGGGTCACTAGCCAGTGACCAGGGGCCTCAGGAGAGAGAGCCCTTCAATCTCGGGTGCTTCTGGGTCGAAGAGGTGCAGCTTGGATCAGCAGCCACGGAGTCCAGAAGGCGTCAAGGAAGGCCAGCTGCTGGAGGGCGACTGTCCCACGAAGGATGAAGGCCGCTGCAGTATTAGTGTCCGGATTGGATCCACTAAGCCTTGGCGACCGCAACCCACGCAAGGATGAAGAAACAGCTACGGTGCAGACCCTCAAGGTCTGGGTGAGGTCTCCAGCGAGGAGACTGAAGAGCAGGCCTGGAGCAACCAGGGGAGCTTGTTAAAGTGAAGATTGACCTCCGCCAGGGCCCACCAGTCGAGAGACCAGGGACCGCGGGAGGCAGCAAAATGGCGTGCGTAAAGAGGCGTCTACTGGTCGCCGGAGCGGGCTGGAGTGTCGATCTTTGGCACAGGTGATGCTGAGAGGTTGGCCTAACGTTACGCCAAAGCACAACTTCCCCACTTGTCGGGTTCGTGTGTGGTGCAAGAGGTGGCCGTGGCCTGGGGTATTGGGTATCTCGGCACCCACGGGGTCCACGGTGCTCAGCTTTTCTGTGCACACTCACTGGCCTCTGGGATGCTTGGGAACCCACCTCAGGGTAGGCAGCAGTCTTCGAAGTCCGTAGGAGCAGCGGAGTGCCAACCGAGTCAGTTGCAGTGTTTCAGGTGCCTGCCAAGCAGGGGGGTAACTCCTTTACCCCAAGGGAGATTTCTTACGTCAGCTGGGCAGCAGCTCGTCGAAGGTTCAAGTCTTTAAAGCAGAGTTCTCATCCAAGATTAATCTGAGGCTCTGGGGAGCCTGCACCCACCTTTATCCAGGGATTTAGGGGAGTGACTAAACCAGGGCCCACCAATGGGAGTTCAGGCGGGAAAGGGTAGCTACACCCTCTCCCCTTTGTGGAGTTTCCTGCCACAGCAGGGGACAGGATGCCCCTGAACCGGTCTGAAGCGGTGTATGCAGAAGTAGGCTCCGAAGGGGCCTACGTGCAAGTTTTGGAAGGAAACCTAAAGTGCACCCACCCAGTTCCAATCCACATAGTCTGTCTGGAGAGGTGAGGACACCTCCCTGCCACAGGATCCCTATTGTCCAGCTGCCTTGGCTGGAGTTCTGCCCAGCAACAGGCTGCCAGAATTGTGTGGGTGGCGGGTAGCATCAATTTTGTACTACGTGTGCTCTTTTAAATTGGTGTTTAAAATCAACCGCTTTTACCATATCACCCCTCTAGTAGGGTGGAATCATACCCCCCTTCCAGTTACTGGAGTGGGGGTATGATTCCAAGGTGTTTGACACCAAACACGACATGGTTCTGTGCAGCCATTCTCAAGATAGCATTCTACTGCAATTGATTATAATGCGCTTAAGAGTATATGGTATGGTTGCACTACAAACAACCTCGAAATTGTTTTAATGAAAGTTGCAGAGGGGCCCTACTCAGGTAGGGGTTCCCCCTCACACATATCTCAGCACCCTGCCTTGTAGGATTAGCAAGGCTTGCCTTAGGGGTGGCTTATGAGGATATATGTGTTGTACTTAGGTGGGATACAGGCTACCTATATCCCTGTAAGGGGTGCAAGCACCACCTTACCCAGACTACAGTAGTGGTCTGGTGGTGTCAGTTTGTATGGCGGTCCCAGGGGTGGCACAATAAGTGCTTCAGCCCCTGGTAGGCCTCTGAGGGACCCATGCCCTTGGTACCTAGGGTACCATCTACAAGGGGCTCACAGGGTGTCCTCAGTATCCAATTGGCATGAATCTAGTTTACTCACATCGGTTTAGAGAGAAAGCAGATAGGCTGGGGTCCTGGATAGCAGGGCCACAGCCTGGCTGGAGTCAAAAACCAGTCAAAACATCAGCAAAAAGTTGGGGGCAACTATGCAGTCGATGCCAATCGCCTACAAACATATATTTTTATTATGATTTTTGTGGAAAGCATAAGATTGATAAAACAGCTAAAGCTGTCCATAGGCCAGAACTAAAACAAAGTGCTTGCTGCTGATTCTCTGTAACATCTATAAACATTTAAAAATGGCAGCCATAGCATGCATGATAATGTATGGCTCTTCGTACCGGTGTGTACATTATTCATGATGTCACGGTTGTTATGTCGAGGTCAGTAAATCCAAGACACAGGAAGTAGACTGTTCAATATCCTGGTCACACCAGGCATCTATTATTTAGTCAATAAACCCCACCCCTAATGAGCAAACAATTAACACCTGATATGTATACAAAGGGCGGTCCATCGCTACCCCTTCCGGGTTACAGAAAAGGCAGTGACCACATCACACTCCTCCACAAACTACAAAATAAAATAAAACAAACACAAACAGAAAAACAGAAAAACCCCACGACAACACAAAACTCTAGAAAATAGAAAATAGAACACAGCAAACAAGACCTGAGTCCAACTTAATAGGTTACATAGTACTTGAGTCTCGAAGACCTAGCAGTGCATGACCGCAGCTGGTATCTCTCAACACCCTAGGCACTACACGACTCCCCCCCCCCCAAAAGGTCACCCTCCAGCACCGGAACAGGAGACAACCTCCCACTTCCCAGTGGTGCTTTAAAGGGTCCGGTGACACACCATCCTGCGAAAAACGATACCCAAAAAACGAAATGTCAGTCTTCAAGAATTATGTAACAACAAGAGGAGGGACAATAGGGCTTTTTTTCTAGGTCCAGCATACGTGCCCAGGGCAATGTGTATAAAGATGGGTATGCAGTGCCTAAGGGTAAGGAGATATATAAGGTCAGCGAATACTACGTTCGATATGTAGGATCAATAAGTGAATCCTATTATTCAAAGGGAGAGGGGGAGACCCCTTTTCAGAACTGGAGCCCTCACACACCCAGCAAGCTAGGTGTCATGCTTCATCATATGGGCTTGCTCCGCGTCGGGCCGGCGCTGCAATGCCTGATGGGCTCCCATAAATGGGGATCTTTGTCGGAGATCTTTTGTCCCTGCCGTTTGGTGCAGTGGGGGTGAGGGCCCCAGTAGTGTAGCTATAGTGTAAGTGAGTTAAAACAGGTCAATTATTCCTTGAATTGTATTTATTCTGGTAGGTAAATTGCCTGATTAAAAGTCAGTAGAGTGGCGTAAAGCTAGGGGTTAAGTTCCTAGATGCCTACGTCCTACTCTCATTTGGTCGGAATGTTTCTTGCCTCTGTTGTCAGTAAGATCATGGGCAATTCATCAGGACCAGGGTATGAAATGCTATCTACACAAATTGAGAGGGGAAAACCTACCTCCCACATCGTAATACAGTGGGCAATGTCCCACTGATGTCACAGAACCTAGATCAGAAAAAGGACAGATATTATAATAGCTGTATGTTTACTCGACATTCATAATGTGCCTTATACGCCTTAGTGACAGTAGCACACAACATATTAGAAGGTGTGCATATACAAGTGATGTCTCACGCAGTTATAGTGTCTAGGTGCTATATATAGTGGAAGGACCAAGCACTAAGTGTTTTAAAACCAAATACAACATAAAAACACGAGGAAAGCAGTAGTGGAGCATATTGTTGTGAAAATGCTCACCTAAGGGCCTAAATAGTTTGGCCTCATCAATTTCCGGCGGGGTAAAAATGGACACCAACAGTTAGTGTCCTGTCGAAAGAAAATAAAGAAAGATAAATGGGGATTGGTAAGTGAATGAATCAGTATCCATCCGTAGGTGCTCACATGTGAACAGTGTTATAACATGAAGGAGGAGAGGAGATAACGGGGTGGATCGCCAATACCCCCTCAGTGTGTCCTGCACATAGGCAAGCTCACAAGGGACACAAAACCAACAAGGCGCTTGGTAGGTAGTCAAACCTCGGGTGCTGCCCAAAGTGCCAGCACACCAACGGGCATGTGAGCACCTAGAAATCTCAGCCCCCCGAGGCAAATATAAAATAGCACCAAACACTGTGGGCATGCGGACGAGTCCCGCTATCACTTACCGGCAATCCAGAGATTGTGTGCAGGCTCACCTACCCTCGCCGCTGGAATCGGGTGGAATAAGCTGTCAAACTAGTCCCAAGTTACACCAAGCCGATGCCGCGGGGATGGGGTGGGCGGGGCTATGCGTCACATGTTATCCATGGCAGAAATTCAAAGAGGGACAACCATCGTAAATAACGACGGCCATCTTGGCCTAGTCTTCGTTATGATGCGGAATGGATGGATAGTAGCCATCTAAGACTGTTGATCGAGTCAAGTGTAAACTCGTACATTCTCAATTTATTTGGCCTAGTCTACGTTATAGTGCGGAATGGGTGGATAGTAGCCATCTAAGACTGTTAATCGAGTCAAGTGTAAACTCTAATATTCCCAATTCAATTAGTAATACAATCCTGTGAAAATATGGCATTCATATTCGTCACTGAGTGTCCTTATCTGATGTTATGCAGTCAGTATGCGCGGAGGTAAGTATCACGTGTGATTCATGATGGTAATATAAAGAAGGACCACTGAGTCCAAAAACGGGCGGCCATCTTAGACTGGTCTCAGTCATTGTGAATATTATAGGTAAATGGTCTCCATCTTGGACTAAAGTTGAGTTAACTAATACATTATCTAAAACCACTCAGGGTTGAGATGGTAATCAAAAATGCCCACTCGAGTACAAAAAGATATGTGTGCGAGATAACAGCGGGAATCCTGGACCATTCTCGGGTCATTAGAAAATCACTTCCCCTGTAATTAATATCGCTCACTCATGCAGAGAATCCTTTTATGCAATGGAAATCACGAGTTAGCTAAACTGGCCCAGGGAATGTCATCATTGAGTCCCCTGCTGTCAGTGGACAGTCTGTGCACCCATCTCTGTTCAATCCTGTATAGAGCTTTTTGCGTGATCTGTGGGTGTGCTTCCAATATAAGCCATTTGATGGAATCAGGGGAATGGTTGTGGTCCTTGAAATGTGTGTACATCTTGGTCGAAACCCTATGGCATCGGATGTTACTCCTGTGCTCTGTGATACGAATTTTAGCCATCCGTAATGTCATGCCTACATATTGCAGGCCACACGGGCAGGTAATCATGTACATACAGTGCGTGGTATTGCAATTGGTGTGTCTATTCATTTTCCATTGAAAGGTTTCCGATAAGGACACCTCTTTTGTGGTAATGGTAAAGCGACACACTGTACATGAACCACACGGGTAGTGGCCGGTGACTGGAGGCAAATCCCAAAGTTGTCTTTCGTCTGTGTGGTGTGTGTGCTTTGGGCGGGTGTTGATCAAGATATCCTTGAGATTTCTAGTGCGTCTAAATGCAAATCTAGGGACAGGAATCTGTAGGTCACCCGTGTTAAGTAAGTTCCAATGTTTTTTTAACAATGTGTTTTATTCTGTTTGATTCAGGGGTGAATGATGTCACACAGGTAAGGGTGTCGGCAAGGGGCTTAGTGTTGGCCTCTAGGAGGGCTTCACGTGGGTTATTCCTTGCTCTTTTCATGGAAGTACTGATTTGACGTTCTGGGTAGCCACGCTCTCTCAGGTTAGTAGCCAAAGTCTGTGCTTCTGATTTATAGTCTGTAATGGAGCTACAGTTCCGTCTAATACGTAGGAAATGGCCCACAGATAAATTTTTCCTGAGTGATTTAGGATGATAGCTACTATACAGTAATAAGCTATTCCGGTCTGCAGGTTTTTTATACAGTGTGGTGTTTAATGAACCATTGTCTAGTCTGATGTTAAGATCAAGGAACGGTATGTCAGTGGCTGAGACAGTGTGAGTAAACCTCAGGTATTCCTTTTGATTATTCACCCATAGTACGAAGTTCTCACAAGTAGACAGGTCCCCTTTCCAAAAGATGAGGATACCGTCAATGAATCGTTTCCATAGTACCAGATTATTTATATATGGGTTGTCGGGGTTCCTGATTACCTCATCCTTAAAGTGTGACATGTACAAACAGCGTAGCAGCCCCACCTCTGTGGGGTGTCTCCCTGGGCACTGGTCTGTGGCTAAATTAGCTTTTCACTTGGTTGAAAATAAGTTTGTTTCTCAATCATTTACTTAATGTTCAAGATTGTTTTTATTTTCACAATCATCTTGATGGTTATTCCAAAAAAACTACATTTCCCAAAATGCAATCTGAATGTTTGTTTCAAAGCATCATCTTAATCAGCGTTCCAATGCATTTCGGCATGGCACCTTCATCAGGGAACATCTAAAATGAAAGATTTATCTGTGTATAATACAAGAACGTTTTTGAAAACCCACTCTTATAATCGCATTATGTTGTGATTTAAAAAAGCCTATCTTAGTGTTTTATCGTGGTGCTGTTGTCTATTAGTGAATGTGGTAGTCTATCGGTTAGTGAATATAACTAGGACTGTGAAAAAATATATCTTTACTCGAAGTGCATTGATTAATTCTCTACGCGGTGTGACTCTGAAGTGATAAATATAAACGGCGTGTTGGTGATCGTTGATGCGGTTATTATATTCTAGTAGGTGTTGACGTTACCGTCGTGCTTAGATAAAAATCCGTGGTGGCAAAAATTCACAAAGACCCTATTCATCCACCCTGTCGACCCATAGTTTCGACACGAGGAAGCATACACGAACCAGTGGGCAAATTTTTGGATAGCTATCTACAACCTTGTGTTTTGAAAATGAGATCATTTCTTAAGGATACCACCGATTTTCTTAACAAACTTAACCAAATAAGCATCACAGAAGAGGAAACAACATTACTTTACACCATAGATGTAAAAGCTTTATATACATCAATTCCACATCAAGCAGGAATAGAGTCCGTCGAAAAGGCTCTATTAAACAGCGAATATGAAGAAGGCATGAAGGTGTTTCTCATGGAACTCCTGGAATTTACCCTTTTACACTCCTACTTCAAGTGGCAAAACACATGGTATTTACAGAAGACAGGCACTTCGATGGGCAACTGTGCCGCGCCCACGTATGCCAATATTTTTATGAACACCTTCGAGGAAGAACACATCTTAAACATCCATCCCTGGAGAGATCAAACTATGTTATATTTGAGATTCATTGATGACATTGATAGACTACCACATTCACTAATAGACAACAGCACCACGATAAAACACTAAGATAGGCTTTTTTAAATCACAACATAATGCGATTATAAGAGTGGGTTTTCAAAAACGTTCTTGTATTATACACAGATAAATCTTTCATTTTAGATGTTCCCTGATGAAGGCGCCATGCCGAAATGCATTGGAACGCTGATTAAGATGATGCTTTGAAACAAACATTCAGATTGCATTTTGGGAAATGTAGTTTTTTTGGAATAACCATCAAGATGATTGTGAAAATAAAAACAATCTTGAACATTAAGTAAATGATTGAGAAACAAACTTATTTTCAACCAAGTGAAAAGTTAATTTAGCCACAGACCAGTGCCCAGGGAGACACCCCACAGAGTTGGGGCTGCTACGCTTTTGTGATATTTCAACACTCCAAGCAGGGAGTGATACCCAGGAGCACGGCACAGACCAGGATCTTGTAAGCAACCACGCAGTGCACAATTGACTTTTATGTGATACATGTACAAACAGGCCACACTAGGGGAGAAGGTAATCCCCATCGAAGTACCTTGTGATTGGTGATACAATTGATCTTTCAACTCAAAAAAGTTTTCTGTTAATGCTACCGTAGCGCATTCCACTATGAAAGTGATCAGGGTCGGGGATGTCCATTCTATTTTGCCCAAAGCGGTTTCAAAGACTGCTAGCGTAGCTTGATGGGGAATGTTCGTGTACAGAGCCTCCACATCAAGGGTCATGAGGTAATTTATATCATTGCTGTTGGGTACTTCCTCTATGATGCGGAGGATGTCGGTGGTGTCTCTCACATAGGATGGCGTCTGTTTTACTAAATGTTGAAGAAAGTGATCACAGAATTTAGACAAAGGCTCAAGTAGTAAGTCAATGCCTGACACAATAGGGCGTCCTGGGGTGGGTGTGATGCCTTTGTGTATTTTCGGGAGTGTGTAAAAGTATGGTATTCTAGGTTCTCTTGCAATCAAGAAACCAGCGTCTTTTTTATTGATCCATTTGTTGGTGACTGCTTCATGGATCATGCTGGTAATCTTAGATGTCAATCTATTGGTGGGGTTGTCTGTTATTGCAGTGTAGTACTTTATATTTTGTAGTTGTTTTAGACATTCTGTATCATAGTCAGTAGTTGACTGGATGACAGTGGCACCGCCTTTGTCGGCCAGCTTTATGGTGATAGTCACGTCCTCAGCCAGAGATCTGGCAGTCGCCAGTTCTGTTTTAGACAGATTGTGAAACGGTTTGTTGTTGTAGGGGTTAGCCAACTCATTGAGTACGGCTTTTTCAAACGCTAACACTTCTACAGGAATCATACTGTTACCAGGTGTAAATGTAGAGGGGTTTCGTAACCCTGTGTCAACCTGATCGTCAGTAAGTCTGTCTTGAAAAAAGGCTTTTAGGCGAACCTTTCTGAAGAAGTTCTGTAGTTCACATTGATCTCTGAATTTGTCAATCTTGGGGGTGGGGACAAAGCCTAGGCCTTTCTTAAGGACCATTGTTTCTGTCTCAGTAAGTGGTCTGTGTGATAGATTTACTATCAATTCTTCTGAACTCTTGTCTTGCTCCTCGTTTCTATGTTGTTTGGAGGTTGCTCCTGCCACTGCACTTGCTTTTGCCCTCCTCTTCTCCGCCCCCTTCCTCTGCCCCAACCTCTGTCTAAAAAAGATGGGTGCTGTTGTGGAAGAATTGGGGTTGTCCTTGGTGATACATCGGATATTGCCAATAAGGGAGCGGAGGAGCTGGGAAGGACGGAGTATTGTAATATTGATTAGGTCTGTTAAACCTTCTAGAATTATTACTGCCTCCACTTCCAGTGCTGGAGTCGCTGTTAGTGGAACCCCTTCTGTTGTCTGAGCTCTCATCGCTTGAATAACTGGTTTTAACTGAGGTATAATCTGCTTTAAGATAGGGATATACCTTTTCCTTATCAAATTTAGTTATATCTTTCTGAAGTTTAGCAATTTTTTGTTTCATCAAGTAGTCCTTATTCTCGGCTATCTCAGCGTTAATCTCGGCCAACTTGGATTTCTAAGTCGTTAGTTGGATAGTTGTTTATAAAGCCCCTTCAGCGATCTGTATCCTGATCAACTTACCTCCGCGCATACTGACTGCATAACATCAGATAAGGACACTCAGTGATGAATATGAATGCCATATTTTCACAGGATTGTATTACTAATTTAATTGGGAATATATGAGTTTACACTTGACTCTATTAACAGTCTTATATGGCTCCTATCCATCCATTTCGCACTATAACGTAGACTAGGCCAAATAAATTGAGAATGTACGAGTTTACACTTGACTCGATCAACAGTCTTAGATGGCTACTATCCATCCATTCCGCACCATAACGAAGACTAGGCCAAGATGGCAGCCGTTATTTACGATGGTTGTCCCTCTTTGAATTTCTGCCATGGATAACATGTGACGCATAGCCCCGCCCACCACATCCCCACGGCATCGGCTTGGTATAACTTGGGACTAATTTGACAGCCCATTCCACCCGATTCCAGCGGCGAGGGTAGGTGAGTCTGCACACAATCTCTGGATTGCCGGTAAGTGATAGCAGGACTCGTCCGCCAGCCCACCGTGTTTGGTGCTATTTTATATTGGCCTCAGGGGGCTGAGATTTCTAGGTGCTCTCCATGCCCGTTGGTGCGCTGGCACTTTGGGCAGCACCCGAGGTTTGACTACTTACCAAGCGCCTTGTTGGTTTGTGTCCCTAGTGAGCTTGCCTATGTGCGGGACACACTGAGGGGGTATTGGCGATCCACCCCGTTATCTCCTCTCCTCCTCCATGTTATAACACTGTTCCCATGTGAGCACCTACGGATGGATACTGATTAATTCACTTACTGATCCCCATTTATCTTTCTTTATTTTCTTTTGACAGGACACTAACTGTTGGTGTCCATTTTTACCCCGCCGGAAATTGATGAGGCCAAACTATTTAGGCCCTTAGGTGAGCATTTTCACAACAATATGCTCGACTACTGCTTTGCTCATGTTTTTATGTTGTATTTGGTTTTAAAACACTTAGTGCTTGGTCCTTCCACTATATATAGCACCTAGACACTATAACTGCATGAGACATCACTTGTATATGCACACCTTCTAATATGTTGTGTGCTACTGTCACTAAGGCGTATAAGGCACATTATGAATGTCGAGTAAACATATAGCTATTATAATATCTGTCCTTTTTCTGATCTAGGTTCCGTGACAGCAGTGGGACATTGCCCACTGTATTACGATGTGGGAGGTAGGTTTTCCCCTCTCAATTTGTGTAGATAGCACTTGATACCCTGGTCCTGATGAATTTCCCATGATCTTACTGACAACAGAGGCAAGAAACATGTCGACCAAATGAAAGTAGGACGGAGGCATCTAGGCACTTAACCCCTAGCTTTACGCCACTCTATTGACTTTTAATCAGGCAATTTACCTACCAGAATAAATACAATTCAAGGAATAATTGACCTGTTTTAACTCACTTACACTACATCTACACTACTGGGCCCCTCACCCCCACTGCACCAAATGGCAGGAACAAAAGATCTCCGACAAAGAGCCCCATTTATGGGAGTCCGTCAGGCATTGCAGCGCCGGCCGACGAGGAGCAAGCCCATATGATGAAGCATGACACCTAGCTTGCTGGGTGTGTGAGGGCTCCAGTTCCGAAGAGGGGTCTCCCCCTCTCACTTTGAATAATAGGATTCACTTATTGATCCTACATATCGAACCTAGAATTCGCTGACCTTATATAGCTCCTTACCCTTAGGAACTGCATACCCATCTTCATACACAGTCTTCAAGAATTCAAATTGTTCTTTATGAAGCGTAAGTCCATGATCCAGTAACCGCTGAAACACACTCCGAAGACGACTGAAATGCTCATCCAAAGTAGGGGGATGCACCAAAATGTCATCACTGACATTAATCACACCATCCAGTCCAGAAAGAACCCCATGGACCGTGTCCTGAAAAACTTCTGCCGCACTAGAGACCCCAAAACTCAAATGCTTATACCTCCGCAAACCCACATGTGTAGAAAACGTGGTAATCGCATGGGAAGCAGGGTCAAGCATCAGCTGATGGTAACCAGCGCGAAGATTCATTTTGGAAAACCACCGTGACCCACTCACCTCCACCACGATATCATCCACGGTAGGGGTGAGGTGCCGCTCACGTTTGATCGCAAGATTAGGCAACCGCATATCCACACAATTGCGGACCTCACCAGGCTGCTTAGGTTTACGAGCTACCACAATAGGGAACACCCAGGGAGTTGGACTATCCACCTGTTCAATGATGTCCGCCATCTCCAGTTTCACCAGTTCTGCTTCCACCTTCGGCCGAAGATGGAACGCCCCTGGCTCGACGGAGTCATCAATATGTAGTTTGATCATACAACCCTTCCAACAGCCAATTCCGATAAACAACAGCGAAAACTGGGCCAACAAATCCTCCATGTTCCATTGAAGCACACTCAAAGCGAAAGTGACCAATTGCATGAGAACCATGTGCCACCTCAGCAGTAAAAGCACCTGCCAAAGGAAGGGGATCAGAGGACCCATAGGCAAAAACCTTTGGAGTGGTCGAAATCCAAACGGGAGAAATTGGTAATGTCATCATCATCGATTTGGCCATCACATTTATCGAAGCACCCGTATCAATCAAGGCTGGCACCGGGTGACCGTTCACCATCACATGACATTTAGGAATACCCTTTTGTACAGAGCCCCCAGGCTCCAAAGCATGGATGATATGTATAGTCCCCTCCACCTCATCATCATCCATGTCTCCTTCCGCCGGCAACTGAGCAGCAACGTAAACCTGGTCAGACGACACAGGGACAGAACCTAGTGCAGGGGGAAAGTGACACATCTTCGCAAAATGGTTGAACTTGCTGCAATTGGAGCACCTCTTCCCAGTAGCAGGGCACGTCCCTTTATGAGGAAAAGGACCCCCACAACCATAACAGTGCCTGGGTCGTTCCACTTTCCCCCGACTCTGCAGCTTTTTCCTGTCAGGGACTCGGGCTGAAACAACATTAACCACCTGTTGGAGAGCTGCCTCTATAAGGGCCGCTCGCACTTTCGAAAGTTCCTTAGACCTGCCCCAGGTCAACATATCAGCAATGGGCATGCCTGGCACCTGCAGGATAGCTTCACGTAATTTACTAGCATAACAGCCTTGGATAAATTGGGCCCTGATTTCATCCGCAGCATTGAGTAACGTACAGGTGCTGGCCAATTCACGTAGACGGGCATTGAAAGTGTCCACAGACTCATCAGGTAACTGCCGTGCCTGACGCAACAGGACACACTCGTAATATGGATTGGCCAGCAGTTCAAAATGGGCAGTAAGGGCTTGCTTCAGGGTACCATAGGTATGCAGTGGTCCACCTTCAACCACTGACCGCCCTAAAAGGTGAATGGCCGCACCCCCAGATGCAGCAACATTGGGCACCGCCGTTCCTCCTCCAGGTCAATGGCATCAAAATATGTCTCTAAACGGTCCACCCACTCCTTCCAGCGGGCCGCCTGGGCTGACGGAGGGACCATACAACAAGAAATGCTCCACCGGAGGGATGGTCGACATGACGACCCAAAGGAACACAGTTCAGGACACCCCATACAGGCACCGCCCTGAGACCAATGAAATGACCACCAGAATCCAACGCCAAACCCAGCAACACTTGCCAGGGCTCAAAAGTTCCCAGCACCAGGATCCAAACAGGCACAGGGCAGGCACAGACCCCACACAGCCCGAAGAGATGCACCTCTCACCCCAAAGGACGACACAGGCCACGGGGCACCAGCAGCGGAGCAGTGAGCAAAATGACCTCCACACCTAGCAGGATGCCACAAACCTCCAGGTATCAGCAGCAGAACAGCCGGTGAACCTCCTCGCTCCGCAGGGCAGCAACAGCACGCCCACCGCTGCCGCAAACCACCCGGTCTGCAGCAGCACGCTGCACGCAGCCACCAGCAGGCCACGCCTCTAGGAACAGCCGGGGCAGCCGAACAGCAACACACGGAGAAACCCGGAAGCAAAGAAAGCTCCCAGGAAGAAAAGCGGGCAAAAGCACAAAGACGCCACCAGCAGCAATGAGAAGACAAGGACCCAGGAAGCAGCAGGAAGACTAGGAGCAGCAGTCATCCAGCTACCACAAGGAACATGATACACAGGAACACCCGCCTTCGTCGTCAAAATGTTATGTCGAGGACAAGTAAATCCAAGACACAGGAAGTAGACTGTTCAATATCCTAGTCACACCAGGCATCTTTTATTTAGTCAATAAACCCCACCCCTAATGAACCAATAATTAACACCTGGTAGATATATAAAGGGCGGTTCATCGCTACCCCTTTCGGGTTACAGAAATGGCTGTGACCACATCACAATGGTGACCATTTTGGCTCTGTTTGAATTTACCATTCTAAGATGGCGGATGCCCATTTTGGAGCAGTAAATTAAATTAAAAAAATAAAGTGTGACAGCACATTGTAGCGAAAGGAGTAGCCAAGTAACAAATTACAGCTGCCCAACTCTCCTAAACAAAAATAGAAATGAAAATAACAGGATGAAGACAGGCAAGGAGCAACAGAAGAGCGGGGAAGAGTAAGTCAATGCCACAAGCAGCACTTCCATAAGCAGGGAGAGGAGGGGGCCAGCAGCATGCATTTAAGGCGGTTCTAAAAAGAATGTAAGGTGAAAAATTGGAATGTGGAGGTGTGGGGAAGCAAAAGACGTGCTTTTCGAGCAAGGAGAGCACAGGTTAGAATGTGACGAGGAAGCACACAAGAAACTTTCAACTACACGTGAACATTCATGTATTTACGGTAAGACACTGATGTACATCAGACACCCACACACAACACTGACACTGACATATCCTAACAGAAACCATGCTTCCTACTAGACACCATGTACATCTTCACTCATGTATGTATTCATCCATCCATAAATATTATCAGATACTATGCAAACCATTATATACCAGGCACAATATAATAGACCTGAGCACACAATCAGACATCCATGCTCATCGTCAGATTCCCTCACATGTTATCAGATTCCCACACGTGTTGTATCTCAATCACTCACAAATACACATCAGGCTACGATTCATTCCAATAGCCACCCACGCACCAACACACACCTAGATACCATCACACCTAATCAGACATGTTTGCACAACCAATGCACGCATTCAGACTCCCTTACACCCAACAAGCATTCACACATGCCATGAGACAGACATAAACAGGTGCTATCAGGCACTCGGGCCTTCAGACTCCCATGCTCACCATCAGACAGGCCGGGTTGCCCAAGCACCAGCCAGCAGTTCATATGATTGATGAAGAAACTAGGTTGATACATTTTGAAATGCAGCCAACATTTCAGTTTTACGGTGCATGCATGATATACGTGACACATCATGCAGTTGTATTGCGTATATGTCAAATAAAATAAGCACTGACAAAGTCAATCAGTCTGGCCCTTCACATAGCTACAGCAACTCAGATAATTGCTAGATGTCCTTTTTGAGTCAGAAAAAACAGTGTGAAATATTCAACAAGACTGCAGCCCTCAGTACTCTACTACATGCCCCTCTTAAGTCAAAAGCAACTTCCACTGAAAGCAGAAAGCTAGATCTTTACCCAGGAAGCGTGCCTTTTATGAGTTGGTGTAAGCCCATTCTGCCATTTGGGAGAACATAAGCTTAAAATGTATAGTTATCTAGTGACGTGGTACTTCCGAGGAAGTACCGTGGTACTAAATAGCTAATGAGGAATACTGACTGGCTGGATTTAAAGTCGTGGCATTCGTTTCACTAACACCTGAATAGGCAGTTTCTCCTCTGCACAATGCTGCCTCCACCTCCTATAGTGATGCTGTACCAGAGAGGACAGAAATGGTTTGGACTGGGCTCAGAGACCCTTGCCACAAAAAGAACAAAGACAAAATGGGGTATAAGTATTGGACCTTAAACTTCAGAGAATTAGATCACTTATGGACTCAAGAGAAACCTTTTGCCAAGGAGAAGAGCTGGAGAGCTGTAAGGAGGAGTACTGCCCCTTTGCTGGGTGCTTTGCTGGGTTGGTCTACAGTTGCTGCTTCTGACAAGGAAAAGGACAAAGACTGGAACTTTGCTGTGAACCACCTGCTTGACGAAGAATCTCCAAGGTCTTCAGTGTGCTGGCCTCCTGTTCTGCAGTCTCAGGGCACAAAGAATTCACCACTAGTTCCCCTGAACTCCACTTCTGGGGGGTCTGACCTGTCAGGAAGTGCCTATTCCAGTTTTGGGCCTCTGGAGGTTGTTCCTGCTGGTGGGAGCTGGAAGAAACTTAGAGAAAGCAAGAGAAACAACTCTGACACTCAGCGACGCCGCCAGTAATGGCGCAACCTGCACCGAGGCTATGAGCACAGCTAGTGAAGTGCACAACACATTACTCTGCCTGCACCGCAGCTACAACGCTCTTCGATGCCTACCGATGCCTGCAGTTTTCTGCCTTCCCGATGGCAGGGCTCGCTCCGTCACCATCAGTCGTTATGCTGAGCCGATAACCGACTAGGGTGACTTCACAAACTCTTTGACTTCGCATCCCCTTAATGGAAACCAACACCTCACCGCTGACGCCGCCGACTTCCCCTGCAGTGGACTTGACACATCACCTCCTCATGGACACAACGCCACACCTCCCCCGTGGCAACCAGGGAGCCAGCGTCGACCTAGGCACCAATGCCTCACCTCCACAACGCTGTGCATTGTCCATAGATGTCATTTTCCAAGGTTCTGTCGTTAGATGGGCCGCGTGACTCTGTGGCCGACGCCGCACACCTCGTGGTCGGCGCCGTACTTTGACTTTATGCTTGTCACAACATCGTAATAGCCCCATGTGGAGCTATTTGTTTCTACAAGTGCTATTTCTGCAAGTAACTGTTTTTAAGAGCTATTTTGATATATGTATGTTGGATTTTTGTTGTTTTGGTCTTGTTTAGTCAGATAAAGATACCTTATTTTGTGTTTTGAGTACAAATACTTTACATATTGCCTTTGGGATAAGCCTATCTGCTCATTGCAAGCTATCATGGGGGTGAGCAGGGGTTATCTAAAGTGTGCATCCCCCTTACCCTAGCTAGAAGCAAGGGTCCCTATTTGGCCAAAGGTAGATACCGCTGCCAAATAGAGACCCCTATTACTAGCATGAGGTAAACCCTATCTTTTTTTTCATGTATGTGTTTTAACCCTAAAGATTTATCTCTATGTATGTATGTTGGCCTGTTATTTTCTTTTGAGATATATATATATTTTGACATATAGCAAAGAATCCTTCAAAATAAGACAAATTGTCCAAAAATACTGGCCAGTACTACAACAAGACCGAGATCTAGCTAGCATCGTTGGAACAAAACCTGCAATTTCCTATAGGAAGGCACCCTCCATTAGAGACATAATAACTCAGAGCCACTTCCAAACACATAAGGAAAAAGGAAAAAATTGGCTTGAAAAACAACAAATTGGCTTCAAAAGATGCAACAATTGTAAAGCCTGTAAAATCGGAGCTAATATGAAAACCATAACAGACCCAGAAGGAAAAATTGTTAACATTGAGCAAAAAATCACATGCACAACAAAGTTTGTAGTGTATGCTATCCAATGTAACTGTGGCATGATGTCTATAGGCAGCACCATCTGTATGCTAAAAAAACGCATCCTGGAACACATTAGAGCAGTGAAAAACAAGGATCAGACCTACGCAACTGCCAAACATTTACTCACATGCCAGGAAGGTAATTGGCGAAACATGACCTTCTTTGGCATTGATACAATAGAAAATAATGAAAGGATGGGTGACCGCAAAAAGAAACTCCGACAATTCGAATCAAAGTATATCATTAGATTTCGAACAAAGAACCCGAGGGGGATGAACGTTGATGAAGAACTCTATGTTCACCTTTAAAACACAATGTACAATCATGAATAATGTCAAGCACATGCGTATAATACTGGATAGACTCTAGCAACTCACTGGAAGAACATACGATCTAAGAAGAGAAGAAGAACAAGGGAAAGTGAGAAACCCAATTCTGTGGGAAATCAGGCTTGACAAGCCTTGACTTGGACATTCATCCAATTACATTGAACATACCAATCATAATGTCAATAATGGTACTATACCATGATTTTTCTGACTCCATCATAATTGTTTAGACCCAACTGTTAAATGCGTCTGTACTATACATTAACAACCGTAATTTTTAATTTGTTTGAGTGCTGCCCATATTTTAACATTGTGATTCTCCCTTAGCGCTATTTGCACATATATGTTTTTAATACGCGTTATTTGCACATTCATGTATTTTAAAACATTGTTAGTTGCACAAGATCTATTCTAAATCGATCCTGATTACTTGCCGTGACCGGCTGCTCCTCCCCGTTCCACCGCGGGTGCCGTCCCGATTGATGTGGAGGGAGTTTGCTACTTCCGGTGCACGGCAGTTAGCGCTCTAGTTGTTGCATTTCCTCACGTTTAAAACGGATGCCCTGGCCAACGCGCAGCGGACGCGCGCAGCGGACGCGCCGGCAGCGCGCCAAAGGCAAGCCCGTCTGCGCCCGTCCGCGACCAGACTGCGGCCGGGGCCAGGCATGCTGCTCACAGTGGTACAGACAGGGAGAGGATCGTGTGGACTCGGGAGGATCTGTGGAGGCTTAACACAAACGCCGTGTGCTGCACTCACAGGTTTGACCTAAGATCTCTCCCCGTTGAACATATTTGCGGTACGTGTGGGAAATCATTTGGTGTGTGGGATAATGGAGAGGAGATAGGGCCCTGTAAGTCCAGACCACTCGGGAATAGAAGTCTAAGAGCTGGGCTGTTGAACTGCAGATCCCTCTCAAAGCATGCCAACGATATCTGGCTGCTATTAGCTGGTCATGACTGGGATGTCTTATTTTTGACTGAAACTTGGCTTAGTGAGGACAATGTGACTGCAATAGCTCTGGCAGTAGCCCTGGGCTACACAATGTGTCTCGCTAACCGAGTGGGTGGAAAAAGAGGTGGAGGGGTAGCTGCTATATTCAAAGAACAGTTCACATTAACTTCTTCTGCCCCTACGCTGATCGCGGGTATGGAGGGATTACATTTCTGCATCCAAGTGGGCTCCCAGACCTCCTTAGCAGGGCTAGTCATTTACCGCCCTCCTGGTGGGAATGAGTCTAATCTTATTGCCCTGCTGGACGTGATAGTACAGAGCTCCCTCCTCCATCCTTACTTTCTTGTAGTGGGGGATTTTAATATCCATATGGACAGACCAGACTGTGTCCAAGCAGAGATATTAAGGGCCACTCTGAATGCGGCCAACCTGAGGTTAATCAAGGAGGGCCCCACACATAGAGCGGGTCACACTCTCGATCTCATCCTCTCTAATATTGAAAAGGTGACGTTGGAAGAGACCCTGCCATTACTTTGGTCAGACCACCGGCTTATGCCTTTTTTAATAAATTTGGCAGTTGATAGATCAACGCCAAGCAAGCGAGTTTTTATGAGAAGACAGTGGACGAAGCTAGTCCCTACCGTTATGGGCCCAGTGTTGGCGCAGAGCAAACCCTGAATTCCAAAACTGACGCTCTGCGGTTTCATCACTGGATTGGGAATATGATTTCGTCCATTGCTCCAGCTAAACGCGCTGTGTCCAAGAGGGACTCTCCTTCTGCTCCATGGTTCTCACAGGACCTTAGAACTGAGAAGGCAAAATGCAAACGGTTAGAGAGGCTGTGGAGGGTAAATTATGGGACCCTGGAAAGTACACAATATAAGGTGGCCTCCCATAAATTCCAGAAGGCCGTCAGAAAGGCAAAAAAACTGTTTTTTGCAGCATCGATTGATCAGGCAGAGCATTCCAGCAAGGAAGTTTTCAAGGTGGTTCAGTCCTTTTTCAAACCTAGATGTATTGAAAGGGAGATACCGCCTTCGGTCATCCTCTGCAATAAAATCTTGGACTTTTTTGACCAAAAAATTAAGCGTGTTTACGACTCATTTGGCCCAGAGGTAACAACAGTGAAAACAGATCAGTTTGTCAAAGAGTTGACAAGCGGGCCGTTGGCCTGTTTTCAACCAGTTACTCTGTCCGCGGTCTTGAAGGAATTAAGATGCTGCAAGTCGGGCTCACCGGACGATCCTTGCCACCCAAATTGTGGTGCACAATGGCGGATTTTGTGGCTCCTTCCCTACAACACGTTTGGAATACGTCCATTTCTTCGGGGGTTTTCCCTGATATATGGAAACATGCCATCCTCCTCCCACTAAAGAAAAAGCCTAATGGAGATCCTATGGATCTTAGCAACCTTCGCCCTATCTCTCTACTGGCTGCCCCGGGCAAGATGCTGGAGAAAGTTATCCAGCGGCAGCTCAGTAAATATATAGAGGATAACAAGATTCTGCATGAGACACAGTCAGGTTTTAGACCCGGCTTCAGTACCGAGACAGCTCTGATCGAGGTGGCAGAGTCAATAAGATGGTCGTTGGATTCGGGAGACTCAGCTTTGCTGGTGCTCCTGGATCTCTCAGCAGCTTTTGACACTGTCGACCACGTAAGGTTGATGATGCGATTGGCAGAAGTGGGCATACAGGATCAAGCGCTGGACTGGTTACATTCCTACTTGTCCCAGAGAACCCAGAAGGTGGCCCTGGGGACCGCTTCCTCTACACCTGAGCCGTTATGCTGTGGTGTACCTCAGGGCTCGGCGCTCAGTCCATTATTATTCAATATCTATATGGCCCCACTCTTTACGCTTATTGCTAACTGGGGGGTCAAGGCAGTATCCTATGCCGATGACACCCAGCTTGTGTTTCCATATGCAGAGGTGTCAGAGGCGGCCCTGTCAAGCTTCAAAGGCTGTCTTCATGATGTGGCGCGCTGGATGAACACTAATAAATTAAAGCTAAATGCGGACAAAACGGAGGTGCTCTTCTTTGGCAAAGGCTCCCCGCCCCCCTCTGAGCTCTGGTGGCCGATGGCAATGGGCCCGCCCCCTTCCCCTAGTCCCTCGGCAAAAAATCTGGGAGTCCGTTGGGACAACAATCTGTCCTTTGTTTCGCACACACAACAGCTGATGGGTTGCTGTTTGGGTAAACTTAGGAATCTTCGCAAAATCTTGCGACTTCTTCCGGTGAACTGCAGGAAAACGGTAATCCATGCGACAGTTACATCCAGATTGGATTACGCGAATGGCCTGCTCCTGGGTTTGTCCAAATATTTATCTCAACGCTTGCAATTGGTCCAGAATGCGGCTGCGAGGCTGTTAATGCATATTCCATTCAAGCATTCTGTCTCTCCGCATCTCCGATCACTGCATTGGCTACCAGTTGCCCACAGGATCAAATTTAAGGCACTGACGTTAGCCTTCAGATCCTTGTCTGGCTCATGTCCAAAATATTTAAGGGACCGGCTACCAAGATACACGCAGGACCGCTCTCTTCGCTCTAACTGCCGGATCCAGCTAGCTGTCCCCCGAATAAAAAAGGCTCGTCTGGGTGGTAGAACGTTCTCGGCCAATGTAGCGATGCTTTGGAACTCACTCCCCTCAGAGCTCCAACAGGCCCCCTCTGAACCCCGTTTTAAAACAATGCTGAAAACCTGGCTCTTCACCCAACCCCGCTAATGACTTGAATTTTGGTACATGTTTCTCTGCCTGTGTTTAGCGCCGGGACACCTCCTTGTGAGGTAGCTGTTTGCGCTCTATAAAATTCTGTATTATTATTATTAACACACGGATGATTGACACATATGCATAGCACTTAAGCACAACACTAACATACTGTGTCATCACGACGCAAACCACCCCCCCCCCTTTTTGTTCAGATTGATGATCATCATGCTAGTTTGTGATTGGATACCATCACAATCACATTCATCATGCCGGTGTCTATTTAACCGCATAATTTACCAATTATTTGTTTTGAAGTAAAACTGTCACAAGGTGTATTGTTTAAGATATTTTGTAAAATACAAATCCCAGAAACCCATGGGTAATGTTTGGTTAGACAGGAAATGACATAAAAACTGTTGCAGGAAGTAGTGCCACCTACCGTGAGCAAGGCCGTAAGGGTGAAACGCGTTGGTGTGACAGACTGGGCTCTGTTAATTAAATAAATAACTTACAAGGTTCCAGAGTGCGGGTGTCCTTTGTTTAAAAAATAAATAAATATATATATATATATATATATATATCCAAAACACACTCCTCAAAGGCAAGAGAAGTAAGAGTCCACACGGGGGTCCGGTCGGAAGCCTTTATTTGGATACTTCAGGCATAATGCATTTCGGCGCTTCCCTGCGCCTTCCTCAGATGCCTCTGCAATCAAGACACGGTTCCACCCACACCTTCATTAGCCTCCTGCTGTGCTCCCATTGGCTAAGGAGCTCCACCCCACGGTCACCTGACATCACGCCCACTGTAGTTCATGACAGCATACTACAGGTCCCAGAATTCAACAAAAGGGGATTTGGCTGCGTGGTGGGGGTGAAGGAAAGATCAACGAATGAAATAGTCCCGATATTAGGGGCAAGGTGTGCATGTTAAGATGGAAGGTCTTCTTGTGAAAAAGTTGTCCTCTGGCTTCCTTGGGTCCCCGCTAACGTTCAAAGCCCATAGTGAAGACAGCAGGCGGGCCACAGGGCGGGATGCAATGATTCCCGTCATCTCGTGCAGTCACGAGCTGCTCATGGCAGAAGCCCTGTCCCGCGTCAGCACTTCAAGGCGGGCTGGAGTTACCAAATCCTTGGTTAAGTGAAAAAGCAGCAAAGCCAGCAAACACTCCAGTCTCTTTACTGAACGGGGCCTCTTAAGCACACCACTGGCCCGCGTGCAAAATGTCCAAAACACACTCCTCAAAGGCAAGAGAAGTAAGAGTCCACACGGGGGTCCGGTCGGAAGCCTTTATTTGGATACTTCAGGCATAATGCATTTCGGCGCTTCCCTGCGCCTTCCTCAGATGCCTCTGCAATCAAGACACGGTTCCACCCACACCTTCATTAGCCTCCTGCTGTGCTCCCATTGGCTAAGGAGCTCCACCCCACGGTCACCTGACATCACGCCCACTGTAGTTCATGACAGCATACTACAGGTCCCAGAATTCAACAAAAGGGGATTTGGCTGCGTGGTGGGGGTGAAGGAAAGATCAACGACTGAAATAGTCCCGATATTAGGGGCAAGGTGTGCATGTTAAGATGGAAGGTCTTCTTGTGAAAAAGTTGTCCTCTGGCTTCCTTGGGTCCCCGCTAACGTTCAAAGCCCATAGTGAAGACAGCAGGCGGGCCACAGGGCGGGATGCAATGATTCCCGTCATCTCGTGCAGTCACGAGCTGCTCATGGCAGAAGCCCTGTCCCGCGTCAGCACTTCAAGGCGGGCTGGAGTTACCAAATCCTTGGTTAAGTGAAAAAGCAGCAAAGCCAGCAAACACTCCAGTCTCTTTACTGAACGGGGCCTCTTAAGCACGCCACTGGCCCGCGTGCAAAATGTCCAAAACATATATATATATATATATATATGTTCACTAAAAAAAACAAAGATTAAAGTTACATTATTGTTAGGTATGATAAAAGAGATCGTACTTACATTAACTCACATTACAAAAAAAAGAAGAAATTCACTTAAGGAACCGAAGGATAAAATGATGCGATAGTCAGGTGATGAAGTGACACGAGAACTAATGTTTAAACACTAAAAAAAATACAAATATTGAAATATGCCAGCTATAGTTTAGTGAAATAACTATAACTTGCACACCCTTCAGATGACATCACTGATGGCATTAAATTACATCATTGATGACATCACTGACAACTTCACAAATGATATCAAGAAGGTGGCCTTGCTTAGTACTGCGGTACAGGTCTTCCCCTATCCACAACCCACAATCTTTTATTTTGCAATTTTGACCACCCTGCCACCTTATGTGGCCTTTGAATTTTGTTGTCAGGAGTCAAGGCTGCCACAAAATCTTCTCCAGAATGTGGCCAGCCAATCAGGATCCACCAATCCACTTTGAACAGGCCAATCAGAGCATATTCCAATGGTCAAGGAATCTTTAACTTGTTACCAGCATTAACCCCTTCATGCCCAACACAGGCCCCTCTTTAAATGTTAATTTCTTCGAAATGGAATACTGTAATTACACCAAATCACAAAAACCAAGCTTTGCGAGTAAAGTTCTAACTTTTGTCAAATGTGGTGTAATTCCGTTCGGTCATTTCTTCTATATCAGAGAGCAAAGTTTCCTATGGAAATTAACATTAGAAATCACAATTTTGGTATCCTGTCCTGTTCTTGGCCCCCGCTTGATAGATTGCTGTGAAATTTTCCGTGAAGGAAGCAAGCTTTTCCTTTCCAGTGGAAACTCTGACCTAACTGTAACTACACACTGGCAACCGCCATTAGGTAATTAATTTATTACCTACTGGCGGTTGCCAGTAGGTGGCTGAAATTAGGACCATGTTTCCATAGAAAAGGTGTGTTTTCGCTTCCTATATCTTTGGCGCCGTTTGATGAATCTTAATGAAATTTTCCCCAAAAGTGTCTCATTGATTCTTGTTCTGCATGGAAAGTTTTGTGGTGGTCCATAAAGTGGGGGGCGAGAAAAAGGGAGGTGTCAAAAAAAGTGTTTTTCCATTGTTAATTTCCATAGGGAATTTTGAACACGACTACAGCCCGAACTGTTGGACAAATTTAGACCAATCTTGACAGAAAGCTAGGGTTTGGTCCAGAAAGTGTGTTTTAGGTAATTTGGTGTAAATCCATTCAGTAGTTTTGGAGACATTTTAAAAAACCTAATTTATTTATCTAGGGAAGGGGATCCTCCGAAGATCGAATAGTCTCAGATTAGCTGCCAACACTTCAAACCAGGAAGTGTTGGCAGCCATCTTGTGATTCAGCTTCAGCTGAGTCCCCCCAAAAACTTTAAAAAAGAGAGGAAGCAGAGTAGGAATAACCTGACCCCCTAGGCCTTTTGGAGGGGTCCCTCGGGGACACTGCAAGGTAAAAAAAGCATTTTGTTTTATTTTTAGCGGGAGCCATGCTGGATCTACGGCTCCTGCAGAAAAAAAAGATGCACAGGCTCCCACACTTCTCCACGAATTAGCCCATGGGTAGGACAAGTAAAAGGGGCATGTGGGCTAACATAAAATTAAGGGAGAAGCACGCACAGGGCCCCCCTTCTTGGGCATTTGTAGGCCTCGGGGACCACCACCTCCCTGGGGCTTATGATGTTTAACGTGGGGGCCACATGGACCCCCCCAGGCCCCAGGGACCGCCACCTCCCTGGGTCTGTGTTCTATTTTGAAAATGGGAGGGTGGCAGCGCCGGGGTATGCCACCTCCCGGGACAGGCA
This sequence comes from Triturus cristatus, assembly GCF_964204655.1. Taxonomy (NCBI): domain Eukaryota; kingdom Metazoa; phylum Chordata; class Amphibia; order Caudata; family Salamandridae; genus Triturus; species Triturus cristatus. Next base: position 1,268,661,075 of record NC_140585.1, on the reverse strand, counting down.
ACTATTACTTCAAAGGAGGGGGCCACGCGGCCCTCCCTCCTGGAGCCAATAATGGCTCTGGGGACCAGCACCCACCAGTGCCGGCTCTGGCTATGTCCCAGGGTGCCCGCTCCCGTGACATAGCTGTTTGCTGTGGCTTGGCGGGAGCTTTACCCACTCTTCCCAAGTCACAGCAAACACTCCGCTTTCAGCATGCGACAGCAGTGAAAATTCTCTCGCTTGCTGGAAGCGGAGCTTTTGTCTGTTTCCCTGCCACTGTCAAGCACGCAGGGAAACAGGCAAATTGCTTTCACACAGAGACTGTGTGGGCCTTCAGGCTCCCCACCGCTCCCAATGCAGACTGGTTCTGGGGGTGAAGCCTCCCTTATTTGGTAATGGCTGGACCCGGAGGATAGGGTCCCCGGGGTTGAAACTGGCCAGGGGAGGGGGCCACAATGCCCCTCTCCTCTATTAAAAAATAAAAGGTCGGGCCCCAGGAGATGGGCTCCCCAGGGCCGAAATTGGCCCAAGGAGGGCTCTAATAAAAAATAAAAGGCCGGGCCCTGGGGGCAGCGGCGGCCTGCACAGGTTAACGCGGTGGGGGTGGGGCGGGGGTGGTGTGGGAAGGGGTCAAATTGACAGAATACATACAATTAAATAAATAAATAATACTTACTCCTTTGTCTGTTGGCTTCCTCCCCCGCCACGCCCTGCCCTGCCCCACCACGCTTACCTGTGCCGACCGCTTCTGCCTGGTGGATGGGGTCCCTAGGGTCTAAATTATTTTCAGAGGGAGGCAGCGTGGCTTCACTCCTCTATTGAAAATGAATAAAACAAACTGTCGAACCCCAGGGGATGGGGTGCCCGGCGCTAAAATCAGCTCCATTTGGTAATGGCTGGGCCTAGGGGGACAGATTACTGACACATCATCGTAGGCCCCATCCCCTTTCTCAACCACTCTGCAAAGGGGGTCTGCTGGCATACTACTGGTTGGGGGATGAGCTCCCCTGAGCTGCTGTGGGTAGTTGAGGACCAGGAATCCCTATTGTTATGACAAGTAAGTCTCCCACGCTGAGACATCATCGGAGGGCCTTCCCCCTTTCTCAACCACTCTACACAGGGACCTCCTGACATACTACTGGTTGGGGGATGAATACCCCTTGGCTGTTGAGGGTCGTTGGGGCTAGAAACCCCTATTGTTGCGATAATTATTTCCCCCACAGCCGGATTGCTGAGACGTTGTCACAGGCCCTGCCCCTTTCCCAACTACTCTGCACAGGGGCCTCCTGGCATACTTAAAGTTATGAGTGAGTCATTGGGGGCCAAGAACCCCTAAGTAAGTCATCCTACAGCCGGATTGCTGAGACGTCATCTAAAGCCCTGCCCCCTTTCTCAACCACTCTGCACAGGGGCCTCCTGATGTACTACTGGTTGGGGGATGAACTCCCCTTGGCCTTCCTGGGGTCATTGCGGGCCAAGAACCCCTATTGTTGCGAAAAGTAAGTCCCAAACAGCCGAATTGCTGAGAATTCACCAGAGGCCTGCCCCCTTTCTCAACGACTCTGCACAGGGGCCTCCTGGAGTACAACTGGTTGGGGGGTGAACTCCCCTTGACTGCTAACAGTCGTTGGGGAACAAGAACCCCTATCCTTGCGACAAGTAAGTCCCCCACAGTCGGATTGCTGAGATGTTGTCGGAGGCCCACCCCCTTCCTCACCCACTTTGCACAGGGGCCTCCTGGCACATTACTAGTTGGGTGATGAACTTGCCTTGACTGCTCGGGGTTGTTGGGGCCAAGAGCCCCTATTGTTGCAACAAGTAAGTACCTCACAGTGAGATTGTTGAGACGTCTTCAGGTGCCCCACCCCCTTTCTCAACCACTCTGCACAGGGGCCTCCTGGTGTACTACTGGTTGGGGGACGAACTCTCCTTGGCCTTCCTGGGGTCGTTGCGGGGCAAGAACCCCTATTGTTGTGAAAAGTAAGTCCCACACAGCCGAATTTCTGAGAATTCATCAGAGGCCTGCCCCCTTTTTCAACCACTCTGCACAGGGGCCTCCTGGAGTACAACTGGTTGGGGGATGAACTCCCCTTCACTGCTAACGGTTGTTGGGGGACAAGAACCCCTATCCTTGCGACAAGTAAGTCCCCCACAGTCGGATTGCTGAGATGTTGTCGGAGGCCCACCCCTTTCCTCACTCACTTTGGACAGGGGCCTTCTGGCACATTACTGGTTGGGTGATGAACTTGCCTTGACTGCTCAGGGTTATTGGGGCCAAGAGCCCCTATTGTTGCAACAAGTAAGTCCCTCACAGTGACATTGTTGAGATGTCTTTAGAGGCCCCACCCCCTTTCTCAACCACTGTAAAAAGGGTCTTCCTGGTGCACTACTGGTTGGGGGTTGAACTCTACTTGGCGGCTGAGGATTGCCCGACTGTGGTCGAGCACCCTTCAAGTCTCATCATGCTCCCCACGAGCGTGAAATGATATGACGAGTATGCCAGCTGAAACTAATCCACTCCGTTGCGGAGTGTGGAGTTTATCCATAACTTAGTGTTCTCTGTGGGACACAGAGTTGCTGAATTCCACAAACTCCATGAGTAGTGCAGAATTTTATGCCAAGGCCTATAAAAAACAAAGGTTACTGTGATGTTATAGTTAGGAAATTGAACTTAAAAATCCTTCAAAATTCACTGAAAAAAACAAAGGTTACAGAGATGTTATAGTTAGGATCACATTTCACTCGTACAAAACCAGTGAAATTCAGCAGATATTTTTACCTGAGCTAACTATAACTTACGCCCCTGCAGTGCCCTGCTTAGGACCTCACATATTACATTACTTGTGACATGGTCAGTGACATCATTGATGACATCACTGATGACATCATACACAGAACCACTTGCAAACCCACTCACCCTCCTATACAACCTGATATACACCCACTACCACACAACCACTCACAAATCCATTCACAGACCCATTTAAGTACTCACACACCCACTCACTGAATCAAACAGTCACTCACCCATCCACTAACTCACCCATACAGCCACTTGTGCACCCATTCACTCACCAATACAGTCAATCACACATCCAGTCATACAGACATACAGACACTAGCACACAAACTCATACACCCATATAGTCACTCACACACTGAGTGAGTCATCCATACAGCTACTCAAACACCTACACACTCACTCATGAAGCCATTCACATACCGAGTCAGTCACCCATACAGCTACTCACACACCTACCACTCAGTCATACAGATGCTAACACATGTGCACACTCAACTATACAGTCAGTGATAGAAGAACAAACTTAACCATACAGTCATGCTCACATTCAATCACTCACCCATACAGTCGCTGACATACCCACTCACTCACCCATACACCACTTATGCATCCACTCACTCACCCACACAGCCACTCACACACTCCATCACTCACCTTTACATGCCTCTCGCATACTCACTCACACGTACACTACTGACATACCCACTCACCCCCTATATACCTACTTACACAGCCACTCAGACACCGGTATATCCACTCACACACCCACACATACCCACTCACCCACCCACACAGCCGCACACATAACCACTCACCCACACAGCCTCTCACACATCCACTCACTCACCTATACAGCTACTCACACAGCCAGCCACTCTCCCATACAGCCACTCACACACCCATAGAACAAATCAGGCACCTACTCTGATACGGACACACACAGTCAAACAGCCACTCACATAGTATGTGTTAGAAATAGTATTGCTCATTACTAGTACACAAAGTATACTCATTTACGTTATCTAGTAGCTCACTATATATATTTACCACAAATATTTAGAAAGCACTGACACTTAATCGATGATTTCATCAGTGATGTCACTGATGGAGACTGCCGTGGAATTGCCTAGAAGACCAAGAAACCTGCATCAACAGTACTTTGCGGAGAACCATAGTACGGCCTCCTCCAGAATGCTGGAATGAGGCACTTTTAAAGTGGTGGTCTGAGGGGCCTGTATTCAACAGATATCAGGTGCCAGCAAGACCCTTGAAAAGTAGAATCTCGATGGCCGAGAATGCGATGGTGGACCTGTGCAAGGCGGCAGACAGAGACACAGCCCTCAACCTGCAAATGGTGGAAGCAAGGTTGGCTCATGCATCTCTGTTAGAAGGTCTGCGCCGCTACAACTTCACCGCTTAAGGGGCAAGGATGCACCAAGAAGGGAATCAACGGGCCCGCCTACTGGCATGGCTCTCTAAGCAAGATGCAGACTATTGGCTTATCACTGAACTAGAGCAAGACCAGGGTGTAATTCTCTGCACTCAGGAGGACATTCTGCATGCCTTTCATGACTACTTTGCAGCACTCTATGGTGTGCCACGCAGCCCAGGGGTAGCCGCTGTGAGTGATTTTTTGTCGGATATCACGCTCGGTCGTATCTCCGTTGTCGACAGGGCAACTTTGGATGAGGAAATTTTAGTCGGGGATGTCGAACAGGGGATTTGTGACCTGGCCCGTGGTAAAACTCCAGGGTTGGAGGTGCAGCCCCTGGAATACTAGCACACATCATTGACCCTCCTCTATCCCAGGGTGGCGGCAATGTACGTAGCAGCGGTGGAGGAGGATACTCCCTCACTCCCTGCATGAGTCCCTTCTGGTCTCCATCGCAAAACCCGACAGAGATCCAATGCGATTTGCCTCTTACAGGCCCACAGTCTTACTTGGAGCCAACTATAAAATACTGGGTAAGGCACTCGCTGCCCAATATGATCGTCTGCTTCCGGGTCATAGCACTTCGTAGAACCTGCACTGCCCCTTCCACATACAGTACAGTGTGAGCAGTAAGTACCTTCAGGCCGCATGCCTTATCTTACATCTAGAGAAGGCATTGGATACCCTGACTTGGCAATATCTTTTTGCTGTGCTTGCGCATCTGGGAGTGGGACCTCAGCTTTTGGCCTACACTAAATTATTATACTCTGACCTGATCTCATGGTGCACTTCGGCCGCCTGTTCTTGGCCTCGGGCCCGATCATTCGGGGGAAGAGAGAGGGGTTTCCCTTATCCCCCTCCTGTTTGCGCTCGCAATGGAGCCACTCGCTATACTTCTCCAGAGTGAAGGCCAAGAGTGGGGCATACCCTTAACTTATCAGACCCACATGGCGTCCTTATATGCTGAAGACCTGCTCCTTTGAGTTTGTGATATAACAACGGATCTAACGCCCATCCAGGATACACTGTCAAAGTTGGCACTGTTGTGAATTGGGAAAATCTGTAATCTACCCACTCCATCCTGGACAGGTCCTGCGAGAAATAAGCCTCGGCGCCTCCTGTCTTCGATAGCAGGTTCAGGCCCCTCACTACTAGGGAGTCCGCCTCTATCACTCCACTGCTGATCTCCATGAAGGGAACCATTGCAGAGCCCTAACGGGCATCGGCACTCAAATGCATTTCTGGCCCACCTTGCCCCTGGCTTCTATAGGTAGAATAACTATGGTAAAAAAACTGCTACCTCTCCTCCTCTACCACTATTCGAAACATCCCAGTGGTCACCCTGGTCCTTTTTCAAGGAGCTGGACACCCTCCTCGTCTGACTGGTTTGGGGCCCAGGCTGATGTAGAGGGGCTTTATCCAAATTGCAGCTGCCAACCGATCAGGAAGGCCTCAGGCGCCATCCTTCGAAGCGTATTTTCTAGCGGCGCAGCTACAATGGCTGTCCTACGCGGAAACGGGCCTCCTAACCATCCCGACCCTTGGACGCTTGCTCCTCCCGGACTCCCACACAGTGGTCACTACAAGTGGCAATACCATGGAGATGAATGTCCAGGATTCATCTCCTCGCATGGGCAACCTTCTGTACTCCCCCGAGTTCCCTTTGGTCTGCCTCCCTCGAGGATGAGGCCATTACACAGCGTAGGGCCTGCGTGTATGTACTGGTCACTCTGGTCAAGGTAGGCAAACTTTTCGAAGATAAATATCCACACCTTCTGACCAGCTGGTTGCTGACAGGGGACTACCGCCGGGTCAATTCCTACTTCACCGGCAACTTTTCCATACCTGTGGTGCCCTTTGGAACCTTGACCATGGGGCCAGGATGCCACCTTATCACCTGTCTATACAAGGCCACACAAGATTTGACAGCCAGCTACCTTCTCCCCCTCCGCCTTAAATGATAAGAAGAGCTCAGGCGGCCCTGCACGAAAAATTGTGGGAGCGAGCACTCAATTTCCCGAAGAAGGTCTCCCGCAACGCGTGTTTCAAGAACATACAGTTATTCATCTTACATAGAACATAACTTACACCCGAACAGCTGCGCCGCCACTTCCCAGACATATGGTTTGAATGTGAATGCTGCCGCCCAGTAGTGGCCACCTTTATGCATATGATGTAGTAATGCCCGTCCCTTCAGGCTTACTGGCACGTAGTACACAAAGTCAACAGACTACCTGACATTTTCTCCTAGGAGGCCTGCTCCCTCGGTATTTTCAGGAGGCGAAAATATCACAAAGTGCAGTCGAGATTTACCACCCTAGCACTGCTGTTAGCCGAACGCACTATCACATTACACTGGCGCTACCCCCTTCCCCCACCCGTTGAGGCCAGGAGGGGTGCACTGCGTAAATGGGGCGCAGTGGAGGAGAGGTCCGCCACCCAGTAGCGGTCCGTAGAGGGAGTTCCGTGGGACGGTGAGGTAAGGCGGGGCGGGGGAGGGGCAGGGTGGGGGAATGTTAACAACGGAATATGGATGAACAGAGGTAAGTACACATTTAAATAAATAAAACGAATTCCTTTGCGCGCGCTGCATCGCAAAATGCGATGTGGCACGCGCAACGAAATTCGTTTAATTTATTTAAATGTGTACTTACCTCTGTTCATCCATATTCTGTTGTTTACATTCCCCCACCCTGCCCCTCCCCCGCCCCGCCTCACCGCCCCACGGAACTCCCTCCACGGACCGCTACTGCCGGCACCTTCGCCGCAGGTCTATCTCCCTGCAGTGGGCTGGTCTCCTCTTCCGCTCTAGGCAACTGGTCGAGGAAGGGGACACGCCTCTCAATACTTCTGAGAACCCCCCTGCCTTCATGCCAGGGGGTCCCACTGCCATCGGAACGCAAACCTGCTACTCTGCCCCATATTCCTACGGAAAACAATACTCTATCCGCTCTCCGCCATGCTCCACCCCCCCTTTCTCCATCTCTCCCTTTTCTTCTTTGCTCCCCAGTTCAGGATGTTTCAGACATCCGACCCACTGCCAGGCCCAGACTTCAGCAGCATACTGCAGCCGAATCGCACACATGGGGCCTTCCTTTACAGCAACATTTTGACTAGGCACAGTCCCCGTGAATGCACAAAGCAGGTGTTTCAATGGCGTTCTAAGTGCTGATATATTGCTTCATTTTTTAACCTTGCTATATGATCTGGCAGATTTGATACTTTGTTAAAAGCAAATAAAAATGATTTATTAATAAAAACCAAAAATAAATCAGTGATGTTCACTGACCATGTCATGAGTGATGTAATATGTGAGGTCATTGTGGGGGCGTAAGTTATAGTTGAGAGTCAGGTAACTTTAACTTCTGAAATCCAGTGGTTTTGTACGATTGAAATCTGAGCCTTACTATAATGTGTATATATATATATATATATATATTCACTGAAAAAACCATGGGTTTCACACACGTTATAGTTAGGAATTAGCATTTAAAAAACCTTAGAAATTCAATGAAAAAACCAAAGGTTTCACACATGCTATAGTTAGCTGGACATTTCACTCGTAAAAAACCAATGAAATTCCCCCGTTATAGTTAGTTCAGCTAACTATAACTCGCGCGCCCGCAATGCACTACTGATGACGTCACATATTACATCACTCATGACATGGTCAGTGACATCGCTCATGACATCACTGATGACATCTCAAATGACATCACTGATGACATCATCCAGTGAATGTGTGTTTTTCTGAAAATTAAATATGTTTTATATATGTATATCTCAAGGTCGATGGAAGAATAAATGAGTATATAAGTGTCTAAATTGATGATTTGTTTCTGAAAAATTGATTGTATAACTGACTGATTAAGTGTATCTTTTTGAATACATGGCTTAGTGAGTAATGTTTAAATGTGTAAATACCTGTATCAGTCTCTCACTTTGTATATAAGTGGCTGCATGGGTTGGTGAGTAGCTACATGAGTGTCTATATAGGTTAATAGTTGGTTTTTTGAGTATCAGTATGAGTGTCTGAGTGTCTTCATGGTGCGGTGGGGGGTATTACGTAGTGCATAGATGCATGAATGAGTGACTCACTGTTTGTATGTGTTGAAGACAGCATGTGTGCAGGACTGTATGGGTGGATGAGTGTGTGCATGGGTGTGTTAGTGAGTGAATGACTGTCTCAATAGTGTCTTCATAAGTAACTACATATGTTTTAAACTAGTATATGTGACTATTGGTGTTTATAAGTGAGTATATGTGAGAGTGAGAGATTGGAAGAGTTCCTGTATGAATAAGTATGTGTTTCTATAAGTGATTGTTAAAAAGACTAAGTATGTGTAAGTTTCTGTAAAAGTAAGTGTGCTGGTGTGTGTATAACTGTATATGCAAGTAAATGGATGTTTGATTCTTTATTAGCATGAGTGACTATGTGTGTGAGTAACTCTATGGATGAGTGGGATTGTGTTACAGGATGTTTAGGTGTATGAGTACATATGATGTGTGAGTACATGTATGAGTGACTGTATAGGATTGTTGGTGGATGAGTGGATGTGTATGTGGATCTTAGAATTACTGAATAGGTTGTTGTAACTGTTATTGGTATGTCCATTGTTTTGAAAATTTTAGTGTCTATTTTTGAATGTTTGTATCAAAGGTTATATTAGGGTGAGAGGAGGTCTACCACTCTGTCACAAGGATAATGTCATCAGTGATGTCATTTGAGATGTCATCAGTGATGTCATGAGTGATGTCACTGACCATGTCATGAGTGATGTAATATGTGACGTCATCAGTAGTGCATTGCGGGCGCGCGAGTTATAGTTAGCTGAACTAACTATAACGGGGGAATTTCATTGGTTTTTTACGAGTGAAATGTCCAGCTAACTATAACATGTGTGAAACCTTTGGTTTTTTCATGGAATTTCTAAGGTTTTTTAAATGCTAATTCCTAACTATAACGTGTGTGAAACCCATGGTTTTTTCAGTGAATTTCAAAGGTTTTTTAAATGCTAATTCCTAACTATAACGTGTGTGAAACCCATGGTTTTTTCAGTGAATTTGCAAGGTTTTTTAAATGCTCATTTTTTTTTTTTCTTCTATTTTTTTTTACATATTTTATTTTAATTTTCTATCCTTTTTTAAAGACTATGGTTAAATTTTTTAAATTCTACAATATGTTTTTTTTAATATATTTTATAAAATAAACAGGTAAAATTTATTAGCAATACATTTTTTCCTTTTTTTTAAATTTTTTTTTTAGTACGCGTACCGTAAGCTTACGGTAAGCGTACGGTTTACGCAATGTCCGTAATTTATCTACGCTGTTTGCGTATAGTTACGCAATTTACGTAGCCGCACGTACTCCGCGTGGGGCGCGTACGCGTGTACGCTACACGCGCACGTTACGCGGAAGTGTCGGGGAGTGACTGTTATGCGCATGCGCGCAAGCGCGTGTCTTTTTTACGCGCATGCGTACTTTTGCCGTAAGCGTACCGTAAGCGTACGGTAGGTCATGTGATCATGAAACACAACTTTTGATTGGTTGAAACTACTTTCAGTTCTAGAACTCTCCTACACCACACCCATTCCCCTCATTTCTGCTTGTGATCCCTTAGGAGAAGGAGCTGGGTTGTCTTTGTGATACGATGGCAGAACAGCAGAGCTCTTCTGAGAGTGAGGCTAGCAGCACTACCTTGAGGCAGAGAGCGAGGAAACAAAAGACCTCTTACGTATGGGAGTATTTTACTTTTCCAGAAGGCCAGCAAAAGGTAAATGCACCCTTCGTGACTTGCAAGCTGTGTAAGCGTGTACTTTCAAGAGGTAATCCTGACAGGAAGTATTCCTTTGGGAATCACACCATGATGAGACACCTTAAGGATGTACACAGAAGGACACATGCTCGACTTACTGAAGGTAACCCTTCAGTAAATCAACCAAGCACATCCACAGCAGCTCAGCCTGGACCATCATCTGCAGAGCCGAGTCCTTCTTCTGCAGGTCAGGTGAGCCCTTCATCTGTGGGGGGAGCATCTCCTTTTTCTGGTCCTCTGGAAATTAACCCTCGGTTTGCGAGGGTTGAAGTACGGTGCGCCCATTGTCACGATCTAATTACTTATAGGGAGACCAGTATTTCCCTAGTGAACATTAAAATAGATCAGCACACTTGTCGTACCGTCTAATATTCCCAATCTTTCTTTCCTCTGTCCCTGCATGAACACAACGGCTCTTTTAAGAGCCAACCTTACCTTTCATCTATTTTTTATATATTTTTTTAAAACTTTTTTTTTTTTTTTTTTACCGTACGGTACGCGTAATTTTTTTTTTTTTTTTTTTAAAACACTAAAAATCAATTATCACATTACAAGGTCCTTGAGAGACTACAATTACAAACTGCAAATGTGATTGTAGAGAAGTGGAAAAAAGGGACCATGACATTATTGACTTACCATACCCACTCAAAAAAAGATTTATTCATTTAATTTATTTTTAATTGCTTTTAAAATGGTTATAGTTTTCGAAAATTTTCTATCTCAATCTGAAAAAAAAGAAAAAAGTATTAATATTTAATAAAACATTTAATAATACAGTACACATATTTACATATTTTTCAAAAAATATTTTTGCCTTTTTTTTGCTGTTTTCAGAAAATATTGCATTTCACTATAAATTGTGAAAGCAATTGCATTCATCATTTAACAGCAGGCAAAAAAAAATTAACAATCTCAAAGATTGTTTTTAAAAAAGCCCAGAATCTCTTTTTTCATAAACATAACTTTAAAGAAATGCATAATATTCTAAAAAAATATCATCTAATATCTATACTTATTTCTTTAAAATACCGTCTGATATTTTTGTTTCAGAAGTATAATCACAATAATATATGTCAAATAACTCCACAATACATCTGGTTCCATTTCCTTTAGGCCAAATAGTAATTTTAAAATTCTTTTTTTGTTTAATTTCCAATGGTAATCCAATAAAAAACAAAAGTTTAAATTGTACAGATGTCACCGTTTCTCTGTAACATTTTGGTTTCCGAAAGATTAATTAATAATTAAATAAGTCCACAATAGAATTGTTTACTTTTCCGCATGGCCAAATAGTAATTTTAAAAATCTTTTTTGAAAAAATTTCCAATGGCAATCCAATAACATTCCAAAATTTAAATTGTGCAGATGTTACCGATTTTTTCTAAATTTTTGGTTTTCCAAAGTTTCCTTAAAAAATGGAAAAATTCCACATTACAATTGGTTACCTTTCCATTAGGCCAAATGATAATTTGTTAAATCTTTTTATTTGTAAATTCCAAATGGTAATCCAATAAAATGGTAAAATTGTTTTCTCCAGATGTTGTCAAATCTCTCTAAAATTTAGGTTTCAGGAAGATTAGATAGGAATTTGCTAAATCAAAAGGCAAACGTTGCTTAAAAATCAATTGGGAATCATTACACAGTGTCCAGCCTTTTTCACATTTAAGATAAACTGTGTAAGGACCAGAAGTTACAGTAGGTCCATCATGGAAAATTATTGCAACTGTTACAAAAGTTTTTCCTGAAATTGATAATTGCTGTCCTGTAAACTTCTTTATTAAAGTATCCAATTTTGAACCATCAGCTCTACATCGTTGCATCATTAAAATTACATACTGTCTGTATTCCTTTAAAATTAATGTTGAAAACATGTCAGATTTACACTCACTGCATTGCATGCTATGATTAGCATCTTGAACTAATTTAGCAAAAGTGACTGTTTTACTCTCTGGCAATGTTAAATAAATAAACCTTTCAGAATCAACATTAGAGCCACATATATTATAACAGTTTTCACAACTATGTTCCCATTTATAAGAGAGACCAAATACATTTTCAATGTTAACCCCTTCTTCTTCCAGTACCTGAAGAAAATAAATCAAGAATTCCTGTGCGTCTTGCTGTACATTTTGAGAAAACTGTGTTCGTCCTGAACATACATCTAAAACTTTTCTAATTTCAGTAGCACTTTCTATTTGAGTTTTATCATTACTCAGCTTTTCAAAAAGGAGACTCAGCACAGTACAGAATCTTTTTCCCTGATTTACTATTATCTGCTCTTGCAAACTTTCCAGATAAAATGCAACATTCAGCACTACATTAGCGTAGCAGTTGACACCAGAGCTATTTTCAAAATAACATCCTACAACCTGTTCTTCATTTTCCTTATTCTTTTTGCTTGCAATTACATCACTCCTCTTTTTTTTCCTCCTCTCTACATCTTCATTACAGATATTCTCATTTCTCCTTTTACGAGAAACTACACGTTTCTCCAACACAGGATACTGACCTAAATGAGGAGCATAGCTTCTTCTTAATCTATTATACTCCTTTACACAATTTGTATCAGCACTAACTTTTGAATCATCAAAGTCTATCATGAATAAACCTGATAATGTTTTCACTCGTGACAAAGCAACATATGCCATACCTTCTTTGAACACAGTTGAACCAATGTTCACAAATGCACAATCTACAGTCAATCCTTGAGACTTGTGAATAGTTACAGCATATGCTAGAGAAAACGGAAACTGCTTCCTACGTACATATAAGTCTTTCACAAGCATGAAACGAACTGTACAACGACAAATATCTTTAACTTCTTCTATCTGATCAAATTTTATTTTTAAACATTCAATTCCATCTTTTTTCTGATAATTAATAAAACCCACAACTCTTCCCATAGCTCCATTAACTAAACCTTTTTCAACATCCAAATTTCTCCTTAAAAATACTCTACAGTTCATGCAAACATATAGATTTTTTTCTAATCCAGCTGTTTTGGAAATCTTCTTCTCTAGTGAATCCAATTTATTTTTCAGTGTGCCTGTTAATGTGACAGTAATTCTTCCATCCTCAATTTTGTCCACTGCTTCCAATTTCCTGATATCTTCCTTTTCCAATTTCAAAAGCTCCTCATTGAATATTGAGCATTCACGTAGAGTTGGCATTAAGCAGATGACACTTTTGTTTTCTGCAATGTTCTTGTATATCTTCTCTGCAACTATTTCTTCCTTTGGAAATAAATTATGTAGCAGCCGAGTCTGTAATGCTTTTTTGCCAGCTTCTGTGAGTAGTCCAATCCTGATATCTTTCAGAATACTTCCATATTCTTCATCGTTTGCTTGCCTCATATTAGTTGTAAGTTCCTTGTACTCAAAGAAGGACCAAATATTTGTATTACCGATGCTTCCCAATGACTTCTTCGTGTCTTCATGTGTCACAGTATTAAACACTGGTTGTCCTTTAACTGGAGTAAGTTGCAAAAGATCTCCAAAAACTATGACGTGTTTTCCTCCAAATAACACGTCATAGTCTGACTTCAGAATTTGCTGCATTCTTAAATGCACAAAGGCAAGCATTAAGTTTGATACCATGCTCACCTCATCAATAATGAGAACTTGCATCTTCTTCAATACTCTTGAAACTTCCAAGCATGCTTCTCCAGTTAGCTTGTTGTATTGTATTTTGTTCTCATGCTCCACTGGTAACATTAGCAAACGATGTAAAGTGATTCCTTTTATGTTATATGCTGCTAACCCAGTTGGAGCAGTAACCACACAAGACAAAGTAGAATCCGTTTTTTGCTGTAGGTAGCTTCTGATGACTTTTATTAGGAAACTTTTTCCAGTTCCAGCTTGTCTGCTTACATACATCCTGATTGGATGAAATGATGTGCATGAGCAATCTTTTTTTTCATGTAGAAATCCGTGATCAATTTTGTTTCTGATCTCTTCATAAATTTTTTGCTGCTCTTCGTTCAGTTGTCTTTCCAAATTTTGTAAGTCTATAAATTCTCCTTGAGCTTGATTCATAGCCGTTTCCACTTCATTCATGGCTATTGATGCTTCATTTTCAACGATTGGTTGTCCTAGAGGATCTTGACTGAGTGTTCCTGAACTTTGGCTGTCCTGAGAACTGTCTCTAGCTATTTCTGCTGCAATTGTAGTTTCCTGTTCAATTTCTTCATTTAACATTTGCAGATAAGTTGTGAATGTACTGCATTGTATGCTGTCTTTGCAAGCATTAAAAGAATCTTCATAGCTTTGAAATTCTCCCAGTAGTTCATCCTCTGTACGCCATGGTTTAAACAGCTGTAAAAGAGCCAAGTAGTAAAATTCCTTTTTGTCAGTAGTGTCGCAACTCAGCTTCCGGTGATTTATCAAACTTCCTTTTGTTTGCTTCACCAAACATCCTTCCTCACCAATGACTTTATATTTTCCATTGTTGATGTCTTCTGCGGCTTTCCGTGAATAAATGTAGTTCTGCAGCACTTCATAGAGACACATGTTCTCCAGATGATGACTTCTCTTTGGGTAATATGTATCCAACATGTTTGATTTCAAAATATCTGTACTTTCTGGGTCATTCTCGGCCAAATATTCAATTTCTCCAACAGATTTCAGTACCCGATTTCTCATTGCTGCAAGGCCTAAACTTGCCCAAATTATTCTTCTTGATTTCGAGTAGAGACTTGCAGAAGATAACCTATCTGAACATTCGTAGGATCCAATTTCTCGATGCGATAACATCTTCAAACTGAAACTGTACAGCTTCTTACTGACAGTTTTCTCGTGAGAAATCTCTTCCCACATTTCCTTCAATTCTGTTTTTTCTGATTTCATAATGTAAGACGTTACATATCGAGCAACAGCAATGGAATTGTCAGCTACATACTGTATATCCATGTTAGCGTTCCACATGGATAAAATCACTGGGTTGTAGTCATTTATATTTTTTGATTCTTCTTTTCTTTTAAGGTTGTAGGTATTCTTAGGTGATTTTCTTGTGATAGTATGTCTCACAGATGACATAAAACTGTTAACTCTTCCATTTGAAAGAACAGGTCTAGGAAATCCAAATCGACATTTAGTGTAGTATTTATCTTTGCTCTTGTATTTCCGTCGACAGTATTTTCCACACCGATGACTTTGGAAACGTAAAACTTGCTCCTTTAACTTTTTCTCTTCTGTGCTTTTTGGTATAGCACATGTTGCATATTCTTCAATGTAAGATAACACTGCTTCATCAG
Organism: Triturus cristatus; assembly: GCF_964204655.1. Lineage (NCBI taxonomy): Eukaryota > Metazoa > Chordata > Amphibia > Caudata > Salamandridae > Triturus > Triturus cristatus. Next base: position 1,268,645,794 of record NC_140585.1, on the reverse strand, counting down.
TATCTGTTCCAAACTTTGGGGCATCCTTGATCCACAACAGCATATGAATATGAGGAGCACCTCTTGCCTGGTACTCTTTTCTCCAAAAGAAATCCACTACTTCTCCTAGAGGTGGATTTTTTTTATTGCAGATGAAGGACATCATAGCCTCAAATCTATGATTGAAATATCTGCAAACATTAACCGGATCCAATGAGCACAGTTCTCCTGCTGTCTTGTATTCAATGTTTTTAATGTTTGAATTTGCCTCTCGTAGAAAATCCAGTAAATCATCCCAAGCGTACTCGGCACAGCTTAGGGTAAGGAACCATGTTGGAGTTCCTAAATTCCGTAACATGCATTTTAATTCACCATGGCGTCGGTACCAATATTCATTTGTCCCACGCTGACAAGCCATCAGATTGATCAGTTGTGTTTCCAAATTATCATCTCGGTGCTGCACTTTCTCCATAAAATCCTTAGCAGACACATTTTGTAAATGTACTCCACTTTTTAAAATGTGATTTACTGCATAAGACAGTGCAGACAAGTCGCTTTCAAATAAAAGATGGAACAAATAAGGAATACTTTGTCGAAATCTGGGATCTTCAGCATATAGTCTTGTAGTCCGATACTCAGAAGCTGGAATCTGTTCCGGACGTTCATCGTATCGTCCTCCTTTTCCTTTAGGAAACAGCTGGGGAAAACATCGAGCTTCCAAGCTCTCCTCCCATACACTCACGGGAGTTCCTTTTGCTTTCTTCATCTGAAATAGATCAATATTGTCTCCCATAACTTCTTTTGAATGAAGAGGATGTATGCTAAAATGTTCATAAATTTCTTCTTCCTTTGACTTGTCCACTTTTTCAATTTGTCCAGTTGGTGTTTCTGTGTCTTCTTGTAAATCTTCTTCTTCTTCTTCTTCTATATAAATTGATTCATACCATTTGTTATTCCTTTTCAAATACAAATTTGCTCTTTGTACTTTCCGTACATCTACCAGCTCCTGCCAAATCTTCTTATTCTTTGTAGGTACACCATTAACCAGAATAATTAATGGTTCAGTTTCCAAAGTATCCGCATCAATAGTTTCCATATTTTTTTTCAAATCCAAGGGCAAATACACCACTCTACCTTTTAGACCTCTCAGTAAATCTGAAGGAGGTAATTTACCAGTTTTGGGCTCCATACGTACTATGGTCTGGAACGGATGAACACATTGAATGAGTATAGACTCATATGTATTTAATTCAGAAAGTTCAGCAGGAATAGCATCCAATTCTAAATTATTATGTACAGCTCTGGTCGGCATTCTATTTTCCTCTAACTTGTTGTAACAGTATTTACAAATACGCTGAACTTCACCCAATTCAAAACAATTTTCAAGAAATATATAGGTGGCAAAATCCTTCCACTTATAATTATCTTCATTTTCACTCTTTCTGTAGAGATCAACATACCTGGTTTGTTTTCTATAATGAGTTCTGCGGCAACAAATACAAGTAATATTTGGTCTTTCATTAGAGATTATTGCAAATTTTGTTATGTGATCATTAAATGTCTTACTTACAGAGGGTTCTACATTTTCTTCCACTTCTTCCTCATTTACTGTGTCCTTCTCTGCACTGTTTTGTTCAGGACCAAAGTAACAAAACTGAATTTCATCAACAACCTTCTCTACATCTGATACCGTTCCACGGAACAGAGCCCTATTCAATTCATCTAACTTTATTGCTGGACTTTTAGCAAAATACAACCGTCTCACAAACTTTCTCATTTCAGTATGATGAACAGCCAGCATCCTAAAATGATGGAAAACACTATTACACACTTTTCTAGATAGACAAGCCAGAGAATGACCCTGCAAACCAGTATTCTCTCTCACTCTGCATGGATCTAGACTTTGAAGCACCTTAATCTTCTGTTTCACACTTTTTTTGCTATATTCTCTTAGAAACTCACGAAATTTATCAATAGATTCCTGACGCACAGTGCAAATACTACTACAATTCCAAGTGTACACTGGGGCTTTAGGACATCTCCCCATAGCCTCATCCGCCATCACTTGTACCTCATCTCTTGGAACCATTATCTCCTTCTCCATTATGCAACCATTTTTCACTTCATAAGCACGACCTCTGGTGTCAACTGCATGCAGCAAACTATTACTTTGAAAATAACTCTCTTCATTAAAAAAAGGTTCACTACTTGAACTATGCATCCATTTTCCTAAAAACACTTTACAAAAGTTTGTTCTGTTCACTACTCTTTTCCTTTTGCTATGTGATTTCAGTACATTAACCATTTTGTCTAATGTACGCATCCTATTCAAAATTAAAATGAATAGTTTCCTTTTTAATTCTAATGCCTTTGCTGCAATGGCTTCAATTTCTTTTTTTCTCTTATAAAACTTTGCCTTTTGCTTATATTTCTTCACATCCTTTATCAAATTGGACATAACTCTCCTCTGAAACATTTTTCTACGTATCTCTTTAAACGCTGTTTTTCTGTTTAAGTTTATCTTTTTAGTTGCAGAAGGTATATTTGCATTAACTAAATTCTCAATTTTTTCCTGTCCTTTTCGATTGAAATCATTCTTTCCAGTACAGACATTTTGTACATTTTTCCTTTTTTTGAATATGTTCCTTAGAAAATCTTTTGTTTGCTTACCAGAAGATTTTTTCTTCTTCCCAACATGAGCATCTTCAACTAACTTAGGTCCTCCAGTTGTCTTCAAATATAGGTTTTTTTTTTGCTCTTTTTTTACTCTGGATTTTGTAGGCATCTTAAATTTTGTTCACTGCTCTTCAGCAATACCTGAAAAAAACTAAAAAAAAATTCCTTTATTTTATTTAAATATATTACTACATTTGTTTTCACATTAGTCACAAAACGAAATTTCTTTGCCAATTTGAAAGCACACTTACTGCTCTTTTTTTTGGCAAGTGATAAACACTTTTACAGACTGACACATTATGAATCCACTTTTCAGATTTTTTAAAAAGCACATGTCCAAACTGCTTTTTCAGGCCATCACCATTTGTAACCTGGGTGACTGCCTACACTCCAGCAAGGGCAACCAGCCTTAGTGATGCTGAATGTATTTGCATTACTGACTGAAACCTCAAATCCCACTCGCTTGTGAATACTGTGCATGATTCCACATGGTAAGCAGCTACCTGTGTGCTAAGAGTCAGCTTCTGCACCAAAAAAAGGCTCCCCCTTTCCATCTATTGCAACTGTGAAATCACCAGAGCAATACGCAATAAATCTCTGCCTGTAATTCCTATTTGCACACAGAGTCATGTTTTCACATTAGTCACAAAACGAAATTTCTTTGCCAATTTGAAAGCACACTTACTGCTCTTTTTTTTGGCAAGTGATAAACACTTTTACAGACTGACACATTATGAATCCACTTTTCAGATTTTTTAAAAAGCACATGTCCAAACTGCTTTTTCAGACCAGCACCATTTGTAACCTGGGTGTCTGCCTACACTCCAGCAAGGGCAACCAGCCTTAGTGATGCTGAATGTATTTGCATTACTGACTGAAACCTCAAACCCCACTCGCTTGTGAATACTGTGCATGATTCCACATGGTAAGTAGCTGGCTGTGTGCTAAGAGTCTGCTTCTGCACCAAAAAATGGCTCCCCCTTTCCATCTAATGCAACTGTGAAATCACCAGAGCAATACGCAATAAATCTCTGCCTGTAATTCCTATTTGGACACAGAGTCATGTTTTCACATTAGTCACAAAACGAAATTTCTTTGCCAATTTGAAAGCACACTTACTGCTCTCTTTTTTGGCAAGTAATAAACACTTTTACAGACTGACACATTATGAATCCACTTTTCAGATTTTTTACAAAGCACATGTCCAAACTGCTTTTTCAGACCAGCATAATTTGTAACCTGGGTGTCTGCCTACACTCCAGCAAGGACAACCAGCCTTAGTGATGCTGAATGTATTTGCATTACTGACTGAAACCTCAAACCCCACTCGCTTGTGAATACTGTGCATGATTCCACATGGTAAGCAGCTACCTGTGTGCTAAGAGTCAGCTTCTGCACCAAAAAAAGGCTCCCCCTTTCCATCTAATGCAACTGTGAAATCACCAGAGCAATACGCAATAAATCTCTGCCTGTATTTCCTATTTGCACACAGAGTCATGTTTTCACATTAGTCACAAAACGAAATTTCTTTGCCAATTTGAAAGCACACTTACTGCTCTTTTTTTTGGCAAGTAATAAACACTTTTACAGACTGACACATTATGAATCCACTTTTCAGATTTTTTACAAAGCACATGTCCAAACTGCTTTTTCAGACCAGCATCATTTGTAACCTGCGTGTCTGCCTACACTCCAGCAAGGGCAACCAGCCTTAGTGATGCTGAATGTATTTGCATTACTGACTGAAACCTCAAACCCCACTCGCTTGTGAATACTGTGCATGATTCCACATGGTAAGTAGCTGGCTGTGTGCTAAGAGTCTGCTTCTGCACCAAAAAATGGCTCCCCCTTTCCATCTAATGCAACTGTGAAATCACCAGAGCAATACGCAATAAATCTCTGCCTGTAATTCCTATTTGGACACAGAGTCATGTTTTCACATTAGTCACAAAACGAAATTTCTTTGCCAATTTGAAAGCACACTTACTGCTCTTTTTTTTGGCAAGTAATAAACACTTTTACAGACTGACACATTATAAATCCACTTTTCAGATTTTTTACAAAGCACATGTCCAAACTGCTTTTTCAGACCAGCATCATTTGTAACCTGGGTGTCTGCCTACACTCCAGCAAGGGCAACCAGCCTTAGTGATGCTGAATGTATTTGCATTACTGACTGAAACCTCAAACCCCACTCGCTTGTGAATACTGTGCCTGATTCCACATGGTAAGCAGCTACCTGTATGCTAAGAGTCAGCTTCTGCACCAAAAAAAGGCTCCCCCTTTCCTTCTAATGCAACTGTGAAATCACCAGAGCGATACGCAATAAATCTCTGCCTGTAATTCCTATTTGCACACAGAGTCATGTTTTCACATTAGTCACAAAACGAAATTTCTTTGCCAATTTGAAAGCACACTTACTGCTCTTTTTTTTGGCAAGTAATAAACACTTTTACAGACTGACACATTATGAATCAACTTTTCAGATTTTTTACAAAGCACATGTCCAAACTGCTTTTTCAGACCAGCATCATTTGTAACCTGGGTGTCTGCCTACACTCCAGCAAGGGCAACCAGCCTTAGTGATGCTGAATGTATTTGCATTACTGACTGAAACCTCAAACCCCACTCGCTTGTGAATACTGTGCATGATTCCACATGGTAAGCAGCTACCTGTGTGCTAAGAGTCTGCTTCTGCACCAAAAAATGGCTCCCCCTTTCCATCTAATGCAACTGTGAAATCACCAGAGCAATATGCAATAAATCTCTGCCTGTAATTCCTATTTGCACACAGAGTCATGTTTTCACATTAGTCACAAAACGAAATTTCTTTGCCAATTTGAAAGCACACTTACTGCTCTTTTTTTTGGCATGTAATAAACACTTTTACAGACTGACACATTATGAATCCACTTTTCAGATTTTTTACAAAGCACATGTCCAAACTGCTTTTTCAGACCAGCATAATTTGTAACCTGGGTGTCTGCCTACACTCCAGCAAGGGCAACCAGCCTTAGTGATGCTGAATGTATTTGCATTACTGACTGAAACCTCAAACCCCACTCGCTTGTGAATACTGTGCATGATTCCACATGGTAAGCAGCTACCTGTGTGCTAAGAGTCTGCTTCTGCACCAAAAAATGGCTCCCCCTTTCCATCTAATGCAACTGTGAAATCACCAGAGCAATACGCAATAAATCTCTGCCTGTAATTCCTATTTGCACACAGAGTCATGTTTTCACATTAGTCACAAAACGAAATTTCTTTGCCAATTTGAAAGCACACTTACTGCTCTTTTTTTTGGCAAGTGATAAACACTTTTACAGACTGACACATTATGAATCCACTTTTCAGATTTTTTAAAAAGCACATGTCCAAACTGCTTTTTCAGACCAGCATCATTTGTAACCTGGGTGTCTGCCTACACTCCAGCAAGGGCAACCAGCCTTAGTGATGCTGAATGTATTTGCATTACTGAGTCCAACCTCAAACCCTTAAACTATTCTTTTATTATACCAGTACACCTTAATTTATTGTGAAAACATAGTCCATATTATTTTACATGTTCCTCACATTTAAATTTCTCCCAAAACAGAAAATAATAAACACAACTTCAACAAAAAGAATTGCATTTCTATTATTCATTTCTTAATTTACCATATACATCCCCTCTCAAACTCTAAACTCACCTTTAAAATTAGTTAGTTGTGAAAGAAATGTGGCACTCAAACAGCAGATTATCATAGCCAGGATCTGTGTTCTCTACACCTCTCTCCTCTCAGCAGAACCAGATAATGGCAAACTTTCCCTCTCTTTTTCCACACATATACATGTTAGTTTCAAATCTCAGTGCTTGCCCCTTTTTTTCAAATGTAATCACACATTTCTATTGGTTGAAAACCAACCCTTTTCCAAAAGTACCCTTCCCCCAACTTGACTTCTGCCTAGTACCCTTCCCCCAACTTGACTTCTGCCTGCTACCATAGCAACAGCTCATGGAACACTGCTGTGTGGAGTCAGGTCAGAAGTTCGCCAAACAATGTTTCAATTCCACAGAGCAAGAGTGCTTGACTTTTCAAACCTAACAGCAAATCCATAGTACTGTTCTTTGGTAACACATTTTTCTGTACCAATACAAAACATGCTTCTATTAATTTACACATACAGCCTAGTTTTTATTCTAGAATGGTATGAAACAGCCAATCAGTTCTTTTTTTTGTGAAAAAAATATGTATGCCTCCATTTCCAAACTGTCTTTCTTTTCATATTGCCATTCTACTGAAAGACACCTCCTGAGTGCATCCAGTTCTCCTTTGAAGATGTTCACAGTGTGGATTGTAGGGCACAGCTATGTCTTCTGGAGTGAAAAGTATGCAGAGAAAACAGATATGGTGAGAGACCTTGCTTTGCCAAATGTAGACATTAAATGGATTGGTCAGAGAGGGTTAAAGTGGCACCAATTGATGCCATTGGTGAAATCCTTCATGCACATCCAACACCCTGACCTCATAATAGTGCACTGTGGTGGCAATGACCTAGGCACTTTGACTGGGGTAGGTCTGGAAATGCTTATGAAGGAGACCTTTGCACAACTGTTTTCACTTTTCCCTAAAACTGCCTTTGTGTTTTCTAACATATGCCAAAGGCAAAAATGGAACTGGTCCAATCATTTCTGTCCGCAGATTGACAAAGCAAGAAAGCACGTCAACAAATCTGTTTCTGCTTTCCTCCGTGACTATGGTATGGGTTCCATTTACCACAACAACTTGCGTTATGACATGCAAGACATTTATAGAGGAGATGGTGTACACTTCAATGATGAAGGGAACAGAGTCTTCCTCTTGAACCTTAGACTCTGCATCGGTACTTACTTGTAGGTACCACAAAAAAATCACTTCATAAACACAACGGCTCTTTTTAGAGCCCCCTAATATCTAAACACTTAAATCTGATTTTCATTTCTTTTTTTATTTTATTTTTTACCGTACGCTTACCGTACGCGTACCCCGTGATTTTTTTTAAAATCAATAAATGTTTTCTTTGTACTTTTCTGTCCTTCTTTGACCCCCTTACAAATGTTAGGGGGTCTGTAACTCTCCTCCTTGCCCCCTTTTCTTGTTATCACTCTTTTTTTTCTGAGTGAAACACACGAAATGGCGGCCGCCGCTTCCTGGTTTCGACCGATTCGAATGTTTACTAAGATCTAAGAGCCAATCAGAATCGCGCTCGCGCACGCCACCGTACGCGTACGGTAAGCGTACCGTAAGCGCACCGTAAGCTGGCTCAGATATATATATTGATTTAAAGGCTATTTTCTCAGAATCTATTGAACAGATTTACACCAAACCTACAAAAGGCACTTCCTTGACCTGAGGACTACCTCTCTGCCAAATTTCTAGTAATTCTGTTCAGCCGTTCGGGCTGTAGCCCTGTCTAAAGGTCCTATGGAAAAATGCATGGGAAAAATGCATTTTGGGACCCCCCTTTTATCTCAGCCCCCGCTTGACGAATCCCCCCGAGACTTTCAGGGAAGGAGCGGAGCGTAGCGCCCCACCTATTTTGAAAAATTCGCGAGGATTCGTCGACCGGCGCCAAAGTTATTCAAAATAGAATGTTGCGGATTTCCTATGGAAACGTGGTCCTAACTATAACTACCTACTGGCGACCGCCAGTAGGTAATATATATATATATATATATATATATATACATTTTTTTTTTTTTTTTTTTAACACAATCCTTGTCAGGGAAAACCTAAGCCCGGTCTGGCTTGTGAAAAAAGACTGTTCTGGTGGAAAAGCGTTGCCAATAACATTTGTTTTGCTTACACGGACCCTGGTGTGCGAGTCTTATTCTTGGTGGGGAAGAGCTCACTGGATTTTCGTAAATTTGCAGCCGGATTCCGAAACCCGGAACTCGCATCGACCTCGAGAGGAGAGGAGTTGGTGTTTGTCGGAAGCCATCATACTGTATATATACATATGGATGTTTTTCACGCCGGCCAGTGGCGTGCTAAGAGGCACCATCCTGTAAAGTGGCTGAGAGATTACTGGAGTCTGCTTTTGCAGTTGTTTTTGCCCCGAGGTATCGGATTCTGCTCAGCCCACCTTCACGAGAGAAATATGCAGAGGCTGCTGTGCAATACAGCTCGGGATTATACGAGGAACAGGTCACATTGTTTTCCTGCTCACAGCCAGGCAGACATTCTACTCGACAAGGCTGGGATGTAAACGGGGGCCGAAGGAAGTTGTTTTTATGGACAAAATCTACATTCAGGACACTTTCAGACCGGCCACCCTACGTTTGTCCTGCCCAGCACAATCCGGTCCTGGATAAATTTATCAACACATTCCCTGTGCAACATCGATCCTAGCATGTTGATTTCTGGGAGTTGTAGTATTCACAATACTACTACGGATGGGCAACCACGTTATCAGGAATTTTTGCGCTCCCACCAATGGGAGGGTGCAGGACACTTTAACAGCGTGGGTGGGGCAGCACCCTGAACTAACAGAGGCATCCGAAGAAGGCTTGAATAAGCCGAAATGCATTATGCCAATTTGCTCTTCCAATAAAGGTGCTTCCGAAGCAATTCCCTGTGTGGCCTCTTCCTTTCTACACAGGAGGGTTCGTTGGATGTTTTTCACGCCGGCCAGTGGCGTGCTAAGAGGCACCATCCTGTAAAGTGGCTGAGAGATTACCGGAGTCTGCTTTTGCAGTTGTTTTGGCCCCGAGGTATCGGATTCTGCTCAGCCCACCTTCACAAGAGAAATATGCAGAGGCTGCTGTGCAATACAGCTCGGGATTATACAAGGAACAGGTCACATTGTTTTCCTGCTCACAGCCAGGCAGAAATTCTACTCGACAAGGCTGGGATGTAAACGGGGGCCGAAGGAAGTTGTTTTTATGGACAAAATCTACATTCAGGACAGTTTCAGACCGGCCACCCTACGTTTGTCCTGCCCAGCACAATCCGGTCCTGGATAAATTTATCAACACATTCCCTGTGCAACATCGATCCCAGCATGGTGATTTCTGGGAGTTGTAGTATTCACAATACTACTACGGATGGGCAACCACGTGATCAGGAATTTTTGCGCTCCCACCAATGGGAGGGTGCAGGACACTTTAACAGCGTGGGTGGGGCAGCACCCTGAACTAACAGAGGCATCCAAAGAAGGCTTGAATAAGCCGAAATGCATTATGCCAATTTGCTGTTCCAATAAAGGCGCTTCCGAAGCAATTCCCAGTGTGGCCTCTTCCTTTCTACACAGGAGGGTTTGTTGGATGTTTTTCACGCCGGCCAGTGGCGTGCTAAGAGGCACCATCCTGTAAAGTGGCTGAGAGATTACTGGAGTCTGCTTTTGCAGTTGTTTTGGCCCCGAGGTATCAGATTCTGCTCAGCCCACCTTCACGAGAGAAATATGCAGAGGCTGCTGTGCAATACAGCTCGGGATTATACGAGGAACAGGTCACATTGTTTTCCTGCTCACAGCCAGGCAGAAATTCTACTCGACAAGGCTGGGATGTAAACGGGGGCCGAAGGAAGTTGTTTTTATGGACAAAATCTACATTCAGGACACTTTCAGACCGGCCACCCTACGTTTGTCCTGCCCAGCACAATCCGGTCCTGGATAAATTTATCAACACATTCCCTGTGCAACATCGATCCCAGCATGGTGATTTCTGGGAGTTGTAGTATTCACAATACTACTACGGATGAGCAACCACGTGATCAGGAATTTTTGTGCTCCCACCAATGGGAGGGTGCAGGACACTTTAACAGCGTGGGTGGGGCAGCACCCTGAACTAACAGAGGCATCCGAAGAAGGCTTGAATAAGCCGAAATGCATTATGCCAATTTGCTGTTCCAATAAAGGCGCTTCCGAAGCAATTCCCCGTGTGGCCTCTTCCTTTCTACACAGGAGGGTTCGTTGGATGTTTTTCACGCCGGCCAGTGGCGTGCTAAGAGGCACCATCCTGTAAAGTGGCTGAGAGATTACTGGAGTCTGCTTTTGCAGTTGTTTTGGCCCTGAGGTATCGGATTCTGCTCAGCCCACCTTCACGAGAGAAATATGCAGAGGCTGCTGTGCAATACAGCTCTGGATTATACGAGGAACAGGTCACATTGTTTTCCTGCTCACAGCCAGGCAGAAATTCTACTCGACAAGGCTGGGATGTAAACGGGGGCCGAAGGAAGTTGTTTTTATGGACAAAATCTACATTCAGGACACTTTCAGACCGGCCACCCTACGTTTGTCCTGCCCAGCACAATCCGGTCCTGGATAAATTTATCAACACATTCCCTGTGCAACATCGATCCCAGCATGGTGATTTCTGGGAGTTGTAGTATTCACAATACTACTATACGGATGGGCAACCACGTGATCAGGAATTTTTGTGCTCCCACCGATGGGAGGGTGCAGGACACTTTAACAGCGTGGGTGGGGCAGCACCCTGAACTAACAGAGGCATCCAAAGAAGGCTTGAATAAGCCGAAATTCATTATGCCAATTTGCTGTTCCAATACCAATAAAGGCGCTTCCGAAGCAATTCCCCGTGTGGCCTCTTCCTTTCTACACAGGAGGGTTCGTTATATATATATATATATATATATATATATATATATATATATATATATATATATATATATATATATATTCACAGAAAAAACCATAGGTTTCAGGCACGTTATAGTTAGGAATTAGCATTTAAAAAACCTCAGAAATTCACTGAAAAAACCATAGGTTTCAGGGGTGTTATAGTTAGCTGGACTTTTCACTTGTACAAAACCATTGAAATTCCCCTGTTATAGTTAGTTCAGCTAACTATAACTCGCGCGCCCGCAATGCACTGCTGATGACGTCACATATTACATCACTCATGACATGGTCAGTGACATCACTCATGACATCACTGATGACATCTCAAATGACATCACTGATGACATCACTGATGACATCCTCCAGTGAATGTGTGTTTTTCTGAAAATTAAATATGTTTTATATATGTATATCTCAAGGTCGATGGAAGAATAAATGGGTATATAAGTGTCTAAATGGATGATTTGTTTTTGAAAAATTGATTGTGTAACTGACTGATTAAGTGTATCATAGTCAATACGTGGCTTAGTGAGTAATGTTTAAATATGTAAATATCTGTATCAGTCTCTCACTTTGTGTATAAGTGGCTGCATGGGTTGGTGAGTAGCTACATGGGTGTCTATATAGGTTATTAGTTGGCTTTTTGAGTATCAGTCTGAGTGTCTGCATGGTTCGGTGGGGGGTATTGCGTAGTGCATAGGTGCATGAATGAGTGATTCACTGTTTGTATGTGTTGAAGACAGCATGTGTGCAGGACTGTATGGGTGGATGAGTGTGTGTATGGGTGTGTTAGTGAGTGAATGACTGTCTCAATAGTGTCTTTATGAGTAACTACATATGTTTTGAACTAGTATATGTGATTATTGGTGTATATAAGTGAGTATATGTGAGAGTGAGAGATTGAAAGAGTTCCTGTATGAATAAGTATGTGTTTCTATAAGTGATTGTTTAAAAGACTAAGTATGTGTAAGTTTCTGTAGAAGTAAGTGTGGTGGTGTGTGTATAACTGTATATGCAAGTAAATGTATGTTTGATTCTTTATTAGCATGAGTGACTATGTGTGTGAGTAGCTCTATGGACGAGTTGCATTGTGTAACAGGATGTATAGGTGTATGAGTACATATGATGAGTGAGTACATGTATGAGTGACTGTATAGGACTGTTGGTGAATGAGTGGATGTGTATGTGGATCTTAGAATTACTGAAGAGGTTGTTGTAACTGGTATTGGTATGTCCATTGTTTTGAAAATGTTAGTCTCTATTTTTGAATGTGTGTATCAAAGGTTATATTAGGGTGAGAGGAGGTCTGCCACTCTATCACAAGGATGATGTCATCAGTGATGTCATCAGTGATGTCATTTGAGATGTCATCAGTGATGTCATGAGTGATGTCACTGACCATGTCATGAGTGATGTAATATGTGACGTCATCAGCAGTGCATTGCGGGCGCGCGAGTTATAGTTAGCTGAACTAACTATAACGGGGGAATTTCAATGGTTTTGTACAAGTGAAAAGTCCACCTAACTATAACACCCCTGAAACCTATGGTTTTTTCAGTGAATTTCTGAGGTTTCTTAAATGCTAATTCCTATCTATAACGTGCCTGAAACCTATGGTTTTTTCTGTGAATTTCAAAGGTTTTTTAAATGCTAATTTCTAACTATGCCTACAGAGATAGGACATGTGAAGAAAGAAGAAAAAATGCACAGAAAGAAAAAAAAGAAGTGCAGAAAGAAGCAACAGAAGTCCTCAAAGATGAAGAAAAGTGCAGGAAGAAGGATAACGTGCAGAAAGAACAAAAAGAAGAGCAGAAAGAAGCCTTGTTGCAAAATCATCCTGTACCCTCAACTTTTTCAGACGGATACTGGTGGTAACTGAGTCTGACTAACCAGTCCTAGAGCCAGTGCTATATTAAAAGACACTTAGAATACAGTGAAAACACCTACATACATTAGGGAACATTATGCGTTGGGGTCCCCCTGTGATTAGCATGACCTCCTCTGTAGGCCCCTAGTATATAATCGGGCAGGGGGATTAAAACTACCTCATAAAACAGGCCACAGGGTGTTTTTGCACACGTTAACTCAGACCCCGTCCCCTCCCTTCACCACTGTGTAAACACGCCCTGTGTCCGTTTTTAGTTGGGAGATTAAGTTCATTTGAATCCTGAGGTTCCCTAGGGTCCAACTAGCCCACTAGGTACCTCCAGTAAGTGCCACAGAGCTGCGTTGCAGAGAGGTGTAAAAAGTGGCACGGCCTGGACCACCTCTCTGCAATGCAGCTCAGTGGCGCTTACTGGAAGCACTTAGTGGGCTAGTTAGCCCCCAGGGGCCCTCAGTATTGAAGGGAAATTATATCCCCAATTTAAAACGTGCCATAGTGCGTGTTTGCACACGTCACCTCAGGCCCCGTCTCCTCCCTTCACCACTGTGTAAATGCGCCCTGTGGCTGTTCTAAGTTGAGAGATTAAGTCCCCTTGAATCCTAAGGGTCCCTAGGGTCAAACTAGACCACTAGGTACCTCCAGTAAGCGCCACAGAGCTGCGTTGCAGAGAGGTGTAAAAAGGGGCTTGGCCTCAGAACACCTGTCTGCAGCGCAGCTCCCTGGCGCATACTGGAGATGCCTGTTGGGCTAGTTGGCCCTCAGGGACCCTCAGTATTGAAGAGGAATTAATTCCCCAACTTACAACTCGCCAGGGGGCGCGTTTGCAGAGTGCTGCAAGGAGGGGGCGTGGCCTCCGGCACGATGCCAGTCTTTTATTTATTTAAATTTTTTAAGAAGGGGGGCTGTGTGGTTCCCCTTCTTATTCTAATTTATTGGCCCTGATGACCCCATCCCCCAGGGCCTGTCTCCTAATTATATTTTTTTGACCCCAATCCCCAGGGCCGGCCACTGTTTTTTATTATTTTTAAAAAATATATATTTATAGACACACCTAGGACATGCTGGACAAACCGTACGTACCTATCACCATGACGATTTGCGTGATATTCATTAAAAGGAGACTATGCATACAATGAATCCACGTGGAATGTATTTACACCACTAGTGAAGCTCTGACATGTCTGATGCCCTACCGTGCCTAATCCCGGTAGACACCCTTGTCGTTTATTTATACAAACATGGGTAGCTATTGACGGGCACATTTAATACACATGCACACCAAGCCATTAAAAGGGGATTCGACAAAAATTCGACCAAAACTATGCAAGAAACCCCCCTCACGGTTAATAAAACACACATCCACTGCCGGATATGTAATACTTTTTATTTTACTCTCTGGAAAGGGGACGAACATCACTTGAGAGTCACAGCGCGCTCCTGGCAGAGCCCAATGCTGTGTTACACCCACCATTGCCTGCTGAGTGCCACACACCTCTGTGTTGTATTCCACTATCTAGTGCATATGCTATGACACTCTCTAGCCCATGTGCACTGTAACACCACCCCGTGAATATGTCATGCCACACTTGTCTTCGCACAGGTTATTTTGCCCCATCTAACGTGCCTTCCTCGATGCCTATGTTATAACGCACAGTGCTATGCCATACATATTACAATCTGGGATCCATATCTTTGTCACAGTGCATATGCAACATTACACTCCCCAGCACATATTTTATATTAGAACTTTAGAGACTAGTTAGGTTACACAACACTGCCCTGTGCATATTACACTCCAAGGTGCATATCGCATAGCACGCGCTAGTGCCTGTGCTATCTCGCGCTCTCCAATGAATCTGTCATTGCGCACAATGTATTGCATATTATATTTCACGCCCGGTTCATCTTATATCACACTTTTTGGTGCATAGTTTATACCATACACTATATCTAGTTTTCATTTTCAATCGTGCTCTCAGGACTATGTTCTATATAACACTGTGTTCACCTACCCTTTTCACGGGCATTACATTTTGCGATAGGGGGTGGAGGGTCAGGGGGTGTTTCTGCCAAGTGAGCCCGGAGTTACAGTCACAAACGTCCTCTTCTTCCTGAATAAAAGTGAGATTATGCTGCATACTTGGTCACACGTTTTAAAAACAATAAAGTTCCTAATACCCGCCTTCCATGAACAGTTAGCTTGCTGCCCCATCCCCCTCCTCCCTATCCTCTGTTGTGTGAATCCATGGACTAGCCTCCTCCCTCCTGCCATGCATGGTCTGATGTGCTGCCACTGCCCTCAATTTAGTATGATGTACCAGTCCACTCCTCCTGCCCTCCATTGCCCAATTCTATGCCCCATCATTGACCTCCTGCTTAAACTCTGTGCTTAGCTTGCTGCCCCTATTCTCCTTCCCCCTGCCCTCCGATGTCTATGTGCATGCCCCTGCTCCATCCTTTTTGCCCACCATGTTCCATGGACCTGCCACTCCTATCTACTCTGAGTGTTCTGTTGAACTGCCACTCCCCTCCCACCTGCCTAGCATTGTCAGATGACTGTAACCTGTCCCTGCCACCTCCACCCTGCCTGTCCACATGCCATGCCCCTATCCTCTTCCTCCTGTCCTACATGGTCCATTGTACTGCCACACCCTTCTGCCCTCCCTGGTCTGTTGTGCTGCAACTGCTCCTCCTGCCTGCCCCATGCGGTCTGTTGTGAGGCCCCTTCCCCTGAACTTTCTTGTCTGTGCACAGGTCCTGACCCTCCCTTCTATCCTTCATCGTCCTTTGTGCATGCCCCTGCACCCTCCTTCTTGCCCATCATAGCCATTGTGCTGCCACTAACCCTCCCACTTGCCATGCATGGTCTTCTGTGCTGCCATGGCCCCTCCCACCTTCCCTGTGTGGTCAGTTAGCTGCCCCTGACCCCCTCCCACCTTCCCTCCATGGTCTGTGTGTATGCCATCACAGTCTCACTGTTGCTCTTCATGGTGTGTCTTGCTTCTAGTGCCCATCCTGCCTGACCTCCATGGCTATCTTGCTGCTCCTGCCCTGCCCCCTTGCCCCCTGCCCTCTGTTTACATGTGCAGACCCCTACTCCCTCCCTCCCGGCTTGTCTGTTCCATTGTAATGCCCCTGATCCGTCCCTCCTGCCCTTTATGGTCTGTTATGCTGCAGCTTTCTCTCCTGTCTGTCCATTATGGTCAGCTAGCTACCATTGCCTCTTGCCCCTCTGTTCTCTGTTGTCCATGTGCATGGTCCTGTCCCCTCCCTCTAGCTTTCTATGGATTGTTGTGCTGCACTCCCGTCCCACATGCCCTGTGTGGTGTATTGTGCTGCTGCAAACCCTGATGCCTGCCCTGCAGGGTCAGTTTGGTGCACCTCTCCATGTCCCTCCTGTCCTCTGTTATCCAAGTTCATGTCCCTACCCCATTTCCTTCCATGATCCAATGTACCATACTTGTGAACATTTTGAACTTGGTAAGAGGGAGATTTTGAAAACAAACTGGGGTATTGATTTTCCCCTTTGAGTTACATTGAAAAAGAGGAGATTGTAGACAGGAGACAGATCAAATAAAGCCCATTTGAGCTTAAAAACATTGGATGTTTCCTGGCTGAATCGGGTCTGTTGGCATGGAAAAATGCATGGGGAAAACATGTTTTGGGACCCCCCTTTTTTCTCGGCCCCCGCTTGACGAATCACCCCGAGACTTTCAGGGTAGGAGTGGAGCGCCCCACCTATTTTGTAAATTTTGCGAGGATTCGTCAACCGGCGCCAAAGTTATTCCAAATAGAATGTTGCGGATTTCCTATGGAAACACGGTCCTAACTATAACTATCTACTGGCGACCGCCAGTAGATAATATATATATATATATATTACCTACTGGCGGTCGCCAGTAGGTAGTTATAGTTAGGACCACGTTTCCATAGGAAATCCGCAACATTCTATTTTGAATAACTTTGGCGCCGGTCGACGAATCCTCGCGAATATTTCAAAATAGGTGGGGCGCTACGCTCCGCTCCTTCCCTGAAAGTCTCGGGGGGATTCGTCAAGCGGGGGCTGAGATAAAAGGGGGGTCCCAAAACGCGTTTTTCCCATGCATTTTTCCATAGGACCTTTAGACAGGGCTACAGCCCGAACGGCTGAACAGAATTACTAGAAATTTGGCAGAGAGGTAGTCCTCAGGTCAAGGAAGTGCCTTTTGTAGGTTTGGTGTAAATCTGTTCAGTAGATTCTGAGAAAATAGCCTTTAAATCAATATATATATCTGAGCCAGCTTACGGTGCGCTTACGGTACGCTTACCGTACGCGTACGGTGGCGTGCGCGAGCGCGATTCTGATTGGCTCTTAGATCTTAGTAAACATTCGAATCGGCCGAAACCAGGAAGCGGCGGCCGCCATTTTCTCTCTCGCACTGAGAGTGATGTTTAAAATATTAAGCCCAAAAACATGTAAAGGGGCTGTTTAGACAGCTCCCACACACATAGCAATGTTGAGGGAGTCCCCAAAGATCCCCCAAGGCCAAAAACTGAATTTTTATTTTTTCGCTAATTTCGCCGATTACGCTTACCGTACGCGTACGGTAAAAATTTTTAAAATAAAATAAAATATCCACACTCTCCCCACCCCGTGTGCAATTGGTGCCCGAAGAGCACCAATTGTGCATGGCTTATTAAAGATGAGTTAAACTAAAATATTTTTAAAAAAAATAAAAAAATAAAAAATTATCCACACTCTCTCCACCCCGTGTGCAAATGGTGCCCGAAGGGCACCATTTGTGCATGGCTTATAACATATACGAAAAATTAAAATATTACCTTTCAAAACGAAGTGCATCATATGTCCTCCATGTGCGCACGGTGCGCGAAGCGCATCGTGCGTACATGGCCCATCTAGCGTAACGTGGGCACGCGGTGCGCGTAGCGCACCGCGTGCCCACCGTGCGTGCACGGCACTAACTGCGTAAAGTGGGCGCGCTGTGCGCGAAGCGCACCGCGTGCTCACTGTGCGCGCACGGAACGAACTGCGTTAAGTGGGCGCGCACGCCACGAATGGCGTAAAGTAACTTAGCATTTAAAAAAACGTACAAATTCACTGAAAAAACCATAGGTTTCACACACGTTATAGTTAGGAATTAGCATTTAAAAAACCTTGCAAATTCACTGAAAAAACCATAGGTTTCACACATGTTATAGTTAGCGGAAATTTTACTGATAAAAAACCAATGAAATTCCCCCGTTATAGTTAGTGCAGGCAACTATAACTCACGCGACCGCAATCTTCTGCTGATGACATATGTGTCTTTATGAAAAAAAAATATTTGTTATATATGTATAGCTAAAAATGTATGGAAGAAGACATGGGCAAATAAGTGTCTAAATACAGTATTAGCATCAGCAGAGGATTGCGGTCGCGTGAGTTATAGTTGCCTGCACTAACTATAACGGGGGAATTTCATTGGTTTTTTATCAGTAAAATTTCCGCTAACTATAACATGTGTGAAACCTATGGTTTTTTCAGTGAATATATATATATATATTACCTACTGGCAGTCGCCGTAGGTAGTTATAGTTAGGACCTATTTTCCATAGGAAATCCGCAACATTCTATTTGGAAAAACGTTGGCGCCGATTGACGAATCTTCGCAAATTTTCCAAACTTTTGGCCAGCTCCGGTCCACTCCTATCCTGAAAATTTCACAGTGATTCGTCAAGCGGGGGCTGAGAAAAAAGGGGGGTCCCAAAACACATTTTCCCCATGCATTTTCCCATAGGACCTGTTGACGCAGCTACAGCCCGAACTGCTGAACGGAATTACACCAAATTTGGCAAAGAAGTAATCCTCAGTTCAGACTCGTGCCTTTTGCCTAAATGGTGTAAATCCGTTCAGTAGTTCCTGAGAAAATTAGAGTTAAAAAGATAGATATATCTGGGTGCAGCCTAACCATACATCTCATCGTGAGATCTGATTGGCTGTCAGTACTTCATCCAAGAAGTGTTGGCAGCCATCTTGGCACCAATATACATGATAGCACCTCATTAAAAAGCATTGCAGTTAATAGAAGGTTTTAAGACTTTAGTTACATTATAAATCATTTGTTGATGGTGCCATACTCATTTTAGAAATTGTGGTGTGATCTAAGGTGATTTTACCATGTGAAAAAGCCTTCTGCTGTGATATCATGAATCATGTGTGAGAGAAAACTATTTTCTCATGCTTTTCCCACAGAGGTTTGGAAGATTATCTATAAGCTAAACTGAGAGCATATTTTCTGTAAATTCACATTATCTTTCTCAGTCATGTGAGAATGAAGTCTGACATTCTCAGTAAAACATGTACATCCAACAAGGGCAGAGACTGTTAGTTGATTCCTTTGTGTCCTACTGCAGCTTCCCAGAGTGTTCTGAAGAACAACTAGAGCATTAACAGTCCTACTTATGACAAACATATTGTACACCTGAAGCCATCTTGATTGGACTAAAGTGGTAACTCTTAAAACATTTAATTTAAAAAGGAACAAAATGAGGGGGTTCATTTTTCCATAAAAAGTATGATTAGTGCTGCAGAAAGAAAAATTAGGGCACATTTTGAGTGACTTCTCAAATCCTCTTCTATTTCATTAAAAATTCTGACATGCAGACTGAAACATGCACTTTCAATACCAGCAGCAGACTTCCCTGGTGAGCAGTAGCTTTACTACAGTGATCTAATAAGCAACTAGAGTGCTAACATTCTGAATTTCTGGCAAATGTGTGACACATCTGAATGCCTTCTTGATGGAATCAAAGTAAAAAACTGAAAGTATTTCCTACTGAGGAGACTGTAGTAAATGAGGAAATTAGGAAACTTCATAACAAATAAGTCTCCCAAAATGGCCACCAGAGACAAAAGAGCCCAAATGTAGCACAAATATCACCCAGATGTAGCCCAAGTATAGCCCAATGACAGAATGTCCCAGAGTGTTCTAACGAACAACTAGAGCGCTAACAGTCTTACTTATGACAAAAGTATGGCACACCTGAAGCCATCTTGATTGGAATAAAGTGGTAACACTCAAAACATTTAATTTACAAAGGAACACAATGAGGGGGTTCATTTTGCCATAGAAATTATGATTAGTGCTGCAGAAAGAAAAATTAGGGCACATTTTGACTTCTCAAATCCACTTCTATTTCATAATAAAAATTCTGACATGCAGACGAAAACAAGCACTTTGAATACCAGCAGCAGACTTCCCTGGTGAGCAGTAGCTTTACTACAGTGATTTAATGAGCAACTAGAGTGCTAACATTCAGAATTTATGGCAAATGTGTGACACATCTGAATGTCTTCTTGAGGGAACCAAAGTAAAAAACTGAAAGTATTTCCTACTGAGGAGACTGCAGTAAATGAGGAAGTTAGGAAACTTCATAACAAATAAATCTCCCAAGATGGCCACCAGAGACAAAAGAGCCCAAATGTAGCCCAAATATCACCCAGATGTAGCCCAAGTATAGCCCAATGACAGAATGTCCCAGAGTGTTCTAACGAACAACTAGAGCGCTAACAGTCTTACTTCTAAGAAAAAGTATGGCACACCTCAAGCCATCTTGATTGGAATAAACTGGTAACACTTAAAACATTTAATTTACAAAGGAACAAATTGAGGGGGTTCATTTTGCCATAGAAATTATGATTAGTGCTGCAGAAAGAAAAATCGGGCACATTTTAACTTCTCAAATCCTCTTCTATTTCATTAAAAAATTCTGATATGGAGAGTGAAACATGCACTTTTAATACCAGCAACAGACTTCCCTGGTGAGCAGTAGCTTTACTACAGTGATCTAATGAGCAACTAGAGTGCTAACATTCAGAATTCATGGCAAATGTGTGACATATCTGAATACCTTCTTGATGGAATCAAAGTAAAAAACTGAAAGAATTTCCTACTGAGGAGACTGCAGTAAATGAGGAAATTAGGAAACTTCATAACAAATACATCTCCCAAGATGGCCACCAGAGACAAAAGAGCCCAAATGCAGCACAAATATCACCCAGATGTAGCCCACATGTAGCCCAATGACAGAAGTGTGCAAAACACTTATTGTTTGTGTATTTGCAGTTTTATATAGTGCAGACTTGTCAGGTATTGGAGTGCTTTACATGAGCATTGGTTACATCACAAAAGATCAAATTCATTTTGGTTGTAGACATGGGGAGATTAAGTGATTTGACCAGAATCTCAGAATGTTGAGCTGAAGCAGAAACTCCAACCTGGTTCCCCATTTGCAAAGTCTGCAGCTCTGGAAGTAACACCACATCCTCTCCCCTAAGTGCAACATTTAATCAAGTGGTCAACTGGATAAAAAAACATAAAGATTACAAATAATTTAAAAGTTCTTTGTCGCTATTTTTAGAGCACTAACCATAATTTTGATGCAAATAAGACCCTCTCATATATGTAATTTCTAAAGGAAATGCTCTAGGTATTACAGTTTTGATTACATCAAGATGACGTCAGGCGTTCCACACTTTTGAAATAAATCAAGAATGTTAGCAATCTAGTTGTTCATTGGGATACTGTTGAGAGGCAGAGGCCAGGGGCACGGACTCTGAAAATTGAAGGCAGGTAGGAGAGTGCAGAGGCAACAATTTGACCACACTGGGCAGGCAGGAAGGGTAGTGGCAGCACAACAGACTATGGAGGGCAGTAGAAAGGGGGGCAGGGGCAACAAACCAACAATACAGGACTGGCAAGAGAGGCTGTGGCAATATAATAGACCATTGTGGGCAGAAGGAAGAGGCAGTGGTAGTACAACCATACATGCCAACAGACCCGTTTCAGCCGGGAAACGTCCAATGTTTTTAAGCTCAAATGGGCTTTATTTGATCTGTCTCCTGTCTACAATCTCCTCTTTTTCAATGTAACTCAAAGGGGAAAATCAATACCCCAGTTGTTTTTTCAAAATCTCCCTCTTACCAAGTTCAAAATGTTCGCAAGTATGGTACATTGGATCACGGTAGGCAGGAGGAATTGGGGTAGGGACATGGACTTGGATAACAGAGGACAGGAGGAACATGGAAACATGGAGAGGTGCACCAATCTGACCCTACAGGGCAGGCATCAGGGTTTGCAGCAGCACAATACACCACACAGGGCATGCGGGACGGGAGTGCAGCACAACAATCCATAGAAAGCAATAGGGAGGGGACAGGACCATGCACATGGACAACAGAGAACAGAGGGGAAAGAGGCAATGGTAGCTAGCTGACCATAATGGACAGACAGGAGAGAAAGCTGCAGCATAACAGACCATAAAGGGCAGGAGGGACGGATCAGGGGCATTACAATGGAACAGACAAGCCAGGAGGGAGGGAATAGGGATCTGCACATGGAAACAAAGGGCTGGGGGCAAGGGGGCAGGGCAGGAGCAGCAAGATGACCATGGAGGTCAGGCAGGATGGGCACTAGAAATAAGACACACCATGGAGAGCAACAGTGAGACTATGATGGCATACACACAGACCATGGAGGGAATGTGGGAGGGGGTCAGGGGCAGCTAGCTGACCACACAGGGAAGGTGGGAGGGGCCTTGGCAGCACAGAAGACCATGCATGGCAAGCGGGAGGGTTAGTGGCAGCACAATGGCTATGATGGGCAAGAAGGAGGGTGCAGGGGCATGCACAAAGGACCATGGAGGATAGAATGGATGGTCAGGACATGGGCACAGACAAGAGAGTTCAGGGGAAGGGGCCTCACAACAGACCGCGCGGGGCAGGCAGGAGGAGTAGTTGCAGCACAACAGACCAGGGAGGGCAGAAGGGTGTGGCAGTAAAATGGACCATGGAGGACAGGAGGAAGGGGATAGGGGCATGGCATGTGGACAGGCAGGGTGGAGATGGCAGAGACAGGTTACAGTCATCTGAAAATGCTAGGCAGGTGGGAGGGGAGTGGCAGCTCAACAGAACACTCAGTGTAGAAAGGAGTGGCAGGTCCATGGAACATGGTGGGCAAAAAGGATGGAGCAGGGGCATGCACAAAGACATCGGAGAGCAGGGGGAAGGAGAATAGGGGCAGCAAGCTAAGCACAGAGGCTAAGCAGGAGGTCAATGATGGGCCATAGAATTGGGCAATCGAGGGCAGGAGGAGTGGACTGGTACATCATGCTAAATGGAGGGCAGTGGCAGTACATCAGACCATGCATGGCAGGAGGGAGGAGGCTAGTCCATCGATTCAGACAACAGAGGTTAGGGAGGAGGTGGATGGGGCATCAAGCTAACTGTTTAGAGAAGGTGGGTATTAGGAACTTTATTGTTTTTAAAATGTGTGTCTGTGCGAACTACTTAAAATATGAACAAGTATGCAGCATAATCTCACTTTTATTCAGGAAGAAGAGGACTTTTGTGACTGTGACTCCGGGCTCACTTGACAGAAACACCCCCTGACGTCATCAGCAGTGCATTGCGGGCGCGCAATTTATAGTTAGCTGAACTAACTATAACGGGGGAATTTCAATGGTTTTGTCCGAGTGAAAAGTCCAGCTAACTATAATGCCCCTGAAACCTATGGTTTTTTCAGTGAACTTTTAAGGTTTTTTAAATGCTAATTCCTAACTATAATGTGCCTGAAACCTATGGTTTTTTCAGTAAATGTATTTATATATATATTGCCTATCCGTGCCATAACATCTAGTTTGCTCTTTGGGTTCCATCCAAACTGGTCATTGTCTTAAGGAAACAGAGGATAGTAAAGGTCCCAGCAGGGTCCACTGTAGGACTCATGCCTGCTGCATATGGCTGGTCACGACAATGAATAAAAATGAAGTCCTCTTAACACCTTCCATGCACCACGGATTTCCCACCTACGGTGAAGCCACTACCATCGGGCAATAACCACACTATCAAAATGGATTTAAGCCCTGACCCCTCAGGTCCCAATGCTTTCATCATCAACTACCCACCCAACCTTTAGAAAAACAAAGACAAAAACCACAAGCATAACCTACTAAGGTCTAGGCCCGAAACTTTAACCCTTTCGCTGCTAGGCCTTTCCCCCCTGTGCTAAGCCTTTTTTTGGCTATTTGGGGGTAGTGCGCACTTAGGCCCCTGTAACTTTTTGACCACATTAGGTATTCACGCCAAATTTACGTCCTTTTCTTCCAACATCATGGGGATTGTAAAGGTACCCAGGGTTTGTGGATTCCCCTGGAGGGGAAAAAAGGGCTGCAAATGAAAGTGTCTGGGTTTTTCCCTGCAAATGGTATCAAAAAAGGGGTTGTGGGGCTGAAATCACCATTTCCCCAGCTTTTAGGGAATGGCAGACTTTTGTCAGAAAACAAGCATGTTTTACACAGTTTGGGCATTTTTCTGGGACATAGCCTATTTTTGCTATTTTTTGTGCTTTGAACCTCCTTCCAGTTAATGGGAGAAATGGCTATGAAAGCAATAATGGATCCTGGAAAGCTATACATTTTAGAAAAGTAGACAACATTTTGAATTGAGCAATGGGTCATTTGTGTAGATCCATCAGGGTTTCTTTATAGAAACTAACAGTTAAATATAGGAAAAATTTAAAATTAGTTGAAAAAAACAGCCTTTTGTGTCAACATTTTCACTTGTAACTTCTTCTAATTATGACAGCTCTTTGAAAGAAATACCGTTACATCTGCTGGACCTTTCTAGTTGTGGGGATATATAGGACTTGTAGTTTCACCAAGAACCCGACTAACCCAGAGTCAAAAACTGAGCAGCAATTTGCAATGGCTTTTTATTATGTACCGAGTATATATCAATTATTTTGGGAATATGTATACATGGAAAAATCGGTATGAAAGACACCTGCGTATTTCTGAAATGGGAACAAATTATAGAGTGTAGAAACAGTAGATATTTGCACATTTTCGAAATTGGGAATACTCATACTAGCATGAGAATTATCGGTCATTTTTCAAAATGATTTGTTTTTTACACAATGTCTTTCATTTGGAAGGAAGAAATGCATCGAAATTCAATAGGTAATAACAGTTGCTTTACAAATTTGAATTACCCTAAGTCTCCTGATAAAAATGGTACCTCACTTGTGTGGGTCGGCCTAGTGCCCGCGACAGAAAACAGCGCAAAACGCAACGTGGTCACACCTCAATTTCACAGTGAAAAATGACCCTTTTTTGGCAAAGTGCCTAGCTGTAGTTTTTTAACCATAGCTCTGCTGGCACCTAGGGAAACCTAGCAAACCTATACATTTTTGAAAACTAGACACCCAGAGGAATCCAGGATGGGGTGACTTGACTGCCTCCCACCAGGTTCTGTTACCCAGAATCCCTTGCAAACCTAAACAATTGGCAAAAAAACACATTTTCCCCACATTTCTGTGGTGGAAAGTTCTGGAATCTGCGTGGATCCACAAATTTCCACCCACCCCGCATCCCCCAAAGTCTTCCGAGAAAAATGGTACTTCACTTGTGTGGGTCGGCCTAGTGCCCGCGACAGAAAACAGCGCAAAACGCAACGTGGAAAACACCTCAGTTTCGCAGTGAAAAATGACCCTTTTTTGGCAAAGTGCCAAGCTGTAGTTTTTTAACCATAGCTCTGCCGGCACCTAGGGAAACCTAGCAAACCCACACATTTCTGAAAACTAGACACCCAGGGGATTCTAGGGAGTTGTGGCTTGCGTGGATCACCCAACGTTTCCTTACCCAGAATCCCATGCAAAGCTCAATTTTAGCTGAAAAATGCACTTTTTCACACATTTTAGTGTGTGAAAGGTGTGGCATCCTGCGCTGACACAAATTTCCTACCACCCAGCGTTCCCCCGGGTCTCCCGATAAAAACGGTGCCTCACACGTGTGGAAGTCCCAAGTACCCGCGACAGGCAAGGGCCCAAAACGTAGTGAGGCGACCTCAAAATTGCCTATCACAAAACGATCTGGTTTTGCAAAGGGGGTACCCTGGGTTTTTGGCCCGGCGCTCGGCGGCCCCTAGGGAAACCTACCAAACCCACACATTTCTGAAAACTAGACACCCGGGGAATTCCAGGGAGGTATGGCTTCCGTGGATCCCCCAACGTTTCCTTACCCAGAATCCCCTGCAAAACTCAATTTTAGCAAAAAAAATCACTATTTTCACACATTTTTGTGTGGGAAAGTTGGGGCATCACTGGGCTGACACAAATTTCCTACCACCCAGCATTCCCCCGGGTCTCCCGATAAAAACAGTACCTCACTTGTGTAGGAGGCCCAAGTACCCGCGACAGGCAAGGGCCCAAAACGTATTGAGGCGACATCAAAATTGCCTATCTCAAAACGACCTGGTTTTGCAAGGGGGGTCCCCGGGGTTTTTGGCCCGAGCTCGGCGGCCACCTAGGGAAACCTACCAAACCCACACATTTCTAAAAACTAGTCACCCGGGGGCTTCCAGGGAGGTATGGCTTGCGTGGATCCCCCAACGTTTCCTTACCCAGAAGAATGCCCTTCAAACCTCAAATTTAGCTGAAAAAAACACTTATTTCACACATTTTTGTGTGGGAAAATTGTGGCATCAGCTAGGCAAAAGTCTGAGCCTAGTGGGCTTTCTGCTGCCCTGGGGGGGAATCGGGGGAGGGGGTTCGTCCCGATATGCCTCCAAACGAAGCAGAAAAACTGTGTCTATTTTTTGTGGGGGTGGGGGCATTGGTATGACCATTTTGGGTAGCCCCCACCCCCATGCATAAAAAAAGCCTGCATACTCGCTGGCGCCTAGTGGGCTTTCTGCCCCCCAGGGGGCAGATCAGGGGCCACTGCCACCATCTGCCCTCCCGGAGGGCAGAAACACTGGAATTTCTCTGGGGTGGGGTGGGTGTATTGTCATGCCCATTTTGGGCAGCCCCTACCCCTACACTAATAAAACAAAAAAATCCATGCTTTCTAGTGGGCTTTCTGCGCCTCCCGGGGGGGCCAGATTGGGGGCTTCAGCTCCCATCTGCCTCCCGAGGGGCAGAAAGACTGTCCTTTTTGGGGTGGGGTGGGGGCATTTAAGTGCCGTTTCAGGCAGCCCACAGCCGAAAAACAATTGCGCAAAAAAAATCCCTGGTGGATAGTGGGCTTTCTGCCCCTCTGGGGGAGGGGCAGATTGTGGGCTACCGCCCCCATATGCCCCCCAGGGGGGCAGAAAGGCTGTGATGGTGGCGGGGGTGGGGGCATTGGGGTGCCCATTTTGGGCAGCCCCCACCCTAAAAACAATAGTGCAAATTAAAATCCCTGGCATTTAGTGGGTTTTATGGAAAGGCTATAATGGTGGCAGTGGCGGGGGTGGGGGCATTGGCGTACCCGTTTCGGGCACCCACCACCCTAAATAAAATTGTGTGAAAAAAATCCCTGGCGTCAAGGGGGCTTTCCGCCCACCGAAGGGGCAGATTTGGGGCCAATGCCCCATCTGCCCCCGGGGGGCAGAAAGACTAATAATTACGGGGGTGGAGTGGGGGCAATGGCATGCCTGTTTTGGGTAGCCCCCACCCTTATTTTTGATGTCTAAAAAAACCCTGGTGTCTAGTGGGCTTTTTGCCCCCATGGGGCAGATTAGGGGCCAATGCCCCATCTTCTCCCAGGGGGGGGCAGAAAGGCTGTAATGGTGGCCGGTGGGGTGTGGGCATGGGCATGCTCGTTTTGGGCAGCCCCCACCCTTTTTTTTCCCAAAACTTTTCGCTGGTGTCTAGTGGGATTTCTGTCCCCCCCCCCGAAGGGGCAGATTAGGGGCCAATGCCCCATCTGCCCCCCAAGGGGGGCAGAAACACTTTAATGATTGCGGGAGAGGTGTGGGCATGGGCATGCCCATCTTGGGCAGCCCCCACCCTTATTTTTATTTCCAAAAAATTCCATGCTGTCTAGTGGGATTTTTGCTCCCCCGGGAGGGGCAGATTGGGGGCTACTGCCCCCCAGGGGGGGCAAAAAGACTAAATGATGCCAAAATTATTTGGGGGGAGTAAAGGCCCTTGCCCAAGGGGCCGCTCCCCCCTCCCTGGTGTCTAGTGGGTTGATCCCTGCTTGGGGATCACCCTCCTGTGGCAGGGATTCACTGGGGAGATTCTCCCCTTTCCAACGATACATCTCCCGTCTTTCTACGTAGATAGCCCCCTGAGCACGTAGAAAGGGAAACTGAAATGAGCCTCTTGGCTCATTTCAGTTTCGGTTTCACTGAAATGACGTCAGCGCGACGTGCGTGCCGATCGTCTTTTCAGGGAAACCAGGGAGGTCCTCGGGAGCTGGGGAAGCTCTTCCCCAGCTCCCGAGGCTCTTTCAGCAGGAAAGGCAATCCCTCTGGTGCACGCACCAGAGGGATTTCCATTGCATGTTTCATGACGAGCTGGACTCGTCATGAGCACACGAGCACTGTGTGCCATGATGAGTCCAGATCGTCATGAGCATGCAAGGGGTTAATCTCAGACATCTATTATTGTGCAAACAAAGGTAGTAGAGTTAATGACCTTATTTTCTAAACCAGAAAAAGAGCTTGTTGGCGTAAAGTCCTCTACTCTATGCTCCAAATATCATGCACCAGGAAAACACCCTATGGTCTCAAACTGACTACAGCTCCTTCGCCCTCGCTCAATGCCAATGCCACCATCACCCTCTATAACAATGGCATCATCCTTATTCAAGCGTCTAATGCCAATCTGATTAAGTTAGCCAACATCTTCCCGTCCCTCAAGCACACGGCCTCGGCGAAGTCCATTGACACCCACCCTCATTCTTCCAGCAATCCGGTCATCACCAGTCCCCCCACCTCTCAGCCTAGACCCTCACTCCCTTTGAATTACTCCTCGCTGCCAGATGATCACAGTGGGGCTCAGTCCCTGGCGGAGGTGCCCCAACCTCCTAGTCCCTTGACCCAACAGGTGATAAACATCTTAGGGCTGCTCGGTGCACAACCAACTAGTCTGGTCCTCTCTGTTCCTCGCACGGAGAGCTCACCCAGTTCCCTATTTTCATTGCCCCAGCAATTGAGGGACATCTCGGGTACTCTCGGCATACAGTCAACTAGTCCGACCCCTTCTGCTCCGCCCACGAAGAGATCCCCATGTGACCTTGTATCTTTGCCTTCATCAGTTGAACACTCGTCCCTCATCCCTCCCCCTACGCCACATACCAAGCGGGTGAATAAACAAATGCCCCACTCCGGCCATGATTTGCTATATCCTCGATCTCTGGTAGGACTTGCTCAGGACCCTCATAGATATGGTCTGACCACTGTCGCTAACGTTACATCTCTGGCTCCCGACCATGATTTATCATACCCTCGATCTCCCGCAGGAATTGCTCAGGACCCTCAGAGCTATGCTCAGACCACTGACGCTAACGCTACATCATTGATTCCCAAGGTTCACTATAACCCGCTAGTTCCACACGTTCAACTCCGTCCCCAGGAACAACGATCCACCACCTTAGCGCACGCAGGCTTACACGGAGACTCCTCCTCTCTGTTAACACATTCTATACCCCTTTCAGACTTAGGTGCACGCCTTGATGATATGTATCTCCAGCTGCACCTTCTCACTACCGAACTACATGACCTAAAAGTCCTTTCAAAGGATTTTTTCCCAATGATTAGTTCCATCCTCACCTCTACGAATCTGCCTAGAACCGCCCGAGTCATAGTGATTGCTTGGGCCAGGTGTTAGCCTCCGCTGTCTCGCAAACCATTCCCTTAGCTAACGCGCCCACACGGCCCAGAAGAGCTGAGACCTTGGCGTCCAATGATCTTAATGACCTTCACAACTCCTACTCGACTAGGTCCAATCCCAACTTGACCCCACCGAAGCACATACAAACATTCATCCTAACCTGCACAGAGAACCTCCTCATAATCTTAGAGTTATCAATAAAGACAATCTCACGCGTATGAATGTCACCCAGACTCCTTCAGCCACAAATCCTCCACGTATGAAATGTGTACTACTCAATTGCAGGTCTGCCAGCAAACGTACCTCCGAAATATTCGACTCAATTCAACACAATGATCTTGACATCATCATTCTTACTGAATCCTGGCTAAATCCAGCCTTCACTCCTATTTTAGACCTTCTTGTACCTCCTACTCATGACATAATTAGGCTAGACAGAGTTAGGAAGCATGGAGGGGGCCTAGCCTGCATTCATAGAAACACACTCTTGATTTCCCACATATAGTCCTCTCTGCCCTCTGCCTGTGAATATCTTTGTCTCAACATCGCAAGTAACAACCGGCCGGTTTGCAAACTTCACACCTTTTAACACCCTCCGGGAGACAACCTCCTTTTTATTGCACAAATGGAGATCATCTCAAGTAATGTCGACTCAGCCATCTCCCAAATCTTTCTTGGCGATTTCAATCTCCATTGGTCTAATCCTAATGACCAAGCGGTTACTTGCCTTAAAGACTTTTTGAAGGATCATGAACTTAAGCAGCACTGTGACCAGCCAACACACAATAAAGGTGAAACTTTAGACCTCATTATCTCGAAAGGGCAGTCCATCACACTGGAATCCATTACCCCTTGCGATTGGTCAGACCACCACTGCATTCTCTTCTATATCAACATGGAGGTGAAGTGGAGGAAGGCTCATCCAACGAAATCTAAGATCTGGAAAAGGGATTTCAGATCTATAAACCCAGTTGAATTAGCTGCCCACTGTAAAACTGCCCTCTCCTCCCAAGCCAACTTGAGTGAGGTTCAGTTACTCACCGACGCTTACAACTCGACCATCTCTAACATCTTGGATGACATTGCACCTCTTCAACTAAAAAATACCTCAACAAAAAAATCCAAACCATGGTACAACGACAATCTAAACACAGAACGACGCAACCTCAGGGCAGCTGAACGAGCCTGGAAGTCAAATCCCTCCTTGGAAAACATAAACTTCCTTAGAGATGTCAGGAGTATATATAACAAGCAAATCAAGTGCGCTAAGGCAGATTACTTCAGACAACAACTTGATCAATCTGCTAATTGCCCCAAGAAACTCTTCGAATTGGTCAAACAACAATCAACTTCGGGGACAAATCACTCTGTCTCCAATGTCAGCCAACTGTCTGGTGATGAATTTTCTGCTTTCTTCACTGAGAAATCAAGACTCATCTCCAGTGAACTTGCCTCCAAGAAGGCTCTACTGCTAGCTTCTGGGTCTGCACCACCTCTTGTCATAGATAAGCCCAATCTCACCAGCCTGATCATCAAGAACAAGGCCTCATGGAGCACCTTTACCCCATTCAGTGAAAAAGACATCCACAGGATTCTTCAGAACATCAATCCATCCAACCACTTCAGTGACCCATTGCCCCCGACCATCTTCAACGAGATCAAGAATGCTCTCATCCCCACATGGACAAGGATAGTAAACGCTTCTCTATCCCAAGGCACGATCCCAGACTGTCTAAAAGCAGCGCAGGTATCACCCATACTAAAAAAAACAACCGCAGAGAAATCTGACCTCAATAATTTCCGCCCCATATCTAACATCCTCACTCTAGGTAAACTACTCAAAAAATGTGCACAATCCCAACTTTGTGCTCACATGGAGAATTTCCAACTCCTTCACCAACATCAATCAGGCTTTCGGAAGGGGCACAGCACAGAATCGGCACTCACGCACGTTATTGACGACATATTAAATATACTCGATCAAAATGGCTCCTGCCTCCTGATTCTCCTTGACCTTTCCTCCGCATTCGACATGGTTAATCACGACAACCTCATTTCCACTCTGAAGAACAGGATGGGATTCTCGGGTCTGGTGCTACAATGGTTCTTCTCCTTCCTCCACCACAGAACACAAAGAGTCAAGGCAAACCACTCCCTCTCCCAGCCCTCTCCAGTACTCATGGGTGTCCCCCAAGTGTCCGCCCTCTCTCCTATCCTTTTCAACCTCTTTTTGGAACCTCTAGCTAATTCTCTAAATGACATGAACATTCCCTTCCATATGTACGCTGACGACACACAACTTTACCTGAAAATCTCATCCCTGTATAACATCATTTCACTCAACTCTACCTTAACGTCTACTCAGAATTGGTTAACTGAGAACCACCTCCTGCTCAACACTTCCAAAACTGAATTCCTTCTCATCTCTCCTCCGAACCACTCCTTCAAGCTGGACCTTTTGTTGACTCACCTCACTGCTTTCAACTGCACTCCTCTCATCATAGACTCTGCCAAATCCCTTGGAATCACCTTGGATAAGCACCTGAATATGAAATATCATATTAGCAACGTAGGTAAGGGAGCTAATCACTTGACGAGGACACTCAGAAATATCAAACCCTTCCTTCCACAACATGACTTCAAACAAGCGGTCCAAGCACTGGTCTTGCCGAGTCTAGATTATGGCAGCGCTACGCTTTGTGGCCTTCCCAAGTACACCCTGGCTCCACTGAGGTCAGCACTGAACGTTGCGGCCAGACTAGTTACTGGTACCAAACGAAATGAGCACATCTCCCCAGTCCTAAAGTCTCTTAAATTGTTGCCCTACGAAGTCCGAAACCAGTTAAAGATTATCGTTCTAGCGCACAAAGCCTTGCACGACAACACACCCAGGTACCTAGCACAAAAGCTTGAATTATCATGTGGCGAGAGAGCTTCAAGAAGCGCTAACAACTTCCTCCTGAAACCACGTATCATGAATAAAAAGAGTACTTGTCGTCGAGCCTTTTCAGGTGCTGCACCAAAGATCTGGAACTCTCTTTCACCGGATTTGTGCAGAATATCATCAATAACTGCTTTCAAACTTGAAGCCAAAAGATTCCTAATGAACAAATTCTTACCTTAATTTGGGCGATGTGCATTGGCGCGCAACCATTGATCCTACAACAGTTGTTGATTGACTCTACATCCTTTTTACCATCCTGTGTTTCTGCTCTCTGCCCCTTCGGATGTAAGGCTTGCCCCCCGTAGCAGCCTGTTATTGACCTGTTTATTTCATTACTCGCTGTGTACCACCTGTCTGTGATTATTGTGACTTTAATTGTTTGGTATTCTTATCTGATATCGTTACTGGAGCTGTATTCTCACTCTCTTCTCGTTGTGTATCACTGATATGTGATTTTTTGTGACTACAACTGGTTGGCATTTTTACTTATAGTACTCTCCCTTTCTTCCTTTTGTAAAGCGCTCTGATATCCCTCGGGATCTGGTTCGCGCTTTATAAAATTTTATAAAATAAAATAAAAAATAAAATAAAAAATGTATATATATATATATTCACTGAAAAAACCATAGGTTTCAGGGGTGTTATAGTTAGCTGGACTTTTCACTTGTACAAAACCATTGAAATTCCCCCGTTATAGTTAGTTCAGCTAACTATAACTCGCGCGCCCGCAATGCACTGCTGATGATGTCACATATTACATCACTCATGACATGGTCAGTGACATCACTCATGACATCACTGATGACATCTCAAATGACATCACTGATGACATCACTGATGACATCATCCAGTGAATGTGTGTTTTTCTGAAAATTAAATATGTTTTATATATGTATATCTCAAGGTCGATGGAAGAATAAATGGGTATATAAGTGTCTAAATGGATGATTTGTTTTTGAAAAATTGATTGTGTAACTGACTGATTAAGTGTATCATAGTGAATACATGGCTTAATGAGTAATGTTTAAATATGTAAATATCTGTATCAGTCTCTCACTTTTTGTATAAGTGGCTGCATGGGTTGGTGAGTAGCTACATGGGTGTCTATATAGGTTATTAGTTGGTTTTTTGAGTATCAGTCTGAGTGTCTGCATGGTTCGGTGGGGGGTATTACGTAGTGCATAGGTGCATGAATGAGTGACTCACTGTTTGTATGTGTTGAACACAGCATGTGTGCAGGACTGTATGGGTGGATGAGTGTGTGTATGGGTGTGTTAGTGAGTGAATGACTGTCTCAATAGTGTCTTTATGAGTAACTACATATGTTTTAAACTAGTATATGTGACTATTGGTGTATATATGTGAGTATATGTGAGAGTGAGAGATTGAAAGAGTTCCTGTATGAATAAGTATGTGTTTCTATAAGTGATTGTTTAAAAGACTAAGTATGTGTAAGTTTCCGTAGAAGTAAGTGTGGTGGTGTGTGTATAACTGTATATGCAAGTAAATGTATGTTTGATTCTTTATTAGCATGAGTGACTATGTGTGTGAGTAACTCTATGGATGAGTGGCATTGTGTAACAGGATGTATAGGTGTATGAGTACATATGATGAGTGAGTACATGTATGAGTGACTGTATAGGACTGTTGGTGAATGAGTGGATGTGTATGTGGATCTTAGAATTACTGAAGAGGTTGTTGTAACTGGTATTGGTATGTCCATTGTTTTGAAAATGTTAGTCTCTATTTTTGAATGTGTGTATCAAAGGTTATATTAGGGTGAGAGGAGGTCTGCCACTCTATCACAAGGATGATGTCATCAGTGATGTCATCAGTGATGTCATTTGAGTTACCAGTTTATTCCAATCAAGATGGCTTCAGGTGTGCCATATTTTTGTCATAATGAAGACAGTAAGCGCTCTAGTTGTTTTTAAGAACACTCTGGGACATTCTGTCATTGGGCTATACTTGGGCTACATCTGGGTGATATTTGTGCTGCATTTGGGCTCTTTTGTCTCTGGTGGCCATCTTGGGAGATTTATTTGTTATGAAGTTTCCTAATTTCCTCATGTACTGCAGTCTGCTCAGTAGGAAATGCTTTCAGTTTTTTACTTTGATTCCATCATGAAGGTATTCAGATATGTCACACATTTGCCATAAATTCTGAATGTTAGCACTCTAGTTGCTCATTAGATCACTGTAGTAAAACTACTGTTCACCATGGAAGTCTGCTCCTGGTATTAAAAGTGCATGTTTCAGTCTGCATGTCAGAATATTTTAATGAAATAGAAGAGGATTTGAGAAGTCACTCAAAATGTGCCCTCATTTTCTTTCTTCAGCATTAATCATAATTTCTATGGCAAAATGAACACCCTAATTGTGTTCCTTTTTAAATTAAATGTTTTAAGTGTTACCAGTTTATTCCAATCAAGATAGCTTCAGGTGTGCCATACTTTTGTCATAATGAAGACAGTAAGCGCTCTAGTTGTTTTTAAGAACATTCTGGGACATTCTGTCATTGGGCTATACTTGGGCTACATCTGGGTGATATTTGGGCTACATTTGGGCTCTTTTGTCTCTGGTGGCCATCTTGGGAGACTTATTTGTTATGAAGTTTCCTAATTTCCTCATTTACTGCAGTCTCCTCAGTAGGAAATACTTTCACTTTTTTACTTTGATTCCATCAAGAAGGCATTCAGATGTGTCACACATTTGCCATAAATTCAGAATGTTAGCACTCTTTTTGCTCATTAGATCACTGTAGTAAAGCTACTGCTCACCAGGGAAAGCTGCTGCTGGTATTGAAAGTGCATGTTTCAGTCTGCATGTCAGAATTTTTTAATGAAATAGAAGAGGATTTGAGAAGTCACTCAAAATGTGCCAAAATGTTTCTTTCTGCAGCACTAATCATACTTTTTATGGAAAGATGAACCCCCTCGTTTTGTTCCTTTTTAAATTAAATGTTTTAAGAGTTACCACTTTAATCCAAGCAAGATGGCTTCAGGTGTGCCATACGTTTGTCATAAGTAGGACTGTTAGCGCTCTAGTAGTTCTTTGGAACACTCTGGGAAGCTGCAGTAGAACACAAAGGAATCCACTGACAGTTTCTGCCCTTGTTGGATGTACATGTTTTACTGAGAATGTCAGACTTCATTCTCACATGACTGAGAAAGATAATGTGAATTTACAGAAACTAAGCTCTCAGTTTAGCTTATAGATCACCTTCCAAACCTCTGTGGTAAAAGCATGAGAAAATGTTTTTCTCTCAATCATGATATCCCAGCAGAAGGCTTTTTCACATGGTGAAATCACCTTAGAACATACCACAATTCCTAAAATGAGTATGGTACCATCAACAAATAATTTATAATGTAACTAAAGTCTTAAAACCTTCTATTAACTGCAATGCTTTTTAATGAGGTGCTATCATGTATATTGGTCCCAAGATGGCTGCCAACACTTCTTGGATGAAGTGCTGACAGCCAATCAGATCTCAGGATGAGATGTGTGGTTAGGCTCCGCCCACATATATATATGCTTTTAAATGTTATTTTCTCAGGAAATACTGAACAGATTTACACCAGACCTGCAAAAGGCACTTCCTTGACCTTATGGCTACCTCTCTGCCAAATTTCAAGTAATTCTATTCAGCCGTTCGGGCTGTAGCTGTGTCTAAAGGTCCTATGGAAAAATGCATGGGGAAAACGCGTTTTGGGACCCCCCTTTTTTCTCGGCCCCTGCTTGACGAATCACCCCGAAACTTTCAGGGTAGGAGCTGAACGGAGCGCCCCATTAGTTTTCAAAATTTCACGAGGATTCGTCAACCGGCGCCAAAGTTATTCAAAATAGAATTTTGAGATTTCCTATGGAAACTAGGTTGTAACTATAACTATCTACTGGCGACCGCCAGTAGATAATACAGCAAAGTAATATATATATATAGATATATATACAGTAAAGTGATCTATTCCTGTGTGGAGTAGTGTTCTCTTTCAGCTGGTGCTTAAATTAATTGAAGGCAGACCTTCCAAAACCACTATGTAGTCCAAAAGAATAGCACAATATATAACCTACGTGATTTGACCTTCACATTGTTAATCACAATGTAAAGATAGATAGACAGACAGACAGATAGACAGATAGACAGATAGATAGATAGATAGATAGATAGATAGATAGATAGATAGATAGATAGATAGATAGATAGATAGATAGATAGATAGATAGATAGATAGATAGATAGATAGATAGATAGATTTGCAGCATGTCTAAGGTATAGGCAAGTCTTAGCGCTGGTTGCACGCTAGCATAGGCATCAAAAGAAGTCTTGGCAACATGTTCAAACCAGCCGCGCTCCCTTCCTCCCCTCACTCTAACGCTCTCACTCTCCGTCCATTTTCAGTCTGGTCTCCCTCTCTTCTTCCTGTTTGATCTCTCTCTCTTACCTGAAGCTTCTACTGTGCCCACTGTAATTAACCTGGGGAGCCGGAGAAAGTGTTAGGGCACGAGCAGCGGTCCCGCCCTTTAAAAGTGAGTAGATTAAAGGGTAATTTATTTAATCTAGCTCTATTGGCATCTGAAGATAGGTCTCGTATGGTCCCCTTTTCGACAAGTACTTAACAAACTGAAATGTGATTAATTTGAGCAGTCCTACAGCTAGCCTATTCAGCATCCCTACAAATGTACTCGAATGACTGAACTCTGGTTTAGACCTATAGTTTTTTAAATCAAAAAACACTTTTGCTATTGACAACACGCCTCTTTACCATCCATAAGTCCTTAAGGGACCCAAAGGAAGAATAAGAAATTGGCAGCAGCCACCTGACCAAGGAGGTATTTATACTAGGTAATTTATCTTTCACACGGACATGTCACAGGCAATTGTCTTTCTAAAAAGTCAGAATGGAACAGCCACGTCTGTGTTTTGTTTGTCATGTTTGCCAGTAGCTTGTGCGATGGAAGATTCCAGCCACCCATGTCATGGGTAAATGGGGTTAATCAACAGTTGGTAGTTTTGTTGGAAATTTCAGGGCAGTTTCCACTAGTGTATCTCAGGAGTGTAAGAACAGGTCTGATGTTATGGGCAAAATATTAAAGTTTCAAATCAGACACTTCATTTCATTTCAACTTTATGTTCGCAACAACCAAGCACACCTCGGATTTGTTTCAAACCGTGTCGTATTTATTTTTTTGAAATATCTTTAAAAAAAGTTGCAAAAGTTTGTAGTGTTACCCCTCTGAACTCCATTTAGTTGGTCGGAGAGAGAAATGTAGGACGTGTTTCTTTATCTGAGAGGCAGAACACAAATATTATATTGGCAGAGAAGATTTAGACTGATAAACTCTATGAGAGTGTTTACAATCCGCAGAGCACAGCAAGCTGCAGAACAGGACTTCTGTAATTTTGATGCCAACGTATTCTCATATTAATAAAGCAATTTCCAATTATGTGACACTTTATTCCACAAGCCTTGTGCAATAACACTTGGAATGAGAAAGCCTGTAAAAGGCTCCCATTCTGATCGAATGCAGTTCTTGAAACCCAACTTTCAATAGCAGGGCTGGTGACATTTTAAACCAATGCAGAGTTCTAGAGACCTTTTGCTCATGACCTATAAGGATGCTTGTTTCCGGTCCAGGGAAGACCTGGCTTGGCAGTTTGGCTGGACTGTTTCCATGAGGCACAGGGTCAAGACTGATTTGCATATAGCTGGGCTTGAACTGCTGTGGCTAAGTGAGCTAAAGAACCATGATGGATTCAACCCAGATCTGTGACTGGGGGTGAATATTTGAAAAGTTTCAGCACTCCGTCCATCATCGCCTTGTGTTCACGATCTATTAGTTTGCCACATCAATGTATAATTTTGCCTCACTTATTTTCCCACATGTTATACATGAATCAGGTCCTACATTGCATTTGTGATTTTGATCTCAGTTTGCAAGTTGTGAGATTGACGCGCCCCTGATGTTTCCACTTTCAAGCAGCCCCAACTTAAAATGCAATGCATGGTGCTGGTGCCCTGATGTCACATCCGTCATGTCTGTTCTGAGTTTTAAATGTATTATCATAGTGATCTCACGGGTTTCACCCTACTTTTCAACTGAGACATTACGGGTCTGATTGTGAGTTTGGAGATGGGTACTCAGTCACAAACCCGATGGCTAGCCTTTCCGCCTTATTACAAGTGCCATAGGATATAATATACTTTTGAGAAGGCAGAAGGTGAATCCCTCACATTTGAGATGAAGAAAGCTGTCTGCCATCTGTAAATCAGGCCCTTGGTTTTAGAAGCAATTAGCTGTAGTCGCTTCGCGCCTTTGCTGCTATTCATCTATACTTTTAGAATTCATGCCAGCAGGGCCTGAGAGTCAATTACAGCCAGATGGTCAGCTCCATACACAGACAAGTATAAATATATACACCAAATTATACATTCCTATTTGTTAAGACTAGCTCTGAGCTTGTAAACACTTTTGACAACGCCAACAGAGGAAGTCCACCATTCCCTCCCACACCCTTTTCGTCTCCCCCTTCTTCTCTTATCGTCTTACCTTCTTAATATTGTACATACGAATCAAAACACCTTTCCCTCTGTCGGTGAGGATGGTCATCTTTTCTGCCAATTTATGCTGGTAGGACGACATCAGAGACATTCTCGACTGTTTGAAGGACTGCTGTGCCATGAATTCACCTCCAAGGCAAACTGAAGGACTCTTGCTGACGGCGAAGTCTTTCACTTTGCAGAAACGAGGACTTCCGCCCCAGAAGTAGAATAGGCAGCCTCCCCCCGTCACAGTCGGTGGCAGTACACTGCCGATGGCGTGGATTGGTAAATCGCACCCCTGCTGCACACTGATGTCATCACCTTCGGACTTACCAATTGGTTGCCGAAGAGAACGCTAGACCACAAGACTATCTTCAACTTGCTGCTTCCTTAATAAAAAAAAGCTTTGCTTAAATTCTCTGCTTGTAACCATGAAAGAGGAAGGAGGCGTCAAACGAACTTCCTTTTTTGTTGTTGTTTCTGGTTTGTAACTATTTTTGCGACGTCAGTAAGGCCTTTCCAGCAAGGCAAAATGTGCACCCCTTTGGATGTTTAAACCACATCTCTTCCACCCAACCCTTTATACAAATATCACATTGAGTAGAGTCAAACTCAACAAAACAAAAACGGTATATATCGCTATGAAGAAAACATACGGTGGTGTTTTAGGTCAGAAGCATATGGTGGTAAACATTTCTCTAATACACTCTGCTTTAGTCAGACATGATACGTCCTACTGGAGTTATAAAGACACCATTCTGAGCAACTGGTCAAGTGGGCCAGTGTTTTTTTAATGAAGGTGTGCACTGCGCTCACCTCCTTGACTTTATTTTCATCCTTTTACACTTTGACCTGCATACAAATCAGATAACTATCAGCGCTAGTGGCAAAATAAACTTGTTATTATGCATTCGTTTTGAACCTTGATATTTTAAAACTAGGAAGACACAGTCGCTCTAAAACTAATGATTCTGTTTTAACTCCTCCTTCATAGCTAAACTCAGCCTCAAATGTGGAATAGACTTGCCGAAGATGAAGGGGATGCGAGTTATTCTTGCATTTATAAAATTGTACATTAGCAACATTGTGCAGAATCATGTTGTACGCTCAAAGTTACATGTGTAAGCTTATTTGAAGATATTGCCTATGAAACAAGTCTTCTATTATTTATTTAAGTGCCTTTCCTGGCTTATGCTAACTTGGCCTTAGTAAGGCATCAACACCATCTTGTTCAAAATGGATGTTTCCCCCTGCACATTCACTATTTATTATTTCTACAGCACACAGTAACACAGTCATGTTTCTTTACTTCCATTGACGCTGTTCTCGAAGACTCACTAGCATTGGCTTAGTAATATTGCACCTCCTTAAAGTCCATCTGGCTAGCTCTCTTTACTGTATTCATTCACAAAAGTTCACTGTTGTTTTGTAACTAGTTTGTCTGGCCATTTTCTGGATGACATTAATATAGAGGGTTGAGCAATATTCATATAGTGAGATAATGCTTAGATGGTAAGGCAATATGACGTTTTGCTTACACCAAAATTATGTAGCACTTTCAATCTTAGTCTATGAGAAGATTTTTTGTAGAAACCCTAAAATTTGGGGGTGAGAGATAATGACTTTCCAGTGGTTTATGGATGCTGGCCAATTTTTAATGATTTTGCTGCTCTTTTAGGACTTAAACTTATTTTTGACTTTTCCTATTTTTCTGTATTTCCATATTGATAAAAGCCTTCATGGCAATGACTTTATGCATCTGCTTTTGAATTTTGTAATATATCTTCCTACATTTGCTATTTCTGCCATAGAACTCACTTATTAAGACTGTCTTTGCTTTATTGGCTGTATTTTGATGTGGTGTATGGTGCCTTATCTTGGGGACATATTGTGTCATGAATTTGAGGTTTAACACTGCCTTTGATTCATCCACCTGTGTGCTTGTTGTTGAGGTGACATTTTCATGGTTTACTATTTTAGGGGCTCTCTGTGCCACCCACAAAGTTTTAGTAGCGGAGTATGAATGTAACATAAGAGCACCTTCTATCTGCTTTAGGTATTTATTTTTGTCCTGCCCTTTTTGCTTTTGTTGTTGTTGAAAATCCACCTACCTACTTTGATTTTTACCTGTGGATTTTCAAAGTGGATTATTTATTTCCTGAGCAAGGAGCGTTGTAAGTAAAAAGGACAGAATGATTCCAGCAATTGAGAGTGTTCTGACGTGTTAACAATCTATTGTGATTTGTGTCGAGTAATGGATTGTTAAGCTGCATGTGATTCTTTTTTTGGTTATGTGATATTGGTTCTGGGTTCAATTGGTGGCATACTCACCGTGACTTTGATGTATTTGTCTTATTTGTGATTTGTGTCAAAGACATTTTGATTTATTGGTTGGTTTGGTTTTGTTTGGTTTGGATTAGTTGAAATCCAAGATCTTGAGTTATTATTGTTTAACATGTCTGCAGAAAAGGTTATGTGTTTTACTAGGTGCCACATTCACACAGATTGGGATTTATTTTTAACAAACTTTTGTTTTCAGGGTTTGTGTGTCTAATTTGATATAGTGTTATTTATTCCTCTGTGCATGGGACTAAACTACACTATCTAGAGGTTGATTGTAGCTGGATGAGACTATGCTTTGGTATGAATTGAGTTTGGCAAGTGCAGCAGAGGTGCTGGTCTTTCTTCTATCAATTGTGAGATTTCCTTTTTTTTAACATGCTGATTTCCTACTATTTAGGTTGATCAGGCATAATTTATTTTGTTTGTTTGTGTGTGTTCAGTGACGAAAAGGCTGTGTATTGTGTTCCCATTCACGTAAAAAGCTGCACTGCGATTGGTTAACTGACACGAGTAGTCTCACTTAGATAGGTGAGACATCCCCACAGGGTTGTGCTATCATTGATTGGTTGCCGTCAAAGTCATACTGTGATTGGTTTACCCTTGGCATAGCCACACTGGAATTCGTTGTTATGGGTACATTTAGACACGAGGGGGCGTGGCCGAGCAAGCCACGATGGCGGAGGCAGTCTGCTAGGGCTCCGCGACCGGGCAGCCCGTAAGCCAACACACAGCGTCGCCCTGGCGAGGTAAACACAGATACTGGCACCGGAACAGAGGCGGATGACGGAGGGCCGCCCGGGCCGCCCGCCGCTCCCGAAGGAGAAGCTCCGACGGCGCCAAACACCTCCGAGATACCAGAGGCCGCCGAGGCAATATGGCGACGACGGCCAGATAGTGCCTAACGGAGCGGAAGAACTCAGCCGACAGCGCCGGCCGCCCCCGGAGGCGATCGCGGGGGGCGCGGACGCGGGGTCGGACGCCCCCCCCCTGGCCGTGGGCGCCCGAGATCGACGGCTCCTTCAGGTGCCCCCGGAGGAAGAGCGTGGGGTGAGTGGCAGTGTCGCCCTCCCGGCCGGACAGCTCACAGGCCGGCACGCTGCGTCGCCCTGGCAGGGTGCTTGCGGATCACAGCACCGGAACAGCGGCGGTCGACGGGGAACTGCCTGGGGCACTCACTACTCCCGGGAAAAGTGCTTCGTCGGCGCCAGTCACCCCCG
This sequence comes from Triturus cristatus, assembly GCF_964204655.1. Taxonomy (NCBI): domain Eukaryota; kingdom Metazoa; phylum Chordata; class Amphibia; order Caudata; family Salamandridae; genus Triturus; species Triturus cristatus. Next base: position 1,268,602,967 of record NC_140585.1, on the reverse strand, counting down.
AGACTACAGAGACCATAGCGGTAAGATGGTGGCGGCCAGCAGATAATGCTCGGCGGAGCGTGAGAACTGGGCAGATAGCACCGGCCATCCCTGGAGACGACCGCGGAGGGCGCGGACACGGGAAAGGGACGCCCCCCCGGCCCGGGGGGGTGGCAGATGTCCCCTCAGACCAACCATGATCGTGCATCGGACCAGCGGCGCCCCCAGGCGACCCCGGAGGTGGTGCAAGGGGTGAGTGGAGGTATCGGCCCCCCGGGGCTGCGACGGGCAAAGGGGGCCGCATGGCATCGGGCCACGGGAGGACTGTGGAGGGGCCCGGACACTGCGGGGACCCCCGCCTGACCCTAACATGGCCGCCGCACAGCACCAGCGGAGCCGCGTCTGAGGCCATAGTAGAGCACAGTGAGGGGCACAAAACCAGTACGGCGTCGACTCCTACCGGACGACGTCCTCATCGGGTCGCCCCCCCCGGGGGCCGGTGAAACAAAGACCCACAGACAGAGCCCACGGTAGCGCCGGAAAAGACAGGCCACGACGGTGCCTGCACGAGGACGCGGTGGGCAGGAGCCGCATAACACTCGGAGTCTGGGGACATCACGCCTGACCACTTGGAGGTGCATTCTACAGTCGGGATTGCCCCCCCAACCCCCTGCGCTTTGGCCCAGCGATGCCCGGGGACCGGTAACGGGGGGCTACGGAGGAGGGGACGACAGCAGGTAGAGATCGGCTGCGCAGTGGGACCCCGCGACCCGTGGGCAGGCACCCGCTTCCCAATTGTATAACTCCCACAGGGGGAGTCGCCGACGGGACGACTGGCGACCCGGCGAGGCGGCCCCGGCCGGGGCAGAGGAGGGGATATACGAACGCATTGTTTCCCGTACGCGAAACGAAAGCCCAGCAGACCGCCGGAGACGGTGGTGGCCCCCGGGGAGGACTCGCGCCCACACCTCGCTACACCCTCGCAGCGAGAGATCGCTAGGTGCCGATTGGACATGGGGAAAACACAGCAGACCACGATACCGGAGACGGCGCCGGAGCGCCAACCACAAGCCAGTGTGATAAAGATGCCCAAGGCTACGCAATCGGATCCAGTCATCACAGCCAAGCTTGACCAGGTGCTAGCGGTCATCGAGCTATCCCGGATTTCTATGGAGGAGCGCCTCGGGTCCAGCACCACAGACATCAGCCTGCTACAAGATGACCATCGGAAGCTGGCGGACCGGGTGAAGGATGGGGAGACCTCGATCTCGGAGCTCATACCACTGGTGACGGCCCACAAGACTATGATGCGGACACTGCAGGATCGCCAGGCCACCATGGAGGAACGCCTCGATGATTTAGAGGGACGCTCCCGCAGATGCAACATTCGGTTGATAGGTCTTCCTGAAGGAATTGAAGGGGCGACACCACGGGACTATATGGAGACTTGGGGCAAATCCTTCACCCCTCAAACGGAACGAACGGCCTTCTTCACCATAGAGAGAGCTCACTGGGTGCCATCGGGCAGACCGCGCCCCGGGGCCTCGCCTCCGCCGATGCTCGCCAAGTTCCTCCACTTTCAGGACAGAGACGCGGCCATCCGAGCAGCCCGAGTCAAGGGACCTCTACAAGTGGAAAACTGCCATGTTATGGTGTTCCCCGACTATGCCAGGGCAGTCCAACAACAGCGCTCATCATTCCTGGAGGTGAAACGCCGGCTGTGGGTCAATAACATACCATATTTACTGCTGTTCCCGGCCCGTCTCAAAGTCATCCACGAAGGCACCATTCATTTCTTCACGGCTGCTGGGGAGGCCGCCGACTGGGCGGATCACCACTGCCAGATGGCACCGCGGGAGGCCCCGGCCAGCCTTCACCCTCGGACCGGGTTACGCCCGGCAGGCGCAAGATACGAAGAGCACGGTCCCAGCGGTGGCACGGCGGCCGAGATCTCCGCGGTCAACGTACAGAGCATTCTCCAAGCCCGGACCAGATCCTCCGGGAACGAAGCAGGACCGTGCAGGCGGTGGCGGCATTGGGGCCGGACGCTACCGGTGAGGTACTGGATGGAGCACCTCATATCTTCACCTCGGAGGAGGAGGAGGGGGGGGACCCTCCCCCACGCGCGATCCCCCGCGGCCTCCATCCTAACAGTCCCAGACACTATGCTACAGTCGGACACGGGCTGAAGAAACACCCACACCGAAGAGTCATGGACCCACAGGTATCCGCACGACTTGCACTCTGTATACACACGAACTGACAGGTTCACACGGCTCCAGCACCTCTATACCTGGGTTAGCCACCCAACCAGGCGACGAATAACACTCCTACGAATGCCCGGCGCGCTCCAGCCCCGGCGACGCCCGTTACCCTCATTGTTTTTGTTCCGAAGGTTCCGATCCCTAGATTGGGAAAAGACTGTTTGGACACATTAGCTCTGCTGATGGGTCCCACGTATTGGGAAGGTTTCCCGAATTTGGTATTAGGTACTTATTGGTTTACCCCTCCCCGTAACAGTTACAACCCTAAGGAAACCACGTACGAGGCACACGCTCGACACCACGACGCCAGTGCCACCCCACACCACCCTCTCAGCTGGGGCAAGGACACTCGGGGACCGTTGCGCTCCCCACGAACGCCACCACTAGGCCGCTATGCACCCGCTAGAACCCCATCCAATGCCCAACACGGAACTTAGCATCCTCACACTTAACACCAGGGGCCTACATACACCGCGCAAACGCTATGCCATTTACTCATACATCAAACGGCAACGAGCGCACATAGCGTTTCTCCAAGAGACTCACCTCACGGCCACAGAAGCGGGTAAATTGCAGGCAAAATGGAGGGGAACCCTATGTGCTACCACGTTTTCTGCTTACGCGCGGGGGGGCGCTCATCTGGTTATGCCTGGGTACCCCATTTCAGGAAATTCGTAGGGTGGTAGACAAAGACGGGAGATATGTACTGCTACATGGGGTGTTGGATGGGCAGGCGATACTATTGGGCAGCATCTATGCGCCGAACACCGAGCAAGAGCGATACTGGGAGGCTTTGACGGGGGTATTGGCACAGTTCCCATCCATTCCCTGGATCCTAGGGGGTGACTATAACGGTGTACTAGATCTTGCCCTTGATAGGTCCCACCTGCCTCCACGCCATTCCCCAGCTTCAAAACTCTCAGAGCAACTCCGCGGGTGGGTGGCGCACTGGGGGTTGGTGGACGCATGGAGAGCGCACCACCCTCACACCAGGCTGTACTCCTTCCATTCCATCCCCCATAATTTACGGGTCCGATTGGACTGGTTTTTATGCTCCCCGATGCTCATCCCAAAAATATATGAGACAGATTATCTAGGAAGAGTAGTGTCCGACCACGATGCGCATGTCATACGGATACACTGGCGGCCGCCGCTTCCTCCGGTTCCCACATGGCGTCTCCCACGGGATTCGGATTATGTGTAAGATAGCGCACACCGAATTTCAAAAGAATGAAAAACAATATAGTTACTTGGAAGTAAATGAAGCGTGCAACTCAGACACGAGGTAGCCCACCTCGTAACTTCAACATAACAACTGCTGGTGTGCATATTCCAGCTTTCATCCTCCGTCACTCATTCGGAATTTACCTTATTCCCAACTAATTCGAACAAAAAGAATTGTTTCTGAGAGTCAACACCTTGAACCATTGCTCCAAAATCAAGTCATCAAATTCAGGGATCGTGGGTATCCTGAATCAGTTCTTGAGTCCGCTATGTCTAGAACTCACACGAAGTCACGCACTGAACTCCTTATTCCTCCAGTCAAAAATCTTTCAAACAAACATGTCTTTGTATCCACATTTTCTACCAGCTCACGCCGCATTAGACAGATCATTAGAAACAGATGGGACATCCTCAAACACGAATCAGATTTCAATGGATTATTTTCTTCTGATCCCATCTTTGCATATACTCGCAGTAGAAACATCAAAGATTTATTGTCAGCCACACCTACGACCGAAGTTGTTGAGTACAAAGGCATGCAGAAATGTCATAACTGTGTCAATTGCCACAATGTCATCACTGGCAATGTCATTCACCACCCACGGTCAGGCAAAACCATTCAACTTAGATACACTGGTACATGTGACACTACCAATGTCATCTATACTATCAAATGTCCTTGCGGACTCATGTATGTGGGGAAAACTTCCCGCAAAGTGAAAGTGAGGATTTCAGAACACAAAAGTTCTATTCGGACCAGCAGTCTCAAATCTCCTCTCACATCACATTGGTTAGAACACCGCCATACCATCGCACAGCTAAGATTCACTATACTTGAGATGATGCCCCGCAATACTCAACTTAATACAGAGAGGCTTCTATCTCAGAGAGAAGTCTGGTGGACCAAGTTTTTGCAAACTCTGTTACCATTTGGGCTCAATGACAAACTTGAAATGCAATGTTTTTTATAATAACAGGTCAATAATTGTCATCTGATTTTCAGAGTGTTTGTTCATTCCAGCTTTGTTTTTCCATCTAGCACATGATCTTTCAGTCATGTTTTTCCTCTTGTTTTTCTGTTTAGATTGTACGTTTTTTCAGCTTGAGCAATAATCATTTCTTTTTATTCTGTGATTTTCAATTTAATCTTATTCATTTTTCCCTGAGTTTGTCTGTTCTATTTACCAGCAAACTTCAACTGTTTTCTGTCATCGGGGCACCATTAATTAGCAGACTCTGCATGTCCTAGTTTTTTTATGTACGCTAGCTTTCCAGATCTACTTGTTCGCTTTTAATTTCATTGGATCCTTTTCTCATCACATCACTCACTTTTGTTTTACATTTTTCCTCTTTTCACACTTATGACCTACTTGCGTCATTTTTTTATCTTCGTGTCCAGTATGTCTTGTTTACTTTTATCTGTGCTCGGTTCGTTTCCGCAACACCATCCTGTGCAGTCATTTCTAGAGGCTTCAACAGTCCTATTTTCATGATTTCTCTCGTTCACCCATCACGTGACTACACACGTACATTTAATTTCCTGTCACAGCGCGTCCCGGACGTACACTCTTATAGATGTTTACAGGAGCCGCGACCGTTTGTTCCTCGCTCTCATCTGCCCAGCACACCCGGTAAGCATATTACACAGCGCCCTGCACGTTAGTTTTCACCGCATTTCTATTGTTTTTTCAATGATTCCCCTTCTTTGGTTGCAGAGTTGGGGATCGTTCCTTTCCACGATCTACCTTCATATACCATTGAACTCATTCCCATCTCCCCGAACACTCGTGCCACAGCATTTTTTCACTCCAGCGGTTTGTTCACTTCAAAACCCGTTTCAGTAAGTTTCTTTCTATCGTTATCCTTGGATCCACTGTCATTTTCATTTCATTTTTACATTCACAGCTCTTCTCTGTTTTTCCTGCACTAGGCATTCAGCCCCAGGTCAGCCTCCTCAACCACTCCTGTGCATTCCGTTTATGAAACAGTCGTTTCACTTCATTTGGCAAGAACCTTCCAGGTCTTTATCAGTTTATCAGCGTCATCTCTCACTTGTCATATCGTTTCTTCTCTTTCATGCACTCTGTGGTTTGCTTTAATGATCAGGTGCACGACCTTCACAACCACTTCTGTTTCTTTTCACTTTCTCGGCGTGGTTTTTAAAGCACAAGCAGCACGACATGGGGTGTATCTCTTTTATTGCTCCAGCTTGAAACAGACTAGCAGTTTTCCGCTTTGGCCACAGCTTTGTTGCACCCTGAATTGTACAGTTATCCACTCATGTTATATTCAGTCATGTCTCCAAGCAAAAGGTTTGAAATCCATTCTTTTTTTTTCTTTTTTTTCACAGCTGCCCCTGAAGAAGGGATGCAATACATCCCGAAATGCATTGGGCCTCTTGCAAGAACTGACGACTAAGTTTTCTGCCTCAGTGCAGTTATTTTGATTGTATTTATGTGGATTTCTTTTTGAGCTACTTTTCAATCAATACCTTGTATATTTTTATGTCTTTCATGCGATTGAATAACAAATACAGCTCTACAACAAACTTTTGTGACTCAACGGATTGTTCAACTGGCATTTTATTCAGATTGCTCATTGCTTTGCTGTAGTTTTGTTTCTTTATCAGTTAACATGATGTAACCTTGTCATATACACTTCCAGCAGTCTCCCACGGGATTGCCTTACGGATCCGGCTTTTAAACATGACCATGCACGCACAATTCACGACTACTTTACCAATAACACCGACACGGCTTCGACCCGGCTGGCAGAGTGGGATGCATTTAAGGTGGTGGTGCGAGGCGCGTGCATCACACAAATAACAGGGGTAAAGCACACATTGGAGCGATTGCTCACGGCCACAGAGCGACACCTGGCAACACTCACACAGCGCGAGGATGGGGGGGCGGCGTCGGCACGACAGGTGGCTGCGGCACGGTCCCGGCACGCCGGGGCGCTAAACACCCTGCGAAAGTATAACTTCAGAGCTTACGCAGCCAGAGTACACCGGGATAGAGACAAAGCGGGACCGCTCCTGGCCTAGCTAGTGAAGCAGGATACGGGCCCACACCCCATCACGGAGATTACTAACCCCTTGGGGGACGTAGTGAGGACCCAGGCAGATATCCTCCAGGTTTTTTATCATTACTATAGTACCGTCTACCGGGCCCCACAATCGACCGACTCGGACGCCATTCCCCGTTTTTTAGACCCCTTACAGGTTCCATGCATCCCCAGAGCTGACAACGCCAACCTGGAGGCGAAGATATCGGCATCTGATGTCTCACAGGCTCTCCGGGCCATGGCCCGTGGTAAAGCGCCGGGGCTGGACGGTCTACCCCTGGAGTATTTTAGTGCCTTCTCATCCCTCCTGACCCCGCGCCTTGTCGCGATGTACACAACGGCGATTGAGAAAGGGGAACTACCTAGCTCTCTCCGCGAGTCACTCATTGTGTCCTTCGTGAAGCCGCACAGGGACCCGCGATTGCCATCATCCTATCGTCCAATTACGCTCCTCTCGGCCGACTGCAAAATATTGGGGAAGATTCTGGCTGCACGCTATGAAGGGATCCTCAGTCCCCTGATCCACATGGATTAATGTGGGTTTGTCCCCGGTCGTTGTACCTCCCAAAATCTGCGGCGGCTTTTTCATGTCCAGGATCAGGTGACTACCAGATATCCTAACGCAGCGTGCCTGATCTTGGACCTTGAAAAGGCATTTGACACTCTCACATGGCCATATTTATTCGCAGTCCTTCGAAAAGCGGGGATAGGTCCCAATTTACTTAATTATACTCAAATTCTCTATACTAATCTTACCTCCCGCGTCAGGATAGGACAATATATATCCGCGCCACTACAAGTCGAGCGCGGGACCAGACAGGGCTGCCCCCTCTCCCCCCTAATTTTTGCGTTGGCGATGGAACCTCTGGCCATACGCCTGCGGGAGGGCGGAGCCGATTGGGGCATACCTATAGCAGACACAATACACAGTGTCTCCCTGTACGCGGATGATTTGCTCCTCTACATCCGAGATGCCACAGCGGACCTTGCGGCGGTTTGGGTGGCGCTACGGGACTTCGCGGCAGCATCAGGGCTGCGGGTGAACTGGGACAAGTCCGTCGTGTACCCTCTTCACCCGGGGTCCCAACTGCGGGAGGTCCGCCTCGGCGAGAAGACGCTATCGGTGGGTTCCACAGCCCCCCGATATCTGGAAGTACGGCTATATCACTCCCCGGCTGACTTGTTCGATGGTAATCACCGTGCGCTGTTGGCGGGGATCAGATCAGCGGTGCGATTCTGGACAGCCCTCCCTCTGGCGCCCATAGGTAGAGTGGCGCTTGCAAAGATGATACTGGTCCCCCGCCTTCTCTACTACTTCGCCAACTTGCCGGTGATCCCACCTCAAACCTTTTTCCGGGACCTGGATACACTCCTGCGCTCCCTTATCTGGGGCGCTGGCAGGCCTAGGATTGCCCTGCGCACACTGCAGCTGCCCACCACGGAGGGTGGTCTGGGGGCCCCAGCCTTCGAATCCTACTTTCTGGCAGCACAGCTCCAATGGCTGTCGTACTGGACAGCTAACCGCCACATGGGAGAAACCTATACACAACAGGGCCAAGTCCCCATACCGGAATTGTGCCGACTGCTACTCCCTGGCTCCAACCCGAGACGCACCTACCCACTTCAGGTCTCCGTTGCCAGACGTTGCATGGTGTGGATTCATCGAAAGGCGCCCGGCACGCCGGCCTACTCCCCCAAGCTGCCCCTGGTTGGCTGGCCATGTCAGGAGAGCTATTTTCGGGCAGCCCAGCTCGGCCCTTGGATGGAGTGCGACATCACAGAGGCCGAGGCGCTATTCACTGAAAACCAGCTGATGCCTTTTGCTCACCTCACGGATTCGTATGGTCTGCCGCCAGGGCAATTCCTGCTCCACAGGCAGTTGATAGCACACTTCCAGCCCATTGCGGACCTCTCCAAAAGGGAGCCAGAGACACACCCGGTCATACATTCGCTTCTCCATATGGGCACCGGTCGCCACCTCGTTCGATGGTTATACAAGGCTATTAGACAACTACTTAATCAACCACTGGTCACCCTTCGATCCCACTGGGAGGAGGACATCGGGAGACCATTGCATGATACAGAGTGGGAGTGAGCCCTCGAGTTTCCCAAGAAGGTATCTCGTAATGCGCGTTTCAAAAATGTCCAGTATAACATCCTGCATAGGGCGTATCAAACCCGGCGCGCCTGCAACGTATTTACCCGGATGTACCTATCTTGTGCCCCCGATGCCGATCCCCGGATGCCCGGCTCCAGCATATGTTCTGGAGCTGCCCGTCGCTGGGTCGGTATTGGACGGCCGTCCTCACATCGATCGCTGCGATAACTCAGCTCCCAGACCTACAGTCCTGGGAGACGGTGGCCGCAAACCTAAGCCACTACAAGCCCGCACCCGCTTTGCTTCCCTCACACTGTTGCTAGCTAAAAGGGCCATAGCCATGAGATGGCGAGACCCCCAGGGGCCAACTGGGGAGGCGGGGGCGGTGAGGAAATGGGCGGCGGCGGAGGAGGAAGCAATCAGGGAGGAGGAGGCGCGGGGACGGAGAAAGTACCCACTAGCAATGGAATGGACCCAACTACTCTTTCAGTTCACCCAAGCCTGGCCCCCCACAGGAATGCACGTGATGCAGCTGTTGCCGCCCGGGGACATCCCCCCCCCATCCACCCCCTCCAGCCCGGGGTTTTGGAAGGTCACGGCTCCCACGAATCCTGATACTCTGACCACAACACCCAATGGATCGTATCCCTCCTTTCACACCGGCCGGGTGCGCCCCCTAGCGCGGAGGCGGAGAGTAATCTCACCAGGTTAGACACAGCAGGATTGCATGAGCAACGACGTCCCCGACCCGGCCCCAGTTTTCATCCCCACGGCGTATACTAACACGCCCTACCTCGGCGCACGTACCCTGGCACACACTTCACGGTTTGTGGTTTCCCCCTCCCTAGTTCTGTCTCTGTTAAATGATTATTTCAGAAGAAAAACCTAATAAAAATGAGATCTAAGTCATCCTGTGTCGTTACCGCTGCCCCCCCCTGACGCGGCCGGCCCCACATGGGGTTGTAGGCGGCTTGCTGTGTATTTGCCCCACCCCCCCCTACATGCCACCTAGCACTGTTACTTTGGCCCTGCCGGCCCGAAGGGATGTAGGCAGTGGTTGAGCTGTACGACTGATGATACCAATAAAGATCTTGTTTGTTCAAAAAAAAAAAATGGGTACATTTAGACACTGGTTAGACAGCAAGTGACACAATATGGAGAGAGGATATGGTAAAGGGAGTAAGAGTTTTCCCTGCAATAGTTAAAGAAACATTAGACAAAAAGAAAACTTTTGAGGCCGATAAGAATAAGGAGAGCCAAGAACATGATTCAGATGAGGAGGCTAACTTTTTAAATGATCTTTTAAACTCCAGCCTGTTCCATGCATTGATGTTATACAGAGGCAGATGCGGGTCTCCGCAATACCTGATATGGTGCAGCATGAGAGGGCAAAAGTGCAAAGGCACAGAAATTTACAGCACTTGCAGTAGTGAGTGCATCAGCGGGTGCTACAGAATATGTTGATAACTTTGTTGAGTTCTAGTAGAGATACAACTGCAACTCCAACTCCGGTTTCCAACGACGTGTCTGCTATTGTCCCCTGCTGTGCCTCCTGAAGAGAGGGAGATTAATTTTGAACTTTAAAGATTTATTTTGGATAAAGTTTACAGGGAACAGTTGATTTGAATGGACTTACAATGTGGATGAAATGAGATTCCTGATCAGGAAAGCAGTAAGTGTGCGAATGAAGGACATGATAAACCTGAGAAAATAGCTGAGGAATAGGAGGTTGATATCAGCAAAATGAGGAATGTACAGAGAAATTATAAAATGGATTTGAGTAAAAAAGAGGTAAAAGAATTGGGTTTGGTGACTTTATGAACTCACATTGAGGATCTAGCTTAGAAAACTAAAGACTGGTGGGATTTGAAGAAGTACAGAGAAAAGTGGAAAATACATTTACTGCTAAAACGATAGGTACAGAGGAAGAAAAGAAAGCAAGGGTCATCGCCAGTGATTCAGAACCAGAGACAGTGTTAAAATTTCCTCTGAGATAAACACATGGAGGGAATGAGGTGCCTTGGACTAGAGGTGAGCTTTATGCCTTTACGATGAAATTTCCAAAACTGAGAGAGGAACCTGACAAGTGGTACAAAAAGGATCATGGATTGGTGACAATTTCAAAAATGTTTTGGACTGATTCGGATATAGAATTTGAGATTACTGTCCTTCGAAATCAATCGACAGAGTGTAAGGTTTGTGTTGCTTGGCCGATTTAGGAACCAGCTAGAGTTATACCTATTAATACTCCAGCTGAGTTACTTGCTGATAAATATAGAGCAGTGATACATTATTTGAAAAAGAAAGTGACAGAGAAGGAAATGAACTGGGCAAAGATCATGAGAGCTAAACAAGAGCTGAATGAGTCAGTGCATGCATATTATGAGAGGCTTATTTAGATTTATAATAAATACAGCGGAGTTAAAGGGCCTGAAAAAGAAGATGTTAGCGGATTTGTATTACCTTTTGATTTGGCTTTGTGTCCTAAGCTGAGTTTGTATGTTCAGAAGAGTGTGATTTGTTGGCAATCCAAAGAAATCAACAAGATCTGAAGTAGCCAAGTATTGCTGTGATTATGTTGGTGCGAAGTGGACAAAGGTGAAGGAGAAGGTGATGATTGCTCAAAGTAGATTCAGAGAAGTAGCAGAAATCTGATGATGGGTTACAGTTCATATTTTGCGATGCATGACAATTCTTGAATAAATGGAGTGAATCTTTTGCAAAGTGTGAGAATGGGAAATGAGTTGCTGCAGATGCAGGGTCGTGGTAGAGTGATTATAAATAATTCTGGAATTAATGCAAATATAAATTTGCTGAAGAAGAGCTCTGCTAGTAATTTATGCGACAAAATTGGGCACTGGAAGTGTGAATGTAGGCCGAATTCAGAATGATTTTGTTACCCAGATGTAGTGGAATACAAATCAGATGCAGACAAAAGTTTTTACAGCCCTTTAGACTTTGGTGCAGAAAATGTAAAATCAAGGGCAATTCCTTATGAATATAACCTGTAGCACTGTTTTGCAGCAAAACTTAAGAAATAGGATGCCTTACAATTCAGGGTACCAGCAAAATCCATTGATTCTGAATAATGCTTTGTCTCACTTTTCATCAGAGACTAATTCTCAATGACAGTGCCTATGTGAGGAGGATGACCGCATGTTTGGTGCTGTCCTAGAGGTAGACTAAAGTGGTCTATATATAGATGGTAATGTGAATGGCCATCACATATTTTCCTTAATTGATACTGGTGCTGCCTGCTCTACAGTTAATTCTGTGGAGGTTCCAAACCTGCTACTTTTGGGAAAGGAAAATCAATATGTAGGCATTATTAATAAATTGATTGTTAATCAGGTTATGGTAGATGTCCCCCTTGTAAATAGGCTCAAACAATCATCAGTTCATATTGTGTGATTTAATTCCTCTTAATCTACTCAGGAGAGACTTGCTTTGTAAAATGACCTGTATGATTTATTGCACACAAGATGGTGATGTAATTGTAGCTCAAAATAAAAACTGAGAGCCTAATTAAAAGTTTGGTGCTCCATATTACTGCCAAACTTGTGATAGAGGTGCGGTGGCAGTCGGGGACTGCCGCACAAGTGGTCTGACTCTATATTACGAGTATGGCGGTCGGATCACCATGGGACCACCGCAACCGCCAGGGATCCATGATCCCTTGCAATAGCACGGTGGTCATGCCGCTGCGGCACTGCCAAGCATATTACTAGTTTCTTCATAACCAGCAGTCTCACAGCTGTTCTCACACCATGAAAATGCTGGCAGTAAGGAAACTTAGTTCCCTCAGGGCCTAGGGATGTATTCAGAGGGACACATGGTGTGCCCCTGTCTGTATGCACCCACAGTTTCAGCACGGCATGGAGTTTACAGTCATGCCGTGCTAGAACATGCTGAGGTGGGCCCACGGCGCTAGCTTTCTAAGGCGCACCATGGGCCCACCACCGAAGGACCGCCCACGTGGACATTACGACTTGTAATCCAGTGGGTGGTCAGCTTTGGCTGTGTGGGAGTGGGGCAGTGGCATGGCACCCTGCTCCCACACCACCAAAGTCATATTTAGGCCCTGAGTTTTTAAGATTATGTCACAAGATTCAACGGTTCAGTTGTTTCCAGTTCTTACCAAAGAGGACCTACCTCCGTATTTAAGACGTCTTGTCAAAGAAGACGCTTTGGATGTTTCAAGTAAAGATATAGGTTCCATAAAACTTGCCAACCTATTCAGGATTCAGGTTAAACCCAATTCAGTTTTTAATAGAATTAAGAAGTACAAACTACCAAAAGAAGCAGAAGTAATGAAGCCTATCATAAAAAAATTAATAGAACAAGATATTCTACAAGAGGTGCTTGGAAGTCCTTGCAACACTCATAAATGGAGACTAGTACAGGATCCTAGGAAGGTATCAAATTGTGATCCCATGTTGCTGGTGGTACTGGAACTTGCTGTAATATTGTTCCAGATTCCTGCAGATGCTGAATAGTATACAATCATTTAATTATGCCAAGCGGTCTTCTCCAGTTCTCTGCATGAGGATAGTCAATATCATTTCACATTTTGGGTTCCGAAATAAAGTTCTTGCTTGGTGTCAAATCCCGCAAGGGTATACTGAAAGTCCCTCAATTTTTAGTCAGATCTTAAAGAAAGATTTGGAGAATCTTCTTCCTTTTTCACCACTGATTTTTAACTCAATCCTACTTCCTTTTTCACCACAGATTTTTAACTCAATATAGACCTATGGGTCGTGTATTTTTTAACCTTTTCCTTTCTTTTCGTACCCCTGCAGTATTTTTTATACTTAACACAGACCAATTAGGTGCTGTATATTTGTTTTAGTATTTTTATTACTGCTATTATGTTCACAGTAACAACAGGAGTGGGAGCATCACTTCTCCTTTTAAGGTCCTGACGAAAAGCCTTGGGGTAGGGCTTGAAACTAGTTGACCTACCAGGGAAACAATAGGTATTCACGCCTAAAGTTTTTCCCACGTATCCCCAGATTTTAGTATATCAATTTAGGGGTAAGAAATAAAGTTGTCCCACTAATTTGGTATTTTTAACCTTTTTTTGCACTTCAAATAAAGCCCACTCCATCTTCATTTTAAGACCACATAGGTATATAGGTGGAGGGACACCCTTATTTTTCAACCAAGTGCTCCCGCGTATTCGTTGGTAGCAGCACACCCCTGTCCATAGAGGGCAGGGATGGACCCTTTGATGAAGCATGTCACCAAGGGGAAACCCGGGTGGGTGAGGGTTATTTGAAATTAAAAAAAATTCTCTCAAGTTCCTGTAAGGGGTGCTTTCTTCGTTTTCTGATATGGAAGGGACCCTTTTTGGTTATTTGCATAGTCTTGTGGAGGACGATTGCCTACTTTTCCTACCTCTACCTCCCTCTTGTGTTTTGATATGAGACCTGCACTAGTACTCAGCATATGAAAAACAGCTGTCTCAAAATGTATGAGTAAGTCATACTAGGGGCTGAAAACATTTCAATCCCCAGGTGTAGTTTTCTGAATCCTGCAGTGCTGCTACTTGTTTCAGACAGCAATGAAGACAATATTAATGATGATAATGATGAACCAGAAAATGACTGTGTGAATGTCACAAAATGATATACCAAAGCAAGACCAGAGATCAAAGTTGAATCTCTCAAAATGGTTGATCTTATTTTGTTTCTAGAGGGCTTGAGTCTGAGAGACCATCATGGAATACTGAAAGCTGCATATGCAGGTTGTTCAATTTCTGAAATTGTTGTCATACCTACCTAATATAACTTCCGTACAAGTGGAAGAGCTGATTGCACTGGCAGACCTTGTTGTCTTATGGGTAATTTGAATGTGACGATTTATAAAGTCAATATGTATTTAGGGTGTTACATGATTTTTGGGCAGTTGTGGTCAAAAAGGGGTTTTTAATAACATCCTCTTCTACGCCCATCGGGAATGTTTCCTATATTCTTGATTTGTTGGAAGCAATACAACAAACAAAAGGGACTGCAGTTTTTTAATTGAATTGAGGGATCTCCATGAGGAAGTAGCAGAGGATGAGAAACAAAGGTGTGAAATGTTCAGTTTGAAAAGAATTACAATGACATTTGGATTACTCAATAATACAAATATATTCTTCCTGACTCAATGCCATGGCTTGTTATTGACATGCAAAACACACAAGATGATGGACGGAATGTTGCACATTGGCAAAACATTCACCCCCAGTCTCAGATCTGGTGTTAATCCATTATTATTTTGCTCACCACGCCACCCCAGTTCAGACATGGCCATATGCAAATCAGTCTTGACCCTGTGCCTCATGGGAACAGTCCAGCCCGAACTGCCAAGCCATGTCTTCCATGGACCGGAATCAAGCATCCTAGGACCGGTTTCTACTTTTCTACTTCTATGCCTATTTTGTTCCACATCTCCTGGCTTTTCTTGTCCTAACCATTTGTCCTGGGTATAGCTTGGCAACTGGCCTTTATGTATTCTTCCTAGACAGTGAGACAAAGAGAGACTAGGTGGTGGCAGGATGAGCCATCTGGCCTAGATGGGTGGGGCAGAGCTGTTCCCTCCCATACTTACATTTCAAAGGGCTGCCTCCAGCCCACTCACAAATGAACTTGATACCAGTATTTTGTCACCTCAGACTACTGGAGCCTTGGCAGAAGAATGAAGGAACTTCCATGTAACCAAATGTAGGGGTTGCCTAGCTGTTTCTCCACTTCAAATACTGGCACCGGGTATCAATATTGAACCCTCAGACCAACTCTTGAGTACACTCCTGGACCTGTGGAAGACATCAGAAGGACTGCCTTGGATCCCAAGAAGACTGCTATGCTACTTGAGGCTTTTCTTGTACTTCAGATGACGGCCCTGCTGCTACCGGAGGACTGTCCTGCTGCTTGAGGCATGCCTTATACCCTCAGAGGACTGCTGTGCTACTCGAGGCCTGCCTTGATGCTTGAGCCCAGGACTACTCGAGTGACTCCAAAGGCTAGTTGGCTGGCCTTCTGTGTGAGCTACAGGGACATTACAAGCACCAGAGATCTTGAACCCTGCACCTTGCCACTACAGGAAGGAACCCTGACCCCACCAAGTGGTGCCCTTCCAGTTCAGGACCCTTGTTGGTGGTTCTGAAGGAGGTGCTCCTGACTAACACTAAAAGTTGGGACTTTTAACATTTTTCATCAAAAAAGTGGCCTGAGAACTGACAGAAGACTAGGACCTACCTGCCTGCTGATCAGCCTGAAGTTCATTGAGCTAGGCCTGACTTCACTATTTCTTCCGCTATGTTCTTTTTCCCCAGCAGCAAATTCTGTTTAGCAGGACCCCTCAGCGCAGGTATCTGGCCTTGTAAAACCCGTGTTGGCTACAACCTGCAGCATTATCCCGCTGGAGATTTTCGACTTCTTAAAAAAGTCCAAAGGTAGAAATATTCCCCTGTGACTCCATCCAGCTTCTCCTGACGACGACGCCTCCTCCTCGGACACTGCCAGCTGCCTTGCCCGCTGAACTTTTCTTCAAAAATTCTTCTAAGTCCATAGGTAAGCTAAGACTAGGAACAATCCAGCAGTGTAGCCAAACCATGCTCTATTGCCTTAACTTTGACAGTTCACTGACATAATATAATATTGATCCAACAAATATTGATATATACAAATTTTGGAAACTAAATATTGAGAAAGAAAATCTTGACTATGTATACCTAAGTATAAAAATCAGGATTATCGAACAGACAAATATCGTTGACAAAAACAAAGGATTTTTACATATATCGATAAAAATATTGGGAAACACAAGTATCATCACCTATAAATACACATGTAACATGTGAAAAATATCAATCCACACAATATCGACTTCAATATCACCACCAACATAACTAATAAATCCTAAAAAAGACACCAATACATCAATAATTTTTTTAACTTTATTTAAAACTTTTACAAGAAAGTACAGTAACCCAATACAGTACATAATTACATGGGCTGGCAGCTGAGCGAGTTTGCGTTAATCTTATACACTACAGTTTTATATACCAAACAGAGTGGATAGTCATTTTTAGAGGTTGTTGACAGAGAGTTTGCAATCCTGTGTACACCCCAAGCATGTACGATCATATTGAGCTAACATAGACAGCCCTCCTACCCGGCAAATAATACCTGCCCGTACACAGCAGGTTGGACCATCAATCGGCTTGTAATAGACCTAGCTTCCCGCAGGCTCTCCAGTTTCTTTCCCCACCAGGTATTGCTGGTATAGTCCCCAAAACCCCACCGGCTGACTGCGGAGGGAGGAGTTCACTGTTGGTATCTGATTGTGTATTGCAATAAAGCATATCCCTCTCCCAATCAGCTTTTGTCGGGACCGGGCCAGTGGCCCAGCGCATAGAGTCCCTGCGCTTAGCTAGAAGCAGTCCCATATCCAACAATTGCCTGACCTGTTTACATATGTTTTTACTATACCCCAGGAGTGCGAGCAGTGGGTCTGGGGCCTGTGAAATCCTTGTAACCGGGCTTATCTTATTGAATACCTTGTCTCAGAATTCAGCAAACCGAGGACACAGTGAGGCAACATGTAGAAACCCCGCCTTGCCCTCTCCACAATGTGGACAAGTATCCGACTCCCGCAAGCCATATTTATTCAATCTTTCTGGGTTGTAGTAGACCATATTTAGATATTTACAATGGATTAGTTGAAGTCTCCTGTTAAGCGAGATACACTTAGTCAGCTCACAGCAATATCTTCAGGTGCCATCATCAATGATCATGTCTAGATCACTCTGCCAATCCCGTCGGGGCTTATTCTATGTTGGTCTCCTGGAATCTTGTATCTGGTTATAAATAACAGTGATTATCTGAGTGGGAGGAGTAGGTTGCAGAATACAGGTGAGTGATGGGATCCCCATGGGTTCTAGCAGGTCCTCCCCAAATAGGATTCGTAGTGCATGCCTAGTTCCATGAAAGTGATATTGCTCTAAGGGGGAGGGTACAAGTTCCTCTGCAATTGAGTCATACCACCCACGTGCCACCCCGTCCTGTAAGAGTTTGCCACATTTGTAAAATGCCTAGTTGTTTTAATGCGGCAGCAGCTTCTTATTAATCACGACCAGTCATAAACCAATGACACCAGTCAATCGGAATCCGAGAAGAATATAATAGAGCACCCGCTTGTCTATTTAATAGGTTGCGCCAAGCATGGACTGTAGTGTTTATAGAATCCAGTACACCAGTCTTTCTGGTAGGTGCCCGGAATAGCATCTGGGGGAGCGAGTAGGGATTGGCAGCAACTGCCTCAATATATAAATGCGACAGGTTTTGGGGTTCATGAATCAAATATCGGCCATGCGAGCCTTGCGCCACTCTGTAGTACAGATCCAAGTCAGGTGCATTGAGACGGCTGATCGAATAGGGCAAAGTAACTGTGTAAAATGGTACCAGTTCCTATGGTGGGCAGTCCCAAAGTGGTGAACTGCTGGGGGGTTGGGAAAATAATGGTGATTGTGAAGGTTCGCGGTGATGTCTAACGTGTAGGCCAGATACTCCTGGGTGGATTTCCAAGTGCCCTCACACACCCTTGCGGGTGCAAAGCATCATCATCGGGCGTTGCTCCTCGTGGGGGTGGCGCTGCAGTCCCTCACGGGCCCTTCAGGAGGGCTCTCTGTCGGAGATCTTTTTACTGGAGTAGCCGTAGTTGTGCGTGCGGGTGTGTGGGGATGGTGGGTGGTGTGGTGAGGCTAAAAAGACCTGTAGGAACCCCAAACGGTTTATTAATGGGTCCTGCGGGTCTGGTTAAAATCTAACGGGGAGTGGTGCCTAAATAGCACTCTAAAAAGGTAGGGGAAAGGTAGATAGTTCTGTTACTCTCGACCCGTATGTGATAAAGTTAGAGTGAGAGTGAGAACGTGAGGTGGGTGGTCAACATGTTTCGCGCTTCCCAAGTCATTTTTCAGATACCGATCCTATCATACCTCAATCTGAAACCCTGCATGACTCACCATGTACTAGGGCAGACCACGAGGCATGTCGTCAAGAAGTAGTCTCACTGGTCACTAGTCAACTTTGAGACACCAGCTCAACGGATGCAGTTATGCCCCCTGATACCCTGCATGAACTTTACACTGTGGAGCTGTCTACTATGCATGTGTCCCGCACTGATTTATCTTGCGTGACCCGTATACCGACAGAGTTGATAGAACCACTAGTCTTTCTTGCACCCGCCCCCCTCCCCTGGCATGTGGCACAACCATGATGCGAGTATTTCTCCGCACCGACTCGTTTTGATACCAGGGACATGTATTACGCCCCCTGGAGATGTTGTTGACCACTTCATTTTGCCTCCCCTTTTTTGTCTCCCTGTCCCCTTTTTCTCCTCCCTTTCCTTTTAGGTTCGCTCATAGGGACTCGAATAAAACGTGATCCCTATACTATGGACATATAGGATACATTCTGACCTATATCAAATTTTGTTACCACTTTCCTTTTGGTCCTGACGAAGCGCTACGGATCCGTTAGGGACCGCTGGGAAGCGCGAAACATGTTGACCACCCACCTCACGTTCTCACTCTCACTCTAACTTTATCACATACGGGTCGAGAGTAACAGAACTATCTACCTTTCCCCTACCTTTTTAGAGTGCTATTTAGGCACCACTCCCCGTTAGATTTTAACCAGACCCGCAGGACCCATTAATAAACCGTTTGGGGTTCCTACAGGTCTTTTTAGCCTCACCACACCACCCACCATCCCCACACACCCGCACGCACAACTACGGCTACTCCAGTAAAAAGATCTCCGACAGAGAGCCCTCCTGAAGGGCCCGTGAGGGACTGCAGCGCCACCCCCACGAGGAGCAACGCCCGATGATGATGCTTTGCACCCGCAAGGGTGTGTGAGGGCACTTGGAAATCCACCCAGGAGTATCTGGCCTACACGTTAGACATCACCGCGAACCTTCACAATCACCATTATTTTCCCAACCCCCCAGCAGTTCACCACTTTGGGACTGCCCACCATAGGAACTGGTACCATTTTGTGTATTTAGCTAACTTAGGAGCGCTGGTACAGGACCTCCTTCTTAACTCCTGCTTCTGGTCCCCCCCTCTCAGTGTGTTTACGACTTAGTACGGCAGTTTGCCGTGGGACTTCCCCTACTATCTTTTTCTGACCTCCTATCCTTGTCTACACCTACCCCCCTCCACGCAAGACTGACCTCACCTATCACTCTCTACCATGGAAGACCCAGGTCTCTGTTTCGATGACGAAACAGTAGCAGAAATTTTGAGGGCACCCTCTTTACTAGCAGAAGATGGTAATCTCCCATCTGGGAGTAGAGATGACGATTGGAAATCTCTCCAAACTTTGAGAAGACTACAGATTAAGACCGCTCTGCACGGCACCATCATGACCGAATATCTCAGAGCCAACATCGCTCCTAATGGTCTTCTTATTTCCCTGGCACCAAGAATCTTTTTAGAAGATCTCACCTTTAGACGAGAATGGTCTCGCATCTCATGGAAGTGCACCAGAGACTGGCTGGTACTCATTATAAACACAGCCAAACGCCTATCAGATGAACTTCTGATACAGATCACTCTCTCTGAAAATAGATTAAAGACAGGCATTTCTATCACGACATTTAAGTCTCGCCTGTCTGAGATTAACCAAGAGATGAACGAACATAAGGAATATCTCACAAAACAGAAAATCAACCAACTTCAAAAGGACGTAAAACGATTTGACAAGGAGAAGGTTTACCCGTACACTAAGGAAGACTATGTCTTTCAAACTATTGAAACATCGGACGATGCCAGCAGCATCTACTCATCAGGATCCAATTCCTCTAATAGCAATTCAAGCTATGAGAACAGGAAACCCAGATATCGTGGAGGATACAGAAATACATCTCAACCTCCCCCACTATTCCAAGGCTTCCCGGGTGTCCCATACCAACCACCCGTGTATCAGGGACCCTGGATGGGCCCTCAACCTGTGTGGAACCCCCACCTAGGTCCTAACTCACTAGTGCCTCAGTACCATCAATTCGAGAACCCACCTTTTCTAAACAGAGGGAGGGGCAGAGGAAGAGGCAGAAGAAGAACAGGACCAAGGAACGTACATTGGAAAGACCAAGAACAGATGACCCTGAGGAGCAGAACACCCAAACCCTCGTAGTCAACCTGTCCACCAAAATTCTGACAATGGACGAACAAAGAATCTTGGACAAGGGCCTTGGTTTCGTTCCCACCCCAAGAGAGGACGACTTTAGACTTCACCAGGAACTCAACCAATTCTTCAGGAAGATCCGACTAAAAGCTTTCTTCGAAGGGAAACCGGAAACTCCCATAGTAGGGACTGGACTCAAGAACAAATCTAAGTTCACCCCCACATCGGCCATGACACCAAATGAGGTTCTCACCTTCGAACAGGCGGTCCTGAAAGATGTCGCCGACGCGACCCCCAACCACCATTTTGACAACCTCTCAAAAATAGAACGACTCACCCTGTCCCAATTCACAGACGACCAGTCAATTATTCTAAAACCTGCTGACAAGGGTGGAGCCATCGTCATCATGGACAAGGATGTCTATGAAGCAGAATGCGAACGCCAACTCGCCGACATACAATATTACCAACCTATCAACGTGGACCCGACGAAACGCCTGATGACTAAAATACAGAACATCACCACTGAGGCCGAAGCTGAAGATTGGATTTCACATGATGAAGCTGCATTTCTCAATCAAACCAATCCACGCACTCCATTCTTCTACTGTCTCCCCAAAATCCACAAGGGTACCAACCCCCCCCCGGGCCGCCCTATAGTGTCAGGGATCAATTCTGTATTAGAACCACTAAGTAAATTCTGTGATTTCTTCCTACGACCTCTCGTAGAAAAAACCCCTACCTATTTGAAAGATACCATGGAAGTACTTAATCTGATACAACAGTTCAGTTCCCCTGACACGATCGATCTTCTGGTTACCCTAGACGTAGTAGCATTATATACCAATATACCCCAGGACGACACTCTGATGGTCCTAGAAGATGCTCTACACTCTCTCGATCCATGGCCATATACTACTCCCATACCGTTCATCTGCGAATGTGCCCAACTCGCGCTTAAAGAAAACTTTTTCGAGTTCAACAACAAACTGTACCATCAAATACAGGGCACATGCATGGGGAGCACATTTGCGCCGAGCCTGGCCTGTCTATACATGGCCAAGCTGGAGGAAGACAAAATTCAAAATCCTACCAACCCCTTCCAAGACAACATCCTTCTTTGGCGGCGATATATTGATGACATCCTTGTATTCTGGAGGGGGAGTACAGACGAATGCGCTGCCTTTTTTGCATGGATGAATACGATCGACCCTTTCCTCAAATTCACAGGTACCCACTCTCACGAGTCGATCCCCTTCCTGGATCTCTCTATATCCTTGAAAGATGGCTGCTTACTAACCACGAACTACAAGAAACCATCTGATAGGAACAGCCTCCTACTTTATCAGAGCCACCACCCGAAAGCTTTGAGGGACAACCTCCCAGTAGGACAGTTCCTCAGATTGAGAAGGAACTGTAACACCCTCAATGAGTTCGAAGCTCAAGCTGCCATCCTGAAAAAGAATCTTGTAACCAGGAAATATCCCACCAGCATCATTAAAACAGCTCACAAAAGGGCTAGGAATAACAACCGTGATGCACTTTTAGAAACAAGGACCAAATCAGAGAACACGGCACTGACATGTGTGACATCTTTCACCCCTCTCTCAAACAACATCCAGAGGATAGTGAAACGTCATTGGAAAATACTCAAAACTGGTTCCTTTGACCCCGGTCCCTGCCCCCTCTTTTCGTTCAAACGCACTCAGAACCTAAGAGATATCCTGGTGCATACCCGCCCCAGAAAGAACAGGAAACCACGAGAAACCCTGTGGGCACTACCCCCGGTTGTAGGCCATTTCCCATGTGGTTCTTGTACTACCTGCCACCAGACAAAACCTGTGAAAGAGCTGGATCTGGGACTTCCCAGACCTTGGCAATTAAGACACCACACCAACTGCAATACTAAAAACTGCATTTATCTGATTACTTGCCCGTGCGGACTCCGATACATAGGCATGACAACAAGACCTGTCAAAACCCGCATCGGAGAACATAAGAGTACAATACGGTGCAAGAAAACACAGACTAAACTGCAGAATCATTTCCTGGAACACAACCATTCCCCTGACAGTCTCAAATGGACTGTGATTGACCACAATCCCTCATGGACACCAACCAACCTGTTCATAACAGAACAACGCTGGGTCTTCAGACTCCGCACTGATGTCACAGGTCTCAACGACGACATCCCATGGAGTTCTCTCAATCCATAATACCAGCTATCATAACCTTACTCCACCACCCACTGCAGACCTGACACCTACCTGCTTTGACTGTAGCTCCATCCCTGTGTTCCATCTCCAGACTACTATTGCGGTCCTCTAATCATTTGGATCTAGATTACTGCAGTTTAATGTATGGACACTTGAGAGGGTTTGTGTACTGACACCTGTACCCAACGGACAGTCACTATATGTGTTTCTATCTCCTGACGATAACAGCGGGTCTCTTCCCGTTTACAATTAGATTACTACAGCTTTTAATTGTATGGACACATGAGATTTTTTGTGCACAGATATCTGTAGTCTACGGACCCTTATTAATTGTGTATCCCCACCTCCAGCACTGAGTGTCAGATCACTTGTACCTCTCAGGTCAATCACACTCAGACACCACCATATCTATGTATGACCTAACTTATCCAGCCATTCTGCTGACACACACACACATGAACAGTGTCCCGTACCCACCAGGGCCGACGCTCCCATCCCAGAAGTGTATGGGATGATAGTACCTCACTCTACTGCCCGGCTTTTGGGACCACCACACGGTTGCTGTATTTATGCATCACCATGTCCACACATGTCTTCTAAGATCTTTGACACAGAGACACCCTTACGATGACACGTTAATTTGGAACGGACACAATTGTACCAACCCATGTGCCTGTATCCAGACCATGCAATCTTTCAATAATATACACACTTTGGGATATCTTCCAGACCCGTTCCAATATGGCCGACGTGCTAACCACAGTAGCTAGAGGTGCTACCAGTCAACCAACTCACTGCGTGACCCTGAGGCACTTTTATTATTATTTTATATTTTATATTTTTTATTTTTGGGTCCATACGCCACGCACACCCTCGAGACACACTCATGTGTTCCCCCCTTCTAAATCGTCGATACGGAGACTCTTACTCCTTGACACTTCTAGACCATTCAAACATGGCCGCCATCCACAACTTCGTGAAACACAGTCCCGCCTCTGTTTCCACGACACTCGCAGCTGTTCCGGGTTGAACACCCAATCAACTTTGGACATAAATAGTGCCTCCAAAACCGTGTCAACTACCGGCGATCCTGGAGGCACGTAGGTGTTCAGAGCAGAATACCCGGGGCGTGAGTAAGTACCTGTTTGCAGCCACTTTATTAGTCTTGTTTGAATTATCCTTACTCTGCCCAGTTAGCCCAACTGGCCTGGTTTACTATTTGTTTGTTTGTGTTATCTCTACTCTACCAAGATTAGCCTTACTGGCGTTTTTAACAATTTCCCGCTCCCCTTGAAGTGTTTATTGTAAAACTACGCTGGTTGTCTTTTTTAGCTGGCGCCCTCCGCCCCAGCCGATCCTTATCCGGTATAGCCTGGACCCATTAAACATTGGGTAGGTTTACCAGTTTGTCTATAAACAGTATATTGCCACACCACCACTATGTAGAATAGTCGTGATCACGGGATTCTGCTGAATAATTTCACCGGCTCCGTTATCCTCACTCACCAGATAGACCTCTAGACATGTCGTTAATAAGCTATCACACTCGACACAAAGTCATTTTTCAGATACCGATCCTATCATACCTCAATCTGAAACCCTGCATGACTCACCATGTACTAGGGCAGACCACGAGGCATGTCGTCAAGAAGTAGTCTCACTGGTCACTAGTCAACTTTGAGACACCAGCTCAACGGATGCAGTTATGCCCCCTGATACCCTGCATGAACTTTACACTGTGGAGCTGTCTACTATGCATGTGTCCCGCACTGATTTATCTTGCGTGACCCGTATACCGACAGAGTTGATAGAACCACTAGTCTTTCTTGCACCCGCCCCCCTCCCCTGGCATGTGGCACAACCATGATGCGAGTATTTCTCCGCACCGACTCGTTTTGATACCAGGGACATGTATTACGCCCCCTGGAGATGTTGTTGACCACTTCATTTTGCCTCCCCTTTTTTGTCTCCCTGTCCCCTTTTTCTCCTCCCTTTCCTTTTAGGTTCGCTCATAGGGACTCGAATAAAACGTGATCCCTATACTATGGACATATAGGATACATTCTGACCTATATCAAATTTTGTTACCACTTTCCTTTTGGTCCTGACGAAGCGCTACGGATCCGTTAGGGACCGCTGGGAAGCGCGAAACATGTTGACCACCCACCTCACGTTCTCACTCTCACTCTAACTTTATCACATACGGGTCGAGAGTAACAGAACTATCTACCTTTCCCCTACCTTTTTAGAGTGCTATTTAGGCACCACTCCCCGTTAGATTTTAACCAGACCCGCAGGACCCATTAATAAACCGTTTGGGGTTCCTACAGGTCTTTTTAGCCTCACCACACCACCCACCATCCCCACACACCCGCACGCACAACTACGGCTACTCCAGTAAAAAGATCTCCGACAGAGAGCCCTCCTGAAGGGCCCGTGAGGGACTGCAGCGCCACCCCCACGAGGAGCAACGCCCGATGATGATGCTTTGCACCCGCAAGGGTGTGTGAGGGCACTTGGAAATCCACCCAGGAGTATCTGGCCTACACGTTAGACATCACCGCGAACCTTCACAATCACCATTATTTTCCCAACCCCCCAGCAGTTCACCACTTTGGGACTGCCCACCATAGGAACTGGTACCATTTTGTGTATTTAGCTAACTTAGGAGCGCTGGTACAGGACCTCCTTCTTAACTCCTGCTTCTGGTCCCCCCCTCTCAGTGTGTTTACAAAGTAACTGTGTCCCACTTAACTCGTGGTTGTTACCCTGCCCAGGCAAGTTTAATAAGTAAAGAACGGAGTACTGCCAGAGTCTGACTAGGGAGAATCGTCGGGATATTTAGAAACAGGAACAAAAATCTAGGGAGGAAAATAATTTTCATTAATGAAATACGCCCATCAACGAGAGAGGCCGACAGATCCACCGCATCACATCATCCATCAGTTTAGCTATAGCCCTCCCATAATTCTCGGAGAATACTACATATGGGTCGGTATGCACCTGTATGCCCAAATATCGCACTGAATCAGTGGTTCATTGTAATGGGAAATCAAGCTCCACAGGAGCCATGGCTGGAGTCAGTGGGAAAATAATAGATTTGAACCAGTTGACCTTAAGGCCCGATATAGATGCAAAATTCGGGACCTCCGTAATCACCAGTGTAAGATTTTCCCCTGGGTTTCGGACATACAGGAGCATATCATCCGCATAGGCTGAAATAATCAGGGGATATCTAGGAAATCGCAGCCCTCTATGTCCGTGGTACTCCCTTAAAGCACAGGCCAATGGTTTGGCCACCAGAGCATACAGTAGTGGTGATAACGGGCACCCTTGCCTGGCACCCCTGGAGGTTGTAATAAGAGGGGTTACCATATTGCCAACCCTAACTCCAGCAACTGGAGCACTGTGCAGGACCACCACTAGCCGAAGAAACACATCTCCCACCCCAAAGCGTCTGAGTACTGCTCTCATAAAAGACCATTCCACAGAGTCAAATGCTTTTTTGTGCATCTAGGAAGACCGCGGATGTTTTGATCTCTGGATTAATAATATGGTTAACTCCAAATACCTTTCTAAGGTTATAGGTTAGGCATCGTCCAGGAACAAAACACGCCTGCTCAGGTCTGACCAGTATGGGCACAAGGGGGCCTAGATGATTAGCTAGTAGCTAGTATTTTAGCAAACAGTTTAGTGTCTATGTTTAGTAAGGATAAAGGCCAAAGGAGGAGCATTCATTTGCCAGTTTCCCTGGCTTAAGTATGGCAATTATCAAGGCCTCTCTAATGGAAGGTGGCATCTATCAGCCTCTACCATCTCTTCATAGAGGGTGACTAAGTGTGGTATTAGTAAGTCCGCAAATGTCTTGTAAAAGGTTACAGTGAGGCCGTCCGAGCACTGCCATCTCACATTGACTGCAGCGCTCTATGGATCTCACCAGGCTCCAGTGGCGCCATAAGGTGTCCTCTATGCAAGTTAGTGAGCCATGGTAGATGTATATGCTCCAAATAGTCCCTCGTGAACTCCTCGTTCGGCTCCAACTTAGAGCTATACAATTCAGTGTAGTATCAGCTGAATCTCTCTGCGATAAGTGCTGTCTCATATATCCGACTCCCATCTTCCCCCAGAATCTCCATCATTGTACTGGATTCCCTTTTGCAGTGCTGCATGGCTGCAAGAACCGTGCCAGGGTGTTCTCCCTCCCCATACTTTCAAGCTATGGCGTACTTACTCATATGTTTCACTTCTCTGTCTGCTGTTTCCTGGCACTCTTCTAAAGTAGTTTCAATTTCCTCAAGTGTATGCGACTCTCCCCTCAGCTGATAAACGTGCTCCAGTTCTGCTAGCTTTTTTTCTAGTGCCGTTAACCTATCTCTTCGCGAACGAAGGACAGCAGAGTGTTTGGATATGGCGACCCTTCTAATAAAAACTTTAAACGTTTCCCAGATTGTAGAGGAATTGTCAACTGAACCTATGTTCTAGACAAAGAACTCTTCAGCAGTGGAGGCCAGGTCGGCCTTAAATACTGGATCTAGTAGGGAGTATGGGGGGAACCTCCAACTAAAAGGCGCACTGTTCCTAGGGGGAAAGTCAGATCCAGCAGAATAGGAGTATGGTTCGAGTAAGTGAAAGGGAGTGATACAGAGTCATTAACGCTAGAACAAAGCTATTTGGAAGTGAGCCAAAAGTCAATCCTGGTGTGAATGTCATGAGGGGCAGAGAGACCTAGCTGCTCAGTAATGTCTTTGTTAGCCCTAGCTACTGCAGAAGGTTTCTGAGGTATGCCCCTAGAGCGATCTCGGCCAGGATCCAGGATGCAATTAAAATCACCGCCCCAGATCGTAGGGAGATTGGGCCCCTTGAGGACAAGGGAGACAACTGTGTGGTAGAAGAGAGGGTCATCATAGTTTGGACCGTAGACGTTAACTAGTTTGACATTTAGCCCTTCTTTGTAACATCTAGAAATGACAAATCTACCTCCTGGATCCACATCCAATTCTTGTATAGTAATTCCAGACTTTGAGTTGACCCACGTGAGAACACCCCTAGTGTGTGAAGTGAACCCAGCCGCATTGAAATTGCCCTGCATCCGACTATGTGTAAGCATATTACTTTTGTGGGACAAATGTGTTTCTTGAATAAGAGCTACGTCTACTTGGTGGCGTATGAGGTATGCTATCACTATGCATATTTTCATAAAGTCGTTCAACCCTCTCACATTCCAGGTCATAAATCTAGCTCTGTTTAGTACTTTAGGCGTTACATCAATTGAGGAAGTAGAAGTCATCATGGTAGCATGCTCAACGTTTTAATTCTCTGCATTACCAGCCAGCACAGTAATGCATGAGCGGTTCTCTTTATCTTGGAACTCATACTATGAATGTCCCCCCACCCACGCCATGCAGCCCCCAACTAAGCATAGCGAGAAGATCCCCGCCCTTTCCAGATAAACAAACCGCAAAACAAACTCCCCCACCCGAACACAAATACATTACATAGTGAGTAACGAGCAGGGGCAGATGTTACCAGCCTCTAACTTATTCAGCATCCAGCCTCATGAACATGAACACATCTAGCGTACTACTCCTCTGCTGCACTATGCAGGTCATGTAAATCAATAAGTAGTTGGACACGGCAATACTTATAGTTCTAGGAGTGTACGATTGGCTGTATCCTGTAGAGTTTACATAGAGTGTGCACAGTTCATCATACTACTTTTGCATAGGTCGAGCTGACAACTTTACCCGACTCACTAAGAAGGTTAATCTGACACAAATATTAGAAACCCATTTCTAATTGCAGGATCTCGCGGCCCATGTAGTAGCTGCCCAGGCAGCAGATTCCACCCTGCCACAACTTAAGGGGACTACAAGTTAGCTCAACCAAGGGAATGTTCGGTTTGATTCACTGTTCATCCAGCTCCGGGACATCATCTCTCTGGGACGCCTGGGAGCAAGTTGGGCCCCGGTGAGGTCCTCCTACCTCACACTTTTTTATAAATTGTAGCGCCTGCTTCGGGTCAGAAAAAATAAAGGCTTTGCCATCAGCTGGTATGAGCAATTTGGCCGGGTAGATCATGTTGTAATCTAGCTGAAGGTCGCGAACTTTCCGCTTAACAGGTAGAAACAGACTCTTGCATCCTAAATTTTCTATATACATTCAGGGTATAGGGAGATGTCCATGCCCTTGTGTCTCAGTGTGCGCAGCACCCTGGCCTTGCGTAAAGCTGTGTCCCGATCCCTATAGTTAAGCAATGTAAAAAAGTATGGTAACCAGGTATAAGGCAAAACGTGGGCGCACTGCACTCTTATTTAGGGGTTTAGGGGGAAATACAAAATATGAGTGGTGCTGCTAGGAAAGGTTTGGTTACTGTTAGACCTGGCACCATTGGGTTGGGTCTCCTCTGTATTTTTTGGCTTTTACCTCCTGTGTTTTTGCTGTGTGTTGGACTCCGTTTTGCTGGTCTAGATGCTTTGGGCACTTTGCCACTGCCATTCAGTGCCAAAGTGCAAGTGCTCCCCTTGTAAATTACTGTTATGGATTGGTGTTTTCATGATTGGCTATTTGATTTACTAGACAGTCCCTAGTACAGTGCACTGTGTGTGCCCAGGGCCTGTAAATCAAATGCTGCTAGTGGGCTTTTAGGACTTTTTGTGCCACCCACAGAAGCAGCCTGTAAATGTAACTCTGGAATGCCATTGCAGAACCTGTGTGCAGTCTGGTACTGCCATGTCGACTTGGCAAGTGCATCCACTTACCAGGCCCTAACCTTCCTTTTTCTTACATGTCCGTCACCCCTCAGGTGGCCTAAGGTACCCCTGTGGGCAGGGTGCAGTGTATATGAAAGGTAGGACATGCCCTGATGTGTGTGGTGTGTCCTGATAGTGAATTACTCCCAATTTAGTTTTTCACTATTGCAAGGCTACCTGTTCCCGTAGGACAGAATGGGGAGTTTGCTTATAACATCTTATAAACGTAACTACCCCTGGGAACAAGGTGAGAAAATAAAATTTAGTGTGCCTGAACTCAGAATGTTAAAATACATCTCTTAGTGAGAGTGATTTTTACATTCTGTGTTTGAAAATACCACTTTTAGAAAGTAGGTATTTTCTTGTTTAGCCATCTAGTATGCCTCTGCCTGGTTTGTGTATTGCATGTCTGGCTTTTGTATGACAGGGGCTGGGGAGGAGCAGTGGCTGCATTTAGAGTAGGGGAGGAGATTTCCTTTCACCTGAATGGGCCTGGTCTGCCAAGGAAAATGTTGTCTCCACCTCCTGCCAAGAAGTTGCACCAGAGTGGACAGAACCGGTTTTGACCAAGCACAGGACGTCTCTGCCACCAGAGAACAAAGGATTACTGTGTATAAAAGGAGGGGCCCAGACCCCAGACTTTTAGATCACTTCTGGGAATCAAGAGGAACCTTTGCCAAGGAGAACAGCCAGAGAAACTGAGGAGGAACACTGCCCCTGTGCCGTTTGCTGTCTGGGGTTTGCCTGCAGTTGCTGCTTGCTGCCAAGGAAAGGAGAAATGGATCTTGCTGTGTCCCCTGCTTGAGGAAGATCTCCAAGGGCTTGAACTGAGCTTGCCCCCCTGTTCCCAAGGTCTCAGGAACATCAAAGACCTCACCAAACGTCTGCGCACTGTCGCTGGAAACGCTGGTTTCAGCTGCCTGGAGAACAAAAGGGTAATCGGCTCTGTCATCGAGTCCGTCGCAGGATTCCATGTCCTGAAGGCACCATAAAGGGCACTGCCTCATCTTGCAATGCAACCCTGGTCTCACTGACTCCCTCAACAAGCTACTGCTTGCACCACGTCCTGTGGGCATCGCACTCCGCAACGCTTAGCTACACGCTGCCCGGACGTCATCGACTCCGTCGCTGCCTGACTCGAACATCAACCGGTTCCGTCACCGCATCGTGACCTGCCAGGACTGCATCGAGTCTCCCCTAACCTTGCAATGCAAGCCTTGGTCACACTGACTCTGTCAACGAGCCGCTGCCTGCACCGAGCCGTGAGGACACCGCACACTGCAACGCTTCCATCTGATATCGTAACCGAGAACGGTTGCCTCGGACCAGCTCGTACCATCGTGTCAGCCGCAACATCAAAAGGTACTGTCTCTGAGTCTGTCGACGCTTTTGCTAACCCGTATCGGCCCAGTTGGCCGGAATTTTTTGACTCTGTCGTACTCAGTATCGCGGTAGCCCCAGACGGAGCTACCGAGTCAGAGGAACTGTATTTTCACATTTTTCCTGCAATTGAAAGGTTATTTCGCACAGTAACTATTATTACTAGTATTGTATGTTGGATTTTTGTTGTTTGGTCTTGTTTTGGTTTAGATAAAGATTACTTATTTTTCTAAACTGGTGTGGTGTCCATTTGTAGTGTTTTCACTCTATTACTGTATGTGTTCACAAATGCTTTACACACTGCCTCTGAGATAAGCCTGTCTGCTCATACCAATCTACCAATGGGGTGAGCAGGGGTTAGTTTGGAAGTGTATCCACCTTACCCTGACTTGGAAGAAGGGTCCCTATTTGGACAAAGGTACCTACCTCTGCCAACTACAGACCCCCATTTCTGACAGTTACCATCCACAATCCTACAATGCCCTCCAAAGGAAGAGTAAATATTATGAATATAGAAATCCGAGCACTCAAATAATCATATATACAGTAGTGTCTTATTAGTAGTCTACTTTAATTCAAGTTTTCAGTTCAGGCCCAAATGGTAGTCCAAGTCTTCATATTGAATTTGCAATAAGTATAATTTCCAGTTGTACTCAGACAGAAGACAATCCTGTACAATTGTTCAAAGCGACGAGCAATTGGATACACAGCTTAAAGACAGCAAGCCAACACGTGTTTCCTCAATAGGTCATTAACAAATCGACTTCTTCAGGGCTGTGGACATTAAGTAGACCATCATAAGAATATATATTTTACCATCATAAGAATATATATTTTACATGGTGAATGAAAGCAGCATTCTCCATTACCAACCACCGATGTGTAATAGGGGGCAAAAATGAAAATGGTGAAGTGATTGGGTTGGTGAAATACAGGAGAAAGAAAAATAGGATTTAAATCTAAATATAGGCACTTAATAAAACTATGAAACATGCAAGCCCAACCTACACAGGTTTTGTAAGCTGAAATCCCATGTGCATGTGCGTAGAAATTGAAAAAATAGATATGTGCATTTATAGGAGAAAAGCGGGTAAGAGAGAACGAAGATGCGGAAAAAACTATAAGTGATTAAAACTGTGAAAGCAATATAATATGGGTCCAAGACAAAGTCTTGCACCACAGAACAAAACACTTCAAAATATATGTGATAGGGTTTCTCAGTTTAGAGTAACCCATGGGATAATAATTATCAAAAGTTAATCATAATAACCTGGTCAAACAGTGTATAGAGATCCATCCAAATGATCAATATAAGATCTGTTGAGCACTATAATGCCTGAATCCAGTAGATACCAAAGACACAAAGTCCTAAGTCAAAAATAACAACCGTCAAGAGTGCAGTAAATCAAGTTCCCTTAGAGATGGTAGTAAACAACTACAAACATAAGGAGGACAGGTAATCAAAAAATAGTTGTCTCAACATTATAGATGCGACCATAAACTGCGGTCGATTTACATAAAAGTAGTTAAAAAGCCATCCCAAATAATTTTAAATAGGGAAAAGCAGATATATTAAAACATGAGCACATAGATAAAATATCAGTTCATTATATAAGATAAAGTCAGAGTATAATGCAACATCACTACTAGTTAAAATCGACATAAACTGGAGAGTGCCCCATTAATTACTTAACTACAAACCCAAATATAGTGCTACATCAATAATTGTAGTAAAATCACAAAATTTAGCAAGGAGAGTGCTCCATTAAGAAAGCAAATCGGGACCACGGGGGTATACACACATCGTACACTCATGTTTATCCAAGAACATCCATGTCTCCTGGGAGAGTACTCCACGTGCTCGAGTAGTGTGAGCCACCCGCGCCATATTGGAGGTCCAATATATAGCCCTCCGTACCTAACGCTCTATTGTGTCCAGCAGGTAAAAAACACGGCCATCTTTGAGCAGGTACTACATGGCGATCATATAAGCAGTGATATATGTCAAGTCTAACAACCAGTCAGTAACTGCATAATAGTATACGCATAGAAAATTAAGAATCACTAATAAATTAACAGGGGGAAAGATACAATAGGATTGAAATTAAGAACAATATCGGGTCACAGCAAATAGTAACCCCTAAATATAGAAGTCACATACAAATACATTCAGAGCATAAACATATAAGTGCTTGTGTGTGACAAAAATTGTATAAATAAATGCTAATAGTGCTATGATATGACCTCTACATCATACTATATTTGTAGAATCGGGCGTATAGCCCAAGCAGGATTAAGCTCCTGTCCACATTGGGTACGGCGGTCATATTGTAGTAGGCTCCGAGAAATAGATTCACATGCCTAATGACTGCCTATCACCACTAGTAAACAAGTAATCTATATTATATGTTATGATATAATCAAACATAAAATCAAAGCAAAATATATACCGTTGACACTGGATACAGCGGCCATTTAGTTATAGGCTCTGTATATAGATCCTCATAATGTCACCTATAGTTAAGCAGCTTAGCAATTATGGGGCGCGGAGGGGCTTCAGGAGCCGATCTGGGTGCAAGGGAACGGTGTGCTCACTTCACAATGAACACATTCGAGAATGTTTCCTTGCCCATACGTGAGATCAAAAGACACACAGCCCAGCAGCTGTTCCACATAGAGTTCCATATTAGGGATATTGGTCGACTCCGCAATTCCAACCAGTCTTATATTGCTACGCTGTGATCTTGCCTCCAGATCCTCGGCTATGGCCTGGACGGTCTGCAGTAGTTTATCCATTTTACTGTGTGTCAGGGAGCTAGTGATTAAGGTATCTTTGGCATCTGATATTCGCTTTTCCACCTGGTCCAGCCTCTCAGTCTGCTTATCTAAGCACTCGACATTCAGTCCATACGGAATGATAAAGCATCTATTTTCCCGTCAATCTTTATCAAGCTTCTCTGCATTGCTGCTAGAATTTGTTTTAGCTCAGGGGTCCTCCGGCATCTCCCCAGCCTCAGAGCTGGACTCAAATGCAGCTTTGTCAGCATCCTGCTGACTACCCGACTTTCGTGGCTCAAACTGTAATTTGGATTGCGTTTTGTCAGATCTCCCCATTGCGCCCACCACCGACACCACTTGCCTCCAGGAGATACTATAGCTGTGTGATAGACAATAATAGACAATGATTACAGCAGCTCTACTCTGCCCTCTCTGTTAGCC
This sequence comes from Triturus cristatus, assembly GCF_964204655.1. NCBI lineage: Eukaryota > Metazoa > Chordata > Amphibia > Caudata > Salamandridae > Triturus > Triturus cristatus. The sequence continues at coordinate 1,268,568,596 of NC_140585.1, read as the reverse complement.
GAAGCCTGTGCCCAGGCAGTCGTAGAGGGCTGTCTGGTTCGTGTCTCCCTACCGATGAACGGTGGCTCAGTGTCAGCAGATGGTAGGCCCCACAGCCCGTCCGCAGAGCAGTCAGGCCTCACGCCTCCCCTCACTGCTCCACCAGCAGAAAGGCCCAGCCAAATCTTTAAGGGCACCCCTTCCCAGGCCCACTCCACGTTGCAGGTAGCAGGTACTGAAGGTGTTCTCGCCCAGGCCGGGCACCCAAGCAACCTCACACAGGTATTCAGCCAGGTAGTTGTGATTCTGTACTCTTGCCGTTCATACCCCGATCTCAAGCAGTTCTCAGCCAACAGTGCCAGTAATACAGAGCCACAGAAGGAGCCACTCCCCCCGATGCCGCAGCAGACAGCACAGTTCAGCAGCCACCCAGAACTCCAGCGATCTCTGCCGCAGCAATCCCTTTAATCTGCGGGCACTAACTAGATGTCGCACCTCAGGCAGGTCGCATATCCCAAGGCAGGTCACGGGAGAGACAGGTTATGCAGCTACAGCAGGGAGGAGGGCATGCCCAGCAGGCAGCAATCTCCTACCTTCCCCGCAGCCGTAACTCCTACCCAGCCGCGGCCTAGTCTGTATCGCCACGTACCCCTACCGAGACCAGACTGACCTCTCTCGCCACTCCGGCGTCTGCTGGTCCCGATCAATCCAGCTTTATGCCAGGCAGAAACATGGCTCCCAATCTGTGTCATCTACATGGAGTGCTGGGTTGTCTGAACATAATTCAGGAAGACTCTGTGGTCATGTCGTTAGACGCACGTATGGCCTTCGATACAGTTGAACAGCCATACCTTTTTTTAGTGCTGGAGTGCATGGGCTTTGGCCCTAAGTTCTTGTACTGGTTAAAACTTCTATACTTCAGTCCCTAGGCACAGGAAGGTGTAAAAGATCAGACTTCTTGAATCTTACCCCTCCAATGGGACACCAGACAGGGGGGCCTGCTCTTGCCACTTACCTTTGCCCTCATCCTCGCACCATTAGAGGCTTGGGTTCGGATAGATACGCTGATCCAGGGTCTGCCATGGTCCAGAAATTGGGAGGACAGAATTCTATATACGCTGACAATATCTTGCTATACTTAGCTACTCCGCAGCTCTCCATTGATAGAATAATTAAGATCTTTGCTAATTGTGGTACATACTCTGGGTATACAATCAATTGTAACAAGTCCAATATATTTGTCCTTCCCGGAGAGAAGCCTACCCTGCCATGGGCATGTGAAGCACACATAGAGTCGGAGGGATTCCAATACCTCGGTATATATATTACTGCACACTCAGTGCAGCTTTATACGAAAAGCCTCCAAAGCCCCCACAAAAACTCAACAATGATGTTCAACACTGGAGGACACTGCTGCTCTCACTCCTCAGCAGAGCGGCCCTCTTTAAAATGATGGGGCTACAGCGCTTTTTATATGCGCTTCCCAATACACCGTTCCCTCATCATATTTCAAGTGCATAGAAAGTGAGGTTTGTATCCTACTATGGTACGGAAAGGCCCCAAGTATTGCCTTGACAAAACTGACTAGAGGATGGTATGATGGAGAATCGTCTTACCGGATGTACACAAATATTTTTGTGTGTCACAACTAAATGTAGTCAATCAATGGGCCCACCAACCAATCGACAACCCCAGGGCTGGCTTTAGCACTGGTGGTGCCCGGTACGACAATCACTTTCTGCGCCCCCCCACGCCCCATGACCGCCTTCTCAGATTCTCCCACTACCACCACGCAAAAGTGCCCCTCAGCTCTTCAATCATAAGCTGTTTCTAAACACAGCGCCTCCCCTGAGATCAGTGCCCCCCTCCACATGTCAGTGCCCAGTGCGGCCGCACTGCCACAAAGTCGCCCCTAGACAACCCTGCATACCGTATGGACCAACTCGTATAACACCCATGGCGATATCTATAAGCACTGTACACTTGCCCAAAATGTTAACACTAGATAGTGTGAGAAGTTGGCCTGATGTATGATGTCACTAGTTATAGTGTACACCTTATATCAGTCCAAATACCCTTATGGTGATTGGTTGTAAAGTCAACCTTATAGACCAGCTATCCTAGTGGTAGCATGGACAAGAGCAGTCTTAGGCTAAACTCTGAATGGCATGTGAAGCCAGCTGTGATACCATATATAATCCCTTGAATACCAAATGAAAGGACACCACAACAGATATATATATAAAATAAAGTGTATTTATTCTAAGCAAACCCTCAGCACTCTTTATGAGATTAGAGGTAAGTACAACACAGTCTTATTAATGCATACAGTAAGTCACACAGGTAAGTAATACAGTTAGGCCCTAGGGGCCACGCAAACCATATACTAAGTAAGTGGTATAAGAACCACTGTCACGGAAATAGAATAGGCCTAGGCCTAGGGAATCGCTGGGGCTACACTACACTAGCGTTAGTTAGGGAGTGGGAGGCCCACGGGATTCGTGTGCAGAGTGGAAACACTCACGCGTAATGCGTAAAAGTCAATAGCAATAGTACAGTTTTAGAAACGGTAGATTTAGGACACTTCCGGAGTAGCTAGGAAGTTGAGACTTGAAAACTAGACACTAGGATAGTCACTATCCTGATGAGCACCGGAGTACCCAAGTTACCTAGCCCACAGGCTGCGGGTGCATAGGGGTGAAGATGCGTCGTTTTCGTCGTCGACTCCTATGGATGCCTGAAGAAAGATGCTGACAGGCAGTCAGTGAAGAGTGTCCGGTGGATCCCAAGGCTGGGATCAAGAAGAGAAGAAACCTGCAAGCAGAAGGGACAGAGTCAAGGTCACTAGCCAGTGACCACGTGGAACCAGGAAGGAACCAGGCGATGTCGTGAAGAGTTGCAGGTGAAGGTGAAGCTTGTCGCTGCAGCCAGGAGGACCAGGAAGCGTCGAGGATGACCAGGACCAGGAGGCGAGCTGTCCCACGAAGGCTCTTGCTGTCGGCGGCGTCGAAGTTGGACTAGGACTCACCAAGCCTTGGCAAGCGGAACCCACGAAGAACAAAGGACTTGCTTCTGGTGCAGACCAGGAAGGTCTGGGGTGCTTCTTCTTTGCAGAGAAGCGGGAGCCAGTCTGGAGGAGCCAAACCAGCGCAGAAGATTTCAGGGTGCGTCGTCAGAGAGGCCACTAGCCAGCGGGCAAGCAACCGGACAGACGCGGCAAGCAGGAAAATGCTGAAGGGCCCCACGCAGGACTCGTGGAGTGTGGGGGGCTGATCTTCGGTGCAGATGGTGTTTGGGGTTGGGGCTTCTCAATCCCCGGTGCACAACTTCGAGGGTACCTCAGAAGCTGCGCTGTAAGTTACTAGCCACTTTTCCCAGGTAGCCGGTCCCACGTCGCTCGTCGCCTCCACGGATCTCAGCTCTGCTGTAGATGTGGATGAGGGTCGGAGAAGTCTGGAAGTCAAGGCTCTGGTCGGGCTCTGCAGTCGGTTCCTCGTAGAACGGTCGCAAAGCAAAGGGTAGTCTCTTGATGGTGCCTGTTTGCACAGGGTAGCCACTCCTTGGCTACAAGGGAGATTCTTCAGTCTTCTTCTTTCGTCGAATGTCGAAGGTCCAGAGTTTCTGTTCAGTTTTGCAGGTTCAGGATAATCTAAAGTCTTGAGGCCCAACTCCCACTCTTATACTAATCTGGGGGGCTGGGATACCTGCTAGGTCACGCCTTATGGGTGGGACCTGGGAGGGGGTGGTTACACCCACTTCCCTTTGTCCAGTTTCGCGCCAGAGCTGGGGCTGGAGTGCCCCAGCGCCGGTTTGAACTGGACTATGCAAGGAACACCTTGTGTGCCCCAGGCATGTCTCATTCCTTTCAGCCCACCCTGCCCCAATACACTAAAGGCTGTCTGGGGAGGTGCTAGCACCTCCCCAAGCAGGAAACCTATTGTCCAGGCCTCCCTGGCTGGGATCACTCCCAGCAGCAGGAGGTCAGACTTGTGTCTGTGGCAGCAGCATCCATTTTGTGATGCTGAGGCTTTTGGTTAGAGATAAACAGCAAAGTAGGATTTTAACATGTCTCTCCCTCTAGAAGGGAGGAATAATATCCTCATCACCAGAAATGGTATGGGGGTATTATTCCAAAGTGTTAGACACCTTACACGACATGTTTTGATAAAGCCAAACCATAGTTACCATAACCGTTTAAGATTATAAGGCACTTTAAGAGTATATGGTAGGCTATATCATAGAACAGCTATAAGGACATGGTTCCGAAAGCTGCAGACAGGCTCAGCTCATGCTAGAGCACCATCTCACATGTTACCAAGCACTCTGCCTCCAGGATTGTTAAGGCCTGCCATAGGAGTGACTGATAGGTACACATGTGTCTATATATAAGGTAGATATAGATATACTATATCTAAGCAAGGGGTGATTACACGACCTTGCCCCAGCTGAGTGATCAGCCAGTTGTGTCTGATTGGAAGGCCAGACCAGGGGTGGCATAATACATGCTGCAGCCCCTGGGAGGCCTAGGGTACACCTATGCCCTGGGTACCTAGGGTACACTGTACAGGGTCCAATAAGGTGACCCTTACCAATTGGTTATGTACCTAGGGTACATGGAGTCCATTTTACAGAGAGAGCAGACAGCCTGAGACCCTGAATGGCAGGATCTCAGGCCAACTAAGTCGAAAAACCAGCTAGACACTAGGCAAAAAGTTGGGGGTAACCATAGTCAGATATCCACCTTCCTACACAACCCCCCCCCAAACGAAAGGAGATAAGGCTGGCCTTGACAAGGTAAGCCTCTATTGCCTGAGTGGCCATATAAGGAAGAACCAGCACTGGCATGGTTACCCCCTGTCTCATGGTCCACTAAGCAATCCCTCATCCTAAAGATATCATAGGGTCTCCACCATAGGGAATCTCTACCTTTGGTGTGTCTTTGCAAAGTAAGAGGCTGGTGTTGAGATGGAGTACTGAAGTGAGTGTCCTCAAAGTGAGGCCTCAGCTTCCTCCAATCATCCTCCACCATGGATGCCTTTCTTTCTCTAACTGAGTTGCACTGTGCTCTCAGGGTCAGCCTCTGGCTACCTAAAGCTGGAGGCTGGGTCCCTTTTGTGGGCTTACTGGAGGGACAGGTCAGGTTTGGGGCCTTAAGGTCCCATGTTTGCTTGTGCCCAACAGAATCCCTCTGGGGGAGGTCCCTAACTACCTGTAAAGGGGATCCCTCAGGAATGTTTTTACCCATCACCTGGCTAGGGCTACTAGCCAGGCAATCCTCATTCTTTTGAAGGGGGGGTTCTTGTGGACAGGGGCCCTCTTGGGGTCCACTGGCCTCCCTGACCTCTGCAGCCCTGGGCTGACTGAGGCAGGGTAGAGAGAGGCAGGCTACCTGCACCAGACTGGGTCCCACCTTGGAAGGGGCCACTGACATCAGAGGCTCTGCCAGGCCAGGCCTGGCTACCTCTGGGGCAGTTCCTTCACAAGGGGTGAGGTCAGATCCCTGAGGAGGCTGACCTTTTCCTAATGTCTGGGGAGAGGGAGACTTTTCTTCCTCCCCACTACTCTCTGTTTGTGTGGAGTGATCCATAGTTTCAGGCTTCACTACACCTAGGTCAGTCTGAGTATGGACTGAGACCATTACAGCCCTGCCAACCTTTTCAGGAAGGCACTCAGTTTGTGTTTGAGCTGTGACTGTCACAGCTCTGCCAATTTCTACAGGGAAGTCTGTCTGTGCCTGGGCTGTGGCTACCACTGCCCTTCCGACCTTTTCAGGGAGGAAAGCTACTTGGACAGGGGTTGTGACTGGCACAACCCCACTACCCTTTTTGGAAAGGCCTACCATTTTAGAATGGGTGTCTTGTTCAACTCCAGCCCAAGCTGAGAGTTCTAAGTCATTCCCCAGTAAGCAGTCCACAGGCAAGGTTGGAGACACTGCCACCCTTTTAGGGCCAGTGACACCTCCCCAGCTGAGACATACCTCTGCCATGGGATGACTGTTCTGTTTGCCATCAATGTTAGTCACCTGGTATGAGAAACCAGGCAAAAGCTGCTCAGAGGGAACCAGCCTATGGGCCACCATAGTGATGCTAGCTCCAGTGTCTCTGTAGGCCTCAGCTTTTCTACCATTGATGTAGGGTTCCTGTCTGTACCTACCCAAAGTGTTGGGACAGGCAGTGAAGTTGGCAAACCCCATGCCACCATCACAGACAAGAGTAGCTGCTGTAGGGGAATTGGCTAAGCCAGAGTCCCCCTGTGTTCCCCAAGAAAACCCAACCAAATTTTTGGGGGCACTCCCACCACCTGGGGGATTACTGCTGACAGTAATAGGTGGTGTGACAGGAGTAGTTGGAGGAACAGTTTTGTTTTTAGCCTGTGGACAACTGCTGTCAGTTTTCCAATGCCCAGGTGTTTTACACACATGGCAGTAAGGCTTTTTAACTGTGGTAGAGGAGGGAGCTTGAGACCCACCACCCTGTGTGGAGTTTTGGGGCCCGGAGGAAGATTTCTCTTTTGCTTTATCCCCACCCTTCTCTTGAGGCTTGGTGGTATCTTTCTTTTGGTCACCACCCTGATTTTTAGGCCTAATCCTGGTCCTGACCCATTTATCTGCCCTCTTTCCCAATTCTTGGGGAGAGGTCAAATCTGAGTCTACCAGGTGTTGATGGAGAAGCTGGTTCTGACAATTACTAAGGATCTGCTCCCTCATAATCAAGTTGTACAATCCTGTATAGTCCTGCACCTTGCTGCCATTTAACCAACCTTCCAAAGCCTTAGTGGCACAATCCACAAAATCAGACCAGTCCTGTGTCTGTGTCTTCTGGGTGTCTCTGAACAACAACCTATATTGCTCAGTGGTTAAGCCAAACCCATCTATCAGAGCACTCTTCAGGACTTTGTAATTGTTTGCATCCTCATCACTGACTGTGAGGAGCTTGTCTCTACCTTTGTCAGAAAAGGAGAGCCACAAGATAGCTGCCCACTGACTTTGGGGTACCTGCTGTACTTTGCAGGCCCTCTCCAAAGCAGTCATCCATTTGTGGATGTCATCCCCATTCTGATATGGGGGGACTATCTTGCTTAGGTTTCTATGGTCATAAGACCTATCCCTATCTCTAGGAATGTTGCTGCCACCAGTGGGTTCTGACCCACACAATTTTTGCTCTCTAGCCAGAGCAAGCTTCTCTTTGGCAAGGGCAATTTCTTCCCTCTGAATCCTCAGATTAGCTTCCCTCATTCTGGCTTTATGCTCCTTTCTCTCAGGTGAAGTCATTCCCCTGTGAGAGGAAGCATTAGAGATGCTAGAAACATGGGAGTGGATGGATTCCCTTGAAGGGGATCTGTCCCTCCTCCTTCTCTGTGAATGCCTACTTGGGGGTCTGTATGGGGGGACCCCATGCAAACTCCCATGTAAACTTAAGTTAGCCTGGCTAAGTCTCCTTACTTGGCTCTGGCTGTCTACCTCCCCATCTGAAGCCCCATCTGACTCCTCTGTGGTGGGTAGACCCTCCTCTGTGCCTAGGGCACCTGCCTGAGATGCCCTATGAGCATCATACTCCTCTAGGAGTTGTCTTAACTGAAGGAGGGTAGGGTTTGCACCCTGTTTTATTCCTCTGGAGGTACACAAGTGTCTCATCTCCTGGAATGTTAAGGTATCATATCTAGAGGGGATCTTTTGCAGACCTGATCCTCCTGAGAGAGCATCTACTTGATCTACTCTCAGAGACATGATCTAGTGAGGGTGTGGTGTGTGCACCTACCTACACTAGTTGTATCTACTAAACCTCTCTAGTAGTTGTAGTCAGGGTGTGTTACTCCCTTCAACCTACAACTACAAAGTCCAGTAGGACTTAAGTATAATAATCTATGTTATATGTACCTAGACAATATCTGTGTGATCTTTCAATTTAGTATCTCAAGATTACAATGGTATTACAACAGCAAGCTCAGATCCCAACCGCTGCTCACCAATGTGAGAAGTTGGCCTGATGTATGATGTCACTAGTTATAGTGTACACCTTATATCAGTCCAAATACCCTTATGGTGATTGGTTGTAAAGTCAACCTTATAGACCAGCTATCCTAGTGGTAGCATGGACAAGAGCAGTCTTAGGCTAAACTCTGAATGGCATGTGAAGCCAGCTGTGATACCATATATAATCCCTTGAATACCAAATGAAAGGACACCACAACAGATATATATATAAAATAAAGTGTATTTATTCTAAGCAAACCCTCAGCACTCTTTATGAGATTAGAGGTAAGTACAACACAGTCTTATTAATGCATACAGTAAGTCACACAGGTAAGTAATACAGTTAGGCCCTAGGGGCCACGCAAACCATATACTAAGTAAGTGGTATAAGAACCACTGTCACGGAAATAGAATAGGCCTAGGCCTAGGGAATCGCTGGGGCTACACTACACTAGCGTTAGTTAGGGAGTGGGAGGCCCACGGGATTCGTGTGCAGAGTGGAAACACTCACGCGTAATGCGTAAAAGTCAATAGCAATAGTACAGTTTTAGAAACGGTAGATTTAGGACACTTCCGGAGTAGCTAGGAAGTTGAGACTTGAAAACTAGACACTAGGATAGTCACTATCCTGATGAGCACCGGAGTACCCAAATTACCTAGCCCACAGGCTGCGGGTGCATAGGGGTGAAGATGCGTCGTTTTCGTCGTCGACTCCTATGGATGCCTGAAGAAAGATGCTGACAGGCAGTCAGTGAAGAGTGTCCGGTGGATCCCAAGGCTGGGATCAAGAAGAGAAGAAACCTGCAAGCAGAAGGGACAGAGTCAAGGTCACTAGCCAGTGACCACGTGGAACCAGGAAGGAACCAGGCGATGTCGTGAAGAGTTGCAGGTGAAGGTGAAGCTTGTCGCTGCAGCCAGGAGGACCAGGAAGCGTCGAGGACGACCAGGACCAGGAGGCGAGCTGTCCCACGAAGGCTCTTGCTGTCGGCGGCGTCGAAGTTGGACTAGGACTCACCAAGCCTTGGCAAGCGGAACCCACGAAGAACAAAGGACTTTCTTCTGGTGCAGACCAGGAAGGTCTGGGGTGCTTCTTCTTTGCAGAGAAGCGGGAGCCAGTCTGGAGGAGCCAAACCAGCGCAGAAGATTTCAGGGTGCGTCGTCAGAGAGGCCACTAGCCAGCGGGCAAGCAACCGGACAGACGCGGCAAGCAGGAAAATGCTGAAGGGCCCCACGCAGGACTCGTGGAGTGTGGGGGGCTGATCTTCGGTGCAGATGGTGTTTGGGGTTGGGGCTTCTCAATCCCCGGTGTATAACTTCGAGGGTACCTCAGAAGCTGCGCTGTAAGTTACTAGCCACTTTTCCCAGGTAGCCGGTCCCACGTCGCTCGTCGCCTCCACGGATCTCAGCTCTGCTGTAGATGTGGATGAGGGTCGGAGAAGTCTGGAAGTCAAGGCTCTGGTCAGGCTCTGCAGTCGGTTCCTCGTAGAACGGTCGCAAAGCAAAGGGTAGTCTCTTGATGGTGCCTGTTTGCACAGGGTAGCCACTCCTTGGCTACAAGGGAGATTCTTCAGTCTTCTTCTTTCGTCGAATGTCGAAGGTCCAGAGTTTCTGTTCAGTTTTGCAGGTTCAGGATAATCTAAAGTCTTGAGGCCCAACTCCCACTCTTATACTAATCTGGGGGGCTGGGATACCTGCTAGGTCACGCCTTATGGGTGGGACCTGGGAGGGGGTGGTTACACCCACTTCCCTTTGTCCAGTTTCGCGCCAGAGCTGGGGCTGGAGTGCCCCAGCGCCGGTTTGAACTGGACTATGCAAGGAACACCTTGTGTGCCCCAGGCATGTCTCATTCCTTTCAGCCCACCCTGCCCCAATACACTAAAGGCTGTCTGGGGAGGTGCTAGCACCTCCCCAAGCAGGAAACCTATTGTCCAGGCCTCCCTGGCTGGGATCACTCCCAGCAGCAGGAGGTCAGACTTGTGTCTGTGGCAGCAGCATCCATTTTGTGATGCTGAGGCTTTTGGTTAGAGATAAACAGCAAAGTAGGATTTTAACATGTCTCTCCCTCTAGAAGGGAGGAATAATATCCTCATCACCAGAAATGGTATGGGGGTATTATTCCAAAGTGTTAGACACCTTACACGACATGTTTTGATAAAGCCAAACCATAGTTACCATAACCGTTTAAGATTATAAGGCACTTTAAGAGTATATGGTAGGCTATATCATAGAACAGCTATAAGGACATGGTTCCGAAAGCTGCAGACAGGCTCAGCTCATGCTAGAGCACCATCTCACATGTTACCAAGCACTCTGCCTCCAGGATTGTTAAGGCCTGCCATAGGAGTGACTGATAGGTACACATGTGTCTATATATAAGGTAGATATAGATATACTATATCTAAGCAAGGGGTGATTACACGACCTTGCCCCAGCTGAGTGATCAGCCAGTTGTGTCTGATTGGAAGGCCAGACCAGGGGTGGCATAATACATGCTGCAGCCCCTGGGAGGCCTAGGGTACACCTATGCCCTGGGTACCTAGGGTACACTGTACAGGGTCCAATAAGGTGACCCTTACCAATTGGTTATGTACCTAGGGTACATGGAGTCCATTTTACAGAGAGAGCAGACAGCCTGAGACCCTGAATGGCAGGATCTCAGGCCAACTAAGTCGAAAAACCAGCTAGACACTAGGCAAAAAGTTGGGGGTAACCATAGTCGGATATCCACCTTCCTACAGATAGGACCTACCACACTTACAGTTTAGATGTGGCATACAGCACTTAGAACCCTGGGGTGGGAGACAAACTCACACAGGCCACTCCACTGTGCATGCTAAAAAATAGACCGGGGTTTGATAGGTGGGACCTTATCTGCATTTCAAGGGTGGGAGACCTTTGGTCCAGGGAAAGAGTAGTTCCATTCACCAGCTTGCAAACTGAGTATGAACTAGCTGCAGCCCACACTTTCTGTTACCTGCAGGCACTTCCCTTCCTGATGGCAGTGATCCCCAAGACAAGGTCCTCCAAGATGCATCGCCACTAGCGTAGAGTTGAGATGCGATCTACCTCACCTATTAAAAATGAATTATTAACTCCCCAGGCACACTTCTTCCCCTATGCCAACACTGGTAGGCATACTTAGATGGTCTTACTGAAGAAGATTGGCCTGAGGTCCAAGCGTCTCCTAAGGAGGTGGCGATCAGAGCACAGTTTTGCTTAATTCAGCTGAAAATTATTCCTAGCTCATACATGTCTTGTAACATCATGGTTAAGATGGGTAGAATATCTGAATCAGCTTGTCGAAGGGCATGTGGATGGGAGGGAATGTTCTACATTTTTTGGGGGGAAATGCCCAATGGGCCAGGTCTTCTGGGGCAAGGCTGTAAATTGAATCAATACTGTATGTGGAACTGCGTTCACGCCTTCAGCCAAATGGTGTCTGTTAAACGTTTGGGATGACATGAACTTAAATCGTATGGAACAAACATGGGCAACCTGAGTACCATGATTGCTAAACGGAATATAGCTTGTCTGTGAGGAGCAGAGGAAGCACTGTGTCTTAAAGACTGGAAAAGGGATTAAGGGCCTGATTTCGAGTGTGGCAGTGGTACAACTGCCGGATTACGACTGTCTCTGTCGTTCCTGCGGTGGGCTGTCGGCTGCCCCAGGAAACTATTATTCCTGGCGGTGATGCGGCAGAGGGGCAATACAATATGCTGAATGGGACTGGCGTAGTCCCACAGAGCATATTTCAGGTTCCTCCAACGCCATCCTTTTCAAGGTGGTGAGCCCACAATGAAAAGGCTAGCAGTGGGGAAACAAAGGGGGTCCTACAGGACCCCAATGCCCCCACTGCCATGGGGATGCACTCAGGGGGGGAAACGTGTGCCCCAGTGTCTGCTTGCACCCCAAGTTCCAGCACGGCATGTACTTTACCGTCCATGGTGTGCTGGAACATTTTTGCCATTCCCATTGTGGTTCCCTTTTTCATGAGAAGTGCAACTCGTAATCAGGCGGTCTTTGCATGGCTTTGGCAGTGCTGGGCCGGGGCAGCACCATCAAAATGTAAATCAGGCCCCTAGACTGGTGGATGGTGGCGGAAACCATAACATATACTAGCAGGGGCTGCCCTAAAAAATGGGAGATGATCAACTCAAAGCAGCCTGAAGAAAATACAAAAAACACATCGGCAGAAAAAAATCCACCTTCTTCTGTTCAAAATCATCAGGTAACAAACCTCCAAACCACCGGAATCCTCCCTACAGGCCTCCAAGGACTTACGTGAAAACTTTGCCACCTTCTTCGAAGAAAAAATCACCAAGATTGAGATCTCACTGGACATCAACGTCAACCAGTCTGCAAAAGCCTGCCCCCAGTGACAGTAGATAGCACGCCCAAGCACCCCACAAAAACCTGGAAGTCCTTCAACCCCATCCCGGAAACCGAGATCCTCAAACTGATCGCCACCTCCAAACCAGCCTCTCACGTCCTTGACCCGTTACCCCCCGAACTGACCAAAAAACTGAAACTCTCCATAGCCCCGTTCTGGTGCAAGATCATAAACAGCTCCCTGAGAACCGGTGTCATACCTAAATGCCTCAAAGTTGGCCAAGTCACGCCACTACTGAAAAAAGCAGGCCTTGACTCCAAGGAACTGAATAACTTCAGACCCGTCTACAATCTTCCCCTCCTATCAAAAATCCTTGAAAAATGCGTCCTCCAACAACTGACTCAGCACATGGATAGCATCAACCTTCTTGACCCCCACCAATCAGGTTTCAGAAAAGGCTATAGCACCGAGACCGCGATCCTTAACATCACAGACGACATCCACAAATCCCTCGATACCGACCAATGCTGCCTCCTCATTCTCCTAGACCTATCGGCAGCCTCTGACACGGTTGATCACCAACTTCTCATCAAGGCTTTACAAGAAAGGGTAGGTGCTGATGAGGTGGTCCTACGCTGGTTTTACACAGCCGCTCACAAAGGATAAAAAAAAATCTTTTCCTCCGACCTACACCCTGTCAACAGGGGCGTCCCCCAAGGTTCAGTACTCTCACCCCAACTGTTCAACATATACATGGAACCCCTGACCACCCTACTAAAAAATGCTAACATCACTTTCCACCTCTATGCAGATGACTCCCAGATCTATCTAGAAACGTCCTCCATTGAGCGACATTCACAGACTAAATGTCAGTCTTAAAGAAATCCAACATTGGCTGTCGCTTAACCACTGAAAACTCAACCAAGACAAAACCAAAATACTCCTCATCTCCAACAAAGAAGAGAACCCTCACATCTCAGAATGGCTAAAAGCTTTGGATGCTCTTAACGGCAATCACACTCTGACCCACTCCGTTAAATCATTAGGAATCACCATAGACTCAAAACTAGACATGGCAAAACACATCAAGAACTCCGCAAAGAGTGCCTTCGTCAACCTGAAGCTACTTAACAAAATTAAACCATTCATCCCAACCAAAGATCTCAAACAAGCCACCCAATCACTGGTGCTATCCAGACTTGACTATGGGAATGCCACCCTCACTGGTACAACTACTCTCAACGCAGCAGCTAGAATGGTCACTGGAATCAGGAAATACGACCACATCTCACCAGCACTCGGAGAACTAAAATGGCTCCCAATCGAACTACACAAAGCCCTGCACACTGGAAAACCTGAGTATTTGGCTGCTAAACTCAAAAGTGCTGGTCAGACAAGGAACCTCAGGTGCTCCAGCACCCTACTACTCATACCTATGAAAACACGCAAACAAAAATTGCTTCACGGTACTTTGCCGGAAACGCACCCAAAATCTGGAACACCATCCCAGTCGGTATCAGGACTATCTCGTCCTTCCAAAAATTAAAAAAACACCTAAAAGTCCTTTTCCTCAACTGCTCCTTCCCGAATGGATAGCCACCATCTAAACGCAAGTCCCTGCTCGTCGTCTCTCCCAGACATTGTAGCTCAAAGACTCACCTCCTCCCTGTTATTTGACCCCTAACTGCTCCTCCCCCCTCAAGTGGTTCAACTCGAAGACAACGTGCACTCTATGAGGTTATCTCAGGACTCACGGACTACCTCAATGCTGCTCAGCACACTTGGACTTCCGAACCTATATGTAGAATACTGCTCTATTGTATCAACCCCGAGACAACGTGCACTATAGGAGGTTATCTCAGGACTCACGTACTACCTCAATGCTGCTCAGCACACTTGGACTTCCAAACCTATATGTAGAATACTGCTTTATTGTATGAATCCTGCTCAGAAACTGTTGTGAAGCACTCCGATACCCTCGGGTCAGGCTAGCACTATATAAAACTCCTTAAGAAATAAATAAATAAATAAGATGATATGGGGGAAATGGAAAAGCTAAAGGGGAAGCCCATGTGCTGGTCCCATAGTATTGTTTCCCAGAACTTATAACATTGACTGTATTGCAGTTGAATAACGTCACCCACACTTGAACGATTAATAATTGGGACATTGTAGGAGGCGAAAACCTGCTGCACTGTAATTATAATTCCTGTCTGTAACTATGATGGTGTTCATGTTGCTTATTGTAATATTCAGTTCCTAATAAAAAGAGCCGACGGGTTTAGGAATAATGCGGCATAACTGCTTAAAATTGTACTACCCCTTCAGCTAATGTTGCTTCACCATACCCTGTATTTATATTGTATATGAAGATGTACTGAGCAATTATTTATTAAAAATTAAAAATAAAATGTAACAAAAATAAAAGAAAGTGCATCAACCGAAACTATAAACTGGAAACGTAATAAATAATGTTTGAAGGCATGCTACGGGAGGGCAACTATAAAAGATAATTAATGTAAAAGAGCACAACCACCCCCCAAATGTGACATAGAAGTTAGAGAAATCTTGCAAGATATAAACGAGGTGAGCACTAGCTTCTAGGAGCCTACAAGCAAAATCCTTAAATACATACTTCCCAAAGTCCCCATACATATAACAGGCCAACTTCCACCTATCCCAGCTTTAAAACGTTTAATTGCAAGCACTAAAAAGCCACCAGCAATACCCCACCTGCACCAAGAACATAACAAGACATGCACATACCAGACCATTTCAAAATTGCACATAATGAGGAACTCTTTCTTTTACATGACAATCTCAATAATGAAAAAAACAGTCCTAATTTTCTCTACAATAAACAACTTAATGAAACTTACTCAATGTCAAACCTGGATAATGGATGGGACCTTCAAAATGTGTCCCAAACCATTCACTCAGATATACACCATACACAGTGAATATCAAAACACCAATATCCCTTTCATATGTGCTTTACTAACAAGCAAACAAAGCAGCACCTACTATGATCTCCTAAATTATATAAAACAGCAAAGAAATAACTACTACCCCTAAAAAATAATCATAGACTTTGAACAAGCTATGATTCAAACAATTCTAAAATATACCCCCATACAGCCATTCAAGGCTGTTACTATCGCTTAAATGTAAGTATATGGTGACACCTCCAAAAATCTACATAAGGGGCTTAGATACAAGCCCCTTGCACCACCTGTGTGTCACTTTTTATGACGGTCCGGTGGTGTAGAGTGCAGACGCATATCTACGAGGCCATGCAAAGCCACTTTACGTGGTTTTCACGGCCTCGTAGATATGGTGATATGGTGTAAGGCAACGCAGAGCAAGTTTGTGGGCTTGCCTTACACTACTTCATGGAGGCATTCCATAGGTGTTGCGATGGGTGCTCCCATGCAACACCCTTGGGCTTTGATGCATTCCCAGATTTAGAAGAATCTGTGAACCTGAGAATGCATCAAAACTGTATGCCTAACCAGGGCAGGAGTAACAAGGAGAAATATCTTTTATTCTCCTTGTTTATCTGCAGCACACATAGAAAGAGGGAAATGCCTCCAAGGATTGTTTCTGTGCGGGGAGGTGTCTATTCCTGCACAGAAACAATCCTGCCAACAACGCAGTCACCCTAGTGCAAGGGTGCCTGCATTGACGCTAGGCACCAAATTGTGTGCCTGCACTGGCTGAAAGGACAGGAATGCACCGTATCTCATAAATACTGTGCATCCCTCCTCTTTTGATTACACATAGGGCAGCACAACAACAAGACTTGTGGCACTCCCCTACGCCACATCATCGTAAATGAGACCCTAAGTGTAGAATACTCCACTAACTGTCAATTCGCTTTCGAAATCAGAAAATTAAAGCACTAGCTACATCCCTGTCACAGAGGTAGTCAACTATTATAAATTACTAATAGAAAGCCCTTTTTACCAACAAAATGAAGACAAACGTAGTCTTCTAGAGGACTATTTCGAAGATACTTGGGTTGGCAGAATACTTTGGTCAGGACACAGATGCCAAAACAAATACCAGATACCATAGTAGAATGTCTATGACAGCAGCTTGGCACAGGAAGCCAAAACAAACAAAGCAGTGGAAGGATGACAAAATGCCTTATTATCCTCACTAGTCAGAAATCAACCTACATCATACAAATTTATTGAAGCATTACAAAAAGAGCAAAACTACTAAGAACTAAGAATAGAGCAATCTGTTACCCAAATTGGCCATAAAATTAGCAAACTAAAAGAATGTAAGACATGCTGCAATTTAAAGTCAAACCCTTCATAAATAACAAAGGACTGCATTCCATAGAAATGATAGCCAAAAGCATATTATAAATTTAATATCAACCTACCAAAAACTTCAAAAACTACAACAAACTCTAAACCAATAACCAAATAATCTTTCTTTCTTTAAATATCAATATAAATATGTCATTATCTCAGTGAAACAATTATGTAAAATCACAAAGTTAACAAACACTGATATAATATTAATTATTTTTAAAAAGATGTAAAAATAATTAGCCAACTAACTTAGAAACACATTTAATACATAACATCAAATAAATGCAACACTTAATCCAAATAATTTTACATAATAATAACATACAAATAGCATAAACAATATAATATCAAAAATCCAACCCACAAAAAAAGTAAGAAATATAACTTACTGTTTTAATACTGCAGATCTTCATACATATCCACTTAACAAAAAATAGATAAGACACTGAATCCAAAAAGCCTCCCCAAATGAAAACATTTTAACAATCCAATCAGAATCCCTCAAAGCACTCCAAAGTCTGTATATTTTATTTAAGAAAAATAAAAAGAACCGGTCTAGGAAAGCCGAAAAAAGTAAATCTAAGTAAAAACCTCTGGTTCATAATAAACCAAAACTGATTTAAAAAACTCCCATATAAATCGTTCATAAACAAAAACCTGTTAAAGACCCACCAGCATAATACATTACAATCCCAGATATACAAACACATAACATTTAATCATCAAAATATAAATAATATCACATACGTTAACATAAACATTTATACATTAATGTCACTTATTTTTAACGCAAAACAACAAAACAATAAAAACACATCTAAATATAACAAAAACTCCCAAACAACACTATACCCAACTTTTTAAAATGCATCCTAAATTTCCCCTGCCCTCAAAACCCTTAAAATATCCTGACAAATGGTCTTACCTGTTCCAATGAACAGCAGCACCTAACCGTGACCTGGTTCCTGGAAAAATGACCCAAAGTAACACCAATAGACTACAAAATAGATGGTAGCAATACAAAAAAATGTCCGTCAAATGAAACTAAAACAAACTAGTTCCCCTTAGAATTCAAATTGAAATGTAGTAAAAAATGTAATAAATGTGAAAAAGTAATCCATTATAAAAAAATGTAAACATGTCAACCAATGTTGTAAAACATGTTTAGAAACATTGTAAAGTCTACATTAAATAATAGTATAGAATATATACAATTATTTAATATATTCTACTACCAAATATGTTAAAATAATGCAGAAAAATATATTTTAAAAAGTTAATAAATGTTTGAAAATTATAATAAATGAAAAATTACATTTGAAATTTTACATTATACAAATATAATAAATGTGATATAGTTTTATTTTATCACATTTAAAAATTTACAAAAAATATTTGTATTTACTTCGCAATGCAATTCCTTTTATTTTTACTTTAAAAATATATTTATTAAAATGTAAAACTGTACAATTTAAATAAGTTGTGTGACATCTTTTATTTATACAAAATTTTTCAAAAATCTTGTACTCTAAGGTTGACATTTTCTATTCCCACACCAACCTAAACCAACATGGGGCTGGTGTTGGTCACTAACTGACGGACTGACTGATATACTTACAAAGCGCTCGATTGCCGAGGCGTCTTGGCACTAAGGTGAGTTGGTACCAATGCACAGGCTCGCCAATCTAAGAGCTTAGGGGAAAAGCCAGGTTTTAACCAGTTTCCTAAAGCGAGACCTATTCGGTTGTAGTCTGATCATAGTCGGGAGGGAATTCCACAATTTGGCTGCTCGATGGGAGAACCTCTTGCCACCCCATCTGGCTTTTTTATCTTAAGGACCAGTAGCAGTCCTGTATTGGCTGATCTAAGACTACGTCGCGGCGAGTACCAGGAAAATAAGTTTTGAATATCTATGGCTCCCCCTCCATATAGAGCCTAGTGTACAAGACAGAGGGCTTTGAATTCTACTCGCTGAAGGACTGGGAGCCAATGAAGCTGTTTGATACTGGCAGACATGGGGTGATGTTTAGGGAGATCAAGCAGCACGCGAGCTACCGCATTGTGCAAGGATTACAGTTTGGCAGTCTGGTCTTTGTCTGTTCCCAGGTATAAGGCGTTGCCATAGTCGATTCTTGAAAGGACAAGAGCTCCTATGGCCGTTTTCCTAAGAGTTAGTGGAATAAATGGCAGAATTTTGCGCAAACCTTTCAAAGTAAAGAAACAAGTGGAATATAGCTGATTGATTTGTTTTGCAAACTTTACTTCCTTGTAGAACATGAATACGAGGTTCCTGGCCTTAGTCACAGGAACAGGACAGTTCCCAGCCTTGGAGGGCCACCATAATTGGCTCCATCGAGAAGGACTCTGCCCAAACTCGATGACCTCAGTCTTTTCAGTGTTGAGTTTTTGAAAATTTGAGTTCATCCAGGCCATAACTGAGTTAAGACAATTACAAAAACTGACAGCTGTGGTGTCCATCCTTCGCGTAACAGATACCACTATCTGGGTATCGTCAGCATATGAGACTAAGGTAAGACCATGATCTTTGATTAATCTTGCCAGAGGGGTGACATATATATTAAACAGCGTTGGTGACAAAGCTGACCCCTGTGGGACTCCACACGGGAAGCAAAGGTTTCCTGACTTAAGACCATCCCAGTTGATCAACTGTTCCCTGGATGATAGCAGAGTTAGAGCCATCTCTCTAATAGTTAACGTTATCAAATGCTGCTGATAGGTCAAGCAGGATGAGGACAGCTCTTCTACCCCCGTCCATCACTTTCCGATATCTCTTCTGTGGCTATGATCAGGGCAGACTCAGTGGAATGTCAAGATCTAAAGTCGTGTTGGGTGAAATCTAGAATGTGGTTACAATCTAGATAGTCAGTGAGTTCCATATTAAAGGCTTTTTCTAGAATTTTGGTCGGTAGTGGTAGAAACGATATTGGGCGGTAGTGTTTCACCTCAGTGGGGCCCTTCAGGATAGGCCTGATACAAGCCTTTTTCCAAGACTGTGGAAAGTCCCCTGAGCTAATGACCTCGTTTAAGAGGGGAGTCAGGTGAACACTAATTTCCCCGGGAACCAAGTGCAAGATAGAAGATACTTCCTCTGCCGCTAAAACAGAGAACCGTAACAGACTGCTATGCGTAGGATTGTCCTCTGACAAGTCTTCACTGTTCCCAGTTGAATATTAGATGCTGTCTTATGAAGTTCATTATAGACTGTCTGTACTTTATTTTGGAAGAAGGAGGCAATCATGTCTACAAAGTTTTGGTCAGGAGTGAATTGGCTGTCCTGCAGAAACTTTGATAGAGCTGTCACAGTTTTAAAAAGCTCCTTTGAGGAGTTTTTGGCTGCCTGAAGTTTGGTTGTAAAATATGCAGTTTTTGCATTCTTCGTTGCTGCCTTATATTCCTCAAGGGCTAGATTGTAGTCCCTTTTATGTTCATTACTATAATCTGTCCTCCAAAGTCGTTCAATGCGTCTACATTTGGCTTTAATAGGTCTGAGCTCCGCTGTATGCCAAGGTGCAGATGCTTGATTTCTTTGATGGTGCTTAGTTACTTCAGGAGCGAGCCGATCTACTGATGATCTAATCCAGTCATCGAAACTACTAGCTGCCAGATTAGAATCTAAAACAATGTTAGGGGGGATTCCCCGCCAGGACTGCTTCCAGTTCGCTTTTTTGGATAGATTTCCACGAGGATAACATTTAACATTCCCACTCTAATTTAAACCAACTCGGGGAAGGCTTTGGACACTAAAGGGGTGGCATTTACAATTCCCATTCCAGGCTAAACCAACACTGGGGAAGGTGTTGCATGCAAAACGAGTGACCTTCACTATACCAACTCCAATCTAAACCGACTTGAGGAAGGTGCTGGACACCAAAGGGGTAACTTTTACTATTCCCACTCCAATCTAAACCAAATTGAGGAATGTGTTGGAGACTAAACAGTTGACATTTACTATCAACCTAAACCAACTTGCCGAAGGTGTATTGTGATTGCACCACTATTATTCGGTATACTCAAATGGTCCACATTAAGTCCATCAAATGTTTAGTTGTCCATCTTTATTATTGATTCATAGTCTTCTTGTTTTTAGAAAACAAACAGCCAAAGCGTTTCGTTCTCCACAGAGAACTTCTTCAGGGCATTCCTGATTGCCATGAAAGAGCCGTTATATTATTTGTGACCATGTCGTCCTAATCCAAAGCGTCCTATCTGCCAGTTAGATTTAAATCAACTTCTAGGATAGGTAGTACCGCGATACTTCTACTATAATTATGAAATAAGAACTGTATGGTGACTATCATATCACAATTGCATTGGACGACGCCATAATAATGAAAATTTGGAATGTGGCAAAAACATTTCCCTCAACCTAGAAGTTGATTTAAATCTAACGGGCAGATAGGACGCTTTGGATTAGGACGACATGGTCACAAATACTATATCGGCTCTTTCGTGGCAATCAGGAATGCCCTGAAGAAGTTCTCTGTGGAGAACGAAACGCGTTGGCTGTTTGTTTTCTAAAAACAAGAAGACTATGAATCAATAATAAAGATGGACAACTAAACATTTGATGGACTTAATGTGGACCATTTGAGTATACCGAATAATAGTGGTGCAATCACAATACAAGTTCATTTGCTTTATTGACCCTGTTTATCAGGGTGGTTCCTTTGGACAGAAGGCGCCTTTGTGAGTTTGCACACAGAAGGATCTCTGTTTTTGGTGAAAGTAATTCTCTGGTTTAAATTTTGTAATTGGTGCCTTTTGCTTAGTTGGTCCACTGTCCAGTTTTGTTTAAACAACTTGCCGAAGGTGTTGGACACTAAAAGAGTGACATTTACTATTCCCACTCCTTGTCCTTGTATTTGGTAAAAACAAGGACCTCTGGGGCCCTGAACATTGGACAAGTGAAATGGACGCTCTCCCCACGCCTTCCCCCTAAGCACGAAATCTGGGCATCACTATTGATGATTCACTTAACATTGATCCTCAAGCAGTGAAAGTGACAGCTACGTGTTTTGCCATTCTCAAATGGTTAAAAAAAATCTGTTGGATGCTTCTAGAGTCCACTCAGAAAACCATGGTCAATGCCTTGATCACGTTAAGGATGGACTACGGTAATGTCCTCTATTTGGGCTCAAACAAAGCCATAACCCGAAGGCTACAGATGGTACAAAATTCTGCAGCCAGGTTCGTGTGCGGTGTCCCGAGAGCCACCACCATCTCTGCTCATTTACTTAACTTGCACTGGCTCAGGGTAGAGAACCGAGTCAAGTTCAAAGCCCTGAGCTTTATGCACAAAATAAAAACAGGAAATGCCCCGCACTATCTTCAATCTATGGTCTGTGCCTACATCCCCTCTCGAAACCTCCGCTCCTCCATGCAAGGGAAATTCATCGTTCCCAAAATCAAACTATCCCGGACGTGCGGAAGGTCCTTTTCGTATCTGGGCCCCTCTTTATGGAATACTCTGTCTACAGCATTGCGCGACAAAACTGACTACGTTCAATTCCACAAATCCCTGAAGACGTGGCTTTTTGACAACTAACCTGCTGACATATTTCCATTCTACGTCTCGGATCTGCTTTTGCGCTGGGAAACCCTTTTTGGGTAGCTGTTGCGCACTACAAATTCAAATTCATATCATATCATATCACTCCAATCTAAACCAACCTTAGGATTGTTGAACACTAAAGGGTTAACATTTACTATTCCCACTACAATCTAAACCAACTTGGGGAAGGTGTTGAACACTAAAGGGTTGACATTTACTGTTCTACTTCAATCTATATCAACTTGAGGAAAGTGTTGGACACTCAAGTGGTGACATTTACTATTCCCACTCCAACCTAAACCAACTTGAGAAAGGTGTTGGACACTAAAGGGGTAACATTTACTATTCCCACTCCAATATAAACCAAATTGAGGAAAGTGCAAGACACTAAACGGGTAACATTTATCATTCAAACGACAATCTAAACCAACTTGAGCAAGGTGTTGAACGCTAAAGTAGTGACATTTACTATTCCCACTCCAGTCTAGACAGCTTGAGCAAGGTGTTGGACACTAAAGGGTCAACATTTACTATTCTCACTCCAATCTTAACCAATTTGGGGAAGGTGTTGGACACTAAAAGAGGACATTTAATATTCCCATTCCAGTCTAGACAGCATGAGGAAGGTGTTGGACACTAAAGGAGTAACATTTACTATTCCCACTCCAATCTAAACCAACTTGGGGATGGCGTTGATGACTAAAGGGTTAATATTTCTATTCCCTTTCCAATCTAAACCAACTTGGGGAAGATGTTGCCACTAAAGAGCTGACATTTACAATGCCCACTCCAACTTAAACCAACTTAGGGGAGGTGTTGGAAACTAAAGGGGTGACATTTACTATTTCTACTCCAATCTAAACTAATTTGGGAAAAGGCATTGGACACTAAAATCTTCAAATATTTTAAATCCAATTCACATTAATACATTTTACCTAAAAAATGATCAAATAAAATTATAAAATACAAAACTAATGCTACATAGTCTAAAAGTTTTGTAAATTACAAAACTATTATATTAAAGCAGATTAATTTAAATGACTAACCTTTATATGAAATATTGAAATTAAAAATTAAATATCTATATTTTAATCACAAGATATTATTAGTATTTCCTACGATTCATTCCTACCATTCATTCACTTTAAAAAATACAATTACATAGAATTGAAATACCAAAATGATCAATAACAATTTTTAATAAAATGTCCTATATTTTTGCATGTAAAACCTTTTATAAATAAATTTTTTGCATTTTTGAAATATTGTATTAATTTAGAATTGTTTTTTGCAATTATGACAATTTCATAATAATAATGTCATATTTTTAATATAAATATTCAAACAAATCCAGATATACTACTTAATAAAAATGAGAAAAACAGGTAAAATCTTTAAATATTTAGATTAAAAAATTCCTTTGGGGCATGGCTTGCCAGCACCCAAGATGGCCGCATTCATGTAAAGCTCCGGCCGTCGCGGTAGCTTGATTCTCCCAAATCCGTTTAAGATATCCGTTTGGCAGCCCACATAAGGGAGACTGAGACCCCCTGACTGCCCTGTTTCGCCCGCCGTTTGAGTGGAGAGATTTGGTAGTCGGGACCTGGAGATTCCAGACTCGACATTGTGAGCTGCGTTGGAGATGGCGCTTCGGCCGTGACGTTGCGCGGCTCTCCGCAGCGGACAACAGGGTGAGACCCGGTGCAGCCTCTGGGACAGCAACGCGGAACCCCCGCCCGCTTTGGGTGACGGCGGCGAACTTTGTGAACTACCGCTGATGAGGTCCCGTTGATGTTCGGCACACCAAGAAACTGCCTGCCTGCCTGCGTGGAGGTGAGCGCTGAGGGCTAGAACAGAGCTCCCGCCCCTTCCCACGGGGCTCCTCCATATGGTTCCTTGAGACCTGGATCATTCTTTGGCACATAGGCCATCTTGGGTTTCATTCAGAGCGGGTCGGACCAGTCAGATTTCCTTGGCTCGGTGCACCGCATGGGCTGCTAAGGACCCTGAAGGTACAGGCGGAGGGGCAGCACGGCAAGGGCAGGGGTGCAGATTGAGATTCGCTATCTGCCGAGGGCTCCCCCCCAGCTGTTCAAGACACAGACCGCTGGCTTATCCCTTGTGAGATACTCGCAGCCCTTGCGGTACTTTGTCGGCCTGGGTCCCATATTTGGCCCTGGACGTGGTAACTAACAGCCTGACCAATTGAGACTTTCGCCAGTCTGCGGCGTGGTGTGCCAGCTGCTGAGAGCTCTCTGCTCATTTTGTTTTCCCTGATCGTGCACCGCCAGTCGGGTTAGGCCCCATCACATACACGACCATTGTAGGCATGGCCACCACTAAGGCCACCAAGCAACCTCCTGCTGCACGGTTGGCAAAATATGCACATACCAGATCGGATGGGGTGGAGGGACATAGGAGCTTGCCTGACTCAAAGCATCCCCCAGAGAAGATGCCCTGACCTTGGTTGATGTGATGGCGGTAATCCAGGGGGTTCGCATGGCACTGGAAGCAAAATTGATACTGTGACTACGGAAGTCACCCTGATCCGAGCGGACTTGCGAAACATGGGGGACAAATGAAGCTTCCATCTCCACCCTACTTACTCCACTAAAGCGTTGGAAACCACGGTTAAGTGCCTTCAGACTCAGACAGCAGATTCAGAGGCTAAGTTGGAAGATTATGAAGGGAGGGCATGCCGGAACAACGTCCAAATTTTGGGGTGCCCGAAAGAGCGGAGGGGCAGGTGCCTGATCTATTTGTGGAGGACCTTATTCAAAAGCGTTTGCAGCGCCGGTCTCTGTCGCAATTTTTCTCAGTGGAACGCGCTCACAGAATTCTGGGGGGACCACGTCCCATTCTTGCTCGAATCTTCAATTTCCGAGATAGGGATGCTATCCTCCAGACGGTGAGGGCTGCTCCGCCACTTAAGTTCGAAAACACCACCATAACCTTTTTTTCTGACTTCACTTACAAAGTGCAACTACAGCGCAGGTCCTTTTTGGAAGTCAAGCGAGCTCTCAAGGGTCACAACTTGAAATATGCTATGCTGTTCCCGGCGAAGCTCTGGGTACAGGATGATGGGAAGACATGGTTCTTCCAAACCCCGGAGGACACGTGGGACTGGCTGGAGGGCTAGCGATCAGCTGTGGCTCTGAGGTGTTTCTCCCCGTCCGGAGAGCCTCGAACCGGGGAGGAGTGACGCTCCTGGGATCCCAACAGTGAGGACTGTCCCTTGGCTACTGTGCAATTGTAAGCCCTGTCGGGGGCTATTAATGAGGGTTAATGGTGACTCTTAATTTGTTCCGAATGGCCGCGGATTGAGGGCAGTTTGGTGAATTTGAGGGGACCCTTTAGTTGACCGGCTACATGATGTCTTCTTCGGTGTTCCTCATGGGGGCCAGAGGGAGTTGGTTGGGCTTTTTTTGGGGGCGGGGGAACAGTTTGGTATTACTACTGTAATGTCAATTATTCATGATGCGATGCTTTGCACAACGCCTGATTTTGGGCAAGTGTATCTGTTTGAAAGGGAGGAGTGAAAATTGTGTTTCATGGGTGGCGCTCTTGGGTTGTTTAGGCTGAGTAGCATTCCCCTATATTTCGTCAGTTGTTGTTTGGGTATACAGGCACTCTGCAATTTTTGGGTGTGGGCAGTTTTAAGTCCATGTTGCAGGGAGGCAGGGAGTAGTATTTGAGGTTTTACGGTAATGTTTTTTATTTTGTTTTTTGTGTGGTCCTTCTCAGGTGGTCGTCTTTAGCAACCTCAATTATGTGGATGTCCGTCTAGCTGGGTGGATAATTCACGTAGGAGCATATGACTGTTTCGTTTCCAATTGCATAATGTTCATGAGAGGGTTCTCATCGGAGCGCATCTCCGCTATGTCAGTAATACTTTTCTTCTGTGTTGGGGTTCAGGAGGCCCCGCCTTTAGCTTTAAAAGATGAGCGTTGGTGAATATATGAGTCCTTTGCTGGACCGTCTCAAACTTCTCTCCTGGAATGTCAATGGTCTTGGGGATCGAATAAAGAGGGGTGTAGTGTTACAGTACCTTAAAAGCCAAGTGCCCGACCTTGTGATTCTTGAAGAGACTCATATCCAGGGTCCCTCTTACTGTACACTCAATAGATGGGGGTATAAACTCATAGCCCATGCAGGTTATACTCGCGGTGCAAGAGGAGTTGGCATCCTTGTGCGCAGCTCCTTTCCTTTTCAGGTTCACAAAGTTGTACATGACCCCTTGGGTCGATTTGTCTCGGTCTCGGGAAAGTGGGAAGGTAAACTGCTTAATGTCTCATCCTTGTATATCCCTCCACGATTGCACGCTACCACCTTGCTCGACTTGGCTACTCACCTGTTAAATTTGCCTGAAGGAGACATGCTATTGGGGGGTGACTGCAATGCAGCTTTGGATGGGTCGTTGGATCACCTACCCCTAGATCAGGCAAAACCTCTGGTAGATTACTGTCTGATTTTTTAAGGGTCCTTGGTATCATAGTCGTTTGGCGAGTCTGTAATCCTAGCGAGAAGCAATATACCTTTCACTCTGGTGTGCACGGTAGTCTGTCGCGTATCGATTATCTCTTCTGTAAGGCTGCCCAGCTCCCCTTGTTTGATAAATTATCCCTTCTACCTAGGGAAATCTCCGATCACTCGCCCATTGTGACATATTATGGGGGTACACCCCCCGCAGGCCGGCGGGAGATGATTATTCAGTCCTGGTATCTCAGAATACCTGAATTACGAACCAAACTCGCACAAATTGGCCGTCAAGCAAAAAGAATACCGGGATATTGAAGGTGATTCTGCTAGGGCTCACTATAGGGCAACTCAGCACAGGATATGATATTGGCGATAAAGCTAGTAAGTTGCTGGCTTGGCTTGATAGGAGGGATCTGGGGAATAGATGGATCGCTGAAATTGTTGATGATGAGGCAGTCTGCCTTTATGATAGAGTAGGTATCGCTGATGCCTTTGCCACTTATTTTAGAGTCGTCTATTCTCCCATGTCATCCTCCATGCAGGAGGCCGCTGAATTGCTTGCTACACTACCTCTGCTGTGTCTAGACTCCCAAGAGGTCGCAGAGCTAGATGTGGCGTTAACGCCTGATTAAATCTCTAAGGCTATCTCCTCTTTGCAATCCGGAAAGGCCATGGGCCCGAGTGGACTCCGGATTGAATTGTATAAGACCGTTGCTTCGCTTATTGTCAATCATTTGCTGCGCATGTACGACGCTAGTGTGCAAGTGGGCGTTCTCCCATCCACGCAACGCTTGGCCAATATAGTCGTCATTCATAAGCAAGAGAAACCTCCAGATCGATGCCCTTCTTACCGACCCATTTCCCTCCTTTACCCCGAGGTCAAAATTTTGGCCAAAATAGTGGCTCTGCGCCTCTCCCCCCTCCTTCCCAAACTGATTCATCTGGATCAATCCGGCATTATGCAAACCAAAAATACAGCACTTAATTTGCGTCGGTTGTTCGGGGTATTGGGTCGGGCCTCCACTATACAGGAGGACTCGGCTATTATATCTCTGGACGCCAAAATGGCGTTCGACATGATTGAATGGCCTTTCCTCTTTGCAACATTGAAAAGATACGGTTTTTGGGACCGGTTTCTAGCCTGGGTGCATCTCCTCTATTCGAGGCCTTTGGTGAGAATTGCAGTGAACGGCTGCAGATCGGCAGTTTTCGAGTTGGGGTCGCAGCACAAGACAGGGATGCCCACTGTCCCCTTTGTTGTTTGCTCTCGCGCTTGAACCTCTTGCGATATGGCTCAGGGGAGACCCCTGGATCCAGGGACTGCACTGGTCGCCGGAGTGGAGTCCCTCTACGCCGATGATATTTTTCTTTATTTTGAAAAACCCCGGTCTTCGATCCATGAAGTGCTCCATGTATTCACTTTATTTAAAAAATACTCCGGCTATACTATTAACTGGGATAAGTCCCTAATATATATCCTGAGTGGACACCCTCCGCTTCCTCCATCGAGTTGTGGTGCTATAAATTGTTACTGATGGCTTCCAATACCTTGGAATTTATATTACGATAGATGAGGCAGTTTTTTATCAACGTAATCTACTGCCCCCCCTTCAGCGTCTTAAGGAGGATGTCCAACACTGGAGGACTCTTCCTCTTACGCTTCTGGGAAGGGCGGCTCCTTATAAAATGATGGCACTCCCTCGCTTCCTGTATGAGTTGCGGAATACCCCTTATTTAGTCCCAGTTTAGTATTTTACCTCTGTCGAGTACGAAGTTCGCACTCTTTTGTGGAACAACGGTACACCCCGAATCGCCTTTGCCAAGCTTATTAGGAGCTGGTATGACGACGACATTGCTTTACCATCCATCAGAGCATATTATTGGGCCTCACAACTTACTGTTCTTAATCACTGGATGCACCGATCAAATGATGACCCCGCATACCAGACGGATAGACACAATATGCTACCTGGTACTTATTTAAGGGCATTGTATGGAGGGTCAAAACTAGAGCCCAAGTTCACCCCAACCTCTACGACGGTCTCCATCTGGCATCTCGCGAATTCAGTGCTGGGCTGGAGGGGCAAAATTACGCAAGCGACCCCATTATTTGACTCCCATTGCCTGAGTGTGCTTGGCCGACAACCTGGGTTTGATAAATGGGATTTGATTGGTTTGTCTAGGGTGGGCGACTTGTGGGTTAAGGGTGGTATGGTATCATTCAGTGATTTGCAGCGGCAATACCAACTACATGATGGAGAAACCTTCCGCTATCTTCAGGTGCGAAGTGTACTGACTAAGGTGCTTCCTCGAGGTGAGGAATTGCCGGTGTCTTCCCCCTTGGAAGACAGGCTATTGGACGACTATCTCCCCAAGAAAGCAATATCTCTCACATATCGCAAAATCCTCAACAAGTCACCTGACCCCCTTGACAAAGTCCGTACAAAATGGTGTTCCGATGTGGGTGAGATTTCCGACGAGGAATGGAGGGAGGCCCTGGCGTCGCCCAGTGAGGTTGCAATTCGCTCCCGGTTTAAATTGATCCAACTTAAGCTACTACATAGGACCTATTACACAAGCTCCATGTTGGTCAAAATGGGTCTTAAGGACTCTCCATTATGTCCCCGTGGCTGCGGCCACATAGGTACGTATTTGCACCAATGGTGGGACTGTCCGATTCTCCAAGGCAATTGCGGGAAGTCGTCTCTACTTTATCTCAGACTTGCGGGAAGGTGGTGGAGGCTACCCCGAGGTTGTGTCTCTTGAACATTTGGGACGCCACTCATCTGTCTAGACCTGAACGGCTGTGGGTCACTTTGTGATGTATGTTAACCAAACACAACATCGCCAGAACCTGGAACGGAAGGGTAGATTTGAAATTTGCTGATTGGGAGTCTGATATGGACTGGTGCATGCAGGTTGAGAGAGTGGTTTATGAAAGTAGAGGTTCCCCTCGTAAATGGATGAAAATATGGGCCCCCTGGAACAAGAACAGAGGCTGGCTGTGCGCTCCTTTCACTGACACTTCTCCATTTGTCGTTGATAATTAATCATTGTAATTATGCATTGTCGGGATTATTTGCAAATATGAATCCTTTACTTAGGCTCCACTCTGATGTGCTTTTTGTAATGTACACATTTATGTTAGCTGACCACTTATAATTGAATTTAACTTGTGTGGTTTAAGGATGGTTTGTTTTGTATTTGGTTGTTTTGTGTGATGTCCTATTGTTTGTTTTTTCAATAAACAGAATTAAAAAAATAAAAATCCATTGAACTTTATAGTATTTAATATAAAATTTAGAAATAGTAAAAAAGACTATTATAATAAAATACATTTTAAAATGCAAAACAATTAATA
Source organism: Triturus cristatus (assembly GCF_964204655.1). Classification (NCBI taxonomy): domain Eukaryota; kingdom Metazoa; phylum Chordata; class Amphibia; order Caudata; family Salamandridae; genus Triturus; species Triturus cristatus. Next base: position 1,268,538,578 of record NC_140585.1, on the reverse strand, counting down.
GATGTCTTTTAAAAAATGTACTTAAAATGTTAAAATGTTAAATGTAAAAACATACTTTGTTTTAATCTTACCTCTCTTACCCTCTAATAGCCCAACATCCTGCTACTAAATAAATAATTCAATAATTCATTAAAAACATTAATACAATTTATAATACAAATTAAAAAATATATAAATAAAATAATGATCAAAAATAAAATAAAAACAAATACAAAACATTATATACACATAGAATAGAACAATACAATTCATTACATACTAATTAACACTGAAAAACAATATTACATACTGAGGTCAAGAAGGAGACCTTCCATGTGGTGATAACAAGGCCTCTGCAACTTCCATGTCCTTACTCAGATCCAGCCCACATTAGAGAGTGTTTCCCCTCTGGCCCAGAGGGCAGTTCTCTCATTTCCACCCATGTACTTAATGATCCACTCCGCACACTTTGTTCTCAACAACAAGCAACCTGGTAACCATTGAATATCAAATTGGTGTTCACCCTAGAATACCACTCGGAGGGCCCCCATGACATGTTTTACAGGGGGAACATTTTAAGGTTATTGAAGGCCATCCTGGAGCTAAGTGGCCTGAATTCATGCGACATCGCATCGAGTTTCTCCCCCATGGAGCTCTCAAACACTAGAAACTACATTAGCGAACTTCGTTTCACCAGTCTCCATGTAGTTAATTCTCTCCAGATCTGAGGCATTCCAGTGATGGGCATCAAGATCAGCAAGATCAGCCCCTATAAAGTAATTGGCTATCCAACAGGTACCCTTTGAGTCCTTCAGAAAAGAGCCGTACTACATTCTAAATAAACGCCCTACGGCGCACAGAAGTGAATCCAAAGTAGCAACATTTGACCCCTCAGGAAACAACTAGAACTGGCTGTCTTGATCTTTTCACATGGAAGCTCCAACGCAATTGATAGGCTGGCAACCATGTGCTTGAAAATACTCACACTAACATTCCGTTCATGGAATATTAATGGTCTACTGCACAAATTACATTCTTCCAACCTAATAGATTTCATAAAAGGTCATGATATAATAGTCCTGTAGGACACATGGGCCAAGCAGAATGATCTGATTATGGGATTCATTGAGCATTGGAAGCCAGCCCAGAGAGAGTACATGTTCGGGGGATCAAAAAGTTGTCTGTCCATATATGTCTCAGTAAAATTGCAAGGGAACATCCAGCTGATAACAATTCAAGAGAGCTGGCTGCAAGTAATCGAAATATGCAACTGGAGATCACAGCGTCCTGTCTTGTTGGTTAGCATTTATGTCAGCCCAAGTGTAAAGGAGAAGAGGTCAAAATTAAACCATTTGATCCTGGCCCAGTGCAATGTAATTAGTGATCACCCCCAAGCTGACTGTATCATAACTGGGGACTTCAACACCAACCTCTTTCAAGATCACCAGGAGGATCTAGAAGAGATCTCCTTGAGCACCCCTATGAACATCATTCACCAAATTAGACCGAGAGGCTACCAACGTTGCCTACAAGGAGAATCCCTAATCCTGCAACTTAACAGCATGGGCTTCAAAGTACTAAACGGTAGGCTGCCTCAAGATATACCACCAAACTGATCAAGAACCAACGGAAAAAACCTGCTCCTACCTAGACTACACTATATGGAACACAGAAATGTTATCTTCACTCCAAAGGTTCAGCATTGCTCCGCGCACTGAAAGCAGCCAGCGCCTTCAAATCATCACACTAAATTCAGAATTGTCTCATCATACCCCGGCTACCATTACCTGTTAAGGAACACATACCAAGAACCTAAAACACCTCAAATGGAGTGAAGCCATCAGTGGCAACATTATGGTTGAATGAACTAAGCCAGCTGCGGAAAAGGATTCAAGCATAGAATCACTGATCACTGCATGGATAAGCCTCACAACTCAGCTCATTTCCACTTCCAGACCATCTGCATTGCCCCACTAAACCAACCAATGCATCAACAGTGATTCAGTGTCTAAAGAAAGCCCGTAACATGGCAATGAGGAGAGTTGAAAGAAACCCAGATCTAAGGAATTTATTGGAGTATTCAGGCTAGCACAGAAAAGTTACCGGCAGGATATTCGCGCGGAGAAACTAAGATGCCTTAATCATTTCTGGACAACCCTTTTATGTGAGAGTTCAAGTTTTGACCACGGCCTGTCGGACATACAGAGGTGGGATACACGTCATGGCCTGATGCATGCCCCCAGTCCCTGTCACACCTTCTAAGCCTGGTGAAAGGGCAGCACTGTGGGTCCACTCCGTGAGTGTTGTTGTTGGGCTTTCACGCCACCCAACTTCAGGATCTTGCCTCTGCTGCCTCAGCTGTTCACCTTCTCTGGGTCAAGTTGCACCAGAGGCCACAGGGTAGATCACAAACTCACTGTACTGTCTTGGGTCAGAGAAATCTCTCAAACTGGAACTTTGCTCCCAACTCCACACTGCCATTGCAGGCTGAAGTTGCTGCCTTCATTCAATAGTGGAAATTTAAGGGTTGCAGGGGCTACGGCTTGGTGCTTCACTAAAATTAACAGTTTTGAATGGGTACTGTATGTTATTAATGAAAAGACTGTCAGTCATAACGGCGGTTTTAATAGTGTAGGATAATACTGGGTTAAATCTCTTAGAATAGTGGCATCCTTACCCTCTGCCTCTTGTCATGCCATAATATGTTTTAATATGTTTTAGGCCTCGATCTATGTTATAGTATGTGGTCCTGTCTCTCTGTTCACCATTAGCACATGTACATATTTTTGTTTGTATTGTACCAGTGTTTCTATATTTTTATTCCTGTCCTCTACCATTTTTTGTACTGTATCTGTAAAGCTTTCTGTCACCCGAAAGGTTCTTGTTCACACTATACAAAACTCCAAATAAATAAAAATCCTTCATTTAGTTAACGCAATCGACTTAGGGGCCTATGCATCAACAATGCCATTTGCGATTCCTTATTAGCGAAAAATAAGGAATCGCTAATAAGGAATAGCAAAAGGCTATGCATGTAGGAATCGCTATTCAAATAGCGATTCCTTCATATTCCTTATTACCGAATCGGTAATACCGAATCGGTAATAAGGAATACCTACCCATTCATTCCTATGGGCTTGGAGGCCCATAGGAATGAATGTAAAGCCAGTCTGTATTAGCGATTCGGTATTACCGAATCGCTAATAGCGGGAGCACTTTCAAGGGTGCCAGGGTGTCAAAAGGACACCCTGTTGCACCCCTGAAAATGATATGTGCACATATGTTGCACACACACATGCTCTAAGGGCATGTGTGTGCGCAACATGAAACTTTGAAAAATGCACAAAAGTGCATTTTTCAAAGTTTTTGCAAATTACCATGCAGTTCATCTTCATGGTAATTTGCTCCCCCTATTAGCGAAATCGCGAATTTTTTAACTGTGATGCATTGCATTTAAGGAATCTCACTTTGGGATTCCTTAAATGCAATCGCTATTTAAGGAATCGGTATTTAAGGAATCCCTATTTAAGGAATCGGTATTTAAGGAATCCCTATTTAAAGAATCGCTATTTAAGGATTCCTTAAATAGCGATTTCTGCTTTTGGGTTGATGCATTGGGATTGGGTATTTTTAACTTAATACCGGGAGCTATTACCGAATCGGTATTTTACCGACTGGATTTTGGGTTGATGCATGAGGCTGTTAGTGGCAATCTGCTGCTGTACTATGGTGGGTGGTTTCCTGGATGTTGACAAAGCATTCGACCTGGTGAACTGGGAATTTCTATGGCTCGTCTTAGCTCAAACAGGGTTCTCATCCAGTTCACCATGTTTCTTTCTAAATCTCTATGAATAACATTAGGCACAACTGATCATAAAAACAGAGTGACTGGCTTGATCAATATTACTAGGGGAACATGTGAGCGATGCCCAATTTCTCCACTATTATTTGCCATTTTTATTGAGATGTTGGTGGCTATGATTAGGCAGTCATAGTCTTGCACTATCGACATTTTACACAGTCACACAGAGACTTTTGCTGTACAGAACTCCCACAGCACTGTGTTGATAAATAATGTAATTTGTAAAAAATACAAAATTACATTAAACATTTTCAGTGGTCTTTTATGTGGTACCTGAAAGCCAGAAGTTGACTGCTTTCTCTGCCTTGGGATCACAACAACAGTTCTGTTGACTCCCACAGGGCTATAGGAACAGTCCTGGTCTGTTTGGTGACCAAGTGATGTCAATTTTACAAGAAATTGACACAGAGGCATTGTCTTATCTTGATGACATTTTCATCATAGATGGTGATTTAAACATGCATTTGGCCAAGGTGGATCGTATTTTTCTGGGATTCGCTGAATATGGCTATAAATTTAATTTTCAAAAATCAAATATTCCCCTTCCTAGTATCCTATTTTTAGGATATCAGTTATCCGATGAGGGCAAAAGTCTGGCAATGCATTTCTTAGAGAAACGTGATCAATTTCAACCACCAAATACCTTTAAAAAGCTTCCACCACTTTTGGAATTTCTGAATTATGGTAGAACATACATACCAGATTATGCACAACGAGTTAGCCCATTGTATGATTTCATTTGTCCTGAATTTTCTAATGAAAATTGGACTGCAGAACATACTTACTTTCTCCAGAATTTACTGGCAAATATGTTTGAGTCTACACATTTACATACGCATGTTAACTCTACTAATTTGGTGATCCACATAACTGTGGTTTCCAGTGGTTACACATAAGTTTTATTTAATGAAGGAGAAACAGTTCTGATTGCCTATAAATCGCATTTATATTCCAGTGCGAAAATGCATTTTACATCGGCTAAAATTATTTTGACTGCAGTTCAAACAGCTTTCTTGAAGGAACATCCATTGGCTCAGGGGAGACGTATTATTGTGGTGTCTCCTGTTTCAGCCCTAGAGGCAGTCACCAATGCCAGCATTCCAAATGCAAAAGCCTTGCATCAGAGATGGATCCAGTGGGCCTCTTCCCTGAGAACTACTGATGTGGATTATGTCTTTGTCCCTCATTTGAGACACAGTAATATCTGCAGTATGAACAGGAATACTGCATGTCTAGTGAAATTATGCCTCTAAATAAGTATGCTTTCATAGTCTATACTGATGGTCCAGTTCAGCCGGTGGTAGGTACAATGTATAAGTACTCAGCTGCATGTACTGCAGTTAATGGTGTTATGAAAGATGGAGTTTTTTAGGCACAAAGAACATATGCAGAGACTCTGGGTGACTGTACTGCTTAGCTGACTGAATTGAAAGCTTTGATTCTGGCTTTGCAGAATACGGATTCAGAATTTCCCACACTTATAGAGTGTGATTTCTATTACTACATCCAAGCATTTATCAATAATTTACCTTATTGGCGCTTGAATGGAGTTAGAGATTCTAAAGGAAATCATAAGCTTCTTTGGGGGAAAGTAGTGGCTTTAAAAGATGTTTTTCCACATGCTCATGTGGTCCACATATTGAGTCATCAGCCTGTTGGTATACACATTGCAGGGACTTAATTGGCTGATGAAGCTGCGATGGCGGCTGTTTAGACTGCATTTGTGGCTGCCATAACTCGTTCACATACGAGAATAGATGATGACATTAGAAAAGCCTTGGGCCTTACAACGTAATCTGTTAGTCAAGGCATTAAATATTTTTTAACATTGGTAGCAGTATGGACTTTTGTTAACTGATGGGAAGCATTGAAAGGGAGAAAACATCAACAATGCATTTCTAACTTGTGAAGCCCATGTGAGTCCACGTTAAGGACTAGGAATCGCTGAATATGATCAAATGGTTTTATTGGGTTACCAATCAATCCTGTATATATGCAAACCATAAATAAGTTCAATAAGTGCATCAATACAATAGATAAGCTGAAATATCTCAGTAAGTTAAGGCACAACAGAATGAGATACATAATTGTGATCACCACCACAATACAAATTAAAGCAAACAGTTGCTCCATAAAGAAACCTTCCATTTGTCGTCTAAACATAAATCAGATATAGGGTCATCTATCAAGGGTCTCTAATTCAGGAGCATAGAAGATGGTGTCGGCATAATCAGACTTCAGTAGAAGTCTTGGAGAAAGAAAATAAGTGTTTAGCATAAAGGTTCCCGCATGCAAGAATAAGCGAGCAGAGGAGTCTGTACCTTTCAACGTCTAAAGGCAATCTGCAGGGACTCTAGCTGAGTGAACACCAATTTAAAAGTAACAGGTAATTCAGAAATGCACTAATTTCCTTAACACCACCTAGGACCAATCAAACCATTACTTGAGTGCACCTGCAAATATAGCTCCAATTTCCCAATACATTGAGGTGAGGCTGCGGTTCTCAACCTCGAACACTTGCCATCCTGGTATATGATGAACAGAAAGTCTCTTTCAAGCATTGTTTCTCCATGTTAACTGCCAAGTTTCCCTCCAGGCCTCTCCATGAACAGTCTAATACAGACAAGAAACCTTTCTCTAACTAACAATCCTGCAAGAAAAAGAAAGTATGCTGGCAAATCAAAATACATTCTAATTGAGGCCTGTAGTCAAGCTAACTTTAACTACGCATTTAATGTGCACTTCAAATTCATGGTTATACAAGCGCACGTGTAACTTGGAAAATAAATGAAAAGCATGACTAAAAGAATACATGTTTACATTTGCAAATATAATTGTATGTGTAAGTGTAAAAATGTGAATGAAGAATACATAATTTCATTTTTAAACTAAACATTAGTGCACACGTTTATAAATCTCTTGTCTCTATAGTGAATTCATTTCAGTAGTACGTTTAAATGCTTTCCTTTGCCTGCATTCCTGGGGTGGGTGATCAAGTAATACCCAACCGGGACCGCAGTATAGGGTTATTAATAGCAGCTCATGAGCAGGCGGTTCTGGCACAGGTAACAGGGGTGGGGCAGGTGGCGTGGCAAGTGGACAGATGACGAGATAAGGAAAGTAAAATGAAAAATAAAACTACTTACCTTCATCTCGCCGCATCGCCGAGTGAGATGCGGTGAGCGCAAGGTAAGTGGTTTTATTATTTTTTTTATTTTACTTTCCCTATCCTGTCGTCTGGCTACTTATTACCCACCCACCCTGCCCTACCCCACTGCTGTTACCTGTTCTGGTCGTGCCTGCTCATGAGGGTTTGGCGTCTGGCCATGCTGGTGTGGCAGCCACAGTTTTTTGTTACAGAAATGATACTGGTGGCAGGGTCTTTATCAACAGACCAGAAAAATTGTACTTGCTGTAACATTTGTCAACAAATTAAAGGCTCCACCATTGCACGCCCACCGCAAATACCTCTTTCAGTTTCAAATAAGCTATTACAATGTGTCTATTTAGATCACTGCAGAACACTCCATAAAGATGGTGTTTACAAATATATCTTATGCGCTGTTGATTCTTGTTCTCAAATTCTATGGGTCCGGCAAAGTGAGCAACTGACACCAGAACTGTTATTAAAGATTTGAAAGTCTTTATCGGTACATATGCAGTGGCAGCATTCCACTTGGACCAGGGCATGCTTTTGCCTCTAAGGCATATCAGGACACTATTGGCACCCTGTGTGTTGTTGTGCATTATTCAGCCCCCTATAATCCTGATGGAAATTCGATAGTGGAGAAGAAAATCCATGACTTAAGGAAGTCCTTAACAGTTAGGCATATTAGGTGGAGGTCGCAGTTGGATTCTTCACGCCTATTGACAGAGAGCTTTAAATAATTTGCCTAGACAAAAGTTAAGTGGTCGTACTTCACATGAAGTTTTGTTTGGGGTTCCCATGTTTATACCAGATCTTGATAACTCAAGCGCAGTGGCAGAAGATGCGCCCTTTGACACCAGTGAATGTTTCACTGTCTTACAGGAGGTAAGCATCCTTTACACCGACTGCGTTACAATGCATGTTTTTACCCTGCATTTTTTACTCCACAGCAACTTTTACAATGCAGGGCTTTACACCGCAAGCCATTACAACGCATTCCCCATTACAACGCCCCTGTGGAGTAAGAATAGTAAATTGCATTGTAATGACTTGCGTGTAAAGCCCTACGTTGTAAAAGTTGTTGTATGCATTGTAAACATGTGGGGAGTAGAGTGTCATTTTCCTTACAGGAATTACAAGACTTCCGAGATGAACAGTTGAATGTAATTTAAAAAAATCTGCCACTGACGACATGAGGGTGCAACCATCAATTTCTGGTTGGATTCCTAAAGTTAGGGTCTAGTCCGGTAGTAGATTGCAAATAAATAAAACATTTGTTCCAACCTATCGTTCACCAGTGCCTGTCCTTGCTATCCAAGGTACTCAAACTGTGATTTTGCCACTAGTTGATAGTTGTAAACAAAAACAACAAGTTTCGATTGATTTGATTAAGTTACATAATGTGGCCGATTCTCCATATTAGGCCACAAGGGTATATGGGTAGATCCTTTGCACCTTCTCTTTACCCTGCATGAAATCCCACTGCATGCAGTAAACCGTCGTAATCTTGCTACTCCACAGCTGCGGTCTTCAGATGCTGAACTTTCAATCATGCAGATTGATGAAGGAAATACAGAATGTGTTTCTAATGTGAGTTTACCATTTTTACTGCTGCCACTTGCAATGATGTTGTGTATTATCAACTATCTTTGGAGGCATCTACCTGCTCTCCTTCTCTTAATGAGGTCCCTGTTTTTAATCAGATTGCCTCTGGTTATTTTGTCATATTTGATAATTTTTCTTCAGACCCTTTGCATACCTCTCTGCGTGATGTGGTGGACTATTCCTTTGGCTGAAACAGACATATCTGATTTCTCCTTAGTCCTGTTGTTGGATTTTTCTTTCACTATTTCTTCTCATCCTTTGGATTGGATTTGCTAACGTCTTCTTTCTGCTGTTCAATGGGAACTATCTCCCTAATCATACTGTTCCAGAACTAGTCGCTGAGGTGCTTACTCCCCATTCTTCATCACATAAGGTCTGGAGAGACTTGTCCCTTGTGAACCCTACTGCATTCCCTGTCAGAATTGTATTGTACGGGATAAGGCTCCCTATGGTATATTTGGTCCCACAGAAAGATTGTAAATTCTGTAAGTAGTTAATGTTGCTACGGATGACATAATTTCCTTGGGTTCCATTTCAGATGAATAGGTTCTTGTGACTGTTACTAATATGCTAGCTGAGTTAGAGTCATATACAGTATTTGAAAATGAGTATTTGTATTAAAATTCTGCAATTTATTGTGAAATGTTTTTTTATCATCATTCCGCCCATCATGTTTTACACAGAGCTAGTACGCCGTGTGCTTTTTTTCAATTATACAAAGTGGGAAGACTGTTTGACACCACCTGTTGGTTGTATGAATACACATTTGAAAACATTTCCTTATTTTTCCAGTCATTTTAATACAGACCCAGTGTCATATTTGTATAAGCTTGCACCTTCCCCACCGAAGAAAGAAAAACATGCTCACACAAACAAAGGTAATTTATTCAGATGTATTTATTTCACAACTCTCACTACAGGGTTATGAGTATTGGAAAGATAACATTGAGCTTAAGACTGTTATTGGCAGGTCCAGGGCAATGATAATTTATTTAGAGCATGTTTGATCTTTCGGCAAATGATCCTTTTAAACAACACAGATCAACAGACTACATGTCTTGATTTTGGCAATGTTAAAAATATGAATGCACAAAACATTCCCTCTGTTACACGGTTTCATAACTGATAACAGTTTGTTAACCTCATAGAAGCAGAGCTTAATTGAATGGTGCAGAATGGACGTACAAATCTTCAATTTCTGGTTTGTACAGGTGGTTGTTATGGGCAGTTAGTACCAATGGTTGTAATACTCATTTTGTAAAACTTTTCGAAAGGGTTTAATGCAAACAGGTAGACCCCTGGTATGTTCAATCACTACACTCTGGTGTTGTCACTGCATATAGGGTTGGGAAACTGTGCCAGCAATGGTTAGAACACTCAACATTCTCAGCAATTAAAAAACATGTATCCCTCCTTTCAAATAACATGGATCAGCAGGATTTTCTGAAGAGCTCAAAATCTCCTCGGTCTAAAGGTTTTATATATGCCAGTTATAAGGAAATATGGAAATATTCTCAGCAAGAAGCAGCAGAACTTTTGAGACAAAGTGAAAGAGAAAATTTTAAAAGAGCTTTGGCTGGTGGTGCTAATGGAATGACAACATTGTCAACTCATATTAATTCATTGAATAATATTGTTTCACCTGCATTCAATATCATCCAAAATGACATATCTATGCTTCAACATGGCCAGAGTCAGTTGAGATTTATTTTGCTACTGAGTTGGACTTTGCAGGTTCTGAAATCGAATAGAGTGCCATGGAATTATTTTAATGCAACTGAGTTGTGTATGCCTTAAAATATGACATGCATGTAGAAAAGTATGGCTAAAAAATAAGCCATTTATACGATGCCTAATATCGAGCGTTTAGAAAACGTACCCTTTTTGGTTGCCGAAACTTCTCCAGCGGTCTGGCTTATTCACAGTTTAATTTATTTCCATGTTTCATTTCACATCATGTCTTAGGAATTTTCAAGTAGGCAGATAAGAGGAGATGGGTGTAGGTTTTTTGCACGAAGCCTGGTTCCTCTCTTTTCAGTACATTTGCATACACTAGAACAAAGAGGCTTTTGTTAGTCTTGCTATTGTGGGATTTCTTTAGGTCACTCATTAACCTGTGGCGAGATTGCACTTCATGGAGATTGCAATGCCTCCATGACTAATTTGGCATGTTTTTGATAGGTATTCCCATACAATTGATCAGAATTGAATATTTGTTGCTTTCTAATGGACTCTATCTAATATTAAATGATCAAAGTTGTTGCGAGATGAAACCAGGTGTTCCTTAAATGGTCACTGTTTCCAGCGTGGTAACTTACTGTACGCATATTTTATATCCTCCTACACATACTACCAGAGAAGAAACTTTGTGTTCCACGGTCACTATAGATAAAATTCAATTTGATAGGTTGAGCAGACTGAAAGTCTTACTATATCAAAAAGATATGGCTCTTACATCTGCCCGAGAAACTTTTGATCTCTAAGTAGCACGTTTGAGGTGCAGTCTCTTTTGCTAACTTAAATTGGCAAAGCATTTTGGTGAGCTTGAGCACCGTATTTTTAATGCAACACTACTGGAGTTGCACACTTTTTTTAAGTGATTGGGTGTGCACTGGTTTCTACGTTCCAGAATGTACTTGGATCCATTCCGTGCTTTCTGCACTCCTTATTTTCAAGCGTTTTGGAGTTATTCAGATTTTGTTATTGCTCCTTGTTGATGTATTAGTTCTATTTTTGTTGCTCTGAAATGGATGTCCCACAATGGGGCCAACTGGAAATGGAACTACAACAGGTCCCTCTATGTTGTGAATGCATGATACAGAATTTTGGACAATCAGTGCTACTACAACTGAACAAACACTGGTTTCTATGCTTCCATCCAATATCGTTTCAGAGAGTGTAGCCTGTGTTTCACTGTCTATGGTGCTCATTCGAGTGTGAACTCGACTTATGCCTTGCTAAGCATTTGTCGCAGTCTTCAGGTATAAATCTGCTTGTGCATCCTTTGTGGTTGCACTGGCTGTATTGTCAAATTATGCTGCTTCCTTTGCTGCGAGATGCTTATTATGAGTGCCTTCGCCAATGCCAGATGCTCTTTCGACTTCAGGTTTCCTGGAATCTGCTGCACTCCTGGCACAATTGTCTTTAGCATCTGCTCAATGGGCCGGTGATGGCTATCTTCGTTACTTGGATATTGCTCTTCAGGCCTCTTTAAATGTGATGTCTGTGGGTGCGGGGGAGGGTTAACTCCTGGGCCCTAACAACGCTCTGGACAGTGTTGTAGACACTTCGGAGATGCTGCCTTCCACTTTGGAAGCCTCTTAGATTCATCAGTTATCATTTTTGGAATTTGTCTCTTCCTTTTTTGTAGTGTACAAATGGTAGCAAGTAGGTCAATCCAATGCTAAGAAGGGATTAAGAGGAAATACTAGGACACGTCAGCCGTCTAAACATGCTCCACCAAAAGGTATCTTATTGTAGAAGCTATGCAGCTTGACGCTAAAAAGTTCACATACTTTCTTATTTGTTTGCTAGACCCTAACATACCCTATTGGTGTCATGCTTCATCATCAGGTCTCATCCTGGTCCCTATAGAACAGGGTGAGCTTGACCATATACCAGGGAGCACTTTGGATATTCTCCTGATGGGGTATTTGAATAGCAATACCCCAGTACACCTAGGTATCCATTTATTCATGGTGTTCCTGGTATGATTAAAAAATAAAGGGAATGGGGTGGATATGAAGATAGTGATCATACACCCTACATAAAAGTCAACATCTTTCAGACCTAAAGTATAATAGCCATATGGTCCCGGGCTTTCACCAGGACTGGATGAGCTTTATGCCCCATAAAAATATAATTTAGAGATATCAGTTAACCTAGCACCATACTGCCATGGCAAATACACAACATATAACATAATTGACATGCAAAGTTCACCCTTTCCCCAAAACGTTCTCATCGTGGGCCCCTGGGCACCTGGGTTGTCTGGATAATATGTCACATGGGAGAAGTGGTGGACATACCCTTGTAGTCACACATTCATCAAGAGTGTATTGGTATCTGTAGCACCTACTTGGGCCCGGTCACCTCTCTGCTGATCAAACATATTTTTATAAGTGCTTCATATGGATTCTGTTGAGTACCTGTTGCATGAAAAGCTTTGGCCATTGCGATGATGCAGATGGGGATGATCAGTCGTATACGTTTTATTACACTCATTACAATCATTTCCTCTCCAAAAACAGCACTATTAGTCAGCACTCCTCAGAGTGGTGAAACAAGAGAGAACATGTAATGCTTTACAAATGTTTTATGTGGAATAATTTTACAGTTTAATTTGTCAACAAATGCCTTTTATTGCCATATGTCTTGTGATTAGGTAATGTCTCTTAAATTGAATGATACAGCAGGTTATTTCACACACACATTTTTTCAAAATAAATAAATGTAACAAAATATGTACCAAGCATCCACTGTCAGCATGTGTTCTAGTGGGGCTTAACATATATGGTGTATCCTTTTCAACTTATATACATACCATTAATTGTATTACATTGATTTTTGCATTTTGCGATTGGTAGATACATTTTTCTCTTGTTTCTCTTCTTTGTTTCTATTTTTTTGTTTCTTGAAAAATTGTGCGTACATTGATTGCTTGCTTCTTTCTTTCTTCTTATGTTAGGAAAATCATTTTGATAGTATGTATTGGGTAACTAGATACAATTCATTTTCATGGGCTTGTTATTTAGAAGTTGGTGTGCACCCTAGCAAAACAACTAAGTAAAAAAAAGAAATTGGAGGAGCTTTGGACAACTTTACAAAATCTAAATATAACTTCAGTTAGAATGAAGAAAATGAAGAAAATATTGGCTGCTAAACAATTTCATGATACTCCAACAAATTAAGACCCATAATTCCAGTGGCCTCATTAAAAGTGACCTCAACCTTTGAGGTTAATATAGGACAGAGTGAGACAATAAAGAACAGCGACTATTTTTCCAGTGCACATGTAAAATTGTATCTTGTGTTTTGGTACAGTTATGTGCAGCAACCTCATTTCCCTGAGACAAACCGCCATTTCACTGAAATGCTGAATCACATTGGCAGTAGATGGAATGTAGTAGCCCCCGTTTGGGGTCCACAGAAAAGACAGGGGTTATTAGGTTACAACTGTGGTGATTAGGGTTGCTTGCCTCTGGTGCCTTGGGGCCTGCCCAACTGTGCCTCTGCCAACTAGGCCTAGTACACATACTCTTACTACACTTGACTCTCAGGATAGCAAGCAGTCAAAGGTTTCTCAGGGAGGTAAGGGTGAACAAACAAATCAAGTACACTTGTCTGTTAATGGGAGATAACAATCAAACACAGTCATGGAGGCATATTTATTCAACCTTAAGCCTGAGTGATACAAAGAAATCAGCTTCCAAGTATACTCTGTCAGATGCAGATAGCACAATACTTTTATAACATTTAAGCATCATTGGCATATATTGAAATAGCTAAGTCAGACGTGTGTACAAAATAAAATATATAAGTTAAGCTGAAGAAGAACATTAACAGGAATCTTATCAAAGCATTAATACATTCTCACAGTGCTGAGAACAGGTGCGGTTTTAACATCTGCTGTTTTTTGTCCTTTCTTATCTACCTGATACTTCAGTTCTTAAAAACAAAGGAGATGCTACAAGAATAAACAGTTCATGGACTTTTACCCTCCTTGGTCTAACTGCAAAAGACAGAGTTTGTATGGCTGCAGAGTTTTGAAGACAACAACGTGAGGAATAGTTGTTCAATATCACATTTCTGCTCCTACATAAGTAAGCATTTCTGGCATGAATAATACAAACTTTGCAATCCAATATACATAAGATGATTAAATGTGCTCAAAACAACCAATCAGATAGAAGATAATAAGATAGAAGATAATCAATACACATATTAAAAAATTAAAAATCAGATTTCAACTAAAACTCAGTCTTGTTCAAAAATTCTAATCTGGTAAGGTGCCTGTGTGTCTGTACAAATAGTTAAGTAAACAAATGTAAGTGTCTAATGAGCGCTGATAAAATCATGGGATGTAGATCTGATCAAATAAAAGGACATCATTGTTTGACACAAATTATAGTGCAGTTTTATATATAAAGTATTAATGCGTTAGAAAAGATACAACAATGCCAATATGGTGTGCTGTTAATGGTGTGCAAAGTCAAACTTTAGATAAAGCACGTATTGGATGCAATTTCACAGACATTTATTTGAGGTATCTATATGCAGAACTATTTCAGAAAACCTAGATTCTACAACCGCGTGTGTCTGTGTCAAGTCAATTCAATATGTCTTTATTTTGATTGAAAATCATAAAAGACGTTGACATTTTAAAACATAATTATCCAGTTCATTTTCGTAGGAAGTTACATAGTTATACATTAAAATAATGGTCACAAGGAGAGTAAATCCACAATGATAAAGTGCTTAGATATATGATAAATAAATATATTAAAATAAATAAAAACTTCTGACGGTTGTACCGCAAAAATCTATAACAGTAGATTCAGCTTGTTAGTAAAATTGACTAGGTCGGTGCACTTAAAACAAATTAAAATGACCTCATCTTTTTAGCTCGTATAGCCCACATCCAACTTAGAAACTTGGCAACTGCAGTCACTATAGGTTCGTCAGTTTCTGTTTTTAAGATCCTGAATGCTTCGTTGCCAGAGCTAATGCCCGAAGACAAACAAATAGGTTTTAGCCACTTGTGTCTAGGAAGTTTATAAATAGGGCAAATGAATAAATTATGTACTAGAGATTCGTTCTGAGTTGGACAAAAGGGGCATTTGCTATGACTCGTGGCAGGCCATTTACTAACAAACGAATTAATTGGGAGTGAACCCACTCTTAGTTGGTGATAAAGTTTCCTATCATTAAAAACAGTGATAAAATCCCATTACCCTTCATACTCTGTATCATGTTTAAGCTCTAAGAACTCCCTTATTAGTGACGGCCTTGTTAAGGAGGAAAAGTGCTTCATTTTGACCATACTCCAATACATCGCCTTGAAATCCTTCTTTGAGGGAAAGTCATTATCAACGGGGTTTTCCCACAGTCGGCTCATCCCTATCTCGCTCAATATGACTTTAACCTGTCTCAGCCAAGGGATTTTATGCATACGGTCTGCATCCCTGACTTCGAGAAGGGCCTGAGCATATAGGGACAATTCTGGTGTAACTCAGGGCCTTCTCCAGTAAGCCACTGGTCTATATCGTGCCGTATCCTCAATAAGATGACAACCATATCTAAATAGAGGGGCAGCAAAGGAGTTGATTGGGGAAGACCAGTTATGCCCCTTAGGAATTTATTTTGGGCTGTCGCCAAAGGGGCTAGGTTGTCAAATCCCCATAATTCTGCCCCGTATAAAACGAGGCACTAATTTTGGAGTTGTAAATTTTTAGGACTGGAGCTACAGGCTTAGTATGGGAAAGACACTGTTCCTTTAAAAGGGCACCAGAAAGTTGGGCGTGTTTGAGGACCAATTGGTAAATGTGCAGTTTCCAATTGAGTTTTCTACCTAGAGTAATACCCAAATATGTGAAAACATGAGTCTGCTCTAGAGTGACTTCATTCATGGCTGCTCTACTGTTTATGATCTTATCTTTATGTAGGATCATACATTTGGTTTTCTCCAGATTAACTTTAAGGTCGTGGTCCTTACAAAACTCCTCAAATCTAACAATGGCTGTCTGGAGACCTTTTAGAGTCTTAGAGATTATCAGGGTATCCTCCGCAAACAAGAGCAAGGGGATCTTCATGCCTGCTAGGGTAGGAGCGTCAGTGGGATGAGTCTTAAAATACTGCACTGCCCTATTGATGTACAGGGAGAAGAGGGTTGGTGCTAGAACGCACCCCTGTCACACCCCCTTTGCAATAGGAAACCTATCGGTGACACTCCCCTGCTGTCCCCAACGTACCTGTGCAAAATTGGAATTATGTAGTGTAATTAGAAAAGCCAATAATTCCAATGGCATGCCCTCAAAGCTCTCCACATTTTGGTACGTGAGACTAGGAAGAAAGCCGACTTAAGGTCTATAAAAGCCACATAATGGTACCACCTCCCATGATCACAACACGCCAATAAATTAAAATAAACCTAAAAACCTGGTCAATGGTGCTGGTTTGTGAGCGGAACTCCGCCTGTAATGGAGATAGAAAATCAAATTTGTCTATCCAGGCCTGGATTCAACTCAAAACCAGCCTAGCTGTGACTTTTTGTATACAGTCAATGAGGCTTATAGGCCTATAATTGCCTGGGTTGGAGTGGTCCCCTTTCTTAAAGATTGGGAGAATTTTTGCTCCTTACCAAGTGTCTGGTATGGGGGCACCACTGGCAATGGCATTCGTAAGTAACTGGATATATGTTACCCAGATCGCTTTATCGTGCAGGAACAGATCAGCTGGAACACAATCCAACTCCGGCGCCATGCCTCTCGGGACAGAGTTTAACGCAAATTTTACCTCTTGCCTAGTGAAGTGCAAAGAGGAGTTGACTGGGGGCATAACATACTGTTCTGGATCTTGTTCTCCTATAGCGAACTGGGCCTTATAGTAAGATACCCACTGTTCGGGGGCTACGTGGTTAACTGGAGCCTGACTTGATATGCCCCTGCCCCATTTCACAAGATGCCAAAAAGTGACCATATTTCTCCCTTTACTAGCCTTGAATAACTCATCCCAGTATTGCTCATCCCAGGCCCTTTTAGCTTCCTGCTGGGCTGACTTATACCCAGCCCTTGCCCTTCTGATATCTCCAATATTCTTGGATCTAATTGCCCTGGCTAGTGCTCTATAAGCCTCTCTACAAGATTTTCCGCACCATGTGGCCGCCTTAGGGCCATAGTTTTTCTGGGAATTTTTAGCCTTTGTAATAAAAAAGCCTTTAAGCTTGTTAAACAATTCATTATGGACCTGTAGGACCTTGGAGTTAGTTTCCTCTTGTGTAACACAACTTTGAAGTGTAGCTGTTGCACTTACCACCAGCTGCCTCATCTGCTCCAATTGCTCCTCTTTATTAATACATTTAGCCCATTTAACTCTCCTGGTGTCATTACTAAGCTGCACTTCTACAAAGGCACTTTCTGCTGCCGGACAATCAGTGACAGAAAATCCCTTAAGCTGCAGTGAGAGTACTAGGGGGTTATGGTCACTCTCAGACCGCTCCTGAACTACCATGTCTATTAGGGATGGCCAAAGTTCCTTATTGAGAAAAATGAAGTCTATATGACTACTTCTCAACCCGTTATTGTAAGTTGGCGAGCCCTGCTTATCAGAAAAAGACCTCCCATTGACAGCCCTAACCCCCATTCCAAACATAGCACTTTTAGCTACAACGCAGCTTCATTCCATTTTTTAATTGGTGAGAGTGCCAATGGCGGGCTATTCCACTGAGCATCCTCCTCTAGGCTAAGATTTACATCGTTGATATCTAGAGGTTCAGGAACAATTAAAATCTCCGGCAATTATCAGATAATACACACCTTTGTGCTGATCTAAAAAAGTATCTAGGAGAGCAACAGTACTAGAAGCTTTTCCACCTGGCAACCCTCTCGCATAGACATTAATGATCAACAGATCAGGGACATTAAGCATCTGTAGTTTAATTATTAGAATATCCGTACTGTTGATACACAGCTCCTCTACCTTATAACTATCTGACTGTCTCACCCAGGTTGTGAGGCCCCCCATAGGTCTCCCCCTCTGACTCCGCTGCGCTGTTTTAGAAAGGTTTAAAAAACCCTGCCAAAACACATGATCCAAAGACCAGGTTTCTTGAAAGGCCATAATATCGTGGCCTTCAATATATGTTGAGCATTCTACTGAGGGTATTTTGGTCATTAGCCCTGCAATATTCCAAGAGGCTAATACTAAGTTCGGTTTTAAGGAGCTCGGGTTTATACTATGCAGTGAAGACTGTTCGTTAGGTACATGAACATGACCCGTGTCTCCCTCATATGGAAGGACATTAGTCTGAGTGAGCTTACTGTCCCTAACTTCACCCGCAATATTCTCACCCATGTTAATGGTTTCCCTTTTGGCATTTGACTTTAGTAAAAGTGGTACCCCTAAGTCATGATTGTCTACTTCAAAATCGACCGCACACAGCTTCCTTTGGACCTGCGTCTCAAAACTAGAGGAACTAGGGTTGGATTTAAGTCAATCGATATCCTCCAACGAGCTAAAGGCTTCGAATCTATTAAAAGTAGGGACCGCATAGTTGTAGGGGCCCGAGTTGTTATCAGGTTCCCTCATTACTCCCCCACCGTGATATACACATGTTTGATAGAAAAAGCCAAGCGGGAGTATATTAATGTCTTCCTTGCTCAAGCGGTCAGACCCTGCCCTATCCAATATAAGCCGGACCAAACCCGGAGACCTGAAGCTTAAGACCACACTGTCACCACTAAAAACCTTGTGGGATTTACCGATCCAAGATATTCTTCGAACCATCTTAAATTCTGAAAAAAGATGGTTCCCAACTCCAGTCCTATTGCTCAATAGGTGTAAGGCCTTTTTCTTAAGAGAAGACCAATACTATGGTATAGGGTGTAGCTTGGGTTGGAAGATGGAGGGACATATGGGTGTACGTGGCCCCACCCTTACTTTGCGGTGGAGCCCGATTACCCTGTGGCCCTACCATGTGAACCAATGTACCACTTGGTGTAGGGTTTACCAGAGGGGTGATCGTTGGGGGCGCTTTCCTAGTGGGGGGAAAACATACTGCTGGGTTTGAGTGTGGTCAATTGTCGGGTATATTCTCCTGTCGGGTATTGACTCGCTCTTCCTGCCGAATCCCACAAGGAGGTTGGGAGACATTAAAAATATGCTGTTCGATTTTAGCTAATCTTGTGTCTATTGCTGACAGTTTCAATATCAAAGGATCAATCAACGCTAACAGCTTCTCTTCAACCCGGTTTAAAAAATCAGCCTGAAAATTGCGGGATAGCTATTCTTCAATAGAAATAATGTTAGTGTGACCAGCACCCAAGTTTGGGAGTATTGGTGCAGGTCTCACACCTCCCACACTTCCTGTTACAGCAGGCTTTTGTTTCACCAATTTAGAAGCCTGGTAACTAGACTTGGGTATGCCACGTGCTTTCCTCTTTTTCTGTATAGGTTCGCCACCAGAAGCCAGAGTGGACTTTTGCCGCCTAGTAAGCACCTTGGCTGGGGAGGATTGCGGTGTAGATTAAGTGCTATCCAAAATGTGTACAGAAGGCTGCCCAGGCTGCAAGTGCTCTCGAGCCGCATGGCTTATTTGGGAGGTAGAGTCAGCTGTTGCGTTAAGCTCGAGTACAGGGGTTAGTGTTAATCCTGTGAGGGGACGTGGGGGCTCTAACGAGAGTCTGCGTTTTGTAAGTTGAATCTCATGCATTAGCGCGGATTCAGCCCGGGAAAGGAACGCGTCCAAGGTTCCCACTACGCCTGACCCCACTCACCCTTTACGCTTATAATTACTCATTGTCCCCTGACTTGACATAAGGAACACAGGAAACACAGGAAGCGAAAATCAAAGAAGAAAGGCAGCACTGATACTAGGTAGCACAACCAACTAGTCAGCTTGCGCTGATTGTGCGGTGTCAGGGGGGAGGCTCAGCCCGGCCTCCTGTGGCCCCTGACGGGCACAGACGGGCCCACCCTTGGCCCAGGCTTCGTCCGGGCTGCGTCCCGGCGCGCGTCCCGCGCCGCGGTGGGAGAGGCTGCGCTATAAGCACATTGGCCACACCTTCCCCTCGCCCGCGGCAGCTACGGGATGAAGCGGTGCACTCTGGGGGTTGAGGTCCTCCCCAGAGTGTGTGGAGCAGCGCGAGCGCCGCTGGAATGGTGGCGCAGCCCCTGGGATCCTTGTCCCACCAGGAGCCCTGCAGGAGTCAGTCATGGCAATGCGGGCAGCAGGTATGGACACAAACAAGCAGCAAAATTCCGCCTGTCTGTGTCAGCAAATTATCCAGTTCAGGTTTAAAGTTGTGCTTGTAGTTATCTTCTTCCCTATTCCTAATGCAAAACTATAATTGCCATGAAGCAAAATAAATCCCAAGTCTGCATGCTCAACTGTTGTCTTCCCATATCTCACCTCCCACAAGACAATGAGGCTACTGTACAAGAAAACTGGGAAGTGCTTGCTCATTCCCAAGCTGCTTCCAGTAGTTAAGTTCAGTTCAGTTAGCCTTATTTCGACCAAAAAGGTCAATAAAGCAGAAATAGCAGCAAGGACAGCGAAAAATATAATTTAAATACAATTTGGGCAATTTAGCGCACTATGGCATAAGCATCAAGTGTATCTGAATGAAATATAATAACCAAGTACAGAGGATAAATAACACATTATGCATTAAAACTTGATATTCATTTGCGGTCAAATAGCTCACATCCATTTAAAAAACTTGGCTACTGAACATGCAATTGGGAAATTAGGATCTGTCATTAAAATTCTCTTTGCTACAATACTACTTCTAATCCTCAACAGTCTACATATAGGTGAAAGCCATTTCATTTGGGGGTTTAGATAAGCTGGGCAAACACATAAAACATGTGAACATGTGAAGAATTTTCCTCACTGGATAGACACTGAGGACATTTATCGCCCCTGTCAATATTCCACATTTTTGTGAAGGATTTGATTGGAAGAGATCCCACCCTGAATTGGTGTTGGAGGGCTGGGCGGACAAACAGACGCAGAGGTTGAAAATATTTCTTAATGATGAAGTTTTAATGGAATTTGTTAGGTTGAAATAATATGATCAGGTTGGTGATATTCTTTCTTCTTCCCTTTTCAGGTCATTCCTCTCCCGAATGGCACCTCCCGGAGGCTCAGAAAAGAGGAGACAAAGCAGTAATGAGTATTTTGATTGGGTTTTATATGGGTTTTAATCTACCCATGACCACACCGTTTTTTCTGAAGAGTTGTTCGGGTCGGGAGGCGGGTTAAAGAAAGGGACTGTGCAAGGAAATACAGTACGCAAGTACTCCAAGTGTTCTTCTCCCTTATAACCCGCAAATGGAAAGAATTCTAATTGTAGAAACCTTGAGGTGATAAAAAAGTCTCTACAGTGTAGACACGTTCTAGGTCTCTCTACCCAGAACACTTGCACTTCTCCAGTCGGGAACACAGACTTTGGTGTTACCTCACACCGTCACAGGGCTATTGTTCCTTTTATGTCACTTATGTAGGCTTTCCAAGGACAAAGGAAGAATAATCCAGACAAACAACAAAAACAAAAAATAAATATCCTTGCCATGCTCCCCATGCCCCTACCTCCCTTTCTTCCATAAAGACTGCCTGCATGTCCCACACTGACTCACCTGCTCCGCCACAACTCTTCAGAGTTGCTGCCATCCTTCAGCGTCCTCCGGTGGGCTCCACCATTTCTTGCTCCACTGCTCCAGAGCTTCCTCCATCTCAGTATCTCTCCTTGTTTTCTCTCACCGACTGGGAACCGTCTGTATGATTTGCAGGGTTTTACCGGCATCCTCCTTTGGCTCTAGGCTTCTCATGTGGTCTCCTTTTCCTCCCTCTTTGTCCTCCATCTTCTCTTTACATCCTGCCTGTCTTACTGTTTCCTGTCTCTTCTCTCTTTCCTTGACATTCCGTGATTTGCTTGCTTTTCTCCGGTCTCCACCTCCCTGCTGTCACATGTGAGAGGCTGGATTACTGCAGAAGTGATAATGGATGTCCTGTTTCCTGTTCTCCCCCAGGTGTAATCCTGGTCCCTGCCGGCGGAGAGCAGCATCACCCTGTCGTGTAGTTCCTATATATCCTATACAGGATCTGCACGTTTCGGATAACATAAACTGTGGGTTTGGTGGCAGACTGGTTCCGAGCACCCCCACCGGTTATGTTAGCCTGTTTGAATTAGCTAGCTCACAGTGCCACTAGAATCTCCTCTTATCGGGGAGAGAAAAGTTTCTGGCAACCTCAGAACGTGACAACCCTGATCCCTCAGGATCGTGGAAACAATGTATTACTTTTCGCTCAGTCACTCATCCTCACTTAGTTTGTCTCAGAGATACACAGAATAAACAGTCTGGGCGTTTCAATAAGTATTTATTGAACAGTTGTTATTCCAGTGTGGAATATATGAGCTGTAACAACCATTAGACAGTAGCAGAGATATATATGGTTAGCAATAGTACAAAAGTAAAGGGATGGTATAGTTCTACCATCTTGCAGTGATCATGAATATATACAAGTACATAGAATACATGATAATAAATGCGTACTCCTACGATGTCTCCCTAACTAGATGTACCTAAATGTACCTAGCATCTGTGTAGGTGTTATGCCAAGAATCTCTCCAAGGTCTAGTCCACCCCATTACCTGAGAATTAGAGAATGTGGGACCCCATCCTGGTCTCGAGTTGGACACCCAGCTAAGAATGTTAGACCACTGCTAGCTGGAGGGTCTGCATGCAGGAACCTCATTGTCTCTGGTCAGTGTGTCAGCCGGAAAGTCACGGTCTCCTCTATCTTTCTAAGCAAGACATGATGTATATATACCCACAGGTCTCCCCAGGATAACGTCGGACCTGAACTGTAACATAGATATGATGCAGGAGATGTTTGTCCTGCTGTGAGACCTGCTGTGCTTCCAAGAAGCCTCATGCAGAATGTATGAGTATCAAACCAGGGAAAAACCCGCGTTCTGAATGCTGTGTTGTATCTAGGTAAAAGGTCAGTGCCTAAGAACTGTTATGTGTGTAATGTATGGAGGAATATAGGTGAAAGGTTGTGATGTTTACCTGTGCCTATATAAGGTACCTATATGGAATATAACACCCACCCCTCTTCCGACTGGACGACATATGTAACCTATAGCATACTACTAGCCTAACTAGATATAGGTATGCTCATAGTTCATAAAACATTTTTTTTGTTAAAAACTTTTAAAACTTCTAAAACCTTTTAAAAAGGCTTAAAAAAGTTAAAATAATTTGTTTTTGCAAAATATCGCTCTAAAAAGTGTCCGTAGTTGTAGTCCGAACTACTATAAGCATTAGAAAGCCATTTTTGCCTAATAAATGAAAGGAATGTAAATTTTATTTCTGAGTTCCAAATTGAGCTTGTTTAAAAAAGGGTGATTTTTTTTCCCAGCACACGACAAGCCAAAATGAGACAAATGTTATGTGTCCTGGCTGGCAGACGCAACATTTTCGTTGCTTTCTTCCACAGTGTTCGGCCTCTGTAGCACCTCGCAAAGCACGTCAATTGAGCATGGATGATGTTCCACGCTGTCCACAGCCGGTGCTGGGGCAGGTTGTGTGCCGTCCAAAGCCTGGGTGTCAGTGGAGGAGCCGATGTTCATACCAACAGGTGCAGTTACAACCTGTTGTGGCTCAAGGAATGCTGCCAACAACATTGGAATGCTCTGAGGACACTGCAGAACATGGGCTGTTATCGGGTCCAGTAGAGCATCCACGTCCGGTTGCGCACATGATGGGAGTGTCAAACATAGGTCCAACACACATTCTTCTTCTGCAAAACAGGCATCGGAGGACAGGTAAGATGCAGTCCACCCAGACTGGTCAAAATTACAGGAACCAAGATGCATTTCAAGGCATGCCTAGGTATTGTACCATTCGGTCACGGTATTTTCGTTCCAGGAGTGCTCTTTCCATTTCCTTGGTGACTGGGACGTCCATTGCATAGCAGATAGAAGATAATCAGGATTCCTGCTATTAGAACCAGGATCAGCGGTACACCTCCAAAGATGCTTCCAAATACGGAGTGGATGAAGTTTAGTATAACTCCAAGTACCGTCTGAAAGGTGCTTAGAAGTCCAGAACCTATGGTCTTAAATAAGAGGACAATGCCAGTTGTATCAGATATGTTAAAGATACGAAATGGAAAGGGCAGTTAGTATTAATAAGCGCCTGTATCTCAGCTGAATACCTTGCGATCTCGAGTTCAAATGTCTCTTGAGCGGAGGTTAAGGGCACAGACTTCTATAAAAGCATGCCTTTCATTCTGCCCAGAGTATCAAACCGTATTCAAGAAACATTCAGTGAAGGCCATAACGGCGCCTCCCTGACTGTATGTGTCAGTGGAAACAATACTTGCATACAACAAGTAACCCTGGAGCTCACAGTTACCAGATATGTGATGCTCGGGAGCATTCCACAGCAGCCTTGATCGTTCAGCATCAAGTAACTCCCATTCAAAAGTATCACAAACGCTGGAGTAATCACGGAAGCTGGAGCACCCCTCAGCTGACAGGACAGGTTTGCTACAAAACCATTACAAGCCCCGTGCAGTAGAATGTCCTGACATATGAGCGATCCACTTAAAGCACTCTCACAGTTTGTACCACTGAGAAATACTTCTCGATTCCCACTCTGGCA
Source organism: Triturus cristatus (assembly GCF_964204655.1). Lineage (NCBI taxonomy): Eukaryota > Metazoa > Chordata > Amphibia > Caudata > Salamandridae > Triturus > Triturus cristatus. The sequence continues at coordinate 1,268,513,592 of NC_140585.1, read as the reverse complement.
TTGAATTATGTATGGTAATTCCCAAGATTCCTTAATGTATTCCTTACCCATTTTTTCATATTTCCTGTCAGCTTTTGTTCAAGGCAATATTGAAACTGAAAATTAGTGACCGGTAGATTTATGTGGCCAATGATTAGCCATTCTGTGTGCGGTGATTCTGCCACTGTGAATGGTAATCTGTCCAGTTTTTCGATACGCAGCATTGCATATTTTGCTCCCCTTTGTGCCATTTCTATCTGTTTATCTGTTAGATTGTATTCAGAAAACAGAGACGTACTGTTTATAAAACGCCAAGGCACATAGCCTGCACGCAAGATTGTAGCGTTTAGCTTAACATAATAGAACTTAATTGAGATTGCCCATGTTGTAATATGGCCAAATCTTGTTCCAGTATGTCTATCACTGAAGATACAATGTTGCCTAAGGAATATATCCTGGAGGTCAATGCTGTTAACTCATTGTCTACCACTGCTAGAGATATCTCTAAGTTAATACAGTCTCTTTATTGTATTCTTTCTGCGGCCTCTTGTTGTGAGATATTCCAAATTTCATGGTAGGCAGCATAAATGCCAGCATATATGAAACATTTCTGACGTGGTTACCTGAGACCTAGTAAAAAATCCCTAAGATCCATGTCCTGTGTGAGTAAGGATAAGTGTTGTTTCACTTCTGTGAGTGTTGAGGTTTCTAGCCAATTAAGGCACAACTTCCCAACACTGTAGGATGTCACTACCCCTGGATGTTGTCTCTGTACATAACGTGGATCTAGCCTATGGATACTAAAGTCTTCGGTTCTACCCATGAATCTTTCCTGACAACCATTGGTGTCTGTGGGCCAAATCAACCATTTCTTCTAATCAGGATCTGATCTGTTCTATTGCATAATGTCATCTAATATAACCCCTTTTTGTGATGTTCCCTCGGTTTATGATGGTGTTGGCAGCCGAGGTGTGTTCAAGTCTTTGTTCTTGGCTAGTCCAAGGCAAGACGTCTGTTGCACTGTCTCATTAAAAAACATGATTTGTTGAAGGATAAGGCATGCTCTAAATAAAGCTTCTGCCCCCTGAACTTGCCATTCTCTCGTACCCCAGAACGATTTCAAGTCTATGGTGTCCTTCCATAAGTCGTAACCTTGTTCAGACAACTGGGCAACAAAGGATGCAGAGTAAATCTGTTTGGTGTTCGTTAACATACTTTTCTGTGCTGATGTTAGTGCAACCCTATAATAACATGAGGCTGGGTCAGACATATTAAACCCTGAAAAATATGGAAACTTTTGTGCAAATGTTTTTGAACTGCCTTTTGGCGGTATTTGGCGGTATTGGACAATGTTCCCACTGGTGGTATGTGAACACATTTCTAGGATTAGTAGATTTATGCATAATGTTGGTAACAATACATGGATTCATAATCTGCTGCACTCTCCAATGTTTCACTATTAGAAAATGCAGCATATTTTTCTAAATCAGACAACATATTATTTACAGTTTCAAAGTCCAAGTCATCGGAAATTGTACTTGAGGTAATGATATAACTTGATATTTTGAATAAATGTGGAATTTTTAACATTTCTGTCGGGCCAAATATATCGAAATCAACCTTGTCCCAAACTATACCATCCGGTACAGGAACTGCTGTAATGTTCATTGATGACAAGTCTCTTTGTTCTCGATGATATGATTGATGTGGTCTCAAAATTATATTCATCTTTTGGGCTGCAGAGGTTTGCCTAATGCATTGTCCTTTAATAAGCATGTTAAAAACTATTACTAAGCCTAACCAGAAAAGAAAGAAAAGCACCCTGGAAGATACCCATAGCTCTACCCATGGTGATACCAGGTAAGTCTTTCTAAGAAAGTTCAAAAAGTCTTTAACTTGCTGCTTGCATGATTTTTGGGCTGCCGTCATTTCTGGTTCGCTTGGATCCAAAGAAAACGTATCAAAGTTAGTGGGTGCTGCCCTCTGCCTCTAAATGTTCAGTTAGCTGGATGAGTACGGGAGCGGGCCTATCTCGCCACAAATTTCTCCAGCTAGATCTGCTGCAGACGCCATCTGTTGGCCCTCGGCGTGCAGCAGATAGGATCGTCTGGGCTCTGATCGCGATCCACTGCTCGTCTGCCCCGCAGTTGCTGCAGATGCCATTTGCTGGCCCTCGACGTGCAGCAGATAGGAGCGTCTGGGTTCTGATTGTGACCCGCTGTTCGTCTGGCCCGCGGTTGCGGCTGGACCCTGCGACTGGGCCTCTCCCGTCGCAGGCTTCCCTCAGGAGCTACGGACTCCCGTGGCGCCGTAAACAGTTTGATCATGTATCCAGCGTGGTCATTGTATCATTGTTTCATCTACAAAACGCTTGCTTGCTGATGATTGGTGTAAACAATTTATTCAAGTATTCATCTGGGACATTGTCACATTATTGCATGAAACAGAGAAACAGGACTACACCCCCTGAAGACCACTCCATGGAAAGCGAAAGAGGACTATATCACAGAGACAAGTCTATGGAGTAAACAGAGTGGCCATCTTGAGCAGATGCATCCTAAACGGATTGGCTCCCATGAACTCAGACAACCCCCTCATTTCCTCATTCAACGAGCACAAATGTGTCTCCAGACAAGAGGAGATATCAAAGAAATAATCTAAGTCAATGCTATACTTATCAGAAAGTAAAGATTGCTATTCCCACATGGGAGAGGCAAGATGGCCGCCGTGGTGTAGGCTGTGCACAGCCCAGCTCCCTCTCCTGCCTGTTGGAGAAGACCTCAGAACGGTGATTTAATCAAGAAAAAAAGGGCTGGAAAATGCCTGTATGGGTTTCCGCGTTTAAACAAGCACTTTACTAATTTTTGAATGTTTGTCGGCGGTCTTAAACCCTTTTCTGCCGCCAAAATCTACGACGGTTGGAAGGCACTCACCGGTCGATACTGGAAAGAAGTCTCTGTTCGTTTCCCCACTGTCCACGTGTGGTGTGTCCTTCGGAGTTTTGCCAGTGGACGTGGTAGCGGCGTTTGGTCTAAGTGCGAAAACTCAAGCAGCTGCTGCGGAGAGCTCTCTGCCGGGGGAGTTAGCAGACGGTGCGGCGGGCATTCAACATTTGAGCAACCCGCTCCAGAGGAAAGGGGATCGAGGTGCAGGAAAAGAGAAAGCCCGTGTGGGAAAACATGGAGGAATGACTTTGCTGGAGTTGTTTGGAAAACAGACGGCTAAAGGGGATACTTTGTTGCAGCAGACAGGTGAGACTTGCTTGACTCTTGCCGATATTGGCAACATTGTGTCCTGTAATCTCTCACCTCTGGTAGAATGTGCCGTTTCACCTCCACTTATCTTGGAAAAAACAGCTCTAACGGTGGAACAGTCAGCAGATGAAACCCAGGCGTTATCTAACCCCGGCAGGGGGGTTCTGGGAGTTGTAGTATCTAATATCCTTTTTTCTAAAGAACCAACTAATGATTTTGCTGGTCTAACAGCTGAAACAGTTGTAGCAGCGCCGAACAAGGAAGTGCCCCTACAGGCGAGTGTTGGTTTTCAAGAAGTCACCGAGAATTTTTATTCCCTGTCTGATTTTTCATCGGATGAAAGTAGTAAGGATTGGTCTGAGAATGATGCAGAAAATAGCACGGAGAATGAAGCTGATTTAAGTAAGGTCTCTCCGATCACTACAGTAAAAAAAGTTAAAAAAGGAAAGGAACATTCTGTAAATGGCAGTATATCTATAGGACCCACAAAGACTGGCCCGATTTCGGAAGAGACTCCTGGTCTTAGCACAGAAAGCGATTCTGCCATACAATCTGATCATGGGATTACGTTGTCAACAATCTATAATACTATGTTGGATCACAGGACTGAGATTAAAGCAGAGAATGTTCGCATGCAAGCTACTTGTAGGAAAGTGCAAAATTCTGTGCGACGAGTAATTAAGATTTGTTCGGACACAGCTCTAAGAATGACTGAAGCAGAGTCAAGAATTTTGGCTTTAGAAGACATAGTAGCTGCGCAGAAGACGGAAATGAGTACTATCTGTGATCACAAGGATGATGTAGTGTTTAAATTGGCGGAATTAGAAAATCAGGCCAGGAGAAAGAATCTTCGTATTTTGGGCATTCCAGAGAAAAAAGAAGAAGGAGCTGATGTTCGGAAATTTGTGTGTGATTTATTTGTCGAAGCTTTTCCGGAACTTACTTCATGGGACTGGTCTATAGAGATCCAGAGGGCTCATAGGATTCCTTTTAATGTGAGGAAAGTGAGGTTGGGGGAAGTAGAGAAACCTTGTACTATTTTGGTTCGATTCAATAACTTCTTGGCTAGAGAAGCTGTGTTTGGCCTGGCTAGACCAGATAAGAAAAGACTGGCAAAAGATTGTTATTTTTTTGTCAGACCTGATTTTTGTAAGGAAACTGTGTCAAGACGTTGGCATTTACGACAATTAATAGCTGGGTTCCAAGAGAAAGGTGCTGTTGTCTTTTTGCAAAATCCTGCCAAGCTTAAAGTTACGGTTAAGGGCCAGACTAGGCTTTTTTTCTCTGAGGTTATGGCCGCTGAATTTCTACATTCCTTGTAATATGGGTTCTAATATATATAAGGGATCTGGTCTTTATTAAGCTTCTCCTTGCAGCTGGGGGAGGGAAAGCGGTAGACCATCTTATTAGGGCTGTTTGTCCCTATGCCTCATATGGTGGTTTGGGTGGGCTGGGTGGGGTGGGTGGGTTGTAGGGGGCTGAGGGGAGGTTTGGGTTTCTGGGGTTTTGGTGGGGTGTTGGGTGAAGGGTGTATGGGGGGTGAAAAATCATCAACAGCCTGGACACACGATCTTTTTGAGTCGGGAAATATTAATTTCCTTGTTAAAGGTAAACAAATCTATAAACAGTATATCATCTTAATTACTTTAGTTAGGTATTTTGATAAGATGTTGGTTTGTAATAATCAAATCTGGTTTCACAATTTGGCTTCATGGCTAAGAAAATTAAAATTTGTACACTTAATATTTGCGGGCTAAACGATGTGAAAAAAAGAGAGGTGTTTACTAAACTTATTCAGATTATAAATGTTGATTTACTCTGTTTACAAGAAACTCATATTCCGTGGGCCAGAAGGGGCTGCCTGAGGAAACTTGGATTAGAATTTATCGCATGTTCTAAACAGACAGGAGTGAAGAGGGGAGTTGCTACCCTTATGAGACGAGGTTTGGGGGTATGTGTCAGATCGGCAGAGGATAAGTGGGGGCGTTGGGTGATCAGTTTATGTCAGATTGGACATTGTAGATTTACAGTATGTAATCTTTATGGACAAAATCTGGATGATACGGAATTTATACACTTTCTTAATCTCGAGCTAGCTCAATGGCCACAGCCTCTAGTTCTATGTGGAGACTTGAATATCCATCTCGATGCCAACCTAAATGTTAGGACTACCTCATTATATAAGGGTAGGAAACCTCATTTATTCACAGCGCTAAGGGATTTAATTATAGATCATGGTCTGTTCGATACTTGGAATGCAACCCATATGGATGATTTAGGATATACTTTTTACTCTGCTCCGCACAATAAATTCGTTAGATTAGATTATTTTTTTGTCTCTTTACAATATTTAGGTAAAATTGAGCTAGAGATTCTACCTAAACTTATATCTGATCATAATCCTTTAGTTTTGGAATTTTTAATTGAGGTACAAATAGAGGTTGGACAGCATTCATGGTCTTTTGAACGAAGCCTGCTCGGAGATAAGGAATATTGCCAATTTATGCTCAAAGTGTTACAGGAGTTTTTTTTTCTCAATAAAGGTACAGCATCTATACAAATTATATGGGATGCGTTTAAAACAGTAGTCCGGGGGGAAACTCTCAGTTTCTCTCTATCACGTCGTAAACAACTGCTAAGTAAATATAAAGAAGATTTTAGGATGGTTATGTTAGCTGAACAGAAATTGGCTGATGCAATTAGGTTGGGTAAGGATCCAGAATGCGCTCAAAAAGAACTTGCTGTGAATAGGGCTAGAGTGTATTCTAATCTGGCGGATAAAATAGCCTTAAAATATAGACAATATAAGGAGTTGGCATACGAATTTGGTGAAAAAACTGGAAAAGTCCTGGCTAAAAGATTAAGGCAAAAAGCTGCATACAACGATATAACAAAAATTAGAGATGTCAATGGGGTTTTGCAAGAAACGAGAGAGGGGGTTTTGGGGGCTTTTCAAAATTTTTATCAATCTCTTTATAAAGCCCCGCCTACTGTGATTTTAGATCATGATGGGAGGGATTATTTGTCGGGAGTTCCAACCACAGGAATTACCGAAGTACAGGCAATATGTTTAAGGGCCCCAATAACATGGGAGGAAGTTGAAAGAGCTATACTAGCACTAGCTCCGGGCAAAGCAATGGGTCCTTTGGAGTTTTATCGTACTTTTAGGAATATGTTAAAAAATGAATTATTGCAAATGTGTCAACAATCTTTTTTTGGGCAACTCCCCGGCTTCATGGTCAATGGCCACTATAGTAATTTTTTTGAAGAAAGGGAAGCTAGATTTGGATATGGGATCTTATAGACCCATATCCCTCCTTAATGCGGATAGTAAAATCTACTCTAAGATTATTGCAAACAGATTAAATAATCTCTAGCCTTTGCTGGTATCTAAGAGACAACATGGATTTATTTCACGGCGTGATACGACAGATCATATTAAGAGGATTATTTCTCTATTAGATTGGGCACAGGCTACGAGCTCCTCTGTTGCAGTGGCTTTATTGGACGCTGAAAAAGCGTTTGACCGGGTATGTTGGAAATTTCTGTGGTCAACGTTAGCTTGGAAGGGCTTTCCGGTGGAATTTATTAATGCTATTCAGGCTTTATATAAAAATCCAAAAGCAGCGATTCGTATAGCAGGTCGACTTTCCGGCAATATCATAATTACTAGGGGGACAAGGCAGGGTTGTCCCACCTCGCCTCTGCTATTTGCCTTGTATATCGAGCCATTTTTAAGTAGTTTGGATGATAATGCTGGAATAAAACCAGTCTGTATACATGATATAGCTTATAAGGTTTTTGCATATGCAGACGATATAGCTATTGTTACTTCAGATATTAAGTCTGCCCTCCCTAAGTTAATACAATCTGCGGAAGATTTTGGTAGGCATTCTGGATATAAGCTTAATGTTGCTAAGACCCAACTGCTTCACTCAGAGTCTGGGCGTCCACAAGATATGCATTTTGAGGCGGAATCTATATATCTTGGAATAAAAATATCTGCTGATATTGACAAAATTGTGCGATTAAACACTGATACTGTAATTGCCTCTGCTAACAAAACCTTAGAGAAATTGGATAATCTTCATCTATCACTATATGGCCGCAGCAACGTTCTGAAAATGCTTATTTTTCCAAAATTTTTGTATTTATTTAGAACTATCCCTCTTTTATTTTCTATTTCTATATTTAATAGGATTGAGAGAATGTGTTCCAGGTTTCTCTGGAGCTATCATAGATCTAGAAGAGCTCTAAAAAAATGTACATTACCTAGAGATAGAGGGGGTTGGGCAATTCCAAATTTCCAATTATATTATTGGTCTATTTTTTTACAGAATATGGGTGTTTTACTGATTAATGAAATTTGTCTGGATGAGACAGTAAGACCTTCAATTTATGAGATGTTACTAGGACAGGAAGCGCGTCAATGTTTAGTTCGCATTATTGAACCGAGTTATTATAAAAAAAACAAATTTAAAATTGTTATAACTGTTTTTGAGATTTGGAAGAAAATTAAAAAAAGAATTGGATTTACTTCTAATTTAAACTATTATACACCTTTAATTAATTGCCCTTTGTTACCAGATATCTTTAAAGACCCTATTATGCATAGATGGTATCGGGCTGGTATAAGTCAACTGGGTGATTTAATGGATGGTCAACATGTAGTGTCTTTTTTGTTTCTACAACAAAAATATGGTCTTTCTCGGATAGAATTTTTTAAGTTCTTACAGGTTCGGAGTTTTTTAGATAGAAATTGCTCTGAAAATCAAAATGTGTTTCAAAAGGTTAAAATTATTGAAGCACTTCGGAAACGACCGAGAATTGGCCATATTTATCAATTGATGATGGCTAATTACCAAGATGACATATTGATGCTGGAAGACAAATGGCAAAAGAAGTTTAACGTGCAAGGACTTGACATGCATAGAGTTATAGAAATATCTTTCAAAACGTTATATAATGGATCATTAATTAGTCAACATTTTATGTCCATGTATGACTTATATTATACACCTGCTAAACTAGCGAGATGGGCACCAGGTAAAGTGAACAAATGTAAACGATGTGATTTGATCGCTGCAGACACTATACATATGTTTTTTTTGTGTCCAAAGTTAAGTCAATTTATTAGAGACATAGAGAATTTCTTGTCAAACTATTTAGGTGTTCAAACACAAATATCTGCAGAACTTGTTATTTTGGGTGTACAAACTAGTAGTAGTTGTCTAAGAACGGATTTGGAGGATAGACTTTTATTTATATGCATGTCAATCTTTCGTTGTTGTATTACTATGCACAGGCTGGATGTTGATCCACCCGCTTTTAGTTACTGGCTAGCTAAATTATTGTCTGTTTATCATTTGGAAACTGCTGTCTACAAAACAAAGGGCAAGAATAGAAGGGCACTCGGGTTAAAATTATGGTCCCCACTTTTTAATTGGCTATGAATAGAATCTTATGTTTTTGGATTGGTTATGTATGTATCTATTTGATTATATAATCAACTGGTTTATATTTAATATAATGTTTGTGTCCTGGCTTTTTGATGATATAAAAATCAATAAAGAAATTAAAAAAAAAAAAAGAAAGTAAAGATTGCTACCAGCGAACGGGTGAATGTAGGTTACAGCAGAAAAACCCCTGAGAAGTAAGGAGTTACAGAAGTGAAGTAGGAGAGAGGAAAAAATAAAATGAATAAAAACCTAGAACCCTCAGGCCACCATGCCTTCACCATTATCTATCCTCCGAATCTCTCCAAAAATGCAGCACAGAAGTTCAAGCACAGGCTAATGAAAGCTCACCCTGAAACTCTAATTTCATACAATTACTTCGGCATCAGCAAAGACACAATATCCAATGACCTCATCTTCCACACAAAAAACGTGCTCAGTGGATAAATATCTTCTACTCTATGCTCTAAATCTCCAATGCCAAAAAAACCCTGCATGCCCTAAAATTGTCGGTAACCGCCTCTACGAATGCTATCATTTCCATCTACAACAATGGTAATATCCTTATACAAGCCTCTAATTCCAATCTCGACACCATAGACAAGATCTTCTCTACTCTCAAGAAATCAGTGAACAGCACGAAAAGTACACTCCCCGCAACTATTAGGCCCGATTATCCAGATGACACCCCAACTCTTCTACAAAATACCATTATGAACTCAACTGAACTGAAATCTCCCCACACCCACAATGAACCCTACCCCGCCACCACATCAGTCCCAACCACACCTGGGTCCCCTGACCCAGGAGAGACAGGGTTACTCATAGCTACTGATCTCCTCATTGCAGACACACCACTGATATCCCGGAGGCCCAAGAGAGAATCCACCAACCCAGACTCCACCCATGACATCCTTCTCTCCCCACTTACACCTGAGCTAGCTTGCAAAGCTCCCCATGACCCACCGCCTACCTCGATATCTGATCAGATCCTAACTCCCTTGATACTCACTCCGCTCATCCAAACACAGGACGCAACGACCATACCCCGATCACATGCGGCAGCACCTATCATGCTGCCACACCTCAATGCCATTCCACACACTGATTAGGACCCTCCTAAACTTCTTAATGATCAAATAACCCCATCGATCCCCAATGAGGATTTTCCCAGACAACCTGAGGAGATCATGCAACCAGACCTTACCTGTGGGTCACCCCCTATAATAGAACACACATCCACACACACAAATAACCTTCCCAATTCCGATTGATTCAATGAGTTAGCCACCGGCCTATCCCATCTCAAGGCCGAGTTGCAAAACCTTTCAACCATCACCAAAGAACTTCTAAACACACACAGAGCCACTAACGCCACCGTGAACCGAATCAGTTATCAAACTAGTAGATACATTCCCGAAAATTCACACTCTAAGGACACTAGGCAGAGCAAGGTACCTTCCCCCAATGACCCATCTTGGCCTAGGAGGGCAACTGCTGAACTATTCAATAACGACATAGATGACCTCTTCATATCTTATGCCAGGCCCACTGACAACTGTAAGTCTCGAGGTGACACTATCCAATCCATTCAAACCAACCCCTTCAGAGAACCGAGTCACAACAAAAGATCCATAAATAGAGAAAACCTCACAAATATCAACATAGTGCAGACTACGCTCTCCCGCTCGACTAGCAAGTTGAAGTGTTCACTCATTAATTGCAGATCCACTAGCAAACATGCCCCTGACATTTCCACCTCATCCACGAGAATGATTTAGACATTATCATTCTTGCCGAAACATGGCTTAATAGTTCCTCCTCTCCCATCCTTGACCTACTGGTTCCTCCTAGTCACGACTTAATCCACCTTGACAGAAATGTGAAACCCGGTGGCGGGCTAGCATGCATCTATCGAAACACAAACTCATTCAATCAAGCTGACTCCATCTCTCTATCCTCCTGTGAATATCTCTGAATCAACATCTCTGATGTCAATCGCCTTGCCAGCAAACTTCACATTATTTACCACCCACCGGGTGATAATCTGGCTTTCATCAATGAGTTAATGGAAGTCATCTCATCCAACAATAACTCACTAGTGCCACAGATTTTCCTGGGTGATTTTAATCTCCACTGGAACAACTCAGCGGCCTTAAATCCTTTCTGTCTGATCAGGATCTGTCCCAATTCTGTGACAGTCCAACCCACAACAAGAAAGAGACACTAGACCTCATCATAGCGAAAACGAACACTGTATCATTAGAATCTATCACTCCATGTGACTGGACTGACCATCACAGCATCATCTTCTCTATTAATATCGAGGTAATTCCAAAAAGGGGCCAACCCTCAAAAACTAAACAATGGAAAAGGAATATACAAAATATTAACCCCATGGCCATGGTAAACCGATGCAACTCAACCCTGACGCCCTCGACAGAGATGGTTGACGTCCACGACCTCAAAGTCTTTTACAATCCCACTATGCTTGAAATCCTTGACTCTACATCGCCACCCCCCCCCCAAGAAAAATATGTTTCCTCAAAAAATCTCCAAACCATGGTTCAATGAGACCCTGAACTCTGATCGGCGCATGCTATGATCTGCTGGGCGACTATGGAAATCAGCACCCTCCACTGATCACCTATTTCACCTTAGAGTGCTAAGGAATTCTTACAACAGGAAGATTCTAAAGGCCAAGGCAGACTTTTTCAAAACCCAGCTGAACCAAGCCATCAACCGCCCCAAAAAACTATTCGAAATCGTCAAGCAACAATCTCACAACACACCTAACTCTAAGGAGCTAAACGATTTGGCTACACCTACCTACGATGAGCTTGCCATTTTCTTCCTAGAAAAGACAAAGTCCATTGAACTCGACATCCAATCTAAGAAGGCCCACTCACAACCTATTGCTCAGGATGCAACATTTTACTCTCAGACCAAGGTCCATTTCAGTACTCTGATGGAAACCACAAAAAACAATGCCTCCTGGCACACCTTCTCGCCCATCCCTGAACAAGAGATCTATGACATAATTCTAGCAATCAACCCTTCCAATCACTTCTCGGACCCCCTACCTCCTTCTCTATTCAAAATGATAAAAACATATATTCTTCCCGTATGGGCAAAAATTGTTAATGCTTCTCTGAGACAAGGCTCCATACCGGACTGTCTTAAAGTAGGGCAGGTCACCCCTATACTAAAGAAATCCGATTCTCTACCATCAGATCTCAACAACTACCGCCCTATATCCAACATCCCTACTCTGGCAAAATTGCTAGAAAAATGTGTACAAATACAAATATGTACCCACATCGAGAACTACAACCTCGTAGACAATCACCAAATATCTTTAAATAGTAATCTTTTAATACAAACCTTCCCTACCCCCTCGATGCCCTGCCTCCGCTGCCGAAAGTACTTCAAGAGAAGCTACTTTGTCATGTGCACTATTTATGCGTGGAATGTTGTGGTGTGTGGAGCAGCAGTATTCATATATGATATCTGCCAAAGGTTTTAGGTTTCGCCTGCAGACAGCTTTTAGCTGTATGTCGTTGGAAGACCTCGGTAGACAGTATCGAAAACTTACAGTGGACTTTGTGAAGCCTACTGTGAATAGTTTATTGAGTCAAGTATTTAAAATTGTTACAATGCATACATACTATACGATCTAACATAAACATTGTAGATACAAAATTGTAACGTTTTCTAATTGTGAAAACAATATTGCTAATACTAATAATTTTCTGCAATTCTTTAAATAAATGAAAGTCACCCCTTCAGTGGTTTTCGTTATAAAATGTTACCATTCCGTTATTTTAGAGCTGTGTGAGACCGTTCAGTCTTCATTTTATTGTCTACAATATTTATACATTTACCAAATTGTACAAGTTCTTTGGTGATGTTTGTGGTAAAATAAAATACTAATGCACTTCTGCAAGTAGTGATTGCACTTTTTTAAAACATGGGCTCACGGCGTGCAGACATAAATACAGGGCGGCAGGAAAGTATATGTGCCGTCGTTTCTTTTGCCTATCGCTTTTACTTTTGCGGCTTTTCCAGTCTCCCCTTTGAATTTAATGACCCATAAAATGGCCCCTTCTGCCTTTCCCGTTCTCCCCCCTTCCTCGCTGTCCAATCTAACTCTGCCACCTCTGTTTCTCCCTTCCTGGCCCTCTTCACTGTTTCTCTCCCTGCCTCTCCCCCCTCTCCCCCCACCTCCTCACCTCCCCCGCCTCTCTCTGTCCAGGTTCTCTACCTTGCACCGTCTTCTAGTGACCACACCGTCATCCGCTTCAAACAACACGCATGCACAGACGTCACCCAAGAATAACACTGACACTTTCATTGTGGGTGAAGAACTGCTGCAGGTTTATTTCATACAACATAAGTATGACGATAAATGGGTTATCTTACAGGCGATCCAGGGCAAGCAGCCCCTAGCTGCTCCGCCCGCCTGGTGAGCCAGCACACACGGTGGGTCGATGCCCGGCAGTGTGGCACATATTTATTTTCAGATCATCCACTGGGTCACGTGATCTGTCTCCTACTCCCGCCCCTTCTGACAGGGGCGGAGCGTGTTGTGGCACACCCCCGGTTGGTCAGGCCCCCCAACCGCCCGAAGGACTAACGGGGCGCCGTCGCGGTCTTCCCAGAACCCCCTTCGGCTCCTGGACCTTGGCTCGGGCACCCTTACTGTGCCGGACAGGGGTACCCTTACTGTACCGCCTGTCGCAGAGGTACCCTTACTGTACCCGTCTGCCTCCAGATCGCCCTGTAACTCCGCCACAGCTCTGGGGAGGCTACCGTCGCTGCCAGAGCCCCCCCTACCCTCCATAGGTGTTACTGATGTCCCTTGCTAGCTAGCGCCTCTTGTACGTCGAGCAGGAACATGTCCATCCCTACCCTGGACAGGTGCACTCCATCCTTCTCGTAGTACCCCTCAACCTTCTCTTGGATCAATGCATGTCTGATGAAGCCCATGCCCCTACGCTCCATAAATTTTTGCATGGACCTATTGACCCTTCTACGCGACTGTTCTACTGCTGCCGGGGACCTGGCCCCTCTCCAAATCCTACGGGGTACAATTTCAGACCACCAGACTTCGCATGACCCCCCAACCTGGCTAATGGCCGGCAAGTCAGTTTGCATGGACATGAGCAGGGCCCTCCTTCCCCTGGAAACCAGATCATTATGTTATGTTATGTTATGTTATGCACTTTTGTATTGCGCACAGCTGCCCCAGCTAAGGGGCGTCCTGGCGCATGGCAGGCAATGTGCAACAGATAGCAGAAACACAACACAGATAAAAAGATCTATTTAAAAAAGAAACGTTTTCAGAGCTTTGCGAAAGGCCAAGAGGTCAGTCAGTAGCCGCAGGTCCACTGGGAGGGAATTCCAGAGTTCAGCCGCCCTCACCCTAAAAGAGCGACCACCAGCCCGACACAACCTGTATCGGGGGACCACCGCGAGCGCTTGGCTTCCCGATCTCAAAGCGCGGGAAGGAACATACCACGACAGGAGGTCAGCAAGAATTGGCGGACCTACTCCCCTCAAGATCTTAAACGCCAAACACAACACCTTGAACTGGATGCGTGATTTAATGGGGAGCCAATGCAAGGATCTCAAGACACCTGAGACAGAGCTCCTTCGGGGTAAGCCTACAATGGCTCTAGCCGCGGCATTCTGCACTCGTTGAAGGCGGGTAATCTCCGCCATGTTGGTCCCTACCAAAAGCGAGCTGGCATAGTCCAGGCGAGATAATACCGTGGCCTGGACTATCAGCTGCCTGGTACCACGGTCAAAGAACTTAAGAATGGGCCTCAGCGACCGCAGGATGCCAAAACAACCGGCCGCGATTTTCTTCGAGTGGCCCTCGTAACTGAGAGCGGGATCCATCCACACTCCCAGATTCCTAAATTCAGTGACCGGGAGAGGGGCCAGCCCCAGTTCACTGGGCCACCACTTGTCCCCCCACAGTTCCGCCTTCCTACCAACGATCATGATCTCGGTTTTCTTCGCGTTGAGCTGGAGACAGTTGTTCTTCATCCAGCTTGCCACCGCCCTAAGTCCACTCTGAAACCTGGGGGCATCCCGATCCGCATCCCCGCTGATAGTCACCGCTAGCTGAGTATCGTCAGCATACGAGACCATAGTCATGTCCCATTGCTTGACGATCTCTGCCAGCGGTCTCACATACAGATTGAAAAGCGTGGGACTCAGCGAGGAGCCTTGCGGGACCCCCTGTCTCAGAGGAAGGAATTGGGACTGGTACGGTGGCAGCGCAACGCTAAAGAGACGATCGTTTAGGAAAGAGCGAAACCACTGGAGGGCAGAGCCACCCAGCCCGACCTCCTCCAGGCGATGCAGCAGGATAGGATGGGACACGGTGTCGAACGCGGCGCTCAGATTATAATAAAACGAGCGCCGCTGTCTGCCCCGCATCCATCACTGTGCGTAGGTGTTCAGCCATGGAGAGAAGGGCAGACTCCGTGCTGTGACCAGCACGGAAGCCATTTTGGGTGGGATCCAAGATGTTAAACTGGATGAGGTGGGCCGAGAGAACTTTGTTGACATGGGCCTCCATTACTTTGGTAGGCCAGGGAAGCAAAGAGATAGGCCGATAGTTTTCAGGCTTGTCTGGGTCCAGTGAGGGCTTCTTAAGGATGGGGGAAACCATCGCCCGCTTCCAGCTACGGGGGACCGTGCCCGACTCCAACGAGATGTTGATCAGGGAGTGTAACACGGTCCGACCCACGAACGACTCATCTCTAAAGAGAGCCGAACTGAGAGGGTCGGCGGGGGACCCAGATTTCACCTGCTTTGCCAAGATGTTAAACCCTTCCAATGTCAACAGGGGAAGCGAGTGCAGGGCTGTGTCTCCACAGATGGAAATCGGAGACTCAAATGGGGGTCCTGTGGATGGAAAGGTCATATAGATGTTTTGGACCTTTTCCTGAAAGAACACCGCGAGAGCCTCACAATGAGCAGTAGAGCCCGTCGTCGGAGCATCGGGGCGCTTGGCTAGAAGATCCTTCATCAATTTGAAAATAGTTTTCGAGGGGTTAGAGCTGTTGCCGACTTCGGCAGAATAATACAATGCCCGAGCACGGCACACAGCCCGATGGTATACTTTGACGGAGGCGAGATAGATAGCTTTTTTTCCCGAGTCGTACTCCTTCCGCCAAGCCCTTTCTGCACGCCTGCAACTGCCCTTGAGCGCACGTAGGGCGCCATCGTACCATGGGCTAGATTCTCTGGCACTGGTCTTACAGGCGGTGAGTGGAATGAGCGCATCTAGCGCTTTGGAGATCCACGCGCAGAACCCATCGTAACCTGAATCAACAGTTACAAACGGATCTAATGGCTCTGCAGCGAGGACACGGTGCAGATCTTCCAACCGTAATTTGCCCCAGTGCCGCCTTACGATCAGCTTTGCAGGAGGGATGACAGTCCTACCTGACAAAGGGGTACTAATGGCGACCAAAGAGTGATCAGTCCAGCCCAGGGGCGAGACGGCAGTGACAGAAGCATTTGTCAAATTAGTGAAGAAGGGATCTAGCGTATGGCCACCGATGTGGGTGGGCAGCTGAACTAGCTGCAGCAACTGTAAGGCCTCCAAATCCGTGAGAATGCCACTGACCGCGGGTAGGTTGAGTCTATCGAAATGGAGATTAAGGTCCCCCAGAATCGAAAAATTGGGACACCCCACCACCAAGGAGCTGACCACATCCGGGAAAGCGGCGCGAAACGCCGCCTCGCTCCCTGGGGGACGATAGACCACCATCCCCGAGAGTGAAAAGTGTGGAGTAACCAGAATCTTAAACAACGCACTTTCACATCCCGCAATGGTCAGTGCGGTCCAGGAGCAAGTAAGACTAGAACGAATAGCCAGGGCAATTCCCCCTCCCCTAGAAGATCGATTAAGGGTACGGACTGTATAGTCAGGGGGGAATGCCAGATTAATAATGGCTGCGTCCTCGTCTTTCAGCCATGTCTCGGTGATAGCCACGATGTCCGGGCTTGCATCCTGCAACAGGTCAAATACTGCCTGATAATGTGACACCAGAGACCTAGCATTAAAACTAAAAATGCGGAGAACATGCTCCGGGCAGGTGTAGCAAACGGCTGCCACCGGACGTGTGGGGGCAATAGAAGTAGCTTGCTCCAAAAACCACTGACAGCCAGCGCAATGATAAGGACCGTCCAATGGATGAAGGAGGGGTAAGCTACAGCCAGCAGTCCGGCGCCCCAGGTCAAGCAGGGTGTCACAAGAATATGTCAACATGGCTGGAAATAACCAACCGCTCCTCGTACCAGCAGGGCCTGGCCAGAGTCCCGCGCGTCCTTAGCGCGGACGGGCGCAGACGGGCAGGACTCTGGCACGACTCCGGCCACGCGACGGCGTCCCAGCTGCGCGTTCCCGCTGCGCGGGGAGGACGACTTTAAATAGGCGTCCCCTGGACTGAAGCGAGCGTCAAGACGCTCTAAGATGGCGCCCGCAAAAGCGCCAACAGCCCCAATCCAAAATGGCGGCCAAAGTTGATTAGATATGCCCCCTCGGGACCCGGACCCGCCAAAACGGCGGTGCATCAACACTTTAAGTGCAGGTAAGTGGAGACCCTTGCCCCCAGGCCAAGCAGCAAAGCACAAGATAAAATAAACGCTAGCAAAAGGACATTTAGTTAAAATGCAGCGCTAAAGAGCGACGCGCTAAAAAAGCTAGGACAGAGGTAACAGAGGTAACAGCAGAGCCTGACCGCCGTCAAACCCCACGAGTCCGCCTTAAATAGGCGTCCCCTGGACTGAAGCGAGCGTCAAGACGCTCTAAGATGGCGCCCGCAAAAGCGCCAACAGCCCCAATCCAAAATGGCGGCCAAAGTTGATTAGATATGCCCCCTCGGGACCCGGACCCGCCAAAACGGCGGTGCATCAACACTTTAAGTGCAGGTAAGTGGAGACCCTTGCCCCCAGGCCAAGCAGCAAAGCACAAGATAAAATAAACGCTAGCAAAAGGACATTTAGTTAAAATGCAGCGCTAAAGAGCGACGCGCTAAAAAAGCTAGGACAGAGGTAACAGAGGTAACAGCAGAGCCTGACCGCCGTCAAACCCCACGAGTCCGCCTTAAATAGGCGTCCCCTGGACTGAAGCGAGCGTCAAGACGCTCTAAGATGGCGCCCGCAAAAGCGCCAACAGCCCCAATCCAAAATGGCGGCCAAAGTTGATTAGATATGCCCCCTCGGGACCCGGACCCGCCAAAACGGCGGTGCATCAACACTTTAAGTGCAGGTAAGTGGAGACCCTTGCCCCCAGGCCAAGCAGCAAAGCACAAGATAAAATAAACGCTAGCAAAAGGACATTTAGTTAAAATGCAGCGCTAAAGAGCGACGCGCTAAAAAAGCTAGGACAGAGGTAACAGAGGTAACAGCAGAGCCTGACCGCCGTCAAACCCCACGAGTCCGCCTTAAATAGGCGTCCCCTGGACTGAAGCGAGCGTCAAGACGCTCTAAGATGGCGCCCGCAAAAGCGCCAACAGCCCCAATCCAAAATGGCGGCCAAAGTTGATTAGATATGCCCCCTCGGGACCCGGACCCGCCAAAACGGAGGTGCATCAACACTTTAAGTGCAGGTAAGTGGAGACCCTTGCCCCCAGGCCAAGCAGCAAAGCACAAGATAAAATAAACGCTAGCAAAAGGACATTTAGTTAAAATGCAGCGCTAAAGAGCGACGCGCTAAAAAAGCTAGGACAGAGGTAACAGAGGTAATAATGGATGGCAGAACCCCCACAACAGCCAGGCGCTGTTCAATTATGCCCCGGGCTTCACTCCATTTCATTCCCGGGGAACCCAACCACACGAACTGTGTGTTAGCAAACTTCTGCGACCAGTTCCTGTGTGCTGCCCAGCGTTCCAGCCTCGTGATGTAGGAGTGTCCCAGCAACCAAACCTGGTGACCTGTCAATGAAACGATGAAGCAGCTTTTAGGTAGTCGTATCTTTATTACACACAAAATTCGATACGTTCATCCAAAGGAACAAGAAACCCAGGGCGGGAATAGTCGGATCTGCACATACAGCATCAAGGGCGAACATACCTCTTAAAACAATCCGACTCCCAACGCCCCACCCCTTTTACCCCCTCTGGGCCCAGGCCGGCTTTCGCCGCTGAAGTGGCAGCACCAATTCTGAAGGAGTGCGAGGAGAATCTGCGCCCACTCCCCGATAGGCCAGCCTTGGACAGGGTGGCACCCAGAATACGGTCGAACTGAAACTTGGTGAGGGGGGATCCACCTGCATGAATCAGGAAGGGGCCCGGGGACGCTGGACGCAAGGCCAGGTATTCCCTGGCCATGTGAACCGGGCAGTACCTGTTGTCCCCTAGGGTCTGTAGCACAACTGTCTTCCCCCTCCCCGCCTGGTCTGTCTTTGATCTGCGAATCCGTAGCTCCAGCGATGCATTGAGGGCCACATCCTCAATCCCCAGCGCTGAGTCAGACAGGTCAGCCTTAGATTTTGCCACTAGCTCGCTGACCCTAAATGCGCCAAAGAATGCCAGGCAGAAAGCCGTTGAAAACAGCCTAGCTTCGAACGGGGAGAAAGTGATCAGGGGTACCGTGTCCAGGAGGAGCTGAAGGTCTATGAATTCAATGGGTGCCCTGGTGTCAGGTTGTCTAACCTCCTCCCTGGCCCAGCCCTTCAAGGCCGCCCTAATCTTGGATGACCCCGTTGGGTCGACACTCCCATCCAACCTGGCGTCATGGCGCACGGCCGCCAGGTGACCACAAATCCATGAGTGCGATCTGCCGTCCTCCTTGGCTCTCACCACAAAAGCCTCTACCTGTTCCCCTGCCCCCAAGGCTGAGCAACCCAGCGCCTCCACCACTGCTCTGAACGTTGCTAACTGTGAGTCGTACTTCCTCCGCGTCGCTGGCGCCAAGGACCTCTCCCCCATCTTCCTCAGTCTTTCCCCCACCGAAGCAAGCGCCAGAGGTGGTCCGGGAATGGTGTCATCTCCGCCCTTGCCCGCGGCCAGGCCTCTCGGAACCGGAGCCACTGAAAGCGAGAAAGAGCGTCAGCTGCCACATTCCGTACACCCGCAATGTGCCGCGCCCTAAACTCGACGTTGCTGCGCAGACCCTCCTTGACTCCCTCAGCAGACTCAGGACTAGCGGGCACGAGGCAGTAAGGCCGTTGATGGCGTGCACCACCGCCATGTTGTCTGACCAGAAGACCACCTTCATGTTGCTCAGTGTGGCCCGCCAGAGATGCAGCGCTACTATAATTGGGAAGAGTTCCAACACTGCAATGTTCTGTGTCACCTTCTTTTTTCG
Organism: Triturus cristatus; assembly: GCF_964204655.1. Classification (NCBI taxonomy): domain Eukaryota; kingdom Metazoa; phylum Chordata; class Amphibia; order Caudata; family Salamandridae; genus Triturus; species Triturus cristatus. The sequence goes on along the minus strand of NC_140585.1, from coordinate 1,268,493,568 downwards.
CCACGCATTAGGCCACCGCATAGCGCACCACTCTTCCCCCAGGATCACACCAAAACCTTCCCTTCCAGACGCATCTGAAAACAAGCAAAGCTCCTGGCTAGCTATCCACGGGGCCCTCCAAATCACCGTCCCATTAAAACCAATGAGGAATTCTGCCCACATGGCGAGATCAGCCTTCAAACCGGCGGTCAGTCGTACAAAATGGTGCTTCTGAGTTACATTTGCCGTGGCCCCTGCCAGCCTCCTCGAGAACACCCTGCCCGCTGGAATCACTCTTGCTGCAAAGTTCAATTTGCCAATCAAGCTCTGGACAGCCCCTAGGGTCGCTTTGTCCTTGCCCAACAGCGCCTGGATATCCTGCAACAAGCCCAGTACCTTATCGGCGGGGAGCCTCGACTCGCCCTTTACCGTATCTAGCTCCACGCCAAGAAAGGTCAAGACCTGTGCCGGCCCCTCGGTCTTACCTGGGGCAAGGGGAACTCCTAGAAACTCTGCCAGCTCCTCAAACCGACTCAAGCCTACCGCACACTCGTCCATCCCACCCGGACCGAAGAATAGGAAGTCATCCAGATAGTGGGTCACCTGCGTGATCCCGTGAAGGTCCCCCAAGGCCCACTGAAGGAACGAGCTGAAGGCTTCGAAGTAGGCGCAGGAGACTGCACAACCCATCGGCATGCAGCGATCATAAAAGAACTGTCCCGCCCACTTGAAGCCTAGCAGATGCTGACTAGCTGGATGCACCGGCAGCAGGCGGAACGCGGATTCAATATCCGCCTTCGCCAACCACACCCCCTTCCCTACTCTCCTGACCATGTCAATGGCCATGTCCAGGGAGCAGTATGCCACGGAACAAATCCCCTCGTCCAGCCAGTGGTTCACAGAATTTCCTTCAGGGTACGAAAGGTGGTGAATTAAGCGGTATGCGCCCTGTTGTTTTTTTGGTACCACTCCCAGTGGTGACACCAAGAAATGGTCCATGGGCGGGCTGCTAAAAGGCCCAGCGACCCTTCCTGCTGACAACTCCTTTCGTACCTTTTGGTCCACCACCCCGGGCATGTCCCTAGCTGACTTCAGGTTCTGTGCATCCCTGGACTCCAGCGGCCCCTTGTAGGGAATCCTAAAGCCATCAATGAACCCACCCGCCAGAAGGGTCCTGTCCTGAAGCAGTGGATAACGCCTAATTAGGGGGAGGATATTTTCCAGGATGATGGGTGAAGGACCCTTAACGGGGCCGGGGCGCTCTGTGGTGAACCCAGAAATGCAGGGGACGGTACCGTTGGCGGGGAGGACTGACGGAGGGGGTGGCACCTGTGTGGTCTCATAGGCGTTGGGAGTCCGTCCTGTTAGGTGCAGCAGGCTGTGGTGCGCTCTGGCTGGGGGGGCAAGAAGTGGCAGGGTGTTGTGCGCCGCACTTGCTGCAGCTGTGTGCGAATTTACATGACCTCCCCCAGGTGCAGTTTCCCCCGTTGTAAAGGCGGCATGTCCCTGAATTAATTCGCTTGCCCTGCCGCTGCCCCCGCCCCCTGCCACCCCGAAAAGGCTGCTTAAAGGGGCGCCTGGGAAACTGATCCCTCTTTCTGTCGACTGCCTCCCCTTGCCCTTTATATGCCTGATCCTTCTTATCCCTGGTGGGTCGGCACATGTGTTCTACCCAAAGCTGAATCTCCTTCTGATCCCACCCCAGGTCCGGGCATATGGCCATTCTTTTCCTGAAATCCTGGTCGTAATAGAACCAACCCAACCCCCCAGAGAGCCTAGCCTCTTCTTGAATCGTGCTGGCATACTGCATTAGGGCCTCACTCTGTTCCGGAAATTTCTGCACTACGACAGCTGCCAATATATTAAATGCAGATGTCCAATTTTCGATCGTCTTGTCCAGCCATCGCTGATACCTGACCCTTTCCTCTTCCTTGCGCCCCATCTTTCTCGTGTCCACCCCTGCCGACCCATGCATAAGTAATGTCAGGATGTCTATATACTCTCGCCTCCATATCCCTTCTTTAGCGGCCTGTGGCACCAACCATGCCAGGGAACAGCGGCCTGATGCCAATGGCGCTTGGGTGACCAGGGGCTTAGGAACCTGGGCCAAGCCCTCCCCTCCTGACGCAGCACCACCCGATGCCACGGCGGGCGTAGACTCAGCAGCAGCAGGGGTGGAGGGCGTAGCAACCGCCGGTGTGGGTGGCGGGGACGCCAACGCGCTAGCCGAGGAAGTACTCGCTGCATTGCTTGTGGAGGGACCTGTGTCCCCTGGAGGTGACAACCCCGGGGCTCCCCCAGGCTCACCATTGCGCTGTTCCACGGTTGTACTCTGCCCAGCCCAGACTTGGAGCACGGGTGCCTGGGCTGGTGCGGGGCCCGACGCTGTGGGCAATTGAGGCGGTGCAGCCAATGCGTCCAGGCGGCTCTGGAAGACAGACATGAGGCCAAGCATCTGGTCCATGGCTTTGCCCATCTGGGCCATGTCAGTGAGTCCTGTGGCAGAGTCGTGCACCGGTGTTGTTGCGACTGCCGGGAGGACGGTACGTGTTGCGGTCGCCTGGCGTTTCCTGGCCGGCAGGGCCTCCGGCATGTCTTTAGATGTGGGCTTACGCACCCTGGTGGACCTCCAGGGCTCTGACCCCGAAAGGCCTGGGGCGCCCTCGGATGGGGGGGGGTTACGACCACGCCCGAAGCCTCCACCCTGCGACCCTCCAGAAAACCTTGGGCCCACGCCGTGCCCTTCTCACGGGCGAACGCCATAAAGTCCGCCCAAACCCCTTCCTGTGGTGCGCTCGACTGCGTCTCCTCGACCGACGTCTCTTGGGAGAACAGTGGACCCGGTGTCCCGATATTCTCCATTGCGGGTGGGCTACTCCGAAATTACAGCTAGCGCGCGTCCCCTTTGCGCCTTCTCCTTGGATCCTGGCCCTACGTTCGCGGGCTGTCCCTCACCGGATCTGTAATTGGGGAAAGGAGCGAAGTTAGAACGACAGAGAAGCAATGCACTAAATATACCCATAACCACATCGCTGGTAACCCGACACACTCATGCGCGCGTCGTAGCCTGTGTCCACTCGCGTCGCAAAACTACCCTCTCAAGGTACCAAGGTAACCGCATCCGTGAACACCCTATGCGTAGCCTGGCCTATGTCCGACCGGGTTTGTTGGCCGTACCCATGGAATTAAGACAGTAATTGCACTCCCCCCAGCGGCCCAACCCCCCCATGATACCCAACTCCCTGCCCGAGCAGGGGCCACGTGACTGCAGGCTACCCGCACGTGGCGATCCAGGTCCGGGACCCTCATGTCAGTGAACGCGCCACATCGTTCGGTGCCCTGGGTAGATATAGCGGGAAAGCGAGCCTTCGTAGTCGGATGCCTATTGATCTGTTGCGCGACTCAGGCCGCAGGGTTTGGAAAACCTATACTCGATCACCGTACCTAACTTACACATTCCGGAATGGGAAGGGTCGTGTTTTCTGGCCAGAATCACAGGATGTGGATGCGACGTCCAACCAACCCCCAACCCCACCGGGGTCTAATTGACGCGCCACATCGTTGATGGCCCGTGTAGCTGTCACAGAAGAAAGGCGACTTCTTATTACTGTTGCGTGTTAATATATCGCGTGAAACCCACCAGCCGGTCTTGGCGCGCTCTGCACGAACACCGCATTTACATTACACATTCAGGCACTGGGATGGCTCGCGTATTGTCCCGCAACACGGGGTGTGGCCCGACGTTCAAACCAACGCACAACCCCCGCGGTCTATGTAAACGCGCCCCATTCATGATGGCCCGTGCAACTTTCACGTGGAAAAAGGAGCATTCTTACTATTGTTGCGTGTAATATATTTATCGCGTGGACCCAACCCGCCGGTCATGGCGCGCTGTACACGATCACCGAATTACTTTAACACATTCAGTTACTGGAAGCTTGCACGTAATGTCCCGCAACACAGGGTGTAAACGCGACGTCCAAAACCAACACACAACCCCTCCCGAGGTCAATTAAGACGCGCCACAACGTTGATGGGCCGTGTAGCTTTAACGGGAAACAGGAGCCTTCTTATTGTTGTTGCTTACGAATGACACGCGTGCGGCCAACCCGCCGGTAATGGCGCGCTTAGCCCGATAAACCTATTGACGTTACGCACATACAGCTACGGGAAGGGATCACGTTGTTGGGCCGGCACACCGGATGTAAACGCGACATTCAAACCAACACACAACCCCCCATGTCTATTTAAACGAGCCACATCGCTGGTGGCCCGTGTAGCTTAACGTGGAAGAACGAGCATTCTTATTGCATTTGCGTAGTGATTATACCGCGTGAGCCTAACCTGCCGAGATTAGCACGCTTTAAGCTATCACCGTACCTGCATTACACGTTCAGGTGCTGGGAAGGGGGGGGGCAAGTTATTGGCTAGAAATCCCTCGATGTGGACGCGACGGTCAAACTAACCCCCCCTCTCACGGTCTGTTCACGCGCCACAACATTCGCTGGCCTGTGTAGCTTTTGCCGCGCCAGGGAGCCTGCATTGTTAGTGTTATTGCGTTTTGTTATCTAGAACGACTCCACCCGGGATGTTGGAGCGGTTCACACGGTCCCCGTAATTACATTACAAATTCAGGCCACGGGGAAAGGGTCAAATTATTTGCACAAAATCACAGGATGGGACATGACGTCATACAGCCTCACAACCCCCGCGGCCCGTAAACGCGCCACATCGTTCGATGACCCGCGTATATTTCGCGGGACAAAGGGGGCACTCTTAATTATGTTGCGTAGCGTATAGAAGCGATTCAAACCCCCGTAACGGATCGATTGCACTACCGCGCCTTCGCATTACACAGACTGAGACGGGCGGGGGGGTTAAGTCAGTGGGCAGGATAAAGGTACGTACTGCCACACTGGGATTCGGCATGCTGCTGCAATGCGAGCGTCTGCTCTCGACGTGCCAAATCTCTCAGTGGACGCGACGCCCACACCGATCCCCGACACCCCTGAGGCTCGCCATTTTGCGAGGGGCCCCCACACTCTACCCGCGATGCTTCCTGCTGCCCGGAATCGGCCCGACTCGCGCCGTGACACGCATACCCTCCTAGGCCTTGTAACTTTCGAACGCGATGGACCCAAGGAAACAATGGCCGCGCATGCTGCGGGGGGGGGGCGGTGCCTACAAGCACGCTTACAATTGGACGGGAAACGCGCCTGGCCGCTACGACTCGCAACCATCCGCATCCGCCCGGTCTGATACTGGACCTCCCCTCGCCCTGCCACCCCGCAATCGCGCCACGACAAATGACCCCCCCAGCAACACCCGCATTGCCCCGCAGGGACACGGGCCACTGCTTGCGCCCCCCACACCCATGGCCATCCGGGCCACAGGGCCCTGTCCACCTGGTCATGCCCAGGGACAGGGCCGGGGTGGGAGAGGTTAGCAAGACTCACCGAACGTAGATGATATCCCGAAAGGCACGACGACGCTGGAGGGAGCCCCGATCAAAGTACCGTGGTGCAGACGGCAGGAAATACGTGTGTCCGAGCAGGAGCGGTGCGCAGGAAGCAGAGGAGGAGCTGGGCGAGAGGGACGCCTAAGTAGGGGGGCTGGCCTCGCCCCCCCCAACGGCCCGCCTCCACCTACCCGCTTATTGGGAGATCTCCTCCCCGGGCGTGGCCTCGCGCGCGAGGCAGAAGAGGGGAGGGGGAAGGCTGCGCCGGGCGGCCACTAGAGAGCTGCCCTGCTGATGTCCCACTGCGTGGGACGCGGGCAGCGGCATTCTTTCCCTCCCCTCCTCTCGCTTCCTCGCTGCGTTTTAATGACCCGTAAAATGGCCTCTTTCATATGGATCTGACCAGTCTTTCATTGTCTGCTGCACCTATCTGGAGTGCTGTGCCCGCTTCGGTCACTGGTCTGCAGTTCGCCTTGCCACTAGAAACCCTGTGCACATGCACACTACCATACCATCGACGAGCCCATCATCACGAGTCAGCCATCCAGATGAACATGAGAGGAGTTAAACTTTATTCTTGGATATTCCTCGCTTGTGAGGGCCAGTTTGTGCCTTTCCCCACCCCCCAATTGTGTGTGCTCATTATACTGCCGTTGACCAGTTCTTTTGCTCCCTTTGTGCGGTGGCCATGCCCAGGGGCGTAGGAGACACTAAACTTCTGGGGGGGACAGGGACAACCTTGTGCACTTTCCAGTGACCCTATACAAATCACCGCCCGTTAAACAAATACAATCGCATACGTTTGCAGTGAAATATTGAGAAAAGCAGGCATGTAGTCACAGTTTGCATGTATGCTTTATTGTTATTTACATCCATATAGTAATGAGACCAAATGTTTAAAAAAAACATATATATGAATCTTGCATCTTAATGCACAAAGCAAACAAAGGCCGCTGACTTAGGGTGGGGGCGTCGTGTTTGCAAGTGCATTAGGGTTTGAAAAGTACCTGCTGCTGCATTCCTGGTCTCCAGCAATTTTCAGGCAACAATAAAAATGTGAAGATAACTTTGGTGATTAATGTTCTTTTTTGAGAGAGATCGAAGGCTTGTCTAGTGAAAGTTTTAATTCAATAGGTCAGTGAGTTACTGCTTTTGTCTGAGATATTCTTTTGGTATTTGAAGTTTATAAGTTAAAATCCTAACATTGAACAGTGAGCTATTAACCGTCATCAAAGAGCTGCATAAAAACTTCAATGTATAGATTAGAACGTTATGATTTTCCCCAGTCTTTCCCTGTCCTAATGTTGGAAAATGGGTTCATTGGGATAGAAATCAATTCTGATTATTGAAGAGAACCCCCCAACCATGGTGTTGTGTTTTACATTCTGAGTTTGTGTTTCTCTAGTGTTGCAAAGCCGCCCTGGGCACTGCCCAACTTTTTGCTGACTGGTACTGGTGGTACCTGACTGACTGACCCTGGCCTCTGCCTAAACAGCCAGTGCTATTCTGAAAGAGGCACTTAAAAATACAGTGAAAACACCTACATACACTAGGGTGCACTATGGGTTAGGGTACCCCTATGATTGGCATGACCTCTCCTATAAGGCCCTAGTACATAATAGAGCAGGGGGATTAGAACTACTTTTAAGTCCCTAGAATATAATAAGGCATGGCAGTTTAGAGGCCAGCAGCCCTTTCTGCGCTTGCATGTGTGCACTGCTGAAGCCTGAGGTCAGTTTAAAAGTAGCCCTGTGTTATAGGGCTGCTTTTAAAATGCAAATTGTGCCCAAACTCGACTTTTGGGTTTGGGGAACTTACAAATTGATCAACTACAATGTTGGGGCAAAATTAAGTGGAAAAATGTTTTCCACTTAACTATGGCTGTATCATATTTGCCACATAATACATCATCTGCTGCATAATCTAACGATTTCCTCCAAAACAATTTTGTAGCTCAAACGGATCCCAAATTACTAAAATAAATGTGACTTGTGTTGCTGTGAAGTTTAGGGCGCTTTGCAAAGGTTAGTAAAGAAAACAATTCCTAAGAAAACAATTGGTCCCAGACACTCCTAATGATACTCAAATTAATACCTGTAGGAGAGTGTAGTATGCAATCAATTCATACAACCGAAAATGTATAATGTGAAGGCACATTCAACAGGGAAATCTCATAGATAAGAGGCCAATCAAACTCAATTAAATTGCAAACATCAATTTATTTCCCGCTGAATCATATTCATAAAATGCAAACTTAGGGGCTGACTACGATGGCAGGCGGACTTCAGTACCACCACCATCGAATCGGGGAATGGGACCGCTGGCCTTCAAGGTGGAGGCCCCACGATAGGCATTACAATGCGACTGCCACTACGGTGTTCGCAGTGCCTATCTTTTACATTGCAGCAGGTGCTGCTGGCTGCATCATCCGCCGCAAATTAAAAAAAAAGGAACATGTTAAATATATCGGTGCCTGCCACATGGTGCAGTGATATGTTGTGGGGCATCATAGATGCCCCCCAGGACCCATGTCTGGGGGCCAGGGGTAAAGGGGCCTGCTACGGGCCCCCAATGTCCCTTTCGCCAGCATTTCCATGGCAGGTGAACCGCCATTGATAAGCTGGTAAGGGACATCGTAATCCCTGCTGCGGTGCATGGTAGGCACCACCAGCATTGTAGGAACCACGAGCCCCTCCACCACACCGGCGGGCTCAAGAAGCCCGTCGGGTGCGTGGTGGTTGGTCTTTCCGACCGCCAGGTAACCACCCGCCATTGTAATATGGCGGGCTGTGATGCAGTCACCAATGGCGGTGGGACCGCCACCGACGGGGTGACGTGGCGGTCCCACTGCCATTATAATCACCCCCTAAGTTTGGTGTGCATCCAAATCCTACATTGCCAACCACTGGCAAGTTGCACTGCTAGTGCTGGAAAAAGGCCAATGGAGGTACCAATGGGTGAGGTGGACTGGCCTCAAGGGTCTTGTGACCACAGTGACAGATTCACTGTCGATCTAAGATGTGCTTCTTCATATGCCTGCCCGTAAGACTGGAAGTGAACTGCAGTATGGATTGTGGTGGAGAGGTCCACCTGCGGGTGCTAAGACACCTGGGCTTCTAAGGTCTATCGGGCCTCCTAAGGTGTAGCATCGGAATAAGCTCTGTCAGGAGTGTGGTCTGGTGAACTGGTCATGAAGGTCTGAACATGGTTCTCCAGTTCCAAATTCAGCAGCTCTGGCCAGAGTGCCACATTCTCGGCCACACTGAACACCATACTGCCCCACTGAGAGAAACTCGCACTGCCTTCAGCACAACTCAATTGTGCTGCGACTAAATTCAAATTATGCACTAGACAACATTAAAATGCTGCCTGAAAAAAATGAATAACACCCTAGAAAAAGCAAACACTCATAGGGAATGCAAGAATAAGCAAAGCATGTGAACTGTAATCAGAAAAAAACATGGTTACCTTAACGGTTTTAAACTCATTATTCAGAAATCAGTCAGTGATTTTGCCTGAAAAGTTCAAGACATGGCTACTGGACCAGGAAGGGACCCCTTTCAATGTCCATTGCTTATATCCTTTCAAAATGTATGCAGTTTGGTTTAAAAAAGACCACATCCCCAAACACAAAGCCGCATTTTATAAGCTAAAATAATTAAAAAGTTGAAAACGATCATATTAAACGTTTCCACTCTACCCATCAACCAGGTATTGTGGTCCCTTTAGGAATGGCGCACTTACCCACCCTGGGAAAACAATGTTGTTCAAAGAAAGGAGATAAAAAGAAAGTAGCGCTTTCACTGGCAAACTCTGTAAAGTGGCGCTAATGTGTGTGGGTGTAAATAACAGCCTGGCCTGTCTGCTGTCCACTCTGTATTGCTTTATTTAGGTATTTAACTATTTTTTCTCTCCATTCCGAGGTTTTTCTTGTCAATAGAAAACGGTCAGAAAATGAGGACATTTACAGCCAAAGTGTTCAGCCTTTTTTGGATCAATTTCACAGGGGAACAAATAAAGAAAAGGAGAGGCAAGAGAGAGTACCTTAAGAGCTGCCTCTTGAAATCAGCATGTAAGCAGGAGCGAGACAGAGACAGAAAGAGATGGAGGAATAAAGAGAGGAGGGCAGCCGCCAGAGGCAGGTCAGGAGTAGTGGACACGGTCCTTGCCATGAAGGAAAAGAGACAGCGTTTATTTTTTCTCCGTTCTCTGCCCTTCCCAGAATGGCTGAGCCTTCCTGCAGCAGAACAAAAGGCAGAGGGCGGGCGGCCTCTGACTCCAGGCAGGTCAAGTGCAGGGCCATTAGGGAGCGCTTTCGCGTGCTAATGGCCCTGTGATAACAGAAGGGAGAGGGGAAATTCCTTTGTCCCCTCGTCCCCCCCACCCTTGTCCCCCGTGTCCCCCCCACTCCAAAATCTGGGGGGGATATATCCCCCGCGTCCCCCACACTTCCTACGCCCATGGCCATGCCTCCTCTTTGTTAGGCTTGAGGACTTTGAACGTTTCTGATTGTCTCAACTCATGCGTTGGCAGATGCAGTCAGTAGTACCGATTTTTCTACAAGGTGCGTTCAGTTGCTTGTCACCATGTCGTGGCAGTGCAGTCACCCATTACAATAACTACCAACCTAAACCACGGACAACGTCATCGTGGCAGTAACTAGCTCTGCAGCTCTGAGTAAGGTGACAGCACCTAGCTGTCCTGATCTGTACACTGAGGCTGCCGTAGGGACAACCTTCGACTGGGGTTAAAAGCAAGTGTAAATAGCACAGCTTTGACTCTTACCCTCTCAAGCGCAGTGAAGCTGTTCTCAAACTCGGGACCTGGTTTGTTGTGTTTTCTTCCCATCTTTCTTTTATATTACCTCAAGTTATTGGGATTCAGACTCAACCACTGCTTTTGCATATGACACTCGAGCGCGGTTCTCTGTACTTTTAGTCTCATTCTTTCCTGCCAGGACACCCCCACCCCAGTAACTTGGAGCAGTGTTTGATTTCAGGGTTTAATTTGACGAACATGTCCTGCGCAGCCACATGCTGGGACTGGAACAGCATGCTCCAGGAAGTTATACTGAACTTTGCAATTAAACCATTGCTGATGTGATAGGCAGTAAATCGTCCTTTCATCACCAACTCTGGAGTAGTCGTGACAGGAAAGGCGAAGAATAGTTTTTTTAAAGCTTTTTCTAATCTGTTCTGAATTTTCTCGCACTTATTTCTCCACATGGCTTCTCTTGACATTAAAAAAGGGATGTACTTAAGAACACTTATGGCTTCTGTCAGTTGTCACATGAAAGTCCTCCACCCACGTGTTTTTTTCTAACACCCGACCCTAATTTTCCCCAAAACGAGTCTTTTTTTGATCCCTGGGTACTGTGCTCTGAGTGTCAATGACGTATACAACAAGCATTGGCATAGCCAATAGGTCTCGCCTTTGGGACCTTATAAGTGTTTAGTTATGCAACAGTTGATGTTGTTGCACCAAGGATATTGTGCTGCATAACTAAATACTTATAAGGTCCCAAAAGCGAGACCTATTGGCTATGCCAATGCTTGTCTACATACCCAAGGATGCCGGTTCATAGCTGAGTTAAACAACACCCCAGATAGGAGGAAACACGTGTTTTGGGTAGAGGGGTGAGCCCAACAGTACAAATCCTTGATTTGGTATTTCGGGGTCCTACGACCATCACATAGGATGTTTTATCATTAATGGGTAAATCCAAATCCTTCATAAAATGGGCGAAAGAGTTCAACAAGGTCTGCAAACCCCTGGTGGTCCTGGCCATGAGGACCACGTCATCTGCATATAATAGTACTGGCAGACAACGCTGCCCGACCTGTCGGTTATCTAATTTTAAGGCCTACAAAGCCCATCACAAATTGTTAACAGAGAGATTAAAAAGAAGCTGGACCAAAATACAGCTCTGCTGGACCCCTCTTTATATTGGAATTTGAAACGTGACTTTTAGGTCTTTTGAATAGCACACCACCCCTGGGATGGATGGTCTGCCTGTGGAATTTTGTAGTACATATGTCGACCTTCTGGCCCCTCGGCTCGTAACGCTATACAATACCGCAAGAAAGGAGCGCCTTCTACCTGCTACTACTCGCGAGGCAATAATTATACCACTTTTAAAGTCGGGAAAACCTCCCCATGACAGGACGGCCTATCGACCGCTATCAATGTTGACTACAGACTATAAGATTTTAAGCCGGATATTGGCGACCCGCTTCCTTCCGTATATGGTGCAATTAATACATACGGATCAAGCCGGGTTTATACCGTCCCGGAATACAGCTCAAAATGTGCGGCGCCTTCTTAATGTCTTGGATTTTCATACGTATCACAAGCCCTCAGCTGCTGTGCTGGCAATAGATATTGAGAAGGCCTTTGACAGCCTAGAATGGACATACTTGTTTCAAGTTATGCGGCGGTTTGGCCTGGGGGATGCTTTTGTGGACTGGACAGCTTTTTTATATTGCCAGTTTACAGCGCGGGTTAAAACGGGTGGGATGATATCGGATGCCTGTGGGTCAGGGAACGACACAGGGTTGCCCCCTATCCCTACTGCTGTTAGCCCTGGCCATGGAGCCGCTGGCGGCCCGGGTCAGGACGGGTTTACATTATCAGGGACTTAAAGTGCGCGAATATGTTCACCACATCGCACTTTATGCTGACGATCTTCTTATGTTTTTGGCGGACACGGAAGGCGCTCTTCGGGGTGCTAAGACTCTCTTGGCTGACCTTGGTGCCATTGCTGGCCTTAAAGTCAATTGGGCAAAGACTTGTCTGTTTCCTACAGTGCCTACTACCGAAGGTCCACTGATAACGCAAGGAATACAATGGGAGCGTCAATGCATGACGTACCTCGGCACTCGTATTTATTACACCCAACCCAACTTATTGGAGGGTAACGTGGGTAGGGCCATTAGGGGGCTCAAGGGCTGTATCGAGTTTTGGAGCACACTTCCTCTCTCGGTAGCTGGGCGGGTGGCCCTTCTTAAGATGATAGCACTACCCCGACTGTTGGAATATTTTAGGACGCTGCCTATTTGGATTCTGGCCTCTATTTTTAAGCTGCTTCAATCAATGAAGGTTGGGTTCCTCTGGGCCTCGGGCAGGCGGAGGGTGGCGCTTAACACAATAATGAGACCGAGGTCGGAGGGCGGCTTGCCAGTCCCAGATTATGAAACGTACTATTTAGCGGCGCAGTTGCAGTGGCTTACTTAGACGATTGTACAGACATTTCGGGACCCATCTGATATGGATGGGCATCAGGCTTTTAGACAGACGCTATCAAGATTGCTATTGCAGTTGCCGCTCCCGGCCTCCTCTCTCACTCGGGAAATTATGACTTTTAAACTCTGCTGGAACAGAAGCCAACGCCGTGCACGCATAGCGCGGCCCTACGCCCCCGAGATCCCGCTAGTAATGTGCGCTGCCCTACCACATGGGGGAGATTGGGGGCGTTGAATGACTGGGTGGGATGTATGTCGTTACAACGCACACTTTTACAACGCATGCACTTACAACGCATTTTTTACAACGCACAATCCATTACAACGCATGACATTACAACGCATGACACTACAACGCATTTTTAAAAACTACCTTTACAACGCATTCCTTTACAACGCATACTACCATTACAATGCATACCATTACAACGCATAATATTAAATTGCATTTAAGGTAAGTATTAGATAGTATAGGGGTAAAAATTACTTTTCTAACTCCAGGGGGTGCAACAGTAGGGAAAGTGTTGGATAGTATAGGGGTTAAAATTACTATTCTAACTCCAGGGGGTGCAACAGTAGGGTAAGTGTTGGATAGTATAGGGGTAAAAATTACTATTCTAACTCCAGGGGGTGCAACAGTAGGGTAAGTGTTGGATAGTATAGGGGTAAAAATTACTATTCTAACTCCAGGGGGTGCAACAGTCGGGTAAGTGTTGGATAGTATAGGGGTAAAAATTACTATTCTAACTCCAGGGGGTGCAACAGTAGGGTAAGTGTTGGATAGTATAGGGGTAAAAATTACTATTCTAACTCCAGGGGGTGCAACAGTAGGGTAAGTGTTGGATAGTATAGGGGCAAAAATTACTATTCTAACTCCAGGGGGTGCAACAGTAGGGTAAGTGTTGGATAGTATTGGGGTAAAAATTACTATTCTAACTCCAGGGGGTGCAACAGTAGGGAAAGTGTTGGATAGTAAAGGGGTAAAAATGACTATTCTAACTCCAGGGGGTGCAACAGTAGGGTAAGTGTTGGATAGTATAGGGGTAAAAATTACTATTCTAACTCCAGGGGGTGCAACAGTAGGGTAAGTGTTGGATAGTATAGGGGTAAAAATTACTATTCTAACTCCAGGGGGTGCAACAGTAGGGAAAGTGTTGGATAGTATAGGAGTAAAAATTACTATTCTAACTCCAGGGGGTGCAACAGTAGGGTAAGTGTTGGATAGTATAGGGGTAAAAATTACTATTCTAACTCCAGGGGATGCAACAGTAGGGTAAGTGTTGGATAGCGTAGTGTAATATTATGCGTTGTAATGGTATGCGTTGTAATGGTAGTATGCGTTGTAATGGAATGCGTTGTAAAGGTAGTTTTTAAAAATGCGTTGTAGTGTCATGCGTTGTAATGTCATGCGTTGTAATGGATTGTGCGTTGTAAAAAATGCGTTGTAAGTGTAGTGCGTTGTAAAAGTTGCGTTGTAAAGGTTGTTCCCCACTGGGTGGGGAGGGGCCTGACCACCATGGAGGACCTTTACGCGGATGGTGCTGTACTCCCTTATGAGATATTACAAGACAGGTTTGAGTTGGCCCGGGGGGACTACTTGATGCAAATGGTGCTCATGACGGCCATTCAAGCACATTGGAGGGGGAGTTGAGAGAACCTCCAACCTCAACGGCTTATCAATACGTAGTTATGGCAGCGGGCACCTTTAAAGTGGTTACGTGTCTGTACTGTCGAATTACGCACGAGAGACTCACCTCTCTGTGCTTACTTTGACAAAAATGGGAGGAAGACTTAGGTGTGGAAATCCCTGAGAAAGCCTGGGTGGGTTTAATGGAACGAGCATGGAAAAGCATGAGGAACACACGCTTCCAATTGGTGCATTTCTTTATACTCCACAGGGCTTATCTTACACCAGCAAAAATGAATCAACATTTTAAAGTGAATTCGGCAATATGCAGTACAGTGGGAGCAGATTTCTCCCACATGATGTGGGGGTGCCCTCAGCTGGGAACTTATTGGGAGGAGGGGGTAACACTTCTGCAGGATGTCAAGACTAGGTACATAGACCCCACTATAGGCCTCTGTTTCCTGCACTGGTTTCCTCACACCTCAAAGAACAAGGTAACAAGCAAATTCATAGATTTAGGGCTTTTGCTGGCAAAGAGGGAAGTCACAACTCATTGGGAGGCCAGGAAGGGTCCTAGTTTTCGGAGATGGCGAGCCGAATTTCTTAAGTGGGAGAAATGTGAAGGGACTACGAGGCTGCAGCTGGCGACTTGCACCAACAGCGAAAAGGTACTAGAGATGGCGAGGGCCTGGGAGGCACTGGTAGTATTATTAAAATTTCCAGACACGGACTCTGATCTGGATTCAGATGCGTCAGCTATAGATGCGTTGCCTTGAGAGACTGCCATATCTTGGGGGGATGGGCACCTTGGTGTTTTGCTTGGGGGATACCTCTGATGGACGAGAACTGTGTCATTGCTGGCTGCTGTACATCTGATTACTGCCAATGCAGCTGAGTCATGTAATCATAAATAAATGTATATAGTTGTTACGCCAATGGGGTGAGGGGTGGGTTACAAGGGAGGGGCAGGAGTTTGCATTTAGCAATGCCTCGTTTATGAAAAGTGGGCATAGACATCTCTCCTCTGCTCTTTTGCTGAGTGAGATTATTGCACTTGAACCAACAGATTGGGCGGCAAGGACTTATGGACAGCATTTTCCAGGAACTGTGATTTATAGCGTTATGAGCATGTGTTTGATGTTAGTAATTGCCCTTGTTTATGCCACGCCTCATTGCATGATGACCTGATTGCATACTGATCTGCATATTGAATCTATATGTGTTGTTTGTATTAAAACAATACAAATCTATTTAAAAAAAGAAAATTACAACGACCGCGTTGTTAGAACGCGATACCTTTACAACGCAAGTCATTAGATCAACTTGCTCTAGATGGCGCTCCAACTTTAGGAGGTCTACCACTAAGGATAAGGGAAGAGGAATTATAAACATCCTCATAATGGCTGACCCGGCGATCTTCTGTAATATGGGCCTCTACAGAGGCAGCAGCTTCTACAGCTAGGAAGGGGCTAGTGGTTATACCCCAAAATTTAGAGCTATTCTTCAGGGTACTTGCCTTAATCAAGTGAGACCATACTTGGTCCTTTAAGATGTTCTTACATCTTGCCAGTTCAGCTTTATACAAACCACAACAATTCTTAACAAAAGAAGGGTCTCTGGGTTTGGCACTAAGTGTTTTTGTAGGGGCTCTCAGTGCTCAAGAGCAACCTGAGTCAAACCATTGCGGCGCCACATCATGTTACCACAGGGCTGGTGCCTTCAATAAAACCGAGATGGGGTTTGCGATGGCAGAAAAGGGATCTAATATAATGAATGGGTTGTTCTGTTGACCTGAGCAGATGTCAAACTCCTTCTGACACCCTGAATACAAGGAGTCATAAACAGAGTGTGAGATTACCTGTGACCACTTAAGTCTCCTGCCCCCATCAATTGTCTTAAGGGTCCCCCTACCACCCTCCCTCTGGATTTGCATGGGCATGGACCAACAGGGCTTAACACACACTAGATTAGGGTCACTAAGAATGCTTGAAGAAATTTCAAAGTCCAATAAATATAGAGAGGTTAGAGACAAAGATAAAATCTATGAAGGTCTCACATCCCCTCCCAATAAAGGTAAGGTTATTGTTTCTCCTAATCAGGGACAGCTTGCCCATTGCTGCGACCAAATACACCAGAAGACATTACCAACTACCGACCCATGTCTCTGCTTCCCCTGTATAGTAAGCTTCTCGAAAAACATATTAATAAACATCTCTCCGAGTTCATTGAAACCACTCACTGCCTAGATCAATCACAGTCTGGATTTCGCCCGAAACATAGCACAGAAACATTAGTGGAGGTCACAGACAACATCCGAATGGCAGCTGACGACGGTCAGGCAGTGATGCTGGTCCTGCTCGACCTGTCGCCTGCCTTCGACACCATATCCCATCAGGTTCTCATCATCCGCCTTAAAGATATAGGTGTTAGGGGCAAAGCCCTGAGTTGGCTAATCGACTTTCTAACTAATAGGACGCAAACTATTAATCTTGGTCCCTACCGTTCTCAAACCACCAGCATCAACAAGGGGGTTCCGCAGGGCTCTTGTTTGAGCCCCACATTATTCAACATCTATGTCACCCCCTTGGCAGGACTTCTTTGAAGGCTCGGATTCACCCCTATATCCTACGCTGACGACACGCAACTTTTGCTGTCATTTGATAAATCTAATCCACTCATCCAAGATATCTTTTCAGAGGGAATGAAAGGTATCGCGCATTGGATGAAGGTGAACTTCCTACAGTTAAATACAGATAAATCGAAAATAATGTTGTTTGGAGAGGCAAAACTAAGATGGTCCCCCAGTTGGTGGCCAGAGGAATTAGGTGCGTCCCCGTCCCCTGAGGATATAGTAAAGAACTTAGGAGTGCGTATTGACCAGGGTTTAACTCTAGAAGAACATGTAAACACCACTGCCAGATCCTGCTTCCATACTCTCCGCATTCTGCGAAGGGTCTGTCCTTTCCTCCCTCTAACAACCCGCAAAACCCTTGTTCAAACTTTGATATCAGTAGATTGGACTACTGTAATGCTTTATTGATTGCAGCTAAAGAAAAATCCTTAAATAAATTACAGGTTGTCCAGAACACCACGGCCCGTTTAGTCAATAATGCTCCTCCCAAGACTCCTTCAGCTCCTCTTCTTCATGACCTCCACTGGCTCCCAATAAAAAAGAGAGTCAAGTTTAAAATCTGTTGTATGGTTTTCAAATCCTTACACAACTTGGGTCCTGGCTATCTGGCTCATAAATTAGTCAGATATACTCCTACCAGACTGTTGAGATCCAGCCATCTAGCATATCTCTGTACCCCTCGCATCAAATTGGCGCAGATGGGAGGTAAAGCGTTCTCTCACCTTGCGCCTCGATATTAGAACCTTCTCCCCATACAACTACGTCAATGCACCAACTTTTTAGTCTTCAGGAAATTGTTGAAAACAGAGCTATTTTAAGTCTAATTCTCTTTGTAGGTCCTCAGGCTGTCGGAGCGCAGAGATACCCCGTATGGGGTGATTCAGGCGCTATATAAGACCCATAAATAAATAAATAAATACAATTAATTCAGTATAGCCTGAAGATAAGCTTCCTGTTGGGTGTGCTCCATATGCATACCACTCAGATGCAAACAACCCAACAACTGTAGGCCATCATTCCTCTGATCTCCGCGTAAGTGAACATAAATATCACCAGTAATCATTGTAGTAACATATTGTAAATTATGTGCTCTCCAGTTCCTTAAATAAAAATAATAACCCAACAGTTGTATATTACAATTCCCCGGTAACGAGGAAATAGCATTCGATAAATTCAACAATAACTACTTATTGGGTCCTTGAGAAAATAACAGGGCTTGCATGGTAGGGGATTCTGTGGGCAAAGCATCAAGGCTACATCGAACCACTAGTGAAACAAAAATAATCAACCCTCCTGTTTTCCCCCTTGAAGATGTTCCAAGCATAAAAAAAAGTCTTGTATCCCTCCAAGAACAAGCATTTGCAATGCAATAGGTCTTGCATTCAGGCGAGTTTGAGCTATTGGCATTGTAAAATGACAATTCCTTTTATTTATATTTTCAGTTTTAAAACATAAATAAAAGGCATTGTCATTTACAATATGTGGGAGGAATGGGCGGAAATAGAAGCCAGGAGGCAATGGGCAGAAATAAAAGCTAGGAGGCTTGATTGGTTTGTCAATGGTTATGGTTTTTTGCAGTTCTTGTCACACAACAGTCTTTCTGAGCATGAATCTGGTCACTTGGGCGTCGTCCCCTGGTCCTTCTTTCCCTGTTCTGGTTTGGGTGGGCTTTGTTGACCAGCCAGCTGTCCTCCAGGATGCTCAAAGAAAGAATAGAGAGGACGGTAAGTAGTCTGCACGGAGTCTGGCTAATCATGAGAGTATTTTATTAAATATCCACCACCACAACAGATGTTAAAAGAAGGTTGAAAACTACTCAGTGTCCGAGACAGAGACAGTCTTTATTAGACCAATGGCCAGAGTGCTTAGATCCCGTGACCTGTTCCTTCACTGGTGCTTGGATTAAAAATAGATAATCATGTCCAGAGAAGAAGAGAGATGAGGGAGGGACAAAGAAAGTACTGTACTGTGGCCGAATGGGTGAATTACTATAAACCAAATATGGGCAGAATTGTCCCCATGAGTCACTCACAAGTGCAGGCAAACAAAAATGCTCCTGTGTCTTCCTCCTTAACCCACCCGCTCCCTCTGACTCCCTCTCTGATCTCCCAGCTTGTGTACAGCGTCACTTACTGTCTGAGCCGCAACTCTCCTTAGTTGTGGCGGCGGTCTCGCCCTTCCTGGGGGGAATCCACCACTCTTTGGACCACTCTTCGTCTTTGTCTTCCCCGTCCTGGACTTTGCCAGCTTCCTCGATTCCCCGTAGCGTCTTTCCTGGTCCTTCTTCCTCGGCATTCCACAACTCCTCCGAGTTCCGCCTTCCGGTCTCCTCTGCATGATGTCCCTCTCCTTCCTATTCCGCCTTTTCTTTATCCGGAAGGTTGTCTGATAGGTTCCCTTCTTCCGGACAGCCTCCAATTGCCTGGAGGGAAGAATTCCCGGGCCATGGATTAGCCTGACTATCTCCTGAGCGGTTCTTGATTTTTTACGGCTGAGACTGTTGTCCGCGGTAGGAGGGGTGCTTTGGGAGGTACGTCGTCAGGACACACCACTTCCGGTCTGGTCGGCAGAGGCGGGGCTTCCGCCGGACTGCCTACAAGTAACCGAAGTGAGCGCGACCGCGCAGAGACACTCTAGGTGAGATCACCGAGTGTGCGCTTGGCAGCGAAATGTGATTTTGACTTTATGATTTCAAAATAATAACAAAGAAACTAGTATACCGTTACCATTTTTTAAGTGTGCTATTTTAAAAACTGTGTTCTTTTAGCCCTTGCGTGATTTGCACATTTTAGTTTTTTTACACTGTGTAATTTGCAAGCTTACCGTCTTCTGCCCGCCCCGGTCCATCCCGGCTGTGTGCCGTTTGTGTGGAGGGCGGGGCAGAGCGTGGCAGGACACACCACTTCCGGTCTGGTCGGCCGAGGCGGGGCTTCCGCCGGACTGCCTACAAGTAACCTGAAGTAATCTATATCGTGATAGCCAAGGGCCACACTTACCAGTGGCCCGCAATGTAAGTCAATAATGAGCAGTTGGCAACGTAGAAGGTTCAAGCGTTTATTGGCCACAAACAGAACTCTACATAGAGGAGCCTCATCGATCCTCACCCATGAGGTGCGCCGAGGAAGACTGAAGACTCCTTGACAGAATCACACTTTTATACATTATCAGTTCAACATACAAAGCCTTACAAGCGGAAAAGTACCAGCCAGTCCAGGCGCTCCTAATGAGCTCATCCCATATCTAGTTTCGGCTATACAAAAGGGTTACTATCTTTGCAGAGAGAAGGTCGGCGGGGTGACTCCCTTCTCGTCCCAGGTCTGAAGGAATTCGCTTGATACTCCCTTTAGCAGATGTGACCTTGCTTCTCGGTCGTAAATACAATTCAGCCTGTCTTCTCAACTGGTGCATGCTAAATTGGGCAAATGGTGGGCTCAGGGAACCACGTGATCATAAAGAGAGAGAGAGTCACAATCCAAGATGGCCGCAGTCCTGCTTTCGGCCCTTTCTATCATATCAAGCTGACTCGAATGGAAACGGGCCTTATTACGAGTATAATCAAACGGGCTGTCATTAGATACACTGTGCTAATTATATGTATTAACTCAATCCCTTCAGAACGGCCCTTTTAGCATAGTGTAGCTAATAAATGAGGTTACTCCTCAAAGATGTCCTCATCTATCTGCATCATATTATGTATTTCTTTCTGGGTCATTTGAGCATCCATTCGAGTTTGGGTAGGCCTAGGCTCAGGTATTGCAGAACGAATTCGAGCGGCACAATAGGAACAACAAGCAGGACCGCATTGAATGCAAATACAACAGGTAAAAAGAAAACCCACTATGCCCAAGAGGATCATGAACAATTTCCACCCCCAGGTAGTCAGAAGATCCCAAAACCAGTTTGACAGGAACCAGGTACCGGTCTCCGTATGAATCTCCGATGCCAATCGATGAAGTTTCTGGATAGCTAAATGGACCGAAGGGGCGGAGTCAGGTATATATACACAGCAGGAGCTCCCGATTACTCGGCATGCTCCTCTGCGATCCGCCAAAATGACATCTAAAACAAGACGATTTTGAAGGGTCACAAGCCGGGTCGCTTGAAGTTCAACAGTGATATTAGTCAATATCCCGGCAGTGGTATTTACCACTCCTTCCACCACTCTGGGCAGTCTCCTAATCTCCTTACTAGTTAAGATGGGGCCCCATATGGGTAGGACCCCTTTTATAATATCAACAAAATGTTGGGCGGGGGTGTCAGTCTGATCAGTGGCGTCATTGTCAGTGGATTCGGATAGCAGACTTCGTCGGTTTAGTGAATGGGATTTGTGATAATCCGATGGGGCAATATAAACAGGAGGATAGAGGAAGGACAGGTAGCACCTGCCTGACCATCCCCTGGGAAGCCAAGTATAAGCATTTTCCCCACACACGAAATATATGTTTGGAGGGGTCAATATTGGCGGACTGCTAAATGTCCGTAGTCTGTAAGTATAATTGCATCTACTGAATCCTACAAATAAATGGCCGGCACCCTGGACACAGAAGGAAGATGAAGTATTTAGCACGGGTACTGGTATAACCTTGTCATCTGAGACATTGCGTTCCTGGAAATATTTGAAGTATTCAGTAAAGTTGAAGGAAACGAAATCCAATATTTCGTCCCTCAGCCATGTGTCATTTTCATGTTCCATGTACACATTCATGCAGGCCGTCGGATCTAAAGTACCATCGGTACCTTCTGCATTGGGAGTGAAACCCTGATGCCTCTCTATATAGGCCAATATTAGGTCGTAATCTTTCTCAGAAAGCCTGTGTGCATCTACAGTGTAGTGCTCATATATCATAGACAACAGTTTAAACCAAGCTTCACAGCTCCCCAAATGTGACAAAGGCATTGAAATAAACAAATCATGCTTGTGCATTACTGAAGGAAGGAGGCCACATACCCAACAATCGGTAACATTTGTGGAACTGTGGGTCTGATGCAACATTTCAATAAAAGCATTATTTACATAAGTCTGGCGATGTCTCTCTTTATGAGGGGCAAAAGTCTGAAAATGATGTTCCTTAGGAGCAGGGGTAGACATCACTAGAGTATGGACTGGGTGGCGGAATTCTAGATAAATGAACAATCCTAAGCATAATATAAGTGACACAGCTACTATAGAAATAAAAACAATCTTAATACGCAAACTCCATGTAGAAAACATTGGTAAATATGGATACATAGGACGAGGGATTATGGGACGTTCTTCTTCAGGGACAAAACGAGCAATGGGATACATCCTCACTAAAATTCCAAACCTAACCTTGGGAAAAAGGGGGCTTACAAGCAGTCCAACCTGCCGGAGGGTGCTTCTTTCCTGTGTCCATGTTAGAGCCTCACAGGCAGACTCCTATTGTTCCAAACAAAAAAAAGGAAACTGAAGGTACAAAAACTTCTCGCGTTGGAGTTGCACTTGACGCAACTCTTGCTGGGAGGGAAAGTTACCTGGGCCCCATCAACCAATCAATGTCTCTACCTTCTCTCTGAACAGGGCTTCCACTCAAAGTTCCGAGCCCTCCACGAGTTCAGTCCAGTGTTTATATGATCCCCAGGTTCCTTAATTCAGGCCTCGGTTTCTGGTTTCTTTAGGCTGAACCTGGGATCTCAACTCTTTTCCGGGGCCGCAGGTGATATCGAACGTGACCAGGGGTCTCGGGGGTTGACAAACAAGACTGGCACAGTAGGATCAGATAAAGAACAGGGCGTGTGGCTTTCCTGGTCACGTGTTTGGTCTCCAGGAGTGGACTCGCTTACAACAACTGATTCCGAACTTGTGGCACTCTCCCCTCGCCCTTCAACTTCTCTGTGGGCTTCGAGAGAGAATGGCTTTTCGGTATGGTGCTCACCTCTGTGCTGTACGCTTTCCTCCTGGCCCTGATAATCCTCAGGCAAGGGAAGAGGAACACGTTTGAGGTGCGAGATGTGGATCCAATGCTGTTTCCCTTCGACCTTTACAGCCGTCCTCGTAGCCAGAAGCACTTGATGCGGTCGGGTCCAGCGTGGGTCCAAGCTTGATTTCCGCTGATAGTTTCGAACTAGGACCCACTGGCCCGGCTCTATGCTGTGTCCGGGACCCTCCGGCAGGGGCTGCAGTACTGCGGATATCTGTTGATGAATAGAACGGAGGTCTTTAGTTAGAGCATAAAGGTAGTCGGCTAACATAGGATATTCAATGTCCCTGAATGATTTGGGCCGGGGCACTCCCCATACATTGGCAGGCCTCCCGAAAACTACCTCATAAGGTGAAATCCCACTCCGGGAATGAGGGGTGGTTCTCACAGACAGCAGAGCTAAGGGTAGAAGATCGGGCCATTTTAAGCCAGTCGTGTCCTGTAGTTTAGCTAATTTTAACTTCAAGATCCCATTGTACTTCTCAACTAGGCCTGCCGATTGAGGGTGTCGTGCTGCGTGAAATTTCTGTCATATGGACAAACCTTTACATACATGTTGAACTAAATTAGCATTAAAATGTGTCCCATTATCACTCCAGATTACTCGTGGTAACCCATATCGGGGAAAGAACTCCTTTATCAAAGCCTTCGCAGTTGCTAAGGCTGTATTTTCTTTAGTGGGGTATGCTTCCACCCATTTACTGAAGGTGCAGACCACCACTAAGACATATTTAAGGTTGTTAACCCGTTCAAGCTGTATGTAGTCCATTTGGAGTACCTCGAAAGGCAAGGTAGGTGGAGCAAAACTGCCTGTTAGGACGGGAATACTACCCCCGGGTTATGCTGTAGGCAGACCATACAATGTTGGACCAAATTCTTGGCCGTTTTGTGGATATTGGTATTGTACCATACAGGGTCCAATATCGCACAAATGCCTTGAACCCCTACATGTGCAGGGCCATGTGCCATGGTTACTACCGCATTCACAAATACATTCGGCAGCAACCATCTGCACTTTTCTGACAGGTCAGTCCAACAACCATTCTTGTCTAACCGTCCCACCTGTTCCTGTCAATACTTCAGTTCCTCCGGGGTGGCTTCCTGCTGCAATTCTTTCACACTATCTATGGTGTTACGAAAAATGTCTGCCTCTACCACCCTTCTATACTGGTTAACCACAAACATGGAGGTAGTGTCAGACTGGGCAGTCTCTTTGGCAATTCTATCTGCAAAGGCATTTCCTTTCCCTACATCATCAGTTACAACTTTATGTGCACTACATTTTACAATAGCAAGGGCTTTTGGCAAGGTCAATGCGGCCAACAGTCGTTCAACCAGCTGTCCATTCTTTATCTTCTCACCATGGGATGTAAGAAACCCTCGTTCTGCCCACAACCTCCCAAAACTATGGGCTACACCGAAAGCGTATTGGCTATCGGTGTAGACATTTAACCTCAATCCCTCACCCAATTCGCAAGCCCTCAGTAGGGCAATCAGTTCAGCAGCCTGTGCTGAATAATATGGTACTTTGGCCGCCTCAACCACTGTCTGTAAGGTGGTGATTGCATAAGCCGCAACCGTAGTACCATTAGGCAATCTAAAGCATGAACCGTCAACATACAGTTCCCCTTGGGGTTCAGATAAAGGGATGTCTGTTAGATCTATCCGGCCCTTCGTTTCTTCTTCAATCCAAAATATGCAATTGTGTATGTCCTGGCCACTTTCTCCGGAGGGGAGGGGTAGTAGCGTGGCAGGATTCAGAGTGACACATCTCTTGATCGTTATATGAGGTGCAAACAGGGTCAATTCGTACCCCGTAAGACGCGCACTAGTTAAGTGCTGCGTCTGTGTCCTGTTTAATAATACGTCCACAGCATGTGGTACCATTACTGTTAGATCCGTATTTAGGACCAGCCCTTCCGATTGCCTGATCGCCACTGCTACTGCGGCCGTGGCTCTCAGGCAGCTGGGAAGCGCTCTGGCGACATTGTCCAAAACCGCCGAGAAATATGCACAAGGTCTTTGCTTACCACCAAAGTCCTGTGTTAACACTGAAAGCGAACAACCGTCCACCTCTTGCACGTAGAGCACAAAAGGCTTCCGGTAGTCAGGGGTGCCAAGCACAGGAGCAGAACATAAAGCAGCCTTTAAGGAAGTGAAAGCCGTTTGACACTCAACAGTCCAAGGTAGAGGTTCATGCACATCTTTGGTGGTTAGATACAGGAAAGGTTTAGTCAAGAGGGAGTAGTTAGGGATCCATTGCGACAGTAAGAGGTTATACCAAGCAAAGCATGGACATCACGCTGCGTGCGGGGAACAGACATGTTAGTAATGGTTGCAATACGCTCAGAGGTCAACCGTCTTCCCTCCTTCGACAGGAGATGACCGAGGTAGGTCACCTCCGGTCGACAATATTGGAATTTCGACAGTGAGACCTTGTTACCATGGTTCGTCAGATGCTGCAGCAAATCCACCGTTGCCGTCCGGCAGCCCTCCTCAGTATCAGAGGCCACCAGGAGATCATCAACATATTGGAGCAATACATTACCTGGTGGCAAACGCAGAGTGTCTAATATCTTTTTTAGTGCCTGACTATAAATACTGGGGCTTTCCGTATATCCCTGTGGGGCGCGACAAAATCTGAAGCTGCGGCCTCCTAATGAGAGCCGAAAAGATAACGGCTATCTGGATGAATAGGGATACTAAAGAAGGCATTTTTTAAATCTATCACCGAGAAAAATGTTGCCGTTGGAGGAATCATCGTCAAAATGGCATTAATATCAGGTACCACAGGATACTGAGGTACCACAATCTTATTAATCTCTCGTAGGTGAATCACAAATCGATAGGTATCAGCATAATCAGGAGTCTGGTGTACTGGGGCTCGTTTAAGAATCGGAAGAATAGGACTATTACATGCGTTGGAGGCCGTTTCTTCCACTACTCCGGTTTTAATCAAATCATGGATGATAGCCAATAGAGCTCGTTCCCCAGCGGGGGCAATTTTATACTGGGGAACTTTCGGTAACGGGGCATACTGTTTTAAGGTGATCGAAACTAGGGGAATTCGTAAATGGCCCACATCAGTGTCTCCAGTAGCCCAGAGACTTTTCGGGATGCGCGCCAATTCAGGTGGCAAAGGATCCGTTTTGGACAGACATTGCGCGGAGAGGGGTGAAGGATCTTTGATGGTCAAATAAACACCGTCCGGGGAACAATAGATACGGGCATGTAATCTTTTCAGTATGTCCATACCTAAAAGGTTTTCTCCACACTGGGAGGTCAAAAGGAAAGGTGAATCTATCGATACCGGCCCCATGGTAAGGGGAAGCGGTTGAGAGATGGGGCTTACCACCGGAGTTCCAGAAAACCCCACGGACACATTGTTCTGGCCAGACAGAGCAGCCCCCGGGACTAGGGCACGTGAAACAGAACTGTTCATGGCCCCCGTGTCAACTAGGAACTTACCTGATGCATTCAGTAATCGCGCATGGACATAAGGTCCAGCCTGATCAATTGGAATTGACACCTGCCCCTCACTCTGTCTTTGGCTGTCCTATGCTTGAGAGTAGCCTGATCCCTCGCCTGTCATATAGCCTTCATTGTAATACTGCTTTCCCTGACTGTGATCAAAGCAATTCTGACCAGTCTCACCTTGAGCCGAATGCTCTTGTCTCGTAGATCCCCCTCGCTGTCCACCAGACCGTCCCCTTCCCCGACCTCTCGGAACACTGTTCTGTTCATACAATAACGGACACTGAGCTCGCCAATGCCCCTCCTGTTTGCAGAAGGCACATTGATTTATGCCCAAGTCTGTTCGTCCTGTCGTCTGTGCAGGACCCGCCCCTCTTGGAGGAAAATTCTGCGATCCTCGCCCTCTCCCCCGTCCCCTCTCCACTTGCTGTAACAATACTCGAGTCTTCAACTCTTTCGATTTCTTTTCTGTCTTGTCCTTGCTTTAATTCTCACGATGTTCATAATATTGAGCCATACTCAATATCGTTGAAGGGGTAGTGGTCGTCCAGGTGCTTTCAGCAGCCTGCAATCGAGCTGACACTTCTGGCAGTAAATTAGTCACAAACCGGTTTACAAACAGACGTACACCCCCTTCAGTGGCGAGATCCTGTCCACTGAAGTCAATAAAGACTCCCTCAAATCTTGTAAAGAAGTCCGACACACTCTCATCCTTCTTTTGCTTGCATGCTGTCAATTTATCCCAATCCACCTTCCGGGGAGGGATCAGCGAATGCATATAAGTTATTATCCTATCAGGGAGAGCCAATATCTCCGCCCGGGGCTTATTCCCTGGTTTGCGATCTCTA
Source organism: Triturus cristatus (assembly GCF_964204655.1). NCBI lineage: Eukaryota > Metazoa > Chordata > Amphibia > Caudata > Salamandridae > Triturus > Triturus cristatus. The sequence goes on along the minus strand of NC_140585.1, from coordinate 1,268,466,370 downwards.
TCCCAACCCCTTAGCTGTTCCCAAGTTCCCCCAAATTCTGTTGCATGGTCCTGGTCGTGTACCTGGCGCCAAATGTCCACGGGTACTAATAGAGCAAAGAACAGTTCAATGTCTGCCAACGTCATTACTGTAGAGGAGGCAGCCTCAGTAAGCTCCTTATAATACGCGGTAGGGTTTTTCCTGGGATCCGGTAACTGACTTTTGAGTGACAATACCTCACTTCGTTTCCAGGGGGTATAAACCCATTGTTCCTGGAAACGCGCATCCACTCTGGGACGGGTAACTACCCCGAGGGCATCTACCACTTCCGTAACTTCCGGATGGTAGATGGGGTGTACCTCCCGCATAGGGTACCGGGATAGCCCCGGGGGAATGGCCGGCTGCAGACGGGTCTTATACGCCACCAAAGTCTGCACATTCCCATACACCGCTTCTGGAGTAAGGTGAGATTTATGGGCTTGAGCGACGATATCATACAATATAGCCGGGGCCCTCCCTTCCCTGTGTACCTGCTCCCATAATGATATAAGGTGGTTTGCCATGTGTTCCAACGCATGCTGCTGCATTACTGGCTCGTAATCTCTCATGGTGCTCCAAATATCAGATAATGTATAAATAGGTTGCCGCATCCATTGGGATGCCTGTACGGCAATGGTCTCCTTCTCTTCCGTTCCCAGAGCTGAACGAGTAAACAACCTTTTACCCTCAGAAAAAGGGACCGGACGTGTCGGAGTGGTAACAGCTGCTACCGGCGTAGTACTCGCGGAGGAGGAGGGCAGGACAGAAGGGGAAGTCATTGACCCGGATGGCAGCTGAGGCGTTGCAGCTGCTGCGGCCGTCAATAAAGATGGCAGTATAGTCATCACCTCTGACACGGATGTGGACAGCCGGGAGAGTTCTGTCAAAGGAGAGGAAATAGAGGGAACCAGAGGGGCTGAGGCCCCTGGGGTTCCTGAGGACGCGGCCGGGGCCGGAGCCGAGACTCCTGTCACCTCTGGATACAGCCGTTGGGGCACATAAGGAGGCGGTGGCCGCATGTCCAATAAATCCTCTATTTCATCTTCAGCATTGGGTCGAGTCACATAGCTCTTATCTACCTTCAATCGGAATTTGCGGTTCATACAGTCTATTCCCTTCTCTGCTCGAGCCCTATCATAAGCTATAGCCTTTTGAGTTACGTTCTGTCCCACCTTAGCCCTGGCCTGCTTTTCCTCTCTCATCCGCCGCTGTTTGGATTCCTTCAGCCACGCACCCAGGGCATCAAACATAGCCTGACGGCTACGTCTAGAGAACAGTTGGTCCTGTAAGAAAGCAATTTTCTTTTCATCAAACGAGCCGGTCTTTGGCCACTGCAATTCTTCATTACCTTTGGTATATTTATACCACAGAGTACAAAACAACAAAGGGGTGATTCCATGCTTCACATACATATAGTGGCTAGGACTGCCTTCCGGCGGGGCAGGCTGACTCTCAGCTAACCGAGAGTCACCTGTCCGACAACAGCAACTAAAACAATTCAATTTACTAAAACAAGGCATAGTGGTTAGTTTTTAGACAAACACAAATGACATAAACCACGAACGATATGCAACAAACCTTACCACTTTAATCAGCGAGCCAAGCCCACCACACTAATTCATAACATTTCCAACAACAGACATCCCCGATCCTCTCACTGCCCTCCTGGCTCACCACCGAGGCTGTCCCGATGAGGTCTATGCCCCACCGCGGATATGCCTCGTGGCTACCCAGCTCTGGTCGTGAGTTACCTAGGTACAATCGGGCTATATTCCGCGCGCGGCTATCAAATCAGAAAAGGGCCCATCAAACCGTTTCAAATGTACATGTACCTCAAATCAATGCCTCGCCATATAATGCGGGCTTCAAACCAACAGTGGCACCGCTCTCCAGCGCATGCCTCAGAATCAAAGCACCGCCCTAGAGCGTGTGCTTCAAAATCAAATACACGCTCCACCTTGCGTGCTTCAAAATCAAACTTGCACTGTTTACCACAAGTGCTTTAAATCAAAATTCTACTCACCGGGTGCACCCAGGTACGAATGTCCGTTCTCCGCTGCCAACTCCTCTCGACCAACACGGTCCGGTCCTGGGTTAAGCCCGTAGGACCCCGGTGAAGGGTAACTAGCAGCAGAGGGCATCCCAATCGGGCGCGCGGAGCGAAACTCTCGAGCTCCCCTCCGCTCATCCGACCAAGACGCCCTCGAACCTTCCACCCGATTACGGGGGAGGACAGACCCTATCACGGGGTCCCTTTGTGGTCGCCAACTGAAGTAATCTATATCGTGATAGCCAAGGGCCACACTTACCAGTGGCCCGCAATGTAAGTCAATAATGAGCAGTTGGCAACGTAGAAGGTTCAAGCGTTTATTGGCCACAAACAGAACTCTACATAGAGGAGCCTCATCGATCCTCACCCATGAGGTGCGCCGAGGAAGACTGAAGACTCCTTGACAGAATCACACTTTTATACATTATCAGTTCAACATACAAAGCCTTACAAGCGGAAAAGTACCAGCCAGTCCAGGCGCTCCTAATGAGCTCATCCCATATCTAGTTTCGGCTATACAAAAGGGTTACTATCTTTGCAGAGAGAAGGTCGGCGGGGTGACTCCCTTCTCGTCCCAGGTCTGAAGGAATTCGCTTGATACTCCCTTTAGCAGATGTGACCTTGCTTCTCGGTCGTAAATACAATTCAGCCTGTCTTCTCAACTGGTGCATGCTAAATTGGGCAAATGGTGGGCTCAGGGAACCACGTGATCATAAAGAGAGAGAGAGTCACAATCCAAGATGGCCGCAGTCCTGCTTTTGGCCCTTTCTATCATATCAAGCTGACTCGGATGGAAACGGGCCTTATTACGAGTATAATCAAACGGGCTGTCATTAGATACACTGTGCTATTAATATGTATTAACTCAATCCCTTCAAACCGAAGTGAGCGCGACCGCGCAGAGACACTCTAGGTGAGATCACCGAGTGTGCACTTGGCAGCGAAATGTGATTTTGACTTTATGATTTAACAATAATAACGAAGAAACTAGTATACCGTTACCGTTTTTAAAGTGTGCTATTTTAAAAACTGTGTTCTTTTAGCCCTTGCGTGATTTGCACATTTGAGTTTTTTTACACTGTGTAATTTGCAAGCTTACCGTCTTCTGCCCGCCCCGGTCCATCCCGGTTGTGTGCCGTTTGTGTGGAGGGCGGGGCAGAGCGTGGCAGGACACACCACTTCCGGTCTGGTCGGCAGAGGCGGGGCTTCCGCCGGACTGCCTACTAGTAACCAATGTGTTCGCGACCGCAAGGCAAGCCCGTCTGCGCCTGTCCGCGCCCGACCGGGACCTAGGGCCAAAGACCTTGGAACTATAAGACCGGACACAAGGATCCATTACTCTAAAAAGGAATTACTGGGCCTACGGACAGCTGTCAGCACTGTTTGCAGGCATAGCGCGAATGTGGATAACATGGAACCCGCATGTATACACTGTCAAACAATACTTTTACATAAGACATCTACTCTTAAGGAATCTAAAACTCAACTGGCTCTTTTAAACTGTAGGTCATTGGCCAAACACAAGCATGAGATATGCGATCTCCTTATGGAAAAACGTATTGATGCCTAGTTTTCTGACAGAGACATGGCTCAACGAATACTCAACACCCGATATAAAAGATGCAGTCCCGAAGCACTATCACATAGTAAGGCAGGATAGAGAGGGCCAAAGAGGCGGGGGGATCGCCATTATCTATAAAGATGACATGTCATGCGAGATCAAACAAGCAGGTTTAGAGAAATGTGAGGCCTTCTTTTTTACCCTGTCTACGGTAGAGGGCAATACTATGACCGGATTCCTCATCTATCGCCCTCCGGGCCAGATAGCTCCGTTTGTGGCCAGTTTGGAGGATAAGATAGTATACCCAGCTCTGAGACACAACAAATTGCTGATACTAGGAGACCTAAATATACACTTTGACGATACTGACAACAAAGAAGTAGATGCTATTTGTAAAGATATGCTCACACTAAATCTAACACAGAGAGTAGAAACACAAACGCACCAAGGAGGCCACATATTAGATCCTATTTTCACCAACGCTGAAGAGGTTGAAATAGGAGCTCCCTGCCCAGTCCCATGGTTAGACCATTTTTTAGTCCCGTTCACAGTGCCATCACACAGAAGGAGGGCGCCACTTTCCAAGGAGGTAATTACCACTAGAAAGTGGAATAATTTTAACCCCTCATCCTTCACACTCGCATTGGGTGAGCAGAAACCTATGCTAGATAATAACATTGACACAGCGAATGAGCAGATTGAGGCCTGGATCACCAAGGCTTTAGATAAAGTTGCACCTTGGAGCACTAGAATCCCACAGAGAGAGAAAGCAACAGCACCCTGGTTCAATGAGGAATTACGTATGGCTAAAAAAGGATGTAAAAAGGCAGAACGAACTTGGAGGAAAACCTATTGTACTAGATTAAAAGAAAAATACAATAAGGATTTAAAAGCTTACCACGCGTTGATAAAAAAAACTAGGCGTGACTTCTACTCGGTCAAAATTGATAATGCCGATAACTCCCACAAGGAACTGTTTACTATCCTAAAATTCCTCAAAAACAATGATGAGGAAAGAGTTACCACCTCCTCCAAAGAGATCTGCAATGAAGTGGCGGATTTCTTTGCCAACAAAGTCACGAAGATATACTCGTCTTTTCCGACTGAGGCCCAATTGGGCTGTAATCAGCCCACGGGCAATCAGGATGAGTTTACTGGAGTGACATTAAACGAATTTATAATACAGGAGAGGGAAGAACTTACAGCCACTATTAATGGAATAAAATCGGGATCACCTCGCGATCCAGCACGACCTGAAAGAGTATTGGTAGGGATTAATATGATCCTGCCGTACATCTCTGAACTTATTCAACGTTCTTTTAGGACTGGGAAAGTTCCTTTAAGTTGGAAACAGGCCATCGTCAAACCTCTGAGGAAGAAATCCTCACTTGATTTCACTGTAGTAGAGAACTTACGTCCCATTTCATTACTACCTCTGATGGCAAAGATTGCAGAAAAAATTACCAATTAACAACTAGTGGAGCACATTAACGCTAATGATCTTTTTCATCCCTCTCAATCAGGTTTTAGAAAGGCGCACTCTACTGAATCAGCCTTACTAATGGCAACTGAGACCTTAAGAAAATATGCGGATGAAGGGAAGACAGCTGCGCTGATCCTACTGGATCTCAGCGCAGCTTTCGACACCGTTTCGCATCCCCTGTTACTACAGAGACTAGAGGCTTGTGGCATCAGGAGCAATGCCCTCAAATGGCTGACTTCTTTCCTATCCCAACGGAGCTTTCAAGTAGTCCAACTCGCACATATATCAGACAGTCATCTATTAATGCAGGGAGTCCCTCAGGGATCTATTCTAAGTCCCACCCTGTTTAACATGTATGTGGGACCACTTGCTGAGTGTGTGCAAAAGCACGAGATATCGATCGTATCCTATGCTGACGATACCCAACTAATCGTTATGCTATCCAAGAACAGAGAACAGGCAGCGATCCGCTTTACAAAATGCCTTGAAGAAGTGGCAGGCTGGATGACTGACCACTGTCTCAAACTTAATGGGAATAAGACAGAGGTATTGGTAGTAGGGAAAACACCTACCATTTGGTCTTCTGCATGGTGGCCTGAAACACTAGGGCAAGTCCCCCTCCCTAAAACAGAAGTAAAGAATCTGGGGATCTGGGTTGATTCCAAAGTGTCTTTTGACAGCCAGATACGTAAGGTTGCGGGAAAGTGTTACGGAGCAATGAAAACCCTGAGGAAGGTCATTGATTTGCTCCCATTAAAAGCCAGGAGAACCATAGTCCATGCAATAATCACATCCCAACTAGACTATGGCAACGTACCGTATTTGGGTGCATCTAAGAGAGGACTAACTAAATTACAAAGGGTGCAAAATGCTGCTGCCCGCTTAGTCCTCAGCCTCCCCAGGAGAACGAATACTAGAAGAGCCCTGGCTACCCTTCATTGGCTGCCTATAGAAAAGAGAATCCTATTCAAGGCTATGTGTTATTGCCATCGCATACTCACATACAAAAGCCCTCTTTATCTTCAATCACTATTGACAAGATACATCCCTGGACGTAATCTACGATCCAGAGACATGGTGCCGATTACGATCCGGTAAAAAAATTCCCCGTACGACTCGTATCCGGTCTTTTTACCGTACGAATCGTACAAGTGCCGTACAAACTGCCAATCACGATTCGCATGGTAAAAAGTCCATACGAACCGCATTGGGAATTATTCCCCACACGTCCTCGGGTCGGAAAAAGTGTCCGACACGTCCTCGGACGATTTACCGTACAAATGTGAAAAGTGAAGTCCAACCGAGGAATCACGATCCATCCCGTGCGTCCGATGTTACAACAGTATGGAAAAAACACCGTCCGCACCGAACTCCCATAGCAACCATGGAGACATGTGCCCGCATATGCGCCCAACACTCCCCCCAGCCCCCTAACGTCCGAGACGTACCCCCGTGTATGTACACCCCCACCCGTGTATGTACACCCGTGTACGTGTCCTACCCCCGTGTATGTACACCCCTGTGCGTGTCGTACCCCCCGTGTATGTACACCCCTGTACGTGTCGTACCCCCCGTGTATGTACACCCGTGTACGTGTCGTACCCCCGTGTATGTACACCCCTGTACGTGTCGTACCCCCCGTGTATGTACACCCCTGTACATGTCGTACCCCCCCCTCTATGTACACCCGTGTACGTGTCGTACCCCCCGTGTATGTACACCCCTGTACGTGTCGTACCCCCCGTGTATGTACACCCCTGTACATGTCGTACCCCCCCCTCTATGTACACCCGTGTACGTGTCGTACCCCCGTGTATGTACACCCCTGTACGTGTCGTACCCCCCATGTATGTACACCCCTGTACGTGTCGTACCCCCCGTGTATGTACACCCCTGTACGTGTCGTACCCCCCCTCTATGTACACCCGTGTACGTGTCGTACCCCCCTGTGTATGTACACCCATGTACGTGTCGTACCCCCCGTCGTACCCCCCGTGTATGTACACCCCTGTACGTGTCGTACCCCCGTGTATGTACACCCCTATACGTGTCGTACCCCCGTGTATGTACACCCCTGTACGTGTCGTACCCCCCTCTATGTACACCCGTATACGTGTCGTACCCCCCGTGTATGTACACCCGTGTACGTGTCGTACCCCCCGTCGTACCCCCATGTATGTACACCCCTGTACGTGTCGTACCCCCGTGTATGTACACCCGTGTACGTGTCGTACCCCCCGTGTATGTACACCCCTGTACGTGTTGTACCCCCGTGTATGTACACCCGTGTACGTGTCGTACCCCTGTGTATGTACACCCCTGTACGTGTCGTACCCCCCGTGTACGTACACCCCTGTACGTGTCGTACCCCCGTGTATGTACACCCGTGTACGTGTCGTACCCCCGTCGTACCCCCCGTGTATGTACACCCCTGTACGTGTCGTACCCCCACCCGTGTATGTGCACCCGTGTACGTCAGAGTCGCACCCCCACCACAACCTCCTAAGTACGGAGCGCACCCCAGGCCCCAACATCACAACCGCATGTACGAGTCGTACCAAGCCAGACACAAGGACAGCACTGTACAACCAAATGGCCCTTGTACATACCGTACACACGCTAAAAACGCACGTACACAACCAGGACAAACCAAAACACCACAAGAATACACCATTCGAATGGCACAAAGCCACTAAACATGTCCAACAACCACTAAAACAACACATTCACTGACCTGCAACTGCCAAAAACAAACAGAGGCCCAAAACACCACCACTCCTTATAACACACCCACCCAAACTTCAAACACAGCCACACCCACCAATGGACCAATAAAAAGGGCCCACACACACAAACCATGAGCCTTTGCAACAGACTCACTGCTGCCAGACCCCACAGACAACCTACAGCACCATACTACAAACTTCACCACACCTTACACTTGCACACCTTCACACAACCACCTTCACAAACACCCCCTCATCACATTCACACACACACACACCTGCACAACCACACCCACACACCCACAACCATCCACACCCCCCCCATCCACCCCCACACCCCTCACCATGCCCACTAACAAGAATCCAAAGTTCAGTAACCGAGAGTTGGAGGTCCTTGTCGATGAAATCCTCAGAGTCGAGCCACACCTCTTTGGAACATTGGTCAGGCAGACCAGCATGTCAGAAAAAACAGCCATGTGGCAGACCATCGTCGATGCTGTGAATGCTGTGAATGCTGTTGCGGACACCAGAAGGAACAAGCAGGAATGCCAAGCCAGGTGGTACGATCTGCGGAGGAGGGTCCGAGCCAAGATGACGGACGAACACAACCAGGCCAACGTCACTGGAGGAGGGCCGTCCCGCAGACCCGTACACTACCATCCCTGGGAGGAGAGGGTGATGGCCATACTGCCGGTGGAGGCAGTTGAAGGATTAGGAGGACTCCGAGACCCGGGTGAGTACACAAACAACGCACCTCACATGGGGGAACGTCATCCACAACCAAACCCACAAACAGGAACGCAACCACCACAAGCTATCGCATGACTCAACCACACTCCATGAACACGCACATGCCACTGGCGCCACCATGCCCCATGCACCCAGCTGGACAATGTCAAGTCACAGGCCACAGAAGACACCAACACATGACACGATAAGCCAGATGGCGGGAGGGTGGGCCCCAAAAATCACATAGTGCAACTCAGAAGCAGACAACAATGCCCTCTGGCCATATGGCCTAGGTCACAGCCAGACTAACACTGTGTCCCCACACAGGAAAGACTCACCAGCAAATGGCGGACGCCTTGCATTAACACATGGGGGTGAAGGTACGTTCTTGCACATGACAGCAGCTAATGAACAGCCAACACTGTGAAAGAGTGGCAGCACACACCACCACAGCAGCAGCGCAGACACACACACTACACCCAATGGGTGCCTGGAGATCAGAAACAAACTCACAGCAACAAGCCAAGGGCCATTCAAAGATCTGCTAACAGTGTGTGCCCAGGAAGCTGGGCTGAGGTGACAGAGGGTGACACACAGAGGGAGGGAGAGGGGGACAGAGAGGGAGGGAGACACGGGAAGACGGACAGAGGGAGGAGGCTGACACACAGAGGGAGGGACAGGGGGACACAGAGGGAGGGAGAGGGGGACAGAGAGGGAGGGAGACACGGGAAGACGGACAGAGGGAGGAGGCTGACACACAGAGGGAGGGACAGGGGGACACAGAGGGAGGGAGAGGGGGACAGAGAGGGAGGGAGACACAGGGAGACGGACAGAGGGAGGAGGCTGACACACAGAGGGAGGGACAGGGGGACACAGAGGGAGGGAGACACAGGGAGAAGGACAGAGGGAGGAGGCTGACACACAGAGGGAGGGACAGGGGGACACAGAGGGAGGGAGACACAGGGAGAAGGACAGAGGGAGGAGGCTGACACACAGAGGGAGGGACAGGGGGACACAGAGGGAGGGAGAGGGGGACAGAGAGGGAGGGAGACACAGGGAGACGGACAGAGGGAGGAGGCTGACACACAGAGGGAGGGACAGGGGGACACAGAGGGAGGGAGAGGGGGACAGAGAGGGAGGGAGACACGGGAAGACGGACAGAGGGAGGAGGCTGACACACAGAGGGAGGGACAGGAGGACACAGAGGGAGGGAGAGGGGGACAGAGAGGGAGGGAGACACAGGGAGACGGACAGAGGGAGGAGGCTGACACACAGAGGGAGGGACAGGGGGACACAGAGGGAGGGAGACACAGGGAGAAGGACAGAGGGAGGAGGCTGACACACAGAGGGAGGGACAGGGGGACACAGAGGGAGGGAGACACAGGGAGAAGGACAGAGGGAGAAGGCTGACACACAGAGGGAGGGACAGGGGGACACAGAGGGAGGGAGAGGGGGACAGAGAGGGAGGGAGACACAGGGAGACGGACAGAGGGAGGAGGCTGACACACAGAGGGAGGGAGAGGGGGACACAGAGGGAGGGAGAGGGGGACAGAGAGGGAGGGAGACACAGGGAGACGGACAGAGGGAGGAGGCTGACACACAGAGGGAGGGACAGGGGGACACAGAGGGAGGGACAGGGGGACAGAGAGAGAGGGAGACACAGGGAGACGGACAGATGGAAGAGGCTGACACACAGAGGGAGGGAGAGGGGGACACAGAGGGAGGGAGAGGGGGACAGAGAGGGAGGGAGACACAGGGAGACGGACAGAGGGAGGAGGCTGACACACAGAGGGAGGGAGAGGGGGACACAGAGGGAGGGAGAGGGGGACAGAGAGGGAGGGAGACACAGGGAGAGCAAATCAGCCTTGTGGTGTGTGGGAATGTCTGTTCGTCAGCAGGTGGACTGCGTGCATGTAGACAAGGGTGGCCAGTGCCAGAACCCCCCCTCTCCTCCATGGCAAAACACAGGGCCATGTCACAACCTGTGCACGAGCACAACGACAGCTACCTGCATCATTGAAGTGTGTGGAACAACTTCATGTGCCCACGTACAGTGCAACACGGAAGGCGCCAATGCACGACTCGCCACACCTGCCTACTCCACTGCTGACTGCAGTCACACTTGACGCAGCAAGTAAGACTGTGCCACACATAGTTAAAGGCGCCAAAGTGGTGCCCAAGAGACACACCCATGCACAAGTGCACTGTGAGTGGAATGCAAGACAGATCCTAATTCCAAGAGGAAATGTGCCAACTTTGAAACTGATGAAACATGGATGTTGCATGCACCAAAATTAACATTGTCTCTCTCACACACAGGTCAACCTCGTGGTTCACCCCCCAACACTGGGGGGGAAGACTCACAGGACCCGGCTCTGCGGGAGGCCGATCCCACCGGCAGCGACGACTCTCACCACTCTGTGGACGACCCCGACCAACCTGGCCCCTCTGGTGTCCAACGACCTGCAGCACCTGCGTCAGGTACAACGGGGCCAACCATCACCCCCACTCCTGCCACATCCCAGGAGACACCCAGGATCCCTGCCCCACCACCACAAAGCAGCCAGGCTGGCCAGGAGGGACACGGTGTCCCGGGCACCCAGGAGGAGGCAGGCGACAACGCCAATGCCACCCCTCAGGGGTCCCGGAGACCCGATGTGCCCACAAGGGCAGGCCAGGTGCAAGTGGGCAGGGGTGGTGGGAGTGGAGGACGGCGGAGGTGCCAGCCTGACCAGTTGGCTGGGGATCCGGTATATTCCCATGTCCGAAACATCCTGGACACATACCGGCAGGACACCACGGGCATGGCCCAGGTTTTGTCCGTCCTCGAGGTGATCAAGACCCAGCCGGCCCCGCAACATGCGGAGCTACATGCCTGTCTACTGCAACACCAACGGAGGATGGAGGACGGACAGGCTGAGCTCGTGACGGTGTACACGGGAATTCACAATACACTCCGTCGGATGGCCGACAACATGGGCAACCCTCCCTGTGCCAGAAGGTGTAGAACATCACCACCCACAGGGAGGGATCAGGAGGAGGAGGAAACATCCGATGGAGCATCCCAAACATTGTCACGGCCTGCTTCTGAGGGTCCCCGCAGGAGGCCGGGTCGTCCACGGAAATGACCGTGAGGGTCGGCGCTACATCACCATCCCCCAGGACACCTGGCCTGGCACCTGGCCCACTGGAGCAACAGCATCACAGCATCAAGAGACATTCTCTGCCACATGGCCTTGCTGGTCCCTGTCTGACCAATGTTGACAAAGACTGTGGCATGGACTCTGAGGATTTCCAATGGCAAGGACACCAACTCCCCTACTGAACTTTGGATTCCAAACTCCCGGAAAGCCCTTCACGTCATACCCCTCCCCCCCACCCCCCCCCCACACAAAAATAAAATTTCACACCATGAAGAAGATGCCTGCTGGTTGCATTATTACCTTACATGTGTCTTGTAAAGTCTAAACATGCCTGAGTTCTCTTTTGACTTCAACCATCCACACCCTGGGGCCTGAGTCTGGCACAGGACACACAGGTCACAGTGTATTAGGCAAGACAGACACGGAGCACCATACACACCCGTGATGGGCCCAACCAGCTGAAGGGGTGGCCGCACAACTGTGCTGACAGACACATTGAGTACAGCAACAGTCATGCGCAGAGGTCAGGGATCCTGTCCAGTGTCCTGGGGGGCACCCAGGTATGTGTAGACAGGTGGCAGAACCATGTCCTGCAAGCTTGAGTCCGGTGGATGCAGAGAATGGGGGCCTGGCCAACGTTGGATGCATGGGGATGGCACATGTCACAATACCCACACAGTCATGGACATCATGCACAATACACAGTCTCATCCCACACACACAGCTTGCATCTTGCTACTCGACACATAGACACATAGCCACTATCAGGGAAAACCATGCCAGACATGCTGGATGCACCGTGGCAACACACCAGCATTGACTGAGAAGAGGCACCTTGGAGGCATAGGGACACCTTTATTAGTCATGTTTTCGGCATTGCAGAGGCAACTTGAAGTACACATGAACACTTCATGTGGAGTAACATGTGGGTCCAACACTGGCACCCCCCTTCTGCAGCACAAATGCGTGATAGCCATGGAACTGGCACACAATTGTCGGCTAACAGCTAAACACCCACAGCTGCTCACGGAGAGACTGCCATACACCATTGATCCGCTGATGTAGAAGTCCCACACCATGTCAAGCCAATGCAAACCGTATGTGTCCGAGGGCAGTGTTACACACATTGATGCCATCATCACAATCCACTATCCCATCACTGATGACTGTCAACAAGTCAGACCATCTATTCAGGTGTACACAGCTGCATGTCATGTGTACCATGCTGATGCCACATGGCTGCAGAGGAACCAAACATCGACAGGGGCAGTGTGCATACATCGTGAACAACTGCCACACCCAATACACCCCTGATGCATCCCTTACCCCAAGGTGACTTCCAAACGTGTCCGTGCCTGTAACGCTGAGTCAGCACACGATGACGTGTCCATGAGGAATAGCAGTGCCACAACAATGCAAGCAGCAGACGGCATGCGCAAGTACCTGGGGAAGAGAGACACACAAGAAGTCAGCCACAAGAAGCACAGCCACTTGCATGTGCATGTACTCGACACATGTATGGATGACAACATGCTAGGTCACAAGTATGACTGGGGAAATACAACCATCACTGCCACCATCACTCCAGTGACACACCCACACACACCTCTGACTCACGTGTCATACATGCAGGTGGAGACACACATCACAACACATGCCACACGGGGAGCAATGTGTGCACACTCAGACACTGGTACTCACCACTAAGCAAAGAAGTCGCGTACGAGCCGAGTCCGGATGTCCTCTTGCGGCTCCACATCCTCCACATCACTAGCCCCATTGCCAAGCCCTTCGTCCTCCACGGGTGGATGGTCCTCGTCATCTTGATCCAGGATGAGTGGCACAGCTTTCTCAACTGCCATGTTGTGCAGCATGCAGCAGACCATGAAGATTTTGCAGACCTTTGCAGGGGCATATGGGAGCGCGCCGCCGGTCTTGTGTAGGCACCTGAATCGGCTCTTCAGCAGGCCAAACGTCCTCTCTATCACTCGCCTTGTCCGGCCATGGGCGGTGTTGTAGCGGAGCTGGGCCGGCGTGATGGGGTTGCGGAGAAGTGTGATCAGCCATGGCATGTTGGGATAGCCAGCGTCCCCTACATGGGAAGCACATGGACATCGTTAGAACTGGAGAAGCGGTTGTGCCAGTAGTCTACGCAAAATACAGGACAGACAGACTGTACCCACCAACAACACATGCTCGTTCGTTGCGCAGCTGCGTCATCATTTCAGGCACCCTGCTACGCCTCATGATGTAGGCATCGTGTGCTGATCCTGGAAAACGAGCACAGACATGTGAAATCACCATGTTGGACAGACACACCACAAGGGCATTGATGGAGTGGTAGTGCTTGCGATTCCGGTACGCTACCTCCTGTGCCTGTGGTGGTACCAAAGCAACATGTGTCCCATCTATGGACCCAATGACATGGGGCATCCCTCCCAGGGCATAGAATCCACGCTTGACCCCAGTCAACATTTCTGGGGTAGGAAAATGTATGAAGTCATCCAGGTGAATCAACATGGCCTCTAAGAAATCATGCAGCACACGGCAGAACATGCTCTGGGACATGCCACCAACATGAGCTATGGTATTTTGAAAGGTACCCGTGGCTAGAAAATGTAGGGCTGCCATTACCTTCAGCTTGGGTGTCAGTGCCGTAGGATACCTGTGCAGTGGTTGCAGGTGTGGTGCCAGTCTCGCCGTCAACTCCAGATTCAACCGTTGGGGGAAGCGGTAGCACCGGATACGATCATTCTCCCGCATGGCAGCCAAGTCCGGAATTGCTCGGAGAAGAGGCGGCGCTCTGCAGTAATTTGGAAGTGACAAGGAAGAGTAAGTGCACCACAACAACAAATAATTTGTACTGAGCACATGTTAATCTGTCTATACACATATGCTACATACGGAGTCAGGTATGTGCCACATGCCATGGACACGTATGGCTGCCAGGTGACACTCCTACCAAGACCCAGCTACACACGGAGATTGAGAACCTCCACATGCCATGCCATGGGATTAGCTGTGTCCCAGTGCAAGTGAACAGCCAGACGCAAGACAGGAGTGACATACACCCACACATCAGCAGAAGTAGGATGCCGATTGCAGAGACTGGTAGCGGAACACTAGAGCCACAGGTCACATGACATTACACTAGGACAGCCCACACACCTTGCCATGAAGGTGCACATGTCATGACTCACCACACATTCATTGAGAGGATGCAGACATGTCCTTGTTACGCTACTCCGTGTCACATGCATACATACGCACCTCACATCCGATACCACATGTGGCATGGTGTGCGGAACAGTGTGCAATGTCAATCTACACACAGACACATGTTGGTTGCTGCAACAGCTGCAGCTTTTGAGGGTGCTCCAACATCAACCTAATGGGAAACCCCCACACATACATGACATAGTCACATCGTGCACCGTGGGTAGTGACAAGTCAGGTGTGGTAACCCCTGTACCGGGCATCAGGGGACACTTCCGTGTGTTGGTGTCCGTGCCATACAAGTGTTGGTCATCCCAAGTGTGCAGTACGACATGCACACATGTCCAAGGAGTCAAGGGCATGCCTGGCACACATTGCACCGTCACACATTACATCTGTACACATCTCATCATACATCTGGTGCCTTCTCGAATCAGGAGTAATGTGCCACATCACAGCCTGTCACACCTGTGCCCCACACATGTAGTACTGCACAGACAATGCCTTGATGTCCATCCATGGACAAGTATGTCCGCCCTATTCCTTCCTGTGTGTTGCCTGTCACCACTGTGATGTGTGAAAACCGCCGTACTGCTGCTAAGAGGGCCTGTGTACGTTCCCATATCACTATGGGAGTGCTGCCGTATGTGTACCCATAGTGATGGTGAGCGTACAGGCATGTGTACGGTCAGTAAGTACGCATACGCGAGAACACCCATAGTGGTGCGGCCCGTACACACGCCTGTACGTTCACTATCACTATGGGTGTCCTCACGTATGCGTACTCGTACTGGTACGGGCCGTACACACGCCTGTACGTTCACTATCACTAGGGGTGTCCTCGCGTATGCGTACTCGTACTGGTACGGGCCGTACACACGCCTGTACGTTCACTATCACTATGGGTGTCCTCGCGTATGCGTACTCGTACTGGTACGGGCCGTACACATGCCTGTACGTTCACTATCACTATGGGTGTCCTCGCGTATGCGTACTCGTACTGGTACGGCCCATACACACGCCTGTACGCTCACTATCACTACGAGTACGCATACGCGAGGACACCCATAGTGGTACGGCCCGTACACATGCCTGTACGTTCACTATCACTATGGGTGTCCTCGCGTATGCATACTCGTACTGGTACGGGCCGTACACACGCCTGTACGTTCACTATCACTATGGGTGTCCTCGCATATGCGTATTCGTACTGGTACGGCCCGTACACACGCCTGTACGCTCACTATCACTACGAGTACGCATACGCGAGGACACCCATAGTGATAGTGAACGTACAGGCGTGTGTACGGCCCGTACCAGTACGAGTACGCATACGCGAGGACACCCATAGTGGTACGGCCCGTACACACGCCTGTACGCTCACTATCACTACGAGTACGCATACGCGAGGACACCCATAGTGGTAGTGAACGTACAGGCGAGTGCACGGGCCGTACCACTATGGGTGTACTCGCGTATGCGTACTCGTACTGGTACGGGCCGTACACACGCCTGTACGTTCACTATCACTATGGGTGTCCTCGCGTATGCGTACTCGTAGTGATAGTGAGTGTACAGGCGTGTGTACGGGCCGTACCAGTACGAGTACGCATACGCGAGGACACCCATAGTGATAGTGAACGTACGCACGCGTGTACGGGCCGTTGCTATGCATTTGGGGTGCCCTAGGGGCCCGGAACGCACCGTACCTGTGGGTGAAGCTCAATTTTACATAGGGGACACATGAGGGACAAGTATTAAGGCCTACATGCATGCTGGTTGTCATGGAGCCCAAGTTTCAAGTTTGAATTTGTTCTGGAAGGTGCACAGCAGAAGTCAGTTGGAATGAATCTACTTTGTTGCAATGTGTTTGTGGGGTTGACATCATGCTGAAGAAAAAACACAATGAGAACCCACTGACTGTGCTAGGTTTGAAGGGATTGGAGGAAACATAGGATGCAAATGTGAGTGACCAATCACTCTGTACTCCTGTGCATGAAACAGGCCAGCAAGGCAGATATAAGGCAGCCAGGTCCCATGAGGGAGCACTTGCCTGCACATATTTCCTATCTAACACACTGCTGCTGCTCGTGATTCCCTGGAACCATGTCAAGGTCTGTGGAGAGGTCACAGCCATTCACCCTGGAGGAGAACCTGGCATTGCTGGATGTGATCCTCCCACAGTACCCCCTGCTGTATGGGTGGCCAGGGTATCAGGTGAGTGCAGAGCTACTAGCACAGACTGTGTCCCTTCTTTTGTGACAGTGACTTCTGCCATTGTGTCCAGGTGTGACACACATGCTATGTACTGTAGTGGGGGTCCCAGGGGGGGAATGCCTGATGTCTCCCAGCAGTGCCCAGAGACAGGAGGGGTGGGTGCAGAGTCCTCCCAGCAGTGCCCAGAGACAGGAGGGGTGGGTGCAGGGTCTTCCCAGAAGTGCCCAGAGACAGGAGGGGTGGGTGCCTATCACTCCCAGCAGTGCCCAGAGTCAGGAGGGGTGGGTGCAGAGTCCTCCCAGCAGTGCCCAGAGACAGGAGGGGTGGGTGTGATGCACAGCCAGCAGTGCCCAGAGTCAGGAGGGGTGGGTGCAGAGTCCTCCCAGCAGTGCCCAGAGACAGGAGGGGTGGGTGCAGAGTCCTCCCAGCAGTGCCCAGAGACAGGAGGGGTGTGTGCAGAGTCCTCCCAGCAGTGCCCAGACATAGGAGGGGTGTGTGCAGGGTCCTCCCAGCAGTGCCCAGAGACAGGAGGGGTGGGTGCAGAGCCCTCCCAGCAGTGCCCAGAGACAGGAGGGGTGTGTGCAGGGTCCTCCCAGCAGTGCCCAGAGACAGGAGGGGTGGGTGTGATGCACAGCCAGCAGTGCCCAGAGTCAGGAGGGGTGGGTGCAGAGTCCTCCCAGCAGTGCCCAGAGACAGGAGAGGTGGGTGCAGAGTCCTCCCAGCAGTGCCCAGAGACAGGAGGGGTGGGTGCAGAGTCCTCCCAGCAGTGCCCAGAGACAGGAGGGGTGGGTGTGATGCACAGTGTGAGCCTTGATAATTGATTGTGTATTTGCCCTCATTCCACCTGTGGACTTTCACTGGCACGTACTGCTTTTGCCCTTCCCCAGAGGAGTATGTCCCTATGGCAAAGGTGCAATGCGTTGGCTGCATGACATGCCTTGTTGTAACCAGCTAATTTGTTCCCATATGTGTCTCTGTGACATGTTGCAGGTGTATTGATGTAGTGTCACTTGTTCATCCTCACAGGTAGGCGCCACTGCCAAGGAGCAGATCTGGCTGACCGCCGTCAGTGCCGTGAGGGGTGCGGATGGCCGGTGGCGGAGCCTGTCCCAGGTGAGGAAACGCTGGCAGGATATCCGGTGCTGGACACGGAGGATCGCACGGGTCCTGCTGGGGGACTCACCTGAGAGCCATAAGAACCGCGGGCGCCGCCGTCTCTCCCACATCCACAAGCGTGTGCTGGCGGTGGTCTTTCCAGACTTGGACAGGCGCTTACAGGAGATGCAGCAGCAGGAAGGGGGTAGGTACATGTGTGTTTGTTGTGTTTCACCAGCATTTGTAGGTGCACTGTTCCATGGATGCACTGCCAGGGTTTAATGGTGCTGTGCAGATCCTGTTACCCACAGTATTGCAGTGCTCTCCTGCCTCCCTTCCCCTCCTTGCAATGTGTTCCCTGGTCTGTGTGATGTCACTCCGTCACAAGGTTATGTAGCCTGGCACCTTCTCCGCGTGTACAATGCCTGCAGCATCATGTGTGGGGGTGGTGTGTAACAGGTTTTGGGACCTTGCCTGTGCCCTGTCCAGTTCTGGTCTTGTGGGTTCCATGTCAGTTGGCACTAATGCTGAGTCCAGACATGGGAGTTAGTCTCTCAAGTGTGAGGCCTTACAGCACGCATGTCCTATGTGGTGGCCTGTGACATGATGTGCATGAGTGTGCGGTACGCATAGTGCGGGGATGGTAGCGTGTGTTGCAGTCATTCCCATTCAGGAGCATGGAGTTGTGTGGCCACCACTGTCCCCAGGGGCATATTTTCCTAGGTATCATGTGTGTAATCCGAATATGTTGACAATCTCTGTGTCTACAGCATAGGTTGCGCTCTGTGCCATTGTCCCCTGGCCAAATGTATATTGACGTGAAATGTAGTACAAGTGTCCACTGTACAGACTGACCTGATTTTCCTTGTTCATACTCACGGTGGACATTGCCTGTGTGTCTTGTTACAATCATCTGATGATGCCCATTTGTACATGATTATTTGGGCAGGCGCACCTTGGGTATTTTGTGTGCAACCTTGATTTGTTGCATCCCATGTGTATTTCACCCAGACTAAGGGATGTAAGTGCTTCCTGGACATGCACTCAAGGTGCAGTGGGCCAGTCATGGTGGGCATGTTTTCAGTTTAACCTATGCTGCATGTGCCTCTTGTTCCTGGATATGGTCCCTGCTCATCCCTATTTCCTGCCACGCTGTGTGGTGCAGATGCAGTGCTGGATTGTCCCCAGGGCCGTGCTCCTCAGTCAAAATTCCATTCCATCTCATTTGCTATTGTGTCATGCTCTCCATAGTTTTTCGGTGGCATGGTGGGTCAAAAAACTGTGTCTTGCATGCCCTACATATGTACCTTGTTTTGTAGATGTAACTCTTCTTTTGTTTCAGGCTATGCACTGTGACCTATGTAGATTGGACTCATGTGACATATGTATACAGGTGTATGATTAATTTCTGTCTCTTCACCCTGCCCACAGCATCGTCGGGGGACACGGAGGGAGACATGGGCACAGACGGAGCAGAGGGACCGAGTACCAGTGCCAGCGGTGACATCGGGGCTGGCACATCAAGTGAGACAGAGGCGGAGGAGAGTGAACCCGGGGACCTGTCGAGTGGCACAACAGAGTATGAAGCTGACGGGTCCGAGGATGATCTCTCCGAGTGGGCGGCGGCTGCACCAGCAGCTGACAGCGGCACTACATCTCGCCCCGCACCCTCCATTGCCATCAGCCGCCTCCCACTTGCTCGTGTCCCTTCCCAACGTGCCCGGTCACCACATGTCTCCTTCCTGCCAGGCACCGCACCCCCTGCCCCTGTCTCCACTGCTGCCGCCAATGCCGAGTCTGTGGACATCCAGCGGCAGTTGCAGGTTGGTCAGGCTGCGATCCTTAATGTCCTCCATGGCCACAGCCAAGTGCTGCACAACATGGAGGCATACTTGGAGGGCATTCATTCATCGCAGGCTGACCAACGCAGCTTGCTGAGGTCGATAGACTCGACACTGACTGCAGCAGTGGGTCTCCTGCAGCGCTACGTCCCACCCCCTACCCCTGCCCCATCCACACTTCCCACTCCCATGCCTGTCCCACGTACACCCAGACGTCAGCATGCACCCACCACAACACACACAGGCACCACACCAGCAGGGAAGGTCCACCGCACACCTCCTGACACGCACACACAGGGTGAAGTAGGCACACCCACTGGGTCGGGGGGCAAACGTGTGACACGCAGCCAGAGTGGGAGTCCGCATTCCACCCAATCCACTCCCTCCAAATCCCCTCCCCTCAGCTCTCCTGGCCACATCTCCCCCAAAGACTCCTTCATGGCCGCTCTGTCCCTGAGCCCACAGTGACACCACCACGCAAGCGGTCAAGGAAGTCCTCGGTCAGGGTGGTTGATTCCCCCCCCCCTGTCTACACCCTCCCCCAGTGGCGCTGCGACCCATCCCTCTGACCCCCCCCCCCTCCTTGGGGCCTGTGGTTCCTTCGGGTGCAGGGGATTCCCTGGAGGACCTTGCTAAGGTGTGCAGCGAGATCCTGGCCTCCACCTTTGGCCCTGCCCCACCCCCTGTGGTGGAGTCCTCCATCCCTGCACCCACGACGCCTACCCTTCACCCTCCTGTCCCTGCGGTGCCTGTTTCTTCCCCCCCACATGATGCCCTCACCCCTGTGGAAGACGACGGAATGTAACTGTGCAGGCAAGCTAGGGGACACGCATCCCACTGTGTCCCCCGTTCCAGCTGTGACTTCTGGACTGCCCAATGGGCTTTGTAAATATTGAACTATCTACGAACATACACTATTTGATATTGCTGATTAAAGCCATTTTTGTTTCCTTTGAACACTACTGCTTTTCTGATATTGCTGTTGGTGGGGCTGCTACATGATTTTGGGTGGTGATCATGTGTTGGTTGTGTGGGAAATGTAGTAGTGTGCTGGTCATAGGGGGGACCCTGGGATCTGTGTGCCATCACACGGTGTTAGCTAGGTTTCTCTGTTCATGTGAGCAGTTGCTGCATGGTGAAATTGTCCAAAGGTGTATTCCTTCCTCTGTGTACCCTGACATCTTCCCTGCAGGGTGTTCCCAATATTTAGCGCTGAGCTGTGTGTTCATTAGCTGGGTGTGTGACGGACTCCTTCTACTTTGCACATGCATGCTGAGCGATGTCTCCACCTGCATCATTCGTGGCATTCTTGGTAGTCATTGTAATTGTCTATGTGGACTATTGACATGACTTCATGTGTACATGTTTTCTTTTCTGCGCTATGCATGCGTATACTCCCAGCCTCGCACACATGTGGTACATGTACTGCAGGGTCTTTGTGCACCTGACTGAAATTTGTGGGCATGGTATCTGTGGCTACTCCACCCTTTGCGTTCCATGGGCACTGCTGTGAGTGTTAGGCACCCACCCCTCCTGTCTCTGGGCACTGCTGGGAGGACTCTGCACACACCCCTCCTGACTCTGGGCACTGCTGGGAGTGATAGGCACCCACCCCTCCTGTCTCTGGGCACTGCTGGGAGGACTCTGCACACACCCCTCCTGTCTCTGGGCACTGCTGGGAGGACTCTACACCCACCCCTCCTGCCTCTGGGCACTGCTGGGAGTGATAGGCACCCACCCCTCCTGTCTCTGGGCACTGCTGGGAGGACTCTGCACACACCCCTCCTGTCTCTGGGCACTGCTGGGAGGACTCTACACCCACCCCTCCTGCCTCTGGGCACTGCTGGGAGTGATAGGCACCCACCCCTCCTGTCTCTGGGCACTGCTGGGAGGACTCTGCACACACCCCTCCTGTCTCTGGGCAA
Organism: Triturus cristatus; assembly: GCF_964204655.1. Classification (NCBI taxonomy): domain Eukaryota; kingdom Metazoa; phylum Chordata; class Amphibia; order Caudata; family Salamandridae; genus Triturus; species Triturus cristatus. Next base: position 1,268,444,366 of record NC_140585.1, on the reverse strand, counting down.
TGCTGGGAGGACTCTGCACACACCCCTCCTGTGTCTGGGCACTGCTGGGAGGACTCTGCACCCACCCCTCCTGTCTCTGGGCACTTCTGGGAGTGATAGGCACCCACCCCTCCTGTCTCTGGGCACTGCTGGGAGGACTCTGCACACACCCCTCCTGTCTCTGGGCACTGCTGGGAGGACTCTACACCCACCCCTCCTGCCTCTGGGCACTGCTGGGAGTGATAGGCACCCACCCCTCCTGTGTCTGGGCACTGCTGGGAGGACTCTGCACACACCCCTCCTGTCTCTGGGCAATGCTGGGAGGACTCTGCACACACCCCTCCTGTCTCTGGGCAATGCTGGGAGGACTCTGCACACACCCCTCCTGTGTCTGGGCACTGCTGGGAGTGATAGGCACCCACCCCTCCTGTCTCTGGGCACTGCTGGGAGTGATAGGCACCCACCCCTCCTGCCTCTGGGCACTGCTGGGAGGACTCTGCACCCACCCCTCCTGTCTCTGGGCACTGCTGGGAGGACTCTGCACCCACCCCTCCTGTCTCTGGGCACTGCAGGGAGGAATCTGCACACACCCCTCCTATGTCTGGGCACTGCTGGGAGGACTCTGAACCCACCCCTCCTGACTCTGGGCACTGCTGGGAGTGATAGGCACCCACCCCTCCTGTCTCTGGGCACTGCTGGGAGGCCTCTGCACCCACCCCTCCTGTCTCTGGGTACTGCTGGGAGTGATAGGCACCCACCCCTCCTGTCTCTGGGCACTGCTGGGAGGACTCTGCACCCACCCCTCCTGTCTCTGGGCGCTGCTGGGAGGCCTCTGCACCCACCCCTCCTGTCTCTGGGCACTGCTGGGAGTGATAGGCACCCACCCCTCCTGTCTCTGGGCACTGCTGGGAGGACTCTACACACACCCCTCCTGTCTCTGGGCACTGCTGGGAGGACTCTACACACACCCCTCCTGACTCTGGGCACTGCTGGGAGTGATAGGCACCCACCCCTCCTGTCTCTGGGCACTGCTGGGAGTGATAGGCACCCACCCCTCCTGCCTCTGGGCACTGCTGGGAGGACTCTGCACACACCCCTCCTGTGTCTGGGCACTGCTGGGAGTGATAGGCACCCACCCCTCCTATGTCTGGGCACTGCTGGGAGGACTCTGCACACACCCCTCCTATTTAACAATATGTACGCTTTGTCCATACACGTGTGTGGGTTCGCTCCATGGGGGTACGGGTTGTACTTACACTGTTGGGGTGGGGGGTACGCTCCATACGTACGCGTGTGAGGGTGCGGGTCGTACATACACGGTTGGGGTGGGGGGTACGCTCCTTGCATACGCGGGTGGGGGTACGTGTCGTACTTACACTGTTGGCATGGGGGGTACGCTCCTTGCATACGCGGGTGGGGGTACGTGTCGTACTTACACTGTTGGCATGGGGGGTACGCTCCATGCATACGAGGTGGGGGTACGTGTCGTACATACACGGTTGGGGTGGGGGTATGCTCCATGCGTCCGCGGGTGAGGGTACGGGTCGTACTTACACTGTTGGGGTGGGGGTACGCTCCATACGTACGCGGGTGAGGGTACGGGTCGTACTTACACTGTTGGGGTGTACGCTCCATGCATACGCGGGTGGGGGGACGTGTCGTATGTACAATGTTGGCATGGGGGGTACGCTCCTTGCATACGCGGGTGGGGGTACGTGTCGTACTTACACTGTTGGGGTGGGGGGTACGCTCCTTGCATACGCGGGTGGGGGTACGTGTCGTACTTACACTGTTGGCATGGGGGGTGCGCTCCTTGCATACGCGGGTGGGGGTACGTGTCGTACTTACACTGTTGGGGTGGGGGGTACGCTCCTTGCATATGCGGGTGGGGGTGCGTGTCGTACTTACACTGTTGGGGTGGGGGGTACGCTCCTTGCATACGCGGGTGGGGGTACGTGTCGTACTTACACTGTTGGCATGGGGGGTACGCTCCTTGCATACGCGGGTGGGGGTACGTGTCGTACTTACACTGTTGGGGTGGGGGGTATGCTCCTTGCATACGCGGGTGGAGGTACGTGTCGTACTTACACTGTTGGCATGGGGGGTGCGCTCCTTGCATACGCGGGTGGGGGTACGTGTCGTACTTACACTGTTGGGGTGGGGGGTACGCTCCTTGCATACACGGGTGGGGGAACGTGTCGTACTTACACTGTTGGCATGGGGGGTACGCTCCTTGCATACGCGGGTGGGGGTACGTGTCGTACTTCCACTGTTGGCATGGGGGGTACGCTCCTTGCATACGCGAGTGGGGGTACGTGTCGTACTTACACTGTTGGGGTTGGGGGTATGCTCTATGCATACGGGGTGGGGGTACGGTCCGTACATATCCGTCCCCACGCTATGTGATGCTTGTGCGGGCCGTACCCAGGCCTTTGCCACGTGGGTACGAGCCGTCCCGCCATTGTTGGGGTGACGTAGGTGTGGGCGTGGTACGACTCGTACCCATGCTCTGAAGGCGTGGGTACGGGACGTACCTGTCTGGTTGTGTTGCCGGTTCGCGTCGTCAAGAACTTCCGTTGTGGCGGTCGCTGGCTTAGCTGGACACGCCCCCACCCCCTCGTAGTGACCAGGGCCTGAGGGTCAGGTATGTCCAGGGCATGTGTGCTGTGTGACTATGGTGGGGGTTTTGTGGCCTGCCCTGGACCTGCCACCCCCCCCTTCCCCCCTCCCTTTGTTGTTCTGACCTTCTGCGGCGTCTGCGTCGTAACCTGTAGAGGAGGTCGACTGCTATGAGGGCCGGGATGACACGTAGGTTCGGGTCCATGTCTGTCCGTCGCGTACGGGTACTCCTTGTTCGCGTCGTCCTGTCTGTCCGTCGCGTACTGGTACTCCTTGTTCGCGTCGTCCTGATTTCCCACCAGTTTTTGGCAGCCGGAAAATATTCACCGTGCGGGATGACGTCGGTGCGAATCGTAATTCCTGGTTCGTGAATGGCAGGCTGCGTGCGTCCCGACGTCAGGTCGGCGCTTTCCCGGATCGCATTTGTATGTTTATTTTCGTCGGTCGGGGTTTTGTACGATTCGTACGGAAATGGTGTTTCCGTGCGAATCGTAATTCCATGTTGGTATATTTTGACGACCGGGTACGCGTCGGACGGAGAATATGCTCCGTCCGACGGTTCGTACCCGGTTTTTACAGGATCGTGATTGGCACCCATGGCCTTACTGACTGTCCCTAGAATATTTAGAGCCAGAATGGGAGCACGCTCCTTTAGGTACCTGGCGGCCAAATTATGGAATACTCTGCCAATGACCATGAGAACAGAACCTAGCGAAAATATTTTTCGCAGAACTCTGAAGACACGGCTATTTCATAAAACAGATCTCTGATTGGCGCACGTCACTATTTAGGTCTACCCTTTGATGTCTCAGCGCGGGGACACACCGCTAGGTGTAACCAGGCGCTTTATAAGTGAATAAATAAATAAATAAATTGCGATAAAGGGCCTTCTTGATCGCTTGTTAGATTGTAAATATCAGAGGAAGAGACCAGCCTGCGATGTCTTCAAAGTACTGATAAATAGTGGAGTGAAGAAGATGTGTAAGTGTTGTAAATTACACAGACACAAAGTGTGAAGTGAGAGTTACATATGATCCGAGCTATAAACACTAACAAAGCCCTCCAACACCTTTCACTCTGTGATTACACTGTTGCGGCTCAGGAGGAAGAGAGGGGGGCTATTTCCTGCCCTCTCTGTGATTTAAGTGTACAGTGTGGCATTGCTTAATGCCATTGCTATCTTTAGCCTAATAAAACATACTCCAGCTGTAGTAGGGCCCTGGCTTCACCTCCTGATGCAGGGCGGCTGTGCTTTATGGCAGGCATGGAGGGAGGGATGGATGGTTTTGGCTGCAGCCCTGGCCTCATGCAGTGACCCTGCTATTACTAGTGAGTGAGAGGCACTGAGGTGGTGGTATTGGTGGTATTGGTGGTATTATTAGTGGTATTGGTAATAGTGGTTTTGGTGGTGCTGGTATTGGTGGTGGTGGCATTGGTGGTATTGGTGGAGGTGGTATTGGTGGAGGTGGTGCTATTGGTGGTGGCGGTATTGGTATTGGTGGTGGTGGTATTGGTGGTGGTTTTGGTATTGGTTGTGGTGGTACTGGTATTGGTGGTGGTACTGGTATTGGTGCTGGTGGCATTGGTGGTGGTGGTATTGGTAGTGCTGGTTGTGGTAGTGGTGGTGGTATTGGGATTGGTGGTGGTAGTGGAGGTATTGGTGGTGGTATTGGTGGTGGGGTATAGGTGGTGGTGGAGATATTGTTGGTGGTGGTATTGGTGGTGATATTGGTGGTATTGGTGGTGGTGGTGGTGGTATCGGTGATGATATTGGTATTGGTGGTGGTATTGGTATTGGTGGTATTGGTAGTGGTGGTATTGGTGGTGGTGGTATTGGTGGTGATGGTGGTATTGGTGGTGGTATTGGGATTGGTGGTGGTATTGGAGGTTTGGAGGTATTGGTGGTGGCATTGGTGGTGGTAGTGGAGGTATTGGTGGTGGGCTATAGCTGGTGGTGGTGATATTGGTAGTGGTGGTATTGGTGGTGATATTGGTGGTGGTATTGGTGGTGATATTGGTATTGGTGGTGGTATTGGTAGTGGTGGTATTGGGGGTGGTTTTGGTGCTGATGGTATTGGTGGTGGTATTGGTGGTGGTGGTATTGGTGGTGGTATTGATGGTACTGGTGGTGGTGGTATTGGTGGTGATGGTGGTGGTATTTGTGGTGGTGGTATTAGTGGTGGTGTTGGTATTGGTGGTGGTGGTATTGGTGGAGGTGGTAGTGGTATTGGTGGTGGTATTGGCAGTGGTGGTATTGGATTAGTGGTGGTGGTGTTGGTGGTGGTATTGGTAGTGGTAGTGGTGGTGGTGGTATTGGTGGTGGTGGTGGTATTAGTGGTGGTGGTGGTGGTATTGGTGATGGTATTGGTGGTGGTGGTATTGGTGGTGGTGGTATTGGTGGTATTAGCAGTGGTGGTGGTATTGGGGGTGGAATTGGTATTGGTGGTGGTGGTATTGGTGGTGGTGGTATTGGTGGTGGTATTAGCAGTGGTATTAGTGGTGGTGGCATTGGTGGTGGTATTGGTGGTAGTGGTGTTGGTGGTGGTATAGGTGGTGGTATGGTTGGTGGTGGTGGTATTGGTGGTGGTGGTATTGGTCATAGTGTTGATGGTGGCATTGGTGGTGGTATTGGTGGTCGTGGTGGTGGTAGTGGTATTGGTGGTGTTGGTGGTGGTGGTATTGGTGGCAGTGGTATTGGTGGTGGCGATATTGGTGGTGGTGTTATTGGCGGTGGTGGTGGTATTGGTGGTGGCGGTATTGATGGTGGTTGTATTGGTGGTGGTGGTGTTGTTGTTGTTAATTAAACAGGCTTTTGAAACCAACCCATCGGGTGACTTTAGTACAGATGACATGTAACACAGATGTGCTGTTGTCTGCTTCAGCCCATTAGCACATGATTATATGCTACCTGGAATTCACATGACTTAATTTGCTTATCTTTTCTAAATCCATTTTACTTGGGGGGGTTGAAACATACACAAGATAATACTGGGTTGAAGTGATTGAAAGCAGGCGCCCTTATTACGGGGGCGGCCGTGCTGCTTAAAAAAGCAGAAGCGGGTTCAGCTGAAGCAGCGCATGTCAGGCCTGCAGTACGAGAAACTCACTAAAGTAAATAGTGCTTACAAACTAAATAACAGGTCCTGTGAAACAACCGAAGTAAAGGGGCCAGTCGCCAAGGGAGGCTACAAATGAAGACAAGGCCATACTAAGGAGGGACAAACAAGCCTATTAACGAATCTGAAGGCAGCATTTACGAAAGACAATGACACAAGCCAATGAAAAATATGAGAGGAGATTGGACGCGGCGTCTCTCCCATACTCTACTACAGCAGTCTCACAGAGCATGTGTGCTGTCAATAGGCTTGACCTAAAAAACTATCATGATGGCCCAAGTTTCTTTGAGGCAGATCACATCAAAGTCTTTGATAAAGTACAGCCAAATCGGATCACTGAACTTGCCTGCAAGGCCCACGATGTTCCAGCTAATAAATTTACATTCATTGGGATAAAGGGGAATGGAGTCCGTTAAGCTCCGTACAGGAGGAACTTTCTGATCAAGCGAATCAGCCCCTGACAGTCAATCACAACTGTTGAAGAATGATAATGGGGTAAAGCTGTTTCTAAGAGCTATATCAGGGGCAACCAATTGCCTTGCTTCCTCAGTAAAGAACCTTGATCCCAGAGTTTGCTATTGGCCAGATTGTGTTGTATGTACTAGTGGCTTATAGAAATATCCCAGAGGAAGAGCTACAATGGAGGAGACAAGACAACTAGGGATAGGACACTTTGTTACTGCTAAAATTCTCTCTACCACATGACCTCTATGAAAATTGATAATAATGCAATCTCCTGTATAATTTTTCTTAACCCTTCCAACCCAGTTCACTCTTTGAACCATAATAATGTGTCTTTCCACACGGATCCACACAGTGATAATAAAGTTCAGCCAATGCAAGACCTTGTTCTCAAGTTGGTCACAATTCTCAATTGTGCCTGGCGAAAGAGGGGTGCATTCCCCAACACCACTACATAGGAGTTGCTTCCGGTTGCAGATAGAGAACTACAGGCTGAGGGCTAAGGGTGCTGTGTGCGCCAATACTTGACCTGTTCTTGAACAGGTATAACATCCAACACTGGCTTAGTAATGCCAATTTCTTTTCCTAACTGCTCTCCGCCTTTAGTTAATTCACCCCCTCTAGACAATGGAAGGTTACTGCTGGGCTGCTTCTGCGCGTCCATGGGCGTGCTGACTACAGCACTGAAACTTCGAGATCCCAGCTGTGCATTGCCTCTTACTGCACACTGTGAGTGGGAATGTCTTGCGGTGATGGGTAGATCTAGAACAGCAGGATTAGAAGCAGATACTTTCACCAGATGTGCTGAATGGGACTGATTCAAATTGTTAATCACCATTTCAATAGCTGCTAAATGTTGGTCAATTGGTTCCAATTAAGCTTCCAGGACAGCTATTAGAGAATCACAAAATTAGTCCAACAAGATCACCATTTATAACAGGTTAAAGAGTCAGCACAACTAAGCGGTGAGTCCACAGTAACACTTGCATGCTTAGGTCTACTGGAAATTAAAGACTGCTTTCTTTTACCCCTCACTCCCACTCTTGGAGCCACCTCTCATTCATGCTGTGTGGTGGATGAAAATTGAGTGTCTGGTACCCACGAGTGAGAACGTAAAGTACACAAGAGGGCTTCCACTTCCAGGGATTCCAGAGATGCACACACACTAGCCACCCCTCCAAGGTCCGACATTGGTGGTGGGGCTATTAGGCCTGAGTCTTGTGTGATGGAAGAGTCGGAAGATAGGGGAGGTAGGGGAGAAAGAGAAAGACGACATGTAACCAGTTCGATCTCCTTTTCAAAGACACCGGCAGCCCGTACAAAAAGCTGAGCATGATAGTCACTGATTTATCTTATGGCTTGGGGACAGCTGTCAGGGGCTTCCCCTTCCCCATAGTAGACCCAAGACTGGCCCCAAGGATGAAATGATGGTCAGAGAGTACGGGGCAAGAATCTCTGTGTAACAGCAGAACTCAGCAGCAAAAAAACCCTCTTTTACTCCCTCCCACTGCCTTTAGGCTACACAAAAGACAGGGGCCTCCAAAAGACCTTTTTCAGCGTGGGCATGCTGGTCATGGCGCCTCTTCCTCCAAGAACCACAGGATTCTGGGACACCGATTCCCCACTGCAGAACCTCAGTCCCAAACACAACAAATGGCAACCGGCAACTCCAGCAGCAAAAGCGTCCCGTCCTGCACCGCGGTAGGTGGTGGGTGCTTTTTCAGCACGGGGATGCTGGTAACGGCCATTCCTCCTCTTCGAAGCACAGAATTATGGGACACAGAGTCCTTGCCGCAGCACCGCAGTACCACAGTTCTGCACACAGCAAACGGGCAGCTCCAGCAGGAAAAGCTTCTTATGTAAAGCTGTTAACGAATCATCAGTTCCCTTGATTGAGGATATTACATTCATTTCTTCTATAGTATCTGAAACATCTTTTTTTGGTGGTGGTTAATGTATCCACATTCCCCAATATTCTGGTCCACTTAGCCCATCACATGGCATTAGATGGGAGAAGGTCCCTCATTATTTGCAAGGAAATAGAGTTAGTTACCACTCTTTTGTCTGATCTCTTCAAAGTAATGCATGAAGGATTATGGTCACACTCTAATCGTTCTACAATAATCATATGTTCAAGTTGGGGCCATAGCCTTAAGTCCATCAGAAAGTAGATTTGAAGTCACCAGCTACAATTAAAGGGGGACATTCATATTTTAATACCAGGATAGATTCCAAAAGCCCCACGGGGGAAGATTTAAGATCACCTCTCACCCCTCCTGCATAGGCATTAAATATGTGTATGTCTATGGGGAGTGATCTGTGAAGGAAGTGCCCGATTAGGGTCACTCGGGTCACTCACAACCACCTCTATGCCTTCACAACAAATCAAGAGCCGGTCAGACAGTAGAGAATACAAACCAGTTAGTTTATTGGAAAATACGCTGCTGTGGAGCCCAGTCTGACCAGTCTCCTTAGATGACTGCCGAGGGGACTGACTCGCGTCTACACAGTAACACAAAATATACATTTTCAACACCTCTATAGTCCAGCTCAGGCCATGGTGAACAAAGAAGGCACACAAAGATGGGCTATGGCACAGGATGGGAACATGCTATCTCGACCTCAAGGCCACTCAGCCGGTGCCTACCATTTAAAGATGTGGGAACAGGTCTCACTAACAGCAAAGGTTTGCAACAATAGATGGTACATTCATTAGTGCAGCGAAGCCTCAACCTTGAGAAGTGTAAGCTGGAGGCGCAGGGGCAGCCTTTCTGCTGAGGCAAGCATTATGAGACAGAAGTTCGATCTCAGTTCCAGAACAAGATGGTCTCAATAAAGATGGCGCCATCAATGCTAACTTGACACGGACTAGAGCTTGAAAATAGCAAAGGGAGCATTTAGAGGTTGTGCATAACGGAAACAACATTTCAAATCTAACAATTGCCTGTGGACAAACGAATTGCCATAATATCAGGGCAATTTATATTTAGATGCTAGATCTTGCGACTTATGTTTTGTTTGACAGAGATAGTCAACCCACCAGCTGGACGGCCCAGAGGACCATCACAAGTCGCAGTTGCATAATACTTAAAATAACCTGATTTTAAAATTGGGTCCAAGGATCGCGTCTTCTTTTTTTTTTGTGTGCTTTTTCCTGTAATTCTATAGCGTTTTTTTTTTAACTTTATTTTCCAGTTTGCAACATATCAAAGGACACATGTATACGCAAATCAGTTCACCGTTAATTACAGTATCATTGTCGCATTAAGAAAACATTGTCTTTTAGAATTGCAATATTGATATGACCATCATGGCTGGTATGAAGAAATCCATAATACAATAAAGTCGTCGCCCCGAAAGCCTCCCTTCACCCCCAATCGCTGCTGCCCCCCGGATCGCAGGAACCCCAAACCATTAGAAATAGTGAACGCAAATGGCCAAACATTAAAGACCTGCCATGCCTGTCGAGAGGTACCAGATTCTGAGTAAGCCGAAAGGACTGAAGCCTGTTACCCCACTCACTCCGGGACAATAACATGGTCTAGTTGAGAGTTGGAGGCCTGCCTCAGACTCTCCAAATAGGAACGATATGGGCCCCATATGTCTTTAGGACGGGAAGAACTGGGCATTATTTTGGCATAGACCTCGCTATTTATATTACAGTAGGCCAGGCTGTGCAGCCAACTCTGTAAGGTAAGTGCGGATTTGCGGCCCCAATGTATTGCTATCTCTCTTTTTGCCAGTAACAGCCCCAGTGATGCTAACCGTCTAACCCCTTTGGTGAAGTTAACTGTGTATCCCAGTAAGGCCACTTCTGGAGTTGGAATAAGGGGCAGGTTAATCATTTTCCCTAGAGTCCTGAGTATTTGGACCCAGTAGGACTGCAGCTTATGACATGTCCATTTAAGATGTGCAAAGTCTGCATGTGGTGCAGTGCATTTCTGGCAGTTATGTGGTCTGGATGAATCTAGTCTGTGTGCTATAGCAGGGGTGAAGTAAATTCGGCGTAAAAGATTTAAATGAAGAAGTTTGTGCCTGCTGTTGAGTGAGACTTCTTTTGTTACTGCACAACACTTGCCCACTGTTCATCGGTAATCGGGCAGCCCAAGTCTGTCTCCCAGTCATTGCGGACCTTGTTGTCGTCTACCGGCGTCATAACAGCACATGCTTTATACAATTTAGAAATCAGATGCGCGCTACTTGTGCTCTCAATTATCAACGTGATAAAGGGGAACGACTCTAGTTCTATTGGTAAATTAGGCAGTGTGGCGCGAAAGCTGAACGGATGCGACCTAGGACAAAGCTATCCATAAAGCTGCTGTCTGGGAAACGGGAGTTGTCTACAAGCGAGAAGATGTGGCCCTCTGAGTATAAATCGCCCAGTTTGGAAATATCGACTGTAGTCAAGGTGCGCTGTACCAGCCGTTCACCTGTTATCGGCAGCCAGCGGGCATTTGGAATGGGTAGGGCAGAGGCATGTAATGCCGTGGCGCCGGTCAACCGCCTCAATTTATCCCATGCCCAACTTGTAGTGGGGACAGTTTGTATGGCATAGGGGTCCCTAGGGATGCCCTTGGGCAGGACAGTAGATAGCCGCTCCGACAGAACAAAGTCTGCTTCAGGGCGAAGGAATGGGATCCTGGCATCTGGATGGAACCATGCATTGGGCCCCCAGATAGTACAATTGTAGATCTGGGACACCATACCCCCCTTTGTCATATGGCAGGGTGAGTACTTGCCATCGAACACATGCCTGCTTCCCTCCCCAGACCAATCATGTAAGGTGTGTGCGCAATGTCCGGAAAAAAAACGTTCAGGAGGGGTTTGTGAATATTATTAAAAAGGTATAAGAATTTGGGGAGTACCACCATCTTCAGGATCGCCACTCGGTCCTCAATCGATAAAGGCAAATGCAGCCATCTTTCCACCTGAGTCTCAAGTGTGCCAATGGCCTGCCCATAGTTTAAGCAGATGATCTGGGCAGTGTCTAGGTGAATATGGATCCTCAGATACTTAACCGAGTTCGTGCACCACTCAAGTGGGAATTCACACTCCCATGGCTTCGTGCTCAAAGTTAAAGGAAAAATCACTGATTTGTGCCAATTGATACCTAAGCCAGAGAAAAGGCAGAATCTGAGACTTTCTCTGATGAGCGGCTCTAAATTTACATGGGGTCCCCTAACATAGAGGATTGTGACGTCCGCGTAGAGCGAGACAAGGAGAGGGCCGGTGTTGAATTGTAATCCCCGCTGTAAATGTCTCTCCTGAAAATGGCGAATTAATGGATCCATGGTCAGGATGAACAATAGAGGGGACAGCCTTGACGTGTACCGCGGGAAAGCTTGAAGGGTCGGGAGAGCGTGCCGTTCAGGCAAAGTCTGCTGTATAATAATGCAGTGGTAGCAATAAATCCCATGGGCATGCCCATACGGCGCATCACTGAGATAAAAAAGGGCCACTCCAAGTAGTCAAAGGCCTTCTCCGCGTCTAGAAGGATGGCAGCCGCAGGGACCTCAGGATTAATCCTGTGGAGGTCTGCAAAAAGTGTCCTGAGATTAAGCGGGGTGGACCGGTGGGGGATGAAGCCTGATTGGGCCGGAGAAATTATAAACTCCATTAATTGGGACAGGTGATTGGCGATGACCTTGGCTAAGATTTTATCGTCCAAATTTAGTAGGGACAGAGGCCTGTATGATCCGCACAGGGTTGGGTCCTTACCAGGTTTGGGGAGCAGGATAATAACTGCCTCGTAAAGTGTGGGGGGTAGTATTTGTTTCTCGAGGGCCTCCGCGTAAACCTCGATCAACTGCGGTGCAAGCAGGTCCTTGTATTCCTTGTAAAAGTCTCCAGTGATTCCGTCTAACCCAGGAGCTAAAGAGCTGAGGAGGGTGTCGATAGCTCCAAGTACGTCGGCCATGGATATGGGTTCTGCCCAAAAATCCTGCATGTGTTTTTCGAGGTATACTAGGGCAGTCTCGGACAGACAGTCTTCCTGTGACGAGGGGTCACTCCCTAGTTTAGTGGTCTATAGCACCAAGAAATAATCCAAAAATTAATTACGAATTTCCTATGTAGAGGGTAAGAGTTTGATTAGTGGCAGAGCGCACCTCAGTGATGTAGGCCTTGCAGTATGGTGGCCTCAGCATCTGCGCCAGTACCCTGCCAGGCTGTTCACCCTCTCCGTATCGCCGAGCTGTCTGGTATTTGCCTAAGTACAATATCTCTCGGTCCGCAGTCTCCCTGTATTCAACAAGAAGGGCCAAGCGGTGTCCCTCCGCATCCAAATCTAAGGAATGAAGAGTAATGCTATCTAAATCCGCGAGGTCTCGCTCAATGAGCGATAACGTGTTACGGAGATCCTTAAGTACCCCGGCATGTTTGGCAATAAACACCCCTGATAACTGCCTTGAAACCCTCCCATAGGACTGCCCAGGAGTCGACTGAGCCGTGTTAATGGCGAAGTAATCCTCAATGGCTTTGCGTATTTCTGTCTTAAAAAGGTCATTATTGAGGGCGCGGCTCGGAAAGCTCCATTGCCGTTCAAACCCCTCGGGGCGAGGGATTTTCAGGTGTAGCAGTACAGGGGAGTGGTCGGAGTACGTCCGTGGAAGAGTCTCAAGCGACCGGAACCAGCTGGAAACATCTGGGGAAACTAGCCAATAATCTATTCTAGTCCAGGTGTTGTGCTGGCCGTAGTAATGCGTGTAGTTTGTAAGGGTGGGATTGCGCTCACGCCAAATATCTAGAAGCGATAACTGCTCACAGAGTTCTAAAGGGCGCGCCGCGCATGTGGTTTAGGGTCGGGAGATGTGGCGGTATTGTCCAACCTGGGGTCAATGAGAAAGTTAAAATCCCCTCCCATCAATAGCAGTTGTGGCTCTAACTTCGCCAGCTGGGCTTGTAAAGTGTGAAAAAAGTTGGGAGAATCAGTGGTCGGGGCATACACACACACCAGGGCAGCGCTGTAACCCATCAGAGACCCTGTGACAATGTACCTACCCTCGCCATCTCGTACCACAGAGCCAAGACTAAAAGGGACCCTTTTATGGATAAGAATGGCCTTACCCCTGGCATAGTTGCTAAAATTGGCAAAATATCTCTGTGCTCCCCAGCTAGTAGCAAAGTGTGCTGCATCTGATTTAGGTAAGTGCGTCTCCTGTAAATAGGCGATGTACACATTATGCCTAAGTAGGTAATGGACCACCAGCCTTCTCTTGCGATTGTCATTGAGACCTCTTACGTTCCAGGATATCAAGGACAGGCCAGAGGGGCCTTCTACATTACCCAGCCAAGCCATCAGAAGAACATGTCAAACAGGTCATATATAAGTAGCGACAAAAAGGAAGAATCTGCGACAGTGAACATCTCTGCTAACAACAAAAAACGTATAGGCAATTGTGATCAACCCCGCCCCCCCACCCCTCACCCAGCCTCCCCTCAACCAGAGCGAGGCCAATCCCAAACAAAAGGCAGAACATGAAGTACCACTTGACTTTATACTTAAATGATGATCCCCAAGAACGGTACCCCAGTACGACCAAGATCAAACCCAAGGGATACACCATGAGGGGTGGCAACGCAAAGGCAATCAACCAGCTATTTGTAACAGCATAAAAGGATGAATAACATTATCCCAGAGAAGTCCATCAACAGCAAAGTAGGGGCAGCGCAGCAATGCTAACCAGCACCAGAGCCTGAGAAGAGATCTGCACTTGCGTCTGAGCCACTATGTGGTGGAGAGGGCCCCCCTCCTCCCGCCGAGGACTGATTGTTATTTTGTTTGTAAACATGGCAAAATTCTTGGACCTCAGTAGGAGTATCAAAAATGCGAGCCCTGCCACCCACATCAACTCTCAATCTGGTGGGGTAAAGCATACCATATTTTAAACCCAGGTTCCTGAGGGTGGCTTTAACCCCATTGTATTTGCGACGGGCATCCTGCACCATCACAGTGAAGTCCGGGTAAAAGGACAATTTAGAGCCCTGCCACACAATGTCACCTCTCTCCCTAGCAAGTCGCAGGGACGAGTCTCGATTGCGAATGTTCATGAGACCTGCAATGATGGGTCTGGGCGGGAGTCCAGGATTGGCCCGAGGCCCCAGAGATCTGTGCGCTCTCTCTATAACAAAGCCACAGGTGAAGGACTCCCTCCCAAACAGATTAGATAACAGAGTCTCAACAAAGAGGTCCATGCAACCAGTGGAGGCAGTCTCCGGTACCCTCAGGATGCGGATGTTATTGCGCTGACTACGTGCTTCAAGGTCCTCATTTTTGATTGCCACATCTTTGAGAATACACGCGACGTGCAGTTCCATCCTCAATGTCCGAAATGCACGCCACCGCCACATCCAGTCTCCTGTCATGCACTTGGATTTTGGCCCCTAAGTTTTCAGGATTTTTGTTAAGTAAATCAAATCGACTGACTAGTGCCTTGAAGCCAGCCCTCATCTCCTGTAGTGTGGAGGTGGACACAGTGGGAGATTCAGCAGTTTGTTCCATGCCGTGTGCGCTTTCCGTCATGCTGACACTTTCCACTGGGGCCCTGTCTGCAAGCTTCTCAAAGGGGAGAGTCTTTCGTTTTGGATCTTTGCGGCCCAAGCCGCGGAGCAGCAGATCAGATGACAAAGTGAAACCGCGGACTTCAACGGGCACGAGCATACAGGACCAGGAGCAGCCAGACACAGCCGCACCTGCACCATGCACAACGGGGTTGGGGGGGAGAATGCACTGCAGCCTCGCTACACCCGGCAACTTACCGCATAGCCCAGGCCCAGGCCTGTCCCCAGTATTCCTCCTCGCTTCCAAGTCCTCCGGCCGGCCAGTGTGATGATGTTGCAGGATCGCGCCATTGCAGGCATGCCTCTCCGCTCCCCGGAGCCGCAACTCGAGGTCGGGGTCTCCTCACCGTCTCGGACTCAGGCCGTCTGGATCAGGATGTGTTCAGCACCCCGGCGCTGTCTGTCACAGGGCATTTTGCCAACTGGAAACGGGGGAAAATGTCGATGAGCTGGAGTGCCCAACAGAGCTTCAATGCCAGGCGGCCATCTTAGTCACCGGCTGGGCCACGCCCCAAGGATCGCGTCTACTTGACTATACAAATATCGAAGTGATCAGCAAAGTTATTCCAATCTGGCAAAGAAACCTTAGATTTAAGGCCAGCGATATTCCAGGTAATGAGAGGCATCTAATGGTCAGCAAAAGGTAATAATGGTAAGGAAAAGGACACAGTGGTGGGTGGGTGGTCCAAAGCTGTGTATAATCCCACTAGGCCATCGACATTTGGAGTCACACCACCACCACCATGTAGATTGAAGTCAGAAAAATAGTTTTTGCTTGTTAAATTTGCAAGAAATGAGGATGACTTATTAGCACAGGCGTGATTTTATGTCAATCTATCTACCCCATGGGTGACCTTGTAGAAGTTACAATTTGGTGGGAATCATGGCCAGACTGATGCAAAAGCTCTGAATGATTGTACTTCAAATAAATAATTGATTTAACCAACTGTAGGGTTCGAATATCAAACGCCACCAGATTCTCTAATAGGTGTCTACGAGCCACTGTGAGTTCTATGCAATCAAATCCAGATCCCTGCTGGTCCTGCCTAATAGCCTCCCACATATCATCTATGATCAAAGATCAGCAACCCCTCACTTGATGAATCCAGTGAATGCACTCGTTGGTCAACATAATCTAATCTTCTTTAGAAGCTGATGGCCAGGGTTTAGGAACATTAGTCACAAATACACAATAACCTCTAACTGAAAGCAGTCTCTTAGAATGGGCAGAAAGATCTGTATTAAATCTAGGTGTGGATCTTGTCAAATTACCACCCCATTTTTTGTTTTCTGGTTTTGGGAGGACAGCAGTTGCTCACCAGATGATCTTACAACCTTGGGATTTGAAGACTCCCCCATCTCCTCTGGTGTGTGCTGATCATAGTGTATGATCTTGCCACTTATATGCGAAGCTCTTGCTTTGGAAGTCTGTGCTTTCTCCTAGGAAATAGATTTAGGTTGAATGTTTGCTAAGGAAGGTACGTTCTTCAGGACATGATTCAGGATGCTAGTTAGGTGGAGGGCCGACCTTTAAATGTTGGCAAAGCTGAACAATGACCCTCCTCATCTGAATCACAAGTGTGAGTAGCCCCATGGCAGGTTCTATATTCTCTGTGGACGATGGTTAATCAGCTAACGGGGAGAATCAGTTTGAGCAAAGAATTGTATGGGACTCAGGTAAGAAGGTTATTTGTTCAGTTGGAACCTCTTCAGTACTAGAGTGGGAAGGATTGTGGGTGGATTTGTTTGATGTTTGCGCAAGTAAATATTTTGCTATTGTGTTTTCCTTTTCTCCCAATTTAGATGTTGGCCCTGTATTATCTTGTGATTTCTTGCCAACCTTCCTCTTTGGGATTGCTCACTTGTAGGGAGATGAATTAAGATGAAGGCATAAGCAATCATGCTCTTTGTCACTCTGGAAACAGCACAATCCTTGTCAGTTTCACCTCTCGCATTAGGGGGTCAATTTCATCCAGGTCGTTTCCCTCAGAGTTACCTGAATTTTTAGGATATTAAGCTGTGACCTGGGCCAAATCTAATCCCTTACGTTCCCCCATTTAGCTCTGATCTGGGTCCTCAGTAAGTGTAAATCGCTCTCTGGTTCAAGGGATGACCACAGAACAACCATACAGGGCCACAAAAAAAAACAAGGCACTCATGCGTTAAGCCTCAATCAATAGCTACATTGGCAGCCTACCACAGCATAGACATTAGAATTACATGTATACATTATGGTTTAGATCGTCAGATGGGGGACCAAGAGAAGGGGCCCGGCTCGGCCTCTGACGTGCATAGATGGCCCCACTCTTGGCCCAGGGCGGTGAGGCACGTCCCGTGTAGTGGGATAGCAGAGTGCCTTTATCGACGCCTGTAGGTTGAACTTGGTGGAGGATGCTCAGGGAGTTCTGGGACTTGAAGTCCCCAGCAGCAACGGCAACCCTGCTGTGTCTCTCCCCATGGATGAAAGAATGAAGTCTTGACCCTAGCAGCAGTAAGTTAATGTTGCTTGAGATGGTCTTCACAAAAATGAGCAATGCAGCACAATAGGATGACTGGCAGCGCACTCAATCCCCCGTGCAGTGGGATAGCAAAATGCCTTTATCCACTCCCGCGGATTGAACGCAAGTGTAGGAGGCTCAGGGAGTTCTGGGACTGAGAGCCCTAGCTGCAACGGCAACCCTGAGGCAGCTCTCCCCAGGCAATAAAGATTGAATTCCTGGCCCCAGCCGCAGTAAATTAATGTTGCTTTCGATGGTCCTCACAATAAAGGGGAATGCGGCACAATAAGATGACTGGGAGTGCACTTGGTCCCTTCCAGTAGTTGAGTAAGGTTGTTTCATTATCTGTTACTATCTTCATGTAGTGTAGAAAGCAAGGGGGTTTTGGCCACTCTTTAAAGATAAGATTTCAGATATACGGTGGGGAAGTAAAAGATGTCAAGACAAAGATTATAAGTTACATAAGGTTTTTGACTGCCACAGCTGAAAAGATAATTGGGTATATCTTTAAAAAAACATTGCTTTTGAAAATGCAAATATAAACTGCAAGTGCAAGAAGAAATCGCTTTGAAGTTTTTTAAAGTCTTCTCAGCTACTCCTAAATAATTTTTAAAACAAACATAATCAGAATTGATAAATTAGAGAATAGAGGATTTTACATAAGCTGATATTACGGTACCAGTTGCAGGCCCTTCCACAATTTTAAAATATGAACGAATGGCAAGAAATTTCTGATAAAGATTGCAAATGTAGCATTACCAGTCTGCTTACGTGTCCCATTTTCATGTGTGCATCACACCACTGGGTGATATTTTCAGGTCTCGTCTGTAACATTTTATCACAAGCAGAGAAATGTCACCCACCAGCAAGAGGATTTTCTTCTAGGCGTTATTATCATTGAAACTTAGTAGAGTAATTGCCCGAACCGCAGTGGAAATCCCCAGGAGCACAAATTGCCTACATTGTTGCCCCTGACCAGATCAGGACTCTTTTGCTCACAATAATTCCCTGAACGTCAACTACCACCCATCTCTGCTTAATTCAAACCTGTGCATGTTCCCACCTATCCCCCACACCCCAGACACCACTGCACAATTTGATAATGCTGTGAACTGAAATCATCGTACTTCAAAGGAGATGCCCTATTTTGGAAACCAAATAAGACTCCAATAACCAATACTGCTGTAAATTCATGTTTTGAGAAAGCTACCAATATGAAAGGCTTTACTTATTGCATCATGGTACTTGTAGTTGTGCATTTACAATAACAAAACTAAAAGAACCAGAAAAAAGCAGGACTCACAGCTGTCATGAGACGACTAGAGATTGCTACTTCACTATACAAAAGTTTTAATTTTGGGGCATACATATTCAGTTCACTGAGGACCTGTTGCAAAAAGAGCATCCGCACTTGCGGCGGAGCCTCCACAGCCATGGTGGCATCTCCGCACTAATGGCGGGATCTCCGCAACGAGAAACTGCAGTGTGGAGATCCTACCACAAGTGCGGAGCCTACACCACGAGTGCGGAGGCTCTTTGTGTATCACGGTCTGAGGCTTTATCTGTGAAGCTGAACCAATTTGCTTTTTAATTTACTTCACTTTATTGTTGGAAAAATTGTAAAGCTTCCAAATAATAAAGATAACATGGCTCACAAGGACAGCAGTTACCACTACTACTGATTTCTCTGAATATCTGGCACATTTTTATTGCTAGAAATGTCTGAGCAGGAAAATTATCAAAACATAAGGTGCTGTGCACCATGTGACCACGGTGAGCATCTACAAAGCAGCTTCATTTGTGTACTAATTCATCTTAGTGCTGTGATGTGGTGAAAATAAAAGATTTGCCTGGAACCACAGAATGTTGAGACCTCACCGGAACTCGTAGTTGGATCCCATGCTCCAAAGTAGGCAGTTCTGGTCATTAGGCAGCACATCCTCCCCATTATGTCTAAGAAATTAAACAACCCTGAAAGGGTGGAGGTGTTTGTGAGCACATAGGGAGGACAAGAAATGGTCTGGTGGCTTCTAGTGGCTCCTGGTCTCTACAATGAGTACCAGCAGGCAGGGCCGGACCGGGAACCAAAACCGGGCTTGGGGGTGCCGCCGAGCTCTTTGCCAGGTCCGGTTTTCGGCCGATTTTGTTACAGGGCCGATTTTGCAGCTATGCTGCAAAAACAGCCCAGTAACAAAAACGGCCCCAGGGGCCAAAAACCGGCCCCCACCAGTGCGGCACACCGGGGAATTGCCCGGTGCCCGCTACGGCCAGTCCGGCCGTGCCAGCAGGACTGGTTTTTGGTGTAGGTGAGCGGGGCCGAGGTCCAGGGTGCACATTTTCAGAGAGACGCACAGAGCAGGTCCCTCCTACTTGATTCCAATGATTCAGACTGAACTGCTTTTAATCCTTTTTACTTGCTTTAGGTGCCGTTTTACAGCCCATTAACTCCCTTCTTTCTCCTCCCATCTCCCTCTCACTCCCTAGCTGACACACACTAACACCGCCATTTGCACCAACAACTTAGCACTAGCGTGATCGAGCTTGCTGTGAGTGAATACGAATATTTGGGGGAGATGCTGAGAAGTTTGTGCTCAGAGGTCAGTTACTGCTATCATGTCTGAATGACCTGTGAACACAAAACGGATCCCCGACTACCTATTTTATTCACCAGCTGCCGTGAGGGGGCCAAGTTTCATTCTGAACAGGTTGCTATTCGGGCAAGTGTCTGCTTTGAGTATCAGTGTTCTTGTAAGAAGCAAGGTACTTTTCCACCACCCGGTCTTGCCGTCACTTTGATTATTAGCTGAAAAGATTTGTAATGACATTAGTTTGGATTTAGTAGAATATTTCTTACAACCCTGAACATCTATTCAATGATTCCCTACAGAAACCAACTCAGACAAGTTTTTGGGTCAATCCACACATATATTTTCCCCTGTTGCCCTCTCAGCAGCAACCCCTAAACAAAAGCAGCGCCAACTGCAAATTGAGGGGTTTCAGCGGCATTCAAATTATCAAAATGGCAGTCAAATATATCCTTTAATCAGGCTAAACAATCTTACTTTCTACATGATTGTTGTGACTTTATAGCTACCAGACACCTGAGTGTGTGGTCCTTTATTGAAGTGTTGGGCCTCATACCCCTACACTAAACTGGTGATGAGGGGCCCGTGCCTCCACGTGTGCCCCCTCTTCCCTCTCACTGGCCAGCCAGCTAAGGACCTCTGTGCTGCCTCAACCGACACTGTCCTGCACAAGCCACGTTGTCAACCAAGAATTGTGGCCTACGCACGTGGCAGCGCGGGGTGGACCTGGTGACTGCGGGCTGGGTCGCATCTTCAGTGGCAGTGCTGTCATGTATAGCCTCTGTCGGCCTGCCTCTCTCCTCGTGGGCCGGTGCCACCCTGAAGCTTCTCTGGCTGGCTCCACTGGCCCAGCAAGCCCCGAGGACTCTGCCTCATGCAACAGGCCTGGTAGGCCCCATAGAGGTAAGTGGCGCCACTGTTCTAAATCTGCTGCTGTGCAGGCCATCGGTGGTCTCTTGGATTTCATCGCTAGCACCCGTGGACCATCTTCTTTAAGGTAATTACCCATACCGGTCACATGGCTTCCATCCTCGCTCTGGAACTTTTCACTGTTACAGCACCAACACCTTCTCATTCTGCTCGCTGGAAGGCATGGGCCAGAGAACTATTTTGAAGCTGTTGGGATGCCTGGAGTCCTCAGACGCCCCATGCCCCTGCACCTGGGTGGCGCTGATATCCACAAGATCTCCAAGACCAATGTTCAGGCCAGTCCTCCTCGTAACTACAAGACCCTAAAATTTGCCATCACGGAACACTTTGAACCTTATGCCAACCCCAACTATGTGAGGTTCCCACTGTGCCAAGCCCGGCACAAGCCAGAAGAATCAGTGGATGCTTTCCACAGCTGGATAAGAGAGCTTGCCAGCACTTGCACTCTTCCAGATGAGGACGACAAAGTGTGCACCCAGTTCATCTAAGGGTGCAGAACTTCCAAGAGCCTAACATGTCCATGAGAGAACACTCTGACTCTATGCTGCTCACAAAACTTTCCAAGGCTCGCGCGGCACACATTGACCCCCAACTCTACTTATTTGGATATAGACCAGAACATTATTTTTGTAAATTATGGGATATGGTAAACAACCTGTACCACTACAAGTCTTGAATATGCTGTATACTGTGTGGTTTTAACTTAAGGAATTTTGTTTTCCTTTTTCGTTGTAATCATTGTACATAGTTTCAAATTAATAATGATGATCTTCAGAGAAATGCAGGTAGGTAGGACTATATAGTGGACCCCTAGCTGAAGTTTTTGTTTTTTCCCTCTCCCTTCAGATCTTAGCTCCAAATGTAAAACTATTACTAGGATGTCTTAGAAAGGGGTGCAATAAAAGATTTTATATCATCATTTTATGAAGCATTTTTATAATGTACTGGAAAGGATATTGTCATCTATTTATTTTATTGTAATATTTTTCCTTTCTTTGTACTTTTATGGTCTTTTTTGATAGATCGAATAAAGTTTATTATGATGATCATGATGACTCCAATGCATCACCTCGCATTAAGGAGGAGACTGTCAACACCGTCCAAAAAAGGCTGCGGAATCTGAAACTTGAGTCCACCAAGCCATCTCCAGGCCCCACTAAGCCAGGGATGCAAACCTGCATGTGTGGCTGGTTTGGTGGCCCATCCCCTCACATGGGTGCCTGCCCCGCTAGTGGCAAGACCTGCAGTGCGTGTGGCAAACAAAACCATTTCTCAAAAGTATGTCACTCATCTCAAGGACGAAGACCCACAGCTCTGACAAAGGCATCCGCACAGTGGAACCGCACCTAGACACCTATCTGCAACCGACATGGATGATGATGACGCAACGTTGGTCCTTGTTGTAAGAACAATCAACACTCACATGGCCATTTGCCAGGCAGCCCCCCCCCCGAGATAGGTGACAGTGCAAGACCACATTGCCTCTGCCCTCATTGACACTGGCGCAGCCATTAACCTGACGGCCGCGGATGTCTATCACAACCTGCCCAATCCGCCGGTGCTTCACTACACCAAGGTACTAATATTTGCATTTTGCGATCACTCACCACCGAGGCTCCACGGCATGTTCCACACCGATCTCTCTCATGACACCACCCAAAAGAGAGCAAAGGTGTTTGTATCACAAGAAGGATCAGGGTTCCTCCTCTGCTGCTACACAGCCCAAGACTTGAACCTAATACAGTACATCTTCAGTGTGCATGCCTATGACCTCGACCACCTTTTGCAAAAGTTTGCACCTTTATTCGAGAGAATCAATTGCTTAAAAGGGCCAGCCATTCAGCTACATATTGATGATCCATCACACCAGTGGCTCTCCGGTATCGGAGGATCGCTTTCCATCTCTGCCCAAAAGTTGAAGCCAAACTAAAGATGCTAGAGAAAGTTGGTATCATTGAATGCGTCAAAGGCCCCACGCCGTGGGTCTCCCCCACCGTGGTGGTGAAGAAACCTAAACAGCCAGACGCAGTCCACATTTGTGTGGACATGAGGGCCCCCAACCAGGCAATACAGCATGAACGTAATCTTCCACCAACCATAGATGACATCAGTGGGGAGCTGTCAGGCTCCATGTGGTTCTCTAAAATGGACCTGAGATCAGGATACCACCAGATCCCACTGCATCCGGACTCCATGTTTGTGATGGTAGATGACTTGTCCCACTATCTAGATGGCAAAATCATAACAACCACGTCCACCTTGGAGGTGATCCCGAAGCTGGAGAAGCACATGGCCACCCACAGCTCTTTGGAGAGATTCACATGGACAATGGGCCCCCCTTCAATGGCTCGGAGCTTGCTGAGTACTTGTGCTCAAGGAATACCAAGCACTGCCGCATAACCCCTCATTGGCCCCAAGCCAGTGGGGAGGTAGAGCACCTGAGGAGAACTCTCACGAAGGTGATCCAGATTGCGGTGGTCGAAGCTTATAACGTTAAGTGTGCCTTGTACCAATTCCTGTGGGAATACCGACTCACACCACACTCCACAACTGGCATCTCTCCAAGCAAAATGTGTTTTGGGAGGACGATGGTTGACACCATCCAACATCACCCCGAGCAGGAATAAACACCAAATTCCCTGAACCCGTCCAACTCTAGGAGGGCCAGCAACAACTATTATACCTTACGGAAGTTGTGAGCTAAAAGAAGACACATCAAAGTAGGAGACCACAGGTTGGTCAAGGACCACCATCTTGGAGGAAATTTCAGTCTGCCGTTTGAGCTCTCCCCACGAACTGTCACAGAATTCAAAGGCCCTAGAATAACTGCCCGCAGGGGCGCTGAATACGTCACATGGAACATGCCCATTTCAAGAAAGACTCTCAAAAGCCACTAACCGTCGCGACAGGGGCTGACACTATGGGGTACAACTCAACGGATGGGCACTCTGATGGTGAAAACAGTCACAGTCCAGAGCAAGGAGAAGATGCACTTTCAGAGAAACTGTTCCCTCCCTCACCCCCTGTTCCATCATCGGGTGCACCTGACCCCTGCCGCCATTGGTTAGAGTCAAGAAACCACTGAGGTACTGAGCCTGGGAAACTCCTCGCCAGGTTTGTCCACGAGGGGTGGCCGTGGACGTTATCTGTTGAGGCCCCACCCTGAACCATCTCAACGACACACTAACTTTATATGTGAGTGATTTGGGCCTGATAACGCTGCAGCATTCGTGAGTAGCCCACTTTATCCTGTTGTTGGATGTAAACAGGAATGGGTTTTGTCATGTTTGGACTAGAATGACATGACGCTGAGGGTTTTGTGAGTTCAGTTATGTTTTATTCTATTGTGAAGGAGGAATGTAGTGTTGCAGGAAGTTTGGGCAACACCACTATTGCGCATGGCGCAGGGGGTAACAAAAGCAGATCCAGTGCACGTAAGTTAAATGAGCCCATCTGGCGTATGTGCCAGAGAAGTGAATAAATAGCCCTGGGGTCCTAGCTGGTCAGTTTGAAGACGATGATCTATACACCTCAGTGCATGGTCTTTTATTAAAGTGTTGGGCCTCATACCCCACACAACAGCAGGGTGCGGAATTCATCAGGTGTTTTTGAAAGCACCTATTCGGATACGTAAAGTAACAAGATTTACCACACATTCCGGAATTTATCAGGCCACTGGTATTCAGGGCCTTAGGACTTACAATTACCATATGCTTCTTAGTCACAAGTGACATTATACCCCAGTTTGGGACATTCCTTTAACAACCTATTCGATTAATTGCCTGCTCTAAGTTCACTATAACGGAACAAAAATGTTCTAAAGTATCAGATTGCTAAAATTTGTAAGAGGAAATACCAAGACGTGTAGACCTATGTTTTCTCGTCAACCGGGAATCTTTTGCGAACATTGATTCGTGGCAGCGTTTTTGAAAAAGTCTACATTTCTTGCAAAATTAACATCCTACAGTTGTAAGCGCGTTTTAAAAAAACGACATTTACTTCAATTCAGAGAATCTTTTCTTACTTATTTTTGCCGAATTTGAGCGCCCTCCTATTAGGTGAAAGTTCCCTGTTAGCTAAGACCCCTCCCCTTTCCACCTCTCTCAGCAGGCATGAGAAAGCGGCATTAAGTTAGGGGGCGTAGTTGCTCTATAGATTACGGTAAAGGTCAGGCACAATGGCCGGGTAAAAGAGGCCAGGAAGGGGGTTTACGAGGCTATAATTAGACCACGTTTCTGAGGCAAGGGATAAGAGGTGTTGGGCTGAGGAGTGCTGTCCTGGTGAAGGTGAGCGAAATGTCAGAATACGGAGATTCCTCGCTCCAATCCCACCTTGTTTGAGAAATACATTGTATTTCTTTTCCATCGGTGTCCCTCGCATTTGCGTATAATTATGTCGCTGTGAGTGTGCAAGCTAGCGCAGGCTTCTAAACGTCCAAAGGTTTGGGATTGCCGGGTACTTAGCGGATCCACTTCAGATTTTTGCGTAAACCTGTGTGGCACGGAAGAGGCGAGCTGTGTGGCTGCGAGAAGTAGATGTTTATTGTGAGCAGTTCGGGTTTGGCCGCGAAGGTGCATCAATAAATGCAGGAAGGCACTCGCTACAAAGTAAACTTGGAATTCGAAAGCTGCTCGCTACAATGTTTTACTGTTCACAAAATAAGTTAGTAATTTGGGGACCGCTAGTTTCAATGTATCATGAAAACAGGACTCTGGTTACTGCAAAGGACTAGTGTGGCTAAAGCGAATGGGCAGAAACAACAGTTTTCAGCTTCGAGCGTATGTTTGACTTTATTGCTATGCTCGCATCAGTTTTGTTTTTTTAGCTTTTTATATCCGAGCGTTACAACAAACAAATGATGGACGGAATGCTGACAATGCAAACATTCTCCCCCAGTCAAGAGATCTGGGTTAAATCCATCGTTTTATATCCGAGGGCATACATTCTACAGATGAGTTTAATATAATTTTATCAAATAATCAAAGTTGTTTGACTCGAATTGTTTTTGCCGTATGCTTATCCGCGCCTATGTCCCGAGTTTTTTTAGCTCGATTCTGCTAGAGACACTTGTGAGCCATATTGTGGCTTACTGATAACATAGAGGGGATTGGAGACCACTCGTAGTTTACCATTGGTTGACTTTTTTTCCTTTTCACTCTTTTGCCTGATTATTATTCGTGTCCCAGCTTGCCAGTCTTGTTAGTCCTTCCAATTGAGTATTTTCTCTTTAAGTGACTGGCATGACTACTTGCATTTATAGCATTACCTTTTGTGTTTTGTGCGAACCACTCTATAAGAGCGCATGTGTTTTCGAACGTAAAGCTAGATAATTTCATATTACCCATTTATAGCTGAGGCTTTTCTAGAGCACAGGTCCTATACTGAAATACTTCAATGTCTTCTCAAACTAGATGTTTAAGGAGAATGATTCACAGTGAAGTAAAACAATGGGTTGTGGATTACAGAGTTTGGTGAAATGAGGAAGCCAGGATTTGAATCCAGTATTGGATATTGTGCAGGTGAGACTTCACAGGTTTTTCTTTCTCTCTTCCGTTGGCACTAAATGTCAGTGCTTTGTGTTCAGTTATTCAATTAGTGTTGGTCTATGGAGTTCCCTAAATACACTTATCACACCTTAAATCTAACTGACACTATACACACATATATACATGCTGTTAGAACTGAGGGTGTCTAGTTGGCTGAAGTAGGTACCTTAGGCCAAATAGGGACCCTTGCTTCCACGTCAGGAAGAGGAAGGACACCTTCTCAGATAGACCCTGTTCACCCCCTCGGTAGCTTGGCACGAGCAGCCAGGCTTATCTTCAAGGCAAGTGTGTAAAGTATTTGCAACCACGCTCTCAGTAACCCAATGATACCACAAATGGACTCCACACGTATTATTATTTTTTTTTTTTACAGAGTTTTATATAGTGCAAACTTGGCCCAAATCAGGCATCAGAGCGCTTTACATAGCACCAGTTGCATTACACGAGGACACATTCATTGTTAGGCACGGGAGATTAAGCGATTTGCCCAGAATCACAGGATTTTCAACGTCATTGCCGAGACTCGAACACAGTTCCCCAGATTCGAGGTCGACCCCACTAGCCGTTGGGTATATATATATATATATATATATATATATATATATATATCTCTATCACACAATATAAATCCAACTTATGCGTATTTGTAATATTCCTCCTGGCCGGTTATTAGGCCAGCCAGCCCTTGTAGGTGCTGGCGATATTATTGAGCAATTCTAGATGTTCCAATGCAGTCCTAATGCAATGCTATGCAGTTCGTAATGCAAGAATTGGGCACTTCGCAATGTAAAAATAAGGCAGTTCGTTATGCAACAGTCAAGCAGTTCGTAATGCCAAAATAATGCAATGCGTATCACAGCAATCAGGCAGTCCTTAATGCAGAAATAATGCAATGCATAGTACACTAATCAGGTAGTTCGTAATGCAATGCGTAATGCACTAATCAGGCAGTTCAGAATACAGAAATACGGCAATGCGTAATGGAACAATCAAGTATTTCGTAATGCAGAAATAATGCAATGCGTAATACACTCCAGGACCGTTCACGGTACTTTAGACGGTATCTCTGCCACTCGTACTGACTCGCGGTCAGCTTCCACCAACATGCGCCTCCAACATGGGTATGGTGTAACCAAAGTGCAGCTCCGCACTCCGGCCCCGGTACTGCCCCTCCTAGGCAAGTACGGGTCATGATACGAGCTGAAGCAGAGGCTCCCGCTGCAAGAATGGGAGCATCTCTCTCCGAGCCCGCACCCCAGGTGGCGACACACGTTACTTGGGGGATGCGACCTCGCTCTCATCTCCTGTTCTTGCGACTTGGGCCTCCGATGCCACTTTGTGGATTCCGGGCAGTGGCAATAACGAAGATCTCAGGCTGCAACAGGGCACACGTACACAGCGTCGCTAACACTCACTTGAGCCTTGGGTGTGCACGATCACAGGGCAATCCTCACCAAGGTCTCAGGCTGCAAGATGCACACGCACACAGCGTCACTGAGACTCACTTGAGTTCCGGGTGTGCACGATAACAGGGCAATGCTTGCAAAAGTCTCAGTCTACACAAAGCACATGCACACCGCATCGCTGAGACTCACTTGGACTCCAGGTGCACACAATCACAGGAAAATCCTCATGAAGGGCTCAGGCTACACGAAGCACACAGCGTCGCTGAGACTCGCTTGGACTCCAGGTGCCAATGATCACAGGGCAATTCTTACGAAGGGCTCAGGCTGCAAAAAGCACATGCATACTGCGTTGCTGAGACACTCCTGGAAACTTTTGTGTTCCTGAGTTTCCACAACAGGGAGCCAGCTCTCCTCGGGCCCTTTGATACAAGTTACTTCAGGACACCGCACACAGCAAAGTCCTTTCAAGCACGGGGGCACAGAACACAGCAAAGTCCCTTAGCCTCTCCTTGGTAAAATCAGCAAACTGCTGGCCAGCCCCAGAACACACAGCAAGGGTCGGTCCTTTCCTTCTGTCTCTTCAGCTGCTTCTTCCTTCGTGGAGGTTCCTCTTGACCATGAAGTAGTGCACTTTACTAGGGACTCTACTAGTAAGGCAAACATACCAATCCTGGACAACCAATAACCTTTACACCTTACACAGGGAGCACTTGCACTTTGACACTGTTCAGCAGTGGCAAAGTGCCCAAAGCATCTAAGTCAGTAAAACAAAATCCATCACAGCATCAACAATAGGGGAGGCAGAGGCAAAAAGTCAGTGGTAATCACGCCAAGAAATGCCAGGTCTAACACATGCGCTTTGTCATAAGATTTAAAGGTGTGCTTTTTTTGTTTGCAAAGTTTCCACAGACACTGAAGGACATGACAGAACATGCTGTCTGAAACCATGCTGCACTTCACGCATTACCTTCAAGAGCTGTAACCTAAGGAGCAAACTGTTGGGGTTTCGAGACTCTATTTTTACTAATTATTTAATTGCGCTCATTGAGGTGTTGAGCCTTTCTTAAAATCCTATCTTTTTCCCAAGTCCTGAGCCAGCAGTAACATTAACTAACTTAAAAACCATCTCCTGCCTTGCCTTATTCTGCTGGCTCGTGGACTTGAGAGACAAACCAATTTTGGGAGAGTTCCAACACCTTAGTGACCACAGCTAAATAATGAACAAATAAATCTTGCAGCCACATAGACTTTGCTTTTCAGAACGACAGCTCTTCAAGGAGTATTAAGAGATGTGCAGCATGACTTGACTGAGGTATGTTCTATCTGCCACTGTTGACTACACAGTTGTCACTGACCAATCTAGGTAAGATATTGTACCCAATGCCCCTCCCCACTCCAACATCTATGGGATATATCTACCACAGTTCCTACGCCCAAGGTGGAAAGCAAAGATTTCAAGTACTTCACGTTTTCCTTTGCATTCGAGTGAGCAACACAAGATTTCGGACTGGTGCAAAACTGTTACGTTCAAAACTAATAACAAATGTTCCCAAAGACTTCCGATACAGGTCGAGCTAGCCCTCTAAACACCCCTCTAAGGGTCTCCAACCCTGATCACCCTAACCTCTATAACACGTTTCCCAGCAATTCCAATATAATCGTCCCTAGACCTTTAGCCTCCTCCCCGCTAGCTCTCCACTCTGACTGTGAGATTGGTACACCTCCAAAGGCCTACGATACAATTTGAGCCAACCCTTCTACCCCACCACCTATGCATGCTGTTTGTACTGCTCCTGAACCGCTGCCCCCTGTCCTCTAGCGCCTACATCTTATATGGATTTTGAAACAAACTCTGCACTCCAGAGCAGCCAAATTAACTCAGAGCATCCATATCTCCATTCTGGACCTAATGAACCTCCTTCACCTCGCCGAACTCTCCCTTGCCAACCTCAAGCCCCTGCTGTTTTCCACCCCTCCTCATGTCACAGAGCTCCCCAAGCACCCTTTACCGCTATCCCGGAGACACCTTCGCCCTCGCAAGCAACCATGCCACCTTTCAGAGGAGGAAACCCTCGCTCTAGCCCTTTCCTACAACTTTACCCCTGCCGCCCCAAGACCACTAGACTTCACTGAAAATGAAATCCTCGCCATCCTCCAAGACTACAACTCAGCCCCAGTCACACCTTGTCTACCAGATGTGAGTTCCGTACATGCCATCGGCACGGTCACCATCAACTCCCAACAAGTCGGCTACCGTCTGTAACAGAAGTGTGGTTAAAAGCAACCTAGCGCCTGTACACCTGTCCGCCGTGACTCCTGACACTCCCCCCCCCCCCCCCCCCCCCACCCCTCCCTGTCTGGTCTCTTAATCAACTGCTGATCGGCAGTTAAGCACGCCGCCGATATTGCCGATCTCATACTGAACAAATATTTCGACCTAGCAATTCTAACAGAATCATGGCTCAACGAACACTCATCTCCATGCCTGGACCTCTTAGTCCCTCCCAAATATAACATTGCTAGACTGGACAGGCAATCCAGCAGGAAAGGAGGAGGCATCGCCTGCATCTCTCTCTAACCTCCTTGTCACAGAACTTATGGCGGATACCATTGACTCCTGCGAATACCTCACCCTCTCCATTTGCAGCAACTCAACCCAACTGTGCAACCTTCACATCTTTTAGCACTCTCCAGGCCTGAATGACTCCTTCACTGATCACCTCTTGGAAATCATCACAACTAAGATCTTATCCACCGCTAAAGAGATTTTCCTTGGTGATTTCAACCTGATGTCAACCTGCACTAGAAAGATCCCAAGGATCCTCATGTCAACGCCATCAAAGACCTTCTGGCCGATCAAGCCCTGACCCAAGCCTGCTCTCTCCCAACTCATTTGAAAGGGGCCACTCTGGAATGGATCATCTCTAAGGAATCAACAATCAAGCTTACCTCTATAGACCCATGCGACTGGTCTGACCACCACGCCATCGCCTTGCTTTTACCTGGGACCCACAAGACACAACACCGCAACTGGTGATTCCCAAACGCTGGGTCAGACACCAAGAACCTTGATCACAGGGTACTGGAGGCCTGCTGTAAATCTGATCCTCCCTTCGCATATCACAATGGTCAGAGAACTTAATGATCACTACTCAGCGACTATATTGAACATTCTGGATGACCTAGCACCACTAAAACTAAAAAGAACACAAATCAAAGACAGAAACCCCTGGTTCACTGGAGCCCTCAACAGGGAAAGGAGATACCTCAGGCAATCTGTAAGAATATGGAGACAGCACCCCGCTACCACTCATCTAAAACTTCTCCGCCAGGCGAGAAATGCCTACAACAAGAACATCCTCAGCTCAAAAAAAGAATTCTTCAGATCGGAACTGGGTAATGCCAAGAATAGACCCTGCAAGCTCTTTGAACTGGTCAAATACCAATCCAATCAACTGGCTAAAACACATAAAAACTCCCAAGTCTCTAATATCATCTGAGGAATTCTCCTCTGTCTTCGCAGACAAAATCACAGCCTTAGGAAACCAACTCAGTGCCGCCACATACTTTCAAGCCCCTCCTGACCTGCCTCCTCTTTCCGTGCTACCCTCACAGGTTTCGCCTAAAAATCAAGCATGCTGGACTGACTTCAAGTGCTATGACGACTCCCATCTCTAAAATCCTATCTACCTTAAATTCTAACAATCACTTTAATGACCCTCTCCCATCCAGCTGCTGCCGCCCAATCCATGATTCCTAGCTGGACTGCAATAATTAACACCCATCTCCGGCAGAGATCGATTTCTGACTCCCCATTTTGAAAAAAACGCCGCTGGATCCAGCCTCACCTGACAACTTCAGACCCATCTCCAGCATCCCTCTGTTAGACAAAGTGTTAGACAAGTGTGTGCAACAACAACTAAGTCAACACATCAACAACTTCCACCCACTCGATGACTTCCAAACTGGATTCAGACCTGGGCACAGCACTGAAACTACCATGCTTCACATAGTTGACGATGCCCTCAAAGCCCTTGACCAAGGCAAAACCTACCTTCTAATCCTCCTAGATCTATTCTCTGCCTTCGACACGGTCAACCATGAAAAACTACTTTAACGCCTCAAACTCAGGATGGGATTGGATGGCTCTGTTTTAGAATGGTTTAGGTTCTTCCTCCATAACCGATCAGAGATTCCTAATTAACGGCAACTTATTTGCTCCCTCCCCGGTCACGGTTGGAGTCTCTCAAGGATCGACCCTGTCCACCACCCTCTTCAACCTCTACCTAGAGCTTCTTGCTGAGGTACTACGCACCGCTAATATATCTTACCATATGTACGCTGATGACACTCAAAAATGCATCAGAACTTCATCTCTCGTGGAGATTCTCTCCCTGAATGAGGCCCTGAAACTGACTGTCCAATGGTTTGCCTCCAACCAACTCAAACTCAACGCAAAGAAAACTGAATTTCTCCTTATTTCCCCTACAAAAACCAACCCGGAGATTCAGATATGGATCGATGCCATCACAGCCTTAAATTGCCCACCGAGCATCATGGACTCTGTCAAATCTCTGGGAATAATTCTTGACTGCAACCTGAACATGCGGGACCACATAAACTCGATGGCCAAATCAGCCAGGTTCCACCTGAGCTACCCAAGGAAGCTGAAACCCTTCATTGATGCTCCCGACCTAAAAATGGTGGTCCAGGCATTGGTCATCTCTAGACTGGAATATGGCTGTTCCACCCTCTCGGGTCTACCCAAGATCTCCCTGGCACCTTTGAAAGCCTGCCTAAACGCGGCAGTCAGACTTCTTACCGGCTCAAGGAAATTCAACCACATCTCTCCACATCTGAAAGCTTTGAACTGGCTGCCCCTCGAGGCCAGAATACTGTTGAAACTGGCTTGCATCACACACAGGGCTTTATACGCAAACTCCCCTGCTTATCTGGCACAGAAACTAGTGGTATCTGGAGGAATCAGAAACTCCCAGTCCACCAGAGACCTCTTGCTCCAACCTGCCCGTTTTCTGAAAAAAAAACCTTACAATCGGGCTTTTTCTGGGGCCGCACCAAGGATATGGAACTTGCTCCCACCTGCCATCAGAAGAATCCCTTCTCTGGCACGCTTCAAAAAGGATGCCAAAACTTTCCTCCTGGGTAAATACTTCGCCTAATTTCTGCCTTCAACCACCACAGAGACCCTGATTAACTTACGACTATTGCCTTTCCCTCGGACTACCTATTCACTCCACCAAGAAATTGGGGGGCGGATCCCCCAGTGGCTTGCATAAATCGCCTGAGAGGTCTAAAGAGGTCTCGGGGCCCATCGTCAGAATTGACCCTGCAGGACGTCATGGGCGCCATTGAGGAGATGAAGGCTGCTGTGGGTCAGCGGTTTGATACCCTGGCACATAAATTGGACGCGGTCCTGATCGATGTGAATTTGGTCAGGGCAGACCTGTCCAAGACCAACGAACGGGTCGACTCCTTGTCTCAGGCGGCGTCGAGCATAACTGTGGATGTGGCCGCCCTGCAGACGGAGGTCCGTAGGTTGCGGCTTGCCAGTGACCAGACGGATCGTCGACTTGAGGACTCTGAAAGCAGGGCTAGACGGAATAATGTTCGTATCATCGGAGTGCCGGAAAGATCGGAGGAATCTGCTGCTGATCTTTTTGTGGAGGATCTAGTGCTCAATCGTCTTGCGCCCAAGGGATTGAGCAAGTTCTTTGCGGTGGAGCGGGCCCACAGAATTCCGGGTGGTGCGCCCAAAGTGGGTGCTCCCCGCGGCCTATAATCGCCCGGCTTTTTAACTTTCGGGATAGAGATGCTATCCTTCAGGCGTCGAGGGTGGCCGGGCCGCTGAAGTTTGAGAACTCCAATGTCAGCTTTTATCCGGACTTCACACAAGCGGTCCAGAAACAGCGGCTGGGATTTTTGGGTGTCAAACGGCGCTTGAGGGACATGGAACTGAAATATGCGATGTTATTCCCGGCGAGGTTGCGGGTTGAGTTCCAGGGTCGTTCCCACTTTTTTGACCGGCCGGAGGCGGCTGGAGACTGGTTGGATGCCCTGCCGCGGGGACAGGATCGAGACAGTCGGACGGCGGAGAGCGGACGGGATGTGGAGGAGCAGGACTAGACTTGGTTCCTGGCGATGGACTAGACTGGCAATGCTTTGTACCTTGGCTCAATTGCACTCTAATCTGGCACACCATGCCCTTCAAATGCCTGGGGGTTGTGGGGAGCTTATTGGGGCCTTTTCCTCCTTCTGGGGTTCTTTTTGTGGTATATGTTAGGGCGACAGGCACACTGCAAGTTGGGGGGGCTGTTTGGGCTCAAGCAGGGGTGCAGGGAGGGGGGAGTTGTGGTTCTGGGACTGTGGGGGAGGGGGGTTGTTGGGGGTTGTTTTTTTGTTTTGCAAGGCAATGTGAAGTTTTCTGCTGATTCCTCCGGGTTGTGCTCTCCGGGATGTGGGTATCGTGTGCGGGAGTGGGATGGAGGGTAGGGGATTGGGTATCCTTTCGTGGAATGTGAATGGACTGGGGGACAGGATCAAGCGCGGGGTGGTGTTGCAGTTCTTGAAGCGGATCTCGCCCGATATTGTTTTCCTGCAGGAGACACATTTGATTGGGAGCTCCTTCCAGGCCCTAAATAGGAGGGGCTATCGCCTTGCCGCTCACTCTGGTTTCACTTCTGGCTCTCGGGGAGTGGGCATTCTGGTTAGGGCCTCTCTCCCATTGGAAGTGGACGAGGTGCTTCACGATGATAGGGGACGATATGTGGCACTGGTGGGGAGATGGGAGGGCAGGACTATTTCGCTCGTAGCTGTGTATGTGCCTCCGGGGTTACAGACGGCTACATTTGCAGATTTGGGGCGTTTGGTCCTGGGACTCCCGGGGGGGGTTCTGGTGTTGGGTGGTGATTTTAATGCCGTTGTCTCCGGGTTGGAGGACCGTCACCCCCCCAGGGATCTCCCTAGGGCTCAGGCCTGGTTGGGTTTTTTTTTGGATACTTTGGGACTTGTAGATTGCTGGAGATTGATGCACCCGGGACAGGCGCAATATACCTTTCACTCGGGGGCCCATGGGAGTCTCTCGAGACTTGACTACATGCTTATGCCGGCGATCCAGGCTGGGATGATTGGGGAGGTGCGTCATCTAGCCCGAGGTATCTCTGACCATTCCCCTATATGGTTGCGACTGAGGGTTGTCCCTGGGGCAGAGGGGAGAGTGGCACCCATTAGCCCCTGGTATCTACGTAACCCTAAGATCCGCGCGGAGCTGGTCAAGTCCACTGATCACTACTTCACTGATAAGGTGGGGTCGGTGTCGTCGGCCGTCTCCCTATGGGAGGCTTATAAAGTGGTGGTCAGGGGGCAGGCCTTGTCCCTTATCTCCCATACTAAGAGGTGCGAGAGAGCAGAGGTGGTTCG
Organism: Triturus cristatus; assembly: GCF_964204655.1. Lineage (NCBI taxonomy): Eukaryota > Metazoa > Chordata > Amphibia > Caudata > Salamandridae > Triturus > Triturus cristatus. The sequence goes on along the minus strand of NC_140585.1, from coordinate 1,268,409,229 downwards.
CCTGGAAGCTGAAATAGCTGAAATGGAGGAGGGCTTGGAGCGTGGAGTTACTGCTGAGAAATTGCATGTTCTCAGCCTCAAACAATCAGATTATAGAGCGCTAGTCACGGAAGCTGCTAAAGGGATGAGTAGAGAGCAGCAAGGGCGACTGTATGATGTGGGGGATAAGGCCGGAAAGCTGATTGCTTGGTTGGATAAGAAGGAGAGGGCTAGCAGAGTGGTGCCCGTTGTGGAGAGGAGGGATGGAGTGCGTGTGACTGACCCGGTTGAGATCGTTGACTGCTTCGCGGCTCATTTCCGCGGAGTATACTCCCCGGTCTCTGAGCGATCGGAGGAGGACTCTCATCGGTTGCTTAGGGACATTGCATTACCAACCCTAACGGAGGCTGATGCAGTATTGATGGAGGCGAAATTGTCGTCAGATGAGATTGCTTTGGCCACTCGCTCGATTGCATCGGGTAAAGCGGTGGTTCCTAATGGTCTTCCCATCGAACTATATAAGTTGCGCCCCGACAAGATAGCGCCGTATCTTCGAGACATGTTTTTGGCGGCACGTGCGGCGGGCTTCCTCCCCTCTGATCAACGCCTCGCCACCATAGTTGTGATACACAAAGAGGGGAAGCCGCGAGATCGCTGCGCCTCCTATAGGCCAATTTCGCTGTTGAACGCGGAACCCAAAATTCTGGCTAAGGTGTTGGCTAACCGACTGGTTCGGGTCGTGGGCGACTTGATTCATCAGGATCAGTCCGGTTTTATACCCCATCGGAATACCGCTCTAAACTTGAGGCGGTTGCACGGCGTGCTTGCTAGAGCGGAATTCATACGTGAGCCGCCCATCTTGGCATCTTTAGATGCTACTATGGCGTTCGACACCTTGGAGTGGCCATATATTTGGGCCGTGTTGGCGAAGTTTGGGTTCGGCCCTGAGTTTATTGGTTGGGTAAAATTACTATACGCTGACCCGCTGGCTCAGGTGGTGGTGAATGGTAGGGTGTCGGCTCCCTTCGCACTGGGGAGAGGTACGCGACAGGGATGCCCGCTATCACCCCTTCTCTTCGCACTTTCTTTGGAGCCTCTCGCCGCCTGGTTGCATTGGGAGCCGTCGCTGCGAGGCATCAGATGGACGCCGGAGTTCGAAGACCGTGTCTCTCTTTACGCGGACGACATCCTTCTGTATCTCACTTCTCCCCGACGGTCGCTAATTGTATTGGTGGACGTACTGAATTCCTTTGGCCGCAACTCCGGCCTGGTCATCAACTGGGCCAAGTCGTGCGTCTATGTCCTCTCGGGCGATGCCCCCCTTCTGCCGCGGGATTGCCCAGTTCAGATCGCTACCCTGGGGTTCAAATATTTGGGAATCTTTCTCACTGGACCCCGCGGTCTGCTATGAGCGAAACCTTCTCCCTCCCCTCCAGCGATTGAAGGCCGACGTTGCGAGATGGCGACGACTCCCGCTTTCGCCGCTCGGACGGGCGGCATTGTTTAAAATGATGTCGCTGCCTCGTTTTTTGTACGCTTTGCAAAACACTCTTGATGTCGTGCCAGCCCGCTATTTCCGGGAGGTGGAGGGTCTTCAGCGCCAACTGTTTTGGGACGGGCGGCCGCGGATTGCTCTCGCCAAGTTGACGCTCCCCTGGTACGATGGGGGGGGTCGCCCTCCCCGATATTAAACGATACTATTGGGCGTCTCAGTTGGCAGCGGTGAACCACGGGATATATGGTCCTGCCTTAAACCCGGCCTTCGAGATGGATAAATTCCTGCTCCCGGGTGGGGACTATAATAGGGCGCTGTACTCGGTGACCCCGGACGCGCGGTTGACGGGACCCACGCGGGTGGCGGTACGTGTGTGGCACGCGGCGAATGCTGCGATGGGGTGGAGGGACCGTTGTATGCCTCTGGGCGGTTGGGCTGTTTGTGGAGATCGAAAGGCTTTGAGAAATGGGACATGATTGGTATATGTAAGGTGGGTGATCTGTGGGCGAAGGGATCTTTCAAAACGTTTGAAATGCTCAAAATTGAATACAAGTTAAACGATAAGAGTACTTTCGGTATGCTCAAGTCTACCATGCGCTTTGTTCGGTCTTCCCGGACGCTGCTGCTATTCCCGAGCACTCCCCACTGGAGGACAGAGTGTTGGATGGCTACGTACCCGACAGCACGATTTCCCTGATTTATAAGAAGCTCATTAATGATCGTGCGGACTTGTTGCTCCGCCTGAGGGAGACGTGGACGGGCGATGGCTTGGAATTGGATGATGAGGACTGGGTATCGGCGGTGGCCTCCCCGAAAGAGGTGGCGATCCCGGCCCGCTTACGGTTTGTACAGCTGAAGATCCTTCATAGAGTGTATGTTACGGGGCCCGGTTTGTTGCGTATGGGTTATTCGATGGATGGATTGTGTAAGCGTGGATGTGGCCTGCCGGGCACTTTTCTTCATATTTTGTGGGAATGTTCGGAGGTTGTGCGATTCTGGAATGGTATCCACACCGTAATGGAGGAGGTCACGCACGTTGCCCTGTTGCCAGAGGCCAGGAGGTGTTTGTTGAATGTCTGGGAACCGAATGATTGTAATGCGGCGCAGACGCAGTGGGTGACCTTGGGGTACATGGTGGCCAAGCGTGACATTGCACAGTTGTGGGGCTCCCCGAGGCCGCCCACGATCGAGGTATGGAAGGATAATATGGACTGGTGTATGTTTAGGGAAAAGACGGTGTATGTGGCGAGAGGCAAGCCAGGGAAATGGACTAGGGTATGGGATCCGTGGAATTTATATCGAGGACGTATCTGCACCCCGCCTCTGCCATTAGAGGTCGATATTGCTTTGACACCCTAGCCACGCGTTCTGCGGGAGGGTGTGAGGTGTGTTCCATGTTTTGTTTTCCCGTTGCCCCCCTATACCGCTTCCGGACAAGAACTGCTTTCGACACTGTAGGTTATTCCCCGTCATGGGAAGAGCACGCTGCTGTTTCGGACTCTCATTGCCTTGAGTGTGTTTTATATTTAATAAAAAATGAAACTGTTGTCTTCAATTGCTCCTGGCCTATGGCCACGGCTTGTTATATGTGCATACGAACTGCCGGGCGCTTTGCCTCTGGTTCATTTGACTGTGTGGCGTTATATGGCGGGTCCTCGGGCTCTGTAGCGGCCGGCCCTGGTGGTTGTAGGCCCTTGTCTCTTTTATTGTGTGCCAACGGTTTCTAATAAAAAAAATTTTAAAAAGAAATTGGGGGGCCTTGTCTTGAGTATCTGCAAATGTAAATTGTACGTAAGTGTCCCCTATGTACCCTGCATCCCTGCCCTTCTCCAACCGTTTGTATACTCTGTGTCTCCAAGCCTATTTGTACAACTCTATGAACCTTGTAAAGCCCTCTGATACCCTAACGGGTCAAGTTTGCGCTCTATAAAACACTTAATAAATAAATTAAATAAATGTGCATCATGAGAAGCCTTAACACTGTTTTAGCTCTAGACTGATCAGTTGTTGTTACGCAACTTAATGATACTCTTATTATTGACTTCCTAAGAATGATGTGCTATGGTGGCTCTGTTGGATGTTGACACGGATGTCTGTAATGTCGGAGATCTCACTTGGGGCTTCTGTGGACTATTTGCTTTTACTTTGGCGGAGTAACGGCAAGCACAATGAGGCATATATATTTTTTAGGATTTGAATGTAGTGCAGTGATATTGACACAGAGCTGCAGAGGCTTTACAGACCAATTTACCACTGAAGGCACATCTTCGATCTCAAGTGCTAACCGAATGTTATTGTGTCTAGGGTCGATTTCAAGAAATATGCTTGTTTTGAAAACCTAATCAGGAGGACACAAAGATGTTTTTAAATGACACTATGTACATTGACACTACACTTATTTACAAGTAATGTACTTGGTAGGAATTTTTTAGGATTTCCTTTAGTGTACCTGTTTTACTTTGTCATTTTCTTGCTAATGTGAACAATGATTCAGAGTTGTGCCACCCCTTCGTTCTGATATCTGGCACTGTGAACAGGGAATTCACAGGTAGCTTGCTCTAAAACTTTACATTTTGAAGGTCAAAACTGTACTATCCCATGTTTTGGTTTCTGCTCATGCAAAGCCTCCTTTGTTTCCATTTTACCACGTGACCTCCACTGTAGCCCTGTGTATAAAAATGTCAGACACTGTTCATTTGGCGACGAGGCAAACGGAGGCTACTGGAAATTCAGCTGTGGGATCTTGCGTCTTTGTCCTCGGGTCCTTCCTACTATGGCTGTGCAAACTGGACGAAGTAAAACCCATTACCCACTTGGCTCTCAGTGGTAGACATGGCGAGCAGTAACAGGCTTCTCAGGGAAGTAGCATGGAGGTTCATCAACCTCATTACTCCACATTCACCCACAGGCCCATAGCCAGATGTAATATCTTGGGTGGGGAGGGGAGGGGCACTGCCCCTGGGAAAGTCAACATAGGAGGGGTCCAGATGAGTGTGCTATTTTTTCCAAATTGTGTTGACATAATATTACTTTTTTGTAAGATTTTCAAGTGCATAATACTTTTCCTTACACAACTGAAATTATTATGCCCCAAAATGTATTTGGGAAATTGCCTCTTTCGACATGGTTAGCCCCCACTTTTTAGGTCTTGCCTGACCCAGCACATGCGCTGGTCTGGCAAGACTTTTAGTGAGGGCTTAAAAAAATGCTACCATGGCCAGCCTAGAGCTTGAGTGCATGGGCGCGCGCTTGATCGTTATCACTTTCACGGCCGCTTTGATGTTCTCCGTGAGCCAATGCTTGTCTATTTTCCTTGTTCTGATAGGATCTTTGCAGTTGTGTTTTCCGACTTTTATTTGATAGGATCTCCGCAGCTATTACTTTTTTTTCAGAATCATTTTGTTATTGCGGTCACCACGCAGCTAACAATAACTACACCTGTTCCTAAAACAATGGATTTAGAGGTTCGGGATGCTCTTAAGAGGTGAATTGAATAGAGATGCAATGATGAATGCACAGTATGCGGCAACCTCACCCGTATGAATGTTAGAAGGTGGAGTGGGGGCTAAAGTTGACAATGGTTGTCTGTGACCAGCGCCTGGCCTCTTTACACCACTGTGAGAAATACCAAGTGGATGAAACAAATCCGCTTCCATGTTGCCAGTGACATGGCAGCTCATGTTGAAACAGACTGCGCATTGTCCTCAAGGCTCACTTTTTGCAAACAGGCTCCAGAGTAGGTAAACGATGTTTTATCTTTGAAGTAATAAAATGGAGAGAATGAGGCACAAAATTTACCATTTTTTTCACATTCATAAAGTGTTAAGAGGACTGAAAATGTTACAATTAAATTAGGACAGTGTTGACATTTAATTACTTTAGGCAATAACTAGGGGTGGGCGGAATTAGCGAAAGTGCCTTTCGCAAAATATCGCGGAACGGCACAAAATCTCCGCGATCTCGCGAAATTTCGCGTGATCGCCGAGATTAGTGCTTCCGGTTGGGGTTTAATTATTTTTGTGACAGGAGCATCGTGCCAGAATGAATCCTGCCCTGCATATTTACCCAAGAAGATGCCACCGTTTTGTGCAATACCTCTACTCAACTCGAGTACTTTCTACTGGCTAATCAGTAAGTGCTACCTCGTTGGGTAAATGTATAGTGCTTTTCCTACACTACAGCTGTGTAAACGGCCAGAAGAGTTGTCTCCAGTCACAGTGGCAATGTGTGTCTGTAACGTTGCCACGGCGCCGACGGCCCTGGGGTCCCTTGAGTCAGCTGTCCATCATAGTGGAGGAAAGAGCGGGAAGACGTTGCCAACCGCTGGTGTGTGTGGCGGGGCTTCCATGCAGTTCACATGCCTGCTTGTTTAAAGGGCCAGAGACCGATCAGAGCAGCAGACGAGGAGACAGAACCTCCTGGTGTCAGGAGCTACACGGGGATTGCACTCGCGAAAGTCATGGGTGCACAGAGCTCCATCAAAGATCACAGCTAATTTTTGACGGTAGATATGGGGAGAAAAGCACGCCTGCCCAGCCTCGACCTAGCTCCCAAATGTTTTGTGCTGATTAATGCGTTACTGAATTTGAGCTTCAACTCGGGCCCCTGCTTTATTTATATTTGTAAGTGCTTCCTGTTGAGGTTTAATTTTTGTGACCGGAAAGGACTCAAGGCGACAATTTCCGTTCCTCGAGGATCGTGGAAATTTCGACATTTTCTTTAGCGTTCCGCACGGAACGCGAAAATGTCGAATTGTCGCAATTTCCGCGAGCGGAACGGAAATTGTCGCCCACCCTTAGCAATAACCCACAAGTTACAACATTCAACTCAATTATATAATAATGACCAGTACTTAATTGTCAAAATATTACCCTGTCAAGAATGAAAACGAGTAACAGACAACATACGTTATGTTCCATCTGTAAAAAACATACAATAAAATCTAACCTGGGTAGCAATAAAACAGTACACAGTGTGTACCTTGACACCTGGTGGTAGGTGGGAACAATGATAATTTGTGGTAAAAACTAACAAGAATTGGCATAGCCAATAGGTCTCACTTTTGGGACCTTATAAGTGTTTAGTTATCCAGCACAATATCCTAGGTGAAACAACATCAACTGTTGAATGGCTAAACACTTATAAGGTCCCAAAGGTGAGACCTATTGGCTATGCCAATGCTTGTTGTCTGATGTAATTTCGAACTGTAAGTGCACTGGGTCCCTGCTAACCAGGTCCCCAGTGCCTGATTTCTTTCCCCAAAACTGTACCACGATTGGCACAACTTCAGTGGCCCCTGTAAGCCCCTAATAAATGGTATCCCTGGTAACCATGGCATGGGTACTGAAGAGGGTCCTCTGTGGCTGCTGGAGCACTTATTGTGCCACCCAGGAACTCCTCACCAAGGCTAGGCACTCTGCCATTGCAGGCTGCGTGTCTTGGTGCAGAAAAATCTGAATAGTCGACATGGCACAGACCCCTGTATGCCATGCCTCCCATGCACTGCATAAGATATAGTTAAGTCACCCCTACTGCAGGTCTTTGACCCTAAAGCAGGGTGCACTATAACCTATGTGTGGGCATACCTGCATGAGCAGATATGCCCTTACAATGTCCAGTCTATTCTGGGATGTTGTAAGTGAACAGGGAAGCCATAAACAGTGAATGGGCTGGATACTTGTCAACACAAATTTCCTGGCTCCATGATGACTTCGCTGATTTCTTAGATGTTTGGTATCAAACATTTTGTCTTAATAAATCCTCAGTGATGGATTTATTAATACATTCACACGAGACCCTTTTTAGAGGGTCGCCTGAACCTACCAAGCACTGGTGTGGTTCCTGACTTATTTTTGCCAGCCTGCAACTACCTGGCATGGTTCTGTCCTTTGTGAGGTGAGTCAGCGCTCTGAGGACGGAGACAAAGCCTTCTCTGGTCAGAGGTGCTTCACACCTCCTCCAAGACAGTATGGCCTTCCTGTGCTGGAGGCTTCAAAGGCAATGCCGCCTTTGAAATCCAACCCAGGAACCTCTAGAGAGTGGGGAGAGGCCAAGCCCCCTTTCCTAATTAGATGAGAAGGGTCCCCACATAGACTAAATCACCTCTAGGGCGGGGCAGACAATGCAAACTCCTCTCCTAGGATGGTGGGATTTCAAAACAGTGGAGAAACCTCATCTTTCCACAAGAAGTGGTCACAAGAGGGTGTACAACAATCAAAGGTGGAGTGAGAAGTCTTTGCAATGGGTATACCCTCATCTTCCCGAATATCAATGGTAAATAGAAAACCGCATTGGCATAGCCAATAGGTCTCGCCTTTGGGACCTTATAAGTGTTTAGTTATCCAGCACAATATCCTTGGTGCAACAACTTCAACTGTTGCATGGCTAAACACTTATAAGGTCCCAAAGGCGAGACCTATTGGCTATGCCAATGCTTGTTTTTAATCATCTGTTGCTATGCCTAGTAAGTAGTGCCATTTAAAACAGAAATAAACGACAGAGGCTGTCTATGAGAGCCACACAAGCAAAATCAACTTTTGAAAACAAACAACCTATAGGGAGAGGATGTGGTCTACGGGTCAGAGCTGCCTCTGGAGCTTGGAACCAGGTTGGAGCCTCTGCATTCCCACAACATCCTTTGATTCTGGGCAAATCACTTAATCTCCCGATGCCTTCCAAAAGGGAGTGTGTCCTTGTGTAACGTAACTGGTGCGCATGCAAAAAGCTCTAAAAACCTTCGAGGCGAGTTTGCCCTACATAAAACTGCAACAAAACAAAAAAAAATTTCACCTACCTGTAAACATTTCAGAACTGCGGAAATATTGTCGTTTTTCCTCTTAGCAAAACTCGGTGGGTGAAATCAGTGTTTTTCACGCCCCTTACTTTAATCATGTCATGAAGCAAATATGAGACTGAAAACCGCATACACCTCTAGAGACGAATACCGTGCTGCAAGAAGTCACTGGGGTCTAAAGGTTTGCCCGTAGTAGTTTCGCAGATGCTGACTTTGCTACAAGCCATTTATAACTGGTTACCTGGAATATATCTCCGAGTTAGGTTAATCTTCACAAGAGCGCTCAGATCTCATCCTGCCTGTTTGTCCTATTTGGTTCCTATGGTAGTGTTTTGTTTCATGTTTCTTTATTTTGTGATTTGACTCGTATCACTAAAAAACGTGAAAATCGAGTTAAACTGTCTGTTACTGGTGAAGGTTATGTCTTAAAAAGAGAAAGTTCCACTTGAGCTCTCATGTAAACGTGCGGGCTGACAAAGGGTGTAGACGCGTTGATACAATGAAATGAGGGGACAGTAAAAATGGCAGTTTACAGCGCTTAGAAACGCAAAATCTTAACACGAAGTCATTTTAAAACATGGCTGTTTGTCATTTATTGTGTACGATCTATATTTATCAGCCTGCCGGCGTAACCCCAGAGCACAATCACAGAATATCGAGCTTAAACTCTAGGTTATTTATATCTGATTTATTTCTCAATATGGCTAAGTGGAATTAGCTCTCAATGGTGATATGAAGTCCAGGAGCTTGATGTGGGGCAAGGTCAACTTGTCCTTTCATCCTTCCTTGGTCGGCAAACTGAGAACTATTTAATCGGTTCATTGTGATATGCGGTATTTAAAGTGCTCTGAAACTGGAAAAGAGTGGAATGGAGCGCTGTAACAACGTTACTTTTATTGTTATTTAAACCGCCGTTGCATTGTCCAAAATGGTTCCCCAATATTTTACTCTCCTAAAAAGGAATTAATTTATGGCATAAAAAGTAAAGCGACTCAGTAGCACCTTAACGATAGTTCGAAAACACGATATTGACGCCCCTTCGAGCACCAAAAACTATTTCTTTGAAGAGTCAACTATTAATTTCCATTACCCAAACGGCTGCTGCTTTGAATACCAGTGACTTTAATGGTTGAAGGGCAAGGACCTGCGGCCAACTCATGATATATTCCTGCACGTGCACTTCTGAACCACCCTTAGCGCTGGGAGGCAGCCTGAGCCCCCTGCTGCACGAGGCGCTTTAAATATATTTTAAAAAGTCTGTCCTTTCATCTAGCTATTATACTGTCGCGCCCTCTGTATTAACACCAACCACAGCTCATCGTCATTTCTGTGTGTACCCCTAAATCCGTATGAATCTGAACTGGTTCTCATGTAAAGCGCTTCAGTTCCCTCGGGCCGAGTTCGCGCTATATAAAACTGTGCAAATGTAATCCGACAATGTTCTTGAAAACCCCAATTGTCGATATACTGTGTATTTCCGAAATACTTTGGCTTCCAATACGTACATTTTTAAAACCGTTTTCTACAGCATAGCTGCACCTGTGGTATTGACGCTCTTTTTACGGAAGGAGAACAGTGCGCTATATGTGAAGGAAAAAAATATTAATAACAGGTGTTGCTGTTTAATCATATGCGCTTTTACAGGCATATGTCAGAATGCATATTTTGCTGATTGGTCACCGGTTCCCATCATAGCATCGGTGCGACAGGAGAATATGCAGGTTTGTTGGTTGGCGGGAAGAGCAGGGCGGGAGGGGTTATAATTTATCTTTTGGTAAAGAGTGACATTCCCCCACTGACCCAGAAGCAACCTCCTCCCTGTCCAAATGTTTGCTTAATTGTAACGGCGAGACGCGGCGGAGCTTGGCGCGCGCGCTTGGTGGGGCGGGGGAGCGCATTCCAGGCGGGGGAGCGGACCCTTTGAAGTATGATGCCGAGGGCGCCAGTGGGCCGAAGCGCTTCCCCAAACGGATTGCATGGCGTCACGATGCACACGATTGTGCGAGTGCTCCCCATGCTCTCCACTTTTGGGAGCACTTTGAAATGCCCCTCTTACTAGAGTCCCGCATAGCTATTGCGTAAACGCAATAGCTAGGCGAGACCTAAAAAGGTGGGGAACCCAAAGGTTCATAAGGTACATGTGTGCAGTGTATCTGAGATTGGAAAATCCAGGCACCCAGATAAATTTGTGTTCGCCTCACATTTTCTCAGATTTTCAGAGTTCTCCGGTTTAAGTTACCTTTCTGTAACAATATTCCTGTGTATCAAATAGCCTTTTGCAGGGAGACCGGGGCACTGCTCCAGTAAGAGCGGACACGTACCCTTGACGAATGTTTGAATATAGGGATGGTCCACCCCTGAAATTCCCTATTATGTCAGTAAAATTAACTAGACATCTAGGACCATATAAGGAAAAAGGTCCTTAAACTATGGGCTGTATGATATCGTGCATGCTTTCTACAAAATTAATCTGCATAAGCAAAAGGTTATTATTTCATATCACGCAGGGTAACACAAGGTCCTGAAGAAAGCCAAATGACCCTTCGGGGCAATGCATTGGCTGAAACATGTCGACCTAAATTGACACTTGGGAATATTCTATTCTATTCTAAGAGCGTCACAGCAATTCTTTTTAACCTAGCCCTTAATCCTATATTATTAAAATGTTATGATTAGGATTCATAGGTTATTTTAACTCGCCTACATCCCCTGCCTTCACGTATTTCTACCACTCTAAGAACTGTTTATAAACGTGTTGAGTCCCCCCCCATACACATTCAGTGTTTGGGCGATGTCCCAACGATGAAGCATGCCACGGGTAGTACCTGTGGGTGAGGACCCTAAAATATATAAATATATATATTTAGATTCACAGGATTATTGTTACAAAAGGTAACTAACAACCAGACAATACTGAAAAGAGGAGAAAATATGAGATGAGCACCGATTTACATGGGTGCCTGGATTTACCAATCTCCAGTACATTGCACCCATGCACCTTATGAACTTTTGGTTTCCCCCTTCTTTTGTACACGTCAGGGTGCCTACACCGTCTAGGTAATTAGCCCATTGGCTACTACCTATCTCACCTTGTAATACCCCTAAATTCAGTATGTAGGTGGCACCCCGAGACCTGAAGATCACATTCCATGGACAAGAGAAGACAAGGACAAAGAAAACCCACTGCTTGAAAACTGAAGCCCTTCTGCAGAATAAAAAGGCAGTAAACCTTACCTGCTGCTCCTATGACTCGACAATCTTTGCTGCTGTGTTGTCCTGAAACCTGCAAGAACTCCAAGAACCACCATCTTTCAAGAAATCACACTTAAGCTCACTTGGAGTGAAGGTATCAGTCCCTTGCACACCACAGGTACAGAATCTGTGAAGTCCAGTTTGTCGACTTACTGCTTTCAGAACCACATCGATGCAGCACATAAGCAAGAAGAGGTACAATAGCTCTGGAGGGTCAGATCTTCCTCCCCAACAAGTTTGGAGGCACTAGGTCCTACTGGAGCCGCAGCATACCAATACCAGGGGTACCAGACCCCCAATGGTTAAAAAAAACAGGAAGAAGAGTCCCCACCAGAATCCCGTAGCAAGCACCCATCGAGAAATCAGAGACCCACTTCCTGAGTGGCCCAGCTGTCCCAACATCGTCTTCAAAGTTGCCTGCTCCTGACCGCGAGGGCATAAAGACGCACAACGCAAGACTGACCTGTTCGCTCTGCACCCGACCCCAGCACCAACTAACCAGCCCTGCTCCTGTGTTCCCCAGGCCCTTGCGGCCTCCTCCCTCCAAGGAAACCCATCAGACTTACCTTTCAAGTGCGTCTGTGCAGTGCTTTTTCAAGTGGCCCCATCTGTCTTTGCACACCAGCTTCCAAGACCTCACCACCTCTGGTCTGGGCCAATCTGGGACGTTCCCGAACTTCTCCTGCTGGAACTTTGGACCTGGTCCCGACATTGACCTAAAACGAGAAGGTAAACTTCCTGAAAGCATTGACTTAATTTCTCTGCCTTTTTCTGCTTTTTCCCCCATTATTTCCTATGGGGCGTAATTGCGCATAGAAGTGATATATTTGCCGAACTTTGAAAAATCTTAACTCTGAAAGTACTTGCCTTGGAGCTGCTAATGGTCTGAAAAATTATATAAAAATAGATGTACGGTTTACAAATTGTCTCGGATTTATTCTTGAGTGTCATTTATGGTCTCTGTGAGTACAAAAACTGCTTAAAGCTACCCTCTGATGAGCCTGACTGCTCACCCACACTACAACAAAAAGATTAGTATTCTCTACTTTTACCTCCCTCTGCCTTTTGCGGGCTCTCTTGCACTCTACATAGTGGACTTCAGTTAAGTACACTGTACAGATAGGCGGTTTCCTACACTGCAGTAAATGTATTTTTATTGCATATTACATTCAGAACATTGTTTGACAATGCAGAATCTTCCCCATAATTTTCTGGAAGTTCATGTCAAATCCAGGGTTTAAACTGACACCAGTAGCATTATCAACAGGGTAGTCGCCCCAATGAGTTTTTGGGAAAATGAGTGTCTTACAATGGGTTTTAAGTCCAGTTTGAAAAGCACCACTAGTTACAACAGGATAGAATTTCAATACAAATTTAAGGTGACTTTTGTGTGGAAAGAAAATAGTGCTTCTTTAGACACTTTCAGTTTGCTGCAGCTGCCCAAAAAAAACAGGGATCTTAGCAGCAGGAGAAGGACATAATGGCAAGAGAGGTAGAGAGTTACTTGTAGCTGTGCATGGACATATTGCTATCAGTTAGCTGAGGGGGATTCCTAAATTTAGCGTAAATGAGGAATCCATCATATTGCTCTTATACTGGTGTCATCACGTCTCCTCAGAGTTGCCATTCTTCCTGTTTTGTTAACAAGCAACATAGTTGGATACACGTGTGAGAAAGCCCCCAATACATTGAAAGTTAAGCTCCACAAATGACTCACAGTGGGACAAGAACAGCACTAATGTATGTTTTATAGCAGCACTAATGTATGATTTATTGACAGCGATATTTGTCAGACTTCCAGGCTCATATTGAGGAGTACTGATGCATCGCAGCAAGTCATTTTTGAGTGAGAATGATATTTTCATAATCTTTAACAAATCTACTCATTAGGGCTTCTACATTGCTCATGGACAGTGCATACACCTCTCCTCTCAGCCTTGCTTCATGATTTTCACTGGACAGTTACAACAATCTCTGAAAGCCTGACGTATGTGTACTGGCCAGTAAATACATTTCTGAGCAGGAATGCCGTATGTTTCATTGATAATATCAACATTCCTTAGCAGGACTTCATATAACTGCCAACCATTATTTTGGCGTGAAATTCATTTTTTTGCAATTTATTCCTGTTGTCAGTGCCCCATGACGTAGCTAGGTCACTGCCCTAGCCCTAATGTCTGTGCCCCTTTATCAGTGCAGTTGTGAATCCTCTCCATGCCAAAGGGAGAGGACCAAATTCCTTGTCAGTGTCTCAATGTGCATTCGGTCCCATGAGCACTTCACAGACCACGCTAGAAACCTCAACATCATCCTTGACGACAAACTCATGATGAATAAACAGGTCAATGTTGTGACTACATCCTGCAGCCTCATCCGCAGAATACTTTGCAAGATTTTCAAATGGCTCCCCAAGCACACAAGATACATGGTCAAACATGCCATAATAACTAGTTGACTCAACTACCGTAAAACACTCTACGTCAACATCTCCAACCATCTCACGCAAAGACCCCCAGACCTCTAAAATACCCCTGCCAGACTCATTGTAGCGATCCCCAGAAGCACTCACATCACTCCCTACCACACTGAATTACACTGGCTACCAATCCAGAATGTTGTCAGTTCTAGCTGCTCTTCAATGCCTACAAAGCCCTCCACAACACTAGACTAGTATACCTCAACAATCGACTTCAGTTCTACCAAGCATCCACCCAGCCTAGCAGCACATCACTCTCCCTTGCACAGGCCCTCTGCATCCACGAAAGCAAGTCAGGAGGGTGCACCTTTTCCTTCATAGCCGTCAAGAACTGGAATGAACTTTCTCAAAATGTCAGGACTGCTATTTCACTTTTCAATTTCTACAAGAAACTGAAGATTTGGCTATTCAACTAGGAGCACCACCCAGACTACGTTCCTGCTCCAGTGCCTGGATACCCTCATGGGTGATAAGCTGCACCATACAAATCGGTATAACATCTGTCACATACGTAATCGGTGTCCCAGTTTCCCCATGTAAGAACTAGTGTATATTTGTATGTTGGCTAGGGCTCCTTTGTTAATGCTACAGTCCATGTAATTATCCCTGTCTCTGGATAACCAAACTGGTGTCTGTGCCCCTGTGTGGTCACTTTGTTTTCAGGTGTAGCCTTCATGCCACCTTAAATCTGCTTTAATGTACACTAAATTCAGATTCTCGTTTCACCTAATCTAGCACACTCATTTTACAGACCTTTTCAGAAACCAATGTGTGTGTTTATGCATTACAGTAAATGTTAAGTTGTTAAATGTTTGTTTTTCCATAATGTAGCACCACAATTTCCTTCCTCTTTTGAAAAAGGAAATACTGTAAATTTTGGGGGGAAAAAGCATTCTTTTTGCAGTTCAGAGCACGCCTTTCAGTATATTTTGCAGACTTCACTTGTAAATGGGTTAGGTAGGTTTTAATATAGGGCGCTTAGCTAAGAGCAAGATAGTCGGACCGGGGCAGCAGAGCCCGCCATCAGATTCCTGGCCTCAGCAGAGATTCTGCCATGTTGCGGGCCCGTGCGTTTACCTGGACAAGGAGTTAGTTCAGAGGTCAAGGGAGTTGCAGAATGCCCCGGGGAGCCACTGTTGTCTGTGTCCTCTGGGCTCGGTGGGACTCGGTCAATGCAAGATGGCAGTCTACTAAAGGATGCAGAGAAGCCTGCAGTAGTGATCAGTAACCCTGGGCGTAGTTCGCGAAGTAGCACTACGCGAAGCTACGCAAAGTGCACTTCGCACTACGCGAGCTACACGTAGCACTTCGCGAACTGCGTAGTACCCTGTTCGCACTGTGCCAGATGTCGTTTTCAATGATTGCACAGTGCGGACAAGCAACCGGCACTGTGCAATCATTGAAAACGGCATCTTGCACAGTGCGAGCTGTAGTTTTCTGCCGCTAGAGTAGATTTTTACTCGAGCCGCAGCTTTCTCAACGCGGACTGGTAGTTTCGTTTCTCATTGCGAGCGGTCGCGAGCATACGCGACTACTCGCAATGAGAAACCTGACCTCCTCGCGTTGAGAATCTCGCCAGGAGGTTTATTTTCCACGCTCGCGATCGCCAACTTGATGTTGTTGATCGCGAACGAGGAAAAAGTCTCGCCGGGATATCATTTTGCTTGCTCGCGGTCGCCAACTTGACTTTGAGGACCGCGAGCAAGCAAAAAATGACCGCTGCACTACGCAACACTACGCTATGCGTGTTCGCACTGTGCTACGTGCAATTCGCGAAGTAGCGCAAACTTCGCAAACTACGCGAGCATAGCGTAGTGCTTTGCCCAGGCTTAGTGATCAGTGGCCTCAAGGTATGCATGTGCTGCTGTGGCCTGTCCTGCCCCCCCATCTTCCTCAACCTGGTGCACCTCTTGTGGACATGGTGCTGCCATGGCCTGAAAGAAGGCTAACACCTTAGTCGGCCACCCCAGTATGAGGGTGAGGGGGCACCACACCCACACGGCGCTGAAAAGAAGAACCAGGAGATGGAGATTATCTCTGCAACTAGAGACATGGGGACAGCATTAAGGGTCCTCTTCAAAGCAAGGATCTGCCCCTTAATGCCTATAAAGTTCTCACCTCTCTTGGCAAGTAACCAGTATATTTCAAACCCATGCCGGGCATATGTGACCTGTAGAACTCTGGAACCTTACCCCACATGAGGTATCACACTATTCACATGAACCCAAGGATTCTGAGGCACTTTGGGGGAGGGGGGGTAGGAGTCCACCCCGGACCTCCATTCCCATCATGAGGGGAGGTGAATATCTGCAAAATTTGGCCTGGAGCCTGACCCCCGGTGTACTGCCAAGGTCAGTTGTGAAGTGCAGCACAGCCAGAACCCCAGTCATGAAGGGAAAACGCCTGCCACCTGCGAGGAGTGCGGAGCAAGGCTACCCATCCCTCAAGTTACTGGCAGCCACATTGGAGGCCCAAACAGCACAGCTTGGGAAAAACCTGGGTGCCAATGCAGACTTGATAGGCTTGTTAGAATCTAAGATTGATTTCACACCAGGAAAAAAATCTCATTCTATGCGGATGACTTCCTTTAAATTGACAAACCCGGGGAACTTTGGGTTTAGTACTGATGCTGTTAGGAGTTCAAGGATTGCTCCCAATATGAAGTGAACTGTGGCAAATCAATACTTTATATGATTGGGGATTTGTCGCTGGAGGATGAAGTGACTAGCCCACTTCAAATGATACATGTTGGGTTCAAGTACCTAGGAATACTTGTCACACCGAGCCCTGACGGATTCCTGGAAAATAACATAGATCACCCCCTCCTAGAAATACATAGTGACAATTCTAGATTGAGTAAGCTACCACTAGTCCTCTGTGGGTGGGCAGCTGTCTTCAAAAGGATTTGTTTGTCAAAGCTCCGCAGTGTGATGCAGAACATGCCCCTTCCCTATTCTGGAATTTCTCTTCTTGAGATTAGAGAGGGAAATTAAGTTGCTGCACTGGGAAGGAGGGGTGCCCTTGGGTGGTGCTTCGTACCCGTTGCACATATGTGTAGAACTGGGCAGAGGTTATTGCTCATCCACATTTAAGGACATCTTTTTTTGGCGACTCAACTGCAGGCAGCAAATGACTGGATCTATGCTCTGTTGGATGACCCACCAGTCAGTCTGGATAGATCTAGCATGAGTACACAGAGCTGGCTACGCAGTTTATATGGAGGGTCTAAGATGAACAAGAACTTCTTCACCCTTCTCTGGCTGCCTCACTAGCATGGGACAGCAATAGCACATAACGGATAGAAATGTAAAATCACAGTAGACCCATCCCTATGGGAGGAAACCATGCTGAAGGAGGCATGTAAGCTGCAGGGGAACAACCTCTGGGACTTGATAGCTATTATCAGAGTAGAAGACATGATAGAAGGGTGAATCTCCAAACACTTTGAGCAGATGCAAGAGAGACATGAGCTCCCACAAACATTGCATTACTAATTCTCTCAAGTCAAACATGCCTTACATGCAGAGACTGAGTGGGAGGACATGCCTGAATGTGCACCACTCGTGTGTCGAGTCCTGAGGGGTCCACGGAAGAAAGAGCCACTCTCCTCCATTGACAAAACAATGATAAACAACATTCCATACAATCTTATGCATCTATGCCAACTCTGGGAATGGGACATTTGGAACTGTTGATGATATAGACTGGGAGGCAGCACTGATGCACCTTTAAAAAAAAAAAAAAATCCACACTCTCTCCACCCCGTGTGTAAATGGTGGCCGAAGGCCTCCATTTGTGCATGGCGTATAAGAGCACAGCATTTCCCCAAAAAATTTCAACAGATTACCTATCACAAGGAAGCGCATAATATGTCCTCCATGTGCGCACGGTGCGCGAAGCGCATCGTGCGTACATGGCCCATCTAGCGTAACGTGGGCACGCGGTGCGCGTAGCGCACCGCGTGCCCACCGTGCGTGCACGGCACTAACTGCGTAAAGTGGGCGCGCGGTGCGCGAAGCGCACCGCGTGCTCACTGTGTGCGCACGGTGCGCGAAGCGCACCGTGCGCACACGGAACGAACTGCGTTAAGTGGGCGCGCACGCCACGAATGGCGTAAAGTAACTTGGCATTTAAAAAACCGTACAAATTCACTGAAAAAACCATAGGTTTCACACACGTTATAGTTAGGAATTAGCATTTAAAAAACCTTGCAAATTCACTGAAAAAACCATAGGTTTCACACATGTTATAGTTAGCGGAAATTTTACTGATAAAAAACCGATGAAATTCCCCCGTTCTAGTTAGTGCAGGAAACTATAACTCACGCGACCGCAATCTTCTGCTGATGACATGTGTGTCTTTATGAAAAAAAAATATTTGTAATATATGTATAGCTAAAAATTTATGGAAGAAGACATGGGCAAATAAGTATCTAGATTCCATCTCATCCAACACAAGGTCTTGCATAGAGTATACATAGAGAAGGCCAAGCTGCACTGATTGTAGAAATCCCAGACTTCCGCATCCATCTGGTGTAATAGCAAAGAAGGTTTCTTCTTTCACATGACTTGGAATTGCCCTAAAATTCAGAGGTACTAGCACATCGTATATGAAAGAGCTCCATGTTACTGGGTGCCCCCAGGGATATAGATCTTCGCTGGAAAAAACAGCGAATATATATTTCAAAAGTAGAACAGGTAAGTAGCACAAATGCACGGTGGTCTCCAGGGGGAGACCAAACAATATACTAATAAAGTGGAATACGAACCACGACCGAAGTTGAGCCTTGACCCAGAAGACTTAGAAGAACTAGGGACCAAAGGAACCAACCAAGGTAAGTACCCAGGAACCCAACGGAGGCCATGTGCAGAGTGGAAACGCAGCTGTATATTCAATGCAAGTCAGTTGGGAAGTCGCGGTTGCAGTCTTGCTGAAGAAAGGCCTTTCCCAGAGGACCGTGAAGAAACCTCATAGAAGATGGAAGGTTGGAGAGTCACCCCACCCATGGATACCCCAGGATACCAACACCAGGGAAGCCGGGTGGGAAATAACATCGGAAACTTCCGTAGACCACAATGGAGGACTTCAGTGAAGATGCCACTGGTGAAGAAGGTTAAAGAGTATGGAATCCAAGGGTAAATTCTTGAGGAGTACCTGCAAGCAGAGGGGACAGTCTATACCCCTCTGGAATGACAAGGAGGCACAGAAGACAATGACGGAAGATGCAGGAGGGTTGACTGTGACCTTGTTACTGCAGTTGTGAGGACCAGGAGACGCTGTGAAAGACCAGGAGCTATTCACGAGCTGTCCCACGTCGAAAGTAGAGAACCAGGAGGTCGGTGTCCAGTGGGAGCACCAACCACGGTTGTAGCAGACAGGTGTAGGTGAGAATGCCTAACGCTCCCATGGGACACTGTTGCCTATAGCGTATGCCTGCTATTTCCATAGAGGGTCTACCCTTCACTTCTCAAGGGTTGGTTTATTTTTATTGGGTGACTGACAACATAGTATTTTTTTTCCGGCACCATTACTATTAGTCTTCTGTAGTCTGAGATTCAGGGAGTATTTCCCCTGTCCTTTCGAAGCCACTTTTGTTTAAATTAATAATTTCTTCACATTATACCTGGTCTTGACAAAGTGCTGAGGATCCCTTCTGGACCAACCGGGCGTGAAACATGTCAACCTCATGACCCCATCCACTGTACATACTATCGTGGAAAATCAGTTTGTTCTCTGTTTTTACCATACCTGGAGGCTCCAGAAATAAGACTCTTTTTTTGGGCACTACCAAGGTTTTTCCAACTCACTATTTCTCTAGCTCCATACACCCACACATTACTATGGCATTTTTTACAAAAATATCAATGTCATAGAGCCCTCTCGTGGGGCCTGTGGGGGATTGCAGCGCCTATCAGTTGAGGCGCAAATATGCCCAATAATGTAGCATGACACCTTCACAGGTGTGTGAGGGCAACTTTTCCAAATAAGGAATCCCTTCTAATATACATCCATCCTAAGACCAATGTAATTTCTATCCCCCACCTTTATTCACTCCCCCCTACCTTCACTTTATCCGTAGCCCTATGGACCAGAATCTCCTTTAGGAACAGCTACCCTTTAGTGTTGTATAAACATGTTCTAGGGAGCATGGTCCTGGACCTCTTTTTTTCAGTCCGTGGTCCCTACTTCTGTGGTTTGTGACCTTGAAGGGCTCCCACACTGTGCACACCTCCAGAACAGAGTCTTTATTCCTCTCAATGAAAATGAAGATTTCTTGCCTCAGTTCTTCATGGAATTGCGCATCAAGCAGCACAACGGGGGACCGCCTCCTCAACAAGTAGGGTGAGGGATTTGTTGGTGGGCCCAGCGTGAGCAGGACTGGGGAGTGGTCAGAATAGATTCACGCTAGATGAGTTGCCTCTTCTACCCAAGCATTCAGTCCCAAGGATATGATCCAGTAGTCAAACCGTGACCAACTATTGTGAACTTCAGAGTGAAATGTGCCCTCTCTTTCCTGGTGGTGGTGTTCTCCATGCATCCAATAGTTGATGCTCTTCCATAATGTCCTGAATATGGTGGTTAACCGAGGTGTGGTAATGGGTCTGGGATCTACCCATAGTCCCGTTTTAAGACCATGTTAAAGTCATTTACCCAAATTAAGAGCGTGGACCCTACATCCATTATTAGACCCACAACCTGTCAAAGGGGGCGTCACCATTGTTTGGGTCATAGCATTTAACAATCGTTATGGACACCAAAGCCAATCTTCCCCACATCAGAGTATAATGACCCTGGAGATCACTAAGGAGCCCTGCAGATTATATGGTATGCCCTTTCAAATAAACGTGGGGGTGCCCGTGGCATACGTTGAGTAAGTTGCAACGGTTCTGTATAACACCCATCTGGTGGTGAAAGTGATTTGGTTGTTGTCACCCATGTGCGTCTCTTGTAACCATGCCATATGAATATTGTGTCTATCCAAGCAAGCCATTATGTGACTATGTTCACGACGGTTGCCCAGCCCCCTAACATTCCACATCAAGCTGTCCTAGCTAACGCGGACATTAGCAGTACTGGTTGCTCTGGGGTAGCCATCCCAGCTTAGTCATGTAATTGCTACTGTTGTGTGCAAGTCCCAGCAGCGTAATGACTAGTACAACCTCAAATAGGGGGTTAGCAAATGTGGCCGATGTGCACTGAATAACATGTATAATATTACAAGTACCCTCTACCTCCCACACTGGTGGCTCAAACATGCCAGGGATTAGCCTTCCTCCCACCTAGTGAACAGAAAAGTTAACGTAAACATGACATACTTGCGCTTTCTAGAGTGTAGAACTGGGAATCAAGCGGGGAGAAAATGATGAAGAAAGGGCGAAAGAAGAGAACCACACAGGAGGAGAGTTGGAAAAAAAAGTTGAGGGAGTAGGAAGACTGCAGGCTATCTGCCGGGGAATATGCAGATCAATATAGTGCATGAGAGTGGCATAGGAGCAAATGGAGTAGATGAGGGTAAGCAGGAGTGTATGGAAGGGTCGGGAGAAAGAGAGAAAAGGTGATTATTGGAGAGTGCTTGGATGATAGATTAAGTAGTTCAGTTAGAATCAGCACAACCGAGATCGAAGAAGAAAGAGACAAAATCATCACCCGTAAGGTACAGTAGAGGTATACAAATGGCAAGCCTGGCGGTTCCTCCACATATTTAATGAGGGTGTCCTGGGCAAGGCTATAGACCTCTCAAATGACTGCCCCTCATGGAGTCAAAGTCTAGTAGTTTGAAACACTTAGTATGTTTGCGCATGCCTCTGACATCAGCATCCTGTTTTGAGCATATGTCACATTTCCTGACCAGGCAGTGTCTTTCTACCCACAATGCCAGTGTCCTGACGAGAGCTCTTTGGGTGATGGTCGACTGGACAGTCGGGCCACAGTAGATCTTAGCTTTGCATCTTTAACTTGGTTCTAACAGCAGCAAGGAGAGTCTAAATTCTGGTGATGTGAGATTTGCCGAAGAGGTGCAGCTTGCGTTGCGTTTCATGAAATCACTGACCTGTTGTGGGTTGGTGAAAATGAGACCTTTACCATTATGGGTGAGGTGGAGGTTCGCAGGGTATATCATTCAGTCGTGGCCGCCCCATACACCAAGGGGAGGGGGAGCACAGATGAATCATGGGAGGGAGTTCTGGAGGGGGTTCTGGGGAGGGTTCGGGAGGTTGGGGGAAACCTAAAGAACAAGTTACTTTCCTTCGGTAACTCTTTTTCTGGTGGATACAGTATCTACCTGTGGATTCCTCACCTTATGAATATCCCCTGCGCCAGCATTCCGCAGAATTTTTTTCCTAGCTCTCCATGCCGACAAGGACGTCACAATGCTACGGCTCTGTTCGCGACTCCGCATGACGTCATTGAAGCCATAGAGAGCCTCATCAGCGTGATGTCAGCTCCATTCATTTTTTCCGTGCCTCCGAGGCGAACAGGTGGACTGACAACAGATTCAAAGTATACACAGTACACAATATTCAAACAAATACACATAGTGCATAATCAAAAGAAAAGCTAAAGAACATAAGCCTCTCCTATAAATGTACCAGATAGAAAGAAGATACAACGTAAAACAAAATGTCAAACAAAGCACCCTTTAAGGTATACAAAGGTGGACAACAGGGAGGAGGGTGGGGTCAGTGAGGAATCCACAAGCAGATACTGTAGCCACCAGAAAAAGCGTTAACGAAGGTAAGTAACTTGTTCTTCTGATGGATACATCTGCCTGTGGATTCCTCGCCTTATCAATAGATTCCCACAGCAGCCCCGCTCCCGGAGGAGGGTGTCCACCCTTTTATACCAAAAAGTCCTGCAAGACAGAGCGCACAAAGTGGCCCTCTCTCCTCATTTCGGAGTCCAAGCAATAATGCTTTGCAAAAGTGTGGAGAGAGGCCAAAGTTGCTTCCTTACCAATGTCCAGTACAGGAACACCTCTAGCTAAAGCAGAGGTGGAAGACTTGGCTCTAGTAGAATGAGCTCTAATACCCTCAGGTGGTTCCTTACCAGCAAGGGCGTAGCAGATCTTGATGCACAAGATGATCCATCTGGATAGAGTGCGCTTGTGCACAGCCTTGCCTTTTGTGCGACCAACGTAGCCCACAAAGAGCTGATCGTCCATACGAAAGTCCTTTGTCCTGTCCAAATAAAAGCTCACCGCTCTTTCAGGGGCCAGGCGGTGAAGTCTCTCCTCCTCCTTGGAAGGGGGAGGATAAAATACAGGGAGAGTTATGGACTGCCCCAGATGGAAGGTAGTAACTACCTTAGGCAGAAAAGCAGCCCTAGTCCTGAGGACCATCCTTTCAGCATTTATGGTCAAAAACGGGGGTTTTGAACCAAGAGCATGAAGCTCACTCACCCTCCTTGCTGAGGTAATAGCCACCAGAAAGACTGTTTTTAAAAGACCAAAGCCTCAAAGGACAGCTATGTAAGGGTTCAAACAGGGAACCCATCAAGAAAGTTAAAACAAGATTTAGATACCATTGGGGCATAACGAAGGGAGTAGGCGGAAACCTATTGGTAAGGCCCTTTATAAATTTTAAAACAATAGGAGACTTAAAGACGGCTGATCAGGCAGACACAGAAATGCTGATAAGGGCGACAAATCACCCTTAACCGTGGCCACAGCACAACCTTGCTGAGCCAAGGAAAGAGCAAACTGAAGAACATCCGACAAGTGGGCCTTTAAAGGATGAATGGATTTCCCTCCACACCATTTAACAAACTTAGACCATCTATAGGAATAAATCGACCTAGTGGAGTGTCGCCTGGATGATAAGATAACATCCACCACGTCTGGCAGGAGAGAGAAGGAACTCTGGTTGCCTCGTTCAATCTCCAGGCATGGAGGTGCAGGCTCTGGAGGTGGGGGTGTAGAACCTGCCCCTGCGCCCGCGAGAGGAGTTCTTCTCTGAGAGGTAGACGGAGCGGAGGGTGCAATGAGAGATGAATTGGATCCTGTGTACCACACCCTTCTTGGCCAATCCAGAGCGATCAATATGACTTGGGCCCGGTCTTGGCGAATCTTCCTCCGCACCCGAGGAATCAAGGGTATGGGAGGAAACGTGTAAAGGAGTTGTGAGGTCCAATCCAATTGAAACGCGTCCCGCAGCGCTCCCTCCATCGGATACTGGAGACTGCCACCAATGCGAACGCACACTGCCTGTTCAGCAAACGGGTCCAACCGAGGAGAACCCCACATCTGGAATATGTGATGGACCACCTCCGGATGAAGCCGCCACTCGTGATCAGCCGAGTAATGCCGACTGAGACTGTCTGCACGAACATTAAACACACCGACTAGATGATTTGCAAACACACAAATCTGATGGTCCTCAGCCCAGGACCAGAGTCGCAGAGCCTCTGGACAGAGACGATACGACTCTACACCTCCCCGTTTGTTGATGTACCACATCGCGGTAGTGTTGTCCGTCAGGACCTGAACCGATTGACCGCGAATGAAGGAAAGGAAAGCCTTTAGTGCCAAACGTATTGCCCGCAATTCCGGAAGGTTGATGTGAAGCAACCTTTAATCTGGAGACCTAAGACCTTTGACCTCCAGATTCCCCAGATGAGCACCCCACCCTAGAGTGGAGGCATCCGTGATCACTGTGGCCACCAGTGAAGGAGGTTGAAAGGGCTTGCCTTGAGGCAGGTTGCCCTGCACACTCCACCAAGTCGGCTCCGCTGCAGTGTCTCTGGAGATTCTGAATGACTCGCCGAGATCTCCGTTGTGTTGAAATCACTGTCTGCGGAGGCACCACTGGAGCGCCCTCATGTGCCAGCGCACATGACTGACCAACAGAATGCAGGAACGAACAGGCCGAGCAGGTGAAGGACCTTCAGAACCGGAACAACCGCTCCATCATAAAACAAAGGAATCCTCTCCTGAATGTTGAGAATTCTTTGTGGAGGTGGAATAGCTCGACGCACAGTAGTGTCCACTACAGCGCCTATGAACAGGTTGCGCTGAGAGGGCACCAGGTGGGATTTGGGCACAGTGATTGAAAAATCCAAGTTGAACAACAGTTGAGATGTTACTCGCAGATGAATTAGCACCATCTCTGGCGACTCCGCTTTGGGCAGCCAGTCGTCCAGATAGGAGAAAACCGGAATCCCCGACCTTCTGAGATGAGCTGCCATCACCTTTGTGAAGACTCTAGGTGCAGTAGTAAGACCAAATGGGAGGACCGCAAACTGGTAGTGCTGTGACCCTACTGTAAAACGGAGATCCTTCCTGTGCGACTGGGGATGTGAAAATACGCATCCTGTAAGTCGATCGACACCATCGAGTCCTCTTGCTGCAGTGCCAGAAGAACCTGAGCAAGGGTCAGCATCTTGAATTTCTCCTGCTTCAGGTAAAAATTCAAGACCCTGAGGGTCCAGAATCAGACGTAACCTGCCGTCCTTTATGGGGATCAAGAAAATACCGGGAGTAGCATCCCTGACCCCTTTCCTGCTCAGGAACCACCTCTGTCGCACCTTTTTGTAGTAAAGCAAGGACCTCCTTCTGTGGAAGAAGCAAATGGTCTTCTGAACAAAAACCTTGGCAAGGCGGATAAGGAGGAGGAAATTCCCGAAAGGGAAGCGCGTACCCATTCTCTACAAGGTTTAAAACCCAAAGGTCTGACGTGACCGATTTCCAACCCTGTAGAAAGTGAGACAGCCGACCCCCTACAGGACCTACATGATCCAGGATGGGGGATATAGGGCTGCTTTCCTCCGGTACCAGGGGGAGCAGGGGAGGTAGAAGAGGAGGAGGAGAGATTGCGGGCAGAACCACATTGGCGTCATTTGACTCTTCCTCTATAAGACTTACAGAGTGGATTTTGCTGCTGCTGCTGCTGAGGTTTACACAAGCTGCGAAAGGAAGATCTTCCAAAGCCACAATATTTTTTGTAGCCAAAACCCCTTGTCTGGGTGTGCAGTCCCAAGGATTTCGCAGTGGCTCTGCTATCCTTAAACCTTTGCAGTGCCGAATCGGCCTTTTCTCCGAAGAGTTTAGATCCGTCAAAGGGCAAATCAAGAAGAGTAGCCTGGACATCGGGGAAAAATCCAGAAGATCGAAGCCAAGCTTGCCTTCTTGTAGCTATGGAGGAGCCCATAACTCTGGCCATCGAATAAGCCGTATCTAGGCCTGATTGGGGGGCGTGGCTAGCAGCCTGCGATGGCGGTCGGAACCTGGTAGAGCTCCGGACCCTCGGGGGGCGTAACTCTTCCTGTACCGTCGACACCGGGCCCCACCTGAACACCGCCCCCCCCCCCCAACCCGGGATACATTGCACCAGAGCCCTAGATCGGGGCCTACTCGTGGCGGAGCCTGTGGAGGAGCCGGGACCTGGCATGCGGCGCGGGCCCACGCGCTACACGGTCGGCCCTGGGGAATCTAGTACGAGATCTGCTCCAGGCTCTGAGATGGCGGAGCACTCGGATTTCCTTGCGACAGCGCCCTACCTGCCCCATCTGCACTGGCGAGGGACAGACACGCAGGGAGGAGATTCCTGAGAGCTGGCTGGGGACGGCCGTGTGGCCTAACAGCTGTCCCAACCCTGGAAATACCCGAAGGTTGTGGGACGACGAAAGGCGGGACGACCCATCGCGAGACGGTGCGGTGAGTCATACAGACAGGCACATATTGCCCCTAAGCCTGGCTGACGACTGAGGCACACAGTGGGAATATCCCTCGGAGACAAAAGGTTGATTGGGCTGGGGTGCTTTACATGTAAGCTGAGAGCCCCCGGTGGATATTGGACTGGTCTACTGTGGATTTTACTGGGTATATACAGCGGACTTTCCCCCGTAGACTCTGCTGGGATAACCGTCGCGGGATGGCGACGGCGTGGGAGTGTCATCAAAGTGGAAACTGCGCTGCCGCCTTCGGACGGTTCACTGGCTGGGGAGAAGAAATAAGGTCCTGCTGCAAGGTGCTGTACGACGTTATACATAGATTGGACAGGGTAAGACCAGCTGAGCCTGACCTGTGATATCACCTGTCTGCCCCTGCGACGCATAACGCCATTGATCCTGGGCCCACTGAATCACGCTGGCCTCCCTGTCTCGCCACCGTGCCACCCAAGTCAGCTGGTAGCTCACCCTGCTGGGTGCTGTACGGGTAGAGGTGTCCCGTAAAAGGTGAACCCCCCCATTCTTGGTGCTGGACATCCCTTTCAGCCGGCAGGGTTTTCACACTAACACACGTTCACCGCCTACCGATGCCAAGACGGGACGTGCTCCTGTCGCTACTCGGGGAGTGGTCGGCCCCCTCTCGCGCACCTGCTGAGACGTGCCTGCACTGCGACT
This sequence comes from Triturus cristatus, assembly GCF_964204655.1. Lineage (NCBI taxonomy): Eukaryota > Metazoa > Chordata > Amphibia > Caudata > Salamandridae > Triturus > Triturus cristatus. Next base: position 1,268,381,896 of record NC_140585.1, on the reverse strand, counting down.
AGCGGAGGGCCCATGACATGGGCAGAATCCGGGGGCAGACGCTGGGGGGCCAACGAGGAACTAGCCAACCCTCCAACATGTCTGAACACTCTAGCCGTCCTTCCCAGCCCGGGGCTGCGTCTTCTGAGCCCGCTGATGGCCCACCCGATAAATTAGACCTTATTCTTAAGGAGATCCGAGACACTAGAGCGGCACTCGAGTCGCAGATGGGTACGCTTGCTACGAGCTTGATGCTGCTCAGAGCGGACCATGGTAAACTGGCCGATAAGGTCAAGGATCACGGACAATCCCTCTCGGACCTGGACCCGCGAGTTACAGCAAACTCGTCCGCCTTACAACAAATGCAACAACAGATGACAAGCCTTTTAGATCGAGTGGAAGATGCAGAGGGCAGGAACAGGTGTAATAATATACGCGTTATTGGCCTGCCGGAGCGCAGTGAAGGGGTCAAGGCGGCAGAATTCATGGTTCAGGGATCACGTGGTGCCCAAGGGACACTCCCCATACTTCTGCGTCGAACGGGCCCACAGAATTCCAACTGGGCCACCCAGACCTGGCGCACCACCCCGCCCTCTGATAGTAAAAATCCTAAACTATAGAGACCTACTGCAGAAGGCGAGAGACTAAGCTCTAATCCAATTTGAAAATCACCGTATATCTTTATACCCAGACTATACCATCTTAGTATAGAGACAGAGGTCGTCCTATCAAGCAGTGAAGAAAAAACTACAGAAAGCACAACTCAAATATGCACTTCTGTATCCAGCCCGGCTGAAAGTTCTTTATGACAAAAAGACTCACTTCTTTACTGAGGAATGGATGGAAGTTATGGGTATTGGCTCTAGCCAGCTCAGCCACTCGGTCCGCTCTTCTCAAGACTCGGACACACTTACTAAACGAGGCTCCCATCGCTCTCAAAGCTCCGGCCAGAGTAAAGGTGGCACTGGCCCATCGCGTGATCAACAACGTCGCGACCAGGAAGGGGCCCTTGCCGTTGCTGGGGCATTCCGCGCAGATTCAAACAAGATTCCCACGGACTCGGAGGATAGCACTCTGAATTCGGACTCCGAACACAGTATAACTCTCATACCCACGAAGCCCCCCCCTGCAGCAGACGACATAATTGATAACTGAACACTGATGCCTACTCTCTAATGCTATCAGAAGTATCCTTTGATATCTGCTTTACTTGATAATACAGATTCTACAATTTAGAGACTGTTTTCATTAATGTACAGATGAACATTATCACTCTGCTATTGCCGGCTTATTCAGTTGGGGGGGATTGAATTGTTTGATGCAATGATACAGATAGATTTCCTCTGTAAATGGGAATAGACCCCTAGTTTTGAGGGGACTTCGGAACTCTCTTACAAATGGTCGGTAAAGACTGGAATATTGTCTTCGACACATTTACTTCTGACACCCCCAGGGCAGGGTTTCGTAGAGCCGCCAGGTTGCGGACCTTACCAGGACCATGTCCATGACTAAGGGCGGCCGCCTCCCTACTAGCGTATGCACCATTAATTGTTATGTATTGTTTGCGCATTATAGTTTGGCCCAGCGTAGTTTAGGCACTGAGCCAAGTTCTGTTGATGTTCCGGGGAAAGGGGACTCCTGGTAGAGCTTGGTCTACTGGCTCTGCGTGCTGATGCTCCACACTATGCAAGGTAACATGCCCGGGGCAGTTCCCACTCTAGGGTCCTATAACCTAATCACATGGAACGTACGTGGGCTAGGGGCGATACAGAAACGTCATCGAGTGCATGCATATCTCCTCAGGTGTAAGACTCATGTGGCGTTCCTCCAAGAACCCCATCTCACCGAATCCGAAACACAAAAAATTTGCAAAAAATGGAGAGGTCAGATTTACTCTAACTACTCGCCTTTTGCCAGAGGTGCGACCATCTGGGTGCGCCACGGGGTCCCTTTTCTTGAACTGGAACGCTGAGTTGATGGCCAAGGGAGATCTATTCTGCTGAAAGGCACGCTAGATGGCTCCCCGGTGGTCTTCGGCAGCGTTTATGCCCCTAACTTTGAACAGGACCACTTCCTGCATAGACTACCAATGCTAGTAAATTGACCGAACAGTTCGCGACATGGGCTGGCGGATGGGCGCTCTCAGACACATGGCGGTGCCTTCAACCCACCCACAAAGAATACTCCTTTTATTCTCCAGTACACGGTCTCCACACCAGAATTCATATATTCCTTTACTCTAGATCCATCACTACACAGGTCTGTCAGTCTACATACTTGGCAAAAACCTTCTCCGACCATAGCCCGTTGGAGTTCACACTCAACTGGGGTAATGTACCCACCCCAGTTCCTACCTGGAAATTACACCCACAGTTACTGGACGATGCTCCATTCCGTTCAGCTCTTTCCGACACCATATCGAAATATCTAGATGAAAACTGGAACACAGCCTCCTCTAATCTGATCGAATGGGATGCCCTGAAGGTGGTAGTGCGGGGGGCGTTGATAGGGCGGTTAGTAGGAGCCAGGCAGGAGATACACCAACGACTATTGTGCATCGAACAGCAAATGGATACACTTGAGCGTGAGGCGGTGACAGACCCGATTAAAAAAAGAGGCACTGCAATCTGCCCATATAGACCATGCGGACACACTAGAGACCTTGCGGACAATAGATCACAGAGCATTCCTACAATGGAAATACGCAGAGGCTGACCGGTCAGGTGCTCTGCTCGCCCGCATAGTTTGGGATGGACCAGATACACCAATCAGAACTAGAATCCGTACACCCACTGGACATATAGTCCATACACAAAGAGAAATAAACACAGCCTTTTATGCCCATCTTGGAGCGCTTTACGCACCACCCGCCCCTATGGAGGGCTCCTCTATAACTGAGTTTCTACAGGACCTCCCCTTTCCGAAAATCCCTGAAAACATACAAAAAACCATGGATGGCCCCATAACCCAACAAGAAATCTGAGATGCAATTAAGGGTCTGCGTCGTAATAAAGCGCCTGGGATGGATGGATTACCAGTGGAATTTTACCATACATACCAAGGGACCATGGTACCCACACTGGAAGCAGTATATAAACTTGCCTTCGAGACTGATCACCTTCCACATTCCACCATGCAAGCATTGGGCACATCGATACCCAAACCGGGACGGGACGGGACGGCTTAGAGCTGTCTAATTATAGACCCCTCTCCCTGCTAGCTACGGAATATAAAATCTTAAGTAAGGCCCTCGCTAATCGCATATAGCCACATCTTAATAAACTTATACACTGTTCCTAACGAACCGTAGCACATCTCTTAATAACAGACGCTACACTACGTAATGACGGCTGCTCCGCGTGTGTACCAGTCTGCGGGCTGCATAGCATTAGACCTTAGGCAGGCTTTTGATTCCCTTTCTTGGGACTTTGTTTGCGACCTTGAAACGTTTTGGGTTCCCGGACACATATCTCAAATGGGTTCGCTTATTATACACATCCCCCACAGCCAGAGCACCCACAGGCCGTTACATCTCAGATCAATTTTCTATCCATAAGGGTATCGGACAGGGGTGCCCACTGTCTCCCTTACTGTTTGTACTCGCGCTGGAGCCCCTGGCTATAGCACTCAGAGGTTCGGCAGACCAACTCGGCATCCCCATTGATGATACAGACCACTTACTATCCATTTACGCAGATGACATACTCCTGTATTTACGAGATCTGAAAGCGGATAATACCCCTCTTCCCGAGGTGTTTGCCAACTTTGAACGCTTTCGGGTCTGGCTATAAACCCTGAGAAATCTACCGCCTATTTCTTCCGGGAAACACTATACCCAAATACACTGCAGTTTAGCGACTACACACTACCAGTGGCCCCCACCACCTTTAAATACTTGGGCATTCATATATATCTATATCTATATATATCGCAGACAGATCAAATTGACGGCAACATTGGGCGAGCAATAATGGCCCTGTGTGCCAGTGTGGTCTTCTGGTCATAGTTACCTATATCGGTGATGGGTAGAGTTGCCATCTCGAAGATGGTGCTATTACCTCGCCTATTATATTACTTCGTAAATTTGCCCGTCGTTATCCCACTGTCCATTTTTAACACATTGAATACTATACTAGTGAATCTCATCTGGGGCACAGGCCACAGACGAATGAGCCTGCGGAAGCTTCATCTGAATACCCGAAGTGGCGGCCTGGGAGTCCCCGACTTCAGGATCTACTACTACGCCAGTCCGCTCCAGTGGCTATCGTACTGGACTGCAGGGAAAAATCTGCAGGAGATCGGATTTACACCCCATAGATTAGACCGGGGGCAAACTGCACTCCTTACTATTGCCTAGGGCCAAGATCCCTGTGGATAGTCCTCCCCTATTGATGGCAGCCCTACAATGCTAGAGAAAGGCATTATCATATACCTCCCCAGCAACCCCTTACGCAACGAACATTCCCCTCTTGGGGATCCCCACACCACAAGGCAGACTCACAAGGAACAGGATGCGGGAATGGGCAGACTCTGGGGTAGAAGACATTGGTGCATTCTTCGGCGATGGTACCATGCTAGACCATGACTCCTTCCGGCAGTCTACAGGTGCACCACCACGCTTCTACTTGCTACACGCCACAGTGTCCCACTATATTAGACGAGCCTGGGCCCCCCAGAGGAGTGAACCCCCGCAATATAATCTAGTACATCTCTTGTATTACATGGGAAATGGGGGACACTTGGTCCGTTGGTTACATACAGGTATCCGGACACATGCAGCATCACACTCACGGCCCTTGGGGCGCGCTGGTCCGAGGACTCCAATATAGAAATTACTGATAAGGCCTGGGAAATCACGTAACGCGAGACTGAAGTTTATTCAGATGATGGTCCTCCATAGAGCATACCTTACCTCTGGGAGGATTCATCACATGTTCCCAGAATCCCCTCATCATTGTCCCCGCTGTAAGGGAGATGAGGCACTTCCTCCATATGCTGTGGTCCTGTCCCTACCTTAGTGACTACTGGGTGGGAGTCTGCTACGCTCTGAGCGAAGTCACACAAATCCCTGTCCCGGACGAAGCACTTCATTTTCTCACAGGCCTCCGCAGACGTGCAAAGGTGCAGAAGGTACAGTTGAAGTTTTTAGACCTGGCCCTTATCTTGGCAGTAAGAGCCCTTACTATGCGGTGGAAGTCCCCCAGGGGTCCCGTGGCGTCCACGTGGCAGGCTGACATGCTTCAATGGGGGAGGGCAGAGTGCAGCTCTTTGCAGAGAGGAAGAGAGGACTGAGGAAGCAGCCCATCTCGATGGACTGGGAGGCTATGCTGCTAAAACTAGAATCACTTGACTTATTACCCTCACAGGATACCCCAACCCTTTAGCACACAAGGTTATCATATGACTTCTTAGCTATAGGCTTCGAGACCCAGACACATGCTTTCTGACCCAAAGACACTTCAGCCCTTCGAGTTTTATACCTAAGCGTCATATATTGATTGTTATGGAAGCGGAAATAAGACTGACCAGGAGTAGGGAATGGGTGGGCTAGGGAGGGAGGCGGGGCATGGTTATGTAGGTTTTTTTCTTGTTCATTGGACTATAACGGCTTTATATTGTCATTTTATGTACTGGGACTCAAATGTATTGGTATTCACAATGTCACTGGAGAGCATTGTCCTCTATTTTTCTTTTTTTTTATCTCTCATTGAATGACACATACAGAAGCTGCATGTAATATGTATAGTGTAATTTCCTACAAAAACCAACAACTGCCTCTGTAGGATAAACATTGCATTATATAACTGTCAAAGTCATTAATAAAGTGTGTTAGAAAAAAAAATTCCAGGCCTGATTGAATAACCTGTCAAGCTGCAGCCTAAGCATCCGACAGAACCTCCATAAAGTTTCCCCTCTCCTCATCAGGTAACTTGGGAGCCAACTGTTTTACAGAGTCCATTAAGGCATATATATAACGGACCAACAGACTGGTAACATTGGTCGATTTTAGTGCCATGCTAGATGAAGAGAAGACCTTTTTAGCCGACTGCTCAATTTTCTTGGAGTCGCTGTCAGCTGTAGCCTGAGGAAAAGCACCTGAAGATTGCTTGCCTGCACCACCAAACTTTCTGGAGATGGATGAGAGGTAAAAGAAAGTGGATCCCCTGGAGCAGCCCTATATCTTCTAGCCACAGCCTTAGAAACAGCAGGCGAAGAGAGTGGTTTACGCCAAACCTCGAGGATAGGCTCCGTTAAGGCTTCATTAAAGGGTAACAGGGGCTCAACTGTAGAAGAAGGTGAATGCAAGACCTCTGTTAGCAAATTTGGCTTATACTCGGCAGTAGGTAACGGTAAGTCCAAAAGCTCCGCAGCTTTTCTTAAAACTATATGGTAATGAGCTACCTCTTGAGGAGGAGAAGCCCTTGTTGAAGAGAGCTCCCACTCAGGGGAGGTGTCCAATCCACATGTTATGTTATGTTATGTTATGTTACGACTATTTATTGTGCGCACAGATACTCCAGCCAAGGAGCGTCCTGGCGCAGAGACAAGGTAGCACGTAACGCAACCACAGGCTAAAAACAGATACTAAAAGACAGCTAAAACAAGAAGGTTTTTATAGCCCTCCGAAAGGTCAGAAGGTCCTCCAGCACGCGGATTTCAACAGGCAAGGAGTTCCATGCTGACGCAGCCATTACCCTAAACGAGCGGCCTCCCATGCGGCTAAGCCTAAATCTTGGAACCACCGCGAGGGCCAGACCCTGAGAGCGAAGGCTACGGGCAGGGACATAGAAAGACAGACAACTCGACAGGATTTCCGGGCCTGTACCACGCAAGATTTTAAAAGCAAGGCACAATACCTTGAAGAGGATGCGCTTCCTAACCGGAAGCCAGTGTAGGGAGCGAAGGACACCTGTAACTGAGCAGAATCTGGGCAAGCCAACGATCGCCCTCGCCGCAGCATTCTGAACCCGTTGTAAGCGGGTTAGTTCAGCCTGGTTAGCCCCGGCCAGGAGAGAGCTGGCGTAATCCAGGCGGGAGATGATGGTAGCCTGGATCACCAGCTGCCTGGTCGGGGCGTCAAAGAACTTGAGAACAGGTCTCAAGCCCCTCAGGAGACCAAAACAGGCCGCGGTTCTTTTAGTATGGCCTACAAAGGAGAGGCCCGCATCCAGCCATACCCCCAGATTTTTCACTTCCGATACCGGGATCGGAGTAGGTCCCAACTCTGAGGGCCACCAGTGGTCACCCCACAGCTCCACTCCCTTCCCGACGACCATCACCTCTGTTTTAGTGGCGTTTAGCTGAAGGCAGTTGCCTGTCAGCCAACTAGCCACCGCCTTCAGTCCGGACTGAAACCTGGGGGCCTCAATCTCCGCATCCCCACTGAGAGTAACCGCCAGCTGAGTGTCGTCAGCATATGAGACCAAAGTAAGGCCCCACTGCCTAGCGACATCCGCCAGCGGTCTCACGTAAAGATTAAACAACGTGGGACTCAGCGAGGACCCTTGCGGAACCCCCATGGCCAGTGGTTGGTAGTTGGACTTGAAGGGAGGGATGGCAACACAGAAGGAGCGGTCATCTAAAAAGGAGCGGAACCATTGCAACACCTGACCGCCAATGCCAGTCTCCTCGAGCCGACGCAGGAGGATGCTGTGGTCTACCGTATCAAAGGCGGCGCTAAGATCTAACAAAATAAGCGCCGCCGTTTGACCAGCATCCAACCTTGCCCGGAGATGTTCCACCATCACAAGTAACGCAGTTTCCGTACTGTGCCCAGCACGGAATCCGTTTTGTGTGGGGTCGAGGGCATTGGTCCGAGTCAGATGTTCAGACAGGGCCAGGTTGACGTGGGCCTCCGTGATCTTGGCTGGCCAGGGTAACAACGAGATGGGGCGATAGCTCTCAGGCTTGGAAGGGTCCAGGGTGGGCTTTTTAATGATCGGGGACACCACAGCTTGTTTCCACTTAGATGGAACAGTTCCCGTTTCCAAGGAGAGGTTGACAAGGGAGCATACGGCTGTACGCCCCATAAAAGCTTGATCTCGGAAGAGAGCAGGCCTTACTGGATCGGATGGGGACCCAGATTTGACTTGCAACGCAAGTTTGCCAAAACCATCCAAGGTAAGGGGGGGGAAAACAAGCAGTGTAGTCTGATGATGGACCCCATTTATACTTTCCTCAGTGAACCCTATGCTAGGGAATGTCCTATATATAGCTTGGACCTTCCCCAAGAAGTAAGATGCAAGGGATTCACAATGGGAAAGGGAGCTCACGGTCGTAGAGGTAGTCCGCTTCACTGTAAGATCTTTTACGGCCTTAAAAATAGCTTTTGACGGATTCGGACTGTTCCGGAATTCGATGGCATAAAAAGCCGCACGGGCTCGGCAGATAGCTCGATGGTAGAGCTTAACGGACTTGGCGTATGCAGCTTTTAGATCAGCCCCATAGGTTTTCCTCCAAGCCCTCTCTGCTCGTCTACAGGCACCCTTTAGGGCCCGGAGAGTGCCATCGTACCAGGGACTCGACTCTCTGGAATTGATTTTAGTTGAGACGATGGGTATCAGAGAGTCCAAGGCCCTAGTTATCCATGAACAGAAGAGGTCATACCCCCTTTCCACATCCGTCAAAGGGCCCAGCGGCTCCTCTAATAGAAGACGATGAAAGTCCTCTAGCCGAAGCTTTTTCCAAGCCCTCTTCTGAACCCTTCTAGCCGAGGAGATGGAGGGAGTGGCCGAGACCGGGCAGAGGATGGACACCAAAAAGTGGTCTGTCCATTCCACCGGAGAGACAGAGGTAATTTGAATCCCCAACAGATTGGTAAACAGGGGATCCAAAATATGCCCCCCCAGATGGGTAGGCTGGGAAACCATCTGGGGAAGTTGAAAGGCCTCCAGGTCAGAAGAGATGGAACGCACTGTCAGGCCAGAGAGGGTGTCGAAATGTAGGTTTAGGTCACCCATGATAGAGAAGTTGGCACAGTCGGCGACCAAAGGGCCAACAGTGTCAGGGAAAGCATTTCTAAACGCCACATCACTGCCGGGTGGGCGATAGACGACCATCCCGGACAGGGTAAACTCAGGGCTGACAGAGACCTTGAACATGGCACTTTCACACCCGGAGATGTTTAGGGCACCCCAGACGCAAGGGTAGATAGATTTTACCACTAACGCGATACCTCCACCCCTAGACAGCCTATTCAGAGTGTACATAGAATAACCGGGTGGGCAGGCTAGATTAGTAATAGCGGTATCAGCGTCCTGTAGCCATGTTTCCGTCATGGCAAATACGTCTGGAGCTTCCTCCTTAATGAGGTCATAGATGTGCTGATAGTGTTTCAGCGCAGACCTGACGTTTAAATTCAAAATCTTCAGAGTAGTGCGAGTGTCTGTAATACGGCGGGTCTCCGAGGAAATAGACCTTGGGAGAGGATGCGGAGAATCGAGAGCCCACCCATTACAAGGGCAATGATATGGGCCACGCAATGGGTGAACCGGTGAAAGGGTGCAACAGCGGCTTACCTGACCGATGGCAAGCAGGCAATCCCGCGAGTACGTCAGCATGGTGGACCCAGGATGGTATGATAGTCCTTACACAGAGTACCGCGACGTCCAGCGCGTCCTTGGCGCAGACGGGCGCAGACGGGCAGGACTCTGGCACGACTCCGGCCACGCGAGGACACGCCCGCTGCGCGATCCCGCTGCGCTAGGGGAGGAGCTTTAAGTAGGTGTTCCCAGGCTGCTCCTGCGCACTGAAGCGCTGGAGGGTAGAGACACCTCTATCCACACACCCCACTCCAAAATGGCTGCCAAAACGAACACACACCCCACTCCAAAATGGCTGCCAAAACGAACACCCACCCCAGAGCCAAATCCGCCAAACGGCAGTGCGGGGGCCAATTAAGGTGCAGGTAAAGGGCGCTATCTAAAAACAGCTAAACAAACAAATAACACACAAAAGTTATTAAAAATCACAAAGGTGAGAGCAAATGCGCGCAGAGCGCTCACGCAGCTACCTTGTCAGGGGCGGTTTCAGGAGGGACTCGCCTTAAGTAGGTGTTCCCAGGCTGCTCCTGCGCACTGAAGCGCTGGAGGGTAGAGACACCTCTATCCACACACCCCACTCCAAAATGGCTGCCAAAACGAACACACACCCCACTCCAAAATGGCTGCCAAAACGAACACCCACCCCACTCCAAAATGGCTGCCAAAACGAACACCCACCCCAGAGCCAAATCCGCCAAAACGGCAGTGCGGGGGCCAATTAAGGTGCAGGTAAAGGGCGCTATCTAAAAACAGCTAAACAAATAACACACAAAAGTTATTAAAAATCACAAAGGTGAGAGCAAATGCGCGCAGAGCGCTCACGCAGCTACTTGCCTCCTGAATTCCCTCAAATTCATCTAGAGACTCTTCCAATTCACCCTCTTCAACTTCCTCTCTGCGATTCTGCTCCTCTTCCAACAGCCTCTGTGCCTCTCTCCTTGAACGAATCTGCGGAAGCGGCGTCGGTGGCGCTGCAAGCGGCACCGACTGCTCCGGAGCTGGCATCAAAAGAGGTTCCGAAGGAGGCAAGGGATCTGTACGAGGCAGAGAGGAAGGCCCACCAGACGGCGCCGGGGATTCCATCAACGACGTTGAGACCCTCGGAGCCAGAAACTGCCATGACGGCGCCATCAGCATGAAAGGCATGAAGGGTGCCTGGGCATGGTGCTGGGGCACGCCCAAGTTGAAAGCCAGCGGACCCACGGGACCAGAAGGTGCTCCGGATGGGAAAGCTGCCCTTGCAAAACACGGTACATTGCATTAAAAAAATGCAACGGATCCGAACCTGGAGTCGGGAACTGAGGTTACGGATTTGAGCCAGTATCCAAATGGGTAGTATCCAACGTCGGAATGATCGGATCCACTGACTAATCCACCGGTTCATTTTCAGGCACAGGAGAAGGAGATGGATCATCCTGCATTGGCTCGGCTTAAGAACCCGGTGAATCCCTCGGCGCCGGAGACTGCGCCGGAGCACCTTTAGGCGAAGGAGACCTCTCTGGAGTCACACGAGGTGAAGGGGGAAGGAGATGCAAAGTCTTTTCGGCGACGCCGAGGAGCAGGCGAAAGTGACCTCTAAGCCTTACCCTTCGTCGAACGGCATCGAGATCCATGTCGTTTTTTTTTTTTCCTATGTTTTCTCGACTTCGATGTATGCGAAGTCGACAACTTCGACTTTGACTTCTCTTTTATGCCCTCGTCCTTCCTTCTTCGCCTTGGCCTTTTTCTTTAAGTGCCTTCGGATTCATTTTCCTACAACAGGAACAGTCCTCCACGTCGTGATCTGATGACCAGCACCATAAGCAATCTTCATGGGGGTCAGTGATGGACATGTAACCCCCACACTCCCTACAGGGTTTAAAGCCGGACTTTCTCAAACATCTCAACAGCTACAGTTAAAGATTGAGAAAAAGAACAAAGTACCTCAACAAGTATGGAGAGTGCTAAAAAATCGTTATGTGCCAACGGCGCGGAAAAAAGGGAACTGATGTCATCACGCTGATGAGGCACTTATGGCTCCGGTGACGTCATGCGGAGTCGTGGGTGGAGCCGTAGCATTGTGATGTCCTCGTCGGTGTGGAGAGCTAGGAAAAAATTCATCGGAATGCTGGAGCAGGGGATTTTCATAAGGTGAGGAATCCACAGGCTGATGTATCCATCCGAAAGGAATAATAAAACATTGAAAAAAAGGTAAACTTACCTGCTGCCGGCCGCCTCCTGCTGTTGGCCACCTCGTGCTGTGCGCCTTGGTGCTGCGACTTCCTTGTCACATAAGACACTGCAGACTAGTCACAAACTCCCTGTTCAATCACCGCGCTGCAGAGCAGCACAGCGATTGGCCTGAGCAGGCTAGAAAGACGCCCTGTTCAGACCCGGGTGTCTGTGGGGTTTGTATAACTCGGCTGTTCTATACAGCCTTGTTAACCCCTTCCATGCTCATGACGGAACGATTCCGTCATGAGCATCGGTTGAGCTGTGCTCATGACGGAACCGTTCCGTCATGGCCCCGCCCGCGCTCGAACCCTTCAGCACCGCGGGCGAATCCGCGCAGCGCTGAAGGGGTTAAAGTAACCTAAGTGGGCTTGTGAGTTTTGGTCGTCCTGAAACAGCTGGCCAAACACACATGAGAAATTGGGGAGTGCACTAGCACTCCTTCTCCACTTTCCCCCCCCCCCCCCCCCCCCCACCCCCGATGCTTCCTCTCCCTGCACACACTGGCTAAGCCGGCGGCATAAAAATAAACCAATACTGAAATACCATTTTATTTTTTTGCTGCTGGCTCTGAACCAGTGGGGCAACGCTCTTCCGCCATTGCGAAGGAAGCGCCCCTGATTGTTAGCTTGCTGAAGTTTGTTCAATGGGCGGGAATTCCCTGCGGGCCTCTTGCACTCCTATAATGAAGTCCGGATATATGGACACCGCCTTCCCTTCAAAGTAGAGCGTGCTTTTCTCCCTGGCTAGCTGTAAGGCAGTGTACTAATCACTGTAGTGGAATAGGTGGACAATAATTGGCCTTGGTGGTGCTCCAGGTGAAGGGCCAGTCATCAGTGAGCAGTGGGCCTGCTCCACTATAATCATCTTGGAAAATGATTGTGCCTCAAACACTGTCTGGAGCAAGTGCTCCACAGAATCCCCCATTCTGTCTGTGTTGGCGGACTTGGGAACACCTATAACCCATAGATTATTTCTTCATGATCTTGTCTCTAAGTTCTTGTTTTTAGCAGCTATCACTTTTTCCATATTTAGGAGTTGTTCACTCCTGTGGGAGGCAGAGTCCTTGATCGCAGAGATCGGTTCTGCATCCATCCTCTTTTACTAGCTTTTAGGTGATTGAGTCCATCCGAGAGCACATGGTATCCATTTTTGATTCAATGGAGGTGAGGTTGTGCTGCATTGTGAGGAGGAGCGACTCTATATAGCTGTGGCATCCGGCTGGTCTTCAGTGGAGAGTTCTTCAGGGCTTGTCTGGTCTGCACCATCGCTGTGCACCTGAGTAGATCTGCGGGCGTCAAATTGGAGCTTGGTCTGCCTACCATCCATTTTACCCATGTCATTGCCTGTGGTGACAAAGGTATGCAGCGTGGGGTTTACGTAGCGGTCGCCTCGATCTACCCACGTTTCAATTAGGTGCCCAGCAGGGCTCTGCCTCTCGGGCATTTCTAGGCCAGAGTTGTTTGTCACTGTCGCAGTGGTCCCGTCTCACCTCCCCTTGGTCGTTGGGAGGGGAACGAGCAGACCCGGGTTTCACGGGCAGGCAGCGTCACCCAGACACTCAGGCTGCAGATGTGGCCTTGATTAGGCAGTAGTCTTCTGCAGGGGCCGAGTCAGGAAGGCCCCAGGTATTCTGCTGTGCACTGCATATGTCGTTTCCAATGGCTCCTTGTTGGTTGGACAGAAGGTGTGGGCAGCCAATTATGGCAGGTGAGTAGTCAGGAGAGCCACAGCAGTTAAAGAAGGTGAGTGTTCTGAGGCCTTTGTCCTCTGTTTAGGTCCTCTCCCATGCGGGGATACCAGAGCACTGAGCATGCCCTCAAGGTTACCATGGGAATCGACTGCTACAGCTATTTATGTCCTCATTCAATGTGCCTCTGTGGCCTCGCTCAGTCACTGCAAATCTCCAGGCCACAGCAGGATGTCAGACTGCAGGGCCGGATCACCAGGCTCCCCCACACGGCAGCTGCATTCACACCGCAAGGCCAGGCCCTTCCCTCAAGCAGCAACCCACCCATCCACAGCTCCCAGGGCAGGCCCGCTCATAGACACCGCCCCGGTCCAATTTATCATTCGCTCCATTGGACACCTGGTTGCTTCCTTGATAAAATGTCTCATTTTATCAGCATTGTATGTCAGTAGTCTGTTGATATCTACATTACCCTGAAGCATTTCAGAATCCCAATACAGGTCACCTTGGGATGTACCTTTATCATCTCTGGCTCAACAGTATGCTTCGTACCACTTGTGCTAGGCATTACCATTGTGACTGGAGTTTCTAACTGGTCACATTGTACAAATCCAGTAGGAACTTGCACCACTGCCGTGTCTCCCTCTCCACCAACCCCAACAGCTGTCAGGGTTGCTTCTACCTGTTTATCTGCTGTGTATGAAAGCGATCTTGATAACCAATTCTTCAGTGAGTTGCTGATTTAATCAACTGATTCTCCATCTTTCTTCTTTCAGTTTGTCTGTATTGACCTGGTCTGTTTCTGTAACTATAGCTGGAAATGTTTAAGCCCTATCCATTTTGCCCGTTCTCTATGCCTAGTCTCACTGTCTATTTGGTCTCTAATTAGCCCCTGAATGATTTCTTAAAAGATCTATCTAACTTCTCTCTCTCTTTCTCTGTTGCCATGCGATTGCATTTGAATGCTTTGAACTGGGTGGTTCTAGACATTTAACTCTTGTTGTACAAGGTCTGTCTCAAAGTCTAATTGCTCAAAATTAAAGGAAACCTTCCATATGAAATTGTAACTTATGATAATGTGCTGTATATTTCTTCCATTCGGGAATCCAAACATATACATAATACCCGATTCTTTCATCATTTAAAATGCTGGTGTGTGTTCCTCAGGCTTTTTCTGACCCTCTCTAGGCTTATCCTCTTTCCTAGTTTTAAGTTCTGTAACCCATGCTCAAATCCATCCTTCTCAAGCTCAAATCCATCTAAAACAAATCAAAACCGTGCCAAAACAAACTTATCAAACCATCAATAACAGTACAACTCTGTCAAAGGTCAACCTATCTCAACGCGGCTATAGCAACCAGTCGGAGCACAGGTATAAGTGACATATCGCCAATCCCAAAGCGGCTCACTTACTGAGCAGCTAATCACACCACGGTTCCTCTGTTAAAATTTTTTTTTTTAAAACCACCACAATAAACCTTAGGCAATTAATATACTCACTGTCTGTTTACCCTAGAAATGAAAATACTTAAGTATTTCACAAGTTTGAATACTATCAACCATAGAAACTCTATTTTAAGCGAACTAAGAAAACCCGTACCAGAAAACAAGATTAAATCTTAAATAGCTTACGGAGTACTCGCTAGACAAGCTTCTGACCAGCAGAATTCTACCTCCCGAGTTGCACCCTGTGTACTCGGTAAGCACAGTAACTCGAATTAGTCTCTCAAACTTGAAAAAGGAAAATTCATCAATACAGGACCATATTATTGTGTAAGCAGCACCTCACTCTACACACCATAATAAAGACCAGGAACAAGATCTTGAAGAAATACGATAACCGACTACGTTTCTGCAATAACACAAAACATCAAATGGGTTCACGAATATGAAAAATACATCAAAACTGCAAGCAACCCACCAAATTGAAGCTAGAGTCCTCATCACATAACCAAACCGCTCACTACAAAAACAGACATCAACCATTACAAATCACACAAATTCAAGTTTATATAATTTATACTTGCACACCAAGCTCATTCAGGTCTGCACAGTGCAATGTAGCTTTTCACCCTGCAGGAGGACCCAGCATTGGGAACTTTTTTAGGTCTCGCTGAGTCAGCGTGCATGCGCTGCTCGGAGAGACTTTAGTAGGTGAGTTTTCAAAGTGCTGCTGGCTGGTGACAAGCTTGCATTCACGCGAGCGTGCACGCGCGAACCGCCAGCTCTCCGTGCCATCTGTCTTTCCTCTTGCTTGCTCCCTGCCTCCGCCCCTCCCCCGCCTTCGCGCTTACAAGCGTAAGCAAATTAACATGATGCAGCATAACACAATGGCTACTGATATACACCATTTTTATTCTGCTAAAGTTTCACAAAGCCAACAATAATTCAAATCCACTTGCAAATACAACATACTGGGCGAATGCCACTCTCATGCCTGGATGCTTGCATTTGCAACAGCACCCTTGCCCCCAGAGGACAGAAAACAAACAAGCAACTCAAAATAACAATACGAGTTATGTTATGTTCGTTGTAAGGACATTTTCGAGCAGCAGACTTGAATACTGCTTAGCCCTCCACAGAATACAAGAAAGAGCGTTTTTTTCTGCAAGCCAATAGGTAAATCACCAATAAAATCGGGATACAGCACTTAATCTACAAACTCTCCTTTAGAAATGTAAGTTGCTCCATCGCCATTACACTTTTTTTTCCTTCTGGATAATTGTATGTGGGTGGTGACATGAGAAACGCAAACTATTTCATCTGCAGGATGCAATACACAAATACATCAACATTTCTACACAACATATATATCGAAATCGAACCAAAATGATGGCTCTGTAATTTAAATGATCACTGCTCTGCAAGTCAAATGTTAAAATCCCAGCAAAACAGACAGCCTTTGCGCCTTTCGAGGTCGGCAATTTGATCACCATTAATCTGGTATAGTAACACTGCGCATTTGCAGGGCTTGCAAACGGGAAAACACCCACACACAACCACACCCACACACACTCAACCCCACATACCCACACTCAACCACACCCACCCACACACACACTCAACCACACCCACACACACACTCAACCTCAACCTCACCCACACACACTCAACCTCAACCTCACCCACACACACTCAACCTCACCCACACACACTCAACCTCACCCACACACACTCAACCTCACCCACACACACTCAACCTCACCCACACACACTCAACCTCACCCACACACACTCAACCTCACCCACACACACTCAACCTCACCCACACACACTCAACCTCACCCACACACACTCAACCTCACCCACACACACTCAACCACACCCACACACACTCAACCACACCCACACACACTCAACCACACCCACACACACTCAACCACACACACACACACACTCAACCACACACACACACTCAACCACACCCACACACACACACACTCAACCACACCCACACACACGCACGCACTCAACCACACACGCACGCACTCAACCACACACGCACGCACTCAACCACACACGCACGCACTCAACCACACACCCCACACACCCCCCCCCCCCCCCCCCCCCCTCGGCTCGATCAGGACAGCAGAACCACCAGAAAATTAACCCCTCGGCACGACCTGGGCAGAAAGAAGTTGTCACTGGAGACATCATGATCCTCTGAACAATAGTGTCATCAATGATCTAATCCAAACTGTGACAAATAACCTACCTATATATTGCAGTACCACAAAAACCGCAACAAGCATTGGCATAGCCAATAGGTCTCACCTTTGGGACCTTATAAGTGTTTTGCCATGCAACAGTTGTTGTTGCACCAAGGATATTGTGCTGCATAACTAAATACTTATAAGGTCCCAAAAGCGAGACCTATTGGCTATGCCAATGCTTGTTTTCCTTTGATCTGGGCATCAAATGTCAAAAATCCTCCAACGTTTTTGGAACCCCTTACACAGGATGTGTTCTAATGCTAACCATCATATACTACCAACTTTGTGCGGGCCGAACCCCAATAATCACCTGAACCCCAATATTTGATCACGCCAAAAATGTTACCATAATTCAGCTCCAGAATCTGCAATCGATCTAGTGGTTAGAGATATAATTCGTTAGAAAAATACAACTTAGCAGAGTTTAAACATGAATAAAATATTAGATGTATAAAGGACTGAATTCTGGATCAAAAATTGAGCAAAGGGGGTAATTATTACAGAATAATCAAAAATACGGTACAGAGAAAGAAATGCATGGATCGCCATGAATGCCCAATTACAGAAGTACAGATGAACACAAAATAATAAAAATATATATTCCCCTAGTGAGGCATAATCTAAGCAAATATTCCAAGAGTCTACTCTTAAAAAGCACCAACAGCATGACAAGTCTCCTTTTAGGCAAATGGTTAAAGAATCCCTTAAACAGAATCTCAAAGGTTTTATAGACAAATCACACACGCTATTAATAGATTCTGCCAATTAAGCATGGTATGATCACGGTTAGTCGCATTTGGCAAATCGGAAATAATAGCGTTATAATTATACCTGCACAAATATTTAGCATTAAGCCAATTTCTGAAGGTAAAACATCTTTCACTTGCTTCCTCACCAGCTGCACTCCAGAGATGAATAATGAAAATGAAACCTTTTTTAAACAATGGCTCATAGGACTAGCACCAGTGCGTTTCCAGTGCAACTTTTAACAGAAGTCCTTGAAAATGATACTTTGGATACATCATAGATCCTTCATTCACAATACATGTTATCTAACAAATATTGTACACCAATAAAAAATTGACGTCATTCACTTGATGCTCTGTGGAAACAAGGGGACAGATGGCTTTGCAGTGGGACACTAATTTGAAAGGGGAATGAGAAGTTGAACAGAACACTAGAAACTGCATCGATTAAAACAAATAATTGCGTATCACATGAAAATGTGACATCCGTAGTTTTTTTGCGTTATTTAGATAACTAATTTCAGATGGAACCTCAGTACTTTATTGCTTGCTACTCTATACATAATTAAAACTCTAACTATTCGAAAAACAATTTTCACATTATATTTGCATTTTTTTCATATTTTGTAAAACTGTTCTAAGCTGCCAAAGCGCACCTTTAAACGAAGGTACGTCATATAACCGTGAATGTGCTGCCCCCAGGGCATCTGCGAACTTGTGCTGCCCTGGGGACAGAAAATTCAAGTGAAATACTGAGTGACTGCTTTAAAGCCGCTCCGTGTTTCATTGTGCCGGACGCAAACTGCCTGCACTCTAACCCTTTTGCTGCTAGGTCTTGTCCCCTCCTGTGCTAAGTTATTTTTTTGGTTTTTTTTTGGGGGGGGTTGGGGTAACATCTTGAGGATTCTAGAGGTACCCAGGGTTTGTGGATTTCCCTGGAGGGGGACCCAAAAATTAGCCAAAATACATCTAAATGTGTCTTTTGGGGGGGGTGGGGCAATGGGGAAAAGTGCTGCTGAAGAAAGCGTTTGATTTTTTTCCCCCAGTAAATTGTATCAACAAAGGGTTTGTGGTGCTGAAATCATCATCTTTCCAGCTTTCAGGGACAAGCAGACTTGTCAGAAAACCAATATTTTTTTTTACAGTTTTGGCATTTTACTGGGACATAGCCTATTTTTGTTACTTTTTGTGTCTTCAACTTCCTTCCAGTTAGTGGTAGAAATGGGTGGGAAAGCAATAATGGATCCCGGGGTCATTTGTGTAGATCTTTCAAGGTTTTTCGATAGAAACTAACAGTTGAAAATAAGAAAAATTGAAAATGAGTTGAAAAAGACAGCCATTTGTGCCAACGTTTTCACCTGTAACTTCTTCGAAGTATGACAGATTTTTTAAAGCAGTATACCGTTACATCCCCTAGACTGTTCTGGTTGTGGGGATATATAGGACTTGTAGGTGCACCAAGAACCCGAGGAACCTAGAACCAATAACTGAGCAGCGTCTTGCAGTAGTTTTTCATTGTGTACCGGTATATAGCAATTCATTTGGTAAAATATAACGAATGAAAAATGGTTATCAAAGACACCTATGTAGTTCTGGAATGGAAACAAAATATAGAGTTTAGAAACAGTAGCTATTTGCACACCTCAAATTGTGGGTACTAATACTAGCCTGTGAATTGTAGGACATTTTTCAAAGTTACTTTTTTTACATATTGTCTTACATTAGGAAGGTAGAAATGCATAGAAAGTCAATAGGTAATAACAGTTGCTCTACAATTCTGAGTTTCCCTAGGTCTCCCGATAAACATGGTACCTCACTTGTGTTGGTAGGCTTAGTGCCCGCAACAGGAAACGGCCCAAATCACAACGTGGACACACCACATTTGCACAGTGAAAACTGCCTAATTTTTGCAAAGTGCCTAGCTGTAGATTTTGAACACTAGCTCTGCCTACACATAGGGAAAACTTGGAAACCTATACATTTTTGAAAACTAGATACCCAGGGGAATCCAGGAGGGGATGACTTGTGTGGCTCTCATCGGGTTCTGTTACCCAGAATCCCTTGCAAACCTCCCATTTCTGTGATGGAAAGTTCTGGAATCTGCATGGATCCACCAAATTCCACCCACAACTCATTCCTAAAAGTCTTCAGATTAAAAATGGTACCTCACTAACTTGGGGAGCCAAGTACCTACGACTGGCAACGTACCCACGACAGGCAAGAGTCCAAGACGTACTGAGGAGACCTCAAAATTGCCTATCACAAAACAACCTGGCTTTGCAAGGGGGGAGGGGGGGGGGAGGGGGGGGGGGTCACCTAGGTTTTTGGCCACGGGCTAAACGGCCATCTTGGGGAAACTACCAAACCGACACATTTCTGAAACCTAGACACCCAGGGGAGTCCAGTGAGGTATGACTTACACGGGACCCCCCCCCCCCCCCCCAACGTTTTCCTACCCAGAATCGGTGGCGTAGCAAGGTCAGGGTAGCAAGGTCAGGTGGTACCCAGTGCAGAACATTTCTTGTCAACCCCAGCTAGACTAAATGGCAAAATGTGTTTAAAACACATATGTTTGCCATTCTGTCACCCCCCCCCCCCTCAGTGATAACACCCAGTGCAGCCCGCACCCACCGAACCCCCCTTCCTATGCCCCTGCCCAGAATCCCTTGCAAACCTCAAATTTAGCTGAAAATGTAGCACTTGGAATTCGCTGTGGCATACCCTTAATCCCTATGTTTTTGGCTCTTCCTGATCACAGGCCCTTGGCCCAACTACACAAGTGAGGTATAATTTTACTCAGGAGACCGAGGGCAACGCTGGGTGGTAGGACATTTGTGCTGATACGGCGATCCCGCACACAAATGTGCGGGAAAAGTGTTTTTTTTTTTCCCCCAGCTATATTTGAGGTTTGGGTAGTTAAACGTTTGGGGATCCATGCAAGCCATACCTCCATGGACTCCACAGGGTGTCTAGTTTCCAGAAATGTGGTGTGGGTTTAGTAGGTTTCCCTAGATGGCTGCCAAACCCCGGGCCAAAAATCTCAGGTGCCCCCCGTTGCAAAGCCAGGTTGTTTTGTGATGGGTAATTTTTATGTCTCCACAATACGTTTTGAGCCCTTGGCTGTTGCAGTAACTTGACCCACCCACACAAGTGAGGTACCATTTTTATCGGGAGACCTGGAGGAATGCTGAGTGGTAGGAAATTTGTGTTAGCACGGTGATCCCACAACTTTCGCACACAGAAATTTGAGATTTTTTAAATTTTTTTTGATAGGTTTCCTTAGATGGCCGCTGAGCCTGGGAACAAAAACTCAGGTCACCCCCTTGAAAAACCAGGTCGTTCTTGACAGATAGGCGTCTGTGTTTTTGGTCCTGGGTTTGCAGACATCTAGGGGAACCTAAAAAAACACTGACATTTCTGAAAACTAGACACCCGTGGGAATCCAGGAAGGTGTGGCTTGTGTTGATTCCCCCAACATTTTCCTTCCAAATATTCGCAGTAAACCTCAAATTTAACTAAAGTCACATTTTCCTCTAATATGTGTGGGAAAGTTGTGTGATCATCGCACGGCACAAATTTCCTACCACTCCGCATCCCCTCAGTCTCCTGTAAAAATGATACCTTACTTGTGTGGATGGGTTAAGTGCCTATGACATGGAAGGGCCGAAAACATGCGGAGATAGAGGGGGCACAAAGCGGGTCCAAAAGGGCACAAAGCGGGTCCAAAAGGGCAGTTTGTTTATACATCTTTAGGCTGACGCTACTTTGGGCATCCATACAAGTGAGGTATCCTTTTTCTCGGGAGACCAAGGGGAATGCTGGGTAGTTGGAAATTTGTGCCTGTGCAGTGATCCTACAACTTAACACACAGAAATGTGAGGAAAATGTGACTTTGTAAGTAAATATGAGGTTTGCAGGGGATTCTGGGTAAAAAAAACGCTGGGGGATTCATGCAAGCCACACCGCCAGCCAAGCCCCATCCATGCACACTGCCAGCCAAGCGCCACCCACACACTCCGCCAGCCAAGCGGCATCCCCGCACACTGCCAGCCAAGCAGGGCCAGACTGGGAACAGCAACCAGCCCTAGCAGATTGCTGCTCCACCGGCCCTGGCAGGGGAGGCGGGGGTGCTAGTAAAAAGCACTGCTCCCGCTTTTGTTACTGGGGCCAGATATTGCATCCGGCTCCCAATGACAACCCCTCCCTCCACGGCCAGAAAACCGGCCTCCGGCCCACCAGGTAAATGTCCGGTGCCCACTACGGCCAGTCCAGACATGCAGCCAAGCATCATCCATGCAGCCAGCCAAGCCTCAGTCCATGTACACCGCCAGCCAAGCACCACTCCACGCACACCACCAGGCAAGCGACAATCTAAACACACCGTCATCAAGCTTGACTCCACCCACACCATTAACCAAGTGCAGAGCCACACACACCGCCAGCAAAAGGTCAGTACACGCAGACAGTCAACCAAACTCCAGTTTGCGCGCGCACTCTCTCTCCCTGGTTTCTAGAGGTTTTCTGCCCCCGCTTGGGTGCCGATGAGAATAAAAATATCACTGAAACGGACAAAATGTGTGCCTAAAAAACAAAAACAAAAGGGGGAGTGACCCTTGCCTATGGGGCTTCTCATTGGCATGCCCATAAACATGTGCCTAGTGGGATTTCTGCCCCCGTGGGGGGCAGATGGGGGGGGGGGGGGGGTATTGCCCAGATCTGCCTTCCTGGTGGAGGCAGACTGACTTTTTTGGCAGTGGGGACATTAGCATGTCCATTCTCGGCAGCCCCCACCCCTACATATAAAAAAAAAAAAAAAAAAATCCTGGTGGGTAATGGGTTTTCTGCCCCCCCACACCCCCGGAGGGCAGATTAGTGACTTTTGCCCCCATCTGCCTCACGGAGGGGCAGAAAGGCTGTGGCAATTTTTTTTGGGGGGGGGGGGTGTTGTATACATAAAAACAAATCCCAGGTGCTTAGTGTGCTTTCTGCTCCCCTGGGGGCAGATTGGGGGCCATTTCTCCCCTCTGCCCCCCCAGGGGGGGCAGAAAGACTGGAATTTTGCCTTGGGGCATTTGTAGGCCCATCTTTGACACCCCCTACCCCTAAATCATATAAACAAAAAAAATCCCTGGCTTCTAGTGAGCTTTTTGCCCCTCACAGGGGAGGAGCAGATTAGAGGCTACTCTGATAGAACTGGTGCTGCATGTGCGCCGGCATTATATGTAATGGAGAAGGGGTTGTAAAAGCATCTGTGGCTCCTTCTTTAATACTGAAGTGTCCTGGGCCACACAGAGCAGGCACACATGCCCTTTGCACCCCCAGGGCACACACTGTAATACAGAACCTGGTGTAAATGTGAAGCTACGTTTAGGGGGTTTAAATCTGTTCTGATAAGCCTCAGTTGTGCTTGGAAGCAAGCTCTTCACCACTTCCAAGCACAGCCACTTGCAGAGAAGCTAAATGAGTCTGAATCCAAATATTGCCTGTTTTGGGCCAGCACCCGGATGCCTGCTGCCTGTCTTGGGCCAGTCAGCACCTCTGTGCCTGCTGCCTGTCTTGGGTCAGTAACCTGGATGCCTGCTGCCTGTCTTGGGCCAGTCAGCACCTCTGTGCCTGCTGCCTGTCTTGGGTCAGTAAACTGGATGCCTGCTGCCTGTCTTGGGTCAGTAACCTGGATGCCTGCTGCCTGTCTTGGGTCAGTAACCTGGATGCCTGCTGCCTGTCTTGGGTCAGTAACCTGGATGCCTGCCGCCTGTCTTGGGTCAGTAACCTGGATGCCTGCTGCCTGTCTTGGGTCAGTAACCTGGATGCCTGCTGCCTGTCTTGGGTCAGTAACCTGGATGCCTGCTGCCTGTCGTGGGTCAGTAACCTGGATGCCTGCCGCCTGTCTTGGGTCAGTAACCTGGATGCCTGCTGCCTGTCGTGGGTCAGCGCCCTGCCGCCTGTCGTGGGTCAGCGCCTGGATGCCTGCCGCCTGTCGTGGGTCAGCGCCCGGATGCCTGCCGCCTGTCGTGGGTCAGCGCCCGGATGCCTGCCGCCTGTCGTGGGTCAGCGCCCGGATGCCTGCCGCCTGTCGTGGGTCAGCGCCCGGATGCCTGCCGCCTGTCGTGGGTCAGCGCCCGGATGCCTGCCGCCTGTCGTGGGTCAGCGCCCGGATGCCTGCCGCCTGTCGTGGGTCAGCGCCCGGATGCCTGCCGCCTGTCGTGGGCCAGCGCCCGGATGCCTGCCGCCTGTCGTGGGCCAGCGCCCGGATGCCTGCCGCCTGTCGTGGGCCAGCGCCCGGATGCCTGCCGCCTGTCGTGGGCCAGCGCCCGGATGCCTGCCGCCTGCCGCCTGTCGTGGGCCAGCGCCCGGATGCCTGCTGCCTGTCGTGGGCCAGCGCCCGGATGCCTGCTGCCTGTCGTGGGCCAGCGCCCGGATGCCTGCTGCCTGTCGTGGGCCAGCGCCCGGATGCCTGCCGCCTGTCGTGGGCCAGCGCCCGGATGCCTGCCGCCTGTCGTGGGCCAGCGCCCGGATGCCTGCCGCCTGTCGTGGGCCAGCGCCCGGATGCCTGCCGCCTGTCGTGGGCCAGCACCCGGATGCCTGCCGCCTGTCGTGGGCCAGCACCCGGATGCCTGCCGCCTGTCGTGGGCCAGCACCCGGATGCCTGCCGCCTGTCTTGGGCCAGCACCTGGTTACTGCCTGTCATGCTTTGAATGTATTTACCTGTTGCTATGGTGCACAGGCTGTCTTGATGAGGTCACAATGCACGCTGAACAGATCTCTCCCTCTATAGAGATGCAGCTCTCTCTGTAGATGGCGAGATTTTAAATGGCTCGTGTAAGATAAATCCAGACATCCTCCAGCTGCAGCTCAGGTTTGTTGCCTCAACGACGAACTTCTGTTTAAGGGACCAGTTCTAGTTTTTGGGGGACTCAATTTTTCAAGGGAATGCCCCTTTTCATTCGTTGTTTAGTTGAAATTTCAGTTAAAAATCGTGTCTGGTCCCCGAAGCAAGGCACCAGTGTATGTCATTGATTTAGGAATGCCCGGTGTAAGCCGGCTTTTTTGCGTTTGAGGCAACAATTTCAATATACGTTACTATAAACCGTTCCATAAAATACACACCGGTGTTGGCAGTTAGGTTTCCCTTGCCAGTTTTATTAAGGTAGGAAGCGAGCTACATTACAGCTAACGGTATAGGAAGAGTCCAACCTGACCCTCAAATGTTTACCTGTTCTGTTAATGTGTTATATTATGAAATAGGATGGGTTTTTTAAAAAAACGCAATCGACATTTAAAAATAAACCCTAGGGTCTCTTTCTGAAAGGCGTCATTCATGAAAATCACAAGGTTAGTTCCTGGTGAGTATACATGTTCCTGTGATGGTTAGTATGTGTCTGATCTAATGTTTTACATTGTATTTCCCTGACCCGTGCAGTACTGTGCCTGCTTGGGATGTAATGTGTATCTGTGTACTGCCGCTGCTTTGCCAGCACAGTTTATACACGAAGACGGTCCGGGTTTTTAACACAGCCATTAGGCCTTTAAGTGGGCTGGGTCCTGCCGGTGCTCAGCACCGGCAGTTATACAAATCCGGTGCTAAGACGGGTCCCTGTCGGGCTCTCCATTGTTGCCCTCATCGTCAGGATAAAAGACAAATCTTAACTCTGCAGCAGTACCACCCTTCACTGCCTTTGATGTAACTTCAAAGAGCCACATTATACTTCTTTAACAGTCTCATTATTTCAGAACGGAAGCTTTTTCAATATTGTATACAACCCAGTATTTATAACCTACTATTTGTAGGGCTGCGAACTAATCACCGGTAAGGGTCTCAAGGCGCTGGGGGTCGTAGGGGAGATTAAGTGAGCTATTGCCCAGAGTCACATGATGCTGAGCTGATCTGCCTCCGGCGTTGGGGATCGAACCTGGCTCCTGGCTTGCTGGTGGTGTAATTTTACTTATTGTATTATAAATCTGGATCATGGATGCAATGACAGTAGTAACTTACCAGTTGGGCAGCACCGATTTTTAGCTTACTTTTTAATGCCACGCCCTAATTAGATTGGGCATGCCCTTTTTAACCCCCCCACACCCACCACCACTACCACCCCCGATGAACAAAGCATGGTTTTTCATACCACTTAAAGCAGTGGGAACAATCTCAGACCTATTGAATCTGATGGCAACATTTCTGGGTAGAAACTTTAACACTTGGGGAGTTTGCAGGTGAGGGTTGTTTGGTGGAGGGGTGGTTTGAAAGGGAGGCGGCTTATATGAAGCACTGTACTTATATCCAAAGCATTATCATACTCTGCTTAGTAGTGGATGGATCTCTAAATCGGCCTTGGCGAGTTGGATTGTTGTAAGCTTTTCTGTGCACTGCTGATGGGTATAATAAAGCAGCCTTCACTGGGGCCTTGGCCACTCCATTGTTATAAGAGATATCCTAACCTTCAGGTGAAACTTGAACATGTTCATTACACTTTGCTGTCTGTAGACCTAGATCTGACTGAAAACGAAAGTGTGAGAAGCTCTATTAAGAAATATGTTTTCGTATTTACTTATCCTCTTGTTTTTACTGCCCTTACGGCCATTTTGCATGCCTAGTTGTTGGTCAAATGGCCTTGAGTTTGGACCAGAGGCTGAATTACAGTTATCGTGGGTTGTGATGCTTGTTGGAGGCTAGTGCCGTCATAGAGAGGGCGGTGGATAGCATTGGGAGTGATTATTATCCGAAAGCCTCTTTAAACCAGGAGGTTTTCTCACCTTGGGTGTGGGTCCAAGAAGTTTTGGAGTTGCTTGCTCTGCATTTCCATGGTTTGCCTCTGCACAACTAAATCTTGTATTTTTATTTGAAATACTGATCAGCAATACACTGCTGGATCTGAAGTCCAGCCTAGGGGTGATTAATTTTAGTAGATATTTTGGGCCTTTTCCTGTAAAAGCTTTGTGCACAGTACCTTGAATCTGATCCTTTGTCTCCAGGCGAGTCAGCAAAGTTCTTTAATCATTTGGTTCCAGAATGGCACAAAGATTTTTGGCGTTCCATTCAAAATAGAGGTTTGTCATTGGGGAGCATCCTGTGTCAACATTTTGAGGAAAATATCGTACCTGTTCTAACAACTTAGCACCATATACTAGTGCAGCCACCATAGGCTGCCTGACGTGGTCTTAGGGAATGGTCAGTCCTGCTGGGGATATAGCCCAGCTATTGAAACATTAAGAAATGACCTCGGTTCTGGTTTCTCTGCAGTTTCATTATCCTTTCCAGGAGTGTTGACATGCACTTTATTACGGGAGTTCATGCGTGATAATGCGGTGATTTTCATTTACTACAACTGCGGTCTTCTGATTATTAATAATGATGAGAAAAAGGCCCAAATGTTTCTTACTGCCTATGGTGAAATAGTGAATGAACAATTCCTTCTGTGTTGGGCAGTCATGTGGTTGTTGCCTTTACATTGTCTCATGTCGCTTTAGTATGAAAATGGGTTTGATTACATTCAAATGGTGGTAGTGCTCCTTTATGAAAATGTAAATGTAATTTAATCATTCATTAAGCTGAATCTACTGCTGTGGGCTGATACGTAGGTGGTTTTGAAAATCCACAACACTTATCTGGATTTGTAGCTGATGGTTTCTGACTATCAGTCCAGGACAGTCAGTAAATTTTGAATATTAGCAGCACGAGATATGCCCTGTGATTGTGTTTGATGTTGTAGCAGTTCCGAGGATACTTTGTTTACCTTAATTTCTTTTCCCTGACAAACCAATCTGTCGGTGAGGATGCAAGATACTAAGGCTTTCCCCAGAACACAAGCCCCCATCTTTATCAGTTTCTTATGATGGAATCAATGATAGAAAAGTGAAAAGGATAGCCTTGGCTGGTCCGCATCATATGATAAATCTTTTCTAATGTCCTTCAAGGAATCTGGAGTATCCTGGCACCATCTGAAATGACTTGGGGTTTCCTTGCCCTGCTCTAATATAGAAATCGTGACTCGTAAAGGAAGGGTTGCAATTTTCCTCTTACTATTGTGCGTTGACCCCTTCACTTTATATTACTGAAAGCAGCATCTGGAGTGTGGTTGACACGTCTGGCACCTTCTCTTTGATTTACTCATTGTTGGGTAGATCTTCCAGGCAGTGAGAACAATTTCAGCCCCTTTGTTTGCCTTTATGGCTCCTGATTCCATTGAATAATATGTGGTGAACAATTTTATTGGCATTGTGCGATTAACTCCATAGGTGGGATCGGCTGCATGGACCAAGACATCAAGGTAGTTTTAGGTTGGGCAGCGACAGCCATTGTAGCCTTTGGTAACTTTTAACTTGATATTGCCAGAGCTAGTGCGTTATAGCAGTAGGTGGTAACTGAAATAGCACAATGTTTCAATAGCCCCAGTATGTGGTGCAATCGGATAATTCAGCGGTGGCGGCAGAGACTGATGGTAGGGTAGGCACATTTGTGCAAGATGGTTCTGTTTTGTGGTGGGGACTGGCTTAAGAGATGTTCCAAACCACAGAGTAGTATGCGTTGTTACGGAAAGTTTAGCACGTTCTAGAGGCCCTCATGGTCCCACCCAATGTTGGCACATATAAATACTGATGCGGTCATCACAGCAGCTGTACTACAGGACGCTGCCTCTGACACATGGGAGCTGGAATTATCATACTAGCCCCACAAGGTAAGCTGCATACTGACCTAGTATTTCTCTTTTTTTATTTTTTACCTCTTAGGACACTGATTTAATAATCATTTGTGAGGGGCAATTTATTGTTCTTTTGACAGTAGTAAAACTAGAAAAAACACCGAGCAGTAAAAAAGAAATTCTTAGCAAAACCCATCCTATGATGGCAAAACTACCATCTCGAATGAATTGAATAAAAAATTGTTTTTGGTTTTTCACCCTATTATTCTAAAATATTAAAAAATTAGTTGGTTTCGTCTTTACATATATTAACAATGAAATCCAGACACATTTTATAGCGGCAGGAAAGAGTCACATTAACTATGATCGCTGTACTTTGTCATGGCACTCCATTTCCATAAAAGATTAACTTATTAGTAAGTAAACACTAAACGCAGCCATATATCCTTTCCTTTTAGAAGCACCAGGGATTTGAACTGTTTGAAATTGACCATTAACCAATGTGATCATAACGCTCTGTGACGGCACCGGCGCCAAATAATTAACAACCATTTCACTACTTAACAAATAGCTACCTACCTGACCAGATGCTCAGTTACTGGTCAAATGCAGCACTGTAATTTTATTGAACCTTTCTAAATTGTCATTTATTTATTAACTCTAATATGAGATAATTACTAAATGTCTTCAAGCTCATATTCTTAGATTATCAATTTAAATTCAAGTTATTTTTTTGACAAGATCATTATGATATTTTATAATTTCACCTGAAATCACATTCTAAATTAAGATTTAGCGAGTATATGAGCTATGAATTCACTGAACCAAGTTGATTGGGTGTATACGTTTAATTAATGAACAATTCATGGAATTTGATTGATTTGATTGTCAGGCCTTCAAGAAGCAACAGTTATTTACATATAGTTGTGAAACATGTGTTGACCTTTTTTATGATTCTACATG
Organism: Triturus cristatus; assembly: GCF_964204655.1. NCBI lineage: Eukaryota > Metazoa > Chordata > Amphibia > Caudata > Salamandridae > Triturus > Triturus cristatus. Next base: position 1,268,352,415 of record NC_140585.1, on the reverse strand, counting down.
CCAAAGCAAGTTGGAAAGCATTCCCCTTTGAAAATGAACGAATCCAACAATAAACAATGGTTCACCTGCATTCTGCTTGATCTCCAAGTGAGGTTGGAAGAGAGGCTGCGCATTTTTACTGTCTCTTGACATGCCTTACTTATCATCGAAGGCTAACACTGAAATAAATGACATAGAATTCTTTGAATTTACATCACAAGGAAGTCCAATTCGACATGCCCCTAAATCAATGCCCTTAAGGGAATTTGGTTTGTATTTAGTCTTCAAGATATTAATGTAGATACCCAGACTGCAGGTGATGATTATTTTATTTTTATATATGAATGTCCCATAGATCACAAAAACAGACCGTAAAGAAAAGCAGGGGTACACTCAGATGGCAAATAGGTATGTCAAAGCTTTTGTTTCATTCTTGAATGTCTGAGGCAAGCAAAAAAAGCTCAATTTCGAGGATATTTTTACACTTATTCTGTTTGTCAGCAACTATTTGAGGTATTTGCTCTGAATAATCCGAAGTCAGCTACAGAATGACATTTGTTCCCCATTTTTTAAGAAGAAAGTAAAAATCGTAATTTGTATACCGTTTTTATTTTTCCATTTTCCCACAATTAATGTATCTATTTTGGGGGTAAAGAAGGCCTTTTAATTAATGTGATTTAGGCTCTAGGCCTTTCCTTGAAATGTTGCTGATGCAATTACTTTCTTCACATCATTCTGTCTTTGTTTTGCCTGGTCAATACCCACTTAACCAGTAACCACCATGGCACTTACTCATTCGATGTTTTGAAGAGTCACAGTATCCTGCTCAATGCAAACCTTCCCTTTTATAGAGGCAGCTTGTATCTGCACCCAGAATAAAATCTGAGAAAGGTGGCTCTGATTTGGGCGAATCAACCTAATCCTTTGTGCTGTCCTACTAAGAATAAGAGAGCGCTTTAATGCACTTAAGACCTTTCAAAAAGACGTGTCTACTACCTCGAGCATATTGCACCCATGGTCTGGCATACACAGTGAAGTGTTTATTCCAGTGCAAGAATATCTGATGCTTTTTTTTAGGGCACCACATCATGGGTACGCTGTTTTATTGTGGATTAAATACTCTCTCCCATCTTCCAATTGACTTGTTCCTGCTGCACTCTGGTTCACACTATACATTGCAACAGAGAATGTGCCATCTGACTTTTTATAATGGGGCTTTACAATAATGGTTTTGTAGTCCTTGCCTCTAGAATCAACGAGTGCATACAATATGGTTGTGTTTCATGTGAAATACTAGACTCCTTTTCTCTCACCTGATGCACCTCATTTCATTGTTACTCCTACAATACTGGTTACAGTTAGTCTGTTAAGTGAGTGTTTCATTGTGAATTCCCTTGGGGATAAGGATTGAAGAATTCCATTGCTCTGCACTGGAGATGCCACCTTGTAATGTGCTGATGTGCAGATCATTCATCTTACTTATGGTGTTTAAAAACAGATCTTTTTGTTCTGTTTTTGCCCAGGTTTCCATCTAACAACATGGATTCAGAAGATCTACTCCAGTGTCCATATGACAAAAACCATCTGATCCGGCCAAGCAGGTTCCCATATCATCTGGTGAAATGCAGAGAGGTATGTTGGAGCCACCAATGCCTCATACGTAGACCTTAAAGGATGCATCCTCCTGCCAAGATTGTATTTGTTATAGAAGATGCAGCATTTGCTTTACACCATGAGTAATGGAGTCATGCTATACTTTCAGGATATGCACTTGTCGAGTAACTGGTTCCCTATTAAAGATCCTGGAAATGTGTCTTTGCTCTGGCCCTCAAGGAATCCTGTTGCAAACCTTGATATATATTTTTGCCCTTTGCATCAGTCATTGTTCTAAGGAGCCCTCCCGTCATCATAATATGATGATTAAAGGAACTTTGCAGGATGACATTTTTCTAGATCCACAAGATGTGCTTAATTTAGTCATCTGGTGGCTGGATCTGGAAGTACTTGGAACAAACTGCTCTTTTGTGTGTTGATCACAAGTCAATGTGACTTATTAGTGGGTAGAGCATAAATCCTCAATGCCCCTGGACTTTGTCTTGGTCTGCAGGCTGTTTTTTCCATTGGGGGTTTTGGAATTGAGGATCTGTGGATTGAAATTTAATTTAGACACTGTTCGGACAGGAATGTCCCCTGCAGGATGTACGTTCTTATGTTCCCTGCCTTGTGTTCCCAACTGCATGAACCTGTGATCCTGGTATTGGATTTTTTTTTATTGGACATGCTGCACACTAATCTCATGTGAACGTGATGAATAGGCCCGGTCTTTGATTTGATTCGGGTTTTGTAAAGCGCAAACAATTATCCCGAGTCATCTTGGCACTAATGGGCACAAGGAACGGAATGATCACAGTTAAGGCTTAGTAAAGAGCCATCTTTTTAGTAGCTTGCGGAAACTCCAAAGAGGGAGCAGATTTTATCTCTAAGGGAAAGCGATTCCAGTTTTGAGTCATGCAGAGAATTAAGCTCTTACTTCCCCAGGAGGAGAGCTTGTAGGGTGGCATGACTAAATTCCTAGCTGAGCCAGACCTAAGAGTCCTGTTAGTGATGAGTTTTTCTCTTAAGAAGGCAGGGCCTTGTCCAAGATGCGCCTTATATGAAGTACAAAGCTTTTTAAAGATAGTTTCTGGACCTTGCCCTGAAACTGGGGAGGGGCGCAAAAGCACGCCATCCTAGTGATGGAGGACTGACATCCCTTTAGAGGATTTCATGCATGAAGTGCGGGGTGGCAGCTATCGCGATTGGTGAATTATAGTGACAGGTTTTTTACATGTGTGAGATGAATTCTTAATTACAGGCCCATTCATCTAAAGTTCTGCTGCTCACAATGAATGCAGAATAATGAATGCCCTCAGCCCATGCTGTGTGCATGTGTGTGTACATATGAATGTGTGTGCTATAGCTGATCGTGTGCCATGCATAAGTGATTTAAACCCGTGGGTTCCATTTTGAAGCCCACATCCTGGACCAGAGTACAAGATAGAGGAGAAGTTGCTTTCTCCAGACAGCATATGTGTAGTCCTAGCATCTCTTAAAGGGAATGGGGGAGGGGAGGACACCTGGCGCTATAGTGAGGAAAGAGGAGGCTAGCTTTCTTTAGAAGTGCCAGGGCCCGTCCTGATGCATTGGGCTGTAAATGTCTATGACTGAAGCTGCAGTTAGGCAGAACGCAGGGGTGCAATGTGAGGCCATCAACTATATCTGTTAGGGAAAAGAGACCTTTGAAGAGGCACAGATTCTTGTCTCTTTTTCTGACGTATGTGAGGAGGGATCGTAAATAGCTAGATGCAGCCTTATCACTGCTTTGTACATCTGCAAAGGGCTCACATTGCATTTTGCTTCCGTGGTGTGCACTCCATCTGGAGTCTGTCCTGCTGAGCATAACAGTACTGCGGATCGAGACTAGGTCTGGAAGGTGGCCTGACCAGGACACATTAAATGCTAACTGACCTAAACCGTATCCAAGGAAGCAGACCTGGAAAACACATCCTCGCTCTGCAAAATCTGTATGCAAATGGGAGCCCAGAATTCTGTGTTCATTGGTGTGGTCTCTTCTACCAAGGTGGTGGTACTCTGCATAGTAGTTGGGGGCTACTATTAAGCCAGTGGTTGGTGTTGCACTGACAGCCAACTCCTCAGACAAGGGAGCATCACCTGTGTTCTGATCTGAAGTGGGAATTACTGGACTGTCCTGGGTGCCAACAACTTCTGCCTGTGAATAAGGGAAGGAAGCTCCAATGCTGCATTACAAGTTGATCACAGCAGGGACTGCTTATTCAACGTGTCCGTCTGACAGACTCCTAAAGCGTAGGTGGCGAATGAATCGTGGTACTGTCAGACCAAGCAGTGCCGTCTTCGTCACTTATCCCGGTCATAGCTACCAAGGTACCTGGAGCTGTCTACCAGAGTGGTAGACCTGATAAAAAGCCTAGGTAGGCGCCTACAAGTTCCCCCTGTGCAGTTTGATCAGGACCAGTCCCATAGATTAAGTGACTAGAGAGGTACCTCTAGGGTGCCTTGTGAAGATTAGAGGTAGTTGGCTTGAGGCACTGTATGTGAAGATGGCACCTGACTTCCACCATGCCAATGACTCGTCACCTGCAGACAAGAACCATCTTGTTTAAGAAGCAGTGCCAAGTTTTCTCCAGAGTAAGCTATGCCATGAGTTAAAATACCCACTAGAGTGTCTGAGTGAACTGCCATCTAAAGACAGCCATCCGGAAGAGGGCCACTGTGGGAAACCTTTGCTCTCTGTGACTTTCTGAGCAACACACAGCTTCCTGGAAGATGTTTGTGGTGACTAGAAGCTTCCTGCAATTAGTAAGATCCCAGTGCTTGTGGATGGCTGAACGTGGCCCAACACTGCTGCTACAAACTGGGTGAGAGACTGAGCCTGTCAAGGCTGAGAGACTTAACGGGGGCGAGGGAATCATGAGCTGCACCTATAGACCTTACTTTGAGCTTTGAACCTGATCGGGGGAGGGGTGGAACCCAGACAAGGGTGAGACACACCAAGAGAGGTGGAGGGATAACTTGATTAGTCATCAGATGCACCTGAAATCACAAAGACATGCACCCGTTAATCATGTATTCATGCATTATTGAATGTGTAGTGGAATTCAATGTTTTTATGTAATGTTATGTTTAATTTATAAAGCACACGGCTACTCTAAGTGTCCCGGCGCTTGCTCCAGAAAGTAAACTGCACACAGATCAGAAGCTAAAAAAGCAACATTTTAAGATGTTTCTTAAAAAGCAGTGGGTCCTGGATGCCCCGGAGTGCCAACGGTAGCATGTTCCAGGCAAAGCCGGCTTTACGAACAAAAGAACTCCTGCCGAGCCTTTGGCGATTAAACTTGGGGGTCTGTATCAATAGCTGCTCGGACGAGCGAAGTTGTCTACTAGGTTTATAAAAGGCAAATCTCTTCTGAAGATAGATGGGGCCTAGACCAAAAAGGGCCCGATGTGCAATGGACAGCATTTTGAATTTTAGCCGAGATTCAACTGGGAGCAAGTGCAAGTTGCGCAGATGGATATGAACACTGTCTAGATGATAGTCCCAGTAGCAATCTGGCTGCTGAATGAATTTTGGACTACTTGTAATTTCCTTGCAAGATAGCCTGGACTGCCAACCAAAAGAGCGTTGGCATAGTCCTATCGGGACAGGATCAGAGCCCGGACCACAGTTTCCTTGGCACTATCAGGCTGAAGAGGGAGAAACTTCCTCAGGATTATCAAAGTGCAAAAGCAGGTCTCTGCCAGTTTCTTCACTTGTGTCGAAGTTCAAGTTTTCGTCGAACCAGACGCCTAGGTTTTTTGCAGTGCCCTTACCCATGGTGGGTCGGGGGAAATCAGGAGGCCTCAGCCTTTCTCTGAAGTCCACTGGGAACGAGCCATACAGGAGCACTTCAGATTTTCCTTCATTGCACTTCAACTGTGCACTCGCCAACCAGAGAAACACAGAGGACAAACGGTGCTGCGCCGCCACAACTGAGTCGTCGCCCTTCCTCCAGGAAAACAAAAGCTGCATGTCATCCGTGTAGGCCATCACTTTAGCCCTCAGTGACTCCGAGATAAACCAGCGGAGTCACATAGATGTTAAAAAGGAAAGGGCTAAGTGATGACCCCTGCGGTACGCCAGTTGTCAGCTGCATAGAGGCACAAGGAGGGAGCCAAACCTGCTGCGACCTATTTTCCAAGAAGGACCGGATCCAACACCGCGCCGAGCCAGAAATACCAATTTCCACTAGGCGATCAAGGAGCAATGAATGAGGGACCGTGTCGAATGCCGCAGAGAGATCAAGCATAACCAAGGCTGCTCTCCCGCCGGCATCCAGACACTCCCGGATCACCTCTGTCACCTCCAACAATGCTGACTCCGTGCTATAGGATGGGCGGAAAACAGATTGTGCTGGATGAAGCTAGTCAGACACCTCTACATAGTTTGTGAGCGGAGACGCGACCACCTTCTCGCATACTTTGGCCAGACTTGGCAAGAGTGAGATGGGACGGTAGTTCTCAGGAAGCAGAGGGTCAAGTGATGGCTTCTTGAGGAGGGGGAGAATCAACGCCTGCTTCCACGATAGTGGAACACACGTCTCGCAGAGCGACTTGTTGACCATTAGATTTACGTCAAAATTAATAGTGTCTGCCACTTCGGACAAAAGCCTAGCCGCACATGGGTCGTTAGGTGATCCAGATTTAAGTGCCATAAGAATTCTAAGGGTGCTAGGCGGATCAACAGGTCGAAATGCAGAAAAGATGAAAACAGTTTCTATCACTTGCTTCCCCCGCGAGGCGGCAATAGACTTCCTGGATGTGGTCGAAAAAGTATCCCTAAAAAAAATTCGCCATGTTGTTACACCAGGTATCCGAGGTGGGTACCACCGAAACCTGGGCGCTGGGAGCCATGAAACTCTGCACAATAGCAAATATTTCTTTAGAATTATTATTAGCCCAATCAACGCGAGCGGAGAAATGCCTGCCTTTGACCATTCCAATAACCGCATAATAGAGTTTGTTTGGCTCCAAGTGCAAGTTTGGCAATGGAGCAATAGCCGCTGGAACGCCATGCTCTCTCCAATACCTTGCAGGCATGTTTCAAAGTCTTCAGCTCAGGAGTAAACCAAAGCTTGGAGGGGTACTCTCTCCTAAGCTTAAGCTGACCTGAAGCAGAAAGAGCTTCGACCGAATCTGTGATCCAATCTGCAAACCTGGACACATTATCCTCTAGGTCCTCTAAAAGGGAAGGACGCGAAGCTGCCAAGCAGCCAAGCATCCAGTTTCCTAGAGGTGGGAGGCGATGGGAACTAGCTAGTCATGGTGGGCGCTAAATATACCATGAGAAAAATATGGGAAAATGGTCCGACCAAGCGACGGGGAGTGGCCTCACAACCGAAATAGGGAAATTGGCTCAGATGGTGTCCAGAGTATGCCCACCTTGATGGGTCGGATATCTGACCCATTGGGAGAGCTGGGCTAAATGGAGGTAGTCCATGAAAGTGGCTGAGTTGGCAGCCTCTATAAGATCAAGATGGATATTAATATCCCCAAGGAGCAAATAGTTTGAAGCGCAGTGCTCTATCTGCCAGAGCGTCCCCACAAGGTTCCAAAAATACACTAGCTGGTCATGGTGGTCGATATATCAAAGACCCCACCCCCCTGTGTGCAATGGGCAGAGAGTTGTAAGCTGCAATCCAGGACCTCCCATTCACCCCAGATGGTGTCTCTTTCACTATGTAGGGACCAGCATTCTCTATACACAATTGCCAAGCACCCACCTCTGCCGACTGGGCGGTCCACCCGATGGGAATTTATAGCCAGCAGGAGTGGCCAAGGCCACAATCGGGTTAGAAAACGCATCAAGCCAGGTCTCGGTGATCAACAGTAGATCTAAAAGTTCACCGGAGAACAAATCTGCAACATCTACATAATGCTTCCTCAAAGATCTAGCATTGATGAGGGAGGCGCTAATGCTCCCCTGCGTACGTGAGGCAGCAGACATGCTATATGAAGAAAGCTTTGGTGTAAAAGAGAACACAGTCCACACAGGCAGTAACACTAACAGAACCTACCGGGTTGACGCTGTGTGACGGACATGATGGAGTTCTAAAGGATTTTAAAAACACGCGCGAATACTGGATGTTATTTCTGTTAGCTGAGTCAGATCTGGCAGAATAACTGACTTAGCGCTGATGGGCGCAGTCTGGCTTGACCTACGCGCGCCTTTGGCGTGCCATCGGCGTGCCCGCTGCGCATTCGACCAGAGCCCATTTACTTAGTTTGGCTAATGCCGGTGTGCAGCGTGCAACGACTGGACCGCTGACCGCGAGTCACGTCCAAAATGGCCGCTACCCGGCAGTGGCTTCAGCAAAGTGTGCTGCAGTGACATGGAGTCTAACACACTCCGAGTGCAGTACCAAAGATGCCACAGAACATAAAACAATTTACAATTTTAAAAAGTCTGCTGAGATCTGACCAGAAAATTAAAATCATGAAGAAGGCATTCCCCCCCCCCCCCCCCCCCAATTCCCCAAGTCGTGGCAAGCTGCACAACTTTAGTTATTTAATTTCAAAGGTGAGTACTTGTCTTTTCAACAAAAGCGAGGGCATCGATTTTGCTGCACTGCTGAGGAGGCATGATATTGATGCCAGAGCACCCCCACAATCACCTCCTTGTGAAGCCTGTGACTTCTCGCTACCACAGAGCACGGGGAAGCTGTTTGCATAGCCATATTAACACAGGCACTGGAACAGCAGTGGCAGAAGGCTAAAACCCCATGGTTGGGTTGCCCCTGACTGACCCAAGCCCTCGTGAACGGGCTCTGACAAACTCTAGGAACTATCCCTCGAGGTGCCTCAGTTATCCAAAAAAGTCTCAAAAGAGGTGTCAAGGAGTTGAGGGATGGTTGCATCTGGAGAAAAAAAACATGTTTTGGGGGAGAGTGGGTGGGGGTAATCTTCTGTTAGACTTGGGGGTCTCTAGTTGGCACAGGTAGGTACTTGTGACAAAGAGGGACACTCTCCTCTAGTCAGGGTAAGGGGGTACACTCCTAAAATAACCCCTGCTCACCCCCTTAGTAGCTTGGCATGAGCAGACAGGCTTATCTCGGAGGCAGTGTGTAAAGCATTTGTGAACACAGACAGTAATCAGCTGACAACACTACAGATGGACACCACACAAGTTTTATATCAAAAATAAGTATTCTTTATATAGATTTACCACAAGACCATAAACGACAAAAATACACAATACTGTTACTTAAAAATGGTAGTAGTTAGCTTAAGTCTCTTTAGTTCTTAAATGCGATTTTACCTTTAGATGCGACACGCAGGGCCACGGAAGTGTTGCAACGATGTTGATGCGATGAAAGTTTGGTGCAAAGAAATAAAGACGTGAAGATCTTCCTGATGCGGTTTGCTTCTCCGATGCTGCAACAGTGGCACCCTTGTCCAGTGATGCGACGACAGCGGCTTTGGCGGCGACACTCATCTCCAGCGTTGCGAGACGCTTCCGCTCGATGCGATAACTGCAACACTTCCGACGGCGGCACGCTTCTCCGTGGATGCGAGGTGCTTTTCTTGATGCAGTGCAATGCGTCAGCTATAGCGGTGTCATCCAAGATGAGACGGCAGCGGCTGCGACACGCTTCTTCCTCGATGCGAGACTCTTCTCTTGATGCGGTGCAATGCGTCAGCTACGATGGCTGCGACGGCAACACGCTTCTTCGGTGTTGCAGGGCGCTTCTCAGGATGCGGTGCAATGTGACAGCTACAGCGTTGACACCCTTGTTCAGTGATGCGACGAGAGCGGCTGCGACAGCGACATGCTTCTTCTCTGTGAGTCGTGCTTCCAGTTCCTTGCGACACGCAGTCCCTCAGGAGGCCCAAAACAGCAGCAGGCACTTCCAAAGAACTCTGGGAAGCTGGTGGTGAAGTCTGTTGTCCATGAGACTTCAGCAGGAGGCAAGCTCTTTTCCAAGCCCTTGGGGATCCTTCACAAGTTGAGTAAAAGTACACACAAAGTTCCTTTCTCCTCTCTTTGGCAGTAGGCAACCACTGCAGGCCAATCCCCCAGTTTCAGGGATAGTCTCTCCTCAGTTTCTCCTTGGTTCCTCTCCTCAGCAGAGGTTTCTTCTAGTTTCCCAAAAAGATCTAAAGTTCTTGGGTTGCGGTCCCAATATTTATACTAAGTTTTCCTTTGTTCTCTGAAGGCAGAGAGGCCTTTGCCTAGTCCAAACCAGTTCTGGTCAGTCCTGGAGCACTTTGTTTACATGACTCTTTCTTTCCTTTGAGTGCAGGGCAGAGACATCAGACGCACCACAGGAGATGGGGCCAGTATTGTGGAGGGAAGGCACAGCCCTATTCAGGTCCCAGGTGCAACTCCTCCCTCCCATCTAGATGCAGATCTCTCTATTCACCACTGGGCTACCTCAGCCTGTCTCCTGGAATTATCCAGCCCTGTCACTCAAACTCCAGACAAGGAATACACAGCCTAGCAGAGGCAGGTTTCAATGGTTAGACAAGAAAATGCCTACTTTTTAATAGTGGCCTTTTCAAACACAGAATGTTAAAACCAACTAAACTAAAAGATGTATGTTATCATTCTGAGTTCAGGTATACTAAATTCGATTTTCTACCATGTTCCCTGAGCCAGTTAAGATTATAAAATGTAATAATCAAACTGCCCATTCTGGCCTATGGAGAACAGGTAGCCTTGCAATAGTGAAAAACGAAAATGGCTGTAATTCACAATTAGAACATGCCACACACACCAGGGCATGTCCTACCTTATACTTGCAATGCACAATGCCCTTGGGCCTACCCTAGGTGTGTCTGATATGAAGAAAAGGGAAGGTTTAGGGACTTGCAAGTGGGTGCACTTGCCCAGTCAGCATGACAGTACCAGACTGCACGCAGGCTCTGCAATGGCAGGCCTTAGACACACTTTTACAGGCTTCTTCTGTGGGTGGCACAACCAGTGCTGCAAGCCCACCAGCAGTATTTGGATTACCAGCCCTGGGCACTCCTGGTACACTGTACTAGGGTCTGACAGGTTAACCAAACCAACCAATCATGGAATCACAAATTCATACATCAATTTACAATAGTGAGAGCATATGCACTTTAGCACTGGTCAGCAGTGGTAAAGTGCCCAGAGTTATAAAACAGCCAACACCAGTCAGAAAAAATATAAGAGAAAGGCAAAATGTTCAGGGATGACCCTGCAAAAAGGGCCAAGTCCAACATCTTCTTTAACAGTAGGAAATCCCTGGGGAGATATTTTTCATGGCACACTTCAAAGCTGTTTTGGTTGCATAGAGAATGTCCTACAACCATAGGTCAGAGGGATGTTCTGCATGCTATATGTTGAATTAAAAATCGAGAGAAACTAAACTTGGCTCAACTCTCTGAAGAACAACATGACACAAGTTGAACAACCTAATGTATCCCATATATGGTTCTCTGAAGATAAAGGGTTGGAAGAGTAGGACAATACCAATGAGACACTAGGTAAACAATTCCAAAACTCCCATGTTGAGGATATAACTTTTAAAATGTGCGACTCCTGAGACTGCCACTAAGGAAATTCTGGCAAAGCCTAAAGAGTAGATGAAAATATTACCCCAGGACTGTAAGCATTAGGACACTAAATCATAGGAGATGCATGCAACCGAATGTCTTTTTCAATTATTGAGAAAAACTGATTCATTTTAGAGTTTTAACTACATTGTATTAAGCTCTACCCCTTCCACCCATCCACGAACCCTGTATTGCAGATGCACATTTAATTAGACTCAATGCACCTAGCCTGACACTGCCCCAGAATACGAATATTAAAATTACTCCTGTTTATATCGAGCTCGCCCACTCTTAGCCTTTGTGGGATGTGCTGCTGAGGTGCCAAAACAGGTCTGGTGCTTGACAGCATTACAAATGACGCCAATAACCCCTTTGTTGCCCTGCCCTCCCCTTTTTTGGCTATTCGAGGTAAGTTGCGCCTAGGCGCCCTCTAACATTTTGTCCACATAAGGTATCCATGTCAAATTTGCGTCCTTTTAGGCCTACTTCACTTCTGCTAAAGCACACAGGATAGACTCTTCTAGACCACACGCCTGTACAAAATGAGATGCGCCACAAGCTGACTTCGTACACCTTGCATGGACATGTCCCTGTCTGCAGACCTATTGGTCGGATATCCACTGCACACTAGGGAAAATGGTCGGCTTGCACCTTATTCCAACTCCAGAGGTGGCCCTGCTGGGATACACAGTAAATTTCCCTAAGGGGGTCAGGCGGTTTGCATTTCTCCGTCTCCCGCTGGCGAAAAGAGAAGTTGCTATCCATTGGGGCAGGAGAACCGTACCTAAAGTACAAGATTGGCTGAACGGCTTGACGTATTGCAATGTAAATTCTGAGACCTATGCAGGTATTATGCCCTGCTCCTCCCACCCCAAAGATATATGGGGCCCCTTCCGTTCATATTTGGAGGTCTATAACCAGGCCTCTGTCACACAGCCAGGCAACTGCATTGTGCCGGAGGGAGTGGTGTGACTCAACTCGATGCATGTCACCAGCTGCACTTCTACACTGGCTTGAATGACTGCTCCATGGGCTGAATATGTTGGGGTTCCTATGTCACGGGGAAACGCAGTGGTTGGGCACAGGAGATGGCCCCGGGTGGAATGCAGTTACAGCGTTATTGTATTCATTGTCCTAGCCGTTTCAATCGCAGCCTTTATTGCAATGCAAATGTATCTGTAGATTCTGCGACAATGACTCTGCACTCTTTGGTGAACGAGGTTGCTCAAATGTATCTTTTGGAATGATGTAAAAAATGAAAAATAAAGTTTAGAAAAAAATTTAAAAAACTGCAAGAGGAGAAGCCAAAATAATGAACTAGAAAATGTAGCAATTGATCCTTGCTGGGAGATATTACCATTGTAGCCCTTTTTAAATGAAAGGTTCCACTGTTCAATATTTGAAAAAAAATTAAAATTGCGTCCTTTTCTTTCACTCCCTGCGGATTTTAAAGGTACCCAGGGTTTGTGGATTACCCTGGAGGGAGACTGCGAAATTAGGCAAAATACAGCAAAATTTTAGGTTCTTTGGGAAAAATAGGAAAAAGTGCTGCAGAAGACAGTCTTTTTTTTCCCTGCAAATGGTATTAACTAAGGGTTTGTGGTGCTACAAACACCATCTTCCCAGGTTTCAGGAACAAGCAGCCTTTTGTCAGAAAACCAATATTTTCTGCACAGTTTTGGCATTTTACTGGGACATAGCCTATTTTTTCAATTTATTGTGCTTTTAACCTCATTCTGGTTAGTAGTAGAAATGGGTGGGAAACTAATAATGGATCCCAGAAAGCTATACATTTTTTAAAAGAAGACAACATTCTGAATTCAGCAAGGGGTCATTTGTGGAGATCCTTCAAGGTTTTCCTATAGAAAGTAACAATTATTGAAATAGAGTTGGAAAAATAACAGCCATTTGTGCCTACATTTTCACTTGTAACTTCTAACAAAGCTAGATATTTGATGCAATATACTGAAACATTCGCGGATCCCTTCTGGATTCAGGATATATCAGGCTTATAGGTTCGCAAAGAACCTCAAGTACCCAAATGTCGTCTTTTTTCCACACTGTCTTACATTTGAAAGGTAGAAATGCATAGAAAGACAACTGATGATAACACTTGTTCTACTATCCTGGGTTCCCTTGAGTGTCCTGATTAAAAACGGTACCTCAATTGTGTCGGTAGGTTTAGAGCCCACGATACCGAAGAGGTCAAAACTCAATATAGACACATCACATTTTTCCACCGAATATGGACCCTTGTTTTGCAATGTGCCTAGCTTTGGATGTTGGTACCTAGCTCAGCCGGCACCTAGGGAAATCTTGCAAACCTGTACATTTTTGAAAACTAGAAAACACAGGGGAACCCAGGATAGGCTGACTTGTGTGGCTCTCACCAGGTTCTGTTACCCAGAATCCCTTGCAAACCTCAAACTTTGTCAACATTTTCCTCACATTTCTATGATGGAAAGTTCTGGGATCTGCAGGGAGCCACAAACTTCCACCCACCCAGCATTCTCACAAGTCTCCCGATAAAAATGGTAGGCCATGTGTGGGTGGGCCTCGTGCCCACGACGGAAAATGGCCCATAACTTACTCTAGAGACATCAAAATTACTAACGGGAGTCCGTCTAGAGGAGCAGAGGCACTTTAGTGCACACAGACACCTTTGGCAGCATTTTTACGCAGACCCGTAAGTCCGAGGACCACCGGGTAATACCGGGACTACAATGCCCGGCATCACCCGCACCAGGAGGCGCTCACTCTGCTCGACTGCGCCAGGTGGCGGCGCATAAAGGTGGCAGCAGGCTCGTGCGGTGCGTGTGCGGGCGTGCCTGGGCAATGCCCGGGCAAAGCCCAGGCCAAGGGCGGGCCCCTCTGCTCCCGTCCGCGTCTGGACGTGGCTGGGCTGGGCCTAGTCTCTTGGCTTGTCATCTAAGTAACAGTTTCGGCATCTGCCGGGTCCGGCCCAAAGGTAAGGAGATGGTGAAGCGCAAAACTACCATGCCCTCTGGTAAGAAGTGCCCGTCAACCTCCTCCATCACTAGCTTTTTGACTACAGCAATGGGGGCCATCACTAGTGAGATCGAGTCAGTGGAGATGAGACTGGGGGGCTACCAAATGGGCCTTACAACACAGTAACTCAGAGGAAATAGAGAACAAACTTGGGTCAGAGTTCACAGGTGCCGGTGACTGGTTGAGTGCTCTGGATCAAGACACAGGTGTTACGTTATTGACTGATTCAGAGGTACCTAGTGATAACCAACAAGGTGGACCCTTAGACACTCTTTGCCCACCCCCATCGAATAAATCCAAAGCCTGTGGGAAGCCCAAGAAAGGTGCTTTGCCCTTGGTAACGCGAAAGGAAACCCTGATATCCCCCACAAAAAGGACTGGAAGTGCCCCGGATACAGACCCTGGGGGGGGGGGGGGGAGTGGGGGGCTCAAAAGATAATGAACTTTCAGGTGTTTCATTACCGCTTGCACATCTTGCTAGTGTGATTGAAGCGGCCTTGAAACCATTGTTTGAACCTCCTTTTAGGGCTTTTAAATAGTGTTGATGCATCACTCACAAAAACGTAAGTGCTTCTAGATCAATTTCCGGTACAAGTATCGGTCCAAATTCAATACCCAATTCTGATGCGATACATGCATCACATCTTGTCCCTACCACTCATGGCCTGCGCATGAAAGACTGCACTAACAATAACATTGATAACTTAACTCGACCGGCTCAGGCACCTCCAGATAAAGCACTTGCGATGGGCAGTGGTCGGCCTACTTTAATACCTGGGATGAGAGAGAGGGAAGTGCCCAATACTCTAGACAGTCAATGACCTAATTGTAAGGCTGGAGAGTGGAAAAACTATGCAAGAACATTACATCTGCCACCCAAAGCCACCCCATATGTAATTGTTCTTAAGAACGCCCCCCCCCCCATTGTCAATTGATAAGGAGGAGGATTGGTATCAGCTAAAGAACAAAACTGTACATTGGATGGCCAAAGCTGCAAACTGGATTAAAAGCGATTTATTTTATAATGTAAATCATGTTGAATGGGTCACTTGGATAAGCTCAGCCAAAATCAGAGTTTGGTGATTGTATTGTTGTGAATTTTAAGAATAGGTTCATAGTCCACCGCCTTATCGATAGGCTCTCTTGGTGTAACACTGCTAGCGGCCCCATTGAGGCAATACCATTAGGGTACTTCTACAAGCCACAATCCCGCACAGGTCATGGCTTCGTACCGCGTCCAGCGGCACCATCATGTGATTTTTCAATACCAACTTCGAATCGTTTTTCACCTTTAGATCATGTAGATTGACTTCATTTGGTTTCCCCTCCTTATTTTGGATGATTTAAACAAGATTTAAAATGAAGCCAATTTAGGAGCCCCCTGAGTGGCATTGATAAGCAAGCATCATTTATAGCGCCTAAGACAGCTAGTTTTGATTCACCTGACCTTGTGGAGACGGTACCATCTCTGTCTGGTGCTCCTCTACAAGGGGAGGTGGCTCAACTCTTTTCAGTCGCTGAGACAATTATGAGTCCTCTAGGTGGTTCCGAGCTAGCCACCCTTTGCACGGAGGGAGTGACTGCTAGTCCAAATGTTTTTTTCATATATGGCAGTCTTTTTTGGAACATCGCTGGTTTGGCCAATAAGGTAAAATGTGCACAATGGATTGCCTTTATTGAAAAATATAATATCACATGTCTGCAAGAAACCTGGATGAGAGAGCCTGTCCATGTAAATGGCTACGTTTCTATCCACACCCCAGCTAATGTTGCTTTAGGCGGTCATGCTAAGGGAGGACTATGGACACTGATTTCAACTACATTGTCTGGCAAAATTGGCAAAGTTCAGCTCCACTCACCGCATTTTCAGATTATGAATATTCTTATTAGGAAAAAGGTGACATTTGATTCTTGTCAAATTTTTATCAGAATAATTTTAACAGTAAAAATATTGAGATTGCTCTGGAATTAGAAACCCTACTGTGTAGACATATTCAGGAGATAAACATGGAATGTGTAGTGTTATGGGGAGGTGACTTTAATGGCAAACTTTGCCCCTTTTCAAAATCGTCTGCCTGCCATTTGATAGATGGAGATGGTGGCTGCCGTTTTTCCCATAATCCCGGTGGTAATCTTTTTAATTCATTGCTGTCAAGATTCTCACTCTTTCTCACATTGGACCTTAATAAACTGGATGATTCTGAACCAGTTAAATTTGTTGGTAGAGGGTCGGGGACTTTAATAGATTTGATTGCTTTGTCGGATTATTTTAAACCGTATTCTGTGAGCTTTACTATTCATAAAATGTGCCTTAGTGATCACTTCCCACTATCTCTGGAATTAAAGACACAAATTGAAGGTCAAGTTGCACATGGCAAATCAAGTCCTATGATTTATTTTAAAAACAAGGGGCTACTACGAAAGTGGTCTACTATAAAACCCGATCTTGTCCTGCAACAGTTTATATCATCTAATCTGAGGCAAGTGTTAGACTGTTTGAATGACACCTTAAATCCTCCGTCCATGTTAACGTCATTTGGGGCAATAATGGAGACCATTAATGCTGCTTTAACGTATAAACCTAAGAAGTTATGTCAGAAGGAAAAAAAAAGTGGTTTAATAGTGATTGTACATACTTTCACAACAAGTTAGTTAAGTTTCTGAAAGCAAAACCCCGAAATATTCCAGAGGTAAGACATTCACGCATTGCATATAAACAGGCGCTAGAGAGTCGCAAAACAGAAATAAGGCAAGATGCCTGGGAGCTACTTCATACAGCGTGCCAGAGTAGAGACTCAAGGATGTTCTGGCAAACTGTCAATCAGGATCATTTCAATAGCCCAACCAATAGTAAAATTGATGCTACACTCATGCCTGAAACCTGGGTAGAACACTTTACTGGACTATATAAAAATGATATCGACCTGCATCCCTGCGCAGTTTTCAAATACGGGGCATTGAAATTAGCATGTTCGACACTGGATGAGGTAGAAGGGGCCCTAAATCAGACCGTGAGGAACATGGCCTCTGGTCAGGATGGTATCCCTGCGGACCTTTTTTTAGATAACCTCCCACTGTGGCTCCCATTGCTAACCAACATTTTAAGTTGCTATGCGACCCAGGGTCCCCCTGACTCATGGAGAACTGTGATAATAGTTTCCATTTTTAAATAGAGGGATAGGTCGAACCCGATTTGTTATTGACCTAGCTCCTTAATCAATTGTACCTGCAAATTAATGGGAAGGGTAATACTAGAGCGATTGGCAGCCTGGGCAATCGCCAGCGGGAATTTCTCAGATATTCAATACGGGTTTAGTAGGGGCCTGGGCACAATAGAACGATGCCTCAATCTGCTCTGGTCCTAGGCAAATACACCTTAGCTAAGCCAGGTTCACCCTATTTAGGGTTCATGGACCTGACGTCAGCCTTTGACTGGGTGCAGAGAGGCAGACTCTGGGAGAAGATGCTGGGAATGGGCATTGAACCAGCTATTGTCCATTTCTTAGCAGCTATGCACCAAGACGTGACGGGTAGAGTTCGCTATGGTGCAGGTGGCAAACTCACAACCCCAGTGAAAATGAAGTGTGGGGTGCGCCAGGGCTGCGTTCTGGCACCTTTTGTGTTCTACCTATATATAAATGACCTAGAAAAACATATTAAACATGGAACTTAGCTGTCCCATGATAGGTAGCAGGTTTTTATCTGCCTTGCTATACGCAGATGATTGTGTTTTAATGTCAAGACATGTGTTGGGCTGCGGCGGCTGTTAACCAGGTTCAACGATTTTATGACTGACCTCGGTTTGAAAACCAACGTTGGAAAATCTTACACAATGGTAGTGAGAAAATGCCCCCCGATTTTAAAAACTTGTTTCATTAATAATGAAAAAATGACTTGTGTGTCTACTTTTTTTTTTTTTACCTGGGTATTTTATTTGACCAAAAAGTAACTGGAATCATTTAATAGAATCTAGGATCTGTGGTTTTAATAAAAAATGTTTTAGATTCACCAAAAAGTTGGGCTCTAAACCCATCAACGTGATTATTAACATTTATAAAGCCCGCACATGTGCTGTTTCTTTGTACGGTCCTGGAGTTTGGGGATCTTGCAAGGTAGAGGTTCTTCAAAGAGCAGAGAATATGTTTTTGAGGCGTTTGCTGACAGTTCCCAAAAGTGCCACTGCCACCATCTGTTACAGTGAACTGGGTTTGATCCCTCTGATCTTTCTAATACAATTAGCACCAATTCTCCTGTGGCATTCAATTTGGGCTAAGGAAGAAACCAACTTAAATCGTGCCATTATTTTGGATTCTTTAAAACTAGAGTGCTCTACTAAAATACCTTGGCTCAATTACATACAAAATAAATTGGAGACTGTGGGCCTGGTAGATTCTTCATGTAAGCCAGAAATCATTGTCAAGGTTTCAAAAGGAAAGTTGAGAGACTTTTATAACACTTTTATGTCACCAGAAGATCCAAATATATAGATAAGAAAAGGGTAGTTGACCAATCGATGCTAGTCCGCATGCCAGGCATTGAACCTTAATTTCTTTCTATTTTAGCCATGCTAAATTGTTTTATTTAATAAGATTTAGGTTCGGTATTTTGCACTTTGTTTTCTATCCACGTAAAGTTTACTGATGATAAATTGGACTCGTGTCCTTGTGACTCTGAGTCGGTTCAGAGTACTTTACACTTCATTTTCTTTTGTAAACTTTACATTGAACCCAGGCGTGCCTTTTTAATGGCACTTTGAACATTTTTAAACATAAGAAAATGTGGGCCTGCATTATATCATCTCCAGCTTTTAAATGATTAATTTACCCATCTAATGATTTACAGATTTATTTCTACCCTGTGCAGCTGCGGGGTATTGTCGGAAAATTATTTCTCTTTTTAAATCATTTGTATCCCGTGCTAAGCTTTTAAAGAGGCTCCTTTGTAGACACACTTATT
This sequence comes from Triturus cristatus, assembly GCF_964204655.1. NCBI lineage: Eukaryota > Metazoa > Chordata > Amphibia > Caudata > Salamandridae > Triturus > Triturus cristatus. Next base: position 1,268,333,332 of record NC_140585.1, on the reverse strand, counting down.
CAAGATATTGATACCCTGGAAAGATAATTTGCTATCGTCATGGAATTATTATAAGATGTGTATTTTATTTATACTCCTTTTTTTTTTTTTTTTTTTTTTTTTTCTTTTGTACTAATTGTTTTTAAGATGTATTCTTTTATGTTTGAGATTCAACGGAATAAAGAGCTTTGACTGACTGACTACTGATCATAAAAGACCTGCTCTTGCAAAGGAGTCACCTGTGTTTTTGGTCCCGGGCTTGGCGCTCATGTAGGGAAACCTACCAAACCCAGACATATTTAAAAACTAGACCCCTGGGGGAGTCCAAGGATGTGTGGCTTGCATGGATCACATTTTCCTTACATTTCTGTCTGAGATCACCGTGCTGGCACACATTTCCTACCACTCAGCATTCCCCTTGGTCTCCCGATAAAAATTATACCTCACTTGTGTGGCTCAATGCAGAATCAACCTAAAAACTTTTATAAACAAAAATATAGTGCTTCGAACTCGCTGTGCTATCCACTCAATCTCTACGTTTCTGACTTGTTCCAGTTGAAGGGCAATGGATCACCCTCGCAAGTGAGGTATCATTTAAGTCGGGAGACCAAGGGGAATGCTGTGTGGTAGGAAATTTGTGCCAGCACAGCAAATCCCCCAGAGAAATGTGAGAAAGTTGTTTTTTTTTTAAACACAATTTGAGGTTTTACAGAGGAATATTTGTAAGAAAAAGTTGGGGGATCTACGCAGCCTTGGACAACCTCGGGTGTTTAGTTTTCAGAAATGTTGGGGTTTGGTCTCCACAATACATATTTGGCCCTTTCCTGTGGCGGGCACTTGGCCCACCCACACAGTCGAGGTACCATTTTTATCTGGAGACCTGGGGGAACCCTTGGTGGGAGGACATTGGTGGTTTCTTTCTGAGTCTGGAAGAATATGCCACAGTAATGCAAGGAAAATGTGTTACTGTAGTCACATTTTGAGGTTTTACAGAGCATTATGGATCAGAAAACTTGTTGGGATCCCCGAGAGGGACACCACCCAGTACTCCCCTGGGTTTCTAGTTTACGAAAATATTGAGAATTGGTAGATCACTCGAGACCATGTACACCTTGGCAGAGAAAGACAGAAAAGACCAATATTACATCACAGCCAACAATTCCTCAAGTACACACAGATACTGGTTGGATTAGGCACGAGGGTGAGTAAAGGATCAGAGCTCCAAATTTTATTAACAAGATATTTCACAAAAAGTAAATGCAGTGTTAATAATTGGGGTTAAAAACCTGAACCAATGACTTCCAGCTCGTGAATTGTAAAGCCACCACAAAGCACCAACCTCCTTTTACAGGTTATTCACACACCTTTCATTCGTGTCACATACAAGACCATTCACACTGCCAGTCGCGGGCCCAGCACATTACAACACTCGCAACGCCATTCAAGGACCCATCACTTTCATACACCCAAATGCCTGACACGTCAGCTCTACTGGCTGATGTAGAGTATGGACTGGCAGTTCGGTACCAGTGTGTGTAGTGACTAGCAGCCAGTCACTACTCACACACCTCCAGCCAAACACCAGTCCACTGACACCTCGAGCCAAACACCAGTCCACTGACACCTCGAGCCAAACACCAGTCCACGCACCCTGCCAGCCAAGCGTCCGTCCACGCACCCTGCCAGCCAAGCGTCCGTCCACGCACCCTGCCAGCCAAGCGTCCGTCCACGCACCCTGCCAGCCAAGCGTCCGTCCACGCACCCTGCCAGCCAAGCGTCCGTCCACGCACCCTGCCAGCCAAGCGTCCGTCCACGCACACTGCCAGCCAAGCGTCCGTCCACACACACTGCCAGCCAAGCGCTAATCCACGCACAGCGCCAGTTCACGCACACCGCAATCACATATGCAAAAAAGAGTGCAAACTAACCGCTCTAACTAAATACCTCACACGAATCCAACCATGAAATCTGAACCAAAAATATAAAATGATACAGACCAGTCAGTTTACTTTTAGGCTCACAGTTGCAAGCAAAAGCTGTGTTGCGTGTGGTATAATTTAAAACATGTGGGCACACACAGCCCATGATTAGAAGGACAATAGGGCCAGTACATACGACTTTCCTTCCTCACACATCTTCAGGCACAGACTCTACATTTGTTAACGGGAAAGTCTTTATCTGTGGGAGGAAGGTGGTCAGGAAAGTAGTAATCTTTCAATCTAGCCACATCCTCCACCACTGCTTCTCTAGAAAATCCTGCCTGTTGCGCTAAAACAAGGCTGCCTATCGGTGACTCCTGAAACTGAACAAGGAGAGCTATCCTTAAATACAACAAAGGCATTGTTGCTTGCTAAATGTAATAAGCGGATAGCCAACTTCTTATACCAAACTTGCACCTTACGAACATCAGTGTAAGGTTCCAACCTCTGATCTACACCTCCCATGTGCTTATTGTAGTCTAAAATGCACACCGGTTTGCACACTTCAGCAACCTGACCCCTAACAGTCACAGGTGAAGTACTTTAATCACGGTTGGTAGTTAGCATATAGACATCTCTCCTGTCTGAAAATGTTAGTGCTAGAAGTTCATCACTAAAAAAGGCACTGCACTGTCCCTTCTCAATATATATATTTTTTTTACAAACCATCTCTTTTGGGTAACCTTTTACGGGTAGAGGGGATTGTGCCACAAACAATAGTGTCCCCTTTGAACAATTCCCTGAACAATGGCACACCAGTGTAAAAGGCATCTACATCTAAATGATGACCTTCGTTAAAAAGTCCTCTACAAAGTTCACACACAATTTTCTCTGTAACTCAGTGGACAGACAACCAGGGGGTGGGGGGGGGTGTCAATACTGGAATCCCTACCAGTGTAGACCCTGAAGTTATAGACCTAACCAGTACTAATCTCAGACAGCATATACATCTTAATTCCATAACATGCCCTCTTGCTAGGAAGGTACTGCCTAAAAACCAATCGGCACTTGAACAGGGCCAAAGACCCTGGTAGGTCGCTCCCCCTTCCGCATAGCACTGCCTGTGTCTCCCCCAGCTGCCGCTGTTGAGGAAGTTCGAGGCCCTCCACCACCCGCAGGCTACCACCTGCGCCTCATCCCTGGTGGCCAGTGGTAGGCCGTAGGTAGGTTTGCTCTCGCTGTATTGCCTGTACTGCTTGCCGTCATTGTTGTGCCCGTAACTGCTGTTCTCTGTCCTAGAAGTGTCCAAAATAATTATTCCAAGGGCCACACTTACCATTGACCCGCAATGTTAGGTAAGAAGGAGCAGTTGGCAACGTGGAAGGTTCAAACGTTTATTTGCAATCACAGAACTCTATATAGAGGAGCCTCGTCGATCCTCACCCATCAGGTGCGCCGAGGAAGACTGCTGGCTCCTTGACAGTAACACACTTTTATACATTATCAGTGCAGCATACAAAACCATGTATGTGGAAAAGTACCAGTTAGTCCTGGCGCCCCTAATGAGCTCATGCCCATTTCTAGTTTCGGTTACACATACAAAGGGTTACTATCTTTACAGAGAAGGTCGAAAGGGTAACTCCCTTTTCGTCCCAGGCCTAGAGGAATTTGCCTGATACTCCCTTTTAGCAGATGTGACCTTGCTTCTCAGCAACTCAGCCTGTCTCCTAATTAAATGCAAGGAAAGGGGAAAGCAGAGGGTGTGTGGAAAAGACCACGTGACTCAAGTGAGAGAGAGAGCCGTAATCCAAGATGGAGACAGTTCGGTTTCTCGGCCCTTTTTGTAGTACTAAACATAATCGGGGATCTCGAGCCGTTTAACTCACCATAACGCGGTAAACTATCATTAGGTATACTGCGCTAATCATATCGTAATATCTTGAATACCTCAGAACGGCCCTTTTAGCGCAGCATAGCTAATAACGGGGTTAGTCTTCGAAAATACCCTCCTCAATCTGCATTAAGTCATGCGTCTCCTTCTGAGCCCGCTGGGTATCTACTCTAGTTTGGACGGGCTCAGGCCTAGGGATGGATCGGCGAACCTGAGCGGCACAGTATGCACAGCAAGCAGGCCCGCACTGTAGACAAAGACAGTAGGTGAAAATGAGCCCCACTATTCCTAAAAGAATCATAAATAACTTCCATCCCCAGGTTGTCACCAAATCCCAAAACCACCCAGACAAGGACCAAGTACCAGTCTCGGTGTGAATTTCTGAAGTTAGCCGATGTAGTTTCTGAATGGCTAAATGGACAGAAGGGGCGGAGTCAGGTATATATACACAACAGGAGCTGCCGATGACTCTACAAGCTCCTCCGCGATCAGCTAGGATAACATCTAAAACAAGACGATTTTGGAGGGTCACAAGCCGGGTCGCCTGGAGCTCCACTGTAATATTAGTTAATATTCCTGCAGTAGTATTGACCACCCCTTCCACTACTCTAGATAGCCTCCTAACTTCTTTACTGTTGAGGATGGGTCCCCATATGGGCAACGCCCCTTTTATGATATCAACGAAGTGTTGGGCTGGAGTGTCAGTCTGGTCAGTGGCATCATTACTGGCGACATCAGCTTTTAGGCTCCGTCGATTTAAGGAATGAGATTTGTGATAATCGGAAGGAGCTATGTAGACCGGTGGGTAAAGAAAAGATAAGTAACATCGGCCCGCCCACCCCCTGGGTAGCCAAGTGTATGCATTTTCACCGCACACGAAATAAACATTGGGAGGGGTGAGTGTTGGGGGACTACTGAAAGTCTGTAGTTTATAAGTGTAATTACATCTACTATAACCTACGGATAGATGTCCGGTACCCTGCACACAGAAGGAGGAGGATGTATTCAATACCGGGACCGGAATTATTTTTTCATCTGAGACATTTCGCTCCTGGAAATACTTGAAATACTCAGTAAAATTAAAGGTCATGAAATCCAACACTTCATCCCTCAACCAGGTATCGTTCTCATGATCAGTGTATACGTTCATACAGGCGGTAGGATCAAGGGTACCACCCGTCCCCTCAGCATTAGGAGTAAAACCTTGGTGTGTCTCTATATAGGCTAAAATCAAGGCGTAATCCTTCTCTGAGAATCGTCGTTCATCTATAGCGTAGTGTTCATATAGCATGGATAACATTTTAAACCAGGCTTCGCAACTACCTAAATAAGACTAGGGCATCGATATGAACAAATCTTGCTTATGCATCACTGACGGGAGAAGACCACAGACCCAACAATCAGTAACATTTGTGGAACTATGAGTCTGGTGTAGCATCTCAATGAAGGCATTATGTACATATGTCTGTCGGTGTCTCTCCTTATGGGGGGCAAAAGTCTGGAAATGATGTTCCTTAGGAGCAGGGGTAGACACTATCAAGGTGTGCACAGGATGGCGAAACTCCAGATCTATAAACAGACCTAAGCATAGCACAAAGGATACAATCAATATAAAAATGGAAACAATTTTAACACGCAAACTCCATGAGGAGAACATTGGCAAATGCGGGGGAATGGTACGGGGTACTATGGGCCGCCCTTCTTCAGGGACAAAACGAGCAAAAGGGTACATTTTCTCACTAAAAGTCCAATATAATCTCGGGAAGAGGGCTACGAGCAGTCCAACCTGCCGGAGGGTGCTTCTTTCCTGTGTCCGTATAGAGCCTCACAGGCAGACTCCTATTGTTCAGAAAAAGAAAAACAGAAAAACTTCTCGCGTTGGGGTCGCACTTGACACAACCCTTGTTGAAAAGAAACTCCACCTGGGCCCCCACCAATCCAATCAATGTCTCTACCTTCGTTCTGAACAGAGCTTTACTGAAAGTTCCACGCTCTCAACGAGTTCAGTCCAGTGTTCTATCAATCCTTAGGTCTTTGCCGAGGCTTCCAACTTCACTTGCCAAGGCTAGACCTAGGATTCCCTATTTCCGGGGCCGCAGGTGATATCAATCCCGACCAGGGGTGTCAGGATTCACAAACAAAGCAGGCACACTGGGATCAGACGGGGAGCTGGGCTCCTGACCAGGCGCCTCACTCGGAGCAATTGAGTGGTCGCAAAAAGGGTCTTGCAGGCTCATAGCACTCTCCCCTCGCCCGTCAACTTCTCTGCGGGTGTCCAGGGAAGGTCGTTTCCTAGTGCTGGGCTCGCCCTGATTTGGCAGGCCTTCCTCCTGGTCAAGCTGCTCCCTTGGCAATGGGAGAGGAACTCGCTTAAGATGGGAGATATGGATCCAGCGCTGCTTACCCTCAACTTTCACCGCTGTTCGCGTTGCCAGGAGCACCTGGTACGGTCGGGACCAGCGCGGATCCAGGCTCGATTTTCGTTGATAGTTCCGAACCAAGACCCACTGTCCAGGTTCCACGCTGTGTCCGGGTCCCTCCGGCAGGGGCTGCAGTACGGCAGATATCTGTTGATGAATGGAATGGAGATCTTTAGTCAAAGCATACAAATAATCAGTCAGCATAAGATGGTCTATGTCCCTGAAGGATTTGGGCCGAGGTACTCCCCACACGTTGGCAGGTCTGCCAAAGATTACCTCATAATGGGAGACACCGCTCCGGGAATGGGGAGTGGTTCTTACGGACAACAGGGCCAGGGGCAGGAGATCAGGCCATTTTAATCCTGTCGTGTCCTGAAGTTTAGCCAGTTTCAATTTCAGAATCCCATTATATTTCTCAACTAGGCCTGCTGATTGAGGATGTCGGGCTGCGTGGAACTTCTGCTGAATGGACAGACCCTTGCATACATGCCTAACTAAGTCAGCATTGAAATGCGTCCCGTTGTCACTCCAAATCACCCGTGGCAACCCATATCGAGGGAAAAACTCCTTTACCAGAGCTTTCGCGGTTGCCAGGGCAGTATTCTCCTTTGTGGGATACGCCTCCACCCATTTACTAAAAGTACAGATTACCACCAGCACGTATTTCAAATTGTTAACTCGTTCTAGCTGTATGTAATCCATTTGGAGTACTTCAAAAGGCAGGGTGGGCGGCGCAAAACTACCCGCCAAGACGGGAATGCTAGCCCCAGGATTATGCTGGAGACAGATCATGCAATGCTGAACCAGGTTCCTAGCTGTCTTATGAATATTAACATTGTACCAGACAGGATCCAATGTGGCACAGATGCCCTGGACCCCTACATGTGAAGGTCCGTGTGCCATAGCTACTACTGAATTTACAAATGCGTTTGGCAGTAACCATCTACACCTCTCTGACAAATCAGTCCAACATCCATTCTCATCAAGCCTCCCCACCTGTTCTTGCCAATATGTCAATTCTTCCGGGGTCACCTCCTTCTGTAGCTCTTTCACACTGTCTATGGTGGTGTTAAAAACCCCTGCCTCTATCATTTTTGTCACTACAAACATGGAAGTGGTGTCAGACTGGGCTGTATCCTTGGCGATCCTATCCGCAAAGGAATTTCCCCTCCCCACATCATCCACTACAATCTTGTGTGCGCTACATTTCACTATGGCCAGGTTTTTAGGCAACGTTAATGCAGCCAGCAATCGGTCAACTAATGGCCCATTCTTTATCTTTTCGCCATGAGATGTCAAGAATCCTCTTTCCGCCCATAACCTCCCGAAGCTATGTGCTACGCCGAATGCATATTGGCTATCGGTGTAGACATTTAGCTTCAAGCCTTTTCCCAACTCGCAGGCCCTGAATAATGCAACCAATTCGGCCGCCTGGGCCGACCGGTACGGTATCTTGGCTGCCTCGACTACCGTTTGCAGGGTAGTGATCGCATAAGCCGCAGCTGTTGTACCATCCGGTAATCTAAAGCAGGACCCATCAACATACAATTCTCCTTGGGCATCAGAAAGTGGGGTGTCAATTAAATCTATCCGGCCCTTTGTCTCTTCTTCAGTTCGAAAAATACAATCATGTATGTCTTGTCCACCATCCCCTGAAGGGAGGGGCAACAGTGTGGCAGGGTTCAAGTTAGGTGAGGTGCAAACAGGGTCAATTCGTACCCTGTAAGACGCGCACTCGTTAAGTGCTGCGTCTGTGTCCTGTTTATTAATACGTCCACAGCATGAGGCACCATCACTGTCAGATCCGTATTCAGGACTAGCCCTTCCGATTGTCTGATTGCTATGGCCACTGCCGCTGCAGCCCTCAGACAACTGGGAAGTGCTCTGGCGACATTATCCAAAACCGCCGAGAAATATGCACAAGGCCTTTGCTTACCACCAAAGTCCTGTGTCAACACTGAAAGAGAGCAACCGTCCACCTCATGCACAGAGAGCACAAAAGGCTTCCGGTAGTCAGGGGTGCCAAGCACAGGAGCAGAGCAAAGAGCAGTTTTCAGAGCAGAAAAAGCAGTCTGGCATTCATCAGTCCAAGGTAAGGGTTCATGCACATCCTTCGTAGTTAGATACAAGAAAGGTTTAGTCAAGAGAGAATAGTTAGCAATCCATTGGCGACAGTAGGAGGTTATACCAAGCAAAGCGCGGACATCACGTTGCGTGCGAGGAACAGGCATGTTAGTTATGGTTGCGATGCGCTCAGAAGTCAACCGTCTTCCCTCCTTCGACAGGAGATGACCGAGATAGGTCACCTCCGGTCGACAATATTGAAATTTAGAGAGCGACACCTTGTTACCATGAGTGGCCAAGTGCTGTAGCAGGGTAACCGTAGCATCGCGGCAACCCTGTTCTGTATCAGAGGCCACAAGGAGGTCGTCAACATACTGCAATAGGACATTACCTGGCGGCAATTGTAAAGAATCCAATACTCTTTTTAGGGCTTGGCTGTAGATACTAGGGCTTTCGGTATACCCCTGGGGGGCGCGACAGAATCTAAAACTGCGGCTCCCCAATGAGAAACCGAACAAATGTCTGCTATCTGGATGTATGGGAATGCTAAAGAAGGCATTCTTCAAATCAATCACCGAGAAAAATGTGGCAGTGGGAGGAATCATAGTAAAAATGGAATTAATGTCAGGTACCACCGGATATTGGGGTACCACAATCTTGTTAATTTCTCGTAAATCAATCACAAATCGGTAAGTATCAGCATAATCAGGAGATTGGGGTACGGGGGCTCGTTTAAGAATCGGAAGAATGGGACTGTTACAAACATTAGAGGCCGTTTCCTCCACCACCCCTGTTCTAATCAAGTCAGAAATAATGGCCAGTAAAGCACGTTCCCCTGCGGGGGCTATTTTATACTGTGGGATCCTTGGCAATTTGGCATTCTGTTTCAGGGTGATGGACACCGGGGGAATTTGTAGGAATCCTACGTCAGTGTCCCCCAGGGCCCAAAGATCCTTCGGGAGTTGTGCAAGCTCAGGAGGTAGTGAGTCCGTTTTCGAAAAACATTGAACGGAGGGGATAGAGGTATTCCGAATGGTCAGATAAACTCCATCGGGGGAGCAATAGATGTGGGCATGCAATCTTTTCAATATATCCATACCCAGGAGATTTTCCCCACACTGGGAGGTGAGGAGGAAAGGTGATTCTATCGTAACCGGTCCCACAGTAAGGGAAAGCGGTTTCGAAATGGGGCTCACCACCGGAGTTCCAGAGAACCCTACGGACACATTAGTCTGGCCAGACAGAGCGGCCCCCGGGACCAGGGCACGTGAAACAGAACTGTTCATAGCCCCTGTGTCAACCAAAAATTTACCTGATGCATCCAACAATCGTGCATGGACATAAGGTCCAGCTTGATCTATCGGGATTGACACATGCCCCTTACTCTGCCCTTGGCTGTCCTATGGTGGAGTATACCCGGCGTCTTCGTCCGTTACACGTCCATGATTGTAGTACTGTTTACCCTGGTTTTGGTCGAAATAATTCTGACTGTTCTCACCTCGGGCTGCCTGTTCTTGTCTCGTGTATCCACCACGGTGCCCACTCATCCTTCCCCGTCCGCGACCCCTTGAAGCCGTATTTTGTTCATATAGTAACGGACACTGCGCTCTCCAATGCCCCTCCTCTTTACAGAAAGCACATTGATTTATGCCCAAATCTGTTCGCCCAGCCGTTTGCGTCGGTCCCGCCCCTCTCGGAGCGAAATTCTGCAACCCTCGTCCTCTTCCTCTACCCACTTGCTGTAGTAACACTCGCGTTTTCAATTCTTTCGACTTTCTTTCTGTCTTATCCTTGCTCTCATTTTCCCGATGCTCATAATACTGAGCCATGCTCAGTATCGTGGAGGGCGTGGTGGTCGTCCAGGTACTCTCGGCTGCCTGTAACCGAGCCGATACCTCGGGTAGCAAATTTGTTACGAATCTATTAACAAATAAACGTACACCCCCTTCCATTGCCAAGTCCTGTCCGCTGAAGTCAATGAACACTCCCTCAAACCTCGTGAAAAAGTCAGAGACACTCTCGTCCTTCTTTTGCTTACAGGCCGTCAGCTTGTCCCAATCTACTTTCCTGGGTGGGATCAACGAATGCATATAAGTTATTATTCTCTCAGGCAAGGCCAGTATCTCAGGTCGGGGCTTGTTCCCTGGTTTACGATCTCTGTCCCAGTTTCTCAATTGATCCCATGTCCCACCAAATTCCGTAACATGGTCCTGGTCATGTACCTGGCGCCAAATGTCCACCGGTACTAATAAAGCAAAGAATAATTCAATGTCTGCCAACGTCATTACCGCTGACGAGGCGGCCTCGGTCAGTTCCTTGTAATATGCGGTGGGGTTCTTTCTAGGATCTGGCAACTGGCTTTTTAGGGATAGTACCTCACTCCGCTTCCAGGGGGTATAGACCCATTGTTCCTGGAACCGGGCGTCTACCCCGGGAAGGGTAATGACGCCGTGGGCATCTACTACTGCGGCAACTTCTGGATGAAAGATAGGGTGCACTTCCCGCATAGGGAACTGGGAGAATCCGGCGGGAGTGGCAGACTGCAAACGAGTTCTATAAGAGACCAAAGTCTGCACCTTCCCATATACCTCTTCCGGTGTCATCTGAGATTTGTGGACCTGATCAAGAATATCGTATAATCTAGCCGGAGCCTTCCCTTCCTGATGTACCTGTTCCCACACAGAAATAAGACGGTTGGCCATATGCTCCAGAGCATGCTGTTGCATCACCGGTTCATAGTCTCTCATAGTACTCCAAATATCGGCAAGCGTATAAATGGGATGTCGCATCCACTGGGATGCTTGTGTAGCTATAGTTTCCCTTTCTTCCGTTCCCAAGGCCGAACGAGTGAACAACTTCCTACCCTCAGTGAGACTGGCCGGACGTAGCGGAGTAGTTGCAGCTGTTACCGGCGTGGTGCTGGCGGAGGAGGAGGGCAGAACAGAAGGGGAAGGCATTGACCCCAGCGACAGCTGAGGGGTCCCGGCTGCAGCTGCCGTCAATAAATTAGGCAGTATGGCCATAACTTCAGACACAGATGTCGGCAACCGAGAGAGGTTCTTCTTTTAAAATTGAAAACTTGTTGTGATTTTAACTCTCAACTGTGCACATCTCCCTGCCAGCGCGCAGTGGACCCACGCCGAGGAAAAACGAGCACCACGCCGACATTACCGGCGAGTTTGCTGGCCACGCCCCCTTCTCAGGCCACGCCCCTAGCGTCATACCCCAATCATATAAAAATGTGTCACTCTAGGAAGCGCAGCGGACGAGCGCAGCGGGCACGCCGTTTGCGCGCCGAAGGCGCGCCTAAGGCAAGCCCGTCTGCGCCCGTCCGCGACGGGCCGGGACCAGGGGCCATAACCCCTACTTCTCTCGTTACGCAAACTCGGTATTATGCCTCCGAGGAACTCAGAACCATCAGCTCTCAGGGAATCCTGCCCTGCGCTCATAAATATGGCCCGCTAGACCTACCGTCCCAATGCAAGGTTTGCAAAACTCACCTCAAACCTAAACCCTCTACACCAAACCAACAACTTTTTCGATTATTCCTGCTGAACTGCAGGTCTCTTCCTAGACACTGCACAGAGATTTCCCTATTAATCGAAGAGGAAAAACCAGACGCTCTCTTTCTAACGGAGACTTGGCTAACCCCTCACTCTGATCCCGAGTTGGTCCAAATCCTGGGGCAGGAATATCAAATTGTAAGACTGGACCGGGAACTTGACAGAGGGGGCGGACTAGCCATCATTTTTAAAGATTGTTTTACCTGTCGCTGCACTCCCAACCCCTTTCCGGAATGTGAAAGTATGTCCTTTACTTTGGATTTCTCTCCCAATTTGAGCTTTTCCGGGACTCTTATATACCGCCCACCAGGCACTCCCAAACAGTTTTATGAAACTTTGCCACCACTAGTCGCCGATCTGGCCCTATCGCCCTCCAACTACACGTTATTGGGTGATCTCAATATACACTTTGACGACCCCAATAATTCCATCGCCAACAAACTAAGTAGGGACCTCTCTGCTTTGCAGCTGCTCCAGCTGGTCTCATCTCCTACGCATACGAAAGGCCACTTGCTGGATCCAGTTTTCAGCAACTGCACACATTTGAAGGCTCGTCCCCCCATAGCACTTCCCTGGACAGACCATGCCTTAGTCCCGTTGCTCTGGACAACAGAGAAACTTATACCCCCTACACCCACTGTCCAAGAAACTCTAATTTGGTCTAAAATACCGCTGGCCCAGTGGACCCAAGAATTACAAAAATCCATTCCTTCAATCGGTCAGACTCCCTCACAGGCCAATGAAACATTCAATGAATGGATTCTGAGTTCCCTAAACGCCACGCTCCCCCTGAAGAAAACAGTTTTTAAAAGATCCAGAACTTCAGCTCCCTGGTACTCCACCGAACTAAGGGAGAAAAAGCGTTTTTGCAAGAGACTGGAACGTAAATGGCGACTAGGTTACGCGGAAATAGATAAAACTATCTACAGAGACGCCATCAGGTCATACAAAAAAGACATAAAAAGTGCGCAATCCTCATACTACTCCAACCAGATTGCAGAGGCTAGCTCCAGCTCAAAAGAGATATACAAAATAGTAAAAAGCCTCATCACCCTCCCCACACCCCCGTCTATAACGGAGAACCCAGAGCTCCGCTGTGAAGACCTGGCTAATTTCTTCTCTCAGAAAATTAACCTTATACACTCATCCTTCCCTTCTACAGACCAGACTGCTCTGATTAAAGCAGCCCCTTGTCCCCCTCAAATCCACTCACCCAATCACCCTCCGGTGTTGGTGGAATCCCCCCAGTTGCAGGCAGATTACCCACCCAATCACCCCCCGGTGCTGGCGGAATTCCCCCAGTTGCAGGCAGATCACCTCACTTTCCTCATGCGCCAGGTGAAGTCGGGTTCCCCTAGAGACCCAGCACCCCCATATGTTCTAGTCTCGGCGTTTCAAACCATCCTCCCCACACTGCTTGAAGTACTCAACACCTCGATTACCACCAGCATAGTACCAGCAGCATGGAAGCAGGCTATGGTGAGGGCCCTGATTAAAAAACCAAATCTTGACACCAAGAACCTCAACAATTACCGCCCGATCTCCTTGCTGCCTTGGGCAGCCAAGATCCTGGAGAAACATATAAATAGCATAATAACAACTTTTCTCGAACAACACCAACTTCTCGACCCATCCCAGACTGGCTTCCGCCCTAAGCATGGGACCGAGACGGCACTGCTGGCAGTCACAGAGGAGTCCAGGAGAATCTTAGATCGGGGAGGATCGGTGGCAATCATCCTCCTCGATCTGAGCGCCGCATTTGATACCGTTAACCACGGTATCCTTCTGCGGCGTCTCCTGGACACCGGAATATCTGACAGAGCTCTGGAGTGGCTCAAGTCCTACCTGAGTGAAAGATCCTTCCAGGTGTTTGAGGGCAATGTCACTTCCTCCAGCAAGCCTCTGGGATGTGGGGTCCCACAGGGATCTTCATTGAGCCCGACGTTATTTAACGTCTACATGAGGCCACTGGCTGAGATCGTCCGTCCGTTCGGTATCAAGATCATTACCTACGCGGACGATACCCAGCTGGTGGTCTCCCTGGCACAGGCGGGCGGTACGTCGGCAAATGTAGATCTTGCAGGCTGCCTGGATACGGTCAAATGCTGGATGACCAAGTCTTGTCTCAAACTTAATGGAGACAAGACAGAGCTCATGCTCCTGGGTCACATTCTACCATCGACCATAGACAATCTCTGGCCCACCAGCCTAGGTCCGGCCCCAACACCCAAAGACGCCATTAAGAGCCTCGGTGTCTGGCTCGACAGGTCCCTGTCCTTTGACCAACAGGCTACAAAACTTTCTGCCACCTGTTTTGGTATCCTGAGAGTCATTAGGAAGATTTTGCCTCTACTCCCTTTTGAAGCAAGAAAAACCGTAGTCCTGGGCCTGATCCAATCGCGGCTGGACTATGGAAACGCATTATATCTCGGAGCTCCCGACTTCACCTTGCGCAAACTACAATTAATACAGAACTGCGCAGCCAGAACACTCTTACAAATCCCTCGCAGATCCTCAGCAAAGTCCGGACTGAGGAAACTGCACTGGCTCCCTGTAAAGGAAAGAGTAGACTTCAAATCACTCTGCATCGCACACCAGACTTTCTGGTCGCAAGGCCCGACCATCAACCTCCCTCTCATCACACCCTATATACCCACCAGACAGTTGCGCTCCACTTCTGCAAATCTAGCCATTGTACCGCAAACAAAGAAATCAAGATCCGGAGGCCGCTCTTTCTCCTTCAATGTGGCTAAAAAGTGGAACGCCCTACCCCAGCATCTCAGATCAAACCCCGACATTCTCTCTTTTCGCAAACAGCTGAAAACGCTCCTGTTCACCATATAACCATGGTACTGAATCTGCCTTCCTCCTTACTCAAACTTCAGAGATATGCTTAGCGCTTGGACGCCTCAGGGCAGCTACCCGCGCTTTAGAAATAAAAAAAAAAAAAAAAAAAAGGTTCGGCTGGGAGGGAGGGGTAGTGGTGGCCGGGGGAGCCGAAGCCGAGGCCCCCTGGGACATAGCCGGGGCCGAGGCCCCTGATACCTCCGGATATATCCTCTGTGGCACATAAGGGGGTGGTGGTCTGGTGTCCAGTAAATCCTCTATCTCATCTTCTGCATTCGGGCGGGTCACATAGCTCTTATCCACCTTCAGTCGGAACTCACGATTCATGCAATCCAATCCCTTTTCTACTCTGTCTCGGTCATAGGCCATAGCTTTCTGAGTAACATTCTGTCCTGCCTTACCTCTGGCTACTTTCTCTTCCCTTATTCGCCGTTGTTTGGTCTCCTTATGCCATGCAATGAGGGCGTCAAACATGGCCTGCCTACTTCGCCTAGAAAACAGCTGTTCCTGTAGGAACGCAATTTTCTTTTCATCAAATGAGCCTGTTTTGGGCCAGCGTAACTCTTCATTGCCCTTGGTATACTTATGCCACAGAGTGCAAAACAACAACGGAGAGATCCCATGTTTGACATACATAAAATGGCTAGGACTGCCCTCCGGCGGGGCGGGTTGGCTCTCCGCTAGTCTAGAGTCACTTGTTCGACAGCAGCAGCCAAAACAATTCAATTTACTAAAACAGGACATTTTGGTTAGTTTTCAGACATGTATACACGAACAACAATCAACACGAATCATACACAACGTACAATCAGTATCAGAGAACCAAGCCCGTCGACTCTGGTTCACAGTCCAAACACCAAACTACACGCGGGATTCCGGCCACCCTCCTGGCTCACCACTAAGACCAGCCCCCAACGAGGACTTGCCCCATCAGGAGTATGCCTTGTGGCTACCCAGTCTAGGTCGCGGGTCTTTCCACGTGCAATCCGTTTGTAATCCTTCGGCGCGCCGTTTTTACTCAAATCAAATGCAACCTGTACGTACTTCAAGTCAAACCACGGTAATGCTAACCTTAATCAAACAAGACACCACCCTCCAGTGCGTGTCCTCAAATCAATGCACCGCTGTCCAGCGCGAGCTTCAAACAAATGCAATCCGTGTTCAAAATCAAAAACGCATCGTTCTCAACGAATGCTTCCAAAATCAATCAAATTGCACACCGTCTTCAACGCGTGCCTTTACCAATAATGCACCGTTTACAACGCGTGCGTCAAAATCAAATCAATACTCACCGGGTGCACCCAGATACGAATGTTCGTTCTCCGCTGCCAACTCCTCTCGACCAAAATTGATCCAGTTCCTGGGTTAAGCCCGTAGGACCCCGGTGAAGGGTAACTAGCAGCAGGGGACGTACCGAAATGTCTGACAGGGTGGGAGAAATCCTCAGGCTCCTCTCCCGCCAACCGGTCAGGACGCCCCCAACCCCACCACCCGAATACGGGGGGGGGAAAAGACCCTTTCACGGGGTCCCTTCGTGGTCGCCAACTGAAGTGTCCAAAATAATTATTCCAAGGGCCACACTTACCATTGACCCGCAATGTTAGGTAAGAAGGAGCAGTTGGCAACGTGGAAGGTTCAAACGTTTATTTGCAATCACAGAACTCTATATAGAGGAGCCTCGTCGATCCTCACCCATCAGGTGCGCCGAGGAAGACTGCTGGCTCCTTGACAGTAACACACTTTTATACATTATCAGTGCAGCATACAAAATCATGTATGTGGAAAAGTACCAGTTAGTCCTGGCGCCCCTAATGAGCTCATGCCCATTTCTAGTTTCGGTTACACATACAAAGGGTTCCTATCTTTACAGAGCAGGTCGAAAGGGTAACTCCCTTTTCGTCCCAGGCCTAGAGGAATTTGCCTGATACTCCCTTTTAGCAGATGTGACCTTGCTTCTCAGCAACTCAGCCTGTCTCCTAATTAAATGCAAGGAAAGGGGAAAGCAGAGGGTGTATGGAAAAGACCACGTGACTCAAGTGAGAGAGAGAGAGCCGTAATCCAAGATGGAGACAGTTCGGTTTCTCGGCCCTTTTTGTAGTACTAAACATAATCGGGGATCTCGAGCCGTTTAACTCACCATAACGCGGTAAACTATCATTAGGTATACTGCGCTAATCAGATCGTAATATCTTGAATACCTCAGTCCTCCTGCGCTGCCTGTACTTGCTCTGTGCCCGTTTTTTTCCCCTCTGTTCCCCTCGCTGTCCCTGTGTCTCTCTGCCCGGTTTTCCCTCTGTTCCCCTCGCTGCCCCCGTGTGTCTCTGCCCGTTTAGCTTTCTGTTCCCTTGTTGCCCCGGTAACCCTGTGCCCGTAGTGCCGGTTTTGCCTTCTGTTCCATCCACTGCCCCCATATTTCTGTAACCTTCTTTGCCTTCTGTAACACTTGTTGCCCCTCTAATTTTGTGCCTTTTGCCTTCTGTGCCCTTCGTTGTCCCGCTCCACTCCCGCTGCTGCGTCCCCAGCGGCCCTACCCCCCTGACTGTCCATTCGCTGCCCCCACCTCCCAGCTGCTCCTAGCTCCCACCTCCCCATATATGCCGGCCGCTGTGCGGCCACACCGCTGGAGCGCTAAGGCAAGCCCGTCTGCGTCTGGACCGCGCCCAGCACCAGAACCCCTGGTCCGCGCACCCGCCACAAGGAACGCCGCCACTACGATGTCAGCACTCTGCATGCTCTCAACTCCGGATGGACCCACACCTGCTTTAAGGCTACCCTGAAACACACACACGATCCCTCCACCTGCCGGAACTGCAGCTACACCAGCCTCAGAGCCGATGAACCACCCGCCTAAAAAAAGACCTCCACCTCCGATGCATACTCCTGAACACCCGCTCCGCACGCAAACACGCCATCGAGCTCTGGGACCTGCTCAACACAACATTCCCGGACGTCGCCTTCCTAACAGACGTGGATGAACGACTCCTCCACACCCGACATCGCCATAGCCATCCCAGATGACTACAAGATCACCCGCAAAGACCGCACCAACGGAGTCTGAGGAGGAATCGCCATCGTCCACAAGAACAACATCAGGGTCTCGACTAGCACCGACGACACTCTCAGCACTGCCGAACACATGCTTTTCCAGATCCACAAAGACCCGAACTCCACCCTCAGAGGCACCCTCATCTACCAACCCCCCGGACCCCGCCCCCAGTTCAGCGATTCCATCGCCGGCTTCATCAGCACGCACGCCCTGACCTCCACCGACTACATCCTCCTCGGAGACCTGAACTTTCACCTTGAGAACAACCGCAACACCACAACCCTGATCGATTTAACCTCGGACTGAGGCAACTCGTCATTACGCCCACCCACTCCGCCGGCCACACGCTCGACCCCGTCTTCTCAAGCCCACACGTCTCCTTCAACCACACCACCGAACTCCTCTGGACCGACCACTGCAGCATCCACTTCACCTTCCAGAAACCCACCACACACCACCGCACCCAACAGATCCCCCGCTGCTGCTGGAGCAAAATCACCGAAGATCAACTACATGCAAACCTTGCTCTCAGCCCACCCACCATACCCTCCAACACCGACACTACCCACAGCCTCAGACGCTGGATCGAGGACTGCGCCAACACCCTTGCCCCGCTGAAGAAACCCCCCCTACAGAGACACCAGCAAGAGGGCCAGCTGGTTCACCCCAGAACTCCTAGCCTCCAATCAAGCCTGCCAGAAGCCAGAGAAGAAACGGCACAGTGAACAGACCCCGGACAGCCACGCAGCACACAAGGACGCCAGGCTCTCTGTCAGACCCATTCCCACACCACGTCTTCAACAAAGCAATCGGCTCCATCGCACCCCACCTGCGCAGCGTCATCAACCTCTCCCTCGAGACCGTGACCTTCCCAGAGAGTTGGAAACACGCCGAGATCAACGCCCTACTCAAAAAAAACCAAGGCAGACCCAAGAGACCTCAAGAACTTCCGGCCCATCTCTCTGCTCCCATTTCCGGCCAAGGTCATCGAGAAGATCGTCAACAGACAGCTAACCCGATACCTCGAAGAAAACAGAATCCTGGACCCTTCCCAGTCAGGGTTCCGCAGCAACCACAGCACCGAGACCGCCCTCATCGCCGCCGCCACTGACAACATCATGACCCTGCTGGACAACAGTGAGACCGCAGCACTCATCCTCCTAGACCTCTCCGCCGCCTTCAACACTGTCTGCCACCGCACACTACGCGCACGCCTACACACCGCAGGGATCCGAGACAAGGTTCTGGAATGGACCACATCCTTCCTCTCAGGCAGAACCCAGAGCGTCCGCCTCCCCCCATTCCGATCCGAAGCCTCCGAGATCTGTGGCGTACCACAGAGATACTCCCTCAGCCCGACACTGTTCAACATCTACATGACCCCGCTTGCACACATCGCCCGACAGCACGACCTCAACATAATCTCCTACGCCGACGATCTAACTGATCCTCTCCCTCACCAAGGACCCCATCACCGCCAAAGCCAACCTCCACGAAAGAATGAAGGCCGTCGGCGACTGGATGAAGATCAGCCGCCTGAAGCTGAACTCAGACAAGACGGTGGTCCTCATCCTCTGCTCCAACCCTTCAGCCTAGGACGACTCCTGGTGGCCAACGGCACTGGGGACAGCCCTGAAACCCACAGACCACGCATGCAACCTGGGAATAATCCTAGACTCGACGCTCTCAATGACCAAGCAAGTCCACGCCGTCTCCTCCTCCTGCTTCAACACCCTCCGCATGCTCCGCAAGATCTACAAATGGATCCCAACAGATACAAGAAAGACAGTCACCCAGGCCTGCGTCAGCAGCAGACTCGACTACGGAAGCGCTCTCTACGTGGGAGCCCCGACCAAGCTCATCAAACGACTACAACGCATCCAAAACGCCTCGGCACGACTGATCCTCGACGTACCATCTCACAGCCACATCACCCCCCCACCTGAGAAACCTGCACTGGCTCCCCGTCAACAAGAGGATATCTTTCAAGCTCCTCATCCACGCACACAAGGCACTCCACAAGACCGGCCCTGCCTACCTCAACAGACATCTCTCCTTCTACATCCCCAACCGCCAGCTCCGCTCCGCCGACCTCTCACTAGCCACCGTCCCGTGCAACCGAAAAACTACCGCCGGCGGGAGATCCTTCTCCCACCTCGCCGCCAAAACATGGAACACCCTCCCACTGAGCCTACGACAGTCCCAAGACCTGCTGACCTTCAGGAGAACACTCAAGACCTGGCTGTTCGATCAGTAGCAGCCCCCCCCCCCCCGGACTCAACCACAGCATTTTTTTTTCCCTGGCACATAGAGCTCTGAAAATCGTTCTACAAAGTGATCAAGGATAGGTCGAACCTTAAAAAGATGGTCACAATACAGGTGATCTTGTGGCAGCGCTAAAGCATTATCAATTGAATGCAACATCGGAAGAAGCAGCAGTAAATACCAATTACGACTAATGATTGCTGGAAATACAGCCGTTGCCATCAAGGGATCAGTAGACCAATATGAAGACAGTAACGGCTTCCTTATAAGGCCCATCAAAAAAGTTAAACCCAAGAACTTCTTCAGCTCATCCAGATTTGTGGGAGTCCACTGGGTAGCTCTAGAGTGGGGCTTAAGTCTGGTACTGTTGTCCCTCAAATATTGTTCAGCATACAAATCAGTTTGCTCCACCATCTCAGCCAAAAATACGTTGTCCATAAACAACAAAGACATTTTATAGGCAAAACATTTTCACAATTCACTCTACAACACCACAAAAAGCAGGCAACACCGGCTGCACCATGTTTGGGGTCAACTCAATAGTCCGGCACTTCCAATGGGAAGCCTTGCAGCCCCGGGCTGCAATCCAGATGCCTCTTGCTGCACTATCAGCACATAAGTGTCCTCCTCTAAAATAGGCACTTCATCTGCACTGAGAGTAGCATTATCCACTCTGAGAGTAGCTTCATCATCAGATGATTCCTCTCAGACAGAAAATTCAGTGCCAGAATCCTGGCCTTCCTCCTCTGGATCAGATGCAGGACAGAAGGAGACTCAAAGCATCCCAACAACCTGCTGAGCTGTCACCCTGCGGCTAGCCATAATTCTTAGTTATACATGTAACTTAACAAATCAGTCAACAGTACACAACACTGTGTAAAAAAAAAAAGTAGTAAACCGTGTTGATTTATAAAACAAAAAGAAACTACTGACTTATAGCAGTTGAAACTCCAACCTTTCTCTCGCTCCAGGAAGAACATTAATCACTGGAGTAACTTTGAAATTTTTATTGTTGACTGAAAATTGCTGGAGGAAAAGGGTAAATAAACTGATGCTTTTAAAACCATAGTATACAGCTCCCCCACCAGCAGTTAGCACCCAGTGCAATGGCACCGTTCGCACCGCCCTAGAGCCGGCGGCGTTTACACAACTTGTAGTTTGGCCAACAAGGTATTGTTGGCTGCCTCTAATAGTGCGTGCCCATATTTGAGATGACTAGTGATGAGGACCTGGACTAAGGTCTTTCTGTATCTGAGAGGGAGCCACAGGAAGGTTTTCCTCAAGAATTTCAAGGTGGCATAACTGGTACCACAAGTAGATTCTACCTGAGATTTCATAGAAGGGATATGGTCAATTTTAATCAAGTTTTTCGCCACCTGTTTGGCGACAATAGCTGAGCGAAGCTCAGATGGCCATCAATTGGCTAAGACGATTTTCTGTGCATTGCCAAAAAGCACAATCTGTTTTATCTCCATTTAACTGGAGACCGTTTAGTCACCCAAGCCGTGATATCTCTCTCATATAGTGAGCTAAATGAGATAGAACTTTTCTTGGTCCTGGCCCGAAGGAGAGGAGTGTTTGAGTATTGTCCATGTGCAATACGGTCTCAAATTGATATGCTCTTACTATCTGTGCCAATGGCACTACATAGATGTTAAATTATGTAGAGCTCAGGTGGGAACCCTGTGGCACTCCTTTTATTAATTCTCATTGTTCTGGATTGGAAGGAGTCTAAGCAGAAATTCTGGGTTCGGTTGTCAATAAAATCTCTAAGCCAAAGCAAGGCACTGACGCATATCCCTGCCTCATATAATCTATAAATAAGGTGATAATGGGAGACCGTATCAAAGGCCGCCAACAGGTCAAGCAATACCAGCATGATTGGTGTGCATGTATCCAATGATAATCTGATCGTATCAGAGACCGCCACTACTGCAGTCTCCTTGCTATGTGATGCTCTAAATCCAGACTTTGAAGTGTATTGAATCTTGTGTGCTTCTAGAAAGACAGTCAATTGAGAGTTAACATAACTCTCTAGAATTTTAGCAAGTAATGGTAACCAGGAGATCAGGCCGTAACTGAAGAGAATCTCTTAATTGGCATAAGGCTTTTTGAGAATGGGCAAAACTTGAGTGCACTTCCATTTCACAGGACGTTTAGCTGAGTTTGAGGAGAGACTAAACAGCGCCATAACATCTGGTGCAAAATTGATGACAAGACTGGCAGTTATTCAAGCAGGACCAGGGTCTATGGGGAGCCAGATTTGGCTGTAGATAACATCCCCTGCATCTGTTCCAGAGAGCATAACTCCTAATTGCCCAAGGTATTATTGGTGTTTGGAGGGCATTGGTTAAAATTGTCCTCCCACTTGAAATTGAGGAGCAGTTGAAAATTCTTGTAAAAAAGATTAATTTGTCTTCAAAGTTTTTGTGAGGCCAGGATTGTACAAGAACAAAGTTTTTTGTAGAGTTCCTCAATAGGATTGACCGCATGATCAATAGAAGCCACTAGATACTCTTTACAGGCTATCCTGAGCCGCTTAGGATAGCTTTTCAATAGTAACCTGCCCACTTCTTTGTCATCCAGAGATTTAGTGTCATGCGATCTCCGTTCAAGAGGTTTACATTTAAGTTTCAACTCTCGATGATATTCATTATATCAAGGAGCATGACCTTTCGCTTAAGGGGATGAAACTTTAACGGAGGCGATTTGGTTAAAAACCCTTAAAAGGGAACTATGATAAGTGTTCAGAGCAGAATCAATATCGTCATGGAACGAAATTGAAATGGGTCTATATAGCACAGACAAAAGGGCAGACGCAACCGCCTTCCAAGCATGGCTAGGTTTAATAAGTTATGTACCAGACTTAACTGGTATATTTTTACATGGAATACGAAATTGGATTAGGTGGTGGTCAGTCCAAGTAATAGGAAGGGGAAGTTCATGTTGCTTCCCTAGAATTTGTAAAGAGAAGGTAATGGGTGTGTCCAGCCCTGTGTAGGTCCTGACCCAATTTGTGTGAGTCCTAACATTTTCAAGTCCGCTAAAATTGCCTAGAAGCAAAAGTTGCTTGTGGCCAGAATATGTGGTGTGATACAGTAAATTAAAGTCTTTCTTCCTACCAGGGAGAGGGGGGACGATCTATCAATGCTTCCCTCCAGTAATCCATTGCAGAAAGTACAATTTTGAAACCCAAAACTCTACCCAGTCAGATATTAAAGTGTCAATCAGTTCAGCTTGGAGGGAGTAGTGGAATACAATAGCCACCAGTTCTACCCTCTCTATCGATTTTTAAGCAATGAATAGTGATCTGGTATAGCTTAGGCATACACAAGTTCTGTTGCATTTAATTAAGTCTCCATAAAGATGAAACGTTTAGGAGGCAGGGAGGAGATACAATCCCAAATTTCTGTTGCATGTTTATACAGAGACTCCGAACATAACAATGAAACCGCATCTCTCCCTTCTCAAGAAATGGCTGCTAAATGGAATAATCCAAAGTTACTTCAGAAGAATTGTAACCAGGGAGTGTACGCTCTATACGTCCGTATGCCTTAACATGGCTTAACACTGAGGCCAGGACTTGATTCAGGAACAATACTCAAGATTTGTGTTGGCAATGTGGGCTTGGGGAGGTGATGAGGGGCACAGTCACTTCAAGATTCTGCCTTTCAGGACAAAGTCTGCACCAAACTATTTACCAAATGTATAGCAGTGGTAGCTGGCAATCTCAGGTGACAGTCTATTCATGTATAGCCATAAGTAGACGATTGCCTGGATTTGGAAATTCATTCCAGTATACTATAACATTAATGGGCTGAGACCACTACTGTTTGAGATTCTCTATAAACCTAAAGTCCTCCCCAATCCCATACACTTGAGAGATCTTTTTGGGGGCATACCTGCAATATACATGAGTACCCGCATTTCAGGAACAGGGTTGCCCTTAATAGACCTCTTGGTCTCTGACAGAAGTATGTAGAAAATGTTAATAATTGTTGATATGAGACCAAATAAGGAATTATTCACAAAACAATAGCCACCGTGTGCTCCTGCTGACCATTGGATCCTCCAAGTCATAATACAACAAGAGTGAACATGGCAGACTGTAGCAAATATGATGAAAGGGAGAATGTTCACAGACCATTTTCTCCAATCACAATGGCAGATTCATCACACGCAGGTTAGGGTGCACATCCAGGCAAACTACAACTCTGAGGTCATTGAGCACCAGCCAGTGTGACTTAATACATTCATGTTTTAGAGCCAAAGACCGTTTTCGAAGCACTAATGTATTTTTAGTCAAAATACATGGGCCAGAAATAGAATACAGACAAACAATATTATGACTGTTTTACATTATCAATCAATGAGAAATACCATTAAATGAGAAATACCATTAATTTGAAACTTGCTCAATATGTTTGGCACTGGACAATTCAACACAATTCATTGGTGGCGCATCATTTGCCAGGCTAATGAAAGTAGGCTCGCATGCGCTAAGCAGACATTTGGGCGTTTCACATGAGTGAAAATTTGGTATGGGGTTGTGGAAGATATCAAGAACACCAAACCTTGATACGTGTGCTTCCACATAAAAATTAAAATGCCGCAACTTTGCATCCATGTTCCCACACCCAGCGAAGAATGCTCTGTGGCGTAACTGGTTCAGGAAATTTCCTTAATGTTTTCTAACACTACTAGTTATTTCTCTGGTTATCAACCAGTGCACACTCTCACATATTGTGATACTGTCAGCAGAACTGTGGGGGGTGACTGGGTATTCACACCACACAATGTTGCAACAAAATGTTTAGTTCCTGTCCATATTCCACACCTCTTGACTAAAGGGAAGGTAAATATTTATTATCTGGCACCCAAAATCTTTAAAATATTTATGATGGATCAGGAAGCCCTAGAATTCCAGCACGTCAGCCTACTGCAGAGCTTGTATGAAGGCGATGCAGGATGCAGAAGACCAGAATTGTAATTCACAAAAGTGACTGTTTTCTTAACTGCTATAAATGTAGTAGGTTATATAAATAAATCTCACTTGAGGCAAATTGTTTCCAATACATGTACTTGCTAGTATGCAAATAATGTATTTTGTTTACAGTACAGTTGTCTGCAGTACAAGCATACCTGAGGCTTATGGTAGGAAACACCTGTTTATCATACTAGTAAAGAGCTTTCTGGAAAGAGAAAAAGAAAGTATCCTTTATGCACAATTCATGCACTATCAAGGAAATTACTATGTGGGACCTATGAACCTATGAACCCTCCATACGGCCGGGATCCCGGGGACAAAAAACTAGCTGCCCTGCCCCACCCCTCCCCCCCCACATCACCAGGTAGTTTTGTGATAGGTAATTTTGTGGTCTCCACAGTACGATTTGGGCCATTTCCTGTTGCAACCACCATGCCTACCCAGACAAGTGAGGTACCATTATTATCTGGAGACGTGGGGGAATGTTGGGTGGTAGGAAATTTGTGTCAGCCCAATGATCCTACAACTTTATCACACACAAATTTGAGAAAAATTAGATTTTCTTTTTCAGTAAAATTTGAGGTTTGCAAGGGATTCTGGGTAGGGAAACATTGGGGAGTCCTCGCAAGCCATACATCCCTGGACTCCCCCGGGTCTCTAGTTTTCAGAAATGTGCGGGTTTGGTAGGTTTCCTTAGATGGCCGCTAAGCCCAGGACCAAAACTCATGTGACCTCACTTGCAAAAGCAGATCGTTTTGTGATGGGTTATTTTGATGTCTCCACAATCAGTTTTGGGCCATTGCCTGTCGCGAGTGCTTGACCCACCCACACGAGCTGAGGTACCATTATTATCGGAAGTCCTGGGGGAAGGCTGGGTGGTAGGAAATGTGTGTCAGCCCAGTGATCCTACAACTTTACCACACAAATGTGAGAAAATTAAAAAAAAACAATTTCAGTAACATTTTAGGCTTGCAGGTGATTTTGGGTAAGGAAACTTTAGAGGATCCACGCAAGCTATACCTCCCTGGACTCCCCCGGTTCTCTAGTTTCCAGAAGTGTGTGGGTTTGGTAGGTTTCCCTAGATAGCAGCGAGCCTGGGGCCAAAAATCAGGTGCCCCCCCGCAAAACCATTTAGTTTTGTGATAGGTAATTTTGTGGTCTCCACAGTACGATTTGAGCCATTTCCTGTTGCAGCCAATATGCCTACCCACACAAGTGAGGTACCATTTTTATCTGGAGGCCTGGGGGAACGCTAGGTGGTAGGAAATTTGTGTCAGCCCAGTGATCCTACAACTTTCCCATACAGAAAGTTAAGAACAATTTGATTAGTTTCAGCAAAATATGAGGTTTGCAGGGGATTCTGGATAGGGTAACTTTGAGGGATTCACACAAGCCATACTTCCCTGGACTACCCCAAGTCTCTAGATTTCAGAAATGTGTGGGTTTGGTAGGTTCCCCTAGATGGCCGCTGAGCCCAGGACAAAAAACTCATGTGAACCGCCTTGCAAAAGCAGGTCGTTTTGGGATACAAAGGGGGCATCTGCATTTTTGGTCCCGGGGTCAGCAGCCATCTAGGGAAACCTACTAAACACACACATTTTTTAAAACTAGAGACACGGGGGGGATTCCAGGGAGTTGTAGCCTCCCCACCCAAAATCCCCAGCAAACCTCAAATATAACTGAAAAAAATCACTTTTTCCATACATTTGTGTGTGGGATCACCTTGCCAGCACAAATGTCCTACCACCCAGCGTTCCCCTTGTTCTCCTGAGAAAATTTATACCTCACTTGTGTGGGTGGGCCAAAGGCCTGTGACTAGGAAGAGTCAAAAACATAGGGATTACAGCTATAGCACCGGATTCTGCACTGGACAGCTATACAAGCAAGGTATTGTTTTACTCGGAAGAACAAGGGGAACTCTGGGTGGTAGGACATTTGTGCCGGCATGGTGATCCCACACCAACAGCTAAATTTGAAGTTTGCAGGGGATTCTGGGTAGGAAAACGTTGGAGGAAATTTGTGTCGGCCCTGTGATCCCACAACTTTCCCACACAGAAAATTGTGGAAAATGTGATTTCTTTCAGCTAAGTTTGAGGTTTGCAGGAGATTCTGGATAGGGAAATGTTAGGGGATCCACGTGAGCCATACCTCACTGGACTCCCCAGGGTGTCTAGTTGTCAGAAATGTGTGGGTTTGGTACGTTTCCCTAGATGGCCGCTGAGCCCGGGGCCAAAAACCCAGGTGCCCTAGTCTAGTGGGCTTTCTGCCCCCCCTGGGGTGGGGGTGGGGGGGGCATTGGCCTGCCCATTCTGGGCAGCCCCCAACCCTGGCCTATAAAAAAAAAAAAAAAAACTGCCATCTAGTGCCCCCCCCCCCCCCCCCCCCACCCAATCTGCCTCATGGGGGGCAGAAAGGCTGTCTGGTCATGTGCGCATTCGTCAGTACATTGAAAATCCGCAAAGAGCCTAGGGAGGTTGGGGAAGCTCTTGCACACCTCTCAAGGCCTCCCCCAAAAAAGGAAGTCCCTCTGCTGTTTGCAGCAGAGGGATTTAGTGCCCCTGTCCTCATGATGGAATGGTTCCGTCATGAGCACAGGAGCACTGGAGCTCATGACGGAACCATTCCGTCATGAGCACAGAAGGGGATAAACATTGCATAGACTAACGTACAGAAAATATTGCAGATGCATGTTACGGCTCACGCAGGCATGCATGAGTAATATGGATTATTGCTGTTTTAGGTAATCGATAGGGCCACTAGAATTATGTGATTTTGTGGCTGTGCTGTTTTATCCATTATTATGGATTTGCTGCATTTGCCACAACTTATCTGTTTCATAGTTTACAGATTTTAGCAACAAAAAAAAGTCTAACTCACACGGCTCAAAAGGTACTAAAATCTTAGTGACTTGTTGCCATACAGTGGAAGGCTCTATGCAAAAGTTGACCGTTTACCTTTCTGTTGCATTTTACTGTATTTGTATATTAAACGAGTCCAAATAGTACCTTTTGCCCAGGCAGTGTTAACGTGTTAAAACATGGCAAAATTATCAAGTAATACTATCATAAAATGTGCCCCAATATGTCGCATAATTTGACTTTTCTTGCTGCCTAATTTAGTCAACCCTGCTGCATAATTTGGTCTTTTAATGCTTCATAATTCCAATGGCCCTGGTAACAAATTTAAATGTTGAAGAGGTCACGTTTTGTGTATGCTGTTACCTTTTCAATGCACCGGCTTGGATTAAAATAAATCATGTGTCCCTACAGAGCTCCTATCCATAGTTTATTGCATATGCAGGGGACGCTATGTCTACATCCAACTATGTTAAACAGGGCTACCAAGTTGCAAGTCTACTTATGTGTGACATTACATTGTTTGCAGCAGCTAATGTGTGACCTTTTCAGGCCTCACGTGAGACATTCCGAGTGACACCTTAGAGAAAACTTTGTCTTTGACCCCAGCAGATAATTTTTATGCAGACACAGCAGGAATTTTCCCCAAGGCACGTTCAGGAACCCTTTGCTGGAAGCTTACCATAAATGTATCGGTAATTGTACCTAGCAATACAAATTGACAACATTCGGAACTCTCGTGATATCATGACTACCCTCTAAGCAATAATTACCTTCTGCCCGCTTGTCACTAGCCTAACCTGCCCAAAAAAATGATGTGCTTGGTTCCTTTCCCCCGCCGACCCCTAGACATTGCTTTAGTATCACTGAGTGGCTTCTTCTACATGAGGAAAATAATTTTATTTCAGAAACCTAAGAAAACTAAAATGGCCAATGCTGCGGTCTGTTACAGTCATAGGAGCTACTAGTATAAAACCAAAACAAACTTTATGGAAACAATGAAGGAAAAGGTGTGCATGCTCCATATGTGTACAAGAAATCGTTCATTAGACCTTACAGGATGATCTCTCATTTTTTCCATTTAAGGTGTGATCAGTTGATGCGCTTCATTCTGGCACTTGAAGTCCTGTCTATAATGGGAAAAGTAAAATAACAAGAACCAGGTTAAAAAATATATACATCTCACAAGAGAGGTTGAGATCTCGGCTTTACAATCCTGCAACTTATTGTGGTTATTTAAATATTGAATTCACTGAAGTACTCGTAAATATTTCAGTAAAGCTTTTCACTTTTTAGTTTTTCAGTTTTGTGCTTTTATTGGTATATATTTGTCAATTATCTTTAAAATATCTATTGCATATTGCTTTTTAACTTTGGCCTGACAGGTTATTCAGAACATGCCTAATGGGAACAAGACCTCTGGGGTCCCATCCAGATCCGTTAATGGAAACATTATGAAATCACTTGCAATGAATAACCTTTAATGTCCAAGCAGTTATGGTTCTCCCTTTATCAGTACATACTATAAACAGTTAATGCAAGAATAAAACAATTTAAAATGTGTTCTACGGCAGTCCTAATGACCCATGACTCATATTTAAGTAAACATGGACCGAAAGGCCATGTTAAAATGAATGCAGATTATTTTATATATAGTACTGCTTGAAAATTGTGTGTGCGTATTTGCAGAATCAAGGCAGTGTCTGACTGGAAACAAAATAACAAATACGTTATTTTCATACAAAACCCTTTGGCACACACTATGCATAGGTTAT
Organism: Triturus cristatus; assembly: GCF_964204655.1. Classification (NCBI taxonomy): domain Eukaryota; kingdom Metazoa; phylum Chordata; class Amphibia; order Caudata; family Salamandridae; genus Triturus; species Triturus cristatus. Next base: position 1,268,303,721 of record NC_140585.1, on the reverse strand, counting down.
ATATTGATATCACAATTTTATATTAATCAAAAAATATACACTCTTGAGTAATTCCAACTCCACACGAAAGTTTGATATTCCAAATCTTGGACTCCAGAGATAATTTATTGCATATATTTTCAATGTTCAAAACATCAGATTCTTCCCAGCAGCCAACAAGTGTTTCGTCTAATGTATCAACATCAGGGCTACTATATTTAATAAGAAATGACAGGGTGGATATTCCCAATCAAAAAGTTATACCATACATGTTAGGCAACTCGATTGCCACCACCAACTGTGTGATCCGGCTAGTGTAACATGCGTCCTCAGTACACAATGGGAGACATGCGATAGTATAGGTGAGCGTGTGTGCAAACACATTTTGAATTGGAACATCACTCTTTTTGTCTATGCAGATAATAACATGTATCCAGTTTATGTCCATACAGACAGAGAAAGAGGGAAAATATATATATATTACCTACAGCGGTTTGCTGCATCATGCAGCCAATGGGAAGACTGGCTGGAAACTCCAAGGAAGGACAGGGGGTGTGCCAGCCTCTGCCAACCCCACCCCTCAGGTGGGGGAGGTGAGGTGAAACACATCCCCGGGCTCTCGCCATCTTGAAGATAGGGAGCCCTGCCCAATCAGGACTCCCCCTCTCCTGCCCCCTCCCACAGAAGAGTGGCAGGAGAGGGGGTGTACCCACCCCAGGACAGGGACCCTGTGGTCCCTGCCCTTTACCTACCTGTAACACCCTTAAATGTAGTATTTAGGGGCACCCTGAACCTTCCTTCCTCGGATTCCAGATTTCGAAAAAGCAAAGAAGAAAGAAGACCTGCTGTGCAGCTGCTTAGAAGAGGAAGACACCAACTGCTTTCGCCCCAGCCCTACCAGCCTGTCGACCCTCGAACCTGCTCCTGCTAAATACCGGCACCTCCTGTGGCCAGCAACCTCACAAACCCCGGAGGACCTGGCTACCTTGTGACTCTGAGCATCTGGGACTCCCACGAGCAGTGGCTCTGCTCAAAGCAAGTATCTAACCCCTGGCATCAGCCCGGAACCGTGAACCCTGCACACTCTGCACCCGCCAAGCCTGGCCTGTGCTGGAGTGGTCAAAGACCCCGAGGACGTCCCCCCGGCGACTGTGAAGCCGAATCCGGCACCAAAGGACCCCCCTTGACGCTCCTGATGACGCCTGCAGCCTCAGAACCAGGGACCCCCCCGCCCAACCGCGATCAACAGGGGGTAAGATTTCCCAACACCAAAAGGCACCCCTGCACCAGGTACCCTGCGGTCCCCTGTGCCCGACTCCTCGGTACCTACCTATCCTCCAAATACCCAACTTACCTCTTGAAGTGGTGGGCAAACCTGAAGAATTTTCGTCCCCGAGCTTGCAGCCTTTGTTCGTCCTTGAGCTTTTCAATTGCAATCCATTGAGCGCCCGACGGCTCAAAAGCACCCTGCACCCAGCCGCCCGAGTGGCCCTGGCAGTGCAACTTCTACTCCTACATACTTCCCCATTTGCCCTGAGCAAGTGACCAGGAGCCCAGCTCCCACAGCCGCGTGGCCTGCTAGTCAGCAGCCACCAACCAAGGCCCCCCTGCCTCCCATAGGATAACATTGGTCCTAACTCACACTGCCCCTGTGCCGCTGAGGGTGTAACAACTGTACTTACCTGACCCTGGGAGACCCCGGAGTCTGTGCTCAAAACCTTAACTCTGCCAGTCGAGTACTTACCCAAAAGCCGATAACTCACTTTTCTTCCATAGGGTAACATTGACTGGTTTCTTCTGAAATTTCTTCTGTGTGGAGTTTCTAAAACTTAAAATATTCACCTAAAATCAACCGAGTAACGGAAATTCTCACCTGCTATTAGGAGAGATCCCAGTGCTGGATCTTGGTGCCCAGCACTGACCCTGAAAAATACTCACAACCGTACTTCACACTAACTCAATTTTCTTCCATAGGAAATCATTGACTGTTTTTCTGTGAAATTTCTTCTAAGTGTCGATTTTTGCAAACTACAAATCTTCTTTAAAAATCGTACCGACTGTGAAAACGTAATTACTTATCTGTATTAGATAGATGTCCCAGTACTGAGCCTAGGAGCCCAGCACTGGATTACAAAAGTAACGAGAAAATACCTTACCTGTAACTTGAATTTTCTTCCATAGGAAACCATTGACTATTTTTCTATGAAATTTCTTCAGTGTCGAGTTTGCAAACTTATAAATATTCCTTAAAAATCGCCTGTACAACTTAAATGCAGTTTCTCAACTGCTTACAAGTGGTACACTAGTGCTGGATCTAGGATCCAACACTGACCTAGAAAAAGTACCCTTAACCCCACTTACCTGATAAGTGAATTTCCTTCCATTGGATAACATTGGTAACTTGATCAGAAAAAGTTTCTAAGTGTCAACTTTTAAAACCGCAAAATATTGCTTAAAAATCACAACAGTAACTAAAACGTATTTACTCACTTGTTTCCAAGAACTGTCCCAGGACTGAATCTAGGATCCAGTCTTGGAGTTAGAAAAGTAATCAATTGCATATAACTTAAAATTCCCATTGAGCTCAATGTATTATTGTGTTGCCTATTGCAACCAACTGTAATTATTACCTACAAAAGTAAATTGCATATTGCAAAGTATTTAACTAAAGCATCTCATTCTGAGAAAGTATATTTTAATACCTATTGTTGGTTCTAAAATAAAACAACCCTATATTTTTATACAAACCATTGGCCTAGAGTTCAGTTCTTGAGTGTGTGAGACCATTTGCTGACTGAGTGTGTACAACTAATGCTTTACGCTGTCCTCTGATACTGCCTTACTGCTCGACCAAGCTACCACTTTAGTGAGTAAGGTTATATCTAACTTTAGCCTCTGTCAAACCTCTGGCGACTTTGGACTCTATACACACTGTACCTATTTGGGAACAGTATATATAGAGCCACTTTCCTACACCCCCCCCACCTAACAAGACACTATCATACCACTGATAATGGAATATTCCCCCAGTCAAATCTCAATAAAATAATGTTCCCTTTTTTGTCCTCCGTTATGTAGTACAAGTTGCATAGAATTCTATAGTATGTTGTAAAAGGCATGTTGTATGCCGGTTACCCACAAGTTCAATGAATAAATAAACCAACGTACTGTGAGGTGTGTTTTGTGCTGCTATTGATAAAAGGTGAGAATTAGCGCATATGCACAGCTAAATAGTAGGAAGGGTTTCTTCAAATGGGGTCTATTGGTGGCTGCCAATAGAAAAACAAACTAACTGTCACTAACAAGCAGACCCCTACGCACACGGACTACAAGAAACATGTATCAGTGGTTTTGGAAATTCCTACCATAAAAGATTAAGATGAAAGAAAGGTGGAAAAATACCAGCATAATCTTTGCATGTAATGCAGTATGTTTCTTTGGGGATCAAACTTTCCAATAAAGCATCTTTCTATAGGCTTAATTGTAAATGATTGTATTCATTCATTTTTCACATCTTTCTTTATTTTAGTGTGTTCAAGGTGACTAGTCTATTTTCATCTGGCTTTAAGCTATGGTAAGGGTGGTTAGAGCACTAGAGTTCACATATCCTTATTCCATTCCTCTTATCTCAGCCAGTAGAGATGTTCTATCCATTGCTTCTGTCAAAAACTGCTAGAATTACTACAGATGAGGAAGTGAAGTTCTGAGAACTCTTTTCAAGAATGTCTTTAACAGCTGACGTGATTACTGCACTATCTTTATTGGTGAAAGTTACTTTAGAAATATTCTGAGGTGCCACCACCTTACATTGTCTTGTTGGCTTCCTCTTATATATTGTATGTATGTGCTTCATCTCTTTGCACAGAGCAATCCGAAGGCAGCGAAGGATGTGGCAACCTGCCCATACAATGCTAGGCACCGGGTCCCTAAACAGGAGCTGCAGCTGCACATTTCAAACTGCTTGGACAAATGCCTAACTGAGAACTTCCAAGGTAGGTGGCACCATGCAGTGCTTGTAAACATTATCTCCTGCAGTGTCCCTTGAATGTTTATCTATTGCAAAACATTGACTTTGCTATTTCCTTTAAAAGAAATAGCAATTTATTTTATCAACGTTTCAAAATATTGTATTTCTGTCTTTTGGTTTTATATAATCAAAATATTGGTAACTGAAATACATATCGATAAAGTTTATTGTCAAGACTCTTTTTTTGCTTTATCTAGCACATTCCTCCCTCACAAATTAACACGTAAGCTGGGAATCCTAGAACCATGTTCATCTTACTTTAATTTAATGTTGGGGAAATGTGCCACCTAGCCTGTTGCCCCAAATAGAACTGAACTCTGATTTTGGCCTAGATATTACACTGGGTTACCTGGCCAACTCCTGTCATCCTGTATCATTCTCTCTAGACCTAGCTAGCACTTGCGCAAACATTATCTCTAGGGCATCTGGGTCGCACATTTATATAAGGCTAGCTTCAGCTTTTTCTCCTGACAGGTAAGTCACAAAAGGAGAAATAAAACAAGCATAAGCAAGGCCAATAGGTCTCGCCTATGAGAACTATTGGCTCTGCCACTGCCTTTTGTTCATACAGCATGGACATAAGAAAGAACAAGCCATGGTAAGAGCATTAGGTTTCGCCTATGTGGTTTATAATAAGCTGTTTTTTGTTGTCAGTTGTAGCTTGCGGAGTAGTTGTACAATATACATTATAGAAAGTCTGTTAAAGTGTTGTGACTTGTTTGTGTTCAAAAGGCAATATATTTTGCAGTTACAAGTGGTATAGTACTGGTAAGTAATAGCAACTTTTTGAGAAATGAAAGAGGGAAATAATAGAATTGATTTATGTAATAGCAATATTATCTGTTTAGAGGAGTTTTGATATCTTTTGGGCCCTGTGCCACTGCACATGCTGCACCATTCAAATCCTGGCCCTATTGCCTGTAAGGTATCTGCACTTGTGACTGCCTATTTAATAGTCAAATATACCAATATTAGGTGTTTAGTAGGGTGCCTTGAGCTTTTGGTCCTGGTGCTACTGCACCTGCCACACCATTCAAATCATGGCCCTATTGCCTGCTAGATAAATGCACGTGTGACTGTCTTGTTTAGTAGTAAAATGTGGTAATAATCTGGGTTTAGTGGGGCCCCTAGAGCCTTTGGCACCAGTGCCACTGCATCTGCTGCACCATTCAAATCCAGTCCCTCTTAACTGCAAGGTAACTGCACTTCTGACTGCCTGTTTAGTTTTAAATTATAGCAATAATTTGTGTTTAATGGGTGGCCTGGAGCTGTGGGTCCCGGTGCCACTTCACCTGCTGCATCATTTAAATCGAGCCCCTTTTATCTGAAAAGTAACTGCAATTGTGACAGCCTGTATAGTAAAATATAGCGATATTAGGTGTTTAGAGGAATCCTTACTACTATTGTGCCGGTGCCACTGCACCTGCTGCACCATTGAAATCATTACCCTGTTGCATGCAAGGTAACCGCACTTGTGACTGCCTGTTTAGTAGTAAAATATAGCATAGCTCTTGTATATTAACATTATTTTTAACGTGCAATGTTTTACAACATTCAGAATTTAATCATAATGACCAGATAGATTAAGTTGAAAGAATCAATTCAACAATGCCTACAAAGTGCTGAGAAATGTACTGAGGCATGAATAGGAAATGCCACAAACGTTCGAAGGCTAAAACATCTACTTTACGCAACTAAGTAATAAGCATTGGCATAGCCAATAGGTCTCGCCTTTGGAACCTTATAAGTGTTTAGTTATCCAGCACAATATCCTTGGTGCAACATCAACTGTTGCATGACTAAACACTTATAAGGTCCCAAAGGTGAGACCTATTGGCTATGCCAATGCTTGTTATATAGTGCTCTTAATTAGGCTTGTTGGTATAACTGGTAGTATAACTGGATAAGTGTCTACCATGATGAAAGATCCAGTGTCCCAAAATGCGCCAATACATATATGTAAGAAGTGCCTGACCTGCTTTAGGGTGTGTGGGAGAAGTGTCGCATACTGCAGTGTTTCCGGTGTTCGATCATTTCCAGCGTTCAGGTCGGCGAGTCCGAGCCTGGACAAAGATGCAGCCTCCAGCCGCCAATCATAGCTCGACCCTAGGTGGAGGGCGGGTGCATCCCCACGTGGGCTGAATGGAGCTTAATATTCACAACGGACTGCAGCCGTCCCAAATGCGTTGTTTGGGCGTGGCTGTGGTCTCATATGTGGCGCTCAATTGGTCCGCGACAGTTACTAAGACTTGTAAGTCGGGTCAATCGTCTGAGGTTATCTCCCTTTACATGAGCGTGCCTCGCTCTGTGTTATGAAAGAGATTTAACCCATGAGGTCGGGGAGACTGGTACTCTCTGTGATTTGAGATTTTCGGAGTGACATTTCCCGAAAAAGACTAGCCCCAAAGTGATATAAAGGTGAATAAATAATGTCTAGTGCCTTCTTTGTGCTGAAAAGTGTTGCATCATTAAGTCCTTAGATGAAGTTAGGGAGGCATTGGATGGTGGTGGGAAGGCTGTATTGATCCTGTTGGCTCTGTCGGCAGCCTTCGACACGGTCCACCATATAGTTTTGATGAACCGTTTGTCGGAGGTGGGAGTACAAGGTGTGTCTTGGAAATTGCTACATTCCTTTCTCTCCGATAGATCCCAGACCGTCTATCTGGACAACCATAAATCTAAGCCCTTCTGCCTTCCTTGTGGGGTCCCTGAGGGGTCCTCACTGAGCCCCACCCTTTTCAATATTTATATGATATCGCTGGCAGGCCTTATAAAATCTCATGGCTTTCAGCTAACCTCATATGCGGATGACACTCCAATAGTGTTATCATTTAAGGACGGTAAGGAAAAGGAAACGGAAGTGCGCTTTCATGACTGCATGAAAGAGATAGCTGGATGGATGGCCTCAAATTGCTTAAAATTAAATTCCTCCAAAACCGAGATTATTGTCTTTGGAAATAACCCCCATGTCTGGACCCCGGACTGTTGGCCAGCAGACCTGGGCAACTGCCCCTCCTCTTCGCCGAAAGCTAAGGTCTTGGAAGTAACTGTTGACTGCAGATTGACATTCTGTGATCATATAAGCACCGTGGTATCCGCCTGTTTCCTATGGTTACGACTTTTAAGGAAAATTAAACCTTGCCTTTCAGAAGGAAATTTCAGGACGGTGGTCACGGTGCTCGTTCTGTCAAGATTGGATTACTGTAATGGCATTCTTTTGAAAGCCCGTAAACATCTGGTCAACAGGCTGCAGATGGCTCAAAACGCGGCTGCTAGGCTGTTGTCTGGCATCCCTAAATTTGTCTCGGTGAAAAAAGAATTAACTAGGTTACATTGGCTTCCCGTGAAGCACAGGGTATGTTTTAAGGCCCTATGCACAGTTTTTAAGGCCCTACAATGGGATAGGTCCACAACACTTGAAGGACAAGCTTAAGTGGTACGTCCCCAGTAGGACCCTTCGGTCCTCTGGAGCGAAAAAGGTCCTGACGCCCTTTGTTAAAAAGGTCAGCTGGGGTGGCAGGAGCGTTATTGCATGTGCATCTATGGCCTGGAATGATCTGCCTTTCCACTTGAGAAATGCCTCTAGTCTTCTTCTTTTTAGAAAGGGCCTGAAGACCTGGCTATTTACCCAATGACCTCCTCCCTCTTCCGGCTAGGCAGTACATAGCGCCAGGACACCCCAGGGTAACCGTTGCGCTCTACAAATTTTATTAACATAACATACCAGCATCTACCATGTTTTAAAACGTGTTGGGACATCTTGCTGCTTAAACAAAGCACGACGGGTGGGCGGGCAGCCGGCCGTGCACATAAATGGTAATGCAAAAGTAATAATGATGAAAGCGCCGGTGCATAGTAAATGTATGCGCAGTTTTCAAAGTGCTGCTGAAGGCTGGCGGTTCGCGCGTGCACGCTCGCGTGAATGCAAGCTTGTCGCCAGCAGCACTTTGAAAACTCACCTACTAAAGTCTCTCCGAGCAGCGCATGCACGCTGACTCAGCGACACCTAAAAAGTATGCATTCTATCCTACTTTTTGAAACTGTCTGCCTGGGAAGTGATATCATCTTGACAGTGAATGGGGCTTAAACAGTGTGAACAGCTTTTGTAGAAGTATCGTAAATGCGTGCAGCCAGGGGAAGTTAACAAAAAAAAAAAGTTCCACACAAATTTAGTGATGGGAACTGAGCCCCCTTTTAAGATATATTAAATACAAGAGATTTCACACTGTGCAGGTGAAACCTAAAAAGGCACAGTGACAGGCTTCTGATGGGGATGTCAGTTTGTAGGTGCCTGCAGGTGTCTTTAGGGTAGGGAGAGAATCAAGCTAGGGAGAACACAACAGGGGGGCGAAGGGAGAAGCACACTAGTGAGAGCAATGCAGAGTGTGGGGTTGGAGAGAAGCCCATAGGTGAGAGCGCAATCTAGCATTGGAGGGAGAAGGGCATGGATGAAAGAGCAACAAGGAGCATGTTGGGGGAGAAAAGCATACATGGGACGACAACTGGAATACAAAAGCACACTCATGTTGTGCTTAAGCAAAAATAATTACGTTATTTCTTAAGACATCAGTGAAGGGACACAGGGAGGCTATGCTCCAGTGGCAAGACAAGCTCAAGATGGATAAGGCAATCAATGGAATAAAAAGTAAGCAAATGGGAATGACCGTAAAGTCAACCAATGGTAAGCAATTGGCACGCTCTAAGCCACTGCAATTTTTTGATAAGCTGACAATAAGCCCATTGCAACCATAGTGCTAGCACTGCCTAAAAACAAATGTGAAGAACTTTTTTTTACAGATGTTGTAACACACTAGCTTGTGGCAGGAGCCACTTTAGAGTGCTGTATAATGTTTTCTGTGGATCATTACTGGCCTTTTACCCTTTCCCAGATGTGGGTTCCATGGCTAATGGAGAAGGATCATACGATGATTCCTAAGTAAATGGCATCACAATTTTCAGTATTCGGCTTCCCAGGTCCCTTTCCCTCCAGGAGAGGTGGTGTACTGACTATTTCATCTAGCAGAAGTGGAAGATTATATGAATAGACATGTTTTCACTTTTGTTTAAGAATACTACAAGGATATTGAGGTTCTGGAGGTCTGGGGACAATAGGTTTCAGAGTAAATTGCCATGAAGAAAGATAGGTTGCCCTCCTTGCCAGGTACAGTTACGTTTGGCTGGTGAAATCAGGTTGCATTGCTTAATATCTGGTTCTGGATGGGTGCATTTAGTGTGAATAGTGTTGGTCATCTTTGACCGAGATCCTTCTTGGCTTTGAAGGGGCTTTAAAGAACTTTACATTTTATTTGCTTTGTTACTGGAATCGAGGGTCTTCGGTTGTTGGGGAGATGTAATCTGTTTTTTTGATATTTTTTATGCTGAGTCTTGCTACCTTAATTTTATTTTTTGTTTAGGCACAGCTTTCTTTTTTTTGTGTTAAAAAGTATTGATTAACTTAATAGAATTGAAATATATCTATGTTGTCCATAGGAATCTTAATCACATATTTTAAATCCTGGGCAGAAGAACCAATCTCAAAAATTAAAAAGAAGTGCAATCTAAATCAAAGCATAATCAAATTAAATACAGTGGTTAAGCGGACAGCAATTACCGTATGAGTGAAGTGTTATATAGATGCTAAATAGGAAATGTTAGAGAATAGAAATCAGAAAGACAAGAAGTAAAATACAAATGATGTCAAAGTTAATAATGAATATATATTTCAACAGCGTTCTTTTCAAAAGAGAGCAAATATAAAATTATAACTGCTAAATATCTTAATAAATACCCATATATAAAATAGTCACTATTGTAATATCAATCCAATAACTTCAAGGAGGCTTAAAACCATCAACTATAAAGATGAGATGGCACTTACTCAGTTTTAAGTATGAAAGTTATAACATTAGAGCCAGAGTGTTTGGTAATAGCCAAATAGTACAGTGACATTCTTGCAAGTGTTAGCTGTGAATTATCAAAATACAAAATTGCTCCATAACATTGTGTCATTGTAGAAATCTGGCTTGGTATATACTATGTAAGGTATAGTGTACACAGATTCCAATGGATTCCCAGAGGTATAGCCGAGGCTAAATGAGATAATCACTCACAGCTCCATTTGTGGGCGAGTAGTTAGGCTTATCAGAGGGTGTGTTAAATATTTATTGTAGTCACTCAGACAAGAAATGATGGAACACACTCGGAGACAGAATCCAGACCAAACAGGTAAGTATAAAAAAGGTATACTTATGTTTTATTTCTAGAACAAAGCAGGACTTGGTACAGGTAGGTAAAATATACTTTCAAATGCAAAACTATACACCGAAATGCAATTGTAGATAAAATTAGTATTGTTACAGGTTTGTATTTGCTTTAAAACCAGTTCCGAATACTTTGAAGATACTTTGGATTACTTTTGCGTTGCTTTTTAGTTACATCGACTTCTGTGGTTATCTGCCTAGATGTCACACTGTAGTTCATACCATACAAAGGTAAGTAAGAAAATGTAGAAAATTTACTTTTCAAACCACACTTGCTTTTGTTTCATACAGAAAACAGGTTGAAAGAATTGTTCAGAGAAAAAACCACAACATGGGTTCCTATGGAGAAAAAGAATGTTATCGGTTTACAGGCAAGTGAACAACATACAATGCTGGGTGTTGGGTGGGAGGGGGGCGGGAGGTTAGAACCAAGCATCAAGGAGGCACTTGAGTTGCACCACCAGCGTCACCAGGGTGGCTGGGTGCAGAGTGCTGAGGCCCAATGTTAGCCAATGGGGCTAGGGGGGCGTCTGTTGGGAGCTGCTCACAAGCTGGCCACTCAGTTGTGGGAGCAAAGCTCTTGGGGTTAAGATCAGCACTGCAAGCGCCAACAATCCACACAGGAGCTGCACCACCAGCGGCACAGAGGCGGCCAGATGCTGGGTGCCAAGGAGACGTCTAGAGCCCTGGTGTTCTCCTGTTCGAAAGAAAGGCTGCAGGCTCGGACACAGTTTCCTGAGGGCGACCACCAGCATGAGTGGCAAGTTGGGTTGATGGGGGATGCCTGGATACCATCGGTTGAGCCGCCTAAGGCCGTGGGGCATCGGTGCAGAGGCGTCTTTAAGCTTTGGGACTTCTCACCATCTCCTGTCGCGATCGGGGGGGGGGACCCCCTCAGGGTGAGGCTGCAGGCATCTGGTTGATGATGGAGACATGTCAGGGATCACCGGATCTCAGGTCAGGCTCACTGGGGAGACCTCCTTGTGGTGTTGAGCCACTCTAACTTCGTTCATGGGCGTCTGGTGCAGAATCGTGGTTTCGGCTAGGTCCGAGATCTGTGATGGAGTCTTTGGTTGAGCAACTTCGATGCTCACAGGAGACAGTCTTTATGCTGAAGGCAGGGCAGGTCCTCTGGGTTCTGGACAGCTGCTGGACACACCGGGATTTTGCTGGTTGCAGGTCGAAGTCTGGACAGGCCGGTAGAGTGGGGGACCAAAGCAGTTGTCCTTTTCTTCCTTGTTTAGCATGGATCTTCTGTCCTTCTTTCTTCTTCTAGAATCTGAGTAGGCAAGGTTCAGGGCCGCCCCTAAATATTAAATTTTGGTGTTACAGGGGTGTGCAGGTTGAGACCGATGGGTCCCTTCCTTGGGGTGAGTACACCCCCTATTGTGCCACCCACCAGTGGGAGCGGGGCATGCGCCTCTCTGATTGGCTGTGTTCCCTCATCTTCAAGATGATGGTTACCGAGATGTGTGCTCCACCGATTCTCCCACCCAAAGTTGGGGTCAGACCAGTGGGAGCCAGTTGCTGGGGACAGCGAAGACCGGGTCAACTACCAAAGGCTGCAGGCTTTTGAAGCTTCCCCTTCGTGGACCCAGCCCATCTTGGGGGAGGAGATATGACATCTCTGCCCAGGGTGGGCTTTGTTTCTGGACCCAATGAGTGGAGGCCCTCTAACTAGAATTTCAGAAACCTGTCTGGTGATGGCAAATGGCAGGTAGCCTTTCAGGAACCACACCAGGGCTAGTCATTTTTCAGGGGGCATCTCTAAGATGCCCTCTGAGTGCATTTTACATTAAAACCCACACTGGCATCAGTGTGGGTTTAATGTGCTGAGACGTTTGCTGCCAAACTTCCCAGCTTTCGGTAAAAATCGCTATGGAGTTGTGTAGTTTCTAATGAAAAACTCCCAGACCATATACTCTTTATGGCTTTACTGCACTTACAATGTCTAAGAACGGACTTGGACACTGTAGGGGTAAAGGCTCATGCAACTGTGTCCTCACTTGTGGTATAGTGCACCCTGCTAGAGGGGTGACTTGCCTAGGCCATAGGCAGTGGTTTGCAGACATGCCACACAAGGATGTGTGCCATGTCAACTGGCAGATTGTGGGTGTTAATGTGCAGGGTCTCTATGGGTGGCACAACAGGTGCTGCATCCCTTAGAGGCCTTCCCTGGTGTCAGTGTTCTTGGTACCCATGGTACCTTTTACAAGGGGCTTACCTGTGGCCCCAGATGTGCCAATTTTGGATACAACAGATACAGTTTTGAGAAAGAATACAGGCCCTTGGAACCTGATTGGCAAGGACCCAGGGCACAAAGTCAAAGTGCATCATGTGCCAGGCAAAAAGTGGGGGTTAACTATGCAAAAAAAGGCACTTTCCTACAGTCATCAAATCATAAACAGAAAAATGAACAAATGCAGAAAGTCAAAGACATTCAGAGCTATTGGGTCCATACTTCAAATCAAATCATCTTTATTCGGTTTCAGATGTTAAAACCATAAAAGCACATACTAAATATAAAATACAATGGTATGTCTAATAAAAAACAATCCTCACAGGGATCAACCGGCGCATTAAAATAACTTGTACCAATGGGGATGCAGGAAAATCACTGACTCCAATTTCATACATGTTGCGCCAATAAAAATAAATCGATCCTTTGTCAATACAGTAAATACAATTGGAGAGAGCAGGCGGGTTAATCGCAGCTGGATCGAAGTCTGATAGCCAATAGGTCTCGCTTTTGTGACCGTATAAGTATTTAGTTATGCTAAACACTTATACGGTCCCAAAGGCGAGACCTATTGGCTATGCCAATGCTTGTTTAACATGATATAACGGCATACACTAGGCTTCAGGACCTCCCTCTCTTCCCTTGCCATAACCCTCTACTCCTTTATAAGGTTCAGGACTCTTAGTTGTCAGGTCCGGGTTAGTAAAAAGATCGCCTCTCCCCAAACTCGTTAAGGTCACTTCAATATACCTGAGCCACGATATACGTGGGACGTAATCAAGGGCCAGACAATCCTTTTAGAATGAGTTTATTTAATGTTGTTCCCTTACGACCCATATTTTTAACCATAACGAGACAGGATGTAGCGCTATCAGAATGGCTATGTATTTCATACCAAGCTCCTCATGTATTGTGAAAGAGGGGGTGCCTTGAACAGATAGAAGCGGTCTCAAACCTTTTATCTGCAATTTGGAGGTCCTCTGTTAGTGTACCCCCAAATTTTACTGACATATAGTGCCTTGGAAAGACACTTAGTGCTGTAGAGCTTTAATAAGGCTCCCACTGGTCTTTTCCTCATTCTGGCTGTAAAATTGAATATGGCTGCAGTCTCTCTAGATAAATCGTTTCTCTTGCAAGTGAGTTGAGGCCCCCATTTCACTTTCTCATCCAATAAAACTCCTAGGTAAGAAAAGACACCCGTCCCTGGGACGGTAGTGGACCCTACCTTAAAGGTGTATAGCCTGCTAGGGTGGGCCCCTATTTGCATAATAAAGGACTTAGAGGGGTTAACCATGAGGTCCTGCTCCCCAATAAACTGTCTGAAAGAATTTATTAACGTTTGTAACCCCCATTCCGTCCTGGCCATAAAAACGGCATCATCTGCATACAGCAAAACAGGAAGACCATGCCGTCCTACCTGCGGGAAATCCACCCTGGTCTCTATAAGGGTGCTCTCCCGGCGGTTGATATATACATTAAATAGAAAAGGGGCCAGGATACAACCCGGTCTTACCCCTCTCCTGATTGGGAACAACCGTGAGGCCTTCATGCTTCCAGAATAACGCACAGCGCCCTAGTGTCTTGGTGGAGATCCTGCAGAAAAATGACTATATCCCTGTCCACCCCCAAGGAGAGCAATGTCTGCCACAGCCTGCTTCTATTCATGATATCAAATGTGGAAGAAAGGTCCATAAAGGCCAGGAAAATGGTGCCAGTGCTGGCAACCATGTACTTGTTCACGATCAGGAAGAGGTACAGACATTGCTCTATAGTTCAGGGACCGGAACGAAACCCATATTGGGGGTCTGACAGAATGTTGTTCTCTGCTGCCCAGATGGATAGCCTATCTAACAGGATTCATCCACCCACTTTGACCACAGAGTCCAGTAGGGAAATGTGCCTATAACATTGTGTACTCTCCCTATTCCCTTTTTTAAAAACTGGGACAATAGTGGAGGTGGCCCAGAGGCCGGGCAACCAGCCCGGACAGCCGCATTATTGACACCTGGTAAGCACCGGAGCCCAAAACTCTGTGTTGGACATATAAAGGTTGGGCGGGATAACGTCCGGTCCAGGTGCCTTGTTTCGCATCATGCCCGCTATTCCCCGCCTCACTTCTTCCTCCATAACTGTTAGTACAGACTTTACATTTACTCCCCTACTGGATGAACATACCCTCGAAGTGTCTGACTCAATCATCCTCTGTGATGTGCGCCTCAAGAGAGATTGAGGTCTCTACTTCCATGATTGGGCTATTGATAATACCCTAGAACTTAGTGCTGCTCCTAATAGTACTGGGCTCCTTTTAGCTTCCTCCAGGCCTCCTCTTTCAGAGCTTCTTTGCGTTTTTAAGGGCCATTTATTATTGTGTTCTACAGGTTCTGACTAAACCTCTGTCTCTAGGGACGGCGTACAGTGCTGCCTTGAGCGACCTAGCCGCAAGTAAGCATGTTGTGTCGAACCATCTCGGGGCCCTTTCTCATTGGTTGTTCGAGGCGGGAATCGTGAGTAAGTCAGCGATGGAGCAGGAGATGGATTCGAAAGCTTTAACAACCAACTCATGCGGGTGCTGCTGGGGGGCCAGAAAAACCTGGATTTCCTCTTGGCAATTGATTAAAAAGGACTTGTGCAAAAGGCCGGAGGTGATCTGTGCCCATTTCAGCCTCCTACCCCCATCTGTGGGCTGTAGGACACCTCCACCCCTACTGCCCTTCTTGAGGCATAGTGCAAGCCATCTGGATGTATGTACGTATGTATGTATGTATGTATGCACGTATGCACGGTGCAACGGTTAATTTTCGGGAAAAGGTCCCGGTTGAAAGAGGGAGATCATGGGATTCTCGAAAAATCAAGGACTGAATTAAAGGATAAAATGGAATATTGAATTCATAGCAAAATCAGGTCGATAGGCTTAAAAATGAGGACTGTATAATAAACCCCCCCCCCCCCCCTTCCTTTGTTTAGAAATAACTTGAGAAAAGGACTTAAAAAGACAGAGAGAGAGAAGCGCACAAAGGATCGATAAAATACGCGTTTGTGCTGATGCCAAAAAAGCTTTAAAGGAATTTTTTCATCCTGAGTTGTTTTAGTAGCACATTCATAATATAATAATTTCTGTAGTGTCATAATTGGATATTTTTGTGATAAAAATTGAACACACGCAACAGAAGAAACGCAAATAAAAAGAATGCAATATAGGAACAAACTACGATTCCCAGAATACACTATACAGGACCTGGTCTCTATTTTGAGTCACAAGTGTTAAAAATGATTTAATTGGCTGAATTGAATACTATCATCCTAACCGTGATCAAGTTATCTGTGATAACGAAACCTGTCGGTTGTTCTTTCAACCTGGAGACCATTGGTAATTAAATACATTTGTGAAATGTCATCCCTCTGCGAGTGCGTTTTAATTTATCTGGAAGGATGCTGTGGATATATATATATATATATATATATATATATATATATATATATATATATATATATATATTTTGTTCACCAAAGATCCTCGATTTGGAAGCGCACTCAAAGCCGGATTAATGTGGGCAAACAAACATTTCATCCCTCGGAAATACATTCTTGCCTTTTGTATGAGAGCACAGAACCTACTAAGGAAATAATTTTCGAAAAGACACTGCAAAGATCACGAAGAGAAAAACAACTTAACACTACAACTCCCAGTGTGCAGTACAAACTTAAATAACCTGCTGCCAATTAAAGAGCGTCATAAATACCAACAGGCTGGAGTAAGTGGCTTTTCTGTGTAAATCTGCGCCGATACAATGCAATGCCTGTGAACAAGGAGTTCATATCTCCGAAACGCGTAAGGCAAGAATGTATTTCCGAGGGATGAAATGTTTGTTTGCCCACATTAATCCGGCTTTGAGTGCGCTTCCAAATCGAGGATCTTTGGTGAACAAAACAATTTAACGGCAATCCAGCCGTGGAAGCTGCACCACCCCAAAAGGAGGGGGCCATGGAGACACAGAACTGTTCAAAGTCTCCTGATGGAAATCGGATGGCAGGAGAATGTTACCTTTTGTTTCTCGGAGGCCCACTAAAGGCAGTGACAGCATATTAATTTTGTATGAGAGCACAGAACCTACTAAGGAAATAATTTTCGAAAAGACACTGCAAAGATCACGAAGAGAAAAACAACTTAACACTACAACTCCCAGTGTGCAGTACAAACTTAAATAACCTGCTGCCAATTAAAGAGCGTCATAAATACCAACAGGCTGGAGTAAGTGGCTTTTCTGTGTAAATCTGCGCCGATACAATGCAATGCCTGTGAACAAGGAGTTCATATCTCCGAAACGCGTAAGGCAAGAATGTATTTCCGAGGGATGAAATGTTTGTTTGCCCACATTAATCCGGCTTTGAGTGCGCTTCCAAATCGAGGATCTTTGGTGAACATATATATATATATATATATATATATATATATATATATACGGTTCCTCCTACACAAAGGAGGGGGCGCACTACAGCTCGGCAATTCTATCAATTTAAAAAACCGGACAGCAGTCCTGACACGTTTCAGTCATTGCGACCTTTCTCCAAGGTAAAGTCCAGCATTAACATCATGGTAACCCTTCATCCGATTGCCTGCTTTATAATATTGGACCTCAGTGGATGCAGTTCAATTGCATTTTGGGACTCGTAGTTACCATTGTTGTTTTAATTCAATTAAAACCCTCTAGTGGGTGTTGACAGTCTTTTGTTGCCCGTTTGTGTTGCTTTTTAATTTTAATTTTCCGAATCTGTTCTGTAGCAAACCCATTTGTCTCAGGAGTCGCACTAAATTCACTCACATGGGAAGCAAATACCAGCAACAAGAGTGATACCATTTCACAGGTTGCTTCATGTTTACCACGCGTCGTCTTATCTTACATTGCAAATGATAATGAAAATGCTAGGAAGGATATCCTTTATTGCTCTCATCCCACATTCAAGGTTTTACTTGTGTCTGCTTTAGTAGTACCTAGCGGAGAGTCTGGTCACACATGGATGGGAACGGGAGGATCTAGTGTTGGTGGAGACCAATGTTTAGAATAAACTGCAATGGTGGAAAAACAAAAATATTTTACTGGGCTGACTGTTTAAGCCATCCTCAGCCAGTCATCAACACAAACTCATCCATGATGGGTAGGGGGGCACACATGCGACACCTGACTGTACATCAGGGACACTGGTCGCCAAACGTACAACTGCTTCATATCGTACATACGTGTTGGAACTTATGGCAGTGCCCATTCAAAATAGAGGTCTTGTAAGAGGCAACATAACCGCAATGTACTATATAAAAAAAACAACTGGACAGGCACTCCATAACTGTCCAAACTTGCACATACCACTTGGCTTTGGGCATTATGCCATTAGATATACCTGTTGTAAGGCAAGACTTTTACCAATCCACTCAGAACACATCAACATATGATCATACAAGTGGGAGAGAACCCCCCAGGTTATTTAGCAGTGCTTCCAGCTTTGGGGGATGCCTATGACAAACCTGTTTGCCACACACATAAATGCAAATTGCCTAAACTTTGCATCAAGGCACCAACACCCAAAGTTCCTCGGTAGTACTCTGGATAAGCTGACCAAGAATATTAGTATGCACATTTTCTACAATTCCGCCAATTCAATAGGTAGTACAGAAAATGCATCAGGCACTAATGGAAGTAATCCTCATTGCTCCAGAGGTTTCACTCCTCGCTGGTACACACTACTTCTGGAGATGCCTATTGAGCCTCACAAAAACCCCACCTCTGTCCAGACTTTCAGTTCACATCACAGCAAGCTATAAATCCCAACCTTAAATAATTAAACCTTGTTATTTGGCACTTGAAATGTTATAATTTGACTATTAAGAGTGTATGCAAGTCTTAAAAGAATGCAGAAAGCCCACTGTGCGAACATGTTATGTGGTTAACTAGATTTGTAATGTACTGTTACTCTTCAAATTAACAGTTTACTTCATCTATTCAGCACATAGTCTGTAACCTATTACACTTGCAAAAGTCTCGAAGCCTACATTTCCATGAGAGTACACCTGGCAGCTATTGCTGGATATTTAACAAAACTGGCCCTTCAATCTCTTTTCAAAATCCCTGTTATTAAAGCACTTGTAGAGATTCTCAAAAGGCTAATCTCACCCAAACTACCACCAGCTCCCTCTTTGAATATGAACATTGTTCACATTAGACCCATGGTAATGCTCTTCGAGCCACTAGATTCATGCCCACTGCAATTCCTATCTAGGATAGCACTTTTTAGATTGAGCCTAGAGCAGCACGCATGCGCTGCCCTGCGAGACTTTTAGTAAGGGGCTTCAGAGATCTCACCACACGCTTGTGCGTGTGTTTTTGTTTTTCTCACAGGCTATTGGCCTTTGCGTGCATCTTTCTAAGAAAGACGGGACGCAATTGGGCAAAGCCGGGTGCATGTCCTGCCTTTGCTCCGCCCACGGCCTATTGCTTGCGGTTACCCGCACGGGCGACATCTGTTTTCAATTATCGTGCCCAGACGTGTGCGCGATAATGCATAACAGATGTTGCGCTGTGGCTCGCGCACACCGCTCGCGTGCTTGTGTAAGTGTGCCATCGTAGTGCGCTAGGCACTTTGTTCGAAATCGGGTTTTGTTGTTATTGAAGGTTTTCATTTTGAAGAACAACATATCCCTTTCTCTGTATACAAGCCATGTGATGCTGTAGTTACTGTGAAAAAAGGGGGCATGGGCGCTTCCGTTGGTTATGTTTAGGTGTTCTCGGCATCTTTGACATTTGGTTCTTCGCTTACTTCATTTGAATATAAATGTTGCTGCCTGCCACCGCACCCGTCCCCATACACCCACAACATCGGCATGACCCCGAATAGCTTGCGAGCGCCCTCTTGCTTCATTTTGCGGTCACCGGAGGTTTAATATGTAATTGCATTTGGTGTGAGTCGCGCGGAGGCCCAGCCTGGTTCGGCAGCGGTGTATGTCTCTTAACCCCCCCATAAGCTCCGGGCTCTGCCCTCCGTGCAGCCGCCCAGCAGCGCCGCCTGGCCTCGGCACAAGAGGGGCTTCACGCGTGTGCGGAGGGAGGTCGTGATTAAATGTGCAGATCTCCTCGGAGCTTTGTTCTGAGGGGAGCAGCAGCCGATGAATCAATTTAAGGTTCTAAACCTGGGAGCAGCCGAGCTACACTCACGCCGGCGGCATTTCTGAACAATTCAAAGAATACACGTATATTTCAAATATATCCTTTGTTTACAAAAACGAGGATGTGATAAAGAGATGTGTGTGCTTGAGAGTGCTTGCGTGATGCTTTGAGGTATTTCAGTCATGGTTTTGTGTTGTTTACTCTATGATCTCACTCTTAGAGGTGTGAAATTAAGTGCCTTTAAGTGCAAGAGTGGCAATTGTTTATTTGCATAAATTAATTAAAACACTTGCACAGCAAATAAAATAATAAATAAGCATTGGCATAGCCAATAGGTCTCGCCTTTGGGACCTTATAAGTGTTTAGCCATGCAACATTTGATGTGGTTGCACCAAGGATATTGTGCTGGATAACTAAACACTTATAAAGTCCCCAAGGCGAGACCTATTGGCTATGCCAATGCTTGTTCTAGTGGACAATGCTTCTCTTGTAGTTCATGAAATTCAGGCATTCTCCGTTGCCTTTCCTACATGTTCACAAATGGTCATTCTGCCCAAACACTCTCCCTTTCTGCTAAAATTTGTATCTATTGAGTTATCTTTTCCCTAAACCTCATTCACTGGCGAAAAAAGGATTATACACGTTAGATGTCTGTAGTGGCATTACATACTAAATAGACTACATGTTCTATAGGGATAACAAAGCTATTTTTTTTTCTCTGCAGTCACATATAGGCAATCCTATCTCATAGGCAGAGCTGTCAGTTACATTATGTTAATAATCTTATAATCAAAGAAGAATGAATCTCATGTGTCGTTTTTCCAGACTCTAAATAAAATTGTGATGGACATCCTTAATCACACTAGCACATTGTGCGGTATATCTTGATTCTTCGCTGGTGTGGTTAGGTGGATAGCATCATCACCGGGTCCTAACACCTCAGGGTCCAGTTCTCCAGGTGCTCAGCTGTCCTCCACCAGGAGGGAGACTGTCTGGTTTGCAACAGTCGTGAGTGAAGACAAATAAAATACAATTATCTACTCTCCTGTATGTTGTGTCTTTATTGTTCAGGAGGGGGATAAGATTAGAAACTGTGAAACAGGTGCTTATATGGATACTTTATTGGTTCATTGCACCTAGTGAAGAGTCAACCGGTTTCAGCCAAGTTATTCCTGTGAGGGTCAGGTGGTTTTCATCAGAACCAATGGGAACCGTGCCCAATGTGAGAAGCCTGCACTGATATTCAGGCTATCCACCTAACCATACCAGTGGAGAATCAAGATATACCACACAATGTGCTAGTGTTGTTGAGGGTCTCCATCACAATTTGTTTGAGACTCTGGAAAAATGACATGTGATTCATTCTCATTGATTATTAGCTTGTCAACTCGGGAAGACCGAAGAATCCCTGCTTCTCCCTCCCATTCTTCTGATGGTTTACATTCTGTGCCACATGCAAATTTTGCTCACAGAAAGGCTGCCACCAATACATTGCTTAGAAATAGGATCTCTGTAAATCTGCCACTTGGAATTACTTCCATATGTTCACTAAATACTATTGTGTGGATATGTGCATCTGACAAGAGGCAATGGGTGGACAAACACTCTTAACATTTTTCTAAATGTCCGATTCACTTGCTTGCAATCCATGGCATTAAGGAAGGTATCGTGTTCTAGTCTAGGCAAAGCATGTGATCTACTGTTGCATATGCTAAAAATGAAAACATGTTACCCATAACCATTTATTTGTACCTTGAAATACTGTAGATTTTCGAGCCACCCTTCCCACCTCTCAGGAAGAGACAAAGGGAGCATGTAGTCCTCCATAAGGATACAGATGTGATTTAAGTCTTGTTACCCGGCATACAGATATAACAACTTCATACTGCTACATAAACTGCTCTACTTCTAGAGAGGCGAAACAATCTTTCAGGAGTGGTACCCTGTGTCCCCTAAAAACAAACCATTTCTTTGAAGAAAATCAAGTTGTAATGTTCCAAGCCCAACATCAGATAGCAGGAGTGTGCTCAGCATGTTAATCTACACTGCTAGAAGCTACAGGTTGTTACATATATCAAATTCACATTTCCACACTGCTAGTAGAATGTGTAACTATAAAACCATGAACCGTTATTTTGGAATTGGATGTTCTGTACTACTAGATCATTGTCTTCAATTCTTATTTCATCTGCTTTCTGGTCTTTAAATATTTTGTATCTAAAAATAATGGCAAATTTTTTCTTGCTTTTCAGCAATTCATGTAAGCACAGAGAAACAGAAACCAGTGCATCAGAGTAATTGGCAGACTCCGCCATGCCAAGAGAACTGGGACGATGGTAAGGTGACTACTGTAGTCTTAATACATGTGCACTCCATTCCCATTTTCCTAAGTATGATTGTTTTTCCAGATTTTCATGGTAAATCTGCGCATCCCCTGTACAGTTTGTCTCACATGGTATTTTTCTTGTTTTTACATTTAAACTAACAGTTCTGGTTACTGCACTCCGATGAGATTCCAGAATCTAGTTTTAAAGTTTAAATGAAAGTAAGTCTTTCAGTGTAACACCTTGTCCTTGATCAAGGTAATTAACCCAATCCAGCTCCGCAGGGTCCTTTTTTTTATTTTTATTTATCTGTGCAATATATACCAGTCTTCCCATTTTTTTGAAAGGTTCTTCAATGTTGCCTGTAGCTGAAGTACTGTTTCCATCCGTTTTTCTAGAACTACTTTCTTTGTCTAGAACTATTTTCTTTGCCATAGAGTCATCATTCCCCTTCCTCTATCGCTCTTGCAATGGTTTTCCGTTCTCTCACTTCTATTTAATTAGTTCTCAGCCTGTTTACATAGTAATTCTCACCCTGGCTGCAGCATTCTAAGTGTGCATGACGGCTGTTTTTTTTTTTTCTTTAATTTATTATCACACGAGACTTGGAACACATTGTGCTCCAAGACTCGCTTTCAGCCCACGTGGTTTGTTGCTGGTTATCTTCCGGCGCTGAAATCACTGTTAAAGATTCGATTTAGGATCGCCTCTTGGCAACAAATGTCAGCGTCAAGACTTAGTGCACTAGAAATGGGCCTATTTAATAATGCCTAGGTGTAATTAACCTAGTGTGCGCATCACTGCTAGTGACTCTCAGACATTGCAGCTTACCAGCAAGATCGCTTCATTAAGTGCACCCGCTCCAAGGTAAGGAACACAATGGAGGTGGTGCTCACCTGGAGCCTTTCTACGGGCGGCATGGCTGCAGCGCAGGGTGCCGTCTCCTCTACAGCATGAGGACAGGCAGTGCTGACCACCTGAGCTGGGGCACGTCTGCCCTCTGCGATCTCAATCTGTCCGTGGGGTGCTTCTACCACTCGATGTTAGACAGCCGGTTGTCTCTACGCATCCATGAGCATGCAGCTATCTACCTCCCCACCAGCATGGAGAACCTCTTTAGGGAGGTGCACCGCTAGCTGCTTTAGGCTGGGCCACGGCCCCCCAAAAAGGAGGACAAGGAGCCCCCTATGTTCACAGCAGAGGCCGTGGAGCAGACCATCAACAACGACTTCTCGGGGCTGCTGCAGCTGCACCAGCATATGGGGCAAGAATGCCAGTGGTAAGCTGCAGTTAACCCGCTGTCCACAAGTGGTAAGTTTGCTATAAAGTGTAGCACTTTTCTCTTCAACCACCTCTCCATTTTAATACCAAACACATTCTTGCTTTCATTCATCCAGCGATTTCATCTTTCATATATCCATCTATTGTCCTATCCCTCATAGGTCCTTTTATTCACCCATGCGCCCATTCATTCATCTAACCTCCGACAAATCACTTACCTACTCCAGCTATTCATCCTTCCACTTGTCCATTTCCCCCTCTCCCCACCATCCACTCACCCTCCCATCAGCCTTTATATCCATTAATTTATCTGTCCACCTGTTGATCAGATCTCCCATTATCCAGCCACTCTCTCTCTGTTCACACATCCATTTGTCCATTCCCCCTCCTGTCCTTCTAACCCCCACCCAACTCTTTCCATCCATTCTGGCATGCGCACTATCATCGAAAGGAGGAGTCACCTTACCTCGTGACTAGGAAAGACTTCTTTGAAGAAAAGCAACTGTCAAACATCCGGACCCAACACTAAATGGCAGGAGTATGCAAAGCATGTGTATCTACAGCTCTAGATGCCAAAAACGGATGCTTCCTGGGGTAAGTAACATTATCCTTATAATGCGGGGCATACATCGGGGATGCCAGCTGCGCCTTTTACTTTTCATATTTGCACTTGATCCCCTAGTACGACACCTCTGCATTAGCCTCGTACTCCGTGGTCTCCAATTCAAGCCTGGCCCCTCCACTTCTCCCTTTATGGACATGACATTTTATTGCTTGTCCAGCGCCTGGAGGAGAACTTGACCCCAACTTGAACAAACTACCATGCCTTGGGACTCTATCCGGTCTTTGAATAAACTGGTCCAAGTCTAATCATTCCCGTGTGATTACCCACTGACTTGGTGCGACAGACCAGTTCAATATCTTGGTGTAGTGATCCATACAGATAAGGAGCAAGCTCAACTATGACCCCACTGTTGACACTGTCAACGCAAATCGATGGATCCTGTTGCTTCCTTCAATGTCCAGCCCAATACTCATACCCCTAAAATGACTCCTCCCCCATCCCTAAGCTCTAACATCAAAATCCGGGTGAAACTCCTCCCCCTCCCACACTTTAGCCCTAAAACCGTGGCCTAGGGAGGCCCATAACAGACAGAATGTAGGCGGTGTATTGCGCCCAAGCTCAACTGGTATCACCCAACCATTGGCACAAACTCCTGCATTTAAAATGTTTGTGGCGCACCTACGTGACTTCCTCTGATCAACACCGATACGACCAAACACGCTCCTCTGACTGCCCGAAATGCCACACTCCTGATGCAGGTTTTATCTACATGGCCTGGTCGTGCAGCCATGTGGCACATTGCTGGGGAGAGACTTTTTGTAGATTATCCCAAATGCTGGATATTGATTTGGGTGTAGACCCCCTACTGGGCGATTCACCTTAATTGCTCTTCTCCTGACGAAACATGAGGTTGCGATTGACTAGGGCAAGCAAGTGCCCCCCCCACCGCTACCAATTTGCTCACCAGTCTCACATACTGCGATACCACCAGTGAGCTGTATGAATATATACAACCACTGACCTTTAGAATGATAAACCTCTGGAGACCATTACGCAGCTATTTCCTATCGCTCACAGCTCAGTCGCACGACTCCCACTCTGGTTAAACAGTGCTCCCCTCCCCTACGCCCTCACTGTTAATCAAAGGTCTGGGACCCCTTGCCCCCTGCCCCCCACCACAGCTCCTTCAGGCACAACTTCCTCCTGCGATACATTGGAGAGAAGAGTTTCACAGACGCCTCTAACACTTGCCCAGGTCACATCTCATCCCCTCTCATCCCCTCTACATTGTATGGCGTCCCACATGGGAGTTCTCCGCTCATGCTTTATGGACCATCGGGCATCAGCGACCTTCCGTCTTCTGCATAACGAGGAATCCGTTAATTAATATTGATGTTCCTTTTTCTTTTCTGTTGTGTGGGTTCCCTCTTTGCGAACTGAATGGCATAAATTGGCTAACGTGTATCCCTCTTCATTCCATTTGCTTAATATAACCCGACTGGCCAATGGCATTTCATCTTTGTTTTCGATATTACGATGCTTTTATGCCTGTGTTAAGTCTATTATCTTTAAAAAGAAAAAAAAAAAAGTTAAAAAAAAAAAAAAGTCGACCTCCCAGGTTGAGTTTTACGATGGGTAATGAGTTGCGAATGAGGGAGGAGTTGGTGGAGTCCTTCCGCCTGACTAGGCACTATGCATATAGACGTACAGAGTTTCCATATTGGGCAGGAGGGCGCTCTAGAGGGAAGAATCACCTATTGAATTCTTGTTCACTTCAAGCATCTGATGCAGGGGCATCTCTTTGCCTTATCGTTATTTACTCGATTGAGCTCCACTGAAAAAGTACTCCTATGTAACCCAGTGGGAAAGGGAATTGTGTGTAGAAATATGAGAAGATTCATGGAAAGCCACTTGGCAGCGAGCTGCCAATCCCCCTATTTGTTTGCGATGTATAGAAAATGCTTTCAAACTTTTAACCTGCTGGTGCCGTCTTCATAAGAGGTTTGGCATTCAGGCCACGTGCTACAAGGGCTGCAAAGAAAGAGGGACTGTCTTACACACATGGTGCCCCATTGAGAAATTGTTTTCTCACCTTCTCTCTGCCGCACAGTTGTGTATTGCTCAACTGTGGAAACAACCTTGGGCGCCTATTCTCAACTTATAGTGGCGAAAGATGTGGTCAATTTAAGCAATGGTAAAAGCTTACTGCGCTGGTACATGATAGATGCTCAATTTGACAATACCTGGCTCCCCTTTACTACTCTCCTTAAATGACTTCAACGTTCGAGGGGCTCCCATTTGCCGATGTCTAAAATTTGAAAGGCCTCTGGTATCTGTCATCTTGGACATTCAGTCTGCTAATCAGTCGGCTCAGGGACCTTGACTAGGTCTTAGTTCTTAATTTTTACTCTATCTTAGAGGCAATAGTCACCAATTTCTGCCTTTTTATGTAGGTTTATTTCTATTGAGGTGGAAGAGCTGAGTCTGATGGGGTTGGAGTGTTTTTATTTATCGTATTTACCGGAAACAATATATGAGAAATGCACTCTGTCTTGAAATGAACTACCATTGTGTGTGTGATTTATTTACTGTTAATTATGAATAAAGTTGTTAAATAATGGTATGGCGCATCAACCCCCAACTCTGCTTTGTTATCCTCACGGTTTATACCATACTTGCTCCTCAAACAGTGGCACCTAGATGTTATCACCTGCGATACTGTGGCTATGTGATGCCCTGAGCAGCAAGAGGCACTTCTCAAAATTTCAACATGACCCACTTGGAGTCTTGAAAACCTCAATGCACATAGTATATAATGAATGACTATCTTACTGGATTATCTTAGAAGATCCCTGTAAAGTAAAAAGACAATTGTTTAGTTTCCTTTTTAAGTCGAAGCCTACTAGACACTGCTGTTGTCTGGTTGGGAAAAGACTTGATTGCATTCTTAAGTGTCCCTGGGAATGCATTCTGCCCTTTGCTTATCGTTGGCTTTGCGGTTTGTAATATATATCCTATATATCAAGAAGGACGGACTGGGGGGGCGTGGCCTGACCGCGAGGCAAGATGGACGCTTAGTGCCTCGGCTCCGCCGTAAACCTCCTCTCACTACACCATCCTGTCATCTATCCTGACATCCTGCACCGAGAACCAATGCTCCAGGACTGGCGATCCCTGCCGCTGCTTGGTGGAGCCCCGGCGCTGCCTCCGTCCCGACGCTACAGCTTCCGCTGCTTGGGGCCCTGTGACACTCCCGCGACCGGGGACTGAGGTGGCCCAGACGCCGGCATTGCGTGACTGTACGTCCGGCCGCGGCTCACCGGAAGTGGCCGAGGCGGCGATCGAGTGACGGCAGCGCTTTGGCGCCAACTTATCGGATCTCCTCTCGAGGGTGCGCGCTGCACTGCTCCTTGGCGCTGTTCCCACCCCCCCCCCCCCCCCCCCGAGACACCCCCTGGGGGCATATCAAAGGAGACGAGCCTTGCTGAGGAGACTCCGCCAGCGCCATTGAGGAGGTGACTTCTTCCCTCGCCATCCGTTTCGAGCGCTGAGGACTGCCGGGGGTCGCCGGAGTTGAGTGTGCCCCGAGTGCGGAGAGCGATGTTCCCTGCTCCAAGGTACAGCGTGGGAGTGTGACTGCGGGGGGATTGCGGACTGGGGCGCTCCCTCCTGTGTGCCCGGCTGCCTGTTGCGGAGTGCCTATGTGCCCCATACGGGAGCTATCTGAGGCGCGTCTTTGAACTCTGCGCTGAGAGTGGCCTATTCCCGGACCTTGAATGACATTGCTCCCTGGGGCCCTGGCGACCCGGCGCGCTGTGACCCCCTGCTGGCCCTCAGGTTCACGCGGTGAGTGCATGGTGACTCGGGGGTGGGCGAGCTTCCCTGTAACTGGCGGGACCCTTTACGACCTCCTATAAGTGTAGGCGGCCACAACGTGGACCTCTCCTGGCCGGGGGTGTGCGGCAGAGATAATTTACGGACGCCCCTTCTTTTCAGACGCCATTCCCACGTTGAGATCTTGACCGAGCTCGCTCTCCTCTAGCGACGCCGCTGGACTGGCT
The DNA here is from genome assembly GCF_964204655.1 of Triturus cristatus. Lineage (NCBI taxonomy): Eukaryota > Metazoa > Chordata > Amphibia > Caudata > Salamandridae > Triturus > Triturus cristatus. The sequence goes on along the minus strand of NC_140585.1, from coordinate 1,268,275,831 downwards.
GGGGGCAGCGAGATGTCTGGAGCTAAGGGGGCCAGGCCATCTCAGCAAAGCAAGCTGGATCGCTATGCCTGCACAAGGTCGGACCTGCCCGACAAGAGGGCGCAGGGAGACATGCCCAAGAGTGGCGCAGATCAAACGCCCCCTGAGCCCACTATGAAGGACCTCATGGCAGCCATTACGGGCATTCGCACGTCTAAAGACACTCTCTCCTCGGAGATGACGCTCATCAGGGCCGACCTCGCCAATTATCGAGAGAAAGTGCAACAGCTTGAAACCACCACCACAGGCCTCATGGGCGATACCTCTCAGCTTCAAACAGAGGTTGCGGAGCTTCAGGCCTTCCGTAAATTTGCAGAAGATAAGCTCGATGACTATGAGGGAAGGATGAGGCGCAACAACGTCCGTGTCCTAGGGGTGCCGGAAAAAATGGAGGGCCCTGCTGTTGACCTATTCATCGAGAACTTAATCACGACTAAACTGCAACCTAAGGGACTCTCCAAGCTCTTTGTTGTGGAGAGGGCACACAGGATTCCGGGGGGCCGCCCGAGGCCAGGGGCGCCACCCCGCCCCATACTGGCCCGTCTGCTCAACTACCGCAACAGGGACACTATCCTCCAGACCGCCAGAGTTGCCCCCCCGCTCCGCCTTGATAATGCTACTATTACCTTTTTCCCTGACTTTACCCGCGGGGTGCAGATGCGTCGCCGCACGTTTCAAGAAGTCCAAAAACGTCTCCGGGCCGCTGACCTCAAATATGCCATGCTCTTTCCAGCGAGATTGCGTGTAGAAGCGGAGGGGGAAACACACTTTTTCGACCATCCAGAGGCCGCATCGGACTGGCTGGACAGCCGAGGAGACCGAGGAGGGAGCGGCCCCTCGGGTAGCTGATTTGCGGGAGGCGGGGGCGTAGCAACACTGACACGATCTCGAGGTCGCTGTCTTCCGGTATGTGTGGAATTGACCTGAAGACTCCCCTGTGGCGCCTAATGCTGGGACTTGTGCTTCACTGGGGCATTGCAGGGAACTGCTCAGTCTGACCCTCCTGAACATTGATTCCGATGTGATTACCATTGAGAGTGAGGATCGGGGCACGGTTGAAGCCTCCCCCCCACGTTCTTTCTTTAGCTGGTTTTTCTCCTTTTTTCTCATTTTGTTTGATGGGCGACAGGCACTCTGCATTTGTTGTTCAGATGGGCAGTTTGAGGCCCAGAGTGCAGGGAAGCAGGGAGGGGGGAATTTGGGAGGGAATGTATTTTTTCTTGGTTAGTATTTATGTTAATGTGTTCGACGGCATGGTCTCTAACTTTACACCACAGCATGGTCTCTAACTTTACACCACAACCGTATGCACCACCGACACACAAATGGGTACGCAACGCAACAAGGAGGTCAAAATCTTAAGTTGGAACGTAAACGGGCTGGGGGACAAGATCAAGCGCAGTGTAGTGACCCAACACGTCAAACGACTCTCCCCGGACATAGTTTTACTCCAAGAAACGCATCTGCTGGGCAACAACTGTGGGGCACTGAATAGGTGGGGGTATTCGATGGCGGCACATGCGGGCTTCACGTCTGGGTCGAGGGGTGTGGGCATCATGGTTAGGAAATCCTTCCCATTGTCGATTGTCTCCACATTCACAGACGACCTTGGGCGCTACGTGGGTGTCACAGGCACGTGGGAGGGCCACACTACAACCTTCCTCTCTGTTTATGCACCCCCTGGACTGCAATTGACGACTTTTACCGACCTTAGTGCTCTACTACTCACACTGCCAGTGGGTCACCTTGTCATTGGCGGTGACTTTAACTCTGTCGTATCCGGCGAGTTGGACAGGCACCCGCCGCGCCCCTTGCCCGCAGCGACACACTCGCTCTCTAGCTTCCTGGACGCAATGGGTCTAGTAGATGTGTGGAGAGCCTACCACCCAGATAAAATACAACACACCTTTTTATTCTCATGCACATCGCAGCCTCTCCCGCTTAGATTACATTCTTGCCCCCGCCTCCCAGATTGCCAATGTCCACGAGATCAGACATCTGCCCAGGGGTATCTCTGATCACTCCCCCCTCTGGACGCATATCGTCCTGGATCATGCGCAAGTCGGACGCATTGCCCCCCTCAACCCATGGCACTTCAAAAACCCCAAGATACGAAAAGATCTGCTCAAATCCATAGATGACTACTTTACAGAAAACGAGCATACCGTTGACTCCCCCCAAACACTCTGGGAAGCGTTCAAAACTGTGGTCCGAGGGCAGGCCCTTTCCCTAATAGCGGGTGCAAGGAAAGACAGACTGAAAGACATCTCCGATATCGAACATAGGGTACACCGTCTGGAGCAGACTGTCAACTCAAACCCCACACCTGATGTGCTACACGAGCTACGACTCTGCCAGGACGAGTATAGAGCCCTGGTCACCGAGCGCGCCAAAATAATGGGACAGGAAAAACTGGGCCGTATATACGACTGGGGAGACAAGGCGGGGAAATTACTCGCCTGGCTAGACAAGAGAGAACGTGCTAGTCGTCTGGTGCCTGAACTCCGAGGGACCGACGGTAACCCTGTGACAGACCCCCAAGCCATAGCTACCCAATTTGCGGCCCACTACCAAAAAGTGTATACTTCGGTGGCCCCTCACACTCGAGGATTCTATCGCCCTACTCAGAGACATCTCCCTCCCTACCCTGCCAGATACGAGTCGCCAATTTCTAGATAGCTCCCTCTCTACGGACGAAATTGCGCTGGCAATTCGGACGCTTAGGCCGGGTAAAGCTCTCGCCCCCAATGGTATCCCTATCGAGCTCTACAAGCTCCGCCCTGACAAACTGGGACACTATCTCCAATCCATGTATAACTCCAGTCTAGAGACGGGAACACTACCGTTAGACCAGCGCCTGGCCACCATTGTCACCATATACAAAGAAGGGAAACCCAAAACCGACTGCTCCTCCTATAGGCCCATCTCCCTACTTAACGCCGAGCCCAAAATCCTAGCTAAAGTACTCTCTAACAGACTGATCAAGGTCATAGGGGACCTTGTCCATCCAGACCAATCCGGATTCATGCCTCGGCGCAATACCGCCCTTAACCTCCGCAGGGTGCACGGAGTACTGGGTAGGGCCCCAACCATACGCGAGGACGCCATTGTCGCGTCCCTAGACGCTACTATGGCCTTTGATACCATCGAATGGAACTACCTGTTTGCAGTACTAGCAAAATTTGGTTTTGGCCCGGTCTTTATCAATTGGGTGAAACTCCTATATGCTCACCCTATGGCACAGGTGGTCGTCAATAACAGACAATCCGCCCCCTTTGTGCTGGGTCGCGGCACCAGACAGGGCTGCCCCCTCTCCCCTCTCCTATTCGCTCTGGCCCTTGAACCCCTAGCAGCATGGATACGCAACGATGTGGTCATCCGCGGATTACAATGGGCGCCGGGCTGGGAGGACCGTATCTTTGTACGCTGACGATCTCCTCCTCTACCTCGCCTCCCCTAAGAGATCCCTTATTGTACTGTTCGACATCCTAAACGTCTTCGGGCGTTACTCTGGATTCCGGATCAATTGGCAGAAGTCTCTCATATATGTTTTAAGTGGGACCTCCCCTCAATTGCCTCGGAACTGCCCGATATCGGTGGCCGCAGACGGTTTCACGTACCTGGGCATATTTATCTCCCTAGATCCGACTTTCCGATATTCCCGCAATTTGGGCCCACCCTTGCAACGCCTCAAAAGCGACATCGTACATTGGAAAACGCTCCCTATTTCCTTGTTGGGCAAGGCAGCGCTGTTCAAAATGATGTCCCTCCCAAGCTTTCTATACGCACTTCAGAACGCCGCGGACCCTGTGCCCAATTCATACTTTAGGGGGATCGAGAGCCTGCAGAGGGACCTCCTCTGGGATGGACGGCCACGTATAGCCTTCACAAAGCTCACACTTGGGTGGTATGACGGTGGAATTGGGCTGCCTGACATTAAAAAATACTATTGGGCGGCTCACCTCACAGCCATCAACCATGGCACTTATGGCCCCCCTGACGCCCCTGGATTTCGTATGGACCGCTGGCTACTCCCCGGCGGGACCTACAACCGTGCACTGTACTCCACACCTGGCAAGATCCCGCTTACGGGGCCCACCAACCACACGGTTAGGGTATGGCATACGGCGACAAAATCGCTGGGTTGGGCGAACAAACTTACGCTAGCCACCCCGCTCTGGGACTCACAAAAGTTAGGATACCTGGGCGACTCAAAAGGTTTTGTTAAGTGGGACCTTATCGGTATTTCCACTATCGGAGATCTCTGGACGGCGGAGGGAGTGAAGTCGTTTAACACGCTCCAGACGCAACACTCAATGGCTGACTCAGAGTTGTTCAGATATCTTCAGGTCCGCCACGCGCTACAGGCCGCTTTGCCAAGGGACGCCGCCCTACCAGCTAACTCCCCGCTGGAGGACAGACTCCTTGATGGATATCTCCCAGAGCGTGCCATATCTCTGACTTACAGGAAGATAATTAATAACATGCCTGACCCCCTGACCCTACTGCGGGAAAAATGGACTGAGGATGGAATAGAACTAGACGACCAAGGGTGGCAGACGGCCATTTCATCCCCCAAAACGGTAGCAATCTCAGCCCGGCTCCGCCTGGTGCAATTAAAAATTCTACACAGAACATATATTACGGGGCCCCAATTGGTACATATGGGGGGACACACAGATGGGTCATGTAGACGTGGGTGTTCCCAGCCAGGTATCTTCACACACATCCTCTGGCACTGCAGGTTCATCCAGGAGTATTGGCACAAGATACATGCCATCATGAGTGAAACCCTCGAGATTGACATCCGGCCGGAAGCTCCTAGATGCCTCCTAAATATTTGGGAGCCCACAGACCTCAATGCCTACGCCATACACTGGGTGACACTTGCCTGTATGATAGCCAAGAGGAACATTGCGCAACACTGGGGGGCTGCCCAGGCACCTGCAATAAATGACTGGGAAAAGGACCTTGATTGGTGCATGCAACGAGAAAAATCTGTTTACATTGCAAGGGGCTGCCCCAGAAAATGGTCCAAAATCTGGACCCCCTGGAACTTATACCGAGGTGAAATATGTACCCCTCCCAGACTCTACGTCGACGACGTCTCCCCTTCCTCGTAACTCCAACTGTATAAATGTGTTATGCATTGCTGAATCCTTGTGCTTGCCAATGCCTCTGCGGTGTTCTTATGAAACTATGCCTTGTTGTCGATGTTTCTTTAATAAAAAGAGTTATAAAAAAAAAGAAGGACGGACTGTAAGCGCATCAAGGTCCAGCATACATGCTCCAGGTAACTAGCCTGGGTAAGAATGGAATACAGTTACTAACAAGATGTGTTCGTCTTCTTGGGTCAATACAGTTCCAAAGAGTCAGCTTGGAGTGTGACTCTTTAGGAACAAATGCCCTCACACTAGTGTAGTGTAATAAAAATTGCCTAGAGAGATCATGTCATTCTGCTCTTATTACGGATTGTGAGGCCCTCTCTTTTAGTTGTAATGTGAGGAATCAAACTAAATCACCTATCAAGCAGGCCACACGCTAGATGGTATTTTCACAAATTGCATTTATTTGATAATCATTCAGGTTACCTGGTCTGATCCTATGGCTGTCCAGTTTGATTTTTGCTTCAATCCGACGAAGACCGGCCTTGGCTCAGAACCACAAATTAAGATGATAAAGCCTTGGAACAAAGTAAATGAACTGGATTTAATTAGAACTCTTAAGTCCGCTCAACCGGTGTTAACGGTCAGGCCTGATATGGCAGCTTCGCAATACTCCAATTGGGTTCACGAGGCAGTAAATATACTAGCCCCCTTAAAGAAAATCACCAGTCACAAAGAGTCCGTCAGCCCCTTGGTTTTCCGAGCAATTAAGACCAAAGAAAACGCCTCATCAGCAAGACAAGAAATGGAGAATTAACTATGCTCGGGAGTTTCTTCACTAAAAAAATTAGAGCGGTGACAAATTCGCCAGGTGAGCTGTTCAAGACTGTGTCCAATTTATAAGCCCTGGCTGTCCCACCTACTAAGACTCCCTCACAGCTGTTTTGAGACAATCTAGCTAGGCTTTTTAAAAACAAAGTTAAGGCCGTTTATGAAGATCTCGTTCTTTAAGATGGTTTGAACCATCAACCACAGGCTTCTACCCAACTTTATCTAAGTCATAAGTCTCTTGATAGCTTTCCTGCCATTTCCTTAGACTAAATGATGGAGATCCTTAAACTAAATCCGGTGCTCCATCGGATCCTTGCTCCCCTAAGTTGCTGCACAAAATAGCTGATTGATTGCACATCCACACTCCTGGATGTTTAACTACATCTTAAAATCTGGAACTTTTCCCACAGAGTGGAAAAATGCTACCTTATTGCCCCTACTTAAGAAACAATCCCTAGACCCAGCTGAAGAACAAAACTATCGCCTCATATCGAGACTGACATTTCTAGTGAAAGCATTTGAAAGACATCTTAATTCCTGTCTCACACAGTATTTGGAACAACATGAGATCTTCAACGAATCACATTTTGGGTTCAGGAAAGCCCACTATGGAGACAGCGCTAGTTATAGTGGTGGATAAGGTTAGGGCAATTTTGGACTGTGGAGATAGAGCTGCAGTGCTCCTTTTGGATTTTTCTGCAGCTTTTGACATGGTAAGTCATGCAATTCTGAAGCAGCGGCTCCTTGACATAGGCATCAATAGTACAGCTTTCGAACTGGTATGTACCTTCCTGGATGGAAGAGAACAGTCTGTTCGCATAGGGGAATTTAGGTCAGAATACTTTTCCTTGTCATGTGGAGTCCCGGAGGGCTCCTAGATACCCCATCTTATTCAGCATTTATGTGGCCTCCCTCACGGGACTGATAAGATCTTTAGGTTTTCCTACAATCTCTTATGAGGATGATACCCATATTATCATCCCCATAACTAACAATATTGATGAAGTGGCTCTGCGTTTCAGGAAATGCAGGAGCGCCATTGTGCAATGGATGGAAAACCATTGCCTGAAATTAAATGCAGCAAAGACTGAAGTTCTCCTTTTTGGGTGGGATATTTCTTTCTGGAATCCATCCTGGTGGTCAGACGATCTGGGTCCAGTCCCGAGCCTAGTGTCTAAATCCAAGAATCTTGGAGCAAGATTTGATACTAAGCTCTCTTATAGGGATCATGCCTACCATCTCGCCTCTTCTTGTTTTTATACACTAAACATTTTGCAAAAAATAATCTACCAACCTACCGGAGTTTCACAAAACGGTAGTTTTTTCCTTAGTTCTATCGAAATTGGACTATTGCAATGCACTCCTGGTCGGTGCCCAGCAGTGTTTTCTAAGCACTCCAGAGGATTCAAAACGCTGCTGTCAGGGTTTTGACAAATATTACAAAATCCAAGTCTGTGACCAAAGCCAGAGACTAGCTTCATTGGCTGTCTGTAAAAAAAAAAAAGTTTTCAAAGCTTTGTGTAGAGCTTACAAAGCGCTGCGTTCCCATGGCCAGTAACAGGACTCTACGTTCAAAGAATTCTTTGACTCTGTCAGTTGCTCGCATTCGTAAGGTCTCCTAGGAGGGAGAAGTTTCTCTTTCCACATCTCGCCTCTGGAATCAAATGCCAATCTCTCTGTGGAACTTCACCAACTTCCTGGCTTTTACAAAGCTTCTCATAACTTGGCTCTTTACACTCCCACTCTAGTGTCCTTTCTGATTCTTTCTCTTTCACAAGCAGCGTCAAGATGCCTTCGGGCATATGCTACGCTTTACAAATTTAAAAACCAGATCAATCAGATAGGTGTCATGCTTAATCATTGGGCTTTTGACAATGTCGGGTCGGCACTGCAACGCACAATGGGCACACTCAATGTGAGCTCTTTACCAGAGATTTTTTATAGGCTGTTTGTGAAGTGTGGGTGTGTGGGTCTTGGGTGTAGATTGGTGTAATAAGTGAATGGGTGTGAATGTTGTGTTAAAAATAGGACGCGGAACTCTCCAGAAATAATTTAAATGATAGAGTCCGGTCTATACTAAAATACGTGGCACTACCTACTAGAATTAATTATCGAAGGTCGCTGTTAGGTCAAAATGTTTCGAGCGTAATTCGGTCATGTAAATTATCTAACCGCTTTTCTTCAAAACCAGTGTTGGATAATCTACATAGTGATTGGGATTAAATTGAGGAATACACCCATTAAAACTCCAATCACCCATACCTCTCTGGGCATCAATTAAAAGGCTATTTTTTTTAATTAAGAGTTTGCCGGTGAGGGTACGTTATCCAGCAAACTTTTTTCACAGGATTCACATGCAAATTGGCGTGCCGCCACACATGACTCGAATCTTGAGCAATACCCCAGTATGGTTACCGCAAAAATAACCTTCAATGACCCTCCACTTTGCAACCCTGCACTCCACCCTATGCCACTCTAGTCCACAACTCTATATTTAAATCTTCGCCACAGCCACTGGACTTTACCCTTTGACACTCAACTCTTTGCCACTTTCCTTTAGGCCACTAACTTTTAGCCAAGTTGAACAGCATCCATGCTAGTGTACGACATGGCTAAAACACATTGGCAAATAGCTCTAGCATAGGTGAGACCTATTACACAGATACACATGCTCTGCACACTCCTGCCATCTAGTGTTGGGGGCAGACATTTGCACTGTCACTAGATGAACCTTCCCGTACTTCACAGTGCACCAGGACAAAAACTCCACTATAGATTGTTTTTTTTTTTCCTGCCATTGGATTCAGACTTTGATTACGCTTGGGACTGTCTAATTTATTTTTCATTGAGGTCCATATGTTAAGGTTCCTAGACTTTCTTAGTCACCAGTGACTGCGGATTTTGGTTCCATCCCATCCGGAGCAGTTACCTTCCAAGTTTTGGGTCCTATTTAGAATGACTGTTGGGGAGAGTGATATGGAGAAGACTCCATTCCAGTTATATACAAGGTTTAACATGAAATAACCCTGGTCCGTTGATCACTGGTGTGTAACCTCTGCCTGTCTTCGGCATACAAGAAGCCTCCTGCACTTCTTGGCAGGTCTTCAAAAACAAGACGACGATGGGGTCAAGTGTCCAAGGGGCCAAGTTGAAGATGCACTCAAGAATTGTAGGGCAGAGACCTCTGAATTAGAGGAAGCAGGACAAAGAATACTCCTAGGGCCATTACCCATCAGTTCTCCCTGCCTCCAACCCATATTTCGAGGACAGACCCTCACAGTATCGGCATTGAAAGTTCTCGGCAGGAGGTAGTGCACTGCTTCAGAAGGAGTCTAGCATCTAACCCCAAGAACAGCCTAAAAAACCTGGACCTTCATGATTGGCTGCCGGTTCAGAGACCTTGTGACTTCTAGAGACTCCTTCAGCAACAAGAAAGCTTTCAGCAAAGATCACTGAGCCTCTCCACCAGCTGACACCCTTTGTTCCTCAAACCACTGCTCAACCCCCTTCAGAGTCAAATTTGGCTCATAAGTAGACTCTGAAAGAACTTCCTTGAACTCTGTTGTATGAGGAGGCAGGAAATAATGTGATGAAAGACTGTTTCCAAGGGGGGGGTGCAGAACTCTGAGTTTCACTCCACGGAATTCCACAGTTACATGAAACCTCCTTGAGATTCCACTGATATTTACACGAGCGGGTGGAATTTGGCACATCAAGCTGCTTGTACTGGTTTTAAGTGTCGGGAGCTACTTCCACCTTGTAAAATTAGCATGAACGGTGCCACGCGATGTGCCAGAGGGTGCTACTTCTTTCTGCCGTTCAAGTTTCTATGTGAGCTGCAGCTTTTTCAACGCGAACGGTCGCGCTCTACCATGAACCCCCCCACGTTGAGAAATCTCTCTGGGAGGTGCTCTAATGCCTGAAAATCGCACAGGGGGAAGCAAATTTTCACTTGCACTCGCCAACTTAAAGTTGGTGAGCCGCACGCATCCAAAACTCTGCCACATGGCCGGTGACTGAGTTTTGCCGAACTCCGCGTTCCAAGTGGTGTGGGCAAAACTCCACTAACTCCACCGGCAGAGCGGAATTTATCACCCACCCCTAGTTTCCAATGCCAGTGTTTTACCTTGTGATTGACTGCATGGTGTACAGTGTCCAGTTTCAAACCAGACATTGAACAAGATCTCATTAATGTCCCCTTCGATGGACAACATTTGTTTGGACCCCCAAATCAACAACATGAAAGCAAAAATCAAAAAGACACCAAACCAGCTAAAGCCATTGGAGATGCCAGCACATAAAGCTGCTTTACATATGCAACAGTCAAGAGTAGGCACAAAGTCCTCAACCCAGTTTACGAAACAGGGGTACAAGCAGCAACAGCCCCTTGAAGAAAGCCAGGCTTGCAAGGGCTTTGGAAGCATTTGCCACCGTGGTAATGGCAGAAAAAAATTCAGAGGTGCCCCAATCTCAAAGCAGTAACACTTCTCTAGCCATCCCCAAACAACTTTCCCGACCACCCAACACCTGTCGGGGGAGAACTGCTGTCATTTCTTCCACAGTGGAAGGAAATAACAACGGACCAATGGGTTACTTAATTTATGTCAGGGGTGCTGCTTGGAGTTCCACATAACCCTTTCAAATACTGCTGTACAATGCATCACAGCCATCTGATGTTGCAGGCGAAAGTACAGGCTCTTCTCACAAAAGATGCAATCGATCCCGTACCTCTACACAAATGGGGAGAAGGGGGCCTAAATCCCTGTACTTCCTCATCCCCAGAGAAGACTAAACTCTGTTGGCCTATCCTAGATCTTGGGGCCGCTCAACCTGTATTTCCTAGTGGAGCATTTCAAAATGACCAACTTGCAGGGCGTAATCCACTGCTCTGTAAAAACCATCACAAGAAAATCCGTGTCCAAATGGACGCATACCTTCACATTCCTATCCGTTTGGCACATGACTTCTACCTGTTCTTTGTGGTAAATGGACAACTCTGCCAGTTCAAAGTTCTTTTCTTCATGCACACAACAACCCCATGGGTATTTACCAAATGTCTAGTAATGGTTGCACACCTGCACAGAACCTTTGCTCATGGGTTTCTCTTCCTAGACAATTTGCTGAGATGCATACTCTTCATAGCAGCAGCCAAGAGCAATGCCTAGCATGCGACTAGAGGGTGATGTTTAACTTTCCTTTGAGCTCTTTCGGACCTCTTTGAGGATGTGTTTGCTGACGTTGCATGGAAAGTGCTGTCTGATAGATTAAATGTCAAATCCAGCAGGAAATTTGAAGGGTGATATTTTAAAATATTTGATTGCACTGTTGTGGGACCACCTGTTCGTTCTCGTCTTGATTTTCAAGAGCGACAAGCTACTCTCTACACAATTAAAATTATCTTATCAAGAGTTTCCCAAGGTTTTAAAGTATGCTGCCGGACCTGTGTCTTAGACCACATGCTCAGTCTTGCAACCATGCTAGATGTTTATTTCTTTTGCTTAAAGTAGAACGCCATGACATAGATCCATAGTGTTTAGTGGTCATAGAGTTTCTGCTTACACCGACTATTAAACTTCTTCCTTGAGCAAAAGAAAATTGAGCTTTTCTTTTAGATTTTCCTAATTTGACTGATCATCTATCCTCAATTTATTGCGTTATTTCAGATTTTTTGCTAGTAGAGTGTATTTTCCTTTAGCTTGTTAAAAACTTACTTTCTGGGCTAGGTGCAGTTAATTCCTGCAGATGTTTCAGTGTGAATAGATCACCTAAGACTCTCGAGCATGAGTGCTGCTTCTTTTGAGTCATTTCATGAAGGAATGTATCCCTGGTCACAATGTTTCTTGCAAGAACAAACAGGGACTGTTGTACCATAACCTAGAGCAGTGTCCATTGCTTTCGCCAAACAAAAACACTTTATGGTCACTCCAGCCAGTTTTTTTACACCGTTTACTGTTAACTTTATTGATAAATCTAAAAACCTAATTAAAACCATCACACATGAATACACGCTAAAAGGGCCTCCAACGTTTTTAATAGTAAGATCTACTTGTGTTCAGTGGAAATCATCCTGAGGTACTAATTGTTAGTGTCGAACAAGATTACGTTAGTGGCCACCCTATGCAAGATTACCAGCCAGAGCGCACTACACCTCAGTGCAGGATTGCCATCAGTAATGTAAAAAAGGATTTGTCAATTTGGAACGCCTCTACAACGTTAATGCATAACAATAACCGCTGCAATTCCCCTGGCACCAAGGTAATAATACTAAGGTAATGATAGTAATAAGCCTCCCAATGCTGTATGATTTATCATTCAAATAATGGTTTCTGAAAATACACACTTTTCAATGTTAGGATACATATATTAATTCAACCAAGTATAAGCCTCTAACTATTAGGCCAGGTTGCACACAGGAGAGCTACTCGCATATAGTTGAGGAGCTACCAGTAGCTCACGAGCTACTCGTTGGAGAGGCCTGCACTAAAACCATTGCAATAAAGCAGCACAATTGAACAATTAGTGTGTTTAAAATAAAAAGGGTTTCACGTCCTGGTTTAAGTGTCTCGTTCCTACAGATATTAGGAATGTGACCAGTTTCCGTTGGATAAGCTACTTTATTTCCTATATAGTATTCATCTATAATGTTCATTCTTGCTCTCGCCGGTGTGGCCCTATACGTTCGCCACAAATAGCTGTACAAGTTCGATAGTCCTTGTATTCAGGTGTATGTCTTTAGGCGCTGCTCGAGTGCTTGTCTACAGGCTCTTATCCCGGCTTGAATAAAGGGCCCGTAGTTTATTTCTTTCAAGGAGAAAGGCTAGACCGACACATAAGATGTGAATCATCATCTCTTTTCCCTTCCCACAAAGCCGTGTTTTATTTCTATTAGTGTCAGAAGATAACAATCACAATTTTCTATGTGCAACGTTGTTCAAGTCGGGCTCTTAAATAGGCATATAGGGTACACTAGATTGTCACCTGTATGTATGCCTTCACGTTAATTACTTACAAGGCACGAATTTTATTGCCCAGTTATTTCATAAATGTTTCTAAACTCGCTGCAAAAGTTAGAACGTTGTCTCTTCGAGACAAAGATTATTTCTTACTGTTGGTTGTTCTACTTTTAATAGTTATGAACTGATATTAGGTGAATTGATGTTGCACATCCCCTCCTGGTTTTGTTCTGATCTTGCCATATGTTATTGGCTTCGTAGGGACAAATGTACTAGCATTTTTGCAAAAATTGTGCCACCCTCCCCTGTTCAACATTTGTCAGATCTGCATTTCATTTTTCACAGTCGACTCGATGATCCCTGATGGTGACTGCCTAATGGTATAAGCAAAATAAGTAAGGGCAACCGAGAGAAGCCTGTTCTGATTCCTATGCAAAGTTTAGAATTTTGAGGATTTCAGATAGATACAAAAGAAAGTCTTTTACGTCTACCAGGAAAGAAGATAGAAATGAAAAGAAAGGAGATTCAACAGAATTTGAAAACCGAGTTTGTAACGTTGAGAGAGTTGTAAACGATAATAGATCTGTTATCTTCAATACAGGCTATTTTTCCAGGGCTATTTTTCCAGGGCCTCTCCATTATCGTGCGTTGCAGAGATTAAAAGGGGAGGCGTTAAGGAGAGGTGTGTGGTATGGAGACAGGATACCATGGAGTGCAGAGGCAAATGAAGAGTTGCTCTGGTACATGAACAATATGTACGTCTGGAATGGATGTGCCATTTTTGGAAGTGCTCCAGGTTATGTCTTGGAGACGGAAGCAAGTTTGAGTGGTTGGGGAGCACGTTTAGTGAAAGTGGAAACAGGTGGAGTTTGGACACAAAAAAGGAAATATTGGGTCACAAATTGTTTGCAATTTACAGCAGGTTTGTATGCTTTGAAGAGTTTTAGGGAGGAACTGAAAGGACAGACTGTTGATGAGAATGGACAATGTGTCTGCAGTAACTTGTGTGAACAAGTTAGGGGGGGACGAGACCTCAAGGTTTAGCAGATTTGGCAAAGGATTTGTGGAATTTTTGTCTAGAACACAGGAGGTTAGTGAGGGCAGAATACTTACCAGTAGAACTGAACATAAGTGCAGATTTAAATTTGAAGGATTTCAGAGATTGGAAGCTAGACTGCCATTTTTGCAGGGTAGACCGTGTGTGGGGTCCTCTGGAGGTAGATCTTTTTGCGAGTCAATTAACATAACCGTTGGAGTTTTTCAGTTGGAGAGCAGATCCATTGGTGTCGGAGGTGAACGCAATTTAACAGGTGTGGAGAGCTTATGCTTTTCCTCCGTTCGCAATGATAGAGTGCTCATGATGAGACAGGAAGAGTGTCAGATTGTGCTGGCAACACCTTTTTGGGTGTCGCAGGTTTGGTCTCAATCACTTATGGAGTTAGCATGTGCAGAACCTTTTTTAATTCCTGCAAAGGTAAGTCTTCTGAGGAAGGCAGAGGAAGAGGAACATCCTTTAGTGCAAAGCGGGGTTTTGAACCTGCTTGTTTGGAAAGTCAGTAGATCTGTTGGTTTCGAGGGACTTTTGGTCAAGGCTGAAGAATTTCTGGAGGAATCCTGGGCTCCAGGAACTAGGAATAGGTATAAAGAGACTTTGAGAGTATGGTCTAGTTGATGCATGGAAATGAGTTTGGATCCTGTGGAAGCTCCTGTATTGGAGGTGGTTAATTTTTTGGTAGAAAAGTTTGAGGTGCATTTAGAATATCATACAATAAATTGTTACAGGTCTACAATTTCTGCGGGTCACTCAAGTGAATGGCAGATCTGTAGGAAGAAATGTGATGGTGTGTAGAGTCATAAAAAGAATGAGGATTAAGAGACCACCTAAAGCACGTTACAGTGTGCTGTGGGATGTCAATGCTGTGCTATTGCTATTTTTGCAATGGCCAGCCTATAATTTTTTGGACTTGTAGAGACTTTCCGAAAAATTGGCATGTTTATTATGTTTGGTGTCATGCAAGAGAGTATCATATGTGAAGGCACTGGAGGTAAGTAATAGATTGATGGGACCTGATGGAATGTATTTTGAGATTTTGAATAGAACAATGACCATGTCGGACTCGGTTTTCTATCCAATTTTTACAGAAGAAAGGAAATTGTGCATAGTGAATTGTATGTTAGAGTATGAGAGTATAGTATTGGAGCATAGGAGTGATGGTGAGAATCCGTTGATTTCTCAAGTGAAACTTTTTCGTGCAGTGAGTACAGCAACTATTGCAAGATGGGTCAAGATATGAAAGGGAGTGGTTTTGATGTGGACCGATTCAAATCACATTCTTTATGTTGTGCAATGGCGACTAAAATGTATTTGTCTGGTGGCCGGCTTGAAGATTTAAAAGCTGCAGACTGGTCAAATGCAGGTACTTTACAAGGCATTAGACCCATTAGGCATGTTTCGAATGTGGTGTTAAAGGGGTTTGAACATGAAGAATGGTAGCCGCCGGTGTTGAAAAGAAATGGCGATTATCCAGCCCTCCACTGCCCATGTGGGTAAGTTCAAATAAAAAATAAAAAAAAAAGTTTGTGAATGAATAATAGCGGAGTTATTTTGTGGTATCTTTCATGTGTAAAGCTTACATTGTTTGTACTGTGAAAATGTTGGATAATAAATGATGAGGATAAAGAAGTTTAAAAAAAAAGGAAAGGTTTAAATGTTTTTTGGTATTTCTACAGAATAAAGAAGTAATAGTGTTGGATAAAGTTTGCATTTAAGAAGAAGGTACAGTTGCTGCTTTAAAAGAGGAGGAATGTTCAGTGGATGGATTATTTATGGACGTTAGAGTTCTGGTTCTAGTGTTTAACGTGTTGAGTTTTTTAATGGTGTTTCAGGAGTGGCATTAAAGGTTATTATGCATAATGATAGCCTCCGTGCCTTTAATGAAATCTAGATTCTCATTACACTACGCTTGAAGAATCGCCATTCCCCTTCTTTAATAACTTTTTCACCCAACCCAAGGAGAGATTTCTAGAAACCTCTCCTCCTTCCTTCTGTTGCAACAACGAGGCTGGCTGTACCGGTCTGCGTCGAGGTCACTCACAGGTGCAGCCAGACCCCCATGTGTGCTTCAAGCCTGAGCTGTACATTCAGCATATTTTTCTAGCAAAAGCAATCTCAACCCTGTGAATGGTACCAAGGGCGCATCCCACACAATATGTTCCATCTCACTCTGCACAGTGAAGAGCGAAAACTGGTGAAGAGCAAAAACATCCCCTCCGTTATACAAAATGGAGCCGATGGTGATGTATCTTTCCTCATAGCATCACACACCCCTAAAGTCAAACCAAACGGAGAACTAGGAATAAACTCCAAGTAAGGTCATTCATTGGCTTAGGGAAATAGAAACTTTCACATTACAGATGAAGATGACATTCTTATGGTCTGAGGGGTCAGTTGGATTGGATCAGCAGCTAAGGACATACCTGGGAACTGCATAGTGGTTAACTTCAGACGCCCAAGCTGAGTGGGAAGTCTACGGAGTCCTCATACACCAAGAGTACTCTTAAGATTTAACATAGTTACACTACAGTTGGGATATTTTTATAAGCGCCCAAATCGGGTTGCACACTCGCCTATATATGTTCCCCAGCCTCAGTAATCTTGGGGCATATTGTGTAACAATGGGTTTACAGCTCTGTCAGACTGTAACGAGACAGACTGGCCTGAGGGAGCCAGGCTGATTATTGGGGTGGTCCTGACGCCCCGACATTGGACTGCTCATAAGAAGTGAGCCATTTCCAGTATGACTCTGAGCCAGGTGGGTGCTGTTCCCTCTGTAACTAAAGTCCGGATTGAGCTCAAGCGCCCAGGACCCCAGTTCACGCCTGGAGCCCAATCAACTTTGGCCCCAGACTCTTTGCCTGTCCCAACGTTGGTGTTAAACCTCAATGTGGCTCATATCCTGGCTAAGTTAGCCACTTCTTTTTTTAGGTCAAGTCTAGCGCAGTGCTCATGCGCTGCTCTTTGAGAGGCTTCATGTAATCACTTCAAACTTCCCCGCAAGGTCTCCGTGTCTGTTTGGCAACTCCCACAGATTCCATTGGCCTTTGTGTGTGGCTTTCAATAATGAAAGCACGCAAATTGCAAAAGGAGAGTGGATATCCCACCTTTTCTCAAAATGTTCACTCCCAAAGCGTTTTGGTGTTGGGAGCGAGCAGCGGCGCGCATTTTGGCAGCTGCGTTCCTCCCATGTTTCACGTTTGCAGCTGCAGGGGGCTGGTGCGCACGAGGCAGAGTAGTGTTTACAGCTCGCAACGATTCACTGCCTTCACCAGTGACTTCTGGATTGCTGATTACACAGTCTAAGTGAAACGCAATGGAGGGCAGTAGTGTTTCTGTGTGCCCACGATGCTGCTGTGAGTTCACGCTTGGCTCTCATTTGTTACCTGTCCAATTTGTCATGTGATGTGCTTCTTAGTTGAGCATTATTTTCTGTTTTTGACAACAGGCTGCGTTTGAAACGCAATCTAAACTGGACTGTTGACCAGTGCGATTTTGGTGATGTTAACAGATTTTATTCTTTCATTTTTGAGGGAGGAAAGAGGGGCTTTTGGAAGTGGAAGGCAGCTAATACCAAAGTTCACAGTTTTCCTCTTCTGCATTAACTCCTTCGTGCCCTGCCTGTTAAGTAGAAAGTTCAGAGCTTGTAACATGTTAGTCAGACAGGAGAAGCGTCTCCCACCCTTCTAGCAAGCCATGCAGGTTTCCTTTTCTCATTTTTCATTCTGAAAGGGACACAGACTTCACGTTTAAATGACCGGTCTGAGGATAGTTAACGAGAAAAGTGGAAAATGATTACAAATGTAAGCTGTTTAAATGTATGCCTGAAAAAATTGAACTATAAATATTGAATTTTATTTTAACACTAGAGTATCATTGTTACCAGCACTCCCTTTTCTTCATTAACATTTTTCTTCAAGTTAGACAGTCTCACATTTGTTTTTTTCTATTGTAAAACATGGAGGTTGAGGGCCGTTTTTTTTCTCACATGCAGAAAATAGAAGCGTTTTTCTTTTGCATTTGAGAGTTCAGACGGCCTGCTGTTTTGCCTTTGGAGGACACATAATTCCTAAACTCTCCTTACAGCATGATTTATTGCTGCAATGGTACAAGAAGTTGGAGGAGGGATTACATTTAATTCCTGGTTCTAAGTTCAGGCTTTTTCATGCATTATATTTAACGACTATTGTTTTTACTTACTTTCTTTTATGAGCTGTTAGAAGTTTCAGTAGCAAACTAGTTTTCTGGTCCAACCTTTCTCGTTATAGAAACAGGGGGACCTAATTAAAAACAAGCATTGGCATAGCCAATAGGTCTCACTTTGGGGACCTTATAGTATTTAGTTATGCAGCACAATATCCTTGGTACAACCAACTGTTGCATGGCTAAACACTTACAAGGTCCCAAAGGTGAGACCTATTGGCTATGCCAATGCTTGTTTTATCTTGGAATGTTGCAGGGATCCGTTCGAAACTGCACAATATGGACTGGCTTTGTCTTATTCAAGGTTACAATAAAATATGCTGCCAAAAAACCTGGTCCACTGACCCTTTCCATGTTTGGGGCTTTAAATGGGTGGCTGGATTTGGCTGTCTTGGTTTCTATAGCTATCAGGAACCAGAAGGTCGAGGTGTTAGCATATAAACCAAGTTGCCAAATCTTAAAAATATCTTGGTGCAACTCACTTAAGGTAATTCTTCTAAACTTTTATTATAACTTTGTACAGCTCATCCAATTGGAATTAATGAAGAGTTAGAAAAGTCTGTCACCTAGTTAACCCTCACTGCAGGAACCCACACATCACTTATTTGGGCAGGGGATTTCAACATGGCTCAGTGCACTTTTAGCGGTAATCCCAACTGTGGTTTCTCAAATGATCATGGTGATAACGTCACCCACAAATGGGGAGGCCCTGAACTGGGTAGTTCTCATTCATAACTAGCATTTTGTCTCGGAGTTTAATAACCTTGATATAGTTAATCCACATACATTTGTTGGAAGAGGCAAGGGAAGCACAATAGACTTCATTCTACTTTCTAATGACCTGGCCTGCAAATTATCAATGTACAAGGTGGTTCCTCAACTTCTTAGTGACCATAATCCAACCAGCGTAGGTTTTTCCTTTACTCATCATTCCAGAAATGAGTCTCAAATTAGGCCACCTTTACATTATTCTGTTAATAAAGGGGCCATCATGAAATGGGAGTCAGTGGACCCTCAAATTCTTTGATCTGATCAAAGTTGCTATGATGACATTGCTCGTTGCCTTTTCTCACATGCAGTTTCCACAAAAATCTGTGATAGTTTTATTAAGATTTGTAGCACAGCTTCTTGTATGCTAATTAGGCATTTGAGATTTAAAAGAAGGCCCTCTTCATCCATGGTTTAACTGAGAGTGCACTAGTGCCCATAAAGCCCTTAAAAAGAGAACTATAAGCGATCCCTCAAAATCAGAAAACAGGAAATTGGAACCAAAGCCTGGGATGATTTGGAGGGTGCAGCTCAGATGAGGGACAATAGAGCATTTTGGGAGATCGTAAATGGTCTTTTCAGAACGACCGGCCTCATGCATAGAGTGCCATATACCAGTGGATGACTGGATCTCCCATTTTTTTACAAATGTTTAATCCTAGACCCCTGAAAGATAACAGATCTTCCCTTTCAGCTGAGGTAGATCCCACATTAATTTTTGATAAATGGCTTGAGAAGTCAATCCTCATAGCAGATGTGTTGAAGGCCATTACAAGAGCTGCAGCCGGGATGGCACTGGACCCTGATGGGGTGCCTTTTGATCTGTTCAGGCAAAATGTAGCTTTTTGTGCCCCTTTGTTAACTAATGTACTGAAAGCAGTGTTTAAGTCAGTTCCGCAGGATTCATGGAGGGAATCAAAGTGCCTATATTCAAGAAAGGGGACAGCAACCTCTCTGTAATTACCATCCTATCTCGCTATTTGATTCTTCTGCAAAAATCCTAGGGTGTGTAATTATCGACAAATTTGAAGAATGGTCCAAGGAAAATTCCTTTTTATTTTTTCCCCGAAGTCCAGTATGTGTTTTAGCCTGGTTTGGGCACTGTCGAGCAGGCACTAAACCTGTCCTTAATTCTTAGGAACTATGCCAAGGCCAGGAGAGGTGCCATAAATATGGACTTTATGGACTCCTCATGTACCTTTGTCTAATGGAGCAATCTGGCATTGATCCTTATTTAATGGATCTTCCGTAGGCGCCTTCATTGGGACACATCTACCAAAATCCATTACATGTCTAATGGTGAATGTACCCATTCTATCGAGGTCACAAGAAGGGTGAAACAGCAATGCATCTTGGCTCTTTTTTTTTTCTATTTTATATTAATGCTCTTGAGTTTGCCCTACCATCTCATGTTAAAGATGACCCTCAGATTACATTCGGTCCCTGTACTTTTATATACAGCTGACGTAGTCCTAATTGCATGTACAGCTAATGGAAGGCAGGCCTTTTTAGATGTTTTCAAAGGTTTTATGAGGGATCCTAAACTGAAAATGAACCACCAAAAATCTGTTATCTTGACCTGAAGCCCAAAGAAAATTGGATCCCAGAGCTTTTTTTATCAGGACAACCCCTATTGCCAATGTGACCAGCTTCAACTAACTAGGTATCCCATTTGACCCAAACCTGAGTTGGGACAGGCTTACTGTTTTAAGAATACAGAAGAAGGTGGCTTCATGTGAATCCATTTTTAGATTCACAACAAAGCTAGGCCATAAGCCCTCGGAGAAAAGGTTACACTCTAGAAGAGTAAAAGTCTTACATCAGTACATACGGTGCAGATGTATGTAGATAAACTGGTTTCGGTAACCTACAGACAGCCAAAAAAAAAATTGTGTTGACTTCTGGCCATCCTGAAGACATCTAATTGCATTTCACATCAGCAGCTTGACTTTGGCTTTTTGGAGGACCATGTAAGAGTGGCTCCACTTTTTTATTGTGGCTCAAACTGTGGTCTACCCCCCCCCCCTTCCCAAGTCCAGCTTCTCATGTGATAATGGTGGACTGCAGGAATTTGAGTCACATGCCTGCTATCCCCTTGTTAGCATATGTAAAACAATAATATTTCTTAACTGTGGTCAAGCTATATCTTTGACCATCCAGGAAGTATTAATCCTAGGTCAAAGATGTTAGTGAAAGAAAGGTTTCACAAGGACTGAGAAAAGGTAAGAATGGCTACGGCCCTCAACATGGTCTTGATCATTGGGTATGTGTCGATTTCTACCTCCACTCTTGAGGGCGCTATACTTAACCTGGGTTGTAAACAATGAGCATAGATTTGATCTCGCACAGCTCCGCTTCAACATGGTCCATTTTTTGGTTGCCGTTCCTAGTACATGTTTTGGGTTCATCACACTCCGGAGTTGTCCCTGTGACACAGTCTCTGCCCAATCCACCATGCACTTTATGCTTTTTTTGCACACTTTACCACAGTGTATTGGCCTGTTTATACTCCATCCTGAGAGAGAAGATGCTTATTTCCCAGAAAGAGAGTTTGTCCTTTTTACAAAGTTTGCCCTTTCAGACAATTTGTTTGTCGTAAATTTTATTCTTGCTGCTTTGAGGCTCAGGAAGAAATATGCTGTATAAAGATACCTCCGCTATAACGTACTCTGTATTTTGGATTGTTTGATCTTGTGGGCAGAAATGTATTAGTCTCCTGAATCATGGGATTTTAAGCCATTTTTAATATAGACCCAAAAGAATTCTGAAGATTTTCCCAGTCTACATTCTTCAAAAGTCACTTTTATAATGCCATTTTTAAAAGTATTTGTGCTGTTTAAAAAAAAAAAAAATAAGTTTCGTTAGAATTGCCTTTTTTATTGTGATTTTCCACCCATTGAACCTTGTAATGCATTCATTTTATCTGATGATTGATATATTGTGTATTTAATTATGTCCTTTAATGGTCAGATTCTAAACGAATAAAGATTCACCATCACTGACTGCACAGCAAATGGGACAAGATAAGAACAATATTTAAAGGCCTGTTTTCAGAAATAAAGTACTGGTGGGAAAATACAAATATGGTTTTGGCAAGGGAAGGGACAAACTCAAGCTGAACAGCCTAAAACAAAGCCAGCAAATAGAAAGCTAGCAAATGTGAGTTAAAATGGGCGTAATGCATTCCCAAGGAAGCTTTCCGAATGTCCCAAAGATGTTAGCAAAAAGTAGGCTTTGACCTAAAAATTAACAATGCATTAGACGGGTGGCAAAACACATTTCAAGTAGCAGTGGCAAAGGCCTTCCCAGCATGTGTGCCTTTTTGTTCGGGGTGTCAAGAAATGCAAAGTTTAGAATGCATCCAGCACAATCTTTAGCAAGTATTTGAGAATCCTAAAGTTTCTCAAAAAAAGCATGGAAGTGTCTGCTAAAAAGTGCAGTTAAAAAAACCATTAGAGGTTTATATTACTTAACAGTGCCAACCTACACTCCAGAATATTAAAATAAAAGGAGGAAATCCATTGTACAATCCACAAAATATGACATTTGTATAAACAAAATATTCTCTCAATGTAAAAAATAATGCGGATAAGAGCACACAAAGAAATATACCCCTCAAAATAAATTGGAAAATACCCAAAACCAAGGACAACCTCCTTCACAATCACATTATTAAACAAATCTACTGCAGTACTATATTGTAAATTACACTGCAATAATAAAACTCTGCAAATCATGTACCCTAATACAAAAAATAAAAACGCTAAAGTCCTACAGCGAGTCCAATCAATTTCTAAATAAAACTGAACCACGATTTGCTAAAATATCCCACCCCCTGCTTCCAACAAAGGAGCAGCTATCCTGTGTAATGGGAAAGGTATTCCGCCGCACTCCCTTTATTTAAAAACAATGCATCTATTTTTATAAAAGCAAAAGCAGTAAAAACCTAAATTTTTTTTGAAAAGTAAATAGTCCAATGTAGAACAAAATATTCCAAAGGTGCAAATTAATTCATGATTTCGAATGCCCCAAAAAATTGAGTGAGTGCTCAATCAGAAGAAAAGTGTGGGGCGAGTTTCCCACATTTCTCCATTCGATTAGGAAAAAACAATTACAGTTAATTAAACATTAAAATTAATTAACCCGGCATGAAAACAAAAACTAGAAAAATTATAGTGAAGGTGCTGAAAAAGTGTAATGCTTTTGAGGAGGGGTGGGGGCCACCTAACCCTCTTTACTTATAAAAAAAAATAAGCACATTGAAAATTAGGCCAAAACATGAATCCAATGCAAATTTCCATCCAGCTTGAAAAAATGTTCCTGTAAATAAAATGCAATACAAATACATGCAGAAATACAATTTATCCTCCATAAACATTCACCGCGACCCCACTTAAGCATTGCACTATACTAAAATGTACAGTTAATTAAGCTTACATCTTACCCAAAAGCATTCCTGCGTTAAAAAAACTAAAATAAATTTTCTTCCTTTCTCCTAACCCACTCTGGTAAGCGAAAATAGATGGTACCTGTACCTCTGCATCCATTGCCTGCAACTAGTAAAATTGGTGCCATGTAACTGCAAGCTGCATAAACTATGTAAAATCGGTGAATTACTATGATGGAAATATTTTTTTAAAGGTTACCTATATTTTATCTTTAAAATGTTTAAATATATTACCTCCGTAATGTATTCTTTTATGTAATTATGATTTGTTTTACTTAATTATACTCAAATTCAATGAGTTAACTTTTATTTATTTAGAATGTATATGCATAATTAATTGCTACTTACGTATTCATTTATTTTAACCTTTGTTGATACTTTATTGTATTACTTTCCTTGTCTTGTTTGTGTTCTTTCGTTATTGTTTTGACTTCAAAGTGTAAATAAGTTATTTTAAAAATATTTATAATGTATTGACTTGTACAAAATATATTAATTTCAATACTGATCTTGCATAAATTACATGTATGCTTTTACCACAGTATTCTTTTTATGTAAACTATTTAACTACATTCATTTAATTATTGAAACCAAATATCATGTAATATTTGATGAATATTTTTGCCATTGTGTATCAGTTCAATTGTACAGTTAGCAAAAAATATACATTTACTGTGTAACTTGTTAATTATATTTCAATTATATATTTAGATATGCATTTATGACTGAAAAAATGTATTTAAAAAACGAATGAACCAAAAAATGGCACAAGTAGGCTTATGCATCCAAATTTAAGGGGCTCATTATGATGGCGGGCGTACCGCCACTGACAGGCCGTCTGTGGCGGTTTGCCCAACATCCAGGTCTTCGGTCCGACTGCCGGATTATAATATCGGCAGTCGGAGCGCAGAGTTTGAGGGGGAAAGACTGCCACCTCCAACACAATCCAAGATCCCATTGGGGGCAGCGGTCGGATTCCTATCCCTACAGTGGAGGCAGTGTCTGCGCAGGCACCGCCTTAGAGATTAGTATGTCCTTTTCTGACTGCCTTTTCATTGCAGTACCACTGCCATGAAAAGGCAGATGGAAATGGACTTTGTGAGCGCCAAGCAGGTCCCCGTCCCCCGTGGGCCATTGCGAAGTGTGCTGGGGGTACATGTAGTGCCCCCTCACGCATCCATGCACCGTCTGCCAGGCACCACATGGTGCCAGGCACACGATGCATGGATGTGCACAAAGTTCATTTTTCTACTGCGGCTTGTTCTGCAGCCCTTTTTCTGGGCCACAGCACAAGTCCCAGTTGAAAAAAAGCATTTTACAATCATCTGCACGGTAGCCCTCTCCAAATAGGGAAGGCGGGAGCGCCAACTCATTGTCGGACGTCTCCTGCCTAATACGATGGCAGCCGGCGGTCAGAGAATGCCATCGTAATAAGGCCCTAAGTTAGAAAAGATACTTTGAAAGTGGACTCGTATGGCAATTCCTATTCTGGAAGTGCATTCCTCTAATGCTTGCTTTGTTTAAATAAGTCATTCAAAATCAATTCTATACAAAACATTGTGTTATTGACGCCGAGCTCTCAGCAGCCTCCTGGCCAATTGAATTTTTGGTGAACAGCTTTTGCTATTTAATCAGCCACTCATAATTTTTAGTGCCGCATTTAATGAAGTCTATTATTGCTGGTGGCCTTGCGACAATGAAAAGGTGCAGACTCTAACAATATTTTTTTAGTGTAAATTTGTGATGAACATTTGTGAAAGCCCATCTATTACGTGTGCTCATATTGAACAAGAAAGTTATAAATCATTCATATTGCCACTATAAAAAAACAATTGGATAATATGACAGCATGGATTTATCACCCAATTTTAATAAATCATTTGTTATGGAAATAGGGTGTCTGGGGACTAGAATAAAATCCTACATGGCAGGCACTGCTAACCTAGCTAAAGTTCTGACTTTTACTTATTTGGGTGTCTTATTTGATGATAAACTGAATTGGAATAACCTCAAGGAGGAAAAGGCAAAGGTCATGAAGAAAGCCCTGGGAGCCATTGCAAATCACGCTCCTACGTTAGGCACATGGTCTCCGGGTGTGATTTTAAAATTATATCAGTCAATTTGTATTTCCAAGGCTTTGTACAGGTGTGAGATTTGGGGCTATAAGGCAGTTGATAAACTCCGAATCACACAAAATAAATTTTTAAGAGATTTTTTTAAAAGTGCTGCAGGGAACAACCGCTTACGCTGCACATGAGGCGCTGGGGGTCGAATTAATTACAGATCTAGCTGCAGTCAAGGCCCTGCTGTGTTGGGTGAATGTATGGTCCAACAAAGATGCTTCTTTTAATCAAGCAGTAATTTTGGATTGTCTTGCCCTGGACCACGCTCTGATAATCCCTTGGCTTAAATACATTAAAGATTCATTCAGTGCCCTGGGAAGACCTGGTATTTTTATGACTCATGAGTCAGTAAAGATGGTGGACAAACAGTTAATCAAAGACCTATTTTTTTAAAAACCAGTAGCACCGTGCGTGAAGGAAAGGAGCTTAATAAGCTGATGGTAAGAGCCCATGCTCTAGTTAAATCGGTGCTGGGCATGGAACCCTACCTTTCCATTTTAACTAGAACCCATGAGCATTTTGTAATCACTCGTTTTAGACTGAATATGTTTCACCACTTAGTTGCCTCTCCTCCTGGTTTTATAGTATGAATCGAGGATAGAGGCCCCTGTGGCTGTGATAATAGGTCTCCACAGGATATTTTACATTTTTTCTTTTTATGTAAATATTTTACGCATTCCCAGACAATTTCTTAAACCTTATTTAAAAGAAATGGGGATTTAGACAGGCACGTGTTGCTCTCTTGCATCTGCAACTTATGCAAAACGCTCATACACTGTGTTTCTCCCTTACTAAGAGCAATAAGATCAAGGAAATCCAGATTTGACTGAGCTCAGGAGGTATACTATGGAAATTAGCTTGGTAGATAACATAATCAAAATGCATGTGAAGTATGGTATGATTGATTTCACATGAAGGTTGATGGGAATAATTTTATGTCCAAGGAAAGTTTATGTAATGATTAAGCGTAGATTTGAAACACTCCCAAGAGAAACTGTAAGAATAGGATTGTTTAGATTCCCTTCAGAATGATAGCGATATGTGTATATTTATTAGGTGATGAAATGTTTTAATTAATTTGTTCCTGTTTAGAATGCATGATCTCCTTTATGGCCGTATTACTTCCGAATGAAGATTGTTTATTATTATTCTAATATGACAGCAATTTTTATTTCTGTTGTTGCTGACCTCCAATGATGCAGTAGGGGCGCTTACCTAATTGTTTACTTTTTGAAGTCCTGTTTTGTAGATGTGATACATCCACTGAAGTGACACTTAGCAATCTGCAATTGTACTTATGAAAGTTGTATTGTTTTTCAGATGACGATTGCACTTTATCAACGTGCCCCTTTATCCTGGACCAGGGCAGGGCCTCCTTCTTTGAGGAAGAGAAAAGGTAGAGTAGATTTTGCATTGTGTTCAAAGCATAACTTATTACGAAGTATCCATGTAAAGACTATGTTGGAATCAAGTCCTGAATCTTGTTTATTTGATTTTGATTTATCAAAAATATTTTAACTTTCTTGGCCAGCATCAAAGGATTATTGTAGTATAATATAAGCTAAATGGTTCCCTTTCTTTTAATACGATGTTTGCTAGAACAATACAAAATAATTAAAACTGAGAGTACGTAAACCTCTTGAGTGATGGGGTGCATGGCTGCACCGCCGAAGATGGCTGGCCGCACTACTATGAGGCTCCATATCCAGTCCAGGTTATCCGGCAAGATCCACCACACTCTGCGCCCACCGAGTGGCAGGAAACCGTGACTCGGTTTCATCAGTTGCTGTGCCTTCACTGTTCAGCTTCAGGCAACTCCCATCAGAGAGCAATCTGAAAGCCAGATGTATCACAGCAGTCTTCAAGTAGAAAGATAACTTTGCCACAGAAGCATTAAAGGCTCCGTGAAATGAAGTCCTTGCACACTAAGGATCCACTTAAAATATCCTCGCAGTCTGAACCACAGAAAAACTTCAGTCTCCCTGTTTTGATACCGGAATGTGCAGGGTAGTTCCTAATACTCTTGTATAAACCCTCCCCCCCACTACTCCAATGCTTCTTATCTGCCCACTTGGTGGTATTGCAGACAGTACTAAAAATGAAATGTCGAAATCAGCAGGGTGATCTACCAATGGATCATCCAGTCCGTGAATGGTGTTTCAGCAAAGGTGAAAGGTAACTTCTCTAGTTTTTTTATGTGTAACATAGTGTACTTTTCATCTTTTAATACCATGGGTAAAATAGAATTGTGGCAATAATAGGCCACCACGGCATGTGGCCAGAATGTAGTGTTTGAAGTGGCCAGCTCAATAGTAGATTAGACCTAAGCTGGGACTGCCCATGTTGTTATCCGGACAGGTCTTGTACGTGGTTGTTAGAAAACCCCCGGGCAACCGAGGTTAGCAGTCACCCGGTGGTTTCCCAACACACACTGGTAGCTTGGCTCGAGCGGTAAGGAAGGCACCGTGTTAAGCGTACGTCAC
Organism: Triturus cristatus; assembly: GCF_964204655.1. NCBI lineage: Eukaryota > Metazoa > Chordata > Amphibia > Caudata > Salamandridae > Triturus > Triturus cristatus. Next base: position 1,268,247,825 of record NC_140585.1, on the reverse strand, counting down.
ACCCACACTAACCATGCGTTCATCCGTTCCAAAAACGACTCTACACCGTAAAAATTTATGAAAATATCTGTGTTTATCTTGTTTTCTCTTAGTTGCAGGTTAAATCAATAATAACACACCTACAGTACACAAAGCTTCTTCTGTAAGAAGGGTAGGTCAAATAAATAAGCTCCGATCATAAATAATTAATGAATAAATAGATGTGCATACAATACATAGGCAAATAAATACTGTGAGACAATAAATACTGTGAGACAATAAATACTGTGAGACAAATACTGTGAGACAAATAGGATAAATACAAGGAATACAATACTCTCAATAAATATAAGCCATCAGTACACTTTCAAATCAGGTCACATTTGTGAGGTACTATGGGTTGATTTGGCCCAATCACAGCTTGTGGTTATGTGGATGGCCTGAGGGTGTCTCACCTAGCTTGGATAAGGCTGAGGCTAAAACTGAGGTAGGTCAAATGTAATCTAGGAATCTGGCTCTCCCAACCTACACAACCCCTCACACAGGTCACTATCAGTCTCAGTCCACCCCTGGCACTCCCAGGCTGGTCCTAACACCTCTCTAGCCCCTAGGATGGTCTCTTAGGGCTCCACAGGGCCTTAGGCGCCCTCTATTCCACTTACTGCCCTCTTTATGAACTTCCGACTCCGCCGGAGTCGTGTCGACGCCGAGTGACGGTTCCGGTTCGACGTCGCTAGCCGGCCTCGGCTCGATGTCAGTTCCTGTTGATGCCGTGAGGCGGTTCCGGATCGATGTCGGCGGTCGGCCTCGGCTCGATGTCGGTCCCCGGCGTCACAGGGTCACGATCTCCCTACTTCCGGGTGTCTCCGGAGTGCGACCTCCACTCCCGACCTCCGGTGCTCTTCTCTTCAGGGTCCGGCGACTCCGGAGTGCGATCTCCACTCCCGACCTCCGGTGCTCCTTTCCTCCGGTTCCGGCGACTCCGGAGTGCGATCTCCACTCCCGACCTCCGGTACGATTCTCCTTGGTCCCTGCGGCTCCGGAGGGCGGACTTCACTCCTCCGTCGACGCCGCACACTCGACCTCAGGTGTCTTCCTCCTCGACCTCTGGTACTCTCCACGACCTCCGTCGGCGCCCTTTCTCGACCTCTGGTGGCTCCGGGTACGACGTCTGCTTTCCAGTCAGCGCCGCTTCTTCTCCTCCGGCCCCAGGTCTCTAGGCTTCTCGACGTCGGACTCCAGGGAAACCAATAAACAGGTCAGGAACTTGCTGTTCTTCACTTCCAAGGCCTGTTCCGGCTGTTCAGGTCCTTGTGTTGGTTCTTCTTGATTTTATCCCACACAGGGCTCCAGGTTGGGCTCAGTCAGTAGGGACTAGTATCAAGGGTGGGATTATGGACCCCACTCCAGGCACAAGTTTCCACCCCTGCTGCCTCACTCCTTCCTCCTAGAGTGTTGTGCTCCTCTCCCTTCACCAGTCAGGTGCCAACTGCCAACTCCAACTGTCAACTCTGAGCTGGCTTCCCAACATTCCAAACCTGCCTCACGCTGTCAGAGTTCTAGAATGTTCTGGAAGGTGCTAGTAGGTTCCAGTGATGTCACAGGTGACAATGGGTGGCCACCATTTTGTGTCTCAGGCCCTCAGACAGAAGTTCCAGGGGTAGGGAAAATGGCTCCCTGACACTGCATCAACACTAAAAAGTCTGGTGGTTCCCAAAAAGGAAACATTCTAACAGGGTTTGAGGCAAAAGTGGGACAAAATAAATAATGATGAGGAGGGACCACCCAAAGGGCTGACAGGTCTAACAGTGGTCTATTGCTGATGACACCATGTTCCCAGAAGAGTATATTCTAGAGGACGAGGTAGTCATACCCTTATCAACCACTGCTAGAGCTTTTTCTATATTGGTACTGTCAATTTAGCGTATTCACTTCGGCAGCTTGATGTTGAAAGACTTTCCGTATTTCATTGATTATTGCATTCAAGAAGCATTTTTGATGTAGTTTCCGAGGACCTAATAAAAAGTCCCTGAGTTCCAGGTCATCAGATAAAAGGGCCAAGTGTTGATGTCCTTAGCCCATCAAGGCACAACTTACCAGTATTGTAGGTTGTCACCACCCCCAAGTGTTCAGACTGCACATACGGCATGTCAGGCCTACTTATTTTAAAACCTTCGATGTGAATTGGGAATCGTGCCTGACTAATGTTTGTGTCTAGTGGCCAAACTAACCATTCCTTCCAGTTGGGGTCCGATGAATTGTACGTGTCATTACGTAGCATGGATCTAATGCATCCTTAGTGTATTTTGTAAACTGCTGCCAGTTTTCAAAGCGTTCGAATGTGAGAATGCGTGGTGTGTTCAAATCTCAATTTAGCTAATCCAAGACATGTCATTTGTTGCTCAGTTTTGTACAGGAAAATCATTTGTTGCATGCTCTAAATAAGTCCTCAGTTCTATGAACCTTTTGCTCCCCAAATTGATTTTACATCTGTAGTGTCCCTCAAATTCTAAACCTGCTATAGACAGCTGGGAAAGAAAGGAAACCGAATATATCAACTTGGTGTCAGCATATTTTTCTTTGCCGGTTAAGGTGCAAGCCTATAGTAATAAGGAGGCGGGGTCAGATGTATAATACCCAGAAACAAAGCAACTTCTGTGCAAATGTTTTTGAACTACCATATGGTGGTGTAGGGCAATGTTCCCATTGTGTGTAATTGAAAACCACACATGGAATACTTGTTTTATGCAGAAAATGATGACTGTAAAGTTGAGAACTAAACATTTCATCATAATAACACACAATATAATGCTCTAGATCTTCTAGCATTTCATGCATTGTATCAATGTCCCAATCGTCAGAAACAGTACTGTGGTAATGACATAATTCAAGGAAATCTTAAACGAATAAGTAATTTGTAAATGTTTATTGGGGCCATATACATCATACAGTACCCGATCCCAAACAATCTCGTCAAACTGGAACAGCTGATATGTTCACCAGGGAGAGGCCTCTTTGTTGTCGGTGTGATGACAAATATGGTTTAAGAACAAAGTTCACCAGTTGTTCTGCAGAGCGTAATGTCTAATCGGTAGTAGGAAAAAGACAGTCACAAAACCAATACAAAGGACCAGGAACAGTAATGAGATTGTAATCCACAGTTGAAGCCATGGAGAAACAAAATGTCTTTTCAGCCAAAGATAGAAGACATGTACCTTCAGCCTGAATGTAAGAGGTGGAGGTGGGTCAGATGAATCCAAAGAGAAGTCATCAAAGTAGAAAAAGTACCCAGAGGCAGTCCGATCTATTTTTGGCAGCTCAGCAGGTTTTGTAGAACTGAGTGGACTAGATCTGTGGTACATTCACGTAGACTATGTTCCTTTCAGGTTTCCAAATTGAAATCTGTTTCTGTACTAGTTGATTGTACAGTTATCATTGTCGTAGCAACGGGTAGCAGGCATACTTTGTTGTTGTTGATTGGTGTCTCTTGTTGGAGAGAGGATGCTACATTGGTTATTTAAGTTGCCATTTGAACTTCCTGAATGGTAGCTACCCAGGAGCCCATGTGGCTTACTGTGGAGAATAAGCTGCCTGGTATGGCTTGACCAGATCAATGGAGACACATCTTTTGTCTTTGCGGCCAGCAAGAGTTGGAGGAAGTACAGTTCTCGTACCTTCAACAGTCTTGTTTACTGGCACTCACTCAGTGCGTTTTATTTGGACATTGCTATGTTCATCCCAGAAGCTGTTCAGTTCCTGTAAAACAGCCAGACATTCAGTGCTATCAAACAGTGTTTCCGTTGCCACTGTGCTGGTATTGTTGAGGTCTGGGTCCCACATCTTTACTCCAAAAAGGATTTCATAGGGAGTCCAACCACACAGGAATTTTCTAGGCAGGTTGTTATGAGTGCCCTCTAGACCCCATGTAAGTGATGTACCCAACTGCGACCTGAGCCTAATACTCTCGCTGTTAAAGACTGCTTTCAGTCAAGTTTTTTCCTCTCCACAACTGAATTTCCCACAGGATGGTATGGTGAGGAGAATGCAGGGTCACACCCAAACTTGCCTCTTTGTAAGCCCTAGAGCTAAATGCCAGTCCGTGGTCGGAATGTATTGTGCCTACTGCGTATAGCCAGATGAACACTCGCAGATCCTTTATAACAGTTCAGGAGTCAGCCGATCGCTGTGGCCATACCCATAGGAAGAATATACTTCTTCCAAGATATACTTGTAAGTCCAATCTGATTACAAAGGGCCGCATTGGTCCAAATAGACACAATCCAGAGGCTTGTTTGAAATCAGTAGAGGTGTCTGTGGTGGATGCATCACAGTGGAACCCTTCATCAGCTGGCAGATGTCACATTTAAGGAGAAAACCTTTGGTCTGTTTGTAAAACTGGGCCATCAGTAACATTGCTGCAGTAATGAAATTGTATCCGCCACCCCTGCTTGAGCGGATGCCAGACCCTCCCGTGCAGCTAGTATTAGACCCACCCTGCGATCAGTGTTTGGTATTACTCTATCCCCCACTCTCGGAATGTGAGCACACAGAATGTTTTGTGCATCTAACTTGTAGGAGTACCTGAGTGGAAAGCCTTTCAGCAAGTGGGTGTCATTGCGAGCAGCATGGACAGCCACCATAAAGTCTGTCTATCCTTATACTTGAACGAATAATTGCAGCAACTGCAGCGGTGCAAACTGCTGCTTTTTTTACAGCTTCATCAGCTATGGTATTCCCTGCAACGTGCATGCCAGGCACATTGACGACTCAATGTATGTATTACATGAGTCTGTGGCAAGCATACATTCAGCTTTGCTACTTATTCCAAAAGCATTTTATGCTCTATTGTGCACCCTTTTGAATCTCTGAACCCATTCTGACTCCAGTAGAGTTGATATTAATTGAAAGACTGGACACAATAAATCGAATCACACACTGAGTGTGGAGAATCTAGGATCTGTACTTTCCACTGCCAGAATTAGAGCCTTTAGTTCAGTCAACTGTGCCATGCAGTCACCTAGTTACTGTGTGTAGGTTTTCTCAGGATGGAATTCTCCATTCTGCATGCGCCCTTTCACAATTCCGCATGCTGCTGGGTTTGGTGTTTAGTCCCTCAGGAAGACTGGGCAGAACCATCGGTGTATATGATGTAATCGTATTGTTCTAGGGGCATTATTTCATTAGGCAGAGGATATTCTTGTTAGTACTGCAGAAAAGCTTGTGTTAGTAAAGTAGCAACAAATCTGTAATCTACATCTGTTGCGGTGAGCAAGTTAGCCAATTGTATCCATTGTGGATGTGATGCTTTAGCGTTTGGAACGATTGCTCTGGTGACTGCCTCTAAGGTTGATACCAGGGTCACAACAATAATGTGTTTACTCTGAGATAGGGCTTGCTCTCTCACCTCAATGGTTTGTACTGCTGTCAGTATTTATTCTGTATTTGCAAAACGCATTTCAGAATAGGCGTATAAATATGATTTATATGCAGTCGGTTTTGTCACCTTCATTGAACGTAACCTAGGTATACCCGGATGTCCCAGTTAGGATGTGGATCAAGTTTAATGTGTTTACACGTTTGTGTAAGTGTTTTGAAGCGATCATGCCAGGGTGTACAGAACGTTCTGCATAATCTGGAATGTATGTTGGAATGTATGTTGTGCCAAAATTTAGAAATGCCAATATGGTTTGTAGGCTTTTCAAGTTATTTGGAGGTTGAAGTAGTGTGCACTTCTCTAAAGTGTGTCACAAGGCTTTTGACTTCACAACTCACATCCCAGAAAAAGGACATTGAGGTGGGCATTTTTTATTTTATTTTTAATACATTTGTGGCCCATGTGAGCAAACCCCAGAATTACGCAGTCTACTGTTGTCCAGTGTTCCATCAGTTTATCATCAGTCAGATAAGTTATCGACATAGGACAATGCCTGGTCATCATAATGTTGTACTAGCTCTGTTACTCTGGCTGAAAACAGCCTGGGCCTATTCCTATACCCCTGGGGCAGTCGACAGAATTGCCTCTGAGAGCTTTGTGCAGAAAATTCAGTCAAATATCTCTTCCAGGTGCTATATTCTAGCAGAAATATCTATTCAAGATATCTAGTGTTGCTTTGCATTTCGTCCACACTATTTTGTTCATTAGTGCAGTACTGTGTGCATTTTGTACTGCAAATGTGCGAGTAGCTGTGTTTAAGTGTCTGTAGTCTAATACTAGACAATAGGAATGATTTAGGTTTCATCACGGGAAACAAGGGATTATTCATTGATGAGGTGCCACTTTCTATTGTACCTTGGTATTCAAGTTGTTGGACGATTTCCTAATCTGTTTTTAGCTTCATGCCTAATTGGGTATTGTCTCTGAGGCTGTGGGGTTGTCCTCAGTCATATCTCATGGTAAGAACTGTTATCACACCCCACATGGTTGCGATATAATGCAGGAGCTAGAGCTAGCTCCCACTCCTCGGCGTTATGTTATGTTATTTTGTATTTGTAAAGCGCACAGATGCCCCAGCCAAGCGGCGTCCCGGCGCTGTAAAGGACAAGCAACACAACAACTGATACCACGAACCAGTCATGACCACTAAGCCTCTGGAAACAAAAATGTTTTCACGGCTTTCCTGAAGAGAAGGAGATTTGACATAGACCGAATACTGACAGGCAGTGTATTCCAGAGGCCAGCCGCCAGAACGCCAAACGAGCGGCCGCCCATTCTGGCTCTTTTAAAGCGAGGAACCTTAGCTAGAAATTGACCCGCTGAGCGAAGTGCTCTAGCAGGGGTGTAGAGGGAGATGGTCTGGGCTAGAATGGGAGGGGAGGCAAACTTTAGAATCTTAAAAGTCAGGCACAGCACTTTGAATTTTATTCTCTGCCTGACGGGCAACCAATGTAGATCGGAAATAGAACGCCTAGCCGAGCAAAACTTAGGCAAACCAATCAGCATACGGGCGGCCGCATTCTGCACATGCTGAAGGCGTGTGAGCTCTGCTTGGTTAGTGCCCAATAGAAGGCCACTGGCATAATCCAATCTGGAAAGAATCATTGCGTATTAGTGTTAAACTGATTCTGGAAAGAGGTCAGACAAAGCAAATAAAATTACCATTTCTCCGTTTGAGCACTCCATTATGAAATCTGGTGACCAATTCTTTCCACATCAAAAAATGAGAACCCAGCTATGTCAAGGAGATGAACTGTTCACTGGAGAAAACAGTTTTCTTATGAAACCCTCACCCACCAGGGTTACCCCTTGATGGCATGCTTTATCATTGGGTCAATCCCGTTCTGCTACGCAGCAGGACGTGCTGCTACCTACAAACTAACAGGGAGCACTTTCAAGATTATACAATGATAAAGGAGATGGTGCTAAAAATAGGAGTGAGGAGGGGGTTTCATTGCTAAAATGAACGTAAAAATACCTGCTAGTAGTTGTAACCTATTCATTCTGGCCTCTAGCGTGTATGATTGAAAACATTGGGGGGAAGAGATAGGAGAGGAGAATAATATAGGCCTGCTTTCCTACACAGTCGACATGTTTCAAGTCATACTCATATTGGCTTTTCATCAGGACCTAGGGGAACTTACTCCCTGGTACCACTCCTGCTGTATTACGTAGAACACACACTCATTGTATGTGTTGGAATTAGTGCATATACATTTACCACTTACTTGGTGATTACTGTCCGTATTTCTGTGGAGATAGAACAAAGAGTTAGACTGTACAGCCCTATGGCCATATACATATTCCTTCTGTGTCCTTCATATCCTTCTCCTCGTCGTGAGCACCTCTAGGTGAAGGAAAATGTGAGAAACATATCGTGGGTGGACACACCTAGTGTAACCCAAATTGAAATTTGTAATCCAGTAAAACAATTTTGTGGTTTTAAAACATCACAAACCTATACCAATGTAAAAAGTACTTTAGACACACCTATAGTACGATAAAAGTCACACCACATTCATGTAAGATGCTAGAATTGTGCATCATGGTGCCTCCTGGGGGGAGAGAGGAGCCTGTAGTCACACTCTAATGAGAAAGTGTGTTGCATTAATATAGTCCATAGGGAAGCTTTTTGTTAAATCTGCATATGCCCAAAGCAAGAGAAAACAATTGAGGAAAACTGGTGGCATGTGCTGTGCTTACCACTCCAGGCTCAGCCTCTGCCTTGCAACGTACTTGGTGCTCCACCGGGTATTGCTTATTACTGATGCGGTGACTGACGGCTGATTGAGACTAGTTTGAAACACTGGCATGTTGCGTCCTTGTGCTCCAAAAAAAGGTTAGACTTCTGACAACACCTAGATTGCGGTCGTTCATGGAGCATCCCTTAGGTTCCATTAGAGTAGAGATATGTGGAAGTCCTGTTTTCAATACATGGATATTTTTTTCTTGGAATAGATTTAAATATTTATATAAAAAATGAAGGCCTGTATGTTGACTAAAAGGTAGAGGGTTGGACAGACGTATGTTCCAAAAGTGAAAACAATTACATGAAAAGGGCATTTATTAGGGATCCGGCTCAGTGCTCCCTTATCTCCAACTGATATATTTAGTAGACTTGCATAAGTTAATGGTGTAAAATGAGCTGGATAGTCCACTTAGGTGAGAGAAAGGTGCATTACGCCAAAACTTTTTTTACTTTACTGGGGTAGTGATCATCCAATGAACTGACTCCATGGGATATTATCGTTAAGGCCCTCTACATGTCTTGAGTATGAAAACATAGCTTGTTCTCTTTCGAACAATTTCGGTTCAGAATTCACTGTCATTGATGTGCTCAAGGATAATCCATTGGTAATCTTGCACTGCGTGTTTCTTTTCTATGTAATGGGTCGACGTCTTTGTGGTAGTGCAGCCACATCTCAAAGTGCTGCAGTTATGCTTGAGCACATCCCACTCAGTAACGGAACAAAATGGACCCGATGATGAAGCATGCCACCAACGGGAAACACTGGTGGGTAAGAGTTTTACGAGAAAACTGTTTTCTCCAGTGGAGAGTTAGTCTCCTTGACCTAGCTGGGTTCTCATTTGTTTGTGATATTTGATGTGGAGGAAGAACCTAGCATATCTCTCAATCCCCCTTCTGTTGATAACTGACCAATCTTTTTCAGCCAAAAGAATACTGTATCCTTTAAGTCCTCAAAAAAGAAATGTTTCTGGGTACATCCCCCTCCAATTGGAGTTGTATTTTGTATAAGCAATGTGGGATGCTGACCCCTTTATCTGGTGTTTCCACTGTTATAAATTCACTCTGTGCTACTCCCACCAGACAACCCATCAGGTTCTGGTGAACTATTGTAACTACTGCCATTTTGTCCTGCATGGTCACTGCCAATTCCCGACTCAGGAGAAGTGTCTGCAATATCCGCAGCATGCCTGACCTTAAGTTAATCTACCTTCTTCTTTTTAAATTGAAGCTAGGAAGGTTAAGGTTCATCTTCCTCTTTACTGATTTAGTCACCTTGGACAAATGGATACTGTATATAATATAGTTCGGGTATTGCACTAAGTGACGAGACAAAACAACATCCACAGTGCCACTAAGGGCAAAGGTGCTTCAGAAAGGAGTTACTACATCTACAACAGAAAATAAAGTTGCTCCTACTAAAGCGAGCAATAGAAAGAGTCCCCAGGAAAAACTCAGTAAAGGGGACTACTCTGGTTACTTCCTCATTCCAAAGCCAGATCTATCCTTAAGGCCAATTTTAAACTTCTAACTGATACCGTCTGAACTGAAAGGTTGAAGTAGGTTTTATATGGCTCTAGAATAAACCCGCTGGCTCTAGTCAACCGGTCATGAACAAACACTGAGGGGCATATAAAGGTAAAATACTCATAGATGTTCCTGGGGATATGTGTGGGCAGGTAGGGGTAATGTCTTGGGAATAGTGCAGGTTCTCCACTGACAATGCAAAAAAGCATCTCAATAGTTTGTTGAGCCAGGCAATGTTTCTTTGATCTCAATTTTGCAACAGGTAGGCTGGGCGGCAGGTCTGCAGGGATCTCCTGCCACTTGGATGGTCTAGGTTCTCAAAGGCATGTTCCACACATCTTAAATCGGCTAGTTTTCATGCATGTTTTTTGGAGGTTATGAGTAACACCTTCCTTCAGTGCAGACTAGATCCAAGTCATGCAAGGTAATCACAGCAACGAGTGCTATCAATTGGGGTTTGGTCCAAGCCTGGGGGAGGGCAGCTGAAATTAGTCTCTTTCCTGGCACTGTACATATCCGATCCTGATCTGAAAGGTTGCCTCTATGTACAGATAAATTACTAGCTCAAGCTGGGGATAAGCAGTAGTTATCCAAATTTGGTGGCGGAGACCTCAAACATGACTGAACAATATTTAATTTCTTGTTTGAATGAAAGAGGACTTTTACATTATTTCTTTGTCCGTTTTCACAGGCTCATAAGTTTGAACTCCCCAATGTGGGAATGCGTTATGACTCCTGACAGAGCCATCTACGCAACAGCCAGAAACACAGGACAGTGGGTCACTGTAGAAGAGAAAACTTACATGAGGCAAAGGAAAGGAATGCCACCCTGAACCCATCTGACAAATGAGACGACTTTCAGGGAGGGTATCCTGGATAAAAGGACGGGCCTCCTGGTAAAGGCTAGCATAGAGACCATCATTGTGTGCAAACATGCTCAACTTTCCAAAATGGACACCTTCCATTAAGTGTCACAGAAGAGCACTTTGACGCAGCACAATACTTGCACAGCCCATACACGAGGATAGGTGAGCAACCCCAGCTATAGTGGACTAGATGGACCAGTAAGAAACCTGTCCTCAAACTGTAAAAATGCCTGCACCCTTAACTATAATCGCTGCCAGCAATAAAAGTCACCTATATTCATGTGAAATCTCACATACAGAAATTGAATCACAAAGATAGTGCAACTTTATAAAAATTGAGCATGCTGCATTGTATCCTCCTTCAAGTGAGGCAGTGCTCATTAATAATGATCCAGCATGCTATAACCTTCTGGTGTTTCATAGGGTGCAAATCTATCCAATTGCTTAATGCATGAAGTCCTTGAGTGAATTTACCAATGTGATTTTAGTTTCCATTTTTTTTATATATACTGTAAATCATATGTGCCCTACAATTTTGGCTAATGTCCAAATGCATGTCGGTAGACCTACAGAGGGCCAATAGATTCATCTTATTTAAAAAACGCTGCCCTTTTGACTGGGGAAGGCTGAAGACTGTATCTTGGAGCGTCCTCAATTCGACATAACTGTTTTGTTTTGAGATTTCAAATACCTTTCATGGGTTCAGAGTTTTTGTTTTGCCATTAATTAAGGGAGTGATCATCCCATTTCATTCTTCATTCTACAAGAAATGTGGAGTTATTTTGCAGTGTGAATAAACTTTCTCCCTTTTGAACACTGAGAAGCTTGTGCAACTTTTGTACTGTTAATCCAAATTTACTTTTAAGGGGAGAAAATGAATCCCTTGCACAATCCTAGAAACTTATGCTGAATAGCGCTTGCCAAAGTAGAGTACAGAAGTACTTTGGCTCTGGAGCACCAATGGTAACACTTAAGCAAGGATACTTCCTTGTAACCACTGAATTCCCTTGAGCCTCAGGAAATGGTTTCATAAATCACACAAAAGTAACTTGTCTGCTCGTAATAACTGTGCTCTCTATTACCTAGGTTACTATATACTGCTCTGTGCACAGTGAATCTAGAGCAGATTTATTTCGCCATTTGTTGCACCCATGAACGTTGATTTTGAATTCACGGGTGGTATAAAATAATGGAAAAATAATAGAGATCCGGCCCGCCATTGGTGGTATTTAATAAAAGCATTCTCTAATTCTGCTGCACGTTGCTTTTTTTTCCCAAAATAATTTGAGCATCCACCTTTTTCTAGCATTGCATGACAGGATTATGGATAGCATAGAATAATCAATATCTCTTTACTAATTTAAAAAGTGACCTGCTGCTTTCCTTTTCAAATTTCTTTGCTAGCTCTAAAAGAATGGAACAAACCACAAATGGTATGATTCGTCGATCGTCTCCACCCAGGAATGTTAAAAACAGCCCAAAGAAACCTGGTAAGTTTTTGCATAATGTATAAGGGGGTATTGCATGCAAGAATTTGCTAAAGGGTGGATTGAACAATCTTCTGTGAATGAAGGCCTACACTTAAAGCAATGTTCTAGAAATACTGTGATCCTTGATGCATGCCATATCCGTATATGCTGTGGTAGATATTTTGAAATTTCACAATGACTACCGATGTATTTCTGTGCACGGTTAGCGTTATCTTGATGGGGATCGAAAACGTGTATTGCATTTCATCTAGTATAGCATAATTTCAAAAACAGCAAAAAGGTTTGCGATTCAAGAGGTGTAGTGCGGCTCCTTCCTCAGTGAACATTGCACTTGGGCATCAATTCCATGTTAAATTGTTTTCTTCTGCTATCGGGTTCTGATAAATACCGACAGATCTGAGATTCAACGTGTCACGTTTTTCAGGCAGACGGTGGAAAATTGACACCCAGCATCAGAAGAACCAGTTATCATTGGATAGCTTGTAGCCGAAGATCAACTCACAGCAACCTAGTCCCTGAAGACATTGGCCTACGTGCAGTCTTAATCAAGCTTTGAACCAGATAATAGGTCTCCCCAGTTTGTGATCGAATGGGCTCCCTTCCAGAACAGCTTGCAGTGCCACGCAAAGTATCCATGGTCAGACTCTCATGAGGTTTGTAACTTCTGCTTCTGATGGATACATCTGCCAGTGGATTCCTCACCTTGTGAATATCCTCTGCGCCAGCAGTCCACGTAATCTTTTTTCCCAGCTCTCCACGCCGACGTCATTATTCCACGGCTCCGCTCGCGACTCCGTATGACGTCACCGGAGCCATAAGAGAGCCACGTCGGCGTGATGACGCCAGTTCCCTTATTTCCGCGCCGTTGACGCGTAACGGTTTTCCAGCACTCTCCTTGATTGTAGAGTTACTTTGAAGTTTCCTTCTGGGTTACTGTTTCTAAAGTACTCATGTCTTCGTCGCGGAAGTCAGGATTTAAGCCGTGTAGGGAATGTGGGGGTCACATGTCCATCACTGACCCCCATGAAGATTGTTTATGGTGTCTGTCGTCGGATCACGACGTGGAAGACTGTTCCTGTTGCAGGAAAATGAACCCTAAGGCTCAAAGAAAGGGAAGTGAAGCTGTTCATGGCCAAGGCGAAGAAGGACGGCAGAGGTCGAAAACGAGAAGTCGAAGCCGGAGTCGTCGACTTTGCACTCGTTGAAGTCGAAGACACAAGAAAAAGAGGAAACTTGACTCTCGGCACCGGTCGACGAAGAGTAGGGCTTCGAGGTCGCCTTCACCTCGACGTCGCAGTAAGGACTTGATCTCTCCTTCGCCCTTTCCATCTCCTCGTGTCTCTCCGGAGAAGTCTCCTTCGCCAAAGATAACTCCGGTGCAGTCTCCGGCGCCAATGGATTCTCCAGCTTCCGATGCCGAGCCTGATCAGGTTGCCGAACTGTCTCCTGTGCCTGAAGGTGAATCAGTGGATCCAGTAGAGGATCCATCAGCTCTGGATACAGGTTCGAATCCATACCCGCAATTCCCGACTCCTGGCCACAGATCCGTTGCATTTTTTTAATGCTATGTACAGAGTTTTCCAAAGAGCAACCTTCCCGTCCGGTGCACCTTCAGGTACTGTGGGTCCAATGGCATTCAGTTTGGGCGTGCCACAACACTATGCCAACTAAAACTTTTGTTTTTGAATTTGTCACCCCGAGTGGGAAGGGTATGCCCAGACGTGGGTCCCGTGCTCTCCATGCCACTGGAATCAAGCTATCCTGGCTGAAGAGGGGTGAAACCCCGAAACCGGTTCTAGGATGCTTGTTTCCAGTCCAGGGAGGACCTGGCTTGGCAGTTCAGGCTGGACTGTTCCCATGAGGCACAGGGTCAAGGCTGATTTGAATATGGCTGGGTTCAAACTGGAACGGCATGGTGAGCAAAATGATGGATTTAGGCCCAGATCTCTGTACTGGGGTGAATGTATGACATTGTTCTGCATTCTGTCCATCAACTGTTGTTTTTACAACACTATGCTCAGGCACTATTTATGCCCTTCATGCCAATGGCGTCGTCATGGCTGTTCCCGACGCTGTCTGGAGAGCCTTCCTCCCGGCCTCGTCTGGATCGCGTGCCTTCATCGGAGCCTCCCTCGACGCCAGCGCCGACTCCAGCTGCGACGCGTGTGACACCGCCGACTCCATCGGTGCAGCAGACTCCGCCAACGGCGACGCCGTGTCCACGGATCTGCTCTCGAAGAGAGGCACAGAGGCTTATTGAGGAGGAGCAGTATCGTGCAGATGAAGTGGAAGAAGGTGAATTGGGTGACTCAACGGATGAGTTTGAAGGTATGCAGGAGGCAAGTGGATTGGACACCACTCCTGAGTGGGAACTTTCTTCTTCCAGAACTTCTCCGCCTCAAGAGTTGGCTCCTTACCATTTAGTGATAACTAAGGCCGCGGAGCTTTTGGACTTACAGTTGCCTTCTGCGGAGTATAAGCCGAACTTATTGACCGAGGTTCTTCATTCACCTTCCTCTATTGTTGAGCCTCTGTTGCCTTTTAATGACGCTATCTTCGATCCTATTATGGACGTTTGGCACAAGCCACTTTCTTCTCCTGCTGTTTTCTAGGACTGTGGCAAGAAGATATAGAGTAGCTCCAGAGGATCCAAGCTTCCTTTCCTCTCATCCTTCTCCAGAGAGTTTGGTAGTACAAGCATCCTGCTCCAAATAATCTTCGGGGGGCTTTTCCACAAGCGCCAGATGACAGAGACTCAAAGAAAATTGAGCAGTCAGCTAAAAAGGTTTTCTCATCAGCTAGGATGGCCCTAAAGTCAACTAATGCCACTTGTTTGTTGGGAAAAAGGGGGTGGTGATGGACAGAGTTTCTGAATGATGCAGAATACTCCTACCAAGTCAAGAGATCATGGTTTTAATCCATCACTGTTTTTTAGCTCACTGCACCATCCCAGCTCAGAACCTGGCTACATGCAAATTAGTCTGTACCTGTCCCAGTGCATGATGGGAACAGGGCAAACCAAACTACCAAGCCAATTCTTATACTTGTTTGTTGGGCCGCTACATTCATGCCTTGATGGACTCTGTAAAACAGTTGGCTCCAAAATTGCCTGATGAGGAGAAGGGTTCTTTTATGGAGGTTATTTCTGACACTCAAGCTGCAGCGAGGCAAGTTATTCAGTCAGGCCTAGATACGGCTGATTCTGTGGCCAGAGTTATGGGTTCTTCCATAGCTACTAGAAGGCAGGCTTGGCTCCGCTCTTCCGGATTTTCATCTGATGTTCAGGCCACTCTGGTTGACTTACCCTTTGATGGGGAAAAGCTTTTTGGAGAGAAACCTGATCCTGCCTTGCAGATGTTCAAAGATAGAGCTACTGCGAAGTCATTAGGTCTGCAGACAGTCGAAAGGTTTTGGCTTCAAAAAGTATAGGGGTTTTGGAAGGTCTTCCTTTCGCTACTTCCGTCAACCTCAACAGCAGCAGCAGCAACAGAATCCTCTCTATAGGTCCTATAGAGGAAGACAAAGGGGTCAGCGTGGTTCTGGCCGCAATCCCTCCTCCTCCTCAGCCTCCTCTGCTCCCAATGATGCTACAGGGAAGCAGCCCTAGATCCTCCATCCTGGATCATGTGGGGCCTGTTGGGGGTCGGGTGTCCCACTTTCTGCAAGGTTGGAAATTGGTCACTACGGACCTTTTGGGTTTTAAACCTTGTGGAGAATGGGTACGCCCTTCCTTTTCAGGAATTCCCTCCCCCTTACCCTCCTTGCCAAGGTTTTTGCTCAGAGGACCATCTTCTGCAGAAGGAGGTTCTTGCATTGCTTCAAAAAGGTGCGATAGAGGTGGTTCCAGAGCAGGAAAGGGGTCAGGGATGCTACTCCCGGTATTTCCGGATTCCCAAAAAAAACGGCAGATTGAGTCCAATTTTGGACCTCAGAGTCTTGAACTTTTACCTGAAGCAGGAGAAATTCAAGATACTAACCCTTGCACAGGTTCTTCAGGCGTTGCAGCAAGAAGACTGGATGGTGTTGATCGACTTGCAGGATGCGTATTTCACATCCCCATTCTAAAGTCGCACAGGAAGTATCTCCGTTTTACGGTTGGATCGCAACACTACCAGTTTGCGGTCCTCCCGTTTGGTCTTACTACTGCACCTCGCGTCTTCACCAAGGTGATGGTGGTGGTGGCTGCCCATCTCAGGAGGGTTGGGGATTCCGGTTTTCCCCTACCTGGACGACTGGTTACTGAAAACAGTGTTTCCAGGGATGGTGCAACATCTCATCTGTTGTTCAACTTGGGTTTTTCAATCAAAGTGCCCAAATCTCACCTGGTGCCTCTCGGCGCAACCGGTTCATAGGGTCGGTACTGGACACTACTGTGTGTCAAGCATTTCCTCCTCCTCAAAGAATTCTCGACATTCAGGAGATTATCCCTTTATTCCACAGTGGAGCGGTTGTTCTAGTTCTGTTCGCCTCCTGTATTCTGTTGGTCAACCATGCACGCTGGCACATGTGGGCGCTCCAGTGGTGTCTCTGCAGGCAGTGGTATCAGCACAACGGAGCTCTCAGGGAGTCAGTCAGAATCTCCAGAGAAGCTGCAGCGGATCTGTCTTGGTGGAGTGTGAAGGGCAATCTGTCTCAAAGAAAGCACTTTCATATTCCTCCAACGGTGGCCACAGTGATAACGGATGCCTCCACCCTAGGGTGGGGTGCTCATCTGGGGGATCTGGAGATCAAGGGCCTTTTGTCTCCGGATAAAAGATTGTCTCATATTAATCTTCTAGAATTGTGGGCGATACGTTTGGCGCTCAAGGCTTTTCTCCCTTCCCTTTGCGGTCAGTCAGTTCCAGTCCTGACGGACAACACTACCGCGATGTGGTAGGTCAAGAAGCAGGGAGGAGTAGGGTTGTACCGTCTCTGCAGAGAGGCTTTGCAACTCTAGTCCTGGGCTCAGGACCATTGGATTTGCTTGATGGTGAATCATCTTGCCGGGGTGCTGAACGTATGTGCGGACAGTCAGTCGTCAGTTTTCCGTCGACCACGAGTGGCGGCTTCATCCAGAGGTTGTTCAGCACGTCTTCCGGACGTGGGGGACTTCTGGGGTGGACTTGTTTGCCACTCAAGAGAACGCGCATTGCCCGTCATTCTGCAGTCTCCAGTTTCCAACGCAGGGGGCGTTGGGCGGGGGGGGGGGGCGTGTTTCAGTTGGGGCTCACAACTCCTTTACGCGTTTCCTCCCGTACCCTTTTATTCCTCGGGTTCAGAGGAAGATTCGCCAAGACCGGGCCCAAGTTATATTGATCACCCCGGATTGCCAAGAAGGTTGTGGTAAACGGATCTACTTCCTTTCATCTCACCCTCCTCTCTGTCTTCCTCTCAGGGCAGACCTCCTCTCGCAGGGGCAGGTTCTTCACCCCCACCTCCAGAGCCTGCACCTTCATGCCTGGAGATTGAACAGGGCAACCTGAGTTCCTTCTCTCTCCCACCAGACATAGTGGATGTTATATTATCATCCAGGCGACACTCCACTAAGTCGATTTATTCCTATAGATGGTCTAAGTTTGTAAAATGGTTTGGAGAGAAATCCATTGACCCTTTGAAAGCCCATCTTTCTAATGTGCTTCAGTTTGCTCTTTCCTTGGCTCAGCAGGGTTGTGCTGTGGCCATGGTTAAGGGCTATTTGTCAACCTTATTGGCTTTTCTGTGTCTTCCAGATCAGCCGTCGTTATTTAAATCTCCTATTTTAACCCCTTCGCTGCGGTACGAATTCCGCCGCGGCGCTGGGGGGGTGCGGGGTGAGCGCGGCGCCGCCATGCTCGTGACGGAACCACGCCGTCATGAGTCACGGGTGAGCTGTGCTCATGACGGCGTGGTTCCGTCACGACTCTCGATTTCGCCCGCACAGGCGGGGAATCAGTGCCGCGTGGGAGGAGCGGCCGCGGCATGACGGAACCACGCCGTCATGAGCACACGCCGCCCGTGGCTCATGACGGCGTGGTTCCGTCATGAGCACGCAAGGGGTTAAGATTTATCAAAGGCCTTACCAATAGGTTTCCACCTACTCCCTTTGTAATGCCATAGTGGGACCCTAATCTTGTTTTAACTTTTTTGATGGGGTCCCCTTTTGAACCCCTTCATAGCTGTCCTTTAAGGCTGTTGTCTTTTAAAACGGTCTTTCTTGTAGCCATAAAATCGGCAAGGAGGGTGAGTGAGCTTCAAGCTCTCAGTTCAAAACCCTCGTTTTTAACCTTACATGCTGAAAGGATGGTCCTTAGGACCAGGGCTGCTTTCGTACCCAAGGTAGTTACTCCCTTTCATCTGGGGCAGTCCATTACTCTCCCTGTGTTTTATCCTCCCCCCCCTCACCCTTCCAAGGAGGAGAGACTTCAACGCTTGGACCCTAAAAGAGTAGTGAGCTTTTATTTGGACAGAACAAAAGATTTTCATTTGGAAGATCAAACCTTCGTGGGCTATATTGGACACTCAAAAGGCAAAGCTGTGCACAAGCGCACTCTGTCCAGGTGGATCATCCTAACCATCAAGATCTGCTACGCCCTTGCTGGTAAGGTTCCTCCTGAGGGTATTAGAGCTCATTCTACTAGAGCGAAGTCTTCCACCTCTGCTTTGGCCAGGGGTGTTCCTGTTGCAAACATTTGCAAGGCCGCGACTTGGGTGTCCCTTCATACTTTCGCAAAGCATTATTGCTTAGACTCTGAGATGAGGAGGGAGGGCCATTTTGCATGCTCTGTTTTGCAGGACTTTTTGGTATAGGAAGGTGGACACCCTCCTAGCGGGGGCCAGGCGTTTTTACAAGAACCAGCTCGTCTAAAAGTCATTAAAAACGGATATACTCATTTTTTTTAATGATGTTAAAGCAGCTGAAGCATATGTATCTAGCGCCTATACAGACAAGAATTAGCTAGGGGGGGGGGAGGAAAAAAAATAATAATAATTTTGTAACCCCAATCTCAATTTAATTTACAAACGTATATTTATAACTGCGAGGTCTTCCTCCACAAACTTGCTGGCAGCTGATGGATCTCACTATCTAGCTTTACGAATAGGACGCTTGTAGGATATATAGGACCGCTCTTAAAGAAATAATGGCTAACCCTATTGGAATATCTCCAACTACTGATATTATGATATGTCTTCATTAAGGGGGGGTAAAATCCTCTTTTTTTCTTTATTTAGTTATCTATCTTTTTTTTTTTTTCCCAGCAGAGGGAGGGAAGTACGGGGTTCTCTTGGGTGTCCAGCTACTGCAGCTGCCCTTCTAGCGGCAGCTGTTACTCAAGGGCGGTTCTTCCCCGGTTGGGGTAGGAACCAGGGGGGGGGGGGGGGGGGGGAGGGAGGGAGGGAGGGGGTTGGGGGGTGGAGGAAACACAGTAAAAAAAATTATGCAGGCTGACGAAGATGGATTTTGTGAATTTATATCGGTTCTTTTTTTTTCTTCTCTATTTTTGCTTATATTACAAGTAATAGGAAATGTATTTGGGTATCTCGTGCCTGATCTTGTGCTTGAAGTTAGGCTTTGCTCCTCTCTTAACAAATGAATGAAATAAAGTGTTTAGCCTGGAATGTAGCTGGACTGAATAGTAGAAATAAGAGATCCCTAATCACAGAAGAATTAAAATTACACAACCCCCGTATCGTTCTCCTTTCTGAGACACATATAACCGGGAAAGATAAGAAACTACTTAATCAGTTAGGTTATGATACTGTGACCTCTTCGAGCTTGGGACATTCTATTAGAGGAGTGGCTATTCTAAAGGACAAACGCTTTAGAGCTGAGGTATTACAGACTCTTAGTGACAACGATGGTAGATGGGCGATTGCCCAGCTTTGTTTCGAGAATCTTAAATATGTCCTATGTGTGGTCTATGGCTCTAATACGGATGAACCAAGGGTTTTTGATCATTTGAATATCAAACTCTTGGACTGGGAGGGAGAACTTATCGTTATGGGGGATTTTAATTGTATAATGGATTATAAAATAGACACAACCAGGCCCGGCTCCTTTCAAAGGATGCGTAAAACTAGGTCATCTATTCTTGACCTATGTCGTATTCATAATATCAAAGATGCTTGGCGACACTTATATCCAAAATCACCAGGTTACACATATTACTCAGCACCCCATAAAATGTGCTCAAGATTGGACATGGCACTAATAAGTGATAATTTGTTAAAGATTAGCACTATGATTTTATGCCCCCGCATCTCCTCTGATCACAATGCGATAATTCTTATAATTACCAAACCACACAATAAGACTCTACCTAGACCGTTCTCTTTTCCCAGATATTTGATCTCAGACTCGCAATATCTGACACAGCTTAAACTACATCTCATAGAATTCATAGACATTAATATAGACTCAGCCTCGTGCAGTACGGTATGGGATGCTTGTAAAGCAAGCATTAGGGGCTTCACTCAAGCATATACATTTAGACAAAATTTGGAACGTAAAAAACGCAACGCCCAACTCATATTAAAAATAACTACCCAAGAAGAATTATTGGCTTCAGCGCTTCAATTAAACTCACCACTGACTACAGAAGTAGGACTCTAACTTGGAATTTTAAAAAACGAAGCTAAAACTAAGCTCATTCAAAAGAGCAGCATTAATATACATAAATTTAAAATAGCACAATATGAGGGAGGGGACAAAATCGGAAACATTTTGGCTTATAAAGTTGCTGAGGACAGAGCCCGTACTCTGATTACAGGAATTCGAGGGGATGATAATAAAATTTATAATCAACCAACAGATATAATAAAACAATTTGCTGACTATTATAGAAAGTTATATACTCCAGAAAACACCCCCAACCCAGATGCAATTAGGGATTATTTGGACAAACATATAATTAACTTACAACCCATACCGGGGATTGACTCTGTCGGACAGCATCACAATGGCAGAACTACACCAGGCTATATCTTTGCTACCCGCAGGGAAGGCGACGGGGGAGGATTTAATACCTCTGGAAATATACAAAGTATGTTTAGCTGAATTGGAGTCTCTTTTTTTGAAGGTATTGCAATCAGTTGGGCTCAATGGGAAAACACCTAAGTCATGGAATAGGGCGAAAATATTTTTTTTTTTAAAGAAAGATAAACCAAAGGAGGAGAGGGGGTCATACCGACCCATATCCTTGATAAATTCTGATGCAAAAATATATGCTAAAATTCTGGCACTGAGACTGGCTCCTATTTTGCCCAAAATCATTAATCCACAACAACACGGATTTATAACTGGGAGAGACACTACCATACATGTTAATATGGCTATCACGGCATTTGATGTAGCGGAGCAGGAGTCCACCCCACTCGGCATGATCTTGCTAGACGCGGAGAAAGCTTTTGACCGAGTGGGGTGGGACTACTTATGGTCCGTCTTGTCTAAGATGGGGTTTAGGGGTCAATTTCTAAGGGGTGTACAGGCTCTTTATGACAACCCAACGGCCTGTATTGGTTACGGGGGTTTGACCTCCTCAGATTTTTTAATACTTCGTGGCACACGTCAGGGATGCCCTTTATCACCCCTGCTATTCGCCCTTTCATTAGAACCGTTTTTGTCTGCTCTTCAGTCCCAAACCCAATTTGTACCTTTTAATTCCGGCTTACAAACGCTTAAAATAACTGCATACGCTGATGATATCGCAGTTTACTCACAAGATATTGAGGAGGCATTAAAAGGTATTGTTTTTGAGGCTAATACATTTGGGGATATATCTGGGTATAAACTTAACTATCAAAAGACTCAGGTTATTGCTAATTATACCCCAGTCTCTTCGGTCCCCGAGATTTGTAAAAATGCTACATACCTAGGTGTTAAACTCACAGCTAAAATTCAAGAAATCAACAACTTGAATTATAATACACTAACAAAATTGACTATCTTATTACTAAAAAAATGGCACAGATTACCCTTGAATCTAATTGGGAGAATCAATTTGATAAAGATGAAAATATTGCCTAAATATTTGTATTTATTTAGCTCTATTCCATTGACTTTAAATAATATGTTCTTTAAACAATTAGATGCTGCATTTAGTAAATTTATTTGGGGCTTTAAAAAAGCAAGAAGATCGCTGAATCTTCTGAAAAACAACATAAACATGGGAGGTCTTAACTTTCCTGATTTCAAGATGTATTTTTGGTCCGCTTTTGCGCTGCGTATTCGCGCTCTACTTAAGAAAGAAGGAACACTTTTTTTTCACACTTTTATGTTAAAACAGGATTCAAATATGTTTTTGCTACGAGCTAACGACCCTAATTACTACAAAAGAGTGAAATTTAAGACTGCTAAAGCTTTAATAAAGATCTGGGGCAATATATCAAAACACTGTAAAATCACCTATTTTCATTCAAAGTTACCACTGTGGGGCAACCCGGGTCTGCCGGGAATATTCAACGATAACAATGCTCATAGCTGGGCTAGGACGGGTATCGGTGTTTTAGGAGACCTTTACGGTACACATGGGTTTTTAGATTTTAATACCCTTAAGTTGTTATATGATATTCCTGAAACTATGAGATGTAAACATTTACAGATACATGACTACTTGATTAATAAAAAACAACTTACGACGGTCTTAGATAGCGATATATTGAACTACCTATATTCAGCCAAAAATAAATCAGTAATAAGCGACACTTACCGTCTTCTAACCAGCTTTAAAGCAAATGATTGCTCTAAATTAGCTGATAAATGGGGAAAGCTAATAGGCATAAATATCACACCGAGGGAGATAGTGTTCTTTGTCAAATATTAATAAAAGGGTCCGTTCATCTAGTTTAAGACTTCAACAGTTCAGAACGAGCTGTATGTTATATTACACGCCCAAAATAATAGCTAAGTGGTCTCACAACAATTTATATAGCGATCGAACAAAATGCCCTAAATGCTCGGCCGAGGCCGTTGATCTGGTACATATGTTCTCATGCCCTACTTTTGGGACCTTTTGGGGGGACATTCAAAGAGTTTTAAAAATTAAGACGGTTCAACTACCCTCATTCAACGCTGCCTCGGTCTTGTTGGATATATATCCCATCTCTTTTCCACAGGCAGGCCTGGCCTCAATCCTTATGTCTTGCGCTAAGCTAACATTGGCCAGAGCTTGGACCCGCCCTGATCCACCTACGGTATGGGACTGGTGGACATTGGTAACTGAGATTCACTCGATGGAGTTAGCATTAGCAAATTTAAGAGGGATACGCTCCTTGAGCAAATATGAAAAGAATTGGGGAACTTTTATGGAATGATCCGGCTATTGTGATTTGTTTAGTACTACGAAACATTCTCTCATTTTTTTTTGTTATATTTACAAATGCATGCATCAATGTATATTGTCTCTTTTGTCTTCTGTCAGCCTGTTTACAAATAAAAAAAAATTAAAAAAAATTAAAAAAGGAAATCTATTCACAAGGTGAGGAATCCACAGGCAGATGTATCCATCAGAAGAACAAGTTACTTACCTTCGGTAACGCTCTCTCTGGTGGATACAGTATCTGCCTGTGGATTCCTCACTGACCCACCCGCCTCCCCGTTGTGCATCTTTGTATACCTAAAAAGATCCTTTTTTTTTTTTTTTGGGCTGGTTGTTTATTTATTGTATTTTCTATTTAGTTCATTTATATGAAATGCTGTTGGTTTTTAGCTTTCTTTTTTGTCTTTGTGCTGTATATATTGGTTCAAATAGTGTGTACTATGTATACTTGAGTCTGTGTCAGTCCACCTGTTCACCTCGGAGGCACGGAAAAAATGGGTGGAACTGACGTCATCACGCCGACGTGGCTCTCTTATGGCTCTGGTGATGTCATACGGAGTCGCGAGCGGAGCCGAGAAATTATGACGTCCACGCCGGCGTGGAGAGCTGGGGAAAAAATTCCGTGGAGTGCTGGCGCAGGGGATATTCACAAGGTGAGGAATCCACAGGCAGATACTGTATCCACCAGAAAAATTGTACCGAGGGTAAGTAACTTGTTCTTCTTTGAGGACCACGACTATTCCTCATCTGGGTATGGTGGCTTGGTCGACAAATGTGTCCACCGTAGGGGCCTGTGTTCAACCTCATGGTCACGGGTTCCAATCCCAGTGGGTCCACTCAGCCTTTCATCCTTCAGAGGTTGATGAAATGAGTACCAGTGAGTTGTATAACAATAAACAACTGTTATTTAGTGCTAAGATGCCCACTGGTGAACGTGTATTACAAATACACATTATATTATGAATCCTGCCTCACCTTGCACTTGAAGAAGACCTTGCAGTACCAAAGGGAGAGGCGCCTTCGGCACCTTGGGAGGGGAGGACGCTGGCCCTTTTAGTATTTTGTTGGGCCACACGCAGCCCAGGGGCCATGTCCTCCAGTGTCTCCCAAACTGAGGAAGAAGAGGAAGCCCTATCTGTGCCCAAACACAGCAGCCCTGGAATGAAGACCATGCCCAGGGTCGTAAGTGCACTCTTAAATTCTAGGCTCCTGATATACCTCTGTAAAAAATTGTTGGGCCTAGATTTTCATTTTCGATTTGTCTTTTTGGATCATTAAAGTAGCAATTTAGCTTGGGTAGACATTGCTGATCCGTTCCAAATTTTTCTGGATTACATTTTTAAAAATAGTGGATGTGTTGCAGTGCTTATGTAATATTTCAGGAACCATGAGACCTATATACTTCATTTTGGTGTCAAAACATAGGTTTTGGGGGGTCGAGTAGTCTAATGACGACTGAAAATGTCTCCTCAGAGCAACCCTGCCGCCATTTACCAAAATGGCGGGTATACTAGAGGAAGAAGAGACACATATAACATTTATAAAACTCATTTTCCAAATACGCACAAGGAATTTTTCTAAGTCTTTTAAAGTCACATTCTTCTCTCTAAGCAAATACTTTTAGAAACTTCACAGGTTCAGCAGTTAAAGCTCCAAGCTTTGTTCCAATTTTGCTCATAGTGTCATCACCCATAAAAATATGTCCCCTGATAAGAACTCTTGGCACATGCGTCAAATTTTGTGTACAGACTATGAAGCAGGATTACGTTTTTTTATTTTTGCATGTTCCATAACATATCCATAACTCTAATAATACTTAACTTATGAACATCGCAACAAATCTAAGTAGCACAATAATATCTGTGTCATTTGATAGTAAAATTACATGATTGAAAGCATTTCGAACAGCCCACTCAACATGTGGCACAACACTAAGGCCGGCTTCCTCCAATTTGGTGAAAAGTTCTTGAACAATATGGCCCATACCTTCTGAATATATCTCTGCAGGCACCAACTCCTCATTAACAATCAGTCCACTTGCAAAAATTGGAAATTCTTTATTGACTTAAGCATCCGCAATGTTTTGTTGAGCTAACAGCTCACCATCTTGTTCAATGTTAATGACCAGAATTTATCTAGTTGAACATGAATTGGTGTCAAATTTGTGATGCAGGCAAGATCAATTGTTCACTTGTAGAAATTCGTCTGATTCTCTCACATTCTTTGACAGATAGTTCAAGATAACCGTCAAAGACAATGTGCAATTCTTGCAAGGTGCTCTTGACTTTGATATCTGTAGAAAGTCTGTACGACTATCTCTGACGTTTTGCATGGATGAAATCATGACCATTCGCAATTGTGGCATGTAGTCCTTAACAGCAGTTTTCAATGAGGACACCTTTTTGAATTGAAGTTCTTCAGGTGAAAGGTTTTTTTTTTAAACACTTGTACAAGTTTGTGCTTTACTGATTTGGTTGCAGCAGCTCAATCAAATAATACGTTTGTTGAAAGAGGATCGTGCAACAGAATGTCCTTGATAAATGTACCCTTTTCTTTTGCTACGTCCTTCTCTCTATATACTCGCAAAAGTTTTTTTGTAACCTGTTTTGTAGGGGCTGGTTACTATGGCAAATAAAGCGTGGAAGTTTAGCTTTGGGGAATGTCAAACCGCTTTTTCTCTTTCAATACAAATCCCTCCTGCTTTAGCTCTGCGTATAGTTTCCATCCATGTTAGAAGACATCTAGTAGACATTTCTTTAAATCGTTATCCATATGTTTGCTCACAAAGTTGTATAGCCGCACAGGCTCAGTCATTTCAAAGAGATTTCCTTGCTGCGGATTA
This sequence comes from Triturus cristatus, assembly GCF_964204655.1. Taxonomy (NCBI): domain Eukaryota; kingdom Metazoa; phylum Chordata; class Amphibia; order Caudata; family Salamandridae; genus Triturus; species Triturus cristatus. Next base: position 1,268,221,668 of record NC_140585.1, on the reverse strand, counting down.
AAATGAAGAAGGTTGTCAACATGTTTATTATAATGTTCCCCTCTCTTTCCCACAAGTTTGTGGTGAATAACAGTTTCACGATAGTCCATTCATTTTGAATTGGTTATCTTTCTTAAAACATTGCAAATAGAAAGTACTTTATAGTAAAATAGCTGCCATTGAGCAACAAATTCACTTTTATATGTCTGACCAACAATTCCCTTGGAGTTTTTCTGTGATCTCTGGATTGTCTTTTCCAGTTTCATGTCTGGAGCCACTACTTTGAACTGTCACTCTGTCTTTCACCACAGTAGTATGGTTTTTCCACCTCTAGCTTCTTCACTCTTTAAAAATACCAAGACCCATATCTCAGGTAGTTTATGCAATCGAATTCAAGAAACAATTCAGTGTCTCCACAGTCTTCATGTGCAGCTCCCAATCACCTTTCTGAACAGCATGTACCACGTTTTTCAGTAGACTGATCATGTGTAAAACCTTTGCTCAGTACTTGAAAAGTTCTGATTTTTCTTCTCATTCTTTGACAAACTCTATTGAACTTGCTTTTCTGAGTTTGAACTGGGGTGTATTGAGCATTGCCTAGCTATGCATTATATCTTTTAAATGAGGTGCACCCTGTGCCTTGTTTGCTTCTGAGATAAGATGCAAAAAAAATGTTTAAATAATTTTTGTTCCAGAAAGCATTCCAACACAATGTTTCTATAGCCTCCGATATGATGAGCATATCTTGTAATGAACGAACCTATTGAGTTCTGCTCAATACTGACTGGACAATTTTGCTTCCAAAGATTTTGACCTCAATAAGTGCATTGTCTATGCTACATCCACTGAGAGCTTCCTGCACACTGCAACACAATTTCTGTCATGTGGAAAATGCCCATCTTTGGCTAAAGATCACCAAATTGTACTAGATTGCTCATAAAAATGTCCGCTACAATACAGAAAACGCCTTCATTGTAGAAAATTGGCAGGTTAGGCTAGTCTTCAAGCTGAGCATGCACATTTTGGAAATGTTTGAGACCGGTGTATACTGTTGCATAGTTTGTGGCTGGAGATGGTTTTACTGGTAAAAATCAAACCTTCCTCAGTAGGACAGTATTCTGGGAGATCAGAGCATGAATTCAAGCCCACGGAGGAACTGGCTTTTCTTCATCCTCCAGTCCACACCGAATAAGCCATTTGATAAATTCAGTTAAATCGCTTTTGCAGACTGCAGTGTCAGGTAGAAGAGTCATGTTCTGAGCCACTTTGAAAAATTCTTTTAGACTGGCACACGTTGATGGCTTGTAGTGATTTTGCACACGTTGGCAAGGCAGATAGTTATAAGTTTGCAGATTTGTTTGTTTATTCCTGCAGCTGACACAGCTTGTTTTCCAGCAGCTACTTTGTTGGTACAGTATTGAAAAAGCACCATGGCAGTATTGTGTGTGCTGGTTGTTCCAGACAAAGAAGAGCTATCTTCAAAATCAAAATTGTCCAGAGCAGCAATTGTAAATCCTTTCCTGGTAAAGTGACTTTGAAGTAGTGTGCTGTCGGAATCACAAGATTTCACAGCATGAGTTGCTTAACACGTTCCTGTTCCGTACTGTGTCATTATAACTTGTTGATACACCAGTCCTATTCATTGAAGTGATTAGCTCTCTACTTTTTCACTTGTCATAGAGTGCATGGGCAGTCATCATGTGTAACAGAGCTTTCTTTTTACCTTGATGTAATTCATAAAACATGATTTGGAAAACACCGTACATTTGCACAGCACAAGTTTGACGGTTCGTGGGATAGTCTTACACTTCTTTGCTGTCTCTTCAAAGTCATCATCAATGTTGTCTGCTTCTGTTCCGAACTAAAAAAACTTTAGTTTGTAAAATTTTTGCTTTGCTGGTATTAAGCAATAATGTAAAAAATGTTAAGACGACATCTGGCATTCTTGTTGACTCCGATGATTTCAGGGGCATCACAAAATGGCTCATTAAGTACAAAATTGAAAGCTTTCCGGATGTTTTTTTAAATGGTTCCTGCTGATTTTACTGCATCCTGCGATCTTATTTTGGCAACAAGAACTTCAGGAGTCAAATCAGCTGAGAACACCAGAAGTGGCTAATTTCGTTTGTTAGAATGACAAAAATGTAATTCTGTCATTGTAAATTCTCACCAGAAATCTTAATTTCATTATTATGGCTCAATACAGTTTCATCATTGTTGACCATCATTTCTCTGATCTCGCTGAGTGTAAACCTGTAGCCAGCACTCAGGAGTGGCTTTAAAACTTCATTAGCTTTTTCAAAGAGTGCAAACTTAACTGAAGGCTGGCGGTTACATTGCTGATGGGAGCTCATTGTGCATTCGCATTTTCGAATGTATGCATGCATGCATGTAGTTCAGGTGGGCATACAAATCCGCTGCACATATATTCACCTCGCTGTTTTGATCAGCGACTCTGCTGAAATCTTTATCTTGGAAGAAACTAGCTGCAGATAAAACATGTTTGCCCTTTGAGACTCGCATAGTTTGGACTTCGTTCTTTCCACAATCCCTGTGGCCCTTGTTCTGGCTAAACCACAGATAACACATTGAAAAGTCTCTGCTTTCTGATCAGTTGTTGGAGGTGGATGAGGGGTAGCCACTGATCTTCTAAGTGGACGGGCATGGCGTTTGGTTGTTGTCGCTTTCTCGGAAGACTCGGATTCTTGTTGTGATTTACTGGTTTCTGCTATCTTCTGACTAATTATTTCCTGGCTTTTTTTCAATTGTATATGACTTGTAGCACTTGTTACAATGATAAAATATTTGATCCTCCTCAGCCATCAGTTTCAATCTTTTATGATCTTCATCTTGCTGTATTTCTGCAACATATCGAACTATCTTCTGTCCAGCTGCAGTCGATGTTAGCTTTTCTTTTGGATTAGTTTGTCATATGACAATTTTTTCTTTGAAGGGGTCCTTAGATTCTGTAGTTAGCAACACAGTCAGGAGGTAAAGATCCTCTGCTACCACCTGCTTCGCTCATGTTCACCAATTTGAACCAATGAAACTTGAAAGAAAAACAATATTAAAATGAATTACCAAACATCCATTTAGAGCCGCCATGTTTCAAAATGGTGGAAGTGTCGCTCTGAGGAGTCATTTTCTGTCTTTATAAGACTACTTCACCCCAAAAGCCTATGTCTTGACACCAAAACGAAGAAAATAGGTCTCATGGTACCTGAAATATTGCTTCATCACTGCACACATCTGACCTTTTTAAAAATGTTGTCCAGCAAAATTTGGCACAAATTAGCAATGTCTACCCAAGCTAAATTACTTCTTGAATGATACAAAAACACAAATCAAAAATTAAAATCTCTGGACAACAATTTTTTTTTTACAGAGGTATATCAAGGAGCCAGAACTATCTGCTCTGATTCTCACTTGAGGCCTCATGGTGGAGTATTGCCCTCTAAGGTAACTGGTGGCGAGCCCTGTGCACAAAAGACTGCCACCTCCAGGGCCTCCTCTACATTTGGACACCAGGAGATTGCTTTAGATCCAAAGAAGGACCCATCCAAAGGTGTTGACTCCTCTCAGCTGTCTAACCCCAGCGGGCCGAAAGGAATCCGACAAGCCTTAACACCACTCAAAACCAGTGCCAAAGACACAGCCATTGCCTGCACCCAGGCCTCCAACTCCAAAGGCTGCATCAACCACGAAAGCACCATCCTGCAAAGGTGCCAAAATGAGCACTATTCAAGGCAATAGCGGCTCTTATTCATCATGTCACCTGGAAATATTTAGCCAAACTATCTCCACTGAAGCCAGCAGAGATTCCGCCTCACAAGAGTCTACTTGCCTTTGAGGAGGAACAAGCATTTTGAGGTCCCCGATACCCAGATCAGATCTTCAGAAACATTGAGACAGGAGGACGAAGCCTTCCTCCTATGTTCCACCTGCACCCCTTCTTCCACCACCACCTCCATTGCCAGGCTCTCTCACTCTCCCACTCTCTCTCACTCCCCCCACCCCCCCCCCCCCCTTCCGGTGCCTCCACCTGAGTCCCTGTGGAATCTCCACACTGTTTTTCCAATCCAAACAGTCACTTTGATCTTGATGATCTCTATCACATGCTCTTGGACCCAGAGCTTACAGATGACCCTTAGGACAACTATGATGTTGAACTCCTGGGTGGACCCAGACCTCAATCACTATGCTGTCCGGGCATACTCTCTGACCTTCCACCTCCAACCCGGTGGTGCCACAGCACATCATGAGGTCATCCAATGGGCAGCTACCTTCCACAAGGTGTGGACATGCATTTCCTCCATAAGACCGAGGCCGTCCTCTTAAAGATGCTCTCAAAGTCTAAGCAAAAGGTGAATTTCCTGTCAATGCTTTAAGGCATACTTAAAGCTGCCCATGAGACATTTAAGGAGCTCGTGAGGCAGTAATAACACACAGGGTGGAGAAGTACAAACTCTCCACAAATTCCCTCCCTACTCCACTGGTTTTATTCCCCCCCCCCTATTCCCTAATCATCCATACCACCTGAAAAAGGGTCGCTGGTGATTCCCTGCTACCGTATAAGGAGATCTGAAAGCTGGTCACAGCAGGTAAGAAGGGAATTATGGGGTTAGTTATCCACTGGTATATAACCAACTTTCTTTGGCTCCTCTCCTGTTATGACGGGTCCCAGTGGGAAGTAATGCAGGAACTGGTTAAACATCTTCTCACTGAGGAGTCTTCAGAAGGAGGATGGAATAAATTGTGTCCAATGGCAAAACCATTTCTAACGCCAACATCCATTGTGCAATAGATGCAATGGAAAATCCTCTTGGGGCATTAATTGCAACCATCCTTCCAAGACATAATTCCTGGTTCTGCATCTCGAAGTTCTACAGCAGGGATCTTCAACCTTTTCTGTAGAGAGAACTACTTCTGTTCAGTGAAAATAGTCATGAGCTACTAAAAGTCAAGCAACTTGACTTTGGATTTATGTTGTCAACACTTTAAGACCTTTCAATTAATAATCCAAGCCCTGGTTTCTAAAATGTTGGAGTTTTAATGTTTCACTTATTATCTCATTAGCTATTTTTCTGGAACCCCAGGTTTAGATTCGACAATCTCAGAAAAAAAAAAAGAGTAAAAGGAAGTAGTGAGAATAGAATTCCAACCTGTCATGAAAAAAACCACAAGGTTTTTTTAAAATGCGCTCACCCAGTAGTAGTGGCATGCTTAATCATTGGGCATGCTTTAACATCCCTGCACAGACCAACACCTGGGTTGAAGAAAAGAGTAAGAGGTAAGACAGTACACACATCTATAGGGATGCACCATACAGAATATCTTGTTAAAACTACCCCCGGGACGTCCCTGGTTCCTCTTCAATATTGGATGCCCTGTCAAGGAGTAAAATAAAAAACAGTGATAAATCAGGGAGACTAGTGCCCCTTCATCCAATTTATCTGCTATCTGTCCACATTGGCATGAGCCAGTATATAAATAAATTAAACTATAATCAGATGTTCTGATGCTTGACAGAAAGTTGGATTGAGTTCACATAATTTTAGAATACACGCACCCCATTTGAAACGTATGAATTATTGTATTCCTTTACCAAAGTATAAATTCATATATAATGCTTATATTCCAAATCACCCTAGCCGCAACAGCTCCTATAGATGCTGCTATTCATTTAAAAAAGAAAAGTCTGAAACGCTGCTTTATTTCAATGTAATTATTAAAATAAAGCAGAGTTTAACACTTTTTAAAAAAAATGTATTTGTTTTTTATAAATGTTTCTATGTTAAGATATGCTTGCTAACTGAGCAGCCTCGCCTATGCGGCTGTTAGGCCAGGGAAGGGGCTCAGTATTAGTTACCATTATGAAAAATAATGGGGTGACCCTGTGTCCCTCGGAACCTGGGTATTTGTATTATATGGCTACAATGGTTCGGTCGGGGAAATACAATTGCTTTGGGATGTTCACAATATAAATACATTACACGTAACATGTATCCATGATTCAGGAGGAGAAAAGAACAACACCCAAGCGAGTTTCAATCAATATTTTAAGAAGTAACAAATAAATTGGGCTACAATGGTACAATTGAAAGAATTGTGAAAGAGGGGTGACATGTAGAAGTAAATACAGACAATACACTTAGTACACTTAGTTTGGGAAAGTGCGATTTTTGGTAAAGTCCATATGATTGATCGCGTACGCCTCCTGTTCATATGTGAATAGGCTTTTGAACTGAGACGTTGCGTAGACTCTTAGTATGCGTCGACGTTTCGACCCTATGTAAAGCGCAAAAAAATTTTAATAAGCGTCATGGCTGGTCTTCTTCGGGACGGAGGAGTGTATGTAGCCTGCGTAGTAAAAGAACTTCTTTAAGGGTGTGTGTTAATGCGAACAAGTAATTTAATCAGTGTTCAGAAAGGTAATGATGCTTACCCTGCGCAAGAGTCATTAATCACTGCGCATGTATTATGCTTCTTTTTCAAAAACGGGGTCGATTTATGTTTGACCTGTGGGGTAATAATATCCAATATCAATGAAGTGATAGCTATTTACAAGGACTGGACAAACTATGGGCTTTAACCGAGCTCAGACAAATAAATCAGGCTTTGTGCAAGTGCATATGTGGCTCAGTGTACAGATAAGCGCCCCAGAAAAAGTTGGTCCGAAACATGAGGATAACATAGAGGTACTAGCACGTCTCTAAGTAATTAATTCCTTCATGCCGGGTGATTTTCAAGATCAACAGGGACAACGCTTCCACGACCCACAAAGCAGTGCTTTTTTAGGTGAGCACACATGGATGAACAGGGACACCAACTGGGAGAGACCGTCAAGATGGAACCGAGGACAAAACAGACCACGCGGGAACACAAGAGTAAGATTCCAGTGGAACGACAATCATGGAGAGTTCAGCACCAGACGACAGACCTACAAGTGGTGATAGAAGAAGAAAACAACGTGGAACAGGAAATAACACCCAATGAAGATGAGATGCCACATAAGTCACCAGTAATTGTTGTAAATAATCACAATCTTGATATCCTTGAATGTAACGGTATTATAATCACCACCGGAGCTACACAAGAGACCGTACCTACATCGATCGAGATGAATACCTTAGTCCTCACCACACCAGATGAACGTGTCATGAACGTCCTCACTCCACCAGATGAACACACAATGAACTACGTAATTGAAGGACAAGAAGACTCCACATTAGATAAAAGTGTGGATGAGACCGAACTGCAGGACATGCAACAGATTGAAGAAGAGGATGACGCCAATTTTGAATATCTTGGATATTCCATTGATGATCAGGAAGACTTCCCTATGCCAGGAAATATTAACACAACAGAAGTGACATCTGAAATAACCGGACACGGATCATCAACTAACTCAAGCGATCCCATAATCGACATCTCAAACCATATATTGACACAAAGCGAATACAACATACTTTGCAAAGGTTTATCATTCATTCCAACCACCGCTCCAAACAATTTTAATATCAAGCTTGAACTCCAGCAATTCTTCCGAAAAATACGCTTAAAATACTACTTCAGGAATAATGAAAATTGGACCAGACATACATCAGCTACGGAGATCAGGCCAGCTTCGACATTCCTGCCCGCCACGTATCAAATGAGTGAAAAGATCCTTGCATATGAAGAAATCGTAATGGAAGAAATAATGGATCTCCTCAATTAGAAGAAATACATCAAACACAATATATCCAAAGATGAGAGAGAGAGGCACTGCAGTCGCTGAATAAAAATACCTCAATCGTTATCAAAGCAGCGGACAAGGGTGGAGCTGTAGTAATACAAAACACTCAGGCCTATATTACAGAAATCAACAAACAATTGAGCTGCACTGAAAGTTACCAAATAATAACGAAAATTCCAACCATGGAAATTAGTGCTCTCATCAAGACACTCACCCAACAAGGACTGACAGAAGGCTTTTTGTCCAAAAACGAATAAGATTTCTTGAACAAAACCGACCCTAGACACTCTGCCAAAAATTCACAAGGATCTACATAACCCACCTGGTCGAACTATTGTCAGGCTGTGGATCTATCCTTGAGCCTCTCAACCAGTTCTTGGATAGTTTCCTCCAACCATTTGTATTGGAAACGAGCTCCTTTCTCCGAATTACCATGCACACTATACAAATAATGGAAAATCAGCCCTATCATAAAGAAACCCAATTCCTGGCTACCCTTGATGTGTCTTCATTGTACACCAGCATCCCTCAAGAGCATGCCATTCAGGTCATGAAAAAGATACTGGATAAACGACCAACACCTGTCTGGATTCCAACCGAATTCCTGGTAGATTTACTGGAAATCGCAATGAAAAAGAGCTATTTCATTCTCCAAAATACTTACTATATACAATGCAAAGGCGTAGCCATGGGAGCTGGATTCGCTCCTAGCTTGGCCAATCTGTATATGGATGACTATGAGGATACTTACCTATATGACCTAACCAACCCTTACCTAAATAACATCACAATCTGGAAGCGTTATATCGATGACGTGCTTATGGTATGGACAGGCAGTGAACAAAGCCTAATGGAGTTCAAGACATGGCATAATGGACGTACCACTGACATACAATTCACCATGTCCTATAATAATCAGACCATTGACTTCTTGGATATAACCATACAAAATGAGGAGGGAAGACTTTTTACCACACTACACCAAACCAACGGCACGAAACACCACCTTGAAATATGATTCCCATCATCCAAGATGCCTCAGGGATAATTTGCCTTATGGCCAATTCTTAAGATTACAGCGGAACTGTTCCAAAAGAAGTGACTTTTACAAAGAAATAGACAGTCTCATAAAAAAACTCAGGGATCGTGGCTACCTGAAGGGCCTGCTAAATCGCTCACTTAAAAGAGCTTGGTACCGACCCGGAGAAACTCTGCTGGAAATCCAACCACACACGGAAGACATTCAGAAACTGGTGTGTGTGTCCACCTTCAACACACGCAGTCATGAAATAAAGAAAGTCATACTTAGATATTGGAATCTAGTAAGCACTGAAATTGGAATACAGGAGAAACCCATGTTTGCTTTTAAACGAGCCAAAAACATCAAAGACTATGTAGTAAGTTCCTTCCTTGGAACGGAGAAACCACAAGACCTGAGACAACAACTTAACTTACCACCATTAATGGGACATTTCAAGTGTAGCACATGTAAGGCTTGTGAATCTACACTAACTGGTACGACTTTCCAACACCTTGGAAGAACATATCACCTACGACATGACAGTAACTGCAACAGTCACAATGTGATCTATGCCATCAAATGCCCCTGTAAAAAAATCTACATAGGACAGACTACCCAGAAAGTAAAAACTAGGATTCTACAACATCAAAGTAGAATCCGTTGTAATGTGCAGGGAGCCCCCCTGGTTGACCACTTCATCACAAACAACCACACAGCTGATGACCTACAATGGTGGGTAATTGAAAAGGCGACACTCCATCCCAGGGGCGGGAGAATACTCCAAACACAACTTTAAAGAATGCAGATGGATTCACCTGCTAGACTCAGTTAAAAATGGGTTAAACGACCAGGAGGAGACATATAAGCAAATGACAAGACTTTAGAATCTTTCAATTGCATATGATTTTGTATGACCATGCGCAGTAAACCCTTGTATGACCATATTTTAACTTGTACTATGGTACTTTAATTCATGAATGAAAAAAAGAAATTTATTTGAAAAGTCAGTGACGATTTTTGTTTATGCATACCCTGAATATGCTTCCTTGTGACTACATAGGACTAACTAATTTGCATTTTTCTGCTGACCAACCTACTGTTTAAATAAACTGTATTCCATTTGTGTTAATATTTATACATGTTACAAGGTGGGCATCAAGCTAAATATCATTATTTACCCTGTGCTTAAACGCTATTTGAATTAGTTATCTGACTGTTGGAACACCTTCAAAATGTGGTAATTCATTCATTTTTTTAGTCTGTGTCTAATGTCAGACACCTCCCCTTGACTCATGGCCACTACAGAGTTAGCGAGCTAGTTGCTCTCTTTACATCACATCCCTTGTTCTACACAGGTGTTACTAGTGAAATCCCTGCTCCCTCTGTCATGTGTGAACGTGCACGTCAAAGCCACGTTCATCTGCATACATAAACAGGCTCCAATCTCCCGCCTCAGTATCGCTTCGCACTGAGAGCTGGAGAGATGTAATTTTCAGCAGATCGTGGTAAGTGTCTTAACCCCCTGGCCCTTGACTTTCTGTAAATCTAAAATAGACTCGTCTTTTAAATGCCTCACTTTCTTTGCAGTAAATCACCCGACTGACCGAAAGAATTAACTACTTGTACTTTTGCCAAACCTCTTTGACTCGTGTCTCTTGTGAGGTACGTTCTAATTAACTGTGTATCTTGTTCATGCTGGAAATTAATACGGCAATTATTTACCTCCGAACTAGCTCTTTATTAAATGCCTCACTTTTAAAGCTGTCCTTTGGCTTCCTTTTAAACAGGCTCCTCTTTATTCCAAAGCGAAAGTGAGGGATTTAGACAACCACCTGGCTTTTGACCTTCTTTCCAAACAGGCTCGGCTTCAAATCCCTCTTTCTTGCTTCAGCTAAATCACCTCACTGGCATGAAGGAATTAATTGCTTAGAGACGTGCTAGTACCTCTGTTATCCTCATGTTCGGAGTAACTTTTTCTGGGGCGCTTATCTGTACAATGAGCCACATATGCACTTGCACAAAGCCTGATTTATTTGTCTGAGCTTGGTTAAAGCCCATAGTTTGTCCGGTCCTTGTAAATAGCTACCACTTCATTGATATTTGATATTATTACCCCACAGGTCAAACATAAATCGACCCCGTTTTTGAAAAAGAAGCATAATACACGCGCAGTGATTAATGACTCTTGCGCAGGGTAAGCATCATTACCTTTCTGAACACTGATTTAATTACTTGTTCGCATTAGCACACACCCTTAAAGAAGTTCTTTTACTCCGCAGGCTACATACACTCCTCCGTCCCGAAGAAGACCCGCCGTGAAGCTTATTAAAAGTGTTTTGCGCCTTACATAGGGTCGAAACGTCGACGCATACTAAGAGTCTACGCAACGTCTCAGTTCAAAAGCCTATTCACATATGAACAGGAGGCGTATGCGATCAATCATATGGACTTTACCAAAAATCGCACTTTCCCAACTATTCCTTTATTTGTTATACTAAGTGTACTAAGTGTATTGTATGTATTTACTTCTACATGTCACCCCTCTTTCACAATTCTTTCAATTGTACCATTGTAGCCCAATTTATTTGTTACTTCTTAAAATATTGATTGAAACTTTCGCTTGGGTGTTGTTCTTTTCTCTTCCTGAATCATGGATACATGTTACATGTAATGTATTTATATTGTGAACATCCCAAAGCAATTGTACTTCCCCGACAGAACCATTGTAGCCATATAATACAGTATTAGTTACCAGCGCAACTAATAAGGCCAGGCCAGGAAAGGGCTTACTGATTAATGTGCTCCGTGCACAGCACCAGCTCATAGATGCAGCTATTTATTTAAAAAAGAAAAGTGTCTGAAATGCTGCTTTATTTCAATGTAATTATTAAAATAGGGCAGTTTTATACAGTTTTTTTTTGTTTGAATACATTTCCTGTGCCCTGGAGAAAGATCTACTTACTAACTGAGCGCCCTCACCTATGCCTAGTTCAGGCCAGGGCTGGGGCTCAGTATGCTTTTACAGCGCTACTAATAAGGAAAGGGCTTACTGATCAATGTGCTCCACGCACTGCTCAAATACGTGTTGGCAGGCTGCAAAGTGCAGGCGGCGCAGGTTCCGATAGCAGTTCTATACTGCTTGTGCCACCTGCACGCTACCAGCCTTTCCTGCTCCAACACCTGCTGCTCCTCACCTGTACATGTCACACAGGATCAAAGCCCGGTGCCAAACTGCGAAAGGCTGGTGGCATGGAGAGGAGTTAGAACATCATGCTCTGTTCCACCCCAGCTCAGCTCAGTCAAGCCAGTCTGCGCTGCTGATTTCGGTGAGGGGGGTCCACAAGTTTAAAAAGAGGCATAAAAACAGAAAACAGAAAAAGGCTACAAAATTGAGATTGTGTCTCGAGCTACTTACTGGGTGTCGGCAAGCAACCGGTAGCTCGCGATTGACCGGTTGGTGACCCCTGTTATATGGCATCTCCTCAACCTCCCATTCAGTGGGGAGCACATATTTTGGCCACAGGTTGACAAGATGCTGGAGAAAATCAAGGACACAGACATCACAAAATCAATGAGTCCTCCATACTTCAGCTGCTACAGGCTCCTTTCAGAGGACACAGGTTAGAGGAGGAGTTAAGGTGACTTCCCACAACCAGCCACACTTTGATCAGAGGCAATAGTTCCTCTAGCAGGAAGGGGTTATACCAGAGGCACGTACTGGGGCAGTAACAATGAGGGTAGGGTTAGAGGCAGCTCTGGTAAAAGGAGAACCAAATACTGACTCCCCAGCAACAGCTGTTGATTTCCTCTCCTGCTGGGAGGATATCACCTCAGGTCAGTGGGTTCTGTTGGGGAATCAAGGCTATTGTGTAGAACTCCAGGCAGCCTCCCTCGGCATCGCACCTCACATACTTAACCTAAAAAGAGAACATCTTTGCCGTTTTCAGGAAGAGGTGCCAGCACTCCTCCACAAGGGGACATTGCAGAGATTGCACCTCACCACTGAAGCAAGGGTGTCTAGTCTCTTTACTTGCTCATTCCCCAGTTGGACAGCTTCCCCAGGCCAGTCATGGACCTCTAGCCACTCAGCAAATACATCCTGTCAGATCATTTTCATGTGACAATCCTGTGGGACGTCATTCGTCTGCTCCAACAAGGTGGCTGTGTGACAGCGTTAGACCTCAAGGACACCTACTTTCACATCCACTCCACTCACAGGCTCTAGCTTCGTTTTGTGGTAAGTGGACCCTACCAATTCTGCCTTTTGGAGTTACTAGTGTCCCAAGTGTTTTTACAAAGTCTCTGGCGATGGTGGCCGCTCATCTAAGAAGGGGCAACAGTCAAGTTGCCCCCTTCCTTGAAGATTGTCTGCCCAAGAGTTCAGACAGCATTGCCTATCCCACACTGAAGCTGTAATCTCCATGTTCTACAGCCTGAGATTCACCATAAATGCCACCAATCCCTACAGGTCCAGTTCTTCCTGAGGTCCATTGTAAATCCTGTTAGATGCAAAGCCTATCTCAACCAACAGAGGGTTTTCACAGATCAGCTACTGATGCCTCTTTTTCAGCCCAATCATCAGTTTACAGTGAGGACCATAATGCATCTCCTAGGATGATGGCTTCATGCACTGGCGCAATTGGCGCTAGCGGAGGAGCACTAAGAAGGTCTTGAATTGTTAATGGCCACTGCACATATCTCTACAGTAGTGGAACACCAACAGCATGATGCACGGCTAGCCTTTCTTAGACCCCGTCCTGCAGGTGCCCATTACCATGAATGCCTGTCGTTCAGGTGGGGGATGCATCTAGATGATAAGAGATACAGGGAGTCTAGCCACCTCTATATCAGGGGCATTGCATCAATTAACTTGAGCTCTTTACCATATGCCAAACTCGCAAAGCCTTGAAAGCATTCCTGCAGGTCATTCAGGACAAAGCAATTCTTATCAAGACAGACAACATGACTGACATGTACTACCATCAGAAGGTAGCTCATGCTCTCCTGCAGTCAGCACTAGCACAACAGAACGGACACTGGGATATTCTACCTGGCAGAATACTTTCAACATTTTTGTGGCCCTGCCCAGCCAAATGCATCAATAAGTCAATGAGTAGAAACTCCACACAAGTCCTACTCACTTCTAGCGATGGGGCAGATAAAACAGTTTGTTCTCCCAAACAACGTAAAATGCCCAAACTTCACCTTGAGATGCCCACAATCACAGTCCATGGGCAATGCCCAATAGATTAACCGGTCAGGGATTTTTGCCTACTCTTTTTCTCCTCCCCAAATCCCTCTGTATGGGGTAAGGAAGATGCAGCAAATATCCCTCTTACTCATCCCTGTGACCCCCACATGGGCCAGACAACCTTAGTACCTAGCACTCATTGAGAAGTCAGTCTGCCCCCATGAAAAGGTTCCCAACCGGCATGAACATCTCGCACAGAACCAAGGCTATATTGGGCACCCACACCCTAGGCAGTTCAAACTAGCGAACTGGCATCTGAGGTCTCCGTTTGGCTATCTTCACCCCTCATGCAAGTTCATGACTATCCTGCAGGAAGCCTACAGTTCTTCTACATGGACCTGTTACACTGCAAAATGAGGGATGTTCGTCCAATATGGTATCCCCAAGTGCATGTGATCTTTAAAGCGTGCTGTCGAGTAAATCATTTATCTCCTCTTGCACCTACAAAAGTCAGTTCTCGCCTAGACCTCCATATAGGTTCACCTTGCCACTACTGCCACCTATATGTAATACAAGGAACATTCTCCCTTATTTAGGATTCCTTTCATCAAAGCATTTATGAAGGGTCTCAAGAGGATCATACCTCCCAGGATGTCCCCCTGCATGCTCACCAGGCTCATGGTTCCTCTCCCTCTTTCAAACCCCTGCACTCTTGCCCTTTACAGTTTCCCTTGTGGAAGGTGACCTTCCTCATAGTAAATGTCCCTCAGATGCATCATTGAGCTGCAGGCACTTAGCCTGCAAGTGCCCTTCATTCAGTTTGACCGGGACATGGTTGTTTCTCAGAAATAATCTGAAATTCCACCCCAGGCTAGTATCCCAGTTATACCTCAATTAGGCTACCAGTTATACTTCAATTAGGCTACACAGCTCCCAGTCTTCTTTCTGCGGCCTGATTTTGTAGCAAAGAGAGTCTGTCATACCCTAGTTATTAAACTGGCTCTTATGTACTATTTTGATAAACACAAAACCCTTCTAGAAGACTAACCAGATCTTTCTGTTTGTGAATCCCCACAAAAGCCTGCCCATTTCAGTTTGGCATTGTTATGCAGACCTGCTAGACATCCTGAAATCTCACACCCTGGGCACACTCCAGCTATAAAAAAAAACAAGCATTTGCAATGCAATAGGTCTTGCATTTACGCAAGTTTAAGCTATGGGCATTGTAGATGACAATGCCTTTTATTTAGGTTTTAAAAACAAAAATAAAAGGCATTGTCGTTTGCAATGTCAATAGTTCAAACTCGCGTAAATGCGAGACCTATTGCATTGCAAATTCTTGTTTACTAAAGTGGTCACTTCAGGGTTTTTCCAGAATCGATGTGTTTTGAAAACATTCGCTAATCCTTTTCCAAACAAATATGATCATGCACTGCTGGCCAGGGATGAAAAAAGAGGTGACCCTTATACAGAATAAATCTAATGTGCCTGGGGACTTGTTTATGTACGTTGGGTACAGGAATTAAGATATGGTACCAAGAGCCTGGTTGTCGAAGATACAGAAGTAAGCTACTAGGTAAAAGGTCACCTGTGCAAAACCATTCTGTCGTGTGGATGGGACAAAATGTATGTAATCGGTATGTGCATGATGGGACTAACCTAAAGAACATAACACGCCTTACCTACCAGTGGGGCTGTAATGCCCCTCGTGAATTTATATAGTGCACTGGTCTGAGAATCGGCACTCGTGGCACCCCACTGTGCGCCTTTGTTTTCATCTGAATCAATCTGATGTTACCCAGAGGCCAGTATTTCGTCCCGTCTTCAGAGTGTGGCCCAGTCGACTGTCTAGAGGTGTACTTGGAGTGCACCATCCACCCTGCCCTGCCAGGTTTCCTTCCCACCAAGTCCAACAAGGGCCAGATCTCCGCGTTTTTGGATTTAAAAGCCAAAAAAGCGGTGATAATATCGCCCTGTTGCCAATGTGGCGCTAAAATGCATTAGCGCATGTTAGCAGCCGTATTCCACACGCCTTGCATTGCATCTGTAATGAGATACAAAGTAGGCATTCCCTGCCAAAGCTAACAGGAAAATATCACTAACTGTCCTTCGCCGTATTTACAAGACCGCCCAGGACACACGTAGCGTTACAAAAAGCCGTCCTAACCGCGGTTATTGCCAGGAATTAACGTGTAAGAAAATCCTGACTTGCCTATAAGTCACATGGGAGGTGGATTGTACGGCTCAATCCACATCTCCCTATTAACAAGGATTCCCCTTACGCTGCTGGTGTATCTCTGGATTTCCAGTGATAAACCCGTATTTTGCCGCTATCGCCGGATTTTTGATCGCTATGGAGATATGCATTGATAACACGATATCTGAGCGATTGAATCCAGCGATAGCCGGCGTTGTGCAAAGTCACGCTAAGCAGGAAATGCGATGATTATAGCATTTCCTTGATGATATGCCCCAAAGTTTCTTTCTGTGCATATTTTTTACTTTTTTACTCCTTTCTTTCGGCCCATCAGGCCGTCATTGTTTTTTGTCGTGAATACATTTCTATAAAATCACCCAATAATCATGTGTTCAAATGTGTTCTTTGTGCTGTGATTAATTACATTTATTATTTGCTATACAAAAACATTGCTTCGTTAACGCCTTCCACATCATTTCGTTTACTCTGAAGCCCCGCCACAAGTGCAGCCATTTACAAGTAAAAGCCTAACTCAAACTTTGAGGCCCTTAATTCCAGCTTGGGCAGTAAAATAAGTGGCAGTAATTGCATATCCGCGTGGTGTAGTAATTAGCAAATGTGCAATTACTGCACCAGTCTTATTTTCGGCCCTTGGAAAAGGCACCTTGTGCCCTATTCCAATGTGAGCAAATTGGAAATCTGTCCTTTTTGCCCTTAAGATTAATTTGGAAAAGATCTTGCTGGAAAATTTCGTGGGGTGCACGTTGTGCATGAGAATTTGAACCCTGAATCGGGCACAAACAGGAACTAGGTCTTGATTTGAGATTTGTGCAAAATTTACGATTTCTTGACTCAAATGCGAGCTTCTGTGGTTTATGACGGATTGAATTTAAGCGAATGAGATGCCAGAGGTCACAACGAGGGACAGGAAATCCCCAACCAGTGAATGCCCTCCAGTGACAAGCCATTCAGATGGACTAGTGTGCCTGGATGGAAATGCCACTGCAATCCACAGGATCTAGTAGTAACTGCTTGATGTAAAGATGAATATCCTGTGTGATTGGGGGGGCCCCCCATGGCACCCAGCATGAAACAGGCAGGGAGAAGATGCTGAATCTCCATTCTTGGCAAATTGAGATCTGCCTCTCAAAAAAAGAGACCATAAATGTAGGACCAGCCACTTCGAACACCATGCAAGCAGAGAAGAGGTACAGCAGAGCCTCGTGGTCCGCCATGTCACTTCTCCCAGAGATCCGCAGCAACTAAGAAGACATCCCCACCACCAGAGCCACATTAAATTTAGGGTGTTGTCCGTCCACTGAGGGGTGGCCAGTGCTTACTGCAGCGAAGCCAGATTACACTAGATAATGGTTGCTAATAAGCACTTGCTGCTGACATGCTACAACTTTTTTGATCACTTTATCCAAAATTGATCCATGTGTTATTGAACGGTGGGTAATTCCTAAGGTCAAATCACCTGCTTCCAAGTTGGAGTTTTAGGCAATGGCAGAAACAAACGACTCCTATTCTCCAGGCCCTGCAGTCACTTCCTGCCTCCTTCTCCAGCACATCTTCTTCAGAATGGCAGCCATGAGCATGGCGCCTTCCACCCAACAGTTACCAACTACTTGAAGGACAAATTCTATTGTTATGAGTCTACTATTAGCCTAGGCTCCACCTCAGCCCTTCACTCCCACAACCTGCATTTCAATTGGGTGATGAAGGGCAGCAAGCCCTTTCAGTGACCAATGGCCACATCTGGAATACTCTTCCTGTCTCACTATGATGCCACCAGAATCATGAGCACTGCGGAAAATCCCCACAATAGAACTGTTTTGGGCAGGGCTTTAAGTGAGGCCATGAGGCATCACAGGGAACTTGGCCGACTGAGCCCTCCAATCCCAGGTTCCATGGAGTTCCACCGCTAAAGTGTCTCAGCTCTGAGTTCTTCTCAAATCCAAGCATCTTGAAGCCATGTAGGCACCCACACCGCTCTTCAATCGCCCTCCTCCTCTCTTTCTCAGGCTTCCTGGTGTGTAGCACCAGTCCTGCAGCAAGTGACACTGACAGAAGCAAGTTTCCAGCAGGCCACTGCCTATGGAAGTCACTCAGGGCTCGCCATTACTGACTGGTACTGTGTTTTGCTTGCCCTTTGGTACAGCTGGCACTGCCCTTGCTACCCCTGCCTTGGGCTCGCATCCACAAATCTGAGTCTGTTGAAACTATACGGGCGAGACAAGGGTGCTATATGGGGAGACACTGTGCTGTCACCAGGGGTCAAAGGGCATGTGATGCCACTTCCACTATACCTGGCATTTGTGTGATTTAACTTGTATGCCACTTCCTTTGGAAGTCTGGTAGGATGGGGCAGTGGGGCTCTGTCCACTGTAGTCTGCTTCTGCCCCAGTCTGCCAGACTTTCATAGGTCACCTGGATATTTCCTGAACTCCCAGTGGAGCAATCCTCTCCCACAGCGCTCCATCCTCGCCGTCGAGCCCACAGCGCCCACCTGGCCCCTCTCCACGCTCACTTGGCGCCCAATTCTGCTAGTCTTCCTGTTGCTCTGACTGGCAAGGAGGAGGAGAGATGAGGTAATGTCTCCCCTGAGCCACCAACTTGGACTCAGTGACTGCACCGCTCTGAACCTCACTCACCCTGCCCTCCAGGTCTTTCTATGTCTCAACCCACCTCCAACTCGGACCTCAAGCGGACCCTCGAGACCAGCCGGGACACCAACGTCGACGATTAAATCCCGCAGTCCAACAACTACCTTTTCCTCACCATTTTCAGCTGCTTCTGCCCAGCCTACCCCATCAATATCGTGGCCTTCGTCTTCTCGATCATGGTGAGTGTGTGACTGGTGCTCTTTGTAATGACCGCCCGTCGTGAAGTTTATTGTGAATGGCGCATCCGTTTTTTATTTCCTTTTACTGTTACACAAACACCGGAACTAAACTGAGAATGAACAGGTGTATTTTTGTGGAAAAGTTGAGACTTCCGCGTTTAGCCTCAAGGAGCGACGCAGAACTTTTTGCAGCATCTTTTGTCCATTTGGACACATTAATGGGCGGGAAAGGACTCTAGCTAGATATATTCGGCGTAAAAATGTTGCTAAAAGCGGTCTCCGGGCTGAAAGGGGAGCCGTTCATATGGTGCTCCGAGCTTGTGACTGGCAGAACTCCTAATTGGTATGTCAGATGGTCACTGGGGCAGCTCGAGTTGCTTCAATCCTCGACTCCCCAGCTCAGTGCCAGCCACGCATGCCCAACCCACGAGAAAGCTGAGTGCTACAGACATCTGAAGTGTGCGCGGCGAGGCTGACAGTGGAGCGTGCGTGCCAGGGTGGGCATGGGGCGTGCGTGCACGGAGCGACAGAGCGCACGTACCCTGGGTGGGCGACTGAGGGGCGCGTGGCCCCGGGGCGAGGAGTGAAGGCTTGTGCTCCAGGCATGTGCCTGAGTGCATGCCAGGGGCCAATAGTTATACTTGTGACAGGGAGGCACATGATGTCATAAGTGGATTGAGTGTCGATACGAAGGAGAGTGGCTGGATTTGCCATTTGGAAAGACCGCGCCAGGGAGAGTGTATGTACCAAGGAGAATGGTAATGTGTGTACCCAGCGGGCATGGCTATGGGTCCGCGTACCCAGGGAGGACACTGGATGCGCGTCAGCGGAGAAAAAGACCAAAGGCGATGGGAGTGTGTATTTCTGGGTTTAGAAGACCTGCGCGTGCCACCGGCAAGAACGCACATCATTAGCGATAGATGACTGTTCGTACAAGTGAGCGTGTGCCTGGGTGCCAGTGGAGTAACATAGTGGTAGGTCCCTGCAGAATGGGTCTCCGAAGGGTTCCCGAGACTCCCAAATGTCACAGAAATTCATACGCCTCTGGTTGAAAAGGGCTCACAGGTGTGGTCCTCTGCAACGAAAAACGATTGTAGTTCCCTGAGCAAACTGAATATATAAAACTTCAATTACAGTTCATAGGAGTTATTTTCGAATCACAGATTAGTGTGTTTATGGATGAGGGCCTTGTCCGATCTGCATCTTCCTTTATAGTCTCTAATTACGACTTTGGCATTTATCCTTAGGAGACTTGTTTAAACAGTAGGCGCCTTATTGTCCAGATCAAAAGTAATCCAAGTCCATTTATGACTTTTGCAGAACAAATTATTTATTTCATCAGGTCATAAAAGAACAGCCTTCATTCGATCATAAAAAAGAAGCCAACACGTGTTTCGTCTAAGGATGATATTCCATAAGACTTCCTCAGGGCTGTAATAAACAGATATACAGCACAATTATTAATTGCATTCCTCTCAACAAAGCAAGTTAGAGGTCCCCACCTAGCAGGGAAGAACAACCCGTGTTCGTGTAAACATCAGAAAAAGTTAGATACCAAAGTGTGACAGGAAATGTGATCAATACACCCAAACCACCTTAGTCACACTCAGTTATTCAAAACCGAAGGGGACAAAAAGAGGGAGAAACACCAAGGCTGGTGTCAAACGTCCGAGATATTAGAGTCACCAAAACAAGCAAGACAACTACACCATGTGTCAATTAAGAATCAACCCAAAATATCTAGATGCAAATATCGTAGAGCACTCACCCTAGTTCCAAAATATCAATAGCATTAACCGGAAATAACAATTCGGGTGGCCGCAGTCATACCAGCCAACCCTAACTAGATAATATTTACCAAAAACGTTTGTTGCCTAAGAAAGAAAGAAAAAAAGAAAAGCATATGCGTGTAATTTTTTATATAAGTAAAGACCGTCAATCCACAAACATCTAATTTGTAGCAACAGCAGCATTTAGTTCAATAAAAAGCAGTAACGAGAAGTATTTGTAAGTTATCTTAGAGTAAGAAGAGGGGAAGAGAATCATACGGACATCTCGACAGTAATGTGTCCGACCTTATCATACAGTTTAAAACGAAAGGTATATATCAAAACCTAATAGCTAAAATGCCTCTCTTACCTCTAAGTTCGAAGCACCGAGTACGGTCTTATTCTGCCATACTCAATTGGCGTCTTGCAAATGCGCCATGTTATTCCATGTGTTTATAAAACGCGAGTGCTCTACCAAAATAAAAGAGGGACTGAAAAAATTATCAGCCATTCTAATGATAACCTAAACCAATGCCATCTTGGAAAGGGTTATAGGAACCGCAGCCATAATTAGCTGGTATCCAACATTAACATATTACAATTTTTATATTTAGAAAGATAATAAAATTGAGTCCAAAGTAAGCAAACCCGCTATTTAAAGGGACAAATCTACGCGTCCCTAGATTGCTAAAATCAACCTATATTGCCTATAGCATTTATTTAAAATGGTCTATCACGTAACAAATCGCCGGTAACCTTATTAGATTGCCGTATTTTGTACTAAGCAGCAAAAACCCAACCAACGTCCAATGATAGTGCTATGTGGCAATCTAAACATAACCGCTCGGTAAGGAACGTAGGCTTAGTGAGATAAGAGATAAAGGATAGAATCCAATTGCGATAGTAATAAGGAAGAGAATAGGGGGAGGGATAAGCCATAGAGTGTAGAGAGATACTAAGTTATTGGCTCAAGATATAACCAGGGTGACTTAATAAGAATGTTCAAAAACAGTACAGAAATCATACGGAGTAACAATATATTTCACATTGAATAATTGGTAGCAGTCATGACAATCATATTAGTTATACATATAGTTGAAACAGACTAATGCACAATACTTGAAGCTGTCAATAATAGACATATGTCCCATAATGTTCCTATTGGTGTTTACATTAAGTTACAGCACATCCAAAAGGATAATCGTACAATTGGGGTAATACAATCGGACCGTCGAACAGCCCAAAAAGTATTGTAGCTCCGAATCAACGTTGAGCCCTAGTTCGACAGCTCGTAATTTTAGAATCCATTTCGCCTCACATTGGCGGACCCTGAGTTCTCTGTTACCCCCACGATTGTCAGGCAACACGTTTTCAATACCATGAAAGGAAAAAGAGAAGGAAGAACTCCCTTTTTGGCTTAAACAGTCTTTTGCATGGTTTGCCAGGGGATCCCTGAGATCAACATTTTTAAGGGCTCTAAAGTGTTCAGACATCCTTTCTTTAAGACATTTAATGGTACTCCCAATGTATACTTTTAAACACTTAAAGCGGATAGCATATACCACAAATTTAGTCGAACAGTCAATGTGTTGAAAGATTTTATATGTGGCAGATCCATTATAATCAAATTCCTTGATATTGTGGATGCACATGCTACAGTGTCCACATTTAAAGGACCCTATATTTTGTTTGTGCAACCAGGAGTGTTCAGTTTTAGTGCCTCTAGGATAGCTCGGACTGATCAGATTGCGAATGGTCGCACCTCTCCTGTAAACAATGCTAGGTTTACTACTCAAATGAGCGCCTAGTGTAGGGTCCGAGGTTAATAGGTGCCAATGTTTATTAAGGATATTGTAGATCTTATGAGACTTGGGATGATAGTCCGTTACCAACTTGAGATGTTGAGTTTTATTAGCCTTAACTTTAGTTTTCTGTTTCAAAGTGTCATTTCTACAGAGTTTCAATGATCTTTGTTTGGCTTGATTAACAATATCCTTATTATAGCCTCTTTCCAGAAATCGTTGTTCCATATCATTTACACAGCTAAGGAAATCATCCTCCCTACTGTTTGTCCGTGCCCTGAACATTTCCCCATAGGGTATGGCGTTTACTTGTGACTTGGGGTGCGCACTCGTGGCAAATAGAGTAGAATTACAGGAGGTACTTTTTCTGTATAGTCTGCTATTGATTTTTTCATCTGCCACAAAAAGCTCAGTGTCTAAAAAGACTATCTTTTCCCGACTTGATGACATAGTGAAGGACATGTTAAATGAGTTCATATTCATATATTCAAAGAAGTCCTGCAACTGTAACTCATTACCAGTCCATACAATAGGACAGTCGTCTATATACCTGCCATAGTAGATTATAAATTCCTGCCATTTGGCACCATTAGGACCCCAGAGGTGTAACATCTCAAACATCCCCATAAACAAACATGCCAGGGACGGTGCAAATTTTGAACCCATTGCTACTCCGCACTTCTGTCTGTACCACTCATTGTTAAACAAAAAAACATTGTGTTCCAAAATCAATCGTGACATATGTATCAGCATATCCGAATGTTCCAACAGTTCCACCGGACGTTTATACAAAAAGTATTCCAGTGCCTGCAACCCCTGTTTATGTTGAATATTTGTGTACAAGGACACCACGTCTAGGGTTACTAATATCATAGAGGCATCCCAAGTAAGATCCATTAACACATTAAGAATGTGTTTAGTGTCTCTGATATAGGAGGCTAAATTCAAAACATATGGTTGCAGAAATAAATCTACAAATTCAGATATTTTTTCCATGGGCCCTCCTATACCAGAGACAATCGGTCTTCCCGGTGGTCTAGAGGCATCTTTGTGGATTTTTGGGAGCGTGTAGAGGCAAGGGAAGCGAGGCTTTGCAATCCTTAAATAGACGAGTTCGTCATCATTAAGTAAACCCTTGGTATGCCATTTGGTGAGTTCTGAGTTGACTAATCGTGTTATGTCAAAAATCGGATTAGTATTCAGTTTAAGAGCTGACTCACTATTTCAGCCTCATAGTCAGATCTTTCCATAATAACCATGTTACCACCTTTATCGGCCTCTCTAATTATGATTTTATCGTTAGAACGTAACAATTTGAGAGCCAACTGTTCACCTTTAGTGAGATTATTGATGGTGGATTGACTATCGCTTTTATTCCTTATAGTGTCCTCAAATTTCTTCAGCTCACCGATAACAATTCTATGAAAAACTTCAATGTTGTTACCACTAGGAAGTTGCGGTGTCCATCTAGTTTTGGGTTTCAGGCCACTGTCAACACTAGCGTCAGTACTATATTCTAGTTCTTCCAATACCTGACCCAATGTCACAGGATCCTCTTCATTCTCCGTGATTGATAAAAGTAACAGTGTCTCTAATGTTTTGGATAGATTGATTGCCCACACTTAATGTTGTGTTTGGTTCATTGGGTTTATTAGCAGAATCTGTACCAATTTTTTTTTTCAATTTTAGATTGCGAACAAACTTATACAAGTCTATTTTGACATTTGTCATATCACATTTGGGGGTAGGGCAAAAACCCATCCCCTTGCCCAAAACAGACACCATATCCTGTGACAAGATTGAGTTGGACAGATTTATCACTTGAATGCCGGGGTTTGGTATAGAGGTTACTACTTGCCCCTGTTCCATGACCGAGTGTGCATACCTTCTCTCATTCTTGGACCTGATTCCCCCCCTGGACCCTCTCTTGGTCCTCGACGTTATTCTCTGGGTAGAATATTTGGCTCTTTGTTGCCCATCCTGATTCTTTGAATTTCGCGTAAAAAAGAACCACCTGCAGCGGCGTGCGTGCCCGTGTCTAAAGCATAAGCAGGACCGCATGAGCCAGTGGGGGTGACCAGGTGGGAAAGAGCTCTGCGTGTCCTGCTGTAAAGAACTGTAAAACAGATGGTGGAAAATACCGCGCCACGGACGATATAAAAGCACCGTGTGCTCGAACGGTAAGAGCGTCTCCTGGGAGAGGAAGGGGCTGTGTGTCCCAGCCTGCCAAGAGGCAGAGAACTGCTGATTCCCGAGCGGCATCTGATAATGACTGTATATGCCGGTGTATCAGGGCGTGCGTGCCGAGGTGAGAAGTGCTGCGTGCCACGCCTAGGAGTTTGTGAATGTGCTAGGGGACGGCGTGCAGTCAGGGTGAGAAGTGATGCCGCGCTACCTACGCCTGGGAGTTTGTGTATGTGCTAGGGGTATAAGAGTGTGGCACCAGGGTGAAAAGTTGAGCCTGCACTGCGCCAGGGAGCTAGTGTAAGCCCTAGGAGTAAGGGCGTGTGCGCCGTAGGCAGATCTGCATGGCTTGGAGTAACGAGCGCTCGCCATGACGTTTTTGTTCGCCTTTTTCTGCCGTCCCACTTGGACGGCCTCGCCTGCTAAAAGGTTTCTTATCTTTATGGGGCCATGTGTTTGGCCCCATAAAGACACTGATTCAATACCTGCATTTCGGATCATAAAGATCCCTTAAAGCTAACGATAAAGTATACTGTCTTCTGAAGAACTACTGTGTGGTGTCCTTCTGTCCGAGAGTGCAAGCGTGTGCGATCCTAAGTATGAGACCATCCCAGGAAGGGTCTCCCCGCCCTTGCTCGGCCTAACTCTGGGAGAGGTGGGTCAACGGGTGGTCAGGAACGTATTCCGAAACCCCCCCCCGAGAACGCCTTTCCAACAACACCTAAGCGTGAAAGGTGATAGGATGCGGCATAATGCCGCCACTACAATGGGCATAATACAAACACAAGCGTTTGATAAACGAAGTGTGTTTTCACTCGCCACCCCCGCGTGTGTGGTGGGAAAACTGTTCACCACAGTTCAGTGAACACGAACGCATGTAGATATGAACAATCTAGAACTCTATATACAACAATGTGTGGTATATTTTTTCTTTTCTTTTTCTCTTCCTAGATGGAGTGAGACTAATTTGTCTTGAAAAATCAATAAGGAGCGCTAGCTGCCCTTATAACAAGTAGTATAGGGAAATTCTCTTTATTACTCATACCAGGGAGCACATTACACCACCCTGAAGAAAGTCCAGCACCCTTTGAGGCTTACAAGGACTGAAACTTGTTGGCTATAGGGTCTTGGGACCATAATATCCCTACTGACCCTTACTTTGTATTTTATTATCACCCCCAGCAGATCCAAGAATAAAGGGAAACTGGGATCTGTTGGTGGGCTTTTAATCTTTGTCCCCCTGGCCAAAAATATCTTCATAAGAGCTCCCTGAAAGACGGTTGAGCCCACCCTGACTTCTAGGCGTCGGGTGTCCCTATGATGAAGCATGACACCACTAGGGTGTGTGAGGGAATATAAAACAAAAGGATTTGCCTCCTTCTCCACTCAATAGTGGTGCCCTATAGTGACTTCACGTAGGGATCTCCACACTATCAGAATTCCAGGATTGTTCAAATGGATCCAACCACTCATTAGCGAGTCGGTAGTGGGGAGTACTTTGTGGTAAAGCAGTGTTAAAACACGGGAGGGTGCACTCCCCTCTTTAGTTCCTCTCGGCCCCCCCGTAAGTCTGGAAGCTTCTTCTACTTACATTGTGCATTACGATGGCAGGTACCCCCAGCCCTAAGTGCCCCAGCTGCAGTGATATCTGCATGTGCGCTATGATCTGTGCCTATCTCATGAACTCCAGTCTCCTTAGACCGGGTTTGGGCCCCCGAATCATTACAATCAGGAGATGTAAGGCTACTGCCTGTACCTGGAGTTAAGTAGCACAAGTGCGATGGTGACCGCATACCATGTATTTAGTGATCAGTAGGGTAAACCTCTAACTTGTGCCACTAGAGTGGTGCCCCCTCGCCCACTGTGGTAAAAAAAATCCACTGCTGTGTGCTTAAATTTACCCTTAGCCTGCATGGAGTTGTGTGCAGTGCAAGGATGTACGTGTGCCTTAGAGATGGTATGGTGCATGAGAAATAGTGCGAGCAGTCGCATGTGTGTACAAGGATGTATGTGTACCTGAGAGATGTTGCGGTGCAGGAGAAATGCGCAATCAGTTGAGTGTGTGGGAAAGGATATACACATGCTAGTGTGAGCAGCTGCTTGTGCATGTTAGGATGAGCATGTGCCTGCTGGAAGGTACAGCACCTAGGAGATAGCACTTGATTTTGTAGGAGCGCGCTTGTATGCATGTGTGACCAGAAAGATGCATAGTACATTGCAGACTGCCCATCTGAATGCACGTGTGGGCAGAAGTATATGTGCGCTGGTGACTAGCACAAGACTCTGAAGACTCTGGTTTCCGTTTTGGGAGACTCAGAGGTCATTGGAGAAACCGGGAGAAGTGGATGTTTCCCCTAGACAGATTTGTGGATAACTGCTCTTTTGAGAGCTGGGTGGGGCACATTTTGGAGTAAGGAAGACCCAGGCTCATCGTGCACTACAATAGAAGTTCTTTGATTCTAAAAGGTGGTCCCTGGTCGAAGTGGCCAGAGCACATCTAAGCAAAATGGGTCTGATAAGAGAATCATTAAGAGTAGGGCTGGGGAGCTTCTTTGGTAACCTTTTGAAGCAGATATCACTGAGGCTGACATACAGGTGTGAACCTCTAGTCACTCTATTGGCCTTTGGGGCTATCAAAATTGGAGACTGTCCTGCTGTGATAGACTACTCGATGGAGAAAGAGCAATTCAAAGCAGTGGACACTTCAAAGTGAGCAACCCCCAATGAACAGACTTCAAATACAGAAACACTAAATCACATATGTCTGGAAATGGATTATCGGATGGGGAGCTTGAGACTCCCAAATTGTCAATCTGAAGGTGTATATCAGCGTGGAGAAGCTCCGCACAAGTTCTGCCTGTAGTGATGAGACTGGGAACTAAGGGTTCTGACAGTCTCCATGCTGGGTGAGGGGACATCACCCATGAGGATCAAGCACATTCGCCTGTAGCACCAGCTTCTGCCTGACCCAAGGCCAGTGGCCCCTTGAGGTCAAAGAGATTACTTGAAGTGGGAGAAGTCCCATGGGGATCCCGGGAGGGGGAGTGTGAGATTCTGGTCCGTCTGGACCACAACACCCATCAGTCTGTCGACCCATGTCCCAAAGTCCACAGCCTCCTTGCCAGGTGGGGGGACCACGGTGGTAAATAAGGGTTACCCTCCTTGATGCTGCACTGTAAGAGACCGAGTTTGTTGCCTGATATGTCGCTTTGACCACAAGAGGGCTGTCGCCTTGTTTGTTCCGCCCACCATCCCTGTATGCTAGATGGGTCCTTGGTGAAGAGAGGATGCTGTTACCTTGTATGTGCTGTTGCAACCCTACCTGCATGTCAGGAGGAAGAGGACCGTCGCCTGACCCTACATCCAGCAAAGAAGAAGCTACAGGCTGTGACCCATGGTGAGCAAGAACTGTCTGGGAACATCTGAGACATTCCCCAAGATCTGAGGAGAGACTTACTAAATCAGAGAAGCACAGAGGATGGCAGCTTCCTGCTGTCTGGTCACAGCCATCTACCAAGGGGCACCTGGAGACTCCGAACCACCACTCTGCGATATTGACAAACAAGCCACCAGGCCCTGGGAATCTTGCTCTGAATTGACGTGCTCCATTACTCCAACACTTGGTTCTTGGCAAAGAGCCCCATAATACTTCTGAGACTTGAGAACTTTAACGGGGCCTAGCTTGAATGTCGCCATATATGTATGGGGATATCCATTAGCCATAAACCGGGAAGCGGAAATGAAAAGCTGACCCGGGAACACTAGTGGGCTTGCCTCAAGAAGGCTCTGTATATTATTTGCAGTGTGTTGAACTGTACTTTGTGTTCGTATATAAATACAATTTTTTACATAAAAGTAAGTATTTGACCGGGCGATCTTTGTATTAACCGAAATAAAGTTAATACTTGTCTGGTTAAACATTTATTGAGTTTACTGGATGTATTTTGAGGTGTATCTGCTCGCCTTACACCTACCTTCTCCCCAAGAAGTCTGACTGCTCGACTCTGCTTCTATTGAGAATCAAGTGCGAAAGTGGTAAGTTGGACGTGGCCCTCTCTACAGAGTCCCATCGAAACATTTGGTCTTTTACCCTCTACTTTTTGCTGAATTAGTTTTTGTTGGCCTTAGAACTCTGTGCACTTTACCACTGCTAACCTGCACTAAAGTTCTTGTGGTCACTCCCATAAATATGGTTTGATTGGCATATACCTAATTGGTATATTTAATTTACTTGTAAGTCCCTTGTAAAGTGGTATACCATATACCCAAGGCCTGTAAATGAAATGCTACCAGTGGGCCTACAGCACTTATTGTGTCACCCACCTATGTAGCGCTCTAAAATGTGTCCCAGGCCTCCCATTGCAGCCTGAATGCAGTGTCACACGCCATGTTGACTTGGCATTTAAACCCCCTTTCCAAGGCTAAAACTTTGCTTTTATTACATATACGTCATCCCTAAGGTAGACCTTAGTTAGCCCATAGGGCAGGGTGCTCTGTATTTAAAAGGTTGGAAATGTACTTTTAGGTTTTACATGTCCTGGTAGTAAAAAACTCCCAAAATGTGTTTTCCACTACTGTGAGGCTTACACCTCCCATAGGATAAAATTGGGGATTCCTTAGTAACTTTAATAAGCTGAAATTCCTACTTGAGAGGAGGTATATAGTCCTGTTTGGTACCAATGGACCTTTAATGATAAACCCTCAGTAATGGTAAAGTTTGATTTTTCATAACAATTTTGGAAAGGCCATTTTTTTTTTTTAAGTTGGCATTTTCCTGCACTTAGCCCGCTGTGCCTGCAGCCTGTCTTGGGACATATAACTGGGTGTAGCTGACAGACGTGAATTTCTTCCAGGCAGCCCCACAATAAAAGGTTGTGCCTTAATGGGCCATATGGGAGGGAATGGTGCAGCTGAGCACAGCCACACTTGCACCTGAATAGGCTGTGTCACCACACAAAAGGCTTAATGACCCTGTAATGTCACGGCAGCCAGCTTGGAGCCAGGGCAGTGGAGTCAAGAAATTCCATGCACTTCAAGGAACCTTTCCAAAAACTTCTCCCAACTTCCAGAAGAAGGGCACCAGAGTATAAAAATAGGATCTTCAGACCTCTCTTCCGTTCACTACTGGACCCGCAGAAGGACTCTCAAAAGACTGCCTGCTGCTGTGACCTCCTGTGCACTCTACAAGACTGCTGCTGTAGCTGGAAGGACTGTTTTTTTGTTGCCTGGTGCCTGCCTTAAACCCTCAAAGGTCAGCCCAGCTGTTGAGCCCTGCATCTTCAACCTGCACCCTGTGCAGTAGAGGTGACTCCAAGCGTTAATTTGCTGGCCTACTGTTCACAACCACAGGGGCATAACCGGCTCCCACCATCTTGAACCTGCACCAGAACCCAACCTGATTAAGTTCTGAACACCCCCCCTCCCCCCCACTCCCCCTCCCCCAAGAGGTCACATCCTCTCCTGGACCCTTGGTTGTGATGGTAAATGTGCTCAGATGGCCAATTTCCAAAACTGAGGCCTTATATAAAATTTGGCCAAAAAGTGCTCTGAGAACTAGGAGAAGACAGGGACCAACCTGTTCGCCGACCACCCAAGGTGCATTGCCGGTCAGATTGACTTTGCTTCTCCCACTACGTTCTTCTCCACAACAGCAAATCCGTTTCAGCTGACCTTCACCAAAGGTGGTCAATCAATCAATCCGTATTTGTAAAGCGTGAACTACTCACCTTTACGGGTCTCAAGGCGCTGGTGGCCATCGTGGAAATTAAGTGAGCTATTGCCCAGAGTCACATGGTGCTGAGCTGCCACCAGAGCCGGGGATCGAACCCTGTGCTCCGAAGTCAGCTGCCCTGGCTGCTGCACCACAGCACACCTCTCCACTCTCTGACCTCACGGAACTGTCTTTGGTTATAGCCCTTTGCCTCGTCCCACTGGAGATTTTGACTTTCATTTCGGCGACAAGGTGCGAAGGTAAAAATCTACACCGCGGTTTCCCTCTAGCTGTCTGACAACAACCCTCCCTCCTCGGTCACTCCTGCAGCCTTGCTCTGCTGAACTTCTACCTTCTCAGGCATTTTTCTTTAAGAATTTTTCTAAGTCTGAAGGTGAGCGCTGACTGGTCCTAATCGTTCGTTCGTTATTAGATTTAAAAAAAAACAGTTACAATAATTGTTTCCTTAATACGCCCTTGGGCAATTGTAATTCATAAAATTTTGCCTCTACGGTATATAATCAATTACTCGATAAATCAAATACAATACGATATTCAGTACATTTAAAACATAGAGGGAAATGTAAGTTCCTGGTAGAGAAATGAAAAAGTGAAAATGTTAGGAAAATAAAAGTAGATATTTAGAACTTTCTACTTAGATTTTAGACATGGAATAAAGTGCAAATGCTATAAAAGTGCATATAGGTACTTGAAGCAACATGTAGAGTATGCAAAAAAAGTGCATATATCTGAAACGCTCTGCATGGATTTTGAGCAAAGAATAAATTGCAAATGCAAGTACTGTGCATAGAAGTGCTTAAAGGAGCACATGAAGATGGCAGCATTCGAAATTCATGCCTTTTTCTTTCCTTAATAAATTGACGGCAAATAAATATCTGCTAACACTAAAAAACAATTTTCTGTGAAGTATCTGTTTCTAGGACTCTTGTCGCAATAGAGCAAGACCTAATTCCCAAGTTCCGACAAATGGGTCTAATCCATCTTTACCTTGAGGTGGCATAAACTGAGCATAAAAAATAGTATATGGGAATAATTTTCTAGTGCATTGGGTTGGTAAAGGGGACAGTAGTCGTCATTAGCATCACTATTTGTGCAACCCCATTTTGCTGTCTTAAAATGTACGTGCAAAACGCCGTAGCGAAACTTCATGTTTAGGGATTTTGCCAATTGTGGCTGGCCTTCGTCCAGATATTGCTCGAATAAAAGAGTGGTTTTATAAGGATGAACTGAGATGTCAACCTGCCTGTATCTGAACTATGGGAGACACCATTTTGCCTATATGCCCAGAATGTGGTTTTCAGGATCTCAAGAAAGAAAAAGCCATGTGTAGAG
The DNA here is from genome assembly GCF_964204655.1 of Triturus cristatus. NCBI lineage: Eukaryota > Metazoa > Chordata > Amphibia > Caudata > Salamandridae > Triturus > Triturus cristatus. The sequence continues at coordinate 1,268,189,879 of NC_140585.1, read as the reverse complement.
CTAGTGAGAGGAAATTGAGGAAAACTAAGCTGGAGGGAGATAAACTGGCCTATAAAACAGCACATAGAGCCTATTTAAAAAGTTGCAACACAGCAAGAAGAGAACATTTAGGCATCCGAATCTCGGAAGCGAAGAGCTCCTCTAAGGAGCTCTTTAAGATCCTTAAGGAGTTCACCAACCCCAGAGCTAACAATCCTTCCCTCCCGCCTTCGCGAAGGCTTTGCAATGACTTAGCTAATTATTTTAAACAGAAGATCGACAAAATTTACAGCTCCTTTAGTGCGGAAGAGGTTGCGAAGGGGGTAGTCCCACCCCGGGATGACACCTTATTACCCAGTCTTGACTCTTTCGCAGCCATTACCGCGGAGCAAGTAGTGTCCTTATTAGCTCACATGAAATCAGATTCCCTGTTAGACCTGGCTCCTCCGTTTATTATTTTAGAACTTGCTCGGGTCCTGTCTTCTTCGCTTTTGGAAGTCTGTAATATATCCCTAGCCACAGCCACATTCCCTCTTAAGTGGAAGAAGGCGCACATTAAACCTCTGAAAAAAGCACTAGCTGACCCTGCAAACTTGCAAAACTACAGACCGATTTCTCTTCTCACATGCTGCTCTAAAATTATTGAGGCATTGATCAATAAACCACTCTCGGGATATTTGGAGCAAAATAATCTACTTGATCCCTCCCAGTTGGGCTTCCGGGCATGTCATAGCACCGAGTCTGCTTTGTCTGAAGTAACTGACAAAATAAGGATGTCACTGGATAAGGGGACTCCCACGATGTTACAACTTCTTGACCTGTCAGCAGCTTTCGACACCATCTCTCATAGAATCCTTCTGGACAGGCTACGAGAGATTGGTGTCAGAGAAATGGCCTTAAACTGGCTGCAAAGTTTTCTGCCCAACAGAACACAATGTGTCCAATTGGACACATTTTGTGTCGCAGACTACGTTAGTGGACTAGGGGGTCCCTCAGGGATCCATCTTAAGTCCTACCTTGTTCAATATCTATGTGGCTCCTCTGGGTACCATCATTAGATCATGCGGTTTTGAGACTATCTCGTATGCGGACGACACCCAGGTGATAGTCCCTATTGAGACAGATCACGCGGTGACCAGAGCAAAGTTTAAGACCTGTATGATAAATAATAGCCACATGGATGAGTAAGAACTTCCTTCAGCTTAACTCCAATAAAATGGAGATCCTGCTGTTTGGGAAAGATGAGGAACTGTGGACCACTGACTGGTGGCCTGTAGAACTCTGGGAAGCTTCTATACCAAAAAAGCAGGGGAGGAACCTGGGCATCATAATCTATGCTAAACCTTCCATGGAGGAGCATGTGAAGACTATCTCGGGCACCTGCTTTGGCATAATGCGGATGCTGAGAAATATCTTCCCTTGGATTCCCCTTGCGGCCAGAAAGGCCCTCATACAGGCGCTTTTAATCAGTAGACTAGATTATGGAAATTCGCTATTAGTAGGTACAAGGGAAGACTTACTATCAAGGCTCCTAGTAGTCCAAAATACAGCAGCGCATCTTGCTCTTAACAAACCTGTACGCACCCCGTCACTACCTCTCTTGCGACAACGGCACTGGCTCCCTATCAGGAAGAGAGCAGTCATTAAGCTCCGATGTATAGTGTTTTAAGTACTTCAGGGGAAGGGCCCCACATACCTAATGAAGAAACTAAAACCTTACATCCATGTGCTTCAATTGTGACAGAGTAATCGGAAACTGCCCTGCATGCGGGTAATCAGGAAAGCTAAAATGGGTGGTCGTGCCTTTTCCCATCTAGCCCCCACCCACTGGAACAGACTGCCAGATGACATTCAAGCCTCTTCCAATCTAGCACAGTTTAGGAAACAAATGAAACCTGGATGTTTAAATGATAACTTTCAATCTGTAGTCTGCTACCCAGGCGCCGAGAGATCCCCCGTGAGGATGATTTGTTGCGCCATACAAATCCTAATAATAATTTTTCGAAGATGGTGTGAATAAACTAGGCGCTTCCCAATAGTTGTTCAACCCAAGTTTGCAAAACCAAGGATGCCCATGCTTGACCCACTGAGGGCAAGCACACTGTTCAAGCCTTAAGATCTCTTCTAGCCCTTCTTTATAACTTGTAAGTTCTAGGGTGGTCCACAAACGCACCCAGAATAACAGTGGTCTCAGTATAGCCTGATGGTCTATTTGCTTCATATTCTAATCTATGATAATGGGGATCATGGGTGTGCGTATAGGGAGACGTTGCAGCATTCTAAAAAAACGTTTTCTTACCCCTCAAATGTATTCCTGCAAGTAGCCCCCAAGTTCTGTATCAGAGGGTTGCGGATTGTGCCCTGTATTTGGAAACTTCGAGTGTAGGAGACACTCCCTTGGTTATGCTATTCTGGTGTGTTTTTTAATACAGGTGAAAATTTTGGGAGCAGAATAGTCTTACTTTTTTGCAGATGTGGGTACCAGGTCAATTTAGTGTCTAGTGTGATACCTAAGTAGCTAAAATTCGGCACATATTCTAGCTTCTGTTTGTGAATAAGGGTGGGCGTAGTGCTCCGCTCCGCCCATGGAGTGTACTTGGTGCTGCCTGCTTCGTGGTCCACGAAGTAGGCGTAGTAGGCAGCACTACGCACACGGCGCGGCGGAGCAGAGCTGCCCGCCACCCGCCTCCCGCCCACCCTCATTTTAAAATAATTTAAATTATTTTAAAGTAAGAAAATGCCTTACCTGAGGTGCGGCGTCCGGGGGCTCCCTCTTCCTGGTTCAACCGCAACTTCTTCCTCACAAATGCGCATGCGCGGACGACTGCGCATTTCTCGCGAGCGAGATGGAGCGAGAGATACGGAGGGACAGATACGGAGGGAGAGATACAGAGCGAGAGAGAGATGGAGGGAGAGAGATACAGAGCGAGAGAGAGATGGAGGGAGAGAGATACAGAGCGAGAGAGAGATGGAGGGAGAGAGATACAGAGAGAGAGAGATGGAGGAAGCAGGCGCGGTGCGTCCATGAGGGCGTTGGGGCGTTGCCCCCCCGCCCGCAGCTCCCTTCTCGGTGTCTCTGAACTTAGTTTACTTAAGTTCAGAGACGCCGAGGGTGGGGAGAACTGACCATGCATGTCAGTCAGCATGACGTCGGACCGTGGGCGGTCCGGCGTCATGTTGACTGACATGCATTGTCAGACAAGCCAGGGAAAGGCAGCACAAGTGCGCAGGAGTGGGCATGGAGAGTAATTTTTAGCCCGTGCCCAGTCATGCGTACTTGTGTTTTTACTGCCTTGTGCATGCCCATTAGGAGCCCCTCAGTCTCCTAATGGGCAGGCGGCGGGCGTAGCGTAAGCTGTGCCCTCAGCCAATCCTGGCGCTGCAGCAGCGCCAGGATTGGCTGAGGGGTTGCCACTCCAGTGCTGACGTGGTGTTCCGGTTTGAAGGGGGCAGAGGTGCCAACGCGGACCAGGAGCAGAGGCGGTCAGGTAAGTTTTTGTTTTTATTTTAATTCAGTTCTCCCGCTGCTGGTGGTAGGGTTGGGGTGGTGTTTAGGGTTAGGTGGTAGAATTGGGGTGGTGTTTAGGGTTTAGGGTTGAAATGTGCTAGGGTTCCCGGAGTCTAGGGCTCAGGGCCCGATTCAGGTTCATGCATAATGGTGTTGGGAAAGTTTTTGGGTGGTTTTGCAAAATTCCATCCAGATTTGGCTGATATTGGGGTGTTTTTGTGGGTTTGCGGGGGGCTTGTGTTTGGGTGAAAAGTCGTACCACTTCCAGTGGATTGATTTGTGTACTTCTTGCTGAGATTCTTTGCAATGGCTGGAACTAGTGTCCCAGTGAGTTTGAAGATGATCGAAGTAGTGGAAGTGCGAAAAAAGAGCATTTTTTGTGAAGGCCCAGATTGCAATGTTATCCAATGGGCGGTGTTGGGGTGCCTGGAGAAGTGTTTTTTAGGGGGTTCCAGTGGATTGACTTGAACGGGGCTGCTGTGAGTGGCAGGGAGGTGGAATTGATGGGTGTGCAGGAAGTTTGGGAGGAATCGATCGATGGGAAGGGTGTTTTTTGGCAAAGTCGAGGAAGGGAAAGAGCTGCCATAGGAGCCCATGGAGAGGGGAAGGTGTGTTTTGGGCCTAGTTTCAGAGTGCGTTTTGACGCGACTTTAGGCCTTTAGGAGCTGGCGGTAATGCACATGTTTGGGATGATAATTTAGGGTGTTCTAGGTTTTTGGGAATGGGTTTAGGGGTGTGGGAGCAATGGTGGGAAGGTCTAGTTTGTGTGAAAAAGAGCAGTTTGGTTGTAGTTGAAGGGGAAAGGGTAATTCGGCCCTGTTTTCTAGGTGTATTTTGTGCCATTGGCGAAGAGTGCCTGTACTGGGTAATTACAGGTGTGCGGGATACGAATAAGCTAGAGCGATAGAAATAAACAGATAGCGGTTGGAGAGAGAGAGAGGTGAGGAGAGGTAGAGGCGAGGATAAACAGAAGCGTGTGCACCACACCAGGCTTGGCAGCTCTATCTCCCACCTTTACGCCGAAGTGGTAAGCTAGCGTCCAGGTTATGTTACGGGGCACTCCTCCAGCACTTTTACGCCCCGCCATTTTCAAATGTCACCAGCCGCCCCTGGGAGGGAGAGAGATGGAGAGAGATACAGAGCGAGATTCCGAGGGAGAGGGATGGAAAAGGGAGAGGGATGGAAAAGGGAGAGGGATGGAAAAGGGAGAAGGAGAGGGATGTAGAGGGAGAGGGATGTAGAGGGAGAGGGATGTAGAGGGAGATACGAGGGAGGGAGATACAGATATAGATAGAGAGATGGAGTTACATGGAGCACTAGCTAGAGAGAGATTGATAGAGATCTATAGAGGGATTGAGAAAGAGAGATATCAATAGAGAGATAGTGATAGTGAAAGAGATATATCAATTTACATATGGAGATATAGATAGATATAGATAGAGATGGAGATATAGAGAGAGTGACAGCGGGATAGAGATATAGAGATATACTGAGAGACAGAGGGATAGAGATACAGAGAGAGGGGTAGACCGATATACAGAGATATAGATATATAGGGATCTAGAGAGATATAGAGGGATAGAGATATAGAGGGATAGAGATATAGAGGGATAGAGATATAGAGGGATAGAGATATAGAGGGATAGAGATATAGAGGGATAGAGATATAGAGGGATAGAGATATAGAGGGATAGAGATATAGAGGGATAGAGATATAGAGGGATAGAGATATAGAGGGATAGAGAAATAGAGGGATAGAGATATATAATATTTTGTCTAAAACGTAGACTTACAGGGGGCGTAAATTACATACTTATTTTTGACTGTTTTTACAATTGCTAGACTGTTTTTTAGCATGCACTGCAACACTGGATTGCAGTGCAACAGGTCAGTGGGCCGAAATATCTGTTTTAAACACTGAAGTCTATTACATACCTCATCCTCCAATGGTTTGAAAGGATGACGTGTCTTGTGCATCCGCTGAACCTTCTGTGGTCATTGATGTTGTTCAGTCTGAGTATCTTGAAGGGGGAAAAGAAGATCCTAAGCATAAAAATAGCTCTGTGTTAGTTACACTGTGTAACTATGGTTCATGGTATATTCAGTAGTACAAACCAATGTTTGTAAGGGAAGAGTCATTGAGATAGAAATAGGATCCCAACTTCTTGATTAAAGAATTTTGTCTACAGTCCATAGCAGAGGACGTTTAGGGGTGTTGTTTCACATGTCATAAATTTAACATACATTGTGCAAATTTCCAGGATTCCTTATGCAATAAATAGGGTACCTGATCACTTACAAATAATGCATATCTGAATGAACCCTACTTCTCGTTCACCGGTGTTGATTACCAAGTGCTGGTTGAATTGCATGGCACCAATTATGGTGGGTTCATCCACAAGACAGTACTGGAAGGCCACACCACATTAGTGGTATGTTTGACCACTAGAAGGAGTGCGGCAATATGTTGCAGTAAGTCTCTGGTACAGGGACCCCTGGTGCCCAGATAGTATTTGAAGGTACACTGTCTAAGACTTTCATCAAGCCGCAAAGTATATGGATCATTTGCTAGTGCGCCATTGAATGTAGAATTGTCACTGTGATCCAGACCTCTTTGATCAGGAAATGTCATGTGTTTAAAGACCTTCATAACAACCCCTTCTAAAATCAATAGTTCAGTCAGTGTGACCTGCAAACAACACTTGTAAGAATAAAGAGCAGAAACTGCAATTGTTAAACAAGAAAAAATGTCGCACTGCACAAGAATGGTTTTCTACGAATGCTTGTTTATTCATTTGTTACTAAGCTAACTTTTTCCTTGGATTTCTGTTTTACAGAGGCAATGATTTTCACAACACCATATTTCAGTCCAAGCAAGAGTGAAAACTGCTCTCTTCCGAATTGTAAAAAGTAAGAGGCTGTGGACTTATTTCTGTTTAATTTAACACCTGGTTACATATTTTCTGATTATTTGGGTAGATTACCTTTGACTTGTCCTGTATGCTTGGACACTCTACAGTGGGTCAATCAGAGTGTGTAAAGTACAGCTACTCACTCGTGAGGGTCTCAAGGTACTGTGGGATAGTGAACAAACCATGGCTCCTATGGTGGCTAACATTCATCTCCACATGGGCCTCACTTTACTTTCCATCACTCAAGGGACCATCCAGTTCAGGTATTTAATAATGCTGGATCTCCAGCCCACACCTAATTGACTAGAGAATGTTCTTTATAAGAATACAAATAGTCACTGCCAGTCTTGCACCTTGCCAAAGGGCTGATCAATGTATCCTTCAGTGAAAAATCCCTTTCAAGCTCTAGCATGCCATCCTTCCACTTTCCCTTGGGCTTTTCCTCCCAGCCATAAAGTGCAGTGGAAATAATGCTTAACACTTTACTTAGAGAAGAATTCAAGCATGAAGAGAGTTAATCTGTAAATTTCAATATCTTATTGAGATGTTTAACTTGTATATTCTTTTTTGGTGCTACAAGGATTGATGTCACTTTGACTAAAGGAATCATTTATGTTTAGCTCAATATGATAACCCTCATGAAACATAAGAGTACCAATAGTCTTAAAATTAGAACACATTAATGAAAACATGGTCTGTTAACGAAAACATGCTCTGTAAACAGTCTTTCCTTTTGACGGTTCTCGCTGTACATAGTACGAGATTATAGATTCATGAAGTAGACACCAACTTAAAATTACACCTTTGTGCAGCTCTTCTCTAATTGCACACCTAGTGCACTTTTAAGTTGACCATATCACTTACACCTTTCTGTTAGCAGTCATATTGTAGCGTTAAAGTGGCCAGCTTACTTTGCCTTCTTGTTTTCTTCATTAGTACTAAAACGGAACAAAGGCTAAATAGTCCGACTGGTCGAGTATCACCTACCAGGAACACAAAACCTAACCCATGGAAACATGGTAAGTATGGGCGTGAAAGCGCTAGAAATCCATAGTAGTGATTTAGTAGTGAATTTAACTGTCTTGTGTACAATAAGTATTTTACTTCTAAGAAATTTACTATGCCTACCGAAGTCCATTAGCCTTAATCTACCAAAATGTTCCATGGTCGATATGTGGGTATTTCACATTGACTGACTGCAGATACTTTTTCCTTATCGTCTTAACATTATCAGGGTTACTAGTAATGGGGTTGGGTTCCAAGACTTAGCATATGCTACTGGACGTCTTAACATTAAGCATTAAAAACTGTTGGAGATGTGACTAACCAGGGCAGAAGCCACTTCTTCAATATACTGCTCACCTATTTAAAATTCAAAAATAAAAGCCAATTAAGTACTGGGAATCCAAAAATGAGCATCAATTCAGTAAAGTCTGGCCCCTTTCAAAAGAAAAACTTAACAGAAATTAGGACAGTGCAGAAATAGAATTATTCTCTTTTACGGAACAATTATTTCAGTCTTGCAGCACTAAGTTAGTGGGTTTTTTGTGGGTTTTTTACAGCTTCATGTAAGAGGATCTCTTAACGCTGTGCTGTTTTTGGGTTGATATTCAGCCTTTTTTTACCTTCAAGGGTTCTATCCAGTGCAGAGAAGAAAACTGTTCAGTCCTTCAGCACTAACAATAATCAAAAATAAGCATTCTAGAATATTATTTTGCTTGATGGTGTCCCAGGGCATTTGAGACATGTTATGGAATATTGGGTCTACATGTAATTTTGAATACCTTCCAAAATTAAAAGCTTATAGCAACCAGACAGATCTGTTGGATGATGTCATCAATTATGTCCTTTCAGATGTCAACAGTGATGTCATTTAACTTGTCATGAGTGATGTAATATGTAAGGTCCTTAGTAGAGCATGGTGAGGGCAGAATTAATACTAGGGTCAGTAAGGTATAATTGATGAATTTCAGTGGTTTTTAAACTTTAGTTTTTATATTATTACAAGACTAAAATAAAACATCATTATCAACTGTGGTTAATTCAGTGACGCTTAGTTTTTTTCATTTATAATAAGATTTCCCCAGTTCCCTCACTGAACATAGATTTAGGCCTTGTGTTGCATGAGTTTGGCCTTGGGGCCTCACCTGTTGGCAAAGCACTGCACCCAACGCCTGAAAGGCATCCAACACACCATGGGAGGCCAACTGCCCACGAACCCCAACCACACGTTTCTGTTGCTTTTATTTTGTGATACTTCTGCAATGCTGCAGCTCAAACTTTATCGAAGTACCACAAGACCACGCAAGTCTCCCTTGTTGATGTGTGTGTTCCCTCGCTGTACCATTGCTCCCTTAACCATGAGGTACCACATGGGGCGCAGCATCCGGTCCTGAGGCACGATTTGTTTTTTGGCCCGTTGGCGGTCTCTGGGACTGCACTTCCCTCACAGTGGTCAGGGTGTAGGTGTACACCTACCCTACCTCTCTGTATTTTATTTTTGTGAGTAACTCCGGACACTGGGTTAGAGTATAGAAATGTGAGCCACAACATTTCTGTTCAGGTTGCGGTTATCCATTAAGATTACACATGGCAGAAGGGACTGAGGGGGGAATAATAGCCCTCTATGCAAATCAGAATTCTTTTAATTTGAAATTTACAATAATGCACAAGTACAGCAGGACTCCCACTAGACCAACCCTCCAGATATCACTATATATTGAAACTAAATTTTTCAAAAATGGCTGTACATATTTTCACCAAATCCCTGAAAAGCACGCTTTCTGAATAAAGTTCTAGCTTAATACAAAATGTGGTGCATTTCTTTTCAGTAATTGTTTGTGAACCGATTCATAAAATTCCTAAGAGATTTTACATGAGAAAACATGCTTTGAGGCCCCCTCCCCCGCCCTTTTTCACAGCCACTGCTTGACGGATCACACACTATAACATAACAGGAGAGAGCTGAGGTATTTTTTTTTTTGTGAAGATTTGTCAAGTTGCACCAGCTATAAGCAAAAACGTTTTTGCTATGGTAAATGTGGCCTAAGATATTAACCACTACTGTGTAAAAAAAGAAAATATATATATATATATGTCCTTGTAGCTCCTGCCTCGTCCCCCCTCCAACTGTGGTTTGGCGCTGACCAGCAAACTGCAATGAAGAGTGGAAGATAAGCAGCCAGACCCCGCGCCTGGTTTTGTGACTAGTTGGAGAGGGGGGTGAGGCAGGAGCTGCCAGCCATCACTGCGAGAGAATTTGTACTCCTGGCTGAGAGGTAGGTGTTCCTGGGAGAAGCCCGTCCCTGCCGAGTGAAATGCAGGACACTGCGAAACATTGCTGTGGAGAGGAGGGAGCACCACAAACCTCAATGGAGGACTATTTTCAAAGTGAACTAAGAAAAGTATATGCCATAATTTTAAAAACTTGCACCATTTTGATTGTTTTGCCTGAAGATTATGAACATTAAAATGCTCACCAATCAGACTGGTACATTTGTGTTTATAACGTTTATCAGGACGGGCCAGTCTGCTAAAGGTGTACGAAGAGTGTTTCTTTCATGTCATTGGAGGGATGATTAGCATAAATCAAACAATCATCACATGGATACAGATTGATAAAGGCAGTAAAGTGCTGAAATGCCTCTCTGTGAGTGACATAGTGGCATTTAAATAAAGGAAGGTGACCTACTCTTCCTGGAGTGCAAGGGCTCTTTTTAATTGAAAGGAGCAAGTGCCAAAAGCTGCTGAGCAGTAGTGTCCTACCTTGCACCCCCTGTGGTTTGGCACTGACCGGCAAACCGCAATGGATATCTATCTATTTGTTTACAGCAGTAATCGGGCATCGTAGCACAACCGGGGGGCACTCAGCCACCCAGTTGGGACCCCAATGATGAAGCATGACACCAACTAGGTTGGTGTGTGAGGGGTCTTTTAACAAACCCAGTGGGTTCCAAACACTGCCTACTAGTGATTGTGCCACACATAGATTGGGTTCGTCCATCAATGTGTTTGAATAAACAAATCTTTATGAAGTTATTAGCAAACCAAAAAACACTCTTTCTATGGAAAAGCAATCCTAACTATAACTACCTAGTAGAAACTGCCACTGGGTAATTGTATATAATTTTGTCTGAAATGTAGCCCTACAGGGAGCATAAATCCATACTTATTTTTGACTTGTTCCAATTACTAGACTGTTTTTTTGCATGCACTGCAACACTGGATTGTAGTGTAACATGTCAGTGGGTCGAAATATCTGCTTTTAACATTGAAGTCTATTACATACCCCATCCTCCAATGTTTTGAATGAATGACTTGTCTTGTGCACCAGCTGAGCCTTCTGTGTTCATTCATGTTATTCAGTCTGAGTACCTTGAAGGGGGAAAGAAGATCCTAGGCATATAAATAGCCCTGTTAGTTACACTGTGCAACTATGGTTTATTCAGTAGTACAAACCAATGTTTGTAAGGGTATACTCAGTAAGAGAAGTCATTGAGATAGAAATAGGATCCCAACTCCTTGATTAAAGAATTTTGACTATAGTCCATAGCAGAGGTAGTTAGGGGTGTTGTTTCACATGTCGTAAATTTAACATAAATTGTGCAAATTCCAGGATTCCTTATGCAATAAATAGGGTACATGATCACTTGTAAATAATGCATATCTGAATACACCCTCCTTCTAATGCACTGCTGTTGATAACAACGTGCTGGTTAAATTGCTTGGCACCAATTATGGTGGGTTTATCCCCAAGACAGTACTGGAAGGTCACGCCACATTAGTGGTATGTTTAACCACTAGAGGGAGGAGTGTGGCGATATGTCACAGTAAGTCTCTGGTACAGGGACCTCTGTTGCCCAGTTTGTATTTGAAGGTGAACTGTCTAAGGCTTTCATCAAGCCACAAAGTATATGGGTCATTTGCTAGTGTGCCACTGAGTATAGAATTACCACTGTGAGCCATGTCTCTGTGATCAGGAAATTCCATGTTTTTTTAAAACCTTCATAACATCCCGTTATAAAATCAATAGTTGAGCCAGTGTGACCTGCAGACAACACTAGTGAATGGCTGTATTCAAGTATAAAGAGCAAAAAATGAAATTGTTAAACCAAATAAATCATAATGTGGTGCCGCACAAGAATGGTTTACTACGGAAGTTTGTTTATTCATTTGTTACTAAGCTAACTGTTTCCTTGGATTTCTATTTTATAGAGCCATCGTTTTTAACACCAACACATTTCAGTCCACGCAAGAGTGAAAACATCTCTTTTCCGAATTGTCAAAAGTAAGAGGCTGAGGACTTATTTATGTTTAATTGAACACTTGGTTACGTGTTTTCTGATTTTTTGGATACATTACCTTTGACTTGTTCCGTATGAGTGGACACTCTGAAGCAGATGGGATAGGGAACAAACCTGGGCTCCTATTTTGGTTAACATTCATTTCCACATGAGCCACACTTTATTTTCCATCACTCAAGGACCCATTCAGTGCAGGTATTTATTAATCTTGGATCTCCAGCCCACACCGACTTGACTACAGTATGTTCTTTACAAGAATACAAATAGTCACTGCCAGTCCTTGCAACCTTCTCAAAGGGCTGATCAATGTGTCCTTCAGTGAAAAATTCCTTACAAGTTCTAGCATGCCATCCTTCAGTTACTCTCCCTTGGGTCTTTTCAACAGGCCATAAAGTGTTTAGACTGGGCTAGTCACTATCTGTGGTGCAAATAATGCCAAACACTTTACTTAGAGAAGAGTTCAAGCATGAAGAGAGTTAATATCTAAACTCCAGTATCTTATTGAGATGTATAACTTGAATATTCTTTTTTGGATTCCACATGAATGTTTGTCACTTTGACTGAAGAAAACATTTATTTTTAGCCTAATATGATAATCCTCATAAACTAAAGCTGGAACAATAGTCTTAAATTTAGAACACGTTAATGTAAACATGGTGTGTGAACAGTCTTTCCTATTGAAAGTTATCACTGTACATAGTACGAGATCATAGATTCATGAATTGGACACCAACTTAAAACTACACACCTAGTGCACTTTTGAAGTTGACAGGATCACTTAAACCTTTCTGTTAGCAGTCGTATTGTTATGTTAAAAAGGCCATCTTACTTTGTCTTCTCGTTTTCTTCACTAGAACTAAAACGGAACAAAGGCTAAATAGTCCGACTGGTCGAGTATCACCTGCTGGGAACACAAAACCTAACCCATGGAAACATGGTTAGTATGGGTGTGAAAGCGCTAACAATCCATAGAAGTAGTTGAGCAGTGAATTTAACTGTCTTATGTACAATAAGTGTTTTACTTCTAAGAAATGCACTCTGCCTACTGACGTCCATTAGGCTTATTCTACCAAAATGGTCTATGATCGATATGTGGGTATTTCAGATTGACTGACTGCAGATACTTTTCCCCTATTGTTGTAACATTATCAGGGTAACAAGTATGGAGGGGGGGTGTTCCAAGACTTAGCATTTGCTACTGGACTTCTCAACATTAAGACGAGGAAGCAGCATTAAAAACCTTCGGAGATGGGACTAACCAGGGCAGAAACCACTTTTTAATATACTGAGCACATATTTAAAATTCTAAAATGGGGACATGATAGGCATCAGCAAGGTGGGCGATCTCTGGACGAGGGGGGGATTCAAAACGTTCGATGTGCTGCAGACGGAATTCCAGTTGCAGGACAGGGAGTACTTTCGATATATACAGGTCCGTCACGCGTTGTGCTCCGTATTCCCGGATGTTGCCTCCATCCCGGAGTACTCCCCTCTGGAAGATAGAGTGCTAGATGGGCATGTACCGGATGGCAAGATTTCATTGATTTACAAAAAGCTCATCAACGATCGCTCGGGACTGCTGACTAGCCTTCGTGAGGCGTGGGTCGCCGATAGATTGGAGCTGGATGACGAGGACTGGGTGTCTGCGGTGGCCTCCCCGAAAGAGGTGGCCATACCGGCCCGCCTTCGCTTCGTCCAGCTCAAAATACTCCATAGGGTCTGTCACGGGGCCGGGTCTGATGCGTATGGGATATGCCGTGGATGGGTTGTGTAAGCGTGGGTGTGGTTCTTTAGGGACCTTCTTCCATATTTTGTGGGAATGCCCGGAGGTGGCGCGATTCTGGCGTGGTGTGCATGCGGTGTTGCAGGCGGTCACGCATGTGATGCTGTCTTCCCGAGGCGAGGAGATGTCTGCTGAATGTGTGGGAGCCGACTGACTACTCAGTGCCGCAGACGTGGTGGGTGACTCTGGGATATATGGTAGCCAAGCGTGACATAGCGCAATTGTGGGGCTCCCAGAGGTCGCCAACGGTCTCGGCGTGGAAGGACAACATGGATTGGTGTATGTTTCGGGAAAAGGTAGTGTATGTTGCGAGAGGTAAGCCTGGGAAATGGGTGAAAGTGTGGGGCCCCTGGAACTCCTACCGTGGCGGAATTTGTACCCCGCCACTGACGCCTGAGCTGGCACTGGCCCCGTCTCCCTAGTCTGCTTGTCGCCTTGGTTCTGGGAACTGAGTCCACTTTGTTTCCGCCCCGGCCTATCCCCCCCCCGCTATTCCTGTGGATCGGTAGGGTCCTCCCCAGGGGAGCTCGTACTGCTGCTTTGACTTTTGCTGCCTTGTGGATTTGTTTGTTGTTTCTTATATAAAAATGGAACCGCCATTTGGGGGGTCCGGACGGTGTGGCCGCCAACGCTTCTTTCAACTCCTGTGATCTCTCTCACGCCGCAGCGTGTGTTTACTAACTGTATTTTATGCTCTTACTGTTTGCTAGCGGCCGGCCCGAAGGTTGTAGGCCCATCTTTGTATATCTTTTGCATTCTGTAATAAAGGTTTAAAAAAAAAAAAAAAAAAAAAAATTCTAAAATGAATGCCGATTAAGTTTTGGGAATCCAAAAATGAGCACATTTCAGCTTAAATTAAGTAAAGTCGGTCCCCTTTCAAAAGGAAAACGTAACCAAAATGTAATAAGTGCAGAAATAGAAATATGCTTTTTTACAGAACCATTATTTCAGTCTTGCCACACTACTTTCGTTTTTTTTCCGTGCTGTTTTTTGCCTTTCAAGGGTCTAGCCAGTGAAGAGAAAAAACTGTTCTCTCTGCACAGTCCTTTATCATTAACAATAATCAAAAATAAGCATTCTACAATCTTATTTTGTTTGTCTCCTGGCATATTGAGGCCCTTTGCAACTTCATTCACTGGTTGGACCCTCTTAAGCATCAATATTACATTATTTGCTCTGCAAAGAGATCTTTCAGGTATATGTGCTTAATTAATTATCTTTACTTCAGGTAGTAATATTTGTGAAGTGTGCTGCTGCAGAAGATAGAAGCTGGCTTATGATTTCCATGCAATATGTCTAGCTTGCCCTCCAGCTCTTGCACTCTTACTTAAAGGGGGAATCTAGAGAAGAAAAGAAGGCGAAATAGCACTGACACCATTTCTCTTGTCAATTCAGCTGAACCAATCGAGCTTATCAATGTTTGCAAAGGACACTAACTGTTGACCATTCAAGAACATCTAAGTTGAAGGGAAACTAACTTTGCCTTTGTGGACTCGATCAAGGTTGTAGCATTCATTGATATTGAGGAATCTTCTCACACCACACTGTCACTACAATTAAAGTAGATCCATTTACCATTACATCACCCTGGATGCCATTTATAATCTGCTTCACTTTCACTAAAAGTCTACGCTGCTTTATGATCACAGAAGTAGGCCCTCTTTAGCAGCTACAGCAGTCACAGAATTATGTGGGTGTAAGGGGTACCTCTTTTCTTGATTTATTCCAAGTCCCAAATTCACTACATCTGAGCAGGTACCACAGTCTCTGTTGATGCAAGCACATCCTGGCATTTCTCAAGTTTTGGTGGCAGAGGAGGAGTTTCAAACTGAGAAGTCGATAAAGGATTATGCTCTGGATTTACGCAAGAATTACAGCACAAAACATTTGTAGACTTTAGCCTATTGGAGGTATAAAGACATGTCTGATTTACATATCTTGGGGAGCACATCTCAGAGGACCAACAGGCCTTTCTATCTCAAGATAGTTGGGGACAAGTACAGTACGCCATAATCTCAGCCTTCTACTTGGGCAGCTCAAACCACCTCCTATGCCTATCATACCTCCACCACCTAATTTACCCCAGCTATTTTGGCACTCAGACCACACCGATTGGGACCCAGGTAGTCTCTATAATACCCAAGACTCCTATTATGATCCTGTCTTAACCTGGGAAAACAATGACAGTTGGGAGGATTATCCGGTTGACCCAGGCAACGATTGACTTGAATCCCTACACTGTTATAAGGCCTCCCCAACTGACGATACCACAGCCTATCATGCAGTCATACAGAGAGCAGCACAGAACAACAAGCTGACCAATATCTCTGCATGCTGTGAAGCATGCTCATGACCAGTGCAGACCACATTAAAGATGCCGTGAAGGTTAGGGTTGTCAATCCTCAGATGGAGAAAAAATGACGGCCCCAGATGGCCAAGTCTTTTAATAAGAGCTGGTTGTGGAAGGAAAGGCGATATTGAATGCAAACATCAGGTGTGCATTGGACTCTGTTGATATTGTCTCGCAAGAGATTAACCAGTGCATTCAATTAAGGCTCCATGCCTGACTTGGAGTCTTGGGATTCAAAATTGAGTGGCAACATCATCTGATCAGTGTACCATTTGATAGGAAGGATTTGTTCAGCCCCATGCGGTAGGAAGCTGGGTTTCTGTTGAAGTAACCCCCCAATCAGGTTCCCAGGGATGTGTTCTTTCCCAAAACTGTATCTTGTACCCCCAATTGGCACCTCTCTGGCCGCATGTCAGTCCCTTGTAAAGGGTACATGGGTGCCAAGGGCACTGTGGCCAGGGAAGGCCCCTAAGGGCTGCAGCACTTATGGTGCCACCCTTAGAGGCTCTGTACCTTTACACACACACACTGCAATTGCAGGCTTTGTGTTTTGGAGCAGAACAAAATGAAGTAGACATGGCACACATCCCTGTGTTCCATCCTTCAACCCACTGCCCTGGCATAGATCATCACCCCTCTAGCTGGGTGCACTACACCGGTCAGCGGTGAGGGTACAGGTACATGAGCCCTGTACCCCTACAGTGTCTAAGTCAATTCTTAGACAATTTAAGTGCAGTGCTGCCATTAAGAATATATGGTGCTGGGAGTTTGTCATTACGAACTGTACTGAAAACAGACGTTTGGTATCAAACTTCTCAGCACATTAAACCGACACTTATGCCAGTGTGGGATTTAATGAAAAATGCACTCAGGAGGCATCTTAGAGATGCCCCCTGAAAAACGACCAGCCTCTGGTGGGTTTCCTGACTGGTACACACCTGCCTGCCACCACGAGACCTGTTTCTGGACCCCTGAGGTGGGAGCCTTCGCTCACTGAGCCCAGAAACCAATCCTTTCCTGGGAGGAGGTGCTCATACCTCCCCAGGCCAGGAAGAGCCATCTGTGGCAGGGGAGCTTCAAAGGCCTTGCAGCCTTTGTAATGCGACCCCAGCCTCTCCTGGAATCAGGAGCAGGCCCCCTTTCCTGTCTCCCCTAATTTTCGGTGGTAAGACGGACGAGAAAAATTAGCAAGCCCAGAAGGTGTGCCCATCTCTGCCAAACCCACCCCTCAGGTGGGGGAGGCGAGGCAAAGCCCACTCTTCAGTGCCCGGCACCTTGTAGATGGTAGGCACTCTCCAATCAGAATTGGGGATTGTGCTCACTCCCCCACGTGGGATGAGCACACCAAGGGTGTAGTCACCTTAAGGTCAGTAGCCCATTGGCTACTGACCCCACGACCCTTAAAACACCCCCTAAATACAGTATTTAGGAGGCAGCCCTGAACCAAAAAAGCAGACCAGAAACTACAAGAAGAAAAGAAGGACCGAACAGCCGTGCCGAAGCTAAGAAGAGGAGGATGTCCACTGACTTGCCCCCAGCCCTACCAGCCTGTCCCCCCTCAAACCTGCAGAAGTAAAACTCCGGTGTGTCCTGCACCCAGCAGCCTCAAGAATCCCGAGGATCTGCCCTGCCCAGCCTTCAAAAGAAAAGACTATCTCCTGTGAACACCGGATTTGTTCACCCACAGACTCCAGGTCCGGCAAAGTCTGCAAGTCTGCACCACTCTGCACCTGACGCCCATGGCCCGAGTTCGTATGGCCAAACACCACGAGGAGAACTCCCCAGCGATCCTGACCCAAGATTCGGTGATCCCTGACCTGCCTCAAGCCTCCAGCAGACGCCTGCAGCCTCATCCGGAAGGTCCCCCTAACCGCGACCAGGAGCTGGTAAGAAGATCCAACCCTAAAGGCACCCCTGCACCCAACGCCCCACTGCCTTGGGTGGCCCAACCGGTGGTACCTAACCAACCCTCAGCATCCCAACTTACCTCTCCAAGTGGTGGTCGCACCCAGAACACCTTCGTCCCCGAGCCTGCAGTGTTTGCCAACCGGAGACTCCCTATTAAAAGCTACAGGGCGCTCGATGCCAAAACCACACTCTGCACCCCGCCGCCGCCGCCGAAGTGCCGCTGAGGGTGCAGCTTTTGTGCTGGCTTGAACCCCCATTTGCCCTGAGCTCAAGTCCAGGAGCTTTGCTCCCACAACCCTGTGGCTTTCTCGTAAGCAGCCACCAACTGGAGGTCCCCTATCCCCCATTGGATAACATTGGGCCTCAGCACTCTGCACCCGGCCGCCCTAGTTCCGCTGAGGGTATAACAAGAGTGCATCCTTGACCCTGGGGGGGCCCCTGAGTCTACTCCCAGAATAGCCAGTGTGGAGTTGTAAAATCTATAATAATCTCTTAACTCTGTAACCAAATAACAAAAATGCTATAACTTAACGGTTTACAGGAAATGTCCCAGTGCAGTATCCAGGTATACTGCACTGTGTAAGAAAAGTAATCTGTAAAGTAATCTACATGACATTCTACTAAAAAGTCAATACAAAGTATATGTACAGTATTTCAAAACATTGCATTACTAGTAGTTCTACTGTAATCAAACCAAAGTGTGTATATATATATATATATATATATATATATATATATTACATTACCTACTGGCGGTCGCCAGTAGGTAGTTATAGTTAGGACCCCTTTTCCATAGGAAATCCGCAACATTCTATTTTGAATAACTTTGGCGCCGGTCGACGAATCCTCGCGAATTTTTCAAAATAGGTGGGGCGCTACGCTCCGCTCCTACCCTGAAAGTCTCGGGGGGATTCGTCAAGCGGGGGCTGAGATAAAAGGGGGGTCCCAAAACGCGTTTTTCCCATGCATTTTTCCATAGGACCTTTAGACAGGGCTACAGCCCGAACGGCTGAACAGATTTACTTGAAATTTGGCAGAGAGGTAGTCCTCAGGTCAAGGAAGTGCCTTTTGTAGGTTTGGTGTAAATCTGTTTGGTAGATTCTGAGAAAATAGCCTTTAAATCAATATATATATCTGAGCCAGCTTACGGTGCGCTTACGGTACGCTTACCGTACGCGTACGGTGGAGTGCGCGAGCGCGATTCTGATTGGCTCTTAGATCTTAGTAAACATTCGAATCGGCCGAAACCAGGAAGCGGCGGCCGCCATTTTCTCTCTCCCACTGAGAGTTAGGTTGTAAAATAAAGCCAAAAATCATATAAAGGGGCTGTTTAGACAACTCCCACACACATACCCATGTTGAGGGAGTCCCCAAAGACCCCCCATGGCCAAAAATACAATTTTTATTTTTTCGCTAATTTCGCTGATTACGCTTACCGTACGCGTACGCTAAAAAAAGGAAATAAAAAAAACACTATCCACACTCTCCCCACCCCCTGTGCTTTTGGTGGCCGCAGGCCACCAAATCTACAGGGCTTATTAGTGGTGAGAAAATCCTACATATTTTAAAAAAAAATAAGAAAAGAAAAAATTATCCACGCTCTCTCCACCCCGTGTGCAAATGGTGCCCGAAGGGCACCATTTGTGCATGGCTTATAAAAATTACGAAAAATTAAAATATTACCGTGCACGGAACGAACTGCGTTAAGTGGGCGCGCACGCCACGAATGGCGTAAAGTAACTTAGCATTTAAAAAACCGTACAAATTCACTGAAAAAACCATAGGTTTCACACATGTTATAGTTAGCGGAAATTTTACTGATAAAAAACCAGTGAAATTCCCCAGTTATAGTTAGTGCAGGCAACTATAACTCACGCGACCGCAATCTTCTGCTGATGACATATGTGTCTTTATGAAAAAAAAATATTTGTAATATATGTATAGCTAAAAATGTATGGAAGAAGACCTGGGCAAATAAGTGTCTAAATACAGTATTAGCATCAGCAGAGGATTGCGGTCGCGTGAGTTATAGTTGCCTGCACTAACTAGAACGGGGGAATTTCACTGGTTTTTTATCAGTAAAATTTCCGCTAACTATAACATGTGTGAAACCTATGGTTTTTTCAGTGAATTTGCAAGGTTTTTTAAATGCTAATTCCTAACTATAACGTGTGTGAAATCTATGGTTTTTTCAGTGTATATATATATATATATATGAATGTAAATTCGTCTCTAATGCTGCTGCCTTGGTTAGACGAAAGAACGGACCCAAAACTTCGGTGCCAATCACTGAGATTTATTTCATAATACTCTGTACCAGTCCGCCATGACGCGTTTCAGCCCCCACTCGGGCCTTGATCACATGACACGTTATAGTGGGGAATAGCAGTTTTTAAAGGGAAACACCACCGGAAATGACCTTATCATGGACATTGAAGAGTTACTACAAATACATAGTTTCAATCTTATTGTATAAATACAGGAATAATCGTGCGCAAATGTGGATGATTCACAATTCATACTCATATTTACAAATAAGTAGTTATATGAATATACTATGTACATATATACAATATAAAAAAATTATTTATATACAATTTCATATCAAAAATAAATTCATGACATAAATACTATATGCATAAAAAAGTTTTTCTCTAATACATCCACTGCTACTGTTTAAGTGTCCTTGTAGCGTAAAATAAATCATTGCTACCAACAAGATTTAATTAGATGATTCCTTGCGCTTTACGAAAGTTAGTAATCTCTTAACATGATTGCGCCCGAGTGGGCCAATTAGTCTTAGATTTCATTTCTATCTTGGTGACATCCTCTTAGTTCATCCCCTAAAAATCTTTCTGGCAAATCAAATGGATGTTAATGTATAAATACTTGTATTTCCATTTAATCACTGAAGGACAGGTAATTTCTACCCTATCCAATCATTTGCCCCCCACTTTTCACTTTTGCAGAGACCGTCAGTCAATACCTTAACATTTAAGATTGGGATTTTTTTGTTACATAATTTTACAATTTTTCCGCATACTTATATTTATGCGTCTTCTTAAAAAGGATA
Organism: Triturus cristatus; assembly: GCF_964204655.1. Classification (NCBI taxonomy): domain Eukaryota; kingdom Metazoa; phylum Chordata; class Amphibia; order Caudata; family Salamandridae; genus Triturus; species Triturus cristatus. The sequence goes on along the minus strand of NC_140585.1, from coordinate 1,268,169,063 downwards.
TACCTCTAATTATTTTCTATATTTACATCATACTAATTTCATTGATTTCTCCTTTTCCCCTATTGGGATTGTACCTCTGTTTACTGTTCTCCATCTCCACATGGGAATGGAAAAGTAAAGGGAAAAGCGAGAAAATAACAAAAAAACTCCTATTAAAAACATGTTGTTGCTTGCTTCCTACGGGTACACACTATGAGCCCATACTGTGTCCCATCCTAGAGTACACGATAGGAGAGATTTGAAGTGGAAAATCGATATTATGGAGGCTGTGGATGGTAATAGATACATACATTATCCTTGTGGAGACTAGAGGCATGTAAAAAAGTCCTCACTAGAGTTAAGACCGTTCGGGTTCTTCGTATCTAACTCTAAAATGTATCTAGTTTCAAGTAGTCTAAGCTTGGCCTCCCAGTTGCCACCACGTTTCAGTGGTAAGACTGTATCAATGACATAGTATTGGAGGAGACCTGGATTGCTATTGTGCTTCCCTTCAAAATGCCTCGCCACGGGATAGGCCTGATCTTTATTGGAAATTGCCCTAATATGCTGTAAAATCCTTTTGTGGACCGGTAGCTTGGTGCTACCGACATATTTAAGTCCACAGGGACATTCCAGAATATAGATTGCAAATTCTGTTTTGCATGAAAGTCTTTTGCCAATTTCCATGGGTAAGGTCTTAAAAGGACTTAAAAAATGCGTTTTGCTGCATCCGAATTTACACGCTTTGCAGTTTGCACATTTTTTAAAACCTTTCACCTGCGACAACCACGTATTTGCTGGGGCCGATTCTGGACTGCTACTTACCAAGCCATCCTTTAAGGAGAATGCTTTCCTAAAAGTTATGGCCGGTTTGGGGTCGATGGTACTACCAATAACTGGATCGCCCTGTATTAAATTCCAATTCCGGCTAAAGATTCTCCTCAATTCCTGATGTTGTCTATTGTAGGTAAGGATAATTCTCGACTGAAATATGGGTGATTTCTCCACTGATTTCTCACTTCTCGATTTTGGTAGCAGCGCATTTGATCTAGGTATTGCTCGTGTTTTCTGAATGGCATCCTTAATCAGTTTGAGGGGGTAGCCTCTGGCTAGGAACCTCTGTTTACTAGCCTCCTGTGCACTTTCACAATCAGTCAGAGCTGCATATGCGCCTAATGCGAATATATATATATATATATATATATATATATATATATATATATATATATATATATATATATATATATATATATATATATACAACTGCAATACAAACTGTTTACAAACTGTATTATTACTGCAAAGTACTTATCACTTACCTGTGCCAGGCTTGCCTGGTTCTAGGAAATAAAATAACGAAAATATTTTATTGGTCTGAAGTTCAGTCTTTGAGTGTGTGACCTCATTTGCTGATTGTGTACAACAAATGCTTAACACTACCCTCTGATAAAGCCTTACTGCTCGCCCACACTTCCACAAATGGAGAGTAAGGTGCCATCTACTTTTACCTCTGCCTACCTTTGGGGTTCCACTGGACTCTGTGCACACTATACCTCACTTTCGTATAGTGTATACAGAGCCAGCTTCCTACACGTCGACAAAATGCTAGAAAAAATTAATTGCTACTGTTCAAAATGCGAAAACTTTGCCTTTAGATACCCCACCCACGGTATAAAGATAGAATATCGACGGGAAAATATCGACTAGCATTAATATTGTGGTAAGAATATCGACTGTGAAAAATATCGTAATAGAAAATATCTTTGTAAAAAATATCGTTTCTTGAGAATGACAAATATCGTCAAGAAAAAATATCGATGAACAGAATATCGTTGATCAAAATGTCGTTTCATATAATATCGACAGAAAAATATAAGTAGTTATAAAATTTATAAAAAAATATGTATTATGTTTTTAAAATACTTACAAAACTCCTACTAGTAATATGTGTTAAAAAATATTTTCTACAAAAGAATTGTTAAAATTTTAGTAGCGGGTTATTGGTATTATAGGGGATAAGGGTGTGTAGTAATTTAAAAATTGTTTTTTACAAAATTTCTAAAATATAAAAATATTAGAAAATAATTAAGAAATCCAAATTTTAATTAGAAATTTCGATTTGTTCACGAAATTAAATTTGTATATAAATTTTAAAAATCCCCAAAAAATGTTTAGGAGCGGGTTATTGGTATTATAGGGGATAAGGGTGGGTAGTAATTTAAAATTTGGTTTTTACAAAATTTATAAAATATAAAAATATTAGAAAATAATTAAATCGAAATTTTTATTAGAAATTTCGAATTGTTTACCAAATTAAATTTGTAATTAAATTTTAAACTTCCCCAAAAAAAATTTAGGAGCGGGTTTTTGGTATTATAGGGGATTAGGGTGGGTAGTAATTTTAAAATGTTGTGTTTTAAAAGTGTAGAAAATATTAATAAATTAGAAATTTATCATGAAATCAAAATTTCTATTCGATATTTTAAATTTTACATGAAATTTTTTTTTTAATATTAATAAATTATTTTGGTATTATAGGGTAATAGGGTATAAAAAATAATTTAGATAGAACAATTTATATTGTTTACTAAGCTGCACATTTCCTGACTTATGTTGGATTGGAGTTAGAATAGTAAATTATTATGGTTTACAATCCAGCACTTTCCCTGACTTATGTTGGATTGGAGTTAGAATAGTAAATTATTATGGTTTACAATCTAGCACTTTCCCTGACTTATGTTGGATTGGAGTTAGAATAGTAATTTATTCTGGTTTACTATCCAGCACTTTCCCTGACTTATGTTGGATTGGAGTTAGAATAGTAAATTATTATGGTTTACAATCCAGCACTTTCCCTGAGTTATGTTATGTTTGGAGTTAGAATAGTAATTTATTATGGTTTACTATCCAGCACTCTCCCTGACTTATGTTATGTTTGGAGTTAGAATAGTAATTTATTGTGGTTTACTATCCAGCACTTTCCCTGACTTATGTTGAATTGGAGTTAGAATAGTAATTTATTATGGTTTACTATCCAGCACTTTCCCTGACTTATGTTGGATTGGAGTTAGAATAGTAAATTATTATGGTTTACAATCCAGCACTTTCCTTGACTTATGTTTTGTTTGGAGTTAGAATAGTTAATTATAATGGTTTACTATCCACCATTTACCCTGACTTACGTAGGATTGGAGTTAGAATAGTTAATTATTATGGTTTATTATCCAGCATTATCTATTTACTATTTTTAATAAGAATAATATATGTCATGTTGTAATATTTATTTCAACAATATAAATTAAAAACATTTTTATAACATTTTTACATACATATGATAAGTTTCTAAATTAAGAAATAACAATTTTTTGATCTTTTTTTTATTAATAGTTTAATTTGTTACTGCAAAGATTTTGAACATTTTATAAAACATTTAACATAATTTTTGTTAACAAATTATATTGCAGTTTTGTACATAAATACTGTTTCAATTATGCATACATTAGTATATAAAATTTTTATATTTTTATAAAAATTTAATATATTACATATTTTTTATGACATTGATTTTATCACGATATGTACATAACATAAATTTGCTTTTTTTAACATCTGAGAAAAATATTTAACAATGAAAAACATTTTTTAATATACAATAAACAATTAATACATAATTCTATTCAACATATTAATGTATATTTTACAATATTCATTTCTCTTTTAAGAATAAAAAGTAAATTATTACTAAACATGGTAAATTTATCTTTAAAGGATGGATTTAGCTATTAGGTCTAAGTATGCTAGACCTTCTATACTTGGGTACAGTCTAGTTTTTTGCTGGAGATATTCGTACATATTTAATGTTTGTTTACTTAGTTTAGGGCCAATTTTAGAAAGGGATTGCTCTATTCTGAGTTCTTGGTAGCTTTGTTCTTTTTTAATGCTTTGGATTAGTTTGTGAAGTGTTGGTTGACTTCTTCCTAAAGTGGCTTGGAAGGCATTATGCCATCCTTCAACTGCGTTGTTAGTTTTAGCTTTCTGTGCTATTGTACTAGCATACACATTCCACCATGGAATTTGAAATTTAGGTTGTCTACGGTGGCCTGAACGATGTAATCTTCCAACCCAGGTATCTTCAAAATAGTCCAAGAAGGGAGTTAGTATTTTCTCATTGGTGCGGTAGAAAGGGCTGTCAATAAAGTGTAGTAGTTAGCTACTTCTGTTGTTGGTACATATGCCAATGCAATCCACTTTTTTATTTGATAAGCAAAGTGACTGTTTGAATATTGTACAATGCTTAAGGTAGATTTTTGTAAGTGCCTCCATATACTTTGGTTGTAGTGATCATAACAACCTTGTATTGAGGTATGGGGATATATCTTAAGGATAGCTTGAATCATGGCTATTTCAAAGTCAATTATAATTCTTTGAGGATAGTAATTATCTGTTAATTCTTTGATCTTTGTTAAAAGTTCAACGTAGGTAGTATTTGTTTTGTTTGGCAGCAGAGTATAAATTAGAGGGATATTTGTATCTTGGTATTCCCCATGGATGGTGTAAAGTTGATAGAAAGGTTTGGGACAAACTTTAAAAGTCCCGTCCATCATCCATGTTTCACATGATTTAAGTTTTTGCAAATTACTATTAGTAGCAAAAAGTAAAACTCGTTTGTCATGACTCTGGTTGTCATACATTAGGAATTTATCCTCATTATGTGTAATGGTATATTCAGGATATATTTTTATATCCTTAAAACTTTCTGGCGTTGGTGGAGTTGGATCTGAAGCACGTTTAGTTTTTGCAATTAATCTTTTTAAGTTGGGAATAGAAGGTAGCTGTCCTGTCACATGTTCTGGCACTTTGCTTAAAACATTTTTCAAAATACTAGTGCTTGTTTCTTGTGAGCCTGTACTAGCATCTTTCAATGTTTCCAGTGCTTCTCTAACTTCCACTTCTGTTACATTTGGTGGGTGGTTATGCTCACGTACATTTACCACATTGTTATCAACAGTTGTTGCTCTACCATAGCATGCACTTGAGTAATATTTGCTACATTTCCAATGGGTCTTATTCGCTTTTACTCTTTCTTGGGTGTAGGTGTAACCCATGTAGTTCAGCATTAGTTTCCCTTTTTGCGAAGTAATGAAAGTAGCTCCAGTTGCCATGTCTAAGGTAGATCTGTGGAAAACATATATATGTATTTTTAAGAATATTGAAGACGATTTACAGAGATGTGTATAAGAGCAGGAAAAAGCGTGAACATATACTTACTATGTGGCTTCACTGGTAATTCTTTTATTATTATTTCTCTTTCTGAATTTTTTTCTTGTTAAGTTCTGTAGTAGTGTTAAAGAATAATTGAAAGACATGATTTAGTGTTATAGGTGTTTGATTTTACTTTCAGAATTGTTATACATACAGTGACTATACTTACTTGATGTAGTAGAAGATGTTGGTAGTGTAGTTGTAGATAGGTAAATAATTTTGTAGAGTGTGGCAAAAATTATCATTGTGTTACTTATAGTATTTGGATGATAGTAGTTGTTAACATATGAAGTAAATAGTACATTTACTTAGCAAGTTTAAATAATTTTTATCAGCTATCTAAGTAGACATGGATAAGGTAGTTTATAAATGTTTTTACATCTAATTTTTTGGTCGTTGTTGATAAGTTCAACATGTTTTGTTTTCACTCTAAAGAAGAACAGTTTTTAAATTAGGGAGTTTATCTACTTTTTGCTAAGTTCGAATGAAAAAAGCAATGGGATTTTACTTACTTGAAGTGTAGTACGACGTTTTGTAGTTGTAGTCGTAGGTTTGTATTCTCTTCTGTCAGCAAGGTAACCGTTTTTCTCCAAGTTTGTGCCAAAAGTGGTAAATTACGTTAAGTGTATAATTGCTTTTATATTAGTGAGTTAATTAGTGGTAGCTTTTGATTGGTTCAATTAGTGAAATTTCAAAATCATTGGTCGAGAACGTAATTTCGAATTAGAAAACCGTTATTTTCGTAAGAGTTTGTTGCATCACTATTTGTTTGTTAAAGTACATTGTAAAAAGTTTTATATGTGCTTTTTTGTTTTATATGTAAATAGTTTATATGTAGAAAATAATGAAATGTGTTTCACATTTAGGCCATCGGAGTGTATGATAGTATCAGTAAATGTAAATTTTTTAAAAATATATTATATATTTTTATAACATTAAGTATTAGGAAAACTAAATAATTATATGTGTGAATAGTTTTGTAAAGTAAAATAGTAAAAACAAGTGAGTAAAATAAAAGATTTGTGCATATCGAGTTGGTAATAAAAAGACGATATTTTTTGTATATTTCTATAAGCAGATAGGTCGTCGATGTTAGTGTAGTCGATATAAATGTCTAAGGTAATGATATTTAAAATAAAGTCGAAAATGTAGTCGATATTTATGTTGTAGATATTAGTGTAAACGATATTAGGGTTGTCGGAAAAAAAAATTCGATATTTGTGTGATTTCTTGTTTAAGTATAGGATGACGATATTAATGTTAGCGATATTTTTGTGACGATATTTATTTCTGACGATATTTATGTTAACGATATTCCATCATGGAACCCCCACCCACAGTTAAAGGGCAATGCATTATGAATGAACAAGTCAGTGATATTTGCTGATGCTACTCCACTTTTGCCAATACCATACGCCTTGAGGAAAACGTGGTATGTGTCAATGAGTGTCATTCTAGTGGCTTCATCGTGGGCAAGGCAACCTTGGTACTCGTTGCTACTGGTGATGGTTGTGCAAATGCATGGAAAATTACCATGAAATTGATGTCCTGTCTCCCCAGCCATCCAGACCTCAGGAAGTTGAATCTAGAAGTTTGGCACTTCAGTTACTATTTGGTTACTTGAAAATTCCAGAGGAGTGTATGGTAAGCCTGCTTGAGGCATGAAAAACCACCAGGTTGGTCTGCAGTGCTGATAAGTGGAAAGGATTTGTTCACCGTTGCATTGGTAATAGACCTTCTAAAAACCTCTGTTCAGGATATCATTTGTTATTTACTCTATTTACTGAAATCCAGACAGGAATACGTTTCCATCCATCTACACCTGCAGTCTACAATAAGAACAGGCCATGCTTAATTTAAGCCAGTGGCAGCAGTTGGGGCCCATCGGCACTCATGTTTTTAAAAAAAACTATTTATTGATCCTCATCAGTCTTTCACCCAGAGCAGGAGAGTCAAAAACACAGAAAGGATAAAGAGAAATGCAGAAAATATGTGACAGAGGGAGAAAGCAAAAACCTGCAAGTGTGAATTTAAGGGGCAGGGAGTGTCTGTCGTAAATTAAAGAGACATGAGATGGAATTAAGACTGCACGGTTTTGTTTTTCGATACACTGACATTCAGTAGCAATGGATGTGTGTCTGTGAGCAAAACGTTGGGCCTTGGCACATGTTCTTATAAAAAAGAAGCTTTGAGAATAGGTGGCATGTGTCTCTTTTAAAGATAGTTGTCTTCACGATACTCACAGAGGGCCTTGGAAGGGTGATTTCACCAAGGGCGCCTACAGCCCCAACTTGGAATCTCAGTGTTGTTCCCTCAAGGGTAATGGGTCCTCCCTTCAAATGCTGCACTACTGCAATATGCAGTTATTGTCACAGATGGTAGCATTTCTGGATCCTATCAAATCTCTTCGGAGAATCTGTGTTGTGAGCATTAACTATAGAGTAATCATTCAATAAAGTACACAGGTGCTTTGGAAGACTGCCTCAAAATTCCTACCTATAGTGGTTTAATTTTTCATGTCAAACTTTCAATTTGCCCATCTTTTTCACACTCTGTGGCAGAAAGGGCACGACACATTCTAAATGTCAAGAGGACGCTCCTGTTTTGTATAGATTGAACTAATTCCATTTGCAAGACAAAACCAACATTTGCTTTTGCTAAGCCTCATATGGGAAATCATATTTTTGAGGCATGTGTGGCTGTAGATATACACACTGTTCATACTCCTGTCATCTAGTGTTGGATCTGGATGTGTGCAAGTTTTTTTTAAAAGAAGTCTTTCAAGTTACTGTGACTCCTCCTCTTTCTGGTAATGCTCATGGTCATCAACTCCATTTTTAGATTGTTTTCTTTCGACCATCTGGTTCGAATGTGTGGTTCAGTGTTCTGGTTTTCCATCACTGCACTGCTCTTTTCAGTCCACATGAGTTCCTTACCTCAGTCGGTGTTGTAATCTATTGAGTCTCCCTTTCTTTCGACGTTTGTGACTTTGCTCAAACGAGGTATGGGTCAACCGTGGCCCCTCCAGGGACTTGCCCTTTTGGGCCTACTCCTGTCTTTGTCTCATATCTCCACCATGCCTAGACTTTAATGAAACAGACACCGTTCTGTTATTGTCCCCGCTGCCATGCACAGTATTTTCGCACTGATCTCATCACGTCCGCAATTTGAGTCTTGTGCCCGAGTACCACAAAGCTGCTTGTGACATTTGCCGCTCCTTTTGCTCCAAAAGACCTGTAGAGACCATTGAGCTTGGCATCTCAAGATGTTGCGTAGGAGCAGAGACAACATCCAGGATCACTTGGGCCCAGAAGACATCGGGGGAGCACCAGCAGACGAGTAAGTCTTTTCCCAGAGGACAGCTCTGGCTCTAATTTGGCGATCGAGGACCTTCCGCCAGCTCAGCAGGTAATGAGTACGATGCCCCCTCACCATCACTTTCCAGCAGAGCAGCCCTCAACCAAGGGGCATCCAGCCACTCTGGAACACCAGAGACAAGCCACCATGGTCAGCACCGACAGTTATCTTTGAATGCACCACCCAGCTCTGCCTCTGTGCTGAAGAAATCAGTGAGACCGCCCAGTCCGGTGCCTACCCAACCTGCACAGGCTTGACCATCGGCTTCGACCACTTCTGCCTCGGCACTGATCCTACCATGGGGGCTGAAATTTAACACAATACAAAAAGTAATGGAGGGTCAAAGGTATGAAATTCACAAGATACGACTATGTAATGGAGCTAGTGATATTGGTTCGCTAGACAGGGTACATCATTCATAGTTTTTGAAAAATACCCATCAGTAGCTCTTCCTGGGCGCCCTTTTCATCATGTGAGTTCCTTCTAACCATGAAGGATAGGAAAAGAGTTTAGTCATTAATGACAACATAGGAACCAGTGATAGTATAACTGGGTCACAGGGGGCTACTGAAAAGCAGTGCGAGTAAAAAAGTGAAATAGTGCAAAAGTGCAAAGTAGTGATATTAAAATTAGATGGCTCTGAGGAAAGTACTTATTTATTTGAGACCTCAAAGTCTCTAAAGCTTAAAAAGAGCGAAATTGGTAGTTTTAACTAATAGCTACCAACAGGTTGGTCGACATGTTTCAGCAGGAATTACGGATCACACTGGTATCCACTGCATTCTTCAGGACCTGTGTCGCTACTGCTAGTGTTGTGTAAAGAAAATATGAAAAAGGAAAAGGTATCACCTGGGTATTAGTGAAGGATCATTCTCCCAGCTGTGAAGTCCGAAGGAGAACAAACATAGTCGAAAACAAGGGAAAAACATATAATTAGTATATCTACGGTATCCAAAACAATTACATGGTATACCATATCTATAAAGAGAATTTATGAAGCAATCCTCTTGGTAGTGCTTTAATTACTACATGGAACTACAATACCTACATATGATATGTAGTAGGGCTCCCACTTACCATATTGTGCAGGAGAGTACTGCCTCACCTCACATGGCAAACAGCTCAGGTAATTGAAGCACCGCTCTAGTGGAAAGAGAGAGACACATACAGAGACACGTCAGCGAGCAGCTGACTTCACACATAATCACAGATTGTACTGGTGTTAATAGTAGGTCAGAAAAGCCAAAAAACCTTGGCTAAGGCAATGGCCGCAGTTGAACAAATGGCAAAGATCAGACCCTCGATGGCCTGAAAATGTGTTTAATGACAATTAAGCCAGTGCAAAGAACAAGCATATCTGTTCCTAAACATTGAGGTATAGGGTCCGCCTGTACCTCATTTTATAATTACTTATGCATGTATCACTTAGTCATTAGAGAACTGCCACTAGTACACATCGTGACAGGATCCCTGCTTGTGAGGTTATATTTTAGCAGGTTATATTTTAGCATCAACACTCCAGCTATTATATTAGAGCACATTTCGTTAGTAATACCATCATCTGGGCGGTATCTGGTTAAACTGTAAACACATAGGCAGAGCGCCAGTACACAACACCCGCAATGACGCTTTTTGAACATTTTCTGAAAACTGCTCGCGTGTGGGTCATAACCAGCAGCCCAACGCGAGAGAACAAACAAAGCTCTAGTGCGCCGTGAGTCAAATGTCAATTACCGCGCTGAGGGTTTAAACTTCACAAAGGCAACAGAGCTCGATAGTTAATGCAGAGCTCTGGTCCTCCGTAAAACAAATAGCTCTTACCGCGCTATGGGATTGAACTCTACACTGGCAGCAGCGCTCAATGGACTCTGGATAAACAATGCGCACACTGGTGGCGAGCGCGCACAATGGCATCCTGCTACTAGGATTGCTGACAGACAGGCAAGAAGAACGTGTCTCTCACCTGTCCGTCGGTACTTCCAGCGTCCCTCTGGCTGTAAGGGGAGGTAACGCGCGGAGTCAAACACTACAGTTTTACTTCCTCAACTGGGCGTGTCAATTGTCAACACATGACCACTAAGGATTCTGGGATATGTAGTCCTATTGAAAGAAAGGACGCTCACAGGTAGATTAGAGCTTATGAAAGCTCACAAATTTATTAATTTATTTATTAATACTCAGTCTCCAGAAACATTGATATTTGCATGTATGTTTAAAGCAGGGGCATCCAAAAGAAATGGTTTTTTTGGAGGTACTGTTGTTTGTAAAAGCTCAGGTACAGCACACTAGCAGCTCTACATGCTACTATGGCTACCAATGTTGTAAGGCTCTATTTTGAGCCAAGCAATACCGCACCAACAAGTGAAACGGTAAAAAATAAATAACAAAGATCCACTGAAATATTCTTTATTATTTATTTTTACTTTAGACAAGTGAGCACTTGTTGATCAGGCAGAGGGGCTCCAATATGTGTTAGATATAAGTTGACAAAGGCAACGGGGTGTTTATGCCCGACAATGGCCTAGAAAACACGTATGAGGCTACACCATCACAAGGAATGGAAAGATTATGGTGAATCCTACATTGAACCTCACAAGAAATGGCGAAGTATGGAGAAAAGCAAACGTAGCCTGTGAACTGGTCAGAATCAGTGCCAGACCCCATATAAATGTTGAGATGACTAATACGCTAGAGGAGTGCATCTCACAGAGACATCCACGGGATGTCATCATTCAACCCGTCCTTGTCTGAGTTCAGAGTGTACACCCATTTTTGTTCTTTCCTGAACAGAAACTTGCTAATGTCTGTCACATGGTTAGGTATCAGGGGCTGTTCTAGAATGGTCCATCGAAATTCATCAGGGCCATGTCCCACCTCCAAAAAGTGATTGATCATTTTGGTGGACTGTTTACGACAGCGGATGGTGCTCCTGTGCTCGGAAATGCGCGTCTTGATCTTCCTGGTCGTCATACCCACGTATTTGTATTCACAGGGGCAGACTATCAAATAGATGACATTGAGGCTATTACAATTTGTGAAGCGCCTTTGTTCCCATAGACGCCCTCCTCCAATGTCAATAGTGGTAGATTTGACGGTCTGGGGGCAGGCGGCGCAATTCCCACAGGGATGGTGACCTGTCACAGCTGTCATACCCCAAAGTGTTCCTACTGCTCTCGGAGTCGCTACTCTGGGTCTTGTGTGGACAAGTTGGTCTTTGAGGTTCCTACCCCTTTTGAAGGCAAATAGAGGCGGGGGCAGATTATCATTCCCCGTGTTCAAGATACCCCAATGTTTCTTGATGATCTTCTGGATCTGATTGGAACGAGTGCCAAACGTGTTGACACAGGTGATCCGAGATTCTTTGGCTTTTGGGAATGTAGGCTCCAGAAGGCTTTCACGGTTATTATTGAACGCCCTCTTTTGTGACCGGCGTATTAATTGCTTCGGGTACTTTTTTTCAAGCAAGTTGTTCTCTAGCAATTTGGCATGATGAAAGAAGCCCTCCCTGGTGGAGCAGTTCCTCTGAATTCTCAGGAATTGCCCATAGGGCAGGTTGTCCCTTAGAGCTTTCGGATGGCAACTCTCGTAGCTCAACAGGGAGTTCCTTGCCATAGGTTTCCGAAAGAGCTCAGATTGAAGACCAGTTGGAGTTACATTAATTTTGAGGTCTAAGAAGGCCAGATGTGTATTACTGTACTCGACAGTGAAACGGAGGAATGCATTCCTACTATTCAGCCAATTGTGGAAAGTGTGAAGCTCATCCACAGTCCCTCGCCACACCACAAGGACGTCATCGATGTAACGTTTCCAGAGGCGGAGCGATCCGAGAAAGGGGTTGGTATCGGTAAGGATGGTTTCTTCTTCGAACCGATGGACGTAAAGGTTCGCCAGGCTAGGGGCAAAAACGCTGCCCATGCTGGTCCCAGAGACCTGTAGGTACATGGACTCCTCGAATTGGAAATAATTCTCCGTCATGGCCAAATTCGCCAAAGTCATAATGAAAGAGACCGGGGTGATGGAATCTAAATCATGTGCTCTTAGTAGGGTCTCGATCACATCAAGAGTCTCTCTTTGTGGAATTGACGTATAGAGAGATTCTACATCGAAGGATACCAGTAGATCTATGTTGGCATCAAACTCGACGTCAGGTAGAATCTTCAGGACATCCTTAGTATCTTGTAAATATGTGGGCATCTTGTGCACCATCGGTCTCAAAAAGTGGTCTACAAAAGTTGAGAGGGGTTCAAGAAGAGACCCAATGCCTGATATTATTGGGCGTCCAGGGGGTGGCCGCTGTGGTTTGTGCACTTTAGGAAGCACGTAAAAGTAAGGGACAATGGGGTGTGCCAGTTGTAAATACAATGCCTCCTTTGATGTTATCCATCCCTCAGATAAAGCCTCTTCAACGTGTTTGATGGCCAATAATAATCTCTCTGTAGGGTCCTCAGTGAGTTTACAATATGACTTTACATCACTGAGTTGTCGAATGCATTCCTCGCGGTATGTAGTTGTATCTAGGACCACTATAGCACCGCCTATGTCGGCAGGTTTGATCACACCCCATTGTCCCTTACTTTTACGTGCTTCCTAAAGTGCACAAACCACAGCGGCCACCCCCTGGACGCCCAATAATATCAGGCATTGGGTCTCTTCTTGAACCCCTCAACTTTTGTAGACCACTTTTTGAGACCGATGGTGCACAAGATGCCCACATATTTACAAGATACTAAGGATGTCCTGAAGATTCTACCTTTTGTAGACCACTTTTTGAGACCGATGGTGCACAAGATGCCCACATATTTACAAGATACTAAGGATGTCCTGAAGATTCTACCTGACGTCGAGTTTGATGCCAACATAGATCTACTGGTATCCTTCGACGTAGAATCTCTCTATACGTCAATTCCACAAAGAGAGACTCTTGATGTGATCGAGACCCTACTAAGAGCACATGATTTAGATTCCATCACCCCGGTCTCTTTCATTATGACTTTGGCGAATTTGGCCATGACGGAGAATTATTTCCAATTCGAGGAGTCCATGTACCTACAGGTCTCTGGGACCAGCATGGGCAGCGTTTTTGCCCCTAGCCTGGCGAACCTTTACGTCCATCGGTTCGAAGAAGAAACCATCCTTACCGATACCAACCCCTTTCTCGGATCGCTCCGCCTCTGGAAACGTTACATCGATGACGTCCTTGTGGTGTGGCGAGGGACTGTGGATGAGCTTCACACTTTCCACAATTGGCTGAATAGTAGGAATGCATTCCTCCGTTTCACTGTCGAGTACAGTAATACACATCTGGCCTTCTTAGACCTCAAAATTAATGTAACTCCAACTGGTCTTCAATCTGAGCTCTTTCGGAAACCTATGGCAAGGAACTCCCTGTTGAGCTACGAGAGTTGCCATCCGAAAGCTCTAAGGGACAACCTGCCCTATGGGCAATTCCTGAGAATTCAGAGGAACTGCTCCACCAGGGAGGGCTTCTTTCATCATGCCAAATTGCTAGAGAACAACTTGCTTGAAAAAAAGTACCCGAAGCAATTAATACGCCGGTCACAAAAGAGGGCGTTCAATAATAACCGTGAAAGCCTTCTGGAGCCTACATTCCCAAAAGCCAAAGAATCTCGGATCACCTGTGTCAACACGTTTGGCACTCGTTCCAATCAGATCCAGAAGATCATCAAGAAACATTGGGGTATCTTGAACACGGGGAATGATAATCTGCCCCCGCCTCTATTTGCCTTCAAAAGGGGTAGGAACCTCAAAGACCAACTTGTCCACACAAGACCCAGAGTAGCGACTCCGAGAGCAGTAGGAACACTTTGGGGTATGACAGCTGTGACAGGTCACCATCCCTGTGGGAATTGCGCCGCCTGCCCCCAGACCGTCAAATCTACCACTATTGACATTGGAGGAGGGCGTCTATGGGAACAAAGGTGCTTCACAAATTGTAATAGCCTCAATGTCATCTATTTGATAGTCTGCCCCTGTGAATACAAATACGTGGGTATGACGACCAGGAAGGTCAAGACGCGCATTTCCGAGCACAGGAGCACCATCCGCTGTCGTAAACAGTCCACCAAAATGATCAATCACTTTTTGGAGGTGGGACATGGCCCTGATGAATTTCGATGGACCATTCTAGAACAGCCCCTGATACCTAACCATGTGACAGACATTAGCAAGTTTCTGTTCAGGAAAGAACAAAAATGGGTGTACACTCTGAACTCAGACAAGGACGGGTTGAATGATGACATCCCGTGGATGTCTCTGTGAGATGCACTCCTCTAGCGTATTAGTCATCTCAACATTTATATGGGGTCTGGCACTGATTCTGACCAGTTCACAGGCTACGTTTGCTTTTCTCCATACTTCGCCATTTCTTGTGAGGTTCAATGTAGGATTCACCATAATCTTTCCATTCCTTGTGATGGTGTAGCCTCATACGTGTTTTCTAGGCCATTGTCGGGCATAAACACCCCGTTGCCTTTGTCAACTTATATCTAACACATATTGGAGCCCCTCTGCCTGATCAACAAGTGCTCACTTGTCTAAAGTAAAAATAAATAATAAAGAATATTTCAGTGGATCTTTATTTGTTATTTATTTTTTACCGTTTCACTTGTTGGTGCGGTATTGCTTGGCTCAAAATAGAGCCTTACAACATTGGTAGCCATAGTAGCATGTAGAGCTGCTAGTGCGCTGTACCTGAGCTTTTACAAACAACAGTACCTCCAAAAAAACCATTTCTTTTGGATGCCCCTGCTTTAAACATACATGCAAATATCAATGTTTCTGGAGACTGAGTATTAATAAATAAATTAATAAATTTGTGAGCTTTCATAAGCTCTAATCTACCTGTGAGCGTCCTTTCTTTCAATAGGACTACATATCCCAGAATCCTTAGTGGTCATGTGTTGACAATTGACACGCCCAGTTGAGGAAGTAAAACTGTAGTGTTTGACTCCGCGCGTTACCTCCCCTTACAGCCAGAGGGACGCTGGAAGTACCGACGGACAGGTGAGAGACACGTTCTTCTTGCCTGTCTGTCAGCAATCCTAGTAGCAGGATGCCATTGTGCGCGCTCGCCACCAGTGTGCGCATTGTTTATCCAGAGTCCATTGAGCGCTGCTGCCAGTGTAGAGTTCAATCCCATAGCGCGGTAAGAGCTATTTGTTTTACGGAGGACCAGAGCTCTGCATTAACTATCGAGCTCTGTTGCCTTTGTGGAGTTTAAACCCTCAGCGCGGTAATTGACATTTGACTCACGGCGCACTAGAGCTTTGTTTGTTCTCTCGCGTTGGGCTGCTGGTTATGACCCACACGCGAGCAGTTTTCAGAAAATGTTCAAAAAGCGTCATTGCGGGTGTTGTGTACTGGCGCTCTGCCTATGTGTTTACAGTTTAACCAGATACCGCCCAGATGATGGTATTACTAACGAAATGTGCTCTAATATAATAGCTGGAGTGTTGATGCTAAAATATAACCTGCTAAAATATAACCTCACAAGCAGGGATCCTGTCACGATGTGTACTAGTGGCAGTTCTCTAATGACTAAGTGATACATGCATAAGTAATTATAAAATGAGGTACAGGCGGACCCTATACCTGATTGTTTAGGAACAGATATGCTTGTTCTTTGCACTGGCTTAATTGTCATTAAACACATTTTCAGGCCATCGAGGGTCTGATCTTTGCCATTTGTTCAACTGCGGCCATTGCCTTAGCCAAGGTTTTTTGGCTTTTCTGACCTACTATTAACACCAGTACAATCTGTGATTATGTGTGAAGTCAGCTGCTCGCTGACGTGTCTCTGTATGTGTGTCTCTCTTTCCACTAGAGCGGTGCTTCAATTACCTGAGCTGTTTGCCAGGTGAGGTGAGGCAGTACTCTCCTGCACAATATGGTAAGTGGGAGCCCTACTACATATCATATGTAGGTATTGTAGTTCCATGTAGTAATTAAAGCACTACCAAGAGGATTGCTTCATAAATTCTCTTTATAGATATGGTATACCATGTAATTGTTTTGGATACCGTAGATATACTAATTATATGTTTTTCCCTTGTTTTCGACTATGTTTGTTCTCCTTCGGACTTCACAGCTGGGAGAATGATCCTTCACTAATACCCAGGTGATACCTTTTCCTTTTTCATATTTTCTTTACACAACACTAGCAGTAGCGACACAGGTCCTGAAGAATGCAGTGGATACCAGTGTGATCCGTAATTCCTGCTGAAACATGTCGACCAACCTGTTGGTAGCTATTAGTTAAAACTACCAATTTCGCTCTTTTTAAGCTTTAGAGACTTTGAGGTCTCAAATAAATAAGTACTTTCCTCAGAGCCATCTAATTTTAATATCACTACTTTGCACTTTTGCACTATTTCACTTTTTTACTCGCACTGCTTTTCAGTAGCCCCCTGTGACCCAGTTATACTATCACTGGTTCCTATGTTGTCATTCATGACTAAACTCTTTTCCTATCCTTCATGGTTAGAAGGAACTCACATGATGAAAAGGGCGCCCAGGAAGAGCTACTGATGGGTATTTTTCAAAAACTATGAATGATGTACCCTGTCTAGCGAACCAATATCACTAGCTCCATTACATAGTCGTATCTTGTGAATTTCATACCTTTGACCCTCCATTACTTTTTGTATTGTGTTTAGTTACTTTCGGGGAGTGTAGTGCTGAGTGGTCATTAAAATTAATCCCTGAGACCCAAACCCATTTTGACTTGTTTGAGGCTGAAATTTAAGCCATTTTCTGAGTGAAACCGTCCGCGGACCTCTGGTCCGTCACTGCGTAACAGATTCCCCACAAATTACAAGAAGAGATCGATGCCTGGCAAAGGCACTTGGCCATCCATCCTTACATGGGCCAGATCCTCACCGTCCCTTTGGGGTTTGCAGCTGCTCAATCCTCCAAACATCCTTTGAGCAGGCTTTGGACATTCAAACCCCACCGAAGCAGTGCATGAAGGCCGACAAGGCTACTAGCCCCATACCAATCACACATACATCACCCCACCCTTTTCCTCAACCATCCCCTCCCCTGGGCGTTGCCTAACAAGTTGAGTGGCAGGACGTGGTTGTCGGCAGCTCCTGTCCCGACTGACTGCATCCTACATAATCCTGCCACTGGGCTGCTGTGTAGATGCAGTGGAGCATTACGCCTTGCGATCTGGAGCCCCTGCTGCTTGCAGTTTGGCTGAGGAGTAACCAGGGAGACCAGGACAGGCCGCACTAAGACTGATACTGGGGCAACCATGTTGAAGGGACCTACTGTGATTTTAGGCAGGCAGGAATGCGCTTTGACAGCCAAAGCTTTGAGGCGGGGGATGCGATGAAATCCTGCGCGAGAGGTGGCTGGTTTCCGTGGAGTAGATCGGGTGCAGTTGGACCAGAGGGTGGGGCTGTTGGGCCCTGCCCTCCAAGCATGTGGAGTGGCGGAGGCCGATAGCGGGAGAGAGCCGGGCGCTGGCCTGTGCACATCCGTAGCAGCCCTGGCACACTGACTGTGGTGGCTCACCACGATTGAGGCGCCCGGGGCAGGGAGCATCCGGCCAAGCTGTGTTGAAAGGGCAAAGACCTGATTCCAGCTGGTGGCGATGCCTGTGGCCTCGCTGGACCGGGCCCCAGTGGGCCAGAGGAGAGCTACTGCTGCATGCTCTGGCCCATCACTGACTGGGCTCCAGCCGGGCTTTTGGATTGTGCTGGGGCTTTTGACAGTGGCTGTGACCCCGGAGTTGCCCTAGGGGATAGCCTAAGGTGGGCTTGGGTGAGCCATTGGACCTTCTTTAGAACCTGAGTGCATGGCGGTCATCGGTGACCCCTCGGAGAGGAATGGCAGGACTCGGCTGGTGACGTCCATACTGGGTACGGCATTTTGGGTGGCAGGAGCAGAGGTGCCGAGGGGAAGAGAGGATCTGCTGTGCAATAGTCAGGGGTGCCCTCGGTTTGCAGTACTGGTTGTGGTGGTGGATGCCTCTGTTGAAACTGGCCTGGTGATCAGCAATTGGTGGCCCTGTCTGCTGTGGACTCAGGGGTGGTGGTGGTAGTATTTTGCTCTTACTCTCCAATCTTTGGTCCTGGGATCCCTGGCTGCACCCTCATTGAGCCTTGACAGGGGATCACACACCTGGGTGGTGTGGACTCTGCTTGTGTGGCCACAGAGTGTAAAAGGGAACCTCAGTGAGCTGAATTGTTGGCAGCTATCCAGGGCTCCCGGGCGGCATAAAATTGACTGTCTCTATTGATATTAATTTGCTTAGAGCTACCTTGCAAAAAGTAGCTTATAAGGTGACTGCGGTGAAGAGTAGCACTGAGTCTGCAGGGGGACGTTTCTGCCTTAAACCTGCAAATGGCTACAGTGACTACTGTTACCCGAGAGTTGAAGCATAGGCTGAGTGGGGTGAAGGGCCATGCCTTCCATAATAATGTTGGAGTGTTGGGGTTCCTGAAGTGGGTTAAGGGTGCCTTGGGGGGGGGGGGGAATTCTTGGAAGGCTGGGTGAGACAGCAGCTCTGACCATAGGGCCTTTTTGGATTTCTATGTGGTGGAGCGAACACACACGGCTCTGGTGCCCCTCCGAAGGCCATCATCACCAAAGTCCTGAACTAACAGGTTAGGGATTGTATGTTGCACACTGCCAGGGATCAGGAGATCCCTGTGTTTGATACCAGTAAAATAGCCATTTATCCTGACTATATTCAGAAGGTAAGGGAGCAGCGGAAATCGTTCCTTGCAGTTAAACACACTGCACACATTGTAACTGAAATATATGCTGCTGGATACTTCAAAAACAAAATCACTTTGCAAGGAAATGTGCTTTTCTTTGAACATCCAGATGAGGTCTGGGAATCGATGGAACTGTGGGACAAAACATCGGCCCTTCAGCTGGGGGAGCGCGGACATTCAGGGTCGGGAGCTGGACCTGCACGTGTTTTTTGGCAGGGCCGCTCCCAGAAGGGACTGTCCAAAGTCGACACACCGGATTCACCTTGAGTCACAATCAAAGAGGGCGGCACCATGCAGGTGTCGGTTGTTGATGCCCTGCAGTCACTTAGGGGGTCTTCAGCTCTCTCCTTGGCTGGTGTAGTGCTGGACACCCTGTATGTCACAGCAGACTTTGTGCCGGACACAATGCTAACTGATCTGATGCAGACCTAATCTCAACAATGCGACCTTACTTAACTTTATTGTGTGCATTTGCCTTAGTGATGGGGCGGTTGTCTTTATCGGGGACTTTGATGCCTGTGGCATGAATGCTGGCCTCTAGTTGGTACTTTGAGTGAAGTTGGCTGCTTGCTTTGGCTCTTTGCTGTGTGCGTTCCTAAATGTGTGACTGGTGGTTGGCTTTATACTCCTCTGTGAACTCTGATATCATGGCAGTAGCGGGGTGGGGCCTACCTCCTGTGGAACACTCGGGAGATCTCCTTGGACTGAGCAGGTGGGTTGGGAGTCATGTGCTTGGGGTCCTGTCCCTGTTGGGGATGATTTGTTGGTCCTGGCGCACGAATTAGGTGGACTTACGAAGGCATTATGTGTCTGGTTGTCTGGGGGGGGGGGGGCTCGTCTTGTTGTGGTACCAGTGTTAGTGGGTGATTTGCACAGCTTGGTGAGTTCTAACAGCACTGCAAGGTATGGGAGAGTTGCCTGAACTCCTGACTTAAACATATGAGGGATGAGTACGGACTATTGACGTGGCACAACTGCGGATCAAGATCCTACATTAAGCGACACTGAGAGCTCTCCTTCCTGAAATGTCACAAAATTAGCATAGCTAGTCTGCAGGAGACACAATTGGATGATGCGGAGACTGTGTGGCTAAAATGTGAGCGGACAGATCTTCCACCCATCATACTCTACTTATGCCAGGGAAGTACTGTTTTAGGTGGCGCCAGGAATTCCATTCTCCCTTACTTATGCGGCGGCATACGTTTAGGATCGATATATGCTGATAAAAGGTATCCCGGATGGGATGGCTGTATCCCTGCTCAATGTTTGTGCTAAGAATAAGGATGAGCCACACTTATTTGTTCAGCATACAGGATCTGGTTAGCCACGATGCAGAGGTTCCCCTTTTGTGGTTGGGGAACTTCAGTAGTGTGTTAGATGGAGAACTTGATAGACTGCCCCCCTCTCCCTGTTTGGGCATGAAACCCTGTATGATAGCTTTGAAAGCAATGAAAACAAATGATGGACGGAATGCTGAATAAATCATACATTCAGTCCCATTCAAGCGATCTGGGTTAAATCCACCGTTCTTTTGCTCTCCAGTTTAGACCAGCCAAATGCAAAACTAGTTTTGACCCTGTTCCTCATGGGAGCAGCTCGGCCTGAACTGCCATGCCAGGTTGTCCCCGGACCAGAAACCTCAGACTAGCTTGAATCCAGTGGTACAATGAGCAAGGGACCCACGTCTGGGCATACCCATCCCAATGCAAACAAATGATGCACGGAATGCTGAATAATCCTACATTTACCCCCAGTCAAGAGATCTGGGTTAAATCATCAATCATTTGCTCACCATGACACACCAGTTTAGACCCAGCCATATGCAAATCAATCTTGACCCTGTTCTTCATGGGAGCAGTCCAGACCGATCTGTCAAGCCAGGGCCTCCCTGGATTGGAAACCAGCATCCTGGGAGCGGTTTCAGGGTATTACCCTTCATCAGCCAGGTTAGCTTGAATCCAGTGGAACAGTGAGCAAAGGACCCACGTCTGGGCATACCCAACCCACTTAGGGATTCAAGCTAGCCTGGCTGATGATGGCGATACCCCAAAACTGGTCCCAGGATGCTTGTTTCTGGTCCAGGGAGGACCTGGCTTGGCAGTTCGGGCTGGACTATTCCCATGAGGAAAAGGGTCAAGACTGATTTGCATATGGCTGGGTCCAAACTGGGATGGAATGGTGAGCAAAAGCACGATGGATTAAACCCAGATGTTTGTGACTGGGGTTAATGTTTGCATTGTTCAGCATTCCATCCATCAATTGTTCCTTTGCTTTTAACTGAATATTTAGAGCATAACTGGGGCACAATCACTTGCAGGGCCACTGAATGGGAGACTATGAAGTCTGTGCTGCGGGGCAGTGCATGGGGCTGACCCGTGAGCTGCAGCTCCATTTTCAGTGGGGAGCTCCATTCAGCGGAGGCTGGTTTGGCTATGTTGCTGGTGCAGGATTTTTCCGATCAGGTATTCCAAAGTTAGGAGGCCGAGGTGCGCCATTGCATTGCCAACATGTGGGACACATCGGATAAATACACTCTGAAGCAATACCGTCAGAGATTGTCTCAAGAGCGTGATAAGTCAGGCAAAACATTGGCCTGGATTTTGCGCTGGGAGGTGGTTGTTACCCCTATATCCCATTTAATTACTACAGAGGGCGCAATGGTGTCTTCGTGGTGACCACCATGGCCACCTTTCTATGCCACTTGGAGGGAGGTCTATAGGTCAAATCCACATATCACAACTGACATGATTCGGGCCGTTCTTGGGTGAGTGCGGATCCAATGGGTTGTTGCAGAGGTGATTTCTGAGTTGGTCGTGGACTTCACTTTAGACGAGCTGTGTGTGGCATTATGGATTCTCCCAAAGACAAAGGGTCAGGCGGGGGGTCTATCAGGAGTTATTGGTGCTGCCCTCACACATGGCTTCTCTAGGTTTCCTTGGAGGCCAAGAGGATGGGGGTACTTCCGCTAACCATGAGGGAAGGGGATCTGTATGTTGCCCAAGCCAGGGGGGATTGATCAGACCCAGCTGTGTATCGTCCGCTTATGATAAACACAGACATAAAAATTCGGTGTCAACTATTGGCTAACTGAACCCTATGATTTGAAACCTGGTACACAGACAAGTGTGGGCTTATCCCGAGTCGCAACATGGGGATTAATCTTAGACTAATGCATGTACTACATGAGGTAGAAGTCCAGAGTGACTCGTAACTGGTCTCGATTGACATAGAAAAGGCTTTTGATATGGCGAACTGGAGGCATCTGCTTCAGGCCTTGTGGGACATGGGGTTCGGGCTGCATTTTCAGGTCTGAATCCTGGATCTGGTTATTTTATACAGGTCCCAGCGCTAGTGTTTGGGTGGGGTGATATCAGTCGGCCAACTGGGAACTAGGGAGGAGAGTCCAGCAGGGTTGCCCTCTGTCTCCTCTCCTGTGTGCCCTGGTGCTCGAACCACTGGTGATTAGAGCCCGCTGGGAATTGTAGAGGTGGGACATTGATGTGGGGCAATGTGGCACATTCTGTTGCTCTGTCAATGATGTTCTGTTTTATCTCACGTCCATCAAAGAGTCCCTTGGAGTTTTGCTGTGTCTCTTGGATGGGTTTGAACAAGTGTCCGGTCTATGAATCAATGGCAAAACATTGTTGCTGTTCCAGTTGGTGGCTTTGGTAGAGACCCCGGTGGACCAGCTACCTGATCTTGGGCTGAGGTGGGAAACTAACCGTTTTCGATATTTGGGCGTGATCGTTGCACAGACTAAAGAAAAACCAGCTGCTGCATAGTATTCAGACGGCACTAATCTCATTGCATTCTCGGGGTCCTTTTGAATACGCAGCTGTCACTTCTGAGCAGAATCGCAATATCAATCTTGATGAGAAGCTATGAGAGGAGGGGGGACTAGAGGTGCCATGGCTGGAGTTTTATTTTGCAACCCATATGCAGCACGCTGCCAGGTGGATTGCTGGCAGCCTTAACTTGTAGAAACAGTTATTGGCGCGGGTAGTTGAGGGGACTGAGCTTCCTGTGGTGTTGGGGGTGTGTGCAGACTTAGACAACCTACCATATTTGGTTCGCCAGACCACACACATGCAGCAGAGGCTGGTGTCGGTGGTGCTTGGGAGAGCACCCTTCCACGAGTAGAGTCTGGTGTGGATTTTTGATCCGATCCAGTGCATGGAGGCCTGTATGTCCTTCAAGGCATGGCGGTATGGGGGTTGAAAACTGCTGGGTGAATTACATCTCCTTTGAAGACGTGCAGGCTGAATTTGAGGTGAAGCTCTGTCATTTTATACTCTTATGCAGGCTTGTAAGAAATTGCAAGGAAGATTAAGACTGTGTTCCCCGTGGCACCAGCAGCATCTGGTCCACTGGGGGCCTTGTTGACCAGTGAGTTGGGGCAACACTTGGTGTCCTTGTTGTTTTGTAAAGCCATAGGATGCAGATCTGGGCGTCTAGCTCTTGGATACGGATTGGGCCAGTGTTTGCACCCTGACCAGAACAGTTTCTAGCAATGCTCACTTTGAACTGGTTCATTTAAATTTTTTCACTGCGCCTATGTAAAGCCCTTGGCTGTGCACCGGATATTCCGGGATTGCTCCTATGCTTGTCCCATGCTGTGGCTATTTGGGGGGCAGACTTCCCTCACATATTTTGGGCATGCCCACCAGTGAAGGCTTTTTGGGTCCTGATGGTTGATAAACTCACACTCACCATGGCACTGCGGGCACTCTTGCACCAAATTTCTGCTTGTTACAGAACATTCCCAGGCCCAGGGGAAGTAAAATGGCATAGTGTTTACAGCTGACCCTAGTGTTGGCCAGGAGGCTGGTGGTGATCACGTGGATGGAACAGTATGCCCCAGGCACACTGGAACAGGAATGTGGCAGAGTGATCATTGGTGGAGCAATTCCATATGAAACATAACAGGAGGGATGAAAAGCTTCAGGGTGACCTGGGTGTCCCAGGGTGAAAGATTTTTGACTCCTGAAGCACCACACTTAACTGATGGGAGTACTCACTAGGACTTGTATGAGTGACATTGACTCTATTGTGTTTTACTATGACTGACTGTAAACCTTGGATGTTTCACTGGTCTACTACTAGATACTTGTGAAACTGTTCTTGATATTCCAATGGACTGCCCCTTATGATACACACTTTGTACTGTGATTGTTTTAAGCGCTGCACTGTTTGTCGTTGCTTAATTCAAACTGAATAAAAAAAATGTTAAATAAAACCTTCACCTATCCTGCCTGCTTCTCCAGGAGATGCCCTTGACATTACACCTCGAGGAGGCCACCTAATGCTGACCCAGGTGGTGAAGGAGGAGGGGCACATTTGACACTCCTCCGCAGGGTGACCCATGGGAATCCTATGACGTACACCTGCTGGGGGATACGAACCTAGACTTATACCCTGCCTACCCATCTCCGACAGATGATTCTACTTAATATCTGGAACTTATTGGTAGGGCCACCTCCTTCCTTAAGGTAGATCTTCACACTGAGCCTATGGAGAAGGAGGACTTTCTCTTTGAAACCCTCTCCTCCACCCACCGCTCCACCCAGTACCTTCCCATGCTCAAAGACATGCTCTGCCACACAACTGTCCGGACCCACTCAGGACAGTCATGCTCCTTGTTGACATGATGGCCTCCTGCATTGCTATAGTACCCCATGCCAGACTACACATGCGTCCATTGCAGGAGTGCCTAGCACAACAGTGGTCTCAAGCGGAGGGTCATTGGGACGATCTAGTGTTGATTGGCCACCATATTTGTAGCTCTCTGCAGTGCTGGAACACCAACAATCTGTTGCAGGGGCTGCCTTTTCTAGAACCAGTTCCACAAAGGACCATCACAATGGATGCCTCCCTTACGGGTGGGGTATGCACTTACAGGATCTGACTGTTCAGGGCCAGTCCGAGCACAAACACAAGGGCCTCCACATCAACTACCAGAAACTTCTAGCCATTCGCCTAGCGTTTAAGGCTTTTCTACCTCACCTGACGGGCAAGCTTATTCTCGTGACAACACGACAGCCATGTATTACCTTCAGAAACATTCTGACATGCAGACATCCCCAACTCAAG
The DNA here is from genome assembly GCF_964204655.1 of Triturus cristatus. NCBI lineage: Eukaryota > Metazoa > Chordata > Amphibia > Caudata > Salamandridae > Triturus > Triturus cristatus. Next base: position 1,268,143,630 of record NC_140585.1, on the reverse strand, counting down.
AAGTTAGCCTAAAGCATTTAGTGATGGGCTCTCTACTACAAAGTCGCTCTGCTAGAGGAATACCTTCCAGGAGTGAACAACGATTATGTTGAACTCCTCAGCAGGATGCAGCAACAAGTCCATGAGTAGGAACTCCACCCACAAGTCTTCCTTCAGTACGTACAGTGCTGGGGCTTACCAGAGATAAACCTTTTCGCCTCAGCAGAGAACCCCCAAATGCCCAAACCTCGCCTCCAGGTCCCCACACCAACAATCTAAGCATTGAACTATGGATGAGTTGGTCAGGGATATTTGCCTATGCTTTTCCGCCTTTCCTGCTACTTCCATTTCTGGTTCGGAGGCTCTGGCAGACATCTCACCCTCATCTTTATGGCTCCCACATGGGCCCGCCAGCCTTAGTTCACAACTCTGCTCGAACTCTGTGGTTCTGCACAGAAGGCTCCTCAACAGGCCAGACCTTCTCATGCAGAACCATAGAGAAATCAGGCACGCACACCCCATGTCTCTCAGCCTTGAGATCTGGCTCCTAAGGTCATGAATGCATGAGCATTCTTAAAGCAGCACACAGACCTACCAACCGGGCATGATATGCAGCCAGTGGAAGAGTTTTGTGTGCTATGGTCACTTAAAACTTATTGATGCCTTTAATGCCTCAGTGCAGGACATTGTCCATCTGTTTCATTTGCAGATTTCAGGCCTAGCCTTCACATATGGCTACACCTGGCTGCTGTAGCTACTTACCTTCAGAAAAGACAGCACGTCTCTCTTCAGAATTCCAGTCATTAAAGCTTTTGTGGAAGGGCTCGAAAGGGTAATTCCACCTTGGGTTCCACCAGCCTTACATGGAATCTCAACATTGTACTGACAAGACTCATGAGTCCTCCGTTTGAGCCCCTCCACTCCTCCCCCCCCCCCCCCCTTCAGTACCTTTCTTGGAAGGTGGCATTTCTACTTGCAATCAAATCACTCGGGTGTGTTGTGAGCTACAGGCATTAACCTTAGAAGAACCTTTCTTCCAAGTTCATAGGGACAGGGTTGTCCTTTGCACCAACCCCAAATTCCTCCCTAAGGTAGTCAATTGCGGACCGAGCTCTCCTTACTTTCGATGTGAAATGAGCCCTCATGTTCTACATAGATGGAACTAAACCATTTAGGAGCACACAACTACTTTGTTGCTATCTCCAAACACGATAAAGAGAAAGCTCTGTCCGAATCAGACATTGCAGGATGGATCGTGTCATGCATCCAGACATGCTGTGCTGAAACTAAGAAAACTTTGCCCCTTGCTCTTGGAGCCGAAAGGCACCTCTTTGGCCGTCCCGGGAAACATTCCAGTAGCTGACATATACAATGAAGCTACATAATCCACACCATAAACTTCTACAAAACATTACTGTGTGGATATACGAGCACACCAGCTAGCCACTGTTGGCCAGGCAGTACATTTGTAGACTTTTCCAGTATGCTGCAACACCCACAGCTAGCCACTGCTTCTGGGGTGGGGGGGGACTGCTACATTTGTAGACTTTTCCAGTATGCTGCAACACCCACAGCTAGCCACTGCTTCTGGGGTGGGGGGGACTGCTTTGTCTATGCACAGCATGTGTATCTGCAGCCACACATGCCTCTAACTGAAAATGCTACCCTGTAAGCATCTGTTTGTGGCATGTAGTGCTTTATATTCACATGCACCCAACCTCCTTCTGGACACCTATGGCCATTGCAGTGTCTCTTACTATCTATTTTCCCTCTTTTGCATAAAAATCCCTCTAATTGCTTCATTTCATATTCCATCCTCAACTGCCGTAATGATGGAGTCGATGACCAAATTCATTACCAGCAAGAGGAGAAATCAAAGTACCTTGTCGAAAGACTTCCTTGAAGAAACACAACTTGCACACATCTGGGCACAACACTAGATGGCAGGAGTATGCACATCATGTGAATATACAGCACTACATGCCAGAACCAGATGCTTACAGGGTAACGTCTTCTTTACAATGGTAGATGGATAGTTATGTGTATAAGACCTATTATTCTAAGAGCTAAGCGTTTGTTATACCTCCTGCCTTCAGCATATTCTCCGTGTAAAAAGACCGCTACTATGGTCTTTTGGGGTAGCAATCCTTTAGCAGACATTTGTACCGCTGCTACTTGGTCAACACTACATACATTCTTTAAGCACTACTTTGTGGCTATTCCAGCCCACTAGCAGGCATTTGTTGGCCAAGCAGTCTTAAATACCTTGTTCCAAACATCTACTTGCTAGCCACTGATTAGAGGCAGTGTTAAATTTGTGAGAGAGAGTTTCCAGTGCCCGCAGCTCTGCTCAGAAGCCAATGGCAGTGCAATTAAAAGTAAGCATGCAGAATACCAAAGTGTTAGTCTTTAATCCATATTCAGATTCTCCCTGCCCCTGTTTTTCGCTCTTGCAGGTTCCTGGTTTCTCCCTTCGTGACAGTTTTGGTGTCTTTGTGACAGTTTTGCTGTCTTCCCTTCCTCTCTTTCCAATCTGTGTTTTTACCTCTCATACAGCTTGTTAATGATCTAATATCAGAAAAATAAGGGCCCAGCCCCAAAAATAACTGCTGTTGGCCCCCACCGTCTCAAACTTAAGAACTGATTTCAGGAGGAATTGCTTTTTAGTCTTTGCAGGGTAGTTGCATCTATAGCTATGCATGCTACAAACGGGACATGTTACTTTTCCTGTAACCATGTGTTAGTAGATGTAGTGCTGTAGATCCACATGCACCCACCCTCCTCCCAGGAAGAGAGCTATGATCTCAGATGTTGTTATACGCACAGTACTTTTTTTCTGTCTTGCATCACTGCACTCCATGGACATTACTCACCTGCTGGGGAAAAACAATCAGAGTGGAGTCTGTGTCCTGGTGCATTGTGGGCTTCGGGCAGAGTCACAAAAAATATCATGACATAAAACTTCTTTCAACAACAGCTGAAAATATCTGCATCCAACAGTAGATGGCAGGAGTATGCAGAGCAAACTACAGGCTATGAATAGAGGATTACTGGATAAGTAAACATTCCTTTAGCCACTCTATTAGTTCAAAGGTTTGTAGAAGGAACAACGAAATTTGCACACTTAGGCCAATTGCAATGTTTATGTGAAGTCTAAATCTGAAGATAAAACAGTTCATTAAACAGCTGTTTGAGCCCTTCACAAAGCAGGGCTCAAATACCGCATGCTGAGTACAATGTTTTTTATCGTAGTTTTATTTCGTAGAATAAATTACAGGATTTAATTATTTAGGTATCATTTCAACACATACACTAGGATAAAGTAGTTAAGCAAGCTAACCCTCTCCTTATTCTAAAGTTATTGGGTTTCATGTGAACCAATCTATTCAATTATATACATTTTTCCAATAACCAAAATACAAGCTGAAAAAGTGCCACACTGACTAGTTGTAACGAGAGATCTTGTGTACTTCATACAAGAGACAATATCACTTGGGAAAAGTGAAAAAAAGGCTTGTTGCACACAGGTCAGCAAGCAAAGGGCTTAGAGTTTCAAATGCAACAATTGTAAGGTGGATAGTGAAAACTACACAAATATCTTACCTACTGACATGGAAAGTCCTAGACAAAAACAGAGGGCGTGCTCTACAAGGATGGATGATGCAACATAAGCCTTCCTCGATAATGTCTCCATCTACAACATATGCATGCCAACAACTAGATCTTCAGCTAATACCTCATAATTCACTACATTGTAGTTCTCCATGGGAACCAGAAGACACAAATGGGACAGAAGGTTCTTAAATACCACCCAGACTTCACTCTCACCTTTCTCAAATTACTAATACTGCTACAGATACTCAGAATAGTTTCACACTACAAAAGGAGACTGTTACATAACTGTAATTTTTTATTAATATGTCGCCCGTCTATCTCCTCTGTGAAAAGATGGCGGTAATACAAAAAAGTTAAACATTTTAAAATGTTTAAAGGAAGTGAAGGAAAAATTCAAAGGTCACCACAACAGAGGGAAAAGGGAATCTAAATAAGGTGCCCACTTGCTTTGTGGGTGACTCTTGACATCATCGGGAGTCAGCAACTCAGCATTGCACCTCTTTTGGTTGGTGCCCGTGAGAGGTAAAAAAGTACCTTTCTGGACTCAACCACTAGGTGACCGGATAATGCACAGCATGTGAATCTCAAATAGCATCAAGAAGCAAAACGTTTCTACCAGATAAGTAAATTTCTCCTTACTAAGAATGTTCCTTATGTAGACATTTGCAAGGCAGTGATGCGATGTTGTATCAACCCTTTTATACATTGCTGGGATTCTGATTCTCTGGAATGTCAAGCTGGGTTGAGAAATATCTTCGAAATTTGCTCAGATCTAATGTGGTCTTTTCTTATTTTCTTTTTTTTTAGGGGGGGTGCGTTTAGCTGTTAAGGCAATTAGCCTGCTATTCTGTTCTGTGTGATCTTTAATGAAGAGTCTGCAATATAGGTGGAAATTGTACTCCCTTGTAATCCTACTGCACAGTGTCCTCTCATGCTAAAGTCCATGTTAAGGTGCTCTGCTTGTAAGTTTAAAGACCCTGTAAAACATGAGTTGTTACACTGAGGGTCAATGAAAAGATCAACCTTGGGCAAGATCCTTTACTAATTAATGGGTATGGCCCACCTTACTCTCTGGTTGTACACACAGTGAAATACTTAAAAGCAAAACAGGTAATCCTCCCCCTTTGGACAAGGAGAGTATGAAAATTAGCATGTGAATTTTGGGCCTTTAAACAGTGGTGTATTACTGTTTCTTCAAGTGGGAAAGTACATGGCAACCCTCAAAATCCAGGACATCTACTTTAACTTTCCTATGCATGCAACTCATTTGCAGCACTCCTGTTCTGTAGTACGTACAGTTCATTACCAATTCAAAGTCCTACCCTTCGTGTCCCAGGGTGTTTACCTAATGTTATGCAGTAGTGGCATCACATCTCTGGCACAGTTCCATTAATTTGTTTGGGCACCTAAAAGTTTGACTATTAAAGGGAAGAGGCTAAGCACAATGCTTTGCCCACACTCAAACAATGCTGCTGTTTATCAATTTTGAAACCCCAGTGTGTGTGAATAAAATAGCATCTCTGTCCTCAACAGATACCAGCGAGCCACACTCAATGCAATTACAGGTAAAGCATACCCAAGCAACTAGAGAAAAATTGGCGTTTCCAAATCTGCTTCACCTTTACCAGACATTCAATTCTCCGACTATGAGAATGACAATGTGGTTCCTAGGAAGGATGTACCCTTTTCAAGAATATCTTTCCAGCCAATGGACACAAGCAACTAAAAATTGGACTGATCTAGTGCTGGGAAAAAACCCGGTGTTCCACTGCAACTATAATGGTGATATTGGGAGAAATATTTACAGGACAGGTTGTTTTTCAGCTCACAACTGCAATTGATCCTGAATGCAGACACCTCCCTCATGTGTATGAGAGCTCACATGGATGACCTCATAATAAAGGGACCATGGTCCACCCCAACAATGCCTTGTGTACATTAATGTACTGGAACTTTTGCAGTACAGTTAGATCTTCAAGCTTTTAAAACCGAATTTCTCAGAGAGGTGCTTCTCATTCAGATGAGCAACACAACTGTCATGTATTATATACAAAAGTGGGGGCTCAATTGCAAAGTTTGCACTTGCAATTTGGAATATAACTATGCATTTGGAATATCACGATGCATCATTGGTGAAAAAACCAAGGGGTAGACAATCCTATTGCTGATCAGCTCAGCAGGAGTTCTCAGCAAACCCACTCAGGTGCTCAATTATTACTTCCACCACTGGGGCAAACCAGGAGTAGGCAGCTTTGCCACACAAAGCACTAAAATGCATAAACCTATTGTCCCGGTATCCCCACCCTCTGTCCATGGGCTATGCTCTGTGAAGCAGGGATATTTGCATATGCATTTTCCCCTGCTACCAGTGATGCTATATTTCATGATGAAAATGCAGACTACATCAATAACTTTGATCCTCATTACCTCAACTTGGGCTTGTCAGCTGTGGTTCTCCATACTCCTCGAAATGTCTGTTCATCCTCACAGAAAGCTGCAGTTGAACACATCTGCTCAAATAACATCAAGGAGAGTTAGTACACACCAACTCCATGGCACTCAGTCTTGCAGTCTGGCATCTGAAGTCTTGAGGTTGGGGATTTATAGCTTTTTGAGGCTTGCATAAAACGTTAAAGAAGCCAGAAATCTTACTGCCTGTGAATGCTTTGTAGTTGGATAGTAGAGCTTTGTATATCACTAACATTTTTAATATACCGCCTTTAACAGTGACCGCAGAAAACATTCTTGGAAACATTTTACATATTCAAAAATCTGGTTAGCCTTTTCAATACAGGTACACTTGGCAATAGCAGCGATGTATTTACAAAATTGGGAACACTGGCATATATTCAGAATTCCTGCTGTAAAAACTCTTGTGGAACTTCTTAAAAAGATAGTGCCTCCTAGATCACTGCTTATCCCTTTATTGGATCTTAATATTGTCCTTACTAAGCTTAAAAGGCCTCCATTAGAGACACTTTAATCATGCCCACTGCAGTCCCTACCCTGGAAAGTAGCCGTCGTGGTAACTATAACTTTAATCTGTAGAATGAGTTGGAGGCTTAGTCAGTTACAGACATTTTATAGAGGTATACAGAGATCAAGTTGACCTTCGGGTGCACCCTCATGTCCTGCCAAAGATCACCTCTCCTTTTCATGTCAATAAATCTATTGACTTTGTTTAATTTTTCCTACAACTTGTGTCAGTAGCCGAAAGAGCGTGTTCTACCTTGGATTTTACAAGGGCCATTATGTACTATGTTGATCTACAAAGACCATCTGAAAAACTAAGTAACTGTTTGTTGCTTTTGCAGTTACACCTTGACAACCCAATTACAGTAGCTGTTCTTACCTGTTGCCTGTGCCTAGGAAACATTCTACAAGAAAGGAAGCCACTGTGGATTTTCCAGGCAACATCCCATTAGCAGATATCTGTAATAGTACTTATGATCCATTTTTACTGGTTCACTAGCAAGTACAGTCATCTTTTAGACATGCAAAACCTTCTGTAAAGCACAGGTTGATGCCAATTTACCAACTCGAGCTAGAAAGTAAAATGGACAGTGACCCCCATACCTTGCATGACACATTTGCGGATGATTTGTATAGGGTATTAGTCAGTCCTGGGAGGCTACATGTTTTTATTACTTCGTTCCAGAGCCCCTTCCACATGGATGAACTCGCACAAGAAACCTAAACCATAGATCCAAAAGGGCTTTATTATGGCCTCATAGCCTGCTGCCGAGGGCTATATCAGTTGTTTTAATACCCTGAAACTGCGGCTCAGGACTAGAACGAAGGAGAGTGCATTTAACAACAGGTATTGCTCAAAGCAGAAGGGCTGTGAGGTCGTTAGAACATTTCACCCACTAAGGGTATAGTATTATGAAATAAATGGGGAGAAACGGGGACAAATATTGGAATGTTGTAACAGAAGGCGTATACCAGCCGTTATAAGCAGCTGGCCACTTCATTGCCTTCAATGAAGCTCCCAACATTCCATTATTCTTATAATAATGAATGCCCTCCTCTAGTGCAGAGTTACTACAAAAATAAATACAGTGGCTGTAATTAAACTGTTCATTACACAATATATAAAAAAGAATTGCAACATATTAGATGGTGTTCATTAAATCAGAGCACTGAGTGATGAAATCAACCTGTGGTAAAATTCCTGCCTTACTAAACTCTAAATATTTCTTAGGACCAAAGCACCCATATTAGTTTCCTAAATGGTACCTAACATGCATACCTTTGCTTGATAATAAAGATGTGTTTGAGCTATGAAAAGGACAGCTGCGCAAACCTCTGGTTTTCAGTCAAGATGTGCGTAGTATGCAGCTCACCCTAAGCATCCAATGAAAGCTGAAGGTGTCTCTTATTCAACATACATTTGCATCAAACATAAATACCATTACTTGTTATTACAAAAAAGCCAGTACTTGAGATTGTGTAAAATGCAAGAATTACCATGCCTATTGTGTTGCACATTTACTAAAATTTGCTACGTATAATGCACATTGATACATGATATGTAAACATTTGGTGCACTTTGCACTTAGAAAAAAAAAACATTATATGCTAAGCATGCACAATTAATACTAAAGATAGAGCCTTTCTTAAATGAAGGTTGTGCATAATAAATGAAATGCAATGGGGCGCACGTAAGCTAAAAAATGCAATACATATAACATTTATAACACTGTTCCGCTGCTCTTCATTCCCTCTCACAAGCTACTGCTTTAGGGACTTGCATACTGCTTTTCAGTCTATATGCTGCATCTGATCAACATCAAAACATGCTCCAAACTAATAAAGGTACTTGCCTGTAACAGTTTGAAGGTAGCCGTACTGTAGATTGAATTGCCCGTTGTACTCCTCCTCTGATAGTAACGTGTGGGCCCTCGATACCTGCATACCAGTTCACACATAGTAATGACTACCATCTTCAAACTTTTACTTTCCCATAAGGAAAAACACAATTTGAGATGGAGTCTGTGTCCCGGTGCATTGTAGATTTTCAGGGAGGTATCATGAGTCGCCAAACCAAAAAATATATAACAACATCCACCACATGTGAATCCGTAGCATCAGAAGTTGCTGCATACAGATTAGTACAGGTAAGTGATGTTTTCCTTATTCGGTGAATCAGGATTCTGAGATGTGTGCTATCACCGTATGTGATACCACAGCTGTTTTGCTGAGGACCCTTTTCACTATGTCAAACCCGCCAGACTTTGTTCCTGGAATTACTTCTCCATGAAATCAGGGGAAAATTACTTCATCGGAAGTAGTGATGCACTGGGAATAATGCCTTAACCTGTGTACATGAGCTTTTGAGGCTCATCCTCAACTCGATGGCTTAATCGATAAGGCTTGAACTGCAGCACCACAATACATGGATATTTTGTTTACATCACTATGTATTGGAGTAGAACTGTGTGATCAAGGATACACCTCAATAGATTCATTCAATCAATTTCAATGTTTTTCAATCTCAAGCTTTATTTCGACTTATATCATCATAAAAGCAACATACATAAACATTATCAATATCATATACAAATACACAATCCAGATTCCAAGTAATTCATACGAAGGTCAGACCACAATAAATTATATCCGCAGCTATGCTAAAATCAAACATACATTATAAATTAGTTAAAAGCCAGATAATATTTTAAAACAATTCCCGAATACATATTAAAAAGGGGGAATAGGTAAAATTCATAATGTCTAACCAGGCCTGGTAATGGTATAACCAGCCTGTGTATGTTACAACTTGCAACCTATCTGATTCCTTATAAGATACACATTGAATAGGAATCTACTTATACTAAACACTATAGGTTGCGAAGTATTTGACTTAAATGTGCGTTCTGCCTCTTTAAAGAACCTGAACCCCATATTTTTATTCATTCTGCTTGACAAACCACTGCCTTCCTTAAAGAGGTTTTAGTAAAACTAAACTACAGACCCAGGAAATGTTTCTTAAACTAGAATCTGAAAATTGCATAGGACTAGATTACTTTTCACTCTTGATTCACTTGTGTATCACTAACCTAAACCTTTTCTTGATTTCCTATGTTTGTAGATGCAGCATGTTCATCACCTACTCATTTGAACCCGAACACAAGCCAAAATGCCTCTCTTCAGAATAATCGACGGTACGGTGATGTGGAATTTTTTTTACATTACAAATTTCATTTTTGTGTACCCAGTGTGGTTGAACACTCTACACTGTATGGGATGGGTACTAAAAGAAGGTCTAAATGGATTGCACGTTAATTTCTCATCGGGTAATGGCCAGATCATAAGCAGGTTCTCCTTGTATCATTGCTTTCTGGTTAATAACATTCTGTACCTCAACTCTTCCTGCATGTCCTTAACCTTTCAGCACGCAATTTATCAAGCAATCGCTCAAGAGTGATTCATGTTATTTAAAATCCTAAGAATGCAAACTAACATCTCGTTATTAATTCCTGCGGTGTCAAATTGTTTTTTGAGTAAAGACTCCAAGCATGACTGATTTGATAAACTCCTGTATTTAAAATTTTGTTTCAAAAGAGCTGCATTCCTTGTTTGGTATTGCACACAGATTTCTCACCCAATTTAAAAAAAACAAAAACAAAAAACATTTATTTTGATTAAAATGTAACCACAACAAGAAATTTCAAAGAGTACCAATAGTCTATTGAAAGGAGAACGCCTTTAGATGAAAGCATGCTTCCCAAATCAAATTGTAACTTTCACACCTGCGTTCAGTTATCGTTGTATTTGACGTGAGATCATGATATCCAAGATAAGATGAATGAAATTCAACAAAAGATGTTCAGTGGTGATGGCATTTAAAACAGAGCTATAGTTGAGCACATTTAATAGACTGATTAAATTCCCTAAGCATTGCCAAATAGTAAGATTATTGAATACACAAAGAATGATGGCTCAGACTGTGATATCAATATTATGTATTTGAGAAACTGTATAATTAGGAATTATTTGAAAATAATTTCTGACAGCAACAAAATGATCAAGCACTTGAATTAATCCGTTCCATGGGTGATCACTCAATTAACTTTCCGGTCCATTGTTTTTCACACATCATGCCATTCAAGACGGACCACCCATAGGCAAGTTAGACTTTGTTCTGCTCAACAGGGACTGTCCAAAATGAACTACCAGGCTAGGTCCTCTACAGACAAACGCAAGCAATCCTAGGCAGGTTTCGGCATACTCATTCCTCATCAGTGAGGTGTAGCTGGAGTACTCTTTCACAGTGGGCACAGTACCCAGTTCTGGACATACTTTTCAGGAGAAACATACAGTATAATAATGTAAAACTGAAAAATAGAGCACTTGTGTTGAGAGTTTTTAGTTGAGTCATAGTTGTTGAAAAACAGAATATCCTACTTCAATAGCACATGAATGTCTTGACCATGTTTATCCTAACAAAAGCATTTGGGACCTTCCAATGGAAACTAGGTTACCTAGAAACATGTATCCAAGCAAGCATGTTTCTCAGAGAATTTATTTTGGGGCATTTGTTAAATTATCTTATATAGCCAACCACTTTTTATGTCTGGCTTGACACGTCAACGGGTGCCTACATTATGCGATACTTAGAAAAACACCTCAAAGAAGCACTGCTGAGAGAGGGACATCGGCTCCTCCCACATGTTTTTGTTACTTTGAGAACAGCATTTGACTGGGCAAAAAGAAGGCTTCCACTGAAAGTGTGTGCTTGTATCACTCACCTACTGACTGTGAAAGGTCTTCCTCTTACATTTTGTTACCGTTGCGTTAGCAGTGATGTCACAACAGCATGAAAGGGGAAATCCTCCATCATGCTGTGATCCTATTTGCTTAGATAGTTACTCACCAAGGTGCATGAGCCAAATGCAAGCAAGGCCGGCTCAATATAGTTTGTTTTCCACAGGCACACCACCTCAAATGATTGCCAGACAATGCCCCCTTTTGGGACTGGGAGCTGCACAGAGCTACAGTGGTCCACTCATGCTAGTGCACAAAAGCATTAGGTGTGATGACCCCTTCATTGTGATTGATCTTCTGCTCACACAGGTTACCAAAGCCCTTAGCCATTTATTGAGGTTTATCTTGTGCTTGGACCTGTGATCTTCCTTTCCTTTAAATACACTAGACCTGTTGACTGAAAACCAACTCCTGCCTGCCCTGCTGCTTACAATAGCTAGGAATCAGTGAAGTAACCTGGAGAAGGACTCGGGAGAAGGCCTCCCTGACATGAGGAGCACAAAAGTCTCCCAGAGTGCTCATTTACCACCAATCCATTCACTGCATCACTGCAAACTTCCATCTCTGCAAGGGATATCAGGCGACCCCCCCCCCCCCCCCAATGTGTCTGTGCAATTGCAAAATAACTCACCTTGCCCTCCCACTCAACATTCAGGAGGAGGAACTGATGCTGCTCTGGGCTGTGACATGCTCACTGCTCACTCTTTGTATGGGAGTCTCTGGCGTCAAAGAAGAGAGATTACCCGCCTCTCTCTGTGCATCAGGGCACCTCACGCTACCTGGTCCATGAAGCTGTACTGAGCAGGGAAAATTAAAGATAACCCAGCATGCCTGGATTCTGTCTACTCTAGCACCCCTTCTCCACCCCCAACCTGGATAGGCAGTCCCTGGTGCATGTAGCAGGTGGCAGCCCCCACCTTTGATGGGTGTATCATGGGGGCACTGCCTTAAGTTGGCAAACTTAGTGGAGCAGGTGCTGCAAGAATAATAGTGCAGCCAGTCAGGGAAACGGTGTCTGCTGTGGATGGCCTTCATCAAGAGATTAGAGGTGCAGTATTCGAGAGAAGAGATGGTGAGAGTTGCCATGAGCTGCTGGTTCGGTCAGGGGCAGGAGCACAGGGATCCCTGTCACCAGTTCCTGGTACTGCATGCATGATCAAGGTTTCCCCAGGTAACAGCATGCAGATGGTGGCTATCTCAGTCTGATGGGGTGGATTGTGTGCCTGTATACCATAGAGGGGGATCACCTTGTACAGAGGTTAAACAATATTTTCACATGCCAGTCATGTGATTCCCACAACGTAATGGCAGCTAGGTTCTCTCCTGTAACTATTATCAAGAGGGTGTCATTGGCCAGGTTCTGTCTTACACATGTATAGAACACCCTGTCTGCCCTTTCAGTCAAAGTGTTGGAGGAGGGAGCAGGAGACTTTCATTCCCCCTTCTCTCAAAATCTAGCATCCCACACTTGTACTGATGTAGCTCCTGTGACCCAACCCTCTTTTCTACATGGAGTGCTACGTTCAGTAAGCCCACCCAATTCACCACCACCACCTTCCTCCAGCACGTCATGTTGGTTGAACTGGCTGACTTCTAGTTCATTGCAATATCCATTTTTGCTCAATAACCGAGCAAGAACTAGGAGTTTATAGTCCAATTTCTTTCTGTCTGCATATGGCATCAACCCCAGTATGCCTGTGTCAGCTTTCTGCCGGCCAGTCCTCTCATTCCCTCCAACAGGGATATCAGTTAGTCACTCTCAATAGTGGAGGAGAGTCGCCCAGCCCATCTGGCACACTCAATAATAAAAAGGTAATAAATACCATTTTATTATGTGTCGCAGGCTCCCGCTGTTACCGCGTGAGGGCAGGGAGCGGAGCGAAGTTGAAGTAATAGTGCAATTCTGACATGCGTGCTTCAGAACTAGCAATCGCAGGGCTGTGATACAGCCAAGGGATTGCAGCCACAGGCCTCCAGCCTCAAAATGAGCGCTGGGTTAGCCTGCTCCAGCCACTCCTGGAGCTGCACTGTAGCTCCAGGAGAGATTGGCTTCGCATTGCACAAGGGAGAAATCTTTCTCTTTCCACCCGAGTCACTGCTGAGGAGGAAGGAGAACTCATCCAGAGCCTGCGTGCCACCAATATATATGGTGAGTTTTTGGGCATCGTGCCCCACCATATTGTAATGTTGCCGGCTGCTGCTGGTCACTCTATTCTACAATAACCAGCACTTGCAAGAAAATATGGTAAAACTTTCCCTCTGCATCTTGGGCAGATAACAGCCGGGAATGACTACATTTTACCTCACCAAGATACTTTATTCTGTTTTACTGAGCCATAAAAGTCACAGCACAAAGACCAATACAGTATAATGCACAATAACATAAAAGAAGTCTGTTAAAATCACTAAAAACAAGTATTAACATCAGTATTTATGGGGAAAACATTCAATAATTATATCGTACCTTTACAGCACTTAAGATGTAATTTAAAACAGCATAAATAACAGTTTAATTTCCCAACAGTGCAAATAAGCAAAGGCCGCAACGTGAGATCTGGTTTCTAGTACTCTTGATATCTGACGAGGGAACTTCCTCCTTTGTACAATATAAAATGTGCAAAAAAAACAAAGTGCATCTTGCTTTGTGCTGCTGGCGCTTCACAATGAAAGCGGGGAAGAGACTAAAACCATATGCCTTTTACTGGGAAGGCTAGCAAGAAGTGTAGGGTTTGGAGACGAAACCTTGTCAGGAGGAACTTCTGTCTCTCATTTGCAATTACCTGTACATAAAGTGCTAGGCGTACATGCAAGACCCTGAAGGTGTTTTTTATCCCGACACCTCTAGTCTCTGTCCATAACCTGTGCGCTTTTTGATTAAAAAGTGCTTTAGTTTGACTTCAGGAGATGATCGATAAACTGTCTGGATTAGAATAAAAGGTTGTGGTACCAAGCCTTTCAAAACTTTTAAGCCAGGGGATGTCTAGACAATTGTCCAGATTCAGACAATCGAGTAAGATTGTTCTACATAACTTGGCTTCTGGTTTTTCCCAACTTCTGTGCCATAATAGGAGTTGTAGCTTGACATGATCTTCTATATAGTCTAGCCCAACCTCTTCATGACAGAAGACTGTCACAGTAAAGTGTGGAACTGCCAGGAGCCGCCTTATAAATGTATTCTCCTCAATTTGTAGATATTTGCAATTAATATACCCCATATGCCCGCGCCAAATGTGGCGGCAGACACGCATTAACTTTTAAAAATACAAAGCATGTTTCTAGTCTGTTTGTGCCTGTCTTTTGGAAAAATGTAAAAACTGCATCAATTGTTCTCTGGAACTGCATGGCTCTTAGATTGAGGAGAGATATCCAGTTAAACTCTACATCCATCAGCAGTGACGGCTCCTCTGGATGAGGCAGAGGAGCGTCGCCCCACTGCTTTGCAGCAGTGAAATAAAGGAAAAATAAAATAACACAAGTTTATCATTTTATTTTTTCCTGCTGTGGCAGCTTTGCAGGCGGGGCTGCTCTGATGACCGAGGAGCAGGGGGAGGAGTGGTGACACACAGTAATGGCATGCCAGTCATGTGCGCTTTGCATGTTCTCCACCCAAGCTTTATCAGTCTTGGTGGAGAACATGCCCAGGCTCCCACTGCCTGTTTGAGACCTGAACCACAGTGCTCAGACCAATCACAACACTTCAGCTTTGTGATTGGCTTTGGGGAGCCTGGGTGCTTCCTGTTCTGTTCCGGCTGGGACAGATGATGGAGAGACGACTAAGGAGAGATGCGGCGAGCTGGTACGTTTTTGTTGTTGTTCGTTTTGTGTTGTTTTTTTCTCTTTTTTACACCCCCTACCCAACCCCTCCGATCCGTGCCGGCCGCCACTGTCAAATTGAAATCCCAGATACTTGAAATACAAAGTTTTCATAATTTCTTCACCACTAAGTAGGTAAGTTTTCATCTTAGCTACCTTGGGGACACATTTTAATACAACAGACTTAGTGTGATTTGTCTTTAGTCCCAAGCTACTCCTAAAACTCATAACATCTAAACCATTAGCAATTTGGGCAATAAGAACAGCATTATCTGAATAAAGCAGCATGGGGATTTCTCTCAAGTTGACCTTTAGGATGTCTTTCCCCACCATTAACAGATGGCCTCCCAAAGAGTTAATATAAATTAAAAAGAGAAAAGGTGCCAGGACACAGCCCTGTCTGACCCCAGGGATTGATGGAAAATCCTCCAATAGATCTCTGCTTCTATTATACCAGACTCTGACTGTAGTATGTTCATGGAGCCTACAGAGCAGGGAGATAATTCCGCTGTCACTGCCTAACTGGAACATTGTGGACCATAGCTTTGGGTGGTCCACAGTATTAAAGACGCATGTTATGTCCATGAATGCAAGATGGACACAATCTTTTTTAGCCTTAGTATATTTTTGAACGATTGGGGAAAGATTTAAAGACTGTTAAACAATTCACAGGCCTGGATGAAAACCGAACTGTAAGTGTAGCCCAGCTTTCTAGTTTGGCAAATAGTACCCTTCCTAGGGTCTTAACTGTACTATCTTGAAGGGATAACGGATGGTAGCAGTGAGGCTGGTTCTGGTCTTCTTTTTTAAATATAGGGACAATAATAGCCTCTTCCAAGTCTTGACCAAAGGGCCTATAATTGCACTTTTTATGACATTTGTTATAAAGGGTGCCCAGAACTGTAGGATAAATTTGAAAAGGCCTGAGGGAATTCTGCCAGGGCCTGGGGCTTTTCCAGAAGGGCTACTCTCGATGCTAAGGTTACATCAGGCACTTTTATTGAGCTACTTCATTCCAAGGTAGCAGTTGGATCACAGTTGACTATCGTGTTTGGACCTGCATTAAAAGTCTGCTCATTTGGGCCAAAACTTACAAATAAATTAGCTTCCAATCTTTACTCGGAGCAACACATTCAACTTTCGGTAGAAACTTGCTCAAGGGGTTCAAGGAATTTACTACCTGCCAGAAAGCTTGAGGGACTTTATTCTTGCTTGCAGTCCTAAGATTCTCCCAGGCCTTTTCCTATATCTCTCTTTTTTCTATTTTGGGTTGCTTCTTTGTAGATTTTCCTGGCCTGAGTTGCTCGTAACTGAGCTTGTGGGCGTTTTTTAGTGATAGATTTAAAAGTCTATTTTACCTATTTTGAGAAGTGAGGTAGATTCTATGCATTGTGAGCTGCAGCATCTGTTTCAGAATTGCATTACTACCTTAAGCAATTTCGGCAGATGTTACTTTGGACAACCGCAAGTGAACAAGTTCACCTTCATGGAGCCCCACTACTATCAATTGTTTCCAGTGACTGGACCCCAGTGAAATGCATACTTGTACTCCATATTAAATCAATAAAATAGAGTCTAATTCCTAAAGTATCTTAACGAGCAAATGCACAGGAAAATTGGCTAAGTAGTATTGCAGATGTAGGAGAACCACCATTTTTGCTGCCACTATTCTGCCCATTAATGAGTGGGGCAGGGATCGCAAGAGCTCCAGACAGCCTCTAGGGGAATCAAATGCCTTCTTGACAATAGCAAATTTGAGTCACCACAATTCATTTGTACTACCGAATAACTTTGTAGGGGCTTAGGTATTTTGTTCATATTCTCACTCATCTGATCAGGTGTATACGCCATATAGCCCAGTTAGCTTTCAGACATAATACTTTCACACATCTGGTCATATCAGTTACAGTTGGTATGAGCCCAGTGGTCCCATCTCTCGGGTTGCACATAAGATAATCAACTTACAATGATGTTGCATGGGTCCTCTCTGCTATTCAAATACCTCTGTCTTTTCACTTCAATTGAATAATATTAATAAATGATGACCATAGGAAATGTTGTTAGATGCCTTAACAGCCAGGTAATTGAATATTAAAGTGTGCTGGGAGTAGGTGTGCTGTTATAATGTGGTGTGTAGTAGGTCCTGGTGGTGACTACTGTTCTGAGCACATTTATACCAAACTACACAGGGCCTCTGCTGGATCTAGCTGTAATAAGGGGCCAACAGCTACCCACAACATGGGATGCTGGTCTTCCACAGATGGGCAGGAGAGGCCCGGGATCTGTTGTCTGCGACATGGTCTCCAACGCCCACATTCCCTGATGCCACGAGTGTGACCCCATACAAAGATAAGGTGCAAACAACTGTCCACAATACAGTATGCTGTAGGGAGCTGGCTCTGTATATACTATAACAAAATGAGGTATAGCGTGCACAGAGTGCATTGGAACCCCAAAGGTAAGCAGAGGTAAAAGTAAGTAAATAGCACCTTACTCTATTTGTGGTAGTGTGGGCAAGCAGTAAAGCTTTATCAGAGGGTAGTGTTAAGCATTTGTTGTACACACTCGGGCAAGAAATTATGTCACACATTCAGACTGAAATCAGACCAATTTGTTTGTTACAAATATTGAGTGATTTTATTTCTAGCACCAAGCCAAGCCTGGTGCAGGTAAGTGAAATAATAATTTACAAAATCTTATTCAGTGATTTAAAGTTGAATGCAGGTTCAAATGTAGGTGGTTGAATTACAGGTAAGTCAACAGTTCGAAATTACTTTTCAGTTACTTTACAGATTACTGTGCATGTTACTTTTTAGATTATTTTTGCTAATCAGTGTGATATGCCTAGATATCACAGACATTTCTTAGACAAAAGGTAAGTAATTCACTTTTAGTACATTTGCAGTTTTCAATGTTTCATACAAACCAACTCCACACAAGAATTTTCAATGAAAAGCAATCAATGCAATCCTATGGAAGGAAATGAAGTTAACGGTTTGCAGGTAAGTACTTATTTGTGGGAGCTGGTATTCTGGGGTTAGAACCAGGGCCAAGGATGCCCTCTCAGAACACCCTCAGCTGCACTGGGGTGGCCGGGTGCAGTGTGCTGAGGCCCAATGTTATCCAATGGGGGATAGGGGGCCACCGATTGGTGGCTGCTCACGAGCAGGCCACAAGGTTATGGGAGCAAAGCTCCTGGTGTTAGGCTCAGGGCAAAGAGGTATCCGAATTAGCACACAAGGTGCACCTGCAGCGGTGCAGGGGCGGCTGGGTGCAGGGTGCAGTTTTGGCTCGGGTGCCCTGTTTTCAAAGGGAATTGCCGTTTTTGCGTTTTGACTGCAAGCTCGATCCAGGAAGACTTGCGGGAGGAACAAATAGCTTAGCAGGTAAGTTGGAGGGCTCTGGGACGTTGGTGCACCTTGGGTTCTCTTCTCCAGGGCGCAGGGCAGCTTAGTGCAGGAGTGTCTTTTGAGGTCGGATTGCATCTCACCGGGCAACTTGCATTTAGGGGGTTCTCTGTGTAGAGGCTGCAGGCGACGTCGGGGAGTCCTGGAGAGGTTAACCCATGGTGGATTTGGACTCAGGAGTGCTGGCAGACCTCGATGGAACTGGTGGGACACCCGGATTCAGCCTTCGGTGTCGGATGCAGTGGTGGTTCCAGGCGTCGGGTTTCTTTGTCCTCAGCAGGCTGTTTCTTTAGAACAGAGCTGCTGTTCACTGGTCTTTGTTGAAGGCAGTCAGTCCTCCCAGGGGTTCTGGAGGTCACTGGCTACAGGACAAGGCGACTTTTAGCGCAGGATCTCTGGAAACTGCAGACGGGCTGGTAGGGCTAGGGCCAAGTCAGTTCTTCTTTGCAGTCTCCTCTGCTGGGCATCTTCTTTCATCCTTCTTCTTAGATTGCAGCAATCTGTCTTCTTGGTTCAGGGCTGCCCCCTGAATACTGTATTTAGGGGGCATTTTAGGGGTCTCAAGCAAGTGGGCTACTGGCCTTAGGGTGACAAAATCCTTGGTGTGCTCACCCCACGTGGGGGAGTGGGCACAATCCCTAATCCTGAGTGGACAGTGCCTGCCATCTGCAAGATTGGCAATGAAGAGTGGGCTTCACCTCGCCTCCCCCACCTGAGGGGTGGGGATTGGCAGAGATGGGCACACCTTCTGGGCTGTGCTAATTTTTCCCGCCTGTCTTCCTGCCGAAAAAGGAGGGGATACAGGAAGAGGGCCTGCTCCTGATAGCAGGAGAGGCTGATGGTCATGTTACAAAGGCGACAAGGCCTTTGAAGCTCCCCTGCCACAGATCGCTCTTCCTGGCCTGGGGGAGGTGTGACCACCTCTGCCCAGGAAAGACTTTGTTTCTGGGCTCAGGGAGCGAAGGCTCCCACCCCAGGGATCCAGAAACATGTCCCATAGTGGCAGGCTGGTGTGTACCAGTCAGAGAACTCACCACAGGTTAGTCGTTTTTCAAGGGCCATCTCTAAGATGCCCTCCGAGTGCATTTTTCATTAAATCCCACACTAGAATCAGTGAGGATTTAATGGGCTGAGCAGTTTAATACTAAACTTCCCAGTTTTCAGTAAAGCCATTATGGTGCAGTGGAGTTCGTAATGACAAACTCCCAGCACCATATACTCTTAATGGCATTACTGCACTTACATTGTCTAAGAATTGGTCTAGACGCTGTAGGGTACAGGGCTCATGTACCTGTACCCTCACCACTGGTATTGTGCACCCATCTAGAGGGGTGGCTGACCTATGCCAGGGCAGTGGATTGTAGGCATGGCACACAGGGATGTGTGCCATGTTGACTATTCACTTTGTTCTGCACCAAAACACGCAGCCTGCAATGGCAGTGTGTGTAAAGGTACAGGGCCTCTAAGGGTGGCACAATAAGTGCTGCAGCCCTTAAGAGGCCTTCCCTGGCCACAGTGCCCATGGTACCCATGGTACCTTTAACAAGGGACTGACATGTGGCCAGAGAGATGCCAATTGGGGGTTCAAGGTACAGTTTTGGGAAAGAACACAGGCCCTGGGAACCCAATTGACAGGGATCCAGGGCATATCAAGTCAAAGTGCATCAGTAGTCTGGCAAAAGGTTGGGAGGGTTAGTGCAACAGAAACCCAGCTCCCTACAGACATGCCTGGACTAAAGGTTGTCCCATCCAAAGTTTATCAGCGGCTGAAGGAAGCTTGGCTCCATCTCTTGGCTTTTCCTACAGAAATCTATGCTACCAGTCATATATACACCTGACCCCCTGTGCCCATAACTTTATTTTTGCAGCGTGAATCTTTCTGGATTCACTATGCTGTGCATTATTCCGCGGTCTGGTGGTTGGGTCCGGAATCGTAGTCTTTCTTTTTGTTTTTGTGGCCCAGGTGGGCATCGACGTCCCACCATTTGGTGTACTTCTCGTGACGTCGGCATGCTTCCTGCGGAAGTCTCACCTTGGAGCGCCATCTTCAGATTCTTTTTTCCGCCGTTGGGTCTGGATCGTCACCGAGAAGCTCCAGAGTTTAAGGAAGAAAGAAGAAGAGCACAAGTTTCATCGGACGAAAATTAAAGGAGACTACAGACAGAAAGAACATCGAGCCGGGATGACGAAGAAGGAGGAGAACCTCGAGATCTTCAACGTCCAACGGAGAATGCGCACTCTGGGACACTGAGCGCAGAAATGGACAAAACACCTTTTAAATTCTGCCGTAACTGCCACCACAAGTACGCGCAGAAGGACCAACATCCGGTCTGCAACCTTTGCCTGCCAGTCGACCACGAGAGCAAAGACTGCAACGCCTGCTTCGCCTTCACACCGAAGACACTCAGGGTGAGAGAGAGGCAGAGGAGAGCCAACTACAACATGGAAGGCAAGGGTAAGGCCCCGTCTCTGTACGAACTGGGCCTCTCCACCGACGATGAAGACAACGTCGCCGAGGGACCTGACGTCTGACAAGGTAGGAGAGACGTCGAGCACATAAACCCCAAAAGGGTCCCGAAAACCAGAGACTGACTCTCGAAAAACAGTCTAAGTCCTCGAAAGGAACACCGGCGCCGAAAATTTCGACGACCGCGAGTGGATCCAAGGACGAAAGGCCCAGCGGATCCTTCGAGAAGGACTCACAGGTGCTGAAGGCCGCCGAAAAACAAAGTTCGTCGAAAAAGGCCCACGAGGTTGGTTGTTCAACGTCGAAGGACAAGGTCGCGTCGACGCAAGCTCCGTCGAAAAGGCCAGCGCTCGACGCCGAACATGCCTCCGAAATGGAGAAGAAAAAGAGAAGGCTCGAGGCGGAGATGGAGAGCATCCTTCAATGGAAGAAGGAGTTCGATGAGAATATGAAGAAATGTACAATCCCAACGAAACCACCGACGGTTATCGAGGACCAGGACGAGTTCGACGCCGAAGAGCTGTCAAACTCCCGAAGAAGAGGAAGATGACCTCTACTATGAGGGAGAAGAGGAGGAACAGCAATCTAACTACGGCTCGGCGCCGTCGACGACACAAGACCTGGAATGGCAGGACCTCGACGCCGAAAATCCAGAAGAGCCCGTGAGACTTATCCTTCGAGGCCTTCGCCGCCAGATGATATTGGGGCTTACAACATGGTCGTGAAGAGCGCGGATGCAGCTTCCGGCGTGAAACTAGAGGAGGAAAAACCGAAAGCGGATTGTTTTACTCAAGACACTGCTCCCCATCCAAACTAGGAGCCAGTTCCTCCCCATGCTTCAGAGTGTCATGAACCAGGGGAAGGAGGCGTTCAAGGACCCTGCAACATGCAGATCCATCACACCCAGAACAGAGAAAAAATATAAACATTCCTCTCAGGACCCTCCATACATCAAGGGATCTGTCACAGCAGACTCCATTATTGCATCTACAGCCAGAAAGAGGGCCAATGTTCCGGCAACCTCTGGGCCACCTCCTGACAAGGAGAGCAGAAGGATGGACCTCACTGGCAGGAAAATAGAGAGAAACGCGGCAATGCACTGGCGCATGGCGAACCCCAATGCACTACTGAACAGGCACCAGTACCAACATTGGGACGAAATGGGGGACCTAATCAAGCATCTCCCCGAGCAATACCAACAAAGAGCTTCGCATCGAGGGGAAGAATATAGCAAATTCATGCCTTAAAACAGCGTTGGACGGGGCAGAGACATCAAGCAGGCTGATGGCAATAGGAATCACTGAAAGGAGACAGGCCTGGCTCAGAATTTCAGGATTCAAACCAGAGGTACAGAACAACATCCTGAACACCCCTTTCAACGGAGAAACGCTGTTCGGGGCACCAGTCGATGAGAAACTCACCCAACTCAAAAAAGAGAATGAGACGGCGAGGTCCATGGGGGCCCTGCAATTCAGAGGGAGGAGAAGAGGTACCCCGACACGGAGACCTTACCGAAGGGGAGGAAACCAGCCTGGAACGTCACATCAAACATTCCAGAAAGGTCAGCAAGGCGAGGGTCACGGGCAACAGGGACAGCAGAAACAGAACTGACAGTACCAGCCTCGGGGCCAGTCCTTTCGCAGTAGGGAAAACGGACGAGGCCAAAGAAGAAGAGGGGGAGACCAACCCGCCTCAAAGTGACTTCGCACGGAGGAGAGTGCTCACCCACAACACCCCTCCAAGGGTAGAGCACAAAGGAACCAACAAAAGAGGGTTACACGAACCAAACGCCTACGAGCATGCAACACCGGTGGGCGGCAGACTCCGATTTTTCCTCCAAGAATGGAGAAAAATAACAGACAAATGGATACTCAACATCATACAGTACGGATACTGCATAGAGTTGGAAAGGAGACCCCCAAACAAAAAAACAAAGAGAAGGGAACACTCAGGGCAAGAGCTAGCACAACTCGTAGAGGAAGCACAACAGCTACTCCAAAAGGAGGCCATCGAACCAGTACCTTTCAAAGAAAGGAACAAGGGAGTGTACTCCAACTACTTCCTGGTACCAAAGGTGGACGAAACACTAAGACACATCCTGGATCTACGATTCCTAAACAAGTACCTAAGGACGCAAACATTCACAATGACATCCCTACAAGAATTACTCCCACAAATCAGAGATGGAGACTTCATGTCCACCGTGGATCTCAAAGATGCCTACCTGCACATCCCAATGAACAGGCAGCACAAGAATCTGTTAAGGTTCACCATCAACCAGGATCACTACCAATTCACAACCTTGGCATTCGGTCTAAAGTCCGCACCAAGGGTTTTCACCAAATGCCTGGCAGCAGTAGCAGCGCACCTGCGGAGGGAAGGAATTCACGTGTATCCTTACCTCGACGACTGGCTAATAAAGGCAACTTCACGCGAAAAATGCGAGGAACACGCACAGCGTGTCACAAGGACACTGACAAAGCTGACAAGCTGGGGTTCTCAATACACTGGGGTAATCATCAATGGAACCAGAACAGGTGAAGATCTTCCTGGGGGCGCAGATCAACACCGTAAAGAAAACGGTGATGCCCAGCGAGAAGAGGACACTAGCCCTGCTGAAGGAGACGTGCCTCTACCAGAAGGGGCGAGCTCTGACACTGAACAGCGAGCAAAATCATTGGGATGATGGCGTCATGCATTCACCTAGTTCCCAATGTACGCCTACACATGAGACCATTCCAGGAATGGCTGCAACAGCAATGGTCCCAAGCAAACGGAAGTTGGGAGGATCTAGTGGTTGTAACGCACGCAGTGCAAGAAGAGATAGCATGGTGGAACAGGGAGAACATAACAATAGGGAAGCCCTTAACACCACCAAGCCCAACCGTGACCATCACCACAGACACATCCCAGATAGGATGGGGAGCACATATGAACAAGCTCAGTGAGGAGTCTGTGGACTCCAGCAGATGTGGTCAGACACATCAACTATCTGGAATTAAAGACTGTACAACCAAAGGGTGTTGATACAAACGGACAATACTACAACTATGTTCTACATAAACAAGCAGGGAGGGACACAATCGTTCCCCCTGTCCAACCTGGCACAGGAAATTTGGAGATGGGCCATCACGCTCAAAATAGACCTGCTGGCCATACAACTACCCGGAAAGGACAATGTAGAAGCAGACTGGCTCAGCAGGCAGACTTCAGCATCCCACGAGTGGGAACTCAATGGGCAGGAAACGCAAAAACTATTCAAGAGATGGGGCACACCGACAATAGACCTGTTTGCAACACACCTGAATGCAAAATGCCACAACTTCGCATCCAGACAACCAGGAAAACTATCCAAGGGGAATGCCCTATGGATAAGTTGGTCAAGAACATTTGCCTACGCTTTTCCACCGATACACAGGGTACTCAACAAGTGCAGGACCAGCAACATGACGCTGATCCTAGTGGCACCACTGTGGGCAAGACAGACATGGTACTCAAAAATAGTGGAAATGGCACAGGGGCCACCACACAAGTTCACAAGAAGAAAAGACTTACTCTCCATGCAGAACGGAGAAGTTCTACACCCATAGCCAGAGAGCCTCTGCCTAGCGGCATGGCTCCTGAAGACATAGAGTTCGCACACCTTAAGCTGCCCCAAAGCACTATGCGAGTGCTCCGGGAGGCAAGGAGACCGACAACACGGAAATGCTATGGGGAAAAATGGAAGAGGTTCACACTGTGGTGCAGAAAAAATTAATTACAAAATAAGTTGACAAGGGAATCAACGGTGCTTAGATTACCTCACGCATCTACTAAAAGCCAAGCTAAGTTCGTCTTCGCTAAGAGTCCACCTAGCGGCGATTGTGGCCTACACACAAGGTGAGACGGGAGAACGTTTCTTTACGTCACGAGTAGTAAAGAGATTCCTGGAAGGGGCAAAAAGGATAGCGCCACCAAAGAGGATTCCGCCGCCAGCATGGAACCTCAACATAGTCCTGACGGAACTTATGAAGGCGCCCTTTGAGCCCATCCACAAGGCCTCACTACAAATGCTGACAATGAAAACAGCCTTTCTGGTAGCAATAACCTCGCTGCGCAGAGTGAGCGAACTGCAAGCGTTAACGCTGCAAGAGCCCTTCATCCAAATACACAAGGACAGAGTCGTAATGAGGACTGACCCACACTTCATGCCTAAGGTCATGTCAGCATTCCATATGAACCAAACTATTCAAATACCTAGTTGGGAGGGTTAGTGCAACAGAAACCCAGCTCCCTACAGACACGCCTGGACCAAAGGTTGTCCCATCCAAAGTTCAACAGCGGCTGAAGGAAGCTTGGCTCCATCTCTTGGCTTTTCCTACTGAAATCTATGCTACCAGTCATATATACACCTGGCCCCCTGTGCCCATAACTTTATTTCTGTGAAGAGTCTCCATCCAGAGGGCAAGGCCTTGAACTGGGCTTGCCAGCTGTGTGACACCTGATCTCTAATATACAGCTTTTCTAACTTTAAAACCTTTTCTTAAGCCGTGGGCGCTAGGCGGCGCACGTGCGGAATGGCTGCCTCCGGGTGAAGCTCCCGCAGTCCAATGATATTATCCGATAAATAATCCTCTTTCTGGACCAGATTCCCTCTTTAAACTGTGGGTCATCGCGACAGAATTAGCCGTAGCACTATCCAGGCGAGCCCCACGGAGATTGAAGGCGTGAGGAGGCGGTGAGCGACGGACAGACCCGACTGGCGACGGGACCTGCCTGCCTGGAGACTGCGCTGGGCGCGGCGCATCTGCAGGAGGCCGCTGCGCTCACGTGGCGCGAGGGCCGCTCTGGACTGGTGCCCGCGGCCGTGGTGGCTGAGACAGATAACGGAAGAAAGAACTGGCCGTCGCGGAGCCTGAGCGCCATTGATGTTCGTAAGTACGCACTGATGCGTGCTGCAAAGCAGCGGGCAAGGCGGAAATGGAGAGGGACCCGCATCGACATCTAAGTGGGACTCGGACTAAAAGAAAAGGCGACGATCTGTCCCGATCTAGCAGCGGTAAGGGAGGCGTGGCAGAGGAGCCTCGTTTCATATGTAAGACTGCTGCCTTTGTCGGAGCGCGCCCTGCGACCTTGGTAGTGATTGCGGGGGAAGGACTGAGGTGCACTCCAGGCCGTATGGCCGTGATGCCACGATTGAAGCCCCGAGTGAACTAACAGCTAACATTGGCGCTGCGCTAGAAGAAATGCGCACCATCGCTGCCTCTACGGGAGCTGCCGCTGCGGAGTCAGACGAATACGATCAGTGACTGAGACCCCATAGCCCCCTGAGAGGGACACATGTGAGGGGACCTGGCCGTCCAGTGCTGCGGCGGGGCTCAGTGAAAGACACCGTGGGGCGCTTATCTAGGAGGACGACTGCGGCGCAGGCACGGCGGCCGGTGCCAGCAGCTGGGATGGCGTCGCGGGCTGACGGCTGTGGGAGCAGCGCGGAGAAATATCCCAGATTACGAGTGAGGGCCCGGCCCCCTCTTTATAGATTCTTATGGTCCACATCCTTCTTGCGGACGCCAAGAGCAGCCGACGCGGTGCTGCCGCGGATGCGTGACACTGCCTAGTGGGTGAAGCTCCAGGTGCAGGACAACTGCTACAGACGGCGTGCGCTGATCGGGAAGTCGCCCAGCGCACCCGTTAAGAGATCTCCTGGGGGGGATCAGTAAATAGGATGACACCCTGAGCATGCTGTGCACTGCGACATCCTATAGACTGCCTAGCTGAGGAGCCAGAGACCAACTTGGCGCCACCACCTTGGTCAAACGGAATAGCATACTCGACCGAGCTCCCTTGGCATCTGGAAGTGGCATTCTGCGCCTGGAAGAGATGGGGAAAACGGATCCTCGGCTACAGTTTGAGGCCAAAAAGAACTCCAAGGTGCCCCCGGATGAGGGCTCTGAACCCGCGATGGCAGGCGCTCGAGATTTGCCTCAGGAGCCGGAAGTCGACATGAAAACTATCCTCCTGGAAGTGCGACAAAGCATAGCTGCAATTGCGGGCAAGATGGACGATATGACCACGCGCATGGATAACATTGTGCGTAAAATCGACGGGCACGAGGACCGGCTCAAGGAGGCGGAGAAGTGCATGTCGGAGGATACTACAGTGCGCATGCAGAACACGATGGCTCAAATGGATAAACTCTTGAAAGTTATCGCGGCCAAGAGCGAGGACATGGAAGCGAGGAGCCGCCGCAACAACCTCCGCCTCCTAGGAATACCCGAAACCCCCAACACGGGTAGGATGGAGTTGTATGTCGAGCGGATGCTGCTGGCGACAATAGGGGCGGAGGCCTTACCCTCGCAATTTGTGGTTGAGAGGGCCCATCGGTCGTTGGGCCCACGACCACCAGTGGGTGGAACGCCGCGACCCATCATCGCCCGTCTTCTCAACTACAGAGACCGTGACGTAGCCCTCAGAGTGGCAAGGGAAAAGAAACCGCTTCACTACGAAGGGGTAACTTTCACTATATATCCAGACTTCACTGCCGCGGTGCAGGAAGACAGACGGAAACAGAAGCTCCGACAAGCACAGGTGGATTATGCCCGCATCACTCACCAGGGCAAACAAACATTTTGCGCTAACCCACAGCAGGCCGAAGCATATCTAAAACAACTGAAGCGGCGCACTACGGGAGGGCAACCTGTGACTGGCTCCAGATCGCCCACCACATTGGACATTGATTCATTGATTAGGAGTGACACGTGCAGCTGATGCTGAGGCGGATGGCCGCCAGGACTACATCCTATCGGAGCGATAAACATGACCATTCTGGCGAACTAACTCCTCACGTCTAAGAACTGATTGACCCTGGTTCTGGAGAATTGGTATGAACTACATCGGACACCCTTGCCTCCTCTACGGGGCACAGATGGCCCGTTAGGTGCCCCTGAGATGGCGGGTGCTAAATGTGCGCTACCTGGTGACAAACCCCATCTGGGTGATCCCTCTGAGTGTCTTTTCCTTTTGTAGGGTTTTGTTGGAATTGGGCAGAGTTTCTAAGCCCTTTATTGAGGGGGGATAATTTGGGGACGGAGAGGGGGAGGGATATCTGTTACTGGCATGATTGGGATGTTTCAGTGGGTGGAGGGAGGGGGGATAGATAGTTGGAATGTTTTAGACTTTATTATGATGCTCTCAGACAGGCAACTGCGCAATCGTTCAGCTTTAACTAGTGGGATACCTATGAGACACAGACAGGCACTACTATTGCTAATGGGGGGTGCGGACGGCGGGATGATTGACAATTGTACGGGTATAGTGTCCTGGAATGTACGGGGGATGGGAAATCCTAGGAAAAAGACACATACTATCATATCTAGATCGACACATCAACATAGCGTTCTTACAGGAAACGCACTTCGTTCCACAGGACAACATCACATTTGCGGGAAAATGGGCGACTTACAGGTTGTTTTCCTCATACTCTTCTTACGCTCGAGGGGTTGCCATCCTTGTCAAGAAACATACGCCCTTCGCGTCACAGGGAGAACTCGTAGACCCACAGGGAAGATACGTGATAGTGTGGGGGAGATTGGGATCCGACACGTCATGCTAGTGAGCTGCTATGGCCCGAACGTAGACACACCAGACTTTTCACTGTTCTATGGGGTAAAATACTGGCACTGGACACCACACATGTCATTTGGGGGGGAGATTTTAATGTGGCATTGGACCCTAGCATGGATAGGTCCACGGCGCTACCGCACCACTACAATCGCACACAGACAGTGATGAGGGAGATTATGGAAGAGGGAAGACTCATCGACACGTGGCATCACGCACCCACATTCTACGGAGGGCACGCATTTTGTGTCGAGTGCGGCGTCTTGGTCCCGGATAGATTATTGCCTAACAACTAGGGGACTAGGGCCATCAATTAGGAAAGTGAGCCATCTGCCGCGCACGTATTCAGACCACTCGCCGGTACATCTCAGGATCGACTTGCTGGGAGAGGGCGGAGCGAACCGGGCATGGCGCCTGCAACCCACAGCATTACTAGACGCGGTATTTCAGGTCGAGTTGGAGGAGGAAATAAGGGGATTTTTTCAGAGAAATAAAGGTTCTGTGGACTCGGTGGAAATTATATGGGAGGCATTTAAAGTCACGATTAGGGGGGTATGAATGTCCAAAAGTTTTAGGGTCCTCCGAGATATCCGAGGGAGATTCCAGCGATTAGAAAGAGATGAAAACAGTGGAGGTGCGGATGGCTCGGGGAGATGGAGAAAAGGCACAAGCCGAGTTCAGAGGCAAACTGTCAGAATACACAGACACGGAGGACCGGGAATCCAAGTTCCTGGGGAAATTCTGGATAGCTCGGAAAAATGGGGAGGGAGAGCGCCCGGGCAGGGCACTGGCGGAAGCCATTCGGAAACCTAAATTCTCTAATTATATTCTAGAGAGAGCTGATCCGATGGGCGAGGTGCGTCGAGACACGGTGGGGGTGCAGGACATATTCGTGGCCCATTATACAAAACTGTACACAACACAGCACGGAGACCCCTTAGACTTTGAACCGTTCCTGGGAGATGTCGCACTGGGATGGCTGGAAGATCACCACCGAGAGTTCCTATGTGCCCCCTTTGAAATAGATGAGATCCGTGAGGCAATTATGCAGCAGAGATCTGGAAAGGCGCCGGGTCTTGACGGACTCCCGGCTGAATTCTATAAGACCCATGTGAATATAATGGCCCCCATATTGAAAGAACTATACGAGGAGGCTTTTGAGGGCGGAGCACTGCCTCCTTCCATGAATGAAGCCCTAATCACCTCTATTTTAGAGCCTGGCAAGGAACCAAAGCTCTGTACATCCTACAGGCCATTATCGCTCCTTAATTGCGATACTAAGATATTGGCTAAGCACATAGCGAATCGGGTTCTCCTCCTTATAGCTAAGCTGGTCCTGCCCGATCAGGCGGGATTTATCCCAGGGAGAGCAACATCGCACAATCTCAGTACGTTGTGCTCGATTCTACAGAGTGTGTCGCCTGACCTACCGCTGGCTGCGGTGTTCCTGGACGCTACTAAAGCGTTTGACTCTGTCGAGTGGGATTATCTATTCGGTATTTTCCTCCGCATGGGCTTCCCCCCGGGATTTGTATCATGGATACAGCTGCTATACCGTAGACCCACAGCTCGGGTGCTCGTTAATGGTCGGGTGTCGCCTGCCTTCTCCGTCACAAGAGGGACTAGACAGGGATGCCCACTGTCTCCCCTGCTGTTCGCCCTAGCGATTGAACCTCTGGCGTGCAGACTGAGGCAGTATCAAAATGATAGAGCACTCCGATGCCCCCTGCGACAAATACTGATTTCAATGTATGCTGATGATCTGACTCTGTACGTCCGAGACTCCCATACTAACCTGAACCCCTTATTTCGGGAATTTATAATATTTGGGAAACTCTCAGGAATCCAAATTAATTGGGAGAAATCGCAGATTTTTCCCTTGACATCGGCAGCGGTTAAATTCCCACTGGACTACCCGCTCGCCTGGTGTGACACGGATTTGAGATATTTGGGGATTCAGGTCCCGGGGGATAGGGAGGAAATGGTCCGCCTAATTTACGGCACTGCCGTGAGTCGACTTACTGACAATGTCACACGCTGGATTGCCCTGCCCCGATCGATGGCTGGTAGAGCGTCACTGATAAAAATGGTGGTACTACCACAGTTCCTATACTTATTCCTCAACCTCCCTTACCATCCGGGCCGGCTATTTTTTAAAACCTTGCGCTCTGAGCTTATACGGCTATTTTGGGGTGGCAGGAGATCGCGGATCCAGTGGAGGGTACTTACCAGGCCTGCAGTGAATGGGGGATTTGACATTCCGGATTTTGAGCTCTATCACGCCTGTGCCCAAGCTCCCTACGCCTACTATTGGGTGCACCCGCCGGCATGCATGCCGCAAGTAGCGGTGGAGCACTGGTCGGCGGACCCGATTCCCCTCGCTGGAATGCTGCACTCACACTCTAGTTCTCGGCACACTGCGCCAACTACAATCACAAGCACGGTGGATACGTGGCATTACATTATGAAGACCTTGGGGATATCAACCCTCTACTCCCCGACCTTGCCTCTGACGTATCACCCCCGATGGTCCCTGCTGCAGGAGGCAGGTTTCAGGCAGCTAAGTGTCAGATTGGGCAGACAAACTTGGGGAGATCTGTTTTGTAATGGTACATTTTTACGCCCGCCCAATTTTTTGCTGCCACGCAGCCCACCCCTTTAGATCGGTTTTTGTATATCCGATTGCGACAAGGTCTGTGGACCATTTTCCCGAGCTTTCCGCGAGAGCCGGAGATATTGAAGCCACTGCATCAGATGATACAGAACGCGAGCCCTGGGCACCTGGTGTCCAGCTTGTATCGTATGATACGAGCAGAGGGCGAAATCCCTCATAGCAAAGCACAAGTACATTGGGAGTCTGACTTAAATAGGGACATCACGGATGAGCCGTGGCAACACTGTTGCTCCCAAACTGCGGAAATATCGGCTAGCGCCAGGCTACGTATCATCCACTACAAATTCCTGCAGCGTATATATTGCACCCCGGCAGAGATGCTCCACTTTGGCCTGCGCGATACAGCTCGATGTGACAGATGTGGAGGAGAGGGGGCTGGGTTCCTTCATCTGGCCTGGGAGTGTCCGAGGGTGAGGGAATACTGGGGACTTGTCTTTGAAGCGCTCTCTGAGATGACGGAC
Organism: Triturus cristatus; assembly: GCF_964204655.1. Classification (NCBI taxonomy): domain Eukaryota; kingdom Metazoa; phylum Chordata; class Amphibia; order Caudata; family Salamandridae; genus Triturus; species Triturus cristatus. The sequence continues at coordinate 1,268,111,845 of NC_140585.1, read as the reverse complement.
TTGCAGATAGGCTGTGACCCCTTAGTTGCGCTACTAGGTTATGATAGACAAATCCCAAAAGCACGACGCCGATTTGCCTCGCTTTCGCTGCTACTAGCGAAACGCAGGGTGGCCTGTAGATGGGGCAGGGGACGGGCCCCTAAATTTAAGGAGTGGATGGAGGACCTGGTGTACTGTCAGGAACAACTTGCACGATATGCGGAAATGGTGCCCTGTACCTCTAGTCCACGGGATATATGGGGTCCTCTAACGCAGTATTTGCTGACTAGGGCTGACGGGTCCCCTCCGAACGGCCCGATCGTAGTGGGAACAGATGGTGAGGTCTCCCCCTCGTAGCATACTGCTGTTCTGACAGTTGGAGAAGGGACAGTGCTTTCTCGTCTTGTGGCAACGGGAGGTGGTCTAATATCAGAATGGACCGATTTGGGTAATGGGCAATGCGGTGTGTACTTAGGACTAACAAATTGACTCACCTGCAGAGCTGGGGTCGAATAAGAAATCCATAGGGGTGTGTTGTGTAACTGACTCAGACCTAGCTGACCTGAACGCCGTGCCCCGCTGTCTGCACTCGCCCATGTGGCTGGACATTTTACGAAATATTACCAGGTACTGCGGACATGTCCTATTGCCTTCCTGCTTTTATAACTGTGCATATGGTGCTCACATACCCTGTATTTGTGGCTCTGTCTATATATTGCATAACCTGTTTTCTGTATTGAAATTTATCAATAAAATTAAAAAAAATAAAATAATTAAAAAATCTTTTCTTAAGCCATTCCATTACGTAAATACTTTGGTTGACTCTTACATACTTTTGTAAAATGTTAAAGCTTTAGGGAAAGGACTGAAATGGCCATTCTCAGACAGCACCGTTAAGAAATGGCGATATAATTCTGATTCAAAGGACAAGAACAAACAAACATGCGATCTTGGCTCAGGCTCACATGTCTCCAAACTTTCATAAATTCTCATAGTAGAATCTTTTATGTTGAACGCCTTTACTAAATGGCTCAACTAAGTTTTGCTGGCACCCAAAAAGGAAGCTAGTAGTGCAAAGCCCAGTTCAGATAGGGTGTCCGATGCCATTGCCCTTTTATACACAAGATGCACTATACCTTAAAACCCACTTGGCCCAAAGTCATTAAGGGAAAAAGAAGCCCATACTTTTGTGACACCACGCAAAGTGGAAACAAAGCAAACTGGTATTACTCATGATGACGCAAGATTTCAAAAATCATAATACATGACATATTTACTGATTTTAGACACAAAAAGCTGAAAGTGTACCCTTCACACATTAGACATAATAACGCATGAAACCGAGACAAGTGTAGTAGAAGCACCGTAAAAGCGTACTTTGAAATAAAAGATGAAGAAGCAGATATGCAAAACAATACTAATAAATATAAATGAGCTGCTCTAATGAGAATACTTATGACCATGTTGTTTATTAGCATGTGCTGATGAAATAATGTGCTATTAATAAAGTAGCCTAATGTTTCTATTGCTTTCCGTTAGAATGCACCATGTAGAAAAGTCTGTGCAAAACTGTAAAAATATTAGTTAGGAACTTGAAATTTTAACTGATAATACTTGCGATTGTATAGTTTATAAAAGATTAAAGATTTTTGTAATAAGAACTTTGAAAATTATATACTCATGTGAAAGTTGAGAAATTGAGGTAGTAGGCTATTAACTTTAGTCATTTTCGTGTGATAAAAATACTTGATGAAACTTCTACTTTATTTTCATGAACTTATTTTATTGTATTATATTTGCTATAGGTTTAGAGTTTACTTCATTTAAATTTTGATATGCCAACTTGAGGGCTTTTTCAAATCGGCTTTTCTCTAATGCTGACTTATTCCTTGACCTCATATGGTTCTTTTGCAACTAGTAAAATGTTGCCTCATTTTATTCAGTACATGTATAACATTCGAGGTTCCTAAATGTTCAACATTCACATTAAATTGTTCCTGTGGGAACAGGATTTCACTTGTTACTACAAACTGATATTTTGTATTCTTTTTCATCGTTGTTAGGGCTATGTGGGCTTTAAATCCCTTGCTTCTCATGACTTGCATGGCAAACTATCTTGTAGTTGCAAATGCCCTAGGTGACATGTGAATCTGAGCACATGGCAATCTTTCAAAAGTCGTGTGATGCTACATCACTGGGACTTTATAGAGACTTTATAAAAGAAGAAACCCCAAAGGGGGGGCAAAGCAGATGCTACTTGAGCCTCTTGAGCAGCGCCATTCTGATTTTTCCTACTTTAAGACTAGAACGCTATGCTGATCGATTTATTTTTTGATACCCATCCTCTTTGGCTTTTTACTTTTGGACTGCTTTCTGAATGCTACAGTCGGTAGCTGATGGACTGAAACCCTTCTTTGGTGAACCATTTAATTTTCCTTATTTCGGGGGAGGAGCCTAGCGCGCATCCAAGATGGCCGCGTAGGTGCGAGGCTCCCGAGGACCTCCGCGACCTCCTACATATATCCTGACAATATCCTGTCCTAGATGAGGGGACTGTGTTGGTGAGCCCGAGCTGAGGTGGCACCCGCTTTCCGCTTCCAAATTGGACCTCGGACTCCGGCGGTAGCACCGATTGAGATTTGCGGCCTTCTCCACGCCGGACCCCGGATTGGAGTTGTGGGGTGATCCGGAGGCAAAGTCAACAACAGCGGCGGGCTGGGCGCGGCGGCTCGCGTACCCCGCACTTTCACTTTCGCTTTTGCACCCTCCTTGCTGTCTCGGCGAGGTTGGGTCGCGGGGCACTGGGAGGTGGTGTGGCCCCGTTGGGGTGCCCTGCCGGCCCGCCGGCTGTGACTTGCCCCGCGGCCCTGTGGTGACCCCCCCCCCCCCCCCGGATCCCGTGAACCGGCTTGCCCGCCCTTTACGACGTGCCTGGCACGGCCGTGGGACTGGAACCATGTCCACAAAGCAAGATGGAGATCGGGCAAAGGTGAAATCGACCCGACGTGGCGCAGTCCACCAGTCTAACAGCATGGACCGCTATACCCTCCAGAAGGGATCTCCCGAGGTGCCGCGTAGGTCCCCTGAGGGCCCGACTGATGCTCCTGCTCTGCCCGCGGATCTGACCCTGCGGGACGTGATGGGCGCCATCGCTGAGATGAAGGCCTCGGTGGACCAGCGTTTTGATACACTGGCGCAGAAAATTGACTCGGTCCTCGTGGATGTTGGCCTGGTAAGGGCCGATCTATCCAAGACTAATGACCGGGTCGATTCTTTGGCCCACACCACATCAGGCCTCACGACGGATGTGGCAGCCCTCCAAAAGGAGGTGCGCCGGCTTGGCCAGGCGAGCGCGCTGATGGATCGTCGCCTGGAGGATTCTGAGGATCGGGCCCGGAGGAACAATGTCCGTATTCTCGGGGTGCCTGAGGGACGTGAGGAGGCGGCGGCGGATCTATTCGTGGAGGACTTGATTCTCACCCACCTCCAGCCCCGGGGACTGAGTAAATTCTTCGCGGTGGAGCGGGCCCACAGGGTTCCCGGGGGAAGGCCCAAGGCCGGGGCCCCCCCGAGGCCTCTCATCGCCCGGATTTTCAACTTTCGGGACAGAGACGCTATCCTGCAATCCTCCAGACTACAGGGGCCGGTCAGACTCGACAATATGGATATAAATTTTTATCCTGACTTCACCCCAGCGGTCCAAAAGCAGAGACTAAGCTTTCTCGGAGTCAAACGTCGTCTACGGGACCTAAATCTCAAGTACGCTATGCTTTTCCCGGCTAAGCTGCGGGTGGAGTTGGATGGCCGCACGCACTTTTTTGATCGTCCCGAAGCAGCCGGGGACTGGCTAGATACCTTGCCTGGGGATCGGGATCGGGGGGGTGGGGGGGAGCGGTGGGGGGAGAGGGCCCGCCGGATCAGGACTGAGGGACTAATATTATGCCTCGCTCTGGACAAAATTGATGTCACTTTTGACTGTTCGCCTGTTCGAGTAAGTCTCCTCCTGTGGAGGTCGTGTGGGGTCTCTTGGGGGTTCTCCCGCCTCCTCTGGGGGTCTAGTTAGTTTCACCATCTATGGGGCGACAGGCACACTGCACTTTGGGGGGGCTGTTTGGGCTCATGCAGGGGTGCAGGGAGGGGGGGAGTTCTGTTGGGGTGGGGGAGTTGGGGTGGGGTGTTGTTCGTTTATACCACAAGGCAAACCCTTTTCTGTATTGTTTTTAAGGTGCTCTCCGGGGGACGACTGATGGCTCCTGTGTGTGATGGGGGGTAGGGATTTGACTTTGTTGTCTTGGAATGTTAATGGACTGGGGGATAGGATCAAACGAGGTGTGGTCCTGCAGTATTTGAAACGAATCTCACCCGATGTAGTCTTCCTGCAGGAGACACACCTTATTGGAAACTCTTTTTGTGCCATGAATCGGCGTGGCTATCGTTTGGTGGCCCACTCGGGCTTCACGTCGGGCTCACGGGGTGTGGGCATTATGGTGAAGAACTCGCTCCCGTTGGAAATTGATGAGGTGCGCCATGATGATAGGGGACGCTATGCTGTTTTAGTGGGGAGAATGGAAGGCAAAGTAGTGGTCTTTGTATCAGTATACGTCCCACCGGGGCTACAGGCGACCACCTTTGCAGACCTGGGGCGCCTCCTCCTGGGCCTTCCAGGGGGACTCCTAGTGGTTGGGGGGGACTTCAATGCGGTGGTTTCTGGGACTCTGGATCGTCACCCCCCTAGGGACCTCCCCCGGGCCCAGGCGTGGCTATCCGGCCTCTTGGATACACTGGGATTGGTGGACTGCTGGCGCTTAAAACATCCCACGCAGCAGCAGTACACTTTCCACTCGGGGGCCCATGGTAGCCTCTCACGGCTTGATCATGTCCTTGTCCCGGCGGCCTATGCTGGGAGTGTGGGGGAGGTGCGCCATCTGGCGCGGGGTATCTCAGATCATTCCCCGCTCCTGTTCCATTTTGATGTCCTTCCGAGGGGTGAGGGCAGGGTAGTTCCCATCAATGCCTGGTACCTGCGCGACCCCACCATTCGCGCTGATGTGATTAAATCCTTGCAGCGATACTTTGATGAGAATGTGGGGTCCGTCCCTTCGGCTATCTCCTTGTGGGAAGCCTTCAAGACAGTTCTCAGAGGAGAGGCCCTGTCCCTTATTTCCCATGCCCGGAGGCGCGAGCGGGAGGAGGTTACCCGGGTGGAGGCCGAAATTGCTGAATTGGAGGGTGATTTAGAAGGCGGAGTGACGGATGCTGCACTACATGTCCTACAACTTAAGCAGGCGGCCTACAGGGCCCTCGTTACGGAGGCGGCCAGGGGCCTCAGTAGGGAGCAACAGGGGCGACTGTATGATGTGGGTGATAAGGCGGGCAAACTGATAGCGTGGTTGGATAAAAAGGAGAGAGTGAATCGTGTGGTCCCGCTGATTGAGAGGACGGATGGTGTGAGTCACCGAGCCAGAAGAAATTGTCTCCTGTTTCGCGGATTATTTCCGCGAGGTGTATTCTCCGGTCTCTCCTTGCTCGGAGGAGGACTCCCATTCCCTGCTTAGGGATATCGCGCTGCCCTCCCTCTCGGAGGAGGACAGGGTGTCGCTGGATGCCGCTCCTACATCCGACGAAATTGCCCTCGCCATACGTTCGGTTGCCTCTGGCAAGGCCATGGGCCCGAATGGCATCCCTATCGAGTTATATAAGTTGCGACCAGATGTACTGGCACCCCACCTCCGCGCGATGTTCCTGGCGGCCCACTCGCTGGGCTCCCTCCCGCCGGACCAGCGTCTGGCTACTATCGTGGTGATCCACAAGGAGGGGAGGCCTCGGGACCGGGTCACATCCTATCGGCCTATCTCGCTCTTGAATGCGGAGCCCAAAATTCTCGCCAAGGTGCTGGCCAATCGGCTGGTCGGCGTGGTGGGCGACCTGGTCCACCAAGACCAGTCCGGCTTTATCCCCCATCGCAACACGGCCCTTAATCTGCGGCGCTTGCACGGGGTGCTCGCACGTGTCCCATTCGTGCGGGAGCCGGCCATTTTGGCGTCCTTAGACGCCACTATGGCGTTTGACACGCTTGAGTGGCCATACATTTGGGCGATGCTGGCGAAGTTTGGATTCGGCCCGGGCTTCATCAGTTGGGTCAAATTGTTGTATTCGGGCCCATTGGCGCAGGTGGTGGTGAATGGAAGAGTTTCGGCCCCATTCGAGCTGGGCCGGGGCACGCGACAGGGCTGCCCCTTGTCGCCGCTCCTGTTTGCGCTGGCCTTGGAGCCCCTGGCGGAGTGGCTGCGGTGGCACCCCTCCATCCGTGGTCTCCGTTGGACCCCCGAGTATGAGGACCGTGTGTCCCTATACGCTGACGACATCCTTTTGTACCTAGCCTCCCCACGTAAGTCACTCATAGTCCTGGTTGATGTTTTACGTTCATTCGGCCGGAACTCAGGCCTGGTCATCAACTGGGCTAAATCATGCGTGTATGTGCTCTCTGGGGAGGCTCCTGTCCTTCCGCGGGGTTGTCCGATTCAAATTGCCTCTCAGGGGTTTCGATACCTGGGTGTCTACATTACTCTGGACCCAGAGGCCCGCTACGAGCGGAACTTGCTTCCCCCTCTCCAGCGCTTGAAGGAGGACGTCGTGCGCTGGCGGCGCCTGCCGCTTTCGCCGCTCGTCCGGGCGGCGTTGTTTAAGATGTCGTTGCCACGTTTCTTATATGCTCTCCAGAACACTATGGACCCAGTCCCGGCGCGCTACTTCCGTGAGGTGGAGAGTTTACAGCGCCGCCTGTTCTGGGACGGGAGGCCGCGCATTGCCCTGGCGAAGTTGACGCTCCCATGGTATGACGGGGGGATTGCCCTCCCGGATATTAAACGGTATTACTGGGCCTCCCAGCTAGCTGCAATTAACCATGGCCTCTATGGGCCCGCCTTGAACCCGGCATTTGAGATGGACAAGATGCTACTGCCCGGTGGCGACTACAATCGAGCGCTCTACTCTGGCGCGCCCGACGCTCGCTTGACGGGACCTACGCGTGTCATGGTCAGAGTATGGCATGCGGCTAATGCAGCTATGGGGTGGAAGGACCGTTTGACCCGGGCGTCACCGATGTATGCATCTGAGAAGTTGGGCTCTCTCTGGACCTCGAAGGGCTTCGAGAAATGGGACATGATAGGCATCAGTAAAGTGGGGGATCTCTGGTCGAGGGGAGGATTTAAAACATTCGAGATGCTGCAGACGGAGTTTCAGTTGCAGGGCAGTGAATACTTTCGATACCTGCAGATCCGTCATGCACTGGGCTCCGTCTTCCCAGACGTCGCCTCCATCCCGGAGTCTTCCCCCCTGGAGGATAGAGTGCTAGATGGCCACGTCCCAGACAGTACGATCTCCCTTATTTATAAAAAACTGATTAATGATCGATCGGGCTTGCTGATTGGCCTTCGCGAGGCTTGGGTTACCGACGGTCTGGAATTGGACGATGAGGACTGGACCTCCGCGGTGGCCTCTCCGAAGGAGGTGGCTATACCGGCTCGCCTTCGCTTCGTCCAGCTTAAGATACTCCACCGGGTCTACATGACGGGGCCAAGGCTTCAGCGTATGGGCTATACTGAGGATGGATTGTGTAAGCGTGGTTGTGGTGCCGTGGTGACCTTCCTGCATATTTTATGGGAATGCCCGAAGGTGGAGCGATTCTGGCGCGGTGTGCACGAGGTCCTGCGAGTGGTTACGCGTGTTGCGCTGCTGCCGGAAGCGAGGAGATGCCTGTTGAATGTGTGGGAACCAACTGACTACTCGGCTCCGCAAACGTGGTGGGTGACTCTGGGATATATGATTGCTAAGCGTGATATTGCGCAACTGTGGGGATCCCAGAACCCCCCGGCGGTGTCGGCCTGGAAAGAGCACATGGACTGGTGCATGTTTCGAGAAAAGGTGGTGTATGTGGCGAGGGGTAAGCCTGGGACATGGGTGAAAGTGTGGGGCCCCTGGAACACCTACCGTGGGAGTATTTGCGCGCCACCGTTGCTGCCTGCTGCCTCACCAGCCCCGTCCCCTTAGCTGACTCCTTCCCCTAGCCCCGGGCACAGGGTTCCCCCAGTCCTCGCTCTGTTTCCCTTCCCCTCTTTGGACTCCTCTGGATAGTTGGGGTTCCCCATTGGGGAGCACGTGCTGCTACTTTCGACTGTGGGTAGCCTTGTGGGTGTTGTTTTCTTGTTGTTTGTATAAAATGAAACCGTACTGTGGGGTATTATGGCTGTGGCCCATGATGTTGATAACTCCTGCTTATGCTCCTTTGTAACGCCAAGTGTTCTATGAACGTATGCCATATGTTTCTGCCATTCCTAGCGGCCTGCCGGAAGGTTGTGGGCCCATATTTGTATATTCTTGAGATTTGTAATAAACGGTTTCAAAAAAAAAAAAATAATAATAATAATTTTTCCTTATTTCTTGTGTCCCAAACTGATGGACTCTCCCTTAGTGGACTTTATATCAGAACTTTTTCAGTTTTTCCTTAGAATCGTGATCTGTTAGATAAATGGACTGCCCTTCTGCCATTAATGGTAGTGGGACTCTGTAACTCTGTAAATTGATTTAACCAGATCACTTAAGATGGCTTTTTGTCATGAATTTTGAATCTCTAATACAATAACAAAATTCATTCAATATCTGTCTGAGTCTATTATTGGGGCTGGTTGGTTTTTCCATTGAAACTGTGCAATTTCCCAATGATTTAAATGCTTTGTATGGAAAATCAGCTAGCTTTTATGGAATATCATGTTCTGTTTCTTTAGTCTGTGTGCGGCCATAACAAAACGTTTGGTTTGCTTAATTCTAGTCCGACTTAACATATTAAGGAGGCTGGGTCCTCCTATTGCAGTTCTTTATTTCTACAGCATGATCTTGAGAGTAGTGTACTTAAATCTGGTTTCAAATTTGTGAGTTAGCTGCCAATTTATGGTCCTCATTGGACAGCTAATGTGGTGTTTGTTCACCCTAATTTCCACCCCTCCTATTGGCGGAGAAAGATTCATCCGAGGATCATTGCCTCTGTGGTAAATGGAATGCTGCAGATTATCGAATCGTAAAGGTCCCAATATGGTTACAGTAGTAAGGAGAGTAAACGTACAGAAATCTTTTACCACACTTGAACTGCAATACTCCTTATTGACATCTGAACACTAAACGGACCATCTGCTGCTATTAATGCTTTCCTAATGTGGGAAAAGAGTGGCTGAATGTTCTGCCAGCCATTGGATCTATTACATGCTCCAATTACTTCCCTATTAGTGGACTTAGTTGAGAGGAAAGAAGAGCATACAACTGCGAATCACTGGCTTTAATAATCATTTCTGCACATTCAAGAAGATTAGAAAGAGGAGGAAGAATTGTGCCTTTAGTGGCATCAAAGGATGTAAATTAGTGAGATTCCATGACCTGCTTGAAGCAATCCATCATCATCTCTAAGAGACTATGCTGAAAAAACGCATATCAAAGCGATCAGCCAGCAATGATCGAAAAGTGATTTTCAGGGCAGGCCCCTCTACTGGTTGGCATTTGTATTATGTGAAAGTCTTTCTAACATTGGAGGCTTGAAGCTACATCCCCTGGCATAACTCAATAGGTGATGTAATTGCTGCATATGTCGCCCATCACACTTTATCAAGGAGGGCTCTACTTATTCTGATACAGGGCCCTATATACAAGGCTCCAAATAAAGTAATGCTTTTAAAAAAAAAAAAAGCTTACCACAGCACCTTCGGCTTCACAAAACATTTTTAACCATAGGTCACTGTTATTGTTTAAATACCCTCGGGTGGGGGAAGTGAGAGGTGGACTCATCCGATTTAATGGTGGAGTCCTAAAATGTTCCCACTGGATTATAAGGGCAATCAAGAGCCCCTGTTAAATAAATCAATTAACTGGGTACATCATGACAGGCACTGCTATTCAGTTATTCGATTAGATCTATATTGGGCCAGAAGAATCCGCTCACATGGTGAGCAACTTCACTAAATCCATCTGGAAATTAGGAGCCACGTTCCAGCAGAAGGTTTGTTAGTATGGAGTTTTGGTAAGTGGCAGTAAAACACTAGCAAAACCACGAAACAAAGAGCTCATGCCATCTTACGCCAGAACATATTTTGGATATCCCTGCCATGCATAGAGGAATAGTCAATAGCATCTCAGAGCTTGCTCAAATGGACTGGCTGCAGCCATTGTGCAAGTTTGCGCAAAATATACAAATGGGGCAGAGATATGGCAACAATCCCCCAATGAATTTAAACACAATAGCAGAAAACGCTCGAAAGGCTGCTCCACTGGAATGAGGGGGCATAATTCTCACATGAAGGTTTGGGCGCGGGGAACATAGTGCTTCTGTCATAGAAAGAATGAGCTGTAGAATGGAGTAAGTGCATCAAGAATTATCAAACCTGTGTTATCCAGGAAACTTGAGCAGTTTCTCAATGTTTTATGAGGGCTAAACCACTGAGGCAACACCAAGCTTATGAGGTCATCCATTGAGTGGGTTGACTATATGGTTTAAAGTTGTTCTAAACTGTTCATCCCTCAGAATCCATACTATGAGACACCTTGAGCTCACTTTGCTTTATGACAATGTTAATAATATTGAATATGTATATAATTGAGCCCTTGAGCATAATGTAGAATCCCCCACATTAGCAAGATTTCATGAATTCCTCAAGGACTCCGATCACACTGCAAAAGGACATTCTCTAAATGTACTAATGGTTGCAGGTGATTTCAATACCACATTGGAGCCTATTGGGGTTAAGTGTAGCTCCTAAGGAAGAATTACTCTGGGGTATGCCCAAAGTTCTCCCGCCTGTGGTCAGGTACCCTTCTAGATCTGCTCCACAGCTGGATGTATTAACACTTTTGCATGGTCTGCTTGTGTTCAATGGCAAGCTCAATTTGGATATTCCTGCACAATTCACTTTTAGCTCTGTCAAGCAGTACCATTGATTACATCCTATTATTGCACCAATTGGCACATCGTAGAAGACATTGAAGTGATAAATTGCATTGAAAGCCACCTTAAGACCTTAATTTTGACCTTCGGTTTTGCCTTTGCTTTAGTAGGAATGGACATGTTATGAAGAACAAGGGAACCCAAATAAGGTTGGTCAGGGACCTTGGGTAATCAATTATTTCTAAAGACAGTGGTCCCTAGACAAGGATTAATGAGAGCAAGCAAGAAATATAGACCCAATCAGTACTATATTTTACAGCTATCCAGCCGGACAGGTGTTTTTAATATATAGTTGCTTAAATATACACAAAATTCAGCAAGAAACAAATAAAGTGGGACATAAGCCTGTATCCAACTTAGTGGGAATGACGTACAACATGAAACAAAAAGGCTCAGTCAGAGTAAATTGTTTGGATGAGACACATTTTGGTCGGACAAACAAATTATAGTGGAGACACCATTACATATAAGTATTAAAGAGGTGTATATGGCGTACAACAAGTCGACGGAGTTTCGATCCTTACAAAATATATAGGATCATCATTAGGACATTAACAATGGTATGCCTCTATACATTTCACCTGTAATAAATAAAACCTTAGGAGGGAATAAAGGATGAAAAAAGAAAGACATATGAAAGTTAGCTCGGGCGAAAAACTATTTTGAAAACAACTTTGGTGCTGGTGTGGGCAGTGTACGTCAGGCCAACGTAAGAGGATCGCACCTGAGTACAATGATAACGGAGAAGTGAGCAGAACATATAAAATTGCTAAGCAAGAGTAATGTTTGCTAAAAGTCATAGTCATACGTGTGCGGTGATAAGACGCGCAATACGGTAGAGAGAGTGGTAAGTGGTGAAAAACCCACAAAACTAGCGGAGTGCCAGTAAAACGCTGGTGTTGAAAGCAAAATGGGCGTGGGATTGCATTAGAGAAACGAGGAATAATTTAAAAAGTGGCAAACGCATTCACTGGTGAAGTGCGTGTAAAATCGGTGCCAGTGGGTAGAGTGCTTGAGGGCAGCAAGCAAAAGATAGTTAAAGTAATACCTAGATCCAGGTCAGAGTGATTTGGAGGTCTGTTTCAGGCAAAGACCGAATAGAAGTCCAGGCCAAGTACAAGGAGAGTAAAGGATGCAGACGGCCGCGGTCTGTGCAGTTGGATGCTGGGTCAGAGTCAAACTTTGTGAAAAATAACAAGTGATGTGGATCTAAGAGAATAACATAGAAATTGGCAGGGTGCCGAAGGAGGAAAATAACTTACCTAATAAAGGCTGTAACAGCTTAAAGGAGGCGTTTGAAATGCTTGTGGAGTGGTCTCGGAATCAGAGTGGCCTAAATGAAGGAGAGTGGCCAATTAAGAAGGGTGAGATCAAGGTGGGTGGGACAGTACCAATTGCAGGCCCAACAAAGCTTACCTATTGCAGTGGGCTCCTGTATATCGGGGATGGCAAGCCAGTAACCTGTGAGCAGCGTCTGCGGTCTCTAGTGACAAGGAATGGGGCTGAGGCCAATCTAAACAAAAGTTTGTGGAGATTTAGTATTTGGGTAGTAAGGAGGTGAGGCAAGTGGAATTGGGTGCAGGGCACGCTAACCTTAGAACAGCCTCTGCTACAGCATGTCTTGCCTGTCGGAATTGAGGATCTGAAGTAAGGAGTTGCCGGTGAGGAGGCAGTTAATATGGGCAGGGAGATAATTGGAAGAGGAGGTCATGTGACAGAATCAAGAAAATAAGGAAAATAAAGGACTGACAAGGTTGCGGAAAGGCGGCAGCCATTTTGTAGTGGTGAATGAGAAGTAACTAGTATAGCGTGAATGTTATGGAAGTGATAATTATGCTTAGATTATGCAAGACACTACATAAAAGAGTCAGAAAGAGATGTAAGAAAGATAGAGGAAAAATAATTAAGCACCAGGGGGTTTACAGACCAATTACTGATATTGTACAGAGAGTCTGGAGTTATCAGAGAGGTGACAAAACGGCACAGTAAGGCAGGTTAAATTAACAAGTCCAATCCTCAAGATGATTGAGGCCAGTGTGTATGCTGCCAGTTCGTAAAATCCACTTGAGTTCCTCCTTGTTGAGGAGCTGTGAGAGATCCGCGCCTCTTGGAGGTAGCATCATCAGTATGATCAAGTGTGAAGAATAGCTTCCAGAGCCGGGAATGCCATAGTGATAGTGGGAGCTGCCTTTTTCTTCCATGCTGCCGCGATTGTTACTTTCGCGGCTCCTATACGTGCCCACATAATGGCCTTATCAGCCTTGGTGTTCGAGGATGCCCAGGAGAACCCTTTCTATGGTGGTCGGTATCGGGTATCCCAACATGCTTAACATCATAATTTTTTACAAGTGTAACAAATCAGGATTCATTACACCCTTAGTCCATCAGCACAATTCACCACAGAGGACGCCCTTTTGGTGATTTTGAGCTGAAAGTGGGAGTGTGCCTTCTGGACCAGATAAGATTCCAGTAAATGTATTCAAACTTTTTGGGCACTTTGAACGAAAGCTTTGGGAAGGTGGCGGGGGGAGGCAAAAATAGAGACGTTTGTGGCTGGGCCTGGGGAAAGCTGGAAAAAAAAAAGGATTGGTTGACAACGCAATGGACGTGCTTGCATAGAGGATTAAGGGAGCATCAAGAAGCGCAGGGGGGGCAGGTATTTGGTGGGGTGGCAACCAGCACATGAGAAGAAAAATGGAAAACATGGGCACTGTTATGGAGTGCTAAAAGAAAAAAGCAGTTTATTGAATGTGAGCAGTGGAAGAATACAAGTCATCCATTCAAAAGGATGTTAAGAAGACTAAGAGAGGGATAGGATGCAAGCAAAGAAGTGTCAAAAAGGCCAATCAATGGTAAGCAACAAGCTGCTTTAAGCCCAGGTTTTTATTTGCCAACAAGAGGCCAGTTCTAAGAAGAGTAGTGATAGTTATCACTTAAATGAGTCTATTCAGTTTAATTAATAACAACCAAAACAATTTGGCAGAATGATTTTGACCTGTATGATAAATGATGTCCTATTTAAACATCAGGCTAGCTGTTCTAGGAAAATCACTTGCAGTAAATCAAGTTTTTAGAGTACACATCCTAATTGACAAGCATGGAAATTGTAAACAGCAATCTTGGTATATTGTTGTTGTGGTTTAAAATCTGCTTTTGATCTTCAGTGACCACTAAACCGATTACATCCTGATCCATCTACAGGAGTACAATTGTACCAGAGAGGGACAGAAAAAGAGACTAACAATTGTTTTTAGGTCTGGCCTAGGCAGCGCTTGCACTGTCTCGTCGAGACATGCTGTATTCAGGAAATTAGCATAAAGCCCCACCCATCTTATTAAATGGCTCCTGTCCCGGTCCTTTGTAGCTTTTCATTGGTCAGTAGTATTAATCCCTCCTTAGTACTTCCTTGTCTCTTCTTGTAACATCCCAGAGGACACCTCCTGTTACATGTGTTGTTACTCCCATGGTTTTAAATACAGCCTCCGAGCACTATTTTCTTAAAGGGCTTCAGGCAGGACACATGCTTGGTCCTCAGCAAGGCTGGCAGTGGTTACATTACTCACCAATACATCCCCCATTTATATGAGACCTTCTATACATTTCCCTTCATCTCTACACAGAGTACAACCTAATCCAGAATTAATATTATTCTTTTGTCTCATTTTAAAGATACTAATTGTATATATGGACATAGCTATTTGAATGTACTGGTGGTACTGCCTTGCATGCTATGCATTATGAGTAGGGTGGGTTTACCATATCTTCTGCAGGGTTCAGTATCATGCGTGCCCAAAAAAGGTCTCATGGGACCTCTTTTGGCCACATATGGTACTGCACCCTGCGACTTGGCTAGGTAAAAAAACATTCTCATTTATAATGCCTGTAACTCTACCTCCAACAAATGCGAGACGATTACATTTCCAATGCAATTGGTCTCGCGTTTGTTAAAGTTATAGCTGTTGGCTTGAAAATTACAATGTTTTTCACTTTTGCTTTTTTATATCATTAGCAATAGTGCTATGCAAATATAATAACACCACTGCAAATAAAAAAAACAAAAGTATAAAACATTATTTTCAGCACCAACAGCTCTAACTTTAACAAATGCGAGACATTGCATTGCAAATGCTAGTTCTATCAGTCAAGCGTTAAGGCCCGGATGCGTGCTCCCTCACCCCCAATGCATTTATACATGAACTGCATTTATACTGCAAGTCTCATAGGGAAAGAAATCCCCACTCTGCTCTTTGAAGATGCTATTATTGTTGCTGGAACTCTACTTATCCTGAAGAACTCATGGGAAAGATTTACCACACTCTGCAAGGTCAAGGGGAATCAGTTAACTCCAGCAACATCAAATTACCTGATAATTAGCTGCATAAATCTTATCAAGGTACTCCACAACTGGATCACTCTCAGTTGGAGGTGTCTGTTGTGAAATGTTCTCGCATTTAGGATATGTGGCAATTCTACAAAGGATTGACAATTTTTTTATTTGCATTAATCTGCCAGAACAATACTCATCTCCAGGTCTACACTTAGCAAAACGTTTTGACGGTAGGTCAATATCACCTACTTTAGAAGTCGACAGAGCCGACACTGAGGCCAAAGCCATTTATGGCTCTGAGATCTGAGGCAATTGGTATAGTGTCTGATCAAATGTTTCCATTGTGATCATTTACACAGTCTTGGGGACCTTCAAGCCCCCTGACAAAGACCTGCCCCTTCTGCGCTAGCAGTAAAGAGTCTGAGGCATACTGTTTTTCTCTTGTCCAATGTACTTAGCACGCCATAAAAATATGTGATTCGCTTATTGAGGGAATGAGTACTATCCACTCACAAGTGGCTCTTGCAATTTGTAGAGCCAATTAGGAGAGCATTTATATTTTGGAATATCTGGATATTTCCCATCTACTTTGAACATCCACTGGTGCTACGTTGGAAGGCCCTAGGGACATAGATGCTAATTTGGAAAGAATATGTGTAGAGAAAGATGATGCTTTTTTGTTATCCCAGAAATAGACGAAGTGTGGTATCCTTTTATTTCACAAAATATTTGTATTATTGTACTTGTCCTTTTTAAACATAATTTTCTTAACATGAATCATATCTGCAGATCAATATGTGATCACTTTCAAAGACTATCATGTGAAGTCTTCTTATGAACTCCTTAGATATTTTATGGAAATATTTATCCTGCTGTTGCTAGCAGGGTGAGCTATTGTGAGTACTTTGATGCCCACCAATATGATGTCTGCACTGGTATAAATGCAGGAAAGGTGTTTTGCCTGTTTCCTGCTAGACTTGGGCAATTCATATATTTATATAGCGGCTTCAACGATACCAATAAGAGCCTTTCTACCCTTCAATTTTGTTAAGATGAAATGAAGTTGATTTATGGTGTCTGTGTAGAAGTACCATTTCCCCCTTCCATGTCGTAGAGAAGCTACAGGGTTCTGACATACAAAATGTTATTTGTCTGACAGTCTCCTATTGACATTCATATTCATTCTGTTAAAGTTTGACCATTCCTCTTTGTCTCCGAATTTCCAGTGCTCTAACAGAACAAAAGCCAAATAGTGTGACTGGTCGTACATCACCTGCATGGATGACCAAACCCAACCCCTGGAAACATGGTAAGTTTTGGTATACAAGATCTAAGTTGGTGGTCCATAGGAGTATTGTTCATGAGTACATTTAATTTTTTTCCTATAAATGTCTGTTTTAAGCCATAAACTGTGCATGCGGTGTTCCATTTATCATGTTGTATAAATACTTCTATGGCTGTTACATGTGCATCCCCTGTAAACTGCATACATGCTACCTCTCAATAACAATTACTCGCTTAAATTCTCTGCTGCCACCGCTTGCCATTACACCAAGTCGGGGATGGCTGGGCCAATTTACCCAGTGATGACTGCAGATTACCTCACATAGGAGACTGATAGACTGTGACCAAGGGGCACTGTTAGCACTGAAAGAAAAAGCAACCAAAGAACCACTCAGGCAAAAACCAATAATGAATAAAACATCTACTTCTGGAAGTGGTTGAGCCATTTACCACAAAATGGGCAGTAAGAGAAGCAATGTCATGTGGGAGCACAAGGATTATCAGTTTACTGGATTTCACAATTATCGGATGACTGGCTAGCAGGATGTAATACCTTTTAAATCTGGGAGAAGCTTGACAACCATTATCGATCTTAAGAATAAGTAATGGCACTTTGGTCGAAAAGAAGCACAAAATTGGCTGAAATTCATGTGTCAAGAACATTATGCTAATATACCTCTTTTATTGATTAAAAAAAAATAAACATTCCAATGGTGTTCAAATATTTCTGTGATGTCTGCTAATTTCTGAAGTGGCAGTATACAAGGCTACTGTGAATGGAGTATGCATATAGGCATCTAACTGGTTTTAAAGAGAATGTGGTGAAATCACATTGAATTCCAACACTGAGCTATATTTTCTTGCACATGGTTGAAAACTGAAAGGTAGAAAAAGTTATCACTCACCCAGAAGAAAGTTTTCTTGTACTAGGTGGTAAATAATCTTGGTCATGCCCAGTTGATGTGGCAGATGCCTTAAGTAGCAGCCTGTAGGTGAACAGGACAAATTAGACACATGTTTTGTTTTACAGGCAGATGGCACAATACATAAATATGGTTGCAACAGAGGCAAACAAAAAATTTCAGGACATTGCATTCTGGTACCCATGCAAGATTTACGGCTTCTGTGGGGATGTATGCATTTTCCTGTAGGTTTGCTGGTATGAGGCAACAAGCCATTCAGATGTTGCAGAAGTCCAGGATGATAGTTCTTCTGACAGGCACAGGCAATTGTGATGTTCATTTCACCACACAGGAAGCCGCAAGTGCATCTAAAATTATTCACTGAAAAATGTCCCTGATTATACATGTGAAGTCAGTCCTCAGGTTAATAGCACAGCTGCATGGCAGATCCATAGGATAAGGAATACCTCCAGGTGGCGTGTCACAAGACACTGCTACACAATCGAGTAGCATCATTATACATTGTGGGGAATTGCATGTGTATTAAGATGGTCTTAACGCAAATGCAGATATGGCCATGTACATTATAGTTTTCGATGATTCCAATGCCTTTGTAACAGATGTGTCTCAATGTTATGAACTTCAGAATTAAATATGGGCTATTGGATCTATGAATATGAAAATGGTATAAATCATGGGTCACAGCCATCCACTTTAGGAGGCAGTAGGATGACCACTTCACTCAATATCACCATAGATGCTGTGTTTCCATTCCAGAGTTTTAATGTGAAAATTGAACGCTTTCTGTGTGATATTCGATTAACACACACCTGATGGCAATGATGCAGAAGAAAAAGCCAAGGTTAGACTAATAGTATCCATAATCACATGGAGTAGGGTAGGCACCCCTGATTTGAGATCATTGAATGGCAGCCCACCCCCCATTTTGAAATCCCTGGCAAAGCCCACCTGTGGACCTCTAATACATACATTAGTCATTAATGCAGAAAATCAACCTCCCAGCACCGGATCCTGTGTTAACAAAAATGCTGAAGCTGTGGAGTAAGGCCTTGTAAACGTCAATACATTTAGCCCACGTTTTTTACAGTATTCTCTACTTATTTTGGAACAACTGGTAGCTTCTAAGAATTAAAGCGCCTATTCCTTGGCCCACCTATGACCCAGGGAACACTATATGCAAGTAGATATATGAATGGGTTCAGCACTCTTTTTGAGAAGCAAGTGACCCTGACTTGGACAACCTTCTTTAGATTTCGACTGTAAAATAGCAGTCATGCAGAGTATAAGTCACTATTAAAACAAGCATTTGCAATGCAATAGGTCTCGCATTTATGCGAGCTTGAGCTATTGACATTGCAAATGACTGCCTTTTATTTTTGTTTTTAAAACATAAATAAAATGCATTGTCATTTACAATGCCAATAGCTTAAACTTGCATAAATGCGAGACCTATTGCATTGCAAGTGCTTGTTAATCAATGCACTCACAGGCCGACCTCTGGTCTCCAGAGCCGCCCTCATCATTGTACACAGGCTGACCTCACCCAGCAGCGGCCTTTCTCATCGGCGCAGAAGGCGACCCATTGAATATAGGATTTTGCTCTCTCCTGTACACAAGCTCTTCTTTTTCTACAAGCTGTTCCATGTATAAATCAGTGTTTCTCATGTACACAGGGCACCCCCGGTATACCGGTTGTTCCATGTACACCCAAGCTGCCCCTACCTCATCCTGACAGCTGCCTTCTGCTCCTGCCCTTGGTCTCGCGCCCCGTTCTCAGACTGTGCCAAGGATCCTGGAGTTCACCAATAGCTTCAGACCCCAGGAAGTACGCCCTCATCCACAACAAGCCGCCAAAGAACCCAATACTAGGATATTTTACGGAGTATTTATAAATCGAGTTTTTAATTTTCTCAGCATCTTGGCGCTGACGGCTGTCTCTTGGTTACTCACTAGAGTGCACCCCACTAACAGTGGGTTTCCTTGCTGGGGGAGACCAACCGGGAGGGGGATCTTCCCAAACACCAGTGTGTGCAGGACGGGCGGGGGTGGACAGTGGGAATCAGTTTGGGCTCGTGGGGTATCTCTCTTGTGCGTAGGATGTCTCTTCTGCACGGCCTGCCTATGAACACAGACTGCCCCTTCTACGCAAACTGTCCCTTAGAGAGTGAGTGCCCAAGGTACGCAGACTGACCCCTGCACACAGTGTGCCACTTGAAAAGAGGTCACCCTTTTGCAGAGACAGTCGCGTGCGCACAGGCTGCCCTTGGCACACAGGCCGGCCGCAGCTTTATCCTCGGCGCTCACCGTGCAGCCCATCCTGCGCCTCGGCCCCCACAGCTTCCTGCCGGACAGAGGACCTGAGCTCGGGACTCGCAGCAAAGATACCCGCTGAGACCCGCAGAGGGGAGATCCACTCAGCCGCAGCACCCGGAGCAACCCGGAGAACAGCCCGTGCCTCGGCCGCTCTCAGTGCTGCCTACTGACTGCCCCGCACACACCCAGCTCGGGACTCGGCCGCTGCCCGCTATCTCCCCAGCCACCGTCTGCCGTGCCCGGTGCTCCCAGTGGCGCAGTGTGTGAGCGCCGCCTCCTCCTCCGCCGCTGCGCTTCCTGGTCTTCCCCCTTCTCACTCCCCTCAAGGTCTCCCTCCCTCGCAGGCTTCCTCTTCCCCTCACACGCTTCCTCTGCACTCTCCTCTTACTGGCTCTCTCCCCTCCAGACACTTCCTCTGCCCACACGAACACACCCTCCTTGACTCTCGCTCCTCGCAGGCTTCAGGTGCCCCACTGCCACCCCCCGGGGCTCCTCTATTCTCTCCAGACTTTTGTTCCCCTGCTTCAAAGTCACCGGCACCCCACACACTACTTTATCGCTTCCTCCAGACTGCCCCGCTGTAACATCTTCCCTCATAAACTTCATGTGTTCGGTCCCCCCTCGCAGTTCTTCGGACGTGCCTTGCAAGCCCCCACCTGACTCACCCCCCCACACTCTTCCCCTCCCATGACGTATTTGCTTGGCTTTTCCTGCCGGCCTCGCCTGCCAAAAGGTTTCTTGTCTTTATGGGGCCATGTGTTTGGCCCCATACAGATAAGAAACCTTTTGCGACCAACGCAAAGCAAGCGAATCCGTCCAAATGGGACGGCGCGAAAGGCCAAGCACATACGTCACCGATACCTCTTTTCTAATGGCTGGCCACCGTTTAGCATAAATGGTGGCGCCGGCCAATGGAAAAGAGGGGCGGGGCTTAAAGCCCCTTACAGAAAATACCTATCAACATTAAATCTCCCTAGCTAGACTGCACATGCGCGCAGCCTTACGCTAGCGAGACCTAAAAAACTAAATCCAAAAAGGAGGACCTTTATTAGAAATCTTGGGTAGATTTTGAAAACTCTAGGAGTTTGGTTGCCTGGGCATAATCAGGACCATATATCTTTCCTTGATGTCACTATTAGTGCAAAGGATGATGGCATCGTTAGTTCCCTATACACCAAACCCACAGACAGGAACAGTTTATTACATTTCAACAGCGCCCATCCACGTGCGTTAAGAGAATTTACCTGTGGGCCAGTTCCTACGTATACGTAGAAATTGTTCAGATCTGACCGAATATAAAATTGAGGCACAAATTCTGACTAGGAAGCTGGAGGAAAGATCATACCCAAAAAGAATCATTGAGAAGGCACAAAAACGATCCCGGAATACTCCACGGGAGGTTTTACTTGACTCATCAGAAGGCGGAACTAAATACCCTAATCTGCGTTACTACCTTCAATGCATCATCTAATGAGTTTAAGAAAATTATCAACAAAAAATGGCCGATATTAACAACAAATGAGTTGAAATTTGAAAAACACATGTTTTCCTTCAAAAGGAACAAGAGTTTGAGAGACCCATTAATTCACACAGATTTACAGAAAATGAAAAACACATATCGGAGTACCCTTTGGAATCAGCCGCAGGTCATGGGTCACTATCCGTGTGGTTCCTGTGTGGCATGTGCATTTACGGAACACACCAAAGAAATTGATCTGGGTATGCATCACAAATGGGAACAGAGGTCCCATACCAATTGCAACTCGGATAAAGTCATATATGTAATTAAATGCCCATGCCAGTTGATGTACATAGGGATGACAGGGAGGAAAATAGAAGTACGCATTAACGAACATAGAACTACGATCAGAAGGTCCATATCAGCAACCAGACTCACTGCCCATTATCTAGAGAAAAAACACTCAGACAGCGACCTATGGTGGTCTGTGATTGAGAAGGTCAAAGGGGATAGTAACGTGTCGAAAGTCCTCTTAGAACGAGAACAAAGATGGGTCTACAGATTAAAAACCCACATGATTGGTCTGAACGACCACATCCCTTGGAATCAATTAAACAAGAACAAATAGTCCCTATAACAACCCATATCTGAGAGGTAAATATGAGGAAACAAACTACGATACAGTGTATGCATATAGTCCTTACACTATTGATAAAAAAAATACCTGGATCTATGGTGTATCTAACTGGGGTTTAATTTATGGAAATTTTTAAACATAAAGAAACCCCATATTGCGACTCTGGGATGTGTATATACCCTAGTTTGGGATGGCCACGACATCCTAGTTGAATAAGCATAAATTGGTTTAATTTATGGAAGTAATTTTCATATAAAAAAACTCCATCACACCAAACACTGTGATTCAGGGATATGTACGTTCCCCAGTTCGAGATGGCCACGACATCGGAATTGAAAAAGTATGCATTTTGACTGTGTCAATAATAACGACATACACAAGCCCCTAACTAGGAGGATACAGAGAGTGACCCAAACGTATGATTTTTCTCCCCACACCAAAACACTGTTTTTTCTCTATATTTGAACACCGGCAGATAAACGAATAACTAAAGGGAAATGAGTCCGCATCATGAGAACTACTAGTTTCACAAAAACTTCATGTCCCATAATCCCCGTAGCGATACATGCGCAATACACACTTCCGCTAAGGGGCGTGGCCTCGGAGCTCCGGAAACAGACGGGATCATCCATAGAAGCTTAAAACCATGGCCACGAGAACGGGAGTAATTCCAAGCTGTGGGAACCAATACCGAATAGGTGTCTACACGGGGCAGGACCCTTGGTGGCGTGAGTAATATGAATGTGTGATTTAAGTAGACACGACAGCGAGTTGAGACACAGAATGATTACGAGTGAGTAGTTGCCCACTTTGCCTCATTTCCTTCTCTTTTTCTTTCATATTTCGGCCACGATGTGTGGGACTGGACTTCCTCACTATGAACGGTCATGTCAAAAACCTTGGTCGTATGGTCGGGGATGCACCGGTTTGCATATAATTTTTATGTTGCGAATTCACAGTGTGTGACTACAGGGCTACCCTACGTATAGAGGTCCCACATGATGTTAATCCTCTCCTAGATTGGGGTAAGCGACACTGTGTGGCATATGCGAGAGTGTTAATGCGTATTCACCACAAAGGAATGAATTAGGATTGGATTTGTTTTAAAATCGTGTTGATGCACTGAAAGTTCGACTGATAAAACTGATGTCTTCTAATCACACACAAATGGATGTGTGTAGATAGGATGTGGTATAATACCGCCACCTTAATAATCACACGCCACAAGTATGAGTGAAAATAGGATGCGGAAAATTTCAGCCACCTAAATATATATACACGCCACAATGCAGTGTGTCACTTATACGAGCGGCTATGCCCTAATCACGCGCACATTCCATTTCATGGTTTCACGTATGATGATTTGGAGAGTATAGAGACCATCACATTATTTTTGTTGATCTGTTTCTTTGCTAAAGGGAATTGACGCGCTTTATATGTTTGTCTTCTTTTATGTTTTTCACAGATGGAGTGAATTCATTTACAGAACGATAGAATTTAATAAGGTGCAGCTACCTGCCCTTACTGCACATTAGTATAGGGAACTTCCCTTCTACTTTTTTGATCTTACAGGGGGTACATGCCCTGATGAATGTCCATGCACCCTTCATGGGGCATTAAGGACAGAAACATGTTGGCAATAGGGTCCTAGGACCATAATATCCCTAGACACACTCTTCTTTTGTTTTTAATATCAGTGCCATACCCAAGAATAAAGGGAAACTGGGGTCTGACACCGATTTTTAATCTTTAAACCCCCTGGCCAAAAATCATCTCATTAAGTGCTCCCTGAAACATTGGTCGAGCCCACCCTGACCTCTAGGCGTCGGGGTGTCACGATGATGAAGCATGACACCACTAGGGTGTGTGAGGGAATATAATATCAAAAGGACTTGCTTCCTTCCCCACACTTAGGTGGTGTTATATACTTCAGATAGGGCATACCATCATTTGAGTTAGCAACAGATATTTATTGCTGACTTGTCCATCACGGGAGTATTTATAGTGATTCCATGCTGGAATAAGGCCAGCCTACCCCAGCAGACAAGATGGGACTGCGTTTCAGGAGTTGGAGTGAAGATTTATTGAGTCTTCTGGGGACGGCTTGAGAGAGAAATCAGGCACACAGTAGGCGGGTAGAGTTGAGACTGGTGCAGGCTTATGCTTATCAGTGGGGAAGGTGATCAAACTGACACTCGAACAGATCGGGGTATTGGTGGCTAGGCAGATGGCTGGGGAGACCCTCGGTTCCTGGCAAATATGTCTTACTAAGGCAACTAACCTGATTAGACACTGTTCTTAGAAATATTAAAGTGTACTTCATGTGTTTTGCTTTGGTAATCCACTGATGTACTCCTGCATCAAAACTAGACCAAACTGGGTTCCAGGGTGGTAAAAAAGGTGACACTTAATGAAAGCAACCGTAAGGACCCTAGACAGAGTTACTGGGTCTGGAGCTTCTCGTCATTGGTGTGCGTCCTGGAAAGGTGGGAGGAGTTATCAGTCGGTCATAAACCTACTTGCATGACAGTCAATTAAACTGTGTTGATGTGGATAGGCCTACCTAAAACAAACCTTGATATCTGAACGTCATTATGGTGTATGCAATAGGGCGGTTAATCAGAGTCTGGATAAATGTGCCCACACTAGTAATATCTGGTCTCCTGTGTAAAGTTACGAATGGGAAATGAGTTAATAACAAAACTGTATAAAACAACATTACAATTCTAATAACAGAAATCGCCCCAGCATCTCCTCGTTTTGCTTTTCGCTTTGCAGACCGAGATGTGTGCTACAGAATTCCATACTAGTAGTTTGTCCCTAGGCAGGATCTTAGGAGGTGGCACACTAGAAGATCGTATAAGAAACAAGCTTGGTTGAGGGGCTCAGATTTGTGCTTTCAGGTGCAATCTGTGAGTGCAGCAAACCGGGCAAGAAATCAAGTGGTATCCCTGTGTGATTACTAAGCAGGTTAGTGCATGGCTTTGTCTCCTAATGCATTGATAACATGGGGCTAGAAAGGAAGTGCAAAAAAGCAGGTTAGGGTGAATGATTGTTTCCCTTGATGTACAGTTGGTTAGCTAGAACTGATTTACTGAAGCTAGGCAGGATGGCTAATCCATTGGTTCATGGTTGCCAGCGGAACATCTTGTGAGCCAAAAGGTGGCAGTCGTTCATAAACCGGTCTGTTAGAGGCCTGCAGCTGTCGAATATTAGAATCATTCTGTCCAAGTTATTTTTTGAATGCCATTTCAACCCCCTGGAGGTATTTCACAGTCCGAGATATAAGTTGCAGATCTGCTGAATTGAGGCAGGTCAGTACTATTTGTCTACAAGAACGTACCCCAGGCTGGTTCAAGAATGGAAGGGGCCAGTGATGGCGATGGCTTAGGGTTGTTTTGCAGAGACATATGACACAGATTATGTCTTCCTTTGGGTTACCACATTACCTGCAGTCTCCTATGACTTTGTCTTTGCCAGGGAGTGGGGTGTGTATTTGATGGCAGCCTTCTCGGTCAATGTTTCAGATATTGTCCCTTTAGTCTGCTGTTAAAAGCTTCTTCTTGGAATAGCTGCAGTTTTAATAGCTTGTTACTGCATACGATCACCCAGACATGTGACTGTTTTTCTAAAGTTGCTTTGTCCTCCAAGGATGATCGGATTTTAGATGTTTTTGTTTGACTCATTTGGAAATTTCATAACTTGTTATTGCAGACCAAACTTCTGTTAGACCGAACGTATCATTGGTTGTAAATATTCTATAGCAGGTGAATGAGATCTTTTGTTCATCTCCAGCCAAATGTTGTGATTAACGGGGTTCTTTTCTGCAAATTTAAATCTATAGCAAAATTTGACAGACTGTGCACCTGCCTAGTGTCTTCTTAACAAGACTGAACTCCAAACTGATCTGTGCTGGGGAATTCAAAAATGTGCCTATACATCCTCATTGTGATTGTATCCAGGATGTTTTAATCTCTACCCTGTAGTGCTTCACTGCCATATGTCAAGGAAGGCACTACCTTTGCCCTAGCAATTTCTAGTATAGCAGTGTGCGATGGACCTCATAGGTTTCTGAATAGGGCCTCCAACCCTACCCCACCCCTGTCAAAGCGATCCCTTTTCTTTGATTTCCTCCTTCTGGTGTTTGAATGTGCCTTCGCTGTCTAATAGTAGGCCAAGATATTTGTATCCATTTGTTTTGTCGATCTTGGCTGAATTGAGGAACCAATTGGCCTTTACCGTTTCTCTTCTCCTGAAGGTCATGATTTTCATATTTTTCATGTTTGTCAGGCCATTCATGCTTGAGTGTTCTTGTGTAGCATTTTGTAGGCGCTGCAGCATGGACGTCAATTCACTAAAATGCCATGGGTGGCAGAAGTGACATCACAGGATGTGACATCATATGGTCTTTGTCTTCCCTACAGTGAGTCCATGTGACCCTGGTCATGTCACAGAAAATACATCACAAAAGGTATAGATTGTTCAATTAGTGCAACGTTAATAAAAAATAGACATACCATTCATACCTTTATCATATCATCCCATGTCAATTCCATTACCCATCTCTACCTCATCTTATTGCCTTCCTTCCCCATCTTCCTCTAACCTTTTTATGTCCTACTCATCACTTTAATAGTTTTTCTACATCACCCTGTGATGTGTTCTCCTCTCCCAGTTCACAACTTGACCGCATTTTGATAACCAACTTATTCTCACAGTTCCATTATCTGTTCCCTCCCACTACCAGTTGTCATTACTATTGTTCACATATTTCCCATTATACCTCCCTCTTATTCTCGCATCTCTGTATCAGACGGGTTCTCTATCTTCTTTCTCCTTTCTCTGCACACCCTTCACTCTAATTTGAGTTCAGAATTAGCCTCTTACTTCCAATTTCATCACTCTAATTTGCGCAGATTTCTCTCTCCTTATGTCATGTTCACCTACATCTTTCCCATGTTCCCTCCTAACTTCACCTCTCTCATTATCACCATTCTCTTAGTTTGCTCTCATACAATTTTCACCCTTATCGTCAACAACTAATTATAGCTATCTCTTGATTCACCCTCACCCTAATCGTCTGATATACCTCCCTCAAACATTCTCTAATGGTTGTATGACTTAACAACCCATGCATTAATGACACATCTTTACCATGCATCCATTACCACGCATTGCCTTAACAACTATACCTTTACCTTTGCCACACATGTCATTACAACACATGGTAAGTGGTAAGAGCCTCTCACACGAGTGATTAATTACCACTAAAAGGCCCTGATTATGGGTTAAGTTGAGTAGATTTCCTGTATGGAATTCACTCCACACAATCATGAGTAGAGCGTACTTCCTGCACCTGGATTTACCAAGTGCTGGGACATCCGATTGTATTTTTCCAGATGGCAAATCCTGCTGGTAAAATCGCATTAGGAAAGACTGCATTGCAGTCTGGACCTATTTACCAGCCCAGCCTCTATCTCAAGCAAATTATGGAGGAAGCATGTAATGGTCCCCCATCAGCCAACAACTTCCTTTTCTCTTCCCACCCTTCCATTACCTTATCGCCCCACACATATTTACCAACTGTTCAGAGCAGGTGTTAAATGTGTGTGTTACACCTCTCTGGAAAGGAAATACTGTGCAGAATTATGCCCTGTAACACACAATTATTCTCCATTCTAAGGGGTTTAACTCAGAATTGCATGGAGTTACCACAGGATACCAGCTTTTACAGGCGCAGAGTTTGCGCCCTAACAACACCAAACTGAGTTTGGGATAAAGGATCATAAATAAGGCATTGAAATGTCTCACGCATACACAATCAAGCTAACGGATCATTTGGCAGCAAGGCCCGACTGGCCGCATCAGGCATTTCCCAGGAGGCTGGCAGGGGGTCGGTTGGTAGGGCAGGGCTGGACTGGCCCGAGCGGGCACCAGGCGTTTTCCCGGTGGGCCACCATGCTGGGGGCTGGTTTTGTGCCCCAGGGGGCCGTTTTTTTTTTTTACCAGGGCCAGCAATATCAGCCCCTGTAACAAAATCGGCTGAAACCGGCCCTAGCAAACAGCTCAGCCGCATCCCCACCCCCACCTCCCCTGGGGGCCGGACGACCAGTATGCCAGGGCCGGTTTTGGTTCCCAGTCCGGCCCTCGTGGGGGCTCAGTTTTGTAACTGGGGGCTGATTTTGTAGCAGTGCAGCCGTTTTAAAACACCTTCTGCAGAGTTCCTTGAATATTTATCAGTTTTCATGCAACAATAAAAGTGTCAAGATAACTCTGGTGATTAATATACCTGCTAGAGAGAGATCCAGTTGTCTAGTAGCAGTTTGGACTCCTCTAAGGTAGCACAGAGGGTTAATATGCCTGCTGCAAAAGACATGTACCTTTCATTTGACAGACCAGTATGTTCGAGGCATATGAGATGCAGATTGTACACTATGCATAGATCTCCATCTGGTGTTGGGCTCGGATGTCCTCATGTTGTTCTTGTCTTCGAAGAATTGTTGCAGTCACAAGACCAGTGACTCCTCCTTCGGTGGACAATGCGCATGGGCATCGGCTCCATCGTTAGATTGATTGTTTTTTTCCGCCATCGGGTTTGGATGTGACTTGCTGCGCTCCGGGTCGGTGTCGTTATCGAACCCCCTTTCGACACGCAATCACACTTGACCAATGGTATTGTCTCGATCGAGTGCCTTCGATGCGCACCCTCAACAACTTTCGAATAAACTTCGACGCCTGCGGACTTCGACGCAGGCCGCTGGGCCTACCCATGCCGATAAAGATGGACGTCGATGGAACGGACTCCTTTTAAGAAATGTCCACATCCTGTTTGCAATCTGTGCCTCTCTCCAGAACATTGAGAGGACGATTGTGAGGCTTGTCTCTCCTTCAAGTCCAAGAAGACCATCCGGGATCTTTGAGCTCGAAGCAGCGAGATGTCGGGAGGCACAGGTTCCAATCCGGACATCTTCCATCCAGGTCCTGATAGCCTTCCGCAGCCAGAACAGGAAGAACCGGTCCCGGACTCTGAAGCAGACGTCTCCGCCGAAGATATCACCCCGGCTCAAAGGGACGCGAGTACCGAGACCCCCGCCCCACCCAAGCCCATACCAACTGCTCCGGTGACACCTTCGCCTTCGGGCTCAGGTCCACACCGTATGAAAACTTTGAGCGCCCAGCCTCCGGGCCTGGCGCCGTAGGACAAAGAAAAGCCTTCCGGCTCGAGCCACCCACCCGGTACCGAAAAGCCATCTTCGGCACCGAAAGCTGTCTTCTAAGTTGCCGGCACCGGGAAAACATTTGGCACCGAAATTGACAAAAGATCCCTCGGCGCCGAAGCAGCCGGATAAGGCATCGGCGCCGAAGCAGCCGGATAAGGCATCGGCGCCGAAGCAGCTGGATAAGGCATCGGCGCCGAAGCAGCCGGATAAGACACCACAACAGCCGGATAAAACCTCGACCCTAAAGCACACAGAGAAGACTTCGGCACCGAAAACTTCGGAGCCCAGACCATTAAAGGACAAAACTCCTATAAATAGGCCTCCTGAACAAACGCCTCCGGAGCCGAAACAACCCGCACCGAAGGCCTCGGAACCAGGGAAAGCTTCTGTACCGGACACTGTCCCGAAACAGTCAAGAACAGTTTCCAAGGAGAAATCCTCGATGCCAAATAAACCGATCGATCCCGAAGAGCTTTTTCTTTCCCGATCCGAAACAGACTACCATCTTTATTCACCCAAAGACTGGTCAGATAGTCACCAAGCTACCTACAAAGAGGAAACCAGAACATTTGCCACATGTTCCAGTTCCCCCAAAGAAATTACACATAGCTACTAATACCTCACCACCACCTTCACCTCCACCACCATTTAACCCTAATCTACTCATTTCACCAGCACACTCTCCACAACCAGAGGATAGTAACGATTCACATGGGGATGGGCAAGATGACGATGTAGTACCATTAGACATTGAAGATCCTGATGATCCACCACAGGATCCAGACCCATGGCATGATTATAATACTGATTCTGATCTAACCAATGATCCGGATTCCTACCCCTCAAAACCATCTCCGCCAGATGACAATGTGGGTTTTGCCCAGCTAATCAATAGGGCCGCCACATACCATAAGGTCAAACTACATTCCGATCTTGTAGAAGAGGATTTTCTACTGAAGACGTTTGACCAACCACTAAAATCTACTTGCGTCTTACCCATGTTAGAAAAGCCTTCTTAGACCCGCTCCTGAGGTGTTCAAAGACCCAGTTAGAGCTAGGGTTCTTAACCCCAGAGTAGATAAATACTAAGCAGCTCCCACTGACCCTATATACATCAAGGGCCAACTTCCCTTAGATTCACTGGTTGTAGCTAATGCGCGCAAGAGGGCAAACTCTCAGGGGTCAGGTGACACACCACCTCCTGAAAAAGCATCTAAATTATTAGATGCGTCAGGTAAACGTATGGCGTCTCAAGCTGCAAACTCATGGAGAATAGCAAACACACAAGCCCTTCTAGCAAGATAGGAACGGGCCCACTATGATGAGCCGGAAGAGCTCATTCAACATCTACCTCAAGAATATAAGGACAAAGCCAATGAACTTCTAACCAATACAGCCATCAAATGTGCGCTTGACGCAGCAGACACCGCGTCCCATGCAATAAATACCAGTGTTTTGCTACGCAGACACGCCTGGCTCGGGGTATCTGGATTTAAACAAGAGGTGCAAAATACCATCCTTAATCAACCTATTGATCAGGAGCACCTCTTTGGCCCTGCAGTGACGTATCTTTAGAAAAGATTAAAAAGGACACGGAGACCGCAAAGTCTATAGGAGCCTTACAGTCACCATCTGCCAGAGGCTCCTTCCGTCACTCTTTCTATAGAGCAGGTTCCAAGACAAATACATCAGAACACCCGTCCTCATCCTATAAAAGTCCCAACCAGCGTTCCTTTTCCAGGGGATACAATAGAGGAGGTTACTGAGGGAACAACAAGGGTAGAGGCAGGGTTAACACCCTCAACTCCCCTAATAACAAACAGTGACTTCCCTGCGCTTCCCCCCCAATCATCCCACTCCTGTCACGGGACGCCTTTCAGTTCCTGCCTGTATGGAATTCCATCAAAACAGACAAGTGGGTAAGACAGATTATCCAGTATAGTTATTGCCTGGAACTCACTTCTACGCGTCCCAACATTCCTCCAAAACAGCGTCCAATGTCATCAGAATACCTATCGCTCCTCAAACAGTAGGTCTTAGCAATGTTACAAAAACATGCAATAGAGCCAGTTCCTGTGCCTCATCAGGGGCACAGGGGCCTATTCCTTTTATTTTCTAATCCCAAAAAAAGGACGGCTCTCTCAGGCCAATACAGGCCTTCAGACCGCTCAACTTTAACATTCAATCAGACCACTTCCACATGCTCAGCAAGGCGACTTTTTCTCCACTCTAGATCTAAAGGACGCCTACTTCCACATTCCCATTCATCCCGCTCACAGGAAATATCTCAGGTTTGTGATAGATGGTCAACACTACCAGTTCAAGGTTCTCCCATTTGGAGTCACCACAGCACCCAGGGTTTTCACCAAGTGCCTCACAGTGGTTGCAGCCCATCTGAGAAAAGCACAAATTCATGTCTTCCCTTATCTGGACGATTAGCTCATAAAGCAAACGCCTATAACAGCTGTGTTCAACACACACTCCGTACAATACAGTTGCTTCACAGTCTGGGATTCACAATAAATCTAGGCAAATCCCATCTCCAACCGTCCACAATACAACAATATCTAGGAGCTACGGTAAATACTGCCACAGCCCTAGCATATCCCAATCTAGTCAGGATAAGTGCTATACAAACGCTAGCTCAAAGATTTCAGCCACAACACTCACTACCAGCAAGGGTGTTCATGCAGCTAATAGGAATGATGGCCTCTTGCATTTTTCTCATTCCTCATGCAAGACTGCAAATGCGTCCATTACAAGAGTGTCTAGCACGTCAGTGGAACCAGGCTCAAGGTCAGCTAACAGATCTGGTGTTGGTGGACGACTGCACCCATCGCTCTCTGCAGTGGTGGACCACAAACAACCTTCCCAAAGGGCGGTTGTTCCTCGAGCCAGTCCCATAGATCGTGCTAACAGATGCATCACTCACCGGCTGGGGAGCACATCTTCAAACCCATACCGTTCAAGATGTATGGACCTCCCAACAAAAACAATTTCACATGAACTACCTGGAATTGTTAGCAATCTCTCTAGCGTTGAAGTCTTTTCAACCGCAACTGCTATGGAAAGCTGTCCTAATCCATACAGACAACATGACAGCAATGTATTACATTCAAAAGCAAGGGGGGGGGGACACACTCTCTCCAGTTATCCCACCCGGCGCAGAGCATCTGTAGATGGGCCATTCCGCGGAAGATATACCTCCTGGCAGAACACCTACCAGGAGTACACAATCTGATGGCTGAGCAGATCCGCTATCTAACACTACAGATCCACGAATGGGAACTTCATCCTCAAGTTCTTCTTCCATTCTTTCACATGTGGGGACGCCCAGAGATAGATCTGTTTGCCACACACCAAAATGCAAAATTCCCAAGCTTCGCATCCAGGTATCCACACCCATTGTCCAAAAGCAATGCGCTATGGATGAATTGGTCAGGCAAATTTGCTTACGCTTTTCCGCCTCACTCATTCCATTACTAGTGAGGAAACCCAAACAGCATTCCCTCACAATGATCCTAGTTGCTCCAACATGGGCAAGGCAACCGTGGTTTACAACTCTGTTGGAACTATCAGAA
Source organism: Triturus cristatus (assembly GCF_964204655.1). NCBI lineage: Eukaryota > Metazoa > Chordata > Amphibia > Caudata > Salamandridae > Triturus > Triturus cristatus. The sequence continues at coordinate 1,268,079,138 of NC_140585.1, read as the reverse complement.
GTACCACATCAAAAGCTTTACCTCTCACCCAAGCTTCTCACTCGGAACCATGGGGAGATAAGACACCCAGATCCCAATCAGCTCAACCTTGCGATCTGGCTCCTGAAATCCTAGATTTCGGCTACCTTAATCTCCCGCCAGACTGTATGAAAATTATCAAAGAAGCTAGACGCACTACCACAAGGGCATGCTATGCGGCAAAATGGAAGAGGTTCGTCATTTATTGCTCACACAACAATATCAACCCACTAGATGCTTCTATTCAAAACATCATCTGTTACCTCTTGCATCTACAACAATGTAACCTAGCGTATACATCTATAAGGTTACATATAGCTGCCATAGCAGCCTACCTACAAAACAGACAACATTTGTCTTTGTTTAGGGTTCCTGCTATCAAAGCTTTTATGAAAGGACTTAAAAGAATAATTCCACTAAGAGCTCCACCCTCTCCAGTGTGGAATCTCAATGTAGTCCTTACCAGACTAATGGGTCCTCCTTTTGAACCTCTCCACAAATGTGAACTACAGTTCCTCACTTGGAAAGTAGCATTTTTAGTCGCTATCACATCTCTCCGAACAGTGAGTGAACGCCAGGCATTAACCATACAAGAACCATTTTTACAAATCCATCATAACAAAGTGGTTCTTAGAACAAACCCAAAGCAGTATCTGCCTTCCATCTGAACCAGTCTGTTGAACTACCAGTATTTTTCCCTGAACCAGACTCAGTGGCAGAAAGAGCTCTACACACCTTAGATGTTAACAGTCATACTTTACTACATTGAAAGAACAAAATCCTTTAGGAAAACCAAACAACTTTTCGTGGCTTTCTCCCCACCTCATAAGAGCAATCCAATATCCAAAACAGGAATTGCACGGTGGATTGTAAAATGCATACAAATATGCTACCTTAAAGCCAAACGAACATTAACCATTCCCTCGAGCTCATTCTACACGCAAACTAGGGGCTTCCGTGGCATTCTTACTGAACATTCCCCTGGATGACATATGCAAGTCAGCAACTCGGGCCACACCACACACCTTCACAAAACACTATTGTGTAGATGTGCAGGCAAAACAAGCTAGTGTGGGCCAGGCTGTATTAAAAACACTATTTCAAACTACTGCAACAGATACAGGTAGCCACCACTAAGGAGGAAACTGCTATATAGTCTATTCATAGTGTACAATCTGCAGCTCATATGCCTTCAACGGAAAATTCTACTTACCAGTATGCATCTGTTCTTGGCATGTAGAGCTGCAGAGTTGTACACGCCCACCCGCCTCCCCGGATACCTCCATCTGTTCCAGTATTATCTTATTTAGATACATCACTCATGGACATCTTTCTACTTCTTACTACTCCATTTAACCCTAAGTGGCAAAAACAATCTTAACGATGGAGCCGATGCCCATGAGCATTGTCCACCTAAGGAGGCGTGACCGGTCTCGATACTGCAACACTTCTTCGAAGACAAAAACAACATGTAGACATCTAAGCCCAACACCAGATGGCAATTTATGCATAGTGTACAACTCTGCAGCTCTACATGCCAAGAACAGATGCATACTGGTAAGTAGCATTTTCCTTTATTTGCAGAGCTCAGTGGTTTACTGCTTTTGTCACACAGATCCCTTCGTTAATGTGCAGTTCATAAGTTACAATCTTAATCTAGCACAGTGAGCTATGAGCTGCCAGCAAAGAGTTGCATGCAAGCTGCATGGCTTAGGTTAAAATGTTATGTTTATTCTCAGTCTTTCATTATCTTAACCCCTTGAGTGCCCCGCCCTTTCCCCGCCCTGTGCCGGCCCTTTCATTAGCAGGCGGGGTTCATGAAGAGATAGTCTCGTCATGGGCACAGCGCAACCGCGCTCCATGACGAGACCATCTCGTCATGGGCACTGAAGGAGTTAATGTTGCTAAAGAGTGTGTGTTTGAGCTACGTTCTGAATCCTGAGTTTGTACTTCTCAAGGTCCAAGCAATACTAAACCAGCATTGAAATTGCAATAGATCTCGCCTTTGATTAAGTTAAAGCCATTTGCTTTGCTAATGGTATTGTATAGCAAAGCAAATGGCTTTAACTTAATAAAAGGCTAGACCTATTGCATTTGTAATGCTTGTTTCCTTGTGGGTTGGATGCACTTTCCAAATTTTGCATTGATGTACAGAGTATCTGTAGTGTTTTATAGGAGGTGTGGGATGTTTATATATTGGGCATGTATTGCTCAAGAGAGGAGTGGTTGTTTTCCAAAGAGTTGGTGGCCATAATGGAGACATGGTGATGGTGGACAGAATGAGAAGGACGATATGGAATAAATATTGATCAGAGGCGAGACAATTGGAATAAAAATGGTAAACTAAGTGTGGAATTTGAGGCATTGACGTACTGGGTGGAAACCAATCTTGCTACAGAAGCTAGGATTATCACAGAGATGCTGAATGTTGTTTTTATTGGTGTTAGCAAGATTTGTTGGAGTCATATTCGGGAGCCGAGAGCATCCATGACCCCAGTATACCTCTCAGGATGACAGAGCCTGTGTTCGCGACTGGTTGCTCCTCCTGCCCCGAGGAGGGTTGAGGAAACCGAGATTATGGGATATTCTGCAGAGCAGTGAGTTGGAATTACAAACAAGCCACAAAAACATGAAACCAAGAGAGCCTAGCCCGCCACCCCCATGCCCCGAAACAAAGAGCAGCTTGGTGAAGGGATCGGCAGACAAAGGCTTCCGACAATAGCAGGACAGGTGGAAGTCTCCTAGGACCAGGTAGACAAAGAAGCCACACAAAAGGCAGAGAGGACGAAAAAAGCCTCAGTTAAAGCACAGAACACCTGCCCCAAATCAATCTTCAGCGACATCAGAACCCTGAAAACGTACGGGGGCAGGAAGGACACCAGGTAGCAGAGATCAAAGTCACTGCCAGTAAATAAGGAAACACACTCTAGGTGGGCAGACAAAGGCATGGGTGACATAAAATAAAGTTTACAGGAGGGCACTTAAGCAGCACACTTACAGCCAGCCATCTGTCCTAGGGGCACCAACCTGACCCCTCCGTCCACCCACCTTGAGAATGATTGGCCATTCCGAGCAGAAGACATCACAGCGCGACAGAGCCAGAGTTGAAGGAAGCCGGCGTGTTAAAAAGCAACATGACACAGCTTCTGATAAGCTTGGTTGCCGTGACAATAGAAAGCTATTGTCACAAGATGGCGTTGGACTGTCCACAGTCCCTACGGACACGCGCATGCTGTTTACTTTGGACAAATGGCGAGAACAGCCATCTTTGTCCATGCAGACGCGTGCTTTTAAGCCCACGGGAGAATTGATTGCAAAAGGCATGCGCGGCTTTCGCCAGGCGCGACTTAAAAATGGCTACCAGTATGAATGACATGTAACTTCCCGGGAGGGGGGGGGGGGGTGATCGTGATCTGACACCCTACATTGGTATGAGAGGCACTCAGGAAATCATTCAAGAGCCCCAAAAAGGAATATTGTATCCTGGTGTACTGTAGGGTCATTATTTAATATAGTTTAAAAGCTAGTACCACTGAATATATACTGAAGAATGTGCTGTAAAATGCACCTGTTTTATTTTTAGAAAATAGGGACCTCTAAATACACAATATACTTGCTAGTCGTAGGGAAATGAATTGTTGGGGGGAAAAACAGTACATAAGCAAGTGAATAACTATGAAATTTTCTAAGCTACAAAAACCAGTAGGATTATTAACAATAGATCATGTACATAGATTCAAAAGAAAACAGCTGAAAAAAATATATACCATTATTAGCATATTTATTATTTTTTGGATTTGATTTTTAAATATTGTTTGCAAAAAACGTTGGTTTTCTTTTAGGAATAGTAAAAAGCATAAATATAACAATATAATCATATATCTAAAAGACACAAAGCATTGATATTACAATTCCTTTTTCAATTTGATTTCAGTCAAAATTTCTAGTGTTACTGTAGATCATTGGAAGGCTAGTGGTAGATGAGAACTACACGCGTTTCGGCATGTGTGCCTTCATCAGGGGACCATCTTAGCTATAATCATTTAGTGTATACAGAGAGCAACTGGTGAATTGGCCGCAATTTTGACTCCAGATCTTTAAGAACGGATATCTGCTCTGCTTTGGGGATTTATTCAATGATTTATGAAACACAGGACTTCCACAAGACTGTCCAATATATTCAGATGCCGTCTCCATTTCAGAAATTATTTCTCGTATTCCAACGGCTTTATTTTCAATATGTTACCTAAAATAATGATGTGTAGTCAATGGCCTTCGTTTTAAATACCACAAAATACTTTATGGTTGGAGTCCAGCTTTCTAATTTTCAATTAAAGCCATCTTATACTTGACAAGAAGGCGATTGGGGTGGTGACAACGCAGATGAAGATGGCACAGTTTTGGTACACCATGGAAGCTTCATTCACAATACATGTTTCCTAACACGATGGTACATTCTTGAATCTTTGACGTCTCACACTTGGTGCTCTGGATTTGGCTGTGATCTTGTTCATCAGACTGTGCACTTTACTCATCTGATCTTGCCTCATCCATTGCTTCAGCTACTCTCACTCTCTTTGTGTGAGCAGCGCAGATCCATCGAGGCACTCCTGCAGATTTGACTGGAGGTTGGTAGCTTGTATACCCTGGAAAGGACCTCCTAGGCATTCAAAGAGGCCGCCTCTGCGTACATGTTTGTAGATAAATACCCAGTCAGCCACGTTCAGACCATGGCAGGATGTAGCCTTGTAGTGTTCTGTGGCTGCATTCACTGTAATGGCACAAATGGAGAGTACTCCGGTCAACTCATGTGAATATTCGCGTCTAACTCGACTTTTTTCTGGTGTTTTCTTTTGAAACTATGTACATGATCTCTTGTTAACCCCTTCAGTGCCCATGACGAGCTGGACTCGTCATGGGCCGCGGTGGCGCTGTGCCCATGACGAGTCCAGCTCGTCATAGACCCCGCCCGCTAATGCAACGGCCGGCACTGGGCGGGGAAAGGGGCGGGCACTGAAGGGGTTAATAATCCAACTGGTTTTTGTTGCTTAGAACATTTCATAGAAAGTTTTTCACTTGCTTATGTACTGTTTTTTCCCCCAACAAATGCACCAGTTTTGCCATTTGTTCCCTTATTATTTTGGCAGGAGAATTCCCCCCCGCCCCCCAACCCCCTTCCAAAACCACCCTTGTAGTGGTCAGGATCGCTTGCTCTACACTGTACAGGGGCTGGTCTGACATCATTTGCCAGGGCTGCTTTGAGTTTCCAGTCCGGCACTGCTTAGCAGATATGTAATGCTGTAAAACTAAAAACCAATCACACATTGGTTTGGAAATATGGATCAAATTAAACAAAAAGAATATAAAACCACTTACTGGGACAGCCATGCAGCGATTCCTGGCAGGTTGCAAAAATGCTTCGTTCTGAAAAAGTGCAGGTAACCTACCAGAAAGAAAGCTTGGTTCCAGCAACACTGGTAAGCAATACAGGCCTCTCAAGAAGCACACCAATACCCACAACCTGCAGGTCAAGCAGATTCGTGCTTGATGGAGCGTGAAAGCCACCAAAAGGTGTTGCTAAGCAACAACTTGGCTGTTGCCACAAGATGGAACATTAAAGTGTTTCAGTTTTGCTCGGTGCATAGCTGCCTTCAGAAGCTGCTCCTATAAAGTGACAGGAATGATTGCCTGTTCTTCGATTCCTGTTGCTTTCTTCGTAGCCTCCGAGGCCAGGGGTCGCAAAGAAAGTGCTGGGGGTTGCAAGCTAGGGGTCGCAACTGCGACCCCTAAATGACGTCCATGCGCTGCAGGCTGACCTTTGTCCGACAATGATAAATTGTCGGCATACAGGAGGTTAGATGAATGTATTGAATCAAGTTTCAGTGCATGGGAAATAACTTGCATCAAAGGAGATAGGTCCGCGAGAAACCGGTTAAAAAGTGTGGTGCCAAAAGGCACCCCTGTGAGTTTTGGGTAATAGCATGTATACGTTTGCTCCATTACCCAGTTTAATTCTTCCCCATGTATTTGTGTACGAGTTTTCAATTCCTCTAAGAAGCACCGGAGGGATGTTCCACTGGAGTTTCCTCCAGAGCCTGCTTCGATTGACAGTCAAAAGTGGCTTTGTATTCCATATAGCAGAGGTGAAGAGCAAGTTTGGAGGCTTTTGAGGAATCAATTAATAAAGACAGGGCCATGATGTTTGTTATTGTCCCAGTTTTTTTTGTTGAAAATCCTGTTTGATTAATTGGTATTCTCGAATTTGTAGTGGACCAGTTCAAGAGGTGCTCCAGTAGCACGCCAGCATAGTATTTTGTCTCATCTATGAGGGCAATAAGTCTGTAGTTCTCTGCAACTGCTGTTGTGCTGTCCTTGAATATTTTCTATCTAATAGACCCTCTCCATGACTCTGGTATTATTGTATCGGTTAGGGCATGGTTAAACAGTGGGGCCATATGCTCTGGCTATTTCATTGGGCCGTGTTGGCATCTTCATAATTGACGTTTAGACTATTGTGGCCCTCAAGTGGGGAGCCCTCTACTGCCAACAGTGTTGGCTCTGTGCTTGTAGATGCCTCAAAGTGTGCATATAAGAAATTGGCACAGGATTCCTCAGGAAAGGTTTGAGCTCCAAGTGGTGCTTTAGGGAATTATTTAGGTAATTTACTGTACTCCAGAAAAGACTGGAGTTGTGATGCTAATGTCCCAAATTAGTTTAGCCCAAAAGACTTCTGTGGATTGTTTCTTTTCAGTCCAGATCACCAATTTTAGTTCTATTTTTTTTTTAAGCTCCTTAGATCCGATGTTAAGGTTGCATTTTTGGGGGATTTCTTCACTGCTCTCAAAGCCTTGTTGACTTTGTTTCTGTTCATTCATTGCCCCTCTCGTGTGATCATTGCGGCTATTCCCTCGATATGTCCTTGGGGGTGCGCTTATTGATTTTTACTCTTGAAGCGTATTTTGAAAAAGAGTCTGTAAATGCTTCCCAGCTGTCGTTTGTGGAGTTGCTTTATTTCATAGTAGTTTATAGATCATGTTCTGCGTTTTAAGCCAATGATTCTAGTGGTGTTGGAGTCTACATTACTCTCTAGATCCACTGTGTGATGAGCCGTTCTACCATGCATATGTTCTCTCTCAGGACAATGGCCAATTTTAGTTCCTGAGGCAGGTGATCACTCTCAGATCTTGTCCAATTTTAAATGAGTGCATGTAATTTAGCTGGGGCAAAGAGGCCAGCTTACAGTAAATTAAAGAGGTTTTACTGGTGGAATGGAAGGACAGATCAAGTGGAGTGTCATCTGAAAATTGGCCATTGAGGCCCTATAGGCCCTGGTGGTCTAATTTGCCAATTAAGTTGATTACCTTTCTGTCATACCTCCCTTGGTCTATTGTTGCCTGTATTGGAATGAACCATTGGTGTTCCAGTGACTCTAGAATTTCATTTTGGTCTGCCTAGCAATTTCATGTTGAAATCTCCTGTAACAATTAACAGGGAGCTGCGGTAGGTTGACCCTGCTTTGAGGGTGTTGTAAAACATCTTTTTTGATGTCTCTGTGCTGTTATGTGCAGAATTTGTAGATTGTCAAACTCCATTTTTGCTATGTGCTTGTAACCTTGAGAGCGGTTGATAGATAAATTGCAATTTCGTCTTTACGCGGCCGTATTTTGCTTCTTTGGTGGCTCTCACTATACTGTGAGAAAACCAGTAATAGGGAGAGGTTCAAGCGCCCATGTTTCCTGTAGAGTAATCACTTTAGAGGTTTGCAAGTGCTTAATAGCTCTGGCTTGCCTGAAAGTCCATGTATATTCCAAAAGCACAGGCAAAATATATTTTTGCAGGATTCTAACCTAGCTGAGGGGTTTTAGGCAATTCACGTCAGTATCAATGGCAGGTTGCTGGTTCTTGCAATCCAGCCCCGCTCATTGTTCTGGGTTACTTGCGCGCTTGCAGCTGTTTTGTATTTAATTGTTTCTGGGGCACTCGCTTTACCCACTCTGTATGGTGTTACACCTGTTGCGTTCTTTAAAACTGAGTAGGATTTTTGGTGTATGTCCATGTTCTAAATATTATCTGCTTTAGCCCTCATAAGTGGGTGTGTGGGTACCCTGGTTCTTGGCACGTTTCCACAAGTATTCCCCAGTCTCTAAATTGTTTCATCTTGCAAAGTACTTTCTGGGCCATGTCGGCTGTGTTCCAGGTAACCCTGGTTGATTCACTTTGATGTCCTGGGCTGGGTTGGTAAATTGGATGCAGTCTGTCAGTCGAGATGACCTTGGCGAATGATGGAATCTGATTTAACAGCTTAAGAATGTTGCCTCTGAGGACGTTGTTGCTTTCCTTTTTAGCAGTATGCTGGATGAAATATAGTTATACTTATTTCTCCTTTCTGGAGGTTGGTCTTACGTGCTGATGTCTTCCTTGCCACCGCAGTTGGTGTAAGGTTGTGAGCATTCTAGTAGCTGGCGGGGGCGGAGCCTTGGGGTGAGGGGAAGAGGAGGAGCGAGGAGAGAAGTGGGCAGTTAGAATAGGGACGAGGTAGAGATAAGGAGTAGAGAATAAAGCTCCTGAGAAATCGTAAAGGGCGTCTGTCATTATTTGTAGCACGATGCTACAACTGGCGACGAGGGTGGGATGAGCAAGCCCACACCAGTTACAGAGCCCTGGAGCGTGGTGAAGAACCGGACCTGCCTGAGGCGATTGAGCACCTCTGGATGCCACCAGTGACTACGGAAGTCGGGAGCCTACCCCGACCCCGCCTCGTGTCCCCAGAGTGAAGGAGAAGGTGCCTGACGCTGGAGACGCTGTCTCCAAAAGCCTGCCTGTAAGCGCTGTTGAGCGCGCAAAAAAAATAAAAGAAAAACGAAGACCGAAAATCCCTCGCTGCCGGCTAATCTCACGCCCGATGCGTGAGCTTTGGCAGGGTCGGCGCGCAAGAAGAGCGGGAAGCTGCAGAACAAGGCGGGAGCCCACCCCGACCTCACCTGGTAGCTGTCGCCGCCGTGAATGAGCAGGGACTGGAGGGTGCCACCCCTGAAGATGCCCGCCGGTGAGTCCAACTTGTAGTAGACTGAATGAGCCGGGAGAGAGCCTCGCGCGTGTGTGCAGGGACGGCGGCCATCTTGAAGTCAGGCAATCCTCCTGGGACACCCCCCATTAAAGTGAATTGGCGGCCATCTTGAAGTCAGGCGCCTAGGATTCACTGAGGGAGAACAAACAAGCATAAGCATACCCAGGATAAGTCATCAACAAGCACAAGCAAAGCCAAGATAAAGGAACAAACAAGCACGAGCAAAGCCAAGCCAAAGGAACAAACAAGCACGAGCAAAGCCAAGATAAAGAAACAAACAAGCACGAGCAAAGCCAAGATAAAGGAACAAACAAGCACGAGCAAAGCCAAGATAAAGGAACAAACAAGCACGAGCAAAGCCAAGACGAAGAAACAAACAAGCACAAGCAAAGCCAAGACAAAGAAACAAACAAGCACGAGCAAACCCGAGACAAGTGTGCTACAAACGCAGGTGCGAGCACGCAAGCCGACTGAAGTGAACTGACCCGAGCGCACGGGATTCACAATGTCGAATCAAGGATCACCGACCCGACAGGAGGCCAAACCCATCGTCATAGGGCTGTCACATCTGCGCCCTCCGGAGCCCCTGACGCTTGTAGTCGGTAGCAGCATGGGCCCTCGTTGGGAGGAGTGGATCGAGGACTTTGAGGACTACATCAAAGGTTCCAAGGTCCTCGGCGATGAGGACCAACTGATTGCGCTTCGAAACCTCGTGGGAAAGGACATTAGCAAGATAATTAAGGAAATCCCAGCTGCGGATGCAGGGACGTACGCCAAGGTACGGGAAGCCCTGGATAAGAAATTTTTACACAAAAAAAATGTAGACTACGAGAGGTATGTGTTCCAGCGGGCGCACCAAGTAAAGGATGAAGCGATGAACACATACATAACCCGACTACGACGGTTGGCACGCCACTGCAACTTTGAAGCATTCTCTACGGAGGATGCCATACGGCTGCGTGTCATTGACGGCTGTCAATCTGAGACCCTCCGAAGAAAATTGTTAAAGAAAAGTCACACCCTAGACGAAATAGAGGAACTGACGAGAGTGCATGACCAGACCGAGGAGCAGGCCAAGACCATGGAAGCAGGGCGTACGGAACGCCGAGAGCAGATATGTCAGGTGCGAACCGGTCGCCCTCGCCGAGGGTCCAGGGAGCGCGGGCGACACGATCGGCCATCATCGCGCCGGCGCCATTCTGGGCACCGTCGACCGGACTCGGGGAGAAACAACAGACGACATGATTATGTGAAGAAGGCGACAGCACAAAAATGTTACAGATGCGGGTACGACTTCCCACACTCCAGAGTGTGCCCGGCTATGGGCCAGCAGTGCCGCAAGTGTGGTCGGAGCAGTCACTTTGAAGCCATGTGCGGAGAGTATCGCCGCGAGAAAGGAAAGAAACCGCCCGTGACGTCGCGGAGTGACACTTGCCGGCAACATGCGCGAGCGGTGCATGGTCGCCCAAAGTCGTCATCAAGATCATCGCACTCCAGCAGGGAGTCGCGGACATCGCGATGGTCGAGGAGATCACCCTCTCGGGACTCTAGATCGACATCAGACGAACAAGAATATTCAATTGAATACGCGAGCATGGTTGCCGACCCGGACCAACTTAAGAAATATTCCCGACTGGACATCAGCGTCGGTGGACATGCCACAAAATTTGTGATGGACAGCGGAGCGTCACTAAATTACATTCCGGTGACGGAGTACAAAAAAATGAAACCCCTCCCGCGCCTGAGTCCTGCATTTGTTCGGGTCTACACCTGGATGTCCAGGAAGCCCCTCCCTTGCCTCGGGAAGTTTTCAACTACGCTGAGACACAACACAATGTCAGTTCCCGCTGTGATCCACGTCATAGAAGGGCCGGAGGCTGACTGTCTCCTTAGCCTGCCGACGGCCGAGCGGCTGCGTCTGGTGGAAGTTCTCTATCGCGTCAGCAATGACAATGACATCGTGTACAAGCCAGGCAAATCAGTCAACGTGGCTGACTACAAGTCGCGACACCCCAGGGCACCACACTCACTTGGACTGTCCGTTGTGGAGGAAGATGTCCACCTTGGGGAGGATCAAGCGCGACCGCCTGCGGGCCCCCTGGAGACCACCCCTCATGCCACCCTGAAAGAGTATCCACAGTGTCCAATAGTAGGGCACGGTGATCTTCCGGCCCCGAGTCAGATGACACCGCCGCCGCCTGGAGTGTGGCACGAACTAGCCCTGGACTTTTATGGCCCAATGCAATCAGGCAAATATGTTCTCGTAATAATGGACGAGTACTCCCGGTTTCCCATTGCCCAGTTTGTGCCGTCCACCAGTGCTGCCGCCACCATTGCGGTTCTAGATGAAGTCTTTGCAGCCTGGGGTGTGCCCAAGGAACTGAAAACAGACAATAGCCCATCGTTCACTGGACGGAAATTCAGCGACTTTGCAAAATCCGTGGGTGTCCGGCTTCGGCGGATAACACCTGTGTGGTCACAAGCCAATGGCACTGGTGAGAGGTTTATGGCCATACTCAAAGAGACTCTCCAGCAGGCTACCTGTGATAGACGAGATTTGCAAATGGCTCTCAACGAAGTGCTTCGAGCATATCGAACAACACCCAATGCCACGACAGGCAAATGTCCAGCGACACTCATGTTAGGGCGCCCCATCTGGACGCGGATACCCACTTGGGAGGGGGCATCAAGACCGGTGTCATCAGGTCATCTTCACCAAGAAATAGTAACTAACGCTGATCGCGCTGACAAGGAGAGCATGAGAAATTCTACGGACCACAAGAGACGAGCCAGATCTCTCTCGCCTCGGGAAGGGGATTGCGTCGTGGTCAAACAAGAACCAAGTAAGGAAACGGACTGTTGGTTCCGGGCAACGCCCCTCACAGTCACTAGACGAACGAGTACCGCGCTGACGGCTGAGTCGGAAAACAGGCGCACCACTCGCAATGCCCCCCACCTTCAAAGATGCGGTCTCACCATGAAAGAGACACTCACGCTGGGGCCTACAACGTCTGTGACTGGACACTGTGAAGGGCATGGTCGAACACCTATAGGTCAGGAACGGGACGCTGAGGGCGGCAATGGAACTGTGTCTGAAGGCCTGTCCCTCCGGCCAAGAAGAGATATTCAAAAACCGAGACGGTTGATCGAAGAGATGTGAGCACTGTCACAAGCTTTAGTAACAAAGGGGGAGATGTAAGGTTGTGAGCATTCTAGTAGCTGGCGGGGGCGGAGCCTTGGGGTGAGGGGAAGAGGAGGAGCGAGGAGAGAAGTGGGCAGTTAGAATAGGGACGAGGTAGAGATAAGGAGTAGAGAATAAAGCTCCTGAGAAATCGTAAAGGGCGTCTGTCATTATTTGTAGCACGATGCTACAGTTGGGTCTCTTGATTCTCCATTCTCCAAGTGCCTGGTGATGATCAATGGCCCTGGCATGGTGTTTTGAACTGTTATTTTTAAAAGGGTGTGTTTAGGAACATTGTATCAGCCATTATTGAGGCTTTGATTTCTGTGTAGATATCCCTTTCTCCTTTGCCGTTTTCGGGGTTTGCACATGATCCTGTTTCTCTTGACATCTTTTCTGGTTCTTTTGTATTGAGGGCTGGTGTACTGTGGAACAAAGTTGGACAGCAGCTATGTCCTCCAAGTTGGGCTTTTGATGTGAGTTTATTGTTTGACCTAAGTCCTCCTAGATCATTTCCATGGCTTGCATTGTCAATTATCATTGTGTCGGATGGTGTAAGTGGTTGAATGTTGCGGTTTGTTGTGTCCTCACTCACTGGGTCCTGAACATTCCTAGACCCTTCTGACACTGTGCATTTTTTGTCGAAGATGGTGTAGTCCCGTAGCCAGTTTTTTAAATATTTTTTTTATTTCTGGATTTTCATTTTTTTAGTCTGTTACTTTTAGTCTAGTTCAAGAACTGATGGCCATGGGCTGTTTAAGTGTATCTTTCATTGATGCTGGGTAATCTTGGTCAGTCTCTGCCACCTTATTATAGGTATTTTATTTTTTGCTCAAGTTCCGTTTGAGTTTCCCAAAATAAAATTACAATGTAATACAATTACAAAGATGCAGACCTTCAGTAGACAATTACAATGGATTAGTAAGGCATGGAAAACTTCATGTCAATGCAGGAGTATCATCACCCAGGCTGTCTGCATAGATAAGTGCCACAGGAAGAGAAATCACTGCTATGAGGAGGCTTAGGAAAGCCTGAGCAATGGTCTGCATCTTGCGGGGTCTTTTGGAATGTGTCTATGTGAAGGGCCAAATGAAGAAAAAAAAAACTATAACTGGGAGATGGGCAGGAGTGTAAGGAGAGATTAAGAGATTCCCAATCGGTGTCTCAAAAATGCAGATCGTGCATAATATAGGAGGAGGGTGTTGCAGAGAGGAGAGTGTGCCAATTAATCCCATATGAAGGCAAAGGGTGGAGGGGCATGTCTCATACACCGTTGTGAAATAGGTGGATAGCCTGCAACCTGGAAGGTTGTAAATATAGCTATTCTAAAACAGGACATGTACGTGATGAGGTGTGTCCAGAGGTGCAGGAATTTCTTATCTGGTGGGGCAGCCTATGTGTCATCTGCTCAATGGAATGCCAGAGTTGTGTGAATCAGGATTCCGTTGAGGGTCCAAGGTGCCCATCAGGCCCACGCTATAAGCTTTTTGGTGTGCACCAGTTATGTGTCATACTAGATACCAGTCTGCGTGGATCATGGCAGTCAATGACGTTGAGGGGATGCCTAGGATAATAGCATGATAGTATTCCGGTATAGGATATCCCAGGGTGCCCTTAATGACTCAGGATCTCCTCTCAGATGATTTTTTAACAAAGTACAAGCCCACCATATGTGATGGAAGTCAGCCACGGGTGCAGCACAACACCAGCCTGACGCAGAGGCTGTTGGGAACATAGTGTGGGGACGAGCTGGAGTATAATGCTACTGGAGCAAGACCTTATAGGTTGTTTCCTGTTAGGGAATGCTTCTGTGGGTGTGTGGTATTTCCCTCCATAGATGTTCCCACTGTTTCTGGTTGGTATTGCTGGTAATGTCAGGAGACCATTTCCATTGATAGTGATAAGGCAGGAGGCGTGAATGTTGCAAGACAGCATATGTCTTAGAGATTCAACCTCGAGTACCTTCAAATTTGTGGACATGTTGCTCAAAAAAAGTGGGCGAGTGGCGGCTTCTGCATTGGAAGGGTGAAGGTCCCAATGGAAATATTGGTGATGGGCAGACTGTAGGAGGTGAAAATCCTTCTTGCACTGGTTAAGACTTAATTTTCTGGCCCTGGAAAAGGTCCTGTAATAGCCCACACTCACCTTTAACCTAATCTGGTAAGGATTCCTGGGGGAGGGCAGGGGAGAATTCGGGATTGCGTGCATTTGGGGTGTTTGGAGACTGGAATGTTGTCAGGCCCCTTCTGATCACTAGTCTATCCCAGATCTCGAATACTGTGTGTGTCTGGATCGCAATGTAAGCGCTGCATGGACAGGAGTGTCTGGGCAGCAAAGCGAGGTCCCAGAGCGGCTGACAAGTGACCGCTCTGTCCATGTGGACCCAGTGTTTCTCGCTCTCAAGCACTTTCTACTCAGAAAGATAGCGTAAGTGATTGCTTGTGACCTGGAGAATGGTATTCTTTGTACTTAGACTCCGGAGACTACCTGTTGATTTCCTATGCAACACACGACTGCAATAGTCCTTTTCATTGTTAAAATAACTTGTCACAGTTCGCAGCAGTATATATGCTGGGTCTCACATGTACCTTCACCCTCACACTTGATTATGTTAGTTTGTTGAGGCGGTTAGGGAGGGATATGTGCTTGTAACCACAAGATGAGAGATGGTGTCAGTTAATTTTGCCTTATGACCGCATGTCATGTTTAGTTAGTCACATTGCAGGTTTAGTCTCTTGCAGTTTCTTGGCCACCCTGCTACGGTAGGGTGCGTGCCGGTACTCACACGTCCCCATGGGAAATTTCCCTGAAATATTCTATTTTGTATCTTTTTTTGGGGGTGGGGGTTTGCCTCAACCTGATTGGGGGGTTGATGTGGGTGGGGGGGTTAGGGAAGGGGTTGTTTTGGGTTTGTTTGTTGGTGTATGGCCATTGAGGAATGGGATTGTTACAGGATTTAGAGACAAGTTTGTATGTCAGACGTGGCGCAGCGCTGACACATATGTAATCTTACTGACAGACACGAAACTAAGGTGAATTGAGGCCTAAATGACAGTAGAAAGACCAGGTTGGTTCATGCATACCTTACACGACACAATATTGACTTATGCTTGTTACAGGAGACTCCTCTCCGAACCCAGCTCTCGACAAAACTCAGGCACAGGCGATGGGGCTCTTTGTATGCATCAGTGCATTCTAATTACTCCAGGGCAGTTGCAGTGCTGGTGTGACTGGGCCTAGACTGGAGAGAGAGAGAGGTATATACAGACCCTGATGGTCGATACGTAGTACTCCTGGGCTATTTGGGAGGCACTTTATTGACAGTTATAGCACTATATGGCCCCAACATGGACTCACCTGGGTTCTTTCATGACGTTTGGGCTAAAGTTAGAGCCACCGGCTGAGTCACGACCCTGTGGAGTGGGGACTTCAATGCCATTATTCATGATGACTTGGACAGACAGGGCACCACAAGGACACACCAACCCGCAGCTAGTAAAGTATTAAACGCCCTATTAGAGGAGGGTGACATGGTGGATATTTGGAGACTCCGCAACCCCCTGACTAAAGAGGGCACGTGCTTTTCGGAACACCATCGTGCCTTGTCTAGATTAAACTATTGGTTAATGACAAAAAATATGGCCAGCTGGGTGGTGGACGTTAAGCATTTGCCGAGAACTATATCGGATCACTCACCGTGCCTGTTGACTCTCTCATTGCCCAACACTACACTGAGGGAATTCTCTTGAATGCTGCCCCCACAGGCGCTCTTAGATGAAGCATTTAAAGAAGAAAGACGGTCTGACATAACGGACTACTTCACGCTTAACACAGGGGCTGTCAATACTGAGGCCTCACTGTGGGAAGCATTCAAAGCGGTCATTAGGTGGGGGTTCTTAAGGCCATAAGAACCACTTTGTATAATATTGAGACACAAATTAAGGATTTGGAGACGCGTATACATGATGATGGGGAGTCCGTCTACTTAGCTGAGCTAAAGGTTAAGCTGCTAGAATATGAGGAGGAAGCGCAAAGGGAGGTAAAATTCCTTGGGAAGTACGCGTAAGCCCGGAGATATGGGGAGGGAGACAGACCAGGGAGGACACTGGCTGGTATGCTTCGAGCCCCGCGCTCCATGGCCTTTGTCCCCGAAATTAGCAATCACAGGGGTGATACTATCAGGGGCTCCTCGGCCATCCTAAATGAGTTCTCATAGTTTTATACAAATCTATACACAGCTAAACACACTACCTGTCCGGAGGGTATGCAGGAGTTCCTGGATTCAGTGGCTCTGGTGTGGTTTAATGATAGACACAGGGAATATCGGCACCTACCCTTCACAGTTGAAGATGTTAAAGATGTTATAGCCAGCCTGCCTCTGGATAAGGCCCCCGGATTGGATGGTCTGACGACCACATTCTACAAAACTTATGTGAAGGAATTGGCGCCCAAACTCCTCGCCGTATATGGAGAGGTGCATGACATGGGTATATTACCTCAGACAATGCGTGAAGCTATCATTGTTACTCTACTAAAGCCAGGCAAACCAGAAACTGAATTGGACACGTACAGACCATTTTCACTTTTCAATGTGGACGTAAAAATTCGGGCAAAACTGATAGCGAATAGGCTGCAACCTCTACTTCCAATGATAGCGCTTCCGGATCAATCGGGTTTTATACCCGGGAGATCCACCTCTCATAACCTAAGGACGGTGTTCTCAGCACTACATTCCCTACACCCTGGTGTACAGGCTGCGGCAGTTTTCTTAGATGCCACAAAGGTATTCGACTTGCTCGAGTGGCCATACCTATTCAGAATTTTGGAAAGGATGGGATTTGGCCCCCTTTTCCTTAAATGGATAAAACTGCTCTTCACTGAACCGCTGGCCAGGGTGCGGGTGAACGATATGGTCTCTGCCCCGTTTCATATAACGCGTGTACAAGGCAGGGGTGCCCGCTATCCCCTTTACTATTTGCCTTCGCAATGGAGCCATTAGCAGCCTGTATCAGGCAGCATCGCACGGATAAAGGTATAGGTTTCGGAGCTAGAAGTCTCTTTATCGCTATATGCTGACGATGTCACCATGTATATTTTGAATCCTGAGCACAATCTAGATGTAGCGTTGAGCGAATTCATCAAATTTGGCGGCCTCTTGGGTGTAACTATAGACTGGTCTAAATCTGTGGAATTTCCTCTCACTGATAATACCAAGGCAGTAACCTCAGAGTTTCCGCTGAGGTGGGAAAATGATGCTGTGAAATACTTGGGCATCTGGATAAGTAGGAATTTACAAGAGTTATGGAATTTAAATTATGCTAAAGCCATTGCCTGGCTGGAGGAAAAGGTGCCTCTATGGGCCAAACTTCCACTTTCAATTGCAGGGAAAACCGCATTGGCAAAGATGATTATACTACCCAAATTTTTGTATTTATTCATGAATCTTCCACTTGTACTTACCCAATCCCTTTTCAAGATACTGCGGTTCCTACGGGTATCCTTGATATGGGCCGGAGGTCAAGCCAGGGTGTCTTGGGAACTGTTGTCCTTGCCGACCAGGCAGGGGGGGCTGGGTGCCCCGGACACGAAGCTGCATGCTCTTTGTGCGCAGGCGCTATTCTTGCAATATTGGGTACATCAGACGCCATTACAGCCTCCTGTAGCTGTCGAAAAAGATGCGGTTGCACCTGTTCCACTTAAGATGGCAGTGTATCAGAAATACAAACGTCCCACTGACTGCATAGACACTCCTGAGACTCTCATATGGGCCTGGGATGGGTTACGTAGAAGAGCAGGCGCACAGATTTTATACGCACCCTCAATCCCCCTGGCACAGAATCCCATGCTTCCCAATGTCCGAGATGAAATCAATACCAGGGTTGCGCAGAAAATGTCTCTTCATACCTTTGCTGATCTCTATCTGAATGGAGTATTCAGGGACCCCCCTAGCGCGGAGAGTCGTTTGTATATCCTAAAATCCGTGCAGTCTGTCGAGGGTTACATGCTGAATTCCCTTCCCAACCTACCCCGCTGGCTGTTCTTGAAAATTTGTTGACTACGCCATCGCCGCGCAAGCTTATTACCAGACTGTACACTCACATGCAAAGGGATGCACCAGTGACTGCCTCTGGTGCTCGCCGTAAATGATGTCGGAACTATCACCTAATTATAAACTTCGGCTAATTCACTTCAAATGTATTCATCGCTACTGTAGAACGCCAATTAGTTTATATAAAATGGGACTCAGAGATGATGATTGCTGCTGGCGTTGTGGAGCGTTTGTTGCCTCCTTCCTCCATATGGCATGGGAGTGTCCGGTCATCACTGAGTATTGGTTCCAAAATTTCGATTCAATAAACCAAATTCTAGGTCTAGCATTGTCCTCGTCCCCACTGCTCTGACTGTTGGGATATGTCAGACGACAATGTTAAAAAATGCAAATTACATGCGCTGATATTGTTATTTGCCAAACGACAGATTGCCTTGTGTTGGGGGAAAAAGAGGAAACCCACAGTCAAAGACAGGGTGAAGGAAGTCACGTATGGTAAAACTCAGCTTGCTACGTACTGGGAATTAATGCCACCCTCCTCCAGACCCAGGGAAATATGGGAACCCTTTATTGACTGGGCTCTTGCTAGGTCTACTAGTCCTGATGATGCCACGGATGCCGGAACTAATGTTGGGCCGGTGTAATCTACCCATTACTGTACCTTGCTGTATGCGTTCATCGGAAATTGGAGGAAATTGAACTGTGTGTAACACATGTGGATATTGTGGATGATCATCGTATACTACTGTCAAATGGTGAATTGTCATGTTTGTTGGTTTATTAGATGGCAACTGCCGTTTTTAGTACAATGCTCTGCCTAATGATTGGTTTGTACAAATGACTACTTATGCACCACTGGTTCTCTTTTGTTGATCATTGTTCTTTTGTTTTGTACTGAATCAATTTTGAAAATCAATAATAAAAAAAAAAAAAAAAAGAAAGATAGCGTAAGTGAGCCGCCCAGTAATAATCCTGGCGTTTGGGACAAGCCATGCTCCCACACAACCAATCCCCCTTGGTTCGGTGGGAGCATATGAAGCACAGCAGAAATGTGGGGAAGCTTCCCTTTCTATATGAAAGAGCTGAGATCTGCCTGTAATCGGGTGATGTCCTCCAAGGGGATAGACATGGGCAGAGATTGAAATAAATACAAAAGCTAGGGGAGTATGTTCATTTTGACCAAGTTAATGAGGCCTAACCATGTGCCTTCCATCTCCAAAGATCTTCCGGAATAGATTTATGGTCCTGTGACCAGTTCACACTCGTCCTGATCATCAGGCTATTTGTAATCATGAGTCCTAGATAATATAGAGAGCGTAAGGTCCATCGTAAGGGGGAAGAGTGTCTGCAAGTTGGCGACGTGTTGTGGTGGGAGGGTAAGGTTAAGTTCCTGTTATTTCGCTAGGTTGATCTTGTATCCAGACCCCCGCTCATAGGCTTGGAGGATCTGAACCACTGCAGGGAAGGTGGTGTCTGGCTCCCTTAGTGTGAGGAGGAGGTCATCTTCATATAGTAAGACCTTATGGTCCTGGCCTCCGAAGAAAATCACCCTTAACGTCTTTTGAGAGTCGTAAGTGTATTGCAAGAGGTTCCACGATGAGGGCGAAAAGGAGGGGAGACAGAGGGCAGCCTTGCTGGGTGCCCCAGGATAGAGGGAAAGAGCTAGTAGAACGGCCATAGATGTGGATGGAGGTGGTAGGGGCTGAATATTAGGCCATGATTTTGTTAATCATGACCGGGCCCAGTCCTATATTCTGGAGGACGACTTTTAAGAAGGACCAGCTTACCAGATCAAAGGCCTTTTCGGCATCTAAGGAAAGGAGAAGAGCGGGGTGTAGTGTCTCTGGGCCTTTTCTACTCGGTGGGCCAGGCATCAAATGTTGTCGGATCCCTGCCGATGTCGTATGAAACCCACCTGTTCTGGGTCAATCAGTCCAGGAAGGAAGCATTCTAGGCGTTTAGCCAACATCTTCTTAGTGTAGTGCTTCACATATGTGTTTTAAAGGACAATCGGGCAGTAGGATGAGCAAATCGTTGGGTCCTTTCCTGGTTTAGAAACTAGTGTGATTTCGGAGTTTGTCATGGGTGGCATAAGGCCTATGACATGAGTGAAGGAATTGTAAAGTGCTAGCAAGTGAGGTTGTAGCTGGGATAGGAAAACCATGCAAAAAGTTGTGGGGGGGTGGGGGAGGCCATCTGGACCAGGAGATTTATGCTTGGAAAGCACGTGCAGGGTGCTGCAGAACTCCGCAATAAGGGATCTAGAGGCTGCCAGGGAGACCGCTCTGGAGATACGTGGCAATCTCAGTAGGGTCCTCTCCCCTCAAAGTGTAAAGGTTTTGATAATAAGCTAGGAAAGCCCTTTGTTTTTCTGCCTCTCTAACGGCCCAGTCCAAATCGCCTATTTGCAGCTTGGCAATGTGAGACCTAGCGTGTTGGTGACGCACTCTACGCTTAAGGAGAGAAACCAACCTTATCCCCGCACTCATTGTACTTTTGCTATAGAGCAAGTAAGGAGCACTCTGCTTTATTAACCCGATGTGGCTGAAGTTGGCCCAGCAGAATAGCCAATTGACACTTGGCCCATAGCACCGGATGCAGCTTATTGGTGCGCTTTAGTGTGAAGATTTCATCAGTAAGTTTTGCTCCAACGAGACGCGCCTCCCGAATCCTAGCTATTGAGTTAGAGGTCAATACTCCACACATGTTGGCCTTAAAGCCATCTTATGGAACATGGGGTGGAGGGGGGCGAGGGTGGAAGAGTATCTGGCAGGGAGTTCATAGTGAAGTATTCTGTGATGGCGTCTTGTATAGCTGTTTTGTCAACAGAATCTCTCAGGAGCTGCAGAGAGAGTTGTCCACAAGGTGATATATGTGGTAGGCAAGCACGGGGGCGTCCATGTGAGCTCAACATGTCCGTGACCTGAGGAGGAGATATCAGATATCTGCGCTGAGGAGAGGGTATTCAATAAGGAAGAGGAGACAAACAAGTGATCAATGCGGGAGTAAGATAGGTGCACATGTGAATAAAAGGAATAATCCTTTGATTCTGGGTGTAAATATCGCCAGACATCCACTAAGCCTGAGTCTCAATTCTTTCTTGAGTCCCCCAGACATTGCCCTGTATGTGTGATGTATTTCTACCTATTGAGAGATCCCATATCAAGTTGAAGTCTCCCCCATAATTATGTCACCTTTTACATGTCAGAGAGAGTACAGCATATGAGAGTGTCTTGCACCCGTTTGGAGCGTAAAGGTTAACACTTGTCAAGGTATCCCTCCCCCTTTCCACAGTCAGGGTGAGAGTTCTTCCTCCATGGTCCCTAGTTGAATTAAGAACTTTTGCATAAAAGCCCCTCTTGCAGAGTATAATGACTCTCAAGGTCTTGGGGTCTGTATATGCCCAGTGTTGGTGTGGGTATTTAGGGTGGGCCATACGGTGGCAATCAGTGCAAAATGAATGGGTCTCCTGTAAGAAGATAATGTCAGGCTCACCTGTATAAGATGACATCACTCCCGGTGGCATGTGGCATTTGCTAGGGGAGATGAGCCCAAGGACATCAGTGAAAGTAATTTCAAATCATGTGTGGTGGCCATGGAAAGTGACTAGTCCTTGGTGTGTCTGGTGACGGGGAAGGGCTGACTCCACGACAATGATTGAAAGGGGGAAGCTACCCCCAATCGGCGTAACGTAATCATGGGAATGGCAGTGGCGGAGAGGCCTAGTGGGGGCAGGGAGGATATAGGATTGTGCAAGGGGAAACTCAAGGGACAAACTGGGACAAACTGTGTGAACAACTCCATGGAAGGTCATAAGAATGGTACCGGACCCAACAAGGTGTCACCCTCAACAGCGTAAAGCTCATGGGGCAGGGGTTATAAGACCACGAGTAGCTCTAATATACAATGTGTTCAAGAGTTTGTTCTTATTAAAGAAAAAAAACAAGTATAAAAAGACAATCCACTAATAAGCAGAGGTCGAGCTCTTCCTCTCGAGCCCTGCTAATTGAGCTACACATCGGTGGGCGTGGAGCAGCAAGAACAAGAGTGGGATCCAGACCTGTGTGGCTGGGGTTAGTTATCTTCATCCGAGAAGTGAGGCTATTAAGTCTTCATCTTCTGGAGAGGTTCAATAATGTCTGCTTTTGCTGCATCCTAGAGTGTGGCCTCTATACGATGTCCGCCTTACAACTTGCCGCTCTGAGTACTGTCTCTTTATCTTGAAAAAAAATTGGATTTTAGTAAGGATATCACTGGATGCATCAGGCTGACCTGGTACAGCAGCAACTCCATGCACTCATTACCAGAGGGGATCTTTTCAGGTCACCTCGTATAATCATCCGAAGGTCTCTGGTGAAAGTGATAATATCCTCCCCTACCGCCCCTTGTGAGACGCCCCTGATTCAGTGGTTGTTGCGTCGCCCTTGATTTTCCAGGTCTTATTGCTTGGCTGGGAGATCAATGTGTTGCTCCTCCACCAGATTGACACTTCTCCAAAGCGCCTCTCAGTCCTCTGCGCGGGAGTCAACCATGGGTTCCAGGTCGTCAACACGGTCTCCAACCACAGTGATGTCTTTACGCAAGTCATTGAGGCAGCTTTTGAAGGCATTCTTCAAGGAGCCTATCTCTTGGCGAATGTTCATTGTATCTTTTTCCAGGTAGTCCTGCGTTTTGGAGAGGGTGAGGGGGGCTGCAAGGGGCTGTGAAGCTGGGTCTTGCTGGCAATGTCTGGCATAGCTGATTTGGTCCAAAGGGAGACCACCGAGCTGTCCCTGGCTGTTCTACTCCTGGGCATAAAAGACAAGGCTGCTGCCCAGTACAGACAGATGGATTGGGCTACGAGGATGCAGTCAGTGTCCCTCTGAGAATGCTAGAACCAAGGAAGAGGAGGAGGATTGGTATCATGTGGCACAGAAATCAAAGTCCTCAAGGGCGCGCCACAACACAGGAAAGGCACGAAGCAGGGTGGATCCCAGGGAAGCAGGCTAGCTTGACCCCTCCTGTATGGTACTGTAGAGGAGAGGCGGCACTCGCTGGGCTCAACTGCGGAGACTAGCAGGCCCAGCTCTCAGTGACTCTAGTGCCCAACGTTGCCCCAGAGAGGAAGTGCTGGCGGGGCTTCAGGAGGCTGGGGGTTGAAAGCTCTTTCCTCCCCCACCCCACATCCCGAGCTCCGCTCTCGCAGGTATGTAGCAGTGCCAGAGGACTCTGTAAGTTAACCAGGGTGCTAAGAACTCCCAGTGAAGGCAGCAGTTGCAGTCATTGGGCCCCCACAACAGAAGATGGGTGCAAGAAGCGGGCCCATGCAGGGATCACAATGCAGGTAGTGCCAGCCCCAGTGGGGTGCCGCCAGGCAACAGGAGGGAGCTCCAGGTTGCACCGGTGGCTGGCAGTCCACAGAAACCAAGAGGCATGCGATGTTTGCCGGAGGGGCTTGTATGACTTTCTGAGGTCAGTAATCGCTTAGAGCAGGTAGACGGACAGGCCTATTTGTGCCCAAGCCACACCTGCTACCCTAGGCAAGCCACATCTGCCCCAGGGAGCTCTGCTGGCTGTGCCTAGTGCACGATGCTCACCTCTAAGCAGCCCCAGGTTGGCCCCTGCCTTGATCCGCTCACTCTGTCAGGCCAACGGTGTGATAAGCCTGTTAACACAATTTTAATTCACAATGTTTGTCAAATGATATTATGACAATATTCTGGTACCACACTGGCTAATACTCTACTTAGCAAACACAAGGAGATGATGGACGAAGCGCTGAAACCTTTCAGACACTCACCTCCAGTCCCAAATCTGGGTTTAATCCATCATCATTCTTAGCTCACTTCGCCACTCCAGTTTAGACCCAGCCAGATGCAAATCACTCTTGACCCTGTGACTCATGGGAACAGTCCGACCGAACTTTCCAAGCCATTTCTTCCCTGGACTGGAAACAAGCACTCTGGGACCTGTTTCGGGGTAACACCCCTCATCAGCAAGACTAGCTTGAATCCAGTGGCAAAGTGAGCAAGGGACCCACGTCTGGCATACCCTGCCAACTTAGGGCAAACAAAGCAAGCACAAGGAGATAATGGACGGAACACTGAAACATTTCAGACACTCACCCGCAGTCGCCTAATACTCTACTTATGGAGCTAAACTTCCTTGTCAAACAAATTTTAAAGAGCACATTACAAGATGGGATTCCACAGCTTGAACAGGACAACCTGCTACATTCAGCCTCAGGTGTGCATATTTTCATACCCCTATGCATCAACATAAATCTGGTTTGTAATGCAGAACAAATATTAGTATATAGTTCTTCCCTTGGGCCTAAAATAGGCCCCAGGGATTGTACAAAATGTGGTTCTGTAGTGGCAACATATTTCAAGTTCCAAGTCATGCATGTGCATCTATATAGTTACTAAATAGTCCTAATAGTTGTCACTTGCAGGGTAGAGAAATCATTACAGTGATTGACGGACCTAAAGCAACATTATATGATGCACATGAAATCACTAGTTCCCACTGTGATGATAAAAGTAGATGGTTCACACAGAGGGTGGTGGGAATATCCCACCAAACTATAGGTGACAGTCCTGGTCTGCAGAACACTCAGTGAATCATGTCAATTAGATGGAAATGAAAATGTTTTGCCTTGTTTTATATCCTTTCAAAGCCAAATAAAGTGAAAAACAGTAAAAGTCCAGACAGACAACACCACTATGTTTGAAATCAACAAGGATGGGAGGGACAGAACTCCACCAGATGTCCTATTTAATAGAGGAGATTTGGTATGGGGTTATTCTCAACCACATTGCATTGGTAGCACACTACCTGCCAGGAAAGTAAATTGCTGTGGCAGACAGGTTAAATAGAAATACAATAAAATCACACAGGTGGGAGACAAAATGTTTGAAGCAGGCAATACCTACCATGGACTCATTTGCTTCAAGCAGAAATGCGAGATCACAAGATTTTACCTCCATGTTCCCACATCTCCCAGGGGAATGCTCTGTCAATTAGAAAAGGAAATTGGCTTATGCTATTCTACCAATTCCATTCCTTCCTCTAGTCACCAGGAAGTACATAACTTCAATGGTTATTTTAATTTTTGTTAAGTCACAATGGGAATGGTTTTTCCATCTAATGAATGCCATAACGGAGATGTTGGAAAATAAACAACAATTCCACACTTATTTGCAATGCAGAACGTTAGGGTGTGGTACTAAGATCCCGAACATGGCTTTTGAGGTTGAGCTTAAACCATCATGTGAAATATTTAGACATCTTAAAAGGGTCAATGAGAGGCACACCTCTTGAGTACTTTTCTGTTCAATAGAAAACATGCCTTGTATGGGGTTACACAAAAATGTCAAGTAATTTACAAGAATTAGATAGTTTGAGGTACAATACCTTCTCAATTTGGGGTATTGCAAGCCTAACTACACATTGATTAAGAATGTATTTATCAGCTAATTGAGCATGCATGCATGGACCACAAATGCTGTCAATTTCATTTTGACCAATACCACTCATTAAAATAATCTTGGAAAGAATCAAGAGACCGTATCCTCTGGAGACAATAGCAGCAACAAACTGGAATCTTACCATTGTTTTAAGCTCACTAATGTTTCCCTGTTTTGAATCAAGCACCAATCTGAGCGTTCTCACATATCTGTGCATAGTGAGAGAGATTGAAGCATTGGTATAAGAAGAAACCTATCTAAAGATACTTAATGACAGGGTGGTCATGAGGGCAACATCAAACTTTGCTCAGAGCTTTATCTGATAATCCAATTATTCTGCTTTTTCCAGTTTATTTTTTAAACAAAACCTACAGCAAAAGGGCACTGCACACATTTGGTATTAGTGGAGCAGTTCTGCATTACATTGAACAGAAAAGAGCAATTTGGTGAAAACCCTTGACCGTGAGACCTACAGCTTATTTGATAAAGGCCAAGGGAACTTCATTAGCTTACATAGGACATTTTTAGACAATGGACAATTGTGCTGCTGCAACATGCTCATCAGTGCACACCTTCACAAAACTGTTGCACAGGTGTCTAATCACAAAGGCGGGCCCAAGAAGGACTGAAGGAGTTACATTTGTTTGCTACTACCCAACCTTCTTGCCCTACTGCCTGAAGGCTAGATGCTGCTGTATAATGCACACATTTGTTGTGACTCTACAATAGGGTCCCTCTGCATATAGCCTACCTGTAACAGCTGGAAATGCTCAATTGTCATTGGGTTATTTAATTGTACATGGTCACTTATAACTTTAGAAAGGGTGGGTCGAATAACTTTATCAACCCATGGAGGAGACTATAGTTCCAACAAAAATGTTTTATAGAAGATCAGGTGTCTAAAGTGCAAACCCTATAAAATGATTTATGCTGTATCCTTAGCGCCCTCTTGTTTTGATGTATATCCTATTTTCCATTACTTGGTAAGAAGTCCTGTTCTTATTTGAAGACCGAGCACTTGCTGTATATTGAAGTAATAGAGCACTAACTGTCATGCTGGATCTCTCTTTTTCTCCCCTTCGACCTCTTAGAGTAACCTTGACTGCTAACCTTTGCTAGCCAATGCGCATTAAGTGTCCAAAGTAGGTAACTTGGCTATCCAATCGAAGTGAAATATTGGTGCTCCTGGAACATCTGTGGTAATCACAGTATCCACACAGTTGTAGCAGGCTATATAGTGCTACCCCACTGGACTTGGTTTCTCCTTCATGATTTCAGTACCCCCACTGAGATCACAAGGGAAACCATGCTTGAACTGAAACTGTGCCTTACGGCATTGCCACCAAGATCACGACACCTTAGACCTGGTCACAAAAGTAACCATGGAGTATGAAGTCAGAGGGCCAAGGACATTCAAGAAATACTGCTTTGAGACAACCACAGGGGACCTTGAGTCACTGGGAATAACTAAGGCAGCCCTCCAGACTAAAGGGGCTAATCTAAAAAAATGCAGTGAGTGGACCTCAGAACCCGTTTGCTCGCCCCACCAGGAGACAGACGCTGGACCAGCCCACAGTGGAAGAAGGTCCAAAAAGAGAGGAAAGCTACTAAGCCAACTACCCAACGCCCAGAGGCTTTGATCCAGTATTCTTTACTTTCACAGCATCTCCTCAGGCGAGCAACTCTAGCACAGAGTATATATGTGTACAAGGTTTACTTTGAAAATTTTATTCCATAAAACGTGCAGTAATTCATAAAAATGTCAGTTTAAAAAACTATGAATAAACATATTATTTAGATTCCAGCAGCAAGGTTAACAATCCTGATGGTCAAGATAGCTAACTCTACCACTAGGGTAATAGTCAATCACACAACTTATTTAATTTCACATTGCTATATCAGTATGAAGATAACCCAAAGCAAAATTTGAAAAACAGCTATAGACTAATATGATGGACACTAAAGTGCTGGTGCAGATGGTAGTGTTCATAGATAAATACAGTTGTACAAGTTTATTAAATTAGCTAAAATAGGTTAAACGTTTAAACAGTTAAAAAGGTTACGAGAATTAAGAAAGTGTATACCCAATGCTCTCGTCAGCATGGTATGAAAAATAGAATATAGAAATATAAATGTACTTTAGAGATAAAGTAGCTACTGTACTTAATATGATCTAATATAAAAGACCAGCCAAGCGACTCATCATAGCTTAAAATGTTTGGCCTTTTTCTTTCCTCAGCAACCTCACAGCAAGTAAATATTTGCCTAAGATAGCCACAGTGTATGTAGATGTGTCTCCCTTCTACACCCTTAGAGCCTCCTCACGGCGTCTAACTCCAAGCTGAATACGCAATGGGCGTATCTATTTACTTCTGGGCTTGATGCAGCCAGGACAAAAAACAGGACATGACTTAAGTTTTCTTTAGATTCTAGGTTACGCATTGGGCATATGCAGCTAGGATCAGAGCTTCCAACAGAGTTCCACGTAGACATCAGTGACCCTATTTCCAGTGTGCCATATCAGAACTTTAGGTACAAGGATTTCGCCAGCTGGTGTTGGGGATGTTTAGGAAAGCTACGTATTGAGGGCTGTCTTTATGAGCAGAAGCTGATCAGTCAGTCTCCTTACAGAAAGGGTTTGATGAAGACCAGCTATAATGTGCTCCCAATAATGTCATTTTAGCTGTATATTTAAACCTGTGTTTAGTGAGCTTGGGTCAGACCACAAGGTTGGTAAACCTTAAGAACCTTAAGAACCAAGAACAAACCGGTCTAATCCACAGAAAATATCTTTATTAAGTGCCAGCAGTTCCTGCAGCGCATTCCAGTGTGGCTTAAACCCTTCCGTGGACAAGATCCTCACCCGATATAGAAGAGGCTTCAAATGGGTAATATGTCCCACCCTTTTTAGTGCCACGTCTAGGAACACAAGTACCAGGGGAGTGCTCTTGGGGAGGTGATTGAATAAACTTGCTCTCACAATAAGAGGTTTGATGTTTTCATGCCCCAAAATTTCGGCACCATGTAGTGCCGCTGATAGAGCTTTTAATTTGTAGATCTCTGTAGTGGAGAGTAGGGCCCTTGAGGTTGTTCTCCTGTATTGTTTTTATAAATGGCCGAGGCTTAGTGCTGGAGCACTGCCCTTTGTTTTTGAATGTGGGGAGACCACAAGACCCTACTGTCCAGCATAATACCCAAATATTTAAATCTGTAAACATGCTCCAGTTTCCCATTGTCCAAGGCCAAATTGTTTCAAACTGACTTATAGGGCTTTACTTCCCTGAATTTTGTTGTTAAGTTATTCTCCAGACCCCTGGCCACACAGAAGGTGTTAAAATTATCCAGCAGTTGCTGCAGTCTGATAAGAGTCTGGGAGATTGGGAGAGTGTTGTCCGGGAATAGAAGATTAGGGACATTAACCCCATCTAGCTTAAGAGCTTTTATAATGCCCTGATGAAGGGCCACTATAGCGTCATTGACAAAAAGGGAAAATAAGGTGGGTGCCAACACACACCCCAGTCTCATCCCTCTGCAGGCTGGAAATTAGTCTGTCCCTGGGGACCCCATCGCACTTGGGCATAGTTGTCTTGGTGTAGCCGTACTAGCTAGCAGCGCAGACCAGCTGGGACCATTAGGTTCTTTAATGATGCCCATTGCAAACCCCTAGGGACTAGGTTAAAGGCAACTTTGAGGTCAACAAACGCTATATAAAGGTGGTCTTCTTTCAGTTTGGTGTATTTCCACACAATGAGCATCAGCCTCAGGACTCTATGGTACTGACTTTGGGTCTAAACCCTGCTTGGTAGGGGACACATTTCCTGAGTCCTCTATCCAGTTCAATTTCACTAGTAGCTGTCTCGGATAGACTTTCTGCAAAATGTGCAATAGGCTTATCGGCCTGTAATTGCCAGGGCTCTTCCTTTCTCCCTTTTTTAAGAACCAGGATTAACAGCGGTCCTTTCCAAGAGTCTGGAATCGGGTCTACTAAGACTATGGCATTGCTCAAGTTATTAACATATGGAACCCAGACTGTCAGTTCATGGCGCAGTATGCTCATTAGGAGCATAATCATATCATTGAGTAAAATGGTTCACCCAGGCTCCAGGAATCAATAGAAATCAATATAGGTCTCAGAGCATACATTCCCATGATTGATGATTTTCCAGATCAGCCTGTTATCACAGACCTTGCAGCCCCCACTAGGTTGATCCAGCTAGCATCCTCCCACTTTCACCTTAAAGAGCCTAATGTCTTCTTATACCAGTCTCTCACTACGCGAAACTTATGCAGGGAATTGGTTTTCAATGCGCTCGCCAAAGCTTCTTTGGCCAGACTCTAGTCCTTTGTATATCACAGGTTACTATCATTACTGTAAACCCCTCAGGGCAGGGTGTTTCCTGATAATGGGTTTAGTCAAAATCGATATCTGATAGACTTCTAGCTGCAGGGTTTCTTACCTTTGAATTTTCCAGGCGTCAGTCTGGATCTGGAAACTTTTGCTGAGCAATACCCCTTGCGCGCACCGTCGGGTGGCTCCATTCGGCTCTGCGTGATGTCGGCAGCAGCGTCTGTTATGACGTCGCGGTACCTTTATTAGCGCTACCCAGGCGTGAGGACATCGGTTCTTTTCTTTCCGCGTCAGTTAAGTGCGGATCCGGGAAGAGCTACCCCTCTTTAGCTTTTTGACAGGCTTTTTCTCTACTTTTTCTTGAATTCGATAAGAAAAAATCATGTGCAAGGATGTCTTCGAGGATGACAGGGTTCAAGCCATGTGGTGCCTTTCACAGCATGATGTCGGTTATTGACCCCCACCTCATCTACCTCTGGTGTCTCGAGCACGACCATGATTCGAAGAAGTGCTCAGACTGTCAGGCCTTGTCACTGAAGGCCTTGCGGGGTGGGCTATGATGCTCCATGCGGCTCGGCAGTTGACACCGTCCAGCGAGACTTCACGGAGGGCCCTGTCCCGATCAAAGGAGAGGAGGTCGCAGGACTGCTCCCGGAGTCCAAAGACCTTTTCGTTCCACTCGAGGTCTTCTGCACACTCTGGGAAGAAGCACAAGAAGAAGAAAAAATCCAAGCTTACTTAATCTTCACCTCGGCTGTTGTCCGTCGACAAAAGAGGTAAGGAGCACCGACGCTCTAGATACAGTTCTGTGGAGCCGGAGCCAGGGTTGACTTCGCGCCTCCCTCCCTTTCTGGGAGCCGGAGCGACCCCTGCTCAAATTGAGTTTTACGCGCCCTTGTGCCGCGTATTTGAGCAGACTGACTCCTGGTGATCCCTCCGGCTGCCCACGGTCGGAAGGAGCCCCATCTGATTTGACGCAGTCTGCTCTGGCCACTGCACTGGTGGGGCCAGAGGACTGGACACTTCTCCAGATGCTGGTATGCTTTCTGTGGCTACAGAGGAGGGGGCATCTTATGTCATGGTGGTTGAGAGGGCAGCTGAAGTCCTCGGACTAGAGCTGCCCTCCGTGCAGGTCTGGACTAATCTCCAAGTGTTTCAACCTGGGGCTTTCACCTTCAAACTCCTTTTGCCCTTTAATGAAGCATTAACTGAAGCTAAGGAATCTGCAGCTAGATAGTCTCTAACAGATAATGCGTTACTAAAGGTAAGTAACTTGCTCTTTAAGGATTCTAACAATTTGGTGTGAATATTTCTTATTGGAAACTCGAGGGAGGGAGGGTGCAGAGAAGGTTAGTTTAAATATGTTGCAAATCTGTCATTTTCTCCACGTTCCCCAAAATTGAGTGCTATTTAATGGACGTACAGTCATTCCCGAATGTTGGTAAAATGATTGTTATATGGGCAAGGTGGTTTATCAGGCTGGCTTTCCAAGAGTTTAAGGTGTGGGGGAAGTGGTCACTCTCCTCTTTTTCTTCTATTCTAAAATCCTCCATTCTATTCTACATGCTAACCCTTATCAGTAAATAATAAATGTTTGATCTAGTTAGACCTCTCCTGAATGTAGGATTGCCCTGTTTATCTGATGTGGACCTGCCGTTACATGCACTCAATCCCTTTCATATTGTTAGTCGGACAGCCTGCATGGCAGCCACTGAGCTCGGGATATGTAAGTTAGTTCTGAGAGACGGTATACCCCCAACTCATCTCCTCTTCTGTGATCAGACCGATATCATAGATGGGTTTAAAATCAATATTCAAATCTCCACCTATGAAGATCATATCCTTGGGATTAATA
Organism: Triturus cristatus; assembly: GCF_964204655.1. NCBI lineage: Eukaryota > Metazoa > Chordata > Amphibia > Caudata > Salamandridae > Triturus > Triturus cristatus. The sequence continues at coordinate 1,268,047,172 of NC_140585.1, read as the reverse complement.
GAGCTAATGGAGTGTTGCAAAGTGGCAAGAGATGGGGATTCAGTACTCCTACTCCTAGGTCTGCAGTAAACATTGAGGATATACATACAGTTCCCCCCGCATGGAACATTTTTAGCGCTAGAATGTCGGGGGAATCAATGGTCATGGCTGCAGTGCGCTCTGCTAGATACATTTTTTACAGAAGTCAGACGACCCTCTCGAAGCCTGGGCTGAAGGCAATGCTTTGACATGGAATGTAGTGTATCCAGTTTTAAACAGGAGTCAGGTGACCAGGTCTCTTGGAACATACTAAATCAAACTACTCCAGGTATTCCAGCCAATCATGTGCTAGCTTTTTATTCTTGAGGCCAACGATGTTCCAGGAGAGAATTCTAATTACTCCAGTGATGTTACAGCCAATAGAAGAGTGCTCAGCGGCCACATCTACATTGTTTGACCATGTTTAGTGTCCCTGTTGAGGCAAAGAGTAGTAGATGGACTGTAAAAGTACCGCATGAGAAGCGCCTTGATCCTATTTGAAGGTGGTATTGCAATAACAGTTCAACAGTCAAGGGGTTCTTAAAGTTCACTAGAATGCAGTCCCAGGGGGATATTTGGGATGGATGCCTAGCCATAGGGCTCCTCTCACCGACAAGACCTCCTGAGCTAGGTCCTGCAGCCATCCAGCATTGGTTTTCGGCCAGACTCTTTTTTTTCAAGGCCACCAAGGCTTTGCTTATGCTGAGAAATAGTTCTTGATTAAACACTGCGTCAAAAGTTATCTGCAACATTCGTCATGCTCATACATTTACATCTCAACCGCTGTTTTTGTTCCAATGTGCAAATTACATGACTCCGCTCTGCTTCACCCACACTGCACGTGAGATGAGTTACTTCATGTAACAGTGCATTTTTGATTGAACTAATGATCACAATCATAAAACAAGAACAATTTTTAAAAAAGAGTAAGGACCCCCCCCCCCCGGGAGCGACCTGCAATTGTCACTATTCCTAATAAGGGTAATCGGGCAATTTGGCTAAAAAGCTGGTTTGAAATTTGTGTGATATTTGTGAGAGGGCCATAATTCTGATGCTGCGTTAGATGGTAATGAGTGCTGGGTGGCTGGTCAATTGTGTGCGGTTTCATTCTCGCTTTGGGTTGTTGCTGTGGTCACTTCTGTTAACATTTGGCCCCACTCTAGTAGATCACTCTCCGCATTCTCGTCTATTCTTACTGCTCTAAGGCGGCACTCCTGAGCCACACCCCACTCACGCAGGTCACCACTCCATCTTTCCCACGTGGGGGTGGGGGCAGGGCGGATGCAATGGATCGCTATCTGTCTCTTTGCTAGGACCTCCCTTAGCAACACTTATCTTATATTGGTCCCCTTCTTTGGTGTTGGGAGTACGCCCAGGAGGCATTGTTTTATGGAGGTTTCAATCTGCACGATCGCTGTTGCCGTGCAAAGAGATTGCATCACCCGATTCCAGTACTGTTGCAGGCGCAAGCAGCTCGAGGTCATATGTAGGAAAGTGGCGGGGTCCATACCGCACAACGGACAGGAGGGGGACCATCCCAGGGTGAACCATGCAAGGCGTTATGGGGTCAGATACGTATGATGTAAATAATGAAACTGAGTAAGTTTAAACAGCGCGTTACTTGTTGAATCGGCTACCTGTGCTAGCACCCTCTTCCACTCGCCATCAGTCAGCGGGATAGGTAGGTCCTCCCTCCTCCCTCTACCCTCTAATTACAGTAAGGTTGGATCTGTGATCCTCCTTTAATGCTTTGTATATATGCGAGATGAGACCCCTGCTAGAGCCCAGGTCCAGCAGCGTCAACAACGTACAGGACTACCTCGGCTCATCCGGGAACATAGTCCACATCTCTCGCACCGTACGTGATATTTTAGCAGATTGCTGAAAGTACCCAGCTGGCCCCTGGAACCAGTTCTACACCTCACTGAAGGTCAGAAAGGTTCCCTTCTGGTAGAGATCTCCTGCCAACTTGCACTCCCCCTCATACCACCTTGAAATGTTCATGGCCTCCTGTATATTCAGAAATCCCCTCAATCACCGGAGCGGTAGTGTGCTAGCGTTCGAGGCCCTTCGGAGAACCAGAACCACTGCCTGTTCCCAGGCTTCAGTAACCTATCGTATTGTGTAAGGGCAATCCCTATGAACCCATCATTAGGAACAGTCGTTGCTCCGTCCCCTCGTTCCACCTACCCAGCAAGTCTGTCTCAACCGTGCGTTTCCCCCATGCACCACTCTGCTGCGCACTGCAATAATCCTGCTATATAATATAGTCTGAGGTCCGGCAAACCTGGGCCACCCATATCCAATTTGAGTATTTCCAACTTGGCTTTTCTCCGTCTACCAGCCCACACTAGTGAGGTCAGGAGACCATTCAGGGTGTCAAACATGGATTTAGAAATTTAAAAAAATTAATTTTGCAGTACATAGACAACAGGGCAGGAGCATCATCTTCGATATTGCCACTCTCCCCATAACCGACAGCAGTAACCTGTTCCAGAATGTTATCGATGCTCGCAGTCCTGTGAGGACTTTCCCCATATTAAATTCAAACTGGGCCTCCGGTTGATGAGCAAACTGTATACCGAGATATCTAAAGCGATCGCACCTCCAATCCATACCAACCCCAGGAAGATCTTGAGGGGTCACCCACGCCTAAACCGCATGCTGGAACAATATGGTTTTCTGGCAATTGATTTGGAGGTCGGAGGACGACCCAAATGAGTCTAATATTTCCTGAGTTGTCAGGATCGCTTCTTCCGGTTCTGTGATGTAAAGGAGTGCATCATCCATGTGCGTATGGCCATCTACTGTTATACCCCATGGTTGCATATCTCTTCGCAATCACACTGCCAGGAGTTCCATGGCTAGATCGAAGAGCAATGGGGATAATGGACACTCCTGTTGAGTGCCCTTTTCTATCTTTATAGTTTCTGACATAAATCCCCCGTTCCGTACTCTGGCCTTCGGTTGATAATATAGTAATTTAATCCAGGCTATGTATGCGCATATAACCTCATTCTTCTCATCACTACCCAAAAATAGTCCCACCGCACTGTATCAAAGGCTTTTTCAATGTCCAGGCCAACAACTGCCGCCCTGAGGTCACTGTCCGCCACCGAGTGTAGGACATGCCATAATCGCCGTAAATTCATGTGTTCCCCTCCCTGGTATAAACCCGCACTGGTCCTTATTGACCGAGGTCACTACTCTTCTTAGTCTTATGGCAAGGACTTTGGCTAATAATTTAGGGCCCACTCCCAACATAGACAGGGGTCTATATGCAACTGGGTCCTCAGGATCTCTATCGGGTTTGGGACGCATGACCATCTGCGGCAGATATCCAGCCTTTTTGGCATCCTGCAAGGTATCTAATAGGTGGGGGAGGAGAATATATGCTTATGTTTGAAGGAATTCAACTGGAATTCCATCCGGCCCTGGTGTTTTGCATCGAGCCATGCCCCGTAGCGCTTCCTGCAGTTCCTATAGTTGGAGTGCTGCCTTCAGTTTGTCTCTCTGCTCATTCGTAAGTCGCTGGAGTGGGACATCCAGGAGGAAGTCACCACCCCCCCCCATCCTCTAATTCGCAAGAGTCCCGTGGTACATATCGGCTAAGTGGTTAAATACCACTTTGTTAACACCGACCTGTGTTTGCTGTAGCTCCCTCAGAGCAACGCAATGCTAGTATCATCGGGGTGGACCTTCACATTTTAAGAACCACGCCAACAATCTTCCCAATCTATCACCCTCCCTGTGCAGTAATTGCCAGTATTCCCTATGAGTCAGGCAATCCAGTCTATCCCAGACCTCCCCAACCCTGCATTGCGCCTGCAAAAGTACGTCTGACGGCCGATCCATCACACGGTTCTCGCACTGTAATTTTGTCAGTTCTTCCTTCGCCACTGTCAGTTCCAACTCCAATCGCCTCCTGGTGCCCCCCACTCTAGACAAGCAGTCCCCCCTAGTAACCACCTTAAATGCATCCCATTCTGTGCTCCTGGTTGCAGTGGTTGACCAGTTCTCCTCAAAATGATTTACTAAGGTTTTCCTAAGTTCTTCCTTGAATACTCGATCATGCAGTGTGGATGGTTGTAATCGCCACAACGGAATTTTCAGCCTACTCCTCTCTGGTTCCCATTCTAGTCATACAGGAGTATGATTGGACAAAAAGCGGCTCAGTACAGTAGGCAACCCCCCCCCCCCCCCCCACCCCCCAACAGTACTAGAAACTTCTCGGTAAAGCAGAAAACTAATGAGCCTGCTTCAGACCTCGCGGGCCGGTGTCTAGCAGGTGTATTGTCGTTCTTGCTGATGCATTTCATGCCAGATGTCTACACAATGGAGCCTGACCGTCACTCCCCCAAAGCTGGGAGATAGTTAAGATACATCCTTAATAACAATTAAATAAGGACTGCATTGGGAGGGAAGATGGAGATATCTTGTGTAGGAGCTACCAGGACGAGTGATTGGTGTGGACCTTCTACTTTCTTCTCCATGCTGTGGCCACAAGCTGAAACCAGTTAGAACCTCTGTCTTTGACTGTTGGCAAGTAAGCTAGCTGGTTGCTGTGGGGTCGGTAAATTATTCCTTGCCTGTGCAGTAAAATGCCTCTTTATGACATGGTCCCCCCCCCCCTTTTTGCCTGGTATTCAATGCAGTTTTAGCAGAAAGTGCACTGGGTGCCTGTTAGCCAGTTCCCCAGTGCCAGATCTTATTGCCATAACTGTGCAATTGTACCCCAATACCCCAATTGACAATACCTTTAGCACACTCTGCAAGTCCGTAGTAAATGGTACCATTGGTACCTGGGACATTGGGTACTAAAAAGGGCCCCCAAGGGCTTCAACATGAATCATTACCAAAGGGACCCCTCACCAAAGCCGTGCAGACTGCCATTGCGTGTCTTGATGAAGACAAAGTGAAAAGACTACATAGCACAAAGCCCTGTGTGCCATGACTGTAGAAACTGCATGCAGTATTGTTAAGTCACCCCTAGAGCAGGCGTTGCAGCCCTAAAGCAAGGTGCCCTATACTACATGTGTGGGCATAACTTCATGAACAGATATGCCCCTGTACTGGCCAGTTCAATTACTGCCTGTGCAAATGGCCAGGGAAGCCTTTTTAAGTACATGTGGTGGACATTGGTCAAAAACAAGTTCCCCAGCTACATGATGGCTTCCCTGAAATCGAAGATGTTTGGTATCAACCATCTTGTATTAATAAACACACACTGATTCCATTGATGGATTTAATAATGCATGCACCCAGAGGGCACCTTAGAGGTGCCCCCTGAAAACCTACCAACTACTAGTGTGCTGGCTGACTGGTTCTGACCAGCCTGCCACCACAGACACATATCTGACCTCCTGGTTGAGGGCCTACATTCTCAGGAGGTAAGGAGCAAAGCTTGCTCTGACAGGAGATGTTTAGACCCCCTTCCAACAGGATGACCAGTAAACTAGCATTCCAAGGCAGGTAGCTTCAAAGAGGCCACCGCCTTTGAATTGCAAGTCTGGCTTCCCTCAGAGGTGAGGGGATAACAACCATCCTGACCTTGGCCCATTTGGTGCCTGGACAGGCAGGAAATTTAGAAGTCAGTGGTGTACCCACCCTCAAACTAGTTACACCCCTAAGGTGGGCTACCTAATGTGGATATGAAATGTAAAAGTCTGCCATCTTGGTGATGGCAGTATTAGGAACTCTGGTACAGGGTTATGCCCACTTTCTAGAGGAAGTGGTTGTATAGAGGTCTTAGTGACCCCAGGGGTAAGAAGACCATTGGCTACTACCCTGCACTCCCCTAACTCCCCTAAATCTATTATTTAGGGGAGCCCCTTGCTCCAGCGAATCAGATTCCTGCTGACCTAAGAAGGATGACACAGAAGAGCCACGATAAGCAAGGACTATTAAGAAGCAACTAACTTGGCGCCAATTCTGCCAGCCTGTCAGCTCTTCCCGATTAACTTGCACCAAACTCGTCTTGTCCTGCAGCTGCTGTATGTCCAAAAGCCTGGGAGGACTGCCTGCCTTCAACGAATACCCACGCACCCAAGTGGAGTAGCAGAGCTGCTTCCCTGCATCCTGCAGGCTCTCAAAACGAACTGTGAAGACTCTGGACTGCCGCAAATCCGAGACTGGAAAGCACCACTGCACCTGTGCCCCTTTACCAGAGTTGAAGTGGGCTAATGGTGCCAGTGTTGTCCCCCGACCCTCCAGAGACAAAGCCCACCTTGGGTTTTCCCACAGTGGACTCACCGACCCTGGCTGAAGCCTTTTTGTGCATGCCCCCTGCACCACGAGTGTCTCCGGTGCCGAAAACCTGATGCCTCAGAACACCACTGCATCCGGCCTCCCTGGCCCGAAGAGAAGCGGACCAAAGGGGTCTCCCATGTCCCTGAGCATCATGAGACCTGAGCCCTCTTGTTGGTTTGGCCTGACTGGTCTCCCAGTACCTGCTTGCAGCCTCTTTGCAACTGGGCCCTTCCCCATTAAAGTCGATGGGACACTAGATGCCATCACACACCTCTGCACCCGTACGCTCCAGAGCCTCCCGAGGTGACCTGTTGATGTGGCTATGGACCTTGCTCCATACTCACCAGAAGTCCAGGAGATTGGTTCCATAAGTCGCTGTGAAGTGCCGTAATGCAGTACATGTTATTCCACAGAGTATAACATTGGGCACCTGATGCTTGAAAGCACCTCTGCACCAAGCTGCTTCAGTGCCACCCGGGGTGACCTGTTGGTGCTGCCTTGGACCTTGCCCCATACTTACCTTAAGCCCATGAGATTGATTCTCTAAGTCGCTGTGAAGTAACTGTATGCAATGTGTCTTTCCTCCATAGGATAACATTACAGCTTCAGAAATTGCACTGTCCATTTTTAAAAACGGTAAAAATAAAATGTATAGAAAAAATACAATTTATAAAATTGTAAAAATTCATAACTCAAAACGTACTTACCTGATTTTCATGATCTTGATGCCTAAAATTATATAAAAATACGTGTTATTTTTATAAATTGGTGTAGATCTCTTTATTGAGTCTTATGTATCATTTATTGACTGTATGTATGCATCAAATGTCTAAAACTCTTCTCTGACAAGCCTAAGGCTGCTTTACCACACTACCCCGTAAGAACGCACCTTGGGATTGCTAGAGCAAGCCCCTGTCCACTTGTGAGGGATACCTGGACTCCTTGCAAAGTATACCTCTTTTTGGTATACTATATAAAGAGCCAGCTTCCTACACTGGGTCCGCTGCCCAACTGGATGAGGAGACTCTAGGATGAGTGGAAGATAGCTTCCTGTCATTTAGGGTAGAGGAACCTTTAAGGTTTCTAATTTATTATCCATTGCATCAAGACAAGTGATGGGGGGGGGGGGCAGTTCCATCTTTAGTATATGTTTGAATTTCTCTACGCAGGTCTCGATCAAGTTGGCTATGAGCATTGAGTTAGGCGCTTGGCGATCCCCCTCTGTCTCGTGTGACTGAGGTGAGGTGGATAAATCACTACACTGAGAGGACTTGAAGTTGTAAGCTGGCTTCAGTCGGATGCCGAGACAGGGGTCTTCTCCTTCTTGCCAGACAGTTAGGTGTGAGTTAACCTCTTAAACTTGGAGTTAAGGGCCAAGGAAATTGTGGGATCAAAGAGCTACATGCAAACTGCATGGTACAGAATAGTAGGTTGTTTTTCCCCAGTCTTTCATTATCCTGATGCTGCTAATAAAGGTTTGTTTGGGTAGAAACAAATTCTTATTATTAAAGTCAACACTAACCATTGTATGTTCTGAATCCTGAATTTGTGCTTCTCCAGACCAACCATTCTTAAAAAATGCCTACCAGTATGGATGACATATGAATCCTACAGCTTCTAGTTCTTTTTGCCTTTATGTAACATTTTCTTTACATTGATTTACACACATATACTTCATTTTCTTTGTATGTGTTTGATGCAAATTGCGCTGACACCCTTCATTGGTATGAGAGGTGCTATAAAACAAATGAAATACTTGTGACAGAGGGGCTATGGAGAGATAAGAGGCACTGTTGGAGGATGGTATACGCCTACTAGGAATTTAAGATCGTTCGGTGCTTTCAAAGTCAACTTTATCAAATTTAAAAAAGCAAAATGGGGAGGAAGCAGTTTTGTGGTGCGAGCATCCAGAGCTTGGAACCTTCTCCCACACCCCCTAAGGGCAGCTCCCTCCCTTCTCCAATTCAGAAAGCATTTAAAGACATGGCTTTTTAATCAGTAGGTTTCCCTTTCACTTAGGCTCACTTGTTCGCAGGACTAGCGCCAAGACACCTTCGGGTAAACGATGCCCTCTATAAATTGACTAGCATAACATACTGTTTAAATGTTCGAAATTTAGATAGTACAAATTGCTTGGTGGTCCCCGGCTTCCAGTAGTGACTCAATGTGGGTTCTCAGGAGTCAAAATTTTGGGAAGCACTGCCATAGGCCGTTCATCTCACACAAGGAGCATCCAGGTTATTTTTCATGTTTGTAGTATTCAAGCCTTTGTCCTCCTCTGGAGGGTCACATGTAAGTACTGGGATCACTGGTGCCAGGAGAAAACCATGTTCTGAAGAGCCATTGAGGCCTTTATACTTTAGCTGACAGAAGGGCAGCAAAACTGCTTCTTTCTTCGTGAAACCAAACCAGCATAAATCAGAATAAGGGACAAAGCCAACAAGATACTTTCTTATGTCTAGCCGTTTTACCACAGCTACGGCACAGCACATAAAGCCTCTAGCACTGTACTGTGAGTGAAGACCAGAGTGCTGGTTGGTCCAAAGATCTTTGAAGGGCAGTGTGTGGCACCTCTCTACACTGGGGAAATACAGGTTTATTTGGAAGCAGTGAACACCTCTGGGACTATCCCTTATGAGGACCTCAAAAGATAAATCAAAAGATTGAGGTTGAATGAAGAAATCTAGCAGGTGAGCCATTGAGAGAGAACCCCACTCCTACCCAGCTCCACGCCCATCCAACCCACATCGACGACCTAAGCTTAACAAGCATTAAAAATGCAGCAGGTCTCATCTTTGTCCAAGTTAGAGCATTTTTTTTTAAACAAATGGTGTTTCTTTTTAGAAGTGTTTTTATTATTGTGTTAGCAGTTTTCAATGTACATAATATGCATATTTATGCATGCATTTAGAGGTTTCGTTATTTAGATATGCAGATGTATTGTATGTGTATATATGTGATTATACATGTTGGTCTATCTATGTATATAGGTATATAATAGCATAGAGTGCAGACATATACAGAACTATACATGTATAAAAGCATATTTTAGTGATATTGGGATGGATATATGTATATATAGTGATATCTTTAATAAAATTGCTTCAACTTTCACAAATGCGAGACATGTTGCATTTGTAATGTTTATTTAGTGCATACATATATTCATATATGTGCATATATATGTGGAAAGATATATGCATATATATATTGACATATGTATACATATATATCTTTATATGTATGCATATATATGTATTCATGTATATAGGTAAGTGTGAAGGCCTCCTTTTGTTCGAGTCTCTTGGTTGGGAGCCTCACACCTGATGCAAATGCAGCAGGGAAAACAAAGGCTCACAATTTGTTAGCAATTCACACATACTTAAGGCAGCTTGTGGACAATGACACAAGCCAATGAAAAATATGGGCAGAGAGTGGGCGGGGCTTCAAGTCCATCCCTGAATACAGCATGCCTCGCAGAGCAGCGCATGTACTGCCCAGGCACAACCGAAAAATAGTATTTGATGCCTAAATGCCTCAGCTAAGAAGCTTATAGGAGCAATTGTCTCTCCACTTGCTTACAATTGACAATACCGATTATAGAGAGAGGTTTATCTTGCACAGAGGCACCACATAAGAAATGACCCATCACTAATCTCCTCAGCAAGCAACATTACTGGCATCCCACCAAAACCAACTTGAAAAGGAGAAGCCAACAAGAGGAGATCACTTCACTTCCCATCATTCATCTGCACAGGAAGTGACATCACTTCCTGCCTTCTTACTTCAGTCAACTCCCCTGGGCACCCCAGCAAAGCGCGGACTCAGGCAAAAGCACTGACTGTTTGTGCCAGAAACCCCTGTGCGTCACCCAGCCCCACATACCATCAACCCCCACACCGAGATACAGACAAGCCAGACACTCTCATAGCATTGGCGCTACACATACACAACCTTGTACACACACCACGAACTACTGCACACACCTCTTTAACTACAGAACACACATTCCAACTCATGCTCATTAACGCTCACTCAGCATACTTCATGCACCAGACGTCGCAGATCGCATCAGCTATGACAAGCTTGACACCCTCCTCATCACAAAAACATGGCACACCCACATAATCACACATCCTAGGAACCATCTCCACACAGGCTACAGCAGCTGTCGTGTGGACTGTGCACAAAAGAAGGAAGGAAGCTTCGCGATCATCTGTAAATCATCCTGGTCCTGCACCTTATGCAAGTAACACTCAACACCAAAGCCTCCTTGGGCGTATAAGATCATAATTGATGAATTCCCGGGTGGTCTCACCACCTCATCTTTCAGACACACCCACACCACCCTCTTGGGTAACTTCACCTTCCCAGAAAACCAAAGCTCAAAAACACGAGACACCCTCACCTAACCCATCGACACAGTGAATACGATACAACACATCGCTCAACCAACACGCTTCAAACGCCACAACTATGACCTTGTCTTCTCAACAGCACCAGCAATGTAACGCAAACCGCACATGCTCCGGACCAGACCACCTCACCATCTCTATCTCCCTTCTCAGCATCTATCAACATCAGACTGCCTGGTCTGCAGTGGTTTCTACATCCTGGTGCAAGAGAGCGCCTTGTGGCAGCAGAGTTCAGTCGCACAGGCACCTGGGGAGGATGTGGCCTGACACCCAGAGTGGACGACTTCGGAGCGGAGGATCGGGTAGGTTCGAGTCTCGGCAATGACTCTAAACATCCTGTGATTCTGGCCAAATCACCCATTTCCCCCCCTGCCGAGCACAGATGAATGTGTCCTCGTGTAACACAACTGGTGCTCATGTAAAGCGCTCCGATACCCTTGGGTCGAGGTCGCGCTATAGAAAACTGCAAATGTAGCGCCAAGAAGCAGGAGCAGACGGCGCTTGTCCTGCCAGCCTCATAGACATGCGCTCTGTCCAATTTGTAATGTGTCCCAGCAGGAGGCGCTCTGCAGCCCTGACCTCTGCCCTCCATCACCAGGGACCATCACCAGGGGGGTGGGGGGCACTCACTCTATTCTTCAAGGGTGGGCAGTGGCAGTGGCAGGGACGCTGGACAGTGCTCTCATGCCCACCGCCCCTGTTTTTGCCCTCATCGCTTGGTTAACGCCTGGTCTGCAGTGGTTTCTACATCCTGGTGCAAGAGAGCACCTCGTGGCAGCAGAGTTCAGCCGCACAGGCACCTGGGGAGGATGTGGCATAACACCCAGAGCTGACTACTTCGGAGCGGAGGATCGGGTAGGTTCGAGTCTCGGCAATGACTCTAACCATCCTGTCATTCTGTCCAAATCACCGATCTCCCCCCCCCCCCCCCTGCCGAGCAAAGATGAATGTGTCCTCGTGTAACACGACTGGTGCTCATGTAAAGCGCTCCAATACCCTCGGGTCGAGGTCGCGCTATAGAAAACTGCAAATGTAGCACCAAGAAGCAGGAGCAGACAGCGCTTGTCCTGCCAGCCTCATAGACGTGCGCTCTGTCCAGTGTGAGGGAGAGAGGGGGGGCACACAGCTCATGCGCCCCTGCAGCTCTCACTCAGTTGTGCGCCCTTAAAATCATAAACGTATCAAGCATTGACAAACCCAACAGGCGGGGCTTTCGTTGCTTCTCTTTGTGTAATGCAAGCAGATGCCATAAAATGAAATCAAATCAAATGCAGGTGTCTAAACTTGGCTGCCGCACGTTTGCAATAAACATGTTTACATTATAAAACATTCACTGAGGCTGCTGCTTTACTAGTGGGGTTTTTAAATAGCAAGCCCTTCGTTTGCATGGGACATTGCACGATTATTTGAGAAGGAGACGAGAATAAATCAACACCAAACCCTCCGATCACAAGCGCTCTGATCACGGGGACCTCTGACGCATCACTCACGGGACTTATTACAACAGCTTTAAAACAAGCGCTCGCCATGACGTAGACTTTTGGCTTTTTCGCCCGTCCCACTTGGACGGCCTCGGCTGCTTTCCTTCTGAAGTAAAAGGTTTCTTATCTTTATGGGGCCATGTGGTTGGCCCCATAAAGATAAGAAACCTTTTACTTAAGAAGGAAAGCAGGCGAGGCCGTCCATATGGGACGGCTCAAAAAGCCGAAGGAAAACATCACAACAAGCTCTTTTCCAATGGCTGGCCACCGTTTAGCATAAACGGTGACGCCAGCCAAGGGAAAAGAGGGGCGGGCCTTAAAGCCCCTTACAGAATATACCTAAAAACGTTAAATCTCACCAGCGAGACTGCGCATGTGCCCAGCCCACGCTAGCCGAGACCTGAAAATGATTGTTTCCAACCGCCTCAGGCAAAAAATGTCAGAGGATTTATTTGGGTGACTTATTGACGTCCTACCATCTATTGCACAGTGCTGGGTCCGCCTCTGAAACTGACCCTCCTCCGAGGTACAGGCAGTTCTCATCAGGCACAGTACTGCAAGCAGCATGAAGCCCCCAAGCCGCCGCTGTGCAGCGCTGGGATAGAAACTCGGGGGCAGATTTATGAGCCCCTTGCGCCTCATTTACGCCGCCGTTGCGTCACTTTCGTGACGCAGCGGCGGCGCAAATCCTGCGCCATGCTGCGGGGTATTTACAACGTGACGCATCTGGGAGATGCGTCACGTTGTAAAGCCCTGCGCCAGCAGTAGGCGTACCTGTGCAGGGGGGGGCGTTCTGTCGCAGGAACGCCTCCTAAAAGTGGCTGAGTGAAATCTACAAGATTTCACTCAGTCACTTTTGAGCCCATGCTGCGTCAAAACCCTGCGCCTGCTTGAAGCAGGCGTAAGGATTGATGCAGCATTGTGAAGATGGGTCCCCCCAAAGCATTGCTGGAGCTGCGTCGCGCTTGCGACGCAACTCCAGCAATGCGCCACTTTTACGGCACAGATGCGTCACGCATCTGTGCCGTTTTTGCCCCATGGTGCGCCGCATTGTAAATGCGGCGCATCCATGGTGGCAGAGCTGTGGCGCACAATAACTGGCGCATCCCTACTGATATGCAGGGATGCACCAGTTATTATAAATCTGCCCCTCAGTTCCTACGACCATGTGAAAGCCGCAATGAGTAATCTACCTGCATGCTGCCATAACTCAAAGGGCCAACCTGAGGGGTCCATGAGGTCCATGAGGCCACACCAGCCACATCCATACTGGTACCAGGGGTGACGAAAGAGACCCATGCGCAGTGATCCAAATATGAAAATAGGAAAGGATCCTAATTAAATGTGGGTAGGGACATTATTTGACTTGTATGTATATATCTGACATTTCTATAGCGCACACCTAGGCAAAGGGCAGCTGAGCTCTGTGCATGGTCAAAGACCAGAATAAAGTCAACGAGTGATAAGAGAGCTAGCTGGTTTGTGGCTGAGTAATGTCAAGCATATCGCTGAGAGCACGTTGTGCAATTCCTGATGACTTCTTAACTAAATCCCCTGACCCACTCCTACATTCTGCATGATGATCAAACAGAAAAACATTAACTTTCAAGAAAATCAAATACATTCTGCCAAAACCACTAGATGGCAGTGTATGCACAGTATTTGATTCAATATTACTCGATCTTCTGAACTACGGTTACAAATCTAGATTGAGTTTTTCAGGTTTACAAATTACAACCCTTTAATCATAAAGTTTGAATAATAGGAGATGCGAGTTTGTGCTGGAGTTTGTACCTTTAAGTGGTTATTTTAGCTGGATTGTCTTACCTACCGTAGAATTTTAAATGGAACCTAAACTACCTTAATTGTAATCTGTTTCCAATCGCCATTACTTTTAACATTTGCTGCTTTTGACCTAAACGGCCTAAATCGAGAACGATATGCTTCTCTTGGGAAAACGAATAAGTGTGTTAGAAACGTAACTAAAGCTCTGGGGCCATCGGTGAAGTCCTAATGACTGAAGCACTTAGGTTTTGTACTTTTCCTGGACAAATTACTGGATTGAACAGTAACGTTGTTGATTTTATTACATTTATACCATAAGGAAACTTTCCGAATTTGCACAACTGATTGCTAAAATGCTTCAGAGACAGCACGACGGTAGTGTGTAAATCAGATTTCGCTCAAATTGTATGGCAATAATTATTTCAACCTTAAACAAGGAGAGGGACTGAAAGGGCTGTTTAACGGGGTCCTGCGTACGTGCCCAAATACTGAACAAAGAAAGGTACGCAGGTCCCCAAGGGGGATGAAACCACGTGAGTAGAGACACAAATAGGAGGAGGGGAATCCTCCTAGACAGAAATAGAGTCCTCACACACCCAGCAAGCTAGGTGTCATGCTTCATCATATGGACTCGCTCCTCGTCGGGTCGGCGGTGCAAAACCCGACGGGCACCCATAAAGGGGATCTTTAGCGGAGATCTTCTGTTCCTGCCATATGGTGCCGTGGGTGTGAGGGCCCTAGGGGTAAGTGTAGATGTGAGTGAGTGATTCTAAAAAAGGTTGGATGATCCACAAGAGAAATTTAATGGAGTGGTCATCCACCTTATTAAAATTTTTTAAAATCACTCACTCACATCTACACTTACCCGTAGGGCCATCACACCCACGGCACCATACGGCAGGAACAGATCTCCGCTAAAGATCCCCTTTATGGGTGCTCTTCGGGTATTGCACCCCCGACCCGACTAGGAGCGAGTCCATATGATGAAGCATGATAACTAGCTTGCTGGGTGTGTGAGAACTCTAGTTCCGTCTTGGAGGATTCCCCTCCTATTTGTCTCTACTCACGTTGTTCCATCCCCCTTGGGGAACTGTGTACCTTTCTTTGTTCTCAATAATTATTTCAAGTCTGATTGGTTCAAAATATTACAGTGTACATGGAAAGAATTCTTAATTCAGAATTTGAAACAAATGCATTTTGGTTTTGTACTTAAGCTTTCAGTTAAATCCTCTTTCACCAACCTATTTGTCTTCTCCCGGATACCTTTGTGTTGCAGAAGCCGCGTCTTCCCCGCCTCCTTTCCCTCAGAACACCAGTGAAAGCCACAGTTTCCCGGACAGCCTACGGTAAGATGCTGATACTCTATTTCTTGGTCCTAGTAACGGGGCATGTATTCATAGCTGGTATTGGAAATGAAACAGTCTGCCCAGTGGCGGGACACATTGGGGTAGACCAAGGGGCACGGACATTTTCACAGTGGCTAGCATTCAAAAGCTCCATGAATCCAATCCTGTAATTTCCCATGGCTTCAAGGGCAGACCCGTGCTGTGAATTTGTAATTCGCTTCTAGGTTTCCAGTTCGTACTTACAAATTTAGTAAATGGCTTTTTGAAGCCCAAATTCGACGTCCAACCTGTGCCCAGTCATCTAGAAGCTAACGACTGATGGGGTTTTAAAATCCTAAGCACAAAATCAGACTCCCCACCCTGCCACCATGAGAAGCCCCCTGCCTACCCTGCCCGAAGGTGCTTGAAAACTACTAGCCGATCATGGTATTTGCCTGACAATACATACCCGCAATGCTGCACAATCCCCCCTGTGATTGACAGAACTCCTAATCCGGTTCAAACCAGTGTTGGCTACCCGCCTTGTTGTATGGAGAAACAAAGGAGGTGTTTGTGCTTCATAAGGACTCCTAGGTTGTTTAATTGCAGTGTAAATTGCCTATCAATCACCGAGTGAGCTGATATACAAGAGGAGGTAAAATAAATTGTATATAGAGGCCTTTCTTTTTTTGCTGGTTTATAAAGCGTACACTTGGCCTGTGGGTGTTAGTGCTCCAGAAGAGAACCAGATTATGCTACACAGTTTTTGGCCTTTGTTTAAGGGAGAGCAAGTATCAAGCCTGGTTCTCCACTCCAAAAGTTGACTGCTTTAGCCGATAGGCAACATCACCTCCCATATCCAATAGTATGCCGGCCTTTGAGGGTAAACAGCTAGCTGGACCCTGGATAAAGAAGGCCCAGATGAAGGACCTCTTTGACGATCCAAGCGGTTGTTTAACAACCACACCTTGCTATCCCTCTGGACAGACTACCACTTCTTGTTCAAGACTATCACTGCACACAAACCCGCCCAGCGCCCCCCACGAAGGAACTGGAGCAAGGTCACAGAAGAACACCTCCACTCCACCCTCGTGCATTAGCCCCCAACCGTCACAACCGACGCCAATGCTGCTGCCACAGAATTCCACCTCTAGATCACCAGCTGTGTAGACCAGCTCGCCCCCCTCCAGCACCCAGATGGAACCGCCCCCCCCCCCCCAGAAGGCCGACTGGTTCACCACCGACCTCCAAGAAGGCTGACGCCTCGAGAAACACTGGAGAAATGGCAAAACCACCAAAGACCAGACCACCTACAAGCACACCTTGACAAAATACCACCACCTCATAATAACCACCAAGAGGACCTTCATGCGGAACAAAAGCCTCACCAACGCCAGCAACTCAAAGGAACTCTTCAACTGCATCCAGCAGCTCACCAAACCTCCCAGCCAAGCCACTGATTTCACACCATCCCAGGACCTCTGCAACAAGCTCAGCACCTACTTTCACCTGAAAATCAAGGCCCTCTACAACAACTTCAGTGAACAGACCCCAGAAACCACCCTCCCCTCAAGCAAGGACGACCATTCCACCATTTCCGCCTGGACACCGGTCACCACCGAAGACACGACCATGAAGAACACCCACTCAGGAGCCCTCACAGATCCCTGCCTGCCTCACATTGTGAGGAAGAGGTGTGGCGCAGCGGCCAGGGCAACTGACTCCAGAACCCGGGGGCTCACGGTTCGATCCCCGGTGCCGGCGGCAGATCAGCCCAGCACCATGTGACTCTGAGCAATAGCTTGCTTAATCTTCCTTAGGGCCCCCAGCGCCTTGACAACTTCGTGTAATTGTTCGCGCTTTATAAATACTGGACATTTACATTTACTTTTTCCACAGAGCAGCCGCCATAGTGCCCGAATTACGACGCACCATCAACATCCCCTTCAAAACCGGAATCTTCCCGAGGACTGGAGGCGGGCAGAAGTCAAGCCCCTTCTTAAGAAACCCTCAGCTGACCAGACAGACTTGAAAAACTACCGGCCCATCTCTCTCCTTCCCTTCGCAGCCAAAGTCACCGAGATATTTGTCAATGCCCAGCTGACTACCTTTATCGAAGAGAACGCCATCCTTGACTCTTCCCAGTCTGGTTTCTGGAGAAACCACAGCACCGAAACCTCCCTTCTCGTCGCCACCGATGATATCTGCATGCTACTCGACCAGGGCCACACCGCGGCCCTCATCCTGCAAGATCTCTGCACAGCCTTCGACACCGCTTCCCACCGCACCCTCGCAAACATACTCCACGGCACCGGCATACGGGGGACTCCTTCCTCGCAGGCAGAACCCAAAGGATCCGACTCCCACCCTTCCTTTCCAAATCCACTAAGATCAACTGCGTAGTGCCACAAGGTTCCTCACTCAGCCCCACGCTGTTCAATATCTACATGGCCCCCCTCGCCACCATCATCAGACCGCATGGGCTCAGCATAGTATCCTATGCCAACGACACACAGCTCATCCTCTCCATCCCGAGCAACCCGAAGTGACCAGACTCCACTTCCAGGAAGGAATGGAAGACGTTGCAGCCTGGATGAGCAACAGCTGCCCTAAACTCAACTCTGAGAGAATGAGGTCCTCATCCTGGGACCATCCCCCACTGCGTGGGTTAACACCTGGTGGCCCTCTGCCCTCAGAACCCACCCAAACTCGACAGACCATGCCCAGAACCTTGGCATCATCCTAGACTCCTCCCTCCATGACTCGTCAGATCAATGCAGTCGCCTCCACCTGTTCCAACTCTCTACTCATGACTTTCAAGTGGATCCCCCCCGAATCCAGAAAGTCACCCACGCCCTCATAACCAGCAGACTAGACTACGGAAATGCCCTCTATGCAGGAATCAACAAATCCCTGCTACACAAACTCCAGACCATCCAGAACGTCACAGCCAGACTGGTCCTCGGCACACCACGACACGAACACATGACCCAACACCTGCGAGACCTCCATTGGCTCCACGTTGGAGAGAGTAACATTCAAAATACTCACCCACGCCTTCAAATCCCTCCACCATATCGGACCCAAATACCTCAACCAATGATTTTCCTTCCGCGTACCCAAAAAAAAACCTCCGCTCCGCCGACCTCGCCCTAGCAAACACCCCGTGCATCCACAGAACCAGAACAGGAGGAAGAGCCTTCTCCCACATACCAGCCAAAGCCTGGAATGAACTCCCAGTCAAAATCAGACAATCCCCTACCCTGCATGCTTTCAGGAAGAACCTCAAGACTTGGCTCTTCTCCTGACCCGGAGCTGCACCACCTAACCCCCACCCCCCTCCCCCAGCACCTTGAGACCCTCACGGGTGAGTAGCGCACTTCACAAACCCCTGATTGTTTGAATCCCTCTACATGTAATTTATTGATGGGTGTATTATACTATTGTGTACACAATTCACTTTTTGCATACTATAGTATATCACCCTAAGTGGGACGGGTATGCCCATACGTGGGTCCAGATGACCCAAGCTATACCCCGCTGATGACTCCATAACAGGTCCTGGGTTGCCTTTATTCCAGTTCAGGGAGGACCTGGCTTGGCTGGTCTGTTCCCATTGAAGCAGGGTCAAGACTGATGTGCATATGGCTGGGTCCACACTGAGGTGCCATGGTGGGCAAAATAACAATGGACTGGGATGCAGCCCAGAGTAATTACCAGTGGCTGAGATTAATTCAAGCATTCCATCCATCACTTTTTCTATACTTTATGGCGTAATATACTGACCTTGTTTACATTGTTTTTGTGGCCTCACCAGATGAAAATGACCAATTGCTACTGTCTCTTAACATTCGTTAACTCCATGACTTCACTGATATTAAACATCCTACTCTTAGGAAACGTTTGCTTCTGACATCTTTCAATGAGGTGAGAGGGAGGTAAAACGGGTAGTTAATTTCACAAACGTTTTGGGTGTTCAGCTAATTTAACAAATTGTAGGTCTAAAAAATGCAAGACTGACCATCGAATTGAGCACCACTGAGAATAACGTTAATCGCACTGGTAGACTCATTTCAAGTCATTTCTTCTTAATTTTATAGTTGTTATTCCAGACTGAGAATCGATTATGTACATATTCAACTGCCTTCAAGCTGCAAGCAGTGTTATCCTTAATTAAAATGTTCTTGTGACACTTTGTACTGTAGCAGTGATTGCCATGCTTTGTCTTGTTACTTTGACAGAAATGAACCCTGCCTAAAGGCAAATGGTGACACAACACCCCGCTGGACTACTAAATTCAGCCCATGGAAACCTGGTAAAGTATTGGTGTTTGAGTCCAGGTCTGTGGTGCAAGTCAGTGGAAGGGATTGCTCCAGGGCGATAGTAACTGCTGTTTAGTATGACAAATGTCTGGGCTTGAAGTCCTTAACTTAACTTGGCCGAATATGATCTGTAAGACATAGAATACCAAAATAGTCTACTCTGGATGCTTGAGTATATCATTTAGAATGAAAGCACATTGCTTTTTGTACTAATGGTGTTACCAGAAAAGACTTGATACGTTCCATTACTTGTAATTTTGGTACATAGTAAATGTCATGTTGGAAAACGCAGCATGACACTTGGAAATAAACGGAAAGTACACAAGGTCACCTACTGAAATGTATTAGGCACAGGGGATTTCTGGGAGGGTCTATAACGGATGAAGTCACTATAAGGTGCAACTTCTTTACTCCGTTCACCCAAGTTACTCTTGTTACTATCCTGTGAGTACTCCGCCTCTAAATGGCTTGATCAAAAAGTAAATTTCAAATTGCTGTGCAACCAGAACCACACTTGTGCCTGTATGAAGTCTGGCAAACTTCCCAGTCCCTCCTAATTCGTGGGCAGGACAGAGAATAGGACAGAGTCTTTGGACTAAAGGGACAACTCAAGAACACAAAGGGTTCATTTTTGCAGAGTGAAACTATTATAGATGAACATGTGAATTTTTCTTCCATCTACTGGTTGTACCCAGAATTTTTTTTATAAGTAAAGTGTCACCTTCAGGGAACGACCATGGGTGGAGTTGATATAACTCACTATGATTGCCTGGTGCCCAGGTATGTCAGCTCCATCATCCGATTGTTGTTTCCGCCAGTGGGTTTGAAAGCTAATTGCTGGCTGTTGAAACAAGGCGTTTGTTCCGATGTGGAGGAGTGGGAAGAAAAAATTGACAGTAACAAATACTGAGACTCCTGCAGAGAAGGACCACAGTGGAATCTCAAATTATTAACAATATTCAATTTAAATGATGTCCTAACTGCAGCGGAAAGTATGCAGTGAATGATGAGCTTTCAGTATGTTATATGCCTACCAAATGCAATAAGTCTGAGGATTGCTATGCCTACTTGCTTTTTAAACCCAAAATATTTAAACTTTGTGATAAAGATTGTCACATTAGGCAAATTTAAAAATATTGAAAACGTTTAATGATTTGATGAAAGTCCATGCGGGCCCCGTCTATGGCTAAGTATTTTTGCTAGATGAGGGTGTGTAAGATTTAGAGTTTATGGAGGAAAATAAATATCCATATAATTTCAAGGGTAGGGATTCACTTTCTAAACATATTGTAATAAACACTGAACACTCATAAGCCAACAGTGCCTCGGGAAACCGAGAGTTGGAGCACAAAAAGACATCAGCAATTTCAAAAATAAAAACTTCGACACCACGGGTCAAAAACATGCACCCTTTTTGGGGCTAAGAAGAAGGAAACCACTGAGGCTGATCCTACAAAAGTCGACTGGACTTGTAAAGATTATGAAGATCAAAAAAGGCTTTGGAGATCAGGGGCCTTATGTAGGTGGGCTGGCATTTACCACTTCATAAATACCGAATCATACCGATTCGGTATTTATGAAGTGGTAAATGCTATGTAGGTAATTGGTCGGTAAATATTACCGAATCGGAAAAATTCGGTAATTACCGAATCGGTATTTACCGATTCGGTAATGAGGCATACCTTCCCATTGATGGGAAGGTATGCCTCATTACCGAATCGGTAAATACCGATTCGGTAATGGGGGAGCACATGCAAGGGTGGCAGGGTGTCAGATTGACACCCTGTTGCACCCCTGATTCGGCCATGTGTGCACATGTGGCACACATACATGCCCTGAGGGCATGTGTGTCTGCCACATTGCACACATCTACGGCCAAAATATTGCATTTACACACATTCGTCATTTACCACCAACTATTAGTTGGTGGTAAATAACGAATCCCCACACACACCACACAGTCCCCCTACATCTCATTTCTGTATTCGGAATTTACCGAATCGGTAAAATTACCGAATCGGTAATTTTACCGATTCGGTAAATTCCAAATACAGATTCTCCCCCTTCATCTCAAAAGCCAAAATACCGGTCGGTAATGGTATAATTACCGAAAATCGGCCGTTACCGACCGGTATTTGGCTACCTTCATGAGGCCCCTAGAGTTCAAAATTAAATAACTTTCAAGGATGTTGAAGTCTAAAATATGGCAAGGTGTCTGAATGTCAAAAAATGCATGAAAGGCTTTTGATCTAAAAGTGGCATCTTTATCCATAAGAAGTTAAGTCTTGATGGAGCATTATCTACTACACAGTTCCTCCTAAGGTGGGGCAATAAAGAGAGGCAAGAGAGACTAATAGAAGAATGGTCCAGCTACTCCTACAGCACAACTGATGGTCCTAATCCACATATACAAGATGAAGACAATCACATTTAGTGCAGTCATAGGCACTAACTCTTTCCAAGAAGAGATGGAACTTTGTCCTTCACGTTCATTACTTCCTGAATATGTAGCTGCCTACCATGCTATTAAAAGGGTGCCACAATGTTTTGGGTCCATTAGAGGATGATCATGTGGAGACCTGCTTTTTGTTGCAAACTCTGATTCCTCTTCAAAGGAAAAAGTTAATATTTACTGATTCTACCACCTATGTTGCATCAAACGAATATTTTTGCTAAACCAGGTAGTGCAGGAAGTTCAAGAATAGAGCAGAAATATAATCCATCTCCGCACCACCATCATTTACTAAAAATCATGCACAGGATGATTTAGTGTAAGCAGCAGGAAAACCACCATCCAACAATCAGTCTACCACAGGACAAACACTGTAAATTCTTGGAAACAGTTAGAAGGAAGGTGGAGAGCAACTGACACTCACTCATGCATAGCCAATTCTAACACACTTTAAAACCAATCTAGACATCTACATTGGGTGGAGATAGTGGAGCTAATCTATCATTTGCCAGAATATAAACCCTTATTTGAGGAAGTCGCAACTATTTCCTATACTGAATTATAATTTGCACTTAATGCAGCAGAAAAAGCAAGTGGGTAGTTTTATTGTGAAGCACCTGGCTATGATTTTTAAGATTCAGACACGGTGTGCAGGTAAAAGTTATAGGTAATCCACTCACTGATTAAAAAATATTTGGACCAGGACACAACATTGAAGCATAAGAAAAAACACTGACTTTGCAAAAGCAACGGGCAACTTGAGAAGATGTTCGAAGTATTAGAAAATAGACAGTTTCCAGCTGCAAATTATAATCCTCCGTGAGACTTCCACCATTTTAAGAACATGTGGCAACATACACCACCACCAAGACAAACCTAAAAGACCAGAGAAAGTGGTCAATGCACAAGAGGCCACCAAGAGAATTCCCAAAATGCTTATTATTGGCAGCACATTTTGGATGCAAAACCATTCCTATTTTACCTTGCCCAGATAGCGGGCTGGTAAAGTGGAATTTATTCCACAGTGTCGGACCTACTACATCAGTTGTTGCTCACGGACCCTTTAAAAAAACCTTTACCTGCAGAAAAGTGCAGCCTCAATAAAAGTACAACTATGGCGATCCAGAAACATAAGATTATGATGGTACTAAAAGATGTCTCCGTCTCCGACAAAGAACATGGGATGAGAATGTCTAGTATGATCTTATCAAAAATTGGTCTGAGCGTTTGCGTTTCTCTACAGAGACTGCTTGCCTGAGGGCCGTCTGGGCTTGCTTGTAAATTTTAAGCGGCAACTCAGCCCCTTTGGACACCTCTGGACTTGCCACAGCGCTGCGTTGTGTGTTCTTGAGTTTCTTGATCTCAGCTGTGCTGACAATATGGTTGCCTCCGTTGTATCAACAAGTAGGGTGAGCACATTTTTTGCGCAGTTGGTCAATAAAATACACCTATGTAGTCATTGGTGATGCATTGTTTTTGCTGTTCTCACCTAAAAAAGCCCTGCATACTGTCATGATGGTAATTATGGAGGAATTTGTCCATTTTAGCCTTTTAAGATTCTCCATATAAATTCCACAGGTTGTCGGTTTTGTCATACCAGGATGTGATATGCTAAATGACAGGGTTATAATTTGTGGGTGATTGTCACTTTCCCTCCGTGCGGCAATACAGTAATTCTCAATCAAGGGGAGCATTTCCCCATTGCAGATAGTGAAATCAAGGTGAGAGTGGATTTGCCCATTTGTTCTTGTCCAGTTGGGTGGCTTGTCCTTAGGAAAACGACCATTCAGAATTGTGTAACCCATGCTGGTGAGTTGTAAAACCATATATTTGCCGAGCTTGCTGTACTTACAGCCGCTAGGCTTTATTTGTTCCATGACGTTTTTGGTTCTACCAGGTCACATTTCTTCATAGTCTTCTGGGAAGTCTTGGAAAAGATTTCTATTTCAGTCCCCTGTGATCAGGCAAGCTGTGCCACAGTGGTCGTTTAATAGGCCACACATCATTTGGGTTAGATGATCGAACTCTAACCCTCTAATGGCTGATGTACACGTTTATCAGCAGCAGTCGTTTCCCTAAATTCGAGCTTCTGATTCTTACACCAGTAAGCCAGTCCTCCTTGATTGGTAACTGGTCAGTTGTCCTGTTTAACTGGACTAAGACCTAGATTAATAGCCCACCTTTTGGTTAACCAAACTTGTGAGTTCTTGTGGCAGAGGTCCGATATTATAGGTAGCCTTCTAGTAGTAGGTTTGTCTCGGCCCATGTTTCCTGAAGGAGTACAACTTTGTGGTTCTTATCAGTTGCAGTCAGTGTGGATGTTGGTGGGAAGGAGCCCATCCACGTGGGTGCCTGGACAGGTTCGGGGGTGGGCGTGGGCGGGTAGAACAGCAGATACAAGCCGCACCAGCCTAATGCCGGCCACCTCCATGAGCTGCTGAACCCACCTGCTGCTTCCTAGAGCTCTCCTCACCCTGTCTTAGGATGTGCTGAGTAACTGGAGCTGGGGCAAGGTTTCAGCTGGTTTTTCCCATGCTCCTTGCTCTCCCTCTGCTCTTTCCAAAGCTGATGAATTCCTAAATTTCTGTGGTGCACGGCATATGGCACACGCGTGGGCTAAGGGGGGCGTAGGCTTTCGGATGCTCCGCGTACAACTGACGCAACTGCCGTTGGCTAGCCGCAAACCTAGACCTCCTGTCACAGTATTGTCGGCCGTGGCCAGTTTTGGACACTCTTGGTGTTTGGCGGGTCGGGCAGGTCGGCTATTCCGGCAGGTCAGGCTCACCCAGAACTGCAGCTCTGTCACGGCTTTGCATCGTGTCACATGATGCAAATACTAGGTCCTATGTTACAGTATCAACTCCACCCATGATGGACAACCAGAGATAAAACACTTTATTTTAAAGAAAATTCTTGACCCATCCACTAGAAGGCAGACTAATGCACAGAGTGCAAATCTAGAAGAGCTTCAATCTGTGAACTATTGTTACAGGTAGATAATTACTTTATTACCCTACTCCTAACTCCATGCTATTCCTAACTTCCACAGCAAGTAAAGTGTTTCGATAAAGAAGAATAGGCCAAATCTCGCAACGGGCTACATCCACTTGGCTTACATCGACTTTCCCCCATGAATAAGCTTTCACGATCGTACTGTCTGCAGAATTTGTCCAACATAACCTCAAAGGTGCCTTCCATTGTTCTGATTGTTCTGATTGGTCGTGCCTTGGCTCCAGTGAAATGCACATCACAAGATGTCACCTTCAAATAGTGACCGTAATGCTTTTAGAGGTCTTCTTATCTGCACCAACATCTCCAATTGAGATAACGAAGGTAGTCCAGGGGTCAGAGTTGTCTTGTCCTGTACATATATATGTGACACCCTGGACTAAAATGGAAGCTAAAAATGGTTTCTTAAGTCAAGGAAATGTGATAATGTGAGGTCGGGTAAAGAACCCCTTGGCTCTGAAGAGAAGTGGTGTACAATTCTGAAGCATTATTTGCCTGCAGCTCGCTGATGTGCCTAACAGAAGTAATGCCAATTGAGAAAAGAGTTTTCCCAGAAAACAGCTTTAGGGGGCACAAAACAACTGGCTAAAACGCTTAGCATATCATGGCTTCCTTGCAAGTAAAGGATTCCCATGGCCTCTTTCTGTTGACACTAATGACCAGGTATTTTGATCATGTGTCTAACAACTGATGGCACCATGTACCTAAAAGTATATAATCCTGTCCTTGTAGCATGTGATGGAGTTCATGCCCTTGGCAGGCCTACCGGAAAAACCATCCAGTTCTGCAATTCGGCCTGTAGAAAAAGTTCCTGGGAGCTACCGTAATATTTAGCCTGTTTGTGCATAAGCTTATTTCACAAGAATTAGGAGCATACACTGAGCACTTTAGGGTTGAAAAAAATGTTCCTTCTCGCCTCATGTTTATTGGTCCTTGCATTTTAGACAACGGTTCTTTTCATTGCTTTGCAAATCTGTGCCAGCCTTTACTTAGTATGATTTTGGGCAGTGCTTTGTGTTTGCTCACCACTTCGCCTGGCAATCATGAAGCTCACTGGAAGTTCTCCATTTCCCTTTTTGTGTTGACATAAGAAATGGGCTATGATCTCAGAGGGACTGCTGAAGTACACCCCTTTTCGAGTAAGAGTGGCACAGCCCTCTTAAAAAGGCTACGCTCTGAAGGACAGTGGTGGCAGCATGTTTAATTTTTGAGGGCACAGGCCTTTTAAACTTTACCTCTGAGTGCAGACCACCTAGGAGATCTCCTCTGGAAAAATAATTTTAGTCGCCCAGGACTGCGGTTCATGGCCTTCATCCTATTTGGGTTTGTATGAAGGGAGCCTGTAAGCTATGCAGTATGTTTAGGTCTGTGTCTGTTTCATAATAAGCAACTTTATTGGCATTCTAAGTAATGAGGCAGGTGACACTTGTATGTCATTCGCGACTGGAGACTCTGAACCCCAAGATTCCAGGCCATCTAGCTGGTGATGAAAAACAAACATCAAAATCACAGCAATGAAAATGATTCCTCCATCAAGCCCAAATCTTGGTTTGTATACAAGGACAACCATGGGCACGATATGAGTTATCCAACAGTTAGTGTCTCTACAGTCGCCTCTCCCCCTCACACCCCCCCCCCCTCACCGGTATTCGTCTGATGCTCTGCTCCAAATCGCCAGTGCTTGCATTTGTTACTTTTGCCATCAAGAACCTGATTAGATTAAATGTGTTGAGCCAATGCTTAAAGCTTGTCAGATTGGAAGAGGGATGTAGGCTAGAAAAATGTCCACATCAAGGCTGCTTGAACAGACAACGTGCACTTGCCCTTTGATGCAAGTTTCAATTCAAGGGTACTAATATGGGCCATATAAGCTTCTGAGTGTGTGACGGGGGACTGTAGTGATTTATTTTGAGCTGAGTAGTTGCATAGTTAAGGGCCAGATGAGAAGGGTATCGGACATACAATTTTGATTATAGATCCATGGTGATAAACCAGAAATTTCTGGCTTTTGGCCAAATGGACAGTATTGCCTGATGAGGCGTAAACTAAATTAGCTTAAAGTTCTTCAGGAGTGCTGGGGTCTCAAGTCTTTTGTGAGTGCTTCTCCTGGCCCCACGGGACAACAAAGTTTGCCAAAGGAGAGTATCTAGTACCCAAGAACAAAAGAGGGTAACCTAAAAACAGAGGTGCCTAAACCATACTCCCGAACTGCAAAAGCCCCACTCTAGTGTAGTCAGTGGTGTTACCTATAATATCTGCTCAAAGCCCATGATCACACTAGGTCCAATCACCATTGTCCAGTTCGAGACACTGAACAAAAGTTACTGGAGTTTACGGGCTGGTTAAGAATCCAACCTACTTATTACTAAAAAGGGCCAATAGAGCGTTTTAGATATTGGGTCATTATCTGAAAACTTACTATTCAGAAAACATTTTTCCAGTGACTAGGCACCCATGCACCATGCAAACCCATTCTAGTCATTGGTGGCATGGCTTTCTGTGAATTACTTTTTTGTTTAGCGGTCGACTTGACCCTGAACTTCATAGGTCTACATCTATGGAACTATGTGGACTAGAGGATGATTCAAACAGTTTTGAATTCGGAATGATCAGTAGATACTACAGGATCTTGTGGGTTAAGGATGGTTCTGGATACTTCCTTGCAACAATAGGCATTTATGTATTAAGCCAAACTCCAATCGGTTTACAACGTGGAATGAGCGCATTAGCCAAATACATGGAAGAGAGAGAATTAAATCGATCAAAAACAAAGGTAGTACGGCTAGTGGACGCTAAATATAAGAAATACAAATGGCCCCTCGAGGGAAACAAAGTAGAGGCAGTTGCCTCATACAAATATCTTGGATTTAAGGTGGAACAAAAATTGAGTTATAAATCACAGCTCACCGCAATGAGGACCAAAACCTTATATATGGCTTTAATCTACTAAAAAAGAAACTAAGTTGTCCATCCACGGCAACCTACTATCTGTGATGCATGCTCAGCTAATGACAACAGTGACCTACGGCACAAAAATTGAGGGGTTGTGAAATCCTAGCCCTGAATAAGATAAACACAAAACTTTTTTCACATCCAGCGAAGTGCATCACCGGTCCAAGTGCGTCTTGAGTTCGGACTGCCAAACCAAATATTCTGGAGTAAAGGTGCATTTATCAAACTATGTTGGAGGCTGCATGCATCTGAAATCTCTTCCATTGACCATCTGTGCTGGAAAGAAATAGATATTCAAAAAGCAAGCAAAATTCAAGGAACCTGGGGTTGCTATCTTAACTAGGTGATAGAGGACCTGCGTGCTCAAGATATTTGAAACGCCAGCATTGGGAAAAAGTCCTTCCACAAACAAATCAATTCCACAATAAAACTTCTGTCAAATTCAACAGATGAGAATACTTTATTACAAAGATGTCACCCCTGGACGGTGATCAGCATATATGGCACAAGGAAGCTTCAGGAATATTTATCAGCTCATTTTTCTTTGATCTTAAAACATCAATTCATGAGACTGCGTTTCGGCATGTGGGAAACAAAGGATCTTATCCCTTCATGGAAAGAACAAAGGCAAAACCGAGACTGCATACTGCTATAAATATGAATCACTTCAACCTATTTCCTGCGCAGGCCCAAAGCTACTAAAAGAAAGGAAGATTTTATTAAAAGTAATATTTGACATGAATATTCGAACGAGTAGCGAAGCAGTAATCACCTGGCTTGGTGGGTCCTCAATCCCCCTAGTCTACAGGGGGTAAAACTTTTTAATTTGTATTTAAAGGAAATTGGTCAAAATCCTGTGGAGACCCAAACAGATTCTTAGTATTAGTGGAATACTACAAAAAAACTTGTAAAGAAAATAAGCTGTTCTACATATGGTTTTTTACTATGACACTGTTTTTTAAAAATTTTAAATTATTTGTGTTAATTGTACTTTGGATGCAGAACAAAGACTAATTGTTTTAAAATTCTATTTATGATTTTTTATTAGTGCTGCTAAAAATGTTGCTTGGTGTTATGTTTTTTTACAAAGACCGAACACTTAAACTTGAAATAGGCAGTTATGCGGTTCCATGACCCAAGTGATGATCCTAGTTTAAATTCTCCTGGTGTGCTGGATTGCGAGGATCTGGATGGGCTCAGTCCATCAAGATGTCCTGAAACCAAATCTAACAGATGGGCCTTGGGCCTCTCTTCCTACGATCAGGACAGTTTGTTCTGACAGGCAGCACGACACAAGTGCACTGTCCATCTCTCCACAGGGCACAGTACAAAGCAAATTCCCATGCTTTCCAGATTTCTTCCCAGTCTTTAGGCAGAACTGTGAACCCAAAGTAGTTCATTTCTAGTCCTATTGTGTAATCTCCCTTGATGGAATGCACATCTCATCCTCCATGTCAAGACAACGATGGTGAGCCAAGTTGGGGAAGCCAGTAGCTGTACTACTTAGATGGCTAAGGTATAAGGGAGAAGCCAAAAACAGGTTACGCAGCATTCAGAAGTTGAAGCGCTCTTCCAGTCTCTGAGCAGTGAATCGTCCTGTTGACGGCTAGACTTTACGGTCTTCTGAGGCAAGTGTCCCCTCTCAGAAAAATGTAGACCTATTTCTAGGAGAGTTAGTGGGAAGGATTGTTCAGTAAAATGAACACTTGGTGCAGAAATAGAGTGTATGCCAATCACAAGCGTTCATCCGAGCTCAACTCAGCTTCTTTTCCTCCCACAAATGAACACACCAAAATTAATTGTTTGTGACCTGACACTATTAACCAGCATTCCATTCCTGGCAGACGTGGGTAAGCCAATATTCCATCAGACCTTTATCAATTAGTTTGGGGACCTTAATCCTCCAAATGACAAATGTCCTACTTATCTTAATATACATTATGAAGTAGAGCCATAGTGATGCCTTTTTTCGGTTCATGGCAGCCAGTGAATAGTTAAGTTTGAAGCATGTGTAGCTGTAGGTCAAATTTTATGCACAGTCCTGCTATCTAGAGCTGGGCTCATAAAGTTTCAAGTTTGTTTTCAACCGAGTTTTGCTTTTGAAGTTACTTATGGTAGCTCACCTGCAATGCTCCATTACACAGGTTCAACCTCAGATATTTTTTTATTCACCATCAGATTTCAACTCCTCGGTTATCTCTGTCTCAGTTCAAAACTTAGATGCCGGGTATCCAGGACACTAACTTTAAGGACGGCCTCTAGGTAGGTGCTATCAGTGGTACAACAAATGCAGCTGCTTTAGGGCCCAATGACATGGAGGGGGGGGGGGGCAATTAACACAGATTTTTGCCACCACACTGGCAGAGGATCCGGTTTTATTTTTGTTTGTTATGGCCCATGGCCCATGACACCTTTGCTACTCCCCTGTAGGCATCAAACGTAAATGGATTGGCACCTACCTCAAGAATGAGTGATCTAAATAGAAAACAGTTTGAATTCGGTGCTCCTTGTAACAACAAATGTCAGTGGTCAGACCAACATTAGATCCGTAACCTGTATCTTCGAGGACCACAACCAACAAAATCAATTGTTTGGCATGTAAAGCAACTGGTAGCAAAACAATTCAACAGATTGGACCTCGGTGAGTGCAATGTGTGGAGATGCTACCATAGGACTCAATTGAATCACCTTCTGGCATGGTGGACATCAAGAGATAAGACTGCAAGGAGGATTGGGAAGGGCCTTCTGGTAAACTTGAAGTCCATAAAGAGTACATCCAATTTGTCTGTCCCCTTTATACTCCATTTCTGGCGATAAGAGATCTTGGCATGCCGAAGAGGTTAACTTCCTCATAGACCACAATATAAAACAATTTCTGACCATGCTAAACATACTGCTGTAATACTGTGGGGACAGTTTTAAGGAATGTGTCAGAGTATTTACAGTAAAGGTGAAGAGAAAGTACAAGGCTTACGCACAGTATCCCCTAATTATCCATGGGCATGTACTGCCTGTCTCGTTAGTTCTGCATACAGCACAGAAAATACATTGATCCAAAAAACCTGAGATGCTAACCACTGGAGAACTAAAGTAAGTAAATTGGCACTGCTGGTAAACATGTTGGTATGGGAGTACCTCTGCAGTAACATATTGCAATATCTATGTATATTCTGTCTCAGTAGGACAGAAATCAGAGGGGGGAGATTGAAGACCTGGTTCAACATTTTCCAGACAGTTATAAAAGTGGATAAACCAAATAATTGGTGAAGGAAAGATATTTTTCAATGCCAATATTATGCTACTACATCACCATGCCTGCCTCACTATTTTGGAGTTCTATTTTGAGGTCCTTCATTTACCTTTCTTTCGATGGTAAATGCTTATTTGGCATACAGGTTGACAAAGTGTTCGTACAGATCAATAAAAGACTCCAACTCAGCAAAGACCATGGGTGTTTTCAAATATCCATAACTAAAGTCTGGCCAAACACAAACCCCAAACACAGCCAGCTCCCGAGGCAAACCCTAGTACTAGAGGGCAGGCCTGTGCCTGGCCACTGCCGCTGGGGCGTGAGCCTTGAACGTTTCTCGTCAGTGTACTGGAACAGAATCTGGCCAACTAAGTCGGGCAATGTCAAGGAGCTAAGGCAGATGGGCCGCTCACTGCTGCCAATCAGCCCAAGCTAATATGTCCAGCACAAAGAGGAGCGGCTACAACAACCACAATGGGGGTGCCGAACTGGCGTACCAAACGGTGAGTGTTCAGGGAAGGGCCTGATAGGACTGGGTGTTAAGGATAGGGTGACCACCTGATATGGAAGCAAATTCAGGACAGGAAGACTGTAAAAAAAAAAAAAAAAAATTTAAAAAATCAGGACAAAGAGTCAAAATTCAGGACAAAATATGAATTTTACAAGCACATCTGAGGTGGGGGCCATACCCCACTACTTTATCATTGCATTTATATTGCCTTAAATTTACAATTTGTATGCACTGTGCTATATGAGATTGCCTCTAGGTATGCTACATTCAGAGGGTACATTATGTCCTTGTTCAACAGTAAAGTGATGCCCTTTAGCATGGTGTCAAGGGCATCACCCCAACCCAAATCTACCCAATCTTTCTTGGAGAGAAAGCAACAGCAACATTTTGATTGTTTATAAACATTTCAATGCCCATAGCAAACAGTTTGGGAAACATTAAGGTAAGTGACTTTTTCAAGTTATGCTCATCTTGCTCCCCACTAAACGTCAAACCTGAAAGGATTAATGAGGCAGAGCAGATGGTGTGGGTGACAAGTCTCGCACCTAATGTCAGGATGTGAGGTACCAACAACTTGTCTGTACGCACAGCACCAAAAAGACCCGACTGATACATTAGCACATGCATCTGGGACACTACATTTATCTCAGAACTGGGAGCCGATCACCTGAGAGAGAACTAAAGAGCAGGATGAAATTAAGATCAGATGGGAGATCTATAGCAACTGATTCAAAGGGTCATTGCCAAGAACTGCACTGATAAGAGAGGAGAACAAGACGGAAAAATTGCTAAAACCAGATGGGCCCTCCATGAGTACCAAAAAGTATTGCGTACATGGAGAATAATCTCAGCAGAGCAGCCAGAAACCGAAGAAGCACAAACAAGTGGTAAAATAACCAGTGTCCAACCACCCTGGCAAATTCTGCCTCAGTTATGGTCCATCCCTCAATCAATGGTCTGGCTCACCCCTAAGTGCCAAAGTACATGAGAATCTTCAGAATATTTGGGATGCAAATTACACAACAAACAAATTATAAGAACTTTAAAATGTAGAAAGTGTTTCTTTAACACATGGCAGTATTTCAATTTAGTATAGTAGATCACCACATTGCATTGATGTTTATTTGAATTGGAAGTTCTAAACTTGAACTTTAAAACATCCATTAACCCTCCCTCCTGACAAAGCCATTAGTGAACAAAGTGAACCAATTGTCTAGTGTCCCTTATATCTTGGTCCATAATATTTTTATGGCTGGTGGAACGTTACAGACCATTAAAGCATGTACAAGTGAGAATTTCGTATAGAATCCATCTTGAACTGAAGAATTTGACAGTGCTCTCAAATGAAGTTAGTGTTACAGCAAACAAATGATGGACGGAATGCTGACAATGCAAACATTCTCCCCCAGTCAAAAGATCTGGTTTAAATCCATCGTTCTTTTGCCCACTACGCCACACCAGTTTGGACCCAGCCATATGCAAATCAGTCTTGACCCTGTGCCCCATGGGAACAGTCCAGACCGAACTGCCAGGCCAGGTCCTCCCTGTACCGGAAACAAGCATCCTGGGACCGGTTTCAGGGTAGATCACCCTTCTTCATCCAGGCTAGCTTTAATCCAGTGGCGCAATGAGCAAGGGACCCACGTCTGGGCATACCCATCCCACTTAGGGCAAAAAGTGTTACAGCAAACAAATGATGGACGGAATGCTGGCGATCCAAACATTCTCCCCAGTCAAAAGATCTGGGTTAAATCCATCGTTCTTTTGACCACTACGCCACCCCAGACCTGGCTTGGCAGTGTGGGCAGGACAGTTCCCATGAGGCACAGGGTCAAGACTGATTAGCCTATGGCTCTGTTCAAACTGGAATGGCATGGTGAGCAAAAAAACAATGGATTTAGACCAGATCTCTGTACTGGGGCGAATGTATGACATTCTTCTGCATTCTGTCCAACTGTTTTTGCATTTCTCAAATGAAGTAAGTTGTTCTTAAATAGCACAATTTAGTCATGTTGGTGAGCTGGGATTTGAACCCTCTTTTCCTGGTCACACATAGGGGCATTTTTTTCATTGTGTTGTCACCCTTGCACCATGCAAGGGGGTGCACGGGTGATGCAACATTAAGTTAGATTTATCAAGCCACGCAAGGCCAACTTGCGCACCCCTGCATGGCTTGATGAATCTGGAGTAATGCAAGGCAGCACAAATCGCTGCCTAGAGTTACTCTGTCCCACAGAGGCGTTCCATGGGTGGAGTGTAATGTTCCCACGCATATACCCATGGTTTGTGGTGCATTCCCAGATTTACCATTAATGGTAGACATGAGAATGTGTGGAAATGCTACGCCTCCCTGGTGGGGGGAGGAGAGTGGCGTATTACGGAGAAATCTTTATTGCTCCTAGTTTTTTCAACTTTCTATGTGTGCTACTTTCTGCAGCACAAGTAAAAGGAAGAAAATGCCTCTCAGGATTGTTTTTGTGCAGGAAGGTGTCCCTTCCTGCACAAAAACAATCCTGCTTACAACGCAGTCACCCTTGCACCATAGTACAAGGGGGTATGTGTTGGCACTAGGCAGCCAAAAGTGCGCCAGTGCATGGAAAATACAGGAATGCGTCTTATGATGTTAAATATGACACATTTCTGCTCTTTCTTGTCCACGCAGTGCAGCGCAGCAAGGTGGTTTGCTGCGTTGCGCTGTGTGAAACTATGATAAATATGCCCCATAGTGTATTTAAGCAACTGACTAGATTACTTTCTTTTTCTCAATCTCCTTTAACAATAGAGAACAATGGCTTTGTACAATTCTGTCAGATGAGTAGTAGACTGTTGAAAAAATACAGATACCACGTTAATTTGACATAATATCTATTTTTTTTTAAAGTACATAATTAAGGTGAGGGACCACGGGAAACCATATGCTAACGTTGCTGGCTTTCTCAGACTTTACAAAGCTAGTCCACACAGCAGTCAAAGTGCAAAGTGACCCTGAGTGCAATTGGGAAGGGGTCAGTGAGCATGGAGGCGAAATCATAGGTGTGGCTAAAAATAACAAAATATTCAGTGACTACTTTGTTTTTTTCACCAATAGGTAACTGCATATAAAATAATTCACACCATAAATGAAAAATAAATTAAAGTTAAATTAATCAGTGGGAAATGCACTTTTTTATATTATGAAACCTCGGTTGGTTAATGTGATCACTGCAGATTTGTGTGTGGGCAACCAGAGGCACATGGAATTGAATCTTGTTTAGCTAGCATGGCATAGTGACTTGTGTATTTTTAGTGCTAATGGGTCCCTGCCATTCACTGAGAGTGTACAAGTCACGATTTTAAATTTGTAATACACACAGTATAAAATTGGTTGCAAAAAAATGCACAAATAAATTTAGGCTGAAGACAAAAAAGTGATTTCAAAGTGTACATTTTAGGAATATGCAGATTGCATCTTGTGCAAAGAGTTTTCCGACTGTCCATTAAAAACACACACTCCACAACTCAGCTTGGAGCACCCTAATAATAACCCTCAAAAAGAAGAAATCTTTCATGTCAGGTGGTTTAAAGCGAACTCTATCAATTAACTCCTATACCGGCATTCCAGCAGCCTTTACTTGCGCAGATTAAGCAGTTGCCCACATTTACATTTCTTTGAAGCAGCAGGCACCCTACTAGCTCCTCCCTCTGGATCACTGTATAGGAGACCCCCCTCCCTTCTGATTCAGCTGAACTATCGCAACTGTTGGAGTTTTTCCTTTAGTGCAAAGGCTAAAGTTACAGACAAATTGCATCCATGGAAACTTCCTTCACAGACAACATACATTAAAGTAAATTCCCAGACAGTGATTAAAATCGGACTTTCTGTCCGTTTTTCCTATGAATTCTTAAACTTACATAATTTTAGACAAGCAGTACATCCTGCTGCTTGTGAGCTCTACTACTAAGACTACTTTATTGAAGACGGGTGCACATCACAAAATAACCTATGCCTTCGCCTTACAAAACTAAACCCCACTATACAATAATTCACCTACTTGCTTACCCCCTAACATTCCTACCCCCTCACATCCTTTCCTTGCAATTGGCTAACTCCTAATCTGTATTTAACTGCTGACCATTAAACTCCTGTAATCTTTAAGCTACTTTTATTAACATCTAACCATTTTACATCGGAACTTTAAATTTGTTCTTATCCTCCCTGTGTAACTTTCCTGCCCCCCCCCTTTTCCTACTTCACCTCTCTTCATAACCCTAATCTTAACCTGTAACCATGTCAAAAGTAGCTACCATCCACCAGTCTGACTCCACCCCCCCCATTCAGGCGCAGCTAACATACCTTCTGATGTTCAAGGACCTGTCCAGCGCTTCCTTCATTTGTATCAAATAAAGCTCCATCCCATAGCTAGACAAATTAACCCAATCTCGTCCAAAGAAATTTACCGCCTTATACCCTTGCCCCTACAAAACACCTGCATATGTCTGTTAACTTTCTGGCTAGCTTTGTCAATGGCAGTATGCTTCACCGCCACCTCCATTGCCTCCTTGGGATAAATTCAGTCCACAGGATGAAGCATCTGGACCACTGTTGTCTGACTTAACAAAGCTAAACCTTTACATACCACCAAGTAATATTCCCCTAAATATAAAACTAATATATCTGGGCATGTGTGTTGCTTCAACAATTTGTTTAAATATTCCAACAATTCTCACCATCTCATCCCACCTTTGCTATGCCATGTGAATTTAAACTAATTCTCGATGAGCCAGAGATTCAAACTTTGACCATTCTGGATTTCATTCCTTTCGGCCCATTTCATGAACGAGTGTCCTATGATCCAAATAGGCAATTTGTCTGCTTGCGGCCCCTCCATAGCACCTGAAAAGAAGAACCTATATGAGAATCAACAATTTACTTCCCCATCAACACCCTTGTTTCCCCAACCGAACATACCGGCAAAGGCAATCTGATAACCAAGGCCTCAACTGCATAATCCTATCCCTGCCCCAACCTTGCCGAGCTGCCTCCACGACCTTCCCAATCCTCAGCAAGTGTGTCAAATAATCTTCTGGGGCTTCCCCCAGTTTTGCCTTTACCTTTCGCATAACCCAAAACTGACGATGTCACCATTTCCCGATTATCTCAACAAAAAAACATGCCATGCCTAGCACAACTGATTGCATTCATCTTAGCTCTCGACTGGACTGGGCACAGGCCCCCATCTGGGAAAGCACGTATCAAGTCTCTCTTCTCCTTAGATTTCTGGTCTGTCTTAGATTGTCGAAGTCGCAACTCTAAGCAACTCCCACTTCCCTCTCCTACCCCCCACCTTCTGTCAATTCCAACCCCGGCACTCATTTCCACTCCAATAGTTCGTACACCATGAACGCCCCAAAGAACATCCAGGACATCAATGTTGAAAACAAAACTGTTTACCCCCTCCCTATGCATATCTCCGGCAGTACTCCTAATATGTTACCTAACAGTTCTTTCAACACTTCCCTGCTGACCTGTGCCAGACTACCTGTTTCTCTTGCTCATCCTTCTAGCATACATCTCCCAAGTTCCTCGGCCGACAGTGCATAATCCCAAAACCGTTTGCCCATGCAGGCAATACCTGCCAGTTTCCCTGTAATCGTAATCCGAGATAACCCCTTTTCGCTCAACCCCAGAGTAAATTGCATAACATCATCTACCTTGGCCGAAGACTCCCACCTCTGCCTAGCCCCACCGGGTAACAACGCCTGCCAAGCCTGCATGTACGATTTCCTAGTGGATTCCACCAGAGGTCCTACCACCAACTGCAGCATCCCCCGCTCACCCATGGTCTACTTGCCCATTGGCACAAGTGTCTTGACCTCGTCTGCCTCCATGGTCAGCCAATGGAACCTCTCCCACTGTGAATGAGACAAAGCATCCGCAAAGTCCTTGTCCACCCCAGGCACATGCCTGGCCTTAAATGATAGATCATGTCTCAAGCAGCCCATTACAAAGACACGCAGCAGCTTAAGCACCTGTGAATCCCTTGCTGACTGTTTGTTCACCACATGTACCACCGCCATGAGCTTGTGAAAACTTGCCAGCTGCTATTGACAGTCCATTGAACCAGGTTGACTCACCAGGAAGAAGTCATCAAGGTAGGTTCACTGTATCCTTGCCCGTCTGCCATGTCAAAACCCACTGTAAGAAAGAGCTGAAATGCTCAAACAAGGAACAAGAGATGGAACAACCCATGGGTAGTGCTCTATCTGCAAACCACTGTCCATCGAACTGAATCCCCAACAATTGAAAGTCTTCCGGATGTACCGACAACAGCCGAAGACAAATTTATTTCACATTTTGCGATCTGTGCCCCAGTTCCCACCTTTTCCACGAGAGCCCTGACAACATCCACTGATTAATATGATACTTAAGTTACTTTCTCAGTTATAAAATCATTGACGGAAGCTCCTTCTGACCAAGACAAGTGTTGTATGAAGTGAAAGTGACCCTTCTCCTTCTTTGATACTACCCTAATGGATGAGATGATCAGGCATTAAGCAAAAAAGACTATCTGAACAAGTCAGATAGACAGGAACCTAACTGGGAAAAAAACAGAAGGTGTAGGAAACAATTTGATCCTTAAAGACACCGTTATCAGAAAGAGAAATATTATCTTTTTCTATAGTCCCCTCACTCACCAGGGTTTCCCCACGGTGACATGCTTCATCATAGGGGTCCTCCCAGTCCTCTACGGACTGAGGCGTGCTGCGACTTGCGGTGTTACGTAGGAGCACTGAGAATTTTGTAAACTATGTGTGGTGTAAGTGAAGTAGTGGTGGAGTGGGAAAATTAAAAATAATCAGCTAGTGGGCTACAAAATAAACTTTATTGGTGCTCTAAGCTGAGAATATTAAAAACGGGGTAATATGACAAGGGACCCTAACTATGATGGAAAGGTATGCCTAGCATATTGTGAAGTCAACTAGTTTCGAGCTCCCCAGCTCTTCGTCAGGACTACACTGGGACCAGCCCAATGTCGAGAAACTTGCCACTCCTAGTCGACCTTAATAGGGTGAAAATAAATGTGATGCCACAATAGTAAGGCATGCGTTTTAAAAAATATATGTATACATACGTTATGTACGTCGGTATACTGATCTGTAAATTCCAAAAATCACAGTTAATGGCGAGAAAGGATATATATACATATATATGCATAGCGTAATACATAGTAATTACTAAAAATGTGAACACACTACACACAGGTGGATGCACACTTCCATGAATGGCGTGCCGCTAAGTGAAAGACAGAGAAAATACAGTTATTCACTCCATGCCGGCGTGGTGAAGAAAGAATTGTGCTGGAATTAAATAAATTATTAGGTCTGACTGAAACACACACAATAACATACAACATAAAACATGTAACCTACTTAAGAAAAAGCAACACTGTGCCTCATGGTCACTGGAGGGGATGTGGAGATCTCGTACATCTAATGGATGAAGGGAATCGAGATCGTTAGGAAAAAACGGCGTGTTCCGTTATGACGGATCGCCCAGCGTGGTCTGGGGGAGAAAGAGAGTTTCCACGCTGCATGCTGGAGGTGAGCATGGCAGCACTTACTTGTACGTTGAACCCCACATGCTTCTGACACCTACTGGAAGCCAAACCTCTCGGACCGCATTCTAGCGTGTCCTCGTAGCCGCGATGTTTTTATGTGCTGGCGGGACTGTCTCGAGGCTCGAAATAGAAAAGGGGCAAGTTACAATGTGCAAGTGGAGCCGCCATATTTGAAAGGAGTGAGACAGACGGTCTATAATACTAATAAGTATCCAAATATGTTACAGTACGCACTCAATGTTCCAGACAGTGTGAGAGATCGCTCACAACGAGGCTGAGAGTGCGAAAGGTGGTATTCTAATGAAGCTCATATTTGGAGGAACTTCAAACTGCAAATGAATAAACCGGTTGGGTTTGTTCAGGCCCGGGTCAGTTCAAAACCACTGCGATGGATGCCGCCATGTTGGAATGGGAAGGGAACAGAATGAATGGTCAATTGGAATAGGTTCCGAATTGGTGCTTAGTGATAATCGACTGTTGGGCTGTGGAGAAATAATAATAGTGGCCACAAATGAGACATAGATTAAGCAAATGAGGGAGGGAAATGGTCATGGAATGACTAGAATCTTATATTAATGGATAATAATGAGCCAGGTCATTATCCAGTATAACCTGTAGGGAATAAAAAGCTAGATCAGCAAATGTTCCAGTGATTGTTGTTCAAGTAAACTGTTTAGATAAACTGACCCCAGGGTATGTCATCATTGAGACCCCTGTCGTCCGAACGTAGCTTGAACACCCAACGTTGTTCCTTCTCATGTAGCTGTTTCTCTACGTTGGGATGATTCTTGACGTGTTCTAAAACGACCCAGTTGAAGTCGTTGGGAGTATGACGTTTTTCCAGGAAATGTGTGGTCATCTTTGTGTTATCCCGTTTACATCTGAAATTACTACGGTGCTCGATCATTCGGGTGTTTACTTTCCTGGTGGTCATGCCTACGTAGTGCAAATTACAGACGCAAGTTATTAAGTAAACAACACCCGATGTGTTACAGTTAGTGAACGACCGAAGGTTCCAGGTTATCCCATTGTTGCATTCCACTGTCTTAGTCACCTTGGTCAGATGACACACACTG
Source organism: Triturus cristatus (assembly GCF_964204655.1). NCBI lineage: Eukaryota > Metazoa > Chordata > Amphibia > Caudata > Salamandridae > Triturus > Triturus cristatus. Next base: position 1,268,006,729 of record NC_140585.1, on the reverse strand, counting down.
CAGTTACTGCATGGGAAATGGCCCTCTGGTAGGGGTTGGAGCAGGCGTTGGGGACCTGCGATTTTAGTTGTCATTGGTCGTGTATGGACAAGATGATCCCTTAGGTTGCGTGCTTTTCGATGGCTGAACATAGGTTCCTGTAGGTCTAGGCCACCGCTGTTCAGGGTGCGCCAGTGTTTCTTGATTATTTTGCTCACCAAGTTGGATGCAATACTGTATGTGGTGATACAAATTTGTCTCCGTGGCTCATCCTGTCTGGCTACAGTTTTTGTCTCTAAAAGGGCCTCCCTATTGTTATTGAGAGCCCTTTTCCTGGATCTGGATACAAGATGTTGTGGGTAATTACGTTGTATCAATTTCTCTGATAGTTCTTTTGCCTGAATGTTGTAGTCTTCTGTAGTAGTGCAATTCCTTCTGAGGCGCAAGAATTGGCCAAAAGGGAGGTTGTCCTTGAGGCTGCGAGGATGGAAGCTGTCATATATCAGTAGGCAGTTCCTTGCTGTAGGTTTGAAATGAGTGGTACTGTGGAGACGTCCGTTTTGTGCTGTTATGGGAAGCACATTTGCGCCGAGTGTGGCGGGGTTGTATGTGCACCATTTGGAGAAGCAGAAAATTCTCCACCAACACAATCCTCACATTGAACATATTAAACTATGGAAAAGGTACATAGACGATGTACTGTTGATCTGGGAAGGTAATGAACAGGAAGCGCAAGATTTCCTAATCTGGCTTAACCAACAAGACCCGTTTCTGAAATTCACTTCCTCGATAAGCAGATCCACCATGGTCTTCCTAGACCTTAACATAACAGCACAAAACGGACGTCTCCACAGTACCACTCATTTCAAACCTACAGCAAGGAACTGCCTACTGATATATGACAGCTTCCATCCTCGCAGCCTCAAGGACAACCTCCCTTTTGGCCAATTCTTGCGCCTCAGAAGGAATTGCACTACTACAGAAGACTACAACATTCAGGCAAAAGAACTATCAGAGAAATTGATACAACGTAATTACCCACAACATCTTGTATCCAGATCCAGGAAAAGGGCTCTCAATAACAATAGGGAGGCCCTTTTAGAGACAAAAACTGTAGCCAGACAGGATGAGCCACGGAGACAAATTTGTATCACCACATACAGTATTGCATCCAACTTGGTGAGCAAAATAATCAAGAAACACTGGCGCACCCTGAACAGCGGTGGCCTAGACCTACAGGAACCTATGTTCAGCCATCGAAAAGCACGCAACCTAAGGGATCATCTTGTCCATACACGACCAATGACAACTAAAATCGCAGGTCCCCAACGCCTGCTCCAACCCCTACCAGAGGGCCATTTCCCATGCAGTAACTGCAGTGTGTGTCATCTGACCAAGGTGACTAAGACAGTGGAATGCAACAATGGGATAACCTGGAACCTTCGGTCGTTCACTAACTAACACATCGGGTGTTGTTTACTTAATAACTTGCGTCTGTAATTTGCACTACGTAGGCATGACCACCAGGAAAGTAAACACCCGAATGATCGAGCACCGTAGTAATTTCAGATGTAAACGGGATAACACAAAGATGACCACACATTTCCTGGAAAAACGTCATACTCCCAACGACTTCAACTGGGTCGTTTTAGAACACGTCAAGAATCATCCCAACGTAGAGAAACAGCTACATGAGAAGGAACAACGTTGGGTGTTCAAGCTACGTTCGGACGACAGGGGTCTCAATGATGACATACCCTGGGGTCAGTTTATCTAAACAGTTTACTTGAACAACAATCACTGGAACATTTGCTGATCTAGCTTTTTATTCCCTACAGGTTATACTGGATAATGACCTGGCTCATTATTATCCATTAATATAAGATTCTAGTCATTCCATGACCATTTCCCTCCCTCATTTGCTTAATCTATGTCTCATTTGTGGCCACTATTATTATTTCTCCACAGCCCAACAGTCGATTATCACTAAGCACCAATTCGGAACCTATTCCAATTGACCATTCATTCTGTTCCCTTCCCATTCCAACATGGCGGCATCCATCGCAGTGGTTTTGAACTGACCCGGGCCTGAACAAACCCAACCGGTTTATTCATTTGCAGTTTGAAGTTCCTCCAAATATGAGCTTCATTAGAATACCACCTTTCGCACTCTCAGCCTCGTTGTGAGCGATCTCTCACACTGTCTGGAACATTGAGTGCGTACTGTAACATATTTGGATACTTATTAGTATTATAGACCGTCTGTCTCACTCCTTTCAAATATGGCGGCTCCACTTGCACATTGTAACTTGCCCCTTTTCTATTTCGAGCCTCGAGACAGTCCCGCCAGCACATAAAAACATCGCGGCTACGAGGACACGCTAGAATGCGGTCCGAGAGGTTTGGCTTCCAGTAGGTGTCAGAAGCATGTGGGGTTCAACGTACAAGTAAGTGCTGCCATGCTCACCTCCAGCATGCAGCGTGGAAACTCTCTTTCTCCCCCAGACCACGCTGGGCGATCCGTCATAACGGAACACGCCGTTTTTTCCTAACGATCTCGATTCCCTTCATCCATTAGATGTACGAGATCTCCACATCCCCTCCAGTGACCATGAGGCACAGTGTTGCTTTTTCTTAAGTAGGTTACATGTTTTATGTTGTATGTTATTGTGTGTGTTTCAGTCAGACCTAATAATTTATTTAATTCCAGCACAATTCTTTCTTCACCACGCCGGCATGGAGTGAATAACTGTATTTTCTCTGTCTTTCACTTAGCGGCACGCCATTCATGGAAGTGTGCATCCACCTGTGTGTAGTGTGTTCACATTTTTAGTAATTACTATGTATTACGCTATGCATATATATGTATATATATCCTTTCTCGCCATTAACTGTGATTTTTGGAATTTACAGATCAGTATACCGACGTACATAACGTATGTATACATATATTTTTTAAAACGCATGCCTTACTATTGTGGCATCACATTTATTTTCACCCTATTAAGGTCGACTAGGAGTGGCAAGTTTCTCGACATTGGGCTGGTCCCAGTGTAGTCCTGACGAAGAGCTGGGGAGCTCGAAACTAGTTGACTTCACAATATGCTAGGCATACCTTTCCATCATAGTTAGGGTCCCTTGTCATATTACCCCGTTTTTAATATTCTCAGCTTAGAGCACCAATAAAGTTTATTTTGTAGCCCACTAGCTGATTATTTTTAATTTTCCCACTCCACCACTACTTCACTTACACCACACATAGTTTACAAAATTCTCAGTGCTCCTACGTAACACCGCAAGTCGCAGCACGCCTCAGTCCGTAGAGGACTGGGAGGACCCCTATGATGAAGCATGTCACCGTGGGGAAACCCTGGTGAGTGAGGGGACTATAGAAAAAGATAATATTTCTCTTTCTGATAACGGTGTCTTTAAGGATCAAATTGTTTCCTACACCTTCTGTTTTTTTCCCAGTTAGGTTCCTGTCTATCTGACTTGTTCAGATAGTCTTTTTTGCTAGATACATTTGTGGAGGGTGAACCTAACTTTTACCTCTACTTCCCCCTTTTTTCTGAATTATGATCAGGCATTAGCCATGTATTAAATGGCCCTGCCATCTTGCCCTCCTGAGCTTCTATTATCAGTTTCTCCTGAACCACCAGTTTATGTGATTGTGCTGACCTTAAGTTCTCTGCCCATCTACTGAACCTTGGCCTCTCGTACTCTAGCCAGAATCCTTCCTGAAATCCTTCGCTTAACAATTGTGCATCCTCTCTGATGGGGTAGTGTGCCAACCATGCGTCTAAACAGTGTGTTTTAATTGGGGTATGAGACTTTTTGGCCATATTCCCATGTCCCCACATCCACCCCTGCTATCTGGTTCCTTTGCTGGCTGCCTTTCAAGCTGGTATGCTGGTTCCATTGCCCTGTCTGCTGTCCCTGACTGCTATTCCGAGCCTCGAAGCACTGCATGAGTGGATGTCTTTCCTTGCACTTAAAGCACTTCTGTCAGAATCTACAATTTTCTCCTGGGCAGAGACCTTTGTTAAAATCGCAGCAAGTCCCCTGCACTCCTCCTTGGTTCCTCAGACCAGTCCCCACCCCCGCAAGTAGAATGGTTTTGAAAGGGCCAGTACACTAATGGATGGCCGCTTGCGGTCACTGTGGTCTTCCTAACTTAACTGAACCCATTGTCTGTTGATATAAGTCCGTATCAATCTCCCCCCAATTTTACTTCTGCATCCGGAATTTTTCCTCCCTTGACCCTTCCTTCGCTCATAATTCTCTTTGTAGTATTTTTAACAACTCCACATACGCCCCTTTCTATATTTTCTAGTTGGTTGCCAACATTGTGTGCTCCCACATGCTAGGTCATCCTCATATATGGCAATTTCTTCATTTTAATATTTTACTTTTTTTTGCCCAGTCTGCTTTCGTCCCCGCCTTGACCTGTTCTTGTATCCTTTCTTCTTTCTTTTCTTGCTGGGTCTTTTCTCCTTTTGTCCCCATGTCTGCATTCTCTACCCACGGTGTCGGTCCCCTTAGGTCCTGTATTTTTGATTGACCCACCTTCATCTCCTCTACAGATGTCTTTGTCTCTGCACCCACCCCTGTGTCTTTTACATACAAACCTTTCATGGGGCATATATCTCCCCTGTCTCCATCTCCCTTCCGCAGATATCCATTGCCAGCACCCTCCACTGCCCTGTTCTTCCTTTCTTGCTCCCTCTTCTGCCCACTCTCTTACCTGTTCACCTGTGGAGAAGACAAGGCAACTTGACTTCCCAACAACTATCTTTACATTTGGTAGGTTTAGAAATAAGGTTTGACGATAGTCTTTCCATTGCTAGTCATTTTGATGAAGTAAAGTAGGGTGTTTACTCACTGCTTTCACAAGCATTTTACACCCTTTGCACACCAACACATTGATAGCAGTAATGCCTGGGTTTCACGCAGGTATTTATTGCGATCATTGTGCTGGTGGTTTCAGTAAGTTGTACAGATCCCGGAAATGTTTCTTAAACTAGAACATGCAAATTACATTGATAACTGGTAATGGTTTTCAACACCTGCTTCAGCCAAATACACCTAATGTAATTCTATGCTGTGGTGTATCTTTTTTCCTAGGTGTAGGGTGGTCATCCCATTGCCATCAGAACACAGGTGAAGCACAATCACTTGACGAGGATCAATGGTAAGATATTGAATCAATGGGCATGCCATTACTATACGTAGTGCAGATGCAAATTTGCTTGTACATTGTTTTCATTGTTTTCCTAAATTGAACAAGCAGCATGTGTCGGACCCCATTCAGGAGGCCACAGCCCAGGCTGGGACTACTTGGCCAAATCCTTGTGTGCTGGGGTAGTTTGCCTCCGCTGTACCATCCTACTATGCCTCTGCACACTGAGCCAAGAACAACCCTTCAGCACTTGACTCTTAGTGGTAGTGATGATGAGCAGACACAGACCTCTCAAGAAGGTTTGTGTTGACATACTCACATACACATACTTGTGCAGCCCAGTGCTTCCCATCATAAAGTACTTTATTACACAGAAAGCAAACTAGAACACGCTACAATAATGATGGAATACCCAAGTTATGGGTGTGAGTCTCTTGTGCTCTAAAGTACCCCATGCCCTATATCCACGTCTTGCCCCCTGTGTTCTCAAGGTTAATGTGGCACAGCTTCTAGTATAGCTGCTGTTTTCTCCCCTCACTTCTCTCAGCATACACTTTCAGGGACTCAGTCTCATTTTAGACTCTCATCTGTCTGTGGTGATGTGGCTGGGGGCTGCGTTGAACCGACCCGCAGTGGTGACTTCACTGGGACACAACCCACCAGCGCCTTGAGAACTTAACTGGTGAGTAGTGCACTTTACAAACACCTGATTGATTGGGTCGGGCATTCACACACAGCAGAACAATACTTCTGCTGGGGGTGAGCAGATGCTGCCCACACTGCAATTCTCTGATAAGCCACAGCAGGATCTGGTGCTTCTGGTGTAGGCTGTCTTCTGGGCTTTGACAATCAATGTGCGTGGTCTGATCTTGATGATTGAACCGGTTTGGCTTCATCACGCCAGTGGGTCTTAGATCAGTCATGCCTAGCATTCCATGGTTGAGGCTGTTGGCATTCTTCCACTCCAGGTGGGAGGGCTCCTGAGATAGCAACTCACTTCCAGAAGACATCCTGGGTCGCAGTGCAGTGTCTCGATGAGTGCTGAGGTTTCTGTGTCACAGCTCCCAGGTGCTATCTCTGGCATATTGTGCCATAAGGGGACAGACTCAGATGTTCAGGGTAGGGTTTGCTTCTTGGCACCTCTAAAGCAGAGCTATATTCTCTACTCACAGAGGGAAACCCTGGCCATGTACCTATGGACTGCAGTCTCTATTTCCTTGGGATGGTCTGGAACATACAGCACAAATTGGCAGTGCTGAGGTCCTACGTCTACATTCACTGACACACAGCCAAAACCACAAGCAGTCACCTATCACTACTTCATTTGGGCCAGCCAATTGGGCACACAAGCTCCAGTGCTTTGATGGCGACAATGTGGATAGTAAATAGAGACCAGCCAGCAATCTTTAGAAGTGCCACAGTGTCTCAAATAAATCTGTGCTCTTGCCTTCCTCTATCATTCAGGTTGTGCGTGTTGGATGGCTCTGCACCAGGGTCAGATGCTACAGCCCCCTCCAACTATCTACTTCTCCTGCATGGTTTGTGCTTCACTTAGGCAGGACTCCTTGGGACTCAAGGCAAGTCAGAAATTGGTTCTTCAGATAGGACTCCTGGTGATGGTCCTTCGCCTCTGCTGAGCTGAATTTCTGGCAGATCCCAGTCGTTCATTGCGAAGTGGACATCTAAGCCTTCTGCACATTATCACCCTCATTGGTTGAAGAGAACTTGGAACTGCAACACAAGTGAGCCAGCTGCTCCCATTTAAATAGAGAACTAGCAGACACAGTATGAGCTTCTACAGTCTGCCTTTCAAGAATCTGTTTCGGTCAGTTCCACTTGCCTGTGTCCTTCACAGGCTGTCCTCTAGACTTCGCCTTTGTCGTCTTGAGTGATCCTCATCACAGCAGGATTGTTTCCAGTCTGCAGTACCCACAACAAAGTCACAAAAGGTATGAGCAGTCTGCACTTTGGCTTTCAACAGTCCCATTTGACAGTAATAAGGAAAAGAGACAAAGGGTTGCTTGCCTTCCAAGGACCCCTCACACCCTGACAACAAATACTGCAGTCTCATCCTTGCCATCTACCAAATGGAACTTCTAGGAAGGCTAATCAACAGCCATCTGTAAAATAAAGGCCCTAATAGAATATCTTGAGGGAAGCATTCCTCCTCTTTCCCCATTTCAGTGTTGGGTTCCTTCTCTCCAGTCTCAGGAATGTTAGCAGTATCCTATCTGGGACAGCACCTTCACCTCCATTTTGCACACATGACCAGGCAATAGGCTTCCAAAATGGTACTCCCTTACCTGTGTGCACTCTGTTTCACACCTACACCCATGTACTGAACATTTCCATTAGCACACATGCACGTGCTCAAGCACACTAGATATTGGCACTAGGATTTTGGGTTTACTGTGAGCAGCCTGAACTTTGAATGAGTGGGGTCAGTAGGCTTCGGCTCGCACCATACGGGTAAAAAGGCTGGTCCAATTATAATCGCCCCAAAACATAGTATTCTGTCACCTCCATAACTCATGACTAGGACAGTAGTCCAGCTTGTCACTATGACCGGTTCACTTGGTGTGCTGCTTCTGGTCCAGGACAAGTCAATAACCTCGTGAATCAGGGGAAGGCCTATGCCTCTGTGAGCACACTAGATTAGTGTGAGGTTGGGCCAAAATCATGATAACCGGTATTCAGAGTTAAGACATGCAGGGTATGGGACATTCCTATTCAAACATATCCTATCTTGCATTAAATCATTTTCTCCCACTCAGGTTACAAACCTTCCTGTAGCAGCTGAAGTATCATCTATCTCTTTGGCCAACCACACTCCTGATGTCTAACAATTCCAAATAAGGTCTGACAATAGCAATTAAATTGAATGCTACTTAGCTGAATATTTGACCGCAACATTGTATATTTTTTTTTAGTTTCACTCCTCAAACGGATAATATTCAGTGTTACTGTCTGTCTTGGCAGAATAAGTAATTTACTGTGAAACGCTAATTAAGATTTATGCGATATGCAAATGTGTCATTGGTCAGTTTAGGTGCCCATTTAAAATGTTTAGTGTAACCATTTTCTTCTATTTTGTAGGCCCACAACAATGGAGCAAAAGTCAAATGGTATAATGGTCCAAACATGCCCTTCATGTGGACAGAATTACAACCATCGGAAAACAGGTAGGTAGAATGTAAAATGCCACGGGGTAAACTAAAGAAAGAATTGTCTCTAGATGAGTTTAAATCTCCAGTAATTGTGTCAAAATTAACTAAAATGTTGTTCATAAATATTCAATTTAGGCATTTGAAAAACGAAAGCTTGTGTTCTTCTTTTTTTTTTTTTTTTTTTTTTTTTTTTTTTTTACCATATTTTTGTGGAATAATCGATCTAATTGGTGGACAACCCTGGCTGTTTTACTAGTCCTTATTCCCCATCGGATACACCATTTTCTGCTAGCCAAACATGGTGTACTCATTCTTCATCATCCAAGCAAAATGATCGGATCTCCCAAACATAGACTGCCTTGAAAATTGTTTATTAAAAGTTTTATTAAACCTTATTCATGAAGTCTGACTTAAGCATGCAATGACGTTGCTCTATGTTGTGTTCTTCCTGATGTAATCTTTGGATTATTGAGCACGTTGTTCATTTTCTATTTATAAGATAACACTGTATAAAGGTTGGGACAGGAATGTCCCCTGCATGTTGAATAGGCAGGTATCCCCTCCTTATGTGTCAGGATGAATAGTAAACTGGTATCTTACCTTTTATTTTGGCTCTGGTGGGTCCTGCATATCTAATGTGTACAGAGCCCTAAACTTGTCTCTGACAATGCAAGTTTCAGGACCTGTCCTATAACTTGAAGATCACCAAGCCTGCCCTCAAAGAGACAGTGGACAATGCCTCTTCTAGATGTATCTCATTCGGTGGTGGTGGCAGAATGCCATGTTTTGTAATTTATTGGATGACCCCATGCTGACATATGTACATGAATATTGTGTGTGAACAGTTTACATGTGATTCTTGTATATCTGATAGAGAGATCTAGGTGCAGATTCCTTAACTTATGAATTCTCACCCAGGCATCAGACTGGATCCGGAAATATTTCAGCTGTACCTCTGTGTGCCAGGGGATGGCGCCTTACAACTCCTTGGTGATGTTGACTCCGGTTGTGACGTCATTCGAGTCATATAAGTCTCCTCCGGTACTCGGACACCAGTTTCTTCTTTTTCATGCTTATCCGGAAAAGCGGTACCTGAGACCATTTTCTCTGGCCTACTTCGACAGTTTTTGTCAGTTGGGAAAAGTGTGCCTTTTTCCCATGTCATCAGGCTTTAAGTCTTGTGGTTATTGTGCATGATGGATGGTGGCTACAGATCGCATTCCATATGCATGTGGTGTTTGGTAGAAGAGCACGACTCAAAGGATAGAGGCTCCTGCCAGAAGCTGACTCCGAAGGCGCTCAAGGAACACCATATGAAACTACTGGCGGCGCACCTGTCGCGCATCTCGTAGACTTCACGGCCTCTATCTTCTTCCCATTCTGAGGTCCGTTCATGGGCTGTTCCAAGAGCCGGAGCCATTTGCAGGGACGTCGCTCTCCTTCGACTTCCCAAGGTAAGTGCAAGCACTAGAATTCGCTGCACCCCCTGACTTTGCCACGTGTAGACTGTCTCCCATGGCTCCTCCCACTCGCCGGTCGAGGAGACTGTGCACGACTCCGCCCGCATCTCCCAGTCTTCCCGTGAGCCGGGGTGTCAATGGCATAGATGAATGAGTACTATAATACTATAACTCTCTACATCTCATCTTTGGGCCCCCATCTTCCTCTGGTGCACCGCCGGGCCCTAAGGAGTTGAGTGGGGCCATGCCGGTGGGTTCACCCTCAGCGGCAGTTGAGCCTATGGAGTTGGTGGGTTGAGACTGGACTGCCTTTGCTGGCTCTGCTTCAGTACCAGTGCACAGCCTTTTGTGGTCTCCATCTTTTGGCGTCTGTACTTGATCAGCAAACTCTGGCAATGATATCAGCTTCACCGATTGAGGCTGTTCCATCTCCTATCAACGTCGAAGCATCGCCATCTCTGCATCGGACAATGTCTGGTGCTGATTTGATGGAGTCATATATGGGGAATAGTGTCTTCCTGCTTGCCTCTCATGGTGACACAGATGAATTGGGCCATTTACAGCCTATGTCAGAGGCCATTAGACCTCTTTTGAAAGAGAGTTGGTTGTCTGTACTTGGAAAGGCTAGTAGACTTGAGTTGTCTCCGACTTCAGGACTTATTTCCCCTCCTAGCCATGCTACTGAGGCATGTTCTTCTTTGCAAACATGCTTAGGAGGGTAGCTATGGTTTTGGAGTTGTCTCTTCCCTAAATTGGAAAAATATGCAGAACTCCTGATTGATGTGCTTTATCAGGGTCAGACAGGTGTGGAGCTGTTCTCCCATATAGTAAGGCCCTGTACGACATATTGTTTGGTACTTGGGCTAAACCTGTTACAGGGGTCTCAGTGGATCGTGCTGCATCTCACAGGCACCTGACTGCTCCTGGAGATCCAGCTAGTCTCCTCAGGTATCCTACCTCTTGTAGTCTGGTGGTACAGGCTGCGTCAGCCTCTCAGAATATGGAATTTCTGCCTAATGCTCCCTCAGGTGGAGAATCTATGAGGAAAGATTAGTGTGGCAGACCTATTTTTCCTCCGCTAGTTCTGCCATAAGGTCGGCTAATAAGGCTTGTGTTCTTGGGCATTTTCTCACGTTTTTGGGATTCCTTTCAGACTATGTTGCCAACATTTCCGGATGTCCTCCAACCTAATCTTGAACAGCTGATCAGGGATGAACAACAGGTAGCTAAGTTGATTATTAAATATGGCATATATACTACTGATTTGGTAGGCTGGGCCATGGCATCCTCTGTGGCACTACGACATTGTGCCTGGTTACAGACATCCGACTTTTCAGAAATGGTCCAGGCTGTCTTGGTTGATATGCCCTTTGATGGCGCCCATCTTTTTGGTGCCCAGGCTGACTCGGCTTTACGGCGTTTCTGTGATAGACAAAGTGAAACAGAGTCCTAGTTTCTCTTTTGTTGAATGATATTCCTCTTTGATTTTTTTCTCTATACTAGCGTTGTATGGGGGGCTATTAATCATTGGTTTCCGTTACAGTTGGCTGTAGTAGCAGGCATTATTGCTTTTTAAGACTGACAGATTATGATGCCTATTGTAGAAGTTTATCTTCCCTTGTTCCTCTGATAATGGGCTACGTGCTCAAGAGATTGTTTGCGATGTTTCTTCCGGTTAGGAAGTTTTCATATGTCACATGCTTCTTCGGAAACAATGTGGTATGCTGGTATGCAGTATTTTTGACTACCGGTATCTTATAGGGATGTCTTGTTAATGCACCTTGTGGGACCTTTCATTCAGAGTGTATGATTATTTGCGTTCACTCTCGGTCTTTGTTTTTTATTAAACCAAGCACAATGTCAGCAATGTCAGTAATACAGCACATTTGTAAGGTATATTACTAAAGCAGCACGGAATGTGAAGTCGAACAAGTCACACAATAAGGCATTAAGGGTCTTCAAGCCTAGGCCGTCTCATTGCCATATCGTCTGTGGGAGCGGTACATATTTCTCCCCTAAAGGCTTTCCACCCTCCCCACTTTCTGGGACAGCCCCGACGTTTATAAACCTCTTTTTCTGCCATCATACATTTATCCATTTCAGCCACCCATCCTATTGTAAGTGGCAGTCTACTGGAGCCCCAGGACATTGCAATTGCACGCTTAACCAATAAGTATCCCAATGCCACCCATTGCTGCTCAACTTCCGTTAAATCTGTAGGTTGCCATATGTTTAGGAGCCCCATTCTTGGTGAGAGTTGAATGTGTTTACTCAATGCGTCTCATCTTTGTGGTAGCTCTAACCCAAAACGGACGTATGTGAGGATACTTCCAGAGAATGTGGTAAAAAGAGCAGTCTTGCCCACACCCTCAGGCATAAAGCGTCACTCACGTTTCCGATTTTAGCTAGAAGTGTGCGGGAGAGATATGTTCTGTCGAGTATTGTTAGCTGAATAAGACGAAAGCGATGGTGCACGGCTGTTTCTCTGGGGGACATTAGGGTGGTCTGCCAATCTTCATCATCCAACTCCCCTATGTCTATTTGCCAGCGATTTCTCAAGGTCAAAAAGGTGTCAGGTAGGTTATTGCAGAGTTTACGATAGGTGCTAGAGATGGCCTTCGTTAGTAGTGGTTCTGTAAGTATGCGGTCCTCCAAAGGGTAGGCTTCTGGTAGGGACGAAAGGTCCGGAATACTGGTGAGGATTGCATGACGGATTTGGAGGTATTGGAAGATTTCTCGTTGTGCGAGAGAGTGTTTGACTTGTAGTTCTTTAAAAGTGAGGATCCTCCCTTTAGCCACTAGGTCCCCCAGATTGGTGATGCCGATGGTGTCCCATCTGTCGAATCCTTTATGGAAGGAGAGTGATCCTAGCCATTGCGAGGACCACAGTGGCGTTGCTTTGGTAAATGTATCCACCCACCCCAGTCGTCTGTTAGCCTTGTGCCAAACTACCAATGTGTGGGACATGGGACCCAGGTAGCGGTGTTTGCAAACTTTACCATATAGAGCTCCCATATAGCCTTCCCGGCCCGTTTGATATTTCTCTAAGTGAAATGCTGGGTTCGTTGGAGGTCCATGGATCCAATGGCTTATGGGTACTAGTTGGAAGGCCCAATAGTACAGGCGGAGGTCTGGGAGGGCTATTCCGCCATCATACCATCCCTTAGTGAGTTTTTGGAGAGCGATGCGTGGGGCTTTCCCATCCCATAATAGTGCGAAGCTCTCCTTCTATGGTGGCAAAATAACTGTCTGCTATGGGAAACGGGCCGTTTTGTAGGGCGTACAAAAATCTAGGAATAGCAAGCATTTTAAATAAAGCCGCTCTACCAACAAGCGACAGGGGCAGCGACCGCCAGTGTTTCACATCTTCCTGTAACCGCTTTAGGGGACTTAGAAGGTTGTGTTCATAGAAGAGTTTGGGGTCAAAGGTGATAAAGATGCCTAAGTATTTAAAACCTGTTGTTGTGTGTTGGATTGAGTACCCATAAGGGAGGCGAGGTGGAGGGCCATGGAGCACATATAGTACAGATTTCGACCAGTTGATGGAATAGCCGGAATATTTGCCAAAACTCGTAATGATATTAAATAAAGCGTTAAGGGAAGATTGGGGGATTCCAAATATACGAGGATGTCGTCTGCATATAGCAAAATTTTGTCTTCCATTTCGTCACTCCATTTGAGCCCTCGAATTGAAACATCCCGTCTGATCCAATGTGCCAATGGCTCCAGAGTAAGCGCAAATAGCAAGGGGGATAAAGGACAACTCTTGGTCCTTGTTGCTAGTTTTTGTGGGGTTCACTTTTCTTTTAATTTAGATGGTGCCCGGATTGATTTTAAGTCATGTGAATTTTGTCAAAGATTAGGATGCTTTCTTAAGAGGTTCTGCCACCATTACAACTTTGTGTGCCCCTTGAAATGTATTTATCTTTTTAAAAGGCTTTACATATGGCAGGTTCAAGGTCTCTATTTGGTGTACTCCAGTATGTCAATATTACTAATGGTTATCCCCCCCTCCCCTCCCCCCCATTTTTGGAGCTTGTTGTTATCCTACTTCCATTTTGGGAACATTGTTGTTCCGTGAACACTGCTTGTGAGGGTATCTGGGATGCAGTGTCAGGCTTCTGTTTTTTTCTTCCTTAAGAATATCCTGAGTTTTCCATTTCATATACTTTTATTATGCTTGGTGTAGATATACTTCTTCTATTGGGAGGTTGGAGGTCTGCTGTCTCCTTGGGGACATTTTCCTCCTGTAATCAGATATTACTCTTTTTTTATGGTTTAAAGCCCTTTAGCGTAATATGTGTATATATATATATATATATATATATATATATATATATATATATATATATATATATATATATATATATATATATATATATATATATATATATATATATATATATATATATATATATATATATAAAATCTACTGGCAGTCGCCAGTAGATAGTTATAGTTAGGACCGTGTTTCCATAGGAAATCTGAAAATTCTATTTTCAATAACTTTGACGCCGGTTGACGAATCTTCGTGAAATTTTCAAAACTAATGGGGCGCTCCGCTGAGCTCCTACCCTGAAAGTCTCGGGGTGATTTGTCAAGCGGGGGCCGAGAAAAAAGGGGGGTCCCAAAACACGTTTTTCCCATGCATTTTTCCATAGGACCTTTAGTCGAAGGTACAGCCCAAACGGCTGAACAGAATTACTTGAAATTTGGCAGAGAGGTAGTCCTCGGGTCAGGGAAGCGCCTTTTGCAGGTCTGGTGTCAATCTGTTCAGTATTTCCTGAGAAAATAGCATTTAAAAGCATATAAATATCTATACGCGCGCACCGTGCGCGCACCGTGCGCGAGCGAAATTCTGATTGGTTATTAGATTTCAGTCAACATTCGAATCGGTCGAAATCGGGAAGTGTCGCCGCCATTTTATCTGTCGCACTGAAAAGGAAAGGGGGAAAAAGGTGGAAAATGTGAAAAGGGGGCAGGGAAGAGTTCCTGACCCCCTATCCTTTGTCAGGGGGTCACAGAAGGACCCCCAAGGGTGAAATAAACATTTTATATTTGTTTATAAAAACCGTGGGGAGTGCGCGCGCAGCGCACCATGCACGCGCACGGTGAAATACCTTAATATATATATATATATATATATATATATATAACTTAACATTTAAAAAACCGTACAAATTCACTGAAAAAACCATAGGTTTCATACACGTTATAGTTAGGAATTAGCATTTAAAAAACCTTGCAAATTCACTTATGAAACCATAGGTTTCACACAGGTTATAGTTAGGTGGACATTTCACTCGTAAAAAACCACTAACTAACCAATAACTCGCGCGACTGCCACTCTATCACAAGGATGATGTCATCAGTGATGTCATGAGTGATGCCACTGACCATGTCATGAGTGATGTAATATGTGATGTCATGAGCAGTGGATTGCGGGCGCGTGAGTTATAGTTATCTGAACTAACTATAACGGGGGAATTTCATTGTTTTTTTACGAGTGAAATGTCCACCTAACTATAACTTGTGTGAAACCTATGGTATTTTAAGTGAATATATATGTATATATATATCGATACAGCTCGCTTTCTTTAAAAAAAAAAAAAAAGGACCGTGATCGTGCCAGAGGCCCCGCCCCCTTCGAGCAACACTCTGCAAACGCACCCTGTGGCGCGTTTTCAATTGGGGAATTAATTCCCCTTCAATACTGGGTGTCCATGGGGTCCCACCAGGTACCTCCAGTAAGTGCCACAGGTCTGCGTTTCAGAGAGGTGGTCCAGGCTACGCCCCTTTTTGCATCTCTCTGCAACGCAGCCCTGTGGCGTTTACTGGAGGTACCTCGTGGGCTAGTTGGACCCTAGGGACCCTCAGGATTCAAGGGGATTTTATCCCCCAACTTAAAATGCGCCACAGGGCTCGTTTACACAGTGGTGAAGGGGGGGGCGGGGCCTCAGGTGACATGTGTGCAAACCCGCCCTGTGGTACGTTTTAAGTTTGGGAATACATTCCCCTTCAATCCTGAGGGCCCCTGGGAGCCAACTAGCCCACCAGGTACCTCCAGTATGCGCCACAGGCCTGCGTTGCAGAGAGGTGGTCCAGGCCACATCCCTTTTTACACCTCTGTGCAACGCAGCTCTGTGGCGCTTACTGGAGGTACCTTGTGGGCTAGTTGGACCCTAGGGACCCTCAGGATTCAAGGGGATTTAATCCCCCAACTTAAAACGTGCCACAGTGCGCCTTTGCACAGTGGTAAAGGGAGGGGGCGGGACCAGAGGTGACGTGTGCAAACATGTTCTGTGGTGCGTTTTATGTTGGGGAATTAATTTCCCTTCAATCCTGAGGGCCCCTGGGGGACAACTAGCCCACCAGGTGCTTCCAGTAAGCGCCACTGCGCTGCTTTGCAGAGAGGTGGTCCAGGCCATGCCCCTTTTTAGACCGCTCTGCACTTGCAGCTCTGTGGCGCTTACTGGAGGTACCTGGTGGGCTAGTTGGACTCCAGGGACCCTCAGAATTCAAGGGGACTTTATCCCCCAACTTAAAACGGCCACAGGGTGTGTTTGCACACATGTCACCTCAGGCCCCCCCCTCCCTTCACCAGTGTGCAAATGCGCCCCGTGGCACGTTTAAAGAGGTAGTTTTAATCCCCCTTGACCTGAGGACTACCTCTCTGCCAAATTTCAAGTAATTCTGTTCAGCCGTTCGGGCTGTAGCTGTGTCTAAAGGTCCTATGGAAAAATGCATGGGAAAAACGCGTTTTGGGACCCCCCTTTTATCTCAGCCCCCGCTTGACGAATCCCCCCCGAGACTTTCAGGGTAGGAGCGGAGCGTAGCGCCCCACCTATTTTGAAAAATTCGCGAGGATTCGTCAACCGGCGCCAAAGTTATTCAAAATAGAAAATAGAATGTTGCGGATTTCCTATGGAAACGTGGTCCTAACTATAACTACCTACTGGCGACCGCCAGTAGGTAATATATATATATATATATATATATATATATCCAGAACGAACTGCGTTAAGTGGGCGCGCACGCCACGAATGGCGTAAAGTAACTTAGCATTTAAAAAACCGTACAAATTCACTGAAAAAACCATAGGTTTCACACACGTTGTAGTTAGGAATTAGCATTTAAAAAACCTTGCAAATTCACTGAAAAAACCATAGGTTTCACACATGTTATAGTTAGCGGAAATTTTACTGATAAAAAACCAATGAAATTCCCCCGTTATAGTTACTGCAGGCAACTATAACTCACGCAATCTTGTGCTGATGACATATGTGTCTTTATGAAAAAAAAATATTTGTAATATATGTATAGCTAAAAATGTATGGAAGAAGACATGGGCAAATAAGTGTCTAAATACAGTATTAGCATCAGCAGAGGATTGCGGTCGCGTGAGTTATAGTTGCCTGCAGTAACTATAACGGGGGAATTTCATTGGTTTTTTATCAGTAAAATTTCCGCTAACTATAACATGTGTGAAACCTATGGTTTTTTCAGTGAATATATATATATATATATATATATATATATATAACGACACACGCACCCTTCAGCTGCGTGAACACCGGCCACTCCATCGTGCTGTTAAAATTCTTTTATTTTGGCAGACACAGCATGACTTGTTTAGAGGTAAGCAACCTCTTAATCATATGCAACATTCTGGGGGTTGCAGTCCTAACCTTTAGGGGCACAATAATGAAAGCATTGAAATTGCACATGTGAAATCTACAATTATGCAATCTCCTGAGAAGACTTTCCATAAGAAATGAGGGAAGTATGTTCCATGCATTGCGTGAAATTTGAAAAATACAAATATGAACTGCCTCTTTAAACAAACAAGTGGACACTGGTCCCTCTTCAATGTCTTAGTCACGTTTGAAATAAGCTAACGAACCCTCCCCTGCAATGTTGCATATGATTAAGAGGTTGCTTACCTCGAAACGCGTCATGGTGTGTCTGCCAAAATAAAAGAATTTTAACAGCACGATGGAGTGGCCTGTTTTCACGCAGCTGAAGGGTGCGTGTGTCGTTTGTGACTTACAAGGTGTCTGACACACCTAAGATGGGCCCCGACTCGAGAGGCTGTGGCGCTTTTTCTTTGTCAGAAAAGCTTCGTTTGGATATATATATATCTTTGTCTTTGTAATGTACTGACGTTGTCATGTGATCAAGGCTCCACGGAGCTGAAACGTTATGATGACAGCCTCACGATTTAATTAAATCAAGCACTTACCACAGGTCCGTGTCAGCGAGTGTTTTTTGGAAATCTGGATGTCGACTACGTCTTCCATGCACCAGCTATTTTCCGATATATATATATATATATATATATATATATATATATATATATATATATATATATATTTTGAGCCGATTCGGGTCAAGTTCGCGCTATATAAAACTCTGTAAACAAAAAAATATATACAGTGTATGTATGTGTGTGTGTGTGTGTGTGTGTGTGTGTGTGTGTGTGTGTGTGTATATATATATATATATATATATATATATATATATATATATATATAATCTCAATCGAAAGTGCCCGAAGGTAGAAGGCGCCACACACGACTAGATTTCACCTTTTTATTTGAGCAGACAGCAGCATACCTAGCCAAGCCTTCACAGCAAGTGTCCTCTGCCAAACGCATTTCGGGTTCCAAAGTCCCTTTTTCACTGGCCGACAACATGGAGAAACAGCTGTGCAGATTCAATCTTACCTGAACTACCCATACCATGATGCAGTGCGCCCACAAGGGCGGGGACTTACTTTACCTATCGCGAATGCGATTGAATCTGTGAAGGCTTTGCTGGGTATGCTGCTGTCTGCTCAAATAAAAAGGTGAAATCTATTACATTTTTCTACCCTTGGTGCACAGTTCTGTGCCTGTAAGGTTGTTTTTACTTACATTGTCTGGGGACTTTGCCATACTTTTTGTAAGGAGTACAATGCGCCTGTTCATCGAATTCCTACGCACATCTGGTCTCTGGCTAAGCTTTGACTGGTTAGTTCTCTCTGAGAACTTTTGTAGGATTTGTTCAGACCCTCCTCCGGGTGGGTATAGCAATGGTATTTTATTAAAGAGTTAAGGTATCTGCAGCTAGATGTCTCTATTAAATGAACAAGTTACTTACCTCCGGTAACGCATTATCTGGTAGAGACATAGTCTAGCTGCAGATTCCTTACCCCCATACCCACCCTCCCCGTTCTGCAAACGACCTGTAGTGTAAGGGTGTAAGAGTTATACTGTTTTTTTAGTGCTGGTTTTATACACCTTTGATCACTGTTTCACATAGTTGTGTGATTGAACAAACCATTCGGTCAGACTATATAGATCCTGGTTTGGTATTACTATACCATTCATTTCCATTTTCTAGTTCTTGTTTCAACAATACTTTGATCTTTTTTGGGACAGTTCCAACACCCTGTTTCTATAGTGGCTCTATGTTCTGGTGCGTAAGGTTTCACAGACGAAACTGATGTCAGTGTGCCTGAGGGGACTTGTAGACCTCCACTGACATTACAACCAGAGTGGACGTCATCACGGAGTCGCAAGGCGCCGTCCCCTGGCGCACAGAGGTACTGCTGAAAAATTTCTGGATTCAGTATGATGCCTTGGGAGAATTCAAAAGTTAAGTAACTTGTTCATTTGTAAGACAGAGTCTGAGTACTGAAGCCATCAGGGTCCATTATGGATACCTCTTATCTTGGCACATGTTGGAGGATGAGGACAACTTCCCCAGACAGTGGAAGTGGATTCCTCTGACTGGAGGTGGGAGATCTGAAGTGAGGAGTACAGAGCAAGGGCAACCTTTGAAAATTCCATGACATCTTTGTTAGTAAGCGGCTGCTGATTAGTTATTTCTGAGTATGGTGCAGTGAGGTCACCCTTAATTGTTATTATGCTTAAGTACTCCTTGCTTGGAGCCAGACCCTCTCCTTCCTGTGTGAAGCATGCTTTCACTCAAAGGCTGTGCCTGGAGAACATCATGAAATTACATTTGAAAAGGAAAACCTATCCACATCATTTCTGTAGCATGAGACCATGGATCCACATTCCCTGTCTAGAAAAAGTTTTTAAAAGTGATTCAATCAACCTCACTTTGCTCTAGTTCTACGTTCTTAATTACCAAGAGTATTTAAGGACTGCTCTGTGACTAGGGTTTAAAGTCTGAACTGTCTGCTGGAGGACCTGAGGTTCTACCTAATGCTTAGAACTCTGTCTGAACAAACAGAGGATGAGTCTGCCTGACCTTGCTGGAGGAGAAGCAGTCGAGGAGGAGAACACCAGTGTGTTCCTGGTGTGAGAATCACCCACAGAAGCTAGACTACTGAAGCGAGTGCAACCAGGAGGAACCTATACTGTGAGCTAGTCTTAACGTCTGTGTTTCCTGCTGAGAACTGCACCTAAAAGGCTGCACAAATACAATAACCATTGTGTTTGTTCGGCAGCTGCTATGGGCCACAACCTGCTACTGCCGCTGTTGATGGAGCAAGAATCTGTTACCACCATGGTAATACCGGTCAGCCTGGGGATGCTGCATCGGATCTGTAACGGACACATCCTTTTAAGCCAATTGGCCAAATATCATAGTCTTGTTGATGCTATCAATGAGAGGAGAGGCCGTTGTGGCTACCTGTGCAGGTCCAAGCCCTGTTTGAGAAATGGAACCAGAAGTTGTTGAATCACTTCTGCCCCCTCCCCGTCTTTGGAAAGGATAAAAAACAAATGACTGTTGCACTGGAGGAGCACTGAAGACACCCAGCCACTGCTCCTGAAGAGCTGCAAGTGTTACTAACCAAAGGTAGCCACTGCTTCAACTACTCCCACGAGTGAGCCGCTCTCTGAGAATACAGTCGTGCAATCCCTGCTGGTGAGGGGAAGACTAATCGAAGGGCCAGAAGACCTTGTCAGCCAGATAACACTTTGGTGCTGGAACACTTTTAACTTTTCTAAAAGAGTTGGAGTGGGACGACTGGGACTGCTAGTGGGGCTTAACCCGAGTGTCACTTGTAGTGCATCTGGTGTAACCACTAACTCTAGTAAGAGGGGTTTGGGAGTCAGGGACTTGCCTATAGCCCTGACCTCGGGGGCTGTGTGGATTGTTAGTGTATGTTGTATTTATGTTCATATATAAATACTACTTTTGTCATAAAAGACGATATTTGACTGGAAAAAAGATGTTTTTCTACTGTTGAACGTACTTTGAGTTATGTGCCTGAATTCCTCTCCCCTCCCCCACCCCCAGAAGCCTGGAACCGCTCAACCCATGCTACCAGTGATTTTAAAGTACTGAAGGGGTACTTCACCCAGTTGCTCAGTAGCCATAGGAGGTCGGGCTCCGGGACATCAGAATTAAAAGGCCTCAACCCCCATGGTCAGGCCTAGTAACTTCTGCTTGCCTCCTGGCCCTCTAAAATGGATTCTGCCAGTAATTATCACAGGGGTATAGCTCCTGCCTCTCCTTTTGTGTCATAGTAATTATTGCTAATCTCACAAATGGAGCTAGAATTTGATATTGGTTAGACTCATTAAATTTGAGTAAGGTAGGTAGAACGTCTTCCACATATATTTGATAAAATTCTCCTGCTAAACTATTCAAATTGGGTGGTTTTTCCCGTTTTCATCTCCCAATAGCTGATTTTTCTTGGATTTGTGAGAGTTAAGCGTTTGCCACTTTATCAAACAGCATTGGTAAGTATAAAAGAACCTTAAACATATTTTTATCCTTGCTACCCTCAAAAGTGTACAACTTCTGATAATTCAAAAGAGCATCATACATTTCCAATGTGAAGGTTGTCCTCTTACCATTACAATTTCTCTCTCTATGTACATCGACTAAAAGCTTGTGTAATCTGAGCCATCCGCCCCCTGCTCTCACTATACTCTCAAGAATACTGCTTGCTCTGAGCAAATTTTCTTATATTCATATTGTAGTTTCACTACCTTTCTTAATTATTACTGAAAACTGTATCTCAAACGTAAGATGTTTTACTTTCTTTTTGGCTGAGCAATTTATAATCACTTATCACTTCAAATAAAATTAGCATACAGTGTATCTGTATGCTAAACACTCCATTCGATTCGAAACCCATTTTGATTTCCAGCACTTGCGGGAGGTTTTAAACACCTTACCCCGCAGGCAGGATAATATTAAGGAGGCCAGGAGGGCATATAAATTTGCCCTAGGGAAGTGGAAGGCAGAGCTCAAAGAAGCTTCTTGGGACCGGCTGGTTTCCACATAATCCTCTAGAGATTCCAGGGCAGTGGTTAATGGATGGCAGCTCAATGTGGCTGTGCAAGACGATATAGGCTCCTCCAGCCACTTGGGTCGCACATTATCAAAAGGTTTATGCGCTGGATAAAGACCTCCCTTTTAATCAGGGTGATGCAGATAATCTGTACCCTTTAGAGATTAGGTTTGAGTTTGAGGAGGTTTATAATGCAATTATGGGCTGCCCGTCCAATAAAGCACCTGGGCCAGATGGAATTCCCATGGATATTTATAAGGATGAACCTCCTCTATGGGCTTCAGTGCTGGTTAATTTTCTTAACACCACAACCCAACTTGGTCTTCTTCCGTTTTGGAAATCAGCCACCATAGTCCCTGTATTTAAGAAGGGAAATCAACTGGACCCTTCCTGTTACCGACCAATTTCTCGGTTATGTTCAGTGGTAAAAGTGGTAGGGTATATTGTCCTTCAGCGAGTGGAAGTTTGGGCTCGAGCTAAAGAGAACATTTGCCCTGTCCAATATGGATTCGGGAAGGGATGCGCACTATAGAACAATGCCTGAACCTCAACCTTATCATAGGGAAATACGTTGTGGCGAAGCAGGGATCTATCTTCCTTGCATTTATGGACTTTTGTAGCGCCTTGGATCAGGTGAACAGGTCCAAACTTGGGGACATTCTTGGGGAGATGGGGCTGCCTTCCGATCTGATCAACTTCCTTAGAGCTCTGCATATGGATGTAAACGTATGCGTTGGATACGGCACAGAGGGGGAAACTACTAAACCTTTTGACTTACCACGAGGTGTTAGACAGGGATGCATGTTGGCCCTATTACTGTTTTTACTATATATTAACAGCCTAAACACATGTTTGAGTAAAAACGGTGTGGTTCTGCCAAAGGTAAAGACAAGCAGGGTCCCGTCCTTGTTATACGCCAACGCCGCTGTGTTGATTGGCCGGACGGGCTACATCTCCTGGTGGATCTGTTTGTGAAGTTCATGGATGACTTGGACCTAGATACTAACCTCTCTAAGACACATTATATGGTCTGTGGGAGGAGGACAGCCAAGACAAGGCCTATTGATATTAAAGGGCAACACATCACCAGGGTTTCCACATTTCCTTACCTGGGGATCTCTTTTGACCACCAGAATAACTGGCTTCCCTATATTTCGCTGCTCTAAATTCACCCAGGCCTGTTGTGCTGTGTAGGAAGGTGGATATCTGACTATGGTTACCCCCAACTTTTTGCCTAGTGTCTAGCTGGTTTTTCGACTTAGTTGGCCTGAGATCCTGCCATTCAGGGTCTCAGGCTGTCTGCTCTCTCTTTAAAATGGACTCCATGTACCCTAGGTACATAACCAATTGGTAAGGATCACCTTATTGGACCCTGTACAGTGTACCCTAGGTACCCAGGGCATAGGTGTACCCTAGGCCTCCCAGGGGCTGCAGCATGTATTATGCCACCCCTGGTCTGGCCTTCCAATCAGACACAACTGGCTGATCACTCAGCTGGGGCAAGGTCGTGTAATCACCCCTTGCTTAGATATAGTATGCCTATATCTACCCTTATATATAGACACATGTGTACCTATCAGTCACTCCTATGGCAGGCCTTAACAATCCTGGAGGCAGAGTGCTTGGTAACATGTGAGATGGTGCTCTAGCATGAGCTGAGCCTGTCTGCAGCTTTCGGAACCATGTCCTTATAGCTGTTCTATGATATAGCCTACCATATACTCTTAAAGTGCCTTATAATCTTAAACGGTTATGGTAACTATGGTTTGGCTTTATCAAAACATGTCGTGTAAGGTGTCTAACACTTTGGAATAATACCCCCATACCATTTCTGGTGATGAGGATATTATTCCTCCCTTCTAGAGGGAGAGACATGTTAAAATCCTACTTCGCTGTTTAACTCTAACCAAAGCCTCCGCATCACAAAATGGAAGCTGCTGCCACAGACACAAGTCTGACCTCCTGCTGCTGGGAGTGATCCCAGCCAGGGAGGCCTGGACAATAGGTTTCCTGCTTGGGGAGGTGCTAGCGCCTCCCCAGACAGCCTTTAGTGTATTGGGGCAGGGTGGGCTGAAAGGAATGAGACATGCCTGGGGCACACAAGGTGTTCCTTGCATAGTCCAGTTCAAACCGGCGCTGGGGCACTCCAGCCCCAGCTCTGGCGCGAAACTGGACAAAGGGAAGTGGGTGTAACCACCCCCTCCCAGGTCCCACCCATAAGGCGTGACCTAGCAGGTATCCCAGCCCCCCAGATTAGTATAAGAGTGGGAGTTGGGCCTCAAGACTTTAGATTATCCTGAACCTGCAAAACTGAACAGAAACTCTGGACCTTCGACATTCGACGAAAGAAGAAGACTGAAGAATCTCCCTTGTAGCCAAGGAGTGGCTACCCTGTGCAAACAGGCACCATCAAGAGACTACCCTTTGCTTTGCGACCGTTCTACGAGGAACCGACTGCAGAGCCCGACCAGAGCCTTGACTTCCAGACTTCTCCGACCCTCATCCACATCTGCAGCAGAGCTGAGATCCGTGGAGGCGACGAGCGACGTGGGACCGGCTACCTGGAAAAAGTGGCTAGTAACTTACAGCGCAGCTTCTGAGGTACCCTCGAAGTTGTGCACCGAGGATTGAGAAGCCCCAACCCCAAGCACCATCTGCACCGAAGATCAGCCCCCCACACAGTCCTGCGTGGGGCCCTTCAGCATTTTCCTGCTTGCCGCGTCTGTCCGGTTGCTTGCCCGCTGGCTAGTGGCCTCTGTGACGACGCACCCTGAAATCTTCTGCGCTGGTTTGGCTCCTCCAGACTGGCTCCCGCTTCTCTGCAAAGAAAAAGCACCCCAGACCTTCCTGCAAGTCCTTCGTTCTTCGTGGGTTCCGCTTGCCAAGGCTTGGTGAGTCCTAGTCCAACTTCGACGCCGCCGACAGCAAGAGCCTTTGTGGGACAGCTCGCCTCCTGGTCCTGGTCGTCCTCGACGCTTCCTGGTCCTCCTGGCTGCAGCGACAAGCTTCACCTTCACCTGCAAGTCTTCACGACATCGCCTGGTTCCTTCCTGGTTCCACGTGGTCACTGGCTAGTGACCTTGACTCTGTCCCTTCTGCTTGCAGGTTTCTTCTCTTCTTGATCCCAGCCTTGGGATCCACCGGACACTCTTCACTGACTGCCTGTCAGCATCTTTCTTCAGGCATCCATAGGAGTCGACGACGAAAACGACGCATCTTCACCCCTATGCACCCGCAGCCTGTGGGCTAGGTAACTTGGGTACTCCGGTGCTCATCAGGATAGTGACTATCCTAGTGTCTAGTTTTCAAGTCTCAACTTCCTAGCTACTCCGGAAGTGTCCTAAATCTACCGTTTTCTAAACTGTACTATTGCTATTGACTTTTACGCATTACGCGTGAGTGTTTCCACTCTGCACACGAATCCCGTGGGCCTCCCACTTCCTAACTAACGCTAGTGTAGTGTAGCCCCAGCGATTCCCTAGGCCTAGGCCTATTCTATTTCCGTGACAGTGGTTCTTATACCACTTACTTAGTATATGGTTTGCGTGGCCCCTAGGGCCTAACTGTATTACTTACCTGTGTGACTTAATGTATGCATAAATAAGACTGTGTTGTACTTACCTCTAATCTCATAAAGAGTGCTGAGGGTTTGCTTAGAATAAATACACTTTATTTTATATATATATCTGTTGTGGTGTCCTTTCATTTGGTATTCAAGGGATTATATATGGTATCACAGCTGGCTTCACATGCCATTCAGAGTTTAGCCTAAGACTGCTCTTGTCCATGCTACCACTAGGATAGCTGGTCTATAAGGTTGACTTTACAACCAATCACCATAAGGGTATTTGGACTGATATAAGGTGTACACTATAACTAGTGACATCATACATCAGGCCAACTTCTCACATGCTTTATTTCAATTTTCAATGTCAGTAGGTAACTAGCCCGTTCTGCCTCTGTTACAAATATTTTGAATGAAGTGTCTCCCAGTCCTGATTTACGGAGCTGCTATTTGGGGGTACCGTAAGAACAAAGAAATCCAGCTGAAGGAGGACCGATTTTGTAGGAAACTCCTGGGGGTGGGTCCAAACAGTTCCTTTCCTCATTTGTCACCCATGAGGAATTGGGTTTAAATTACGTGGAGGACCAGGTTAAACTGGCTCCATTGATAATATGGATTTCTGTTTGGTTTAATGAAAGCCTGTGGTTCAACAGGACTGCATGGAATGTACGTATGGTCTATAGATACCGTGGTTAAAATACATTAAATCAGTAGCCTGCTCCCTCGATTGCACGGACATTTTTGATAGGCCACACCTCCTTAAAAAGGGTGATCATAGAGTCCTTATGGATTTTTTTTTTTTAAATAAGGCCAATGAGGAAAGGGAAGCTCGGATGCTGACGAAACACTCTACTAAATCCTTTCTGTTGCTGAAATCAGTTAGTGGCCCCGAAATTTGCCTCACTGCAATTACGCACCCCATGGATAGATCCTTACTTACTAAATTTCATTTGGGCACTATCCGCAGGATGATTTGCTTCCCTCAGGGTCATTTTGATCCCCATTCCCTTTTCATTTGTCCTTGTGATGACCATTCCCGCTCAGACTCTAATACATTTGGTCCTATTCTGTAAATACTATGAATTTCTTAGCAGTCTTTATCTATTACCACTCTTAAAAGAGAGAGGCTTCACTCAATTTCTACCTGATTTTTTATTCTTACAACTGCTACAGGACCAGTTGGTGATGACAGCAGTCATCGGCTATTTAAAAGGCGTCTTATACTGGAACAAAATGTGTGCATAGTAATAACGATGTATATGATAGACCGGGGTCCTGTTCTTAAACGGAGTTTGTGTTTATGAACTTTTAGATCGGATTAATTGAACTGCTATGTGTCTAAAAATGGTTTAAAACATTTTAAGTGATCCCTTTTAACATGTTTTTATGTACTCCTTTTTAACATGTGTTTTAACATATTTGTATCTTTTATGATTTATTCTGTATAATCGAATAAAGATTAATATCCATCAATTTCCCGCAGTGTCCTTCAATACAGACATATTCATATCAGCTATACTAACAACTATATTTAACAGTCTAAGAGAAAAAAAAGTACCCTTCTTGAGCATTACCATAAACCTGTGATTAAAAAGGTAAAATATTTCTGCTACCTGTAAGAGTCTCTAAATATCAATCCATCCAAGATCTGTTTTGCCTACCTATTAAATCATGGAAACGCAGAGGTGATATTTTCTGAGCAACCGAATTATAAATAAAATGTCAAATGTTAAAATTTGAAGCATATAGATTTACCAAAGAATATAACGCTCCTTTAAAACTTTCTTTGACCAATAAGCTATCCTTCATACTTGTACGAATCTAATAGTTGACAACTTAATTTTTTTGTATCAAAATAATCATACCTTTATATTTGGAATTAAAAGTGGTATAAACATCAATCCCTAATTAGCCGTCTTTAAGCCCCACCACTTCAAGATCCATTGTTATTTTTGAATAAAGAAAATTCTTTGTCGTCTTAAAGTTCGAAAGTGGTTTTCCTTTTTATCAGTGCAGTACAGCAATTAACATTCTAAGGCATAGCATGTTTTGGTCTGCTATTCAGAAATTTAAGTCCTTTTAAGAATTTTTGGTGAATTTACAGTAGTAAAAAAAAAAAGGCCAGACATTAGACAGACAGGACAAGAATAACTTCTAATGTAATATTTTAGCACACCCAAACAATGCAAATTCAACAATACCTTAAGCAACCACGTATTTATAGTTCCAAGCTTATAAATGATTAGAACTGAATGTTACACTCTAAAAAAAAAATGATTTAGAAAGAAACACAGTTGTGACTAATATTGTAAATATTTCACTTGACATATAACTGCATACTTTAATATTGCTGTTTTGTAGATATGGGTGGTTCATCTTCTCATAATTGCAATAAAAAAACAAGTGAAAATCATGGTCTCCAGAATTATCAAAGGTAAGATTATGTGGAAGTACTTCTCCTTTTGTCAAGAAAAGGTATATTTTCACTGCTCATCATTAGATGAAAGTCTCTGGGCTAGTACCCTGAATAGTTAAATGTAAACATGTTGGATTTTGTATTACTTCAATAGGACTTTAGAGCTAAGTGTTTTGGATCCTGATGGCCTTTGCACTGCTAGCACCTGACCAAGCTAAATAACACTCTAAGTGTTTGCTTGCAGCACACTGGACCGTCTTGTGTCCACTGGTTTCATGGTAATTACCTTATAATTAGGGCTCCCGGTTTCATGGTATTTATTGTTTTGCCATTTTCGTCTGTATTTATCCATATTTCTTTTTTGTCAACTTTATCTGTATTTATCCATTTATGGGTTTTGTGAAAGAAATAAGGCAGAAACTGGTATATTTCCACATTTATTTAACCAATAAATATACAATCATGCTTAAATGCCTGCCAGGTTTCAGTTATATGAACACCTGCAGAAGATAACTCAGTGCACTTATATGAAAATATGCACATTTCAGTATCAGCCTTGTGCATATCTACTGTTCTTTAAGCCACTTTACTAAAATTCATTTTTTTACCCCCTTACCTATCAATGCACACAGCTATTGGCCTGTCAGTCATGGCAAAGTGTAGTTAGAATCACTGAAATAGCACGCAATTTCCGTTTTTATCCACATTTATAAATAAATACAGACAAAAAATAGTTTTCTGTATTTATCTGTAAAAATCACTAAAAACGGAAAACAGGGAGCCTTACTTATAATTAAGAAATGGTGTTCGGCATACAAGTCATCCCCTGTTCCTTAGTTCACCTAGATTTCATGCTTGACTCTGCACTGTACAAGTGAACTAACACCCTCTTTCCTGATGGTTATCACAAACTAGATGGATCGGTTTGTGTCTCCACCGTGATGTTCATTGTGGGGTAAAATCTAAGAAAATGCACAATGTGCAAAAAACATGAGGTTGAAGAAGGTTGAGTGACCGGAATTAGCAAATGATGAAGTAGAGCATGTTTTTTACTGTGGTCTTGGATCAGGTTGTAGAATGTGTACTGATGATATTGTTGAGTTTCATTTTTGCCATTTTATTGAGCATGTCCACATACTACGTTGATCATACTAAGTTCAACAGCAAAATTAAACCATTTTTTTGGGGGGTTTGCCCAACCACACTTGGACAATCAAATTTCTAAAGATGGAATTGTAATTTGCATTCAAATCTGTCACACTGAAGCTAAATGTACATTGACTACTATTCCTAGAGCTCTTTCTACTCTTAAGAGAGGTGCTACAGTGGCCTTTCTGGGGGACATTCTACTGTGTCATCTAGCCACACATTTATGAAATGCTACTGTGTTAGACATTCATGCGTGACAGAAACCACAAGTCAGACAAACTGTTCTTAAAACAAGACATCTCCTCCTATTGCTCACAAGCATGATGGGAAGGTACACTGCACTCCATAACAGTCACCTCGTCGCTGTGAAATTGAAGCGGCCAGGTCTGAACCCATTCCCGTGGCTTGCGGCCTCGCAACATAGTGAGTGCAGCCGAGTGTGTTAATTAAATTAGCTTTTTAGTGGCAGCACGCGATCAGCTGCCTGCGGTGCCCATCGTATAATTAGCTGACGTTCTTCTGTCCTGGGCTGGTTTTACACTTTTGTACCTAGGCAAAACACAGGTCCATCATGAAATAGCTCACTGAAAACACATCTTGACATCTGGTGAAATAGTCAATCTTAGAAAACATGTTTCACCTGTAGTCCATTTGAAAGGTTTTCATGCATACAGTCCCACCGAAGTGGCTCTAGAAAGATGAGCGTTTCAAAAATAATAATCACTAAGCGAGGGTGGCTGTTTTTTATTTTTTTTATTTTTACACAGCATCTAATACGGGCAGGCACATGTTTCCAAACAATCCTACTTTGTAAGTAACAGAGTGGAGTACATAAAGATCGGGTGATTGGACAAGGATCATACAATACTGATAGCGGAGTGACCAACCACGCTTATAACACTGAGGTTTCCAGATACTATGTAGGACAATGTATTCTTTGGGCAAGATATAGAGCTTCTTCTTGCTCAAATGGGTGTAATTTGATATATTTATATATTTCCCTTGTCTTCGGTACTCGATTTCCAGCATGAGAAAGTGTCACTCATATTCCTTGAAATGTCACTCATAATTACACTAAAATTATGAAAATGTCACACATAGCAATCTGAAACCTTGCAGCTATGAGCAACTGTTTTAGGGTATTGGGCACTGTTTTTCAGTCTATGCACACCATGTTTTATACATCCACACATGTTGCAAAGGGAAACGTTACTTACCTGTAACAATCGATTTACAGCTTCTAGCACTGCAGATTCACATGAGCTCTACCTGCTCAAATGTGAGCATACCGTAGTATATCCGGTAATAACATTTTTAATTTTCCTTACCATTACATGTTCTTATTCCAGTTTACAGACATCATAATGCTTTGAATCTTCATGCTAACACTTATCCAAAAGAGAAAAAGAAAACCTGAGGTAGACTGGTGCATTGTGGGCTTCTAGGGGTGGTATCACAAGTCTCCTCGAAACCAATAACCCTTCTTAAAATAAAAACTTGCAAATTCTGAGCTCACCACTAGTTAAAAGTATTGTACACAACATGCATGTCTACAGCACTACGAGCTGCAAAACCTCCAATTGCCCTGCAACCCCAAGAGGCGTCATAAAGAGGTTGTTTAGTATGTTACTCGCCATCACCAAAAAAGTCATGGGACCCATAAAACTGCATTTCAAAGGACTCAGCCTAGGCAGTCTATATATCAAAAATCTTTCTGTATAACTTTTAGGCAACGCATGAATGTGCGTTTGCAAGGTTTGTATTACATGTTAGGAAATAATACAAACCAGGATTGGAAAAGCCAATAGGTCTTGCCTTTGTGAGTTTTATTGGCTTTGTCAATGTTTTGTTTCTATGTTGCAAATGGCTGAAAGTGATGTAAGATAGCTTCATGACACAGCCAGCGTTGTCTGTGTTATAGCTCTTTCTTTTTTCATTTTCAGTTATGCTGCAGTGAAGATAGCACTGCTGTATGATATGGCTAAAAAACATTGACAAAGCCAATAGATCTCAAATAGGCGAGATCGATTGGCTTAGTATGAAATGCCATATGGTAAGTATTAAGTATTTATATAGTGTTTACACTGAAGTGCTAATGTTATAGACTGAAGAAGGCCCATGCCAAGGTGTTAGTGTGTCCAGATTCAGAAGAGGACCATACAAACCTGTGAACATGTGCCATATACATCTGCTGAATGTAACATAAGATGTAGGTAGACCGAAAAGTCCAAAACATTATAGCTTTTATTACAGTGATGCTTTAGGGTAGGTTTCACCTCGGGTGCAATGGCAAAAGACCCAAAAAGCACTCTGGACTGCTTATTTAGTAGTACAATATAGCAATAATTGGTGTTCAGTGTGTTTCCTAGACCTGTTGACTCCTATGCCACTGCACCTGTGGCACCATTCAAATCATTACCCTAGTGCCTGCAAGGTAACTGCACTTCTGACTGCTTGTTTAGTAGTAAAATATAGCAATAATCTGTGTTCAATCGGTTTTCTAGACATTTTGGCCTCTGTGTCATTGCACCTGCTGCACCATTCTGCCATGTATCTCGATTAGGGTTAGCGGGAAACACAGCCATTTTAAATACATACCGGTTTCTCCTAAGTTGCCTTCACTCTTGCCCTCTGACTTATTGCACACATTTGCAACCATGACTGTGTGGATTAGTTTCCATGAAACTTTACATGCTCACAAAATCAACTTTGCAAGTACATTATCATGATTCCTTGAACTTCATGTAAAAGGTCCGTATATGCATTGTGCAGATGTGATTGTTTTAATCCAAGCAGCGACACAGCTGTCTGTAGTACATAAACAAAGGCAGCCTGACTAGAATCTCCGCTCAAGGCAAGGATGCTTCCTGTTACAAATAAACAAGCATTTCCGAGTTAAGGCAGAGGAGCACTTGCTGTCATTTGCGAGGTCAATATATGATGAAACCTGCTCCCAGCTGTTTGCTGATCCCTCCGAGTGATGTCCAACTTGTGACCACAACGGGGACCTGCATTCTTTCATCTTAGATAATGGGGTTGGATTATCCAATGGGGATTCCTGGCAGAGCACATGCATACATCCTAGGCATCTAGGTTAGGGAACACATAGTAGGAGTACGCTACATACATACATTGTTTTAAATGCTTCCTTATATACATTCTTAGCAAGATGGTTGAACTTTCCATTCTGTTCACTGCCCTTGTATTGCTAATCCCTTTAATCTGCTTCTGTCTATTGATCATTGCAGCACATCTATTCTATACAGGAATCACAATGGTTGAATAAATATTGAAAACACCCCACTGTGTATTCCGTGCATATTTCTCTGAGAGAAATAGAGCACGAGTGACTGAGCGAAAAGATCTGTTTCCACTCTCCCGGAGAGAGTCAAGGTTGTCATGTTCTGTGGTTGCCAAAATCATTTGCTACCTGTCTAGGCTTAGGGATGCATATGGGGGCACTGTGAGCTAGCTAATCTCTAGGACAACATATCCTGCAGGGTGCATGGATTCAATCTGGCACCATCCCTGAGTTGCCTAACAAATGCGCAGTTCCGACTGGGAAGTGGGAAACAACATGACAATTCAAATCATGATCCTAGTGCCTGCAAGGTAACTGCACTTGTGACTGTTTATAGTAAATTATAGCAATCATCTGTGTTCAGTGGGTTTCCAAGACCTTTTGGGCCCAGTGCCCCTGTACCACTGCACCTGCTGCACCATTCAAATCGTGAACCTAGTGCCTGCTACGTAACTGCACCTGCGACTGCTTGTTTGTTTTTTTTTCAACCATATTTTATTATTTTTCCAAGATAGAAGCATTGGACATACATTGGTCTTTTCATTGCATGTGGCAACATGCTCTTGTACTTCAGCACGCATTGCTTAACACCCCCTGTAACTAAACAAGCCCTCCTCTCCCCCTTGAGTTGCGCTTATGTGGACGTATGCTGAGCTCTAGAGTCCGTTGGGTTTGTTCAAAGTGCTGCGGTTATGCATCGCACTTGATAGTGCCTATCGGAACTGTTCTAAGTGTGCGTTCCCCTCTCCCTCCCTCTCTTGCGTCGCCGGTCGTGGGGAGTCTGTCTCGTTGTCATCTTGTGCACCGGTCATCAGTTCAGTCAGTAGGTTTTCCCTAGCTCTATCTATTTGGCCAATCCCTCGGCTCGCTTCCCTTAGGAGCAGTCTGCTTTCCGCCCCTGCCCATTTTTCTAGTTCATGTTTCCAGGATACATTCTGCGGTCCCCCCCGGCATCTTCCAATTCCTAGCTATTTCCCTTTTTGCTAGGATGTAGGCCAGGTCTTGGAATTTTCCTGTCACCTTATTTTTGACCGTATGCCGAAACCATCCCAAGAGAAACTGTTACGGAGTGCGCAGGAGCACCTGGTTGATGAGGACACCCACCACCGCCTTATTTCCTTCCAGAAAAGCCGCAGTGTGTTGTAGCTCCAAAACATGTGTATTATGTGGGCCTCCCTCTCTCCACAGCGCAGGCATGCAGCCGTCTCCGTCTTAAAGTATCTTCTAATGCGGGATGGAGTGAGGTACGCTCTATGCAGTACGTAAAAGTTGATTAGTTTAAAGCGCGCGTTTCAGGACACTTTCAATGTGCGTGCCAGGATCTTATCCCACTCCTTGCTACTTGAAGCACCAATGTCTCCGATCAAAAAGCTGCAGAGAATTCAAACATTAGCAGCCAAGCTAGCATTAAAGAGACAGTGTAGGTCCTCTGCGTCCTCATCTCTGAAGGATATCCACTGGCTACCGATTCTGCAGAGAGTACAATTTAAATCACTCTGCATTGTTCATAAAGCAGTACACAGAGTGGGACCTAGATTACTGCAGAGCAAATTCTCCTGGTATGCCCCAGCCAGAAACCTCCGCTCATCATCCGCAAAACTGGTGTGACAGCCAGATTTAAGAAAACCCAGATGGGAGGCAGATCATTTAGCTCTGCAGCCTTGCGTCTGTGGAATAAACTACTGATTGATATCAGACAAACTGAGAATCAGCTGAATTTTAGAAAGAAACTAAAAACATGGCTCTTTCCTAGGGACTAACGTTGCCCAGTCGTAGCTTTATTCCTTTCTGCCCGCATGATTGCAAATTTGCATAGCGTTCGTAGGGTAATCTTAGAGCCAGGATACCCATTGGGTGACAGAGCGCTATACAAATCCTACATGCAATACAATACAATACATCTCTGGAATCTGTTTCCTGATATCCTCTTCCCACAGTAATTGCAAACGCTCTAGCGGCTGTTGCATGTTTCGTCTGATCGCCTTATAAAGGCAGGAAACTGCCTTAATCCTTCCCGCCGATAACGCAACATGTCTGCATCCCGCTAGCCGCTCCGCCCCTCCCACTCCCCAATGTTGCCTGATCCTTCTGGTTAGGGCCCGTGCCACAGGAAGTCACCTACCGGTAGGTTGTACGCCGCCTGAAGCTCTTGGAATGGGAGGAATGTAGCGTCCTGATCTCCCATCACTTTCAGTCCTGCCTCCGCCCAGTCTTCCAACCCCATCCAGTGTTCTCCCTGCAGCAGCCCCCTAAGTGCCGTAATGGGCAGATCCGAGGAGTAGGGAATTTTGGCTCCAACCCTTCTCAGGTACCTCGCCCAGCATCTCACCACCACCTTAATTTCCGCTGTGTCCTCTGACCCATTCCTACGCACCCTCAGCATGATCCTCGCCAGGTCCGGGGTTTCCGGCGCATAGGATACTGCTCCCTCTCCGGGTTGCGGCCCGCCGCCAGCAATTGGATCAGCCAGTACAGCTGGGCAGCTAACCTGCAACTGCTTGTTTAGAAGTAAAATATCACAATAATCAGTGCTCAGTGGGTTTCTTAAATACTTTGCTGCACCTTTGAAATCATGACCCTAATGCCTGCAAGGACACATGAGGAAATAGTTTATATCCAGTAATATGTCTTCCAAAAAAGGCACAGTTGCAGACGGAATACATCATTACTGTGTAGCTAAACATAAACACAACATTTTTCATAAAAAATGGCTTTAAACATATCCTACACTCCAAACAGAGTTGCCACAGATTTCCTAAACAAAGCATTTGCTTTCCACATCAAAGTGAAAACCAAGCATAGTTAAATTGTGTTTGTGTGGCTGGCTCTTACCTGTGAAAAGATCTTATCCTGTACTTGGCATTGAAAGGGCCATAAACCGTGTATATTGGCCAAGATCACCATATGTTAGGCTGACAAATGAGGTTTTGTACTTTGTTCATAATAAGTCAGTTTAACAAATTAAATGGACTCACCAAAGAAAAGGAATTTTGCAAAAAAGTGCAAATGTTATGAGCAGCTGAAGAACAAGATACCTTTTAAGATGGCTTTGTCTAAAATACTTATTTTTTGATAAGGGCACAGGCACGCTCCTTGGAGAAAGTCAGACGAAAGCAATATGAACACCAGGTTCCCACGAAAACACAGCTTGACATTTGACCTCGGTCTTTGAATGACCAGCAAATGTAACAAGATAAGAACAAGACTTAAAGGCTTGTTTATTACAGAAAACTAGTTTGTGGAAGAATACTGTAGACGCAGCTTTAGCATGGGGAGGTGGGAATTCAAAATGCACAGCCTAAAGCAAATGGGAAACCAGAAAAACGTGAGTTACAAACCATAAAGCCAATAGCAAGCCACAGGCGGAATGCATTCTTAGGTAAACTTTCTGAAAGTCCCCAAGATGTCTTAAGCATACCAAACAACTGTGCTTTCTGGTTGGCGGCGACCTAAAAATCACTGTCTGCTGACTGAGGCTGACCCTCCCCAGTGGTTTTGAAGTGTTTTCACTCAAGGACATGATGTTTGGGTCCATACAGATTTTACCTTTAATCTTTTGTTCCTCTAAAAATATTAAAAGGGACTCCTCCACTCTGAATAGTATTTGACACATACTGAGTGTTTTAAAAATGAATTCAGTTTCTTTTTAATACAATACAAATGGTCGTTATTCGTGAAATGGCACATAGGAACATTACTGAAAATGCGCTATTAAAGCAGGGCTCTGGTTGGGGGTAGAAAGCCTCTAAAGCAATGAGCCTGCCTGTAGGTTTCCACTTTGGATGGCTCCTAACTAGTCTTCCAGTGTATATACTACACCAGAGCATGGTCATTGATCTATGTAAACCACTAAATTCATATTGAGAGTTAAGTAAGAGCCGAATAGCTAATGCGTAAGCTGATCCATGGAAAATCCCTTCTGTGAACCATTAACATTGTCATATGTGACAAGACTACGCAAACTTTAACAAATTAAAAAAAGAATTAACTTTTTTTTTTTAGATTTACGGATTAGACGACAATAAGTGGAAATTATCAAAAATTGTTTGTTAAACATGCATTTTAGTCACACAAGTTTTTCAAAGAATTGATTTAAGCCTAGGTTTTCTGGTTAAGCTTTCAATTCGCCCATGCTCATTGGATCAAACGCTCACTACTGAAAATGCAGTAATCTATAGGTGGAGTTTTGAATCCTGGCTAAGCCAACACGGCATTTCATGTTTCCTGAGTGGTAAATTGAGTACACAAACTGAAACTTGATAATAGTTTTTATCACGGTGTTTAAAAATGGCAGAACGCTGATATGACAAACATAAAGTTAGTACCTCGTTCCCCAGAGCAGTTGTCTTTTAAGAGCTAAATTAGTACAAAGTGGCCAATAAAATGTTACGGTAAAAAATATAATACAAATAGTTACTTGACTGTCAGAAAATATGAAAAATGTCTAAAAATGCTTTAGACAACTGGATGTGTGTCCATTACAAAACTACATGGTGTAAAAAATGTATCCGTGGTTTTCATCATAGACCAAAAGTACAAGTAAGAAAAGTGAAGCACTCCATTTACATGTTTATTTCGCTTTCCTTTCCTGACATTGCACATATTATTTCTGAAGCCTTCCAGGCCAACACCTGATTAGATACAATAGAAAATACTGACTTAAGGTTATTCTCAGGTTGTAGGCTGCTAGACATGTTTAAATGTGCTTGCTGTGTATTTTTGAGGCAGAAATTTGAAATAACGAAAAAAACGTAATTTTGGTATAATATATTTGCATGAATGAAGAAGGGATTGACTTTCATGTTTGTAAGTTTAGGGATGCCTAGAATGCATTTCTAATTTGTTTCTCACAAACTTGTCTGAATAGACCCAGAAAACCTCTGACTGGCGAGTATGCGCTCGTGTGCAGTGTTGGGTGGCTGCACAGGGCGGCAGCGAGAGGGAGCTGCTTCGGAACTCTGAACCGTTCAGTCTGCCCTTGACAGCTGACCTTGTCCTCAGGCACACCTCCACTGCTCTCTTACATGGCGAATGTCAGAATCTCTTGCTTCTTTGTTGCCAGGTTGAGCTGCACCCTGCATCTCTGGGCAATTTAAGCAGCTGTTGAAGGCCCCATGGGATTTGTAGTCTTACCAGGCCACCAGGAAGCATCACAGGCATGTGGACTACAACCCCATAAGGCGAGAGTGTCCCCACTCTATACGAAGTGCAAACCTTGCTAGTATTCTCTGTCAAGACATGGCAAGTGCGGTTTGGTTTGCCTCTCACTGTCCTAGACTTTAGGTCTGTAGGCTGGGTTTAGACTACGATCCACTAAATGAGAATGAGGGCCATTCCTTTAGCATTTATTGAAATGCTCAAACCCTGTTGTTTGGGGCAAGTTCCCATTGCTGTCAGATTTCATCAACCTTCCACTTGCCCACTTACTGGAACCTCCTTTCCTCTCTGGTTCAATCGTGTCTACACCTACTCTTTCCTTTACCATCCCTGCTTCCTAACTCCCTGCTAACCAGATAGCTACGGCTATGTACCCACAAAACACTATTTTACTGTATGGGTGTATACCAGTGCTTTGTTAAACTTCTCAGCCACAAGGTTGTTCCTCATTTGGTCTATCTAATCTCTCCTTTCCTTTCTCATGGTTTCTCTAGTCCAATCTCTCTGTAACCCCGCAGCCTTTTGTAGAGACTCAAGGGCGGCATGAAGTGCTACACAAATGTACAAATGACTATGATAATGCCTGATGGTCCCCTTCAACTTCTATTGTCAAAATCTTTCATTGGAAACACAAACTCAGACCCTCTGACTTTTCGAGTACTCGTTTAACTGTTCAGTGTCCATGTTTGTAAAAATATATCCCATTGTACATGCTTTATTTTGCTAGATCTACAAGAATGGAACAAAAGTCAAACGGTAGAATAAGCCCTACGTGGGACCAGAAACCCAGCCCCTGGAAAACTAGTAAGTATTTTTGAACTATTCATAGGGATTTGACTACAAATGGATTGAGTATGTATTTATTAACTAGCAGCATAATAAATTTGATCACAAATGTTGTAGAAGGTGATAACCGTGCATCGGATGTTAGACAAATTGTTTCGTTTACATATACCAAACGAGGCATCAAGGTAAGGTGAAAAAGGTGTTTTTGTACTTTAGAACACAAATGGATGCATTTGTATTACACTGAACTAGGGTTGATTAGCAGTTAGGCTGTCTTCAAATCATAGGAGATGGTAGTTTAGGGTTGCTATAAACTACAAGTGAGGGGAAATCCTGTATATCAATTGTCAATGCACACCGGTTGAGGGGTCATGAAAGTAAGAGAAATTAACCCGGATGCAGCAGTTATCTTTGCTTAACATTAGTTCATTTTGAAGGGTGAACGTATTCTATGCATTATGCTACCATCTAGTGTCCAGGTACAGAAATAATCTTCAAAGTAAGCAGAGTTATCTGTACCACTGACCAATGCTGGAGTCAATATGAGTCACTATGATGTCGACCACACGCACGCAATATCCCAGTATGTAAATCTTCATTTTCTTTTTTTTATTGACTGTAAGTTTGGAAAAGAGACTGGACTCTGTACATTGAAATGTTTTAAGTGACCAAGAGCACAGCAAGGTCAGTATAGCATACCTCATAAAGAAATAGGCCATCAGTCACAAGATTCATCTCCTTGAACAATACATACCAGGAGTGAACAACTCACTAGCAGACCTACTAAGCAGGACACAGTAACAAGTCCACGAATGGGAGGTTCGCACTCAAGTCCTACAAACATAATCTTTCAACAGTCTTCCAACAGTGGGGAACACCAATAATAGATTTTTTCGCAACAGCATAAAATGCAGAATGACTAAACTTCACATCCAGACACCCACGATCCAAAGGCAATGCTCTTTTGGATGAACTGGTCAGGGATATTTGCATATGCTTTTCCACATCTTCCACTCATTTCTTATCTGGTGAGGAAACTCAGACAAACATCAATGAAAATGATCCTCATAGCTCCAACATGAGCCCACCAACCATGGTACACAACACTATTGGAGCTGTCCCTAGTACATCACGAGAAGCTTCCAA
The DNA here is from genome assembly GCF_964204655.1 of Triturus cristatus. Taxonomy (NCBI): domain Eukaryota; kingdom Metazoa; phylum Chordata; class Amphibia; order Caudata; family Salamandridae; genus Triturus; species Triturus cristatus. The sequence goes on along the minus strand of NC_140585.1, from coordinate 1,267,967,165 downwards.
ACATTCCAGATCTTCTAACTTGCAGCAAGGGCAGAGTCTGGGACATTAACGCACAACAACTCAACCTTGCAATCTGGCTCCTGAGGTCATATAATTTGCGCACTTGTGATTACTACCAGAATGTATGGAGATTCTAAAGGAAGCCAGAAGGCCAACAACAAGGGCGGGTTATGCAGCAAAATGGAAATGTTCTGTCCACTATTGTTCTGTGCAGAATATAAACCATTGCACTTCATCTGAACAACAACTGGTATGTTACTCATTACATCTTAAAAAAATAACATCTGGCGTATACCTCCATAGAACTGCATTTAGCAGTAATTTCAGCATATCTGCAAAACAGAATACATCTTTTTCATGCACCAGTACTAAAGGCTTTCATGGAGGGCTTCAAAAGAGTGATTCCACCAGGTACACCTCCTGTACCATCATGGAACCTAAAATCGTGTTAACAAGATTAATTTCCACATCATTTAAACAAATGCAGGAATGCAAATTGCAGTTTCTAACATGGAAAGTGTTTTTCCTCGTCGCAATTACATCGCTAAGAAGAGGAACCTTATTTTTAGGTTTCCCAAGACCAAGATTGACTACGCACAAACCCAAAGTTTCTGCCATAAGTTGTTTCCCCTTTCCACTTAAATCGGACTCTAGATTTGTTTTCCTTCCCAAAACCAGACACTACTACAGAAAGGGAACTACATACACTGGATGTTAAGAGCCTCTATGTACTATGTGGAAAGAACCAAATAATTTTGAAAAACCCAAATAGTTGTAGCTTTTTCAAACCTAAGGAAGGGTAATGTCATCTCAAAAGCAGGAATTGCTAGGTGGATTGTTAAATGAATACAAATGTGCTACATCAAAGCAAAATGAATACTACCCACAAAGCCAAAGCTCACTCCACAAGGAAAAGGGGAGCACCACTGGCCTTCTTAGAAAATATCCCGCTAACAGACATTTTTGAAGCGGCTATATGGACAAACCCATGCACATTTACAAAACACTATTGTGTGGGTGTACATGCCATACAACAAGTTCTAGTGGGACAAACAGTTCTACACACATTATTTCAAGCCAATACAGTAACTGAGTCTTACAGCCACCACAAGAGGAGTACTGCTTTACAGTCTATATATAGCATGTGCATCTGTAGCCAACACATGCTACAAATGCAGTATGTTACTTACCCTGTAAGCATCTGTTCGCAACATGTAGTGCTGCAGATTCACATGCGCCCTCTCCGTCTCCCTGGCAGATATTAGATGCTGTCAAATGCACTGACAAATCTAACCATGTGCAACATCAAACTAACTTTGCAGAATATATCCTTGCTTCCAGCATGACAGGTAAAAAACCTTACGATCTAACAAAGGAGCCACGGAACATGTGCATTGCCTTGAGGAGGACGAGATACGACGCATGACGTTGACCATAACCTACTTCCTTGAGAAAAACAAATTGCAAAGGCTAGGCCCAACACCAGATGGTAGGAGTGTGCATAGCATGTGAATCTGCACCACTACAAGCTATGAATTGGTGCTTTCAGGGTAAGTAACATAATCCTTTCTCTGGGTCACTTAGATGCAATATTATAAATTAGATTATGGAAAATTTTCCCTTAATATGTTGTCCAAATTGTCCTAGTAAACTTTCTGCTGTTGACAGTCCCAGATGTGGCCATAGGTTTGAGGATTGTGTACCCTTCCTTGTTGAAACCAAAAACCATATAAATAGGTAGAGGCAACTTTGTTTATTATTCTGTCCCTAAAGGCAACAACAGGTATTTCTCAAATACATCAGCCTCCTATGGGTTTCTGTGAGGATAAGGGTTTAGATAGCATTCGGTGTACTGGGGAGGATTGGGGAAGCAATTTTTTGAATCTGATGTTGAGGAAATTTAGAAGTACCTTATTTTGTTCATGAAGATATTTCAACAAAGTCAAAACCTAAAAAAGCTTGAGCAGGACTTTCCTTCGGAGCTAAAGAAAACAAGCATTGGCATAGCCAATAGGTCTCGCTTTTGGGAACTTGTAAGTATTTAGTTTTGCAGCACAATATCCTTGGTGCAACAACATCAACTGTTGCATGGTTAAACACTTATAAGGTCCCAAAGGCGAGACCTATTGGCTATGCCAATGCTTGTTTTCCAGTAGGTCATTGACGTTTACAGAGTATGTGACTTACTACAGTGACGTTAAGCTCATAATGCCCCTAAACATGACTTTCATTATGAGTATCTTTTATTACATGAGAGCTCCAGAGATAGTGCTAGCCAGAGGATGAGGACTCACCCAAATTTTGGTAGACGACCGATTTACCGATCGAGAAATGTCCCCCCCGCCCTCTCCATTTTTCCCCCATGAAGGGAGTCGTCGACTTTGAAGAGAATTAAATATTGGAGGGTGCTTCCCTCATTTATTTTTCTAGTTTATTTTTTTGTATAAGCATTGTTGAACATCTACCTCAATTGCCAGCAAATGTTTCTTTAAGCAACCGTGCCACCCAGGAGACCATAAGCCTGAAGACTATTAATACTCTCCGCTCTCTGCGAATATCTTTCTATAGTGACCTCTTGCTCTGCTGAGAGTAATGGGAAGGGGCAGAAACAGAGAAAGGGTAGAAAGGTCCAGAAAACAGTATAGTCAGAGAGGTAAACAAAGTAGAGAGAGAAGAGTGGTAGAGCTAGAGATAAGGTACAGAGATAGGTGAAGCAAGGAGACCAGGTAAAGAGAGAAAGTTGAGGTAGGCATTAAGAAAGTTACAGAGAGGTAGAACGGAGAAGAGATGCATAAAGAAACAGGCATACAGCGATGGGTAAGGCTTTAGAGTAAGGTAGTGATAGCTAATGATAGGGAAATCACATGTATAGAGAGGGGTGTAGTACACAGCGTGGTGAAGTAAAGGCAGAGGTAACTTAAAAGGAGGGATAGGTTAGAAAAAAGTGGAAGTATGGAGGGCTAATGATGATCAGGAAGACAGGTGAAGTACTGGGAGACGCATGGTGGGAGGCAAGTTAGTGAGGGCGTGGCAAGGTAGGCAAAAGAGCAAATAAGACATGAGATATAGAACGGGGAGTAATGAGTAGAAAGAGAAGAGATGTAGAAAGAAAAGAGGTAAGGTAGAAAGATTGATGTGATGTAAAGAAAGAGGCAATGTTGATACAGTGATGAGAGGAACATAGGTAGAAAGAAAGATGAGAAAGAAAGAAAGGGGGAGATAGAGATGATGACTTATAATAAAGGAGATAGAGGGAGAGAAAAGAGAGAGGACCTATTGTTTTTTGTTTAACAAACTTTTATTGGTTTTCCGAAAAAGCCATACAAACAGCCCCATGGGCACCATAGGAAAATAGCTGGGAGGGGGACATGTATTACAATTACATACATTAGTATTCTTGCGTTAGAGGACCTATTGTAAGAAAAAGATGGGGAGGCAGATAAAGTGTGATGGAAAGAAAAGATCTAGGTGAGTTAGAGGGCACAGAAGTAGAAAAGAGCGAGTTGGAGAGACAAGGTAGTGATTGAATGGTGAGGTAATGTGAGTGGTTAAGAAGCAAGAGAGAAAGGTCGGAGAGCGAGAGAGAGATGAGGTTCTGAGAGATAGTCGAAGTAGAGAGTGGTGGGTAGAGAGAGATGAGTTCTGGGGAAATGGAGATTGTTCCGTAGAATAAGACAAAGACGAGGCCAACACAGAGGTGAAGTAGACAAGGCTAGATACAAGGAGGGGAGACAGAACAGTGTGTTCTAGATTAATGGAACTGTAGAGACGGTTGAGGTACAGAGAAAAATTGAGCAGCAGAGGTAGGTTGTATAATAAAACCCCGCAGGCATTTACCCCACACGCCTTTACAACACAGTCAATCCCCCATGTGCGATGTTACAGCGTGTTACTTTACCATGCACGTCATTACAACGAATTGCTTTAGGGGGCGCTAGACTTTGCAATAGTACAAATTACTATTCCAACTCCAGTCTACGCAACAGTAGGGAAGGTCTTGGACTTAAAAATCCAACACCAGTTCAATAACTCGCCCCTACAGCAAGTCGTTGTAACGACTTGCGTGGTAAAGTAACATGTGGTATTGTCGCATGCGGGGTACTGACTTCGTTGTAAAGGCTTGTTGTTGTAAAGACTATGGGGTAACGTATGTTTCCCATAGAGGTAAGCCAGAGAGTCGTGGCCAGGCCAGGGAGGTAATCAGATACAGTTAGAGAGAGGTGTGGTAGAGAGAGGCCTACCGAAAGAGAGGTGAGGGAGACAGGGGTGACGTACACGGAGATCTAGAGATCGGCAGAGTGAAAGGGAGACAGAGAAAGAAATAGGCGGCTAGGTAGAAGATGTGAGGTGAAGGAAGGAGAGAGACATCCGAGAAAGACTACAGTGAAAAAGAGAGGGAGAGTGTGCTAGAGAGATGTGACACTAGTAGACAGACGGGGGTATTAGAGAAGTGCGGTAGAGAGAAGTGATTCATGAGGTGAGATGAGAAACAAAAAGATAGAGAACAAAATGAAGTAGGGAAAGGTAATGTAGAGACAGAATAAGAGAAGTTAAGAGAGAAAGAGGGCTAGTGATAGGTTGAGAGAGAGAAAGAGATGCCTGCCTTTCCTGATAACTATTAGTAGGTCGCCAAGGAAAGTGGGGGCCCTGGGCAGTTGCTCACTTTGCCCATACTTTAAAATTGATGTAGGTTTAACCACGGTTGAAATGCATAATTCACTTGAACGTGAGATTAAAGGTCACATACACATGAGATTAAAGGTCAAGTTTCCACTGGGTGATAATTTACAGGAAGCGCGGTTTTGAGGTTTTACGTTATCTAGAAATGTTCATTTAAGGTAGTAATTTGGACAGTCTATTTGGGATCGTGGGAACGAGGCAGAGATGCAGGTCCAAATCATGCAGGAGCAGATAATTTATGAGTCCGGAAATTGCAAATTATGGCATAGCTTTGGTTACCCATTCTCTAGTAATAAAGACAGTTTAAGAAACCGAGAAGCTGATACAAAACTTACTTTGACATAATTTATACTGATATTTCTTAAGAGAGATAGATACTCATTCTGCTAATATCCACGACTAATGACATTCTTATGCACATAGGTACAGAACACAATTTAATGAAGTCTCTACCGTCTCCAATAAAATTGTTCCTGAAAGTCATATACAATGTTGCAACCGACAGAACGCAAGCATACATATATAAACTTATTGTAGTCAAAGATGCACATCTTTCATTCTGAAAATCGTGGTTTTGTTTTAAAAGCGAGTCTTACTCATCTCACTGCCTGTTATTCACTACCCGTATTGTGGGCTTCTGGAAGCACCCTCTTCTATCAAGAACAAGACCGCAAAAGTGAAAGCAGGGGTGCGCACCCGCCGGCAAACACGCGAGTGGTGCGCACACAGCAGCTCCAAAAGTGAAAGTAATCACGCTCCAGATGGCGCCTTGGGCGCTGAAAGCTGGCAGCTGTGCACGTTCACGCACGCTTGAGGCCAGTAAAAGCCGGTGGGTAGCACTTTGAAAACCCACTTACTAAATGTCTTGCAGAGCAGCGCATGCGCTGGCTCAGGCGAGACCTAAAAAGACTCTTTGACATCTTTTTGGTCTATACTGAAACACTTGCAAAGAGAAGCCAATTAAGTTCATTAAAACTTCTAAGCTTAATTAGGAATGAAAGTTGGATTTGTAGAAAAACTAAACCTAAGGCAGCACAAAAAAGACCTTGGAGGAAGCAGATTCAGAAACTTAGGAAGATAAGAGCAGACCAGGTGCAACCTCTCATGTTGTAGAAACAACAAGAGAGAGGGTTGAGCTACACTCTTAGTCCCCCGGATTCAATGAAAAAACAACAAAAGAGTGTGATGATGGGGAGAAAATCAACCGGTCGGTGATTCTCCTAAATATCGGACTAAAGTGCCAGTGAGACCAAATCAATCTGATGTTAAAGTAAAACCCTCACTCACCAACATAGTTGGTGACATGCTTCATCATGGGGTTTAGCCAGGGGTGCCTTTTGCACCTCCGGTGTGCTTCAACGCTTATGTTAGGGCGGAGCAACAAATTCAGACTAAAGGGGGTGAAGTGTTTAGTGAGTGAAAATCAAGAAAAAAATAGTTAAAAGTCATGTATCGTCTGCCAGAACATTTTAATAGTGGCGAGACATGAACAGATTAAAAGATAATCAAGGATAATAACTCCTGACTTTAAATTGGTCGGGCTAATCCTATAGATGATCAAGTGGTCGACATGTTTCAGCTTGTCAATGTGTTTCACTAAGCTTTCATCAGGACCTAATCATGCAAAGCACCTTGGCGGTATAAACACGCTAAGGCTTACCCTAACCTCAGGTGTAAGGAACCGATACACTCACGGTTACAGTAGAGGTCTTCCACTATTCTGAAGGAAACCTTGTGTATGTATATGAAGAAAAAGGAATGCTCCTTGGGCAAGAAGGCGGTTTGCGGGACTACAGAACAAATCGTCCAAGTCCTCAGCCAGGTAATTTCACCTAAAAAGACCGCCGAGCCCGGCAACTTCTCATGTGACAGAACAGACCAAGTACCAGTACACACAAGGAGATGACAAGTCAAGATTTAAGATCAGGCACAGGATATAAATGCACAAACCTATCGAAGATGAGAGCATATGGGAAAACAATGGGAGTAATTCCCAGAGGAAGAAATCAAGGTATACCACCTCGGAGAATCACCTCGGATGATCTTGCTATATTTCAGGATTCAGGTAAAAGCGTGTAAGACAGATATGGGATACAATCAGAAGAGGCTCCTGGAAACCCTAAACCCTTTCCAAAGGAAAATCATTTTCTACATAAGAAGCCACGCATTTTGCTGCACAGCAAGGGAGTCATCAAAAATCCAGTTACATACAGAGCTTTGACTCAAAGAATTTAATAAAATGGCTACCATCTTCAAGGATCCTTTATGCTTTATACATGTGGAAGCAGACTCCGTTTGGCTAGAAAGAGATCCAATGGACTTCCTGTAGAGAGTAAAAGACTGGTTAACGTTAGGAAGAAAATTGAGTGAGCAACAGCTACATAGTAGCATTTTACCAAATCCTTCGCATCATTAAGTTGTTATGGTCATCAGCAGTGGGAAGAAATGGAAAATTTAGGGCAACTCCAGGCTGAAAAATACAAAACAAAGACAGATTGTCATGGAAGAATGTAAAACTATGTTAAAGGCATGCACGGCTGTAGATGCCCAGGCTGTGTATACTCCTGCCATCTAGTGTTTGGCCTGGATGTGTGCAAGTTGGTTTTCTCCAAAGAATTATTCTCAAATCACGGGGTATGTGACTCCGCCTCTTGCTTGTAATGCTTATTGTAATTGGTTACATTCTTAGATTGTATTCTGTCCGACGTCTGGTTCGGACATGTGTTCCCGTGCTCCGGATCAATGCCGTCACTGCGTTCGGTCATGGTTCATCTTCCTCTGCTGATATTGTCTTCAATTGCATTCCCTTTCTTTTGTATTGGTCAACGCTTGCCGCTTCGTCCGGGGCTGACCTCCGGTAGACTTCGGCCCCTAGTGGGGATCACCCTTCATGTCCTTTTCCCTTCCTCTTGCTCTGTCTCACCATGTCCTGCCTATGATGGAAGGGATGCCCTTTTGATACTGTCATCTGTACCGTGTGAAATGCCCTTGGGCCGACCTTCACCAGGTCCGTAATCTTTGCTTATCACCTGAGCACAAGAAGGCCTTTGATGCCTGATTATCGTTCTGGTCGAAATAGACTTTTTGAGACCACCAGGCCCATGAACTCCAAATGTTGCGCAAGGGCTGTAAAGACACCCCGGACATCTTAGACACCCAGGACCTTAGAGGAATATCACCCGGAGCAGTCTGACACCAGCAAGGAGGTTTTCTTGCCTGATGCCAGCTCTGGCTCCGACCTCCAGCTCCTCTTTCCCCTTGACACCCCCAGCTTATGTTTGGTATATAAGAAGATCCTGAAGCTGTCCATTCAGCGTCGCCCACTTCCGACTTGTCAGACTTGACCTTTGGATCCAAAACGGAGTGTGTCTAAACCAGATAAACCCGTAGGAGAGGACACAACCTGGTATCTAAGGTTAGGCTCATTCCAACATCACTATTCGATGCACTTTAGGTGCCTGCTGACACAGCCGCTCCGGGCATCAACTCCTGTGTTTTCATCTACAGACGCACCTGGCTCTGTGTCTCCAGCTTCAAGTCGGACATTCAACATCTCCTCAAGCTGCTCTTTGATGGGGAGTATCTCTTTGGGCCCCAGGTTGATAAGATGTTAGAGAAGAAAAAGACACAAAAACAGCAAAGACTATGGGTGTCTTACAAACACCCACCCCTTGCAGGTCCTATTGCCTTTCGGCTTACCGTGGAGGATTCAAAACACCCTCCCATAAAGCCTCCATGTCCTTTCAGCATCAGCCTGCCCAGCAAACCTCAACAAAAGGCTACTTCAGAGGTGCCTACTGTGGTACCCACGCCAAAGCTAGATGCAAAGGTGGCTCCCCAAAAGGGGCAGCCTCAACCAAGCAATGATTTGCCACTTCTGACCCCCCCATGACCATATAACACCTGTCAGGGGGGATGACTTCAGATGTTCTTCCCCACCTAGCAACACATCACCTCAACCCAGTGGGTATTAGATATCATTCAACAATGTTGCTGTCTAGAGCTCACAGCCACGGGAAACGACCACTACAACGCGGCCGTTCCCACGCATGCCCTTAACCACACATGCATTAAAACGCATGCATGGTTACCACGCATAGCCTTTACCACTCATACCTTTACTACGAGATACGCAGTAAAGACATGTGTGCTAAAGGTACAAGCTCTCGTTAGATTAATAGCTCGCAAACATTTGGGAATGTAACTCCTAATTTAAAAATGAACATTAAAAAGAATTTGGAAAAAAAAAAAACGCACCGGTAACGGAAGATTCACAAAACATTGATTGATGGGAGATGTGGAGGCAATCGGCATCGTTGGAGGAATGGGAAAGACACTTCCGCTTCCTCTTTACGACGTAAAACGCACGTCGGAAGAGCTTGGAGAGGAGAGGTCGTGGAGCGATAAGGGGGATTTTAGTTTAAAAAAAATAGTCCCGCAGAGGTAAATTATTTGGGTTCAGGACAGGAGCGGGGTATTTGATAGAAGGGTTTGTGGGTGGGGAAATCGCGCAGGGAGAGATTTAAAAGGGTTAAGGGCAGGGGTTTTTCTTAGAAGGAATCGGGGAGGGGGGTCGCACAGGGATACAGGGGAGAGGTATTATAAAAAAAAATATGGGAGGGGAAAGGGCGCAAGGGAGCAGTAAAAGGAATTAGGGCAGGGATATGAGATAACCTTTACAATGAAAATGCCATTACCAAGCTGGATTTACAACAAAAATCGTTGTAAAGGTATGCGTGGAAAAGGCATTTTCGTGGTAAAGGTTATGCGTGGTAAAGGCATTTGTGTTGGAACGCATACGTGGTAAAGGCATGCGTTGCAACGGAATGCGTTGTAACGTCATACAACCACAACCACAGCCACATCCCCCACATACCTCTCTGCAGATACGTCCTCTCCCCAGAACACCAACGGCTGCTTCGGGAAGAGGTTCAAGTGCTCCTCCACAAAGGGGCTAAAGAGCTTGTGCCACTACACCTCAGGGTTCATGAGTGTATTCCCTCTAATTCCTCATTCCCAAGAAGGACGGGTCCATCAGGCCTATTCTGGAACTCAGACCCCACAATGAGGACATCCTGTCAGAACATTTCCACATGATCACTTTCCAAGAGGTCATTTCACTGCTACAGCCAGGCAATTTCATAGCAGCACTCGACCTCAGACGCCTACTTTCATATCCCAATTTATTTAGAGCATCAGTGCTACTTCCAATTTGTGGTACGGGGCAAACACTATCAGTTCAAAGTGCTGCCCTTCAGGGTCACCACTGCACTTTCAGTTTTTACAAAATGTGTTGCAGTAGTGGCCTCTCAACTGCGAAGAAAAGGTATGTATGTATTTCCTAACATGGACGATTGGCGGAGAAAGAGCGTAACACAATTGCAGTGTCACCCACACAGCAGCCACCATAAACCTGCTGCATGAACTGGGCTTTACCTTCAGCGCTGTAAAGTCCCACCATCTAACCCCATCAAATCCAACCCTATTTAGGGGCCATTCTCAATGTAGAGGTAGTCAAAGCCTTTTCCGGTCAAGCAAGAGTCCAGTCCTTCCAGGTGTTCTCTCTCATTTTCAGCCAGATCAACATTATGGATAGTCATGTGCCTCCTGCATGATGGCCTCCTGCATTGCTGTAGTGCCCCATGCAAGGTTACACAAGCGGCCACTGCAGGAATGCTTAGGATTGGTCTCATTGGGAAGATCTGGTGTTAGTCAGCTGCCACACTCATCACTCGCTGCAGTGGCGGAACACCAACAGTTTGTTGCAAGGTTGTCCTTTTCTCAACTCAGTTCCGCAGATTATTAGTACAATGGATGATACTCTCACTGGGTGGGGGGGTGCATCTAGACAACCTGATTGTCCAACATCAGTGGGATCACAGTCACAGAACCTCCACATAAACTATCTGGAGCTGTTTGCTGTCCATCCAGCACTCAAAGCCTTCCTTCCCCACATAGTGAGCAAAGTGTTGCTCATCTGGACCGAGAACATGACAGTTGTGTATTACCTTCAGAAGAAGGGAGGCATTCACTCTCCCCAGCTTTCTTAGCTAGTCCAGTCCACCTGGCAGTGGGGGCTCTGCCACAGGATCCACCTGCTGGTGGAGTACCTTCCTGGAGTGGTGAACAACATTGCCGACTTCCTCAGAAGGATGTAGCAACAAGCCCACATGTGGGAACTACATCAGAGAGTCTTCCTCCTGTAGTTTAGGTGATGGGGGTTTCCAGACGTGGACCTATTCACCACAGCAGAAAACCCAAAATGCCCAAACTTCACTTCCAGATTCCCACATCGACAGTCCATGGCCAATGCACTATGGATGATCTGGTCAGGGATATTTGCCTACACTATTCTGCTTGTCCCCCACCTACCGTTTGTGGTTCTGAGGATTTGGCAGACGTCCCTCACCTTCATCCTAGTGGCTCCCACCTGGGCCAGACAGCACTGGTACACCACTCTCATAAAGCCGTCGGTGGTTTGCCACGAGAAGCTCCCAACAGATCGGACCCTCTCACACAGAACCATGGAGAAATCTGGCACCCCTGGAGTCTCAACATTGTTATTTAGCTCCTCAAGTCCTAGTTTGGTCACCTCAACCTACCTCCAAATGGATGAATTTACTCAAGCAGGCACGCAGGCCTACTACTCAGTATGTAATGCTGCCAAATGAAAAAGGTTTTCCTGCCACTGCCTCTCAAACCACACTAACCCCTTAACAGTTAGCATCAAAAACATTGTTTTTTACCTACTGGATCTACAAACCTGTGGGCTAGCCTTGACCTCATTTTGGATTCACTTGGCTGCTGTGGCTGCTCATCTCCAAACAAAAAGCAACACATTTCCTTTTTTGAGATCCTGCTCATTAAAGTTTTTATGGAGGGACTCAAGAGGGTCATTCCTCCTTGGGTCCCCATGGCCCAAGTTTTGAATCTCAACATCGTCATTACCAGACTCATGCATCCTTCATTTGAACCCTTCCTAGCATACCCCCTTCAATTCCTCTCTTGGAACTGGGCGTTTCCTGTGGCTATCACCTCACTCAGACTGGTAAATGAGCTCCAACCTCTAACCATAAAAGAACCCTTCTTTAAGATTTTCTTTGCACTAACCCTAAATTTCTTCCTAAATTGATTTCTCCTTTCCACCTTAACCAATCTCGAACTACCAGTTTCTTCCCTCAACCTCACTCCGTTACAGAAAGGGCTCTTCATACTGTAGATGTTAATTGAGCCTTAATGTAGTATGTGAATAGGGTGATACCTTTTCGAAAGACTCAGCAACTTTCTGTTGCTTTTTCTGAATTGCTTAAAGGATACACTTTATCAAAATCGGGCATAGCCAGATGGTTAGTTAAATGTAGCCACACATGTTACTCAAAATCCAAGAGTTTTGCCTGTTCTGCCGAGAGCCCACTCTAATAGGAAGAAAGGGGCCTCAATGGCTTTCCTGTGATACATCTCAATAGCTGACATTTCTAAAGCAGATACTTGGTCTACACCACTCACTTTTGGTAAATACTATTGTGGATGGACCAGCACGTCAACAGGCCAAAATTGGTCAAGCTGTACTCCACACCCTGTTCTGCAACACCTATAGGCTAGCCACAGCTTATGGGAGGACTGATTTACAGTATATGCACAGCATGTTATCTACAGCCACACATGCCTTTAACGGAAAATGTTACTTACCCTGTAAGTATGTTTGTAGCATGTGGTGCTGTTGATTCACATGTGCCAACCCTCCTCATCAACAGCCTCTGTCTGTTGCTATTCTCATTCCTTCCTACTTCTCCTGCATGGTATCCATCTCTCTCTCTCTCTCCCCCTCTGTTGTGCTCTAGCTCCATCTTCACCTGCCATGTGGGAAAACAATCTAACATTGGAACCGATGACCATGTGCATTACAAGCAGGAGGTGGAGTCACACCACACTACTAGATGGCAGGAGTATGCTCAGCATGTGAATCTACAGCACTACATTCCATGAACAGATGATTACTTGGAAAGTAGCATTTTCCTTTCAACACACTGTTTGAAGTCGTCCCTTGGCTCTGCTGACGCCTCTAGAAGAGAACTCTGTAATAGATTTGTTTAACACAGACCTGTATGGCTCTGCATTTCAGACATAAAATCAGACATTCAAAGCTTTGGCCTGCCACTCAAAGGAGAACAACTAGTCCCCTCAACCACAGCTGATTTCCTTGAAAGAAAGGGAGCACAAACTGATGGCATTGCCAGAGATGGCTGCCTTGGGCCAGTTGTCAATTTTCCTAGCCAACTTTGAAAAGGCATTCGGTGCAGTGGGATGGGATTACTTGTTTCTTCTGTTGGATGGACTCCAATTTGGTCACAAGTTTTTACATATGTGAGACTGCTATTCTCAGTCATACTTGATGGTGAGAGTGAGGAATGGGAGGGCCACTTCAAACAGTTTCAGGTGAGGCTGGGCGCAAGGAAGTCCGTTGTCCCGCACCTCTTCGCTATTGCAATTAAGCAGTTCACGGAATGGATCGGGGCAATCGCCCAAGTAAAGGGCTTTGACTGGGAACTGGGGTTAGAGAACAGAATGCCATTATATGCACAAGATGTCCTGGTGTTTGTGAGCAATCTACATTGATGTGCTCCAAGGACATTGCAGATATTTCAGATAGTTGGCAAGTGCAATGGACTTCATAACCATTACCAAATCATCACTATTCTTAGTGGACAGCCTCCCTTGTGATCTGGCCTGGCCCTACGGATGGTTTAATACTTATGGGTGTATGTTATGCAGAACCTAGAATACGACTATTCAGCTACAGATTAATAGGCTACAAGATATTACATTCTTGGTGGCCCTCCTGCTGTTACTCCTGGGGCACGTGGCAATATTGATTGTCCTTCCACATTTGCCTTACCAATTACAGAATTTTTTCAATGCGGTCCCCTACAGCTTCTTTACAAATGTAAATTCTATTCTTGGAGGTTTCTCTGGAATTATGGAGTACTCTGGATCACCCTCCAGAAATGTTTTAAGTCTGTTTGAGAGCGAGATGGCGTTGGTCGACATCGTATTGTAGTGTTTCTCATTTGATGACCCTCAACAAATGGTACGATGCACACGGTGACCGTGCTTTTGCATCTGAAAAATGGATGATGCGGTGGTTAGTTAATGCATCTCTTAAAAGGGGAGAAAAGCCACCTCACCCTTCTGCCTGCTACAGTCGTGGTGCTTCAAATCTGACATAATACAAGTTAAGCGGTAGGCTGGCAAAATAAATTCACTAAAGAAATTCCATCATGGACAGGGAACTTGCTACACAAGGTGTCAGAGTTGCAAGGCATTCAGTACTGGGACATTTTTGGCATCTCTAGACTGGGTGATGTCATATCTTGAACAACAACTAACTCCTTCTTAACCCCACAGGAAGAATGTGACTTTTACCACAAGCATTGCTTTTGTTACTTGCAGCCCAGACACACACAGGTATAACAGTGCTCCCAGACTTTAGTCCATTGGAGGCAAAGGACCCAATGGCAGAATTACAAAAACATGAACTGTTTCAAATATATAGGTCCCTGGTGATTTAATGTTCCAGACTCCTTGGCAAGCTTGAGAGAGTCCTAGGTTAGGTGCCCGGACACCCTGACAGATGATGATTAGGGGGAGGCTGCGTTCACATCACAATTCAGACTCATTCAGCTGAAGTATTCACACCACGCATACTTCAGTCGTCCTATACTTTGGAAGCCTGTCTGAAGCTGAACACCGACGAGAAAGAAATCAGGATGTTCAGGGAGAGCACTAAACATTGGGTATCCACCTGGAGGCCAACAGAGCTAGGATGAAGAAACACTGCGTAGGACGCTAAAAGACCACCATCAAATTTCAAAGTTTTTTTTATTAGGTTTTGTAGGGACCCTCCAGTGTTTCTGGGACAGGAGTGATGAAAAATACAGCCTTTACATTTTGTCCCAATTTTGAATATAAACTAGCACAAAAAGGTGCGAAGTTTGCAAATCAAACCTTCAGTAAGACCACGAAGTGAGACAGCCAAAAAGTGTATGAAGCCTTTCTATCTATTGAGGAAAATAGCAGTGGATACAATATGCCAGGGCTACTGGGATTATGTGTTTGGGTAGCCTCATAATTATAGATTTGTCACATTTGCCACATAATCCATCTGCTGCATCATCTTCAGAGTTTTACAACAAAAAAATCTTACCTATCAAAAATCCTCTCCACCAGATGTACCTATTTTTGTACCATGTGCTGGTTTAAATAGCTTCTGACACATATGATGTGCATATAGTGGAGGGGGAAATGGAATAGGATATCAAGTTGTAATCATCCAAACTCAACACTGGGTGGCAGGAGAGTATGCAGAGCATGCAGATCTACAGCACTACATGTTAAAAAGATGCTTACAGGGTAAGCAACAAACCTTTGCCTCCGTTGCTGCCTTCAACAAAAGCGACAGGCAGATTCTTTTATTGCACCAACGAGTCCTTTAAGGGAGGATTATTGGGATTCTCTGGCTGTCTGCTTGATCCTCACCTAGTAGCAGTATCTAGTTGATTGCATAAGAGTTCCCTAAGGAAAGCCTATTCCTTGAGGTGATTTTTTTTTTTTTTTGGAATGGCCTGGATTTTTTGTCTTTAGCCGGAACGCTGACGGTCTCACATAAGTCAGTAGTTCACAAAGTGTAAAATCGAAAATGTTCTCTGGTCACTAGTGAAAACGTGCAACTCCATTAATGGTGTCCATTGCCATCTTCAATCAAGAGTGTCAATGAGTAGGTCAACTCGGAAAATATGATGGGGCTCAAATAATAATTGTGCGTAATCATGAATTACTGCAGCCACCAAGATCATTTCCCCCCAGTTGACATACAAGTTTGTAACCAAGTCACATCATCCGATGGTTATTTACCAGAGGGGAGCACCTGGAGGTATATTTAATGTAGACCTGTTCTCCCCTCCTCACCAAACAGAGGGAAGAAGAGCAAAGAATTTTTCTGGCAGGCGTCCACTTAGCTAAGGGAATGTTCGGGCTACCTCCTGCCCGAAGGCGCTACCTGTGCTCCACAGCTACTGATCGCTTTTGCTGCTTGTCCTCCACTCTTGATTTGGTGTGGCAGGCCGCCTGGCAGCCGTCTTAAAGTCCAAACTCCCCTCAAGACGTGATCTTAGGAGAGGCTCCATCTGCTCTACTCCAGCCAGGCTGTGCTGCCAGGACACTGAATGCCGGAGCCCAATCCGCTCCCCCAGCGTCTGTCCTCCAGCACTGCTACTCCCAGCCTGCTCCCCCAGCCTCTGTCCTCCAGCACTGCTACTCCCAGGTAGGTCAAGCCTTCCACTACACCACACACGCTTGCCACTCAGTTTACCACAAGCGGAGTCCCTTAGGCTGCAGAGCTCCCCACTGGCCCGGACAGTTTGTTACATGGCTTCACCCCTGCTGAAGGATCAGTGTCCAGAGGGGAAGCAGGAAGGTAAAAACAGGTACATATTTGTAGTGTTGAGATGAAAAATATTTTATCTCTCGCGTGTTGTTTTGCAACATCCCCCCCCTCCCCCCCCCCCTATTTAGAGGATATTGGAGCTGTTTCCTGAAGTAAGTTCTGGCGGTTATTTTGTGGAGAATCCATGCCTTAGAGAAAGCAAAACTTAAGAACTTAGAATGAGTTTACATTTAAAACAATTGTAGTATAATTTGCGATTTACGATTCTTGTACTTAGAGTGCTGTTCCAACTTATTCTTTTAAATTCTGTTTTGCAGGCTTTTCTTCAGGACATCCTCCATCAGTTCAAGGCACCTGTAAAAACGAATCGGCCCACGATGGGCAAAGGTAGCTAGTTTTCATTTATATTAATAGGATATGTTGAATTGCTGCAGTAAAATAATTCAATCTGTGCACTTTCTTAGAAATTTCAAAACGTGACCTTCGAATATGAGCATGCAAGTTAAATCATGCATGAATCTTGGTTACACAACAGCTTTACAAGGTTGGAGTTGGTTACTCCAACCTTGTAAAGTTACTTGCCAGTCATGAAACTTTCATCCGACAGCATACTGCTCAAACCATCTTATCTTGCTCAATAGGCTTATTTTAGAAACAAAAATGCTCCTTTAAACTTACTCTTAAAATACACTTCACTGTGCTGAAAACAATTGTGCATTTTTTAGATAATGGCATTATGGATTGTGTATAAAAAAATTCCACTAGACGGTTTCATGTTAATGATTATAAATACATTCTCATGAAACTCAAACATAGTAATTTAATTTGACCCACAGCCAATAATTCCTGTTAAAATGATGCATCCAGGGCCTAGTTATAAATCTGTCTGCACAGTACTTTATTTTCGTACTCTTACAGAGCTCAAGTAGCACTTCTAGGACAAATGCTGAGCTCAAATGGGAGAGGCTTCAACCAGTGCTTCCTGATGTCTTTCTAGATGGATCTTCTGAATAATAAAGAGTAACTTAACCTTGCCATGTTTTGCTGTACCATATAAAAAGTAGGATTAACATATAACCATTTAAAAGTTAAACGATGACCATAATACATGTCATAAAAGGCTGCAAGCACATGGGTATTTGTCTAGATATTTTTCTTGCCCCAATAAAGAATTCAGATATGTAAACGAGCCCTATTGACTCCTGTAAATGAGCTGTAGATCTAACAATTCATATGTGTTCAATGTTTATTTTCATCTCGGTGAAGGTTGTCTAATTTATGTATCAATAGACTGAGCAAGCACGGTTCAGGCAACATGCAAGGGCTTACCTTCATATTAAAAATACTACAAATTAAGTAGCATTGGAGATTAACAAAGATTTCCTACTGGGAATGGATCCTTAGACTTCTAACAAATGTTGAAACCTATTTTATTTATGTATTTCTAAAGCACACTTTCACCCAGACATGCTGTCATCACTAGGTATGCTGAAATGGACAAGAGTAAGAAAGCCTAAAGCAGCGAGATTTGAAAAAGGTGTTCGGTTTGGGCCATTTGCCATTCGTGTTTAATATCCTGAACAGGATGAATTTTGGATCTGGCTTCCTATGACTGGTCCAAACACTGTACTATGAACCTTGGGTTCGGGTCAATCCATTCCTGATCGAGAGAAGCATCTGAGAAGGATGCCCTCTCTCCTCTGTCTTCTCCTCTTTGCGCTTGTGGTTGAGCCCCTAGTGGAATAGATCCCAGAGACACTCACCTGAAGGGTATTCAATGGGACCTGGCTCACAAGGACCTGGTGTCCCTATATGCGGACAACCTTTTGGTCTATGTGCCAAGGCCAGAGCAATTATTCCCAGGCTGCTGGACATACTGCGTATTTATAGAGAGGCCTCCGGCTTGCAGGTGAATTGTGCGAAGTCCTAATAGCTGGCCCTCACTCTGCCGTCCCTGCCCATTGGCCCCTCACACTGATGGATGGCCCCTTTAAGTATCTGGGAAACTACTTGTCCAAAGACCTACGACAATCTTGGAACCTTACAAGGGCCTCTTTATTGCTAGATGTCAAAGGGAAGCAGCAGCCTGAGATAAATTCCTACTTTCGATTATGGATTGAGGAGCTATATTCAAGATGGTGGCCTTTCCACAATTCTTCTACATTCTTCGAAACTTCCCCTCTACCATAACCCCCTCCTCTTCGCCAAAATCAGTGCAGTACTAGGTGAATTTCTTTGGGCAGGTGCACAGCACTGATCTCACTGACTAAATGCATAGAGGTCCCATTCGATGGAGTGTTGAGAATGCCAGATATTCACCTGTATTGTCGGGTATAACTACTGGTTGTAATCTGCGACCTAATATTTGGAGCTAGGAATGACTCGACCCATCAACTGGAGTAGGACTATTTGCAAACTTGTGGCCTAGAGACAACATTATATGGCTCATTTGTTCCCAGGGTGATAACTGGAGCTGACTCGGACACCCCCATTTGATGAAATATAGACCTTAGATTTATTGAATGGTATAAGTCCATCACAAGTGAAACTCTTCTATAGTGGGACTCCTGGCTCTCCCAGGTGTCCTAACTAGAGGGATTCAAACTTGAATGGAATTTCAAAAGTGCCGACACCTGGGTAGGCAAGCATGTCAAGCCCTTTGACATGCTCACTGAGGAGTTTGAGTTGCATAAAGCTCAATTCTTCTACTACTTACAGCTTGACACAATACAGCCCTGACACTTCATCCTTGGGGTCATGTACTTGTTGATATGACTGTTGGTTGTGTTTGGATGAAGTTTGTTCTTCTTCTCTGGAGTCCCATTATGCTGTGCCTACATGACGTTTTATGTTACTTTCCTGTGGTCCTTGCCTAGGTTTATATAAATAGCCTTTCCTACATGTGTTTGGTATCTTTTTAGATTAGACCGGATGGTCCTCTCTGAGACCTTTTGTAGGATTTGGTATCTCCTGGCAGGATTTTGCCGTTTCCCATTAGGCTTTGTTTTTTTCATTGCCTACAGGGTAGTGTATGATTTACATTGTCTGTGGTCATTGCCACAATTTTTATAAGAAGCCATGCTCTGTCATCTAATCCTGTCTGGTCTGTGGCTAATTTCTACCAGCTAGTTCTCTTTCGGAACTTTTGTAGGATTGGTTCGCAGGCCCACCTTCTGGTTGGGTATAGCAATGGTATTTCATTCAAAAGTTAAGTAATCTGCAGCTACATGTATTTGTCAGATGGAAATGTTACTTACCTTAAGTAACAATGCATCTGGTAGAGACAGTCTAGCTGCAGATTCCTTAACGCCCTTCCCATCCTCCCTGCTCTGCGAACAAAATATGATGTGTAGGGGTTATTCCCCTTTACAGTACTAGTTTTATACTCCAGTGATCACAGTTTCATGTATTGGTGTGACTCAACAAACCATTTAGTCTTGCCTCATAGGTCTTGTTCTGGTATTACCATACTATTCATTTCCATTTGTAAGGGACTTGTACAATGAGGTAGTTTTTTTTTGCAAAGCTGGTTTATACACTAGTGCACAGGGTTTCATGCAGCTTGTGCTTCGTTGATTCCTTTTTGTCGTTTTCTTAAAGTCCTTGGCTGGTATTGACATACCATTTTTTTGATACTTTCTAATTGTTTTAGAAATTTTTTATCTTTTTGGGACACCGTTTCCACAGCCAGTTTCTATAGTTGCTCAGTGTTTTGGCGCAGAAGGTTTCACAGAAGAAACTGACGTCCGAGCGCCATAGAGGACTTGCGTGGCTCTACTGACATCACAACAGGAGTCCATGTCCTCTTGGAGCCATACGACGCCATCCCCCGGCACGCAGAGGTACTGCTGAAAAATTTCCAGGTCCAGTCTGATACCTGGGGAGCATTCAAAAGTTAAAGAATCTGCGGCTAGACTAGGTCTCTACCGGATACATCGCTACAGAAGGTAAATAACTTTCATCACGTGTACTACGACCCAATTAAGCAATGGCGTGTGGGTAGAAAAAAGATCATTTTTAGCCAAGATGCCATCCTGAGCACGTTGACTTCTTTCAAACGATATGGGATTGCCCTCTCATTACCTGTGACTGGACCAAAATATATCACACACTTAGCAGGATCGTGGGTTCTATCCTGGAAGCTGAACCCTACACATCCCTCCTTGGGTATAGGGAGATAGACTGACCCAGTGGGCACCCATCAACTAGTGGCCATTGGACTGATGTTAGCAAAATGGCATCTTGCCCAACACTGTTCACCTAATGATTGAAGAATCGACCCAATGCATGAGCATAAGTATGGCAGCTGAGAAATCGGTCTTTACGGTACGTGGTTGCCCACAAAAATAACGCAAGATCTAGATGGTGGGATCATCTTTACTAAGAAAGAACTAGGCTGGATTGTTGAATCTATATGCTTACTACAACCTGCATGTCTAAGCTGTGAGAAAGTTTTGTGTTATTGTGAGGAGGGAGAAGCCACCATCTCATGTAACTTGCCTTACTCGCCCCAGTGCTTTTGGAACCTTGCAGAACACCAACAGTCCTGTCCCTGTAAAGAAAGAATACAAGGAGTTAAAAGTAAAAAGACTCTTCCTCACAGGGAGAAGGCTAGCCCACCTTTCCTAGGAACCAATGGAGAAAGCAGACCGAGTGAGAATAGGATGTCCGCAGTCTACGGGGAGCGTGAGAGACCAGAGGGAGGGGTCAACGAGACCCGGAAGACATAAGCGACCACGGAACACAGAACGGAGAAATCTCAAGAGAATCCTGAAGAGATGCCGTCAGGGAACCGCCAACTGGAGGAAGCGAGGGACGAGGAGGACGAATCTCCAGAGAACTGGAGTGAAGCGTGGTGGACACTCCCAGGGAATGCCTACACACCGCCGCAACTAAGGAGAGTTACGGCAGATGCAGTATGTACCTCGGATGAGGGAGGGGGCCTAGGGGACGGCTCGAAGATTGAAGGGAAGAGGGAGGGGGGGGGGGTCACAAGTAGTGCACAATATTCTCCTCCTGAGGAAGGAGATAAAATATTTTTTATGGAACGTCCTTTTTTTCTTTTTCCTTTGTTGTTGTTGTGCAGGGAAACTTCTGTTATCAAAAGGTATCCATCCCCGGTTTAGGAAAGAAAAGGACATAGTGGTCCCATCATAAACCAATGAAAAGAAAAGGGAGTGAAAGGAAACTCCGTTATTTGTTTTAACAATCCTACACACCGTGCTTACAGATTTATGCTGGTGTTGTTATTTAACACCACTTGCATGCCAACCGGAATCACGGGAAAGGGATAGAAGAGAAATCTAATACAAAAGAACCCCAGTGATCAACATAGGGAATCACTGATATAATCACAAAGCCCAAAGCTCAGGCCCTTCTATTTTCCCAGCACTCCCGGGTGTGGTGAAGGATGCTATGCTAAAACTAGTGTGACTCAAAACAGCAAACTTACCGCCACCTTCTTCTTTTTTCTGAGACCCCTTGGGACGCTATCCTGGAAGAAGATCACCCTGAAAGGAAAGAAGAGCGAACATTATAGGAAGAAAGAAGACCATGGACTTTATATTATTATTTCTATACTTCATTTTAAATACCCCAAATAAAAAATATGCCAAGTTTGACAAGCACATTAAGCCTCCTCGATTCTTTTTCCGCCCGTCCCTCCCACAGTTTTTAAACCTAAAAGCAAATGAAAAGTTGTGGGAAAGAGAATAAAAACAAATGTGTAAGTTTCAAGAGTAGGCTTGAAATTAGGGAAATCCTTAAGATGTAACTGTAGTAGCAGTTCATTCCAAAGCGTGGGTCTGCGGAAATCCATCTAGAAGAGTGGACTAGTGTGAAAGAACTCATGATGGGTGAAGGCGACAAATTTAGAGGGCACACTTTCTGTAGAAGCTCATGTAATGAATAGCATGCATTAGCAAGACTTGTTCAAATTGTTTAAGCACACAGGCTACACTAACCGCCATAATTGTGTAATCATTGAAGCTTCCCAATTGAGGCTTTTAAGCTGGCAATGGAAAAACTTAACTTCCACAGTCAAAGAGCAACAGGATCACTGCTCCAACTGTCACTGCTTGTTGTTCCCTATTAAGGGAGGATCTTTCTTAGAACATGCATGTAAAGGTGCAGCAAAACCAGACGCTCTGGTGTTGCATATTGAAACTCAGCTCATGTTCAACAATCACTCCTAGATTCTTAGCTGGGAGAGATCTCATGGTGTCGGGTTGTGCCAGCTACAGGTTGTGCCAACACAGTAGTAGTTGGCAACAATCAAGATCTTGTTTTCCTTTTTTTGTTTGTTGTCCTTATTACCTTAGGTCTGGTAGCCACTACATCCTACCACCAAGTGATGGAGAAACCATAGCTCATGTGGCTTGCCTTACCGGCTGTCATAGTCTGCAAACATTAACCTTCATCAGCAGAGTAAGGTGTTGTAGTCATTAGACCCACTCAGACCTGGGACTAAACCTTTCAATCATTGGCGACCAATAGTTTTCTTTCTTATTAAGACTAAGCTATTTTGAGTCACAGAAACAAGACTTCTTTACAAGTCCTATCCATTATCTATGGTCCAGAGGCAATGGTTCAGCCCATTTTCCACAGATCATATATCTGGCTAATAGTCCTAAGTATAACCTAAGCTTCCGTTTCATCATGCTGTCCCCATCCAACATCCCTCCTGATTGTGTTCCAAACAAATCAAGATTAAACCCAAATAGCCGGCCTCAAAACTTTAGCAAAAATCAAACTAACATTATACCAAAAATCCTGAAATCTTGGGCGCTCCATGAACATGTGAAATGTATCCTCCTTTAGACAATTACACTTATTGCATCTAGATTCTTGCCTGCCCGGGAGCTTAGATAGTTTATATGGTGCCCTATATACCCAATGTGATGTGAACAGGTGATTCCTTTTGAATGCGACCGGTTTTCATAATATCATATAACATGCCAAAAGATACCTGTCAAGGTTCCTCTAGGTCTAAATCAGACAGCCTTCCTTTCCAAGCAGTCTGGAGTGGTGGAGTTTTCTTATCCTTTGCTTGACAGACAAGATCATACCATTTAGCGATCTTTCTGGTTATGTTCTGGGGTAGCAAAATAAGCTGGAAATCCTGATACAGTCCGGAGCGGGGAACAAAGACCATACTTTAAACAATCAGTGGTTTCCCTGCCCGGGCAATCCCATATTTGAGAAAGTGTCGAATAATATAGTATTGCCCATCTTCTCCGCAGGGTGCACCAGAAGCCAGCCACAGATTTTAACACCTTTAACCACAGTTAAAGTACCCTGGGTCTCCAAACTTATGGAGCAAAATCCTTTCTCTACCCCGTGGGTATTTAACATAGCACTAAACCTATGTGCTTTATTGGATACTCTCCCTCACTCACCTCCTCCGCAGGAAGTTTAACAAGAACCTCAATGACTTGAACTGAAATGTCCTACAATACAGTTGGACATCTGGGAGTTGCAGAGCACCTTGCCTTAGTTTACATCTCAATTCCTTCCAAGATGGTCTAACCACCTTGGAAGTCCATCTAAAACTGTTATTGTCTGCCTGTTTTTTCTAAAAACATGTTGTCAAACAAAAGGGGGATACAATTGAACATAAAGGAAACTCTTGGTAAAATAGTCAGTTTTACCAAGTCGACTCTGCCAGAAATATTCAATGATACATTTTGCCACCTTCTGTAAATTGGCTTAATCTCACAATATTCTTTTTAAAAATTATCTAAAATCACATCCAAATTTGGGTATATCTTAATTACCAAATACCTTATTTATTTTTTTAACCAGATTTTATCCAGATTAATGGACCTGATTTCAAAGTATTATCTTGGTCTCTCTCTTAAGCGAGTATGTAAAATCTGCAGAGAGATTGCTTTACACCAACGCTATATACTATCAAGTCATCAGCATATGACAAGGTTTTGTGAGAAACCTTGCACCCTAAAATGTTTGATGGCCGGTTCTTCTCTTAGCCTCTGTGGAAAAGGTTCAATTTTAAGATTTAAAAAAAGCATGGACAATAGGCAACCATGCCTAGCACCCCTACCAATCTTAAATTTCCATGTTCGAGCTCCATTAACTAACACCCTAGCTGAACTATTACCATAGAGAACCTTAACCGCCTGTATAAAAGCCCTCGAAACTCGAAATTTAGGTAAGCAAGCCCATAAGTAAACTCACTGCATCTGGTCAAATGTTTTTGCTGTGTCAAAAGTCATCACCATAGGTGTATTGTGAACGGTTGCTAAATCTATGGAGCCGATCAACAACTGCACAAGCTCTTGCATTTGCATGCCTTATAAGAAGCCCTTCTGGAACAATCAAGATCTTCATTCTCCCCACCATTTCAAGTTGAAGAAAATGTTGGCAATGCAGAAATGAATTTTTGAACATCATTCCCAGAGGTATACTGTTATGTGATTGTTGATCAAACTTCAATAATGGCTGTGAATCATCCTCCTATGAAAGAGCTGCTGAAAATAGAGAGCTACCTCTCCGCAGTGGAATCTTAACCTAGTGTTAGCAGGGTTAATGAACACACCCTTGAGCTCCTACATCTTACATTGAAATCGATGTTCTTGGTAGCTATCACATCACTAAGAAGAGTGAGAGAGATACAACTGGTAACCGTGCAAGAGCCGTATATATCCATACACAAAGATTAGTAATAATGTGGACTCACCCAAAACTCCTACCATAGTTCATCTTACCTCTTCATATAAACCAGACCGCCTTCTTCTAAAAGCCTACAAGGCAGCAGAAAGAGCCCTAGACACTTTGGATGTTAGGAGGGTAGTTATGTATTACATGCAGTTATCGATATCAGAACACAACAGTTCTTTGTGGGCCATTCAGCTCAGGCTCTTGGGACAGCCATATTTATTTATTTATTTATTTATTAAGGAGTTGTATATAGTGCTGGCCGGACCCAAGGGTATCGGAGTGCTTTACAACAGTTTTAATGCAAGAGTCACACAATAGAGCAGTAGTATACATACTGCTTCAGTAGTCCCAGTGTGCTGTGCAACATTAAGGTAAGGAAGTCCTGAGATAACCTCGTTGAGTGCACGCTGTCTTGGGTTGAACCTCTTTCAGGGAGGAAGGAACAAGATAAGGGTCGGGGAGCAGGGATGAGGTAGGTCTTAATGATACAGTGTCAGGGTGCTGCAGAGTGCAGGCTTGTGCGCGTCGGCTGCGGCTATCGGTTCTGGAGGGAATGCTTGAGGAAGAGGTCTTTTAGCTGTTTTTTAAATTTTACAAAGGACTGGATAGTCCTGATATCAGCTGGGATGGAGTTCCAGATTTTGGGCGCGTTTCCGGCGAAGGACCGTGTGGCGTTTTTTTTGTTTGCGTGTTTTCGTAGGGATTAGTAGTAGGAAATTGGAGCTCCTGCGGTTCCTTGTCTGACTGGCCTTCTTGAGTTTGGCGGCCAGGTAGTTAGGTTTCCCTGTGTGCAGGGCTTTGTGCGTGAGGCAGGCAGTTCCAAAGCTGGACCACAATTCGACTGGGAGCCATTTTAGTTCTCTGAGTGCGGGTGAGATGTAATCCTATTTCTTAACTCCGGTGACCGTTCTGGCTACTGCGTTGAGTTGTTTTGAGTGGAGCTAGGTAAGATTTTGCTGTACCAGTGAGGAGTGCATTCCCATAGTTGAGTCTGGATAGCAACAGTGATTGAGTGGCTTGTTTGAGGTCCTTGGTCGGGATGAAGGGTTTTGTTTTGTTAAATAGCTTCAGATTGAAGAAGGCACTCTTTGCAGAGTTCTTAATGTGTTTGGCCATGTCAAGTTTTGGGTCTAGGGTGATTCCTAATGATTTTACAGAGTTAGCCAGAGTGAGATTGCTGTTGAGAGCATCAATTGCTTTTAGCCATTCTACGATTTGAGGGTTCTCTTTGTTGGAGATGAGGAGGATTTCTGTTTTCTTGGTTGAGTTTTAAGTGGTTTAGTGAAAGCCAGTGTTGGACTTCTCTTAGAGTGTCGTTGAGTCTCTGAATGTCATCAATGGAGGAGGTTTCCAGATAGATCTGGGTGTCATCTGTATATAGGTGGAAGGGGATGTTAGCTTTTTTGAGTATGGTGGTGAGGATTTCCATGTATATGTTGAACCGTTGTGGGGAGAGCTCTGAACCTTGGGGGACACCCCTGCTGACTGGGTGTAGGTCGGACGTAAAGTTTTAGATTTTTATCCTTTGGGAGCGGTTGTGTAAGAAGGCGGAGAACCAGTGTAGGACCACTTCATCTACACCTACCCTTTCTTGAAGAGCCTTGATGAGTAGATTGTGATCAACCATGTCAAAGGCTGCCGATGGGTCCAGGAGAATGAGGAGGCAACATTGGTCGGTATCGAGAGATTTGTGGATATCGCCCACGATGTTAAAGATCGCGGTCTCGGTGCTTTAGCCTTTTCTGAAGCCCGATTGGTGGGGATCTAGAAGGTTGATGCTGTCCATGTGCTAAGTCAGTTTTAGGAAAACGCACCTTTCGAGGATTTTGGATAGGAGGGGGCGATTGGAAACGGGTCTGAAGTTGTTCAGAACGTTGGTGTCAAGGCCTGTTTTTTTTTTCAGTAATGGTGTAATTTGGCCGACTGAGGCATTCAGGTATGATGCATTTCTCAGGGAGCTGTTACGATCTTGCACCAGAATGGGGCTAGGTAGAGTTTCAGCTTTTTGGTCAATTGGGTGGGTATAGGATCTAGGACATGGGAAGCGGGTTTGGAGATCAGTTTGAGAATCTCGGCTTCCTGGATGGGGTTGAAGGATTTCCAGGCTTTCGTGGGGTGCTTGCGTGTGCTGTCTTCGGTCTCTGGGGCCAGGCCTTTGCAGGAGGGATTGAGGTTGATGTCCAGAGAGCTCAATCTTGGTGATTTTGTTGTGGAAGAAGTTGGCGAAGTTGTCGCACAGGTCTTTGGAGGCCTGAACTGAGGATGCAGGGGGTTTGGAGGTTTGTTGCCTGATGATGTTGAAGAGTTCTTTGGGCATGGTTTTTGCGTTGTCCAGGACGATGTAGAAGAAAGTGTTTTTTTCGTTACTGATGTGTTTTTTGTTTTTCCTTTGAGCTGCTTTGTTAGTCAGTCAATTACTTTTATTCGATCAATGAAAGATCATAAAAAGAGACAAAACAAACATATAATCACAATGCATAAAATACAGGGCAAGAATACATCAATTACAAATCTGGTTATAGAAAACATGATCAAAATTTAAAAATGTGAAGAGAACATATTTCATAGGTTCAATTCTAAATTAAAAAGAATAAATAGTGTAAAGATAAAATTTCCATCTAAAAGACTAACGGGGACGGAATACTCCATAACTACGGACCACCGTCCGTCACAACCGCATCAATTATGTTAAAAGTAGGCCGCTCACTGGCACGCTTCTTGCTGATGCGAACAGCTGCGACTAAAAAATTTGCTACATAAAAAGCAATAGTAATGTTAGGCAGGAGTTGCAAGAACAGAAGCGCTGGCCGAACCTGGACATAGCCAGCCCCTTTAAGTAGAGGTAACAAATATTTTGTCCTAATCTGTGCAAAATGTTCACAAAACATAATAAAGTGTAGTGTGTCTTGGCAAGAAAAATTATCACAATCACATGGGGTAGCATTATCAGGGGTAGCCCATGTGGGATTAAAACCTACCACAAAATGTATCAAATTTAAACGGAATTTGATTAGGAGAGACCTGTGCAATGGGCTGGTTACAAATGCCAGGTAGGGTTCAAGACCAGGAACGGTAATTAACCCATAGTTCCTTCTCACTACCGGCTTGTTTAATTCTATGTCCTCCCTCTCGGCCATAAATCGTCTCAATAGTGCGGTCTTAATCCCCATGATGTCCTTCTTATTGATACAGTCAGGGGAATTAAATAACTCTGGTCGACCCACTGTGATCAACATCTTTTTAACATATACTAGCCATGGAATTGTGTGGGCTCTATCCAGGGCGAGGCAATCCTTAAGTATTAGATGGGTTAAAAGAATTTCTTGGTTAAGCCAGGTTTTTAACCAACATATAACAGGTGCCACTTTGATTAAATCGACAACAAACCCCAAACCCAATTCTGAATGTGTTGTAAAAGTGGGTGTGGACTGGGGAACAGACAACAAGGATCTTAAAAACTTGTTTTCCACCCTCTGAATGGTGTCATTGTTAGTATAGCCCCATATGGCGGAGCCATAAGTGGCTATTGCCAAAGATTTAGCTTTATAAACTTTCAAAATGGCCTCCAGGGGGCGAGCACCCAACCGTTTGGCAAAGCCAAGTATAGCTGCGGCAGATCTTGCCATTGAATTGCCTTTTAGTTTGTTGCGGGCCCCACGTGCCTTTCTCGTCGAAAATGACCCCTAAATAGGTGAAGATTGGGACCCTTTTGACCTCATGGCCTAAACAAAAAAAGGATTTCGATTTCTTTTTCCTACTGGCCTGGCCAGTGACCATGACCTGTGATTTTTGGGTGTTAATTTTCAGCTGCTTTGAGTTGACCGTGGAGGCTTGTGGAGGGGTTGCTCCTCCATTCCTCCATAGTCGTTCTGTAGCTCTTAGTTGTCGTCTTTCGGTGTTGATGTCCGTGTTGAACCAGGATCTGGATGGAATGTTGCTGGGTTTTTGTTTTTTTCTTTCAGGAGGCTAATTGGTGTAGAATGGACGTCATAGTCGTGTTCTAGTGGGAGGTGAGTTCTGTTGCGGAGAGATCTGTGGAGATAGTGAGGAGAGAGCTTACTCTTTCCTCTAGTTCAGCCATGTTGATCTGAGTTAAATTTCTAGTCCATTTGGGGGTGTTTTGAGTAGGGGGTTGGTATGTGATCGGTTGGGTGATATGGAATAGGATTAAGTGGTGGTCGGACCAGTCAACGGGCAGGGTGAGGTCTATCTTGACTGTGTCACGTTGGGCGATAATGGCATCTAGGATTGCTCCTTTGTTGTATTTTTCCTCTGAGCAGTGTTTGGTAAGGTTGTTGCTGTGTAGCATCTCATTCACGTTCTAGATTAGAGTTGTTTTCTTCATTCCAGTGTAGGTTGCGGTCGCCCATAATTAGGTTGTTAGCGTCTCGGAGTGAGCAGAGGGCAATCAGGTCGGAAGATGTTCGGTGAATGCGGTGGTGTTGCCTGGGGGATGGTATATTAGATGGCAGAGTAGTGTTTTGTTGTTGCTTGTGTTAATGTTGGTGGTTAAGCATTCAAAGGTGTTGTAGTTAAAGGTGTCTATTCCCGTCACGGAAATGTTGTTGTTGTCGATGATTGCTATGCCCCCGCCTCTTTGGTCTTTTCTATCTTTGTTGATGATTGCAAAGCAGGGGGGCACAAGTGTATCCATGATTGGTGAAGAGAAATCATTTAGCCATGTCTCGGTGATGAAGGCTATGTCTTTGTTGTGGGTGAGGATGGATTCTGCTAGCTTTGTGGCATGCTTGGTGGCTGATCTTCAGTTTAAATATCCGGTAGAGAGTGGATCACTGGTCCTGAAAGAACCAGGGTTAGCCCAAACAGTACAGGGTACTGTTAAGAAACCCTCAATCACGTTTTTTGCAGGTGGAATTCAGCGGTATGTTCGATTATCCGCTACGTGCTTAACAACGTGACAGCATCATCATTGGGTTAATGAATGCTTCCTCCACCCGGAGGTTTTTCCTCTGGTTTTTTAGTAGTGATCATAGAACCGTGTGGGTGTATAGTGAAGTGATTTGCAGTGAGTGAAAATTAAGAGACTCGTAAAACCAGTATGTAATTTTAATAAAACTGGGTTTGAGTTGGTTAAAAACGCTTTTCGTGCATGAGGCAGACAATTTAGGGTCTGGTGCACTATAAAAATGTGCACGAAAAAGAGGTCGACATGTTTCAGCCCTATCTCGTGCCCATAAGGGTCAGGTGGGCTTTCATCAGGACCTTATTTATGTGTGGAAGACACTAATGTTAGTAGGTCTCCTTGTGAAGAAGATGGAATAAATTGTTCCACCAGCAAATGTATGTTTGATTTGAACCAGTTTAAAAAAGGGAAAGAATAAGGGGCGAAAGAATAAAAGGAACAAACTGTATTCAGTCAGTATGTATGCTGTAATGATGTTCAAAACTCAGAGCATCAACTGTTGTAGCAACTAAAAAATGACAATACTTTTAAATGTAATTTGGCCGATCTGCAGTTTAAGCATGCAGTTGGTGGATGACGCCTCTTTTTTTGGTTTCTTCATTAGGGGGGCCATTGGGATGTCAGTGCGGGAGGCCGGGGGTCTTGGGGATTTTGAAGGGGCGTGGTTTCTCCCGAATCCGTTGATCACCTGAATCTCAGATTGTGGGGTGACAGTAGATGGGGTGTCGTATGAGGAGACCAGATCTGCCGCTTCACTCGAGGACATTGCATCTCTTGTTCTTTTGGGTCTCTGTATCTGATTAGAGAAGGGGGTTGAGATCCATCTAGGATGGGGAGCCTTGGGAGGCCTTTGTTGTGTGGGGCTGGAGAAGGTGGGGATTCGGTGGGGCTTTCTGAGCGTGGCGAGATTAGTTAGGATTTTGTTAAGGCCCTGGATTATTGTTGCTATCTGGCTTTCAAGCAGGGTGAGACGCTGCCCTGTCTCTCCGTAGGTGGGAGTGTTTGGACGGGGTCAACCCGGGAGGAAGAGAGACTGACATTATGTTGCCTTCTTGTGGTTGTGCTGTCCATGTAGGCTCTGAGTGGGACCGTGGGCGCGGGGTGTCGAGGGTCGTGTTGTGGCTTCGGTGTTCTTTTGCATGTGGGAATAGGGAGGTAGATTGGAGTCGTTGACTGTGTTGAGGACATTCGTTGTTAGTTGGGGGAGGTGTTAGGCAGGGGGAGGGTAGGGGTGACTGCCGGAGGGGGGTAGTGGAGCCTTGTTCTTGATGATAGGGGTGTGGGTGGTGTTTTGTGGTGAAAAGCTGGTGTTAGAGGGCGCAGGCATTGTAGGTAAGCTCTGCTGGAGGGTCTGGCTGTCCGGGGAGAAGGGGTAGGTCGGGCGGGGGAGAAGTGCGTGAGAGGGGGTACTCCGAAGTGAGGAGAAGAGGGAGTCCAATGGCTCTAGATTGTCGTTGTTGGCTTGTATCAGGACTGTGCCTTTGGAGTAGATGGTCACAGAGTTGTTTCCACTCTGCTTCTTGCGGTTAGGGATTGAGATTGTCAGTTTGCAGGCTATGAGGAGTGTTAGTTGATTTGGAAAGGTGGAGCTGAGATCTGAGGATGAAGTTCCACTTTTCAGATCTTTCAGTGTGGTAAATGAGATCCATTTTTATCTGGCCTTTGGAGGAGCAGTGATATATGTCCGCGAATAGTGATTCTGGGTGTTACCTTGACTTGATTCTGGGTGTTGTCTAATCAGTTTGTTTTTGAAGTTTTTTTTTCTCTTTGGGTGATGGATTAGGGGGGGGAAACTAATCGAGAAGGAATTCAGGCCATGCGGTTTTAAGTAGTTCGGTGTGGAGGGGTTGGTGTAGGTTGGTGTGACGAATGGAATTGTGTCTAGGTTGGACGAGGGGCTAGCTCCCTTTGGGTTTGGTAGGATTGCATTTCCAAAGGGGGGGGGTTGGGGGCTTTGTCTGATGGTGTATGTTAGATATGGTCGGGAGCCGTCCCTCTGGCGACAGGTCGCATGAGGAGGGCGGGGGTGTAGTGTGGTGAGCCTTCTGTATTTGGGGGTCCGTGGGTCAGTGGTTGGCCATTTCCCTGATCGGCGGTACGGGGAGGCGAGTGGAGGTGGAGGTGGAGGTGGAGGTGGAGGTGGAGGTGGAGGTGGAGGTGGAGGTGGAGGTGGAGGTGGAGTGGAGTGATCCTCTTAAGTTGGTGAACCGCCCATGTAGGGTAGTGAGTGAGGTGGAGGACAGTGAAACGCTTAAATGAGTGAGCTGCCCTTTTATGGTCGGGCATCCTGTTGTTCATCGGCGGGGCCCTTAAATAGTCACCTCGATTGCCCTGGCCCTATCTAACAATACCATATCTAACAATACCAGTGCTAGGTGGATTGTACGGACTGTTCAGCTGTGTATACACTACCAAACAAACCTTTGCTCGGTAAACGAAGGGCACACACTACCAGGAAGAAGAGGGCTACTATGGACTTTGACCAATGTCTCTGTACAAGAAATATGCCAGGCAGCCAGATGGGCCTCGGAGCATACTTTCATAAAGCATTACTGCATTGATTTACAATCATGCAAGGAGGTTGAAGTTGGACAAGCTGTAGTTAAAATTTCTTTGTTTCCTTCCACTCCCTCATCTACTCACAGCCGCAAGGCAGGTATTATCGTTACATAATCTGTGCAAAGCATGTGAATCTGGAAGGGATATCATGCTGCAAAAGAAACAAGTTACCTGTAATTATGATTTTGCAGTTTGAAAGTCTTCTAGATTCACATGGGACACTCCCACCTTCCCACTGCAGAATGTTAGTGGAAGGCGAAAAAATATCCAACCTGTTGGGCACATACATGGGCATTGTGGGATTACAGTCCTCACCATACGGAGCTCCTCCTATGTTGACTCCTCCCCTCAAGCTAACAAAAATCTAAGGAAAACAGACACTTACTGACTCTAGATAGCCGAATTGTGCAAACCACGTAAATCTAGAAGAGTTTCAAGCTTCAAAAATATCAGAACAAGCAAGTAACTGTTTTTTTTATACCTTCCCTCAGAAGAGGGTGCACAATGGCTAGAGGCAGGTACATGGCCATCAGTGTTTTCCCAACAGAACCACAAAGCAGGGAGAGTAGGATTCACACATTCATGGTAGACATAATGGAAGATGTGTTATGCTAAAACCCACTAATGGCTCCCTCAAGATCAGCTTAATCCACCTCTAATTACATTTTATAACATTCTTTGAGGCCCCACTGGGGTTGAGGTGACTGCTTAGGCTAAGCTAAAGTCATGAGATTTGAGAACGGTCTGACCAGCTATTAGGACGTGTGGAGTGGACAGATAGGATGGAGATGGGGGAGACAGTAGAATCCAGAGCCATCCAGCCTTATCAGTAGAAGTAGTTAGCCATTATAGAAGACTATAATCTTGCTGATCTTGAGTGCCTATGTATTGTAGCTGATGTCAGAAAGATTGGAAGATTTATGTTACAATCTCCCAGCAATATCCTCTTTGCATAGTAGAGCACGGTCACCCCTGTGAAATCGAATAGTTCAAACCGCCACTGCCGCTGTTTGTGTCGTATGGAATTTCAGAATGGATGTGACAGGCAGAAAAGTGTCGTCTTCCATGTAACATCAGATCAGCTATATGACACAAATTAAGACCAGAGTTAAAATACAGCGAATCATCTTCTGAGTGCCTTCTCACTTTTTAGGTCTCAGCTACTGATCACCTTAGCAGTCTGCTGACCAGACCTTTTGTCCAATATACATAGAGCCGGTCAGGGGCAGTCCCTTGCTCTTGATTGGATGGCTTTGTTATCTCTCATTTGTCTTCTCATGATTCAATGGGTTTCCTCCCTATTCTTGTTTAGCCCACCAAGGAGTGTTTCAGCCTGGGGTATGATTGCTATTCTTCTACTGCTGATGTGCTTGCATTCAGGTAACTAATGTTTTTTCCTTTAAGCACGTCATGGGAGGGCACATATTTTCTCACTGTCTCCTGTTTGTCTGGTACCCCTCACTCCCCCTTCCTCCCAGCTTGTACATTACTTTCACCGCCACTCTCATTCATATTTATTCCACATTCCTCTATTGCTCCCCCACCCTTCCTCTTCCACACTTGTTGCCACTTCCCCTGCCATGCACATCCTGACTTGCTGCCCCTTCCCTTCTTCTACCCCTCATCACATGTTGCCCCTTCTTCTCCCCATATTGCCCCTTCCTCCCCCTTATCCCTCCCGTCCTTCCCACTTGTTGCCCCCTTCCTCTCCCTGTCCATCCCCACTTGTTTGTCCCTGCCTCTTGCCACTTGTTGCCCCCTTCCCCTCTTCTGCCACTCCCCATGTGTTGCCCCTTTTCTTCTCCCACCTGTATTTTTTTATTTTTTAAACTTTCTATCACACTACTGGCAGGAGTCCATATATGTATTTTTTTTTACCCATTAAAGGGTGTCACCAGCAGTGATGGTTCAGGCCAATGGTTGCTGGTAGGGCCCATGCACTCATTTTTGGGGCTCAGACTTCGACTTAGGATAAAAAAGAGAGAAAGGTATAAAGGAGGAGTTGGAGAGACTGTAAACAGTGACTAAGGGAGAAAGCAGGGATCAAAAATAAACTGCAAGAGTGAGAGAAAGTGACACGAAGTGTATGTTGGTGGAAGAAAGAGGCACAAGGTGAAATCAGAATTATACAGCCTTGGTATTCAGGACACTATACAGGCACAAACAATAGAAAACACATGCCAAGAGTGAACAATTGCCTATTGGCGGCTGCCTCCGAACGCGGGTGGTGGGGGTAATGGATTAAATAAAAAAGTACCTTCTCCGCCTTGCCCCAGCATGCCTCTCCTCCATCCTATTCAGATCTGCTGGAAGCACTGTAAGCATCCCAGGCTTCCGGACTCTCCCAGCCAATCACGACGCTGCATGAGTAGCATCATGATTGGTCTGAGAGGCCCGTCTGGTTGCTCAGGCAGTGCCTGGGAGGCTGGACATGTTCTCCACTGGACTGTGCAACACAGCACTGTGGAGAATATACCAAGTGTGCATGACGGTTTGGCCAGCCACTCCGCAATCTGCTCTGGCGGCACCGAGCCCAGCCCTGCCCGAGTGCCGCATAGAAAAATAAAATAATAATAATGTCCAATTATTATCAATTTTTCTTTTATGCACTGCTTAAATAGCACTGGCGTGATGCTACTCCGTCTTAGCGAAGCGCTGCCACTTTTTACTTTGAACAGTAGGTAACAACACTGGTTGGTGCATAACTATGAAATTCATTTAGAGTACTTGCCAGTAAGATCATCAAATATGGGTGTCCATCACATATATAGTATTTGATCTGGCATGGATTAAAAATTCCTCCATCTCTTTAAAGCGATCAGAAACACTGTTCGCTAAATAATGATTCTCTCATGAATACAACCATTCTGCATTACTAGTTGAACAGCTAGGACTGCAAAACCTCAAATAGGGATTATTACATATTCTTCCAGCAAAGCTAAACCACTTAATTGTGATTATTTTATAAAGAAATAAATTGGCTAGCCTAACAATATGGTTGTAAATAAACATATTGCCGCAGTTTTGATCGTTTATGTGTTCATTCTCGAAAAGAAGCCTGATTTTTTGATATCTGCTTTCAGACTATTTATTATCCTACTCCTCTTTCCTTTCCTAGAGTTACACCAGGAGGACAAACTTCAAATGCAATGTCTGGAAGCAGTTCTTTAGCTTGGGGACCTAAACCTAATTTCTGGAAAACTGGTAAGTTAGCGGGTAGATAACACATGAAGATGTTTCTGATGAAATAAAATAGTCCAGTTCCTGTTTCCTTGATCAAATTGTGCACAAAACTCCCACAATAATTGTAGTGGTAGAACTTCACCTTGAACTGCACTCAACTTTCGTTTTTAATGTCTCAGTTATCTACATCAGAGATGTGTATGTACATATCTCATTAAGTAAATAGATTTAATACATAGGCACATGAAGTAAAACATATCAAAGGAGATGCACTCGATGTTGGAAAGTGCCCCTTTTTTACATGGTCTCACACATGTTTTGCCTGATAAATGGTGTGATTTCAACTGAAAGTGCACTGGGTTCCTGCTAACCAGGTCCCCAGTGCCAGAGCTAGTTTCCACAACTCTGCAATTATTCCCCCAGTTGGCAAAACCTTTAGCACCCTCTGCCAGGCCCTAGTGATTGGTACCCTGGAACCTAGGGCCTGAGGTACTAAAGAGGACCCAGAAGGGCTGCAGCATGAATTGTACACCCTAAGGGACCCCTCACCAAGCAGTCTGCAACTTTGGTATAAAGATGAGACCAAACCTTCCAGTCAGTGTTCCAAGATTTCGCCACCAGATTTCAGTGTCGCCAGTGGCAGGAAGATATTTTCGGTGCTTCAGGGTGGAGTTATAAGCCTCCAATTCGCCTTGCCAGGTTCAATACCGGAAACCTGGGATCTTTGTTTTTGACTGCCAGGAAAGGCTGCCTAGACACTTCGAGGAAGAGTTGACCCACTGCTCTGCAAGGACATTGAAAGTGTCCTTGAATGAGGCTGCACTGGAAAAAATGAGGCTGAAAGATGTCTGCTGTGCATGGGAAGAATCGGCACTGGTGGGCTAAAGTGAGGCCCACATGTCCGAGGTGCTGCCTGAACATTACCAGACCATGTAGCTGTAGGAGACTGAGTGTTCAATGCGTGTGTGGCTGTAGATACACATGCTCTTCATACTTCCACCATCTATTGGGTCCGAATGTGTGCAAGGTGTTTTTCTACGTAGAAGTCTTTCGAGTCGAGAGACAAAGCGGCGACTCCTCTTGATGATCATACGCATGGGCATTGACTCCTTTGTTAGATAGTTTTTATCTGCAGACTGATGAGAAGGGGGTGGGAGTAAGTATCAATGAAGAGATGTCCATGTAAATAAAATAGTGTAAAGAAACTGCAGCAGCCACATGTGTCTGGGAAGGAGGGTGGGTGCAAGTGAATTGACAGCACCTCATGCCACGACTAGATGCCTAAAGGGTAAGTAACCTATTCCGTTTGAGGTATGTGCGGCTGTAGATACACATGCTCTGCATAGACTGTAAAGCAGTCCCTCTTCAAAAGCAGTGGCTAACCTGTGGGTGTTGCAGTTGTCTGAAAGAAAGTATGTAGCACTACCTCTCCTACGTTGGCCTGTTGACGTGCTAAGACATCTACATAATAATGTTTGGTGAAAGTTTGTGGTGTAGATCATGTAGATGCTTTACAAACATCGGCTATTGGGGTATTTTCCAGGAAAGCCATGGAAGCCCTATCTTTCGAGTAGTGTGCCCTAGGGGGTGTAGGCAAAGTCCTTTTAGCTTTGACATATCATGTCTGAATGCATTTAATTATCCTTCTAGAAATGCCTGATTTAGATATGGATTTTTCTTTGTGAAGGGTCGGAAAACCAACAGATTTGTTTAGACTTAAAGGATGCACACACAAATTCTACACAGATTGCCATTGCAGGCTGCATAACATTGTCAAAACATGACATGGCACACTCCGGTGCCATGCCAAAGTTACTGCATTAAATATAAGTAAGTCGCCTCTTCAGAAGGCCTGTTAACTCTAAGTTAGGGTACATTATATTTTATTTCAGGACATACCTGCATGAGCAGATATGCCTCTGTGATGTCTAGTTCTATTACTAAATATCGCAAGTGAACAGGTAAGCCATCTTAGGGTATGTACTGTGCACTAGTTAAAATGAGTTACGCAGCTACATTATTGCTTCCACTGAAACCTAGTGGTTGGTATCAAACGCCTCTTATTAATAAGCCCATACTGCTCCCAGTGATGGATTTATTAAAACCTGCATCCAGAGGGTACCTTAGAGGTACCCCCGAACCCTACCAGTCCTCTAGTGTGCTGGCTGCTGACTGCTCCTGTCCAGCCTGCCCCCACAAATGAGTTTTTGACCCCCCTAGGAGATGAGACTCCTGCTCTCAGAGGTCAGAAACGATGCCTGCTCTGGCAGGAGGTGTTTACACCACCTCCAGTAGGATGGCTAGTAAATTAGCATGTTAAGGCAGGGAGCCAAAGAAAACACACTAGCTAAGTTTGGAGACACCAGGACCCCTAGGAGCAACCCACTACCAATACATTAGGTACTGGATCAGGTGTTGCAACCAAGGCTTGGTGGTGGTCTAGTCTGGACTCCAACAACACAACACCCGACCACCGAGGGACATTAGGATCCACCAGGCCAGCAGTGAGAGTGGCCCTCCTACCCTGTTTCCCCTCCTCACCAGGTGACTAAGACCGAGTGAGCCTTTTACCGTCCTCGACCCAGTGCCTCAAAGCATCCCTGCACTTGCGCTCCACAGCCCAAGTCCATGGGTGGTGACCATGCCAACGTAGTTGTGAGACCCTCAAGAGCTGAGCCTACCCTTTGTTTTGACCTGACTGGTCCCTCTATCTGCAGGGACTGAGAACCGCAAGAGTCTTAAGCAATATGACCCCTCCTGACAAAGCCCCACTACACACGATCGCCCCAGCCCGAGTTAGAGTGGACCAACAGTGTTCCTGCGTGCTCAAGGCCTAAGCGCCTCCATGGGTTTAACCAGACTGGCCCCCCCAGTCCCTGCTTGCAGCCTCTTTTCAACAGGACTGTTTCCATTGATATTAACGGGACATCAGTGCCGAAAAGCACCTCTGCACCCGGACGCCCCAGAGCCAACCGAGGTGACCTGTTTGTGCTGCCTTGGACCCTACCCAATACTTAGTCCAAAAGAACAGTCCTGTAAGTCATTGACAAGTGACCATATGCAGTATATATTTTTCTCTTTAGGATAACTTTATTGCTTTAGAGAGAAAAATGCAGTGCATTTTCTATTTTCTGAAAAATCACCATCTTCAAAAGTATTTACCAGATTAAGAAGATCTTGGTGTCTAAGTATATATAAAAATCTGTGTTATTTATATAAATCGGTGTCTGATTCCTTTGAGTGTGCGTCTCACTGACTGTGTGTGCAATAAATGCTTAATAGTATCCACTGATGAGCCTAAACTGCTCACCCACACACCCACGAAAGATCATTTGGAATTATTATTTTAACCTCTGTAAACCAGTATGGGTCACCTGTACTCTCTGCACATTGTACCTCATCTTGGTGCACTATATAGAGAGCCAGCTTCCTAGCCCAACCTCCCCCCAATTGATGGGGAGTGTACCTTGAAACCAAAGTCCGTTCTAGTCCCCCCCTACATGATATGGGTGCTACCGAGACACAAGGCGATAGAAGAAATGAAATGTCAGGCTGCGGTCAAATTAAGAGACCAAAGTGCTGGAAGGGGAGCTGAAATAACAGAGAAGCTGACGCCAGAAGCGGAGTACTCGCCAGGGGTGGGCACCTAGCTGTTTGAATGGTGAGTTTTGTGTCGGACCCCAAGGAAGAGTCCCATCTTCCAGACTTTACTAGAGCGTAAGCACCATCATGCCACAGCTACTTAGACCTGTACTGGTGCTGCCTTCACTCACCTACAATGCTCTGCTACAATGAATGCTGATTGTTCACAACCCAGTTGAGTCAGG
The DNA here is from genome assembly GCF_964204655.1 of Triturus cristatus. Lineage (NCBI taxonomy): Eukaryota > Metazoa > Chordata > Amphibia > Caudata > Salamandridae > Triturus > Triturus cristatus. The sequence continues at coordinate 1,267,927,870 of NC_140585.1, read as the reverse complement.
ATAAAGTGCCTGCTACTGAATGCTAGGGTTCATGCAATGCACACCCCACACCAAAAGCAGCCTTATTTTGTGAAGGCTCTGAGAAGAATTTGCGTGCACGGTTTATGGTCTTGCTGAATACAGAGCAACATGGAAAGTTCAACCAACACTCAATACGGACTGCAGGCTCTGCAATTACGGATACAGATCAATTTTACACCTGCTTTGCTGCATCCTTGAATTTGTATTTGCACACCGCACTTTACTTGGGGACATTGTTCTTGAAAGAAAGGATTCACAACTTGTAGAGTGCCTTAGCCCTGTGTTTTACTACATTCGATGTGGCTGAACTTGCACGGTTTGGAACTTTATAAACCTAGTTAGCAAGAAAATAAAATATTGCAGATCTGACAGCAGTAAAGTGTACAAGGATAACAATATTTAAAATGTACAGGATTTCAACTGATGGGTTTTACTTTTTTTTAATGTTTTCTACGCTGTCTTATGTATTTATTGTAACCATGTTAATCGAATCAAAAAATAATTTACATTACTAATGAACATGCACGTACAAGCTTGTCTAATTCTAATCTTACAGAAGATTTCCTGTTTATTTATTCACTAATCCACATAGTATCGAATGTTTTAACCACTATTTGAGTGTTTGCCACATTTCGTTTATAGCCTGTGACTTCTTAAAAATGAGTAGTTTAATGCCCTAGTTAATATTCTCATTTCAATAGTAGGGATTTCATTCACCATGGCTAGGAGTATATGTACCTAGCTGATGGTAATTTTGAAAAAATGGCCCCATACTGTGGGCATGCAAAACTGGCAAAGTGGACACAATTAGCGTGTGCCACATCTATCTGCTTACTGTGCCGACAGTTCCCTATTAATTCAGAGTGTAGCTTTATGGCTGCCAGCTAATACTTGCAACCAACCACTAAACATCAGAGGAATGGGTATCATGTCCATCACTGCCCACGGTAACTCTCAGCAAGATCAAATGGTATTATTTGTTACTAAAAGTGGTAATATGAGAAGTTGCTGAGTGTATACAGCTTAATCCTTCAGAACAGTGACAATGTGTGCTACTGTGCGTCTTCCTTCTTTTCTACTACTATACTGCAAAACTGGTCACCTCTGAGGGAATGTGAATTGCAGGATTTGTCGGTGATAGTCCTTACACAGCGTTTGACCAAAGTGGGTGAAGAGGGAGCATAGATTTGATGTAAAGCTGGCTTAATCACATTATTTCTTAATCCATTGAAGAAAGGGTGGGCTAATAGCATTTTGTGTCGTGTTAATGTTCTTCTAAGAACATTAGTGTTAAAAACAGGTAATATCTTGAAGGATGGGGCAATGCAACGTAGTACTGTGAGAGATTCAGAAGGAGTCTGGGGAATAGTTGCACATTCTCGCAGGGACAGAGCTGACTGGATTCCTGCAAGAATAGTTGCCTTTTGGGGAATTTCTTTTGAAAGACTTGGTCTTGTATTTCATTGATTGGAAAGTATTATTGCCTAGATTCAGATTGCACAGCTATCTTTGTTTGGCTGATCATTGTATCTTTGGTTAGCTTATCTTATTTCTTCCACACACAGAATAGCGCGCTCACGTGGCCACCCTCAATATAATTGGACTATGGTCCACACAGGAATCCGCCAGACACCAGCTACCTAGAACTGGAAACAAATTTCCTAGCACTGAAAGCTTTCTAAAGCCAAGTCCAAAACAAGACCGTACAACTACTTATAGATTTCGCAATGACAATAATGTTCTTCATCAAATGGGGGGTAACAGTATCTTATCCACTCTCTAAACCAGAGACCTTCAATCTGTGTGGCACGACCCCCAGGGGGGCCGTGGAGGCATGGCAAGGGTGTCGCGCTCTTCATTTGGAAAAATAAAACGTCCGAGACGTAGTTGAAATGCTTTCCCTGGAGTTTTATTCAGGTACTGGGAAATCCTAGCCAGACAGACATCTAAACAGCCTTTCTACCAGTGTGTTGCTGGCCTGAAATAAATACAAATATGCACAACGAGTTAATCTGCAAATGTAAAGGATTTGCAGAATAACTTGTGCACATTTACATTTCTTTCAGGCCAGCAGCACACTGGCAGCAAGGTGTGTTTAGCTGTATGACTGGCTTCGATTTCAGAGAGTACTGTTGCAGGTAATAAGCAGTGGTGTAACAAAACGTGAGGGGGGCTGCCTGGAAGATTTGCTGAAGGACCCCCCTCATGCGAGGGCCTTTGTTAGGGCCCTGGTTGCCCTTAGTAGCATACGCATCTGCCAAGCAAATGATGGCAGCAGTGACCAACGTTCATTCTAACGCTGCACCAAACCCCACATCCTTAAATAAGCTAATTTTTTGCGTTCAATATTTTGTGATTAGAGGAGCAATTTTCTGCATGCTATTTAATTAGGCACTTCTAAAGTGCTATAGCCAAGTGGGTAACTCGGCGCTCTTTTTTCAAAGCCCATTTCTGCAAATTACTAACCAGTCATATAAAATCACAGGAGCCTTGTAGTGGAAAAGCCAGGTGTTTAGTAGCTCTCTAGTCTAAATATCAGCAAAGAGTGTTGTCTTCGCAGATTCAGTGTAAGCCAGTTCTAGAGCATTGCTGCAGCCACTGAAAAACCTCTTTCGCCATAAAGTTCTCTGAAACGTGGAACCAGTGAATACCCAAGCTTTTCTGGGCGCAGATTGCATTTGGGGGTCTAGAACCTAGATTTGTGGGTAAGAGGGCTATGTCTGCTGCCATATAATGCTTTATGAACTAAGCATATGTATATAAAGTTAACCCTCTGAAAAACTTGAAGCCAATGAGGTTTACTGAGGCCCTTTGAGAAGGACTGATGCAGTGTAAAGCAACACACAGACTTGTGCTGCTTTGCCTTATGCCATATCTAGAAGGCCATCAAAAGCCACGCAAAGTGACTTTGCATGGCCTCGTAGATATGGGTCTGCTCTCTGCACAACCAGAGCATCATAAAAATGACGCACTGGCACTACAAGAGGCTTATAAATAAGCCCGTATATTTTGGAAGCAGCCCGAATATTTTGGAAGCACTATTTTATCGTGAAACGTTTTGTAGCGGTCTATCTTATATTGCGTGTAATGCAAGTATTAAAAAAAAAACTTACATATTCACAGTGCTGTCTGTCACAGGCTGTGACCTCATAGCGCTAAAGATACACAAGTCCCTTTTCTCCACTGCACCAGCCACGATCTAACTCTGTGTCTCTCTGGTTTCACACAGACTTTTGCAGTGCAATAACTAATGGAGGTTTCATAATTTATTATAGTGCTTTTCCTACTGAGTAACAACTTTTAAAAGTGTATATATTATTCATTGAAGCTCCCCTTATTTTATATGTAGCTACCCGGCGACGAAAGACCTAAAAAAGTAGGTATTTTTAATTATGATGAATGATGTTCAGCTGCCTCCAGTTACAGGCAGCTGTAATTGCCAAGCTGTCAGCATCCCATGAAATACAGTATGGTTTTCCTCTAATGCCGTGCAATAAAGTTGCAGCCCATGCATTACAGCTATTATACCAAGGGACACTGGAATTATGTGATTGTGCGGCCGCAGCGATTTTAGCATAATTAGAGATTTTCCGCATTTGCCATAAAATCCATCATCTGCTGCATAAACTACTGATTTTAACCAAAAGAATGTATTTACTAAAAAGGTTTAAATGTTACTAAAAAGCAGCAACAGGTGTTGCCGCTCCGTAGAAGGCCCTTCTTTTTCAAAGCTGTACTGGTCCCCTTTTTGTTCCTTATTGCTATATTTTGGTTTTAAACTGGTACTAATGAGGTGCAACCACAGGTTGACCATTTCTCTGGAGATCAGTATTGGTTGTCAATGATAAGGACTAGCAGGTTCTAGAAATTTTTGTCAGGAGGGTGTCCTTACACCTAAAAAATATTGATGGGGGTCTTGGCATCAAAAAGTTTGAAGACCACTGCTCTAAACTAACACAAGCTTTCTGGAGATGGGCCTTCACACAGAACATCAAATTAACCAGGCAGTGCTCATGAGTAATTTTCTGTCAGTCTGGAATGACACAAATGGATCTTTTCACAACATCTGAAAATGCAAATTTCTGGTTCTTCGCATCCAGACACCACAGCCCTCAAGCACTGGGAGTGCTCTATTGAGGATATTAGTGCAGGGTATTTGTATATGCTTTCCCCCCAGTACCGCGGACTCCAAGTTCTGGAAAAATTCAGAGCAACCAACGTGACCTTGATCTTAATAGATGCTAGTGGCCTTGGCATGCCTGGTTTTCCCACCTGATGTTACAGTCTGAGCAGCAATTTATAAAAATACCTCTGAACAAGGACACCCTTAACAATGCAGCTGGGGAGGATATGCCATCGAAACCCAGCAGAATTTTGGCTGATGGTTAAATATTATCAAGGAAGCGTGTAGACTGTCCTGTAGTAAGTACTTTGTACCAAAGTGGAAAAGCTCTGTATTTTGGTGCCAAGCTAGAATGATACAAGACCGCATGCATCGAGTTTAGTTATAGTCTCAACTGATTGTAAGCTGTCCTATGCCTCACTAAGGGTATACTTATCAGCTATTGCAGCATATTTTAAAGGATGGCATGCCAAGCAAGTATTCTCAATACCAATAATCAAAAGGTTCAAGGAAGGAGCCAAACGGCTCTATCCTACATGATCAGTGCGCCCCCTTCAGTGGAACCACAATCTGGTATTAGCAAAGTTGATGATGGCGCTGAGGCCATGCACAAGGCTTCACTTGAACATCTCACATTAAAGACCGTCTTCGAAGCGGAGATCACACCATTTAAAAGGGTGAACTAGCCACAGGCATTCAGAGGACAGGGCCATACATAACCATGCACAAGGATAAGATAATAATGCAACTAAAAACGTGGCTATTCTGAAAGTGTTCCCTAGGTAGTAGTGGAGAGTTACCTGTTAACGCTGGGACACTCTGTTGAGTAGCCGTGAACTTTATAAATGCCAGTGCATTCATTCATTCATGACTACACACCCTAATTTCTTGCCGATGGTGGTGTCACCTTTTCACATTAACCAGTGCATAACCTTACTAGCCAGCCTTCTTTCAAATTCCTGAAAGAGCCTTACAGACCTTTGGTGCCAGAAGAGCAATTTTGTACTAGTTGTGAGTTACTCATAACTTCAGTAAAACCAAATTGTTCTTCATAGGACACTCAGTTCAGGCTTTAGGTACAGTAGTAACTAACAATGCTCTTGCTAGATAGATATTATAAACAATTGAACTGTGCTGCTAGTTAGTCAACAAAATGCTAGTGGCCAGACTAACAGCACAATCAACCAGGACAAAAGGAGCTATGATGTCATATATAGCCAACTTCTCCATGCAAGACATCTGTTGGGCAGCCACATAGTCCTCAGAGCACACCATCGCAAACCACTACTGTATAGACATAATCACACAAAGAGGTTGCAGTGGGCCTAGCAGTACTGACAACCCCATTTGCACCCACTCCCTCTTTTAACTTTCCTATACAAAGGAGGTAATACCAAATACATAGTCTATACAAAAAGCATGTGAATAAGAGATTTAACACTGCAAAGAAATTCGTTGCCTGTTAATATGGTTTTGCAGTTTCATGTTTTCTTCAGGGTTGGCAAGCACTTCATAAAAATGAGTAATGGATTAGAGCTGTATTGTGTTAAAGGACAACTTGTATAAGAATTTTTTATTTATTTTAATGGACGTACTTCCATGGAATTTACTCTAATTAGTATAGTTAATCCATAAAATTATTTAGCTAAAAAAATGCATACAATTAGTTTGTCTCCAAGTTGCTAAATGCCCACCTTAAAACTGAAAAGGCAGATTATGTCCGCTTTGGACCTATGAAGTGCTAAGGTGCTCGTGAGACAGACCATAAACCATGCCAAAGAATGATCTTATCCTTACTGCAGCAAAATGAGGACTGGGTTTTTATTTTACCTTTATTTGACCTTTTACAAAATATAATCGAAGCTGACACACCACTCTACAAAAGGAAATGAAATAAAGGACATAATCATAAACAAGACAAAGGCGGGACATACATTACAATATTGTTACAATACAGATCCGGAATCATCCTGTTGTACATATATTACGGCATGTTCTAAGACCCTTCTCATCAAAGCACTGTACTAATGTCAGACAGATCACAGAGGGGACAGACCACATCAAAGGGGGAAAGTCAGTCTAGGGTCCCGCTGCATTCTCCTCACCGTCAAAGTGCCCCAACCAGGGAACTAAACAGAATCTTATCAGGTACTTATTTCGCTGCTTTGGCCTACCAGTTCCTCTGCTTCCCTCTCAACTAGATATTGCTTGTACAATCCCCAAAAGCACTTGGTAGATTCTGAGGATGCAGCAGTTCATTGTATATGTCCGATTGTGTATTACAGTAAAGCAGGTCTGCTCTCCAATCATCCATCGATGGTATCGGTCCCTTAGCCCAGCGCATGGCAACTCTGTTTTGCTAGCAGCATACCCATCGCTATTGGCCTTCTGTAGGTTTTATCTATGTCCAGGTCATACCCAAGCAATGCTAGGAGCAAATTTGGTACTAGGACATGTCCCGTGATGACACCCATGACAGTGAAGACCTCACTCCAGAATTTGCAAATATCAGTACAAAGCCATGCAATAGGCAAAAACCCAGCTTCCTGTTCCGGACAGCGGTCACAACAGGCAGAATCACGCAACCCATAGTGACAGTCTTACGGGGGTATAATAAACTCTATTTATGTACTTAATGTATTAAGCGGTGTCTACTGTTTAAGGATGTGTGCTTAGTGACTTCGCAGCAATATCTCCAGCATTTATCATCTAGGACCAAATTCGAATCTCTTTTCCAGTCTTGACGGGACTCAATGCATTTTGTTTTCTTTAGCTTTAATGAGAGCGAATAAAATATAGTTATTAACTTTCCGGGGGAATCTGCTCGTATGCTATGCGTAGGTGTCTGCATTTCAGGAGGCTCCTGCAGATCGTCCCCCAGGAGCTCTCACCATGCATGCCTTGCTGTGAGATACTGGAATTGGTCTAGTGGCGAATGTAAGGGCGTATCTTTGGACAAGTCATTCCAGCTATGCAAAACACCATCATGGAAGAAGTCCCCTATCTTTAGTATACCCAGTGCTTTAAGCGATAGGTAAACATCTTACTCCATCCCCGTCTGGAACCAGGAGCACCACTCCAACAGAATCAATGGTGAATACATGTGGGCACCCGCCTGGTACTCTAGTAGCCTATGCGAGGCATGCATAGTGGAGTTTATAGAGTACAATACTCCATGCTGTCTACCTGGAGGTTTAAAGAGGGTCTATGGTAAAGTATCGGGGACGCTCACATCCCTCTATGTAAAGGTGTGGTAATTACCGTGAGCCATGTATCCAGCCATATGCGCGTGAGGCTTGCGCTACACGATAGTATAACTCTGGGTTTGGAGCCCCAAGGCCTCCTGCAGAGTAAGGCAAGGTCAACATATCACACTTAACCCTCAGTTACATACCGGCCCAAGCTAATTTTGTTATGAGTGTACGTAAGGTGGCGAATATGTGTCTTGGCGGCACCATAGGGATTTTTAAAAATAGAAACGAGAATCTAGGTAGGACAACTATGTTAATGATATAAATGCGTCCCATCAATAAAAAAAAGTAGTCTGGTCCATCTGGTGATATCCTCCTCCAGTTTTTAGATGGTTTTCCCATAATTTTCCGTGAGGACCATATTGAGGTCTGTGTGAATTTGTATCCCAAGATATTGAATAGGGCCCAAGGACCACTGCATAGAATAATCTAATCTTGTTGGAGTAGTAGCGGGAGTCGGAGGAAAAATCACCGATTTTGTCTAGTTAATTTTGAGGCCAGACAATTGCCCAAACTGTACAACCTCTGAAAGAATAGGATTAAGATGCGTACTGTGCTTCCAGACATAAAGCAGTGTATCATCTGCGTAAGCAGAGTGGACCAAACAATATTCCGGGAACCGCAATCCCCTGTGGCTATGGTATTCCCGTTGTACACACACCGAGGGTTCAGCAATGAGGACATAGAGAAGCAGGGACAGTGGACAGCCCTGTCGGGTGCCTGTCGAAATCCGGATTACGTCGTTGGATTGTACCAAACATTGTACTTGAGTTGAGAGTCAAATTGCGGCCAGGGACAAATCCCGCCTAATCTGGGCGAACTATAAGGGGAATCAGGGGGGCTGAACAATGTGCCAAGATTTTGGCAAATAGCTTGGTGTCAATATTTAATAGCGGTAGGGGTCTGTATGATGAGCAGTCTATTGGAGACTTCCCGGGTTTTAGCAGCATTATCATTTCATTTCATTATCTTTATTCGGATATAGATATATATCCATAAAAGCACAAACATACAACAACATATACAGTATTCAGATAAAAATATATATCCATAAAAATACAAACAGGCAGCAACATTTACAGTACGAATTTTTCCAGCAGCAGGGAGTATATTCAAAAATTCCAATTTAAAAACTGATCCCCCAGTAATACAATGTGCATAAACGAAATCGTAGTGAGAAAACTATTTCATCAACAAAGTGAATTGAGCAAAATCACAGGGGGCACATAGACTTGCGAGTACGCACAGCCGCTTTCAAGGAGGAGCCAACCTGAAAAATGAGCTCATCTTCCAAAGTAATAACCGTCCCATAGGCTGCCTTGTAATCCGTCCTAAATCTTTTCTTTAAAAAAGGTATCAAACCTTTTAGTAAGTATCGGATAAAAACTACAGAAAAATAGAATGATTATGTTGGCTATTGCAAGGACAAGGAAGGTGATCAAGATTAAAATTATAACACAATGGAAAAAAAGCATACAGTTCATGGTATCAATCCTTAAATGGAAAAGTAAACCCCTTTCCCAATGGCTAATGGGTTTTAAAAGATAGCCAGACGGGATGTGGGAAATATTCTCAATACGCATTTATCTGGCAACAGACGATTTCTTAGATTCTTTATTAAATCTAGCATTCCTGTAGGATGTGTATAAGGCCATTTCGAGGCATTTTTTTACTGGTATTACCAAGATCTAAGGGGTTTAGAAATAACTGCTCAAAGGTCACGCTGGTTAGACTTTTGTAAACAGCGCCCAGCCAAGGTATTTCCATCCCCCTGTCACATTTCAGACAATCAGATATAATCTACCTGGTAAATTGGGCCGCAGGATTTTTCCAGACTCGAAGCCAGAATAATGCCGGACGGGCTTTAATATAGTCTTCAATATATGGCAAATTGAGTTTGCAATGGCAGGCATACTGTGAGGAAGAAATAGGGGCGCCCAGGATTATGCGACAAAATAGATTCTCTTCTTCCTGAATACTGCCACTGTTCGTAAATCCCCATACTTCTGCGCCATAAGTAGCAGTTGGAAAACATTGAAGTTTGAAAATCTTAACAGTAGCAGATACAACCTCAGTATTCCTGGACTTAGGCAAACCAAGTATAGTATTAGTGGAGATGGAAAAAAATTTCCTGCAATAAGCCACATGGTCGGACCACCGTCCATTTGATGCAAAAAACAATCCTAGATAAGGAAAAGTGCGAGTGCTTTGTAAACTGTTGGAGTCTAAAACAAGTAATGAGTTAAAATATTTCTTTGAACCACACGCCATTAAAAAAGATTTTTTTAAATTAGTTCATAAGTCCAAGCAGGCCATAACGTCAACAAAACCCCGCACCAGAGTGCGGAGAGCTTTTGGGGTGCGGGCCATTAGCACTGCGACATCCGCATATAACAGGGCAGGGATTTTGTTGCCATTTAGATAAGGGATATCGTGGGTAAGAGTTACTAATGATTCGTTCAAGTCATTGATATAAAGGGTAAATAGGAGAGGGGCCAGGACACACCCCCTGCCTGACCCCCTGCCTGAGCCCTCTCAACTACAATGTCTTTAGATACCTTACCATCCCTGCTAATACGCACCCTGGCATGAAGGTCTTTGTGCAAGTAGGCTAAAAAATGTACAAGGGGCTCGTCCAGACCGTAATTTAAAAGAATATTCCAAAGCCGTGACCTGTTGACAAAGTCAAAGGCCGAGGTGAGATCCATAAAGGCTAAATAAATAGGTGGTTTTTTAGCTATGCTATATTTGCCAATAATCAAGTTGAGGTTAAGGCACTGCTCAACAGTGCTGATGTTACTTCTGAACCCCAACTGATCAGGATGTAAAATCTGATCTACCTCGGCCCATGACCTGATCTTGTTATACAAGACCCTCCCCAAAATTTTCAACGTATTCTCTATCAGGGAGATCGGCCTATAGCAACTAGGATTTGAGCGGTCCCCTTTTTTTAAAAATCGGCACAATAATACTGGAGGACCAGGTATTGGGTAAAATGGAATTTGTTAGATTATTACATACATTCAATAATAAAGGTGCCCAAAAGTCCAGCTGACTTTTAATAAGCTCAATGGGCAGACCATCGGGCCCGGGGGCTTTGCAGCTCAGGCTCTGGTCAATAGCCTCCTCTACTTCTGAAAGGTTAATCGAAACCCTGGTCGTAATTGCGTACGCCTCAGTTGCAGCAGTTGGGGCTGGAGCTGAATAAATCTTTTTAAAATGTGCTTCCCATGCCTCACTGGAAATATTACAGCTGATTGTAGTCAGGGGGTTTCCCAGGGATTTCATATCCTTAACTGCTAACCAAAAATCCTTCCCATTTTCTAGCGTGACTGCCCGAGCGAAATTATCCCAACGCTCTCCTGAAATCTCCTTTTCTAGCACAAATAGCCAGTTTATAGCTTTGTCTAAGGGATTTGATGAGGGAGCTGTCTCTAGGTTTATCAACAAGAGCCCTGCGAAGAGATCTATTAGCTGCGGAGCAGTCGGCATTGAACAGCCTGGGCCCGGCTGTACATCCTTTTGAGGCCTAGACAACAAATTTTTCACGCCCACGCATAACTGCGTGAAAGCGACAACTACCTTAGTATTTTGTTCCTTATGGGTTAAACAAGTGTCGATTAATTCGGGATAAGTTCTTACCATCTTACCAAGTAGGGCATTATTGTCTATACAACGCCAGACCAATCTGAGGTTGTCAGTGGAGGGGGACAGGTCCCTTGCGCCACACTCTTTATCATAGTTAGGCCTGCAAGCCAGACTAAGGGTAAAATTGATGGGATTATGATCACTAAAGACTGTGGACACTACCTCTGCTTTTAACACATAATTCTCTAATGGTGGTTTGATAAAAATAAAATCTATAGTGGACGCCGAGCCCCTACGTCTGGAAGTAGGTTTTATGTGTTTGGCTCTTGTGGGTCCTGCTACAAGCTCCATCACATCCAAGAAATTGTGGGTGCTTATGAGATTTAATAATTGAGTGCCCCTATTGCTTATTGGTGCCTTATTTGTAGGATGGATGGCTGAGTGAATACTGCTTGGTAACTTAACATTAAAGTCGCCCCCTAAACAAATTCCTACAGAGTTAGTTGCACATTTAGACCTCTGTAGTTTAGAAAGGAAATTAAATAAATTGATAAAATTCATATTAGGAACATTCTTAAAATCATTATTATAAAAATTGATTAGGCAATGTGAAGCCCCCGTTTGTAAATTATAGCCTGAAATGTATCACTGTCGGTAGAGAGGGCCTTAACACTACCACCTGCCAAGATGTTAAACCAAATTGAAAGACCTCCCGCCGGCCGGCCAGAGTTTGGAGTAGATGCTACGATGTTAAAACATTCACAACCCTCCAAAAATAGCTCCCTTGTTGCCCAAGTCTCCTGGAACATTAAAATATCCTGTATTTAACGAACTCCAGCCACTCAGGCGAGTTCATCTTAGACGCCAGGCCGGCAACATTCCAACTCAATATTTTAAGGGTAGAATCTGCCTTGAGAGCAGTTGGACTGTCCAAATCACAAGTTGAAAGCACGATTTGAGAGAGCGGTAGTTCTAATGATGCTGGTGAAGACAGTGGGGGTGTCAGTCAATCCTGGCTGTCCAAACCCGATAGAGGCAAATATCTATTATGTAGAGTGAGAGGAGGGGCACTAGGTGGTACATCAAACAATGCTGTCCCCAGGGAAGGCTTATAGAAATATCCTAGAGGAAGAGCCCATATATTGGTGGTTATATTAGAGCGATCCTCCTCAACCTTTAATAATGGTTTGACCACTGATGGATTGCGGAAGTTGATAACTATGCAGTCCCCGCTGATACGCTTTATGGACTGCCCCACCCACCCAACTCTACGTACCATGATGATGTTATCGATAAGTGTCACCCTGAACCCTCTGTTTTGATAACCAATCTACGCACTTATAACGTAATTGGTCCCATGATTCAACTTGGTTTGGCTTTAGTGGGGGGGGACACCTGACAAGACCACCACATAGGGACAAGCAGCCGGGGGCAAATTTAACACTTCTCTACTACCAGTGTAACTTGACTAAGGTATAGTGTCTGTATCGCGCTCACGTGAAGTACTATGTACTGCGTGTGTGTTAGTCTGCTCCACAGTAGATATACAAGCAGATATACGGGCAGAGGTAATGGATCGGTGCCAGTTTTCTGCATAAAAATTATTAAGTGTACTGTTTACTGCAACTGAGCCCTCACATGAATTGATCAATGGATTAGAATTAGGCACACAAGGCAAAATATTCACATTATTCAATGGTGCAGGTAAATATGTCCTCTCAATCTTAATTGGCACTGTAGGGCTATGCTGAGTGGTAGAATTCGCATGGATTGTCTCAAGGTGGGAAAGAAGCAATTGTTCCCTCAAGGAGGCAAAGTGGTTATTGAGGACATATTTTACACGATCAAATACGGTGTCCACAATTTGGCCAATAATAACCTCACTATGACTGTTCTCTAAAGTGCAGATCGGTTTCAGTCTGGGTACTTCTAGAGCGACAGGGTTCATTAGTTGGAGTGTGCACGTGGGCTACACCTGTCTAAGGGTTTGGGGGAGCACGTATCCATGAGATCAGGCCAGAGCGAGATGCATTAGGGCGGGTGGGTTGCTTCCTTTTAACACTAATCGCTTTGGCGGGCTTTCTTTTTCGTTTTGCCCCGATGGTTGCCTCAGAGAGTGTCGAAGTACCCAAGTAGTTATCGATGATGGAGAACCATCAGATGTAACGTCAGATCTAGTGCCATCATGAGAAACCACACAGTTAGTGCTAATGCCATTAATTATACTGGCATTCGGAGTAGTGCCCACCAGGTTAGCAGGAAGAGAGGAAGCCCCCATAACAAGAGAGCGGCGCCTCTCAGTCAACTATCTCGTTTGATACAATGCTGACAGCCCTTTCCAGCATGCTGTCGATACTTGTTGTTGTGGGCTTTGAGGGTAACGACCCCACTCACTTCCCCATACTTATGTTGGGCTGATGGAGCTAATGAGAGTATGGCAAAATACTCTCACCTCAACTCAATAGCAGCATTATGATTAAGGCCTCACGCATGGAGGGGGGCATAACCTCAGATTTGGACATGTCTTCAGAGAGGGATATCAGGTGTGGTACTAATTGTTCCTAGTGGTTCTTATAAAAGGTGACTGTGAGTCCATCTACACCCAGTGCGCTGCTCGCCCGCATAGTTTTAAGTGCAGCCTTGATTTCACCAGGAGTGAGAGGGGCCATAAGGTACTTTATGTGCCACCGTGAGCCATGTAATTCGGATATGTTCAAGATAGTCTTGAATAGCGTTCTCATCAGGGGGTACCTGCGTTGTGTGTAATTCCGAGTAGTATCTGCTAAACTTACCTGTGATATCTGCGCGCTCATGAAGGAGTCCCTGTTCATCTGAATTTTATTATTGTGTCTGCTTCTCTCCTGGTTCGCAGCAGTGCCCCTAACAAGGCCCCAGGTCATTCCCTATACCCCTCCCCATAAACTCTAGCCATGGCATATTTGCCAAGATGTTTCACTTCACTATCTGTGGCCTGCTGGAATTCTTCCAGAGCTACCTCTATCACCCAGTAATTTTTTATCTCCAGTTTCCTGAAAAGTTTTTTCAAAGATTGAAATTTGTCATTCAAGTTTTGTTAATCTATCCCTCCTGTCCCAGAACACTCCTGCAGGCTTGGAAATGGCGATACCTCTAATGTAGACTTTAAAAGCCTCCCAGACAGTGGCAAAACTGTCTACCGAACCGATATTTTTTTCAAAGAAGTTATCCATCAATGTCGCCATTTCGGCAGCGAACACTGGAATCAACAGTGAATAAGGGGGAAATCTCCAGAGAAATGGCGCAGGTTGTCTAGTGGGCACCTTTATATCTAGCAGTAGAGGCGAATGGTCAGAATATGTACGCGCAAGTGGGGTGCAGTTAGTAACGTTTGGAAGCAAGCTCCTTGAGATCAACCAATAATCAATGCGTGTATGAGTGCCATGAGTAGAAGAGTAGTGGGTAAATCCCCCCCGTGTCAGCTGAACGCTGCCTCCATACATCAAGCAAGTCTAAATCTTCCATCAAATCAATACTAGCACTGGCTGCTGCTGGGGGCAACGAGGGGGGCCCTTGGATCGGTCTCTGTCAGGGTCTAAGATACTATTAAAGTCTCCACCCTATAGTAGAGTTGCATTCACATTTTGCATTAGTTGAGTGCCTAACCGACGATAAAACTGTGGGTCATCATAATTAGGACCATACACATTAACTAGCTTTAGCACTAAACTCTGTTTTTGGCATTCGCTATGATGTATCTATCATTAGGATCCGGGTTAACCGATATTAAAACATCTCTAGCATGGGTGGTAAAACCTGCTGCACAAGTCTTGCCTTGGAAGCGTTTATGGGTATGCATGCTACTATTAAGTGGCAGGTGTCTCCTGGAGGAAGGCAACATCAACGTAGTGCCGCTTCAAGTACGTTACAACTTTCCAACCCTTTCTGTGTTCATTTAACCCCCTGACATTCCATGTTACAAAGCACACCTTCTTGTCCCTACTAGGGTCTGACACCGGGTCTGCCATATCGTTCATGGACCGTATCTGGTATGTTGTACATGCATATTAAAATAAGTCCAGCCATCAACACAGGAGCTTCGCCAATGTAGGTACCAGTCTTGCAGCACAAACAACCCCATCCACGCTATACCAACCCCAACGGTGCATAGGCGATATACCCCCTGCCCCCTACATAATGCCCTCTAAGTGAGCGAGAAAATCTCAACGGAAAAAACAAGAAAATAACTCGAGACACACCCTTGTGGTACACCCTACAGGGCAGATGTCACCTGACTTAAGGATCACCCCATCCCGACATTATGAACAGTATTAACAACAACATTACTACCATGACGTATACATTTTTATGCTTAAAATGTCTCCCAAATCACTCACCCATCACGCTCTATCTCCCCTGGGAAGAACCCAGCCAATGTTATACACATCTTTCAGCAAACTACTGACAGTTGTTCATGGCAGGCATGGGGGGAGAGGTTGACTGAATAGTACGCATTAACATAGGTTACAACAATTTAATCGAACTGCCATGTTGAGAAATGCAATATAGTCTCCTGCATGCCATCACCAGGCCTAGTGGTCCCAACAACACAATGAGAATCTGAGCTGGCTCCGGATCCCCCCGGAAGCATGTCGAGGGAACCTCATTCTTCTTGAACCAAAATGTCCCTCACACTGCCCACCTGCGGGCCAGCAAAGCCTTTCTTTGATTTCGCACAGTCTCTACGCTTAAGGAACTGCAGTGCTTGCGTAGGATCTGTGAAAACATTAGTCTTCCCTTCTGCATGAACTCTCAGCTTAGCTGGGTGCATCATGTTGTACTCTAACTTCAGATCATGAAGCTTTCTCTCGACTGGCACGAATAGCTGCAGAGCATCTTGCACTTGCTGGGTAAAATCTGGATACAAGTTATTTGTCCAGAACAGTGTGGGAGAGTGATGCAGAGTTCAAGGTGTCCTCTGTGTCAGACCCTTTTTCCACTTTGTCTAAATGCTCAGTATGCTTGTCTAGCCTTTCATTTCTCCTATCCATATGGAAGGATGGTGAGTCAATTTCCCCATCTATTTATTCAGACTACTCTGTATAGCTGACATTATTTGCTTTATGTCAGAATCGGAGGGAGAATCACCCGCCTAAGAGCCCGATTCTGAGGCGTTTTTATCATGTTCCATCTGTCTGCTTGATTTCTGTGGCTCGAATTGCAGCTTAGGTTGGGATGTTTCAGGCTTTCCCTTGTTGGTGTCCCTCAGGCCCCTGCAATAATGCAACGAGCGCTGCTGGCACCAGGGAACAAAAGCCTCCCCAAACTGACACAGGGCTTCCAAACTATCAGCTGGTGTAGAGACCCTCATGAAACACCTGCTCACCGAACTCTGTCTTTGGGGCTCTATGCTCCCTTTCAGCGTCCAGTGTAGTGCGGGTTACCACACCCCACCGGCTCAGCTGCAGTCTCAGTTGTCCCAATGGGGGCCGTGGACAACAAAAGGAAGGACTCCTCAGCTCTGTGGGAGATGGGCCACTATTGTGCTGGCCCACCCCAAAGGTATTAAGAGGGTGCAGCGATCACCCCAGGCCCTCTCCACAGGCCCAGTCAGGCCATCAACACACACACACACACTCTCACTCACTCACTCTCTTCTCCCCCCCCCCCCCCCCCACCCACCTCCCCCCCCCCCCAGGTTTCACAGGTCCCAGCAGCTATGGCCTGGATGGAACCAACATCCGAAGCCGCGGCACCAATCTCCACGCGACCCGAGCCCTCCGCCGCCCCCCCCCCCCCCCCCCCCCCCCCCCCGGATCTAAGGCATGCCCACGGCATCTCCAGCGACAACAGTCCCAAAGGCAAGGCCAGGCAATTACCGTGGCTCACTGCGCGACCGGGGAGCCACCGGCTAGGCAGATCCAGTCACAATCCTCGCAGCAGGTTACGGGTAATGTCGGCAGGTCTCTCACCACAGCACAGCGTCACATGGTCTGTTGCAAGCACCAATCACAAAGCCGTCCCAGTTCCGCGTTTGGCGTTACCATCATTGCACATGCTGCCCCGGCCTCTCTGGCTCTCTGGCTCTCGGGGACCAATTTTGAAGAGTCTTTAGTGGCAGGAGACACCGAGCGACGGTGGGCAGAGGATCATGGTGCTTTCCAGTCTGTTACAGATAGGATTCTGCAGATAATGTGCTGGGGCGGGCAAGAGGGTTTAGCTTGTGGCTATCATGCAGCCAGGCAAGCTCTGCCCCCCAAAATGTGGTATAGTTGAAGAATAAGCGTTGGAGGGTTTCTAGGTATGTGGGAGGGCACATATCTATTACAATCTGAGGAGAACAGCTTTTGCATTTTATTTCATGCTGTTGGACATCATTGTACAGATCAAGCTATACAGTATATGTTGGAATAGGCCATGGAATGAATTTCACATGATTAGCAAAGTGTCTTATGCTCACCTTCTCCTTCACTTTGTCCTCTGTAGCATTTATTCTCTATAATGCTATACAGCTACATACTAAGTGCTAGGTGCACCTTCCAGCGTTGGGGATCTCAGTGCCCGAATATCCTGTAAATTCTGGTATTGATACACACAATTGTTGACTGTTCCTTTTTTCTTATTTATAAACACAAGTATTTAAGGAAAACCAAACTAGGCTTGTAGAGTGTGAAGCAGCTGCCCCAGTCCCCCCCCCCCCCCTCATACCCAAAATGCGATTTGACATAGCCACTGCTCATAGCTTTTGGCCTTTCCCAGCAGTTTTTGGGCAAAGGGTGTGGCTGAAGGCTACACCCTACATCCAGCCACTGTATGATTTTTGCGCAGCTGTTGCGGAAGGTGAACGTTCTGAGGCAGCTGTGCATGACCTCAAACTGTGCTCATCTATCCCTATAAACACAAATCCACAGAGCCTATTGCACGCAGTCCTTGATCGTGTGAAAGGAATACTGGGGAATGCATTACTTTTTGCTCTGCTATCCTCTTAGTTTCTTTCCTTTCTTCATTCTTCGTTCTCAGACTGAGTATGTCAGTCACTCTTCTGCACTATTGGCCTATGTCAGTGTTCAAAATAAGCATTGTCATGCACACTTTTGTAAATTCTGTGCCTCTTAGTTAGGATATTTCACTTTCTAAAAGAGCCACTCGTAGGTATATAGTACTGCTTTACCAATACTAAGATATCCTATAAAAAGTTAATATATGTAACATACTTTTTTTCTATTTCCTTCTCAACAGGTTCCTTCAAATAAACATCAGAGGATGCTATTGTCTTTCCTGTTATTTGGCAAACAAACACTTATCAAGGTGTCATTTTCCTATACTAACTTTTATAAGCCAGTCTACCATTTTAACAATCGGTTATGTACATAAACACATTTTTATGTCTAGGGTTTGGGCTGAGCCTAAGCCAAAAAACTTTATCTTTTTAATACAAAATCTTCAAATGTTTTACTGTTCACACGATACTTTCTAACTAAACCAAAAATTAATTCTATCAGCTTTTAAATCGAGTGAATTCAAAGAGTTTTTTACATTTTGTAACTTAGCCTGATACTGTGAACATTTGTGTGTGTGTGTATGTATGTGTATAAAATATCTGTATATGATACCTCAGTGAGTTTTCTGTATTTAGGGATTGGATTAGCTGGATGCATGTCTGTTCTGTAACTTTTTATTAATTTTTTAATGCATACTTTGGATACATTGAAAACGTCTTACCAGAGCAGTACTTAATTTTAGGCAGTTTTTACATCAGAGGAATTAAAAGAGCTTCCCAGAATACCATGTTTTTCTTAAAATTGGAAATGGAGAATATTTCTCCATAAATGGTCTGAATCAAAAAATCCCTAAATGGGAGCTCTTATTAAAATATTGTAACCATACACGCATTACATTTGGTGAGAAAATGGAGTTCCTTATCAGGAAAAGTATAATTGTATAACACACCAAGTTCTTTATGGCATGTCAAGGAAGGTTGAGAAGAGGCTTTAACGTTTGTGGTGTGCACTCTACTAGTTGTATTTCTCACTCTGCCTGGTTGTCATCTTTTCCCACTTATATCACTTAATGTAGGCATTCAAAATTGAAGCGAGGGCTTCCTTACATTCTATCCTTAATATCCTATGTACTTATGTTTTGCTGCCTTCTAGAGCAGATTGAAATGTATGTTGTGGTCCAAAATGTTAATTGTGTTGGTAACCCATAGAAATATTTCTCTTGGAAATAATGTTTTGAAGGGGAACATTCGTTTTTCATTTTCCATGTGTTGCTTTTTCAATCTATTTTAAATCTGCATTGACGCAAAGACACTTCTTTTGAAATTTTTAATTCCTCCTTTCCAACTCCAAGGACATTTTAACCAACTGGGCGATGCCCTTTAGCCACCACATCAATGTATTTGAGCTGGTTCATTATAGTGACAGACATGGCTCACAGTCCTCAAAAGATTCCTCTTCTGAACCTTCAGAGCTACCAAAATTTACTTATGGGAAAAATTGCATCTAAAGTGAATAAGTAGACCAATTTTTATATTGTACATTGTTGTTTTAGTGTATGTTTGGTATGGTCCATTTTTATGCCCAAAAAATCGTATGTGTTTTAGATACAAACTTAAATATTGCATATACATGGGATTTTCTAAATGTACAACAATATTATTCCTAGGGATTATGCTTCAAGTGCAGCCTCAACATTGCTTATCCATGCCAATATTTGATTTTCCACCTTGTGAACAACACCTCTCTCCCCCCCCCCCCCCCCCCCAACTCAAATTATCTTCTAAGGTGTCACAACTGTTATGTTAATGTGCAATACCAGGTTTCACGCAGCAATTTTCATTTAATAAGCCGATCCGATTACCATAGTTAGCGATTTTTTTTATTTTTTTACAGCAGCTTTCGTTACATAATGTATCTGTGACAAGTAACACCATTGACATATGTTGTGTTTTACAAGAGAAGATGGATCAAAATTTTCTTAAATCGGAGAAATAGATACTTTTCAAGCGTATATAAATTATCTGAGTGGCTTTAAAATGGGTTTGTCTGGTGACATTTTAGTACTGGTTGCAACATTGTTCTAATATTATATTCATAAGTGTTAAATCACTTTTAATTACACATTTGGGAGGGCATGTTTTTAAGTATGGACTGATGTAATGTTGTAAACATGCCATAATTAAGCTCCATAATGCACTGTTTGTCTTGAAGTACAACAAATAAATCTGGTTAAACAAAAATTGGTTGTGTCTGGGTCTTTTTTGCTTTTGATGTACACGGTAATTGTGTGAGCCTTGATAACAGTCCACATTTCTGTAAAGATTTTTCGTTGCATTGCTAGAGCAGTGACTAGTTTTTGGATAGACTCCTGTATGGAACCTCAAATTCACAACTGGTTTCAGAGGTCCACCACTACTACTGCATGTCCATTGGATTATCTGAATTACTCTGTTTACACATTTAACTTTTCAATTTTGTTGAAGTCCTGCAGTCAAAGCTTTCTGTATGAGGTGATTGTGGTGATAAATTCATATACATCGTGGCACCATAAATAATCCTCAAACTCAATGTCAACCATTTCTGTAGTTTCAAATATGACTTTTATTGAAAGGTTAGCAACGAGAATATTTAAAGGTAGGCTAGAAATCAAAAGGCACACTATTCCAGCACTTTTTGGAGTTAACATATGATTCCAACAGTTTGTGTTAGTCGTCTGTGCACTAAAATATCTAGAACATTGAACAGACAAATGTTTTTTCTATGGCTGCAGTCTGATGAACTTGAAAGGCTTGGGAATCCTTGGGTTTGCTTTTTTTTAATCAACAAAGTCTGTCAATAGGACCGAGATACCAGTCACACGAAATACAGTGAAGCAGCTTGGCTATGTTACAGCTGCATCAGTGGTCTTTGACTCTAGGTACCACAGTGAATTAGCCTGTGATTTGTCCCTCCAGAGTGTAAATCTCTTCTTCACTCCAGCACAGTCAGTGGAGTATTTTTAGGGTGCAGAAAATCTTGGTGTCCAATTCCTGTGACTACTGAAGATCTGATACACACTGCCCAGGTAATGCATCATTCAGAGATCGATTAAGGACTCCACTGATCTTCATGTGTTCGATTGCCAGCAGCTGTGGTATTGAGTTAGCAAAGACCATGACATTCCTAGGAGATACCCAACTCTAGGAGACCTATATGGAGAGATCCATTAGTGATCAAGAGTTGCTAATAGCCATTCACCCATGAGATGGACAGACACCCTAAAGGGGTGTGGGGGGAGCAGATTGAAAAGTGATTATGCCACAATGGATCGCTAGCCCCACTCCCCAGGTCATGGTCTGTGGTCTTTGTGTTGCTTTTGGTCCATCTGGGCTGTACGTATCCCATGGCTCCTGGATGGACTTGGATGCTTGAGGTTCTCTATGTAGACCTTTAGTTATCTAGCTTAATTTAGGCAGGTTTTTCTCTTGCCACTATAGCTTCTCCCCTTGCAGGACTGTCAAGCTCCTAATTTCCCACAGGCCACTGCCGGAGTGCCCTCCTGCAATACAGACATGACTCCTGCCTGAAGGTCATCTTCCAGCAAAGGTTCTGAACCTGGCAATGTGTCTGACCATTGTCAATGGGTTTGCAGGACCCACCTGGACCTATAGCACATTTCGCCTTTGAACCAGAGCTGTAGGGGCCATGAGGGAGAAACAAACTTTCATTACACGGGCTCTACACCACACATTCAGTACATGAACATCCAATACAAACGCGCCCAGACACATGCACAACACAAGCTCATCCAGTCACACCATAGACACGCCCACTCACATTGCAGACACGCCCACTCTCACAACGGCCTCATGCTTTCACCCTTCCTAGTTCCTGAGAAGGAGTCCACCCGATTGGTGGTTCCAAAACCATGTGAGACTTGGAAGTCTGTGGCCTTCTTGGATGGCAAGGTCATAAAAGGTCCCGCCTCAAACCACATCTCTCTTTGCAAGCCGACTTCCGCAGCAGCAAGGCCTTCAGAGTTTTATGACTTGACTGCATCAGTGAATCCAAGTCCTGTGCAGCACCAGTATCTCTCCTCCAGTTCCAGCAATGCTAACCCTGGACCCAACCCGATTACCCTAAAGGAGAAAGAAGGAGACAAGTACACATTAAACAAGCATGAGTTTTTCGCAATTCCAGAATATAGAAAGCAAAGCGAAAGGGCAAAGATAAGACTGCAAGCATTGCTACAACTTGGCACAGATAGTGCAAGCTTGATTGTAGAACTTGGTGGAACTGTACATTGCTGCACGATTTGGGGCTATCTGAATACCAGCAACAAGGCTGGTGGAAGGGTTGGTTTTCAAGGCACAAGAGTATACATCAAGCCCAAGCCATGCAATACCAAGAGTGTATCGGTATGACTGGTGGGTGGCAGCACACATGTATGAGTGATTAGTGCGAATGCATTGCTCATAGTGTGAATGAGGTATGAATGAGATCCATTCGACTTCAACCCTGAAGTTAGAGCTTGCAACCTAACCATAGCCCAACAATTGAGTTTGTTCCTGTACAATACTCAGCCCTAGCAGGGATGGCCGGCATGGCTCGCAGGTGGGGGTGCGGGCGCGTGGGTGGGGGGGGGGGGAATGCGGCCGTGGGCTGCATAAAAAAAAGGAATAAATAAAACTTACCTTGCCGCCGGGTCCCACGTCTTCTTTTTTGCTCTCCAGGTCGGAACAGGAAGCAGGCAGCCAGGCTCCGACCCCTAAGCCAATCGCAATGCTCCAATAGAGCATTGTGATTGGTCTGAGCGCCGTGACCGTGCAATGCAGCCTGCATGGTGAACAGGGGAGTGCACATGACTGTTTTGGGTGGCCCTAGAGATCCGACCAAACAGTCATTACGCACTCGGGAGTGGACAAACCACTCCTCCTCTGCCCTGCTCCGTAAGCAGAGCAGCCCTACCTGCCGGTAAACTAAAACATAAAATGGTAATAACTAAAAGTTATTACCATTTTATGTCTTTGCTTCTCGCACTGTGACAAAGCAGTGGGGCATGCTCCTCCGCCATAGAGGAGAAGCTGCAACTGAGCCCTAGTAATACATGCAACTAAAGAGTCTAGTAATCTACATTGCAATTGTCCCACAGTATCAGTTATGCAATCATTAGGAAGAATCTTATTGCAAGCACAATCGGGTGGTGTTCAGAATAACAAACTCTTTTTCAAAAATCTGGCGACTCCAGAGTACCAGTCCACACACCCGGGCAAGACACAGAACAAGACACCTGGAGGGCGGACATAGGCAGATCGTAAAGGACACTTGAGTGCTTTCTTTTCCCCTACTTACCTTGATTTCTTTCCCCTCTGCTTTCTCTTGGTGGGTTATTCGAACATATGCCAGGGTTCGCACAGTTGGGCACTGGCAAATTAATCCTCAAACCATCGCTCCCACTGGGTATGGCAAGACAAGGTAATTGCTTCCTAGTGAGTGTTCTAGTACTTAATAAACTTGACAGATTGACAAATCCAGGTTTGTATAACCATCCTGAGCAATAGACACAAGTAAGGTCTTGGGAACCGTTTTGACATCATTGCAGCATTAGAAGGGGAGGTCCAGGTTTCCCTTCTAGAGAACCAAGAATTGCAGAAAGAGTTAAGAATGGTCTGAAGGGAGGTGACTGGGTTAGTGTGCAAAGGGCAAGGAGAGACAGGAAAGGGTGCTAATCCTTTGCGACCATGGACTTTGCCTCCACCTCTCCCCGGGTCTGGTAGCTCCACTGACCTTTTCCCTGCATCTGGTGGGATTCCCCAATCTACACCCTCTACAATACAGGTTTTATAACTACCTACTATCACCTTAGCCCTTCCGGAACGGTTCTATGGGGACCCAAAGAAGTATGTAGTCTTCATGAGTCAATGTAAGTTACATTTCCTTTGTAAACCACTAGCCTTCCCAGATGAGAAATCCAAAATCGCTTGTGTACTGTCCTATCTTTACAGTAGCGCAGCAACGTGATCCATTCCACTAATAGAAAAAAACTATCCAGTGCTATACCATTTTGATACCTTCTGCAGGGAGAAGCAAAAACTGTTCACTAGAAAGGTACATGCGTTGTCCTTGAACAAGAAATTGTTAACCTTGAAACGGGGATCTCCTTCACTACATTGACACAATTAGGGCTTGTGGTAGAAACTGAATGGCCTGAGGAGAAAAGGGGGTCCATGTTTATCAGGGTCCTCAGGGGGCGTTGAAAGATGTGTTGGCCCAGGTCCTCAATCTTCCCACTGACTGCGAGGTGTTGATTACACTTGGTGTCCACCTAGATCACCGGTTATCTGAAAGAAAGAGTGACAGAAACAAGACAGACTAGCAAGTGTTTTTTGTACAACCCAGTTATTTTTCCGATAAAGATACCTAGAGTGTGGTGTGGAAGTCATGCAAGCAGGGGGAAGGCGAGGTCACTTATGTTCAGAAGAAAGAGATGTAGAAAACTCAAGTTATGCTCTGGCAGACCACCTAAAACATTCTCTGGTGTTGGAAAACGTAAGCTCTCGAATATGCTAGAGGTTACATACCCGAGAGTAAGCACAGTAGAGACCTCAACCTAGTTGGCAAACAAATGGCAAAACACAGTTGCACATTTAAATGTTCTGGTAGAGTTCATACTCCCGAATAGCAGGCATGTGCAAGTGTCGGCATTACTTGACTACCGAGATACCAGCAATTTTGTAGCTCCTGGGAGTATCAAACAACAATTTTAAACGAGGGTCAAAATAAGGGACTTGGTTTAAGGACTGAAACACCTCCAATCCCAAATAGACACAATGAAACCAGCAGAAGGTGCACAGTCCGTGGCAGAACAGAATAGCAAAACAATAGTTAATGTAGAGAAACGCAGGAGATCCTACAAGTAATTGGGGCAAACCCTCACAGGAGATAGGAGTCCATCAGCCCACCCTTATTGGCGGAGCATCGTCATCTGGTACTCCTGGGAATCACTGTCTAGGCCCATATATGCAGGTCCCCAGGGACTCTGCCTAGGTGCACCGGCCAGTGATACCCGGAAAAGGAATACACTCCTGCCAGGGTGTGTACCCAAGTAGTTGAGGGCTCCAGTGATGTGCAGTGCAAGAAAGTGAAGTGGAGTTAAAAATGAATACTTGGTCAAAAAATATGTTTAATGTGGATCAACCAAGTTTCATGTCTAAAAGAACCTATAGTCTGTTATATATTTTTACAGGCTAGTCTTTGGTTCATGTGAGAGTGTGGTCGACATGTTTCAGCCGTTACGGTGACTTAACCCGGCTTTCATCAGGACCAAAAGAAAGAGCTACTGCAAAACTAATTATAAAGTGATATAACTAACCCCATATACCAAATGCGAGTGTGGGATACCGGTGTGGCGATTGCCACCCTACCAAAAAATGCTCAAACTAGAGCGTAAGAACGATGTCTTCATTCCTAAAAAAGAAAAGTATATATGAACCTCATGCATATCAAAACACAACTACTGATTGCCACAAGGCAAAGCTAATTCAGCATCACCCAGATTAACAACTAAACTCCAAAATGATGTTTTTAAATACTAAATTTGTATAGAAAATTGAAAAAGACTCACCCAGCTTTGTGTGGGAGAACAGCCTCACCTCACCCGGCTGACTGCTCGGAGAAGGAGGCACCGCTCTGTTTAAATGTGGAGAAAGAAACCAGACAGATTGCCAATGGATACCCATCTGCTCAAAGCTCAACACACATATTTTAAACAAATTAAAAAGGAACCAAAATTGATTAAAAAAAGTCCGAGACCTCGTGACCGCCCATAAAAGTCTAGTAGTGTTAAGGTGATGTCTCTTTAGAACATCCTATCAGACATCCAGTATGACCAGGGTCAAACATAACTATGAATGATTGTTATTCAGTTGTTGAAAGAGCGGTCAACAGAATTCCAACCACCAAAACATAGAACATGCTGTCTTCCACCTTGCCTATCTATCGACATCTCTGGCTAACTTGCAGGCTGTCAGAGAGGCATTTGGCAGGACAGAAAGGGTGCTACTTAGTAGCGATCGTGTTGGACGTGCGCGTTCTGAAATTACAATCAGCTGTATGCGCGCTTTAAAGAGACAGGTCCAAGACCTCATGACTAGGTCTGTGTAGTTAAGTCGATGTCTCTTAAGAAGAGCCTGTCAGGCATCTAGTATGACCAGGGGCAGATGTAATCATAAAAGAATGTTGATGGGTAAAAGAGAAACCAACCCTGGGATCTATCGCCAGAAATCAACCCACCAGTTCTAAGTTCAGGAGTATATTTAAAAAGAAGTCAGCACAGAGCACACGCAGCCTGCCTCCTCACCTGTCCGTCGATACCTCTGACTAACTCGCAAGCTGTCTGGGAGGTATCGGCAGGACGGGGAGGCTGCTATTAATAGCGCTCGTGTGAGACGCGTGCGTCTTAAATTGAATTCAGCTGCTCGTTCACTTGCACTGAAGCAGCGCCTATGTACAGTAAAGCGCATGCGCCTAGGGCAAGTGCTGATTGAAACGCGCATGCGTTAGTGCCGGACATTACGCCGATGTACCTAGCCAGTCCAAATTAGAATGTGTTACGAGATAATCATCACAACAAGGCGAATCACCACAGAATCAGTCCGCCTACGTTTAAGGTGCGGTGTGTGGTATAGATCGCGCCACTAATGGGGACCTCGTATGTCTAACGCGCATGCGTCGGGGAGTAATGGAGTCGGCCCGCGCATGCGCGAGACGTCGTAACACACCGGGGAGATGGAAAGCTCAGTCTTTAGTGCCTCCTGTTGGGTGTAAGTTATTGGTGCTTTTGACAATAATAGATTAAGTCCTATAAAAGGCACAAGGAGTGATTTACCCACCATGACTATGGGGCAGTGGTAATATGTAATCTATAATCCCCACTCGGGGAGTAATGGAGTCTTCCCGCGCCTGCGTGAGACATCACAATACTCCGGGAAGATGAGAAGCCCAGTCTTTAGTGCTAATCAATAGGGGCACTTGAGTATGACTAATCAATGGTGTTGGACAAAGGTAAAGTGATCATGTCAACTGGCGATTTGGTCAGGTGTCAGTTATTCATTCATTAGACATGAATAAGTTAAGTCCTAGAAAAGGCACAAGGAGTGGTTTACCCACCATGACTGTGGGACAGTTGGTAATGTATAATCCCTTGCTGAATACATGTAGTGTCATTGTGCACTAGGCTACAGAACAAGATCTCGTGAAGCTAAACATATCTGTGGGATGTTGTAATGGCATCGGTTCAGTAGACAGATAGCGATGTCTCTAGAAAAAGGTATATCGACTGAATCCTTGGGAGCCCACGAGGCTATAAGGGAGCTTATTCCTCCCGCTGAGAGAGGCTACTCTTGATGATAGAGTAACTGAACTAGATCAAACATCAGTGTTTACTAGAATGATTAACAATGAGACAGTCTAACTGATTCAAGTATAGACCGAAGCCCATGGTATGTTGTCGTTCAGTCCTTTGGTGTCAGTCTTCAACTTAAAAATCCATTTTTGTTCTTTGGAAAATAAGAACTGGGCAACGTCCGTTATGTGTTGAGGAATAAACGGGCGTTCGAGTACTAGCCACCTTAAATCCTCAGCCTTGTGTTTTTTGGCTAGGAAATGCTCCGTCATCCGGGTGGATTGTCTCATGCAGCGGATGGTACTTTTGTGCTCGCTTATGCGGAGCTTCACTTTCCGTGTGGTGTACCCTATATAGTGTAGGGTACACGGACACGTGATTCTGTAAATTACGCATTCTGAATTACAGTTCGTGTGGTTGCGTAATATCCAGGGACGTTCTGTGCCTATGTCTACTGAGGTGGTCTTAGTGGTTTGTGGACAGACACTACAAGTTCCGCAGGGAAAGTGGCCACGAACTGGGGGTAGTGACCACAAAGTGTTGGTCTCACCTGTGGGATGTGACAACGGTCTGGTATGGACCAGACTGTCGCGCAAACTAGGACCCCTCTTAAAGGCAAATAAGGGAGGCAAGATCTTGCCATCCGCTATGTTCAATATTTGCCAATGTCTCCGTACTGTTTTCTGTATTTGGCTGGACATAGTACAGAAAGTGGTGACAAATGTGAGTCTCTCATTAGTAGTCTTGGGTGCGTCAGTGTCCAGTAGGGCATCACGATTGTTATTAGACGCCCGTTTCCAGGCTTTACGCACCAGACGTTTCGGATATTGCCGTGATTCTAGTTGTCTGGCAAGTGCCTCAGCATGTTTGTCGAACAGTTGTCTGGTCGAGCAGTTCCTGCGAACCCGCAGGAACTGGCCAACTGGAAGGTTCTCTCGGAGTGCCCTCGGATGATGGCTGTTAAAGGACAACAAAGAGTTTCTGGACATGGGTTTCTTATATAGTTCAGAACTCAGTGAGTTATCGTGAACAAAGATAGAGATATCCAGGAAGGCCAAACGATGTTTGTTGTACTCAATGGTGAAGCGCAAATACGCATTCTGTTGGTTTAACCATGAGTGAAAAGCATGAATTTCGTCACCTGTGCCCCGCCAAACCACAAGGATGTCATCTATGTATCTCTTCCACAGCAACAGATGATGACGATACGGGTTGCTGTGGTTGAGTACAAAGTCCTGTTCGAATAGATGGACATAGAGGTTGGCGAGGCTAGGAGCGAAAACACTGCCCATTGAAGTCCCAGATGTCTGGAGGAAGATCTGGTCCTCAAACTTGAAGTAGTTCTCCATCATGGCTAGTCTGGCACAATCCATGATGAAAGGCACAGGGGTGATACTGTCCAGAGAACGTGCTTCCAAAAGGCCTCTGATGGCGTCGAGGGTCTCTTGCTGGGGAATACACGTATAAAGTGACTCTACGTCCAAACTGGCCAAGAGATCGGTGTCAGAGTTGAACTCTATCTCAGGTAAGAGTCGTAGAACGTCTGCCGTGTCTTTAAGGTAAGTTGGCATCTCACTGACCATAGGTCGTAAAAACACGTCTACGAATTTGGACAGAGGTTCTAGTAATGAACCGATCCCAGAGATAATGGGACGGCCAGGAGGCGGTCGTTGCTGTTTGTGAATTTTGGGGAGGCAGTAAAAGTAGGGCATCACTGGGTTGCTGGTCACCAGTAATTTAGCCTCATTTGAAGTGGGATGGATAACTTATCCCATTCTACGACTCTTACCTGAGATAGAGTTCAACTCTGACACCGATCTCTTGGCCAGTTTGGACGTAGAGTCACTTTATACGTGTATTCCCCAGCAAGAGACCCTCGACGCCATCAGAGGCCTTTTGGAAGCACGTTCTCTGGACAGTATCACCCCTGTGCCTTTCATCATGGATTGTGCCAGACTAGCCATGATGGAGAACTACTTCAAGTTTGAGGACCAGATCTTCCTCCAGACATCTGGGACTTCAATGGGCAGTGTTTTCGCTCCTACCCTCGCCAACCTCTATGTCCATCTATTCGAACAGGACTTTGTACTCAACCACAGCAACCCGTATCGTCATCATCTGTTGCTGTGGAAGAGATACATAGATGACATCCTTGTGGTTTGGCGGGGCACAGGTGACGAAATTCATGCTTTTCACTCATGGTTAAACCAACAGAATGCGTATTTGCGCTTCACCATTGAGTACAACAAACATCGTTTGGCCTTCCTGGATATCTCTATCTTTGTTCACGATAACTCACTGAGTTCTGAACTATATAAGAAACCCATGTCCAGAAACTCTTTGTTGTCCTTTAACAGCCATCATCCGAGGGCACTCCGAGAGAACCTTCCAGTTGGCCAGTTCCTGCGGGTTCGCAGGAACTGCTCGACCAGACAACTGTTCGACAAACATGCTGAGGCACTTGCCAGACAACTAGAATCACGGCAATATCCGAAACGTCTGGTGCGTAAAGCCTGGAAACGGGCGTCTAATAACAATCGTGATGCCCTACTGGACACTGACGCACCCAAGACTACTAATGAGAGACTCACATTTGTCACCACTTTCTGTACTATGTCCAGCCAAATACAGAAAACAGTACGGAGACATTGGCAAATATTGAACATAGCGGATGGCAAGATCTTGCCTCCCTTATTTGCCTTTAAGAGGGGTCCTAGTTTGCGCGACAGTCTGGTCCATACCAGACCGTTGTCACATCCCACAGGTGAGACCAACACTTTGTGGTCACTACCCCCAGTTCGTGGCCACTTTCCCTGCGGAACTTGTAGTGTCTGTCCACAAACCACTAAGACCACCTCAGTAGACATAGGCACAGAACGTCCCTGGATAGTACGCAACCACACGAACTGTAATTCAGAATGCGTAATTTACAGAATCACGTGTCCGTGTACCCTACACTATATAGGGTACACCACACGGAAAGTGAAGCTCCGCATAAGCGAGCACAAAAGTACCATCCGCTGCATGAGACAATCCACCCGGATGACGGAGCATTTCCTAGCCAAAAAACACAAGGCTGAGGATTTAAGGTGGCTAGTACTCGAACGCCCGTTTATTCCTCAACACATAACGGACGTTGCCCAGTTCTTATTTTCCAAAGAACAAAAATGGATTTTTAAGTTGAAGACTGACACCAAAGGACTGAACGACAACATACCATGGGCTTCGGTCTATACTTGAATCAGTTAGACTGTCTCATTGTTAATCATTCTAGTAAACACTGATGTTTGATCTAGTTCAGTTACTCTATCATCAAGAGTAGCCTCTCTCGGCGGGAGGAATAAGCTCCCTTATAGCCTCGTGGGCTCCCAAGGATTCAGTCGATATACCTTTTTCTAGAGACATCGCTATCTGTCTACTGAACCGATGCCATTACAACATCCCACAGATATGTTTAGCTTCACGAGATCTTGTTCTGTAGCCTAGTGCACAATGACACTACATGTATTCAGCAAGGGATTATACATTACCAACTGTCCCACAGTCATGGTGGGTAAACCACTCCTTGTGCCTTTTCTAGGACTTAACTTATTCATGTCTAATGAATGAATAACTGACACCTGACCAAATCGCCAGTTGACATGATCACTTTACCTTTGTCCAACACCATTGATTAGTCATACTCAAGTGCCCCTATTGATTAGCACTAAAGACTGGGCTTCTCATCTTCCCGGAGTATTGTGATGTCTCACGCAGGCGCGGGAAGACTCCATTACTCCCCGAGTGGGGATTATAGATTACATATTACCACTGCCCCATAGTCATGGTGGGTAAATCACTCCTTGTGCCTTTTATAGGACTTAATCTATTATTGTCAAAAGCACCAATAACTTACACCCAACAGGAGGCACTAAACACTGAGCTTTCCATCTCCCCGGTGTGTTACGACGTCTCGCGCATGCGCGGGCCGACTCCATTACTCCCCGACGCATGCGCGTTAGACATACGAGGTCCCCATTAGTGGCGCGATCTATACCACACACCGCACCTTAAACGTAGGCGGACTGATTCTGTGGTGATTCGCCTTGTTGTGATGATTATCTCGTAACACATTCTAATTTGGACTGGCTAGGTACATCGGCGTAATGTCCGGCACTAACGCATGCGCGTTTCAATCAGCACTTGCCCTAGGCGCATGCGCTTTACTGTACATAGACGCTGCTTCAGTGCAAGTGAACGAGCAGCTGAATTCAATTTAAGACGCACGCGTCTCACACGAGCGCTATTAATAGCAGCCTCCCCGTCCTGCCGATACCTCCCAGACAGCTTGCGAGTTAGTCAGAGGTATCGACGGACAGGTGAGGAGGCAGGCTGCGTGTGCTCTGTGCTGACTTCTTTTTAAATATACTCCTGAACTTAGAACTGGTGGGTTGATTTCTGGCGATAGATCCCAGGGTTGGTTTCTCTTTTACCCATCAACATTCTTTTATGATTACATCTGCCCCTGGTCATACTAGATGCCTGACAGGCTCTTCTTAAGAGACATCGACTTAACTACACAGACCTAGTCATGAGGTCTTGGACCTGTCTCTTTAAAGCGCGCATACAGCTGATTGTAATTTCAGAACGCGCACGTCCAACACGATCGCTACTAAGTAGCACCCTTTCTGTCCTGCCAAATGCCTCTCTGACAGCCTGCAAGTTAGCCAGAGATGTCGATAGATAGGCAAGGTGGAAGACAACATGTTCTATGTTTTGGTGGTTGGAATTCTGTTGACAGCTCTTTCAACAACTGAATAACAATCATTCATAGTTATGTTTGACCCTGGTCATACTGGATGTCTGATAGGATGTTCTAAAGAGACATCACCTTAACACTACTAGACTTTTATGGGCGGTCACGAGGTCTCGGACTTTTTTAATCAATTTTGGTTCCTTTTTAATTTGTTTAAAATATGTGTGTTGAGCTTTGAGCAGATGGGTATCCATTGGCAATCTGTCTGGTTTCTTTCTCCACATTTAAACAGAGCGGTGCCTCCTTCTCCGAGCAGTCAGCCGGGTGAGGTGAGGCTGTTCTCCCACACAAAGCTGGGTGAGTCTTTTTCAATTTTCTATACAAATTTAGTATTTAAAAACATCATTTTGGAGTTTAGTTGTTAATCTGGGTGATGCTGAATTAGCTTTGCCTTGTGGCAATCAGTAGTTGTGTTTTGATATGCATGAGGTTCATATATACTTTTCTTTTTTAGGAATGAAGACATCGTTCTTACGCTCTAGTTTGAGCATTTTTTGGTAGGGTGGCAATCGCCACACCTGTATCCCACACTCACATTTGGTATATGGGGTTAGTTATATCACTTTATAATTAGTTTTGCAGTAGCTCTTTCTTTTGGTCCTGATGAAAGCCGGGTTAAGTCACCGTAACGGCTGAAACATGTCGACCACACTCTCACATGAACCAAAGACTAGCCTGTAAAAATATATAACAGACTATAGGTTCTTTTAGACATGAAACTTGGTTGATCCACATTAAACATATTTTTTGACCAAGTATTCATTTTTAACTCCACTTCACTTTCTTGCACTGCACATCACTGGAGCCCTCAACTACTTGGGTACACACCCTGGCAGGAGTGTATTCCTTTTCCGGGTATCACTGGCCGGTGCACCTAGGCAGAGTCCCTGGGGACCTGCATATATGGGCCTAGACAGTGATTCCCAGGAGTACCAGATGACGATGCTCCGCCAATAAGGGTGGGCTGATGGACTCCTATCTCCTGTGAGGGTTTGCCCCAATTACTTGTAGGATCTCCTGCGTTTCTCTACATTAACTATTGTTTTGCTATTCTGTTCTGCCACGGACTGTGCACCTTCTGCTGGTTTCATTTTGCTCCTGGGAGTATACCATCTAGTCAGTCTGACGGGGCTACTAGTGGAAAAAGTGTTTCGGACCAAGTTCAGGCTCTTTGGCTATCAGCTCATGCCCTTTTGACTCTACAAAGCCCCAGCCACCTTTTAGTACTTTACGGAAAAAGTTTTAGGAGGCTATATAGATGTGTCCTGCATTGTCTATATTGACAATCTCCTCATTTATTCAAACACATCACAAGAACACATAGAACATGTGTGGGCCATCTTGGCTCGTTATCAACATCATCATTTGTTTGCCAAGCTTGAGAGGTGCTTATTTTATGTTCCCAAGATTGAGTATTTAGGTTACGTAAAAAGCCCTGAAGGAATCCGAATGGATAAAAGCAAGGTTAAGGCAATTCTCCAGTTGCCAGCCCCTACGCATGTGAAAGGTTTGCAGAGCTTTTTAGGCTTTGCAAATTTCTACAGAAAATTCATAACAAATGCCACCATAGTCCATCTCTTAACTAGGCTACTTCATAACTGTGTCTCTTTTCAGTGGCTCCCAGAAACACACCAAGCCTTTGAAAAGGTGAAACACAGTTTGTGGAGGCACCAATACTATGATATCCAGACATCACCGTAACACTTTTTCCGGAAGGAGACTCTTCTAGCTCAGCATTAGGTACTATATTGTCCAAAAGACTTTCCGAGACTGGACAGATGCATCCTGTGGCATACTTCTTTCAAAAACTGAATCCTTGCAAGATAAATTACAGCATATCCGACAAGGAATTATTAGCAATAAAACAAACATTTGAAGAATGGCACCATTACCTCATGGGGGCTAGACATACCATTAAAATATATACAGATCATAGGAATCGACAATTTTTAAAATCTTTCCGTGCTCTTACACCCCCCGCCATTTGCGCTGGTCTTTATTCTTCCCTGATTTTGATTTCACTATAGTCTACAGGCCGGGGGTACAAACTTTCATGGCTAATGCTTTATCTTAGTCCTACAAAACACAAGAAAGGAAACCAGAAAGAGAGCCTTTACTCATTCTACAAGAAAGAGTCACATTGCCCAAAGAAGAACCCCAGATAGCCATGGTAAACAAAGATTTCCAGACTGACCTTCCAACATGATAAAAAACTGTACACTTGAGTGACTAGTTAAAGGCCGATAAGACTCATTCAGAAAATAAGGCTTTATGGTATCTTGACCACACTATTTATGTACCGTTCACCAATCTCCAACTCATTCATATCTGGTGGGCCACCTGTGGTCACAGAAAAGTACATCTGTCATAACCAGATATTTTTGGTGTGCTACCGTTCGTTCTGATGTGGAATAATACGTAAGAACCTGCCTAATCTGTGCTCATATAAAATCAAATCAGACCAAGCCGGCAGACTTACTACACCCAATTCCCATTCCAGCAGCTCCATTGCATATAGTTTCAATGAATTTTGTGGTTGAGTTATCATGGAGTCAAGGGCACACTGTAATCCTAGTGGTGATAGACTACTTAACCAAAATGGATCATTTTATTGCACTACTCAAACTACCTACTGCTTTGGAGTTAGCACAAACATTCGCCCAGTATATAATCAAACTACATGGAATCCCTAGTGTATTTATTACCGGCAGGGGCTCTCAGTATACCTCTGTTTTGGCAAAAGGTATGCATACCTTTACACATTGATGCGCGCCTGCTTATCAGTTATCCTGAGACTGACAGTATGACAGAGTGCCAGAACCAGGCCTTGGGGCATAGCCTTACAATATGTGGATGACTGGTCACAAATTTATGGATGGCAGAATTCATATACAACAACACAGAACAGAACACGTTACGGTGCTCCCCGTTCTATTGCCTAATGGGTTTTCACCCAAACATATTGCCTTTTGCCCAACCACAGAAGTCAACGTACCCTCCGTAGAAGAGCATTATACCCACTGGCTAGACCCGGAGGCATCAGAGCGCTTTACATGAGGATCAGTGTGATAACAAGTTACAAGATTACATCAGTTACAGGAGCATATTAAACCATAGGAAAAGGAGAAACAGTGTGACACAGTAAAACGAGTGTTACAAGAGCATGGAAGAACATCAACCTATACGGAAACAATGTTCCACGGTCCCATGAGTAAAAAGAGCATAGCATAACAGACATGTAATTTGGGTCAAAGAAGGTGATGGGGGAAAGCAAAGGCAATAAGGAACGCAGCTCGGTCAGGCTGACCAGTGAGAGGGGAGCAATCGGAATGGAAGGCAGCCAACGGAGCAAGGAGGGAGGAGGGCAGGAGAATGCAGATCTACATGCATAGGTTCAGGGCTGAGATTAGCTCCGATGTTTACATCTACCTTTGGACAGCAGCGGCTGGCACCGATCAGGAGTGGAGAGGCACCGGGGGGGGGGGGTAGCGGCGTTGTGGTGCGGGGAGGTTATATTAAAACAAAATAACTTACCTGCTTGCCGCGTCCTCCTATCTGCTCCTCCTAGTCACGTCTCTCGTCCTCCCACCGGCAGGAACAGGAAGCAGCCTGGAAGCACCCATGCTCCCCTGAGCCAATCACAACGCTGCAATGCAGCATTGTGATTGGTCTGAGCGCTGTGACTCGGTGCTCAGACAGGGCATGGGGGCCTGGGCATGTTCTCCACCCAGGCTGCATGGAGAAGAGGAAAAGTGCACCTGAGTGGTTTGGACATCCCGGGTGGGCCGGCCAAACAGTCATTGCGCACTTGGCAGTAGGGGCAAACTACTCCTGGGCTGCTCTGTCAGCCACGCCCCACAAAGCTGATGTGCACCAAACAGGAAAAAAATATAATGATAATAGTTATCATTTTATTTTTTAGGTCTCTGCCTAGGAGAGGGCCTTTAGCAATCGGTCATCAGTTTTCAAGCACTCGTGCTTGTGGCGGCATCCACCTTGCGGGAGCGAGCAGCAGCGCGGCCACGTTCATTACAAACAGATGTCCGTGCACGCTGCCGCAAGGTGGATGCCGCCACAAGCACGAGTGTGAGTGCTTGAAAACTGAAGAGCGCTGGTTTCTAAGCAAGAGCTTGTGGTCCGTCGCTTTAGCCTGTCATGCACTTGTTTCATTGGCCAACGGTCTGTGCTGCCCAGGTGTGCCCTCCTTTCTTCCTCGCTCTTCCTATATTTGTGTGTGCGTATCTGTCATCTGCTGTGCCTGTCATCGACTCTGTGTGCGTGTATTTGTGTTTGTCACTCACTTTGCCTGTTATTCTTTGTGTCCCTGGTGGGCTGAGTGTTTGTGTATTTTGTACGTGTATTTTGAATGTGAAATGCTTTTTGGCAGGGTGTCGTTGCAAGATTTTGCAGCCGTTTTTCAGAAAGAAGCAAGTTCTTGAGTCTGCTTTTCAGTGATCTGCTGCGGCGGTTCTGTTTTATAGTTAATGCGGTGCATGCTGGATTCCAGAATTAAGAATTTATGTACTTATTTGCTTGGCATGCGGCGTATTAAATGTGGAAGAAATAATATCTGCTTTCTTTAAGTTCTGTATATTCTGTACTATCTTTCGAGCAGAATAGATCTTTCAAGTTGCATGTTTTAATTGAATCATCCTATTACCCAGTTAATAGGTCGAAGGTTTGCAAGTACATCAAATTCAATTTTGCAAAAGTTCAATTGCTAACATGAGCACTGCAGGATTTTGAGAATTGGAAGTAGATCCTTTTGACTGCAATCTAATTTTTCTTCCATAGTCTCGTTGTCCTTAATGTCACATGGTAGTGGAGGCATTGGTCCTACAAAGTGGATTCTTTAGTAGGTAACTCGAGGCTGTTGGGTTGTTTACGGTAACCAAGATGAGCCTTTTTGATAAAGAAATGGCTTGTGCGTATGGCTGCTCACTTGACCAGGTGATTCATTTCCAGACTTGAGTTAAATGTGACGTGCTCGGTTTCCAACCATATGTTGAGCTCACCTCAAATAGGTAGGTTTGGGTGTGCCCTATGCTTCAGAGCCAAGTGGAGTAAAAAGCTTAAGTATGCCACTGAAGTTTGTAGGTGACGGGTCTCTGAGCTTATTTTTTTTTCCCTGTAGAAGCTCTGCTTTCTATGGGAGTAACTATAATGTACTGTCATATTCCAGTTGGGCCATCTTCGTGCATTGCGGGTGCAGTATAAGATAGCATGGTTTCAGTGATGCAGATAACTTTGTTTGGTTCAGCGCTGTGTTCTGCCTATTATATTGAGGGCTTATTTTCTTGGGATGCTGTATCTAGTTTTGACTTGTCTGGCCTTTTGCAACTTGTTCACATCCACTTTGAAGGAAAGTGGCACTGCAAGTCTTACAGTTAATTCTGTGAATTAAGTATTTAATTGTTTCCTTCTATTCCGAGTATCAATGTAAAAATTAAACCTTACTTTGCTTGTGTGTTTACAGAGGACGCGGAGGAGGGTATTTGTGTGTGCGTATCTGTCATCCGCTGTGCCTATCATCGACTGTGTCTGCGTGTTTGTGTATTTGTGTTCGTCACTCACTTTGCCTGTTATTCTTTGTGTCCCTGGTGGGCTGAGTGTTTGTGTATTTACTTCTGCCTCTCTCTCAGCTATGCCCTCTCTCAAGATCTGCATCTATTACTCTGAGTATTTGTCGCTCGCAGAATTGGTGCGTCTAGTATTTTCAATCTATAGGTGTTAGTATGTGTTCACTCTCTGTGTACGACACCCTCTTTGCACGGGACTCTCTGGGCATGACATTCTGTCAGTCACTCTGCGTCTCCGTGGGCTATCGGCCGCCCAGTCAGTGTATCTGTGCACCTCTAGATGGTGTAATTGCCCAGGGACGGGCACGGGGATTAGGGGTTATAGGCCGCACTGCTGCGCGGCGCGGACAGACTCGGCCCACACTCGAGCGGTGATCGGAGACCGCGCCCTCGAGCGGGCGGCTCCTTTTATTTGACCCCGCAGGCCACGCCTGGCCTGTGGATGCGGTGTGACGTCTAGTTGCACCACTAGACCATGGAATATTGCATCCCTATCCAAATCGGTCAATGAAAACACAAAATACAAACTCAGATCATTTAAACAGTTCAACCCACAGAGGGGTGGTACTTGCGTGCTTTCCGTTGGCAGCCACCGGACACCTTCAGCAGGCAAAGTCCTTCAACCGCTGGCTGGGGCGAGGATTGGGCCTTAGGCTGTACCTTTGCGGAGAGTCTTGCAGTCGTGGACCCGTGGGAAGTCCGCTCTCTGGTACTGAGTTGAGTGCTGGTATCATGGTGACCTCAGTGGTTTCGGGTGTCGGTGTAGGTGTACTCCCGGTGGGCCCTTCCGGGAGTCTCTCCGGGTGACATGGGGGCACCTCTTTGAACCAGGACACATTTCGGGACACCTCCTCTCCTCCCTTTTGGGCTGTCACCATGGTCCCTCGCTCCGCGGTGACTGTCCAGGGCCCCGGTTCATAGTTGGTTTTGAATTTTCCTCCAGGACGGCGGTCCTTCAGGAGAACGGTGGCTCCTGTGCAGAGTGTCCTCGGCGTGGCACGGCGGCGAAGGCTTGCCGGTTGGTTTCGTCGGGCTCTTCTGGCTTGTACAGCCTCGGCTTCCATTGGGGGCGGAAACCACCCTGGGTATGTAGGGAGTAAGTCTCTCCGTGGGCCCTGGAGCATCAGTGCCCACGGGCTCCTTTGGGTGGTGCAGTGTGGTGAGCTCCGGTATTCCCGTAAGAACTCGTGCAGTCGTTGTTCCGGGTCTGCTTGTTCTACCCCTGCGATGCGGAACACCTTGTTCAGCGTGCGCATAAAGCGTTCCACATCGCCGTTGGCTTGGGGCCACTGGGGGGGGTTATTCGCCTGTGGTGTATTCCCCTCTGTCTTAGAAACATGGTGAACTCCGCTCCTTGGAAGGGTGGCCCATTGTTGCTTCTGATTTCCTGTGGGAACCCGAACATGGCGAATACTTTTTCTAGGACGGGCTCTATCTGGGCAAATGCCGTGGACGTCACTGGCTCTACTATGGGGTATTTCGAGAAAGCGTCCACTAACACCAGCGTGTGTTTTCCTCCGGGGAAACTTCCAAAGTCTATGCTTACTTGTGACCACGGGATGGTGCATGCATCTTCGGTGATCACCGGTGCGGGCCTCTCCAGGTTTCCGGTCAACTGGCATAGGGGGCATCGCCTGACGTACTCCTCCACCATGTTTTCCAGCTCCGGGAACCAGACCTTCTCCCGCATTCTGGCTTTCATCTTTGTGATTCCCTGGTGTCCCCGTGGGCTAGTTGCGGCGCCTTGTGTCTCAGGGTCCGCTGTATTATCAGTCTGGGTCCTCGGAGTAGGAACCCGTCGCTTGTAGCGCTGAGTTCATGTCTTATGTGCCACATTTTCGTGGAGTACTCCCGCTCGTCCGGGCTCCATGAGTTGGCTTGCCGCAGGTAGTTCGTCCACGACCCCTCGTGGACTGCTTTCATAGTTCGGCTATACACGGCGTCTTCGGTAGCCGCATCCTTAATGTCTCCTAGAGTCATATTCACCGGGCATGCTGCTGTGAATATGAGGTGTATGTAGTGTTCGATATCCGCATTGTCTTCCTGTGCGTGGGCCGGGTGTCGGGACAAAAAGTCAGCAGGATTCTTTGCTCATGGTCGATCCACGACTTCCATTTCATACGGCTGCAGCTGGACTGCCCATCTCTCGATGCGTGGCAGCGGGTGGGGCGCCGTCCCTTTGAAGAGTGGCACAAGCGGCTGGTGGTCTGTGACCATTGTGAACGGTTGTCCCTTGAGGTACAAGTGGAAATAGTTGCAGGCCCATCTAATGGCCGGCGCTTCTCGCTAAATTTGTGTGTACCTGGCTTCGGTCGGGGTGAGTGACTTGCTGGCGAATGATAATGCTGCCCATCGCCCTGGTTCCTGTTCCTGGGCCAGCACCGTGCCAAGCCCTACGGGGCTGGCGTCCACAAGAACTTCTGTCCTTTTTGCTGGGTCAAAATAGGTGAGTGTGGCTTCTCCCAGAAGAGCATCTTTTATCCCTTGGAACGCTGCTTCCTCCTTCGGTCCCCATTGCCACTTGGCGTCCGACCTTGTGAGGGCTCTCGGGGGTTCTGCTCATGTGGCTAGTACGGGGATGTTTCTCCCGCTGTATGTTGCCATACCCAGGAAACTGCGTACTTCCGTTGGGGTTGTTGGCGCGGGTGCATCTTTAATGGACTGTGACTTACGGGGGTCTACCTGAATGCCTTCTTGGTTGAACACATAACCAAAGAATTCTAGCGACGGTTGGAAAAACTGGCATTTGTCTTTGTGTAGGGTAGCCCCCGTGTTCTTTGAGGCGTGTCAGGGTGTTGCGGAGATGCTGGTAATGCTCTGCAGCCGTCGCCAAATAAATGAGAATGTCATCACTTACGTTCAGCACGCCGGGTAACCCGGACAGCATTTCTCGTATCGTGTTTTGGAACACCTCTGCCGCGGACGATATTCCAAAGTTGAGCCTTTTGTACCGTCGTAGGCCTAGATGGGTGCTGGAAGTTGTGATATAGCGGCTTTCCTTGGACAGTGGGAGTTGGTGGTACCCTGCATTTAAGTCGATTTTCGAGAACCACTTTGAACCGTTCACATCTGCAGTGATATCATCCATAGTTGGCGTGATGTGACGTTCCCTTCATATGGCTTTATTTGGTAATCGCATGTCGATACAGAGGCGTATCGCTCCCGGCTGTTTCGGCTTCTCCGCGATGACCATTGGTGAAACCCAGGGCGTCGGGCCGGATACCTTTTCAATGACGCCTTGTCTTTCTAAATTCTCTAGCTCTTTCTCGACCAGTGGCCACAGGTGGAAAGGGACTCTTCTATGTTGCAGCGCGACCGGGACGACGGTCTTGTCAATGTGTAGTTTGACCGGATTACATCTAATGCGTCCGAGGCCCTGGAATAGCTCCGAGAATTGATTGAGCAGCTCTTCAACCTGGTGGACTTGTACTCTCCTCTCAAAAGATATTAGCCCCAGATCTTCTGCGGTGTTGCTGCTTAGCAGTGTGTCTGCTTCCCTGTCGATCACATGTATCGTCGTCGTGACCTCCCGGTCGTCTGCCTTGACGGGGACTGTGATTTTTCCCTTCAAAGGAAGGGACGTGTCTGCTCCGTACATGTAGATTTTGGTTTTGGATGGCTTTACCGGAGGACAGGGCTTTAGGCGTCGGTATTGTTGGAGGCCCATTACGTTCACTGTGGCCCCCGTGTCGATGACTGCCTGCACTTCCGTTCCCGCCACGTGGACCGTGCACGTTGGTTGAGGTCTGTGGCATAGCTTGTTCCCTCGCGAATGAGATTAGGTATACTCCTCCCTCTCCCTCGTCCTCGTCTGACGACTCTCCGCTTGTCCCCTGATATCTCCTTCCTTTCATCTTCGAGTCATCTGGCAGCCTCTCCTCCGTTACCGATAGGTGTCATACTGCCTTTGTCGGGGGCCTCCGGTTTCGAAGGCCTCGTCCTCTCGTGCGTCTTCGGCACACAGAGGCAAAATGGTTGGGAATTCCACAATTGGCGCACGTTTTCCCTTGCGCGGGGCAGTCCTTTGTGGCGTGTGGCTCATGCCCGCAGTATCCACGCCTTGATTTGGTCTCTTCGGGTTTCTGACTTCTGATTGAATCTCCTCTTGGCTTCGTTCGGAGGGCGTCTGCACGTTCCACCTTGATGTTCTCGGCCCGTTCTGGGGGTTTTGTGAGTGCCTTGTCCATTTTGTTTGCTCTGGCTGCTGACAGGTCATGTGTCCTTGCTAGTACTAGCATATCTTCGAGCGCGATTTTCGGTTGGCGCAGGATAAGCCCTCTCAACGTCTTGTCTCGGCACCCTTGGATTAATTGGGAGCGTATTTCTTTGGGCTGATCATCTTCTGTACACGTGCTGGCGAGCTCGCGAAGCCTGGCATAAAATACGTCCATCGATTCCCCTTCTCTCTGCCGAACCTGGCGCAGCTTAAACCGCTCGAAATCAGGGTTCAATTGGGGTCAAAGTGGGCGTCGAGGGCGGCCACCGCTGCGTTGTAATCCGCGGCTGCTCCCGTGTTGGGTAGGTGTTTGAATAATTTGAATATCTCATCTCCCGCGTAGTGCAGGAGTAGGGACCTCTTCACTGCGTCGTCCGTCTCCCTGGTTGCGATGAAGTAGTTGTTGAGTCGCTCTATCCAGATCTTCCATCGGGGAGAGGCTGTTGCAGGGTCCTCGAGCTCACTGAATGGGGGCAGGACTCCCGACGCCGCATGTTGGAACAGATCGTGGACTGGCACGGCAGCGTGACCTTGTGCGGCCCCTGGGCCTGGCGCTGCTCCCTCGTCGTTATCCCCCATTGTTCCCTTGGGGCAGGTGGCTTATATCGCTTTGCTTGCTTGTAGTACTGGGCTTGTAATACTGGTAGGCTTAGAGTATGTGGCTCCCTCCCTGTTGCGTGTCTCTATGCCTTTCTCTGGCTTGCTGCAGCTTGGTGGTATTGAACCCCTGGTGGGGTGCGCTGTGGGCCTGCTTTGTCCTTTCCCCAGCAGTCTCCTTTGGGGCCCAAATGTGGTGGTTTGCCTTGTGCTTATTATTGTCTGTGGCCACGTGTCTCTAGCAGCCTCCCTTGGGGCACAATCTGTTGGTGTGCCTTGTGCTTGTTTATACTTGGGGCCCGTGTGCAGTTGCACTCACCGCCTTATTTCCGCCGGCACTGCTGATGCTGCCCGACCGGGTGATTCCTCTGGGGCCTGGTGCACGTGCGCGCTGCTTGTCGGCGCTCCATTTCTTTCCCCGTTTTTTTTTTTTAGTTCCGCGAAGCGTCACAGGCAATCAACTGCTGGGGCGCGGGGTTTCAGAGATCCCGCCTCGTCGCCAGTGTAATTGCCCGGGATGGGCACGGGGATTAGGGGTTATAGGCCGCGCTGTGGCGCGGACAGACTCAGCCCACACTCGAGCGGTGATTGGAGACCGCGCCCTCGAGCGGGCGGCTCCTTTTATTTGACTGCCTGTAGATTCCTCACCCTTTTGAATACCCCAATGTGCCAGAATTCCACTGAAACCTTTCTCAAAGAGCTCTACCATGATAACGAGGACATCGCAATCCGTATGGCTCTGCATGCGTCTCTGCGTGAGGTCAATGGAGCCATAAGAGGCCCTCATTGGCGTAATGACATTGGTTATTTTTTACCACGCCTTTGACACACAGCAGTTTTTCCATAGGCTCTCCATAGACTAAGGAGTCTTTCGAATTTTTTCTGGAAATTGCATTGTTCTTGCAGGAAAAATGTCTCAAGCGAGGAAATCTGGTTTCGAGCTGTGCAGGGAATGTGAGGGTCAAATGTCAATCATCGATACTCATGAAGACTGTCTTTGGTGTATAAGTTCAGACCACAACGCCGGTGCCTGTTCATCATGTTAAAAGAGGAACCCCAAAGCACTGAAGGAGAAAGAAGCAAAACTGTTAATAGCCTGACAAGGGAGTAAAGAAGACGTCAAAAGTCTTGTCTTCACTCTGAGTCGTAGCAACCCATTCCTCAAAGTCATCGAAGGCGAAATGTAAGAAGTGGCATCATGGTTCCAGACATCGATCTTTGAGGGATGAGTCTCCATGGTTGGGGTCTCCTTGTCTG
The DNA here is from genome assembly GCF_964204655.1 of Triturus cristatus. Taxonomy (NCBI): domain Eukaryota; kingdom Metazoa; phylum Chordata; class Amphibia; order Caudata; family Salamandridae; genus Triturus; species Triturus cristatus. The sequence goes on along the minus strand of NC_140585.1, from coordinate 1,267,884,084 downwards.
AAGTCACAAGAAGATCAACTCCGTACCCATCCCCAGTAGCCTTTCCAGCATCTCCTTTGAATCCAAGCCTGCTACCGACCTGAGCCGGACGTATATCTAGTCCCTCCTCCTGCAGCTCTACCGCCTCGGCAGGGGCAGGAGTATCTGACTTTCCCAGCTCCAGGGTCCGAACCTTTGAATTTTATGAATTCTATGTACAGGGTTTTGAGCATGGCAATGACTCCATCTGGTAAGCCTGTGGCCCCCCTGGGTCTGCTATCTTCCTTGTTGGGATGTTTCCTGCAACAATGTCAGCAGGTGCCTTTGCTGCCATTTATGCCAATGGCCCAGGTATCCTCACCTCCTCCAGCGACTAGGAAGGGTGACTCTTTCGCCAGTCGGAAGTTCAGCAGGAGTCCCTGGTACCAGTTGAGCTCTCTCCAATGCCGGCTGGATCCACTCCAGCATCACATCACTCGACTCCAGTTCTGTTAGCCTTTTCTATACAGGTGCCAAAGTCACTGGCGCCGGTACTGGTTTAATAGACATAGATCCCAAAGGGAAGTTCATAAGCTTCTTGAAGAGGAACAGTATTCTTTGGGAGAAAGAACTGGAAGAGGGAGAAGTAGTGTCAGTGGATCCAAAATTCGAAGGTTTAGAAGCGGCAAGTGGGTTGGACACTTCCCAGAATGGGAATTGTTGTCTTCAAAAGATATTCCTCTACCAAAGGTTACATCACACCATTTAGTGATCAGGAAGGCTGTTGAGTTGTTGGAAATAACTCTTCCATCAACTGAACTAAAGTCTAATTTGCTTACAGAAGTGTTGCTTTCTACTTCTTCCAGAGCATTTATTACCTTTTAATGAGGCATTGACTGAGCTAATTCTAGAAATTTGGGAGAAATCTGTCATTCTCTGCAGTAGCAAGACCAATTGCAAGGCAATATAAGCCTGCTCCAGGAGATCCTCTGTTTGTATCCTCTGATCCTTCATCAGAGAGTTTGGTGGTACAAACTTCCTGTTCATCCAGGTAAACTCCTGGGTCTTTTTTGACATCCCCAGCATATAGGAGTAAAAAACAGATGTAACAAGTGGCGAAAAACCTGTTTTCTTCTGGTAGCATGGGTTTGAAGTCAACCAACGCAACTTGTTTGTTGGGACAGTACATTAATGCTTTGATGGACTGCTAAAACTGTAATTACGAAATTACCTGAGAATGTTCAAGGTCACTCTGAGTTGCTGAATGACGGCCAGGCTGCTGCTTGACAAGTCGTTGATTTGGGCCTGGATATGACTGATTCGGTTGCAGGAGTGATGGGAACATCAGCCACTATAAGGAGGCATGCATGGCTAAGAGGGTCTGGGTTCTCGCCGGACGTACAAAATACCGGGATGGATCTGCCTTTCGATGTGTTGAAAAGGTTTGGCGGCAAAGCCGATACTGCCTTGGAGAGGTTCAAGGATAGCAAGGTGACCGCAAGATCTTTAGGCCTTCAATTGCAGCCCAGAGATCAGACCGTTTTGAAGATTCCGTGAGTTTGGTAGGAACTTCTCCTTTTGAGGAAGGCAACACTATCAGCAACAGCAACTGTCCAAACCCCTCAAAAGGAGTTATAAAGGGTGGGGAAGAGGTAAACGAGGAGCCAGTTATCCTCCTCTTCCTCCCTCTGCTAACTTCACTGGAAAACCGCCCTAGTTTTGCCATCCTGGAGCATACTTTATCAGTGAGGATGGGTGTCCCAATTTCTACCACAATGGAGATCCATAACATTGGATAAGTGGACTTTTAAATATTGTAGATAAAAGGTACACCACACCCTTCCAAGAATTTCCCCACCCTTTCCTCCCCATCAAGGCTTTTGTTCAGAAGACCATCTTCTACTCCTTCAGTAGGAGGTGCAATCCCTACTTCAAAAGGGTGCAGTGGAGTTGGTTACAGAGCAGGAACGGGTTCAGGGATGCTATTCCCGGTATTTCCCGATTCCCAAAAAGAACGGTCATTTGTGGTCGATCCTAGATCTCAGGATTTTGAACTGGTTCCTCAAGCAGGAAAAGTTCAAAATGCTGACTCTGGCACACTTGCGTCTTGCACTGAAGAAAAAGGACTCCATGGTCTCGCTCGATTTGCAGGATGTGTATTTCCATTTCCTCATTCTGAAATTGCACAGGAAGTATCTCTGCTTCACAGTAAGGTCTCAACATAACCAGTCAGCGGTGTTTCCGTTTGGTCTTACTTTCGCACCTCAAGTCATTATGAAGGTGATGGCGGTGGTTGCAGCACATCTCAGAAGGTGTGGAATACCTGTATTCCTTTAATTGGACATATTGGCTGATCAAAGCCAAGTCTTCAGAGTTGGTGATGCATCCCTCAGTTGTTGTTCAACCGGGGCTTTTCCATTAACAAGCCCAAGTCCCACATAGAGCCCTCTCAGCATACCCTGTTCATAGAGGCAGTACTGGACACTAAGGTGAATCAAGCCTACCCTCCTCAGAGGATTCTGGACAGTCTGGCTATGATTCCAATGTTTCAGAATGGACCTATGGTTCCAGTCCTGAAAGTCTTGTGCCTGCGGAGTCTGATAACCTCCTGCATCCTATTGGTCACCCATGCATGCTAGCACAGGAGGACCCTCCAGTGGTGCCTCCGCAGGCAGTGTTTTCTGCATCAACAGGGATCTCAAAGAGTTGGTCAGGATCTCCAGAGACAATGCAGCGGATCGTCTATGGTGGGATGTGTTCGGCAATCTGTCTCCAGGGAAGCTGTTTTACCCTCCACCTCTGGTGGCCACAGTGATCACGGATGCCTCTACTCTAGGGTGTGGAGCTTATCGTAGGGGTCTGTTGAACAAAGACTTCGGTCTCTAGAGGAACAATTGTTTCACATCAATCTGTTGGAATTGCGAGTGATACTTCTAGCTCTCAAGACCTTCTTCCCTTCCCTTTGCGGTCTTTCAGTGCAGGTCTTACCAGACAATACAACCACAATGTGGTACATAAACAAACAGGGAGGAGTACAGTCATATCTTCTATGCCGAAAAGCTCTACGAGTCTGGTCTTGAGCTCAGGGTCATACGATTTGTATCATAGCAAATCACATGGCTGGAGTTCTAAACGTATGTGCGGAGACTGTCTGCATTTTTCAATCAATCACAAGTGGCTTCTCCATCCGGAAGTGGTTCTTCATATTTTCTGGCTATGGAGGACCCCTCAGATAGACCTGTTTGCCTCTCACGAGAACATGCACTGCCTATCGTTCTGCAGTCTCCAGTATCCAATGCAGGGAGCATTGGGGGATGCGTGTAATTGGACTGGGGCTCCCAGCTGTTTTACGTGTTTACCCTACACCCTTGATTCCTCGAGTTCTGAAGAAGATTCACCAAGACCAGACCCAAATCATATTAATAGCTCCAGACTGGCCGCAAAAGGAGTGGTACACAGACCTTCACCTCACAGTTTCCTCCACTCTGCCTTCCTCACAGGGTAGACCTCCTCTGACAGTACGTGGGGCAGGGTCTACACCCCCACCTCCAGAGCCTGCACTTACATGCCTGGAGCTTGAACGGGGTAATCAGAGTTCTTTCTCGCCCCCCCATCCCTGATGTGGTGGATGTTCTTTTATCAGCTAGAAGACACCCCACTAAGTCGGATTATGCTTGCAGATGGGCCAAGTTTGTAATGTGTTGTTGGGAGAATTCTATAGACCTCTTAAAGGCCCATCTGTCTGAAATTTTACATTTGGCACTGTCCTTGGCCCAAGCGGCTGTGCAGTTGCAATATGTTAAGGGCTATTTGTGTACCTGATCAACCTTCTGTGTTTAAGCCCCCACACCCTGTTTAACATGCCTCAGTAGGATCTTAATTTGCTACTAACTTGACTTATGTGTTCTCCATTTGAACCTTTACATAGTTGTCCTGTAAGGCTAATTTAAAAAAAATGAATTATTGTTGATATAACCTCTGCTAGATGAGTTAGTGAGTTGCAGGCCCATAGTATGAAGCACCCTTCATGGCTTCCTTGGCGGATAAGTTGGTTTTTAAGAACCAGGGCTGCTTTCCTGCAAAAGGTGGTTACTCCCTTCTACTTGAGCCAGTCTATCACCCTCCTACTTTCTATCCTACTCCACATTCATCTAAAAAGGAGGAAAGGCTTTATTGTTTGGACCCTAAAATGGCTGTTAGCTTTTACGTGGACAGGACACCTGCTCTCCGACTGGATGATCAGCTGTTTGTTGGCTATGTAGGTGAGATGAAAGGAAAAGCTGTCCATAAAAGAACATTATCATCATCATCATCATTGATGACTTTATTCAGCAAATACATAAGCCATAAAAGTACACAATAAAAATCGCAATAAAACACTAATATTTATTTATTTATTTATTGACATTTATAGAGCGCTAAACAAATACCCGTGGGCGTCTCGGCGCTAGACTAAGCATCTGACTCTCCTAGGCAAGGAGGATCAAGGGGGTTCACTGATTAAAGAGCCATGTTTTTAGGCTCTTACGGAACTGAGTTAAAGATGTGCTGGATCTGATTTGCTGAGGCAGCGTGTTCCAGATCTTGGGTGCTGCTACTATAAAGCGGCGATCACCCCATGAGACAGTTTTAGAATGAGGGACCACCAGCCTATTGAGGGTGATGGATCTGAGTTGTCTAGTGGGTTTGTACAGTTTAAGTTGGTCTTTCAAATAGTGTGGACCTTGATCGTGTAGGATTTTATAAATTATACAAAGGGATTTGAATGTGATCCTGTTCTTGATAGTTAGCCAGTGGAGTGTCCTGATGGTATCCGAGATGTGCTTGAACTTGGGTGTTCTTGTCAGGAGACGTGCTGCCGCGTTCTGTATGGTTTGGAGTTTTTTTGTAACTCTGGATTGACTGTTGAGAAAAAGTGAGTTACAATAGTCCAAAGAAGGGAGGACCAGAGAGGTAACAAGAGTTTTGGCAGCATCATCTGGAAGAAATGGCATGATTTTTTTAATCATCTTCAGTTTGTAGTGGGCAGTAGCTGCAACTTTATTAGCATGTGCCATGAAGTTGAGGTGATCATCGAAGATGATTCCCAGATTCCTGACCTTGGTAGTTGGGTTAGGTAGAGTGCCGAACTCAGGGGGCCACCAGAGAGTGGACCAGGTCGGTGAGAGGGATCCGAAGATGACCACCTCCGTTTTATCGGAATTAAGTTTTAGGAAATTGCCTGCCATCCACTCTCCTATCCGGCTCATGGTATTTTGAAAGTGTTCTGCCACTTCTGTCCCCTTACCTTTGTTGGCCAATACCAGTTGGGTATCATCGGCGTAGGAGGTTAGGCTCATCCCAGCTGATTTGATTATACTTGCAAGGTCCGACACATAGATATTGAATAGTGTCGGGCTAAGGGAAGAGCCTTGGGGAACTCCACAAGGGAGTGACAGCTTGGTAGACTGATATGGACCCAGGGTCACCACCTGTGTTCTGTCGGCTAGGAAGGACGAGAGCAGCTCTTTTGCCAACTGATCAATACCCTTCTTTCCGACACGGTCGACCAAGATCTTATGATCGACCGTGTCAAAGGCTGCCGAGAGATCCAACAGCACAAGCAGTGCTGTCATGCCCTGATCGTGGATGGTTCTAATATCATCGGCTGCCTTGAGAAGGGCAGTTTCCGTGCCGTGATATTTGCGGAAGCCGTACTGAGTGTCATCCAGGAGAAGATTAGTCTCTAGATATTCGGAGAGCTGCTGGTTCATTGCCTTTTCTACCACCTTAGCTAGGAAAGGAAGACTAGCAATGGGCCTATAGTTCTTGAGTTCTGCTGTATCAAGACCGGGTTTTTTCAATAAAGGTTTGATCAGCGTATTTTTAAGACAATCGGGGTATATCCCGGAGGTCAGTATGGTGTTACAGACCTGTGTGATGACAGGGATGGTAGTGTCCATCGCCAAGGAGAACATTGCGGGAGGGCAAGGGTCCAAGGCCGAGCCTGATTTGATGGATTTCATAATGGTGGTTATCTGATCAGCCGAAAGAGTCCTAAAGCTGGACAACGAGCTACTGGGACTGATGTCAACAGAAGAAGCTTTACTGCCGGTATTTGTGGAGGAAAAGGCTTGATAAATATTGTTAACCTTGAAGTAAAAAAATTCTGACAACGCGTCACAAAGTGGTTGGGACGGAGGTGGAAGTAGATCTGGAGCATTACCAGACAGGGTTTTTGTTATAGTGAATAGTTGTCTACTTGAATTTTTTGAGGATTCAATTTGCTGCGAGAAATATATTTTTTTGGCAGCAGCAATCGTGGATTTATAGATGGCCAGTGATTCTTTGTATATTGTCTTGGATTTGGCATCATAACTTCTGCGCCATTGCCTTTCTTTATTCCTACATATTTGTTTTTGGGCTCGTAGTTCATCCGTGAACCAAGGTGCTGTCGGGGTGCTCCTGTTCCTGGAATAACGCCTAGTAGGTACCAGTTGATTCGATGCCATACTGAACCAGACATGAAGTTGGTTAGTGGCGGTGGTAGGATCATCCGATAAAGTAGGGCGAGTTTCTTCCAGTAGTGTGGCGAATTTATCCTGGTCTAAATTCGTCCAGACTTTAAAGGGAAGGGTTGTTGGAGCTATAGCCTTATTCTTCACTACTTCCTTCAGTTTTAGACTGCTGAAGATGGCATAATGATCCGTCCAAGGCATGGGCGAGATATGTAATATATGTAAGCCCTCTGCATTTGAAAAGATGCCATCCAGCGTATGTCCTGCTTTATGAGTGGGGGCTGTGACTAGTTGTCTGAGACCCATGATTTCAAGGTCTGAGATGAGAGCATCGGTGTCCCTATCAGTCAGTTGTTCCAGATGAAAATTCATATCACCCATTATTGTGATAGATTCATCTGTAGCCATGCCTTCTGTTAATACACTGAGGTTGGCGAGGAAGTCTGCTTTGTTCCCCGGGGGACGATATAGAAGTACACCCTTATAGTTATACAAGGCTGTGAGCTTTATGTTAAAATACATAGCTTCACAAGCGATGTCAGGAATGGGTGCTGTTCGGATTTCTAGCCTCTCTCTAATTATCGCTATGCCCCCACCCTTTTTGCCAACCCTGTCCTGTCGATGGACTTTATAACCGGGCGGAACTGCCACCACGAGGTCGGGGCCTGAGGCATCGTCTGTCCAGGTTTCCGTGATGTACAGCACATCCAGGTTATTGTCAAGAATGAGGTCAGCGATTTCTTGGCTGTGTTTGACTAGGGAGCGTGCATTAATGAGTGCCATGACAATGGTCGCTTCTTCAGTATCCTTTTCCTGATAGTTTAATACCTTGGTGTTGTACATCCTGATCATGGTGTTACAGTGTAAGCAGGTGTGATGGGTGTCGTTATTTAGCAGTGAGGGGACATATATGACGCAGCTTGAGGATGGGGAAGGTTGAAGCCTCATAAGAGTGGAGCGATCGTATGATTGTTTCAAATGTGAGGGAGATGAGACAGGGGTCATGGCCCCGGACTTGGCGCGGACGGGCGCAGACGGGCTTGCCTTTGGCGCGCCTTTGGCGCGCCGCCGGCGCGCCCGCTGCGCTCGCCCGCTGCGCAGTCTGTCCCATTTATCCGTGAGAGGAGGGCGTGAGGCGGCGAGCAGCTGCAGCGCTACCCCTCCCTCACCCAAGATGGCCAGCCCCTTCCTTCCCGGCGCGAGGGAGCAGCAACGCGCGAGGAGTGAAGGCGAGGCGGTGATCAGGTAAGTGGCAGCAATAGAAGGTTTAGATAGGTTTTAAAACGTTTAAAAACATCAAAATTCACAATGTTTAAAAACCGCAAGGTATTCACAATATATTGACAACAGTTAAAACAATTTGCTAACCGCTAAGTAAAAGCCCCCGGCTTCCGCCTCAGGGGAGAGACTAGTGCTAGTCAGTGCTGTGCGAAATGCAGCTGAGTTAAGTACTCTGGGAGGGCGGGAGGCGGCGAGCAGCTGCAGCGCTACCCCTCCCTCACCCAAGATGGCCAGCCCCTTCCTTCCCGGCGCGAGGGAGCAGCAACGCGCGAGGAGTGAAGGCGAGGCGGTGATCAGGTAAGTGGCAGCAATAGAAGGTTTAGATAGATTTTAAAACGTTTAAAAACATCAAAATTCACAATGTTTAAAAACCGCAAGGTATTCACAATATATTGACAACAGTTAAAACAATTTGCTAACCGCTAAGTAAAAGCCCCCGGCTTCCGCCTCAGGGGAGAGACTAGTGCTAGTCAGCGCTGTGCGAAATGCAGCTGAGTTAAGTACAGTATAGATACAAAAAAAGATAAAAATGTAAAATTATGAGAAAGAATAGTGTATCGAACCAAATACATTAATACCAGACACATTAATTAATTAGCTTATATCTGTGGACAAAATGAACAGGTCTAAAATAATTGATACAGCGACTAGCACATTCTATTTTTAAAAGTCTTAGAAATAAAACCTATACACTATGGACTAATATTGTCCTATCTTGCAGAAACCGCTGCCTTACTCTCCATATTGCCAATTAAAACCGAGTTAATGCAAATACAGTTAGATAACTTACATCATTTTTCAATATTCTGAATGCATTAGAATAAGATCTTGTGCCCATGGCATGTCAAATTGGTATAAGCCAGTCCTTCCTAGATAATCCAGGAATTAAATTAAATTGCTCATGTACAGTGAAAACAGGGTGGGAGTGAGCACACATCCTTGTCTCACCCCACGTCCCGCAGAGAAAAGGGCTGTTAAGTTGCCTGGCGTCCCGCACCGCATTTGTACATAATTTCCCAAGTGGAGCCTGATTAAAATAGCCCGAAGATCTGAGAGGACACCTATATCAGATAAAACTTGCCAGAGATTATATCGTGGGACCATATCAAAAGCTGAATGTAAATCGACAAAAGCAATGTAAAGGCTGCCCCCACCCAACACCACAAATTTCCAATAAATTCGCAAAATACGGTATACTTGATCAGTTGTACTCGCACCCTTTCTAAATCCTGCTTGGAAAGGGGTTAAAACTTTATGCTCCTCTATCCAAGAATGTAGCCCATATAAAAGTATGGTGCCAAAGAGTTTTTGAGAGCAATCTATTAAGTTAATGGTCTGTAATTACGTGGATCCGGTGGGGGAACCCTTTTTATGTATGGGGATAATTTCAACCCCTGTCCACGTTGAGGGAATAGCTGCTCCATTTAAAATGCTGTTAAATAGTAACTTGAAATATGAACCACACACATCCTGGTTCCAATCCTGGAGCTTTATTGTAACTTAATTTACCAGCTGCAGTTGATCTTCCTCCAGGGAAAAAGATGTAAACATTTTTGCTTGTGGCAGATCACACCCTTTCTTTTGTAAATTTTCAGGCAAAGTCAACTGCTGGTGAAAATCACCACCACCCCCAGTGAAAATAATGCTGCATGATGTGTTACCCAGTCTGTAACAGAGATATTGGACTTAGGTGGGCCACCTCATCTTTATTGCCCAACAAAACCAATTTCCAGAAGCTGCGCTGGTCTTTATACATGACTGCTGTTAACATAAGCTTCCAACGTTCCATTTCCCACACCTCTCTAGCCCTTCTAATGGTAAGTTTGTATACAGCCATCAGGACTTTAATTCCCCCCGTTCCTGATACTTAATTGCTAGAATTAAGGCATGTCTGGCATTTTTACAATCTACGTTATACCACAACTGTGATGGTTGAGGTTTGCGGGATTTCCTAGGCAGTACAAAAAATAAAGCCTTCAAATCATTAAACAACTTATGTATTTGGGAGCTGTCCCATCCCAAGTTGAGTGTCTCGTGCAAAGTTGTAGCTACACAGTAATAAGTTTTACCCAACTACACCTCTGAGTCCTTCAAAAGTGCCCATTTCACTTTGCACAAATTACTAGATACAACTGTATTCAAATCAATACTGTGCTCTTGGACAGACTTCAGGCCTAATATCATGAGATACATTTTTGGTGAAAGGGCTTTATGGTTGCTCTCTAACTGATCTATCACTATAAAGTCAATGAGGGAAGACTATAATCGTAGATCTTTTAGAATATAGTCAATGAGACTAGTAATGAATGGTCAATTGAAAGTGTGTTTCCCCTTACTGTCTGAGAGGGATCTCCCGATCACTGCTCGAAGGCCTGCGTTTAATGTCAGAGCATTACTTGGAGAGCCAGTGATGTCCATTTCTTAATGGGCTCCAGGGACAAGCTAGGGATGTCCCAGACAATGTCTTCTTCATATGAGCCAGCTCCACCTTCATCACACAATGGTTCAAACTGGCAATTACAATCGCCTTTTATGAGAGGAGGCCATGATGCAGCAATCATATGAAAGAGTAACAGCTCCAAAGTATGCAATTCGTAGGCTGACCCTCCTGATCTAAGGTAGACATTATATATGTACACAAACCCCAGCCAGGTTAGTGATGGACACATGTATACTGTCAGGTGAGGGCACTCTTGCCCCTTTGAGTTCCCCTTATACGTCAGAACAAACCCAGGTGGTCAGCCCTCCTGATGGTCTAACCCTACCATTTGAGGCCGTTTCCTTGCTAAAATGTACAGTCAGCCGGATACAGTGGTTTCAGCGCCCAGGTTTCCTGGAATAAACAGATGCTATGCTGTTCAAAAAAAGTAGCCCAATCAGGATTGTTAAATTTAGTGTTTAGGCCAGCTATATTCCATGATAATCACTTGGGGTTGTCACAAAGAGCTTTGAAACACATTTTCTCCACATCAACACAAGCATTCATGTCATTAGAACCCCTGCTTCATTCTGGCAGAACTGCCTGTGGATGCATGTTCGAATGGCTATCAGCAACATCAGACCTATCAAATTTACGAGGTCTACAGGCACACCTTTCCCATGCAATTCCTGTTGGTCGTGGCCTTCACTGTGACCATGGGGCGGCCGGTCTCGTGAGTTCTGGAGCTGGGATACTGGATTGTGCCGGCCTTCCCCTAGCCACCACCTGCCAAATCGGCAAATCCCTTTTCACCCTCCACTGAGGTAATAAACCCCTCATGGCTCACCTCCTTGGAAGTGACACCCCTAGGGCCTACTATAGCTTCTGTACCTTTTAGCTTAGAGATATACTGCCTCCCCGGAACAATGTAGCTTGTATCCAGTCAATCAACTACATCTAAAACATCAAAACGGTTTGATGTAGCAACATTAAAACCAAAGAACATTATCCACATGCATCTTTCTTTGCATTAAGAACTGCTATGGCATGGCTCACAAAGAACCTCCGGATGGAATGAATGAATGAATGAATGAATGAATACATTTTATTGCTGGTTACTTAAAACCATAACATAAACTTTGATATAGAACAGAGTTTATAAAAATATCAGCATTTAAAAGAAAACAATAGTTAAAATCCGTGGACGTCAAGCAGACTTGCAGTTAACTGGGTCTCTAGGAGGTGAAGCCGTCAACAGTAATCGAGTCTGTTTGATGAATTTGCCAAACGAGGCCATATGTTTTACTGTGTTTAGTGTGTACAATTGATGAATCGCCTCATTGGCTGTGCGGGTGCCCAGTTGTAATAGAATTGGCCGTAGGTGGAGACTGCGGGCAGTGCGCAGGGCCGGGCAGCAAAATAGAAGGTGGGCCAGAGACTCGTGTTTGTAGCCGCAGAGCCGGCAGCCCTTGATCGCCGATGTTCTCAGTTTGGTGTTATATATTTCTTGAAGTGGCAGGGGATGTAACCTGAATGCCAAGATCCTAAGTAAGGCTGCTCTGCCCACTGCCTGCGTGAAATGGTGTTTAGGACTGAACCCTTTTTGTGGCAGGGTTTGGCTTTCGTGCAGGCCTTTGTTGTCCAACTGTTCCAGGTCAAGTGCACGAGAGTGAATGCAAACTTGTTTTTTAAGTATGCATTTGATGGCGGAGTACTTAATAGTCTTAGGGTTCCAGTTCTCCAAGGCTAGTTTGAGCTGGTCTGCTCCAATTGCGAGAGCGGTTGACCATGGATTCCCAGGTTCGCAGAAAATATGTTTTAAGACCGCCTTCAACGATTTCTCTTGGGCCGCTGTAGTAAGGAAATAATATTTACACAGAAAGGCCGTCTCTTCCAGCGTTTGATGGTTCAAAGAGAATTCTAAGCGCACTAAAGTGTTTCGGGTGCACGCAGGTAAATGAAACAGCCTTTTGTGAGCACTGCAATGAATTTTTTCTAGTTCTTTTGTTAGTTTTCCGGGGAAAGCTAGTTGAGTGTAAGTGAGGGCGGGCATTAATTTTGCACGTAAAACTCTACGGATGGCCGTCGTGGTTGGGCTGTGCAAAGTAGCTTGTAATTTGCAGAGAGCATAAGTGATGCATTTCCCTTTTATTTGAATTTTGTGCAGTTGAGCGCACGGACGCCCCGATTCAGTTAGCCAGGCGCCCAGGTAGTTGTATTTTTGTGCGCTTTCCAGTGTCAGCTGGCCAAGGCTCCATCTTGCTAGTTTCTTGCTCGGGTAATGGCCGAAGATGACAACTTTAGATTTTAATTGGTTGGCCACCAGCTTGTGGGCAACGTTATAGGTTGCCAAGGCCGACAGTGCTTTTTGTAGACCTATTTTGGTGTGGTCTAAAAGTACCAGGTCGTCAGCGTATTGAATAAGCTGTATCTTGATGTCCCCGATCCTCGGCGTGGCCAGTGCTGCACCTGTCAAGGCTTGGCCCATGTCAGCGGTATACAAGTTGAACAGGAGCGGTGCTAAAACGCACCCTTGCTTTAAACCCCAATCTGTTTTTATTTTCTCTGTTGCTGAGGTGTTGGAGAGTTTAATTCTGACCCACGTTTTATGATATAGCAATTGTATTGCTTTCAACAGTGCGGGGTTAATATTCCAAAGTGCTAGCTTCTTCCAAAGGATTGTTCGGTCTACACCATCGAACGCTGCAGAATAGTCGATGAAGCAAGCGAAGAGAGGGAGACTTTTGCGGCTAACTGCTTGGTGGGCCAAATAAGAAAGGGCTATTATATTATCAGTCGTCGAAGCCCCAGATCTGAACCCTGTTTGGAAGAATGGTAAAAGACCTTCAGAACTTGCCCAGTGGGTTAACTCTGCCAAGATGGAACTGGCGTAGGCCTTGCCCTCGATGCCCAGGAGAGCGATCATACGGTAATTGTTCGGGTTGGATTTTGGACCTTTCTTGTGAATCGGGTGTAGAAGCGACCCTCTCCAGGAGTCTGGCACGTCCCCCAGAAGCCGACATTCTGCGTAGAGGGGCGACAGAGTCTCTGACCAGAATTCTATGTTTGCCCTGAACAGAGAGCCGGGCAGGCCATTAGGGCCTGGGGCTCCATTATGCCTGATTTTTTTAAAAATTCGGGCGACTAAGGCTGTCTCGAGGTCCGCGTTAAATTTGGCGGAAGAGTCTAGTTCGCCAATTCCAGCGGGGTCGTTATTTGGATGGAGACTATGTTGATCTTCTTGATATAATGTCTCTACGTGGTTAACCCAAGACCGTGCATCAAGTGAGTTTTCTCTGTGGTTATGACCTAGAGCGAGGGTGTTTAAATAGCTCCAGAACTCTTGGGTTTTGCAAGGTCTTAACAGTTCAAAAATCCGCAGCCATTGGGCATCTAAATGATCGCGCTTTGCAGCCCACACCGTTTTTGTGTGACTTTTTGCGGCTGTTTTTAATCGCATTTTGTCTTGAGAAGAGCCAGTTTTTCTGAATGTTCTACGTAGGGCGTTTAATTTTCGAGCGCTTTCTTTAATTATTGTGTTGGTTCCTGGTTTGTGGGGTGCATAGATTCGGGCACAACCTGCTGAGTTGTCGCGGAGCGCAAGCGCTAGATCCGGAGCTAGTCTGTCCCATTCTTTTATGGCACCCCCAGGATTGAGACTTAATGGCCGACCTTTCCAGGCTTGTTTCCAGACCTCGAACTTAGTGGCCGGCACTGGCCCCCATTTAATTTGTCTCGGGAGGTTGAACAGTTCTTCGCCAGTAGAAGTCCCGAGGCAATTCGTCCTAGGGCAGATTTCCATTGTAAGGTTCAAGGTGATTATTAGGGCAGCATGGTCGCTTTCATTGCGTGGGTGGACTATATAGTTTGACAGTAAGGGTTGTAGGTTTTCACTTAGTATGATGTAATCAATCGTTGTTTGATTATTGAAAGTGGGGGCTACGACGGCCATTGGATGAGTTTTTAAGTAGACCACGTGGGCAGTAGCCAAGTTATATGATTTAATTAAAGCATTGAAAGCGTTTGTTGCTCCAGAAACGTGGCTTTGAGTGGCCCCTATGTTATGAGTGTTAAAGTCCCCAAGGATGATGGAGTCCAGTAAGGGGGTATTGCAAAAGTAAGGCTTCTAGCTGGCTTGTCAGCAGTGACCTAGAGTCCGTGACCCCCTGTCTATTGGGGTTGTGGTAAACACTGATTAACAGGATGGAAAGTGGGCCACTGATCGAATGAAGCCCTTTCAGGATGCCCGCCAGGAACAAGTGTGAAGTAAAAGGTATTTTGTTGAATTCAATACACAGCGAGTGCTTGATATAAATAGTAATCCCTCCTGAGGGTCTTCCGAATATGTTAGCTTTTATGGCTGGTTTACAAAATCCGGCGTACCCCCTTAAGGATATGGGTTTAACTGTCCAAGTTTCTTGAGTACAGATTATGTCGGCACCTTCTAGGAAGTCCACTGCCGCTTGATCTTGAACTAATTTAGTGATCCCTGCAACGTTCCAAGACAGGATGTTTAAGCTACTAATGGTCGGTGGTCATGTGGAGTGCTTTTTGTGTGGGATGGTATTAAAGGTCATTCCACTAGAGGGAAGTCTTCTACTTCTGCTTTAGGTAGAGGTGTTCCCGTAGTTAATATCTATAAAGAAGCAACTTGGGCCCCCCTCCATACTTTTGTGAAGTACTATTGCTTAGACTTTGAAGTGAGGAGGGACGGTCACTTTGCCTGTTCTATTTTACATGATTTTTTTGGTGCAGACAGACAGGCACCCACCTCTGAGTACCGGGCTGCTTGAGGATTCTATTAATCATCATCATCAACTTTATTCGGCACAGTAGCCATAACAGTAAAATGTACATAAAAACATTTCCAACAATTAATACATATACACAGACCAATATTCGAGTAATAGGTAGAATGGGACGAACAAGCAATTAATCTATCTCAATAGTTGTGCAATTACCGCATAAAAATAAAAAAAAACATAATTTAATTTAAAAAGCCAGATTTAAAACTTTCTTCTAAAACATATTAAAAAGGAAGGGATCAGTACTTGTCTTGTTAACTTATCAGGACTAGGGGAATAGAACCCACAGCAATTCATTACAACTTACAGCCAATCTGTTTTCTAGTAAGGTACACACTGAATAAAAACCTACTTATACAAAACACTACCAATTGGGTGGTATTTGACTTGAGTATGCGTTCTGCCTCTTTATAGGACCTAACCCCCATGTTTTTACATAAAGGTTTGATCCAACGGTCCCTTGTTTTTTTGTAGACTGGGCAGAAGAACAATAGGTGGGCATCATCTTCTTTTGCTTTTTGAGAACAGAGGGTACACAGCCCGCTGTCGTTTTTGCCCCCCCACCTACAAGTATTTGCGGTGGTTTGTAAAACCCCGTATCTGAATTGCAGGTATAAAGTTTTTGCTAAGGGTGGTTCTATCTCATCCATAAATTGTTCAAATTCGGGAATATCCTTTAAAATCAGGAATTTCTGGGACAATGTGCCAATCGTTGAGCTATGAACTGATTCATCATTAACATAAGACCAAAAATTGGACTTTACAAGGTTTTTGAGAAAGGGTGTCATGTTCTGGGGTTCTTCCCATAACTGGGAGAGTCCCAGCCTGTTAAACCACTGAAAAATGTGCTTTAACCATGCGATTTTCTTACACCCAACATTCTGAATAATTTCTATCAGCCCACTCTTCTAATCGCTCAGCTCCGGGGTTGTCCATAGTCTAACCCAATACAATAATGGCCTTAATATTGCATGGTAATCTGTCCTTTTGAGATTAATGTCCAGAAACACTGGTACTAGGGGAGTTCTCATCGGTATCTTAAGCAACCTGCGTATAAAATAGTTTTCTTCTTTCTCGAAGTTGCTTTTACAGGAATGCCCCCATAGTGCCGCTCCATAAAGTGCCGCTGATTGAGCCTTTGCCTTAAATACTTCCAATGCCAGAGTAATAGCTTTAGAATAGCTGCTACCATGCATTTTTAAAATAGGCATTGCATTTTGTTTTAGAGATAATTTACTTTTTTCCAGCTGCCCCTTCCAAGAAAGCATACTATCCAGTGTAATTCCTAAATAATTAAAACTCCCCACGTACTCCAGTTTTTTGTCTTTTAATACCAGGTTTTTCCTAAAGGACTTCTGTGGGTTTATGGACATATATTTTGTTTTGGATGAGTTTATTTCTAACCCCTTCCCCGCACAGTAATTACTAAAGGAATTCACTAAATTTTGTAGACCCTTGGGTGTTTGTGAGATGAGAATCATGTCGTCGGCAAAGAGTAGTGATATAATCGCCTCACCTCCTAGCTTCGGGGAATCATGATCACAATTACTTAAATAGGTGGGTATATCGTTAACATATAATGAAAAAAGTGTGGGCGCAAGCACACAGCCTTGACGCACACCCCGACCTATAGGTATGGCCTTTGAAACCTCACCGCTCTTCCCCCATCTAACTTTGGCGTAGTTCCCTGTGTGTAATCTAATAAGTTCTTTAAGTAACACACCAGGGACTGCCATATTCTTAAGGTTGGACCACAACCAATTACGTGGGACGAGTTCAAAAGCGGCCCTCAAGTCAATAAATGCCACGTACAAACTGCCCTTCCTTATGTTAATGTATTTCCAGCAGATGCACATGAATCTGAATACTTGATCGACCGTGCTGGTTTTGGATCTAAACCCTGCCTGATATTTGGTTAATATCTGAATCTCCTCTATCCATTCTAAAAGACGGTTTAAAATATGTCTGGCAAAAGCTTTTTGTAAAAGATCTATTAAACTTATCGGGCGGTAATTGCTCGGGTCGTAGCGATCCCCTTTCTTAAAAATTGCTACAATTTCAGCCCCTTTCCAGGTTTCGGGAATTGGCATTCCTGCCACTATAGAATTACATAAAAAATGTATATAGGGCCCCCAAACTTCCATGTCGTGCTTAAATAAATCACCAGGAATCTTGTCAGGACCGGGGGCTTTGCCCATTTTAACGGCCTGTAGTATCTCAGTAGTCTCCTTTAGGCTAAACCACAAGGGGGCAGTACTCGATACTGGAATAATCTCTTGGTCCCCCGTGGATGACCCCTCATCATTAGTAGCATACAGTTTTGAAAAATGGTCGCACCATGTTTTTTCGTCTAAGTAAATGTCCCTTGGTGATCTACCCTTTTTGTTTCCCTTTGAGATTAAGTTCCAAAAAGTACTCTGATCTCTCATTTTGGCCGCATTTAGGAGATCAGCCCATAAGGCACCATCCCAGTATTTTTTTGCTTGGGTCAAGGTTTTATTGTATGCCTGTCTTCTATCTCTTATATCCTTAGGGTTCTTTAGTTTAACAGCCTGGATCAAAAGGGACTTAGCTGTGCGACAGTCCTTGTTATAACATTGATTAACTGATTCTACATGATTATCTTTGATTATTATCCTTTTTATGGATTTTACTCAGATGAGGAGTTAGAGCGTCTACTAGTTTGTAATGCATATCTAGAACACCCTGAGTGCCTATTAAGGGCATCTGACATGCTTCAATGGTATCAGTGAATGCATTATAAATTTTTAGCAACGTCTCTTCTTTAGCCAGAATATATGGCCATTTTAAAGCACGCCTGTTATTTGTTATTTGGGGTTACCCGAATTAGCTACTTGGTATAGTTTCTCCAACTAGGTTAGATATAAAAGGCTCAGAATCCAGCCATAGTTGGAGTGGAAAGTGATCACTCTCTGTCCTGTGGTCTATATTAAAATCGATTATTAAATAACATAGGTTCAGGGAGACCAATATAAAGTCTATATGTGACCTACAGTTGCCTTTACAAAATGTAGGGGCAGGAGGTCTGTCGGACTGGAAACGGCCATTACATGCCCTTAAATCATGAGTTACGGACAGCTGTAGGATCTGGATAGCAGCTATAGAACTTTTAACCGATCCAGTGGAGTCCAGGGACAGGACATTATTTGCAGAATCCTGCTCATCAAATAAATTGTCCAGGCCCGACACTGGTTCGTATTTACGGTTAAAATCCCCACCAATCACTACCTGTGCATCTGGGCTTAATTTGTCCAAGACGGAATCCAATAGCTCTATCACCTTGGATTCCTTGTTAGATGAATGTGGTCTATTGTATATATTTATTAAATGTATGGTACCTTTGCCCCTAGTCTCTATTTTTAATATCAATAAATCAGGAGAGGAAGTCGATGATTGGGTAACATCGATTTCTAGAGTAACCCTTACCCAAATCACCAATCCCCCTGATGCTCTCCCTCTTACTGATGGGATTGCTCCACAACAAAATGTTTTATACCCTAATCTATGCGGAATTTCAACGGCCCAAGTCTCCTGAAGAAGAATAATATCAAACTTCTCAATGTAGGAGCACCAAGCTGCGTCCCGTAGGTTCCTAGTTATACCTTCTATATTCCATAATATTAATCTAACAGATGAATTTCCTTCTGGGCAGGGTGAAAGTACCTTCACCGATCTCCCATGCCCAACTACACCAGATACAGGGCTAACTAGAGTGTTTATTTTATCTGTTGTTAATTTTATAGTATTATTAACCTCAATCTCAGTGGTCCTAATACTACACTGTCCACCCTCGCCCAAGTTAGAATTACTAGCTTCCATAGTATTTGAGGGCTCATCTATTATCACAGCTTTAGGGGTCAAGACGGGTGCAAGTCTAACATCATTAGATAATGAGGGAACCTCCAACTGTAGTTGTTCAGACTCTATAGCACTCAAACTCAACTCCCCTGCCTTGGTATCAACAGATATCTCTAGATCAGAAGTGCCACCCGACGGAAGTCAATCATTCTGATCCAGGGAACTCCGTGCCAAATATCTGTTATTAGTAGAAATCTCAAAAGTTGGGCATCTGTTAGAATTTTGGGGTCTACTTGGAATATTAGCATGGGGGACCCGAGCTAAATGACTATAAAAGTACCCCAAAGGGTGCACACCCACACTATTTTCTCCCAGTACCAACGACGCTGATCTGAGTAACAGTCGCAACGTGTTGGGGGTGTCTAAAGTTTATAATTATGCATTCACCTCTACAGGTTTTTCTAGCATTGCCGATCCAAGGAACCCATCTAGTTAGTAGTATCTGGTCCGCGAAATTTGTTGGAAACCCACAGTTTTTATTCAGCCAGGAGACTGTTTTGCGTTTAAGTGAGTCATGAGATACGTTCCGTGAATTGGGTAATGAAGAGTCCAGGGGTGGAACATTTGAAAGAACAACTACGTATGGCTCGCACTCTGGGGGTAAGTTAATTGAATGGATTTTCCTTGATGAACCTGAGGGCAACGCCAAACTAGTTGAAGCCTCTTCAGTCGGGGGATTGTTATTTTTCGGTTGACTTCTCATAATAGGTTGGAGTCTCTTTTCTCTCTCTATCAATGACAACTGTGCAGCTTTTTCATGTTGTTCCCCCAACTCCCTCTGTAGTGTACTATGATCATTAGATATTTTTAATAAGAGACCACCCAATCTGGTCACTTCAGCTGTCAATGAATCAATCTTTTCTACAAGTGGCTGCACAACAGCTTCGAGTTTATCTTTGAATATCTTTGTTATTTGGGCCAAAAAGTCTGTTTTCATATCTATGCTAGTGCCACAATTAGTAGTCATAGTTTCCTTATGGCCAAACCCGTTACTCTGGATTGGGACAGTTAAAGACTTATGTAGTAACCCCCCCGGCTTGGGCTGCGTTTTCCTACATTTCCTTACAACTCTCTTAACAGGAGAGTGTGCAATTGGAACTACCGTGGAATCATCTAATAAATTCTGTTTTAGTACATCCTGATCGACAACTGATAATACAGGAGTCTCTCCCAACAGAAAGTCATTAGCGGGGGATACAACAATTTCGCTACAGTTATCGTTAGATGTAGGTGAAGGTGGGACCAGGAGACACTCCCGGCCCAGTGATTTCCTTCTTTCATTGTTAATCTTGCTCACCACCTTTACTAAATAATTATCCATAGTTAATTTATTTTTGGACATTAATGTGCTGAGAAACGCCTCAAATAGTACAAGGAGTGTTCAAGTCTTACAGGCACTTTTTGAGAGTAAGAAATAATCACGGGTTACGCAACAACAATCTGAACTCTGCAACCAGGCGCACTTATATAATAAGGTGGATAAAGAGTAGCCGAGATCCCCCAAGCTCCCCCGAACAATTAAGAAGCAGCTTAACCACCTAACAAGCCTAAGTAGGCAGTATGTAGTGTGGAAATATAAATGCCCACAAGCTCATCAATATATGCTTAACATAGGTCTCGCCGACATGGCAGAAAAACAGTGGAAGTCGTCCACAATAAGCCCCCCCAGGTACAACCCGGTCACAATAGTAGGACCTGATCTCACTTCAAATGGCCTGCAGTAATGGCAGTCAGTTTGGCGCGAGCAAGGAGTAGCAAGAGAATCAATGTCAGCCAAGGGCTCCAACCTCGTCTTACCTCCACACAAGGGGGGTGGCTCAGCCCAGCCTCTACCGGCCCCGGACGGCCACAGACGGCCCGCCCTTTGTCCGGGCTTCGTCCGGTGCCGCCCGCGCGCGTCCCGCGACGCGGAGGGAGCCTCGGTCTTTTCTGTGCCTCCGGGCGCGTGGTAGGCGTCAGCGGTCGCTAGATGACCTGGGAGCTGTAGTCTCCCCCTGCTCATGGCCGCGTGGTGGAAGGCGGCAGCAGGGGAGACACACAGCGCCAGAGACCCAGGCAGCGGCGGCAGGGCAGGCGAAGCAACTACAGGACCCCACGGCAGGTGAAGCGACTTCTAGCAAAGGTTCCCGCTCCACCGAGGGAGCCACGGTCTTTTCTGCGCCTCCGGGCGCGTGGTAGGCGTCAGCGGGCGCTAGGTGACCTGGGAGCTGTAGTCTCCCCCTGCTCACGGCCGCGTGGTGGAAGGCGGCAGCAGGGGAGACACACAGCGCCAGAGACCCAGGCAGCGGCGGCAGGGCAGGCGAAGCAACTGCAGGACCCCACGGCAGGTGAAGCGACTTCTAGCAAAGGTTCCCGCTCCACCGAGGAAGCCTCGGTTTTTTCTGCGCCTCCGGGCGCGTGGTAGACGTCAGCGGGCGCTAGGTGACCTGGGAGCTTTAGTCTCCCCCTGCTCACGGCCGCGTGGTGGAAGGCGGCAGCAGGGGTGACGCACAGCGCCAGAGACCCAGGCAGCGGCGGCAGGGCAGGCGAAGCAACTGCAGGACACCACGGCAGGTGAAGCGACTTCTAGCAAAGGTTCTATTCAAAAGGTGAGGCATCCACAGGTAGGTGTATCCATCAGAAGAACACGTTACTTACCTTCAAAAATGTTTTTTTTCTGGTGGATACAGGATCTACCTGTTGATTCCCCACTGACCCACCCCCCTCCCCGTTGCTTGTCTTCTAATACAACAAAGAAGTCTGTATATTGTGCATGTATTTCATTTTACACACACACACACACACACACCTTTGATTTAAAGTTTGCATTTGTGTTGTTGGTTTCACCCATTTGCCTCAAAGCACGACAAATTAGTGGAAATTGAAATCAACATGCCAACGTGGGCCGCTTATGGCTTTATTGACTTCATGCGGAGCCGCATGCGGAGCCATGGGCATTGTGACGTCCTAGTCTACAGGAGGGAGCTGTCGAGAAAAGTTTCCATGGAATGCTAGTGCATTGGGATATATAAAAGTGTGAGGAATCCACAGGTAGATACTGTATCCACCAGAAAAAAGTGTTACCGAACGTAAGTAACTTGTTCTTTGCGTACAAAATTGACAGATGCTACAGAACATTTAACAGAAGCTCAGCAAACTATCAAAAGAAATGCTGACAAGGAATGTGCCACCAAACCTAGCTATCAAACAGGAGATCAATAATGATTAGCAACCAAACACCTTAACCTATAAGGAAACCGAAAACTGAAACCACGATTCGTAGGGCCAGTCATAATAATCGATATCCTTAACCCTGTCAGTCAAACTAGATCTTCCACTGGCTATGAGAGTCCATCCAGTTTTCCATGTCTCCCTGTTAAAGCCATGAAATGCTAAAATGAGACTACAATCCCGTTCTCCACTGATTATTGTTCACGGCCAGCGGAAAATGAAGTGAAACAAGCCTTAGATTCAAAACTTGCTCGGGGACATCTTTATTATTTGGTGGAATGGAAAGGGTATGGACCTGTAGAGCAACCATGGGAACCCACCTCTCATCTCCTTCATGCCCCTCGGTTAGTGGCTAAATTCCATCACACTCACCCAACCAAGCCTAAACCGATGGCGAGTCTTGCGGGGTAGTACTGTCCGGACCCACCGGGCCCCCGTAGACCCTTCTGCCATCTATGGCCTCCTTTGGACTAAAGCGGTGGGGGCCTAGAGGGAGAAACACACTTTTAATCCACGGGCTCTACACCACACATTCAGCACATGCACTCCCAATACAAACACACCCAGACACATGCACAACACAAGCTCATCCAATAACACCACAGACCCACTCACATTGCAGACATGCACACAAGACATGCCCACTCACACGAGGGTCTCATGCTTCCACCCCACCCTGAGAAGGAGCCATCCGATAAGTGGTTCCAAAGCCGCATGAGACTGCAAGCATTGCTATTACCGAGTGTATTGGTATGACTGGGGTGGGTGGCAGCATCCATGTATGAGTGTTGATTAGTGCGATTGTGATTGCCCATGGTGTGGATGAGGTATGAATGAGAACCAGTGAACCTAGACTTGTAAGAGCTTCCAACCACAACCTACCCATAATCCCACCAAGTGAGTTGGTTCCTCTACAATACTTAACCCTAGTACCACACAAAAATAAAGAACCTAGCAATCTACACTGCAATCGTCCCACAGTACCAGCTACTCAGAATCATGACGAAGAATCTCATTGCAAGCACAATCGGGTGTAGTTCGGATTAACAAATACTCTATTTGGAAGAATCCGGCGACTCCAGAGTACCAGTCCTCACACAGAACAAGACACCTGGAGGGTGGACACTCTAGTGGTTTCTCTTCCCGAACTTACCTTGTTTTCTTCCCCCCTTTCCCCTCGGTAGGTTGTTTGAACACTCGCCAGGCACAGTTGGGCATTGCTATTAATCCTCATACCATCGCTCCTGCTGGGTACGACAAGACCAGGTCGGTGCTATTGAGTGTTACAGTACTGGATAAACCAGTTCGGTGTAAGTCCAGACATTGTATAAGTGATCTGATTGAAATTGCATTTATTTATACCTCTCATTGAGCCAGCAATGTTCTGCTTTCCAACTCAAGTCATTCTTCAAATCAGAGAGAAATGCACCTTAGCTTTCTGTTCATGGGTTTTGTGGGCTTTTTGGTGCAATCGGGTACAGATAAGATCAGTTAAAACCAGTCAAGATGGAGATGGGATGTGCATTTGCCCCAGATGGAGCACAGCGGAGGGCCTCCTTGCTAGTTGAGTGCCAGCAACACAATAAGAGGAAGGAAGGAGGGGGTACTCTGCACAACGGGATGGATGCCTTCCCTCACCTATGACAAGGAGGTGTTCAGGATACAGGGACGTAGAAGCTGCCATGTCCCTCAGGATCCTGCTATGTGAGAGGGACACTTTGGCATATCTCCTGTCCATTGACAAACAATAATGTTAACTTGTGGCCAGCTTCAGTGGGCAGGCTGTGACGTTCATTGGAGGACACATATAAAGCAAGCCAGGAAAAACATTCACAGACACAAGTGGCACTGTAACAGCACACTGTAGTATACAAATGTCACTGCAAACCACAAATAGACAAGGGGTGTATTGTGGGAGGGCATGTTATACATTCAGGACTGGAATTTACAACTTACTACTCCAGCTGTGACCATGCCTTCTGGGATGTTAAGGTCTTTTTAAATGGTGGTAAAGTGGGGTCCTTTGGAAATGCTGCTTGGTGGCAATATTTTTTCAACAAAGAATGATAATACCTGGGGAACGTGTAGGGTTATGGGTGGTCATGGTTCTCTTGATGCCCCTCCTGGTTCCCGGCAACAACATCCAGAGATCTAGTTAGGACCAGGTTCTTGGTAGCGCATAAATGGTCCTCCGTGCAATGCTCCACTGTTTCACTGTACCTTGACTACTAAACGTGTTCGCCCCATTCTGCAGGCACAGTGTGGAGCGGTGCAGCTCCCGGTGGTGTGCGGCTCTGGGCAGCCCACCTGGGAATATTGTCCTGACTCCGCTCCAGCCTGGTTGATGCTGCTGTTGTCCCCAGAGTCACTTGTGCACAGGTGTTCCCAGCCGCTGCGGAGGCAGTTCGGTGCTCACGCCGGAGCGAGTGCGCCCTTGCTCCTTCAGTAATACTTGGGTCAGACGGATCTTCAGAGGTAGTCTTTTCTGTATTGGTAACACCAACCTACCACCCAAAGAAAGAGGAAAGCCCACCCTACGTCACAGCAGTCACCGAAGGGCAGTCATTGAAACAGTTAATTGTAGTATGGGATCTCAGTGTAGCGCCAAATTTCTCTAGTCGCTTTGTCATCAGTTAATACTACCCTGAAGTTCAGTCATGGTTCTTTACGTGCTGCTGAGTCACAGGCACCTCGTCCATTCATTAGTGCCTTCTCTAGGAGCTTTATTTCTGGGCATGTCTTGGGGTCTCAGGGCCTCACCACACAGCATGGCAGTGCAGAGCCTTCCAATGCAGCTGCTATGTTCTGTTTTTCCCACCCCCACCCTCGCAATCAACCTTTTTTAGGTGTTATCTTTGTATACAGGTTCCTATAACACTGCTACTTCCCTCTAGGCTGGTCTAAGGCAGCTTCTCTTGGCAAATTTCCTGATTCTTGTTAGTAAACCAGGTTGTAAATCAGGTTGCGGGGAGTTCGCAGTCAGCTCCCTAGTTCTGGAGCACCGGAGAGTTGCATTATTACACTGGTGTGGGACCCTGGATTCTGGAAGAGAAATCTTGGCACAATGACTGTTAGTATTTTCCACTTATAGTAAGTTTGCAGAGTATGTGTATTCCACTTGTCCCCCTCCTAGTACTAGTTTCAGAATGTTTTGTGCCTTCCTCTCAGACTGGTATCGCCATAGTCTGTCTCTGATGTCAACAGGAAGATGGGGTGGAGTTGTGACTCCCCTCCAGGGCAGACTAAGGCAAAGGAACAAATGAGGGGTTTCCCCAATTAACTACGGCTCAACATGTTGGCTGTAACACTTTTGAACAGTGGAGCAGGACGGGCGTAGGGGATTTTCCCACACTTCAAGAGAACTCTGTCTCTTACACTCCACACCCTGGAATCTGGTCAACTACAAAGGACTTCAGGGGAAGCCTTATAATTCAACCTCCATCTTGGGTATCAAACAAGTGCAGGAAATCAATATTGGCTTTTCGGTGATGAGATACATGTAACACATACACTTAATGCTCATCTACTGCACATACATAAGCTACACGCACAAACGCCATCCATGTCCCAAATGGAAGTAGTGAAAGATCCAGTTGTAGGGGGATGGAAGGGCAATTTAAAAACGAAAAAGGCCAGTAGGTAACCCTCCCTAGCAGTTGTCGGGTACAAAGGCCTGTGGTGTGTTGCAGCCACCACTGTCAGTCCTCTACAGCGTAGTGAGCTGACTTTGGTCATTCAAACCAAAGGAGGGCGCACATGGTGTGACTGTGTCTCCCACAAGCCCAACTCTGGTTTGCATTGGGTGTCACAGGGAACCCCTGTCACTCATGCAAATTGTCATATGTGCTCAAGTATAAAAATAACAAACTTTATTTGGGGAATTAGAGGGACGGGCGCAACCTCCCTAGAGCCATGCAGGGGATTTTTCAGCCTTAACGTTCCTATAAATTCATTTCTTCTTCGCCTTCCCCTTCTCGTGAGTCTCCGGAGAAGACCCCTTCACCCAAGTTGACTCCGGCGCAGTCTCCAGCGCAGTCTCCGGCGCCGGTGGATTCTCCAGCTTCCGACGTCAAGCCGGAGCAGGTGGAAGATCTTTCGCCAGTGCCAGAAGGTGAACCTGCGGCTCCAGTTGAGGATACTTTGGCTCCGGCTCCAGTTACTCCTCGACCGAATTCAGGATCGAACCCATACCCGCATTTCCTGACTCCGGGTGCGGATCCGACGCATTTCCTTAATGCAATGTATGGGGTTTTCCAAAGAGCTACTTTCCCATCCGGCACACCTTCTGGTCCCGTGGGTCCAATGGCATTTAGTTTGGGCGTGCCGCAACATTATGCTCAGGCACATTTTATGCCCTTCTTGCCGATGGCTCCTTCATGGCAGTTCCCAGCGCCGTCTGGAGATCCCTCCTCCCGGCCTCGACTGGATCGCCTGCCTTTATTGGAGCCTCCCTCGACGCCGGCGCTGACTCCATCTGCCCGTGTCCGACGCCGCCGACTCCTCCGGCACCGCCGACTCCAGGTTTGGTGCCGCCGACGCTGTGCCCTCGGATCCGTTCTCGAAGAGAGGCTCAGAGGATTATGGAGGAGGAGCAATATAGGGAAGAAGTGGAGGAAGGTGAAGTTGGTGACTCCACTGATGAATTTGAGGGCATTTAGGAGGCAAGCGGACTAGATACTACTCCAGAATGGGAGCATTCTTCTGCCAGATCTTCTCCTCCACAAGAGTTGACTGCTTACCATTTAGTCATCAGGAAGGCTCCAGAGTTGGTGGACTTACAGTTGCCCTCTGCAGAGTACAAGCCAAACCTTTTGACTGAAGTCCTTCATTCACCTTCTTCCATCGTTGAGCCTTTGTTGCCCTTTAATGAGGCTATTTTAGAGCTATTTTAGAGCCTGTTATGGACGTTTGGCGCCAGCCACTTTCTTCACCTGCGTTCTCCAGAGCTGTGGCAAGGAGGTATAGAGAGGCTCCAGGGGACCCGAGCTCTCTTTCCTCGCACACTTCACCATAGAGCCTTGTAGTGCAAGCTTCCTGTTCGAAGCAATCTTCAGATGCCTTCCCTCAAGCACCAGCTGACAGGGACTCTAAAAAGATCAAACAGTCAGCTAAAAAGGTCTTCATCTGGAAGCATGGCGCTTAAGTCAACAAATGCCACTTGCTTATTGGGGCGCTACGTTGGGACTCGGTGAAGCAGTTAGCCCCTAAACTACCCGATGAGGAGAAGGTCTCTTTTATAGAGGTTGTTGCAGCCACTCAAGCTGCCGCTAGGCAAGTTATTCAGTCGGGCCTAGATACGGCTGATTCCGTGGCTAGGATTATGGGATCTTCTATAGCCACTAGAAGGCAGGCTTGACTCCGTTCTTCCGGCTTCTCTGCTGATGTTCAGGCCACCCTAGTCGACTTACCCTTTGATGGGGAAAAGCTTTTTGGGGAAAAAGCTGATTCTGCCTTACAAAGATTTAAAGATAGCAGGGTTACAGCGAAATCTTTAGGTTTTCAGACACAAGCAAAAGGGTTTGGCTACAGGAAGTATAGAGGATTTGGGAGGTCATCCTTTCGTTCCTTTCGTCAACCTCAACAGCAGCAGCAACAACAGCAGCAAAATCCTCTCTATAGATCATATAGGGGAAGACAAAGGGGTCGGCGAGGTTCTGGTCGCAATCCCTGCTCCTCTTCAGCCTCCTCTGCTCCCAATGAAACTTCAGGGAAGCAGCCCTAGATCCCCCATTCTAGATCATGTGAGACCTGTTGGGGGTCGGGTGTCCCACTTTCTGTGAGGTTGGAAATCGGTCACGACGGACCTTTGGGATTTAAACCTCGTGGAGAATGGGTACGCCCTTCCCTTTCTGGAGTTTCCTTCCCCTTACTCTCCTTGCCAAGGTTTTTGGTCAGAGGACCATCTACTTCTTCTGCAGAAGGAGGTTCTTGCATTGCTACAAAAAGGTGCGATAGAGGTGGTTCCGGAGCAGGAAAGGTGTTGGGGATGCTACTCCCGGTATTTCCTGATTCCCAAAAAGGACTGCAGATTGCGTCCAATTCTGGACCTCAGAGTTTTGAATTTTTACCTGAAACAGGAGAAATTCAAGATGCTAACCCTTTCACAGGTTGTTCAAGCGTTGCAGCAAGAAGACTGGATGGTGTCGATCGACTTGCAGGATGCGTATTTCCACATCCCAATCCTGAAGTCGCACAGGAAGTATCTCCGTTTTACGGTTGGGTCACAACACTACCAGATTGTGGTTCTTTCGTTTGGTCTTACTACTGCACCTCGAGTCTTCACCAAGGTGATGGCAGTGGTGGCTGCTCATCTCAGGAGGTCGGGGATTCCGGCCTTCCCCTACCTGGACGACTGGCTTCTGAAAGCAGAGTCCCCAGAGATGGCGCAACGTCATCTGCAGGTAACATCTCAGCTGTTATTCGACTTGGGTTTTTCGATCAATGTGCCCAAAACTCACCTGGTGCCCTCTCAACGCAACCTGTTCATAGGGGCGGTACTGGACACTAATGTGTGTCGAGCATTTACTCCTCCACAAAGAATTCTCGACATTCAGGAGATGATCCCTTTATTCCACAATGGAGCGGTTGTTCCAGTTCTGAAGGTCCTTGGCCTGCTCGGTCTGTTCGCCTCCTGCATTCTGTTGGTCAACCGTGCACGCTGGCACATAAGGGCACTCCAGTGGTGTCTCCGCAGGCAGTGGTATCAGCACAACGGAGATCTCAGGGAGTTGATCATGATCTCCAGAGAAGCTGCAGCGGATCTCTCTTGTTGGAACGTGAAGGGCAACCTGTCTCAAGGAAAGCCCTTTCATCTTCCTCCAATGGTGGCCACAGTAATATCGGATGCCTCCACCTTAGGGTGGGGTGCTCATCTGGGGGATCTGGAGATCAAGGGTCTTTGCTCTCCAGAAGAAAGATTGTCTCATATCAATCATCTAGAATTGCGGGCGATACGTTTGGCGCTCAAGGCCTTCCTCCCTTCCCTTCGCGGTCAGTCGGTTCAAGTCCTGATGGACAACACTACCGCAATGTGGTATGTCAACAAGCAGGGGGGGGAGTAGGGTCGTACCGTCTCTGCAGAGAGGCGTTGCGGCTCTGGTCCTGGGCTCAGGACCATCGGATTTGCTTGATGGTGAATCATCTGGCCGGGGTGCTGAACATACGTGCGGACAGTCTCAGTCGACAGTTTTCCGCCGACCACGAGTGGAGGCTCCATCCGGAGGTGATTCGTCACGTCTTTCGAACGTGGGGGACACCTCGGGTGGACCGGTTTGCCACTCACGAGAACGCGCATTGCCCGTCATTTGCAGTCTCCAGTTTCTGATGCAGGGGGCGTTGGGGGACACGTTTCAGTTGAGTTGGGGCTCACAACTCCTTTACGCGTTTCCTCCCATACCCTTGATTCCTTGGGTTCTGAGGAAGATTCGCCAAGACCGGGCCCAAGTTATATTGATCACCCCGGATTGGCCAAGAAGGATGTGGTAAACAGATCTACTTCACCTTTCATCGCACCCTCCACTCTGTCTCCCTCTCAGGGCAGACGTCCCCTTGCAGTTGGAGGGGCAGGTTCTTCACCCACACCTCCAGAGCCTGCACCTTCATGCCTGGGGATTGAACGGGGCAACCTGAGTTCTTTCTCTCTCCCGCCTGATGTGGTGGATGTTATTTTATCGGCCAGGCAACACTCCACCAAGTCTATTTACTCCTACAGGTGGTCTAAGTTTGTAAAATGGTGTGGAGAGAGATCCATTGACCCTTTAAAAGCTTCAGTTTGCTCTTTCCTTGGCTCAGCAAGGTTGTGATGTGGCCACAGTTAAGGGCTATTTATCAGCCTTATCGGCTTTTCTGTGTCTACCAGATCAGCCGTCGTTATTTAAGTCTCCTATTGTTTTAAGATTTATCAAAGACCTTACTAACAGGTTTCCACCTACTCCCTTTGTAATGCCACAGTGGGACCTTAATCTTGTCTTAACTTTTTTGATGGGGTCCCCTTTTGAGCCCCTTCATAGCTGTCCTTTGAGGCTGTAGCCATAACCTCGGCAAGGAGGGTGAGTGAGCTTCAAGCTCTTAGTTCGAAACCCCCATTTTTATCCTTACATGCTGAAAGGATGGTCCTTAGGACCAGGGCTGCTTTCCTACCTATGGTAGTTACTCCCTTTCATCTGGGGCAGTCGATTACTCTCTCTGTGTTTTATCCTCCCCCTCATCCTTCCAAGGAGGAGGAAAGACTTCACCGATTGGACCCTAAAAGAGCTGTGAGCATTTATTTGGACAGAATGAAGGATTTTCGTTTGGATGATCAGCTCTTCGTGGGCTATATTGGACACTCTAAAGGCAAGGCTGTGCACAAGCACACTCTGTCCAGGTGGATCATCCTAGACATCAAGATCTGCTACACCCTTGCTGGTAAGGTTCCTCCTGAGGGTATTAGAGCTCATTCAACGAGAGCTAAATCTTCTACCTCTGCTTTGGCCAGGGGTGTTCCTGTTGCAGACATTTGTAAAGCCGTGACTTGGGCCTCCCTCCATACTTTCGCAAAGCATTATTGCTTAGACTCTGAGATGAGGAGGGAGGGCCACTTTGCGCGCTCTGTCTTGCAGGACTTTTTGGTATAGAAAGGTGGACACCCTCCTCCGGGAGTGGGACTGCTGTGGGAATCTATTCACAAGGTGAGGAATCCACTGGCAGATGTATCCATCAGAAGAACAAGTTACTTACCTTCGGTAACGCTTTTTCTGGTGGATACAATATCTGCCTGTGGATTCCTCACTGGCCCACCCGCCTCCCCGTTGTCCACCTTTGTATACCTTAAAGGTTGCCTTGCTTGATATGTTGTTTTTTCTGATGGATAAATCTGCCAGTGGATTCCTCACCTTGTGAATATTCCCTGCGCCAGCAACATTCGGAAACTTTTGTAGCAGTCCACGCCGATGGGGTCGACGACGACGTCACAGAGACACGGCTCCGCTCGCGATTCCGCTGAATCCGCTGACGTCACCGGCTCCATAAGAAGACCTCGTCGGCGTGATGACGTCCGTTCCCTTTTTCCGCGCCGTCGAAGCCAACGGATTTTGGGAATCGCTGTTGTTAGCGGCGTTGATACTTTGTGTATTTTCGTTGTTTTTCCTGTCTTCTTTGAAGATGTCGACAAAGAAGTCTGGGTTTAAGCCTTGCCGGGAGTGTGGCAAGCATATGTCCATCACTGACCCACATGAGGACTGTGTGTGGTGTTTATCCTCGGACCACAATGTGGATGGCTGTACCAGCTGCCGAAAGATGAGTACGAAGGCTCTGAAGGAACGGGAGGCAAAGCTCTTTATTTCCAGAATGAAGAAGGACAAGAGAGCGAGAAGGAGATCGAGATTGAGGTCCCGATCAAAGTCAAGGTCGGCGTCGAAGTCGACTTCGGGGCATGCTTCTCGAGCTAAGAAGCACAAGAAAAAGAGAAGACGCTCCTCTCTGCACCATTCAGATAAGAGCACGGCGCCGAAGCCGAAGTCACCTGCTCGGCGTCGAAGGGACTCTGTTTCTCCTTCTCCTGTGCCGGGTTCACCTGCTGGTCCTTCATCTCCGGTGGTCTTTGTCTCCGGCTTCGCCAGTTCCAGCCCGGACTCCGACGCTGGTTCCATCTCCATCTTCGGCTCCGGTTCCGTCTCCGGCTCCATCTCCGGCCCCAGAAGATCTTCAAGCCCCGGGTGAGCCTGCGACGCCGTTGAGTCCACCGTCGGCGCCGGTTGGCCCGAGTCCGGTGGGGCCTGGCCAGTATCCTGCTTTCCCTGGGCCAGGTCAGGACCCATCACATTACTTAAATGCAATGTATGGGGTATTTGCTCGTGCCATGTATGTCCCTGGTGCACCTGCGGGTCCGTCGGGTCCTTTGGCGTTTAACTTAGGGGTGCCGCAAGTATATCCTCAGGCCCCTTTCTATCCATTTTATCCAGCGACGCCGTCTTGGAATCCTCCGGCTCCGAGAACGTCGACGCCGCTTCCATCCTCGCCGGCTCCGGCTCGACCGCGTTCGACGCCGATGGCTCCGCCGGATCCACGGTCGACGCCGGCACCGGCGCCGTCTGAGTCGATTACGGCGCCGCCGACTATTCGAATTCACTCCAGAAGGGAGACTCAAAGGATTATTGAGGTGCAGAGATACCTTCAGGAGGAAGCGGAGGATGGAGAATTGGTGGAGTCTGATGAGGTTTTTGACGAGCTTAAGGAAGCTAGTGGTTTGGACCTGTCTCCTGAGTGGGAGATTACTCCGCCATCAGATGAGCCATCCAAGGACGTTGCACCCTACCATGCGGTCATAAGGAGAGCTGCGGAGTTACTTGATCTCCAACTTCCAACAACGGAGTTTAAGTCAAACATCTTGACTGAAGTCTTGCGTTCTCCCACAGCGGTGTCGGAGCCTTTGCTTCCATTTAATGAGGCCATTGCAGAACCTGTGTTGGAGGTGTGGCGCAAACCCTTTTCGGCTCCTGCGGTGTCTAAGACTATCGCTAGGAGATACAGAGCGGCCCCAGGTGATCCAGAATTTTTGTCGTCTCACCCATCGCCTGAGAGCTTGGTAATTCAGGCGGCTTGTTCTGGGAAGTCTAAAGGAGCCTTTCCACAGGTCCCTGGTGACGGAGAGGCAAAAAGACTGGACCAGTCGGCAAAGAAGGTGTTTTCATCAGCCAGCATGGCTTTGAAATCGACTAACGCCACATGTCTTTTGGGACGCTATGTACATGCGCTGATGGATTCGGCTAGGAAACTGGTGCCGAAGCTACCTGATGAGGATAGATCTGGTTTTAACGACATCTTGGCTGATGCTCAGGCGGCAAGTGATCCAAAGGGGGCTGGATACAGCGGATTCTGTTGCACGGATCATGGGGTCGTCGGTTGCAACTAGAAGAAGTGCTTGGTTGAGAACTTCGGAGTTCTCTCAAGATGTGCAAACAACCTTATTGGATCTACCGTTTGATGGGTCTGGCCTCTTTGGGAAAAAGGCAGATGCTGCTCTAGAAAGATTCAAAGAGAGCAAGGCAACTGCTAAATCTTTGGGACTCCAGTCTCAATCGAGAGGGTCTTTTAAGAGGTACAGAGGTTTTGGAAGGAAATCTTTTCGAACCTATAGGCAGACTCAGCAACAGCAGCAGCAGCAAGGTTCCTCGTCGAGAGGTTACAGAGGAAGAATCAGGGGTCGCACACGTGGCCGTCAGCTCTCCTCCTCCTCTTCCTCTTCCTCAGCCCCTCCCACCACCGCAAAACAGCCCTAGATCCGCCATTCCGGATCATGCTGGTCCTGTGGGGGGCCGGCTTACCCATTTTCTACAAGATTGGGAATCTGTAACTACAGATCTCTGGGTTCTAGATCTTGTGGAAAATGGGTATGCCCTTCCCTTTCGGGAATTCCCTCCAAATTACCCTCCTTGCCAAGGGGCTTGCTCGGAGGACCACCGTCTTCTCCTGCAGGAGGAAGTCCTGAAGTTGTTTCAGAAAGGTGCGATAGAGGTGGTTCCAGATCAGGAGAGGGGTCAGGGATGCTACTCCCGGTATTTCCTGATCTTGAAAAAGGACGGCAGATTGCGTCAGATATTGGACCTCAGGATCTTGAATCTTTATCTAAAGCAAGAGAAGTTCAAGATGCTCACCCTTGCTCAGGTTCTTCAAGCGCTGAATCAGGAGGACTGGATGGTGTCCATCGACTTGCAGGATGCGTATTTTCACATCCCAATCCTGAAGTCGCACAGAAAGTATCTCCGTTTCACGGTAGGGTCGCAACATTATCAGTTTGCGGTCCTCCCGTTTGGTCTTACTTCTGCACCTCGGGTCTTCACGAAGGTGATGGCAGTGGTGGCAGTCCATCTCAGAAGGTCAGGGGTCTCGGTTTTCCCCTATCTGGACGACTGGCTGATCAAGGCGGAGTCTCCAGAGAAGGTGCTGCATCATCTGCGGGATACAACTCAACTGTTGTACAACTTGTGTTTTTCGATAAATGTGCCCAAATCTCACCTGGTGCCCTCTCAGCGCAACCTGTTCATAGGTGCGGTACTGGACACTACTGTTTGTCGAGCATTCCCTCCTCCTCAAAGGATTCTCGACATACAGGAAATGATTCCTTTCTTTTACAACGGAGTGGTTGTTCCGGTCCTGAAGGTCCTTCGCCTGCTCGGTCTGTTTGCTTCTTGCATTCTGTTGGTCAACCATGCACGCTGGCACATGAGGGCGCTCCAGTGGTGCCTCCGCAAGCAGTGGTATCAGCACAAGGGAGATCTCAGGGAGTCTGTGAGGATCTCCAGAGAAGCTGCGGCGGATCTATCTTGGTGGGGCATGGAGGGCAATCTGTCTCAAGG
The DNA here is from genome assembly GCF_964204655.1 of Triturus cristatus. Classification (NCBI taxonomy): domain Eukaryota; kingdom Metazoa; phylum Chordata; class Amphibia; order Caudata; family Salamandridae; genus Triturus; species Triturus cristatus. The sequence goes on along the minus strand of NC_140585.1, from coordinate 1,267,849,700 downwards.
AAAGCCTTTCCATCTTCCTCCATCGGTGGCCACAGTGATAACGGATGCATCCACCTTAGGGTGGGGTGCTCATCTGGGGGATCTGTAGATCAAGGGTCTTTGGTCTCCAGAGGAAAGGTTGCTTCACATCAACCTTCTGGAATTGCGGGCGATACGTTTGGCGCTCAAGGCCTTCCTCCCTTCCCTTCGCGGTCAGTCTGTTCAAGTCCTTACGGACAACACTACCGCGATGTGGTATATAAACAAACAGGGAGGAGTGGGGTCTCTTTGTCTCTGCAGAGAGGCCTTGCGTCTATGGTCCTGGGCTCAGGACCATCAGATTTGTCTGATGGCAAATCATCTGGCCGGGGTGCTGAACGTGCGTGCGGACAGTCTCAGTTGGCAGTTCTCCGCCGACCACGAGTCGAGGCTCCATCCGGAGGTGGTTCGTCACGTCTTTCGGACGTGGGGAACTCCTCGGGTGGATCTATTTGCCACCCGCGGGAACGCGCACTGTCCGTTGTTCTGCAGTCTCCAGTATCCGATGCAGGGAGCGTTGGGGGACGCGATTCAGTTGAGTTGGAGGTCTCGACTCCTTTACGCGTTTCCTCCCATACCCTTGATTCCTCGGGTTCTGAGGAAGATTCGCCAAGACCGGGCCCAAGTCATATTGGTCGCCCCGGATTGGCCAAGAAGGGTGTGGTATACAGATCTTCTCCACCTGTCCTCGTGCCCTCCGCTCCGTCTCCCTCGGAGGGCAGACCTCCTCTCGCAGTCGGAGGGGCAGGTTCTACACCCCCACCTCCAGAGCTTACACCTTCATGCCTGGAGATTGAACGGGGCAACCTGAATTCCTTCTCTCTCCCACCAGATGTGGTGGATGTTATTTTATCGGCCAGGCGACACTCCACCAAGTCCATTTACTCCTATAGGTGGTCTAAGTTTGTTCTCTGGTGTGGAGAGAGGTCCATTGATCCTTTGAAGGCTCGTCTGTCTAATATTTTACAGTTTGCCCTTTCTCTTGCTCAGCAGGGCTTTGCTGTGGCTACGGTGAAAGGATATTTATCGGCTCTGTCGGCTTTCCTTAGTTTGCCGGATCAGCCGTCATTATTCAAATCACCTATTGTTCTTCATTTTATAAAGGGCCTTACAAACAAGTTTCCTCCTACTCCCTTTATTGTGCCTCAATGGGACTTAAATCTTGTACTAACCTATCTTATGGGTTCTCCCTTCGAGCCCTTACACAAGTGTCCCTTGAGGTTGTTGTCCTTTAAGACGGTTTTCCTCGTTGCAATCACCTCGGCAAGGAGGGTAAGTGAGCTTCAAGCTCTAAGTTCAAAACCCCTGTTCTTGACCATTCATACTGAACGAATGGTACTCAGGACCAGGGCTGCGTTTTTGCCTAAGGTGGTAACTCCCTTCCATTTGGGGCAGTCCATTACCCTTCCTTCTTTCTATCCTCCCCCTCACCCTTCCAAGGAGGAGGAGAGACTTCACCGCTTGGACCCTAAGAGGGTGGTGAGCTTCTACCTGGACAGGACAAGGGACTCCAGGATTGATGACCAGCTGTTTGTGGGCTTTGCTGGCTGCAGGAAGGGTCAAGCGGTGCACAAGCGCACCCTTTCCAGGTGGATTGTCTTGTGCATCAAGATATGCTACTCCCTAGCTGGTAAGGAGCCTCCGGAGGGTTTGAGGGCTCATTCTACCAGAGTAAAGACTTCCACATCTGCCTTAGCTAGGGGTGTTCCGGTGGAGGACATTTGTAGGGTGGCAACTTGGGCCTCCCTCCACACCTTCACAAAGCATTATTGTTTAGACACCGAGGTGAGGAGGGACGGACACTTTGCTCGTTCCGTCCTTCAGGATTTTCTGGTATAGAAGGGTGGACACCCTCCTCCGGGAGTGGGGACTGCTGTGGAATCTATTCACAAGGTGAGGAATCCACTGGCAGATGTATCCATCAGAAGAACAAGTTACCTACCTTCGGTACGCTTTTTCTGGTGGATACAGTATCTGCCTGTGGATTCCTCACTGACCCACCCGCCTCCCTGTTGTCCATCCTTCTATACTGGTATTTCTATGCCTGTAATTCTATTGATGGGTTTCAAATGTGTTTATCACTGTCAAAAGCATTGTTATTTCTTGTGCTTTGTTATTTATTCTCCACACTGAGTGTGTTGATATGCATATTGTGTACTGTGTATACTGTGTATATATATTGCTGTCAGTCCGTCCGTGTGCCTCGAAGGCACGGAAAAAAGGGGCGGAACTGACGTCATCACGCCGACTAGGTCTTCTTATGGAGCCGGTGACGTCAGCGGAGTCTCGAGCGGAGCCGTGTCTCTGTGACGTAGTCGTCGACCCCATCGGCGTGGACTGCTACAAAAGTTTCCGAATGTTGCTGGCGCAGGGGATATTCACAAGGTGAGGAATCCATAGGCAGATACTGTATCCACCAGAAAAAGCGTTACCGAAGGTAAGTAACTTGTTCTTCTGATACACTTATAGAAATGCTTCTGTTCCTTAGCTTACCTTTTTGTATATGTACTATGTATATTTGTTCGAATGTTGTATACTGTGTATACTTTGAATCTGTTGTCGGTCCACCTGTTCGCCTCGGAGGCACGGAAAAAATGGGTGGAACTGACGTCATCACGCCGACTTGGCTCTCTTATGGCTCCGGTGACGTCATACGGAGTCGCGAGCGAAGCCGAGGTATTATGACGTCCACGTCGGCGTGGAGAGCTGGGGAAAATGTTCTGTGGAATGCTGGCGCAGGGGATATTCACAACGTGAGGAATCCACAGGCAGATATTGTATCCACCAGAAAAAGCGTTACCGAAGGTAAGTAACTTGTTCTTTCAATACACTCTATTAGTAGGAACTCATAATGTGGTCCTTGTGTAAGAGATAAGTACTGCGATGATTAGAAAGTTAAATCTTATTTTTTTTATGTTACGATCTTGTGAGACACTGGCGGGATCATGAAAAGTAGGAAGGAGTAGGTGATGTTTGAATACACTGCTATGCTCACTTGTTACTGTATGAAGACTTACTAGAGATGGTTTTCATCAGACTCTACAATTTATGCTCACTGGTTTGAGAAGAGTTGAGTAGACTTAAAGCTCGGCCCACACACCCTTCTACGGACATCCGTCTTCTGAAAGAGAGGTCTGAAAAAAAAGGCCAGTCTCTCTCCACACCCTACTGCACACACCCGTCATTACAAAGAGAGGTCTCAGCAGAGAGGCCAATGCCTCTACACACCCTACTATGCATACCTATCATCTGAGGGAGGGGTCTGAAAGGAGAGGCCATTCCCTCCCACACCCTACTACACACACCCCTATCATTACAGAGAGGATTCTCACTGCAGTTCCTTGTGGTGCTTAGCCTCTCCAGATCTCATAGCATTCATGTTATGATCAGTCTTAAATCCCTCTGCACAGTTTCTTTTCCACTGCAGGTCACTGGGCTGTGGCTTTGCTTTTCTGGCAGCGTTACTACTGCAGGTATAGGTCCTGGTAACATCTTTCCATGACAGTTTGCTTTCTCCTTAAAATACAGGAACCACCAGCACTTCTAGTAGAATTCAGGAGCCTCCAACCCTTTCCCTGGTGTGGCAAGGGGGTAGCTAGATTAATACCTCTGTCTTGCAGCTCAGACATTACTCAGGCACACTGCTGCATCCTACCGTCCTGGTAAAAAAAAAAAAGGATTGCTCCATAATGATCGGGGGAATCCACCCAAAATTGATCCCTGGCTGGCAGAAGAAAATGTGAATGGCAAAGCCCTGCTTTGCTTAGGGTGATGTCTGGTATCAGGGAAGTTTGTATCCTTCACATCGGCTGCCCAGTCGTAACCTTTTGATCTGCAGATTTGGCAAGAAGGAAGGGAGGGAGGAGTTGGTTGGACCCTGAATGAAAAACAATGCACTAAAAGGGAGACTTTGCCGGTCATGGTGTTAAACAAAGCTGTCCCCTGCACACCTCTGGAGAAAAGAAAAGCTGGAAGGTGGCAGGGGTTGCCTCTGCACTTTAAAAGAACATTTGTCTCAAACTATCTGTTCATTCGAGCCTGGCTCATTTGAAGTGAACCAGGGAATAGATGGATGGATGGATGAACTGAATATCTTTATTTGGCTGAAAGTACAACAATATAAGAATTCATACTCATACAATATGTAAAAGTGGTAAGATACATCCACAGTTGACAATTATTAAAAGGTTAAAACACACAAAATACAGATTAATCACAATTTAAATAACGTGCTTAGTGCCCCGTGATCGTACAGCAGCATGAAGAAATCGGCTTATAGCGATACAAGTCTTTTTGTCTGAGAGTTGTTGAAGAAAATGATAGGCTGGAATTTCATTGCCTTACATTCCTTAGTCTCATAAAAGGGACCAGAAAACCTTTAGTATATAATTCATAACATTTACAAAAAAAGACTAAATGAACCATTGATTGTTTAGCACCAATATTGCATGGGCAGGCTCTCGTATCTAAATTCGGCTGGTACCCTATGGGAAAACAGAGTAAAATAAGAGTGATCCCAGTTCCTTCTTGGTTTCCACAGATACCTGTCTGGATTAACCCCCTGGTTTTATCATCAAATCATTAGCAATGGTTGTTTTCTGGGACTCATCCCCAACCCCTTTTCATGCAATTGGGCTAACGGTATTATAAACACCTGTTTTTGTTATCAATAGCATTACATGATGCTACGTCAGAAAATGCATGTGAAAGTCCGATCCAATCAAACGAATCTTTAACATAAGCCAACCAAGGAATTGACAAACCCTTAACTTATCACGTGCCAGACAGTCAGTAATTATAGTAAGAAGAGAAGAATAAGAGTACCGGTTGAAGCTCACTGAGGAACTAAGAGAGGAAGTAGATTGTTTCCAAGCAGCGTCTCTTATTTTATGTCAAAGTTATTTTCCACAATAATTTATTATAATTAATTTGTATGACATTAACACACAAAGCAGCCAACACATGTTTCACAAAGACCCACTTCATCACGGCTGCAAAACAACATCAAAAGCAACAGAATCTCACTCTGAAGTACACACATTTAATATATACAAAAACCCATCATGTTTTAGCCCCTTTACAAACATCACAATAAATAGTGTGTATCTGTGTAAAGCTTCCACCTCATATTCCATATTTACAAAAAACATAATTCTGCTTTATTTGTAAGATTCAGTTCTTTTATCATCTTAGATTACAAAAAGAAGGCATTGTATTATTAAACGTATTCTATTTGTCCTTATACGTTTAGTAATTAAGAGTCTATTATTTACACTAAAAATTATTCTTCATGTCATTTAACTTGTTCATATTAATATTTTTATTTAGTTATTTGGTCAAAACATTTATCCAGTATCTCTGGATCCTTCTGCTTTGAGCAAATTAATATATATAGATTGTCACCTCTGATGACTTCACACATAGGTATCTAGCGCCTGCAACCATAGTCCTTCATTTATTTCACATGTGAATAGCACCTTAGAAAGCTGTACTATCACAAATTGAGAAGTCATAAGACTCAGTATTTACAGAATGCACCCCATCCTATTTGTTCAGATCTAGTCTATAGATTTCCTATATATGTACCCCATAAAAACTTACATCTCCCCTCCAAGTTGTATTCAGGCCTCAATGGTTAAGTTGATTCTTAACCAGACAGCACAGAAGGTAATATTGATAAACATCTACCTACATCCCAAACACAAACTACCATCATCTAAGGAACTGATTAAAGAAGTTACAAGAGTAATGGGAGAAGAGGATGTAGACAACGTTATTTTGGCAGGAGATTTTAATATGCACCTTTTAGGGAATAGCCAGGAAGACGAGCTCACGCAAGACCTGACTGGTATATGGGGAATCCCGATTCAAGGCCCCTCGAAGGAAATCAAACAAGCGAAGAGTTCAAACTACCTTCTCTCAAAATTAGAACACCTGAACTTGAGGGCAGTAAACGGCCGTTTCAAGGGGGATAATCCCCCGGCACCTACATACCATTCAGTCAAAACATCTTCTTATCTTGACTTTACATTCACTACGTTAACCATGTTTGACAGGATAGCCTCATTCCAAATAGGCAAAAACACACTTAGTGATCACATGCCACAAGAAATGATACTTCAAGCAACCTCAACATTATTCTTGGAGGCTGATAAATCTATCATCTCAGTAGGAACAACAAACCTCAAACGTATAAGGTGCAACTCAACAAATATAGAAACAATAGCAGCTACAGCTAAAGAAGTGCTTAAGCAAGTACAGGAAAACCCAAGTCAACCGTTGGAAAGTTGGGAAAAATTAATTTGTACTCTTGGCGACAAATTTCCTTCCAAAATAGGCCCAAAACAAAAGAACGTAAACATTCCGCCAATGACGAGAGTAAAGAGCCCACTCTCTAAGAAACTGAAACTAACAATAAACCAATTATTACGACAACTCCGGCGAACACCGGGAAATCAGAGCTTGCAGCAGTCTCTTCGTGATTCAAAGGCCCTTTTTCAGAGAAGAAGATGGATCAGGAAAACGACCATGAATAATGAACTTTGGGCTAGACTTCTTCACGACGCAAAACCGAAATACAGCGCCAAATTTGGGCAATCCGAAAATAAATTACACCGGCCAAATCACTACGGAATAAACTCTCACATCACTGAAGAGACCTGGATAGACTTTCTCTCTAACCATTTCAACGACATTGAACAAACAGCTACACACTCCAAACGCCTAGGATCTGAGAGTTTCAGCAGGATTGCAAAAGAGCAAACACTGCATTGCCCACCTTCTTCGGAGGATAGCGAAAGAACAGTGCCACACCACCAACAACGGGTAACAACTCTAATCTCTGCACAAAAAGATACCCGGAGACTAGTGGAGGAGTATACCATCCAACAGATAGAGAAACAAATAGCAAGGGGCCGACAGGCCGGAGCCCCCAGCCCCCAGCCCCCAGCCCCAATGGCATTCCACCAATGCTGTTCAAAAATGACCAGGATTACTGGAGCAACGCACTTGAACCTATCTTTAAGTACGCAGTCAGAAACTCTATAATTCCTGAGTCATGGAGAGGCTCAATTATAAGCCCAATTTATAAACGAGGAGCAAGGTCTGTGCCGAAAAATTACCGTCTGATAACCCTGATTGACATCGACGCCAAATACTTAGCAGGGCTCCTCCTAAACGACCTAACCACCTGGGCTGAAGAGAATCATATAATACCGCCAACACAAACAGGATTCCGGAAAAGGCAAGGTACAATAACCAACATAATGGCCCTGACCTTGCTCATGGACGCAGCTAAACAGGGAAAATACACGCTTTTTCTTTGTTTCATAGATTTTGTTGCAGCATTCGACCATGTTGATCGAACAAAACTTTGGCAAAAACTGGATGGCTGGGGGATCCCTTCTACTCTTTTACACCAACTAAGGAACCTCCACACCAACACATGGGTCAGGATAAAGCTCGGCGAAAGACTACATATATAAAAAAAAATCCTCACTACAAAAGGGCTTAAACAAGGGTGCGTTCTAGCCCCCCTGCTATTCAATCTTTTCTTAGCAGACCTTCCGGGGGAGCTGAACAGCTGTGTAGCCCACGCCCCAAAACTAGGGAATTCCACTCTGTCAAACCTGTTATACGCGGATGATCTAGTCTTGATAAGTAGGACACCAATTGGACATCACCATTTACTGAACGTAACTTACAAATTTTCGCAAGAAAACGCACTAAAAATAAATTTCAACAAAACAAAAATGATGGCAGTCAATTACCACAAGAAGAAACATCTCAACTGGTTTCTCGACGGGCATCGTTTGGAACAAGCAGTAAGCTACAAATATCTAGGGGTAATATTGGATCAAAATCATTCATCAAAACCGCAAATAGAGAGGGGAGGAGCCTAGCGCGCAACCAAGATGGCCGCGTAGGTGCGAGGCTCCCGAGGACCTCCGCAACCTCCTACGACTATCCTGAATTTATCCTGTCTTGGACGAGGGGAATGTGTTGGTGAGCCTGAGCTGAGGTGGCACCCGTTTTCCGTTGTCAAATCGGACCTCGGACACCGGAGTGAGCACCGATTGAAGTCTGCGGCCTTCTCCTCGCCAGACCCCGGATTTGCGCTGAGGGGTGACCCAGTGACAAAGTGAACAACAGCGGCGGGCCGGGCCTGGCGAGTCGCGTACACCGCACTTTCGCTTTCGCACCCCCTTGCCGTCTCTGCAGGGTTGGGTCGCGGGGCTCTTTGTGTTGGTGTGGTCTCGCGGGGAGACTCGGCCTGCCCGCCGGCTGTGACCCACCCCGCCGATCTGGGGTGGCCCCCCCGAGCTTGTGGCCCTGATTGCCTGCCCTTCACGACGTGGCTGGTGCGACCGGGGGACTGGTGGCCATGGCCACGAAACAAGATGGAGACCGGGCAAAGACCAAATCGACCCGGCGTGGCACCACCCATCAGGCCAACAGTATGGACCGCTATACCCTCCAGAAGGGATCTCCCGGCGGACCGCACAAATCCCCTGAGGGCCCTCCTGATGCCCCGGACCTGCCCACGGATCTGACTCTGCGTGATGTCATGGGCGCCATTGCCGAGATGAAGGCCTCGGTGGGCCAGCGGTTCGACACACTGGCACAGAAGATCGACTCGGTCCTCGTGGATGTTGGCCTGGTGAGGGCCGATCTTTCCAAGACCAACGACCGAGTTGATTCTTTGGCCCACACCGCATCGGGCCTTACTACTGAGGTGGCGGCACTACAAACAGAGGTGCGCCGGCTTAGTCAGGCGAGCGCGCTTATGGATCGGCGCCTGGAGGACTCCGAGAGTCGGGCCCGGAGGAACAACATCCGCATCATCGGGGTGCCCGAGGGACGGGAGGAAGCGGCGGCGGACCTATTTGTGGAGGACCTGATCGCTACCCATCTCCAGCCACGGGGGCTGAGTAAATTCTTCGTGGTGGAGCGGGCCCACAGGGTTCCCGGGGGAAGGCCGAAGGTCAGAGCCCCTCCGCGGCCTCTCATTGCCCGGATTTTCAACTTTCGGGACAGAGACGCTATCCTGCAAGCCTCCAGACTGCATGGGCCGGTTAAGCTTGACAATATGGAGGTGAACTTTTACCCTGATTTCACCCCAGCGGTCCAGAAGCAGAGACTGAGCTTCCAAGGCGTCAAGCGCCGTCTTCGGGACCTGAACCTTAAATAAGCTATGCTTTTCCCAGCCAAGCTGCGAGTGGAGGTAGAGGGTCGCACGCACTTTTTTGACCGTCCCGAAGCGGCCGGAGACTGGCTAGACACTCTGTCTGGGGATCGTGATCTGGGGGGCGGGGGGGGTGGCGGGGGGAGACGGCACACTGGATCGGGACTGAGGGGGTAATATTGGGCTTCACTCTGGACAAAAATGATGCCACTCTCGATTAAGCGTCTGTCTGTATAATTTCCCCTCCTATGGAGGTTGTGTGGGGTCTACTGGGGGTTCTCCTTCCTCCTCTAGGGGGTTTAGCTAGTTTTTACTATATATATGGGGCGACAGGCACACTGCACGTTGGGGGGGCTGTTCGGGCTCATGCAGGGGTGCAGGGAGGGGGGAGTTTTTTTGGGGCGGGTGGGCAGGGATGGGGGGGTGTTGTTCGTTTTTACCACAAGGCAAAAGTATTATTGTGCTAGCTCTATAGTGCTCTCGGGGGGACAAATGGTGGCTTCTGTCTACGATGGGGGGTAGGGAACTAACTCTGTTGTCCTGGAACGTGAATGGACTGGGGGACAGGATAAAACGAGGTGTGGTCCTACAGTTCTTGAAGCGAATCTCGCCCGATGTAGTTTTTCTGCAGGACACACACCTCATTGGCAACTCCTTCTGCGCCATGAATCGGCGTGGCTATCGCCTAGTGGCCCATTCGGGCTTCACGTCTGGCTCAAGGGGTGTGGGCATCATGGTTAAGAACTCGCTCCCGTTGGAGATTGATGAGGTGCTCCATGACGACAGGGGACGTTACGCGGTCTTGGTGGGAAGGATGGAGGGCAAAGTGGTCGTTTTTGTGTCAGTATACGTCCCGCCGGGGCTGCAGTCGACTACCTTTGCGGACCTGGGGCGCCTCCTCCTTGACCTTCCGGGGGGGATTCTGGTGGTGGGGGGGGATTTCAATGCGGTGGTGTCCGGGACTGTGGATCGTCACCCCCCTAGGGACCTCCCCCGGGCCCAAGCGTGGCTATCTGGTCTATTGGACACCTTGGGATTGGTGGATTGCTGGCGTTTAAAACCTCCCACGCAGTTACAGTATACCTTCCATTCGGGGGCCCATGGTAGTCTCTCACGACTAGATTATGTCCTGGTCCCGGCGGCCTATGTTGGGAGGGTGGGAGAGGTGCGTCATTTGGCACGGGGTATCTCGGACCATTCCCCTCTCCTGTTACACCTGGATCTTTTTCCGAGGGGTGAGGGTAGGGTGGTCCCGATCAATCCCTGGTACCTGCGCGACCCCACCATTCGCGCTGAATTGATTAAATCCCTCCAGCGCTATTTTGTCGAGAATGTGGGGTCCGTGCCGTCGGCTGTCTCACTGTGGGAGGCATTCAAGACAGTACTACGAGGAGAGGCCCTGTCCCTCATTTCCCACACCCGGAGGTGCGAGCGGGAGGAGGTGACCCGGGTGGAAGCTGAGATAGCCGAGTTGGAGGGTAATCTAGAATGTGGGGTGACGGATGCCGTATTACATGTCCTCCAACTCAAGCAAGCGGCCTATAGGGCCCTCGTCACGGAGGCGGCCAGGGGCCTCAGTAGAGAGCAACAGGGGAGACTGTATGATGTGGGTGATAAGGCTGGTAAATTGATTGCGTGGCTGGACAAAAAGGAGAGAGCGAGTCGTGTAGTCCCGCTGATTGAGAAAACGGCTGGTGTGTGTGTTACTGAGCCGGAAGAAATTGTCTCCTGCTTCGCGGATTATTTCCGTGGGGTGTATTCCCCGGTGTCTTCCCGCTCTGAAGAGGATTCCCGTGCCCTGCTCAGGGATATCGCGCTGCCTTCCCTTTCGGAGGAGGACAGAGTGTCGTTGGACGCCGCTCCAACCTCCGACGAAATCGCCCTCACCATACGTTCGGTCGCTTCCGGCAAGGCCATGGGTCCTAATGGTCTCCCCATCGAGTTGTACAAGTTGCGACCGGATACGCTGGCTCCACATCTCCGATCGATGTTCCTGGAGGCTCATTCGGTGGGCTCCCTCCCGCTGGACCAGCGTCTGGCTACAATCGTGGTTATCCACAAGGAGGGGAGACCTCGGGACCGGGTTACATCCTATCGGCCCATTTCGCTACTGAACGCGGAGCCCAAAATTCTCGCCAAGGTCCTGGCCAATCGGCTGGTCGGCGTGGTGGGCGAACTGGTTCACCAGGATCAGTCCGGCTTTATTCCCCATCGTAACACGGCCCTTAACTTGCGGCGTTTGCATGGGGTGCTCGCACGTGTTCAGTACATCCGGGAGCCGGCCATTTTGGCGTCCTTGGACGCCACTATGGCGTTTGACACGCTTGAATGGCCATACATCTGGGCGATGCTTGCGAAGTTTGGCTTTGGCGCTGGGTTCATCAGTTGGGTCAAATTGCTGTATTCGGGCCCATTGGCGCAGGTGGTGGTGAACGGTAGAGTATCGGCTCCTTTCGAGCTGGGCCGGGGCACGCGGCAGGGCTGCCCCTTATCGCCGCTCCTTTTTGCGCTTGCCTTGGAGCCCCTGGCGGAGTGGCTGCGGTGGGAGCCTTCCATCCGTGGTCTCCGTTGGACCCCCGAGTATGAGGACCGCGTATCCCTATACGCTGATGACATCCTCTTGTACCTAGCTTCCCCACGTAAATCACTGATAGTACTGGTTGATGTTTTGCATTCATTTGGTCGTAACTCCGGCCTTGTCATCAACTGGGCTAAATCGTGTGTGTATGTTCTCTCTGGGGAGGCTCCTATTCTCCCGAGGGGCTGTCCGATCCAGATCGCCCCGCAGGGCTTTCGGTACCTGGGTGTCTTCATTACTCTGGACCCGGAGGCCCGGTATGATCGGAACTTGCTTCCCCCCCTCCAGCGCCTGAAGGAAGATGTCACGCGCTGGCGGCGCTTGCCGCTTTCGCCGCTCGGCCGGGCGGCATTGTTTAAGATGATGTCTCTGCCGCGTTTCCTGTACGCTTTGCAGAATACTATGGACCTCGTCCCAGCGCGCTACTTCCGTGAGGTGGAGAGTTTGCAGCGCCGCCTGTTCTGGGACGGGAGGCCGCGTATCGCGCTGGCGAAGCTGACGCTCCCATGGTATGACGGAGGGATCGCCCTCCCGGATATCAAACGTACTATTGGGCCTCCCAGCTGGCTGCGATTAATCACGGCCTGTACGGGCCCGCCTTAAACCCGGCATTCGAAATGGATAAGATGCTACTCCCGGGTGGGGACTATAATCGAGCGCTCTACTCCAGCGCGCCCGACGCTCGGCTGACCGGCCCCACACGTGTCATGGTGCGAGTGTGGCACGCGGCCAATGTGGCGATGGGGTGGAAGGACCGTCTGACCCGGGCATCGCCACTATACGCGTCCGAGCAGTTGGGCTCCCTGTGGACCTCGAAGGGCTTCGAGAAGTGGGACATGATAGGCATCAGCAAAGTGGGGGATCTCTGGACGAGGGGAGGATTTAAAACGTTCGAGATGCTGCAGACGGAATTCCAGTTGCATGACAGGGAGTACTTTCGGTATTTGCAGATCCGTCATGCGCTGGGCTCCGTCTTCCCGGACGTTGCATCCATCCTGGAGTATTCCCCCCTGGAGGATAGAGTGCTGGATGGACACGTTCCGGACAGCACGATCTCACTGATCTACAAAAAACTGATCAATGACCGCTCGGGATTGCTGACTGGCCTTCGTGAGGCTTGGGCTGCCGATGGACTGGAGCTGGACGACGAGGACTGGACCTCTGCGGTGGCCTCCCCGAAAGAGGTGGCCATACCGGCCCGCCTTCGCTTCGTCCAGCTCAAGATACTCCACAGAGTCTACATGACGGGGCCAAGGCTCCTGCGTATGGGTTATGCTGTGGACGGGTTGTGTAAGCGTGGGTGTGGCGCTTTGGGGACCTTTCTACATATACTGTGGGAATGCCCGGAGGTGGAGCGATTCTGGCGTGGTGTGCATGAGGTCCTGAGTGTGGTTACGCATGTGGTGCTGCTACCCGAAGCGAGGAGATGCCTGTTGAATGTGTGGGAACCTACCGACTACTCGGCGCCACAGACGTGGTGGGTGACTCTGGGATATATGGTGGCCAAGCGTGATATTGCTCAACTGTGGGGATCCCAGAGGTCCCCGACTGTCTCGGCCTGGAAGGAACACATGGATTGGTGCATGTTTCGGGAAAAGGTGGTGTATGTGGCGAGAGGTAAGCCTGGGACATGGGTGAAAGTATGGGGCCCCTGGAACGCCTACCGCGGGGGAATTTGTGCTCCGCCGTTATTGCCCGATCCGTCGCCTGCCCCATCCCCTTAGCCGACCCATCTTCCTTGTTCCGGGCATTGAGTTTACCCAGCCCTAGTCCTGATCTCTTCCCCTTCTTGATACTCCTATGGACTGGTAGGGTCCCCCTCTCAGGGGAGCACATGCTGCTATTTCGGATTGTGGATTGCCTTGTGGGTTTGTTTTTCTGGTTGTTTTTTCAGTTTAAAATGAAACCGTACAGTGGGGTCCGGATGGTGTGGCTATCAACGCTGCTAACTCCTGTGCATCTTCCTCAGCCGCAACGCACGCTCTACAATGTGTATCATATGCTCCTTTTGTCTACTAGCGGCCGGCCGGAAGGTTGTAGGCCCATCTTTGTATATTTTTTGAGAATTGTAATAAACGGTTTAAAAAAAAAAAAATAATAATTAAAAAAACCGCAAATAGAATCCTTGCGGAGAAAGGGGGTAATGACCTGCCTAGCCATAAAGCCCCTAAAGAAGCTTTTACCGTATCTGACGTTTGACCCTCTGTTAAGGGTCCTGCAAGCTAAACTCCAGCCAACAATTACGGAAGCGAAGCACTGAAGGGAAAAGATGCAACAACCCCTGACAATATAATATCCAACTCGTATCGAGCGATCTTTCAACTCCCCAGAATGGTTTCCCCGGCCCAAATACGTTTGGAGTTTGGGCTTCATAAACAGTCACTGGAACGCATGGGAGCATATGTGAAATGTTGGCATAAAATCAAAGGCGACGAAAAAGGAACCCTGAATGACCAACTTTGGACGGAACTTTCCCACTCAGGAAAATCACCAGCAAGCCTATACCTCCAGGAATCTATTATACATCTAGGTTTAACAGACTTGTGGGACGTCCCAGCGAATCCTTTCACATTTAAAAAATCCGTATCAAAGGTAATCCGCTTACTATCCGCAAATAGAGGACAAAAAAACATTAGCCAAACGATCGCACAGCTGGATGGTCCTAAACACATACAAAATGCTAAAACCCCAGCTCTACCTGAAAATTGGAATAAAAAATAACACCAAGGAAAAATTCCTAAAACTCCGGATGGGGGTTGGCCCCTTTAATCAATTTATGCCACCTTGGGAGAGAAAGGGAGGAGTCCAGCCTTGTCGTTTATGCGGCAGCGGTGTTGAAGACGCAATTCACGTCATATGCACCTGTAATAAGCTAAAAGATATAAGGATCACCCTGCTAAAGCCAGCGTTCAAACAGTATGGAGCCAGATCGTGCAGACAAGCGGTAATGTGTTTCAACCCAGAGCTGGTCCAGCTAAACTGCCGGCTAATTAAATATCTTGACATAACTGCAAAAAGACTGAAACACCGGACCGAGCAGCCCAACGATTACTTATTACAAAAACTGACATAAGCATTACAAGATCGGACACCGTCGAAACAATAGTTAGTCAATATGGCTAACGTGCAGAATGTTTTAATAATTTAAGCACTTTTTTCTAACGTGTTGTAAAATTTTACAAATCACTTTAATTATGGTTTCTGACAAAAAGTTGGGAAGTTTTATAACTATTTTATAAAAAACTGTACGATATTTTATTTTTTTGTGTATGCAATGGTTTTAATTAATCAAGCATAATAAATAAACTACAACTATATAGCACAAGTTATTTAATAATTCAAGCCACTAAATAATTTGCAATTCACACATGCATGCTCACTTTCTATTAGTCATATGTGCAAATTCCCACTGATATACATATTTTGAAATAGGATATCTTATTCTTAAATATATGCAAACATTGACAATGTCTGTAAAAATATTAGAAAAAATATATATAAAAATATATATGTATTTATAAAGAAAATAAAACGTTTTATCACCGTAGAATCATGGCCCCCAAAAAAGACACAATTTAATAATAACACCCATGCCTTACTTATTTGTATCTCTTTCTCCTTAGGAATTTATGTATGGATCCACCTGTCACTTTCCATTTTGTTCCAGATTCCAAAATTCTATTTCAGGACCTAGAGACGAGGATTAGGCTGTTCTCTCTTCACTTTAATGACATTCATTTTCCTCCAGAAGCCTTTTTCAAGAAATCTTTACATTACAAAAACTACATTTCCCATGAACAGTTCAGGAAAAAAGAAAGTCCATCCAATCGCAACACAGTCCTCAGTGTAATGCTCCATGTAGCCTGTCAATGTCCCTCTTTCTTCGCTGCTCCAGCAGCAATTCAGATGTGTGCACTCTTTTTTCTTCTTTGTTATCACTGTTGACTTTTTTTTTTTCCATGACCGTTTCATACGCGTCGGCCGATTCCGAGTGTGTTGATCTCCCCATGCCCGCAGACACTTAATTGCTGACAGCTCGCTAGAGGGCCTGCACGCGCTGCGTGTCTCTGACCCCCCGGCAGCCGGAACACGTCAGTTCAGATGCGTAACACAGGCCACCGTATTCCCCGCGGTGCGGGGGGCCTCCCAGCTGCAGGGGGGCCCCCTCAGCACAGCGCTCTGGTCGGAGTTCTCCGGATAAAATCCGCAGCAGGGGCCCCTCTGAGTACATTGCAGGGGGGCCCCTTAAACTTTTGTTACGCCACTGCGTCAGTTTCACTGTCCGATTACAGTGAAGTGTTCTGGCTGCTGCGCAAACACAGGGGAAGCTTAGTTCATTACCGCTCAGGTTTAAACGATCAAGGTTTGCCTTTTTCCTTTACCAGCGCTACAGATAGTTAGTTCTGCCAGCCTACGCCTGGAGGAGATAACACCTTGAGGGGTAAGAACGTTCTAGTCTTGGGACCTCCCAGGCGTTTTGTCTACCCCATAGACAACAGGGGTGCTTGACTGCTTGTCCCAACTCCTAATATTCTTGGCATTCTATAGAGGGCTCAGTCCCACCACATAGCTCCATATTTGATCCTAGTGGATCCTTTTTTCTACGCACAGGAGCCATAATGGAATTTGAGTAAACTGGGGATTACATTGAGGAGGAGGAGGAGGAGGTTACTTACCTTCCAATTGATGACCACTTTTGTGAAGTGATGGACGCGTCCATCTTCAGGGCTTTTTCCCAAGTGGTATCCCCCTGGAGAAGAAGTTGTTGTGTCTCCAAGCACAATCCAACAAACCCCTCGAAGGGATGGAAGATTCCACTGGGCCACAGGCCCCCTTACCTCTAGGCCAGACAGCTACCCCTGCTCTAAGCCAATCCCACTCCCTCGACGAGCATAAGAGCACATACGACCCTAGGGTCGATCTGGACTCTTTCGCACACCTCAAGAAGGCGTTCCTAGACTGCCAACCCTTACTGGACCCTCAGACTCTGGGTCCCTTAGGACTGGACCTGGCCACAACCCCAAGGACTGACCAAGGGGATGGGAATGGCTCGCCCAATACCTCGGAATGGGAGGGGGACGGTTGTAGACTGTGGCGTCCAACGGCCAGTCCCCTGGCCGGAACAGAGCCTTCCACCGGCGCCATGCAGCCTCCAGAAGGGGATTTGCTGGACCCCGATCTATTGCATCCACGGTCTGGTGCCCTGCACCCAAGGTAGCGGCCTACATGGCAAGCCACCTGAGGAAACCTCTCGATAAGGTGAGGGGCTGCCTGAAGGCTGAATGTCCTCGGCCTTCCTTTGAGGGGAAGGAGGCGGCCACCCAGAGATTGAGCCCAATATGGCCACCTTCCTTGCAAAATTTGTCCATGACCCCAAGAAGGGCATCTACAGATCATGGAGTTTGTGCCAGGATATGCTCCTGGACGTCTCAGTCCCCTGGCGAAAATCATGGATATGGCGGAGGATGCAAAAGCCTCTGGTTCCCTCATATCTTCTGACGCTTTATCCGACTGGGCTCAGAGGGCAATCTTCTTTTTTGGGAACGCGAACTGCTTTCCCGCTACAGAGCGGCGTAGATCGCTACTGATCAAGATTGAACCCAAGTTTGGGGAGCTCTCCACCCCGGGTCAGGGACAATAGCCCTGGGGAATTTGTTGGAGGAGCGGTTTATTCGGAAACGGGGCAAATTTGTCAACACCTTCAATTCTTTGGACAAAGCTCAATCCTCTATTAAGAGGATATTCCCCCACTGTGGGAGGTGGGGGGCTACTCGTCCGGCCATCCCTTCCAGCAAGCCTCCAGAGGTTGCTACCCCCGCCATGGCTAATGACAGGACTCCAGAAAGTTTGGCAATTTCTACAAGACCAAATCCTACCATCGCCGCTATGGAGGCAGAGGCGGAGACAGAGGTGGCAATTTCAAGAATACACTAGGTGAGGATTCCAGACCCGATGGGCATTCAAATTGGAGGTTGCCTGGCCCTTTTTTGATCAAACTCCGGCCCTGGATGGGGCGTGCGATGTGGGGAGTTCTCCAATGGCGGCCAATGGTCCTCCACAGAACAATCTCTGCACATCAACTGCCTAGTGTTGATGGTGGGCTCTTTCACCATATGGTGTTGGACCAAAGAGAGGGCGGAATGCTCTGTCCTACTCAAAATGGACAACGTAGCAGCGGTTCGTTACGTCAATCATCTGGGGGGGCGCAGTCAAAGACTTTGTTGGACCTCGCCCAGACCCAATGTGAGTACTGCCTAGCCAACCAAACCTCCCTGTCAGCGGCACACCTTCCAGGTTGCTTCAATCAAGTGGTGGACTGGCACTCTCGCCAATGGAAGGATGACAGCCTCTGGAAGTTGGATCTCCATCTATTTCAACAACTTCAGGTCCGATGGGTTCTGTTCTCCATGGACCTCTTTGCCTCCCGTCTGGACTTCCAGTTCGACTGGTACTGCAGTTGCAGACCGGATCCTCATGAGGCGGCAATGAACGCCTTTCTCCAGGACTGGGGCAAGGAGCGGTCCTATGCTTTTACACCCTTTGCCATGATAATGAGACTGACGGCTCAGGTGCTCAGGCAATGAGCGGACCTGGTGGACCTGGTAGAGATTATCCGGATTTAAAGATCGAAGGCCTGGTTTCCAGCGATGATGGAACTTTACTGGGATTTTCCAATCTCTCTACTCCTGTCTCCTGATCTTCTCCGGGATCCCCGGGGCAAATTCACCCGCTGGTCTTAGCGGGGTATCTCCGCCTCATGGTCTGGAGGGTTACAGGCTATGTTGGAAAGTCCCGGGCCTTTCACAAGAGGCTTTCTCCCTGCTTGCCAAGGCCTGGGCAGACGGCACAAATAAACGATACTGATCCGCCTGGTCCAGATAGTTGGTATGGGATCTTTAACACCAAGTGGATCCCATGGGGGCAGATGTCCAGATTGTAAACTTTTCAAGCGAGCTTGGGCTCCCGATGTTTTGCGTACCGATCAATTAATGCCTTCAGGTCGGTAATTTCCATGGGGCATTTTCCGGTGGGCGGTCATCTGGTATGAGAGCATCCGCTAGTCTGTAAATTACTGAGGGGTATCATACTCTCAGTTCCTCCTGAACCCAAATATTCGACATTGTGGGACGTCAACAAAGTACTTTTTCTGTTTCAAGCCTGGCCCTATAAGTACCTGTCCAGGAAGCAGCTGTCTGTGAAATTAGCAATGCTATTATGCTTGATCTCTTGTCACCACGTCTCGGATGTCCGAGCCCTGGATATTAAGGGTAGAGTTTTTACCCCAGACGGGGTGACCTTTCATATTACTCACCAAACAAAATGTAATTCTAGGTTGGTGTCTTATCTATCTTTTCCTAAATTGTGTGTAGTCCGCACCATTAAAAGGTATGAAGTGGTTATGGATGAAAATCGTCCTCATGGTGAGAGACATTTTTTGATTGCCCTCACACAACCCCACAAAGCAGTTTCTTCCCCTACGAATGCCAGATGGGTCATGCAGGAGGCGGGGGATTGCTATTTCGCAGTTTGGAACCCATTCAGTAAGAGGGGCAATGGCCTCCAAGGCTTTTTGTCTGGGAGCACTTCTTGAAGATATCCTCACCATGCATACTGGTCTACTGATTCTACCATTAAGACCTTTTATTTCAAACCAGTTCAGTTTCTTGCAAGCGTAGTGGTGAGCAAGCTTTGTACTAGTCTAATCCTCGAGTCTGGATCCTGACATACAATAAAAAATTTCCATATCTAACGTAAAGGAAAGTATCAATTCTATTAAGGATACGGAGGCGAGGATTAGCCCACCCTATACTTCTTGCCGGAGATTTCTTCCCTCCCTATGAGAATTTTATGGTGCGTTTCAGAGTTGTAATTAAGGCCTGTGTCTTACAGGAGAGTGGGTCGCTTGCTTTGGTGTTGATGTTTTTTATTCCTGCTATGCCATGCTATAATTATGATTCAAGCTTCCCTTATGTAGTGACGGACAATGTGTACCTCTTGATCTTTTTAGGGACAGAGTGAGAAGAATTTTGGAATGCCGCCTTCGCAGGAAGAAAGAGGGAAATAGACAGGCTACACATAGCATTATACTGATGACTGTTTTGCGATTGGATGGACTTTGTCTGTTTCATTTTTCCTGGACTGTTCATGGGAAATGTAGTTTTTGTAATGTAAAGATTTCATGAAAATGGCTGCTGGAGGAAAATGATGTAATTAAAGTGAAGAGAGAACAGCCTAATCCTCGCCTCCATGAACTTAAAAGAATTGAAACCTTCCTTTACGTTAGCTAGGATATTTTTCATTCTCTTTAGTTTTCAGCAATAAGTTTAATCTTCAATCAACTTCATATCCCTAACTGTGTGTGTGTGTGTGTATATACACATACAAATACTGGATTAAAGTTAAACCAAAAGTTAAGTGGAGGAGGCTGTTGCAATTCAAGAATTCCTCTGAGTATCATAAAGTTTAATTTACTCACCAGTTTTATCAGGCAACTGGCAACTGTCACACACGTGAGTGTAAATCTTAAAGCCACTATTTCTCTTAAAAACAAGTTATTAATACATTTAATTCATAAAATAGTTTGTTATAATTTCCTCCCACTATATACAACTAAAAAACGTACAACCAAAATCTAACACTAAAATAAAAACACAAATATTTTACAATATTAACCTGAAAATGTAATAGCAATAAATATTATATTTAGTAAAAAATGATTGATTATTCAATTAAATTTATATAACTTTCCACAATATACCCCACAAAATATACACCATACTCCTAAAATATAATAATAAATTAATTACACAATTAACATATTTAATTATAAAATAACCATTAATTAAAATATCATAAGTATTTATAACTTAAAATTGATTTAGTTTCTACCTTATACCCCTATAAACCCCACAACGCACACCTAAAATAAAAGAAAATTACTGACACAATTCATGTAATTAATTATAAATTAAATAATTTGTATTCATTAACAAGCAATTTCAATTAAGGGCCTGATTACGATTGTCACGACTTGCACCCTGCGTTCTCGTGTCCACCACCAGGGGGCTGAACTGTCGGACTCTCCAGTGTTGTAATAACCTTCCAGACCTTCCCCTTCATGTATATACTGACTTCCAGCCATTTGGACACAATTTGGGAATTGACATCCATTCTCAATCCATGTCGGGTTTTGTGGAAGCCATCCTGCTCATGCCTGAAATTCCATTACCTAGAATTCCCTGCTCACTGCTTCGTCTCCACCCCTGCAGGCCAAGGATGGGTGGAGCAATTCAGCTCACCTGTGGCTGGCTGCTGCTGACCTGCTCACACCTGATGCATTTGATTACTGTGAGCTCTTTTAAGCCCCAGCTCCCTTCAGGCCAAGGTTGGTCATTGTAGCTGTATACCGGTGAGACCGATCGTTGTTCCAGTGTTTCCTGAGCCTTTGATATTCTTGTTTCCAGCGTTTCCTGAGATTTAGGTATTCCTTGTTCCTGAGCTGCTGCTGTTTTCCTTATTCCTGAATTAGCAATGCCTGCAGTGCTAGCTTGACTCCTGAGCCTTAGCATTCCTTGTTCCTGACCTGCAGCAGTTTCCCTTCTCCTGAACTAGCGCTGCCTGCAGTGCAACCTTGACTCCTGAGCCTTAGCTCAATTATTGTCCCTGCCCCAGCACTGCCTTCTTGCTACCTTGTTTTCTTGATTCCTGAACCTGCACTATTCTAGTGTACCCTTGCAGCCTCCCCTTCTGTATATCCTTTTCCAGTCCCTGCCTTTCTTCCAATTTCCTTGGTTCCACTTCCTAGTTAGCTGTCTTTCTATTCTGCTGTCTGTCTTGCTTCTATTACCTTGTATGTTTGTTACTTGCTTTCTGCCAAGTGCTCCCTGTGATCTCCTTCCTTTTGTTAGGCACTCATCCTTGCTAGATCCTTGTCTATCGTGCTTGTGTTTAGTTCTATCCCCTTGCAGTTACTGCCTTGCGTGTTCCTGTTTGATCACCAGGATCCGTGGGCACAGCTGACTAACTAGGTGGTGTTTCTTGATCACTGTGAGTATTGTCTTTGTGATGCATTTATAACATCACCATAGGTATGAGCTCCACAGACCTTGCCTTTGCATACATATCCTATATGTGGGTATTTGCAGTCAGTATCTGTAACAGAAATTGTGGGCGAGAAACTTACTGAGCTTCAGTCTTACCGTGTGGAGCTCCTGAGTGCTTTACCCCACACTCCCCTTTATTGGTAATGTTGTATTATATATATGTCTTGCACGTCCGTCCTCTGTGTAGTTAGTCTGAATGCTAAATTGCCTTGTGAGTGCCCTTCCTTTCTGAGTCTTATCCATCTTGTTCATTTGTACAGGCTTCCCCTTTGGATCCCTTTTCTTCTTCTGACTCCCTATGTGATCCTGGGCAGCGCTGTACTCCTCTCTGTGTAAGTTTTCTACCCCGTTCCCAGTCCTTGTCCAAGTCCCTGACTGTGTTCCTGACATAGTTCAGGACAGTCCCTGACAATGATCTCGGTCGGAATGGCTCTGAACGGCATTCGGATTTTCCTAACCAGTGTCGGAACCCATGTTTCCGACCGACTCGACAACATTTCCTACCAACTGAATACGATAGAAGGTAACCAGTCGGTCTTTCCGATTTGGTTCCAACAGGCATTCGGAGACTTCGAGTCGGTTGGGGCCGAATCGTACTGGTCTATGCACAGCGTTTCCGACCAACGTATTACGAAGTCGGATTCGGACAACCTTTCCGAATTGGTCTGTCCAACACGAAAAGGCTGTCAGAAACTGTCTTTAGGGGCCTGTAGCAGGCCCTCCTTCACCTGGAGGCCTCCGGTTGGGCCCCATTGGGGTACCCATGGAACCCCTGTTTCCAACCATGCACAGTGTGGCAGGCACAATGAGGTGCCTGCAACAGGACGCAAGGTTTTCCGCAACCAACTCATTTTTAAATGACAGCCTGTGTTGCCGGTCGGAACACAGGCTCCCATTGAAGTCAATGGGAGTTTGTTCGAACTGTTTTCGGAAACATCGTATTCTGTCGGTCAGACTCGCCGAACCCGAGTCGGTTGGAACGCATTCCGAGTCGTAATGAGGCCCTAAATAACTTCCAACTCTGTACACCCATAAATCTCACAACCCACTCATAGAAATCTTTATAAAAATGTACTTACACTATTAACATAATTAATGATCAATTGAAGAATTAACATTAACAATTAATTAAGAATAAATTAAATTACTTCCCATCCTCAACCTCTAACGTCCACAACCCACATATAACAATTGCATGAACATTATTTAAAATATGAACATCATTATTTACCAATTAAATAATTAATATTAGTTTATAAAAAATGTATTACAGAATTGACAAAATACATTATTATTTATACATTTAATAATATTTATAAAAAGAAAACATTAATTTATTATAATTAAATGACTTCCCACCCTGTACGCCTATAACCCACAACCTGCTACAGTAACAAAAATAAGAACAATTACTTAAATAAAATGTAATACCTACTACCATTTTTACAAATACATTAAAAAACATACATAATATTTAAACTAAAAAACGACATCATATACATAGAACATATGTTAAAAAAAATAACAAAAAATAAAAATCAATATTACTTAGCTTAAAATCGATATTCTTGACAACGATATTTTTACACTCAATATTTCTATTCCACAATATTTTTCACTCGCTATTAATGTCAGTCAATTTTTTTTACACAATATTTTGTCTCACCACCATTCACAAGTCAAATGCAAGAATGTTCAGCACAAGCAGATAATAATAATGGAACATTCACAAGTCAAATGCAAGAAGATAAAACACAAGCAGAAAATAATAATAGACGTCCAATGCAAAAAAATAAGCACTGTCAAATGCCAAGAATAAGTATTGTCAAATGAAAGACTCAAATGTAAAGAGCATGTATTCACAACATAACCTCACAGAGTAATGAAACTTCTAGCTTGTACATCACCATTTGAGAACCTATCATTCTGGTCAGCTTGACTGGGAAATCCTTTACAGTCATCCAGAAGTGTCAATGAGACAGAAAAATGTCCCTGTGACGGTGTGTCCACCCCATGAGTAAGCTTGTATATGAGTGCCAACATTTCCTGTTTTTAATACCTTTTACTAACATGGAGAAAGACTTCTAGAAATTCCCCCTCCCTTCATCTATTGCAAAACCAAGGCTGACCATACCGTTCTTTTTCGAGGTCAAGACGGAAGATGGCCAACCCTTTGTGTTTTGACTCAGAGACAGAGAAGTACCTTCCTCTCTCATGCTTGCAAATGCACCTCCCACACGTTCTCTTCCTGCAAGGCTGTTTTGCTCTGTGCTGAGAAGAAAGAAAACATTCCACTCTGAAGCTGCAAGAAGGCACAAAATGATCATGCAAAAGCGTTGTACTTTCAAAATGGAGTCAGTTAAAACACTTAGTCAAAGGTCACCACAATCTCACAAGGTAAAAATGTAGCACTACAAGGGGACAAGGGTTAGGTTTGAAATTGAAGACTAGCCTTACATGTCTCACATTTGCTGGTGATATAGGTGGAGTGCCCTCTAGCGGACAGGGGGGATGGGAGTGGTATGCGGTAGAGAGGCATCAAGAACTGAAAATGAATGTTTGAGCTCTTGTTGGTAAACATAACATCCACGTAGAAGTGTCTAAGGTCAAAATTTGATATTGCTCTTGTTTATATTATGTGGGAGATATGGGCCTGGGGTGAAGTACTAGAAATGATTTGTAGAATTTGCCATGTGGAAAGTTGGGTGGAGCGGGTAGTTGGTTTAATTCATCAATGTAACAGGGTTTCCAATGGAGCAATGTTATATTCATTGACAGTTTAACAGCAATTTTACTTCCAGGAATAGCTGTTTGTTTGAAATAATAAAACTATTTACAAGAAGCAGTTGGCAAAACAACATAGAACCCTCCCAAAAGGGCATAACAAGGCTTATCACAGAAAGAATCCAACACAGAGCTGTTGGCGGGGTCGGGGTAATCAACACCGAAACCCTTGCCTACTACAGTAATCTGAGATTTCCTGTAATAAAATATCAATCTACACGCTTTGATAAAGTGTAACAACAATTTTAAAAAAGTATTTAGACCTCGGGCTATCGTGGTTCTTATGCATGTTTTGTAAAGCCATCATGAGCGAATCTGAATTCTATGTCAGGACACAGAGGAGAGGATTAGGCATTTGTTTCTTCTTTATTTTCAACAGCAGCCATGTTAATCAACAACAATTCGACTTCGTTTCCCATGATCCCAGGGAAACCATGAAGTTCTAAAGAAAACAAGTCCATCCATTCAGGAGCCTCCAGCCTCTGTAACTGGTGTTGTCCTTCTTCGAACCTCCTCTTTCTTTGCTGCTGTAGCTGTGTTAAGATAAGTGAAGGGACACTGTTCCCCTTTCTTCTTTGGTTTCCATTTGGGTCAATGTTTATTAGTTGCAGACTGTTTTGCGAAGTCTTCACTTCCCTTCAGCGACAACGCTCCATCGCTCCTTCGCAGCTGCACCCTTCATTATTACTTTAATTGGTTTCCTGTCAAGGGCCGGAGTGTGCGGCGATCTGCTGGCTGCTAGAGGGCATGCCTCTGCGTCAGTTACTTGCCGTGATTGCCTTGGCAAGGAGCGAAGGGCGCAGCAGTTACAATTCATGTTGGGCGCCTCTGCCTGCGTTGGGAGTTTGTCACGTTGTGAACCCTGGCCGGCCTGGAGCTAGATACCTTTCGGGGTAAGGCTTGCAGGGTGATTAGCCCTGCTTTTGGGCAGAAGGCCCAGGCAGTGCTATTATTATCCTGCCTGTGGTAATCTAAGGGCATTTTGTCTCCCCTTGTCCGCGCGACCAGTTTACCCTGTTGTCACTTTGCAGGGCCTATTAAAATCTCCCAATATCTGAGAGCCTGGTTCTCTCATGCCCTCACAAGGGCAGAACTTACCTGGGCACGGTGATAAGCTCAGGTCCAGTGTTACCTACTGGGTCTTCCCCCAGCCCTATTATTCCTTCTTACTTGGTGGGTGGTCACCCTCCCCTACTGTCACCTCCTGCAGCTGGCTAGCGTGCTGCTACACTTACCTTATGGAGGATTGGGGGGGATTACTATAAAGAGGAGGAGGACGTGCAGTATTTCCCGGTCACGGGTGACTTCTGCGATACGGTGGACGTCTCCATGGTCAGGTTGGTCTCCAATGCAATTGCCCTTTGGAAAACAGATTGATGGACTGGACACAACGATGCATTCAACACCTTCACTCTGAGAGAAGAAACTTCTTGGCCTTCAGCTCCCAAACATCCAGAGGAGGCCACTGCCCCTCCACCTAAGAACCCGCGTAAACACCCCCACCCTGAAGGGATGGAACTGGATGCCTTCGATAGGCTTAAGAAGGTGTCCCCCGGGGCCAATCCCCCTCCCCTGCCTCTAGAAGCTCTGGCAGACCCTCCACCTGTAGGCAACCTGAATCGCGAAGCTTTCCCTGCCCTCTGATGAGTCCCCTGCAGGGTCTGATGGCGAATAGGACCATGACAGGCCCTGGCGCCATTCGCCCACTTTATCCTCGGACTCCTGCTCTGGGGGATGGCCCACAGAACGGCCAGTCATATCTCTTAGTGCCTGAGGAGCTTTTGCACCCCTGCTCCTCGGAGTGGGTTACCTATGAAAAAGTGACCAAGTATGTGGCAAGTAGGCTGCATAAGCCACTGGACCAGGAGGTCCGTTCCCAGCTTGGGGCAGAATGCCCCTGGCCTTCATTGGAGGGCAAGGTGGAAGTCAAAACGAAAAATTGATGCCCATATGGCGACCTTCTTCACCAAATACATCAAGGACCCAAAAAAGGGCATCAACCGCTCTCGGCGGTCGTGCTAAGAGAGTGATCATGCCAAGAAAAGCTATCGGACATGATGGGCCCTTTAGTTGAGATCTTTGACATGGCGGAAGACGCAAAGGCATCTGGGGCTTTGATTCCACCCAATGTACTGGCTGGTTGGGCTTAGAAAGCAATTATATTCCTCAGTAATGCCAACTGCGTCATGTCTACTGAAAGGCGCAGGTCGTTGTTCATCCAACCGGACCCTAAGTTAGGGGAACTAGACATGTCAGAAGCAGGTCAGGTGGCACAGGGCCGGCTCTTTGGTGATCCACTCATCAAGAAGCTTACCAAATTTGTGTCCACGTTTAATTCCCTGGTTCTCTGGATAAGGCCCAGTCAACTATGAAGCACATCTTTAATGTGAGTATTGTCTCCGTGGCCGGCCGTGGTAGTGGCACTTGGCTGGTCGTTCCTCTTAGTCCGCCTCCAGAAGAGGCCAACCTTCCCAGAGAAGGCAGTGGCAAGACTCAGTATGTTTTGGAGAATTCTACCCTACTAGGGGATGATCATGCCACAGAGGACAGCGCAGCTGTCCCCACAGTGGAGGAGCCGCAACTGGCGGGCTCTTACAACTGACGACTCAGTGCTGCAAACAGTGCAGGGGTTTCACATGGAGTTCTATGGGTCTCCCGTACAACTGTCCTCTCTCCGCCCTCTCCTCTTCTCAGGCTAAGAAGCCGTTCTCATCCAACGGGAGGTACAAGAGCTGTTGTCCTAGGGGGCAATTTGCTGTGCCACCCCACATCCTTCGGGATTTTTAAGCAATCTGTTCTTGGTGCAGAAGCAGGACGGGGGTCAACACCGGTGTTAAATCTCCAGGAGTTCAAGAAGTGGTTGGTATACCGCCACTTCAAGATGGAAGGGATCCACCTGCTCCGCAGACTTCTATGCCCCAACAATTGGATGGTCCAGTTGAACCTCAAGGACGTGTAGCTCATGGTCCCGATCTTCCCTCCGCATCGTCAGTTTCTCCACTTCCAATGGCAGAACCAAACCTTCTAGTTTACTTCCCTTCCTCTCGGCCTGTTGTCGGCACCTTGGTGTTGCACCAAGGTTCTGCGACCTGTGGTGGAACCTGTGGACATGCAGATGGTCATGTACCTGGATGACAGGTTGTTCATGGACCAGTGCCCACTGACCCTCTCTTGCCAGCTGCGCACAGAAGTGGAGCTTCTTCAATCACCGGGGTTTCTTATCAACCAAGTGAAGTATAGTCTAGTGCCCTGCTGTTCGGTCACCTTTTTGGGTTTCGTGATCGATTCTGTGGAAGCCACACTTAGTCTGCCATCCAGGAAGATAGCGTAGATCCAGCACAAGGTATGGCGTATGCAAGTGAAGCCACAGACCTTCCTGCAGAACATTGCCAGGGTGGCAGGCCTCCTATCGTCTTCGATCCAGTTCATTTTCCTGGGCCACCTCCATTTTCAGCCACTGCAAAGTCTCAAGGCTTCCAGCCTACGGTGCAGACTGACATGCGTCCAGCGGTTCCCCTTGAATGAGGAGGCTAGGGAGGAGCTCAACTGGTGGCTCTCCTACATAGAGGCGTGGAATGGGCATGCCATTTCTGGCTCTCAACCAGACCTCATCATCGAGTCAGGCGCCAATGGTTCGGGCTGGGGAGTCCTTTGTGGAGAATTCACTACCGGAAGTGCATGGTCCGTTGTAGAACGGTCACTCCACATCAATTGCCTAGAGTTGATGGCTGGTTCTTTTGCGTTCCGGTGTTGGACCAAGGACCAGGTGCAATCTTGTGTCCTCCTCAAAATGGCCAATGTGGAGGCGGTCCGCTGTATCAACCATTTGGGAGGCACGCGGTACAAGACCCTGGTGGATCTTGCCAAAAGCTTCTGGGAGTACTGCCTGGAGCATCAGTTCTCAGTGACGGCAGAGCATTTTCAGGGTTCGACCAACCAGGTGGCTGACCTGGAGCAAGACCACTGACTCATTGTCAGTGAAATTGCTCTCCCCCCTCGCAGCTCCACCATCAAGTGAGGCCTTCACCCGAGCCCCTGCACTCTCGAGTGCTGGTATTCGAGGCCCTCCTCCACCCACAGGTTTTACCTGCTCCTCATCCCTGGTGGTGCAGTGGACCTCTGTCTCCTTTCTCTCGCTCCACTCTTTCTATCCGTTTTCACTGGTCTTTCACTGATTTCAATCTCCCCCTTTTACTCTCCTTCTGTGTCTTTCCGCCATTGTCACTAGTTTTTTACTGATTTCAATTTCCCCTTTCACTCCCCCTGTGTCTTTCCTCTTTTTTCAATCGTTTTTTACTGATTTAATCTCCCCCTCTTACGCTCTTTCTTTGTCTTTCCCCCACTTTTCTTGCACCTTTCACTGCCTCATTTCCCCTCCCAGCTCCCGCCTCCCAGCTGTCCAGCCCTCCCCGACCCCTACTTAATGGCGGCCGCTGCGCGGCCGCGCCGCTGGTGCGTCGAAGGAGCGCCAAAGGCAAGCCCATCTGCGCCCATCCACGACTCGACTGCAACCAGCGCCAGGAACCCAGGACCTCCGCAATGCCAACGCTACGACCCAGCGGCACTCCACACTCTCAACCCAGGACGCAACAACAACTGCAAGCTAGCATCACCAGCCGACACCCATGGACCCTCCAGCTGTCACCGCTGCTGGCACACCTGCAGCACCGCCAAGACCCCGGACCCGGCGCCACCCACCCGCAAGACCACAACCCAACCGAAGACCCTGTAATGCATGCTCCTCAATGTCTGATCCCTCCACAAACACGCCACCGAAATCTGGGACCTCCTTGACAGCACCACCCCGGAAGTAGCGTTCTTTACCGAAACATGGACCAACATCACCTCGGGACCGGACATCACCATTCCCCAAGGATACAAGATCTTCAGGAAGGACTGACCCACCCGCCCGGGAGGAGGAATCGCCATCGTCCACAAATCCACCCTCTGCCTGACCACACTCCCTGACAAGCCCACAGACCTGATGGAACACTTTCACTTCAAGATACTGGCCAGCCCTACCACCACCCTCCGAGGAACCCTCATCTACCAACCCCCTGACCCCCGTGGACTTTTTGCTAACTCCATCATGGACATCATCTCCCCACAAGCCTACGCGTCCACCAACTACACACTACTCCCTAGACCTCCCTAGACCTCAACTTCCACCTCAACAACCAACTGGATCCCAGCACCACATCCCTCCTGGGCAACCTCCACAACATTGGACTCCGCCAGATCGTGACCGAACCCACGCACTCAGCAGGACACAACCTCGACCCCCTCTTCACAACAGGTAACTCCCTCACCTTCAGCCACACCACCTAACTCCCATGGACTGACCATGCCAAGAAAGCCAGTTGGTTTACCACCGAACTTCGAGAGTCCAGACGCACTTGCCGCCGCCTCGAAAAGGCCTGGAGAAACACCAAATCCACAGAAGCCCACAACAACTTCAGAGCCGCCACCAACGCTCACCACCAACTCATTAGAAAAACAAGGAAAAAAGTGATTGAAGACAGAATCTCCACTTACGCACACAACAGCAAAGAACTCTTCAACATCATCAAGGAGTTCGCCCAACCCACCAGCGAGTCCACCGACATCCCTCCCTCACAAGACCTCTGCGACAAACTCATCACCTTTTTTCACCACAAAATCAACAACGGATACGACAACTTTGACGAAGAAAACCAACACACTGAACCCTCACCAACCACCCCGACACCCTGAAGCCAGCGATTGACAACTGGACAGCCCTCACCAACGAAGACACACTGAAGACAATGAAGTCAATCCACTCCGGGGCCCCCATGGACCCCTGCCCCCACCACAATTTCAACAGAGCCGACGACACCATTGCACCCATGCTCTGCCACACCATCAACCGCTCCCTGGCAACTGCCACGTTCCCGTACGGCTGGAAACATGCAGCGGTCAACCCCCTCTGAAGAAACCCTCAGTGGACCCCACCGACCTCAAAAACTACAGACCCATCTCCCTGCTCCCGTTCCCAGCGAAAGTCATCGAGAAAGCCATCAACAGCCAACTTGCCACATTCATCGAAGAGCACAACATCCTCGACTCCTCCCAATCCGGCTTCAGAAAAAACCACAGTACGGAAACCGCCCTCCTCGCTGCAACAGACGACATCCGCACCCTACTGGACAAAGGAGAAACAACAGCCCTCATCCTCCTCGACCTCTCAGCGGCGTTCGACAGTCTCTCACTGCACCCTAATACGCAGACTCCACAACACAGGGATCCAAGACAAGGCCCTCAACTGGATCCACTCCTTCCTCTCCTTCCTCTCTGGCAGAACGCAGCGGGTCAGACTTCCCCCTTTCCTCTTGGACCCGACACCTACCACCTGCGGAGTGCCCCAGGGGTCCTCCTTCAGCCCTACACCCTTCAACCTCTACATGGCTCCGCTCGCCCCATTGTCAGAACCTACGGACTCAACATTGTTTCATACGCAGACCACACCCAACTCATCCTCTCCCTATCCAACCAACCCAATACCGCCAGACACAATTTTCGAGAAGGCATGGAAGCCGTCGCCAAATGGATGAAAAACAGCTGCCTACAACTAAACACCAACAAAACAGAAGTACTCATCATGGACCCAAACCCCAACACCTGGAATGACACCTGGTGGCCCCCTGCCCTCGGAAGCCCGCCCACCCCATGGACCACGCACGCAACCTGGGAATCATACTGGACTCCAAGTTAAAAATGGACCGCCAGATCAACTCCATCTCGTCCTCCTGCTTCCACACCCTCTGCCTCCTCCGTAAGACCTTCAAATGGATCCCCCTCGAACACAAAGACCGTCACTCACGCCCTGGTCACCAGCAGACTCGACTATGGCAACGCACTCTACGCCGGAATAAACAAAAACCTCACCCGCAAGCTAAAGAACATCCAGAACGCCGCTGCAAGACTGGTCCTCGACCTGCCAAGACACTGCCACATCTCCCAGCATCAGCGCACACTCCACTGGCTCCCCATCAAAGCTAGAGTCACCTTCAAGATGCTCACCCATGCCCACAAGGCCCTTCACGACACCGGACCAGCATATCTGAACAGCCGACTCAAATTCCACGCACCCCAGAGGACCCTACGATCAGCCCAGCTCTCCTACGCCGTGGTTCCCCCCACCAGAAAGACCAGATCGGGAGGCCGCTCTTTCTCCTTTCTCGTGGCCCGAGCTTGGAACGCCCTTCCGCTCCACCTCAGACAGACAACATCGCTCCCCATCTTCGCAAGAAACCAAAAAACCTGGCTCTTCGACAGACCCCCCCCCCCCTCTTGATGGACTGGAGCCTGCTACCCCCCTCTCCCCCCCAGCGCCTTGAGACCCTTACGGATGAGTAGTTGCGCTTAACAAATGTCTGATTGATTGATTAGCAATCCCGTCATCTTCAGGAGTCGAGTCTGTGGAGATTGTTCCCTCCAATGTTCCTGTCTCTTCTCTTGCTTTAGGGTCTTTTCACGATCAACCTGTTTGCATTGTGTCTCGATCACCAACTCCACCAGTACTTCAGCTGGAGGCCGGGTCCGGGGGCAGTGGCCACCGATGCATTCCTCCAAGACTGGGCGACAAAACAGGGTTATGCATTTCCCCGTTCACCGAGATCATGAGGTTACAGAACAAAGAAGGGTCAAGGCACATAAGTCCTGCACTCGTCAATACTAAGTGATTATAGTGGGAAATTATTATCTACAACCTGGTGCAAAGAACCAGAAACGTGACCCAACTACGTCTCTATGTGGTGAAAAGAAAAACACCAAAACACACAGCGTGGTTTAGCGCTCAATTTCACAATTAAATAATCAAGTAGTATGGGTTGTAGTCCATAGTCCACAAATAGAGAAAGCAAAGTGAAAATCTTCTCAGTAAATCTTTATACGGTTCATTCTTCCTTGGAAAATAGATTCTTTATTCATAAGTTGTCCATAAAAACAGCATGCAACTGATAGCCGACGCATTTCATCCCCCTGGGACTTCTTCACGGTTTAGCATGCAGATGATGTTATCCGCATGTTCTCCAGGTTGTGTTTCCTAGTTTGGATACAGTGTTGTATTCAATCAATTGGAGTATGGTTGCTCCAAGTCGTATTAGCATGACGTCCGGTTCAAACCGGATTTCACGCTAAATCTATTTTCCAAGGAGAATGACTGGTATAATGCTTCACTGAGAAGATTTTCACTTTGCTTTCTCTATTTGTGGACTATGGACTACAACCCATGCTACTTGATTATTTAATTGTGAAATTGAGTACTGAACCACGCTGTGTGTTATGATCATGAGGTTGACAACTCAAGTGCGCTGGCAGAAGATGGATTTGGTGGTACCTACCCTGGTACGGAAGTCGCAAGTGTGGTTTCAGTTCTGATGGAACTTTCTTGGCTTCTCCAAACCGTCTACACTCATTGCCTCATCTCCTAAGCTATCCAGCCGGCAATTCTCACCCTCAGGTGGCAAGTCCCGGGCATTTCGAGAAGCGCAGCAGACCTCCTCTCCTAAGCTTGGGCAGACAGTACGGCTAAGAGATGCCGCTCGGCCTGGTCTCTCTGGTTGAGTTGTTGTCTGCAATGGAGTTTGGATCCCTTGGGGTGAGATGCATTAAGGCCTACAAGGCCATGACAGTAGAGCTACAGCCTTACAGGGATATCAACTGCTGATTGGTTTGAGGGAAACCCTTTACGGCGGTCTCATCCCCGACCATAGCAAGATGGGTTTGGTGGATTATGCAGGAAGCTGGCATTGACACCAAAGTTTTTGGTGCGCATTCAGCGTGGGAGGCAATGGCAACAAAAGCCTTTGTGTTAGGAGCTCACTTTGAGGATATTTTGAATGCAGCGACTGGTCATCAGATTCAACCTTCAAGAAGTTCTACTTTAAGCAGTCTCCTCTGTTGTGGCTATGGTGGTGGATAGTCTTTAAACTAGCCTAATCCTCACCTCCGTGTCCTTACATAGATTGAAATAATTCCTAGCTTTCATAATGGAAAGTTTCAATTCTATTAAGGACATGGAGGCGAGGATTAGCCCACTCACAAATGAAGTCATGACCCTCCTGGGTTATCGGATCTATGTCTTGGCTTAAGTAAATGTTTTGGGCTTCGTAATAACCTGTTGCATAGTTATGCTTGTTCTCTGCTGATGTCTATTGATTTGTTTCCAGGTGTTCATGAATGCTCTCTGACTTACAGGATCAGAGTCTTCTGAACAGGAGTGATAATCTTCAACGGTTGGCTTTGTTGCAGGAAGAAAGAGGACGTTCGATGAGGGACAACCCCAGACACAGAGGCTGGAGCTTACTGATTTGATGAACTTGTTTTCTTTAGAACTTCTTGGTTTCCCTGAGATCATTGGAAACTAAGTCCAATGTTGAGTGTTGTTGTTGATTAACATGGCTGCTCTTGAAAATAAAGAAGAAATTCCTAATCCTCGCCTATGTGTCCTTAATGGGAATTGAAACTTTCCGTTAAGAAAGCTAGGACATTTTTTATCAGCCTGCATGACAAGATAATGATGCTTAATAACGAGATGTACACTCTAGGTCTTGCCTGAGTAGACCAAATTCCAGGTGTATCTGAGTGCAGAGGATATACTGATGGTAGTTGAAATATATTTCTCTAGGCAATTCATTGCCATTTTTCTAAATCTATTGTGAACTTCAATGGGAATGCTTGATGACCATAGGAAATGGAAGGTAGAAGCTTAGCTTTGGAGACCTTTATAATGGCTTCTGCTGGCAAGCTATTTTTTTGGGTGTTTATTTTGCCTAATGCAAAGATTAAGCTGTCTGCTTTTCCTTAATCTCTCCCAAGTGGATGTTTAGATTCCAGTATCCAATAACCAGACCCCTAGGTAGTGTCAGTGCATAGACTATGTTCGTCAGACCTAATTGCCATGTTTGTTTTGATTTATTCTTTTATTTTACAAAAACGGATACCTTGGTTTTATTGGCATTTACCATCAGTTTGTTAACTTTATTTTTTAATTTGCTTAGTTGTTCCAATGCCCAAGATAAACTGATTCTCATCAGGTATATGATGACATGGTCATCTGCATATTGGAGAATTTGTGCTATTCTGTGAGGGAATGCCTTCATCCTAGACAGTGCCTTACCAGTGTCTGCATTGTATAGGTTAAATAAAAGGGAGGGCTATGATGCACCCCTGGTTAAGACCCTTATTTGTATAGATAGTGTTGGAGGCTTTGTCTCTCTAGCCTACCTTACAGCTTACCCAAGTTTAAGTGTATAGGATAATGATTACTTTAAGTAGCACCTGTAAAGTACCCCATTTTGTTAGCTTGCTTCACAATATCTGCCGACTCACCACAAGCCGCAGAGTAATCGACGTAGCATGTAAACAGGGGTGGTTTGAATGGCAAAAAGGCTTGATGTGCCAGTTGTACTACTTGTTGCAGTACTGGTACCGCACGGTGGTGGTTTTGTCTGTAAGAATCTGCACCCATAGCCTTCAGTGCTAGGGGAATAGCAAGCAAATCCCACAGGTTGATGTGGAGGCGGGTTTACCCTGGAGGCCAGAGTCCTCTGAACTCCCCTCTCCCTGATGGCCTCCACAACCCATCAATAATGCATCCGTCACAACCATTAGCTCTGGCTGAGGTAAGGAGAGTGGTCTTCTGCGGATCCAATTGTGGTCCATTAAATACCACTGCAGATCTTTTGCAAACTACTCTGACATCTGAATGGAATCTGAGAAGTTCCTTTGGTGCGGAGTCCACTGAGACTTCAGATGCCACTGCAAAGCCTGCAAGTACCACTTGGCGTAGTCCATTAGCAGAATGCAAGCGGCCAAGAGGTCTCAGAGCTCCTATCACTAAGACCTAGGTAAAGGGTCGAAACATTAGGATAACAGCCCAAATATCCTTGACTCGTTCAGGCACTGGGAAAGCTTGGAATAGCACGGTCTCCAGGATGACTCCAACGAAAGGGAGCCTCTGGGAAGGAGTCAGGAGTGACCTTGCCGCGTTAATGGTAAATGTAAGGGATTTCAACAAGTCAGCCGTTGCCTGGAGGTGGTTCATGACCGTCTGTTGTAAGCCTGCTTTCATTAACTAGTCATCACAGTATGAGAAGACTGGTATTCCCAATCTCTGTGGGACTGCAGGGCGGATGTAGAAATAAGCATCCTGAAAATCCAGTGCCACCAACCAGTCACCTGAATACCGGGCAGATAGAACTTAAATGGATGAAATAGTAGTTCTTAAGCGCAACAGCTGTTCCAGAAGGAGCATCCTGTCATTACAGCAAGAGAGCTCTCTTGGAAATGCTGATAAGCAAGAGTAAAATAAGTATGTTGGTAACTGGTTTGTAAAACTTGATTCTGCCAAAATGAATCTGAGTGGTACCGGGGGGTCACCCCAGAGCTTGGTGGCAAGGAGTGTAATGGAGTGTCCTCCCTTTCTTGGTCGACATACCTTGGGAGTTTTTACCAGCTGAAGGTTAGAGGAATTAACTTTTCTTTTCAGAAGATAGTAAGTCAATCTATACCTTAGGTGTTGACCCCTGTTATAAAATGCTCTGTGCATTAGCAACAGGTGTTTAAAATAAATGTGTTTTTGTACTGGCAGTCAGTGTCGATTTTTCAAATAAGGGTGATTGATTTCTCTCTCAGAATATCACAAATCAATCTGATTGCCTCATTCAGAACAGCCTGCAGGTGGCAAAGCAGGGTAATTGGCAGAACAAAATATAAAGTACAGGCATAATCCAACCTAGGGGCTGATTACAATCTTGTTCGGAAGGGCCCAGAATTGGATTCAGGTTTGATGAAACCGATTAGGACCTCTTGTTGCAGAACAGATCCTACGCAGTTCCCAATGACCGATTACGATGCCCGCAAACCTGTAAGGCTGTCCGAATCGGTTCTGAAGTCATTCGGATAGGTCAAGTCTTTCGGAGCCGAATCGTACAGCTCTATGGACTCATTTTCTGAGCAAGCGATTACGGTGACTGATTCAGATAGCTGTTCCGAATTGGTTTCTTTGGAATGAATCAGCTGCCGGTATCTATCTTTGGGGGCCTGTAGAAGTACCTCCTTCACCCGGGGCCCTCTGCATCGGGCTGTGGGGGTATGCACAGTGTGGCACGCACCATGGGGTGCCTGCCACAGGGTGCAAGGTTTCCCCCAACCACCCCTTACTTCAATGGGAGTCTGTGTTCTCCTTTGAAACACAGGCTTCCATTGAAGTCAATGGGAGTCCGACCGAATCGTAACCGGAAGCATCCGGAAACATCCAAATTGCTCGTTCGGGCTCACCAGATCCGAGTCGTCCGGAAAGGACACCAGGACCGATTCGGTAGGAATGCTTTCCAGTCAAGAACGTAATTGGCCCCCTAGCCATGAACAAAATGTGATCAATGGTCTTCTGAGTGTCGTTTGGTAACATTTTTACATTTTCATCATTGACTGGAGAACATCTAGAAAGGAATGCCAGGACTTAGGCCGGAAACATAGATTTCTATCAAATTTTATATCAAAATTCATAGTGGTGGAGGTCAGGGAGGGTGGATCTCTTAATTCCATAGGCCACCAAATGCTGGACGAAGCTGAAGAGAGTCCGCCAAAATACAGAAGTTCAGAGTTGAGAATCAAACATATTTTTTTCATCCGCCATCAGTCAATCCCTAAAGGCTTCTTTAATCTCCTTGTTAGCTCTTTGAAAGGAGAACATAAGGTGTGTGTCGTCACAGTTAGGAATTACATTACAGCCATATGAATAAATAATTATAGTGTCGAGACCTGATCTGATTACCTATTTTGCCACATCTTGACCATCCTGTTTAATTTATTGGAAGCTGGCACGAATTTCATCAGGAACTGCAGGCAAGATATTGCTCACCATGTCCTACTGCGAGTAACGCTACAGGAGGCACCTCAAATTGACAGATCTAAGGGCAAGACTAGCAGAGGAGAACATTGGTTCCCTCATGCCTTCATGCATTTAGACGGCTAGTGGAAGCCATGACAACAAGGAATTCTGGTATTCGGTGCTGCAGGAGGAATGGTGGGTTCCCGGAGCTCGTGAATAGCATCTGTCTACTTGTCTATTTACAGGGGGTCAAGATCCTAGATGAACAAGAAGTGACAGGTTTTTTTAGAGATTCTGGGCCGTTTATTTTGCCAAATAAATTTGTTTAGTAGTCTGTCAGTCTTCTGTAAGAACTCATCCTATAGCGTTAGTGGTAGCATGTTTGCAAGGTAGTTGATTATGGGGGTGATCATTGTTTTTATGGTCTCAATACGGCCCACCATGTGAGAAATTTGGGGTTCCAACTGTCTAGTGAGGCTCCTACTTTACGTAGTATTTGAGTTTCATTATGGTGTAGGGATTCGCAAATAAATGAGTTCTAAACATCTGAGTTAAATGCATTTTCCAATAATTTTAAAACTGTATTGCACCACAAAATGTGCTAAGAGATTTAGTGTTAAATATGAAATAATTAATTTTGCAATATTGCAATGTATATATTATATAATGGCAATTTCATATAAAATTTGTGGAAAATGCGCTCTTTTACATTCTAAAACCTCAAATAGTTAATGCATCACTACTGTGTGTGTGTGTGTGTGTGTGTCTGTCTATCTACCTCTCGTGAGTGTGAGTGTAATCTGAGCAAAACAGAATTGAATCCTGTATGGTGCATTGGTGAATAGTGACGTGTGTATTTATACTGCTTAGAGCAGAGATCTTCAAACTTTTTGATGCAGAGACCCCCCTGTCAAAAATGTTTAGGCGTAAGGACCCCCCCAACAAAAATGTCTAGAACTTGGTACTCCTCATCATTCACAACTATCAACAACCATAAATGCCCCCAATTTCCATAGCAAATCAGATTTACAGTGGGGAAATAATATTAAACGCTGTTTATCAAAACGAAGGTCTGTGAGCGTGGGGGCTGGGTCAACGGTGTGGCTAAAAACAAAGGGCCTAATTTGTGAGGAATTGGCGTAGGGCAGCGCCACGAGTCTTCTTGCTGTGCTGGCCTACGCCAATGTAGAAGGGCAGGAATGCACCTTATTTATTAAATTGGGTGCATTCCTGTCCTTTCCCACTGCGTTGGTGCAAATTGTTTCCGGGCGCCAATGTGGGCAGGATTGTTTTTGTGCAGGAATGGGCAACATCCTGCACACAAACTATCCTGAGAGGGGTTTTCCTTTTTCTATGTGAGCTGCAGAATGCAGCACACATAGAAAGATGAAAAAACGAGGCAAAATGAAAACATTTCTCCTCGTTAGGCCTGCTGTGGGGAGGCGTAAGGTTTAGTTGCTGCCCCAGGTTTGCATAGTTTTGTAAATCTGGGGCAGCGTTAAAATCCATGGGTGTTGCATGGGAACAGCTACAGCAATGGCCACAGAACACCTACTTGACAGAGTAAGACAACGCAGTGACTTGCGCTGCTTTGTCTTACTCCATAGCTATGAGGCCATGCAAATTCACGCAGGGTGACTTTGCATCGCCTCATAGGTTGAGACGCTTGTGCCACCGGAGGTTCAAAAAAAGTGCTGCGCCGGCGGTGCAAGCCTCCCGTAAATCAGCCCCAAAATATGTTGTTCGTTTTTTTAGGTCTTTCACCATCAGGTAGCTACATATGAAATAATGGGTAGCTTAAATGAAAAGTAAATTTTAAAAAGTTGTTACTCAGTGAGAAATGCACTTTTAGTACATTAGGAAACCTCTATTAGTTAATGCAATGCAGAGGTCTGTGTGTAACCACAGAGCCACAGAATTAAATTTGGTTGGTGCAGTGGAGAATAGTGATTTGTGTGTTTTTAGTGCTATGAGGTCACAGCCTGTGACAGAAAGCACTGTGAAGGTGTAAGTCATTATTTTATACTTGCATTACACACATAATATAGACTGCTATAAACTGTGCTAATAGTTTTAGGATAAAATGGAGCTTCCAAAATGTAGATTTTATTAATACCAGACCATAGTAATGCTATTTTTGTTTTTTGCCTAACTGTCCCTTCAACATCTCTTTAGGGGTGGTAAGCACTGTGTAAATGCAATTACGATTGAAGTATGCACTTCACAGCCCAGTTGTCGTACTGCCACTAAAAACAAGCATTGGCATACCCAATAGGTCTCGCCTTTGGGACCTTATAAGTGATTAGCCAGATGTTTTGGTTTGGCCTTTGTTTTAAGCTATGTTGTAGAGCAGTGTGGCTGCTGTGCAGCTGTGTTGCTTTGTTATGTTGAGCTGGCTTTGTGTTGATGTTGTTTTAGTTTATACTGATGTAGTGCATCACTTACGTTGAAGATGTGCTTTGTTGGTGCTGAATTGCTGCTGTCATATGGCTGTGCTGGTGCTGATGTGGGGATGCACTGCTGGTGTTGTAGTGATGCTGATGTGGAGCAGCGCTGATGCTGAGGTGGTGCAGCACTGTTGCTGAAGTGGTGTTGTGTTGGTCCTGATTTGCTTTTGAATTTTGGCTGCTTTGGTGCATTGATGCTGGGTGGAGCTGCGCTGATGCTGAGATGGTGCTGTGTTGTGTTGATGTTGAATTGTTGGTGCACTGGAGCTGAGGTGGCACTGTGCTTTTGCTGTTTTGGTGCTGCACTGTTAGTGGTGCATTGATGATTTTGTGCTGTGTTGGTGCTTATGTGGTGCTTATTTGTTCTGTGCTGGTGCCGATGTGTTGCAGAGTGATGCTGAGGTGGTGTTTAGTGAAGTTGAAGGGGCTGTGTGAAGAGTAGAATAGCGTGCATTGCCGTCGAGTAGTACACCAACATCACAGACGTACATGCAGACGTGTGTGCCTAAGAATTGTTCTGTTATTACTGTATGCTGATTGGCGGAGTTGACATGTAAAGTGGAACGTGAGTTCCAAGGTGATACCGAATCACACGACTTTGAGCAGAAGCCAGGATGTTGTCCCGGTTCAAAGTCAGCAGCGCTTACCACTATGCTACATGCCTTTAGCAGTAACTGCATGCTGACTGATACACAAAATGAACATGTGGCATGCAAAACGTGGGTATATTGCGTGGGCAGTCTACCAAGATTACTGCATAGTGACTGGTACAAGGGGCCCTGTTATCCCATTATGTTTGCAGCTACCTAAAAACTAAATTAGTATTACCAAAGAAAAAAAATACACTTTTTTGTTGCAATACGATTCAAACTTTGTTTTGTTTTTACGCTGGTTTGTGTAGCTGTGTGAATAAATCCCACTGTATTAGCATTTGTTTTGGAGGAAAAAAGGAGCCTGAAAGTCTGCTGTATTGTGAAACATTAGCATGTTCCCTACAGCTGCGAAAGGAAACCAAGACGAGCTAATTGAGTGTAAATAAGCCACGTTGTAAAGATCCTAATCTTTGTGTCTGCAGCATCTGTGAGATGCAGATCAGTAACTTAAAAACAACGTGCAAAAACAACTGTAGGTTACAGCTAAAAGGTACAAAAAAGAAGATTTTAAAATTTACAATTGATTTTATGGATGCCACACAGGCCCTAAAGTACATGGGACTACATTTATTTTATAAAAGCGTTCCAGTATGATTATAGAAAACCAGGATTGAATCCAGATTCTAGGCATTCATATTATGTATTGGTATTTTACATATAGGAAGAGCGCACTGGTAAATATAAGCCAATATTTTTGGGTGCTTAGCACTAGTACATTATAATCAACATAACAGCTTCTGCTCCAGTCCTGAGCACAAGTATTTTTAGTGCATGTTAAAAATGTTAAGTATGTGCCCAAAATCACACGTTGTAGAGCACATTTTAAAACTGGAACGCGAGTTCCAAGGTGGTACAGAATCACGCAACTTCGAGCAGAAGCCAGCATGTTGTCCCGGTTCAAAGTCCGCGGCGCTTACCACTTGGCCACATCCCTTTGGTAGTGACTGCATGCTGACTGTTACACATAACGAACATGTGGCATGCAAAACGTGGGTATATCGCATGTGCAGTCTACCAAGATTACTGCATAGTGACCGGTACAAGGGGCCGTGTGAAGAGCAGAATGGCGTGCATTGCCTGGTTACTGCAGGTCGAGT
The DNA here is from genome assembly GCF_964204655.1 of Triturus cristatus. NCBI lineage: Eukaryota > Metazoa > Chordata > Amphibia > Caudata > Salamandridae > Triturus > Triturus cristatus. The sequence continues at coordinate 1,267,807,980 of NC_140585.1, read as the reverse complement.
AGTACACCAACATCACAGACGTACATTGCAGACCTGTGTGCCTAGGGCATTGTTCAGTTATTACTGCATTCTGATTTGCGGAGAACAATTAAAACAGGAAGCGCAGAAACTGTTCACATGTTTGCTTTACTTTTATTACAGCATTCTGCCTGGCACACTGCATTTTGTTTCGAAGGGTAGAGCGCTGTGAATTGTAAGGGTTTTTTCCGTATGCCCAGTGACACGAAAGCAAACGTGAATCCCTAAAGCTGCCGCCTGATAAGATTCCCGGAACATTATTTGTTACAAATTTAACACTAAAAGCTCATAAGTCACCAACACGAAGGAGCTGCCACGATTTCAATACCGGGGGCCTGTTTCCCTTAATCTGTTTGTGGAGAGCATGTGGGGGCATAATGCTAATCGGTGCTGAAATCATCGCAACACAAATGCAAACATTAAAACTCACCGGTCACCCCCAAAAACAATTCCATGCACGAGCAAATTAATAAAGACACCAACAACAGAAACAAAAACAAATTCAAAGCCAAATACTTCACCACACTAGTGTTATGATTAAAACAAAATATGCTCCCTAAAGCTGACGCCTAATAAGATTCACGGAACATTATTTATTACAAATTCAACACTAAAAGCTCACAGGTCACCAACACGAAGGAGCTGCCTCGCTACTCCCGTGCAGCCTGATCCCTAACGGGGCCCCCTCTCCTGGTGACAACAAAAACCAGTACCTGTACAGAAGGGATTTGTGGTACTGGGGGCCAGTTTCCCTTAAACTGATTGTGGAAAGCATGTGGGGGCATAATGCTAATCAGTGCTAAAATCATCGCAACACTAATGCAAACATTAAAACTCACCGTGCATGAAAGGGATTTGCAGTACCAGGGGCTTGTTTCTCTTAAACTGATTGTGGAGAGCATGTGGGGGCATAATGCTAATCAGTGCTAAAATCATCGCAACACAAGTTCAAACATTAAAACTCACCGGTTACCCCCGCAAAAAAATACCACGCACAAACAAATTAAGAACGGCACCAAAAAACAAAAATAGTTCCAAGACAAATACTTCAGCACACTAGTGGCAGGTTTACAGTAGTTAGGCAGTGCTGCATAGGCATTCCCAAACAAATAAAGGAGGAACTAAAGGACAGATTAACCGGTCAAAATCAAAAGATTTAAGCTGACAAGCGACCAAGTCAATAAAAAGGCAATAGGCGGCCATAGGTGGAGTTTCACCACTGATACGGATCACTGGATGTCTCGGAGAGACAGCGCAGGCGCGCTGCCTAGGCGAGACCTAAAATCATGGCCATCGCATTGCTTGTAGTGATTCGAGCAATGAAAGACAGAACCGCTCCTGAGCACCCTTTACATTTGCAGATTAACTCACACATTTGCATTTCATTCGGGCAAGCAGGCACCCTGGCACCAAGGATTGTTTTACCTGTCTGCTGGGCCTTTTCCTTGCACAGCACAGGAGACTCAATTAACTTTGGCTGAAGCATTGAAGTGTCCCAGCTGGTTCCTTTTTACATGCTCAGATTCCATCCAGAAGTGAGGCCTGGAAATGCGCGATCCCTTCTGAGGACTCCACGGTCCCCCGGGGGTCGCCCCCCACAAATTGAAGTCCTCTGGCTTAGAGCCAAAAGCACTATAAATATGCAAATCATTATTTTAAAATAGGGACAATAGGTTAGTGACTTCCTATTTCAGGACTTTTGCTGCAGTTTCATAATCTTTTCGGAGCTTCTCATTGCTCAAAATGATGTACATATCAGAAATGACCTCTTTTCATGAGCTTCATTGCTTGGTTTTATTCGCGAGAAATTGTCACTCAATACCACACATTTGGCAGTTGAATGTCACTCATAAGTACATTGAAACCATGGAAATGTCATAAGCAATCTGAAAACGCGGCAGCTATGTTCTTGTTGCTCAAATGGGTGTAATTTCTGAAATGTATATGTTTCCCTCATCTTCATTGCTTGATTTTGCTCGCGATAAAGTGCCACTCAGTCGTTGAATGTCACTTACAATTACACTGAAATTATGAAAATATCGCACACAAGCAATATTTGTATGTAGAGAGCTGTGATAACTGTTACACAAAAGAAGAGACCCTCTACAATTTTAGGTGAAGGGTCTCAAATCCTGGTCAGACTGGGACAGAAATTAGACTCAGCCATCAAAATAAAGGCAGCCCCCCTCCTCCTTAGTGAATCATATGGCTAAAAAAAAAAGTATTCCAGATCTGCAAATCAAGGAAGTTTTGAAAGACGCTAGGTATTTTGCAAGACTATAAATTTGTGCTGGCTGCAGGGGATGTTTGATGCAATATAGAGAAATCAAATTAGAACCGGTCCATCAGACCATAAAACTGGCCAACAAACCCCCCCAAAAATCACTCCCACACATTGATCTGTCTGACCAGCCCAACAGCCACTTACTGTTTGCCCTATAAGCCCACCAGACTCTGCTTTGGTCTATATTCAACCCTGCTACTTGGAGTTTGATGATTTTTTATTTTGCAATTCCTAAACGGGACGGTGCTTGTCTGTTCAAATGAGGGAGATTGGACAAACTATATAAATGCTACCGATATAACTTTCAGAGCAATGTGGATTTAATAACTTTATGTAACATTATGGAACTCGGTTCTGCTTGGGTTGAAATACTAAGTTTGATGGAGCAAGGTCTTATATAAAAGGGACTTGCTTGGATGCAATTCTCTCAAATAACATATAACACTGTAATTAATCTGTGTGTAATTACTAATATTGCATTATACACGTTATACTGAATCTAGGGGAAGCTTGCCAATGTGTATTACTAACCAGTAAACCTAGTGTCATTAAAATGGCTGCCAAAAACATGGGATTCTTACTGCGTATGCGTCTACTGCATCTACGTAATATGACATTTTCTATGCTTGGAGGGAAAACTTTGCAGCTGCGTAATAGCTTCTAAAATGGCTGCTTGAAACTCACATGTTAATGCGCATGCTTTGCCTAAAATAAACATAAGTTCTACTAAATTGCTAATGTGAAAGATATATATAAGTAAATGGGATTAGAGTAGTGATAAGTGGTATACAGTGAATTCATTTATTTTTGTTTTTTAATATGTCTTTTTCTGACTTTATTATTAGTTCATATTTGGGCCTCGGAGAGTGACTGAAATCCCTACCCCACCTGACCTATGCGCACGCGCACTCAAACCTGCCTGGAACTATGATGACACCGTTGAAACTCAGCCAAGGTCGCACTGGCAAGAATCTCTTGGGAACTTAACCCATCGACCAGGACAGAGGAAGAAAAGAATATACAAAATATATACAATATATTGATCATAATGTGAAATGCAGGTGGGACTAAAGCTTGGGAAAGTAAATTAAGGGGCGGGAACATTTAACAATGAACCTAAAGTAAATTATTACATTTAGCATGGTGTGATGACCTCTTCCCCTTGCCTTGCCCAATCAGGGGTTTTCACCATATATTGAAAAATTTGGGAGTGGTACATGAACATAGAATAGTATAACTGAGGTAGTTTAGATAGATAGATGTCACATCACAGACCCTACGCAGACTGCAGATGCCAGAGACCCTGCTCGAGAGACATAAATACTGATTGAAGAATCTAACAATCTAGAAGGAGACCGCGGAAGAAAAATCGAGGAGGCACATACAAGGGGGGAGTCGCGGAAAAAAATTCGAGGAGAGTAGTGCCAGAGAGGGGTGCGATGCAGGCGTTGCACTTTGAAGAGGTCACCTTCCTGGTCCTGAACCTGTCCTGATCCTTTATCTCCCGACCTGTTCTGGAGAACTTCACCTGACTCCTTGGCCAGGGGGGTAGTCTTCACACCTTAGGTAAATATAATGAAAAATGTCCTAGCTAGAGTAACGGAAAGTTTCAATTCTATTAAGGACTCGGAGGCGAGGATTATGCCTTCTTTCTTCACTTTAATGACGTAGCAGCGATAAGGTTAACAAAAGACTACATTTCCCATGAACTATAGGGAAAAGGTAGTCAAAACAAAACACATGGTAACAACCAATCCTCATTCAGGAAACCACTGTCCAATCAGGGGTAAGCCATCCCAACATAGTCCATTGCTAGTGTCCTCTCTTCCTCTTTCGGAGCGCATAGACAGCACCCTCCGTCTCTTCAATAGTCTTGTTTGTGTGTATCAGAGCCTGAAGACAATAGAAACATATTACGGGTAGAACAAACTGCGAAAGTCTGCAAGGAAAAATATATACATCGCAGTGGAAGCTGAACAATAATCACAGTGCAGACATTAAAAACCAAGTCAATAACTTACTGTAGTATGGGGAGGGGTCTCCTCCAGGAGTCTAGGGCGGGATAATCCTCACCTCCGAGTCCTTAATAGAATTGAAACTTTCTGTTACGTTAACTAGGAAATTTTACATTCTATGTCAGGACTGGAGGCGAGGATTATGCTTGTTTAAAGCTTGCCCACAACCAAATGAGCCATATTCAGAATCGGTTTGAAGGAAAACCGTTTGAAGGTGGAGTCCGAAGACCAATCCGCTGCGTTGAGGATATCCTCTATGCGCGCCCCTAAGCTGAAGGCTTTGGAAGCCAAAGCACCTCTTGGGGTATGCACCCCAAACAGACTAAGGATTATGCCCGCTTCCTGCATCACCTAGCATACCCATCTGGCAATGGTGGGTGAGGAAACTGGTTTAAAAGGTTTCCGGAGCGAAATGAGGAGTTGCTGCTATCCTGGAGTGCGAAACTCTTCCGTCATCTCCTCATAACCTTTGAGGCAGCAAACCACACAGAGTTTCGGGGAGTCGTGAAATTGCGGATAGGACATCAACCTGGTATGGCACTTCGTAGTAAGGTGAAAGTCACACCATCTGGAGTAAACACTCTGTCAGAATTGTCTAGAGCTCGCACGCCTGACACTCATCTGCAAGATATCAGGCACAGGAGCATGGCCATTTTCGCCGAAAGCTCTTTTCTGGAGAGGAGTCTATTAGGTTGCCAAGATAGAAATAGGTTAGGAACCTGATTGACATCCCAGAGCGTGGAATAACGCGGCTCCGGAGGCAGGGAAAGGCGGATGCCCCGCAGCAGAAGAAACGGCCGATCTGAAGGTGTTAATAGACCAGTAAGCCAAACCCTCAGAAGCCAGTTGAGTCAGGAAGTTCACTACATGGACCACATCTGTGACCAAGGGATGAAAACCCCATCGCAGACACCAACGGGACCATCTGCCCCATGCAGACCTGTACCTTTTGACAGTACTGTCTGCCCATGCTTATGAGATAAAAGTCTCAGCCTCTCCCGAAAGTCCAGGGGCTTCCCATCTACCCCAGAAATCCGCCACGCCATGAGCCACAGTGAGTTTGTGGACACTAGAGGATGTGGAGTCCTGTCCGGACTCATGAGAAGGGTCGGTAACATGGGGAGTAGGATTGGAAAATCCCAGGAAAGTTCCAGAAGAACTGGAAACCTAGCTTGAGACTTCCACAGAGGGGTGATCATGACCAAATCTGCCGCTTGCCTGCAAACTTGCGCCGTTGCCCTTGTGATCATCGCAAAGGGTGGAAACGCGTAACCCTGCTCCCCACTCCAGTTCTGGAAGAATGCATCCGTAGCCACTGCCAAGGGGTCTGGTTGCCAGCTGAAAAAGCGAAGAATCTGGTGGTACAGCCTGGATGCAAAAAGGTCCACCGAGAAAGGACCCCAAAGGTCGTTGAGTCTCGCAGAAACGGACTGGTCCAATCGCCAAAGACCGGAATCTCGGAAGTGGCGCGACTGGAAGTCTGCTTCCGCATTGTCTCTCCCCGGAAGATACTCCGCTGTGACGGAGATCTGACTGTCCAGACAATACTGCCAAAAGCTCGCCGCTAGATCCGAGAGAGCTTTCGACCTGGTACCCCCCAAATGATTCACGTAGCGGACAGCCGAAAAGTTGTCCATCTTCAGGAGCACGCAAGACTGCACTGAATCCCTCGTCCAGAAACGTACTGCGAAGGACCCCGCCAGAAGTTCCAAACAATTTATATGTAACTTCTGTTCGCCGGGTGACCACAACCCTCCTGTAGAGAGGTCTCCGCACCTGGCACCCCAACCGAGCCTGCTGCCATCCGATTCTATAACAATGTCCGGGATGGAACGGAAGATTGCTCTACCATTCCATGTCTCCATATGGTCCAACCACCATTGAATTTCAGATCTTGCCTCGATGGACAAGGCGTCTTTGTGAGAATATGGGTACCCCTTGCGTAGAAAGAATGCCTTGAGGCGCTGCAGAGCCCGGTAATGGAGGGGGCCCGGGAAAATGGCTTGGATCAACGCTGACAGATGGCCCACTACCCATGCCAACTGGCGGAGGGACACCCGTTGCTTGGCGAGAACGCGTCGCAACTCGTGACGGATCTTGGAGACCTTCCTGGCTGGAAGACTGAGAGGGGATGACGTAGAGTCTATGACGAACTCCAAGAATGTAATGGTCTGAGTAGGCTGTAAAAGCGATTTTTTCTCGTTCATTACAAACCCGAGCTCTTGAAGCAGAGACACTGCCATCTGAAGATGTTGCGTCAGGCGACGGGGACAAGCGGCCATCAGGAGTAGATCGTCGAGGTACACAATCATCCTGACTACCCTGGCCCGCAGGTATTCCACCACCGGTTTGAGAACCTTGGTGAAGCACCAGGGGGCCGACGAGAGATGGAAAGGCAGGGACGTGAATTCGTAAGTAAGGTGACGCCAGATGAATTGGAGAAACAGACGGTGGGGCAGGAACACCAGGACCACCAAATAGATGACCATCCAATCGAGGGGCCAGAGTACATCCCGGAGAAGATGGATTCCCTCCATTTTGAAATGGCGGTACACCAGCCATTGATTGAACTTGCTCAAATTTATCACAGGTCTCTTGCCGCCATCGGTCCTGTCGACCAGGAAAATGTTGCTCAAAAAACGCCTGGGGTGTGGTGTAGTAGGGGTGATGGCGCCCTTCCTGAGAAGAGAAGATACCTCTTCGTCCACAATGAGAGCGTCCTGCGCAGAAAACTGAATAGGGCGGGGGGCCCTTTGCACTGGGCTCCCTTGGAACTCTATATGAAAACCCCTCACAGTTTGCAGTGCCCAGACATCGCGTGTGATAGTCAACCAAACCTGGAAGCACTCTGCCAACCGCCCCCCTATGCTTTGTGGGGAAGAAGGGAGAACTCTCGCCAGGGCTAGAGCCTGTAGCTCCTCCCCGGAATCCTTTCCCCTTTCCACCCCATCCTCGCGTGGGGTAAAAGTTTCCGAACCAGGACTGGTCCTGGTACTGTCCGGAGCCTCTCTGATTGGTCTGGCATCGCTGACGACCAGCCGAGCGGCCGCTGCCTTGGCTGGCCCCGCGAAAAACATGGAGGAATACCTTCTTGATTGTAGGCTGGGCTCTATCCAACGATGTGAAGGTATTTACAAACTTACCGAGCTCCTTCACGAAGGGCTTTCCAAACAGGCCACCTTGGGCAATGGCGCCCGCCTCTGAGTCCGCCAGGTCCCCTAGTTTTGGATCAATTTTCATGAGGAGGGGCCGGCGGCACTCGGTGGAAAGGGCACAATTGGCATTGCCCATGAATATCACAGCACGCTGTGCCCATCCGGATAAGGTCTCGGGGGAAATAATGGAGCCAGATTCCTATGCCTCCTCCGCCATATCTAGTATTTTCATGATACGCCCGAGGGCGTCCAGGAGATTATCCTGGCAGGCCCTTTAGGATCTGTCTAACCCCTTCTTGGGATCTCTGATGAACTTTTGAAGAAAGGTGCACATCCTGGGATCAATTTCAGGAGTAAGGGCTACCTTACATTCTAAAGTGGGGCGGGGGCACTCTGCCCGGAGGCACTTGCGAGCTTCCTTCTCAAGAGGGCGCCGAATATGTCCGGCCACATACGGGGCTACTTTGTCTGCTGGTGCCCCTAAGAAGACAGTGGGTGAATAATATTGTTGGGATCCAGCATATCGGAGGTGCTCAGGGGAGCTTGGGAGGTGCTAGCGAGAGACTGAGGAACCTGGTCAGCAGGTGGAAGCGCCGGAGCTGGAGAGGTGGAAACCCCTGCAGGATGGCTATCAAGGAAGGCCTGCCTAAGGCGATCAAAGGCATCCCCGTCCACCCCCGCTTCGCGGGAGCACGTGGGCGGTGGAGCTTCGAGGGGATCTTGTGGAGGAGCAGCTGGAGCCTGGGGAGGTGGTGCAATCTGTTGAGAGAGCCGGGCAAAAGCCTGTTGGATCTGGTGTGAGAGCCTGTCCTCCAAAGCGGATATGGCCTGATCCACAGCCCGGTAAATCGAGGTGTCCACAGCCTCATAAAAGGCATCCCCCCAAGGCATGTCTGCGAGGGGGTCCTCCTCCTCTTGATAATCGTCGTAGTATTCCATAACGATGAGAACACGATTCCAACGTGTAGTGAAACAACAGCTGTAACCCACTGGGCCAGCAATGAAGGCCATAATCAGGGCTGGGTGTCAGCCTGCAGTTTTTGCGCGGGAAAACCGCAATTGCCTGGTTCTAGCCCGAGGGGACTAACTGCTGGCAAGGAAAAGTATAGGAAGCACACCCTAAAAGCAGGGAGGAAAAACTGATCTGGGTAATGTCCCCTTAACAAGTGCCAATGCTAGTACAAGACCTCAGCGAGGCGTTTGGCAGACAGACTGGGAGTCACAGACTCTGCCCCTTACTAGAAAAGGCTGGGCACAGAGTGTGACTCAATAATTGGGCAGTGTGACACTGAAAATTCACCGCTGCCTTACAACCGTCACCGGCGTTCACCTCAGATCAGAGGCTCCGATGGAGTGCGCACGCGACATTGGAAAACCCCTTGGAGAGAGATCATACGTTGCGACACGCCTACACAACCTCCCGCGCCCTCTAGCGGCAGGAGGTCCAAGGAGCGTCTGCCAGCAGGGAGCCGCGTAGGGATGGAAAACTGTACCAGCAGCTCTCTCCCAAATAAACAAATGCGACGCGAGCACGTCTACCCAAGGAAAGAGAAAACCAGCATAGTGGGAAAGGTTAACACCTGAAATCTTGACTATAACAGTACAATATTATCGCTCGAAAAAGCTACAGCACAATAGCACAAAACGTCTTAAGCGCTACAAAATAAGCAACATTAACAGCGAAGCCAAAACGCATAATAATGAAACCAGTTAAGAGAAAAACTGAAGAGCACTTATCTTGCTGGGCAGCAGCGAAGAGAGAGGAAGAGTGGACACTAACAATGGACTATGTTGGGCTGGCTTGCCCCTGATTGAACAGTTGTTTCCTGAATGAGGATTGGTTTTTACCATGTGTTTTGACTACCTTTTCCCTATGGTTCATGGGAAATGTAGTCTTTTGTTAACCTTATCGCTGCTATGTCATTAAAGTGAAGAAAGAAGGCATAATCCTCGCCTCCAATCCTGACATAGAATTCTGTGTAGTATGTCCTTGTACTACACTCTGTTTTCTCCCTCTTTAGGTACTGTCATCATGATAATTCAAATTGAGACTTATATTGAACCTGACTTGATTTCTTCCTGAAGGAAACGGTGTATAACATGTATTTGATCTTTGACTCACAAAATTATTTGATTTAGATAAAACTTTTTAAACTCCTTGAGTCTGTGGTTATTTGGAAATTAGCTGGAACAATCCCTGAGTTAACATTAGGTGGGTCACCCTATGGGAAGCTATGAATATAACACCACTATAGAGTGGGAAAGGAGGCACGTCCTTTTGTTTTATATTCCCTCACACACCCTAGTGGTGCCATGCTTCATCATCGGGACACCTTGACGCCTAGAAGTCAGGGTGGGCTCGACCATCTTTCAGGGAGCACTTAATGAGATGTTTTTGGCCAGGGGGATGAAGATTAAAAATCCACTGTCAGATCCCAGTTTCCCTTTATTCTTGGGTCTGGCAGTGATAATAAAAACAGAGAAAAAGGGCCAGTAGGGATATATGGTCCTAAGACCCTATTGCCAACATGTTTCAGTCCACAGTTGTGCCGTGAAGGGAGCTAGGCTTTCTTCAGGGCGGGAATGGTTACCCCCTGGAACAAGGAATAGTAAGAGAATTTCCCTATACTACTTTGAAAAGGGCAGATAGCTGCTCCTTAGTTATCGTGAACTATTATGTTTCGTGTAATCACTTCATCTGTGGAAGGAAGAAGAAAGAGACCATGCACAACCACTGTTGTGTTTAGTTTCCGGATTGTTCACATATTCATACGTTTGTGCTCATACCATTGTCCAAAGGTCATGATGGTGGCAAACGCAGAAAATGCATGTGATATATTAGCATAATCTATCACACACACATATTTGTGTGATGCCCATTTTGGTGGCGGCCAGTTACCGCATCCCGTCATCTTTCACTCATCAGTGTGTGATTGGCATTAATGAATCATCCGTGTCATTCACACTCATTCAAGATCGAGTTGGTAAGAATTTGGTAAAGGTAAACAACTTCGCAGGTAAACTAAACTTGACCCCAGCGGTATTACTAGCTTATTGTATGAATATTTATGGGCCCAGGTGAGTATATGGTGTGTGAGTAACACAAGCTGGAAACCCACTGGATCACGTTGGAACACCCAAAGAGAGAGCATTCCTTCATTGTAATTTGTTAAGTGATATATATAGCGCTAATATTTTCAACACCCGGATATTTCTGAAAATGTCAATAAACATATCTAATAAACCGGCATGGATTTGCAGTCTCCCGGAACGAGAGACGTGCTGGAGAATGATCCTTGGGGCGGTTACATGCCGAATGGTTCGCCCTTTGCCGACAAGAACGCGTCAGGTTTAACGGCCAGAGCGGTCCAATTTGAAGCTGGGGCACCAGTTTCGATTCCGGAGGAAGGCTAAAAGATCCTGGAGCTTATTTACAAGACTCTTGCGCCACCCTTTAGTCACTTTTACTTAAAATGACGCAAAAGTGGCGCAAGGGTCTTGTAAATCTGCCCCAGTGATTATGGGCACACCACTTGATCTCCATGTGCCTAGAAATTAATGTGTCCGTCTTTAATGCAAATGGTGCTCATGGAAAGCGCTCTGATACCTTCCGATCGAGTTCGCGCTATATAACACTGCAAAAAATAAATAACCAGAAGATAAAACAGAAATGTGATCGTACCGAACTGGTAAAACGAATTTAGGGAAAGCATCTACTTCCAGGTCATCCCCATTGTCACCTACAACCGTGATCCTCTGCATTTCTTATGTAATGTACTTCGCTCTATTGTAAAGCGCCCTGACACCTGTGGGTAAGGTACCTGCAATATAAAAACGCATAAACAATACAAGATTAGTACTCTTTCTGAAAATTACAGAACGTCTTCCTTCATGGACAGAAAGACGCGTACAGCAAACGTAGATCTAACCAATGAAGAATTTTGTACGTTTTTCCTCCCAATCAATGTTTGAGCAAGTGTCCAACCTCCGAGGCCGTTCAACCAATCAAAAACTAGCGCAACTAGCACCTCCCGCGCTTCTACTGCAAGAGTTCTTTCGACCAATCCAAGATCATCTCGCCTGTTTATTCTGTTTGCAGCATCTCTATTCGTTATAACTTGTGAGCACAGGGTGTGGGCTGTTCTTGGCTACTTGATTTATAAACGGAAGACGTCGTTTAGCAAGTAATAACCGTCGGATAACCGAAGCAGGTGGTAGCTAATTTCAATTGTGACGGAGAACATTTTGAATCGGTGGCATTTAAGAGGTAAGATTATTTACGTTTTTTTAGGAACGACTGCTTATTTTAGGGACTCATTAAAATGAGGCTTTGCAAAAACTCACGCATTTTTCATGCTGTGTTTTCACTTTCTGGAACGGTCTGAAGCGGGTACGTGAATGGAAATTTATGTAATTATTTTTCAGTAAAGTACGATCAAAGAATTGAGCTGGAGGGCTGATAGCAAAGAAGACACGTCCGAAAGAGTCGCGACTGCAGAAAAGATAGTAGCTGCGTATATAATTAAAGACCGCGCTCGAGCGCAGAGTTTGTACGCGGAAGCGTGAGTTTGAGTAAAAAGGTCAACAAGACCCAGTGATTATAGGCAACCCAGAGGGAAGATGGGAAGGAGAACCTTTGTATTACGGTGTTGACTGTCATGCCGTGTTATACTATTATATTCATGTTACTTCCATCATTATTATATCGCAGTAATGGGCAGGTTCCTGAGCACTTACTTGCACTTATTTAATTTGAAAGTGAGAGTCCATGCACTTCTCAGCACCGCTGCAATACATTTAATTGAAGAGTACATGCACTTCTCCGGTACAAGCAGGTACTGTAGATAGTGAGTACCTGCACATCTGTATTTCAACTGAAAGCATTGCATATAGCGGCACTAAGCTGTGTGTGTGTATATGTATATATACATACACCCCCTCTAAGTTAAATAAAGGTTGCAGGGCTGTTCTAGTTGGATTCAGAATTTACACACACAAAATCGTAGAAATTCAGCAGTTATTATAGTTAGTTATATCAGGAAACTATAACTCGTGCTGTAAGCTATCTATATCTCGTGCCACCTCAATGCAGTTTTCTCATCAATAATTTTACATCATTTACATCAAATGTTGCACTCATATCAATGATGTCGAAGATGTCACGAGTGAAGTAATATGTGGGCTAATTAACATTGCATGGCAAGGGAGCGAGTTATAGTTTACTTAGCAGGGACATAGCTAGACCCATACTTCAGGGGGCGGGGGGCTAACACTCTCAGCAGTGGGGCAGCACCAGCATTTCCAGAAATGGGGTCGGAGCTAACCTCACAGCCATTACATGAGGAAAAAAAGTTACACATTTTGCAATTTGAAACATATTGGACAAACTTGATATTAGGGGACGCCACTAACTCTTACCTCCGGTGGGGACTACCTGTTCCAGCAGCAACCTGTGTATCCAGCGCCTCCTTCAGGAGGGCGGAGCTTCCTGACTGCAGCGCTAAATAGCGCGAGCCCACAACGCGGCGCGGGACGCCACTAACTCTTGCCTCTGGTGGGGACTACCTGTTCCAGCAGCAACCTGCGTATTCAGCGCCTCCTCCAGGAGGGCGGAGCTTCCTGACTGCAGCGCTAAATAGCGCGAGCCCACAACGCGGTGCGGGACGCGCCCGGGCCAAGGGCGGGCCCGTCCTTGCCCGTCACCGCCCTGAAGAGGCTGGGCTAGGCCAGGGCTCTTGGTTGGTATCTAGCGGCACCTGAGGTGAGCCTTTGATCAGTCGACTAGTCACTATAGCTTTGTGGCTAGTTGCTGCTTTAGGCTCCCTGTTGGTAGGGGTGATTTCCACATATGGTTGGATTAGTCCTCTTTATATGTTGACTTCAGCTGACAGTTGCGCTTGTTGCTACAGATCCGATTGGTGAATCAAGAGACTTGTGGACGGAGTACAGCTTTATCGACACAGCGAGGTGTGACCCTTTTACAGCTGCTGTAAAAACATTGGTGGGTTTAGGTCTCCGGGGTTAAAGGCCGGCAGCAATTTATTGTCATTTTTTCCGACACCCTGGGATAGGATTTAAACCCCCTGAGTATCCCCCGACTATTTCAGCTGACGTAAGTGAGAGGGAGGTGTGTCATCTGCGCTGAAGCACTGCCTCTTCCGTCGCGGCGTAGGTTGCTGCTCGGCGGTAGCTCGGAAGAGGCTGAGCTGAGCTACCCCACCTATACTAGGTATCTTACTAGGTGGGGCAGTTTAGCTTAATTCCCGGGTCATCATGCCCCCAGTTGGGCTTAGTCTCTTAGGGAAACGAAAATTGGGTGTAGGGGGCGGAGTGGTTGGAACCCTTGATGCGTTTCTAACTAGGGCTGAATCCGCGCTCATGCACGAGATCCAAATTACGGAGCGTAGGCTATCGTTGGAACCCCAACCACCAATAGGTCAAGGTAACTCTGCCCCTTCCATCCTGCCAACCCAAACCAACGCCCGTATAGATGCTCCTATAGGCTTGCCGAGACAGGTCACTCCCGTCCCATCGGTGCCACCTGATTCCACCCCAGTTAGTCCAGATATTTCTCACATAGTCTCTCCTGTTACTACTAGGGGTCGGAAAGCTAAACAATCTAAACTGGGGATGGGGGGAGAACCTCTACCAAAGAAAAAGAAAGCTCGTGCCCTAGTCAAAACACAGTCTTACCAGACTGGAGGTATAACTCGGAAGGCTCCCACTAAGGGGGCTGGGATGTGCCAGCAACCCCCTAGTGATTGTTCCATTGCTGACGCTACTTCCGACCCAGAATACTGTAGTAAGGAAGATTTTAGCAAATTACTATTGCAGAAAATTTATTTTCTAATTGATCCTGTGTTGATGAAATTGGCTTCAATTGAAGACAGACTCACTAAAATAGAGCAAGGGTTCCTTAAAAATCCCCCACCCAACCACATTACACTACCAAGCCATAATGTCCAACCAGGTGATGGGTGGGTGGACTATAATCGACTGGGGGGGTGCCAGCAAAGAGAGTGGCTTGCAAATACTTTAACTAATTCTTCCACTGAAGCCTTGGCTAATAACCATTCAAACCCCCCAATTGTAGGTGGTCCTGACCCACATGGTGTCCCCCTAGCCCCTCAGGCTCAGAGATTGGGTAGTTTGCAATCATTCCACCATTCGCCATCAGAGACATTCTACCCACCAACTTCTCTACACCTACCACCGGAGGCCACCCCTTATACTGTTGTTTTGGGGAATGTCCCGGAGCTCGGACCACAGGCAAGGGAAAACTGGACCACACTACGCAACAAGGCCCTACACTTTCTTAGCTTAAGCACTGGGCTAACAACAGATTTGTTTACCGAATTTAAAATGGTGTGCAGGGTTCCTTGGGTGGGGAGGTCTCAGAAAATGTTTAGGGGGTATTGTGTGGTCTTGAGTTTTAGATCACCAAGCCTGGTACAATACATCTTGTCGAGGGCAGGGCATCGCGTTGTAAGGGATTCCATTTCCGTATTACCATTGGGCTTCTTTTACCAACCCACCATTGAACCTAGTGGTGTTAATACGAGAGGGGCTCCTCAATCACACGGGTTGTTTGAACATTTAGTGCCCGTGAGTAATTGATTCGATGCCCTCTCTACTCTGGATAGTAATGATTGACTCGGCTGTGAGGGGGGTCCTGTAACAACTATAGCAACCCCAACAGAGGGGGACGGGGGATTCGAACAAGGTTCCCCAACCAGAGATTTTTTTGATAGGCATGTATTACGGCCTATGCCGGCAGACAGGGCTGTGGGCCTTTCATTGGGCTCCTGCAACATCGCGGGGCTTTTGCCCAAAACTGAATCCAGTGACTGGTCAACTTTCATTGATCAGCATGATATCTGGGTATTTCAGGAGACATGGGCCATGGATCAAGTCCATCACCCTGGGTTTCTCAACTTTTTTAAACCAGCACCAGGGGGGCGAAAGGGGAGGCCATCGGGCGGTTTAACATGCTGGGTAGGACAACAAGCGAGCTACACTGTCAAGGATGTATTTATTGACAGCCCCGACATCTTGGCCCTTTGTTTATCCTCGGGCCATGCTAGGGATATTTTGCTAATCAACATCTATGCAAGAGGCCAACCGGGGGGCAGGCGATCTGAGACTGTTGAAATCCTCGATAGGTTTCTGGACAGTTGGAAAGTGGGGCACCATTTGATCATAGCTTGGCTTTGAGGATGGTAATCTAACCTCCGACGAGGACTCCTAATGGAAGATCCCCTCCTTAGAACTCAGACCAATTAAAAAATGGACTGAAGCTGCTTTGCAGCTTAAGGGGATGTGTCTGGAGAAGGGAGTAAGGGCAGCAAACGGAAGGACCCTGTCGGATCGGAGGGGTGCACCTACTTATAATAACGGCCTAAGATCAAGTAGGATAGATTACATCCTTGTTGGTGTCGATTTTTGGGTGCACTTATATGACATGACGGTCGTTGAGCGGGCCGAAAGTGATCATGACCCACTAGTACTATCTTTATTGGCATCAAGCTTAATAGTCAATCCCAATATGGCTGAGGCACACAACCTAGTGGAAGCCGCTGTCATGAATGATGAAAGAAGAGTTAGATGGGCCAGGCTTATCGAAAGAGAGGGGGATCTCGACGAGATAAAGTCTATGGTTGCCCACTCGGTTGCTATTCTTAATAGTTGTCACTCTCAGGAGGCCATGAATCGCACTGCTCCGATTGTACATAGGGAACTATTTACTAGTTTAAAACCATTTTTTATCAAATGTAACTCTAGGAAAAGCAATACAAGTGCCAAGATGTCTACCTGGTATAATAAGACTTGTAGAGAGTCCTATCGGGAGTTAACAAAAGCTATTAGATCAAGAAATGTGGGCATGGTAAGATTGGCTAGGTCCAGGTACAAAGCAGCTCTAAAAGTAGCTAAGAAGGATTGGGATGAAAAACGTTGGCTCGATCTACTTGATGCTAGTCTCGAGAGAGACATGTCTACATTTTGGCAGTTAGTCAAGTGGGGTAGTAACGGGACAACACATATACCGGTGAACCATGTAGCACCTGACTCGTGGGTGGAGTTCTTTAAAGCCCAATTCTCTATTTCAAATGTTGTTATTTACCAGCTACCAGGCTTAACGCCTAACACCTTACTGTTTGACAACCTTGAAGTTGAGAAGGTGCTCTCCTTGTTGCCTAAAGGGAGGGCTCCTGGTCCGGACTGTATACCGGCTGATTTGTTCCAGTATGACAAAGAGAATTGGTTCAGATATATTACATACATAGCCAATGCCATAGCCGGTGGTGCACCTCTCCCTGATACCTGGTCTGGAGCTATTATATTACCGATATACAAAAAGGGTGATCGCTCATCTCCTGCCAACTATAGGCCGATTAGCCTTATTGACTCTATGCAGAAAATAATCGCTAGATTGGTCCTTTGTCAAATCCAAGCGTGGATTGAGGGGAATGAGATTTTGTCACCGTTGTAGGGAGGCTTTCGCCCTTTTACCAGCACCATTGACCAGGTTTTTATGTTCACTATGATTTACTGGAAGGTAGCCCTTATAGGAGGAGGGTCCCTTTATGCAGCCTTTATTGGCCTTAAGTCTGCTTTTGATCTGGTGCCTCGTAACAAAATGTGGCATGCCTTTTTGTAAGTAAGGATGCCCCAGGAGCTATTAGCCTTGATAATTAAGTTGCACTATATGAATTATGCTCAGGTGCGATGGGGCTCAAAGGGAGAGATTACAGCTAGTTTCCCCGTCCTAAAAGGTGTGCGCCAAGGATGCGTCCTGGCGCCGACACTGTTCTCCCTGTTTATTAACAGGCTGGTTCAATACTATTCCACATATCACACAGACGCCCCTAGCTTGGGGGGGGCTTGGGATGCCTCTGCTCATGTTTGCGGACGATACCCTGATCCTATCCAAGACGCAGGAGGGACTACAGGCTGCATTGTCTAGGTTCGAGGAGTTCTTGACTACAGGCTGCATTGTCTAGGTTCGAGGAGTTCTGCTACGATTATGGGCTTGTGGTTAATGTGGACAAGATCAAGTTTATAGTCTTTCACCATCATAAGACCATTCAAAGCTCTGTATTTATGAACAATGCCCTTTTAGAAGAGACCGAAGCTTTTGCATACCTGGGGATTACTCTGGGTAAGAAACTTAGCTGGAAACCACAGATTGATCTCTTAGCTTTGAAACATGCCCAGCTGGCAGGAGCCCTTGTTAAAGAACACAAACTTTCATTTACCAAGCCTATGGCCCCTGTTTTAAAGTTATATAATACCAAGGTTATTACCTCAATTCTATATGGAGCGGAATTATGGGGTTTCGAGAACATTTCCACCTTGGCACTAGCCCAGAATAAATTAGTCAGAGCTATCACGAGTCTCCCGCAATCCACTCCACTGTTGCCACTCTTTTTGGATCTGGGTTGCTTTCGAATCGAAGATTTAGCTCGCTTTAGAACAATAGCGTTTTGGCGGCGTCTTTGGGTTACTCCTGAGCTTTCCCAATATGCGAAATCCCTTATGGATTTCAGGGGGGTTGGCTGTACTGGGAAGATTAAATGGTTACAGGATGTAAAGAAATTCCTGTGTGGGATGGGGATGAGTGGCCTGTGGACGCACCACGATGAAAATCCATTTCTGTCCAAAAAGGAACTCAAGGCCGCCTATTGGGATATGGTCAACGACAAGTATTTTTTCTCTTCCACTAGGTCTACCTTATCCTCGGACTATTTGATGCTCAAGCTGGATTTTGTATTTGAAGCATACTGGGACATCATTTCTAGACCGGTGGATAGAAAACTATACCACCAGTTTAGGGTTGGTTCTCTCCCAATCAACGCCTTTACTTCCAGTTGGCGGTCAAATGGGTCTGACCATTGTCCCTTCTGTCCAGCCTCGTTGGAATCCATATCCCATTTCTTGTTGGCGTGCCCGGCTTACAAATCCCCCAGGCTCAAATGGCTCAAACCAATTTGTATGAACATGGGTACTAGATCGGCCATGGTGGCATTAAGGATTTTACGGACATCTATTGATGTTCCTATAGTTGTAGCTGTGGCAACATTCCTGAGATGGGCATGGCTTATTCGCTGCAAAAAACTAGGAGAAAAGCAGGCCTAGCTGTAGCCACAACAATGTGATATAACTTCAGTACGGTTTTTTTAATTAATTAATTTTTAGCTACATGATTAATTGGTTTTACATTGTATTTTTGTACTTGCATGGTTTTATAGTGGTCCTTGGATGTTGATTATTTTCATCTGATATACACACTGTATTAATTACTGATTTGTTAATTGGTTTTGATTATTCATATGGCACTGTGTTTTTACTCCAAGTTTCTTTTTAGCTTTTTTGTATGAATTGTCTTTCATGATTATTTTAATCGAAATAAAGACCTAATGAAATGATATTAAAACAAAACTATTTTTTTTTTTAAAGATTTGACACTGTCCCTAGGCTTCAACTCATTGCACGTTCAGAAAAATGCTCTCGACCAATTATTGACTGAAAGTAGAGTTTTAGTTTACTCAGTGAACTGTTTAAAAATATTCATGGGTAAGGCTGCACTTATGTACATATTTATAAGGAACAGTGGTCCCATTCAAACAGAGTAAAGTAAAATACCGCAATTAGTCCAATGAAAAATTGGGTTTATGTATAAAGACAATGCAAAAATATTAGTCAATACAAATTAATAGTAAACAAAAGAATAACGAAACCAGTGAGTGCGTTTTTTGCTGTGGCAGGGTAAAAGGGAAATCGGCAGATTTCCGGAACCCAGGCAAGTGATTAAAAGGTGACTTTTTAGTGCATGAAAATAAGCAGTAACAAAAAGTCAGTAAAGCATTTCATACTCCCAACATTTAAATAATAAATATAAAGGAGTTTAGAAATGGTTGTCGACGACGTTTCGATCCCTGTAGGAATAGTGGGATCTCTTCAGGACAGGTAGATGACAGGACTACCTGGGAAGTAGCAAAAACAATAGTCAGAATAACCAAAGGAACCGGCGAAGGCCAAGGAATTATGTGGAAAGCCCGAGGTGCGGGTGCGTCCGGCGGGTCGGCGGTCACGGATTGGAGCCTCGTGTGAAGTTATACGAAGGGTTCTGAGGT
This sequence comes from Triturus cristatus, assembly GCF_964204655.1. Taxonomy (NCBI): domain Eukaryota; kingdom Metazoa; phylum Chordata; class Amphibia; order Caudata; family Salamandridae; genus Triturus; species Triturus cristatus. Next base: position 1,267,788,374 of record NC_140585.1, on the reverse strand, counting down.
CCTGAGCATTGCGGGAGTCCAAGAGTGGAGTTATGCGTGTTAACGCGGACTTCCGGTTAGTAGGAGCGGAGATCCAGGATGCGAGGTCTCCGAGTCCGTTGGGTACGAGCCTCCACACAACTTGACTAACCAACGGCACTCTGAGACCTCGCATCCTAAATCAGTTGATTATTTGCAACTGATTTATAACATTAATTAATTTTTGTTAAATGTCACAAATTAAAAAATTAATTTACAGTTGACTTCAAAGTGATTCAAGCAATTAACCACAGTTATCTGACCTGATTAATTTCTTCTCAAGGAAACTCTGGTTCGTAGTAAGCAGTATTACACACTGTGATGTTATACATTTCATTTATTTCCTCCTTGTGCTATAATTTGACGGAGGCACCAGAATCAAAAACTCGATGATCTAATTGATCTGTATGGGTACAGGAGTATTCAGGGCTCGAAAAATCAGAAAAATGGTACTAGTCCTGCAGGTCTAGTGCCTTGAAAAATCCCCTCGACCTCACTTCAACCTACTTGACCTCCGTCTCCGAAAACGGAGCAAAAGTGACAAGATAACAAGATTTAAAGGCATCTTTATTGCTCATTCCCTTTGTGAGCAATATAAATGCCTTTAAATCTTGATATCTTGTCACTTTTGCTTCGTTTTCACAGACAGGACAAAAGTTAGTTTCTATTCCTACTCACCAGAAAGGGCGAGTCGGACCTAAAAATAGCTTGTCCTCATCAATTCTCCCTCGCTAATGCGAGCGGGCGAGTGGATTTGTCGAGCCCTGAGTATGATACTTTTCCTGTGGTCTACACCCACCAAGTCATGGTTTTCAGCAGGTAGGGTAACTACTGAAATTTATACTGACAATCTGGTCATCCTGCCCCTGTGGGCTTGGAATTTTATTTCTGTTTCACAGGTTCATTCACTGTAAATCTGTAGTTCATCCCAACCATTCGGATGTCATCAACCATTACTTAGCACAATTCTTTTATTGCACCCACTTATAAGACTACTTGTATGGAAGGGCTAGTGCCCCATGTGTCAACACTTGTGATGTCATTTTCTTGTTGTATTTTTACTGCTTATTACCATAACTCTTGTTTTTTATAAGTGACCTATTTTCTTTCCACTACATTAAAACCATCTAAAAAGCTGAGGGTTCCAACCATAATGGATTATACTCCTAAGTGCACAGACAAATCCTCGTCGGAATTAAGACAGAACGGGATTTTGGTGTTAAAAAGGATTATATATCTGGATTCCAATTGGCGTAGTCTTCTCTCTCGATTCCCACCTCTGCTGCTTTTTGGTATCTGGTCTATTACAAAGGAAGATAGATCCTGTATGTTACCATTATGTGTCTCATTGATATGTCTTGCCACTGGGTAGCTCTTGTCATTGTTAGTTACAGCTCTCATATGCTGCAAAAATCGGAAATATACCATATGAATGGTGCTGCCCACATAGTATTTCTGGCAAGTACATTGGAGCACATAAATAGCATAGTCGCTTCTGCAGGTTAGATGGTTACGGATTATCCAAGGGCTCTTAAGTAATGGGGACTTGACTTGCTTGGTGTTCTGTCCTATAGTGCAGGCCTTACTATTTATACATCTAAAGAATCCTGCACTTGCCCGTAACCACCCTTCTGTCGTCTTCAATTCAGGGCTGTTGCTGACCAAGTCCTGTCTCATTGACTGTGCTTTCCTAAAGGTTACTAGCGGTTTTCTTGTAACCACTTCTCTCATAATCGGATCCCTCCTTACCAAATACAAATTCCTATTCAGGCAGTCTCTCACCCTGCTCTGATTGGCATTGTAAGTGGTAATCATCCTTATTTCATTTTTGTATTTACTTGTCTTCTTACTTTTTGTCATTTCATTTGGGTGTAGAAGGCTAGATCTAGCTATTGTGTTAACCTTACTTAGTGCTTGGTCCAATACAGAAGGTTGGTAACCTCTCTGCTTGAATCTTTCATTTAAATCTCTGTGCAGTTTCTAGGACACATGGTTCGCTACAATTCCTTTTTATCCTTAGATGTTCACCATAGGGGATACTGTTTTTCAATTTTGTTGGATGGTGGCTATTGGCGTGTAAGATAGTGTTACCGGCCGTCGGTTTTCTGTAAGCACATGTGTTTAAGGTGTTATTTTTCACATATATTTGCACGTCTAAGAAGCATAAACTTGTATCGCTGATGGAGCCCTGGGTAGAGAGCCTCCGCTGTCTGGGCCCAGAAACAAAGTCCATCCTGGGCAGGGGAGTTAATCCTCCCCAGGATAGGCTGAGTCCTCGAAAGAGGCGCTTCAAAGGCTTGCCGCCTTTGGGAGCTGTCCCCACCTTTTGCTGCCCCAAGCAACTAACTCACACCGGTGAGCCCCCCACTTTGGGGGGGGGGGGGGAATCGGCGGGAAAACCAAGCAAGTTGGGTTTTCCTTAATATTTTGTCCAATAAAAATAAAATATATATATATATATATATATATATATATATATTCATTCTCTTCCTTTGACATGACTTCGGACTCTCCTGCCATTGTCAACCCACCCACTGACCCCCTCTCTTCTCCCTCTTGACACCCTCCCTCCAGAAACCATCCCCAACAAACCCCAGCAAAAAACACAACGCCTCCTGGAATGCTTTCCGCCCTGTTTCTGAACTCAAAGTATATGACCTCACCACTAACCTTAAGCCTTCCTCCCACAAAAAAGACCTCCTCCCTGCTAACCTAATCAAAGATCTTAAACATATCATTGCTCCTTTCTGGACCGCTATCATCAATTCCTCTTTAGGCTCGGGGTGTGTCCCTGCCTCCCTCCAGCTCGGACAAATCCCTCCAATTCTCAAAAATCCCAATGCCGATCCTAACAACCCAAATATTCTCCGCCCTATCTCTAACCTCCCTCTTCTCTCCAAAGTCCTTGAAAAATGCGCCCTCCTCCAACTGCATAATCACATCAACTCATTCAATCTCCTGGACTTTCTACAATCTGGCTTCAGAAAAGGCTGCAGTACGGAAACTGCTGTGATTAACATAGTTGATGACATCCATCACTCCCTCGACAAGGGCGACTCTTGCCTTCTCATCCTCCTCGACCTCTCTGCGGCTTTTGATACTGTTAACCACTCTACCCTACTTAACACTCAAAGTTCGCTTTGACCTCGATGGGATTGTCCTCCAATGGTTCACCTCCTTTTTCAAGCAGAGAACCCAGCAAATTAAAATCTTGGACTGCCTTTCTAATCCCTCTCCTATCTCCCGTGGCGTTCCCCAGGGCTCTATTCTCTCTCCCTCCCTCTACAACCTCTTCATTGAACCGCTCATCCTAATTCTTAGACATTCAGGTATCAAATACCACCTCTACGCTGACGACACGCAACTTTATTTTAAGATTAAGTCTCGCTCTGATGTTCTACACCTTAAAAACACTCTAAGATCCAATCTTGGTTCCACCATAACCATCTCAAACTCAACCCGAATAAAACCGAAATCATTCTCTTCTCTCCAAAAAACAATCCGCTTCACATCTAAGACTGGATCCAAGACCTGAATGTGCTCAACTGCTCTCTTACCTTATCCAAATCTTTAGGCTTTACCATTGAAAACTCCCTGACACTTATGCCCCATATAAAAAACGCGGCCAAGGGGGCACTCTTCCCCCTCTGCCATCTCAGGAAAATCAAACCCTTCAATCCTACTGATGACTTCAAATCTGTAGTTCAAGCACTGGTCCTGTCGAAAATTGACTATAGTAACGCTGTCCTCTCCGGAATGCCTAAAATCCACTTAGCCCACTCAAAACGGTGCTTAACCTAGCTGCCAGGCTTATCTCCGACTGCAAACGCTTTGACCACATCTCCCCTACCCTCAAAGCCCTCAACTGGCTGCCTGTTGAAGGCAGATCCTCCTACAAGATTGCATGCATTACTCATAAAGCCCTACATCATAATTCACCTACGTACCTTGCTAATAAACTCCACAAAGCGGGCTGTTCCAGACCGACAAGAAGTACCAATGTTCTCGTTCTAGTCCCTCCCCGGTTAAATAAGAAACGCACTCAAGCTCGCTCCTTCTCTGGTAACTCCCCTAGCATCTGAAACAAACTTCCCAAAGACCTGCGCTGCAACCCCTCCTATCTCAGCTTCAAAAAGGACCTTAAACGTCATCTCCTCAACAAATTTTGGGGTCCTTAATCCCTCGGCTTGTCCTCTGACTCTCTCTCCCAAATCCCCCCTGTCAGATTCTACCGGTCTGTCTCCTTGTCTTCCTCCACTCTCCCTCTCTCCACATCCCCCCAACCCCCTTTCTCCCCTCTCCTCCCTCCTAGACCTTCCCCTCCCACTTTCTCCCACCTCCTTCACCTCTTAGCCTTCCCTTTTTTCTTTTCCCTCCTCCCACCCTATTCAGTTTGTTCTCTATTTATGTTAAGTCTTGGGTTTAATCACTATGTTGGCCCTTATGGTTTTGTTTTGACATTGCTGAACTCGTTTTATTCTCCGTACCTCTTTTAGCTGCTGTAAAGCGCTCTGATACCTCTGGGTCTAGCCAGCGCTATATAAAACCTGTTCAATAAAAATAAAATATATATATATACTCAATAATACACAATGGTGGGACACTGTACCCCTGCTTCTGATCCTCCCAGACATGCATATGTCCATATAAGCCGCTTAGAAGCTTGCCCACGTAGAAGCTTGTTCAGGCCAGATTCGGCACATTAGTATATGTGGCTCATAGGAATATCCACCCACAAATGAACATTTCCTGCGAATGCGATTGGACTATTTATACACCTGTCTCCTGGTCATGTAGTTTATAATTTGTAAACCCTGATCTTGACTCGTACCGATGCTAGACACTATAACTGTGGGACATTTCACCCTGTCAGTTTATACTCATTATAAATAAGTGTTTAAAACATTTGTAGGTCATAATGTGTAATTTTTTTCCAGCCTCCTCCCATAACTGTTATGGTATATTGACACACGCATTGCAATTTTCACATATATCACCCGCATTTTGCCAACAGCCTAATAGTGAATAGGGACATTGACAATGTGGCCGTATTTCAGCTACTGTATATTACGATGCGGTGGTCAACACTTGCTCCACCATCACGGAGCTACAGTACCAATATACTGGTTTAATTAAATATCGCCTTTAACAACATATAGATTCGGACCACGCTGACCCCCTCAGGGTATTAGTATTCGTGTGGTGAACGGCTCTTAAGATGCCCAACACAATGGGCACTGCAACATGCTCCGGAGTTTCAAATTGCTTCATCCCAAACACTCTAATTATGTAACAAACATAGATGCACCATTGCATGATTGCTGGACCATTGTAATCACAAAAGAGGTTCAGAGTCTGTCTTTTATTTTCAATACTTACAACGTCAAGGTACTTCCGGAGACACCCCTGCCGTACACTGCGTACTCTCAGTGCGAAGGAACACGCTCCCAGCCAGAACCTGTGCCAGTGAGACGATAGAACTCCAGGCCTCCAAGCAATCCTGCCGAAAGTTAGAGAAGAACTGGCACTGTGAACGAACACCGGACAGCTACGCAGCCCACAGCGACACCACCCGCAGACACCATCACCTCATCAGATCTGCCAAAAGAGCCTCCTTCAAAGACAGCCTAGACAACAACGCACACAACAAAGAGATCTTCAACATCGTGAAGGAACTCTCCAACCCCAACGACATCCCACCTTCGCAAGACCTGTGCGACTCGCTGGCCACCTTCTTCCATCGCAATATGGCAGACATCCACGACAGCTTCAACGCCACGACTGCCCCGACAACCACTGAGACCTCCGCCCCCACGACCACCACCCGCACTGACCGCCTGCTCTCCTGGACCAACATAAACGTCAACGACACCATCAAGATCATGAACACCGTTCACTCCGGATCTCCGTCAGACCCATGCCCGCACCACATCTTCAACAAAGCCACCACTGCCATCGCACCCCATCTCTGGAAGGCCATCAACATTTCCTTCGAGACAGCAAACTTCCCGGAGAGCTGGAAGCACGCCGAGATCAATGCCTTACTCAAGAAACCCAAGGCGGACCTCAAGAACTTCCGGCCCATCTCCCTGCTCCCGTTCCCGGCGAAGGTCATCGAGAAGACCGTCAACAAGCAACTGACCCGCTGCCTCGAGGAAAACCGCATCCTGGACTCTTCCCAGTCCGGGTTCCGCAGCAACCACTGCACCGAAACTGCCCTCGTCGCCGCCACCGATAACATCAGGACCCTGCTAGACAACAAAGAAACCGCGGCCCTCATCCTCCTGGACCTGTCAGCCGCCTTCGACACGGTCTGTCACCGCACACGCCTCCGCGACAACGGGATTCAAGAGAAGGCCCTGGACTGGACCACCTCCTTCCTCTCCGGCAGAAAACAGAGCGTCCGCCTCCCACCCTTCCGCTCCGAAACCACCGAGATCATCTGCGGCGTACCCCAGGGCTCATCCCTCAGCCCAACGCTGTTTAACATCTACATGGCACCGCTTGCCCACGTTGCCCGACTGCACGACCTCAACATAATCTCTCACGCAGATGACACCCAGCTGATCCTCTCCCTCACCAAGGACCCCCACACTGCCAAAACCAACCTCCACGAAGAAATGAAGGTCGTCGCCGAATGGATGAGGAACAGCCGACTGAAGCTGAACTCGGACAAGACTGAGGTCCTCATCCTCGGATCCACCCCCTCGGCCTGGGACGACTCCTGGTGGCCGACCGCACTGGGAACAGCTCCAACACCCACCGACCACCCACGCAACATAGGGGTCATCCTCGACTCCACCCTCTCTATGACTAAGCAGGTCAACACCGTCTCTTCCTTCTGCTTCAACACCCTCCACATGCTCCGCAAGTTCTACAAGTGGATCCCCACCGAAACGAGAAGAACGGTCACCCAGGCCCTCGTCAACAGCAGGTTGGACTACGGAAACGCCCTCTAGGCAGGAGCCTCGGCCAAACTCCTGAAACAGCTTCAAAGCATCCAGAACACCTCTGCACGCCTGATCCTCGACATCCCTCGCCGCAGCCACATCACACCCCACCTGAGAGACCTGCACTGGCTCCCCGTCAACAAGAGGATAACCTTCAAGCTACTCACCCATGCACACAAGGCACTCCACAACACCAGACCAGCGTACCTCAACAGACGACTCCGCTTCTACACCCCCACCCACCAGCTCCGCCGACCTTGACCTCGCCACAGTCCCCCGCATCCGAAGAACGACCTCCGGTGGCAGATCGTTCTCCCACCTCGCTGCCAAGACCTGGAACCACCCTCCGCATCCACGTACGGCAGACCCAAGACCTGCTGACCTTCAGAAGACTCCTCAAGACCTGGCTTTTCGGACAGTAGCCGCATTCCCCACCCCTAGCGCCGCGAGACCCTCACGGGTAAGTACTGCGCTTTTATAAATGCTTATGATTGATTGACTGGTTTTGGAGGCTTTAATAGCTGTTTAGGCACACACCATGGAAAAATTAAGCCCGTACCTTCCTGTACCCTTTACTTAAGGATGGGGCACCGGGTGGAAGCTCCTTTATATTGAAGGAATATAGAACCGGAGAGGCAACTTTTGCTATACACCAAACTCTGCAAAAAGGAAAATAATCCTGAGGCCATTTCGGGTTGGAATTATTCCCAAGGAAATATGTCGTTGATTTATTCATACCTTCATTTTGATGATAATAGTGTGCAGATGTCCTGAGGGAAAACTGTTAACGTGTTTATAATTTTCTCTTCACCTAGGAATTTCAAAAGACAAGATAATAGGTATCATATTTCTGCACTAGTTCATCAGCCACTTTTTCTCAACGGAGGCGCACTATTTATACACGCACTATAGAGACACCGCCTTGACAACATGAAGGTCCATTGCCAAAATATGCCAAATTATGTTTACTCTGCCTTTATATTCACAATGCATCCTGTCACCCAATGTAAATTTTGTAACCAAGAACGAAAGCTATGTCGATAAGTAGAGATCAAATACCTATAACAAGGGTACAATTCCCTGCCATGTAATCAACTGATGTTAAGGACAAATTGACTTTGAACTGTATTGAAAAATTACACATGGGTTTCCACTAGTTGACACTAAAGTGAGAAATGACTTGCTCATGTCACCAGAATCACTAGGGTGTGCATATTTAGGTGCAACTGTACTTACATATGCAACAATCATGTACATTTGTATACTTCCTTAGCCCTGAAGAAGTTGTGGGTTCATTCCTTGTAAAGCGACAAAACATGTGTTGGCTAGGAACATCAAGAACTGACACACCAACTGCAGATCTCAAAATGTCATCTACGCCATCCGATGTCCCTGTGACCTCTTATATATTGGCAAGACCACCCAAATGGTCAAACGGAGGATCATCCAAAACAGAAGCAGAATTCATTGTAAAGTCCTGACTGCTCCCTTGGTCTCTCACTACATTGAAAAAAAACATGGCGAAACAGAAAACACCTGGCAAGTGATAGACCAACCGACACTGCCCATCAGAGGGGGAGATATCAAAGCCCTTCTCAACAAGTGCGAGTGCAAATGGATCACCATTTGTAATTCTGTCAATGCAGGGTTAAATACAATCGATGAATGGAACAGTACTATCCTACTTTAAACCCTTCCAACTGTAACTTTTATGCCCTTTCTCAACAGTGCTCTTAGATCAAACTGACACGCTATGCACACACTTCTAACGAGCCCTCATCTATCCTCATACACACTCAACATGACTATGCCCCCGTCCCTTTTCCATGCAGCTCACTCCATTTTATTAATTCTGTACCCTCTATGTAGCTGATATTGATATACCAATGTATACATGCAGCCCACATACAATCTATGGTTATTCACTTTATTTATCTGGATGGATGTTCTGCTCGATTTCTCCTCTGCGCTCGTACTTTTATGAGCCCTTCTGTACTTGTCATCTGTTAATTAATGCATACATGCTAACCAGATACAAATCGTTGTTCCCGTGCTTTATTCATCCAAATGCAAATGTTCCGCTGAATTCTTCAAACTCGCACGGCTGTATCTTTTCGGCACTTGTTACCTGCCAATTTATGTATACATGCCACCCAGATACATTCGATGTTCCCATGCTCCATTCATCCGGAGGCAATTGTTATGCTTAATTCTCCCTCAAGCTTGCATGTTCTGTACCATCCCTTCCCCGTTCCTTCTGCCCTCCCACCTCTTACATCCCACCAGAGTCCTCCACCCCGCCCACACCACGTCACTTTAGACACCCCCACGACTAGGGGCACATGACCGTCGGCCGCGGCAATACACGGAAGTCTCCTGCACTTATATACTTCCGGTCCCACCTGCCCTCCACACCGCACACGATGGTGGCGGGACACGGTTGATTTCTTCACTGCCCTACGCTGGACAAACCATGATTCCATAGGTAAGGACTGCGTCCCTATAGACTTTGCTCCTAGTGGTTGACTTTCAGTGATGGCAACACGATCCATTTTTCCACATTGCCCGGACTTAATTTCCAAACCCGTTCTGCCCACAGATCCGAGCTTTCGCTTTTGCCGGTCTGATCCTGACTTCATCTACATCGCCGATGTCCCTCCGGACACGGCCCCTTTTCAAGCCACTTATCTTTGTCTCCAGGTAATTGACGCTCGTTCTCTACCCACCACCCCTACTCTGCCTTCCCCCTCCTCACCCACCCAATTCCCTGACACAACCCCCCCCCCCCCCCCCCCCCCCCCCACATTGCCCCCTCCCGGACCAATGGTGACACTTGTTTTTCCTCAGACACACTAATTACAGTTCAACACGCTGAATCCTTCGGCACGGCTTTCTCCACAACTCCAGGTAACACACTGATTTGAGAGCGCGTCATCCGCTTGCCTTCATCACGCCCTGTGTACTCGGCTCAGACCGATCCCACGGCATACCTCACCCCCCCCCCCCCTTCCCCCCTTATTCTTCCCCATTACGACAGACCACCCAATTAGTATTCACGGGTGCTTGTCCCTGGGTTCATCACAACTACTCCAGTCAGTATTGCACGAGCATTCAGCCACCCACTTGAGGCAGTTTATACCCAGTAGACCTTAGCCTCTTGTCTTAACCTACTCCTCACTCTCACCTCCATATCCTTGCTACCCCCTCACCGATTGGACTTATTGCTGCTCTAGCGTCCCAGCCCTCGCGTCTCCTCCCTCTTCCCCTCCCTTACCCTTCTCCTTTCCTTCCTTGTACAGCACCGTTCAATTTATGCCAACCCGGTCCTGAAGATGATCCTAAATCACTGGATCGAAACGTCGCGACCTCTCAGTGCGATTGATGACGCTTACCTCCTGTGGTTCAAAAGAAACTGTTCTCAGATTGTCTACAAAAATTGCGAATTATTGATTTGAACCACAATATTCACTGTGTATACTTTCAGTCAGTCAATGGTCTTTATTCGGATATAAAATATCCATAAAAGTACAAATCATCACCACCAATAGGATACAGATATACAATAACGTAAAACACATATTAAAATAAGTTAGGTATCAAATCAACAATATCTAATAATATGGGCAAATGTGCAAAGATGGCAGTAAAGTGCAAAATTCAATGGGTGCAGCATGTAAACATCAGACCAGCTATACATTTGTACAAATTAGCAGTCCAAAAACATTAGATTTAAGATGTCGATAAATGCAAATCATCACCGCCAAATTGGAAAGCTAGTACGATTTATAAAAATCGACATCATTAAATATCACGAAACAGTTGTGCAAAAATAGCAATAAAGTGCTAGCAGGTTCGAAATATACACTGTACAGACAACAAACCTAGCTGTGTCAATGTGCAAATTAGCCGTGCATAAATGTTAAACTGAATGAAAAAGACCTCAAACAAAATGCGATCTATAAAATGTTCATTGTGTTAAGCGATCGTACCGCAGATTGCAAAAATTAGCTTACTCTGAAAATCATATCTTCACTTCCTAGCCGCAATGTTTCATCAAATGCCAATTTATAATCAATAATAGCATGTGACTTAAGATAGGAAATCAAATACTGTTTAGTGTATCTACTATAAAAGTTGCAGAAGAACAGGAAGTGTAAAATTGTTTGTTTATGATCAGTTCCACATGGGCAGAGCAGGTTCTCTAAATCTTTATTAAAACCGAGTGGGAAACAAAGTAAATATTTTATACTCCCATCCCTGAGGCGAAAGAGCAAGCTCCTATTCCATCTTTCAATGTTTTTCTTAAGGTAGTCCTGTGGCGTGTCATTTTTATTGCCTGGAAGTGTCGAAATGGAAATATATTTAATTATTGATGGTTTATATAGCTCCGTGTATCCTCTTTCCCTTCGGAATGAATCCTACAATGCCTCTGTCACGATTTTTATATTCATGCCGTCTATGTTTAGGGGATGGGAGAAAATATGTTCCAATCTCACACTAGCTAAACTTTTCTTAACAGCACTAAGCCAAGGTATAAAACTGCCCCTATCGCATTTAAGGCAGTTGCTGATTATTTCCTGAGTTAAAATTGCTGCTGGGTTTCGCCAAATCTTTATCCAAAACCATGCTGGCCGAGATTTGATAAAATCCTCGACATAATACAAATGTAATTCTTTATGGCATATGTAAGTGGGTGAATAAATTTGGGCCCCTAGCACCTTTCTGCAGAATCTATTTTCTTCAATTTGGATACCACTGCAATTTGTGTACCCCCACACCTCGGCACCATAAGTTGCAGTTGGTCGACATTGTGATTTATAGATCTGTAATAGAGGTATCACTACCTCAGCCCGCTTTGGCTGTCGTAGACAAATAATTGAATTAACTGCCTTCCCGAGTTTGTTTCTACCATGAGCCACGTGTGCTGACCATGTTCCAGAGTCTGAAAAAACTAAACCCAGGTACGGAAAAGTGGCAGTGCTTTTTAGAACATTATCTCCTGACACTATGTGATTAATACGATGTTTTTTGGGCCCACAAGACATAATATATGATTTTTTTTAAATTAGTACACCGGTCCAAATCTGCCATAAAAGAAACAAAACCCATGATTAAAACGCGGAGTGCTTTGGGTGTGCGGCGCATCATCCGCATATAAAAGTACGGGGAGTAATTTACCATTAATTTTCGGTACTTCGCATGTTGATTTGGACAGGGTTTTATTTAATTCATTTATATAAAGAATAACAAGTAGGGGGGCCAAGACACAACCTTGTCTGACCCCCCCCGTACCGATTAAAATATCCCCGGAGACCTCTCCTTCATTATTTATCCTTACCTGAGCTTTGAGGTCTCTGTGCAAATGTGCCAAAAAGTGAACAAGTGACTTATCCAGCCCGTATTTTAATAAAATCTCCCACAATCGTGATCGGTTAACAAAATCAAAGGCTGAAGATTAGTCCATAAAACCCAGATACAAAGGGACTTTTTTGGCGATAGTGTATTTGCCCAATATAAGATTTAAATTCAAACACTGTTCTACAGTTCCCACATTACTTATGAATCCCAACTGATGAGTTTACAATTTGATTATCCTGTGCCCAATTCCTAATTTTATTAAAAATCACTCTGCCTAAGATCTTCAATGTGTTATCTATTAAAGATATAGGACGATAGCAACTAGCATTGGATCTATCGTCCTTCTTGAAGATGGGCAGGATGATACTAGTTGACCAAGTTTTCGGCATTGTGGTGTTGGACAGATTATTAAAAACATTACAAAGTAAAGGGGACCATAAATCGGGTTCAGATTTAATAAGGTCGATTGATAACCCATCAGGGCCTGGGGCTTTATTCCCTGCGCTTTGATTTATGGCATCTTCAACTTCAGTTATAGATATAACCACCTTATTAGCTGGATAGTGAGAGTCAATAGTTATTGCTGGAGCTGTATATATTCTTGCAAAATGCTCCTCCCAAGACTTACTAGGTATGTTACAATTTATGGGGGCTATGTAAGATCCCATGGACCTCATAGCTTTCACCTCACCCCAAAACCCAGTTACATCTTTAATTGCAGCAGTACATGCAAGGGAATCCCACCTCTCCTTCAATATCTCCTCGGTACGTGATTTAGTTGCTTTCTTATAACGTCCTCTCAGGGTTTTAACCAGGGTCGTATCCCTGGGTTTTTCAGCTAATGCCTCGCGAAGATTACGGTTTGCTCGTGAACAGATGCCATTAAACCACCTGGGGTTCTTGCTTTGTTTCCTGACAGGTTTAGAGATTTCCTGTTTGATGCCATCACATAACCCAGTAAAGGACTAAATGATCTCTGTATCAGGGCATCCACTAGACAGACATGTCTCCACAAGTAAGGGATAGAATTTTATAATTTGTGCAAGTAGGGCCTTCTTATCTATGCCCTTCCAGATTACTTTAAGTTTGTCAGTAGATGCCACCAGATTCTTTGCCCCTATTTCTTTTCGTTTAATAAATTTATTAACAAAACTAATAATTGTCAAAATTGGGCTGTGGTCACTATAGCTAGTGCCTAAAACTTCAGCCTTAACTAGACCATTCTCAAGCAGGGCTCGAAAAATCTGAAAAATGGTACTAGTCCTGCAGGACTAGTACCTCGAAAAATCTCCTCGCCCTAACAGTGACCTACTTGACCTCCGTCTCTGAAAGCGGAGCAAAAGTGACAAGATAACAAGATTTAAAGGCCTTTTTATTGCTCATTTGCTTTGTGAGCAATAAAAAGGCCTTTAAATCTTGTTATCTTGTCACATTTGCTCCGTTTTCAAAGACGGAGGACAAAAGTTAGTATGTTTTCCTACTCGCCAGAAAGGGCGAGTAGGACCTAAAAATAGCTCGACCTCATAAAATTTACCTCGCAAATGCGAGCGGTCGAGTGGATTTGTCGAGCCCTGTCAAGGGATGAGGATATAAAACCTAATCAATGGTCGATGAACAGCCACCACCTCTAAAGGTGGGCAAGGGGACTTTATCAGACATACGACCAACTTTCTCCATGACATTAGTTAGATCCCTGGTCGATAGATAATTATACAATTCTTCCCCTCTTTTACACGGAATTAACGGGACGGGTATGACTAAGGTATTGTCCATTCTTTTGTGCAAATGCGCATTAAAATCACCTACCAAACAAATTCCGTCCAATTTACCAAACCTTTTTTTTGCTAACATATTATCAATAAAATCAAATAAGATAATAAAATTCCTATTGGGCAGTGATCTAAAATCATTGTTATAAAAATTTATGAAACATAACGTAATCCCATTCGAATAGAGTGTGGCCTGAAAGTGACTATCATTTGTTTCCAAGGGTTTAGTATAACTTCCTGGAGTGATCTTTATCCATGTGGATAACCCCCCACTAGGTCGGCCAGCTTCAGGGCTAAGAACAGTACTATTATAACAAACAAAACCCTCAAGAAACAAACTACTAGTACTCCATGTCTCCTGAAACATCAAAACCGCTAACCATGTTGGTCCAATCTACTATGTTCATTTTGGATTTTAGGCCAGCGATATTCCAACTCAGTATTTTTAGGTGTTGATCGGTAGACCTGGGTTCACTAGTAACAGGACAGAAAGGCAACAGTTCTACTGCCCGGACCGTTTGAAAGTTCCCGATAGGGCCGGGTCTGGACATGACCTGATTGCCCATTTGTATATCCCATGATTGTGCTACAGTGTTCGAGGGTTCGCTCGGTAGTCAGTCCTGTCCCTCTAAGTCAGACAGGACGGCGAACCGGTTATGTACAGGATATGTCGAAGTGTTTGAGTAGTGGGTTCTTTGAGATGGTCTATAAAAAAAGCCACGTGGTAATGAAGTTATGGCCGTTGGGGTACTAAAGTAGTTGGTGTTACATTTTAATATACCTTTCACCAAAGAAGGATGTCTAAAATTCACAACTATACAATCGCCCATAATATTTTTAGTTGAAGGTCCTACCCATCCCACCCTCAGGATTTCTGTGTATACTTTCACTTTTGCACCTTGCGCCGTTCCTTGCTGATATCACATTGTCACTTGCGTCGCCACCCGTTGTGTCACGAATACAATTGAGCACCAAGTACAATTCGGGTTGTTCACGCAAATTAGTTTTGCCCACAGTGCTGTCACAACTGTAATTCTCCTTTTTTCTTTGTCTTAAGTTGTTTCCAAATATATGATGCCATGTGCACATTCTTAACGAAAACCTACTGAGAGTCTCCTTTTTCTTTCATGTAATGTATTACACATGCTTACCTAACTGTCCTGCCTAATGATACCAGTTGAGAAATTGTTGTTTATTTCACATACCTACACAAATCTCAACGTGGTTTATGGGTTTTGCTTCTGTTGTTTAATACAAGGGGTGTACGCAGACACCATCCACAGAAGGAAAAGAAATAAAACTACTATGGAATAAAAAGAAATACCAGTGTGATCTAGAACTGTGCTAATTATGTCTGTATTTTTAATGTGTGCAGAGAACTAGTATCTGTGGCCTGCGATATGTAGCCTTTCGACCATGCATTAGGGAATATGGCGGCGTCCCTACCTCTTTGCACCATGCCGAATCTGAGCTATAACTAAATTCATATGCGAAACACCTTGGAGCACCACATACCTATTTCTCACCACCAAGTTTGTAGTTTGTATTTAAACAATGTGTACACTCTAAATCACTTGTTTAGGCTGTCTGCCCGTTGTATAAAGCACTATGTATAATGTTGTTTCTTTCTACATCTTGCATCCTCTATTTGCTTGTTATCTCAGAAAGCCTTCTTCCACTATTGACACTGACGTACTTTCTTTCTTCAGAGTGATCCTCTTCTTACCTTTCACACTCTGTGTACCTTCTATTTCTGAGTCTCAGTCCTGCCTGCTTCAATCCTTTTTATTGTAATTCTGAATTGGTTGATCTCATTTCATTGATAACCTCTCCACTTTAAAACCCTATCCCTGTAATCTAAGGCTGCCTAATCCCCGCCAGACTATCTTATTTCACTAACCATTCACCTGAAACCACATTTCCCCTACTAATGATCACACCTATCTGGAATTAAAATATCACAAAGTAACTTGAGTAAATATATGCAATTTCTTTCATGGAAGCACCACCTGACTAACCACTAATCGTTGGTTCTGGAGTAGCGTGCAATTCCCCCTAAATTGCTTTAACTAAATCCAGATACATTTGATTAATTGTCATGAAGTATTTTGAAAGCGATTCATGTGCACAGTGCGAAGTGCAAGTAAAAGTGACAGTGCTCATTGTATGCAAAGCTTGGCAGAGGATGCTTGTGCAGGTGTTTGAACCCCCTGGTACAGGCTCATTTTATAAATAAAGTAGTGCAGACAGTGGACAATAATATTCCAGGTTAAGATATTTCATATAGTGCTCCAGATGTATAGAGGATACTTCTACATTTAAATCTCTGCTTCCCTAATCAAAAGATGTAACTGGCATGCATAGAACTTCAGAGGGCTGGTGGCAGGTGTGGTGTTCTGTCTCAACCAAAGACAATATAATGTAAGGGAGCGCGCGGATCTCGTCCAACTGGGACCGTGGTAGCTGGAGAGTAGTATCCAGCTATCTAGCAAATTGGGTTAGTGGTTGATTGAGAGAAAAACCCACTCAGCAACAACCACAATCTGTCAGGGTGAAACACAAGCAAACCTAAAATTAACCTGCGCTTAACCCTCTTGTAGCTTGGCATAAAGCAACCAGGCTCATCTTGGAGGCAATGTGAACATTATTTATGCAGCACTTCAAACAGGATAAAGTGAAAACACCACGCAAGAAAAATTCCACAACAATTTAGAAAACCAGACTAAAATGGAATACATTTTTCGAGATTCAAAAAACAAAAATCCAATCAGTAGAAGCAAAGATAAGCAATTTTAAAGATTTCAGTGAAAATAGTGACCAAAAGCACAAAGCACCAACTGTGTCCCATTCCGGCATGACCAGATAACCAAAGTCACAAGTAAAGGCCGACCACAATGGAGTGTGAGAGGGATACAGGGACCAAGTTAGGCCCACAGAACAAAGTACTTTAAATCCTGGTTTGCTGAGCTTTGCAAGATCCTGCGTCGAGGATAACTCGCGCAGCAGTGGTTTCATAGAAGCTGTGCAGGACTGTGTGAGTCTTGCGTCGTTGAGAATGCCGCCAACGAGGGGCTTGAAATGTCAAGTGCTTATCTTCTTGTAGCCTGAGGACAATGATTGGTTTCGAATTCAAAGGAAGGAAATGCAAACTGAGAAAATATATGGATGAGGTGGCAGAGGGATATATGTGGAGAAAACACTGGTTGCTCTGAACATAGTTTCCCAACTGTAAGTGAAAGAACTACATTGCACTTTGTGTACCTTTAGCTTGACTTGACAAAGCACATGGCCCCGGTTAAACAACTCAACCACATAAAAGCAGCCTCCACTCTGATCCATTCTGCCTGATCTTGAGGTGAATAAAAAATAAAAGGTGCTTGGTTTGTCAACAAGAGACTGACTCCCTTCAGTGCCTCCATAACTAAGGGGTAACAAACGTGACCTATGGGCTGTCCCTGCTTGTCCTCTCCGTGCTACTTGGCTGAGGTGCATTAATCTCTTGGTGTATGTATAGTGCAACTCCTTCTTTCTGTCTCTCAAGACCATATACAGCTAAACATCCCTCTAACCTGTCGCAGCCCATTAGCAGGCTTAAACCTTCGGCTGCAGAACCTGAGAAAAAATTTCCCAAAGACAAACCGCCCTACATTTATCATAAATAATTTGTTCCCATTTAATCGATTGTCTGGAAGTATCTGTTATCCACCGCTCTGATTCTTCAATTGATGGCGAGGTGCAGTGCCATGATTTTTATATTGTAATGTGACATATTTTAGCTAGTTGCTATATTCGAGCCAGGAGGGCAACTAACATTTCTACATGTCTGGGTTAAAACTTCTTGACATAAATGGGATTCCTGAAGTCTTGGGCATTGGGCAATATAAATTATACTGCTCCAAGTTTAGGCATGTTTTGAGGAGCACGATTTAGAGGTACCTTATAGTTACATCTAACCAAACTCTTATGACACTGTTTTTCATATAGCAGTATATCCCTATCAAAACAAACTAAACCAGCACCTTCCAAGCCACCCACAACTCATGTGGTGTAATGGAGTATTGTCTACTCTAACAAGACACTGTAATCTAATTTGCCAGACACTTCTCGACAAGTACTTCTATACATAGCTGAATTAGTGAAGTCCATCAGTTGAAAACCACAAACCAGCAAACATGTATATATGAATGTTACCACACAACTGGTGATTCAGTTCTCGAAATAAGAAAACAGACTGCTGCGTAATGGTTGTCTTGAGACCAGGGTATGAAGGTACATCTAATCTAACAATGCTGCAAAACCGCTCTATGCAGTATGGCATAATAAAGCCTAGAGTGGATTTTGGTGACTGTGTAATCAAAGAGCGATAGCTGTAGTAGTCTTTCAATGTTATTTATTCAGGTTGCTTTATTGCTCTTGCTAATCTTCTCTTCCATATTTTCCAGACAGGCGATATGGCATCAATTGGTATGATCTGCCCATTCAATCCTGACCATCAAATCAAAGGCTCAGAGTTCCGCCTGCATATGTTGATTTGCAAGGTAATTGAACCGCTGAGTGTGTGCTAACCTTTTATTCAGCAGGGAGGTTTGAATAACTACTATCATGAAATGTACCCTAGTCTGGGATAATTTGGATGACAGACCAATCTCAAGATAATATAGATCCTCCGTTTTATTTTCACTAAAACATGTACTATGTGTGTCTTCTAGTGTATTTTGGCTTACTGTCTGACAAAAGTGGTTTACTGTGATGCTGTTCTGTGGTAGTGTAGACTGAGCAATTTAATTGGCTTTGGCAATCTGCAGTTCAGTATCCATCTATATAACCTTTCCTTAAATACTTAAAACATGCCCGTTTGAAATGCCAAGATAACATGGAACATTTGACAGTCTGTCTATTGACGGTGGTAGGATAGCATTTTCCTAAATATCAGATATTCTGGCACAATGTAACAAAATTCAACTTGCTAGATAGAACCCATGAAGAACGCCATGTGGAAAATAAAGCAGAACAAGCTGAAGGGCTTGAGGAAAAAAATGTCATGAAATGGCACTTTGTATACATTTACTTTGATGGATGTCAACCGTTTCACCTTTGTTTCCTTTACTAGAGCGGTTTATTCAACTCCAAGAAATCAAGAGTAAATTGACACATTTTAAATACTGTTTAGTATTAAATCAGATCTAAATTAGCAGAAAAATGTATGTTTATAGAACAAAATATTATACTGCTTGGAAGAGCCGCCTTAGCTTAAATTATGTCAGGCTTAATAAAATATTTGATAAGAGACTTGTAATATTTTGTGTTTTTTACAAAAGTAAGTTCACAGGTAATATGTTCAGCTTATGGATGGTCACACATTGTGCAAAATTCAGTAGTCTTGTTCACTGACCTAATAGTGTGGCTTTTGCTGCAGCTGTTGTTTCCTTTTGTAAAAGTAACGGGGAATGTAAAATTTCCTAGCAATTGTGAAAAGAAAGTTTCAGTTCTATTAATGACGCAGAGGCGAAGATTATGCTTAATCCTTATTTTATTGCTCAGCAGCCTTAAGAGAACAATTAACAACAAAAGACTACAAATCCCATGTCTTTGTAATGTTCGCAAAACGACCATAGAGGCAGTCTCATATAAACAATATGAAAAGACAGCATTTCCTCTTTCTTCGGGTGTAACAGATCCCGCTTTTCCATCCATAGTCTTGTTTCTGCTCATATCCTGCAAAGACAAAAAGTCATCATCAGAAAATGATAAACATATGGTATGCCTATAACAACGACAAAAAGGCAGGTTAAGCAACCAACTATAATCATAGAATAGCTGTATCTAAACATTACCTTGTAACCCTCCTGAGTTGTGATACTTAGCCAACATGTAGACTGCACACTACCAGAGAGGGACTGAAAGCAAATTCATTGGGTGGGATAATCCTCACCTCTGCGTCCTTAATAGAATTGGAACTTTCCTTCATGATAGCTAGGACATTTTATATTCCAAGTCAGACCGGAGGCTCAGATTATGCTAGTTCAAAGCTGATCTACCTCCAGAGAATCCATGCACAAGATGGGTTTAAAATAACAGGCCTTAAATGTAGAGTCCGAGGACCAGTCTGCTGCTCTAAGAATGTCCTCTAGTCGCACCCCCAAAGGGAAAATTCCCTTGAAGCCATGGATCCCCCTGTTGAATGGGCCCCGAAGGCCGTTGTATCAATACCAGCTCCCTGGAGCACCCATCTCACTCAGCGAGCAATCGCAGCGGCTGTCACAGCCTTGAAAGGCTTCTTGAGCAAAATAAGAAGTCGAAACGCACCTGAAGGTCTGTGTTCTTCCATCATCATTTTGTATGCCCGAAGGCAGCACACCACACACAATTTAAGATGACCCGGAAAAGCCAGGTAGTGAACCACCCTAGTGTTAGACTTTGTATGGCGAGCCACAGTGAACGTCACCCCCTCCGGTGTGAACACCCATGCCTTAACCTCCAAGGCCCGGACATTACAAGCGATCAGACAAAGGAGCATTGTTAGCTTACCTGTTAGCTCCTTACGGGAAAGGTAAGGGTTAGCGCAGCACTGAATTCATGTCCCACAAGGAGGAGTATCTCGGCAGAGGTGGAAAGGAAAGGCATATGCCTCTCAACAATCGGCATACCAGAGGGTGCTCTCCCACAGGGACATCCTGAATGGGCATGTGACCTGCAGATATCATCAAACAACTGCCATTAATCGAACGATAGGCCAAACCCTTGTCAACTAACTCCGACAGGTAGTTGATTACATGGACCGTATTTAAACCCCGTAGCAAACACCAGCTTGTCCACTTCCTCCAGGGAGATCTTTACTGCTTGACTATAGATTCTGCCCATGCCTTCTTGAAAAGGGATTAAGCCCTCTCTCAAAGGCCTGGAACTTCCCAACGTCCTCTGCCAACCCATAAGGTGGAGGCTGCCCTCTCGAACCAGAGCGTGCAAGTTGCCCCACTCATCTGTCAGCTTAAGAGGTGTCTGGGGAAGTTGGATTGGAAAATCCATAGAACGTTCCAGAAGAACTGGATACCAGACTTGAGATTTCCAAATCGGTGTTACCAGTATGACCTCCGCCTTCTGTCTCCAAACCAGAGCCGTGAGCCTGGGTATAATGGCAAACGGGGGAAACACATACCCCCGAAACCGACTTTAATCTTGTAGAACAATTTCCAGTCGCCTCTGCTAGAGGGTCCGGGCACCAGCTGAAAAAAAGGGGAATCTGGTAATTGAGGCGTGACGCGAAGGGATCCACTTGACAAGGACCACACTGGGTCATCTGGTTCTGAAAGATCGCCGGATTCAGTTTCCAGGCACTGTTCCTGAAGGTGTCTGGAGTGCCAGTCCGCCATCTGATTGAGAGACCCTGGAAGGTACTCTGCCATGACTTAGTCTGTGAGTCAGGCAATAGATCCGGAAGTCTTTGGCCAAATCCGCCAGGAGTTTGGAGCGTTTGCCCCCTAGCCTGTTAATATATCTCACTGCCGAGATATTGTCCATCTTCAAAAGAATGGCGCAGGAGACTTTGTTGACTGCCAGACTTAGAATTGTGAATGATCCGGCCAGAACCTCTAAGCAGTTGATGTGTAGTGATCGGACCAGTGCCCGCTTGTAGTAAGTCTTCTGCAGCGGGTGCCCCGACCTTGGCGACTGGCGTCTGACTCTATCACCAAGTCTGGGGCTAAACCGAAAGTGGCCCTTCCATTCCAGGCCTGCATATGCTCGAGCCACCTATGGAGCTCCACTCGTGCTTCCTGAGATAGGGATATCTCCTGTGTGTAGGAGAGTCGCGGATGCAGATATTGCGTCTTTAGACACTGTAGAGCCCGGTAATGCAAAGATCGCCTGTATTGAAGACAGGAGACCAACAATTTGAGCAAGGTGGCCTAGCGAGAACTTCTCTCTCCAGAATCCGCCTCAGTTCTCTGCGAATCAAACACACCTTCTGCTGGGGTAATCTGAGGCATTGCTGTATCTTGTCAACCTTGTAACCCAAGAATGTCAACCTTTGCACCGGCGCATAGACCAATTTCTAATCGGTCAGTATAAAACCCAGACTCTGAAGGAGATTCTGAGTCAGTCGGAGTTGGGAAATCCAGGAGCTCTCCACCTGATGCATCAAAAGAATGTTGTCCAGGTATACAATGAGGCGCACGCTCCGTGCCAGGAGCCATTCCATGGCTGAACAAGAAGCCGATGACAGACCGAATGGTAGACAAGTGAATTCGTATATGAAGTGGAACTGGAGGAATCGTCTGTGAGGTGAAAAGATGGGGACCGTAAGATACGCGTCCTTCAGATCAAGCCGAACCACCAGTCATTCGGCTGGTTCAACATCTGGCGGACTCTCTGTACACCAGCTGTCATTGCCTAGCAGATCAAAAAAGCCATCTCTATCCGGAGGTGGTCAAGGCCTCTTTCAAGAGTAGGGAGAGCCTTGGTTAGATCTGTTCACCACCCCTGAGAACACGCAATGTCAACAGTTTTGCATGCTGGAGTTTCCAAGGCAGCTCTTTCTCAGAGATGCTTTTCATCTCGATTGGCGCTCTGGCCTTCTGTATGCCTTTCCACCAATACCACTTCTGCCCAGAGTTCTCAAGACGATCAGGAATGACCAGGCCCAACTCATTCTGGTCAATCTGGATTGTGCACGGAGAGTCTTGTGTCTCGAGCTGTTGAGCATGAGCCTTGGTCATCTGATGATACTGCCTCTTCAGGAGGATTTTCTGTCATAGCAACATGGCTGGGTTCTGCACTGAACTTGAAAACGCTTTTCCTTTATGCATGGAGACTGAGCAGCGACAGTTGACAGTGTTTGACCTCCTGTGCGAAGTTTGCAATGTTATTTTGGCAGCCAGGTATCCCTCTACCAAAACAGTATACCCCTGCCGTTGGAGCAAGTTGTGGCATGGTGTACATATAAACATGTTGATCCTCTTGTCTGCCCCCCCCCCCCCCCCCCCTTTCAGGTTTTTCAGTTTATTTTTCCTTGGACCATATAAACTCTGCTTTGGCTACAATAAAAATGTGTTGGTCTAGTGAACTTTTCAAGTGTCTTCTTGGCTAAATTCCTTTTTTTAAATTGTTTTTAATCTTTTTCATTTTTGCTCAATCGACCATTCGTAGTATACAGTTATCTTAATTTGTACACCAGTAACATTACAGTGCTCTCAGGTGAGTACATGGTCACCTATGAGATACATTATAGCAGAACAAATATACAGCAAATACTTCGGACCATCCGCAAGGTGACTTCATTAAACAGTTCAGGGTCACACCTTCTTACAATTGTACTAGGTAGGGTGCTGGTCCGCTACAATACAACCTCCTCTGTATTTACACCATGGTGACCATATTTTCTCCCACTTTTTGGCACACCCTCTGCCTTTGTATAAATTTTCCTCCCTGTTGGCACCACTCGAGGTCACGCTTCCAGTCTCTCAATGAAGGCGAAGAGGGGGCTCCCCACCGCCTTGCAATGTTCTGTTTTGCAACCCCGGCTGCCAAGGCAAGCCAAATTCCGGTATGCCTGGGCCAATCTGAGTTACCTTTGATCATAAGGAGGAGCCATTTAGCATCCATCTGGACCTGTACCCCGGAGACTCTGGACAACACCTCTGTCACCCCTCCCAGTATCTGACTATCTCAGGGCACTCCCAAAGGGTATGGAAGAAGGTACCTTCCTGCTGGCACCCCGTGACACACAGCTCAGACTGCGTTCTGCCCCAGGTGTATAGATGTGTGCGTGGGTAGTATGTACGATGCAGTATTTTAGTTTGCACTAATCTGAAGCGAGACCGCACTGCAATCTCCCTAGGACTCTGTATTGCCTCCTGCCAATCTGTGTTGTCCAAATTCCATGGGTCATCTGTCCAGTCAGCTCTCAGGGTCACGAGGGGATCTAGCAGATTGTTTATTAGCTTACGGTAGACTGCAGAGGTAGGCTTTTCGGTGATGGGGTCAGGGAATAATCTATCCTCCCAGACGGAAGTAGTACGGAAGGGGGGGTACCCCGATGGATATGACGCTGCAGGGTGTGTATGAGCCTGAGGTAGTGGTATTTTTGGGTGTGGTGCAAGGTGTATTCCTGCAGCAGGGTCCCGAAGGTGAGTGGCGTTTTCCCCCTCCACACGTCCCCCAGGCAGTCGATCCCAATAAGTTTCCACTCTCTGAAGCCCGGCAGAGCCGGCACCTCCTTCAGGTGATCGCCTACCCACAATGGAGTTTGGCTAGTCAATTTTCCCGCCCACCCCAGCAACTTATTTGCCTCCCTCCAGCATTCCACCACTACTCTTGTGTGGGAATGGCACTGCAGCTGCCTCCTTCCTGAGTAGAGGAGCGAGGCATGATGACCCCCCCCACCGCATGCTGGCTCTGTCCACCCGATATGCTGGTTCGTCCGGGTCTGCATACACCCAGTTGTTTATGACCATGCGCTGTGAGGCCCAGTATTACAGCCTGAGGTCTGGAACCGCCAAAGCTCCATCGTAAACCTCTCGCTGGAGTTTGGTAAGCGCTATCCTAGGTGAGCCACCTGGCCATAGTAGCTGCCTAACTTCGTAAGATATTATTTTTAAGATGGTTGGGGGGACTCGATATGGGGTATTCTGTAGGACATAAAGGAGGCGAGGCAGGGCCATCATTTTGAATTGGGTCGCTCTGCCCATTAATGACAACGGGAGGGAATGCCAGTGACGCACATCAGCACTTGGGCGCTCCATCAGGGGGTCTAGGTATTTCTGCATTAATACAGCAGGGTCTCTGACGATGTATATGCCCAAGTATTTAAACCCTTCCGTTGCTACCGGAGCTGCACAGTTTGTTGACATCCTTGGAGGGGGCCCAGAGAGTAGGAACATGACTGATTTTTGCCCAATTAATTTTTTAGCCCGAGTAGCTGCCAAAAAGCTCAAAGATATGGAGTACCCGTGCCATGGAGTAGTAAGGCCTAGCTAAGTATAGAAGAATATCGTCCGCATAGAGCGATATGCGCTCCTCCCACCCTCCCGGCGCACCTATGCCCCTGATGGCTGGATCCCTTCGGACCCAGTGAGCTAGTGGCTCCAGAGCCAGGGCAAAGAGCAGCGGGGACAGAGGGCAGCCCTGCCGTGTGCTTCTTCCTAGCTGGAAGGACCTGGAGAGTACCCCGTTGATTTGCACCTGAGCCCTAGGACTCTCATAAAATAGCCGGACCCATCTTCTGAAATTAAGACCAAAGCACAGTTAATGTAGTACCATAAATAAGTATGGCCACTCTATACTGTCAAACGGCGTTGCGGCGTCCAATGACTTCTTGGCTAAATTCTGATGACTTAAATAACATATCTTCATTGAATTCTTGTTTTAATCGTACAAAGTGTGTGTTACACAGTTCGTAACTTTGGATTTATGTTTAAAACTCATTTACAATAAAAAAAATATCTTATTTTGTGCTATTAATTTTGACACCATTTGACAACTCCTTGTAAAATCTTCATCTGGCAAAATATTGTAATTTCTAACAGGTCTGTTCTTTTGATTCGGTGAAGTTTAGAGGGCAGGGACAAAAGTTATATTTCCCATTCAACCTCATGAAAACCTGATTACAGAGTTGTGTAAAATACCTATTCACGTAATGCTGCATAAAGAAAATGGTGCAGCTCCTTTAAAAAGTAACATCACCAATCTCATCATGGCCTGTAGTGGTAGTTAAGTAATTTTTTTTTTTTTTGTAACGGGGATGAAGGTTTATGTAGAACTGAGGATTGTTCCCTTTTCTCTAGCGTGAAGGGAAGGTTGCTCCTGACCATAAAGAAGATTCACTTGGAGGAGAACTAAAATTAGAAGTAACTATTCTTTTGTAGAGAACCTTTATTATTATTATTATTATATGCAGCAAGTAGAATGGCGAGTCCATTGCTAACCAAGTCAGAGAAATCGGGCAAAGCAAAAGTACTCGGTACATTAACGAAAAAGATTTCATAGAGAGAAGCCTGACCTACTTGGCAGTTTATTCTGGAACCTGTGTCACAGCAAAAATGCCTTGTATGTCCTCTCCAAATAAAATTAAGCTAATTTTAACACCTAATGGAAAGGACAAGTTCAATGGATAATTAAGTCTGGAAGAAAGTCAGAAGCAAAATCATCTGTTGAGTCACTATGGGAGCAAAACTCCATCAACACAAGTTTGTCTCTATGGAAAGCAGTATACAATACTTTACAGTAGGTGGGCCAGATCTCGTATTTGAATAGGACATCCAGTATGGATGATAGTCTCCACTGTGGCTGTTCTGATATGGGTAAAAGGTCTGTGTGGAACCATTATTGTGGCAAATCTGGAGCAGAAAGGATCCTAATCGCCTTTAAGCGGAGTTCGCCTGTGCTTTGTACTTGTTCACAACAGTCCCCTTCATACACCACGCACATCTTACTCACCTAACTCGTACTGCTCCTTGCCCTTACTATCTTGCCTTCTCAACAGCTGCACCCTCATTAAATAAATCCTCAAAATCTTGGACCTGCTGCTGAATCATCAAAATCTAGGACCTGCTGCGCCACCACACACCGGTCCTGCTGTGCTTGACAAAAGCCTAGCCAACTTCCACGTCCGCTCCCAACATTGCCACAGCTATCCCCCATCTTATACAAGGCTGTTGGTCAGGACAGGGCTTATAAACACGTAGGAGAATTCGAAATCCTCTGCAAAAACACATCCAGTGCTTCACTACGTCGAATAGCAACATCTGGTCTTCAAACTCCACATCACCGCCAACTAATCCCCGAGTGCCAACCTTGTCTAACTCAACTACCAGTCAGAGGATCTCATCGGCCTTGACAGAGCCAACTTCCTCCAGGACATATCAAACCTGGGATTTCCCCAGTGATTGTAAGGCCTCACCAATGCTGACAGAAACCTACTGGACCCTATCTGCACCAGTTTCAGCAAAGTCACTCTGGCCAACCCCAACCCCATCACTGTGCCCTCCTTCATTCCAACATAACCATTCCTCGCTACCACAGAAATCCCATCACCAAACCCTCATAACAGGTTTGGAGCAAGGTCTCTGAAGAATCCTAGACCTCAGAGCTCCTACACCACTGACCTCAACGACTTCCTCCACAGATCCATCTCAAATTTCAGTGTCTGAATCATCTCCTGTGCAGACACCCGGGCACACTCGAGGCCACCAGAACCAGACCACAAACCAGCTGGTACACAGAAGAGCTAAACCTCGCCAAGTGCCACTGCATGCAGCTGGAACTCAGTTGGACATAAACCTAGGAAGACGCAGACTAAGAACTACAGAGCACCTGTCGGACGATAGCACCAACAAATGAGAGCCCCCAGATCGTCCACCCTCTCCAAGCACCTCAGAAGCCGAGCCAAGGTAATCTTCGCCATCATGAAAGGTTTCACCTCTTCAAAAGAAAGCTCCACCAGCATAACTCCCTGAAAGACTTATCAACACAGCCACCTTCACGGATGCCTGGAAACGCACCACAGTTCTCCCTCTTCTGAAGAAACCCCCAGGGAACCCTAAAACGCTAGCCATCTACCGGCCCATCTCCTTGCTACCCTTTCTGGTGAAAGTTAAGGAGAATATCATGAACAAATATCTAGCTACCGGGGGGGGGGGCGTGGCTTGCAGCCGATCTCAATGGCCAAGGCTTAGAGGAGCTCCGGAAAAGGCGCGAGTTCCCCTGCTAATTAATCCGCCCAATAATCCTCGCTTGAAGAAGTATCCAGGCATCGGAGAGCGCGAGGCTACCTCTGATCCTGATTTCAGCCCTGAATAACTCTCCCCGTGCCTCCAGGGCCGCGGTGATGGTGGCGGCCTGGACGGGTGACTGAAGCCGAGGCCTCGCCTGGTGTGAAGGCCGAATTGAGAAGGGAGCGACCCGGCGGCACAGGACCCGCTGGGGGTACCTGGAGGCCTTGGACCTGCATCGGAATGCGAGAGGCGGCCCCTGCTCCTGGTGCCGACACTGCATCGCCCTCTTGGGACTCATCGCCCTTGAGGCCTAGACGGGCAATCGAAGCCGGGGCCTCGATTAATGGGAGGCCCGACGAA
The DNA here is from genome assembly GCF_964204655.1 of Triturus cristatus. Taxonomy (NCBI): domain Eukaryota; kingdom Metazoa; phylum Chordata; class Amphibia; order Caudata; family Salamandridae; genus Triturus; species Triturus cristatus. Next base: position 1,267,760,210 of record NC_140585.1, on the reverse strand, counting down.
CCTGTGAGGCACTCTGCTATGATGAGGCGGTAAGGCTGGGAGCACGATATGGCGAACAGGCACAAATCGCCACGAACGGATAACCCCAGCAAATAGTAATGAGTGGTTACTGAGCAGGGGAACATTGGGGGGCCCCCGTGAAGGTCTAAGGTATTGGAGAAACGCTAGTGTCGGTCGGGCTGGGCAGCAGCTGCAGTAACGTTGACAAAATAACGCACCTGTTGGGGGCAGATGGAAGTGCAGCGCTAGGTTTGTTCTGTGAGGCCATCCAAGGTGCCTGTGGCTGCGGTACATTCAGACGCTTACGAGCAGGGGAGTGAGGAGACGGAAGTCCCGTAGACTCACAAACGATACCGGGGGGAAGATATTGGCGGCACCCACATCTCCCTGCAGCTGGGCAGCCTGCACTTGACGCGTCTGGCCTCCTTTCCTGCCACCCATCACGAACATAAAGACACGGCGGGAAAACCGACAGGCCACACGTAGCACGAAGACACGCGGCAGGCGGCGGTGAGTACTGGCTAGCGACCCGATCATTGGCTACAAATGGGGGGCAATCGCGCCACGCTGGGGAAAGTTTACTCAGAGGGAGTCGAAGGACCCACACAAATAGTCGTCCAGGACACCAACCTGAGACAGCGCACTATGGCTCTACAACGGCTCCGATGAGCCAAAATGTGTAGTTTATTTTTTGTCTTCAAGCAGGGGAACGACAGAGGTGCCTCCCAGACTTCCTCCCCTCGCACACAAGTACTGTTTAATGGGAATAAAGCACTCTGCAATGTTGGGGTGGCGGGTAGTTGGGGTTTCGTCTGGCAGGGGAGCAGGGAGGGGGGTGGTGGTGGGGGGGTGTTTTTGTTGTTTTTTGTTCATGGAGGTTTCTCTCGCTATATACACATGAGAGCAAGCACAACAGATAGAGTTAATCACACGACCGTTACTCCACATGCTCAATAATCTGCAGGTTGAAACCCACTGTCACGCAGTGACAACACAATTCCCTTGACTATCCCATCTGGGATCACAAGCTCACAATTAGACCATGCACATGCGCAGGGCACGCCGATGACCATAATATCCTGGAACGTGAATGGGCTCAGCAATACGATCAAACTGGGTCTAGTGTTGCAGTATCTCAGGAGGCATGGCCTGTCAGTCTGCCTTTTACAAGAAACCCACCTGATGGGCACTGCTGTTAACCCCTTGCACGCTCATGACGGAGCCGCTCCGTCATGAGCCACGGTTGCCGTGTGCTCATGACGGAACGGTTCCGTCATGTCACGGCCGTTGGCGGCCGCTCCGCCTACGCGGCGCTGTTTCCCCGCCTGTGCGGGGGGACAACGCAAATGGGCGGAGTCATGACGGAACCGTTTCGTCATGAGCACAGCGCCACCGCGCTGCCCCCCCGCACCCCCCAGCGCTGCGGCGGAATTCCCGCCGCAGCGAAAGGGTTAAAGCACTGGATAGATGGGGGGTTTAATATGGGGACTCATTCGGAGTTTACGTCTGGTTCTCGAGGGGTCGGGATCCTAATCAGAAAGAGCTGCCATGTAATAGTGACTGGGTCATGGACGGATGACCAAGGGCGATTTGCGGCGGCTTCATGTCAGTGGGAGGGGAAGGTGTATAATCTTGTTTCAGTGTACATAATTCCAGCACTTCACACACTTGCTTTCCCAGCCCTGGGTAAATTTGTGCTAGACCTTTCCCCCAGGGAACTTGTAATGGGAGATTTTAACGCCACAATGGATGATGTAACGGACAGACTCCCACCGAGGGGGAGGGAAGCATGCACATCGATCTTACGAGACTTCACTGAGGCGACGGGTTTGGTGGATGTCTGGCGCATGCGATACCGAACAGACCATCAGTATACGTACCACTCAGGCGCACATAACAGTCTCTCCCGAATAGACCTATTCCTCACAACACCGACAGGCCTGGGAGCTATACGAGACATCGCACACCTCCCTAGGGGAATCTCTGATCACTCTCCGATACTACTATCGTACACATCACACCTTACGGGACGGAGACGTATTTTCCCCATTCACACCGGGTACCTCAAGGTGCCAATCATACATAAGACTATGCATAAGACCACAAACCAATACTTTCAGGAGAATGAACACTCAGTGGCCTCCCCAGTCACACTCTGGGAGGCGTACAAGACGGTCATGCGCGGCCAGGCCATCTCTGTGATCAATGCCCACAAACGAGACATGACTCAGCAGGTATTGGCATTAGAACAGGCAGTGGACCCACACTGCAGATCCCAACGAGGACACTGCCCACACTCTTAGTCTCGCTAAACAAGCCTACAGGGATCATGTATGGGAGGAAGCCAAGACACGCATCACGAAGACGCAGCACAAGATGTATGAAGTGGGGGACAAGGCAGGCAAATTACTGGTGTGGTTAGATAAAAAAGAAAGGGCCAGCCGGTGGGTTGCACAACTCCAATGAGTTAGTGGGGAAACGATAACAGACCCTAATGACATCGTTAAGGCGTTTGCACGCCACTACGAAGCAGTCTACACCCCTGTGGCCACTACAACGGTAGAGGAAAACTTAGATTTTCTAAGAGGCATACTTCTCCCTAAACTTGCACCGCAGGATGTTTAATCGCTAGAGGCGGCCCTCACAAGAGAAGAATTCGCTGCTGCTATTAAGGGACTACAGTCGGGGAAAGCACTGGGGCCTAACGGCGTCCCAGTTGTTCAAAAGGGAGGCGGACACTCTTGTGCCACACCTGCTGAGAATGTACCAGGCCAGCCTAGTGACGGGCTCTCTCCCTCGTGATCTAAGGGTGGCGACGATCATTGCAATACTTAAGCCAGGTAACCCCCCCCCCTCAGGAGTGCAACTCCTATCGACCAATTTTACTCCTTAACGCGGAGGCGAAAATACTAGCTAAGGCACTAGCGACTAGGCTGCAGCCCCATCTCGCGACACTAGTACACCCAGACCCAATCCGGCTTTATGCCTGGCAGAAACACAGCGATGAACCTTCGGCGGCTACATGGGGTTTTGGCTAGGAGGCCCTATATCCAAGAGGAAGCGGTGATACTCTCCCTAGATGCCAGAATGGCCTTTGACCGGGTTGAGTGGCCCCTCCTGTTTGCGGTGTTGCAGCACTTGGGCTTTGGACCCAAATTTTGTGCCTGGATACAGCTGCTTTATGCACAGCCACTGGCGCAGGTGACGGTCAATGGGCGCCTGTCAGAGGACTTTCTTTTGGGGCTGTCCCCTCTCCCTGCTGCTGTTCGCCCTGGTATTGGAGCCGCTGGCGGCGTGGATACAAAGAGACCCAGTGATTCAGGGACTGAGGTGGGCAGAGGGATGGGAGGACCATATCTCCCTCTTCGCCGATGACCTTTTATTATACTTGACACACCCCAGACGGTCCATTAATTGCTTACTTGACATTTGCGCGTCCTACGAAAGGGTCTATACCATCAATTGGGCCAAATCTGTGTTATATACACTTCAGAGCCCTCTCCCAATCATACCCCGGGGAGCGGAGATACAGATAACACAGACCGGTTTCAAATACCTGGGTATAAATATCACGCCCCTACACGAACAATTTATGGAACGTAATCTGCTCCCACCGCTGCGGAGGCTGAAGAATGATGTAAAAAATTGGCAATCACTCCCATTGACACTGCTGGGAAGAGCGGCATTGTTCAAGATGATGGCCCTCCCTAGGTTCCTATATGTATTACAAAACACCCCCACACCGGTTCCTAACTCATATTTGAAAGCCATCGAGGCGGAGGTGGGCCATCTCCTGCGGGAGGGAAAACCTCACTGAATAGCTTTGAGTAAACTAACTCGCAGCTGGTACGACGGCGATATCGCCCTTAGTAACATACAGCTATATTACTGGGCATCCCAGCTTATAGTGATCAATAGTGATCAATAAGTGGTTGCATACCCCACTGGATGAACCAGCTCTGCGCATAGACAGGCTCATGTTCGGTGTGAATGGTCCCCTGGGTGTATTGTACGACAAGCACAAGAAAAACACGCTAATAGGACCCATGGCCCACACTGTGCAAATCTGGTACACAGCGCAGCGAGCACTTGGATGGGAGGGCGTGATAATTCCGCACACACCATTGTGGGACTCCCCAAGATTCGGCAAATTGCGCATAAGCAAAGGTTTTACAAGGTGGGACCTCACAGGCATTTCTAAAGTTGGCGACTTATGGCAAAAAGGTGAGGTGGTTTCCTTTGCACAGCTACAGGCAACGTATCAGATGGTGGGAAGGGAACAATATCGCTATACCCAAATTAGACATGCCCTTACAAAGACCATACCCCCAGGAGCAGATCTGCTTGAGTCCTCCCCGCTCGAGGACAGTCTACTTACAGACGCGCTATCTAAAAAGGCAATCTCTCTCACTTATCGAAAGCTGATAAATAATCCCACACAGACACTAAAAGAGAGATGGCAGGCAGAGGTGGGGGAATTGGACGAACAGGAGTGGCAGGAGGCGCTGGCGTCCACGCGGGAGATGGCGACCCCTTCCAGGTTAAAACTTGTGCAACTCAGATAATTACATAGAACCTATTATACGCGGTTGATAATGCATAAAATAGGGAGGGCTGACACGCCACTTTGCTTTAGGGGTTGCGGGCTCACTGGGTCTTTCCACCACACGCTATGGGACTGCCCCCACATCATGCAATACTGGAGAGCAGTTATGACGACGATCACCCAGGTATGTTGGTTCAAGGTCCCTCTCGAACCCCGAATGTGCTTACTTAATGTGTGGGAACCCACTGATCTAAACCATGCGGCGCAGAACTGGGCCACACTCGGCATCACCCTAGCTAAAAGGAACATTGCAAGACACTGGGGAGCACAAATTACACCTTCCCATCAGCAGTGGTGTCGAGATCTTGACAGCCCCATGGTGGCAGAAAAGGCAGTCTTTATTAATAGAGGATGCCCCGGAAAATGGACACGAGTGTGGGGGAAATGGAACAACTTACGGGGAAACATATGTACCCCCCCCCTCACGACGACTCAGATTCTGGCATGAGTGACTGGTTTTCAGAATATGGATATGCTATGAGAAAATATCAAATGTGAATCAAAGCAACTTGGTAATTATATTGAGATGGGGAGGGCACACTTGTATTTACATGTCCTTTTATTGTGTACAAGCTTACTGTGTGTTGCAGCATATGGGTTACTAACTGAATACGGTCATGTCTGTGAACTGCTTTACTCGATGTGTATTGAATTATCAATAAAATGTTTTTTTTTTTTAAATCTAGCCACCTATCTGCATGATGATAACCTCCTCAACAACACCCAACCTGGCTTCAGACCCAATAACCGCACTGATGCCGCCTCATCACTGTAAGAAAGTGGGTTTCTGTTGCAGTAACCCCCCCCCCCCTTTTTGCCTCAAAGCTGATGCACTTTTCCTTCCCTAAAAACTACCTAACAGCCAAAACACAAATTGGCAAACCCTGGCCACATGTCAGCCCCTGGTAAATGGTACCCTAGGTACCCAGGGCCTCGTGACCAGGGAAGGCCTCTAAGGGCTGCAGCACTCATTGTGACACCCTTAGAGGCCCTGTACCCTAACACACACACACTGCTCTTGCAGGCTGAGTGTCTGGGTACAAGACAAAACAGAGTCGACATGGCACACATCCCTGTGTGCCATGCCCACAACCTACACTGCCCTGGCATACATCAGCCACCCCTCTAGCTGGGTGCCCTATGCCAGTGGTGTGGGTTCAGAGGCAGGAGCCCTGTGCCCCTACAGTACCCAGGTCCATTCCTGGGTCCTGTAAGTGCAGTGCTGCCATCTAAGAGTACATGGTGCTGGGAGCTTGTCAAACACGAACTCCACAGCACCATAATGGCAGCACTGAAGACTGAAGTTTGGTATCAAACTTCTCAGCACATTAAACCCACACTGATGCCAGTGTGGGATTTGATGTACCAAGCACCACAGAGGGCATCTTAGAGAGGCCCTCTGAAACCTAATCCTACAATCCACGTCTGTTCTGAGGCTGCCTAGGATGCCAACAGCAGACATGTTATGCTGGACCCCTGGGTAGGAGAGACCCTGCTCTCCTGGGTCTGCAACAATGCGCATCCTGGGCGAGGTGCTAAATCTCCTCCCCCAGGATGGGCAGGGGGAAGCTTCAAAGGCATGCCGCCTCTGTGTGCTTCCCCAGGCCACTGCAACCCCCCACTCTGGCGGGAAGCTTCGGCGGAAACCCCAAATAAGGACAAGGGATGTGCCAGCCTGCCAACCCCACACCTCAGGTGGGGGAGGCGAGGTGAAGCACATCTCAGGGCTCTCGCCATCTTGAAGATGGGAAGCCCTGCCCAATCAGGACTAGGCTACTGCCCCCTCCCACAGGAGAGAGGCAGGATAGGGGGTGTACCCACTCCAGGACAGGGACCCATTGGTCCCTGCCCTTCACCTACCTGTAACGCCCCTAAATCTAGTATTTAGGGGCACCCTGAACCTTCCTTCCCCAGATTCCAGATTCCAAAATCCGAAGAAGAGCTAGAAGAAAGACCTGCCCTGCAGCTGCTAAGAACAGGAAGACACAAACTGCTTTGGCCCCAGCCCTACCGGCCTGTCGACCCTCGAACCTGCTCCTGCTCCAACTCGGCATCTCTTGTGGCCAGCAACCTCACAAACCCCCGGAGGACCTGGCTACCTTTTGACTCTAAGCCCCCTGGGACTCCCATGAGTAGAGGCTCTACTCAAAACCTACTTCTAATCCCTGGCAGCAGCCCGGAACCGCGAACCCAGCACACTCTGCACCAGCCAAGCCTGGCCTGTGCCGGAGTGAACAAAGAAACACAAGGACGACTCCACGGCGACTGTGACCCCGAGTCCGGCACCCAAGGACCTCCCTCGACACTCCTGAAGAAGCCTGCAGCCTCAGAACAAGGTGCCCCCCTGACCGCGATCAACAGAAGGTAAGATTTCCCGACACCAAAAGGCAACCCTGCACCCGGTGCCCCACGGCCCCCTGTGCCCAATCCCAGGGTACCTACCTATCCTCCAACTACCCAACTTGCCTCTCGAAGTGGTGGTGGCACCTGAAGAATCTTCATCCCCGAGCTTGCAGTCTTTTTCTAAACCGGAGATCTCCCATTGAAATCAATTGAGCGTCCGAAAGCTCAAAAGCACCCTGCACCCAGCCGCCCGAGTGGCCCTGGCAGTGCATCCTCTACACCTATCTACTTCCCCACTTGCCCTGAGTAAGTGACCAGGAGCCCAGCTCCACAGCCGCGTGGCCTGCTAGTCAGAAGCCACCACCCAAGGCCCCCCTATCTCTCATAGGATAACATTGGGCCTAACTCTCTCTGCACCCGGCCGCCCTAGTGCCGCTGGGGGTGAAACAACTGTACCTACTACCTGACCCTGGGGGACCCCTGAGTCTATGCCCAGAACCTCAACTCTACCAGTCAAGTACTTACCTTTAAACCGATAACTCAATTTTCTTCATAGGGTAACATTGACTGGCTATTTCCTGAAATTTCTTCTAAGTGTGGACTTTTCAAAACTTCAAAAATCAGCCGAGTAGCGAAAACGAAAATACTCACCTGCTCTTAGGTGAGCTCCCAGTGCTGGATCTTGGTGCCCAGCACTGACTCTGAAAAATACTTACAATTGTACTTACCAGTAACCCAATTTTCTCCCATAGGAAATCATTGACTGTTTTTCTGTAAATTTCTTCTAAGTGTCAATTTCTGCAATCTTTAAATATTCTTTAAAAATCGTATAATTTCTGAAAACGTAATTACTTACCTGTTTTGGATAAAGGTCCCAGTACTGAGTCTAGGCACCCAGTACTGGATTACAAAAGTAACGAGAACGTACTGTACCTGTAACTTGAATTTTCTGCCATAGTGAATCATGGACTGTTTTCTATGAAATATTTTCTGTCAACTTTTAAAATAGCAAAATAATGTCTAAAAATCACCACAGTAATTAAGTCGACTTTCATCACTTGATTCCAAGTACTGACCCAGGACTGAATCTAGGATCCAGTCCTGGAATTCCAAAAGTAATCCTAAAAGTAATCTGTGGCAAATAACCTGAAACTTCCATTGAACTCAATGCATTATTGTGTTTAAAATTGTGTTGCCTATTGCAACCACTTGTAACTTTCTACAAAAGTCAATTGCATATTGCAAAAGTATTTATATAAAGCATCTCATTCTGAGAAAGTATATTTTAACACCTATTGTTGGTTCTAAAATAAAACTAGCATATATTTTTTTATATATAAACCATTGGCCTAGAGTTCAGTTATTGAGTGTGTGAGACCATTTGCTGGCTGAGTGTGTGCAACAAATGCTTTACACTGTCCTCTGATACTGCCTTACTGCTCGAACAAGCTACCACTTTAGAGAGTAAGGTTATATCTAACTTTAGCCTCTGCTAAACCTTTGGGGACTGTGGACTCTGTACACACTGTACCTATTTGGGAACAGTATATACAGAGCCACTTTCTCACAATCGCTACCACAGATGACATACGACTGATCATGGAAGACCAGACAGCTTCCCTCAACCTTGTGGACCTATCCACAACCTTAGATACAGTTTCCCATTTGATCCTTATTCAGCGCCTACATTGTACTGGAATTCAGGGGCTAATGCCGTTGAATCCGCTCTTATCTCACAGGCCGTGCCCATTTGTGCAACCTGACTCTTTACCTTGGCCTCTTCCAAACACCTCCACTAGGATCCTGTCTTGGTCCCATGCTGTTAAACTTAAACATAGTTGCACTTGTCAGTATCATTCACACCTACGGAATCAACGTTCTATCCTGTGCAAACACCTAGCTCATCCTCTCTCTCCTACAAAACATTGAACACCCAAACCAACTTCTCTGCCTGCATGTCTGAAGTCGCTAGATGGATGAAAAACAACTGCCTCAAGCTCAACACAGACAATTAGTTAGTCGTCTTTTATGAAGACACTTCACTCTGAGACTCCACTTTCTGATCTCTGACTATCCAGGTGAAGAACCTTGGAAGGAAAATAGGCCACCAGGTTACAATGACAGGCCAAGTAAACGCAATGTCTGCCTCCTGTTTTATCACACTCAAGAAAATGTTCAAGCGGCTTCGCTTTACCAAATACAGCACTGTCATCCAGGCCCTTATTGTCCGCAAACTGGGCTGTGGCAATTTGCTTTACATAAGAATCGATTTGCAACTGACCAGAAGACTCCACACCATACAGAATTCATCTGGCAGACTCTCCTTCAAACTTACTCCCTCCACCCCTGCGCTCACATCACCCCGCACCTAAAGACCTCCACTGGTTCCCCATCCACAAACTTGCGCACGCACATACAAAGCCTAGTACATCAGCCCAACCTACCTCAACAATCACATACATTTCCACATACCTACATTCTCTCAGCACACATCCCCTGCATACGAAGGTCCAGATCTGGCACCTGGGCCTTCGAGCTTGCTCCTAGTGCAAGGAATAATCTACCTCTGCTCATGCGAACTGTCTCCTTGGTTCTTGAGTTTCGCAAAAAATTAAAGACTGGGCTCTTCACCTAGCCTCTGCCCAAGCTGTGCCCTTTAGCAACTGGATACCCTCCTCGATGAGTCGTGTGCTCTACAAATACCTATAACATAACTTCTTGTTCACCATCAGATGAAATGTTTACACAAACGTTTCTGAGCAACTGATCAAGAGATAGTGCTCTTGTTTGGTAAAACCCAAGCTGGTGAACTGTTTTGATATGCAGCTTCTTCACAGTTGGCCACTTCCAAAATGCTTGGGAGCCTATAGATATAGCAGTGGGTCTTGTTCCTCCTGCTTTTTAATGTAATTTATTATTATTATTATTTTTTTTTTTAATGCAGTGAAAATCCTTCAAAACTTTGTGGAAAAGACTTGAAGGCCTAATAGACTACCATCCGCTCTAGAAGGTTGATATTGTTTCTTGTGCTTACCAGAATGCCCTGTACTTTAAATCCATCTTTGTGGCCTCTGCAACATTGGCCTAAGAGGCCTGCAGTGATCTCTAATGCAAGCATGGAAGAAGGGCCTCCTTAACCCCCGGTTTAAAAAGTGAAAAACATCTGTAATAGAGTTGCAGAGGGAATCTCAGATACCTTGACCCCGGTAACGCTGCACGTGCTGCATTTATTGATAGCTAAGCCCTCGAAACCCCCCGCCCCACCCAATCCCAGTCGGCAAAGAGGCATCTTTCATAAAAGTAGGAAAAGGGTTGAGACTGGTTGGGAAGTGGCACTCCTCAGGAATTTGTTTATCACAACCGCCACTGAAGGGATACTTTTGTGGCTTGTTTGCAAGTTAACTTGTCCTCCCACCTACCGGAGAGCTGACTCCAGTGATCTTCTAAGCACTGCTGTAGTGGCCTCATTCCCTGACTGTATTCAGAACAAGAAAGATGCTGGATGCCAGCAAGACCAATATAGGGAAAAAATTGAATAGGCGGGGCGGAGCTTTCCTGATTCGAAAATGGCCGCTAGTTATCCTGGCTCCCCACCAATAATCCGGCAATATCCTGCTATAAATCCTTCCTGGGATCCTCTCAAGAGAAGTCGCTAGTTTTGTGTTGGTGAGGGCTTTTGGAGAAACTAAGCAGTCCTGAGATCGAAGCTGTGCGGTGCGAGCCTCCAGCGGCAACGGCTTCGGCACACACTGGAGAGTGAGGCCTCCGTGCTACGCAGCAATTGCTTTCTTCCTGAGCTTGGGCGAAGGGAAAGGGAGTGCTGACAGTCCCCCGCGCGGTGCACGCTTGCTCGAGGTGCGTGGGTGCCACGCTACATTGGACCGAGTGGAAGCTTGCTGGGCCGTGGACTTTGGAGGGGGCCGTAGTCTGGAGTTTGCAGTGGAGGCTGGAGTTGGCGACATGCCCCCGCAGGTGAGAGCCGACAGCGTTGTGAGCGGTCTCGATTCACCGGCAAGTGGGTCTCCTCGCTTCCTGAGGACACGGTCTCTGACCCTACTTGAGGCGCGGAGACCAGACGACTACTGAGATCGCATCAGTGTGGGGACCTGCCATATTAGGAGAGCTGGAATTGGCAATCTGGTGAGGTGCGTGGAGTCCTCTGGGCCTGCGATTGAGGTCCCCTAAGCGGCCCCTCCTCGGATCGTTTAATTAAACTTCTCCTTACTGAGATCGCTACTCGATGCCACCCGTTACCCTGCCTGCACCTCATACTAGCAATCCATTGGAAATGTATGGCGTGCCTGTGCTGATGGTGGGGCCCTGAGGAGCGCTGTGCCTCCATAACAATGCTGCTTACTGCCTGGAAGATCCTCGATTAATATAGGGCTGCCTTGGTATTTGCACTGCCTGGTGTGGCGAGAACTGTGACCTAAATTGCCACGAGTGAGTAGCTGATGCTGTAAACTGGAGGGTTGATCAGTTGAGCTGCCTCAGAGCATATAATGCTGATGGCAGGTTGATCGCATCGCCCCTGCGAAGATATTGTGTGGTGCCAACGCAATAGCCTAGAAAGAATGCTCTTGCTGTGACTTCCCCCGCTGCAGAATGGGTTAATCAGACAAGCTCCAGTCAAAACTGCCATTCGAGCTCCGCAAAACCTCAAGATCGCAGGCCCCACGGCTGCCGAGCAGGATGCTGCATCCAATGATCAAGACACAACAGCAGACATAGACGTGAAAGAGGCGTTGCGCATTATCTAGCAAAGTCTCTTTAAAATCGATGCACTGTCGTTGCATATGGATAGGAAGTCAGAGCGTCTTGACAAGCATGGAGACAGGCTCGACTCTGCGGAGCAGCGAATATCTGACATTGAGGATGTCGTACGGGCAGATGCTGAGACTGACCAGGAAAGAGATAAGATCCTGCAGAAGCTGCAAGCCAAGGCGGAGGATCTCGAAGCGAGTTTGAGACAGAACAACATTCATATTTTAGGAGTGCCGGAGACATCCAACATCGGAAACATGGAACAACATGTGGAGCAGCTGCTCATCACGCTTCTAGGTGGGGACACTTTCTCAGACATTCGTTGTGAAGCAGGCGCATCTATCCCTAGCGCCTTGCCCGGTCCCTGGGGCACCCCAGACCTATAATTGCAAGATTTTTAAACTACAGGGACCGGGATGCAGCTTTGTGAAAGGCACGAGAACTGGGGACCCTCCAACATGAGGGCAGGGACATATCGCTATTCCTGGACATCGCGATGCAAGTGCTGGAGGCGAGACGGCTCTTCATTCCCTCCTAAAAGAGATTGCGATAGCTGAACCTGGAATATAGTATGCTATATATCCCACCAAACTTTGTGTCAAAATGGAAGGTAAGGTACATTTCTTCACAGACCCCAAAGCAGTCCTGCATTTTCTTAAAGACCAGGGGCAGCGTTCGAGGCACTGAGGTTCACCGACCACTTCCCAGCTCTGCTTGGACGACCCTCTGGGTACAGATGGAGAAAACGAAGACTGGGAGACATTGGAATGCACTCTCGTGGGCAATGACATAGACAATGCAGCGACTGCGCGTTTAGTACGGAGGCCAAAATCCTGTGAGATTCCTGGGCAGGAGGAATAGTACTCTACTAATGTGGATGAATGTGGATGGAAGGTACAGTTCATGTGTAAGTCTCCACTGTCCAGGTGTGGAGTATCACTGTAAGTACCACTGGGCTGTTATTTGTGTGTCATACTCAATGTTCATAATTTTTCTGTATCAGTGGGCGGAATGTTAGGCCGAGATTACTGCATTATTTTCGCCAAATGACTGCATCTTAGTGACCCTCACTGTTTATTTGGGTGACAGCACTCAAGTGCGGAGATATGGTGATGTGGGACTTTGGAAAAGATGGCAACATCTGCCCCCAAGTGTATCACACTATCTTGTTTGCTTTGTTGGGTGTTTTGTTTTGTTAAAGGGGTAATGGAAGGGCGGTGGGGTGTGAATTAGCCACGGAAGTTGTGGGTTTACGTGGCATGGGAGGGATGTTTATTTTTGTAGACGGGGCTGTACGCTGTTTGAGAAACGAGTTGCGGAATTTCAGCAATAGGCAAAACATATGCACATGGGTCCATCTTTCATGGTTGACCGGCTCATGCAATGACCTCTGAGGGTGGGAAGGCACAATCCTTACATCTCATGATCTCGAACGTTAGTGGTCTAAATGATAGCAGGAAAGTTCGAGGAGTGGCAGCCTACTTGGAGACACTCGGTGGCTATTGCTATTATGCAGGTCCACCGTAAATTACAAGGGCAGTGTTACTCCGCAGAATAAACCTCGCATGCCAGGGGAGTCCTGATACAGGTGGATAAGAGAGCTGGGGTGGTAATGACAGGACTATTAAAGGACCCTCAGGGCAGGTTCACTGTAGCCCTTTGCACTGAGGGGGCCTTAAATTCCTTGTGGTTGGTGTATGGTTGGTGTATACGGACCGAACCATGATGATCCTCATTTTTATCACTTTTTAACCGCAAAGCTGGCACAATGGGAGGGTATCCTGCATGTGTGGGGCGGGGATTTTAATTGCATTCTTAATCCAGACATTGACATCTCTCAAGGCCCACCCAGGCGTCCAGCGGCAGCAGCGGTAGCTATAATGGACTTCATGCACACTGGGGGCCTAATTGATATATGGAGGCATAGGGCACCCTTAGAGAGGTTATACGCATTATTCCTCAGTCCATGACACTTGCGCTTATCGATTATTGGATTATGTCAGGGGTATTAAACACCAGAGTCACAGCCTGCACTCACCTCCCTAGAACATATTCTGATCACTCCCCAGTTCAGCTTACAATAGGATACAGTGCACTTGGGGTCCTGGCGTTCTCCTGGCGATTTCCTCCCTATTCTCTACTAGATACGTTTTTTAAAAGCTGGGTTAATGACTGCCATAGAAGATTTCTTTGTAAACAATTTAGGCTCTGTCCCGGCATTCGCTATGGTCTGGCAAACTTTTAAGGTGTATATTAGGGGAGTAGGTAATTCCACGCATGCGGGAGTGTTGCGTTCCATTCGCGGTAGATTAGCTTCCCTGGAAGCAAAAATCTGCCATATAGAAAGGGAACTTTCCAGGATGGGCGGTAACCGGGCCGCTGCAGATCTTAAGGAGAAACTAGTGGAGTTTACGAATACTGAGAACGATTAACTAAAGCATATGGGAATGTACACCACAGCACGCCGTTATGGGGAGCTGGAAAGACCTGGCGCCATGTTAGCCGGGATATTACGGCCCAAGGGAGAGCTAGATAAGATGGTAGGCATGATGGATAACAATGGACTTCCTCTGCACACCGCGGAGGAAATAGCGGACCACTTTTGCTCTTACTTTCAATCATTGTATACGTCACAAATCCCGTCCAATAGCGTTGCCCTTGATGAGCATTTGTCATATATATTAAAATGCTGTGGCTAGCGACAGAGCATAGAGAAAACTTGATGGCTCCTCTGAAAACAGATGAGATTAAAGACGCACTTCGAGACATGGCAGCAGGGAAGGCTCCTGAGGTAGATGGGCTCACGGTGGCCTTCTACAAAGAATTCCAAGATTTATTGACCCCCCCCCCCCCCCCCCTCACCTCAAAATGCTTTATGAAGAGATGGCAGAATCCGGAATTATGGCCCCCCTCCCTGTGTGAAGCTGTTATTGTCACACTATTGAAGGCTGGTAAGCAGCCCAATCATTGCGCCTCATATAGGCCCCTATCTCTATTAAATGTAGATGCCAAAATCTACGCGAAAATTTCAGCCAATAGACTAGCCCTATTATTAGCAGGCATTATTTGCCTTGAGCAGGCTGGTTTTGTGCCTGGTCGCAATCTGTCACAGAACTTAAGGACATTATTCGAGGTGGTGCAGAGATTGAACTCAGATGTCAAGGTGCGGCAGTATTTATCGATGCTGAGAAAGCTTTGACTCTGTGGAGTGAGGATTTATGCTTACAGTATTACGTAAAATAGGTGTCAGGTGTACTTTGGGTGTCAGCTACCCGTTATATTTTTTATGTTTCCTCTTATGGCCGGCCTTCCACAATGCATAATGTAATCAAGTTCCTTACTTGGAATGTACGTGGCCTTAACACGCCTAAAAAGATTAGATCGGTGTTTGCATATTTAGACCGCATGGGAGTGCAGATTGCCCTTCTACAAGAAACTCATTTAACTGTGGAATCTGCGAGCAAAGTAGGCACCCGTTGGGCGTGTGTGAAAGCTGCGTCTTCCTTTTCCACCTCCTCTAGAGGTGTTCTAACCCTGGTGAAAAAGGGTGTACCCTTCACTGTGCTTAGATCTGAAGCGGACGATTGTGGGCGAGTTGTGATAGTGCATGGGCGCTTAGGTGGAGAGAGTGTCCTGATTGTGAATGTCTATGGTCCTAATGTGGATGACCCCGCCTATTTCTCGGATGTGTGGCTCAGAATATCGGTGTTTCCTCCGGCAGCAATCATATGGGGGGGGTGGATTTTAATTTGTGCTTAGATGTTACCATGGATGGAACTGGCTGTAGCAAGACCTGGCCCAAACGTGCTGCGAACATGTTACTGGGGCTTCTGGACACTGGCCATTTGCATGACGTTTGGCGCAAACTCCACCCCGCTGGTCGGAAGGGCACATATGTGTCTTCGGTGCGCGGGTCCTGGTCCCGTATTGATCTGCACTTGGACAGTAGCCATGTCGCATGAGGCTCGCACTCTGTCTGACCAGTCCCCGGTCCTCCTCGCGCTACAGCTCCCAGCATATCAGAAACCGCCCTTTGAGTGGAGGCTTCAACCTTCAGAACTTAAAGATCCTGTATTCAAGCGGGCTATAGCCGAGGCAATAAAACATTATTTTAGGGAAAACAAGGGGACTGTGGACAGCGCAGGAGTGCTATGGGAAGCATTAAAAGTTACCATAAGGGGATCTTGTATTGGGGCCCAATCCGGAGTCTTGCTTGACATCCGACGTAGGATACAAAAATTAGCATCTGACATCTCTCAATTAGAACAGAAATTCGAGTCTGATCCCTCTACTGCAAAATTAGCTGCAATAAGGGAGCTTGTCACAGACCATAATGAGACGGTTGACCTGGAACTGCTACACTGTTCCCTGCGTAGAATGGCGTGGTATTATGTTGAGGGATGCCGCCCCGGCCGCTCACTTGATAGAAGCTCTCGGAACCACATAGTCCGGAAAATATAACTGAACTCATTGATGAAAATGGGGTGGCCCGCCACTGGACTGTGGAACTCTGCGATACCGTCTTACAGTTTTATACCTGTTGTTACGCCTCCAGAGAGTCTCCACCGACTGTGGAGATAGATGCATATCGTGATGATGTAGCACTTAGGTGGCTGTCCAATGTACATTGGGAGTATCTCGTACGACCGTTTCATGAGGATGATGTTAAGGAGGCCATAATGTCCATACCGACCTGTAAAGCTGCGGAGCCAGATGGGCTGCCCAATGACTTTTCTAAGGCATATGCGTCGGACCTGGTTCCCCGGCTACTGGAAGTTTATGCAGAGGCCTATGAGAAAGGGGCACTGCCGCCATCTCTCGGGGAAGCTCTCCTTGTTACACTATTAAAACCAGATAAGTCCTCCAATCAATGTGGGTCGTACCGACCTTTTATCGATTATCAACATCGATGCAAAGATCTTAGCTAAAATGATTGCTATAAGAATGCAACCCCAGGTTCCCCTACTGGTGTTGCCAGATCAGTCCGGTTTTGTCACGAAACGCTCCACGCCTCACAACTTGCGCACGCTCTTCTCCACTTTGCATTATCTTGATTCAGATTTTCAAGCGGTGGCCATGCTGCTAGATGCAGCAAAAGCCTTTTACTCCCTGCAGTGGCCTTTTCTGTTCACTGCATCAAGTATGATGGGCTTTCCTCCCTTTTTTTTTTTTTTTTTACACTGCCTCAGGGTGCTGTACAGTGACCCGGTTGCCCGCGTTCAGGTTAATGGTTGGGTGTCATCACTGTTTCAAAGGGGCACAAGGCAAGGGTGCCCCCTGTCACCCATGCTTTTCTCTCTAGCCCTGGAGCCCCTTGCTTGTAAACTGCGCTAAAAACACGTGGCAGCTGCTCTGCGGTTCCGGCAGCGGCCTTTGATTGTCTCCCTTTATGCGGATGACATGCTGCTCTATGTCCGCGAGCCCGCTGTGTACTCATCTGCATTACTCTGGGAGTATGTACAATTTGAGAGATTTTCTGGCTTAGGGATAAATTGGTCCATATCTGTCATGTTCCCTCTAACTGCGCTCACGAAAGAAGTGGAGATGGACTTTCCACTGTCCTTGACTTCTGATCCAGTGAAATACCTCGGGGTGTGGGTACACAAGGATCCCGCTATTGTTGTTTCTGGGAACTATGGCCACACGGTTACACGCACTGCTGAACAATCTGCGAGATGGGCACACCTACCCCTCTCTCTGCCGGATAGGATGGTGGTTGTAAAAATATTTTTTTTGCCTAAATTATTGTATTTCTTTGTCAACATCCTTATAAAATTGAACATCGTGCTGTTCCGCACTCTCCAATCTGCGCTTTTGACATTTGTGTGGGGAGGTAAGAAGCCCAGATGCAGGTGGGATCTGCTGGTGCAGCCATTTGACCGGGGAGATTTTGAGGCTCCTGATTTTCGCCTTTACTACCTGTGTGCGCAAGCGCACTTTGCGCATTATTGGCATTTTCCACAGCCTTTTCAGCCCCATGTGGCTATTGAATCGAATGCTGTTCTTCCTGTCCCACTGCAGACAGTGGTCCTTTCGGGGGCATCGGGAGGCCCACGGACCGAGATTAACCCTACACAGTGCACGGATTGGGCATGGCGAATGCTTGCGTCACGGGCTCAGCTATCCTATCTATATGTTCCACTGCTGCCACTAGCTTCCCATCTTGATATCTCTGTGGCATGGGAGGCGCCCGCCTTACGGGAGCTGGCTGCAGCGGGCATCTCTTGGTTAGGTGACTTTTATATAAGTGGGGACAGTTTAAAACACTGCAAGAGGCGCAGAATGGTGCGGATCGTAGGGTTATGTTTAACTTTACATATGTCTGGGTTCGTCAAGCAGTTCGCGCTGCCTATCCGGAATACCCTGCTGAGCCAACTACTCTCCGAGCGTTGCAGGCGCTGCTGGCGGGTGAAGGTCGCAAAGGGCTAATCACAAAACTTCATAATGCCTCTTTACGTGAATGGGAGCAAGTGGTGCATCCATCTTGCTTACGCTGGCAAGCAGCATTGGGCACTCCTATTGCACCGTAAGTCTGGACGGCATGCTGCCAACTAACAGGTATTCTCACAGCCAACTGTAATCTTAGAATTATTCATTTTAAATTTCTGCATCAGGTATATTATTCCCCCCTACAGTTGTACAAGTATGGTCTGAGAGAGACTGCTAACTGTAAGAGATGTGGAGCAGCGGATGCAGATTTTTTCCATGTTGCCTGGATGTGTACGGGTGCGTTTGCTTTTTGGACTGCAGTGGTGTCCATTCTCAATGATATGGTGTTGGAGCCTGTGTTCTGTACTCCTGAGCTATGTTTACTGGGCTACGTTAAACGTCTTAAGCCTTGTAACAGGCGCATCGTTGCAGTTTCTACCCTCTTCGCAAAAAGGGAGATTGCGCAGTGCTGGGGAGTCAGGACCACACCTACTGTAAATAAAAATGGCCCAGTGACTTGACTTACTGTAGGGATCACCTACAGATCTATGAGGAAGAGTTGCCGAAGTCATCCCACCCCAAAGATTTTTGGGCCCCCCTTACGGCATATTTGGTGTCCCACCCTGACCTATTGTGAATATCTGTGCAACAACCCTTTGTTTTTCCCATCTGCAGCTCGATGCCCAGTGGAAGTGCTCGCTCGTCGCCAGGACATTTATAGCTCCCAATTAGCTACCCTGAAATTGCTGTGTACCCATTTCCGGCCTAAATTGGTGGTCTATATGTTAAAACTTTTCTCATAATTGTCCTTGCTTTCGCCTTACATTGGAGGATGTATTGCTGTGTCCGAAATGTGCTGTAATTTTGATACGGGTCTGCCTGGGAGGGAGGGAGAGGGAGGGGGTTTGTGGGCTTTATATGTTCTTCTCGCTCTTTAACATTCTGTACTATTGATTGTTCTCATCACTATGAAATTAATAAATAAATACATTTTTAAAAAAGATAATAGGTGTCGGGGAGGTTTTTCTGCGCCTTGTGTCGGAGTTATACACATCTTCCACTGCCAGGGTCCGTGGTACTGTTTCAAAATCATTTAACATCACGAGAGGCACGAGGCAGGGTTGCCCGCTGTCTCTCCTGCTGTATGCAGTAGTTGCTGAGCCATTGGCCTGTGCCATCTGTGAATATCATTCGCATAAAGAATTGGGGTTCCCTGAGTATACACTGAACATTGTGGCCTATGCGGACGACCCTCTGCTATATATTCGTAGCCCAGAATCTGTCCCTCATACTGCGCGAGGTGGTCCAGTTTGGTGGGTATTCGGGGTTGCCAATTAACTGGGACAAGTCCATCATATTTCCGCATACTCCAGCCACTACTGAACCGATTGTGGAGAGTTCCCATTGCGATTGACCACTGAGGCAGTGCGATATTTAGGCATAAAGATTCATACTACCGGTGGTAGTCATCTGGTAAAATTATGGGAGGGCTACGCAAAAGCTGTTTGAGGATGTAGACAAACGGATCAGGCTCCCGCTATAGTTAATGGGGAGGGTTGTCATAATGAAGATGTTGGTTCTCCTGCAATTTCTCGTTTTATTCCAAAACATACCAATTTCATCACTGCGCACCCTGTTCAAACAATTGCCCACACAGTTAATTATGCTGGCGTGGGCCAGGAAGCACCCTGGATACGGTGGGATTCTCTCACATTGCCCTTGAACTGGGTGGGGGGTTGGGTGCTCTTGACCTGCAGAAATACTACAGAGCGGCAAACAGCACATTTGCTCATTCTTGGGTTCATGGCCCGCATGAGACACCTTTCTTGCTTTTGGAGAGGGGCGCGGCAGCACCGCTCACACTACCCAAGACACTTTCTGAACTGGCTTCCAGGCGCCTATCTATTTTTGTTTCATTGGCCGTTACTTTGCAGGCGTGGCAGACACTGTTGCACATGCAGGCAGGAGCGTTTCTGTACTAGCCAGAGATTCCGCTGCATTGGTGCTTGTTGTTCCTATTGGGGCCGGATGCGGGAGCCAGGCGTGCATTACAGACTGCGGGCATCCAAAAAATGGGAGACTTCTTTAAAGATGGGTCATTTGTCAACTGGGAGGCTTTACAATGACAGGACATACAGCCGGCAGGCGCAGCATTGTTTCTCTTCTTCAGGGCTAGGCATACCTGGCATGCTTTCCTGGGTAATGACATGTTGAAACCGCAGGCCACGGGGATCCTCATCACTCGTTTTAAAGTTAGCGATCCCTTCAAGCTGATTTCTTGGTTCTATACCAGCATGCAGGAAACCCGTTGAGCTGAAGCCCCGAAGGTCAGATTGGATTGGCAGCGGGATCTGAGTGCTCCATTAAGTGATAAAGAATGGCAATCTTGCTGCTCCCGTACCCGCTGTGTCTCCCTGACTGGTAGGCATAGACTTCGTCACTTTAAATTTTTACAAAGAGCTTCCTGTACCCCAGAGCGGCAGTTCCTTTGTGGGTTATCAGAGAGCTCCTGTTGTCCACGATGTGGGGTGGAGGAAGCAGGCTTCTGGCACCTGGCTTGCCAGTGTCCTGGGATCCAATTATTTTGGAATACTGTGTTCCAAGAGCTAGGAACTATTATCAATGCAGACTTGGAGCCGGATCCCAAGATGGCATTGCTAGGGTGGGATTTCTCTGTGGAAAAAACACTGCGCCCTCTACTAGCTATTGGACTACTTTTAGCAAAGCGTTGTGTGGCAATCCGCTGGGCAGGTGGCCCGTTACCAAATTTACAAGAATGGCATGCCGATATGGTTTATTGTTATACGAGGCGGATGTATATAATGAACTGCTCCCTCCCACGAGCCGGCCCAAAAGTTGTTGGGGGTCCATATGGAACATATATCCTGAGTAAAACTGCAAGTACAGAGGTAGTCCCAAATGGCAATGCTACCATGACCTTATCTCAGGAGTCGCATATGTAGAAGACTAAGTTGCATGGGGCTGCAACACAGCCTGGTAGATAGAGCTATTGAGAAATTGATCGACCTTGGATGGGTTTTCAGGCAGCGGAGAGAATTTAGAGATAGACAAGGGTGCACGATTCGTTCCAGGTGTAATACATGTATAAAGTACACCCCTCGGATGCCTGCTTTAAGTGTTGGATTGTAACAGGTCTTATGCACTGTTATGCTGTTAGGCCCGCAAGTGATACAACGGGTTTTGTTAAGTTGTTTCTATTATGTACTGCAATAAAATCAATACATTTTTTTTTTTTTTAAAGAAATCTAATAGGTTATCAAATGTTTAATTTATTAAAAAGTTCCTGAGACACACTTCAGTGAGAATGCGGTTTCCTTCAAAAGATGAGGTTTTGCTGATAAAGCGTCTGATTTATCCCACATAATGGATGATTCCACTGGAATTGTTACTGACGTGAATTATTGATATTTAACCCTGCCTGCAGAAGAACCAAAAGTGCAATCCTGTAATGTCGCTGGACTTTTTGAGGTGCTGTTACCTTTAAGAGCCAGTCTCCCAGGTAGGGATGGATCAAAATGTTCATGTGAATTTTGACCACCGCCATGCACTTTGAAAAGGTTTGTTGCTAATATGAGACCGAAGGGTAGAACTTAGTACAAGTAAATTCTATTTCCTAGTAGAAATCTCAGACATTTATTTTTTTTAAGTAAAAAAAAAAAATCAAGTATTTTCTGCAGTAAAACAACAAAAATGATAACAGTTCAAGATCGAATAAGGCCAACCCCCGCCCCACTCCCCCCCCCCCCCCCCAATTGTACCATCCAATGATAAATAAATTGCCATGTGCTCCATAAACGCATGTGGTTTTTAGGCCACCATCTAATCTACATTTATAAATGATTGATTGAAACTCCATTATAATGCAAGAAGATACATAAAGTGCAGGTGCATAACAGTGAATCCACAGATGTATCACGCATCTATTGGTAGGGGCGAAGGATACATCAAAAAGAGTGACCTGTACTCAATACGGGGCAAGGTACAAAATAAGCAAAAAAGTACAATCTGCTAAAGGTAAAAATGAGATGTACGAAATGTTGCCTGGTCATAGACCAACAACTGTTGTTGAAATTCCTAGTCAGATATCCTCATGAGAAGAGAGCAATAGTGACAAGTTTACGACAAATACAGAATACCAAAAATTGCAATTCATACAGTAAAATTCATCAATCTTCAATACATTAAAACCAAAGTTCCAACAGGAAAAAGAAGAATAAACCTGACCCCGGCTTAGCATACATAGAGAATGCATTTTCAACCCAGTAGTTAATTAATCATGTGTCTGGCTAAGCATCTGGATCCTCTCGCTCCCATATGATTACACCTTTCTTTTTGGACCGTATGCTTTTTTGGCATAGATAGCTATTTCCAAATTACAGGTAGCGACAAGTCTAACAAGCCAATGTGAGAATAAAGGGGGGTTTGGGTCTATAGATGCAGATGCTATACATAACCTGTAGATTGTCATGGCCACAAAAATCAGAGCCCCACCATTCTTCCTATCTACAGTGTCCTGGATACCCAGCAAGATGGTAGCAGGTGACAATGAAATATCTTGTTTCAAGACTATTCTAAAGAAATCCTGAATTTGATTAAGCAAAGGCCCCAGATGTATGCAAGAAGCGAACATGTGAATTGAATCTGCGCCAAATTCCGCACATCTGGCGCAACGCGTTCCCCTGCCAGTCCCCCACTTAGCGATTCTACTAGGGTAAAGTAGAGAAAGAAGCCAGTTTTATAAAACTGTGCTTGAAGCTTAGTTGAAAGCAGGTCAGTCTGAGCAGCACATAGTGCACAACCGAAGATATTGTTAGTAGTGTCTAGTTTTTGCTGCCATTTGCAAGAAACTCTAGCTAGATCATCCGGCATAAGATTGTTCAAGATTATATATATATATCCGATACGAGGCCTGGCGGACCCACATAGTTTGTTGATTAAATCATTTGGAAAAAACCCAGAGGGCCCACCCGCTTTTCGAGCCAGAAAATTGCTAATCGCGAAGTATTAAAAAGCGTAATTATGACACAAATTAAACTGGGACTTAAAGGCATCAAAAGTCAAGATCACTTCAGATGAAAAAAAGCTCCCTAACCTAAGAATACCAGTTGAGCCAATTATGTAGGTAAGATCTCCCAAATATAGCTGTCAGATTGATATTACGGTTGATGGGGGTGTAATAATTCAGTCGGCCCAAACCCAAAAGTTTCCGAACTAAAGTGAAGACCTTAAAGGTACCCATCAGGGACTTAAATCTAACCTTTTTGTAGTACCCGTATTCCACCTGGTGCCACAGACAACCCCAGGTCTCCTGCCCCAATAATAGTTTAAAAGAGGACGGGAGAGCGATTGTTCTTGTAGCAGTATGGAACAGTTTTGCAAGACCGTGGCCCATTAATATAATCTTATATTAGGGACTGCCTAGCCCCTTTGTCCCGAGGAAGAGACAAAGATTTGAACACTCTTCTTGGTTGGGAGTATGCCCAGACAAACAAAGTAAAGACGTTCAAATTTCTGCAGTAGTACATTTGGAAACTCCAGGGGAATAGCTCTGAAAAAATAGAGTAACTTAGGAAAGAATATCATTTTCAGTACTTTGCATCGTTCCAACTATCGTCAAGTGTAAGTTGTTAATTCTACCCAGTGCTCTTTTCGTCTCTACGGCTAAGGGGGTCACGTTTTCGGAGATGATTGAATCTGTGTCAGCAACAATGTTTACCCCCAGATATTTTGCCATAGCAACGACTCTAGTATCTGTCCACTTGATTTTCTCGTTAACTATATGCTGAGTTTTTTCTTTATTTATAGCATACCTGTAGGAGAGTAGGATCTGCACTTATGTTGCCCCCACTTTTTTTCTGATGTATACACTGGTTTCTGGCTATGGTCTGGCTGGGGCCCTGCCAATCAGGGCCCCAGTCTCTCTGTTCTCTCTAAACGACTTTGAGATGCGCTAGTGATTGGATACTGTGGTACCTTATGAGCCCCTAGTATATGGTACTTTAGGTACCTAGGGCATGGGCACTTCACAGGCCTACCAGGGGCTGAAGCATGTATTATGCCACCCCTGGGAAGCAGACTAAATCTGACACCACAGGCCTGCTACTGCAGCCTGGTTGAGGTAGTGCTAGCACTCCTCACAGATTTATAGGTTCCTATATCTCACCATACACACACATATAAACCTATCAGCCACCCCTATGGCAGGCCCTATCAATCCTGAGGGAAGGGTGCTTGGTTTACAATGTGAGGGGGTGCCTCTGCATGAGCAGGGCCCCTCTACAGCTGGCAGAGTCTATTCTCTATGGCGGTTTGTGGATGCGGTTAAACCATATACTCTTAAGTGCATTAAAATGCTAACTTTGGAATGACTGCATCAAAACATGTCGTGTTTGGTGTCCAACAACTTGCAATCTTACCCCCACATCAGTCCATGATGTGGGAGCATGATCCCACCCTTCTAGAGGGGACGACATGTACCCACTATAGTAAAACAACAGAAATCTGAAAGAGCCCTGGCATCACAAAATGGATGCCACCAGCACAGACACTGGGCTGCCCTCCTGCTGCTGACTGAAACTCACAGTGGAGGAAGCCCAACAATAGGCATACTGTCACAGGGAGGTGTCACCACCTTCCAGACAGGATTTAGTGTATTGGAGCTGGGTGGGTGCACTCCTAGAGTGCTTCTGAAGTCCTGTACTAGGGGAGCCGTAGGCTCCTCTGTGCATATGCCAGCTCAAACCGGTTCAGGGGCTACCTGGCACGAAACAGGACAAAGGGAAGTGGGTGTAATCACCCCCTACCCTGACCCTCCCAGAGGAGTGGTCATAGAGCTAGTCCCTCCCCTATCTTCAGTATAAGATAGCAAACTTTGCCATTGCAAAACAGATAACCCTGGACGACGCTCTACAAAGAAGAATCCTGGCCCTTCAACGTTCCACTACCTTTGGAAGACCGAAGAATCTCCCTTGGAGTCAAGGAGTGACACCCCTGCTTGGCAGGCACCAGAAACTCTAATCAACGGTCGCAAACTTTCCTGCTCCCGCTGGAGTCCGAAGTCCCTGCAGCCCCGGAAGTGGATTTCCTGACTTCTCGACGGCCATTGTGAGTCCCCAGCAGAGCTGAGGCGAGTGGACCCCACGAGTGACGAGGAACAGCAATACCTGGGTACCGTGCACTGTTGTTGAGTGCAACACCTTCACGACGTTCTACGAACTTGTGCATTGGACCATTTGTGGCCCAAGCCTCCAGCAGGTTTTGCAACGAAAATCAGAGGCCTACCCCGTCCCTGGTGACCGTGGGCTCCAGTGAAGCATTTCCTCAAGAGGCGTCTTCGCGATCCATTGCCCGTTGGCTTGTGGGTCCCCCGAAGACTTTCTTATTGACTAAAAGGGCTCCCCTGGTTGCTCCAGGCCTGCCCTCACTCACCCTCGCTGGGTGAGTCCCTCAGACCTTACTGGTCTGCAAAGCTGACCTTCTTCGATTTCCACGAGACTTGCTGCTGCCAAGGCTTGTTGACACCTCAGTCAGCTGCAGACGTCGAGGGATACTCCGAATCCAGCTGCTGGTCATCGTCGATCTCTCCTGGACCTCGTGAGCGAAGAGTCAAAACGCCAACTACCTGAAATCACCCGACATCCGTGGTCAGCCATCTTTCTAGCCACCGGTCACTGGCAAGTGACTTTGAACCCTGTCCCTTCAATTTTCAGGTCATCTGCATCTCGAATCCACCCTTGGATTCCACCGGACACTTCTTCAGTCGACGCAAGCAACAAGTCTTCTTTGGTCTCCATAGAAAACAGCGACGCGACCCGAAACCAAAAGACACCTATGCACCTGGCTTCCCTGGGTGAGGTAACTCGTGCACTCCGGTGCCCTAGTGTGTGTTGGCCCTCAAATTACTTACCTTGTAAGTAGCTTGCTTGTAGACTTCCTCGAAGTACCCTAAAACTTTAAAAATCAAACCGCGACTTGCGCCATTATAATCAATAGGGAACCCGCAGCTGTGTTCACACACTGCATGCGTCTCCCGTGGGTCGGTTACTTACCTGCTTTCACTGCAGTGGTGAAGCCCCAGCGATTCTACAGGCCCTAGGCCTTGTTAGTTTGCAAGTCGACTTTCCTAACCCATTTTTTTAGTATATGGTCTGGTGCGCCCCTAGGGCCCCAGCCATATTTGTGCTTAACTTGTTGTGAAACGTTGATATTTGAATGTGTTCCTGGCTTCTAGTCTCATAAAGAGATTAATAGAGTGTATCTAGAAATAAATACATATATATTTGATATATATACCTGTGTGGTGTCCTTTCATTTGGTAATTCAAGAGATTATAAGGTAAAACAAGCTGCTTTACATTCCTCTGAGACTTAGCCTGAAGGCTTCTTTAAAAGGTTGTCTTAAACCTATCTATCATAAGAGTCGAATTGGACTGGTGCAAGGTGGCCACTATAACTAGTGACCAGCATATGCCAGGCCAACTCCTCACAATACCCAGAAATGTTTACGCATTCTTGAGCTTCTAATTCGATAGCAGTTTATAGCTTTTTCCCGGTCAGATGTCTTTAGGGCTAAATCATCGGCGTAAGCCATAACTTTTGTTACAAAACCCAATCGATTGATAGCCCTGATTTCTATGTTGTTTTGGAGTCTTTTAATAAGGGGGTCAATGTATAGGGTGAAGAGCAGCGGGGAGCAGGGGCAACCCTGCCACGTCCCGCGAGATAATACAATCTGCTCAGTGAGTTGCCCATTTATCGACACCTTAGCTATAGGACTACGATATAGGGCTTTAATGGCTTTGAATAGCCTTAGGCCCGAAGCGCATCTTAGCCCTGACCCGCTACAAAAACTGCCAGGAGACCTGATCAAACGCTTTTTCTGCATCCAAGAGTATCAGTGCAATCAGGTCCCCCTGTAGTTTGAGCCGCGTCGAACCAAGGTAATGGTTCTGCGAATGTGATCGATAGTGCCCTTCCGAGTGTTGTCATTTGGAGACCAAGTGTTCGATGATGGATGATAACCTAGTTGAGAACATTTTGGTGTACATTTTTGAGTCCCCATTAATAAGAGTAATAGGGCGATGTGAGCCCATTTGTAAGAGTGGTTTATCCTTCTTAGGGAAGATGACAATTTTCGCCATTGCCCATAATGCAGGAGGAGAAGCGGCCTGAAAAATGGACTTTAAGAGTCATAAAGTCTTTTAACTGTGGAGAGATCTTATAAAATTCCACAGGTATATAGTCCGATCCGGCCGCTTTACCATCAGGAAGGTTAAATGGAGCCATAGTGACTTCTTCAGGAGAGGGGAGATGTTCCAGCATGTCATAATCTTCAGTACTAAGTTGTGATAAGAGAATCGTATCTAGGTAATTATCCGTCTCTAAATAGCGCAGCTCCTGGGGACCGGTATCCTCTTCGGAATATAATTTTTGGTAGAATTCATGGAAGGCTATATGAATTTTGTTAGAATTGCCCATAATTTCTCCAGAGGACGTCTGTATTGACTGTATTTCATTAAGGGTTGCTTGTTTTCTGGTTCTAATGGCTAACTGATGACCGATAGATTCGCTGAATTCGTAGTTTTTTTCCCCCCTTGAGGCAGCAGTTTTCTCAGTCAATAATATTCCAATTTTAGCCCTTATGACTGAGGTTGCTATTTGTGCGGATTCTATTTCAGCATCTCTTTGAACTGCTCCTGTTAATTTCTCTTCTGCGATTGCTAGTTCGTTCTGGAGCTCCAAAATATGTGCTTTATCCTGTTTATTTTTCCTTAAACAAAATTGTAAGGTTTCCCCTCTGACACCTGCTTTTACTGTGTCCCAGACTACCACTACAGAGTCTGACCCTATATTATCTGCCAGAAATTCATGGATCCATTTCTTCATATGGATCTGATATACGTTATCATAAAGGAGCGCTCTCTCAAAGCTCCAGGAAGGAACTTCTTTGCGAGGCTCTTAGCCAGTTATGTTTAAGATGAGCGGATTATGATCTGACAAAAAGCGGGGGGCAGTATAAATATCACAATTGCAGATCAGAGAGGATGAAATGAAGTAATCTAACCTTGCTACAGAAAGATGGGGAGCAGAATAATGAGTGAAGCCTGGCAGGCATGGTTTTAAATTGGCCCAGACATTGATGAGCCCGTGTATCCATTAGATCCCTTATTGCTTGAAATACCTTGGGTTTTCGGCCTGTGTATCTCCACTGGGTATCCCTCCCCCAATCGCTGGGTAGATTGATGATAAAATCACCACTAAGGATTACGGGAAGGGGCAATGCGCTAGTTCTTCATTAACCCAGTTGATTACACCAGGATCATCAATTGTGCACCCATCCATAGAGCATATGGTAAATGAAGAGCCTGAGGTTAACAAACATACCGCCAAAGCCCACCTTCCAAGGGGGTCAGACTTGGAGCGACTGAGTTGAAGTGGAAGACTTTTCAGCACTAAAATCCCCACTCCTTTCACCTGTTCCCCTTGTGATGTCCCCACAATTGATTTATATCCCATCTTGTCTAAAAGGTGAAGCTGAGAGCCTTCAATGTGCGTCTCATGGAGGCAGACATCGGCCCCCAGCAGGCGCAGTCCTTTGGCCACCTTCTGTCTCTTTCGGTCATCATTCAGCCCACAGATGTTGATGCTGACAAATCTAAGATTAGTTGACATACTCAAGTAAGATTATTGTGCTGAGTCGAGAATAGGAGACGAAAGATAAGTTGGCTCCCGACCATACACTTTTTTTCCCTGAGAAGCACTGTGTTAACTTGCCACAACACACAGCTAACTTTGACCTTGCCTGTATTTAGGCTGTTCACTACGTTTCTTTGTTTTCCCTCGCCCACGAATAATGCAAAAAAAAAACAAGTGGCTGCATAAGTACCAGTAAACACCCCCTCTGTCTCCCAGCCCCCCCATCCCTGAACCCGTCCCCCCATATCTTTGAGCAATCAGGAGTAGCTTGAATGATGGCTGCTTGTGGCAAGTCCCCGCCACCCACCAGGCCGTATTCACAATACCAACATTTCAGAATATATTTGCATTTCTTTTGGTCCCTGATGGAAGCCTACAAACACAACCAAAAGTGAAAAAGAGGAGGAAGAAAAACCAAGAGAAAAAAAGTGTGATGTCTATACCATGACACTGGTTGGATCAACCCTAACGGGCCAGAGCCCTCCCCATAAAAAAATTGAAGTCATCCAGAATAAGAGCCATTTCTATCAAAGCGACTAAGGGTGCCTTAGGGATTTTACACAACCACCTTATGTTTGCAATTGACCAGATTTAATTGCCCTTTCCTAGATTTTATTTCATCCAGATACTCTTGGGCTTTGATCTGGGAGGTGAAAGTGCAGGTTGCTCCATTTAGAATAATTTTCAGTCGAGCAGGGTTCATTAGGAATACTTGAGCCCCCAGCTGCTGAAAGGGTGTGAAAAGCTCCATTCCACTGTGATGTGGCAAAAATCGGGCTTCGCAAAGAAAGACACCCCTTCAAACTCTTTGTGAGAATTAGGTTGGGTCTGACCATAAACTAACTGTCTTAAAAGAAAATTTCCAAAAAAACCAAGAAAGGTCCTGGGTTTTCCTCCACTGTTATTGCTATCCTCGAGCCGCTTTTTCAAATTGAGGGGGACACAATGGGCGAGCTGCACTTTGTGGTCCCAGTTCCACTCCAGATAATCTGGGAAGGCTCCCCGGAGGAATTTCACTATGTAGTGCCGTGGGTCTTTGCCTTCCACCCCCTCCGGAATGCCAAGGAGACAGAGGTTGTTCCGACGCTGGCGGTTTTCCTGGTATTCCAGCTTCGACATCACGCCCGTCATGAGGGTGCTTTGAGATGAGCCAAGTTCTTTCAAGGCTATAACCTCAGTTTCAAGGTTCTCTGCACAGCTTTCAACCATAGTGACCCGGTTCCCTATATCAGAACAGACTTTACTCCGCTTCCTCATGCCCCCTTGTAACTTCTTGGCAGTGCCTTTTGCAAGCCGACTGTCTGATCTGACCTCCTCCTGAAATTGTTTTATTGAGGCCAGTATGGTCGACATCGAGGGTTTGTTAGTAAAACCGGCTGCAAGTCCAGCGGGGGCTCCTGTTTGTTCGAGTAATATAGAGGGCTCCTCATCAAATGGTAGTGTTATATGAGAGTCAGGATAGTCCCATTTCAGCTGGCTGCGCCGCTTCCCTTTGCCTTGCCCACTCTTCAGACGCTGTACTGTCCCGGTTTCTTTAGGAGGACTTTTGCTGTTATTGTCCGAGACTGCACCATCCTCTGAACTGGAGGAGGAGCATTCTTCGCCCCCTGAGTCAGAGCCGTCCGAGACCGAGAAAAAATGTTCCCCCGCAGGCTCAGGAGAGTGGGGTGGGGGGGGGGGGGCACAGCCGAGATGATGATAAAGCCAGAGGCTGGAGTTGTCAAACCGGTAATCCCCCTCCAAACTTCGAGGGCAGGATCTACAGTCATTGTGGATCTTGTAGGCATTGAGTCGGCACGCCCCCCCCCCCCCCGTAAGGGCTTGTGAGGAGGCTGCAGGTTTCGTGAGGTCAGTTGGAACCTCTGCTCCTAGAGGCTGCCCACATCGAGCAAGCCCTTGAGTCTCAAGTATTTGTATCAAGTTATCAGTATCGGCGCTGCATGTTACCGCTACAGACATAGCTAGTGCAATTTCGCTTTTGGGGGCTGGGAGTTTGGTAGTAGAGAATAGTTTGGTGACTGAGGGATGAAGATTCAGGCCCTTCGCTACTCCGCTTCCACCCAATCTCCCTGTAGTTTTCTTAATCGCCCCAGCCTCCCAACCTTTCTAGACCGGCTCCTGTGCTGTCCCTTCCAAGTCTTCGTGTCCCGCGATAAGTGGAGTACTGGTGTTGACAATTGCGGCTTTCCAAATCAATCCCTGAGCTCCTCGGGAGGCCATTGTCAATTTGTGGCGGAACTGGGTCTCCACCTCCGTTATAAACACTGCAAATTTAGCCGGTGGTAGAATGCACAGCACAAGGGTGGCTGCAGCCAGAGGCACGAGTGTGTTAAAGTCTGTCTCCGACGAAGAGCCGGACCGAAACGAGCCCGCGAGGTAGCCGGCAGCACCAGAATTGCATCAGCAGTGGTGTCGTTCCCCCAGCTGACTTCAGAGCCGAGTGAAGCTGCACGCGTAGCCCAGGCGGCATAATCGACTGCAGAAACCCCTTACGGCGTGGGATGGCGGTAAGGAAGAGATTTACTCGAGCGCCATCTCGTTCCCCATAAATCTGACATTTCTGATGCTTCTGAATAATGGGGATATGAAAATAAGCATCTTGTAGACCTATGGTCCCTATCCACTCTCCTTGATGGCGGTAGATATAGTGTATTGCCAACATTATGAACTTTTCACATTTTATGAACTTTTTTGTACCCAAGAGGGTAAAAAAGTATCTGTCACGATCCTGGCCAGACAACAGAGATCTGCAGGACGGAGGGCAGGCGCCCCTAGCCATGTCCCGGCAGTACGCATGATAACAAGCAGCGGGAGCCACACTACAAGTCCCAGAAGTCTCCGGGGCACCGAGAGTCGGAATGCCGGAAGTGGTGTCACGCACGTGACCGCCGCTATAAGGCCCTCCTCCTCAATAGGAACGGGGCTTGACAATCCATCGGAAAGACCCAGCAGCGGCGCTTAGCGGATGGTGTTCCCCGCTGGAGAATGAGCGCGCGCTGAAACCAACGCCGGAAGCCGCATACTCAGCAACTCAACCTTGGAGCCCGACTTTTCCCCCGAGGACTTTGGTGATACTACGCTGGGACGCCAGTGTCAAGTATTTAGGTGGTTGTGAGCACTCTTTCAACGGACTTTGCCGTGGCAGTGGAGACAACTGCTTCGGACATACCTCTTTCTTTCTCTTCGCTTGTGGGACTTTGCCATGGCAGTGGAGTCAACTGCTTCGGACTTACTTTGTGAGTTCTTTTCACTTGTGGGACTGTGCAGTCCGTGCTAGGAACGCGTGTGTGCTACAAACAAGGACCGTGATAGTGGGCATAACTATCGTGACGGCTAGGGACTAGCAAAGGCAACATACTGGAAGCACAGTGTTCGCTTTCCGGGTACAAGATCCTTGCTAGGTGTGTTAAGGAGAATTGCACATGGCTGTGAGTAGAACAGCTTCGGAGGCTGTGGGGCTCCTGAAACAGAAACCCTTTCTTCCTGTGAGTGTAACCCCCTTTGGTAAGTGTTGGACCCAGAGGGTGGAGAAGGGTAAGAGGGTAGGTCGTCTGTTCTTCCCTAACAAGCTCTCTGTTTGTCTCCCCCTTTCTGCAGCCAACCAAGGGAGTCACAACCATAGTTCCTCCCAGTGTTTGATGGTAGATGACACCACATTGACCACAAGAGTTCGTTTGATTTATTTCCCTCCTTTCCCCCGGTGTGCCTCCTCCATGTTTTGGTGTTTGTTACATACATCGACGTGGGGTTGCACACGGGTGAAGTAAGGGCTTTACTACAGGTCATCACTCCCGCCGGCCGACATCTCAGGTTAGTGGCATCCATAGCATTCAGCTACTGACGGCCTGACAGATTGTCAAGCCCAAGTAATTAGCCAGGCCTGAACGATGGACACCAGTGTGGTTTTGTCCTCCCTTTTGGAGAGCCTCACGGCCTTGCAACAGGAGGTACAAAACTCCCGTCTAGAGAATCAAGAATTGAAAAAAGAGATGAGTACCTTGCGTAGGGAGGTAGCAGGCATTTCTCGTCAAGGCCCTGGGAAGAGCTCATACATAAAAGACTGGACCCTTCCGCGTCACACACGCCCCCGGCAATGGGGGGTGGCTCCACCGGTGCGGGGTTCTTCTCTCCTCCCTTAGCGTCTCAATCTTCCCATGATGCTGCACCTACAGTACACGTCATTCAGACCCATGGGATACCGTTAGCACCCCCTGAACGTTTTTTCGGAGACCCCCAAAAATTTGAGACGTTTCTAAATCAATGTAGATTGCATTTCCTCTGCAAACCAACGGTGTTCCAGGAACACACAGCAAAAACCTCCGTTATGATGTCCTACATGGGGGGTAACGCGGCTAGCTGGACCATCCCGTTAATGGAAAGAAACGACCCGGTACTACACAATTTCCAAGACTTTTGTACAGAACTACGAAAACTGTTCGATCGTAAGTCTCACATGATGTCGCAAGACCGAGAACTACTTACCCTCCGGCAGGGGTCACAGGATATATTAGCGTACATCACCACGTTTAATCGACTGTTAGTGGAAACTGATTGGCCTAACGAAAAACGTTCCACTCTGTTTTATCAAAGTCTGAGAGGAGATCTAAAGGACGTTTTATCACAAGTGGTACAACTACCTCAGAACTGTGAGGAGTTAATAGATCTCACCGTGCAGTTGGAGCATCGTTTGCAAGAAAGGAAGGGAGATAAGGCTCGAGGTGAGGCACGCTTTCCTATCCCTAGAATCCCAACACTCCCTGAAGACCGTCCAAAAAACTCAGACGGCAGCGAACCAATGCAGATGGGAGGGATACGGGGTCCGCTTACCGCCGAAGAAAGGGAAAAACGGAGGCAGCAGAAACTCTGTCTCTATTGCGGGAAAAGTGGACATTTTATTCGGGAATGTCGTGCTCGAACAAAGACAACCGAACGACCAAGCACCTCACAGGTACAAGCCGTTTCCTTTTCGCAACACTCGGAAAACTAGAAAACCCACGACAGGTAGGGATCTCTGCCTTGGGTTCTGGTTTAGCAAGGATCCCCCTAGCGCTTGCCAATACCATTCAACCCTCCGTGGCCCACATCAATGTTTACGTTACTTTATGGGTCACTGAAAACCACTCTCTCGGCGTGCATGCCCTGATGGATTCCGTTGCGACCGGGAATTTCATGGATTTACAATACGCCAGGCGGATTGGGGTACCACACGAAAATAAGATAACACCAGAAATAGTGAAGGCTGTGGATGGAAAGACCTTGACATCTGGACCAGTCCGGCAATACACCATTCCCCTCAAGATGCGGGTGGGTGAAGACCACTACGAATTCATACGGTTCGACCTAATCGACGCCCCTCACTTCCGCCTGATATTAGGCATGCCTTGGCTGACTCTGCACGACCCCGTAGTTCGATGGGCTGATCGCACAGTGTCCCTGACCTCTGAGCATTGCAAAGCTAACTGCACCTGGCAATCATTTCAGTGGGACAACAGTTCCGGAACGCAAGCAAGTCTTCTCGCCGAAGGCAGGGAAGAACCTGAGTATTGCTGTTCAACAACTCTACCCAACGTTTATATGGAGTACCAACCAGTCTTTGATAAACAAACGGCGACGCAATTACCTCCCCACCGATCTTTCGATTGCCGGATAGACCTCCAACCCGGAGCAGACATCCCCTGCAGTCAGGTGTACGCCCTCACTGAGCCTGAGACCCGTTACCTAAAGAGATACCTGGAGGAGAATTTAGAGTCCGGATTCATTCGTCATTCCTCTTCGCCCGCCTCTTCTCCCCTCTTCTTTATCACTAAAAAAGATTGTGACGAATTGAGGGCATGTATAGACTACAGAGCCATCAACAAGTGAACCATTAAGAACCGGTATCCACTGCCCTTGATCCCTGTGTTGCTGGACCAACTCAAGGGCGCCCAAATATTCACCAAACTGGACTTACGGGGTGCGCACCATTTGGTTCGTGTAAAATCGGGCGATGAATGGAAAACAGCCTTTCGAACCAAGTTCGGACTCTACGAGTACCAAGTTATGCCCTTTGGTTTGTGCAACGCCCCGGCGGCGTTCCAGTTTTTTATGGATGAGGTCCTTCGGGGTCTACTGGACGTCTGCTGCATCGTGTATATAGACGACATACTCATCTATTCGTCATCCCTCCAAGAACATGTTGCCCATGTACAATCCGTGTTGGACCGCCTTCAGCAACATTCTTTGTACGCCAAGCTGGAAAAGTGCTTATTCCATGTGAGAGAGGTGGCATTTCTTGGGTACATCATCAACGCCCAAGGGTTCCAAATGGACACCTCCAAGGTGGAAGCCATCACTTCATGGAAGGCTCCGAATCACGTCAAGGCGGTACAACGATTTCTTGGATTTTCCAATTACTATAGGCGCTTCATAAAAGACTTCTCCAAGGTGATACACCCCATATCCCGTCTGTTGAGGAAAAATACGCTGTTTGTCTGGGACCAAGAAGCAGAACACTCCTTCCAAGAGCTGAAAAGACGCTTCACACAGGCTCCAATCCTACTCCACCCAAATCCTGACCTACCGTTCATGGTGGAAACTGATGCATCACAATACGCCATCGGGGGAGTGTTGTCCCAAAGTCACCCCAGTACGGGACAACTCCATCCTGTGGCATATTATTCCAAAAAGCTTGCTCCGAGTGAGGTGAACTACTCTATCAAGGATAAGGAACTCTTAGCCATTAAACGAGCTTGTGAGGAGTGGAGGCACTATCTGTTGGGGGCCTGTCACACTGTGGAAGTGTACACTGATCACAGGAATCTCCTATTCTTGAAATCCGCCAGAGCCCTTACACCACGTCAGCTGCACTGGTCCCTGTTCTTCTCCGATTACGATTTCCTCATCAAATATCGACCTTGACCCCAGAACGGCAAGGCCGATGCCTTATCCCGGATGGAGGAACCCACAGAAAATGAGACGAGCATACCACCAGAGCCACCACCCATTCTCCCAGAAAAAGCCTTCTCCCGTCAATCGCTTGCGCTAACCTCATCGGAAGAATTTCTTGATGAAGTAAAGACGTCTTTATCCAAGATAAACGAACAAACCTGGATACAAGCAGACCCAGAACATAGAAACAAAAAAGGGGATTTCCTATTCCAGAAAAACGCCCTGTTTGTTCCCCAGCAGTCTCAACAACTTCAAGCCATAAACTGGATACATGATTCATCGTTGGGAGGCCATTTAGGAGAACACAAAACCATTGCGGGACTTAAAAGGACATTCTGGTGGCCCTCCTTACGGACGGATGCCAAAGAGTACCTGAAGAACTGTGCTGTCTGTGCACAAAGCAAGACCAGCCATTCCAAACCCGTGGGGCTGTTACGTTCAATCCCCATCCCACCATCTCCTTGGCACACGGTCTCCATGGACTTCATCGTCGAGATGCCCCCGTGTGAAGGATATACCACCGTACTAGTAATAGTCGATCATCTAACGAAAATGGGACATTTCGTCCCCCTCAAACGACTTCCTACATCCTGTGAATTGGCTCTTATTTTCCTGCAACATGTAGTGCGAGCACACGGACTACCTAGGGTGCTCATAACAGACCGGGGAACCCAATTCACCTCACGCTTTGGAAGACGTTGTGTGAATCCATGGGTATTGAGGCCCGCTTATCCTCGAGTTATCATCCTCAAACTGATGGTAAAACAGAACGTCTCAATCAGTCTCTAGAACAGTACCTACGATGTTTTACCCTTCAAAATACCATAGACTGGTACCCTTTAATATGGTTGGCAGAGTTCGCATACAATAACGCAGACCATGTCACATTAGGGTGCTCCCCTTTTTTTTGTCTTTATGGGTTCCACCCTAACATGCTCCAGTTTGAGTGGCCTGTAGTAGCCAAACATCCCACCATTCAAGAACACCATAGGCACCTTAGAACCATTCTAAAAGAAGCGAGGCTTCACTTAGAGGCAGCACAGAAACAGCAAAAACTGTACGCTGATAAAAGAAGAGCACCAGAACCAGAATATCAGGTAGGAGACAAAGTGTGGTTGTCCACCAAGAATCTGCATCTAAAAGGGGTGGGTAAACTAGCTCCCAAGTATGTAGGTCCTTACAGTGTAGAACGAATCCTGAACCCTGTAGCAGTGCAGCTGTGTCTACCCTCCTCCTGGAAAATACATCCTGTTTTTCATGTTTCCCTGCTCCGGCCCTGTCCCGCTAGTATGAGACTGCCCCAAGCTCCCCTTCCGGTGGAAGTTGATGGCCAAGAAGAATACGAGGTCCAAGCATTATTAGACTCCCGGCTTGTAAGGGGACGAGTGCAATATCTAGTTGAGTGGAAAGGGTATGGGGCGGAGGAAAGAACTTGGGAACCAGCATCCAACCTTCACTGCCCCGAACTACAAAAACAATTCCACGCCAGGTTCCCCGGTAAGCCAGGAGAACCGCCGAGACGGCGGTCCTCAAGAGGGGGTTCTGTCACGATCCTGGCCAGACAACAGATCTGCAGGACGGAGGGCAGGCGCCCCTAGCCATGTCCCGGCAGTACGCATGATAACAAGCAGCGGGAGCCACACTACAAGTCCCAGAAGTCTCCGGGGCACCGAGAGTCGGAATGCCGGAAGTGGTGTCACGCATGTGACCGCCGCTATAAGGCCCTCCTCCTCAGTAGGAACGGGGCTTGACAATCCATCGGAAAGACCCAGCAGCGGCGCTTAGCGGATGGTGTTCCCGGCTAGAGAATGAGCGCGTGCTGAAACCAACGCCGGAAGCCGCATACTCAGCAGCTCAACCTTGGAGCCCGACTTTTCCCCCCGAGGACTTTGGTGATACTACGCTGGGACGCCAGTGTCAGGTATTTAGGTGGGTGTGAGCACTCTTTCAACGGACTTTGCCGTGGCAGTATAGACAACTGCTTCGGACATACCTCTTGCTTTCTTTTCGCTTGTGGGACTTTGCCGTGGCAGTGGAGTCAACTGCTTCGGACTTACTTCGTGAGTTCTTTTCGCTTGTGGGACTGTGCAGACTGCGCTAGGAACGCGCGTGTGCTGCAAACAAGGACCGTGATAGTGGGCATAACTATCGTGACGGCTAGGGACTAGCAAAGGCAACATACTGGAAGCACAGTGTTCGCTTTCCGGGGACAAGATCCTTGCTAGGTGTGTTAAGGAGAATTGCACGTGGCTGTGAGTAGAACAGCTTCGGAGGCTGTGGGGCTCCTGAAACAGAAACCCTTTCTTCCTGTAAGTGTATCCCCCTTTGGTAAGTGTTGGACCCAGAGGGTGGAGAAGGGTAAGAGGGTAGGTCGTCTGTTCTTCCCTAACAAGCTCTCTGTTTGTCTCCCCTTTCTGCAGCCAACCAAGGGAGTCACAACCATAGTTCCTCCCAGTGTTTGATGGTAGATGACACCACATTGACCACAAGAGTTCGTTTGATTTATTTCCCTCCTTTCCCCCGGTGTGCCTCCTCCATGTTTTGGTGTTTGTTACATACATCGACGTGGGGTTGCACACGGGTGAAGTAAGGGCTTTATTTTACTACAGGTCATCGCTCCCGCCGGCCGACTTCTCAGGTTAGTGGCATCCATAGCATTCAGCTACTGACGGCCTGACAGTATCACAAATTTGAAGTTATGTTGCAAGAATACACGACTGTGCTAGTAATGAGATCTTAAGCCTACTTAATCTAGAACCCCTTGTTGATCTAGTATTATTTGTATTTTTAGAACAATGTACTCTAGAATAACAATGATGTGGTGATTGCTGCCAGTGATGATGCTATGACCTTTGACTAGGACTCTTGAAACAGTGTTTGAGTTCTGAGCCTGCCTGCCAAATTTTCTCGGCTCCTAACAGTCATCAAAGGTACATCATTTAGAGGCTGCAGTACAGCTGATGGAGGAGCCACAGATGGATCCGGACAATTGGTAGAAGAAACTACTGTCACATGTCTCGTTCAGGCCCAATGTTGTTTTCCCTATGTTAGCAGGAGCACGTTGCAGACTGCCCTCTGCTTTGCTCACGTTACTATACAAACTTATTTTGCTTTGTGCCAACACCGTACTTTAACACAGAAACTGCTGTTGTTTTCACGTTCTGTTCTTTCCTGGGATTTAATCTGAACACCATAGACCAGGTCAAACAACAATGCCCCTTGTTGTGTTCTGGTCAGGCCCTAGCACCTAGACAAAATGCACAGATGCAATTGTTTGGGAACACATACTTTTGTCACATAGGTATGCATAGATGGGTAAGAAGACCCACTTGGAGAGGGATCTTTCTAGGAAAGAGACTGTGACCTCACCTGAGATGTAGAACTTGCATCTGTGTATTTGAAGGTATGGTGTCTGGTGCAAACACCCAGAGATCTTCTGATGTATTATTATTTTGTTTCTGTAGAAGGGAGGGGGTTTAGGCTACCCTGTCCTATATATTGACAGATCCTATTACGCTTTATGCACTACTTGCCATGCTGATCATATTTGTGTTGGTTCTTCCCACCCCTGGCTTGGTTGTTGCGTATCTGGCTCGTCTGCAAGCGCTGGGACGCCCCGTTGCTGGGGTAGCCATGCGCTATATAAGCTTCCCTAACATAACATAACATTTTCTTACTTATTTTGGCACGTATACTGCATACTAGAGCACAATAGTTGAAATAAAAATGTAAAACTTTTCTCATTTCTGTCAGATCTTATTGTGGACTAGTAAGAGTGTGAGAGCGAAAGGGTGAGTCCTGCAACCGTGATTCCGGAGAGGGTCGGGAGTGTTGGGTCCTGGGGCATCTAATCACTTTTTTCTCTGCGAGTAGCAGGGCAAGTGAGACACTATAGTTAGTCCGTCCCGGGCTCATGGGTACTCAGATGGTAGGATGACTCAGTTCCCTGCCTACTAAGGATCTATGATCTCAAGCATAGTTCTGTGCCTCTGCAGAATCCCTGCAACACTACCAGAGGCACTGAAGAAAGATGTATGGTAGAAACTATGTTCTAGTGACTGAGGTGGAGAAAAGATTTGCATCTGAAAATAGTTCTATTAGTTGAGAATGTCCTGGTGTATTTGGAATCGGGTACGTGGGGAACGCTCCTTTTTTTTGTTTTTTGTTTGCAGATCCCTTCAGCAGATAGATGGAATGATGTGGCAGGCCCCTACCTTCAAAATTATCTTTTCCCGTAGATGAGGAGATTTTTTTTCTACCTCTTTTCTTTTCCCCCTTTCTTTCTTCTCTGCGACCTTTCTTTAGATATGCCCTCAAATGAGGTCCTTGGTAGTGGTGGAGGAAGCAGAGGTAGAGGCTGCTCCTTCTCCATGTCGTTCAAGTCTACTGGATTCCTCTTGACACCTGTGAAGGTCTTTCAAGACTGGTGTTCTCCCTTTCATTAATATCCTACTGGACATTTTATTACAAAATTTGCAGGAGTCAAGGTGATGAGAATCGGACCACATAAGGGTCTGATTGGGTTTTTTTTTCTCACATGTGGGAAACCTCACAAAACAGTATTTCATTTTGTGAAGAAAAAAATAATCCTTCCAAGGAGCAGGAAAAATGTTCTGTTAACTAAAAGATGTTAAGAGAGGGTATTTTTTTTTAAAGGTTGGTCCAAGACCCTATCAGCAGGAACTGGAAAACCGGAATGGCTCCACTACCACATTAAGGGCATAGTTGGATAATGGTTTCATGTTGCTTGTTAAATAAGCAGCATAATTATTTATTTAAATTTTTAATTTTGATAGAAGCTTTAGCCTATTGGGTTAAACTATCCGCATTGCCTCCTAAACTTGTTTTTTTTTATAAAGGTTTGTGGAAGTTTTCTGGTAACAATTTGTTTCTAGTGACTCAGAAATAGTCGATATAGCCTTTCACAGGGTACTAAAACTTTTCCTTTTTCCTGGAAATTGAAATATATTCACTTGAAAAAACAAAGGTTAAAGGGTAGTTTTAGTTAGGCTGACATTTGACTCGTACAAAACCATAAACATTCAGCAGTTATAGTTACCTGAGCTAACTATAACCTACGCCCCCGCAGTGCACTACTTATGACCTCACATATTACATTACTCATGACCTAGTCGATGACATCACTCATGAGATCATCCACTGAACCACTTGCATCCACTCTCACCCCATACAACCTCTCGTTTGCCCACTCATAATTTTTCACACACCCATTCTCAGACCCGCACCAGTACTCACCCACTCACTCCTCCTTAGAGCCCACGCTTTGTTTCTTTTAAAACTTTTGGCAGGATTCGCGGATCCAACGCAACTTGTGCTGCAAAGTTTTTAAGAAAAAAGCTTTTTGGGCTTTGCAGGGTCCCTATGGTACCCCCTCCCTTCCCCAAGAGTCGTAGGGGGCAGAGTATTTCTACCATGCCCCCTTTTCTTTAAAAAAAAAAAAGTTTTTTCTGTGACTAGGTTCAAAGTATTGGTAGCCAATTGGATCTCCGCATGGGATAGGGCGGGGTCGCGGATCCTCCGCTTCCCCATGTATGCAAATTTGGATACCCGTTAATCTCTAAAACTACCTATAAGATTTACACCAAATAACAACAAGCATTTTCAATGCAATAGTTCTCGCATTATTAAAGTTTGAGCTGTTGGCATTGCTAATAATAATGCAACACCAATAGCAGCTCAAAGATACAGTAATGTGAGACCTATTGCATTGCAATTGTTTTTTTGTTGTTTTTTTTATATAGCATGAACTGGAGTTAAAGGTGTGTATTTATGTTGCATTGAGTACAGTGTAATTATGTGTTGTGTTATTATGTGGCACAGAGTGGTATTGTGTGGAGTGTATTTATCTTGCATTAAGTAGAGAGTAATTATGTGACATGCAATTATGTAGTACTGAGTGGTATGTGGAGTGTATTTATGTTGTATAGAATACAGTGTAATTATGGGATGTGTAATCGCACAACCACACACACACAACCACACTCGCAAATACAACACACACCCACAACCACACACCCACAACCACACACCCACAACCACACACACACACACTCAACCACACACTCAACCACACACTCAACCACACACTCAACCACACACACAACCACACACACAACCACACACACACACACAGGCCACACCCACAAACACACAGGCCACACCCACACACACATAACCAACCACAACCAACCACACCCACAACCACACACACACAACTACACCCACAACCACACACACAACCACAACACCCACAACCACACACACAACCACAACACACACAACCACAAAAACACCACACACAACCACACCCAACCACACACAACCACACCCAATCACCCAACCACACACACAACCACAATCACACACACAACCACACACACACACACAGCACACACACAGCCACACCCACACCCACACACACAGCCACACCCACACACACATAACCACCACAACCAACCACACCCACAACCACACCCACAACCACACACACAACCACAACAACACCCACAACCACACACTCAACCACGCACACTCAAACACGCACACACACCCACAACAAACACAACCACACACACAACCACACACACAACCACAACACACACAACCACAAAAACACCACACACAACCACACCCAACCACACACAACCACACCCAATCACCCAACCACACACACAACCACAATCACACACACAACCACACACACACACACAACCACACACACACACCCACACAGCCACCCACACACACACACACAACCACACACAACTTAAGGGAATCGGGTAACGGAAAGAGAAAGAACTCTATCCAAAATCACACGTTTTCAGTCCAGTCAGACAGTATGACTTAGCCCCAACGAGTCCTTGTTTTGTAGCTAAGCAGATAGTCAATTATTTCAGTAAGCCTGACCCGACATTAGAAAAAGAGAAGTATAGTGCAATTACTAGGCACGCATGGTTTACCTTGTAACCGCGTAAATATTTGCCGCGCATTTTCCTTTTTTTACCTTGTAACCGCCTTCATTTATTTTACCTTGTAACGAAGTAAATATTTGCAGCACATTTTCATTTATCTTTGCCTTGTAACCGCTATTTTACCTTGTAACCGCGTAAAGATTAGCCACGCATTCCTCCCAATTAAGCAACAAACTGTATTGCAGCCGCAAAGCCACAAGTAAAGTGATCGCAAAACTGAAAGCAAAGCCACAAGTAAAGCGATCGCGAAACCGAAAGCAATTGCTTTTGGAAGCAGAGACAGCCGCCATTGGTGCGCGTGCCACAGACAGCCATATGCTTATAATTATCGCACCCGTGTCTGGGCACGATAATTGAAACCAGATAGGCTTTAGTGCGCGTAACAGACACCAATTGGCCGTGGGCAGAGCGATGCGCCAGCCTTTGGCCTATTGCGTGCTCTGTCTAAAAAATACAGCCACTAAAAGCCCAATAATAGAAGACAAAACAAAAAACACACACACGTGTACGATTCCAGGGTCCAATTCTGAACCCCGGACTAAAGGACTCTCGCTGCACAGTGCAACGCTAGGCGCGAGACCTAAAAAGGCACTTCATTGGACCAGCATCTACCTTTTTGCCAAATTTGGTGTAATTCCATTCAGCAGTTCGGGCTGTAGCCATGTCTAAAGGTCCCATGGGAATTAACGTGGGGGAAACGTGTTTTGGGACCCCTCCCTTTTTCTCGGCCCCTGCTTGACTGAGCTCCCCGAAACTTTGACAGGAGCTCAAGTGAGCGTCCCACTGTTTTTGAAAATTTCGTTAGGATTCGTCTAATAGTGCCAAAGAAAAAACGCTGTTCCTGTGAAACTAGGTCCTAACTATAATTACCTACTGCCGAACGCCATGGTCTTTACTTCACAAGGGAGTAAACGCTGTACACCCGGAGACTCCAATTGGCAGAGTTATTTAATGAACATACTGCTTTTGACATCATGATGCGTTCTGACATCTAGTCTTTATCAAGTAGTTGTAATCATGAGTATATCCAATTGCCATACCTTGTATATGATCCAACATCACAAAATAAAATGATGGACGGAGGGTTGAAACTCTTCACTAACTTAACCCCAGTCACAGATCTGAGTTAAACCAATGTTATTTTGTTCGCCATGTCACCCCAGTTTGAACCCAGCCATATGCAAATCAGTCTTGACCCTGCTCCCCATGGGAACAGTCTAGCTTGAACTGCCCTAAGTGTGCTGGGTATTCCCAGACGGGAGTACCGGGCTCACTGTGCCGCTGGATTCAAAATTGCCTGGCTAAAGAGGGGCGATACTCCAAAACCTGTCCCAGGATGCTTGTTTTGTGTCCAGGGAGGACCTGGCTTGGCAGTTTGGGCTGGACTGTTCCCCTGAGGAGCAGGATCAAGACTGATTTGTATATAGCTGGGTCCAAACTGGGGTGTCATGGTGACCAAAAGAACAATGGATTTCACCCAGATCTCTTGACTGGGGGTGCATGATTGATTTTTTTTTTTTCTGCATTCTGTCCATTTGTGTGTCTTTTTATATATGATCTAAGGAATTATGGGATTGGTAGTGCTGTCGTTCAACTGAAGGCCTGCCATAGTTTTTTCTCATCACAAATCCAATTACAGCTTAGCGCTTGTTCTTGATGGTTTACACATTTACTACAACAATCCCATAAATCTACTTTAACTGCATAGCACAGTTCAAATTGCTTTTCCAAAAAAAGATTTCTGCCTACCTCCGGACCCTTCTCCAAACAAACGGGTCACATCAGTGAGGAAATGTAAGAGGACACACGCTCACCATTTTTCTCTGAGCCTGTCCCCACAAAACAAGACTTGCTAGGCACCCTTGAAGTAAAACCTTATGGTCTGCCGTCTTCAAATGCTCAGTACACTGCGCAGGAGATTAGTATCTTGCCAACTTGCATTTCATTGTTGGTCTTGCTCACCGGGTGCTGCAGCTGTAAATTAATTGTCCAAACAAAGAGGTCTGTGAGCAGTGCGCTCTTGCTGCCTGTGCTAGCGTGGGGGGTGAAGACCACAAACCCCCAACAGATGCTTTCACAAGGGATAAAACGTTGCAGACCCGGACCATACATAAGGTATGGTATTTAGAAATGCTGATGATAGCAACCACTTGATATAGACTGGATGTTGAAACGCTTTGTGGTGTCAAATGCTGTGTGCTCATTAAAGAATACTG
Source organism: Triturus cristatus (assembly GCF_964204655.1). Classification (NCBI taxonomy): domain Eukaryota; kingdom Metazoa; phylum Chordata; class Amphibia; order Caudata; family Salamandridae; genus Triturus; species Triturus cristatus. Next base: position 1,267,715,218 of record NC_140585.1, on the reverse strand, counting down.
CTAATTGGCGTCTCCGGGTGTGCGGCGTTTTGTCCCTTGTGAAGGCATCTATTGAGGTATTGTGGTCTTTTAACCCCCACCCTAGCACCGGCAGCAAGAGTGCACCACTCTTAAAACTCTTTGTTCAGACGATATATAAAATATACCAACACACTGGTGATCGCCAGTAGGTAGTTATAGTTAGGTCCATGTTTCCATAGGAAAAGCTCATTTTCTTTTTGCCAATAACTAACTCTGGCGCCGCTTGACGAATCTTCATGACATTTTCAAAACCTTTCCCCTTCTTGATCAGCTGCTATTTTGAAAGTTTTCCCCATGCATTGTCCCATAGGGATTTAGAGCATGACTACAGCCCGAACCGCTGAACAGAATTGCACAAAACTTGGCAGAAAGCTAGACCTTGGTCCACAAAACATGCTTTTTGTAATGTGGTGTACATCTGTTCAGTAGTTTTAGAGATATTGAAGTTAAAAAATACAGGTATCCGGGGACTCGGATCCTTGAAGTGGACTTGTGGATCCTACTGAAATATGATTGGCTGCCAACACTTCAACCTGGAAGTGTTGGCAGCTATCTGGAGACTTAGCTTAAAGCAGAGTCCCACGAGAAATAGAGAAAAGAAGGCAGTGTAGGAATACCCTGTCTACCCATATATGGTGGGGGTCCCACAGGGATTAAAAGCATTTTTTTTTCCTGTGTTTTGCTCAAATTCATGGCTATCCCTGGCAAAATTAAAATGCATGGGCTCCTGTGTGTCTTTTATAGGAAGTCCCCGGGTGACCTATATCCTGGGGCAGTGTATTTTAATTATGCGGGGGTGCTCGGGTGGGCTACCTCCCTGGGGCAAATATTAAAATGATATGGGCGGCCTGCACAGCCCATCCTAGCTCCTGGGACCTCCACCTCCACAGGGCTATTTCTAAAATTAGTGAAACAACCTCCCCTGGGGACCACCACCTCCCAAGGCTTATTTTAAATAGAAATGCGGCGGTGCCTGTTAGGCAACCCTCCTGCCCCGGAGACCACCACATCCCCGGGCAAAAAAAAACCTTAATATGGAGGGGGGCGAGGGCACCCACGCAAGAGGCCCGGCCCTTGGGGACGTGGTTCCTGGTGCCGAAATTGGCCGAGGGCCGCTAGGCTCCTCCTCTCCTCTGTTCAAAATTGGCCTATTCAAGCGGCCTCCCCTCTCCGGATAAAATAACAAAAAAAAGACCGGACAGTCACCTAAGGCCCTACCCCCCTTTCTTCACCACTCTGCAAACTTGCCTCCTGGTGCACTGTTAGTTGGGGGATAAAGTCCCCTTGGCTCCAGAGGGTCCTTGGTGGTCAACAAGACCTCCTGTTACCTCCAGTAAGTCGCACACAGTGGGATTGCTGTGAGGTCCTTGGAGGCCTCGTTGCCTTTCTCCAACACTCTGCAAAAGTGCTTCCTGGGGCGCTACTGGTCGGGGGATGAAGCTCCCTTGAATACTGAAGGTTTCTTAAGAGTCAACACGCTCTCCTGTCAACTCTAGTAAGTGCGACACAACCGGATTCGTGAGCGCTGGTTGGAGGTCCCGCCCCCCCCTTCTCCATCACTCTAAAAAAGCGACTTATAAAAACATAGAAATTCACTGAAAAAAACAAAGGTTACAGGGATGTGTCATGAGTGATCTAATATGTGAGGTCATAAGCAGTACATTGCCTGGGCATAAGTTATAGTTAGCTATGCTAACCATAACTGCTGAATTTCTCTGGTTTTGTATGAATCAAATTTCAGCCTAACTATATCCCTATGACCTTGGGTTTTTTCAGTAAATTTCGACGTTTTAAAAAAAAAGTTCTATTTTCTAATTACAAAGTCCCTGTAACCTTTGTGTTTTTTTTGTGAATATTTGACTATCTTTTTATTTATTTTTAAAAACATTGTATAAAAAAAACCTTTTTCCTTAATGAGAAAAAAAATGTTGGTATTCCTTGCTTGGGAGGGACAATACAGTGTTCACAACTAATAGGAATCACCTGGGGAAGTGGTTTGTTTTATAGTAGGGTCTGCTGTTTGTAGGAAGGTGGATATCTGACTATGGTTACCCCCAACTTTTTGCCTAGTGTCTAGCTGGTTTTTCGACTTAGGTGGCCTGAGATCCTGCCATTCAGGGTCTCAGGCTGTCTGCTCTCTAGGTACATACCCAATTGGTAAGGATCACCTTATTGGACCCTGTACAGTGTACCCTAGGTACCCAGGGCATAGGTGTACCCTAGGCTTCCCAGGGGCTGCAGCATGTATTATGCCACCCCTGGTCTGGCCTCCCAATCAGACACAACTGGCTGATCACTCAGCTGGGGCAAGGTCGTGTAATCACCCCTTGCTTAGGTGTAGTATTCCTATACCTACCTTATATATAGACACATGTGTACCTATCAGCCACTCCTATGGCAGGCCTTAACAATCCTGGAGGCAGAGTGCTTGGTAACATGTGAGATGGTGCTCTATCACGAGCTGAGCCTGTCTGCAGCTTTCGGAACCATGTCCTTATAGCTGTTCTATGATATAGCCTACCATATTCTCTTAAAGTGCCTTATAACCTTAAACGGTTATGGTAACTGTGGTTTGGCTTTATCAAAACATGTCGTGTAAGGTGTCTAACACTCGGGAATAATACCCCCATGCCATTTCTGGACATGAGAATATTATTCCTCCCTTCTAGAGGGAGAGACATGTTAAAATCCTACTTTGCTGTTTAACTCTAACCAAAGCCTCAGCATCACAAAATGGATGCTGCTGCCACAGACACGAGTCTGACCTCCTGCTGCTGGGAGTGATCCCGGCAAGGGAGGCTTGGACAATAGGTTTCCTGCTTGGGGAGGTGCTAGCACCTCCCCAGACAGACTTCGGTGTATTGGGGCAGGGAGGGCTGAAAGGAATGAGACATGCCTGGGTGCATAGTCCAGTTCAAACCGGTGCTGGGGCACTCCAGCCCCAGTCCTGGCGCGAAACTGGACAAAGGGAAGGGGGTGTAACCACCCCCCTCCCAGGTCCCACCCATAAGGCGTGACCTAGCAGGCAACCCAGCCCCCCAGATTAGTATAAGTGTGGTAGCTGGGCCCCAGGAGATTAGATTATCCTGAACCTGCAACTTGAACAGAAACTCTGGACCTTCGACATTCGACGAAAGAAGAAGACTGAAGAATCTCCCTTGTGGCCAAGGAGTGGCTACCCTGTGCAAACAGGCACCATCAAGAGACTTACCCTTTGCTTTGCTGAAGTTCTACGAGGGACCGACTGCAGAGCCCGACCAGAGCCTTGACTTCCAGACTTCTCCGACCCTGATCCACATCCACAGCCGAGCTGAGATCCGTGGAGGCGACGAGAGAGGTGGGACCGGCTACCTGGGAAAAGTGGCGAGTATCTTCCAGCGCAGCTTCTGAGGCACCCTCGAAGTTGTGCACCGGGGATTGAGAAGCCCCAACCCCAAGCACCATCTGCACCGAAGATCAGCCCCCCACACTCCACGAGTCCTGCGTGGGGCCCTTCTGCATTTTCCTGCTTGCCGCGTCTGTCCGGTTGCTTGCCCGTTGGCTAGCGGCCTTTGCGACGACACACCTTTGATTTTCCACTGTTGGTTTGGCTCCTCCAGACTGGCTCCTGCTCCTCTGCAAAAGAGAAGCACCCCAGACCTTCCTGGTCTGCACCAGAAGCATGTCCTCCATGCTTCGTGGGTTCCGCTTGCCAAGGCTTGGTGAGTCCTAGTTCGACTTCGCCGCCGACAGCACGAGCCTTCGTGGGACAGCTCGCCTCCTGGTCCTGGTCGTCCTCGACGTCTCCTGGTACCCGTGGCTGCTGCGACAAGCTTCACCTCTTCACCTGCATCTTCACGACATCGCCTGGTTCCTTCCTGGTTCCACGTGGTCACTGGCTAGTGACCCAGACTCTGTCCCTTCTGCTTGCAGGTCTCCTTCCTTCTTGATCCCTGCCTTGGGATCCACCGGACACTCTTCACTGACTGCCTGTCAGCAACTTTCCTTCAGGCATCCATAGAAGTCCACGACGAAACCCGACGCAAGTTCACACCTATGCACCCGCAGCCCGTGGGCTAGGTAACTTGGGTACTCCGGTGCTCACAAGGGTATTGACTATCCTAGGGTCTAGTTTCCGAGTCTCGAGTTTCTAGCTATACCAGAAGTGTCCTAAAACTGCTTATTTCTAACTGCTAGTGATTCTATCGACTTTTACGCATTACGTGTGAGTGTTTCCACTCTGCACCTGAATCCCGTGGGCCTCCCACTTCCTAACTGGTGGTAGTGTAGTGTAGCCCCAGCGATTGCCTAGGCCTATTCTATTTCCGTGAAAGTGGTCCTTATACCACTTCTTTAGTATATGGTTTGCGTGGCCCCTAGGGCCTAACTGTATTACTTACCTGTGTGACTTAATGTATGCTTGAATAAGACTGTGTTGTACTTGCCTCGAATCTCATAAAGAGTGCTGAGGGTTTGACTAGAATAAATACACTTTATTTTATATATATATATCTGTTGTGGTGTCCTTTCATTTGGTATTCAAGGGATTATATATGGTATCACAGCTGGCTTCACATGCCATTCAGAGTTTAGCCTAAGACTGCTCTTTTCCATGCTACCACTAGGATAGCTGGTCTATAAGGTTGACTTTACAACCAATCACCATAAGGGTTGTTTGGACTGATATAAGGTGTACACTAGAACTAGTGACATCATACATCAGGCCAACTTCTCACACTGTGTATCGAAGGGTATATCTGAGGAAGGTGTATATGTTTGAGCTCTTCAGAGGTCCTGAGCAGCTCTTTGAGGATGAGTTACTGTTTGCTCAGGTAACCATAACTTGTAGATTTCAATGGTTTTTATTGATTTTTATTTAGTTTTTTAACCTTTTCCACTTTACCCGTCTATTCCTTCAGGACATTTGAGATGTTTTAATGTTGTTAATTTCATATGACCATAAGGAACATTCATTTTCTTTCAGTGTTTTTTTTTAGTGCTGTATTTAATATTCGGTTTGTGCTATAAATTTGAATTTCTGTTATACTTTCAACACTTTATGATTACTTTGATGTACCTTGTTTTTTTTCTTGTGTGAAAGTCCGTCGTTTGTGAAATGTTTTGACACTCCTTGGATCAAGCCCTCACCGTTCAAAAACTACTATTAAACAAAATTATTTTTTTCTCCTGCGTTGGATCTTGGCTAGTTATAACTCTGTGAATCTGTGTCTGTTTGTGATTCAAGAGAACTTTTAAAATACCTTCATCTGCATACATGCACTCACAAACATCTTTTTGTGATAAGTGCATTTTTAGAAGTTAGACATATGTAGTCTGCTGCAATGCCCAAATTTAATAACAAATAATCTACTTAATACTTAAGTAATTGAATTTAGGTCTTTTTTGGCTATATTTCTCAGTAGATGAAAGAAATTGATGTTAATTTGAATTTTAAAAACGTGTTGACTAAGTAATGTGAGTTGATTGGTGTGTTGCGGTTATAATTGTAGAAGAGGTAATAGTAGAAATAGTAATGACAAATATCCCGTTTGGCTTGGTCAGCAACTTAGAGATTTGCAGCTGAGGATATTTTCTCATATTTTTCTTTCCACTTGCAGGATAAACCCAAACCAAAGGAAACTGCTGTTCCACCAAATGTTCGGCTTTCGAAGAAGAAAACAAATTGGCGTCCGGTCGAACTGAAAGAAGAGCCTAAAGTTGAACCTATACAAGACTACTATTGTACGAATGTTTTTATTTAACCGCATATTAGAAAACATTAAACGTTTGTGAACAGTGGTAATACATATACCTGCACTCAACATCGTGACCGATTTGTATCTTTAGTATTTTGATGCACTGTTATGTGATAGAGTAGCTGAAATCACATGAAGTTGGCTTTTTTCTCTTTGCATCCCCTAAACTAGCTTCTTAGACAAGGCCTTCACTAAAGAATTGCAAACTCCCCTTTTTACCGACTGGCGAATTTCTTTCTTAAATACCAGTCATTTCAATAACTGGATGTAGTTAGTGGGTTTAGATTGCAATGAAGACTTTACGATTGGTCAACTCAAAACTCCTTCATTTATTTTGTATTGGTTGCTCAATATATTATGGTTGCTTTGTAGTTCATGTAAGCAGGTATGAACACTGATAATGTGAAAGGGCGAATGAGACTGTGGAGGGTTGGGAAGAAGCAGGACTGTTGAAGAATTAGATTAATAGTGAAACTACTGTTCCGCTTTTCTTCTTTCCATTATGTCTTTCCTTCTGTTTCTTCCCAGTGGATTCCTATGATAAGGAACAACTGATTCAATGTCCATATGATGCTAATCATCAAATCAGGGCCTGCAGGTTCCCATATCATATTATAAAGTGCAGAAAGGTAAGCAAGTTCTAAAGTGATTGTCACATTACCTATGTTTGTGTGTTTTGATGTTTACTTACATGTATGAAAAGTATCTACTCTAGCAGTAGGTGCTTGTTTAAAGTACACTAATTCTTTCATCAATTTTTGCCACTGTTTTTTCTAGCGGGGATACGGGCGGTTACATCAGCCAGATTTCAGCAGATGTATACACAGATAGCCTTGTAAGCCCTAACTAACCTACGCCAGGTTCCAAATGTCTTCCGACACTAGATAACTGGTGGTGGGCCCTAAGGACTGGAGAGTCCCTCAGTGTGCACTCAACTTCATCTTCTGCCTCCACTCAGTTGCATTATTGATCCACTTTAGCTGATCATTTGCCTTCCTAATACTGGCCCTTACAGGATACTTAATCTCAATTAAGGCATCCATTCTGAATTGCCTGTCAGTGTGTGTCCACAGGTACATTTCCCTGTTTTAAGGCCCATTGACATTTAATGCAGTGAATGACCCGATTGTAGGTGACATGCAAACAGTTTGGCACCTGAGCTACGTGCCCTCTGCAGATCACAGTAAATATGGGCAGTCCTTCTAGTATAGCCATTCGCTGCCACCACGGTCGTTAGTCTTCAGCAGCCTGGTGAGGTGAAAGTGGTCATACTCCAAAAAAGGGGAGTGCACAAGATGCTCCCTTCAAGACCACGAGAATAGCTCTTGGCCACCTCTCATGTCCTACTGGGCCTCTCTGTGTACTTGCATGATTGTTGTGCACAGAGGCCAACAGTACCCACAAACACTCCTCTTGGGACAATCCTAGCAGTAGTATATGCTCTCTCAAGCCATTCTGGTGGTCTCTTCTGTTTGGTCTCTGAGTGGCAGCTAAGTACAAAGGACTGATTAGTGCATAAGGTTTACAATGGCTATGCATCAATGTTTGAGACTTCACATGAGCATCCCCAGTTCAGTGGCAGGAAAGTCCACCCTAAAGGAGCAAGACCTATATGGGACTTGCTTTTGAAACGATTACTTGACTCCGTTTACTAAGAAAGGAGTACCCAGCAAGATTAAGATGAAGCAATGGCTGCTATAATATGAGCGACGTGGTTTTGCGACTGTTGTTCTTGTGACAAATTTAATGTTGGTGGTGACAACGGTCACCACCATTAAATCCGACAACAGTGATGGAAATTCCCTATGAATCAATCCAGGAGCAATAGCTCCTCATGATCTAGAACTTGGCGCTCCACATCTTCACCAAAAAGTGCATTCTTCAGAAGCAGTAATTCATAAAGTGTCCAGTGCCTGCTGTATAATAGATGGAACTGGATCTCCCAACATAGTCTAGTCTTTTCTGAAATTACTATTGGATGGTACATTTTCCAAACTGAGTCAATACATTTCCTGTAAAGAGATTAGAGCCTCAGTAAATGTTGCAATCTTCTGCATAGGCAAGGCCCAAATTGTGTGATGCTAGAAAGGTTTGCATGACCGAAATAAGCTATCTTTCTTCAAGAGACATAGCGTCGCATAGAGAGTCTCTTTACATTTTGAACAATACGCCATGTAAATCCAGGAAATTAACATTGTGAAGTCAGTAGGACGTGCAAAAGGAAAATCCACTTTATTCCAGCATTGTTGTGATACATGATGTACATAAAGATCATCCTGGTGCCCCCTCAGGCTGACAATATTGCAACACTATGGACGGCTGTAAAGCTAGGGGTAAACCCATGATGCAGTGAATACAGGAATCCACTTCTATAGCCCTTTCATGTAAGTAGTGAGATGACTTCTCATTAAAAAATTACAGAGTCCGATTTGAACCTGCTCTACCTCTCTTCACACAGTGGGAAATTCCTCTACGCACTAGTAAGCTTCTGATTGTTCCGCCCTGGATGCTCTCTCCTTGTTTGATTCACAGTCTCCATTGACCAGAGTTTACATGTATAAGAATCCAATGTGGCATTTCTAATGACCATAGTATAAGCTGCAGTTCCTGATGGGTAAGATTACCCAGTGGAAAACCAAAGGAGTTTGTCTTGCATCCTTCCTCGCACCACTACTCGTTGCTTCAGAGTTGTAGTGGGGCAAATAAGAGACCCTGGAGAAATGTGCTTATCCTACCCATATGCTGTCCTGTTTGGCAGTAGGATGTTTCTACCCTGGCGGAATTCAGAAGAGAACTCAAGACCTGGTGTTTCGAATCAGACCACCTATACCTCAGCGCCCGGATACCCTCAGGAGTGAGGAGCTTCTTTGTAAAAGACCTATTGATCTCTGCGAACAAATTAAATTGGAGTGCATTAGCAGAGTCATGTCCTAAAGCTGATAATCCTCAACAAAATTCATCCTGGCAGAAAAATTCAAGATGGCGATTCCATAGTCTTTGGACATCTTTATTAAAAATAGGGGGATCCATGGTAATTATGGACCATGATTGTCATTTGAATGCCTTGTTTTTAGACTGGATTTATCTGCACGCTGTAGCTGGAAGGGTGCTCTGGTCTACAGACCGCCTGGTTCTGTACTTGACTTCACCAATCAGCTGCTTGACTTCATTTCCCCTCACATAATTGCCTCACGTCAATTTCTCCTGCTTGGAGATTTTAACATCCACAGCGAAGATGCTTCCAATCAAGATGCAAGACTTTGCCTGCAAGACCTAGCAGCCTGCGGTCTGGCAAAAACCAACTGTGCCCCCACCCATATCGCAGGTCATACCCTGGATCTTATCTTCGCTAACTCACAGGATATTAAATGCGGTGAGACCTTCCCACTCACATGGTCTGATCACTTTCTAATACAGTTTCAACTTTTTGGTCCCATTGACCATTCCCCTGTCGCTACCAATAACCCTGCTACTCGACAGTATAGACCTTGGCATAAACTGATGGCAAATCATCTTTCCTCGCTTTTCTTGACGTGGGACTGGGATAGCATGTCTTGTGATGTTAACCAGCTACTTGACCTCTTTAACTCTAGAGTAATCAATTTACTTGATAAAGTGGCCCCTTTGAAATCTCTTACGCACTCACCCAAAAATTCCGATACGAGCTGGTACTTGTCTGCTCTTCGCGAAGAGAAAAGTTCTTGCAAGAAGCTAGAGCGTATTTGGCGACGCTCGCATAATGAACAAGCCAAATCCATGTATAAGGCTGCATTAACCACATACCACAATCACATTAAAATGGCTCGCAAAATGCACTTTCCCTGTATATTGGAACATGCTGGCAACAATTCCTGATTGCTCTTCCAAATTGTACGTGATTTTACCAATCCTAAATCCTGTGAAACTAGAGACATTTCTTCCCAATCGTTATGTGATAGCATTTCTACCTTTTTTATACAAAAGATTGAAAATATCTATCAAAGAATCACACTTTCTAATACCTCCTCCCCTGTCCCCGTTGTAGCTACTCATGACCCTGTCAGTGGAAAGTCCTCCTTACTTACTTTTCCCAGCATTACTTGCACTGAAGTACAGTTACTTCTGAAATGCACCAAATCTGGATCTCCCCTGGATATTATCCCAGCCAAAGTCGCCTCTAATTTTGCGGATCAGCTTGCCGCTCCTATCTGCACTATTATTAATAGCTCTCTGACATTTGGCAGCCTACCACAAAGCTGGAAACATGCTCAAATCATTCCTATACGTAAAAATCAAAAAATCTCCCCTGACGAACTAACCAACTATCGTCCAATTTCGCTGCTTCCCCTACAGAGCAAGATCACCGAAAAGCACATTAATAAGCATTTAGCTGCTTTCATTGAGTCTACATGCGCACTCCAATATTTCTCAATCTGGTTTTCGTGCTAAACACAGCACAGAGACTGCCTTAGTGGAAGTAACAGACAACATCAGGATGGCTCTGGACCAAGGTCAAGCGGCACTTCTGGTGCTGCTTGACCTTTCTGCAGCATTTGACACCATCTCTCATCGAGTTCTGCTGTCCAGATTACAGGGGATTGGGATCAGAGGTCTTGCATTGAAGTGGCTGTCTGACTTTTTGACCAACAGAACTCAGGCTGTGACTCTTGGTTCTTTCTCTTCTGCTCCCTCGCAGGTTACCAGGGGTGTCCCTCAGGGCTCATGTTTGAACCCGACTTTGTTTAACATCTACGTGACCCCCCTGGCTATACTTATGAGGGTACTGGGATTTAATCCCATCTCTTATGCAGATGATACTCAACTCCTCCTCACCTTCGATAAAAATAGACCTGACATACAACATATTTTCTCCCAGGGCATGAGTGCAATTGCCTCCTGGATGAAAGCAAACTATCTCCAGTTGAACTCTGAAAAATCTGAGATTATGTTGTTTGGGGGTGCGACCATCAGCTGGTTGCCCAGCTGGTGGCCTGAGGAGTTGGGTAAAGTCCCTACCCCCAAGGAGGAGGTCAAAAATCTGGGCATCAAACTTGATGTGAAACTCACCCTTGATACCCACATTAATGCTACTGTTGGCACTTGTTATCACATTATGAGCCTGCTTAGGAGAATTTTCCCATTGCTCCCCATCTTCACCAGAAGGACCATGATACAGGCACTCATTATGAGTAGAATTGATTACTGCAATGCCTAGCTTCTTTCTACGCATGTAGCCTCACTGGGTAAATTACAGGTAATACAAAACACGGCAGCACGCTTGGTAACCTGGGCACCCGCTAGGACCCCCTCTCTGCCCCTGCTGTCTAATTTGCACTAGCTACCAGTCAAAAAAAGAGTGGATTTTGAAATGGGCTGTATTATATTTAAAGCTCTGAATAGGCTCAGCCCCTCCTATCTTGTTAAAAAACTTAACATCTACACTTCAGGGCGTTCTCTCAGATCCGGTTCAAAAAGGCTTCTTTCGATCCCTAGAATCAACAAAACGCGTATGGGGGCAAAGCATTTTCGTATCTGGCCCCCAGATTTTGGAACAGTCTCCCCCAGCACCTCCGTGGTGAAATGCCTCTCCTACAGTTCAGAAAGCTACTAAAAACCCATCTTTTCTAATCTTCGGGCCTGATCAGTCATCTGTTTCCAAGCGCAGAGATACCCCTCGGGGTGATTCAGCGCTATATAAAATTATAAAATAAATAAATAAATTGTCTATTTCCGTTTTATTAAACCAGACAAAGACCTAGTCACTCGCTCAGATTAAAAAAGTGTTCAACTAATTGCAAATTAAAGCTTCTCCTGTTTAGTTTGAGATCTACCAACAGTAGTGGAGACCCATCTCCCATCTGCACCATCAAGTTCTCTTGTGTCCAACTAGACCTAGAATATTCAACTCTGAATGGCTTTTCAGATGCAAGTATATGGGTCACTCTTCAAGAGAATAGCGACCACCTTCGCTAGCTGCAATACTGCTTTAACGGTAAGTACATGACACGGATTCCTTAAAAGTTTCATTTGTGTGAACGGATTTGGATTCTCAGGAGTTTAAGCGGTCTCCTTTGGAAAATCCAGTATTAGGAGGAGACTAACCAGATATTTCTATGTGCATTCTGAGGATGCAGCTCTGATAGAGGCTGGATTGACAAGATCATTGCCTGTCATCAAATGATGCAATCCCATTCATAGTGAATAAAGTTGGGAAATGCAACCATGGGCTTTCATTTGGAGACTATCAGGATCTCTCCTTTGGAAAATTCAGTATTTGGAGGAGACTAACCAGGTATTTCCCTGCGCATTGTGAGGGTGCAGCTCTGATAGAGCCTGGGGTGGCAAGATCGTTATCTGTCATCAAATGATGCAATCCCATTCAAAGTGAATGAAGTTGGGAAATGCAACAATGGGCTTACATTTAAAGACTATCAGGAGGTGATGATGTTTTTTTATCCTCTATGAATCCTTCTACCATATCAGCATCTTGCTGATTTAGTTCATAAGATTTGCTCAGTAGTGTTTATTCCAAGGTCCTTGGGGAAAACGAATCCTGATCTAACTGCTGACCTGAATAGCATGTTCTGTTTCTGCAAACAGTGGTCTGAATAGCTGTGGGTCTAGGCCATTAATCGTGGGATTCAAATCACAATGAGAAATTAAACAAAAATAAAAAACTGATCGAGGCTTTCTAAGGAGGCATTTTTTTTAAAAGAGCAGGAGTTCTGCCGCAAGTAGCATGTTGGCTATACAACATCTGCAATCTCTTGGTAGGAAGAGAATGAGTGCAATTCCTCACAATCAAGCAGCCAAGTCAAACATCTATGGTGCATTTCCTGTTGATACATGACGTTGCTTACTTGTCTGCAGGTTTGTTAATTCTTTTTCTCTAGCATTCGATCTTCCAGAAATTCACACAATTGCATTATTCTCGCTGATCAGACTGGAATCCCTCCGTGGTCCATGTTAACACAGCACCATATCAATACAGCAAATAACATTGAAACAGCCATAGATAACTCGCAGCCAACACCATATAGCCACATAATCACAAACGATACAACCAGAAGGACCTGAGTTTGTAGAACATTTTACGGTGAAAGAAGCCCAAGGGAGAATGTTGAGCAACAATTTAGTTCGAGGCATGTGGGCTGCTGAATTCATATCTGTGCATAGATCGCCGCCTAGTGTTGGGTCCGAATGATTGCACATTGTTGTCCTGGAAGAGTCTTCGAAGTATCACGAGATAGGTGACTCCTCCCCTGGACCACAGTGCGCATGGGCATCCTCTCCATCCTTAGATTGTTTTTTTCCGCCATTGGGTGCTTATCTTAGCTCAAGTTAGGAAAATTCAGTTTAAGGCCAAAAGGCCTTTAGTTATCGTCGGTACTGTTCCCGTTCGGTATCGACTAGTTTCTTAGTGCTTTAGCACCTTCTTCCAACTTTTCGGATCCGCTTGGTCCGAACATCGAACTTCGATCGACGATGGAATCGAGGACTCCATTCAAACGGTGTCCTTTATGCCACGCGAAATACCCACACATCGACGTCCACCCGGTATGCAACAAATGTCTTTCACCGGATCACGATGAGTCAAAATGCATGGCCTGTGCCCGATTCCGCTGGAAGAAGACTCTCCGGAATCGACGGGCGGCGAGATTGGAGGCGCAGCAATTGGCGCCTGCCCCGGCCAACATCTTTTAGCACCGAAGACGAGGACGCCGAGAGCGTGGAAGACTTAGACTCCAGCCCCGCTTCCGAACACTACTCCCGATCGGAAGACGACGATGAGGTGATCTTTCAGAGAGAAGAAGTCGTCGAAGAGGTAGGAGACTACGATGAGGCCTTTGGGGCCGAGGAAGATGGCTCCAGCGAGGAGCTAGGCCAACCCGTCGATACGGAGGCCGAAACCATACGTCGTCATAAGGCTCAGGTCGAGGGATCGCCTTCGGGCCTTACCCAAGATCAATCTCACGGTTCTTCGGCCCCGCCTTCAGGCCCGGCCTCGAACATTTCGCAAGAGCCATTATTATCGAAGAAGACTGGATTCCCTTCAGCGAAACCGAAACCATCCATCGCACCAGTTCTAACGAAACCGAAAGTGAAACTGGTTGTGATCGGCTCGAAGGCCTCGAAGCCCTCCACTCCTTCGACGCCGGCGAAGGTCATCTGCTCTGACCGCGCAAAAAGGGATTTCGGTGCCGAGCTCACCGCAGCGGATACGGGTGCCGAGCCCAAGAAGAAGGCCCTCGGTCCCCACAAGGCGCCTCGGCCTCCGGCACCGACAACGTCGGCGCCCACCACCAAAGTCAAGGTGGCCACCCCGTCGACGTCGAAGACGGCAACGCCTGCCAAGTCATCGACTCCAACGAGCGTCGATACCTCCCTTCGGATCGATGACCCCATGGCTGCAAAGAAGTCGGGTGCCGCTTCCACGCCTACCTCCAAGGTGCCGACCGGCTCCAAACAGCCATCTGCGTTCACCGTGCACCAGGTCTCCGCATCGCTGCAACGCATCAGAGAACGGGCAGCCCTCCACTCTCCGTCGGGTCCCGACACGCACAAGGCTTCGACAGCACCCTCGGCGCCAACCAACATCTCATTTGGGTTGCCGCCGCCCGTGGCGCCGAAACTGTTCGAGATTCGGACACGTGTCCGCCAGACACAGTCCCCATCCACTGAACAAACAGATTTCGAGCCTTCGCAGCCACGGTTTATCGACGCCAACACTGGTAGGCTGATGCTCCGCAAGTGGAAAATCACGCCAGAGAAGGGATTGGACTCCTACAAAATTCCTCTCAGACACAAATTGCCGGCCGGGTCAGAGCCAGTGCTTCATGAACACTTTCAACCCTTCCATCAGGATCCACCGTCCTTTTCTCCCACGCCTTCAGAGGCAGACGCAGTAGAGGACTATGTAGGGGATGATACCACCTACCCTGGGGATGTCGATCCTGATGATCACCTGCAGGACCCAGATCAGGCATGGGATGACCCCACAGACCAGGGTGCCCCACCAGATACCCATGACACGCAGCTTTATAACATCAAGACATCTCCCACAGAGGACACTGCTGCCTTTAATGCCCTCCTAGAATGGGCTGCTGCCAATCATGGAGTAGGACTCCATTCTGACACTGTCGAAGAAGACTTCTTGGTGGACACTTTCGCCTCTTCCGAAAGAACTGTCAAAACTCTGCCCATGTTAAAAGGAGTTCTCAAACCTGCCAAAGACATTTTTAAAGAAACAACCAGGGCACGGGTGCTAAACCCCAGGATTGAAAAAAAATACAAGCCTGCACCCGGAGACCCTATGTACATTAGGGGTCAGTTGCCTTTGGACTCCATGGTCGTTGCTAATGCTCGCAAAAGAGCCCACTCACAAACAGGTGATGCTCCTCCCCCAGACAAGGAGTCCAAAGTGCTGGAGACATCAGGCAAACGGATTGCAGCGCAAGCAGCAAACATCTGGCGCATTGCCAACACACAGGCACTCCTGGCCCGTTATGATAGGTCCCACTACGACACACTAGAATCCCTACTCCAACATTTGCCAGATGAATATAAAGAGGCAGCGGAGCTCCTCATCGGAGAGGGACAACTCCTTACCAATGCATCCATCAAGTGCGCACTGGATGCAGCCGACACAGCGGCGAGGGCAATCAACACAAGCGTCATGTTGAGGAGGCATGCATGGTTGAGAATCTCAGGCTTCAAGCCGGAGATTCAGAACAACATCTTAAATCAACCGGTCAACCCAGACTACTTATTTGGCCCTGAAGTTGACACTACCCTCGAGGATTAAAAAAGACACTGACACTGCGAAATCAATGGGGGCTCTGCAAACGCAGCAGTTTCGTAGTGGCTCCTTTCGTCGCCCCGGGAATAGAGGAGCAGCTAGAGGTCAGGGGTCACAGCAGCAGTACACTAAAGGGGGCACACAAAGTACCTATGATAAAACCAATAGAGGTGGATATCGTGGCTCCAGCACCAAGGGCAGAGGACGTGGTTACGGCAACACCAGGTCCTCCCCCAAAAACAAACAGTGACGCCCTCTCCCTGCCCCCCGACCACATAACACCTGTCTGGGGGGAGACTCCAACGGTTCCTGTCTGCGTGGAAAGCCATCACCACAGACAGGTGGGTCAGGGACATTATCCAGCACGGTTACTGTCTCGAATTAACGTCCACTCCACCCAACATACCGCCAAAGCACCGTCCTATGTCCGTAGAGCACTTGGCGTTATTGCAGCAGGAAGTGCTAAGTATGCTGCAAAAAGGTGCCATAGAGGTCGTGCCCGTCAACCAGCAGGGAACAGGGGTGTACTCTCTGTACTTCTTAATCCCAAAAAAGGACGGGTCGCTCAGACCTATACTAGACCTGAGACCCCTCAACCAATACATTCTCTCAGAGCATTTCCATATGCTCACCCTACAGCAGGTTCTCCCGCTACTTAGTCAGGGGGACTTCCTAGCCACACTGGACCTCAAAGATGCGTATTTCCACATACCCATACACCCATCACACAGAAAATATCTCAGGTTCACTATTCAGGGGCATCACTATCAGTTCAAAGTTCTCCCCTTCGGAGTAACAACAGCACCCAGGGTCTTTACCAAGTGCCTAGCAACAGTGGCTGCACATCTACGAAGACAACACATTCACGTCTTCCTTTACCTGGACGACTGGCTTGTTCAGGCAAAGTCAGCCCAGCAATGTGCCAGCCACATGTCCCTCACCATTCACAGTCTGGGATTCTCACTAAATTACCCAAAATCACATCTCCAACCCGCACACGTACGACAGTACCTGGGCGCGACCATAAATACTCTGGCAGCCACAGCTCAGCCAAATTTAGTGAGGATCAACAGCATGCAACTGCTGATCTCAAAGTTCAAACCTCGACACTCCCTTCCTGCGCGAGTGTTAATGCAGTTGATAGGCATGATGGCCTCCTGCATTTTCATAGTCCCGCACGCGAGACTACATATGCGCCCGCTTCAGGAGTGCTTGGCACGTCAATGGAATCGGGCTCATGGGCAACTAAAAGACCTAGTGTTGGTGAGCGGTCGGGCATACAACTCTCTGCATTGGTGGAATGCACAAAACCTTTGCAAGGGCCGACCGTTCCAAGAGCCTGTTCCACAAATAATACTGACAGCGGACGCCTCTCTCCAGGGTTGGGGAGCTCATGTACTCATTTACACAGTGCAGGGACTATGGACAACGCAACAAAAGAAAATGCACATCAACGTTCTGGAACTGATGGCAATCTTCCTAGCAATGAAGGCATTCAAAGTACACTTGTGCAACAAAGTCGTGTTGATCCGGACGGACAACATGACTGCCATGTACTACATACAGAAGCAGGGAGGAACACACACTCCACAGTTGTCTCATCTGGCTCAGAGCATGTGGAAGTGGGCCATTCAGAGGAACATATTCCTCATTGCGGAACACCTCCCCGGCAAGGACAACCAGATGGCGAATCTGCTCAGCAGACACAGCCACCAGATACACGAGTGGGAAATACACCCATCAGTACTCCAACCGCACTTCCTACAGTGGGGTCATCCAGAGATAGATCTATTTGCCACAAACGAAAACGCAAAATGCCAAAGCTTTGCCGCCAGGGTCCCACATCCACAGTCACAGGGCAATGCGATATGGATGAACTGGTCCGGCAGATTTGCGTACGCTTTTCCCCCAGCGCCATTAATACCGCTAGTGGCACGCAAACTGCGACAACACTCACTGACACTCATCCTAGCTGCTCCCACATGGGCGCGCCAACCATGGTACACCACCTTTCTAGAACTTTCCGTGGTGCCGCATCATAGGCTGCGGATCAAACCCGCACTTTTAACGCAGAACCATGGCGACATTCAGCACCCAGATCCGCAACAGCTGAACCTGGCAATCTGGCTCCTGAAGTCTTAGAGTTTGGCTACCTAAACCTGCCACCTGACTGTATGGATATCATCAAGGAGGCCAGGAGACCCACTACCAGAGCTTGCTATGCGGCTAAATGGAAGAGGTTTGTCATTTACTGCAACAACAATGACATTACCCTGCTGGACGCATCCATTCAAAACATCATCTGTTACCTCTTACACCTATACCGATGCAATCTGGCATACAACTCAATACGTATCCATTTAACCGCAATAGCAGCCTATCTCCAAAACAGGCAGCACCTCTCTTTATTCAGAGTGCCTGCCATCAAAGCCTTCTTGGAGGGACTCAAACGAGTAATTCCCCCAAGACACCCACCGGCACCGGTGTGGAACCTCAATTTGGTCCTCACCAGATTAATGGGTCCACCCTTTGAACCTCTCCTTTCATGTGAGATTCAATTCCTCACCTGGAAAGTAGCTTTCCTAGTGGCAATCACTTCGTTAAGAAGAGTTAGTGAACTCCAGGCACTAACCATTCAAGAGCCATTCATACAGGTTCACGCAAACAGGGTTGTACTACGTACCAACCCCAAATTCATGCCCAAAGTGATATCGCAGTTCCACATGAATCAAACTATTGAACTGCCTGTTTTCTTTCCAAGTCCACAGTATGTCGCAGAGAGAATGCTCCATACACTAGATGTAAAGAGGGCCCTCATGTACTATATAGACAGAACTAAGGACTTTAGGAAAACAAAACAACTTCGTTCCCTTTTCTACACAACACAAGGGCAACGCCATTTCCAAAGCAGGTATAGCCAGATGGATCGTTAAATGTATTAAAATTTGCTATCAAAAGGCTAAACGCACATTAACGATTCCCCCACGAGCCCACTCAACACGAAAGTTAGGGGCATACATGGCTTTCCTAGGAAACATTCCTTTACAGGAAATATGTAGAGCAGCCACATGGTCCACTATACATACATTTACCAAACACTACTGTGTAGATGTACACTCAAAACAGCAGGCAGCTGTAGGACAGGCTGTTCTCAAAACTCTTTTTCAGACTGCTGCAGCTGGCACGGGTAGCCGCCGCTAATGGAGGTACTGCTATGTATTCTATGCACAGATATGAATTCAGCAGCCCACATGCCTCGAACTGAATATGCTACTTACCAGTATGCATCTGTTCTTGGCATGTAGGGCTGCTGACATTCATATCGCCCACCCTCCTCCCCGGCGCCTGTAGCACTCAGAATTACTGTATAGCATGGTCATCACTTACTGTATCTACTCCATCACTGCCACAATGGCGAAAAACAATCTAAGGATGGAGAGGATGCCCATGCGCACTGTGGTCCACGGGAGGAGTCACCGATCTCGTGATACTTCGAAGACTCATCCAGGACAACAATGTGCAGTCATCCGGACCCAACACTAGGCGGCGATCTATGCACAGATATGAATGTCAGCAGCCCTACATGCCAAGAACAGATGCATACTGGTAAGTAGCATATTCAATATATAACGCTCGGAGTTGCTGAATGATTAATATAATTTTACATTTCTTTATTCAACAAATCACGCTTGAAAGATGAACGATTTGATCGGCTAGCAGGCATGAGAGCTGCTAACCAACTGCCTAAATG
The DNA here is from genome assembly GCF_964204655.1 of Triturus cristatus. Taxonomy (NCBI): domain Eukaryota; kingdom Metazoa; phylum Chordata; class Amphibia; order Caudata; family Salamandridae; genus Triturus; species Triturus cristatus. The sequence continues at coordinate 1,267,695,933 of NC_140585.1, read as the reverse complement.
TAGCAAGTCTCCCATATCTGTTTTTTTTTTTTTTTTTTTTTGAAAACCTTTATTTCAAAATTCAGGACACAGCTATTCAGCCGACAGCCCGAAGGTTCGGCAGCGTTGAGAGTTAGATACAGTGATGTGTCCCCAATACAGTTCAAAGAGTAATGCAAAGGTCCAATTTTAAATAAACACAGAAAAAACTCACAACAAACCCCAGCAAGGCAGAACATTGAAAGCCCATGGCGAAAGCCCCCAGGGGAGGCCGGACCCCATTCATCTACTAGTTACAAGACTGTGTACGGAGGAAGAAGGGGGACAGCAGAGGCCCAAAACGGTTCCTAAAACCAAACTGTGCTGGAAAGTAGGTCAGGGGGAAAGCTGTTCCTCGGGAGGTTCCAGATCCGGGGCAAGACATATTCCCCCCCCTGTATTGGTTCCACCGCCCCCAGATGGCGTGCCACTTCCGGGGGCGACCTCTAGAGCAGTAGACCGTCTTCTCCCTAAACATGCTCCAGTCCATGTTCTCCTTCCACGCGGTCAGTGTAGGGGGTCCCGAGGAGCCCCACAATCGCGCGATATCCCTTTTAGCCACCATGTTACCCAGAGTCACCCATTGGGTCTGCGCCTCATCGAGGTCAGTGGGCCCCCAGACGTTCAGGAGGCAACACCGCGCCTCCGGCTGTACCGCAGTGCCCGTCACCTCCCCCATAACTGCATGGACTCTCCTCCAGAACTCCACAATGACACCACATTCTCAAATGATGTGCAGGAAAGTACCCACCATACCACATCCCCTTCTGCACAGGCCGTCCTCCGAGAATCCCATGTGGACCAGCCTTGGCCCCGTCACATACACCCGGTGCAGTATTTTAAGCTGCACCAGCCTCAGACGCGACGGGATCGCAACCTCCTTAGGAGAAGAAACCGCTGACTGCCAGTCCTCATTATCCAACTCAAGGCCATCCCTAGTCCACTGTTCTCTCAGCCCCAAAAGCATATCTGCCCGGACGTTAATCAACTTCTTATATATGAGCGAGATCGTGCTCTCGGGCATATGACCATCAAGGACTCGGTCCTCAAGGGGAGAGGACTCCGGCACCTTCTCACCCTCCACGAGGACTGATCAGAGGGCGTGACGCAGCTGGATATACCTGAAATACTCTGAGGGCCCTAGCTCATACTCAGTCTGCAACTCCTCGAAGGACTTCACCCTCCCTTTATGCAGCACATCTCCCACCTTGGATATACCTATCAGGTCCCACTTATCAAAGCCCTTCGTATGCCAGAGTCTTCCCAATCTCTCCGATTCAAACAATGGGGTAGCGAGGGTGAGCCTATCCTTCCAGCCCAACGAATCAGTCGCCATCTTCCATACACGCACCGCCACACCTGTGGGCCCCGTGAGGGACGAGTCTAAGGACCGCGAATACAACGCCCTGTAGTAGTTGCCGCCACGAAGCAGCCACCTATCCAGGGCATACCCAGGGCTGAGGGCAGGGCCATAAAACCCATGGTTGATCGCGCTCAGCTGCGTGGCCCAATAGTACCGTCGGATGTCTGGGAGCGCAATGCCCCCATCGTACCATGGGAGCGTCAACTTTGAAATAGCTATTCGCGGCCGCCCATCCCACAGCAACGTCCGTTGGAGGCCTTCGACCTCCCGAAAGTATTTGGCCGGTACCCAGTCCAAGGTGTTCTGGAGGGCATAGAGGAAGCGGGGAAGAGACATCATTTTGAACAGGGCCGCACGCCCAACAAGGGAGAGCGGCAGCCTCCGCCAACCTTCAACATCTCGCCTCAAGCGCGCCAAGGGGGGGAGCAGATTCCTCTCATAGCGCACAGCAGGATCCAAGGATATAAAAATCCCCAAATACACGAAGCCCTGCTGGGCAACCTGTATCGAACATGTTCTAGGGATCGGTGGGACCTCGCCACTAAGAACGTACAAGTACGATTTGCCCCAATTAATCACAAGCGCCGAGTTCCCACCGAACGATGCGAGTACGTCACAGACCACTATAAGTGACTTCTTAGGTGAGGCAAGATACAGTAGGATATCATCGGCATAAAGCGAAATACGGTCCTCGTGATCAGGCGACCACCGAAGGCCCCGTATATCCGGGTGCCAACGTATCCACGCAGCCAACGGTTCAAGGGCGAGGGCGAACAACAGAGGCGACAGGGGGCAACCCTGCCGAGTACCCCTACCAAGCTGAAACGGAGTAGATGCCCGACCATTCACCACAACATTCGCTAGTGGCCCCTCGTACAGCAACCGGACCCAACTCACAAAACCGCGACCGAAACCAAACTTGGCCAGCACGGCCCATAAGTATGCCCACTCCACCGTGTCAAAGGCCATCGTGGCATCAAGAGATGCCACAATAGCCGGTTCACGCAGTGTGCCCGCCCTGGCGATGACGCCATGAAGACGCCTAAGGTTTAATGCTGTGTTTCGGTGCGGGATGAAGCCAGATTGATCCAGGTGGACCAAATCGCCAAGCACCCTACTCAAACGGGTAGCCAGGAGTTTGGCCAGAATTTTCGGCTCAGCGTTGAGGAGTGAAATGGGCCGATAGGAGGCGCACCTATCTCGGGGTTTACCCTCTTTATGTATTACCACGATCGACGCCAGCCGCTGATCCAACGGAAGGATCCCATCCCCCCGCGCCTCCAAAAACATGGCGCGCAGGTGAGGGGCGACCCTATCCGGGAACAGTTTATACAGGTCGATCGGCAGTCCATTCGGTCCAGAGGCCTTACCCGAGTTTAACGCGCGAATCGCCCCCGCCACCTCGTCAACCGTTATGTCACCATCCAAATCATCCCTATCTATATCAGAGAGGCAGGGCAACTCGATATCACGGAGGAGCTCAGACGAGTCCTCGGGCGGCCTGTCCGACACAGAGGAATAAACCCTACGGAAATTCTCCGCGAAACACTTAACAATCCCCTCAGGTTCCACAATCGCCTCTCCCCACTCTCCCGTCAACTCTGGCACCACTCTATTGACCCGTTCTTTCCTGTCCAACCACGCCAGGAGTTTCCCTGCCTTATCACCAACGTCATACAGGCGGCCCTGTTGTTCCCTACTGAGGGTCTTAGCGGCGTTCGTAACCAGGTCCCTATACTCCGCCTGCTTCAAGCAAAGCTCATGCAGTGAGGACTCTGTAACCTCCTCCTCCATAGCCCCCTCAAGGGCCGCGATCTCCTCCTCCACTTGCCGCACCTCGCCATCCCTCCGATTCTTGGCAGCCACCACCAGGGAGAGGGCTTCCCCCCGAAGCACGGTCTTAAAGGCTTCCCACAGCGACACCGCCGAGTCCACGGTTCCCAGGTTGTCCTTAAAGTAATTATCCACCTTCTTTACCAGGGCGCTGCGCATCTTGGGGTCTCGGAAATACCATGGGTTGATTGGGGCCACCCTCCCTCCTCCCTCCCGACCTAGATCCAGCCGGATCCACACTGGCGAGTGGTCAGAGATACCGCGTGCCATGTGCCTCGCCTCGGATATCAACGAGGCATGTGCGGCCAGAGTGAGCAGGTAATCAATCCTGGAGAGGCTACCATGCGCCCCGGAGTGAAACGTGTATTGACTCTGTGTGGGGTGCCGGAGCCTCCAGCAGTTTATCAGACCAAAAGTATCCAGGAAGTCTGGAAGCCATTTCTGAGCCCCCCCTGTGTCCCTGGGCGGGTATCTATCCAACAGTCCGGAGCCCACAGCGTTGAAATCCCCTCCCACTACCAGCATTCCCCCCGGGAGAGTCAGCAAAGCCCTGCCCAGTTCAGCAAGTGTGGAGGCCTGCAGGGCCGGCGGGACATAAACGGAAACCAAAACCAAAGTCCTTCCTTCCCACCGCCCCGCCACCGCCACAAACCTCCCCCTATCGTCAACAATGGTGGAGTCCACCTCAAAAGGCAACGATGCTCTAACAAGGATGCCCGCACTCCTGGACCCAGAAGAGAATCCCGAGTGTGCAATGAATTTATACCCCTTCCTATTCAAGGCATAGCACATATTACCTATGAGATGCGTCTCCTGCAGCAGGACAACATCTGGCATTGAGCGTTTCAAAAATTGCAAAACAATCCCCCTCTTGATGCGATCCCCCAAACCATTAACATTCCAGCTTATAACACTTAAGCCCCTACCCCCCATCCTCAAACGGAAAGAGGCCCACCCCACACCCGAGGAGCCACCATGGAACAGCCCTGAGGATAATCATCATGCCTTGCAGAAATAAACCCCCCAACAACAAACTCAAAATCCCCAAAACTCCCCCCACCCTGCACCCCTGCTGCAGCTTACAAAGCCCCCCCAACTTGCAGTGTGCCTGTCGCCCTACAAAAACAAAAAATCTACAAAAAGTACCCTAAGGGAGGAAAAGAGCACCCCTCGTCCTCCCGCAACCCTCCACAGTTACTGCACTCTGTTCGAATCTTCAAGTATGGTCAAATCAAGTCAGGCCGGCTCTGAGATCTCAGCCCTGTCCATCCCGGCCACTGTCTCCATGCTCGGCTGTGTCATCCCCCGTCCGTCGCCGGGGCAAAGCGTCCAGCCATTCGTCGGCCATAACAGGAGAGTCAAAAAAGAATGTCCGATCTTCATGCACCACCCGTAGTCTGGCAGGGAAAAGCATGGCATACTTCAGATCCAGTTCCCGAAGTCTCCGCTTCACCCCCAGGAAGCTCTGTCTCTGTCTCTGCACCTGCTGGGTGAAGTCCGGATAAAAATTCACCGACGCATTCTGGAAGGGGACTGGGCCCGTCACCCTCGAAGCTTGCAGGATAGCGTCCCGATCTCGAAAATGAAAGAGCCGGGCGACAATCGGCCGCGGCGGGGCACCCGCCTTGGGCCGCCCGCCCGGCACCCTATGGGCCCTTTCCACCGCAAAAAACTTTCCAAGGCCCTTAGGCTTCAGATGATTGAGGACCAAATCCTCCACAAGCAGGTCCGCCGAAGCCTCATCCGAGGACTCCGGGACCCCGATGACGCGCACATTGTTGCGCCTGGCCCGGCTCTCGAAGTCCTCCAGCCGGCGGGCGGCGAGGTCACTCTCGGCCCTCAGCTTCCGAACCTCGGTCTGCAGATCCGCAACATCATCAGTGAGGCCCGTGGTCTTGTGGTCCAGGTTCTTAACGCGCTCGTTCGTCTTGCCCAGGTCCGAGCGGATCAGATTGACATCTACCAGGATGGCATCCACCTTATGCGCCAGGGCCTCGAACTGTCTCCCCATCGAGGTCTGCATCCCGTCGAGCGCGCCCATGACATCCTGTAGGGAGAGCTCCGGTGTCCCAGGCGAGTCCTCCTTCTGGGCATCCGGCGCCTGGCTCGATCCACTCGGCGATGCTTTCAGGAGGGCGTAGCGGTCCATACTGTTGACTTGGGAATACGATCCCCGCCTGGTGGACTTAGTCTTCAGCCGATCCCCTTCTGCTTTGCCCGACATAATGGACTCCGGGCAGTCCAGTGCAGTTAAGACTGTTCCCTCTCAGAGAGAGGGATAAGGAGTGAGCAGCCCGCCGAGCGTCCTTGGGGTAATAAAGCCACCCAGAGCTCTACAGTGTCCGGGCAGACAAAGGGAACGAAATCGAAAGTGAAAGTGCGAGGACCTCCGTCCGACAGTTCACACCTCGCCAGGCCGTTGTTGATCAACTAGGAGTCGGGCATCCTGCCAACTCTAGCCCCTGGCATCCCCGGGAGTTAGGCCGCAATCTTCCGCCAGTCGTAAGTCCGGTTCCCGATGGGCGATCCGACCGCGGGTAGCATCAATCGCCTCCCTGACAACTCAGCAACACGGTGCCATGCATACCATCAGGATTAGAGACAGGATAGTCGACGGAGGGCGCGAGGGTCTCGGGAGCTCTAAGCTCACGCGGCCATCTTGGTCAAGCGCTAGGCTCCTCCCCTCCCATATCTGTTTTTTAATAATTTAGAATTAGAGCAAGAATCAAAGTTGTAGCCCTCCAAAAACCACCCATTCCCAATAGAGGCAAATACATTTTCACATAGACCACCCAAGATATTTTAGATGAAGCTGCCCTACTGAAAATCTCACACAAAGCTTCAATAGAAGGGCTCAACTCGTTCACTGACCAGATTTGTACGCAGTAAAGAAGTAGTTTCTGGTTGGCTAAGTCTTTAGATCTTAAGGTAGATTCAAGCCTTAATGGGAAGGTTGAAGAAACTTGGTGGTACCTGCAAAAGTGATTTAACAAAGTTGTTTTCTATCTTTAAAAGCATTTTTGTCTAATCGTGTCCCCATAACCTGCTGCTAAAGGAGCTGCTTTTGCCTAGTGTATTTCCAGTGTAGGGGATAAGGTGCAGATGGTGGAGCGATTCTCAAGCTTCAGTATTGTAGCAGCTCTTTATTTTAGGGGAAGCTCACTTTTATCTAATTGGGCAGACTAGCTATGTGAAACCGTCTGAATCCAAGTTAATTAAATTCATTGATTTTTCTCTAGGAAATAATTAGTTGTGCTCATCAATCCCCTAAAATACTGGGGATTGAACATCATACATTTTGGTTTAGCAGTGTTGATTTCTAAGTCATGGAGAACATGAGAGTAAACCTTTCCAAGAGAGTCCTAAGACCCATTGGAGTGTTAGATGATAATATGTCAACCACAAATAAGAGCCAGGACCTTATGACTAGTAATTAAAGGGGAGTCACTGACACAATTCATCATAAAGTTAATGCTACCATTGATGAAAGTACGAATAAGGATGGCGTGAGGCCACGTCCTTGTCGAACTCTTCTTAACTTCAATGTTATTTGTTGCTGGTAAATTCGCCCCTGATTTATTTTCTTTTAATTTCTTTTTTTTTTTTCATTTTAGGACTTTCTGGAATTTAGGTCTAGGAACTAGGTCAAAGGCAGACCACGTGATCTGGAAAAAAACATACAAGTGGTCTGTTCTAGGTCAATAGTTTTCAACTTGATTCAATTATTGTTCATTTTTAAAACTTTTGCCGTAGTACTTTAGCATCATGTGTTCTTGGCACACGAGCGCGAAATGCAACAACGCATACAGTGACTACCAATGTCATACAGCGCACTTTGTTAAAGTCTCTCAAATATATTGTAATAAATTGTTTTAACAAGGCATTGCAATGAGGCCACTGAGTAGGCGTGCCTTCAAGATGTACAATTTCCATGTACTCTGATATGTTCATTAAAATACCCCATGTCTTCAAGACAGTCTCCATGTTTGGGCATACTAGCGCTCATCCAGTGCATCGCCACTCACCTCTCATTAAGGACCGGGGCCATGGCCGCAAATGTACACACTGGTTAGGGAAACATTTGCAGTATAGCCTAATAGGGCTAATACTGGAATGCAACTACTGCCATTTCAACTATTTTAGATGAATTCAAACACTGGGTTCAGAGCCAACCAATATGAATTAAAGAAGCATTTCTTGTCCTGCTTTTTTTTTTTTGCACTATATGATGCTTTCCTCAGGGACTTTAGTCATAATCTGGTGTGAAACGTAGACGGTGAACACATTTGAAGTGACTCAATTTGTGTCTTTTATTAGATGGCATTCTTCACCTGCTTACAACGGTATATCTAGCAGACATCCTTATTATTGAATACCTCAAATCAGCCTCCCAAGCAGTCTAACCCCATACTCTTGGACCTTCTCTTTCCAACTCCCCATACACATGAAAGAGTTACCTTACCTACACCTCCTCTGTCTCATTTTAGTGAGTATGGAGAATTCTTGAGTGGCCAGGGGTAATATGGGGGAGACAGCTTCTCCTCCAGAGGATCCTCATCAATAGTCATAAGCACTGAATGTTCCTGCATGCTGTGGGGACACTGGAGCCTATATTAAAGGCAAAAAATGCCCGATTTACATCGTTTCCTTTTAATAAATCTCGTACCATATTCAAGAATGTCTGCAAATCAGAAAGAAAGAACTTAAAGTGCAAAACACAGCCTTTATTGAAGATAAAACTGCAATGGAATACAAAGGCATTGTTAGCTAATAGGGTGCATCAAAAGCATAACCAGTGAATAATGGCACCGTGTCATTAAGACCTTCAGGACCTCCTGTATCCCATCATGCCCCAAACGTGACTGGTCCGTTTATTTTTTATTTTACGGCTCCTACAGTGAGTGAGGATCCTGGAGCACTGAGCGCTCTCATTTTTACTTTTTCTCAAACAAATTGCTTTATAAAAATAGGTTTCTTTGCTTCACTTGACGTTTTTTCCATCTAGAGTAAAAGGAAATTCATTTGTCACAAGAAAGTATATATTTTCCCTGTCAAAAAAGCCCTATATTTTTGTCAAGCGCTCTGCCTGTGACAGAGAAGTCACAAGCTGATCCCCATTTAGTCTGTATCATATGTCTACCTGCAGTCATCTTCCTGAGTTATAGCACCCATTGCTAGAAGCTCTCTTGAAAAGAAAATGTGTCTCCATGGTCCTCGAGAGAGAAATAACTGGGTCAGCAGGAGGACCTCTATCATCTTCCTCAAAGGAAATTGCTGCACTTCACAAGGCTCTCTCCAGAGGCATATCTCCTGACAGCCAAGAGAAATGATGAACACGATCAGTATCTAAAGGTAGGAAAATACCTATTTGTTCCCAGTTGGCATCTGGATTGACGTTGAAAGTGCCCTCAACCATGAGGCACTCTTCGCCTGCAAAACCTCCATCTGTGACGAAACGGCGACAACTGACGTTGAAGGACTCTGCACCTGAAAGGTCTCAATCTACTGTCAAACACTATCCCATGCCGTCTAAGCTCACGTTGTCGAAGGAAGCTACATCGGCGTCCCACTGTCTCTCGACTTCAACGCATACTTCCAGGGAGGAGACCCTGTCAACGGCAGGTTTTCACCGGTTGAGGCTGGTACTCCTGACAGAAAATCAGTCGCCTGCCATCCAACGCCATTTGACGTCGAAGCACACTGCGACGAATACTCGATGGTGCCACATAGCCATTTAACGTCGAGGCACACTTAATCGAGACAGTCTCTGGCAACAGCTAGATGCCTTTCGATGTCGAGACAGGAACTCTGTTAGCGGCAATCAGCTGCTGTTTGAGATCAAGGTAGACCACTCCGGTGGCACCCAGGCGCTGCTCGACAATGAAGCAGACCTCCATTGGCAGCAAACGGGGGCCACTCAACATCTAGGTAGACATCTGTCGATGGACACTAGGCGCAGCTTGAAGTTGATCAGACATCAGTCAGTTGCAGCCAGGTGCCAATCTATTTCGAAACCAATACCTCCTAGGCAGTCAACAGCAGCGAGGTGCTGCTTAACGTTGAGGCCTCACTCACTGGCTATGCATTGTGATTAGTCCACGAGACCCTGTCTACGTCAGCATCTTGTCGCTTGATGTCAAGGCCTGACTGGCCTACTTTGCATCACTTGTCTACTAGACAAGTATCACTTGGACGAGCTTCAGCTGTGTCTTCAGGGACTTCCTCCAAGTCCTCTACACTGGGACAAACATCTCTCCATCAACCAGAGGCTCCTCAGACTCCTATTTGCCTCCATGATGGCTAAAAAGTCTCCACAACTGGCCGGTTCCACACAATAATCACTGACCTATTCACCGTCACAGTCTCCCCCGTGGACACAGTCTCCAAAGTCTGCTCCAAAGACTCCTCTAGCCTGTTTGGCACAGACCAGCCTCCCTAGGGAGACCACTCCTCTGTGCAGATCCAGGTACAGACAAGGAGTAGATTTCAATGCAGGACCAGAACAAGATCCTCTACACCTGCCTGAGGGTCTAGATCATGCCACACACACACAGATCCTTTCTGTACCTCCTCATTCCCCCCTCCCTCTGACTCCTTTCCCGGAAATTTGAGCAATTTCTCCCCTGTAACTCTGGCGCAAACTAAAGAAGTCATCCTGGCCTGCAAATCAGGCTCCCCTTCCGACCCCTGTCCCCCCAAAATTCTTCACCAAATTATCGACGTGATCAACCCAGCAATTAACGACATAGTCAACTCGTCGCTTAGCACAGGAATTGTCCCCCCCCGGTGGAAGAAAGGAATTGTCAAGCCTCTTATGAAAAAGGCCAATAAACCACCGTCTGACTTGACCAATCTTCGCCCGATCTCTCTACTCCCAGCCTTAGGAAAAATAACCGAACAACTGGTCTATAGAGAACTTAGACAATACCTGGAAGCAAATAACATACTCCATCCGCAGCAGTCTGGTTTCCGTCCCAAACATTCGACGGAAACAGCGCTGATAGAATTATCAGACACGATCAAACTGCTACAAGATCAGCGAAAAAATTCAATCCTCATTCTTCTTGACCTGACCGCGGCGTTTGACACCATTTCCCATTCCATCCTCATCAGTAGACTGACGAACATAGGGATTTCAGACTACGCTCTATCCTGGTTAAAATCATTCCTTGCTGACCGATCACAGACTGTCGCTCTGGGCCCTTTCCATTCAAAAGAGAAAACGATTTCCTCAGGCGTCCCGCAGGGTTCTATCCTAAGTCCCCTCCTTTTCAACATCTATCTCATTCCTCTCCTGTCCTTGGTTGAATCCTTTGGAATACCTGTAACCTCCTACGCCGATGACACCCAGCTCATCGTGCCCTTGGATGGTAACTCCACCAGCGCCGAACTCAACCTCAAGAACTGCCTAACGGAGGTCTTCCATTGGATGAACGCAAATCATTTGAAGTGTAATTCAAATAAAACGGAGATTCTCCCAATTGGAAAGAACACCTCCTTCCGCCCAGCCCTCTGGTGGCCAGACGACTCAATCGCCCCCCCCCAAACTGTAACTACGGCCAGGAATTTAGGCGTCATTTTCGACTCAGATCTCTCCTTTGATCAACATGCTAAGACTGTAACCGGCAAATGTTTCGGGACAATAATATCCTTAAGAAAGTTCTTCAACTTCCTCCCTCTCGACGCCAGAAAGAGTGTAACAGTAGCCCTTATAATTTCACGACTAGACTACTGCAACGGCTTACTGGCAGGGGCAAAAAAGAGCACTCTCGCGAAACTCCAGAGCGTGCTCAATACAGCTGCTCGACTTGTACTCAAACTACCCCGTAGAGCTTCCATCTCCGCAGCCCTTCGATCCTTACACTGGCTACCTCTCCACAAGAGAATTTTATTCAAGATTCTAATCGTCGCCTTCAGAGCTTTCAATAAATCCGGTCCAAAATACCTCCACAGACGTTTTCCCCACTTCACCCCCAGGCGATCTCTCCGTTCGTCCCAGGACAACCTCAACTTGCCTGCAAAGTATAATCTGAAGACGAAGGGAGGTAAAACCCTAAGCTACCTGGCCACCAAAGCATGGAACAATCTGCCCAAACACCTCAGGCAACTAACGCAAGAAAAACCATTCAGAAAGGCTCTGAAGACTTGGATCTTCAGCCTCCCCGATGATCTCACTAAAGCAGCCATCTAATCCCTCTCTGTCCCCAGACCGGTCATCAAGGATTCTCAGCGCCAAGATGCTCCTTCCGGAGCGAACGCCGCGCTTTATAAATACCCCTACAAATACAAAATACAAATACATGGTCTACATCCACACAATCCTCAGAGGGATTACTCACCAGCACTTATGGACACTCCACCAGTGAGAATATTCCAGATGGACTATCTGAATACGTTTTAACAAGGTATTGGTTCGAGGGGCTGCTAAGCTGAACATTGATCTTCCAGCTCCCACTACAACCCCATCAGTCATTTTCACAACCTTACATCTCAGGTCTTCCTCTAGACTATTGCTTCCTTTGGTCCCATGACTGCTCCAACCAGTAATGGAATTTTTCTTACCCCATCCTCCCTTTGAGGGGCTCCAGAGAGAATTCTAAAGAAATACAAGGCTCCAGATCAAGACCCTTTATTTCTGAGAAACGACCCTCCACCAGATTCGTCATCATAGCCACTGCCAAGAAAATGCACTCCATTGCAGCTTCATTATCCGTCCCTCGGGACAAGGACAGTAAAAGAAAATGTATTCCTTGGGCAGGAAAATATGCGGTACATCTGCCTCATTTATGACTGTGTCTAGCACTGCAGTATTAGAGGAACGATATGATAGGTCTCTATAGGAATCGGTGGCCAGATTAACAGAAAAGCTATCCAGGGAAGACAGACCGGACGTCCAGGAGATCCTGCAAGGAGAAAATCTGGGTGCTAATCACATAATTAGTGTGGCGGCGGATGGCTTTGACCTAGCTGCGCATGGATGTTCGCATGGGATATGTGCCACCTACTTACCCCAAGAGCCCAGGCAAACAATGAGTTGTCACTTCCAACGTTGCTGTTACCCACTCCTCTGGGCTGGGGAAGAATCGCCAAACATTTGAACAAGTGACACACCATAGCCAGTGACAACTGGGTCTTAAATGTTGTAGAGAATGGATACTCACTTCGCTTTAAGCACCTCCTCTTGCTGTTCCACCTTCGAAAGCCTATTGCCACCAGCGAATGCTGCTACAGAATGAAGTCTCCACTCTCCTTTGCAAGGAGGCAATAGAGGAGGTTCCATTCGCTCAAAGAGGAGTAGGAGTATACTCTCTGCATTTCCTCGAGGTAAAAAGGTCCAAATGTAGAATTCCAATCCATTCTGGACTTGTGTCTCCTAAACAAATACATATGCAAGAAATAATTTGTAATGCTTGCTCTCCAACAGATATACCCTGATCTACATAAGGAGGGGTTGGATGTGTTCCATTGATCTCCAGGATGCCTACTTCTACATCCCAATTTCCATGAAGCATCAGAAGTTCCTATGGTTCAAAGTGGCATCCAAGCATTACCAGTGCAAGGTGCTGCCTTTTAGCTTGAAATCGGCTCCCTGACAATTTTCGAAGTGCATGGCCGTTGTAGCAGCAGCCTTACAAAAGAAAAGCATATTAATCTACCCATATTTGGACAACTGGCTGGTTGGTAAAAGGCTTCTGTAGTAGGGGATCTCTGTGTATAGTCATAATCTAGTGAATAGTCCCGCCCATGTGCGCGGACCCCGGAGCAATAAAAAAATAATCTCTAAAAGGTGACAAATCATGCAGACCTGCATACACCTTTAAGAGAGAATTTAATTTAAAGACAGATAATGCAGCCTATACCCACAGGCTACACTGTCCAGTACTTCAACTAGAATTCCACCAATATCCACAAACAGCACTGCCTGTCCAGTTTTTCTCCACATAGGAAAAAACCCTGCCTCTACCAGCAAAAGCCTCTGGAATGATAGAGAGGAAGGAGTGGACAGACAAGCCCCATAGGCTGCCATTATGTGGCTTGGAACAGGATACTGTGCCTTTAAGAAAACTTTCCAGTTTTCCAGAACTTTCCCCAGTATCCCAGAATGCCCAGCAGGTCCCATTTACTTTCAGTTCTTTTTTCCGGCTCCTGCTAGCAGGACCCTGGAGCATTGAGCTCTCCCTTTTTCAAGGTTTTCATTGAGATTTTGGCAATTTTTGTCACTTTTTCTTGTGTTTAGTAGCTGGTACTGTCAACATGCCTGGCTTGTTCGACAAGTGCCCGGAGTGTGGTCGAAAGAAGGCTAAAACTGACCCACACGAGGTGTGCATAGCTTGCCTTCCCCAGTCCCACGTGCCTGAAAGCTGTACCATCTGCCACTCGTTTTCAGCCAGGACCCTGAGGGACAGGATGAAGAGCAGACTTCAAGCTCTGGAGGAGCGAAGACTGAAGGCACCAGGTGGGTCTGGAGGGGCTGATTTGGCCCATACTGAGGCCTCTGGGGGGCTCCCCAGGGGCAGGAAGACCAGTAAGCGCTCCCGCTCCCCGTCGACGTCGAGGGCGTCGACGGCGACGTCGAGGAGGATGACCACCGTCTGTTCGCCGTCTCCCCAGGGCTCTGGGGAGAAGCGGCGTCGACGATCGCCGTCGAGGGACCTGAATAGGCCGCCGTCGACTACATCGGCGTCGTCGGCGACGACGCCATCTTCGGCTTCGTCCAGCGGTCGACGTCGAGTGAAGACCCGGCGTCGGCGGTCGGCGTCGAGGGATCGCAGCTCGCCGTCGATGAAGAGAAGGAGGTCGCCGTCGAGGCGGAGGTCGCCGTCGAGGCGGAGGTCGCCGTCGAGGCGGAGGTCGCCGTCGAGGCGAAGGTCGCCGTCGAGGCGGAGGTCGCCGTCGAGGCGGAGGTCGCCGTCGAGGCGAAGGTCGCCGTCGAGGCGGAGATCGACGCCGAGAAGATCGCCGTCGAGGCACAGGTCGATGTCGAGGAGAAGATCGACGTCGAGGAAGAGAGAGTCGCCGGGATCGGTGTACTCGGTGGTGTATACCCCGCCTCGGATGCCTCCGTCGCCTCCTCCTCTCCCACCTCTGCCACCGCCTCCTCCACCGCCGCCACCTCCTCCACCACCGTCTACACCTCCGCCACCGCCTCCTCCGCGGCCGCGGACTCTGTCTCCGCCACCCCAGCCTCTGTTGCTGCCACACACTCCTGCGGGACCGCCGCCGGTCCCCCCGAGGTCGGTTTCCCTTCCACGGTACCCGACTCCGCCGCAGGGGACCCCGAAGCCACGACGCCCACGGTCGCCTGGACCAGCGAGACCGGCGGACAGGCCTAAGCCGAAGAGGTCGCGCTCCCGCTCTCACAGGAGGCGACGATCGCGGAGCCGAGGGCGATCCTCGTCAGACTCTAGACGACGCCGCAGGAGGTATAGGTCCAGGTCGCGCTCCTCGGACAGGGACCTTTCCCCGACGCTGTCGGACTCCCCGGGGACTAGGGTGTCGCCGGTGGATGACTTGGTCTCGTTCCAGGAGGTGCTGTTGCGAGGGGCTGCGAAGCTGAATATCACGGTGACGGTTCCAACACCCACGACGTCCGTGATATTTGAGACGCTTCATAAAAGACACTTGTCTCGCCCCCTCCTGCCTCTCGTGCCTGGACTGGTGGAACCAGCCTTGGAACTGTTCCTCACTCCCGCAACAGCGAAGGCCGCTCCGTCCAGGCTCATGAAGAAATATAGGGCCCCGGAGTCGGATCCGTCCTTTTTGAGAGGGGACCCGAAGCCGGATTCGGTTATCGTGACGGCGGCGAGAAAACAACATGCGACCGCCCCGGCCTCCACGGTGCCACCGGACAAGGAAAGCCGCTGGCTGGACTCTGCGGGCAGGAAGGTGTGTGGTACCGCCGCCACCACGATGAAGGCGGCGAGTGCAGGGGCGTTATTGGGCCGTTACGACTGGGCCCTGTGGGAATCCCTGTAGCAATATGCGGACCTCCTGCCACGAGACAAGAAGGAGGACTTCTTGGAGACGGTGCGCGAAGGCATGCTGGTTTCTAACCAAACGATCAGCGCAGCGGCGGATGTATCGCTATTGGCCGCCCACGCCTACTGTCATGGCATCCACCAGCGGCGCCATTCCTGGTTGCGCCTGACGTCCCTCAAGCCGGAGGCGCAGCAGAGAGTGGCCAACCTGCCCTTCTCGGGGGAAACCCTGTTCGGGAAGCATGCGGACGATGAAATGGCCCGCATGAAGGCTGAAGCGGAAACCCTGACGGCCGTCGGGTTAGAGAAGGGCGAGAAAAAGAAACGACCGTTCCAGAGGAGGTTCGGGTCGTCGGGCCGAGGGCGTGGGCAGGGCTCGGGACAGCAGCAGCCACAACAGCAGCAGTTCCGCAAGCCCTTCCAGAAGCGCCAGAGGGGTAGAGGAGGCCAGCAGGCTACTACCACAAACAAGGGCCCGGCCGGGTCTCGGCCCTGAGCTGTTACTTCCCCCTCAACCGTTACCCACTCCAGTGGGGGGAAGCATCCAATTTTTTCCGGCAGAGTGGAGAAAAATTACTCAGGACAAGTGGGTGCTGAATATTGTTTGCAATGGATACAGTCTTCGGTTCATCAGCCCGCCTCCAGCGATTCCGCCGGTCAGCTCTCGCTTCCAGCTGAGGGAGCTCCAGGCGGAGGCAGACATCTTGTTGAGAAAAAAGGCGGTAGAAGAAGTACCTTTGTCTCAAAGGGGAAGAGGTCTGTACTCTCGGTTCTTCCTCGTTCGCAAGAAGGACAAGAACGAGTTCAGGCCCATTCTGGATTTGCGACAAGCAAACAAGTGGATTCGCAGAGAGAAGTTTCGCATGCTATCGTTGCACCAGATTTACCCTCAGCTGCAACGGGGAGACTGGCTCTGTGCCATAGATCTACAGGATGCGTACTTTCATGTGCCCATAGCACGGAAGCACAGGAAGTTCCTGCGATTCCAAGTCGGCGCCAATCACTATCAATACACAGTACTGCCATTCGGGCTAAAGTCTGCTCCCAGGACTTTTTCGAAGTGCATGGCGGTGGTGGCGGCACACCTGCGGAGGAACAAGGTGTTTGTCTACCCGTATCTGGACGATTGGCTGATCAAGGCGTCATCCTTCGAGGAAGCGCAAGAACACTTCCGATGGACGTGCGAGCTCTTGAACAAGCTGGGGTTACACGTCAACATGTCCAAATCGGTCCCGTCTCCGGTACAGTGCATACAGTACCTGGGGGCCTCCATAGATACGAGGTCAGCAAGCGTGTCTCCTTCGGAGGACAGACGGTTATCACTCCTTCGGAAGGCTCAGGACCTCAGGACTGCTGCATCGACGACTGTGAGGAAGGTGTCGTCTCTACTGGGATCGATGGCCTCCTGTATCTTCCTCACTCCGCACGCACGCCTACACATGCGACCACTGCAGGAGTGCTTGGAGGATCAGTGGGATCAGAGGACAGGCTCTTGGGACGACAAGATCCGACTGTCTCTACATGCTCGTCAGTCTCTGAAGTGGTGGTGTTCGGCGGAAAACCTCCTCCAGGGGGTTCCCTTCCACAAGGACATTCCCACGACGAATGTGGTGACGGATGCTTCTCTCCAGGGCTGGGGTGCGCATTCCGGGGACCTGCAGATTCAAGGGAAGTGGTCCCCCTTGGAATCGACGTACCACATCAATTTCCTGGAACTCAGAGCTGTCTTCCTGGCACTGAAGGCTTTCCTTCCGTCCTTCCAGACCAACTTGCTGCTGATACAGACGGACAATACAACCACGATGTATTACCTCAACAAGCAGGGGGGGTCGAGATCGCGCACTCTGTCGCAGGAGGCGCAGGCGATCTGGCGCTGGCTGCTGGCCCGAGGACTGACGATTACGGCCACGCATCTGCCAGGGGTGCAGAATGCTCAGGCGGACGCCTTGAGCAGGCTGATTCAGGAAAACCAAGAATGGGTCATAAACGACGAAGTACTAGGAGAAGTCTTCGCAAGGTGGGGGACTCCAGACGTAGATCTGTTCGCCACCGCCGAAAACAGCAAATGCCGAGACTTCGCATCCAGGTACTACCAGCGGGGGACGCTTGGGAATGCGCTATGGATCGATTGGTCGAACAGCTTTCTGTACGCTTTTCCACCCATTCCCCTGATTCCGGCGGTGCTCATCAAGCTGTCCCAGTCCAGGGCGCGGATGATCCTGATCGCCCCGGAGTGGCCCAGGCAGTAGTAGTTCACGGACCTTCTTCACCGGTCTCTCCTTCCTCACATGCGATTGCCGTGCAGGCCGGACCTTCTCACGAAGTTCGGGGGGCGGATGGTGCACCCCAACCTCTCGTCTTTGAGTTTGGCGGCATGGCTCCTGAAATAGTGCAATATGGTCATCTGAATCTACCAGACGATTGTATGGACATTCTGAAGGAGTCTAAGCGACCTTCCACTAGGACATCCTATGCTTACAAGTGGAAGAGGTTCTGTATCTGGTGTAAGTCCAAGAACTTTGATCCGACAACATGTAAGGAAGATGTCATCCTTCCATACCTTTTGCATCTGGCGCAGTCTGGCCTTAATTTCCATTCCATTAAGGTTCATCTGGCTGCTTTGACTGCTTACAGGAAGTGCCCTTCACAGACGTCCTTCTTTCAGATTCCTGTGGTCAAGGATTTTTTGGAAGGCTTGAAGAAGGTGTTCCCTCCTGTCAGACTTCCCTCGCCTTCTTGGGACTTGAATGTGGTGCTGTCCAGACTGATGAGAGAACCTTTTGAACCTATTCACAAGGCTTCATTGCAGCACCTATCCTGGAAGGCGGCGTTCCTGGTGGCCATTACATCGGCCCGCAGGGTGAGTGAACTTCAGGCATTATGTTGTCAAGAACCTTATACTGTGTTTCATGCTGCTAAGGTTGTGATGCGTACTCACCCTAAGTTCCTTCCTAAGGTTATCTCTGACTTTCATGTCAATCAAACCATAACTTTACCTACGTTCTTTCAGAATCCCTCTTCACCAGCGGAAAGGGCTCTCCATTCCCTGGATGTCCGAAGGGTGTTGAAATTTTATCTGGATAAGGCCAAGGATATTCGTAGGTCTGACCAATTGTTTGTTAATTATGGCTCTGTCAGGACTGGTCTTGCGACCTCTAAGCAGTCCATCTCTCGGTGGATTGTGTCCTGCATACAGTTGTGTTATCAAAAAGCTAATAAGACCTTAGGGGGTAAACCTAAGGCTCATTCCACCAGGGGCAAAGCTGCCACGACGGCTTTGCTGCGTAATGTTCCGATTGCGGAAATCTGTAAGGCGGCCACTTGGAAGTCGGTCCATACTTTTGCTGCGCATTACTGTCTGGACACGGATGCCAGGGCAGATGCTCAGGTTGGGCAGGCTTCGCTGCGAAATTTGTTCGCACAGTAGTGGTAGTGTCTTGTGTGTTCTCCACCGCTTTTGTTGTGTGGGGATGGGCTTGCCATTCTATTCACTAGATTATGACTATACACAGAGATCCCCTACTACAGAAGGAGTAGTTTCTTTTCTGTAACTCCAGTTCTGTAGTAGGGGTATCTCTGTTATAGTCATAAGCGCCCGCCCTCCTCCCCGGTGGAGAGATAATTATTCATATGAAGAATGCTACAGGTCTGGCGTGCTACGCCTTCAAAAAGAACTGAAAGTAAATGGGACCTGCTGGGCATTCTGGGATACTGGGGAAAGTTCTGGAAAACTGGAAAGTTTTCTTAAAGGCACAGTATCCTGTTCCAAGCCACATAATGGCAGCCTATGGGGC
Source organism: Triturus cristatus (assembly GCF_964204655.1). Lineage (NCBI taxonomy): Eukaryota > Metazoa > Chordata > Amphibia > Caudata > Salamandridae > Triturus > Triturus cristatus. The sequence goes on along the minus strand of NC_140585.1, from coordinate 1,267,676,947 downwards.
TTGTCTGTCCACTCCTTCCTCTCTATCATTCCAGAGGCTTTTGCTGGTAGAGGCAGGGTTTTTTCCTACATGGAGAAAAACTGGACAGGCAGTGCTGTTTGTGGATATTGGTGGAATTCTAGTTGAAGTACTGGACAGTGTAGCCTGTGGGTATAGGCTGCATTATCTGTCTTTAAATTAAATTCTCTCTTAAAGGTGTATGCAGGTCTGCATGATTTGTCACCTTTTAGAGATTATTTTTTTATTGCTCCGGGGTCCGCGCACATGGGCGGGACTATTCACTAGATTATGACTATAACAGAGATACCCCTACTAGAGAACTGGAGTTACAGAAAAGAAACTACTCCTTCTCTCCAGATCAGATGAAAAAACACTATGACATCTGCATTGAGACTCTTCAATATTTAGGTCTCCAGATCAATGTCAGAATCAATCCAGATTCCAACTCAAAAACTATACTATCTAGGTGCGACCCTGGGCACCAAAAGTGAGTCCTTAGGAGGGGAGTCTATCCTTAATCGCTCAGAAGTTTGCCAACCTCCTTTGCACTCCACACCATTTGGCCAGACAGATGGTGTCTCTACTGGGATCAATTGCTTTGTGTATCTTCCTTGTTCCCAGTGCCAGACTGTGCATGAGAATGTTGCAACAGAATCAGGAGAATCAATGGAATCAATTCACAGACCATTGGGACAGCAAGCTCACCCTGTCACAGGTTGCAAAAAGATTGCTTCCGTGGTGGTCTTGCTGACAAAATCTGCTAATGGGTGTCCCTTTTCACCAGGACACTCCTACGCAAATGCTCAGAACAGATGCATCTCTCCAGATCTGGGGTGCTTAAATGGGTTCCCTACAGACGCAGTACCTGTGTTCGGCCAGGGAGCCGCTGTACCATATCAACATGCTGGAGCTGCGGGCGGCCCATCTAGCCTTCAAGTCCATCCTTTTTTTTTTTCTTCCATCCATTAAAACCAGCGCACTCTTTGTACAAATGAACAACATGACCTGGATGCACTATCTAAACAAGCAAGCAGACACTTGCTCCCGTCCTCTATCCCTGGAAGTGCACGCCATCTGGAACTGGCTCCTAGCAAGAAAGTTTACAATCTCAGTGATTCACCTGCCAGGAGTCCGAAGCCTGCAAGCAGACTCTCTAAGCGGAAACGCACTTCTGGATTCTGCACGACTGTTGTGCTAGATTTTTCGAGAATGAGGGCATCCGTAAATAGACCTGTTTGCCGACGAAAGCCACAACAAATACCCAAACTTCAAATCCAAGTTCTATTGACCGGGAAGAAAGTGGAATGCCCTTTTTAAAGACTGGTCATGGACATTTCTTTATGAGTTTCCTCCCATTCTGTTGATCCCAGCAGTCATCAACAAACTGTACAGAGCCAGGACCAGAATGATCCTGGGAACCCCAGGATGGTCCCGCCAGTGGTGGTACCCGGATCTCCTCATCCTGCCAGACTACACAGAAGGCTGCCCTGCAGACCGTATCTCCTGTACAAGCTCTTAGAGAACATTTTAAACCCCAACCTTCCCTAGCTGAGCTGGACAGCATGGCTCCTGAATTCTTCCAGTATGGACACTTCGGTCTCTCGCAGGAATGCATGCACATTCTTATGTAGTCCAGAAGCCCATCAACCAGGCATTCCTATGCTTTCAAGTGCGAAACATTTTACAGGTGGTGTGCTCAAAATGATTTCCTTCCAATTCTGGGGCAGAAGGAGGTAACATTACCTTATCTCCTCCATTTAGCAAAATCGGGTCTACGATTCATCCCCATAAGGCTACATCTCGCAGCGATTATTGCATACAGGAAGTCCCCTACACTGATGTAATTCTTCAAAATACCTGTAGTAAAGGTTTTTGAGGGAGACTGAAGGTGTTCCCACCCGTCCGTTCCCCCTCTACTCCTTGGGAATTGAATGTGGTGCTTTTGAAACTCATGGCTCCCCCTTTAGAACCTATACATAAAGCATCCTTACAAAACCTTACCTTGAAAGCTGCTTTTTTTATAGTTATTACTTCGGCACACATAGTCAGCGAGATTCAGTCTCTGTGCCTAAGAACCTCACACAGTGTTCTATGCTAACAGGGTGGTGATGAGAACATCGATGGGGGCAACTGTTCAACTGCGACCATCTGGGTTCTTTCACCATCGAGGGTCTCATCGTTGTACCCGGTGACAGCGAGCCAGTAGGTGGGTCTGGTCTTTGATGTTATGGTCATTGACGTCAAACGAGAGCGAGGTCTGTTCCTTTTAGCGAGAGATGATAGACAACTTTGAGACTCCCTACAAAAATGTACAGATACAAATCCTAAAGAAAGGCTAGACTTTCTGGAAGTCATTAACAAAGGAATGCTGATATCAAATTAGATCATTGGTTCAGCTGCTGACATTTTAGATGCATCTTCCCATGGTTATTGCCATGTTATTTGTGCTAGGAGATCCTCATGACTAGGACAAATGAGTCTAAAACCAGAAGCACAATATAGAACACTGAACTGCCATTCTTGGGAAACATGCTGTTCGGTTCTCATGCAGATGAATAGATTTCACGGATGAAGACTGAGTGGACACTTTAAAAGCTGTGGGCCTGGAAAATAAAAAAATATTTAGTACGACATATAGTTTTTATGACAGGTGCTACTATCCCAGAGGGTTCAAACCCCTCACTCGTAACACCCCACCAGAAACACTAGCAGAAACAATCATATTATTTGCGCAGAACCTCTAAAGGAAGTAGGGGCCATAATCAACACTCGTGAAAAACGCTCTGGAGGGAGGAAATATTGTAACACATTTTTCCGAGTGGTTGCTGATAGCTACAGACAGATGGGTTCTGAATATTAGGAATGGTTGCTGTTCATTTCAAATCGCCTTTCCTCAGCTCTTCCTCCAACCAAAACCTTGTCGTATTAATAAGATCCAGTGCAGAAGGGATGAACATTTTACTGCAGAAAATGCTGTTGTTCGCTATAGGCTCAAGGCATTTTAAGTGCAAAGTACTCCCTTTGGGACTAAAGTCCGCTCCCTGAACATCTGCTAAATGTATGGCTGTCATTGCAGCACATCTGAGAGAGCCACAAAATATGCATCTTTCCTTACTTAGACGACTGGATCATAAAAGGAACATCCTCAGCAGAAACACCAAGTCATTTTCAAACAGGTCTCCATGCGCTAACTTAGATAGGTCTTCATGTAAATCTAAAAAAAATCAACAACCTCCCTAGTTCAAAACATTCATTATCTGGGAGCTAGATATGCAGTCTGAAAAGGCGTATCCTTCTGAGGAGAGACTCTTGTCAATCCAACTGAAGTGTCATGTTCTTTTGGAAACCCTTCACCCAACAGCTCGGCAGATTTCATCTCAGTTGGCATCGATGGCCTCTTGCATTTTTCTAGTTCCTTGTGATTGAGTCCTTTACAGCAATGCCTCGTAGACCAGTGGAACCAGTTCTCAAACAGTTGGCATGAACAAACTGAATCTGCTGTCCAATCACTCCCATAGTGGACCACATTGGATAATCTGGAAAACCTCATTCCATCAGTGTCTCCCAGCTCTGAGTCTAGTTGCAGATGCATCTCTACAAGGATGGGGAGGACGCGTGGGCCATTTGAGGACTCCGGGGCTATGGTCACTCAAAAAGAAGACCTACCATATGAACCTACTAGAGTTGAGAGCAGTTCATCTGGCTTTGAAATCTTTTCTTCCGGCAATCAAAATGACTTAACTGCTTGTTCGGATGAACAATACAACAACAGTGTACTACCTGAACAAGCAAGGAGGAGCGCATTAGAGATTTCTCCCTAGCATCACAAATCATATGGAAATGACTTCTTGCAAGAAACTTGAAAATTACAGCTATCCATCTCCCAGGTTCTCAAAACATGGAAGCGGACACCCTCAGTCGAACGTTCCAAGAAAAACATGGCTGAATTCTAAACAACAAAGTCGTAGAAGAAATTTGCCTAGATTGAGGATATCCTCAAATCAACCTATTTGCCGACATTAAAAAAACAAAAAACGCCAAGACTATGCCTCCAGATATTACCAACTGGGAACGAAGGGGAATTCTCTTCTGATAGACTGGTAGAAGAAATTTCTCTACGTATTTCTAGCAGTTCCCTTCATTCAAACAGTTCTGGCCAAATTTTTTTTGGGTTAAATATTTTTTGTATTGACTGCAAAAGGCACATTAACATACAGATCTCTGCGCCTACAACCCGGGGGCCGGCTACAGTGTTGCAAATATTAACCCAACCGCACCGGTTATCCCACATCCCGGAGGTCGGGCATCACCGTGTGCAGCCGGCACAGCTACTGCAGTATTCTAATTCGCTTTCACCGGATATCCTTGTCTTAGGAGCGACCCCCTGACAGTTGCAAGGTCTAAGCGTGTTTTACCCGTATCCTGTTGATCCCAGTTCCGTACCATTGGCAATAAACTCTAAACCCCCTATCCCCGCCCTGGAATCCCACCAGGTCCCCCCAGCCCACCCACCTAATTCAAACAGTTGAGGTCCCCTGTCAGCCGTCACCGTATCAGTAGTTGTGCACTCAATGTCCACCCGCATCCCGACACCTTGAAGCATCCCTGAAGATCTTCATCACCTCTAATCTGGTGCCTCCAGTGCGGATTTTATGCCTCCACCCCACCAGCACTCTCCCCAGGATCCTCTCTCTGAACTGCCTCCATGCTGGAACAGCCCGGGGCGCTTTCCGCTTCCGTACCTCCCCAGCCAATATATTCTGCGTACAGTCCCCAAAAGTTTTTGGGCTGGCTGCGCGGCGGCAGCAGCTCACTGAACCTCTCTGTCTGAGTACAACAGTAGAGTACATCACGTTTCCACTGCGCCACTGTGGGTAATGGGCCCCGCATCCAGCACATCGCGACGCGCCGTTTCGCAACCAGCAGCCCCATATCTACCAAACGTCGCGCCGCTCTTGGTAATACCCTGGAGTGTCCCAACAGGGCCACAGCCGGATCTGGAGCCAACTCCACCTCTGCCACCCTCGCTATCTGCCGATAGATCGCCTCCCAGTAGCTGCGTATGCCAGGGCAGTGCCACGCCAGGTGCATAAAGTCTGCCACTGGGTGCTTGCATCTTTCACACGTCCACTCTTCTCGCAGGCCATAACGATGTAGTCGCTCCGGAGTATAGTAAATCCTGTTTATAATTTTGAAATGGACCAGCCGGTGTCTGCCATGCAGGGAGATGCGTCGTATCCCCGTGCAGCAGTATGCCCACATGGCGTCGTCAATTGTAATTTCAAGATCTCTCTACCATGCCAGCCGGGCCTTAATGTACTCCTGCGACCTTTGCGACTGCGCCGTGCGATATAATGTAGAGATCAACTTATGGGGATTTTTGTTCTTAATAATAAAGGACAACTCCGGAACCTCCGGTGGTTCCGCCATGTCATCCCCCAGCAGCTGTCTCCAAGCATGTCTAACTCTATGGAAACGTTGCAACTGCGTGCCACCCCCTACCGACGCGGCCACTTCCTCCCATGTCTTAACCACGCCGTTCACGAACATGTCTCCCATGGTGTGTACACCCAACGCTCGGAGTGACCGCATCACCCCCTCTTCCTTGCAGGGGGACAGCCACACCGCCCAGTCAAGTGGCATTGCCGGTGAATAGAGCTGCGCCCCAGACGTGCGCTGTAATATATTGTTCCAAGCATGTCGGGTTGAATTCAAAGAGTCTAAGAACCCCGTTCGGCGGTCCGGTGGCTCAAAAATGACAGCGGGGAGCGGCGCTGCGAACAAAGTCTCCAATTTGAGGTACGGGACTGCCCCGTCCCCATGTATCCAACTGTGCACCTGAGTCCCCTGCGCCACCCTGTAATACAATTCCAGGTCCGGCGCTCCCAGGCCGCCCAGATGGTAGGGCAACGTCAGGACCCGCCAGCTGATTCGTGCCTGCTTGCCCGCCCACGCCAACCTAAGGAGGGACGCCTTCAGCCGAGCGAAGAAGGCGCGCGATAGCACCATGGGGATGTTGACAAACAAGAACAGAAACCTAGGGAGCACCACCATCTTCATGATGGATATGCGTCCCAGCAGCGAGAGAGGCAGCTTGATCCAGGTCTCCACGTCATCTTCGAGTTTACTGATTGCCCTGCCATAATTCTCAGACAGCACTACCTCCGAGTCCATATGAAGCTGGATCCCCAGGTAATGGACCGCGTCGTCCAACCACTGCAGCGGGTATTCCATGTCAAAGGGGGCCGTGACCGGCGTCAACGGGAACCCTATAGACTTGGTCCAGTTCACCTTCAGACCTGAGAGTGCTCCATATTGAACCACCTCCCGCAACACCGGGGCCAGGTTGTTTTTTGGGTCCCTGACGTATAGCAAAGTGTCATCTGCGAATGTGGAGACCACTATCTTATAAATTGGAAAGTTAATTCCCCTCAGACTATGATATTCACACAGAGCACACGCCAATGGCTCCGCCACCAGTGCATACAAGATAGGCAACAGGGGGCAGCCCTGTCTTGTCCCTCTCGAAATAGGCATCGCATCCGTAACACGGTCTCCCAGCCATAGTCTCGCAGTGGGGCTGCTATACAGCACCCCGATCTGCTGCAGGAAGACCGGGCCCAACCCCATTCTTGTCAGGACCTGCTGCATGAACGACCACTCTACCGAGTCAAAAGCCTTTTCCATATCAAGAAAAACAGCTCATGCCCGCGTGTCTGGGTGCACATGTTGCATGACTCTAAACACCGTCCTCAGATTGTATGTGAGGTTCCTGCCAGGCACGAACCCCGCCTGTTCATGGGCTACAAGTTCCGGGGTGAGCAAGGCTAGGCGAGTGGCCAACACCTTCGCGTATAGTTTAGCGTCAACGTTCAGCAGCGACAACGGCCTATAAGAACTGCATTCCTCCGGCGGCTTACCCGGTTTTGGAATCGCCACCAGGAGAGCCTCCCGCATGGATGGCGGCATGCTCCCTTTAACGCACATGTCATCGAACAACGTCGATATGTGTGGAAGGAGCTGATCAATAAAGGCCCGGTAGAATGCAACAGTAAGGCCATCCGCTCCCGGGGCGCTATGCGCTTTCATACCTGCCAGTGCCTCCAGAATTTCATCCCTTTCAATAGGCAGGGCCAGAAATTCCCTGTGCTTGTTCGTAAGAAACGGCAGCTTAATATAGTCCAGGTAGTCCCCTATGCTATCCTCCATACCAGTCTGTTGAGAAGCATACAGCTTAGTGTAGTACGACTGAAAGCGCGCCACTATATCTTCCTCTTCCGTTAAGAGCAAACCTTCCTCCGATCTGACCTGGGTGATGACGGTTCTACGTCTACGGGCTTTGAGCAAATTTGCTAATATCGATCCCGGTCTATCACCCTCCCCATACACCCTGGCGGTAGCTTACTTCCCCAAATGCCGTACCTCTGCATCAGCGGTCTCGTGGAATTCCGCCAGTAGTGTCTTCATCTCCTCAGGGACGCCCTCGTCCTGTGTTACACGCTGTTTAGCCTCCAGGGCTTTCAGTTTGCGTTCCAGCATCGTAAGCCGCTGCCTAATGTCTCGTAGCACCCCTGAGTGTTTGGCCATCGCCACCCCTCGGATATAGACCTTAAAGGTCTCCCAGATAGTCTGGAAGTTGTCCACGGACCCTAGATTGGTATCGAAAAATTGCCCAATGGCCTCCGCTAGTTCCTCCTTAAAGAGGGGGTCCAACAGCGAGTATGGGGGAAATCGCCAAAGAAATGGCGGAACCGTCTTTCTGGGTGCAGCCAATGACATCAACACAGGAGAGTGGTCAGAAAGTGTGCACTGGAGCACCGCACAGGCTCGCACCTGCGAAAGGAGAGACGAGGACACGAGCCAATAATCTATCCGCGTGTACAAGCTGTGGTATGCCGAGTAGTGTGTGAATCACCCCTGTTCCGGATTACGAGTTCTCCATACATCCTCCAGGTCTAAGCAGAGCATTTCTCGCGTGATCGCCTTCGCCGCCGCTGACTGCGCCCGTGCCGGACCTCCCGATCTATCCATCCCGGGGTTCAGAACTACATTAAAGTCTCCTCCCCACAGCACATTCCGCGCTCCTTGGTCCCTAACCGTGCCCGCCAACGCGGTGTAGAATTCAGGGCAATCATAGTTCGGCCCATAACAGTTAACCAGCAGTACATCCAAACCTCTGCCCTGAAAGCGCATTAGCACAAATCTGCCTGCGCTGTCCGCAGCTATGAACTGCGTTCTATATTCCGCCCGGGGGCGGACCCAAGTCAGTACCCCTCTAGAGTGTGTCGTGAACCCCGCCGCATGCGCGTCGCAGAGCTCCCTGGAGCGCAGCATAGGACTATTAGTAGGAAGCTGCGTTTCTTGGAGGAAAGCTGTATCTATCTGATGTCTCTTAAGGTAGTGCATAACTTTACGGACCTTACTGTGATCATTCAGGCCCCTAACATTCCAGGTCAGGATTCTGAGAGTGCCAAGGCGTTCAGCCATATCTGTGCTGGTAATGGATAGCAGTTATGCCGGGGCGCCAATCGCCCGCAGCTCTGTGTCGTAAGGAGCAGGCGCGTACAAATATACAGTTCAGTGCATACCGACAGTTAAACCTCAAAACCCTACAACTGGAACCCCCCCCACCTCCCCCCACACACAGCAGACCCGCCCCAACTTGGCCTTGCCGATTCCCATGAATGGGCACCCTAAACTTCCCGCCTCCCTACCCCCAACTTACTGACCCACTGAAAGCTGTGGAACGCACTCGCGGGCGGAGGTTGCTCAGCGCTCACACCCTAGTGTGGAAGCGCCTAGTCCCTAACAGCTACCACCCGGTCCGGCGAGCCTCTATCTGCCCGTCCTCCAACCACCCGCTATAGTCGACCGCAGCTCCGCGGCTGTACTCAGGACATAAGAACTCAGGAGCTCCCGCACTCAGCCACCAACAGAGTGACCATATATTTAAACCCCTCGGGCAGTGGGCTTCGCGCTCGGGCCCAGCTGGCTTAACCCCCGCTGTGGGCCCGCGGCCGCTCCATCGGCGGGAGGATATGTACAATACCCCACTCTGCCCGCACTCAGCTGACCCCAGCCCCGCAACCCGCACCAACCCACCAACCCCAGCTCAACTCTGCACAACAGTCAATGAATTCAACCGGTCTTGCCTGCCCTTCGGGGTCAATCCTGCTCGTCCAGTCCGCCATCCCTCGCACCTTCCTGAAGCTGCGTCGCGGGGCTCCTTCGCTGCTCCTTAGCCCAGTCCTTCAGCGCTTTCTGCATAGCTTTAGGGTCCTGGAAAATATGTGATTTGCCCGGTCTGTTGACCTGCATTTTGGCCGGGTACAGCATCGCATAATCCAAGCCCAACTCCCGGAGCTGCTTTTTGGCTGGGGCGAACTGACGTCTGGCTTCCTGCACTCTGGCTGTGAAGTCCGGAAAAAGTGATATAGTCAACCCCTCGTATGTCAAGGTTTTCTTTTCGCGGGCCACCCTCAGAGCAGCATCCCTGTCTCTGTAGTTCAACAGTTTCGCGATAATCGGTCGGGGTGGTGCTCCTGGTGGGGGCCTGGGGCCCAGGGATCTGTGCGCCCTCTCCACCACGAACATCCCCGAAAACACCTCCTTTCCCAACAGTTCAACCAGCAGCGTCTCTACGAAGCATTCCATACGGCCCTTCGCAGTCGTCTCCGGAAGGCCTGTAATGCGCAAATTGCACCGACGTGTACTGGCCTCTAAATCCTCAGTTTTGTCTTGTAACACCTGCAGCTGGCGCTAGAGTTTCCTTTGACCCACGTCCAGGGACGTCTGCGCTCCCTCCACCTCCGAGAGACGTCTGTCCGATTGGTCCAGGCGTTCCGCATGTTGGTCTATACGCTCGCCCATGCGATCCATCCTGTAGGATAGTGCGTCGATCTTGGCTCCGAGGGAGGCTATGCCACTCTGCAACCCTTTCTCCATTGACAGCAATAGCCCCCGAATGTCCTGCTCTTCCTCCGGGGGGGGAGGTGAGCCCCCCGTGGCCCCCTCCAGCGGCGCCTGGGCTTTGGGGCGCCGCTGCTCCAATGTCAACTTGGGCTGGGATTTATCGGTCTTGCCCATCTCGAGTCACAGCGCCTCGCAGCGCGGTTCGGTCCCCCAGAGCGCGCCAAGCCCGTGCTCCCGTGCGCTTCGCTGCACTGCTGGGCCTTTCTCCGCAGTCTCCGCTCGTTTGCGCTTCGCAGCAACTGCCCACACAGCTGGCACCCTGTCTCCGTGCGCACGGGGGCCCAGTCTCCCAATCGCTGCACCTCTCTCTGCTCCGCTCCGGTTAGCACTGTGGCAGGCCACAGCTACACTCCATTAGAGACCAGTGTTCCGACTTGGGGCCAGGAGACGCCACCACACCCAGACCTCCCTTGCTGGTATATTCTGCAGCCGACAGGGACCACAGCCGGGCAACCACCTTGCCAGCTACAGGTTCTCAACACGTGCGGCCTCTTCTTTGCTGCCGCAGCGCGGTCACTCCGGCCTCCACGTCAGTGCGGCGTTCCCGGGCGCCAGCCCAGGCCGAGTCTGTGTCTTTGGCCAGGGAGCGACCGTTGGGCGCCCCCAGCGTGCCCCAGTCAGCTCGCCCTCGGCACTCACCGCTCAGGCGTCCGACCGTGCCGCACCCCCACCTCTGGAGCCAGGCACCGGATCGCCAGGTCCTCCGTGCGCCTGATGCAGCGAGGTCAGCTCAGGAGCTCCCAGGCAGGTCCCCGCGATGCCACGCAGCGGCGAGCTTCTCTGTCCCCTCACTCGTGCTGGTGCTCCCCTCCGTTGCGCACGCCTCAGGGCAACTCCTTCCGATGCCGCAAGTGACGGCGATCAGCCTCAGGCCGGCCCCTCCTCGCGCGGCCGGCCGCACGCTCCCTTACGCACAGCCGTCCGTGCCTGCACGCAATGCCGGGGATCTTCGGCCCAGTCCGCTCTCGGCGTCGTCAGCGCCCGCTGCCGATCTACAGCCCGCCCCGGGCTCAGGATTCCGCCAAACGGTAGCGCGGCCGGGTAGGCATCTCCGCCACTGGTATGAGGTGTTCTTTTAGGTGGTTAGGGCAGGATTATTGCCGGATGGGTTGGGTAGCTCGCCGGTGCTCTGAGCTCAAGCAGCCATCTTCGCTGCGAGCTAAGCTCCGCCTCCAGTTCTGGCCAAATTGTATCAAGCCTAACCAGAATAATGATGATGGCACTGGAATGGGCTCATCACTGGTGGTTAACGGACCTTCTTGACTTCTAACAGCAACCACACTAGAGATTGGGGCCAGATTCTGCACCCATACCATTTATCACTGAAATTAGCGGCTTGGCTCCTAAATTACTGCAATATGGCCATTGAGGTGTTCCACAAGAAGGCATGTACATTATAAAAGAATCCAAGCGTCTTTCTTTAAAATACCTGTTATTAAAGATTTTCTAGAAGGTATTAAAGTTTCTCCACCTGTTAAGTCCATTTCTTCTCCTTGGGAACTTAAAACCGTCCTCTCTAAATAAATTGGACCCCCTTTCAACCCATACACAAAGCCACATTGAAGCAGCTTACATGGAAAGCAGCTTTCCTAGTTGCTATTACCTCTGCATGTAGAGGTATTGAGATTCAGTCATTATGCGCCACTGAACTATACACAGTATTCCATAATAATAGAGTTATCAGGACACACCCCAGTATTCTCCCTACGGTTATTTCGGATTTCAACATTATCCAAATTATTTCCTTCTCTGCAGATGTTTTTTTTTTTTTTTAATTTTTATTTGTATTGAAGTACTTTAGTGACAATAAAGACTGCTGGTCAAACATATACAGTATCAAACACCATAAAAGACAGCTTCAGCATAAAGGATTCTCAAATAATAAAGTCAAGCATCATCCACTAAATAACCATCAGTCCGAATCAAAAAAGAACCCCAAATTTTATCAAATTTTCTCCCGCCTCCCACCCGCAGAGCATAAATTTGTTCACTCTTTCTTACTCTCCTCATTTTCTGTATCCACTCTAATTTACTTGGAATCTGTTTTGACCGCCAGTTTTGCAGTAGTAAAGATCTTGCAACTGCCGTTGCTATATACAATAGTTTAGTCAATTGGGCGGATATTTTAAGATCTGAATCAAAACCATATAGTATCAGTTTTTCATTAAAAGGGAGCGTAATTTTAAAATAAATCTGGCAGAACACAAAAATATCGTCCCAAAATTCCCTTATATTGGTACAATGAGCCATTACATGAGACCAGTTGGCGGATATGTGTTGTGTACATCTGAAACAGTTTGAAGGATAGTTTGAATACATTTTGGAAATAGCAGCAGGAGTACGATATAATAACCATTTCCCCAAAAATAACATTCTTCGCCAATTAGCTCCCCGAAGTATATTAAAATTAAAATGGTTAATAGTCTTCCAAGTATTCATAGATAGTACATGGTTTTCTTGTTCCTTCCATTTTTTAATTACTTTTTGACTTAAATCCGTTTCCCTACTATATGCTAAGCAACGTTTCCATTCCCCTGGTCTCTTTATACACTCATTTATAAGGAGATCTTTAACCAATTGCGTTGGTTGATTAAGCTGTTCAATATCAAGTTGGCCCAAAAATTTAAAAATAGTATTATATGACAAAACCAACAAAAAATTTGTCTGAACAAGACTTGCCATCTCTCTAGGAGTTATCCAGCCTCCATTTTTTAAAAAATCAGTTACTTTACTAAATCCTACTCTGGCCCAATTGTCCGCTATATCAGATCCACCTTTAATACCCATCAGTGGAAAAATACTGGACAGTGGAGTTGTTGCATTAAATAGTGGGAGTGAATATCTATTAAACATAACAGTACGTTTTTTAAGAAACCATAAGAGAATCTTATAGCGAACTAATTTGGGAGATTTAAAAATCTGCGGGGGAGGGGGTAGCTCATTTTCAAAACAAATTAAGTCGAAGAAACAATTAATAAACAAGTTTTGACCTTGAGTTTGATTCCTAAATCTCGACAGATACTGTATAAAATAAGCATTATAATCTCTAATATTTGGCAGAGAAAGTCCTCCTTGATCTAAATCCGCATAGAGAGTATTAATTGCTATACGAGGAGGCTTCTTTGCCCATACGAATGCAGAGAACATAGATTCAATCTTGGAAAAATACGTTCCTGATAAAAAACAAGGAATAGTAGAAAACAAAAATTTAAATAACGGAAGAATAGACATTTTTATCAGGGCAACCCGACCCAGGATTGATAGTGGCAAGGAATTCCAACGTGTAAACATTAAGCGGATCTTCTGAAAGAAGGGGATCAAAGTTAAGCATATATAAATCCTTAACTGACTGTGAGAAATAGACCCCGAGATATCTTTTGGGTTTAGTATTAATGCAACACTTTAGATCGGGATGTATTTCTGGATCTCTATTCCCACAGATCAAAATCTCTGTTTTCTTTTTTGTTGATCCGGTAACCCCCTAAGGCTTCGAACTCTTCGAAGATCTGAAGCATCTTAACTTGCGAATGAAGCTCAGGTTTAATTAATAACATAATATCATCCGCATAAAGTTTGATCTTACTTATTGAAGGAATTGGGGGAGAGATATTAACACAGTTCCTTATTGCAGCCGCAAGGGGCTCAATAAAGAACGCAAACAAGACTGGGGATAAGGGACATCCCTGTCTCGTACCTCTCTTAACGAAAACAGTGCCGACCATTACCATATTTATAATAATATTTGCTTTGGCCATAGTATACAGATTTCGAATTAAATTTACAATTTTATGGGGAATACCAAAGTGCCTTAAAATAATAAAAAGTGTCTCCCAAACCACCAAATCAAAAGCTTTTTCTGCATCTAATAACAAAATCAATGCTGGGATCCCTCGTGTCTCAAAATAATCTAAGGCATCAACTAAATAATGTGTGTTTGTAAACAGTTGCCTTCCTGGAATAAAACCGTTCTGATCCGGGTGGATCAATTCTGTTGAGATTTGATTCATGCGCATTGATATTAATTTAGTAACGATTTTATAATCTGTGTTTAGTAAGGTAATTGGTCGGTACGAGTTTGGATCTTTAGCATCCTTCCCCTTCTTCAGAAAACTCACCACTGTTCCTTCTCTAAAAGAGTCCGGGATCGGGCCTCCTTCCAACATCGAATTTAATAATAGCAAAAATATATTTGAAAGTGCAAAAAACATTTTAAAAAATTCCGCTGGCAATCCGTCTGGGCCAGAAGCCTTCCCATTTGGTAGGTTTTTAACCACCAATTCTACCTCTTCCAATGAGAAAGGACATAACAATGCTTCCTGATCGGTTTGAGAAAGGCAGGGCAATGCACAATTTTCTAAAAAATCCGATAGTTTTATTTGATCAATATTATGTTGCTGACTATAGATTTTATTATAGTGAGCGAGCATTATCTTCCCTACCCCAATCGAGTCTATTGTATCTATTTGAGTCGCTGGGCATCTTAATCCTCTAATCAAATTAGCCGCTACTTGTTCTCTCACCTGCCAAGCTAGAAACTTCCCAGTAAAATTACTGTCTTCGTATATTTTTTGAGAATGTCTGCGAAAAATCTCCTCGCTTTGAGCATAATAATGTGCACTTAATGCCCTTTTGGCTTCATCTAATTGATGTGAGATCGTATTGGATGAGTTTGCCTGTCTTAATTTGTTTAAAGCTTGTATTCTTTGTTCCAGCGCCTCTTTTTTACTTTTAATTGCTTTAAATACTGCTGCATCTTTACTTATAATTATACCGCGAATAAAGGCTTTCATAGCATCCCAGATAATATTAATCGGGGCCGAGTTGGCATTACGAGATACAAAATCATTGATCTCTGTTTTCAAAGACGTTACCCACATTTCATCATTCAAGTATGTTTTGTTGAATACCCAACGCTTAGGAGTCTTTAAGTTTGGATCCACTGCAAAGTTAATAACCAACATTGCATGATCTGAGAACCCATTATGGATAGGCCTTTGATTCAACATATTAAGCTGTCTAGAGGCTAGAAAAAAGTCAATCCGCGAAAAAGACTTAAACCTGCCTGACCAACATGTGTATTCTTTTTTTTAACGGGTATTGAGTGCGCCATGGATCACAAAGGTCTAAAGTTTTTTTATAATTAAGAATAACTTTCAATGATTTAGGTTTGACTTGTTTCCTAGATTGCGTGGTCTTATCCAGCCTTAAGTTCATAATTAGATTAAAATCTCCTCCAATAATGATATCTCCTACCACCATCAGTAAAGATTGAAATAGATCCTCTGCAGATGTTGCTAGATTAGGGAAAAAAAGTTGGGGAAGTCCTTGCATTCTCTGGATGTTCAGTGTCCTGAACTTGTATCTAGACAAAACCATGGACATACTGCAGTCGGACCGTCTTTTTATAAATTATGATCCAAGACGTACAGGCTTGCCTTCGTCTGAACAATATTTTCCTAGATGGTTTGTATCCTGCATTAATCTCTTACACCAGATAGCTAAGTGATCGCTACCTGGTAGGCCTAAAGCACATTCTGCATGGGTAAAGGCGGCTACCATAGCTCTTCTTGTAAGGCAGCTACTTGGAGATCTGTTCATACGTTTTTTTTTTTTTTTTTTTGGTTTATTGAAAATATCTCTGGGTTCAAGCAGGATGTTGAGACAAATCATTCACATTTTTGGCATTGGGGAAGAAATAGAGCTCCAAACAGCCTGTACATATCAGTAACACTTTAATCGGTCTTATGACCATAAAAGTGCAATGTACAAGTTAGCTCATACGCTTCGGATTGGAAGAGATTAAATAAAGCATAAAATACATAGCAAATTCATGGCAAGACAAAATAGCTTTCGTTCGATCCAAAAAGTTGAGAATAAAATATAAATATATTCTAAGCAACATGCCCAAATGTAAAAGCTTGATTTAGTATTTAAATACTGGACAGCCCTCTATCAAGTGCACCCCAAGCCACATGAAGATCTTCTGGCGGGACCACTATGTTGCAAAGAGGCTTTTGGAATACAACCAACTCAAACCTGAACATGTTAATCATAAAATACTATACTGCTGATAATTTAGATTAGTTTAAAACAGATAAAGTGCATAGTTATCAGTCTCCTCTGCGCGTCTGCTTCCACCTTATGCCTCACATGTGGCCCAGAAACTTTGCGACTGCACAATCAATCACTTGTCTAGGATCAGATCTAAGTATGCGCAAAGCTTCAGCGTGATCATGTGCCCCCAGCTGTTTACATAGGGGTGTGAGCCATTTTGCTCTAGGGCGAACGAAAGCTGGGCAGGCAAATAAAACTTGCGCTGGTGTTTCCGGTGATGCAGTACAAAGAGGGCAGAACCATGATATTACGAAGGAATTGTGTCATGAACTAGTGTGTGCATTATGGGGAAGCGTACTGAACCTGAACTGCATATGCAGTTTTCTATCCAATGAAGACTGGATAATGTCTAAGTAGGGTTCTAGGAAGGGAACAGATTTGAAATCATTGAACTCTGAACTTAGCCAGCCCTCTTTAGACTTGGCAGCAGCTAGCTGGGTGACCCAGCCCCAGTACTGTGATTTTCCCAATGATCCTCTAGCCCGATATTGGCTAACAGGTTCTTTATATTCTTTAGCCACCCTAGCGTATTCTGCTTATCTAAGGTGATAACTTCTACTAGGGCCTTGGCATTAGAGCGTAACTCCGGGGTTGACCAAATTATTCACCAAAATAACAATGGTTGAAGCTTAGCCTTATCTGCAATCATTTTCCTACCCGGGTCAAGCCTTAAGGGGTGGATAGGGGTACTCTGTGGAAGTTGTACTATGCTCCATAGAAATGTAATCTCAACTCTGAGGAGATCATCCGATAGAAGCCCCTCAGCTCTGCACCATAAAGGGTTGCGCTCACTGCTTTGGATTTGCATATCCGTAAAGGCGCCGCCACTGGTTTACTGTAAGATGATCTCTGTTCTTTACTCAAAGCCCCACCTATTTGAAAGAGCTTCAGAGTAGATTTAGCCACTCAAGGCTTCCACGACATACTTTGAGCTGGAGTAATTCCAAGATATTCGAAGATGGTGGCTCTCTCCTGCAGAGTATCGCCCAGAGTTCATGAATCGGGACTCCATTTTAAAATCTTTATTTCGGTTGTAAAACCATAAAAGATACACACATATTCTTCCTTGACAGTGGAACCCACGGTACAGTTGTCACAGTAAAAAGTATTTAATACACCATGTTGTAATGGTCAAGTATCTCCTGATGTAGTTTGTAAACACAAAAGAGATCACTAAGATACATCGTTAGCTATGTGTATATTCCGTTAGAGCCAAATTCAATAGATAAAACAAGAATAAAATGCGAGTGCATTAGTGTCTAACGATCGCCACAGTTTTCACTCTGAAGCTTTCAATAGGGACCCTGTTGCCTTTGTAACTTTAAGTAAAAATGATATAAAAAGTTTTTGTAAGAACTTTTAAAAAAGGAGTTAAAAACAGGATCCTGAAAATTAGGTCACCCTCAAATCATAGTCTTTGCTGCAGCTAGTCCCTAGCACACGGGAAAGTAGACAGAAGCCTTTGCCTAATGGCCCAAAACTGACCAAGATATTTTGCAACAGCACATACAAAAGATTGTCTTGTATCTGATCTTAAAATCCGTAAGGCGTCAAGATGGCTATGAGTCTCCAACTGTCTGCATAGTGGAACCAACCAATTCCTTCTTGGTCTGTCAAAAGCTGGACATACAAAGAAAACATGGCCCATAGTTTCATTTGGGTCTTGGCAGGAAGGGCATCCCTTAGGCTGGCTGGTTTTGATTAGCCAAAGATTGATAAAAGCATTGATAGGTAAACAACCAAACATAAACTGTACACAATTTCCTGTCCCCAGGCACTTTGATGATGTCAAAATATTTCTCAAGATGTTTAAAGAGTTTTATATGTAAAAAGACATTGGTTAAACAACCGTGACGAATAAGTGGTCTGCTGTACCCGTAACCAATATTGACGCTTTATGAGGTCCTTTGAATACAGTGGTGGGGAGCTAACAGGCTCGTTTGGGAGGCCAATTGCTGCCCGAAGAGTGTAATCATATTTTTTCCACCCAATTTTTTTGTTCCTGTCTAGGGCAGACACTTCATTAAAAGCAGCAACATAAGGGGCCAGGTCGGAGTGGTGACCAACCTATACCAAAAAAGCAAGGTGCGCAGACTCGCTTGGTCGTGTTAAGACCTAACTCCCAGGCCCAGTTTCAATGGAAGGAGGGGGGTGCTTTGGGGCTGCAAAACTACTAAAAAAACTTGTTTTCGATTGTTGTTTATTTCCTTGCATCCACTGAACCCCACAATTTTGCCCCATAGAGCACACTACTCAAAACCTTTGAGCTATATAGTTTAAGGGCTGGGGCTACGGGCTTGGTGTATGATAAACAAATCTCGCCCCCAAGGCCCCTGATAGCTGAGAGAATTTTAGGGACGCCTTATTCAGATGATTTTTCCAAATCATGCTATCAGATAACACTATGCCCAGGTACTCAAAGGAGCTAACCCTCTCCAGCGGGACTCATGATTTATGGATGTACAGTTGTGGCTAATGACACATCACCTGTTTAGAAATTAGTTTGAAACAAAAACAAATAGCATCGTTCATGGAATTATTTATGAGATCAATATGTATATTTACACGACTAGAGAATATTAAAGATGTCTTGTAAAGGATTATGAAAAAAGCCTTTGGAGCATTTTAGTCTGTTTTGCTTTAACTTGAACTAGTCAGAAGGCAGTATCATTGATGGTGCTGCGCCACGACTAGTTCCAGATACCTTGGACAAGCTATTTTTGGTGATTGCGTTGTTTGCTGGACAGAAAACCCACCAAATTAGCAGGTCTGAGATCTTAAAAATTAGCTAACAAACTATTTTTGAGTTCAGTCCCAGGACTTCAGAAGCGGCTGAGTCAAACAGACCCACCACTACGACTACACGCTCCTTTGTGGCACCAAAAAACATTCCTGCAAGGTAAAATTGGAAATTTTTGAATGTCACTTCGCCCCTATGATACCTTGAAGTATACAGAAAAAGTAGCTGTTGAGGCTCCAGGTTGCCGCAAAAGTAGACTGTGACACTGATGGTGCATGCTGCTTCTGGACTAAAGCCATGTCTGTTTTATATGGATCTAAATACGTGAGTACTTGGCTAGCTTTACAAGTGTTGTTTATCCACCCCAGCTGCCTTTTCTGTTGCACACGGTTCTATCGTGCCTGCAACGAACCCTCCTGCTTACTAAACACTTACCTATGCACCATCTATAGCACTAATAGGGCTTCGGATGTAAATAAGATAGCTTTTCCCTGTGCAGCTCCACCTGTGGCAGAAACAGTGTTTTGATACTGTTGAGACTTTGTTTTCTATGGTTGAGATGTTAGATTTTGATACGCATGTGAGGGAATAGAATATTCCGAAAGTCTAGTTCCCCAGATATTGGCAACTAAAAAGGGCATTTTCTATATTATCGCATATAAGGCTGGCCGAACCCAGCATGCATGCAGTAACCCAAATGATATATACAACAGGCGATTCTTGACTCTTCATCCAACAAATAGATGTGAAATGTCCTAAACTTTGGGCACAATAGGAAACCGGTCTATAAAGACCCCAGGACGATTCAGAGTGTACCCTAGTGCTAAATGGCCATACAAGATATTGCGCAACATGCAATTAAATCGATTACATTTTGCATCCTGAATACAAAAATCTCACACCATATAAACTTTACTACAACACATTGTCAACTTGTCCTAGATGCTCAGCCGCTGCTCCAGGTCTCCCATATAAGCTGTGGTCCTGTCCTCTTTGTTGGTTTACTGGGATGGGATCACCACTATACGAACAGAGGGAACATGACACCAAATAAGCAATTCATTAGAAACTTGAATGACAGATAAGTTCTGCTTTCCATAAAGTGTGTAAGGTGTTTCAAAACTTGGGTGTACCACACATGCAAAAGCCTTTCGAGCCACCATCATTGTAGGTTGCGGACCGCTCCCAAAACGCAGTTTAAAAGTTTGGGCATTTGGCTCGATCGTGATCTGAGCTTCAAGCATCAGGCCTTGAAATTGACGGCCACTTGCTATAGAACCCTTAGGATGCTTTGGAAAGTTCTTCCTCTTCTATCTTTCTTCGCAAGGATATTTATGGTCCAGGGTTTAATTCTTTCCCGCCTGGACTACGGGAATGCCCTTTATTTAGGAGCTCCTTGTGCCACCATCGCGAAGCTACAGACTGCAAAACTGTGCAGCACCTATGCTCCTTCGGATTCCGAACTGGCAATCTGCTAAACCAGCACTTAATACCCTCCACTGGCTTCCCATACTGGAGAGAATTCAATTGAAGACTCTCTGTATTGTTCACTAGTCTCTATCAATCGGTCCATTATTTCACCCTACCGTTCGAACAGGTGTCTGCACTCTGACAACCTCCGTCTCGCCTTAGTTCACAGAATTGAAAAGGCGAGTAGCAGTGGCCGTTTGTTTTCCTATAATGCTGCCAGGATTTGGAACACCCTTCCCCTCCACCTTCGTCTTGAGCCTAATCATTTGACCTTCCGGAAATTTTTCAAAACATGGTTTTTCATTAATTTTGCTTTGTAGTCTGTCTGTGCAAAGCTGCTATTAGCGCTGGGATGGCCTCGGGTAGCTACGCGCATAATTAATGTTTTTTCATTCATTTGTTCATTCATTCATTGCACTACATGTTAACAGGAGGCCCAAACCAGCAAAACCACAATGTTGCAGCTGTTGATCGAGTGATGCTGCCTTATGACCTGAAGATGCTATGTGTCACTGGCTAGTCAATTCTTTGTGTACTAGTCTAATGAA
This sequence comes from Triturus cristatus, assembly GCF_964204655.1. Taxonomy (NCBI): domain Eukaryota; kingdom Metazoa; phylum Chordata; class Amphibia; order Caudata; family Salamandridae; genus Triturus; species Triturus cristatus. The sequence continues at coordinate 1,267,656,103 of NC_140585.1, read as the reverse complement.
AAGGTCAGTAAGTGCCAACTACCTGGCAGCAGTGTGGGGCTGCAGCAATGCAGAACCACCCCAATGTCAAATGGCAGTCCCTCCTCCACCACCGAATGCATACTTGCCAAAGAGAAGGTGCCTTCACATTGCCACCTATAGTGCAGTGCTTCATGGATCTGAAAGAAACAGTTCGCTATATATTCCTTACCTTAGAATTACCCCCAGGCGTCAGACTGGATCCGCAAAGTTTTTATTCAGCAGTACCCTTGCACTTCGAAAGGTGGCGTCGGTCGACTCTGCGTTCGGCGTCGTGATCGCCGGGATGACGTTGTGGTAGCTACTTTGACGCCGCCCTCGCGCGCTTACGTCAGTTTTGTCTTTATACGCGCCAGCAAGCGCAGATTCAGAGAGAGCGGTACCCCCAGTCAAATTTTTACTGAAATGTTCTCTACTTTTGTCGACTTCGTTGTGGTCAGAGTCCTCCTGGTGCACGAGCGATGCTCGGCTTCAAGGCTTGCGGTTCCTGTACCCGACTCATGTCGGTGACGGATCCGCACTGCGTGTGCCTCTACTGCCTGAAGCGCAACCACGACTCTAAGTCGTGGTCCGACTGCAGGACCATGGCCCCGAATTCTTTGCGGGAGTGGTCCCGAAAGCTCCTCGAGGCCTGGCAGTCTGCTCCGCACCGCTCGAGGAGGAGGTTGAGGGACCGGTCACAGAGCCACCATCACTCTTCGTCGAAGTCTTCATACTCTGGGTCAGGTGAGTCGAAGCACAAAAAGAAGTCGCAGAAGGATTCTCACTGTTCGACTTCTCTGTGAGAAGTTGGCCTGGTATATGCTGACCACTAATTAAAGTGGGCACCTTGTACCAGTCCAAACAACCCTTATTGATGATTAGGTTAAAGACAACCTTTATTGAAAGCTACCCTAGTGGTAGCTATGGAGAGCAGCCTTCAGGCTAAGTCTCGAAGGAATGTAAAGCAGCTTGTTTTACCAGATCAGAACCTCCTGAATGACCAAATGATAGGACAACCACACAAGGAATATATAAAATATATGTATTTATTACTAAACACACTCTACTAACCTCTTTATGAGATTAGAGAACGAAGCACACAATATTAAATCACCAGAACGACAGTAAATGGCACAATACACAGTGGGCTTCAAGGGGAGACAAAACCATATACTAAGAAAGTGGTATAACAACCACAACTTGACTAGACACAGTGCCTAGAGCACGTAGAATCGCTGGGACCCCAAGGAACCACCCAAGGTAGTGACACAGGGGACCCACGGAGGACGGGTGCAGTGTGTGAACACAGGTGTGAGCACCGTACAATCCTAGGGGAAAGTCACGGTTGGAAAACCCAGTTAAACATAGAAGGTTCTAAGGCCAGCATCCTTGAGAGTACCGAGATTACCCGTGTTACCTATCCCAGAGAAGCAGGGTGCATAGGCGTCAAGTGATGTCGGAAACCTTCGTCGTTTTCAATGGCATGATGCGAAAAAGTGCTGCTGCCGGGAAGATGAAAAGTGTCTGGTGTGATCCAAGCCACGATCGGAGCTGAGATGAACCGGAAAGCAGAGGGGACAGAGTCTGGGTCATTTCACAGTGACGAGGGGCACGATAGACGAATGCCCACCGATGTCGGGTGTTAAGGTGAGAAGAGGTGAGGCTTGACTCTGCAGCCACGGGGACCAGGAGACGTCGACGATGACCAAAGTCCGGAGGTGAGCTGTCCCACGAAGGACGTTGAGTGCTGGGGGTGGGGTCAGTGTCTGGATTGGACACCAACAAGCCTTGGCAACTGCAACCCACGCGGGCAGAGAAAGATGCTTCGGTGAGGACCAGCAAGGTCCTGGGCACTCGCCAAGCTGTGGAGAGTCAGGGCAAGTCTGGAGCAACCAGGAAAACCCACGGAAAGTCAGTTACCTTCACAGGGACCCACAGGCCAACAGACCAGGGATCGCGAAGGGACCTCGAGCTGAATCACGAAATACCAGCCCACGGTACACTTTTGGAGTGTAGGCTGGACATCTTCGGTGGAATTACTGGTCGGGGTCAGGACTACAATTACTTCAAAGCACAGCCTCAGGTATCGCCAAAAAGCATATGCTGCTGCAAATGTACGCAGTGCACAGGGGTTCGGGTTGAACGGTCCCCACGAGGGATAGGGTCCACAGAATTGCTGAGAGCGCAGATCAACCTCAAGAGACCTCGGGAACCCACCTCCTGTGTTGCAGGAAATCTTCGGCGTCCTCAGGAGCTAGGGAGATGCAAACCGGTCAGGTGCGTTTTAGGTGCCTGCCTTGCAGGAGAGTAACTCCTTTACTCCAAGGGAGATTCTTCAGTCATCCAGCGTCGTGCAGATCGTCGAAGTACTTTGTTTCTGTAGCAGAGTTTAGTCCAGGTAAAATCCAAAGTCCTGTAGTCAGGGGTTCCTACTTTATACCCAAGGAAGGGGTGGGACAAACTCTGGGGACCCACCTATGGGAGGGTCAGGACAGAGGTGTGGCAACACCCATGTCCTTTGTCCAGTTTCGCGCAAGAGCAGGAGCAAATCACTCCTGCAACCGGTTTGAGCTGGACTATGCGCAGGGACACCAAATGTGCCCCCAGTGCAGACATTAAAGCACTCCGAGTGCAGCCACCCAGCCCCAATACACTAAATCCTGTCTGGGAGGTGGTCACATCTCCCTGTGACAGGAAACCTATTGTCAAGCCTTCCCCTGCTCGAGCTTGGCTCAGCAGCAGGAGGGCAGACTCGTGTCTGTGGCTGGCAGCATCCATATTGTGATGCCCAGGTCGAGAAAGCTGGTACCGGGTAGCCCGGTATGTCACATTTGTCCCTCTAGGAGGGTGGATTCATACCTCCCCCGCCAGTTACTGGCGGGGAGGTATGATTCCAAGGTGTTTGATACCATACACGACATGTTTCTATGCAGCAGTTTTAATGTTGGCATTTACCATGAGGTTATAATGTACTTAAGCATATATGGTTGCTGCATCACAAACCGCCCTGGAAAATAGGTTCCGGAGGCGGCACTTTTTCGCATGTAGGTGCACCCTCTCACATAAAACCCAGCACCCTGCCTTCAGGATTGATAAGGCCTGCTATAGGGGTGACTGATCGGTTTATATGTGCAGTGATATAGAATAGATATAGTGAACCTATATCTAAGTAAGGGGTGCATGCACCACCTTACACAGGCTGCTGTAGCAGACCTGTGGTGTCATTTTGAATGGTCTCCCATGGGTGGCATAATGCATGCTGCAGCCCCTGGGAGGCCTCTGGGGTACCTATGCCCTGGGTACATAGTATACCATATACTAGAGACTGATAAGGGTACCCCAGAATCCAGTCTGGAGTGTACCTAAAGTACATGCAATCAATTTAGAGGAGAAAGCAGTTAGACTGGGATCCTGGATAGCAGGATCCCAGTCAATCTAAGTCGAAAACAGCGAAACATCAGCAAAAAGTGGGGGTAACTATAAGAAGCAGATCCTACTCCCCTATATTCTCCCTGTCCGTCGGCCGATGCAAAGAGGCATGCGGGTAGTGCCCCTCCCACGGCCTCGTGTGCGGAGCCCGCTGGGCCGACTCCGGGTTTCCCTCCCTTCCTGGGACCTGGTATGACCCCTGCCCAGCTTCGGAGTTTCTACGAAGCTATGCATGCCATCTTTGGGCAGACCGACTCTGCTGGTGTGCCTTTGGGCCCCACGGACTCGGCTGGGGGTCCTGGGCTGTCAGCGGCTTCAGCTACGCATGGTCCTCTTGGATCCAGGCCTGGTTCCAGATCGGTGCCAGTTGACCTCGTTACGCCTCCCCCGGCGCCGATTCCACCTGCACCACATTTGCCACTGGCGTCGGCTGTGTCCCCAGCCTTCGTCGACCCCGGGCTCCACCTCGAGGTAGACACTGAGTCGGACCGGCGCCGACCGATGCCGGATCCGGTGTTGACGGGTACTTTTGTTCCCCTGTTTTACCCTGGCTCTTTGAGACCAGATTGGCAGCCGGAAGAGATTGAGGAGGACTGGGAGGGGTCTGGCGACCCTTTCACAGACCAAATGGAGTGTGAGCAGGACTGGAGAGAGGAACTGGGGGATGCCAGTGGTTTGGATACCTCACCAGACCTTGGCATGTTGTCTCCTCCTACTGTGGCTTCGGTGGACGGAGCGTCATACGCAGTGGTGTTGCGTAGGGCAGCTGAGGCTCTCCAGCTCAAGCTACCTACAGTGGCAGTCAGGACTAACCTCCCGACAGAGGTGCTTCAACCGGTAGCGAGCTCTTCGGAGCCCCTGCTGCCGTTTAATGAAATCCTGACGGACATCTTTTTGGGCATGTCATCCAGGCCCAACATAGGGGCTCCTGTGGACAGGATGATTGCCTGGCCCCGGGCGACCGCACTTTCCTTTACCAACACTCCACCCCGGAGAGCTTGGTAGTCCTTGCCTCTACGTCCAAGGGCGCATTCCCTACCACACTCCTGGAAAAGTAATCCAAAAAGCTGGATTATCTTGGGAAGAAAATGTTTACTTCCTCAGCTTGGGACTGCAGTCGGTAAACACTGCATGTCTATTGGGTCGTTATACCCTCAGTGCCCGGAGGAGGCCCGGGCCATTCTCTCTCGAGCGGTTGCTGAAGCGAGAGACGCAGCAAAGTTTACTATCCGCTGTGGGCTGGATACCGCTGACACACTTGGCAGAACGATTGCCACGTCAGTAGCCCTTCGGCGCTACGACTGGTTGCGTTCGACTGGTTTCTCGGGATTTTCAATCCACACTTATGGGCCTGCCCTTTGATGGCCGTCGCCTTTTTGGCAACAAGGCAGACAGTGTGCTAGAGTGCTTTAAGGACTCTTGAGCTATGGCCAGGTACTTGGGCCTCTCCACTAACCGCCCTGCACAGTCTGCCTTTCATTGATATGGACGGGGTGCCCCACTACGTCCCACCCAGAGCCACTGGCTGGCGCAGGCTGTTCAGGCCCAGCGAGGCCTGGGGTGTGGGAACCACTGCCGTGGTTCTGGGGGCCAGCGAGCGGGCCAGTCCACCACAGTCCCATTTGCAGCAGCAGCCTCCTAGCCTCCTAGTCTGACCTTTCAGGGCCACCTAACTCCAGTGGGCGACATGATCCGCCATCACCTGCCCCACTGGCGCACCATCATGTTGGACAAGTGGGTTTTGCAAATAGTCCAAAGGGGCTACTCCCTCCCCTTCAAAACTACCCCTCCCTCCATGCCACCTCAGTACTATCACATGTCGGAGGATCACCTGGCCCTTCTCCAACAGGAAGTTTCGGCACTCTTGGCCAAGGGTGCCATCGAGCGTGTTCCTGGCCCAGAAATAGGTCGTGGTTGCTATTCCCATGACTTTCTGGTACCCAAGAAGGACAAAGGACTGCGTCCTATATTGGATCTCAGGAACGTCAACCGCTTCCTCCGGAAGGAGAAGTTCAAAATGTTGACGCCCGCTCGGGTCTGGTCTGCCCTCGACCCTGGAGACTGGATGGTAGCGTTGGACTTGCAGGACGCTTACTTTCACATCCCCGTCCTAACGGCCCACCGGCGTTACCTGCGGTTCACAGTAGGCCACGAGCACTTTCGGTTTACCGTGTTCCCGTTTAGCCTTAGCAGCGCCCCTCGGGTGTTCATGAAAGTGATGGCGGTGGTCGCAGCTCATCTGCGCAGATCAGGGGTTCCAGTCTTCTCCTAGTTTGACGACTGGCTGTTGAAGACTGGCTCGCCGCAGGTTGTCGCCTCCCACCTCCAGGCGATCGGCCGACCTCCTGTATTCACTGGGGTTCTCCATTAACGTGCCAAAGTCACTCCTGACCCCCTCTCAGAAGCTCCTCTTCATCCGAGCAGTTCTGGACTCGACGCAATTCGGGTTTATCCTCCCGAACAGCGAGTCCGGGATATTTGGGCTATGATTCCGATCTTTCAGCCCCTATCCCGGGTTTCGGTCAGGATGACCCTGAGGCTTCTGGGCCTCATGGCCTCCTGCATCCTGCTGGTCGATCATGCTAGGTGGCATATGCGGGGTCTGCAGTGGGACCTGAAGTTCCAGTGGTGGCAGCATCAGGGGAAATCTGTCCGATTGTGTCCAGATCTCGGAGGGCACTGCACGACAATTGCAGTGGTGGCTCACAAACCAGGTTTGGGTCAACTGCAGATCCCTCCCTTCCCCAACCAGAGCACACGGTGGTGACAGACACATCCCTTCTGGAATGGGGCGGCCACATGGGAGAGGCGGAGATCATAGGCCTCTGGTCCCGGCGGAGTCCGAGCATTCCGTTCCTTTGTCCGGGGAAGAGTAGTGCAGGTGTTCAGACAACACCACCGCCATGTGGTTCTGCAACAAACAGGGCCGATGGGGTCGTGGACCCAATGTCAAGAGGCCCTCTGCCTCTGGACATGGCTGGAACATCAGGGCATATCTCTGGTTGTTCAACACCTGGCAGGATCACTGAACGCCAGGGCGGACGAACTCGGCCGCAGGTGCATGATGCATCACGAAAGGCGTCTTCACTCGGACGTGGTACAATTTCTCTTTAAGCAGTGGGGAGAGCCTTGGTTAGATCTATTCACCACCTAAGAGAAAGCGCAATATCAGCAATTCTACATGTTGGAATTTCCAAGGCGGCTCTCGGTAAGCGACGCTTTTCGTCACGAGTGGAGTTGCGGTCTTCTATACTCCTTTCCGCCTATACCACTTCTGCCCAGAGTGCTGAAGGAGATCAAGCGCGACCGGACCCAAGTAATTTTTGTGGCTCCGGATTGGGCATGAAGAGTCTGGTATCCAAGCTGCTCAACATGGCTATCGATCCCCCTATCCGACTGCCTCTTCTGGAGGATTTTCTGTCGCAGCAGCAGGGGATGGTCCTCGACCCGAACCTGAAGAGGCTCCACCTCCTTGCGTGGAGATTGAGCAGCGGCAATTGATGTTGTTTGACCTGCCTCCTGAAGTCGGTGATGTAATCTTGCCAGCCAGGCGTCCCTCCACTAAGACAGTGTACGCCTGCTGATGGAATAAATTTGTGGCATGGTGCACAGCAAAGGCTGTGGATCCCCTTTTTTCCCCTCTTTCTGAGGTTCTCCTGTTTCTCCTTTCTTTGGCCTAGCAGGGCTCTGCTCTGGGCACTCTTAAGGGCTAACTCTCCACCATTTCAGCCTTTCTAAGGCTACCTGATCAGCATCATCTTTTCAAGTCCTCTGTTGTAAATAGATTTCTTAACGGCATTACTCATCTTTTTCCTCATGCTCCCTTCATAATGCCCCAGTGGGACTTCAACTTGGTTCTGACATACCATTAGTGTGCTCCCTTTGAGCCACTGTATAACTGTCCTCTCAGACTTCTCACTTTGAAAACTGCCTTTCTGGTGGCCATCATCTCTGCATGCAGGGTGAGTGAGCTGCAAGCTCTGTCTTCTAAGCCTCCATCTCTGGCTATTTATCCGAACAAGGTCATCCTAAGAACTAGACCTACCTTTCTTCCCAAGGTCGTTACTTCTTTCTACATTGCCCAAACCATCACTTTGCCCACCTTCTTTCCTCCTCCGCATCCTTGGAAAGAGGAAGAAAGGCTCCACTGTCTGGATCCAAAACATGCGCTTTCATTTTACTTGGATCGCACTAAACAAATCGGGTGGACGACCAGCTCATTGTTGGTTACATGGGTGCTAAGAAAGGTCGGGCCGTGCACAAACAGACCATCTCCAGGTGGGTCATTAAAGCCTGCTATTCTTTGGCTAAGCAGGATCCTCCATTGGGACTGCGCGCACATTCCACCATGGTGAAGGCAGCTTCTACTGCTTTGGGACAAGGAGTCCCCCCTAATTGACATCTGTCAGGCAGCTACTTTGGTATCGCTGCACACGTTTACGAAACACTACTGCCTGGACAGCCAAGTCCGGAGAGACTGCTTTTTTGGCCGTTTTGTTCTCCGGACTTTCTGGTGTTAACTTGGTTTGCAGACCCACCCCCGGGGTTGGTATTGCTGGGGTTTCTATTCTAAGGTAAGGAATCTATAACTAACTGTTTCTTTTAGATGAACAAGTTACTTTCCTTCGGTAACAATATATCTGTAATAAACATAGGTTAGTTATAGATTCCTTACCCCCTCACCCATCCTCTCTGTTCTGCGAACTGATTTCTAGGGTTAAGGTCATCCTTTCAGGGCTCTAGTTTTGTGCACCAGTAGTCCGTTTCTTGCATGGCTCTGCGATTCTGATGTGGAAAGTCGTGTACAGAACTGACGTCTGCGCGCGAGGACGGCGTCTAAGTAGCTACCGCAATGTCATCCCGGAGACCATGACCGCGAACGCGGAGTCGACAGACGCCACCTTCTGACGCGCAGGGGTACTGCTGACGAAAAACATTCCGGATCCAGTCTGACATCTGGGGTTAATTCTAAGGTAAGGAATCTATAACTAACTTTTATTTCTTACAGATATATTGTTACCGAAGGTAAGTAACTTGTTCTTCTCAGCATCTGGCTTGTGGCTCCAGCTGAAATTATCAGCTTAGTAACCACCAGTCCTTGTGATTACCCGCGAGCTGTCAGTTGCAGACCATGATAGGCTGTGGGTCTGCTCAATGCTGTCACGCTGGTCCACCTCTAAGTGCCCCGCATGGTGACTGCTGCTGCAGTCCGTCAGGTTATACCTGAAAGCTATGTCACAACGACTGATGCACCGTCACACTCCCCATCTCTCTTTAAACCTTATCAATGTGTGAAGCAAAGATTATCTGTTCATAAGACCACTCAAAATGCCTTAATTGCCTCCATTTTCCGTATCATCTGATCCAGTTCTTCCCCCCCCCCCAAAAAAAAAAACCCACTCTGACTGCCTTTAAGGCACAGGCTCCTAGGTTTGGTGGTGCTTCTGCAGTGAACTTCCTTAAATGAACCTGCTTGAAGTGTGGGTTCATCTCTTGTGTCAACAGCAGCACTTTTGTTGATGGCTACACTATTGTCCTAGACTAATGTACCAACTGCCAAAGTCGAAATTCAAAGGTGATGAAAATAATCTACATCTGCGGAATACATTGGTGGCTCGAAAGAGGACCTTGAGGGCTATGCCAAGAATCTGTTTCAAATCCTCCTCAGAGCAAACATATCTGGGAATAAAAAACTGGATAGAACGCACAGAACCTCTGGTCCTACCTTTAATAACTCTTGAATGAACACCCTAACATGGTGCAAATCTTCCAGCTCAAGGAGGGAAGCATGGCAGAAGCAAAATAAAAAATGTGACATTCAGTTTGATAGGCGTAAGATAGCATTGTTCTAAAACGTTTTTTGGGAGAACTCCCTCAGACCCCAAAAATGGGTCCGAAATGGTACCGGAAAGTCACAATACCATGAATATTAAAGCACAGGAATATGTTGTTGTGGGGGATTACATACATTTGGTTAGTATTGGGGATTGAGACAGCGTTTGCCCAGAGACTAGATCATACAGGTAGCTATTTATTTGAAATGATCAATTTATTTGAACATTTTGGCCTGAAGGGTATCTAGTGTACACAATACCCCATGGCTTAGACTGTGCATTCTTCTCTGCGCCTCATTGCACCTGCGTAAGACTTGAACTTGACCATAATTTGCTTGGCCTCTGCTGCAGTTTTTTCAAGGCAAAAGACACACAATTGATAGACTGAATGCAGATCAAATCAAAACATTCACCCCCAGTCAAGAGATCTGGGTTAAAACCATCATTCTTTGCTCATCATGGCACCCCAAGTTAGACCTGGCCTTATGCAAATCAGTCTTGACCCTGTCCCTCATGGGAACAGTCAAGCCGGAACGGCTAAGTCAGGTCCTTCCTGGACCGGAAACGAGCATCCTAGGACCTGTTCAAGGGTTTCACCCCTCATCAGCCAGGATAGCTTGATTACTCCAGTATAAGTTTCATAGATTCACATGCTTGAATCATTCCCCGTCGTCGAGATGGAAGTCCGCTGTACATCAAAAAAAGCAATGCTTAAATCAATACAAAGCAGAAAAAAGACCTAGACCCATTTCTGTTTTGTAACCCATAACTCTCGTTCTGTAAAAGAGAGCAAAAATAATTCTTGAACCAATCAGGACCCTTCACCCTCTAGAACACTCTTGAGAGAACTTTAGACCTTCAGACTTTCTACTGCACGTTGTGCCAGGGAGTCTCTTCTGAGCTCTGCTCGGTTTTCTTTTCTCTTATTAGTGAATTTGAACAGTATTTTTGGCTTGGGAAGATGGCGGGTGCAAACGTGAGAGCCCTGGTGCATTTCACGCAATCCAGGGGACCGTTAAAATTCCAAGACAGTACTCGGAAGGCCATCGCTATGGAGGACGAATGTGATCACGTGCATTGGGTTTTATATGAGAAGGGCCTATTGTGTCCCGGCATTAGAGCAGTGTGTGTGGAGGCAAAGCACTACAAGAATTGAAATGTGCTGTTGTAACTGTTGCGTGGGTGTGTCAAAAACCTAAGGAAGCAAAGAATGAAAGACATGTAATGCAATATGACCACCTAAAATACCGCCAACATGTGACTAGACCACAACCGCCACCCCATTGCCCCCCAACTGACCCTCTCCCACACTTTTACCCCAGAAGCATCTGCAGCTCTGAAAAAATCGTTACGGAAAACAACGTAACCAATAATGCAGAAGCATCAAAGGGAAGAACTCCAGCTTAGTAAAGAATAAGTTGATAACTGCCTCTTAAGGACAGCTTAACAAATGAGAAAATCTATGAACGGGCAAGACCATTCCTATGTTTTGAACCCTTGCACCCATTGGAGAATTAAGTCAAGTCAAATCGTGGGGCTAAGAGAGGTCTGTGTCCTTGTGGAGAGCAGTCAGTGCAGAAGATGGTGAGTTTGGAGGATTATCCTTATATCTGGTCCCTGTTCCTCCCCATCTGCGGAAGGATTGGAGTTAATGGGAGAAGGTGATGGTGGTTGTGCCTGGGGGGACTGTGAAGGTGATGGTGTGCCATCTGCGTTGTTTAGGCAACAACGTTCCCTGCGGGTCAGTGTAGTCTGTCCGTTGTGACGAGGCGGTGTGGTTACAGAGTGGATGGTCCTTTGTAAGCCACAGCCAAGCAGACTCCTGGTTGTCCAAAAAATTTGATTTGTTAGCATAAATGATGTGGACTCTTGCTGGGAACAAGCGGTACTGGAGCTTTTGCTTGACCTCCATGTAGGAGCGGCGTCTCTGCTGAACCTCACGAGTGTAGTCCGCAAAGAAGAGAACCTTGGTATTGCCACCCAGGAGTTCTGCTTGTAACCGAGCCTCCCTAAGGATGGCATCTCTGTCTCCATAATAAAGGATGCAAGCGATAATTGGACTAGGGAACAGGCTTGGGGGTCGGCGCTCGATGGGCCCTCTCTATTCTAAACCATGAGTACAAACGTTAGCTGGCATCCAGGATTTAATTCAGTGCTCTAAAAAGTCAGCTATCCCTTTGAGGTTCAGTGCCAATTATGTGCACATTATTGCGTCTGGAGCGATTTTTCTCCATCTTGGGTGTGTGTATGAAGGTCTGCCGTGGCCGTGGGGGTAAGTAAAATAGAGACCTGGATTTTAAAAGTGGAAACCTCCTTTCTTAACTGGAAATCTGAACTTCAGCTTCTGTAATGCACACAGTGGCATTTCGTAGGTCTTGGCGAATTAGAGCTACTGCCATTCTAACGTCACCAATTTTTGTCTCTACTGCAACCTGTGATGTCTGCATAGCTTGAAGTATAGTATCCTTACCTATCACGGCGAGACTCCAGGTCGTCCAAGCCCTACCACGAAGAGGAGTCGGTCTGCTTGCCACGAGATCTCGGCAGGACGAGCAGTCGGACTTGTGTACATGGCAGCTTTTGTCCACTGCAGTAGGTAAGAGGTGTAGGTGAAGAGCTGGTTAGAAGCAGGTTATCACTGTAGGCCATGCCATGTGAATGACAAGAGTCCTCACTGCCCTTAGAGTACAGAAGTCTGGAACTCGGGGGAACACCCTGGTAGTGCAAACAGCCACAAGATATGTCAAGGCAGAGGTAAGTGGACCTAGCCAGACTAGTAGGATAAAGAAGTGAATGAAAAAGTATGCTGGGAAAGGACATCAAAGCTCTCTCCACCTCATAAGGTCAGGACACAGTACACTGCACAGGTAGGCACAATGGAGTAAAGTTCGCCCCCAAGGCAGCTAAGCGAGGTCCAATCACTCAAGGCCCAGGGACTCGTAAGAGTTAAAAGTACAGTTCTGCACAGGGCCCAGTCTCTTCACTGGCTCCAGGTATTCCCTCCGCCAAGGCTGAGGACAGGAGCGCAGCCTCAGGGGAATCCAACAACAATGGCAAGGTTCATACATGTTTGGAGGCTGGAAGGCCTGCAAAACTCCCAATCTCTGGATTGCCCCATGGAACCGGCTCAGGCCATGAATAGCGGGTCCGGGCAGCGTCTCCGGCCCCAGGGAGAAAGGGGATTGATTTCCTGTGGTGCAAGAGGAGCAGGTGAGTAGGCTCCTCAAGGCTGCAGGCTGTCACCTCTCATCCGGTTGTCTCTGGTCAGCAGCGGCCCACCTATGGTCCCCCCCCCCCCCCGCCCCCCCCGCCATCTGTCGGATGAGCTGAGCAGCAGACACTGGGGATGCAGAGCCCTGGGGGCAGACATCGCAGATGGGTCCGAGGGGGATCAGCAGTAACAAAACTTGAAAGTTAAGTCGCAGCCTCCAGTTGGGAACCGGTGTGGCAGGCTCCTCTTCTCCGGCAGGCATCGGGGTCACTTTTCTGGGAATCCCGTGGGCAGGCTTGTTCCCACCCTGTCGCACATAGCTAGGGAGTCATTGGAGATACCCAATGGCAGCTAAGCGGGCGGATATTTGGTGGATTAGAAGGGCTCGGGGTGGAGCCGAAGTAAAAAGCGGCCATCATGATAGCCTTCCAAGCCACACCCCTCCATACTTACATTCTTATCCACTTCTAAGCAATACCTTTGTCATAGGAGAAACTACTGCGTTAGTTATACATTTACTAACAAATCCCTTACAGGCACGATTAAAGCTCATTTGACCCAGGCGGGAGGGTGGGGGAATGTGAGGACAGGGAAGGCGGCAATTGCAACCCGAATACGAAAAATTCCTTCATGTGATGATTGTAAGACACTCTTGAAAGTATTTTTGTATTTTCTCAGGGCATACTGTCTACATTCTGATTACCAGTGATGACTAACATGGGCCAACTGTCTTTGAGAAACCAGTTTGCCTAATCTGTTCATAGTTTTGTTTTCAAGTAGCTAACTCTTCCCTTTGAGTTTCCTTTAATGGAGGCCATCTAATACTGCTTTTCTTCTTGAGTCGTTTTTTTCTGTTTTGCAGAATCACCCTGATGTAGAGAGAGAACTGGCGACATGCCCTTTTAATGCACGTCATCATGTTCCGAGAGCGGAGATGAGTCACCACATATCCTCCTGTGACGACAAGAGCTGCATTGAGCAAGACATTGGTAGGAATTTGTGTGATTGGAGAATGGAATCAAGCTCTGATTTGAGTTAAAGTTCTTACTCATTGGGCAGATAAATGTGTAGCCTGGCTTATTGCATTTATCTTTTTTGTTTATTATTCTCCCTGTTGAGATTCACCAATTATTAAAGAGTTAACATATATCCAAACCTTCTTTTTTGTGAGTAGATGTCAAATATCACAATCGTAAACTTAGTCTGTTGCCATGCTTAGCAGACTGTTAAAATTGGACATCTTTTGACCACTGATCCTTTCGAATCTCAATATATTGTAAAGCAAACACATGAATAGTTAATTTTCAAAAGTGTGAATCAATAAATGATATTCAAAAGTTTTATTGTATTGAAAATAGAAAGCCATAATCTGAAGCCTCTTGGCTAAACATTGACCTTATATGATATACGTCTAGGTAAAAATAAATCAGAGCGACATGATTTTTATTTCATTTGAGATGCATATATATATTCACATACGTTACTCGTCCCTGCCTTAAGATTGGTAAGTACCCATGCATTTTAATTCAGGCAGTGTAAGAAATCATTATCTGAAAGAAACACGTTAGATTCCTCACCTTAGAATATCCCCAGGCGTCAGGCTGGATCCGGAAAGATTTTTCGTCAGCAATACCCCTTGCACGTCGCTAGGCGTCGTCTGCGGCTCCGCGTCCGTCGTCAGCGTTGTGCACCGGAATGACGTCGTCGGAGTACTTAGACGCCGCCCTCACGCGCTGACGTCCGTTCTTGTTCTTCTTTTTTCCGCGCCAGACAGCGCCGATCCGGGAAAAGCTTACCCCTTAGTCACTTTTTGACTAAACTTTTTTGACTCTTTTTGGTCTTCTGTCGACTCGACTCTGGAACCAGTAGGATGCCTGGTTTTAAGGCCTATGACTCCTGTCATCGACTGATGTCGGTGACGGACCACCATCGCCGGTGCCTTTACTGCCTGGGACCCAACCACGATGCGGAGTCGTGCCTCGACTGTCAGGCCTTGACCTCGAAGACTAGGCGGGAGCCGCCCCGTAAGCTTCTCGAGCTTCGGCACTCTGCTCTGCGCCGTTCACGGTCCCGGTCCAGGAGGAGGTCCAAGGACCGGTCGCGGAGCCGCAGTCACCATCATCACTCGTCGGGCTCGAAGCCTTCGGGCAAGTCGAAGCACTCGAAGTCCAAGAGGCGACACCGCTCTTCGGACTCCCCTCTTGCGCGACTCGGTCGAGGGTCAGGGTGGTCCCACCCCCGTGGCTCCGTCTGAGCCGCAGGAGCCGCGTCCGTCTCCATATCCGCCGGTCCCTGGGACTGACGCGACTCCGGCGAAGATCAGCGCCTTCCTCTCGGCCATGAGGGGCCTGGCTCCGCCGTCGATGACGGGCCCCGCGGGCTCGACTGGGTGACCTCGCGAACCGGCGGCTCCAGCCCCGTTGACGACTTCGATCCCGATGCCCCGAGGGATCCAGGCCTGGATCTCTGCTGGCGCCGGTCGACCTCACGACGCCTCCTCCGCCGGCGCCTTTACCGGTTCCACGCCTGGCGCCGTTCCCCGGTCCAGGCCCGGCGCCGCTCGACGCCGCATCCGATGCCGATGCATGAGCATTTCATTTACCGCCCGGCTCCGGTTATTCCTCCTGTTTATCAGGAATCGGATGACGGAGGCGACTGCGAGCGGTCTGAGGACCCTATGGCCAGATAGGCCGACCTTTCACAGGACTGGGCAGACGAACTGGGGGATGCCAGTGGTTTGGACACCTCCCCGGACGCTGGTTTCATCTCTCCTCCGACTGTGGCCTCGGAGGAAGGTGCAGCTTTTTCAGTGGTGCTGCGCAAGGCGGCCGATGCCCTTGGGCTGAAGTTGCCTGCTGTGGCCGGGAGGACTAACGTCCTCACAGAAGTGCTTCAACCGTCAGCAAGCTCCACAGAGCCTCTGCTGCAGTTCAATGAGGCACTCGTAGACGTTCTGCAGGGCACCTGGTCCAAGCCCTCCACAGTACCTCCTGTGGATCGGAACGTGGCCCGGCGCCACTGCCCCGCTCCGGGCGACCCCAGTTTTCTGTCTCAACACCCCACTCCCGGGAGCCTGGTTATCCAGGCCTCGACTTCCCAATCCTCCTTCCCGTCCGCTCCTCCGGATGGGGAATCCAAGAGGCTGGAACAGTTCGGAAAGAAGCTGTTCTCTTCCCTGAGTTTAGGTCTGCGGTCCTTAAATACCGCTTGCCTCTTGGACCGTTATACCCACTCTCTGTGGGATGCGGTGGAGGACGTGCAGCCCCTGTGTCCGGAGGAGGCCCAGTCACAGCTCGCCCAGGCGCTTGCTGATGGGCGAGATGCAGCACGGCATGCCATACGGTGTGGACTAGACACCACGGACTCGCTGGGGCGGGCGATTTCGACTACGGTGGCGCTTCGTCGCCACGCCTGGCTACGGTCCACGTCTTTCTCGGGGGGGATGTCCAGAGTACCCTCATGGATATGCCCTTTGATGGCACTCGCCTTTTTGGCGAGAAGGCGGATAGTGCGCTGGCTCGTTTCAAGAACTCCCGGGCTACGGCCAAGTCCTTGGGTCTCTCGGCCCCGCAGCCGTAAACTTCCGCCTTTCGTGGCCAAGGAAGGGGCGCCTCCTCACGTCCGCCTAGCCACCGGCCGCAGAACCAACCTGCACGCGGACGTGGATTCCGCCGAGGCGGTACTGGAGTACAACGTGCCGGTCAGTCCACATCCACCCCGGCAGCATCCGCCTCAAAGCCCTCCTAGTCCGAGCTTTCAGGCCCATTCCACGCCAGTGGGCGGCAGAGTTCGCCATCACCTGCTCCACTGGCGTTCCATCACGTCAGACAGGTGGGTGCTGCAAATCGTCCGAAGGGGCTACTCCCTCCCCTTCGAGACGACCCCTCCAGCCATGCCCCCACAGTACCACCGCATGTCGGGGGATCACTTGAATCTTCTCTGGGAGGAAGTTACGGCCCTCTTGGCCAAGGAGGCCGTCGAGCGCGTATTCCCACTACTTTCTGGTTCCCAAGAAGGGCAAAGGGGGCCTACGCCCTATCTTGGACCTCAGGAACGTCAATGCCTTCCTCCGGAAGGAGCGGTTCAAGATGCTTACCTTAGCTCAGGTTCTGGCTGCCCTAGACCCAGTAGACTGGATGGTAGCGTTGGACTTGCAGGACGCTTATTTTCACATCCCCGTCCTGCCGGCCCACCGGTGTTACCTGCGGTTCATGGTGGGTCAGGAGCATTTTCAATTCACCGTGCTCCCCTTCGGCCTCACCAGTGCCCCTCGGGTGTTCACGAAAGTGATGGCGGTGGACGCAGCTCATCTGCCCAGATCGAGGGTTCCAGTCTTCCCCTATCTCGACGACTGGCTGTTGAAGGCGGGCTCACCCCAGCAAGTCGTCTCCCACCTCCAGACTACGGCCGACCTCCTGCATTTGCTGTGGTTCTCCATCAATGTGCCGAAGTCACACCTGAGACCCTCCCAGAAGCTCCTCTTCATCGGAGCGGTTCTAGATTCGGTGCAGTTCCGGGCCTATCCTCCGGAGCAGCGGGTCTGGGATATTCAGGCTCTGATTCCCATCTTTCAGCCTCTATCCTGGGTTTCGGTCAGGTTGGTGCTGCGGCTTCTGGGGCTGATGGCCTCCTGCATCCTGTTGGTGCATTACGCCAGGTGGCGAATGCGGGCTCTGCAGTGGGACCTGATGTTTCAGTGGGCCCAGCATCGTGGCAATCGGTCCGACCAAGTCTTGATCTCGGAGGGCACTGCGAAGCAGTTGCAGTTGTGGCTCACGAACCGCGATTGGGTCAGCGGCAGATCCCTCTCCCTACCCCAACCGGAGCACATAGTAGTGACGGATGCCTCCCTCCTGGGATGGGGGGGGCCACATGGGAGAGGCGGAGATCAGAGGACTCAGGTCTCCGGCGGAGACTCGGCTCCATATCAACCTTTTGGAGCTGAGAGCGATCCGACTTGCACTGAAGGCATTCCTTCCCGTTGTCCGGGGAAGTGTGGTGCAGGTGTTCACGGACAACACCACCGCCATGTGGTATTGCAACAAACAGGGCGGGGTGGGGTCGTGAACCCTTTGTCAGGAGGCTCTGCGCCTCTGGACATGGCTGGAACACCAGGGCATCACCCTGGTGGTTCAACATCTAGCGGGCTCTCTGAACGCCAGAGCAGACGAACTCAGCTGCCAGTGCATGATGGATCACGAATGGCGTCTAAACTCGGACGTGGTGCAAGGCCTCTTTCGGCAGTGGGGAGAGCCTTGGTTAGATCTATTTGCCACCGAAGAGAACGCGCAATGTCCGCAGTGCTGCACGTTGGAGTTTCCCAGGCGGCACTCGCTCGGGGACGCCTTTCGTCACGAGTGGAGTTGCGGTCTGTTGTACGCCTTTCCGCCTATACCACTTCTGCCCAGAGTGCTGAAGAAGATCAGGCGCGACCGGGCCTAAGTCATCTTAGTGGCTCCGGATTGGGCACGAAGGTACTGGTATCCCGCACTACTCAGTATGTCAATCGATCCTCCGACACAACTACCTCTTCGGGAGGACCTTCTGTCGCAGCAGCAGGGGACGGTTCTCCACCCGAACCTGTCCAGTCTCCACCTCCATGCGTGGATATTGAGCGGCGAAAGTTGATGCCATTTGACTTGCCTCCTGAAGTCTGTGACAGTATTCTGGCAGCCAGGCGTCCCTCCACTAAAACGGTGTACGCCTGCAGATAGAACAAATTTGTGGCATGGTGCACAGCAAATGCGGTGGATCCCCTTTCCGCCCCTCTTTCTGAGGTTCTCCTCTTTCTTCTCTCTCTAGCCCAGCAGGGCTCTGCTCTGGGCACCTTGAAAGGTTATCTATCAGCTATCTCTGCTTTCTTACGACTTCCTGATCAGCCTTCTCTTTTCAAGTCCCCTGTTGTTTCTCGTTTCCTTAAGGGCATTACTCGCATGTTTCCTCCTGTCGCCTTCGTAATGCCTCAGTTGGATTTGAATTTAGTCTTGACCTTTCTGATGTGCGCTCCCTTTGAGCCTCTTCACAATTGTCCCATTCGTCTTCTGATTCTTAAGACTGCTTTTCTGGTAGCTATCACCTCGGCTAGACGGGTGAGTGAGCTCCAGGCGTTATCGTCTAAGCCTCCTTTTCTTTCTGTTCATCCGGATAAGGTTGTCCTCCGGACTCGTCCTTCCTTTCTTCCAAAAGTGGTAACTCCCTTTCACATCAGGCAATCTGTCACCTTGCCCACCTTCTTTCCGCCTCCGCATCCTTCAAAAGAGGAGGAGGGGTTCATCGTCTGGACCCAAATCGGGTGCTGTCCTTTTCTTTGGACCGCACCAAACCGTTCCGGGTGGACGATCAGCTTTTTGTTGGGATGCGTGGGTGCTAAGAAGGGAAGGGCAGTACACAAGCGGACCATCTCACGGTGGGTCGTCTTGTGTATAAAGGCTTGTTACCCATTCCACCCGGTCCACAGCGGCTACTACTGCCCTGGGACGGGGAGTCCCTTTGCAGGACATCTGTCAGGCAGCAACTTGGGCCTCGCTGCACACGTTTGCCAAGCATTATTGCCTGGACAGCTAAGTCCGGAGAGATGGCTTCTTTGGCCGTTCTGTTCTCCAGGACTTTCTGGTGTGATCTTGGTTCGCAGACCCACCACCGGGGTTGGTATTGCTGGGGTATCTATTCTAAGGTGAGGAATCTAACGTGTTTCTTTCAGATGAACAAGTTACTTACCTTCGGTAACGTTGTATCTGTAAGAAACATTAGTTAGATTCCTCACCGACCCACCAATCCTCCCCGTTCTGCGAACCGACATCTATGGTTAAGGCTATCCTTTCTAGGGCCCTAGATTTTTTGGCACCAGTGTCGGTCTCTTGCATGGCTCTGCGTTCCTGGCGCAGAAAGCTATATACAAGAACTGACGTCAGCGCGCGAGGGCGGCGTCTAAGTACTCCGACATCATTCCGGCGCACGACGCCGATGACGGACGCGGAGCCGCAGATGACGCCTAGCGACGCACAAGGGGTATTGCTGACGAAAAATCTTTCCGGATCCAGCCTGACGCCTGGGGATATTCTAAGGTGAGGAATCTAACTAACTAATGTTTCTTACAGATACATCGTTACCGAAGGTAAGTAACTTGTTCTTCAGAACCTGCAATGCCTGTGTGGTTATTGCTCGTAATGCACCAAAAAGATTTTTCGCTTTAAAATCTATTCTTCTTGGCAGGGACCACTACGGCAGTCAAGAAGCTAGTGTATGTAAAGTTTGGCTTCTGACATCTCACAAAAAAAGTTGCATTAATATAGATTTATCTGCGCATGCCTTGACATTTCTTAGAAATAAAGCATCTTTATCAATTTGAATATCTTTTGAGCGGTCAAGGGGTTGTTATGTTATAGGGATTTGGTATAGCGCTAAACACAGCTTACTCCATATGGAGTATCCCGGTGGTAACAGCTAAAATAGGAGGCAGTGGCAAGTCTCAGCCTGGCATTCGAAAAGAGGTGATGTTGAAAATCCTAGTTTTAATTTGCTTTTTAGAAAGCAGAAAGACGCTGCAAGAGTTAGTGTACAGGTAACTATCCAGTAATTAGAAGCAAGAAGGGATAAATAACAGCTTTTATTGCGGGTGGTTCGAATTCTACATCGAATAGCCAGAGGAGTTTCAGAGGACCTTAAAGCTATAAGGGACCAGCTATATGACTGGCTTGTGCCCGTCAAGGCCATAATAAGAGGAACAGAGAAGTTCAAAAATACAACTTTTATTGAATGGGAGCCAGTGCAAAAAACTGAGCACCAGGCTTATTCTAGTAAAGCAAACCTGAAGGGAGGCCAAGTTTTGTTCAAGCTGAAGGGAAGACCTCAAAGAGTACTCTATGCCCAACATTAAGGTATTACCATAATCCAGGCGGCTAGTTATCAATGGCTTAGTCAGTCTTCTTACAGTCTAAAGGTGGCCACGTATGCCAAAACAGTTACAACATGTAACCTTAAAATGATTTTCCATTTAGAGCATATCATCCATTGTAAAGCTTAGATTTATCACTACCTTTTTAGGATGGCCGGAACTTTCAATTCCCACGGCCACCAGTCTTCTGGCCAGCCTGGATCGCTTTCCCGAAAAGCATAACCTCCGTCTTCCCTCCATAATTGACGAAAACTGTTTTATCCATGTAGCCCAGAATGTATGCAGTCCACAAATCTGACTTCAGAGAGCTCTGCTTCCCGGCCAAGCAATATAATCAGCTGGCTATTGTCCGCATATGAAAGAATCTCAATCCCAAATAATCTTGCAGCATTCGCCATGGGGACTATATAGATGTTAAAAGGGTAGATCCCTGAAGTACTTCGCAGATTTTCTCGCTTGGATTTGAAAGGGGGGGATTGATATAGTTGTGGATGCAAATCTGAGGTGTGATTGCCTCTGGAGCAAGTGGTTGTGAGTGTCACCCTCATTGACTGAAGCTTGTACAAACACTGTATAGTAGAAGGGTTACTTCGATCGTATAGTTTATTGCTGTGCATAAATGTGTTTCTTAGCTGCTTTTGCTGAAATGTACTGGCAGTTTCCAATTGAACAGTGGGTTTAAAATTACGCATATCAATCCATGACAGACCATCACTGTAGAACTGTAGTTGAGGGTAAGATTTTTTTTCCTGATCAGTATTGTTTATTAGTAGACTGGCAATGGAATATTTTTTATTGTGTGGACATGTTAATTGAATTTACCCCACTAGAAGACCAAGCAGGTACACCAAAACTCATAGTTGGGAAATAACAGAAGTTAAACACTGCGTGTTATAAGGGTTTGGTGGCTGCCCAAAATTGCATAGATTGAACAAACCCAGTTTATTTTTGTCCCAACGATCTTCAATAGGGTATATTTTCCAGACTGGAACATTGGAGAAGAAAATTGAACAGGGGGTTGTATTTTGAAATAGCATATATAACTCTATGGTGAAACCAAACCTAGTAACTCACAGTAGCAGGGTTAATGAATGTCATGAAAGCTATGGCAGTGAATATTATAAAAGGTGCCTATAAGTCATGAAACTACAACTTGAGCAGCATGTTCTCTCTCACTCCAAGGAAGTAACATCACTAGTAAGCCTTTTAATCTAAGCATGAATTTTGACTCTATCTCCTTTGAACATACTAAAGAATTTTCTATATTTTATCCTTCTCTTCCAGGGGATACTCCTCAATAGTCATAAGCACTGAATAATCCCCGCCCATATGCGGGATCCCGGAGCATATAGAAATATACATATATATATATATGTTGTGTGGCCAAAAAGTGCACAGCACTACCACGACATACATCTATACATGTATATAATAAGCATAAATACGCAACCTAACATATATCCAATAGGAAAAAATGCCAAAATTATACAGGTTTTTCTTGCATAAAAATCAAAATTACATATAAATACTGTAATAGAAAACATACACTGAAATAGTGTCATACAAGAAAACCTTTATTTTCATAAAGAAAAGCAGGTAATAGAAGGCATTTGGCCTAAAGGCTGCATAGGTGAATAAAAATCACAGTACAGTAAAAAAACTGGCACCTCGCCTTTAAGGCTTTCAAGATCCTGGACACTGTGCCTTTAAGACCTCCAGGAGCCCCTCTGCTCCCATCACGTACCACACGTGACAGTTATGTCAGTTCTTTTTTTGATTGAGTCTGGATATGTATGAATACAGATGGTAACATTACGTGGCCTTGGCCGTCACGGACCCAATGTGCATGGGAGGACTATCCTATGAGGGGCCAATGGGAGGTAAGGGTGGTAAATCAATTCCCTGGTAAATTGCCCATCGGAACCAATTTTCCTGTGTTTCTGGGAACAACCCCGGGCCTGGAAAAATTGCAATCTCTGCTTCCATGTATCTATCTAGGGCCTTCTTCCATCCACCAATTGTTGAAGGGGACAATCCCTTCCACTGCTGAGCAATATCACGCTTAGCTAGGGTGAGGGCCAAGAAGAGCAGGTGTTGTTTATATCTGTTCCCACCAATCCCATCGGTGCTATGCAATAGAAATAACCTCTGATGAAAAAGAAAGGTCCCACGAAAGGACCTGATCCAAGCAGGACGCCATCCTAAGCCAAAATGGCTCCAGCGTTCTACAGTGCCATACCGTGTGTATGAAGGTCCCCTCCTTCCTCTCGCAAAACAAAGGCACACTGGGCACTGGATGGCCCCCGTCCGCCATAACCGGGATCGAGTGTAGTATATGCGATGTACAAATTTAAATTGGATGAGGCGATAATGTGAGGACACCGCCGCGCCCCCGGGGCTGGCCAGGGCCTCCGTCCAGTCATCGTCAGTAAAGTCGGGTAGATCCCCGAACCATGCCAACCTCTCTTATGTAGAGTGGTCAGTGTCTGATATAGCTGTCGTATCTTATGTGCCCCTATGCCCCCCGTTAGCAATCGACCCTCGATGGAATAGAATTCGGGCAGAGGTACGAATGAGTGTAAAAGCGGAGTGACTGCATGTCGCAGGTGGAGGTATTTGTAAAATTGTGCCTTGTTCAATTGAAAGTCTGGCTGCACCTGTTGAAAAGATTTAAGGGTAGTGCCCCGCATGACATCACCCAGAGTAGATGTACTCATCAAATGCCATTTACGGAAACCCTCTAGCGCCGTGACAGGGCACAGATATGCGCCATACCATAGCCCAGTCCTACTCGTCAGGTGGCCTTGCCACCCCATATGTTGGACCAAATACCTGCATAACCGAACCACAGTTCTGCTGGCGGGAGGCAAGAAATCTAAGTTTGCGTGACTATATAGGATCTGAAGGAGGGGTTTGTGCTCCAGTGCCATATGCTCGAGTGTGTATGCAGGGTCTGTGAGTGAATTGTACCACCATTCATTAATGATGAGTAGTGGGATGCTGCATAATATGCATTAACATCCGCTGCTGCTATACTGCCACAGTACGTAGACTGCGTGCAAGTGCCCAACGCCACCCGGACCACCCCACAAAAATTTGTTATGTCTAACATTAACTTGTGTGAACCATGTGTGTGGTATATCATAGGGGAAATGCTGTAACCTGTATAGGATGCGGGGTAAGGAGACCATTTAAAAAATCGTCGGCCGCCCATACAGTGAAAGCAGGAGGTGAGATCGTATCACTGTCTCGTCCTGTAAGCCAGCCATGAGTGGATTAATATTATGTGCCCACAAGGTTTTCTGGCAGGGCGAAACCAAAATGCCCAGATATTTAAAGCCTGCAGTCGTATGCGACAGTTGCTCTGCCCAAGTGCTGCGTCCCTGGTCTCCGCACACAGGAAAAAGAACTGATTTGGTGGGATTTGTAGGGAGGCCAGATGTTTGTCCGAAAACACAGAGAATGTGCAGTTTACGGGGGCCTGAGAAAAAAAGGGTCAGTCATAAAAAACACATCATGTGCGTAGAGTGCTATACGGTCGGATTGGGACCGTGACCACTCAAAGACCCGGATAACGGGTTCACTCCGCACCCATGCCACCAGAGGCTCCACCGCTAGGGCAAATAATAGCAGTGACCGGGGGCAGCCCTGTCTTGTACCACGGCCGATAGGAAAGGGCACTGACCGATGACCCACAATCCTGACTGAAGCGGTTAGGTCCGTGTACAGTAATTGTACATAGGCCAGGAAGCGTGGGCTGAAATTGACGACTTCAAGGAGTTGGAACAAATACGTCCAGCTGAGAGAGTCAAAGGCTTTTTTGATATCAGCCAGCCGGGTCGCCACAGGACAGCCCAGCTCCGGAACCTTCGTCATAGCGTTATGGACCCGACGTATGTTGTGTCTTATTGAGTGATGTGGCATGAAGCCAGATTGATCAGGATGGATCAAATCTTGAATGCATGTGTGGAGACGATCTGCGAGTACTTTACCCAGGAGTTTAGGCTCAAAGTTTATAAGAGAGATAGGTCGCTATGACGATGGTTCTTCCGGCGGGCGACCAGGCTTCAAGAACAGGACGATCTCCATATGTCCCCAATCCTGAGGCAACACATGTTGGTCGTAGGCCTTGTGTAATGCCGCAAAGAAATGTGAGCCCAGTGCGCCCATATGCTGCATAAGAAATTCGATGGGGAAACCATTTGGACCTGGCGCACGACCCAGACGAATATTAACAAGAGCTGTATTGAGCTCGTCCACTGTAATGGGTGCATCCAGTTGGTCCCTCATGTGGTCCGTAAGAGTACGGGGGGAATGTAAGAAATTTGGCAATTTGATCTTCTGATAATTGCTCACTTCGCCTATAAAGCGCAGAGAGATATCGAACGAACTCCCTGGCAACTAGCTCGGGAGAGGAGCACAGTGTTCCTTCTAACCCTCGCAGCCTCGGAACCCTCGAGGGGGATTTAGTAGCTTTGTATCCAAAGAGGAGGAACGTGGGGGCAAGTTTAAAGAGGTCCAGCAATTGTGCCCCAACAGTACTGTACACAAGAAGGGTATGGAGTTCCTCTAGGTCAAAGTGAAAGAACAGGGAGATACAGAGGGACTAAACGAGTGATAGTCCCACACTTGAAAAATATAGAGAGGGGGCGGAAATTCCCCCTTTCGGAACTAGGGCTCTCACACACCTAGCAAGCTAGGTGTCATGCTTCATCATATGAGCCTTCCCCTCGTCAGGTCGGCGCTGCAAAACCAGACAAGCACCCAGTGTGGGGTTCTTTGGCGGGGATCTTTTGTATCTGCCGTTGGGTGCAGTAGGTGTGAGAGTCCTAGTGTGTGTAGTTGTGAAAGGAGCGTGAGTTAAAACAGGTCAGTTAGTCCTAACAGTTATTGAGGAGTCGGATTCTAGTGGCATCGGCGTATGTGGCCGAGGGTGGGACCTCTCATCTGCCCAGGCAAAGACTGCCTCCGGTGTGTCAAAGAAGAAGGTTTTGGAAGGTGATGCGCATCCTGGCCGGGTACACAACATGTACTGTATGTTGAGTTCTCTGAGCCTATGCTTAGCGCCATGAAGGACTGGCGTTGCTGCTGCACCAGCCTGGTGTAGGAAACTGTTCCTTTTGAACCGCTAATACTACCTTTCGTTTTTGTTGAATACAATTTTTATTCTTGAACCCTAGTTTGACATTTTCTGCAAATGTAGAAATGTTAGTACCAAAGTCTAGTATCCTATAACGGTACCATTGACTTTGCTGTTGTAATTTTCTTCTTCTGTGGTCCACTGAATCACTCTAAAACTCACCAGGCTTCTCTGTTTTGCTCCAAAGTTCAAGGGTTTTTTTTGTGGCAAATTCTGGTCATTTCCTACCTCATGTCATCATAAAAAAAAACTGAGTTTAAGCACTTACCTATATGTCTTACATACATGACCAGTATACATTTGTGTTGGGAAAGCCCAGACCATGAGGAGGGTACATGGGGTATTATACTCTGGCGCACCCCAAGGTAATGAGCACATGAGGGATTGTGATTTTTTGAGCCTCACATAAGTGCAGGTCAGTGTTTCATGTTCCTCAGGGTGGTCTTGCTTAAGTTACTGGTCTCTCATTAGATCAGGTTCTGAGTGGCCTGCACTATGTCAAAACGTCATCATCATGATGAGGACAATAGGCTACAGAAGAGATCTGTGAACAAAATGTAACCTCGCTATTTTTCTTCACATTTGCAAAGAGCAACAGTGCGATTCACCAAGAAATGTATGTATTAACAGAAAAATAGTACATAGGACATTTTGGAGAGTTTTGCATGTATAGAGATGAGGTTGGAAAAGGATGGTGAAGATTACAATAGAGTATGTTCATTTATCAGATACACATCTATTTGAAATTAACCCATCTCTCATCTTGAAAAAACTGCAGCTATCCCAAGTAAGTTAGGACCGAACAGGAATAACTAAAGTAGTCTTAAACTTTGAATGGCAGTTTTGAAGTCTTTTTTTTTTCTTTTCCTTTTTTCATAGCAAATGTTATTGGGTTGTTTGCAATTTGACAGTACGGCCTGCTTATTTATTCAGAAAATGATAGGGTGAATACCCTTGAATAACAATAACCTAGAGCACTCACAATTTCCTCTCCAACCCCCTACCCCATTAAAACTCTGAATCCTCCCCATGAATCCCCATTGCAAGTATATTTGTGGATTATTACATGTTCCCTTTTGTAGTAACACCTTATGTCCGTAACTCAATGTCCAGCTGGGTGTCGACGGTACTCACTGGAGTTTTGAACTTTTGGTGTGCCTTCCGATTCCGTCGGTCATGTTTTCCTCTTCTCCTTCAATATGGACAACAGTCACTTACCTTGGCTCTGGTAGCTTTTACATGTTAGCTAAAGTCTTTCTATGCCTCCGGCATTTGGTTTTGTGCCTATCATGTCAAGCTTTGTGTCCAACGTGGCTTTAGTAGTACAAGATAAAGTGATTGTGCCCCACACAAATGAAGACTTCATCCAGTGCAGTCTTTCAACAAGAAGTGACCAACTCCAGCTGAGCGGTCCACGCATTTCCATTGGTCTCCGGGGATGATTCCAGTGTGATATGTTGTGATTAGTGTATTTCTGCATCGTAGAATTCTCACTGATCGCTATGAATGTAGAATAGTCCCACCTGCGTACAGGTACCCCAGAGCGCTTATATAATATATTGGTACAGATATTTCTGAAGTGGGAGGTGGCCACCTCAATGGTGAATAGTCTGATGGCACCTCTATAAATTCATGACAGGCCAGCTTTAATTGCATTTTGTCTGCAGAAAGTTCTAGTAGCATAATTATATTAGTGAGTCCTATAACAGCATTTAATGTTGGAAATGCCATACACCAACCTAAATACCTTGAACAATGCACAAAATACATCAATTGCACTTAAAATAAAGTATAACTTTGAGAGCCTGCTGCTTTTATTACCCAGAATGCACTGCATTGTCTCAGGCTTAGTTCTTTTTCCAATCTCGTGCTGACTGGATGGCAGAACACTTCACAGGTACTTTAATTGTAGTTTTCTGAGGATTTGTTTTCATAACTCCATTATTTACAACTTCACTCTACAGGTTTTTAAAGGTTTAAAGATTTTGCCTGTTATTTTTGACAACTTAAGGATTTTCCTTCCCTTCATTATGCCTTCACTATTTGTGAAGTGTCTCAAATGTGGGAGAAAGAAGGCGTCTTCAGACCCCCATGATGTGTGTGGTCTGTCCTCCATCCTCCCACTTGTTAAAGTCTCTCGTCATTGCCAAAAGATGTAAAAAAAAGTTCTGAAGGAAAGGGAAGGCATTCGCCTTGGAGGAAAACCTCAGAACTGAAGAAGAAACGAAAAAGCAGAGGAAAAAGACAGGGCCTCTTCAGCTGCCAAAGGCTCCACTCACGAAAAGAAGAGCCATTGGGGTAGATCAAGGGAGAAAAAACAGAGGCAACCTCATCCTGATTCTAGACACATGCACTTCAGGAGAGCATTGGCGCTGACATGTTTGCTGTTGAGACTCTCTACAGCTCTGGCAATGTCCACTCAAGCACCTCTGGTACCAAACAGTACCACACCAATACCAACGACGTGAACACCATTGACTACTAGACCGACTGTCAACATAGATAATAACACAAGCATAATCACTCTTCAGTCGAACAGACTTCTCGGCATCCATGCATTATTCAGATCCATTGCTGACGTAGTGACATTACTCGGCCAAGAATGTCTGACACCAGAATCCACCATACAGTCAACCTCTAGAAGCTGAATGTTAAGAACATCCTCACTCTACAGATATATCCTACATACCAATCTTCTGTAAGAACACAGGTCGATGATGTACTTTTTCTGGACACATTAGTAAGGGATGCAGCAAAAGTAAGCATACAGATTGAAGTACCAGTCTTCTGTATTAGTAATTATGGAAACGTTAAAAGTTTGAGCATCATCTAAGCCGATACTGCCACTGGATCCAGGTTTGACAGTAGTCGAAGAAGAAAAATTCTTGACACCAGTCATTTTAAAATTGGCACCAACACAGTTCCTAAAAAAGTACAAGCTGCTTCAACAGAATACAATCTGTCCCCAACAAGAACCAAAGCCAGGTCCTGTGATGCTGTGTGTTGTAAAGTTTTGTGGATCTGCCGCTGTTAAACTGACATCAGTGAGTGAATCTGCTCTGTGGATAGACATTATAGGGACTTATGGTAATCACTACTCCTCTTTGCTGCTGATCTTCCAAAGGATGGAAAACAATATGTTCGAGGCATATGAGCTGCAGATCACACACTTAGGATAAGATTGCCATCTGGTGTTGGGCTCGGATGATTGCAGGTTGTTGTTGTCTTCGGAAGAAGCCTTTTGGTCACGAGATAGGTGACTCCTCCTCTGGACAACAGTGCGCATGGGCATCCACTCCATCCTCAGATTGTTTTTTTCCGCCATTGGGTTCGGATGAACTTTTCCACTCTGGCTGAAAACTTCTAAAAATCCAGCTTTCGAAACCAACAACCCTTACAACTCGATGTCGAAATCCAATCGGACCGGTTCCGGATACGGCTCATGGAAAGGACACCTTTTAAAAAATGCCCCCAATGTGGAGCAAAGTTCCTCCATAGTGACCACCACGAGGTCTGCAACCTGTGCCTCTCGCCGGAACACAACAAATCCAACTGTCCAGCCTGCGCCGCATTCCGTTCCAAGAAAACCATCCGGGACCGAAGAGCTCGACGCCATATCATGGCCAGACCAGCTCCAGAACCAGAGGACATCTTTGCTCAGGATGTCCCGGAAGACGATTCCGAAGACCTCCAAATCGTATCCGAAGCGGACGATTCTGATGACCTCATCACTCCGGGGCAACGAGTGAGTACCAGTGCCACTACCCCAACCCCCCCAAAAAAGACATTGGTCAAGACTCCGCCAGCTGGCGCCAGTCGCAACCGAAAATCATCTTCAGAAGCCCCGCCCTCCGGCCCGGAAGAAATATAAGCCTGCAGGTGGCTCGGGCTCGAGCAAACCACATGTTATTGTGCCCACAATACCTTCGGCACCGAAGACTAAACACCTCTCGGCACCAAAGCAGGCTCCGAGACCATCGAGGCCGAAATCTCCACCGGCACCAAAACTTTCTTCGGCACCGAAGTCTCCACCGGCACCGAAAAGTTCTTCGGCACCGAAACCATCCTCGGGACCGAAAAAAGTCCATAGAGACTCTACCGATCACCCACAACGTAGATCGGAACCGAAAAAGTCGGCACCAAAGCCACTTTCGGACAATGAAGAACATTTTCGCCCGGATCCCACCCAAAAAACGATTTATATCAATCCAAAGACCGGACATGTCACGCTGTGCCATACAAGAAAAGGAAGCTGGATACAACACCTCCTCCAGCTCCCATAAAGAAGAAGGACTTTGCCACCTCACCCATTCGTCCTTCCTCTCCTATATTACCTCTCATTCCACCCCCTCCGCCCCCATCTCCTCCTCCTCTACCATCTCCTTCACATACACCACCTCCACAGGATGATGATGATGATTTAGGGGGAGGGGGAGACCCAGATGACCTTAATGATCCTAATGATCCTTTCACACTCCTGGATATGGCACCCTTAGATGACTGGGCTTTTCCTTTACCTGACATCCCTGATCCCACTACATACCCCTCCAAACCCTCCCCTCCTGATGACCACCTAGGGTTTGGACAGCTGATAAACAGGGCGGCACTGTTCCATGGTGTCACCATGCACTCAGATACCCCTGAAGAGGATTTTCTTCTCCACACTTTTTAATAGTCGCAAAAGTCAGTTCAGATCTTGCCCATGATTAAAGGGGTCATAAAACACGCCACTGAGGTTTTTAAAGACCCTGTTAGAGCTAGGGTCCTTAACCTCCGAATTGAAAAAAAATATAGACCGGCCCCACAAGATCCCGCATACATTAAGGCACAGCTCCCTCTAGACTCTTTAGTTGTTTCAAACGCACGAAAGCGGGCTAACTCCCAAACAGGAGAGACACCGCCCCCAGACAAAGAGTCCAAGCTACTAGAGGCCTCGGGCAAACGGGTTGCTGCACAAGCTGCTAACAATTGGCGTATTGCCAATACACAAGCCCTATTAGCCCGATATGATAGGGCTCATTATGATCAACTAGAAGATCTTTTGCAACACCTGCCAGATCAGTACAAATCCCAGGCCAATGACCTCATCCAAGAGGGAAAATTCATATCTAATGCGTCAATCAAATGTACATTAGACGCAGCGGACACTGCCTCTAGGGCAGTTAACACAAGCATACTACTCAGACGACACGCATGGCTACGTATTTCAGGCTTTAAGCCGGAAGTACAAACAACCTTTCTTGCTCAACCATTCAACCAGGAGCATCTATTTGGACCCGCAGTAGACACTGCACTAGAAAAGATGAAGAAAGAAAACGAGACTGCTAAATCAATGGGAGCATTACAGTCTCCACAACCCCGAGGCTCCTTTCGATGCTCCTTTTACAGGGGAGCCTCCAAAAATGTGGGCACAGACACCTCTTCCACCTTCAAAACCTCCGCACAAACATCCCCTAACAGAGGATATTTTAGAGGAGGGTATAGGGGAAACAATACCAAGGGCCGAGGACGGGGCAATACCAACACCCGCACCTCTCCAGCCACTAAACAGTGACTTGTCCCCACTCCCCCCAGACCATTCCACTCCAGTCGGGGGAAGACTCCAACAGTTCCTACCTGTCTGGAATTCCATCACAACAGACAAGTGGGTAAGACAAATTATATAGTTTGGTTACTGCCTCGAACTTACAAACACCCCCCCACACATACCTCCCAAACACCGTCCAATGTCTCCACACCATCTTACACTCCCCAAACAGGAGATTCGGTCCTTGCTTCAAAAACACGCAATAGAACCAGTTCCACTCCAACATCAGGGTACAGGAGTATATTCTCTATACTTCCTAATTCCCAAAAGGACGAGACTTTAAGACCCATACTCGACCTCAGACTACTAAACCGGTACATACACTCAGATCACTTCCATATGATCACTCTCCAACAAGTCCTCCCACTACTTCAACAAGGCGACTTCCTTGCCACATTGGACCTCAAGGACGCATACTTTCTCATCCCCATGCATCCTGCTCACAGGAAGTACCTAAGGTTTGTGGTAGACGGACAGCACTATCAGTTTACAGTCCTCCCATTCGGAGTAACAACTGCACCCAGGGTATTCACCAAATGCTTAGCAGTAGTAGCAGCGCATCTCAGGAGACAACAAATCCATGTCTTCCCCTATCTCGACGATTGGCTCATAAAAGCCAATACTCTCGTCAGATGCGTTCTCCACACTCACCGCACTATTCAAACCCTACACGACTTGGGATTTACCATCAACTATCCCAAATCTTAACTGCAACCCTCCCACATACATCAATATCTGGGAGCTACCATAGGTACGTCCAAGGCCATAGCTTATCCCAGCACAGCCAGGATAGCCAACATACAGAACCTCATCTTAAAATTCCAAACCCAACACTCTCTTCCAGCAAGAGTGTTTATGCAACTGTTAGGCATGATGGCATCATGCATCTCCCATCGTACCCCACGCACGACTTCAAATGCTTTCCTTGCAAGAATGTCTAGCACAACAGTGGAACCAGGCTCACGGACAACTTACCGATCTGGTGTTGGTGGACAGTCGCTCACTTCGCTCGCTAAAATGGTGGAACACCATCAACCTGTCCAAAGGGCGACCGTTCTTAGAGCCTCTTCCACAAGTAGTGCTGACGACCGACGCATCTCTCACAGGGTGGGGAGCCCATCTCCTTCAACACACCAATCAGGGCAGATGGACCACTCAACAAAAACTGCTCCATATCGATCACCTAGAACTCCTAGCGGTGTTCCTAGCACTGAAATCCTTTCAAGTATAGCTAAAGAACAAAACTGTCCTCATCCGCACAGACAACATGACGACAATGTATTACATACAAAAGCAGGGGGGGACACATTCTCTCCAATTGTCCCAACTCGCACAGAACATCTGGAGATGGGCAATTCCCCAAAACATCTACCTGCTAGCGGAACACCTTCCAGGGGTTCACAACCAGGTTGCTGATCTCCTAAGTCGTCAGACACAGCAAATCCACGAATGGGAATTACACCCCAAAGTCCTATTCCCATTCTTCCAAAAATGGGGCCAACCAGACATAGACCTGTTCGCCACACACGAAAACGCAAAATGCCCAACCTTCGCCGCCAGGTTTCCACACCCACAGTTGAAGGGCAATGCAATATGGATGAACTGGTCAGGCAGATTTGCGTACGCTTTTCCGCCTCTCCCACTCATTCCATTTATGGTACGCAAGCTCAAACAACAGTCGCTAAAACTCATCCTAGTAGCTCCCACTTGGGCACGTCAACCTTGGTTCACGACACTCCTGGAACTATCGCTAGTTCCACATCAAAAATTCGCCTTTCACCGGCCCTATTAACCCAGAACCATGGAGAAATCAGACACCCAGATCCACAGCAACTGAACTTGGCGATCTGGCTCCTGAAGTCTTAGAGTTCGGTTACCTCAACCTCCCACCAGACTGTATGAATATCATAAAAGAAGCTAGAAGACCTACTACTAGGGCGTGTTATGCTGCAAAATGGAAAAGATTTGCCATTTACTGCACTAACAATGATATACGTCCACTGGATGCTTCCATCCAAAACATTATTTGCTATTTACTACACTTGCAAAGATGCAATTTAGCGTATTCCTCCATACGTCTACACCTAGCAGCCTTAGCGGCCTATTTACAAAATAGACAACACCTGTCCCTCTTTAAGGTACCAGCCATCAAAGCCTTTATGGAAGGTCTCAAAAGGATTATTCCTTCAAGATTACCACCTTCCCCAGTGTGGAATCTAAATATTGTTCTAACAAGACTCATGGGTCCTCCATTTGAACCCATGCATAAATGCGAACTGCAATTTCTAACATGGAAAGTGGCTTTCCTTATCGCAATCACTTCCCTGCGAAGGGTAAGTGAAATACAAGCCTTAACTCTTGAAGAACCATTCCTACAACTACATCGCAACAAAGTAGTTCTTAGGACAAACCCAAAATTCCTACCTAAAGTCATTTCCCCTTTCCATCTTAACCAATCAGTCGAGCTACCAGTCTTCTTCCCTAATCCAGACTCAGTAGCTGAGAGGGCCCTTCATACCTTAGATGTTAAAAGAGCCTTGCTTTATTACATCGACCGAACCAAACCTTTTCGCAAAACCAAACAGCTGTTTGTTGCTTTCACTCCACCACATAAAGGCAACCCCATCTCTCAGAAAGGTTGCAACTTTAAAACCTCTGCCTTCCACTATTCCACCAAAAAGCCCCTCAACATTAGTCACTTCACCTTCAGGCGCAGGAAGCAGCTTTACTCTAAAAAAAGGAATAGAAACAGTTTCTTTGACACAGAGAGGGAAAATTATTTATTCAAGATATTGTTGGCCCCCTAGAATGCAAAGAAAAAGTGCAGGTCCATTTTCTGTTTGAGAAGAGCCAACAAATTAATCACGAAAAATAAATTTTAGAATGGTCCCTCTGTCAGATTTATCCTCAGTCAATGGAGGGAGACTCTGCTCTTAGGGATGCCTGCTTCTACATTCCAATAGTAACATAGCACAGAAATGTTCTCTGTTTCCATGTTGGAAAAACTGATTACCTGTGCAAAGTACTGCCATTCTGCCTCCAATCTGCTTCATATGCATTCTTTAAGTGAATGGCAGTAATTTTACCTTTCCTACGCAGCAATGATTTCATCTACCCATACTTCGATACTAATATGATTAGTTGATAAATGCTAAGACTGGAAATAAACTACAAAAATGACTTTAACCCCTTCGCTGCGGCACGAATTCCGCCGCGGCGCTGGGGGGGTTTGGGGTGAGCGCGGTGCCGCCATGCTCGTGACGGAACCACGCCGTCATGTGTCACGGGCGAGCTGTGCTCATGACGGCATGGTTCCGTCACGACTCCGCCCACTCAGTACTTCGCCCGCACAGGCGGGGAATTAGTGCCGCGTAGGCGGAGCGGCCGCAGCATGACGGAACCACGCCGTCATGAGCACACGCCGCCCGTGACTCATGACGGCGTGGTTCCGTCATGAGCGTGGAAGGGGTTAACTTCACTGTTGACTAGGTGTTTGTGCCCAGTTACTACTATTAGGAAGCTGGCTATGCTATACTAAAAAGAGTTATAGTGTGCAGAGAGTCCAGTGGATCCCCACAGGCATTACAGAGTCTAAAGTAGAAAATACTAATGCTCTCTTTTATGGTATTGTGGTCGAGCAGCTAGTCTTATCAGGGGGCAGTGTTAAGCATTTGTTGTACACACAGTGGCAATTAATGAGACACACACTCACTGAGACGAACAGTCAAAGAACAATTTATAAAAATAATACTTGGTTATATTTAATTCGTAGAGCCACAGAAATTTGTCTTAGGAAAATAAGTTTTGTAGTAGAAATACTTTTCAATATCAAAAGTCGACACTTAATGCAATTTTCAGACTTTGTTATGTTAACCTATGAGAGGAAGAAAGCATTTAGAATACATATAAGTAACATCGACTTACAAACCAGTCTTCGGGAGTTAAGGTCAGTATTGGGCAAGGTTCAGTTCAGCACCATCAGTACACCACGAGCGGTCGGGTGCAGGTTGCAAATGCGTTGTTGGGCACCCAGTAAAACTGAATGAAGAATGGGGCAATCAAACAGATGTTGCTTACAGGTAAGTTACAAAAAACAGTTGTCCTGGACCTATATTTTGAATGAATTAATCAAATTGCTTCGTATTTTATGGTTCAGTTAACCATAACATTAGATGAATTAATACAGTAAAAGGAAGAAAAACGACCTGAAAAAGAATTCATCATGTATTTATTCAATGATATATTGGAAAAATGCCATCCATGTGATATTTAATCAAATGAATTAATCAAAAAGGAGGTTGCACCAGAAGGGATGTGCAGTGAAAAGGAGAGGGTGCTCAAGTGTAAGGAAATCAGAGGAAAGAATACTTCAACATTTTATCTGAAATTAATATGTCAGGGCAAAGGAGCACGGTTACAAGTCACCGTCTTAACTGGTCTGTCCCAATGTCATTCATATAGTCTTTGGCTGTTGTTCAAACACAGAAATCAATTCTAATTCAGCACATTGAAGAGGATATTTCGGGTACAGACTGAATTCAAAGGGGGGCGTCGACGTTTCGATCCGACTTGCGACCATAAGGGAAATTAAACAGCCTCGGTCTTGCGGATCTTCATCAGGACTAAGCCTGGGCAACCTAAAAGGCAATTGGCGCCGATTAGTAGGTCGTTACATTAAGAGGAGTTTCTTAAAAACAATAAAAGGTTTATAGGGGCTCACCTATCAATTATAGGCGATGTGAAAATTCATGGTTCATACTTGGAGTCCAGTAAGATGAATATAGTCGACCTTAAAAGACAAATTTGATCAATGTGGGATCAGTTAAATTAACTTTCTAACTAATTCTGGATACAGAGAAATAAATTAATTAATTACCTAGACAATAAATGTCCAAAAGTGAACCACCAGAGGTTTCAAGGGACAAATCCAGCAAACTGTGTGAACAAAGAGGGAGCTTGGTTGTAGCCTCTGTGCAAATTGAATGGTACAATTTAAAAACGTTAAACACACTACCACAGCGACCCATTATGTCTAGTAGCTAGCGGTCTAAAGCTGGAAAAGGGGCCTAAAACTCATAGCGTTCGGCTTTAGTAGAAAACGAGCTCAATTGGTCAACTAAGGCCGGTGTACTTCGTCTCACAGCGGTGGAATTGTATCAGATGCAAGTGAGAACTGAGCGCATTAATTGTCACGGCCGCGTCTATGATAATAGCCCCGCGATGGGCTGGGGAGGGGGAGTCTAGGAATAACTTACTGTTCAAGAGTAAAGTTTAAGCAGTCAACTGGGGTTCCGTAGATTGTTTAGAAACAGCGCGCGTCGTCAGTACGCGGTCGTCCCTGTGGAGTCAGGCACGAATGAAAGCAGGAGGGGAACGATGCGCACGTTAAATATAACGTTACCGGCAGCGTCAGGCAGTACGTGACCGGTATGGGTGTAAGAAGGGAGGAAAGACTTCCGAAAGGATAGCGAATGACACAGCAAAAGGCAGCAAGATATATACAATTACATACAAACTTAATCGCAGTGTTACAGCCGCACAGACAATGTTAAAATTATGAAAGACCTGAGCAAACAATATTAGACCGACCACAGTATTACAATTACATGAGGGCCATAAGAATGGAACAATTAAAAACAGACAACAATTCAATACATGGTAGACATCAGAGCCCTAATGTCTAACCCAGTCAGATGGAGTCTAAGGGGATACAATTAAATTGAATTAGTAGTTCGGGAGCATCGAGACCTGTCTACTGATCTCCTCAAACTCGTTAAGGCCTCGGGTTACTGTATTAAGAGAGTGTATCCATTTACACTCGCGTTTATTGAGTGTTATACTGAAGTCTCCCCCTCTGGGGTTGGGGCTAACCTTTTCTATGACCCACCATTGAAGGCTGTTGGCTGCATGGTCGAATAGTGTAAAATGTTCCACTAGAGGGGCACCCTGTACTTTGCAGCGAATACGGCTACAATGTTGTAGTATGCGGCATTTTACTTTTTGTATTGTTTGCCCAACATAGATAAACCCACAGGGGCATTGGATAGCATAAATCACCCCGCTCGTATTACAATTACTGTGTTCCTTTAAGCTGTACGTGCACCCATTGTAAGTGAAATAAACACTGGCACCTGGTTTCCGATGAGTTAAAAAACATACCACTCCCCCTACATGCTTTCAAAAAAGCCAAAAATATTAGGGACAATGTGGTTAAATCCATGTTAGACACTCCCAGGATTGATACACAGACAACTCTATGGGGTCTCCCACCCATCCATGGCCACCATAAGCGTGGTAGCTGCAAGGCCTGCTCTATGTCAAAAGAAATAACTGATTTCACTTACAATGGGTGCACGTACAGCTTAAAGGAACACAGTAATTGTAATACGAGCGGGGTGATTTATGCTATCCAATGCCCCTGTGGGTTTATCTATGTTGGGCAAACAATACAAAAAGTAAAATGCCGCATACTACAACATTGTAGCCGTATTCGCTGCAAAGTACAGGGTGCCCCTCTAGTGGAACATTTTACACTATTCGACCATGCAGCCAACAGCCTTCAATGGTGGGTCATAGAAAAGGTTAGCCCCAACCCCAGAGGGGGAGACTTCAGTATAACACTCAATAAACGCGAGTGTAAATGGATACACTCTCTTAATACAGTAACCCGAGGCCTTAACGAGTTTGAGGAGATCAGTAGACAGGTCTCGATGCTCCCGAACTACTAATTCAATTTAATTGTATCCCCTTAGACTCCATCTGACTGGGTTAGACATTAGGGCTCTGATGTCTACCATGTATTGAATTGTTGTCTGTTTTTAATTGTTCCATTCTTATGGCCCTCATGTAATTGTAATACTGTGGTCGGTCTAATATTGTTTGCTCAGGTCTTTCATAATTTTAACATTGTCTGTGCGGCTGTAACACTGCGATTAAGTTTGTATGTAATTGTATATATCTTGCTGCCTTTTGCTGTGTCATTCGCTATCCTTTCGGAAGTCTTTCCTCCCTTCTTACACCCATACCGGTCACGTACTGCCTGACGCTGCCGGTAACGTTATATTTAACGTGCGCATCGTTCCCCTCCTGCTTTCATTCGTGCCTGACTCCACAGGGACGACCGCGTACTGACGACGCGCGCTGTTTCTAAACAATCTACGGAACCCCAGTTGACTGCTTAAACTTTACTCTTGAACAGTAAGTTATTCCTAGACTCCCCCTCCCCAGCCCATCGCGGGGCTATTATCATAGACGCGGCCGTGACAATTAATGCGCTCAGTTCTCACTTGCATCTGATACAATTCCACCGCTGTGAGACGTAGTACACCGGCCTTAGTTGACCAATTGAGCTTGTTTTCTACTAAAGCCGAACGCTATGAGTTTTAGGCCCCTTTTCCAGCTTTAGACCGCTAGCTACTAGACATAATGGGTCGCTGTGGTAGTGTGTTTAACGTTTTTAAATTGTACCATTCAATTTGCACAGAGGCTACAACCAAGCTCCCTCTTTGTTCACACAGTTTGCTGGATTTGTCCCTTGAAACCTCTGGTGGTTCACTTTTGGACATTTATTGTCTAGGTAATTAATTAATTTATTTCTCTGTATCCAGAATTAGTTAGAAAGTTAATTTAACTGATCCCACATTGATCAAATTTGTCTTTTAAGGTTGACTATATTCATCTTACTGGACTCCAAGTATGAACCATGAATTTTCACATCGCCTATAATTGATAGGTGAGCCCCTATAAACCTTTTATTGTTTTTAAGAAACTCCTCTTAATGTAACGACCTACTAATCGGCGCCAATTGCCTTTTAGGTTGCCCAGGCTTAGTCCTGATGAAGATCCGCAAGACCGAGGCTGTTTAATTTCCCTTATGGTCGCAAGTCGGATCGAAACGTCGACGCCCCCCTTTGAATTCAGTCTGTACCCGAAATATCCTCTTCAATGTGCTGAATCAGAATTGATTTCTGTGTTTGAACAACAGCCAAAGACTATATGAATGACATTGGGACAGACCAGTTAAGACGGTGACTTGTAACCGTGCTCCTTTGCCCTGACATATTAATTTCAGATAAAATGTTGAAGTATTCTTTCCTCTGATTTCCTTACACTTGAGCACCCTCTCCTTTTCACTGCACATCCCTTCTGGTGCAACCTCCTTTTTGATTAATTCATTTGATTAAATATCACATGGATGGCATTTTTCCAATATATCATTGAATAAATACATGATGAATTCTTTTTCAGGTCGTTTTTCTTCCTTTTACTGTATTAATTCATCTAATGTTATGGTTAACTGAACCATAAAATACGAAGCAATTTGATTAATTCATTCAAAATATAGGTCCAGGACAACTGTTTTTTGTAATATACATTACCCAGGTCCTTGACCATATTGGGTTACCCCGTCCGTTATAAAGCTTACAGGTAAGTAGCAGTAGCTTAGGGAACAAGTTTCCGGGGGTTGAAGCAAGCACTAAGTAGGGTGCAAAGCAAAACCAACACTACACCACCAGCGGCAGAGGGACAGACTGGTGCAAACACAGCATTGGGTGCTCAATGCAAAGCAATGGAGAAAGGCAAAATCGGAAAAGGCTTGCAGGCTCAGGCCAGCAGCTGGAGAGGTAAGTTGCGATGCTCTGGAATGTAGGGACTCCTTTGGTCCGCGTCATCAGGGCCAGTGGGTGCAGGGGAGTGTTTTGATGTTTAAAACAGCTTACTGGAGCAGGTCGCAATTGGGGGGATATCCGTGCAGAGGCTGAAGGCGTAGTCTAAGTCTGGAAGGGGTCAACCCTTGGTGGACTCGGACTCTGGAGTGCTGGGGAACCTCACTGGGACCGGTGGGCCCTTTGGACTTGGGCCAGAGGCTTCTGGTGCAGAGGTACAACCGGGAGACTGGTTTTGCTCTTTTTATAGTTTAATGCTTTTTTAATCATTTTTATCAAAACCGACAATGCCAATAGCAGATCACAATCAACAGAGAGATCCATGGCAAAACCTAACATATTGCTAATTGCGTGCTTTTAAAACATTCCCAACCCTCCCCAAACTTCCCTCCTCTCTTATTACCTCCCTCCCCCACCCACCCATTCATGGGGGTGCTAGAGACATGCAATTGTTGGGTTTGCTCGGCAGTTCGAAATTAGTGGCAGTGGATTGGTCTCTGGTAAACTCAGCCGACGGAGGTATCTTGGGCAGGTCAGTTCCCAGAATTCCTGTGTAAGCAATGAGAAGTAGGGGCTCCACAGATGCCTGAATGCGTTTCCCTTCCCCGTCAAAAACATTGTGATCCTTTTCCATTTACAAGATATACCATAACTTTTGAAGCCAGTTGTTGTTAGTGGGAATCTGCGGGGAGCCCCAGTGACTGAGTATATTTTGGATAGTGGCTCCTAATGCCATGTCTATCTGTGGCCCGCGTCTAGATTTCAGGGGGTATGTAAGCGGGTTTGGTAAAACCCAAGAGTACGTATGCAGGAAAGCGCAGCAGCCTGGTGTCCAAATAGCTATCTATATCATCCAGGACCTGTGGCCAAAACTGTTGAAGCCGGGGGCAGTCCCACAAAATGTGAGTCAATGTCCCCCTCCCACCACATCCCCTCCAGCAATCCGCACATTGTGTGGGCTTTACCCTGTGGAGTCTTACCGGGGTGTAATAACAGTATGAGACAACCTTTGTGAGTTTCATTGAGGACGTTATTACTAGCTGTGTATCTAGCTCTATATGATATCTCTCCCCATTCCTTTGTCCGAGGATTTAGTAAGGAGCCATTTTTGATATTGGGTAAGGTGCTGTTGTGCATTTAGTTTTATTTTGCGAGTGTGCAACCCAATGTTGAAGTTGTAAATAGTGGAGTCTCTCCGACTCCTGAAGCCCATACTCCACATGTAGCTGGGGTAAGGAGAGCACACCCTCTGTGTCGAAGAAATGACTCATGGAGCTGCAAGACGACGGTCTCCACTCTGTAAACCCCACCGTCTCTATCCCCGGGGTGAAGTCTGGGTTGTCCAGCAAGGGGGTCATCGGAGACGGGAAGGTAGTCAATCCATGGTCTGGGCCCAGGCTGTCATTGTTGCCCACATTATCGGTGGATGATGTAGGTTCTGTGGTCTGTGCGTCCTCTTCAGAAAGGAAACCTTCCAGAGAGACGTTTTAGCCACTGCCCTGTCCTGAAAAAGCCAGTGCTTCTCCGATTCGGGTCAGCTCCACTCAACTAGGTAGCGTAGCTGCGCCTCCTGGTAATGTTACTGTGCGTCAGGGAAACTGTGACCCGCCCGCTTCAGTAGAAAGGCAGCTCAGGGTCCTCTTCAAGCGCGGTTTCTCGCCCTGCCAGATAAGCTGTGAAAGTTCTGCTTGGAGTTAAGCGATCATGCTCAGAGGTGGCTGCAAGGGGAACGTCCGAGTTCTGTAGTAGGGGATCTCTGTGTATAGTCATAATCTAGTGAATAGTCCCGCCCATGTGCGTGGACCCCGGAGCAATAAAAAATAATCTCTAAAAGGTGACAAATCATGCAGACCTGCATACACCTTTAAGAGAGAATTTAATTTAAAGACAGATAATGCAGCCTATACCCACAGGCTACACTGTCCAGTACTTCAACTAGAATTCCACCAACATCCACAAACAGCACTGCCTGTCTAGTTTTTCTCCACATAGGAAAAAACCCTGCCTCTACCAGCAAAAGCCTCTGGAATGATAGAGAGGAAGGAGTGGACAGACAAGCCCCATAGGCTGCCATTATGTGGCTTGGAACAGGATACTGTGGCTTTAAGAAAACTTTCCAGTTTTCCAGAACTTTCCCCAGTATCCCAGAATGCCCAGCAGGTCCCATTTACTTTCAGTTCTTTTTTCCGGCTCCTGCTAGCAGGACCCTGGAGCATTGAGCTCTCCCCTTTCAAGGGTTTAATTGAGATTTTGGCAATTTTAGTCATTTTTTCTTGTGTTTAGTAGCTGGTACTGTCAACATGCCTGGCTTGTTCGACAAGTGCCCGGAATGTGGTCGAAAGAAGGCTAAAACTGATCCACACGAGGTGTGCATAGGTTGCCTTCCCCAGTCCCACGTGCCTGAAAGCTGTACCATCTGCCACTCGTTCTCTGCAAGGACCCTGAGGGACAGAATGAAGATCAGGCTTCAAGTTCTGGAGGAACGAAGACTGAAGGCACCAGGTGGGTCTGGAGGGGCTGATTTGGCCCATACTGAGGCCTCTGGGGGGCTCCCCAGGGGCAGGAAGACCAGTAAACGCTCCCACTCCCCGTCGACGTCGAGGGCGTCGACGGCGAGGAGGATGACCACCGTCTGTTCGCCGTCCCCCCAGGGCTCTGGGGAGAAGCGGCGTCGACGATCGCCGTCGAGGGACGTGCATAGGCCGCCGTCGACTACATCGGCGTCGTCCAGGCGAAGGTCGCCGTCCAGGCGAAGGTCGCCGTCCAGGCGAAGATCGCCGTCCAGGCGAAGATCGACGCCGAGGAGAAGATCGGCGTCGAGGCACAGGTCGCCGTCGAGGCGGAGATCGCCGTCGAGGCGGAGATCGCCGTCGAGGCGCAGATCGCCGTCGAGGCGCAGGTCGGCGTCGAGGCGCAGATCGACGTCGAGGCGCAGATCGACGTCGAGGAGAAGATCGACGTCGAGG
Organism: Triturus cristatus; assembly: GCF_964204655.1. Classification (NCBI taxonomy): domain Eukaryota; kingdom Metazoa; phylum Chordata; class Amphibia; order Caudata; family Salamandridae; genus Triturus; species Triturus cristatus. Next base: position 1,267,613,376 of record NC_140585.1, on the reverse strand, counting down.
AGTAGATCGACGTCGAGGAAGAGAGAGTCACCGGGATCGGTGTACTCGGTGGTGTATACGCCGCCGCGGATGCCTCCGTCGCCTCCTCCTCTCCCGCCGACGCCGCCTCCACTGCCACCACCACCACCACCTCCACCTCCACCGCCACCTCCACAAACACCTCCACCTCCGCCGCCGCCACCTCGGCCGCGGGCGCTGCCTCCGCCTCCGCCTCCCCAGCCTCTGTCGCTGCCACGCACCCCTGTGGGGCCGCCGCCGGTTCCTCCGTGGTCGGTTTCCCTTCCACGGTACCCGACTCCGCCGCAGGGGATCCCGAAACTACGACGCCCAAGGTCGCCTGGACCAGCGAGGCCGGTGGACAGGCCGAAGCCGAAGAGGTCGTGCTCCCGCTCTCATAGGAGGAGAAGATCACGGAGCCGTGGACGGTCTTCGTCGGACTCAAGACGACGCCGTAGGAGGTATAGGTCCAGGTCGCGCACGCGCTCCTCGGACAGAGCTCTTTCCCCGACGCTGTCGGACTCCCCGGGGACGAGGGTGTCTCCGGTGGACGACCTGGTGTCTTTCCAAGAGGTGCTGTTGCGAGGGGCTGCAAAGTTGGGTATCACGGTGACGGTTCCAACACCCACGACGTCCGTGATATTCGAGACGCTTCATAAAAAACACCTGTCTCGACCCCTACTGCCTTTGGTACCAGGACTGGTGGAACCCGCCTTGGAACTGTTCCTTACTCCCGCGACGACGAAGGCCGCTCCTTCCAGGCTCATGAAAAAGTACAGGGCCCCGGAGTCGGATCCGTCATTTCTGAGAGTGGACCCGAAGCCGGATTCGGTGATCGTGACGGCGGCAAGAAAACAACATGCGACCGCCCCGGCCTCCACGGTTCCGCCCGACAAAGAAAGCCGCTGGCTGGATTCTGCGGGCAGGAAGGTGTGTGGCACCGCCGCCACCACCATGAAGGCGGCGACTGCAGGGGCTTTGTTGGGCCGTTACGACTGGGCCCTGTGGGAGTCCCTGCAGCAATATGCAGACCTCCTGCCACGGGACAAGAAGGAGGACTTCTTGGAGACGGTGCGCGAAGGCATGCTGGTGTCGAATCAAACGATCAGCGCAGCGGCGGACGTAGCTTTATTGGCCGCCCACGCCTACTGTCACGGCGTCCACCAGCGGCGTCATTCGTGGTTGCGCCTGACGTCACTCAAGCCAGAGGCGCAGCAAAGAGTGGCCAACCTGCCCTTCTCGGGGGAAACCCTGTTCGGGAAACATGCGGATGATGAGATGGCCCGCATGAAGGCTGAAGCGGAAACCCTGACGGCCGTCGGGTTGGAGAAGGCCGAGAAAAAGAAGCGCCCGTTCCAAAGGAGGTTCGGATCGTCGGGCAGAGGGCGAGGGCAGGGCTCGGGACAGCAGCAGCCACAACAGCAGCAGTTCCGCAAGCCCTTCCAGAAACGCCAGAGGGGTAGAGGAGGCCAGCAGGCTACTACCACAACCAAGGGCCCGGCCGGGTCTCGGCCCTGAGCGGTTACTTCCCCCTCAACTGTTACCCACTCCAGTGGGGGGAAGCATTCAATTTTTTCCGGCAGAGTGGAGAAAAATTACTCCGGACAAGTGGGTGCTGAATATTGTTTGCAATGGATACAGTCTTCGGTTTATCAGCCCGCCTCCAGCGATTCCGCCGGTCAGCTCTCGATTCCAGCTGAGAGAGCTCCAGGCGGAGGCAGACATCTTGTTGAGAAAAAAGGCGGTAGAAGAGGTACCTCTGTCTCAAAGGGGAAGAGGTCTGTACTCTCGGTTCTTCCTTGTTCGCAAGAAGGACAAGAACGAGTTCAGGCCCATTCTGGATTTGAGGCAGGCAAACAAATGGATTCGCAGAGAGAAGTTCCGTATGCTTTCGTTGCACCAGATTTACCCTCAGCTGCAACGGGGAGACTGGCTCTGTGCCATAGATCTACAGGATGCGTACTTCCATGTGCCCATAGCGAGGAAGCACAGGAAGTTCCTGCGATTCCAAGTCGGCGCCAATTACTATCAATACACAGTACTGCCATTCGGGCTAAAATCTGCGCCCAGGACTTTTTCAAAGTGCATGGCGGTGGTGGCGGCACACCTGCGGAAGAACAAGGTGTTTGTCTACCCGTATCTGGACGATTGGCTGATCAAGGCATCATCCTTCGCGGAAGCGCAAGAACACTTCCGATGGACGTGCGAGCTCTTGCACAAGCTGGGGTTACACGTCAACATGTCCAAGTCGGTCACGACTCCGGTCCAGTGCATACAGTACCTGGGGGCCTCCATCGATACGCGGTCAGCAAGCGTGTCTCCTTCGGAGGGGAGACGGTTATCACTCCTTCGGAAGGCTCAGGACCTCAGGACTGCTCCATCGACAACAGTGCGGAAGGTGTCGTCTCTACTGGGGTCGATGGCCTCCTGTATCTTCCTCACGCCTCACGCTCGGCTGCACATGAGACCACTGCAGGAGTGTTTGGAGGATCAGTGGGATCAGAGGACGGGCTCTTGGGACGACAAGATACGCCTGTCGCTGCATGCTCTTCAGTCTCTGAAGTGGTGGTGTTCGGCGGAAAACCTCCTCAAGGGGGTTCCCTTCCACAAGGACATTCCCACGACGAGTGTCGTGACGGATGCGTCTCTCCAGGGCTGGGGAGCGCATTCCGGGGACTTGCAGATTCAGGGGAAGTGGTCTGCTTTGGAAGCGACGTACCACATCAATTTCCTGGAACTCAGATCTGTCTTCCTGGCACTGAAGGCCTTCCTTCCGTCCTTCCAGACCAACTCGTTGCTGATACAGACGGACAATACAACCACGATGTATTATCTCAACAAGCAGGGGGGGTCGAGATCGCGCACTCTGTCGCAGGAGGCGCAGGCGATCTGGCGCTGGCTGCTGGCCAGAGGACTGACGATTACGGCCACGCATCTGCCAGGAGTGCAGAATGCTCAGGCGGACGCCTTGAGCAGGCTGATTCAGGAAAACCACGAATGGGTCATAAACGACGAAGTACTAGGAGAAGTCTTCGCAAGGTGGGGGACTCCAGACGTAGATCTGTTCGCCACCGCCGAAAACAGCAAATGCCGAGACTTCGCATCCAGGTACTACCAGCGGGGGACGCTGGGGAATGCGCTATGGATCGATTGGTCGAACAGCTTTCTGTACGCTTTTCCACCCATTCCCCTGATTCCGGCGGTGCTCATCAAGTTGTCCCAGTCCAGGGCGCGGATGATCCTGATCGCCCCGGAGTGGCCCAGGCAGTGGTGGTTCACGGACCTTCTTCACCGGTCTCTCCTTCCTCACATGCGGTTGCCGTGCAGGCCGGACCTTCTCACGAAGTTCGGAGGGCGGATGGTGCACCCCAACCTCTCGTCTTTGAGTTTGGCGGCATGGCTCCTGAAATAGTGCAATATGGCCATCTGAATCTACCAGACGATTGTATGGACATTCTGAAGGAGTCTAAGCGACCTTCCACTAGAACATCCTATGCTTACAAGTGGAAGAGGTTCTGTATCTGGTGTAAGTCCAAGAACTTTGATCCGACAACATGTAAGGAAGATGTCATCCTTCCATACCTTTTACATCTGGCGCAGTCTGGCCTTAATTTCCATTCCTTTAAGGTTCATCTGGCTGCTTTGACTGCTTACAGGAAATGCCCTTCACAGACTTCCTTCTTTCAGATCCCTGTGGTCCAGGATTTTTTGGAAGGCTTGAAGAAAGTGTTTCCTCCCGTCAGACTTCCCTCGCCTTCCTGGGACTTGAATGTGGTGCTGTCCAGACTGATGAAGGAGCCTTTTGAACCCATTCACAAGGCTTCATTGCAGCACCTATCCTGGAAGGCGGCGTTCCTAGTGGCCATTACATCGGCCCGCAGGGTGAGTGAACTTCAGGCATTATGTTGTCAAGAACCTTATACTGTATTTCATGCTGCTAAGGTTGTGATGCGTACTCACCCTAAATTTCTTCCTAAGGTTATCTCTGATTTTCATGTTAACCAGACCATAACTTTACCTACGTTCTTTCAGAATCCCTCTTCGCCAGCGGAAAGGTCTCTCCATTCCCTGGATGTTCGGAGGGTGTTGAAATTTTATCTGGATAAGACCAAGGATATTCGTAGGTCTGACCAATTGTTTGTTAATTATGGCTCAGTCAGGACTGGTCTTGCGACCTCTAAGCAGTCCATTTCTCGGTGGATTGTGTCCTGCATACAATTGTGTTATCAAAAGGCTAATAAGACCTTAGGGGGTAAACCTAAGGCTCATTCCACCAGGGGCAAAGCTGCCACGACGGCTTTGCTGCGTAATGTTCCGATTGCGGAAATCTGTAAGGCGGCCACTTGGAAGTCGGTCCATACCTTTGCTGCGCATTACTGTCTGGACACGGATGCCAGGGCAGATGCTCAGTTTGGGCAGGCTTCGCTGCGAAATTTGTTCGCACAGTAGTGGTAGTTGTGAGAAGTTGGCCTGATGTATGATGTCACTAGTTATAGTGTACACCTTATATCAGTCCAAATACCCTTATGGTGATTGGTTGTAAAGTCAACCTTATAGACCAGCTATCCTAGTGGTAGCATGGACAAGAGCAGTCTTAGGCTAAACTCTGAATGGCATGTGAAGCCAGCTGTGATACCATATATAATCCCTTGAATACCAAATGAAAGGACACCACAACAGATATATATATAAAATAAAGTGTATTTATTCTAAGCAAACCCTCAGCACTCTTTATGAGTTTAGAGGTAAGTACAACACAGTCTTATTAATGCATACAGTAAGTCACACAGGTAAGTAATACAGTTAGGCCCTAGGGGCCACGCAAACCATATACTAAATAAGTGGTATAAGAACCACTGTCACGGAAATAGAATAGGCCTAGGCCTAGGGAATCGCTGGGGCTACACTACACTAGCGTTAGTTAGGAAGTGGGAGGCCCACGGGATTCGTGTGCAGAGTGGAAACACTCACGCGTAATGCGTAAAAGTCAATAGCAATGTTACAGTTTAGAAATAGATAGATTTAGGACACTTCCGGAGTAGCTAGGAAGTTGAGACTTGAAAACTAGACACTAGGATGGTCACTATCCTGATGAGCACCGGAGTACCCAAGTTACCTAGCCCACAGGCTGCGGGTGCATAGGGGTGAAGATGCGTCGTTTTCGTCGTCGACTCCTATGGATGCCTGAAGAAAGATGCTGACAGGCAGTCAGTGAAGAGTGTCCGGTGGATCCCAAGGCTGGGATCAAGAAGAGAAGAAACCTGCAAGCAGAGGGGACAGAGTCAAGGTCACTAGCCAGTGACCACGTGGAACCAGGAAGGAACCAGGCGATGTCGTGAAGAGTTGCAGGTGAAGGTGAAGCTTGTCGCTGCAGCCAGGAGGACCAGGAAGCGTCGAGGACGACCAGGACCAGGAGGCGAGCTGTCCCACGAAGGCTCTTGCTGTCGGCGGCGTCGAAGTTGGACTAGGACTCACCAAGCCTTGGCAAGCGGAACCCACGAAGAACAAGGGACTTGCTTCTGGTGCAGACCAGGAAGGTCTGGGGTGCTTTTTCTTTGCAGAGAAGCGGGAGCCAGTCTGGAGGAGCCAAACCAGCGCAGAAGATTTCAGGGAGCGTCGTCACAGAGGCCACTAGCCAGCGGGCAAGCAACCGGACAGACGCGGCAAGCAGGAAAATGCTGAAGGGCCCCACGCAGGACTCGTGGAGTGTGGGGGGCTGGTCTTCGGTGCAGATGGTGCTTGGGGTTGGGGCTTCTCAATCCCCGGTGCACAACTTCGAGGGTACCTCAGAAGCTGCGCTGTAAGTTACTAGCCACTTTTCCCAGGTAGCCGGTCCCACGTCGCTCGTCGCCTCCACGGATCTCAGCTCTGCTGCAGATGTGGATGAGGGTCGGAGAAGTCTGGAAATCAAGGCTCTGGTCGGGCTCTGCAATCGGTTCCTCGTCGAACGTTTCACAAAGAAAAGGGTAGTCTCTTGATGGTGCCTGTTTGCACAGGGTAGCCACTCCTTGGCTACAAGGGAGATTCTTCAGTCTTCTTCTTTCGTCGAATGTCGAAGGTCCAGAGTTTCTGTTCAGTTTTGCAGGTTCAGGATAATCTAAAGTCTTGAGGCCCAACTCCCACTTTTATACTAATCTGGGGGGCTGGGATACCTGCTAGGTCACGCCTTATGGGTGGGACCTGGGAGGGGGTGGTTACACCCACTTCCCTTTGTCCAGTTTCGCGCCAGAGCTGGGGCTGGAGTGCCCCAGCGCCGGTTTGAACTGGACTATGCAAGGAACACCTTGTGTGCCCCAGGCATGTCTCATTCCTTTCAGCCCACCCTGCCCCAATACACTAAAGGCTGTCTGGGGAGGTGCTAGCACCTCCCCAAGCAGGAAACCTATTGTCCAGGCCTCCCTGGCTGGGATCACTCCCAGCTGCAGGAGGTCAGACTTGTGTCGTGGCAGCAGCATCCATTTTGTGATGCTGAGGCTTTGGTCAGAGGCTAACAGTTGAAGTATGATTTTAACATGTCTTTCCCTCTAGAAGGGGGGAATAATATTCTCATGTCCAGAAATGGCATGGGGGTATTATTCCCGAGTGTTAGACACCTTACACGACATGTTTTGATAAAGCCAAACCATAGTTACCATAACCGTCTAAGATTATAAGGTACTTTAAGAGTATATGGTAGGCTATATCATAGAACAGCTATAAGGACATGGTTCCGAAAGCTGCAGACAGGCTCAGCTCATGCTAGAGCACCATCTCACATGTTACCAAGCACTCTGCCTCCAGGATTGTCAAGGCCTGCCATAGGAGTGACTGATAGGTACACATGTGTCTATATGTAAGTTAGGTATAGGAATACTACACCTAAGCAAGGGGTGATTACACGACCTTGCCCCAGCTGAGTGATCAGCCAGTTGTGTCAAAATGGAAGGCCAGGCCAGGGGTGGCACAATACATGCTGCAGCCCCTGGTAGGCCTAGGGTACACCTATGCCCTGGGTACCTAGGGTACACTGTACAGGGGCCAATAAGGTGATCCTATCCAAATGGGTTATGCACCTAAAGTACATAGTAGTAATTTAGAGAGAGAACAGCAGGGCTGTGGGTCTGATTAGCAGGCCCACAGCCACATCTAAGTCGAAAACCAGTAAAGCAAAAGCAAAAAGTGGGGGTGAACATAGAAAGCAGACCCTACTCTCCTACACAACCCCCCCCCCCAAACTTAGGGACATTAAACTAACCTTGACCAGTTGAGTCTTCATGTTCTAAGTGGAAATATCTGGAGAGTCCATCTGCATTGGCATGGTCAGTCCCAGGTCTATGTTCCACTGTGAAGTCCATCCCCTGTAGGGAAATGGACCACCTAAGAAGTTTGGGATTTTCACCCTTCATCTGATTTAGCCACAAGAGGGGCTTATGGTCTGTCTGAATCTTGAAGTGAGTGCCAAACAAGTATGGCCTCAGCTTCTTCAGGGCCCAAACCACAGCAAAGGCCTCCCTCTCAATAGCTGACCAACGTTTCTCTCTAGGGGTCAGCCTTCTACTTATAAAAGCAATGGGCTGGTCTTGACCATCTACATTCAGTTGTGAAAGAACAGCTCCCACACCTAACTCAGAAGCATCTGTCTGGACAATGAACTCTTTGGAGTAGTCTGGACTTTTCAGAATAGGTGCACTGCACATGGCCTGCTTCAGGTCATCAAATGCTTTTTGACAGCTTGCTGTCCACTGAACTTTCTTTGGCATCTTCTTGGAGGTCAAGTCATTAAGTGGTGTCACTATGGACCCATAGTTCTTAACAAACTTTCTGTAGTACCCAGACAGGCCCAAGAAAGCTCTGACCTGAGTCTGGGTAGTTGGAGGAGCCCAGTCCTTTATGGTCTGGATCTTGCTCTCCAGTGGTTGAACCTGACCCCCACCAACTAGGTGGCCCAGGTATACAACCTTGCTCTGCCCTATCTGGCACTTAGTGGCCTTGATAGTGAGGCCTGCCTTTTGCAGGGCCTCTAAAACATTCCTCAGGTGGACCAGGTGATCCTCCCAGGTGGAGCTAAAGACAGCAATATCATCAAGATAAGCTGCACAATAATCATCCAACCCAGTAAGGACTTGATTCACCAGCCTTTGGAAAGTGGCAGGTGCATTCTTCAAACCAAAGGGCATTACCACAAATTGATAATGTCCTCCTGGGGTCGAGAAAGCAGTTTTGGCCTTTGCACTCTCAGCTAGTCTGATTTGCCAGTAGCCTGCTGTTAGGTCAAATGTGCTCAAAAACTTAGCAGCTGCCAGTCTGTCAATGAGCTCATCTGCCCTAGGTATTGGGTGGGCATCTGTCCTAGTGACAGCATTGAGACCTCTGTAATCCACGCAAAACCTCATCTCTCTCTTACCATCTTGGGTGTGAGGTTTTGGCACAAGGACTACAGGACTAGCCCAAGGGCTCTCTGAAGGTTCAATGACTCCCAGCTCCAACATCTTTTGTACCTCAACTTTTATGCAGTCCCTGACATGGTCAGGTTGCCTGTAGATTTTACTCTTCACAGGCAGACTGTCACCAGTGTCCACCTCATGGGTGCACCAGTTTGTCTGACTTGGGGTCAGAGAGAAAATATGTCTGTAGGCCTGCAGAACTTGTCTGCAGTCCTGTTGCTGATGGACAGTGAGGCTGTCAGAAAAGACCACACCATCAACTGAGCCATCATCAGGGTTCTGAGTCAACAGGTCTGGGAGAGGGTCACTCTCTTCCTCCTGCCCCTCATCTGTAGCCATGAGTAGCCCCATGTCTGCCCTGTCAACATATGCCTTCAATCTGTTGACATGAAGCACCCTGTGGGGGCTTCTGGGAGTCCCAAGGTCCACCAAGTAGGTGACTTCTCCCTTTTTCTCAACAATAGTGTGGGGTCCAGACCATTTGTCTTGGAGTGCTGCTGGGGCCACTGGCTCCAACACCCACACTTTCTGCCCTGGCTGGTAAACAGTCAGTACAGCCTTTTGGTCATGCCAAGCTTTTTGGAGTTCTTGGCTTGCCTCAAGGTTTTTAGAAGCCTTCTTCATATACTCTGCCATCCTGGAGCGGAGACCAAGTACATAATCCACTATGTCTAGTTTGGGTTGTCTGAGAGGTCTCTCCCATCCTTCCTTCACCAAACACAGGGGTCCTCTTACAGGATGCCCAAACAAAAGCTCAAAAGGGCTGTAGCCAACCCCCTTTTGTGGGACCTCTCTGTAAGCAAACAGAAGGCAGGGTAAAAGGATGTCCCATCTTCGCCTAAGCTTGTCTGGTAATCCTTTTATCATTCCCTTTAGGGTCTTGTTGAATCTCTCAACAAGCCCATTGCACTGTGGGTGATAGGGTGTGGTGAACTTATAGTTAACACCACACTCCTTCCACATTGCAGTCAAGTATCCTGACATAAAGTTGGCACCTCTGTCAGAAATGACCTCCTTTGGAAAGCCCACTCTGGAGAATACTCCAAGCAGGGCCCTTGCCACAACAGGAGCTGTTGTGGTCCTCAGGGGAATTGCTTCTGGGTACCTGGTGGCATGGTCCACTATCACCAGTATGAATCTGTGCCCAGATGCTGTTTGTGGGTCCATTGGTCCTACAATATCTATGCCCACTCTTTCAAAGGGGACCCCCACCACAGGTAGTGGTATGAGGGGGGCCTTTGTGGTGCCACCTGATTTGCCACTGGCTTGGCAGGTGACACAGGAGCGACAAAACTCCTTAGTATCTTCTGACATATGGGGCCAGTGAAAGTGAGGGACAAGCCTGTCCCAAGTCTTGTTCTGGCCTAAATGTCCTGCAAGGGGAATATCATGGGCCAAGGTTAGAAGGAAGCCTCTGAACTTCAGTGGTATGACCAACCTCCTGGATGCACCAGGCTTGGGGTCTCTAGCCTCTGAGTACAGTAGCCCTTCATCCCAATACACTCTATGGGTACCTTGAGCATTCCCTGCAGCCTCAGCAGCAGCCAGCTGTCTGAGGGGTTCAAGAGAGGGGCAGTCTAATTGAGCCTGCCTCAGATCTGCCCTTGAAGGTCCCCCTGTCCCAAGAAACTCAACCTGATCAGGTTCAAGTTCTTCTAGGACAGTTCCTTCAGGGCTCTCAGAATCATCCTCCTGGGAGGACTGATCCACCACCTGAGGCAGGGGGGAAGGCACAGCCTTAACCCTACTGCTCTTTCTCTTGGATTGTGACTGGTCCATAGTTTCAGGATCCAGCACTTGTTCAGTGTTGCACTTTTTGGCCTGTGACCTGGTCACAGCAAGGACATGTGCATCTATCCCCAGCATTTCTGCATGGGTCCTATACTCCACTTCAGACCAAACTGAAGTTTCAAGATCATTGCCCAGTAAACACTCTACAGGAAGGTCTGAACTAACAACAACTTTCTTGAGGCCAGTTACCCCTCCCCAGGAGAAGTTAACAATAGCCACACTATGGGAGGTAGTGGCATTGCTAGCGTTGGTCACTAGGTAATTCTCACCTAGTATGATCTGTCCAGGGTCCACAAAAGCAGGTGTCACCATTGTGACACTAGCCCCAGTGTCCCTGTAGGCCTGAGCCATTCTTTGGTTGATAAAAGGTGTCTGTCTGTACTTGCCCAGGTTACTGGGGCCTACAGTAGAGGACAAAGCTAAGTCCCCATCACAGATCAGGACAGCCTGAGTAGGTACTCTGACTAGGCCAGAATCCTCCTCAGTTCCCAGGGTTAACCCTACTACACCCTTTTGCTGGGAACCACCACTTACAGCTGAACTAGGGGGTACAGTTGCCTTGGGGGCAATGGTGGCTGGGGGCTTATCCTTTTTGGTGCACTCACTAAACCAATGTGAGGTAGACTTACAATAGTTGCACCATGGTTTCTTTTGGCCTTCTTTCTTCTTATCCTTTTTGGAACCACCCTCCCCCTGAGCCTTTTGGGGGCCTGGTGAAGACTTCTGGTCTTTTTGTTTCTGCTCATTACCCTTCTGGTCTGCCTTTTTCTGATCACCGCCCTGGTTCTGGTTTTTCTGCTTAACTCTAGTCCTGACCCATCTATCTGCCTTCTTTCCCAATTCTTGGGGAGAAGTCAGATCAGAATCAATCAGGTGTTGATGCAATAGCTGGTTTTGACAGTTGTTAAGTATTTGTTCTCTCATGATCAAATTATACAATCCTGTATAGTCCTTAACCTTACTTCCCAATAGCCAGCCTTCCAGAGCCTTAGTGGCACAATCTACAAAGTCAGTCCAGTCCTGAGTCTGTGTCTTCTGGGTATCCCTGAACAACAACCTGTATTGTTCAGTGGTTAGGCCAAACCCATCAATCAGAGCACTCTTCAGGACAGTGTAATTATCTGCATCCTCATCACTAACTGTGAGGAGCTTGTCTCTTCCTTTCTCAGAGAAGGAGAGCCACAAGATAGCTGCCCACTGACGTTGGGGTACCTGCTGTACTTTGCAAGCTCTCTCCAAAGCAGTTATCCATTTGTGGATGTCATCCCCACACTTGTAGGGAGGGACAATCTTGCTCAGGTTTCTATTATCATAGTGCCTGTCTCTATCTCTAGGAATGTTGCTGCCACCAGTGGGTTCTAACCCACTTAACTTTTGTTCTCTAGCCAGAGCAAGCTTCTCTTTGGCAAGGGCAAGTTCTTCCCTCTGAATCCTCAGATTAGCCTCCCTCATTCTGGCTGCATGCTCCTTTCTCTCAGGTGAAGTCATTCCCCTGTGAGAGGAAGCATTAGAGATGTTAGAGACATGGGAGTGGATGGATTCCCCTGAAGGGGATCTGTCCTTCCTGTTTCTCTGTGAATGTCTACTTGTGGGTCTGTATGGGGGGACCCCATGCAAACTCCCATGTAAACTTAAGTTAGCCTGGCTAAGTCTCCTTACTTGGCTCTGGCTGTCTACCTCCCCATCTGAAGCCCCATCTGACTCCTCTGTGGTGGGTAGACCCTCCTCTGTGCCTAGGGCACCTTCCTGTGATGCCCTCTGAGCATCATACTCCTCTAGGAGTTGTCTTAACTGAAGGAGGGTAGGGTTTGCACCCTGTTTTATTCCTCTGGAGGTACACAATTGTCTCATCTCCTGGAATGTTAAGGTATCATACCTAGAGGGGGTCTTCTGCAGACCTGCCCCTCCTGAGAGAGCATCTACTTGATCTCCTCCCAGAGGCATGATCTAGTGAGGGTGTGGTGTGTGCACCTACCTACACTAGTTGTATCTACTAAACCTTTCTAGTAGTTGTAGTCAGGGTGTGTTATTCCCTTCAACCTACAACTACAAAGTCCAGTAGGACTTAAGTATAATAATCTATGTTATATGTACCTAGACAATATCTGTGTGATCTTTCAATTTAGTATCTCAAGATTACAATGGTATTACAACAGCAAGCTCAGATCCCAACCGCTGCTCACCAATGTGAGAAGTTGGCCTGATGTATGATGTCACTAGTTATAGTGTACACCTTATATCAGTCCAAATACCCTTATGGTGATTGGTTGTAAAGTCAACCTTATAGACCAGCTATCCTAGTGGTAGCATGGACAAGAGCAGTCTTAGGCTAAACTCTGAATGGCATGTGAAGCCAGCTGTGATACCATATATAATCCCTTGAATACCAAATGAAAGGACACCACAACAGATATATATATAAAATAAAGTGTATTTATTCTAAGCAAACCCTCAGCACTCTTTATGAGTTTAGAGGTAAGTACAACACAGTCTTATTAATGCATACAGTAAGTCACACAGGTAAGTAATACAGTTAGGCCCTAGGGGCCACGCAAACCATATACTAAATAAGTGGTATAAGAACCACTGTCACGGAAATAGAATAGGCCTAGGCCTAGGGAATCGCTGGGGCTACACTACACTAGCGTTAGTTAGGAAGTGGGAGGCCCACGGGATTCGTGTGCAGAGTGGAAACACTCACGCGTAATGCGTAAAAGTCAATAGCAATGTTACAGTTTAGAAATAGATAGATTTAGGACACTTCCGGAGTAGCTAGGAAGTTGAGACTTGAAAACTAGACACTAGGATGGTCACTATCCTGATGAGCACCGGAGTACCCAAGTTACCTAGCCCACAGGCTGCGGGTGCATAGGGGTGAAGATGCGTCGTTTTCGTCGTCGACTCCTATGGATGCCTGAAGAAAGATGCTGACAGGCAGTCAGTGAAGAGTGTCCGGTGGATCCCAAGGCTGGGATCAAGAAGAGAAGAAACCTGCAAGCAGAGGGGACAGAGTCAAGGTCACTAGCCAGTGACCACGTGGAACCAGGAAGGAACCAGGCGATGTCGTGAAGAGTTGCAGGTGAAGGTGAAGCTTGTCGCTGCAGCCAGGAGGACCAGGAAGCGTCGAGGACGACCAGGACCAGGAGGCGAGCTGTCCCACGAAGGCTCTTGCTGTCGGCGGCGTCGAAGTTGGACTAGGACTCACCAAGCCTTGGCAAGCGGAACCCACGAAGAACAAGGGACTTGCTTCTGGTGCAGACCAGGAAGGTCTGGGGTGCTTTTTCTTTGCAGAGAAGCGGGAGCCAGTCTGGAGGAGCCAAACCAGCGCAGAAGATTTCAGGGAGCGTCGTCACAGAGGCCACTAGCCAGCGGGCAAGCAACCGGACAGACGCGGCAAGCAGGAAAATGCTGAAGGGCCCCACGCAGGACTCGTGGAGTGTGGGGGGCTGGTCTTCGGTGCAGATGGTGCTTGGGGTTGGGGCTTCTCAATCCCCGGTGCACAACTTCGAGGGTACCTCAGAAGCTGCGCTGTAAGTTACTAGCCACTTTTCCCAGGTAGCCGGTCCCACGTCGCTCGTCGCCTCCACGGATCTCAGCTCTGCTGCAGATGTGGATGAGGGTCGGAGAAGTCTGGAAATCAAGGCTCTGGTCGGGCTCTGCAATCGGTTCCTCGTCGAACGTTTCACAAAGCAAAGGGTAGTCTCTTGATGGTGCCTGTTTGCACAGGGTAGCCACTCCTTGGCTACAAGGGAGATTCTTCAGTCTTCTTCTTTCGTCGAATGTCGAAGGTCCAGAGTTTCTGTTCAGTTTTGCAGGTTCAGGATAATCTAAAGTCTTGAGGCCCAACTCCCACTTTTATACTAATCTGGGGGGCTGGGATACCTGCTAGGTCACGCCTTATGGGTGGGACCTGGGAGGGGGTGGTTACACCCACTTCCCTTTGTCCAGTTTCGCGCCAGAGCTGGGGCTGGAGTGCCCCAGCGCCGGTTTGAACTGGACTATGCAAGGAACACCTTGTGTGCCCCAGGCATGTCTCATTCCTTTCAGCCCACCCTGCCCCAATACACTAAAGGCTGTCTGGGGAGGTGCTAGCACCTCCCCAAGCAGGAAACCTATTGTCCAGGCCTCCCTGGCTGGGATCACTCCCAGCTGCAGGAGGTCAGACTTGTGTCGTGGCAGCAGCATCCATTTTGTGATGCTGAGGCTTTGGTCAGAGGCTAACAGTTGAAGTATGATTTTAACATGTCTTTCCCTCTAGAAGGGGGGAATAATATTCTCATGTCCAGAAATGGCATGGGGGTATTATTCCCGAGTGTTAGACACCTTACACGACATGTTTTGATAAAGCCAAACCATAGTTACCATAACCGTCTAAGATTATAAGGTACTTTAAGAGTATATGGTAGGCTATATCATAGAACAGCTATAAGGACATGGTTCCGAAAGCTGCAGACAGGCTCAGCTCATGCTAGAGCACCATCTCACATGTTACCAAGCACTCTGCCTCCAGGATTGTCAAGGCCTGCCATAGGAGTGACTGATAGGTACACATGTGTCTATATGTAAGTTAGGTATAGGAATACTACACCTAAGCAAGGGGTGATTACACGACCTTGCCCCAGCTGAGTGATCAGCCAGTTGTGTCAAAATGGAAGGCCAGGCCAGGGGTGGCACAATACATGCTGCAGCCCCTGGTAGGCCTAGGGTACACCTATGCCCTGGGTACCTAGGGTACACTGTACAGGGGCCAATAAGGTGATCCTATCCAAATGGGTTATGCACCTAAAGTACATAGTAGTAATTTAGAGAGAGAACAGCAGGGCTGTGGGTCTGATTAGCAGGCCCACAGCCACATCTAAGTCGAAAACCAGTAAAGCAAAAGCAAAAAGTGGGGGTGAACATAGAAAGCAGACCCTACTCTCCTACACAACCCCCCCCCCCAAACTTAGGGACATTAAACTAACCTTGACCAGTTGAGTCTTCATGTTCTAAGTGGAAATATCTGGAGAGTCCATCTGCATTGGCATGGTCAGTCCCAGGTCTATGTTCCACTGTGAAGTCCATCCCCTGTAGGGAAATGGACCACCTAAGAAGTTTGGGATTTTCACCCTTCATCTGATTTAGCCACAAGAGGGGCTTATGGTCTGTCTGAATCTTGAAGTGAGTGCCAAACAAGTATGGCCTCAGCTTCTTCAGGGCCCAAACCACAGCAAAGGCCTCCCTCTCAATAGCTGACCAACGTTTCTCTCTAGGGGTCAGCCTTCTACTTATAAAAGCAATGGGCTGGTCTTGACCATCTACATTCAGTTGTGAAAGAACAGCTCCCACACCTAACTCAGAAGCATCTGTCTGGACAATGAACTCTTTGGAGTAGTCTGGACTTTTCAGAATAGGTGCACTGCACATGGCCTGCTTCAGGTCATCAAATGCTTTTTGACAGCTTGCTGTCCACTGAACTTTCTTTGGCATCTTCTTGGAGGTCAAGTCATTAAGTGGTGTCACTATGGACCCATAGTTCTTAACAAACTTTCTGTAGTACCCAGACAGGCCCAAGAAAGCTCTGACCTGAGTCTGGGTAGTTGGAGGAGCCCAGTCCTTTATGGTCTGGATCTTGCTCTCCAGTGGTTGAACCTGACCCCCACCAACTAGGTGGCCCAGGTATACAACCTTGCTCTGCCCTATCTGGCACTTAGTGGCCTTGATAGTGAGGCCTGCCTTTTGCAGGGCCTCTAAAACATTCCTCAGGTGGACCAGGTGATCCTCCCAGGTGGAGCTAAAGACAGCAATATCATCAAGATAAGCTGCACAATAATCATCCAACCCAGTAAGGACTTGATTCACCAGCCTTTGGAAAGTGGCAGGTGCATTCTTCAAACCAAAGGGCATTACCACAAATTGATAATGTCCTCCTGGGGTCGAGAAAGCAGTTTTGGCCTTTGCACTCTCAGCTAGTCTGATTTGCCAGTAGCCTGCTGTTAGGTCAAATGTGCTCAAAAACTTAGCAGCTGCCAGTCTGTCAATGAGCTCATCTGCCCTAGGTATTGGGTGGGCATCTGTCCTAGTGACAGCATTGAGACCTCTGTAATCCACGCAAAACCTCATCTCTCTCTTACCATCTTGGGTGTGAGGTTTTGGCACAAGGACTACAGGACTAGCCCAAGGGCTCTCTGAAGGTTCAATGACTCCCAGCTCCAACATCTTTTGTACCTCAACTTTTATGCAGTCCCTGACATGGTCAGGTTGCCTGTAGATTTTACTCTTCACAGGCAGACTGTCACCAGTGTCCACCTCATGGGTGCACCAGTTTGTCTGACTTGGGGTCAGAGAGAAAATATGTCTGTAGGCCTGCAGAACTTGTCTGCAGTCCTGTTGCTGATGGACAGTGAGGCTGTCAGAAAAGACCACACCATCAACTGAGCCATCATCAGGGTTCTGAGTCAACAGGTCTGGGAGAGGGTCACTCTCTTCCTCCTGCCCCTCATCTGTAGCCATGAGTAGCCCCATGTCTGCCCTGTCAACATATGCCTTCAATCTGTTGACATGAAGCACCCTGTGGGGGCTTCTGGGAGTCCCAAGGTCCACCAAGTAGGTGACTTCTCCCTTTTTCTCAACAATAGTGTGGGGTCCAGACCATTTGTCTTGGAGTGCTGCTGGGGCCACTGGCTCCAACACCCACACTTTCTGCCCTGGCTGGTAAACAGTCAGTACAGCCTTTTGGTCATGCCAAGCTTTTTGGAGTTCTTGGCTTGCCTCAAGGTTTTTAGAAGCCTTCTTCATATACTCTGCCATCCTGGAGCGGAGACCAAGTACATAATCCACTATGTCTAGTTTGGGTTGTCTGAGAGGTCTCTCCCATCCTTCCTTCACCAAACACAGGGGTCCTCTTACAGGATGCCCAAACAAAAGCTCAAAAGGGCTGTAGCCAACCCCCTTTTGTGGGACCTCTCTGTAAGCAAACAGAAGGCAGGGTAAAAGGATGTCCCATCTTCGCCTAAGCTTGTCTGGTAATCCTTTTATCATTCCCTTTAGGGTCTTGTTGAATCTCTCAACAAGCCCATTGCACTGTGGGTGATAGGGTGTGGTGAACTTATAGTTAACACCACACTCCTTCCACATTGCAGTCAAGTATCCTGACATAAAGTTGGCACCTCTGTCAGAAATGACCTCCTTTGGAAAGCCCACTCTGGAGAATACTCCAAGCAGGGCCCTTGCCACAACAGGAGCTGTTGTGGTCCTCAGGGGAATTGCTTCTGGGTACCTGGTGGCATGGTCCACTATCACCAGTATGAATCTGTGCCCAGATGCTGTTTGTGGGTCCATTGGTCCTACAATATCTATGCCCACTCTTTCAAAGGGGACCCCCACCACAGGTAGTGGTATGAGGGGGGCCTTTGTGGTGCCACCTGATTTGCCACTGGCTTGGCAGGTGACACAGGAGCGACAAAACTCCTTAGTATCTTCTGACATATGGGGCCAGTGAAAGTGAGGGACAAGCCTGTCCCAAGTCTTGTTCTGGCCTAAATGTCCTGCAAGGGGAATATCATGGGCCAAGGTTAGAAGGAAGCCTCTGAACTTCAGTGGTATGACCAACCTCCTGGATGCACCAGGCTTGGGGTCTCTAGCCTCTGAGTACAGTAGCCCTTCATCCCAATACACTCTATGGGTACCTTGAGCATTCCCTGCAGCCTCAGCAGCAGCCAGCTGTCTGAGGGGTTCAAGAGAGGGGCAGTCTAATTGAGCCTGCCTCAGATCTGCCCTTGAAGGTCCCCCTGTCCCAAGAAACTCAACCTGATCAGGTTCAAGTTCTTCTAGGACAGTTCCTTCAGGGCTCTCAGAATCATCCTCCTGGGAGGACTGATCCACCACCTGAGGCAGGGGGGAAGGCACAGCCTTAACCCTACTGCTCTTTCTCTTGGATTGTGACTGGTCCATAGTTTCAGGATCCAGCACTTGTTCAGTGTTGCACTTTTTGGCCTGTGACCTGGTCACAGCAAGGACATGTGCATCTATCCCCAGCATTTCTGCATGGGTCCTATACTCCACTTCAGACCAAACTGAAGTTTCAAGATCATTGCCCAGTAAACACTCTACAGGAAGGTCTGAACTAACAACAACTTTCTTGAGGCCAGTTACCCCTCCCCAGGAGAAGTTAACAATAGCCACACTATGGGAGGTAGTGGCATTGCTAGCGTTGGTCACTAGGTAATTCTCACCTAGTATGATCTGTCCAGGGTCCACAAAAGCAGGTGTCACCATTGTGACACTAGCCCCAGTGTCCCTGTAGGCCTGAGCCATTCTTTGGTTGATAAAAGGTGTCTGTCTGTACTTGCCCAGGTTACTGGGGCCTACAGTAGAGGACAAAGCTAAGTCCCCATCACAGATCAGGACAGCCTGAGTAGGTACTCTGACTAGGCCAGAATCCTCCTCAGTTCCCAGGGTTAACCCTACTACACCCTTTTGCTGGGAACCACCACTTACAGCTGAACTAGGGGGTACAGTTGCCTTGGGGGCAATGGTGGCTGGGGGCTTATCCTTTTTGGTGCACTCACTAAACCAATGTGAGGTAGACTTACAATAGTTGCACCATGGTTTCTTTTGGCCTTCTTTCTTCTTATCCTTTTTGGAACCACCCTCCCCCTGAGCCTTTTGGGGGCCTGGTGAAGACTTCTGGTCTTTTTGTTTCTGCTCATTACCCTTCTGGTCTGCCTTTTTCTGATCACCGCCCTGGTTCTGGTTTTTCTGCTTAACTCTAGTCCTGACCCATCTATCTGCCTTCTTTCCCAATTCTTGGGGAGAAGTCAGATCAGAATCAATCAGGTGTTGATGCAATAGCTGGTTTTGACAGTTGTTAAGTATTTGTTCTCTCATGATCAAATTATACAATCCTGTATAGTCCTTAACCTTACTTCCCAATAGCCAGCCTTCCAGAGCCTTAGTGGCACAATCTACAAAGTCAGTCCAGTCCTGAGTCTGTGTCTTCTGGGTATCCCTGAACAACAACCTGTATTGTTCAGTGGTTAGGCCAAACCCATCAATCAGAGCACTCTTCAGGACAGTGTAATTATCTGCATCCTCATCACTAACTGTGAGGAGCTTGTCTCTTCCTTTCTCAGAGAAGGAGAGCCACAAGATAGCTGCCCACTGACGTTGGGGTACCTGCTGTACTTTGCAAGCTCTCTCCAAAGCAGTTATCCATTTGTGGATGTCATCCCCACACTTGTAGGGAGGGACAATCTTGCTCAGGTTTCTATTATCATAGTGCCTGTCTCTATCTCTAGGAATGTTGCTGCCACCAGTGGGTTCTAACCCACTTAACTTTTGTTCTCTAGCCAGAGCAAGCTTCTCTTTGGCAAGGGCAAGTTCTTCCCTCTGAATCCTCAGATTAGCCTCCCTCATTCTGGCTGCATGCTCCTTTCTCTCAGGTGAAGTCATTCCCCTGTGAGAGGAAGCATTAGAGATGTTAGAGACATGGGAGTGGATGGATTCCCCTGAAGGGGATCTGTCCTTCCTGTTTCTCTGTGAATGTCTACTTGTGGGTCTGTATGGGGGGACCCCATGCAAACTCCCATGTAAACTTAAGTTAGCCTGGCTAAGTCTCCTTACTTGGCTCTGGCTGTCTACCTCCCCATCTGAAGCCCCATCTGACTCCTCTGTGGTGGGTAGACCCTCCTCTGTGCCTAGGGCACCTTCCTGTGATGCCCTCTGAGCATCATACTCCTCTAGGAGTTGTCTTAACTGAAGGAGGGTAGGGTTTGCACCCTGTTTTATTCCTCTGGAGGTACACAATTGTCTCATCTCCTGGAATGTTAAGGTATCATACCTAGAGGGGGTCTTCTGCAGACCTGCCCCTCCTGAGAGAGCATCTACTTGATCTCCTCCCAGAGGCATGATCTAGTGAGGGTGTGGTGTGTGCACCTACCTACACTAGTTGTATCTACTAAACCTTTCTAGTAGTTGTAGTCAGGGTGTGTTATTCCCTTCAACCTACAACTACAAAGTCCAGTAGGACTTAAGTATAATAATCTATGTTATATGTACCTAGACAATATCTGTGTGATCTTTCAATTTAGTATCTCAAGATTACAATGGTATTACAACAGCAAGCTCAGATCCCAACCGCTGCTCACCAATGTGAGAAGTTGGCCTGATGTATGATGTCACTAGTTATAGTGTACACCTTATATCAGTCCAAATACCCTTATGGTGATTGGTTGTAAAGTCAACCTTATAGACCAGCTATCCTAGTGGTAGCATGGACAAGAGCAGTCTTAGGCTAAACTCTGAATGGCATGTGAAGCCAGCTGTGATACCATATATAATCCCTTGAATACCAAATGAAAGGACACCACAACAGATATATATATAAAATAAAGTGTATTTATTCTAAGCAAACCCTCAGCACTCTTTATGAGTTTAGAGGTAAGTACAACACAGTCTTATTAATGCATACAGTAAGTCACACAGGTAAGTAATACAGTTAGGCCCTAGGGGCCACGCAAACCATATACTAAATAAGTGGTATAAGAACCACTGTCACGGAAATAGAATAGGCCTAGGCCTAGGGAATCGCTGGGGCTACACTACACTAGCGTTAGTTAGGAAGTGGGAGGCCCACGGGATTCGTGTGCAGAGTGGAAACACTCACGCGTAATGCGTAAAAGTCAATAGCAATGTTACAGTTTAGAAATAGATAGATTTAGGACACTTCCGGAGTAGCTAGGAAGTTGAGACTTGAAAACTAGACACTAGGATGGTCACTATCCTGATGAGCACCGGAGTACCCAAGTTACCTAGCCCACAGGCTGCGGGTGCATAGGGGTGAAGATGCGTCGTTTTCGTCGTCGACTCCTATGGATGCCTGAAGAAAGATGCTGACAGGCAGTCAGTGAAGAGTGTCCGGTGGATCCCAAGGCTGGGATCAAGAAGAGAAGAAACCTGCAAGCAGAGGGGACAGAGTCAAGGTCACTAGCCAGTGACCACGTGGAACCAGGAAGGAACCAGGCGATGTCGTGAAGAGTTGCAGGTGAAGGTGAAGCTTGTCGCTGCAGCCAGGAGGACCAGGAAGCGTCGAGGACGACCAGGACCAGGAGGCGAGCTGTCCCACGAAGGCTCTTGCTGTCGGCGGCGTCGAAGTTTGACTAGGACTCACCAAGCCTTGGCAAGCGGAACCCACGAAGAACAAGGGACTTGCTTCTGGTGCAGACCAGGAAGGTCTGGGGTGCTTTTTCTTTGCAGAGAAGCGGGAGCCAGTCTGGAGGAGCCAAACCAGCGCAGAAGATTTCAGGGAGCGTCGTCACAGAGGCCACTAGCCAGCGGGCAAGCAACCGGACAGACGCGGCAAGCAGGAAAATGCTGAAGGGCCCCACGCAGGACTCGTGGAGTGTGGGGGGCTGGTCTTCGGTGCAGATGGTGCTTGGGGTTGGGGCTTCTCAATCCCCGGTGCACAACTTCGAGGGTACCTCAGAAGCTGCGCTGTAAGTTACTAGCCACTTTTCCCAGGTAGCCGGTCCCACGTCGCTCGTCGCCTCCACGGATCTCAGCTCTGCTGCAGATGTGGATGAGGGTCGGAGAAGTCTGGAAATCAAGGCTCTGGTCGGGCTCTGCAATCGGTTCCTCGTCGAACGTTTCACAAAGCAAAGGGTAGTCTCTTGATGGTGCCTGTTTGCACAGGGTAGCCACTCCTTGGCTACAAGGGAGATTCTTCAGTCTTCTTCTTTCGTCGAATGTCGAAGGTCCAGAGTTTCTGTTCAGTTTTGCAGGTTCAGGATAATCTAAAGTCTTGAGGCCCAACTCCCACTTTTATACTAATCTGGGGGGCTGGGATACCTGCTAGGTCACGCCTTATGGGTGGGACCTGGGAGGGGGTGGTTACACCCACTTCCCTTTGTCCAGTTTCGCGCCAGAGCTGGGGCTGGAGTGCCCCAGCGCCGGTTTGAACTGGACTATGCAAGGAACACCTTGTGTGCCCCAGGCATGTCTCATTCCTTTCAGCCCACCCTGCCCCAATACACTAAAGGCTGTCTGGGGAGGTGCTAGCACCTCCCCAAGCAGGAAACCTATTGTCCAGGCCTCCCTGGCTGGGATCACTCCCAGCTGCAGGAGGTCAGACTTGTGTCGTGGCAGCAGCATCCATTTTGTGATGCTGAGGCTTTGGTCAGAGGCTAACAGTTGAAGTATGATTTTAACATGTCTTTCCCTCTAGAAGGGGGGAATAATATTCTCATGTCCAGAAATGGCATGGGGGTATTATTCCCGAGTGTTAGACACCTTACACGACATGTTTTGATAAAGCCAAACCATAGTTACCATAACCGTCTAAGATTATAAGGTACTTTAAGAGTATATGGTAGGCTATATCATAGAACAGCTATAAGGACATGGTTCCGAAAGCTGCAGACAGGCTCAGCTCATGCTAGAGCACCATCTCACATGTTACCAAGCACTCTGCCTCCAGGATTGTCAAGGCCTGCCATAGGAGTGACTGATAGGTACACATGTGTCTATATGTAAGTTAGGTATAGGAATACTACACCTAAGCAAGGGGTGATTACACGACCTTGCCCCAGCTGAGTGATCAGCCAGTTGTGTCAAAATGGAAGGCCAGGCCAGGGGTGGCACAATACATGCTGCAGCCCCTGGTAGGCCTAGGGTACACCTATGCCCTGGGTACCTAGGGTACACTGTACAGGGGCCAATAAGGTGATCCTATCCAAATGGGTTATGCACCTAAAGTACATAGTAGTAATTTAGAGAGAGAACAGCAGGGCTGTGGGTCTGATTAGCAGGCCCACAGCCACATCTAAGTCGAAAACCAGTAAAGCAAAAGCAAAAAGTGGGGGTGAACATAGAAAGCAGACCCTACTCTCCTACAGTAGTGTCTTATGTGTTCTCCACCGCTTTTGTTGTGTGGGGATGGGCTTGCCATTCTATTCACTAGATTATGACTATACACAGAGATCCCCTACTACAGAAGGAGTAGTTTCTTTTCTGTAACTCCAGTTCTGTAGTAGGGGTATCTCTGTTATAGTCATAAGCGCCCGCCCTCCTCCCCGGTGGAGAGATACTTATTCATATGTAGAATGCTACAGGTCTGGCGTGCTACGCCTTCAAAAAGAACTGAAAGTAAATGGGACCTGCTGGGCATTCTGGGATACTGGGGAAAGTTCTGGAAAACTGGAAAGTTTTCTTAAAGGCACAGTATCCTGTTCCAAGCCACATAATGGCAGCCTATGGGGCTTGTCTGTCCACTCCTTCCTCTCTATCATTCCAGAGGCTTTTGCTGGTAGAGGCAGGGTTTTTTCCTATGTGGAGAAAAACTAGACAGGCAGTGCTGTTTGTGGATGTTGGTGGAATTCTAGTTGAAGTACTGGACAGTGTAGCCTGTGGGTATAGGCTGCATTATCTGTCTTTACATTAAATTCTCTCTTAAAGGTGTATGCAGGTCTGCATGATTTGTCACCTTTTAGAGATTATTTTTTATTGCTCCGGGGTCCACGCACATGGGCGGGACTATTCACTAGATTATGACTATAACAGAGATACCCCTACTACAGAACTGGAGTTACAGAAAAGAAACTACTCCATATATAGAGTATCTTGGGGAGGATAGTAATTTTGATTGCTGCTATCCTTCCTAACCAGGAAATCTGAAGGCGTTTTCACCTCCCGAGCTAGTTATGAATTTGCGTGAGTAAAAGTTGATAATTTTTGGCTACCGTTGCCTGCGTGGTCTTGACTAGGTAAATGACTAAATAAGGAATCGTCTCTGCAGCCCATTGCATGGGGTATTAATTCACCAGCTGTTCCACTAGCAGGACTGGCAGAGAAAGACTGATTGCCTCTGGCTTCCCAACATTGATTTGAAAGCCCAATGCGGCCTGAAGGTCTCGAGTTCCCCCCCCAAAAAGCCGGCAGTGCCATGGCAGGGTTATCCAGTGTTACAGCACGTCATCTGTGTACAAGCTAATGGAGTGGCGGTTGCCTCCAAACGTCGCTCCGGTAATGTCTGGGTGGTCGTGTATTCTCTGGGCCATTGGCTCCATGTCGAGAGCGAAGAGCAGGGGAGACTGGGGGCATCCCTGGCATGTGCCCATATTGATCGGAAAGGGCGTGGAAGTATAGCCGCTAAGCCAGACCATCGCTGTAGGTGCATGGTAACAATTGAGGATTTGTGTCCTGCATTTTTCTCCAAACTCGAAATGCTTGAGGACCTTTTCAAGATGGCACCAGTGAACACACTCAAGCCCTTCTCCACGTCAATCGCCAGCAGCATGTATTCCCCTTGGTGCGAGAGGCCTTTTCAATAATATGCAAGATGCACTTGGTGTTGTCTCTAGTTTGTCTCCGTGGAATAAAACTTGCGTGGTCTGTGTGCTATTATGCTCAAGAATAATTTCAG
Organism: Triturus cristatus; assembly: GCF_964204655.1. Lineage (NCBI taxonomy): Eukaryota > Metazoa > Chordata > Amphibia > Caudata > Salamandridae > Triturus > Triturus cristatus. Next base: position 1,267,588,767 of record NC_140585.1, on the reverse strand, counting down.
GTCCATGTTTAGCAGAGACATGGGTCTGTACGAGCTACACTGCGCTATGTCTTTGCCTGGTTTTGAGAGGGTTAATATGGAGGCTGTTAGCATCAAGGCAGGAATTGCCCCTGCATCCACAAGGGAATCAAATACACTTGTCAGGCACTAGAACGGGCCAGTAAGTATTGTAGAAAGTGGCAGAATACCCATCTGGGCCTGGTGATTTTGCGAGTTTGAGCCAGGAATACTCCGCTCTGGCCATGTCTATGGCCGCTAACTGGGAGCGGGTGTTAGACAACTGACGTCACACTCTCGGGGCACCTGTGTGTTGATCTATGCGCTCTAGCTCTTTGATCTGTGGTATCAAGAGCTAATTCACTTATTGTTCAAATTCTTCAATCCCAAGGTACAATCTTTGAATTTGGAAGCATGTCTCCTAAGGTCATTCAAAATGGACTTTAGTTTGCCCGAAGGCGGTGGATAATCAAAGAAGCCAGGAGGTTTCTAGCCTATAAATAGGAGAGATTTGCAAATTGGTTTTTTGCTATCAATTACGATCCGCTCTCATGTAAAAAATTGCATTCTTATTTACTGCACTTAGCAAACTCAAATTGTAATTTTCCTCAATATAATGCATTTGGCCACTATAACAGCTTATCCTAAAGACCAAAACTAAAAGTCTTTCTTCTCAGTCCCAGTCTTCATAGATTTCCTAGAAGAACTCCAGAAAGTGCCTTATTTGCAAAAGACAACTCTTGTAGCCACTTCTCACTCAAAGCTTTTCCTTCTATTTAAATAACCCCTTCACCACCTAGCATCCCATAAGAATCTCTTTAATATTGAAAAAACGTTTTCTATTTCAACTTTACTAATGTTTGCTCAGCACAGTTATGAGACTGACTTTGCTGACATTATGATAGCAAGTCTGTATTTTCTCTTCATCAGAGGTGGCTCACTCTCCCATCAGCCTTCTGGAGCATTGAGGGCCAATATCATTCAAGTCTTTAGGCCCACATCTAGATTGAACGCACAGTGGTTGACTTTAGCAGCACACCTGCGGCTAGATCAACAAGTGTACTTTCACTCCTTTTTAAGAGGGAATAATGAGTTCTCATCCAGGGGATACTCATCAATAGTCATAATCTATGAATAATCCCCGCCCATGTGCCGGATCCCGGAGCATATAGAAAATACATATATATACATATGTATATACATATGTGAAAACATTTAAATGCAGCCTAATAATGTTCAAAACATGGCAATGCTGTAAATTACATATTTTTGCATAGTAGTGCCCCCGTAACCCGTAAGGAAAAAAGGAAGCATCAGGCAAATTATAACACAGCACTGCTTTATTGCCATAAAGCAACATGTAATTGTAGGCATTCGCCAGTAGGCTGCAGTAGAGTATCAAGAAAACAAGAAAACTGACACCCTGCCTTTAAGGCATTAGAGTAGGGGGACCGTGCCTTTAAGGCCTGCCTGTGACCCCCTGCTCCCATGATGCACTACAGGTGGCAGTTGGGCCAGTTCTTTTTTCCGGCTCCTTCTGTGAGGATCCTGGAGCTTGAGCTCTTCAGTTTTTTGACTGAAATTTTGAATTACAGCTTTTTCAAGCTTTTTTCGACGTTTTCTGGCTTTTAAGGGCTAATTCTGCTGGTTTCCAGTGAATTTTCCAATTTTTTCCAGTCAGAATGTCTCCTTTATTTAGGAAATGCCCTTCTTGTGGCAATAAAATGGCACTGGCGGATCCACACTCGGTGTGTATTGTGTGTTTACCATCAAAACACGATCCTGACCAGTGTCCCCACTGCCAGAAGTTCTCAAAGCGCACTCTGAGGGACAGAGAGCGCATTAAACTGCATGCAAGACTGGAGAAGGAACGAAGCCGTCGTGAAGGCGAGCATTCCTCATCAAGACCACCTTCTTCAGCTACGCAAGTACAGAAACGGCGACATACCAGCTCCCCGGGCTCCAAAAAGACCAGGAGTCCAAGAGGTTCGCCGTCGACGTCGAGGATGCCGGCGAAAAGGCAGAGAACTTCGGCGTCGAGGGATTCATCCCACCATCAAGAGTCTCCGCCGTGCAAAAGTAAGTCGGCGTCGAGAGGCGGTCCTTCGGGCTCGAAGGCTGCTAGTCCGGTGACATCTGGACTGTCTCCGTCGACGTCGAGGCTTCCGTCGACGTCGAGACACTCTCCGCCACCCTCGAGGGGGTCGACGTCGAGAGATGCGGCGACGTACATTCCGCCGCGAGTGGGCCGGTCGCCGTCGTTGGTTACCCCCACTCGGCGACATAGAAGGTCGACGTCGAGAGGAAGATCGACGTCAAGATCACCACGTCGAGGTCGAGAGAGGTCGACGCCGAAGTCGCCCAGTCGACGTCGAGAGAGGTCGACGGCGAAGTCGCCCAGTCGACGTCGAGAGAGGTCGAAGTCGCCCAGTCGACGTCGAGAGAGGTCGACGTCAAAGACACGGCCGACGTCGAGGTCATCTAGCCGACGTCAGGTGCCAGAGAAGAGGAGATCGACGTCGAGGTCTCCGCGATCGGCGTCGAGACCGCCGTCGAGACCAGAACGGCATACCTCACACTTGCCGATGGTGACGCAGACGTCGTCGACGTCAAGGGATTCGACGTCGAGGGCGAAAACTGGAGCGCCCGCGGAGAGGTCCCCAGGAGAACAGTCATCATCTCCGGGACTGCACATCGTGCAAATATCTCCGGAAGGATCACCCGAGGCTCCAGAGCGGTTCGGACTGTCACCGCGCTGGTTACGAGATGTGGGCGCTGGCGCATGTCGGAGTCCAGGATCTGACTACTCCCGCAGGTATTCCCCACCGCGCAGGAGTAAATCACCTCCGAGGGATCCAAGGCCAATATCACCACGCCGGTCTCGTTCCAGGGACCGTCACACCGCGCCAAAACGTCCAAGATCTCCGTCCAAGCGCAGATCAGGGTCAAAGGCTCAACATAGTGAACGCTCCCACAAGAGGCGACGCACCAGGTCGTCCACTGGGACTTCATCCACAAGATCCTCAGTCCGGGACTACTCTCCTACTTTTTCATCCACGCCTCCATCGCGAGTGTCTCCGGTGGATGACATTATAACTTTCTCGGACGTCCTGGGTAGAGGAGCGCAGAAGTTGAACATCGCACTGCACGTCCCTCAGGCACCCGCTTCTGTGATCTTTGACACTTAAAACCACCGGTCAGCTCCCAGACCTCTGCTCCCGTTGGTGCCAGGATTGTTAGAACCAGCTATGGCCACGTTCCTTACACCGGCTACAGCGGGCTCGGTTCCTTCGAGAATAGCAAAGAAGTACAAGGCTCCGACCGAGGACCCTTTATTCTTGAGGGCGGACCCGCCAGCGGATTCGGTGATCGTGGCGGCGGCCATGAAGTCTCACTCAGCCTCAGTATCTGCTTCTGTCCCCCCTGAGAAGGACAGCAAACTGATGGACTCCTACGGCAGGAGAATGTGCAACACCTCTGCCTCGCACATGAAGGTCGCTAGCGCTTCAGCCCTGCTGGGGAGGTATGATCGCTCCCTATGGGATTCCCTGGCCAGGTTCGTGGAGAAATTGCCTAGGGAGGACAGGCAGGACTTCACGGAGATCCTCCAAGAAGGCGGACTGGTGGCCAACCAAGTAATAAGCGCAGCGGCGGATGCATCAGACCTAGACGCGCATGGCTACTCCCATGGCATCTGCTCCCGCCGTTCGGCCTGGCTCAGATTAACGGGCCTCAAACCAGATGCGCAGAAAAGAATTCTTAACCTGCCGTTTAATGGGTCATCGCTATTTGGAGCTCATGCGGACGACCAAATGAGCAAGATGAAAACGGAATTGGACACCGTAAAGGCTGTGGGACTGGAAAAGCGCAAAGAGTTCCGCAAGCGCTTTCGCCAGGGCGACAAACGTGCCTTTCACCAGCGCGTTCAAACGCCCCAATGGTCCTCTCAAAACCAACAGAGGTCCCAGTTTCAGCAAAGGGGCCGGGGCAGAGGAAGAGGAAATGCTAAACAGCAGCAGTCCTCTAACAAGCAACCTCCCAAACAGTGAAAACTTACTTCCTCCGCGCTCGTTCGCCACTCCGGTAGGAGGAAGTATCACCGTTCACCTGGCAGAGTGGAATGCAATTACAAACGACAGATGGGTGCTGAGTATTGTAGAGCGTGGCTACTTGCTGAGGTTCAAATCTCCCCCTCCGCAGGTACCCCCACGGAAACAGCCCCTCCCTCCCAGCCAAAACAAGCTTTTAAAGGACGAAGTTGCCACTCTCCTCTCCAAAAACGCCATAGAGGAAGTTCCAAACAGGCAGAGAAATCAGGGAGTGTATTCCCGGTACTTTCTTGTTCAGAAAAGAGGAGCGATCGGGGACTACAGACCCATCCTCGATCTCCGCTTACTCAACAGATTTCTCAGAAGAGAAAAATTCAGGATGCTAGCACTGCACCAGATCTTCCCACATCTACACCAGGGGGACTGGATGTGTGCCATCGACTTACAGGATGCATACTTCCACATTCCTGTCTCAGCGAAACATCGGAAGTTTCTCAGATTTCACATCTTTCGCCAACATTATCAATGCAAGGTCCTGCCATTCGGCCTTAAGTCCGCGCCACGAACGTTCTCAAAGTGCATGGCGGTGGTGGCTGCATTTCTCCGCAAACGGAAGATATTCGTCTACCCCTATCTAGACGACTGGCTCTTAAAAAGTTCCACTCCGGCTCGACTCCAGAGTCATCTCTCGTTCTGCCTAAACCTTCTACACTCGTTGGGCCTTCAGGTCAACTACAGGAAGTCGATCCTCAATCCAACTCAGCGGATCCACTACCTGGGCGCCTCTCTAGACTCCTCAAGCGCAAGCGTGTGTCCTTTGGAGGAGAGGTTATCCTCCATGCTGCAAAAAAGCCGCACGCTTCTCAGCACGGAATATCCCACAGCCAGACAAGTGTCATCTCTCCTGGGATCCATGGCCTCGTGCATCTACATCGTGCCCAACGCACGTCTGCACATGCGTCCTCTGCAACAAGACCTAGAGGATCAGTGGTCGCAGAGGTCCGACCGCTGGGAGGATCACATTACCCTTCATCAAGCCGCCAAAGATTCTATCCGGTGGTGGATGAAGCGCTCCCATCTGCTTCACGGCGTCCCTTTCCATCAGGCGCCTCCGACACAGACAGTGGTCACAGACGCCTCCATGCAGGGCTGGGGGGCTCATATGGGCCGGCTTCAAGTACAAGGTCTCTGGTCCGCTACCGAACAGAGCTATCACATCAACTTCTTGGAGCTACGAGCAGTCCATCTTGCTCTCAAGTCCCTGTACCCATCCCTGCAGACCGACTATGTTCAGGTTCAGACGGACAACACCACAACTATGTTCTATCTGAACAAGCAAGGAGGGACCAGATCACGGGTCCTGTCTCTGGAGGCCCAGTCAATCTGGAAATGGCTTCTGGCGAGAAACCTGACGATCGTCGCTGTTCACCTGCCAGGGACCCTGAACGTGCAGGCGGACGGCCTCAGCAGAGACTTCGTCGAAGCGCACGACTGGGTGCTCAACGAAGACGTCGCTCAAGACATCTTCCGCTTGTGGGGCATACCGGACATCGATCTGTTCGCAGACGCGGACAACAAGAAATGCCCCGTCTTCGCCTCCAGGTTCCCTCAAAGGGGGTCGCAGGGGAACGCGCTTTTGATCAGCTGGTCGAGGACATTGCTTTACGCTTTTCCTCCTCTCCCTCTCATCCCGGCTGTGATTCAGAAGTTCTACAGGGCCAGAACTCGGATGATCCTAATAGCACCGGAGTGGCCCCGACAGTGGTGGTACCCAGATCTACTCCAGCTGTCGGAGGTACCACAGAGGAGGTTGCCATGCCTGCCGAACTTGCTGACCAAGGACAAGGGGAGAGTGTTCCACCCCAATCTCCCCTCCCTCCGCTTGACGGCATGGCTCCTGAATTCATCCAGTACGGACATCTAGATCTTCCACCGGACTATATTAGCATTCTTCGGGAGGCAAAGAGGCCCTCCACGAGGAAGTCGTATGGCTTTAAATGGAAAAGATTCTGCTTCTGGTGTAGAGATAACACCCTTGATCCGATCCGGGGTCAAGAACAGGTTATTCTCCCCTACTTACTGTACTTGGCGAAGTCTGGGTTAAAGTACTCTTCCATCAGAGTACACTTAGCTGCTATTACAGCCTATAGGAAGTCTCCTACCCAGACCTCATTCTTTCAGATGCCAGTGGTAAAGGATTTCTTAGAAGGGCTTAAGAAAGTTTACCCACCTGTGAGGTCTCCTTCCCCTTCCTGGGAACTGAACATCGTTCTCTCTAAACTGATGGGAGCCCCTTTTGAACCGATTCATAAGGCCTCCTTGCAACATCTGATCTGGAAGGCTGCCTTCTTAGTAGCCATAACTTCGGCCCGTAGGGTTAGTGAAATTCAGGCCCTCTGCTGCAAGGAACCTTACACTGTGTTTCATGCTAATAGGGTGGTGCTCCGTACCCATCCGAGCTTCCTACCCAAGGTGGTCTCGGACTTCCACATTAACCAGGTGATCACGTTGCCCACCTTCTTTCCCCAACCGACTACTCCCCCGGAGAGAGCCCTACACTCTCTTGACCTCCGGAGGGTTTTGAAATTCTATCTGGCTTACTGGCTTACTCTTAGAAAGTCAGACAAGCTCTTTGTGAACTATGGGCCCACGAATACCGGGCTGGCTGCATCCAAGACATCTATTTCAAGATGGATTGTCTCTTGTATAGCTTTGGCTTACCAACTATCCCACAAAGTTCTGCAGGGTAAACCTAGAGCACACTCTACTCGAGGGAAGGCTTCTACGGTAGCACTCCTTCGCAACGTTCCCATGTCTGAGATCTGTAAAGCGGCTACATGGCGCTCAGTCCATACTTTTACGCGCCATTACTGCCTAGATTCAGACGCGCAGGCCGACGCCCAGACGGGGCAGGCTTCTCTGAGGAACCTGTTTGCATAACTGTAAATGCAAAATGTGTTTTGCTGTTTGTTTTTTAACTGTTTTTTGCTCGTCCGCGAGACTTTGGGTATGGGCTTGCTACTCTATTCATAGATTATGACTATTGATGTGTATCCCCTGGATGAGAAGGATTAGTTACTTACCTGTAATCCTAGTTCTCATCCAGGGGTATACTCATCAAAGTCATAAGCGACCCACCCACCTCCCCGGACGAGCAATGTTTTCTCTTTAAATAAGTGATGTATGGAAGGCAGATCTACTCGGGTGCGGAGGCACCGCCAAAAAGAACTGGCCCAACTGCCACCTGTAGTGCATCATGGGAGCAGGGGGTCACAGGCAGGCCTTAAAGGCACGGTCCCCCTACTCTAATGCCTTAAAGGCAGGGTGTCAGTTTTCTTGTTTTCCTGATACTCTACTGCAGCCTACTGGCGAATGCCTACAATTACATGTTGCTTTATGGCAATAAAGCAGTGCTGTGTTATAATTTGCCTGATGCTTCCTTTTTTCCTTACGGGTTACGGGGGCACTACTATGCAAAAATATGTAATTTACAGCATTGCCATGTTTTGAACATTATTAGGCTGCATTTATATGTTTTCACATATGTATATATATATGTATATATATGTATTTTCTATATGCTCCGGGATCCCGCACATGGGCGGGGATTATTCATAGATTATGACTTTGATGAGTATACCCCTGGATGAGAACTAGGATTACAGGTAAGTAACTAATCCTTCTCTCGGAGCTTCAGCTTGGATGCCAGTGGTGGTCACAAGGTATAACTGCTCCCCTCACAGCTTCAAAAGATCTTTCACCAGCAAGAGACTAGTTACCTGTATAGCCTCTATGCCAAGGTAATTGAAGGTTTTTTACAAAGATGTCTTTATGCTTTTTCCCAACTCTTCTATATTGTCAGCAGACCAGCCCCCCCTTGTTGACATGAAAAATTAGGTTTTCTTATTTGTAAGTACTGTAGCTTTGCATGCAACAAAAAATCGATTTTCTAGTTTTGCTTGGAATACAAATGGATTATCATACCCAACCCAAACTCTAAGCTTAGCATCTTGGTCCTAAAGTTCTGAGGGTATCAAATCCTGATATTCTGTAAATTGCATGAAGACCCTTAGACCAGTTAGAGACCTTTACAACGTAGAAGATTCTGCCTCATACTTAGCCAATGAGTTTCATCCTATTAATGTTTTGCTGCACCAAACACTTTCTTGCTCTGTGGTGCCCTTGGAGAGCGCATTGAAGCAATCTTGTGGGAGGGCGGGTCGGATATACAGACGCGGAGGCTGAATATATTTTCCAAGTGAGAATATTTTATTATCAGGTAGGTCACTCTTTGCTGTGGCGGTTGGGAAGGTGTCGGGTCCTATCCGTGAAGAGGTACTGGGGTAACGCTGTTCGTCGTCGTCTTCCTCGGAGCTGGATCTCAAGGGCATCTGCCTCGCTTCTTCGGCCGTGGTTGGATCTTCCCGAAGGCTCATGAAAAGAAGAAACAGTGGGCCGTCAGTGTCAGGGTCATTCAACACTTATAGGCGGTACTCTACCCGTCACCTCACCCGTGGTTCTTAGTCTGGGTTTCTGCTTTCCGGAACAACTTTCCCCTCAGCTGTGTCGTGGAGGATAGGGTTGGAGAGTGATGGGTTTTAGAACCCAATGGTCGTCTCTTCTAAATAATACCCTGATAACCATATAAGGGGGGAGTGAAAGGTGTGTGTCTGAAAAAGCCCGCGTGGTGAGAAAGGTTGCACGAGGTTTAGGGGTAGAAGAAATACGAAGAATGCCGGAAACTCACACTGCTCAGGAATAACTTATGAGGGGTTGCAGGACTAAGGGTGCACTGGCAAACGAACTAATTAGTGCCGCCCGTACCCGATTCCACCCCCCTCCCTCTGCTCAGTCTCCTCCCTCCTCCCTGCCGGTCTTTCCCCTGGAGTTTCGTCACTCACCGGCCTCGCCGCAACTCTCCTGAGTTGCGGCCGCTCCACAGCCTCCTCCGGGGGACACCACCAGTCTTCCCTCCAGAACTCCTCCGGATCCTCTGATTCGGTTCCGCCTTCGTTCCCGACCTGGTCCGGTTCGCTGTCGTTCCGCTCCTCGTCTCTCTGCTTCGCTTCCGTCGTCCTTCCGCTTCCTGCTCCTTCTCCGCTCCGAGAGAGCACTTCCTGGGCCAGGTCTCCTTTGAATAGTGGATACGTATCGCTTCCGGGGTTAGCCCCTCCCTCTTCTGTCTTCTTGCCTGTCTGTGGGAAGAGAGGACAGGGGGGTGTGGTTGACGGGTGTTCCGGAGTTTCATGTCGGGGTCTCTGCTTTCTATCCGGCGTTCGCACTCCCCGTACCACAGGTAAGAAAGGAGTTTGGCGTCGCGCCCCCGGCCCCACCCCCTCACAAATCTTCTTGGAAAGGTAGTGCTGATCTACTTCTGGCCACAGACTCCTCACCATTTGAATAGTCCCCAGCTGTCAGACTGGATCCTGAAACGTTTCAGTACTACCTCTTTGTGCCAGAGAGTGCCCCCTTGCAGCGCCACACTGATGCCTTTCTGCTTCAGAAATGACATGTGAGGTCTATATAGATGCCACTCCTGATTGCAGACGTTGATCCCTTTATTTCTGTGCTTCCAGATGCAGATCCAGAATTCACTTTAGTCTCTCAGAGAGATTTACCATGATTTTTCATCAAAATTTGTACAGTTTTCAAGGGGTGTCACCCCCTCTAAACAACAAATTTAAATCCCTGTAGGGACTGTTGCAACCTGATGTCTGTGACTGATCCCCATCAGGTGTGCCGGTGGTGCCTGGTGGTTGAGCCATGACGCCAAGGCCTGCGGGGACTGTGCATATTATGAAGCTGGAAGAAATACGGGAATGCCAGGCAAAAGACTACGCTGCCAAGCATAAGACGACTCAATGACAAGGCTGTTCAGGTCCAAAGTTCGCTCAGTCCCACTCCTGGTGTTAGAGCCTCTCCAGGCACGTCAGACACAGAGACAACATCAACCAGTACCGAATCCACGACTAGAAGACCCACGGAACGTCACGTACCTGACGTAATGGCGCACAGAGTACCTCCACCTTCACCCACTGAACAACAAAGTGGCTCCACTTCTCAGGTGCCTTTTTTATGACAAGGCCCACTGCAAAACGACGAACCAGGCGGGGCAAGTACAAGCCCGGAAACAACCACTGACCCGGCAATCATGAAGAGGGTAACCAGGAGTCACAGAACTTGATTAAAGATGAATTGGTAATCAACATTTCTTCACAGCAGTTGAGCAAAATCGAAATGGATACTCTGCCAAAAAAGGAACGTCTTTCATTCCAATTTATCATTCTAATCCATTAGAATTAGAAGTAAGCTTTTTCAAGTTCATGCGTACACTTCGTCTCAAACATGTTTCCACTAATGTGGTTGATTATCAACGCCCTGAGGACAATGGCACTTTGAAAGAATTGAGAAACAAAAGCACCTATATGGCTCCGGTTAGCCATAGGATTTTGGATTCTGTCAAAACCATCATTAAACTAAATATGCAAAACTTACACAAAGGCAACAGAACCAAGCATTCCAATCTTACCATCAAGGAACTTGGGATCCTAAAGAATATTGCCAATAACGTAAAAATCAAGTGCACAATTTAAAAAATAAAAAAAATGTATTGATTTTTTTCATACAACAACAAACAAATAGCCCAGCATTACCTATACTCAGTACTCATCATGGCAACCATCCCCCAGTCAAGAATCTCGCTGCCCTCTTTGGTCATGATCATGTGATGTATAAGCATACAATCTGAAGGCTACCTCTTGCTAGCCCTACCTCAGTACTGTTTACAACAGACAGACAGAGGCCCATCCCTTGCTAGCTATCAAGGGGTGCCCGTTCCATGGTAACTGCATACTATAACAACAAATAAGCCGACTTCCCTCCCACCCCAACCTCTTCCACCGGTGTGCCCCATCCACTGATTGTCTATACAGTCTAGAGCAATAGATCCCGCAGCCGTGCTTATCATAGTAACATTATTAAAAATCAAGTGCACCATGGCAGACAAGAGAGGAGCAATAGTAGTTATGGACTCTTCATTTTACATCCATAGCGTGAATAAACACGCATTTGATTCCTCAACCTACATGAAACTTGGACAAAACCCAACCAATGAGTTTGTCCAGATTCTAACAACTCTCTTGGACGCAGCCGTCTCAAAAGGGACCATCACGGACAAGGACAAGCGGTACTTAAAGCAGATCCGAGATGTCCAACCATTAACATGTTGTCTAAAATACATAATACCTTCCATAAACCTCCCTTCAGGCCTATTGTGTCCACACTGGGTTCTTTACACAAACCCGTTGGCAAGTACTTGGATCATTACCTGCAGCGTCTGGTTCAATCAATGTCTGTGTATATTAAAGATTCTACGGATTTCTTGAATTTAATCCAAATAATTCACCTTGAGGAAGAGTCTAACATCTTGCTATGCACTATTGATGTCAAATAAATGTACACCTCCATTCCTCATGATTTAGGAATGGAGGCTGTGCAATACTTTTTCACACAAACCGATAGGGGACTAGGATTTAAAAATCTTCCTGGTAGATGTACTGCATTACACTCTGTACCACAGTTATTTTCGTTGGGAGAATGAATATTTTTTTTACAGCTCAAAGAGACCGCTATGGGCAATTGCGCAGCAACCAGCTGCACTCATCTATTCATGCACAAATTTGAGATGGAACACATTTTACAAAATGACTTGTGGATTATAAATCTGTCGATTGTGAAATAGATCGATGACCTCTCTTTACTGTGGAAGGGATCCGAAAATGAATTAACAGCAGCCATGCCGCATTTGAACACAATCAGTGATCGCATTGAATTTACATACAATTTCAATGATACCTCGATTTGTTTCTTGGACATTAACATCTCCAGATCTGGCAGGAACCTACAAAGTGACATGTACAGGAAAGACACGGACCGAAACAGCCTGTTACACTTCTTTCATCAGCTTTCCCTGAAAGAACATTTACCATATTCTCAGTTGTTACATGTCAAAAGAATAGTCTCTGATCCAGATAAACTGTTCACAAATATCCAGGACATGTTACAAAGATTCATAGATAGAAAGTATCCTCCTAGAACACTAGAAAATGCTTTACAACGAGTCATGCCCACATCTTGGGAACAACTCTTGACACCTACGACAAAATCCACCAAGGCTAATCGTGTGGTTCTAGTGTCTAAATTTTCCACATGGAGCTCAGGATTCAAGAAACAAATTTTGAAATATTGGCCACTGATACAAATGGAACCAGATTTCAAAGATTTTCTCTGCCCCTCCCATGTTCGCATACAAACGCAGCAAAAATATTAAAGAAATCCTATTAGCACCCACCACCAAACCTATCCAACTGACGCACAAAGGCACAATTCCATGTTTCAATTGCAACAACTACAATAACATTATCAAGGGAAATTACATCACACATCCCCGTCAAGGTAACAAAATCAAGTTACATACCACTTCCACCTGCGACAGCATGAATTTTGTTTACATGTTAAAATGCCCTTGTAGCGTGGCTTATATTGGAAAAACAGAGCACATAATTAAGATGAGATTAAATGAACACAAAAGCAAAATATGTGCGCACAATTTGAAATCAACTGTACCTTCACATTTCTTATTGTTTAATCACATCACTCAACTGTGATTTTTGGTACTTGAGACAGTGTTTACTACATGAAGGTGTTAATAACAACAAACTTCTCCTACAGAGAGAAACGCATTGGATCAAATATCTGGACACAGTCCACCCGAATGGGCTCAATGACCGGATTGAATTCAGTTGCTTTTTAGAAACTGGACATAACACCCTGTATAGACATTATCGAATCTACCCTATTTCAATGTAAAACTTTATTCAAAAAAAATCTTTTTCCATTCTTTTTTGCTTTGAAATTACATCATACTACTGTTACTGTTTTATTTTCATTGAAATGCATTTACACATTGACTTTACACAGCTTGAATATTCTTTTGCCAGTTCAACACTTATTTACTGTTTGTTCCACCAACCCCTTTCATTGTTTGATTCTTTTCAGATGGCCCCCTCGTTAGCACACATTTTGTTTGTAGGTTGACCATACCGAGGCTTTCTTTATTCACCACTAGCAATGTCTTATCGTTTACTTGTTCATTAGTCCGACCACTACCCGAAGGCATTGAACAGCCAACTTGAAATTTCGTTTGAACACTCTCACATTGTTGGTGTTTAGGTTTTTACTGTCCATTTATCATGCATAAGACAATTGGATTACTTCAGTACCGGTCGTATTCAGTCCCTTTTCACTTTTCATTTACCATGCATGACATCACTGGTTCACATTCCGACAACCCCATTGACTTACTTTATGTGCATGTATGAGCCTGTTATTCCATTTCTTTCATAAATCTTTATTCAATCTCTTTTTTTTAACCACGCATAAAAGCACAATTTCATCAAAGGTCAGAAAAAAAAGTATTATAAAAACAGTTATAAAACAATCAAGATTTTTGTAGGGTTTCTAGGCAGTAACATCAGGTGCGCCCTAGACCAATAAAGGTAATATATTTTTGTTTGAAAACCCTTTTAAAAAGCAGTCAGAACCTTAGTGAGTTTTTAGGGCACTTAGGGGCACCTCGCTTAAATATGACCCCTTTCCTAATGTTACAACAAATTCAAAAGAGCAGACCCCGGGTCTTCCTTTTTCTCACACAGGCGCAAAAGAAACTTACTACAGAGAAGCAGACATAGGAATCGGATAGTGCCTTTAGAAAGTAAAGTGCCACCCTACATTGTGCAAAGTTATAGTGCCTTAAGAGTGGAAGGATGAAAGCTTTACTTTCAGTGTGGTAGAAACTACAAAATAATACTAACTGTAGATCTGTCTGAGGCGATTGGTTATCACCCGGACAGGGGGACAAGTCTGAGTGTTTAAACTTCTCAGGGAAACCTAGCATCAATGGCACAAGGTTCATGCGAAGCGCAGTAAAATAAATGCATGCTGAACAATTGTGATGCGAGAGAGGTAGGAAAATCCTGCCACTAATCTTGGTGGGATAGGATCATGTGCGAGGGACGCCTTTTGATGCTGGTTCTCTTACCTCCATACCGAAATAGCGCTCTGCATTTATAACTCAGTTATTTGCTGTTTTGAGTCACTCCTGCAAGCCAAGGGGTCCCTAAATAAATTTCCCTGCCCGATTGCAGACAGTTCAGCCTCTACGTATCTGAGCCAGTCAATCCTGTTATAATGATCCAGCTTCAGACAGTCACAAATTATGCGTTAAGTTTACAGTGGGCCTACGCCAAATCGAGAGACACAGCGAGATTGGCGCCAGTCTGATGGAATCTATCAGATAGGGTAGTCCTAATTCAACATGTCAAATGTAGTTTGAAAATGAATGGAGTACTCCTACCTTATTGTTAGAAAAGGTATCTTCTATACTCTGGAGTTTATCTGTTTGCCACCCCCCATACAACCGCACCATACATTGCTGCTGCCTTTGTTTTTGCGCAGTAGATATTTTTAATCGTATACAAGGGACTGACTCCCAATTTCCTGGCAAAGTCCTTAATAGCTTGGAGTCTCTTTTCCACGCCTGGTGCTCTTGCCATCACCCGGTTTGTCTTTGAGTGGTTTTTTTTATCAAATAGGACTCCCAGGTATGAAAAGGAGTCTAGCACTTTGATTTTCATAGAGGCCAGAGGGAAATGAGGGGATTTGGTCCTCTGCCGGCTCCCGCAATGAAAATGAAAGATTTTGATTTATTTACTCTAAGATCTAGTGAGGCCATAAATGAAGCATATTATGTTAAAAAGCTTTGTAGGGCAATCCATGTCCTAGCAATTAGAACTGCATCGTCCGCATAGGCCAGTATTGGAAGGGGGTGTTATCAAATGTTAGCACGTACAGTGGTGTGCCAGTCAGGGCCGCCCCCACCCCTTTTATATAGATGAAAAAAAGAAACTGGGTGAGAACACATCCCTGCCTGACTCCCCTCTTGATCTTAAATGAACACGTACATTCTCCATTTGCCCCGTACCTCACGCAAGGAGTGGCATTGGCATATAACTGTCGAATGAGGCAGATTATCAGGGGGTCAACTCCCAACCCCTCCAGCATGGGCCACAGCTTCTGGTGGGACACACAATGAAAGGCCGCTGACAGGTCCGTAAAGGCCATATAGATCTTCCTGCCTTTTACTTTGGTATGCTTATCTATACAAAGCGATAGGTTAAGGCATTGATCCACCGTCCCCTTGCCCCTCTGAAATCCGTATTGCACCTCCATCAGAATACTATGTTCTTGGGCCCAGTCCACCAGTCTAGCTAGTAGGAGCCGGCCCATGAGTTTGTCAGTGGTGTCCAAGAGGGAAATGGGGCAGTAGTTCTTTGAGTTGGCCCTGTCTCCTTTCTTGTAAATGGGGTCTATTACGCTCCTGTTCCAGGATGGTGAGGGACCCTCATCCGCTATGGCGTTGTAGACGATTGTTAATAGCGAAACCCACATATCATAATTCTCCTGGAAGAGGTCGATCTGGACCCCATCTGGGCCCGGGGCCTTCCCTGCAGCACAAGCCTCCAACCCTCTTTTAGCTTCAGGGAGAGAAAATCCCAGACTACCTTGGGGTAGGGGGGCTTGCTCTGCAGATAATGGCGTGGGAGAGGCATTAGAGCCAAAAATACTTTCAAAGTGTCTCACCCATGCATCCTCTTCTATGTGTCAATCCAGAGATGGGTCCTTTTCGTCTTTAAAATAAGGGGCGTTTATAACCTTCCGAAACTCCCTTCTGCCTGAGACAGCTGCTTCGCTCCAGATCGTCCCAGGCCTTCTCCCTTTTTCTTCTGATCTGCTTATATTCAGTGCGTAGCAATCTTATCAGTGCTGGGTCTCTATTGTGGGCCTTTAAAGCATCGGTATGGCCTTTCTTTGCTGCGGAACAAGATTGATCAAACCATCGGCTGGTTTGAATGGAATTTGCTGGCTTAGTACAAGTAAGTGCTACTTTTAGTTACCTTAAGAGGACACTGAAATGGGTGACTAATTGCAGAGGGGCCAACCCCTCGTCTAGGCAGTGTAAAATATCTTCCCTTGCTTGCGCTATTATTTCTGGTACCAGTTTCAGCTTCTCGACCTGTACCCACTTTAATTGGTAGCCGTTTTTCTAAGTAGGGATATGGTATCCGCTAGCAATTGACGTTTCTTCTCCTTACAGAGAAAGCTTAGATGGATGAGTAATCTAGCATGATCGCTGAAGCATGTAAGTTGGTTGTCAAGGTGGGCCAATTCTTGACTCGTAGTTACCCCGTCGGAATGTTTTCCCTAACTGGCCTGCTTTTATGTTACTAATTATTTCCAAATTACTCGTAAGCAGGAGGCTATTTTAAGTGTTGCCAAATTTGTTGTGTGAGAAATGGGTGAGTGGGTGTCCTGACAGTCATCTAGACCACACACCTTAGCCTCATTATGCATGCAGAGGTGAATATTAAAAGTCCCCCTCCCAGATAATATTAAGTAGGCCCTTTTTTCTGCGTACATTCATTTTCCCTAGTTCTCTAGTTAGATCTTCTGCCGCTACCTTCATATTTCTCCCAAATTCATTGTTATAAAAATTGATTGAAAACCAAGGATCTTCGTTTCTGTGGTCGAGTTGGAAATCCTGGAAATGGGTATTAGGCGTGCCAGCATGCCTCACTTGTAGGGGTGTGGTTTTGGAAGTTAAAGTTACTAGCCCCCCCCCCCCCCCCCCCCCCCCCCCCCCCCCCCCCCCCTTTCGCTTTGCCTGACGTTGAGGACACTGCAGGAGTATGGAAAGTACGGAACACTGGTAAAAAAAAAAAACGTCTGCTTGGCCCATGTTTCCTGGAAACATAGTCTCCAGGGATTGCCGGAGATTGTGCCATTGATCGTCTCCTACCTTTGATGCGATTCCTGCCACATTCCAGGATGCTTGGTTAATCTTGTTTTTACCTGCTATAATCCGCAGAGATAGGTAAGAAGGAGTTAACTGCATTCCATATACTGGAGAAGGTAGTGTGGCTACTCTCCTGGCAGATGGAGGGGTAAGTGGTTTCAGTCAATCGCAGGATTCCAAGTCTGAGAGGGGGGGCGAATCTATTTTGCAACCTTACCCCCAGAGTTGTATTGGGACCCCCAGATATCCCGTGACCGAGTGGCCTGCCCTTGGCCTGAGACTGTGTCCAATACCTGGCGCTATACTCTGCGTGTAAAAATTCTCTAAAGGTAATGGAATAATCTGGGTACTCCTAACAGGCGATCTGAGGAGGTTGGTTTACAAAAGATGACTCACGTATGGGCTATTGAAATTTATCACCACGCAGTCTCCCACAATGGCCTTTGCTGAACCGCCCAGCCAGCCCACTCTCCTAGCTATAATGATTTTGTTTGCCAGCTGCTGGTTTGTCAGTCCAGTATCCTTAAGATGGTATGAAAGCCAGTCCATTATTAAACTTTTTCACATCACAGCCGGGCTCGTCGCCCAGTCCGTAATAACCATGACTTTGTAGTTTTGATCAACCCACGAATGCTGGTAAGAATTGCTACGCTACTTATTTCGTGCTTATTGACAAGTCGCATTTATTTGCCTTACTTTTGAAACTCGGTAATGACATGAACATTGCGCATGCAATTTCACCGTGCACGCCCACTGAGGTATATTACAATCACTAGGGACCGTGTGGTTCACTTTTTAAGAACACCGACACGTGAAAGCAGAGCATGGACATTGTTGCCACTGCACCTTTCATATTTACTTTTGTCAATTTCCTGTTTGTGTTTTGTAAAAATTTTATTTTATTTTATTTATTGAGTTTATTGAACAATCAACAGCAGTGTACATAATACAATGTCAGTAGCGTTATAACTAGGAGAAATCTCATGCAGTCTGCCAGATATAGATGAAGATAAACAAAGCAGGAAAAAAGATCCCTTAGATATGCTGGGGAGACAGCAGTCACTTATTGATAACACTCTACCGACATAGGCATTTCAGCAACAAACATTAGCCCAATTGGAAAAAGATCTATAAAAATATCCTTCATTTGCACTTCCGATGACATATCACAAAGACATATTCCTGCATAGTCAAAATTTAAACT
This sequence comes from Triturus cristatus, assembly GCF_964204655.1. NCBI lineage: Eukaryota > Metazoa > Chordata > Amphibia > Caudata > Salamandridae > Triturus > Triturus cristatus. The sequence goes on along the minus strand of NC_140585.1, from coordinate 1,267,570,604 downwards.
GCCTATTCCAGCATCATCCCGTGACAACATACAGCTCCCCAAAATTCTTGGGGCGACTCTGGGGGGGCATTAACTCACTAGGTTTCGGACTGCATATTACAGAAAATCTCATCTTTTTCCCCACTCTGATTTTCAGAGAGGAGGTCCTTGTGCCCAGCGCATAGCTATTTGCCTCTTGGCCAGAAGAAAGCCCAATCACAGAAGCTTCCTGACCCCTTTAGGATGTGGTGTAATGTATCCCAACAGGGCTAATAAGGGATCTGGAGTAAGTGGAGTCCCAACAATATTCCACAATTCCATGAATATCTGTGTCCAAAAAGTAGTAATACGTGGGCATGCCCATGCCATATAGAAAACATCTGCACTGCTTGCCCCGCAGCGCTCACATTTGTCAGACTCCCATGAGCCATACCTGTGAAGGCGGGAGGTTGTATAATGCGTTCTATTCAAAAACTTAAAATGTATCAATCTATGCCTCCCATTTAAAGACACTGATTGGGTGACCTCGCTGCAGTATCTCCATAGGCTATCATCAATGGGAACTTCTAAGTCTGACTGGCACTGCATTCTCAGCGGGGAATAATTGGCACAGCAGTATTCCCGGGCCATGGGGTATATGTTAGAGAATATATTTATACGGGGTTTTGGCCCGTTAAAGGTAAGTAAAAGACGGGCGAGCCCTAGGCTCTAAATATTTATCCCCCAGCAGCGCCCTCAAGGTGTGTCGTGCCCTGAAATATTGAAATTGTACCAAGGAGCTAGCACCATGATCAACAGTGGTGACCTCATCCCACGTCCGGGCTCTGCCTTCGGAGAAGAAGTCACCCATGTTCATAATCCAGACATTGCTAAGCGCTACTCTAACATCACTTTCAGTGCCCAAAGAATACCATTGGCACCAATCCAGTGGAAGTAGTAAAGAATAAAGCAGAGTGCCTGCCTGCCTTTTTAATAGTTCACTCCAGGCATGAACAACTGAATTTACAGAGTCAAGAACGCCATAATGTCTGTTGGGAGGCTGAGTGAGGAAGATGCGGGAGAGTGTGGGTTTCGTGACTTGTGTAATAAGCAGGCGAGCCCTGAGCAGCTCTGTAGTAAAGCTCTAGGTCCGGGGCACACAGACCTCCCATAGAGTAGGGAAGTGTCAGTTTGTCCATCTTGACCCTGTTGGACTTCCCCGCCCATGCAAGTCTAATCATCAAAGCCTTGAGATTTTTTTTTAAATGTCGAGGAATCACCATAGGTATGTTAGTGAAGAGGAACAGCAGTCTAGGCAAGACTATCCTCTTCATCAGAGATAGGTGGCCTACCAGTGAAAGTGGTAACTTGATCCACCTCTCATTATCGCTCTCCAGCTTAGCGATTGTCCTACCGTAGTTGTCCCGCAACACCACTTCAGAATCAGTGTGCACTTCTATACTGAAGTATCGGACCGACTCATTGGTCCATTTGAGAGGGAAGTCCAAGTTGAACGGGACCATCGAGGGGGTGAGTAGAAATATGATGGATATATCCCAATTAATTTTTAATCCCATAGACCTCCACATTTTTTAACTTCACAGATTAAAGGAGGGAAGGTTGATGGCGGGATCCCAAGCATATATTAACATATCTTCCGCATAAGCAGACATGATAAAATTATAGTTGGGGAACGGATACCTCGATGCCTGTGATATTCCCTCAACACACGTGCTAAGGGCTCTGCTACTACAGCATATAATAATGGAGAGAGGGGCAGCTCTGCCTTGTACCCCGGAATTTGGAAAATAAAGAGGAGACACAATTACTAATTTTAACCCTTGCTGACGGCTGGTTATATAATACAGAAATCAAACCAATGAAAATATCTCCAAACCCCATCCTACGTAGCACTACCATCATAAAGGTCCACTCCACAGAATCAAAAGCCTTTTCGGCATCTAAAAAAATGGCAGCAGCCTTAAGTTTAGCAAATATTTTTGTGTCTACATTTAGGAGTGAGAGGTCTATAGAATGCACACAATTGAGTTTTTTTTCCCAGGTTTTAATAGGGTAATAGGGTAACTATGAGCGCCTCCATCATTGATTGCGGCATTATACCAGTGTCTTCAATTTCCTCAAATAATTTACCAAGATGAGGTAGTAAAAGATCTATCAAAGTTTTATAGAAGGGAACCGTAAGTCTGTCCAAACACAGGGCACCACCGTCCCACATAGAGTTCAAGGCAATGCGAATTTCAGTTGTTTTAAGCGACCTCCTAAGATTTTCTCTGTGAGAGTTTGTGAGCCCTGGTAGTTGCACATGCTCCAAATAGTCAAGAACTGCGGACTCATCAACCGTGATACGCGAACTATACAGCTCACTAGAGTACTGACGAAATGCTTGCACTATTTCAGAAGGATCTGTCAGGATGGTACCATCTCCCCTATCTAATTCAGAAACCCCCATTGTGTCCCTCTGTCGTCGGGCCAATGCAGCCAGTATGGCACCCGGCCTGTCGCCCTCTCCATAAGATTTAGCGATAGCGTACATCCCCATGTGCCTGACCTCTGCATTGGCCTCGGGACTGTGTTCCTCAAGCCTTTCTTTCATAGCCTTTGCTATCTGGGGATCACTGCATCCCTGGGGAGCCAATTCCAATTCTACTAGCTTTTTCTCGAAGTTAGTAAGTCTACCCCTGATCGAGCCGAACACTCCTGCATGCTTGTTAAATGGTGTCTTCCCCCTTGTGTATACTTTAAATGCCTCCCAGACTGTGGTGAAATATCTAACAGAGTCTATATTAATAGCAAAGAAGTCCGTGATAGCGGTGGCTAGCTCATCTTTGAACGCAGTGTCAAGTAGGGAATATGGGGGAAATCTCCATGTAAACTGAGCAACAAACCGTGGCGGCGCCTCAATCTCGAAGATAATGGGATAGTGATCTAAAGTGCAGGGCATGACTTCGCAGGTACAAACATGGGGAGGAGCGATCTGTCCAGTAGTATGCATTCAATCCTAGTGCATGTGTCATGAGGGGCCAATTAATGAGTGAATCCGGCTGCCTCCGGGTGCCTCGTTCTTCAGACATCTACCAGGTCTAAGTGCAGTGGTATATCAGTGATGGATTTGGCTGCAGCAGAAATGCGTCGTCCTAGTCCACCCGACTGGTCTAGGATGGGATTCAGAAAACAATTCAAGTCACCGACCCATAACTGAGACATAGTCGGGCCGCTAGAAACATGAGCTAACAGTGACTGGTAAAAGGAAGGGTCATCATAGTTTGGGCCATATATGTTAACAACTTAAATATCTAACCCAGAGCCATGACCCCTTGAAACAGCATATCTACCATTGAGATCAGATATAACCACTGTCATGGAAATGCCTGATTTGCGATTGATCCAGGTAAGGACACCCCTGGCGTGAGAGGTAAACTCCAGAGCATGAAATGTGCCTTGCAACCTCTTGTTGTTAGGAAAGCAGTTATTCTCCAGTATTGGGGTGTCTTTCATAGATTCACATGCTTGAATATTCCCCGTCGTCGAAGTGGGAGTCCCACGGTACATAACAAAGCAATGTAGTAATAACATAAGCCTATTAGGCCTACAGGAAAGAAAAAACCCTAGAGTTTTCATGGATAGACAACTTGTCACCTTTATAACATATCACTGTCGTTATGTTCTAGGTCAAATCCAGCCAATCAGGTGTCCGCACCCTCTAGAACCCTCTCCCCAGAGACTCAGGCTCTCAGATTTTCTACCGCACGTCGTGTGAAGGGAGTCTCCCTGAGCTTGCTCAGTTTTTTCATCTCATATTTCACAGAGATTGAGTCTAGGATGTCTTCAACCAAGAAATCCCTCTTCAGACCTTGTGGGAGCTGTGGTAAACTGAGACTTCATTCTGAAGATCCTCACAAAAAATGTATTTATTGTTTGTATCCTGAACATTTGGATAAGGACTGTAAAATCTGTAGAACCTTCTCACAGAAAACTTTGAAGGACAGAGAGGGGCGTCTCCTTCTGTGGCTACAGAAGCTGAAGACTTCAGAAAATCCTGTTTCTGATGTGGAGAGTGTGTCTTCTATCCAAACTGCTCCCTCTTTCAAGAGGTCTTCTGACTCTCAAAAAGTTTCTCCTCGTCCTAAAATGGTGAAGAAACAGCATGGAGAACCTTCAACTTCAAGAGGGATGATTTCCCCCCACAGGAGTCTCTCTGTTTCCCTGACGCCCCCGAGATCTGATTCTCAGGCATCTTAAGACTCCAGCTGCGCAGTTTTTACCTCAAAAACTGCCTCTCTCGTCGACGAGTTCATCAAGCCTTCCTCCGTCGACGAGAGCTGCCGTCGCCGCACCTACATCGACGACCTCGGCATCTATGTCTCTGAAGACGGCAATGATCATGTCGTCGGCGTCTTCACCGTCGACGCTTGTATCTGTGAAGGTGAGACCCATCTCGTCGACGTTGCCTTTAACTTCATCGTCGACGAGTATCAAGCATAAGAAAAAGCAGACATCGTCGAAGGGTGCTTCGTCGTCGAGAGCTGCTTCGTCGTCAACGGTGGCTTCGTCGTCGACGGTGGCTTCGTCGTCGACGGTGGCCTCGTCGTCGACGGTGGCTTCGTCGTCGACGGTGGCTTCGTCGTCGACGGCAGCCCAACGGCGAATTTCAGCACCGGCAACGACGGCTACAGCTCCAATTCTGGCTTTGCTACCATTGGACACATCAACCTCTCTACTTCAACGTCGGCAATCGTCTCTGGAGACCCTCATGCCACTCAAACCACCTGTGCAACCTCCTGAGCTGCTGTTTTCATCTGACAATGATGAATATGAGGATGACAGATTTAGGCCTGCTCGCAGTCCTTCCGAGCTCTTGATTAAATGTCAGGACACTGATGATGATGATGAGGAGGATTTGCGACAAGAGGATCTCTCGTCTTATGACACGCATCCGGTTCCGCAACCTTTCATGGCACAATTGCCTTTAAGCCTGATTTCCAATTTGCAGTATATGCTTGATGATTATAATCGCCGTTTTCCACGGTCTGGGCATACCACTCCAACACCACAGACACCTCAACAATCTGTGTTTTATACGGAACCAGTAGTCACACCGACGCCAGTGACTCGTGAACAATCTCTTGGGGTTCCTCTTTTCACGCTTGAGGATGTTGTCGAGGACCAGGATGATGACGCTGACAAGGAGGAGGGTGAGCTGGACGATGCTTCCCTCCTTTCTGACTGGGACAACTATCAGATCCAAACACCTTCTCCCGCTGATCCCGCTCCTTTGGATTCTCCCCCAGTTGACATTGGTGGTTTCCATTTGCTCATGGAGAGAGCGGCTAAAAGATTTCACCTCCCTATGACGACTAGAGAGGAAGATTGTTTTTTATATGACTTTAAGGACCAACCTCAAAAGCAGGTCCGCTGCATTCCAATCATAGATTTCATATGGCAAGAGGGCCTTAAAATAATGCAAACCCCTAACTCGATTCCAGCCATCCTTCCTAGGATCGACAAGAAATACAAGGCTCCTCCAAATTCTCCTGCCTGTTTGACTTCGCAAACGAAGCCTGATTCTATCATCACTCAGGCAGCCCAACGCCGATCCAGAAATCCTTCATCGCCTGTATCGGCAACTCCAGATCGCGAAGGACGCAGACTGGATGGTATAGGGAAAAAAATTTCCACTATGGTGGCGGCAACGGTACGTGCCGCCAATTCTTTGGCGATCTTAGGCCGCTACGATCGCCAAATGTGGTCGGACATTTCATCTTTGATCAATCTTATTCCCGAATCATCCAGACCAGAGGCTTTGAAGATTCTCCCAGAGGGAGAAAGAATTTCTTCGGAGATTATAGATTGCGCCATCGATGTGTCCTCTTCTGGCTTCCGTCTTTTGGCGGGCGCTGCAGTCCTCAGGCGTCAGGGCTGGTTACGGGCCACGTCCTTTCGTCAAGAGGTGCAAACGAAGATCCTGGACATGCCTTACGACGGCGAATCCCTTTTCGGCCAACATATAGATGATGCCCTTCAAGCAATCAAGAAGGACACTGACACAGCTCGTGCTCTAGGGTCTTTACAATTCAAAAAACAGCCATTTCGAGGCGCAAGAGGTCGTGGTTCCTCTTCTTCTTCCTTTCGAGGCAATTCCAACCAGTACAGGCAAGGACAAGGCCGCTACTCCTCGCAGAACCAACAATCGTATCGGCAGCAAACTTCCTCCAATTACAGGCAATACAGAGGCAAATCTTCCTACAGAGGAAAGGACTCCTCAAAGAAACAATGACACTCCTTACCCTCACTCACGGACTCCTCCAAAACTTGGAGGTCGAATCTCCCGCTTCTTCTGCAAATGGTCGCAAATCACCACAGATCAATGGGTTCTCGATCTTGTGCGCAGGGGACACTCTTTAGAATTCATAAAGATTCCTCCAAATACTCCACCAAGAGGTCCCCCTCCTGCACATTTGAAGGAGCTTTTGATTCAGCTAAACATCTTATTGAGAAAGGGCGCGATCGAAGTGGTGCCAAAACTACAGAAGGGCAGGGGGTTCTACTCAAGGTTCTTCCTTATTCAGAAGAAGTCGGGAGAATGGCGTCCCATTTTGGATTTGAGAGCCCTGAACAAATTTATCAAGACACAAACTTTTCGTATGTTGTCCCTACAAGAGGTCCTTCCTCTTCTCTCTCACGGAGATTTCATGACAACCCTAGATCTACAAGATGCTTACTTTTTCTTCCCATCTTGCCAAGACACAGAAAGTTCCTCCGATTCAGGGTGGCCGGACGGGATTTTCACTTCAAAGTCCTGCCGTTCGGCCTTCGTTCGGCTCCCCGAGTGTTCACAAAAGTCCTTGCACCGGTGGCAGCTTACCTTCGCCTTCAGGGAGTCCAAATCTTTCCCTACCTAGACGACTGCCTTCTGAAGGCAAAGTCCTTCGAACTAGCGTCAACACAAACCCTGGTGTGCAGCTCCCTGTTCCAATCTCTGGGCCTCACGCTGAACTTGGAAAAATCTCAGTTGCACCCAGCTCAAAACAGACTGTTCTTGGGAGCCATTCTGGATACAACTCTAGGGAAAGCTTTTGTGTCGCACGAACGACGACAACGTCTTCGCAATCTAGCGGCCTCTATCCATCTAAAAGAGTTCGTTTCTGTCCGACAGTTGAAGTCATTCCTAGGGATGTTGTCCTCCTGCATTCCTCTAGTTCCTCACTGCTGCCTGAAGATGAGACCTGTCCAAGAAGAACTGGACAAGCAATGGGCTCAGGTCTCCGGCAATTTCAACGACCTAGTCAGAGTCACTCCTCGCCTCAGAAAGGCTCTTCTATGGTGGACTCACGAAGAACATGTCTCCTCGGGGCGTCCTTTTCTGGCGGACTCTCCACAATTCACCCTCACCACCGACGCCTCTCTCGAAGGTTGGGGCGCTCACCTGCAGGGTCTTACTGTGAAAGGCAGGTGGTCTGTTCATCAAAAGACAAGACACATCAACCTGTTAGAATTACTGGCCATCTTTCTGGCTCTGAAAGCTTTCCGAAGCATCATTTATGGAAGCACGGTATTGATCAGAACGGACAACACAACGTGCATGCATTATATCAACAAACAAGGAGGCACGAGGTCCGTTCTGTTGTCCCTTCAGACCCAAAAGATTTGGAATTGGGCGATTCAACACCACATCGCCCTCACTGCAGTCCATGTTCCGGGAGCGTCCAACATACTCGCGGATTCCTTAAGCAGATCCTCCACGACCAATCACGAATGGGAATTACACCAACCCATTCTGGATCGCATATTCCAGCTATGGGGTTCCCCGAATCTGGATCTCTTCGCAACCTACCTGAACCGGAAATGCCAGTTCTACGCAAGTTGGCTTCCCCAACCAAAGTCATGCGGGAATGCCTTTTTGATGAACTGGTCCAAAATTTATGCTTGCGCCTTTCCACCGATACCTCTAGTCCCGAAGGTCCTACGGAAAATGAGGAGAGAACCCTGTCGGCTCATCTTAATAGCCCCCCGATGGCCTCGACAAATATGGTTCACGGAGCTGCTGCTTCTGTCTCAGTGCGACCCAATCATGCTTCGTCCTCTTCCGAATCTCTTGACCATGGAACACGGTCAAATTTGCCATCCCGATCCTGCGTCTCCACACTTAGCAGCTTGGAACCGGAGTACTTTGAATTTGTGAATATGGACATCCCTTTGGAGTGCAGAGAAGTATTGGCAAAGGCTAGAGCTCCCTCTACTGTAAAAACTTACAAACTCAAATGGAAACGCTTTTGTTCCTGGTGCAGTGATGTCAAAATTCATCCTATCCATTCCAAGCCTGAACAACTACTACCTTTCTTTTTGCACCTCGCAAAATCAGGCCTGTCATATGCTACCCTTAAGGTCTTTTTAGCAGCGATCTCACGATTCCGCCAAGATGGCTCGAACTCCCTTTACTCGTCAAGAGTAATGAAACAATTCTTCAAGGGACTGTTTCGTATGTTTCCTCCGATACGTCGGCCTCCTCCTCCTTGGCATCTAAACATGGTATTGGCGCAGCTGATGAAATCGCTTTTCGAGCCTATACATAATGTCAGCCTCAAACATGTCACCTGGAAGACTTCTCTTCTCCTGGCGCTTACATCCTCTCGCCGGGTCAGTGACTTGCAAGCCTTTACCATTAACCCACCTTTTCTTCAATTTACTAAAGACTGTTCTGCTCCGCACCAATCCGGCCTATATCCCGAAGGTGCCATCAGATTTCCACCTCAATCAGCCGGTTGTTTTGAAAACATTTTTTCCTAATCCTCAGACGTTTGCAGAAAAGTCACTTCATTCTTTGGATATCAAGAGAAGTCTCAAATTCTATCTTCAGAGAACTGCCGCCATTCGTAAAACTGACCAACTCTTTGTCGCCTACGGGCGCATGCGGCAAGGTCATCCTGTCACCAAACCATCTATAGCACGTTGGATATCCTCTGCTATTGCCTTTTGCCATCAACAAGCAGGAAAACCTCTCGCTGCTGCTGTGAAAGCGCACTCCACAAGGAAGGTTTCTTCTTCCACTGCGCTGTTTGCTGGAGTTCCTCTTCAAGCCATCTGTAAAGCGGCGACATGGTCCAGCAGACACACCTTTACGAGACACTACTGTCTGTATGCTGCAGACAACACGGATACAGCTGTGGGACAGGCAGTCCTTCGTAATCTTTTTAAATAAGGTGAGCCTCTGTTGCTTCCCTCCTCCTGCATACAAGGTACTTTTATTTCTTTATATATTTATGTATAAGATGTTATATATATATGTATATATCTAATATATATAGATAGACGTCGATTTTATGCATATAATCTTTGCACTGTCTATACTACTATCTGGCTTCTTCTGTACCTTGTATTATTCTGCTACTACTGCTCACTACTCTTATTCAAGCATGTGAATCTATGAAAGACACCCCAATACTGGAGAAGAACAAAAGTTACTTACCTGTAAACTGTGGTTCTCCAGTATTGGTGTCTTTCATAGATTCACATGCGACCCACCCACCTCCCCTCAGAGGCTCTTCCTTGTATTTGACTTGATGTCACTCTTGTGCTACGAAAATCTGAGATCCTGAGTCTCTGGGGAGAGGGTTCTAGAGGGTGCGAACACCTGATTGGCTGGATTTGACCTAGAACATAACGACAGTGATATGTTATAAAGGTGACAAGTTGTCTATCCATGAAAACTCTATGGTTTTTTCTTTCCTGTAGGCCTAATAGGCTTATGTTATTACTACATTGCTTTGTTATGTACCGTGGGACTCCCACTTCGACGACGGGGAATATTCAAGCATGTGAATCTATGAAAGACACCAATACTGGAGATCCACAGTTTACAGGTAAGTAACTTTTGTTCTTAGGGGCTAAATGTGTTTCTTGCTATAATGCGATATCCATTTCGGAACGTTTGAGATAAGCTAGATCATTTAGCCCCTGGTTGTTCCAGGTGATGAGCCTAACTTTCCCTGTCTGACATCGAGAACTGTCATCTAGTGATTGTCTCTGCATACTCATATTGGCCTCTGCGAGCAGTTATATGGGAATGCAGAGTGATTTACCAGCACATCATGATTGTGTACACCAACTGTGGATACAGAACAAAATCCCAACCCTCCCCCACCCACGCAATGCTTTACCCAACTAGGCATGTACTACCATGTCCCCACCCTACAAAATAACCCAAAATAGCACAATAACAAGTAAGAATAAACATGAAACAAAAAAAGGGCAATCAAATTTTCAGGGGGTAACCCATGGAGGCGGATGTGGCCAGACATAACATTATTCAACAAACAAAAAAGCAGTGCCGTCTAAACAGAAATGTTTCCCCACCCTGGGGAGAAGACCGCCCACAACCATATATGCATAACCTTATTCTACTAGGTGTACATTGTACTTATATAGGCATATCACACATCAGGCTTGATTCTGCGGATCATTGCAAGAATTAATGGGATAGCCCTCTGCTACAATAAAAGGAATATAACTAAAACATCACCATTACATCAGCGTCTTGTAACCTAGCGCTGGGTTACTTGCTTCATCAGACAAAGTCAGTCATTCTCGTCCAGGTTACCACTTGAGCCTGCCTCATTTTCTCCAGAGCACGAGGGCTTCTTATTCTGCTCCACCATTTTCCAGTCTTTGAGAGCTTTTTGAAGGGCCCTAGGGTCAGTAAAAATCTTCATAGAGCCATTAACTACAACCCTGAGTCTCGCTAGGCAGAGCATTGCATATTCAATACTTTGTTCCTTTAGCTTACGTTTCATCGGGACGAATAGCCTCCTAGCCTCCTGAGCTCTAAGTGTGAAGTCTGGAAACTGAGAAGGTGCAGAGCCTTTAAACTGTAATTTACCTAATTCTCTGGCTTTCTTAAGAGCTGCATCTCTGTTGCGGTAGTTGAGTAACTTGGCAATAATTGGGCGAGGGGGGGCACCCGGAGGAGTGTGAGGACCCAGGGAGGGGTGTGCACGTTCCACAATAAACATAGGGGAATAAGTCTCAGCGCCCAGCAGGTCTCTGAGAAGTTTCTCCTCAAACACCTCCATAACCCCAATGGTGGTTGATTTTGGAAGGCCCGCAATGTGCAGGTTACTGCGCCTGGACCTGGCTTCAAGGTCCTTTGCCTTATACTGAGGAATAGTTAACACTTTATCCATTTGCTTCCGTGTGCAGTTTGCCTCCATCTGTGCTTCCTCTACCTCAGAGATCCGCCGCTCAGACATATCTAGGCGTTCTGTGTGTTTATCGCGGCACTCAGACATACGGTCCATTCTATAAGATAAGGAGTCAATCTTACCGTCTATTGCGGAAAGGCTTTTCTGGATGGTAGCTAGGATATGCTTAAATTCCATGCCCGAGACCTCTGATTCGTCACCAGATGCGGGAGCGGACGTCCTGAGGCATCGTCTCTGTTTCTGGATTATCGTAACACAAGGTTCAGTTTAGATTGTGCTTTGTCCGGCTTGCACATGACTCCACCCAAAGCAAGGAGGGCACTGCCTACGATCTCAGTAACAATCAATAGTCTAATTCAGGACAACAAACAGAAGACTGGTGCAATTGTAGGAGTATGTCACTGGCGCCCACTCCGAGAGAACCTCTCATCCAAACTCCGCCTATGAACGTCATCAACAATGCGTTGCAGTAGTAACAGTCATGTCAGTGAGAGTATTTTACCTCCTTCGAAGAGCTATAGCTCCTGCTAACAAAACCCAGGAGTGAGAAAAAAGCTCTGCACACGGGCGCACAGCAACCGTCAGGCGTGCAAATGCAGCTCCCAGGACGAAGCGGCGCTGAGGCGAACAGTGGATCCAGTGGTGAGGAAAGAAACAGCACACTGCCCCCAAAGATAAGATTCCATGTCAATAGACTGAGCCTCCTCGGTCTCTCAGCTAGTGCAGGAGCAAGTCCAGGCCTCAAGCACCAGAGGCCAGGAAGCGCACACAGCCTCCAGACCACCAGGCAGGGGAATCGACCCTGGCAAAAAACGGCAGGAGGAGGAGGCCGGAGGTCCGGTATGGGCAATGGGGGAGAAGAAGCAGAGCCAAAGTACTCACAGCAAGTAGTTGTCCCCACTGAGAAGCATCAAAGTGACCAGCTGTGAACGCAGCGAACCAGGCACTGTCCAAATGTGGACGCCCTCCAAGAGCAGTGCAGTCACCTGACCACAAAGCCTGATATCAGGCCCTGGGAGGGTGCGGCGTGTTGAACGCAGAGAAAAGGAGGGCTTAGTATCCCCGCAGGCCGGGCAGCAATGACGGGGCCAGGAGGTAGCGCCCAACAGGAAGGCCCCAGCGACACCGTACTGAAGCAAAGCAAATGATATCTCAGTGGCAGCGGGTGAGCCTCACGACAACCTCGGCCGCCCCAGCGCCCCTGATCCACACGCCCCGGGAAAGGAATGCACCGGCCCCCGCCTGGCGATGATCAACAGCAGCGTTCCACAAGCCGGATGTCATCGATGTGGGAACAAGCAACAAACGTCGGGAGGTCCCCAGTGGCTCAGCACTGTCGCACTCCGGAGTTAGTTGAAGGCCGATCCGACCCCACAGATAAACAACTTCGTCACCGGCCGCCGCAACTCTCTCGTGGTCAACGTCGCGGGGAAGGAATGTTCAGACTTCCGTTATGCGGCGGAACCTAGTCCCAGCGTTGATGCATACTTCCACCAAAATGTGTGCAGCAGGCTTCGAGGGAAGTGCAAATAATGCTGGTTAGATAAAGACGGCTCGAGGAGACGATCTAGCACGTGGCCATTTTGGAGCCTGGCAAGCTCCGCCTCCTGTTTTTGTTTCGTTTTAATTCACTGTATCTGCATTACTTATTTGCAGTGTACTCTCCGTTCACCAGTTCGACTTCCGTCTCTTTGCATGGCTTACACCATGGTAACAGGCATGGAGTACTTTGGGTCACTAAAACATCACCTATATTACTAATCTACAGTGAATTCACTGTTCACCAGTCCAATTTCAGATTTTTTGCATGCATGGCTTACACCATGGTACCAGGCACGCTGCACTTCAGGGTCACTCAAATGCATTTTTACCGTACTGCCACGCTGTGACCTACGCTTCCCTTGTTTCTTCTGATGTTGAATATTACCTTGATGAAGGGTTGGGTTCAATGATACATCAATAACTCAGGAGTTGAAAGAAAAAATCCTGGGCACCACAAACAGAACAATGTAAATCAAACCTAGGACATCAGCACCATTGCTAAGAAGAATTTATGATGATATAATAAATTCTAATTAATGAGAAATGTGAATGGACTAAATTGTTTTAATTACGAATGAAGTTGGATTACTCCATTGTATTGGAAACTCTGCAGTGCATTCAGGGGACGCCGCCCCTCGTCTGGTGCTTCAGCAAGAAGGTCTATATAGGTGCCACTCCTGCATGCAGATGTTGATCCCTTTATTTCCATGCTTCCAGATGCAGATCCAGAATTCACTTTAGTCTCTCGGAGATTTATCATGATTTGTTTTCATCAAAATTTGTACAGTTTTCAAGGGATGTCACCTTCACCCTCTCACCCCCTCCAAACGACAGATTTCAAACCCTGTAGGGTCTGTTGCAAAATGATGTCTGTAACTGATCCCCATCAGGTGTTCCTTTGGTGCCTGATGGTTGAACCATGACTCCAAGGCCTGAGGGGACTGTGCATCGATAAAGCCGGAAGAAATCAAGTAATGCAAGGCAAAAAGCTACACTGCCAAGCATAAGACGACACGATGACAGGACTGTTCAGGTCCAAAGTTCGCTCTAAGTCCCACTCTCTGCGTTGAAGCCTCTCCAGGCTTCTGTCTTAGTCACACTTCAAGTCTAAGCGGCATCCGCTCCCTCATGCCACTCATTCGCCTGAACATGAGCAGGGTGTGCCACCCATTTTGATCTTGCCCCTAAAGTCATCCTTATGAGCTAACTCTGCAGCTGCTTCCATCACAACCAGAGTTTCTGGGGCCTTCAGACATGCAGCATCCTATCGAAGAGCTCTGTGTAGACAGGCTGCGGCTCTTTTGATCCCTGCTTACTCCCTCTTGTACGCCTTTGGGCCCAAGGAATCGAGAGGCCTTCTAATTGGGATACTGCCAATGGGTTCGCCCTCCTCGCCAGCTGGCACCGCCACACTTATCTTGCCTGCAGCTCCTATTCGATGCCGGTGCCACACCCGTGCCAACTTCAGACACCCCAACTTTGCTTCCTGAAGAGGTGGCCCCAATTGTCTTCCACTACACCAATCTAAGCAGGTTCAACCTATGACGTCGCTGTGCTTGAATCTTCCTAAGGCACCGCTTCCTCTGCTTGACCTGCAGCAACCTAGACAACATTCTCTCCATTCTCTTTTTGGGACAACTCCGATAATGATTATGACCTGGGTGATGAGCTCGCACAACCCTAACAAGATGACAATTGGTACTATGTCTTAAAGGAGGCTAGTCGCCCTAATACCTCCCTGGAGACTGCTTTTTTCTCTCCTCATTGACAGGCCACAGAAGAGTCCATTTTCTGCGCTATGGTGATACTGAAAGCGGCCGAAGTACTTGATCTCCAACTCCTAACCATAGAGGTTAAATCAAATGTCTGAACGGAGATCCTCCAACGGGGGCATTAGTCTGCTGATCCCCGCCTTCCTTTTAACAAGGCAATGATAGATACCTTTTTGGGGTCTTGCACCATACTTTGCTCTGGCTCTCCAGTCAGTAGACAAATTGCCCGGCGCCATTGTCCTGCTGCAGGCGACCCTACTTTTCTTTCACATCATCCCTCGTCAGATGGCTTAGTGATCCAAGCTTTCATGAGCTGCTTTGATCCAAACCCTTTTCCCACCACTCCATTGATAGGAAATTTGCACAATTGGAAACATTCGGCAAACATCTTTCTTTCTACAGCTTGCTCTTCCGATCTTTGTTGGGATGATACTCGTACGCCCTTTGAGATTTGGTGGAATAAGCCCTCCCTGGAATGTTAGCTGACATTTGCCCCATACTTTCTCTGGCCCTCCAAGATGGGTGTTATGCTGCCAAGTTCACGATCATTGTGGCTTGGACACCATAAATTCCATTGCATGAGCCATGGACACCAGCGTTGCCATATGCCGTCATGCATGGCTGTGATCGACTTGGTCTCGCTCGATGTCCTGTCCACCTTGATGGACATGCCCTTTGATGGAAATTGCTTATTCAGGGAGAAAGGGGAATCTCTAGCTCCAGATTCCATACATGTGAATTATCCCCAGACGTCAGACTGAATCTGGATTTTTTTTTTTGTGCGCAGTACCCCTGCGCCCTAGTAGGTGGCATCGAGCAGCTCTTGTGGTGTTGCCTGCGACTGATGAGACGTGTGTGGTTTCTATATAGGTGCCACCCACGTGTGTTGACGTTGTCAGTGCAGATATAGAAAGAGCTACCCCTTCAATCACTTTTTGAATATTCTTTTTTTAAACAAATTTTATTGTGTCAATATAGCCAATACTATGCAGAGCCCTGTAGCCCAGAGACGTCTGCCATATTCTTCAGACATGTACGTACAGGCAATGGACAATTGTATATTTAAAAAAAAAAAAAAATCCAACTCCCATCCTAACTCCCCCCCCCTCCCCCCCCTTCCCCCAACCCCCAAAGATCGCACTCCCTACTAGTCTTACTCTCCCCCTTTGGTCCATCCCGCTATCCCCTCGCATCATACGAATATTCTTTTTTTGACGTTTTGCCAAGTTCTTTTGTGAGTTGTTCTCCTGTTGTGGAAAGGATGTCTACTAGAAAGATAGGCCGTAAACCCTGCGGCACCTGTTAGCAACAGATATGTGACGGACCCGTACCTTGTATGCCTCTGGTGCTTGGCACGTGACCACTAGGCGAAGACCTGCACCGATTATTTAGCTGTGCAACCCAAGTCCTTGAGGAAGTGATCCCTCAAGATCCTTGCTGCCCAACGTGTGACGACCACCATCCCACTCGAAAGGAAGGTTCCGGGATCAGTAGTGGAGTCCATGGCCCTTCTCTCCCTCCAAATAGTCAGGCCAACTGTGTAAGTCTCACAAAAATAGGACTAGTAAGAAGTCCAAGTTCTTCGACTTCCCCCTCGCCTGTCAGCCAATGAGACCAGGGAGTGTCGACATTCAAAGCCTGGCTCGGCGGTTGAATCAGCACCCGGGATCGACTCTGTGCTTCCCCTGCTGAACTCCACAAGTTTTATGAGGCTCTGTGCCTCATATTTAAGTGGCCAACGTGCCTTTGGGCCCCGCGGGTTCAGAAGGGTACCCTACAGGTTCCATACCGACAGCTCCGGCACTAGTCCAACACCGTGGATCCACAGATGGATCTGGACCGTAGCTGGTCGTACCACCTCAACCTTCCCCAGTATTGGTCCTGATGCCATCAATTCTGGCATCGCTGGTGCCCCCCCCTGCTTAGATACCCAAATATACAGGTGTGAGGACTTGGCGGAGGGCAATGGACTAGATGTTTTTTCAGGTACTGCCATGCTTTCTACCCCTACCGTGGCTACGGAAGAGCGAGTGTCATTTGCAATGTAGGTGAGGAGGATGATCGAGGTCCTAGAGTGTAGCCTGCCCTAAGTGGCAGTCAAAATGAAAGTGTTGATAGAGGTGCTTCAGCTGGGAGTGTCCCCTTCCGAGCCACTGCCCTTACAGACGTCCTACTTGGGACCTGGTGAAAGCCTAGCACACCTCCAGTAAACCGAAGGATTGCCCCTTGCCCTTGGGTACCCCAACTTCCTCCCACAACACCCTACCCCAGAGAACTTGGTAGTCAAAGCCTCTTCTTCCATGGCACATTCCTTACTGCACCCCCGGATACGGAATCCAAGAGGCTGTACAACTTGGAGAAGATGTTTTCTTCCATCAGCCTTGCACTGCAGTCAGTGCCTTTTGGGCCGCTACTCCCCTCTTCTTTGGTATATGGTTGCCCAGGTGCTGCAGACCATCTGCAAGGAAGCCCGGGCTGCCCTCTCTCAGGCTGTTTGACTGGAGAGATGCAGCCAAGTTCCCCATCCGATATGGACTGGATACCACTGACTCGCTAGGCAGAGTGGCTTTGGTGGGCATACAGCGCCCTGCTTGGCTGTGGACAACTGGCTTTTCTGGGGTTGACCAAGCATCGCTTATGGACATGTCCTTTGATGGTTCCTGACTCTTCGGAGATAAGGCGGATTCAGCGCTGGAGCGCTTTAAGGACCTTGGGCCAACAGCCAGGACCTTGGGCCTTTCATTGGCGCCTTGCGACCATCAATATGCCTTTTACTTCTTCCATGGCCACGGAAGGAGCTTCCAGCCGCATCTGTAGCCACCGCGGAGCACATGCATCCCAGCCTCTGCGTAGCTGAGGATGCGGACCCACAGACCTTGTTAGTCGGGCAGCCAGATGCTTGGCCAGTCCACTACCACCCCCTGCAGCTGCAGCCTCCATTCCCTTATAGTCTGCACCCTTGGCATCACAGCACCCAGTGGGTGGCAGGGTCCGCCATCACCTGCCTCACTGGTGGTCCATAACATCAGACCAATGGGCTCTGCAGATTATCCGGAGGGGCTACTCCCTCCTCTTTGAGACTACCCCTCCACCAATGCGACACACTGGCGGAGGACCATCTTTCTTTGCTCTGACAGGAAGTGACAGCTCTCTTTGTCAATGGAGCCATAGAGAGAGTGTGGGAGCCAGAAGTAGGTCGTGTTTGCTATCCTGATGCTTTCAGATGCCCAAAGACAGACGAAGGCCTTTGTCCTATCCTTGAACTGCACCCTCTCAATTTCTTCCTCAAAGTCAAAATGCTCACACTCTCTCAGGTCTTGTCTGCCCTGGACCCAGGAGATTGGATGGTAACGTTGCACTTGCAGGATGTATACCTCCATTATCTGATCGACATCTAGCCGCAGATTACATACCTTTGAATTTCCCAGGCAGAGATTGAATCCAGAAGATTTTTCATCTAGCAATACCCCTGCGTGACGGTAGGTGGCGTTGGTCGGCTCTGTGTGATGTCCGCGTCCCCTATATAGGCACCACATCAACGTGCTGACGCCAGTTCTTATCTTTCTGCGACAGCCAGCGCAGATCCGTGAGGAGAGCTACCCTGTGGCATTTTTTGACAGGTTTTTTTTATAAAACATTTTGTCAGCCCTTTTTTGGTGTGTACATTTTCCTGCTGTCCAAGATGACATCTGACTTCAACCCATGCAGCGCCTGTCACCGCACCATGTTGGTGACAGACCCACAACTGGTTTGTCTGACTAGTAGTCGTGCTCCGACTGCCAAACCATGGCTCTGAAAGTTTTGAGGGAGTGGTCCCTAAAGCTGCTTACGTCCTGACCCTCTGCACCACATCGTTCTCCCCGGATATCTGGTTCTTGTTCCCGTTTGAGAGTAAGGTCCGGGCACTGCTCCGAGAGTCCCAAGTCTTCGTCCTCCCACTCAGTCATCGAGCCAATCAGGTAAGAACCACAAGAAACCTAAGTCGAAGCGTGCTTGGACTTCTCCCTGTCTATCGGTCAACGAGACGTAGGCGTCTGTTCCTTGGAATCCACGCCTGAGTTGACTCCACGCTTCCCAGCCTTTCCAGGAACTGGGCGACTTCCCCGACCAGCCATGTGCCTCATATTTGGCCGGCCTGACCCTTCCTGCGTACCTCCGGGCCCCTAGGCTCAGAGAGGGGCTTTATCGGGTTCTGCGCTGGTGGCTGTGAGATGCTGATCCCTACCCCAAATCCCCATCCATAGATCCAGGCCAATGCTGGTCGTACCACTGCGATCGTATCCGACGTTGGTCTCAACACAGACTCCTGGCGGGGCCAGCCCCATTTGTATTTCCGATGACCAGTATATGTGCCTACTGGCATCATTTAATGTCGGTGCTGACCGATCCCTTAGTCTCTAGGTTGTTTCCTCTGCCCTATTCTGAAGGGCTAGGAATGGAGGAAGATTGGAAGGGGTTGCTCAACCCTTCACAAGACCAACCTTGTCAAGAAATGGACTGGTATGAGGAAATGAGTGATGCCAGCTAGAGGGATACCTCTCCAGATTCTCTCATGCTTTCTCCCCTAACTGGGTCTACGGAGGAGGGAGCCTCATACTTAATGGTGGCACAAAGTCAGCTGAGGTCCTGGGCTTTCAGCTCCCTTCGTGGCAGTAAAGGAATATCTTGACAGAGGTCCTGCTGCCTGTCAACAAGGCCTTAACTGATGTCCTACAGGGAACCTGATCTTAGCCCAGTACAGGGGCTCCTGTGAATAGGACAGTTGCCCTGCACCAGGTGACCCACCCTTCCTCACCAACCACCCTATTCCGAGAGCATGATGGTCCAAGTCTCTACCTCCCAAGCGCGTTCCCTTCCACACCCTTGGATAGGAAATCCAGGAGGCCGGAAGGTTGGGGTAGGACCTTTTTTCTTCCTCCAGCCTTGTATTTTGGTCGGTAAACACTGAATGCTTATTGGGCCGTTCTTCCCACACTTTCTGGGAAACTATTTCGCAAGTGCTGCCACAGGTCCTGGAGGAAGCATGGGTCATCCTCTCCCAAGCATTAAGACGAACTTTGCTGCATTTCTCCATGCAGCAAAGTTCGCCATTCTTTGCGGTCTCGACATGACCAACACGCTGGGCAGTGCAGTCTTTATAGCCAGTAATGTGCCGAAACACAGAAATGTTTACTCTATCAGAAGCTCAACGTATCTACCATACATCTGGTTAATCCATGGAAAACCTCGCTTCTCCTCTTTAGAATTGATATTTGCTCTAGAAATCCAGATATTGGTCTATGGTATAGTTTATATAAACTTTATTTGGTTATCAAAACCATCAAAGTAAACATCCATAATAGATATTAAAAAACTAAGTCATATATTTAAAATGATTTGAAAAAAACACATACCATACATTCCAATTGCTTAATTACGTAGTACATCACAACCCCCAGAGTGATTAGGTCAAGCCAGAATATAAAGTGACCTGTGCTTTAGAAGCCATGTAATTTTAGTTACACCAGTATTGGAACTTTCATATATTCAAATGCTTGAATCATTCCCCCTAGTCGAGATGGGAGCCCCCGGTATTATTAAAAGTAATGTCCTATTAGACATAGAACATAAGGCCCTAGGCCTTAACACTTTTGTAACATATCCTTGTCCTTTTGTAAAAAAAGGACTAAAACTTAGAACCAGCCAAACAATAGACCCCACCCTGTAGAACCTTCCTGAGAGTAGTTCCAGTTACTCGGATTTTCTACGGCACGTTGTGCTAAGGGAGTCTCCACTGAGCTGTGCTTAGTTTTTTTTTTCTTTCTCTATTTTGAAGTGTTTTTCCAGTCAGATAAACTACCAATCTTGTATATCTGTTTTGAGGTGATTTAAACTGACGCCCATCATGTCAGATACACCTAAGAAAGGTATTATCAGATCCTGCGGTACTTGCAGGAAGAAAAGACTACACATTGATGATCCACACAAGGACTGCCTTTACCCTGAACACAAGCCTAAGGATAGCAAGGTATGTCGGACTTTCTCTACAAAGACTTTAGGATCGGGAAGGAAGACTTCTTTTGTGGCTTCAGAGGCTCGAAAACAGGGACACTGTGGTCTCTGATGAGGAGAGTGATACATCTTCCAAATCCTCCTCCAAAACACCTCATAAAAGACCTTTAGATGACCCTGTTGGTACATGTTCGCAGCCTCCAAAGAAGGCATCAAAAAAGTCATCTGAAGCCTTTCAGAAGCAGGCTGTGTCTGCTGGCAAAACTTCTCACCAAGAAAAGAAGTTTTTGCCTGCTAAAAAGCCAGCTTCAGAACCTTCTACTCCTATGAAGCTGAAGCATACCTTTACGAAGCCTACCTCAGCTCCGCCAATGGACAGCTCGTCGACGACACCTCCGCCGACGAGAAAATCCTCTCCTGATGTGGTTTTGGTCACATCGGCATTCACTACCATCACTGTTTCTTCAGCATTGATGTCTTCGTCGACGACGTCCTTGTCGACCGGTCAGGCACCAATATCATCGACGAAGCAGATTGTTTCCTCAAAATCATAGTCCTCGTGGAAAGGCCATTTCTCAACGACAGTCCTTCCGTCGACGCATCTCTCGAAGACGGGTGCCTTGACTTCACCATTGTCGTCTACCCTGAGGCCGGGACGACCCTCGTCGACGGCAGATGTGTAATTACAACTTTCTCAGTGTTGACAAAAATCCTTGTCTGCGGCGATTCATCATTAAAGAAGGTGATTCCGTCGAATCAAGATTTAGAAGTGAAGCATCCCTCGTCGACAAGCTTGTCGAAGAGGAAAGAAAAACAAAATTGCGAAAATACCATTGACACCAGCTTTAACTTCACCTAGTCAGGTGTAATCTCTCCTACCATCTCTTTTGGAAGAGGAAAAGGGATCTGAGGGCAATAGTCTTCTTGGGGCAGCTCTAAGCCCATCTGAACTTAATGTCAAGTACCAGGAAGATTCTGATGAGGATGATTATTATGGTCCTCAATATTACTATTCACGTCAACGACGACAACAACAGGATGTGATGTGCCTTCCTTCAAATTTGGTGACTGATCTGCAATTTATGCTGGCAGACTATAAGAGGAGATTTCCTCCAGAGCCTCCTCTCCAACAGGCTCCTCCTCCTTCTCTGCCCCTTCCGGAAGCACAGGTTCGCTCCCCTTTTCTACAGCAGGGGTCTCTAAGTGTTCGACCTTCTCCTCAGGTTGCTCCTGTGCAAGAGTTGTCGTCCTCTGAAGAGGCAGTGGAGAGAAAATAATCTGAAATTCATCAAGATGAGTGAGATTCTCATAATATTCCCCCACTGGCATCTCCATCTCCTCCCAAAGCTGATTCACCTCTGGAGGTTTCCATAATATTCTAGGGAGAGCGGCCAGGTGGTTTGAATTACCAATGCCTCTGCATCAACAGGATTGTTTCCTGTATGGTTTTAAAGAGCCTTACAGGAAATCGTTAAGGTCTATGCCTATAATTGATTATATTTGGAAAGAGGGACTGAGAATCATGCAAAACCCAGCAACTATTCCACCTGTGTTGCCAAGGCTTGACAAAATATACAA
Organism: Triturus cristatus; assembly: GCF_964204655.1. NCBI lineage: Eukaryota > Metazoa > Chordata > Amphibia > Caudata > Salamandridae > Triturus > Triturus cristatus. Next base: position 1,267,548,547 of record NC_140585.1, on the reverse strand, counting down.
AGCTGCGGATAACCCTCCTGCTTGCTTAATAGGTCATCCAAAACCATATTGGTGATCTCGCAAGCAGTGCATCGATGATCTAGGAATCCTTCGGCCCCTCTGACTGTGCCACCCGATAAAGATGGTAAAGACTCGACAACATTGGAAAGTGTTTTTCGACTATGTCAGCCTTAACAGTACGAGCTTTGAATTCCCTGGCTTTACTGGGCCTATAATAGGCAAATGTGGTTGGATATGGCACCTTTCTTGGATAGACTTCCACCAGAAGACAAGGAGGAAGCTAAGAAAATCCTTCTAGAAGGCGAGTGGTCCGCCTCGGAAATAATAGACTGCGCTATGGATGTTGCATCCACTGGTTTCCGGCAACTAGCTGGAGCGGCCGTCCTGAGGCGTCAAGGTTGGCTGAAAGCCACTTCATTCAGGCCTAAGGTACAAACAAAAATACTAGATCTACCTTGTAGCGCAGAAGAGTTATTAGGCAGCCACGTTGATGAAGCTTTACAAGCTAATAAAAAAGGCACAGATACAGCTAAGTCTTTAGGTACCTTACAGTATAGGAAAATGCCTTTTCGTGGCTCCTGAGGAAAAGGTCACCATCTTACAGAGGAGGCTACCAACAGTTTCGCTACCTAGCCTATTCTTCCTCCGTTCAACAATCCAGGCCTCCATTTACTCACTGTCAACCACCTGCGGTGGCTTACAACAAGGCTTCCTTCAGAGGGAAATCGGGACGCCAGGGAAAGGACACCGGTCGCTGCCAATGACTTCTCCCATCTATCTGCCTCTGCTCCGCCTATTCCAACCTCAGCGGGCGGCAAAATATCCCATTATTTTCAGCAGGGGCAGGAAATCACATCGGACCAGTGGATTCTACACCTAATCCAAATAGGCCACTCTTTGGAATTTATAAAGATTCCTCCACCAACACCTCCCCTGCCTCGTTTTCAAAAACACCTACATCTTTTCAAGATGGAAGGTACCAACATGTTGCAAAAAGGAGCAATAGAGCGAGTGCCCCTCAATCAAAGAGAAGGCTTCTACGCCTGTTTCTTCTTGATTCGCAAGAAGTCAACGAAGTGGAGACCGATCTTGGATTTAAGGAACCTAAGAAAATTCCTCAAAAAAGAGTTGTTTTGCATGATCTCTATTCAAGATGTTGTACCTCCTCAACAGAAATGATTACATGTCGACTGGCTCTCCAGGACGCATATTTTCATATACCCATACGCCAGGAACACAAGACCTTTCTAAGATTCACTGTGACCGGCAGGCACTATCAATCCGTGTCCTATCTTCCGGACTAAAATCAGCTCCCCGCATCTTCATGAAGTGCCTAGCGCCAGTTGCAGCATATCTGAGGCAACAACCTCATCAAAGTTTTCCTTACCTTGACAACTGGCTTATCAAGGCCCACACTTACAAAGCAGCCAGGACATCTACCAAGCCTGTCTGCAACTTTTCAAGAGATTAGGTCTCACAAACGTAGAAAAATCGATTCTGCAACCATCCCGTCAACTAGTCTTTTGATGTGCTATCCTGGACACAATCAAAAACAAGGCGTATCCCACATTGGAGAGATAACAAAGACTAATGTCCTTGGCAAAACCGGTCCCAAAAAAGTTTTTCTGTACGCCTTTACAAAGCTCTCCTAGGGAGGATGTCTTCCTGTATTCCCCTCATACCTCATTGTCGTCTCCACATACGTCCTCTTCAGGAAGCTTTAAACGAACAATGGGTGCAGATAAAAGTCCCATTCGACGATCTGATCCAAAGCACCTCTCCCATGATTGTGGCTCTAGACTGGTGGACGCAACCTCAGCAGTTAACGCAAGGTTTGACTTTCCTGTCTCAGAAGGCTGGGTGTCTTTCCTTCAAGACTTCCAAGTCAGCGGAAAATGGCCGCCCTCCCACCGAGATATTCATATCAGTCTTCTCAAGTTGAGAACAGTTTTTCTGGCGCTCCAAGCGTTCCTGCCGAAGACACAAAACTCTTCGGTGCTTGTCAGAACAGACAATAGCACGACAATGCACTACCTGAACAAACAAGTAGGAACAAGATCTCTCTTGCTCTCTCAGGAAGCTTAACCTTTCTGGCGCTGGACGATTCAGCACAAAGTGTATAGAACAGCGGAGTAGGTTCCAGGATAGCAGAACATCATAGCTGATACGTTTAGTAGACTAAAGACAACCTGCCATGAGTGGAAACTGAATCAACGCACTCTCGACGGCATTTTCTTCCAATGGGGCAAGCCAAACATTGACCTGTTCTCAAAACCAGACAACGCAAAATGCCGGTGCTTTACAAGTTGGCATCACCATCAGGGTTCATGGGGAAATGCCTTTTCAATAGCTTGGCCCGGCATTTATCCTTCAGTTGCCCCCCCTCCCACACACAAATCTCTTTCTTAGAGTACTAAAAAGGTTAGACGGAACCCTGCAAAATCATACTAATAGCCCCAGCCTGGCCTCACGAACATTGATAGGCAGAACTTCACCTACTCTCAGTCAAGCCTCCGATCCATCTCAAACCATTTCTGTCCCTTTTGACGATGAACCAGGGACAAGTGTGTCATCTGAACCCCAGCTCTCTGAAATTATCAGCTTGACTCCTGAGTCCCAAGAATTTCAACATTCAAGGATCCCACAGGAGTGTAGGTATTGCTTGCCAGGGCAAGAGCAGATAGCACTAACCGGAATTATTCGCTCAAATGAAAAAGATTCTGCATCTGGTGTGCATCATCTGAAGTCCCTCCTCTCAATTCACCTCCAGAAGAAATGTTACCATATCTCCTACACTTGGCTTGCTACTGCTTAGCTCACACATCAATTAAAGTTCATTTAGCTGCCATTTCCAGTTTTCGCAGATCAGATAATGTTCCATCTCTGTGGTCCAGAAGGCTGGTCAAACAGTTTCTTGTTCAGAATGTTTCCTCCAGTTAGGGCACCTACTGCTGCATGGCAGCTGAATACAATGCTGAGTTAATTAATGAAAGGTCCGTTCAAACCTATTCACAGAGGGAATATAAAGTTCCTATCCTGGAAGGTCGCTCTCCTCTAAGCTCTTACTTCAGCAAGAAGGGTTAGTGAACTCCAGGCATTTTTCTACCCAAGAACATTTCTTACAATGCAAACATGACAAAGTTATTCTACAAACAAACCCCAAGTTCATTCCAAAGATTCCTTTGGATTTTCACGTTAATGAACCAATCATTTTGAAATCTTTCTTTCCAACTCCAGAAACTTCAGAGAAGCGTGCTCTGCACTCTCTGGATGTCAAACGGTGCCTAAAATTTTACCTGAACAGAACAAAATCATTTCGCAAGTCAAATCAACATTTTATAACGTACAGTGCACCTAGAAACGGTTTCCCTCTCACTAAACAGAGCATTTCAAGATGGATATCAAGTGCCTTTGTTTTCTGTCATCAGCAAGCGGGCCAATCTCTGATGTCAAAAGGCCGTGTGCACTCTACCAGAGCAAAATCCACGTCTACGACGCTGTTTGCAGGTGTGTCACTTCCAGAGATCTGCAGAGCAGCAACTTGGAGAAAGCCGCATACATTCACCAAGAACTACTGCTTGGACTCCGAGGTTAAGCGAGATGCGGCAGTGGGACAAGCGGTTGTCAGACATCTTTTTCAATAAGTGTGAGCCTTCTTTTCTTTTTGTTACTTCCCACCTTCCTTTATTGGCAAACATTTTCAATGATTTCTGGTCTGTCTGTGTTCGAGGCATGTGGGCTGCTGAATTCATATCTGTGCATAGATCGCCGCCTAGTGTTGGGTCCGGATGTTTGCACGTTGTTGTCCTGGAAGAGTCTTCGAAGTATCCTGGGATAGGTGACTCCTCCCCTGGACTACAGTGCGCATGGGCATCCTCTCCATCCTCAGATTGTTTTTTTCCGCCATTGGGTTCGGATGTGCTATCTTGACTCAAGTTAGGAAAATCTTTTTTCAGGCCAAAAGGCCTTTAGTTCGCGTCGGTACTGTTCTCGATCGGTATCGATAGTATCTTTGTTAGTTTACTAACTTCCAGAACCAACTTTCGCATCTTACCCGACCGTCGATTCGACATCAACGATGGAATCGAGGACACCATTCAAGAGGTGTCCGGTATGCAATGCGAAATATCCCCACGTCGACGTCCATCCGGTGTGCAACAAATGCCTTTCACCGGATCACGACGAATCTACATGCATGGCCTGTGCCAGATTTCGATCCAAGAAGACTCTACGGAATCGACGAGCGGCGAGACTCGAGGCGCAGCAAGCGGCACCGGCCCCGGCCGACATCTTCAATGCCGAGACCGAAGATGTCGAAGAAGTGGAGAACCTACCCTCCAGTCCCGCTTCCGAACATGACTCCGGATCGGAAGACGTCGACGAAACACTCTTTCGCAGAGATGAAGACGACACCGAGGTAGGAGACTACAATGAGGCCTTAGGGGCCGAAGAGAGTAGCTCCGGTGACGAGCAAGGCCTACCCGTTCAGACTGAAGAAAGCCCAGTGCAACAGTCTATGGCTCCGGTCGAGGGATCGCCTTCGGGCCTTACCCAAGACCTATCCCGCAGTTCTTCGGCCCCGGACATTCAGCGGCAGCCATTAATGCCCAAAACGGCTGGTTTCCCTTCTTGGAAACCGAAACCGAAAGCTGTATTGGTTCAATTGAAACCGAAACCGAAAGTGGCGCTGGTCGGATCGAGGCCCTCCACACCTTCGACGCCAGCAAAACACATCGGCACCGAGCGCACCAAACGAGACTTCGGTGCCGAACTCGAAGCGGCCGACGCCGGAGTCGACATAAGGAAGAAGGCCTTCGGTACCACCAAACCTGCTCGGCTCCCGGCACCGATGCAATCGACTCCGACCCCAAAGGTCAAACAGCCTGCTGCGTCTCACACCGCTTCCACGGCAACACCAAAGCCACACTCATCGAAGAAGTTGACGGCCATTCCCGCCCCTCGACTCGATGACCCACCGGCGCCGAAAAAATCCACGACCGCCTCGACAGAACCGGTCGGTGCAAAAGAATCGAGGGCGCTCCAGACGCGACCCATTGCTGCGCAAAGCACCAAAAAGAAAATGGTCCTCCAGGACACGTCGGGCTCCGAGCCAATTAAAGCTCCAGCAGCCTCTTCGGCACCAGCCAACATTACTTTTGGCCTGCCACCATCCACGGCCCCGAAACTGTTCCAAATCAGGACACGGGTCACCCACACCACAATCACGCCTGCCGAACGCTCTGCGGAGACGTCTCCATCGCATCTCATCGACGCCGACACCGGCAGGATGATTATCCACAAAAGGAAAATAACTTCGGAGCTGGCTTTGGACTCCTTCAGGATTCCACTTAAAAGAAAGCTGCCTGTGGCTTCAGAACCAGTTCTTTACGAACCTTTCCACTCACCCTACCAGGATCCACAATCCTTCTCTCCCACACACTCCGACACGGATGCGTTGGAGGACTACATGGGTGACCAAGTCCCCTACCCCGGAGACATGGACCCTGACGGCCAACAGGACCCTGATCAAACTTGGGATGACCCTGTGGACCCAGGTGCACCTATGGATGCACAAGACCCGCAACTCTATGGAGCAAAAACATCTCCCACAGAGGACACTGCAGCGTTCAACGCTCTAATTGAACGTGCTGCGGCCAATCATGGGGTGCAACTTCACTCGGACACCGTCGAGGACGACTTTCTTATGGATACTTTCGCATCCTCAGAAAGGAATATAAAGCCTCTGCCCATGTTAAAAGGGGTCCTCAAACCAGCAAAGGACATCTTCAAGGAACCCACCAGGGCAAGAGTGATAAACCCCAGGATCGACAAGAAATACAGATCAGCGCCTGGGGACCCTACTTACATCAAAGGCCAATTACCTCTGGATTCCATTGTCGTTGCGAATGCTCGCAAGAGGGCACACTCACAAACAACAGGTGACGCTCCTCCCCCGGACAAAGAGTCCAAGGTGTTAGAGACCTTTGGCAAACGGGTTGCCGCCCAGGCAGCCAACATATGGCGCATTGCCAATACTCAAGCGCTCCTCGCTCGCTACGATAGAGCGCACTACGACACATTAGAGCAACTACTCCAACATCTCCCTGACCAATACCGAGAAGGTGCAGAGATACTCATCAGGGAGGGACAGCTCCTCACAAATGCATCCATCAAGTGTGCGCTGGATGCCGCAGACACAGCTGCCAGGGCCATAAACACTAGCGTCCTGCTGCGACGACATGCCTGGTTACGAATCTCCGGATTCAAACCTGAGGTGCAAAACAACATACTCAACCAGCCTGTCAACCCCGACTATTTATTCGGCCCGGAGGTTGACACCACCCTAGAGAAAATAAAAAAGGACACGGACACTGCAAAGTCCATGGGGGCTCTCCAGACTCAGTCCTTTCGGAGCGGCTCCTTTCGTCGCCCCGGAAATAGATGAGCAGGTAGAGGACAGGGGTCACAGCAAACATACAACAAGGGCAATACACAAACCACCTACGATAAACACACCCGGGGTGGATATCGTGGCTCCAGTACAAAGGGCAGAGGACGCGGCTACGGCAACACCAGGTCCTCCCCCAAGAACAAGCAGTGACGCCCTCTCCCTTCCTCCCGACCACATAACACCTGTCGGGGGAAGGCTACAAGGTTCCTGTCCACGTGGAACTCCATCACCACGGACAGGTGGGTCAAAGATATTGTCAAATACGGTTACTGTCTAGAACTAACCTCCACTCCACCCACAATACCTCCAAAAAACCGTCCTATGTCCTCAGAGCACTTAACGCTCTTACAGCAGGAGGTGCAAAGTATGCTTCTAAAAGGCGCAATAGAGGTCGTACCCGTCCACGAGCAAGGTACGGGGGGTGTACTCCCTGTACTTTTTAATACAGAAAAAGGACGGGTCACTCAGACCTATATTAGACCTGAGACCCCTAAACAGATACATTCTTTCCGAGCATTTTCACATGCTCACTCTACAGCAAGTCCTCCCGCTGCTCAAGCAGGGAGACTTTCTGGCCACACTGGACCTCAAGGATGCGTATTTCCACATACCCATTCACCCCTCACACAAAAAATACCTCAGGTTCACTGTTCAAGGGCAGCACTACCAATTCAAAGTCCTTCCCTTCGGCGTGACAACGGCACCAAGGGTGTTTACAAAGTGCCTAGCTACTGTGGCGGCACATCTACGGAGGCAGCACATACACGTCTACCCTTACCTGGACGACTGGCTCGTTCAAGCGAAGTCAGCCCAGCAATGTGCCAGCCACATGTCCCGCACCATTCACCTCCTTCACAGTCTGGGGTTCTCACTAAATTACCCAAAATCCCATCTACAGCCCGCACACGTACAACAGTACCTAGGTGCGACTATAGACACTCTGGCGGCCACAGCTCAGCCAAATTTGGTGAGAATCAACAGCATGCAAATGCTGATTTCCAAGTTCAAACCACAACACTCCCTTCCCGCGCGAGTGTTCATGCAGTTGATAGGCATGATGGCCTCCTGCATCTTCATAGTCCCCCACGCGAGACTACATATGCGCCCGCTTCAGGAGTGCTTAGCACGTCAGTGGAATCAGGCTCAAGGACAGTTGAAAGACCTAGTGTTGGTGAGCGGTCGGGCATACAACTCTCTGCATTGGTGGAATCCACAAAACCTTTGCAAGGGCCGACCGTTCCAAGAGCCTGTTCCACAGATAATACTGACGGCGGACGCGTCTCTCCAGGGATGGGGAGCTCATGTACTCTATTACACAGTGCAGGGACTATGGACACAACAACAAAAGAAGATGCACATCAACCTTCTAGAGCTGATGGCAATCTTCCTCGCTATGAAAGCATTCAAAGTACACTTGTGCAACAAAGTCGTGTTGATCCGGACGGACAACATGACTGCCATGTACTACATACAGAAGCAGGGAGGAACACACTCTCCACAGTTGTCTCATCTGGCTCAGAGCATGTGGAAGTGGGCCATTCAAAGGAACATGTTCCTCATGGCAGAACACCTCCCCGGCAAGGACAACCAGATGGCGGATCTGCTCAGCAGACACAGCCACCAGATGCACAAGTGGGAGTTACACCCATCAGTACTCCAACCGTACTTCCAGCAGTGGGGTCATCCAGAGATAGACCTATTCGCGACAAGCGGAAACGCAAAATGCCAAAGCTTTGCCGCCAGGTTCCCACATCCGCAGTCGCAGGGCAATGCGATATGGATGAACTGGTCCGGCAGATTTGCGTACGCTTTTCCCCCAGCACCACTGATTCCGCTGGTGGCACGCAAACTGCGTCAACACTCACTGACGCTCGTCCTGGTTGCTCCAACGTGGGCACGCCGGCCGTGGTACACCACCTTTCTCGATCTTTCCGTGGTGCCGCATCAAAGGCTGCGGGTCAAACCCGAGCATTTGACGCAGAACCATGGAGAGATTCAGCATCCAGATCCGCAACAGCTGAACCTGGCAATCTGGCTCCTGAAGTCCTAGAGTTTGGCTACCTAAACCTGCCACCTGACTGTATGGACATCATTAAGGAGGCCAGGAGACCCACTACCAGAGCTTGCTATGCAGCAAAATGGAAGAGGTTTGTCATTTATTGCAATAATAATGACATTAACCCGCTAGACGCATCCATCCAAAACATTATTTGTTACCTATTACACCTATACCGATGCAATCTGGCGTACACCTCTATACGTGTCCATTTGACCGCGATATCAGCCTACCTACAAACCAGGCAGAACCTCTCTCTATTCAGAGTGCCTGCCATCAAAGCATTCTTGGAAGGACTCAAACGAGTCATTCCACCTAGCCACCCACCAGCCCCAATGTGGAACCTCAACTTGGTCCTCACACGCCTGATGGGTCCACCCTTTGAACCTCTACACTCATGCGAGATTCAATTCCTTACCTGGAAAGTAGCTTTCCTAGTAGCGATCACTTCTTTGAGAAGAGTTAGTGAACTCCAGGCACTAACCGTTCAAGAGCCATTTATACAGGTTCACGCCAACAGGGTCGTACTACGTACCAACCCCAAATTCATGCCAAAGGTGGTATCGCAGTTCCACATGAATCAAACCATTGAACTGCCCGTTTTCTTCCAAAACCCACAAACTGTCGCAGAAAGGGCACTCCATACACTAGATGTCAAAAGGGCTCTCATGTATTATATCGACAGGACCAATCCCTTTAGGAAAACACAACAACTTTTCGTTGCCTTTGCCCCACACCACAAAGGTAACGCTATCTCCAAAGCAGGAATAGCCAGATGGATCGTTAAATGTATTCAAATTTGCTATCAAAAGGCTAAACGCACTTTAACGATTCCCCCACGAGCCCACTCAACACGTAAGTTAGGGGCCTCAATGGCTTTCCTAGGAAACATTCCTTTGCATGACATATGTAGAGCAGCCACCTGGTCCACTACACATACATTTACCAAACACTATTGTGTAGATGTGCAATCAAAACAGCAGGCAGCTGTAGGACAGGCTGTTCTCAAATCTCTTTTTCAGACCGCTGCAGCTGGCACTGGTAGCCGCCGCTAATAAGAGGGCACTGCTATATATTCTATGCACAGATATGAATTCAGCAGCCCACATGCCTCGAACTGAATATGCTACTTACCAGTATGCATCTGTTCTTGGCATGTAGGGCTGCTGACATTCATATCGCCCTCCCTCCTCCCCGGCGCCTGTAGCAGCTGCAGCTCTCAGAATTACTGTAAGCATGGTCATCACTTTCTATATCTACTCCATCACTGCCACAATGGTGAAAAACAATCTGAGGATGGAGAGGATGCCCATGCGCACTGTAGTCCAGGGGAGGAGTCACCTATCCCAGGATACTTCGAAGACTCTTCCAGGACAACAACGTGCAAACATCCGGACCCAACACTAGGCGGTGATCTATGCACAGATATGAATGTCAGCAGCCCTACATGCCAAGAACAGATGCATACTGGTAAGTAGCATATTCAATACATTAAATGAATTTACGTACTTATATTTGTATATACAGATATATATACACTTGTATTCGATAGTGATGTTGCATCTGTATTGGTCCATATATGTGCAGGCAATACTACTTCGTGTGACTAAGTGTAGTTCGTATATGACACGAAAATGTGTTATTCACTGCTCGCTACTCTGATACTCTGATTAAAGCCTGTGAATCTATGCAAGTTCCAATACTGGAGTAAGAAATAAGTTACTTACCTGTAACTGTAGTTCTCCTGTATTGGAATCTTTCATATATTCACATGCGATCCGCCCACCTCCTCTGGAGAAGGCTCACGTAGATATCTCAGTTTTTTCTATTTGTGTGCACTTGTGCTTGGAAAATCTAAAGAACTGGAGCTTCTCTCAGGAAGGTTCTACAGGGTGGTGTCTGTTGATTGGCTGGTTCCAAGTTTTAATCCTTTTTTACAAAAGGACAGGGATATGTTACAAAAGTTTTAAGGCCGAGGGCCTTATGTTCTATGTCTGATAGGACATTACTTTTAATAATACTCAGGGCACCCATCTCAACGACTGGGAATGATTCAAGCATGTGAATCTGTGATAGATTACAATACTGGAGAAGTAGTTACAGGCAAGTAACTTATTTATTAACTATAAACACATAGAGAAAAAGTGCAATAAATACAATGACCGTCTCATCACATGAATCGAATGCCAAAGTGAATTGTAAAATTTAAGAAAATGCTAAAATAGTTATATAAAATCATAAAGCAACTGCTTTTAAAATTAATCTTCGCCTATACCAGGTTGCCTCTAAAAATGTATTTACAGCTAATACAACTTTAAAGGTGTCAATTTGTGAAATCCTACCTGGTATGTGGTTATTTCCATATCACAGCATAAGGGGCGAATCCACTTGCGAGTTTAAAACATATACTCGGAGCAGAAAAACAATAAGTACGATTCATTCTCATCGCCCTGGCCACACATAGGGAAAACCATAGACTCCTGTTCCTTGCCCCATTTATGGGTGAACAATCTTATAGGGAGAGTTCCAAAACAAAATCGTAAATGCAGGCTCTTGACTAGAAAGGAAGGTTAGTCTAGATATTTGTCAAAAGATGGTAAAAATTTGTGTTCAAGGAAGGCATTCCTTAGGGAACCTATTGAGTTACTATTTATATATTCTTTGTTGATGTATGCCCAATACTTAGCCTTCAGTACATTCATTTCTGATTTTTTTTAAAAAATTTTTTTTTTAATCTCTGTAGGGTCAGCCCAATAACTTGTGTAACCCCAACTTCCCCATCCCCATGCATGACCCAGGGGAGCATCTTAGCACCTGGCGTCTTTAATAGTTCTGCATGCAAATCCTTGTTATCACCTAGCTTGGGCGTGGTCCAGAAGCGAACCCAGTAAACGAGTATTTTTAATGCAGCCACATCTGCTATTCTTTTTAGCTGCACTCAAAGTACAATGGGATAAGGGGTGAGCTGGGTGGAAAACAAACCAATTTCCTCACAAAATAGTTTTCAGCAGGGACATGGGTTAGACATCCACATAACCCCATATTTCAGCGCCATAGAGCACAGCCCTTAAACCTTAGCACAATATATTTCCAAAACTGGTGGGACTACATGTGAGGCTGTTTGCTTATGCATCCGAATGATGGCATTCTACCTGTGCTCAATTAAAAGGCTGCTTTTGTTTAATCAACTCAGCCATTTGAAATTCACCTTGAGTCACACCCCTAGATAATCTAAAGTATCTACTATTTCTAGTGCCTCGTCATCAACTTGAATGACCGCTTGTTTTTCTCACACCCTATCCCAGCACCATACAGTTGGTTTTGTTTACATTTAGTTTGGGGCCCCTTGACTTGAAGAAACATAAAAATCTATTATCTAAGATTTGCAGGCCCATAGGCGTCTTCGAGATGAGAAGAGAATCATCAGCAAAGACTACAGTTTTTTAAAACTTCAACAATATCATTCAAATATAAGGATAATAATGTAGATGCAAGAACACAGCCTTGACGCACTCCAGGTTCAATCGGGATGCGTTCAGTCAGCTCTCCATTTGGGCCCCAGCAAACCTGAGCAAAGTTGTTCTCATGGAGTTTACTTAAATCTCAACTAGATTGCCGGGAACTCCCAGGTTTAATAAAACATGCCATCATTTTGGGCATGGGATAAGGTCGAATGCAGCTCTTAAATCTATATATGACACACAAAGCTTTTGTTGCTGTAAAAAAACTGTTTTTCATTATAGAATTGCAAATCTAAAAATCTGGTCAGTAGTGCTGACGTTTTGGCCTAAAGCCAGCTTGAAATGGTGACATTATTTCATTGGCAGCCGCCCAGACGTTCAATTTGCTCAGAACGTGCCTGGCAAAAACCTTTTACGCATTGTCAATCACTTATTGGCATATAGTTGGCAGGGTTGCTTGCATCTCCCTTTTTAAATATGGTTATGATCCCCGCTCCCCTCCATGATTCAGGTAGTTCTCCCCCTGCAGAAATGGCATTTGATAGCAGGTTCAGACAAGTCGACTAGATTTATGTCTCAGTTTTATAAAGGTAAAGGCAACTGGGATAGCAGCTGCTTCCCAGTCTACAGTAGAGGTCGTTATGGGAGAGATCTAACAGTTGCTTAGCCGATAATCATTATAATCTTTTACAGTGTTAAGAGTAGAAAAGTGTGACACCCACTTTCAGGAGATATGTTAAAATGAAGGGTTTTCGCACTTCCTGGCTTAGTTAGGGCTACCAGTTTCCAGAAGGTTCTGTTATTCTTAGTTTTACTCTCAACAAGCAGATCTTGACAACATTTTTTTTCCTAATCCCGTTTAGCCTCTTCGGGCTTTGTAGGTACATCTAGCTATTCTAATATTAGACCTGTCCCCATATGGATAACCGACCTTAAAGAACTCTTAGTGGCTTTGCATGTTGAGTCAGTCAAACCATTAATTCTCCTTGGACAGTTTAGGTTTTGTAGTTTTCACCTCCGTGTAAAAAAACTTTTGCAGCTCCCCAAACATCTGTTTATGCACTGATAAAATAGGAATCTTGGCTGCATTCATCACCTTGTAATGTTCCAAAGAAGCAACAAACAACCTATATAACTGCGAATACAGATTTTGGTTTGACAAGACTTTGGGCCACTTAACGGAGCAACAATTATTGGTTATAGAGGAAGCGGGGACATCTGTGAGAGAAACATTATTTGTTTGTTTCAAGGATTCTCCATGTGGAGTTACCTTCAGAGAGTTATGGTCACTGTCGGATCGTGCAGCAACTTACATATCGGACAAAAGCGAGCATAAGCTCACATCGATAAGAACATAATAACGGTAGTACAAGTTCCTCTCTTGAAAGTTGGGGCTCTGTCAGGATCAGAAATGGTACGTCCATTGTAGGCTCCAAGCCCTCTATTGATTGTTAGTGAGACTACTTTAAGTACGATCGAGGAGAGATGTTTTCTTAGTGGCCCTGACAATGATGGAATACCCCATTATTCATCCTGTTTGCTAGTTATCTCGCTTATAAGTGAGCAGGGTTCGAAAGAGGTATCCAAATCCCCAGCCACTATTATTATTGTATCCAGTTGTACAGTGTCCAATAAAGCATCTACAAGGGATATAGTAAAGGGTTTATCACTTGATTTTATCATTCTGACATAAATGTGTATTACGACCAAAGAAAGTCCTGTGACTAAGGTTACTATAATCTCCATTAAATCAGGGCAGTCTGTTTTCAGGGGGGTAAGGGTTAATGAGCTAAAACATCAATTGCTAACTAGGATTAAAAGCGCTCCAATTGCTCTTCCAAAGCGCTCAGCTGGTTTAGCTTCTACACTAAAGGAGGTAAACCGGTCTATATAGGCTTTCTCAGTAGCCCTGTTTTCTTGGAACATGCACACATCTTGTTTCCCGATGTACTATAACCGTTCAGGATCACTGATCTTTGGGTTTGACCCAGCTGTGTTCCAAGATAAAAGATTAAGACTAGGTAGCAAACAGTTGTTGCTAATAGACTTGGACGGGCGGGATGACTCGTCTGTGGGTGTATCAGGATTACTAACAACCATGTTGTACAATTTGGGCTTCGGCTCCCCCCCCAGCTTGGAAATTGACTCTAGTGTCTCAAATAGTCTGAGTATATACTATCCCGCCAACTGAGTCATTACAAGAAATACAATTTGTGGTTTTGTTTGCCCCGGTTTGATTAAGTGCACATGCATTAGACAGTTTGACATTTGCAATATTTGTTCCACAAATTCTATTTTCTTGGTTGGTGCATAATGACAGATGCAAGTTGTTTTTTTAGTCAATCAGTTTCATTCAAGGACGATGTAGAGGTAAGTAGGGCGGTAACAGTGTTCCTCGAGGCCGAGATGGTCTGATGCTTAGAAGTGCCTCCCATATTATCTAACAATGGAAAAAATGCTTTCAACCATATACCCAGATGTTTAATCCCAGAGAAATGACAAGTGCGTAATTCGAAATCTATAAGGTTTTCGCCCAGGTAGTGGGAGCACAAGACAACATGAATATAATCATGGGACGATGAGTTGACTGAACGCCTTTTTGCATAAACAATATCTGGTCTAATTATAGATAAACAATTTCGCTCCATCCTTATCTAGTTGATCACCTTGTTTATTAGTGCTTCTGTGGTCTCTGTTATATCCTTTTCTCACACCTCCAAAACACAAAATGAGTTTTGTACTTCTTTTAGTGGTGGGGTGGCTGATCCTAGAGACCTCTGTGGTCATGTCAGATACTCTCAAGAGAAAAAGCTTAGTCAACCTATGTGAAGTCTGGGAAAAGAAAGCAGTTGTTAGATGATGCAGATAGGAAAGGCCTTTAACCAGAATGGCCATACCTACATAACATGTTCCATTTGTAAGATGTTCAGAAATAGTACTCTTCAACTCATCTGGGCCCTGACCTCCATTTTTCCTTGCGAGCTTTGTGTAAGGAATGTTGCATCAGGATCATCATCTAAACTAATAACTACTTATTGGGTGTCTTTAACTTTAAAACTCCTGTTAGAATTACCTCTGGGGTGTGCTAGAAGTAGCAGGCTCCTGTTCTTGGCAACAAGTCTGCTTCTAACACTGAGATCTATAAGACTGCCTAAGGATTTTCAGTTTCTACTCCGCAGAGATGCGCACGTCTTTGTGGTCTATGGGTTAAGTTTTTGGCTCCGTGAGTAGAATAACGCAGCCTCCATTTGCGACCTCACCTCCGTGGCCAAAGAACATGTCAACAAAACGTCCGTTAATGGCAACCTACTCGTCGACAATGACCCACTTGTTGAATGTAATTTGATGTCAAAGGAGGACGGCAAGCTAAAAAAGTCAAACTTGTAAGGATTATCTTCCTCTATTGATAGATACCTTTTTTTGGAGAAACATATTTACAGGTAAAACAACTTTTTCTTTTTGCTCTCTCCTTGAGTCGGTTTTGCAAGCTGCAGTTTACCAAAACGATCTATAGCAAATTTGTATGCATAGCATTAGTGGTTAAATGGACTTTTGGCACAATTTTGCATCTTACTGGTCTCCAACAAAAGATGGAATATTTCTCCAAAGCTGGAAGCCAAGCCTGAGAAGGATTGGTTCTTGTTGTGTATCTCTGCAGATTCTTGAAAAAGGAAATTCTTAAGATTCAAGACTGACTTCGGTGCAGAAATTTTACCTAGCTCTGTCAAGGTGTAGAAGTGTGGTGGCCTAAATAAATGACCTTAAAGTGGCAATCTTATCTGTTGGCAGCTAGTAAAGGACTTTGTTGTGTCAAGAATAGTCTTCTTGATAATGATAAAGAGCATTCCAGAAATGGCGTCACAGCTCCGACTTGTACATTAGAGTTTTCTTTCTAAAAAAATGGTTTAGTTTGTTTCAACTGGCCTAATAGACCGGGTTCATTAGTGAGGTGACGCTGCTTGTTGTAGTTTCATAGTTAGGTGCTATGTGTTTATGCTAAATCTTCCTGTTTTTCCTGAAATTGAGTGTATTTTTGCAAACTTCTTTACTCCAGTTAATCAATCTAGCAGCTGTAGACGGGAGGAAGTGGTCCATTTGAGCACGTGGCAGACCCCACCTTGTGACGAAGATTGGGATATGGGTGAGGACCAGTTTTTAATTGCACGTCTTCTTTTTGATGGTAGTCCTAACACCTGTATTGGTTTCATATTTGTGTAACTGTCTGTTCTTTCTCACATTATTTCAGTTTTGGACATTATGGTGGAAGTGCAAGAGTACACTTTAAACCCACACCTGCATACATAAAATATTAACAAAGGGTATTTTTTCATCTTCCATTGCAATCCACTTAGTGTAAAAGACTGAAGGGATCCAGACTATCCAGAATGCCTAAAAATAATCATGTGTGAGCTAGACCCAAGAATGCAGAATTTTGTCTTGTCGGTTCAAATTATTTATTCCGTAAGCTATTGGTACGCACAACAAAAATTCCAACCGGCAGCCCTAGTCATAGATAAGGAATAGTTCTCTCTCTTGAAATCTCCAGTGAAATCATAAGCACTGACTAGTCCAGCCCACAGGTGAGCACCTGGAAGCACTTCCTTTGAAATAGAACTGTTTAAGAGCTAATAATTTGTTTGAATGTTTTGCAGCCTGAATAGTAGGCAATTTTGGCCAATTACTTTAAGTTCTATTTAAAGGTCAAAACATTATTAAGAACTAGAAAAAAAAATCCAGGTGCTGGGTAATTTTCTTTCTTCAAAATATCCTTCACAAACCTTTTTAAAGTATATGGATAAGGAATAGAGTAATATAGACATACAGTCTGTAGTACTTTTAACATAAAAAACACTGCACCTTTATGGGTTACAGCCCTCCAGTGGCCAGTCATGCCCAGCAGGTGGCAGTTATCTCAGTTCTTTTTCTGGCTCCTGGTGACAGGATCTTGGAGCACTGAGCTCATCCTTTTTGGCTTTTTCTTCACAGAAATCTTAAGATTATTTGTCAACAGCTTTACTTGACATATTTAGACATCTGGAGTATTTCTCCGTCATTTTTTGACAGGAAAATCCATTTTTGCAGGTAAATAAAATGCCATCTCAAATGTCCTGCCTGTGGCAGAAAAATCGCAAAATCAGTTCCTCATAATCTGTGTATTCTCTGCCCTCCTGGCAATCCAGTCTCATTCATGACAGATGTCAACACTAGAAGGCGAACCCTGAAGGACAGGGAGAAGTCAAAGAAAATAACGTTGTTCCCGTTCAAAGTTGAGACCATGTTCAGTGGCAACATGCTCGCAAATGAGAGCTAGGTTAAAGTCGAACAGGTGGCGACATTCGATGTCAAACACAGATGGTCGACGTTTTAGTATTCTATAATTTCAAGACATAGGAAACACTCTACTTCGAGACATGCCAGATGTGCTGAGTGAAGTCGGTGATTTGTAAAACCCTTCACCAACATTCCTTCTCGAGACCAATCCTGCCTCTGGTTCCAGGCTTATTTGAACCAGCTATGGAGCTTTTCCTCACTCCAGCTTCAGCCAAAGCCTGAAAAATACAAACCTCCTGAGCATGATCTGTTATGTCTGCATTCAGATTTTCCTCCTGATTCAGTGGTAGTCTTGGCTGCAAAAAAAAGTCCACTCACTATCCCTTTTTCAGCAGTTCCACTAGACAATGTGTAGAAAAAGTGGACACATAATGTGCTGCAGGCCAGCAGCTACGCACATTGTCTGTAAGTACATCTACCGTCCTCTGCAGATATGACAGAGTTTTATCAGACTCCCTACAGCAATTTGTGTATAGACCCCCAAGAGACGACTTTGTAGAGGTTCTGAAGGAAGGTATGATGGTCTCTAACCAGTTATCAGCACTGTTGCCGATTCTTCCTTGCTAGCAACTCATGGCTATTGCTACAGATTATCTCTTTTGAGACATTCTTGGCTTTGTTTAACAGCCCTGCATCTGGAATCTCAATAGAGAATTATCAACCTACCTTTCTCTGGTGCCTCCTAATTTGGGAGCCATAGAGATGATATATGGCTCATATGGAAACCCTGAAAGCAGTTGGTCTGAAAAAAACATCCTTACAGACCTTACGAGAAGTGGTATTTTCTTCAGAGGGTTCAACCCCCTCAGTGGCTCCTAGGACACCACCAACAGCAACAAAGGCCTTTCCAGCAACATCAAAGGCATCAACCAAAAGAAATAGGTGGTCACCAAAGAATCCTCAAGCGGGTTCTAAACAGTGAACCTCTGCTACCCCTTCTTCCATTTCCCCTCCAGTAGAGGGAAGTATTACTAAATCTCTAAGAGTAAGGGTATAGCACAACAGACGCTTGGGCCCTGAATTTTGTACAGAATGATTACTGTCTCTGATTTACCAGTCCATCACCAAATATGCCACTAAAACCATCCAACTAACATCTAGAGATGCTGCAATTAATTACTTCAAGGTTGACGTGGAAGCACTGCCAGCTACATTAACCATCATGATTCAGATTTCTTGAAGTCTGATGCAAAAATGACACTAGGACGTGTGTTCACTACTTGAGCAAGCAGAGATGCACAAGATCATGACTTCGGTCCCTGGAGGCTCGGAGAATTTTGCTAGGCGTCTCAGCCAGAGGTCTCACAAAGTCTGTACGCAAGTGGATTTTCAAAATCCCTTCTACCGCGAGTGGGGGCTGGACGACTAAGTGTTGCAACACATTTTCAAAGGGTAGCATTCTCCATTAATTGACCTCTTTGTAACATCAAGAAATAAAAAAATGCCTAGGCTTAGCGTCCAGGAATTCAGAACTAGGCCCGTTGGGCATTGGCCTTTTAATTAACTGTTAAAGAACATTGGTCTATGCCTTTCCTCCAGTCCTGCTGATACTAGCTGTTATTTTCAAACTGCACGTTGCAGATGACAATAATTCTGATGGCGCCAAACTAACTGTCCTAATGGCGATAGACCTATTGCTTTTGTTGTTGCTGCCATACAAGATTCATTGACTTTTATGTTCAATTCGATGCAATAGTCTTTTTACGATTTGAATAAAACAAATCATAAAAGTTCATAAAATACAGGGGCAATTGTATCAAGAGAACTGTCCCTCCCACACCAGTAAATGAAGTCTCATAACAACTCATACATATGAATGAAACGCCGCAGATAAAATCCAGAAGACATAAAAACAGACAGTTGGTGAATCTACTTAAGACATAATCTAGAAAATCTCTGACATATAAAAACAATGTGCAAGGTATCAAATATAGCAGCAGAGTAATAAGAGTAAGATGGAGGCATGTAAGGCTTGTTTCAGCTCACTAATAACTGAGGAAACCGGTTCATGTGGAAGTAGGTCAAGAGTCTCCTGTGGTGAGCTGGCATATCAAGCGGTAAATAGGGTTCGGTAAGATTCAGAGAATTAAAAATTAAATAATGCGTAAGGGATTTCTTAGACATTGCGTTCAACGCCCTCTTTTCCCGAGCTTTGCCTGAAAAGCCTTTCTTAACCCATGCAGTATCATCCTTGGTGATAGATTTTGGGTTCTCAAATAACTACGGTTTGCCAAGGTTTCTCAAAATGTATTTAATATAGTTTAACCATGGTATGTGAAGCCCACTATCCAGTGCGAGGCAATCTCTTAGGATCATTCTACTAAGTTTTAATTACTCCTTGGTCCAAATTGACAGCCATAATTTAATTGGGCGGACTTGAATATAGAAATATAACCAAACCCCAGTTCCTCATGCATGATCTCAATCGGGACACTTTAAGACAACCTCAGAACTTTTCTGAGCAGTTTTTCACTCCACCTGAATTAGGTTGAAGTCCTTGTATCCCAAGATCTCGCATCCAAAGCTCGCTGTTGGAATGCATTTCGCTTTGTAAAGGTCAGTAGTTGATTTAATATTGGGTCAGCATAGAAGCCTAAAATGATCCTCAATGCTGTGGGATTCTCTATTAACCCCTTCCCTGCTCATGACGGAACCACTCCGTCATGAGCCACGGGTGCCGTGTGCTCATGACGGAGTGGTTACGTCATGCTGCGGCCGTTGGCGGCTGCTCCGCCCACGCGGCACTGATTCCCCGCCTGTGCGGGCGATCAATGCAAATGGGCGGAGTCGTGACGGAACCACTCCGTCATGAGCACAGCGCGCCCGTGGCTCATGACGGAGTGGTTCCGTCACGAGCATGGCGGCGCCGCGCTGACCCCGAACCCCCCCAGCGACGCAGGGCGGAATTCATGCCGCGGCGAAGGGGTTAAGAGACTGAGCCTGGGCATTGAGTAAGAATTGCCTATTCAATTTGGTATCCAGTAAGTAACAAGCCCAGATAACAAAATTTATTGACCCTGCCGATTTGATTGCCTTTAATTCTATTGGTTTTAGATTTAGTTTAGGCCCGGCCCAGAACCATAATGTAGAATTTAGAGAAGTTGGTACTCGGGCCCAAGCTGTCCGTGAATAAAATGAACTGGTCTAGCAAATGCCGTTAGCCATTATCAGTGAAAGCTATAAGAACAGTAGCTTCATCATATAGCAAAGCCAGTACATATCTGGCATCCACCGTCGGAACATCCTTGCAGAATTTCACTAGGAAGAGTTCAAGCTGATCAATATATAAAATAAAGAGCATCGGGCTGAAATGCACCCCTGGCGCACTCCCCTGGCTAACTTGAAGTGTGGAGGGCACTCCCCATTGTGACCAAATCTTAGAGGCCTCAAGCCCCGCTTGCAAATCTTGATGAAAAGTGACTAGTGCAATGTCTACCTCCATGAACTCCAACACTGCCCAGAGCTTCGACCTATTGACTGAGTCAGAGGTCCATGAAGGCCAAATGAATGGAGCCCTTCTTCGCTGTAATGTTCTTATTAATTAATAAATAGAGGTTAAGATTTTATTAGATCATTTCCTGCCCTGGTCTGAATCCATATTTAATGTCTGTCAGTGTATTATGCTCCCCTACCCATTCTGACACCTTCTTCAGCAGGATGCGGTTTATGGTTTTAACTTCCGGATCAACTAATGAGATTGGCTTGTAACCAGCTGGATCGGCTCTATTCTTTTTTTTGGTATACCAGGACAATTACCGACTTTTGCCATGAGTGGAGGATTTGAGTGCTAACTACCACATTCAAGTGTTCGGTAATAGGGGCCCAGAAGTCCACATGAGCTTTGTAAAGGTCTCCGGGAAACTCCATCCGGGCCAGGTGCTTTTCCAGATGGCAAGGCATCAATATTATCTTTGACTTTCTCTAAGTTGAAGAGGGTTACCGCCTTCCTGCTATGATGAATGGGGGAGGAGGATACATTTTCCTCTTTGTGAATAGACTTAAAATGGCGTACCTAGGCTTGGGAAAGGATAGTGAGAGCCAATTTGGACTGGTTGTCTCTGTCTCAAATAAGGGCCGGTTAACCACCCTCCAGAATGCTACGCTGTCTCGAAGCGAGCATTCAGCAGGTAGATCCTCCCAGGCCTCCCTTTTAAGCACAGCTTGCCTTCCCTACATGTGGCTGTGTACACACTCCTAGCCTCCCTCACTGCAGTTACACACCCTGGCTTCTGATGAAGGGCCGCCAACGAGGCCTTGTGGGGATTATTGCACTTCTTATCAAACCACTTGGGTCCTTAAATGGGCGACCCTCGACCCTTCCTAGTAAGGGCCGACTGAATTTCTAAGCTGATAAGCTCAAGAGTTGAGCATGTCCTGATCAGAGCTCTCTAGCTTTAAACAGATTTCAACATTTTTGTGGCAGGATGTTACCAGATGTTAAAGATGTTTAGCCCATCCTAGTCTATGGCCCTTTTCCATTGGGATAAGTGGCTCCATATTTAAGTGGGGCTTTTTGACGACTGACGTGTCTATTCTAAACTCAGCACATATTGGGTTATGATCACTACAAGCTCTCCACTGAGTTTAAAACTCAATAAGGGATCCAAATAGACAAGCTGACACAATAATATAATCCAGCGTGGTACTATGCTTTTGCCCTTGAAGGTAAGTACTACGCCATCTGAGAATAACTACTCCCTGGATAACCAATTGATAAGTTAAATTCAGAGAGTACATTATTTAAGTACTCCCCGTCGGGAATGAGTAAAAGGCACCGGTTCAGAAGTAGAACTGGAAACTTAATCCCGACAATAGCCCCACATGACCAACAAGAATGCAAGTTAAAATCTACAAGGATTCAAATTGAGATAGGTTTAAGGAAAAACAGTGTATAGATTCTAAAAAGCTAGTTAACTCAGTAGTAGTGGTGTCATTTAATGACAGAATTGTAAACATTATTAACTAACAACTTATAGTTGTTATCAACGGTAAACACACATAAAATGTAAGGTGAATCCATAGGAATAATCTCCATGCCGCATCCTAGACCCAATTTAGCAAAGGTCATGAGGCCCCCGTTCGGTTTACCATGAAGCAGGGGCTCTGCATTCATGAAAACGGTTGCCTTACCTTCCAAACTCAGATCGCCTGTAGCATTTCAAGTCTCTTATAAGCAAATGATTTCATAGGATTGCAATATAAACTTTCCTTGCTCATCATTCAAAACTTGACTCACCCCTACAACATTCCAGCCCGGATTAGCAAGTAGTCCCCTGGACGATAGACATACCTTTGCCCTTACTGGGGGCAAATATGAGCTGGCTGTGTTTCAATCTTGCTCATCTAGATGTGCTAGAGGTTCAATTCCATTTTTTAGCTGAAGATCATTGCTGGACCCTTTACATGTCACCATGAAGCACCCAATCATCAAAGGCTGACTAGATGGGGCCTTGAAAAGGTGCCTAATGCACAGTGAAGTGTAAAAGCGGCCCAGGGGTTAAAGTAGGATATCAGAACTCGTGGACGGATTTGGCCTTGTGGTAAAATTAATTTGTTTCACTAACCGGGGGTTTCTAAAATGAACCACAACAGTCGTTTTAGGAGTGTCTGTTATCCACCCTACCCTGCACCCTTTAATAATTTCGTAGTATAAGGAAGAAGCTGAAAGGTTCGACCGTTTCAAGAGCCAGTGAGTTACCTTGTTTTTAATCTGACTGTAGCGCTCATCTTTTCTCTCTCAAATAGGGGGAACGTTAGCCAATATAAGAACCTAGGGCGTTGAGGCCGGGGGTAGTTGTATCACGTTCTTCAATAGTGTTGGCCCATTCTTGTTAGTACTATAAGTTTGACCAGGGGTGTTATAAGAATTACGGGATTGGGCTCCCCTGCTAATGGGACAGTAGCTAGCGGCGACAAGGAGACCGATAGGTAAGCTATTTTGTAAAATGTTCCCTTTATCTGGTAGGTTACCAGAGGAACAGGCACCCCCCATAGCACACTGTAAAGGGACAGCTTAACAACTATTCTGGGCAGCTGACCCTGGATGGAGATTTGGGAAATGTGGTATGGAGAGGTCTGGGATTATGAACCTTGGTGTAATCACATGGAGACTTATTCAGGGTGCGTAATCTATGCTCCTGGGTCTTGATAGTACTAACTATATAACTCCGCCCTCCCCCCATTTTTTGTAGCTTATCCTCCAGACAAAAAAGTCTGGCCTCAAGGGTCTCAATGACCCTCAGTTTTCATGATAATGTCCTGCACTGTGCTTACTACGCCTGTGTTGCCTGAAGGTTCATCATCTGTGGCTATAGGCTTCTGACATTTCCTACCTGTTTTACTCAATGTGGGGGGCTGAATTGTGGAGATTGATATTTTTGACTTTGATTTTGACTTATGTAGCACTTAAGGGCCCAGCTGCAGGTGAAGAACGTTGCAGGGCTCCTGCTTTTGCTCTGATTTCCACTTGGACGGTTAGTTCCCCAGGTTCACACAAATGCGGCTCCTTTTATGTTGACCTTGACTTTTAAGTTGGCTAAAGACATTTAGGTGGGACTTCTTAAGATCTGTAACACGCTCAGAAGAACTGCAAAGCCAAATATAACAGACTGGTCGAAAGAGCTTCTTCACTTCATCACAGGAAGTCTACACATGCTCAAGTTTGAGACTTTATATCTGTGTCTAGTGATACTGTGGTTTGCATCTCGATAGTAAGTAAGTATGTAATATATTTATTGTTTGGTTAATTAAAACCGTTGCAATTTCCATGTAAAAAAAAAAATAGCGTATTAGCAGCAGAATTCATATCCTAAAACCATTTAAATAAAACATATAAAACTTTTTTGAGTTGTATTAACATCCCCAAAGAAATTAACAGTAAATATCTGCACAGTCCATCACTTAAGAAAGCAAGGCTCAGTTATCAAAGAGAGAGAGAGAGACTGTTTCGTCATCAGATGGTTGTTAACAGCAGTGAAGAAAGATTTGCTGTTAGCTTTACTACTCAAGCATATAACGACTAATTGTTAGGTAAGCATAGAATGTCAGTTTTGCTTTAATATAATGATTTAAGGGGCCATGAGATGCAAAAATTAAGCGATCGGGTCACTTGACGCAAGAGCTTTTGCCCCTGCCACTTCCATGAATTGGACAAAGCGACACGCCAGCTGTACATCTCCACCTCCAAAACATGCCATCACAGCTTGTCTGCAGGTTCTTATCCACTTTCTAACGAAGAACGGCTTTAGTAGCTGTCGCCGTTCGGCCTGTAGCTTTCTGCATATACATAGGTGTAATACACTTTCATTAGCATCCTCACATAGGCAGCATATTGACTGACCCTGGAGACACTTCCACGGGGGAAGATGCGGTAAAGATGCCAAAATACCCAATCGAAGATAAAGATTTTGTTCGAGGCATATGAGCTGCAGATTACACACTTTTGCATAGATCGCCATCTGGTGTTGGGCCCGGATGTTTGCAGTTTGTTTTTCCTCTTGGAAAGTCTTTGGAAGTCACAAGGTCGGTGACTCCTCCCTTGGTTCGTATTGCGCATGGGCTTCGGCTCCATCCTCAGATTGTTTTTTCCGCCATCGGGCTCGGATGTAATACTTTGCGCTCCGGTTCCGAACATTCCAGGTCGACGATCGAAGCGGAATCCTCGCTCTCCTCGGTATTGTTTAGATACTGATCTCCTCAATCACCTTCTTCTTCGACGCACCTTCGATTCCAGTCATCGACGGCGGCCTTTGGGCCTATCCAGGCTCTGGTCCCGGCTGATGGAAAGAACTCCATTTAAGAAGTGCCCTCGATGTGGGTCCAAATTCCCCCACACCGATCTTCATGAGGTGTGCAACCTCTGCCTCTCCCCTGAACACGAGGCTCGAGACTGTCCTGCCTGCAAGTCTTTTAGATCCAAAAAGACTATTCGAGATCGAAGGGCCAGACGAAAAATGGCGCACTCCTCGACCTCCGTTCCAGTCGGCATCTTCGGGGACGTCGTCGAAGCTCCGGGACACCAGCACACCGAAGAGGACCTCGTCAGTGCTTCCGAAGCCAACGACTCGGATGTGGAGGACATCACCCCGGCGCAGAGGGTCGTGAGTAAAATACCCCCTCCCACACCCGCGCCGACACCCAAAAAGGCTTCGGTCACGCTTTCGCCTTCAGGCCTAGGCAAGACCAAAGACACTGCTTCGAACACCCCACCTTCGGGCCCGGTGACGAAGCCAAGTAAGCCTTCCGACGGCTCGGGCTCGAGCTAGTCTGCCAGCGGTGCCGAAAAACACCCTTCGGCACCAAAGAAAAGATCGGCCTCTACTTCGACACCGAGCTTCACACCAAAGCCCTCGGTGTCGAAACCCAGCCTCTCGGTGCCGACCAAACATCATAAGGCCCTCGGCACCGACACTCCCACGCCGAAGCCTGTCTCGGCACCGAACAAAAAATCGGAGGTTCCCAAAAAGCACGGCACAGACAAGCCTAAGAAGCCGTCGGCCCCGAAAACGTCGGCGCCGACCGATCAACCAGTGTCGCAGGAACTTCTTACACCGGATCCTTTGCAAAAGACACTTACCAAGGATCCAAAAACTGGACATTTTGCACTGTCTTCTAAAAAGAGACATTTGGACAAACCAGCTCCACCTCCACCTCCAAAGAGGAAGGACTGTGCTACCTCCCCTTTCAGAGTGCCTTCCCCGCCTCCTCCACCTCCTCCACCCTCTCCACCTCCACCCCCTCCACCTTCTCCACCCCTGCCTCATCGCTCTCCGACCCTGTCTCCAGACCATGATGATCAGGGGGACCCATACTATGACCCAGCAGATGTGCCACAAGACCCCACCCCTACAGGATCCCCAGACCCCTGGGATGATTATAATAATCCAGACATTCCAGATGTCCCACAAGATGACCTTTATCCATCCAGGCCATCGCCACCAGAAGACTCACTAGGTTTTCACCACCTACTTCAGAGGGCGGCACATTATCACGGGATAGAGCTACACACTGACCCAGTAGAGGAAGATTTCCTCCTAGACACCTTTGATACTGCACATAGGTCTACTGCTATACTACTTATGCTCAAAGGGGTAATAAAACATGCGCCAGAGGTTTTTAAAGACCCAGTCAGGGCTAGGGTCCTAAACCCACGCATAGAAAAAAAGTATAAAGCTGCCCCTACAGATCCTGCCTACATCAAAGGGCCAGCGCCACTGGATTCCCTAGTGGTATCCACCGCAAGAAAAAGATCCATTTCCCAGGCGTCAGGCGAAGCACCACCACCTGACAAAGAATCAAAGCTCCTGGACGCGTCAGGAAAACGCACTGCGTCACAGGCAGCTAATATATGGCGTATCGCCAACACTCAAGCGCTATTGGCCCGATACGACAGAGCGCATTATGATGAACTAGAAACCATCATGCACCATCTCCCAGAAAAATATTAAAATAGGGCCAATTAATTAATCCAAGAGGGTAAGACCATAACTAATACTTCTATACGCTGTGCCTTAGACGCAGCAGACACAGCCTCCAGGGCCATTAACACCAGTGTCCTACTCCGTCGACACGCTTGGCTGAGAGTGTCAGGCTTTAAACCTGAGGTACAAGCCTCCATATTAAACCATCCGTTCGATCAGGAACATTTATTCGGTCCAAAGATAGATGAGGCCCTCGAGAAGATGAAAAAAGATACAGTTACGGCGAAATCTATGGGAGCCCTACAGTCACACCCTCCTAGACGCTCTTTTCGCCGCTCTTCCTTTCGGGGCACGGGCAGAGGCTACTCCTCAGATAGCGCGTCCACGTCCTACAAATCCCCTCCTCAGTCCACCTTCACAAAAGGTTATCAAAGAGGCGGCTATAGAGGAAATAACAAAGGCAGAGGCAAAACAAATACTGCCCGCTCTGCCACACCGCCTACCCAATGACTTTCCCCTGCTCCCCCCAGACCATCCCACTCCGGTCGGGGGCAGACTACAAAATTTCCTTCACGTCTGGGAGTCCATCACATCAGACAAGTGGGTGACCCAAATTATTCGTTCAGGGTACTGCCTGGAACTCACATCTACCCCCCCCCCCCCCCCCCCAACATTCCACCCAGGCAACGCCCAATGTCACAAGAACATTCCACGTTACTAAAACAGGAGGTGATCTCCCTCCTACAAAAACACGCAATAGAACAGGTCCCCCACGATCAGCGAAATGTAGGGGTCTACTCCCTATATTTTCTGATACCAAAAAGAGACGAGACTCTACGACCTATCTTAGATCTCCGACCTCTAAACACATACATACATTCGGACCATTTTCACAAGATAACACTTCAGCAGGTACTTCCGCTCCTCTCCCAGAACGACTTTCTCACCACACTGGACTTGAAAGACGCGTACTTTCTCAGTCCGGTACACCATGCCCACAGAAAGTACCTCAGATTCGTAGTGGACGGGCAACACTACCAGTTCAAGGTGCTCCCATTCGGGGTCACAACAGCACCACGGGTATTTACCAAGTGCCTAGCAGTAGTGGTGGCACACCTCAGAAGACAGCACATTCACGTCTTCCCGTATCTGGACGACTGGCTGATAAAAGCCGCGTCCTACAACCAATGTGTACACCACACCGCCACTACAATCCAGCTACTTCACCAACTAGGCTTCACGGTGAACCACCAAAAGTCCCAGCTAACACCATCCCACATAAAGCAATACCTCGGTGCCACCATAGACACCTCAAAAGCCATTGCCTACCCCAATCCGGCAAGGATCGCAAGCATTCAGGCTTTGCGTCAAAAATTCATACTTCAACAGTCCCTCCCAGCAAGAGTGTTTATGCAACTGATAGGGATGATGGCCTCTTGCATTTTTATAGTGCCTCATGCAAGACTCCAGATGCGTCCACTCAAAGAGTGCTTAGCGGGCCAATGGAACCAGGCCCAGGGGCAACTGACAGATCTGGTGTTGGTAGACGGGCGCACCCATCGCTCTCTGCAGTGGTGGAACACCACAAATCTTTCCAGAGGTCGACCGTTCCTGGACCCGGTTCCACAAATAATCTTGACAACAGACGCATCGCTCTCCAGCTGGGGAGCTCATCCACTACACCTCACAGTGCAGGGCACATGGACGCCGCAACAAAAGTTACTCCACATCAATCATCTGGAGTTACTGGCAATCTTTCTAGCCCTAAAATCCTTTCACACACAGATTTTAGGCAAGGCAGTCTTTATCCGCACAGACAACATGACCACCATGTACTACATCCAAAAACAAGGCGGCACACACTCTCCACAGCTCTCTCAACTAGCACAGAGCATATGGAGATGGGCAATTCCACACAAAATCTTTCTCCTAGCCCAGAATGTCACAGGAGTCCAGAACACCATGGCAGATCTACTCAGCAGACAGGCGCAGCAGATCCACGAGTGGGAACTTCACCCGCAGGTTCTTCACCCGTTCTTTCAGATGTGGGTGCATCCACACATAGACCTATTCGCCACCCACAAACAAAAAATGCCCAAGCTTCGCCGCCAGATACCCACACCCATTGTCCAAAGGCAATGAGATATGGATGAACTGGTCAGGCAAATTTGCATACGCCTTTCCTCCTCTCCCACTAATTCCATTAGTGGTGCGAAAGCTACAACAGCACTCCCTCACACTCATTCTAGTAGCTCCAACATGGGCCAGACAACCATGGTACACCACGCTGCTGGAACTCTCAGTAGTGCCACACCAAAAATTACACATCTCACCATGCTTCCTAACCCAGAACCATGGAGAGATCAGACACCCGGACCCAGCTCAGCGCAACCTTGCGATCTGGCTCCTGAAATCCTAGAATTCGGATACCTTAACCTTCCCCCCGACTGTATGAATGTTATCAGGGAATCTAGACGTCCTACCACTAGAGCCTGCTACGCTGCCAAGTGGAAAAGATTTGTTGTTTACTGCCATAACAACACAATCAACCCTCTAGACGCATCCATACAGCACATCATATGCTACTTACTACACCTACAAAGATGTAACCTAGCATATACATCCATTCGGCTACACCTCGCAGCAATTGCCGCTTACTTACAGAACAGACAGCACCTATCACTTTTCAGAGTGCCTGCCATTAAAGCCTTCATGGGAGGCCTAAAACAAATAATTCCCCCCAGAGTGCCACCCTCACCTGTGTGGAACCTATTTGGGGTGTCTTTCATAGATTCACATGCTTGAATATTCCCCGTCGTCGAAGTGGGAGTCCCACGGTATATAAAAAGCAATAAGTATCATGTGTATATATATATATATATATATATATATATATATATATATATATATATATATATATATATATATATATATATATATATATATACACACATACATAAACCACATAAGAGTATATACATCCCCAAATAAACTTTATATATATATATATATATATAGTTCAAATAACATATCAAGTAAAAATACCATAGGATAGCATTGAGACATAAGAAAGCATTGAGAAAAAGAATCACTTTACTGACATATCACTGTCATTTTATAGTCCAAACTCCTTCCAATCAGGCGCTAGCACCCTCTAGAACCTTCTCATCAGAGGCTCAGACCCTCAGATTTTCTACCGCACGTCGTGTGAAGGGAGTCTCCCTGAGCTCTGCTCAGTTCTTGATCTGGTTTGAGGTTTTTTGTCTCTCATCATGTCTTCAAGTAAGAAATCTCTTTTCCGTCCCTGTTCATCTTGCGGAAAGTTAAGACTTTTCTCTGAGGATCCCCATGAGAAATGTATTTATTGTCTTTATCCTGATCATAAGGTGGCCAACTGTAAGATCTGCAGAACTTTCTCTCAAAAGACTTTGAAAGATAGAGAAGGTCGCCTTTTATTATGGCTTCAAAAACTAACGGAGACAGATAACCCCCTTTCTGAGGTGGAGAGTGTAGCCTCTATCAAAACAGGAGTCTCCTCAAAGCGTGGAAGTGTCCAGGACTTGCCATCTCCTTTTCTAAAAAAGAAGAGACTTCATCTTGAGGAAGTGTCTACAGGCCAAGTCTGTTACCACGCCAGCGCCCCCGAGACTTAGCTCTCAGGCGTCTCTGACTCCGTCAGTGCATGTTTCCAGTCAGAAACGTTCAAAACAGTCGACGGGCCCGTCGACGGCCCCTCCGTCGACGAGATCGGCTAATTCATCAGCCTCGGTGACGACGGTATCAAGCAGATATCCTTCGTCGACGACGATGACTTCGTCGACGTCTTCACTGTCGACGGTAGTATGTGTTTCCCTTAAAACTATCTCGTCGACGATACCACTCACCTCTTCGTCGACGACTGGGAAGCTGGCGCTTCCGTCGACGTCTACAGCTCCATCGAGGAAGTCTTCATCGTCGGTGATTACAACATCGTCAACGACAGCCTCCTTGTCGACGACAGCCTCCATGTCGACGACAGCCTCCTTGTCGACGACAGCCTCCTTGTCGACGACAGCCTCCTTGTCGACGACAGCCTCCTTGTCGACGACAGCCTCCTTGTCGACGACAGCCTCCTTGTCGACGACAGCCTCCTTGTCGACGACAGCCTCCTTGTCGACGACAGCCTCCTTGTCGACGACAGCCTCCTTGTCGACGACAGCCTCCTTGTCGACGACAGCCTCCTCGTCGACGGCAGCCTCCTCGTCGACGGCAGCCTCCTTGTCGACGGCAGCCTCCTCGTCGACGGCAGCTTCGTCGTCGACGATCGCCTCGACGACGGTGGTGTCAAATTTTGCGACAATGCCATTGGTGCCAATGTCTACGCCAGCACCAGGGTCTGTGGACGGCTCCTTGCTGCTACGTCGTAAGGCTGTACTAGATCCAGTCATGTTACCACCGGGGCCTCGACCACCCCGTCAACTATTTCCTTCGGGGGATGAGGACAATTCTGATTCAGATGAGGACGATCAGTCTGCTTTTTGGGATGCTCATAGTCCCTCTGAGCTCCATATTAAGTGCCAAGACTTTAAAGAGGATGAATACTACGATCAGGAACAAGAGCAACATTCCCCTGCTCCGGTTCCTACGGTGCAGCTTCCTTTGCGGCTTATTTCCAACCTCCAATACATGTTGGAAGATTGTAATCGTCGCTTTCCAGCATCCTCTCAAAGTTCTCCACGTGAAGCGCCATCTGAGGTTCCACCTCCTCCTATATTGCCGACGATACCTACACCATCCATACCTGCACTGCCTTCCAATGCAGCGGATGATAATGTGGATAATCTAGATACGGAAGAGGGTGAGCTTCCGGAGGACGACTCTATGGCGGACTGGGATGACTACCAAATCAATTCGCCCGCATCACCGCCAAGGTCGCCAGTCAACTCGCCACCTGTCGACATAACAGGGTTCCATCAGCTGATGGAAAGAGCAGCGCAACGCTTTCACCTTCCCATGGTGGTTAGGAAAGAGGACTGTTTCTCGTACGATATCAAGTCCCAGCCTCAGAAACAAGTACGAGCTGTGCCCATTATAGACTTTATATGGAATGAAGGTATAAAGTTAATAAACGCCTAATTCTATTCCGGCGGTGCTTCCACGCCTGGAGAAAAAGTACAAAGCTCCGGATTCTTCCCCAGCCTGCTTAGTGTCTCAACCTAAGCCGGACCAGTGATTACACAAGCGGCACAGCGCCGCTCCAAAAATCCATCATCTCCAATGTTGGCGCCTCCGGATCGCGACGGCCGTCGCCTGGATGCCATTGGCAAGAAGTTCTCAACCATGGCTTCAACAACGGTCCGGGTTGCGAATTCTTTGGCAATCCTCGGCCGTTACCATAGACAAATGTGGTCGGACATGGCTGCTTTGGTCAAGCTTATACCGGAAGATTCTAGAGCGGAAGCTCTAAAGATCCTGCAAGAGGGTGAGAGGGCGTCATCCGAAATCGACTGCTCTGTCGACATTGCATCCACCGGTTTCCGTCAATTGGCGGGAGCAGCTGTCCTAAGAAGACAGGGTTGGCTTCGATCAACCTCATTCCGGCAAGAGGTCCAGGCTAAGATTCTGGACATGCCGTATGACGGAGAGTCATTATTCGGCCAGCATGTGGAGGATGCTTTGCAAACCGTAAAAAAGGACACGGATACGGCTCGTTCCCTCGGCACTCTTCAGTTTAGGAAGCAGCCCTTTCGAGGTGCGCGCGGCCGCGGCACCTCCTCTTCCTTTCGTGGGTCCTCTTCCCAGTACCGCTCCTACCACCAAGGACAACAGCGATACTCTACACAACCACAGCAGTCCTACAGACAGCAGTCTGGCAGATCATATAGAGGGAAGTCAAATTACAGAGGGAATTCTACCAAAAAACAGTGACTGTGTACGGCAAAAGTTCCCTTTTCCCAGTTGTCCTCTAGTTCCTGTTGGAGGACGAATCTCCCAGTTCTTTTCAACTTGGTCCTTAATCACTTCGGACCGCTGGGTTCTGGATATTATTTCAAGGGGCCACGCCCTAGAGTTTGTGAAGGTTCCTCCACGCACCCCTCCATCCGGACCTCCTCCCGCCCATCTCAAAGAACTTTTCAATCCGATCCAAATAATGCTAAACAAGGGTGCCATCGAAGTGGTTCCGAAATATCAAAGAGGGTTGGGGTTCTATTCCCGTTTTTTCCTCATACTAAAGAAATCAGGGGAGTGGCGCCCCATCCTCGATCTAAGGTCGCTCAACAAATTTCTCAAGACCCAATCCTTCCGAATGCTCACATTAAAGGACATCCTCCAATTCTTCTCTCAGGAGGATTTCATGACAACGATCGATCTGCAGGATGCATATTTCCATGTGCCCATTCTGCCACGCCACAGGAAATACCTACGATTTCGAGTGGGTCACAGAGATTTCCAATTCAAGGTCCTACCCTTCGGACTCTGCTCCGCGCCACGGGTCTTTACGAAATTCCTGGCCCCGGTGGTGGCTCATTTAAGGCAAGCGGGTATTCAAATATACCCTTACCTGGACGATTGTCTCATCAAATCTCAATCCTCTCACCAAGCGGCCCTCGATACTCAGCGCTGTCTCGATCTGTTCCAGTCCCTGGGTTTGTCGATCAATGTGCAAAAATCTCAACTCACGCCGGCTATGTGCAAGACCTTTCTCGGCGCTTCTATCAATACGAGCACAGCCATGGCTTTCGCTTCAGCAGAGCGTCAAGCGCGGATTCAACAGCTTGCAAGCTCCATCGCAGCAAAGCAGTCAGTTTCAGTCCGCACATTGAAATCCTTTCTGGGAATGGCGTCCTCATGCATCGCTTTGATCCCACATTGCAGACTAAAGAGTCGTATCATTCAGGAGGAATTAGACAAGCAGTGGCGCCAGGTTTCCGGTTCCTTCAACGATCAGCTCGTGGTGTCACCCCGCATGGCTCAAGCGCTGCATTGGTGGACCCGTCCTGCCAACATCGCAGCAGGAACCTCTTTTCTGTTGACAACCCCAGAACTCGTCCTTACCACGGACGCATCCATGGAGGGTTGGGGCGCACATTTTCAAGATCTATCCGTCAAGGGCCAATGGTCGGCGGCTCAGCGTTGCTGGCACATCAACAGATTGGAACTGATGGCCATTTTCTTGGCGTTGAAATCCTTCCGCCTCCAGTTCCAGGGGAAGTCAGTCCTCATTCAGACGGACAACACCACTTGCATGCACTACCGGAACAAACAGGGCGGGACAAGATCTCCACTGCTCTCCCGTCTGGCGCAGAGGATTTGGAGTTGGGCCATACTCCATCAGATAACGCTACAGGCAATTCACCTGCCCGGCATTTCCAATACTCTGGCGGATGCACTCAGTCGGTCAGCATCATCAACCCACGAGTGGGAATTACATCAACCGACTCTGGAATTAGTCTTCAACCTCTGGGGTCACCCGACAATCGACCTTTTCGCAACCCCTCAGAATACAAAATGCCGGTTCTACGCAAGCTGGTTTCCCCACAAAGGGTCGTGCGGAAATGCCCTTTCGATCAATTGGTACGGGATATTTGCGTACGCTTTTCCGCCGATTCCTCTGATTCCGCGAGTGTTGCGGAAGATGAGACAACAACCGTGCCATGTACTCCTCATAGCTCCACGGTGGCCTCGGCAGGCATGGGTTTCGGAGTTGCTTCTCCTATCCCAATGCGAGCCCATCCTTCTTCACCTGAAGCCGGATCTGCTGACAATGAACAATGGTCGGATATGCCATCCGAATCCCAGCTCTCTCAGCTTGTCGGCTTGGAACCTGAACACCTTGAATTTGCTCATTTGAACATTCCTCCAGCCTGCAGGGAGGTGTTAGCTAAGGCAAGAGCTCCTTCCACAGTGAAAACGTATAAGCTCAAATGGAAGCGATTTTGTCTTTGGTGTGCTTCCGCCCACATACATCCAGTGCACGCTCCCCCAGAACACATTCTGCCGTTCTTCCTATAACTAGCGCAGTCTGGATTATCGCACTCTACCTTAAAGGTCTTTCTAGCGGCAATATCTCGCTTCCGACAAGACGGCTCGTCCTCTCTCTATTCGTCCAGAGTCATACAGCAATTTTTCAAGGGTCTCTTCCGAATGTTCCCGCCCATCCGGCGTCCTCCACCCACGTGGCGCCTGAACATCGTACTGGCTCAGCTCAACTTCGAACCTATCCACTCAGCGGATGTCAAATTTTTAACTTGGAAAGTGGCCCTCCTCCTTGCTCTGACCTCTTCCCGCAGAGTCAGTGACATTCACGCCTTTACAATAAAACCTCCGTTCCTTCAATTCAGATCGGACTGTGTCATTCTCCGCACTAATCCGGTTCTTCTACCTAAAGTGCCATCCGATTTCCATCTTAACGAACCAGTGCTCTTAAAAACTTTTTTCCCGCATCCACAAACTCCGGCGGAGCAAAGCTTACACTCTCTGGACTTAAAGAGATGTCTTAAATTCTACATTAGCAGAACTCAATCCTTTCGCAAATCTGACCAGTTTTTTGTGGCCTACGGGCGTGCTTGCAAAGGACAATCGGTCACCAAACCCACGATTGCCCGTTGGGTTTCATCAGCAATCTCTTTTTGCCATAAAGGGCTGGTAAGCCTCTTTCTTCTGGAGTGAGGGCTCATTCAACGAGGGCTATATCATCTTCCACTGCCCTGTTCGCTGGTGTGCCCATCCATCAGATATGCCGGGCGGCTACGTGGTCCAGCAGGCACACGTTTACGAAGCACTACTGTCTGGAATCGATTAATGAAGCAGACACGGCTGTGGGACAGGCAGTTCTACGGAATCTGTTTAAATAAGGTGAGCCTCTGCTACTTCCCTCCTCCTGGGGTATTCTTAATTGCGTTCTAAATACATTGTCATTGTATTTCATGCAAGATCAATACGGCTTGGTCAGCCGAATACTGTTTACTGCTTACTATTCTATTCAAGCATGTGAATCTATGAAAGACACCCCAAATACTGGAGAAGAACAAATGTTACCTGTAAACTGTGGTTCTCCAGTATTGGTGTCTTTCATAGATTCACATGCGACCCACCCTCCTCCCCTCAGAGGCTCTCTTCTCCGCTTTCGGCTCTTTTGTCACTCTCGTGCTCGAAAATCTGAGGGTCTGAGCCTCTGAGGAGAAGGTTCTAGAGGGTGCTAGCGCCTGATTGGCTGGAGTTTGGACTATAAAATGACAGTGATATGTCAGTAAAGTGATTCTTTTTCTCAATGCTTTCTTATGTCTCAATGCTATCCTATGGTATTTTTACTTGATATGTTATTTGAACTATATATATATAAAGTTTATTTGGGTATGTATATACTCTTATGTGGTTTATGTATGTATATATATATATATACATGATACTTATTGCTTTTTATATACCGTGGGACTCCCACTTCGACGACGGGGAATATTCAAGCATGTGAATCTTATGAAAGACACCAATACTGGAGAACCACAGTTTACAGGTAAGTAACATTTGTTCATAGTGCTCACAAGGCTAATGGGACCACCTTTTGAACCCTTGCATAAATGCGAACTGCAATTCCTCACATGGAAAACCGCTTTCCTTGTAGCCATCACCTCCCTTAGAAGGGTCAGTGAAATACAAGCACTTACTATACAATAACCTTTTCTCCAAATGCACCCGAACAAGGTTCTCCTACGTACCAACCCAAAATTCCTACCCAAAGTCATCTCACCCTTTCATCTAAACCAATCGGTAGAATTACCAGGGTTTTTTCTCCCAACCTCAAACTGTTGCAGAAAGGGCTCTACACACACTGGATGTTAAAAGGGCCTTGCTTTACTATATCCAGAGAACACAACCTTTCAGGAAGACAAAGCAATCGTTTGTCTCTTTCTCTCCACCTCATAAAGGCAACCCCATCTCTAAATCGGGGATAGCTAGGTGGATTGTAAAATGCATAAAGATTTGCTACCACAAAGCAAAACGCACGCTATCTGTTCCCCCTAAAGCCCACTCTACAAGAAAGATAGGGGCTTCTATGGCTTTTCTAGGGAACATCCCATTAGATGATATCTGCAAGGCAGCTACATGGTCAACACCGCACACTTTCACTAAACATTACTGTGTAGATGTGCAAACCAAGCAACAAGCTAGTGTGGGCCAGGCTGTACTAAAAACACTGTTCCAAACCACTGCAACGGATGCCGGTGGTCACCGCTAAGGTTGGGAACTGCTATATAGTCTATGCAAAAGTGTGTAATCTGCAGCTCATATGCCTCGAACGGAATATGCTACTTGTAGGAGAGTAGGGTCTGCTTTCTATGTTCACCCCCACTTTTTGCTTTTGCTTTACTGGTTTTCGACTTAGATGTGGCTGTGGGCCTGCTAATCAGACCCACAGCCCTGCTGTTCTCTCTCTAAATTAATACTATGTACTTTAGGTGCATAACCCATTTGGATAGGATCACCTTATTGGCCCCTGTACAGAGTACCCTAGGTACCCAGGGCATAGGTGTACCCTAGGCCTACCAGGGGCTGCAGCATGTATTATGCCACCCCTGGCCTGGCCTTCCATTTTGACACAACTGGCTGATCACTCAGCTGGGGCAAGGTCGTGTAATCACCCCTTGCTTAGGTGTAGTATTCCTATACCTAACTTACATATAGACACATGTGTACCTATCAGTCACTCCTATGGCAGGCCTTGACAATCCTGGAGGCAGAGTGCTTGGTAACATGTGAGATGGTGCTCTAGCATGAGCTGAGCCTGTCTGCAGCTTTCGGAACCTTGTCCTTATAGCTGTTCTATGATATAGCCTACCATATACTCTTAAAGTGCCTTATAATCTTAGACGGTTATGGTAACTATGGTTTGGCTTTATCAAAACATGTCGTGTAAGGTGTCTAACACTCGGGAATAATACCCCCATGCCATTTCTGGACATGAGAATATTATTCCCCCCTTCTAGAGGGAAAGACATGTTAAAATCATACTTCAACTGTTAGCCTCTGACCAAAGCCTCAGCATCACAAAATGGATGCTGCTGCCACGACACAAGTCTGACCTCCTGCAGCTGGGAGTGATCCCAGCCAGGGAGGCCTGGACAATAGGTTTCCTGCTTGGGGAGGTGCTAGCACCTCCCCAGACAGCCTTTAGTGTATTGGGGCAGGGTGGGCTGAAAGGAATGAGACATGCCTGGGGCACACAAGGTGTTCCTTGCATAGTCCAGTTCAAACCGGCGCTGGGGCACTCCAGCCCCAGCTCTGGCGCGAAACTGGACAAAGGGAAGTGGGTGTAACCACCCCCTCCCAGGTCCCACCCATAAGGCGTGACCTAGCAGGTATCCCAGCCCCCCAGATTAGTATAAGAGTGGGAGTTGGGCCTCAAGACTTTAGATTATCCTGAACCTGCAAAACTGAACAGAAACTCTGGACCTTCGACATTCGACGAAAGAAGAAGACTGAAGAATCTCCCTTGTGGCCAAGGAGTGGCTACCCTGTGCAAACAGGCACCATCAAGAGACTACCCTTTGCTTTGCGACCGTTCTACGAGGAACCGACTGCAGAGCCCGACCAGAGCCTTGACTTCCAGACTTCTCCGACCCTCATCCACATCTGCAGCAGAGCTGAGATCCGTGGAGGCGACGAGCGACGTGGGACCGGCTACCTGGGAAAAGTGGCTAGTAACTTACAGCGCAGCTTCTGAGGTACCCTCGAAGTTGTGCACCGGGGATTGAGAAGCCCCAACCCCAAGCACCATCTGCACCGAAGATCAGCCCCCCACACTCCACGAGTCCTGCGTGGGGCCCTTCAGCATTTTCCTGCTTGCCGCGTCTGTCCGGTTGCTTGCCCGCTGGCTAGTGGCCTCTGTGACGACGCACCCTGAAATCTTCTGCGCTGGTTTGGCTCCTCCAGACTGGCTCCCGCTTCTCTGCAAAGAAGAAGCACCCCAGACCTTCCTGGTCTGCACCAGAAGCAAGTCCTTTGTTCTTCGTGGGTTCCGCTTGCCAAGGCTTGGTGAGTCCTAGTCCAACTTCGACGCCGCCGACAGCAAGAGCCTTCGTGGGACAGCTCGCCTCCTGGTCCTGGTCGTCCTCGACGCTCCCTGGTCCTCCTGGCTGCAGCGACAAGCTTCACCTCCACCTGCAACTCTTCACGACATCGCCTGGTTCCTTCCTGGTTCCACGTGGTCACTGGCTAGTGACCTTGACTCTGTCCCTTCTGCTTGCAGGTTTCTTCTCTTCTTGATCCCAGCCTTGGGATCCACCGGACACTCTCCCCTGACTGCCTGTCAGCATCTTTCTTCAGGCATCCATAGGAGTCGACGACGAAAACGACGCATCTTCACCCCTATGCACCCGCAGCCTGTGGGCTAGGTAACTTGGGTACTCCGGTGCTCATCAGGATAGTGACTATCCTAGTGTCTAGTTTTCAAGTCTCAACTTCCTAGCTACTCCGGAAGTGTCCTAAATCTACCGTTTTCTAAACTGTACTATTGCTATTGACTTTTACGCATTACGCGTGAGTGTTTCCACTCTGCCCACGAATCCCGTGGGCCTCCCACTTCCTAACTAACGCTAGTGTAGTGTAGCCCCAGCGATTCCCTAGGCCTAGGCCTATTCTATTTCCGTGACAGTGGTTCTTATACCACTTATTTAGTATATGGTTTGCGTGGCCCCTAGGGCCTAACTGTATTACTTACCTGTGTGACTTACTGTATGCATTAATAAGACTGTGTTGTACTTACCTCTAATCTCATAAAGAGTGCTGAGGGTTTGCTTAGAATAAATACACTTTATTTTATATATATATCTGTTGTGGTGTCCTTTCATTTGGTATTCAGGGGATTATATATGGTATCACAGCTGGCTTCACATGCCATTCAGAGTTTAGCCTAAGACTGCTCTTGTCCATGCTACCACTAGGATAGCTGGTCTATAAGGTTGACTTTACAACCAATCACCATAAGGGTATTTGGACTGATATAAGGTGTACACTATAACTAGTGACATCATACATCAGGCCAACTTCTCACACTACTTACCAGTATGCATCTGTTCTTGGCATGTAGAGCTGCAGATCTACACACGCCCACCCACCTCCCCGGCTACCTGTATCTGTTCCAGTCTATCTTATTTAGATACAACACACATGGGTTTCTTCACTGTTATTACTACGCTCCATCTTTTCCTGTTGGCGAAAAACAATCTGAGGATGGAGCCGAAGCCCATGCGCAATACGAACCAAGGGAAGAGTCACCGACCTCATGACTTCCAAAGACTTTCCAAGAGGAAAAACAAACTGCAAACATCCGGGCCCAACACCAGATGGTGATCTATGCAAAAGTGTGTAGATCTGCAGCTCTACATGTCAAGAACAGATGCATACTGGTAAGTAGCACATTCCTTTCTTTCTTCTTTCTATTGAATCCTGTGCCTAAGTATGGTTGTGGAGAGAGTTTGTCATAGCTGTGAACCACAAACCATCCGTGGGCTCTTTCTGTAAGTGCCGCCTTGTCTTCTACTAATGATAGCTTTTTCGCTGTCTTGTTAACAATTTCTTTAAAACAATGATAAGACCCTGAGGCGGGCCAAAGTTCCTTGAGACCCAGACGTTCTAGTGATGCTATCAAATAGGTCCTTGCTCCACACTCCTTCTTTAGATGTATTTAATTCCATAGATATGAGTTCAGTGTTCCTTTTTCAGAATTTTTTTATCCTATACCAGGTCTTAACATATGCTCCTTTGCGGGCTATTTCTTGACTTTGCATGCTGAATTCTAGCCTTATTTGGGCTGGCGAGACGTACTTTGGTAAATTAAATATTATCCTGGCAGCTCTTGAGACAGTTCTGTCCAAAGTGAGTGCATCTCTTCCCCTCAGACACTCACTCCCATATGTGATTGCCGGGGTGAGTTTTGCTTGCCAGACTTGTAGCAGTGGAATAAGGCTCGGGCCGGCCGTTTTCTGTTTGATTGATTTTATGGCTACCGCTATTGTAATGCCTCTTCTTTTAATTGCTTCTTTTTGTAAATTGAAAGACCCCTTGTTATCCATGATCACACCTAGATACTTATATCTGTCAACTACTTTGATTAGTGAATCTGCCATATACCAGGAGTATTTAGAGGTTTCCTTCTTTGGGTGTATCCTCATAACCTTCGTTTTGTCATGATTAATAGTTAATCCGTTAGATATTGAATATCGACTAGTTGTGTCCAATAAGTGTTGGAGACCGATGGGGGTCTGGCTGACCAGTACGAGA
The DNA here is from genome assembly GCF_964204655.1 of Triturus cristatus. Lineage (NCBI taxonomy): Eukaryota > Metazoa > Chordata > Amphibia > Caudata > Salamandridae > Triturus > Triturus cristatus. The sequence goes on along the minus strand of NC_140585.1, from coordinate 1,267,507,570 downwards.
TTGTCTGCGTACAAGAGGTTAGAAAGCAAAAGCCCTCCCAGCTTTGGCGGATGAGAATTGCAAATATCCAATTCTGACGAAAGACATAAATAAGTTGAAGAGCGTTAGTGCCAGGACCCACCCCTGTTTAAGCCCCATGGTTGTCGGAATTTTCCTGGACAAATACTTTCCATCCCCTAGCTTTACTTGGACCCATGTATTTGTGTGAAGCAATATTAACTGGTTTAGGTGAGCAGCTGGTATTTTCATTTCCTTGAGTTTGTGCCAGAGTTTACTTCTATCGATTTTGTCGAAAGCTGACGAATAGTCGATAAAGCACATCAATAGCGGAAGTTTTGCTGACTTGGCCCTGTCTATCAGTAGGGATAATGCAAGAATATTAGTGGTTGTCCCCATGCCTTTGCAAAAACCTGATTGGTTAATTGGTATTGTTGATTGATCTTCGGCCCAGGCAGTGAGGTCATCCAAGAGCTGGCCAGCGTAATATTTCGCCTCGATATCAATTAAGTCCACAAGCGTATAACTCTTTGCTAAGTTCTTATCCCCGTTCTTGTATATTGGGGATATGATTGACCCCCGCCAGGAGTCCGGGATGATGACGACTCCTCCTATTTGGCCATACAGCGGTAGTAAAGTGGAAACCCAGTATTCCGGGTCCATTTTGAATAGAATTGGTGGAATCCCGTTAGGGCCCGGAGCGCCGTCTCTCTTGCCCTTTGCTATCCTATTCTTAATCTGTATAGTTGTGAATAAAAGATGATTGTTTCCAGTTAGTTCATTACAATGTATGGGGAGTGGCACTAGTATATTACTGGAGGACTGCCTCCGTGGAGCATTAAAGTGTTGATGCAGGTGCGAGGCCCAGGCTTCTTCTGATGGGTGGTAATTTACTCTTTGCACATTCTGGATGGCTAAGCTATTTACTGTTCGCCAAAATCTTGCACTATTATTCATCTTGGTATCATACAGTAGCCTCACCCATAGATTATCATCTTTTTCCCTCTTCACCTGCCAGATTTCTTTTTTCTTTTTTGCTTTTAATTGCGATTGCTCCCTTTGTAAAATGGGATCATGGCCTGTGCGCCGAAGATTACGTATTAATTTATTTATTGCATTCTTGAGCTTGCGGAGGTTTGGATTTACAAAGTTTGGAGATTGGTTATCCTAACGGACTGGCAGACTGCTTGTCAATGAAACTGGGGGAAAACTTGGCATATTCACTGCTCCCAATGTTTTGGCTAGGTGTTCCCAGTATGCTATCATATTTTCCTTTTTGCGTCTGTCTGTTCCCTTTTCTCCCATATTGCCTTTGCTGTTGATAATAGTTCTTCTGGGCGATTAGTTTTAATTTTTAGCCTCTTGAAATTATCCATATAAATAGACTCTGGGTCCTCTACTGGCATATCTAATGAAGTTCTGGATAGTCTTGTAGAGATTACTTGTGGCAAATGATCGCTTTGATCTTGGGCCCCAATCTGGAAGTCTATGATCCTGCTTAAGAATGAGAGGGATACAAAAGTATAATCTATCAACGTATCTGAAGTTGCGCTGTAGAATGTTGCCGCCGGGGGCTGATCTCCAGGAAAGCGCCCATTTAGAGCCACAAGGCTTAGATGTTCCAGTTCTCGATAGTGCTGCTTTTTCTCTCTGTACCATAATGCCTTACGGTGTGAACCATTACTTCTATCTTCTTATAATTAAAAAAAAAAAAGCCCTGGGGTGGGCATTTACTTAGTGTCCTTATTTCTTCATTGCTACAGTTCTGCTGATGTACCCCCACCTCCCTGATATGCCTTGGACTGCTACCCTATGAGTCCATCGTAGTAGGGGGGTTTACTTGACCCACTTTGCAGCACCATTGTATGAAGGACCCCAGACATCAGTTGCCATCCATGGTTGCTTTCCCTGGGTGGTAACCCCCTCCCTCCACCAAGCAGATCTTTCAGAGGCAAAGACTGATCCCCAATCTATTGCCCTGTCAAAGCACAGCCATGTGGACAGCTGTCTCCCCTCCCTATCCTTTAGAGTCTCTCCTGGAGCAAAGCCTTCTGAGGGGAAAGATCATGCTTTTGTGCATCATCTGTGTAGATTTTTGTCCACCGGAAGAGCAGGAATGTCGATAATAATCACGGGGAAGGCTTCCATTGCCCAGAAAATGAAGGTTTTCCACTTTATTACCCTACAGAAAATTTGAATAGAATGAAAGCTGAAGACTGGGCTGATTCAAGTCCAGGAAGAACAGAAAATTATCAGGATATGGTCCTAGCAAGATTAGAGACGACCTCTTCTCAGAAACTCTCACACAAAACCTGTGGTAGAAATCCAAGCTATGGTGGCTTCTTTGAAGAGAAGTAGAGCTCAACCCTTTCACTCGTTGGCTGAAGTTTGGGTTGTTTGAGATGAGGTGGATGATCTACTAAAACACTTGTTAAGGCCTGTGGTCAGTTTATCTCCGTTTACTGCCATTTAAAGTAACAAGGGTTTCCCAGCATGACAACAGGGTTAGAATCAACAATTATATGAGACGTTGGAGACCTGGAGTTACGAGTAAGGAACTAATTTCTGTCTTTTCAGGTTTTATTCCACTCTGCCAAAGATGTTTCTGTGACCATGTACCACAAATGAAGGTTTGAGACTACTAGTGTAGAGGTGACTTTTTTTCTTTTCTTTTTCCCAACAGACTTAAAGCAACAGTCTTGTCCAGCATTTATTTGGGGTACCGCGAATTGTGCCGTAAACAGGTACAACTTGATTTTAGTATTACTTAAAATGCAATACTGCAAAACTCTATTACTGGTGGCTGTGTACTTACAAGACGTGACAAATGTAGTTGTAATTTCGCTGCATATTTGATTAACGTAATAGTAAATATTCCTAGAAATTAAGTTTTAAAAAATGTATTGCAATAATTCAAATCTGCTGGTCAAAATTTATGTAGCAAGAAAGTACAGTTACTTAACTTGCCAGTATGATGAAGGAAAACGTGAAGCCAATTGCGAAAAATAGAACAAATAAAGATGAATTTTCTATCGCTGTGCATCTTTGTTAGATTCGCATACTTGAATTGCTCCTTGTCCTCAGCCTGTGAATCTTCAGTAGTGAAAGTGAAATGACAGTGATAACACTTAACATTTGACCTTATGCAACTAGTTCACCTCGTGTGACCCCCATGCTGACCAGTGAAATGGCAAATGGCTTCCATAGCTCAGATTTTCATATTTAAAGGAACAAATGAGCGTTATTAGTAAGGGTTGGAGGTGAAGTAACGTGATTCTAGAACAAATACTTTCGCACGATAACTTGTTGAACGTCTAACTTTTTATTACTGGTATTCAATCTTAGATTCACCTGCTATGGCATATCAAGAGAAGCAAGTACTCTAGTCCAATGCGCAAAGAAGACTAGTAACCTCTAGGTGTCATTATTTTTTCATCTCCATCAGCAGAACTGGCTTTTTCCCAATTGGCCTTTTTTACTAGTCAGAACTGTTGGATAGTCCTGCTCATGCACACAATCTGAGAATTTTTAAAAAGCATTATATGTAACAGAAAAATTAAAAATGGGGATAAGCAGTTTTTTTTCATGAGAAATAATTTTGGAAACCCTTCTGTGTACTACATAGGTAAATTTCCATTCATTTTTCTTAATAAAAAAGGCAAATCCAAATAAAACTAGGCATTGTGTGGAATAGATGGCCAGAAAACCTGTTTGTTATACCAAAAGAAAACTGATGCTGTTTAGGTAGATAAGCTATTGTCTTTAAGGGTTGCCAAATTGACATTGCTCCTGGAGGAAATCTGTCTTTTGTGCATGGTCACCTAAGATTTTTCACCTTTTGCTGGACCAGTTTTGATTTGAGCTCGCCATAGAACTCTGTGCACTTTACCCCTGCTAACCATTAGTAAAGTGCCTGTGCTCCGTGTTTTTTTTAAAATAAACGTTATCACATTTTGCAGCAAAACAAGATAACATCAACCGCCCATAGAAGTCTAGTGCAGTATTGTAGTTGTGACACAGATCCATCATCGCATCAATCAAAGGAGTAAGTTAGAATGTAATACCTTTAAGCATGGTTAAATTAGCTTATTCCTAATTGAAACCTGTGAGAAGTTGGCGTGGCATATGCTGGTCACTAGTTATAGTGGCCACCTTGCACCAGTCCAATTCGACTCTTATGGTAGATAGGTTTAAGACAACCTTTTAAAGAAAGCTATCCTAGTGGTAGCTGTGGAGAGCAGCCTTCAGGCTAAGTCTCAGAGGAATGTAAAGCAGCTTGGTTTACCTTATCTCTTGAATTACCAAATGAAAGGACACCACACAGGTATATATATCAAATATATATGTATTTATTACTAGACACACTCTACTAATGTCTTTGAGATTAAAAGCCAGATACACATTCAAATGTCAACGTTTCACAATAAATTAAGCACAAATATGGCTGGAGCCCTAGGGGCGTATCAGACCATATTCTAAAAAAAGGTATAAGAATGTCGACTTGCAAAATGACAAGGCCTAGTGCCTGGGGAATCGATGGGGCTTCACTACTGCAGTGTTAGCAGGTAAGTAACAGGCCCACGGGAGACGCGTGCAGTGTGTGAACACAGCCGCGGGTTCCCTATTGATTACAATGGTGCAAGTCGCGGTTTGATTTGTAAAGTTTTAGGGTACTTCGAGGAAGTCTACAATCAAGCCACTTACAAGGTAAGTACTTCGAGGGCCAACACACACTAGGGCACCGGAGTGCACGAGTTACCTCACCCAGGGAAGCCGGGTGCATAGGTGTCTTTTGGTGTTGGGTCGCGTCGCTGTTTTCTATGGAGACCAAAGAAGACTTGCTGCTTGCGTCGACTGAAGAAGTGTCCGGTGGAATCCAAGGGTGGATTCAAGATGAAGAAGACCTGAAAATTAAAGGGACCGTGTTCAAAGTCACTTGCCAGTGACCGGTGGCCAGGTAGATGGATGACCACGGATGTCGGGTGATTTCAGGTCGTCAATGGTGTTTTGACTCTTCATTCACAAGGTCCAGGAGGGATCGACGATGACTAGCAGCTGGATTCGGAGTGTCCCACGACGTCTGCAGCTGACTGCGGTGTCGGCAACCGGATTGGAGCCAACAAGCCTTGGCAACTGCAAGTCTTGTGTAAACTGAAGAAAGTCGATGGTGCAGACCAGCAAGGTCTGAGGGACTCACCCAGCGAGGGTAAGTGAGGGCAGGCCTGGAGCAACCAGGGGAGTCCTTTGAGTCGATAAAGTCTTCGGGGGACCCACCAGCCAACAGGCAAGGGATCGCGAAGACGCCTCTTCAGGAAATGCTTCACAGGAGCCCACGGTCACTCGGGACGGGGTAGGCCTCTGATTTTCGCTGCAAAACCCGCTGGAGGCTTGGCCACAAATGGTCCAATGCACAAGTTCGTAGAACGTCGTGAAGGGTTTGCACTCTACAATAGTGCACGGTCCCCGGGTATTGCTGTTCCTCGTCACTCGTGGGGTCCACTCGCCACAGCTCTGCTGGGGAATCACAATGGACGTCGAGTCAGGAAATCTACTTCCGGGGCTGCAAGGACTTCGAACTCCGGCGGGAGCGGGAAAGTTTGCAAACGTAGATTAAGGTTTTTGGTGCCTGCCAAGCAGGGGAGTCACTCCTTGACTCCAAGGTAGTCTTCCAAAGGTACTGGAACATCAAAGGGCCAGGATTCTTCTTTGTAGAGCGTCGTCCAGGGTATCTGATTTGCAATGGCAAAGGTTGCTATCTTATAGTGAAGATAGGGAAGGGACTAGCTCTATGACCACTCCTCTATGAGGGTCAGGGGAGGGGGTGGTTACACTCTCTTCCCTTTGTCCAGTTTCGCGCCAGAGCAGGCGCAGGTAGCCCCTGAACCCGTTTGAGCTGGCATATGCACAGAGGAGCCTACTGCTCCCCCAGTGCAGGACTTCAAAGCACTCTAGGAGTGCACCCACCCACCCCCAATACACTAAATCCTGTCTGGGAGGTTGTGACACCTCCCTGTGACAGGATGCCTTTTGTTGGGCTTCCTCCACTGCGAGTTTCAGTCAGCAGCAGGAGGGCAGCCCAGTGTCTGTGCTGGTGGCATCCATTTTGTGATGCCAGGGCTCTATAGGATTTCTGTCGTTTGGCATGTCGTCCCCTATAGAAGGGTGGGATCATGCTCCCATATCATGGACTGATGTGGGGGTATGATTCCAAGTTGTTTGAGACCAAACACAACATGTTTTGATGCAGTCATTCCAACGTTCGCATTTTAATGCACTTAAGAGTATATGGTTTAACCGCATCCACAAACAGCCATAGAGAATAGACTCTGGTAGCTGCAGAGGGGCCCTGCTCATGCAAAGGCACCCCCTCACATTGTAAACCATGCACCCTGCCCTCAGGATTGATAGGGCCTGCCATAGGGGTGGCTGATAAGTTTATATATGTGTGTATGGTGAGATATAGAAACCTATATCTCTGTGAGGAGTGCTAACACTACCTCACACAGGCTGCAGTAGCAGGCCTGTGGTGTCAGATTGAGAATGCTTTCCAGGGGTGGCATAATACATGCTGCAGCCCCTGGCAGGCCTTTGAAGTGCCTATGCCCTAGGTACCTAAGGTACCATATACTAGGGGCTCATAAGGTACCACAGTATCCAATCACTAGTGCATCTAATATGCACACCAAATCGTTTAGAGAGAACAGAGAGACTGGGGCCCTGATTAGCAGGGTCCCAGCCAGACTATAGCCAGAATCCAGTGTATACATAAGAAAAAAAGTGGGGGCAACATAAGTGCAGATTCTACTTTCCTACAAAACCGCTACTTGCCAAGAAGTCCTAGTATATGGTGAAGAAATTTCACCCGGGGTCGGTAAGTTAAAATGCCACTTGTGGACTCGAGCCCCTTTTTGGGAGATCCACTACAGTGACATGCAAACATGGCTTCAAGCCTACTATTTTAGCTTGACTGCTGCTGCGTAAAACCTTCTGTGTGACCTGTCAAAACCCTTTATGCCAGGATAAAGCTGCTTTTTAAATAAAAATGTCATCCTTATATCGGCCGTGTAGCCCACAAGGCAGAGTGCATAGTATTGAAAAGTAGGGTATGTGACATGCATACGCAAGTGCATATGATTGAACAAAAATTGCAGGCGCTAGAAAGAGAATATGAATTCATGCCCCGCGCTGCCACCCTGGCAACATTGGAGAACAAATTGCAAATTATAAAAACATGGCGAAATGGGAAACTGTGCTACATCTGCTGACACATGGTCAGAGCATGCAGGGACCAAGAGCAACCAGGTCGCACTCTGGCCAATAGGCTAAAATCCACCTGGGGACAAAACTATGTGTTAAAAATCATTGGATGGGATGGATTGTTATGGTTCACCAGCGGTCCTGTCTGCCTTTCCTGACTATTGCACAAGTGTTTATGCATCCCACAAGACGTCCACAGAGATGGCTACCTACTTTGATGACATAACACTGGCGTGGCCATCACTGGGACAATGGGAATATCTGACGCAACCCATAGAGGTGGAGGAGGTGGGTGAGATTATACTGACAGAGACTGATTGGCATTTCGCTATATGCAAATGACATGCTTTTTATGTTCATAATCCCACAAGACCCTTAGCACTGCTCATTAGGGAGTATATCCTGTTTGAAAGACATTGGGCGAAGTCTGTAATACTACCCCAGACGTCTAGTACGACACCAAATACCTTGGAATATCCACTGGAATGGAGCACAGATCCTGTGAAGTACCTGTGGGGCACGGATACAAAGAGACCTTGAGCCAATGATCAGGGAAAACTATATCTGGGCGATAGCGAAAATGGCACACTAGGTGGCAGGATGGTCAAGGATGCCACTATCCCTTGCTGACCATGTAGCAATAATGAAAATTATCATACTGCCATGGTTTCTATACCTGTTTAGCAATATACCCATTGTGTGCCCTAAGGTCCTTTTTAAAACTATACACACACGATAACGCTGGCCTGGGTGGGCAAACACTGCTTCTCTCGTAGGGGATTTCCATGTATAATCATAAGTGTTAAATAGTCCTGCCCGCCTGCAGGGACCTCGGATCACTTTTTCCAACATATCTTCCTAAGTGCTGAAGATCGCCTTTCTTCAGGATGGCCTTGAATAGTCACTTAGTCATTATGGAACATATAGAATTTGGCTACAGTTGTCACATTTCTTCATCTTGGTATACAAAAGGGGATTATCCAAGAAAACATGCAACTAATGCTTAAACTTTGTAAGTTAACATAGAAAATATACTTTCACAAACTTTTTGTTATGTGCGAGAAGGATGAAGAAGTGCAGGGCAGTGTAGCCCATAGGCTGCCATTATAAGGGAAGAAAAAGGAAACTGTGCTTTTAAGAACTGTGAGACCTCGAATAACCCATTTTGCTTAGACAGAGACAGTTCGCTTCCGGGTTGGGGGGATATATATATATATATATATATATATATATATATATATATATATGTGTATTCGATACAACCTTCAACCGAGAGAAGTCAATGGTTGAAATCTGGCCCTGTTTCTGTGCTTCCCAGTTAGATCGTTTCCCCTCGACAAAAACATCAAGAGAATGCCCATTCAAGGCCAAAAAGATCAGGATGGTATACAACTAGGCTACACCATCAAAAAAGGGAACTTAAAAAAGCTACACGGGCACTTCTCAGGCAACCGAATTGGTGCGTGAATACTTTTAAATTGAGCAGTTTAAAACTCTTGAGAAGAAAATACAACATACGAAATATGGAAAGGCAGACATACACACTCTGAGAGTATATGGACCAAGTTGCACTTTGCCAGTAAAACGAACATTTTAAAATCATTCTGGGGACTAATAAATAACCTTGAATACGGTAGCAGAAGAGCGAATAGCACTAACATTACTGATCCAGGCTGGGCAGCCTTTATGCGCAATTTGTATGGGGCCTCTTCAGACATAGCCCCTAGTAATAACTTTAATAATCCTATTTTAAGTCCACCGACCAATGAAAACAGCAGAGCAATCAGAAATGATCGACACCACAACGTAGCCAAATTGCTAGCTATGGAAACATGGAAAGTACGTCAAGTTAAAACTGCAATAAGTAGGAAAAGATCAAATGGCACGCCAGGCCCCAATGGGATTCTGAACTCTGTCTTTATGGCTAAGACAGATCTTTGATTGGAAATCCTGACATCTCTGTTCAATGATGATGTAAAATTTATAACGGTCCCTGAATCATGACAGGGAAGCATAACCCAGCCAATTCATAAAAGTGGTCCACTAGATGATCCAGCTAATTACAGGCTAATTGCCCTAACAGATGTGGAGGCAACATTTTTCAAAGGTTGTCTGCTCAACGAACTGGAAGAATGGGCCGCTAAATAAGAAATTATTCCAATACTCCAAACTGGTTTTCGATGAGTCAACCATTACGAATTTGACCTTGTTGACATAATTATAAAAAGCAAAAGTTATGTTTGTTTTGTTGATCTTAAGTCCACTTTTGATTCTGTTCCCCGCAACTTACTTTGAGCGAAATTATCTGCATGTGGCATTCCAAACCAACTGTTAGATATGATTATATTGTTATATTCTAAGACGTGGGTCCAGGTTAAGGTTGGGGATGGCAGCTATACAACTAGGCGATTCAAAACGTATAGTGGTCTCAAACAAGGTTGTGTCTTAGCCCCTTGTCTTTTTAATCTTTTTATGGCTTATTTACAGTTACATTTCAAAAATGTTAAAGCTCTTTTGCATAACCTTGCAGGACAAAATATAAAATATCTACTGTACACAGATGACACCATCCTGTTAAGTCATACTCCCATAGGTTTACGAAAATTAATAGATTCTTTTAACAACCATATATCAGCCAATGGTTTACTGATGAACACCAAAAAAACAAAAATTATGACGATTGGTTCGATTAAATCAGACATGAAAGTTTGGAATATTAATGGGTTAAAGACTGGAGCTGTAAAATTTTATAAATATTTAGGAATTACATTTGATGACAGATTGTCTTTTAAAGTGCTTTTTCTTAACCTAAAAGCGAAAGCTACAGCGCTGTCTTTTGCTTTTAGAAAGCTGAGAGACACACTGTGATGTCCCAACCGGTCAGCTCCTGCAGCTCTTGTGACCTCAGAGTTGGCTCGATGCACAAAAGGGGTCCACCTCTTGATCGTCTCAATTCTGATTCCTATGATAGCACAGAAGGTTGATATATGATCAAGCGAGGGAAGGAAAGGAAGGGGACAGCAGGGAGGGAGACCTGGAAAGTGAAAGAACAACCAGTTAGTACTGACCCCCTCACTATGGACACGTATCAATACTAAGCCCTTGATATACCTTCTGTTAAATACCTGTAAGGGAAAAGACAGCACCTTCATCTAGTCTTTCGAAAACGATTAGCTATGGTGGATGGTTCCAAGAAACAATAGTATTAACTGTGAATCTGAATAACAAAGATGCAGTTACTATCACTCTAGAGCAACCTCTATAGGATCAACGTTATGCCACTTCCTGTCATACCCACCATTAAATGTGCCTCTTTGAACATCACGGGGATGGCTTCACCAATCTCGTTTAGACCCCTGTTACGATCGGCATGAATAATCAGCAGAAATTAGTTGTTTACATAATAGCGAAAGAAACGTGTCATAAATGTCGCATGAACATGCAAAGGTATATACACTCTTGATACCAAAATGTTATTCGCCGTTACTTTCACGGCTATTTACTCGAACCATGTAATCAGGTCAAACATGCCAGTTCTCAACCCGGCTTCGGCATGTAAAATAAAGAACCAAATCAAACCCGGACGTTTCTCAACACGTCTTCGTCAAAGTCGTAAAACTCAAGTGCCAGTGATTAGGTCGTTTCCCTCACGGCTGATGCACTTGATATTACAAGATAAGCACACAAACTTTGTCTCATGCAATGTCAGCGATGGGAGGGGAGAAGCAAAGAAACCCCCTCCAAAAGAAATCGCTAAGTGAGACCAAAAGCAATTTCCAAAAGTAACATGAACCGGTGCCGTAGCACCCTTACCAGACCCAAGTAGGGAGAGTGCTCCGCTTCCTGACCTCCAATATGAAGCTCGCAGTAGGAATAATCTGCAGCGTCTCACTGACACAGCAAGGTTTAAATGCCCGCCCCTTCCAGAAACACGGACTCCAAGTGCCACCTCTGCTCCGGAAGTGCTAATGGCATGCTGGGAGCGGTAGTTCGTGTTCCCGGCAGAAATGCGGCTTGAACCTGGCAACGTTCCGCGCAGGTAGGACAAGTCGTAACAGAACCATGAACACTTAATTAAGGTAATGAAAGCAAAGCTGATTCCTTCCCTGGCCTATGGGTCAGTTGTTTTCCAAGGAAAAGACTCAAACATTCTTTACAATCTACAGGTAAAAGTCTTCAAATCGGTTTTCAGGGTTCCAAAGAACATCGGGCATGCCAATGTCCGATTGGAATTTGGTCTGAAAAGACAATCTTTAATACGACAATCTGCTTTTTAACATTTATTAATGTTTGTTCAGACCCCGGCACACTTGCGAATTTGTGCTGGCAGGAAATAATTGAATATGAGCACGCTGAGGGTTGAAGATCTTATTTAACGGAGAGCCTAAATAACTTTTAAGTCTCAGCCTTTTGAATATGTAGCTAGAAATAAAGCAGTGTTCAGACGGACACTTAACCAATCAGCTCATTTCCTAACGATTCTATTGGACAAGGATGAGCTTGCCAATAAAAGCCATGCAAGGTGGGTTATTAATTTATTCACCAAATTGGAGCCACAATTTTATCTTATTTCCCAACTAACTTATAAGAGGCACATTTTTGTTGCTATGATTTGGGAGATATCCCACAAAGGATGGAACCCTCCTATGGGTACAAACTTGGCACTAAAACACAATTGTAGGTTATGCGGCACTCATAATGAATCACTATTGCATATTTTATCCATTTGTCCTCAATTACTAGAAGAGAGGAAAGCCCTATTAAAATCTATCCTTAAAGAAAACGGTGTGAGGACATGTCGTCAAGCAATTACTACTTGCCTCTCCTGGAAATCTGCTCATTTGACCACACAGTTTGTAAAGTTTATTCTTATTACAAAAAAAATTTAACCTTGGAGAGTACCACCTGATGTTAGGATTCTTGTGATAACCAGTAACCGGCCTGTTCAACAATGCTGTCCCAAAGATGTTATTGTCAACTATACCTTCATAATCTGACAATTGTATAGAATGACGTAAGAAAGGCTTCTCTGAAAGGTTTTGCACAGTGGCACTTTAAGCAATTCTTAGAAGACTTTGAGAAAGGCTCCATTTAAAAAGGAACCGCACAGTGGCACTTTACCTATGTTTTTTTTTCTATCAGGACTTTTTTACTTTCGACTTTTAAAATACGGGGCAGTGTAGGCAATTCTTATAAAATTTCTTAGAAATGTTTACTATTAGTTTTACAATTAATTTAGTGGCGTCTTTTGTGAATTGTGTGAAATTTCTGATTTATAATATTAGAAATGGAATGTCAACCGGAGAAGGTTGGCATCCTTGTAACATTTGCATATAGAAGCACTTTGCAATGGCACTTTAAATTAGGATTTGGAGAAAAAGTCTTTAAAATGCTGCTTAATTATGGTGTTCTTACTGAATTGAAAAATAACATCCTTGATTATTTTATACTTTACAATGTTCTGTTGTGTCTATGTACAATTTACTGCTTTTTATATATACTTTGTAATGATTTTTATTAATCAACAAAGTATTTCATATAGCGTAACAGCACGACACAGGCGGGGAGTTGTCAGCTTAGCCTCCGGTCCTAGGGACGTTTGCATTTGGGACCGCGGGTATAGCAATCAACTGCAGTGTTAATTTTCAGCAATCACCATGTCCGCCTCAGCGCTCAGAGACCGAGAGTCTGCAGCGGAGGAAATGTTTACGACAATCTTGCTCAGAGGCAGCAAAGTAATGACCAGGGGGCCGGTGAAACAACAACGGCAGTCAAAGGATTAAAAGACAATTACCGCGCACTTGAGAAACTTATGAAACAGGAAACTTCTAAGTGATGGGAGGCAAAGTCCCTCCAAAAATATTTAGATGCTGGCAGAATGCAGAGGGTGCTGAGAATCATGCTAGACCCCAGCTTTGATACTCCTAACCCACGTATGATGGCTGAGTGCAACCTGGACTCCTCCCACAGATTAGTGGAAATACTTGTAAAGTATGCGGAGGTGGATAGGTTGGAGCTACAGAAAAAAATCGAAGTTCTCCGTGTAGAAATAAAGCAACAAGGAGACCTACAACTAAGAAAGAAATATCATGAGTAGAAGTCAATTAGGCTTATCAAAGAAGAAGACAAAATCAAACAAAGAAAAATCTACAAGTTTCAAATAGATAAAGATGATTACGCCAACAGACAGATATTCACTTTTGCGCGAAAATATGATGTGTATAGAACCAAAACAATGAGGGGCAATAGACTGCAACAAGAACTAAATGAGGAACAGGGGGGAGTATTATCAACTTCAGCATCTGAGACCAGTCCCAGGGGCAATCAAACCGTCCTTGGGAGAAGAATTAGACTGCCTCAGAAGAAGCCGCAGGGAAACTCTCAAACCTCGATCCACCACAACGTTAAAAAACGAAGGACAAAAAGCAGGCGACAACGAAGGAGGGCTGCCAGAGAAAGGTGGCAGCAGTGGAAACACAAAACAAGTGAGAGGACGGGGTCAGTGGAGGAAGAAATACCCCTAGATCAATATAACTAAGGGGCTATTGAAATGGAAAGGACAGTTAGTACCAACAATACCATCAGCAACCTTACCGATATCCACCTTGATCCTTCTGAACAACTGATCCTCTAACTAGTTCTGTCATATTGCCCCTCTACAAACTTTGATTACACTAATACCCGTGCGGATATCTATAAGTCCATCTAATGAAGGCGAGCTCTCAAAATATGTCACAAGCAACAAATGAAATCAACCACCAAATTGCAGAGACTGGGGAAAGCAGTCTAAGTGTGGCTGACTTGGGAGCACTCCAAGTCCTGCGCAATCTGGGTTATGAATGTGAAATAGATGACGGGCGCGAAACAGGTGGTGGAGAATATCCGGAATTGGCAACTCAGGACTTGCTATCACCGAGTTTTGAAACATGTGCCAAGCCTGAAATGAACTTTAAGGAAAAGTCTAAACTCATACCCATCATGCCTCGTGACGCCATAGACCTATTTAATGAGCAAGTAGTGGCGGAAATAAAACATCTTTATATGGAGACCAGCAAAAACAACACACCGATTAACAACCAAGAGCGGAAATACACCAACTGATGGAGAAAATAAACAAGAATAAACAGGTTGTAGTGAGGAACGCAGACAAAGGGGGAAATGTGGTGCTGTGGTCACTCAAAGATTACTCAGAGGAAGCAGCAAAACAATTGAATGATATGGACTCCTACCGCAAAAGCACCATGTCGAAATTCAAACAAGTACAAGATAATTTCTTTGGGAAATTGTTGGTGTTAGACCTGTCAGCCCTTTGGGTGGTCCCTCCTCATCATTATTTATTTTGTCCCACTTTTGCCTCAAACCCTGTTTGAATTTTTCCTTTTTGGGAACCACCAGACTTTTTAGTGTTGCTGCAGATTCAGGGAGCCATTTTAGCTACCCCTGAAACTTCTGTCTGAGGGCCTGGAGCACAAAATGGTGGCCTCCTGTGACATCACCAGCATCCACTGGAACCTACCAGCACCTTCCAGAACCTTCCAGGAGATTCCAGAACTGTGTGACAGTTGGAAACCGTTTAGAATGTTGGGAGGATATGAGAGGCAGTTGGCAGTTGGAGCTGGCAGTTGGCACCTGACTGGTGAAGAGAGAGGAGCACGACAGTGAAGGAGGAAGGAGTGAAGCAGCAGGGGTGGAAACTTGTGCCTGGAGTGGGGTCCATAAACCCACCCTTGATACTTGTCCCTACTGATGGATCCCAGCCTATAGCCCTGTGTGGGAAGAAGTCAGAAGAAAACCATCCTAAGGACCTGGACAGCAGGAACAGGCCTTAGAACCAAGAAAGCAGCAAGATTCTGACCTGAGAACTGGTTTCCCTGGAGCCTGGCGTCGAGTAGCCGAAGACCTGGAGCCCGAGGTGGAGAAGTGGCGCTGACTGAGGTAGCAGACGTCGTACCCGGAGCCGCCTGAGGTCGTAAGAGGGCGCCGGCGGAGGTCGAGAGGAATACCAAGGGTCGAGAAGGAAGTGAACCGAGGTCGAGCGAGCGGCGTCATCGGAGGAGTGAAGTCCGCCCTCCGGAGTCGTCGGAGGCCGAGGTAGAGGAGCACCGGAGGTCGGGAGTGAGGATCGCACTCCGGAGTCGCCCGGAACCTGTGAGGAGGAACACCGGAGGTCGGGGGTGAGGATCGCACCCCGGAGTCGCCGGAAGTCGACAGCGAGGCCAGGCCGGCCGACGTCATCGGAGCCGAGAGCGCCATCGGACCGGAGCCGCCCGAAGTCGACTTCGTGAAGAGACTGCCCGACGCCGTCGAATCGGAGGTCGAGATCGAACCGAGGCCACCGACGTCGGACCGGAACCGCCTGCCGGCGTCGTCAAAGAACTGACATTGTGCCGAGACCGAACCGGAACCGCCTCACGGCGTCGACACGACTCCAGCGGCGTCGGAACATCAGAAAAGGGCAGTAAGTGGAGTAGAGGGCGCCTAAGGCCCTGTGGAGACCTGAGAGACTGCTCTAAGGGGCTAGGGAGGTGCTGAAACCCACCTGACTGTGCCTGGGGTGAACTGGGACTAACCTAGAGAGGTTGTGTGGAGAAGGAAAGCCAGGGCATCGGTATTCCCCCCTTTGATCTACCTCAGTTTAGGCCTCAGCCTTGCCCCAGCCAGGGAGTAGCCCCCCTCAAGCCTTCCACAACCCTACAAGCTGTGCCTGGGCCAAATCAGCCCTTAAGAAGTGAAGTGTCATCTGATTACATGAGTGTTGCTGTATACTCTTAATTATTTATTGGGGATACTGTATTTATTGAGTTTTTATCTATTTATTGCTGCACTATATTTATAGGTCCACCGGACTTGTTGGTGTACAATATTTATTGGTACAGTATTTATTACCTCAAAGTATTTAATTGTCTGTATATATTGCACTTGTATTTATGCCCTGTTATTTATGATCAACCCTATTTATTTCAGCAAACAGCAAATATTTATTTAACCTGCACTATTTAAAGTTGTATATTGTGATTGTTATTTATTTTCCCAATCAGCAACTAAGAGAAAAAGATAAAGAAAGCATATTTTCATAATTTTTACGGTGTAGAGTCGTTTTTGGAACGGATGCACGCATGGTTATTGTATGGGTATATTGTATGCTTAGCACTGCGCCTGTTTCCTGACCACTCGAGCCAAGCTACCACAGTGTGTCGGGAAGGTCCACCACCACCCTGCGGAGTGGGAGTGGGCTGTTTCCAACATAAATTGGTGTTCAGCGGTGGGATTGAGCTGTGCCTACATATACTCAACAATAACTGTGGGTAGTCCATAGGCCTACACCGGGAGTTTTCTCGCAGCGGCCTTCCTAATTGTGGGTTTTTGTTTTTTCCAAATTTACTCTGGTGGTGGGAGGAGGTATTATTAAAGGTACCCCCCTGCATTGTTACTGCACAAAACCTGTCCTCTAACCTGAGTGGGCAAGATGGAGTTTGTTCTTGAAAATCTAGACACGTACACTGTGGCCCAACTCAGGGAGTTTTGCCAGCGAGAGGGGGTGTACTGTCCCCCAGGAGCAAAGAAGGGTGCACTCCAAACCAGCTTAAGGGCTTGGGGGGAGGCACGCAGGGAAAGCAAGGCTGAGGAAGAAGACAGGGATGGAGAGCCTGACCCCGAGGGGGCTGAGATGTACCAACCTGAGGTGGGGAACCTGTCCGCAGGGCCCAGGACACTTTCTAGGAAGGGCAGCACTGTCTCTAGTGGGGGCTTATCCGAAGTGGAGTTAGCAGACCGGAGAGAGAAGAGACAGCTCACATGGGACTTAGCAAGGCTGGAAAAGGAGAAAGAGGAGCAGAGGATGGCCCATGAATTGCGACTGAAAGAAATAGATCTTCAGATTTTGAGAATCGGGGCACAACCTGTTCCTAATGGTGGCAGCCAAAACCAAGAGTCCACCAGGGAATCCAAACCTTACCTGCCAAAGGACATTATAGCGAGCTATGGGGCGGGTGACGACATCGCCAAGTGGCTAGCAGCCTATGAGGTCTCATTGAGGGCCCATGGGGTTCCAGCGAAGTATTGGGGAGGGGGATTGTATAAGTACATGCCTCCAGCTGGTAGGGATGCTTTATTGGCCCTCGAAGAGGAGGAGCAAACCCACTACCCCACCATGAAACTGGCGCTCATCAGAAAGTTTGGACTAACTCCGGAAAAGTACAGACAGAAGTTCAGGGGTAGTCACAAACTGGGCACACAGAATTGGGTGGACTTCCTGGACTATGCAAAGAAGGCACTGGAAGGTTGGATTCAAGGCAGTGAAGTAAGGAACTACGAGGAGCTGTTTGACCTAGTATTGAAGGAACACCTACTCGAGAAATGTTTCCCTGAACTGCGGCAACACCTGGTGGATAGCAAGCTGACCAGTCCCCGGAAGCTTGCTGAGGAGGCGGACATTTGGGCTAGTACCCGGGTGTCCACAAGGGGGACTGGAGGGGATACTCAAAAGGCCGGACAGGGCGCCCCCCAGAAGAAAGAGGGAGGGGAAAAGAAAAAGGAGTTCTCCAAAGGCCCCCAAAATAACTTCCAAGGGAAGGGAACAGGATTCACCTCTAAGGCTAACCCACCCAGAAACCCTAATCCTGGCCAGAGTCAGCAGCCAAGGGTTGTCCATTGCTATGAGTGCGGTGGCGTTGGACACTATAAAGGAGATCCGAAGTGTCAGAAACGATCACCCCCTCCCACTGGAGGAAAGCCCCCCGGAGTAGCTAGTGTAGTGCTCGGGGAGGAGATGCCCTTAACTAAGGGAAGGGAGTGGGCGGGTGTCACTTTAGTGTCCCTGGGAGAACGGGAGATGGTTCCTAAGATCCAGGTGCCCGCAAATACCGCAAAGTATGGGCAGTGGATCACCATCAACGGCCAAAGAGGGGAGGCTCTGAGAGACACAGGAGCCAGTATGACTATGGTGCGTAGCCAACTGGTGTCTCCAGAGCAGGTAATTCCCGATGTACTCCACCCAGCCGCGATGGCTGACGGCAGAACCGGTCACTATCCAGTGGCCGAGGTTCCCTTTGAATGGGGGGGGGTTGCAGGTTCACTTCGAGTTGCCGTAAGCCCTGCCGTGCCAGTCGATTGTCTGCTGGGCAATGACATGGAGCACAACGCTTGGAAGGAGGTGGAATACCGGACTCACACCGAGATGCTGGGTACACCTGACTGGGCCTGTGTTAGCACAAGGTCCGTGACTACCCGAAGAGGGAGTTCATTCCGGCTGGAGCCTGGAACAAAGGCCCAGCCAGCTGCCAGTCAAGGGAAGAACCGAGGACAGGAGGAGCCTGCCTCGGCGTCTCCACCCCGTAGGACGGATAGGCCACCGGAGGTGGTGGACCAGGAGTCTGCGGAGGGGGACGTTACCAACCTGGAGGACTTACCCATCCCGGCCGAGTGGCACGTGGAGGGAGGCCCGTCCAGGGAGGAATTCTGCCAGGGCCAGAGGGAGTGCCCTACCCTTGAGGGGCTGAGGCGACAGGCCGAAGCCCAGGCAGCAGGGAACGTTGAAGGGAACTACAGTGTTTACTGGGAGGATGGCCTCCTCTACAGTGAACCCAAGGCACCCCTACATGGATCGTCACGAGCCTTGGTAGTCCCTCAACGTTATCGAGCCTTCCTTTTAGAGTTGGCTCATGAGATACCCTTGGCAGGACACCTGGGGCAAGACAAGACCTTCGCCCGTCTTGTCCCACACTTTTATTGGCCTCAGATGAAAGTGTCGTCCGATACCTACTGCCGGACATGTGTGTCTTGCCAAGCCAGTGGGAAAACAGGGGTGAAGCTGAAAGCTCCCCTGGAACCACTTCCTGTCGTTAGCACCCCCTTTGAAAGGGTGGGCATCGACATTGTGGGTCCATTAGATCCACCGACTACAGCTGGTCACAGGTTTATCCTGGTTCTGGTGGATCATGCCACACGGTACCCAGAGGCAATACCTCTGAGGACCATAACAGCACCTGTTGTGGCTAGGGCCCTGATGGGAATCTTTACCCGAGTGGGTTTTCCCAAGGAAGTTGTGTCCGACAGGGGGACCAACTTCATGTCAGCGTATATGCGGGCAATGTGGAAGGAGTGTGGAGTGACCTACCGGTTCACAACTCCTTACCACCCCCAGACCAATGGTCTGGTGGAGAGGTTTAATAAAACCTTGAAAGGCATGATCAGAAGTCTGCCTGAAAGCCTGCGGAGGAAATGGGACGTCCTCCTACCCTGTTTACTTTTTTCCTACAGGGAAGTGCCACAGAAGGGAGTGGGCTTCAGCCCCTTCGAGCTTCTGTATGGGCACCCTGTACGCGGACCTCTTAACCTGGTGAGAGACGGATGGGAAAGAACTCCCAGAAAGCTCCCCCAGGATGTGGTGAGCTACATGCTGGCCTTCCGGAGCCAAATGGCTAAGTTGTGGAAGCAAGCTTCTGACAACTTGGAAGCCAGCCAAGCAGTAATGAAGGCGTGGTATGACCACAACGCTCACCCGGTGGAGTTGGAGCCTGGCCAGAAGGTGTGGGTGATCGAACCTGGAGAGCTTAGTGCCCTCCAGGATCGCTGGTCAGGACCCTTTGAGGTGTTGGAGAAGAAGGGTAAGGCTACCTACTTGGTGGACCTGAAGACCCCTCGTCAGCCCCTGCGGGTGCTGCATGCCAACCGCCTCAAACCCCACCACGAGAGGCCCGAAGTCATCTTGATGATGGTGACTGACGGAGGAGAGGACGTGGAAAGCGAGCCTCTCCCTGATCTGTTTGCGTCTCAAGAGAAGGATGGGTCGGTGGAGGGAGTGATTCTCTCCCCATCTCTAACTCCTGAACAGCAGGAGGACTGTCGCCAGGTCCTGGGGCAGTACTCCTCGTTGTTCTCCCTTGTCCCGGGTAGGACTCACCTGTGCGTCCATGACGTGGACACAGGAGACAGCCCACCTGTGAAGTCCAAGATCTACCGGATGTCAGACAAGGTGAAGGCCAGCATTCATAGTGAAGTCACTAAGATGCTGGAGCTAGGAGTGATTGAACCTTCTAGCAGCCCCTGGTCTAGTCCGGTGGTGTTAGTACCAAAAGCTGCACCACCGGGTGCCCAACCAGAACTGAGGTTCTGTGTGGACTACCGGGGACTGAATTCAGTGACAAAGACTGATGCTCATCCGATCCCTAGGGCGGATGAATTAATTGACCGGCTGGGAGCTGCCCAATATCTAAGTACCTTTGACCTTACTTCAGGGTACTGGCAGATCTCTTTGACTAATGGAGCAAGGGAAAGGTCAGCCTTCTCCACGCCCAATGGCCACTACCAGTTCTGTGTGATGCCCTTTGGGCTCAAGAACGCACCTGCCACGTTTCAGCGCCTGGTAAACCAGATCCTCACCGGAATGGAGAGTTTCTCTGCTGCTTATCTGGATGACATAGCCGTCTTCAGTAACAGCTGGGAGGATCACTTGCGTCACCTGCAAGCTGTTCTCCAGGCCCTGAGACAAGCTGGATTGACGATCAAGGCCAGCAAGTGCCAGATCGGGCAGGGGTCGGTAGTGTACCTTGGACACTTGGTGGGTAGGGGAACGGTGCAGCCCCTCCAGGCGAAGATCGAGGCCATCATGGCCTGGGAACCCCCCAAGACACAGACTGAGGTCCGAGCATTTTTGGGCCTCACGGGATACTATCGCCGCTTCGTGAAGGGGTACGGTACCATCGTAGCCCCTCTCACGGAGCTCACGTCCAAGAAACAACCTCGACGGGTAGTCTGGACGGAGGCTTGTCAGCAAGCCTTTGAGAAATTGAAGAAAGCCATGTGCGAGGCCCCGGTCTTACGGGCCCCAGACTTTTCCAAGAAGTTCATTGTCCAGACAGATGCATCAGAACATGGCATTGGGGCAGTGTTATCGCAACTCAACGAAGAGGGACTGGATCAACCCGTGGTCTTCCTATCCAGGAGACTACTTCCCAGGGAACAGAAGTGGAGTGCAATAGAGCGTGAAGCCTTTGCAGTGGTATGGGCTCTGAAGAAGTTGCGGCCATACCTGTTTGGCTCGCACTTCCTAGTTCAGACCGACCACAGACCCCTTCGTTGGCTGATGCAAATGAAGGGGGAGAATCCCAAGTTGTTGAGGTGGTCTATTTCCCTACAGGGGATGGACTTTCAGGTGGAACATCGGCCTGGAGTGGACCACGCCAATGCAGACGGTCTCTCAAGGTATTTCCGCCTTAGTGATGAGAACTCCCAAGGGGTTGGGTAGCTCTCCCCACTTTCAGCTGGGGGGGACGCGTGTTAGACCTGTCAGCCCTTTGGGTGGTCCCTCCTCATCATTATTTATTTTGTCCCACTTTTGCCTCAAACCCTGTTTGAATTTTTCCTTTTTGGGAACCACCAGACTTTTTAGTGTTGCTGCAGATTCAGGGAGCCATTTTAGCTACCCCTGAAACTTCTGTCTGAGGGCCTGGAGCACAAAATGGTGGCCTCCTGTGACATCACCAGCATCCACTGGAACCTACCAGCACCTTCCAGAACCTTCCAGGAGATTCCAGAACTGTGTGACAGTTGGAAACCGTTTAGAATGTTGGGAGGATATGAGAGGCAGTTGGCAGTTGGAGCTGGCAGTTGGCACCTGACTGGTGAAGAGAGAGGAGCACGACAGTGAAGGAGGAAGGAGTGAAGCAGCAGGGGTGGAAACTTGTGCCTGGAGTGGGGTCCATAAACCCACCCTTGATACTTGTCCCTACTGATGGATCCCAGCCTATAGCCCTGTGTGGGAAGAAGTCAGAAGAAAACCATCCTAAGGACCTGGACAGCAGGAACAGGCCTTAGAACCAAGAAAGCAGCAAGATTCTGACCTGAGAACTGGTTTCCCTGGAGCCTGGCGTCGAGTAGCCGAAGACCTGGAGCCCGAGGTGGAGAAGTGGCGCTGACTGAGGTAGCAGACGTCGTACCCGGAGCCGCCTGAGGTCGTAAGAGGGCGCCGGCGGAGGTCGAGAGGAATACCAAGGGTCGAGAAGGAAGTGAACCGAGGTCGAGCGAGCGGCGTCATCGGAGGAGTAAAGTCCGCCCTCCGGAGTCGTCGGAGGCCGAGGTAGAGGAGCACCGGAGGTCGGGAGTGAGGATCGCACTCCGGAGTCGCCCGGAACCTGTGAGGAGGAACACCGGAGGTCGGGGGTGAGGATCGCACCCCGGAGTCGCCGGAAGTCGACAGCGAGGCCAGGCCGGCCGACGTCATCGGAGCCGAGAGCGCCATCGGACCGGAGCCGCCCGAAGTCGACTTCGTGAAGAGACTGCCCGACGCCGTCGAATCGGAGGTCGAGATCGAACCGAGGCCACCGACGTCGGACCGGAACCGCCTGCCGGCGTCGTCAAAGAACTGACATTGTGCCGAGGCCGCCGAGACCGAACCGGAACCGCCTCACGGCGTCGACACGACTCCAGCGGCGTCGGAACATCAGAAAAGGGCAGTAAGTGGAGTAGAGGGCGCCTAAGGCCCTGTGGAGACCTGAGAGACTGCTCTAAGGGGCTAGGGAGGTGCTGAAACCCACCTGACTGTGCCTGGGGTGAACTGGGACTAACCTAGAGAGGTTGTGTGGAGAAGGAAAGCCAGGGCATCGGTATTCCCCCCTTTGATCTACCTCAGTTTAGGCCTCAGCCTTGCCCCAGCCAGGGAGTAGCCCCCCTCAAGCCTTCCACAACCCTACAAGCTGTGCCTGGGCCAAATCAGCCCTTAAGAAGTGAAGTGTCATCTGATTACATGAGTGTTGCTGTATACTCTTAATTATTTATTGGGGATACTGTATTTATTGAGTTTTTATCTATTTATTGCTGCACTATATTTATAGGTCCACCGGACTTGTTGGTGTACAATATTTATTGGTACAGTATTTATTACCTCAAAGTATTTAATTGTCTGTATATATTGCACTTGTATTTATGCCCTGTTATTTATGATCAACCCTATTTATTTCAGCAAACAGCAAATATTTATTTAACCTGCACTATTTAAAGTTGTATATTGTGATTGTTATTTATTTTCCCAATCAGCAACTAAGAGAAAAAGATAAAGAAAGCATATTTTCATAATTTTTACGGTGTAGAGTCGTTTTTGGAACGGATGCACGCATGGTTATTGTATGGGTATATTGTATGCTTAGCACTGCGCCTGTTTCCTGACCACTCGAGCCAAGCTACCACAGTGTGTCGGGAAGGTCCACCACCACCCTGCGGAGTGGGAGTGGGCTGTTTCCAACAGTTGGCATGGAAGAGTACGGGCCTATTGAATTTACAGGAATTCAAGTAACTAAAAAAGGAAAATCAAACTATCCCCCTACTGTACATTGTTCCAAAGGTACATAAATCTATGGAGAAACTGCCAGGCAGGCCTATAATTTCAGCCTGCGATGGACCATTAGAGAACATGTCATTTTTGCAACACCATGTGAAAATTCTCAACTCTTATGTGCAAGACTCAAGTGACGTCATCAGAAAAATAGAGAAAATCAGATGGCAGGTGGACTATTGCCTCATAGCCTTGGATGTAACAGCCCTATACACCAGCATACGAAACCACGATGGAGTCAAAGCAGTGGAATACTTCTTGGCAAATCGACCCATGAAATATGCCAAACATAACCAGATGTTAATAGACTTATTGAAATTTTTTCTGGAGAATAACTTGTTTCTGTACAAGAATCAAGTTTACAAACCAATACAAGGTGTAGCAATGGGGGCCAGCTTCTCCCCCAGCTATGCCGGTCTCTTTATGGGATGGTGGGAGGAGCTGGTCCTCTTGAAACAATATGCCCTCATATTCTCCGGCAATATAGTGGCTTGGTTACGATTTATCGATGACCTCTTTGTTGTTTGGAATGGGTCAATACAGAGTGCACAAGAGTTTATTCCTGAGATTAACACAAACAACTTGAATCTAAATTTACATACGACATCAGTTGTGAAATTATCACATTTTTAGATACTAAGGTTTACATTTCCCACAAAGGTCTGGCAACCACACTTTTTAGAAAACCCACAGCGGGAAATTCAATATTCCATGCGACTAGTGCCCATCCCCCTCACTTAATAAACAGCATCCCCTATGGGGAGATGCTGAGAATTAAGAGAATCTGCAGTGAGGAACAAGATATGCAAGAGAAACAACAACAATGCAAAAATAGACTCTTACAGCGAGGGTACAAGAATCACACTATAGAAGCAGCAATATCTAAATCCAGAGCTAGAGCAAGGCAGGATTTACTTCAATATAAATCCAAGTCTAATGCAGCATCGGGCACCACCCCCAAGGCACCAACCAGGTTGATACGGGGGTACAATAGGCAGGAAGGACAGATAAGGGCGATAATAAGACACAATTGGCCTATAGTAATGAGAGACCCTGTCATAGGAGGAGCCATGCTTAAAAAACCATCTATCACATTTAGAAGAACAGCATCTATGGGTAATGCATTAATGAAAAACAACCCAGAGAATGTGGATTCAAGTACGTGGCTGGCCCCTAGAACAGGTTTCTACAAATGTGCCAATTGCAAGGCATGCCAATTTGGTGTGAATACCAAGACTTATCAAACGGCCTTTAGCCCTAAGATACACACCTTATCAAAATATCTGTCATGCAAAACTGAATTTGCTGTTAATGCACTGATATGCAGTTGTAATTTTATATACATAGGTAGCACAAAACTACCAGTGCATAAAAGAATCCTGCAACACACACAAGCTATTGTAAATAACGACCCCAGCTATCCGGTAGCTAGGCACTTCAAGGAACACCACCAAAGCAGCCTTAAATATTTTAAATATTATGTGCTAGCAGAGCCTTTTAACAAGAGAGGAGGCAACAGAGAAGCCAGACTGCGGCGCTTGGAGACCAGATGTATTTTAGAACTAGACACCAAGCAGCCCAAGGGTCTTAACCCCTTCAGCGCTGGGCGAATTCCGCCGCGGTGCTGAAGGGTTCGAGCGCGGGCGGGACCATGACGGAACGGTTCCGTCATGAGCACAGCTCAACCGTGGCTCATGACGGAACCGTTCCGTCATGAGCATGGAAGGGGTTAATACCAGTGAGGATTTGTTTACAAACCTTTGATATCTTTCAGATTTTTCAGAGTCACTGTAATGATTTTGCACATTTATTTAATATTTATTGTGTATTTATTTATTTATTTATTTATTTATTTATTTATTTAGGTGATTACGCAGTATTATTGGGTATTTAGTTGCTGACCTGCCTATACATGGGGAATTTACTTGGTAAAGATCTCGTATCGCTCTTAATTACTAGACAGTATAGCACAGGTCTCCAGAAAACTTGTACATATATAAATATTTTTGATTCTAGAGGTACATCTCAACAATATGGTTGCATCTCAAACTCACAAATTGCTTCCATTACCATATATTAGAATGTTATGATGTTTGAGAGAAATATATAACGGAAGGTTATAGCTAATTTATTGAGATTTTAGGTTGAAATGATTTTATTACAATTTTATATTGTGAATATCATTATGTGGGAATCAGCCTATCTGTCATCTCTTTAATTAACTTACTGTTTTATCCTCCTTTGCTTAATTTACCGGTTGTGATTTACACTATATGAGGTCATTTTAAGGTAATTCGCATTTGCCCATACCTAATATACTGTTCGTACTTGTCATGCTGCTAGCACTCTCTTTGCACATTTGAACTACTCTGCACTTTATATATATTTTTTGCACATAACTTTATTGATACGGGTCTCGCTCATTAGGAGGATGGGGGTTAATTTACTTAGCACTTAGTCACTTTATTGAATACGGCAGCTGGATTTTTTATCAAACCAGGACAAAATGAAATAAAGTGCATGGTACAGGGGGTTCATACCAGTAATTTTGACTGTAATACATCCCGCACCCATTATAACTTAGGATATTTCATCTAGTAGGTTTTTACAAGCACTTTACTGTATTTTACAGTGATTTGTTTTCCTGGTTTTTATTGTAAACTGTAATTTCATACACACATTTTAAACATGATTTTAGCATTTTGATGTAATTTTTGAATTTTTTTGAATGTGTAGTATGTTTACTATATCTATTGCTGCTGCATCTGCACTTTAAATGGAGGTAATGCCGCCCATGCGCTGTCATGTGATCAAGGCCGTCTTTACCGGCCGAAACGCGTCATGGCGACATGGTGATTGCTTAATAATTCACTTGGAAGAAACTGGTGACACTCTTACCTTTTTTCACAAGCGGAATAGAAAAGCGGGCAAGCGCACAGATATATATATATATGTGTGTGTGTAAAGGGAGAGTATGTTGCCTTACGGCAAGAGCGGTTGACCTTGAAGCTGAGGACCGAGGTTTGAGTCTCTGCAACGTCTCTCAACATACTGTGATTCTGGGCAAATCACTTAATCTCCCCGTGCCTAACAAAAATGAATGTGTCCTTCTATAACCGATTTTTCGGGTCTAGTTCGCGCTATATACAACTTTAAAAAAAAAAAAAAACTATTTATATATATCTCCCCACAGGTTTCAGGCTGTTCTTGCACTCATACAAAACCAGAGAAACCCAGATGTTATAGTTGGCTGAGCTAACTATAACTTGCGCCCCCGCAATGCACTGCTAATTACATCATCCACATACTCTCTAATGCACCTACTCACACCGCACTCACATTTGGAGTGGGAGTATGAAAGATGATAACATCTTTCTTACTCCCACTCCAAATGTCAGATTACCATTCTCGAAATCATAGACCCTCCAATACCAGTATGCATTTTCCCACACACTCATTCATAGGTTTACACACACATCCACTCACTCACCCATACAGTCACTCAAACACCTAGTCACTCACCAATACAGCCGCTGATATATGTACTGATAAACCCATACAGACACTCACTCACTGCCACTCACCCATAGTTACTCACATACCTAGTCAGTCACCCAAAGAGTCAATCACACTGCCATTTACTCACCTATGCAGTTATATACACACCACCTCACTTATTTATCCACATACTAACACACACTCTTATACAATCACTGACACTAGCACACACTCATCCATACAGCCACTCTCACCATTACCCTCTCACATACAGTCACTTACATACTTCAACACTCACATATACAGCCTTTCACATAAGCAGTTACTCACCCATTTACCACTGAGACATCCATACACTCACCAACACAGCCATACACACACTCGCTCAACCATACAGCCCCTCGCAGACGCATGAAACCATACACCAGTGATTCACCCACTCACACATCCATGCAGAAAGTCACCCCCCCCACCCACACACTCAGGCATCCATACAGGTACTCGGACAACCAATAAATAACCCATATAGACAATCGTGTAGCTACTCACCAACCCATGCACCCACTTACACACCAAGTGACAGACATTCACACACATTAGTTAACTTAACGCCAAGAGACCTTTGGTGTACGTGCGCTTAATAAATTCCCTATAACATAACATTAGTCAGTCACCTATACATTTACTGAGACCCGTATAATCACTCACTTATACAGTCAGTCACGCACCCACTGAATCATCCATACCAACACTCCTACACCCATTTATTCTTCAATACACCTTGGAGTGTATATATATATATATATATATGTGTGTGTGTGTATATAACCACTTGAACGTTTTAGAAACGCTCCGTCATTGGATGATTTCATCAGTGATGTCATTTGTGATGTCACTGACCATGTCATGAGTGCTGTAATATGTGACATCATCAGCAGTGCATTTCTGGGGCGACAGTTATAGTTAGCTCGGCTAATGATAACGGCTGAATTTCTCTGGTTTTGTATGAGTGAAATGTCGCCTAAGTGTAATGTCCCTGAAAACTATGTTTTTTTTCAGTGAATATCGAAGGTTTTTTTAAATGCTTATTCCTAACTATAATGTCCCTGATCTGTGTTTTTTCCGTTAATTTCTAAGGTTATTTTTAACTAGCAACCACATTTGCAGAGTGGTGTAGAAAGGGTTCTGGGCATCAAACCAGCTCTCAGGAATTCCGTTGCGTAGGACTTACATTAGGTACCAGGAGGGCTTCTTGGCCCCCCGCGGTCCCTATGGAGTAAAGTGGACTTCATCGCCCAACCAGTAGTGCGCCAGAAGGCGCGTTAGCAGACTAGTGGACGAAGGAGGGCGTGGCCTATGAAGACCTCTTAGCAATCCCACTGTGTGGGACTTAACATAACAAGAGGGGTAGCAGTCCCTATTCTCTTCCAGGGGATACTCATCAATAGTCATAAGCACTGAATTATCTTCGCCCACGTGCGGGAACCCGGATCATATACAAAAAATACATATATATGTGTATGTTTTAGAAAAGAAGTACATAGTACTAAATAAAAACACACATATACATGTATAACATAAAAATATGCAGCCCCACACATATCCAATAGGCTAAGAAGCCAAAGTTACTTGTATTTCTCTAGTATGAAAATAACACATAAACATATAATGTAAGAGCAGGACATGCACAGTAATAGTATTCCGCAGTAACCTTTTATTTTCATAAACGAAAACAGGTAATAGCAGGCAATTAGCCTAAAAAAGGATGCATAGATAAATAACATCCTTGTACAGAAAAGAAAACTGGCACCTCGCCTTTAAGGCCTCAGAGAACCGGAGCACCTTGCCTTTAAATCCTCCAGGAGCCCCCTGCTCCCAACAGGCACCACAGGTGACAGTTAGGTCAGTTCTTTTGTACGGTATATGAAACCTGTAGCAACCTGCATCTAAGATGCAACAATACCGTATAAAACGTTAATGCTCGTCCGGGGAGGCGGGAGGGTTGCTTATGACTTTGATGAGTTACCCCTGGAAGAGAATTAGGATTACAGATAAGTAACTTATCCTTCTCTTCCAGGGGATACTCGTCAGTAGTCATAAGCACTGAATAGAGTAGCAAGCCCATACCCACTTCCTCGCGGACGAGCAAAAAACAGCAAACAAAATTGTTAAACGGTATTAGCAAACAAGTTTCTCAGCGAGGCTTGCCCAACCTGAGCATCTGCCTGCGTGTCAGCATCTAAACAGTAGTGGCGAGTAAACGTATGAACTGATCGCCATGTAGCTGCTTTACAAATCCCTGCCATGGGGACATTCCTCAGGAGAGCCGTGGTAGAAACTTTCCCTCTAGAGGAATGGGCCTTAGGTTTTCCCGGAAGGGATTTGTTGGCCAATTGGTATGACAATATAATACAAGAAACTATCCATCTCGAAATGGATCTTTTAGAGGCTGCAAAACCTGTGTTAAGAGGACCATAGTTAATAAACAAATGTTCTGATTTTCTCAGTGTCTTTGTTTTGTAAAACTTTAGAACCCTCTTGAGATCTAGGGAGTGGAGAGACCTTTCCGGAGGATTCGAAGGAATCGGAAAAAAAATGGGTAAAGTGATAGTCTGGTTAATATGAAAGTCTGAGACTACTTTAGGCAAAAAAATAGGATGTGTTCTGAGAACTATTCTGTTGGCGTGAAACACAGTGTAAGGTTCTTTACAACAGAGAGCCTGGATCTCACTCACCATGCGAGCCGATGTAATAGCCACCAGGAAAGCAGCTTTCCGTGTCAAATACTGCAAGAAGCTTTATGAATAGGCTCAAAAGGGGCCCCCATCAAATTTGTTAATACAATGTTAAGCTGCCATGGAGGGGAAGGAGACCTGATTGGTGGGTAAACCTTTTTCAAGCCCTCAAGAAAATCCTTTACCACAGGAATTGTAAACAAAGAATTCTGACTGGGGGACTTCTTATAGGCTGTGATAGCTGCAAGGTGGACTTTGATAGAAGTGAACTGAAGGCCAGATTTGGCCAAATGCAGAAAGTAGGATATAATCACCTGTTCCTGACCCCAGATGGGATCATGACCATTGTCCACACACCATAGGAAGAAACGTTTCCACTTGAAGGCATACGATTTCCTAGCGGAAGGTCTTTTTGCTTCTTTGAGAATGGCCAAAAAAGTCTGAATTCAATTGTAAGTGTCCATATTGTATGACTTCAGGAGCCATGCTGTGAACCGTTGGGAGGAGAGGTTGGGGTGAAATACTATCCCTGCCTGTTTGGATACGAGATATGGAGGGTATGGCAACCTCCTGTGTGGCACTTTCGATAGTTGAAGGAGGTCCGGAAACCACCACTGGCAAGGCCATTCCGGGCTTACATTTATTAGGAACTACCGAACAGATTTACACCATTTTACAAAAATAGAGCTTTCTGAACCAAGAGCTACCTTTTTGCCAAATTTGGTGTAATTCCGTTCAGCAGTTCAGGCTGTAACAGTGTCTAAAGTTTTCTATGGAAATGAACACATTTTGGGACCCCCTTTTTCTCGGTCCCCGCTTGATGAATCACCCCGAAACTATTAACACAACAGCAGTAGTGAGTGGGCCATTAGTTTTAAAAGTATCACAAAGATTCGTCAAACGG
The DNA here is from genome assembly GCF_964204655.1 of Triturus cristatus. Classification (NCBI taxonomy): domain Eukaryota; kingdom Metazoa; phylum Chordata; class Amphibia; order Caudata; family Salamandridae; genus Triturus; species Triturus cristatus. The sequence continues at coordinate 1,267,476,852 of NC_140585.1, read as the reverse complement.
CGAAAGTAGGATCTGCTTTTATGGTTACCCCCCACTTTTTGCTTGATGTAATGCTGTTTCTGACTAGTCTGACTGGGATCCTGCTGATCAGGACCCCAGTCTCTGTGCCTTCTCCCCTAAATTGGTTTGTTCCTAGGTACGTTCCAGATTGAACACTGATGTAAGCTGATCAGCCCCCAGTATATGGTACTAAGGTACCCGGGGCATGGGTACACCAGGGGTCCCCCATGAGCCGAAACATGTATTATGCCACCCATGGGAGACCACTGAATTTGTAAATACAGGCCTGCCATTGCATCCTGTGTAAGCTGCTTCTAGACACCACTTATGAAAGATGTAGGTTTACCTATATCTAAGGTCACTGAACTTAAAATCTACAAGTCACCCCCAGAGCAGGCATTTCAATCCTGAAGGCAGGTTGCTCGGTTCTAAGTGTGAGGGTAACTCTGCATGAGCAGGACACCAGTACACCCGACGGAGTCCATTTTCCCTGGTTGTAAGTGAGACAGCCATATGACATAAAGAGGGGCACAGCGTCATTACGCGCTGATCATCTTGAGACTGGCTGTAATGAATCCTATTATGTTTGGTATGAAACATGTTGGAATCACACCCTCACACCGTGAACTGTGTGGGAGGCATGATCCATGCACCATAAAGCTCCTTTGGGAGGCCCTCGGTGCTTCCGGTACCAGTCTTCCAGACCCGGACAGCAAGCTAGGGCTGCAGCCGGTCAGAGACCTGTTTCTACCCTCCTGCTGCTGAGCCATGCTCGGGCAGGGGAAGGCAGAACAATAGGTATACAGTCACAGGGAGATGTGACTACCTCCCAGACAGGGTATAGTGTATTGGGGCATGGTGGGAGCGCTTGCCAGCACCACACAGTCTGCACGCAGGGCACACTTTGTGTTCTCCATGCACAGTCCAGTCCAAACCAGTTCAGGGAACCATTTTCTCCTGCTCTAGACCAAACCTCGACAAAGGACAGGAGAGTATCCTGCCCCTGGTCCAGCGCCTCCTTAGGGAGGAACCCCCATATCGTTCTAACCCTTTTCCTTAGGGTATTTAAGGGTTTACTTGTGGGTGGGTCCCTAGGTTTGTCTTGGGACAATATTCATTTCAGACACCACTTCTTCAACCGTCTGGGCACTCTGGACTTTGCTCTGGGTATCAAGGCTTCAACCGGAAAGACTCCTGCTGCTTCTGATCTCCTTGCCCTGCTCTTCTGCTACAACGTCTGTGCCTGTGCACCATACAGGAACCTTTCAAGGCCTGTGGCCATCCAAGACACCTAAAGTAATCTCCCGTGAAGTAAATGAGTCCCTTCTCTGTATCTGCAGGCACTGCAACTAAGCTGATCGATCTGCTGATCCTGGGCTCCCACGGACTCCGAAAGGCTCAGCAACACAGGTGGTGGTTCTTCTCATCTCTCACCAAGTTTAAGGCCAGTATCCCTCGTCGGAGCTGCAGGAACCGAGCACATCAAAGACTGTTTTCAGAATAAGGCTTGGGGTTTTATTTATGCAATGCGCTCTAACAAAGGCTTTCCCAGATGTCAAATGAACAACATTCAGATGTGTGTGCGTGTGTGTGCGTGTGTGTGTGTGCGTGTGTGTGTGTGTGTGTGTATATATATATGTATATATATATATGTGTGTGTGTGTGTATACATGCAAAAACAACTTAAATTCTCCGCATTTCCATCTGACAAACAGAGACTCCAGCAATATGAGGCAGATGTTTTTTTATTGCAATCCTCAAGCCTGTCGCGTTTCGGACACTTTGTGCCCTTGCTCACAGGTCAGTTTGAAATTCATTCGCCATTTGTATTCATAAGAGTATCATTGTGTTCGAGGCATGTGGGCTGCTGAATTCATATCTGTCCATAGATCGCCGCCTAGTGTTGGGTCCGGATGTTTGCACGTTGTTGTCCTGGAAGAGTCTTCTAAGTATCCTGAGATAGGTGACTCCTCCCCTGGACCACAGTGCGCATGGGCATCCTCTCCATCCTCAGATTGTTTTTTTCCGCCATTGGGTTCGGATGTGCTTATCTTGACTCAAATTAGGAAAAACTTTTTTCAGGCCAAAAGGCCTTTAGTTCGCGTCGGTACTGTTCCCGATCGGTATCGACAGTTACTTGTTAGTTTACTAACTTCAAAAACAACTTTTTCCCATCGACACCATCGACGATGGAATCGAGGACACCATTCAAGCGGTGTCCTGTTTGCAATGCGAAATATCCCCATGTCGACGTCCACCCGGTGTGCAACAAATGCCTTTCACCGGATCACGACGAATCCACATGTATGGCCTGTGCCCCATTCCGATCCAAAAAGACTCTGCGGAATCGACGAGCAGCGAGACTTGAAGCGCAGCAAGCGGCACCGGCCCCGACCAACATCTTCAGCGCCGAGGACGAAGATGTGGAAGGCGTGGAGAACCTACCCTCCAGCCCCGCTTCCGAACACGATTCCGGATCGGAAGACATCGAAGAACAACTCTTTCACAGGGATGAAGACGACACCGAGGTAGGAAACTACAATGAGGCCTTAGGGGCCGAAGAAAGTAGCTCCGGTGACGAGCAAGGCCTACCCGTACAGACGGAGGATATCCCAGTGCGTCAGTCTATGGCTCCGGTCGAGGGATCGCCTTCGGGCCTTACCCAAGACCTATCCCGCAGTTCTTCGGCCCCGCCCTCGGGCCCGGCCTCGGACATTCAGCGACAGCCATTAGTACCCAAAACGACTGGTTTCCCTTCCTCGAAACCGAAACCAAAAGTCGTGTCGGTTCCACAGAAACCGAAACTGAAAGTGACACTGGTCGGATCGAAGCCCACTACACCTTCGACGCCAGCAAAACCCGTCGGCACCGACCGCACTAAACGGGACTTCGGTGCCGAACTCGCAGCAGCCGACGTCGGCGCCGACACACGGAAAAAGGCCATCGGTACCGCCAAACCGCCGTGGCACCCGGCACCGAAACAATCGGCTCCGGCCACGAAGGTCAAAATGGCCACTGCGTCGCACACCACTTCGAAAGCAGCATCTAAGGCCCAATCATCGACACCGTCGACGGCTACTACCTCTCCTCGACTCGATGACCCCGTGGCCCCGAAGAAGCCCACGCCTGCCTCTACAGAACCGCTCGGCGCCAAAGAACCGTCGGCGCTCCAGGTGCGACATGTTGCACCGTCCTTGCAACGCATCAAAGAAAAGGCAGCCCTCCAGGACACGTCGGGCCCCGAGCCGAAAAAAGCTCAAAAAGCTTCTCCAGCACCACCCCATATCACTTTTGGCCTGCCGCCATCCACGGCGCCCAAAATGTTTGAAATAAGAACACGTGTCACCCAAACTAGGATCACACCTGCCGAACGCTCTCCTACGGAGACGTCACCGTCCCACATCATCGATGCCGACACCGGCAGAATTATGCTCCACAAGCGGAGAATATCTTCCGAACACGCTTTGGACTCCTACCGGATCCCGCTAAAGAAAAAGCTGCCAGCGGATTCGGAACCAGTTCTTTACGAACGTCTCCATACCTCCTACCCAGATCCACAGTCCTTCTCTCCGACACACTCCGAAACCGACGTTTTGGAGGACTATATGGGTGACGATGTCCCCTACCCCAGAGAGATGGACCCTGAAGGCCAACAGGACCCTGACCAGGCTTGGGATGACCCTGTAGACACAGGTGCACCTATGGATACACAGGACACGCAGCTATATGGCGCAAAAACGTCTCCCACAGAGGACACTGCCGCATTCAACGCCCTAATTGAACGTGCTGCGGCAAATCATGGTGTGCAACTCCACTCTGACACAATCGGGGACGATTTTCTAATGGATACTTTCGCATCCTCAGAAAGGAATATCAAAACTCTACCCATGTTGAAAGGTGTCCTCAAACCAGCAAAGGACATTTTCAAAGAACCCACCAGGGCAAGAGTAATAAACCCCAGGATCGACAAGAAATATAGGTCGGCGCCTGGGGACCCTACGTACATTAGAGGCCAGTTGCCTCTGGATTCCATCGTAGTCGCAGATGCTCGCAAACGGGCGCACTCGCAGACAACTGGGGATGCTCCTCCCCCGGACAAAGAGTCCAAGGTGCTAGAGACCTCCAGCAAACGGGTTGCAGCCCAGGCAGCTGACATATGGCGTATTGCCAATACCCAGGCGCTCCTAGCTCGCTACGATCGCGCACACTATGACACATTAGAAACCCTACTCCAACATCTCCCTGACCAATACAAAGAGGGAGCAGAGGTCCTCATCAGGGAGGGACAACTCCTCACGAACGCATGCATTAAGTGTGCACTGGATGCCGCAGATACAGCTGCCAGAGCAATACACACCAGCGTCATGCTACGACGACACGCCTGGTTATGAATCTCCGGATTCAAACCTGAGGTTCAAAATAACATCCTCAATCAGCCGGTCAACCCCGACTACTTATTCGGGCCAGAAGTTGACACCACCCTAGAAAAAATAAAAAAGGACACAGACACTGCAAAGTCCATGGGGGCTCTCCAAACGCAGACCTTTCGGAGTGGCTCCTTTCGTCGCCCCGGAAATAGAGGAGCAGGCAGAGGACAGGGGTCACAGCAAACCTACAACAAGGGCAACACACAAAGTACCTACGATAAAAACACCCGGGGTGGGTATCGTGGCTCCAGCACAAAGGGCAGAGGACGCGGATACGGCAATACCAGGTCCTCCCCCAAGAACAAACAGTGACGCCCTCTCCCTTCCTCCCGACCACATAACACCTGTCGGGGGAAGGCTACAAAGGTTCCTGTCCACGTGGAACACCATCACCACGGACAGGTGGGTCAAAGATATTATCAAACACGGTTACTGCCTAGAATTAACCTCCACTCCACCCACAATACCGCCAAAACACCGTCCTATGTCCTCAGAGCACTTAGCGCTATTACAGCAGGAAGTGCTAAGTATGCTGGAAAAAGGCGCAATAGAGGTCGTACCCGTCCACGAGCAAGGCACGGGGGTGTACTCCCTGTACTTCTTAATACCAAAAAAGGACGGGTTACTCAGACCTATACTAGACCTGAGACCCCTCAACCGCTACATTCTCTCAGAGCATTTCCACATGCTCACCCTACAACAAGTCCTCCCGCTGCTCAAACAGGGAGACTTCCTGGCCACGCTAGACCTCAAAGATGCGTATTTCCACATACCCATTCACTCCTCACACAGAAAATATCTCAGGTTCACTGTTCAAGGGCAGCACTACCAATTCAAGGTTCTTCCCTTTGGCGTGACAACAGCACCCAGAGTTTTCACAAAGTGCCTAGCTACTGTGGCTGCACATCTACGGAGGCAACACATTCACGTCTACCCTTACCTGGACGACTGGCTTGTTCAGGCAAAGTCAGCCCAGCAATGTGCCAGCCACATGTCCTGCACCATTCACCTTCTTCACAGTCTGGGGTTCTCACTAAATTACCCAAAATCACATCTCCAACCCGCACACATACAACAGTACCTAGGTGCGACCATAGACACTCTGGCAGCCACAGCTCAGCCAAATTTAGTGAGGATCAACAGCATGCAAATGCTGATTTCCAAGTTCAAACCCCAACACTCCCTTCCTGCGCGAGTGTTCATGTAGTTGATAGGCATGATGGCCTCCTGCATCTTCATAGTCCCACACGCGAGACTACATATGCGCCCGCTTCAGGAGTGCTTAGCACGTCAATGGAATCAGGCTCACGGGCAGCTAAAAGACCTAGTGTTGGTGAGCGGTCGGGCATACAACTCTCTGCATTGGTGGAATCCACAAAACCTTTGCAAGGGCCGACCGTTCCAAGAGCCTGTTCCACAAATAATACTGACAGCGGACGCGTCTCTCCAGGGATGGGGAGCTCATGTACTCAATTACACAGTGCAGGGACTATGGACAATACAACAAAAGAAGATGCACATCAACCTTCTAGAACTGATGGCAATCTTCCTAGCAATGAAAGCATTCAAAGTACACTTGTGCAACAAAGTCGTGTTGATCCGGACGGACAACATGACCGCCATGTACTACATACAAAAGCAGGGAGGAACACACTCTCCACAGTTGTCTCATCTGGCTCAGAGCATGTGGAAGTGGTCCATTCAGAGGAACATGTTCCTCATGGCGGAACACCTCCCCGGCAAGGACAACCAGATGGCGGATCTGCTCAGCAGACACAGCCACCAGATGCACGAGTGGGAGTTACACCCATCAGTACTCCAACCGTACTTCCAGCAGTGGGGTCATCCAGAGATAGACCTATTCGCCACAAGCGAAAACGCAAAATGCCAAAGCTTTGCCGCCAGGTTCCCACATCCGCAGTCGCAGGGCAATGCGATATGGATAAACTGGTCCGGCAGATTTGCGTACGCTTTTCCCCCAGCACCATTGATACCGCTGGTGGCACGCAAACTCAGACAACACTCACTAACACTCGTCCTGGTTTCTCCAACATGGGCACGCCAACCATGGTACACCACCTTTCTCGAACTTTCCGTGGTGCCGCATCAAAGGCTGCGGATCAAACCCGTGCATTTGACGCAGAACCATGGAGAGATTCAGCACCCAGATCCGCAACAGCTGAACCTGGCAATCTGGCTCCTGAAGTCCTAGAGTTTGGCTACCTGAACCTGCCACCTGACTGTATGGACATCATTAAGGAAGCTAGAAGACCCACTACCAGACCTTGCTATGCAGCCAAATTGAAAAGGTTCGTAATTTATTGCAATAACAATGACATTAACCCGCTAGACGCATCCATCCAAACCATAATTTGTTACCTCTTACACCTATACCGATGCAATCTGGCATACACCTCAATACGTGTCCATTTGACCGCAATATCAGCCTATCTCCAGAACAGGCAGCACCTCTCTTTATTCAGAGTGCCTGCCATCAAAGCATTCTTGGAAGGACTCAAATGAGTAATTCCTCCAAGCCACCCACCAGCTCCAATGTGGAACCTCAAGTTGGTCCTCACACGCCTGATGGGTCCACCCTTCGAACCTCTACACTCATGCGAGATTCAATTCCTCACCTGGAAAGTAGCTTTCCTAGTAGCGATCACTTCTTTGAGGAGAGTTAGTGAACTCCAGGCACTAACCGTTCAAGAGCCATTCATACAGGTTCACGCCAACAGGGTCGTACTACATACCAACCCCAAATTCATGCCCAAGGTGATATCGCAGTTCCACATGAATCAAACTATTGAACTGCCTGTTTTCTTTCAAAACCCACAAACTGTCGCAGAAAGAGCACTCCATACACTGGATGTAAAGAGAGCCCTCATGTACTATATAGACAGGACTAAAGTCTTCAGGAAAACAAAACAACTTTTCGTTGCCTTTGCCCCACACCACAAAGGTAACGCCATCTCCAAAGCAGGTATAGCCAGATGGATCGTTAAATGTATTCAAATTTGCTATCAAAAAGCTAAACGCACATTAACGATTCCCCCACGAGCCCACTCAACACGTAAGTTAGGGGCCTCCATGGCTTTCCTGGGAAACATTCCTTTGCATGATATATGTAGAGCAGCCACCTGGTCCACTACACATACATTTACCAAACACTATTGTGTAGATGTGCAATCAAAACAGCAGGCAGCTGTAGGACAGGCTGTTCTCAAAACTCTTTCAGACCGCTCCAGCTGGCACTGGTGGCCGCCGCTAATAGAGGGCACTGCTATACATTCTATGCACAGATATGAATTCAGCAGCCCACATGCCTCGAACTGAATATGCTACTTACCAGTATGCATCTGTTCTTGGCATGTAGGGCTGCTGACATTCATATCGCCCACCCTCCTCCCCGGCGCCTGTAGCAGCTGCAGCTCTCAGAATTACTGTAAGCATGGTCATCACTTTCTGTATCTACTCCATCACTGCCACAATGGCGAAAAACAATCTGAGGATGGAGAGGATGCCCATGCGCACTGTGGTCCAGGGGAGGAGTCACCTATCTCAGGATACTTCGAAGACTCTTCCAGGACAACAACGTGCAAACATCCAGACCCAACACTAGGCGGCGATCTATGCACAGATATGAATGTCAGCAGCCCTACATGCCAAGAACAGATGCATACTGGTAAGTAGCATATTCAGTTTCCACCACCATAAGCATGTAGGCACTGCTTTTTCTTGGAAAAAAGTCTGTTTTTCAAGCTTATACGGTGAGCATACATAGTCCTCATAAAATATGCCAACACTGACAAATATCTGCATACATGCTTTGCAAAACACTTTAAATGTCACAACCCATATAAAATGTTATACTTCAAAATTTGAGAAGTTAAAATTTCAGATTAATAGATATTTAAATAAAGCGGGTCAGTTAAAAATTCTAATTAGGCTAAATGTATACATAGTAAATATGATATGTTACATATATAAATATATGCTTCAATTTCGAAAATACTAAAAATATAGAGCCAATTAACTGCAAAATTCGCAACAAATATCATGAAAAAAAAATTATTGTGCAAAGTCATGCCAATATGAATGTAAGTCCTCATGTTACAACAACTTACTTCTTAAATGCGCAGAGGTAGGGATATTGTGCTTTATGCCAGCGTGCAAATAATGCAAAAAAGTGACAAGTGCCTGTAAAGTGCTCTTGTAATCCAAATTTACCCTATTTAAAGTGCTTGTGCTGCTAAATCCTAACACACATTATTACATGAAAATCTGAAAACTACAAAGGCGTCTTAGTTCAAACCCTACTTAAAAAAAACTTTAAGAATACTGGGTAAAACAAAAATTCTTAGCGGACTGGATACTAATGCAGTTCATAAAGGTAAGTACACATAAAAGTTCATTCATTTAGATCTGTCAAGTTTACCATACGACACACTAAAGAAAATAGTAGAGGTCTTCCGTGTTGTTGAGGCCATTAGGTATTTTGCTTTCTAATTCTAGTATCATTTTAGATTCTAATTTCCTTAGCATCCTTTTCCTATCTCTCCTCCTCTTCGGGGTTAAGCAATAGCTGCCACCACAAAATTTTTCAAACTACTGATATTGTTATTGTGCATTTGTTTAAAATGACGTGCCACCGGATACGTGGAATCATTATTAACGATGGCTCTTAGATGCTGTAAAATTCTGACGTGCTCTGGAGCTTGGTGCTTCCCACGTATCTTAAGACACAGGTGCACGTCGATTCCTGCACTGAAGACGCGTCTGCCGGTCAGGCTCCAATCCCAGTTTCTAAGTCAACAAATCCTAGCTTTATAGTCTCAAAACACACTGAAAGGTTCTGAGAAGCCTTCCTCTGGACCAAGGAAACTTACTGGCATTTGCCACTATCCGTTAAAGCATTCCAAAGACAAAGGATTTTACGTTCCTTCTGCATTTTCGCATGTTACAGCCTTTAGCTTAACGAAGCTTACAAAAGTCTCCGGCAGTACTTTCAACAATGTCTGAAAACAAATCAACCTTGAATGTGAATAACCTGAACAACTTGAGTAATCTGGGGCCTGCCTGTGCTTGCAAAAAGCTCAAGCAAGACTGAGTCAGAATTCAAGATGACATGACGGCATGTCAAAGTCAAATAGTAAGAACTTCATAATACTTCCCAATGAACAACATAATGCACATTTGAGCACCACTGCTTATAATACTGCACTTCGAGACCAAGAAGTACATTCCAAATCGCTCTCTCTCTCTCATGCTCTCAAATGCACATCCCACACGTTGTGTTCCTTGCAAGGTTGTTTTACTCTGTGACAGCTCCTACTCTGCTAAAACTACTAAGAGTTACAAAGGAAATCTTCAAGGGAAACATGCACATGTAGCGAAATGATGTCGTACATTCAGGCTGAGGTAAAATAAAACACCAAAAGTCAATTAAAATCATAGTAGTCGAAGGTCACCACATGGTTTCAAAACATAGGAGTGCCTCTAGCACTACAGTGAGTCTCCTGGACCTCGCTGGTCCCGACATTGCACCATCTTCAACTTCCACGTTGGTTGCATTTGCCAAGGTTTGTTGGTGCTTCCGACAAACACCAACCCTCAACTCTCGAAATCTGAGGTGGGACAGCTCGTATTCAGCTCCTGTTCGTCCACAGCGTCGACTGGTCCGCACAGCTGCAGTTTCGAGGTCACTGTCCTCTTCTCTGCAACACTCAACATCTGTGGGCATTCGTCTTTCGTGCCCCCTGGTCACTCCTGAGTGGAATAGACTATTTCCCCTCTGCTTGCAGGTTCTTCACATCTTGAATCCACCTTTGGGTTCTACCGGACTCTTTCACCTTCTCCAGCAGTGACATCTTCATTGGGTTCGACTGTGGTTTCCGACGCCACTTCACACCTATGCACCCGGCTTCCCTGGTGCAGCTATCCTGGTTCCTAAGGTATTCACGGTATTCGGGTAAAACAAGCGGCTTTACACTCCTCGGCTAAACCTGCTCTCCAAAGCTACCACTTAGGGGGGTTTCTAAGGTTGTCTAAGACAACTAAAATCACCATAAGGGTTGTATGGGTTGGTGCAAGGTGCCCACTTGCATAAATGTACACCATATACCAAGCCAGCTTCTCACAATGATAAAAAAGCATTACAGTGTTGACATGTAGGCAACATGGGGTGGGGGGTGGAGGTGCACATCAATTCCCTCACACTACCATTACTGTCTCCATCCGTTCTCAGCTCCATCGGCTGCACTCTTACTCAGCTCAGTATCGTTCCCATTCCCCCTCCCCCCCTGAATTATCAGAATTGAGGGCAGCGTTCCCTTCATTCAGTGAGGTCTGCCTTAAGCTTCTTGTCTTTACGATGGGATTTTATATGGATTTCTTCAGCTAGGGCCCATTCCCTCACATCCCTAAGCCATGTTATGTCCGGGCTTCTTCATTCCATCCAAGTTATAGCCACTCTGTGTATAGCCAGGACCATCATCAGCTGCAGCAGTCTGTATGCTATTTTCAGTTTCTTGGGTTTTCGTACATAGCCCAACAGACATTGTATTGGCTCTTCTTTTAAAGGGAGACCTGTACTTGCACGGACCTTTGCCACAAGTTGAGGCCAGAACTGCTGCAGCTCATGGCATGCCCAAGCCAGGTGCAGGAAAGCTGTCCCCTTCGTTCCACAACTAGGGCACGTTTCAGTGTGGCTTTGCAAGATACGCTGTAGTTTGACCGGTGTGAAGTAGGTGTGGTGTAAAAAAATTATAGTGGATCAGTTTGAATCTTGCGTTACATGAAACTGTGTGTAAGCATGCATATGGCTGTCCAAACCTGGTCATCCATTTGTTCATTTAGGTCCCCTTTCCATGTCGCTCTTGACCGTGGGGTCGGGGCAGTTGAATCTAGCCTCATCGCTTTGTAAAGGAGAGATCTCATCCTGCGCCCAGATCCAAACGTAAGCAGCAGGTCTAGTGTATTGTTGGTTGTAGGATAATGGGGTACTCTGGCCAGGTGATTCTGGTAGTCTCCAAAATCCCCATATAGTGTAGGTAGTGACCCTGACCTAGAGCGAAGTTGTCACAGGCTTGTTCATTTGTTATAAATGTTTTGCAGGGGTAGAGGTCCGCCAGGATATTGCATCCCCCATCCTTCGAAGCCTAGATGATGTGTGCGCTCATGTCTCTTATAGGGGCCAATATCTATATGGGGAGGTCCCTGTGAAAAGGTGCAATGTCTCTATACCTTTTTCACATACTGTTTCTGTATAGTCACAGTTTGGCGTACTATATATGGGACGTTCTCGCTGAACCCCTTACCCTGCTTCAGCCCTAATGGGAGTTTATCTGAGTGCACTCGGCCAGCAAGGAGTCGTTTTTCCCAACTGCCTCTTTCTTCCAACCAGTGGCACTCATGTTGAGGCTGGGCGGCAATGTAGTGTAGATCAAACTTGGGGCCTCAAGAACCCCTCTTCGTATCTGTGTGTCAGCAGGCTCTGCGCTACCCTACTTCGTCTTTCTACCCTTAGTAGGGAGATAAGGACAGCGTTAAGTTGTTTCAAGATTTGAGGGGGGATCGGGCAGAGTGAATTCTGGTGCGCATAAAGGCAGCAAAGCAGCATCACCATTTTTGATACTTCAAGTCTGCCTATTATTGAAAGCAGTAGAGTATTCCAGAAGGTCACAGAGCATATCCGGGCGTCTGTGACCTTGTCCACATTCAGAGCTATGAAGTGGGAATTGTCTAGGGCTATCTGGACGCCAAGGTACCGGAAGTGTGCTTGCTCCCATCTAATAAGGGCAATGAGTCTATGCGTGCCAGGGGGGAAATCAGGGATTTATGTTGGTTAGGTTGCACTCCAGAGGCCTCGCCAAACTGCTGCAAATGCTGCAGGAGCCTGGGTATAGCCTCCCCGGGGGATGCTACATAAAGGGCATCATCCGCAGAAAGGCAGATCACATGAATCATGCCTCCCACCCAGATACTCCACTGCTCCATGTCCACCCGCATCCGCACCACCAGTTCCTCGGTGGCCAGGGCAAAGAGGAGGGGTGAGAGTGATCTTCCCTGACGCGTGCCTCGCCCCAAGCTGCTGTGATGGTTTACCACGGAGCTATGGCTCACAGGGTGAGTCTTGTGCCTCTGGTGGCACAGGCTCACACAGGCCAAGGGTTCAATCCTGCCTATGCTCTGCATCTTCTTCTGCCTCCAGGGGAGGTTTTGGACTTAAGGATTGCAGGGGTCCCTCCCAGAGTGGTTCTCTGTTCTTTTCCCTCCCTCAGTTTTCAATATACGGTGCCTGGCACGGTCTTCCTATGGTGATGTTTTTTTCACCATACCTTGTTTTTCTTTTCTTTTTCTGCACACTGTTCCCATGTTTTCACAGTTTTTGGTGGTGGCTTCGCGTCCTGACGCGGAAAAGTCTTCTGACGAAAACTGATGTCGGCGTGCCGGGGCATATATGGCTCATCTGACGTCACGTCCATTGACGACGTCAGGGCGGAGTCGTACGCCGCCGCCCCCCGGCGCACAGAGGTGCTGCTGCGCAAACGTTTCCGGACCAGTCTGACACCTGGGGATATTCTAACCGAACGCAAGTAACTTCTTCTTTAGTACCATACCTAAGTCCTCCATGGAAGAACTCTTCAATCTCCATCCCATCTCCTTATTACCTCATCTACGCAAAGTCTTGGGAAAATATATTAATCAACACCTATCCGCCCATGTCGAAAATAATGGCTGTCTGGACTTCTCTCAATCTGGTTTTAGGCCTAATTGCAGCACACAGTTGGCCCTACTTGAGGTTATGGAAAACATCAGAATAACCTTAGACAGTGGCCACGCCACCATTCTTGTGCTGTTGGACCTCTCTGCAGCATTCAACACGGTGTCACACCAGATTCTGCTTAGGAGACTGACAGAGATTGGACTCAGTGAAACTGCCTTTCAGTGGATTACCAACTTCCTGTCCGCCCGCACTCAGACTGTTAATCTAGGTCCTTTCCGGTCTAAGACAATGGAACTGACAAACGGTGTCCCTCAGGGCTCTTGTTTGAGCCCTACATTGTTCAACATCTATATTAACCCCCTGGCCAACCTTCTTAGGTCCCATGGTTTCCTGCCCATTTTTATGCTGATGACACCCAGCTTCTCTTCTCCTTTAAGAAATCTTCCTCGCTGGCTTTGTCCACCTTTTCGGAAGGAATGACTGCTATCGCAGACTGGATGAAAAGTAATGTTTGAGGCATATGAGCTGCAGATTATACACTTTGCATAGATCGCCATCTGGTGTTGGGCCCGGATGTTTGCAGTTTGTTTTTCCTCTTGGAAAGTCTTTGAAAGTCACGAGGTCGGTGACTCCTCCTTTGGTTCGTATTGCGCATGGGCTTCGGCTCCATCCTCAGATTGTTTTTTTCCGCCATCGGGCTCGGGTGTAATACTTCGCGCTCCGGTTCCGAACTTTTCCAGTTCAACGATCGACGCAAAATCCTCGCTCATTGAGATTCTTCAGATAACAAATCATCTTAATCACCTTCTCTTCGACACTTCTTCGATTCCAGTTGTCGTCGACGGCCTTCGGGCCTATCCCGGCTCCGGTCTCGGCTGATGGAAAGAACTCCTTTCAAGAAGTGCCCTCGATGTGGGTCCAAATTCCCCCACACCGATCTTCATGAGGTGTGCAACCTCTGCCTCTCCCCTGAACACGAGGCTCGAGACTGTCCCGCCTGCAAGTCTTTTAGATCAAAAAAGACTATTCGAGATCGAAGGGCCAGACGCAACATGGCGCACTCCTCGACCTCCGCTCCAGTCGACATCTTCGGGAACGACGTCGAAGCTCCGGGACAGCAGCACATCGAAGAAGATGACGACGACCTCGTCAGTGCTTCCGAGGCCGACGACTCCGATGTGGAGGACATCACCCCGGCACAGAGGGTCGTGAGTACTATACCCCCTCCCACACCCGCGCCGATACCCAAAAAGGCTTTGGTCACGCCTTCGAGCCTAGGCAAGACCAAGGACACTGCTTCTAACACCCCACCTTCGGGCCCGGTAAAGAAGCCTATTAAGCCTTCCGGCAGCTCTGGCTCGAGCCAGCCTACCAGCGGTGCCGAAAAACACCCTTCGGCACCGAAGAAAAAATCCGCCTCCACCTCCACACCGAGCTCAGCACCAAAGCCCTCGGTGTCGAAACCCGCCCTCTCGGTGCCGACCAAACATCATAAGGCCCTCGGCGCCGACACTCCCGTGCCGAAGCCTATCTCGGCACCGAACAAAAAATCGGCGGTCCCAAAAAAGCACGGTACAGACAAGCCTAAAAAGCCGTCGGCCCCGAAAACCTCGGCGCTGACCGAACAACCAGTGTCGCAAGAACTATTCACACCGGATCCTCTGCAAAAGACACTTACCAAGGATCCAAAAACTGGACATTTGACACTGTCTTCAAAAAAGAGACATTTGGACAAACCAGCTCCACCTCCACCTCCAAAGAGGAAGGACACGGCTACCTCCCCTTTCAGAGTGCCTTCCCCACCTCCTCCACCCTCCCCACCTCCACCTTCTCCACCCCTGCCTCATCGCTCTCCGACCCTGTCTCCAGACCATGATGATCAAGGGGACCCTTACTACGATCCAGCAGATGTGCCACAAGACCCCACCCCTACTGGATCCACAGACCCATGGGATGACTATAACAATCCGGACATCCCAGATGTCCCACAGGATGACCTTTATCCTTCCAGGCCATCCCCACCAGAAGACTCGTTGGATTTTCACCACCTACTAAAGAGGGCGGCACATTATCACGGGGTAGAGCTACATACTGACCCAGTAGAGGAAGATTTTCTCCTAGACACCTTCGATACCGCACATAGGTCTACTGCTATACTACCTATGCTAAAAGGAGTAATCCAACATGCACCAGAGGTTTTTAAAGACCCAGTCAGGGCTAGGGTCCTAAACCCACGTATAGAGAAAAAATATAAAGCCGCCCCCACAGATCCTGCATACATTAAAGGCCCTGCACCACTGGATTCCTTAGTGGTATCTACAGCTAGGAAGAGATCAAATTCTCAGGCGTCCGGTGAAGCACCACCACCTGACAAAGAGTCCAAGCTCCTAGACGCGTCAGGGAAGCGCACTGCGTCACAAGCCGCCAATATATGGCGTATCGCCAACACTCAAGCGCTATTGGCCAGCTACGACAGAGCGCATTATGAAGAGCTATAAACCATCATGCACCATCTCCCTGAAAAATACAGAAATAGGCCTAATGAATTGATTCAAGAGGGAAAAACTATAACTAAACCCTCTATACGCTGTGCCCTAGATGCGGCAGATACAGCCTCCAGGGCCATAAACACCAGTGTCCTCCTCCGTCGCCACGCCTGGCTAAGAGTTTCAGGTTTTAAACCTGAGGTGCAAGCTTCCATATTGAACCACCCATTTGATCAACAACATTTATTTGGTCCAAAAGTTGATGAAGCCCTCGAGAAGATGAAGAAAGACACTGATACGGCGAAATCCATGGGAGCCCTACAGTCACACACTCCTAGGCGCTCCTTTCGCCGCTCTTCCTTTCGGGGCACGGGTAGAGGCTACTCCTCAGGAGCGCATCCACGTCTTACAAATCCCCTCCTCAGTCCACCTTCACAAGGGGTTATCAAAGAGGCGGCTACTGAGGCAATAATAATAAAGGCAGAGGCAAAACAAATACCGCCCGCTCTGCCACACCGCCTACCCAATGACTTTCCCCCGCTCCCTCCAGACCATCCCACTCCGGTCGGGGGCAGAATACAAAATTTCCTTCACGTCTGGGAGACCATCACCTCAGACAGATGGGTGACCCAAATTATTCATTCAGGGTACTGCCTAGAATTAACATCTACCCCCCCAAACATTCCACCCAGGCAACGCCCAATGTCACAAGAACATGCCACGTTATTAAAACAGGAAGTAATCTCCCTCCTGCAAAAACAAGTCCCCATCAATCAGCAAAATGTAGGGGTCTACTCCCTGTACTTTCTGATTCCAAAAAGACACGAGACTCTACGACCTATTCTAGATCTCAGACCTTTAAACACTTACATACATTCAGACCATTTTCACATGGAAACCCTTCAACAGGTTCTTCCACTCCTCTCCCAGAACGACTTTCTCACCACACTGGACTTGAAAGACGCATACTTTCACATCCCAGTACACCATGCTCACAGAAAGTAACTCAGATTTGTAGTGGACGGGCAACACTACCAGTTCAAGGTGCTCCCGTTCGGGGTTACAACAGCACCAAGGGTATTCACCAAGTGCCTAGCAGTAGTGGCGGCACACCTCAGAAGACCGCACATTCACGTCTTCCCATATTTGGACGACTGGCTAATATAAGCCACGTCCTACAACCAATGTGTGCACCACACCGCCGCTACAATCCAACTACTTCACCAGCTAGGTTTCACGGTGAACCACCAAAAGACACACCTGATACCATCACACACAAAACAATACCTCGGTGCCACCATAGACACCTCAAAAGCCATAGCCTATCCCAATCCTGCCAGGATTGCAAACATACAGGCTCTGCGTCAAAAATTCATACTTAAACACTCTCTCCCAGCAAGAGTGTTTTTGCAACTGATAGGGATGATGGCCTCTTGCATTTTCATAGTGCCTCATGCAAGACTCCAGATGCGTCCACTACAAGAGTGCTTAGCGCGCCAGTGGAACCAGGCCCAGGGGCAACTGACACATCTGGTGTTGGTAGACGGTAGCATCCAAAGGTCGACCGTTCCTGGACCCGGTTCCACAAATAATCCTAACAGACAAATCGCTCTCCGGCTGGGGAGCTCATCTGTTACATCTCACAGTGCAGGGCACATGGACGCCGCAACAGAAGTTACTCCACATCCACCATTTGGAGTTACTGGCAATATTTCTAGCCCTAAAATCCTTCCAGACGCAGATTTTAGGCAAGGCAGTCCTCATTCGCACAGACAACATGACTGCCATTATACTACATTCAAAAACAGGGGGGCACACACTCTCCACAGCTCTCTCAATTAGCACAGAGCATATGGAGATGGGCAATTCCGCTGGAAATCTTTCTCCTGGCCCAACACGTCCCAGGAGTCCAAAACACCATGGCAGATCTGCTCAGCAGACAAACGCAACAGATCCACGAATGGGAACTTCACCCACAGGTTCTTCACCCGTTCTTTCAGAAGTGGGGGCATCCTCAGATAGACCTCTTCGCCACCCACGAAAACCAAAAATGCCCAAGCTTCGCTGCCAGATATCCACACTCATTGTCCAAAGGCAATGCGATATGGATGAACTGGTCAGAGAAATTTGCATACGCTTTTCCACCTCTCCCACTAATTCCATTAGTGGTGCGAAAGCTACAACAGCATTCCCTCACGCTCATCCTGGTAGCTCCAACATGGGCCAGACAACCGTGGTACACCACACTGCTGGAACTCTCGGTAGTACCACACCAAAAGTTACACCTCTCTCCATGCCTCCTAACCCAGAACCATGGAGAGATCAGGCAGCCGGACCCAGCTCAGCTCAACCTTGCGATCTGGCTCCTGAGGTCCTAGAATTCGGATACCTTAACCTTCCCCCTGATTGCATGAATATTATCAGAGAAGCTAGACGCCCTACTACTAGGGCATGCTATGCTGCAAAGTGGAAAAGATGCGTTGTTCACTGCCATAACAACACAATCAACCCTCTAAATGTGTCCATACAGCACATCATATGTTACTTGCTCCATCTACAAAGGTGTAACCTAGCATATATCTCCATTCGGTTACACCTCGCAGCAATTGCTGCTTACTTACAGAACAGGCAGCACCTATCACTTTTCAGGGTGCCTGCCATCAAAGCCTTTATGGAAGGCCTCAAAAGAGTAATTCCACCCAGAATACCACCCTCCTCTGTCTGGAACTTAAATATAGTTCTCACAAGGCTAATGGGACCACCTTTCGAACCATTACATAAATGTGAGCTGCAATTTCTCACATGGAAAACCGCTTTTCTAGTGGCCATCACTTCCCTTAGAAGGGTTAGTGAAATACAAGCACTCACTATACAGGAACCTTTTCTCCAAATGCATCAGAACAAGGTTGTACTCCGCACCAACCCAAAATTCCTACCCAAAGTCATTTCTCCCTTCCATCTGAACCAATCGGTAGAATTACCAGTCTTTTTCTCACAACCTCAAATTGATGCGGAAAGGGCTTAACACACACTGGATGTCAGTTCAGTTCATATGCTTTTATTCGGTATGTAAAAAATACAACCATATAAGCAAACAGTTATGACAGCATAAAACATACAAAAAATAAGATCCAAGTGTAGAATGTAGAATACATGAATCCTTAACGACGTTGGTAGTTACCATCGTAAACATTGCAATAATGGACAGTTTATAAGTGGATTTACAGTACAATATCTCTAAATTCCATCAATCCTAGGGTGCAAGTTACGCAGAATATACAGTACCAAGATATTTAGTGCATAAACATTTAAAGTGCATGTACCCGCTTAAAGTGTCATGTGCAACGTAAACCTAAAATATATAAAAAAGCCTAACAAATCTATATAATACAGCTTACTTATAAATAACATAAGGCATAGCCAACTTTAGATTCCAGCAACTATTTAGTGCAAACTTCGCGGTATATATGGTACCAAGATATACTAGTGCATGGGCTGCTGCCCTCTACAAAGTGTCATGTGCAAAAAGCTTTCCAAAGTGCAAAAAGCATGTAAAAATACCCTGAATATAATCGGAGAACTATCAATTTCCTGATACTAATACATTTTAAAATGTAAGATGCTGTAAAAAAACAAATATCAGGACTGTTTAAAGATAAAATTAGTTTCATAGCGGTTCTAGTAGTGCGCACTTGATATTTTAAAAAGACAGGTTTTAAATAAAATTTCCTAAAATACATATAAAATTTGCAAAACATTAAGAAATGACAACAACTCTGTGTGGACACCCCATCACAAGGGCACGCAGATTTGGAACCCTTTTTCATATCGGGGAATGCCACCAAATGGTGGGCTATTCCTAACCTCATCCGTGTTAAGGCAAAGCGGTGTGAATTTCTTGTTACTTCAATAAGATATGGCTGAAAACCCCTGTTATAATTCTGTTCCTGATAAAATCTGAATGTGGGTTGTTTTGAAACGGCACCTTCTCTGGCAGTTTTGACAAAGGTAAGAAAGATAAATTTAAGCTCTTTTTTGGGAAGGGAAGCTACGCGTTCAGGATCCAACAAAATATCATAGTGGAACAGTAGGTTATACCAGTGACGAATATAGCAAAGCCAGGGGATGTAAAGGAAGTGGTCCAAATTCATACAATCTCTGATAATGGTTTTGGTAAATAGTGTTTCGCTTTGAGTCCATATCGAACGCCAAAGTAACAATGGACGTAAGGCTGCTAAGTCTGTAATATACTCCATACCCACTTCTAGGTGAATTAGCTGTGTGGAGGCCGAAGTGAGTACACATAGCAGGCGTGTTAGGAAACTATTCTCATCTTTTTGTAGTAGATTCCCGCTGTCGTGTCCCCACATGCCAGCCCCATATAGCGCAGAGGACACACACCTCGCGTTATAACTTGCAACCATATCTTTAATTCTTCGCTCACCTAGTTTAGTCGAAAACCTAAAAATACTATTTATACTTCTGGTCATTTTAAAATGTATATTTCCATACTCATTGGTCCATTTACCGTCATCAGAAAAAGTTATACCCAGGTAACAAAACATTTTAACTGACTGTATTTTAAAATCATCTATAAAAAAAGTCCTTGCAGGTTTAACTTTCTTACCACAGGTCATGGTAAAAGTTTTGGTTTTATTTATTAAAAGTTTCCTCTCTGTAATGAATACTGTAAAGCTATCTATTAAGCGTTGAAGTCCTAGTTGTGTGCGGGATAACAAGACAGCATCATCTGCATAAAGCAGAATTGGGATAGCCTCATGGTTTACTTGTGGTGCATCTGCCGGGATCTTTTTTAAAATGTTGTCAATTTCATTTATAAAAAGCGAAAATAATAATGGTGCTAAAACACATCCTTGGCGAATGCCTCTTTTCACCTGAATATTGGAAGCGCACTCGCCGCTGGTGCCGTAACGTACTTTACATGATAAGGTTTGATAAAGTCGGGCTAAAAAGTATATTATTTCCTTGGGGCCGCCGGCATTAAGTAAAATGGGCCATAAAATTGAATGGTCTACGAGGTCAAAAGCGCTGCTTAGATCCGCAAAGCATAAAAACAGGTTCCCCTTTTTTATCTTAGTATATTTATTAATAAGCAAATCTAAGTTAATACACTGTTCTAAGGTCCCCATGCCCTTTCTGACCCCATATTGGACTTTAGTCAAAATATTTTCTGTAGCCCAGGTTTCTAACCGGCTCAGCAATATCCTACTGATAATTTTGATGGATGAATCCAAAAGAGAAATCTGGCGATAATTGCATGCCTCGGATCTTGAACCTTTCTTAAAAAGGGGAATAATTCAAGATTGACCCCAAGTTAGTGGGAGATCAGTTTCAGTAGCAGCATTAAAAAAACGTAGTAAAATAGGTGCCCATAGATCCATTTCATTTTTGTAAAAATCTATGGGTACACCATCAGGGCCCGGTGCCTTGCCCCCTTTGCTAATTTTTAGCCCTTCGTATACCTCATCTAATGTTATTTATAAAGATAAAATTGGCCACATCAAAGCACTACAGGAAAAGTCTAAAAGCAACCTGTCTGGGTTAAAAATGGCGGAATAGTGTTCAATCCAAGCATTGCATTCCACGTGGGATGTTACATCAGGGATGTGGTTGTCAGTTTTTAGAAACGGACAGTTGATGGTCTCCCAAAACAGTTTACTGTCCTTTGTATCTGCTGCCTGATTGAGCTTGGCCCAAGCCTCTGCCTGTAATTCTTTTTTTCGCATTTTAAGGGATAAATTATACTTGTGGCGGAGGCCGTGGATATTTGTAGTGTCTCTTGGTTTAAAGCCAAGTGCTTGTTTCAGATTATACAAGGCTTCAGCACAGTGTTTATCAAACCAGCCATTCGTTGACGTCTTGTTCTGGAAATAATTTTTTCCTAGTTAAAAGGCCCTCTGTAGTTTCATTAATTATTACCATATTCATGAGCACTATACTCTGTTGGGCCTCATCACACAGGCAATAATCAATTTCTTGGGAACATTTCTTGACAACTTCCCTTTGTATCTTTTGAGGGTCTGCACCAGCCCATTTAATATGCATTCCATTTGGCCTTGCCGCTGAAATGTTAGCGATGCAGGTAGTTGTTATTGAAGTTTTATTCCCCCAACAAAGCAATGTTATTGAAATGCTATTGTGGTCACTTAAGGGTTCTTCAAGTATCCATAGATTAGAGAATCTAGCATCATTAGAAATCAAAACGTGATCAATATTGGTACTAGCATTCCTGCCCTTAAAAGTCGGACATTTAATATTACCCCTCTTCAATGTACAGTTCAAGAGCTCCAAATTGAATTCGGCCATTAAGTTGTTTAGTGCTGTCCCATAGCATTCAACCCAGAATACCACCCTCCTCTGTCTGGAACTTAAATATAGTTCTCACAAGGCTAATAGGACCAACTTTCGAACCATTACATAAATGTGAGCTGCAATTTCTCACATGGAAAACAGCTTTTCTAGTGGCCATCACTTCCCTTAGAAGGGTTAGTGAAATACAAGCACTCACTATACAGGAACCTTTTCTCCAAATGCATCAGAACAAGGTTGTACTCCGCACCAACCCAAAATTCCTACCCAAAGTCATTTCTCCCTTCCATCTGAACCAATCGGTAGAATTACCAGTCTTTTTCTCACAACCTCAAACTGATGCGGAAAGGGCTTTACACACACTGGATGTCAAAAGGGCCTTACTTTACTACATCCAAAGAACACAACCTTTCAGAAAAACCAAACAGCTATTTGTCTCTTTCTCTCTGCCACATAAAGGCAACCCTATTTCTAAATCAGGGATAGCTAGGTGGATTGTAAAATGCATACAGATTTGCTACCACAAAGCAAAACGAATTCTATCTGTTCCCCCTAAAGCCCACTCTACAAGGAAGATAGGGGCTTCTATGGCTTTTCTAGGGAACATACCATTAGATGACCTCTGCAAAGCAGCGACATGGTCAACACCGCACACTTTCCCAAAACATTACTGTGTAGATGTGCAAACCAAGCAACAAGCTATTGTGGGCCAGGCTGTACTAAAAACACTGTTCCAAACAACTGCAACGGATGCCGGTGGTCGCCGCTAGGGTTGGGTACTGCTATATAGTCTATGCAAAGTGTATAATCTGCAGCTCATATGCCTCAAACAGAATATGCTACTTACCAGTATGCATCTGTTCTTGGCATGTAGAGCTGCAGATCTATACACGCCCACCCGCCTCCCCGGCTACCTGTATCCGTTCCAATCCATCTTATTTAGATACAACACACATGGGTTTCTTTGCTGTTATTACTACGCTCCATATTTCCCTGCTGGCGAAAAACAATCTGAGGATGGAGCCGAAGCCCATGTGCAATACGAACCAAAGGAGGAGTCACCGACCTCTTGACTTCCAAAGACTTTCCAAGAGGAAAACAAACTGCAAACATCCGGGCCCAACACCAGATGGCGATCTATGCAAGTATAGATTTGCAGCTCTACATGCCAAGAACAGATGCATACTGGTAAGTAGCATATTCCTTTCTACTACTTAATGCAGGAAAAACGAAGATAATGCTCTTTGGAGACACCCCCCTTCTGTGGTCCCCAAATTGGTGGCCGGCAGCTCTCGACCCTTTCCCCAATCCCAAAACCCTAGTTAAAAACTTGGGCATTCGCCTTGATCGAGCCTTAACATTAAAGGTGCATGCCGCCCATACTGCCAGCACCTGCTTCTATGTGTTGGGCTTGTTACGACGAGTCTTTCCTTTCCTGCCAGACTATACTCGAAAAACTCTAATTCAGACCATGGTGATGAGCCGTCTTGAGTACTGTAATGCTCTCCTGCTCTCTGCGAATGAGTCATCCCTTAGCAGGTTACAGGTGGTTCAGAATACTGCTGCGCAACTTGTCATGAATCGTCCGTTCAAAATCCCTCCCCTTTCCCTGCTAAAAAAACATCACTGGCATCCAATTCGCAAGAGTGTTCGGTTTAAGGTCTGCTGCACAGTCTATAAAGCCTTATATAACAAAGGTCCATCCTACATTTTTAGGAAGCTTAAGCCTTATGCTCCCTAAAGAACTCTTAGGTCAGGCAGCAAATCACTTATCAAGTCCCCATGGTTAGGAAAGCAAGACTAGGTGGGAAATCTTTTTCTTACCTAGCTCCCCTTTGCTGGAACCAGCTGCCCACATACCTGAGGCAATGCCCTGACTACCTGCGCTTCAGGAAACTACTCAAGTCAACTCTGTTTCAACATCTTTTATCAGCCTGCCAGCAGCTTCGCCTAAAGCGCAGAGATACCCCTCAAGGGGTGATTCAGGTGCTATATAAAACCAATAAATAAATTTAAAAAAACAAAAATACAGATTTCACCTTGCCTCATGGTAGGTGGGAAGATTCCTTCTTTAAAGGCCTCCCCATAAGCCTGTATCAGTGCCCTAGTCTGTGTCTGAGTATGCCCAGTAGAACTCAGGCGGGAATCCATCTCCCCCCCCTAGGGTCTTGGCCCCTGGGAGCATTAATAATGCTGCTTGTAGTTCCTTGATTGTCAATTGAGGTTCGAGTTCTTTGGAGGCCTGCGCAGGGAGGTGCGTCAGGTTTGTGGCTCGCAGGTACACTGAATGAATGAATGAACTCAGATTTCTAAAGCGCACGTAGCTGCCCTGAGGCGTCCAAGCGCTAAGCATACCAAGCATACCAACTGAGGTTTGGGTTAGGAAGAGGCAGATTCAGCTCCACAGTTATGTAGTGAACAGGAGCGTTTTCAGCTGTTTGCGGAAGGAGAGAATGTCAGGATTAGATCTAAGATGCTGGGGCAGAGCGTTCCACCTCTTAGCTACATTGTAAGAGAAGGAGCGGCCTCCAGACCTTGATTTCTTTATTGGCGGCACAATGGCTAGATTCGCAGTGGTGGAGCGCAACTGTCTTGTGGGGAGATAGGGTGTGATGAGGGGGAGATTGATTGCCGGGCCTAGAGACCAGAAAGTCTGGTGAGCAATGCAGAGTGATTTAAAGTTTACTCTTTCCTTTATAGGGAGCCAGTGCAGTGTCCTCAGTCCGGGTTTTGCTGATGATCTGCGGGGGATTTGTAAGAGTGTTCTGACTGCGCAATTCTGTATTAGTTGCAGTTTGCGCAAGGTGAAGTCAGGAGCTCCAAGATACAAGGCATTTCCATAGTCCAGCCGCGATTGAATCAGGCCCAGAACCACGGTTTTCCTTGCTTCAAAGGGGAGAAGAGGCAAGATCTTCCTGATAACTCTCAGGATGCCTAAGCAAGTGGCAGATAGTTTTGTTGCCTGTTGATCGAAAGACAGGGACCTGTCAAGCCAGACACCCAAGCTCTTGATGGCGTCTTTGGGAGCAGGGGCAGGACCTAAGCTAGGCGGCCAAAGAGTGTCTATGGTGGATGGTACGGTATGACCCAGGAGCATGAGCTCAGTCTTGTCTCCATTGAGTTTGAGACAAGACTTGGTCATCCAACTCTTGACCATCTCCATACAGCCAGCGAGATCTACATTAGCTGCGGGTCCTCCTGCCTGTGCCAGGGAGACCACCAGCTGAGTATCGTCCGCGTAGCTAACGATCTTAATACCCTAAGGGCGGACGATCTCAGCCAGTGGCCTCATGTAGACGTTAAATAACGTCGGGCTTAACGATGATCCCTGCGGGACTCCACACCTCAGAGGCTTGCTAGAGGAGGTGACATTACCTTCATAAACCTGGAAAGATCTGTCACTCAGGTAGGACCTGAACCACTCCAGAGCTTTGTCATAAATTCCGATGTCCAGGAGGCGCTGCAGGAGGATACCGTGGTTCACGGTATCAAACGCCGCGCTCAGATCGAGGAGGGTGATTGCCACCAATCCTCCCCGATCTAAGATTCTCCTGGACTCCTCTGTGACTGCCAGCAGTGCCGTCTCAGTCCCATGCTTGGGGCGAAAACCAGTCTGGGAGGGATCGAGCAGATGGTGTTGCTCGAGAAAGGTTGATAATATGCTGTTTATGTGTTTCTCCAATATTTTGGCTGCCCAAGGCAACAAGGAGATCGGGCGGAAGTTGTTGAGGTTCTTGGTGTCAAGGTTAGGTTTTTTGACCAGAGCCCTTACCATGGCCTGGTTCCACTTTACTGGTACTGTGCTGGTAGAGATCGAGGTATTAAGTACTCTAAGCAGTGTGGGAAGAATGGTTTGAATGGCAGAGACTAGGACATGTGGGGGTGCTGGGTCTCTGGGGGAGCCTGACTTCACTTGGTGCATGAGGGAGGTGAAGAGACCCACCTGTAACTGGGGGAATTCCGCCAGCACCGGAGGGTGGTTGGATATATGTTCTTGAGGGGGACATGGAGCTGCTTTAGTCAGAGCGGTCTGTTCTGTGGATGGAAAGGAAGAGTAGATAAGATTGATTTTCTGGGAAAAAAAGTTGGCCAAATCTTCGCAACGGAGCTGAGGATTCTCAATTATAGGAGGGGGTGTGGGGAGGGTGGTGAGGCTTTTTACTATTTTATAGATCTCTTTCGAGCTGGAGCTGGCCTCTGCGATCTGGTTTGAATAGTATAAAGATTGCGCACTTTTTATGTCTTTTTTGTATGTCCTGATGGCGTCTCTATAGATAGTTTTGTCTGCTTCCGCATATTCCAGTCGCCATTTGCGTTCCAGTCTCTTGCAAAAGCGCTTTTTCTCCCGTAGTTCAATGGAGTACCAGGGAGCTGAGATTCTGGATCTTTTGAAAACTGTTTTCTTCAGGGGGAACGTGGTGTTGAGAGAGTTCTGTATCCATTCATTGAAGGATTCATTGGCCTGTGAGGGGGTCTGACCGACTAGGGGAATCGTTTTTTTGCAGTTCCAGGGTCCACTGGGCCAGCGGTGTTTTAGACCAGTTTCGTGTTTCTTGGACAGTAGGTATAGGGGATGTAGATTTTTCAGTTGTCCAAAGCAACGGGACTAGAGCATGGTCTGTCCAAGGAAGCGTTATGGGGGGACAGGCCTTTAAATGTGGGCAGTTGCTGAAAACAGGATCCAGCAAGTGGCCTTTCGCGTGCGTAGGAGATGAAACCAGCTGGAGCAGCTGCAGAGCGGATAGGTCCTCGCTTAGTTTATTGGCAATGGAGTTATTGGGGTCATCAAAATGTATATTGAGGTCACCCAATAACGTGAAGTTAGAGGGTGATAGGGCCAAATCGGCGACTAACGGGGGCAGAGATTCGTAGAACTGTTTGGGGGTGCCTGGTGGGCGGTATATAAGTGCTCCAGAAAAACTTATATTGGGGGAGAATTCCAGGGTGAACGACATGCTTTCGCATTCCGGAAAAGGGTTGGGGGTGCGGCGACAGGTAAAACAGTCTCTGAAGATGATGGCTAAACCGCCCCCTCTTTCACCTTCCCGGTCCTGTCTTATGATTTGGTATTCCTGCCCCAGGATTTGAACCAACTCAGGGTCGGAGTGAGGAGTTAGCCATGTCTCAGTTAAAAAGAGAGCGTCTGGTTTTTGTTCGTCAATTAACAGAGAAAGCTCTGTGCAGTGTCTTGAAAGAGACCTGCAATTCAGCAGAAACAGTCTAAGCATTTGTTGGTTTGACGTGTGGGGCTTAGGCTTAAGATGAGTCTTGCAATCATTGCATTGAGGAGGTAGGTCGAGTGGGGCGTATTTATGAGCGCAGGTCAGAGTTACCGGGGAGTTGAAGGTCCGGAGTTCCTCGGAGGTGTAATACCGAGTTTGCATGACGGGAAATGAAGAGGTTGTGGCCCCTGGTCCCGGCCCGTCGCGGACGGGCGCAGACGGGCTTGCCTTAGGCGCGCCTTCGGAGATGTCTGGAGATGTTGCTGTATCTCTTGCAGGATTGCATCCCTGGTGTGTACTACCTTGCTTCTGGGCGCGTGAAGAGCAATAATATGGGCACAGGTCTGTTCCCTAAGGAGGATCCACGCCAGGAGTCATCCAGACTTGTCACCCTCTCTATGTAAGCACTGTTGCTACTGACCAATTGTATACTTGTCTAGTCTGTCCCAAATATCCTTTATGCGCGCTCTTATTTTCCATTCTCGGCCCATGTCAGATGGATCCGCCCGGTCCTGGGCCTGAGCCTCCGCCAATGCCAACTCCTCTAGTTCAAGGTCACGCTGTAGTTGCCTGCGGACCCCGCATGTCAGACTCAAACAGGCCCCTCGTGTCACAGCTTTCAGTGCCTCCCATTCCGTAGCTTTATAAATGCTTGCCTCTTCCCAGTTAATTGTCATTTAGCCAGTTAATCGATATGTTCTCCTTTCCAACCGGGTCTTCTAGGATGTCTGACGGCATCCTCCATGTTCTCGGGAGGTGTGCGGGGCGCCCTAGTTGACCATGCAAGTAACCGGAGAGTTGTCGGAGAGGAATCGGGCCTGATGGGTCACCTCAACACTCAAGGCAGTCTTTGCTATCGAGAGCAGAACCCTCTCCTGCCTACTAAGTGAGTTTAGTGTGGAGGAAAAGCAAGTGTACAACTTCTGAGTCGTGTGTCTGTCCCTTCATATGTCTTGTACCCCCAGATTCCCCATTATCTCCCGGAGTCTGTCATTCGTGGCTTAGTGTCTGGTTGAGGAGGGGACCTGTCCAGATCAGGGTCTAATATACAGTTGTAGTCTCCCATCCAGAGAATTGGTGTATCTAGGTCCAAGATTAATACGTCTTGTAGGGAACTGGTAAAGTCAGCGTCGTCTACATTCGGATCATATATGTTCCGGATAACTATGTCCTGAACATCTAGTTTAGCCCTAAGCAGGATGTATGAACCGTTGATGTTGGCTTCAATGTATTGCAATGCTAACGGTGTACCTGGGGCTACCCAAATCAGCAACCTCCCTTGTGTAAGTAGAATAGGAGGAATGAAATATCTGGCCACTCCATTTTCTCAGTAATCTCTGAGCTCCCATGTTGTCCAGATGGGTTTCTTCTAAGCACGCCTTGGAAACATGGAGGCCCTCCTGGTGCTCCAGGGCTTTTGTGGCTGTGGACAGCTGTGCCACCTGCTGCTTGGGTGAGGCCACCTCTCCTTTTAGACTTAGTATAACCCCCTCTGCTGTGGTAACTTTGTCACTTTACGCAGATCAGCTGTAGGTTATGTCTAAAAACATGTCTCGATTTGCTTCTCCAGGGCAGTCCTGGAGCCGCGGATGGCCGCAAGGATCCCTGCCCGAGATGCTTTACTTCTGCACCTTCATCAAGGGTGCCTTCTTTCTTCAGTCCCAGGGTCTCTGCCGACGTTCAGGAATATCTCTTCTCTAATCCCACAGCGCGGGCTCAATGGGTTCTCTAGGGCAGTACCGCCACAGGAAGGCCAGCAGGGATCCGTATCACGTCTCCGCCTCGCAGGTTCCACCGGCAGGCAGAGGTCACAGATTAGGGAGCAGCTCACGATCACCGGTGGCTCCTCAAACCAGCACGCCTCTGTGGGGGACCAGAAATTAGAATCAACCTCTGGCCGGCTTGGAGCCAGTCCCGTGGCCGAGGAATTTCACTCACCACACTTAGTTCCTGTCCTACTTTTCAGGTAGGGGAGGGACTGTGGGCCTACTCAGAGATAGGCCCACAGGGGGATGTCTTTGCAGATTGGTTCTCTCCTCTCCCCACCTGGCCGGGCCCAGCAGAGCAGGCGGCGAGCACCCAAGGTACAGGCGCTCTGGCCGTCAGCGCTGTCAGTGGGGATCGGGGCAGTCATCGGACCAGCAGGACTCCAGAGGGGGCCCCAGAAACCAGAATCTGCCTCCTGCTGAGGCGAAGCCAGCCCTGCGGACAAGGGAATACTCTCTTCTTTAGGTTCTTCTCTCTCCTCTCTCCTCTACAGTGGGAGGGGGTCGGGCCTCCTCTTCAGCAGGCAGTCTGATCAACCACGGCCCACGGGGTGTTGTCGATGCCAGTAGGGCCTTTCCTCTCACTTGCAGGTCCGGGCCAGGGCGAATTAGACCGGGCGAGGAGCATCCGAGACACGGGCTTCAGCACAGGCAGCGACATCAGCAGGATTCGGGCCAGGGCCCATGGTCTTACAGTGGGCCGCCCCTCATGGACAAGGCCTCATCTCGGACACCGTGGGAGGTCTTCAAATTAACTCAGAGCCCCCAGTGGAACACTCCTGATTAGGGGCGACACAGCTGTGAGCTGGATGGTGTCCAACAGTGCAACTGGACAGGATAGAAACAGGATTATTTGGCGGACCAGCCGGGAGCTTAGATTGCTCTCATCCTGTCGGCCATGTTGCTTGGCCACGCTCCCTAGAGGAGTGCACAAGTTGAATATTGATATGCCCGCTCCTCAAACATGATCCTCTGTTATTTTTGAGACTTTGCACCAAAAGTTAGCGGCAAGACCATTGCTACCTTTGGTACCAGGGCTCCTTCAACCAGTCATGGACACCTTCCTCACGCCGGCATCACTCGAGACGGCTCCTACGAGAATCTTGAATTACAAGCCCCCAGAGCAAGATCCACTGTTCCTGAGGGCGGTCCCAGAAACCCCTGCGGACAAGGGAATACTCTCTTCTTTAGGTTCTTCTCTCTCCTCTACAGTGGGAGGGGGTCGGGCCTCCTCATCAGCAGGCAGGCTGATCAACCACGGCCCACGGGGTGTTGTCGATGGCAGTAGGGTCTTTCCTCTCACTGGCAGGTCCGGGCCAGGGCGAATTAGACCGGGCGAGGAGCATCCGAGACACGGGCTTCAGCACAGGCAGCGACGTCAGCAGGATTCGGGCCAGGGCCCATGGTCTTACAGTGGGCCGCCCCTCATGGACAAGGCCTCATCTCGGACACCTTGGGAGGTCTTCAAATTAACTCAGAGCCCCCAGTGGAACACTCCTGATTAGGGGTGACACAGCTGTGAGCTGGATGGTGTCCAACGGTGCAACTGGACAGGATAGAAACAGGATTATTTGGCGGGCCAGCCGGGAGCTTAGAGAGCTCTCATCCTGTCGGCCATGTTGCTTGGCCATGCTCCCTAGAGGAGTGCACAAGTTGAATATTGATATGCCCGCTCCTCAAACATGATCCTCTGTTATTTTTGAGACTTTGCACCAAAAGTCAGCGGCAAGACCATTGCTACCTTTGGTACCAGGGCTCCTTCAACCAGTCATGGACACCTTCCTCACGCCGGCATCACTCAAGACGGCTCCTACGAGAATCTTGAATTACAAGCCCCCAGAGCAAGATCCACTGTTCCTGAGGGCGGTCCTCCTCTGGATTCTGTAATTATTGCATCTGCAAAGAAGACGCATGCAGTGGCGTCCTTTTCAACGGTGCCTCCGAACAAAGGGAGCAGAGCCCAGTACTCTTGGGGAAGGAAAGTTTGTGGCACCTCAGCTTCTTTTTTTGAAGGTATCCAATGCTTCAGCCCTCTTAGGTCACTACGATAGGTTTATATGGGATTCTTTGGAGAGATTCAAAGACAAGTTGCCCAAAGAGGATCGTCAAGAATTCAAGGAAGTTCTCCAAGAAGGGAGCTTTGTGGCTAAACATATGATTAGCGCTGCAGTGAATTGGTCACCCCTAGCTGCGCATTCTTATGTGCATGGAAAATGTGAGAAGTGATCATTCTGGCTCCGGCTTTCTGCACTGAAACAGGAAGCCCAGCAGTGTGTTCTAAACCTGCCTTTTTCTGGAAGTTCTCTCTTTGGCAACACAAACGTACGATGAAATTGCCAGGATGAAGACAGAATTTGAGAGAAAGGAGTTCCGCCATAGATACAGACCGGATGACCACAGGCCATTTCATCAGAGGGTTCAAACCCCCTCTATGATCTCAAAGGCAACAACACCACCAGCCCAGAATACACTACCAAGGGCGTCGCACTTCCTGTGGTAGAGGTACCTCACGCCAGTCCTCTTCCTTGGCGAAGACTCCAAAAAAGCAACGAGCAGTCGCTTCCCTATCGCTGTTGCCCACTCCAGGGGGAGGGAGAGTATCGCCAATCATCTACAATAGTGACACAGCATCACAAGAGATCAATGGGTATTGAGTATGCTGCAGAATGGGTACTCGCTACGGTTTCGCTATCCACCTCCAGCGATCCCTCCAGTAAAAACCACATGTCACCAGCTGCAACTACCACTGCAAAAATCTGCTATAGAGGGAGTCCCTCCCTCTCAACGAGGGAAAGGAGTATATTTTATGCACTTTCTGGTATGAAAGAAAGGTCGCAAAGCAGAGTTCAAATCTAGATTAGTTCTACGCATTCTAAACTAGTCCATCCGAAGAGAAAAAATTTGAATGCTGGCTCTTCATCAAATATATCCTCACCTCTATCAAGGATACTGGATGTGCTCGATACATCTGCAGGATGCGCATTTCCATGCACCAGTCAGCTCACACCACCAAAAGTTCCTGGGCTTCATGTTAGGGGCCAAAGACTATCAGTACAATGTCCTCCCTTTTGGATTGAAGTCGGCCCCTCTAGGTTTTTCGTAATGTATGGCAGTAGTAGCAGCTGCTCTATGCCACCAGGGACTGTTCATTTATCTTTACCTCTACGACTGGCTCCTGAAGAGTTTATCTCACCAGTGCGTAAAGACCCAATACCAGACCTGTATAAGTTTGCTACAGCGGCTGGGCCATCATGTCAACTTGGTAAAGTCAGCTCATCAACCTACTCGAAGGATACATGTACTCGCACCCCTCACCCGGGCGTGGCCTGCCGTCCTTCTGACCCCTGAAAGATATGCGACAGTCTTGAGTCCGGTGAGAAAAGAGCCTTTATTTATGGGGATCCTTTATCTGTTATGCCCAGTGTTTTCCAGGCTTCTTTATTACACAGGTGGCTTGGAGGCTTAGAGGATGGGTAGGGTCGAGAAACAACTAAATGAGGGTTGTCTTCAAGCGTCTCTGTGCCTGGGTGGGTCCTTCCTGGTCCTTCTGGCTGTCTTTGGCTGTGGGGTGATCCATGTCTGGTTGACTTATGGGGTGAGGGTGTCAGTCTCCTTGGATGGGGAACCGGAAAAACAACAAAAGAAATGTCGGGTCGCTCTCCTGAGTTTTTTAATGCTGAAAGGGTTAGTGCTACCGTCACCTGATTCTAGCAGTGTGGTGCCTAAGTGAGGGAAGGGACTGGTGAACTAACATGTCGTGCCCCGTATTCCCACCCACCAACCCCGAAATAAATACGTGCCCGGAACTTGCCTAGACCCACGGCCCTCCTGGGCAGTGGGGAGAGGAGTTGCACCTCCTCTTCCCCTGCTGGAGTACCGGACTCTAGGGCGCTGCTCCCAGAGCGGTTGACGGCAGGTCCCGTCGTCGCGGTGCTTCCTCCGCTTTCGTGTGCTTGGATCCAGGGCTTCCTTCTACCGGTTCTGGGTCCGCGTTGTCCTCCCTTTCTCGTCTCCGTTCCTTCTCGAACACCCCCCTCAGCACAGACACAGCGTTTTTAGCCCCACCCTTGGGACTTGCGGCTACCGGCCTGAGATTTCCGGAATGAGCGTCTAGACCGCTCAGTCCACTTTCTGTTTGGCGTCCATTGTCCGCCATGTTGGAGGGTTTATTATCGTCCGGTCAGGATGGGAAACCTTCACAATACACTATCTGGGCGCGACACTAGACTCCCAACGCAGGAAAAGTGTATCCTTTGGAGGAGAGACTATCATCTATCACTCTGAAGTGTAACCAGCTTCTTTGCACTCTTCAACCTACAGTCTAGCAGGTTGCCTTGCTCCTAGGGTCGATGGCATCTTGCATCTTCCTAGTTCCCAATGCTAGGTTGAGGATGCGACCCTTGCAGCAGGATCTGAAGGACAAATTGGATCAGTGGACGGCTCTATGGGACTACAACGTCCCCCTTTTCGAGGCTGTGAAATCTTCCATCCCAAGGTGGACTTGTTGAAATAAATCTCTTGGTGGGAGTACCATTCCATCAAATCCCTCTAACGCAAACTCAGATATCGGATGCTTCCCTCCATGGAGGGGGAGCCACAGGGGCTCTTTTCAACCTCAAGGTCTGTGGTCGACCAAAGAGCAGACCTCAATATGCTGGAGCTATGGGCCTCGCATCTAGCCTTCAAGGCCTTCTACCCCTCCATCCAAGCCAGCTCCATTATAGGGCAGATTGACAACACAACCACAATTTACTATCTAAACAAGCAGGGAGGGACCCGATCTTGCCCCCTATCCTTGGAGGCTCAGGTGATCTGGCATTAACTTCTGGTCCGACAACTTTCAATTACAGCAATCCTCCTGCCAAGAGAACAAAATGCTCAAGCAAATCACCTAAGTCGTCACTTCAAAGATCAGCAAGACTGGGTTCTGCCTGACAAGTTGGTGGCAGACATCTTCTGAGAATGGGGTCATCCAAGTATCGATCTCTTCGGGGATGATGCAAACAAACCCCCAAGACTTCGCATCAAGATATTACGGGCCAGGGACAAAAAGAGAATGCCCTTTTGATCGATTGGTCATGGGACATTTTGTATGTTTTTCGGCCATTTCCTCTCATCCTGAGGGTCATAATCAAGTTCTGCCACTCCAGGACAAGACTTATCCTGATCGCGCCAGTCTGGCCAAGGCAGTGGTGGTACCCGTTCCTTCTTCATCTCTCGGAACGTCCACACAGTAGGCTTCCGTGCAGGCCCGATCTCCTCTCCAAACTGAACAGGAGAATCCATCATCCCAACCTTCCCTCGCTGAACTTGGCTGCATGTCTCCTTCAGTATGGCCATCTAGGACTCCCTCAGGAGTGCATGAAAATTTTAAATGAATCCGAGTCCTTCCAGGAGGTGTTCTTATGCATTTAAATGAAAGAGATTATATAAGTGGAGTGTGCAAAAAGGGTTCCATCTGACCAAAGGGCTAGAGGAGGTAATATTACCATATCTCCTGCACATGGCCAATGCAAGTTTGCAGTTTGCTTCCATAAAAGTGCACCTTGCAGCCATTATGGCACATAGAAAGTCACCCTCCCAACCATCTTTCTTCCTACTTCCGCTGGTAAAGGATTTTTTTGCAAGGGTTAAAAAGTTTTTCCCCCAATCCGTCCCCCTTCTCCTCCCCGGGAGTTTAATTGGGTTTTCTCCAAGCTCATGGGTCTCCCCTTTTAACCAATTCACAAAGCGACCTTGCAACAACTCACATGGAAGGCTACCTTCTTGGTGGCATTAACTTCTGCTTGTTAGGTGAACGAGTTCCAAGCTGTCTGCTGTAAAGACCCATACACAGTTTTTCATAACAGCAGGGTAGTAATGAGAACCCATCCTTCTTTCCTAGCTAAGTTGGTGTCTGACTTTCACATTAATCCGTCCATTTTGCTACCCACTTTCTTTACTAATTCCACCGCACCAGCTGAAAGGTCTCTCAATTCATTCTGGTCACTTGTTTTTTAAATGATGGTTCCATCATAACAGGTTTCCCAGCCTCTAAACGTTGCATCTCCAGATGGATAGTGCCATGTATAAAGCTGGCTTGCCAGTTGTCTAATAAGCTTCTTGTGGCTACTCCCAGGCTCATTCCACACGGGGAAAGGCAGCTACTGTGGCTTTGTTGCACAATGTCCCCATCTCTGAGATCTGCAAAGCAGCCAGTCGGAGGTCGGTACATACATTCACAAGACCTATTGTCTCAATTCAGATACGCGAGCAGACACTCCAATATGCCAGGCCACTTTGAGAAATGTATTCCAATGCGGAGACCAGCTGCTGTGGTTTCTAAATCATTTGTCCACAAAGGTAGAGGATGGGTTTGCTGTTCGATTCAGTGCTTATGACTATTGATGAGGATCCCCTGGAAGAGAAAGATAAGTTGCTTACCTGTAATCTTCGTTCTTTTCCAGGGGTATCTTCATCAAAGTTATAAGCAACCCACCGACCTCCCTGGACAAATGATCAAACATTAGTTTGTCTCTTTGTGCCCTGATCTTCGGGTCTCTGCAGGGAACAACTTACCTAACTGTTACCCCTGAGGCATGATGGAAAGCTGGGGGTCATGGCTGCTATAAAGGAACGGGGCCTGTTTTCTTTCATTTTCTATGTTATGTTTCTAATGAAGCCTATGGGCTAACCATGCCTGCTATGTTACATTACAGCTTCTGCAGTTCATTAAAGAGGGTTCAAGTGTCTTTGTCCTCCTGTTTTTTTCTTCCTATGTGTGTGTATTAAAGAATTAAAAACATACTATATATCTTTCGATGCAAAAGCAGATTATCAAAGCATTGGTTAGCCTTGCTTGTCTTGAAAGCTGCATTGGCCTGTGGAAAAATCTGTATGTGTGTATATATATGATGGACGGAGTACTGGCTCCTGATTTACCATTGGTTCCACATTTTACCTTTAAAAAAGCTAGATCAATGAGAAGTGAATTGGTAAAGAATAGCCCAGGAATTGCGCTAAGTAACCAAAACAAGGGTTCTTTAAGTGCTTTATGTGTAGGGCTTGCAAATTTGGAGCCAATACAACGCACTATACAGTACCTTTTAGTCCGATCAAGAGAGAAATCAGGGGCTACTTTACTTGTCGCACAGAATTTGCGATATATGTTCTCACTTGCACATGTGGGCTCAACTATATCGGGAGCGCCAAATTACAAGTGCATTTGCGTGCTATAGTGAATAATGATGGTAATTACCCTGTATCTCGCCATTTTAAGGCAGTACATGACAATAACCCCACCTGCCATAAGTATCATGTTGTGGATGCCATTCCTGTACCCCGATGAGGGGGGAATAAGGAGCTCATGCTTAGGAAACATGAATCATGTTAGGGTTTTGGAATTTGACAGAAAGGCCCCTAGGGGACTCAATACCACAGAAGACCTACATAATTTTTTGTGATGATATTTGCCATATTGTTTGCAAGTACATTCAGTTTTCTTCCGTAAACACGATGGTAATAAGTGAGTTAAAGTTTTTAGTCATAGCCTCAAGTGAGTAATATACTTATATTAACCATCCTTTGATCATAGATGAAAAATCTTTTCTTTATATTCGAACACAAAATATAAAATCCCCATAAAAATGAATTCTTTAGTAGTGTAATTTAGATGCGTTTTTTGTCATATTTATTGTACATATGTAGCCATTTTTAATATATTTATATAGGAATAAGGGTTTGCACATAGCACTTTAATTAGGTAGTAGATGTATTTGAACATCAACACGCAGCGCTTTAACCGCTAGATTTGCACAAATGACTATGGGCTTCAGCCAATTGCAAGGACTGTCAAAATATATATGTTTGTATAATGAGGCAAAAACGTCTTTTAAAATGGATAGCATTATGAGCAAATGTAAGAACCGAGGTGTATTGTCAAATGAAGCATTAATATAGTTCTGGTTATCAATACAATATGATTTCCATAGTAGCCTAATTTTGAGAGTTTTTAAGTGTACCCCATGTCGGTTTCAGATGTGGAGACAATTTGCAGTGAAACACTTACGCATTTATGCTGGTATATTTATGCTTGTTATTTTAGCGTTTTTACATGCCTACTGTTATTAGTATTATTACTCATTGTCCTTACCTGACATACGATTTTACCGGCTGGGAATATTTGTGGCAGGAAAAATTTACAACTGTGATGCTATGGCCCATAGAAAGATCACATTATGGTTAATAGTCGTTTTTCCATATTTATGGGGGATCACGTGATACACCAGGGTGGTATTTAAAATTGGCAATGTAACGCATTTCCACATGTGATCAAGGCAGCTAAAGCAGTCGAAACGCATTGTGACCAGCTCCAAGAGAATAAAAACATTTGATTTTGCCAGCACGAGGAGTTTGTGCTTTCTTCATCGCTGGACGGAGGTTGTGGATTGCATTTCACGAGTTTAATATATATATGTATACATATATATGTGTATTATCTACTGGCGGTCACCAGTAGGTAGTTATAGTTAGGACCTATTTTCCATAGGAAATCCGCAACATTCTATTCCCAATAAGTCTGGCGCCGGTTGCGAATCTTCGCAAAATTTTCCACACTTTTGGCCAGCTCCGGTCCGCTCCTACCGTGAAAGTTCCGTGGTGATTGGTTAAGCGGGGGCTGAGAAAAAAGGGGGGTCCCAAAACGCGTTTTCCCCATGCAATTTCCCATAGGACATGTTGACGCAGCTACAGCCCGAAGTTGCTGAACGGAATTACACCAAATTTGGCAGAAAGGTAGACCTTCGTTCAGAGTCGTGCCTTTTGCTTAAATGGTGTAAATCCGTTCAGTAGTTCCTGAGAAAATCAAAAGTAAAATCACATATATATCTGGGCGGAGCCTAACCACACATCTCATCGTGAGATCTGATTGGCTGTCAGCACTTCATCCTAGAAGTGTTGGCAGCCATCTTGGGACCAATATACATGAAAGCACCTCATTAAAAAGCATTGCAGTTAATAGAAGGTATTAAGACTTTAGTTACATTATAAATCATTTGTTGATGACCATACTCATTTTAGGAATTGTTGTATGTTCTAAGGTGATTTTACTAGGTGAAAAAGCCTTCTGCTGGGAGGATATCATGAATCATGTTTGAGAGAAAACTATTTTCACATGCTTTTCCCACAGAGGTTTGGAAGGTGATCTATAAGCTAAACTGAGAGCATATTTTCTGTAAATTCACATTATCTTTCTCAGTCATGTGAGAATGAAGTCTGACATTCTCAGTAAAACATGTACTTCCAACAAGGGCAGCGACTGTCAGTTGATTCCTTTGTGTTCTACTGTAGCTTCCCAGAGTGTTCCAAAGAACAACTAGAGCGCTAACACTCCTACTTATGATAAACGTATGGCACACCTGAAGCCATCTTGATTGGAATAAAGTGGTAACTCTTAAAACATTTAATTTAAAAAGGAACACAATGAGGGGGTTCATTTTTCCATTGAATGTATGATTAGTGCTGCAGAAAGAAAAATTAGGGCACATTTTGAGTGACTTCTCAAATCCTCTTCTATTTCATTAAATAATTCTGACATGCAGACTGAAACATGCACTTTCAATACCAGCAGCAGACTTCCCTGGTGAGCAGTAGCTTTACTACAGTGATCTAATGAGCAACTAGAGTGCTAACATTCTGAATTTATGGCAAATGTGTGACACATCTGAATGCCTTCTTCATTGAATCAAAGTAAAAAACTGACAGTATGCCTACTGAGGAGACTGTGGTAAGTGAGGAAATTAGGAAACTTCATAACAAGTCTCCCAAGATGGCCACCAGAGACAAAAGAGCCCAAATGTAGCACAAATCACCGAGATTTAGCCCAAGTATAGCCCAATGACAGAAATCCCAGAGTGTTTTAAAGAACAACTAGAGCGCTAACACTCCTACTTATGATAAACGTATGGCACACCTGAAGCCATCTTGATTGGAATAAAGTGGTAACTCTTAAAACATTTAATTTGCAAAGGAACAAAATGAGGGGGTTCATTTTGCCATAGAAATTATGATTAGTGCTGCAGAAAGAAAAATTAGGGCACATTTTGACTTCTCAAATCCTCTTCTATTTCATTCAAAACTTCTGACATGCAGACTGAAACATGCACTTTGAATACCAGCAGCAGACTTCCCTGGTGAGCAGTAGCTTTACTACAGTGATCTAATGAGGAACTAGAGTGCTACGATTCAGAATTTATGGCAAATGTGTCACATCTGAATACCTTCTTGATGGAACCAAAGTAAACAAGCATTGAAAATGCAATAGGTCGCGCCCTCGTTTAAGTTAAAGCAATTCTGTTTGTAATTAGGTGGCTTTTTAGCTTTGCTTGTATTAGAGTTTTTCAAACTTTCATGTACATACCATGCATATGTATGCATATATGTATATGTTTGCATGCATTTATATTTATATAGATATGCAGATTATATTTATATGTTTATATATGTGTGTGTATATATATATATATGCATACACATACATGTATATAAATACATATATATGCATATATATATATATGTGTGCATGTACAGAGAGGTAGAGGTAGAGAGTAGTAGAGAGAGAGAGGTAGAGAGTAGAGAGCGAGTAATTTAGAGTAGAGAGTTAGTAGAGAGTAGTAGAGAAAGTATCAGAGTGAGTAGTAGAGTGAGTAGTAGAGAGTGAGCATTAGAGAGTGAGTAGTAGAGAGTAGTAGAGAGTGAGTAGCAGAGAGTATTAGAGAGTAGTAGTGTGTAGCAGACTGAGTAGTAGAGAGTGAGTAGTAGAGAGTGAGCAGTAGAGAGTAGTAGAGAGTGTAGTAGAGAGTGAGTAGTAGAGATTAATAGAGAGTGAGTAGTAGAGAGTAGTGGAGTAATAGAGTGAGTAGTAGAGAGTGAAGAGCAGAGAGCAAGTAGTAGAGTGTGTAGTAGAGTGAGTAGTAGAGAGTGAGAAGTAGAGAGAGTAGTAGAGAGTGAGTAGTAGAGTGAGTAGTAGAGAGTAGTTGAGAGCGAGTAGTAGAGAATGAGTAGTGGAGAGTGAGCAGTAGAGAGTGAGCAGTAGAGAGTGAGTAGTACAGAGTGAGTAGTACAGAGTGAGTAGTACAGAGTAGTTGAGAGCGAGTAGTAGAGAATGAGTAGTGGAGAGTGAGCAGTAGAGAGTGAGTAGTAGAAAGTGAGTGGGAGAGAGTAGTAGAGTGAGTAGTAGAGAATAGTAGAGAGTGAGTACTAGAGAGTAGTTGAGTAGTAGAGAGTGAGTAGTAGAGAGTAGTAGAGTAGTAGAGAGTGAGTAGCAGACCGAGTAGTAGAGAGTGAGTAGTAGAGAGTGAGTAGTAGAGAGTGAGTAGTAGAGAGTGAGTGGTAGAGAGCAGCAGAGAGTAGTAGAGAGTGAATAGTAGAGAGTGAGTGGTAGAGAGTAGTAGAAAGTAGAGTGGGTAGTAGAGAGTGAATAGTAGAGTGAGTAGTAGAGAGAGTAGTAGTACAGTGAGTGGTAGAGAGTAGTAGAGCGTGAGTAGTAGCGAGTAGTAGAGAGTCAGTAGTAGAGTAGTAGAGAGCAGTCAGTCAGTCAGTCAATCAGTGTCAGTCAGTCAGTGTCAATCAGTCAGTCAGTGTCAGCTAGACCTGGTTCTCTGGCTCTAAAGCAGCTCTGCTGACCTGGTTCTCTCTCTCTAAAGTAGCTCGGCTGACCTGGTTTCTCTGGCTCTACAGCAGGTCTGCTGACCTGGCTCTTGAGCAGCTCTGCTGACCTAGTTCTTATGCTACAGAGCAGCTCTGCTGACCTAGTTCTTATGCTACAGAGCAGCTCTGCTGATCTAGTTCTCTGGCTCTACAACAGCTCTGCTGACCTGGTTCTCTGGCTCTAAAGCAGCTCCACTGACCCAGTTCTATGGCTCTGAAGCAGTTCTGCTGACATGGTTCTCTGGCTCTAGAGCAGCTCTGCTGACCTGGTTCTCTCCCTCTGCAGCAGCTCTACTGACCTGGTTTCTCTGGCTCTGCAGCAGCTCTGCTGACCTAGTTCTTAGGCTCTAGAGCAGCTCTGCTGACCTGGTTTTCTGCACTCACGATGCACGCACCCGACTTCGCGAAAATATATTTAAAAATAATATAAGTTTATTATAAGTACAAATATATTATTTTGATGAATATCTTACAAAATCTCTTGCCTTTATATGTATATTAAAGACACATACATATCATTTTGGAACATAATTTTTTTTTGCAGGAGTCGCGCACCCAGCGCGCCCCAGCACGTATATGATGTCACGCGGGACGCGCAACCGCGCAAACATCTCGTACCATAATGCGCATGTGTCGCGAATGCGCGGGAGCACGAGTCGCAGACTGGTCGCATACCAATCGCGCATATCACGTGATATTAAATGTATATGATGTAACTGAAAAACACGCAGCCGTCGCATACCATACGCGGATCCTTCATGACTTTTCTAGAATGGCGGCTAGAATGCGCGCACCCACCGTGATCTGCGAAAAAAATTGGAATTTTGTTTTTAAAGAAAATAATATAAATATATTAAATTAAATACAAGAAAATTATTCCATATTTCAGTTTTATTTAAAAAAACAATTTTTGTGCAATTTTCAGAAAAATATATAATGTTTAATGAATAAAATATTTATAAATAAACAGTTAAAAAACTGTAGAAAATCAGTACAAAAAATAGATTTAACTACTATCACACTTAAAAGTTAGCATTTAAAAAACCTTAGAAATTCATAGGAAAAACCATAGGTTTCAGGGGTGTTATAGTTAGCTGCCAATTTCACTCATATAAAACCATAGAAATTCCGCTGTTATAATTAGTTCTGCTAACTATAACTCACGCGCCCGCAATGCACTGCTGATGTCACATATTGCATCATTCATGACATGGTCAGTGACATCACTGATGACATCTCAAATGACATCACTGATGACATCATCCACTTGACAATCTGATACACCTCATCATACACTAGTATAACCTTTCATCACTCACTGTAAAATACAGAGTACCATATTTGAAACCATTGACACACCAATACCAGTTACTACATACCCACTCACTGATTCCTAAGTCTACACACACAAGTACCCATTCACCAGCAGAATCATCTATACATGCAGTCATTAATTAATAGAACACTATCAAATGCACTTATACACATATATAGACATTGACACATCAGCAGTCATCTTAGTCGGTTATGCAGTCATCCTACTCACTCATGAAAAAAATGTATCGCACTTAAATTCACTCACTTACACAATTATCCAACAACACCTCATTTATTCAAACACATAGTAACTCATCGTTAATATGTTAAAAAAGCACCATTACAATTATACACTCATTCATATAGTTACTCTCACAATCACTGAGTCTTACACATACTTATTTATATACACCAACTCTCACATACAATGCCTTTTATGTTTTTACTTTGTTGGAAGATGTACAACTAAAACATATATTCGCTCACCAACACACAAATAAATACACTCAGTCACCCAAACAACTGTTTCCACATGCACTCTTAAACCCATACACCTAGTCAATCAACCATTCACACATCCATGCATAGAGTTACACACACCCCATCCAACCACACACAAACTCAGTGTCCCATACAAATACTCACCCAACTAATCAATAACTAATATACACACTCATGTAGTTAGTGACCAACTGATGCAGCATGTTATACAACAGTGCTGCACACATTCACATAGTTTAGTTACTAATCCATGTATTAAGTGAGACACTTTTAATTACTCACTTAAAAAGACAGCCAGACAGCCACTAAATCCTCCATCCAGACAGTTCTATATCCACTCAATCTTCAATACAGATTCGTATATATATAATACATATTTAAATTTCAAACTAAACCACATTCAGTGGATGATGTCATTTGAGATGTCATCAGTGATGTCATCAGTGATGTCACTGACCATGTCATGAATGATGCAATATGTGACATCATCAGCAGTGCATTGCGGGCGCGTGAGTTATAGTTAGCAGAATTAACTATAACGGAGGAATTTCTATGGTTTTGTATGAGTGAAATGGGCAGCTAACTATAACACCCCCGAAACCTATGTTTTTTTCTGTGAATTTCTAAGGTTTTTTAAATGCTAATTTCTAACTATAACGTCTCTGAAACCTATGTTTTTTTTCAGTAAATATATATATATATATATGTGTGTGTGTGTGTGTGTAGATATATGTCACACACCAGAAAGGACGCAGGGTCAGGGGATCGTTAGAACACTGTTTTATTAACAAAGCACAGCTTGTTGTCTCTGAGATTGTTCATATCTTTGGTCTTCGGGGTCTTGGCTCAGGATTCCTGTTGGTACACCAAGCGTCTTCTGATGTCTCTGGGGATGGTTCTTCTGTCGGGGCTCCGCCTCGGGAAAATGAGAAGGGGTACAGGCTGTTAGGAACCCTATACATGCAGGTTCTGACACCCACCCGTTCGGTGAAAACGAAAATAAAAGGGAGGGAGAGGACCTCCTGTCTTGGATACCGGGTTACCTCACCCGGTCGTTTGCAACGTGTGCAGGCCAAGAGGAGGCTATGTACCCGTGTGTTTACTAGAGAAGAAAAGCAGATAACGACAGAAATAAAAAAAGGGTCGGAGTTTTCGTGAGCGAACCCGCCCGTTTAGGAAGGGAGAAAGGGCCAAAAGTTATTTCTCCACTCAAGGCCTCTGTGTGGTGCCCTACGCAAGCACCGCTTAGCTGCCTTGTTTTTATAGTTCTTCTTCCGCCCGGGTTACAAGCGTCACCCGGTCCCGTACCTCAATACCCCAAGAAGGCCACCCGGTGAACCGCCCAGCTTTGCCAGAACCTCCATCTCCTTCTCAGCACTTTCCTTGTACCGTGACCCGGCAACGGGGTCACGACTGCCTTGTCCTCCGCGCCTTCCCGAGGGGTATCTCCCTGGAGCTCCTTGCCTCCGCCGGTTATTGGATCTGGCTCCTCTTCGTCGCTGCTCCTCTCGCTCTCGTCCGTCTCGGCTCCTTCTCCCCTTCCGGTGCTGTCTCCGTTCGTACCGGAGTCCTTGTCCTCAGGGTCCGATGCTCCGTCCTCATCGACTACCTTGCAACCCGCCGCTGGTTCTGTCTCTCCCCCTTTTCTTCTTCCACCCGGGTTGAGGGCTAGCCTTCCGGGAGGTGGGAGTGTGTTCCTGATGGTACCCCCGGTGTGCCGTGGATCCGCCCCATGTCGCAGCTCTATCACAATATATATGTGTGTTTGTGTGTGTATATATATCTCCAGTGACGCCGATTTTATATTTAGTACCCAAAATACATAAAAACTCCACAAAACCCCCAGGAAGGCCAATAATCTCGGCCCGTGGTAGCCTCCTGGAAAAAACATCTCAATATGTAGACTTTTATTTGCAAGATCATGTGCAACAGCTCCCTTCTTATATCAGGGACACAGGAGATTTTATCTAAAATGCAAGGTTTTAAATGGCAGAATGACTATCTACTTATCACTTTGGATGTAACATCACTTTATACATCTATCAACCATCAAGATGGACTAAGGGCGCTCCAACACTTTCTAGCGCGGAGCTACATTGAGTATGCACAGCATAATAAGATAATTGTCAATATGGTTGAGTTCTGTTTGTGTAACAACATTTTTATATTTCAGAATGTTTTGTATCAACAACG
Source organism: Triturus cristatus (assembly GCF_964204655.1). NCBI lineage: Eukaryota > Metazoa > Chordata > Amphibia > Caudata > Salamandridae > Triturus > Triturus cristatus. Next base: position 1,267,432,197 of record NC_140585.1, on the reverse strand, counting down.
AGGAGTAGCTATGGGGGCCAGCTTCTCCCCCAGTGATGCCTTCCTGCACATGGGATGGTGGGAGGAGCTAGTCCTACTAAAAGAATATGCTACAATTGTCTCACAAAAAATCAAGATTTGGTTGAGATTTATAGATTATCTTTTCCTTATTTGGCAGGGTACCAGATTAGAAGCCGAGAAATTCATAGAAAATCTCAATACCAATTGTCTCAACCTTCATTTTACAGCCTCAGGATGTTCAGAGACTGTTAATATACTCGACGTCCAGGTTTACATCAGGGATGGCCGACTGGAGAAGTAAACTTCATAGAAAACCCACCTCGGGCACCTCAGTGTTGCATGCTAGGAGCTAACACCCTCAGCACCTAATTCAAAGTATTCCCTATGGGGAGATGCTCAAGCTTAAGTGTATCTGTAGTTGTGATGATGACTTGCAGGCAGCCCAATTAACCAATAAGAACAGATTTTTAGCAAGGGGCTACTCCTTGAAGTGTATTAACACTGCTATCAAGAAAAGAAATCCTCTTAAACCAACCCATTGAGGCAGAAAAAACTGAGGGTGGTGATACTGATAACTTTAGGTTCATTCTAGGATGTAACAGACGGGAGAAGGCCATTAGAAATATCATCAGAAAGAACTGGCCTTTGATCCTAGGTGACCCAGTCATAGGCCACTTACTACCCAAGAGAGCTATAACTTACAGCAGGGCACCTTCCATGAAGGACATTCTAGTCCAGAATGATCCTGGCAGTCAAACCAAAGGCACGTGGCTCTCCCAGAGAAAGGGGATTCCACAGATGCAAGATATGGAAGGCGTGCCAATTCGGAATTAGCAAGACATCCTAGAAGACACCCTTCAGTGAACAGGAATGACCCATCAGTAAGGCCCTAACATGTAAATCAGAGTATGTGGTCTATGTGCTGGAGTGGCCCTGTGGCCTGCGATATGTAGGCAGCACAATACTTCTGATGGATACATCTGCCAGTGGATTCCTCACCTTGTGAATATCCCCTGCGCCAGCATTCCACTGAATTTTTTCCCCAGCTCTCCACGCTGACGTGGACGTAGTCGTACCTTGGCTCCGCTCGCGACTCCGTATGACATCACCGGAGCCATAAGAGAGCCACGTCGGCGTGATGACGTCCGTTCCGTTTTTGTCCGCGCCGTCGACGCGTAATGGTTTTCCAGCACTCTCCTGCTACTTTGTAGTCTTCCTGTGGGTTACTGTTTCTGGATTTGCCATGTCTTCGACAAGGAAGTCAGGTTTCAAGCCATGTAGGGAATGTGGGGGTCACATGTCTATCACTGACCCCCATGAAGTTTGTTTATGGTGCCTTTCATCGGACCATGATGTGGACGACGGTTCCAGCTGTAGAAAGATGAATCCCAAGGCCCTGAAAGAGAGGGAAGAGAAGCTTTTCATGGCCAAGGCGAAAAAGGACAGCAGAGGTAGGCAGAAAGAGAAGTCGAAGCCGGAGTCGTCGACTTCGCACTCTTCAAAGTCGAGAAGGCACCAAAAAAAGAGGAAACATAGCTCTCGGCGCCGATCGTCGAAGAGTAAGGCTTCGAGGTCGCCGTCGCCTCGACGTCGAAGTAAGAAATTCATTTCTCCTTCGCCTTCCACTTCTCATGTGTCTCCGGAGAAGGCACCTTCGCCCAAGTTGACTCCGGCGCAGTCACTGGCGCCACTGGATTCTCCAGCTTCCGACGCCGAGCCGGAGCAGGTGGAAGATCTTTCGCCAGTGCCAGAAGGTGAACCTGCGGCTCCAGTTGAGGATACTTTGGCTCCGGCTCCGGCTCCAGCTACTCCTCGACCGGATTCAGGTTCGAACCCATACCCGCATTTCCCGACTCCACGTGCGGATCCGACGCATTACCTTAATGCAATGTATGGGGTCTTCCAAAGAGCTGCCTTCCCATCCGGCGCACCTTCTGGTCCTGTGGGTCCAATGGCGTTTAGTTTGGGCGTGCTGCATCATTATGCTCAGGCACCTTTTATGCCCTTCTTGCTGATGGCTCCTTCATGGCAGTTCCCGGCGCCGTCTGGAGATCCTTCCTCCCGGCCTCGACTGGATCGCTTGCTTTCATCGGAGCCTCCCTCGACGCCGGCGCTGACTCCATCTGCACCGCGTCCGGTGCCGCCTACTCCGGCGCCGCCGAATCCACGTTTGATGCCGCCGACTCAGCGTACGGCGCCACCAACGCCGTGCCCTCGGATCCGTTCTCGAAGAGAGGCTCAGAGGATTATGGAGGCGAGCAATATAGGGAAGAAGTGGAGGAAGGTGAAGTTGGTGACTCCACTGATGAATTTGAGGGCATTCAGGAGGCTAGCGGACTAGATACTACTCCAGAATGGGAGCATTCTTCTGCCAGATCTTCTCCTCCACAAGAGTTGGCTCCATATCATTTAGTCATCAGGAAGCCTGCGGAGTTGTTGGACTTACAGTTGCCCTCTGCAGAATACAAGCCAAACCTTTTGACTGAAGTCTTTCATTCACCTTCTTCCATCGTTGAGCCTTTGTTGCCCTTTAATGAGGCTATTTTAGAGCCTGTTATGTATGTTTGGTGCAAGCCACTTTCTTCACCTGCAGTCTCCAGAGCTGTGGCAAGGAGGTATAGAGTGGCTCCGGGGGACCAGAGCTTCCTTTCATCGCACCCTTCACCGGAGAGCCTTGTAGTGCAAGCTTCCTGTTCGAAGCAATCTTCAGGTGCCTTCCCTCAAGCACCAGCTGACAGGGACTCTAAAAAGATCGAACAGTCAGCTAAAAAGGTCTTTTCATCTGGAAGCATGGCGCTTAAGTCAACTAATGCCACTTGCTTATTGGGGCGCTATGTTCATGCTTTAATGGACTCGGTGAAGCAGTTAGCCCCTAAACTGCCTGATGAGGAGAAGGTCTCTTTTATGCAGGTTGTTGCGGACACTCAAGCTGCTGCTAGGCAAGTTATTCAGTCGGGCCTAGATACGGCTGATTCCGTGGCTAGAATTATGGGATCTTCTATAGCCACTAGAAGGCAGGATTGGCTTTGTTCTTCCGGCTTCTCTGCTGATGTTCAGGCCACCCTAGTCGACTTACCCTTTGATGGGGAAAAGCTTTTTGGGGAAAAAGCTGATTCCGCCTTACAAAGATTTAAAGATAGCAGGGCTACTGCGAAATCTTTAGGTTTGCAGACACAAGCAAAAGGGTGTGGCTACAGGAAGTATAGAGGATTTGGGAGGTCGTCCTTTCGTTCCTTCCGCAGTAGCAACAACAGCAGCAAAATCCTCTCTATAGATCATATAGGGGACGACAAAGGGGTCGGCGAGGTTCTGGTCGCAATCCCTCCTCCTCTTCAGCCTCCTCTGCTCCCAATTGAAGCTTCAGGGAAGCAGCCCTAGATCCCCCATCCTGGATCATGTGAGGCCTGTTGGGGGTTGGGTGTCCCACTTTCTGCGAGGTTGGAAATTGGTCACGACGGACCTTTGGGTTTTAAACCTAGTGGAGAATGGGTACGCCCTTCCCTTTCGTGAGTTTCCTCCCCCTTACCCTCCTTGTCAAGGTTTTTGCTCAGAGGACCATCTACTTCTTCTGCAGAAGAAGGTTCTTGCATTGCTATAAAAAGGTGCGATAGAGGTGGTTCCGGAGCAGGAAAGGGGTCGGGGATGCTACTCCCGGTCTTTCCTGATTCCCAAAAAGGACGGCAGATTGCGTCCAATCCTGGACCTCAGAGTTTTGAATTTTTACCTGAAACAGGAGAAATTCAAGATGCTATCCCTTGCACAGGTTCTTCAAGCATTGCAGCAAGAAGACTGGCTGGTGTCGATCGACTTGCAGGATGCGTATTTCCACATCCCAATCCTGAAGTCGCACAGGAAGTATCTCCGTTTTACGGTTGGGTCGCAACACTACCAGTTTGCGGTTCTTCCGTTTGGTTTTACTACTGCACCTCGAGTCTTCACCAAGGTGATGGCAGTGGTGGCTGCTCTTCTCAGGAGGTCGGGGATTCCGGTCTTTCCCTACCTGGACGACTGGCTTCTGAAAGCACAGTCCCCAGAGATGGTGCAACGTCATCTGCAGGTAACATCTCCACTGTTATTCGTCTTGGGTTTTTCAATCAGTGTGCCCAAATCTCACCTGGTGCCCTCTCAACGCAACCTGTTCATAGGGGCGGTACTGGACACTACTGTGTGTCGAGCATTTACTCCTCCACAAAGAATTCTCGACATTCAGGAGATGATCCCTTTATTCCACAATGGAGCGGTTGTTCCAGTTCTGAAGGTCCTTCACCTGCTCGATCTGTTCGCCTCCTGCATTCTGTTGGTCAACCATGCACGCTGGCAAATGAGGGCACTCCAGTGGTGTCTCCGCAGGCAGTGGTATCAGCACAACGGAGATCTCGGAGTCGATCAGGATCTCCAGAGAAGCTACAGCGGATCTGTCTTGGTGGAACGTGGAGGGCAACCTGTCTCAAGGAAAGCCCTTTCATCTTCCTCCAACGGTGGCCATAGTAATATCGGATGCCTCCACCTTAGGGTGGGGTGCTCATATGGGGGATCTGGAGATCAAGGGTCTTTGGTCTCCAGAGGAAAGATTGTCTCATATCAATCTTCTAGAATTGCGGGCGATACGTTTGGCGCTCAAGGCCTTCCTCCCTTCCCTTCGCGGTCAGTCGGTTCAAGGCCTGACGGACAACACTACCGATATGTGGTATGTCAACAAGCAGGGGGGAGTATGGTCGTACTGTCTCTGCAGAGAGGCGTTGCGGTTCTGGTCCTGGGCTCAGGACCATCGGATTTGCTTGATGGTGAATCATCTGGCCGGGGTGCTGAACGTACGTGTGGACAGTCTCAGTCGACAGTTCTCCGCCGACCACGAGTGGAGGCTCCATCCGGAGGTGGTTCGTCGCGTCTTTCGGACGTGGGGGACACCTCGGGTGGACCTGTCTGTCACTCACGAGAATGCGCATTGCCCGTCATTCTGCAGTCTCCAGTTTCCAATGCAGGGGGCGTTGGGGGACGCGTTTCAGTTGAGTTGGGGCTCACATCTCCTTTACGCGTTTTCTCCCATACCCTTGATTCCTCGGGTTCCCGAGGAAGATGCGCCAAGACCGGGCCCAAGTTATATTGATCACCCCGGATTGGCCAAGAAGGGTGTGGTACACAGATCTACTTCACCTTTCATCACACCCTCCGCTCCGTCTCCCTCTCAGGGCAGACCTCCTCTCGCAGTCGGAGGGGCAGTTTCTTCACCCCCACCTCCAGAGCCTGCACCTTCATGCCTGGAGATTAAACGAGGCAACCTGAGTTCTTATTTCTCTCCCGCCTGATGTGGTGGATGTTATTTTATCAGCCTGGCCACACTCCACCAAGTCTATTTACTCTTACAGGTGGTCTAAGTTATTAAAATGGTGTGGAGAGAGATCCATTGACCCTTTAAAAGCCCATCTTTCCAATGTGCTTCAGTTTGCTCTTTCCTTGGCTCAGCAAGGTTGTGTTGTTGCCACGGTTAAGGGCTATTTATCAGCTTCTCTGTGTCTTCCAGATCAGGCGTCGTTATTTAAATCTCCTATTGTTTTAAGATTTATCAAAGGTCTTACTAACAGGTTTCCACCTACTTCCTTTGTAATGCCACACTGGGACCTTAATTGTTAACTGTTTTGATGGGGTCGCCTTTTGAGCTCCTTCATAGCTGTCCTTTGAGGCTGTAGCCATAACCTCGGCAAGGAGGGTGAGTGAGCTTCAAGCTCTTAGTTCGAAACCCCCATTTTTATCCTTACATGCTGAAAGGATGGTCCTTGGGACCAGGGCTGCTTTCCTACCTATGGTAGTTACTCCCTTTCATCTGGGGCAGTCGATTACTCTCTCTGTGAGCAAGTAATCAATCCGAGAGAGACTCCCGTGGGCCCCGGAATGGAAGGTGTATTGTCGCTGAGTGGGGTGCCGCAGCCTCCAACAATCTACCAAGCCAAAAGTATCAATAAAGTCGGGAAGCCACTTCTGAGCCCCCCCGGTGTCTCTGGGCGGGTGCCTATCTAGCATTCCAGAACCAACCGCATTGAAGTCTCCTCCCACCACCAGCATCCCTTCGGGGAGTTCCAACAAGGCCTTGCCCAGATCAGCAAACGTGGAGGCCTGCAAGGCAGGAGGAACATAAACAGAAACCAAAATCAACGTTCTGCCCTCCCACCTCCCCGACACGGCCACAAAGCGCCCCTTATCATCAGCAATGGTGGAGTCAACCTCAAATGGTAGGGAAGCTCTGACAAGTATGCCCGCACCCCTGGAGCCCGAGGAAAACCCAGAGTGAGCAATGAATTTATAGCCCCTTCTGTTAAGCGCATAACACATATTCCCTATAAGGTGGGTCTCCTGCAAGAGGACCACGTCTGGCAGAGTCCGTTTCAAAAATTGCAGGACTATCCCCCGTTTTATACGGTCCCCTAAGTCCCCTAAGCCATTAACATTCCAGCTGAGTACGTTTAAGCCCCTATCCCCCATCCCTGAACACAAAGAGACCTCCCCCCCCCCCCCCAGAGAACCACAATCGGACAATTCTGACAGCCATTGCTACGCCTTGCAAGAAAAAACAACAACCCCAACATCCTGAAACCCCCCCCCCCCACCCTGCACCCCTGCGTCAGCTTACAAAGCCCCCCCAACTTGCAGTGTGCCTGTCGCCCTACCAAAAACAAATCTACAAAAAGCACCCCAAGGGAGGAAAGAGCCCCTATCTTCCCCCCGCCGCCCTCCCATTACTGCAATAAGGTGCGAGTCACTGTCCAGGGCTGAATCGAAACAGGCCAGCACCGAGGGTATCACTTCTGTCCGTCCTCGTCGCCTTCCACCCCATCCACGCTGTCCCGGCCGGCTGTCGCCGATGGAGTGCATCCAGCCAGTCCCCTGCCATGTCCGGCGATTCGAAGAAGAAAGTCCGATCCTCATATACCACACGCAGCTTAGCGGGAAAAAGCATGGCATACTTCAGGTCCATATCCCTAAGCCGCCGCTTCACCCCCAGGAAACTTTGCCTTTGTTTCTGCACCATCTGGGTGAAATCAGGGTAAAAGCTCACAGAGGCATTTCGAAAAGGCACCGGGCCTGTCACCCTCGATGCTTGCAGGATAGCGTCCCGATCTCGAAAGTGGAAGATCCGGGCGACAATCGGCCGCGGGGGGGGCTCCCACCTTAGGCCATCCGCCAGGCACTCGGTGAGCCCGCTCCACCGCGAAAAACTTGCCGAGGCCCTTCGGCGCAAGATGATTCACCACCAGGTCCTCGACGAGGAGGTCCACGGAGAGCTCCTCCGAAGTTTCTGGGACCCCAATAATGCGCACATTATTGCGCCGGGCCCGACCTTCAAAGTCCTCGAGCCGGCGAGCGGAGAGGTCATTCGCGGTTCGTAGCTTGCGGACCTCAGCCTGGAGTTCCGAGACATCGTCCGCGAGGCCAGTAGTCTTGAGGTCCAGGGACTTGACCCGTTCATTGGTTTTCCCCAGGTCCGCGCGAATCAGGTTGACATCGACCAAAATCATGTCCACCTTGTGCGCCAGGGTCTCGAACTGTCGCCCAATGGAAGATTGCATCCCATCTATCGCCCCCTTGATATCCTGCAATGATAACTCCGAGGCTGGGGATGAATCGGCCTTCTGCGCTTCCAGCGACTGTCCCGATCCACCAGGCGACTCCTTCTGCTGGGCATAGCGATCCATATTGTTGGATTGGATATAGCCTCCCCGCCTGGTAGTCTTAGACTTCGACCTGTCTGCCTCCGATTTGGTCGACATCTCGGAGAGCAGGACGGTCAGTCGCAAAAGGACGTCCCTCACTCAGGTAGAGGAGACAGGTACGACTAGGTCTTCAACAGCCAGTCAGGACCGGGTGGAGGTCTTCCAGACAACAGAGGATCTGTATGACGCACTCCCAACCCGAAGCAAACAAAGGGCGAGAAAGTGAAAGTGCCACGGCATCCGTCCGTCAGTTCGCACCTCCCAAGGCCGCTGTTGTTCAATTAGTGGCCGGGCATCCTGCCGACGCAAGCCCCTGGCATCCTTCGGAGGTAGGCCGCAATCTTCCGCCGTGCACAACTTCGGTCCCCGGTGGGCGATCTTGGCCCGGACAACGTCAATCGCCCCAGCTGTGACTCATCTACAGGATTCCGTGCATGAAAATCAGGATTTAGGACAGGATGAGTGCCGGAGGGCGCGAGGGTAGCGGGAGCTCAAAGCTCACGCGGCCATCTCGGTCAAGCGCTAGGCTCCTCCCCTCTGTTGGTTCACTTTTAAATAAATCCCCAGGGATCCTGTCTAGACCAGGGGCTTTACCAGAAGAAAGAGTCAGTAGGGCAGCCTGGATTTCAGAAGAGGTGCAGAGAAATGGATCAGAGTCCCCTGCTTCAATAGGGGCATGGGGAGATAAGTTAATTAAGAAAGGTGAAGGTTCAACCACAGTGTCACTTATCGGATCACTAAAGAGGGGCTTAAAGTGCCTCAACCAAACCTCCTCACTGAGACCAGGTGTTATAGCTGGGGATCCTTCACTACTACCACACCTGACTAAATTCCAGAAAGTCCTGGAATCATGACTATCCAGGGCGTCCTTTATATTTGCCCACCTGTCTACCTCCCAGTCTTTTTTAGCTAGAAATATAACAGATTTATACAAAAATCTAGCTCCTCTGATGCTATGAGACGTCCCATGTTTCACCTCCCATAAGAGGGCCAGTTTAGCATCCTTACAACTAGAATTATGCCAATTAACTTGTTTCCTTACCCCATTTGGCTTAGGTTTTACCATGATGTAAAGAAAACTAGCGGCCTTTGAAAAAAGTTTCGTGTGAATAATCTCTAAGGCTTCAAAATTAAGTAGACCCTGTCTGGCCTCCATGAGAACAGATACTTCGACTAAGTGGGTGACCACCTGTGAATAAAAATCCGCAATTTTATTTGGAGTAGACAAAAACCTGAGCCCACCTGATGCGACGTCCACCAGCCACTGCTAGTAGATTGGGTGCTACAGATTGACTAAGGACCCTGGGGCTCGAGCTGGATCCAGATGATGTAAGAATTCCAGACTGAGGAGATTATGGTCACTATCAACCCTGTCCACTATGGTAAGGGAGTTAAGATGAGACCAAAACTCCACAGATACCAAGAAGTAATCAATGGTGGAACTTTTGCCCAGTCTGTTAGAAGTATGTTTCCCGGGGGTATCTGGGGCAAGTCTACTATTGCAAGCTCGCAATGAATGAGATACTACGAGCTTGTTAATCTCAATAGCCAGAGGTGTAAAACGCAGAACAGGGTACATAAGACAGTCCTGTATATTCCAGGATAGATCTACCTCGGAAGTAACAGAGGGTATGCCAACCAAGGGTTCAAAGTGGCAATTGAGATCACCACCAATGATCTTATATGGAATTACAGAATACAAAAGCAGGAGGTCATTGAGGGCATTAAGAATGGTAAGTCCTAGATGTAAAGGAGTGGGGGGTAGGTAGATATTAATTACTAGTATCGAAGTGCCATCCCCAAACTTCAGAATTATACAAAGAATATCCGGGGAATGGGAATCAATAACACTAACTGTACACCCCAAGTTGGTAGCCACCCAAGTACATAGACCCCCCGAGGGACGCCCCCTGGGACCCTGCACAGCCGGGACATTATAAGAAGCAAAACCAACCTTGACCGGGGTAGTCGTCATCCAAGTCTCTTGAAAGAAACAGAGGTCGTACTTATCTATCAGTGCCTCCCAGTCGGGGTTGGAAAGTTTAGTACCCAGCCCCGCTACATTCCATGACCCTATTAAGGAGCCAGAGATTGCATCATCGGGGAAGCTAGGAGAAACCATCTCTGAACTTACAAAATGACCTCGGTGAGATATTGGAGACAAACCTACTTCATCATCAGAAGTGCCAGGATTGAAGCCAGGGGGGGTGCTTTAACAGCGCAAGCCATATAAAGACCTCCCTCTACACTCACCCCCTCCGGCTTGGAAATGTTAGGCCGGCCATAAAGTGGACCAGTTGCCCCCACACAGGGAACTAGTCAAGCCTCGTTGTCCAAGCAGCCCAAAGAGTTAGCAACAGGAATACTATAGGCAGCAGTGTGTGGACCAAAATGGGGATTCCTTGGATCGGACCTTACCAAGCCAACTGGCCGTTTATTGAAATAACTCAGAGGCAAGGGTAATATTAAACTCTGAGAAGACCGATCATGCCATTCAAGAATAAAATTGGCCACTCTAGGATCCCTGAAATTAATAATAACACAATCCCCTCCTTTGTCTTTTTGGTTCACTCCCAGCCATCCCACCCTTCGCACGAACAAAATTTCTCCGGAACTCCCTCTTGGTAAAGATCTATAAGTGTTCAACCAATGGGTAACCGTATTCTTCAATTCGTGGTAAGATTCCTGGCGTGCACCAGACAGTGGGGGAACACCAGTGAGGACCACCACATATGGCGAGGCCTCTGGAGGTAAGTGTGGAGAAAGTGATGGTGGTGGTTGCCCAGTACTATGGACATTCCCGTCTTTAAATTGGGATATAAAAGTACTATTCTCTCTCCTCCTACCCGATGTTGGATTAAAAAGAGTAGAAGGAGGTGGCGGCATACTAGGAACAGTTGTAGGCAACCTAGCAAGTAGGGGTGGTCAGATACGCTTAGACCCAAAGTAGGAGGGGGTATGTTCATACTAGGTAATGCTCGTGCCCCACTGTCATTAGAACCAGAAGGGCAAGCAGTAGAGCTGGTACCTTGATGGCTAGGCAAAACAATTGTGGTGGGCTTGTGGGAAGACCCACTCCCAGAGGGGGCAGCCAGATACCCAGATGGTTTACTGTTAATTAAAGATACCACTCGATCAATCTTACCCATCAGAGTTTAGTTTTAAATTGAGAACTGATGAGTGATTCCAGTTGGGTTTGTAAATCAATTAGAAGATGGGTGGCCCATATCGGAGGTGTTAGAGGGGCAGGCAGTTGAGTTGGACCTGAATTGAGAGAAATTCTAAGTGCAGAGTTATTCATAGGAGATTTAGTACATGGCATAGCCTTCCCCCCGCCCCCCCCCCCCCCCCCCCCTCTCCACCCCCGGGGTTTTTGGGTCCTAGATGTGCCTTGGAGATCCTGGGGTGGTGGTAAGGTGTTTGATAGAGTACCCAATGGGCTGGTCGCGAAGATGGTTTGGGCACAGGGAAGCTCAGCAAAAAAGGATACAAGAGACGAAACCCAAGTTGTTGTCTATAGGAATAGAGACATTCCCATGGGTTGGAGAAGAAATTAAACTTGGGGTAAGAGACAGACGTCGCTCAGTATTTTCAATTGCATTTACCACCACCCCTATAGTTTTTTGCAACATTTTATCAATTGCCGTAAGGCTTGGAAGAGGGGTATTGAGAGAAACATTTTGTCTAGTACGAGGACGACTAGTCACTATTTTGCCCATTATCTCAAGGCTATTAGTTCTCAATATAGACCAGTACTACACTCTCAAAGCATAAACCAATACAGCAATATAACAACCTTCAGTTGTTATACCAAATTATTCGAAACAATTGGCAACACGAAGAAAAGAAGTAGAATAAATACACCCTAGTTGCAATGTAAACAAACCTCAAACATGACAATAGATCTCCTGGGAATATCCTCACTCTAACAAGCAAAGGAGCTGGCCCAGCCCAGCCTCCTTTGGCCTCGGACGGGCCCGCCCTTGGCCCGGGCTTCGCCAGGGCGCTGCCCCGCGCGTCCCGCGCTGCGGAGCACCAGCGGCGTTTTTATGCTCCCCCCGGCGCTGCCTGCTGACTCCAAAGGCAGGCGCCTGGGCTGAGGGTGGGGCTGCTGGGAACTGTAGTCCTCGCTGGCCGTTCCCCTCACGGCGGTGCCGCTAATGGCAGGAAGAAGACTGCTGGACCGCCTTGCTGGCCGTTCCCCTCACGGCAGATAAACGGTAAGTAATTTGGCAAGATTTGATATTTTGGTGCGTCCCGCGCTGCGGTGCACCAGCGGCGTTTTTATGCTCCCCCCCCCCCCCCCCCCCCCCCCTCGGTGCTGCCTGCTGACTCCAAAGGCAGGCGCCTGGGCTGAGCGTGGGGCTGCTGTGAACTGTAGTCCTCGCTGGCCGTTCCCCTCACGGCGGTGCTGCTAGTGGCAGGAAGAAGACTGCTGGACCCCCTTGCTGGCCGTTCCCCTCACAGCAGATAAACGGGTAAGTAATTTGGCAAGATTTGATAGTTTGGTGCGTCCCCATACATAAAAAAGTAATAAGTGAAACTATGTTCCAAGAAGTATTATTTACTGTTGCAAATCATAAATAAACTCCAAGTGAAAACACGTAGTTTAATGTCCACCCATCAAGCACTATAACCAGCATGAAATCTCAAGTAACCAAGTGGTGGGTGGGACAGCCTGGACACTCTCGGCCTGGAATCCCTTGTGCTACTCAGTCGTAGAGAACCCCATGTCCACTCACCTCACTCGCAGTGGCCTCGGGTGGCAGCGCACCCCTGGCCTGGTCGTGTGACAGCAGAGTAGGAGACGGGCCGTCCCGGCAGGGGCACCGCGGAGACCAGTCCGCACTCTGCGCACCCAGAAGCTTTCACAACAGCAGCATTCGGAGGCACAGAGCAGAGGAAAATGTGCAACTGGATAAAGGGCCTACGAGAAGGCAGGGACTCAGAGCCCTACCCGTGCCCAGGGAACCACTCACAGCGGCGGCGGCACAATATAGGGCGGGACGCAGAGCGGAAGAGACCATAGGACCGGAGGTCGGTAGCCGCACTGTAGAAATAACCTCTTTACACCCAGCAGGCAACGACTTGAGCTATCTCCCAGTATGGCTCCAGAGGCAGTCAGTTGCATGTAGTTGCCCAGTCCAGTAGGCGGAGTCACAGTAAATACCAACCGGTAACTTCAATCAGAATTTCGGCCTGCGAGTAATATTAACGCCCCACAGCACGGTTTAATTAATCCCCACTAGCAGGCTGTGCATTTGCATACCCAGTTTGGGGCACCTCATTCAGTGCTGCGTGTGGTATTCAAATCCGTCTCATCGCTCGGCACCCTGCTGCGATGCAGGCGGGTGTCATGCCCTTGAAATCGAAGGCCTCAAGCCCGCTCCGCGCCGTGCGGCTCTTTCATCAGCAGTAACACACTTCTTCTTACGTTCCCGCTGGCATTGTTAATACATCTGTACCGGGATCATACAGCACGCATTGGCAACCCAGGGCCGGTTCCGCCGCTTCAACGGTCACGCTGCCACCATTCTATCCATGCAATGTCCATAGCAGCAAGCACACTAAGGGCAATACCGTCAACAAAGACAGTGTCTACGAACTCCAATCCGTTGATTAATCTACAGTCAACTGTGCTTTGGACAAGACTACATCCACCAGTGGTTCCTGATCCGTCAGCAAAACTGTTTCCTTCTTCATCGACGGAGGTTCAGGAGGACAGGAACAATGTTATTATTCCACCACCATTGCAAGTTAGGCACAGTTATTCACATGAAATATTGCCAGCACACATTTTGTCTCTAGAATCTCAAAGAATTTGCAAATGGGCTCTACTACATCCAGTATCCATCAAGGCGGAATATCTGCCAGGGGTATTCAACAATCTATTGGACACCCTGAGCAGAGCTCAATCAACTGATTCTCAACTCCATATTCCAATAGTGAGGCAAACCAAACTTATTTTTTTGCGTTACTCGGGAGGATCTAAATTGCCGGTTCTTCGCCAGCTGGGAACCGCAGAGAGGGTAATGGGGAAATGCATTTTCTATAAGATGATCAGGGATCTATGCTTACACATTTCCCCCCATATTATCTCATTCTCAGGATTCTCATGAAAAAGAAGAGGGACCCGTTTTGGCTGATCCCAATTGCTTCACACTGGCTCACCAACATTGGTTCACGAAGCTCCTCCTGGTCTTGGAATTGGTGCCCTTCAGCCTTCCGGTAACGAGAACGCTGTTAACGATGAACAAGGGCCAAGTCATACACCGGGACCCAGTCCTCTTGAATTGCATGCATGGCTCCTCAATTTATCAATTTCAAGCATTTATACATCCCTGAGGACTGTAGTAATGTTTTATTCAAAGCAAGAGCTGAATCCACTAACAAAGCATATAAAATGAAATGGAAATGCTTTTGTTCATGGTGTTTACGGAACAATATCCACCCATTAAACTCCTCGCCAGAGCAAATTCTACCTTACCTTCTGTCTCTTGCTTTCTCAGGATTGGTACATGCGTCTGTCAAAGTTCACCTGGCTGCTTTTTTGAGATACAGACGTTCTTCACACTCCTAATCTCTCCGTTCTGCAAGAATTGTCAAACAATTCATGAAGGGATTGTTCGACGCTTTCCCCCCAATTTGAGTTTCTCCTAATGGCATCTTAAAGATGTTCACTCAAAGGTTATGAAGCCACCATTTGAACCTATCCACAAAACGGACCTCAAATTTCCTACTTGGAGGGTCTCTTTAATATTAGCTCTCACTTCAGCTAGGAGAGTTAGCTAAATTCACGCCTTTACAACAAAACAACCATATCTACACTTTACTGAGGACTTTGTTCTTATCAGGACAAATCCTAGATTTATTCCAGAGGTTCTATCTAAGTTCCACCTAAAGTAACCTTTATATTTCGTACTTTTTTCCTAATCCATGTACTCCAGCTGAGAGATTTCTACACACTCTAGACATCAAACGATGTCTTAAAGTTTATTTGCAAATAACTTAACAAATTCGAAAGACAGATCAGTTGTTAGTATCTTATGGTCCATCTGAACCAGGCACTTCAGTCACAAAGGCAACTATTGCAAGATGGATTGCAGTCACCATCGAACTCTGCCATGTTAATTCAGGAAAACCACTCGCAGTTAAGGCTAAAGCGCATTTCACAAAAGCAGTGCCTACTACTTCTGCTCTGTTTGCTGGTGCCCCGCTTGAAAAGATGTGCTGTGCCGCAACTTGTAAGAATGCCCACACTTTCACCCAGCACTACTGCCTGGATTTGGCAAATTGCAGAGACTGGGCTGTGGGACAAGCTAGTTTATGCCACCTATTCCAATAAGGTAAGCCTCTATTCATAGAGGTACCCCTTTTCTTTTTGTCCTTGTATGTATTATTTGTAAGCATATTCCTGTATAATCTTTAATGTGTGTGTGTGTGTGTGCGCGTAGATATATGTATATATGTATATATATAGTGATTAAATTGTGTTATATAGGTATATATTTAATATTATTCTCTTCATATTCTATATATTCTAGAAATGCAAATGTCTATTTACCTGTTACCCACCATCCTCAACGGGTACTTAGATTACTGCAATGTTTATCTGCTAAACTGCTTGGTATTCTGATTAAAGCATGTGAATCTATGAAAGATCCAATACTGTAGAAGAAAATTAGTTACTTACCTGTAACTACAGTTCTCCTGTACTGGTATCTTTCATAGATTCGCATGTGACTCACCCTCCTCTCCTGAGAGGCATCCCTTATTTACTCAAGTTTACTCTTATCACACTTGTGCTTGAAAATCTGAGGGACTCAGCCTCTTTTTGGATGATTCTTCAGTGTGCTTTCGGCTAATTAGTTATGGTTTAAGTTTGCTACTTTTCACAATATGTATAGGCTAATGCACTGTTTTGTCATTACATTCTGGCCTAGGGTTATAGCATTTACTGCTTTCTTAAAGATACTGTGGGACTCCCACTTCAACTGGGATGATTCAAGCATGTGAATCTTTAAAAGATACCAATATTGGAGAACTGTAATTACAGGTAAGTAAGTTTTTTTTTTTTATTGTTGATGAGTGACATTTTTAGTGCACTGCTTTCAAGAGTCTGACATTGAACCCAGACCAGAGCTGGAAGAGGCTTAAACCGTCATGGTCTGCTTCTTATGAGGTTGGCTTTGAAGCGAGTAGCACCTTATGCTAAGCCACTAGCTTAATGTTCAGGCACCAAAAAGCCTCAGTCTGTGTTAAAGCCAGAGCAGCAAAGCTGCCCCCACCTCTGACCTCTGCTGTCAACAATCCCCCACCTGAGCGGAAATCAACGCAGAAAGCCAACAGTTTGAGGGGCCGAAGTCTATGCTGTTTTCCAAGACTTCGGAGGGGGTCTTTCTTCGTTAGAGGCCTGACATCCTTGATGAAAAGTAGAAAAAGCTTTTCAGTCATCTGGACACTTGTAGTATACTTGCCAGGCTTTTGGCTCCAGGGTTTAGCTCCATTCCAGTAAAGAGGTGCCTTGCCTTCAAGGAAGAATCCGCTGTCGTCCTCCACTGGCGACGTCAAGCCCAAAGAAGGTCAGGCATAGGGCAACTAGCCCTATATTTTTCCACCATTGCTTCCTGTGCATCCATTACAACCTCCCTTGCCTCAACACACTCCACAACCTAACTCGCAGGACGCAGACTCCTATGTTGGCAGTCCCTCTTATCAAAAGGACCCAAACAGAGAGCCCTTTAGGTCACAGGGAAAGGATGAACCTTTGGAGGATTACGTAGTTCTCTTCCAGGGGAATCCTCATTAAAGTCATAAGCAGTGAATAGTCCCGACCAAGGGCGGAGATCCGGAGCACTTTTTAAAAATCTTCATACATGTATAACAAACTTAGTATATAGTACTTTACATACGTTTGCAGCCTAAATAAAGGCTACAAAATGGCCAGACTACATTGAATTTTCACTTAAAAAACAAAACACTTGCATAGAGATGTCATTAATAAAAAATATAAAAAGACTTGCGAAAACATTTCACAAACCCTAATTCAAAAGTAAAGGTAATATGAAACAATGTTAGCCAATAGGCTGCTATTCACTCTATGTATCGTAATAGCTGATGCACTTACAACCTGGGAGAATGGCCTCTGAAGGTTGTAAGGGTGTCCTGCTGATGCAGTGGCTACCTCACACTTAAAACCGAGCACCCTGCCTTCAGGATTGAAAGGCCTGCTTTAGGGGGTGACTTGTAGGTTTTAAGTGCAGTGACCCTAGATATAGGGAAACCTATATCTTTCATAAGTGGCGGTAGCACCAGCTTAGACAAGCTGCAATGACAGGCCTGTAGTTAGTTTGTGTGATCCTCCATGGGTGGGATAATGCATGCTTCAGCCCATGGAGGACCCCTGGTGTACCTATGCCCTGGGTACTTTAGTACCATATACTAGGGACTGATAAGGGTACACCAGTGTCAAATCTGGGATGTACCCAAGTACTTTTCATACCAATTTAGGGGAGAATGCACATAGACTGGGTTTATGATTAGCAGGATCCCAGTCAGACTAGTCCGAAACAGCTTAGCACCAGGCAAAAAGTGTGGGTAACCATAAAAGCAGATCCTACTTTCCTACAGTTAGCATGCAGACTTCTGGTCCTAGATATCTGTCAGCTGTCAACGTGGGCTTCATTGCACATGTTCACCAAACACTACTGCCTGGATAGTCCTGTTTGTTATAACTTAGAATATCCCCAGGCGTCAGACTGGATCCGGAAAAAAACTTTGCAGCAGCACCTCTGCACGCCGGGGGATGGCGCCACACGACCCCACCCTGACGTTGTCCACGTACGTGACGTCAGCGAGGACATACAAGTCCCTCCCGGCGCGCTGACGTCAGTTTCCTTCTTTTCTGCGTGCAACGCAGACCCGGAGTGAGCAGTTCCTCTGGCCTGTTTTCAGGCCTTCCCGACGCTTCGTGTCGGGGAACAGTGTGCGATGCCTTTTGGCTTCAAAACTTATTTGTATGTGGTGTCTTGGCGAGCACCATGACTTCACGGACTGCGAGGCTTGCCTACACCTAAAGCCCAAGTCTTGGCGCGAGCGCCGTGTGAAGCTTCTTTCGGCGCGGCTGCCCAGGTCTGAGTCGTCTCGCCCCCTGGCTGCTTCTTCAACAGCAGGATCCTCTACTGTCCGGTCCCGCTGTCGTTCGGGGTCCGGGGCAGCCGTTCGCCACTTGGTAAGTCCAGGCGCTTGTCGGCAAGGTCTTCGACCTCCCCTTCTTCTTCTGTTGTCAGGAGCTCTAGTTCACGGAACATTCCAGACGTGCTCTCCCGGCAGTTGCCCTACCTGCCCTTTCCGGGTGTTGGGGCAACTCTGGCCCAAATGGAGGCATATGCCGCAGCTCTGCAGGCCTCCCATGGGCCCTCTCCCGTTCCTGGGCCGTCCTCGGGCCTCCGTTTCTTGTGGGATCTCCGACGGACTCACCGGTGGGTTCGCCCCCGGCGCCAAATGAGCCTCTGCCTCCCAAGGACGTCAGAGATGTGGTGCCGTTGGGGCGTGGCCCGGTTAAGTCTCCCTCTACAGTCCACGTGGAGTTGTTGGGGCGTGGCCCGCCTGGGTCCCACTCTACGACTCACGGTGCTTCTGCCACGCCGCATAGCCCCGCTGGGCTCCCTGCAGCGCCGCAGGTGGTTGCCAGGGCTCATAGCCCTGCTTTGAGCACACCCCAGGTTCCTGATCTGGAGCAGGGGTCGGCGCCGAACCGGCGCCGGAGGCTCGCCTCTCCGGAGTCGGAGCCTGTTGACATACCCCGGGCTCCCGGGCTGGCGGTCGCCTGTCTGAAGCCGGCGCCGTGCCGGTGCCGGAGGCTCGCCTCCGCTCCGTTCCTCGGTGTTGGAGTCTAGCATGGATAAGGTGGAGTCTGCGCCGAAAGCTTGCCTCACCGGCGTCTGCTCCTTCCTCGGAAGGGGAGCTTATCGTTCGAGGCATGTGGGCTGCTGAATTCATATCTGTGCATAGATCGCCGCCTAGTGTTGGGTCCGGATGATTGCACATTGTTGTCCTGGAAGAGTCTTCAAAGTATCACGAGATAGGTGGCTCCTCCCCTGGACTACAGTGCGCATGGGCATCCTCTCCATCCTTAGATTGTTTTTTTCCGCCATTGGGTTCGGATGTGCTTATCTTAGCTCAAGTTAGGAAAATTCAGTTTAAGGCCATAAGGCCTTTAGTTATCGTCGGTACTGTTCCCGTTCGGTATCGACTAGTTTCTTTAGTGCTTTAGCACCTTCTTCCAGCTTTTCGGATCCGCTTGGTCCGAACATCGAACTTTGATCGACGATGGAATCGAGGACTCCCTTCAAGAGATGTCCCTTATGCCACGCGAAATACCCACACATCGACGTCCACCCGGTATGCAACAAGTGTCTCTCACCGGATCACGATGAGTCGAAATGTATGGCCTGTGCCCGATTCCGCTCGAAGAAAACTCTCCGGAATCGACGGGCAGCGAGATTAGAGGCGCAGCAATCGGCGCCTGCCCCAGCCAACATCTTTAGCACCGAAGACGAGGACGCCGAGAGCGTGGAAGACGTAGACTCCAGCCCCGCTTCCGAACACGACTCCCGATCGGAAGACGACGATGAGGTGATCTTTCAGGAAGAAGAAGAAGTCGTCGAAGAGGTAGGAGACTACAATGAGGCCCTTGGGGCCGAGGAAGATTGCTCCAGCGAAGAGCTAGGCCAAACCGCCGATACGGAGGCCGAAAAAATAAGTCGTCATAAGGCTCAGGTCGAGGGATCGCCTTCGGGCCTTACCCAAGTTCAATCTTACGGTTCTTCGGCCCCGCCTCCAGGCCCGGCCTCGAACACTTCGCAAGAGCCATTATTATCGAAGACGACTGGATTCCCTTCAGCGAAACCGAAACCATCCATCGCACCAGTTCCATCGAAACTGAAAGTGAAACTGGTTATGATCGGCTCGAAGGCCTCGAAGCCTTCCACTCCTTCGACGTCGGCAAAGGTCCTCGGCTCCGACAGCGCAAAAAGGTATTTCGGTGCCGAGCTCACCGCAGCGGATACGGGTGTCGAGCCAAAGAAGAAGGCCCTCGGTCCACACAAGGCGCCTCGGCCTCTAGCACCGAACACTACGGCCCCAACCACCAAAGTCAAGGTGGCCGCCTCAAAGACGGTGGCGCCTGCCAGGTCATCGACTCCAACGAGCGTCGATGCCTCCCTTTGGATCGATGATCCCATGACTGCACAGAAGTCGGATGCCGCTTCGACGCCTACCTCCAAGGTGCCGGTCGGTTCCAAGGAGCCATCTGCGTTCACCGTGCAACAGGTCTCGGCATCACTGCAACGCATCAGAGAACGGGCAGCCCTCCACACTACGTCGGGCCCCGACACGCACAAGGCTGCGAAGGCACACTCGGCGCCGGCCAACATCACGTTTGGGTTGCCGCCGCCCACGGCGCCGAAACTGTTCGAAATTCGGACACGTGTCCGCCAAACACAGTCCCCATCCACTGGACGAACGGATTTCGAGCGTTCACAGCCACAATTTATCGGCGCCACCACTGGTAGGTTGATGCTCCGCAAGCGGAAAATCACGCTAGAGAGGGGATTGGACTCCTACAAAATTCCTCTCAAACACAAATTGCCGGCAGAATCAGAGCCAGTGCTTCATGAACACTTTCAACCCTTCCATCAGGATCCACCATCCTTTTCTCCTACGCCTTCAGAGGCAGACGCAGGAGAGGACTATCTAGGGGATGATGCCACCTACCCTGGGGATGTCGATCCTGATGATCACTTGCAAGACCCAGATCAGACATGGGATGACCCCACCGACCAGGGTACCGCACCAGATACCCATGACACGCAGCTTTATAACATAAAGACATCTCCCACAGAGGACACTGCTGCCTTTAATGCTCTCATAGAACGGGCTGCTGCCAATCATGGAGTAGAACTCCATTCTGACACTGTCGAAGAAGACTTCTTGGTGGACACTTTCGCCTCTTCTGAAAAAACTGTCAAGACTCTGCCCATGTTAAAAGGAGTTCTAAAACCTGCAAAAGACATTTTTAAAGAAACAACCAGGGCACGGGTGCTGAACCCCAGGATCGAAAAGAAATACAAGCCTGCACCCGGAGACCCTATGTACATTAGGGGTCAGTTACCTTTAGACTCCATGGTTGTTGCTAATGCTCGCAAACGAGCCCACTCACAAACAACGGGTGATGCTCCTCCCCCAGACAAGGAGTCCAAAGTGCTGGAGACATCAGGCAAACGGATTGCAGCGCAAGCAGCAAACATCTGGCGCATTGCCAACACACAGGCACTCCTGGCCCGTTATGATAGGTCCCACTACGAGACACTAGAGTCACTCTTACAACATTTGCCAGATGAATATAAAGAGGCAGCGGAGCTCCTTATCAGAGAGGGACAACTCCTTACTAATGCATCCATCAAGTGTGCACTGGATGCAGCCGACACAGCGGCGAGGGCAATCAACACAAGCGTCATGTTGAGGAGGCACGCATGGTTGAGAATCTCAGGCTTCAAGCCTGAGATTCAGAACAATATCTTAAATCAACCGGTCAACCCAGACTATTTATTTGGCCCTGAAGTTGACACTACCCTCGAGAAAATTAAAAAAGACACTGACACTGCGAAATCAATGGGGGCTCTGCAGACGCAGCAGTTTCGTAGTGGCTCCTTTCGTCGCCCCGGGAATAGAGGAGCAGCTAGAGGTCAGGGGTCACAGCAGCAGTACAATAAAGGGGCCACACAAAGTAACTATGATAAAACCACCAGAGGTGGATATCGTGGATCCAGCACCAAAGGCAGAGGACGTGGGTACGGCAACACCAGGTCCTCCCCCAAAAACAAACAGTGACGCCCTCTCCCTGCCCCCTGACCACATAACACCTGTCGGGGGAGACTACAACAGTTCCTGCCAGTCTGGAAAACCATCACCACAGACAGGTGGGTCAGGGACATTATCCAGCACGGTTACTGTCTCGAATTAACGTCCACTCCACCCAACATACCGCCAAAGCACCGTCCTATGTCCGTAGAGCACTTGGCATTATTGCAGCAGGAAGTGCTAAGTATGCTGCAAAAAGGTGCAATAGGGGTCGTGCCCGTCAACCAACAGGGGACAGAGGTGTACTCTCTGTACTTCTTAATCCCAAAAAAGGACGGTTCGCTCAGACCTATACTAGACCTGAGACCCCTCAACCAATACATTCTCTCAGAGCATTTCCATATGCTCACCCTACAGCAGGTTCTACCGCTCCTCAGTCAGGGAGACTTCCTAGCCACACTGGACTTAAAAGATGCGTATTTCCACATACCCATACACCCTTCACACAGGAAATATCTCAGGTTCACTATTCAGGGGCATCACTATCAGTTCAAAGTTCTCCCCTTCGGAGTAACAACAGCACCCAGGGTCTTTACCAAGTGCCTAGCAACAGTGGCTGCACATCTACGGAGACAACACATTCACGTCTTCCCTTACCTGGACGACTGGCTTGTTCAGGCAAAGTCAGCCCAGCAATGTGCCAGCCACATGTCCCTCACCATTCACCTTCTTCACAGTCTGGGATTCTCACTAAATTACCCAAAATCACATCTCCAACCCGCACACGTACGACAGTACCTGGGCGCGACCATAAACACTCTGGCAGCCACAGCTCAGCCAAATTTAGTGAGGATCAACAGCATGCAACTGCTGATATCAAAGTTCATACCTCAACACTCCCTTCCTGCGCGAGTGTTCATGCAGTTGATAGGCATGATGGCCTCCTGCATTTTCATAGTCCTGCACGCAAGACTAAATATGCGCCCGCTTCAAGAGTGCTTGGCACGTCAATGGAATCAGGCTCACGGACAATTAAAAGACCTAGTGTTGGTGAGCGGTCGGGCATACAACTCTCTGCATTGGTGGAATCCACAAAACCTTTGCAAGGGCCGACCGTTCCACGAGCCTGTTCCACAAATAATACTGACAGCGGACGCCTCTCTCCAGGGTTGGGGAGCTCATGTACTCACTTACACAGTGCAGGGACTATGGACGACACAACAAAAGAAGATGCACATCAACGTTCTAGAACTGATGGCAATCTTCCTAGCCATGAAGGCATTCAAAGTACACTTGTGCAACAAAGTCGTGTTGATCCGGACGGACAACATGACTGCCATGTACTACATACAGAAGCAGGGAGGAACACACTCTCCACACTTGTCTCATCTGGCTCAGAGCATGTGGAAGTGGGCCATTCAGAGGAACATATTCCTCATGGCGGAACACCTCCCCGGCAAGGACAACCAGATGGCGGATCTGCTCAGCAGACACAGCCACCAGATGCACGAGTGGGAGCTACATCCGTCAGTGCTCCAACCGTACTTCCAACAGTGGGGTCATCCAGAGATAGACCTATTCGCCACAAACGAAAACGCAAAATGCCAAAGCTTTGCCGCCAGGTTCCCACATCCGCAGTCACAGGGCAATGCGATATGGATGAACTGGTCCGGCAGATTTCTGTACGCTTTTCCCCCAGCGCCATTGATACTGCTAGTGGCACGCAAACTGCGACAACACTCACTGACACTCATCCTAGTTGCTCCCACTTGGGCGCGCCAACCATGGTACACCACCTTTCTAGAACTTTCCGTGGTGCCGCATCAAAGGCTGCGGATCAAACCCGCACTTTTAACGCAGAACCATGGCGAAATTCAGCACACAGATCCGCAACAGCTGAACCTGGCAATCTGGCTCCTGAAGTCTTAGAGTTTGGCTACCTAAACCTGCCACCTGACTGTATGGATATCATCAAGGAGGCCAGAAGACCCACTACCAGAGCTTGCTATGCGGCTAAATGGAAGAGGTTTGTCATTTACTGCAACAACAATGACATTAACCCGCTGGATGCATCCATTCAAAACATCATCTGTTACCTCTTACACTTATACCGATGCAATCTGGCATACAACTCCATACGTATCCATTTAACCGCGATAGCAGCCTATCTTCAAAACAGGTAGCACCTCTCTTTATTCAGAGTGCCTGCCATCAAAGCCTTCTTGGAGGGACTTAAATGAGTAATTTTCCCAAGACACCCACCGGCACCGGTGTGGAACCTCAATGTGGTCCTCACCAGACTAATGGGTCCACCCTTTGAACCTCTCCATTCATGTGAGATTCAATTCCTCACCTGGAAAGTAGCTTTCTTAGTGGCAATCACTTCGTTAAGAAGAGTTAGTGAGCTCCAGGCACTAACCATTTAAGAGCCATTCATACAGGTTCACGCAAACAGAGTTGTACTACGTACCAACCCCAAATTCATGCCCAAAGTGATATCGCAGTTCCACATGAATCAAACTATTGAACTGCCTGTTTTCTTTCCAAGTCCACAAAATGTCGCAGAGAGAATGCTCCATACACTAGATGTAAAGAGGGCCCTCATGTACTATATAGACAGAACTAAGGACTTTAGGAAAACAAAACAACTTTTCGTTGCCTTTTCTCCACAACACAAGGGCAACGCCATTTCCAAAGCAGGGATAGCCAGATGGATCGTTAAATGTATTCAAATTTGCTATCAAAAAGCTAAACGCACATTAACGATTCCTCCACGAGCCCACTCAACACGAAAGTTAGGGGCGACCATGGCTTTCCTAGGAAACATTCCTTTACAGGAAATATGTAGAGCAGCCACATGGTCCACTATACATACATTTACCAAACACTACTGTGTAGATGTACACTCAAAACAGCAGGCAGCTGTAGGACAGGCTGTTCTCAAAACTCTTTTTCAGACTGCTGCAGCTGGCACGGGTAGCCGCCGCTAATGGAGGAACTGCTATGTATTCTATGCACAGATATGAATTCAGCAGCCCACATGCCTCGAACTGAATATGCTACTTACCAGTATGCATCTGTTCTTGGCATGTAGGGCTGCTGACATTCATATCGCCCACCCTCCTCCCCGGCACCTGTAGCGGCTGCAGCACTCAGAATTACTGTATAGCATGGTCATCACTTACTGTATCTACTCCATCACTGCCACAATGGCGAAAAACAATCTAAGGATGGAGAGGATGCCCATGCGCACTGTAGTCCAGGGGAGGAGCCACCTATCTCGTGATACTTCGAAGACTCTTCCAGGACAATAATGTGCAATCATCCGGACCCAACACTAGGCGGCGATCTATGCACAGATATGAATGTCAGCAGCCCTACATGCCAAGAACAGATGCATACTGGTAAGTAGCATATTCAATAGTCGACGCCGGATGCAGAAGAGTCGGCGTATGAAGACGCGGGGTTGGCGCCGACGCGCGCCGTTTCGGCGCCGTGTCGGCACAGAATTATGGACTCTTCTCCAGAGGTCTCGGGAGGGAGTTCGGCCCCGTCCTCTCGCCCAGCGTCACCAGACGTACTGTTGCCAGTGCCCCCCTTGGAATTTGTTGAGCTTCCTCAGGAGCTCCCAGATCCGGCAGGCTCTTCGCCTCCCCAGGAGCCACGTCAGGATCCTCATTCTTCAATGGGACTCCCTTCCGTGGAACATTGGTCACACCCTCACTGTCTGGGGAGGGTCAGCTTACAACCCTCCCCCACTGATGAGTTGTTGTCTCCTCCGCGGAGGGCTACCTAAGCCGGTGTGCTTTTTTTGAGGGTGGTCAGATGGCTAGTGAGAGGGGCAGGAACGTCTTTGCCTCCACTAGTGCGGCCCTACTGTCCTTAAATACAATGTGTGTTTTGGCGCGGGCTACCTCTGCCCTGTGGGACTCTGCAGAGTCTTTGCTTTCAGCTACTTCTGAAGGTGCTCGGGTTGATCTCCTTCGCCTCCTCCGGGATGGCCGAGACCTTGCCTAATTCACAATCCGCTCAGCCTTAGATTCTGCGGATTCTTAGGGCTGTGCTATGGCGAGCTCTGTTGCCTTACAGCGTCACGCTTGGTTGCGCGATAGTGTCTTCCCTGAAAATATCCGGGAGCGACTGGTTGACTTACCCTTTGATGGTGTTTTGCTGTTTGATGCTCACGCGGAGTCGGCAGTTCACCAGCTCCTTGCGAGCTTTCGTCCTTCCACTTAGGTCTTCTTAGGCCTGTCTTCTGTGGTGGTACTTTTTCATTTCGCATCATTTAGATGTGCTCTGTGTTTAACATGGGCGGATGCCTTATGTCTCTTTTTCTGTGGTTAAGGGTGATTACCCTTTTATTGGCATCCCTTCGATGCGTTTTGCTTTGAGCTGCCTGTTGGCTTTCTGTGTCTGGTCCTCTGACTGTGGTATTGAGCCGGTGGCTTAGCTCGATAATGTCATATGGCTCGGAACTCATGTTCACGGGTTCAGTTTGTTACTGCGCTCTTGTAGCTTGGCTTATTGCCCTAAGAGGTGTTCCCCATTGTTTGGGGTATGCATACTACATGTGGGGCACTTGTATGCTATTATATAGCTTTGCTTATCTCACCTGGGCCTGGAGATCCTGTGGGCTCCATGCGTCACTTGGTGGTCCGTTGTACGGTGCTCTATGTTTTTCCCTGGTTCCATCTTCTCACGCCATGGTCATCCTGCCAGTTGCCTGTCCCACCTCCTTGGGAGGTTGCTTGATCTCCTCTTTAAAAGTGGCTCCTACCTGCCCTTACTGTAGTAGGTGTGCTCCGGTATGGACATGTTCCTGCTCCTGGCTTGTTCTGTCTCAACAAATTTATGTCATACATTTATCTATGCGTGCTGGTTGCCTTGGTATTCCTTTTCCTACGTCGCCACCTCTTTTCGAGGCTGCGAGGTAAAGACCGATATTTCTGTGTGAGGGAGCTTTTCTGGGTTGTAGCAAGCTGCCCATAGGTTCCTCCTTGCTTCTGCTTCCTGAGGTGATTTCCCAATTTGACAAATGCTCCCTTTTTGGTGTTTGACACTGTACGTGTCTTTTCTGGAGGTTTGGTCGTGGAATCTGAGGCTCTTTCCACGATTCGTTACCTTGGTGTTTTTGACCACATCCTTTGGATATGCTACTGCCTGCAAGTCTATATTGTGGGTTGTTTCTCACTTTGGCTTCATACTTCCCGGTCGGGCACTCTTATGTTTCTTGGGGAAACATCCTAAACAACGAAGTTCAAACAACGACTTACCTGAACAACGAAGTCTGCACAACGAAGAATCACATACCACGAAGTCCTGAACAACGAAGTCCTGAACCACAACTTTGCTGAACAACGAAGTCCTTAACAAGGAAGAATCACATACTACGAAGTCAACGAAAGGCTTACCTCTTGTTTGTATACTGGCAGTATGTGTGGCACGTCACATATATTCTTATGTTATAAAAGGTTCAGAATTTATATACCTTTTTATGCCAGTACATGGCAATGTTGGTTTGTTTTTCACTGTGGTGAAGCCTTTCTCTTCTAGATGCGAAATAAATCTCTGGCTGTCTCTGGCAGTTGAATTGGCATTAAAATGGTAGTTGAAAGTTTATAATATGAATAATTGTTGTGGAATTATTATGTGAATGAAAATATGTTATGCAATGATTTATTAAAATAATGTTTATTTCATTGAGAGCGTGATTATTGAGAACGAGTGCTTATCTTTTATTTTAAACGTTAGTAATGCAGCAGGCATTTTAGTGAACATTGCAGAAGGATGTGTAAAAATAGATGATGGAAATTTAATTTTGTCAGTGTATGTTGAATTATTGACTTTTCATGTTCGTGCGGAATTTAAAAGTATGTCTTTCCTTGAGAAAAAACGTTTATTTAAGGAATCTTCACATAAAAATATTTAAAAAATATTCAAAGATTTTTACATTTTGTTTTTGAAAATCAACCACATGCTCAATTAATTTAAGCCGTACGAGTATAACGTAATTGATTGTGATAGAGCAGAGGAGCACAATAATGTGTTTGTCACTTGTTAGGTGATTAAGCAGATAAGCACAGCCTTTCATCTAAATCTGCTTGATTGTGCTCGCTGATGGGCACAGCTTGAACATGTTTATTTGAAAGAACATACTGGCGTCAATTAGCAATGGGCAATTAAAAGTATTTTCGTGGTTAAGAAAGTCGTTGTGAAAAAAGTAGTGGCTAAGCATTGTTCGTTGTTTAGATTTCGTGGTTTAGGGAGTCGTGGTTTAGGCGGTAGTTGTTTAGTCATACAATCGTTTCTTGT
The DNA here is from genome assembly GCF_964204655.1 of Triturus cristatus. Classification (NCBI taxonomy): domain Eukaryota; kingdom Metazoa; phylum Chordata; class Amphibia; order Caudata; family Salamandridae; genus Triturus; species Triturus cristatus. The sequence goes on along the minus strand of NC_140585.1, from coordinate 1,267,404,316 downwards.
GTAAGCCACTTTAAGGTCTCTGTGGCCGTTTTGCCTGCTGTGAGTTTCTACCTGCTTCAGCGGGTTTTAAAATTGATGCTTTTCGCCCCTATTTCCCCTTTTTGGTATTGGGTGTGCTCTTGGCATGCTTCTTGTCCTGCCGGCTGTTCCAAACGCATTGCTCAGGTTCTAGCTCTTGCCTTTGGGCTCTTGGCATAGGCTCCTTCAGCCTTCCTTATATAGGCTAATCAGTTAGGCTCTTGTTGCATTTCTTCAGGTTCTTTTCGAGCTTGGGTCGGTGTCCTCATTGTGCGCCATTAAGCAGGGAGTGGTCCTGCTTTTTTTTTTTCTCTCTCTCTCTCCCTCCCTTTTGCTCTGGTATATGGCTCATGCCGTTCTACCTGTAATTTTTTTTATACTGGTATGGTGTAGCGCCATCCTGGTGTTTTTAGGATATCTGCCATTCCGTTATTTCTGCTCTTCCGAGCTGCTTGGGTTGCTGTATGGCTGTTCCGCCACAACCTCCCCCTTTTCTCGGTCACTCTGTTGCCGGATCGGATGCTTGGCATTTATCGTTCTTCTGTCGCAGACCCACCTCCCCTTTTGGGTATGGCTGTGGTATCTATTCTAAGTTAAGGAATCTGCGGCTAGATGTCTCTATCAGATGTACGAGTTACTTACCTTCGGTAACGATGTATCTGGTAGAGACATTGTCGAGCCTCCCCGTTCTACGAGGACCTTGCCAAGTGGGGTTCTCCGCTGGCCCCCCGGTTACAGTTGGCATTGGTTTTTTCTCTCATGGGTGCTCACATTGGTTCGTCCCTTTGAGATTTGCCATAATACCACTGACTCCCTCTCAGGGGTTTCTATCACAATAATACAGTTGGCTACCTTTCATGGGTTTCTTATCTATAAAATGAGGCCTGTTCAATTGTCCTTCACCAGGAGATTCCTCTTCATTTTCTTCTTCTCCTGCTGTCTTTCTGCCTTCTCTGTTGGCTCAGAGTTCTGGGCTCCTCTACGGTAGTCTTCTTGGGAGCTCTGTTTCGGACCTCCGTTCCTATAGAGGCGGTGCCAGACTTTTCATTCCTGCGGTGGACTGTTGTCTCTCTGTGCTCCGTTCTTGCTGGACGGCACAGTTCTACATGAAACTGACAGTCTATTTTTGTCTGTTATTCTGCATGGTACTAACAGTCTATTCTGTCTGTTGAGATGTTCTCCCCTTGTTGTACTAGGGAAGGGTCTTCACTCATCTTGGGAGGTTCTTTCTCGCAGCTTTTTCACCTATATGTAGGTAGTGTCTAATTCTGTCTTTTACGACAGCGTCTTGCACCATCCTCTTTATTTATTCACAGATTTTCATCCATCGCACACCTTTTCCCATACTTTCACAGTTTTTTTATTGGTGGCTCCGCGTTGTGTCGCGGAAAAGTTTCTCCGAAGAAAACTGACGCTGGGAGGGACTTATCTGACCTCGCTGACGTCATGTACGTGGACGACGTCAGGGCGGGGTCATGTGGTGCCGTCCCCCGGCGCGCAGAGGTGCTGCTGCTGAGTTTTTTTCCAGATCCAGTCTGACGCCTGGGGATATTCAAAGTTATAGGTGAGGGAATCTGCCGCTAGACTACGTCTCTACCAGATACATCGTTACCGAAGCTAAGTAACTCGTACCTCCGACTCCCTTCCGGAGAGGTATGACTTGGTTATCTAGTCTAAGGTAAGGAATATATGGATACTAGTCTCTATCAGATGAACAAGTTACCTTTGGTATCGCCTTATCTGGTAGAGACTCTATGTAGCCGCAGACTCCTTACCAAGTCTTCTATCCTCCATGGTCTGCAAACAGATTTTTAGGTGCAGTCCGTTTCCTTTTCAAGGCCTTAGTTTCACACACTAGTGGTCGTTTTTATCTTTGTGGCTCCGCACTCCTGGCGTGGGAAGCAGCAAAAAAAAAGTGAAGTAAGCATGCTGCTGTGGCGCCTATATAGCCATATCACACGTCCCTTCCGACGCCACGTGAAACCATTCGACAACACCTATGGGGCAGGGGTACTGTTGATGAATGAAAAATTTACGGATCCAGTCTGACGTGTGGGAATTATTCTAAGGTAAGGAATCTGTGGCTAGATCTAGTTTTGCCAGGTAAGGCGTTACTGAAGGTAAATAACTTGTTATTTTTTGCTTATGACTATTGATGATGGTCCCAGTTCTCTTCCAGGGAAATCCTCATCAGAGTCATAGGCAACCCTCCCACCTTCCCAGATAGGTACTATTACAGCGCTGGTGTGATGGGAAACTGGGTGCTGTGCAGTTCTTAAGTGAACAGTGCCAGTTTTCTCTACATTCTTTTGGATGGCAGCCTATTGGTTAACAATGTCTCATTCACCTTCCTTTTAAAAAAGGGTATGTGAAATATTTTCTATGGTAATTGTTTTTATTAATGTCATATCTATGCAATTGATTTCTTTATAAATTGAAAATTCAATGTAATCTGCCCATTGTTTAGACTTTTTTTAGGCTGCTGAGATATATGTAAAGTTTTATGTACAAAGTTTGTTATACATATATAAACAGTTTTGAAAAGTGCTCTGGGATCCCGGTGCATGAGCAGGACTATTCAGTGCTTACAACTTTGAGTACTCCGCTGAAGTGAACTAGGATTACTTACGATTAACTTTGACCTATTCCTCCTAATCCTACATTTCTGCCTGAAGGTTGTCACAGCATTTCACTTCAAACAAATGATAGTGCAACTTGTTTTTTTCCACACTTATTCGCTGAAAGGACGCTACACACTCTGGATGTTAAGAGCGCTCATGCTATTAACATCCAGAACTACACCATTCAGAAAGTCTAGTCATCTTAGTGTAGATTTCGCTAAACTCCACAACTAATGTAGGGTTTCCAAAGCTGGCATTGCTAGGTTGATATTTAAATGTATTCAAGTCTGCTATTCTGAAGCCAAGCACACTCTACCTGACCCGCCAAAAATGCATCCAATCGGAAAAGAGAGCTGCAGTAACCTTTTTAGATTTTTTTCTCGCACCTATATATTAGTAAGGCTGTTACTTGAACAGCACCACACACATTTTCCAAGCAGTACTTTGGAGATGTTTTAGTACCTCAGTAAGCTCTAGTTGGAAGCAGTAACATGGATGCTTTTTTGAACGTCTGCATCATAAGTTAGTCGCTGCTTTGGAGATGGATGTATGTGTATCTGCAGCCACATGTGTATTGTGTTGTCCTGTTTTGAAGCAAGAGATGATCCTGTTTATTTTCTATATCATTACTGCTATTATGTACAGCACACTTTTCCACAATGACCTCCATTTACTCTACTCCTTCGATGAGCAAAAAATAATCTGAGGTGGACTCGAACTGGAGACAAAATAGGTTCAAAGGTCCGAACTCCACACTAGATAGCAGGTGTATGCAGAGCATTTAAATCTACTTGCTACGAACAGATGGTTTAGTAACGAGTAACTGTAATGTAGGCCAGTATTGTCCACTGAGTTCTGGTGATGTTTACATACCACATGACCAAGAGTAGAGGTCCCGAAAGCTCTTGGTTGCCCGGTGGTTGGCTCCGCGTCGCTACTGGTCTCGTTCGAGAGGAAGGTCTTGAGGCCGCTCGCGAAGCCCCCACACCTCTTTGCACTCTAAATCTTTGGGTAAGTTGAAGTGCAAGAAGAAGGTGAAGAAGCACTTACGCTCTTCGCCTTCTCCCCTGTTGGTCAGCTGATGCGAAGCTGGACCCGGAGCGTTGTCGCATTAAGGCTCCGTCTCCAATGCCTCCTTCAGGGATGACTGCTCACATTTTGCAGAACCCTCCATCATATTTTTGGGCAGCAAGACTCCACTGGCGTGCCTTCGGGCCCCGCGGAGCCTGTCAGGGGTCTTGGGTATTCAATGCCGGCGGCTCCAGCGGATCCAGGCCTGGATCCGGACCAATGCTGGTCTATCTAACCCGACCCTCCCCGATGTCGATCCCGGTGACGACGCCCCCGCCGACAACCGTGCCCCTGGTCGGTGCCATCCCCATCCTCACCCATGAGAATGAGCCGGACCAACGTCCGTCGACATTGAATCCAATGCCGTGGAGTACTTTTGATTCCCTGTTCATACCTGGTGTTCCTTATCACCCAGAAGGGGGTGTGGAGGACTGGAAGGGGTCGTTGGACCCTTTAGCATACCAGCTGGAAGAGCCAGACCGAAGACAGGACCTGGGTGACGCCAGTGGTCTGGGCACTTCTCCAGACCTTGGCATCCTTCTCCCCCTACCGTGGCTACGGATGAGGGCGCGTCCTACGCTGTGGTGGTGAGAAGGGCGGCCGAGGTCTTGGGCCTTAAGCTCCCTTCAGTGGTGGTCAAGTCTAACCTCCTGAGAGAGATGCTTCAACTTGCGGCATCCACTTCTGAACCCTTATTGCCCTTCAATGAAGCCCTCACTGACGTCCTTCTGGGCACCTGGTCCAAGCCCAGCACAGGGGCTCCTGTGGAAAGGACAGTCACCCGCCTCCATCGCCCAGCCCCGGGCGACCAAGTTTTCCTCACCCAACACCCATCCCTCAAGAGCTTGGTAGTCCAAGCCTTATCCTCCAAGGGTGCATTCCCTTCTACTCCCCCAGATAGGGAATGCAAGGAGCTGGATCACCTTGGGAAGCGCATGTTTTCTTCCTCCAACTTAGCACTGACGTCTGAATACCGCGTGCCTCCTGGGTTGATACTCCCACACTATCTGGGACTCGGTTGTGCAAGTGCTGCCTCGCTGCCCGAGGAGACCCGGGCCGTTCTCTCCCAGGCAGTGGCAGATGGGAGAGACGCAGCTAAATGCACAATAGTATGTGGACTGAATACCACTGACTCACTAGGCAAAACGATTGCCACATTGGTAGCCCTTCGGCGCTACGACTGGTTGAGGACATCTAGCCTTTCTGGGGATGTTCAGTGTACTTTGATGGACATGCCTTTTGATGGCCGTCGCCTCTTTGTGACAAATCGGACTCTGTGCTGAAGCGCGTTAAAGATTCTCAGGCTACAGACAGATCTTTGGTGCTCCTTCCTGTCCACTCCAGTCTGCTTTTCGTCCCTTTCGTGTCTACGGAAGGGGCGTCTGGCCTAGTCCAGCCATTAGTTCATGCAAGCTGCCCAGTCTGCATGGCCATGGATGTGGGACCCTGCGATCTCGCTGGTCTGGAAGCCAGCGGTGGGCCAGTCCATCCTTTCCACCCCACATTAGCCGACCTAGTCTGACCTTTCAGGGCCATCAATGGTCAGTGGGTAGCAGGATTCGCCATCACCTCCGCCACTGGCAATCCATCACGTCGGACAAGTGGGCTTTGCAAATAGTCCGAAGGGGATACTCTCTCCCCTTCAAGACTACCCCTCTGTCCATGCCACTGTCTTTCGATGGCATGTCGGAGGAAAATTTGGCTTTTCTCCGCCAGGAAATCTCAGGTCTCTTGGCCAGGGGAACTATTGAGAGAACCCCCTGTGCCAGAAGTAGGTTGTGGTTGCTATTCCCGCTACTTTTTGGTGCCCAAAAAGGACAAGGTCCTGCATCCTATTTTAGACCTCTGGGCCCTCAATCTTTTCCTCCGGAATGAGAAGTTCAAAATGCTCACGTTAGCACAGGTCCTGTCTGCCCTCGACCCTGGAGACTGGATGATGGTGTTGGACTTGCAGGACGCCTATTTCCATATTCTTGTCTTGCCGGCCCACAGACACTACCTTCGGTTCATGGTAGGCCATGAGCATTTTCAGTTTACCATGCTTCCCATTGGCCTAACCATTGCCCCTCTGGATTCACAGAAGTGATTACGGTGGTCGCAGCTCATCTGTGCAGATCAGGGGTTACAGTCTTCCCCCTATCTCGAGGACTAGCTGTTGAAGGCATCCTCGCTCCAGGCTGTCGTCTCCCACCACCAGACTACGGCAGACCTCTTGCACTCGCTGGGGTTTACTGTAAACGTGACGAAGTCACACCTGACTCCCTCTCAGATGCTCCCTTACTTAGAGCTGTTCTGGACACAGTGCAGTTTCAAGGCTATCCTCCCGAATAGCGAGCCCGGGATATTCGGGCTATGATACCGATGTTTTTAGCCTCTATTCTGGATTTCAGTGAGCATGACTGAGGCTGCTGGGCCTCATGGCCTCCTGCATGTTGATCATTCCTGGTGGCTCTGCAGGGGGACCTGAAGTTCCAGGGGGTGCCGCATCAGAGGAATGTTTCCGACTACATCCAGATTTTGGAGGGAACTGCAACACAATTGCAGTGGTAGCTGAAGAACCAAGCTCTCCCATCCCAAGCCGGAGCGAAGAGTGGTGACAGATGTGTTACTCCTGGGATGGGGTGGCCATCTGGGAGAGGCGGAGATCGGAGGTGTCTGATCCCTGGCCGAGTCTGGGCTCCATATCAACCTGCTGGAACTCCAGGCGATCCGCCTGGTGCTGAAAAATTTCCTTGCTTCTCTCAAAGAGAAAGTGGCGCAACACCACTGCCATGGGGTACTGCAACAAGCAGGACGGAGTGGGGTCGTGGACCCTTTGTCGGAAGGCTCTTCGCCTCTGGTTGTGTCTGGAACATCAGGGCATAGCCCTGTTGGTTCAACACTTGGCTAGTACTTTGAACGCCAGGGCGGACAAACTCAGCCGTTGGTGCCTGATGGCTCACGAATGGCGTCTTCACTCGGAGGTGGTGCAAGGTCTCTTTCAGTGATGGGGAGAGCCTTGATTATATCTGTTCCCCACCGAAGAGAACGTTCAATGTCAGCAGCTCTGCGCGTTATAATTTCCAAGGCGGCATTCTCTTGGAGGTGCTTTTCTTTGCAAGTGGAGTTGCAGCCTCCTGTATGCCTTTCCGCCTGTACCTTTTCTTCCCGAGTACTAAAGAAGATCAAGCGCGACTGGGTCCAAGTTATTCTGGTGGCTCGGACTGGGCACCTGAGCATGGCCATCGATCCTCCGATCAAACTGCCCCTCCGGGAGGATCTTCTGTTGCAGCAGCAGGGGACGGTTCTTCACCCGAATCTGTCCAGCCTCCACCTCCTTGCGTGTAGATCGAACTTCCTCCCGAAGTCTGTAGTGTCCTCTTTTTTTTCTCTTTCTCCCTTCATAATGCCCCAATGGGACTTGAATCTTGTTTTAACTTATCTTATGTGTGCTCGCTTCTGCCCGTTCAGTCATCCAGGATTTTCTGGTGTGAACTTGGTTCGCAGACCCTCCTCCGGGGTTGGTATTTCTGGGGTATCTATTCTAAGGTAAGGAATCTATAACTAACTGTCTCTTTCAGACAAACAAGTTACTTACCTTTGGAAACAATGTATCTATAAGAGACATATGTTAGTTATAGATTCCTTGCCGGCCTACCCGTCCTTCCTGCTCTGCGAACTGGCCTCTAGGGATTTGTACTCCCTTGCAGGGCCCTAGTTGTTGCGCACCAGTGGTCAGTGTCTTATATTGCTCTGCGCTTCTGGCGTGGAAAGTCAGGTCAGCACTGACGTCAGTGCGCAGGGGCGGCATCTAAGTAAATACCGCAACATGATCCCGGTGACCGCGCCCACCTTGACGAACAAGGAGTCGACCGACTCCACCCACCAACGCATAGGGGTACTGCTAAGAAAAAATTCTCCGGATCCAGTCTGACGCCAGGGGATAATTCCAGATCCAATTTGATATCTGGGGCTAATTCTAAGGTAAGGAATCTAACTAATGTGAGAAATCTATAACTAACATATGTCTCTTACAGATGCATCGTTACCAAAGGCAAGTATCAATCATAGTACTTATAGAGCGCACTACTTAACCGTGAGGGTCGCAAGGCGCTGTGTGTGGGGGTAAGGGGTGCTGCTACTGCTCGAAGAGCCAGGTCTTGAGGAGTCTTCTGAAGATGAGCAGGTCCTGTGTCAGTCGTAGGTGGGTGGGGAGGGTGTTCCAGGTCTTTGCGGCGAGGAAGGAGAAGGATCTGCCGCCAGAGGTTGTATTTTGGATGTGGGGGACAGCAGCGGGGGCGAGGCTGGCGGAGCGGAGCTGTCGAGTGGGGGTGTAGAAGCTGAATCGGACGTTGAGGTAGGCTGGTCCGGTGTTGTGGAGGGCTTTGTGTGCGTGGGTTGAAGGTGATACTCTTTTCGACGGGGAGCCAGTGTAGGTTTTTTCAGGTGGGGGGAGATGTGGCTGTGGCGAGGAACGTTGAGGATCAGTCGGGCGGATGCGTTTTGAATGCGTTGCAATCGTCGTAATTGTTTGGCCGGGATACCTGCGTAGAGTGCGATGCCGTAGTCCAGCCTGCTGCTGACGAGGGCCGGGGTTACCGTTTTTCTTGTTTCGGTGGGGATCCACTTGTAGATTCTGCAGAGCATGCGGAGGGTGTTGTAGCAGGAGGAGGAGACGGCGTTGACCTGCTACGACATGGAGAGAGAGGAGTCGAGGATGATTCCCAGGTTGGTCGGTGGGTGTCGGTGCTGTTCCCAGCGCGGTTGGCCACCAGGAGTCGTCCCAGGCTGAGGGGGTGGATCCGAGGATGAGGACCTCCGTTTTGTCTGAGTTCAGCTTCAGTCGGCAGTTCTTCATCCATTCAGCGACGGCCTTCATTCCCTCATGGAGGTTGGTTTTGGCGGTGTGCAGGTCTTTGGTGAGGGAGAGGATCAGCTGGGTGTCGTCGGCGTATATGATGTTGAGATTGTGCTGGCGGGCGACGTGGGCTAGGGGGGCCATGTAGACGTTGAACAGTGTTGGGGTGAGGGATAAGCCCTGGGGGACACCGCAGATGATGTCCGTGGCTTTGGAGCGGAAGGGGGGGGAGGCGGACGCTCTGGGTTCTGCCGGAGAGGAAGGAGGTGGTCCAGTCCACGGCCTTCTCTAGGATTCCGGCTTCTTTAGTGTGCGGTGGCGGACCATGTCGAAGGCGGTTGACAGGTCCAGGAGGATGAGGGCTGATGTTTCACCGTTGTCTAGTTTGATTCTGATGTCATCCGTGGCGGCGATGAGGGCTGTCTCAGTGCTGTGGTTTCTTCGGAAACCAGACTGGAATGAGTCAAGGATGTTGTTGCCCTCGAGGTAGCGGGTCAGTTGCGTGTTGACGACTTTCTCTATGACCTTTGCCGGGAACGGGAGCAGGGAGATGGGCCGGAAGTTCTTGAGGTTCTTGGGGTCCGCCTTGGGTTTCTTGAGAAGGGCGTTGATCTCAGCGTGTTTCCAGCTTTCCGGTAATGTGGCTGTCTCGAGAGAGATGTTGATTACTTTCCGTAGTTTGGGTGCGATGGCTGCATCTGCTTTGTTGAGTATAAAGTGTGGGCAGGGGTCTGATGGAGATCCTGCGTGGATGGAGTTCATGATCTTGCGTGTTTCATCGTCGTTGACGTTGGCCCAGGAGGTCAGGCAGTTGGTGTGGGAGGTGTTCGCAGGGTTAGAGGAGTCTGGCGTTGTTGCGGCGCTCATGGTGTTGAAGCTGTCGTGGATGTGAACGATCTTGCGGTGGAAGAAGGTGGCCAGCGAGTCGCACAGTTCTTGTGAGGGAGGTATGTCGTTGGTGTTGGCGCTGGGGTTGGAGAGTTCCATCACGATTCTGAAGAGCTCTTTGCTGTTGTGTGCACATTGCAAAAATAGGGTAGGCTATCACTGGAAAAATGTGATGTGTCCATGTTGTGTCCTGGGCTGTTTCCTGCCGCAGGCACTAAGCCTACCCACACAAGTGAGGTATAATTTTTAGCGGGAGACTATGGGGACAAAAAATAGTAGAGCAAATGCTATTATCAATGAACTTTCTTAGCATTTCTGCTTCCAAAATGTAAGACAATTTGGAAAAAAATAAGTAATTTTGATCAATGACCTCTAATTCTCATGCTTGTACGGCTACCCACAATTTTGGAGATGTGCAAATAATCACTGCTTCTAAACTCTATATTTTGTTCCCATTTCACAAATATATAGGTTTCCTTGGTACCTATTTTTCACTGTTTATATTTTACCAAATGAATTTCTCAATAACCGGTACACAATGAAAAACCATTGGAAGACGCAGTTCAGTTATTGTTACTGGGTTACTCGGACTGTTGGTGAACCTACAAGTCCTAAATATCCCTAAAACCAGAAGTGCCCAGCAGATGTACGGTATATTGATTTAAGAAAATCTGTCCTACTTAAAAGCTAAACGTAAAAACATTGGCACAAATGTCTGGGTTTTTTTTCAGCTCAATTTCAAAATGCACTTTTTTCAACTGTTAAATCTGTAACAAAACATTGAAGGAGTTACACAAATGATTCCTTGCTAAATTCAGAGTTTTGTCTAGTTTTCAGAAATGTATAGCTTTCCAGGATCAATTATTGCTTTCATACCCATTTCTACCACTAACTGGAAGGAGGTTGAAAGCACAATAAATAGCAACAATAGGCTATGTCCTAGTAAAATGCCAAAACTGTGTAAATATTTTAGTTTTTCTGACAGTCTGCCTGTCCCTCAAAGTTGATAAGATGGTGATTTCAGCACCACAAATCCTTTGTCGATACCATTGTGGAAAAAGAAGGGAAAAGAACCATACAGCTTCTTCTGCAGCACTTCTTTCCCATTTAAAAAACAAATAAATAGCTGTCTCCGTCTAATTTCTGGGTCCCCTCCAGGAAAATTCACAAAGCCTGGGTACCTTTAGAATCCTCAAGATGTTGGTGAAAAAAAGGAGTAAAATTTGCCGTGGATACCTTATGTTGACAAAAAGTTGAGGGACTTAAGTACGTACTACCCCAAATAGCCACCAAAAAAAGGCTTAGCACGGGTATGGGAGGAGGAATGAGGCATAGCAGCGAAGGGGTTACATTTTACTTTGTGCACAAATTTGCACTATAAATCAAATTTTTAATGCAAAGCTCCTTGTAAATAAATTAAAAGCATGCATTCTGAAATTGACTTTTCTTGTGTAGTACTTGACACCATAGAGTAGGCTTACAAGACATCCATAAAGAAAGTATAATGTGGGACAGTAAGTTTTTTGCTGACAAGGTTCACAGTTTGTTGTTTTCGAACACTGCGTCGGATTCGTTGGTAGAGGCTGGCATCAAGGGATGGGCCTGCATGAGTGAACTTGTCAGGTATACTCAATAATAGCATAAGAGCAGCGCTGTCATTGGGAAGGTTTTGTTCTCTCTCTCATTGAATCCCCAATAATAATCATAGGCACTGAATAGTCCCGTCCCTCACGCGGAGACCCCTGATCAATTCTTTCAAAGTCACATTTACTTCACTTTGCATCACTTAGGCCAGTAAAACATATGTGACTGACCTGCTACATTTTCAAATCCTTAGAAACGGGCTATTGCCAGTTTTATTGAATTACTTTAAAGTTTAGATGGATAAAGGGCATACCCGTAAAAGTAATTTTTTTAGGGTATGACATGTCGAGAAATTATCTAAAAATGCTCTACGCCCTAAGGGACGTCAAGTGGTTCAGCTTTAAAAAGCTTGACGTGAAAATTGTTCAGGAAAAACCTTAAAGGCAGAGCTCTGCTCTAAGATCCTGTATGCAGAAGCCAGAAAAAAGAACTGCCACCTACAGGACATGATGGGATACTGGAGGTCAAGAGGCCAGTAAAGGCGCACTGTCCTATTTACATTATTTCCATGCTGCAGCCTATTGCTATATATTCCTCCTTTTTAATTTAAAAAGAAGCAATAAGCATTTGCGAAGGACGTTTTCAAAAGGTCTTTTTTCATTTTACGTGTCACTTTTAATGTTTATGACCTTTTTTTCTTCCAAATTTTAAAGTAATTCAATAAAAGTGGCAATATCCCTTAATCTAATGTTGCAAACATTTAACATGTCCGTCACAAATGTTTCCCTGGCCTTTCCATAGAAAGGCAAAGTATATGTGACTTGAAAATAACTGCTCAGGGGTCCCTGCGTGTGTGCGGGACTATCTAGTGCTCATGAATTTAATTGAGATTCCCTTGAGAGAGAAATATGATTACAGGTAAGAAACTACTCCTTCTTTGACAAGCACTGAAAGAATGACCACATGCTGTGTAATCTTATTCGTTTTGAAAGCTAAAAATTAATTTCATTTAGCAGTTACGGCAAATGATTTACAGTTGGATCTCTTTTCTCTGAAATGCAAGCTTTGAAACATATGACAAACATTTAATAAGCAGGGCATACCCATGTAAATTGTGTGTACACACACACATATGCGTGTATAACAATTTGTTTTATTATACAGCTTCTCAGTCACAGCAGGTGCTGAACTGTATAGGGTGAAATGTGCATCAAAGATGTGGTTACTGGTTTCTGTTAGACATTTTCATATTCACTGAGAGACTTCAATTTTGAGTAGATGCAGATGCAACTTGGCTTATTTGGATTAAGTTTAATTCTTTAACCTTAATTTACTTTCTTATTCTTTTTTAGCACTGGACCGAATAAGCTTTTGGAGCAAAAAAGCAATCTCTGCTCTACCATCCGGGCTCCAAAGTCCCTGCCATATGTGCTCCCTTGGAAAACAAGTAAGGAGATAAATGAAAAATAGGTTATAGCACTTATGGGATAAATTGGGTTTGCTCATATTTTTAATTTGCCCTTTTCTGTAGTTCCTCTCTACCACATTCTTAGTGTTGGCGTGCTTCACAATAAACCATTGTGATGAGGTATTTAATTTTGATCATCAAGCAATTTAAGAGTCAGGGAGTTTAGGTCTTGTGTCTAGCCCCAAAGTCTTCAGGCTTGAAGCCCTATGAATGATGTTGACAATGGAAGTCATTGACCAATCAATGTTTAGAAAAGTTTGGGTGTCTTGGGGAATTTAATTGAATGGATTGTAGTGGCAACTGTTTCCAGATGCACCTCATCTCCGTTCGAGAGGCACAGAGTCATTAATTGTAGCTGTCGCTAAGTGTGTGGCTAAACAAATTTCTCTTCCACAGGAACCTAATTGATATAAGCACTGAATAGTCCCACCACGCCTAGGTTTCGTGACACACTCACTTTTTGTGTGCAAATTGAAGACCAGCGTGTGCTTGAGAAGTCGGACTTCAAATATTCAAGGTCTTCTCCTGCAGAGCATCTTTATTTATAGTTTTATAGTCCTATGCACTGAATTGTTAGTTGTTTTTTCTGGCTTCTGGACTTCTGAGCTTGGCCCTTATTGGTCTTTGTTTGGACGCCTTTCAAAACCTTCAGAAAATAACTGTTCGAGGCATATGAGCTGCAGATCACACACTGAGGATAAGATCGCCATCTGGTGTTGGGCTCGGATGATTGCAGGTTGTTGTTGTCTTCGGAAGAAGCCTTTGGTCACAAGGTTGGTGACTCCTCCCCTGGACAACAGTGCGCATGGGAATCCACTCCATCGTCAGATTGTTTTTTTCCGCCATTGGGTTCGGATGAACTTTTTTCCGCTCCAGCAGAAAACTTTTAGCAATCGATTTAACTCCTTAATCTTCATTCATCGACGTCGACATCAACTCGGACCGGTTCCGGAAGCGGCTGATGGACAGGACACCCTTCAAAAAATGCCCCCAGTGTGGAGCGAAGTTCCCCCACAGTGACCACCACGAGGTTTGTAACCTCTGCCTGTCGCCGGAACACAACGAATCCACCTGTCCAGCTTGTGCCGCTTTCCGTTCGAAGAAGACCCTCCGGGACCGAAGAGCTCGACGCCATATTATGGCCAAACCAGCTCCAGAACCGGACGACATCTTTGCTCAAGATGTTCCCGAAGATGACACCGAAGATCTCGATCGTGTCCGAAGCCGACGATTCCGATGACCTCATCACTCCAGGGCAGCGTGTGAGTACCACCCCCCCTGCCCCTGCCCCATCCAAAAAAGCATTGGTCAAGACTCCGCCAGCTGGGCCCAGTCGCGACCGAAAATCCTCTTCAGAAGCCCCGCCCCCGGGCCCGGCTCCGAAGACATCTAAGCCTGTAGGTGGCTCGGGCTCGAGCAAACCTCATCTGATTGTGCCTTTAACACCCTCGGCACCGAAAAAACCACTATCGGCACAGAAACAGGCTTCAAGACCGAAATCTCCTTCGGCTCCGAAACGTTCCTCGGCACCGAAGTCTCCACCGGCGCCGAAACGGTCTTCGACATCGATGCCTAAAAGTCCCTCGGCACCGAAAACTCCATCGGCTCCGAAAAATCCATCGGACCCGAAACATCCTTCGGCACCGAAAACATCATCGGCACCGAAAACTACGTCCACACCGAAAAAGGCTCATAAAGACCCGAAGCGGACATCGCCGCCACCACCTTCGGAGCCAGATGAACTTTTTCGACCAGATCCTACTCAAAAGCGGATCTACATCAATCCTGAAACTGGACATGTGACTGCCGTCCCATATAAAAAGCGGAAGCTGGACATTACACCTCCTCCAGCTCCCATACGGAAAAAGGACTGTGCCACTTCACCACTTCGTCCTTCCTCTCCTTTAATACCTTCTAACCCGTCCCCCCCCCTCCTCCTCCTGCTTCTCCTTTACCTTTACCTTTACCATCTCCCTATCATTCACCTCCTCCACAGGATGATCATGATGACTTAGGGGGAGGGGCGGACCCTGATTTGTTTAATGATCCTGTTGATCCAAACAACCCGTTTACATTCCCTGACACAGCACCAGCAGATGACTGGTCTTATCCAATGCCTGACATGCCTGACCCCACTACCTACCCCTCCAAGCCCTCCCCTCCTGATGACCATTTAGGGTTTGGCCAACTAATAAATAGGGCAGCAACATTCCATGGTGTCACTATGCACACGGACCCCCTTGAAGAGGATTTTCTCCTCGATACCTTTGAGCAGTCACAAAAAACTGTTCATATACTTCCCATGATTAAAGGGGTTATAAAGCATGCCACTGATGTCTTTAAAGACCCTGTTCGAGCGAGGGTTCTCAACCCCCGCATCGAAAAAAAGTACCGACCAGCCCCGCAGGACCCTGCATACATTAAAGCCCAGCTCCCTTTAGACTCCTTGGTCGTATCTAATGCCAGGAAGCGCGTTAACTCACGGACAACTGGAGAAACGCCCCCCCCAGACAAGGAGTCTAAGCTTTTAGAGGCCTCAGGCAAACGAGTCGCCGCACAGGCGGCGAACCACTGGCGTATTGCCAATACCCAGGCCCTGTTAGCCCGGTATGACAGGGCACATTATGACCAACTTGAGGACCTTATGCAACATCTGCCTGAACCCTTTAAGTCCCAGGCCACTGACCTCATTCAAGAAGGCAAATTAATATCTAATGCCTCCATTAAATGCGCCTTAGATGCGGCAGACACTGCTTCTAGGGCGGTCAATACTAGCGTCTTACTCAGACGACATGCCTGCCTCCGTATTTCCGGATTTAAACCGGAGGTTCAAACCGCAATTCTGGCTCAACCTTTCAACCAAGAGCAGTTATTTGGCCCTGCAGTTGATACTGCATTAGAAAAAATGAAGAAGGACAATGAAACTGCCAAGTCTATGGGAGCACTGCAGTCTCCTCAAAACCGGGGTTCCTTTCGTCGCTCCTTTTATAGAGGAGGCTCCAAAAACACATCAACTGAGACCACATCCACCTTTAAAAATTCTGGACAAACATCCCCTAACAGAGGTTATTTCCGGGGAGGTTATAGGGGAAACAATAACAAAGGTCGAGGGCGGGGCAACAACAACAACACCCGCACCTCCCCAGCCACCAAACAGTGACTTGCCACCACTCCCCCCAGACCATTCCACTCCGGTCGGGGGGCGGCTCCAACAATTCCTACCTGTCTGGACTTCCATCACCACAGACAGATGGGTAAGACAAATTATCCAGTCTGGCTACTGCCTAGAACTCATACAATCCCCCCCAAACATACCACCCAAACAACGTCCAATGTCCTCACATCATCTCTCTCTCCTCAAACAAGAAGTTCAATCCCTGTTACAAAAACATGCGACAGAACCAGTCCCCCTTCAACATCAGGGAACCGGGGTGTATTCTCTATACTTCCTCATTCCCAAAAAGGACAAAACATTACGGCCCATACTGGATCTCAGACTGCTAAACCAGTGTTCGAGGCATGTGGGCTGCTGAATTCATATCTGTGCATAGATCGCCGCCTAGTGTTGGGTCCGGATGTTTGCACGTTGTTGTCCTGGAAGAGTCTTCGAGGTATCCTGGGATAGGTGACTCCTCCCCTGGACTACAGTGCGCATGGGCATCCTCTCCATCCTCATTGTTTTTTTCCGCCATTGGGTTCGGATGTGCTATCTTAGCTCAAGTTAGGAAAAACTTTATCGAGGCCAAAAGGCCTTTAGTTCGCGTCGGTACTGTTTTCTCGATCGGTTTCGATACTCCTTTGTTAGTTTAACAACTTTCAGCACCGACTTTTCGCTTCTTACCTGCCCATCGACGATGGAATCGAGGACACCGTTCAAAAGATGTCCGGTATGCAATGCGAAATATCCCAACATCGACGTCCATCCGGTGTGCAACAAATGCCTTTCGCCGGATCACGACGAATCGACATGCATGGCCTGTGCCCGGTTCCGTTCCAAGAAGACTCTACGGACTCGACGAGCGGCAAGACTCGAAGCGCAGCACGCGGCACCGGCCCCGGCAGACATCTTCAACGCCGAGACCGAAGATGTCGAAGAATTGGAGATCCTACCCTCCAGATCCGTTTCCGAACATGACTCGGGATCGAACGACGTTGACGAATCACTCTTTCGCAGAGATGAAGACGACACCGAGGTAGGAGACTACGATGAGGCCTTAGGGGCCGAAGAGAGTAGCTCCAATGACGAGCAAGGCCTACCCGTTCAGACTGAAGAGAGCCCAGTGCCACAGTCTATGGCTCCGGTCGAGGGATCGCCTTCGGGCCTTACCCGAGACCTATCCCGCAGTTCTTCGGCCCCGCCCTCGGTCCCGGCCTCGGTTGTTCAGCGGCAGCCATTATTACCTAAACCGGCTGGTTTCCCTTCTTCCAAACCGAAACCGAAAGCTGCACTGGTTCAATCGAAACCGAAACCAAAAGTGGCGCTGGTCGGATCGAGGCCTTCCACACCTTCGACGCCAGCGAAGCGCGTCGGCACCGAGCGCACCAAGCCAGACTTCGGTGCCGAACTTGAAGCAGCCGACGTCGGAGTCGGCATGCGGAAAAAGGCCTTCGGTGCCAACAAACCTGATCGGTTCCCGGCGTCGACGCCATCGACTCCGACACCAAAGGTCACACTGCCGGCTGAGTCTCACATCGCTTCCACGGCAACACCGAAGCCCCATGCATCGAAGACGTCGACGGCCATTCCCGCCCCTCGACTCGATGACCCGCCGGCGCCGAAAAAGTCGACGACCGCCTCGACAGACCTGGTCGGCGCGAAAGCCTCAAATACGCTCCAAGTGCGACCTGGTGCAGCACAAAGCAGCAAAACCAAAACGGTCCTCCAGGACACGTCGGGCTCCGGCCCAATAAAAGCTCCAGCAGCCTCTTCGGCGCCAGCCAACATTACTTTTGGCCTGCCTCCGTCCACGATCCCAAAAATATTCCAACTCAGGACACGGGTCGCCCACACCACAACAACACCTACTGAGGCGTCTCCGTCACATGTCATCGACGCCATCACCGGCAGGATGGTTATCCACGAACGGAGGATAACTTCGGAGCCACCTTTGGACCCTTTCCGGATCCCGCTAAAAAGGAAGCTGCCTGTGGACTCAGAACCTCTCCTAAGTGAATCTTACCACTCGCCCTACCAAGATCCACAATCATACTCTCCCACACACTCCGACACGGATGTGTTGGGGGATTACATGGATGACCAAGTCCCCTACCACGGAGACATAGACCCTGATTACCAACAGGACCCTGATCAAACTTGGGGCGACCCTGTAGATCCAGGTGCACCTCTAGATGCACAGGACCCACAACTCTATGGGGCGAAAACATCTCCCACAGAGGACACGGCAGCGTTCAACGCTCTTATCGAACGTGCCGCAAATAATCATGGAGTGCAGCTTCACTCTGACACCATCGAGGACGACTTTCTTATGGACACCTTCGCATCCTCAGAAAGACATGTAAAAACTCTGCCCATGTTAAAAGGGGTCCTCAAACCAGCCAAGGACATCTTCAAAGAACCCACCAGGGCACGAGTGATAAACCCCAGGATCGATAAGAAATACAGATCGGCGCCTGGGGACCCTACTTACATCAGAGGCCAATTACCACTAGACTCCATTGTCGTAGCGAATGCTCGCAAGAGGGCACACTCGCAGACGACAGGTGACGCTCCTCCCCCGGACAAAGAGTCCAAGGTGCTAGAGACCTCCGGCAAGCGAGTTGCCGCCCAGGCTGCCAACATATGGCGCATAGCCAACACTCAAGCGCTCCTCGCTCGCTACGATAGAGCGCACTATGACACATTGGAGCAACTACTCCAACAGCTCCCTGACCAGTACAAAGAAGGTGCAGAAATTCTTATCAGAGAGGGACAGTTACTCACAAATGCTTCCATCAAGTGTGCACTAGATGTCGCAGACACGGCTGCCAGGGCCATTAACACAAGCGTCATGCTGCGACGACATGCCTGGTTGCGAATCTCCGGATTCAAACCTGAGGTGCAAAATAATATACTCAACCAGCCTGTCAACCCCGACTATTTATTCGGACCGGAGGTTGACACCACCCTTGAGAAAATAAAAAAGGACACGGACACCGCAAAGTCCATGGGGGCTCTCCAGACTCAGTCCTTTCGGAGCAGCTCCTTTCGTCGCCCCGGAAATAGAGGAGCAGGTAGAGGACAGGGGTCACAGCAGACATACAACAAGGGCAATACACAAACCACCTACGATCAAAACACCCGGGGTGGATATCGTGGCTCCAGTACAAAGGGAAGAGGACGCGGCTACGGCAACACCAGGTCCTCCCCCAAGAACAAGCAGTGACGCCCTCTCCCTTCCTCCCGACCACATAACACCTGTCGGGGGAAGGCTACAAAGGTTCCTGTCCACGTGGAACTCCATCACCACGGACAGGTGGGTCAAAGATATTGTCAAATACGGTTACTGTCTAGAGCTAACCTCCACTCCACCCACAATTCCTCCAAGAAACCGTCCTATGTCCTCAGAGCACTTAACGCTCTTACAGCAGGAGGTGCAAAGCATGCTTCTAAAAGGCGCAATAGAGGTCGTACCCGTCCACGAGCAAGGTACGGGGGTGTACTCCCTGTACTTTTTAATACCGAAGAAAGACGGGTCACTCAGACCTATATTGGACCTGAGACCCCTAAACAGATGCATTCTTTCCGAGCATTTTCACATGCTCACTCTCCAGCAAGTCCTCCCACTGCTCAAGCAGGGAGACTTTCTAGCCACACTGGACCTCAAGGATGCGTATTTCCACATACCCATTCACCCATCACACAAACAATACCTCAGGTTCACTGTTCAAGGACAGCACTACCAATTCAGAGTCCTTCCCTTCGGCGTGACAACGGCACCAAGGGTGTTTACAAAGTGCCTAGCTACGGTGGCGGCACATCTACGGAGGCAGCACATACACGTCTACCCTTACCTGGACGACTGGCTCGTTCAAGCGAAGTCAGCCCAGCAATGTGCCAGCCACATGTCCCGCACCATTCACCTCCTTCACAGTCTGGGGTTCTCACTAAATTACCCAAAATCCCATCTCCAGCCCGCACACGTACAACAGTACCTAGGTGCAACTATAGACACTCTGGCGGCCACAGCTCAGCCAAATTTAGTGAGGATCAACAGCATGCAAATGCTGATCTCCAGGTTCAAACCCCAACACTCACTTCCAGCACGAGTGTTCATGCAGTTGATAGGCATGATGGCCTCCTGCATTTTCATAGTCCCACACGCGAGACTACATATGCGCCCGCTTCAGGAGTGCTTAGCACGTCAGTGGAATCAGGCTCAAGGACAGTTGAAAGACCTAGTGTTGGTGAGCGGTCGGGCATACAACTCTCTGCATTGGTGGAATCCTCAAAACCTTTGCAAGGGCCGACCGTTCCAAGAGCCTGTTCCACAAATAGTACTGACAGCGGACGCGTCTCTCCAGGGATGGGGAGCTCATGTACTCCACTACACAGTGCAGGGACTATGGACGACACAACAGAAGAAGATGCACATCAACCTTCTGGAACTGATGGCAATCTTCCTGGCCATGAAGGCATTCAAAGTACATCTGTGCAACAAAGTCGTGTTGATCCGGACGGACAACATGACTGCCATGTACTACATACAGAAGCAGGGAGGAACACACTCTCCACAGTTGTCTCATCTGGCTCAGAGCATGTGGAAGTGGGCCATTCAGAGGAACATGTTCCTCATGGCAGAGCACCTCCCGGGCAAGGACAACCAGATGGCGGATCTGCTCAGCAGACACAGCCACCAGATGCACGAGTGGGAGTTACACCCATCAGTACTCCAACCGTACTTCCAGCAGTGGGGTCATCCGGAGATAGACCTCTTCGCCACAAGCGAAAACGCAAAATGCCAAAGCTTTGCCGCCAGGTTCCCACATCCGCAGTCGCAGGGCAATGCGATATGGATGAACTGGTCCGGCAGATTTGCGTACGCTTTTCACCCAGCGCCGTTGATACCGCTGGTGGCTCGCAAACTCAGACAACACTCCCTGACACTCGTCCTAGTTGCTCCTACGTGGGCACGCCGGCCATGGTACACCACCTTCCTCGAACTTTCCGTGGTGCCGCATCAAAGGCTGCGGATCAAACCCGCGCATTTGACGCAGAACCATGGAGAGATTCAGCACCCAGATCCGCAACAGCTGAACCTGGCAATCTGGCTCCTGAAGTCCTAGAGTTTGGCTACCTCAACCTGCCACCTGACTGTATGGACATCATCAAGGAAGCCAGGAGACCCACTACAAGAGCTTGCTATGCAGCCAAATGGAAAAGGTTCGTCATTTATTGCAGTAATAATGACATTAACCCGCTGGACGCATCCATCCAAAACATCATTTGTTACCTCTTACACCTATACCGATGCAATCTGGCGTACACCTCTATACGTGTCCATTTGACAGCAATATCAGCCTATCTGCAAACCAGGCAGCACCTCTCACTATTCAGAGTGCCTGCCATCAAAGCATTCTTGGAAGGACTTAAACGAGTCATTCCACCAAGCCACCCACCGGCTCCAATGTGGAACCTCAACCTGGTCCTCACACGCCTGATGGGTCCACCCTTTGAACCTCTCCACTCATGCGAGATTCAATTCCTCACCTGGAAAGTAGCTTTCCTAGTAGCAATCACTTCTTTAAGAAGGGTTAGTGAACTCCAGGCACTAACAGTTCAAGAGCCATTTATACAGGTTCACGCCAACAGGGTCGTACTACGTACCAACCCCAAATTCATGCCCAAGGTAATCTCGCAGTTCCACATGAATCAAACTATTGAACTGCCCGTTTTCTTCCAAAACCCACAAACTGTCGCGGAACGAGCACTCCATACACTAGACGTAAGGAGGGTCCTCATGTACTACATCGACAGGACTAAACCCTTTAGGAAGACAAAACAACTGTTCGTTGCCTTTGCCCCACACCACAAGGGTAACGCCATCTCCAAAGCAGGGATAGCCAGATGGATAGTTAAGTGTATTCAAATTTGTTATCAGAAGGCAAAACGCACATTAACTATTCCCCCACGAGCCCACTCAACACGTAAGTTAGGGGCCTCCATGGCTTTTCTAGGAAATATTCCCCTGCATGATATATGTAGAGCAGCCACCTGGTCCACCACACACACATTTACCAAACACTATTGTGTAGATGTGCAATCAAAACAGCAGGCAGCTGTAGGACAGGCTGTTCTCAAAACCCTTTTTCAGACCGCTGCAGCTGGCACTGGTAGCCGCCGCTAATAGAGGGCACTGCTATACATTCTATGCACAGATATGAATTCAGCAGCCCACATGCCTCGAACTGAATATGCTACTTACCAGTATGCATCTGTTCTTGGCATGTAGGGCTGCTGACATTCATATCGCCCTCCCTCCTCCCCGGCGCCTGTAGCAGCTGCAGCTCTCAGAATTACTGTAAGCATGGTCATCACTTTTCTGTATCTACTCCATCACTGCCACAATGGCGAAAAACAATCTGAGGATGGAGAGGATGCCCATGCGCACTGTAGTCCAGGGGAGGAGTCACCTATCCCAGGATACCTCGAAGACTCTTCCAGGACAACAACGTGCAAACATCCGGACCCAACACTAGGCGGCGATCTATGCACAGATATGAATGTCAGCAGCCCTACATGCCAAGAACAGATGCATACTGGTAAGTAGCATATTCAATATACATTCAGATCATTTTCATATGACCACCCTCCAACAAGTCCTCCCACTGTTACAACAGGGAGACTTCCTTGCCACATTGGACCTCAAGGACGCGTACTTTCACATCCCTATGCATCCCGCTCACAGAAAATATCTACGATTTGTGGTAGATGGGCAACACTATCAATTCACAGTTCTCCCATTCGGAGTAACAACAGCACCCAGAGTGTTCACCAAGTGCTTAGCAGTCGTGGCAGCGCACCTCAGAAGACAGCAGATCCATGTCTTCCCCTATCTGGACGATTGGCTCATAAAAGCCAATACTCACCAAAAATGCGTTCTCCACACTCATCGCACCATTCAAACTCTCCACAATTTGGGGTTCACTATCAACTACCCCAAATCCCATCTACAACCTTCCCACTTACATCAGTATCTAGGAGCAACCATAGATACATCCAAAGCCATTGCTTATCCCAGCACTGCCAGGATAGCCAGTATACAAAATCTCATCTCTCAATTTCAAACTCATCCATCTCTTCCAGCAAGAGTGTTCATGCAGCTCCTAGGCATGATGGCGTCCTGCATCTCCATAGTCCCACACGCACGACTTCAGATGCGTCCCTTACAGGAATGTCTAGCACAACAGTGGAACCAAGCTCACGGACAACTTACCGATCTGGTGTTGGTGGACAGTCGCTCGCTTCGCTCACTGAAATGGTGGAACACCATCAACCTGTCCAAAGGACGACCGTTCTTAGAGCCTCTTCCACAAGTTGTGCTAACTACCGACGCATCTCTCACAGGGTGGGGAGCCCACCTCCTTCACCATACCACTCAGGGCAGATGGACCAGTCAACAGAAACTGCTCCACATCAACCACCTGGAACTCTTAGCAGTGTTCCTAGCACTAAAATCCTTTCAAGTTCACCTAAAGAACAAAACTGTCCTCATACGCACAGACAACATGACGACAATGTATTACATACAGAAACAGGGAGGGACACACTCTCTCCAACTGTCCCAACTGGCACAGCAAATCTGGAGATGGGCAATTCCCCAAAACATCTACCTGTTAGCAGAACATCTCCCAGGCATCCACAATCAAGTGGCCGACCTCCTAAGTCGCCACACACAACAGATCCACGAATGGGAACTACACCCCAAGGTTCTACTCCCCTTCTTCCAAAAGTGGGGACAACCAGACATAGACCTGTTCGCCACTCCCGAAAACACAAAATGCCCAACCTTCGCCGCCAGGTTTCCACACCCACAGTCGAAGGGCAATGCCCTATGGATGAACTGGTCAGGCAGATTTGCGTACGCTTTTCCGCCTCTCCCACTAATTCCATTTGTGGTACGCAAACTGAAACAACAGTCACTAACACTAATACTAGTGGCTCCCACTTGGGCACGTCAACCGTGGTTCACCACACTTCTGGAACTATCTTTAGTTCCACATCAAAGGCTACGCCTCTCCCCGGATCTATTAACCCAGAACCATGGAGAAATCAGACACCCAGATCCTCAAACACTGAACCTAGCGATTTGGCTCCTGAGGTCTTAGAGTTCGGTTACCTCAATCTGCCTCCAGACTGTATGAATATCATAAAGGAAGCCAGACGCCCTACTACTAGAGCGTGTTATGCCGCTAAATGGAAACGATTTGCCATCTACTGCGCTAATAATGACATACATCCATTGGATGCTTCCATCCAAAACATCATTTGCTATCTACTACACTTGCAAAGATGCAATCTAGCGTATTCCTCTATACGTTTACACCTAGCAGCCTTGGCAGCCTACTTGCAAAATAGGCAACACCTGTCCCTTTTTAAGGTACCAGCCATCAAAGCGTTTATGGAAGGTCTCAAAAGAATTCTTCCCCCAAGATTTCCACCTGCCCCAGTGTGGAATCTCAATGTGGTTCTAACAAGACTCATGGGTCCCCCATTTGAACCTATGCACAAATGTGAATTGCAATTCCTAACATGGAAGGTAGCTTTCCTTATCGCAATCACTTCCCTACGCAGAGTAAGTGAAATACAAGCCCTTACACTAGAGGAACCTTTCTTACAACTACACCGTAACAAAGTGGTTCTTAGGACAAACCCTAAATTTCTTCCAAAAGTGATTTCCCCTTTCCACCTTAACCAATCAGTAGAGCTACCGGTCTTTTTCCCAAACCCAGACTCCGTAGCTGAAAGGGCCCTACATACCTTAGATGTCAAAAGAGCCTTGCTTTATTACATCGACAGGACAAAACCCTTTCGAAAGACAAAACAACTCTTTGTTGCTTTCGCACCACCACATAAAGGCAACCCGATCTCCAAATCAGGTATAGCCCGATGGATAGTTAAATGCATCCAAATATGCTACCTAAAGGCTAAACGTACACTTACAGTTCCCCCTAGGGCGCACTCCACGTGTAAAATAGGGGCTTCTATGGCCTTCTTAGGTAACATTCCCTTAGAAGACATTTGCAAGGCAGCCACGTGGTCTACCACGCATACCTTCACTAAACACTATTGTGTTGACGTGCAGGCCAAACAACAGGCCTCCGTGGGCCAGGCTGTCCTAAAAACTTTATTTCAAGCTGCTGCAACGGATACAGGCGACCACCGCTAAGGGGAAGCACTGCTGTATAATCTATCCTCAGTGTGTGATCTGCAGCTCATATGCCTCGAACGGAATATGCTACTTACCATTATGCATCTGTTCTTGGCATGTAGAGCTGCAGAGTCACACACGCCCGCCCGCCTCCCCGGGACCTGTATCTGTTCCAGCATCCGTCTTACTTAGACATTACACATGGACATCCTTTCTTTCATTTCTATACACTCCATCTTTTCCCATCATGGCGAAAAAACAATCTGACGATGGAGTGGATGCCCATGCGCACTGTTGTCCAGGGGAGGAGTCACCAACCTTGTGACCAAAGGCTTCTTCCGAAGACAACAACAACCTGCAATCATCCGAGCCCAACACCAGATGGCGATCTTATCCTCAGTGTGTGACTCTGCAGCTCTACATGCCAAGAACAGATGCATACTGGTAAGTAGCATATTCCTTACTCGCCTTCTTCGGTAGCAGAGTACATTTTGTTTTCCCTTTCCTGGTTGAAAAATATTTATTCGTCACAAACTAGCATTTTTTTTGTTTTGTTTAATAATCTTAAATGTGAGTATTAGGACCCGCTTAAACCCTGATATCTGTATTGTGTACCATCTCAGTGCCAATTGTTTAGACTCCTGCCAATTTTTCCAGAAAGTGTCCTAGAGGAGCTTATGGACACAGATAAAATCTTCTTCAGTGATGTGCAGGAGGACCAGCGTAAGGATGAAGAATTTGTGTCTAATATCCAAGGGGTGTGGAGAGGGATGCTCCCTCTATCACAGCTCATTCCAACTTTTCTAGGGATCCTTTGAGCGGGAGATAAAAGGAAAGACCTGCTAAGAAAGACAGGAAGGCCCATTCGACATTGAGATCCATGACATCTAGATCTGGAAGAGACCATTAGTTATAGATTCCTTACCTTAGAATAGATTCCTTACCTTAGAATTACCCCCAGGCGTCAGACTGGATCCGGAGAATTTTTCTCTTAGCAGTTCTCCTATGCTTCGGTAGGTGGCGTCAGTCGACTCGATGTCCAGCGTCGCGGTCGCAGGGATGACGTTGCAATGTCTACTTAGATGCCCCCCCTGCTTGCTGTCGGCAGTTCTTTCTGCTCCAGCCTTAGCGCAGATTCGGAGAGGGCTACCCCTTAGTCACTTTTTGACTACCATTTTCTTGACATTTTGTCGACTACTTTTTGAGTCTTCGACTCCTGGTGTCTGAGGGATGTCCGATCTTCGTCGGACAGGATTCCAACCGTGCAAGGCCTGATGTCGGTTACAGACCCCCATCTTGTGTGCCTTTGGTGCCTGGAGCGCAAGGTCGTGCTCTGACTGCTGGGCCATGATTTCATAGTCTTTGCAGAAGAGGTCCCGCAAGATCTTGGAAGCCTGGCAGTCGGCTCAGCAACGCTCAAAGTCCCGGTCGAGAGGAAGGTCTTGGGACCTGTCGCGGAGCAACCATCACCACTCGTTATCCAAGTCTTCGTGATTGAAGCTCAAGAAGAAGGCAAAGAAGCAGTGTCGCTCTTCGCCTTCCCCCCCGTCGGTCGGCTGACTCGACGCGGGACCCGGCGCTTCGTCGCTCTCCAGCTTTATTTGGAGCCTGCTCTCATTTTCCCTCCTTTTCCCGGTGCCTGAGCGTCCCCTGACCAGCTTTGAGGATTGTATGAGGCGCTTTATTGGATCTTTGGGCAGCCCAACTCCGGGGCGCCTTCTGGCCCTGGGGACTCGGCTGGGGCCCCTGGGCCTGCAATGCCCGTGGCTCCAGCGCCAGAGGATCCAGGCCTGGATCTGGATCGACGCCGGTCGACCTCATGTTACCTTCTCCTGTGCCGATCCCGGTGACGACTCTCACGACTTGGACACGGCGTCGGACCGACGTCGGTACCAGCGCCGGAAGGTACATTTTTGTCTCTGTTCATTCCTGGTCTTCCTTTCAGGCCTGAATGGCACCACAGGAGGATGAGGAGGACTGGGAGGGGTCTTTAGACCCTTTGGCTTATCAACTTGAAGAGTCTGACTGGCGAGAGGAACTGGGTGACACCAGTGGTTTGGATACTTCCCCACACCTTGTCATGCTCTCCTTCCTACCGTGGCTACGGAGGAGAGAGCCTCATATGCAGTGGTGTTGCGTAGGAGGGCTGAGGCCTTTGGCCTGGAGCTTCCTACGGTGACTGTCAGGACTAACCTCCTGACAGAGGTGCTTCAACCGGCAGTGGCCTCTTTGGAGCCCTCTGTCGGGGGGCTCCCTGTCTGCCAGACTCGGAGGCTCTCACTGACTCAGATATCCTGCTGCTACAGGTACAAAAGCACGGTGGGCCCTTTAATTCCCCCTGGACTCCCCGAGAGGACGAACCTTCGTGCGTGACGTCTACTCCGGAACATCATTCAACGAGCAGCTGTGGGAAGAAGAAGAAAGCGCCCGGTCATCCTGACACGCACGCCGAGGATCGAAAGGAAGGAGCCGCGGAGGAGAAGAGGTTTGAAGAAGACGCTGGGGACGTCGCGCAGACGGCTACGGTCAAGGTTCCTTTCCATGGAGTGTTACCCAGAGGAGGACGACACCGCGATTCACCCCACCATGCTCCAAGATGAGGGTGGCTGGAGCAGGTACGTTACCGCATACAGGGGCTCGCACAGTCAGGGGGAAGGCATAGGTAGTCTGTGGGTGGTCACAGCACTTCTTCTCTGGTCTCCACCTTTCCGTTTTGCCGTTGGTGATCCCTCATGCTCCCCTTCCCCGTGTTTCCAAGATTGAACAACGTCCACTGATCCATGGCCTATTTTTTCTTTTCTTTGATGATTTCCTGCCATCTCCTAGAGGACCGCGGAGGAGAAATAGGAAGCTCCTATCTCCCGACGTTCCTGGTACCGGCGAAGAGTAACCGCTCCTGGAACTTGACTCCCTTGGGACTCTTTCTTTAATTCAGTTTCTGTGAATAAACAAACCCCAACTTGAGTGTTAAAACGCCTCCTCGCTTCCTTTGCGGACACGTGGCTTCTACCTTTCCCCCTTGCATCCGACACCCTCACTGATGTCCTTCTGGGGACTTGGTTCAAGCCCAGCACAGGGGCTGCTCCCCCAGATAGGGAATACAAGAAACTGGACCACCTTGGGAAGAAGTTTGTTCAAGACATATGAGCTGCAGATTGTACACTATACATAGATCGCCATCTGGTGTTGGGCTCGGATACTTGTACTTTGTTGTTGTCTTGGAAGAGTCTTTTGTAGTCACGAGATAGGTGACTCCTCCCTTGAACGATAGTGCGCATGGGCATTGACTCCATCCTCATATTGTTTTTTTCCGCCATCGGGTTCGGCTGTAACTTCTGCGCTCCGGTTCGGCACCATATTCTACAAACCTTTTCGACGCGCAAACTATCTAAAACTCGACGGTATTGTTTTCGATCGCGTGATCTTCGACACACACCTCAACTACTCGATTCCAGTTGACGATGCGGGCCGCTGGACCTATCGACGTCGTTCGGGCCTACAGCTCATTAAAAGGACTCCATTTAAAAAATGCCCCCAGTGTGGAGCTAAATTCCCACACAGTGACCACCACAAGGTCTGTAATCTGTGTCTATCGCCCAAGCACGACGAGAACAATTGCCAGGCCTGCGCATCTTTTAGATCCAAAAAGACCATCCATGATCGCTGGGCCCGTTGACACTTCATGGCGCAGCGAGCAGCTCCGGTACTGGTGGACATATTCGATGAAGGCCATGATGTCCCGGAGGAGGATTCTGACGACCTGGAAATCGTGTCCGAAGCAGACAACACAGATGACCACATCACTCCTGGTCAACGAGTGAGTACAATTGCCCCTACCCCAACTCCATCTGAAAAAAAGGCCTTGGTTAAGACTTTGCCTGCTGGCCCCAGTCGCGACCCAAAACAAGCTTCAGAAGCCCCGTCCCCGAAGATAGGGGACAAGCCTTCTGGCAGTTCGGGACCGAGCAAACCACATCTCAGTGTCCCGCAGGCGCCTTCGGGACCGAAGATGAGAGCGCAGCCTACTCCCAAAAAGACGTCGGTACCGACCAACTCGACGCCGAAAGAAAAGTCATTGGATCCGAAACCAAAGCATTCGGAACCGAAAAAGATTTCCGCCTCCACAGCTAAACCACAGGACCCCAAACCACCTCCCAAGGCCTCGGAGTAGAAATCCAAACCCCGCTCAGGACCCGAAGAAAAGGGCACCAAAAGCGGTTACCGGAGAGGAAGAACTTTTTCTACCGGATCCTGTCGATCCGAAACAATAAACTCTCCACATAAAACCCAAAACGGAACATTTGCCTGCTGTTCCACACAAGAAGAGGAAGCTGGACACACCAGACACTCCTGCAGTGCCTGTGAAGAGAAAAGACTGTGCCACTTCACCTATATAACCCTCTTCTCCTGTTCTTCCTCCTAAGCCTGTCTCTCCTCCACATTCTCCAAAACTTCCACCACACTCACAACCACCACAGGATGATGAAGATTTAGGGGGTGGAGGAGGCAACAATGACCCTTTCACTGACCCTGATGACAACAGACGTACCACAGGACGATTGGGACGATTATGATGACCCAATAAATCCTCCAGACCTCCCTTATTCCCAGGCATATCCAACAAAGCCATCTCCCCCAGATGACAATATTGGCTTTAGTCAGCTTGTAAATAGAGCTGCTCTCTACCATGGTGTTCAGATGCATTCTGACCCTGCAGACAAGGACTTTCTTCTAGACACCTTTGAACAGTCACAAAGACTGTACAAACCCTGCCAATGCTAAAGAGTGTCCTTAAACATGCCCCGACATATTCAAGGACCCTGTGAGAGCTAGTATTCTCAATCCCAGGATTGACAAAAAATATAAACCCGTTCCCGATCCCACCTACATCAAGGGTCAACTACCTTTAGACTCACTAGTGGTAACTAATGCTAGAAAACGTGCCAACTCTCAGACCTCCGGTGATGCGCCACCTCCGGATAAAGAGTCTTGGTTGTTAGATGCCTCCGGCAAGAGAGTTGCTGCCCAAGCAGCTAATCACTGGCGGATAGCCAACACACAAGCATTACTTCCTAGGTACGATGGGGCTCACTATAACCAACTAGAAACCCTATTACAACATTTACCTGATCAATATACAACCAAGGCAAATGATTTAATTCAGGAGGGCAAATTAATAACCAGTGCATCAATCAAGTGTGCCCTTGATGCAGCTGACACAGCCTCTAGGTCCATTAACACTAGTGTGTTGCTCAGACGACATGCCTGGTTACGCATCTCAGGCTTCAAACAGGAGATACAAACAACTATCCTCAATCAGCCGTTCAATCAAGAACAACTTTTTGAACCGGCTGTAGACACCACTCTAGAGAAAATGAACAAGCATTTGCAATTGTAAAATTACAATGCCTTTTATTTATGTTTTGGTTTTAAAACAAATAAAAGGCATTGTCATTTACAATGTCAGTAGCATAAACTCGCATAAAAGCAGTGTGCGGCGTGCAGCAGTGTGCGGCGTGCAGCAGTGTTTCGTGTAGCAGTGTGAGGCATGCAGCACTGTGTGGCGTGCAGCGGCGTGCAGCAGTGTCGTGCAGCATGCAGCAGTGAGTAATGCAGCAGTGTGTGGTGTGCAGCAGTGTGTGGCGTGCAGCAGTGTGCGGCGTGCAGCAGTGTGCGGCGTGCAGCAGTCTGTGGCGTGCAGCAGTGTGCATTGGCAAAACATGTCCGCTAATGTCGGACCGATTGTCTTTGCCAATGATTGTATTACTAGTGCATACACAATGTGCTGTATTGCGTGTCCGTCATAATAGCATGAGAGAGGAATTTATAGGAACCCAGCTGACTTTGAATACCAAGCCAGACCTATCTCATTTATCTATTAGTGCTAATAAATAACCTAGTTATCCAACAGCTGTGCAAACAAAATATGCACAAAAAAAACAATAGCAGTGACGTAGAAATATGCCAAAAGATTTACTTACGAATATTTTTGCTTAAAGTAAATATTGCACGCAGTCAGTTAATGGCAAACAAGCATAATGTGAAGTTCTGCAGAAAATTAATTGCTTACTCAACTAAATGAAAATGTTTCAACCATATCGTGAGCGTATAATGAAAGGCCGCTGCCTTGGCAGTAATCAGCTTGAAAGGTTATGCTTTCAAACCATGAAGGGTCGACAGAGGTACTAAAGCGTTACTGCTTTAGGTAATGAGAATAAGGTCTGCTGATGATTTGTGGTCAGACGATTAATCACCAACTGATTTTGTACTCTGGTAGACCCGAAGATAGGTCATGGCATAGTTACGATAGTTTTCAAATCTCTGGAGAACAAACAGAAAAACACATACTGCACAAGCTATCGTTCTGTTTGATCATAATGAGTTTGACATTCAAAAGCAAAACACAAATCCACTAATGTTAGAAAGCAGCATGGTAAAGTGCAGCATGAACAACTGATACCCATAAACAAGCATTGGCCACGCGGCCGCCAAAGTGAGGTTACGATTCTACAAAAGCTTTAAAATAAAAAAAGCATTAAAATACACAAGCTTTGGCCACGCGGCTGCGAAAGTGAAAGTGATCTCGATTGCGATCGCGTGCTGCGGAGGAAAGACACATGGCGCTGTGCACGTTCACGTTCACTAAAGCTTTAGGCCACGGCAGCACTTTGAAAATCCCGTATACAAAATGTCTCGGCCAGACCAGCGCATTCGCTGGATCAGGCGAGACCTAAAAAGGACACCTAGACTGCTAAATCCATGGGGGCATTACATTCTCCATCCCCACGTAGTGTCTTTAGTCGCTCCTTCTATAGAGGAGCATCCAAAAATATCGGAACAGAAACAAAAACATCACGCAAACATCCCCCAACAGAGCACATTTTAGAGGCGGACACAGGGGAAATAATAACAAAAGGAGAGGCCGAGGTAACAACAACACTCTCGCCTTCCCCCACGAATAAACAGTGACTTCCCTCTACTCCCCCCAGACCATTCCACCTTGGTCGGAGGGAGACTATCACAGTTCCTACCAGCCTGGAATTCCATCACTACAGACAAGTGGAAAGACAAATTATCCAGTATGGTTACTGCTTGGAACTTACAGCAACCCCACCCACCATACCACCAAAACCGCGTCCAATGTCCACGGAACATCTCACACTCTTAAAACAAGAGGTTCTCTCACTGCTTCAAAAGCAGGCAATACAACTAGTTCCCTTACAGCATCAAGGAACAGGGGTTTACTCGCTGTATTTCCTAATCCCAAAAAAGGACGGCACCCTAAGGCCAATACTCAACCTCAGACCCCTCAATCTCTACATACAGTCAGATCATTTTCATATGATCACTCTTCAACACTTCAACAAGGCGACTTCCTTGCCACACAAGATCTCAAGGACGCCTACTTCCACATTCCCATATACCCTGCTCACAGGAAATATCTAATATTCATAGTGGACAGACAACACTATCAGTTCAAAGTCCTTCCATTCGGGGTGACCACTGCACCCAGGGTGTTCACAAAGTGCCTTGCGGTAGTAGCAGCACACTTGAGAAGACAACAAATCCATGTCTTTCCATACCTCGACGACTGGCTGATAAAAGCCAAGTCATTCAACCAGTGTGTTCATCACACTCATCAAACCATCCAGCTGCTACACAACTTGGGATTCACAGTAAACTACACCAAGTCATATCCTCAGCCCTCCCACATACATCAGTATCTAGGGGCCACATTAGACACGTCCAAAGATCTGGCATATCCCAATCCAGCCAGGATAACCATTACACAAACACTATTTGCCAAATTTCAGCCACAGCATTCCCTCCCAGCAAGGGTATTCATGCAACTCATAGGAATGATGGCCTCTTGCATTTTTATTGTACCTTATGCAAGTCTTCAGATGCGCCCCTTACAAGAATGTCTAGCATGTCAGTGGAACCAGGCTCAAGGACAACTTACAGATCTGGTGTTGGTGGACAGCTGCACACATCGCTCTCTGCAGTGGTGGAACACACAAAACCTTTCCAAAGGGAAGCCGTTCCTAGAGCCGGTTCCACAGATAGTGCTAACAGCAGACGCATCACTCACCGGCTGGGGAGCCCATCTCCTAAACCACACAGTTAAAGTCAAATGGACCACTCAACAGAAAGTGTTCCACATCAAACACCGACAATATTTCTACCATTAAAATCATTCCAAGTACATCTACATCACAATACTGTCCTAGTCCAGACGGACAACATGACAGCCATGTATTACATACAAAAACAAGGACACACACATTCTTTGCAACTGTCTCGGCTGGCACAAAACATTTGGCGATGGGCCATTCCACAAAACATATACCTTCTGGCAGAACATCTTCCAGGAGTTCACAATCAGATTGCGGATCTGCTAAGTCGACAGGCACAGCAGGTACACAAATGGGAACTTCATCCCCAAGTTCTTCAACCATTTTTCCAAATGTGGGTTCAACCAGACATAGATCTGTTCGCCACACACGCATATGCAAAATGCCCAACCTTCGCCGCCAGGTTTCCACACTCGTTGTCCAAAGGCAATGCAATATGGATGAACTGGTCAGGCAGATTTGCTTACGCTTTTCCGCCACTCCCACTGATTCCCCTAGTAGTACGCAAGCTCAGACAACAGTCTCTCAAGATGATCCTGGTAGCTCCTGTGAGAAAGTGGCTCTGTATATACTGTTCCCAAATAGGTACAGGGTGTACAGAGTCCACAGTCCCCAGAGGTTTGGGAGAGGCTAAAGTTAGATAGGACCTTACTCTCTAAAGTGGTAGCTTGGTCGGGCAGTAAGGCAGTATCAGAGGACAGTGTAAAGCATTTGTTGCACACACTCAGCCAGCAAATGGTCTCACACACTCAATAACTGAACTCTAGGCCAATGGTTTATATATAAAAAATATATGCTTGTTTTATTTTAGAACCAACAATAGGTATTAAAATATACTTTCTCAGAATGAGATGCTCTATATATAAATACTTTTGCAATATGCAATTGACTTTTGTAGATAGTTACAAGTGGTTGCAATAGGCAACACAATAATGCATTGAGTTCAATGGAAGTTTCAAGTTATTTGCCACAGATTACTTTTAGGATTACTTTTGGAATTCCAGGACTGGATCCTAGATTCAGTCCTGGGTCAGTACTTGGAATCAAGTGATAAAAGTCGACTTAATTACTGTGATGATTTTTAGACAATATTTTGCTATTTTAAAAGTTGACACTTAGAAAATATTTCATAGAAAACAGTCAATGATTCCCTACGGCAGAAAATTCAAGTTGCAGGTATAGTATTTTCTCGTTTCTTTTGTAATCCAGTACTGGGTGCCTAGACTCAGTACTGGGACCTTTGTCCAAAACAGGTAAGTAATTACGTTTTCAGATATTATACGATTTTTAAAGAATATTTAAAGATTACTGAAATTGACACTTGGAAGAAATTTCACTTAAAAACAATCAATGATTTCCTATGGAAGAAAATTGGGTTAATGGTAAGAACAGTTGTAAGTATTTTTCAGAGTCAGTGCTGGGCACCAAGATCCAGCACTGGGAGCTCACCTTAGAGCAGGTGAGTATTTTCGTTTTCGTTACTCGGCTGATTTTTGGTGAATATTTTAAGTTTTGAAAAGTCCACACTTAGAAGAAATTTCAGGAAAAGCCAGTCAATGTTACCCTATGGAGAAAATTGAGTTATCGGTTTAGAAGGAAGTACTCGACTGGCAGAGTTAAGGTTTTGGGCATAGACTCAGGGGTCTCCCAGGGTCAGGTAGGTACAGTTGGTTCACCCCCAGCGGCACAAGGGCGACCGGGTGCAGAAAGAGTTAGGCCCAATGTTATCCTATGGGAGGTAGGGGGGCCTTGGTTGGTGGCTGCTGACTAGCAGGCCACACGGCTGTGGGAGCTGGGCTCCTGGTCACTTACTCAGGGCAATTGGGGAAGTAGATCGGTGTAGAGGTTGCACTGCCAGGGCCACTCGGGCGGCTGGGTGCAGGGTGCTTTTGAGCCTTCGGGCGCTCAATTGATTTCAATGGGAAATCTCCGGTTTAGAAAGACTGCAAGCTCGGGGACGAAGATTCTTCAGGTGCCACCACCACTTCGAGAGTTAAGTTGGGTAGTTGGAGGACAGGTGGGTACCCCGAGATTGGGCACAGGGGCGCCGCGGGGTGCAGGGGTGCCTTTTGGTGTTGGGAAATCTTACCCTCTGTTGATCGCGGTTGGGGGGCACCTTGTTCTGAGGCTGCAGGCTTCTTCAGGAGTGTCGAGGGAGGTCATTGGGTGCCGGACTCTGGGTCAAAGTCGCCGTGGGTCATCCTCGTGGTCTTTGTTCACTCCGCCCCAGGCCAGGCTTGGCTGGTGCAGAGTGTGCTGGGTTCGCGGTTCCGGGCTGCTGCCAGGGATTAGAAGTAGATTTTGAGTAGAGGCTCTACTCATGGGAGTCCCAGGGGTTTAGAGTCAAAAGGTAGCCAGGTCCTCCGGGGTTTGTGAGGTTGCTGGCCACAAGAGATGCCGGGTTGGAGCAGGAGCAGGTTCGAGGGTCGACAGGCCGGTAAGGCTGGGGCCAAAGCAGTTGGTATCTTCCTCTTCTTAGCAGCTGCAGGGCAGGTCTTCTTTCTTCTAGCACTTCTTCTTCGGATTTTGGAATCTGGGGAAGGAAGGTTCAGGGTGCCCCTAAATATTAGATTTAGGGGTGTTATAGGTAGGTGAAGGGCAGGGACCAATGGGTCCCTGTCCTGGTGTGGGTACACCCCCTACCCTGCCTCTCTCCTGTGGGAGGGGGGCAGTAGCCTAGTCCTGATAGGGTAGGGCTTCCCATCTTCAAGATGGCGAGAGCCCGGAGATGTGCTTCACCTCGCCTCCCCCACCTGAGGGATGGGGTTGGCAGGCTGGCACATCCCCTGTCCTTTGTGGTAAATATTTCATTACCGGTACTATTTTTTATGCGGTAAAGTCTAGTAAGAATAACTCAGTAAATATAAGAGGCAGAATCCGTGGTATTAGAGGTTTTAAAAGGCTTTATTCCTATACAAAGGAATACAATTCGAATTGTAGGCTTCTATTCCATCACCACGAAAGTTCAGGAAGGAAGGGCATACATTATTGACAGATAATTGGTTTTATAGGAAATGCATTACAGTGGAACAGATGCAAGAGGCGTAACAGCTGATAATACAGATAAACTGTGCATACGTAACTAATAGAGGCGGACATATGGGCGTAATTTAATAAACGTCATTATACATGATGTCACAAGTGGGTGGATCCATAAAAGAATCCTGCAATGTCAGCAGAAATATTTGGCATAGATGCGCGCGCAGCCGCATGACGTGTGATTGACGTGCAACTAGAGGGTGAAGGGGACTTGACATTTAGCTCTACATGTGGAGACAGAAGTCTGGGGGTTATGTCAACCTAATCCCAAATCATATCTAATATCCTATGTTTAAAGAACTGTGTTATCCAAAAGGAAAGGTCTCTAGGATAGAATCTATTCTATACTGACTGTTAGTGCGTGTACAAGCGTCTAAGTGTCTACATGAGATGCGAGGGGGTAGGAATATTCCATGGTAACGGGGCTATGAATTACTTGCATGTGGACAGCGAGGCCTGGCCCTTTGCACGGTAGCTGGAGGAATGTTTACCTAAACTACTAGACAGGAATGCATCGGATGAGGAGCGGAGTAGATAATCTTGAAGGTGAAATACAGTTTTTGGCAGGCAACAGGCTGGATCAGGCACCGTTAGCCGCGCAGGGAGTAGGACAAAGTTCATGGATACAGATGCAGGCTCAGACTGGAGCTTTCAGAGGCAGAAGGCAGGAAAAGACTTGATGACAGAATTCTGGGCCTACTCGCCTGAATCTGGAAAATGTGGAAAGTGAACCACATAAAGTCGGTGGCCTTTCATACTTAGGAATGGAATATTTGACCCATTCATGGCGGATCTGAAAGAGGACATGTTGACGGTGGACGCACATGTATTTGCGTCTTCAAAACTGGAACTGGAGGGAACATACATGTACTTATAGCATGCACATGGAGCCGTTGGGGTCTACGATAGGGGACATAACTGATCACAAAATTCATATTTCCTCATTCCCTCCTTGTCCCCTACGGACCCTCAGGAGATATCGATCTTCATCAATCCATCGATCTGTTCATATAGCATCATTTGTTCTTCTTTCTTCTTCCGGGATCTTGAATGAAAACTTGGATGTGGGATACACGATGTGGCACACAGACCACAAATCGCTGGCCCACATTGTAGACATAAGCAGCAACTGAATAGTATGAGAAAGCCAATACCTAGGAAGGATAGGATTCTCCATCCCCAGGCTGACAACACGCTCCAAAACCAACCGGACCAAGTCCAGGTGCCTGGACTCTGGTGTATCTGGCTTATAATCTTATGAAGGCGGGTTATGGCTTTATATACCGACGGCGAATTTTCTGGTATGAAAATGCAGCAACTTGATCCGATGACCCTACAAGCTCCGCCCCTATCGGCCAGGATGACGTCAAGGACAAGACGATTTTGAAGCACAACAATCCGCATAGCAGACTGCTCTTCTGTTAAATTGCCTAAGGCGGAAATAGTCTCGTTCACTACTGCTTCAAGGGTTCTGGTTAATCTACGTATCAGCTTACTATTAGTGACTGTACCTATATAGGGAAAGAAACCTTTATTGAAATCTGTGTATTTTTCCCATGCTGTTTCAGTGTAATCGACAATTGGGAGATCTCTCTGTTGTCTATTGTGTACTAAATGGGTATTTCTGTGATAATCAGGAGGAGCTAGGAAAACAGGTGGTAGAAGGAATGCTATGTAACAGGTACCATCCCAATCTAGAGGTAGACGTATATATGCGGTCTGGCCACATATAAAGTAGGAATGGCGAGAAGCTCTAAATGTAGACTTGCCTTGATCACTGAATTTTATTACAGTGGTGCATTTACTATGGCCCATGTGTATGGAACCATTCTTTCTTACACATAATTCCCCTTTTACTGGGAATACTGACATGGCAGGCAAGATTGGTGTAGCTTCAGATTCAACGTTCAGGATCATGAGGTTAAGTGTAAAATTACCTAATCCATATACTTCATTTTCTAGATCAGTTCCTGTTGTCTTGGGAAGTCCCTCCTTGTTAGGGTAGCAGACTTTAAGCAAAACTAGGTTCAGGTTTCCCCATACCCAGTTGTCTTGATAAACTGCGGAATTTGAATCTAGGGAATTAATCAAACTAAACCATGCTCCACAGGAGCCATTGTGTGTGAACGGATAGGGAAAGAGGGGCAAAACTCCCTTATAGTTCTGATAGGGAGGGAGTCGGCCACATATCCAACAATTTGTGGCATTGCTGGTCTGATGGGAATGATGTAACATACTAATGAATGTGTTGTTGCGCAGCGCAAATCTATAGGACAACTCATGCGGAGGTAATTCGCTAAAAGAATGTTCTGCAGTTACATTGTAAGCACGTTTAAGAATAGGGTAATACATGTGCAATAGTATGCTGGAGAAGATGATCAGAAGACTTGGAAAAAACAAAATGAATAATGTTACTGTGCAGTGACTACGAAGTGATTTACAATACGCATGCTTTTTCAGCTGCATCTGTTGATTTCTTTCTCTATTCCGGTCTAGAGGATACATGTCAGAGACAAATTCAACCGATTCACCTTGGAGAGGACTTAAACAATCAAATTGTCTGACTTGCTGGACCTTAATTTTAGTTTGTAAAGTTCTGGTTTTGACTGCTCAACCAAGGGGAGCTTTGAGTCTGTCTGTGAGGGAATACAAGGTTGAGTATTCACACTGGATGGTAGTCCATAAAATTTCTTGATATGACTCGAGTGCAACCACCCTTTTCGTCCCTCGATCTTTACGGCTGTCCTTGTAGTTAGTAGAACTAGCTTCGGCGACTTCCACCTAGGCTCCAGTTGGGTCTTCCGGTCGAAATTCCGGACCAGAACCAGGTCACCAGGAACCACGTCATGGGGCTTCCCCTCAGTATTATCGGGAAAAGCTGCGGCTACCTGTGAACGACAAGATTGTAGTGCAGACATCAAGGAAGCCAGGTAATCTGTCAGCATATTACAGTCAACATCAGTGATTTTGCGAGGTATAGGCGTCCCCCACATATTTGGTGGTCTACCGAAGATCACCTCGTACGGGGATAGCCCTGTTCGAGAATGTGCTACCATTCTCATGTAAAAGAGCGCAACTGGTAAGGCTACTATCCAATCGACACCTTTTTCTCTACATATTTTGGACAATCTAATTTTCAGAGTTTGATTATGGCGTTCCACGAGACCTGCTGCCTCGGGATGTCGGACACAGTGAAATTTCCATTGGTAGCCTAACAAAAGGGAAACGTGTTTTATTAGTTCGGATGAGAACGGCTGGCCGTTATCTGAGTAGACAACACGTGGTAAACCGTACCGTGGGAAGAATTCTCGAACTAACTGTTTGGCAGTAGTCGGGGCAGTGTAATCTGAAACCGGGTAGGCTTCCGTCCAACGGGAAAGAGCACAGACAACTACGAGAACATATTTGAATCCTCGACATCGTTCCATCTGGATATAATCCATCTGGAGAACTTCAAAAGCATGATCGGGAGGTTGAAATCCACCCTGCTTTACGGGGATGCTTTTACCTGGATTAAACTGACAACATATCATACAGGTACGAACTTTTTGCTTAGCTGCTGCTCGCAAGTGTTTGTTAAACCAAATGTGTTGAATGCTGTCTAGCATAGCTTTTTCTCCTAGGTGCGCTGGACTATGTATTGTATTAATTATGACTTGAACCATGGAGTCGGGAAGAAACCATATAGATTTTTCCTTCGTCATCCATCCTTGATCCGTTTGGATCCCTCCTAATTCAGTCCATTTCTTTATTTCTTCTGGTGTAGCATGTGTCTGTCTGTCAATTACATCAAGGGCGGGATCCTTAACTGTCATGCAATGTGTTGGTGTCGGAACTATTGTCTTTGTCATGTCAGTTGTGTGAGTCTGATTCTGAGCAGTCTGTTTAGCTGTTCTGTCAGCTAGGTCATTACCCTGAGAAATGATATCGGTAACTTTTGTGTGGGCCTTGCATTTCATAATCGATATTGCAGTAGGTAGATGAATCGCGTCTAATAGGGCTTGAATGAGGGGTCCGTGTTGGATGTGGGCACCGTGAGAAGTTAAATATCCTCTCTCTCGCCACAGTACGCCGAAGTCATGAACGACTCCGAATGCATAACGTGAATCTGTGTATATGTTGACTTTCTTATTATTGGCTTGAATACAGGCTTGTGTCAGAGCGATGAGCTCTGCTGCTTGAGCTGACAAAGTGTTAATACAATTTGTTTCAATGATTTCAGTGTCTGTTGTGACTGCGTAAGCGGCCACTAACTCTCCTGTACTTGTTCTCATACATGACCCATCTACATACAATGTCAAGTCTGGATCTGACAAAGGGATATCTGTCAAGTCTTGTCTGGGTTTCGTCGTGATAGCAATGACTTCGACACAATCATGTGCCAATGGATCTGTTCCGCCCACTGGTAACAGTGTGGCAGGATTTAACGTATTACAACGTCTGATTTCTATGTGTGGCTGAAATAATGTCAATTCGTAACCGGTAAGTCTCGCTATAGTCAAGTGTTGTGTTTGTGTGCGGTTCAAGAGAACCTCTACTGCGTGTGGTACTTGTACTGTCAATTGGTGTCCTAACACTATGGCATCGCTTTGTCTGATTGCTAAAGCTGTTGCTGCCACCGATTTCAGGCACGCAGGAAGAGCCTGAGCTACTGGATCTAATGTACTAGAGAAATAAGCACATGGTTTGTGTGATCCTGCTTGTTCCTGAGTGAGTACTGACAAAGCAGTACCTTCGCGTTCTGTAACAAAGAGTGTAAACTGTTTACTGTAACATGGTGTTGCTAAAACAGGTGCTCGGCATAAAGCTTTCTTTAAGCTTTCAAAGGCGTGTGTATGTTCTTGAGTCCAAGGGAGGACAGTCGATGTGGCTGCCTCCTGTGTTGTCAACTGGATGAGTGGTTTTGCTAGAAATGCATATTGAGGGATCCACTGCCTACAGTATGAAGTGAGGCCTATAAAAGCCCGCACCTCCTTTTGTGTCTTGGGTGCTGACATGTTAGCAATTAACTGGATGCGGTCGGGTGTAAGCTGCCTTCCCTCCTTGGACAGCGAGTGCGCAAGGTAAACAACTCGCTGGACACAGAATTGCAGCTTAGAAGGGGACACCTTGTGCCCCTTGTCAGCCAAAAATTTTAAAACCGTCAATGACGCTTTTTCACATTCATATTCACTTCGGGCGGTGATCAGCAGATCATCAACATATTGAAGCAAGGCAGTGTTAACGGG
The DNA here is from genome assembly GCF_964204655.1 of Triturus cristatus. NCBI lineage: Eukaryota > Metazoa > Chordata > Amphibia > Caudata > Salamandridae > Triturus > Triturus cristatus. Next base: position 1,267,363,059 of record NC_140585.1, on the reverse strand, counting down.
CATGTGGATACTGTCAAGTTCTCGTTTCAGTGCTTGGCTATAGATGCTGGGGCTTTCTGTAAATCCTTGAGGTGCGCGTGTGAACTTAAAACTTCGTCCATTTAAACTGAATCCGAACAGATATTGACTTTCCGGATCTATTGGGACGCTAAAGAAAGCATTCTTGAGATCAATTACAGTGAAGAACGTTGCTTCTGAATCAATAGCTGTTAGTAATGAAGAGATATCTGGGACCACAGGGTATTGTGGTACAATACATTTATTTAATTCGCGCAGATCAATAACTAATCGATATACTGGTGGTGCTTTTGGATCCGTTCTTTTAAGAATCGGAATTATCGGGGAATTACATACATTGGAGTCGGTTTCGACAACCACTCCTTGTGCAATGAGCTCGTCAATGATTTGCAGCAAAGCCACAACAGCATCTGGTGGTAACTTGTATTGTCGCATTCGTGGTAGTACTACTCCTGTTTTTAGTGTAACTCGATATGGTGTAATGTTCATGCAACCAACATCAGTGGGGCCTTGTGCCCATAAATGTGTAGGTAAATTCTGTAATCGGTGATCCATATCTCTTGACACGTAGTGACCTTTGAAGTCACGTAGAAATAGTCGTACTCCTTCCGGAGAACAACATATTATAGCTCCTAGAGCTTTCAATGTTTTTATACCTAACAAGTTTTCTGGACATGATTTAGTAAGCAATAAATCTGTAGTACGTGTCAATGGACCAATCGTGAGTGGAAGAGGTTGTGTTACGTCATTAATTATGGGTTTTCCTGAGAATCCAAGGGAAATATTCTGTGAGCCTGAGAGGGGTGCCCCTGGGACTTCACTGCGTCGTATAGTTGTTCTGCTTGCCCCTGTATCAAGTAAAAACTTTCTGTCTTCCCCTAATAGTTCACTATGTACATAAGGTCCCTCCTGGTCTATAGGAACCTCAATAAGGGGTAAGCCAACTTCCCTCTCTAGGCTATTTCATGTATATCGCTGATAATCGGGATAATCTGCTTGTGCATACTGATACATCTGTTGTGTTGTCGCTTGTGTTGCAGCAATAGGCTGCGTTTGTGGTGGTGCTACGGTCTGTTGAGGAGCTGCCTGTTGCGGAGCTAGTTGTTGCGGAGCTAACCTAGGTTGTACATGCTGAGGGATTTGTTGTTGATTCTGATCCTGTCTAGGTGGACGTGGTCTCTCCTGGGTTCTACCTGTAGCAATATTATGTTTCAGGACTGGACAATCGTGTATAAAATGACCTTGTTGTTTACAATAGTTGCATGTCCCTTTCGTAGGACCTGCGGAATCACCCTTTTGATGACCATCAACTGGGACTGACTGAGCAACAAGCATTTTCATTTTTGTATCTTTCATACGTCTTTGTTCGTGTTCTTGTTCTTCTCTAATTCTATTGTGGTGATATTGTAACATCTGTAACATCTGTGATGGGGTATTACCTTGCCAGGTACTTTCGAATTTCAATACTCTATTCTTGACTTGTAGCAGAGAATTTTCAACTAATTTTGTCACAAACAGATGTGGGTATGACTCACTACTGGCTTTTATGCCACTATTTATACCAAAACATTTTTCAAATCGGGAATAGAAATCACTAGTGTCTTCATCTGGCTTTTGTTTACAGGCTGATATTGCACCCCAGTCTTCCTTTTTCGTAGTTAATAAACGTGGCAGTACCTGTACTAGTAGTCCTGCTAGTGCTGTAGTCTTTTCCCCAAGTCCTGCTCCTGCAGCTCGGGCCCTTTCTTCGTTTTCTAATGCTGTCCAATCTATCTTTTGGTCTCCCACCTCCCATTCCTTTTCTTTGAGTTTCTCGTAAACACCGGCGGGTAATAGGACTTTTAATATTTTCATAATGTCGGGGTAGGTATACTCTCCCATGAGTAACATGTCTTTTATCTCGCGATGGAAACCTGCTGGGTCTTTGTCATGACTGGGTACTACTTTCTTCATTTCTAATAATTCCAGTTTAGTTATAGGCGTGTACACAAACACGCGTGTAAAATTATTACCGTCACCTCTGATTGGGTGTACTTCGCGTAACGGGTTCTGTCTATCTATGTGATACATTTTTCTTCCCATAATGGGAACTGGAACGTGTTCTGGGCATACGAAAGCTATATACTGGTTTCGAAATTCTAGAATTTCCTTGATTAAATCAGTACCTGACCCTCTCCATTTATTCGTGAGTAGTTCTGTCAATATGTCAGGTAAGGGTCCTGGATCGGAGTGTTGGCTTTTATATAATATAAGGAGGTGTTGAATCATGTATATACTAGCTAAACGCTGTTCGTAGGGGTCAAGATTCAGAAACGTGTGCGCTAGTGCATCATCATTGTATTCGCTGGGACTATCAGCCCATTGTACTGCTGACCTGGCTAATTCTTGTTCGTCCATGGAATCGAACATATGATACCCCCTTCGATCTCGGAGTAATTTATCAACGGCTTGGAATAGGTGTTCAGGGGATCTTGTATTTAACATAGGATTTGGAAAATGCCTATTATATTCTGGACGTATTGGACGTATCGGGTCATTAAAGCCTCTAGTATTATTATGGGGTCTTCCTCTACCTACATAAGCTATCGTTTCTAATTGTTCTGATTCTTGCTCCTCCTCTTCTTCTGATTCTACTCTGTCTGTTTCTCGTCTTTCTTTATGTAGGCGTTCTACTTCCTTGCGGATCTTTCGACACATGGCGATTATACACGCCTGTCTATCATGTTTCTCTTCTGATATGTTCTGACCCCATTTGGCAAGTTTTTGCATGGTATCATGATCTGCCCCGGGCCTGTCTTGATTCCTAATTACACAATTTATGAAAAAACGTAGTAGTTGTCTTTGTACATCCACTTTCTGGTATTCCATAGCTTCGTTAATACTTTCTGAACCTCGCCCTGTTTGGACAAAGCGATATATATTGTCTAGGTGTTCAACCATTCCTGGTATCGTCATTAAATATAATGTAGCTCGTCGTATACGTAGTGATGATATGAGCAGTTTGTCCTGCCTACCTGGCACTGGATCGTATCTACAATCCACAAGCTGTTCTTTAAACATGTCGGATGTCGCTAATTGGGGTGTGCGTTGGAGTGCTAAATCTCTAAGGGTCTGTTTATTTCGCGGCGGGGTGGCAAACATGTCTGTCGTACCTCCTGTAGCACCATCTGAGGTGCTAGGCACGAAAGGATTCGTTGGACGTAGGTTAGAGATTGTGGATGTGGGAAAAACTGTAGACACAGACGGACCTGTGGGAACTTGTGTAGGAGGTTGTAGTTGCGGGGATACAGACGGATGCTCTTGGTGTTGAACACCATCGGCAAGCGGTGTGTGTGGTATGGCATTAGCATACTCGGGAGCTACGTCATCTAAATAGGAGGAAAGGAAAACGTCCTTTGCTGTTTTGGGATGTGTTTTGGGATGTGCTTTTATCGGGAGCAATGGAGGAGTTAAGTCTTTTGGTATTTCCGGGGTAGCCTTAGGTAACCCTTCGGCCAGAAGAGGATACATACCATTCATAAGGGTGTTTCTTTGTCTATCTACTTGTTCTGATTTTACTCGGGTACCTTCCTCAATTAATAGATTTTCTCGGGTTTTATTTAAATTCTCTCTACCTTTCTCTTCCTGTCTGAGCGCTTTTTCTGTACGTCTATATGATTCTTTACGCCATAATTCAATGGCATCTTTCTGTGACTGTCTGGCTTTCTTTTTCCATAATTCTTCTTCTACTCTCATGATGCAATCTGCATCCCAGGTCCCCGTTGCGGGTCATCTCTGATTTTCTGGCAAATCCTTGGTGTAGTCCACCCATAAATCAAGAAATAATACGGCATCTAGGCCATGCTTATGATACATAAAGTACCCGGGAGTGTCCCTAGGTGGGATGGGAACAGCTTCTTCGAGTACCCCTTTTCTGGTTTTGATCTGTCTTAGTTTCGAGAAGAGCGGCATTTTTGGACCTTATTACTAGAACGCACTTTATACAATGAACACAATAATGAACAGTCATTCACACCACAATATATAAAACGTATTAAAACATTTAACACTTAACAGTTTAACGAATGATGATAACTAATAGAAAACTAGTTACTGACATAATACAGACACTAGATAATACTTGTTTATATGCAAGACATACTATATATACTGCTAAACAGTACAGATACACTGCTGAAACAGTGCAGACCGGATTTGTGTACCCAAACCCGTCTTGACCGGCACAGACTATGTGCACGTTAAATGCCTCCCCGGCAATGGTACTCACCGGGTAGCTCGGAACGGAAGGCCTCGGAACTGAACTGAAACTGGACCGGACTGGACTCGACTCGACTGGACTCGGAGCTTCGGAACCTGGTGGGTCTCTGTATACCTCGGATCTTGCTCTCTCAGCTAGGCTCTGGTCGGGATACTTCGCACTTCTCACCGCCTCGTCTGGGTGTTGATCGCAGCCTCAGTCGCCCCCGCTTGGCCGGAGGGAGATACAGGAAATCCTGTGGGTACGCGTTTTTGTCCGTTCAGCTGTAGCAGGAGACAGGGCCTGCAACGCACCGCCGGCGCGTGAGATGAGAAAGTGTCCCTGTTCGGGCGCCAATTTATGTGGTAAATATTTCATTACCGGTACTATTTTTTATGCGGTAAAGTCTAGTAAGAATAACTCAGTAAATATAAGAGGCAGAATCCGTGGTATTAGAGGTTTTAAAAGGCTTTATTCCTATACAAAGGAATACAATTCGAATTGTAGGCTTCTATTCCATCACCACGAAAGTTCAGGAAGGAAGGGCATACATTATTGACAGATAATTGGTTTTATAGGAAATGCATTACAGTGGAACAGATGCAAGAGGCGTAACAGCTGATAATACAGATAAACTGTGCATACGTAACTAATAGAGGCGGACATATGGGCGTAATTTAATAAACGTCATTATACATGATGTCACAAGTGGGTGGATCCATAAAAGAATCCTGCAATGTCAGCAGAAATATTTGGCATAGATGCGCGCGCAGCCGCATGACGTGTGATTGACGTGCAACTAGAGGGTGAAGGGGACTTGACATTTAGCTCTACATGTGGAGACAGAAGTCTGGGGGTTATGTCAACCTAATCCCAAATCATATCTAATATCCTATGTTTAAAGAACTGTGTTATCCAAAAGGAAAGGTCTCTAGGATAGAATCTATTCTATACTGACTGTTAGTGCGTGTACAAGCGTCTAAGTGTCTACATGAGATGCGAGGGGGTAGGAATATTCCATGGTAACGGGGCTATGAATTACTTGCATGTGGACAGCGAGGCCTGGCCCTTTGCACGGTAGCTGGAGGAATGTTTACCTAAACTACTAGACAGGAATGCATCGGATGAGGAGCGGAGTAGATAATCTTGAAGGTGAAATACAGTTTTTGGCAGGCAACAGGCTGGATCAGGCACCGTTAGCCGCGCAGGGAGTAGGACAAAGTTCATGGATACAGATGCAGGCTCAGACTGGAGCTTTCAGAGGCAGAAGGCAGGAAAAGACTTGATGATAGAATTCTGGGCCTACTCGCCTGAATCTGTAAAATGTGGAAAGTGAACCACATAAAGTCGGTGGCCTTTCATACTTAGGAATGGAATATTTGACCCATTCATGGCGGATCTGAAAGAGGACATGTTGACGGTGGACGCACATGTATTTGCGTCTTCAAAACTGGAACTGGAGGGAACATACATGTACTTATAGCATGCACATGGAGCCGTTGGGGTCTACGATAGGGGACATAACTGATCACAAAATTCATATTTCCTCACCTTATTTGGGGTTTCCGGCCAAGCTTCCTGCCAGAGTGGGGGGTTGCAGTGGCCTGGGGAAGTTCACAAGAGGCGGCATGCCTTTGAAGCTTCCCCCTGCCCATCCTGGGGGAGGAGATTTAGCACCTCGCCAAGGATGTGCATTGTTGCAGGCCCAGGAGAGCAGGGGCTCTCCTACCCAGGGGTACAGCAACATGTCTGCTGTGTGGCAGCCTCAGAACAGACGTGGATTGTAGGTTAGTTTTTAGGGGGCATCTCTAAGATGCCCTCTGGGGTGCTTGGTACATTAAATCCCACACTGGCATCAGTGTGAGTTTAATGTGCTGAGAAGTTTGATACCAAACTTCTCAGTCTTCAGTGTTGCCATTATGGTGCTGTGGAGTTTGTGTTTGACGAGCTCTCAGCACCATGTACTCTTAAATGGCAGCACTGCACTTACAGTGCCCTGGAATGGACCTGGGTACTGTAGGGGCACAGGGCTCCTGCTCCTGTGCCCACACCATTGGCATAGGGCACCCAGCTAGAGGGGTGGCTGATGTATGCCATGGCAGTGTAGGTGATGGGCATGGCACACAGAGAGTTGTGCCATGTCAACTCTTTGTTTTGTCTTGCACCCAGACACCCAGCCTGCAAGGGCAGTGTGTGTGTGTGTGTGTAAGGGTACAGGGCCTCTAAGGGTGGCACAATAAGTGCTGCAGCCCTTAGAGGCCTTCCTTGGTCACAAGGCCCTGGGTACCTAGGGTACCATTTACCAGGGGCTGACATGTGGCCAGGGTTTGCCAATTTGGGTTTTGTGTTTTTAGGGAAGAAACATAGGCCCTGGGCACCTGATTGGCAGGAGTCCAGGGTACACTCAGTCAAAGTACATTCAGCAATTTAGCAAAAAGTGGGGGCATACCATGCAAGAAAGATGGCACTTTCTCACAACTCCCACATGGGAACGGCAACCGTGGTTCACAACACTGTTCGAACTTTCAGTAGTTCCACACCAAATACTACGTCTCTCCCCAACGTTGCTAACGCATAACCATGGAGAGATAAGACACCTCGATGCAGGTCAACTGAATCTAGTGATGTGGCTCCTGAAGTCCTAGAGTTTGGTTATCTTAACCTTCTGCCGGACTGTATGAACATCATTAAAGAAGCCAGACCCCCTACTACTAGAGCTTGCTATGCAGCAAAATGGAAAAGATTTGTCATCTACTGCAATAACAATAAAACCGATCCGCTGGATGCTTCAATCCAGGTCATTATTTGCTACACTTAAAAAGGTGTCATCTCGCAGATTCATCCATAAGATTACATCTAGCGGCACGTGCCGCTTATTTACAAAACAGACAACACTTGTCACTATTTAGAGTACCTGCAATTAAAGCCTTTATAGAGGGCCTTAAAAGGATAATTCCCCACAGACTGCTACTCTCTTCGGTGTGGCATTTAAACATTGTTCTTACCAGGCTCATGGGTCCCCCATTTGAACCTCTACATAAATGTGAACAGTAGTTCCTGTCGCAATTACCTCTCTCAGAAGGGTAAGTGAGATCCAGGCTTTAACCATGCAAGAACCATTCTTACAAATACATCGTAACAAGGTGGTTCCCCCTAGAGCGCACTCGACACGCAAACTAGGGGCTTCCATGGCATTCTTAGGGAACATTCTCTTAGATGACATCTGTAAAGCAGCAACATGGTCTACACCACACACCTTCACCAAACACTATTGTGTTGACGTGCAGGCTAAGCAACAAGCTAACACTTTCTCAAACCACTGCATCAGATACAGGTGACCACCGCAATGGGAGATACTGCTATACAGTCTATGCATAGTGTACAATCTGCAGCTCATATGCCTCGAACGGAAAATGCTACTTACCAGTATGCTTCTGTTCTTGGCTTGCAGAGTTGTACACGCCTCCCCGGAACCTGTATCTGTTCCCGTATTATCTTAATTGGATACATTCACATGGACAGCTCTTATTTCTTACTGGCTCCATCATTTCCCATCATGGCAAAAAACAATCTGAGGATGGAGTCGATGCCCATGCGCACTATCGTCCAAGGGAGGAGTCACCTATCTCGTGACTACAAAAGACGCATCCAAGACAACAACAAAGTGCAGGCATCCAAGCCCAACACCAGATGGCGATCTATGCAGAGTGTACAACCCTGAAGCTCTACATTCCAAGAACAGATGCATACTGGTAAGTAGCATTTTTCTTTTCCGCCAGCTTAGCGCTATGGTCAGTGAATACTGCATCCATCATTGGCCGTTATACCCATTGTATGGGATACGTTTGTGCAAGTGCTGCCACAGTGCACGGAGGAGACCCGGGCCATTCTCACCCACGCTGTGGAAGAGGGTAGAAACTCAGCTAAATTCAGCATTAAATGTCAGCTGGATACCGCTGACTCACTGGGCAGAACAGTTTAAATGTCAGTAGCCCTGAGCCGCTACGCCTGATTGAGGACGTCTGGTTTTTCTGGGGATGTCCAATCCACCTTACGAGATATGCCCTTTGATGTCCGTCGCTTTTTCGGTGACAAGGCTGACTTGGTGCTCAAGCGCTTCTAGGATTCTAGGGCTACAGCCAGATCCTTGGGCCTCGCTGCAACCTCACGCCCCAAGCAGTCTGCTTTTTGCCCCTTACATGGCTACAGAAGGGGTGCCGATATGCAACTGCTGCGCCGTCGCGTGCAGTATTCAAACCGCACAGCCACACAAGTATGCATTATAGTATCCAACAACATCATTTCAAGTACACCATAGTAATCCATGGTATTCCCAAATATATTCAACTTACATCAAAGTTCACAACGGAGGCAATGAGATTCCAAGCTTCAAATGCGGAATAAATGCCCGTCCAGGCCTTTTATTGCAGCACGTTAGAATCCACTTCTGTCCTATGTAACCCTTCACGTATTCTCCTAATGCATTTTGTGCATTGTGGCCTTAGTCAGGAGTAGCTGTAGTATAAATACGAACCATCAGCGTTCTTGAATAATTTCACAATCATAACAGTATATGCATGTGACTGTCCCCAGAAAAAAACTTAAACTCGACACATGAAAACTTAACTGAAAACACACCAATGTGACAAAAATGTCTGTGCCCCATTGTAACTGAAAGTTACCCAAAACTAAACTTAAAACTAACAACGATGTTTACTCTAAAATAAGAGTATTGTGTCTATAATATAAAAGTGCCACTCACTGTCATGCGAGGTCCCCTGCTTTGAACCGTGTGCATGCAGACTAGACGCATATCCAGAAGGTTCGAGGCATGTGGGCTGCTGAATTCATATCTGTGCATAGATCGCTGCCTAGTGTTGGGTCCGGATGTTTGCACGTTGTTGTCCTGGAAGAGTCTTCGAGGTATCCTGGGATAGGTGACTCCTCCCCTGGACTACAGTGCGCATGGGCATCCTCTCCATCCTCAGATAGTTTTTTTCCGCCATTGGGTTCGGATGTGCTATCTTAGCTCAAGTTAGGAAAAACTTTATCGAGGCCAAAAGGCCTTTAGTTCGCGTCGGTACTGTTTTCTCGATCGGTTTCGATACTCCTTTGTTAGTTTAACAACTTTCAGCACCGACTTTTCGCTTCTTACCTGCCCATCGACGATGGAATCGAGGACACCGTTCAAGAGATGTCCGGTATGCAATGCGAAATATCCCCACATCGACGTCCATCCGGTGTGCAACAAATGCCTTTCGCCGGATCACGACGAATCGACATGCATGGCCTGTGCCCGGTTCCGTTCCAAGAAGACTCTACGGAATCGACGAGCGGCAAGACTCGAAGCGCAGCACGCGGCACCGGCCCCGGCAGACATCTTCAACGCCGAGACCGAGGATGTCGAAGAATTGGAGATCCTACCCTCCAGTCCCGTTTCCGAACATGACTCCGGATCGAACGACGTCGACGAATCACTCTTTCGCAGAGATGAAGACGACACCGAGGTAGGAGACTACGATGAGGCCTTAGGGGCCGAAGAGAGTAGCTCCAATGACGAGCAAGGCCTACCCGTTCAGACTGAAGAGAGCCCAGTGCCACAGTCTTTGGCTCCGGTCGAGGGATCGCCTTCGGGCCTTACCCGAGACCTATCCCGCAGTTCTTCGGCCCCGCCCTCGGGCCCGGCCTCGGACGTTCAGCGGCATCCATTATTACCTAAACCGGCTGGTTTCCCTTCTTCGAAACCAAAAGCTGCATTGGTACAATCGAAACCGAAACCAAAAGTGGCGCTGGTCGGATCGAGGCCTTCCACACCTTCGACGCCAGCGAAGCGCGTCGGCACCGAGCGCACCAAGCCAGACTTCGGTGCCGAACTTGAAGCGGCCGACGTCGGAGTCGGCATGCGGAAAAAGGCCTTCGGTGCCACCAAACCTGATCGGTTCCCGGCGTCGACGCCATCGACTCCGACGCCAAAGGTCACACTGCCGGCTGCGTCTCACATCGCTTCCACGGCAACACCGAAGCCTCATGCATCGAAGACGTCGACGGCCATTCCCGCCCCTCGACTCGATGGCCCGCCGGCGCCGAAAAAGTCGACGACCGCCTCGACAGACCTGGTCGGCGCGAAAGCCTCAAAGACGCTCCAAGTGCGACCTGGTGCAGCACAAAGCAGCAAAACCAAAACGGTCCTCCAGGACACGTCGGGCTCCGGCCCAATAAAAGCTCCAGCAGCCTCTTCGGCGCCAGCCAACATTACTTTTGGCCTGCCTCCGTCCACGATCGCAAAAATATTCCAACTCAGGACACGGGTCACCCACACCACAACTACACCTGCTGAGGCGTCTCCGTCACATGTCATCGACGCCAACACCGGCAGGATGGTTATCCACGAACGGAGGATAACTTCGGAGCCACCTTTGGACCCTTTCCGGATCCCGCTAAAAAGGAAGCTGCCTGTGGACTCAGAACCTCTCCTAAGCAAATCTTACCACTCGCCCTACCAGGATCCACAATCATACTCTCCCACACACTCCGACACGGATGTGTTGGGGGATTACATGGATGACCAAGTCCCCTACCACGGAGACATAGACCCTGATTACCAACAGGACCCTGATCAAACTTGGGGCGACCCTGTAGATCCAGGTGCACCTCTAGATGCACAGGACCCACAACTCTATGTGGCGAAAACATCTCCCACAGAGGACACTGCAGCGTTCAACGCTCTTATCGAACGTGCCGCAAATAATCATGGAGTGCAGCTTCACTCTGACACCATCGAGGACGACTTTCTTATGGACACCTTCGCATCCTCAGAAAGACATATAAAAACTCTGCCCATGTTGAAAGGGGTCCTCAAACCAGCCAAGGACATCTTCAAAGAACCCACCAGGGCACGAGTGATAAACCCCAGGATCGATAAGAAATACAGATCGGCGCCTGGGGACCCTACTTACGTCAGAGGCCAATTACCACTAGACTCCATTGTCGTAGCGAATGCTCGCAAGAGGGCACACTCGCAGACGACAGGTGACGCTCCTCCCCCGGACAAAGAGTCCAAGGTGCTAGAGACCTCCGGCAAGCGAGTTGCCGCCCAGGCTGCCAACATATGGCGCATAGCCAACACTCAAGCGCTCCTCGCTCGCTACGATAGAGCGCACTATGACACATTGGAGCAACTACTCCAACATCTCCCTGACCAGTACAGAGAAGGTGCAGAAATTCTTATCAGAGAGGGACAGCTACTCACAAATGCTTCCATCAAGTGTGCACTAGATGCCGCAGACACGGCTGCCAGGGCCATTAACACAAGCGTCATGCTGCGACGACATGCCTGGTTGCGAATCTCCGGATTCAAACCTGAGGTGCAAAATAATATACTCAACCAGCCTGTCAACCCCGACTATTTATTCGGACCGGAGGTTGACACCACCCTTGAGAAAATAAAAAAGGACACGGACACCGCACAGTCCATGGGGGCTCTCCAGACTCAGTCCTTTCGGAGCAGCCCCTTTCGTCGCCCCGGAAATAGAGGAGCAGGTAGAGGACAAGGGTCACAGCAGACATACAACAAGGGCAATACACAAACCACCTACGATAAAAACACCCGGGGTGGATATCGTGGCTCCAGTACAAAGGGAAGAGGACGCGGCTACGGCAACACCAGGTCCTCCCCCAAGAACAAGCAGTGACGCCCTCTCCCTTCCTCCCGACCACATAACACCTGTCGGGGGAAGGCTACAAAGGTTCCTGTCCACGTGGAACTCCATCACCACGGACAGGTGGGTCAAAGATATTGTCAAATACGGTTACTGTCTAGAGCTAACCTCCACTCCACCCACAATTCCTCCAAGAAACCGTCCTATGTCCTCAGAGCACTTAACGCTCTTACAGCAGGAGGTGCAAAGCATGCTTCTAAAAGGCGCAATAGAGGTCGTACCCGTCCACGAGCAAGGTACGGGGGTGTACTCCCTGTACTTTTTAATACCGAAGAAGGACGGGTCACTCAGACCTATATTGGACCTGAGACCCCTAAACAGATGCATTCTTTCCGAGCATTTTCACATGCTCACTCTCCAGCAAGTCCTCCCGCTGCTCAAGTAGGGAGACTTTCTAGCCACACTGGACCTCAAGGATGCGTATTTCCACATACCCATTCACCCATCACACAAAAAATACCTCAGGTTCACTGTTCAAGGACAGCACTACCAATTCAGAGTCCTTCCCTTCGGCGTGACAACGGCACCAAGGGTGTTTACAAAGTGCCTAGCTACTGTGGCGGCACATCTACGGAGGCAGCACATACACGTCTATCCTTACCTGGACGACTGGCTCATTCAAGCGAAGTCAGCCCAGCAATGTGCCAGCCACATGTCCCGCACCATTCACCTCCTTCACAGTCTGGGGTTCTCACTAAATTACCCAAAATCCCATCTCCAGCCCGCACACGTACAACAGTACCCAGGTGCGACTATAGACACTCTGGCGGCCACAGCTCAGCCAAATTTAGTGAGGATCAATAGCATGCAAATGCTGATCTCCAGGTTCAAACCCCAACACTCACTTCCAGCACGAGTGTTCATGCAGTTGATAGGCATGATGGCCTCCTGCATTTTCATAGTCCCACACGCAAGATTACATATGCGCCCGCTTCAGGAGTGCTTAGCACGTCAGTGGAATCAGGCTCAAGGACAGTTGAAAGACCTAGTGTTGGTGAGCGGTCGGGCATACAACTCTCTGCATTGGTGCAATCCTCAAAACCTTTGCAAGGGCCGACCGTTCCAAGAGCCTGTTCCACAAATAGTACTGACAGCGGACGCGTCTCTCCACGGATGGGGAGCTCATGTACTCCACTACACAGTGCAGGGACTATGGACGACACAACAGAAGAGGATGCACATCAACCTTCTGGAACTGATGGCAATCTTCCTAGCCATGAAGGCATTCAAAGTACATCTGTGCAACAAAGTCGTGTTGATCCGGACGGACAACATGCCTGCCATGTACTACATACAGAAGCAGGGAGGAACACACTCTCCACAGTTGTCTCATCTGGCTCAGAGCATGTGGAAGTGGGCCATTCAGAGGAACATGTTCCTCATGGCAGAGCACCTCCCGGGCAAGGACAACCACATGGCGGATCTGCTCAGCAGACACAGCCACCAGATGCACGAGTGGGAGTTACACCCATCAGTACTCCAACCGTACTTCCAGCAGTGGGGTCATCCAGAGATAGACCTCTTCGCCACAAGCGAAAACGCAAAATGCCAAAGCTTTGCCGCCAGGTTCCCACATCCGCAGTCGCAGGGCAATGCGATATGGATGAACTGGTCCGGCAGATTTACGTACGCTTTTCCCCCAGCGCCGTTGATACCGCTGGTGGCTCGCAAACTCAGACAACACTCCCTGACACTCGTCCTAGTTGCTCCTACGTGGGCACGCCAGCCATGGTACACCACCTTCCTCGAACTTTCCGTGGTGCCGCATCAAAGGCTGCGGATCAAACCCGCGCATTTGACGCAGAACCATGGAGAGATTCAGCACCCAGATCCGCAACAGCTGAACCTGGCAATCTGGCTCCTGAAGTCCTAGAGTTTGGCTACCTCAACCTGCCACCTGACTGTATGGACATCATCAAGGAGGCCAGGAGACCCACTACAAGAGCTTGCTATGCAGCCAAATGGAAAAGGTTCGTCATTTATTGCAGTAATAATGACATTAACCCGCTGGACGCATCCATCCAAAACATCATTTGTTACCTCTTACACCTATACCGATGCAATCTGGCGTACTCCTCTATACGTGTCCATTTGACAGCAATATCAGCCTATCTGCAAACCAGGCAGCACCTCTCACTATTCAGAGTGCCTGCCATCAAAGCATTCTTGGAAGGACTCAAACGAGTCATTCCACCAAGCCACCCACCGGCTCCAATGTGGAACCTCAACCTGGTCCTCACACGCCTGATGGGTCCACCCTTTGAACCTCTCCACTCATGCGAGATTCAATTCCTCACCTGGAAAGTAGCTTTCCTAGTAGCAATCACTTCTTTAAGAAGGGTTAGTGAACTCCAGGCACTAACAGTTCAAGAGCCATTTATACAGGTTCACGCCAACAGGGTCGTACTACGTACCAACCCCAAATTCATGCCCAAGGTAATCTCGCAGTTCCACATGAATCAAACTATTGAACTGCCCGTTTTCTTCCAAAACCCACAAACTGTCGCGGAACGAGCACTCCATACACTAGACGTAAGGAGGGCCCTCATGTACTACATCGACAGGACTAAACCCTTTAGGAAGACAAAACAACTGTTCGTTGCCTTTGCCCCACACCACAAGGGTAACGCCATCTCCAAAGCAGGGATAGCCAGATGGATAGTTAAGTGTATTCAAATTTGTTATCAGAAGGCAAAACGCACATTAACTATTCCCCCACGAGCCCACTCAACACGTAAGTTAGGGGCCTCCATGGCTTTTCTAGGAAATATTCCCCTGCATGATATATGTAGAGCAGCCACCTGGTCCACCACACACACATTTACCAAACACTATTGTGTAGATGTGCAATCAAAACAGCAGGCAGCTGTAGGACAGGCTGTTCTCAAAACCCTTTTTCAGACCGCTGCAGCTGGCACTGGTAGCCGCCGCTAATAGAGGGCACTGCTATACATTCTATGCACAGATATGAATTCAGCAGCCCACATGCCTCGAACTGAATATGCTACTTACCAGTATGCATCTGTTCTTGGCATGTAGGGCTGCTGACATTCATATCGCCCTCCCTCCTCCCCGGCGCCTGTAGCAGCTGCAGCTCTCAGAATCACTGTAAGCATGGTCATCACTTTTCTGTATCTACTCCATCACTGCCACAATGGCGAAAAACAATCTGAGGATGGAGAGGATGCCCATGCGCACTGTAGTCCAGGGGAGGAGTCACCTATCCCAGGATACCTCGAAGACTCTTCCAGGACAACAACGTGCAAACATCCGGACCCAACACTAGGCGGCGATCTATGCACAGATATGAATGTCAGCAGCCCTACATGCCAAGAACAGATGCATACTGGTAAGTAGCATATTCATACACTTACAAGACAATTAATAAACGCAATACAATTATTCAGCTTCGCAGCGCCGTCATCAACGTCGTGACTCATTCAACTTGTGATCCCGATTGTACGCAAACAAACTCATTCTTCTGCTTGTTTGTTTTTATTTGTGTAGAACTCTCACTGAGTAAAAACATCTAATGAAAAAAATCATAAAGAGCAAACCAAAGGCAATTGTTTTTTTTTTTTTTTTTTTTTTTGAAACCGTTTATTGCAATCTCAAATATATACAGGTATGGGCCTACAACCTTCCGGCCGGCCGCTAAAGTGACGATAACAAATGACATACATACAATGAGGCACTTAGCTTTACAGAGACACTAAGGCAGGAGGTATCCACAACGCGGGCCATATGGCTCTGAGCCCACAATACGGTTTCATTTTATACAACACAACAACATAAATAAACACACACCCGCAAGGCAACCCACGATCAAAAGTGGCAGCACGTGCTCCTCAAATGGGGGACCCCAAACCATCCACTGAAAACCCCCGAGAGGGGAAGGGAAACAGGTCCGGGACTGGGAGAATACTGTGCTCGGAACTGAGGGAGGGAGTAAACTAGGGGGATGGAGCTGGGGAAGCGGGAGGCAGCAACGGCGGCTCGCAGATATCCCCTCGGTAGGCGTTCCAGGGGCCCCATATCTTCACCCATGCCCCAGGTTTACCCCGCGCCACATACACCACCTTTTCTCGGAACATGCACCAATCCATGTGTTCTTTCCAGGCCGACACCGCCGGGGACCTCTGGGATCCCCACAGCTGTGCAACGTCCCGTTTTGCCACCATATAGCCCAGAGTCACCCATCGCGTCTGCGGAACCGAGTAATCGGTCGGTTCCCACACATTCAGCAAACATCTCCTCGCTTCAGGCAATAGCGCGACATGCGTAACCGCTCGCAGGACCTCATGCACACCACGCCAGAATCGCTCCACCCTCGGGCATTCCCACAAAATGTGCAAAAAGGTCGCTGAAGCACCACACCCACGCTTACACAATCCGTCCTCAGCATAGCCCATACGCAGAAGCCTTGGCCCCGTCATGTACACCCGGTGGAGTATCTTAAGCTGGACGAAGCGAAGGCGAGCCGGGATGGCCACCTCCTTCGGAGAGGCCACCGCGGAAATCCAGTCCTCGTCGTCCAACTCCAGCCCATCGGCAACCCAGGCCTCGCGGAGGCCAGTCAGTAAGCCCGAGCGATCATTTATCAATTTCTTGTAAATGAGGGAGATCGTGCTGTCCGGAACATGGCCGTCTAGCACTCGATCCTCCAGGGGGGAGGACTCCGGGATGGAGGCCACGTCTGGGAAGACGGAGCCCAGCGCGTGACGGACCTGCAGGTACCGAAAGTATTCACTGCCCCGCAGCTGAAACTCCGCCTGCAACGTCTCGAATGTTTTAAATCCTCCCCTCGTCCAGAGATCCCCCACTGTACTGATGCCTATAGTGTCCCACTGCTCAAAGCCCTTCGAGGTCCACAGAGAGCCCAACCTCTCAGATGCATACAGCGGTGACGCCCGGGTCAAACGGTCCTTCCAGCCCATAGCTGCATTAGCCGCGTGCCATACTCGCACCATGACACGCGTGGGTCCCGTCAAGCGGGAATCGGGCACACTAGCGTAGAGCGCTCGATTGTAGTCGCCACCGGGCAGGAGCATCTTGTCCATTTCAAATGCCGGGTTTAGGGCGGGCCCATAGAGGCCCTGATTAATTGCAGCTAACTGGGAGGCCCAGTAATACCGTTTAATATCCGGGAGGGCAATCCCTCCGTCGTACCACGGGAGCGTCAACTTCGCCAAGGCTATACGCGGCCTCCCATCCCAGAACAGGCGGCGCTGTAGACCTTCCACTTCACGGAAGTAGCGCGCTGGGACCAGGTCCATAGTGTTCTGGAGAGCGTACAGGAAGCGCGGCAGTGACATCATCTTGAACAACGCCGCCCGGCCGAGCGGCGAAAGTGGCAAGCGCCGCCAGCGCGCGACGTCCTCCTTCAAGCGCTGGAGGGGGGGAAGCAAATTTCGCTCGTAGCGGGCCACCGGGTCCAGCGTAATGTAGACACCCAAGTATCGAAATCCCTCCGAGGCAATCTGGATCGGACAGCCCCGCGGGAGGACAGGAGCCTCCCCGGAAAGCACATAGACACAGGATTTGGCCCAGTTGATGACAAGGCCTGAATTGCGGCCAAAAGAGCGCAGAACATCGACCAGGACAATCAGTGATTTGCGCGGGGAGGCTAAGTACAAAAGGATGTCGTCTGCATAGAGAGACACGCGGTCCTCATACTCAGGGGTCCAACGGAGACCTCGGATAGAAGGGTGCCACCGCAGCCACTCTGCCAGGGGTTCCAAGGCCAGTGCGAACAGGAGCGGCGACAGGGGGCAACCCTGGCGCGTGCCCCGTCCCAGCACGAATGGGGCCGAGACTCGACCATTCACCACCACCTGCGCAAGTGGGTCCGAGTACAACAATTTGACCCAGCTGATAAAACCCGGCCCGAAGCCAAACTTCGCCAGCATCGCCCAGATGTACGGCCACTCGAGTGTGTCAAACGCCATAGTGGCGTCCAAAGACGCCAGGATGGCCGGCTCCCGCACGAACGGAACACGCGCCAGCACGCCGTGCAGGCGCCGCAGATTAAGAGCCGTATTGCGATGGGGGATAAAGCCGGACTGGTCTTGGTGGACCAGGTCGCCCACCACGCCGACCAGCCGGTTGGCGAGCACCTTGGCGAGGATTTTAGGTTCCGCATTCAAGAGCGAGATAGGCCGATAGGATGTGACCCGATCTCGAGGTCTCCCCTCCTTGTGGATGACCACGATGGTAGCCAGACGCTGGTCCGGCGGGAGGGAGCCCCGCGAGTGGGCCGCAAGGAACATTGCGCGGAGGTGGGGTGCCAGTACATCCGGTCGCAGCTTGTATAACTCGATAGGAATGCCGTTTGGGCCCATGGCCTTACCAGAAGCGACCGAGCGGATGGCGAGGGCGATTTCGTCCGAGGTGGGGGCGGCATCCAGCGACTCCCTGTCCTCCACAGAAAGGGAGGGGAGCGCGATGTCACGCAGCAGGGCATGGGAATCCTCCTCCGAGCAGGGAGAAACCGGGGAATATACCTCGCGGAAATAGTCCGCGAAGCAAGAAACGATGCCTTCCGGCTCAATGACACGCACGCCATCCGTCCTCTCAATCAGCGGGACCACACGACTCGCTCTCTCCTTCTTATCCAGCCACGCAATCAACTTGCCCGCCTTATCACCCACATCATACAATCGCCCCTGTTGCTCTCTGCTGAGGCCCCTGGCCGCCTCCGTGACGAGGGCCCTATAGGCCGCCTGCTTAAGGTGCAAAACGTGGAGCGCAGCGTCAGTCACCCCACTCCCCAAATCACCCTCCAATTCAGTAATTTCGGCCTCCACCCGGGTCACCTCCTCCTGTGCGCGCCTCCGGGCATGGGAAATAAAGGAGAGGGCCTCCCCTCTCAGCACTGTCTTGAAAGCCTCCCACAGGGAGATAGCCGACAGAACTGACCCCACATTCTCCTCGAAATACCGTTGCAAGGATTTAATCAAGTCAGCGCGAATAGTGGGGTCGCGCAGGTACCAAGCGTTGATTGGAGCTACCCTGCCCTCCCCCCTCGGGAAGACATCCAAGTGCAACAGGAGCGGGGAGTGATCTGAAATGCCCCTCGCCAGATGGCGCACCTCCCCCACCCTCCCGGCATAGGCCGCAGGGACAAGGATATGATCAAGCCGCGAAAGGCTACCATGGGCACCCGAATGGAAGGTGTACTGCAGCTGAGTGGGATGCTTTAAACGCCAGCAGTCTACCAATCCCAGTGTGTCCAAAAGGCCCGACAGCCACGCCTGTGCCCGGGGGAGGTCCCTAGGGGGATAACGATCCATAGTCCCAGAAACCACCGCGTTGAAGTCCCCCCCAACCACCAGAAGCCCCCCCGGAAGGTCAAGAAGGAGGCGCCCCAGGTCCGCAAAGGTGGTGGACTGTAACCCCGGTGGGACGTACACTGAGACAAAGACGACTACTCTGCCCTCCATTCTCCCCACCAAAACAGTGTAGCGTCCCCTCTCATCATGGCGCACCTCGTCTATTTCTAGCGGGAGCGAGGTCTTGATCATAATGCCCACCCCTCGTGAGCCTGACGTAAAGCCCGAGTGGGCCACCAAACGATAACCACGTCGATTCATGGCACAAAAGGAGTTACCAATAAGGTGTGTCTCCTGCAGGAAGACCACATCAGGCGAAATCCGTTTCAGATACTGCAGGACCACACCCCGCTTAATCCTATCCCCCAGCCCGTTAACGTTCCAGGACAACAAAGTCAGGTCCCTACCCCCCATCACATACAGAAGCCATCATTTGTCCCCCCGAGAGCAACTCAAAAACACCAGTACAATAAAGGGTTTGCCTTGCGGTAGAAACGAACCACACCCCACCCCAACCCACCCATCCCAACAGAACTCCCCCCACCCTGCACCCCTGCATGAGCCCAAACAGCCCCCCCAAAGTGCAGTGTGCCTGTCGCCCCATAGAAGAAAACTAACTAGTCCCCCAGAGGAGGAGGGAGATCCCCCAAGAGACCCCGCACGACCTCCACAGGAGGGGAACTTACCCTAACAGTCAATGGTGACAATAACACAGCCCGGAGCAAGGCCTACCATTAGTCCCTTAGTCCTGATCCGGCGGGCCCTCCCCACCAACCGCTCCCCCCCCCGCCCCCCCGGCCCCGATCTCCGGGCAAAGTGTCCAGCCAGTCCCCGGCCGCCTCGGGACGATCAAAAAAGTGCGTGCGGCCATCTACCTCCACCCTCAGCTTAGCTGGAAAAAGCATAGAATATTTGAGATTCAGGTCTCGTAGGCGACGTTTGACACCCAGAAAGCTTAGTCTCTGTTTTTGGACCGCCGGGGTAAAGTCAGGATAGAAATTAATATCCATGTTATCAAGTCTGACTGGCCCTTGGAGCCTAGAAGTCTGCAGGATAGCGTCTCTGTCCCTAAAATTGAAGATCCGGGCGATGAGAGGCCTCGGAGGGGCGCCGATCTTAGGCCTACCCCCGGGGACCCTATGGGCCCGCTCCACTGCAAAGAATTTGCTCAGCCCCCGAGGCTGTAGGTGGGTGAGGACCAGGTCCTCCACGAACAGATCCGCTGCCTCCGCCTCTCGTCCCTCCGGCACCCCGATAATGCGGACGTTGTTTCTCCGGGCCCGACCCTCGGAATCCTCCAGTCGACGATTCATCAGGGCGCTCGCCTGGCCAAGCCTGCGCACCTCCTGTTGGAGGGCCGCCACGTCAGTTGTGAGGCCCGAGGTAGAGTGGGCCAAAGAATCGACCCGGTCATTTGTTTTAGACAAATCGGCTCTCACGAGGCCCACGTCCACGAGGACCGAGTCGATCTTCTGCGCCAGAGTGTCAAAGCGCTGGTCCACCGAGGCCTTCATCTCGGCGATGGCGCCCATGACGTCCCGGAGGGTCAGGTCCGTGGGCGGAACAGGAGCATCAGTCGGGCCCGTGGGGGACCTACGCAGCACCTCTGGAGATCCCTTCTGGAGGGTGTAGCGGTCCATGTTATTGGATTGTTGGGCCGTGCCACGACGGGTCGACTTCACCTTGGCCCGGTCGCCATCTTGTTTTGTGGCCATGGTCGCAATCCCCAAATCGAGCCAATCTCCTCAGAAAGGGGGCAGACAATCCCGTTCAAAGGCTCCGGGGGGGGGCGACCACCGCTCCTCAGGGCGGATCGCAGCCGGCGGGCCGGCAGGGCAGCCCAACGAGGCCACAGCACCGCACACCGCCCCGCAACCCAACCTCGCCTGGCAGCAAGGAGGGCGCAAAAGCGAAAGTGAAAGTGCGGGGTACGCGAGCCACCCAGCCTTGCCCGCCGCTGTTGTTCACTTTGTGTCCGGATCGCCCCACAACTCTAGTACGGGGGGCCGGCGTGGAGAAGGCCGCAAACCTCAATCGATGCTCCTGCCGGTGTCCGAGGTCCGATTTAAAAACGGAAAACGGGCGTCACCTCTGCACGGGCTCACAAATACAGTCCCCTCATCTGGGACAGGATTCTGTCAGGATTTATGCAGGAGGTCGCGGAGGTCCTCGGGAGCCTCGCACCTACGCGGCCATCTTGGTTGCGCGCTAGGCTCCTCAACAAACTCATTCTTAATCCCCTTCAAAGTGCTCCAGGTGCACCCAATCATTTTGAAACATGCAGTGAAATGGAAACTAGCCACGTGACCCATGACCTGATCTCCCGATAGACCTAAACAAAATTCTTTGTTTAAACCCATCTTGACAACCAAATTAGCTAAATACAAAAAACTGTGACCGAAATCTTGAGTTATAAAAACCACTGCATAATTAATTCTAAACTCCTCAAATGTGCAAGCAAAACAAATATATAAATGAACGTGTGACCACTAGCTTAGTCTCGAAGTTTGCCTTAAAAAAATACTATGTTCAGGCCTATAGTCCCAACCTTACTAGCTGCATACTAAAATGTGAATGAAATCTTGAATTACAGTCTTGAATGCCAGATTGAATAAATAAATGAAAATAAAAAAATATGCAAACTCATCAAATGTGCACCCATGAAAAAGAGTGCAAGTGACTCACATGAAAAACCAACAGTTCTGTATTGATCGATTTATTCAGTTCTTAATACAAGCGGAGACAGTTCCCACTAGTGGCCTCTGTGTTCCTCAGTGTATCTAGGTAGCCTTCAAAATTCAGTTTTCGCTCAATTATTCTCAATTGCTGGGAGGCAGACGGTTGGTTGGACAGTAAATACTACATCACAAAACGTTGTAGAGTGCACATTACAATGTTTTGTTACTGAAGGAGCTCCCCACCACGTTTGACCTAGGCTAGCCACCGGTTCAGGCAAGCCTGTGCGTGGCCGAGGACGTGGGATCCAGCTACGCGGGTCTGGGGGCCAGTGGGCAGGAAGGTCCACCCATAACCCTCCTAGTCCTACCTTTCAGGGCCACCAGAGGCCAGTGGGCGGCAGGATTTGCCATTACCTCCCCAACTGGCAAAACCTCACACTGGACAGGTGGGTTTTGCAGATAGTCAGAAGGGGCTGCTCCCTCCCCATCGAGACTACCCCTACCTCCATGTCACGATCCTTCCACCTCTTGTCGGAGGGTCTCTTGTCCCTTCGCCGCCAGGAAGTTTCAGCTCTCTTGGCCAAGGAAGCTATCAAGGAAGCTATCAAAAAGGTCCCTGTGTCAGAAGTAGGTCGTGGTTTCTATTCTCACTACTTTATGGTCCCAAAGAAGGACAAAGGTCTGCATCCCCTACCTCCATGTCACGATCCTTCCACCTCTTGTCGGAGGGTCTCTTGTCCCTTCGCCGCCAGGAAGTTTCAGCTCTCTTGGCCAAGGAAGCTATCAAGGAAGCTATCAAAAAGGTCCCTGTGTCAGAAGTAGGTCGAGGTTTCTATTCTCACTACTTTATGGTCCCAAAGAAGGACAAAGGTCTGCATCCTATCTTAGACCTCAGGGCCCTGAACCGCATCCTCCGGCACTCGACCCTGGAGACTGGATGGTAGTGTTGGACTTGCAGGATGCATATTTTCAAATCCCCATACTGCCAGCCCAAAGGCGTTTCCTACGATTCACGGCAGGTCACAAGCCGAGCATTTTCAGTTTACCGTGCTCCACTTTGGCCCTACTGGCTCACGAAAGTGATGGCGTTGGTCGCAGCTCATCTGCGCAGATCAGGGGTTCTAGTCTTCCCCCATCTTGACGACTGGCTGTTGAAGGCAGGCTCATTCCAGGCTGTCATCTCCAACCTCCAGACTACAGCAGACCTCCTGCACTCGCTATAGTTCAGTATCAATGTGCCGAAGTCACACCTGATTCCCTCTCAGATTCATTTTCTTCGGAGCAGTTCTGGATACAGCGCAGTTTCGGGCTTATCCTCCTGAGCAGCGAGTCTGGGATATTTGGGCTATGATACATATGCTTCAGCCTCTATCCCGGATTTCTTTGAGATTGACTCTGAGGCTGCTGGGCCTCATGGCCTCCTGCATCCTGCTGGTTGATCATGCCAGGTGGCATATGTGGGCTCTGCAGTGGGACCTGAAGTTCCCGTGGGCTCAGCATCGGGGGAATATTTCCCACATCGTCCAAATCTCGAGGGGACTGCACATCAGTTGCAGTGGTGGCTCAAGAAACAGGATTAAGTCAGCGGCTGATCCCCCTCCCTTCACCAACCAGAGTTGACAGTAGTGACGGATGCATCACTTTTGGGATGGGGCGGTCACCTGGGAGAGGCGGGGATCATGGGACTCGGTCTCCAGCGTAGTCTTGTCTCCACATCTACCTTTTGGAGTTTCGGGCGATCCATCTTGCACTGAAGGCATTCCTTCCTTCTGTCAAGGGAAGAGTAGTCCAGGTGTTCACAGACAACTCCCCCATGTGGTACTGCAACGAACATAGCGGGGTGGGGTCGTGGAGGCTCTTCGCCTTTGGACATGGCTGGAACATTAGGGCATATCCCTGGTGGTTTCAACACCTGGTAGGCTCTCTGAATGCAAGTGCGGACGAACTCAGCCGTCGGTGCATGATGGATCACTCGGAGGTGGTGCAAGGTCTCTTTCAGCAATGGGGTGCACCTTGGTTAGATCTGTTCGCCAACTAAGAGAACACACAGTGTCAGCAGTTCTGCGCGTTTGAATTGCAAAGGTGGCACTCGCTCGGTGACCGTTTTTGTAGCGAGTGGTATTGCGGCCTCCTGTACACCTTTCCGCCGATACCACTTCTGTCCACAGTGCTGAATATCAAGTGCAACCAGGCCCAAGCCATTCTTGTGGTTCCGGACTGGGCACGAAGAGTCTGGTGCCCCGAGCTCTTGAGCATGGCCATCGATCCTTTGATCAGACTGCCTCTTCCGGAGGATCTTCTGTCGCACCACGGGAGCCCCACCCCCCCCCCCCCCCCTCCCACGTCATCCCCATTCTGCCTTCTACACCTGAACCTATCCATCCTCCACCTCCTTGCGTGGAGATTGAACGGCGACAGTTGACCGCTTTCGACCTTCCACCGGAAGTTTGTAATGTCATCTTGGCAGCCAGGCCTCCCTCCACTAGAACGGTGTACTCCTGTAGATGGAACACATTTGTGGCATGGTGCACCGCAAAGGCTGTAGATCCCCTCTCGGCCCCTTTTTCTGAGGTCCTCTTGTTCATCCTTTCTTCATCCCAGCAGGGCTCTGCCTTGGGCACTCTTAAAGGCTTACCTCTAGGCCATATCTTCCTTTATTCGCCTTCCTGATCAGCCTTCTCTTTTCAAGTCCCCTATTGTAAATAGTTTCCTAAAGGGCATTACTCCTCTCTTTTCTCCTTTTCCTAATACCGCAGTGGGCCTTGAGCCTTGTCCTTACTTACCTGATGTGTGCTCCCTTCAAGCTAGTACATAACTGCCCTCTTAGACTTCTTACTTTGAAGACTGCCTTCCTGCTTGCAATCACCACTGCTCGCATGGTGGGTGAGCTTCAGGCTCTGTCATCAAAGCCTCCTCTTATTGCAGTCAGTCCGGACAAAGTGGTCGTTCGCAAGAGGTCTTCTTGCCCACCTTCTTCCCAATTCCGCACCCTTTCAAAGAGGAGGAGAGACTCCACCGTCTGGACCCAAAATGTGCGCTGTGCTTCTACCTTGACCGCACTAAAGATTTCCGGGTGGACAATCAACTCTTGGTTGGGTATGTGGTTGCCAAGAATGGTTGGGCCGTACAAAAATGCACCATCTCTTGAAGGGTTGTTCAATGCACTAAAATCTGCTATTCTTTGGCGAAAAAGGAACCTCCAGTGGAACTGTGCGCCCATTCTACCAAGGCGACAACAGCCTCTACTGCTTTGGACGGGGAGTTCCATTAATTGACATCTGCCAGGCAGTCACTTGGGCATCCTTGCACACGTTCACAAAACATTATTGCCTGGATAGCCAAGTCTGGAGAGACTGCTTTTTTGGCTGTTCTATTCTCCAGTACGTTCTGCTGTGAACTTGGTTCGCAGAACCACCTCTGGGGTTGGCATTGCTGGGTTATCTATTCTGAGGTCAGGAGTCTATAACTAATGGTCTCTTTCAGATGAACAAGTTACTTACCTTCAGTAAAGATGTCTCTGTAAGAGACCTATATTAGTTATAGATTGCTTACTGCCCCACCCATCCTCCCCATTCTGCAAACTGACTTCTAGGGATAGGGACTCTTTACAGGACTCTAGTTATGTGCACCAGTGGTCAGTGTCTTGCATGGCTCTGCGCTTCTGGCATGGAAAGTCGTGTGAGAACTGACATCAGCGTGCAGGGACGGCATCTAAGTAGACATTGTGACGTCATCCCGGTGACCACGACGACTAAGGCTGAGTCGACCAACACCACCTATCGACATGCTGTGGTACTGCCTAGAGAAAAATTCTCTGGATCCAGTCCGACACCTGGGGGTAATTCTAAGTTAAGGAATCTATTCTAAGGTAAGGAATCTATAACTAATATATGTCTCTTACAGATACATTGTTACCAAAGGTAAGTAACTTGCTCGTTGGGGTTAGTCACCACCTGCTCTCAGTCGATGGCTGGCTCACCTTCAAGACCACTGACGAGAAAGGCAACTGGCATGTTGATGCCTATGTCTAGAAAGTTGATGTTGAGGACTGTATTCTGTGTCGTGAGAGACCACTTTAGGCAGGTCTCTCCACTTAACATGGGATTAATTCCGCGAAAAAGAAAATGCAGGTTACCCAGAATCCTATTTCTGTAGTACAGAATTACCATCCAAGCAGTCTAATCCGCAGCAACTGTCTTTGGCTTCTGCGCGCAGATTGCATTGTGCAGTGCAGAGTGAAACTTTGGTGCTGCCTTCTTCTTTTATGTAGTCAAAAAGGAGGGAAAGATGGAAAACAAATGTAAATAAATGCTACCTTTATGTGAACAAGCAATTTTTCCAGATTCCAAAAACACCCCAGTCCATTTTTAGGTCTCGCCTGAGCCAGCGCATGCATTGCTCTGCGAGACATTTAGTATTAGGGTTTTCAAAGTGCTACCAGACCTCGCTGGCCTAAAGCTTACGTTCACGTGAGCGTGCACGCGTGCAGCCGCCTTCTGCCTCCCTTCCGGCACGATCACTGCTGCGCGTGCACCGCTCGCGTGCTAAGAGCGCGTCATCGCGATCACTTTAGCTTTAATCGCGATCACTTTCGCTTTCACAGCCGCGCGACCGTTACTTTTACGGCCACGCGGCCAATGCTTGTTCCCTTGTGCAGGTGTGTCCTGGTGGGAGTTGTCTGCAATTATTAAGACACAGACCAGATCAGATATTCTATCCATAACATTCATTGACCTCTGTGACCTCCAGGTTGAGATGCGTTAGTTACTGATGAATACATCCTTCCAACAGGAAGCAAACTCATCCCTTAAAAACGGATTTCATTAACTATTCTGTCGGCGCTGTGTGTTTAAAAAACACTATCCCAATACAGTAAACTAAGGGAAAGAACAATAAACAAGCTAACCTCCACTGTCTTTGCAAACATGTAGCCCAGCTCACACGTCTACCGAGAATGATACCTCCTCCCATAACCCGTTTTGTATCCCATTCTTTCTGATGCTCAGGTAGTGTTTTTTTCTTTAATTTGTCATTCCGCTGTACGGGGTGAAACTGCTTTGAAGTGGGTGTGCTTAGAAAACTGAGCTTATTCCCGTACCTGATGAGATGATGGAGGCTCTGTTTTAGTAAACAGGAAGTTGTTCACGAACACCAGGAACGAGGGACAGCGTACACCAACTTTGACTTAACTGCTTCCGGTGCGGCATTATCAACCCAGATGTGTTCATTTTTATGTCACTTTAAGTCCGCTAATTTTGCATCCTTTGGCCTTAACATCTCCTTTCAGCCTACAGATTGAGGGGTAGCTATTCCAGTGAATGGTGTTCTGTTATTTCCCACGGAATCTTAGTGTTTGTCAAGTGCACTTGAAAAATGCTGCCTGGCCCCGGTTTCCTTCTTCTATCTCAGTGTCAGTGTTGTATCTTTCTTTCTTCCTGCCTGTGCTGCTTCTTTCGTATTTCTTTCTTTTTGCTCACGCTTCCATTGTCTGTGTTAATTTTCTACCCCACCTCTCACTCTCCTATTGCTTGTGTTCCCTCCCCAACCGTAAGGGAAACAAGCATTGGCTTAGCCATAAGTGTTTAGCCATGCAACACTTGATGTTGTTGCACAAAGGCTATTGTGCTGGATAACTAAACACTTATAAGGTCCCAAAGGCGAGACCTATTGCCGATGCCAGTGCTTGTATTAAATGGCTTTTAACATTAGCACTTTCTTCCTGACAAATTAAATGAAATTGCATTACACTCCTTGAAATAATGGCATAAGATTGTCTGCAGTAAGCCTGCCTTAACTCTTAAAAGGTAGCGATCTGCGTTTGTGCGGTTCACAGATACAATCTCATCATATTGTGGTTCCTGTGTGCAAGTGTGTTTTTCAGTTTTCTTGGTTGTGAGCGATTTTTGCAAGCAACATGGTCGATTATTTTACCCAAACAATCCGCAAAGCACTTCTATGTAATTAATTACTAATGGTATCTTCTAGAAAGAACAGGAAGTGAATTATTCACATCAGAGCACACTCCCAAGCAATGCTCATAGAAGTCACTCACAATGGCTGACCTTAATCATATATGAACAGGCAGCTGTCGTAACTTTACTTTAATGAATATCCCACTGTCTACTTTACAGCAGCAACCTAAATGTGGAAGGTGTTTTTCCAACACAGTCGAGGCCAGTGACCTTTGCACATTTACCTCATGCATTGTCCTAAGCCACTTTCGGAGTCCAACACAATATGTAGCACAGAGTAAACCACGATGCAGCCTTCATGTTCAAGTTCCCAATTAAAGCATAGAAAAAAACAGAGTAGAGTATGTGGGAGGATTAGGAAAGAAGTAGGCCAGAGGATAGGGTACTACATCAATTTCCACCTAACGTCCGATGCGAATCTGGGCACAAACACCTGTGCTGATTATGCTCGCTGGATCTCACAATTCACGCACATTCTGACGCAGACACAATTAAACACTATGCACACATCTAATTTCCCACAAGAGGGCTCGTAGGTAAATGGCATATTTAGAACCACTCTGTGCACTTGGACACTCTGTGCAGTGTCACCACATCTTGCAGGAGACTGCACATATGCTCTGAGTACTGAACTCCAAAGCACTAGGCCAGCAATCAAAATGAAAGCCGAAATACTAGTATGAACAAGCATTGGCATAGCCAATAGGTCTCGCTTTTGGGACCTTATAAGTATTTAGTTATGCAGCACAATATCCTTGGTGCAACAACATCAACTGTTGCATGGCTAAACACTTATAAGGTCCCAAAAGCTAGACCTATTGGCTATACCAATGCTTGTTCACTTTGTTCTGAATGAAACATACAAGACTAATATCAGTCTGGTGGGGATCAAACAAATGATGAAAATGTAATAGCCAGAAGGGGATTTTGGGATTTAGACTTAAAGTAAAACCTCTTTACATTTATTTTTTCCACCTTTTCATTTTTTGTCCTTGTGTTTTGTTACTATTGGAAGGCGCATTAGGCAGTTTCCTCCAACCTGCTGTCTGTATTTAGTGAGGTGTCTGGTATCTGATAACGTGGTCATAATTTTTAGAATAGTTACCTTCTATATGCGTTGCCCTGGGAATACTTTATTTTAATGTGTCCATATTTAAATACACAGGGTGCATATATTCCTAAGAAGTGAAGCACCCTTTTGAAGCCTATACAGAGCAAACCTTTTCTGAAATGTAGACTATCTCCCAGAAGAACTATTTCAAGACTATAGTACAGCATCTGAGGTACAAACAAAATGTTAATACCAGTCTACAAAGCCTGCCTATTAGATTTTCATTGAAAAATTTGAATTTGGACCACCTGCCTCTTTAAAGCTTTAGAAGGTTCCTTTACCCATGGTGCATTGCACTGGCAGTTGCCTCCTAGAGTAGGGTTCTCTTTTCCACCTTTTGAGAAAAGAATCCCAGAATACATTGAGACTTTCACACCTTTGTTTTTCAGAGAATATTTTCTCAAAAACTAACCTTTTCGCTCAGTTTCTCTAGCCTCCGTCTACAGAGTGAACCTGTTTTTGTTTATTTTATGATATAGGAATGTGAGTTCTGCCACAAAGGACCTTAATGTGAAAGACGTCAGGCTAAGCTGAAATTTGAGGATTTAATTGCTAAATTGGGTGGCAGCTTTCTTGCCCTGAAAGTCGCCTTGGCCTGGAACGCACTGCCACTTGCGTTTTGCAACCCCCAAGACCCCATGGCTTTTAAAAAAAAAATCTGAAAACTTTTCTCTTTGTTTAGTTCAACCTGTTTTACCCCTCTTGCCTCGCGCCGGGACACTCCACGGAGTAGCTGTGCGTGCTATAAAATAACATAAAGAAAACTTGCAGTAGAGATGGAAAAGCTGAGAAGCTATCTAGCCATGTGACACCCAAGAAGACTGCACCTCCAAAACTACCCCAGAAGGAGTTCTGAAGGAAGGGCAAGAGAGGTTATTAAAAGTAAACAAAAAAAACATAGACATTGTCCTTCCCTTTGTTAATCTCTATCTGAAAGAGACACGTTAGTTATAGAGTCCTTACCTTAGAATATCCCCAGGTGTCAGACTGAATCCGGAAAGTTTTTTCGTCAGCAGTACTCCTGCGCGTCGGTAGGTGGCGTCGTGTGGCTCCGCATCCGTTGCTGGCATCGTATGCGCCGAGATGATGTCACGTAGACTACTTAGGCACCACCCATGCGCGCTGAAGTCAGTTATTTATTTTTCTGAGCCAGTAAGCACAGATCCGGTTAGAACACGTACCTCAGTCACTTTTTGACTATCTTTTTTAGATTTTTTGTCTCCTGTAAGTTTGAGTCTGTTCTGGTGCACGTAGGGATGCCTGGTTTTAGGTTTAAATCTTTTATTAAGGTTTTCAACAAAGGAAAGTATAGCATCAAGCAATTACACATTCCCTGGCCTCAGCGGGAGCAGAATAAGCTTGGCTCGCTTCCACCGCTAACGGTTGGGTGGGAAGTCGAAGAGATGCTTGCTAGTCCCATCAGCCGCTATCATTTTCTCCCCCCTCCCTTAACCCAAACCCCCCCGAAACCCCCCTCCCGCCTTCACTCCCCACCCCACCCCCTTCCCGTTAACAAGATGGTCAGAGGAGAGAAAGAAAGAAGAAGAAAGAAAAGAATTGAGACCCTATCTCGGGATCAAAGGGACCTGAAGGATGCCTGGTTTTAAGTCTTGTGGGGCCTGCCGTCACAATATTTTGGTGGCGGACCCCCACGACGTCGGTCTCTACTGCCTGGAGTGTGACCACGATGCCCGGGCCTGTATGGACTGTTTGGCCATGGCCCCGAAGGCCTTGAGGGAGCGGCGTCAGAAGCTGTTTGAGGTCCGGCACTCATCCCCACGCCGTTCACGGTCCAGGGGCCGCTCCAGAGAACGCTCGCGGGGCCACCATCATCGCTCCTCGGGCTCCAAGTCTTCACCCTCTGATTCGGGTAAGAGACGACACAAAAAGAAGTCGAAGAAGCGTTGTCACTCTCCGACGTCCCTCTGTTGGTCCCCGGATGCAGACGAGGGGAACAAGGGTTCGGCTCCTTTGGAGCCCGGGAGTCCCGTGGCCTACCCACCTTACCCGGGTCCGTCGGCGACTCCCGCACAGGTGCAAGAATTTCTTGCTACCTTGGACCGCCTGTTTAGGCCTCTGGCTCCTGCCGGCGTGGCCTTGGGCCCCGCGGACCCGTGTCAGGATCCTGTTGGACCATCTGCGCCGGTGGCAGCTCCGGCCCCGCAGGATCCTGCGCCGCAGGCCACGGCGCCACAAGGTCCAGCGCTGCCGGCCCCAGCGCCGCCCTAGGCTCAGCCTCCGGCGCCGCAGTGGGTACCGTTTGTTCCGCCGCTGCCCAGGTTCTCAGACAATTTTGTTCCTACCTGAGATCCACATTGGGACACGGCGCCAGTCCGCCCCCGTCTAGCTTAGTTCCTGGCGCCATTTGTTCCTTCCCTGCCCTGCCGCCGCAGCCTGTCCCACATATGGCTGAGGTAGAGGATGACTGGGAGGGGTCCGAGAACCCTCTTGCTCATCAGTGTGACTCCGAGCAGGACTGGACGGACGAGTTAGAGGAGGCCGGCGGCCTTGCTCTCTCCTCTGACCAAGGGTTTGCCTCTCCTCCGCCTACCATGGAGGAGGGGGCTTTGTACACGATGGTGCTTCATCGGGCCGCGTAGGTCCTCCACCTTGAACTCCCTACGGTGGCCCTGAAGACTAATCTCCTCACTGAGGTGCTCCAGACGGCGTCCACTTCGTCGGAGCCCCTGCTGCCATTTATCGACGCCCTCACTGACGTCTTACTGGGCACTTGGTCGCGGCCTGCCACGGGGGCCCTGGTGGATGAGAATGTCGCCAGGCGTAATCGCCCGGCGCCAGGTGACCCTGCCTTTCTGACTACTCATCCTACGCCCGACAGCCTGGTCATCCAAGCTTCGACGTCCCAGAGTGCCTTTCCCACGGCTCCGCCGGATAAGGACTCTAAGAAGCTGGAGCAGTTCGGCAAGCAGTTGTTCTCTTCGGCCAGCTTAGGGGTGCGGTCGGTGAACACCGTTTGCCTCCTGGGCCACTATTCCCACGCGGTGTGGGATGCCTTTGCACAGGTGTTGCCTCAGTGCCCTGAGGAGCCCGAAGCTGAGCTGCCTCAAGCTGTTGCAGAGGGTAAGGATGCGGCTAAGTTCGTCATTCGGTGTGGTTTGGACACCGCGGACTCACTAGGTAGAGCCATTTCTACGACTGTGACACTTCGACGCTACGCCTGGTTGAGATCTACCGGGTTCTCGCCAGATGTACAAAGCTCACTCATGGACACATGAAAAGCCCAGCCACTCCTGGCTTTCGTTCCTTTCGTGGCCAACGCAGGGGCGCCCAGGCACGTTCCTTCAGCAAGCCCGTGCAGACCCAGCCTCAGCGCGGCCGCGGATGCTGCTTCCACAGGGGTGGGTCTGGGAATCAACGTGGGGGTCAGTCCACCTCCGCCCCTGCTGCTTCTGCCTCCAAACCTTCCGAGATTTGTGGAGCACCCCACGCCGGTGGGTGGCAGGGTCCGCCATCACCTCCCCCACTGGCACGCTATCACATCGGACAAGTGGGTATTGCAGATCATTTGCATGGGCTACTCCCTTCCCTTTCAGTCCACCCCTCCAGCCATGCCACCTTAGTACCACCGCATGTCGGGGGAACACTTGGCGACTCTCCAGCAGGAAGTTACGACCCTCTTGGCCAAGAGGGCCATCGAGTGCGTTCCTGGGCCGGAAGTAGGGAGTGATTGTTATTCCCACTACTTTCTGGTCCCCAAGAAGGACAAAAGGGGTCTGCGTCCCATCTTGGAACCGCTTCCTCCGGAAGGAGAAGTTCAAAATGCTGACTCTGGCTCAGGTCTTGGCTGCCCTCGACCCTGGAGACTGGATGGTAGCATTGGACTTGCAGGACGCATATTTTCACATCCCCGTCCTGCCGGCCCACCGGCTTTACCTGCGGTTCACGGTAGGCCCTGGGCATTTTCAGTTTGCCGTGCTCCCCTTCGGCCTTATCAGCGCCCCTCGGGTGTTCACGAAAGTGATAGCAGTGGTCGCAGCTCATCTGCGTCGGTCAGGGGTGTCTTCGCCTACCTCGACGACTGGTTGTTGAAGGCGGGCTTGCCCCTGGCAGTCGTCTCCCACCTTCATACTACGGCCGACCTCCTTCATTTGTTGGGGTTCTCCATCATCGTGCCGAAGTCGCACCTGAGTCCCTCTCAGCAGCTCCCCTTCATCAAAGCGGTTCTGGATTCGAGGTGGTTTCGGGTTTATCCTCTTGAGCAGCAAGTCCGTGATATTCAGGCTATGATTGCGATCTTTCAGCCTCTATCCCGGGTTTCAGTCAGGATGACCCTCTGGCTCCTGGGCCTGATTGCCTCCTGCATCCTGGTAGTGCAACATGCCAGATGGCATATGCAGGCTCTGCAGTGGGACCTGAAGTTGCAGTGGGCGCAGCATCAGGGCAACCTGTCTGATCATGTCCAGATTTCGGAGGGCACTGCACAACTATTGCAGTAGTGGCTCTCGAATCGCAATTGGGTCAATGGCAGATCCCTCTCCCTTCCCCAACCGGAGCACACAGTGGTGACGGATGCGTCCCTCCTGGGATGGGGAGGCCGCTTGGAAGAGGCGGCGATCAGAGGACTCTGGTCTCTGGCGGAGTCCCGGCTTCATAGCTACCTTTTGGAGCTTGGGTGATCCGACTGGCACTGAAGGCATTCCTTCCCTTTGTCCAGGGAAGTGTGGTGCAGGTGTTCACGGACAACACCACCGCCATGTCAGTAGGCTCTGCGCCTCTGGACATGGCTGGAACATCAGGGCATTACCTTGGTGGTTCAACACCTGGCAGGTTCTCTGAACGCCAGGGGGACGAAGTCAGCCGCCGGTGCTTGATGGATCTCGAATGGCCTCTGCACTCTGACGTGGCACAAGGTCTCTTTCTGCAGTGGGGAGAGCCTTGGTTAGATCTATTCGCCACCGAAGAGAATGCGCAATGTCATCAGTTCTGTGCATTGGAATTTGCAAGGTGGCACTCGCTCGGCGATGCTTTTCGTCGCAAATGGAGTTGCGGTCTGTTGTACACCTTTCCGCCCATACCACTTCTGCCCAGAGTGCTGAAGAAGATTCGGCGCGACCGGGCCCAAGTCACCCTTGTGGCTCCGGATTGGGAACGAAGATACTGGTATCCCGAGCTACTCAGCATGGCGATCGTTCCCCGATCCATCCGCCTCTTCGGGAGGATCTTCTGTCGCAGCAGCTGGGGACGGTCCTCCACCCGAACCTGTCCAGCCTCCACCTCCATGTGTGGAGTTTGAGCGGCAATAGTTGACAACTTTCAATCTTCCTCCCGAAGTCTGTGATGTCATTCTGGCAGCCAGGCGTCCATCCACTAAGACGGTATAAGCCTGCCGGTGGAATAAGTTTGTGCCATGGTGTGCAGCAAGATCTTAGGATCCCCTTTCTGCCCCTCTTTCTGAGGTCCTTCTGTTCCTACTATCCTTGGCCCAGCAGGGCTCTGCTCTGGGCACTATCAAGGATCATCTTTCGGCCATCTCCGCCTTTCTAAGGCTTCAAGACCAGCTTTCTCTTTTTAAGTCCCCGGTTGTTAACCGTTTCCTGAAAGGCATTACGCACACGTTTCCTCCCGTGCCTTTCATAATGCCTCAATGGGACTTAAATCTTGTCTGGACCGATCTGATGTCCGCTCCTTTCGAGCCCCTTCATACCTGTCCTTTACGTCTTCTCACTCTCAAGACGGCTTTCCTGGTAGCTATCACCTCTGCCAGAAGAGTGAGTGAGCTCCAGGCTCGTTATTTCTAAACCTCCTTTCCTTTCTGTTCATATGGACAAGGTGGTTTTAAGGACCCGCCCTTCTTTTTTGCCAAAGGTTGTCACGCCCTTCCACATCGAGCAGACAATCACCTTGCCCACCTTCTTTCCGCTTCCTTCAAAAGAGGAAGAGAGGCTCCATCGCCTGGACCCAAAACGTGCGCTCTCGTTCTACCTGAAGCGCACACAGCAGTTCCGGGTGTATGACCAGCTCTTTGTTGGCTACGTGAGCGCCAAAAAAGGTCGGGCCGTGCACAAAAGAACCATCTCTCGGTGGATCGTTCTGTGCATCAAAGCATGTTACTCCTTGGCTAAGAAGGAGCCTCCTGTGGGGCTGCGTGCCCATTCTACTTGCAGGAAATATGTCAGGCAGCTATGTGGGCCTCGCTGCACACGTTTACCAAGCTTTACTGCATTGACAGTCAAGTCCGGAGAGACGGCTTCTTTGGCCGTTCTGTTCTCCATGAGTTTCTGGTGTAATCTGTTCGCAGACCCACCACCGGGTTTGGTATTGCTGGGGTATCTTTTCTAAGGTAAGGAATCTATCACTAATTTCAGATGCACAAGTTACTACTTGTGTAACGATATATATGTAAGAGACATTAGTTAGTGATAGATTCCTTACCGCCCCACCCATCCTCCCCGTTCTGCGTACTGATTCTAGGGTTAAGGTCATCCCTTTTAGGGCCCGAGTTTCATGGCACTAGTGGTCAGTTTCTTGCACGGCTCTGCGTTCCTTGGGTGGAAAGTCGTGTACAGAACTGACGTCAGCGCGCATGGGTGGTGCCTAAGTAGTCTCCGTGACGTCATCTCGGCACATACGAAGCCAGCAACGGACACGGAGCCGCACGATGCCACCTACCGACGTGCAGGGGTACTGCTGACGAAAAAACTTTCTGGATACAGTCTGACGCCTGGGGATATTCTAAGGTAAGGGATCTATCACTAACTAATGATGTCTCTTACAGATATATCGTTACACAAGTAGTAACTTGTGCATTTATGTTGAAGATCTTAGTGTTCCGTAGAGGGCCTCAGTCCTCACATCTCAACTGTGACACAATCACCATTTACCTTCCCTGATGTGCTCAGCGCTGCCTACTCTTATCGATCCTGTCCATTAATACAACATCAACACTACATTCTCCAAGAATGGAATCACTGTCATCTATTTTGTACTTTTTTTTAATCTCATATGCTCTGCACTGTATTTTATAATTCCAGCTGAGGATTCTTTGCAAATTTTATCTGATAGACATCTAGCCACAGATTCCTTAACGTAGATTATCCCCGGGCGACAGACTAGATCCGGAAAACTTTCAGCAGCAGCACCTCTCCGTGCCGGGGGGCTTTGCGTGGCTCCGTCAACAGATATGATGTCAATAGAGCCATATAAGTCCCTCCCTGTGCGCTGAAGTCAGTTTTCTTTTCTACGTCCCAACGCTGATCCGGAGAAGTGGTACCTCTGGCCTGTTTTTTTTTCTTCTTTCAGGCCTTCTCGATGCCTTTGGTGTCCAGGAACAGTGTGTGATGCCTTCGGGCTTCAAGGCGTGTGAATCTTGTATGCGGCAGATGTCGGCGACGGATCCACACGTGATCTGTATGTGGTAGCTTGGAGTGCACCGCGACTCCGAGGAGTGCGACGCCTGCCGACGGCTGAAGCCAAAGTTCCTGCAGGAACGTCGCATGAAGCTGCTGTCCGCCTGGATGTCCTGTTCCCAGTCTTCACACCACCAGTCTCCTCGTGCTGGGGGGTTGGTTCGGGACAGGCCGCGGAGTCGTTCCCGCGGACGACGCTCTCATGTCGCAGGTAAGCACAAGAAAAAGAAGTCGCGGAGTTTGCCGAATAACACGCGACGGGGAGGCCTGCTGCTCCCGGTCTCGACCGGTACGGGCCCTCAGGAGTCGACCCCCACTTACCTGCATTTCCTGGTGCAGGGACGACTAGGGCCCAGATGGAGGCCTATTCTCTGGCCTTACTAACCATCTTTGGGTCACCAACTCTCCCTGGCGTGCCTTCGGGTCTCAAAGAGGGGGTAGTGGCTCAGATCGGAATTTCGCCTGCAGGTTCTTCCTCGGCGCTCGTTGAGCACCCTGACTCCGTTTCAGGAGTCGCTGCGACATCGGGACACGGCCCGGAAGGGCATCCTATTCTCCATCCAAGCCTGCTATGCCATCTCCGCACAGCCCTGTGAGACTCCCTGAGCCGATGCCGGCTGCAGCGCTGTTCTCGACTCAGTCGACTCTGTTCCTCTCTGCAAATACCCATCTTGGTGGAGGTCGCGTGGACGCCGGTCCACGACGGATTAACGAGGCCCCTTCGGGGTTCATCGCCGTTGAGACGACGCAGTCTCGACGCCGTTCGACACTGGTGCCAACCCCGTCGGTTCATGGATTGGTGGAGGCCGAAACTGAGGAGGCCCCTGTGGTTCGCCACCCACAGGGTTGTTTCACTGTCTCTCTGGGCAGGTACCCATGCACTGGCGAGGTCTTGGATGTCCTGAGGCTGTAGAGCCCCCACGTTTTGGTGGTCGGATTAGCCTCATGCCGGCCCCTACGGATGACCTGTTGTCGCCACCTCGGATGGCCACGGTGGCTAGTGTGGCTTTTGCGAGGGCGGTTCGCAGGGATGCGGACATTCTACAAGTGCAGCCACCCTCTGTCTCTCTGCCCACTGATCCCTTGCTGATTTTGCTCCACCAGGGCACCGTGGAAGTGGAGCCCTTGTTGCCTTCTGGCGAGTCGTTATATGACACTCTTCTGGGGACATGGGCGAGGCCTTCTTCAGGGGTCTCGGTGGATTGTGCTATTGCATATCGACATCGCCCGATTCCGGATGACCCTGTCTGTTTATCTCTCCATCTTAGGGCTCAAGGGTTGGTTATTCAAGCAGCTCCAGTCTCGCTGCCTTCTGCCCCTCCTCCCTTACTCCCTCCCACTTGGAAGTCTCGCAGGTTGGAGTCGTGTGGCCGCCGTGTTTTTGCATCTACCAGTGCAGGCCTTAGATCCCTGAACAAGTCTTGCGTGTTTGCAGGGGTTACTTTTGCCCTTTGGGACTCGGCTGAGCGCCTTCTTCCTTCTCTTCCGGAGGGTCCTCGGACTGACCTGGATCGGTTGATTCATGATGGCTGGGAAATGGCTCAATTTTCCATTCAGTTGGCCATGGACACCACTGATTTGGTGGGTCGGGCCATGGCCTGGTCAGTTGCTTTGCGACATTATGCTTGGCTACGCGATGATTGTTTCCCTGCCAATGTCCAGGAACATCTTAGAGATTTGCCCTTTGATGGGGTCACCTTGTTCGACAGACATGCTGTCTCGGCGGTTCAACGTCTCATGTCTGACTTTCCATGAGTTCCATGGTTTCTAGTCCTAGTTGTGGACTTTGGCTTTAGTTGCAGTTTTGTCACTGCTTTTTGTGGTGCTCTGTTTCTGGGTTCACAACCTTATTGCCCGGACGGACTGTGAGGCTTTTCCCCTTCTTGTCCTTCTTTTGCTACAGCTGGCCAGCTGTTGCTGCATTTCTTTTTGAGCCCTCTGCCTAGGAACTAATCTCAAGAGGTGTCCCTTGCTTTTATAAGCATGTGCCATACCCTATGGCGGGTACTCGTTGGCTACTGTATAGCTGCTCTTCCTTGCGCTGGAAGTTTCAAAGGCTCCAGCAGAGTCTTCAAGGATACTTCTCTTCTGTCCCCCTGGGGAATTGTCCTATGGGCCGTACTACGGGCCTCCCAATTCATCCCGCTCCTCCTACTGTTATAGGACGTCCCCTCTGGTGAAACCCACGGTGTTGGTGCGGCTCCCTTCGGGGGTTTATGCGTTTTCGTCTACCTACGGTTGGTCCGTAGCTCTCTCCTACCTCTGTGGAGACACACTTCCCTAAAGTGTTGTTAGGTTTCTGCCACGCCTGGCTCTCCCCGGCGTGTTGTTTCAGCTTTTGCTGTGCTTTTTCTGCCTGCGTTGCCTGTCTTAGATGTAGGCACGTGTCCCTTGGGGGCATGTTGCTCTGTTCCTTTCCGAAACAGTCTCTACCGTGTTGTGTGGATTGGTCATGTGAGTACACACAGGATATGTTCGCTGTCACAGGGTGCCGACAATGTGCCTTGTGCCCCTGTCTTGGCTGACTTCTACTCTCAATTCTTGGTGTGGGCAAATGCTTACGTCTTCTCTCATGGCTCACACTTGTCCGGTTTTTGCCTATGGGCAGTGAAGTTTTCCGCCATCTACGTCTCTGCCCAGCGTTGCCTTGTATTTTATTTACGTATGCACTTCCCTGGCAGGGCCAATGGTCCCTTTGCTTATTGCCGCCCAGGTGTTCAGATCTTTCCGCTTCTGGCCTCTGCTGAAATTTTCTGGCTCACTGTGGCCTAGTGGTTAAGGTCTATGACTCTTACTCCAAAGGTTCTGTGTTCATCTCCAGGTGTTTTCCTGGTTGTGAGTTCTCAATCATAACTAAAGGCACTGTTGCTTTCTTTTATGTATGTTTACGGTGCAAGTATTCTTTTTCAGGATACTCATTGTCATTATACAGTGTCTGTATGGGGCTGTGTAAAGGCCTATGTCTGTGTATTTCTCACTCCTTACCCTCCTGAGTGTAGTGGTCAGTGTCCCCGCCTGTTTCGTGGGAGACCGGGGTTCCTCCCGTCAATTGGAATGCTGTCGCTTTTTAGGCGACCTTCCATTCTCTAGGGTATGCTCTTCCAGTTCCCCCATGTTTTTCATATATACGTCTTTGTCTTATGTATATGTCATGAAACATACACACAGCGAGAGAGCACTCATACTAGGGTTTTCCTTGCCCTATTTTTTTTTTTTTTTTTACCCCAGTCTCTCGCTCTCTCGCTTTTCTTTCTCTCTCGCTCTTTCTCTCTCTCTCTCTTTCTCTTTCTTTCATATATATATATATATATATATATATATATATATATATATATATATATATATATATATTCACTTAAAAACCATAGGTTTCACACAGGTTATAGTTAGGTGGACATTTCACTCGTAAAAAACCAATGAAATTCCCCCGTTATAGTTAGTTCAGATAACTATAACTCGCACGCCCGCAATCCACTGCTCATGACGTCCCATATTACATCACTCATGACATGGTAAGTGGCATCACTCATGACATCACTGATGACATCATCCTTGTGATAGAGTGGCGGTCGTGCGAGTTATAGTTATCTGAACTAACTATAACGGGGGAATTTCATTGTTTTTTTACGAGTGAAATGTCCAGCTAACTATAACCTGTGTGAAACCCATGGTTTTTTAAGTTAATTTTCAAGGTTTTCTAAATGCTAATTCCTAACTATAATGTGTGTGAAACCTATGGTTTTTTTTAAGTGAATTTGTACGGTTTTTTAAATGCTAAGTTATGTATTTATGAATATTTTTAGTTTTTTAAGGTTTTTCGCCGTGCGCGCACGGTGCAAGCACACCGCGAATTTAAAAAAAAAAAAATGTTTTTTTCACCCTTGGGGGGTCCTTCTGTGACCTCCTGACTAAGGCTAGGGGGTCAGAAACTCTCTTCCCTGCCCCCTTTTCACGTTTTCCACC
This sequence comes from Triturus cristatus, assembly GCF_964204655.1. NCBI lineage: Eukaryota > Metazoa > Chordata > Amphibia > Caudata > Salamandridae > Triturus > Triturus cristatus. Next base: position 1,267,322,664 of record NC_140585.1, on the reverse strand, counting down.
TTTTTTCCACCTTTCCTTATCAGTGCAACAGACAAAATGGCGGCCGACACTTCCTGATTTCGACCGATTCGAATGTTTACTGACATCTAACAACCAATCAGAATTACGCTCGCGCACGTTAGGTTGCGCACACGGTGCGCGCATATAGATATGTATATGCTTTTAAATTCAATTTTCTCAGGAACTACTGAACAGATTGACTCCATATATGCAAAAGGCACATGCCTGACCTGAGGACTACCTCTCTGCCAAATTTCAAGTAATTCTGTTCAGTCGTTCGGGCTGTACCTTCGACTAAAGGTCCTATAGGAAAATGCATGGGGAAAATTTGTTCTGGGACCCCCCTTTTTTCTCGGCCCCCTCTTGACGAATCACCCCGACACTTTCAAGGTAGGAGCTGAGCAGAGTGCCCCATTAGTTTTGAAAATTTCGCGAGGATTCGTCAACCGGCGCCAAAGTTGGAGGGGAACGCTAGGTGGCGCGCTAGCGAATGGACGCCTTCCTGTAGGGCTCCCGCAGTCCGGCGACATTAATCCGGTAATTTATCCTTTTAAGGGCACACCTGGGTGCAGTCACCGCAGGCGAAGGTCCAGCCAGATGGCAAGAGTGTGCGGGCGGACGTAGAGGGCTCCAGCTGCTGGGAGGCCGCCGCGAGAGGAGCCGAAAGTTGCGGCAGAGGCGACGCCGGAAGCCGCTGTGCCGAAGCCCCGGATTGAGCTGGTAGGCGAGGCCGTGGATGGAAGCGCGGTGGAAGGCCGCGGGCGGCGGAAACAGTTTGGGAGGCCCCCCCGGGATCGTGGTGACTTGGATAGGTGAGAGGAGCGGATCGGAGAGACGGAGTGTTGGCTGAGAGCGAGCGGGGGTGCATCCTCTCCCCCCCCCCCGCCCTTTGAAGCGACTGCAGGGCCTGGGCACCCAGGATTGAACTGGTGTTGGCTGGCGCGGGTACGGGACCTCGGGCAAGAACTTTTCCTCCACCCCCCGGACACTGGGAAAGGAGCAGTGCGAAGAGCTCCTGAAGCAGCGGACGCACTACTCGGTGTGCAGTGGGCATGGTGGGGTGAAGCTTGGTGGATGAGTGAACGGAGCCGCGACTGGCATCACCGGTGACGGCGTACGGTCCCCCCCAGGCCTGAAGATCACAGCTGGTGCCCCCTGATCGTGTGGCTGCGCAGTTGGACGCACGTGGCCTGAATTATTGAAGTGGTGCTGGTGCAGCAGCGTGTGCGCTCCACTTGCGGCCTGGGTGCGATAGTGGGTGCTTGCATGGAGTGACGTGCACGGTAGTCACTCGGAATCACCGACTGGCGCATTGACTGCTCACGAGGGATCGGGAGGGGGGTGTCGCGGTGCTCGTGCTGGTGGTGCTGGAGACCTACGCCCTGGGAAAGCGATGGGCAAGTCGGACACTAGACAGCCCAAACTCACGTTTGCGGCTAGTAAGAAAGTGACAGCGCCAGAAGAGAAGTCGCGTCACCCGGATGAGACGACTGAAGCGTCTGGTGGAGCTGTGGATGCGGAGGCGAATTTACAGGCAGTACTATACGAGGTGCGCCAAGGGTTCACGACAATCGCGGACAAAGTGGACAGGCTCTCGTCACGTATGGATGTGGTGGTGCACAAGGTGGAAGCGCACGAGGGTCGCTTGAAAGAGGCGGAACAGCGCATATCGGACTCAGGATGTGGTGACCCAACACTCGTCGCAGTTATCCAGAATGGACAATCTCCTACGTGTCATCGCAGCTAAAAATGAGGATTTAGAAGCGAGGAGCAGGCGTAATAACGTACGCATCATAGGTATTCCGGAAACAACAAATGTGGGCAAAATGGAGGAGTACGTCGAGAAGATGTTGGTGGCAGCGATGGGCTCGGAGGCATTCTCTACACACTTTATAGTGGAGCGGGCGCATCGGGCCCTGGGCCCCAGACCGAAGCCGGGGGCGACGCCTAGGCCGATTATAGCCCGGATGCTAAATTACCGCGACCGTGATGCAGCCTTAAGAGCGGCAAGAAGTACGAGGTCGTTGTCATATGAGGGTAATTCCTTCACGCTGTATCCGGACTTCACCCCACTGGTTCAAGAGGAACGTAGGAAATTCCTAGCAGTCAAGACTAAACTGCGCAACCTGCAAATAGACTATGCATTGCTCTATCCGGCACGTACCAAGGGAAGCAGAAATTCTTTACAAATCCACAGCAGGTGGAGGACTTTCTCAAGCAGCATAAACGGGCTCGGAGGTTGGGAGCAGGAGCGGACGATGAACTGGCCCCTAGTCCAGAGACGCCGGAAGATGGGGAACCGTGAGTGGCCAGTACTGTATCTGCATATAGACTCATTGATGAGCGCGGAGCGCTGCTTACGAGCTTTGATTGGGATTTATCGTTGAAAGACATTGTACTGATCTCAGGGTGGGTATGTTTGGAGTGGGGGATAAGGGGGTATTATGTTAGACGGTTGTTGCCGGGGTCCCTATGGTATGGGGTCCCTCCTCGTCTGTGAAGCAGGAACTTATTGCTATAACAGGAGTATGGTTATCATTAGAGGCTGACGGTACGCATCAGGATGCCTCTGATTATAGCGCCGGACGCCCCCTCCTGGTTGCCGGGCTGGGCTGCACGAGATGTGGTTCGGGCGGGCCGTCATGGGGGGGGGGGGGTATTAGTGGTGCCACCTAGATAAGTTACCCGATGGGAATTACCCTAGCATACGGTTTTGGGGTTGAGGGCTGTCTTAGCCCTAGTTATTGGGGTGTGTGTGGGAGGGATCAGGGGGGTACGCTGCTGGCAGGTTGGGGATTGCTTCAGTGGGAGGGGGGTGGGTACGAGGGTTGTGGGGGTTGTATGTATGATTGGAGCTTGCAAAATGAGAGGAGTGTACCTAAGAGGTACGGTGTTGGTAGGCTATGGATTAGGAAAAAGCTAGGAATGCACAGCGCTGACACTGCGGGGGCTCCCGTGGTTGCATTGGCTGGATATAGCCGGGGTTACGTGCGGTATGGCTGCTCCCTTAGGCGGGAGATGTGTTTGGGGCGGGGTGGCGATCTGGATCATGTGTGATTGACTGAGGATGACTGAACAAAGCCATAATTCCAGATTAACGGTTATGTCCTGGAATGTCCGTGGGTTGAACGATGCGAGAAAATGTCGGAGGGTGGTGGCCTATTTGGACCAGCATCAGGTGCAGATCGCTCTGCTGCAGGAAACGCATCTCAGCCCCCGAGCCACGTATACCTTTGCGAATAGATGGGCGGCAGTGCGTAGTTTCTCCTCATATTCTGGGTATGCCAGAGGTACGGCGATTCTGATAAAAAAAAACGGTGCCGTTCGTGTGGTTGGGTGAACGCATGGATGATGAGGGTAGATTTGTATTGATGTGGGGTAGGCTGGGTACTGATACGGTCACAATTGTCAACTGTTATGGGCCTAATGTGGATTCGCCTGCGTTTTACACCAGATTGTGGGGTGAGGTACTGAATACTGGATCCATGCATATCATATGGGGTGGAGATTTCAATATCACATTGACACCTGTGCTAGATAGATCGGATGGTAGCCCCCAATATAACAGAAACGCGAGAGATGCGGTGGAGGGCATAATGATGGAAGGCGACCTTATAGACAGTTGGAGGTTTGTGCATGCTGGGGTCCGTGAGGGGACGCATTACACAGTGTATGCCAACACTTGGGCTAGACTTGACTACTGCTTACTGTCCCGTGGATTGGCGGTGGATTTGGGCAGAGTGGCGCACTTGCCACGGTCCTACTCGGACCACTGTCCGGTGCTGGTGCAGGTAGCTATCCCGGGGTACGGCAGGGCAGCATCGCGGTGGCGTTTGCAACCCATGGCTCTATTGGATCCACTATTCCAGACAGAACTGGGGGAGGAGATTGCGGAATTTTTTCCACGCAACAAAGGGTCGGTGGACAGTGTTGAGACCATCTGGGAGGCGTTTAAGGTTACGGTTCGGGGTTTTTACATCTCCAAAAGCTTTGGGGTATTAAGGGCCATACGTGGCACGCTCACCAAGCTGGAGGCCGAACTTAAGAAGCTGAAGACTGCCATGGCCCGAGAGCCGATGGGCCCACTCCACAAGGAGTTTAGGGAAAAGCTGTCGCAATACGAGCGAGAGGCGGAAAGAGAGGCCAACTTCAGGGGGAAACATTGGCAGGCCCGTCGATATTGTGAAGGGGAGAGACCTGGGCGTGCATTGGCGGGAATCACTAGACATTCACGGGGCGCTTCGCACATATTAGAGATACGTGCACAGAGCGGAGCTATACATCGAGACACAAAGGGGATATTACGGCAATTCATTGAGCATTACGAGGGATTATACACAGCCCGTGACGTTGGGGATGTCCAGTTGGGGGACTTCTTAGACGATGTAGCATTATGCTGGTTGAGTGATGAACACAGGCAATTTCTGGGAGCCCCATTTGAGCTGGATGAGATACGGGAAGCGATTATGTCTTTGAGTAATGGTAAGGCGCCTGGGCTGGATGGGTTGCCGGCGGAATTTTACAAATGCTATATTGATATAATGGCTCCTGTGCTACGTGAGGTCTATGAGGACTCCCTGGAGACAGGAGTGTTGCCGGGATCGATGAGAGAGGTGGTGATAACCTCCCTGTTGAAACCAGATAAGGACGCGGTGGATTGCGATTCCTATAGACCACTGTCCTTGATAAATTGTGATGCCAAGATTCTGGCAAAGGTGTTGGCCACGCGACTCTCATTGTTAATGACTAAAATTGCCCTTCCTGATCAGGCTGGGTTCGTACCGGGTAGATCTACCGCTAGTAACTTGCGGACGCTCTTTTCCTTGATCCAAACGATAGCGCCAGAACTGCCTGTCGCGGCTGTATTCCTGGACGCCACCAAGGCGTTCGACTCAGTTGAGTGGAATTATCTGCTCGCTATTCTGTATCGGATGGGTTTTCCCAAAATCTTTGTCGCTTGGATAAAATTGCTTTATACTGACCCTACTGCTAGAGTGTTAATCAATGGGGAGCTCTCACATCCGATTCCATTAACTAGGGGAACCAGACAGGGGTGCCCGCTGTCGCCGCTGCTATTCGCCATAGCGATTGAACCTCTGGCATGTCGTATCCGCCAACTCCACAAGCAGAGTGCCTTCAAATGTTTTCAAAGGCAGATAGATGTGTCCTTATATGCTGATGACCTAACGCTCTATGTGGTGGATCCGCGGAATAACCTGAATTCGCTGCTCCACGAATTTGTGGTATTTGGGAGATTGTCTGGAATCCACATTAACTGGAAGAAATCGCAATTGTTCCCCCTGACGGCAGCGGTAGGGCGATATGAACTAGATTACCCGTTGGAGTGGTGTGAATCGGATCTCCGATATTTGGGGGTCCGAGTCTCGAAGAACCGAGAAGAGACTCTACGTCTGAATTATGGCATAGCCATAAGTAAGCTGGCAGAGGATATGACGCGCTGGATATCGTTGCCATTGACCATGGCCGGTAGGGCCTCCTTGATTAAAATGGTGGTGTTGCCTCGCTTTTTATACTTTTTCCAGAACATTCCGTATTACCCAGGGGCGTTTTTCTTCCGGACGTTGCGCTCTGAGCTGCTGCGACTGTTCTGGGCTGGTAAACAGCCCAGACTGGCTTGGTCGACTATCACCCTGCCGTACAGTAAGGGGGGATTTGACGTTCCCGACTTTCAGGCATATTACCTGAGCGTGCAGGCACACTTTGCTTATCATTGGATTACCCCTACGCCCTGCATGCCGCAGCTGGCGGTTGAGGACTGGGTGGCTCGGCCTCTGCCACTACAAGGAATCATTCATGGACCTGTCACTGCGATCGTAACGCCGTTCACCACTGTGACGTGCACGATTGATGCTTGGCAGCGCATACTGCGCAGGCTGACCGCTAGTCTGTTATATACTCCGCTGTTGCCGCTGGCTTATCATCCAGGCCTCTCTCTGTTGCAGGAAGGCGGGTTCCGCGTGTTATGTGCTAAGATAGGGATTCGACACTGTGGAGATCTTTGTGCATGGTCCGTTCAAGACGAAGGAGCAATTTTTCGAGGGGTATCAGCCTACTCCACTGGAGGTCTTTTATTATATCCGGTTGCGACAAGGGATGAGACTGGTGATACCGCATTATCCGGTGGAGCCCGAGGTGGTGAAACCGTTGCAGGTTCTGCTTGCTTCTACGGATGGTAGGCATTTGGTCTCTCAGTTATACTGCAGTATTCGAGAGGGTGGTGGTAATGCAGGCTGTAAAGCGCTTCGCGGATGGATTGTTGAGTTGGGTAGGGACATCACGGAGGCACAGTGGGCGTATTGCTGTGAGCTCACTTCCCAGATCTCCTCCAGCTGCAGACTGCGTATTATCCATTATAAGTTCCTACAGCGCTGGTACTACACTCCTGTTAGGAAGTTTCGATTTCGGTTGTCGGATCGATGTGAGAGGTGCCACTCGGAGGGGGCTGATTTTCTGCATTTGGCCTGGATGTGTCCAGGGGTGGCTGACTACTGGTTGCAAGTCCATACTGCGCTTACGACCATGGTGGGGGCTGTGGTTGAGCTTGACCCGCTTGTGATGCTGCTGGGCCATGCAGTGTCGGTACCTAAGGAGCACCGTAAATTTGTTAACGTTGTACTGTTGCTTGCGAAACGGCGTGTTGCATGTAGGTGGGGTAGGGGGCGAGCACCAAAATTCAAGGAGTGGCTAGAGGATGTTCTGTACTGTCAGGACCAGAACGCGATATATGCCGAAACGCAACCTTTGAAGAGCAGGGCAAAAGACATATGGGATCCGTTTAGAGCATATCTGCCGGTGCAGACTAGCTCCGCGGCAGGGGAGAGCCAGGTGCCGGAGAGTGAAGGGCGGACTGGTGTGGTATCTGACTAGTGGGGGCTCATTGTGGCATGGCAATGGGGGAGAAGAGACGAGTGGGGACATATGTGGTGGGGTGTTCTGATTGCTTGCCCAGAGGGATTGATATTTATGTGACCCCTGGTGGGCTGCGTGGATGTGTTGGGCTTCATGTTTGGGGAATGTTAGTGTTAAATGGTCTGAATGGGCCTAATGGACACTCCCTCATTCCGTGGCCCGTGACTGCTCTGTATTACACAACATTGACGTTCAGAGGGGTATATACAAACGCGCCGCCGGACCCCCGGGATGTCGGCAGATTGGCTGTGTGCAAGGTGTTTGTAATCTCAATACAATGTTTACTGTAGCCGGCCGGTGAGGTTGTAGGCGAGTGGCTGTATGGTTGCTGAAAGTTGAAATAAAGGTTTTTGAACTTTAAAAAAAAAAAAGGCACCAAAGTTATTCAAACTAGAATTTTCAGATTTCCTATGGAAACACGGTCCTAACTATAACTATCTACTGGCGACCGCCAGTAGATAATATATATATATATAACAGAGCCCTCTGTGTGTCCCCGGCTTTTGCCGGTTTCCCTTCGTTGTTTATGCCTCTGGGTACAGTTGGCAGGTTGACTACCTGGTGATGTGCTGGCCTCTTTACCGACGCATGTGTGCTGATGATGCTCCAATTCCTTGGACTTTTGTATAGGTGTGGTGCGGTTCTCGTGGTACACACTGTCTCCTTGTGTGTTTCCTGTCATCCACATGCCTGTATCTCCTGATAGTCATGGCTCTGCATATCACTGCATGGTGACATCTGTCCCCTCACATTTTGTGTTTTTTGCATCCACTGTGGTGTATGTTCAGTTGGTATGCTCTGACGTGGTCATACTATCTTGTCCCTTTTCTTGGACTCTGCCTCTTGCGGATCCATGGCATTTGGTGCTCCATTTAACTACTTTTTGCAGAAGTTTCTGAACTTTCTTCTATTATGCACTGACCTTTCTGGTTCTGTGTGTCCGTCCCTGTCTGGGCGACAGAGGTCTCGTACCGTCTTCTGACAGATTGTAGTGCTTTTGCCTCCCCTTGTTCATACTCCCTTCAGGAGCTTTATAGGTCTGGTGTCACCCGCGCTGGCATTGCTGTTCCCACGGTGTTTAGTCAATGTTATTGATGGATAAGTTTTCTTTGGAACTTGGCGGGTTTCAGTCGCAGACCCTCCTCCAATGAGGTATGGCTTTGGTATCCATTCCAAGTTAAGGAATCTGCGACTAGATGTCACTATCAGATGAACGAGTTACTTACCTTCGGTAATAATGTATCTGGTAGAGACAGTCTAGCCGCAGATTCCTTAACGCCCTTCCATCCTCCCCATTCTGTGAGGACCTGTTGAGGTTGGGCTCTACCCACTTGCCCCCTTACAGGTGACCTTTTGTCTTCCTTTGGGGTGGTCGACTTCACCTCCCTCTGCCGCATGATGTCTCATTCTGTTGCTTCTCCACTCATTCTCTTGATTGGTGGGTTTCTATGTCCTTCCGCGCTCATCCACTCTGTTTCTTCCAGTGTGGGGGCTACTCATGTTCTTCTACCCTCCCTTCCTCCCTCATCTGTTCTTTACCCACTACTTTGAGGTCTCTGACTATGCTTCAGTCCATTGTATTGGGGGTCTATTTGACTGTGCTACAGTCAATTGGTCATTTATGGAGTGTATGGTTGCACATTCTCTGTTGCTGAAATGTGGTCGCTTACCTTGAGCCATGTTGTTCCAGTCTTGTTGCACTTGCAATTGCATGCTGTGGCTGCAGACTACCTATCAATTGTCATGGTATTCATTTCCCATACCCTTTTTGCCCACTGGAGGGGCGTGGTTCTTCGCTTCTGCAAGATTCTTTCTAGGGACGGGTACTCTGTTCTTTCACTTCAGTCCCTTACAGTATAAAGTACTCTTTCTTTGGCATATAGGGTGATGTTTCTCCTCACTCTCTGTTCTGTGCCTTTATTGTTTAAAAGAGTTTTGATTTTTTTTTTTTGGCACACTCTTCCCACACGCCCACAGTTTTTGTAGTGGCCCCTCGTTTTGGCGCGGAAATGTTTCACAGTAGAAAACTGATGTTAGCGCGCTGGGAGGGACTTATTTGTCTCTACTGACGTCATATCCGTAGACGACATCAGGACGGAGCCACGCGACGCAGCCCACTGGTGCGCAGAGGTGCTGCTGCTGAAAGTTTTCCTGATCCAGACCAGCGCCTGGGGATATTCTACGTTAAGGAATCTGTGACTAGACTGTGTCTCTACCAGATACAGTTTTACCGAAGGTAAGAAACTCATTGTTTAATACCACTCAGTCTTCCTCATGCCTAACCTTTTAACTTGCCTACTCCAGCACAACCAATAACTCTACCGCCACATTAATGGTTTTGTGACCAATTTCAGGGTTTCCATTGAGGAAAATACCAGTGCCTCCTACCATGCCTTCCACAGTCATCCAAAGACTACATTCTCTTGCCTTTGGGGCCCTCTGAATTCTGAAAAATGTAGGCAGCAAAGGTTCCCTCAAAATTTGACCAGTTAACCCATAGATCGGTCGTTAACGTCTTACACTATCACCTGCAGCTCCCCTGTCCCCAGATTTATCCCCTCTTAAAGCAAAAAAAAAAGACTTGTGCTAGATGTTTTCAAGACTCCTAATTCCGTCTTCCTGTAGAAAAACATTACAGGATGTACCTAATCTTATCCAGTAATGGATTATCTTTCATAGGTTCACATACTTGAATCATTCTCCCTCACCAAAGTGGTAGTCCCACAGTACCATAATGGAGCAGTGATATCAAACTCTCGTAGGCTGTAATGGCAGTCGGCCATCAGTTTAATAGCCTGTCTGTCCTTTTTAAAAAAAAGAACTAAACTTCAACGATAACCAATCAGCTGCTAGCACCCTCTAGAACACCCCTAAGAAAGGCCGAGTCCCTCAGATTTTCTCCGCACGTCGTGTGTAAAGGGAGTCTACCTGAGCTCTGCTCAGTATTCCCATTTGAAAAGCTTTATTCATCTGGATATTTCTACTATGTCTGACTTTAAAGGCCTTTTCCGTCCGTGCAAGACCTGTGGGAATTTATGTGGATTATCCACGTAAGGACTGCCTAGGTAAGAAGCGCTAAAAATACAGCAAGTCAAAGCTTCGACTTCTTGTTTGACTGCCAACGTGACGAAGGAGCTTCAGCTTTTGAGGCCTGGCTCCTTGGAACCTGTGCCGACTTCGCATATTCCTAATTTTCCTGGAGCTGGAGCGACCCCTGCTCAAATTAATGTTATATGTGGCCAGGCGTCTCGTATTTGAGTGGCCCGACCCCTGCGCTGAGCCTTCAGGCCCGATAGGGTTAGAGGGGGCCCTATCTGGTTTTTCAGATTAGCCCCCATTGATTTGGTCATGGATCCAGACTTGCACTGGTCGTGCCATTCCGATCACCAAACCAAACACCCCTCCCCAAAAACTAGCTCTCATGCCTATGCTCCCTTAGCCCACCGGTGGCGCCAACCCCATGGTGATCCCTGAATCCGACATGGAGCCGCGCCAACAGAATCCCCTTGTCCTATGTCAGAGCCTGAGCTCTATTCTGAAAAGCTAGGCCTTGGGGAGGAATGGGAGAGGTCACTGGACCTTTTAGACTACCAGCCTTAAGATCAGTGTATGGACCGTTGTGAGGAATTGGGTGATGCCAGCATACTTGATACGTCTCCAGATACTAGCATGCTTTCACCCACTACTGTAGCTACGGAGGAGGGAGCTACATACGCAATGGTGATGTGGAGGGCGGCTCAGGGCCCCGACCTTCTGTAGCCCTTTGTGGTAGTCAAGACCAACATCTTAAAAGAGCTGGAACCGGGAGGCTCCTCCTCTGAACCCCTACTCCTGTGCAACCAAACCCTCTGTCGTCCTTCTGGGACCCAGGACCAAACCCAGCACAGGGGCTCCTGTGAGTAGGACGACTGCCAACCGCCCGCTCCAGGTGAACAAAGTTTGCTGATTGGGCTATTACTCCCACATACTGTGGGAAACGGTTACGCAACTGCTGCGACAGGTCTCGGAAGAGGCCCGGGCCATATTCTCCCAAGCAGGTCTAGACTAGAGAGATGCAGCAAAGGTCACTCTATGCTCTGGATCGGAAGCGACTGACTCGTTGGTCAGAGCGGTTTCTTCGACAGTAGCCCTCAGATGCCAGACCTGGGTGAGAATGTCTGTCTTCTTGGGGGATGTCCAGGCTACCCTCATAGACCTGTTCTTTGACGGCTCGTGGCCCTTCGGACACCAGACAGACTTCGCTTTAAGGACTCGCAGGCTACGGCCAAGTACTTGGGCCTCTTTCGTTCCCCCATGTCATCCTCAGTCTGCCTTCTGCTCCTTTCATCATGGAAGCAGCTTTCAACTGCGCAAATCCTAACCCAGCCACGCAAGCTTCCCAGCCTGGATGAGAGCGAGATTCCTACTGACCTCGTGTGTCGGATCCAACCACTCTACCCACCCAACACCAACCCCCTCCTGCCCCATCCCCCCCAGGTTTCAGCCTGCAAATCCTTCCTAATCTTTCCATTTTAGATCATTGGCGTCTAGTTGATGGCAAGATCTACCATCACCGCACCACCTGGAGAACCTGGCCTGGCAGTTTGGGCTGGGCTGTTCCCATGGATGAAGGGTTGAACACTCACCTGAATTGTTTCCTTGAGAGTAACTGCCACGCTGTCCTCTCGCACAGCTTTGGCTGGGTATTCTCGAGTGGGATAGAAGTTCCTGAACATGGAGGCATCTTGGTATCTCCCCTTTCTGTTGTCTTGTCCCTTGGTGTAAGCTGGACATTGAGCGCGGCCTGCTGAACACCCCCTAAATCGCCAGCCCCGGAGAAAACCACAGGAGAAAAAACATACTTTATAGAAACTTGCGCTTTGTCGAGGGAATTAAAAGTCTGGACAAACTTGCCATGTTCTTGAATGGGTCTCCCAACAAACCCTCTTGGGCAATGCAAGGAGGAGGCCAGGTTATTCAACTTGGGGTAAATTTTAATGAGAAGCGAGCAGCGCCTCTCTCTGGATAGGGCGCAATTTGTGTTGCCTAGGAGGAGGCTGCCCTGCTGGGCCCAGCTTGATAGGACTTCAGGAGAGATAAGACTCCCTGATGCTTTGGCGTTCTCCACGATATCCGAAATCGGGTTAGGGGGCCTGCTAGGTCTAAAAGTTGATTCTGGCATGCCCACCAGGAGTATTTCCCAAGAAAGTAGCAATCTGCTTGTCAAAGTCGGGTATGAGGGCTTCCCCGTCCCTCGGGATGGGCGAGGGCATTCCATCCACAGACAGTTAGCTACCTCTTTATCCAGCAGTTTACGCAGCTAGCTGGCAACATATGTCGCAACTTTGTCCGCCAGTACCCATTCTGAGGTACGGGGGATGCAGGAGGGTCTCCGGATCAAGAATGTCAGATGTGTCCGGGGGTACTGCCGATAAACCTTTCCTACGCATGGAGGGGAGAGGGAATGCCAGGGTTAGGAGTCCAAATCCTGGTCTACTTCTGAGTCAAAGGGGCAATTCGGTGCCCGAGGAGGTGAGGGTGGGCTGGATATTGTCCATCCTGTGGATCCCAGTTTGGGGGAGATCAGGGGCACAGGCTGCTTGCGAGCCATAAAGACACACTTCAGCCTGACAAAGGCGTCCAAGTCAACATCAAACATGGGGTCCCTTTTGCACTTAGATAGTGTTTGGGGATTGACGGGGCACCCTTGAGTTAAAAGGGGCATAAGTCCGAAATTGGCTTACCGCGAAGGGAGCAGTTTAAAGTAACGCTCTGCGTACTGCACAAGGGTCTTCTCCACGGAGGCCACCGCCTTCATGAAAGAGACGTCCATAACCTCACAAAAGTGGTAGTCAATGGGGGGGATGTATGTAGTGGTATCCTCCTCTAGGTTGGTGTCCTCTACGTCACTCAGAATGCTATTCTTACAGCCAAGTACTAATGAATCCCAACAAGCTAAGGCCAGGGCCTGAGGTAGTGACAGGAGCCAAAATGCTGAACACCCATCTGTGTAAAAGCATATATATTGAGTGTTTCCCCCAGCCAGTTCTGGAAGCCCAGAGTGCTAAGAGCAAGATTAGTTCCTGCATGACACCGTTCGCCCACTTAACAACCCTGGGCTAATGGCTCCAGGCGTTGGGCATGATCATTTGGCACAGCCAACAGGACACGTTGTCAAATTTCAATGAGTGCGCCTGCCCCGGTTACCAAGACGCACCGTTTCCCCCTTGTGGCCGGAGGCTAGAACCGCACTAGTCTCAAGCGCTGAGGCGCGAATAATGCATAACATTACCCCTGACTGCGGCCGCTGAGGAGCGACGAGCATTCCCGTGGCCTGCATACAATTATTGCTGAAATGCACGGAAACAGCATACAGAAAAATATTAACGCAATCATAGAACTAAATGATGCCAAGTGGCGGAAGGCACTTAAATCGGCTGCTGAGCAGCGAACAAATATCCAAACTTTGACTTCTTCCCTTGGCTTTATGGGAAATGAAGTCTTGTTAATGTTTTAATAATGGCTGCTGTTTAATAAAACAAAGAAAGATGAGCGTAGTCCTCCCATAGAAATACAGATCACTGGATCAAGATCTATAATTTTTTCGCACAGATCCAATTCCAGACTCTATTGTACATATCGAAAGGCCCGTTCCACTCCAGACCTAATTGTTAATTACCTTTTTTTGGGAAAGGGTATTCACACTAGTTATGGGTAGGGCCTAACACTCACTTTCAGTTGGATAGGATTTTATAGAGACTTTTTACCAAATAATTAAGTTCCTGTTGATCCCAAATAAAGTAATACAAGTAAGTCTTGCAAAGAGTAAGGTGGAAAAGACAATGATTTTTTTTCTTTACACTTTTTCCTCTTTGGTCACTGTTATATCAATGCTCCATTAAAACATTATTTTCTTCTCCTAATATATGCCAATAGTTTCAAATACAACATTTGTTGGAAATTAATTTTCCAAAATATAATCACTCCAGGTAAGTGAGTTGTAGTGAAACCAGCACGTCTTTCACATGGGTGCAGTCCATCGGCTTTTAACATGTCACTCACGACTAAAATCTGAATCACAAATAAAAAGGAGGTAATAGCATCTATTAACCTCCTTGGGTTTTTTGCCGTGACCAAGCCCCAGCCTTGTGCGCCACATAGGGGGTGAAACAAGTGTTGGCTTCTTGCTAGTGCAATTGCTGTCCTAGGATGTAATGACATGTCTTCTTTGGACTATTCAACAATTCATGGACAATCTTTCCAGAGATGAGCGTCAGGCTTTCCAAGAGGCTGTTAATGCAGGCGTGATGGTGTCAAATGAAGTTATAAGTGCTGCAGCAGTGCATGGCTATTGTCCCTGCCTGTCTCTTTGGCGCTGTTCTTAGCAGAGACTCTCAGAATTGAAACCTGAAGCCCAACATCTAATTCCCAACCTGCTGTTTTCTGGTAGCACCTTGTTTAGCTCATGCTGACTGAGGTGTCTAGGATGAAGTCCGAGCCTGACACATTAAAAGGTTTTGGACTGGAAAAAAGGAGATAATGTAGGAAGCATTCCTTTAGGCCCTATGATCGCCGCTATTCCCACCAGAGGGTTCAAACTCCTCATTGGTCTACAGTCAATTAGGATTTATAAAGCGTGACTAGTCACCCAATAGGGTGTCCAGGTGCTTGCAGGTCCCAGAGGCTTATTCGAACATCCAGGTCTTGAGGACCTTTTTGAATTCTGGAAGTGAGGTGATAGTCCGGAGTTGCATGGGGAGGCTGTTCCAGGACCTTGCTGCAGTGTGGGAGAAGGAGTGTCTTCCATACTGCTTTGGTAGATGCAGGGAATATGGGCAAGTGAGAGGAAAACTGAGCGAAGTCTTCTCGACGGTTGGTGTAAGTTCAGGCAGTGGTTAATGTAGGCGGGTCCTTGGTTGTGTAGAGCCTTGTGTGGTTAGGTCAGCAGCTTAAATTAGCATCTCTACTGTACGGAGTGCCAGTGGAGTTGCCTGAGGTGAGGTTTGATGTGGGTTTGTCGGGGAACACCGAGGAGAAGTCTGGCTGTGGCATTCTATATGGCCTGAAGCCTCTGTAGGAGGTGTGCAGCAATTCCTACGTAAATGGTGTTGTCATAGTCCAGTCTGCTGGTGATAAGGGCCTGTCATGGTGTGTCTCGTGTGTAGGGATAGCCACTTGGAAATCTTAAGTAGCATGGTCAGAGTGAGGAAGCAGGCGAAGGAGACTGCATTGATCTGTGATTTCATGGTGAGGTTGTTGTCACTGAGGATTCCGAGGTTTCTGGCGTGGTTAAAGGGAGTGGGTGCGGGTCCTAGGTCTGATGGCCACCGGAGTTGTTACATGTGTTACTGCTGGTGGCAAAAATCAGTACTTTCGTCTTGTCTCTGTTCAGCTGCAAGACCTTTTTCTTCTTACAGTTGGCGACGCTTGTCATGCATCTGTGGAAGCTGGTTCTGGTGGGGGTGGGGTCGGCGGTGAGTGAGAGAATAAGCTGAGTGTTGTCTGCTTAGGAAATTATGTTGAGACCGTAAGATTTCACAATGTTGGTCAGCGGTGTCATATATGCGTTGAAGACTGTGGGGTTGAGGGATGAGCCCTGGGGCACGCTGCAGGCGATCTCCTTGGGTTTGGAGGTGAAAGGTGGGATGTGGATCCTTTGAGTAATCGATGAGGAAAGAGGTGATCCATCTGAGCGATTTCGATCAGTGTGTGGTGGGATGCGGTGTCGAAGGCTGCTATCTCTCCTCAGTCAAGAGGGTTTGGATGTCAGTCTGTGTCTGCGATCAGTGCGGTTTTGGTGCTGTCATTGCTGCGGAAGCTGGATTGGAGGTGTTGAGTAGATGGTTCTGCTCCAGGTGTGTCATGAGTTTCTTGTTGATGTTTTCCAGTACCTTCGCTGGGAATAGGAGTAGGGAAAATAGCTGGCAGTTTTTGAGTTTGCTTGGGTCGGCGGAGTTTGCTTGTGTTTCCAGGTGTCTGGAAATGTTGCAATGGTGCTAGAGGTAGGGAGTTCCTGGCCGATCCTTTGTTTTCTGAGGTAGAAGTTTTGGTGCTGGCATGGGTCTGTGAGAGCTCCAGAGTGGGTGTATTTCGTGGTGGAGGTGGTATCCTGGGTAGAGAGGAGTCTCCAGGTGGTCAGTCTGTGGTTCGTGTCTGTTGCTGTGGTGAAGTATCTGTTGAGGAAATTCGTTGGTGTGGTTTGTGGTTCGAAGTCTGTGTCAGGTTGCGCTCTTTTCGTGGAAGAAGTCATTGAGGTTGTTGCACAGATCCTCTGAGGGTGTGATTTTTTTTCTTCAAAGTCACCTTCTTCCACCACAAGATCAGGAATATCTATGACCGCTTCGACACACTAGGTCCACTCGCTCACAACCAAGCCGCCCTTCAACAGACTGTGCTCTGCTGGATCCCGCTCACCACAGAGGACACACTCAAGACCATGAAGAACATCCACTCCCAGGCCCCAATGGATCTGTGCCCGTACCACATCTTCCACAGAGCCGCTATGCCACCGCTCCCCAGCTCCACCGCACCATCAACCGCTTCATCGAAAGCGCCACCTTTCCGGACGACTGGAAAAACACCAAGATCATTTCCCTGCTGAATAAGCCATCCTCGGACCCGACAGACATCAAAAACTTCAGACCGATTTCCTTCCTCCCCTTCCCTGACAAGGTTATAGTGGAGGCCAATCACATCCAACTCTGAGTTCATGGAAGCAAACCACGTCCTGGACACCTCTCAATCCAGCTTCCAAAGCAACCACAGCATGGAGACGGCACTCCTCGCCGTCATAGACTACATTCGCTCGCTCCTCGACCCTCCTCCTACTAAACCTCTTGGCCGTCTTTGACTCCATCTGCCACCGCACCCTATTCACTAGCCTCCACAACTCCGTCATCCACGACAGAGCACTCGATAGGATCCACTCCTTCCTCACTGGTCTGACCCAGCGAGTCACCGTTCCTCTCAGAACCCATGGAGTTCAGCTGTGGAGTCCACCAGGGCTCCTCCCTGAGTCCCACCCTTTTCAATGTCTACATGGCCCCCCTCGCAGTCCTCATCAGAAGCCATGGGCACAACATCGTCTCCTACGCCGATGACACTCAGCTGATCCTCTGCCTCACCAATGAACCCTCCACCGCCAGAACCAGTTTCCACAGTGGAATGAAGGTCGTCGCAACATGGATGAAAGACAGCTGCCTCAAGCTTAACTCTGACAAGACCAAAGTTCTCATCCTGGGACCCACGCATCAGCCTGGAATGACTCCTGGTGGCCAGCCGCTCCAGATGCTCCCCCCACCCCATAACCTCATACTGGACTCTTCGCTCACGTTGGATCGCCAAATCAGCGCAGTTTCCCCAGCCTGCTTCCTCACTCTCCGCCTGCTCTGAAAGACTTCTAGATCAGTCCCCACATAATCCAGGAGGATGGTCACCCATGCACTCATCACCAGCAGATTCGACTATAGCAACGCACTCTGCCACGACATCACCCAGAAACAGCTCAATACACTTCAGTACGTGTAAAACGATGCCGCCAGACTGGTCCTCGACATCCCCCCCGCCGCAGCCACATCACGCAACACCTCCGACAACTCCACTGGCTTCCAGTCAACAAGAGTCATTTTCAAGCTCCTCACTCAGGCCTACAAAACCCTACACAACCAAGGACCAGCATACCTGAACATCCCCCTCACGTTCCACGTAACCACCAGACAATTCAGAGTCTCCTAACTCTACCTCAACTCCATCCCCCGCATCCACAAGACCAGAACCGGAAAAAGATCATTCTCCTACCTCGCCGCTAAGAGATTGAATTCGCTGCCCCTTCACCTCGGGCCATCAGCATCACTGACCCAATTCAGGAAGGACCTCAAGACCTGGCTCTTCGAATGATACTCAACCCAGTCCGCCCAGCAGCCCCCTTCTCTGCGCATTGAGACCCTCACGGGTGAGTAGTTGCACTTTACAAGTCATAGATTGATTGGAGAATTTCTTAAGGATTTAAAGTTCCTTGGTGCGCCATTTCCTCTCCAGCTATTTGCAGTCTTGTTTCGCTGTTCTTAAGACTTGGGTGTACCTGCTGGTCTTTTTGGAGGATATTCTCTGGATGTTGCTTTTGATGCAGACTATGCTATCTGCACAATTGGTGATTTAGGCGTTTAAGTTCTTCACTCGCTGTTCGAGGTTGGTGGTGGCGGCAGGGTTTGAAATGTTGAGGCTGTCCGTCCAGCTGGTCTCTGAGACTTTATTTCACCTCAAATGGGGGGCGTTGGAGGGGGGCTGGAGGGGAGGTGGGAGATGCTGAAGTGGATGAAGAAGTGATCGGTCCTTGTGAGTGGAGGAGGGGGGTGCTGGTCGTCTTCGGGGTGTGGGGGTATGGGTGATGGAGATTCTGAAGTGGATGATCGAGTGATCGATCCACATGAGTACTGTGAAGTGGCTGTATTTGACGCAGTTGCTGGAGGTGAAAATGGGGTTTAGTGTATGTCATGCAGTGCGTGTAGGGTCCTGGATGATCTGGGTCAATCCGAGGAGGTGTGAGGTGTTGTCATAGTTTGGGTTGACTGTGGAAATTTAGTTCGCCACAGAAGATTGGGTCAGCGCTCTAGTCTTTGCACACAATTGGCCATAAATTGTCACGCTGGTGCGAACGCGCAGCGTATGATACGTGGTCATTGCTAATCGCTAATGTGTGCTGTTGTTGCCATTGCTTGTTGCTCTTGCGTTTTTTGCACATATAATATTTTAAATATAAACTGATTTTAGTGTCCTTTTTAATTCTCCGCAATACTTCCTCTTAGTGCATTTGAACCTGGCGGTGTCCACCTGTTAGGGCGGGCCCGCTGCACTCTTGGGTCAGCACTCTAGTCTTTGCTAACATTGGGCCATAAATTGTCACGCTTGCGTGACCGTGCCGAAGGGGCGCCAATGGCAAACCCGTCTGCGCCCGTCCGCGCACTGGGCTCGCACAGCCCCTGCCATGCTGCCGGTTTGGGAAAGAACTCCGCCTGGAAGCTAGGTTACCGCTATACATGTGAACAACTGCGGGCCATAGGTGAGTGGGGAGGTGGAGCCAGGGAGTTTAAGTTGGCAGGGACTGCTGGGCTAGAACCAGACTTTGTCAAAAGGGATACCCTGAGGTGTGGCTTGCTTGATGTCAGGTCATTACCAAAGCACTATCTGGAGATTCGAATATTGCTGGAATCACATAATCTGGATGTCCTATTCATGACAGAGACATGGACGAGCCTGGCTCAGATATGGAGCTGAGCCTGACCTGTTCACCGGGATACAAAGCATTTCATAAGCCAAGATCTAGTGGCAGAGGTGGTGGGGTTGGGATTATTTTTCAGGAGATATGGGATATCTCTCCAATGGATATTGATAAGGTAGCAGGTATCGAATTGCTTGGCTTCTCATTAAAAGACCACAAAGGACATGTGTTGACTGGTATTATTTGTTATAGCACCCCTGGGGCAGTTAGTCTTCAACACCAGCAGGACTTAACTGAATTGTTTTAGTAATATGGCACTTATCCATGCCAGAATACTCATCCTAGGAGATTTTAACCTGTGGACCAATGGGAGCCTGGATTCAAGTTATAAAAATCTCATACAATCTTGTGAGAACTTGAACCTGCTACAATGGATTGCAGAACCTACACACAGGGGAGGGCATGTACTGGATTTGATCTTTGCTGATAAATACTCCAATGGAGTAGAAAATATCCTCCGGTGGGTTGGTCCGATCACCACCTGGTTAAATTTCGGGTGTATAACCC
This sequence comes from Triturus cristatus, assembly GCF_964204655.1. NCBI lineage: Eukaryota > Metazoa > Chordata > Amphibia > Caudata > Salamandridae > Triturus > Triturus cristatus. The sequence goes on along the minus strand of NC_140585.1, from coordinate 1,267,302,971 downwards.
CAGGCTGAGTGCTTCAACCACCAGGGTGGTAAGGAGTTTTCTAGGCAGGGACTGGAATGGACTTTTGAAGAGGGCAACACTGTCCCCTGTATTCTATACTAATGGGTCCTTCGATTCAGGAAAACAGGTGGAAGAGAACTATGCAGCTTTTTGTGGACATATAAATGAAAGGCTTGAACAGATTGCCCCTTTAAAATTGTTTTTAAAAACTAGGTAGACCTTCAGCCCCTTGGTATAATGATAAACTGAGGAATTTGAAAAAGGGATGTTAAAAGGCGTATGTAGATAAGGAAAAAACCACCTGGAAGGAGAAAATAGTTAGCTATAAAAAGAAATAGTCACCGCAAAAGCAGAGTACTTTGCAGATTTTATTCTGAAGGCACCCAACAGTACTAAGAGTATTTTTAAAATTGTGAATGATATTGCTAGCCCAGATTGCAGAAAAAAATGATTTTTCCCACACAAGATCTATGTGATAATTTAGCAACCTTTTTCGAGGATAAGATCAGCAAAATCATGGAAGGGCTGAAAGTGGACCATTTGGTCATCTTGTTGGGGTGGATAGTAGGCCACCACCAAATAAGCAAGAGGGTTGGGTAGGTGGGACGAAGCCATCAGATCAGGTGGCCATATTAGATCATTTTGAGTTACCCTCAGAGGAGGACTTTAAAAAAGTAGCTCTAGGTGTCTCTTCAGGTTCCCCGATGAACCCCCTTCCTCATGAAATATGGAAAGAGCTAGGCTCTGAACTCTTCCCGATACTCCCGACAGTTGTGTAGTCAATCCTTGAGTAGCAGGCTGGTACCGATATGCTGGAAACAAGCAGTAATAACTCCACTGTTGAGAAAACCCACGCTCGATCCATCATGCCCTAAGAGTTATAGGCCCATTTCTCTTCTACCTTATCCAGTAAAGATCACAGAGCGTCTGGTGAGCAAGGCACTCTCCCAGTTCTTGGAGGTTAACAGCAAGCTGGAGGGTGTGCAGTTTGGCTTCCGCCCAGGACACGGGTTGGAGACTGCCTTGGTAACTGTTTTGGATGATCTTCGAATGCGAGCAGTGACAATCAGCAATATTGATCTTGCTGGACCTGTCTGCCTCATTTGACACGGATAACCATGCAGTCCTTTTAGCGAGGCTGGAGGGAGCGGGGTGGTGGGCGTGGCGCTGAAATGGTTTCAATCTTAGCTGGCCAACAGACAGGCAGTGGCTCTCCCCCCTTATCAATCAGATTTTGTTAATATTAGGCACGGTGTCCCTCAGGGGTCTGCGATCAGCCCAATATTATTCAATGACTACATGACCCCTCTGATTGCTGTCATTAAGTCACATAATATCAGCCTAGGGAACTATGCTGACGACACGCAGCTCATTCTGTCACTGGAGGGGGAAATCATTCCGTCTCACTAGAAAAATGTCATGCCTGTATGCAGGATACGGTACACTGGCTGAGAAATAACTCCCTGCAATTCAACGGTGACAAAACGGAGATCCTATGCAGTGCCACTGGGAAAGTGCCATTATCACTCCCAACTGGTTTCTGGCCTATTCTCACGGGTACACCATTGGTACCCTCTGAGACGGTACGCAACCTGGGAATTAGTTTCAACGATAAATTGAGTCTAGAAACTCAAGTTAATAAGATTGTGGGGAGTAGTTTCTCTCTCATCAGAGTACTTCGGAAGATTCTTCCGATGTTACCAACCCAGGCCCGAACACTAGTAGTAAGGACTGTTATTTTGAGTCGACTGGATTATTGCAACGCTTTGCTGCTGGAGTCTCCAAGGTACCTGATCGGGAGACTCCATAGAAACCAGATTGTGGCGGCAAAGCTTGCTTTAATGAGACCTTGACGGTCATCAGCAATCTCAGGCTCTGGCGGAGCTGCATTGGCTCCCTGTATTACAGAGGATACAATTTAAATCGCTCTGCATTGTTTTTAAGGCACTGCACGGACATGGGCCTAAACCGTTGCAGAGCAAATTTGGATGGTATGCCCCCATCCGTAGTCTTCGCTCTTCCTCTGCCAATCTGGTAAAAGAACAAAATTGGGGGAGGAAGAGCTTTTAGCATTGCAGCATTGGAATGGTCTTCCCACTGATCTGAGACAGATGAAAGACCTGCTGCAGTTTCGAAAGAAAAAAAAGGCCTGGCTCAATCCCAGAGCATAAGCATTTCTAATGTAGCGTGGTTTTCTTTTCAGCACTTATGGTGGCAGTGCACATGTATCTCAGCGCCAGGATGCCCGTAGGATTACAGCGCGCTTTACACGTTTTTATATTAATAACAACAACATTTTGTCCTTGGAGTCTAAGGCTAAGGACGCAATGAAGTATATGATGATGTGTAGTATCTTCATGTTGTGTTATAATGTTCCCTGTTACCTGGTTTCTTGCTGCTCAGCCAGTGTGAGTGTTCTGTGTGGAATGTTGGTGTGAGGGACATGAGTAGAATGTTTGGGTGCCTGGTGTGAGTGTTAACAGTTGGATGATGGGCTGAGCAGCAGGCAGGCTGTTCCTGGTGGGGCTGCTGTACTGGATCTATTCTACATGTTATCTACTTCAATAAACCTACTTAATCCACATCCTACCAGCATGGACATCATTACTACATGATGTTGCAGAAGCCAGAGCGGGGGCTTTAGGGTCTGTATGCAAGGGTACCTTTGATGGTTGTCTTGTCCGTGTGGAGGTTGAATTTAAGATGCTCCATGGTGGTGGTAGTGATTGTATGGTCTCTTTGGAGATGATGACTGTTTCTCCTTCCGGCTTATTGGTGCGGTCCTTGTATGTGATTTTTTTTTTTATCCTTTGGGAATCGCTGTGGCAATGTCTGGGGTGGATGTGGGTTTGAGCCAGGTCTCGCTGAGGAGAACTGTCTGGGGTGAGGGTGGAGATGAGGTCCCATCATTTGGTGGAATGCTTGCATAGTAAGCATGGGTTGAGAAGACCGCATGCAAGTTTGTGTTTTGTTCAGGTGGTGTCTGTGTTGTGTACGGGTTGAGGCTGGTCAGTTGGCTAGTGTGTGTGCTGTGGCAGCTGAAGTAGCAGTGGGTGCAGGTGAAAGGTTCTATAGTTAAGCGTGGGTCGGCGTGGTAGCAGTGTTTATTGCAGCACCCGGGGTCGGGGTGTAGAGCTCAGCGATGGTGTCTTTGTGGGACAGGAGGGCCAGAGGTCAAGGTCAATGTGCGGACCCGTGCAGACAGGCTTGTCTTTAATGTGCCTTCGGGAAGCCAGCTGCGCAGTTGCGCTGAGCCCTGCATTAAGTAGGTCCTTAGGAGGACCGAGCTTATTTTGGCAGAAAGAAAGGTGAGTGGGAAAACCCGGGCAGAGGCAGTGTCACTAAATCAGTCTGTAGAAGCAGGAACTGGAGGCCACAGGCAAGTGACAGGCTAGGTGTCTAGGTGCCTACTGATGAGGTTGCGCTGAGGTCTGCAGTAGGTAGGTCTTGGAGTGGGCGTAACTTCTGATGGTGGGAAGAATGGAGATGGGAAAACCCAGGCATCGGCTTCTTCACTTGATCAGTCTGTAACAAGCAGGAACTCAAGGCCCACGGGTAAGTGGCAGTCTAGGTGTCCCAGGACAGCAGCAACAAAAATCATCTCAGCCACATAGACATCAACAGCAGCGCTGTCAGTCAAGAGACAGAGAAGGACGGCAATCATCTGCCCAGGCCACTAAAAACAGGTGGAATGCAGTGAGTCATCCCCCCTGCCCTTTTCTGTTGCCTACTCCAGTAGGGGGAAGCATAATATCTTAACTGCAAGAGTGACAAAGGATAGCCACCAACATATGGATTCTGACTACTGTAGGGCATGGATACTGTCTCGGATTCATGTGCCCACCACCATCTATTCTACCAAAGTAACCTTCTTTTTACCTGCGGGGATCATCTACAAGTATAAGTATCCATTCAGTTGCAGAAACGCGTGATGGAAAAGGTCCCTTCTGACCTGAAAGGAATACTAATGTATTTTTGTTATTTTCTGGTGAAGGAGAGAACCCCAAAAACTAATTCAGACCCATTTTGGACCTCAAGAAAGCGAACAGATGGGTTTACAAAGAAAAATTCAGGATGTCGGCTCTTCTTCATATCTACCCGTTACTCTATCAAGGGGCAGGCTGTGCTTGATAGCACTTCAAGGTGCTTATTTTCACATCCCAATAGCCAAAAGAATTCAAATTCCTTGAGGTTCATTGTAGGAAAAAGACCATTATGAATACCAGATCCTTCCCTTAGGCTCAAGCCTGCACTGCAAACTTTCTCCAAATGTATGACAGTGTTAGCAGCCCATCTCAGAAAAATGAGACTATTTGTCTATTCATATCTGGATGATTGGCTCATCATGGTATCTTTCTCTTGGCAAGCAAATCCAACATTGTCACCTAACCATCATGACTCACAATTGACTAGGTCTGTACGTGAATCATGACAAATCCATCTCAACACCTGTTCAATTCCTGCATTACCTCTGTGTGTCGTTCTAGACACAGTACACGCAAGTGTTTCCTTTGGAGGAGAGACGATAATCTATCCTTCAGAAATGTCACAATGTGAAGATAACATCCCATCCAACAGTGAGAGAAGTCTCTTTCCTGCTGGGTTCAATGGCGTTGCGCATTTACCTGGTCCTGCATGCACGTCTCTTCATGCGGCCTCTCGAACGATGTCTGGAAGATAAATGGGATCAGATCTCTGCAAGATGGGAAGATTGATTTATACCACTCTTGCGAAATAATCACTCAAACGGTGGTGCCGCTCAGAGAATCTCCTCAAGGGGGTGAATTTCCACGAAGACATTTCGGCCCAAACCATATTGATGGATGCTTCCTTGACAGGTTGTGGTGCTCATATGGACTGTCTACAGATTCAAGGCCTGTGGTTGTCTGAAGGAACAGTCTTACCACATCAACCTCCTGGAACTGATAGCAGTACATCTAGCCCAGAAGGCTTTCCTCCCATTGTTCAGAATAGACTCTCCTTGTTCAGACTGACAATACAAAAAGCATCAATTATCTGAACAAGCAGGGAGGGATGAGATCCAGACCTCTGTCCCTGGAAGCTCAAACAATCTGGAAGTGGCTCAACTCCAGGGATCTCAAGATTTCAACAGCCCATCTTTCAGGAATCCTGAACGCTCAGGCTGGATCTCAGCAGTCATTCAAGAAACATCTTCTCAGATTGGGGTTTTCCCCAAAGAGGCCTTTTCCTAGGTGGAGAAATTACAAAAAGCCCAAGCTTCGCCCCGAGGTTCTACTAACCATGCACCCTGGGGAATGCCTTATGGATCGAATGGTCAGACAAAGTTCTTTAAACATTTCCTCCAATTCCCCTACTGCTGACAGTTTTCATCAAGTTCTCATACTCAAAAGCCAGAATAATTATCATTGCTCCTTAGTGTCCTCGATGGTGGTACGCTAATCCTCTTCATATCTCAGAATGTCCACATAAGAAGCTAATTGGCACACCGGATAATCTTCAGAAGTTCGTAGGCCAGATTCATCATCCAAACCTTCCCTCTCTGAACCTGTCTGCATGGCTCTCGATCTCATAAAATATAGCCACCTAAACATTCCTCGGGAAGGCATGAATGTGCTAAGAGACCACCTATTAGGACTACATATTCCTTCAAAAGGAAGGGATTCTGAATCTGTTGTTCTCTGAAGAATGTCAATCCTCTGGTTGGTCAGGAAGAGGCTATTCTTCTATATGGTCATCCTCTCGCTAGAGCGAAATTGAACTTCTCAATTAGAGTGCATTTCACAGCAATCACAGCTTATCAAAAATGTTCTTCACTAACGTCCTTTTTCAAATTCTCTGATTTTCTGGAAGGCATTAAGAAGATATATGCTCCGCTCAGGAGACCATCTCCTCTATGGAAGTTAAACTTTGTCCTCTCTCTCCTTATGGGTCCTCCCTTCTAACACATTCATAAGGCCCCTCTCCAACACCTCTCTTGGAAGGCCTTTGTCTTGACAGACCGGATATGCCACTTAAAAGCCATCCTTATCTAGATGGATTGTCTCCCGTATAATCCTTTGTTTTGAAAAAGCAAATAAACCCCATCGGGTAAACCTAAGGCCCACTCAACCAGAGGTAAATCAGCTACTGTTCCTTAACTTAGGAACATCGTAATTGCTGAGATTTGCAAGCCTGCAACTTGGAGATCAGTTCACACATTTACGAGACACTATTGTCTTGATTCGGATGGGAAATGCAATGCCCAAGTGCGACTAGCCCCTCTAAAGAATTTGTTGGCCTAATTTTACTTTTCTGTTTTCTTTTTATTTTTTTTCTCTTCGTTTGCGAAATCCTTAAGGGATAAGACTGCAAATATATTTAGGATTATCAATGGAGATCCCCTGTGAGAGGAGTGGTTTCTTCTCTGTAATCCTAGTTCTTTCCCAGGGGAATCCTCTTTCAAATCAAAAGGCAACCCTCCCTTCTCCCCGAAGGAAAGGATCATCTATGTAAACCATTATCCTACTGATTCGCTTGTCAAAAATAACTGAATAATCTGCCACCTACAGGTCATGACGGGACACTGGAGGTCAGAAGGTGCTTGAAGGCGTAGTGTTATATTTAAATTGTTTCAATGCTGCAGCCTGCACAGGCTACATTGCTATGTATTACTCCTTATTCATTTTTAAAAAGAAGTAAAAAGTGTTTGTGTAGGATGTTTTTAAAAGAGCGCTTTTAATTTCTGCTTAAGTGAATTTTAATGGTGTGACCCTTTTTTCCTTCTAAAATTTGACGTTATTTAATAAACATTGTCAATATAGCCTGTTTTTAAAGGTGCAGAAATTTAACATGTCTGTCACATAGATTTAGTGGCCTTTCCGAAGTAATGCGAAGTAGATGTAACTTTGAAAGAACTGCTCAGGGCTTCCCCACCGTATCTTGCTATGGGATTTCCCAGGGCTGGTAATAAAGAATTTCAATCTAAGAAAATCATAAGGTCCCTTTCATGTAACTTGAGGTCAGTAGGATGTCCTGTTCTAGCCTCTGCCTGATGCAGAGTGTCAAAACCAGCACTCAGATAGACTTCTTATTAAGATGGTGTGTGTTTATGCCTACCCTCTGAAAAAGGCACTGATTATATATCTTTTATTCCTCTGTGCAAGAATTTGGGGCTCAGACAATGTGTACAAGCTTGCAGAGTCCTAACTTATGACACTGATCCTCTTATTGTTTATGCAGTTTCCCGCTTTTTACATGGCATGTGGCGGAGAAGGATGACTTTTATTTAAAAAAATGGCTTTTTTAGTTTTTAGCTTTTTTCTCTGTTAAATAATCATGATAACCTACTGTTTAATAATGTTTTAAAAAATCTTTTGTATTTATGGTCTTACTCCTGTACTTGTAAATATTTTATTGTACTTTTATGGTCTTATGACCGAAATAAAGTTATCAATCAATCATATCTTTTAAGATAGATAATCGTGGCCCATCTCTAAGGGCAGGATAGTTAAAGGTTGTGAATAAAAGCAACTCTGCAGACTTAGTCATGTACTCCAAATAAAGGTAAATTTATGTTTTTTACTCCATAGATTCAACAATCCGCGAGTAGACTCATCTCATTCAGTTTGTAAGTATTTCACCTTTTGCAATTATTTTTAAAGAACAATTTAAAATATTTCCTACAATAAGCTTCACTGTTAATAGTAAATTAAAGTTAATGACATTCCCTTGCATTGGCTGGTGTATGATAAAAATGTACTAGGGGAATCCCTATTAGCTAAATGAGGCAGATCTCTGAACAAGTTAGAATGTTTTTTCAGACCGGTTTCTGTTGAAGGAGCACAGAGCTAGCTAGTGTTTCAGCTCAAAAAGGTGTGTTGAAAGACCAGTGGAAGCCCAGAACATTTACTTGAGTAAATTGATAACGATTTGTAAAAGGCTGATGAAGGGCAAGCTTGTCCTGACTGGTTGAAAAAATCATAGAACCAGGAGCAGCCCTTATTCCTTATGGGAATCTGGCTTACAATACACATAGAACAAACAGTAGTTCAATAGGTATTGTTTAAATAATATTTCTGCTGTGCGTAGAAGGTATACTCTATCCACTATACTGAGGGAAAAAAACGTCCGGGCGCTGCTTGCTTTCACTGATTCACACCGATGGTTCATGGATTTTACTTTTTTTTTCAATATTATTTTCACGAGACATACTCATCAGTTCATTTCAGCATATACTACTTGAATAATACGAAAGAATGTATACATGTAAATTAGCGGACAAAAAACTAAAAGTCCAAGTTAAGCAGTTATTCACAATCCATCATATTCCGTTAGCTCTTTACAAATAGTTAATAATTTTGCTGCTCATATCGAAACTCGTCAGTAATAAAAATTTATAGCAGCCTTGGCCTTCATCTTAAAAATTGCCCTGTTTCCTCATTCAAAAAATAAACCACATTACAGTGTACATCAAAACAATTATTGCCACCCTTTAATGATGACTCATCCCACCTCGTGACCATTCTTCCAGAGGAGCCCAGATGTTCTTCCCATTTTTCTTAGCCTTTTACCCTTTCAACTATATGGGATGCTCTCTGGATGGAACATTGAGAGCAGCCTGACCAGTGACTGATGGAATGTAGGGGATCTGGATTAAGCCAGGCTGCAGCAATGCAAAGTGTAATGCAGGTTAAAAAGTGTTTTAAAGTGCTGTGCCTGTAGCCCAGGAGATAGTAATAGCATGTGGTCAAGTACTAGTGACTCATAGAAACTACCATCTGTGGCCCCTGCTCTTCTCAGCCAATTATCTGACTGTTTTTCGAGACCATTGGGCTCGAATCTCCCCAGATATTCATAGATCTGACTTATCTTACAACCTGCAGTGTTGAGGAGTAATTCAAGTAGTGTTTCCTTATTGAACCCAAAAGCTCCACCGCACTTCCTAGATAAAAAATATCCCTGACCTGTAAGTATTTTTTTAAATCTCTCATTTCGAGGCCAAAATCCAGTTGATGCTCCTAAAATGCTCCTAAAATGACACCATTTGATTACTATCAAAATGGTCGCCTATCCTTCCCATCCCCTTAACTTCCCACCTAGAGCAGTATGCATCGTAGATAATCATTAGGAACAACTTGGACCGCCAAATGGGAATATAAAAATGTAATATCACAATGTCAGTCTTTTTCCTGACTATCCCCCAAATCTTAAAAGCAGCCGGTATGGTCTTGAAATAAACTTTTTTTATAGTTGCTCAGCTAGACCATTTACAAGAAAAGGGCCTCCGCATCAACTCCTAGAAGCAATTCATAAATAGCTGTCTGCTCCACCGCCTGCTGACACTCTAGTAAAAACCTCATATACTGTTGGGCGGCTGCCCACTAGTAGTACCTCCGATTTAAAACAGCCCCCTGCCCAGCCTTGGGCAGCATCATTTACTTCAAGGCTCTCCTGGCTTTAGCATAGGAACAGATGAGTCTACTGATCTCATCCATTTTTTGTAATCAGCATTTTTCAGACTTTACAGGTATGGTGCTGAAGGAGTAAAGAACCTTAAGAAATAACACTTAAATAATATTGCAGAAGGCAATTTTTGTAAGGTGGAGATTATCCATCCTCCTAAAATCCAATTTGGTATTTTTTATCAGTGGAGCCAGGTTCATTTCCACTATCTGGTCTTTTTTAGGTGTGATATTTACTCCCAAGTAGAGTGCATGATCCACAGTCTGATGATGCAAAAAATGTACCTGCACGTTAACTTCCAGCTGTGTTTAATTCCAGTTCAAAAGATAGACTGAGATCTCTGGGTGTCACAACCGCAATATCGTCTGTATAAGCAAGTTTTTTTGTGCTGAGGCCCTTAGACTTTAATGATTTGAATAAAACATTGGCTTCTAGTTTCCTTATCAAAGGATCGATATATATATATAGCAAACAAGGGTGAGCATGGGCACCTTTGCCTTGTACCCTGCCTTTCTGTTCTGTCAACGGATCAGATTCCCCACCCATAATTTGAAGCCTTGCAGTTGGATTTATATAAACCACTTGGACTGCTCTGATGAACCCAGGCCCTAGATTATTCCATCTCCGCTTTGCCCAGAGGTAGTCCCATGCCACACGGTCAAAAGCCTTCTCGGCATTAAAAAGCACCAAGGCCGTAGTTTTCCCTCTAACACTGGCACCGTCAAGTAATGACATAACGCTGATGGGATTTGCGATTCCTCTACCTGGTATGAAGCCATGTTGTCTATGAGATATCAACTCGGCAATAATCCGACTTAGCCCAGTAACCAGAATTTTGGAGTACAATTTGGCATCGCTCTTTCTTTATAAGAGAAATGGGTCTAAATTACACAGGATCATGAGGTGGTTTCTCTTTTTTCGTAAAGACATTAATGGTTGCTCAGAAAAGCGGCCCCATAAAATATCAGTCAGGTCCTTTTCTAAGACAGAAAAAAACACTTAATAAAACTCGAGGGAGTTTATCCGTGCCTACCGCGTTGCCGGTGGTTAAGGCCTTGAGCGCTTCTATAATTTCATCCTGGCTTAAAGGGCCATCCAAAAAAACGTTTTTGTCTACATTAGCTTTACATCCCACAATAGTACTCAAGTATTGGGAGATGCATTGCTCATCCATCCATCTTTGGCTTCATACAATGCTTTATAGAACTCTCTAAATACTTCCAGATTTGCCTCAGGGGATATTAAGAAGTTTACCACCTTTATCTCTAATCTCGGATATTCCCCCGAAGACTGTTCATTACCTAGTCTGGAGTGCTAGCAGCATGCCTACACTGTATTCATATTACTCTTTCTTGTACGAGCCACATTTTTTTTAGCGGACTTCCCTGCTGATATCATTTTTATTGCGGATTTAATTACTGCTAATTTATGCAAGACTTGCTGAATCTCACCCACTATAGCAGTCTCCTCCACCAGTTGCATCTCTACATCAGAGAGTTTGCTACATTTATCTTTCCGAAGTTGGGACAGAGTCTTTTGTCAGTTAAGACTAAAACAGATGCCGCCCCCCACCCGCTATTCCAGCTTTTAAGGTAACCCAAGCCGAGGCCCAACCCCTATTCCTCTCCATAAATTCTGGGATCCATTCTTTCATATGGGAAACAGTCTTCATTAGAAAGTAACCCCCTGTCAAGCAACCATGTCTGTTAAGACATTTTACTATCCTGGGAAGAGATATCAATCACCAGAGGATTGTGATCTGATAAAACCTGTGGGTGATGATCAAATTGTATCCCGTTAACCAGACCAGCAGCAGTAAGGAAATAGTCCAATCTAGCATGTTTCCTATGAGGAGCAAAAAAGAAAGTGTAGCCTGGAGCCAGGGCCTTAAGATTTTGCCAAATATCCAAGAGTCCAAAATTAGGCTAAGGTGATCTACTTAATCCCCTTAGCCACTCTCTATGTTTATATTAGGATTCCCACAAAGTATTATCGGTGTTGCCCATAGTGGCAGCTTGATAGTCAAATAGTCTAACAACATAGGGTTATCCAGTTTGGAGCCATAGGTGGAGCAACGTGTAACTACCCTCTCAGCAATCTGACAATAGCTGTGACCCATCTACTATATTTATGAGAGGTGCTACGGATCCATTTACAGGCATTACTACAAGCCAATATTACCACCTCAGTTTGTACCCTATGTTGTGTACCGAAGACTATTATAACCCAGCGTTTCCAATAATCTTTTCCTGGCCTCATCAATGTGCGTCTCTAGGAGACTGATTACCTCTGCATATGGTAGCTTCAAGCCTTCAGCTACTTTTCTGATATTAGTCAGCTGTCACCCACGTTGCTGAAGTCTAATAACCAGTTCACCTTTCTCCACATCTAAACACCCACTCCCTTCCCTCCCTGCACTCCTCCCAGACAAACTAACCCCCCAGATTCCCCTAGCCCTCTCACTTATACTTATCAAGGCAGTCAGACCAGGAGTATAAATGATGGTTCTGTAGTAGGGGATCTCTGTGTATAGTCATAATCTAGTGAATAGTCCCGCCCATGTGCGTGGACCCCGGAGCAATAAAAAACAATCTCTAAAAGGTGACAAATCATGCAGACCTGCATACACCTTTAAAAGAGAATTTAATTTAAAGACAGATAATGCAGCCTATACCCACAGGCTACACTGTCCAGTACTTCAACTAGAATTCCACAAACAGCACTGCCTGTCTAGTTTTTCTCCACATAGGAAAAAACCCTGCCTCTACCAGCAAAAGCCTCTGGAATGATAGAGAGGAAGGAGTGGACAGACAAGCCCCATAGGCTGCCATTATGTGGCTTAGAACAGGATACTGTGCCTTTAAGAAAACTTTCCAGATTTCCAGAACTTTCCCCAGTATCCCAGAATGCCCAGCAGGTCCCATTTACTTTCAGTTCTTTTTTCCGGCTCCTGCTAGCAGGACCCTGGAGCATTGAGCTCTCCCCTTTTCAAGGGTTTATTTGAGATTTTGGCAATTTTTGTCACTTTTTCTTGTGCTTAGTAGCTGGTACTGTCAACATGCCTGGCTTGTTCGACAAGTGCCCGGAATGTGGTCGAAAGAAGGCTAAAACTGATCCACACGAGGTGTGCATAGGTTGCCTTCCCCAGTCCCACGTGCCTGAAAGCTGTACCATCTGCCACTCGTTCTCAGCCAGGACCCTGAGGGACAGAATGAAAATCAGGCTTCAAGTTCTGGAGGAGAGAAGACTGAAGGCACCAGGTGGGTCTGGAGGGGCTGCTTTGGCCCATACTGAGGCTCCTGGGGGGCTCCCCAGGGGCAGGAAGACCAGTAAGCGCTCCCACTCCCCGTCGACGTCGAGGGCGTCGACGGCGACGTAGAGGAGGATGACCACCGTCTGTTCGCCGTCTCCCCAGGGCTCGAGGGACCCGAATAGGCCGCCGTCGACTACATCGGCGTCGTCGGCGACGACGCCGTCTTCGGCCCCGTCCAGCAGCCGTCGTCGAGATCGGACACGGCGTCGGCATTCGCCGTCGAGGGATCGCCGTTCGCCGTCGATGAAGAGGAGAAGGAGATCGACATCGAGGCGAAGGTCGCTGTCGAGGCACAGGTCGCCGTCGAGGCACAGGTCGCCGTCGAGGCACAGGTCGCCGTCGAGGCACAGGTCGCCGTCAAGGCACAGGTCGCCGTCGAGGCGAAGATCGCCGTCGAGGAGAAGATCGACGTCGAGGAGAAGATCGACGTCGAGGAGAAGATCGACGTCGAGGAAGAGAGAGTCACCGGAATCGGTGTACTCTGTGGTGTACACGCCTCCTCGGATGCCTTCGTTGCCGCCTCCTCTCCTGCCTCCGCCGACTCCTCCTCCACCACCGCCACCACCGCCACCTCAGCCGCGGACGCTGCCTCCGCCGCCCCAGCCTCAGTCGCTGCCATGCACTCCTGTGGGTCCGCCGCCGGTTCCCCCGTGGTCGGTTTCCCTTCCAAGGTAGACCGGCGGACAGGCCGAAGCCGAAGAGGTCGCGCTCCCGCTCTCACCCTGCATCCCGGCATGAATATATACCACCACAAAAAAGCTATCCATCATAATACTTGAGAGAACTAAACCCCCTAATTTGAGGTAAGATTTCTCATTGAGTGATTATGAATATTACCGTCCTAAAAATGAAGAGAAGAGAAAAAAAACATTCAGACAGAGAAATACATTTTACAGCACTTTAGCTTAAACTGGTCCGTGTCTCCTTTACAAACTTACCCATCTCACTTGGACCGTTGGCCTCCGCCCATTAGTTCATCTAGAAACTCTTCAGCCTTAATCTCTAATGTAAGTCGGGTCTGATTTTCAAAGATAATTTTAAATCGTGCAGGATTAATCTAATAGTCCTCGGTGCACTTGTCCCGACAAGGTTTTGAGTTGTCTCAATCTCCACCAGCGTTCAACAGTAACGTGGCAAAGGTCCTGCCTTCAAAACTCTGCTTGGATTCTGGGCGTGCCTATGTGCTGAGAGTCTGTCCCAGAAGAAAATTGCCAAAATACATTATAAATGCCCTAGTCCTGGGAGTGCCATCCTTCTGCGGTTGACTTTGCACCGGTTTCCCCATATGCTGAAAAAGCAATCTTTTCAGCTTCTTTTCCCTTTTCCACGACTCCAACTCAGGGAAAGCTTCCTTGAATATCTTGACAATAAAAGACCAAATGTCATTGACATCGACCCCCTCCTCGAGGCCAAGAATTTGCAGGCTATTTTGTAGTCTGTTCTCGAAGCCCTAGAGTTTCCATTGCATGTCTAAAATGTGAAATGTTTGGGCTTCGGATTGGCCCTTGAGACCTCAAGTATTGCAGCGCGAGTCTCCAATGTCGAAATCCTTTCCCCAATTTCAGTACAGGATTTAGAGATCTTTCTCGTTGCTCCCTGTAGTTTCTTTGTTGCTACCCTTGCCTTCCACCCATCAGAGCGAGTTTCCTCTTGGTGTTGTTTGATAGAGCGGTATATAACTCCAGTGTGTGCTCTCCCTCTGGCCCCTTTGGCTGTGCAGACCGCGTGGGGTTCTGTTGTGCATTAGGCAGGTCGTCATACTCCTGCTAAGTTGCAGAATTGTCCCATTTCAGTACAGAAATAGATGAGTACCCCAGTTTTTCTACGCCCATTTGACGATATTTAGACGTACTTAAAAGCTGTTGCTAAATCTTGCTCTTCTGAAGGGCAACTTGTCATTCTATCTGTAGGTGATGCAGAGTCCTCATTGTGAGAAGTTGGCCTGATATGTAGTGCTCACTATTCTAGTGATCACTGTGTATCATTCCAAACGACCCTTATTGATGATTGGTTGTAAGTAAACCTTATAGACCAGCTATCCTAGTAGCGTGGATACGAGCAGTCTTTAGGCTAAACTCTAGAGGGCGTGTTAAGCCAGCTGTTTACCATCACATATACCCCTTGAACGCCAAGTGAAAGGACACCACACAAGTTGTTATGAAAATAAAGGATATTTATTTATAACAAGACTACCCTGGCTCTTTATGAGTCAGGGAGCTAAGCACACTACAAAACTCTTATGAAAATACTTCAGTTGCACAATTTACACAAATGCCCGAGGGGCACGAGAAACCATCTACACTAACAGTGAAATGCGAATGGTTAGAGTCTGGAGTTACTGATTCCGGAGTGATCCGATCAGTGGGACTAAACGAAAAAGGAACTGGACACTTGTAGAGCGAACCTGCGATGGAGCACCGAAATGCTCGAGTTACCTAGCCCAGAGGCTGCAGCTGCGTGAGGTTCGGCAAGATGTCGGGAGTCCTCGTTGTAGTCTCAGGAGCCTGAAAGAAGAAGTTGCTGGCAGGCGACCAGTGTCGATGTTCAGCGAGATCCAAGCCTGGATCGGTGATGAAGGAAACCTGAAAGCAGAGGGGACTCAGTTCTCAACCGCTAGCCAGCGATCGTGTGGGTACCAGGAGGGTACCGGCTGAAGTCACCTCGACCAGGTGAGTGGATGACGTCGGACTCGGCTGTTCCTCGGACCAGGAGGCGCGGCGGCGACCAGGATGGAGGGCGAGCTGTCCCACGAAGGTGTCTGCTGTCGATGATGCTGGGCCCAGGAGTGGGGCAGCAGGTCTTGGCAGTGGCAAACCCACGCGGTGGAGTCAAGATGGCGTCTGGGGTGGACCAGGAGGGTCCGAGGTACTCCTCTGTTGAAGGGGAGCAAGAGCCAGTCTGGAGCAACCAGACCAGTGATGAAGGACTGTCGTGGTGCGTTGTGAAGAGGGCCACAAGCCGGTCGGCGAGTGGTCGGACAACGCGGTGAGCAGCAAGGAGCAGAAGGGCCCCCACGCAGACCTCGTGGATGCTGGGGAGGCAGACTTCGGTGCTGGAGCCGCTCAGGGTTAGGGCTTCTCAAACCCTAGTTACACTCACTAGAGGGTCCCTCGGTGGGCGTGCTAGATAAGCGTCGTGCAGGTTCTGAAGATGGCCGGTCCCGCAGGTCTCGTCACACCTACGACTCTCAGCTGGGCTGACGATGTAGGTAGAGGTCAGAGATGGCAGGGAACCCGGGTCTCGTCGAGCTGGGCAGTCTTGATCCGTGGGAGAGACGTACAGCAAACCGCAAGCGCTTAGGTGGTGCCTGCTGGTGCAGGGTGGCTACTCCTTAGCCACAAGGGAGAGTCTTCAGAAATAGTCAAGAGTTCCTTTCGTGGAAAGTAGTTCAAGATTCAGAATTATCCAATTTGGGAAGGGGACTCGCTCCTACCTTTATTCTAAGAAAAGGGGCTGGCCCGTGACTAGGTCCTACCTATGGGTGGGGCCAGGAGGGGGGTGGTTACACCCCTATCCTTTGTCCGGCTTCGCCCCAGCTCAGGGGCAGGGTTGCCCCTGAAACTGGTTTGAGCCGGGCTATGCACAGTGAGCACCGGGGTGCCACTTGCAATCACCTTCCTTTCAGCCCTGCCTACCTGGGATACACAAACCCTGTCTGGGATGGTGCTAACACCGCCCTCGACAGGAAACCCTTTGTCCAAGCTCCCTCCGCTGGAAGGTCTCCCAGCAGCAGGAGGTCAGACTTGTGTCTGGTGGCAGCATCCATTTTGTGATGCTGAGGCTTAAGTCAACTTTAACCGGGGTTCAAGGTTACTTCCATGTCGTGCCCCTCTAAAAGGGGGGAATGCTAACCCCGTCGCCAGAATTGGCGAGGGGTTCGTGTTCCAATTCGTATGACACCTTACTCGACATGTGTGGGTGATGCGATGCCAGAGTTAGCAAATAACCGCGAGGATTATAATGCATTTTAAGGTAGTTGGCAAGCGTCACCATGGAACGGCTATTAGGACTTGGTTCCGCAAGCCGTCGACGGGCTCAGCTCGCGCCAGAGCACCATCCCACATGATTCCCCGCACTCTGCCTTCAGGATTGATAAGGCCTGCCATAGGAGTGACTGATAGGAATCCATGTGTCCATTCTAGGGTTAGGTATAGGAATACTACACCTACAGCAACGGGTGATTACACCACTTTGCCCCAGCTGTCGTGCAGCCAGTTGTGTCAGATTTGGGCGGCCATCCAGGGGTGGCATAATACATGCTGCAGCCCCTGGTAGGCCCTGGGTACACCGATGCCCTGGATACCTGTGGTATGCTGATACAGGGACTGATACGGCGGCCCAGTTCCAATTAGTGGATGCACCTAATGTACATGTGTTAATTTCGAGAGAGAACAGCTAGGCTGTGGGTCTGATTGGCAGGCCCACAGCCAGGGAAAGTCGTAAACCAATGAAGCAAAAGCAAAAAATCTGGGTGATCATAGGATTGCAGACCCTACTCTCCTACACTCATCTTGGGGGCAAGAGGTGCCACGGCCTTCCGTTAATGAGATAAACCTATCCCTCAGCTCAGGGGTTCATCCAGTGTCATACATGGGCCAGAGCTGTCCTTGGCAGCCACAACACCATCCCTGCACATTTTGACCAATACCAAAGGATCCTTGTCTCTTTTAGGGAGGCCTGCATCATTTTTATTAACTTGCCAACTTTAGATAGATCAGACGGGTCCCACTTCTGTCATTTCGGATTCTGCAGATTTAAAAATTGTAGCTGGCCCATTATTATTTGAGGGGAAGTCTCAAACATAGTTGTATAAGCTGACACATCGAGGGAGTACAGTATAGGAGGCTGTTGCACCCCTACTAAGGGCCCCTTCTCCTCTGTCTGTGCAGAAGTTATCACGGCACCCCCCACTGTTTCACACTGCAAGCTTTCACTGACCTGGGCCATGCTCCAATGGAAGACTGCTAAATTGTTGAGGCAGTGAGTCCTTTGGACATATCGTGGATCAACTGGGGAAACCGAGGGGAGCTGCCTTCATCCGTAAGCGGCATGGCTTCATGTTGCTATAGGACAAAAATATTAGAAGGAACATGTTTACTTTATTTTAAAGTGCCCTAGTCTTCAGTGGTCTACATGTTTGAGACAATTGGACATATTAACCTACAAAGTAATAACCACATTTTAACATACGTTGAATTGAGAACAGTTCAGATGAGTGGTCGAATGTGTTGCTGGTGCAGTTCATAGAATGTGAAATAAAGATATAGTAATGTTTAATTGTGCTGCATCTAATCTAAACATTTAGCAACAGTTTACCAATCCTCTCATGCTCATTCTGTTGATACCTTATAGATTTGGCCAGGTGAGCTGACTATACTGTAATGTTTCGTTAATGACTGCTAGCAGTTTGCAAGTCTTAGCAGGACAAAATGTATTAAAGCTCATCAGACCACACCCTACAAAAAGAAAACTGAATCATTAGACTTTCAGTTCTGTTGTCTCTAGCAGTTTAGAGTAATGTAGGCTAGATGTTTTATTCACATAGGACCAAAATAATCCTGAATTTGATGATCGGTAAACACCTAAAATCAAACATTGTGGGTGAGTGTACAAATCGGTCCCAAAAATAAGTGTAATGTGGATTTGGTATATAAGTAGCTGCTTGCCTACTCTGATTCGATGTTTGGTGTGTTCCAGAGTTTGGTTCTGTGTGTTTATAACCCACACATTGTAAGGATTATTTGATTATGTCAGTTCAGGTTTTTCCTAAGATTCAAAAGTTGCAAAAAACTCCATCAATGAAATATTCTTTCTTTTGGTCTGAAGTCTGCTCTAAGAGCCTTTTAGCAATGGTTTCAGCTTACTTCGACAGAAAAGAAGTGTTTCTCCACTTTTAGATCATTAGTCTTTGTGGACATGGAAGTCCCATTGTAACCTTGCAAAAGCATTCTCACAATATAGCAACCCAGAAAGGCTTTTAGTCTGTGTCACGTTAGTGGCCAGGTAACATCAATATAAAAAAATACTGAAAGCCAAACAATTAGAGTGCCAAAACATTCTTCCTACCACAAGCTATCAGACGACAATTTTTTTCGCACATTGTGTGGAATGGAAGATCCAAAACTTTGCTCTCTTTAGTCAAAAAAATAAAATTTTACTTAAGAATTCCTTTTCAGAACCCCTTTCTGTTGGTGTCTCTAAATTAACCCCCACCAACTGATGGTGATAAAGGTATATTTTTTTCTCAAAGTGGAAAATGCTTTTCAAGGAGAAGATTCTTCAAAGCCTTTGATGCTTGTGGAAAATTGAGCAATCTGATAGAGACATTTAGCCGCAGATTCCTTTCCTTTGAACTTCAGGCGTCAGGCTGCATCAGGAAGATTTTTCTTAGCAGTACCTCTGCACACGTGTAGGCGAGTTGGTCGACTTCTCTAGATGGCCTCGTGTTTGTCGTCGTGACATCCGCGTCATCAATTTAACCGCCAATCCGGCACGCTGACGCCCGTTCTTATCTTTCCACGCCAATCAGTTGAAGAGAGCTTCCTCCTGTAATTTTTTGATTGGCTTTTTTCAACTTATTTTCGACTTTGTTGGTGTGTTAGGAGTCATGTTGAGTAAGAAGATTTTGAGGTTCAAGCCGTGATGCGCCTGTTACTGCACTATGTAGGTCATGGACCCCTATTTAGTCTGTCTTTGGTGCCTACAGTACAACCACGACTCCCAAGTCGTGCTCCAACTGCTGGGCCATGGCGCCGAAGGCTTGATGGAGCGGTCCTTAAAGCTTCTTGCGGTCCTTAAAGCTTCTCGCGGCCCTTAAAGCTTCTCGCGGCCCGGCATCCTGCACACAGAGATCGCTCTGTTGGTCTCAGTCCAGGTCCCTGTCGAGAGGAAGGTCCGAGCACTGCAGTCCTCTTCGTCGAAGTCGTCAAAGCCAGGTAAGAGGCACTACAAAAAGCACAGGAAGTCGAAGCATGCTTCGACTTCGCCCGCCTGTCTCGCGACTCGGCGGAAGAACCTCAACGTTTAAGGCCTCACTCCGCGAAGCGGATGTCTGGGTCGGCTCCGCGTTTCCCTCCCTTTCCGTGGCCAGAAGCGACCCCCGCCTAGCTGATGGAATTTTTATGGCGCCATGTGTGCCATATTTGAGTGGACTAACACTGCCGGCACGCCTTTTGGGCCTTGCAGGCTCACAGGACGGAGGGGCCCCCAAGATTCCCATGCCGGCGGCTCCAGCCACGGCCTCAGATTGGACCCGTTCCCGGGTCCGGACCGATACCAGTCGCACCTCCACAGCTACCTTACCCGGCGCCAAGGTCCTCTGCGTCGGCAGGTGCCTACCTGCGGCGCTTCCCTGACGCTAATTCCTGACAACACGGAGCCAGTCGGTGTCCTCCGATGCAGAGACCGGCAGCGATGGAACCGCACAGCTCTATACCGTTCTCCCTACCCTAATCCTGAAGAGTTAGGGATGGAGGAAGAGGATTGGGAGGGGGTGCAGGATCCCTTAGAAATCCTGCACCAACGATATGTGGACTGGTACGAGGAACTGGGTGATGCCAGTGGTTTGGACACCTCCCCAGACTCTTGCATGCTTTCCCCTCCTGCCCTGGCAATGGATGAGGGAGCATCTTTTGCCATGGTGGTGCTTAGGGCTGCAGAGGTCCTCGACCTGTAGCTTCCTACTGTGATGGTCAAGACTAATGTCTTGACAGAGGTCCTGCAGCCTGGGGTCTCGGACCCCTATTGCCTTTCAACGAGGCCTTAACAGACGTCCTTCTGGGAAACTGGTGCAAACCCAGCACAGGGGCTCCTGTGAATGACCATCGCCCACCACCATCGCCCAGCACCGGATGACCCACTTTTTATCACCACCCACCCAACACCCCAAAGCTTGGTGGTCCAGGCTTCCACTTCTCGTTGCGCATTCCCTTCTGCAACCCCGGACAGGGAATCCAAGAGATTGGAGAACATCGGAAAGAAAATGTTTTCTTCCGCCAATCTGGCATTGCAGTCGTTAAACACCGCATTCCTTTTGGGCCGTTACTCCCATTCCATATGGGATACTTTAGCACAGGTGCTGCCCAGGGTCTCTGAGGAGGACCGGGCTCTACTCTCCCAAGCTATCTCAGACCGGAGAGACGCAGCTAAGTTCGACATCAGATGTGTCTTGGACATGATGGACTCGCTAGATAGAGCAATTTCCACAACGGTGGCCGTTCGTCGCCACTCCTGGTTGAGAACGTATAGTTTTTTGGGGGTATGTCCAGGCCAACCTTAAGGACATGCCCTTTGATGGCTCCCGTCTCTTCGGAGACGAGGTGGATGCTGCCTTTAAGCGCTTCAAAGTCTCGTGGGCCAAAGCGGAAGGGGCTATTAGCCACGCCGGCCCTATACTGGCCAGCGGGCTCCGCAAGTTCAGCAACTTCTGCAGGGCCGTGGACGCGGCTCACGCAGCACCGTGGGTAGGGAAATCAGAAGTTGGGCTAAGCCATGGTCCCCTCCTCCACCGCTAAACATTCATAGTCTGATACCCCAGAATCACTCTCAGCCAGTCTGTGGCTGTGTACACCATCATTTCCACCACTGGAAAAACAATATACCAGACAGGTTGGTATTGCAGATAGTCTGAAGGGGCTACTCCCTCCCCTTCGAGACTGCTCCTCCATCTATGCCTCCAGTGTACGATCGGCTGACTGAGGATCACCTTGCTTTGCTCCACAAGAAAGTCAAAACTCTCTTGGCCAAGGGAGGTATAGAGAGGGTCCCAGAGCCCAAAGGAGGCAGTGGTTGCTGTTCCCGCTACTTTCTGGTCCCCAAGAAGGACGGAGGCCTTCATCCTATTCTAGACGTCAGAACCCTCAATTACTTCCTCAAAAATGAGAAATTCAAGATGCTCACCCTTGCTCAGGTCCTGTGTACCTTGGACCCAGGAGACTGGATAGTAGCCCTGGACTTGCAGGACCCCTATTTTCATATTCCCATCCTGCCTGCCCATCATCGATACCTGCTCTTTACGGGGGGTCATTTTGCGGTGCTCCCCTTTGGCCTCCCCAGCACCCCTCGGGTGTTTACAAAGCTTATGGCAGTGGTCGCAGCCCATCTGCGGAGATCAGGGGTCCCAGGTTTCCTCTATCTCGACTACTGATTGTTGAAGGCGGGCTTGACCCAAGCAGTTGTCTCCCACCTCCAGGGTACGGAGAACCTCCTGCATTCGCTGGGGTTCACTATCAACGTGCCAAAGTCACACCTGACTCCCTCTAAGACTCTCCTTTTCATTGGTGCAGTTCTGGACACGGTGCAGTTTTGGGCCTATCCTCCCGAGCGGCGAGTCCAGGATATTCAGGCTATAATACTGATGTTTCATCCTCTATCCTGGATTTTGGTAAGACTGACTCTGAGACTATTGGGCTTCATTGCCTCCTGTATCCTGCTAGTGACCCATGCACTGTGGCACATGTGGGCTCTGCAGTGGGACCTGAAGTTCCAATAGGCGCAGCATCGAGGAAATCTCACCGACCTGTTTCAGATTTCAGAGGGCACTGTAAGTGGCTAACATACCGCGATTTTTTCAAGGGCAGACCCTCTTCCTTCTCCACCCAGATCTCGTAGTTGTGACGGGTGCTTACCTTCTGGGATGGGGTGACCATCTGGGTGAGGTGAAGAACAGAGGACTTTGGTCTCTGGCAGAAGCCAAGCTCCATTTCAATCTGTTGGAGCTCCAGGCTATCCGATTGACACTAAAAGCCTTTTTGCCATCAATAAAGGGAAGGCTCGTACAGGTGTTCACGGACAAGACTACCGTCTTGTGGTACTGCAACAAACAGGGCGGAGTGGAGTCGTGCAGTCTTTGTCAAGAGGCTCTGCATCTCTGGACTTGGCTGGAAAAACCGGGCATTTCCCTGGTGGTTCAACACCTGGCAGGTTCTCTGAACGCCAGGGCGGACAAGCTCAGCCTGAAGATGCCTTCGGAATCAACAAATGGGTGTCTCCATCCGGAGGTGGCAATAGGTCTCTTTCAGTGGTGGCGTGAACCTTGGTTAGATCTGTTCGCCTCCGAAGAGAGTGTGCAATGTCCACAGTATTGTACTTTGGAGTTTCCAAGGCGATGCTCGCTTGGCGACTTTTCCGTGTGAGTGGAGCTCAGGCCTCCTATACGCCTTTCTGCCCATACCACTCCTGCCCAGAGTGCTCAAGAAGATCAGGAGCAACTGCACACGTTGTTCTTGTGGCTCCTGACAGGGCATGCAGAGTTTGGTATCTCAAGCTTCTAGACATGAGCATCGATCCTCCAGTCAGGCTGCCCATTCGGGAGGATCATTTGTCGCAGCAGCCGGGGAGGGTTCTCCACCCAAACCTGTCCACTCTCCGACTCCTTGTGTGGAGAAGGAGCGGTGACTGTTGACATGTTTTGACCTCCCTCCCGAAGTCTTTGAGGTTATCTTGGCAGCCTGGCATCCCTCTACGAAAGTGGTATACGCCTGCCAATGGAACACATTTTGTAAATATTGTACAGAACGGTCTCTTGACTCATTATCTTCTCCCTTATCTGAGGTCCTCCTGTTTATACTTTCTTTGACCCAGCCGGGCTCTGCGTTGGGCACCTTGAAGGGCTACCTTTCGGCCCTTTCTTCTTTTCTTCGGCTACCTGATCATCCCTCTATTTTCAAATCTCCTCTGGTGCAGATTCTTGAAGGGGTTTACCCACTTGTTTCCTCCTAAACTATCCCACAGTGAGACTGATGTGTGCATCATTTGAGCCGCTACATAACTGCCCTCTGCGGTTCTTCACCATCAAGACCTCTTTTTTTGGAGGCAATAACCTCTGCCAGGAGGGCAAGTGAACATCAGGCAGTATCTTCACTGCCTCCTTACTTTCCAGACAAAGTGGTACTCTGGAGTAGGGCAAATTTTCTATCTAAGTTGGTAGCACCCTTCCATCTGGGACAGTCGTTACCCTGCCCACCTTCTATGCACCCCCTCACCCTTCCAAGGAAGAGGAGCGTCTCAATCTTCTGGACCCAAAAAGAGAGTTATCGTTCTACCTCGATTGAATCAGAGTTTCCGGGTGGATGACCAACTCTTTATAGGATACTTGGGTGCAAACAAAGGCCGTGCTGTCCAGAAGAGAACTATATCCCGATGGGTTATCGCTGTATAAAAATCTTTTACGCCATAGCGAAGAAGGATCACCTTGAAGGGCTTAGGGGCCCATTACACCATGGTAAAAGCAGCCACCACGGCTCTTCGGAATGGTGTTTCTTTGATCTCTTAAGCTGCTACATGGGCATCTCTGCACATGGTCACCAGACACTACTGCCTGGATTCCCATGTTCGCAGAGAAGGCCTGTTTGGTTCGTCTGTTTTGCAGGATTTTCTGGTCTAAGCCGTTCCGCAGTCCCTCCGGGGATGGTATTGCTTGGGTATCTGCTCAAAGTTGAGGAATCTGTGGCTAGATGTCTGTCAGATGGACAAAATACTTATCTCCGATAACGCCTTATCTGGTAGAGACGTGATCTAGCCACAGGCTCCTTACCGACCCACCCATCCTCACCGCACTGTGAAATTGGTTTTAAGTGTCAGAGATTTTCTCCTTCAGGGCCCTAGCTGTTAATTTTTTAACACACCATGGACAGTCACTTTATGGCTTCGCGCTTCTGGCATGGAAAGTCTTGAAAAGTACTGACGTCAGCGCGCTGTAGTGGCAGTTATATTGATGGCACCAACGTCACGACGCCGCCAAACACAATGTCCTGCAGAGTTGAGCGACGCCACCTACCGGCGCTCAGGGGTACTACTAAGAATCTTTTGGATCCGGCTAGATTATGTCTCTACCAGTTAAGGTGTTACCGAAGGTAAGTAACTTGTCTGGTATTGTCGTTCAGTTAATTGCTTGTGGTTAAAACTGAAGATCCCCTGGAGGAGCTTGAATATGTACTTGCTTGTAATACAAGCTCTCCTCCAGGATAATCTTCATCACAATCATATGCAACCCACACTCCTCCTCTGAGAGAAGGCAAAGGAGTTATAATTGGATCCAACATTATTTGCAAGCCTTTTAGGCTTTATTGTCTATATTTTCTCTCATCTTTCTTTTTTTTTTAATGCTTGTAAAAGTTCTTGGGTCAGTGGCTTTGTTTCGGTTTTAAACAAGCTTTTTTTTTTAATACCTGAAAATTGGTCAGTATAGCGTTTAATCGGTTCAATTAAAACATTTGTTTCACTTATATTTGCTGTTTTTAATGAAAGCATGTGTAAAATTTATTACGTATACTTGTATAAAAACGGCGCTTTGAAGCCCCTGAGGATGGTAGTATCTTAGAGGCCATTTACCACATTTGCTAGACGTCAGGTTCTAAAACACGATGGATTGACTACAAGTTAATAGCGGTTCCTAGCTTAAAGCCTTATAATAATTCATGTTTAAGAATCTGTGAAAAGCACCAATGCCGAAGAGCTGTAGTTACAGTACAGTAGCGTTTTCTTACTTGTAATTATAGTTTTTCACCATATGTAGTCTCTCTTCTATAATCCCACTCGGTTTCCTTTTTTAGGACCCTAGACTTGTAACAGCTAATTGTACCTTCCCTATGCTTCAAAAAGCAAGATGACACTGCTGGGCATGATGGCATTTTGCAGTCTTCCAATATTCTTTAAAGAGCCTTGTTGATTTTTTTGCTATGGTATTTTACTTTGGGGAACTATTTTGCTTTTTTTTGTTTCATTTAACTAACCTGATTTTAGTAGGTTTGTTTTCAGACAAATGTACTGTTTATTTATAGTTTTTCAGTTAGTTGCATGACAAATCAGTAAATATATTTGTGTGCGAGGCTTATGTGCTGCAGATTGTATACTTTTGCATAGATTGCCATCTGGTGTTGGGCTCGGATGTTTGCTGTTTGTTTTTGTCTTGGAAGAAGTCTTTGTAGTCACGAGGTAGGTGACCCCTCCCTAGGATGAAAGTGCGCATTAGTTTTTTTCCGCCATCGGGTTCGGATGTGAATTGCTGCGCTCCAGGTCGATATCGGTTTCGAATTCCCCTTCAATGCTCGATCCCTCTCCACTCGACGGTATTGTCTCGATCACGTCTCCCTTTTTGACACGCATCTTAAAACAAACTCCTCAATGTTCGACACAGGCCGGTGGACCTCTCCGCGCCGACCACGCCTGCTAAGTGGTGCTAAGTTCCCACACACAGACTTGCATGAGGTTTGCAATCTCTGCCTCTCCTCGGAGCACGAAGACAAAAACTTCAAGGCCTGTGCATCGTTCAGGTCTAAGAAAACCATCCGTGATCATCTGGCTCGACGTCACGAAATGTCTCGCGGAAGCAGTTCGATTCCGGACATCTTCGAGGCAGACACAAATATCCAGCCCGAACAATCAAGTGATGAAGAACTCATCTCCGTCTCTGAAGCCGACAACTCCGACGCCGAAGAGACCGTCACGGCTCAGCGGTCCGTGAGTACGGAAAGCCCCCTCCCGAAAAATAAACCGAAGGCTCCGGTAACACTCGCCCTCCAGCTTGGGTTGACACCAACAACATAATTTAGACATCCCGTCCTCGGGCCCGGCGATGAAACCTAAACATAAGCCTTCGGGCTCGAGCCAACCCTATTCCGGCGCTGGAAAGTCCTTGGCACCGAAGCAGCAAGTCAAACACTTGTTCGCGCCGAAGACCGCCTTGACGACAGAACCCTCAGTATCGAAGCATAGCAAGGACAAACACTCGAAACCGAAGAAATCTTCAGGGCCGAAAAAGGCTTCCGACTCCCAAAAAATCGTCAAAGCCTAAAACGTTTCGGAGCCGCAAAAACCTAAAGACAGCTAAACCTCTACATTCAGTCACACCACTCTCACATGGTCACTCTCCAACAGATGCACCCACTAATTCAACAGGGCGACTTTCTCTCCACTCTGGATCTAAAGGACGCCTACTTCCATATTCCTCTTCACACCGCTCAGGAAATATCTCAGGTTTGTGATAGATGGTCAACACTACCAATTCAAAGTCCTCCCATTCAGGGTCACTACAGCACCCATAGTCTTCACCAAATGCCTTGCAGTACTTGCAGCTCCCTTAAGGAGACAACGTATTCATGTCTTCCCTTATCTGTAGGACTGGCTCATAAAAGCCAAATCACACAGCAGCTGTGTACAAACCACAGACAACACAATTCAGCTGCTTCATAGCTTGGGATTCACAGTAAACCTCGCCAAATCCCATCTCCAACTGTCCAGGATGCAACAATACCTAGGGGCTACAATAGACACTTAAAAAGCTCTAGCATATCCCGATCCGGTCAGGGTATGCGCCATACAGTCTCTAATCCAACAATTTCAGCTTCAACACTCACTACCAGCACGAGTTGTCATGCAGTTAATCGGGATGATGGCCTCCTGCATTCTCCTCCTCCCTTATGCAAGAGTCCAAATGCGTCCCTTACAGGAATGTTTGGCACGTCAGTGGAACCAGGCTCAAGGTCAGCTGACAGATCTGGTGTTGGTGGACGCCCGCACCCATCGCTCTCTGTAGTGGTGGAACACACAAAACCTTTCCAAAGGGCTGCCGTTCCTCGACCCGGTTCCAAAGACAGTACTAACAGCAGACGCATCGCTCACCGGCTGGAGAGCTCATCTTCAAACCCATCCCATCCAGGGCATGTTGTCCCCCCAACAAAGACAATTCCACATAAACTACCTGGAATTGTTAGCAATCTTCCTGGCGTTAAAATCTTTTCAACTCCACCTCCAAGGCAAAGCTGTCCTGGTCTGTACAGACAACATGACAGGAATGTACTACATACAGAAAAAAGGGGGAACACACTCTCTGCAGCTTTCACACCTAGCTCAGAGCATATGGAGATGGGCCATTCTGCAAAACATACATCTCCTTCCAGAACACCTCCCAGGTAACAACAATCAGATAGCAGATCTGCTCAGTCGTCAAACGCAGCAGATCCACGAATGGGAACTTCATCCTCAAGTTCTTCTTCCATTCTTCCACATGTGGGGCCACCCAGAAATAGATCTGTTCGCCACACACCAAAATGCAAAATGCCCAACCTTCGCGTCCAGGTATCCACACCCATTGTCCAAATGCAATGCACTATGGATGAACCGGTCAGGAAAATTTGCTTACGCTTTTCTGCCTCTCCCACTCATTCCGTTAGTGGTTCGGAAACTCAAACAACATTCCCTCACAATGATACTAGTTGCTCCAACATGGGCCAGACAACCATGGTTCACAACCCTATTGGAACTATCAATAACTCCTCATCAAAAACTACGTCTCTCACCCAAGCTTCTCACTCAGAACCATGGAGAGATGAGACATCCAGATCCCAATCAACTTAACCTTGCGATCTTGCACCTGAGATCTTTGAGTTTGGCTACCTAAATCTTCTGCAAGACTGTATGAATATCATTAAAGAGGCTAGACGCCCTACCACCAGAGCATGCTATGCAGCAAAATGGAAACGATTTGTCATTTGTTGCACAAACAACAAAATCAATCCACTAGATGCTTCTATTCAAAACATTATCGGCTACCTCTTGCATGTACAACAATGTAACCTAGCATATACATCTATTAGGCTACATCTAGCTGCCATAGCAGCCGATCTCCAAAACAGACATTTGTCTTTGTTTCGAGTGCCCGCTATCAAAGCTTTTATGAAAGGACTTAAGAGAATAATTCCATCAAGAGTCCCACCATTTCCAGTATGGAACCTAAACGTAGTCCTTACCAGACTCATGGGGTCCCCCTTTGAACTCCTCCACAAATGCGAACTACAGTTCCTCACTTGGAAGGTGGCTTTTTTGGTTACTATCACATCTCTCAGGAGAGTAAGTGAACTCCAGGCATTGACCATACCCATTTTTACAAATGTAACATAACAAAGTGGTTCTTAGGACTAACCCTAAATTTTCACTCAAAGTCGTATCTGCCTTCCATCTCAACCAGTCTGTTGAACTTCCAGAATTTTTCCCGCAACCAGACTCAGTGGCAGAACGAGCTCTTCACAAGTTAGATGTTAAAAGAGCAATACTCTACTAAATTGAAAGGACGAAATCCTTTAGAAAGACCAAACAACTCTTTGTGGCCTTCTCCCCACCTCATAAAGGCAAAGGCAGGAATTGCTATGTGGATTGTTAAATGCATCCAAATATGCTATATTTCAAAGCCAAACGCACACTAACTATTCCCCCTAGAGCTCATTCCACACGCAAACTAGGGGCTTCCATGGCATTCTTAGGGAACACTTCCCTGGATGAAGCAACTTGGGCTACACCACACACCTTCACAAAACACTATTGTGTAGATGTGCAGGCAAACACAACAAGCTAGTGTGGGACAGGCTGTATTAAGAACACTTTTACAAACCATTGCAACAGATACAGGTAGCCACTGCTAAGAAGGTAACTGCTATATAGTCCATGCAAAAGTATACAATCTGCAGCTCATATGCCTCGAACGGAAAATGCTACTTACCAGTATGCATTTGTTCTTGGAATGTAGAGCTGCAGATTCGTATACGCCCACCCGCCTCCCCGGATACCTCTTATCTGTTCTAGTATTATCTTACTTAGATACATTACACATGGTCATCTCTTTCTACTTCTTACTACTCCATCGTAACCCTTCGTGGCAAAAACAATCTAATGATGGAGCCGATGCCCATGCACACTATCGTCCTAGGGAGGAGTCCCCTACCTCGTGACTACAAAGACTTCTTCCAAGACAAAATCGAACTGCAAACATCCGAGCCCAACACCAGATGGCGATTTATGCAAAAGTATACAATCTGCAGCTCTACATGCCAAGAACAGATGCATACTGGCAAGTAGCATTTTCCTTCCTCTTATTTGATTGACACATGGAACGTTAAGCTATCTAATAATTGTGTTCTGCGATCTCTCATGTATCCTAAGATGTTTTGGTTCCCTTCCAGGGGATCCTCATCAGTAGTCCTAAGCACTGAATAGTCCCACCCATGTGCAAATATACTGGAGCACTCGACATTTGTTTATTTATATAGATATGTAATAAACTTTGTATGCAGTACTTTAAATATTTAATCTGCATCCCAAAGATAGAGAGGCCAAAAATGGCCAGATTTAATAGAATTTTCAGTTTTAAAAGAATTTAAGGAAAAAGAATGAGATATTGTTAGCCAATAGGCTGCCCTCAAAGAATAGTAAAGAAAAACAGGCACTGTGCCTTTAACAACCTCACAGTACCCTCTGTATCTCATTATGCCTCACAGGTGGCAGTTAGGTCTATTTATTTTTCCAGCTCTGTAGATGGAATGTTGGGGCACTGTGCTCTGCCTTTTCAGCAATGAATACTGGAAAGTCTTTCCTATTTCTTTTCAGTTGAGCATATTTTGACATTTCAACACCAAGATGACAGATAGCCTTTTTTCTGACAGGAAATACTTTTATTTCCTGTCAAGAATGCCTTCACTTTTTTGAAGTGCCCTTCCTATGGGAAGGAAATGTCTCAGTCAGACTAAATTGAACTATCTATATTGTTTCTTCCGGACTCGCATCATCCTGAGATTTGTGGTTATTGCCAGAAGTTTTCCAAACGTACTCTGAAGGGACGAGAAAAGATCAGGCTACATGGTCTGGTCCCCAAGAAAGGATATCTGCTTCATCAAGAGTCCTTGAAGAATATCAGTCTTCTTCCAAAGATCCCTCCTGTCGCTCCATGACTTTCGAAGAGGGAGATCCAGAGAGAGGCATCACCATCACAAGAGGAGACGTTACTGATCGACCTTGAGAGCTATGACATCAAGAACTGAACAGTTACCGGGGTGCTCGCCGTCAATGGTAGGATTGAGCCACCATTCGACATAGAAACGTCCTCGACGTTCGCAGTCCAGACTCACATCAGCGTCTGCTACCGTTGAGGTTGACAGTCTGCCACTCATTGATGTCAAAGAAGCAGGTTTCGATGTCAAATCCAGGGCTGAAGCTGACATAGAGTGAGCAACATTTGATGTCACAAACAGAGGAAAAGCCGATGTTGACTACAAGAGAAAAGCATTTAAAGTCAAAGGGCACCCATGCGAATATATGCCTCGTTCTACATCTGGGGCCAGACAGCCCTCACCCTAAATATCTCTACATGCTGACTTCAAATCCTACAGCATAGATCCGTGCCTTGTACCTCGGACTCCGAGTATTCTTGTACTTATTTACCATGAAGAGTCACACCTGAGGTTTAACTTTCTGGTGCACCATCACTTCGAGTGGTCTCCATCTCCACAATTTTCTCCAGGCACACCATCCGTGCTACCTGCATCTCCAATTAGGCCCTTATTTAGCCCATATGGTACAGCTTCACCACATAAATCTCCAAGAAGACCTAGGAGTGTGAAGAAGATAGATAAGAGGCAATACACACGAGCAGCAAATTACAGAGTGTACAAAGTGATATTGAATCAATAGTCGTTTGTTTGTGTCGTTGTATGTCTTTATTTCACACACGCTTGGTGTACAGCTTTACAAACTGCCAACGCGTTTCGCCCTAGCAAGGGCTTCTTCAGGGCTGTAATAGCATACAACATAAACACATTTTAGACATCACTCTTGGAAAATCAAAATGGCTCTTATTTGAAAAAAGGAGCAAAAAGACAGTTGAAGATTGGACAGTCATAGTCCAAGAAAAAAAAGAATGCGCCTCAATAATCATGCGAGAGGAAGGAATAGCCGTGCCGAGTGAGAGTATTGTTTGAAGTTGAGTACTTTGTGTGAAGCAAAAGGAAGAAGTAACGCATGAGACCAAAGATCTCCAAAGCCATAGTATAATACCACAGTGGCATCAACAACCAAAGTGCCACTCTGTGAGAAAAAAGTTTAAGAATGTCTCCTCGTCAAATGCTTACCAAAAAGTGGTAGTGGAGTATGTGAGCCAAAACAACTTAAATCCGGTAACGTGTAATGAGTACGATA
Organism: Triturus cristatus; assembly: GCF_964204655.1. Taxonomy (NCBI): domain Eukaryota; kingdom Metazoa; phylum Chordata; class Amphibia; order Caudata; family Salamandridae; genus Triturus; species Triturus cristatus. Next base: position 1,267,271,275 of record NC_140585.1, on the reverse strand, counting down.
CGTCCTAATTATGGACGTAATTTCCAAAGAAGAGGCCTAGATGAAAGAGAGATGGTATAAATCGAGTGGAAGCCCACTAACATATAAATAGGCGCATAGGGGACGAGTTCCTCCAAGAGTAGAGAGTGCATACCTTAGGCTGGTTAGATATGCCTATGTATCCTTATTCAAGAGATAGTGTACGTGTTCTCCAAGGCTGAGGTAAAGCTCCAATGGTCAATAAACGCCTCCAATGTCTTTCAGAGGTGTATCTGTGGGCAGGGTAAAGGGAGAGAGTAAACTAAAAAAAAAAAAAAAAGTAAAAATGGTTCAAGAGAGAAGGGATATAGGCCTACAGGTTCTAGTATCCATGGCGATTGGGTCTGACATGCTGTGTAATGTCGCTCTTTTATGCTTAAGCATATGCTTGATATACAGAATAAGGTTGTAGAATTGCAATTGTCAGGACCCATGTTGTAAAGACACCTTAGAGGGAAGCGATTGTCGCCATTACGGTTATGATTAAATCTAGCTATGAGATAAACAAGCATTTGCAATGCAATAGGTCTCCCATTTTGGAAACTTTGACCTATTGTACTGTAAATGGCAATGCCTTTTATTATTGCAGGTTTTTAAAACACATAAATAAAAGGTATGGTCATTTACAACGCCAATAGCTCAAAATCTCGCAATTGCGAGACCTATTGCATTGCAAATGCTTGTTAACTAGTCGGGGCGAGTGTTTCTCGTTTACATAGTTTTGGAAGCCTGTTCCGCCATTGGCCTCTAGATGGCAGGGCAAGCAAGCGTCTACAGCAGGGAGCTGCCATCGAGAAAAGAAACATCACGTTACTTTAGTTTAGAACTAAGAAATACTTTTGATAAAATAAATAACTGTAAATTGCCTGTAAAGAGTATGTAACCGCACAGATGGTTCTTGCTGCAAAAATGCACTTCATACACACACGTGCGCACTTTCAATTCAAACGCTGACAGCAACATACCTTTTTCAGCATCAAAGAAATTAGGTCTACTGCATTGATGCTTTGATGGCCCAGTTCAGAATAAGTTATTGTTGTACTTCTGTTGTTGTAAAGTTGTCGGTAGCTGGCTGGATATTACCCGAGCACCACACCTCAACAGGGTTAACACTGACAGAGTGAATGCACAATGGAGGAGTGAGCCAGTGCAGGGGGGCTGTGCCCTCCGTGTCCTCACTTTGAGTACACATGTATCCAGACAATGTATACACCAGGTGGGTTCTGCCTCCGGCCTTGTACACATGGAACCCCTTTTTCCCTGGCGAGATGGGAGAAACCTGCCCCTAAGGCGGGGAGAGTTTGCGCCACTACACAGGGAGCGACGCACAGCTGCCTCGTCTGAGAATCCCCAGGTATGGCTAAAGGACGTTCAACCAGGGGGCTGGAACCATCAAGGGAAACGTACGCCCCCCCTTTAGAGTCTGGCCCAAGTGCCACTCCAATAGTTGCCCAGCAAGAGAATCAAAAGCTGTGCAACATCTGTCAGTCGCGAGATCACAGTGCCGAAGGCTGCAGCACGAGCACTGGGGTCCAGGCACGTGCAACCGGAACCAGCAACAAGTGGTGCGAAGGCTACAGCACGAGCACAGGGGTCCAGGCACGTGCAACTGGAACCAGCAACAAGTGGTGCGCGCGCGCGCCACAGCGAGACATCTGTTTTGCATTATCTGGCACGATAATGCAAAACAGATGTCGGCTGTGCGGGTAACAGACACCAATAGGCCGTGGGCGGGGCAAATGCGTGCTGTTCTTGTGAGAAAGACGCACGCAACGCCCATTAGCCTGCAATTATAACAAAACCGCACGCACGAGCGTGTGGTCAGCTTTCAGATCCCCCTACAAGAAGTCTCTCGCTGCGCTAGCAGTGCTGCGCACTGCAACGCTAGGCGCGAGACCTAACAATGACACCCCCCGTACTTGGTTGAAAGCAAAACCAACGAGGTAAAAGTTATGCTAGTCTAACAAACTATATTCAGTAAATCCAGTTTATTCAGTAAAGCACCCGACCCCCGTACTAAATGAGCAGCAAGACCAACGCGGTTTGGAATGTGGAATCAAACCCCCAATCTGTCCTGTAACTTATTGATCGGTGTGTATCCTATCTAACTCCGTATCCGGCAGGCGCAGCAGTAGCGGTAAAATGTGCTGCATTCTATAAGCCCACTGGTCTCCACTTCCCATTGATACATAAAGCTATGTGTGCTTGACTTCCGGTTTCTGGAAGACGTAAAAGACTAGAAAGCTAGCCTACCTCCCAGAATGCCAATATGCTTGTAACTTCCGGTATCAAAAATAGGTAACCGACTGAAAAACTAGTCTGCCTCACAGTATGTCGGTCTAGTGACATCAACCGTGGATGAGGCAGAAAATGAGAAAAAGCATTTGCAATGCAATGGGTCTCACGATTGCGAGATTTAGAGCTATTGGCACTTTAAATTACAAGGCCTTTTATTAACGTTTTAAATACAAAATCATAAATAAAACTAATTGTCATTTATAATGCCAATAGCTCAAACTCGCCTAAATGCGAGACCCATTGCATTGCAAATGCTTGTTTGTTGTGAGCCCTGCTGGATGCTCCGCGTTTCATTCATGCAGGGGCAGGGCTCACTTCACACCTCACGCCAGTTCAAGCATCTGCAATTATCGTGCAGATGCGGCGATTAGGATAAGGGAAAGAGATGCCAGCAAAGGAAAGCTGATCACGGCCACAAACCCTGCCCTGCCCAGTCTGCCACAACTGAAAGGGATGCGGGGGTAATATATCCCCTTCAGCCCATGGCCCGCCTCTGGCCTTGAGCTGCACCACGGTTGCACACCCAGAGGGAGTGTGTTTCCCACCTGTAAGTGGTACAATGGCACATTTTCAAAAGGATGATTGCCTCCTGGGGGGACCCTGTCGTAGTTAGAAAGCTGCGGAGCCCTGGGCAGCTGCCTACAGTGCCCATGCCTAGCGCCGGCCCTGCCAGGGATCCTGCCTGGTGAATATCTTGCCACTTCATCTCTTATCTTTCCTCTCACGTGGACTCAACTGGTATTCAAAATACCCCTGGCCCTCATTCACGTGAGGGGTCTCGCCTGAGTATGACACCACCTTTAGACAGCTGATCTCCCGCCTTCTAGCCAGGGCGTCCCTTAGAGCTGACCTACCCCCTGCTGGCCACAGAGACACATAATCCTCTGAACCTAGTGTCCCCTTGCAACTATGTCCTATTGAACTGTGTATCCGCTGTGTTATAATTTGTAATTGCTGGCAGTCTTGCTGCATTGCTTGCCATCTTTTTGTCCTCTTAACCCTGATTTATGTTTTGCTTTGCCGCTTTTCCGTTTCTTGTATCCTTACTTTCTTATTGAACTTTGCACTTACCAAGATAAAAACCTTCATTTAAAAAAAGAGAAAAAGACTATCAACTCTGGACAAACATAAGGGTATATTCTATTTTCAAAGAGGTAGAAATGTTGGGTAATGCCGTCATACTGAAGAATGATCCAATGTGACATTAACAACGCATTGCAATAGTGGAGGTCAGAGTGTGGCAGGGTTGGGGGACACTGAAAGAAGAATATAGTTGGAACAAGCGAATGCACAGAATCACAGCGCTCCTCAGCAGAGAATTTGGATATCCTTCGGAGCATCCCAACCCTTTCCTTTATTTAAAATAGATTTTCCAGTTTTGAGAGAGCGAGAACGTCCGAGGAGTACACTGAATGTCTTGTTACACCCTATCCTCCCATGAGATATTCGATCAGCCTCGCAGAGATTGTGAGATAATTTCAAACAAAACGTTTTTTTTTTTGGGCACAACCTCATTTCAGAGACACTCTTGTGTAGCTTACAACAAGTGAATGCGTTTGGCAAACTCAACAGCACAGGCTCAGAGTTGTAAGCGCCACCTGCAGTGTAGCATCCCGCCCCAAACCATGCCTACTATTAAAGCAAAATATGCTAATCAACAATGAATGGCGAAACTGCGCCGCAATTTTATATGTGGAGCACTACAAAAAAAGCGTCTCTTATGGCTTCATGTGAAAGGTAATCAGAAATGTAAAAAGAATCAGCCCCCGACTTTCCACTAGCAACCAGGGGGATGTATGCTTGGTTTAACTTCAATTAGACTAATACAGCAGATTTCTAAAAAGAAAACCTAGCATTGAATAAAGGTGTCCGTAATGTCATCGGATATAAGCTAATACTTGTCACTAAAGTCTTCCCACGCCAGTAAGGCTCCCTTACTGTAGTACCGCTTTGTGGCCATTTCACTGATAATTGCAGTTCCACTCTTATGTTTGTGGTGTGTCTCGTTTTTTAAAATTTTCTAATCTGGTCTCTTTTGCCAATTTAGATCTGTTCTCAGCTAAAAGAAACGCCCACTGCTGACACTGACCCGCTCACAGATACTGCCTGCCCCTACTGTTCTGTTTTCCTTCTTCCGACCTCCACTCCAATTAGAACGTATCTGAGACCGTACGCTCCATTTCTGACACACGGCAGAGTCAGCACTCAAAGGACAATGAGCAGCAACGACGACTTACGCACTGCTTTGGTCAATACTTTTTCCGGGATCAGTGACGCATTATCTTCCGATTGGCAAGGTAGTGTGACGGGAGGCAGATTGCAGGGTGAGGGGAAAGCCAACCCCAGAACCTGCATATATAAAACAAGCACGAACCCCAGAACCTGCATATATAAAACAAGTACAGCCAAAGCGGACGCGCGTGCACATCTCCTGTCCCGGCAGGCACTCATTGTGCTGAAAGTGCTGCCTCGGCAGAAAAAGTGCGCGGTGGGAGTGTGTGAGCGCGTGGTGGGAGCGCGGAGAGGAAACGCCATGCGCGTGCACATCGCCTGTCTGTGCGCCACATGGTTTGTCTCCCGTCGCGCACCAAACCCACAACAATAGGCTCGCCAAGGCGAAGCAGCGCATGTGCTGCGTTCGCTAGGTGAGACATAAAAAAAGACTATTACGTTTAAAAAGGTGTCTGTGGTGTGAACCGTTTTTAAACGGATGAGGAATGGGATTAAGGTCCCAATTAAAACCGGATTTGGTGCAAAAAACTTTATATTGATAGTGAAAAGGAGGCAATATGAGAAAAATAACAGCCTAGAACATATGGAAACCCGAGTTACGTAGCCGCCATGAAATAAAAAATTAAGGCGAAGAATAAAAAAGAGAATAAAAACAGTGAGCTATCTTAAAAATAGCAATTAGCTCACAAGGTATAAACTTAGCATTATTTAAGAACGGTGACTAGTACTAGTACTACCCTGTTGGATAAAGGGGTACTTGATAGCAAAGTTGGCTATGTAAGAGTGATCCATGCAATATTAAAGTGTTATCTATAGGTAATGCCAGAGAACGATACAAGGGAAAGAGATAAAGGGCCTTTCAGCTAGAGAGATGAGAGACGTGATATGTGCCAAGAGACCTTACAGATTGTTAGTGAAACACAATCCGGAAAGAAACATTTCAAATCCATGATAGGCATGTGATCCAATGGGACATTGTAAATTTCCCCAAGTTATTCAGTGTGTCCTGCTTCCCAAGGATAAAAGAAGAACAAGAGAATATTTCAGAAGTAAAGAAAACATTAAAAATTGCCACGCACCAGTTAGAGTTCAGCCTTAAAATAAATAAATGAAAACAGTTAGAGTGCTCATGTCCTTATGCATTGTCTCTTGGGCAGTGAGGTTACAGTGCCCTAGGTGCAAATATTAAGTGACACCCAGACCCAGATTTATATCCAGATCTAGAATATCTCACAGGTCTTGAATCCAGACACAGAAGGAAATCTCCATCTTGGTTTAAGACTACTTGCTCATCAGTCAACGATTACTTACCTACTCCAACAGTTAAACCTCCCGCAAGAGTGTCTCCTGTAAATGACCTTATCTTCAACAAGGTGTCAATAATAAGGGAGGCAACAAAATTAAACGTTGATATCCTTATTTGATCGAGACATGTAGCCGCAGATTACTTAACTTTGAATTCTCCCCAGGCGCTATACTGGAACTGGAATTTCAGCAGTACTTCTGCGTGCCGGGGGATGGCATCGTACGACTCCATGCTGATGTGGACTTCGGTAGTGAGGTTATTGGAATCATATAAGCCCACTCTGGCACGCAGACATTAGTTTCTTCTTTTATGTGCTGTAACACGGACCCGGAGAAGCGGTTCCTTAGGCTGTTTGTATTTTTTGGCCTACTTCGACGCCTTTTTGTGTCCGGAACAGCGAGCTTATGCCTTTGGGCTTTAAAATGTGTGAGTCCTGTGCTCAATAGATGTTGGCCACGAATCCCCATTCCATCTGCATTTGGTGCTTGGGGGAGCACCACGACTGAGGATTGCACCGCCTCTAAACGTCTGAACTAAAGACTGCGGGAGAGGCTGATGAAGCTTCTGACTGGGCAGTTCGCCCAGTCTTCTGAGTCCAGGTGACGTCGGTCTTCTTCCCGCTCTGAGGTTCCTGTCCAGGGCCGTTCAAGGAGCTGTTCCCATTAATGTTGCTCACTTAAGTCGCGAAAATCCCATCGTAAACGATTGAAGTCGGGACAACTATGACCCAGATGCAGGCACACTACCATGCTTTGCATGCCATTTTTGGGTCCATGCCTACCACTGGAGTGCCTTCGGGCCCCAAAGAGGTAGAGGGTACTCTGACTAGAACCACACTGGTGGGTTCGCCCTGGGCGCCAATCGAACGTCCGACTCCATTCCATCACAGCGTTAGTGCACAGCCTGGTGCGGCTTCCAGCTTCGGCAGCAGACCAAGTTGTAAATTTTAAAGTTGTTACAATGCCGCCCCAACATCGGACAGCGCCGTAGATGCCACTCATAGACACTGCTGCTCCCGCATCTTCTCCTTTGCACTCCAGAGTCAGTGCCGCCCCTGTTGCTGTTCCTCCAGCATTGCATGGTTGTTCAGGAGTTGTAGTAGCCCGCTTGGTTGATCCTGTTCAGCCTCTTATTAAAGTACTTTGGACTGCATTGGGTGAGGCCGGGGTCTGCAGCCCTCCCGTTTCTGGTCTACTTTCTCTGCCACATATAGGGACGGAGGCTAGTGCAGCTTATGCAGAGGTTGTGAAAAGAGCTGCTGATATTGTACAATTACAGCATCCTTCTGTAACTTTGTCATGTGATCCCTGGTGGATTTTCTTCATCAGGGTGCGACAGGTGTTGAACCCTTACTGCCCTACGGAGAGTCTCTGTACGATAGTTTACTTGGAACTTAGATAAGGCCAATGACCAGAGTCTCTGTTGATAGTGCTATTTCCCATCGCCATTGTCTTGCTCCCGACGACCCATTCTGTCTTTTACAACATCCTACTACTAAGGGGCTGGTGGTGCAAGCTGCTGAGGCTTCGCCGGATCCATATGTTGCACCCTTGCTTCCACCGGGTAGAGAATCCAGGTGGTTGGATTTGTGTGGCTGAAATACCTTTTCTTCTTCTAGGTTGGCTTTGAGGTCGTTAAACATGTCTTGTGTCTTGGACAGGGCTTCTTACGCTTTATGGGACTCTGTTGCCCTTGTTGCAGGGATTCTGCTTATACACAGAACTATGCGTAGAACCCCAGGACCTCAGTGAGTTGTGGTGTACCAGAAACTCACCTCAGAACCCAGAACCCAGTATCCGGCTAGCATAAGTGTCCCATTCGTTATCCGAGATTTAGCTCGGCGGTCCCAATGAAAAGACAACCCAGAACACGCGACTCAGTACATACTCAGGAATGGTGGGAATCGGAAATACCTGTTCGTATATTATTCTCACATCAGTCCACAACAAGAATCAACAGAGACACGGTGAAAAGAAAAAGAGTTTATTTTTATAGACCACGTGTCCTAATATGCAGTACTTTGGCTAATACAAGCAGACAAATGATTAAAATCAAAACCATCAACATAGTTACAATTCCATAGAATATAAAAGGGGTGATCATGTTATAATGACAGTGGATACTACCACCTTCCCTTTACTAAGAAGCTAATATTATTATTAGACTAACAGAAGGTCTCTTAGGCTTGAATAGGGGACCCCATACCTCAAAGATCAGCTTAGTGAAATCACATCACAGGAGCATCAGGAGTCTTCTCGCAGGAAGGCTCGTCTTCGGTCTGAATAATAAACATGATGTCCGTGATATTAAAAGCACCAACTTTCAGATATGTGCAGCTGCTCGTGTGTTATGACTAAATAGTGGGTCGATCAACCTAGAGTGGAAAACGTGCATTGTCTAACAACTCAGACTGTTTGTCACATCGTGTGCAGACCAAGGTCGCTTCGCAGAGCTCGGGATGGTAACAACAGATTGCTCTTGTGTGAGGCAAAACTCGAGTCAGCAGTTCGTTTAAGCAATAACATGTGAACGTAGTGTCGTGTGCAAAAGCAGCAAGATGGCTTTCTAACTTCTGACGTGGTTATGCTAACTTAACAATGTATGTACGTATTAAGGGAGTCCTTACTACATGCCCCCTTGATCGAAGCACTACTTAGTATGCAAGAAAAGAGAGAACGCAGAGTTCAAGCGCGACAGAGCAGAACAAGGCGTATCCAATTTAAAAAAGAACTGGTCAGTTCGGGCAAAGTTCGAACAGGAAAAAACCAAAAATGGAAAGAAAAAACAAAAAACCTCAAACGTGCCGTGGGGGGTGAAAAAATGAAAAAACGCCTCACCGGGCAGAAGTGCAGACGTACAGGGACAGTTCAAGACACGTGAGGAAAACACAGTGTACAAAAGGTCACTCAATCCATGAAAGTATATGCAGCATATGTGGCCACTGCTTCCAGCAGAAAATCATTGGCACGGCCACTGAAGGTTTCAGCCATCCAGTTAAGTAAAGAAAAGGAACATACGTGTTCTTCTATTAGCGGAGCCTCTAGCACCATCAGAGGGCAACCAGCGTGTACTTCCAAGTAACTCATATCCAAGAAGTCATATGCCGCTCTCACGACGTCCCAATTACCCAGGATACCATGCGCCGCACCGCAGGCCATAATCCGAACACCAGAACAGGCAGACTCGTGGGACACTAAGGGCCTCATCAGTCGATCATAATCCGGGTCCGGAGACACCATGTTGGATAAGCACAAATCCATAGGCCATTCAAAGGGACAATCTAGGCAGTGGAAGACAGGTTGCACGCAGGTGAAGTAGGAATACCGGAAGGATAATCCATATGCCAGGCTCAAAGTCGCCAACGGCAGGACACCATAGTAATCAAGCATCCTGTCACGAAGAAGCTGCAGACGGGACAGGCTGTCGTGTGGCACAGAAAGAGCAGCCATTCCGCAAGATGAAAAGTAAAAGTAGCACACCTGCCACTAGAGCCAGAATTAACGGGACACCTCCAAAGACGCTGGAGAAAATAGAATGAAAAAATGCCGGAATCACACCAAAAATAGTTTGGAAAGAGGTCACGAGGCCCGAGCCCACAAGTTTAAAAAAATGAGCTAGGCCAGTCGTGGATGAGGCATTGAAAATTGTTTGGATCAAAGCTCCAAAATGCAGGGGGAGGTCAGTATTCAAAAGCGCCTGTACCTCGGTGCGCGTATTTGCTACGTGAAGGACAAATGTTTCCCGGGAGGAAGTCAATGGCACCTCCTTTTGGGACAATAGCGCTCTTATTCTGCTCATCTTGTTGAACTCTGCTTTCAAGGTTGGAATCGAAGGCCAGATGGAAGCATCCAGCCTCCCATGCGGGGGTGGAAACAGGACGTTATTGCAGCAGACAACCCTCTGTGTTACAGTTACTATATACGGGATCCCTACTAACATCCCGCAGCAAGCTTCATTGTTTAAAATTAAATAACTACCGTTTGCAAGCAGCGTGAACGATGGCGTAATCACTGGTACCGGGATACCTTTGAGGACGCAGGCCAAATTCGGAGCGTGTACATTACAAGCACCGTGCAATTGAATGTGCCTACATACAACAGAATGATCAGGTGACGTTGTACATTCTTCACCCTTCAGATAAACCTCAGTACCGTCCCTTGTACATCTATACGTAAAGGGGAGGGACCAGACTTCATGTATGAAAGCGGTACCCAGCTGTTCATATCTACCCAGAGCATAGTGTTTCATACAAGAGGTAAACTTAAAAAGTGCAAACGGTAGAGTTATCAATCCGTGTAAGAGCCACACAGCAGAGTCGACTTCCGCTACAGAGAAAGGTAACGGCTCCAATTTCTCAATATGGAGCAAGGAATAAGTAGCATCCTTCATGGACATGAACTGCTGTTTGTCAGTAAGGTTAAAGGGAAGAAATAACGATGTTGTATTCAGATAGTCCCAAGGGATCTTCCCTGCCTTCAATGTTTGTAATGTCCATGCAAACTGCATAACAGAACGCAACTGGTTTTGACCATGATACAACACAGACACATCATCCTGCACAATATCCACAATTGAAGAAACAATATTATCTAATGTATAAATGCGAGAAGAAAGAGTGTTAATGCTGTTATCAATAACTGCTAATACTTTTTCCATATTAGCCTGATCAATAGCTCTCAATCTTGAAGCTGCCTCAATTTGCGACAGTTTCCATACTTCGTTGTAAATGGCATACGCCCATCTCTTGGATCTGCCACCCACAGGACCTTTAACAAAATCATTGAAATCTATTTTGTCATGTAACTTTGATAAATGAACTTTGACAGATGCCAAGGTGGAATGTCGCAGCCAGGACTGACATAATTTCCCTACAGAGTATGTAGTTACTGTATGTGACGACTCAAACCGGGGGGTCCACGCGATCTTGAGTATACCCCGGTTTCAGTCCCAGAAAACGTCGTTGACCGGTATCAGAACTGCTTTGCCAAATTAACCATCCCTCACTATCAAATTTCGAAATATTGAAAGATGAATTAGAAACTAATAACTGCACAGCAGGAAGGGACAGATCTGTGTGATTATTCCAATTTGGGTAAGCACCCAGATCCGGCACAGAAGGCGAATTTAGTTTTTTAGAAGTGGCCAATCCGAAACAGGTGGTTTGGAAGATGGTTGCATTTAAAAACAACATATGATTTGGTACGAGACAGGCACGGTGTTGTGGAAATATGGATTTTTCTGGTCAGTTATGTCCCCTATCTTGGACCCCAACGGTTCTATGTGCATGTTACAAGTACATGTATGTTCCCTCTAGTTCCAGTTATGAAGACGCAAATACATGTGCGTCCACCGTTAACATGTCCTCTGTTGATCCGCCATGAATGGGCCGGATATTCCATTCCTAAGTACGAAAGGCCACCGCCTTTATATGGTTCACTTATGCCATTTTACAGTCCAGGCAAGTAGGCCCTGATTCTGTCATCAGGCTTCTCTTGCTTTCTGTCTCTGAAGCTCCAGTCCGAGCCTGCATCTGTGACCATGAACTTTGTCTCATTCTCTGCGCGGCTCACGAAGCCTGACATCAGCTTGCTGCCTGCCAAGAACTGTATTTCACCTTCGAAAATTATCTGCTCCGCTCCCTGCCCAATGCATTCCTGTCTAGTAGCTTAAGTAAACATTCTTCCAGCTACCGAGCAAAGGCCCGACTTCTCTGTCTTCATACAAGTAATTCATAGCCCTGTTACTATGGAAGATTCCGCCCTCGCATCTAGTGTAGACACTTAGACGCTTGTACACGCACTAACCGTCAGTATAGTCAGTATAGAATAAGATTCTACTCTAAGAGACCTCTCTTTTGGATAACATAGTTCTTTAAACATAGGATGTTAGATATGATTTGGGATTAGGTTGACTTGACCCTCCAGACTTCTGTCGCCACATGTAGAGCTAAATATCAAGTCCCCTTCACCCCCTAGTTGCACGTCAATCACACGTCATACTGCTGCGCGCGCATCTCTGCCAAGTATTTCTGCTGATACTGCGAAATTATCTCATAGATCCACCCATTTGTGACATCACAACCAATGACGTTTCTCTGTTACGCCCTATTACGCCTCTTTTCATTACGTATGTGTATTCTTATCTGTATTATCAGCTGTTACGCCTCCTGCATCTGTCTTAATGTAAATGCTTTTCATATATATATTGTTACCTGTCAATAATGAATTGCCTTCACTTCCTGAACCTTCGTGGTGATGGAACCTGAAATCCCTGACTCGAATCAGTATTGGAATAAAGCCCATTCCGAACCTCTAATACCACGGATCCTGCCTCTTATTTACTGAGCTATTTTTACTATGTTTCCGTATCAAATTAAGTCCCGGTAATTAAATTATTTACCACATGAATGGCGCCCGAACAGGGACACTTTCTCATCTCACGCGCCGGCGGTGCGTTGCAGGCCCGGTCTCCTGCCACAGCTGGACGGACAATAACGCGTACCAGCAGGATTTCCTGTATCTCCCTCCGGTCAAGCGGGGGCGACTGAGGCTGCGATCAACACCCAGACGAGGCGGTGAGAAGTGCGAAGTATCCCGACCAGAGCCTAGCTGAGAGAGCAAGATCCGAGGTATACAGAGGCCCACCAGTTTCCGAAGTCCAAAGTCGAGTCCAGTGTCCGAAGCGTTCGAGTCCAGTCCAGTCCGGTTCAAGTTCAGTCCAGTTTCTGAGGCCTTCCGTTTCCGAGCTACCCGGTGAGTACCATTACTGGGGAGGCGTTCTGGCGTGCACATAAGTTGTGCCGGTCCAGACGGGTTTGGGTACACAAATCCGGTCTGCACTGTTTCAGCAGTGTATCTGTACTGTTTAGCAGTATATCTAGTATATCAAGTATATAAATTCAGAATAATTCAGTTCAAGTCGAGTATCATGTTTAATGATTAAGTTTTTCTTAGATCGTCATCATCATTGTTGCTCAGTTAAATGTTAAATGTTTATAGTACGTTCTGCATATTGTGGTATGAATGACTGTTCATTGTTGTGATTACTGTAGTAAGTTTGTTCAAAATCAAGTATCAGATCAGTTCTCAATATGCCGCTCTTTTCGAAACTAAGACAGATCACAACTAGAAAAGGGGTACTCGAAGAAGCTGTTCCCATTCCTCCTAGGGACACTCCAGGGTACTTCATGTATCATAAACATGGTCTAGACGCCATATTATTTCTTGATCTATGGGTAGACTACACTAAGGAATTACCAGAAAGTCAGAGGTGGCCCGCAGCGGGGACCTGGGATGCAGAGTGCATCGTGAAAGTAGAGGAAGAATTATGGAAAAAGAAAGTTAGACAATCACAGAAAGACGCCATTGAATTATGGCGTAAAGAATCATATAGACTAACAGAAAAAGCACGTAGACAGGAAGAGAAGAGTAAAGAAAATTCAAATGAAGTCCGAGAAAATCTATTAATTGAAGAAGGTGCACGAGTGAAATCAGAACAAGTAGACAGACAAAGAAATGCCCTTATGAATGGTATGTATCCCCTCCTGGCTGAAGGATTACCTAAGGCTACTCCAGGGACACCAAAAGACTTGCCAACCCCATTATTTCCAATAAAGGTACATCCTAAGGGGCATCCTAGAACCGCAGAAGATGTTTTTCTTTCCTCATATTTAGATGACGCAGCTCCCGAGTATGCTCATCCCGCCCCACATAGACCGCCTGCCAGGGAGGTTCAACGCCAAGATCCAGTACCCGTATCGTTACAGCAACAAGTTCTGACACAAGTTCCGGCAAGCACATCTGTTTCTGCATCTGTTCCTACAGCCACTTCTATAGCTGTATCCACGCCTATACTTGCTGTATCACGTTCAACGAATCCTTTCACACCCGATACCCCAGATGGGGCTACCGGAGGTGCTACCAATATCTTTTCTACGCCACCTAGAATAAATAAACTTACTTTTCAAGAGTCAGCACATTCACGTACCCCCAAACTCATAAATGCCCGTACGCTTAAGGAACTTCTTATAGATTGTAGATATGACCCTGTGTCCGGAAAAGAGGACGAAATGACCCTAGCATCATTACGTATCAGACGAGCCGCAGTGTATTTAGGGAAATTACCAGGAATAACTGCACATCTAGATAATATATATCATTTTGTCCAAACCGGGCGAGATTCTGAATGTATTAACAGAGCTATGGAATACCAGAAAGTGGAAATACAAGGGGAACTGTTGCGTTTTCCTCATAAATTGTGTGATCAGAAATCAAGACCGACCGGGGGTAGACCCGGAAGCAATGCAGATTCTTACCAGATGGAGCCAGAATATATCAGAAGGGAGACAAGATAAGCAAAACTGTATAATAGCCATGTGCCGAAAGATCCGTAAAGAAATAGAACGCCTACACGAAGAAAGATTAACGGTAGACCAGTTCGAACAAAGCGAGGAAGAAGCATCAGGACTGCCCACAGGACAGTCAGAAACTATAGCCTATGTAGGTAGAAGAAGATCTTGTAATAGTACTAGATGTCTTACTGATCCGATACGTCCGATGTGTCTAGAAAATAACAGGAAATTTCAAACACCAATAATAAATATAAGGTCTAACGAGCATTCATTCCAAGCAGCAGATAAATTACTCCGAGAACGAAGGGGTTATCATTTTCTCGATTCTATGGATGAACAAGAATTAGCCAGGTCAGCTGTCCATTGGGTTGACAGTCCCGGGAAGTATAGTGATGACACAGTAGCACACACATTTTTGAATCTCACCCCAGATGAACAGCGTTTAGCTGGGATTTATATGATTCAACAACTTCTTATACTATATAAAAGCCAACATTCAGATCCTGGTCCCTTACCTGATATATTGACCGAATTACTCACGAATAGATGGAGAGGTTCAGGTACTAAGCTAATTAAAGAAATACTAGAATCAAGAAAGCAGTACATTCTTTTTATATGCCCAGAACATGTCTCACTGCCCATCAAGGAAAGAACTACGTATTACATGGACAGACAGAATCCCTTACGAGAAGTGCACCCAATAAAGGGCGAGGACAATGAGTTTAAACGTGTATATGTATATACGCCCATATCGAAAATAGAATTGTTGGAAATGAAGAAAGTGGTACCCAGTCATGACAAAGACCCAGCGGGTTTCCACCGAGAAATTAAAGACATGTTACTCATGGGAGAGTATACCTATCCCGACATTATGACAATATTAAAGGTATTGATGCCTGCTGGCATTTATGAAAAACTCAAGGAAAAAGAGTGGGAGGTAGGAGACCAAAAGATAGATTGGACAGCATTAGAAGCAGAAGAAAAGGCCCGAGGTCCAGGTTCGGGGCTTGGGGACAAAACTAAAGCACTACCAGGTCTACTAGTACAGGTACTGCCACGTTTATTAACCACGAAAAAGGAAGACTGGGGTGCAATTTCAGCCTGTAAACAAAAGCAAGATGAAGACACTAGTGATTTCTATGCACGATTTGAGAAATGTTTTGGTATAAATAGTGGTATAAAAGCAAGTAGCGAATCATACCCACATCTGTTTGTGACAAAATTAGTTGAAAATTCCTTGCCCCAAGTGAAGAATAGAGTATTAAAATTCGAGAGTACCTGGCAAGGTAACACTCCATCACAAATGTTACAAATGTTACAGTATCATCACAATAGAATTAGAGAGGAACAAGATCATGAACAAAGGCGCATGAAAGACACGAAAATGAAAATGCTAGTCTCCCAGACAGTTCCAGTTGAAGGACATAAAAAGGGTACGACACATTCTGGCGATTTAGCGGGACCTGTAAAAGGGACATGCAACTATTGTAAACAACTAGGTCATCATGTACACGATTGTCCAGTCCTGAAGCGTAATATCGCCACGGGCATTACAAAAGAAAGACCACGGCCACTTAGACAGGATCAGAATGAACAAGGAGCCTTGCAGCATGCACAGTCCATGCCAGCTCCACAACAGTCTATACAGTTTGTGCCGGCTGCTCCAGCACTGCCTGTTGCTGCCACGCAAACCACGACACGACAACTGTACCAGACCGCACAGTATGACTATCCTGATTATCAACGATATGCATGAACCAGCCCAGAGAGGGAAGTTGACTTACCCCTTATCGAGATCCCTGTAGATCAAGAAGGACCTTATGTACATAGTGAATTATTAGGCCAAGACAGAAAATTTTTACTTGATACAGGGGCAAGTCGAACAACCATAAAACGTAGTGAAGTTCCAGGGGCACCCCTCTCAGGCTCACAGAATATTTCCCTTGGTTTTTCAGGAAAACCTATTGTTAATGAAGTGTCACAACCTCTTCCACTTACGATAGGACCTTTGACCCGAACTACAGATTTATTGCTTACTAAATCATGTCCAGAAAACCTGTTAGGAATAAAAACGCTGAAGGCTCTAGGAGCTATAATATGTTGTTCTCCGGAAGGAGTAAGATTGTTTTTACGTGATTTTAAAGGTCATTATGTGTCTAGAGACATGGATCCCCGATTGCAGACTTTACCTACCCATTTATGGGCACAAGGCCCTACTGATGTTGGTTGTATGAATATTACACCATATCGAGTCACACTAAAGGCAGGAGTGGTACTACCACGAATGCGACAATACAAGTTACCACCAGATGCTGTAGTGGCTTTACTGCAAATCATTGACGAACTCATTGCCCAAGGAGTGGTCGTAGAAACAGACTCCAATGTATGTAATTCACCGATAATTCCGATTCTCAAACGAACAGATCCGAAGGCCCCGCCAGTATATCGATTGATTATTGATCTGCGCGAATTAAATAAGTGTATTGTGCCACAATTCCCTGTGGTCCCCGATATCTCATCATTACTGACAGCTATTGATTCCGCAGCAACATTCTTTACTGTAATTGATCTCAAAAATGCCTTTTTCAGCGTCCCAATAGATCCGGAAAGCCAATATTTGTTCGGATTTAGTTTAAATGGACGTAGCTTCAAATTCTCACGCGCACCTCAAGGATTTACAGAAAGCCCCAGCATCTATAGCCAAGCAATGAAACGAGAACTCGACAGCATCCACATGCCAGTTAACACTGCCTTGCTTCAATATGTCGATGATCTGCTGATCACCGCCCGAAGCGAACCTGAATGTGAAAAAGCATCACTGACAGTTTTACAATTTCTAGCCGAAAAAGGGCACAAGGTGTCCCCTTCTAAGCTGCAATTCTGTGTCCAGCGAGTTATTTACCTTGGTCACTCGCTGTCCAAGGAGGGAAGGCAGCTTACACCAGACCGCATTCAGTTAATAGCTAACATGCCAATACCCAAGACACAAAAGGAGGTGCGGGCTTTCATAGGCCTCACTTCATATTGTAGGCAGTGGATCCCTCAGTATGCATTTCTAGCAAAACCACTCATTCAGTTGACAACACAGGAGGCAGCCACATCGACTGACCTCCCTTGGACTCAAGAACATACACATGCCTTTAAAAGCTTAAAGAAAGCTCTATGCCAAGCACCTGTTTTAGCAACACCATGTTACAGTAAACATTTTACACTCTTTATTACAGAACGCGAAGGTACTGCCTTGTCAGTACTCACACAGGAACAAGCAGGAGCACACAAACCATGTGCTTATTTTTCTAGTACATTAGATCCCGTAGCTCAGGCTCTGCCTGCGTGCCTGAAATCAGTGGCAGCGACAGCTTTAGCAATCAGACAAAGCGATGCCATAGTATTAGGACATCCATTGACAGTACAAGTACCACACGCCGTAGAGGTTCTTGTGAATCGAACGCAAACACAACATTTGACTATAGCAAGACTTACAGGGTATGAACTAACACTGTTTCAGCCACATATAGAAATCAGACGTTGTAACACATTGAATCCTGCCACACTTTTACCTGTAAATGGAACAGACCCACTAGCCCATGACTGTATTGATGTTATTACAATCACGACGAAACCCAGACAAGACTTGACAGATGTCCCATTGTCAGACCCAGACCTGACGTTGTATGTAGATGGTTCATGTATGAGAACAAGTACAGGAGAGCTAGTGGCCGCGTATGCAGTCACAACAGACACTGAAGTCGTTGAAACAAATCGTATTAATACCTTGTCAGCTCAAGCAGCAGAGCTCATCGCTCTGACACAAGCCTGTATTCGAGCCACAAATAAGAAAGTCAACATATACACAGATTCACGTTATGCATTCGGAGTCGTACATGACTTCGGCGTGCTGTGGCGAGAGAGAGGTTATTTAACTTCTCACGGTGCCCACATTCAGCACGGACCCCTCATTCATGCCTTGTTAGATGCAATACATTTACCCATTGCAATATCGATTATGAAATGCAAAGCACATACGAAAGTTACTGATATCATTTCTCAAGGCAACGATCTAGCTGATAGAACAGCTAAACGGACTGCTCAAACTCAAACATCCGATATGACAAAGACAATAGTCCCGACGCCAACACATTGTATGACGGTTAAAGATCCTACTCTTGACGTAATTGATATACAGACACATGCTACACCAGAAGAAATAAGGAAATGGACGGAATTAGGAGGGATCCAAACGGATCAAGGATGGTTGATGAAGGAAAAGTCTGTGTGGTTCCTTCCTGATTCAATGGTCCAAGTCATTATTAACACTATCCATAGTCCAGCGCATCTAGGAGAGAAAGCTATGCTAGACAGCATTCAACATATTTGGTTCAACAAGCATTTACGAGCTGCAGCCAAACAAAAGGTTCGTACCTGTCTGATCTGTTGCCAGTTCAACCCAGGAAAAAGCGTTCCCGTAGAACAGGGTGGATTTCAGCCTCCTGATCACCCTTTTGAAGTCCTCCAGATGGATTATATCCAGATGGAACGATGCAGAGGATTCAAATATGTTCTCGTAGTTGTGTGTGCTCTTTCCCGTTGGACGGAGGCATACCCGGTTTCAGATTACACTGCCCCGACTACTGCCAAACAGTTGGTTCGAGAATTCTTCCCACGATACGGTTTACCACGTGTTGTTCACTCAGATAACGGCCAGCCGTTCTCATCCGAATTAATGAAACACGTTTCACTTTTGTTAGGCTATCAGTGGAAATTCCACTGTGTCCGACACCCCGAAGCAGCAGGTCTCGTAGAAAGACATAATCAGACTCTGAAAATAAGATTATCCAAAATATGCAGAGAGAAAGGTGTCGACTGGGTAGTAGCATTACCAGTTGCACTCTTTTACACAAGAATGGTAGCACACTCTCGAACAGGGCTATCCCCGTATGAAGTGATCTTCGGCAGACCACCAAATATGTGGGGGACGCCTATACCACGCAAAATAACTGATATTGACTGTAACATGCTGACAGATTACTTGGCTTCCTTGATGTCTGCACTACAATCTTGTCGTTCACAGGTAGCTGCAGCTTTTCCTGACAACACTGAGGTGAAACCCCATGACGTGGTTCCGGGAGACTTAGTCCTCGTGAGGAACTTTGATCGAAAAACGCAGTTGGAACCTAGGTGGAGGTCACCCCAGCTGGTGTTGCTCACAACAAGAACAGCCGTGAAGATCGAAGGCAGAAAAGGATGGATTCATTCAAGTCATATCAAGAAATTTCATGGACTGAAATCAGATGTGAATAGCACACCTTGTGTGTCTTCACCCATTGACTCAAAACTTCCTTTTGTGGAAAAAAGTGACTCCGAACTTTATAAATTAAAGCTCAGGCCCAATCAGTCGAGCAATTTGATTGTTTAAGTCCTCTCCAAGGTGAAGCGGTTGAATTGTCTCTGACATGTATCCCTTGGACCTGAATAGAGAAAACACCCGAAAAATGTTGAAACGACAGGCGTACTGTAAATCACTGCGTAGTCATTGCATAGTGACGTTATTAATTTTGTTTTTCTCAAGTCTTTTAATAATTACTGCAAGTATATTGTTGCACATATATTATCCTATTTCTAGACATGTTTACAATGTTACTGCTGAACATTCTTTTAGTGAATTACCTCCGCTTGAATTGTCATACAGATTTGCGCTGCGCAATAACACTTTTATTAGTATGTTACATCATTCCCATCAGGTTAGCAATGCTACAGATTGTTGGATATGTGGCCGACTCCCTCCCTATCAGAATGATAAAGGAATTCTACCTCTTTTTCCATACCCGTTCACACACAACGGCTCCTGTGGAGCATGGTTTAGCCTAATTAATTCTCTGGATTCGAATTCTGCAGTTTATCAAGATAACTGGGTATGGGGACATTTGAATTTAGTTTTACTTAAGGTCTGCTATCCTAACAAGGAGGGACTTCCCAAAAGAACAGGAACTGATCTAGAAAATGAAGTATATGGATTAGGTAATTTTACGCTTAATCTTATGATCCTAAATGTTGAATCCGAAGCTACTCCAATTTTGCCCGCTATGTCAATACTTCCAGTAAAAGGTGAATTATGTATAAGAAAGAATGGTTCCATACACATGGGCCATAGTAAATGCACCACTGTAGTAGAATTTAGTGATCAAGGCAAGTCTACATTTAGAGCTTCCCGCCATTCCTATTTCATATGTGGTCAGACGGCATATGTACGTTTGCCTCTAGATTGGGATGGTACCTGCTACATTGGATTCCTTTTGCCACCTGTTTTCCTAGCTCCTCCTGATTATCACAGAAATATTCATTTAGTACACAATAGAGAAAGGAGAGATCTCCCAATAGTCGATTACACTGAAACGGCATGGGAAAAATACACAGATTTCAATAAAGGTCTCTTTCCCTATATAGGTACCGTTACTAATAGTAAACTGATACGTAGATTGACTAGAACCCTTGAAGCAGTAGTGAACGAAACTATTTCCGCCTTAGGCAATTTAACAGAAGATCAGTCTGCTATGCGGATTGTTGTGCTTCAAAATCGTCTTGTCCTTGACGTCATCCTGGCCGATAGGGGCGGAGCTTGTAGAGTCATCGGATCAAGCTGTTGCATATTCATACCAGAAAATTCGCCATCTGTATATAAGGCCATAACCCGCCTTCATAAGATTGTAAGCCAGATACACCAGAATCCCGGCACCTGGACTTGGTCCGGTTGGTTTTGGAGCGTGATATCAGCCTGGGGATGGAGAGTTCTATCCTTCCTAGGTATTGGCCTTCTCATACTATTCAGTTGCTGCTTATGCCTGCAATGTGGACCAGCGATTTGTGGTCTGTGTGCCACATCGTGCATTCCACATCAAGATTTTCATTCAAGATCCTGGAAGAAGAAAGAAGAACAAATGATGCTATATGAACAGATCAATGGATTAATGAAGATTGATATCTCTTGACGGGCAAGTAGGGGACAAGGAGGGAATGTGGAAATATGGATTTTTCTGGTCAGTTATGTCCCCTATCTTGGACCCCAACGGTTCTATGTGCATGTTACAAGTACATGTATGTTCCCTCTAGTTCCAGTTATGAAGACGCAAATACATGTGCGTCCACCGTTAACATGTCCTCTGTTGATCCGCCATGAATGGGCCGGATATTCCATTCCTAAGTACGAAAGGCCACCGCCTTTATATGGTTCACTTATGCCATTTTACAGTCCAGGCAAGTAGGCCCTGATTCTGTCATCAGGCTTCTCTTGCTTTCTGTCTCTGAAGCTCCAGTCCGAGCCTGCATCTGTGACCATGAACTTTGTCTCATTCTCTGCGCGGCTCACGAAGCCTGACATCAGCTTGCTGCCTGCCAAGAACTGTATTTCACCTTCGAAAATTATCTGCTCCGCTCCCTGCCCAATGCATTCCTGTCTAGTAGCTTAAGTAAACATTCTTCCAGCTACCGAGCAAAGGCCCGACTTCTCTGTCTTCATACAAGTAATTCATAGCCCTGTTACTATGGAAGATTCCGCCCTCGCATCTAGTGTAGACACTTAGACGCTTGTACACGCACTAACCGTCAGTATAGTCAGTATAGAATAAGATTCTACTCTAAGAGACCTCTCTTTTGGATAACATAGTTCTTTAAACATAGGATGTTAGATATGATTTGGGATTAGGTTGACTTGACCCTCCAGACTTCTGTCGTCACATGTAGAGCTAAATATCAAGTCCCCTTCACCCCCTAGTTGCACGTCAATCACACGTCATACTGCTGCGCGCGCATCTCTGCCAAGTATTTCTGCTGATACTGCGAAATTATCTCATAGATCCACCCATTTGTGACATCACAACCAATGACGTTTCTCTGTTACGCCCTATTACGCCTCTTTTCATTACGTATGTGTATTCTTATCTGTATTATCAGCTGTTACGCCTCCTGCATCTGTCTTAATGTAAATGCTTTTCATATATATATTGTTACCTGTCAATAATGAATTGCCTTCACTTCCTGAACCTTCGTGGTGATGGAACCTGAAATCCCTGACTCGAATCAGTATTGGAATAAAGCCCATTCCGAACCTCTAATACCACGGATCCTGCCTCTTATTTACTGAGCTATTTTTACTATGTTTCCGTATCAAATTAAGTCCCGGTAATTAAATTATTTACCACAGTGTAATGCTTCAGTTCCCTGAACCTGCCACGGTTTGGAACCCCAAACCGACTTAAGATCAATAGTAGCCTTCCATAGATCATAACCTTTGATTGACAACTCATCCATAAAGGACTTAGAATATAGCAATTTGGTGTGTGTCAGTCTAACCTTAGAGGCAGACTCAGGCTTAACTTTAAAATAAAAGGATGCCGGGGTTGAAACACTGAAATCAGTAAAATAAGTAAACTTATCAACTAATGTATGTGAACTGCCAAACGAGGGGGTGGGACAATGTTCCCACTGGGTAAAATTTACAAAATTTCTAAACGTATTCGCTTTATGCAGGAAGTGATTGCCATAATGTTGAAAACAATACTGTTCCGCATAATTAGCCGCATTTTCATACAAATCCTCAGCATCAAAGGCGGCATAATATTTCAAATCTGAAAACAGTGCTTCAATGGCGTGTACATCCCAATCATCAGAACGTATGTTCTGTTTAACTACATCTCCCATAGAAACACGAAATACATTAGGCACATTAATGACCTCTGTAGGCCCATGAATTTGAAATTTAACTGCATCCCATGCGATTCCATCCATGACGGGCCAGGCAGTAATATTCACAAAAGTCTGGTCCCTTTTCATGATGTGGGATGAGGAGTGGGGGGCCAAAGTTCCATTGATAAGTCTAATTGTCGAACTCTCTTTGAGATAATGGCCATCCACCAAACGGAAGAAAACTACAACAAATCCAATGGACATGAACAAAAAAATACCAAAAAGTATCAACCAGATGTATGTCCAAGGGGCTATCAAAAAATGTTTTTTAAACCAGCTCACAAAAACAGCAATGTTTGATGGGGGAGTTGAGGGCAAAGAGTTAGTGTCAAAGGAAAAACGGGACTGGCCAAGTGCTGTAGATTGTAAAACAGGCGAAGGTCCACGTGTAGGATAAGCATACTCAGTCTCTTCGGGCAAACCACCAGCAGGTGGTATCAGCAAGGGATCAGTAACTGAATGCATCTCGATGGCAACATCAGACAAGGTGTTAGAAGCAGGAACCAACATTGAATGTCTTTGCATCGTCTGGCATGAAACTGCCGGAGTCATACTAAGAAGTATCGGCCACTCGCTGAAGTTTGACATTGTCAATAGAGATGTACCTGTTTTCTTTGCGACCAGGAAGTGGAGGTAAAATGACTGTTCTTGTACCCTGCACTCCAAGCACTGGAACTGGTGCACGATAAGAGGGGCCGAACTCCTTCTTGTTCTCCACCTTCTCACGGACCAGATCACCAACTCGGGGTAGCCAGCCGACTACCGGAATCTGAACCTCAGCTTCAGACGTGGAGGGCAAATGTTCTTTCGAAAGAGAGTCTCTGGCTTCTTGTAGAGTCTGCAAAACAGCACAGTGATCATCTACGTCAAAGGGTGCGGTCGACGCCGCAATGTCTAGACCATCAAGGTCTGGAACAAACATTCTGATTCCGAAGAGCATCATGTACGGGGTCCGCCCACCCAGAGACCTTCTAGGGTGATTATTTAGTGCAAGTTGGACATTATACAAATGGGCTAGCCAGTTCCGGCCTGTGCCTAAAACACGTGCTGTCAATGATTGCTTTAAGTCACGGTTCATTCGCTCCACCACACTATTACCCTCAGGTCGGTAGGGAGACGAAAATTTGACTAGGACCCCCAAATTTTTCATAGCCTCCTTGTAAGCCTTAGAGGCGAACGCAGGGCCCTGATCAGAATGGAAGGTACCACACGCAAAAGTTCCCACAAAGACACGCAAATCCCTGATGACAGTCCGCGAGTCAGCACTCCTTTGTGGCCATACCCATAGAAAACGTGTGCACGAATCCACTGCAACCAAGATGTACTTGTACGCAGTATCAGAAGAAAAAGGACCGCAGTGATCTAAATAAACACAACCAAATGGCTTATTAGAGATGTACAGCTGTGTCTGTGGTGGGCGCGCAACAGTAGAAGGTTTAATCTGTTGGCAAATGTCACAATCAAGAACATAAGCGCGCGCTTGTTTATATAAACCAAACCACCAGTAACGTTGTTGTAGCAGAGATATTGTAGCTGACACACTGGCGTGGGCTGACGCCAACCCCTCGTGCGCAGCCAAGATCAGTGCTGGTCTGCAGTCCGCGTTGGGAATAATTCTATCACCAACGTCGTTAATCCTCACTAATGGGACGTTATCAGGACTTAAATGATAAATATACCGAGAGGGAAAACCCTTCGGGTAATCTCCTCCCTTCTCTGTAGCAGCAATAGCTGCCAAGATGTCATCATCAATCTTACTTTTGGATCTTGTAACTGCTGCCACTAAGTATGTAGCCACTGCTGTTTTTGCTGCCTCGTCAGCTAAGCTGTTACCGACAGCATGGACACCAAGCCGCTGGTGACCAAGAGTGTGAATAACACTCACGAGAGGGAGACGATCTTTAAAGTCTGCCACCCGAACCCAAAGCGTTTTATGCTTAATTGTGCTACCTTTAGTGTTGCGGTAGTTATTCTGAGACCAGAAGTGTAAATTGTCATTGTAGGACTGGACACAGTAGAAGGAGTCACTCACTATAAGAGTAGTGACTCGGGGATCAGCAAACTCCAGTGCAAGCACCAGAGCCCGGAGCTCCGCCAATTGCGCGGTACAATCACCCAATGACTGCGTATGCACTGCATCAGATTGGAATTCACCATTTACGAATGTACCTACGACAATTGCGCAAGCCGCAGAATAAGCGTGCTTCGATCCAATTGCGGGTTGCGCAGACCCGTCAGTGTATATGACACAATGGTATTCTTCGAGCGGGCGCAAAGACAGGTGCCGGATGAACGAATTTATACTGCAAGTACTCTTGAGTCTGTAATGAGGCATCAAAGATGTAAGTGACGTCTGGCGACGTCAGTGTTGTGGCCCATTGTATCCACCGTGGATGCAAAGCTTTAGAATTTGGTACACTTGCTTTAGTCACTGCCTCTAAAGCAGGATATGGAGTTACAACCAGAATCTGTTTCCCATGCGACAGTGCGCGTTCCTTGAGGATCGCCATCTGCACAGCAGTCAGAACTTTTTCGACCGTGGAAAAACGTAATTCAGCAGAGGTGTACAAGTGGGATTTGTACGCAATGGGGACTGTGTCGCCCTCATTAAACGTCAAATACGTGAACCCCACGGCGCCTGGTACTATTCTTATTACCAGGTTAGTGCGGTTATCACGTGTCAGCAAGTATTGTGAAGCAAGAAGGTCAGCCTGTAAAGACTGTAAAATTGCAGAGTGTTCTAGCTGCCAGCTAGATTTCGAAAACGAAGGCTGTACCAAGGCGTAAAGCGGCTTGATACGCTGGGCATAATCAGGAATGTACGTACGGCCGAAATTCAGAAAACCCAGCAGAGATTGTAATTTCTTCAGTGTCGTAGGAGCACTTAAGCGTGCACACTTTTCCAGAAAGTGGGGGGCTAACCCCTTACCTTCATTGTTGAGCTCGTAGCCCAAAAACAACACCGTATATTCTGCGATGTGTGACTTCGCAAAATTGAATTTGTAGCCATAGTCAGCAAAACTCACGATAATATTGTCAACCCGAGACAGATGCGGCATCAGCTCATCATCCGTAAGATAGATATCGTCAACATAGGAGTATGCTTCGGGGTCTATTCTTTCTAAGAGAGAAACCACGCGAGCAGAAAAGACGCCAGGGCTATTTTTGTAACCCATGGCTAATCTTGTAAACTGTTTTTGTTTTCCGCCTGAAGTAAACGCTGTCCACTGGCTACTCAGTGTGGACAGGTTGTGGCTAAAAAAGCCATTGGAAATGTCAAGTGTCGTTTTAAATCTTTTACGCACGAGACTGTCGACCAAAGCCGAGCTATGTGTATTTTGTACCGCGCAGGTCCGGCAATGGGAGTTTAGGTGCCGGTAATCCAAAACTAAACGGTACGAGCCGTCAGGCTTCGTTACAGTGAATAAAGGGTTATTCATAGGGGACACACATGTTTCAATAACACCCTGATATTCCAATTGTTCAAGGATTGCCGCGACGTGGGGTCTCGCTTCACGCCGCATAGGATATTGAGGTTGAGGCTGGGGCATAGACCGCAATGGAATCTCATGGCAGGGGGACAATCTGTCCCATCCCACCTGAGTACGATACACCGCCGGCGCAAGCGCCCACTCCTCAGCATACACTTCAGCTTGGTCCTTAGGCACTGTGTGCGCAAAGGACGGGAGGATTACTTCCTCCCCTCTAGGAGCCTCTAAAATGAAAGCTGGGGGCCAATCTGCCTCCGCTAGGAGGATATCATAGGTGGTGGTCAGATTATCCCAAAAAATCCCTTTTATTGTACGTTGAATGTCACCCTCTATTAATAAGACTATTTCATAAAGTCTGTCAGGGGGAGCCACTCTGGTGTCAGCTGTTTCAACAGTAACCGATATATCAGTTGCTGTCACCGCCAGAAATGGACGCAGAGCTTGACGGACTATGGTAATTTCCGCTGCGCTGTCCAGGAGCGTCAGCGCCCATGTCCGGTTCCGAAGCCGTGTCCGCACTATCTGAGGCATACCTTGCCGTCAGAGCCGCCACTTTCTTCTTCTGAAACGGGGGTCTTTGTCGTGCAAATTCGTCCTGCTTGCCTTTACCCTCAGTCTGTCGGGGCTGGTCACGCTGTTGTGGAGCACCCCGACCTTTGCCACCGCCTCCGCCACCGGACTGTGTAGCCGATGTTTCCTGTGAAGAACGAGGAGAGCGCTGTTCAGAAACCTGAAATCTATCAGGAGACTTTATAGCAGCACGATCGCGCAGATCATAAGTGCGTTCACTACTAGACTGTACGGGAGAGGCAGGCCGAGAGCCCTGTTTCTGTTGCTGCTGCTTTCCCTGTTGTTTAACCTGCCATTTTTGTTTAGGAAAAAAGGGCCGTTCGTCCTTACCAGACGTTTCTGCCTTACCCTGCTGTTTTAGATCGGGATTCTTTATTACAGGCTTAACTCCTAAAGAGCTACGACCCAAATCCCGATATGCCTCTGCGATTATTTTCACAAATTCCTGCGGTTTGTCCTCCTCAGCAACTCGTTTCAGTTCATTACGAACCTGGAAATGCAAAGCATCACCCTTCAGGTTACCAATTATCATGGTAGCCACCAGGTCAAATTGCCCGAGGAGCCGCATCCCTAACTCTATCGCAGACTCCGCACCATGGTTCTCTTGAACTCTTTTGATAACGGAGGGCAGCTGCAACATAGACGGAGTGCCAAAGCACTGCGCGTACGTCGCTGCAAAGACCTTGCCCCAATTTACACAATCATCTATGTGGGGGACCAAGTCTTTAGGCAAACTAATGGTGAGGATCCTGTGTTTCTCCACAGGAGTAGTATTCGGGTAAACCGCTTCTATTTGGTCAAATTTTTCAGCAAGCCAAAAGGGGAAATCATCCCTATTTTGGGGGCGCTTGCCCATAACAGAATTAACCATAACAGGACTAATGACCACCGTGTGATGATCAGTAGGCTGTCCCGCAACAGCAGGTGCCCCCGCCTGCATATTGCGCGACACATACTGCACTAACGCCCTATATACCGTAATGAGGGCAGTGTGTAGCACACGCAACTCAGCCACCGTCACCGTGAGGTAACGGGGATGAGGCGTAAATCCGGCTAGTACCGGCCAAGTGGCCCCTGCAATTGATAAAGGGCCCATTCTCAGCGGTATAACCACATGGGGAAGGGCGCCATTAAACCAAATATGGTGCTGCCAAGCAGATATTGGTATTTCCTGTGTCCTATACGGCGTATAGTTCGCCGGCACTGCAGCGGCAGTGTAAGAATGAAAGGTGTCATCATCCCCCACCTCTGGAATCGTCACCCAAGAGTAGAACAACTCATAGGGATGAGCCGCATCGGCTCCCACTACAAAGATGACGTTCATACCAGTGTCCGGTACCCCATACTGCGTCAAATGACGTTTCACAGCTGCACGGCTGTGCGCCGCAATTTCCACCGACATTAGGACAACACACACTTGAAACTATCAGTAGCACAAGGGTTCAATAACCTTTTTAATTATCAAGCTTGAAAGAACCTATATCAATAGACCTAGGTAGGTTTTAAATCCGTCAGACTTGTTATCCGGAAACAAGAATGAGGGTGTTGTGGACAAACGCGAGCACTACTAAGGCGTTTCAACTCATAGACCAAACGTTAGGTGCGCCATGTTGCAGGGATTCTGCTTATACACAGAACTATGCGTAGAACCCCAGGACCTCAGTGAGTTGTGGTGTACCAGAAACTCACCTCAGAACCCAGAACCCAGTATCCGGCTAGCATAAGTGTCCCATTCGTTATCCGAGATTTAGCTCGGCGGTCCCAATGAAAAGACAACCCAGAACACGCGACTCAGTACATACTCAGGAATGGTGGGAATCGGAAATACCTGTTCGTATATTATTCTCACATCAGTCCACAACAAGAATCAACAGAGACACGGTGAAAAGAAAAAGAGTTTATTTTTATAGACCACGTGTCCTAATATGCAGTACTTTGGCTAATACAAGCAGACAAATGATTAAAATCAAAACCATCAACATAGTTACAATTCCATAGAATATAAAAGGGGTGATCATGTTATAATGACAGTGGATACTACCACCTTCCCTTTACTAAGAAGCTAATATTATTATTAGACTAACAGAAGGTCTCTTAGGCTTGAATAGGGGACCCCATACCTCAAAGATCAGCTTAGTGAAATCACATCACAGGAGCATGAGGAGTCTTCTCGCAGGAAGGCTCGTCTTCGGTCTGAATAATAAACATGATGTCCGTGATATTAAAAGCACCAACTTTCAGGTATGTGCAGCTGCTCGTGTGTTATGACTAAATAGTGGGTCGATCAACCTAGAGTGGAAAACATGCATTGTCTAACAACTCAGACTGTTTGTCACATCGTGTGCAGACCAAGGTCGCTTCGCAGAGCTCGGGATGGTAACAACAGATTGCTCTCGTGTGAGGCAAAACTCGAGTCAGCAGTTCGTTTAAGCAATAACATGTGAACGTAGTGTCGTGTGCAAAAGCAGCAAGATGGCTTTCTAACTTCTGACGTGGTTATGCTAACTTAACAATGTATGTACGTATTAAGGGAGTCCTTACTACACCCTTCTCCTTCCGTCCCTCTCTGAAGGAATCATGACTTGTGCAATATGGCCGTGATATGGTGAAGTTTACCATCCAGTCTGCTATGGACACCACCGGTTTTATTGGTAGAGCCATGGCTCGTTCTGTTGCTCTTTGCAGAGACGCTTGGTTGCGCAAGTCAAATTTTTTTGACACTGTTCGGGAGAGTTTGACTTTTGATGGTGTCCGCTTATTTGACATCCATGCAGATTCTGCGCTACAACGCCTCATGGCTGGTAACTTGTAATGTGGCATTTGTTTTTTGGCGTAGGCCTACTTTTCGGGAAGGGCCTTCATTTTAATATCTATTCCTTTTCAGCGTTTGATGGTCTTTTCTGTTGATGGACCAATTTTGAAGTGTCTTTTAATCACCCTTTTATATAACAGTTTTGAATCTTTAGGTTAGGTAAAGGATTTAATTCCTGCAGCTGCTGCTGTTGCACTTTGTTGTGTTGAAGTATTAAGCACTACTACTTTTCTTACTTGCGAAAATGTTTGACTCCAAATGTAACTATTTTTCTCTCCGGATTGTTTATTCAGCTGCATAGCTGTTTCTGTTTTTCTTGTTACTCCATGAATACAATCACGTATTTTAATTTTTTACTCTGATGAGGAGCTTAGTCTCAAGAGTTCATACCCTTTTTGGTATGCTTCTCAGTCTTCATGGAGTATTTGTTTGCTATTGTGTAGCTTTCTCTGAGTACTCTGCCTTGTGCAGACATCACTTGGCTGTACAGCTTAGTCCATCTTGGACCTGGTTATAAGCTCTTTTAATGGCTATTGTTGTGGGTTCATAGCTGTTCTTTTCCTCTTTTGGAGCCCTTTTTTGGGTCATGTAGCTTTTCACCCCTTTGGGTGCGATTTTGTTATTGTAATGCCACGCTGTGCATTTGCCTTTGTACTGGACTGCTCCCGTGAGGTGTGCGTTTCTTTCCGAGAGACGCTGCATATAGGAGGTTCAAGCTATATTGTGTGTGTTTTTTGGGATAATCATATTACTAAAGTTTCCTCCATTTGTGGAAGTTCTATGGCCCGCTCTCTTTCTTAGTATGGTTGTTCTATGATCACTGCTTGTAATGTTGTCTGGAAAGCAGTGTCAAAATATTTAACCCTAGGGGGTTGGCGTTTACGATCATGTCCAACATTTTCTGGAAGGATATCTTTTTCTTCTTTTTTTAAGAAGGATTTTCCTTTTGTATGGTTCTTCTCTTCCTTAAGAACATTGAGTTTTTTTCTTTCTATATACTCTAGTATGTGGGTGTAGTTATATTTTTCTGTAGGAAGCTGGATGTTCTCGGTCTTCCTGAGGACATCTTTCTCTGTACAGAAATTGCTTGTTTGGTGACTTACGGTCCCTTTGGGGGGTACAGATCTATAAATAAATAAATATATATATATATATATATATATATATATATATATAATCTACTGGCGGTCGCCAGTAGATAGTTATAGTTAGGACCGTGTTTCCATAGGAAATCCGCAACATTCTATTTGGAATAACTTTGGCGCCGATTGACGAATCCTCGCGAAATTCTCAAAATAGGTGGGGCGCTCCGCTCCTACCCTGAAAGTCTTGGGGGGGATTCGTCAAGCGGGGGCTGAGAAAAAGGGTGGGTCCCAAAACGCGTTTTCCCCATGCATTTTTCCATAGGACCTTTAGTCCGAGCTACAGCCCGAACGGCTGAACAGAATTACTTGAAATTTGGCAGAGAGGTAGCCCTCAGGTCAGGGATGTGCCTTTTGAAGGTCTCGTGTAAATCTGTTCAGTATTTCCTGAGAAAATAGCATTGAAATCAATATATATATATCTATGGGCGCGCTCCGAGCGTGTACCGCAAGCTTACCGTACGCGCACGCTGCCGTGCGCGAGCGCGATTCTGATTGGTTGTTAGATCTCAGTAAACATTCGAATCTGTCGAAACCAGGAAGTGTCGGCCGCCATTTTGTCTCTCGCAGTCTGAGGGGGTGAAAAACAAAGGTGGATAACGTGAAAAGGGGGCAGGCTGGACAGTTCCTGACCCCCTAGCCTTGGTCAGGGGGTCCCAGAAGGACTCCCAAGGGCAAAAATTAATTTTAATTTTTTTTCGAAAAGTCGCCGAATGCGCGTAGCGTACGCGCACGGCGTAAACGGAGAAATTCCGCGAACTTCGCGTAATTACGTGTACCGTGCGCGCACGGCAAAAAAAAAATTTCAAAAAGAAAAGCTTAAAAAAAATTGTGAGGTAAGGTTGGCTCTTAAAAGAGCCGTTTGGTTCATACAGGGATGGAGGAAAGAAAGAATGGGAATATTATGAGCGTCTACAAACGTGCTGGTCTATCTTATTGTTAATAAGGGAAACACTGGTCTCCCCAAAAACAATAAGACCACAACACCTTGTACACCTCATTGCAACCCTCCCAAATCGAGGGTTAACGTCCAGAGGAGCAGAAGAAGGTGATGCTCCCACCTCAGAGGAAGGGCTCAGCTGAGCTGCCGATGATGTACTCGGCTGAGCTTCTGAGGTTGGGCTCTGGTGACTTACTGAAGAGTTTTCTCCAGTATGTCGAGCAAAGGTCCTGGGATGTCTATCCCTAAGGTGTCTCATCATAGTGATTTCCAAAGGAATACTTCTTCCTTGGATTTCCTCTAGATAAAACACGGACACAAAGTGTGCAAGTGACCAATGGAGCATTGACCTTTTTCTCCCCCTCTGGAAAAGTAAAATACTCCCATACAAAAGAATTCTTCTGTTTCCTCCTTCTCTGGATGATGGTGGTGCTGCTAGCCTCACTCTCAGAAGAGGTCTGCTGTTCTGCCATTGTATCTCAATGTCAATTCAGCTCCTTCTCCTAGGGGATCTCAAGCAGTAATGAGGGGAATGGGTGTGGTGTGGGAAGTTTCTGGAACTGAAAGTAGTTTCAACCAATGAAAAGTGTTCTTTGTGGATCACATGACCTACCGTGCGCGCTCCGTAAGCTTACGGTACGCGCTCGGAAAAAAGTACGCATGCGCGAACGTGACACTTATGGAGAGCTTACTGAGCGCGTACGTAAGACGCACTCGCGCATTACACGCCCCTGCGTAACCGCGACGTTGCTTCCGCGTGTACGCGTACGTCACGTACGTATCACGTAAGCGCACTGTACTTATGACGTGCGTAGCGCATAGCGTCAGCTTACCGTACGCGCATCGTATCACGTAAGCGCACCGTACTTATGACGTACGGAGCGCGTAGCGTCAGCTTACCGTACGCGCACGGAAAAAAAATGCATAAAAAAAAAAATTAACCATTCCATAATGCAGGATATAGTACATATATTATTTTATACATAGGTTTACCAAAAATCTCCAAAAAAAATTTGCATTTAAAAAACCGTACAAATTCACTGAAAAAACCATAGGTTTCACACACGTTATAGTTGGGAATTAGCATTTAAAAAACCTTGCAAATTCACTAAAAAAACCATAGGTTTCACACATGTTATAGTTAGCTGGACATTTCACTCATAAAAAACCAATGAAATTCCCCCGTTATAGTTAGTGCAGGCAACTATAA
Source organism: Triturus cristatus (assembly GCF_964204655.1). Taxonomy (NCBI): domain Eukaryota; kingdom Metazoa; phylum Chordata; class Amphibia; order Caudata; family Salamandridae; genus Triturus; species Triturus cristatus. Next base: position 1,267,238,167 of record NC_140585.1, on the reverse strand, counting down.
CTCACGCGACCGCAATCCTCTGCTGATGATGTCAGATATTACATCACTGATGACATATGTGTCTTTATGAAAAATAAATATTTGTAATATATGTATAGCTAAAGATTAATGGAAGAAGACCTGGGTAAATAGGTGTCTAAATACAGTGATGTAATATCTGACGTCATCAGCAGAGGATTGCGGTCGCGTGAGTTATAGTTGCCTGCACTAACTATAACGGGGGAATTTCATTGGTTTTTTATGAGTGAAATGTCCAGCTAACTAGAACATGTGTGAAACCTATGGTTTTTTCAGTGAATGAATATATATATATATATATATATATATATATATATATATATATATATATATATATATATATATATATATATATATATATATAGATATAGATAGATAGATAGATAGATATATAGATATAGATATATATATATATATATATATATATATATATATATATCAAGACACACAACGAGCAGCACTCGAGACACGGACCTCTTGTTCCCCAGCAAGGCATTTTAATGGTATGGGCAGAATGGCAAACCAGTTCATTCAACGGCAGCTGACCGCCACCTGACGCGTTTCAAGTCAATCTCTTCTTCAGAGGCGGTTCCTGTCAGAAGGCACAAGGCGGGCTGCAAACTCCTAATTAAGCAATATCGTATGTCCTGATTGGACGGCTCAAATGAGGCAATACGTGGCAGTCTGGGAGTTGCAGTCCCAAAATTCCTTGTCCCTTAAAATGTCTGCCAAATCTCAAGCTCTGGATGAGCCCCAGCCAGCATATCTGCCCTTAATCCGTGACAGCGGAGATGCTTGTGGAGCACGGACTATGGATTAAGGGCAGATATGCTGGCTGGGGCTCATCCAGAGCTTGAGATTTGGCAGACATTTTAAGGGACAAGGAATTTTGGGACTGCAACTCCCAGACTGCCACGTATTGCCTCATTTGAGCCGTCCAATCAGGACATACGATATTGCTTAATTAGGAGTTTGCAGCCCGCCTTGTGCCTTCTGACAGGAACCGCCTCTGAAGAAGAGATTGACTTGAAACGCGTCAGGTGGCGGTCAGCTGCCGTTGAATGAACTGGTTTGCCATTCTGCCCATACCATTAAAATGCCTTGCTGGGGAACAAGAGGTCCGTGTCTCGAGTGCTGCTCGTTTCTTTAGAACACCCCACGTGTCTTGATGTATGAGCGGTTGTTCTGCCGCTGAGCTGGCACCACCCCAGGTGAAGGGGGCCACAGATCTTCGTGACAGCGGGGATTGCTTGTGGAGCACGGACTATGGATTAAGGGCAGATATGCTGGCTGGGGCTCATCCAGAGCTTGGGATTTGGCAGACATTTTAAGGGACAAGGAATTTTGGGACTGCAACTCCCAGACTGCCACCTATTGCCTCATTTGAGCCGTCCAATCAGGACATACGATATTGCTTAATTAGGAGTTTGCAGCCCGCCTTGTGCCTTCTGACCGGAACCGCCTCTGAAGAAGAGATTGACTTGAAACGCGTCAGGTGGCGGTCAGCTGCCGTTGAATGAACTGGTTTGCCATTCTGCCCATACCATTAAAATGCCTTGCTGGGGAACAAGAGGTCCGTGTCGAGTGCTGCTCGTTTCTTTAGAACACCCCACGTGTCTTGATGTATGAGCGGCTGAGCTGGCACCACCCCAGGTGAAGGGGGCCATAGATCTTCGTGACAGCGGGGATTGCTTGTGGAGCACATACTATGGATTAAGGGCAGATATGCTGGCTGGGGCTCATCCAGAGCTTGAGATTTGGCAGACATTTTAAGGGACAAGGAATTTTGGGACTGCAACTCCCAGACTGCCACGTATTGCCTCATTTGAGCCGTCCAATCAGGACATACGATATTGCTTAATTAGGAGTTTGCAGCCCGCCTTGTGCTTTCTGACCGGACCCGCCTCTGAAGAAGAGATTGACTTGAAACGCGTCAGGTGGCGGTCAGCTGCCGTTGAATGAACTGGTTTGCCATTCTTCCCATACCATTAAAATGCCGTGCTGGGGAACAAGAGGTCCGTGTCTCGAGTGCTGCTCGTTTCTTTAGAACACCCCACGTGTCTTGATGTGTGAGCGGTTGTTCTGCCGCTGAGCTGGCACCACCCCAGGTGAAGGGGGCCACAGATCTTCGTGACAGCGGGGATTGCTTGTGGAGCACGGACTATGGATTAAGGGCAGATATGCTGGCTGGGGCTCATCCAGAGCTTGAGATTTGGCAGACATTTTAAGGGACAAGGAATTTTGGGACTGCAACTCCCAGACTGCCACCTATTGCCTCATTTGAGCCGTCCAATCAGGACATACGATATTGCTTAATTAGGAGTTTGCAGCCCGCCTTGTGCCTTCTGACCGGAACCGCCTCTGAAGAAGAGATTGACTTGAAACGCGTCAGGTGGCGGTCAGCTGCCGTTGAATGAACTGGTTTGCCATTCTGCCCATACCATTAAAATGCCTTGCTGGGGAACAAGAGGTCCGTGTCTCGAGTGCTGCTCGTTTCTTTAGAACACCCCACGTGTCTTGATGTATGAGCGGTTGTTCTGCCGCTGAGCTGGCACCACTCCAGGTGAAGGGGGCCACAGATCTTCGTGACAGCGGGGATTGCTTGTGGAGCACGGACTATGGATTAAGGGCAGATATGCTGGCTGGGGCTCATCCAGAGCTTGAGATTTGGCAGACATTTTAAGGGACAAGGAATTTTGGGACTGCAACTCCCAGACTGCCACGTATTGCCTCATTTGAGCCGTCCAATCAGGACATACGATATTGCTTAATTAGGAGTTTGCAGCCCGCCTTGTGCCTTCTGACCGGAACCGCCTCTGAAGAAGAGATTGACTTGAAACGCGTCAGGTGGCGGTGAGCTGCCGTTGAATGAACTGGTTTGCCATTCTGCCCATACCATTAAAATGCCTTGCTGGGGAACAAGAGGTCCGTGTCTCGAGTGCTGCTCGTTTCTTTAGAACACCCCACGTGTCTTGATGTATGAGCGGTTGTTCTGCCGCTGAGCTGGCACCACCCCAGGTGAAGGGGGCCACAGATCTTCGTGACAGCGGGGATTGCTTGTGGAGCACGGACTATGGATTAAGGGCAGATATGCTGGCTGGGGCTCATCCAGAGCTTGAGATTTGGCAGACATTTTAAGGGACAAGGAATTTTGGGACTGCAACTCCCAGACTGCCACGTATTGCCTCATTTGAGCCGTCCAATCAGGACATACGATATTGCTTAATTAGGAGTTTGCAGCCTGCCTTGTGCCTTCTGACCGGAACCGCCTCTGAAGAAGAGATTGACTTGAAACGCGTCAGGTGGCGGTCAGCTGCCGTTGAATGAACTGGTTTGCCATTCTGCCCATACCATTAAAATGCCTTACTGGGGAACAAGAGGTCCGTGTCTCGAGTGCTGCTCGTTTCTTTAGAACACCCCACGTGTCTTGATATATATATATCTACTGGCGGTCGCCAGTAGATAGTTATAGTTAGGACCCTGTTTCCATAGGAAAACCGCAACATTCTATTTGGAATAACTTTGGCGCCGGTCGACGAATCCTCGCGAAATTTTCAAAACTAATGGGGCGCCACGCTCCGCTCCTACCCTGAAAGTCTCGGGGGGATTCGTCAAGCGGGGGCTGAGAAAAAAGGGGGGTCCCAAAACGCGTTTTTCCCATGCATTTTTCCATAGGACCTTTAGACACAGCTACAGCCCGAACGGCTGAACAGAGTTACTTGAAATTTGGCAGAGAGGTAGTCTACAGGTCAAGGAAGTGCCTTTTGTAGGTCTGGTGTAAATCTGTTCAGTAGTTCCTGAGAAAATAGCATTTAAATCAATATATATATCTGGGGCAGCTTACGGTGCGCTTACCGTGCGCTTACGGTAAGCTTACCGTACGCGTACGGTGCCGTGCGCGAGCGCGATTCTGATTGGCTGTTAGATCTTAGTAAACATTCGAATCGGTCGAAACCAGGAAGCTGCGGCCGCCATTTTCTCTCTCGCACTCTGAGTGGGGGAGGAAAAACAAAGGCTAAAAACATGTAAAGGGGCTATTTAGACAGCTCCTAACCTCCTAGCCTTGATTAAGGTGTCCCAAACGAACCCCCAAGGCAAAAAATTCAATTTTATTTTTTTAGAAAAAACGCCGATTACGCTTACGCAAACGGTAAAAATTAATTAAAAAAAAAAAATTATCCACACTTTCCCCACCCCGGGTTGCAAAGATGCCTGCAGGGCACCTTTTGTGCATGGCACAAGCCCTAACGAAACATGTAAAAGAACCTTTCACAACGAAGCGCATAAAATGTCCTCCATGTGCGGACGGTGCGAAGCGCATCGTGCGTACATGGCCCTTCCAGCGTAACGTGGGCACGCGGTGCGCATAGCGCACCGCATGCCCACCGTGCGTGCACGGCACTAACTGCGTAAAGTGGGCGCGCGGTGCGCGAAGCGCACCGCGTGCTCACTCGCGCACCGTGCGCGCACGGAACGAACTGCGTTAAGTACAAGTGTAATGTATCTGTATTGTACATCTTCAGAATGAACTCTGCTGTATACATTAACACAGGATGTGTATTGTTTCTTTTTTTGCTGTCGCAGTTTGCTCCTCTATTCACTATAGTTTCATCTGTCTGTAGGTCAAATCATGTAGATATGGGTGTGTGTGTGTATATATACATATATGTATTTGTGTCTATGCATGTATATGTATTGTGGCTAAGGCTCTATATGCATTCATACAGTATGAGCTATGGAGATTTGTTAATCATTTTTGACAGATTCTTATCTTGATACTTGCCATCTTTCTGTCTCTACGAGTTCTATACGGTGTAGATCCTTGTAATGGTCATTTATCTAATGACGTGATTTCTTTAAAGGTAGGGATCTTAGTAATGATCCTGGGTCTAATAATGTTTTTTCCAAGGACAGGTTTGGGTTTTCTTCAATCTTGTTCCTGTTTTCGTCTCCCCGCATTTGCGGTGAATGCATTTATTAGCCTAATTCTAATGTGAATCTGTTTTGAGAGCCCTTTTTCTGGGTTTCTCGCAACAGTTTTCTCTTAACGGCTTCTTTGCTGAAGGAGGGAATTGTAGTTTTCACAACATTAGCTATTGCCTCTGGTTTTCTGTCCATTGGCTGCTTTCTGCTGGTGGGGGTTATGTTTTGTGCTCCTGCTATTGACTGTTTCCTTCTGAGAGTATTTTTCCGCCTGCCTTGGGGCTTGGTTTTTTGTTCCATACCTGTTAGGTGGTTTACATTGACATTGCCTGTGGTCCTTGCCACAGTTTCTATTAACAACTCATGGTCGGGTCTATTGTTCATTTTGACTGGCTGGTTCTATCTGAGCTCTTTAATAAGATTAGTTTGCAGACCCTCCTCCGGTTGGGTATAGCTATGGTATTTAGGGAATCTGCTGCTAGATGTCTCAGATGAACAAGTTACTTCCCTTCTATAACACATTAATTATCTGGTATAGACATAGTCTATCCACGGATTCCTTAACGCCCTACCCATCCTCCACACTCTGTGAATGATTTGCAGTGTAAGAGTTATTTCCTTTTACAACCCTGGTTTATACACCGGTAGTTAGTGTTTCAAGTAGCTAAGTGCTACGTCTTACCGTTTGATCTGTCCTTATAGACCTTGTTAGAGTATAAAGGTTTCACCCTTTTTTCAGCACTGGTTTTATGCATCAGTAATCTCTCTTTCATGTAGTTGTATGATTCAACAAAGCATTTGGTCTTACCTTGTAGATCTTGACTTGGTGTTGCCATACCATTCAATTCTGTTTTTTAGTTATTGTTTCAAAGATACATTGAGCTTTTTTGGCACTCTGTTCTACAGGAAATTTTTATAGTGGCTCAGCGTTGTCGCAGAAGGTTTCTTAGAGAAAACTGATGTCCGCGCGCCAAAGGGGAGTTATAGGACTCCACTGATTTCCCAATCTGTTTCATCGTCAGCAGTGACGTGCCCCGGCATGCAGAGGTACTGCTGAAAAATTTCCCAATCCTGTCTGGCGCCTGGGAAGAATTCAAAATTAAGGAATCAGAGAAACTCCCAAAATAGTGCAGACCAGGGGACGTGGCCTAGCGATGCAGCATGGTGGATGCATGTTAGGCGAGCTCTGCTCAGCCCATACCAAAAATCCTTCAATTATCCTGCATTGTCGGATAAACTACCTTTAAGTCTCCAGTCGCTGTGGGGAACCGAGTGGTGGGGTGTCTGACTCAGAAGTGCAGAGACCGTAGAGTTTGCTGCGGCAGTGGTTGTGCGCGTCCCTGGAGGCCCGGCAAATGAGAGTGAGGCGGAGTCTCCTGGGTGGCAGCCAGAGTCTAGAACGACTGGCGCGGCAGTGCTGGAGTACGCCGAGGGCGGAAGGGCTAGCCGAGGGCTAAATCGGCTCCTGGTGGCTGGCTAGGTGTGTGCGTTGCAGCAGAGAGACGGCGTCTGTGGAGTAGGGAGGTCTCCAGCGGTGACCCGGTGAGTGTCTGCTCATCCCCCTCCCCCACCTCCTCTATTGATCCCAGTGGTCGGATTGGGCCGCTTGGAGGGGATCCAGTGGTCTTGCTGGGGTCCGTAGTCTAGCGCTGTGCCGGCTGGGATCCGGGCTGCATGTGGTGAGGACCGCGGGCCGGCTCACGCAACTCAGCTTCCCGGTTGCCATAGTGTTGGGGCCTGCGGCGTGAGGGCCAGTATGGGCGTAGTTGGGCCCCACAAGCTACATATATCCCCTCAGTGGAGGACCGCCACGGCCATTTTCTGCACCATAGGGTTACGCGACACCTGCCTAGGGAGGGGTCCGGCCTAGGCCTCATACACTACGTGGACCCCGATGCGGGGAGATATATATGTCTCTGGACAGCTGGAGGCAGCGCCTGGGAGGACAGTAGGACACCCAGTAAGGGGGGGGGGGGGACACGACTGTCCACGAAGGCTGCCGGGTTAGCACTGTGCGGCTTGTAGGCAGGAGGTCTCCGCCCGAGTCCCGATATTTCTGGAGATAAAAAGCAGAGCCAGATATCGACAGCTGAGCCCGCAAGCGGTAAAATCCACACGCCGCAGGCTTTACAGGTGTGGTTTGTCCTGGAGGCCCGTTTGGGGGGTTCTGGAACATTCATCCGCAGGGGTAAGTGTCCAGACTGCACCATGACAAAAGACAAAACAGCGGGAGGTTCTGCTAAACAGCACGCTGGACCGCTACACCGAAACAGAGGCCTCGACAACCGACCAAGGAGGTGCACAAGGAGGCATTCCGGACAATGCTGCACTCATGACAGCCATTGCACAGTCCTGGGACGCCTTGGAGGCGAAGATTGGTGCGGTGGGCTCTGATGTCATGCTCCTCAGGCAGGATCTGCTGAATGCGGTGGAGCGCATTACTTAGACTGAGACCAGGATCTCCGGAGTGGAGGATTCGGTCACTACCTTGCAGAAAAAATGTGGGTTTTTGGAGACGGTCACCAGGGGTCTGGCCTCGTGGGTGGAAGATGCGGAGGGCAGGCCCAGGAGTAACAACCTACGCTTTGTGGGATTTCCTGAAAGATGTGAAGGGGGAGACATGGAATAGTTCCTGACTAAGTGGCTCGCGAGCTGGCTTCCCCTCAGAGTCGTCCTGTGTTATTATTGAAAGGGCGCATAGGGGGGCCCTGATGCAGAAGCCTCCCCCGGGAGCCAGACCAAGGCCGGTCATTGCAAAGATTTCGAACTACCATGACTGGGACGCGATTTTAAAGCAAGCCAGAATTAAAGAACCCTTGCATGTTTGTATACATCTGCATCCTCATATTTCCGGAGTATACAAGACTAGTACAGCAGAAGCGACAGTCATTCATGGCAGCCAAAGCCCGCCTTTGTGAGCTGAAACTTCCCTATACATTGCTGTATCCCGCCAGGCTGAGGGTGGTGTACCAGTCCCGCACGCTATTCTTTGAATCGCCAGAAGATGTTTTCCACTGGACGGATGAAACCGTGAAGATCCGGCCCGCACGCCTCCAGGAGGGAATCTGATTCCTCGTCCAGCGATGTTGTCCGCAAGTCACCCAAGCCAAAAATCAAAGGGACTAGGAGGTTGAGATCTAGATGCCGATCTAAATCCTGCAGTGATCCCAAAAGATCCCTATCGGGGGAACACATGTTCTGTGTTTGCACTGCGTCGCTGTTACACATGGCCACTACTCACACACTGGATGATAGGTATCCCACATATCGAAGTTCCGAGACCCTTAGATGGCAGTCCCTATGGATAGGGCGCGACTCCAGGCGGGGGACCTCCGAATAGTGAATTGGAATGTCAGAGGAGCACTAGATAAAGTAGAAGGAGGGGCTATACTCCCAACAGGCCAAAAGGTCCCGAGCAGATGTCCTGATGCTTCAGGAGACACACTTAATGGGTACAAAAGTATTGTGTCTCCTCAGATACTGCTATATTCAATTATACCACTCTGGCTTTACTTGGATGTCTCGTGGAGTCGCGATTTAAATTCATCGTAGAGTTCCATACCAGCATATCGAGACATGGACAGATGTCCAGGGGAGATCAGGGGCACCATTTAAGAGGAACAGGTGGTACTGGGCTGTGTATATGCCCCCCCCCCCCCCCCCCCCCCCCCCCCCGCCGCTGTCATGGGCGCTGGTCGAACGCCTTACGGCCCTGTGGGCGGATATACCGGAGGTACCGAACTGAACTTTTTCCTTACGGGAGGAAAGACGCCAGGGAAACCCGACACTTGAGTTCAGGTGGTGGTGTTGTCTGCACCTCAGGCTAAATTAGCCCTGGACAGATGCGGTAACTTTAGAGACCACATTTGGTGGCAGCAGAACATTCCGCTGAACAAATATATTTTTGGTTCAATATATATTATTTGTTGTTTTTTCAATTACACTAGTTGCAGTAGCTATTTATATTTTTTGGATCCTGACGAAGGCCCAGACACTCATATAGGTCGTTGATGGCCGAAACATGTTGATTCTCAATATGCACCTGCATTGAATTTTGACAGTTGCACTATACAGCTTTTTGTTGTTTTTTAATCCTGGCATAGGGCAGCTAGAATAAAGTTCTGGACAGTTAGCTCTAAAGTCAGTTTTAACCCACTTTCACTAGCACTGCACCTTCACTCACATACACACACAACGCTCACATAGGGATTTTAGTACAACCCATGGGCTCAAGTTGAAAAACATCTCTGAGCTCCTCCCTTGTAGAGAGGGGGTTGTAGCCCCCGTTAGGACTATGTTCCTAGCGCGAGGAGGCACTCCTATGATGAAGCATGACACATCTGGTGTGTGAGGGGAGTTGTCCTGAAAGGGATTCCTTCCCTAGTGAGTTTTGAGTTGTCGCTTGTTTCTGGTGTCACATCCTCGTACTATCAGTTATTTGGACCAGTGGGCCTTTTTGTGTGTTATACCAAACTGAACTCCCTGGCGAGGGGATTGGGATGGGTGGACCCATGGGGTTGGTTGCATGGCAAGGAGCAGGGATACACGTATTTTTCGACAACGCATGATTCTTACTTCCGCCTTGATTATCTATTCGTACTGATAGGTGCCGTTGGAAGGCTGAGTGCAATTGAGATTCTCTCAAGAGGTTTATCCGATCACTCCCTGTGGTTTTGACAGTGCAGTTGGTCCCTGAGAAACAGCCTTTTCGTTGACGTCTCTCCCCATGGCATTTGCAGGGTGAGAAATACCAGGAGCACATGGGGCAGACAATCGAGCAATATCTGCATATAAACGTGGGGACAGTAGCAGAGGCCAAAATCCTGTGGGAGGCTATGAAGCCCTCTTTACAGGGGGTAGACATTTCATTCTGCGCTGCAGCACGTCGAACCCAGCGGGAATTCCTTCTGCGATCGGAGTCGCATATCATGGAATTAGTGCGGACCAGCAGGAGGAAGGAGGAAATCTGGGGCGCCAACAGCTGGTGCTGGCCCGACAGTCCCATGCCGACACTCTGATAGATGAGGCCCGTCTTGCCTGGATAGCATCCCCCAGCAGAATTTACCAGTGGGGAGATAAGTCTAGTAAACTACTACATAGACTGTGTCAAGGGGCCTTACACCCACAGGTTCTCCCTAGTATACCGGTTCCAGATGGGAGGATGCTCAGTGACCCCTCCCTCATAGAAGAGAGCTTCGCCAGCTACTTTGCAGAGCTGTACACCCCTAAGGAACTACTACAGGAAGGTCTGATACACCGTTGTATGGCAGACTTGCTGCCCCGCGCCCTATCGGATGAGGCGCGAACAGACCTTGACCATCCGCTCACTGAGGAGGAGATCCGCACAGCCCTTGGGGATTTGAATTCTGGAAAGGCGCCGGGTCCGAATGGTTTCCCATGCAAATTTTCTCTGCGTTGTTGATGAAGCGAGGGACCGAGGTCGTCTAACACGAGACTGGAGACACACGGAAGTGGTTGTATTCCATAAACCTGGCCGGCCCCCAGTCCAACACGCTTCATACTGCCCCATCTCACTATTGAATGTTGAGGCCAATATCTTGGCTACTCAACTCCAACCCCATATAATTAATGTGGTCCACCCAAATCAGGCAGGATTTATGCCCCAGAGGGCTACGTGTCATAACATCCGACTAGCCCACACGGCCATAGCCACCGTCCAGGGAAGAGGAGTGCAGGCCGCCCTCTTGCTGACAGACATGGATAGGGTGTTCGACTCTCTTAGTACGGTAAACTTGTTCACCCTCTTAGACCGTCTCAACATGGGCCTGCGCTTCCTGTCATATTTAAAGTTGCTATACATGGACCTCCCGGCGTCAGTGCGAGTTGCGGGATCTACCTCTCCACATTTTCCATCGGCAGGGGCACCCGCCAGAAGTGTCCCATACCGCCATATCTCTCTGCTCTAGCAATGGAGCCTTTGGCGGTGTAGGTGCGGATGGATGTGCAGGTGGCGGGCTTTGAGTGGGCTTATGGGCTCTTGGATCGGATTGCTTTTAATGCGAACGATGTCCTATTCTTCTTAACCAACGTAACAAGACGGGACCGAGGCTGCTTTGTATTATGCAAATCTTTGGGGAATCCTCGGGCCTCTTCATAAATCCGCATAAATCCACTCTGTGGGTACTGGGAGGCACTGTTGACCTGGGGCCTTGGGTTTCGGCGGTACAAGTGATGTCGGATCTGAGAAGTGTGGCATGGGACAGAAATATTGTCCCGATATGGGCACGGGTTTGTGAGAAGATGAAAACTTGGTCACATATGACCCTCCCTAGTTATAGTAGATCAGTGACTTTTAAAATTGTGTTGTTGCCGCGCCTGCTCTACCAATTGCAGAACCATCCTACAAGGGGGAAGGCGGCAACCCCAACTCTTCTTAGAAATGTCCCAATTTCTGAAATATGGAAAGCTGTTACATGGAAATCTGTACATACCATTACTAGACATTGTCTAGATTCCTAGTCACGAGGTAAGGTGACTCCACCTTTCGGAGATAGTGCGCATGGTCATAGACTCCATTGTAAAATGTATTTTTCCGCCATCGTGTTCGGAAGTGTATTGCTGTGCTCCGGTTTGAAACCGTTCTTCGGGTTCCCCTCGACGCACACTCCTCTCTACCCTTGACGCTATTGTTTTGTACGCGTTTCCAACTTCTCCACGAATTGCTTCAGTCAACGGATTCGACTTTTCGATCGGGAAGCTTCTTGGACAGCCTTCGGACCTAACCGTGTCGGATCAGCTCTTCGTCTATGGCCCGGACACCCTTTAAATTCTGGCCTCGGTGCCACGCGAAGTATCCGCGCACTGATTCGCACAGGGTGTGTAACTTGTGCTTGTCTCCGGAGCACAATGAAGAGGACTTTGACGCTTGCAGATCGTTTCAATCGAAGAAAACTCTTCGGGATAGTCGGGCTCAATGTCGAGAGATAAAGCATCAAACGCACACTGGACAACAGTGAAACTTCTGGTCAAGAAGACGTGGAGGCATCAGCAGCGGAGGATGAGGAAGCCTTCTCTGTACAGGACTCCAACTCTGAGCTCGAGATAGACCTAGACGCCGATGAGCTACTGCAGAGACAAGGGGACACGAGTACAGAAGATCCCTTGCCCCCTCAAATGAATCCCAAAAAGCATTAGGCTTCGACACCACCTCTGCCTGCTGGCCAAGGTCTGCACCGAGATGACATTTCTGATGCCCCGCCTCCAGACTGGGCTCTGAAACAGCCAGTCAAGCCTTCCAACTCGGTACAAAGTTGGCAAAAGTCCTTATTGGAACCGAAGCCCTCCGGTTCCAAACAGAAATCTTTCTTGGAGTCGAAATCCTCCATGCCGAAAGCTAAGCAACCTTCGGAGCCGAAACCTTCTGTACTGAAAGGCCAGCACACACCGGCACTGAAAGCATTGGCACCAAAACCCAAAGATGCTTCTTTGGATCCGAATTTGGACATTCTTCCATCAAAATCAGATCCCAAGCCATAGAGACTATGGGCCAGATGTACAACTATTGGAAATTGCGACTCGCAATTGTGTGAAATTTAGAGTTGCAATTTGCGAGTAGCAATTTCCAATGTACAACAGTGTCTTTGACACTGTTTGCGATTCCCAATGAGGTCACAAATTGCATGCCTCATGAATATTAATAAGGCTGTCGCAATGTGCGACCCCATTGGGAATGGCTAGCACTCCCAGAGTTGGTGGCCAGCTGGGGTCAGCAGACCTCCATGTCTAGGACTGCATTTAAAGGAAAACTGGATGAATTTAAAAATGCAACTTTTCATCTTTTAAGGGCAGGCAGTGGTCCGTGAGACCACTGCCTGTCCTTAAAAAATGTTTGCGGATGCATTTCCAAAGGGGAAGGGGTCCCTTGGCGAAGCCTTCCAGTTTGTGAGTGCTTTACCGCCCTTCTGAGAAGTGTGGTAAACTGCGAGTGTTTTGTGACCACATTTGTGGTTGCCAAACATTCTTACATGGCTTTTGGAGTCGCTATTAGGAAGGGAACGCCCCTTCCTAATAGCGAGTCGCTAAACCAAATTGTTTGCGACTTGCAAAATAGGGTTAGTACATGGCCCACTGGTTTTTTGCATGCGGAAACGGCTCTAAAACCCATTTGCATATGCAAAAATTAATTGTACATCTGACCCTATATATTAACCCTGAGACTTGTCATATTCATGCCAAGCTGCCTCAAAAACATAAACTGTCTGATGAGGACACTCCTTACAAGGTTCATTTTAAAGAAGAAATCTGTTGCCACCAGTCCTTTTCATCTACCACTTCATTCCCTCCACCGCCTCCTTCTCTACCTTCAAATCCTTTGCAAATTACACCTCAGGATTCTCCACCATATCACCTTGATGGTGATGATGAAGGGGCACATTTACCAATAGATCGGTGGACGAATTATACAATAGATCCTCCAGCAGATAACTGAGACCTTTAAACAGCCAAGCCATCCCCTCCAGACGACAATGTATCCCACTAGGAACTCATTGCCAGGGCTCCTGCGATCCTTTATCCCTCACTGATCATGTTAGGAGGAAAGAATATCTGCACACCTTTATCACTTACAGAAGATTACTATGGCCTAATAGGTACTCAACCATTTTCAATTTAGGCACACTCTAGCATTTCTTCATCTCCCACCCTCTACTCCACCTCGACTGGCAGTTATAAAACCTCTACATCTTCTCGGTCTCTAAATCCTTACCTTGCCTGAGAAAGGAGCAATGGAACCAGCTCCTGGATCTCAGCGAGGGCAGGGGCTCCTCTCCAGTTTCTTTTTTGGTCTGATAAAAGTTCAAGCAAAGGTGACCTATTCGCAACTTGTGGAACCTCAAAACCTACTTCAAGAAGTCCTTCCATATGGTCACCTTGAAGGAGAATATAGTTCTCTTTAATCCAGGGTATCTCATGTCCACCCTCGATCTGCAAGTCGCATAGTTCCATATGCCCTTTTAACCATCTCACAGGAAGTACCTGCGATTCACAATAGCCAGGGGCCATTATCAATTCAGAGTCCTGTCCTTTGGCCTAAAGTCTGCACAGCGGATATTCAGAAAATGCTTGGCTCCGGTAGCAGCCTTTCTAAGGAAACATAGGCACTAAGTGTTCCCCTATTTGGGCGATTGGTTGATCTGGCACCATCCATTTCCACAGATCAGACGTTCACAGCAGCCTGTTCAACAAATTAGGCATTACCCTAAATTAGGGAGAAATCAGTATTGCATCTTTAAAAAAATATCACCTTCCCAGGGGCAACACTCAATATAATTCTCAACAAAGCATTTCCCTCAGTAGAGCGACAATTCAAACTGGTATCTCTAGCTTAAATAGCTCGAAAAAAGAAAGTCTCTTTCAGTTTGCCAATTCAAATCCCTCCTAGGGATGATGTCATCCTGCATCCCTCTTGTTCCATTCTGTCATCTAAGGATGCTTCCTCTTCAGGAGGAACTAGACAAACGATGGTTACAAACCGAAGGATCTTTCGATGATCTACTCAAGATCACACTAAAAATTGTCCACGCCATTTCTTGGTGGACGCAACAAAGCAATATATTATGTCACTGTTTTTTTTTGGGGGGGCCTCACCTTCGCTTCGCGTAATTAATTTCTTAGAAAGTAGCCCTGCTATTGGCATTGACATCTGCCAGGCGGTTCAGCGAAATTCAGGCTCTAACAATGCAAGAACATTTTTTGTTTTTATTACTATTTTTATTTTCTTGGTCAGTCAAAAAGTGGTGTGTTTACATTCTAGATAAACATACATTCAATTTATTATACATTGCAGAATCAATCATGTTGACCTGTACATAGAGCACCACTCTCGTTGGCTGTTAGGTTACTTTACCACATCATGAAACAAACAGAAAGGATTGGCTGATTACAACATAAATCGAATACTAAATTATAGAAAAGCAGAATATGGCATTCAGTACATCAGACCCACATAGTCCACAGCTAATAAAGCTTAATGGGGTTCAGCTGCGTGTAGTTTACAATAGCGATGTTCTCCCTTATGTATACAGTCAGTCTTCCGCCTGCGTGGAGCTACGGTATCGTACCAACGGATCCCAAAAATCCCGTGGGCAAGAGGCCTGTGGCAGTTCCTCCGCATACGTTTCTAACTGTGCTTTACAATACGTCATATCTATAATCCAATCTTTATATTTCGGTACCTGCTTGCTGCCCCATTTCCTTGCTATTCGTCGCTTAGCCAGCAGCAGTGCCACCGTCAAGAATTTGCCACTACGTGCCAGCTTAATTTTATACATGCTCAAAAGGCATACCAAAGGTGCATTAGGAATACGTTCAGACAGTGTGTGAGTGAGAGTAGTAGTTACTTCCAGCCAGTAAGGTTGTAGTTTGGGGCATGCCCAGGCCATGTGTAAAAAGTCTGCATTGGGAGCGTTACACCTTTGACATCGGTCATCCTCTCTTAATCCATAGTTATACAGCTGCTTGGGTGAATAATATACCTTGTGTATAAACTTAAAATGTATAATTTTCAGGTTGCAATTTGATGTAAGTAATTGCAACTGCATGCAACTATAGTCCCAATCTTCTTTGGTAATGACAACGCCCAGCATTGTTTCATATCTAGTACGGGGCCTGTCCAAGGTGTGGAATTGTTCACGCTGAGCCGTATTATAAAGTTTTCTAACTAAGCACTGCCTTGTAGTGGATGTCAGTATGACCTGTAGAGCATTATGTGTCAGTGGTTCGTCCGGAAACGAGAGATACAGAGCTCTGACCGCTATCCGCAGTCACAAGTATGCAAATGTTTTTAGGGGGGTGTGATGTGTGTTTAAGGCTGCAGCCTCTTGTGTTATACACTTTCCATTCAGGAAGACATCCCCCTTAGTGTGGAGTCCCATATCGTGCAGCTCATGTATCATTTTGCGTTCATGTGTTACCGTAAGTTGTTGGTGATGACGCAAAGGCAGTGCCGGTGCATATGTGGGGGCACTTATGCGCTTGAGTGTGCCATTATCTAGAGGTGCAGACCGCTGGGTGTATCTCCGAGTTTGGGGCATACTGTCTAGGTGCAAATATAAGTGTAAGTAGGGGAGTTGGGTGCACACTCTTGTATTCCACTGATATATGTGGTAAGTGCCCATGCGGGTGTAACCAGTAGTGGGCGTGTTGCACCTGTGCGCAGTAGTAGTATAGTTGGAGGTCTGGTGCTCCAAAGCCCACTTGAATGTATGGTTTCGTCAGTTTCTTCCACCCCACCATTGCGTGTTTTCCCGCCCATGTCAGCCTAAGCATAGCCGTGCGTAATTTGGTGAACAGTGCCTGTGGAAGCCCTATACGTATATTTATGAATAAATAGAGAAACCTTGGCAGTACCACCATTTTCTGTTGCGCGATTCTATCAGCGAGGGATAGGGGCAGCCGGATCCATCTATCTATTTGATCTTCAACCTTGGTTATTGCTTTGCCATAGTTTTCATGTATTACGAGTTCAGCATCTCTATGTATCCAGACACCTAAATATTTTACTGGGTCGGTCTGCCACTGCAGCGGATAGTCCAGTATCGGATTACTTGTCGCCGGGGTGAGTGGGATGACCACTGATTTTCCCCAATTAATACGAAGGTCAGAAAAATATTAAAACCAAATATATTCAGGAATAAGTGTCTTTAAATTAGTGTCCGGGTGTATAGGACCATATCATCTGCGTAAAGCGATACACTAACGGGCCGTGATTGGAATTGTAGTGCTGTATCTGCATCTCTTTGTCGTATCTTTCATGCCAGTGGCTCTAGTGCCAGTGTAAATAGAAGTGGTTATAGCGGGCAACCCTGTCTTGTCCCTCGGTGTAGGTTAATGGGTTCAGAGGTACTGCCATTTATTCTAAGTTGCGCGCAAAGTTCTGTGTATAACAATGTTATCTATTTTTAAAACGGCTCTGGGAATCCCATGCGGTGCAAAAGATGAGCATGTATGGCCATTCCACTGAATCAAACGCCTTCACTGCGTCTCGCAAAGCCGCAGCAGCCGGTAATTTTGGGATCTGAAAGAGACCCGTTAGTGATAGATTCCTTACCTTAGAATATCCCCAGGCGTCAGACTGGATCCAGAAAGTTTTCGTCAGCAGCACCCCTGCGTGTCGGTAGGCGTCGTTGTGCGGCTCCGCGTACGTCGCTGGCGTCGTAACCGCCGAGATGACGTCGTCCGAGCTACTTCGACGCGCGCTGACGTCAGTTCTGTACACGACTTTTCTGCGCCAGAAACGCAGAGCCATGCCAGGGACCGACTACTGGTGTAATAGAACTAGGGCCCTGAAAGGGATGACCTGAGAGCGGTTCGCAGAACGGGGAGGATGGGCGGGCGGTAAGCAATCTATCACTAACTAATGTCTCTTACAGATAAATCGTTACACAAGTAAGTAACTTGTGCATCTGAAAGAGACACGTTAGTGATATATTCCTTACCTTAGAATACATACCCAAGCAATACCAACCCCGCAGGTGGGTCTGCGAAATGAGATTACACAAGAAAGTCACGGGGAACCGAACAGCCAAATAAGCCTTCTCTCCGGACTTGACTGTCAAGACAATAGTGCTTAGTGAAAGTATGTAACTAATGTCTCTTACAGATATATCATTACACAAGTAAGTAACTTGTGCTTTAAGTGGTGGAACATAGCAAATATGATCCTTAAGTTTTGTGTTGTGGAACGTGACGGGATAAAACCCGCCTGATCTGGCAAAACCAGCGTCTGCATCAATAGTTTTAGTCTAAGAGCGCAAATTTTTGCCAATATTTTGGTGTCATGTTAATCAATGAGAGAGGGCGATATGACTCACATTTAACCTGGTCTTTATCAGGTTTAAGGAGAGTGATCAATAATGCCTCACGCTGTGAAGGGGGCAATATGCCGCCCTCATAGGCCTCCTCATACATTGCCGCCAGGTGGGGAATCAATAGGTCTTTGTATTCCTTGTAAAACTCCCCATGCCCGGCGTTTTATTATTTGGGAGGGAATTTATAGCTTCTCGCAGCTCATCTTCTGTTATGTGGTGACTAAAGTATTCTCCATGTGCATCAGACAACCACGCCAAGGCTATGTCATCAAGGTACTGGTTTATCTCAGTCGGAGATGTGGCTGTCCGTGCAGTGTACAGACGAGTTCAATAGTCTGCAAAACAACGTATAATAGAGGGGGTGTCATATTTGGGCGTGTCCTGTGTGTCCACTATCTGAGTTATGTAAGTCGTAGTGTGTATGGGCTGTATCTTACTGGAAAGCATTTTACCTGGTCTACATCCCTCACTATAAACACGTGCCGTGTACTTACGCGAGATATATTAAATTTCACTCTCCGCAAACTCGTGGTACGTGTCAATTGGATTGTGGACGTTGACGATATCCCGTTGTCCTCACCTTGCAATATCCAGGGCCGGCCACGCTGCGCTGAGCAGTGATTTCAGGCAGCAGAGCCGCGTCGTCAGGGTGAGGCACGCTCCGCACAAGATCTGCGCCCAGGCCCGCCCACCACACACCACAGAAATGGTGTCTCCGCCGTGCCGATTTTACCTCGCTCCTCCGTTATTTAGAAGAGGGCGGCAGGCAGCAGTGGGCAGATCAGGTCAGCGTGTACCGCAGCAGGTCCGGCCAGGCGCATTCATACAGTGTCTCGGCCTTGCCCGCAACGCCCTCTCGTCTCCGGGCTTGCGTGGCAGATCCGCCGGGGCGCGCGCTCCACACAGCACAGGCCACGCCTCGGCTATCCGGTTTCAGCAGATTTTCGGGCACAGCGTGGTGCGTGGCAGCGGAGGTCAGGTCTTCGGGTCCCCCGCATCTTCCGATGCAGGTATTTGTAGTTTGGGGACAGCTGTCTGGTTAAGAATGCAGGATAATTTCAAGATTTGGACACAGCCGGAGGAGCTCGCTTACAGTGCGGCCATCTCCAGGCGTGGCTAGCTCCGCCCCCCTCAATGCAAGAACCTTTTCTACAGTTCAAAAACTATAGAGTGGTTCTGTGGACCAACCCGAAGTTCATTACTAAAGTTCCTTCAGACTTTCATTTAAATGAACCTCTCATCCTCAAAACATTCTTCCAAATCCTGTGACTCAAGCAGAAGGGGCCCTTCATTCTCTAGATATCAAACGATTTCTGAAGTTCTATCCGCAGAAGACTAAGCTTTCGCTAGTCTACTCCACTCTTTGTGGCTTATAGTGTTTCAAGAAAGGGTTGTCCTTTTTCCAAACCGCATATTGCCTGTTATATTTCCAGCGCCATCTGCTATTTCCATCAAGCGGCAGGAAATCCGCTACAGACACCAGTGCGCACTCATTCTGTCAGAGCTGGTTGAGCATCAACCGCACTATTTGCTGGTGTGACTTACCTGTTTCTATTGAAAACTATTGTGTGCATTGTGTATATCTCTGGCTAGGAGATATCTGTGTGTGTTAGTGAGTGTCTCATAATAAATACATATTTTCATAAATACACTGTGTGGTTCTTGTTCACTTAATCTATATATACAAGATTATGTTCTGGTAAAACAAGCTGCTTTACACTCCTCCTGGACTATTCCTGACGGCTGTTCTCCAAAGCTACCACTTGGAGAGCTTTCCAAGGTTGTCTAAGACCACTAAAATCACCATAAGCGTTGTCTGGATTGGTGGCAGGTGGCACTTACATAAGTGTTCACCATATACCAAGTCATCTATATCTACTTGGAAATTATAGAGTGCGTGTATCTTTGATGACAAAATTGAATTGGACAGACGGTTCAGCCCCCACGCTTGCACCTGCAGTTGAGCGCACCGAGCGAGGAGCGCTTTGTTTGAAAATGTGTTTTTATATTTGCCTATATAGATATGTACCTTTATCTGTTTTTAAACGTGAACATGTTTTGTCTATAAGTTCATGCAAAAAGACATAAGAACAACAGAAGTACAAACGAAGGAGCAATCCAAACAATGTGCTTCATAACTGCTATGAAAGTTCCAATACTGGAGTAAGAAAATAAGTAACTTACCTGTAACTGTAGTTCTCCAGTATTGGAATCTTTCATAGATTTACATACGACCCACCCTCTTCCCCCGGGATGCTCACCTTCTCTCTTGCCTTCTTGGGTGTATCTCCTACACTCGTGCTCTGAAAATCTGAAGGGCTTAAGATTCTCTCAGGAGTGTTCTAGAGGGCAGGGCAACCTGATTGATTGAAACTTATATTTGGTCACTTTTGTTACAATTTATTTATTTATTTATTTGCAGGTTTTTATAGCGCTAGAATCGACTCCAACTGGAGTATCTCTGCGCTTTTGGCAAGTTAATCCTTTATCAAAAGTGAGACAAGCAGGAGTCACTAAATCGCATTTGTGAACAACAAGGTTTTAAGTTGTTTCCTAAACATCAAGTGTTCCGAGCATGAACGAATAGTTACAGGGAGGCAATTCCACAGTTTGGGTCCCAATACTGATTGGGCTTTATTTCCGTGCCTGGCCTTCTTGGCACGCGGCACTACCAGTAGATGTCCATTGCTGGATCTGAGCGTTCTGGAGGGAATGTATGGAATAAATTTCTTTTCCAGGTATAGTGGACCTTGTCTATTTATGCTCTTATGTATCAAGCAGCAAGTTTTAAATTTTATCCTTTGGCGGATTGAGAGCCAGTGTAATTCATCTAAAAGTGGCTTTGATGCTGTTCTTGGAGGGGCATTAAGGACAAGGCGAGCCGCAGTGTTTTGTATCACCTGGAGTCTGTTCAACACTCCCTCATTTGCAGAAAGCAACAGGCCGTTGCAATAGTCGATCCGACTCATGACAAGGGCCTGCACCAGAGTCTTCCTGAAAAGGTCCGGCAGTAATGGAAAGACTTTACGTAGCAGGCTGATAGTATGGAAGCATACGCCTGCGACATAATTTGTATGTTGTTTTAGTGACAAATCCTGGTTGAGGCGAACCCCTAAGTTTTTAACGATCTGTTTAGGCTCAGGTACTACGCCTAGGCCAGGTGGCCACCAGTCTGGAGTCCAAAGTATTTTGGCTTCTCCGAACAACATGACCTCCGTTTTGTTGACGTTACACTGTAAGTAATTAGTAGACATCCAACATGCTACAGCTTCCATGCCTGCAGAGAAAGAGCTCCTCAATTCCGTGGTAAGAGTCTTAAAAGGGAAGAGGAGCTGCGTGTCATCAGCATATGACACGGGGATGAAGCCAAATTTACGCATCACTCTTGCCAAGGGGGCCACATAGATGTTAAAAAGCGTTGGGCTTAGACATGAGCTCTGTGGTACCCCTTTCATAACTTTTACCTCCGCTGAGCGATACGTACCCATGGTGACAGTCTGGGTGCGATCGGAAAAAAAGCTTCTCAGCCATTCAAGGGCTTTGTTCTTAATTCCCACGTTCGACAACCGGTTAATAAGAATGTTATGTGACACGGTGTCGAACGCTGCCGACAGATCTAATAACACTAAGATCACGGAGTATCCTTTGTCTTGGAGCATATGCAGGTCGTCCATAACAGACAGTAGGGTAGACTCAGTGCTGTGTTTTGGCCTGAAACCAGATTGAGAATGGTCCAGGCCGCCAGCAGTTTCAATAAAGCTGGAAAGGAGTCTATTAACATACTTTTCTGTAAGTTTTCCCAGAAAAGGTAACAGTGAGATTGGCCTTAGGTTGGATAATTCGGTCCAAGCAATGGTGGTATTTTTTCTAATAGGCCTAACTAGTGCACGTTTCCATTCTCTGGGGACAGATCCTGTGCTCAGAGACAGATTGACGAGTTTTTCGATCGTAGGACATAGTGTGTCAAATAGAATGGGCATTAGTCTTGCTGGAATAATATCATCTGGGCTGCCACTTTTAATCTGCTTAGCCAATACAGATAGATCCTCATAAGTGATGGGAGGTAAGGTCTCCAAAGTATGTATATCCTGATTGAATTCTGTGTTTTGGAAGGCAAGAACTGTGTCAGTAGCCATGGCATTATTAGACTCCACAATTTTCTCATAAATAGTATCGATTTTATTGGAGAAAAAAGATGATATTCCATCACAGAGCTGTTGGGACGCCAGTTCGGAGCTTTCACATACTACAGGTTCAACAAACGATTGGAGCACCTGGTAAAGGACCCTGGGAGAATTCCCTGCAGCCGTAATTTGAGATGTTATATGAATTTTTCTTGCACTACGGATAGCTTTATGATAGATGGATAGTGAGTCCCAATAGTGCTTTCTATCACTCGCCAGATGGGAAGTTCTCCATCTTTTCTCCAGCTTCCTAGCTGCTTGTTTTAACTTTTTAAGGTCTTTAGAGAACCAGATTTCCTGTTTATTGGCGGGCCGAGATTTGAAATTTTTTATAGGGGCAATATTATCTATGGCCAATCTAGTTGCTGTTTCCAGCTTCTTTAGGGCACTTTCAACATTTTCTGATATTGTAACAGAGGGCTCTGTGAAATTACTAGTGAAGACTTCTTTATTAACTTTATGCCATTGCCATCGATGACAAGGAAGAGAAATTGGTCTATGCAGAGTATTATTAGAGTGTGAAGTATAAAATTCAATAATAAAATGGTCAGTCCAAGTTACTTGAGTGGGAGGAGAACATGTGACTGTAGGAAAATTTGTTAAAATCAGATCTAATGTGTGCCCTGCCTGGTGCGTTGGCCCAGAATTCCTTTGAGTTAGCTCAAGTACAGATAGATCGTTTAGTACAGACTGTGCATCTTTACAGTCTTTCTGATCACTGTGTATGTTAAAATCCCCTACCATTAAGAAGTCCCTGTCAATACTAATGTATGGGGCAAGGATCTCAATTAACGTATTAGAGAAATTAGTGACTGATATGTTACAAAACAATGACTGATATGTTACAAAACTAAGGAGCCTAAGGCCTTTCTAGTTTATGTTTAACTTAGCATTGATATTATAATTTGACAGGCAATTATTCAAGTATGTGAATCTATTAAAGATTCCAATACTGGAGAACTACAGGTAAGTAACTTATTTTCTTCTCTTCTAGGGGAATCCTCATCAAAGTCATAAGCAAACCTCCACGGACTGATATTATCTTGTTGTGTTTGCATTAATACAGCTCTTAACAACTGCTTCACCCAGATTCCTTATTTCTGTAAAAATGACCAACCTAACAGTCCGCTATAAGTTAGCATGATGGTATACAGGGGTACTGTGAGGTCCTCATAGGCACAGTGCCGGATTGACTTTACTATATGAATGGCAGACTGTTTGGTTAACAATGCCTCATTCCCTTTCCTTATAAAAAAAAGGTTTGTGAAAGGTTTTCTATAGTCATTTTAGTAATGACATAACTCTATGAAATGGAGTTCTTTTGAAATGTGAGGGTGCATGCCTTGAGTTACTGTCCTTATAAGATCAAGAATGTTTATTCTACCATGTCGTGATGGGTAGGGTGTTCTCCCTGCTAGGACTATACTATGTCAAACTATTTATTTCGATACTAAAAAAAAAGTACTGTGTTTTGTGTGCCTTGTATTTCCCAGCATTGGGAAATTCATTCCACTTGAGTTGGTCAGAGGGACTATTTCATACATTCATTTTGATTCTCCTAATCTTGAGTGTTGCAAAAGGTGCAACAGTTGTGATTGCCCAGGACTAGGCAAAACTGACCTAGTGGAACTTATGGCCAACATCATCTTACGGGCTGAGCTGATCTGCTTTCCAGCAGGATGCTTGTGTCCTCCATCTTGGGTCAGCAGGCTTGTAGACTAAATGGTGCTAAATAGTCTTTCAGTCTTCTGCCAAAGTTTGCATTCTTGCCTCCCTAAAACGAGCCCGCAAATTTGATTGTATGGGAGCCATGACAAGGTTGTCTATAGGCGCTGCGCTGTAGGCCTAATACCTTTTGAGGCTTACTTGTTGAATGTTTTCTGCATTGCAGTCTGTCTCACTCCTTAAGTTTCAGCGGCCTCAACAGTGAAAATGTACTAAGCTGCAATGTCGGTCTACTTCTTTCTCCAGACCTGTCGTCTTTATTCAGTTCACTAGGTTGATGGCTTCTTGAAAGATTTGTTGTATGTTTCTGCCCATGTCCGTTTTTGTTTCACAGTCTACCTATATTTGGTTCTAATTTTCCTTATGGTATCTGTCTAAACCGATGCTCTACTGTTTTGTTCCTCGTTAGGCTCTCAAAACTGCTTTTGCATTGGTGATTACGGGTCAGGAGTCCAAAGCATTTAAGTCCTCAAACGGTTTGCCATAATGTACCTGGACAAGTTGGTCTTAGGTGCTATATCCTCCCTTTTATTAAAAGGAGTGTTTGTCTTTAACATGTGCCAGTCTGTCATTCTTTCAAATTCCTCACCGCGGATGCTCTTGATTTGCCCTAAACACCAGCAAATGCAGACTGGAAGGGGGTGATAGAACAGTTTCCCTTCCAACACACTCACAAACCTTGAGTTGGGCAAATAGCTCAGATCCCGGTGATAGAGAGGAACTCTGCGCTGTTGTCACACATTCATCCAGAGCCCAGACTTCTCTTCTCATCCCAGGCCCTTCAATGTCCGACAATAAAGTACTGAGTTTACAGAATGTATTTCCAATTAAAGTATTCTGAGTAAGGTGCAAGCAGAAGTCTCACATGTAATCTGTGTTCTAGTAGGTCCTTTTGTCAATTTTAGCACTAAGCAACCCGGAGGCTTATAGTTTATAAATCCTAAAAAAGACTACTGTGCATAAACAAGGTGGCCGAAACATCAAGGCTGTATTAGACGTTTGGTAATAACTCGACGGCACTGCTAGCAATGCCACAAGACTGCTTTCTTTTGATCCAGTTGGGACATCCTGGAATAAATGTATCAAGTGGACAGTCCTAGACTGTTTTAACCATTTAAAACATCTCAAGCTCAAAACTATGTCTCCACCAAAAACGTTACTCCCACGTTGGTTGTGGTAGAGCCCACCCTGACTATTCATGCCAGGGGTGTGGGAAGCCCGATGAAGTGGACCTGCCTGCCATATATTTATCCCTCAAAGCCTTTTTCCAATACATTCAAGAGCAGGTAGTCTTCAAGACGGACATTACTACCAATTTGTTCAACGTGCAGGAATAGGACAGGATCCTCTCACCATTTCTCTGCTTTCAGAACATGGCATTTGTAATTGGGTAATCTGGTACCACAAAACACCTTCCAGGAATGGTCTACAACTTTTCGGACCTGCTCAGCAGGACTCAAGTCTACAAGAGGTACTTCCACATGCAAATCATACAAAGTTACTTCCTGCACTTGAGTACCACATGTGTAGCCACCCTTTGAAACGCAAAACATTCAAACCTAGTCTCCAGCTTCTCCCACCCACAGTCCACGTGTACGTGGTGAGAAAAGTGAGACCAGCATCTGACGCTCATCCTGGTGGCTCCCGCCTGGGCTGGTTAACCATGTACTCCATGCGTCTGTAGATGCCCATCAGCCCCCACTAGAAGGTACTGCTCAGGCCAGATCATCTAACACAGATCCAAGGCCACATCAGTCATCCAGACCCCAGCCAGCTCAATTTATCAACCAATGACTGAGATTAATTAAAGCATTCCATCCATCACTTGGTTGTATATGTCAGTGTGCCACCCTAAATGGGACAGGTATGCCCACACGTGGGGCCCTGTGTTCACTGTGCCACTGGAACTGAGCTGTGCCTGCCTGATAAGCCCTAATAAGGGTGACATTGATCCTGGGCTGCTTGTATTCCGGTTCAGGGAGGACCTGGCATGGCAGTTCAGGCTGGACTGTTTCAGTTGGAGCAAGGCGAAGACCAATTTGCATATCGCTGGGTCCAAACTGAGGTGGCATGGTTTGCAAAATAACAAAGGACTTTGATGCAGCCCTGAGACATTACCAGTAGCAGAGACTAAATTCAAGCATTCCATCCATTGTTTTGTTAGTATGCTTTAACCTATTTGTCTGGCACCTGAGAATTTGGCTATTTTAATCTTAACTAGAAAATTATATGACCATTCTGTTAGAAGCCCGGATGCCCACCTCACTTGCCTGTTATGCTATAAAGCAGAGGAGTTTTTGCCTTCTATTTCATCACCAAACGCCTGGACCCCCTGAAGCCTATTGTCCAGGGCATAACCAACTGTTACCTGGCTGACAAAGAGAGCAAATCTCTATTTAAACCTTGTTAATCTTGTGGAAACAAGATTCACACTGATGATTCACACTGTCAGTGTATTTATTGACTTTATCCAATCCATATGCCATCACAATTGCAATATTTGTAAATCTTTCTCAGCTAAAATACTCGAGGATAGAGAAAGGAGGTTGCCATTATTCCTTAAGATAAAGAGAATTTGCATACTTCTAAAATAGATGCCCTCTCTTCATGGGAGCTTTCGGCAAAAAGTGCCCCTCTAAGTACTTCCACAAAGGCAGCACACAAGAGGAGACTTGTTAAGTTTACTGAGCAGGATTTGTTTGGTACAGTGCTGGCAGCCACCTCCTTTGGAAACAAACCAGATGAGTATGCCTCTAAGCGCTATAGAGAGTTTCTACCTGTTGAGAAGAAGACATTTTCAAAAGGCTCCCCTTCAAAGGAAACCTTGTTGACAAGATTGTTGACTACATCAACTCAATCGTCCGTGACTATGACACAGTCGCTGACCATACAGTTGACAACTAAGACATCTTCGACGTCTAACGTATCCAAAGTTCAGGGTTGACACTCCTATTCATATGCAGTACCACCACGTTAAATAGGGACACACCATATTCAATGGGACCGGATAGAGGGCTGCAACTATAAAGCTGCCTGTCTTGCAGTTCAAAGCAAGCGCTAACCTGATGGAGGGAGTTACGTTAAGTGGCAGATGAGTACTGCCCTAGGCAGAACCAGGTGTCAAGCCTAATTATTTGACTAGGTCCTAAGTTTGAAGTAAACATAACTTCCCTGGTAGGATGACTGTAGTCATTGCAGTCAAGTTTTAGAGGGTACGCCGTTCATTTAATTTATTTATCTTTTCTTTTTTTAGTTAAGGTGAGTAATGGCATCTGCTATGCTAATTGAGGAGCGGGTTCTTGTTCCAGTTAGTACCAGTGCGTTGCTTGAGGAGATATGGCCCAATCTCAAAAAGTTCATTTGATGATCTGACCCTATCCAGTTAAAGCTGATTAATGTTTCAACATGGATAACAGTTGGGCCTCCAAAAACAAAACCAGGCCAATACGGAGCTGAAACTGAGCTTTTCCTAGCATTCAGCGTCTAAAACAGTCTGCGTCTGCATTGTAGTGTTGAGGCCCACAATTCAGTCGTTTGCAGCCCAGTGAAAAATTCAGAAGGATACTCTCAAAATACCGACAAGTGTAGAAGACTTGTGAAAGTTGTAATGTGGGACAAAATGCATGCTCAAATGTACTTGTGCTTCTCTTAGATATGGAAATGGATAATGTTTCTTAATAAATAGTTTTGTCATTTGAACTCTGTGCCAAGAATCCACAGAGAAACCAGTGCTACCAAAACAGCAGCTCCCTAACCCCCTAGTTGCAGCTACCCAATTGCTGGAAAATCATGTGTTCGAGGCATATGAGCTGCAGATTATACACTGTGCATAGATCGCCATCTGGTGTTGGGCCCGGATGTTTGCAGTTTGTTTTTCCTCTTGGAAAGTCTTTGGAAGTCACAAGGTCGGTGACTCCTCCTTTGGTTCGTATTGCGCATGGGCTTCAGCTCCATCCTCAGATTGGTTTTTTCTGCCATCGGGCTCGGATGTAATACTTCGCGCTCCGGTTCCGAACTTTTCCAGTTCAACGATCGACGCAAAAATCCTCGCTCATCGAGATCCTCCAGATAATAAATCATCTTAATCACCTTCTCTCGGCACTTCTTCGATTCCGGTTGACGGCGGCCTTCGGGCCTATTCCGCCTCCGGTCTCGGCTGATGGAAAGAACTCCCTTCAAGAAGTTCCCTCGATGTGGGTCCAAGTTTCCCCACACCGATCTTCAAGAGGTGTGCAACCTCTGCCTCTCCCCTGAACATGAGGCCCGAGACTGTCCCGCCTGCAAGTCTTTTCGTTCTAAAAAGACTATTCGAGATCGACGGGCTAGACGCAACATGGCGCACTCCTCGACCTGCGCTCCAGTCGACATCTTCGTCGAAGCTCCGGGACAGCAGAACATCAAAGAAGAGGATGACGACCTCGTCAGTGCTTCCGAGGCCGTCGACTCAGATGTGGAGGACATCACCCCGGCGCAGAGGGTCGTGAGTACAATACCCCCTCCCACACCGATACCCAAAAAGGCTTCGGTCACACCTTCGCCTTCGGGCCTAGGCAAGACCAAGGATACTGCTTCTCACACCCCACCTTCGGGCCCGGTAAAGAAGCCTATTAAGCCTTCCGGCAGCTTGGGCTCGAGCCAGCCTACCAGCGGTACCGAAAAACACCCTTCGGCACCGAAGAAAAAATCGGCCTCCACCTCCACACCAAACCCAGCACCAAAGCCTTCGGTGTCGAAACCTGCCCTTCCGGTGCCGACCAAACATCACAAGGCCCTTGGCACCGACACTCCCGTGCCGAAGCCGTCTTCGGCACCGACCAAAAAATCGGAGGTCCCAAAGTAGCACGGTTTAGACAAACCTAAAAAGCCGTCGGCCCCGAAACCTTCGGCGCCGACCGAACAACCAGTGTCGCAAGAACTTTTCACACCGGATCCTCTGCAAAAGACACTCACCAAGGATCCAAAAACTGGACATTTGACATTGTCTTCAAAAAAGAGACACTTGGACAAACCAGCTCCACCTCCAAAGAGGAAAGACACTGCTACCTCCCCTTTCAGAGTGCCTTCCCCACCTCCTCCACCCTCCCCACCTCCACCCCTGCCTCATCGTTCCCCAACCTTGTCTCCTGTCCCAGATGATTTAGGAGACCCTTATTATGATCCAGCAGATGTGCCACAAGACCCCACCCCTACTGGATCTCCAGACCCATGGACGACTATAACAATCCGGACATCCCAGATGTCCCACAGGATGACCTTTACCCATCTAGGCCATCCCCACCTGAAGATTCGTTAGGCTTTCACCATCTACTACAAAGGGCGGCACACTGCCACGGGGTGGAGTTACATACTGACCCAGTGGAGGAAGATTTTCTCCTAGACACCTTCGATAATGCACATAGGTCCACTGCCATTCTACTTATGTTGAAGGGAGTAATCAAACATGCACCGGAGGTTTTTAAAGACCCAGTCAGGGCCAGGGTCCTAAACCCCCGTATAGAGAAGAAATACAAAGCCGCCCCCCCAGATCCTTCATACATTAAAGGCCCTGCACCATTGGATTCCCTAGTGGTATCTACAGCTAGGAAGCGCTCAAATTCTCAGGCGTCAGGCGAAGCACCACCACCTGACAAAGAGTCCAAGCTCCTAGACGCGTCAGGGAAGTGCACTACGTCACAAGCTGCCAATATATGGCGTATCGCCAACACGCAAGCGCTATTGGCCAGATACGACAGGGCGCATTATGATGAGTTAGAGACCATCATGCACCATCTCCCTGAAAAATACAGGAATAGGGCTAATGAATTGATCCAAGAGGGAAAAACAATAACTAATACCTCTATACGCTGTGCCCTAGATGCAGCAGATACAGCCCCCAGGGCCATAAACACCAGTGTCCTTCTCCGTCGCCATGCCTGGCTCAGAGTTTCAGGTTTTAAACCTGAGGTACAAGCCTCTATATTGAACCACCCATTCGACCAAGATCATCTATTTGGCCCAAAAGTTGATGAAGCCCTCAAAGATGAAAAAAGATACTGACACGGCGAAATCCATGGGAGCCCTACAGTCGCACACTCCTAGGCGCTCTTTTCGCCGCTCTTCTTTTCGGGGCACGGGCAGGGGCTACTCCTTGGATAGTGCATCCACGTCATACAAATCCCCTCCTCAATCTACCTTCACAAAGGGTTATCAAAGAGGCGGATACAGAGGCAATAATAATAAGGGAAGAGGCAAGACAAATACCGCCCGCTCTGCCACACCGCCTACCCAATGACTTTCCCCCGCTCCCTCCAGACCATTCCACTCCGGTCGGGGGCAGAATACAACATTTCCTTCACGTCTGGGAGACGATCACCTCAGACAGATGGGTGACCCAAATTACTCATTCAGGGTATTGCCTAGAATTAACATCTACCCCCCCAAACATTCCACCCAGGCAACGCCCTATGTCTCAAGAACATGCTACGTTACTAAAACCGGAGGTGATCTCCCTCCTGCAAAAACAAGCCATAGAGCAGGTCCCCATAAATCAACAAAATTTAGGGGTCTACTCCCTGTACTTTCTGATTCCAAAGAGAGACGAGACTCTACGACCTATCCTAGATCTCAGACCTCTAAATACTTACATACATTCAGACCATTTTCACATGGTAACCCTTCAACAGGCTCTTCCACTCCTCTCCCAGAACGACTTCCTCACCACTCTGGACTTGAAAGACGCATACTTTCACATCCCAGTACACCAGGCTCACAGAAAGTACCTCAGATTTGTGGTGGACGGGCAACACTACCAGTTCAAGGTGCTCCCGTTCGGGGTAACAACAGCACCAAGGGTATTCACCAAGTGCCTAGCAGTAGTGGCTGCACACCTCAGAAGACAGCACATTCACGTCTTCCCCTACTTGGACGACTGGCTAATAAAGGCCACGTCCTACGAACAATGTGTGCAACACACGGCCGCTACAATCCAACTGCTTCACCTGCTAGTGTTCACAGTGAACCATCAAAAGTCCCACCTGGTACCATCACACACAAAACAATACCTCGGTGCTACCATAGACACCTCAAAAGCCATAGCCTATCCCAATCCTGCCAGGATTGCAAACATACAGGCTCTGCGTCAGAAATTCATATTTCAACACTCTCTCCCCGCAAGAGTGTTTATGCAACTCATAGGGATGATGGCCTCTTGCATTTTCATAGTGCCCCATGCAAGACTCCAGATGCGTCCACTCCAAGAGTGCTTAGCGCGCCAGTGGAACCAGGCCCAGGGGCAACTGACAGATCTGGTGTTGGTAGACGGTCGCACCCATCGCTCTCTGCAGTGGTGGAACACCACAAATCTTTCCAGAGGTCGACCGTTCCTGGACCCGGTTCCACAAATAATCCTGACAACAGACGCATCGCTCTCCGGCTGGGGAGCTCATCTGATACATCTCACAGTACAGGGCACATGGACGCCGCAACAGAAGTTACTCCACATCAACCATCTGGAGTTACTGGCAATCTTCCTCGCCCTAAAATCCTTCCACACGAAGATTTCAGGCAAGGCAGTCCTTATTCGCACAGACAACCTGACTGCCATGTACTACATTCAAAAACAGGGGGGCACACACTCTCCACAGCTCTCTCAATTAGCACAGAGCATATGGAGATGGGCAATTCCACAAAAAATCTTTCTCCTGGCCCAACACGTCCCAGGAGTCCAAAATACCGTGGCAGATCTGCTCAGCAGACAAACGCAGCAGATCCACGAGTGGGAACTTCACCCACAGGTTCTTCACCCGTTCTTTCAGATGTGGGGGCATCCACAGATAGACCTCTTCTCCACCCACGAAAACAAAAAATGCCCAATTTCGCCGCCAGATACCCACACCCATTGTCCAAAGGCAATGCGATATGGATGAGCTGGTCAAACAAATTTGCATACGCTTTTCCACCTCTCCCACTAATTCCATTAGTGGTGCGAAAGCTACAACAGCATTCCCTAACACTAATTCTAGTAGCTCCAACGTGGGCCAGACAACCGTGGTACACCACATTGCTGGAACTCTCGGTAGTACACACAAAAAGCTGCACCTCTCACCATGCCTCCTAACCCAGGACCATGGAGAGATCAGACACCCGGACCCAGCTCAGCTCAACCTTGCGATCTGGCTCCTGAGGTCCTAGAATTCGGATATCTTAACCTTCCCCCTGATTGCATGAATATTATCAGGGAAGCTAGACGCCCTACTACTAGGGCATGCTATGCTGCGAAGTGGAAAAGATTTGTTGTTTACTGCCGCAACAACACAATCCATCCTTTAAATGTGTCCATACAGCACATTATATGTTACTTGCTCCATCTACAAAGGTGTAACCTAGCATATACTTCCATTCGGTTGCACCTCGCAGCAATTGCTGCCTATTTACAGAACAGACAGCACCTATCACTTTTCAGGGTGCCTGCTATCAAGGCCTTTATGGAAGGCCTCAAAAGAGTAATTCCACCCAGGGTACCACCTTCACCTGTCTGGAACTTGAATATAGTTCTCACAAGGTTAATGGGACCCCCTTTCGAACCATTACATAAATGTGAGCTGCAATTTCTCACATGGAAAACAGCTTTTCTAGTGGCCATCACTTCCCTCAGAAGGGTTAGTGAAATACAAGCACTCGCTATACAGGAACCTTTTCTCCAAATGCATCAGAACAAGGTTGTACTCTGCACCAACCCAAAATTTCTACCCAAAGTCATTTCTCCATTCCATCTAAACCAGTCGGTAGAATTACCAGTCTTTTTCTCACAACCTCAAACCGTTGCGGAAAGGGCTTTACACACACTGGATGTTAAAAGGGCCTTACTTTACTACATCCAAAGAACACAACCTTTCAGAAAAAACAAACAGCTATTTGTCTCTTTCTCTCCACCACTTAAAGGCAACCCTATTTCTAAATCAGGGATAGCTAGGTGGATTGTAAAATGCATACAGATTTGCTACCACAAAGCAAAACTAACGCTATCTGTTCCCCCTAAAGCCCACTCTACAAGGAAGATAGTGGCTTCTATGGCTTTTCTAGAAAACATACCACTAGATGACATCTGCAAAGCAGTGACATGGTCAACACCGCATACTTTCACAAAACATTACTGTGTAGATGTACAAACCAAGCAACAAGCTAGTGTGGGCCAGGCTGTACTAAAAACACTTTTCCAAACAACTGCAACGGATGCCGGTGGTCGCCGCTAGGGTTGGGTACTGCTATATAATCTATGCACAGTGTATAATCTGCAGCTCATATGCCTCGAACGGAATATGCTACTTACCAGTATGCATCTGTTCTTGGCATGTAGAGCTGCAGATCTATACCCGCCTCCCCGGCTACCGGTATCCGTTCCAGTTTATCTTATTTAGATACAACACACATGGGTTTCTTTACTGTTACTACTACGCTCCATCTTTCCCTGCTGGCGAAAAACAATCTGAGGATGGAGCCGAAGCCCATGCGCAATACGAACCAAAGGAGGAGTCACCGACCTCGTGACTTCCAAAGACTTTCCAAGAGGAAAAACAAACTGCAAACATTCGGGCCCAACACCAGATGGCGATCTATGCACAGTGTATAGATCTGCAGCTCTACATGCCAAGAACAGATGCATACTGGTAAGTAGCATATTCCTTGTCTAGCAAATACCCAGCCTTTTTTGTCCGATATGTGAGGTTTTCAATGGCCACATTAATATGGTTTGTCTCTGGAGTCTCAAAGGAGTCTTATATTTGAGAAAATGCACTTCCCTCCAATAACTATCCTATTCCCAGTTGCTCCATGACCATACTGTGTTCCACCTGCTAGTACAGGTTAGGACAGTATGTGCCAACAACCCCTTTTATTTCTTTTAGAAGCTGTAGCTGCCTTACCCCTGGGTGAGTGAGCTTTGGATCTACCAGAAAGGGATTTATATGCTAGTTGATAGCAGCAGAGAATGCAAGACACAATCCACCTAGAGATTGACTGTTTCGAAGTCGCTAATACTGTGCGGATTGTGCCATAACTGATGAAAAATTGTTGAGAATTACAAATGGCTTTAGTCTTGTTCAAATAGAATTTTAGTAGCCTTTTTACGTCCAGCAAATGGACAGACCTCTCCACTGGAGACGAAAGGTATGGAAAGAACTTGGGCAAAGCAATGGTTTGATTCATTTGGAAATCTGAGACCACTTTAGGGAGAAACTTGGGTTGTGTGCGTAACACTACTTTAGAGGAATGGAACATCGTTTAAGGTTTGTTTTTAAAGAGCCTGAATCTCACTAAGTCTCCTCGCTGATGTAATGGCCACTAGGAAAGCGGTTTTCAATGTGAGATGCTGTAATGAAGCGTTGTGGATGGGCTCAAAGGGAGGAAGCATGAGACGAGACAGTACTACGTTCAGCTCCCATGGAGGAGAAGTGCGTCTAAAGGGAGGAAAACCCTTCTTTAAACCCTCTAGGAAGACTTTAATGACTGGAATCCTAAAGAAAGAGATTTGTGAAGGACTTTTCTTTTATGCTCTAAGAGCAGAAAGATGGACTCTGATTGAGGAGTATTGGAGGCCCGACTTGCTAAGATACAATAAATAGGGAAGAATAACTTCTTCCTGACAGGAAGTGGGGTCAAACTGGTTGAATCACTTCCATTTAAAAGCACAAGCTGCTCGTTTAGAAGGACACTAGGCTTCCTTTAGAATGTCCATACAGTCCTGAGACAGGTTTAAATGACCATACTGCACTATCTCAGGAGCCATGCTGACAAACTCAAAGATGACAGACTGGGGTGTAGTAGTTGATCTCTGAACTTCGTGAGGAGGTCCGGTCTGCAAGGAAGTCTGAGATGTGGACGGATAGACTGATGAAGGAGGTGCAGAAACTACAGCTTTCTCAGCCATTCTGGGGCGATGAGTATCATCTGGGCTGTTGTGGACGTCAGATTCTGCAGGACCGTCAATATTAATGGTATTGGAGGAAAAGCGTAAAGAAATTAGTTTGACCAGTCGATCCATAGGGCATTCCCTGTGGATGGTAAAATTTGGAGCCGAAGTCGTGGCATTTTTTGTTTTCTTTTGTGGCAAACCGATCTATAGAAGGTGTGCCCCACAGACTGAAAATACTTTGCAAGACTCCAAATCGATTTGGCTTTTTGCGACAGAGGTCTAGACCTCGTTCCACCCTGTTTGTTCAGGTAGTACATTGTGGTTGTATTGTTCGTTTGGACAAGCAGGTTGTTGGTCGTGAATGACGGGTGGAAAACCTTGAGAGCTTGGTGTACTGCTCAAAGTTCCAGAAGGTTGATATGATACTTCTGTTCTCTGGTGGACCAAAGACCCTGTACTTGTAAGTAATCCATGTGGCTCCCCAGGCGAGCAGTGAAGCATCTGTGACCAAGGTCTGTGTCGGCGGAAGTGGATTGAAGGGCATTCCGCGCAAGAGATTTTTCTGGGGGCACCACCACTGGAGAGATTCCACTGCATGAATTGATAGTGTAATCGTGTCCTCCCAGTTCCCCGAGAATTGGTTCCACTGGTCCTCTAAACATTCCTGGAGAGGACACATATGGAGGCGAGCATTGGGAGTCAGGAATATGCAGGAGGCCATCGATCCGAGGAGATAGGAGACTGTGCGTACTGATGGACGGGTTATCCGCTGAAGGTTGTAACATTTCAGGAGAATTGATAACCATTGTTCCTCTTCCCTTTTCCTGTAACATGTCGGTGGTAGCTCCTAAGTAATCTAGAGTCTGAACTGGAGATGCTGTGGAGTTTTGCATATTGACATGTAGACCCAAGCGGTGAAGCAGATCGCACATCCATAGGAAATGCTCTTGGGCTTCAGTGAATGTGGATGCTTTGATCAGCCAGTCGTCCAGGTAAAGATATATATACAAAGATTTTTTGTCTCAAGTTTTGCTGCCACCACTGCCATGCGTTTGGAGTATGTCCTAGGCGCACACTTGAGGCTGAATTGGAGACCCGCAAATTGTTAGTGATTCTGTCCCACGACAAACCTGAGAAACTTCCGATGGGACTTTGTGATCGGAATGTGAAAATAGGCTTCGTGTTGATATATCAAACAGTCTCCCTTTTGAAGGCCAACATTCAGAATTTTTCCTTTTTTGATCCACTTGTTTGCGATGCGAAGGTCGAGAATCGACCTGAACTTGGGTATGCCTTTCTATTTCATTAGGAAGTTTCAGGAGTAGATACCTTGACAGCATTGGTTTCGTGGGACAGGTTTGGACGCTTTTTTGCGGCACAGAATGTTGGCTTCTTCCTGCAAGAGCTTTAGGCGAGACATTGATGCCTTCGGAGGAATGGAAGGAGATGGGGCAGTGAACCTGAGACGAAAGCCATGTTTGACAATATTCAAGACCCAGGTGTCTGTTGTGATGTTTTTTCACTCTGACAGATAATTTACAATGCTTCCTTCTACCGGAGTGGGTAACAGAAGAGGGGAAAGAGGATTCAGGGTTTTGATGTAGCGGGTTGACGTCCCCCTTGATTTGTTTGTTGGGGGTTACAACCCCTCTGCGGTTTGCTCAGCGATTGGTACGGCCGCTAGTATTGTTGCCACCTGCTTGATTGCGATTGAGGCGTTTGAACCCTCTGTGCCGAGAAACGTCGGTGGTAGGGGCAAAAAGAACGTCATTGTTCTGATTTCTCTAGTACCACCACTTTTAAAGTATCCATCTCTGTTCTCATACATTACATCTCATTGTCCGCATATGAACCGAAAAGGGTGGAGCCAGAAAAGGGTACGTTTTGCAGCCGTTACTTGGTGTCGGGTTTCAGAGACGTTAAACGCAGCCATGCGTGCCGACGTATGGTTATTCCATGGCAGTAGCCAGGAGCAGCGAGGAGTCTGCTGCCGCGCTGATTACTTGGTTGGAGACCATAGCACCCTCTTGAACAACTTCTAGGAAATCTTGCCTATGTTCTTTGGGGAGGTGGTCTGCGAAGTGCAAGATTGGAGTCCCACAAGGAGCGTCATATCATCCTAAGAGGGCAGTGGCGCTCGCTGCTTTAATGGAAGTAGCGACCGTGTTGCAGATATTGCCTCCTGATGAATACATCTTTTTGCTTTCCTTATCAGGAGGTGTTGATGCCGATGGAGAAGTGACGTGAGACTTATGTGCAGCCAGAATAACCACTGAATCAGGAGGGGGGTCCGACCGTAAGAACAGAGAATCCTGTTCAGGTGGACGGTATTTCTTGATAATCCTTGACAGTGCAGAATTGCCGGCGTAAGGAACAACTCCATGGCTGAATCGAGCAGGCCTGGCACTAGAGGTAGCAGTGGTCTAGAAGCAGTGCATTGATGGAGTGTTTATAAAATGATAGACATTGATGGAATAGGCGTCTCCATAGGAATGTTCAGTTTAGTTGCACCCCGAACCAGGACCTCTTGAAAGGTATTAATGCCATCAATTGGGGAGGACCGAGGTTGTGGCGGATCAGACAATGTAGGAAAGTAGTCTCTGGTATATGGGGACGTGTCTCTATGGTGGTGACGGCGTGAACATGATCTGGATCTGTGGTAAAAGTGGCTCCGTGAATGTTGTGATGTGGAGATCGACGGCGCAATCTTGAACGTGATCTTGTAGGAGCCAGTGTGGTTCGAGGTACCCAGGAGCAGGTGGAACAGGTACTGGCACTATTAGAGGTAACAGAAGCTGAGGTACTGGAATCTGAGGCGGAGGTGGTAAAGCAGGAAGAAGCGGCACTGCAGGAACCACTGGGTCCGGTGCAGGTGATCCCGGGGTGGGAGACTCTGGTATCTCCAGCAATGAAGTTGATCTAGAGTGAGAATCCGATGAGGAGTAGATTCTCCTTCTTTTAGATGCCTTGCCTCGCCTCGACGTCGATGAGCTCCTCGACGTCTATCTCCGCTGTCAACTTTTTGACGAAGACGTGCTCCTCAACGTCAACCCCCACCGGCATCGACCGCCCGACGAAGAGCGAGTTCTCGCCCTCAACCTGTCACGTCCTCGATGTTTCGCTGTCAACGCCAATCTTCTACCTCTCTGCGACGGTGAGTCAGTATCCCAGTATGTCGACACTTGTCTCGGTGTTGGACGTCGACGTGAAGTGGCTCTTGACCTCGTTGTAGTGGTTCTCAACGTCGAGGTTCGACACTTCCTCGGCGCCGAGCCAGTCAATGACGGCGAACATGTCTGCACCGTACCTCCTCTCGATGTCAACTGGGACTGCAAGCGTTTTCTGGGTGATAAACGCCTCTCTGTCCTCCCACGTCCGCTGGGGGTTGAGGTAAGAGCTCTGGTATGAGATTTGTTTCCCCTTCTCTCAGAGGTCCCACTGGCTACCTGCTGTTTTCTTCTCTCTTCTCTTCCCAGCAGGCGATTCTTCTAACTGTCACACAGGGTACGTCTGGAGAAGGTTTTACAGATGTCACAGGCAGTAGGAAGATGAGAGGAAGGCAAACAAAGAATACAGACTTCATGAGTGTCCGTTTTAGCTATTTTTCTGCCACATCTAGGACATTAGTGGAAAAGAGATGGCATTCTGAACAGGAAAAAAGCCTCTTTCCTAAGAGAAAAACACTTAGCTCCACAGAGAAGGACAAAAGACGTTGATAGAAGCAAAAAACTGTGAAGTATGAAGACTGAAATTAAAGAAAAAAACTAAAAAGGTCGAGTTCAATGCTCCAAGGGTCCAGTCAGAAGGAGCTGAAAAAATAAAACTGAGGTAACTGCATCTGGCTGTGCATGATGGGATATTGGTGGTCTCTCTGCTCTTAAAGGCCCAGTTTTCTTTTTCTATACTTATACTGGCAGCCTATGGGCTACAGGGTCAGGCACTTCTTCATATCTGTCTATTCATTGCAAAAGGGTTTGTGGAGGTTCTTCCTCTGTGCTATTACAAAAAAGATTTATTCTGAGAGCATATATTCTCACAGTCCTTTCTTTTGACATTACAAGATAAAGAACTCTGACCTATGTGGCCTTCTCCTAGACTGCATTATGACATTCTTTAGTGACTTTTTAAGGCCTTTCCAAAGAAAGCTGAACTTCTTCGCTAAAGAACATATTTGGATAAAGTGCTCCGGGGTCCCCGCACATTGGCGGTACTATTCATCGCTTATGTCCATCATGGATAAACCCTACGAGAGAACTAGAATTGCAGATAAGAAACTATACCATTTATAAGTTTTGGCCCGGGTTTCCACATCACGTAAATGTTTTAAACTGTAACATTAACAAAGTGAGCATGCTATTGGTACATAGAATGGGTGGTTTCAGGAAGGGGAATTGAATTGCATTTCCCAATTTGTGATTGGCCGAAGTGTATCAACATACAGGGGAGACTCTAGGCATAAAAGCAACCAAGGAGATAGGAGCAAGGTGAGATGTAATAGACTATTTCAGCCACCATTTCATGGTGTATTCAGCTCCTTTACGTTCACTTTCAGTTGATGAGACTTTTATTGGCCTCAGAGCGTGCTTAATTTCTCAACCCATTGAACATGCAAATAATTTATGCAAAAAAAGTTGAAGGACAGAATGCAGAACAATGTCATACATTCACCCCAGTACAGAGATCTGGGCCTAAATTCATCGTTTTTTTGCTCACCGACACCAAGCCATTCCAGTTTGAACCCAGCCATATGCAAATCAGTCTTGACCCTGTGCCTCATGGGAACAGTCCAGCCCGAACTGCCAAGCCAGGTCCTCCCTGGACATAAGTATCCTAGGACCGGATTCAGGGTTTCACCCCTCTTCAGCCAGGATTGCTTGATTCCAGTGGCTTGGAGAGCACAGGACCCACGTCATGCAAATAATTTAAGCTGACAAGATCATAGGTAAATGAGCCTCTTATGCTCCAGTTGCGTACATGTTTATCCTGGGATATGCTTTTTGAAGGATGTTATACTGCCCATATTTGCAACCGAAGCAGTAGTTGGTGTGGGCACTCAATCGCTCACTTGGTGGATGATTGCAGTTATTGACTCCAGTTTTAATGGCATGATCTAACAGAATTTGCATTATTTCCAGGACATAGTAAGTTTTTGTTGTTTCTCTTCCCAGACTTGTGATTTTCTAATATGCATAGTTGTTTTCAGTGCAGCATACTGTTGACCAGTGGCACCTATATAAGCAAGGTTTTGCCAAGCGGGTATTTTCTTGTTTTACACATTGACATCAAGAGAGGGCCATACTGGACCTAAGTATTGGTCTATAGCTCAGGTAGAAGCTCTAACATTGAAATGGAGCTTTAACTTTAAAACAAATGATGATGGCATAGCATAGGAAGACATATCAGCCCGATGAACGTAGGAGGGTATTTCCGACAGGACCGCTGAGGTGTCAAGTCATGCTTGAAGTAAGGATGACGCGAGAGATTATTTTTGCACCAAAGGATAGTACCAAAAATGGCTCTCACACCGGAGGATTAGAAGTTCGGAAGGCCAGGATTACTTAAAAGGGTAATCGCAGAACACAACCATGCTGCCAAGAAATTGTCACATGGCAGCCCATGAAGTGATGAAGCCGAGTGAAATGGCTCATGGAGTTAGTCACAGGAGTTAAAAGCACCATGTAATGAGATCATTAGGTTGGTAATGCGGTCCAGGTCACGAGAGATCATCAATTGACCAGGTTCTCAGCGTTGCTAAGGTAGCATTAGAATGTTTTAGAAATAAACCATTGAGAGGTTGTGCTCTCAAGTTGTGCCAGGACAGATGAAAGTATCCACAGCTGTGGCATTTTCCAAGAGACCACGGCTTTGTGGGTCGCTCTAGTGTCAGGACAATTACCCTTAAATTAGAGATGAACAGTAAGAAAGCAACACCATGGACTGTATCCATGGTATAATGAGAGCAACAGCATGATGTCAATAGAATGCATATCGCCACAGAAGATTATCCAGTATGAACAGTATTTCCATATCCAAAATTGTATCCACTCATTTGCTAAATCTGGTTCTTGGATAGTTCATTTAATCATCTAGTCTTTTCCACTTGTGCATATTTATCAGATATTATGCTTCTCCAGTATTGGATCTTTTATACATTCACATGCTTGAATCAAACCCGTCGTCGCAGTGGGAGTCCCACGGATGCATATAAAAGCAGTAGAGAATATTTCAATAGGCTAAAATGCAATGAAGAGTCACTGCAATAGCCTATCCATTTTCTTTTGTAAAAGAAAAAAACTTAAGTAGCAGCCAATCAGGCGGCGGCACCCTCTAGAACAATCCCAAGAAGGCTTAGTTCCTCAGATTTTCTACCACACGTCATGTGAAAGGGAGTCTCCCTGAGCTCTGCTCGGTTTCTTCTTTTTCAAGATTTATACTAAAAATTTCAGATTCTTCAAAGAAAGGTCTCTTCAGGTCGTGTGGAACATGCGGAAAAAAGAGGCTGCATGTTGAGGATCCTCATATGAACTGTATATACTGTCCCTACCCTCAGCTTAAGGTAAAGGACAGCTAAATGTGTAGGACTTCTTTAACCAAAACCCTTAAAGACCGAGAGGGTAGATTGTTGATTTGGCTCAGAGTCTTAAGAACAAATCTGATGTCGTCTTTGAAGATGAGAACTCTACCTCTCAGACCTCTCAGGAAAAGTCTAAAAAAGGAGAGAAAGAACTCATGAATCCCCTGAAGTTTCCAAGAAAAAGATTTCAAAAAAGTCTTATCGGGAAGATTTAGGCACCTCACTAAAAGGAAAGCATTCATTTCCTACTGAGGAGAAAAGCCTTTCATCACAGAAACATGGAAAACAATCTTCAGAACCATCTATGAAGATTAGTCTCTAGAAGGCTTATATCGTCAGCTGCGTTATCTGTGTCCCTGTCAACGGAGAAATCGACATCTGAGACCATTTCACCTACCTAGTCATCAAGGATTTCATCGTCGAAAAATACATCGTCGACGACGGATACAAATACGCTGTTGACGACGGTCTCGCCGCTGACAGCGACGACCAAGGCCTTGACGCTGCCAACGACTTCCTTGCTGATGACAGCGCAATCAGCGACAGCGTCTTCGTCTGCGTCATCATTGACGACCGCCTCTTCATCATCGACTACCATTTTGGCATCGTTGATGATACTGACGGCAAATTCTTCTGCTTCTATACTGTCCTCATTGACGACTCAGACACTGCTGCCGTTGAAGCTGATGCCGCTGTACCCCACGCCTGGTCGTAAGCAACCAATAACGCTGCAGTTAACGCCTGTATATCCATCAATGACGTTTTCGTCGGCGAGGCGTTTTTTCCAGAACCCTGCAGTGGTATCGCCATTACCACCTTCAACCTTTCTGGAGGAATCTGATGATGGGATGTTTGCCCCTGCTCACTCCCTCTCAGCTTCATGTGATGTATCAGGATGATGATGAGGATGACTATGAAGGTTAAAATCTGCAGGAATATCACCCTCCACGTCCAAAAATTCAGTACATGGAGCTGGTTAGTGAACCCATGGTCCACCTTCCTGTAGCTTTGGTTCATGACCTGCAGGACATGCTACATGACTACCGCACTCGTTTTCCTTCAACAGCTGCTCCTCCACCTCCACCGCCTCTGCACCTCCTCCATTAAATTCTCTGCCACATAGACCTGACCCTTCTCCTACAACTTCCCCTGTAAGGGATACGGTTTTGCCACAACATGATACTGCTGATGATGGAGAAATTTTGGAGTCAACCTCAAAAAGAGTGGCAAGAAGGTGATGAGTGGGAGGACTGTGATATCAACGCCTGTTTCTCCATCTCCTCAAACTGCAAATTCTCAGCCGGAGGACATTAGCGGCTTCCATGCACATGCAGAGAGTGGCTTCTTGTTTTCAATTATCAATGACAGTCAAGCAGTCTGACTGTTTTCTTTGTTTTTAAGGATCCATCCACAAAGACTGTGAGAGTGATACCTGTTATTGATGACATCTGGGAGGAAGGTGTAAAGGTTATGAGTACACCCGCCACGGCTATCCCAGTCTTTCCCAGAATTGACCAAAAATATAGGGCTCCTGATGATGCTCTAGCTTCTCTTGAAGGCCATCCTAAGCCAGATTCCATCATCTCTCAGGCTGCCTAGCGGAGATCAAGGAACCCTTTAGCGCCTATTACTACACCACCTGACAAGGAGGGAAGGCGCCTCAATAGCATTTGCAGGATGTTTACAACAACTTCAGGTATTACGGTGCACGCCACTAACGCTCTGGCAATATTACCAAGATACGACTGCCAGATGTGGTCCGATATCTTCCCTTACATGGAACTCCTCCTGGAGGACAAAAGGATAGAAGCTAGAAAGATCTTTCTTGAGGGAGAAAGATCAGCATCAGAAATTGACGCCTCTATGGATGTGGCTTCACTGGTTTTTTGTCCGCTCACTGGAGCGGATATCCTCAGGCATCAGGGCTGGTTGAAGGCAACAACTTCCGCCCTGAGGTACAAAGCAAAGTTCTGGACATGCCATTTGATGGTGAAACACTTTGGCAAACATATTGATGATGTCTTGCAGGCTATTAAAAATTACACTGACACAGCTAAGACTTTGGGCACGCTCTAATACAGAAAGATCCCCTTTCGTGGGGCATGTGGCTCAGGAGCTTACTCGTTTTGAGGAGGTTACCCGAAATGCCTACCTCAGACTTGCACCTCTTTCCTACCAACATCCGCAGCAATACCGTGCACCACCACAGGCTGCTTACTCCAGACAGCCCAGATGTAAGTAGCAAGGTCAAACCAGAGATACTGTCAGAAAGCAGTGACAAGACTGTCCCGCCTGCTGCTCTTCCCTCAGTCACTCCATTCAAGAAAATTCCCCTCTCTCTTTGACTAGGCCAGTGTCAGAAAATAACAGACAAATGGGTCCTGGATATAATAAAATATGGCCATACCCTAGAGTTGATTACAGCTCCACCGCCTCATCTGCCTCAAAAATGAATACCACCCCATCTTCAATTGCTAAAGAAGGAAGCATTGGTTATGCTCCAGAAGGGAGCTATAAAATGTGTGCCACGCTCTCAGAGGGGAAGAGGCTTCTACTCCCGTTTCTTCTGGTGAAGAAGTCGGGAGAATGGCGTCCCATTCAAGACCCCAAAAAACTCAACAAATACCTGCTGATGAAATCCTTTCGCATGGTAACTCTCAAGGAGATAGTACAAGTTCTGAACCATTCAGATTTCCTGGCAAGCCTGGATTTGCAGGACACATATTCCCTTATCCCTATTCTTCCCAAGCATCGAAAATGTCTCTGTTTCACTGTGGCAGGTGCGCACTATCAATTCAAGGTGCTTCCCTTTGGCCTTCATTCAGCTCCTCGGGTTCTCACCAAGTGTCTAGCTACGGTAGAATCACATCTACGATTAAAAGGCCTACAGATCTTCCCATACCTCGACCATTGTTTAGTGAAAGCTCCTTCTCTTCATCAGGCCTCGGAGGCCATTTCTTTCTGCCTACAGCTCTTCTGTTCTCTGGGGCTGGCAGTCAGTCATCAAAAATAAATTCTAATTCCTTCTCACCGGATAACGTTTCTACGAGCAACTTTCGATACCCTCCAAAACAAGGCATGCTTGTCAACAGAAAGACGGAGCTCCGTTTTATCTCTGGCTCACAATCTCTACTAAAGAGAGTTAGTTTCTGTCCATCATCTCAAACCCTTTCTCGGCATGATTTGTTCAGCCATCCTCATGGTGTCACACGCACTTCTGAGGCTGAGACCCTTTCAGGAGCAATTAGCCAGACAATGGCTTCAGATAACAGGATCATTTGACGATATCATTCAGATAACACCGATCATGAAAGACGCACTTCGTTGGTGGCAGTCCGCCAACAATCTCTTTCTGGGTCATCCTTCTCTCCTCTTCCAGAGTTTTTTCTGACCACATATGCATCATTGGATGGATGGGTAGCGCATCTTCAGGACCGCCAAAAAAGGGGAAAATGGATTCTATCTCTATCCAAAATGCATATAATTTTTCTGGAACTGAGGGTGATTTTCCTAGCCCTCCAGTTGTTTCTCCCAAGGATGAGAGCATCCTCTGTCCTCACCCATACAGACAATGCCACCTGCATGCACCATCTGAACAAGCAGGGAGGAACAAGATCTCCAGTCTTATCTTTAGAGGGTCTGGGAATGGACACTACAGCATCACATAACCATCAAGGCGGAGCATCTCCCAGGACACCTTGAGCAGATTATGTCAAACAAATCAGTTGAGTAGGAACTCAACCAGCTGATTTTCGATTCCATCTTCCAGAAATGGGGAACACCTAACTTAGACTTATTTGCATCT
Organism: Triturus cristatus; assembly: GCF_964204655.1. NCBI lineage: Eukaryota > Metazoa > Chordata > Amphibia > Caudata > Salamandridae > Triturus > Triturus cristatus. The sequence goes on along the minus strand of NC_140585.1, from coordinate 1,267,193,223 downwards.
CAAGGGAACCAGAAATGCTGGTTCTTCGCCAGCAGGGAACCTCGGAGAGGGTCATGGGGGGGACAGGGGGGGAATACGTTTTCAATAAGATTGTCAGGAATCTTTGCGTAAGCTTTTCCCTAAAGCCCCCTCATCTCCAGAGTGCTGATGAAAATGAAACGGGAGCCGTGCCAGCTCATCCTCATTGCTCCACGTTGGCCCCGCCAGCATTGGTTCACGGAGTTACTCCTGCTGTCACAATCCAAGCCTTATAGCCTGCCAGTGTCAACCACTCTCCTAACAATGAACAAAGGTCAGATCCTGCATCCGCACCCAGATTCTCTTCAGTTACATGCCTGGAACCTGAGTTAAAAGATTTAGCCATTCCTCAGGACTGTAGGGATATTTTATCCAGAGCTAAAGCTGAGTCTACTACTAAAACGTACAGACAAATGGAAAAGTTTTTGTTCTTGGTGCCTTCAGAATGACATTTATCCTCTTTTCTCATCTCCAGAACAAATCTTGCTTTATCTCTTATGTCTGGAAAATTCAGTTTTGGCGTATGCGTCAGTAAGTGTCCACCTCGCGGCCCTCTACCGATACAGACGCACGTCCAACGCTTCTTCCCTCTGCTCTTCTCGCATCATCAAGCAGTTCATGAAAGGATTGTTCAGGACTTCCCCCCATTCTGCCTCCTCTGCCAGAGTGGAGCCTTAATGTAGTCCTGTCTCAATTAATGAAGCAACTTTTTGAGACAATTCGCAAAATTGAGCTCAAGTTTCTCACATGGAAAGTGGCATTAATTCTAGTGCTTACTTGTGCAAGGGGAGTAAGTGAAATTCAAGCCTTCACTATAAAAGAGCCTTATTGGCGCTTCACAGAGGACTGTTATGCTGAGAACAAACCCTAAGTTCATACCAAAGTTCCCATCTCAGTTTCACCTTAATGAGCCTGTTATTCGGCGCACTTTATTTCCCACGCATCCTTCACCAGCAGAGAAATCTCTCCACTCTGGATGTCAAACAGTGCCTCGAGTTTTATTTGCAACGAATAAAGCAGCTGCGCAGAACAGATCAACTGCTAGTATCTTATGGACGTCTTTGGCTGGTGTTGTACTGTGTAGACCGGAGAGGGAAGTGAGGCAGTACCCAGAAGTCCCAAGAAAGAAAAACGCTAGGCAACTTCAGGTCAAGGGTATAAGGCGTTTCAGGCCTAACGGAATTTTAATAGTCCAATGAAGTAAATTAATGTCAGAAAGGACACCAAAAGAATTAAACTCTAAACGAAGGCCTGGATGTTATCCTACTTGGGAGTATGCAAAGGGGACCACATAGAGAGATTCTCTTCTTGGATCCAGTGGAAAGCCTTCACATCAGGTTCCCCTTCTTCCGGGCTCTCTCAGGTGTAGGGAATATTCCAGTTGTCCCAGGGAAAATGAGGGAAAAGAACAGAACAAAAATGACTAGTTAAGTATTATGGGCTTAAGTGCTTTTCCAGTGCTACCGTCACCAGCATGCGCTACACCACCAGGGTGAAGGGAAAGGGTGTGAGAGTTTATATATCGGGTGTCCTCCCCCCCCCATTCCTTTACCCGTGCTTGCTCTCCCCCCATCCGCCCCCTTTCCTGTTAGCCTCCTGAAATATTGCAACCAGGGCACTTGCCTGGAGCCACGGTCCTCCATGACCGCAGCAAGGGGTATTGTGCGTCTTGTGCTCCCCTGGGACGTCGAGATACTTCCGGCTTTGTGCTCTTAGGTAACAAGCCTCCGCCACAGTCTCCTCCGATGTCGACGCACTGCTCCCTGTTCTCGGGTCCAGTCCCGTCACTCGCCGTCTCTGCGTCCTCTTCCCTTCCTCCGACCTCCACTCTGCCTTCCGACTTTCGTCCTTCTTCCCCCGTCGGCGTCTGACGTCATTGGAGGGGGTTGCTCCTCTTCTAGACTGTCGACCGCTGCACAAATGCTGGAGTATATGTTGGAGTTCAGGGCTAGCGGGAGCACCATATTACAGCTGGGTTCTGCTGTCATCAAAAGAACTGTTACACGATGTGTCGCTGCTGATATTCAGCTCTGTCATACTAAGGCGGGTAAACAGATTACGATCAAAGCCAAGGCACATTCTATGAGAGCAGTTTCCTCTATTACTGCTCTTTTTGCTGGTGTACCACTGGACAAGATTTGCCTTGCCGCTACATGAAAGAGTGCTCATACTTTAACGCTGCATTATTGCCTGGATGTGGCAACTTTTAGCGAAGCAACAGTGTGGCAGGCAGTTCTACGTCATCTATTTCATTAAGGTAACCCTCTTCTATTAGAGGTGTTTTTTCCTTCTCATGATGTAATGTTCCTATATTGATGGTAGTTTACTACATTATATCTTATATATGTTGGAGCATATGCATGTATTTTGTTAACCACCATCCTCTAAGGGTAGATATGTGTGTATGTTTCTGATGGATACTTCTGCCTGTGGATTCCTCACCTTCCTAATAACCCCAGCGCCAGTATTCCGCAGGAAAATTCTTTCCTAGCTCTCCCACGTCGACGAGGGCCTCATAATGGACAGGCTCTGCTTGTAGCACCCTATAACGTCTCCGGAGCCACAAAAGGACCTTGTCGGCGTGCTGACGTCCGTTCCCTTTTTCCGCCCCGTCGACGCTTAACGGTTTTTCTAGGGCTCTCCATTTTCATTGAGGAAAACGTTGTATCTCTCATTTGTTTCAGAATGGCTACTTCCAGGAAGACCGGATTTAAACCCTGCTGAGAGTGTGGCGGGCATATGTCTATTACGGACCCACATGATGACTGCCTTTGGTGCTTATTTTCGGACCACGACGTAGAGGAATGCAGAAGCTGCAGGAAAATGAATCCGAAGGCGATTAAAGAACGTGAAGCCAAGTTGTTTATGGCCAAAGCCAAGAAGGAGAACAGAGGTAGGAAGAGGGCGAAGTTTTCATCTTCTCACAAAGCACAAAAAATCCAAGCGAAGACATAACTCTCGTCATCATTCTTTGAAGGCCAGGGTGTCGAGATCGAGGTCGCAGACTCCGGCTGAGCGACCTCGGAGGAAGGACTTTCTCTCTCCAACTCCTTCTCCTCAGGCGACGCCAGTACCATCTCCGGCTGCGTCGCCGCCGGCTTCAGATGCTTCTTCGCAACATTAAGATTAATCGGCTCCAGCGACGTCACCGGTGCCTGGTGAGTCCTCTCCAGACCGTGTGACTTCACCTGTGCGGGTGCCGTCCCTGGCTCTGCAGGCTCCAGTGCGACCTCGGGTGACTCATCTTCAGGAATGTACGGATCCATATCCTCCTTTTCCTGCTCCTGGGGCTGATTCTTCGTATTTTCTTAATGTGATGTTTGGCTTGTTTGCCAGAGCCTCAACTCCATCTGGCGTGCCTTCAGGCCCCGTGGGTCCTTTGGCTTTCAACCTGGGTGTTCCTCAGTTCTATCCCCAGGCTCCTTTCATGCCATTTTTGCCGTCGACTCCGGCTTGGCATTTCCCGGCACCAAGATCCTCCACTCCGGCTCCCCGAACTCCTTCAGCTGCTGAGTCGGCTCCACCTCGAGTTTGATAGACGTCGAGGCTCCTCCATCAACGCCGTTGATGTCTTCTCCAGGGCCGTGTGTGACTCCACCGACGCCGTTGCCTAAACAATGCTCCAGGAGAGAGGCACAGAGATTGCTTGAGGAGGAGGAGTATTTACAACATCAGGAGGTAGGAGAAATTGTGGACTCTTTGGATGAGTTTGAAGGCCTTCATTAAGCTAGTGGCCTAGATACTTCCCCGGAGTATAACCTGCCTTCTGCAAGTGGATATGTTGTACAGGACATTGCACCTTACCATGTGGTTATAAGGAAGGCGGCTGATTTATTGGGCCTTAAACTTCCCTCTGCAGAGATAAAGTCCAACATACTAACTGAAGTTTTAAATACTTCATCATCAACTTCTCAGCCATTGCTTCCTTTTACAGATGCCTTAACAGATCCGATTCTGGAAGTGTGGCAGAAGCCTGTATCTGCTCCGGCTGTATCTCGTTCCATCTCAAGACGGTACAGGCCTGCCCCAGGTGATCCATTATTTTTTGTCATCACATCCGACACCAGAGAGTTTAGTTGTACAAACTTCTTGTTCAAAGCAGTCTTCTGGTGCTTTCCCTACAATTTTGGGTGATAGGGATTCGAAAAAGATGGAGCAAGCTGCGAAAAAGGTGTTCTCTCCTGCAAGTATGACTCTAAAGTCCACTAATGCAACTTGCCTTCTTGGAAGATTCATTCATGCATTGATGGACTCTGTTGTACAATTGGCTCCAAAGTTGCCTGAGGAGGATCGTGCCAACTTCTTGAAAGTCCTTTCGGATTCGCAGGCTGCAGCACGTCAAGTGATTCAGTCAGGCATGGACACTGCTGACTCCGTGGCTCGTGTGATGGGGTCTTCTGTGGCTACAAGGAGACAGGCATGGCTCAGGTCTTCTGGTTTTTCGGCTGATGTTCAGGCGACTTTGCTGGATCTGTCCTTTGATGGGTCAAAGCTCTTTGGTGCGAAGTCAGACTCAGCCTTGGAATGGTTTAAAGACAGTAGAGCTACTGCGAGATCTCCTGGACTCCAGGTGCAGTCTAGAGGTTATGGTTACAAAAGATATCGTGGCTTTGGGAGATCTGCTTCCTTTCGTGGCCGTCCGCTATCTCAGCAGAGCCAACAACAGCAGAATCCCTTGTACAAATCATACAGAGGGAAGAATAAGAGAGGCCTCAGAGGTGCAAATCGACAGCAGTCCTCCTCCTCTTCCTCTACCTCCCCTCCCGCCACCGTTGGTACAACAGGAAAGCAGTTCTAGATTCCCCATCTTAGAACATGTTGGTCCGGTTCGAGGTCGGGTGTCCCACTTTCTACAAAATTGGAGACTGATCACATCAGATCGTTGGGTCTTGAATCTTGTAGAGAGTGGGTACGCCCTCCTCTTTTTGGAGTTTCCTCCTCCTTACCCTCCTCGCCAGGGTGGGTGTTCAGAAGACCACTTGAGGTACGTACATTGCTTCAAAAAAGTGCGATAGAGGTAGTTCCGGAGCAGGAAAAGAGGTCAGGGTTACTACTCCCGATATTTCCTGATCCCCAAAACGGATGGTCGCTTGAGACCAATCTTGGACCTCATGATTTTGAACCTTTACCTCAGGCAGGAAAAGTTCAAAATGTTGACCTTGGCTCAGGTTCTTCTTGCGCTGCAACAGGAAGACTGGATGGTGTCCATCGATCTGCAGGATGCGTATTTTCATCTTCCCATCCTGAAGTCGCATCGGAAGTATCTCCGGTTCACGGTGGGATCACAACATTACCAGTTTGCGTTTTTTCCGTTCGGTCTTACTTCCGCTCCTCGAGTCTTTACAAAGGTGATGGCGGTGGTTGCAGCTCATCTCAGAAGGTCAGGGATTCCTGTTTTCCCCTACTTGGACGACTGGCTGTTGAAAGCGGAGACTCCAGAGTTGGTTTCGCGCCACTTGCAAGTGACAACTCATCTGTTGTTCAAATTGGGTTTTTCGATAAATGTACCCAAAACTCACCTGTTGCCTTCTCAGCGCAGCCTGTTCATAGGGGCAATACTGGACACTTCTGTGTGTCGAGCATACCCGCCTCCTCAGGATTCTCGGCATACAGGAAATGATTCCTTTATTTTACGATGGAGCGGTTGTTCCAGTCCTGAAGGTTCTTCGCCTGCTCGGTCTGTTTGCTTCCTGCATTCTGTTGGTCAACCATGCACGCTGGCACATGAAGGCACTCCAGTGGTGCCTCCGCAGGCAGTGGTATCAGCACAACGGAGATCTCGGGGAGAATATCAGAGTCTCCAGAGAAGCTGCAGCGGAGTTATCTTGGTGGAGTGTGCAGGGCAACCTGTCTCAAAGAAAGCCTTTTCAGCCTCCTCTGCCGGTGGCCACAGTGATCACGGATGCCTCCACTCTAGGGTGGGGTGCTCATCTGGGGGATCTGGAGATCAAAGGTTTTTGGTCTCCAGAGGAAAGGTTGCTTCACATCAACCATCTGGAATTGCGTGCGATTCGTTTAGCACTGAAGGTTTTTCTCCCTTCCCTTCGCAGTCAGTCGGTTCAAGTCCTGACGGACAACACTACCGCAATGTGGTACATCAACAAACAGGGAGGTGTAGGGTCGTATCGTCTCCGTCGAGAGGCTCTGCGTCTCTAGTCCAGGGCTCAGGGCCAACGGATTTATGTGTTTGCAAATTATCTGGCCGGTGTGCTGTATGTTCGTGCGGACAGTCTCAGTCAGCGTTACTCGGCTGATCACAAGTGGCAGCTTTATCCGGAGGTGGTCCATCGTATCTTTCAGAAGTGGGGATCTCTTCGGTTGGACCGGTTTGCCACTCACGAGAACGCGCACTGCCCGTCATTCTGCAGTCTCTAGTATCCGATGCAAGGAGCTTTGGGGGATGCGTTTCAGATAGATTGGAGCTCACAACTCCTTTACGAGTTTCCTCCCAAACCCTTGAGTCCTCGGGTTCTGAGGAAGATTCGCCAAGAACGGGCCAAAGTTATATTGATCGCCCCGGATTGGCCAAGAAGGGTGTGGTACACAGACCTACTTCACCTCTCGTTGTACACTCCGTTCCATCTCCCTCTCAGGGCAGACCTCCTCTCGCAGTCGCTGGGGCAGGTTCTACACCCCCACCTCCAGAGCTTGTACCTTTATGCCTGGAGATTGAATGAGGCAACCTGAGTTCTTTCTCTTTCTCTGCCGCCAGAAATAGTGGACGTTATTTAATCATCCAGGCGACACTCCACTAAATCTGTTTACTCTTCCAGATGGCCCAGATTTATTAAGTGGTGCGGAGAGAGAGACATTGACCCTTTGAAGGCCCGCTTGTCTAATATTTGGGAGTTTTCTCTTTCTTCAGCACAGCAAGGTTGTGCTGTAGCCACTGTTACGGGCTATTTATCGGTTTTGTCGGCCTTTTTATGTTTGCCGGACCAGCCGTCTTTATTTAAGTCCCCCATTGTCATGAGGTTCATTAGGGCCTTACAAATAAGTTTCCTCCCACACCTTTCATTATGCCTCAGTGGGATTTGAATCTCGTACTTACTTTTTTAATGGGTTCTCCGTTTGAGCCTCTTCACTCTTGCCCGTTGTGAGAAGTTGGCCTGATGTATGATGTCACTAGTTCTAGTGTACACCTTATATCAGTCCAAACAACCCTTATGGTATTGGTTGTAAAGTCAACCTTATAGACCAGCTATCCTAGTGGTAGCATGGACAAGAGCAGTCTTAGGCTAAACTCTGAATGGCATGTGAAGCCATCTGTGATACCATATATAATCCCTTGAATACCAAATGAAAGGACACCACAACAGATATATATATAAAATAAAGTGTATTTATTCTAGTCAAACCCTCAGCACTCTTTATGAGATTAGAGGTAAGTACAACACAGTCTTATTCAAGCATACATTAAGTCACACAGGTAAGTAATACAGTTAGGCCCTAGGGGCCACGCAAACCATATACTAAAGAAGTGGTATAAGGACCACTGTCACGGAAATAGAATAGGCCTAGGCCTAGGGAATCGCTGGGGCTACACTACACTACCAACAGTTAGGAAGTGGGAGGCCCACGGGATTCAGGTGCAGAGTGGAAACACTCACGCGTAATGCGTATAGTCGATAGAAATAGTACAGTTCTGAAATAAACAGTTTTAGGACACTTCTGAAGCAACTAGGAAGTCGAGACTCGGAAACTAGACCCTAGGATAGTCACTACCCCTGTGAGCACCGAAGTACCCAAGTTACCTAGCCCACAGGCTACGGGTGCATAGGTGTGAACTTGCGTCGGGTTTCGTCGTGGACTTCTATGGATGCCTGAAGGAAAGTTGCTGACAGGCAGTCAGTGCAGAGTGTCCGGTGGATCCCAAGGCCGGGATCAAGAAGGAAGGGTACCTGCAAGCAGAAGGGACAGAGTCAAGGTCACTAGCCAGTGACCACGTGGAACCAGGAAGGAACCAGGCGATGTCGTGAAGATTGCAGGTGAAGGGTGAAGCTTGTCGTTGCAGCCACGGGTACCAGGAGACGTCGAGGACGACCAGGACCAGGAGGCGAGCTGTCCCACGAAGGCTCTTGCTGTTGGCGGCGTCGAAGTCGAACTAGGACTCACCAAGCCTTGGCAAGCGGAACCCGCGAAGAACGGAGGACTTGTTTCTGGTGCAGACCAGGAAGGTCTGGGGTGCATCTCTTTTGCAAAGACGCGGGAGCCAGTCTGGAGGAGCCAAACCAGCAGTGAAGATTTCATGGTGTGTCGTCACAAAGGCCGCTAGCCAACGGGCAAGCAACCGGACAGACGCGGCAAGCAGGAAAATGCAGAAGGGCCCCAAGCAGGACTCGTGGAGTGTGGGGGGTTGATCATCGGTGCAGATGGTGCTTGGGGTTGGGGCTTCTCAATCCCCGGTGCACAACTTCGAGGGTACCTCAGAAGCTGCGCTGGAAGATACTCGCCACTTTTCCCAGGTAGCCGGTCCCACGTCTCTCGTCGCCTCCACGGATCTCAGCTCGGCTGTGGATGTGGATCAGGGTTGGAGAAGTCTGGAAGTCAAGGCTCTGGTCAGGCTCTGCAGTCGTTCCCTCGTAGAACTTCAGCAAAGCAAAGGGGTAGTCTCTTGATGGTGCCTGTTTGCACAGGGTAGCCACTCCTTGGCCACAAGGGAGATTCTTCAGTCTTCTTCTTTCGTCGAAGGTCCAGAGTTTCTGTTCAAGTTGCAGGTTCAGGATAATCTAATCTCCTGGGGCCCAGCTACCACTCTTATACTAATATGGGGGGATGGGTTGCCTGCTAGGTCACGCCTTATGGGTGGGACCTGGGAGGGGGTGGTTACACCCACTTCCCTTTGTCCAGTTTCGCGCCAGAGCTGGGGCTGGAGTGCCCCAGCGCCGGTTTGAACTGGACTATGCAAGGAACACCTTGTGTGCCCCAGGCATGTCTCATTCCTTTCAGCCCACCCTGCCCCAATACACTAAAGGCTGTCTGGGGAGGTGCTAGCACCTCCCCAAGCAGGAAACCTATTGTCCAGGCCTCCCTGGCTGGGATCACTCCCAGCTGCAGGAGGTCAGACTTGTGTCGTGGCAGCAGCATCCATTTTGTGATGCTGAGGCTTTGGTCAGAGGCTAACAGTTGAAGTATGATTTTAACATGTCTTTCCCTCTAGAAGGGGGGAATAATATTCTCATGTCCAGAAATGGCATGGGGGTATTATTCCCGAGTGTTAGACACCTTACACGACATGTTTTGATAAAGCCAAACCATAGTTACCATAACCGTTTAAGATTATAAGGCACTCTAAGAGTATATGGTAGGCTATATCATAGAACAGCTATAAGGACATGGTTCCGAAAGCTGCAGACAGGCTCAGCTCATGCTAGAGCACCATCTCACATGTTACCAAGCACTCTGCCTCCAGGATTGTTAAGGCCTGCCATAGGAGTGGCTGATAGGTACACATGTGTCTATATGTAAGATAGGTATAGGAATGCTACACCTAAGCAAGGAGTGATTAAACGACCTTGCCCCAGCTGAGTGATCAGCCAGTTGTGTCATAATGGAAGGCCAAGCCAGGGGTGGCATAATACATGCTGCAGCCCCTGGTAGGCCTAGGATACACCTATGCCCTGGGTACCTAAGGTACACTGTACAGGGGCCAATAAGGTGATCCTATCCAAATGGGTTATGCACCTAAAGTACATAGTGTCAATTTAGAGAGAGAACAGCAGGGCTGTGGGTCTGATTAGCAGGCCCACAGCCACATCTAAGTCGAAAACCAGTAAAGCAAAAGCAAAAAGTGGGGGTGAACATAGAAAGCAGACCCTACTCTCCTACACCCGTTGAGGCTTCTTTCTTTTAAAACTGTTTTCTTGATTGCCATTACCTCGGCTAGGAGGGTAAGTGAGCTTCAAGCTCTTAGTTCGAAACTTTCTTTCCTGACCATTCACGCGGATAAGTTGGTTCTAAGGACCAGGGCTGCTTTCCTTCCCAAGGTGGTTACCCCTTTTCATATGGGACAATCCATTACTTTACCCACCTTATATCCTAACCCTTCCAAGGAGGAAGAGAGACTGCATCGGTTGGACCCTAAGAGGGCTGTCCGCTTTTATTTGGATCGGACTAGAGATCTGAGGCTGGACGATAAGCTCTTCGTGGGCTACGTTGGGAAAATGAAAGGCAAGGCAGTGCACAAGAGGACGCTTTCCAGGTGGATTATCTTGTGCGTCAAGATTTGCTACGCCCTAGCCAAGAAGGAACCGCCTGAAGGTATCAGAGCTCATTCCACCAGAGCTAAGTCTACTTCTTCTTCTTTGGCTAGAGGTGTTCCTGTTCTTGATATCTGCAAGGCAGCAACTTGGGCCTCCCTCCACACCTTTGCAAAGCATTACTGCTTGGACTCTGAGGTTAGGAGGGATGGCCATTTTGCTCGCTCTGTTTTGCAGGAGTTTTTGGTCTAGTCAGGTGGACACCCTCCTCCGGGAGAGGTACAGCTTTGGGAATCTATTTGAAAGTGAGGAATCCACAGGCAGAAGTATCCATCAGAAAAACAAGTTACTTACCTTCGGTATCGCTTTTTCTGGTGGATACAATATCTGCCTGTGGTTTCCTCACGCTCCCACCCGCCTCCCCGTTGTCCACCTGTTTCGACCCCCCCCCAAAAAAAGTGTATTGATTATGCAATGATGATTTTACATATATGTATATATTTGATATGCTATGTGTATATTTGAAATGTCGGTCCGCCCGTTTGCCTCGGTGGCACGGAAAACATGGGTGGAACTGACGTCAGCACGCCGACGAGGTCCTTTTGTGGCTCAAGTGACGTCATACGGTGCCGCGAGCGAAGCCTGTCCATTGTGACGTCCTCGTCGACGTGGGAGAGCTAGGAAAGAATTTTCCTGCGGAATGCTGGTGCAAGGGGTATTCGAAAGGTGAGGAATCCACAGGCAGATATTGTATCCACCAGAAAAAGCGTTACCGAAGGTAAGTAACTTGTTTGTTGTTTGTATGTATGTATGTGTGTATATATATATATATATATTCACTGAAAAAACCATAGGTTTCACACACGTTATAGTTAGGAATTAGCATTTAAAAAACCTTGCAAATTCACTGAAAAAACCATAGGTTTCACACATGTTATAGTTAGCGGAAATTTTACTGAGAAAAAACCAGTGAAATTCCCCCGTTATAGTTAGTGCAGGCAACTATAACTCACGCGACCGCAATCCTCTGCTGATGCTAATACTGTATTTAGACACTTATTTGCCCATGTCTTCTTCCATACATTTTTAGCTATACATATATTACAAATATATTTTTTTCATAAAGACACATATGTCATCAGCAGAAGATTGCGGTCGCGTGAGTTATAGTTGCCTGCACTAACTATAACGGGGGAATTTCACTGGTTTTTTATCAGTAAAATTTCCGCTAACTATAACATGTGTGAAACCTATGGTTTTTTCAGTGAATTTGCAAGGTTTTTTAAATGCTAATTCCTAACTATAACGTGTGTGAAACCTATGGTTTTTTCAGTGAATTTGTACGGTTTTTTAAATGCTAAGTTACTTTACGCCATTCGTTGCGTGCGCGCCCACTTAACGCAGTTCGTTCCGTGCGCGCACGGTGCGCTTCGCGCACAGTAAGCACGCGGTGCGCTTCGCGCACCGCGCGCCCACTTTACGCAGTTAGTGCCGTGCACGCAGGTTGGGCACGCGGTGCGCTACGCGCACCGCGTGCCCACGTTACGCTAGATGGGCCATGTACGCACGATGCGCTTCGCGCACCGTGCGCACATGGAGGACATATGATGCACTTCGTTTTGAAAGGTAATATTTTAATTTTTCTTATTTTTTATAAGCCATGCACAAATGGTGCCCTTTGGGCACCATTTGCACACGGGGTGGAGAGAGTGTGGATAATTTTTTCTTTTTTTTTTTTTGTTTAAAATATTGTGGTTTTTCACAACGCTAAAAAGCGCTGCACATTTGGTGGCCTGCAGCCACCAAAAGCACAGGGGGTGGGGAGAGTATGGATAGTGTTTTTGTTTATTACATTTTTTACCTTACGCGTACGGTAAGCGTAATCGGCGAAATTAGCGAAAAAATAAAAATTCAATTTTTGGCCTTGGGGGGTCTTTGGGGACTCCCTCAACATGGCTATGTGTGTGTGAGCTGTCTAAACAGCCCCTTTACATGTTTATTGGTTTTATTTAACAACCTAACTCTCAGTGCAAGAGAGAAAATGGCGGCCGCCGCTTCCTGGTTTCGGCCGATTCGAATGTTTACTAAGATCTAAGAGCCAATCAGAATCGCGCTCGCGCACGCCACCGTACGCGTACGGTAAGCTTACGGTAAGCGTACCGTAAGCTGGCTCAGATATATATATTGATTTAAAGGCTATTTTCTCAAAATCTACTGAACAGATTTACACCAAACCTACAAAAGGCACTTCCTTGACCTGAGGACTACCTCTCTGCCAAATTTCTAGTAATTCTGTTCAGCCGTTCGGGCTGTAGCCCTGTCTAAAGGTCCTATGGAAAAATGCATGGGAAAAACGCGTTTTGGGACCCCCTTTTATCTCAGCCCCCGCTTGACGAATCCCCCCGAGACTTTCAGGGTAGGAGCGTAGCGTAGCGCCCCACCTATTTTGAAAAATTCGCGAGGATTCGTCGACCGGCGCCAAAGTTATTCCAAATAGAATGTTGCGGTTTTCCTATGGAAAAGGGGTCCTAACTATAACTACCTACTGGCGACCGCCAGTAGGTAATATATATATATATATATATATATATTCACTGAAAAAACCATAGGTGTCACACACGTTATAGTTAGGAATTAGCATTTAAAAAACCTTGCAAATTCACTTAAAAAACCATAGGTTTCACACATGTTATAGTTAGGTGGATATTTCACTCGTAAAAAAACAATGAAATTCTCCCGTTATAGTTAGTTCAGATAACTATAACTCGCGCGCCCGCATTCCACTGCTCATGACGTCACATATTACATCACTCATGACATGGTCAGTGGCATCACTCATGACATCACTGATGACATCATCCTTGTGATAGAGTGGCGGTCGCGCGAGTTATAATTATCTGAACTAACTATAACGGGGGAATTTCATTGGTTTTTTACGAGTGAAATATCCACCTAACTATAACGTGTGAAACCTATGGTTTTTTAAGTGAATTTGCAAGGTTTTTTAAATGCTAATTCCTAACTATAACGTGTGTGAAACCTTTTTTTAGTTTTTTTTAGTTTTTCACCGTGCGCGCACCCCCGCGATTTTTTTAAAAAAAATGTTTTCGGCCTTCGAGGTCCTTCAGGGACCCCCTGACAAAGGCTAGGGGGTCAGGAACCCTCTACCCTTTTCACGTTCACCACCTTCCTTTTTCACTCTCGCACTGAAAACAAACAAAATGGCGGCCGACACTTCCTGATTTCGACCGATTCGAACGTTGACTAACATGTAACCACCAATCAGAATTACGCTCAAGCACGTTAGGGTGCGCGCACGGTGCGCGCTTATAGATATTTATATGCTTTTAAATGCTATTTTCTCAGGAACTACTGAACAGATTGACACCAGACCTGCAAAAGGCACTTCCCTGACCTGAGGACTACCTCTCTGCCAAATTTCAAGTAATTCTGTTCAGCCGTTCGGGCTGTACGTTCGACTAAAGGTCCCATGGAAAAATGCATGGGGAAAACGCGTTTTGGGACCCCCCTTTTTTCTCGGCCCCCGCTTGACGAATCACCCCGAGACTTTCAGGGTAGGAGCGGAGCGCCCCACCTATTTTGAAAATTTTGCGAGGATTTGTCAACCGGCGCCAAAGTTATTCCAAATAGAATGTTGCGGATTTCCTATGGAAACACAGTCCTACCTATAACTATCTACTGGCGACCAGCCCCCCCCCCCCCCCATTACGCCTTTCATTTTCCCTTCTTTGTTCCTTTTCAATGGGGCTACCAGTACTTTTTCTGAACATATCGGAACCAAATAAGTATTTTTAAAATAATTTTAACTTTCAACGTTAATGAGGCATGTCACAATGAGCTTTCACCTACTGTGTAGAGTTGCACTCTGACTCAACATAATGTAAAAGGCCTCATGAATTTCACACAGTATCTGTCAATGCCGGCATTTGTGCTGCCATCCAAGACTTTGTACTCCCACCATCCTGGTGACTCAGGAAGTCCCCCAAGTTGACTGAGTTGTCTTGCTTTTCCACAGATTAAAAAAAAAAAATCGAGATTTGAGCCATTGAAAAAATCGGATCTATTAATGTTGTTTTTTTTCATGATGTACTGCAATCATCTACCATATGGGGCATTTTCAGTTCTGCCATTATTTCTGCTCCTAGATCTATTGACTTACTTCACTCCCCCACGAATAATGCATGGTCTGTTGTGGAACTGGTTGCTTTGCAGTTATGTACTACATGCATCCATCTGTATATTTAAATGTCCCTACTGCTTTGAACGTTTGCGTATGTTCTGACAACTGGTATTTTCCTATGTTTTCCGTTTTTCAATGTAATACTGGAACTTATTGTTTGTAGCATGTGTTGCTGGAAATACACATGATTGTGTGCCCCCATTACCATCTGGTTCGTATGTTGTATGTGCACGGTCAAGGCTACAAATTCAATGTGTGTCTATAATTCCTTTGAAGTGATTGTTTACCCCCATTACCATCTGGTTCGTATGTTGGATGTGCACGGTCGAGGCTACAAGTTCAATGTGTTTCTATAATTCCTTTGAAGTACAACCGGTCTATTTTTCATTTCCAATACCTCAAATAAATTACCTTTGTTTCCTTTATTCCAACCAATATCTACTCTAGACCAACCCACATTGAGTCCTGCACGACTTTTGGCCCTTCTCAGGGCCTTTTGCTCCTCTTTGACAGTTTGATGTCTTTCTGGTGGAGAATGTTCTCAGGGTAATAGAAGGGAGCCCTTTCAAAACTGTCCTCCGTGTCACGCAAAGTTCCCTGAAACGACCACTACCTGGTGTGTAATCTTTGCCTGTCTCTTGATCACAGCAACACTGCCTGTACAGCCTGGCTCACCTACTATTCAAAAGAAACCCTTAGATACTGACTGGTATTTGGTGGGCCCACCACAGGATGCAGAGACTGGTTTCAGATGACACCAGTGACATCTTTGGGGACCAGCCTTTCCTCAATGGTGAGAAAAGTGAAGCGGTTGACCTCTCTGGCGTTCCTCTCCACCAACTGTCACCTAGCCCTAGAGTACTTCTTTTCCTCCGGCTCTGACTGGGTGCACGACAACCACCCCTGGTTCTTCCACACCCTTGGGACATAAAATGAAAATATTGGCACCGAGTCCAGACTGAGCACAGGCCTTCAGCAGGTATGACGTCAAGCCCTTTGACAAAGACTCAGCCCTCTAGCACCGGGCAGGAAGGACCAAAGCCCAAGACTTTATGATCTGAAGACTTCTTGGTGCCCAAGCCATTATTGTCTAAAGCATGGATGCCAAGGACGCCCCCTTTGGAAAGTTCTGATGACTTGGAGTAACCATGCCTTTAGCACCTTCAGGAGGAACTGGAAGTGAGACAAAAATGCATCTTCATCTATCGCCCTACTGCCTAAATCGCCACAAAACTGCCTCCGAAGTCTGTTGAGACTTTGCCCCGGAAGAACTAACCATAAGTTCTCTCTTAGGGGATTTCCATTGATGATAATAAGCACTGAATAGCCCCTCCCATTTGCAGGGACCCTGTAGCAATTCTTTGAAAGTCACGTCTACTTTGTCTTACTTTGAAAAGACCAGGAAAATGTGTGACAGACTTTGGCAATATAGCCTTTGCTAAGGTTGCAATCTTATTGAATTGCCTTTGGTGGCGCAGGCTGTAGATCTACCAGATAGGGTTTTGTTTGCTTATTGATAACCAAGAATTATGCAGGAGACAATCCATCTAGACAAGGATTGTTTAAAACTTGCAGGCATATCATGTCTACATAGGACCACAGTTAACAGAGATGCTTTGATTTTTTTTTTTTTGATTTTGTCCTATCTAGACAAACCCTCTTAACACCAAGAGTATGCAGAGATCTTTCTGCAGGAGAAGGGATCTGAAAGAATGTAGGTAAAGTGATAGCCTGATTGACGTGGAAATCCAAGACTACTTAAGGGAGGAATGTATGATGGGTCCTGTAAAGTTTATGTGAACAGACAGTCTATATCGCGCTAACTGCAAGCTGAAATAAGAGCCACTGAAAAGGAAGCCTTCCAGGATAGGTTTTGGAGAAAAGCCTTATGAATGGTTTCAAAAGGGAAGAGCCATAAAGCAAGAGGACAAGTTTTTAACTCCCATGGAGAAGGTCTCTGGAGGGTAGAATATATTTTCTTAATGCCTTCCAGAATCTCTTTGACGACAGGCATTCTGAAAAAAGGGATTTGTGAAGGACATTTCTGATGAGCTGTAATTGGTGTGAGATGCGTTCTGATTGTGAATAGCAATTTCGCTTTAGTGAGATACAGAAGTTATGGAAGAACAGTCTCTTCCTGATAGGTTAAAGGATTGAAATTGTTCAGAGAACACGAGATGCAGAATCTCTTCCACTTGTAGGAATAGGAATTTCTAACGGGTGGCCTTTAGGCTTTTCTTAGAACCATCTATGCATTGCTGAGGAAGATTAAGGTGACCCTAATATATGAGTTTAGGAGCCATGCAGCCAGATTCAGAGAGGGATGGTTGGAATGTTTAATATGGCCTCCTTCTGAAGATCTGGTCTGCACAGCATCCCCCTGTGTGGACATTCTGAGATGGAGGAGGTCTGTAAACCACAACTGTGGGGGCCACTCCGGAGCAACAAGAATCATTCTGCCC
The DNA here is from genome assembly GCF_964204655.1 of Triturus cristatus. Taxonomy (NCBI): domain Eukaryota; kingdom Metazoa; phylum Chordata; class Amphibia; order Caudata; family Salamandridae; genus Triturus; species Triturus cristatus. The sequence goes on along the minus strand of NC_140585.1, from coordinate 1,267,176,343 downwards.
TTTGAGTGTGAGAACTTGATGATTACGGTTAGCAGTAGGGGAATTGGAGGAAAGACGTAATAAATTTGCCTTATCAGTCAATCCATAGGGCATTCCGCAGTTACCTGGTTGGTAGAACCTTAAGGCGAAGCTTAGGAATTTTATTGTTTTCTCCTTCTGTATAAAGATCTCTTTCAGGAAATCCCCAATATTAAAAGATTACATAAAGTACAGCGTAGTTTAGTCCCCATTCATGATTGTCTGAAGGATTCTGCTGAGAATGCCTGCTTGAGCATTCTGTTTTCCCAAAGAAGGACTGCTGCAATTTTGAAATCTCTGGGTAAAAGCTATTTCCAGATTTTGTGCTTCTGGAAAACATTGGTCTGGATCTTGTTCCTCCCTGTTAGTTCAGATAGTGCATGGTTGTTGTATTGTCTTTCTGAACAAGGAGAGAGAGTTGGTCTTGAATGACTGGAGAAAAGCCTTCAAGGCTAGATGACCTGCCCTTCGCTCTAGCAGGTTGATGTGGTAAGACTGTTCCGTCTGAGACCATGTACCTTTTATCTGAAGATGGGCTTGAGTACCCCAACCTCCTTGGGAGGCATCTTTCACTATGGTGTGGGTCGGAAAGGTTTGGTGAAAATTCATTCTTCTGAGTAATTTTTTGAGCTGCAGCAATATTTGAGAGATTGTTCCACATGAGTGGTTATCACTCTGTCTTCCCATCTGCCCGAGAGCTGATCCTTTTGGTCTTCTAAAAGCAAAAAGAAGAGATGGACGGAATGCTGAACAAATCAAACATTCACCCTCCAGTCAGAGATCTGGGTTTAATCCAATGTTTTTCTGCTCCCCATGCGACCTCAGTTTGGACCCAGCCGTATGTAATCGGTCTTGACCCGGCTCCCCATGGGAATAGTCCAGCCCGAACTGCCAAGCCAGGTACTCCCTGGACCGGAAAAAAGCATCATGGGTTTGGGGTATCACCCCTCATTAGCCAGGCTAGCTTGAATCCAGTGGCACGGTGAGCAGAGGACCCACGTCTGAGCATACCTTTCCCACTCATTGAATCTAACATTCCGTCCCTACCACAGATCTGGGTTTAATCCGTTGTTTTATTTCTCACCACACCACCCCACTTTGGATACAGCCAAATGCAAATTAGTCTTGACCCTGCTCCCCATGGGAACAGTGTAGCCCAAACTGCCAAGCCAGGTTCTGTTTCCGGTCCAGGGAGAACCTGGCCTGGCAGTAAGGGCTGATCTGTTCCCACGAGGAGCAGGGTCAAGACTGATTTGCATATGGCTGGGTTCAAACTGAAATAGTGAGCAAAAAAACAATGGATTTAGGCCCAGATCTCTGTACTGGGGATGACTGTTTGACATTGTTCAGCATCCGGTCCATTAATTGTTCTTTTTGCATTCGTCGTCCTAAGTGGAATGGGTATGCCCACACTTGGATCCCATGCTCTACGTGCCGCTTGAGTCAAGCATACCTGGCTAATGAGGGGTGATACCTCAAAACCGGTCCTAGGATGCTTGTTTCTGGTCTAGAGAGGACCTGGCCTTGCAGTTCGAGCTGCACTGTTCCCATAAGGAGCCAGGGTCAAGACTGGTTTGTATATGGGTGGGCCCCAACAATAATGGCAAGGTGAGCAGAAGAACAATGGATTTAGACCCACATCTCTATACTAGGGGTGAGTGTTTGACATTGTTCAGCATTTTTAATTGTTGTTTTCCCATTGGTCTTCTAGGCATTGTTGGAGAGGCTGCACGTAGAGGTGTGTATTTGAGACAAGGAAGATGCATGTTACTATTGAATCCTGAAGAGAAGAAGGAGCCTTGATGAGCCAGTCATTTAGGTTTTGAAAGACTAAGATTTTCTTTTCCTATGGTCTCTTCCCACAGTGATCCTCAGGAATTTCTGATGTTTCCTGGCTACAGGGATGTGCAAAAAGGCATCTTGTAGGTCTGTTTAGCATAGCCAGTCTCCCTGATAAAGTTGGGGTAGATTTGCTGACATTCTGAATTCTCCTTTAAGAATCCACATGTTTGCTTTCGTGAGGTCTAAAATGGGGTCTGTACTTTTTTTTTTGACCTTTCTATTTCACCAGTAAGTAACAAGAATACAAACCCAATTCTTTCTGACAAAAGGTCACCTTTTCCACTGCTTGTTTCAACAGGATGGAGACTTCTTGATGCAATTCTTCCCAGTGGTAAAGAAGTGTTTTCTTCGGTGGAATGGACAGTGGAGGACTTGTAAATCTGAAAGAGGAACCGTGCTCTGAAATGTTCAGAACCCTTTTGTCAATGATTATATTTTGCCACTCTTGAAGATAAAATATTGTACCTCCCCCTACCGGAGTAGGCAAGTCGGGAGGGGGCCTAGATACCTCATTGATTGCCCCCCAGTGGTCTTAGAGACCTGGGCAGATGATTACTCTCCTCCTGAGCCTCTTGACTGACTGTCTGTTGATGATTTCTCTGTGGCTGAGATGATTGTGGTTGCTGTTGTCCAGTAGTCCAGTGAAGGGTCTGAACCCTCTGGTGGAAGTAGTAGCAGTCTTAAGACCTACAGGTATGTCTTCTATAGTCACTTCTTTTCACTAATCTGAAAGCTTTGAGAGTGTCGAGCTCACACTTCATTCTAGAAATCTGATTGTCAGAATGATAGCTAAAGGGAGGTAAGTGTTAACCTGAAAAGGGCGGGTTTAGAATCCAGAGTTGGGCTTCTGCTTTCAAACCTATGAGTCTCAGCCAAATACGCCGAAGCGCTAGTGCATGACAACCATGTACCGCTATAGTTGAGGAATCGCCTGCAGCACTGATAATTTGGTTTGACACCATCATTCCTTTGTTAAAGATATCCTGGAAATCCTGAAGCCCGTGTTTAGAAAGATCTTCGATGAACTTTGAAGAGTCCCAAAAAGATCTATCATAGCGCCCTAGGAGAGCAGTTGAACTAGCCGCTTTCATGGAAACTGCAGAGGTTCCTCATACCTTTCTGCCCACTGAATCCAATTTCTTGGTTTCCTTATCAGGAGGGTACTGTAGAGGATGGAGCAGTGGCATGATGTTTCGGAGCTGTCGAAACAATGACTGAGTCTGGCATTAGATCAGTATGGAGAAAAGATGGATCTTGATCAGGCGGGCTGTATTTGTTGTAGTTTTTTTGTAGGCATGACATAGCAGCCATAACAGCAGCCAGTCAAAAAAAAGTTCCATCTCTGGTTCTAAGAGGTCTGCAACCAAAGTAGTGGTCTTGCCCCGGACCTTCAACGAGCTGTCAAAAATTATCAATCTGGATTTAGTAGTGATTGGTAAATCATTATTCAATTTGTTAGCGCTAGGATAGGAGATAATCTCGGTGGGGGAGATTCTGTTAAGGTAGACAAATACAGTCCAGAAGAAGATTCTGAATGACCAGATTGTGAGGATCTTAACCCAGGTGTAAAGCATCTTCTCCGTCTTGAGTGTGAGTCTGAGAGACTTTGGACGATGATGACAATTGGATCTTGACCTATAGATGCAAGGACTGGTGTGACAGGAGTGTGATCTAGGTTGCCTTGGTGCAGGTGCCACTGGTACAGGGGCTGGTGGCTGTAAAAGGTTGCCTGGCGGCCTTGGAAGTGAAGGTACTTCTGGAATTGCTGATTGTGATGTTTGAAGGGGGAGTGCTGTGGAGGACAGTGGAATCCGTTGGAGCATGAGGTGGTGCTGGCGAATCTCGAATGATCTCTGGAGAGGTCGGCATGGATGGTGAATAGGCTCAGGAGTACTTCGACTCAAACTCTGAATTAAGTTTGTGCGCCTTCATCTGCGAAAGCCACTGCACTGTCTTGGTCAGTGAGATTGAATGATGCCGTGACATCAAGGTCCTCTACGTCGTATGGTGTCTATGTACGTTGACCGTGCTCTTTCTACGTAGATTCAGCCCTTGATGGTGAACAAGTAGGTGCTGTATCTCTTCCCGATGTCTGTGTCCTCAACATCGAATAGGAATGTTTTTTACTAGATCTTCTCTTATTTGATCTCCCTTTGTGGGAGTCCTTCCTGTGACATATGGGCACTGGAGGGAGGAACAGACACTGCTCTCCCTTCTGAAGTCTCTCCAGCAGAGGAATCTTGTCTTCTGCGGTGCTCCCCCTGGTCATGGAGGATAATCTTCTCTCTCTCCCTCAAAGTGTGCCTGAAGAGGATTTTGTAGTCATAAGAATCTGGCAAACACAAGATACAGATCGTCTGTCGATCTGTCTTGCCTTTTTTCTGGTGCATTTTGGGCAGTCAGCAAAAAGAGATTGCATTTCGTGAACAATTTGTTATATTTGCTGTCAGGAAAATATCTAAAAAAAAAATAGTCCTTAAGGACGTCAAGTGAATCATCTTTAATTTAAGAATCCTGGGATTAAAATTGTTGAGGAAAAAACCTTTAAGGCAGATCTCTGCTCCAGAATTCTGTCAGCAGTGACCAGAAAAAGAACTGAGTAAACTGACACCTAAAGGACCTGATGACACTGGAGGTCAAGAGGCCCTTAGAGGTGCAGTATCCTGTTTGCATTGTTTTAATGATGCAGGCTACATGTATTACTCCTTATCTTACTTTAAAAAGAAGTAAAAAGCGTTTGTGAAGGACATTTTTAAAGGGTCACTTTTAATTTGACTGAAGTGACTTGCGTATATTACCCTTTTTTCCTTTTAAAGTATTTCAATAGGATTGGCAATTTAGGCTGTTTTTAAGGCTGACTTTTTTTTTGTCAGTCACATTTTTCCTGACCTTTCTTAAGCAAGGGAAAGTAGATGTGACTTTGAAAGAACTGCTCCGGGATCCTCGCATCTGGGCAGAACTATTCAGTGCTTATGATTTCAATGGAGATTTCCCTGGGGAAGAACTACGATTTCAGGTAATAAACCATTTCTACTTCCCTAAGGCGGTGCACTCTTCTACTTTAACCAGACAGTAGAACGCTTTGTCCTCTTCCCTCAACCAGACTCAGTAGCAGAGAGTTCAGCACACTTTAGATGTTAAATATACTCTCCTGTATTACACTGGCCGGACTGTGACAGGTCTACAAACAAGACCACACTGGAACAGCTTGATTAACTCGTGATTTAGTCCACAAAAACATTCTTCTGCGCACCGCCACTCTTCCTCACTGATTCTTCCTCCTTCCGGTCTCCGCCCCAGTGCGTTCCTCCAGACTCCACTTGTCCTCAGTCTGTTTCTCCCTTCTGTTTGACAACTTCCGTTCTAACTATTAGTGCCCTCACCATCTTGTCTTTTGTGCCTCCCTCCCAATGCATCTCAGAGTTGACATCATTTTTCTCCCTATTACAAGGGCTAAGAACTTTTTCAAAGCAGACAAGCTTTTTATAGCCTCCACAAAGACTCACTCCATATCTACAGCAGACATTACCAGATAGATGCAGTCCGACTGGTATACACCAAGGCCACAGTCTTCTTGGTAGAAGGCAGCGACTGTGGCCTTCCTAGGGAACATTCCCCCTTGCTGATATGTGTAAAGCAGCCCCCACTTGGTCAACCCCACACGTTTCCAGAATACTGCTCTGCGAATATCCTCACCAGACAACAAGCAGTGATAAACAAGACGATCTTGAGGACCTTATTTCAGACACCTGTGTCATCCAAATGCTAGCCCCCATATATAGGACAATACTGCTTTATAGTTTATTTTAAGCAGGTGTATCGATAGCAACACGTTACAAACGGAAAATGTTACTTTGAAGCATGTGTTTGTAGCGTATAGTGCTATGTGCACCCACCCTCCTGAGAAGCATGTGGCTCTGATTATAGATCTCTTCCTTTTATTGATTAAGCATCTTTCTTTGCAATACACTTGTGAACCAAACTATGTCCTCTCACCCGATATGCGAAAAGCAATCTAATATGATCAATGCTCATTGTCAATGAAGGGAGGAGTCCCTATATACCTTGTGACTCGAAAGACGTCTTTGACGAAAAACAACTTGCATAATGTCCGAGCTCAACACTAGCTGGCAGGAGTATGCAGAGCATATGACTACAGCACTGCATGTCATGAATAGATGCTTATTGGGTAGGCAACAATTTCCTTTTTAGTTTCATTCTATGACCGTTTCTTTTATTAATTTAAATTATTTCAGTTAATTGGACTGAGTTGAAAATCCATCTACTGAACTACAAGATGTATGGAAGTAATGCAGCAGAGTCGTAGCTTAGACTTTGAAGTTTAGTATATGTTGACCGGCCAAGACTGTGTTGCTGTGCTATTATTAAAATCCCACAATACAGGAGAGATTTGGCTAATGACTCTCTAAAATGATTTTCTTAATATTTAGCAAGTAATTGTTACTTTATTTCTTCAATTTCAACTTCTTGAAATATCATTTGGACCACTGAAAATCTCAGTCTCAATCCTTTAGTTTGATAAATGCAGCTGGCAGAAATGCGTAGGAAAAAGTAAAACTATTGGTGAATACGGAGGATTGTTCTCCTAGGGTCAAATCTGCCTTCAACTTAACAGTACATTAATAAAATGTTGCTTCTCACAGTTTGACATTATTATTATTTTCCAATGTAAAGTCTTTAGTTCTTTCCTGTTAGCCAAAATGCTGGGTAATATTCTCTCCCTTCTCCCCAACCCCGCTCGAACCTCTCTTCACCTCAGTTTTCCAGGTGACACTGTGATGCAATCAAATTTGAAGGTAGAACTCACTTGTTTGAATTAGGAATGTTGGCAAACATTTTCTTTATATGTCTGTTACTGCACCTTGAATTAGCATGTCTTGAGCTTATATGTGTGGGAAAGAAACGGGAGTGGAACATGGTTTCAGCCTTGTACAAATATCTCTAATATCTCTGTTGCAGGGATATTGGTTTGGGAGTTAACTTGGAAGAAGACGCGGCATCATTCTCTGCAGTGCTGTCATTTTGTATTGTTAATCCTGTTGTAAAAATGGAAAGAAGCTAAACACAACCCTGATGCACTTAATCAAGGTGAAGAAACTGCTTATAATCCCCAATCAGAAATCTCAATATTTTAGTGAAACATAACTTTACTTGGGACTTTGTACTCGAAAAAAGTTCTTCTGTTGCCCTTTTGATTTAGACTTTGGTTTTAATGTAGAGTTTGGAAAGAATTACCGTGAACTACATTTTCTCCCCTTAACTAATTTAAAGGTGGGCAAACTGCCAGGTTTCCAGTGTTGGAGCCTCTGCTGGTTCTGTCATCATCAACCCTTAGTCCGTCACCTATAGGACTGCCATGGGATGACCCGTCCTAATAACGACTTGGCTACTGCCACTAATTTTTTCAACTCAGGAAAATAGAAATTTCCCTAATGTTCAAGGAGAAAACTAGATGCAAATTGGAGACATTGATTATTTTTTCCAGTTACTGACTCTTGGCTTGCTTGTCTGTTTCTGAAAGACAAATGAAAGCTGAGATTGCCACAGCAACTTTTCAGCGTGATCAGTATTCATTCGACTTGCCCAAAAGTGCATTTATCTTTGTGGCTAATGATTCCTTTTGATTACTGTATATTTCTTGGTACTTTCATTGGGAAATATTTTTGACCTGTTTTGTGCCAGAGTTAAATTGAAAAAGAATTGTTCATTGCAAAATTATTTTTCATTAACCTGTTAAATCAGTTATTTTGTTGAAATTGTCGACTTGTTGAACTGAATTACGTGCATCGTAGAGTCTAGATTTGGTATCTCTGTCCTATGATTACTACATACGCATCTGGAATGTGATGATTCACACATTCAGAATATAATAAAACTGACATAGATCTCAATTTCCAAAGTCTGTTTTCATGGCCAAAATACAGGCTTTGTGTATAAAAATGACATAAATGCCTGGCATACGTGTGAATTAATGTCAGAATTGCAATGATTCTGTGCAGGCTAACCTTAAACAGACATATATTTTTTTAGAGTTGTAAAAACTCTATTTTGACAGCAACGTAAAAATGTTGCTGGCCAGTTGCACTTGAATGTAATTTTTGGTGAAAACACTAAAATAATGCAAATCAAGGACCTTCAAGTATGTAGGTTTTGCCCAGAACTGACCACATTTACTGTGGCTACTCATCTGAGCAAAGTTTCTATGTAAGTGAAAAATAAGCAGAAGTTAAGTTTTTAATGTCTGGAAGCCATTGTTCTCTTGGCAGCACAGAACCAGCTAGTGAGTTATCCTTCTAACCTGCATGCACATACATGATTCTGCTAGTATGCCAGACCTTAGTGAGTTCTGTTATATAGTAGTGCATGTTGAGACATTTTATGTCACAACCAGACACTCTGCCCTATTCACAATATTTACTTTATTCTTCACTTACAAGTCTTACTATTATTTGTGGTGCTTTGTCGATACCAGTAGATGCGATATGAAGCAGAATTCGGTGTTGTTACCCGATTAGCCTTCAATAGCTCCCTACAAGGAAATCCTAACCGTTGTTTGTGAGTCAGAGTCCCAATATTTTTCTAAGATTGCAGCTTCTCTTGGTCTCTTAAGACAGAATTAGCACAATTTGTGTCCTATTGCCTAGAGATAGGGAACACGATTCCTTTCTTAAAACGTGTTACATTTGTTACTTGTTATTTTGCAGTGCAAGCCCCCAACTATTGCATTGAGAAACTCCATTAAAGCTGAGCTTTTATTTTATTTGGGCTTCATATTTGAAACACATTAAAAAAAAATACCAATGTGAATAAAATTAAAAGATGATGTACAGAAGGGGATTTGCCTGACACAGCTCGAACATTAAAACACCATTGTTACTTTACGATGTGCCAGGCACCTCTAAGCCTACCCTCTTAGGTTTTATGAAAACCATGCTAAATTGGCTTCCCTATAAATTTGAGACTGCTCACAATTTGATTTGGCCTGGCTGATTGAGTGCCCCAGTTTTGGAAGAACTTTTAGTGACTCAGGGGGAGTTGGAATTAAGCAGTTAACTTTGTTCATAATTGAGGTTATTTAAAGCCATATTTGCCACTGTATCTGTAGAAATGTGGTTTTAGATGTCACAAAATGCCTTTGAAGTTCTGTTGATCTGGTCGATGAGTGTTTCTTTGTAAATAACTGAACTATAGCTGTTGGGCATTAACACATATGAACCTTCTGCTCTATATTTAGCTGTGGAACATCATCTGTAAAACAACTTGTTCTTACTAACGCATATTGTTCAGTGTATATTAATACGTGTTTAAAGTCAGCATAGTTTGCTTCGGCATGCTTTATGCTTTTTGAAAAAATACATATCTCTAGCCCCACACTTTGCCTCTATTTTCAGCCTTCTTGACAAAGCTGTCCGACTTAGTTTTTCTGTGCTTGTTCTTTACTCCTTCTATAATTCATCTGTACATCATTGATTGAATTCTCATAAATCTGCTTCATCTACCACCACTTTATTATGTCATTCATCACTAGATAAAATATGCCCCAACCTTGCTTAACCATATGCCACTGTGTCTTTGGCTTTGTATTCCTGAATGAATCTATATTATTTAACACAATCCAATAGTACAGAGTTTTGTAATCCTCCAAGCCCTGTGATGCAACAGGAGTGTAAACATTAGTAGTGACATAATCTGTGTGCTGTCAGCCAATCCATATAGAAAATATGTTTATTAGTTGCTTTACATGTGTATGCAACACCTTGGTGCCCTGTATCATTGTTCTTAATAACTTTGTTTGGAGACTCAGTTGAAAAGCAGTGCTTTCTCAGCATTTGCAATGGAGTGTACTGCACTAATGGCAATAAATGTGCACTAACAGATGGGATACTCGATTGTTTGGCCTTATCATTGATTGTTGTGTGGAGGGTGATACACTTGATGAGCTCCTTGTCAAGCCACAGGACCAATAGGTAGGAAATTTGATGTCATTAAAACGTGTTTGGAAAAAGATGTGAGTAAGCATTTCATGTCACACAGCAGATTAGTTGGACCAAGTTTCAGAAGATTACTGTGATAATAAAAGTAGTAGTGGTTGTAAGCAAAATGGTAGCTATGGGGATATTTTAGGTGCTTGGAAAGTGTAAGTTGTACAGCTAAGACCCATAATGAGAGGGAGGCTAGTATAAAGCTTACATTAAAACCTTTAATATCTCAAAAGAAGTTAGATCAGTCCTCCAGGCTCTGACCTCTGGAGCAAATTGGATCGGTAAACCGGGTTCATAAAATGAAACCTTAGTCTTATCACAAAGCATTTGCTTCACTTAGCTGTGACAATATTAAGTACCAGTTAATACACACTTTATTTGAGTATTGTAAATTAGATGGTTAAATCATGTAAATTATCATTACTGTATTTGTTGTGGGGATGAATTAGCTCTTTATTCTCCCCTTCCCCTTTGCATTCCCTGTTCTTTTCTTTTGAGCAAAAGCTTCTTGTAAAGATAATACTGTTTTACTAATTGTTTTCTACTGGCTCCTGGGACTGAGTAACTGTTTTAACGTATTCAGAGTGCTTCCATAGTTTTTTTGTTTTTCTTGGCTTCCTCTGACATTTGGTTGGGGGTTTTCTTACAGCAAAGATAGTGTTTATGCCTTTGCAAGCAGCGGGTACTGTTGTGTTAGATAAAGGTGGAATAGTTCTTTCTAAAACAAAGAATCTTGACACCATGATAACCGTTCAGGCCCACATTGAGCCATTTCTCAGATGGCTTTTGTAGAAGCTGCAAAAACCCTTCAATAATCACCTTAATTTGAGCTGCCACTTTCATCTCTGTTGTTCTTTCCCACATACAATTATCAGTACTTATTCTTTGCTTTTTCCTTAACAATCAATTTTAGATTAGCATGCCTCTGCTCTTGGAAACCGTTTTCTAATTGATCACGGTAGTCCTAAAATCTGTTTTCATGTTGCATTATTTTGTTGTCTTGCAAATACATTCTGGTTGTCCGGTGTTAGTACCACATTCTGAGCCGTATAGAATAAAGAAGAATCCCAATCTAAAAATTGAACTGTTGACAATGGTGCACTGTGCTTTTCCTGTGACTACAAAACATTGAAACTTCAAAGTCTGCTTGTTCAATTTTTTTATTTTGCTTTTATTAAGCTGCTTTCCAGTGTTGTTTCTACCAACTATTTGAGTTTAGTGAAACAAGCAAGATAAAAATGAGTTACCTGTTTAGAAATACAGTACAAACTTATTGCACTTCCGGTTGATCTAATTCGATGTAAATTGTTTTGTTTAAACATTCAAAGCTGTTGAATATATGTTCAAACAATTTTGTTGTTTCACACCATGATTGAAATAAACTTGTAAAACTCATCAAATTGTCAATGTTTTCTTGGGAATGACACGTTGCTTCAATCATTGGAGTTTTATTTGCACTGTTAATCTAACACTTAAGCTTGGTTTGTTTTCATTGACATAGCTTGCTAAAGTTGTAATTGGTTGGCACCAGCCTTTCTAGTTTTGATGAATTTGTGCTAAGTGAGCTACTGTGTTTGGATCACATTATTGGGGCATAGGGCAGGAAGTTAAAACAAGGTAGATTTTGCCTGCTTTTTTTGCTGCCTAAAAGATAGCTTAAGAATATAACTGGTTGAAATCCCACACCATTCTCCACACAGAATTGTACAAGAAACTGTATATTTGTGGCATGTGTAGCTGTAGATACACACGCTCTGCACACTCCTGCCATCTAGTGTTGGGCTTGGTCTGTTCCTATTTGAGCAGGGTCAAGACTGATTTGAATATGGCAGTGTCCAAACTGCGGAGGCATGGTGGGCAAATGACCGATGGGTTGGAGTGCTACCCTTGCCAGTGTTTAAGCTTGTTTCAGACCTATCTTCCATCCCCTTTTTGTGTGTTTAAAGCTCTGTCTCAGGCAGACAATGACTCATTCCTTACTTTTCTGTGCACCATTCCGGTGTGAGGGATTTCATGAAAATAATGGCAGGCCGTCACCAACAGCAAATGAGTTTTCAAGATCATCCAACAAGGTTAAACGATTTAGTTCACATTACCAGCCATTTCTCCGAAACTTGCACCAGACCAACCGGTACATTTAAAATATACAGTTAGTTTTAAGATTGCGCAGAATAAAAAAAATTAATAATCATGAAAAATCAATGAATTGGTTAATTACAAATGTTAATAGAACCAAAAAGTCCTCTCTGTAATTAAGAGAAAATGCGAACAAGCTAAAAACAGATTTGATTAAATCCCAACCATTTCAATGCCTCAATTAATACAATAAAAGACAGCAAAGAATACTGAAGATAACGTATTTGTGAACAAGGAAGTGACAGTGCATTAAAACTGCCCTCATAGTTAACACCTACAAACAGCCAACATATTGCTGCGCAAAGTTAACATTAAGAGTGGAAAAAAGAGCAACATTTTCTCCATTAGAATACTTCATTTAATTTATTGCAGCATGAGTCTGGGAGAAAGTTTGTTAGGTTCAAAGCAGTTGTATGCTAAAACCACTATGGAAACTTTAGGAGTCCCTGGTTTTAGTCAGATAAGATCTTCAAAGATAATTGAAGGTTTCTTGTACATCTATACCACCAGATTCAAATTTTAAAAATAACGGCAATATTTTCTGGACTCAGGCTCTGGTCTTTCAAGCAGCTTAGCTCTTGGCTGATACAGCCAGAAAACTGTTCTTGTGTGTTCTCGTGCAAAACGCTATGGCTTCATTGCATGGTCTAATATTTTGTGTGAGAAAAAGAGGGTGTAGATAAAATTTCCGAATACTTAATATATGCTGGCACAGCAACATAAAATGGATAGTTGTTTATGAACTTCCAATAGAGCATCTGTACAAAATTGCTCTCTCAACGGGCATTGATGACCATCTTTTAACTGTTGAAGTGAGCAGCAGAGCACCCAACCGAAATTTGAAGTAAAAGGTTTTTTTCCATCGGGAAAATTTCATTCAAAAATAGTTCAAAGCCTCGGTCTTGTTTGAACTCCTTAATACATTTTAACAGGGAAATCTGCACTGCTTGCTTTTTAATTGATTTACATAGGACGAGTAGGTTTTAGTACCAAAACTAGCCTTGGTAATGTTTTCCAGATAAAGTCAAAGATCTTCCAATCTGATGTTCTGAAGAACATTTGAAATGTGTGGCACCAGGATGTAGAAAACCATAGTTTTGGTTTTTCATAATATTTAGCAATGTATGTTTATACTAGCCAAGCTCCTCTCTGGACTAAATTCGAATCCAGTATTTTACAGGTGCTAGGACAATGCAATCCTCAATTTTATTATTTTACTTCAATTTTCAAATTTGCTCATAGCTCATTCACTGGTGTTCCATGACCCAAATGCAGCAACCAATTCTGGAAGACATGTGTTGATGTAATCCCCTCCCCCGCCCGCCAACAAGTGCTTCTAAGATATATTCACCTCTCCTTGTACGAATACAGCGCTCTTTCGAGATGGGTTGGGGGGGGGGGGGGGGGGTGTTCCATATGCAAACTTCGTCCTTGAATGTGGGATCCAACAATAATGTAGGGTCATTTTGGAATTAAGGTCAGGATACACAAGCATGCATTCCTTTCTGACGATCAGGAGACCTTCGTTTATAATTTTTGTTGGGATCTTTTTTCGGCTCCACGAACCTTAGCCATTAGTTGTTCTTTGAATAACCGCACATGTGGTTCAAGTAGGGCCCACCCTCCTGGGGGAAATATACATTTAGAATCTTTAGTGACCCTCCTGGTTCCTTTGCTCCGTGCTTCATATGTTCTAGTTACTTGTAGTATTTGTCACTTCTACATTAGTGGCCAATAGGGTTCTTACCCAGGTGAACAAACCTCCTATGGGTCTGCCTTTTTGTTACTTTTTAGCAGATATGTGGCAAGTTAAATATCCTTCAAGATCGAAAGTGATGACAGCCAGTGTTTCTTGTAAACAGCAAATTTCCTATTTCATATTGGCCAACCAGTCCTTGTCATCCATTTTTTACCTTAACCCCGCTATATTCCAGCTCAGTATTTTTAGGCATGATGCTGTTCCAGTTGCCGAAATAGAGATTCTGTTTTTATCCTAGAGGCGATTACCTAATTGATCTGATAATGTAGGTCTTTTTCGTGGTAAAAAATGGCAGATTTGATTTGTAAAAACTGTTTGCCATTGAGTTTCAACAGTTGGAAAAACTAGTTGAGTATGTGATGAACTGTTCACAATGCAGAATTTGATTTCGGTCAAATCAGCTTGCCTCAGAAATTGTAGAAAGCGCCAACTGCAGCTTTCAGACTCAACTTTGTCTTGTTTGAGCTTTTTTTGATAAGCTGCTGTATTTAAGTTTAGTTTCTATGAGAATATATGCCAGCAAAATTCTGTTTTTGGTGACTCTATGTGGAGTACCCTCACTTTCAGCTGATTCACATGAGCAAAGGATTTTGTTTGTTAGTTTTATACTGGACCATACTGGTATGTGAATTTCTTTCCCCGTTCTTACTGGATTGAACAAACACTATCACTTTTAGCTCATTTGACCATATGTCTCTTAAGCCTGGCAATGTATTTGAGTCCCAAAATATGATCTCTATTGAGGATGTCATGATTTCCACATGATACATACTCAAGGGTGAATATGACCGACAACTGCTCTGTGGTGGCATTTGTGCTGCCTTGAATAGAATTGGTTAATGAATTTTTGTCTTATTAACCAGTCTGGTATCTTTATTTTTCCCTAGTTGTCCATTACCAGAAATTGATCTTTGCCATGTGTAGTGTTTAATATGTTTGCCTGAGGGTTATACAGTGTCATCGGTGGCCAAGTTAATATCTGAGATTATTGAATCATCTAGAGTCGCAACTTGGGTTTTCTCATGTAAGGCTTTTTGTGATGCTTTGATTTACTTGTTATGTTAGCTTCATGATGCAACCATGTTCCTCCATCAGAGGTATGTGAAATTGGGTGTGGTTTACTGATCTTAGTTGGTGAACAAGAAACGTTTTTGTGATCAATTTCACCAGGTTTTGTTTAGATTTGACATAGTTGATCTGCTTGACTTTTTTGATTTGTAACAGATCCATGATTTTAAACCTCAGTGCAAGGTGACTAGTTTGACATCAGCAGAGGGTATACTTTCCTCACTTTTAATTTCCGACTCAGGTGGAAAGATCAGCTTGTGCCCGATTGACACTCGTTTTATGTGGGAATGGAAGGTACATGTTTTACTACACATCAATCCTGGATTTTGATTCACAAAAGGGGCAGTTTGATCAGTTTCTGTTACTTTATCAAGTGATTGCTTTGCAACATGTCCCGATTCTGAGGGATTAGTCTCTTCAGTTGATTGTATGATAATTTGGAGACATTGTATTGAAGATGAAGGTATGGAAAAAGGACGTGGTCTCTTTATTGCACTTGCTTTCAATGTTTCCTAAACATTTTTACTTTGAGTTTTTACCATTTCCTTTGTGGCTTTTTAGTAGAAACAGGTATTGCCTCAACTTCAGGGATGTGTGGTTTGTTTGTCTTGCGTTAAGTCCTTCATCCTCAAATGATTGTTTGAATGGGTCAAAACCAGTTAGGTTGGTAATACTGCCTTAGATGCTGTTATTGGGCAGGCTGATACTGTTTTTTGACAATGGTTGTTTTACTTGACAGATTTCGCCCTAAGTCTTCTATTATGCCATCTATAATCTTTGGAACTTCTAACAATTTTTCCCAAAAGGAATACAATTTTGGTTGTCTATATAGCCCTTTGATTAGAATTTGTTTTTAAATTCTTTACCACTTCTTCGACCGAGCCTATCCTGAGATTGATGGTCACCATGGAAGTTATGAGTTGCTTAGTAGGGGGGCGCTAGGTGGCGCACGAGCGGAATGGCCGCCATTGAGCGAGGCTCCCGCAGTCCGGCCGAAATATTTCATTTATCCTTATCCAGACACTTTGCTGTGCCCAGGGACGTATGGAGGGAGCAGAGCTGAGATAAGCGGAGCTTGCAGCGATCTTAGGTGGCGATTCGTGTGGGGCAGCTGTGACCGGGCTGCATTCCTGGTCTGTCTGGAGCTGTGAGTGGGGCGGAGTGCACGCGAGATCCGAGGCGCCCATGCGGTGACTGGGCCGCTCTGCTGACATGGCGGCGCTGAGGCAGTGACGCGGCTATATCTTCACCGGAGCAAGTGTGTCTCACCCTTGAAACGCATCGCGGAGCACCTAAGAAGACCAGGAGAGCCCCGTACAGAGGCGGTAAGCGCAAACTTTGGAGCCACAGGGACTTATTCAGCCTACCCCGGCGGCGGTCAAAAACGGCTCCCTATACACACCGGCATCCACCAACTGTAGCGCCACTCGGCGCAGGCAGTATACCTCACCCCAAAAGTGGAACTGAGATAGGGGGGATAGACGTGAGGCAGGCGCTCTTATCTAATTGCTTCAGCAGGTGACTTGCGCACCGGCTAGACTACGGCTAAAGCGCGCACTTTTGCGGATCTGTGGATGGACTGGGAAGGCGGCAAGGTACGTGGCCACAATCATGCCGCATAACAGGAAGGCCATCGCCTACATCGACGCAGGACAATAAAATCTCCTGTAGTGGTTGTGCGCCGTGTGCCTAGTGTAGCTTACTGGGGTGGGCTGGGGCAGCACTACTGCGTGGGATAACAAAGCCGTAGCAGGCCGATTTCGTATAGAGGCACGCGTATCACCAATCTATCCAACAGAGGCGGCTGTATCCACCCAGACACGTATGGACGCCGGCGCGAGGAGACAAGCTGTGGATGATTCTGGTAGTTGTGCTGTAGTGACTGTACGCTGGCCCGGGGCATAGCAGCTGAATATCTCACATCAGACCACATACACTGAGCAAGCCCTTGTGCCATAGCAGCAACACGCAGAAAATAACAAGGGCGGACCGCACAGAGCGCCTATCCCGCTTCCCCTGCTCCTGCATAGTACCCCTGAACAGTTTATAGGTGCCAGAATGGGAGAAACAGGCGCACGCCAACCGCGACTCATGTTCGAGGCCAAAAAGAGCACCCGTCCGCACTTGATAGAAGACGTTAATGGGGCAGAAGGTGTACAACAAGATCACCCAGCGGAATCTGGTGATGATCTCAAGTCAATGCTGCGGAGGTCCGACCGGGATTTGCGACTATTGCGGACAAGATGGACATGCTGACAACTCGTATGGACGCAATCGCTAGCAAACTCGAAGGGCATGAAACCCGCATAAAAGATGCCGAACAGCGAATATCCGAGACGGAAGATACTACAGCCCGCATGCTAAAAACAGTTACACAAATGGATAAGCTGTTAAAAATCATAGCAGCCAGGAACGAGGCCATAGAGGCGCGCAGCAGAAGAAACAACATACGTATTTTTGGAATACCGGAGAGTACGAACACGGGCAAGATCGAGGAGTATGTTGAAAAACTCAGAGCGGTAGTGGGAACGGAACTCCTGTCCCCACACTTTATTGTGGAACGGGCTCATTGCTCGCTTGGGCCCCGACCACCTCCGGGGAGCACGCCCAGACCCATCATCGCGCGCCTCTTAAATTATAGAGACAGAGATACCGCCTTAAGAGTGGCCAGAGAGAAAAAACAATTGCATTATGAGGGAGTGCCCTTTACCATGTATCCGGATTTTACACTGCATGTGCCAGAGGAACGTCAATTTATTTCTGTAAAACAAAAATTGAGACAAGCCAACCTAGACTATGCCCTACTCTATCCAGCTCAGCTTCGTATCACCCATCGGGGAACCCACACGTTCTGCACTACAACTCAGCAAGCGGAAGAATTCCTCAAAAAGCGCAAGAAACAGAAGAACGTATCTTTTGCACCGGACGACTCTCTAGGAACCCGGACATCAGATGTGGAATGAGAACTAACAAGGACAGTTGATGGAGTATGGATAAACATTTTCACTGTGTTCCATATGAAGCATTATAACACCGCGGCAGGAGATTCCATAACTGATTCCTGCTGTTCAGGGGACATAACATGACTGAATTTCCGCTAAGTCTAATTAGGACGTACAATGTGCAACTAGCCGGACACCCTCAGAGCTTCCCCGGGAACTTGGTCAGCGACGCCGACCACCTGGAAAGGCGAGAGGTACACGTGGGCCACCCAGCAGCATATCCCCAAAAGGGTGTACCCCACTGTGTTTCTTTTGAAATGTTTGTTTTTGTATTTAGTTGTCTCCATTTCAGAGCTCATCTGGGATCAGTTGGAGACTTGTATTGTAACAGGGGGATCTTTCGGTATTGAGGAGGGGGGTGGGATGGATGAGCCTAGCATAATTGGGATGCTTCAGTGGAGGGGGGGGGAGTTACATGTTTTGATGTCACTGGCAGATATATCATGTTCAGGTATAATGTTTTTTTAACCCATCTGTTGTGGAATATTTTCACATTTGTATGGCCTATATTTCGTAGCGGGAGGTGGCGTGATGGCTACGGGAGATGAATGCACACTGAAGATACTGTCATGGAATCTCAGGGGTTTGGGGGATTCAAGATGAATGCACACTGAAGATACTGTCATGGAATGTCAGGGGTTTGGGGGATTCGAGAAAACGTAGGCAGATCTTGACATACTTGGACCAACCGCAGATACAAGTAGTGTTTTTACAAGAAACACACCTTAACCCGAGAACCCCAACCACGTTCGCTAGCAAGTGGGCGGGTACAAGATTGTTGGCTTCCTATTCCTCATATGCCCGAGGTACAGCCGTACTGATAAAAAAGCAGACACCGTTTGTGATGGCTGGGGTGATAGAGGACCTCAACGGGAGATACGTTATAGCATGGGGGCGGCTAGGTAGAGAGTCGGTTACCTTGGCAAACTGCTATGGCCCTAATGTAGATACATCTGCATTCTTCACTATGGTGTGGGGGAAAATACTCAACATCTGAAAGAAACACGTTAGTTAGATTCCTCACCTTAGAATATCCCCAGGCGTCAGACTGGATCCGGAAGATTTTTCGTCAGCAATACCCCTTGCGCGTCGCTAGGCGTCGTCTGCGGCTCCGCGTCCGTCGTCGGCGTCGTGCGCCGGGATGACGTCGTCGGAGTACTTAGACGCCGCCCTCGCGTGCTGACGTCAGTTCTTCTTTTTTCCGCGCCAGTAAGCGCAGATCCGGGAGAGCTACCCCTTTTAGTCTTTTTTGACTAAATCTTTTTTGATCATTTTTGATCCTTGTCTGTCGACATCTGGTGCCGGTAGGATGCCTGGGTTCAAGGCTTGTGAGGATTGTCATCGACTGATGTCGGTGACCGATCACCACCGCCGGTGCCTCTACTGCTTAGGCCCCGACCACGACGCGGAGTCGTGCAACGACTGTCAGGCCCTGACTTCGAAGGCTAGGCGGGAGCGGTCCCGCAAGCTTCTCGAGCTTCGCCACTCGGCTCCGCGTCGTGCGCGATCCCGGTCCAGGAGGAGGTCCAAGGATCGCTCGCGGAGCCCTAGCCGACGCCATCGCTCGTCCGGCTCCAAGTCGTCGGGTAAGTCCAAACGCTCCAAGAAGTCCAAGAGGCGACATCGCTCTTCGGACTCCCCTCGCCGGTCGCGCGTCTCGGCCGAGGGTCAGGGTGGTTCCACCCCCGCGGCTCCGGCGGAGCCGCAGGTGCCGCGTCCGCCCCCATACCTTCCGGTCCCTGGGGCTGACGCGGCGCCGGCGGAGATCAGTGCCTTCCTCTCGGCCATGAGGAGCCTGGCCCCGCCGTCGACGCCCGCTGGCGCGCCTTCGGGCCCCGCGGACTCGACTGGGCGACCTCGCGTGCCGGCGGCTCCGGCCCCGGCGCCGTCGACGACTCCGGTCTCGACGCCGCAGGTCCCCGCGGGGCCCTTGCCTGGGCCCCAGTCGACGCCGGTTGACCTAGTCACTCCTCCGCCGACGCCTGAACCACCGACGCCGTCACCGGCGCCGCCGACACCTGTGACGCCGACACCCCGGTTTAGCCCCCATCCGGACCCGACGCCGGCACGGCGTCCGCCGACGCCGCATCCGACGCCGCTTGAGTCCTACCATCTCTACAGTCCGGTTCCGATCATTCCTCCTGTTTATCAGGAATCGGAAGAAGGGGGCGACTGGGAGGGGTTCGAGGACCCTCTGGCTGTTCAGTCACAGCTTTCTCAGGACTGGGCAGATGAATTGGGGGAGGCCAGTGGGCTGGACACATCGCCAGACACTGGATTCACTTCTCCTCCGACCGTGGCTTCGGAGGAGGGTGCAGCATTTTCTGTGATGCTGCGCAAGGCGGCTGAGGCCCTTGGGCTCGAGTTGCCTGCCGTGGCTGTGAGGACTAACATCCTCACTGAGGTGCTTCAAACCTCAGCAAGCTCCACTGAGCCTCTGCTGCCGTTCAACGAGGCCCTCACTGACGTTCTGCAGGGCACCTGGTCCAAGCCCTCCACAGTTCCTCCTGTGGACAGGAACGTTGCCAGGCGCCACCGCCCTGCTCCGGGCGACCCCAGTTTCCTGTCCCAACACCCCACCCCCGAGAGTCTGGTTATCCAGGCCTCTACTTCCCAATCCTCCTTCCCGACCGCTCCGCCGGATCGGGATTCCAAGAGACTCGAGCAGTTCGGCAAGAAACTGTTTTCGTCCCTTAGTTTGGGCCTGCGGTCCTTAAATACCGCCTGTCTCTTGGACCGTTATTCCCATTCCCTGTGGGATACGGTGGAGGACGTGCTGCCCCTGTGTCCGGAGGAGGTCCGGACGCGTCTTACCCAGGCTTTGGCCGATGGGAGGGATGCAGCACGGCACGCCATACGATGTGGGCTTGACACCACGGACTCGCTGGGTCGGGCGATTTCCACCACGGTGGCGCTCCGCCGCCACGCCTGGATGCGGTCCACGTCATTTTCCGGGGATGTCCAGACAACCCTCATGGACATGCCCTTTGATGGCACTCGCCTGTTTGGTGAGAAGGCGGACAGTGCGCTGAACCGCTTTAAGGACTCCCGGGCTACGGCCAAGTCCTTGGGCCTCGCGGCTCCGCGGGCGCACACCTCCGCTGTTCGCCCCTTTCGTGGCCAAGGAAGGGGCGCCTCCTCACGTCCGCAAAGCCACCAGCCGCAGAACCAACCTGCGCGCGGTCGCGGACGTGGCTTCCGCCGTGGCGGAAATGGAGGCCGACGTGGTCAGCCCACATCCACCCCGGCAGCATCCGCCTCAAAGCCTTCCTAGTCCGAGCTTTCAGGCCCATACCACGCCAGTGGGCGGCAGAGTTCGCCATCACCTGCTCCACTGGCGGTCCATAACATCGGACAGGTGGGTGCTGCAAATCGTGCGAAGGGGCTACTCCCTCCCCTTCGAGACGACCCCTCCAGCCATGCCACCGCAGCACCACCGTATCTCGGGGGATCATTTGGATCTTCTCCGCGAGGAAGTTTCGGCTCTCTTGGCCAAGGGGGCCGTCGAGCGCGTTCCGAGTCCAGAAGTAGGTCGTGGTTGTTATTCCCACTACTTTCTGGTTCCCAAGAAGGGCAAGGGGGGCCTACGCCCTATCTTGGACCTCCGGAACGTCAATGCCTTCCTCCGAAAGGAAAGGTTCAAGATGCTAACGTTGGCTCAGGTTTTAGCTGCCCTAGACCCTGGAGACTGGATGGTAGCGTTGGACTTGCAGGACGCTTATTTCCACATCCCCGTCCTGCCGGCCCACCGGCGTTACCTGCGGTTCACGGTGGGCCAAGAGCACTTTCAGTTTACCGTGCTCCCCTTCGGCCTCACCAGTGCCCCTCGGGTGTTCACGAAAGTGATGGCGGTGGTCGCAGCTCATCTGCGCAGATCAGGGGTTCCAGTCTTCCCCTATCTCGACGACTGGTTGTTGAAGGCGGGCTCGCCCCAGGCAGTCGTCTCCCACCTCCAGACTACGGCGGATCTCCTGCATTTGCTGGGGTTTTCCATCAACGTGCCGAAGTCACACCTGAGTCCCTCTCAGGAGCTCCTCTTCATCGGAGCGGTTCTCGATTCGGCGCGGTTCCGGGTCCATCCACCGGAACAGCGGGTCCGGGATATACGGGCCCTGATTCCCATCTTTCGGCCTCTATCCTGGGTTTCGGTCAGGCTAGTGTTGCGGCTTCTGGGGCTGATGGCCTCCTGCATCCTACTAGTGCATCACGCCAGGCGGCGCATGCGGGCTCTGCAGTGGGACCTGAAGTTTCAGTGGGCCCAGCATCACGGCAACCTGTCCGACCATGTCTTGATCTCGGAGGGCACTGCACAACAGTTGCAGTGGTGGCTCACGGACCGCGAGTGGGTCAAGGGCAAGAGCCTCTCCCTTCCCCAACCAGAGCATGTCGTAGTGACGGATGCGTCCCTCCTGGGATGGGGTGGCCATATGGGAGAGGCGGAGATCAGAGGCCTCTGGTCTCCGGCGGAGTCTCGTCTCCACATCAACCTGTTGGAGTTGAGAGCGATCCGGCTTGCACTGAAAGCCTTCCTTCCCTCTGTCAGGGGAAGTGTCGTGCAGGTGTTCACGGACAACACCACCGCCATGTGGTACTGCAACAAACAGGGCGGGGTGGGGTCGTGGATCCTTTGTCAGGAGGCTCTGCGCCTCTGGACATGGCTGGAACACCAGGGCGTCACCCTGGTGGTTCAACATCTGGCGGGCTCTCTGAACGCCAGAGCAGACGAACTCAGCCGCCGGTGCATGATGGATCACGAATGGCGTCTGAACTCCGAAGTGGCGCAAGGCCTCTTTCAGCAGTGGGGAGAGCCTTGGTTAGATCTATTCGCCACCGAAGAGAACGCGCAATGTCAGCAGTTCTGCGCGTTGGAATTTCCAAGGCGGCATTCGCTCGGCGACGCTTTTCGTCACGAGTGGAGTTGCGGTCTGTTGTACGCCTTTCCGCCTATACCACTTCTGCCCAGAGTGCTGAAGAAGATCAGGCACGACCGGGCCCAAGTCATCTTGGTGGCTCCGGATTGGGCACGAAGATACTGGTATCCCGAGCTACTCAGTATGTTGACCGATCCCCCGATACGTCTGCCCCTTCGGGAGGATCTTCTGTCGCAGCAGCAGGGGACGGTCCTCCACCCGAACCTGTCCAGCCTCCACCTCCATGCGTGGAGATTGAGCGGCGGCAGTTGATGCCATTTGACTTGCCTCCTGAAGTCTGTGATATCATTCTGGCAGCCAGGCGTCCCTCCACAAAGTCGGTATACGCCTGCCGGTGGAACAAATTTGTGGCATGGTGCACAGCAAAGGCTGTGGATCCCCTTTCCGCCCCTCTTTCTGAGGTTCTCCTCTTCCTTCTTTCTCTGGCCCGGCAGGGCTCTGCCCTGGGCACCCTGAAAGGTTATCTTGCTGCCATCTCCGCCTTCTTGCGGCTTCCTGATCAGCCTTCTCTTTTCAAGTCCCCTGTGGTTACACGCTTTCTCAAAGGCATTACACACACGTTCCCTCCTGTCCCTTTTGTGATGCCTCAGTGGGACTTGAATCTGGTTTTGACATTCCTGATGTGCGCTCCCTTCGAGCCGCTTCACAATTGTCCTCTTCGTCTTCTAACTCTAAAGACTGCTTTTCTGGTAGCCATCACCTCGGCTAGACGGGTGAGTGAGCTCCAGGCTTTATCTTCAAAGCCTCCTTTTCTGTCTGTTCATCCGGACAAGGTTGTCCTTCGGCCTCGTCCCTCCTTTCTTCCTAAAGTGGTGACTCCATTTCACCTTGGGCAGTCTGTCACCTTGCCCACCTTCTTTCCGCCTCCGCATCCTTCCAAAGAGGAAGAGAGGCTCCACCGTCTGGACCCAAAACGTGCGCTCTCCTTTTATCTGGACCGCACACAACAGTTCCGGGTGGACGACCAGCTTTTTGTTGGGTACGTGGGCGCTAAGAAGGGGAAAGCTGTGCACAAACGAACCATCTCTCGGTGGGTCGTTTTGTGTATAAAAATCTGCTATTCCTTGGCTAAAAAGGACCCTCCTGTTGGGCTGCGCGCCCATTCTACTCGGGCCACGGCGGCTACTACTGCCTTGGGACGGGGAGTCCCTTTGCAGGACATCTGTCAGGCGGCGACGTGGGCTTCGCTACACACGTTTGCCAGGCATTATTGCCTTGACAGCCAAGTCCGGAGGGATGGCTTCTTTGGCCGTTCTGTCCTCCAGGACTTTCTGGTGTGATCTTGGTTCGCAGACCCACCACCGGGGATGGTATTGCTTGGGTATCTATTCTAAGGTGAGGAATCTAACTAACGTGTTTCTTTCAGATGAACAAGTTACTTACCTTCGGTAACGATGTATCTGTAAGAAACATTAGTTAGTTAGATTCCTCACCGACCCTCCCATCCTCCCCGTTCTGCGAACTGACATCTAGGGTTAAGGCTATCCCTTTCAGGGCCCTAGATTTTATTTTTGGCACCAGTATCGGTCTTTGCATGGCTCTGCGTTCCTGGCGCGGAAGGCTATGTACAAGAACTGACGTCAGCGCGCGAGGGCGGCGTCTAAGTACTCCGACGACGTCATCCCGGCGCACGACGCCGACGACGGACGCGGAGCCGCAGACGACGCCTAGCGACGCGCAAGGGGTATTGCTGACGAAAAATCTTCCGGATCCAGTCTGACGCCTGGGGATATTCTAAAGTGAGGAATCTAACTAACTAATGTTTCTTACAGATACATCGTTACCGAAGGTAAGTAACTTGTTCGTCTGATCCACTCATATAATATGGGGAGGCGACTTTAATGTGGCCCTACACCCGGACTGTGATCGGTCTAACCCTGCACCACACTATTATAACCACTCCCAGGGGGTGATGCAGGGAATCATGGAGGAGGGCAGATTAATAGACAGTTGGCACTACTATCACCCACAGGGGAAAGAAGGAACACACTTCACCTCACATACGGGAACATGGGTGCGTATTGACCATTGTTTGTTGTCGCGGGGGCTGGGTTCCACCATCTGTAACGTTACTGACCGGGGAAAGCGTTGGCAGAGGTGACGAGATGTCCACGATTAAAGACTCGTATACTAGAGGTAGATGGGCCTGGGGAACTTGTATATCGTGACACACCTGACATACTTAAGGTGTTCACTGCGCACTACAAGGCGCTATACATGTCACAACGATACGGTGCAGTGGAGCTCGACGACTTCCTGGGGGACATGGCGCTGGGGTGGCTAAGCGATATGCAATGGGGATTCCTCCGTCTACCTTTTGAAATAGACGAAATTAGGGAAGCTATTATGCAACTCAAAAATGGGAAGGTGCCAGGGTCCGATGGGCTTCCTGCTGAATTCTACAAGAGCTATATAGACGTAATGGCGCCGTCCTCAAGGAGGTATATGAGGAGTCCCTGGAAGTCAGGGTACTCCCCTCTTCGATGAGGGAAGCGCTGGTTACGTCTCTATTAAAACCCGGGAAACCCCCCAACTCCTGTGACTCATATCACCCATTGTCGCTAATTAATTGTGACACCAAAATATTGGCCAAAGTACTAGCTAACCGCCTCACTCTTCTAATGGATAAGCTTATACTCCCTTACCAATCAGGATTTGTTCCTGGTAGAGCCACCTCCCTTAACCTCCGCACCCTGTTCTCTCTGCTGCAGACAGTGGCACCGGATTTCCCGCTGGCTGTGGGTTTTTTTTGGATGCCACTAAGGCGTTTGATTCCGTGGAATGGGATTACCTCTTTGGAGTGTTTCGGCGTATGGGATTCCCGCCGTTATTTATATCTTGGATTAAATTATTATACTATCAACCCATAGCTAAAATATTGATCAATGGGAATATGTCTCCTACGCTCTCCATCTCGAGGGGCACCCGTCAAGGATGTCCATTGTCCCCACTTATTCGCCATAGCAGTCGAACCGCTGGCCTCCAGGCTACGGCAGCACCACCAAGATAAGGCATTCCGCTGCTGCCTGCGCCAAATTTTGATTTCCTTATATGCGGACGATATGACATTATATATTAGGGACCCCCAACACAACATATATCCGGTGCTGAGGGAGTTCATAGTGTTCGGTCAATTGTCTGGTATTAATATTAATTGGGGGAAGTCCCAAGATTTTCCTCTCACGCCAGCGGTCTCCAAATTCCAACTTGACTTTCTGTCGGAGTGGTGTGACACGGACCTTCGATATCTAGGCATACAGGTGACCAGGGAGTGGGAGGAGACGATCCGGCTCAACTACGGTACGGCTATCACAAGGCTTAACAACAATGTTACGCGCTGGATCTCGTTGCCTCTGTCAATGGCAGGACAGGACTGGCCTCCCTTATAAAAATGATTGTGCTTCCACAATTTCTATATCTCTTCTTAAATATACGATATCATCCAGGTCCTTTTTGTAAAAAAAACTCTACGCGCTGAACTTAGCAGGCTACTCTGGGGAGGAAAACAGCCACGGCTCAGATGGACAATTCTCACCAGACCGTACGAACATGGTGGGTTTGACCTTCCCGACTTTGAAGTTTATTATTTAAGCGCACAAGCCCATTATGCATACTATTGGATCTATCCCCCTCGCTACATGCCACAGATAGCCATCCCAGTCGCACAAGAGCAACACCGCCCACTACAGTTACTAGTACAGTAGATGCCTGGCATCATATAGCTGATATCCTTTCTGTGCCACTCTTATATTCATTGCGGTTGCCACTCACTTACCATCCCGGGGTGTCCCTGTTACAGGAAACGGGGTTTCAGAATTTATGCAAACGTCTACATGTCACTGCATGGGGAGATTTGTTTCATGAGGGAACGTTCCGCTCTTCAGAACACTTATGTTCGAGGCATATTGTCGTGTCCACTCACTCACAATGACGACAGACACGGAGGGTTCTCGTTCATGTGCTTTATTATGTTCCTTACACCAGCTTGACTTTCCCTCGACTCCCGACCTGTCCTCCTGCCCCGCCTCTTCCTGTCACCCAGTCCTCCCCTGTCTCCACCCATACTGCTCCGCCCACACAGCCACTAGACCCCTCATCTCTACATCTCCCCCTTTGTTAGCAACGAAAGGGGGGTCACCAAGAGTTACATCTCCTCAATCAGCCGCTTGGGCTGACGGATCGTTTGTCGTGGACGGAGTGTGCGGCCTTCAGGCACTGTATCTGTTTCGGCTCCAGATGTCTGTCCCAGGAGACTGTCACCATTGCTCAGTGCCTCGGGTTGCAGAGTTTTTGAAGGTGTAGTTCGCGACTCGAGAGTCTCTTGCAGAGCCGGGCTGCACTTCTGAAAGTGAGACACATTCCGGGTTACACGCCTGGTGTCTGACTCCGCTGTCAGCATGGTGCCTTTCTGACGAGTGACCGTCAGAGGTTCCGCTCTGAACCTGCTGTCTGTCTTCTTGGATTGTTCTTGCTTAACAATCACGCAGTCCCCTTCGTGGAACGAGAGAGAACGAGCCCGCCGTCTGCCATCTGCGTACGCTTTCATGCTTTCTTTGCGAGCTTTGTCGGTGGCTTCCACTTCCCGATGAATACGGTTGGGAGAAATGGGTCGCAGCGCTCCCTCCCAGGTGGGTATCCGGGTCCTGACTGGACGTCCCAACATGAGTGTAGCCGGGCATTTGCCTGTGGTGGCATGCGGCGTCGTCCGATAGGCTCGGAGTATATCATTGAGGGCTGCCTGCGGGTCTCTTTTGTCCAGAGCAGCCTGTTGGAATGTCCTTTTGAGAGTGGCCATGAACCTCTCCGCTGTGCCGTTGGCCTGCGGCCATAGTGGTGTTACCCGTCGGTGTCGCACATTCATGAGCGTCAGGAAATCACTGAATTCCCGGCCATTGAAAGGAGGCCCATTGTCTGTTTTCACCTCCGCGGGTATGCCCCAGGCTGCAAAGACTTCATCCAGGATGGCGAGTGTGGCAGCTGCGTTGGTGGATGGGACGAACCGGGCGATGGGAAACCTTGAGTACTCATCTATTATAACTAACACATACTTGCCCGATGACATGGGGCCGTAGAAGTCCATGGCCAGTTCTTGCCATACCCCTGGTGGCAGGGGCGTCATCTGAAGCGGAGCGGGCGGGTCTCCTTGCCTTACCACTTGGCACTGCAGGCAGTCTTTTAGGGTGTGTTCTACCATTTTGTCTAGGAAGGGGAACCAGACACGTTCACGAAGTGCTCTTTTCGTCGTGACTACTCCTCGATGGCTTTCGTGTGCCAGGTTGACGACTCCCTGTCTCAGTTGTTGGGGTATTACAATTCGGATGTCTCGCAACAGTAGGCCATCAGGTGTAACGGATAGTTCTTCGCACACATTCCGGAATGCTTGCCACTCCTGATGCTTTGTGGTATCACCCCTTTCGTCCTCCGACTCTTCGTGCCGCCACCTGTTCGTTCGGACCTTTCGGATCACCTGTTGCAGCATGGTGTCTTGCTGGGTGGCGTCCAGGATGGCCTCTAGGGGAACCGCCGGTGGCCGTGCTTGGTCCACCACAAAATGGACATACTCGTCTGCCATGGACGGTGTGTGACGCTGTGAGTCTTCCGGGTGGCGCGACATATAGTCAGCCGGGTTGGCAGCCTTCCCTGGCTTGTGCACGATTGTGAATGTGTATTCTTGCAGACGGAGTCCCCACCTCTCGATGCGGGGTGGCATTTTGGACCGGGGGTTGCCATAGATGGTGACGAGGGCTTGGTGGTCTATTACCATGGTGAAATGCTTCCCGTAGATGAACACGTGGAAATGCTCACACGCCCACACCACTGCAAGGCTCTCCTTTTCCGGTTGGGAGTAGGCTTTCTCCGTGTCGGAAAGGCTCCGGCTGGCGTGCGCCACAATGTGGCGATGGTCCGTGTCCTTGTCATATTGAGCCAAGATGGCTCCTAGCCCAACGGGGCTTGCGTCTACTGTTATTTCTGTCTTGCGATCTGGGCTGAAGTAGGCCAGGCTTTCCACTGAGCCCACAGCTCTCTTTATGTCCTGGAAAGCTTGCTCGCATTCGGGAGTCCACTCAAAGGCCTGTCCTTGCTTGGTGAGCGTGCGAAGTGGGTGACTGATTGTGGCATAGTCCTTGATATACCTTGAACAGTAACTTGCCATGCCAAGGAAGGATCGCACATCACTGACGTCAAGTGGACTCTTGGTGCTGTTCAGAGTACTCACTTTGGCAGGGTCTGGTTGCATTCCGGCTCCTGAAAAGATGTGGCCAAAGAATTTCAGTTGCGACTGGTGAAACTCGCATTTCTCCCTGTTGAGCGTGAGGTTGGCTTCCAGGAGAGCATGGCAAACCCTGTCTAGGGCCGTGTCGTGTACTTGGAGCGTTGCCCCGTAGACTAGAATGTCATCGCTGTAGTTCAGCGTATTTGGGATGTGATGTATTGTTTGCCGGATCGCTTCTTGGAATATTTCAGCGGCTGATGAAATGCCAAAGTTCAGTCTCTTGTATCTGAACAACCCTAGGTGCGTTGCAAATGTTGTGATATAGCGGGAGCTCTCGTGTAGTTCCAGCTGATGGTAGCCTTTGTTTAGGTCCAATTTAGAAAACACCCTCGCCCCATTGAGGGCGGCAATCATGTCACTTAAATGGGGTCCTGGGTGACGCTCTCTCTCAATGGCGGTGTTAGGCATTCTCATGTCCACACAGAGTCGTACTTTCCCTGGTGTGCCTTTCTTCGGTACGATCACGACTGGAGATACCCACGGTGTGGCGCCCTCCGTCCGTTCGATGATGTCGGCGTCCAGCAGGTCTTGCAGCTCATCCTCCACCGCTTGCTGGAGATGGAACGGAACTTTCCGCGGGTGTTGGGCAACCGGGCGGACCTGGTCATTTATGTGAAGGCGGATCTGGCCTCTGTTCATTTTCCCGAGTCCAGAAAACAGCTTTGGGAACTTGTGCACGGTGTCATTTTCACCGGTGACGCGGTACAGGATCTCCACTAGTTTCAACCGTTCAGCGGTTGGCAGACTGAGGAGACAGTCAGCTTCCGGTCCCTCGATGACGTGAATCACGGCCGGAATAGATGTTGTTCGATGCTTTAGTGTCGTTGAAAACTTCCCCAAGCATGGGAGTGGCTTCCTGGACATCCAGGTGTAGACACGCACATGTGCGGGGTCGAGCCGAGGCCGAGGGTTCATTTTCTGATATTCGGTCACTGGGATGTAGTTGAGGGATGCCCCGCTGTCCATCACGAACTTTGTGGGATGCGTGCCAACGCAGATGTCCAGCCGAGGGTATTTTTTAAGCTGATCGGGATCGGCAATCATGTTGGCATATTCTACAGAATATTCATGTTCACTTGAAGGTGATTCGGAGTCTCTTGATGGTGATCTTCTAGACCATCTTGAGGACCGTGACTCCCTGCTGGACTGGGAGGACTTGGAGGAGGACTTCCGGCGGTCACGTACCGCACGCGCGTGATGGCGGCGCGTCTCGCCTCTTGGTGATCTCGTGGAGGCTTTATCTTTCTCCCGGCGATAGTCTCCGCACATGGTCTCAAAGTGATTGTTGCGACCACACTTGTGGCACTTCTGTCCCAGGGCCGGGCACGCCCCGATGTGTGGGAAGTCGTACCCGCATCGGTAACATCTTCTCAATGGCGCCTTCTTCCCATGATCCTGACGCCTGCTTCTCTTCCCCGAATCAGGCCGTCGATGACCGGGGCGACGGTGGTGTCTCGATGACGGCCGAGCTTGTCGTTCCCGCTCTCTCGACCACCGGCGAGGGCGGTCGGTGCGTACTTGACAGACTACCTCCTTGCGGTCCACGCGTCCTGCCTCCATTGTCTTGGCTTGCTCTTCAGTCTGGTCATGGAGCCTCGTGATCTCTTCTATTTCATCCAACGTGTGACTCTTTTTTAGTAACTTCCTGCGTAGCGTCTCCGACTGGCAGCCGTCGATCACCCGCAGGCGAATGGCGTCGTCCGTCGAGAACTCGTCAAACTCACAGTGGCGCGCCAGTCGCCGCAACCTTGTGATGTATGAGCCCATGACTTCATCCTTTTCTTGTCGCGCTCTTTGGAATACGTATCGTTCATAATCTACGTTCTTCTTGTGCACGAACTTCCGATCCAGGGCGGCACGCACACTCGCATATGTTCCCGCGTCCGCGGCGGGGAGTTCCTTTATCATCTTGCTGACATCCTTGCCCACGAGGTTCCGAAGTGCGATCAGTTGATCCTCGTCCCCTGTCACCTTCGAGCCCTTAATGTAGTCCTCAAAGTCTTCAATCCATTCTTCCCAGCGAGGGCCCATGCTGCTCCCAACCACGAGCGCTAGGGGTTCTGGGGGGCGCAGGTGCGACAGCCCCATGATGATCGGCTTCGCATCCTGGCGCGCTGGAGAATGGACCGGGGACCCATGATTCGACATCGTGGTGTGCGTGTGATGCGCGCAGCGTCAGCGCAGAGCAGGCCCAGGGAATCCTTCGTGGAGTCTTGCGCTCTATTTAGGTCGTTTCCCACGTTCTTGTTTTCCTGTTTTTTTTTTTTTTTTTTTTGTATTTGCCTGTGCTTGATGAAATTTTCAGTGTTGCCTGACTTCAAAATGGCCGCCCGGGCCTATTCGCATGGGGTGTCTGAGAGTCCGCCTGACTTCAAAATGGCCGCCGGCTGGGGAACATGTGTAGACGTCCCACGTGGTGCCGGGCTCTCTATTCATTCATTCCGGGGACAGCGCGCTGCTTGGACGGCCCCTCTCATAGTCCGCTTTATATATTTATTTATTTTTTGTCACTCACGGCTTCACAGGCAGGCGGGCGGGTGGAGTCCTTGAATTCACGGCTCCGATCCGGCCTGGGAGACGCGCGCGTCAGCGCTTTCACTTCTCCTCTTTGCTTGTCACGGCGGCGGTCCTCTCCACCGCAGAGCGCTCGCTCCTTCGCTCCTTCAGCCGCAGGCTCTCACACGCTGTCGCGGGTGGCGGCGCTTTCGCTGGTTCCTTGCTACCAGCCCCTCGTCAGCTTTCTCGGCGTGCTGGTGTTTCGGGAGAGCATCCAGCTCGATCCCACTCTCGTCGCCAGCTGTCGTGTCCACTCACTCACAATGACGACAGACACGGAGGGTTCTCGTTCATGTGCTTTATTATGTTCCTTACACCAGCTTGACTTTCCCTCGACTCCCGACCTGTCCTCCTGCCCCGCCTCTTCCTGTCACCCAGTCCTCCCCTGTCTCCACCCATACTGCTCCGCCCACACAGCCACTAGACCCCTCATCTCTACACATATGAGCTGCAGATTGTACACTTAGCATAGATCGCCATCTGGTGTTGGGCCCGGATGTTTGCAGTTTGTTTTTCTTGTTGGACAGTCTTTGGAAGTCACGAGTTTGGTGACTCCTCCTTCGGTCCGTACTGCGCATGGGCTTCGGCTCCATCCTCAGATTGTTTTTTTCCGCCATCGGGCTCGGATGTGATACTTCGTGCTCCGGCTTCGAACTTCTACGGTTCCAGCCTCGACGGAAAATCCTCGTTTCTTCGAGTTTCTTCATCATCATCTTCATCTCTCGAAACGGCACTTTCTCCATCCCGTTCATCGGCACCGGCCTTCGGGCCCTTCTCGACTCCGGTCCCGGCCGATGGAAAGGACTCCGTTCAAAAAGTGCCCAAAATGTGGGTCTAAATTTCCCCACACCGACCTCCATCAGGTGTGTAACCTCTGCCTCTCTCCAGAACACGAGGCTAGAGACTGCCCCGCCTGCAAGTCTTTTCGATCGAAGAAGACCATCCGAGATCGAAGAGCTCGACGCACCATGGCGCACTCATCCTCTGCAGCTCCACCGGACATCTTCGGAGACGGCGCCGAAGCTTCGGGGCAAACACACACCGAGCAGGAGGAAGACATCGTCAGCGCTTCCGAGGCCGACGACTCCGACGTGGAGGACGTTACACCGGCGCAGCGGGCCGTGAGTACTATACCCCCTCCCACCCCCGCGCCCAAAACCAAAGAGACTCAGGTTACTCCCTCGCCTGCCGGCCTGGGCAAAACCAAAACCAAAGCTTCTATCACCCCACCTACGGGCCCGGTGTCGAAGCCTCCAAAGTCTCACGGCAGCTCGGGATCGAGCCAGCCGACGCCCGGTGCCGAAAAACAGCATCCGGCACCGAAGAAAGCAATATCCAGCTCGACTCCGAAGCCACCGGTGCCGAAGCCTGGACTCTCGGCGCCGACCAAACACAAACATAAATCTGTCGGCACCGACGCTCCGGCGCCGAAAACTCCTTCGACGCCGAAAAAACAGGAGGCCCCAAAAAAGCATGGCGCACACAAACCATCGAAGTCCTCGGTTCCGAAATCACCGGTGCCGACGGACGATTCGACGCCACCGGCTCTGTTTACACCAGACCCTCTACAAAAGACTCTGTCCAAAGATCCAAAGACTGGACTATTGACTTTAATTATCAAGAAAAGACGCCTTGATACTCCGGCTCCTCCTCCTCCACCTAAAAGGAAGGACTCTGCTACTTCTCCCCTAAGAGTACCCTCCCCACTACCGCCTCCCCTACCTCCTCCACCACCTCCACCCCCTCCCCCTCCCAGGTCTCCGCCACCTCCACCTCACTACGATCCGGCCCCATCCCCAGATCCGGATGACGGGGACCCGGACAATTACCCAGCGGACGCCCCAATGGATCCCACTCCACCAGGGACCCCAGACCCATGGGAGGATTACAATAACCCTGATATACCAGATATACCTCAGGACGACCTATACCCATCCAGGCCGTCTCCTCCAGAGGACTCCGAAGGGTTTCATCATTTAGTGCAGAGAGCAGCACACTATCATGGGGTGGACATGCACAGTGAACCAGTGGAAGAAGACTTCCTACTGGATACATTTGACATACAAGACAAATCTACTTCTATCTTACCCATGCTTAAGGGCGTCACCAAGCACGCTACAGAGGTGTTCAAAGACCCTGTCAGGGCCAGAGTACTGAACCCTAGAATAGAGAAGAAGTACAAAGCGGCACCCACAGACCCGGCATACATTAAGGGCCCTGCTCCTCTAGATTCCCTAGTTGTCTGCACAGCTAGAAAGCGGGCTAACTCCCAATCCTCAGGAGAAGCCCCACCGCCAGACAAGGAATCTAAACTTCTGGACGCGTCTGGTAAACGCACCGCCTCCCAAGCTGCGAACATGTGGCGCATTGCAAACACGCAAGCACTGCTTGCGCGATATGACAGAGCACACTATGACGAACTAGAGGCTCTTATGCAGCACCTTCCAGAAAAACACAAGCGCAAGGCTCATGACCTGATACAGGAGGGTAAACTAATTACAAACGCCTCCATTAAGTGTGCCCTCGATGCAGCCGACACTGCTTCTAGAGCCATAAATACAAGTGTCCTGCTTCGTCGCCATGCCTGGCTCAGGATCTCAGGGTTCAAGCCTGAAGTCCAGGCGTCCATACTCAATCACCCCTTTGACCAGCAAACTCTCTTTGGGCCAAAGGTAGACGAAGCGTTGGAAAAGATGAAAAAGGACACAGACACAGCAAAGTCTATGGGGGCACTCCAAACACAAGCCTCTAAACGTTCCTTTCGACGCTCGTCCTTTCGTGGCAGAGGCTCCTCCACCGATAACGCCTCTACCTCCTACAAGTCCCCTCCTCAAAATACCTTTTCAAAGGGCAATCAAAGGGGCGGTTACAGAGGCAACAACAATAAGGGCAGGGGCAAAACCAACAACACCCGTTCTGCCACCCCACCCACAGAATGACTCCCCTCCGCTCCCCCCAGACCATCCCACTCCGGTCGGGGGCAGACTACAAGACTTTATCCACACATGGGAGTCCATAACATCGGACAAATGGGTGACCCAAATCATTCGGTCAGGGTACTGTCTCGAACTAACATCTACCCCACCCAATATCCCACCAAGGCACCGTCCAATGTCTCAAGAACATTCCACACTGCTCAAACAAGAGGTACTCTCACTCCTCCAAAAACACGCTATAGAGCAGGTCCCCGTCAATCAACAAAATCTAGGGGTCTACTCCCTATATTTCCTAATACCAAAGAAAGACGGGACCCTCAGACCCATTCTCGACCTCCGGCCTCTAAATGCCTACATACATTCAGACCATTTTCACATGGTCACCCTACAGCAAGTCCTCCCACTCCTCTGCCAGGGAGACTTTCTCACAACCTTGGATCTGAAAGACGCGTACTTTCACATTCCAATACACCCCTCTCACAGGAAATACCTCAGGTTCGTGGTGGACGGGCAACATTACCAATTCACGGTTCTCCCATTCGGGGTCACCACCGCACCACGGGTGTTTACCAAATGCCTAGCAGTAGTAGCAGCACACCTCAGACGTCAACATATTCACGTCTTCCCTTACCTAGACGACTGGCTGATAAAAGCCGCGTCCTACGACCAATGTGTGCAACATACAAACAGCACCATCCAACTGCTCCACCAGCTAGGCTTCACGGTGAACTACCAAAAGTCCCACCTCATACCATCTCACACAAAGCAATATCTCGGGGCCACTATAGACACCTCCAAGGGTATTGCCTATCCAAACTCAGCCAGAATCACAAGCATTCAAGCCTTACGCAAAACATTCCTTCCTCAACACTCTCTTCCAGCAAGAGTGTTTATGAAGCTTATAGGAATGATGGCGTCTTGCATCTTCATAGTGCCCCATGCAAGACTCCACATGCGTCCACTTCAAGAGTGCCTAGCACAACAGTGGAACCAGGCCCAGGGTCAACTGACGGATCTGGTGTTGGTGGACGGCCGCACACATCACTCTCTGCAGTGGTGGAACACCACAAACCTTTCCAATGAGCGGCCGTTCCTGGACCCGGTTCCTCAGGTGATTCTAACAGCGGACGCATCGCTCTCCGGCTGGGGAGCGCACCTCCTACACCTCACCATGCAAGGTCTATGGACGCCACAGCAAAAATCGCTCCACATCAACCATCTGGAGCTCTTGGCGATCTTTCTAGCCCTAAAATCTTTCCAAAAACAGATTTCGGGCAAAGCAGTCCTCATTCGCACAGACAATATGACTGCGATGTATTATATCCAAAAACAGGGGGGGGACACACTCTCCCCAGCTCTCCCGCTTAGCCCAGAGCATATGGAGATGGGCAATTCCCCAAAACATCTTTCTCCTGGCACAGCACGTTCCAGGCGTACAAAACACCATGGCAGATCTGCTCAGCAGACAAACACAACAACTACACGAATGGGAACTGCATCCACAAGTTCTTCACCCATTCTTCCAACAGTGGGGGCATCCTCAGATAGACCTCTTCGCCACCCACGAAAACAAAAAATGCCCAAGCTTCGCCGCCAGATACCCACACCCATTGTCCAAGGGCAATGCGATATGGATGAACTGGTCAGGCAGATTTGCATACGCCTTTCCACCTCTCCCACTAATTCCATTAGTGGTCAGGAAGCTACAACAGCACTCCCTCACACTCATTCTGGTAGCTCCGACGTGGGCCAGGCAGCCGTGGTACACCACGCTACTACAACTGTCAGTGGTACCACATCAAAAACTGCATCTATCCCCATGCCTCCTAACCCAGAACCATGGAGAAATCAGGCACCCGGACCCAGCTCAGCTCAACCTGGCGATCTGGCTCCTGAAATCCTAGAATTCGGATACCTTAACCTTCCCCCTGATTGCATGAACATCATCATGGAAGCCAGACGTCCTACCACTAGAGCATGCTATGCCGCAAAGTGGAAAAGATTTGTAATTTACTGCCGTAACAATACAATCAACCCTCTAGATGCATCCATACAGCACATCATATGCTATCTGCTCCATCTTCACAGGTGTAACCTGGCATATTCATCCATACGCCTACACCTAGCAGCGATCGCTGCCTATCTTCAAAACAGACAGCATTTATCACTCTTCTGAGTGCCTGCTATTAAAGCCTTCATGGAAGGCCTTAAACGAGTAATTCCTCCCAGGGCACCACCTTCCCCTGTATGGAATCTAAATTTAGTTCTTACACGACTAATGGGTCCGCCCTTCGAACCAATGCACAAATGTGAGCTACAGTTTCTCACCTGGAAAACAGCTTTCCTAGTAGCTATCACTTCCCTTAGAAGGGTTGGTGAAATACAAGCGTTCTCCATACAGGAACCCTACATACAAATGCATCACAGCAAGGTCATACTTCGCACAAATCCGAAGTTTCTGCCCAAAGTCATTTCCCCCTTCCACCTCAATCAATCAGTGGAATTACCTGTCTTCTTTTCGCAACCCCAATCTGTTGCAGAAAGGGCCTTACGCACACTTGATGTGAAAAGGGCGTTGCTATACTACATACAAAGAACGCAACCCTTCAGGAAGACTAAACAATTGTTCGTTTCCTTCTCTCCACCACATAAAGGCAACCCCATTTCTAAATCAGGGATAGCTAGGTGGATTGTAAAATGCATACAAATTTGCTATCAAAAGGCAAAGAGAACATTATCTGTTCCTCCGAAAGCCCACTCTACAAGAAAGTTAGGGGCTTCTATGGCTTTTCTAGGGAATATACCCTTAGATGACATCTGCAAAGCAGCCACATGGTCTACACCGCACACCTTCACAAAACACTATTGTGTAGATGTGCATTCCAAGCAGCAAGCTAGGGTGGGCCAGGCTGTACTAAAGACACTTTTTCAAACCGCTGCAACGGATACCGGTGGTCGCCGCTAAGGTTGGGTACTGCTATATAATCTATGCTAAGTGTACAATCTGCAGCTCATATGCCTCGAACGGAATATGCTACTTACCAGTATGCATCTGTTCTTGGCATGTAGAGCTGCAGAGTTGTACACGCCCACCCGCCTCCCCGGCTACCTGTATCCGTTCCAGTACATCTTATTTAGATACAACACATGGGTTTCTCACTGTTATTACTACGCTCCATCATTTCCCTGTTGGCGAAAAACAATCTGAGGATGGAGCCGAAGCCCATGCGCAGTACGGACCGAAGGAGGAGTCACCAAACTCGTGACTTCCAAAGACTGTCCAACAAGAAAAACAAACTGCAAACATCCGGGCCCAACACCAGATGGCGATCTATGCTAAGTGTACAACTCTGCAGCTCTACATGCCAAGAACAGATGCATACTGGTAAGTAGCATATTCCTTCAGGGGCTGCAACCCACTCCTGGATATCTTCCTCTATGTGCGACTGCGACAGGGGATGAGAGCGATCCTCCTAGATTTTCCTAAAGAACCAGCAAACCTTGCCCCATTGCATAAAATGCTGGGATCCACAGAGGGGAAACATCTAGTGTCAGGCCTGTACAGGTGAATACGCGCTCAGCAGGAGATGACCTCTAGTCCAGCCCGCAGGCATTAGGATGAAGAGATGGGGCAGGTGTTGACTGATGAACAATGGGACTACTGCTGTGCACAAACATCACAAATATCCGCCAGTTGTAGATTGCGGGTGATACATTATAAATTCCTACAGCGCTTATATTACACCCCTGCAAAGAAATACCGCTTTAAATTGCAAGATCATGATAGATGCCATAGATGTGGCTCGGCAGGGGCGGGCTTTTTACACCTGGCGTGGGAGTGGCCAGCAATACAGAAATATTGGAAACAGGTCTATGAAGCGGTTGGGAAAATGATATATATCCCACTGGAAAGAGACCCCATGATGGCCCTCCTGAGCTATACTGCACAGATTCCTAAGCCATATCGGAAATTGCTAGCCTTATCCGTATTACTTGCCAAACGAAGGGTGGCCTGCAGATGGGGTAGGGGGCGGGCCCCCAAGTTCAAGGATTGGTTGGCAGATTTATTATATTGTCAGGAACAAGCAACTACATATGCAGAAATACTTCCTAGGGCGTCCAGACCTAAAGACATATGGGGACCCCTGCAGGACTATCTCCTCCAGCGTGCTGCAGATGAACGGGCTGCTGATCCCACTACTGACGCATGACCGGTCGTCGGGGTCTCCTGCTCCTCTTGACACACTGAAATTGTATGCCTGAGGCTGTTCTTGCGGGGTAATGTGGGGCAAGGGTTCTGCATCAGATCTGAACAGGTTATCATGGACTAAGACTGAATTGTATGCCTGATGTTCTAAATGTGCTTACAGATTCCGCTCCCATATAAGTATTTTGTTACAACTGTATGTCGTGATAAGCCGGATATACTTCATATCTTACATGTGCGATGATTTCCGTAATTGTTCACTGTCAAATATGTACCTGTCATGTGGTATTTATGCACTGTTAAGCTATATGTTGAAAATCAAAATAAAAGATTTAAAAGTTATGAGTTGCTTAGTAAACTCTAATTGAGCATCAAGTTTTGAGAACTGTGATGTAATTGTGTCAGACCCTCCGATCATTAATATTGGTTGACCCAGTGGTAGTTCTTTTGCTTGATGATCTAAAAGTGGGGCGCCTATGTCATAATACATTAGTTGTCCTTTATTGGATAAGTCATGGTTGTTGAAAA
Organism: Triturus cristatus; assembly: GCF_964204655.1. Lineage (NCBI taxonomy): Eukaryota > Metazoa > Chordata > Amphibia > Caudata > Salamandridae > Triturus > Triturus cristatus. Next base: position 1,267,137,083 of record NC_140585.1, on the reverse strand, counting down.
TTAAACTTTCATATTGTGACCTGTTGCCCTTGCTTCCTGGTCTGTCCTGCACGAGGGCCTACACATTGAATAAGAGAGGAGTCCAAGCACTGAATGCTACAGTCAAAGGAATATGTATTAGCTTAAGGGATCGAACAGAATAAGTTCTGTATGGGAGATTCTTAGATGTGTTATAATTGTATGCTTCTTGATAAATTTTCAGTAACCGCTATATCGAAGTACTAGCCTGCTGCTGATGGTGTTAAGGCAGGCGACTCTAAGGAAGCCGTGGGGGACCACCAAGATTACTCCAGCATTGGAACTTTCATAGATTAACATACTTGAATCATTCCCCATTGTCGAGATGGCAGTCCCCAGTACCTTAAAAAAAGTAATGTGCTAACAAACAAAGAACATTAAGGTCTCTTGATTTAGTAACCTATCATAGTCTTTATTTTAAAAAGGACCAAACTCAGCAGATAACCAATCAGATGATACTACCCTGTAGAACCTCCCGGAGAGAAGCTCCATTCCCTCAGATTTTCTACCGCACGTTGTGCTAGGGAATCTCCACTGTGCTCTGATCCGATTTTTTCCTCACAGCTTTCTTGAAAGATTCCTACAGGTTTTTCCTTCTTCTGACTTTAGAGATATACTTTCCGGATCTGTGTATTTGTGTTTAGGTGAAGCAAGCTGACGTTCATCATGTCAGACACACCTAAAAAAGGCCTCTTCAGACCCTGTGGCACTTGCAGGAAGAAGCGATTAAATATCGACGATCCTCATAAAGAATGTCTTTACCCCGGACCGTAAACCCAAGGATTGTAAGATATGCCTCACGTTATGTACAAAGAATTTAAAAGATCATGAAGGGAGGCTTCTCTTTTGGCTGCAGAGGCTAAAAAACAGAGATACTCTAGTCTCTGATAAGGAAAGTGACACCTCTTCAAAATCCTCCTCCAAAACGCCTCATAAAAGACCCCTTGATGACCCTGTAGGTCATTCCTCTCAGCAACCACTTGAAAAGGTGTCTAAAAAAGCTTCTGAGGTTTCCCATAGTCATGGTGCTCCTTCTAAGTTGCCTCTCGAACTACAGAAAGACAAGAAACCAGATTCTGCCCAAAACTCCATGCAGAAACTGGCTTTAGAGCCTTCTCCTCCTCCAAAGGTGAAACAGACTTTTAAAAAGCCTACTTCAGCTCTTCTGACTGAGAGCTTGTTTAGGACATCTCTGATGATGAGAGGACTATCTTCTATCCTTGGTGAGTCAAGTGCGGTCTCAGCAGCGTCAACATCTTCCATTGTCACCACTATCACATTATCGTCGGCGGCAGTTTCTCTTGTTGATGACCTCATTGTCTACAAGTCAGGCTTCATTGTCGTCAATGGTAAAGATTGCCCTTTCCTTAAAGTCGTTGTCAAAAAATCATGTAGCGACAGACCTCTCGTCTACGGTGGACCTCTCCTTGACGGCAAGCCTTTCTTCTATGATTTAGTCGCCGACGGCAGCCCCACTGTCATCGACTGAGTTTCCACAGCAGCTTTACTTCACTGATGGCTTCTCGTCGATGACGGCTATCCCGTCTACAGTACATCCTAATCCATCAGTAAAGAAACTCTTGTCGAGGATGAGAGAAAAAATTGGTTTTCTCCAGAGGATAAAGCATAAAACTTTAGCACCATCTTTAACATCACCAAGTTGAGTGCAATCATTGTTGCCTTCGCGCCCAAAGCCCATCAGCACTTAACGTTCAATATCAGGAGGACTCAGATGATCAACACTACTAGGACCAGCAATATTATTTCCCTCAGCAACGGTACAACCAACAATACCAACAAAATGTGGTGTATCTTCCTTCTACACTTTTCTCAGATTTACAATTTATGTTAGCGGATTACAGAAAGAGGTTTCTACCAGCATCGCCTTCTCTTCAACAACTCTCCCCTCCACCTCCAGAAGTGCAGGTTTGACCACCAACCTCACCTAAATAGGTATCTCCAACAATTCGCCATTTTTCACAGGAAGCCCCTTTACTGCGGCCATCGTCTTCAGAAGAAGAGAGAGAAGGGGAGATTAAACAGGAACACTGTGAGTGGGACGATAACATAATTCCACCAACAGCATCACCGTCACCACCCCAAACGGATTCTCCTCCAGAAGATATAGGGAGTTTTCATAACCTCTTAGAGAGAGCAGCCAGATGATTTGAGTTTGCACTACCTGCGCATCAACAAGACTGCTTCCTTTATTATTTTAAAGAACCTTTCAGTAAGTCAGTGAGCTCCATGCCCATTATTGATTACATTTGGAACCAGGGTTGAACAATTATGAATAATCCAGCTACAGTGTCTCCAGTGTTACCAAGGCTGCATACGAAATGTAATGCCCTGGAGGACGCCCCTGCCTGCCTCACAGGCCACCCAAAACCGGACTCGGATATTTCGCAAGCAGCGCAGTGTAGATCTAAAAATCCTTCGGCACCCCTGGATAAGGAAGGCAGAAGGCTCAATGACATCGGCAAATGCTTCTCGACTATGTCAGTGCTCAGTCAGAGCTTCAAATTTCCTGGCGTTATTGGGCTGATATAATGTGGTCAGATATTGCTGCATATAGCGACAATCTCCCAATAGAGGTCAAAGACGAAGCAAAAAAGATATTTCTGAGGCGAAGTGCTAGCCTTCCAGCAATAATAGACTTTGCAGTGGACATTACTTCCACTGGATTTTGTCAGCTAGCTAGGGCAGCAGTTTTGAGCCGTCAAGGCTGGCTGAGAGCGACGTCACTCAGGCCTGAAGTTCAGACCAAGATACTAGACCTACCTTATGACGGGGAGGCATTATTTGGGAAACATGTGGATGAGGTTTTACAGGCGAATAAATCGGAAACATAAACCAAGTCCCTGGGGATTTTACAGTATTAGCAAATGCCTTGTTGTGGCGCTCTGGGCAAGAGACATCTATCATAGACCGGCGGATACCAGCAGTATCGATACCCCACATACACTTCCTATAATCAGCTATATATACCACAGTATTGACAACGCCAACCACCTATTGCTGCCTACAATATGTCCTCTTTCAGAGAAAAAGATGACAGGGCATAAAAGCTATTTGTCACCAATGACTTTCTCCTGCTGCCAGATGCTGCCTCTCCCATTTCACCCAGAATAAGTAGAAAGATTTCCCTTTAACTCCAGAATTGGAAGAAAATCACCACAGATGAATTGTTCTTAGACCTAATTAAATTCGGTCATTCTCTAGAATTCATACAAACTTCACCCGACCCCCTCCCCTACCTCTTACCCAGAAACACCTACACCTTTTAAAGTTAGAGGTTGTTACTATGTTAAAGAAAGGATCTATAGAAAGAGTTCCATTTGCTCAAAGAGGGAACGGTTTCTACTCCTGTTTCTTCTCGGTTTGCAAGAAGTCAAAGAAGCTGAGACCAATTTTGGACTGAAGAAGTCTCAACAAATTCCTCCCCAAAAAATCGTTCCGCATGATTACCATCCAAGACGTATAGCATCTCCTCAACAGAAACGCCCGCATGTCATCCCTAGATCTCCAGGATGCAAATTTTCATATACCCCTACACCAAAAACACAAGAAATTCCTCAGGTTCATGGAGGCCAACAGGCACTATCAGTTTCGAGTATTGCCATCTGGGCTCCAATTTGACCCTGGCCTCTTTACAAAGTGCCTAGTGCCAGTTGCAGCATCATCATCACATTTTTCCCTACCTCTACGCCTGGCTAGTCAAGACACCAACCTACAGGCCTGTATGCACCTTTTCAACAGACTAGTTCTAACTCTCAACCTGGACAAGTCAGTCCTTCAACCCTCAGGCGACTAACTTTCCTACGAGCCATACTGAATACCACTCTAAAGCGTATCCCAACCTGGAGAGACAACAGAAACTAATGGCTTTGGCAAAACGCAGGCAAAAACAGAAAGTACCTTTCTCTTGTAGGGGATTTCCATTTATATTTATAATCATGTGATTAGTCCCGCCCATTTGCGTGGACCCCGGAGCACTTCATTAGATATATGCTCTTAAGGTGTCATCTTCTGCCTTTCTTCAGGAAGGCCTGTATGGACACTTAAGAGATCAATAATGCAGCCTAAGAAACTAGGCTACACTGGCCATTACTTCATCTTGAAGTGAAAAAGATAGCCAGTTTAACTTTAATTTTAGTAAATTTGCTGAGTTTTAACATAGAAAACTCTCCTTCACAAAACCCTTTTTTCATGAAAGAGAAGAAAGGAATGGATAGAGAAGCCCTCATAGGCTGCCATTATGTGTCTGAAAATGGGTACCGTGCCTTTAAGAGTCTCCAGAGACCCCCGGTATCTCTTGAGACACAGCCAGAGGCATTTACTATCAGTTTTTTCTTCAGCTCCTGCTAGCAGGACCCTGGAGCATTGAGCTTTACCATTTTTTGGTATTTCAGAGAAAATTAGTGATTATTTCTTGACTTGGGTATCTGTTTCACTCGACGTCTTTGGCCTCTAGCTAACTTCTACTGTAGTTTTTTGGCAGAATTTCTACTGCTTTCTTGTCAAAATGCCATCTCTGTTTGACAAGTGCCTTGAATGTGGTAGGAAGAAGACCAAGTCGGATTCACAGAGTCTGTATTCTGTGTTTGCCTGTCTCTCACATTCCTGACACCTGTGCCATGTGTAAGACCTTTTCCAGGCACACCCTGCGTGACAGGGAGAAGATTTGGCTCCAAGGAATGGAGCAGAGGAGACAGAAGGTAGCTTCTTCAGCCTCTGGGAAAGGAGAGGGTAAGTTCTCTACCAAGTCCCATGCTTCGACCTCTGGGGGGCTCCCCAGCAAGAAAACGGCAGAAAATTTGTGCCGTTCCCGGTCGATGTCTAGGACGGCGACAACGACGTCGAGAGAAGATATGACCACGATATGCTCTCCGTCGACCCAGGGCTCTGGGTCGATGCGACGTCGACGTTCAACGTCGAGGAGGAGAACGGCGAGATCTCAGGCGAGATCTCAGACGAGATTGACGTCGAGACACCATCGTCGTCGATCGAAATCACACAGGCAATGCGGGTCGCCGTTGAGGCGTCGCCGGCGTCTACTAGACGGTCGACGTCGAACAGGAGGTCGAAGTCGACGAGAAGTTCGAAGTTGGCATCGAGGAGATCAAGATCGATGTCAAGGGTTCAACGCCGGCGTTTGACGTCAAGGTCCCGTTCAGGGACTTGCTCAGTGGTGAGCCTATCGTCGTCGACGGGGAATTCATGTGAAGGTTGACGCTCGCCGTCAAGTAATGTTTCAACGTCGAGGGGAAGGTCTGATGTTGAGTCCAGGGCTCCATGATCGCGGCCAGCCCGCAAAAGGAGGTTGATTTCTTCTGCTGACTCTGTACTCCCGTACATATTCACCGTCCAGGTCTCCTCCTGCATCACGACACCCAATGCCAGTGACACCACCACCGGCGCCAAAGTCGCCTCCTCTTCCGCCTCCTTCTCCTCCAACTCCACCACTGCGTCCTCCCTCCCCGCCACATCCTCCACCTCCGCCTGGGCCCTCGGTTCCTCAGCCCATGCTCCCGGTGGCACCTCGACGACCAAGAACAAGGTCTCGCTCGAGACATCGGTCACATCGACGCCGGTCTTCCATGAGATCACGTCGTCACAGCCATGAGAGGTCTAGGTCCCGGCATACCAGGGATACCTCTTCCACGAGTACAGGGAGGTACTCTCCTACTCTCACGGACTCTCCCCCTCAGAGGGTGTCGCCGGTGGATGACATTTCTACCTTCCAGGAGGTTCTGGTCAGAGGGGCTGCGAAACTCAACATTTCCCTGTTTGCTCCTGTGCAGCCCACCTCTGTGATATTCGAAACTCTGCAGAAGAGACAAACATCACGTCCGTTGCTTCCGTTGGTGCCCGGTTTGGAGGAACCGGCTATGGAACTGTTCCTGACGCCATCTTCTGTAAAGTCTGCACCATCACGGTTGCAGAAGAAGTATCGTCCACCAGATTCGGACCCTGACTTCCTCCGGCTGGACCCCACTCCGGACTCTGTGATTGTGGTGGCGGCACTGAAGCAGCGTGCTACGGCTCCGACTTCCACGGTGCCCCCTTATAAAGAGAGCCGTAAGCTGGATTCAGTGGGCAGAAAGGCTTGTAACACCGCAGCGACTTCCATGAAGGCGGCCAGCTCTACTGCCTTGCTGGGTCGTTACGATAGATAGTTGTGGGAGTTCCTTCAGCATTTTGTGGACCTCATACCTAGAGACAAGAGGGAAGACTTCCAAGAGATTGTGAATGAGGGTCTGATGGTCTCTAACCAAGTCATGAGCGCTGCAGCGGACACTTCGCTCCTGGCAGCCCACCGGTATTGTCATGGGATTGCTCTACGGCGTCATGCTTGGCTTCACCTCACATCTCTGAAGCCTGAGGCGCAGCAACGGATTTCCAATCTCCCGTTCTCTGGCACAACTCTCTTTGGCTCCCATGCGGACGACAAGATGGCCCGCATGAAGGCCGAAATGGAGACGGTGAAGGCTGTAGGTTTGGAGAAACCTAAGGAACAACGCAAGACCTTCCGTCCTTTCCAGCGACGTTATTCCTCTCAGAGGTTCCAACGATCTCAGGGTTGGCAGTCCAACCAACAGCAGCAGTTTCAACAGTCTTTTCAGCCGTTTCAGAAACGCCAACAGCGAGGAAGATCTAACCAGCAGTCTGGACAGGGGAACAAGGCTCCTGCTGGTCCGAAGCCCTGAAGAGTTTCTTCCCCCTCGTCTGTTGTCCACTCCGGTGGATGGAAGTATCCAAGGACATCTGGCAGAGTGGCAGACAATAACTCCGGTCAATTGGGTGCCGAATATTGTTCAAAGTGGATACTTGATACGTTTTATAAGCCCTCCTCCATCAATCCCTCCAACTCGATCAAGATACATGCTGCGCGAGTTGCAGAAGGAGGCCAACACCCTCCTGGAGAAAAATGCGATAGAACCGGTCCCTCTGGGACAGAGAGGAACAGGGCTGTATTCACGATTCTTTCTAGTTCGCAAGAAAGACAAGAACGAGTTCAGACCCATTCTCGACTTACGACAAGCCAACAAATGGGTTAGAAGAGAGAAATATCGGATGTTGTCCTTGCATCAGATCTACCCTCAACTTCATCAAGGAGTCTGGCTGTGCGCAATAGATCTGCAAGATGCGTACTTTCATGTGCCCATAGCGAGGAAACATCGCAAGTTCCTGCGTTTCACTGTGGGCAACAACCATTATCAATACTCCATGCTGCCCTTCGGCCTGAAGTCATCACCTCGGACTTTTTCAAAATGCATGGCAGTGGTGGCTGCACATCTGAGGGAGAACAAATTATTCATATACCCCTATCTGGACGATTGGTTGATCAAGGCAGCTATGTTTCAGGAAGCACAACTGCATTTCAATCGGACTTCCGATCCTACTTCGTCTGACACTGCACATTAACCTCACAAAGTCTGTATCGACTCCGGTTCAGAGTCTTCAGTACCTAGGAGCTACTATCGACACACGCTCAGCAAATGTGTGTCCTTTTGGAAGAGAGACACTTATCAATCCTTCGGAAAGATCAAGCACTCGTGATCATGCCCTCACCAACGGTGAGGTAAGTATCGTCTCTCCTGGGCTCGATGGCGTCCTGCATTTTCCTCACTCCTAATGCGCGCCTTCATATGAGAACCCTGCAGGAATGTCTGGAGGATCAGTGGGACCAGACACTGGGAGACTGGGAAGACAGGATTCAAATGTCGCAGCAGGCTCGTCAGTCCATCCGATGGTGGTGTTCTCCGAGCAATCTCCTTCGGGGTATTCCCTTCCACAAAGAGATACCCACGCAAACGATAGTGACGGATGCTTCTCTCCACGGATGGGGTGCACATTCCGACCACCTTCAGATACAGGGCACTTGGTCCCCAAAAGAGAGCAAGTACCACATCAACTTCCTGGAACTTCGAGCAGTCCATTTGGCGCTGAAAGCATGCCAAATGTCGTTTCACTCCAGCTCCCTGCTTGTCCAGATGGACAACATGACAATAATGTTCTACCTCAACAAGCAGGGGGGCTCCAGATCTCGAGTGCTCTCTCAGCAAGCCCAAGCCATCTGACACTGGCTGTTAGCCAGGAACCTGACTATCACGACAACACACCTGCCAGGGGTTCAGAATGCTCAGGTAGACGTGCTCAGCAGACTCATTCACGAAAACCACGAATGGGTCCTAAACGACGAAGTGGTGCAAGACATCTTCGACAGATGGGGCACTCCAGAAGTCGATCTGTTCGCTACCGCAGAAAACAGCAAATGCCGAGACTTCGCCTCCAGGTTTTACCAACCAGGGACTCTGGGTAATGCCCTATGGATCAATTGGTCAGGCGGCTTTCTCTACGCTTTTCCGCCACTTCCCCTGATTCCGACAGTGCTGATTAAGCTTTCCCAATCATGGGCCAGAATGATCCTCATTGCTCCGGAGTGGCCCCGCCAGTGGTGGTTCACACTCCTACTCCACCCGGTCTCTCCTGCCACATCTCCGTCTGCCATGCAAGCCGGACCTTCTGACGAAGTTCGGCAGGCAGATGGTGCACCCCAACCTCTCGTTGTTGAATTTGGCGGCATGGCTCCTGAGCTAGTACAGTTCGGACATTTGAATCTCCCTCAGGACTGTATGGAGATATTGAAGGAGGCCAAGAGACCATCTACACGCACGTCTTATGCGTATAAATGGAAGAGATTTTGCATCTGGTGTGCTTCTAAGGACTTCGATCCTACCTCCTGTAAGAAAGATGTTATCCTTCCTTACGTATTACACTTGGCGCAATCTGGCCTTCAGTTCCATTCGATCAAAGTTCATCTGGCAGCTTTGACTGCTTATAGGAAATGTCCTTCACAAACTTCATTTTTTTAAATTCCAGTCATTGGAGATTTTCTAGAAGGATTGAAGAAAGTGTTTCCTCCCGTCAGGCGTCCTTCGCCTTCCTGGGAGTTGAAGGTAGTCCTTTCACGACTAATGAACCGTTTCAACCTATTCATAAGGCCTCTCTTCAGCATCTGTCCTGGAAGACGGCTTTCCTTGAGGACATTACGTCTGCCCGCAGGGTTACCGAGCTTCAGGCTTTATTTTGTTAAGAACCTTATACAGTCTTTCATTCCTCTAAGGTAGTTATGTGGACGCAACTTAAGTTCCTTCCTAAAGTTGTCAGAGTTGCCTGTAAACCAAACTATTACATTACCTACATTTTTTCAAAATCCATCTTCTCCTGCGGAGAGGTCACTGCATTCTCTTGATGTTGGGAGAGTCTTGAAATTCTATTTAGACAAGACTAAGGATATCCGTAGAACAGACCAGCCATTTGTAAACTATGGCTCAGTTCGAACTGGTCTAGCTACCTCTAAACAATCCATTTCTAGGTGGATTGTAACACATATTCAGCTGTGTTATCAAAAAGCGAACAAGCCTTTGATTAGTAAGCCTAGGGTTCACTCTACTAGAGGAAAAGAAGCTACTGTGGCTTTACTTCGCAATGTACCTATTTAGGAAATCTGTAAGGCTGCCTCTTTAAAGTCAGTCCACACATTTACTAAGCACTACTGCCTAGACACTGATGCTAGGGCAGATGCTCAAGTTGGACAGGCTTCACTTAGAAATGTATTTGCACAATAGTGCGATTGTTCTCTGTTCTGCCACCGCTGGTGAGTTCTTTTGGGGATGGGCTTGCTAGTCTATTCACATGATTGAGTATGCATTTGTCTTAGTGGATTATCACTCCAAATGGCCAGAAGTTAAATTTTCCTCAGGTGCCTCGACCAATTTAGTCATGGAATTTTTCAAAGAGATTTTTTCTAGAGAAGGATGTCCAGCTGAGCTTGTTACAGACAATGGTGTACAACTCACATCCAATGATATGGAAAACTTTTTGAAATGTCATAACATCAAACACCATACTGTTTCAGTTTATGAACCACATGAGAATGGTGTTGTTGAACGGTTTAATAGGGTGTTAAAAGGGTATGTTGCAGATGCAGTAAAAGTGAAGGATAATTGGAAAAATTTTGTAAGGGAAAAATTATGGTTGTACCGCATCACACCCCATTCCACTACGGAAGTCAGTCCTTTCCGTCTTTTAAAAGGGAGAGATCCTGCTTCCAAGATTTGTCCATGGTGGTTCAAGGAGAAATGCAAGCATAAGTCTTTTTCTGATTCCATGGTTACTGGAGTTAAAGAAAGAGTTTGTTCCAAACAAATGAAAACAAAAGTGTGGTATGACAACAAGTGGAAAACTAAAGCTCACAATTTCAACAGGGGTGATTGGGTCAGGGTTAAAAAACCAGGTTTAACTATGAAGGGTTCAGGAAGTTTTGGTAAAACCATGAAGATAGTGAGGGTTTTTGATAACCGTGTCATAACCCAAGATGGAAGATTATGGAATGTTAAACGTGTTGCTAAATGTCACAATATACCCAGTCAAGCTGTGTGCTCTCCATCAGTGAGTGATAATGATAATGTAGCTTCTAGAGTTAAAGTTTCTGATCGCATAAGAACAGCTCCAACAAGGTTTTATGATGAGTAATGTTTGTACTCAATAAGTAATGTATTAGTTTCTGGTGGAGTATTTTTGTTTGTTAAAAAAAAAGGGAGATATGTTACATTTGCATTTTCAATGGTTGTTGTTCAACATGGTTATGTTATGGCATACTAGCATCTTATGAGAAACAGTTCTTGTTCCATTTGGAACCTTAAGGGACTGTGATGCTCTGGGCAGTTATCTCTGTCTGGATGATGCTGATCAGTCACCTTGGGTTGCTGTGCTGTAAAAAATAAATCCATTTTAAATTTATTGGACCTGAACTCCATCATTGTAACAGTTACTTACCTGTAACTGTAGTTCTCCAATATCAGATTCTTTCATAGATTCACATGCGACCCACCTGCCTCCCCTGGAAAAGCTCACCATTATTTTGCTCAGTTGTTTCTATTTGTACGCACTAGTGCTTGGAAAATCTGAGGGACTGGAGCTTCTCTTCGGAAGGTTCTACGGGATTCTATCATCAGATTCTCTTCTTAGTTTAATCCTTTTTAATCCTTTTTTAAATAAAGACTAGGATACGTTCCTAACCAAGAGGCCTTTATGTTATATGTCTGTTAGGACATTACTTTTTTAAAGGTACTGGGGGCGCCCATCCCCACGACGGGGAATGATTCAAACATGTGAATCTTTGAAAGATTCCAATGTTGGAGAACGACAGTTACCGGTAAGTAACTTATTTTATTTTCCCGAGATCTAGTTATTTTTCAGTCAAGACCAGTTTTATATTGTGATAGGTTTCCTTGTGATTTTTTTAATGAAATGTGATCTCCAGTTGCTTTTATTTGCACTCGATTGGTCGCCTTTGCCACTGGAGATGATGTAACTTGCAGCAAGCTAGAAGAGCTTTCAAACCCTGGTAAGTTCTTTGTCATAAATAATCAGAGTGAACGGTCAGATAAATGAACTCTGTGATCCTGGTGTAATGTAGCTGGCGAGTTGACCAACTGTTACTATAATATTTTGACGTCTCCTGGTGATGGATGGTAGTTGAAATAGTGGTGCTGATTTTAGTGCTACCTGTATGTATATGTGTATATATATATAATATAGCAACGAACTCTGGGTAGTTCTCAAGTTTAGGTGGAAAGCAGCTCTTATATAGAGCACACTCAACACCAGCGACACTCTAAATTTGCTCACCTCAAATGTCTGCTTTTCTATCAAAGTCTTTGAGCATAGGATTAGCACAGTGCCATCCACGCCGAGATAGAATGGGACAAAGTCTTTTTGCCATTTGTACAGCAAAGTCATAGACATGTATAGGTTTATTCGGAGTCACAACAAACGACCATAAAAGCATTTACATAGATAAAAAAGCAGCATATGTCAATTGCATTTCATTACATCTAAAAAAGGATATGATCATAAAAACAAAGAGGAGCAAATTGATTATGATCTCAATCTCCCATTGGGTACAATCAATTTCATTAGATAGACATTATAAACATTTCAACACTTTACTAAAATACTAAAAATTACCTGACTCCCAATACCTATATATTGCATTTGTACTAATATGTTCCTAAAATTGTTAAAGTGCATTTGAAAGAAACACGTTAGTTAGATTCCTCACCTTAGAATATCCCCAGGCGTCAGGCTGGATCCGGAAAGATTTTTGTAGCAATACCCCTTGCGCGTCGCTAGGCGTCGTCTGCGGCTCCGCGTCCGTCGTCGTGCGCCGGAATGACTTCGCGCTGACGTCAGTTCTTCTTTTTTCCGCGCCAGTAAGCGCCGATCCGGGAAGAGCTTACCCCTAGTCATTTTTTGACTCTTTTTGGTCTATCGACTCGACTCTGGTGCCGGTAGGATGCCTGGTTTTAAAGCCTGTGACGCCTGTCATCGCCTGATGTCGGTGACGGATCACCATCGCCGGTGCCTTTATTGCCTGGGGGCCGACCATGACGCGGAGTCGTGCCTCGATTGCCAGGCCTTGACATCGAAAGCTAGGCGGGAGCGGTCCCGTAAGCTTCTCGAGCTTCGGCACTCTGCTCCGCGCCTTTGGCTCCCGGTCCAGGAGGAGGTCCAAGGACCGATCGCGGAGCCGCAGCCATAGTCACACCCCTGTCTGGGTCTTCGGGTAAGTCGAAGCACTCCAAGAAGTCCAAGAGACGACATCGCTCTTCGGACTCCCCTCGCCGGTTGCGCGACTCGGCCGAGGGTCAGGGTGGTCCCACCCCGCGGCTCCTTCGGAGCCGCAGGAGCCGCGTCCGTCCCCATACCCGCCGGTCCCTGGGACTGACGCGACTCCTGCGGAGGTCAGTGCCTTCCTCTTGGCCATGAGAGGCCTGGCTCCGCCGTCGACGCCTGTAGGCGTGCCTTCGAGCCCCGCAGGTTCGACTGGGCGACCTCGCGTGCCGGCGGCTCCGGTGCCGTCGACGGCTCCGGCCCCGATGCCGCAGGTCCCAGAGGGATTCAGGCCTGGATCTCGGTCAGCGCCGGTCGACCTCACGACGCCTCCTCCACCGGCGCCGACACCGGTTCCACCTCCGACGACGTCCCCGGACGACGACGTTCCCCAGTTTAGCCCCGGTCCGGGCCCGACGCCGATTGGTGAACGCTTCATCTACTGCCCGGCTCCGATCGTTCCTCCTGTTTATCGGGAATCGGATGACGAGGGCGACTGGGAGGGGTCTGATGACCCTATGGCCGATCAGGCCCAACTTTCTCAGGACTGGGCAGAGGAATTGAGGGGGTGCCAGCGGTCTGGATACCTCCCCGGACGCTGGTTTCATCTCTCCTCCGACTGTGGCCTCGGAGGAGGGTGCAGCCTTCTCAGTGGTGCTGAGCAAGGCGGCCGAAGCCCTAGGGCTCGAGTTGCCTACTGTGGCCGTGAGGACTAACGTCCTCACTGAGGTCCTTCAACCGACAGCATGCTCCACTGAGCCTCTGCTGCAGTTTAATGAGGCCCTCATTGACGTTCTGCAGGGCACTTGGTCCAAGCCCTCCACAGTCCCTCCTGTGGACCGGAACATTGCCCGGTGCCACCGCCCTGCTCCGGGCGACCCCAGTTTCCTCTCCCAACACACCACCCCCGAGAGTCTGGTTATCCAGGCCTCAACCTCCCAATCCTGCTTCCCGTTTGCTCCTCCGGATCGGGAATCCAAGAGGTTGGAACAGTTTGGCAAGAAACTGTTCTCGTCCCTGAGTTTGGGACTGCGGTCTTTAAATACCGCTTGCCTTTTGGACCGTTATTCCCACTCTCTGTGGGATACTATGGAGGACGTGCTGCCCTTGTGCCCGGTGGAGGCCCGGACACGACTCACTCAAGCACTTGCTGACGGTCGAGATGCAGCACGGCATGCCATACGGTGTGGACTTGACACCACGGACTCGCTGGGTCGGGCGATTTCCACCACGGTGGCGCTTCGGTGTCACGCCTGGCTGAGGTCCACGTCATTTTTGGGGGATGTCCAGAGTTCCCTCATGGACATGCCCTTTGATGGCACTCGCCTTTTTGGTGAGAAGGCGGACAGTGCGCTGGCTCGGTTCAAGGACTCCCGGGCCACGGCCAAGTCCTTTGGTCTTTCGGCCCCGCGGCCGCAAACTTCCGCCTTTCGTCCCTTTCGTGGCCAAGGAAGGGGCGCCTCCTCACGTCCGCCCAGCCACCGGCCGCAGAACCAACCTGCACGCGGTTGCGGACGTGGATTCCGCCGAGGCGTTACTGGAGGTCAGTGTGCCGGTCAGTCCACATCCACCCCGGCAGCATCCGCCTCAAAGCCCTCCTAGTCCGAGCTTTCAGGCCCATTCCACACCAGTGGGTAGCAGAGTTCGCCATCACCTGCTCCACTGGCGCTCCATCACGTCAGACAGGTGGGTGCTGCAAATGGTCCGAAGGGGCTACTCCCTCCCCTTCGAGACGACCCCTCCAGCCATGCCACCGCTGAACCACCGTATGTCGGGGGATCATTTGCATCTTCTATGAGAGGAGGTTTCGGCCCTCTTGGCCAAAGAGGCCGTCGAGCGCGTTCCTGGTCCAGAAGTAGGTCATGGTTGTTATTCCCACTACTTTCTGGTTCCCAAGCAGGGCAAAGGGGGCCTACGCCCGATCTTGGACCTCAGGAGCGTCAACGCCTTCCTCCGGAAGGACCGGTTCAAGATGCTCACTTTAGCTCCGGTTCTGGCTGCCCTAGACCCTGGAGACTGGATGGTAGCATTGGACTTGCAGGACGCTTATTTCCACATCCCCGTTCTGCCGGCCCATCGGCGTTACCTGCGGTTCACGGTGGGTCAGGAGCACTTTCAGTTCACTGTGCTCCCCTTCGGCCTCACCAGTGCCCCTCGGGTGTTCACCAAAGTGATGGCGGTGGTCGCAGCTCATCTGCGCAGATCAGGGGTTCCAGTCTTCCCCTATCTCGACGACTGGCTGTTGAAGGCGGGCTCGCCCCAGCAAGTCGTCTCCCACCTACAGACTACGGCTGACCTCCTGCACTCGCTAGGGTTCTCCATCAATGTGCCGAAGTCGCACCCGAGTCCCTCCCAGAAGCTCCTTTTCATCGGAGCGGTTCTCAATTCGGCGCAGTTCCGGGTCTATCCGCCGGAACAGCGGGTCCGGGACATTCAGGCCCTGATTTCCATCTTCCGGCCTTTGTCCTGGGTTTCGGTCAGGTTGGTGCTGCGGCTTCTGGGGCTGATGGCCTCCTGCATCCTGTTGGTACCTCACGCCAGGTGGCGGATGCGGGCTCTGCAGTGGGACCTGAAGTTTCAGTGGGCCCAGCATCGCGGCAACCTGTCCGACCATGTCCTGATCTCGGAGGGCACTACGAACCAGCTGCAGTGGTGGCTCACGAATCGCGATTGGGTCAGCGGCAGATCCCTCTCCCTACCCCAACCGGAGCATGTCGTAGTGACGGAATGCGTCCCTCCTGGGATGGGGGGGCCATATGGGAGAGGCGGAAATCAGAGGAATTTGGTCTCCGGCGGAGACTCGGCTCCATATCAACCTATTGGAGCTGAGGGCGATCCGACTTGCACTGAAAGCCTTCCTTCCCTCTGTCCGGGGAAGTGTCGTGCAGGTGTTCACGGACAACACCACCGCCATGTGGTATTGCAACAAACAGGGCGGAGTGGGGTCGTGGAACCTTTGTCAGTAGGCTCTGCGCCTCTGGACATGGCTGGAACATCAGGGCATCACCCTGGTGGTTCAACATCTGGCGGGCTCTCTGAACGCCAGAGCAGACGAACTCAGCCGCCAGTGCATGATGGATCACGAATGGCGTCTGAACTCGGACCTTGGCGCAAGGTCTCTTTCTGCAGTGGGGAGAGCCTTGGTTAGATCTATTCGCCACCGAAGAGAACGCGCAATGTCAGCAGTTCTGCGCGTTGGAATTTCCAAGGCGGCACTCGCTCGGAGACGCTTTTCGTCGCGAGTGGAGTTGCGGTCTGTTGTACGCCTTTCCGCCTATACCACTTCTGCCCAGAGTGCTGAAGAAGATCAGGTGCGACCGGGTCCAAGTCATCTTGGTGGCTCCGGATTGGGCACGAAGGTACAGGTATCCCGAGCTACTCAGTATGTCCATCGATCCCCCGATACGACTGCCTCTTCAGGAGGACCTTCTGTCGCAGCAGCAGGGGACGGTCCTCCACCCGAACCTGTCCAGCCTCCACCTCCATGCGTGGAGATTGAGCGGCGGCAGTGTATGCCATTTGACTTGCCTCCTGCAGTCTGTGATGTCATTCTGTCAGCCAGGCGTCCCTCCACAAAGACGGTATACGCCTGCTGGTGGAACAAATTTTTGGCATGGTGCACAGCAAAGGCTGTGGATCCCCTTTCTGCCCCTCTTTCTGAGGTTCTACTCTTTCTTCTTTCCTTGGCCCAGCAGGGCTCTGCTCTGGGCACCTTGCTGCAATCTCTGCCTTCTTAAGGCTTCCTGATCAGCCTTCTCTTTTCAAGTCCCCTGTTGTCTCCCGTTTTCCATTCGTAATGCCTCAGTGGGACTTGAACCTTGTTCTTACTTTTCTGATGTGCGCTCCCTTTGAGCCCCTTCACAACTGTCCACTTAGTCTACTGACTCTGAAAACTGCCTTCCTGGTGGCTATCACCTCCGCTAGGCGGGTGAGTGAGCTCCAGGCTCTGTCAGCTAAGCCTCCCTTCCTTTCGGTTCATCTGGATAAGGTTGTCCTCCGGACCCGCCCTTCTTTCCTTCCTAAAGTCGTGACTCCCTTTCACATCGGGCAATCTGTCACGCTGCCCACCTTCTTTCCGCCTCCGCATCCTTCAAAAGATGAAGAGAGGCTCCACCGTCTGGACCCAAAACGTGCGCTGTCATTTTATTTGGCCCGCACAAACCAGTTCCGGGTGGACGACCAACTTTTTGTTGGATATGTAGGTGCGAAGAAGGGTTAAGCTGTGCACAAGCGGACCATCTCACGATGGGTCGTGTTGTGTATTAAACTCTGCTATTCTTTGGCGAAAAAGGTCCCTCCTGTTGGGCTGCGAGCCCATTCCACCTGGGCCACAGCGGCGACAACTGCCCTGGGACGGGGAGTGCCCTTGCAGGACATCTGTCAGGCGGCGACGTGGGCTTCACTGCACACGTTCGCCAGGCACTATTGCCTGGACAGCCAAGTCCGGAGAGATGGCCACTTTGGCCGTTCTGTTCTTCAGGACTTTCTGGTGTGATCTTGGTTCGCAGGCCCACCTCTGGGGTTGGTATTGCTGGGGTATCTATTCTAAGGTGAGGAATCTAACTAACGTGTTTCTTTCAGATGAACAAGTTACTTACCTTCGGTAATGATGTATATGTAAAAAACATTAGTTAGTTAGATTCCTCACCGACCCACCCAGCCTCTGCGTTCTGCGAACCGACATCTAGGGTTAAGGTTATCCCTTTCAGGGCCCTAGATTTTTTGGCACCAGTGTCGGTCTCTTGCATGGCTCAGCGTCCCTGGCGTGGAAAGCTATGTATAAGAACTGACGTCAGCGCGCGAGGGCGGCGTCTAAGTACTCCTCCGACGTTATTCCGGTGCACGACGCCGACGACGGACGCGGAGCCGCAGGCGACGCGCAAGGGGTATTGCTACAAAAATCTTTCCGGATCCAGCCTGACGCCTGGGGATATTCTAAGGTGAGGAATCTAACTAACTAATGTTTCTTACAGATACATTGTTACCGAAGGTAAGTAACTTGTTCTTTAGTGCAATATTTTTCACGTGAGCTTCTAGGTTCAGTACTTCCCCACACCAGTTATTTCCATGCCACCTTAAATCTGTATTCCCTATACCATGTCCTCAGAGGTATCTAAAGTCATCATCTTTCTCGCATAAAAAAACAGCCCATAAGAAGGATGACTATCTGCAACAAATTTCTATTGATGGCAGCGATTGAAGATACAAATATGCAGGATGCCATTGTGTAAAACTTAACTGTCTTATTATTGGTAAGATGTACCACTTCCTGTATTGGGAGTAAAATTTACACAGGAGAGCCACGTGCATTGTGTTCTGGTACATCTTGTGATCACAGGGACAGTTTACTAAATCCGTTGACCAATCATTTATAGTAGGAAAAGTGCATAGTCTGTGAAATATGTCCAGTCGTAGGCGTGTGAGAACAAACCTATGCCGCAAATTTAAAATTGATATCAAGTAGGGCTGCATGTTAAAAGTGGTTAATATCAGTTGGTTATGTAAGACAGAAGATTTTGGGAGTTCGGTTACCAAATTGAGGTCTTCCAAATGCATCATTGCCTCCCTTTTTAAAGCTTTTCTACTGATGGTAAGTAACGTATCAGGTTTCTCAAATTAATCAGGGTGAGCCATGTCATCAAAAAATTGATGTACATACGCAAGCCATGGAAGTCCATATATTCGGTTGATTTAAGAGTCAGCTATTATTGCTCGATTAAGATCTGTGAATTCTGAGGTCCAAATCTTGTGCCACAACAGAATTGGCTCTAGCTTAATTACATTTGTAATGAGAGGTGCAACGAGTTCAGAGTGAAGTACATATACTGATGTACTTTTGGGGACTGCTGAAAGTTTTTTTTAAAAATCATTCTCTATTACTTGCATCTCTGTGCATTTCTTATGTCCCCATATACCCGCCCCGTAAAGTGTTATGCTAGTGCATTTTGCTTTTTATATCTTCATAATGATATCTGGGGGGCTATCGCCCAGTCGTCTTGCAAAACCTCTGAGGGCCCAACAGGCCTTGCTAAAAAGGATTTTTCTGTACTCAATCGCCCTATTCCATGACCCATATTTGTCGAATAGGACTCTCAGATAAGAAAAAGTGTTAGTTAAGCAGAACTTTATTCCATCTATTATGTTTCTACATTTCGCACTGCTCTTACCACACTTCATTATGAAGGTTTTTGATTGATTCACTCGGAGACTCAGCTTATTCATGTATTCGACAAAGTTAGTCAGGAGCGTCTGTAGGGCCATTGGGGTGCAGGCCATGAGGACTGCGTCGTCTGGGTAGAGGAGGGCGGGACAGGGCGCAAGCCTATTTGGGGAAGGTCTTTACAGACAGCCACAAGTTCATCCCCCACACTGTTTATGTATAGGGAGAACAGGAAGGGGGCCAGCACGCATCCCTGTCTCACCCCTCTCTCCACGCCGAAATCTCTAGTACGTTCTCCCCCGACACCGTATCTAACCTTCGCTCTGCACCCCGTGTATAGATCCCTTAAAAAGCTGATAATTAAGCTTTCCACCCCCATGTCTTTCAGTGTTAGCTATAGCATTGCGTGTATTACACAATCGAACGCCGCTGTGAGATCAACAAAGGCTAAGTATTGATTCCTCTTTTTAATGCTGATGTATTTACCAATGAGCATATTTAGGTTGAGACTTTGCTCTATTGTCCCAACCTGGGGTCGAAAGCCATATTGCAGGTCAGACAATTTACCATGGGTATCCGCCCACAGTTGTAGTCTTTTCAGGATAATACGTCCCGCTATTTTTGCTAGGGCGTCAATCAGGGAGATTGGTCTGTAACATGCTGGTTTTAAGCGATCTCCCTTTTTATAAATAGGGACAATGATTGATTCTCCCCACAAGGGTAGTAAACCTGATGTACAGCACGCCACAAATACTTGTGTCAACACTGGTCCCCAAAGGCTGATGTTATCCTTATATAAAGCCACTGGGGACTGCGTCTGTCCCTGGAGCTTTCCTATTTTTGCTGGCCTGAATCGCTTGATTAACTTCCTCCAAGGAGAACTGAGGACTATAGGGGGTTTGGGGGATAGGTGCAGTCTCCGTTCCCATTTGTTCCTGATCTCGTTGGTTTATTGTAACGGGTGCAGAGTAAATACCAGCAAAATGCTTAATCCATTCCTCCTCCAGGATAGTGGTCTTGATTTTAGGGGACACCTCTATATTCCATGGGGAGGAGTTGATTATACTCAAGAGTGTTCTCTCATCTTTGCTTGCACCAGCCTCCTGTAGGGTCTCCCAGGCCATCTCTTAAGTGCATTTTCCTTTTCTTTACTGCCTGTTTATATTCAACTCTAGCTTGATAAACTCGCTATTACATCTTAGTGTTTTATGTGGTGCTTACTTCGGGCGCTTGTGAGCTTTACTGCAGAGAGAGTAAAATACTCTTTTTCACCATTTTTTGTCTTCCCTCTGGTGGCAGAGAGATTCTCTTTTACACTCTTTGAAATAGCCAGAAAGGCCCCGATGATTTCATTTGGGGTTGTTTCTTCATTTAGACACAAGTCAAACGCACCCTTGTTTTTAGATATTATCTGTTTTAGGAGATCCTTTGGGTTGATCTTTGACCAGCTCAAAGTATATCTATCGCGTTGTGCTAGTTTGATGCCCTCTACCTGTGGTATGACATTATTGTGTCTTTGTTTAAAAAGGTGTACAGACGATAGTTGAAGGCTCAGTAGGAAATGGTCACTTAATGATATCAAATTTGTACAAAAATTAAAAATTGAGCCAGTGCAGTGGTTTGACATTAAAATATGGTCTATGATACTAATGTCAGTCAACCCATTAAAGGTTTTCTCCCGATACGTTTATGGATTTGAAATTTCATTTGCGAATGACCGGTCATATTTATATATTTGTTCGTTTAGCTTGTTGCCATATATACTATATACAATGTGTGGTTGATATATATCGTCTGTTTATTATTCCGCATGGTGGCATTGTTATATAAGTTAATAATTACTAGACTGGCATGTCCTTTTGAGTTACATACCAGTACTTGAAAATATGTATTATCAGTCATAAAATTAATATTAATACACTGTAGTGTGTTAGCTACATAAGTACACAGACCCCCCTTTGCTCTATCATGGGTTGATGGAATTACCCAAGTAAAATATGTCCTGTGCCCATTTATATGAATGCCTTCTGTGAGCCATGTCTCTTGTATACAAATAATTTGATATTTTCATATAAAGCCTAACCATTCTGTGGTATGTATTGTACCACGTAGACCCGCCGCGTTCCAACATAAACAACTCAGTTTTGCCTTGTACTACACTCTGTAAATGAGTATCTGTTGTGGGTGTCTGCATGGTAATGGTAACAAAATGGGGAGCTGTTTGTTTTCTCTCCACATTGCCTTCAATTAATGTTGATGGTGTGGCGATAGTAGTAATGCCACCTACAGTTTTAGTGTCGGGGTTTTCTGTAACTTTTCTTCCTCGTTTTTTGGGTCCCTTTGTACGGTGTGCATTCCCGAGATTCCGCGCATTTCGCGCTCGATTGATTTCGGGAAGGCAACACCGTACGTGAGCCTGGGCCTGCCATTACGCCGTTTATAAGGTCTGTAGCTGCCTTTAAGCAGCAATTCATGTCATTTGAACGCCCCTAACAAAGTTCTTTATTAGTCTGTGCTGATTGGGGGTCTGTATTAGGCCTAATATTAACAACGCTCCCAGGAGTCTGTATGGCAGGTTTCTTCCTGCGGGCCCTATTTGGCAGGTCGCCCTTTGATATACCTTGCACCAGGGCTGCTGGGCCAGGGCTGTGTCCCGATTGCAAGCACTGCTTGCCCAAAGTTTAGGCTGCCACCCAGCCCCCCATACTGAGTTTACTCTCTCTACGCCTCATTTATACAGTTTCATTCTTTTACGGAGCTGATTGATCTCCTTTTGGTAACTATGGAGTCATATGAGGACGAAACCTATAATGACGAGCAGTGGGAGGAGGACCCGCTCGCTACTATGCAGTATGATGACGATTTCTACGAGATGGTGGATTCGTCCATCTTAAAAGCGGTTGAACAGGCCATGGGGCCCCTAGAAGATCGCCTTTCCCAAAAAATTTAGCAAGCCTGCGACAAGTTGGCTAGGGCGACTCAAACTGCGTCTACTAGTATGCCTGGTGCTAGCCCAGTGAGCTCTCAACCTCCGCCGGCGAAACGACCTAGGGAGGCAGGGGTAGATTTGGATGCCTTCGCTCGCCTGAAACAGGCCTTTTTGGCGAGTAACCCCAACCCTGATACGCCAACGATGCCGGTAGACCCTGATCAAGGGGATGACGTCAATGTTGCAGGCCCTTCCTGTCCGGATCGCCCCGCAGGTTCAACGCTGGACCCCGCAGAGGGAAATCTTTGCGCAGATATGCATAACCCTGCAGATATCCTGCATCCAAGGTCCTCAGAGTGGGCGCCCTGTGACAAGGTCGCTCTTTACGTGGCCAACCATATCCGTTTGCCCTTAGAGGCGTCGGTTAGGAATTGCTTCAGGGCTGAGTGCCCTCGCCCCTCGTGAGTTCCGGCGGGTGGCGAGATTGTTGCCTCCCGCCTTCCCAGGTTTCGTGACCCGGTGCCAGCCTTCGAGCCGTTCCTGGGCCTCCTTCGGCGTATAAAAGAACCACGCTTTTCCTTCCGCCTCGACCCTCAACTTAGCTGGGAAGAGCATGGAGTATTTCAATTCTCGATTCCTTCGCTCTTTTTTGATGTCGAGGAAGCTACGCCTTTGCTTTGTCACTGCCGCTGTAAAGTCCGAAAAGAAAGTTATTATGCTGTGCTCAAAACGCACCAATGGTGCCACCCTCGCCGTTTGTAGAATGCGGTCACGATCTCGTAAAAAATGGAGGCCAAAATGGGGCGGGGGGGGGGGGGGGGGGGGGAGGGTCACCCAGTCTAGGTCTACCACCCGGGATGCGGTGCGCTCTTTCCACCGCAATGTGGTGAGATAGGCCTCTAGGCTGTAGATACTTTTTGATAAGATCTTCCACGAAGAGGTCCATCACCCCCCCCCCCACCCCCTGTAGTACACCAATTATTCGGACATTGTTGCGCCGCGATCAGCATTCATAATTATCTAGCTTCGCAGACATCGCTTTGCTGTCGGCCTCTAGCTGGCGCACTTTTGTTTCGACTTCAGTTACTCTTGTACTCATGTTCTTGAATTCGGCTCGGCTCAAGGAGAGTTCCACCGATATTGTGTCAATCCGTGTATCCAGGGCTGTGTGTACTTTATTTACAGTGGACAGTATATCTTGTAGCGTGACCTCTTACCCTTCTGGTAAGCCATCATCCGGTATAGGCGTTGCAGGCTGACCCATCGTTTCTGGTTGGGTTTTGGCACAGGTATACTTGTCCAATATTGTCTGGTGCGCCGCGCGCTGACCCCGGCCCCCCATCACTGCGATCTTCAAGCCGTGCCGTCCCAAGGGTGGCGGTACTCACCGCTGCCTGCCTGCGCGACACACCGTCACACGCGGCCTTTCGGGTTTCCCACCACGCAGTACTGGCACTGTTGTTTGATCGCAGAGGTCAAGGACCACAAAGGGGCCACCCTCCGGTCTTTTGGGAGGCTCTAATTGCAGGCGCTGGCAACTGCGTGATGTCCTTCAACAGTGTTAACTGGTTCGAGGGTTCCCCTCAAGCGCACCTCTGAGGTCCTTTTTCCTAGGAGTAGGATTCTCTGAGCCCCTCTGCAGGTGGCAGTTCATAGAAGGAGTTTGGCTCTCGTCGCCCCCATTATTATGCAAATGTGGCTGCTTATGCAGCGTGGCTGCGTGTTCAGTGAATGCCCACTGCCCTGCTGTAGTACTATCTAATCAATTCCAAAGTGGCTGAAAGCAGTGGGGAGGGAGGGGGGGGGGGGGGGAGAAGTGGCGCAGGTTTTAAGCAGTCTCCAAATTACAGCAGATTGTGCTCAGTGTGCAGTTATGCAGGTAAATTGATCCAGAGCGGAAACTAAAAAAGTGTATCTCCAGTAGGTGATTGTACCTCCCCTGTGGATTGCGAGAAGCTAACAATTTGCAGACCTTAGGGGACGAGAGTGCTGTAAAGCAAGAACATAGAGGCCAGAAAATGGAGAGATTTTGTATGTATAGCTTTGTGAACAATGGGCATAACCAGCTTGAAGATGACCCTTGAATGCATTTGTGACCAGTGGTGGGTTCAGAGTGTGGGAGTAATATGTTCATTTCTGGCAGTGCCCATGAGAATACAGTCAGTCATGTTTTGCATGAGGTGAAGTTCATGAAGTTTCTGGGAGGCAACTACTTGAATGACGTTTATCACAGTAAATGCAAGTTTACCTAAAAACAACAATAGAATCTTCCTTAGGATCCTTAATTAGGCATAACCATTTGGTAACCCCCGAAGGATTGAGCTGTTAAAGATAGGTGTCCTCTCGTTGCACCCCAAAGTTCTGCACGATTTTATGGATTAAGATAGACCCTATCTGAACACTGCTCAGACCTTTTTAATCAGATATGAAAGTCGATCGAGCCTCTGCTACGGGCTTTCCAGTAAGGAAAGAGTAAAACCAGTAGACGTTAGAAGCTACTGATAGATCTATCAAGATTAATGCTCTGTCCCCATTAACATCTATGAGGTCTCCTCCGGTCGTCCAATGCATATAAAACCACCAGTTCAGTACTGTCATGGCAGAAATCCAGCTTCATGCTCATCAAAAAGCCATTTTGATTAACAAAACAGAACAGTTACGGCAGAGCCAGTTTGTTAGAGGATTGCGTAGATATTTGAGGAGAGATATGGGCGAATGTTAGTAGAATCAAGTGGGCTGACTGAGGGCTCCATTACCAAAGACTTCCCTACTGCAACTTTCCACGAATCAGTGAAAATATTTTGAGTGAAAGAACTATAAAAAAAAAATGCATGAGAGAGGTTTACAGTTCAGAAGGAGAGATTTCATCGGGCTGGCTGAGCGTATGCCTTTAAGGAAGCCTGAATGTTGATTATCCTTTATAATTTAAACTTGAAAAATGAACTGTGAATCTCACCAGCAGAACATGGATAGTGTTAGAGTGACAAAGCACTAGTTCTAAGAGAAAGTTCAAGGATCTCACTTTCAAGGCCACAGGGGCGTAGGTAGTTGATTATAGAGCTCTAAACATAGCCAACCACTAAACCTGCCTCTACTCCAGATGTTCTCTCAGGTTTACATTCAAACCATGACTACTGGTGCTGAACATGAGTTAGCACTTCGTGTTAGGTCCTCTATGTCTTCTGGGCTAATTAATTTTAGGAGTCGATATTTCATGAACATCTAGTTCTGGCATTCACTATACCCAACTTACACCGTGAGAACTGAATTTAGCGTCAGGCTTTTGAGCCACGCATTTAAAATAAGATATCTATAGGTCAATTCAATTCACTTTATTTGTATGTTTAATAAAAACATTACAAAAATTCATAAAATGTACGTAATAAAAATACTGTGGTACAATTCCTATCATATCTATCAACTAAAACATGAAATCATAATGACATAATAAACTGCCACTTCCATAAAATTATTTGAGTGCAGATTATAAAAAATACACAAACACTTGCAATTCATGGATCTAAGATAGAGCTGATCTCAATCCATTTAAACATGTATATCCAGTAACAGGTATCATAAAAATTTTAGATTTTCAGAAAGTGCATGGAGTATATAAAGTGCCATCCGATTTGCTACATCTCAGACCACAGCCATATTTCGCCATTGCACACTTTTGAGTCATATTTGAAGATAAAACCAAGCTATGGACCTTGTCTTATTATGAAGCAGATCAATCACAATGTAGTCGTTCTAAATATTAAATATATCACAGGGTCTTGGGTACCTAAAGTGCAAACCTAATTGCTGTGTTTAATTCTACCCTATTTTTTTCTTTTGGTCATCAAACAAGCAGAGGCTCATACTTTCGACGTTGTGCCAGCAACATTATACTATTAAATGTAGCACTTTATAAATAAGAAAAAAATGATCCGCTCTAGTTCATCGCTGCAAATTTGGTTTAAAAGCAATCATCTCCAGGTTTCAGCCTAAGACTATTATTTCTCATAGTGAGTAAGTAAAGGGTCCACCGAAAATAGGTCTTAAACTGCCTGGTTAGAATATTATTCACAAGGGTCTGCATGCTCAATAACTTGTCGAATGCCTGCATGAAATTCATAAATCTCGCTGTCGAAATTGGATGCTTTGCTTTGTAGAAGCGTACGCCCAGTAACTGGAATTGAGATTTTAAATTTGCCTGGCTTTCTTTCAACAGAACCAGGCAAATGCAATTGTTTCGCTGTGAGATTGTCAGAGACTAAAAAGTGACTGTTTTTCCTTGTCCTCGCGGGTATGCTAGGTATGGTGGCTCAGTGGACTAATGCTTCCACTGTAGGGTCCTGTGTTTGACTTCATGGTCACAGATTGTGGTTCCAGTTTGACATAGTTATTTACGACTGACCAGGCATGCGTACGTTTGGCAAATTTTTATTTGTCTGCTAGCCACAAAGTCTGATGCTCCACTTTGGAAATTATCCTTTAAAAATTTGCAAAAGAAACAGGTTGCTCACAGCGCAGCTGCCTGTAGATTTGGATATGATGGGTCCATGTAGACCCAGGCTGCAGATGGGCTATCTGGGTTAGTTATTTCTAGCTGTAGTTTGTTTTCCAATGAGCCAGCCCGTTTGGTGCATAGCTTAAAGCATGTTTCCCAAAGGCACCTTGTCTTTTCAGGGTTTTAGTTAAAAAGGCCAAACTCCAGCTGAATTTCTGATAGCACAAGGCGTGTTTTGTGAGGCAAAAAAACCCTTCTGCAGGTGTTCAATAAATGTTTATCCAGCAGTTTGGAACCTCTACCAAGCATGACCTCTGTTCCAAAGGCTAGAGAGGGCATTAGTTTAGCGCAAATCACTTTAACTAAGGGATCAAGGGAGGGAAGATTTTTCGAAAAGCTTTAAAAATGAGTGTAGCAAGGTGGCTTCTTTTGACTTTAAGGGCTCCTTGCGGGTTTGGAAAGTTCCACAATTATCCATGATCACACTCCCAAGTATATATAGTCCACAACCATTTTAACTTGGAGGCCCTTCAAGGACCACTGGCCAGGTTTCTTTTTCTTTCTGCCCATTATCATTATCCTTGTTTTCCCGGGGTTGATGGAAAGCCCTTTGTGTTTTGTACAATTGTCCAAAAGCCATTGCAGCCCCACTCTGGTTTTGGATATTAAAAGGGCATCATCTGCGTAAAGGAGGCAGCAGCTTGATTTTCCTCCAAGCTTTGTAGCATGTGCATTCACGGCGCCTGGGACTATCAGGAGAGCCGCCAGAAATATGTTAAAAAGCAGGGGACTAAGGCACATTCTTGTTTTAAACCTATCGTAGGTCATTCAATTGATAGTTCAAAAGGTTCCATAATCATGGTAACTAACCCCAGTCAGTAAAACATTACCCCCAACCTACATTGCAAGGTTCTTGTGGCACCTCTGCAGCTGTCATTTATTTTTGGCCTACTCCATACTTTCCTTCATTCTGCTACACCTTGGTCTTTGTCCTTCTGGTCTGGGCTCTTCCTATCGTCACTGTAGAGTCCAGCAGCTCCCTGTG
Source organism: Triturus cristatus (assembly GCF_964204655.1). NCBI lineage: Eukaryota > Metazoa > Chordata > Amphibia > Caudata > Salamandridae > Triturus > Triturus cristatus. Next base: position 1,267,109,755 of record NC_140585.1, on the reverse strand, counting down.
CAGGGTCGGGTAAGGCACCTCTCATATTCCAAGCTAGGTCCTGAGCATTGGGGACAACCCTCAACTCTGGCCTTCCAAGTCAGGTGACTTCTTTGGCATGGGCACAAGGGGCTCTTTCCAAATCCAAAGGTGATAGAAAACTGGCTCGGGAACTGGTTTCTTATTCAGTACTCGGGTACACTGACCTGAAGCCAGGGATCATTTGAATGTGCTCCACATTCAAAAATCACTTCAGGTTACATCTGTCTGTCATTTCTACAAAGGAGGAGAAAAGCAGGTATCAACTGGTCAAAGGTAAAATATAGGGTCTAGTTTAGGGAAGAAATGAGTGGCCCCACTGTTTGACAGCTCTCAGCTCAACCTAAAGTAGGAGGCCATTGCGATGTGGATCGAGCCCTACACAATTCAGATACGGTCAGGGAAAAATGTGGTGAGCCATCTATCTTCTGATCTGCCAAGGCATTCGGACTGTTTCACATCAGTGGCAGTTCATTGATGAAGGTGCTATGCCACTGCCCTCCAATTATGAGCTGCTGCCATCCACTGACTGCTCCTCCAATTTCCACTAATGTCTACTTTTGCGAAGGTAGAGAGCATTTTCACAGACTGTGACATAGTGTGTTTCTTTCAGCACACTTAGGCAAAATTACTAACTGTGGGTCCTTTGATTAAAAGCATCGTAATTATCACATTTCTTCTGCACATGTGCGGGGTGTCTTGTCTGCCATCACTGTATCATATAGGCAGGCAGTATCCTGATAGCACATTGGTGTGTGCACTGCACTCCATGGAGGAGGTGGAGCGGGAACCTGAATCATGGAGGTTGTTGGACTTGGCCCTCTCTGCAGGGTCACCCCGACACTATTTTTGCTTACCTCTCCTGTTTTCTGAAACCATTTTTGTTGGAATTTAGGACTCTGTGTGCTTAACCACTGCTGACCAGTGCCAAATTAGCTAGATTCCACAAGGGTCTATAATAATTCAAAGCCAGAGGTACAAAGTTAAATACATAATCCCTTGACCCTCGACTAAAAATTAAAAGGATGGGTCCCAAGGCCTTGCCTAATGTGTATATATATCGTGGGAGTAAAAGTAAACCCTGGCCAATACTAACATTTCATCAAGACAGGCCCTGGCCTTCAACGCAAATTTCAGAAAACTAAGAACAAAAAGAATACATTATTCATGCAATAATTGTAAATAGATAAGAGCTGTACTGGCCTGCTGAAGATTCAACCTCTTTAAAATTAATGTATTACGATACTTAGCATGCCATTGCTACGCATGCTTTTAGTGCGATGTTTTTTACATCGCAAATACCATTAGTACGCATATTATTACTGTGCTTACCATTACTTAGCAAAAGCATTAAAAATATAATAAAAAGCAGACCATTGCTTCGCATACCACTACTACGTGTACATGGACAATTTTTAATAATTTTAAAAAAAAATAACCTATCCCTAAACCCTAACACACTATCCCCAACACAACACCCTACACTACACAAACACCACTACACTACCCTAAACCCTAAATCACTACCCCCAGCACGACCCCCCGAACCCTACTCCTGTCCCTACACTCATTCACTTTCAGCATGACCCTCCTACACTTCCCCAAACCCTAAATCACTACTCTACACATACACCACAACACTACCCTAGACCCTAATGCACGACCCCCTACACTACACAAACACCACTACACTACCCTAAACCCTAAATCACTACCCCCAGCACGACCCCCACACTACAAAAACACAACACTACCCTGAACCCTAAAACACGACCCCCTACACTACATATAAACAAAAACACTACCCTAAACTCCAATACTCTACCCTAGTACGACCCCCACTCCTGTCCCTATACTCCAACACTACCCAGCACGACCAACCTACACTACCCTAAAACACTAACCTACACTATACATACACCACAACACTACCCTAAACCCTAAAACACGACCCCCTACACTACACATACACCACAACACTACACTCAACCCGTAAACACTACACATACCTCACAACACTACCCTAAACCACTAACCCCAGCACGACCCTCTACACTACACAAATACCACAACACTACACTCAACCCTTAAGCTGTACCCCCAGCACGACCCCCTACACTACAAAAACACACTACATACCCCTTACCTCACTCTCCTCGTGGTTCCTCTCTCCTCATGGGACCTTCTTCACGTCGTCTCCGAGGGGCGGTGCACGTCGTTGTGAGGTAACAGCCTCAGTTTCCTTACAACGATATGGATCATTATTTTTTTTTTAAAGCATACCATTACAACGCATGCGTAGTAACAACACTTGCGATGTAACAATTTGCGTACTAATGGTACGAGTTGTAACATTGCAAGCGTAGTAATGCTTGCGAAGTAATGGTATGCACAGTAGCAGCCGCGCACTAAAGGCTGTTTACCCTTTAAAATAGGGACAATAAAAGTTTTCCGAGGGACCCCATAAAATTTACTAAATAATATGAAGTGTAGCAGATCCTGTGGAGACTCATCGTCGCAGCCAGCCACAGGGTGCTAACCACTGTCCTCTTCTACTCCCCCCTCGGCATAGCCAACAAAAAGTGAAAAAAGTCCAGGCGAAACGTGGTCAATAAAAAGCGTTCATAAGTGCTAAAAGACCCAAGGAGATGTGGCTTGGATGATTGTTTAGTTTTCAACATTAATATATGGACACTAGGTTTCCTCAGTTCCAGCTCTTCCCTCTCTAGTTTCCTTAAACTGCTAAGACTCCCTTATCCTCCCCACATCCTTTCTAGTTACCGATTCGGGATTGATGTACAATTCAGCCCTTCCTAATCTTTCAAATCTGCTCTTAATATATCTGAGCCAAGGTATGTGGAGGGCATGGTCAAGGGTCCATACACTCTTTCAATATCAGTTGACTCAATGATGATCCTTCACTCAGCCAAATTTTCATCCAGGAAGTTAGAGGGTGGAGGGCCAATATATAACTTGGGTAGGGCACCCCCATTTTTTCATGTACCACTATATTAGATGTTCCGTGAGGGACGCCTAATAAGCGCTTCAGGAATGCATTCTCAGCTACTTGTAGGTTGTCTATGGTAACATGCCCCCATATTTCGGTACCATAAGAGACCGTCACAACACTCTTGGCCTGATAGATCTTTATAAGCGCCGCGATCGGTCTCTTAACTAGTTTCGAAGCGAAATTGAAAGTAGCTGCATTCACCTGCACCAGGTCTCCCTTCTTTCTCTGTTTTAGAGGGCCCCATTTCATCTGCTCATCCATTATGCCCCTCAGATACGAGTAAACATCGGTGCAGGGAACCTGAGCAGATCCTACCCTAAATTGAAAAGACTTTTTGGGGCGAAGACCCACCTGCATAACATATGATTTAGAGTCATTTATGGATAGGTCCCGATCCAACATAAAGGCGGAGAAAGCATCAAGCAGAGTTTGTAGCACCCTGGCGGGCCTAGATATGAGAACCGCGCCATCCGCATATAATAGTGCTGGCAGACCATGTTGGCCTATCTGCGGATAATCTACCTCTGTCATCAATAGGGCTTTATCCCTTTATCCAGATCATTAATGTATATGTTAAACAAGAAGGGGGCTAGGATACACCTCTGACGTGCTCCTCTCCTTATGTTGAAGTTACGCGAGACTCTTAAATCCTGTGAGAATCGAACATGGGCCTTAGTTGCACGGTGATGATCTTCTAAAAAGTAAACAATACTGCCATCTACCCCAATATCTAACATGGACTACCAAAGTTTGGCCCTATTCATGCGATCAAACGCGGAAGACCGATCCATGAATGCTAAAAAGATAGTGCCAGGACAGGCGACTGTGTATTTATTAAGGATCATGGTTATATTAAGGCACTGGGCCACGGTAGACCGCCCTGGGCGAAACCCATACTGGGTGTCTGATAGGATGGTATGTTCTGTCGCCCAGCTGGTCAGCTTATTTAAGAGTACTCCACCCACCACTTTAACCACTGAGTCCAACAACAAAATCGGTTTATAGCAGTGTGTGCTATCTTGGTCACCTTTTTTAAAAACAGGCACTGTGGTCGAGGTAGCCCAGGACTCAGGGCATCCGGTTTTTACTGCAGCAAGGACCGGAACCCAGAAAGATGGATCTAATTTTAATAGACCCGGCGGGATATCGTTGGGTCCTGGGGCTTTGTTACTTGTTAACCCGACAATACCCTCCTCGATCTCTTCTATGCTAAAGACCAAATCAGAGATGTCTGCCTCACTATCAGGCAGGCAGTTTAGCTCAAGGGGACTCTCAAACATAGTTTCGAAGCGAAGCACCCACTCCTCCTCTGTGATATGTGCAGCTACTGCACTTTCCTCCTCCTGATTTAGAAAAGGGCTATTAATAATGGCCCAAAATCTAGAGCTATTCCTCAACGTACTAGCCTCGATTAACCCGCTCCAGGCTTCCTCCTTCAAGGCGGACTTAGATTTGGCCAGTTCTAGTTTGTAATCTCTCCGACACAATCTGACCAGAATCTGATTTCTTGGGCTCCTATTTAAAGCTTCCTGCAATTTTCTTGCAGCCTGAGAGGAAGAGGAATCAAACCATCTAGGGGTCTGAATAACTATTCGTTGGGCGGAGATGCTTAAACAATCACCTACTTTAACAGAAATTGTTTTAAAATTTAAAAGCACTGATAACCTCCCCCCGGGGTGTAAACCGTGAGATACACAAGGCTTACACAAGGCTAACTCACTGGCACATGAACCTATTACTGACTCGTGAAGTGCATTTGGAGCTATCTGGGTCCACTTCAGCCGTCTTTTATCATCTGTTGGTCTCACTGTCCCACTCCGCCCAGCCCCTCCTTTGGGCAACAGTAGTGGTCCACGGAGAGCAACACACAAAGGGTTGTGGTCACTATAGACTCTAGCTTGTATGGTGAATCCTGCACATGAATCTTTTAAATTCGATGAAATTTGTATAAAATCAATAAATGAGCTACCACCTCTCCCTTTAAAAGATGGGACAACGGTCTTGCTAAAGGGGTCACACAAAGACATAAGAGACAGTAAATCGTTCAGCTTATCCCCCTGTGAAGAATGTTCAGTGAATTCCCCTCACCTGTGGGCAACCCAGATCGGTCAATCTTAAGACCCTGGGGTCTCCACATGGATGGATGTTAAAATCCCCAGCAATCATAAGGTTTTTGAGAACAGCATCACAATGTTGCATTATCAAAGAACCTAACCTACTGATGTTATACCCACCCATGGGGCATGTTGCTGAATTATAAAAATTAATGAGACCCAATTTTTTCGGCCCCTTAGTACCAGAGACTGTATACATGAACTCAATGTTGGCAAGACCAATATCTTGCATTCTACTGTCAGAGAGATATAAATTGCGACCACCCTTTGGTCTACCCGCAGGAGAAGGGGAGGCTCGGACGAAAAAGGACTTGTATTCTTCTAAAAAATAAACTACAATCCATCAGCCATATTTCCTGCAAACATTTCACACTGAATTGTTTCACAAAAGCGATCCACGACAGGTCAGAAAACTTATTGGCTAATCCTGCGATGTTCCAGGATCTAATGTTTTTTTCACATTCACCCAAACTTTGCGCTGGAAAATCCTATTGGTCATTAGATTTCACTGAATCCGTAAAAGAGGTTCCATTAAGTCAGCCGCAGGCGTCCATGGCAGCCAGGGAAGCGAAACGGTTTGACAACTCAAAAAAGGGCGGGCCAGGATCTTGTCCACTTTGGGGAATTTGATTCAAGTGAGTTGATTTAGGAGGCTCATTTAAATAAGCATTCCTAATAGGAAGATTTGATGGCATCAATCCATTATATGCGACACTATTGGGTTATTCCTTTAATTACGACCCTTTAACTCTGGTTATAAAAAAAAAACAAGAGGTAAGGCCATTATTGACGACTTGAGTCCAAAAGGAGCAGGGTGCAAATCTGTAACCAAAATTCTTTCCGCAATGTGGAGCCTATCAAAATTTATGATGATACAATCGCCCTTACAAGACTTAAAGGAGCTGCTGATCCAATTAACCCTTCGCACCATATTAATGTTTTTCTCCACCCTCATTTCTAGAGTGGTGTTGCACGATAGCCAGTATAGGACTATATTCTTTAGTTGAGAGAAGTCCTCCTTGGTACCCTAGGGGAGAGTTGGGACATTCCCCAATATCACGACATAGGGAGTTGATTCAGCTGGCAGATGAATAACAGGTAGGTTCTGCATAGAAATCTCCCCTCCCCCCTGTGATTGCCCCCTAGGTAAATAGCTCTCCAAGGCAGTTCGATCCTTCGTGGCCTGCCTATCTATATGTCCATGGGTTACACCCGGTGCTGACACTGGGTGTCGAGCGGGCGCCTGACTCCCTGAATGCTGGAGTTGGTCCCCGATGTTTGAATGCAGGGCTGTCAGGATGGGGCAATCCGCGATTGGGGGGGGGGGCATTGATGGTCCTGATTCTGGGTTAACAACTACCACCTGTTAGTGCACAGCGTTTGTGGTCAGATAGACCCTTTTCGATCGAGGTCAAATGGATTAACAGACCCAATTTGGAGTCCAGCAAAGACTTCATACAGTCTTGAAAGGATTCCAATATGCCCATCAAGTCTGCCTTGGTCTCTGCTTGAGCAGTCGGTGGCTCTTGGGATATCAGGTTAGGTCTTGATCTTTTTGTCTTTCCCCCGTTGTTTGTCTTTCTTTTTGTGCCTGTCCCTAGGCTGACAGGCTCAACCACTGTTGATGTCCCTCGCGTAGTAGAACAGGCAGCTTTTAAATTTACTGGGTGCTCTCTGGAGGTTGCTGCTGCATGCCCTTGGCTTAAAGGTGCTTTATTATCCCTCTGATTGTTGATCATAATGGCAGGAGAAAGGGGTAACTGTTGGGCTATTGATTGACTATTTAACCCGACGAGATCCTGCGCATCCTCTTGTAGTCCAGGGTTATTCAAAGAATCATCAGTGCTGGCCCAACACGATTGTGTATCTGCGAGCATAAGGGATGGAGCGATAACATGGGACCTAGAACGGCGTTGGTGTGAGAAGTTGGCCTGGTATATGCTGTCCACTTATTAAAATGGGCACCTTGCACCAGTCCAAATGACCCTTATGATGTATGAGGTCAAAGATGACCTTTATAAAGCTATCCTATTGGTAGCTTTGGAGAGCAGCCTTTAGGCTTAAACTTGAAGGAATGTAAAGCAGCTTTTTTGACCAGAATATCACCTCCTACATTGATCAAATGAAAAGACAACCACACAGTAGGCATGTAAATATGTATTTATTAATATAACACTCTAGTATCCTCTACATGAGGATGCAACACAAAGCACACAATACAAGATCAATAAAACAGTAGTAAGTAGCACAATACACAGTGGGCTCCAGGGGGAGACCAAACCATATACTAAAATAGTGGTATAACAATCATGACTTGAGTCAAGACAGTCTAGAGCACGTAGAATCGCTGGGACCCCAAGGAACCACCCAAGGTGAGTAGATAGGGACCCCACGGAGAATGGGTGCAGTGTGCTAACACGACCGTGGGCTTAGTACAATTCTATGGGGAAGTTACAGTTTTAAAGTTTAAGGACCCTTCTAGGAGGACTTCGAGCAAACCCTTCGGAACTTAAGAGGTTGGAGAGCCACCCCACCCGTGGATACAGTAGTAATTGAGTTACCTATCCCAGAGGAGCCGGGTGCATAGGTCTGGAGTGGTGTCGGAAACTGCTGTCGTTCTCATTGGAGGGCTGTGAAGAAGCACTGCTGCCGTGAAGATGAAAAGGATCCGGAGGAATCCAAGCCTGGATTCTAGAAGGCAGGAACCTGAAAGTAGAGGTGACATAGTCTGGGCCACTTCAGAGTGACCAGGGGCTCGTAGGCGGATGCCCACCGATTTCAGGTGCAAAGAAGGGATGCTTGACTCTGCAGCCACGACGACCAAGAGACCTCGAGGACTGGCGGTGAGCTGTCCCATGAAGGATGTTGAGTGCTGAGGGGTCGGTGTCCAGCTGGAGCACCAACAAGCAATCCACGCAAAAGCAACCCACGCAGGAAGGTTAAGCAGGTTACGGTGTGGACCATCAAGGTCCAGGGGAGTCACCAAGAAAGGGAAAGTCAGGGCACGTCTGGAGCAACCAGGAAAGCCCAACAGAAATCAAGATGACTCTCAGGGGGACCCACAGGGCAAAGGACCAGTAGTCGCAAGGGAACCTTGAGTAAGACTGCAAAGTACCAGCCCTCGGAGTACTCGGTGCGAGGAGGCCGGAGTTCTTTGGTTCAAATACTGCTCTGGGTCAGGACTACACGGAGTCCAGTGCACGACCTCGGGAATTGCCAACAAGCATATGCAACTACAAATGGACGTGGTGCACAGGGGTTCGGGTTATGCAGTCCCCACGAGAGATACTGGCCTCAAACTTGCTGAGAGGTCAGGTCAACTTCAGGGACCTTCAGAAACCCACCTCCTATTTTGCTGAAATCTTCGTAGTCCGCAGGAGCTCAGGAGCAGCAGACCGGTCAGTGGCGTTAAGGTACCCTCTAGGGCAGGGGAGCGACTCCTTCACTCCAAGGGAGATTCTTCAGTTGTCTTTAGTGCACCACAGTTCCTGCACAGAGCCTGAATGGAGCACGGGCACAAACTAAGCTTTGGATTGAAAGGGGGACGAATTTGAGCCCAGTCGAGGTCCAGCGAAGTCCAGAGTGTCCAGACGGTTGAAGGTCAGTGGTTTCTTCTTGTAGAATCTTGTCCACGTAAAATCTAAGGTCTTACAGCCAGGTAATCCCTTTTGTACACAAGGGAGAGGGTTGGACCGATTCAGGGGACCCTTCTAGGGAAGATGCAGGACAGAGAGGTGGTCACACCCATGTCCTTTGTCCAGTTTCGTGCCAGAGCAGGAGCCAATGGGTTTGAGAACTGGTCTGAGCTGGACTATGCACAGGGACACCAAATGTGCCCCAGGTGCAGACTTTCAGGGCGCACTCAGAGTGCACCCACCCAGCCCCAATACACTAAACCCTGTCTGGGAAGTGGTTACACCTCCCTGTGACAGGATGCCTATTGTGCTGCCTTCCTCTGCTTGAACTTGGCTCAGCAGCAGGAGGGCAAAAATATGTCTGTTCAACAGCATCCATCTTGTGCTGACCGTGTCGAGAAGGCTGGCAGCAGATACATCAGTGACCCCATGAGGCTCGCTTCTGAAGGGTGGAATCATACCTCACACACTGGTTACCGGGTTGGAGGTATGATTCCAAGGTGTTTGATACCAAACACAATATGTTTCTATGCAGCCGTTTTTCGAGATAGCATTTACCGCAAAGGTATAATGCACTTCTACCTATATGTCCGGCCGAGTCACAGACAACCCGGGAGAATGGTCTCTGAAGGCTGTAGAGGGGCTCTGCTCATGCAGGGGCACCCTCTCACTAAAAAGCCAGCACCCTGCCTTCAGGATTGATAAGGCCTGCTATAGGGGTGACTTATAAGTTTTAAGTGTAGTGACCTATAGATGATAGTGATAGTGAACCTATATCTAACGTAAGTGGTGAAAGCACCATCTTACACAGGTTGCAATAGCAGACCTGTAGTTCCATTTTGCATGGCATCTCATGGGTGGCATAATACATACTTCAGCCCATAGGATACCTCTGGGGTACCTGTGCCCTGAGTACATGGGTACTGTATTTTGCTGCTTTTAAAAACTCTCACCTGCTCTTTGGGACCCCACGATTTGTTCTTCGTGCATACCGCACAGCCGAGTGAAGGCTGGTAGCGGACCCAAACCTTCAAACATTTCCCGCCGCCATCGCTGGCAAGACGCTAGGCCACGCCCACTCTGAGGCCACGCCCACCGCCTCCCTACTCCTTAATAATCATGTGCTTTCACCGTACGCGCAGCAGACGGTCGCAGCGGGCGCGCCTAAGGCAAGCCCGTCTGCGCCCGTCATCGCCAAGACATCGCCTTTCGCCTGCCACCCTGGTCTAATCACCCGGGAAACTCATCGCTATGATAGAGACTGCCTCCTCGCTTTAAATCCGGGAAAAATTTGTGAGAAGATATCGGGAACCGTCGGACAGACATACCTATACTGTAAGTCGTGCCACTTCTCCACACCCAACCCCTGTTCATCAAAGCACCTTTCAGCTGCGTATAAACTTACCCCTCTCACTATTTTACAACTTAACGTGAGATCATTATGTAAGCACCACCAAGAAATCAACACCCTTCTACTTGACGAAAACCCTGATATCCTTTTTATCTGTGAAACCTGGCTATATGACGACATGACCAGTATCATAAATCTTGCGCTGCCAGAGAGCTATCACATGAAGTCGATAAATAGAAACACCAGAGGAGGTGGCATTGCTGTTATTTATAGAAAGCACTTTCTGTGCTCCTTCACCAAAGAATCTATTTCGAACTGTGAAAGCGCTCGCTTTAAGATCACAGCGGGCCCCCACTTTTCTCTATCTGGCCTCTATATTTATCGACCTCCCGGTCCTTCATCTAAATTTATAGAAGCCCTCCTTGAAACGGCGAACTCGCTGGTGGTGAGTTCGGCCAATTTCACGATACTGGGAGACTTGAATCTCCATTTTGATAGAAATCAAGATCCCACTATTAAGAATCTCTTAGCCGACCTATCAGCCCTACAACTCTGCCCCCTGATCCAGGATGCCACTCACTCGGCTGGTCACATCCTGGACCCCGTTTTTACCAACCTCCAGGAGACTATAATAGAGACGCCCAAACCTATAGACTGGTCGGATCACTACCTAGTCAAATTTACCATTCTGATTAAGGAAGTGTTTAATAAAGCTGAATCTACCCGTCATCTCAAAAGAGCATGGCACAAACTTTCAGCTAACGACCTACATACCACCTTAGGCGAATTCCATCTAGAAGCCTATACTAACATAAACACCACATATGCTGCCTTCTATGCTTGGATTAACCAAGGACTGGATACCCTTGTACCTCTTAAATGGATTAAAGGACGTAGCTCTCCCTCTAACCCTTGGTACAACAACACCCTGAAAGCCATGCGCAAGGATTGCAAGACAGCCGAAAGAATATAGAGACGAGAATACAGTATTAAAGATAAAGCTGCCTATCGACTAAAACAAAAGCTCTATCACAAAGCTGTTTGTTCTGCTAGGGCCATTTTCTATGCGGAAGAAATTACTTCTAGCACCAACCCTTCCAAAGCTATATTTAAACTAGTAGATGAGCTGCAGAAAAATAGATCTCCTTCCTCCAATGCTATGTCTGCTCAGCAATGTGAGGATCTTGCATCCTTTTTTGTGAACAAAGTTCAAAACATCTACAAATCCTTTCCACGCCATTCTGCTACAGCTCTTAGCTCCCCTCCTCCCTTTAATATATGTACTAAGATGGAGCTTATACCTGAAATCTCTCGTGAAGACCTAGCTGTACTTTGCAGGAAGGTCAAATCTGGCTCCCCAGCAGATCCCATGAGACCGACCCACTTCATGGAATCCCTGGATTTCTTTTTACCTTCTCTAACATCCATATTAAACTTAAATTTTTCCACGGCCACTGTCCCGATGGTCTGGAAGCAAGCTTGGGTCTCTCCCATCATTAAAAAATCAACCCTCGATCCCTCCAAACCGGAGAACTACAGACCTATTTCGTTGCTTCCATGGATTTCCAAACTCGCAGAAGCACACGTTAACACCATCCTGACCAAACACATGGATCTATATAACATCTTAGATCCATCCCAAAATGGGTTTAGGCCACACCATAGCACTGAATCTGCCCTCCTAGCCACGTCTGATCATCTTCGGACGTTACTTGATGCTGGCCAGAGCGCTGCCCTGATCTTATTAGATCTCAGCGCGGCCTTTGACACGGTATCACATAACATTCTACTGGATCGTCTGAACATGGCAGGTATTTCGGACCGTGCATTGGACTGGTTCCGCTCCTTTTTGGAGGATAGATCTTTTCGGGTGTCAGCCCCTCCATTCCTCTCCCAGTCCCACCCCATCGGACAGGGAGTACCTCAGGGCTCTGCACTCAGCCCATCCCTTTTCAACCTATATGTACAGCCGCTTGCGGCTGTAGCCAGAGAATGGGACCTCTCGCTGGTGTCATACGCTGATGACACGCAGCTAGCAATCACTCTTACTGAGGGTCCCTCTATTTCTGCAGATAGGTTCAGGGATGGGCTGGCTGCCATAGCCCAATGGATGACGGACAATTGCCTGCAGCTTAACGCAGGCAAGACGGAGGTGCTGCTCCTTGGAAAGAATACCAGTTACTGGAACCAACATTGGTGGCCTATGTCACTAGGCACCATCCCTCCCCCTAATTCTTTGGTTAAAAACTTGGGCGTTTGGATGGACTCAGCACTCAACTTCCAGACCCACACAAAAAGAGTAGCGGCCACCTGTGTGGGCCTGATGAGAAGCCTTAACCCCATACTTGGCTTCTTTGATTCCAAGGTTCGCCAAACGATTATACAAGCCACAATTCTGTCCCGCCTAGACTATGCTAACGTCCTCCTACTGGGCGCTAACAAAGCTGAGATTGCGCGTCTACAGCGTGTACAGAACACCGCGGCAAGAACCCTGGTTGGACTTCCCCGTAGGTGCTCGGCTAGAGCCACTATACGAAAGCTGCACTGGCTGCCGATTGAGTCCCGTATCCAGTTTAAAGCTCTCGTTATGATCTTTAAAATTCTTAAAACTGGACGCCCACAACTTCTCTGCCCTCTCCTTACACCTTACGTACCACAGCGTAATCTGCGCTCCTTTGGCCAACATTTACTGACAGTTCCCTTCACAAAGTTAGCTCGCACAGGTGGGCGCTCCTTCAGAGTACTAGGAGCCAAACTTTGGAATAATTTGCCGGTGAACATCCGCTCAATGGAAAATCTGTCCGCTTTCCGGAGAGCTGTTAAAACCCATCTATTCCCCCCCTTTTAGGTTTCTGACTCCTGGCTTCTCTTTTCTCTTCTCTCTTCTTTTCTTTCTTCTTTTCTTTCTTCTTTTTGTCTCCTGTGAAGATTCTGTGGTTCTTTAGCGCCGGGACGCCCCTTTGCTGGGGCAGCTGTTTTGTGCTCTACCAAATTTTAACATAACATAACATATACTAGGGACTTATAAGGGTACCCCAGTATCCAATCTGGAGTGTACCAAAGTACATGTGTAACAATTTAAAGGAGAAAACAGATAGACTGGGGTCTTGATTAGCAGGCAAAATGCATAACTAATTGCCTCCTTATACTGAGGAACGTAACCCAGATGTTCAAAATGCAGGGTCTGTCAGCTTACAAACGCCCTATAACCACCATATACGATGCCAATGTCAATAAGATTGACATAAGGCAAACTGCCTTCCTACCTGCTCCTCTGCCTGTAGGTGGGACTGTAGGGAATTCGATTTTCATATATCATGGCACCAAGACGGTATTGTAGATGAAATGAAAGGTGATCATCCAAACTCAATAGCAGCCAAGAGGATAGGCCCAGACCAGCCTCCTCCGGTCTCGGATGGGCGCAGACAGGCCTGCCCTCGGCGGGGGCGCATCCTGCGCTGCGGGAGCCTTGGCCTGAATTTAAGCGCCGTAGAATGAACATTGGCGGCGTGCGCGCCACTTGGCAGCCTGGTGATTGTGGTCCCCGGTCACACTGGCGTGCAGAAAGAAAGGCTGGCAAAGCAGCAGAAAGGACGAGCTATTTGGACTTAAATGAATTGTAATTTAAAATCCTCTTTAATGCTAAAGTCAGATTTTAGATTAAAAGTTGGAAAATGTTACTTTAAGAAAATGAAAGAAGATTGCATCTTCCTGAAGAGGAGAAACACTCCCACATGTCACTCCATAGAGAATTTTAAGTGTAGATTCTTCAGTAATGAACACAAATACATCAAATGGTAGACAATCTTCATTTATGTGCGTAGAATCTCATCAATATGTTTAGTGTTATTCAATCACACTATTTGGGTAGTTATTCATCAGATATCTGTTTTTACACACCACAATGCATTTCGGGATCAGCCCTTTATCAGGGGAAAATTCCTAGAAGGCAATAAATCTAGGTACAACCACACAAGCAGTCAATATATTGTAAAAAAAAAAAAGGTGATGAAGAAAGGTAAGGAAACATGCGACGGAACGTAAAAGGCCAACATATATATTACTATCTCTGTGAAAGGGGTCAGAGCCCATCATTCTTAATTGGCTGAAACGACGAGTGGCTAAATCCAAAGTTGTCATTAAAAGTTAAACTCATTTACATCATGCAACCGTGACTCATGCGGTTATCAGAGGTGAAACAAGAACAAAAAAAGGGTAGGATACGTGAAACATGACATGTTCAGCCAATGCGGAATATGTGTCAACCTTGAAAATATTCCAGTGTAAAATCGACGGTTATAGTTTGTGTTCATAAAGAAAAAGAGAGCAAGAGTTTGCAAAAGAAACATTCCAAAATAACTCAAATTTAGTAGAACCTAATAGTCAGTAATAGACTTGCAAGTCCCCCAGTGTTTATGCGAAAAAGACTGAGCCCGTAATCAAGAAGCCGTGCTTCTAAAGAGAGTGCCCCAGAGTGTAACAAACATATTTGAGACATAATAGTCCATATTTAAAAATCACACAACACCCTAGTGGATTGAGAAAGTTTTCTCTGAAGTGGTACGCAACATAGGAGATGCCGGTTCAACGCGGCTGTGTTGAGTTAAACCGATGAAATGGAGTATTAGAAATAGAAAGAGTCTTTTCGAAAAAGGCCCCACCCAAAGTGTGTTGAAGGATGGTGTGGCCAGATGGTAAAGCTGCTCCCTTCACAATTAAAAGTACCAATAAGGTAAAAGTACAAAATAAAAGTTATAAACATAAAATTAAAACTAGGCGCAAGGTAATCATAAAAGAGGGGTGAATACAGAAGAACAATGAAAATTGATAAAAAAATAAACACATGGCTATAATTCATGTTTCTGGGATTCCAGTGGAATGCTAATATGCGCATATTTAGATTTACAAGTAACAACTAAAGTTCAAGCATTCATTGAGTCCTTTTGGATTGACAGAGTTAAGTTGTTTAATCCAATAAACCTCTCTTTGGAGAATGTATTTTTGGTTGTTTTTACCTTCTTTTATGGGTACAGTTTCTAAGATAAGTAATCTTAGCTGGCTTATGTTGTAATTGTGAGTATTAAAATTTACAGCAATTGTTGATTTGAAATTCCTAGTACGAGATTTACTTTTGTGTGCGATCAACCTCACTTTAATTTTTCATTCAGTCTTTCCCACGTAGACCAATCTGCATGGACATTTCGATAGGTAAACAACTTTATTCGCGTCACACGTTGCTGTAGTTTGCAATTTTATTGGGGTTCCTTGAGTAGGATGCCTAATCGTTGTACCCTTTATAATGCTGTTGCAAAATCCCCAGAGGCCATCTTGCAACTGACCTTCTTGCCACTGGGCGTGCCTGAGCCCTGCTGGCCTGTGCTGGAGTGAATTCCTGCTCCCCAAAAGGTGTTGCCCCGGGTCCCTGGGCCATTGGCCAGCATCAGTCCCTGTCAAATCCCGACATTTCAAACTCTGCATACCAGATTTTGAGGAGATAATTGTAGGAAGTTGGCTTTTTGTGTAGTACACCAAAACGAGGTATACTATGTAGAAAGTCCAGAAGACCCTTATTCGCTTACAGGGCTTAAATTAATAAACCCCAAATTTCTTTTTTGTGGTAGTAAGGGCGAGCAGTTTAGCCTTATCAGAGGGTAGTGTTAATACATCTGTTGAACACACACGGAGTCAATAAATGAGACACACTCAAGAAGAAACTTGAAACCAATGTAGAAAAAAATAACAATTATTTTTATATTTATGTTAACACTGACAACTTTGTAAATGGGTAAGTACTTTTTGAGATAGAAATTTTGGCAGGTAATAATAAAGTCACTTAAGTGAGTTTTTTCTACGTTAATGCTTTCCTGTAGCAAAAAGGGCATATACTGCATACAGTTATTTACTTATTTATAAACAGTTCTCAGAGGTCCCCTTTAGGACATAAAGTGCCAGGGGACCAAGGTCCAAAGTACCACCAGCAGTTCGAGTTTAACTGCCCTAGAGTGTCCAGGTGCAGAGGTGCTGGAATGTTTGGTAGCCTTGGTCGCTACACCGTAGGGAGAGAGGAGGCCACCGAGAAACAGGCTGCAAAGGGGGACTGACCTCTTGGAGCATGGTGATCTCCTCCTTGGTGGCTAGTACATTTGTGGACCCGGTAGTCACCAGAACAGTGAACTGGACGTTGCTGTCGTTGCCTACAGGCTGCCAGAAAGTGGCTTCTCCACTTTAAGGGATATGCTGATAGCTTGGAAAAGTGCAGGAGGCCCTCTGAAGCTTTTGGAGGATGCACAGCTGGAGGACAAGTTGGGTTGTCACAATTGTCAGGAAAGGAGCTGGTAGACAAGCAGGATATGGCGTCAAAGTCCACCAGCAGTCTGCAGTTCTTGCTTCTTCAGCTCTTCTTTGCCCTCTTCCTTCTTCAGCCCTAGGAATCTAAGTTCCTAGTGTCAGAGGGCCAACTAAATACTCAATTTAGGGGCGTTAAGGGGAGGGTGAAAGATAGTAGCCGATCAGCTATTTACCCTTGGGGTTACTACAGCCCCTATATGACTTCTTCCTGTGTGAAGTGGGCATAGCCTTATCCCAAAATTCCTAATTCCACCAAAATCAAAATGATGAAACCCTTCTTTCGTGGGGCATATCAGGCATTCCTCCTTAGAGGTGCGACTGGCCTGGAAGAGCACAATTCCACACAGCATAGCTAATTTCCTGCCTTTCCTGGTGCAAAATGGGCCACAGGGCAGGTGGTGGAATTCACCTTTTCCTTGATGTGCAGATTCACAAGCCATCCTGCTGAAGCATGTGTGAACCCCTTCCTCCAGAGCAGGCATTGTTTCTGGCCTCAGAGTGCATGAGATCTCACCTGCAGGGAGTCAGAAACATCTCCGTGGTGTCAAGCGGAAGGATACTAGTCAGCCAGCACACTAAGAGTCTGGTAGGTTTTCAGGGGTCACCTCTAATTTGCCCACTCGGTGCATGTTTTAATAAATCCAATACTGGCATCAGTAAGGTTTTTTTAAGACAAGGTGCTTGATACTAAAAACCATGGGTTTCAGTGAAACCATCATGTAGCTGGGGAACTCATAGTGACCAGTGGCCAGTACATGTACTTGACTGCTTCCCTACTCACTTGTACTATCTAGTAATTGAACTAGACAGCACAGGGGCATATCTGCTCATGCAGATTTGTCCTCACATGTATTATAATTCACCCTGCCTTAGAGCTTTAAGGCCTACTGTAGGGATGACTTGCATATATTGCATGCAGTGTCTGTGGGCATGGCACACAGGGTGTGTGCCAGGCTGTGTTTTTACTTTTCTTTTCACCATTTCACACAGCCTGCAATGGCAGTCTGCATGAGTTTGGTGGTGAGTCTCTTAGGGGGGGGCACAAGAGATGCTGCAGCCCATAGGGACCCTCTTTAGTATCCATGCTCTAGGTACCAGGGATACCATTTACTAGGGACGTTCAGGGGTACTAAAGGTCTTTCCAATTAGGGAACAATTGACCAGTCACCTTGTTTTAAAACACTGGCACTGGGAACCTGAATAGCAGGAACCCATTGCACTTAAGTCAAACTTGCATCAGATACCAGGCAAAAAGTGGGTGTGACCTTGTCAAAAAGGGGCACTTCCTTACATAACCCCCCCCCTCCCATACGAAAGAGAATGAGATTAACCTTCCCCAGGAGAGTCTTCATCTTTGAAGTGGAAAAACCTGGAAAGGCTAATGCCAGGTCTCTTCTCCTCTGTAAAGTTCATTCCCTGTAGGGAGATGGACTACCTCCACAGGTTGTGGTTTTCACCTTTCATTTGTATCAGTCATCTGAGAGGTCTGTGATTAGATTGTACAAGGAAGTGAGTACTAAACGGGTAGGGTAGCAGCTTTTTTAGTGACCAAACCACAGCAAAGGCTTCCCTCTCAGTGGCACTCCAACTCTGTTAGCTGGGGAGCAACCTCAAGGCCATCATCATTTGTCTGGGATAGGAGTGCTCCTATCCCATGTTCAGAGACATCTGTCTGCATTATGAACTGGTTAGAATAATATGGAGCTTCTAGAATCACTACTGAGCACATTGCTTCCTTCAGCGAAGGCAGCTCACTGTCTAGTTTACCTTATTTGGTTGCTTCTTTGAGGTCAACTCTGTGAGGGGTGCCAAAATGGTACAAAGCCCCATTCACAAACCTCCTGTAATCCCCAGTAAAGCCAAGGAATGTCCTGACTTGAGTCTTGGTTGTTCAAGCTGCCAAATCCACAATTGTCTGGATCTTTGGGTAGTAAGGGTTGAACTTGGCTTCCACCTACAAGGTGGCCCAAGTATACAGATCCCTGCTCTATCTGGCACTTGCTTGCCTTGATAGTGAGGCCTGCACTCTGCTGAGCCTCAAGGACCCACCAAGGTGCATGAGGTGATCCTGCCAAGTGGAGCCATATACATCAATATCATCACAATATGCTGCACTAAAAGCCTCCAACCCTATAAGGACTATTTATTTTTCCAGATATTTATGTAGTGCGAACTTGACCAAAGGTATCTGGTATTAGAGCACTTTACATGAGCACCAGTTTCGTTACAGACGGTCACATTAATTTTTGTTAGGCACAGGTAGATTAAGTGATTTGCCCAGAATCACAGGATGATGAGCGTCATTGCCGAGACTCAAATCCGGTTCCCCAGGTTTGAGATTGACCGCCCTAGCCGTTAGGCCACATCCTCTCCTCTATACTCACCAACCTTTGGAAGGTGACCGGGGCATTCTTTAATCCAAATGGCACTACACTGAACTGGTAATGTCCATCTGAGGCAGATAATGCAGACGGTTCATTTGCTCCTGGGTTGAGACCAATCTGCTAGTACCCTGATGTCAAATCAAAAGTACTGAGAAATGTGGCTGCCCCCATTCTGTCAATTAATTAATCAGCTCCTGGAATAGGGTGTGCATCTGTCTTGATGACAGCATTGAGACCTCTATAGTCCAGACAGAACCTCAGCTGTGGTTTACCATCCATGGAATGAGGCATGGAGACCAAGGCCTATGGGCTAGCCTAGGGACTTTCAGAGGGCTCAATCACCCCTAACTCCAGCATCTTGCTGACATTAGCCCTGAAGCTTTCCTTAACTCTGTCAGACTGTGTTTGTTATTGACAGGTGCGTTGTCTCCAGTGTTCACATCATGGATACACCAGGTTAGGGATACACCAGGTTAGGGAAAAGAGCCCTGCATATTGCCTCAGAACTTGTCTACAGTCAGCTTGCTGTTGGGCAGAGGGTGCCTAAGAAGACAACTCCTTCCACTGACCCAACTTTAGGACTGAGGAAGAGTAGGTGGGGGAGACATTCACTCTCTTCTTCCTGATCCCTATCACTGACCATGAGCATGGCCACATCAGCCCTTTCATGTAAAGACTTCTGGCAGTTGATATGGATGACCCTGTGAGGGTTCCTGCAAGTGCTTAGGGCAACCAAGTAGGTGACCTCACCTTTCCTCTCAAGGTTAGGGAATGGACCTCTCCATTTGTCCTGGAGGGCCATAGTCCAACACCCATACCGTCTGTCCTGGTTGGAACTCCACAAGTTCAACCTTTTGGTCATGCCAGAACTTCTGGAGCTCGTGGCTTGCCTCAGGGTTTTTGGAAGCTTTTTCCAGGTACTCTGCCATCCTAGAACGTTGGCCTAGTACATGGTCCACAATATCTTGCTGAGGTTCTTAGAGAGGCTTATCCCTACCCTCCTTCACAAGACAAAGAGGTCCCCTAACAGGATGGCCAAACAGAAGGTCAAAGGGCACCTCTATGTAGGCAAAAAGCAGGCATAGGATAAGGACATACCATCTCCTTTTGAGTTTTTCAGGGAACCCCATGATCATGCCTTTCAATGTCCTGTTGAATCTCTCAACAAGGCCGTTGGTTTTTGGGTGATAAGGTGTAGTGAACTTATAGGTCACTCCACACTTGTTCTACATGTGTTTCAGGTATACAGACATGAAGTTTGTACCTCGGTCAGATACCACCTCCTTAGGACACCATACCTGGGTAAAGATACCAATGAGGGTTTTGGCTACTGCAGGGGCTGTAGTAGTCCTAAGAGAAAATTGCCTCAGGTTACCTGGTAGAATGATCCACTGCGTCCAGTATATATTTGATTCCTGATTCTGTGGGTGGTTTAAGTGGACCCACTATGTCCACATCCACCCTTTCAAAGGGAACCTCAACCACTGGTAGTGGAATTAAGGGGGCCTGTGGGTGCCCACCTGTCTTGCCACTGGCTTGACAGGTGACACGGAAGCTGCAAAACTACTTTACTTTCTGGGACATTTTTGGCCAGTAGAAATGACTGACTAACCTATTATAGGTTTTAGTCTGGCCAGGATGCTCAGCTAGGGGAATGTCATGGGTCAATGTGAGGATACATCCTCTAAACTGCGGAGGCACTACCACCCTCCTAGTGGCACCAGGTTGGGGGTCTCTGGGCTCAGAGTAAAGGAGTCCCTCCTCCCAATAGGGCCTGTGGGAGCCACTGACATCTCCCTTTCCTATGCAGCAGCTTGCTGTATCAGTCTTTCAAGAGTGGACAGGTCCTATGTCCTTGGCACAGCTGTTCTCTAGAAGGTTTCAGCTCTACCTCAGCCCATGCTGAGGTCTCTAGATCATTCCCTAGCAGACAATCAACTCGGATCTTAAAATAAACCACTACCTGTTTCAGGCTAGCAACCCCTCCCAATTCTAATGACACCCAGCCATGAGGTGAACTGTAGTTACATTATCAGTGTTGCTGACTGGATAGGTTTTTCCAGTCAAATATTGTCCAGAAGAAACTAATTTTTCTGTCACCGTGGTGACACTGGTACCTGTATCCCTCTAGTCCCTTTAATCAAGGGTTGCTGTTGGTAAGAGTGGCCAAATCTAATCCACCCTCAGAGACTAACATAGATGAAGTGTGAATTCTGATTTGCTCTGGCCACACAGTTGATCCCACCTGGAGAATTGTTATACCAGTGCTACCTGGAGGAGTACTAGGGGGATTCTTTGTGGGAGAGGCAGATTCTCCAGTTTTGTGTTCCAACGTCTTACAGTTGTAACACAAGGCCTTGCTGGGATCAAAGTTCCTACCTTTGGACCCACTGTTGGATTGTGAAGTGTTCTGGGACACACCCTCCTGGGCAGGTTTCTGGGGGCCTTTAGAAAACTCTGTTTTTGTCCTTAGGATGTTTACCCTCTTTCCCCAGGGGATGTTTTGTAACCCCTTTCTTGTGGTCACCCCCCAGTGGCAGTCTGTGTCACCCTAGTCCTGACCCAGTGGTCAGCCTTCTTTCCCAATTTGTGGGGAGAAATTGGAACTAGGGATACCATATACTGATAAAACTTTTCATTAATGCAATTACTTAATGTGTTCTTCCATAAACAGATAATAAAGCCCATAATAAATATGCACTTCATTTCCAGTTGACCAGCCTTCTAGTGTTTTTGAGTATGCTATGATGTTTACCCAGGACTGACTTGAGGTGTGTGAGCCCCCCATGATTTAATTCTATATTCCTCAGTGGTGAGTCCAAAGCCCTCAATCGGTCCCCTTCATGAGGTCATAGGAATCAGCTTCTGCCCCAGTGAGTGTCAGGAGTCTATCCCTGCACTTACCAGTGAATGGTTCCCAAAGCAATGCTCCCCAGTGTGACTTCTTCACATGTCTCCATGCACAGTCCCTCTCAAAGGCAATGAACCATTTTGTGATGTAATCACCGTTCTCATACTTGGGTATAATAGGGTCATAAGAGCTCTGTCTGTCTTTAGGAATTATATTGCTGCCACCATTTATGGGTGTTAGACCCAGATCTGCTCTTTCCCTTTCTATAGGCGGGAGTCTATCCTCCAGGCTATTCTACAGGTCAACTTTGCTAAAAGAATGTCCTCCTCACTAAGGCTGTCCTCAATGTTACTTGGGGTGCCTGACCCATCTGTGCGTGATCTGTGTTCCCTAAGCACTACTTTTGGACCTCATCTTCTCTATGTAGGTGAGGGGGTTGGGCATTGTCCCCTCATCGCCACTTTCTTTTTCTGGGAGGAGGTTTTCCTCTTCAGAAGGGTGTTCCTTAGTGTGAGAAGTTGGCCTGATATGTAGTGCTCACTATTCTAGTGATCACTGTGTATCATTCCAAACGACCCTTATTGATGATTGGTTGTAAGTCAACCTTTTAGACCAGCTATCCTAGTAGCGTGGATACGAGCAGTCTTTAGGCTAAACTCTAGAGGGCGTGTTAAGCCAGCTGTTTACCATCACATATACCCCTTGAACACCAAGTGAAAGGACACCACACAAGTTGTTATGAAAATAAAAGGATATTTATTTATAACAAGACTACCCTGGCTCTTTATGAGTCAGGGAGCTAAGCACACTACAAAACTCTTAGGAAAATACTTCAGTTGCACAATCTACACAAATGGCCGAGGGGCACGAGAAACCATCTACACTAACAGTGAAATGCGAATGGTTAGAGTCTGGAGGTACTGATTCCGGAGTGATCCGATCAGTGGGACTAAACGAAAAAGGAACTGGACACTTGTAGAGCGAACCTGCGATGGAGCACCGAGATGCTCGAGTTACCTAGCCCGGAGGCTGCGGCTGCGTGAAGTTCGGCAAGATGTCGGGAGTCCTCGTGTAGTCTCAGGAGCCTGAAAGAAGAAGTTGCTGGCAGGCGACCAGTGACGATGTTCGGAGCGATCCAAGCCTGGATCGGTGATGAAGGAAACCTGAAAGCAGAGGGGACTCAGTTCTCAACCGCTAGCCAGCGATCGTGTGGGTACCAGGAGGGTACCGGCTGAAGTCACCTCGACCAGGTGAGTGGGTGACGTCGGACTCGGCTGTTCCTCGGACCAGGAGGCGCGGCGGCGACCAGGATGGAGGGCGAGCTGTCCCACGAAGGTGTCTGCTGTCGATGATGCTGGGCCCAGGCAGGGGCAGCGGATCTTGGCGGTGGCAACCCAAGCGGGGGAGTCAAGATGGCGTCGGGAGTGGACCAGGAGGGTCCGTGGTACTCCTCTGTTGAAGGGGAGCAAGAGCCAGTCTGGAGCAACCAGACTAGTGATGAAACAATCGTGGTGCGTCGTGAAAAGGGCCACAAGCCGGTCGGCAAGTGGTCGAACAACGCGGTGAACAACAAGGAGCGGAAGGGCCCCCACGCAGATCTCGGGGATGCTGGGGAGGCAGACTTCGATGCTGGAGCTGCTCAGGGTTAGGGCTTCTCAAACCCTAGGTGCACTCACTCGAGGGTCCCTCGGTGGGCGTGCTAGATAAGCGTCGTGCAGGTTCTGAAGATAGCCGGTCCCGCAGGTCTCGTCACACCTACGACTCTCAGCTGGGCTGATGAGGTAGGTAAAAGGTCAGAGCTGGCAGGGTACTCGGGTCTCGTCGAGCTGGGCAGTCTTGATCCGTAGGAGAGACTTACAGCAA
The DNA here is from genome assembly GCF_964204655.1 of Triturus cristatus. Lineage (NCBI taxonomy): Eukaryota > Metazoa > Chordata > Amphibia > Caudata > Salamandridae > Triturus > Triturus cristatus. The sequence goes on along the minus strand of NC_140585.1, from coordinate 1,267,086,181 downwards.
ACCGCAAGCGCTTAGATGGTGCCTGCTGGTGCAGGGTGGCTACTCCTTAGCCACAAGGGAGAGTCTTCAGAAATAGTCAAGAGTTCCTTTCGTGATTCGGAGTTATCCGATTATCTGATTATCCAATTTGGGAAGGGGACTCGCTCCTACCTTTATTCTAAGAAAAGGGGCTGGCCCGTGACTAGGTTCTACCTATGGGTGGAGCCAGGAGGGGGGTGGTTACACCCCTATCCTTTGTCCGGCTTCGCGCCAGCTCAGGGGCTGGTGTGCCCCCGAAACTGGTTTGAGCCGGGCTATGCACAGTGAGCACCGGGGTGCCACTGGCAATCACCTTCCTTTCAGCCCTGCCTACCTGGGATACACAAACCCTGTCTGGGACGGTGCTAACACCGCCCTCGATAGGAAACCCTTTGTCCAAGCTCCCCTTGCTGGAAGGTCCCCCAGCAGCAGGAGGTCAGACTTGTGTCTGGTGGCAGCATCCATTTTGTGATGCTGAGGCTTGAGTCAACTTTAACCGGGGTTCAAGGTTACTTCCATGTCGTGTCCCTCTAAAAGGGGGGAATGCTAACCCCGTCACCAGGACTGGCGAGGGGTTCGTATTCCCATTCGTATGACACCTTACTCGACATGTATAGGTGATGCGATGCCAAAGTTAGCAAATAACCGCAAGGATTATAATGCATTAAAAGTAGTTGGCCCGCGTCACCATGGAACGGCTATTAGGACTTGGTTCCGCAAGCCGTCGACGGGCTCAGCTCGCGCCAGAGCACCGTCCCACATGATTCCCTGCACTCTGCCTTCAGGATTGATAAGGCCTGCTATAGGAGTGACTGATAGGAATCCATGTGTCCATTTTAGGGTTTAGGTGTAGGAATACTACACCTACAGCAACGGGTGATTACACCACGTGGCCCCAGCTGTCGTGCAGCCAGTTGTGTCAGATTTGGGCGGCCATTCCAGGGGTGGCATAATACATGCTTCAGCCCCTGGTAGGCCCTGGGTACACCGATGCCCTGGATACCTGTGGTATGCTGAGACAGGGACTGACAAGGTGGCCCAGTTCCAATTAGTGGATGCACCTAATGTACATGTGTGTTAATTTCGAGAGAGAACAGCTAGGCTGTGGGTCTGATTGGCAGGCCCACAGCCGGAGAAAGTCGTAAACCAATGAAGCAAAAGCAAAAAATCTGGGTGATCATAGGATTGCAGACCCTACTCTCCTACATGACCCCCCCCCAAACTTTGGGACAATAAGCTAACCTTGACCAGGTGAGTCTTCTTGCTCTAAGTGGAAATACCTGGAGAGCCCATCTGCATTGCCATGATCGGTGCCAGGTCTATGCTCCACTGTGAAGTCCATCCCCTGTAGGGAAATGGACCACCTAAGTAGTTTGGGGTTTTCACCCTTCATTTGATTTAGCCACAAGAGGGGCTTATGGTCGGTCTGAATCTTGAAGTGAGTGCCAAACAAGTATGGCCTCAACTTCTTCAGGGCCCAAACCACAGCAAAGGCCTCCCTCTCAATAGCTGACCAATTCTTCTCTCTGGGGGTCAGCCTCCTGCTAATAAAAGCTATGGGCTGGTCATGACCATCAAAATTCAGTTGCGATAGAACAGCTCCCACACCCAGCTCCGAAGCGTCTGTTTGGACAATGAATGGTTTGGAGTAGTCTGGACTCTTTAGGATAGGTGCTGTGCACATGGCCTGCTTTAGGTCATCGAATGCCTTCTGACAGCTTGCTGTCCACTGAACTTTTTTTGGCATCTTTTTACTTGTCAGGTCGTTTAGCGGGGTCACAATGGATCCATAATTTCTGACAAATTTCCGGTAATAACCAGTCAGGCCCAAGAAAGCTCGAACCTGAGTCTGGGTGGTTGGAGGAGCCCAGTCCTGGATGGCCTGTATTTTGCTCTCCAATGGTTGAACCTGGCCTCCACCTACAAGGTGGCCCAGGTATACAACCTGTGTCTGCCCTATCTGGCACTTGGTGGCCTTGATAGTGAGGCCTGCCTTCTGCAGGGCCTCTAACACTTTCCTCAGGTGGACCAGGTGATCCTCCCAGGTGGAGCTAAAGACAGCGATATCGTCCAGATACGCCGCACAGAAGTCGTCCAACCCAGTGAGAACTCGATTCACCAGCCTTTGGAAGGTGGCAGGTGCATTTTTCAAACCAAAGGGCATTACCACGAACTGATAATGCCCACCCGGGGTAGAAAATGCTGTTTTGGGCTTGGCCTCCTCAGCTAACCTGATTTGCCAATACCCAGCTGTCAGGTCAAACGTACTTAAGTAGTTGGCCGAGGCCAACCGGTCGATAAGTTCGTCTGCTCTTGGTATCGGGTGGGCGTCGGTCTTAGTGACCGCATTGAGACCTCTGTAGTCCACGCAAAACCTCATCTCTTTCTTACCGCCCTGGGTGTGAGGTTTCGGCACGAGCACTACGGGACTAGCCCAGGGGCTGTCCGAGGGTTCAATGACTCCCAGCTCCAACATTTTCTGCACCTCTGTCTTGATGCAGTCTCTGACATGATCAGGTTGCCGATAGATTTTACTCTTTACGGGCAGACTGTCCCCAGTGTCGACCTCGTGGGTACACCACTTGGTCTGACTGGGTGTCAGAGAGAACATATGTCGAAAGGATTGAAGAACCTGTTTACAATCCTCTTGTTGATGTCCAGAGAGGCTGCCACAAAAGACAACACCATCTACTGATCCATCGTCAGGGTTCTGAGAGAGCAGGTCTGGGAGAGGGTCACTCTCCTCCTCCTGTCCCTCATCTGTGGCCATGAGCAAGCCCATGCTCTCCCTGTTGACATATGCCTTGAGCCTGTTTACATGGAGCACCCTGTGGGGGCTCCGGGGAGTTCCCAGGTCTACCAGGTAGGTGACCTCTCCCTTTTGCTCAATGATCGTGTGGGGCCCAGACCATTTGTCTTTGAGTGCTGCTGGGGCCACTGGCTCCAGCACCCACACCTTCTGTCCAGGCTGGTACACAGTCAGGACAGCCTTTTGGTCGTGCCAAGCTTTCTGTAATTCTTGGCTCGCCTCCAGGTTTTTAGACGCCTTTTCCATGTACTCCGCCATCCGCGAGCGGAGACCGAGCACATAGTCCACAATGTTTGATGCCGGCTTTCTGAGAGGTCTCTCCCATCCTTCCTTTACCAAACAAAGGGGTCCCCTTACAGGATGTCCGAACAGAAGCTCGAAAGGGCTGTAGCCAACCCCCTTCTGCGGGACCTCTCTGTAGGCGAACAAGAGGCAGGGTATCAGGACATCCCATCTCCGCCGAAGCTTTTCAGGTAGCCCGTGAATCATCCCTTTTAGGGTCCTGTTGAATCTCTCAACAAGCCCATTGCATTGTGGGTGATAGGGTGTGGTGAACTTGTAGTTGACACCACATTCCTTCCACATAGCAGTCAGATATCCCGACATGAAGTTTGCACCTCTGTCTGAGACGACCTCCTTAGGGAAGCCCACTCTGGAGAACACTCCAAGTAGGGCCCGTGCCACCACAGGTGCCGTAGTGGTCCTAAGGGGAATAGCTTCAGGATACCTGGTGGCGTGGTCCACCACCACCAGTATAAACTTGTGCCCTGATGCTGTCTGGGGTTCCATTGGTCCGACAATGTCGATCCCCACTCGCTCAAAGGGTACCCCCACCACTGGTAGTGGTATGAGGGGGGCCTTTGTCGTGCCACCTGACTTACCACTGGCTTGGCAAGTGACACAGGAGCGGCAAAACTCCTTCGTATCTTCGGACATGTGGGGCCAATGAAAGTGTGGAACAATTCTGTCCCAAGTCTTATTCTGGCCTAAGTGACCTGCAAGGGGAATCTCGTGGGCCAAGGTGAGAAGGAAACCTCTCAGAGACAAGGGGATGACCAGCCTCCTGGTCGCACCAGGTTTGGGGTCTCTTGCCTCAGAGTACAGGAGTCCATCGTCCCAGTACACTTTGTGGGTACCTGTGGCGTTCCCTGCAGCCTCCGCAGCGGCCTGCTGTCTGAGGGGTTCAAGTGAGGGGCAGTCTAACTGTGCCTTCCCCAGGTCTTCCCTGGAGGGTCCCCCTGAGCCCAGAAACTCAACCTGACCAGGTTCAAGCTCTTGCGGCTCAGTTTCCCTCAGTTCTTTAAGGTCAGCCTCCTCGGAGACTTGATCCACGACCTGGGGCAAGGGGGAAGGCGAAGCCTTACCCTTACTGCTCCTTTTCTTGGAAGGTGTCTGGTCCGTTCTTCCAGGATCCAGCACCTGTTCAGTGGGGCATCTTTTGGCCTGTGACCTGGTCACAGCAAGGACATGTGCTGGCAAACCTAACATTTCCATGTGAGTCCTCTGCTCCACTTCTGACCATTGTGACGTTTCCAAATCATTGCCCAACAGACATTCTACGGGGAGGTCTGAACTAACCACAACCTTTTTCGGGCCACTTACCCCTCCCCAGGAGAAATCAACAACTGCCATACTGTGATTGGTAGTGACGTTGCTGGCATTGGTCACTAGGTAACTGGTACCTAGCATGATCTGTCCAGGGTCCACGAAGTTAGGCGTCACCATGGTGACACTGGCACACGTGTCCCTGTAGGCCTGAGCCACTCTTCCATTTATCAAAGGTGTCTGCCTGTATTTGCCCAAAGTATTGGGACTGGCATCAGGGGACATATCCATATCCCCTGTACAGACAAGGACGGCCTGAGTGAGCGTGCCGACTAAGTCGTCACTCCCCTCGGTTCCCAAGGTTAACCCAACTAATGCCTTGGGAGGCGCACTACCACTGCTGACTGTACTAGGGGGCGCAGGTGCCTTAGGGGCTGCAGTGGTAGGAGTTTGCCCTCCTTTCTTGGTGCACTCACTAAACCAGTGAGTCTTACTTTTACAGTATTGGCACCACCTTTTTGACTGGCCTTCTTGAGTCTTCTTCTTCTGTGAAGCCTGACCCCCACCCTCTTTGGTTTGTTGGGGACCTGTCGAAGACTTCTGGTCATTTTGTTCGTTCTTGTTACCCTTTTGGTCTGCTTTCTTCTGACCACCCTGGTTCTGATTCTGGTTCTGCTTGACCCTTGTTCTGACCCATCTGTCTGCCTTCTTTCCCAATTCTTGGGGAGAGGTCAGATCCGAGTCGACAAGGTGCTGATGCAACAATTGGTTCTGACAGTTGTTTAAAATCTGTTCTCGCATGATAAGATTGTACAATCCTGTGTAATCAGTAACCTTGCTACCCAGCAACCAGCCTTCCAAAGCCTTAGTGGCACAATCGACAAAGTCAGCCCAATCCTGATACTGAATTTTCTGGGTGTCCCGGAACAGCACCCGGTACTGTTCCGTGGTTAAGCCGAACCCATCAATCAGTGTGTTCTTCAGGACTTGGTAGTTGTTAGCATCCTCAGCTCTTGTAGTGAGGAGCTTGTCCCTTCCTTTACCTTCAAAGGAAAGCCACAGTATAGCTGCCCACTGACTTGGGGGGACGCACTGGACAGTGCAGGCCCTCTCCAAGGCAGTTATCCACTTGTGGATGTCGTCCCCTTGTTTAAAGGGGGGCACTATTTTACTCAGGTGTCTAGTGTCTATACCCCTGTCTTTCTCTCTATTGAGAATGCTGCCACCAGTGGGATCTAACCCACTTAATTTCTGCTCTCGGGCTAAGGCAAGTCTTTCTTTGGCGAGGGCAAGTTCTTCCCGCTCGATCCTCAGATTGACCTCCCGCATCTTCGCTTCATGCTCCCTCCTCTGAGGGGAAGTCATTCCTCTCTGAGAAGGTGCCTGAGAGACATGTGTATGAACCGATCTGCCAGAGCCTCTGGAGAGAGACCTAGCTCGTCCGTTCCCAAGGTTAAGCCTGCTTGAGCGTGGGCCCGGGGCTCCCCCAGTTCCGTTCTCATGCCTGCTTAAGTTGGTCCTTGTAAGCCTGCCGACTACCACTGGACCTTTGTCTGCCTCGTCTCCCGATAACTCGTCCTCGTCCTCCTCCTCTGTGTGGAGGTCGAGGTCTGGGTCACCGAGGGTTCCCTCTAAGGGCGGCATGTTCCCATCTGCACTGGGGGGACCTGTGTTAGAGGACCTCCTAGCATCGTACGCCTCTAAGAGACCTATCAGAATTGCGATGGTAGGGTTAGAACCCTGGTTTAGCTTCCTGGAGGCACACAGTTGTCGCATCTCCTTGAAGCTAAGAGTTGCATATCGTGACACGACCTGTGGAGGGTCACTGACCACTAAGGGAGTCCCTGCAGACTCTCCGTGGACCGACATGCTTTTCTAGTGAGGTGTAAGTGTTGCACCTACCTACACTATGGGTTTACCTACTGATCCCTTGCTAAGAGTTGTAGTCAGGGTGTGCTAAGCCCTGTTACACTACAACAGCCGGTTCAGTAGAACTCGGAGTATTCTAAGTTAAGTTATATGTACCTGGGTACTTATGTGATCTTTCACTGCGATATTCTTAGGATACGTGTGTGGTAAAACAACAGCAAGCTCAAATCCCAACCGCTGCTCACCAATGTGAGAAGTTGGCCTGATATGTAGTGCTCACTATTCTAGTGATCACTGTGTATCATTCCAAACGACCCTTATTGATGATTGGTTGTAAGTCAACCTTTTAGACCAGCTATCCTAGTAGCGTGGATACGAGCAGTCTTTAGGCTAAACTCTAGAGGGCGTGTTAAGCCAGCTGTTTACCATCACATATACCCCTTGAACACCAAGTGAAAGGACACCACACAAGTTGTTATGAAAATAAAAGGATATTTATTTATAACAAGACTACCCTGGCTCTTTATGAGTCAGGGAGCTAAGCACACTACAAAACTCTTAGGAAAATACTTCAGTTGCACAATCTACACAAATGGCCGAGGGGCACGAGAAACCATCTACACTAACAGTGAAATGCGAATGGTTAGAGTCTGGAGGTACTGATTCCGGAGTGATCCGATCAGTGGGACTAAACGAAAAAGGAACTGGACACTTGTAGAGCGAACCTGCGATGGAGCACCGAGATGCTCGAGTTACCTAGCCCGGAGGCTGCGGCTGCGTGAAGTTCGGCAAGATGTCGGGAGTCCTCGTGTAGTCTCAGGAGCCTGAAAGAAGAAGTTGCTGGCAGGCGACCAGTGACGATGTTCGGAGCGATCCAAGCCTGGATCGGTGATGAAGGAAACCTGAAAGCAGAGGGGACTCAGTTCTCAACCGCTAGCCAGCGATCGTGTGGGTACCAGGAGGGTACCGGCTGAAGTCACCTCGACCAGGTGAGTGGGTGACGTCGGACTCGGCTGTTCCTCGGACCAGGAGGCGCGGCGGCGACCAGGATGGAGGGCGAGCTGTCCCACGAAGGTGTCTGCTGTCGATGATGCTGGGCCCAGGCAGGGGCAGCGGATCTTGGCGGTGGCAACCCAAGCGGGGGAGTCAAGATGGCGTCGGGAGTGGACCAGGAGGGTCCGTGGTACTCCTCTGTTGAAGGGGAGCAAGAGCCAGTCTGGAGCAACCAGACTAGTGATGAAACAATCGTGGTGCGTCGTGAAAAGGGCCACAAGCCGGTCGGCAAGTGGTCGAACAACGCGGTGAACAACAAGGAGCGGAAGGGCCCCCACGCAGATCTCGGGGATGCTGGGGAGGCAGACTTCGATGCTGGAGCTGCTCAGGGTTAGGGCTTCTCAAACCCTAGGTGCACTCACTCGAGGGTCCCTCGGTGGGCGTGCTAGATAAGCGTCGTGCAGGTTCTGAAGATAGCCGGTCCCGCAGGTCTCGTCACACCTACGACTCTCAGCTGGGCTGATGAGGTAGGTAAAAGGTCAGAGCTGGCAGGGTACTCGGGTCTCGTCGAGCTGGGCAGTCTTGATCCGTAGGAGAGACTTACAGCAAACCGCAAGCGCTTAGATGGTGCCTGCTGGTGCAGGGTGGCTACTCCTTAGCCACAAGGGAGAGTCTTCAGAAATAGTCAAGAGTTCCTTTCGTGGAAAGTAGTTCGTGATTCGGAGTTATCCGATTATCTGATTATCCAATTTGGGAAGGGGACTCGCTCCTACCTTTATTCTAAGAAAAGGGGCTGGCCCGTGACTAGGTTCTACCTATGGGTGGAGCCAGGAGGGGGGTGGTTACACCCCTATCCTTTGTCCGGCTTCGCGCCAGCTCAGGGGCTGGTGTGCCCCCGAAACTGGTTTGAGCCGGGCTATGCACAGTGAGCACCGGGGTGCCACTGGCAATCACCTTCCTTTCAGCCCTGCCTACCTGGGATACACAAACCCTGTCTGGGACGGTGCTAACACCGCCCTCGATAGGAAACCCTTTGTCCAAGCTCCCCTTGCTGGAAGGTCCCCCAGCAGTAGGAGGTCAGACTTGTGTCTGGTGGCAGCATCCATTTTGTGATGCTGAGGCTTGAGTCAACTTTAACCGGGGTTCAAGGTTACTTCCATGTCGTGTCCCTCTAAAAGGGGGGAATGCTAACCCCGTCACCAGGACTGGCGAGGGGTTCGTATTCCCATTCGTATGACACCTTACTCGACATGTATAGGTGATGCGATGCCAAAGTTAGCAAATAACCGCAAGGATTATAATGCATTAAAAGTAGTTGGCCCGCGTCACCATGGAACGGCTATTAGGACTTGGTTCCGCAAGCCGTCGACGGGCTCAGCTCGCGCCAGAGCACCGTCCCACATGATTCCCTGCACTCTGCCTTCAGGATTGATAAGGCCTGCTATAGGAGTGACTGATAGGAATCCATGTGTCCATTTTAGGGTTTAGGTGTAGGAATACTACACCTACAGCAACGGGTGATTACACCACGTGGCCCCAGCTGTCGTGCAGCCAGTTGTGTCAGATTTGGGCGGCCATTCCAGGGGTGGCATAATACATGCTTCAGCCCCTGGTAGGCCCTGGGTACACCGATGCCCTGGATACCTGTGGTATGCTGAGACAGGGACTGACAAGGTGGCCCAGTTCCAATTAGTGGATGCACCTAATGTACATGTGTGTTAATTTCGAGAGAGAACAGCTAGGCTGTGGGTCTGATTGGCAGGCCCACAGCCGGAGAAAGTCGTAAACCAATGAAGCAAAAGCAAAAAATCTGGGTGATCATAGGATTGCAGACCCTACTCTCCTACACTTAGCATACTCTGCTAAGAGCTTCTGGAGCTTGATCTTGGTAGGAGTGTAACCAGTTTAAATGTTCTTAAGTCTACAGAGTCGTTGGCTCCTGCATGCCAAGATGGAGGTAAGTGGTCAGGTTAAGTTCCATAAGCACATTCTCTGTATCTCCAAGTCATTTGTCGTCTGGAGTCTTCACTGCTGGTACCGCTCTTCGGTCCTTTTTTAGGTCTCCAGGAATCAAAGGGTCAGGGGGTCACCCAAATACTCAATTTAGGGATGTTGCAGGTGCTGGCAGGTAGTAACCAATGAGCTACTTACCTTTAGGGTGACTACACTTTTTGTATGTCCACTCCCTTTGAGGAGGCAGCATACCCCAAGCCTATTGGCTGAAATCCGCACAATCAATAACAAGGATTTTTAAAGGATGGCTTCACTCCAGCTCAGGACACTCTAGGGGTGGTCCTGGCTGAGAGGGAACAAACCTCTCCTGCTTACTAATTTTCTCGCTGACCTTGCCACCAAATGTGGGGCTTGGTTGGGGGGGCGGGGGGCAGGCATCTTCACTAGCTGGAGAGGCCCTGGCTTACATAACCAAGGGCAGGACGCCTTGGAGGCGCTTCTACATGTATCTGGAGAGCGGTTCCTCTGGTCATTTTTGGCCTCGCTTGACATTTTGTCGATGACACATTTTGCTTTTTTTGGTGTGCTCACAAAAGTCAGCCCCGGACTTTCGAAGTATTTGTATGTGGTGTCTGGGTTTTCACCATGACTCTTAAGAGTGTGGCTCCTGTCTTCAGCTTTGGCCGTCGGCCCTGTAAGAGTACTGCATGACTCCCCTGGCTGCCTGGTGGTCGTGGGCCCCACATCAGTTGTGGTCTTCTTCATGTTCCGAGGACTGCTCAAGGATCTGCTTCAGGAATCCTTCCCACAAGCATCCTTCGTCCTTGATGTCAACTAGTGAGTCACACCGTTAGCAGTCGAAGTCGCAGCCTCCCGCCTTTGCTGCATACACACAGCGTCTGACACTCCTCCACATCCTTGGGTTGAGGAGTCGGAGCGAGAGTCTACACCTCTTCTTCCAGTATTCCCCTGCGCCGGCACTACTCTGGATCAGCTGAAATAATATCATCTCTGCCTTCATGCTATTTTTGGTTCTTTACCTCCGTCTAATGTGCGTCTCTGCCCCAAGGATGCCAGAAGTGCCTTGACTGAATTCACGCCGGCGGGGTCTCCCCAAGCGTCAGTGAGGCCTTCTGGATCTGTGGTCGGATCAGTCTCGCCTGTGGTGCACAGCCCCTTGGGATTCCCAGCTGAGACGCAAGTGTCGGTTCAGTTGGCTCTGAAGTCGACATCACCAATCGCTGCTACTGTATATCTCCTCTCTGACCTCAAGGTGTCGCCACATCGGTGCCGAACGACGTAAGTGGCGTTGGCAGAACGGATAACACCAAGCTTACTCCTCCTTTGGAGAAGCCCCCAGCTGTATTCATTTAAGGAGACCGATGTTTTGGTGAAGTCAGTGATGACATGAGTGATGCTGCTCAGCTTCCTCTGGAGTTTCATTCGGTGGCTGAACTTGGTGATGCTAGTGGGCTTGAAATCTTCCTCCTCCTCAAGCTTGTTTTCTCCTCCTACCCCAGCTACTGAGACTAGCTCTGCTTTCGCTGAGCTTCTGAGGGTTTGTGGTGGTTCTGCAGCTGCAGCTCCCTTCTATTGAGCTGGCCATTGATCCCTTAATTGGGGTGCTTCATCAGGGCATGATGGAGGCGGAGCATGTGCTCCTCTTCAGTGTGGCCTTTTTTGGTATTTCGCTGGGCTCTTGGGCTCAGCCCGTTTCAGGGTCTCAGGTGGACTAGTCTATAGCTCATATGCACCATCCTGCTCCTGGAGAACCCAGTCTGCCTCCTTTGGTAGCTTACTCTTCATAGCTTTGTGGTTCAGGCGGCTACAGCCTCCCCTGACATGGGCTTCTTTCTGGACGTCCTTCCAGACAGGGAGTCGAGGAGTCTCGATATTCTTGTTCGGTATAACTTTTCTGCCACCAGTTCCGCTTTGCACTCACTTATTACTGCTGGTGCTCTGGGCTGTTTTTTCTTGTGTTGTGGGATTTGGTCTTGTTTTGTTTGAAAAACGAGGGACCCCTACCAGGCGAATGTGCTTGCTATACGTAGGGACATTTAAACTTTGTTAAGAAACCAATAGCAAGCTTCTATTTAATTAAAGCATAATCAAGGTGCAAACTGGTCAGTAACCATAATAAATAATATACAAAAAGATATGAAAAATTCAAAATATATTTTTTATTTAGAAAATTCTGTTTTTTCAGTTTATTTTCTTTAAATTTTTTTGGGGCTTCAATAGCTCATTCATCTAAATATTTTGTGTTTAAACCATATTCATCAAATTTAGACTATACAAACCAACATAATTACATACAAAAGACATTTCATCTTTATATTTCCAATTATTACATCAGGATAATGATATCTAATAATTCTTATTTTAGTCGGACATGAAGAAGATGACAACTTGATGATGGCAAGCGGTAGAATAGGAACTACGTGCATTTCGGCACTGCTGCCTTCATCAGGAAACCGTCTATTGCACAAAGACTGAATAAAATATAAAAAATATAGATAGCATAATGGTTACTTATTGATATTCTATACATGCACCTCGATTATCTGATATATATAATTACTTTAAGAAAACAGACATAATGTATCCTTAATAATTATCACTGTAAAATAATTCCATCTAACTATTCACAAAATAGAATTCAATGTTCAAAATTGTATAGTAATATACTTTTTATATTGTAGTATCAATGTATTGACAACATATGGTTAAATTTTCAATATTTTATGACAGTGTATTATTTGTATTGTAATATCAATATATTAGCAGCTTCAAAACCAGCACACGATTCATATTATATTTCACAAACACAGAAATATATGTGCATAACCTATTTAAAATATATACATATACCACGCATATATATACATTTTCTACATATTGTATAAAGGAAAAGGCATTTCAAAACCCGTGAATGTATAAACTACAAAAGATGAAAGAATAAAGATAAGAAAAGAAAAAGAGGGGAAAAAAAAGAGAAGAAAAGAAGGAGAGAGAGGTTAGAGAAGGATTTGTCTCATGGGCTCTTGTGGAATTACATAGAGCTCGTTATTATTTTTTATGTATTATTTTCTGTTGCATACAGATAGTATATATTATTTCGCGACTAATTGGATGACATAGGGACACGTCCATGGATAAACACTAACTGAGTGGACAATTATAAATTGTCCCTACATAGGTAAACACCTTGTATCTAACAGCAAAAGTCATTTGGTTTAATCTGTCTTATGGACTTATGCAAATAGGTATAAATACTACACTTACTTGGAGGAGTGAAGCTCCATAGGATGAAACAATTAGTTTACTTGTAGCTAAGGAGATTATTCGAAAAGTGCTGAAAAGGCAGAACACAAACCAACCAAGACTATAATGTATTCTATTAGCAAATTAATGTTTGTACATAAGTAGAAAGTTCAAATACTTGATTAAAAACGGGCGCAACAGTAAGTATTATACTATTATCTATCCTAGATGATACATTGGGTATCTATTGTCTGACTCATTTTTTGACTCTTTACTCAATTTATAAAGGACGCAACAGTAAATTCTACAGAGTATTATAGATCAATGCTTCATTTAAAGCCAGTGATAAATATTTGCCAATAGAGGTATCTATATTGTAACATAGTTACCTTTATTTTAACTTTTCATTCCAATATTTCCGGAAGATAATTGCAACTTGTATATCGTACTGCAACGTAGTGAATGCTGTAGATAAAGGAGCAGAGTTTACGGGCTATAGATCAACAAATCAACTCAACTTAAATGTTTATCGTACAAAATTATCTATATGTGGAATGCTTACTTCAGATAGTTGGCGAAGAATTCCTAAAGAATAGCCCCTTATGCCGAATGTGCATTCTACTTTATTGTAATTTTCATTCCAGTATTGCTGGAAGATAATTGTAACTTGTATATCTTAATGCAACGTTGAAAATTCGGTGAATAAAGGAGCAAAATTTACGGGCTATAGACCACCAATTGGACTTGGCTTGAATATTTATAATGCTTAAATATCACTATATCGAGTGCTTACTTCAAATTGTAGACGAAGAATTCTTAAAGAATGGCCCCTTGTGCCGAATGTGTACTGAACTGAAGATCTTTAGCAATTGACCGGCAGAGATATTTCTAACTGGTTGAGAAAGGAACACAAAAATATATAATATCACTACTCAATATGTCATATAGATAAATTGGTCAGTAGCTATCAAAGGGAAGCTCCTATTCGTAATGTATATACCTTAGTTCATGGTTGTCAATTCGGTCGTTGATGTCTGTGGTGGTCTGCTCGCATAAAAAAAAACGCCATAAAAGAGTTGGCGGGCTGACAAGCACTATTTAAAGATCTCGCGTAAACGTGCGTGGTGGTAGTGGAGTACGTTATCATTATCGAAAATGGACTGATAAAGCTACAAATGGTCGCCATCTTTAAGTTGGCAATGCAAATATTATGTATATGTATTACATTCAGCTTGTCATTTCATGTACGTAGATAACATGCAATATAACAGAAATTCGGCTGTTATCTTCAAATATATAAAATTGGGATTCATCTTTCAGGATAGCTGTGAGCTAGGCTAATCATCACGGACTATTTAAAGATCTCGTGTAAATGTGCATAGTTGTACTGAAGTACCTTAACATCATCGAAAATGGACTAATGGGGCTACAAATGGTCGCCCTCTTTAAGTTGGCAGTGCCAATATTATGTGTATATATTACATTCAGCTTGTCATTTCATATATGTAGATAACACGCAATATAACAAAGCTTCGACTGTTATCTTAAAATGTATACAATTGGGATTCATATTTTAGATTTTTTAGAATGACCATAAGCTAGGCTAACATCACGGATAGTGTCCTGACAATGTAGGGCTTGAGTCTGACTGAATATTTGGAGTATTAACCAAAGGTATGCCTAGCGTCAAACCCAATTCTAGATATAACATTAAGTGTGCTATATTCAACAGTCTCTCGTAAATGCACGGTGTTGCAATGAAATGGGTTGTCAATATCGCGTAGATGTACATTATTGCAGTGAATTAAATAATCAATGTCGAGGACAGACTAGTACAGCTCCAAGTGGTTGTCATCTTGAGGTTGGTAAAGCCGATGTGTTATATATATATATATATATATATATATATATATATATATATATATATATATATATATATATATATTACGTTCAACTTATCTATTCCTGCACATAAATGACAAACAATGTGACAGAGATTCAACTGTAATCTCAGAATAAATGCAATTGGGATTCATATATCAAAATAACTATGAACTAGGCTAACATCATTGAATGTGTCTTAACATTGTAAGACTAGGATCTCAATGTATAGAGTAACACCCAAGGAAATACCCAGAACCCAGCCGGATTCTGAATGCAGTAAAAGGGCTCTAAATTGAAGGTCGATTAATATTGACATTTTATATGAGAGCTATCTACATTGCAACTAAGTTCTATATGTAAATATCTTCACTGGATGGACTATTTGTAAAACATGTAATTAGATAATCGCGTTTTCCCAGGGAATAACTTGATTCAATCCCTTGTTTACAGTATCTAATAGAAAAATCCAATAAACTTAATGTTTTTTTCTTATGTTATCCTGACTTTGTCCTTCTTTTGTTGAAATTCTTTCTATTATAATCCACCGTATGTCATCGGCAGTATGATTGTTTTCCATAAAATGCGATACCATGGGTGAAACTACTTTTTTAGTTCGAATTGCCGAACTCTGTTCGGTAAGTCTAATACTCAGTGAGCGTGATGTTTCACCTATGTATCCTTTATTGCAAGGACATAGCAGTAGGTATATTATATTTTTTGTCTTACAATTGGTCATGCACACAATAAGGAGCTACAGAGGGAAAAAGACCCAGGTCGCCCTCCTCTCAATCGATATTTATCTACACAGGCCTAGGTCTCAGAAGGTAAAGTTGCCATGAGCTGTGGTTCAAATCCTATCACTTTAGGTATATTGGGTCGTAAACATTCACAGATGGAGTAGTCAGCATCACACACAGCCCCCTCCTTCTCAATCACGCCTCCTTACCACCCAAAGCCTCACGGAGCTCCTTATCTCCGCCGGTCAAGTGTATTCTGTTCCCGTGTCCGTTTATATTCTTATGCGGGTAACGCCCACATCCCAGCGTAAAAATTTATACGCGCCATTTTGTATTGGGGAGGTTGAATATGGGGGATCTAGAATTTACTGCTCCTCGTGACAGTCTCTAACTAGATTTTATTATATGCAGTTATCCCCTGGTATTCCTCAACGGAGAACTAGTTAGTGATTCTTAGTGGGCTACTACATGTACGCCTCCCTACAGGTATCCATACCTGTCTTTTACCACTGTGGGCGCCATCTTAAATTGGGAAAATGAGTCACATGACTTACTGCTAACCAATAGGATACCAGTTTAGGGTCCCTATTACATCACCTTTGTCGTTCTCAAAGGGATCCTGTCTAATAGTGCTATGTTAAATCACTTTTGGAAGCAACTCTGACATGTTTCTTATGTCATCTGATCTTATCCTTTATGTTTTGTATACATATCGATCTATGGTTCTGATCTACAAGAACCCCATCGTTACAGGATAGATACCTTGTTCATCTATTGAACTGCTCTTCTTGTTATGTAGAGGTAGTGAAAAATGGTCAAAAGATAATAAATTCTGTCTCATCTTTTGCCTGACCTACCAGGTCTGTGGGGGTGTAACTATGAGACAGAATTTATTATCTTTTGACCATTTTTCACTACCTCTACATAACAAGAAGAGCAGTTCAATAGATGAACAAGGTATCTATCCTGTAACAATGGGGTTCTTGTAGAGCAGAACCATAGATCGATATGTATACAAAACATAAAGGATAAGATCAGATGACATAAGAAACATGTCAGAGTTGCTTCCAAAAGTGATTTAACATAGCACTATTAGACAGGATCCCTTTGAGAACGACAAAGGTGATGTAATAGGGACCCTAAACTGGTATCCTATTGGTTAGCAGTAAGTCATGTGACTCATTTTCCCAATTTAAGATGGCGCCCACAGTGGTAAAAGACAGGTATGGATACCTGTAGGGAGGCGTACACGTAGTAGCCCACTAAGAATCACTAACTAGTTCTCCGTTGAGGAATACCAGGGGATAACTGCATATAATAAAATCTAATTAGAGACTGTCACGAGGAGCAGTAAATTCTAGATCCCCCATATTCAACCTCCCCAATCCAAAATGGCGCGTATACATTTTTACGCTGGGATGTGGGCGTTACCCGCATAAGAATATAAACGGACACGGGAACAGAATACACTTGACCGGCAGAGATAAGGAGCTCCGTGAGGCTTTGGGTGGTAAGGAGGCGTGATTGAGAAGGAGGGGGCTGTGTGTGATGCTGACTACTCCATCTGTGAATGTTTACGACCCCGTGTGTAAATAGTCTCCCCTGGGTGAAAACCTTCATCAAACCCTTTGAAACTTTGGCAAAAGTACCACCGAATCGAGGCCGTTAGCCATGGGTGATATGGGTAGACCCCCCTGTCTATGGCATTTTGTTTGAGAATGTCCACGATCCCGTGTGTAAATAGTCTCCCCTGGGTGAAAACTTCCATAAAACCCTTTGAAACTCTGGCAGAAATACCACCGAATCGAGGCCGTTCACCATGGGTGATATGGGTAGACCCACCGGTCTATGACGTTCCGTTTACATTTTGGAACCTTGAGATATTCACAGGTTGACCAGGTGATGTGAAAAGAAGGGTCTCTATTTTCCCAGCTGTGGGGTTGGTGTAGAATACGAGTGATAATACATCGATATGTATGAATGCATACCGGGTTTCTTGAACCCCAGTGTGGATGAGTATGTAAAAAAACACTCACAAAAGGAAAGGGCTTTATAGAAACAAGGGGCTCGATGTAGCCATGTGAGATCTTATGTTGCTGAAAAGATTATGTAAGGAAGAGAAATTTGACTATCTTGAAATTGCATTACCTGTAGATACGCATTACAGCCGAATGCGGAACCATCACGAGGACTCACACTTGGAGCCCGTGTGGGACCTGTAAAAACGAGCTGGTACACGAGGCCAAGGCTCAATAAGGGTAATTAATGGATTTAAATAAGAGATATATCCATCTATGTATAATGGGATACTGAAAGAGTTGAGTGTTGTGTGCTTTTTACTTTTGGCAGTCCCCGAATGAAATTTTAAGAAGTGTCCTCAACTTGTGCCAAGCGACTGTAGTTGCCCTGACGAAATCGCTACAAATACATTTGGCGATGAAACATGTTGGCACAACATAATGGTATGCATATTAAGCAACCTTTTTAAGTTTTGATTTGGGTGCACATCTAAGGAAGAATAAAGTTTAGACCTATAGAGGGTGCATCTTCTTCATTTTTTATCTTCACTATCCAGTCGCACTTTGGTATGTGATTTTCTCACCATTTACCTACACTTTTTTGGGTTTATCTCTGTGGACACTTTGTTTATTTTTGGAGCGTGATGGCAACCGATGATGATAAAAGTGGGCAGAGCTGATGAGTACCAATCAGCAGGCTCAATTGGTGTTGCGCACGTGAGGTGCCATCTCATCTTTCTCACATTTTTTTTATAGTTTTTTTTTTCTTCATATTTGTTTCAGAAAAAAGACCCGGTGTATTTTACATGAGTTCTTACACCGCAAGGTTCATTAGGGGGATTGCCTGAAGTAAAACTCTTATTAATTAAAAATTGAAGGTGGCTAGCTGTCGGTGACTACCTCAAACTCAGAAATACGGGGAGTACAATATACCTAAAGTGATAGGATTTGAACCACAGCTCATGGTAACTTTACCTTCTGAGACCTAGGCCTGTGTAGATAAATATATAATTACAATTGGTCATACCTTTTGATGTAATTATTAGTCCATTGAAATGAATGCTGTTCGATTCCAAACCTAACGGGCAACTTTTACATGTGCCACATTTGAAGTTACCTTCAATTGGTAGCATGCTTTCAACACTTCTCTGTGTTGGCTCTTTTTTACTAGGCATGCGGGATCTGACAATAAGATCTTTCAAGTTTTTGTTTTTGCGAAATGCAAATAAGGGATTCTTGCGCTCTGGGCTATTTTTTCTTGTGTTGTGGGATTTGGTCTTGTGCTTTCTCCCCTTGGTCCTGGACGAGGCCCCTGCGGCCCTTACCCAGATACTCCAGAACAGCAGACAGGCAGCTATATTGTTGATTCGATGTGGTATAGATATCTCGGATTTTGTCGGGCATGCCATGGCTCTGTCAGGGGCACATCGCCGGCGTGCCTGGCTACGCACCTCTGTTTTTTCGGAAGCTTTTCAATCCTCCTTGGGGGACAAGCCTTTCCATGGTCACCATCTGTTTGGTGCTCAGGCTGATTCCGCTTTACACCATTTGCAGGACGGTTGGGGTGGAACGGCATCTTAAGCTCTCTTTGCTATACCGTCCTCTTCTTTCCCCTGTTCTCTGTCAGGATCCGACCATGGCCGCGCCTCCCAAATAAACCCTACGAACTACAATACCCAGGAGCCCCTGAGGCTCACAGGATATAGGGAGTGCGGGCGCACCGGAAGTTGCGCGTAATTTTGAATCCAGGATTGAACACTTCCTCGGCGAGCTGCGGAGGAGTGAGGAATCAGAGCGCCGTTGGGGTTGCGGGCGGAGAAGAAGCTCCGAAGGAAGACGCGAGCGGACACGGAGAGGGCAGTACGCGAGTACGTGTGGCACCAGTGGCGTGTCCGTCGAGTACTGAAGAGTTGCCGCGCAACTCCTTAGAGTGATAGGCATCAACCGGCAGGTGAGCAAACCGCGGTTGGGTGCCCCGTTGCCTGTAGTTATCGGAGCGGGAGCTGTTACACATCGGGGAAGGAATGTGCACCGTCTCTGGTATCTGAGTAGACCCTAAAGGCAAGTAGCCTTACGGAACCGTTATTAGGGAAACCGTTTCGAGACTTTTGGGGGAATTCATTCGTGACTTTAGGGAGACAGCCTGGGCGAGCTTTCACATCTCCAGTGGATTTTGTGTTTATATCCTTTTGGGTGCGGGACTATTCTTTTCCACAGCGTGTCAAGGACGCCGGACCGCCCCTCGAACAAGCTGCTTATGTAAGGGAATGCTAGGGTAGACATGGTAGCGCTGAGCGTGACTGTAACGTGAAGCGTGTGACTTCAGTTTGTCTTCTTTTGTTTTACTAGGTTCGAGGAGAGCATTAGGCGGGCCAGCTGTGTTCAGAGGTTGTGGCTTTTTGGTTGATACAGGTATACTCGCATACTAGTGAGACCTTATTGAGAGTAGACATTCTTGCTGTGTATTGTCATTGTCTGATTTGTCATTTCAGATCCTTTTATCCACTGCTGTCCCTTCCCTTCCTTTCCCCCGCCTGATCTTTCGCACACCCAGTTCCCCTTCGTGGTTGGGTGTGGGTCATATCTGGAGGTGGACCATATTCTGCTGCGACCAAATCCTGCGAAGCTGGGCTTGACAGAATTACGCGCCCACGAATTATAGCTTTGCCCGGTTCGGTTGCGGTAGACCATGGCCACCCTAGATGAGGTTTTTCAGGCGCTATTGGCTGTTCAGCATGAGTTGGCCGCTTCTAAAGCAGAAGCCGCTGCCCTAAGAGATAGAGTAGAGCGGTTGTCACGGAATCCATTTGACGTCGCCTCGGCGGCTTCGCAGATTCAAGTCACTGTACCTCCACCCATACCCCTGGCAACACCTGAGAGGTATGCGGGGGATCCCTTGAAGGTGCAAGTCTTTTTGACTCAAATCCTGCTTCATTTTTCCTGTAAACCCGCATCCTTTCCGACTAATCACTCCCGAGTGGCATTCGCCATTTCCTATCTGGTAGGGGATGCAGCTAATTGGGCTGTCCCTCTTGTCAGAAACAATGACGAAGTATTATCAGATTGGGATGCTTTCAGATCAGAGTTTGAAAAAGTGTTTGACAGACGAGCTACCACGCTTAGCGCAAATAAGGAACTTCTCGAACTAAAACAAGGGAGAGGGGATTTGATTACTTATCTAACCACATTTCAACGGCTGGTAGCAGAAACTGCCTGGCCGGAAGAAAAACGTATGTCCTTATATTATCAAGGACTACGTGATGAAATGAAGGACGTGCTGGCGCAAATAGACCCTCAGCCCAGCACCTGTACCGACATGATTAACTTGACCTTGCGCTTAGATGGGAGGATGATGGAAAGGGGAGAAAAGAAAAGATGGGATAGGGGATCGTACAGAGGTGAGAGACCGCAACGCAAGGTGGCGTTAAGCTCTGAAGCCCCTTCTGAACCTATGGAAATAGGAGTAGTAAAGAGTCCGTTAACCAGAGAAGAGAGAGAGAGAGCCGAAGGGTACAAGGCTTATGTATGTACTGTGGCAAAAAAGGACATTACGTCCGGGACTGTCCCACAAAACCGAAACCCAACGAAGTTTGGACTAGACCAAAGAAAGTAGCCGTGTCCACGTTGTCCCCGATAGGTACTGCAGAGACGAAGATAACGGGAGAACAAGATAAGGAATCCGGCTGGCTTCTGCCATCCCTGGCAAAAACCGATGCCCACGATACAGAAACACATATCGTGCTCCCCAGTACACTCACTCAGGGAGATTCCTGTTCTCCGATTACGGCTATGGTGGATTCGGGAGCCACCGGGAACTTTATTGACAGCGGGCTGGTGACGAAACTGGGGTTACTTAGGGTACCGAGAAGGACCGTGGAGGAAGTCTTCGCGGTGGACGGCAAACCGTTAAAATCGGGGCTAATAGTAGAGCAAACCGATGAGCTGCTCATGAGTGTGGGAGTAGGGGAGGAGAAACACCAAGAAATGATCTCACTTAACATAATTGATGCCCCCCAATATGAGGTGATTCTGGGCATGCCATGGTTAAGACACCACAACCCTACGATAGATTGGAGAAAAAAGACGGTGCTCTTCGTTTCCGACCATTGCAGGGACCACCTCGTTTCCAATACTTGCAGCTCACAGAGCGAGTCTTTGACCCATTCTCACTCAGTAGCCACTGCCGCTGAAAAGGACGTTTCATTACCGGCAGAGTACTCACAGTATCAGGATGTTTTTAGTGAGAAGGAAGCCGAGCAACTGCCTCCCCACAGGGACTACGATTGTCGGATAGACCTGGTAGAGGGGGCCACCATCCCAGCTTGTAGGGTATATGCCCTTTCGGTGCCCGAAACTAGGCACCTAAGAGAATATTTAGATCACTACCTAGCTATAGGGTTTATAAGACCATCACGTTCCCCTGCGGCTTCTCCCCTGTTCTTTATACCGAAGGCGAACGGGGAATTGAGAGCGTGTGTGGACTACCGCGTTCTCAATAAAAACACCATTCGCAATAGATACCCGTTACCACTCATCCCGGTCCTGCTGGACCAAGTTAAAGGAGCCAAAATATATACACGTTTAGATTTACGTGGTGCATACCATTTGGTGCGCGTGAGGGCCGGGGATGAGTGGAAAACGGCGTTTAAAACCCGATATGGGTTATTCGAATATACTGTAATGCCGTTCGGGTTGTGTAACGCCCCGGCGGCATTCCAGTACTTTCTAAACGACGTCCTGAAAGACTATGTGGATGTTTGTGTCGTAGTGTATATTGACGACATCCTTATATACTCGGACACCACAGAAGAGCACGTTCAACATGTACTTCGAGTACTACATACCCTACGATTGCATTCACTTTACTGCAAGTTAAGTAAGTGCGAATTCGGAGTAACGCAGGTAGAGTTTCTAGGAGTTATACTTAGTCCAGCGGGGTTGTGCATGGCTGAGAGAAAGGTGGCGGCAGTCCAAGAATGGCCTATTCCCATGAACGTACGGGAGGTTCAAAGCTTCCTAGGCTTTGCGAATTACTACCGCAGATTTATCCAACATTTTTCCCAGGTAGCCGTACCTATCACGAGACTGCTCAAAAAAGGAGTGCCGTTCCAATGGACCGACGAAGCGAATGCAGCGTTTGAATACCTAAAAACCGCATTCACGACGGCTCCCATACTAGCGCACCCAAACCCAGAGCACCCTTTCGTGGTTGAAGCGGATGCCTCAGATGAGGCAGTAGGAGCCATTTTATCACAAAGGGATAAAGACACCGGTCAGCTACACCCCGTGGCATATATGTCCAGAAAATTCAACCCTGCTGAAAGAAACTATACTGTGGCCGAAAAGGAGCTTTTAGCAATTAAGAAAGCCTTTCAAGACTGGAGGCATTATCTATGGGGAGCCAAACATCCTGTCACAGTATATTCAGACCACAGAAACCTCCAATATATGAAATCCGCGAGACACCTTTCCCAAAGACAAATGAGGTGGATGTTGTTCTTCGCAGAGTACGAGTTTGTGGTGACCTATCGTCCAGGGGTGGACAACAAAAAGGCGGACTCCTTGTCCAGACAGCAAACCACCGATCAGGCCCCTCGGGAACACAAGATGGAACCCATAATCCATCCCTCAAAGGTACTGTGTGTAGTACGAGTTGAGAATTTCCTATCGGACATAAGAAAACAGCATCCACACAGGAATTGGGACAACTGGGCGCAAGACAAGGAAGAACGGTCAGTAAAAGACGGGTTATCTTTCTATAAAGACAAGTTATTCTTGCCGTCTAAGAAACTACAGAAAAAGGCGTTCGAATGGTGTCATATTTCCCCACTAGCAGGACATCCTGGAATAAGAAAAACCTTGCAATTAGTACAACGCCACTTCTGGTGGGAAGCTCTCCCAAACGACATCAAGTCCTGGGTAGCGCAATGCGAAGTATGTGCAAGAGCAAAGACCGACACAAGGGGAAGACTAGGAATGCTTCTACCGTTACCCACTCCCCGTCGCCCATGGCAATACATCAGTATGGATTTCGTCACCGGATTACCCAAGGAGAAGGGAAACTCAGCCATCATGGTGGTGGTGGATGGACTCACGAAAATGGGGCATTTTATCCCTTGCGTTAACCTCCCAACAGCCAGCGCCACGGCACAACTCCTCTTAACCCACGTGGTCCGGTTGCACGGCCTACCGGAAGTCATTATTTCGGACAGAGGCCCGCAATTTGTAGCGAGGTTTTGGAAAGTTTGGTGTAAAGCATTACACATCGAATCTTCTCTGTCAACCAGCTTCCACCCTCAGACGGATGGACAAACGGAGCGGTTGATCCAAACCCTGAAGAAGTACCTTCGATGTTACGCCAGCGAGGCTCAGGATTCATGGACCGACATGCTTTGGATGGCGGAATTGGCCTATAACAATACATGGCATAGCTCCACTGGCCTCTCACCGTTCCATGCCACGTTTGGATTCGAAGCGAAGGTTATGCCCATCTCCATCCCCGAAGAAGTAAGAAACCAACCCACGGTTCTGTCACAAGCCAGGAAACTTCTTTCGATACATCGCCAGGTAAAAAGGCATTTGCAACAAGCTAAAGCGACTTACAAAAGATGGGAAGATCGACACCGACGGGAGGGACCACAATACCAAATCGGAGATCGAGTCTGGTTGTCAACTAAGAATATACGATTTAAGATGCGAAGCATCTTTCATCCGCGTTACATAGGACCCTATCAGGTGCTCCGTCAGATCAATCCAGTAACATATAAATTAAAGTTGCCCAGTTCACTTCGCATACATCCGGTGTTCCATTGTAGTCTTCTAAAGCCAGCACGTGGGGCCCGCCAACGAGCACCACCTCCGGTGTTGCAAGATGAAGGCCTAGAATACGAAGTCAGAAGCATCAAAGATTCCAAGCTGAGGAGAGGAGAACTGTGGTATCTCATCTCCTGGAAAGGTTATCCAACAGAAGATGACTCCTGGGAACCATGGAGGAATGTACATGCACCCAGAGCCATACGTTCCTTTCACCGCAGATTCCCTCGGAAACCTGGGCCTGGAAGGCGCTAGGGGAGGGGGACCAACTGTCAGGATCCGACCATGGCCGCGCCTCCCAAATAAACCCTACGAACTACAATACCCAGGAGCCCCTGAGGCTCACAGGATATAGGGAGTGCGGGCGCACCGGAAGTTGCGCGTAATTTTGAATCCAGGATTGAACACTTCCTCGGCGAGCTGCGGAGGAGTGAGGAATCAGAGCGCCGTTGGGGTTGCGGACGGAGAAGAAGCTCCGAAGGAAGACGCGAGCGGACACGGAGAGGGCAGTACGTGAGTACGTGTGGCACCAGTGGCGTGTCCGTCGAGTACTGAAGAGTTGCCGCGCAACTCCTTAGAGTGATAGGCATCAACCGGCAGGTGAGCAAACCGCGGTTGGGTGCCCCGTTGCCTGTAGTTATCGGAGCGGGAGCTGTTACACATCGGGGAAGGAATGTGCACCGTCTCTGGTATCTGAGTAGACCCTAAAGGCAAGTAGCCTTACGGAACCGTTATTAGGGAAACCGTTTCGAGACTTTTGGGGGAATTCATTCGTGACTTTAGGGAGACAGCCTGGGAGAGCTTTCACATCTCCAGTGGATTTTGTGTTTATATCCTTTTGGGTGTGGGACTATTCTTTTCCACAGCGTGTCAAGGACGCCGGACCGCCCCTCGAACAAGCTGCTTATGTAAGGGAATGCTAGGGTAGACATGGTAGCGCTGAGCGTGACTGTAACGTGAAGCGTGTGACTTCAGTTTGTCTTCTTTTGTTTTACTAGGTTCGAGGAGAGCATTAGGCGGGCCAGCTGTGTTCAGAGGTTGTGGCTTTTTGGTTGATACAGGTATACTCGCATACTAGTGAGACCTTATTGAGAGTAGACATTCTTGCTGTGTATTGTCATTGTCTGTTTTGTCATTTCAGATCCTTTTATCCACTGCTGTCCCTTCCCTTCCTTTCCCCCGCCTGATCTTTCGCACACCCAGTTCCCCTTCGTGGTTGGGTGTGGGTCATATCTGGAGGTGGACCATATTCTGCTGCGACCAAATCCTGCGAAGCTGGGCTTGACATTCTCAGTCTGTTCGGGGATGGTCTCCTTGATTTCTTTTCTATGTGAGCTGTTCTAGAGTAATGACCGTTGGCTTCTTCTTTTCACTTGTCACTTCTGAATAACCTCGGGCAAAGACCTCAGCTCTGCCTGCGGGGTGTGCGGAAATTTGCCTTCTCCGCGTTCCACATAGAAGGCAAATCTCCGCACACTCCGGAGCGGACTTGGCCAGCCCCCGCCTCCACCTCCCATTTCTTGCGATTAATGCATGCGCAGTTTTCTCAAGCATTACGGGTACGGCAAAGAAGAGGAGGTGGGCAGTCGGGGGACGCCGCAGTAAAGAGGTACGTGGTTTTAAGTTTATTTTTAATTACTGTTAACTTTCTTCTTAATAGGGGGGTGGAGGTGGGCAGCGTAGCGGAGCTCCACAGAGTTCCACGGAGTTTGTTAGCAACTCCGTGGACCTCCGCGTAGCCCCACTATGCCATGGTATACTTCTGAATGGCACCCGGTGTGCTGCTCCTGTCCCGGCAGGTATTTTCTTTTCTTTCATTCTTACCCTGTCAATGACATGTTGTGGTCCTTGGTTGTTTTATGGGGGGCATCTTATTTGTTGGCTCTGTTGGGTTTCTACGCCGGTAGCTGCTCAGTGCTCTTTTGGTTTCTACCCAAGTTCTGATTGGGGTATTTTAATGGTATTGTGCAGATGCACTGTTGCCCTGTTCCCTCTCTTACATGGTACTTCATCTGTATGCCTTACAGGCATTCCTCCATATGTTTCTGACACAATAGTACCCCTTATAGGGGACTCCCCATTCTGTGCTTGGGTGCAAGTCGGAAGATGGTGCACTGGATTTTTCTTGCTCCAGGCCCCCCATTTTGTTGACTGTTTCTCCACTCTAGATAAGGGGTTCTTTCATTCCACTCTATCTGGTGCACATCATTCCTAGCAGACGCAAGGGAAGGGGCATGGTTCTTGGCCTAGGGTGCATTATCTGGTCCAGACCTAGGTGGTGGTCCTTCTTTACTCTCTAAGTGGTAGCACTTCTTTTGCTAGTTCTCGTTATACAGAGGCAAGACTGGCTTCTGCCCTTTCTCTTTCTCTCTAAAGGTACCTTGTTCGTATCTTGGCATTGGTGGCCTACTCTGCTGACCCTTTCCCTTTTATTCCTCTGCATGTCCTGTTTTAATCTGCTTCTGTCCTGCACAAAGCTGCTGTTGCTTTTCGCTTTTGGACAATGTATTTGTGCTTTTTGGAGACATTTCCATGACGCCTCCAATACCAACCCTAATATTTGGTTACTGACCTGGCTGTTCTTCAGATGTGCCTTCTACCCTTATTTGGGTTTATGGCCATTTTTCATCTGTCGTACGGAGGTTGATGATCCCTT
This sequence comes from Triturus cristatus, assembly GCF_964204655.1. Taxonomy (NCBI): domain Eukaryota; kingdom Metazoa; phylum Chordata; class Amphibia; order Caudata; family Salamandridae; genus Triturus; species Triturus cristatus. The sequence goes on along the minus strand of NC_140585.1, from coordinate 1,267,059,622 downwards.
GATAATCATTTCCGGGGAGTTTCCTTCACTTTTCATGAGCATGGATACAGTTTCAACCCCTTGGTGGGTTAGTTCTCCCTTGAACTAAACAGCATATCAAATACGATCTTAGGTGATGTCAGGATCCTCACTCATGATGTTACATGGCTTGTTGTCTGGGCACAGGTCGACCCGTGCAAACGGGGACTTTCTTTTTGCTTCTGGCTTCCACACTTGTAGACTGTAGGTACTACCTCTTCATCTGTTACTTCAGTTCTTTACACTGGTTCTTTGGTTTGGATCTTCACTAGTAGCGTTGGTCTTTCCATACCGTTTCCTCCGTCTTTGTCCGTCTGCTCTTTTTTTCTATTAAGATGGGGACTCATTTTCTGACTAGGCCTCCCTGTATTGGCCTTGTTCAACTAAACCCTTTTTACAATTCCCCATAGTAGTCTTTCCCTATTCTAGTGCGGTTGTTTCTCCCTTGCTGTTTTCTTGTTTTCCTGCATGTTTGTTGCTTTGTACCCGCAATGCTCCTTCGCCTCCCAGACGGTTCTATGTTGGATAGTCCCAGAGAGCTCACTTCTCTCTCTAAACCTGTTTCCTCTGACCATGCGTGGTCTATGGCCATAATTATTGTTATTGCTCTCAATGCTTTTCCTAAACTATTGGTTGGTACTCTCTGCATTGCTTGCGTCTATGGCTGGGAGCTTTGGCTCAGTAGTTTTAGCTATTGTCCTTGACTTTCCACCCCAATCTTTTGGCCCGGTTGACATTCGGAGAGTGATGTAGTATTATGTTTATATAGAGTGTTTCTTAGAACTTGTCTTTATTTTTCTGCCATGGTGTCTTTTTTCCTTGTTTTTGCACAGTTGCGGATTTCAGTTCCATACAGGGTTCTCCACGATATTTCTGGTGGGATGTCTTCTTTCCTCTCCCTTCCTGGCAGCCGGTCACACTCTCTTTTTCTTATGACAGACCGGATAGCCTAGTCGGAGATCTTTCGTGGGATTGGTTTGCAGGCCCCCCTCCGGGGGGGTTTTGCTTAAGTATCTCATTCAAATGTAAAGAATCTGCGGCTAGACGTCTCTATGAAATGAATAAGATACTTACCTTCGGTAACACCTTATCTGGCAGAGACAAGATCTAGCCGCAGATTCCTTACCTACCCACCCACCCTCACCGTTCTGAAAACTGATACCCCTTTTCTTATCAGATCCTTTGTACGCACTCTTGTGCTTTTAATTTGTAAAAATGTAAATAAATAATAGAATTAATACAAAAATGAATATTGTAAATGTTCTTTAAAAGGAAGATTCTTTTTGGGCACACTGTTTCCATAGCAGTTTCTAGGCATGGCTCCGCATTTTAGCGCAGAAAGTAGTCGCGGAAGAAACTAACGTCAGGGGAGTGCTTATATGGACTCAATGTTATATCCAGTAGACCACGTCATTACGGAATCGCTCAATGCCCTCTACCAACGCACAGAGGCACTGCTGTAGAGGTTTTCAGATCCAGTCTGGCACCTAAGGATTATTCAAAGGTAAGGAATCAGCGGCTAGATCTGGTCTCTACCAGATAAGGTGTTATCGAAGGTAAATAACTTATTCATCAACAACAGAAGGTTGAAAGCCTAGGGTATGCCCTGCCGGTATTCAGTGTTGTGTTACATAGGGTACGCACATTTATCTACCATAGATATGCAGACACCTACCTTGCCTTACCCAATGAACTTAAAAATCCCACAACAACAACTTATAAGTGGAAGTGGGTGGAAACCACAAGGGAAATTAGAAGACTAAACAGAAAATACATGCTCCTTAATACTATTTTTATAGTGCTGTGCCCCATGAAAGTAAGGTTGGTGCACTTGACAGAACTACTAGAGTGGAGAGAGCACAGAATGGAGAGATAGTATAAAGCAAGAAGATAGAGTGCAGGGTGAGGGCAATACAAATATTAAATATGTAAGGTGGAGGGAAAGAATGCTGAGTAGATGAGGACCACATAGTGTGAAGGTAGAGTGAAGGGTGAGAGTTTAGAGTGAAGGTACAGTGGATGGAATGGTGTGTGAGCGTTGATTGGAGGCAGAGACAACAGAGCTATGGGAGAGAACCCAGAGTGGAGCGGGACTCCATGGAGTGAAGATGCAGAGTGAAGTGAGAGCTCAAAGTGATAAGAGGTAGCGGAATGGAGGGTGAACGTGCAGTGTGAAGGGGGAAAGTGGAGAGTGGATGTGGAGCGTGTGCAGAGAAGTTCAGTTTTTCGAATTTGGAAAAAATTTACTCCCAAGAACCCATAAATTGGAGGTCAATATTTGGCAGAGGAAGGAGAGTGGAGTCAAGAGGGGCGGAGTCATGTGAAGTGGAGTCTGACAGTCAACCTATACATTTGTTTTTTTTAATCTGCTACAAAGAAATTAATCACAAGGACAAACATGACGGGAAATCTGTTCTAACTTAATTGGCTACTAAAAGGCTTCATTAGGGAATATCTTACATGGTTAAAACAGCTACAGAGATTTTTGTGCGCCTAGCATTTTCCATGGTTAGAGAACTCTGGGGGTTAATGCATTTCCCGGAGAGTAAGATGTTTGTTTAGTTTTGGCTCATAAAGTAGCAGAGGGTTAATTTGCCTTCTACAAAACACATTGTGTAACATGCAGATCCCAGATTTGTATTTTATGTGGTTAGACATGTGGGTTCTCCAGTATTGAAGTATCTTTTATAGATTCACATGCGTTGAATCATCCCCGTCGTCGAGGTGGGTATCCTATGGTATATTCTAAAGCAATAGAAATAGGTGATATAGCTCACAATGGCAAAATACATTGACTTTAATAGCTTATCAGCATCATTTATAAAGAACCTAACTCAAACCTATCAAGCAATAGAACCCTAGAACATTCTCAGCAGATGCATTTTCCATCAGCTTTTCTACCACATGTCATGTTGAAAGGGAGTCCCCCTGAGCACTGCTCAGTTCTTCAGATTGTTTCAAATTTGGGTGTATCCAGATTACTACAGCTGTGTTTCAGTAGGTCAGAATTCTTGGAAAAAGGACTCTAGACTTTGTGGGACCTGTGGAAAAAAAGAGGCTGCACTCGGAAGACCCCCTTAAGGAGTGTATCTACTGTCTTTACCCAGCACACAAGGTAAAGGACTGTAAGATTTGTACTTTTTTTTTCACAACTCTAAAAGCTTGAAAGAGGAGGCCGTTACTATGGCTCCAGAAACTAAAGGCTAAAACTGCTGTTGTTTCTGAGGGAGAGTATAATGAAAGTTTTGTTACCTCACAGAAAAAATCAAGAAAGAGATAGTTCACACCAAGTGGCACCAGAGGGGCACAGGAAAGCCTTAAAAGAGAACCTACAACTAAATTTTCAGCCCTGGCACTTAAGCCTACAAAATCCTCCATGGTGAGGCACAAACTGACCATGAGAACCTCGTTGATGGTAACGTCATCAAATTGTCAAAGCATTGAGAGCAAAGACAACAATGACCACCCCATCAACGACACTCTCATCGACGGCAACTATACTGACACTATCTGATAAAGATTTCTAGCTGCAGATTCCTTAACTTTGAATACCCCAGGTGTCGGGCTGGATCCCGAACGTTTTGCTAAGCAATACCCCTCAGGAGCTGTGTCGGTTGGCTCCATTCGGCTCCGTGTGACGTCGTCTGCATCGGTAGCGTCTGGTATGATGTCGCGGTGCCTATGTAGGCGCCACCCAGGCACACTGGCCTCAGTTATTTTCTTTCTGTTCCAGTTAAGCGCCAATCCGGGAAGAGCTACCCCTCTGCCACTTTTTGGCAGGTTTTTCTCGACTTTTGTCGAATTTGGAGAATGTTTTCCACTTTGTGTGCGAGGGATGTCTTCAAGGAAGACAGTTTTCAAGCCATGCGGTGCTTGCCAGTGCATGGTGTTGGTTACCGATCCCCACCTAGTCTGTCTCTGGTGTCTTGAGTGCGACCCCGATTCAAAGTCGTGCTCATACTGACAGGCCATGGCTCCTTGAGGGAACGAGCGATGAAGCTCCTTGCGGCTGGGCAGTCGACATCAACTAGTGAGACTCCACAGAGGTCCCGGTCCCGATCGAAGAAGAGGAGGTCATGGGACTGCTCCCGGAGCCCTAAGTCCTCTTCATCCCTCTCGAGGTCCTCGGGACACTCGGGGAAGAGGCATAAGAAGAAGAGGAAGTCCAAGTGGTGTTCACCTTCACCTTGGCTGGTGTCTGTCGTCGAGAGAGGTAAGGAGTACCGACGCTGTAGACACGGTTCAGTGGAGTCGGAGCCAGAGTCGACTTCCCACCTCCCACCCTTTCCGGGAGCTACTGTCGCTCAAATAAAATAATTTTACAAGGTCATGCGCTGTGTATTTGAGTGGAACAACCCTCTGGTGAGTCTTCGGGTCCCGGGGAGTCGGAAAGAGCCCCACCGGGCTCTATGCAGTCGGTTATGGCCACAGTGCCGGTGGGGCCTCAAGGATCTGATCCCGGATATGGGTAGACGCCGGTCGTGCCAATGCGAGCTTCTCCGGTGTCGGACCTGAAGTTGGTGCGTGCGGCGCCAGCCTCATCCTCGATGACACGGAGCCGGAACGACGTCGCTCAATGCCGATTCCGGCGCCAATTGAAACCAGAGGTTCTCTGTTGTCACTTGAGCACTTTGAGGATGTGCTAGGCTCAGGAGAGAAATGGGAGGGGTCTGTGGACCCTCTGGAACACCAGGATGTCTCTGAGGAGAACTTGAACTGCTTTGGCGAACTTGGGGAGGCCAGTAGATTGGACACCTCCACAGATACTGGCATGCTCTCACCACCAACAGTGGCTACGGATGAGGGGGCATCCTATGCCATGGTGGTGAAGAGGGCAGCTGGGGTCCTTGGACAAGAGCTGCCCTCAGCGCAGGTCAGAACTAATCTCCTGACCGAGGTGCTTCAACCAGGCGCTTCCACTTCTGAACCCCGTTTGCCCTCTAATGAAGCACTTTCAGACATCCTTCTAGGCACGTTGTCCAAGCGTTGCACAGGGGCTACTGTGAATAGGACGATTGCACGCCACCATCACCCAGCTCCGGGCGACCCTAAGTTCCTCAGCCAACACCCCACCCCAGAAAGCTTGGTAGTGCAGGCATCTACGTCCCAGGATGTGTTCCTTTCCGCCCCTCCGGAAAGGGTATCCAAGAGGTTGTATGCATTTGGGAAGAAATTGTTTTCTTCCTCCAGCCTGGCATTGTGGTCGGTGAATACCGCATGCTTATTGGGCCATTTCTCCCATTCCCTTTGGGAGACTGTTGCGCAAGTGCTGCCACAGGTCCCGGAGGAGGCCCGAGCTGTGCTCTCTCAAGCTGTCAAGGATGGGAGAGATGCTAGATACAACTGATGCACTGGGCAATTCAATTTCAATGACAGTGGCATTGAGGCGCCATGCCTGGATTTGAACAACTGGCTTCTCTGGGGATGTGCAGGCTAATCTGATGGACATGCCCTTTGATGGAACCCGCCTGTTTGGTGAAAAGGCATTCTCGGCCCTGGTCATGTTCAAGGACTCTCAAGCTACAGCCAGATCCTTGGGCCTCTCCTCCACTCCTCATGGCCAGTCTTCTTTTCACCCCTTTCGTGGCAACAGAAGGGGTTTCCAGCTGCATCAGCCCTATCCCAGCCACCGTCCTGTACAGACTGCCCAAGCCGTGTGAGGATGTGGACGTGGTGCATTCTGATCCAGGAATGGAGGCCAGAAGCTGTCGGCCACACTGCCCCCAGCAGCCGGAGCCTCCAAGCACTCCTAGGCTGATTGTGAGAGAATTCGTCATCATCTCCCCCACTGGAGATCCAGAACATCGGACAAGTGGGTCTTGCAGATTGTCCAGGAGGGCTATTCTCTTCCTTTCCTTTCCTCCTCTCATTCTGCCAAACTTGGAACGGCTCACGGAGGATCATTTAAAGTTGCGCCAAGAGGAAGTTACAGCTCTCTTGGCCAGGGGAGCTAAAGAAAAGGTCCTGGTTTCAGAAGTAGGCAGTGGTTGTTATTCTCGCTACTTTCTGATTCCAAAGAAGAACAAAGGGTTACATCTTAGATCTTCGGCCTGTCAATCTCTTCCTCAAGAAGGAGACGTTCAGGATGCTCACTATAGCTCAGGTTTTGTCTGGCCTAGACCAAGAAAACTGGATGGTAGCGTTGGACCTGCAGGATGCGTATTTTTAAATCCCCATCCTGCCGGGCTACAGGCGTTACTTGCTGTTCAAGGTGGACCGCGAGCACTTTCAGTTTACCGTTTTCCCCTACGGACTTACCAGTGCCCCTTGGGTGTTCACCAAGGTGATGGCGGTGGTCACCGGTCAACTGCACAGGTTAGGGGTGGTAGTCTTCCCCTACCTTGACGACTGACTGTTGAAGGCTTCTTCACCCCAGGCATTTGTCTCGCACCCTCAGACTGCTGCAAACCTCCTGCATTCACTGGAGTTCTCTATAAATGTGCCAAAGTCACACCTGACTCCTTCTCAGACGCTCCCTTTCATTCGGGCAGTTCTGGACACAGTGCAGTTTCGAGCCTATACTCCCGAGCAGCAAGTCCAGGATATTCAGGTTATGATTCTGATGTTTCAGCCTCTATCCTGGATTTCGGTGAGACTGACTCTGAGGCTGTTGGGCCTCATGGCCTCCTGCATTCTGTTGGTGAAGCATGCCAGGTTCTGCTGTGGGACCTGAAGTTCCAATGGGCACAGCATCGGGGAAATCTCACCAACATGGTCCTAATATCAGAAGGAACTGTGAGAGATCTGCAGTGGTGGTTGATGAAAAGTGATTGGGTCAATGACAGACCCCTCTACATTCCCCAACCAGATCTCACAGTTTCTGACGGATGCGTCACTTCTAGGATGGGATGGCCATCTGGGAGAGGTGGAGATCAGGGGACATGGTCTCCGGCGGAGTCGCAGCTCCAAATACATTTGTTGGAGCTTCGAACGATCCGATTGGCATTGAAAGCATTTCTTCCCTCTGTCAAGGGCAAGCTAGTGCAGCTGTTCACGGACAACACCACTGCCATGTGGTACTGCAACAAGCAGGGCGGGGTGGGGTCATGGACCCTTTGTCAAGTGGCTTGAATCAGTTTGCCTTGCCACAGTAGCAGCCTGCTTATGACAGAAAGGCCTTTAGGTTTCCCTTATCCCGACAACTGGCTAATAAAAGCGCCATCTGTTTGTCAATCGTCCAAAGCTGCACCAACATGTCTTCAGACGTTTCAATCCTTGGGGCTCACAGTCACTGGTCCCTAGAATGTGCGCTGGTGTGCGCGCGCGCACTAAAGTCTCCCCGAGCGCGCAGTGTCCCAATTGTGGCGCGCACACACAACACAGCCCGTTCGCGCCGCCAATTTTAAAACGCCTACACTTGCTGCATTTTTTCCTTAATAGTGCACGCCAGCTGGTCAGTTTGTGTGCCTTTGTGAAAGTATTCTTGTTAATTGCAGCGCCGTCATGCACTGCAATTAACATGAATACTTTCACAAAGACCCAAAACTGCCCCACTGGCGTGCAGTATTGGGAAAAGGAATGTGGTAATCTAAAGCGTGACGTGTTTTTGATTCTGAAAGAACACGTCGCGCTTTAGATTACCACATTCCTGTGCTAATAGTTGGCATCTGCGGGGCTGAATGTGGGCCTTTGAAATAGTTTTCATGCTAATTGCAGTGCACACGGGCGCTGCAATTAACAAGAATGCTATCTCAAAGGCCCACATTCGGCCCAGCACTATCAGCAAAAGGAATGCAGAGTCATACACAACGTGTGCTTTCAGATTCACACGTCGTGTTTGACCCTGCATTTCTTTTGTTAAAAGTGAGTGGCTGACTGTGGGTCTTTGAGATAGTATTTTTGTTAATTGCAGTGCACACCAACGCTGCAATTAACATGATTATTATCTCAAAGGCCCACATTCAGCCCCGCAGCTGCCCACTATTAGCAAAAGGAATGTAGCAAATGTAAAGCAGGACGTGTGATTCAAGCTGCCAAGGTTTCAGATTGCCATGTGGGACTTTTTCATATGTATCAGTGTAATATGAGTGACATTTTAAGGATCATGAGTACATAGCTGCCAGGGTTTCAGATTGCTATGTGTGACATTTTCATATGTTTCAGTGTAATATGAGTGACATTTTCTCCCAAGCAAAATCAACACGCTAAAATTAACTGTTTAACAACCGCCACGGCAAACAGCTAAGGGACATTAATTTGGGTGCAAGAGAGTCTGAGGGGCAGCAGCGGAGTGAGCAAGGGTGCTGTAGTATTGCAAGTACGTTGTTGCACGGTTCGTGAAAACTATCAACCAGTAGAAACTGTGAGGTGGACTCTTTTTCATGACATTTGCAAAATCACTAAATCGTAGGTCTTGACTAAGTTCCCCTTCATTTCCCCTTAGAATCAAAACACAAATTAGGTGCAAGGCGACACTGATGCATTCGCATGCACAAGGCATAAGTAGAAACAGGGCCGGCTTTAGCACTGGTGGCGCCCTGTGCGACAATGTTTTGTGGCACCCCCGCAATGACCACCTCCTCCACAGACTCCCACACTACCACCATTTGACAGTGCTCCTCAAGTCTCAATAACCACTGTCTCTTAGATTAATTTTGTTTTATAGCACGACTCATACCAGTTTAAGGTGTCAGAACACACACATTGCACAGAGACAATCACGCATGTGTAAATGAGTGTATAGGAAATGTTACATTAGACAAAGGCTTACAAGGTGTAGGAGTAAAATGTCATCCATTCTGGTAGACAGTATAGTTTGAGTCTTTGGTCTTGAAAAATACAAATTCAGAATTTTAAAAAAGTTACACCAATGTTGGGGGTTTTCCTAAATAATAAGAATTGATTTCTACATAAATGAACCCTTTTTGCAATATTAGGATAACAAAAGACTGGAAAAAAACACACATAGCTCTTAACACATTCCTTGCAGTTTGCATGCAGCTCTTTGCTGACAATTAATATATTAGGATTTTAACTTATACAAGTAACTACAGGATCTCTCTGACAAAAGCGGTAACCCATTGACCAATTTATATTTTATGCACTTTATGATATGAATGGGACACGTTATTTGCAGCAGACATATTAACCCTCTGCACAACAAGTCAACATTTCTTAGACAAAGCTCCGGTCTCTCTCCAGGAAGTACATTAATCAGATGAGTTATCTTGACATTTTTATTGCTGGAACTAAGAATACCGCACCAGCTGCCTCTAAAACAATAAACATGGCGCCCCCACCCCAAGTCAGCGCCCGGTGCGATGGCACCGATCGCACCGCCCTAGAGCCGGCCCTGAGTAGAAACATTCATTTTGGCATTGAAATACCCACACATGGGGAGGCATGGCCGGCAAGATGTCGACAAGAAGTGCTTCTTCCTAGACAGAACTGTAATTTTGAATCCAACGCTGAATCCTGCAGTCCCTGCCACCTGGGTTAAGACAGAGAGCCGAAAGAGGGGGCTAACGGCAGAAACAAAGTTGTGTGAGGCCTGCAGCAAGGCGCTGGTGCGGAGGCCCCTGAGGAGAAGACTCCGAAGTGGAGGCTGCGTGAAGAAGGGCTGACCCAGTGGAGGGCAGTGTCTTTTTGCGGGGGTTCCCTGGGGGCTGAAGAGCCCCTGGCGAGAACCGGCTGCGCAGCTGTAAAAACAGGCGATCGGTCATAACACAAGTGCCTGCCTGGATCACCCCGAGGGGTTCTGGTAATTGCCAGCCGGGGGACGTGTTTGCAATGAGGCGGCATTGGAGGCAGCCGAAAACAGCCAGACTGCAGCATAAGAGGAGAGGGTGCCTGTGGGGTTGTGCTGGTGCCACTCGTGGAGAAAGTGGGCTGTGGGGAGCAAGATTTGAGATATAGAAAGACAATACAATATTCACCAGTGAAGGAATAATGTTAAATACTGTTAAGGCACAGAGTCAGTGACTGGCGGCTGTGTCCTCTGACTCTGTCGGCGTACAACTGGGGCACCGATTGTCCCACTAAACAGCTAGCTGGATCAATAAAAATCATACACTCGTGATTAGATATAGATTAGACCGAAGTCGGGAATGTTTTCAACTCCAAGGCATGTTTTTTCTCTCAATACCATGAGCTGAAGTATGCATATTCATTAAGAGCATGCATTTTAAAAGCGAGCACACTTACTAAGAAGCACCGACGCACCTATTTTACCAGAGATTTGCCCTCTCTCGAATCATAGAAACCAGAGTCCTCTTGGCCACAACGAATGACTCCCTCGGCAAACGTGCCACCCGTACTGCATTCAGACTCAGCAGTTGCACAGTGCGTGATCTAGACTCCAGAAGTCGCCACGGGTCCGTGGGATTGGGTCTTGGCGGTGGCAGGGATCATTCATGATTATGCTTGTATTACCGTGCTACGATGTAAGCACTGCCCTGGCATTGCCACGTCCTGCGTAATGCCGCACGCAGCCATGAGGATTACTTCCTATTTTAACTAATACATTGTAGCCAGCAGCCCTCAAAGCCTACCGGGAGCAGCGCTCTCGCACAGGCCTGCTGCCACTCCAGTTTCAGCATAGCGGAGTTATGGCTTGACGGCCAAGGCAGGTGCTATGCCTATTGTGCGTGAATTTGCATTTCAGTGCGGACCACCACACTGAAATGCTTTAGTCTAACACCTGATGCGTGGTTCCTGGCAGGGCTGTAAGTAACACTTTCTCGCCAGAAAAATCAAGCCATAAAGAGAAGTGAAACGTATATAGAAATTACATGCATAGCTGTCAAGGTTTCACATTGCTCTGTGTGACCTTTTCATGATTTCAGTGTAATTTTTAGTGACATTTTAACAACTATGAGTGACGCTTTCTTTCCAGCAAAAGATAGCTGGCAAGTTTCATTTTCCTTATGTGACATTTTCATATTTTCCTTGTGTTTGTGTGACATTTCTATTCTTATCTCTGATGCGTCTCAATATTTTGCTCCCCAACAACATTTTGATCCGTAACCAATATAACAATGAATTACTTAACATAGTCTTTAATCCAGATTCGCACTGCACCTGAAACTGTAGAACTTGTGATTTCACATCTGATTTTAGTGTGTGTTCCCTTTGTATACTTTACAAAGTTTGTATTGCATTTCATGATGTTTCCTTTTTACATATAAAATTGTTCTGAAATAAAAAAGGCATCTACATAACACTTCAAGCATACCGAATAGTGACCAATTCCTTTGCAATACAAGGTGTTGCTGGATTTTTCTTTGAAAAAGACATCTTCACATCTACTTTCAATAACCACTGTTCAACTACTAACACTTGAACATAAGTGATCACTGGTACTAGCAGCAATTAAAAGGTGGGAACCTTTTATCGCTCACAAATGTATAGATTCAAGAAAAATCAAAATTAAGCAAAACAAACTAATATGAGCAGAGAACGACATTAAAGCACAATAGACTCTTTCCTTTCTGAAATCCGCCACTCTTTCAACGTTTTCCATTTTAATGGAATCAAGCGCAACAAATACACTTTCCTGATAGTGACTCGGGACAGAATTGTGTCAAAGGTAATTTACTGTATTATTGCTTGAAAGAGTGTTCTAACTTTAACCAAACACTATGTAAGGCACCATAATGACAAGCTGGGTGATGCTGGGTCAGGCTCCTTGTAATTATTACACACTCCTTTGACATTGCAAGCCAATGCGCGGGGCAGTATGGGAACACGGTTTTTTGCAACTCCGTGTTTAAGCTCAGTAGTTTCAGGAGCCGGAAAATAAGATAAGGCTCCGGGGTCATTGTGAGGCTTGACCCAGTGCTTGCACTTTGTGATTTAAAGGCTTCTCCAAGCCGCCCACAGCCAGATTCATCCAGTGCCATATCCATGTGTATTGTATATATGTGATCTTGTATAGGCTTCCAACATTTTCCTACCCTATGAACAGTGCTCGAGTTGAGGATCTTTAGTAAAATCTTATTATGGTACCACTGTTGGAGTCCTATGCTTTTCTAAACCCAAAGTGTACTTGCCTGTGTAACCAATTCATGTCATGGCGTGTGTATCTAAATTGAGCACCTGCCTTTAGACCCTTCATGTGGTGCTACAGGTGTGGAAATGCACCGTCCTTTCACTTTTTTTATGCAAAAATTTGGAGTGATATTTGGCGCTGCACCCGCACTCGTGGTCTGATTCCCGGCGCACATAGCCTGGGCTGTAGTGCACAGAGACCTTACACTGCCGCACACAGAGGAAAACAATTAGAGGGAACATTGTTCACAGTACGTTATCAGAAATCTCTCCTCTGTCCTTGAACAATGACACATTTCCTGGGAGCAACCCTAGATATGTTACAAGATAAGGAAGAGGAAACTCATAACGCTGGCTTGAACTCTTTCAAAAAGAAAGTCTGTCTCAAATCTCTTCTCAGAATGATGTCATCGGCCATTCTTCTAGTACCTTGTGCTCATCTCACAATGAGACCTTTGCTGGAGGAACTGGACGAACAATGGGTCCAAGTGGAAGGCTCATTTGACGATGTCATCCACCTCAAGTCAAGAGTGATAAAAGCTGTTCCTTGGTGAATTAACTCTACAATCCCTCATCGGGGCTAGCTTTCCTACCTCCAGTAACTGAATACGTCATTAAAAAAGGCACCTCTCTAGACAACTGGGGAGTACACTTGCAGGAGCTTCAAATATGTGGCAAATGGAGTCTGACACTGTCAAAAGTGCATATCAATTTCCCGGAGCTCAGAGCAATCTCACTTGCCTTCTCAGCTTTCTTGCCGAGCATACGGGGTCATCGGTGTTTATACGAACGTACAACGCAACCAGTATTCACCACCTTAACAAACAAGGAGGCACAAGGTCTCAGGTCCTATCACATGAAGCACAGGACATATGGAAATGGGCATTAGCGCATCAAATGATCATAGGAGCAGAACATCTGCCCGGGACCAGCAACTGTTTAACTTTGAGCAGAACAAGTCAGAACTGTCAGTAATGGGAACTAAATCAATCCATTCTGGATGCTATAGTCCAAAGATGGGACAAGCCAAAGCTGGATCTCTTTGCATCTCAAGAGAACAATAAATGGCAGTTTTATGCAAGCTGGTACCTTCAAGTAGGGTTGTGATGGAATGTGTTTTTGATAAGATGGTCAGGGATCTATGCGTACACTTTTCTCCTAATCCTTCTCATTCCCAGGCTTCTCAGGAAAATGAAAAGGGAGCCGTACTGGCTAATAGTCATTGCTCCACAATAGCCCAGACAACACTGGTTCACGGAGCTTCAACTGTTATCAGAGGATAACGACATTCAACTGAAGCCACGGAAGGATTTGCTGTCAATGAACCACAAGCTGGTCCTTCAGCTGAACCAGACGTCTCAGCACTTATCAGCCTGGCTCCTGAATACCATGAGCTTCAACACCTAGATATCCCAGAGGACTGCAGGGATATCCTTGCAAGAGCCAGAGCTTATCACTTGAAATGGAAGCGTTTCTGACTATGGTGTCAAAACTCAAGTGTTCACCCTAACTCGCCTCTAGAAGATTTTTCCCTGTCTTCTCTCTCTGGCCAGATCAGGCCTGGTACATTATTTCACTAAAGTGCACTTGGAAATCATTTCAAACTATAGAAGAACTTCAGGATCACCTTCTGTGTGGTCTAACAGACTAATCACACTTTTTCCTAAAGGTTTATTCAAAATTGTTCCTCTCATAAAGTCACCTCCACCAACATGGCACCTTAACAGAGTACTGCCACAACTAATGAAGAGCCCTTTCAAAACTATACATAGGCCAAAACTCAAGTTCCTGACATGCAAGGTGGCTTTGCTTTTAGCTTTCACTTCCGCAACAAGAGTAAGTGAGCTCTAGGCACTCACAATAAAAGAGCCTTTCTTGCAGTTCAAAAATAATACTATAATTAGGCTTTCCTGTTTTCAGTTTCTATTTTTGGTAAATTCTGGTGTTTTTTTTTCAGTGTTTTCAAGTGATTTCAATACTTCAAAAAAAACAGTGGTTTTCAGTGGTTACCCATTTTCGCGCCATTAAAAACTACAGAAACAGTGTTTTTCTGGTGTTTACGGAACGTTTCGCTTTTATTATTGCTTGCTTTCTGCACTGATAGCGCATGGTATATAGACACTGTAAGGCTAGTATATATGAGGTCCAAATAGAATTTTGTAAATTAAACTTATTGTAGTACACCATACAATACTTCTTCAGTGAGTCTTTGGTCATGTGTGCTCGCTCTTTCCTTCCCATGTAAACTTCTGTGAAAAGGTCCTCTCAACATTGGCACTCGAGATGGGCAACGCCTAAACAGCCAGTACACAATTTGTTAACTCCAGCCACTGACATAGCTTTCCATGCCAATACAGGTTCACTTGAAGATTGCCATTCTCAGGGCAGGTTCTGCAGCATTTGCTTTGATCTGGGCGCTTATGCCCTCAGTTGTTGAAGCGGTCAAAAATGAAGCAGCACTTTTGAAATTACTGAGGAAATTCCCCTTAACGGAAGGGATCTAGAACAGAGTACCACAGTGAGGTTTCATGGACTTCAAATGCCATTGGTGGTGAAGGGACACTTCTATGCATCATTGCAAGCCATTTCTCATATATTTTAAAATAAAAGTTCCTGAATTGCTCTTTATTATTGCTTTGCTTACCAAGTGGCAAGCGCCCTAACACGGAACTTGTTGCAGTTTCAAAGTCACTAAAGGTGTCGCCCAGCCTACTCTCAAGGAGATGTTTCACATCTACACCAATTATGCTGAACACGTGGCAGACCAGGGTTTTTTCAGACTCTAGTTTTTTATTATGTCCACTACAACAGTTATGTTTATCTGTAAAAATCTAAGCATGCAGTAGAGTATACTTTTTTCACATCGCTATCAATATGTGACCAAAGATCCTCACATTTCTTGCCTTTGGCATCATCAGTATGCAAAAATTCTGTAAACGGTTGCCACATGGATAATATAGCATTCATAGCCCCTTGGACTGAGAACCATCAGCTAAGGGACACAGTTGGGATGACTCTTTCTTTAATGCCACACAAAGCACGAAATGATAAATATTTGCGTTTTAGTTCCTGTGCATAAGAAAACAGTGCATTAGAATGAACTAAAGAAATCAATTGCATTCTTCATTAACTCTGAAGATTGTAAAGATGCTTTCAGCATACCATCTAACAAGTGGCAAGGATCTCTTACAGGCAAGCACTTCAGCTCTGGTATCAATTTTGACAGGTCATCGCACAACTTTTCATATACGTAGCTGAATCACTGCAAATACAAACAATATCACTCCAATCTTTGTTGAACTTGGAAAGAACCTTTTATGCAGAGCATTCCAAGTGAAATTGCATTCCATGTTTTCCAAAAGTCTAGTGTCATGTTTTAACCACTATCCCAGATGCTTGGTGATAGGGCTCTTTTCACATATACTTGTCACTATACCTTGCATTGAATGTTTAAAGCCTGAGGCGTTGGCAATTCGCCTACTATCAATACTGACTCACTAGAAACTGGGGGCTGATGTATTAAGGGTTTTTACCCATTCTCTGTGGGTAAATGTGATGACACATTAGGAAAGATTCTTATGAAACCAGCCATTTTACCTATCAGTGAAAGAATCAAATATGATTTTCATATTTCCTGATTCTCTACAGTTTATAAAATAATTAAACAAGACCTAAAACATGCTTCTAAACTCTGCATATATAGACCAAAGACCACAGAAGTGAAAAAACCAAAAAGGAAGAAAAAGAAATATTTTAGTGGCATCCCTAAACAACAAAACTCAAGCAGAATAAGGTTAGCCCAGACTTTCTTACTGCTAGCTTGTATAACAAAGTTACATTGTATTGGCCCCTTCAGGAAGGAAAAAATGACTCTTTCACTCCCTTTTTCCTTTCTTTGAATGGCATTTAGTTTGTGGCTGTGCAGGTGTTTTTTCAATGTTTAAATGTTTTCACTGGTGAGGGCTATTTCTCTTTCAGTGGGGTTTTATCAGTTATTATAGGTTTAAACCTAAAACCGGACAGCCTAACTATAATTCTCCAAACGAATCCCAAGTTTGCACCTAAAGTTCCAACAGATTTCCATCTCAATTAACCTGTTGTGCCTAAGACTTTTTTCCTGAATTTGCAGACACCTGCAGAGAGAACTTTTAATACCCTAGATGTAAAAAGATTCTTGAATTTCTACTTACATCATACAAAGTATCTACGAACTACAGCTCAGATATTCTTGGCATATGGAAACATCACAAGGAACGCCCGACGTCCAAAGCCAGCATAGGAAGATGGATCTCTAAAGCCATAAATTCTTTTTTTTTTTTTATAAATCTTTTTATTTTAAACATATTGATGACATTACAATACAACCATGTGCAGCAGATCAGAAACAGGAGATTGCATTCCATACTGGATATCCCAAACAACAATCCCTCCCCATCTCCCCTCGCCTACCAGAAATGCATCATAATTGTAACCTAACCGGTCCATGTCTTTGTACTGATGGGGAAATGTAGATATTGCCTCGGTACGCATTCCATTTCTCCCATATCTTATCCCATTTCTTGGGGCAACCCCTGTTCGTATAGACCACTCCTTCCGCCAGCATACACCAGTCGACATCCCGGTCCCATTCCACAATTGTTGCTAAGTCTGGGACTCCCCATTTATGGGCGATGTTATGTTTCGCAAGTGCAAACCCATTAGCTGCCCACAGTTGGTCCATGCGGTTACAGACTGGTGGCGTCCCAGATGTTAAGAAGGCAGATCTTAGCGGACAGTGTTAAGACGATCCTAGACACCTCACCCACTGCTCGATTGACTGCTTCCCAGATAATCAGTTTCAAGGGACATGCCCAGATCATGTGGTAGAACTTACCCACCTCCCCGCAACCCATCCTACCCTCCTACAGTCCTCTGAACCACCACAGCCCATCCTGACTAATGTTGCGCATTTGATATATGTTCGGTGTAACAATTTTCATTGAACCAGTCTTCGTCGCGACGGTATGGCCAACCCGTGCGGCGAGGAGAGCGCATCCCTCCAGACTTATTCCTCTAAGTCACCCACGTCAGTCTGCCAGCCTGCACGTAGATGTATCAACTGATCTGTTAGGTTATTAATTATTTTCCAGTACGTGACTGAAATCGCCCCACCCATCACTGGGTCTGCTAAAAGTCCGTCCTCCAGCGGGGAAGCTTCTGGGATCGCATCAATTCCTTTAATTGCTTCCCGTAGCGCATTGCGTATTCGTAAGTATCAGAAGGTTTCGCCGGTAGATAGCGTGTATTCTTTTTGCAATACTGCAAATGTCAGTATTATACCTCTTTTTATTAAGTCGCTGACTTACGAAATTCCGATGGTGTCCCACTTATCAAACCCTTTGCACTTGCTCAAGTTGCCCAGTATATCGGCATGCCGTAAGGGTGTCATTTGCGTCAATTTGCTGCACCAACCAAGTTTTATAGTGGTAGTGTGCCAATGCGGCCACTGTAAGAGCAGTGGGCCCAGTGAGCCGTTGTCCACGCACTTTCGTGTACAGTGCCTCGCTATACCTTCCTTGACCCATCAGCCATCCATCCATCTGATATGCATGATCTTGCTCTGATCCATACACCCATCTGTTGACGACAGACAGGTGTGCAGCCCAATAATAACTTCGGATATCCGGCAGGGCAATGCCCCCATCGTACCACACACAAACCAGTTTAGACCCTGCGATGCGTGGGGGCTTCCCATCCCAAAGCAGATTCCTGAGTTCCTCATCGATTGATTTAAAATACGCGTCGGGAACCCAGTATGGAGTATTCTGTAATGCATAGAGGAGCCGGGGGAGAGCCATGATTTTGTAGAGTGCAGCACACTCCAATAGCGATACAGGCAGCGTTCGCCAAAGGCGGTCATCACGTTGTAATCGGGACAGGAGGCCCAAACGGTTCCGCTCATGGAAAAGCGATGGATCAGCTGTTGTGTAGACCCCTAGGTATTGAAACCCTTCTTCAGCGACTGTGGCTTCGCAATTGGTCGGAAGGGCTGGCGCTGGCCCATGAAGTACGCATACAACTGAAGTAGAGCCGTTCATGACGTAGCCCGAATATTTGCCGTGATTGGGACAGATGTGGAGGATTCTACAGATGGAGACATGAGGGGAAGCAACATAAAGTAAAATATCATCTGCGTAAGGGAAGATTCTGTCCTCCCACGTATTGGCCCACTTCAATCCCCGTATCACTGGATCTCCGCATATCCAACAAGCAAGGGGCTCAAGGACGAGAGCAAATAAAGAGAGGATCGTGGGCAGCCTTGTCTTGTGCCACGGCCAAGGGTAAATGTGGTGGAACATGGCCATTCACCATCACCTGAGCCAGCGGTTTGGTGTATAAGAGCTTGCTCCAATCGAGACACGACCTCCCCAAACCCATACGTTCGAGGACTGCGAACATATATGGCCATTCTACTGTGTTGAATGCCATACGTGCATCCAAAGAAAGTATGGCCTCACTCTTACCCACCCACAGGCATTCAATTATGCTAGTCTAAGGCTGGTAGGCCTTTGAGACAAAGGACTAAGGCACACTGGGCAAGGGCAGTTTCTACAATGGCAACCCTGTTTTCTGGAGTGCCTATTGAAAGTGTATGCCGTGCTGCAACTTGGAAGAACAAGTATACTTTCACCCCGCATTACTGCCTGGATGTGGCGCTGCGCAGTGATACAGTGGTGGGGCAAGCGGTACTTCTGCATATTTTCCAATGAGATGAATCTGGTATAAAATGTGTAAGTTGAACGCAACATCCGCTATTGTGTTTTATAACATAATTTGCTAAACGTGTATGTAACTGCTAACTACACTGATTCAAGCATTTAAATCTATGAAAGATACTGCAATACTGGAGAAAAATGTGTTATTTTTACCTGTAATTCTCATTCTCAACTAGTGGTATTTTATATAGATTCACATGCGGCCCACCGTCCTCCCGTTAGTCTTTCCTTCTTGGCCAGTGGTGACTATTCCCATTAGTGCTTGAAAATTTGAGCGAAAATGCCTCTGCTGGGATTCTTCTAGAGGGTGCTATCGCCTGATTGGCTGGAGTTTAGTTCTTTATAAATGATGTGAACAAGCTATTAAAGTCTATGTCTTTTGCCATTGTCAGCTATGATATCTACTTCCACCACTTTAGAATATACAGTGGGATTCCCTCCTTGACGACGGGAATGATTCAACCATGTTAATTTATGAAAGATACCAATACTGGAGAATGAGAGTTACAGGTAAGTAACTCACAGCTCCTAAGTTGCAATCTTTCTGTCACAGCACATTAAGCTATGAAGTGGGATGAAGGAACTGCATACAAAATGCACGTCATGGGTTAAGGTCTTTATTGTTTTTTTCTCAATCTGTTCTTATGAATATGTTACAACACGTGCCATTACCCCGCATTTTTTACTCTGCAAAATCCCGTACAACGCAGGGCTTTACAACACATTCCATTACAACGCATTATCCATTACAGCTCAATTTACTATTCTAACTCCACCGGGGCGTTGTAATGGGTAATGCGTTGTAATGGTTTGCGGTGTAAAGCCCTGCGTTGGAAAAGATTTTGCGGGATAAAAAATGCTGGGTAATGGACTGCGTTGTAATGCAGTCTTTGTAAATTATGTTTTCTGTTGTTGTTCTAAGTTTGTAAAGAAGGGTTACTTTGCTTAGTAATAAAGTATTTTTTAGGAGAGCCACCCAAATCCCTACATTACGTTTTAAATCCTGACTTAGTGTTTCTTTCAACCATGCACAATTAACATATCTCTACAAGTATAGACAATACGAACTCCTACGTCTCATAACCCACATTCTCTAATGTAACATTTCCTGTACATTGATTTACACACTTGTGTGTTTTACTGCTTTGTGTGTGATATAAAGTGCTCTATCACCCTATTCTGGGATGAGTAGCACTGTAAAAAAATATATATATTATTAAGCGGCATTTGAATTATTTGTGCAAATACTCATACACACAGATAAATTTGGCATTCTTACAGTGCATTCAGATCTCTTACAGTCAAAAACTTACCTCCAAATGATAGTTTCTTTTTAATTTTTGTGGATTGATGTGCTGTGTGCCTTTAGTTTCTCTGCATTATCTAAGTGAAAGGCTCTATATAGCTCCTATCCAGGGGGATACTTGTGAAAAAAGAAGGGCTAATAGCTCTTTAAACTCGGCATAAGTATTGGACTCAGCTGGAAGTGAAAATAAGAAAGCCCCCTCTCCACCTGCTGGTCATTGCTCTGAACAAAAAGCAGACAATGTGCTGCTGAATTGTGTCCTGGTGTCAGAAAAATATACCAGGACAAATTGAGCATATTTTATTGGGTCAGCCGAATCCGGCTCAGAAATTCCTGCTGGAACTAGGATCCAGTGAGTTTCTGCTCATCTCCTGCACTGGAAAAGGTATAGAGTCAGGCACTGGAAAAGGTATAGAGTCAGGCACCTTTGGAAATCAATATAAAGTGCATTTGCCTTACCTTTACTATTTAAAATATATACTGATTAGGGGAAAAAATACTGGATTCGGGTGATTTGTGTCATTTTTGTACAGGCCAGGATATTAAAATAACCATCAGATCAGGTGTTGTAGTTCTGCCTCTATAAGGATCAAAATGTTAAAACTACCAAACATTTCTATAGACATGTGCCCAATGAGACTAAATCAATTGGTGTTTAATGAAAAGACAGGATCCGGGAATGTGGGCCACTTTTTTTTAGGACCGCCCAAGGTGATTTATGATCCTAATCCGACCCTCTATAGAGTGGGGTAATGGCTTAGTGGAGGGAGGGAACCTAGTGTAAAGGGTTAGTGATCTGAAGGAAAGGATACATTTCAGCATGTAGCGCTAGCCCCCTTCAAGTCAGCTGACCTCCAAGCCACAACTAGAAGGTTGTATCCACACCTCTCGATACTGTTGTGTATGGGGTATCAATTTCACTTGCCCAGACCGGGGTTCTCAATCTCGCTCTGGCGCACGGCAATGTGTGCACTGGCCGCGTGGCATTTGCCGCAAAAGGAATGAGCTCACACAGCGTGATGGCTCCAATTGCTTGCGTGTCTTGGCTCTGACGCCGGGCGCACCTGCACAAGCATTTTTTCCATGACGCCTGCGCTCACCCACGCTGTAAAGTAGAGTCATAAGCACAACCCCCAAACACAGTATCGTGAGGAGCGATACAACGTTCCTCCCTAAAAAATGAATTCAACACACACAATGAAAAACATTACTTAAGAGAAACAGTCCAGACATCAAACTGGATATTTGGATAACACAGCATCCCAACTCTAAATTCCGCCCTATGGCATTTCACTGCTCAGGGTTTTTTGTTAGTTTATATTGAGTGCAACTCTCCCAGAACTCACTGCTCTCTTCGGTGTTACAGGAGACTCAGATGACTCTCGACGGACCTCCGTAGGTCGGGTAGACAAATCCACACCCTCAGTTCCCTGCATCTCATGATTGGCTTCTGACCCCTCTTCCCATGCTCGGTCACCGGAACCTTCTTCCACAGGATCTCTCCCAGTGCCAAGACACCCATGATACTTCTTGAACGCTGACACATTTCTGGTGAGCACTTCCAAACCTCTCATCACCATGACCTGCGTGCCTCGAACTTGTATAATGCACCTGGGATCTTTTTCAAACGAAAGAAGGAACTTACTGCCTGGGTGTCGTCTTGGACAAGGACGAGATCTCCAACTTTGAGACAAGAGTTCCGCTATGCGCCGTCTGATGACCTGATCATTGGCTCGTTTCCGCCTGCAATCCACAGCACGATCATCCACTTCCTCTGGAACCCATCGGGGATGATGGGGAATGGAATCACTTACGACTCTCCCCATTGACAGATGTCCGGGAGCACGACCAGTGGTGGTATGGGGTGTCTGCCGGTTATCCCTGAGAAAAGAGTATATCAATTGTTCCACAGAATCACTGTTGGCCACTGCTATTCGGATAACCTTGTTTAAAGTTCTCATGAAGCGCTCTGCTTCTCTGTTGGCTTGTGGCCATTTTGGGGTTATCTTCTTGTGCACTATTCCTAGAGACGTCCGGTAAGATGCAAATTCCTGCCCCTGAAATGGTGGACCATTGTCAGTTTTGATCTCTTTGATGAGCCAGTGTATGGCAATCCCCTTTTCCAGCTTTGGTATGACTTCTCCTGCACTCCGGGATGACAGCACCTCTACCTCAGGATATTTTGAGTAATCGTCTATTACCACCATGGAGTGTCTTCCATCCGGGAGACTCCTAAAATCCATGCTTGCGCTCATCCAAGGGCCTTCTGGTCATCGCTCAGTCACAATAGGTGCCGGAGGATTCGGCTCACCAGTCGCTTGACACCACTGACATGATCTCACCACCTCTTCTACTTTGTCATTCATAAGAGGAAACCAGACCTTGGTTCTGCGTCTGCCTTTAGTCTTTAACATTCCCTGGTGTGCATCATGTGCTAGCCCAACCATTCTATCCACTAGAGTTGACGGAATCACCAGCCGGTGACCTCTGAGCAGGCACCCGTTCGGGTCGGCGCTTAGTTCATGCCTCACTTGGTACAGGCTCTCGATCACCTTCCTTGCTTGAGGGGTGAACGTTACTCCTTGACTTCTTAGATGATACCATTTGTTGGTCTTCACTGCCTCTTACGCCTTCTGCAGGCATTCATCATGGATAGTAGCTTAGCACAGCTCTGCTAGAGAAATTGGCTATGGGCGCGACCTCTCCGCTATGTACCTCACATATTCTTCAGTCTCCTCCGCATCCTCCATCTCACTAGGTGTAGCTTCTCTGGGATGACAAGATAAATAGTCTGCAGGATTGTTTGTTCCTGGGTGACATTCAGTCTTGCAATTGTATTCCTGCAGCTGCAGCATCCATTTTTCTATGCCAGGTGGCGGTTTAGACGCCGTTCCAGTGAATAGATGAATAAGAGACTTGTGGTCGGTGGTGACCAGAAACGGTTTACCATATACATATAAATGGAAGTGCCGGCACCCCCAATGCACTGCAATTGCTTCTTTTTTTATTTGGGAATACCGTTATTCAGTAGCAGTCAGTGATCGGCTTGCAAATGCCACTGAAGCCCACTCATCTTCTTCCTTTGTCTGTTGTAGGAGAAGAGTGCCCAGGCCTTTAGAACCGGCGTCAACTGCAACTTGAGTCTGTTTCCTCCGATCAAAATACCTCAGCGTGGTGGTGCTCGACAGTGCATCTTTAGTAGCTTGGAAGGCAGTCTCTTGTCCCGGGCCCAATACCCACGTGACCGACGTTTTGGTTAACTCGCTCAACAGAGTGGTCAATGAGGATAACTCCTTGATAAATCTACTGCAGTAGTTTACCATCCCCGTCACATTTGTGGGAGCCGGGGCCTCTTTGATGTCTTTTACTTTTTCCGGGTCAGGAGCAACTTCTTTTGCTGAAAATATATATCCAAGGAATTTCAGCCTCTGTTTAATGAACTCACATTTATCCCTATGTAGACTGAGCCCAGAGTCTTGTATTGTTTGTAGCACCTGCCTCAGCTGAGCTCCTGTGTGAATTTTGCATGGACCAGAATGTCATCACTTACGTTAACTACACCTGGGAGGTCTGCAAGAAGTTCTTTGATAGTATTTTGGAACACCTCCGCTTCATTCAATATCCCAAAACGTAACCTCTTGTAACGTCTCAATCCAACATGCGTGGGGAATGTTGTGATGTATCTGGACTGTTCGTCAAGGACAAGTTGATGGTATCCAGCCCGAAGGTCAAGTTTTGAGAACCAGCAGACTTCGCTTAGTTCCCCTATCAGGTCATCAATGGTCTGAGTCAAATGGCGTTCTCTTTTGATTGCAGAATGGGGATACCCATGTCCACACAAATTCTCACCTCCCTCGGCTGCTTGGGCTTTCTTGCAACCACGATTGGTGATACCCAGGGGGTCGAGCCCTTCACTTTTTCAATAATCCCTGCTTCTTCAAGTTTGCGCAGTTCCTTTACTACCTTTACTACCAGGGGTTTCAGATGAAAGGCAACTCGCCTGTGTTGAAGGGCTACTGGCTGCACCGAGTGGTCAATGTGGAGATATATCTGCTTATCCCGTAAACACCCAATACCACTGAACACTTTCGGGAACTCTTCTAGTATTTGACTCACACCCTCTCTGTGTATCCCGTAACTATGCCCAGGGCCTCTGCTGACTTGCACCCAAGCAACATGTCATGTCCTTCCTCCGTTACGTATACCAACGCATCAACTTCCTGTTTATCATAGGTTATGATGGTTCTGAATTTTCCCCTGATAGCCAGGGGATTGGATTGTCCATATGCAAATACTTTGATCTTGGCCGATGTCAGTGGTGGAGGAGTCACCCCATGGTGAGCTTTACTGGACATGAAGTTTATAGTCGCTCCCGTATCTATGATAGCAGTTGAGGAGCGTCCCCCATCCAGAACTTGGCACTGTAGCAGTCGACTCTGGGTATTCGATGCCGATCCGACGGTGAACACCGAGTGCACTGTGTGCTTCTCGGTCATCATCGTCCATATCACTGCCTTTTGTCCCGGTGACTCTGGGTCCATATTCACCTGAGACCTTACAGCTTGTCCTCTACTGGATCGATATACTTTCATGAAGTGTTTCATTTTCCCAAACGCCGTGCGCTTTTTGCCCCTAGCTGGGCACTCTGACGGCCGATGTGAGGGTCCCCCACAGTATCCACACGTGCTTGTTCTCGGGCCTCGTGTCCGTACCGACACTGGCATGGTGGCTGGGGTGACTGCATTCAATGGTTTGGTCTTGATGGGAGCCTGTAGCCCGGCCTCCATGTGTGCCGCCCGTGCCTTTGAGAGTTCTATTGTTTTCCCCATGGTGAGTATCTCTGCCAACGACTGCCCCGATTCTTCTAGAATTCTCTC
This sequence comes from Triturus cristatus, assembly GCF_964204655.1. Lineage (NCBI taxonomy): Eukaryota > Metazoa > Chordata > Amphibia > Caudata > Salamandridae > Triturus > Triturus cristatus. The sequence continues at coordinate 1,267,034,678 of NC_140585.1, read as the reverse complement.
CCTCAGTTTCGCAGAAGCGCTCCCCTGAATAACCTGGCCTCGCCTCTGACTCATCTTGAAACCCATAGGTGCTGGCTAACTCCTTTTATCATGCATGAAAGACATATAGCGGGTCTTCAGGCTGTTGCCTGGCTTGCCTGAACACGAAGCGTTCGTAATCGCGATTCGCCATGGGCTCGAAGTGGGCATTTAGGGCCATGATGAGTGTGAGATGAGTCTTTGGCGCTGCCTCCGCCACTGTCTTGGCTATCTTATTTACATCCTTTCCTCCAAGATGTAATATGATCGCACATTTCTGTTCATCATCGACTTTTGTGCCCACAAAGAACAGGAGCACTTGCTCCACCCATTCCTTCCACCTGGGGCCTGAGCAGACGGGGCTCCATCGACCACAAATGGCTCTATAGCAGGGATGGTGAGCTATGGTGTGTGAGGCTCTGTGTCACCGGTGTGTCCCTCTGGACGACACTTATTGTGGCTGCGTCTGTTGGCAGCTGCAAGAACCTGTACACCTTTTCACCGCTACTTAGTTAGCTCTGTGCCCTCTTGAGCACAGCTCCGATCCCCACCAACTGGACCAGCAGGCAGTGCTCGACGATGGGACGCCCATGATGCTCAGCAGGCGCTGCTCAGAACTCGTCCCCCATTTGTAACAGGCAGCACGTTGGAGTGTCACCCTTGCAGCACGAGCACCACGCACACGATAGGGATGTGCGCAGCCGCCGCCTGATGCCACGAGTCACCGTAGTACTACCACCCTCGTCGCCAAATGTTGTGTCTGGGGTATCAATTTCACTTGCCCAGACAGGGGTTCTAAATCGTGCTCTGGCGCACAGCAATGTGAGCACTGGTCGCGTGGCATGGGCCGCAAAAGGAATGAGCACACACAGCGTGATGGTTCGTATTACTCGCGTGTCTCGGCTCTGACGCCGGGCGCACAAGCATTTATTCCATGACTCCCTCGCTATGCGTGCCAAACCAAAAACAGTGACATATGCGGGGAGAGCTCAGCGCTCACCCCGTGGTAAAGCAGAGTCATAAGCACAGCCCCCAAACACAGTTTCGCGAGGAGTGATGCAACAGATACCACCGCCACAGGTCAAATCAGTGGCACCAATTTCCGGGGCTAAGAGGGCCTGTGACCTTCCTGAGAATTTCTGATGGGGTCACTGCCCCTTTCCAAAGTGAAGGGAGACTGCAACACAGCTCCCTTGGTTTCTGGATACTTGCAGCATACAACAGGTAACTCGGAACTGTGTGAGTGCTGGGTTGAGGCCAGAGAGAATACAACTCAAAGAATGTGTGTTTTTCTAGAGCAGCTACCCACCTCTCTGCCCTGCACAGGAAGACCAGAGGACACACACAGACGCTGAATTTATCTGTAGGCTGACTTAGGGCTTTAAGTGGGTGAAAAAAGTGAGGGTTTCTGAAAGGGGTTGGCCTGTGTAATTAAAGGCATGGCTACAGCACGTGACGCAGGGTGCAGCAGGTCTAACATTCTTATAGATACTGTGCAGTGGCACATGTGAAAGTTGACATGAAGGAGGAAGAGGAGGAGCAAGGGAAGGAGGTTTGGCAGCCGCAAGCTGTGAAACTGCGAGCTGGCAAGCAATAGAAGACACCAGTTCCTTGCTGTGCTGCCGTCACCGCTCCTGCCACTTTGAGGGTGCTGTTCAGGTTGTGAGTGGTGCTGGCAGAGGAGCCGCCTGGGTGAACCGAGCGCCCAAACGACCTCGAGGTTGGGGACCACCGTTCAAGCCTTGTCTTCCACCCCACCCCTTGCCTCATTGCCTGAGGTAAAAGAGAGGGGCCTCAGGAAGGTGGGGGACTAACAGAGGGTGCAGTAGTTGCAGCTGGCGCAGTGGACTAGGTCCTACCGCATCAGTCGAACCCCAAATCCCCAGAAACGGCCTGATCAGAGTCAGGTGTGGCTTGTAGCCTGGGTGTGCTCCCCTGCATTCCACCATCCTGTGCTTTCTGCACCCCCTGCCCCCTAATCAGCAATCTAACCACTCAAGCCTGCCATGGGCAACGCAAGGCCACAAAGACGCAAGGGGCCTCCTGATTAATCCACAGGCTCTCTCTGCCTCAATCTGCACACAAAGGCTCAGCGAACCACACCCGAGGGCCCAGTGTGGCCACTTGACTGCCAATACCCTTGCCGTGATTACTCCAACCGTCAATCCGACACAGACGTACCAAGCACCACAACCATTCAGAAAAATCACCATAACCCTAAGATCCCCGGGAACTTGTGTGGAGCGTGCTCGTGCCCCTTCCTTGTAGGCAGGCTTCTTCAAGGGAGGTGAGGCGGCGCTCGAAATGGGGTGGCAGGGGTCAAACAACATGAGAGGACAAGAGCCTGGAGATTGGAAGCAAGCAACCCAGAAATAGCCAGGCCTGGGAGTAGCAGACATGCGGGGAGCAGGCCTAAAGCCGGAACAGCAGAAAGGAGGTGAAGCAGGAGAACTGCCTTTCCCAGTACATCCAGCTGAGCTCGGGCTTGGTGAGAACAGTCCAAACATACTACAAACAGCACCACCAGTAGCATGAGGTCAGGGAAGGCTAGATGCTCACCTCCGCAGTGGAGCAAATGGAGGAAGCTCACCCTGCGGACCATAACACCCCAGGGCAAGGCCCTAGGCCCATATGCCTGTCCGACAACCAACCCAAAATCATTTCAAAGTTTCAGTTTTTGAAAGGGACAAATACAGCCATTTTTGCAAGCACAACTCACTATATGGGCCTACTAGCCCCTCTAATACTAACTATAGTTGTACGTATTAAGACCACACCGCAAAGCTCTGCCCTGGAAATGTTCCCACACTAGATTCCTCTCATGAGGGAGCCACAAACTCCCAATCGCCACATCTTAGCCATCAAGATGACCCGAACAAAGCAGGAGGGGGGTGCCCAGCAAGCAGGGACTCGGAGCTGAAGGAGATCATTGACCTAACCTCTGTAGTATCTGTAGTAGACGTATGTACTTACTACCATTCTAATGTAAATTTAGAGTTTTCTGTTTGTATATTTTCCTTGAGTTTTTTATAACTTGTAAATATGCAACTCTAACCACTAGTATCTGTAGTATAGACGTATGGACTTACTACCATTTTTTGTGTGAATTTAGAGTTTTTCTGTTGTTATCTTTTATGTAACTCATGTACTCCGAAGTCCTTATGTAATGTAACTGGTCCTTTTGTGAAGGGCTCTGACACCTTTGGGTAAAGATTGCGCTGTATAAAATCGCATTAAATAAATAAATAAATTATTAAACCCAAATAGCCCAGGCGAGGGCCCGTTATCCACAGTCCCCACAGTTTCTAGCAACCCAGAGGTGAAGTATCTCACCACATTCCACCCGGGACCCACCCTCCACACAGCCCTCTGCCGAGTAAACCTCTCCCTGGACCCAGCAGCTCTAATTGAATCAACGGCTCCGACCCTCAGGACGGCCCCCTTGCCCCCGGAAGATGAGAACAATTCAAAGCCTACAAGTGGAAAAGACATAAGCCCAGAAGGCAGATTCTGGGTAGCTCCCTTGGAGTACATGGAGCTCTCTTACTTAACGCTGGAAGAGTGAAACGAGATGCTAGCTTCTTATATAACTGAAAATGACCACGAGATCCCCAACTAGGACCCCACAACCAGGGAAAGCTGGAAATGGAAACAAACCCCCAGACAAAGGAGAACTACCACTCCGTGAAAATGGACATTCAAATAGAGCTACTGAACACCCTGGCAATGCACATGGCTGGGATCGACGGTAAAGTTGCTGACTTAAACAACCTCATCAAAAGGGCTCAAAATTAGTCCATTGTGCCAATTCCAAGGTGCACATGTTCCCCCATTTTGGAGAAAACTCAGCAAACTGCCTGGCACTCTAGGCACCCTCCTTGAAGATTTGAAGAACTTCCTTAACTCTTAAGTAACCTAGGGGAAACTTCCCCCACCGGAACAGACTTTTCAAAAAGGAGGCGGCCTAGTGACTAAACAGCTCGAGTCAATGACTAATGCCACCACACTCAGTCCTCCTGTTGACAGCCGCTTGCCTGCAACCCACTCCTGCCCTTCACATGAGACCATGGCTACGGGGCCAGGGGCAAAGGAATAACCCAGGAAGCAGTAACAACTTGAACACCAACAGCGGAACAGTGTCAAGTCAACATGACCTTTTCGGATCTCCCCAAAATACTGCACCTGCAGCCGCGACAACAGCTGGAGCTATAGTAAGATCAAAATGATGCCAGAAAATGAAATCAAGGAACAAAAATTCCATTAATCAAACTGGCTGAGGAAGTATGGCATTTTTGGCAAAACTGCCTCAACGTCAGAAAGGAAAGGGGAAGATACCCTTCAACAGTCATCATGGTCATGGTCGAAGAGAACCTGGACGATGAGGCATGTGGCATGCCATTTCCACCAACGAAGACACATAGCAATATTCCTGGAAATATGTTTTGCAAAAGCCATCTGACTCTAAAAAGAACTATACACAACAGACCAGAAGGGCCCCTGGCCTCCCACAGGAGTCAAGAGAACATAGCTCTAACAAACTCCCAAAGCTGTACAGGAGTACACCTGCACCGTGTGAGAACTGTCAAAAAAAGGGGGCAAAGTACAACTTTGTTACACCCGCATTACTGCTCAACAGGAAACTACAACATCCTCAACGAGGTAACATCTTAAAACTGCGGAAACAGATCCCAGAGTTCGCTCCACTGACATTGAATACATTCAGTTTGTAAACACGGACCAAGGCCACCAGAGAGATTCAACATGGGGCCACTTGGGGCTCACCTTACGTAGGCAAGAAAGTACATTGTGATAGCAAACATTCCTGGCCTAGGGGCATAGTTGTGGAAATATACCAAGACCCTGTGTATCTGCATCCGCTGAGGAGGGCCAAAAGCATTGAGCTGGGAAAAACAAGAATACCGCAGATGCCCCACTCAGTTCTTAAAAATGTATTAGGTGCAACTTCTTTAAGTAAGGAAAGAGCAAATTAATCAGACCCTAACTCATAATCCATGATCCACTGCAGGGGAGGGTCCCCGACGAACAAATGGGGATGGATCGCAAGGTCTCTAAACAAGCCTCAGTCTGCAAAGTAATCCAGGGCAGAACAAGTAGGCACCCTGGAACATGCAATACCAACTCGCTGACTCTGCTCATGGAGCATACACAGTCTGGTAAGCAAGCTTGATGACCGGGATATCCTCAGTTTCCTCCAAACATTTTCAGTGATTGCTCTACAGGAGGCATGGGTCCTGGAACAAGTTGCAATTTCGGACTGGCTTTACAACGCAATCCTGGCCACCAAGGAAGCAACATTTGATCGCAGCAGAGGGGCCTTGCAATTTACCTGTCAACCGCGATCAAAGCCACCAGCAAAGAGCAAAAAACGGATGCTGACAATCAAATATTGCACATAACAACGGAAGCGGAGGGCACAGTCACTACAGTGACCTCAATATACATCTATGCACCACCAAGTCGCAAAGACCCTCAGAGACCTTGGCAATACTGATTGAAACCCTCCTTAAAGCAAGGGCGTCCCACCTGAGATCTTTGATTTTAGCAACAGGCAATTTCAATACGAAATTGCTAGGCACTCACCAAAAAACGAAATCACGAAGGCACAAGAGCGCCAATGGGACATCCCAATACAAGCAACAACCGAGTTAGAGAGGAGGGACGCATAGGGCCTGCACACGCTCGGCAAACTGGAGCATCCGTGATTAGGGCTCTAAATGGTTGATTCCAAGGCAACACCCCTACCGGTTTGTCCTTCCACTCCACCAATGGTAATTCCTTAATTGATTATCGGTTTGGATCCCTGCATTTCATACAGTTAGTCTGCTCATTTAAAATAGGCGAAAGATCAGAGTGACCATCTGCCTTACGAGCTAGAACTCTCCCTTGCTGTGACCAAAAATAGTCACACTGCAAACGCAGCAGGCTCAGTCTGCTCGGCCAACTTAAGGAGGGTAAACTGGCCCTCGACTACCATAGAATCATTGGAGCAGAAAGCCAAAAAACACCTACAACAGACTTGGAGCAACAGGAATTCCGAAAGAGAAAATTGGATAGCCTTGACAAATTTACTCTCCAAACAACATGCTACAAAAGTAAAACCACACAGGGCTTTCCCAGTAGCAGGTCATCCCCTGCCCAGTCAAAATCAGTGCAGGAATGGATATATCAAATTGCTGAAGAAGGATGTTAACAAAGCCCTGCAAGCAGTGTTGTGGTCCCCATGCAATGACATTCTCACAGCAGAATTAAGGCTCAAGAAAAGAGAGGGAGCAAAAAAGGGCAGTCTGGAGCGCAAAGAGAAAAAACATAGAAACTTTGTGGGCCGAGCTAATTTGGGATATTAAGCATCATAATCCAAACACATTCTGGTGAACGGTGAATGCCTTAAAACGTTCTCCACAGTCGCGCCTGGAATCCAACCTGAGGAAGCTTGTGCCACCTTCCTTTTTGTACATTTCAACAAAAATGGAAGCACAGCAGAGACATCAGAAAACATAGAGGAGGCCTCAGCCGTTCCGCCCAGTGATCTAGAAGATGTGCAAAGCATAGACGAAAATGCCTTCCACCGGCATATAACTGAAGGAAGAACCACTGGAGTCCCTGGCCCTAATGCAATCCCCCAGGCCATCTACAAGATTGATCCGGCGAAATGGACAGGGCACATGGTCCATTTATTCAACCACATCCTAACAGGAGCTACGATACCAGCTTCCTTGAAAGGGTACATCATAGCGCCTATTTTTAAAGGAGGTGACAAATCAAAAGCTGGGAACTATAGATTAATAGTCCTTATTGCCAACAAGGCGAAATACTACGCGGTCATTCTGTTGGAGCAGCTCCTTGATTGGCCAACACAAATTCATTCATCCCTATCAAGCAGGCAGGGTTCACAAAAGAGAAACAGGGCCTCAACAAACATCGTTGCATTGTCAGTACTGCTCGACTCCTATAAATCCACCAAGCTGCCTCTCTACCTCTGCTACACTGATTATAAAGCCACCTTCGACTGAGTCACTAGAAGCAGGCTTTGGAGTAAATAAAAAAATTGGTAAGTACAATCAACGCTCTTAAGAGCCATCAAAATTCTACACTCCAGCACTTGGGTCAGAACTAAGCTGGGCAGTGGAGCCAATTTATCTAGGGCTATTCCAACATCCTGTGGACTCAAACAGGGGTGTGTCTTGCCCCCATCCTTTTCAATCTATTTTTGCAGATCTTCCTACGGGCCTCTCTTAAGTCAACTCCAATGCCCCAAAGCTTGGCTCCATACTTCGTTCAAATCTCCTCTATGCCTAGGACCTGGTGTTGCGCTCCCAGACAAAGGTTGACATCCTTCTGCACCGCCTTCTGAATGCCACTTAAGAATACTCTACAAAAACGGCCTGACAATCAATACAGAGAAGACCAAAATCATGAACTGTTCCTCGACTCCACCAGCTAATACAAATACCGTGGCCTCATATTCAACAACAAGGGGACTTCAAGCCCCAAAATGAGGAAATGGGAAGGAAAGGGTTTGCACTGGCAGCAGGGCTAAGGGCTCTATTTAGAAATCTGACCGGGTTCTCGTGTAGTCCCAGTTTAAAAACAGCCAGAGCAAAGGTGGTGCCCACCCTTGCTTTTGGAAGTGAAGCCCTAGGGGGCAGAGACAAAAATCCTGGACACAACCTGCGTAAGAATCTACATGGAAATCTTCCAACTCTCCAGTAGCACTTCACCTGCCCAAATTGGGCTTGAATTTGCAATAGTCAGTCAGTCGCCAGGCATGCAGCATTCACAAACATTTGCTATAGGCTCAGGTCCGCCGAAAAAAACACCATAAACCACATGGCTGGAAAAAATCAACAAATCACATTCAGCGGCCAGAGACTACCTTAAAATATCAACTGACTTGTCTGGATTAGCACAATTGTGGTCTGCATCACTAAACCTCGAAATATTCAAAAGCGCCATCAATAAAACATCAAAACTAATATCGCCCCTAGAAGTCAGGGCAACCCTTGAGAAATGTGCCCATGCCTGGATGGTGCTAAACAGCTACACCTCCTTGAAGCTGCAGCAATATTTGGGTGATGCCTTTAGCAGCAGGATAAAAGGCAACTTCTTGAAACACCTGGTGGGTGTCCTCCCCTCAAACACACACACCACTTCATTTTTATTTTTTTTCACAGTTTTATATAGCGCGAACCTGACCCGGTTTCGGGTATCAGAGCGCTTTACATAGCAGCAGTTATCCAGTATTAGGGGTGTCTTTCATAGATTCACATGCCTGAATCATTCCCCGTCGTCGAGACGGGAGCCTCCGGTACATAGAAAAGTAATGTCCTATAGACATACATAGAGAAAAATAGGCCTAAGGGCCTCCCCTTAGTAGCCTATCCTTGTCCTTATGTAAAAAGGACCAAACTCTTAGAGCCAGCCAATCAGCTATCACCTCCCTCTAGAACCTTCCTGACAGGAGCCTCAGTCCCTCAGATTTTCTACCGCACGTTGTGCTAGGGAGTCTCCAGCCTGAGTTCTCCTCAGGATCTCTTCAATACCAACTTGTTCACTTTTAAAAGTGAGTTCTTTCTTCAAGAACTTGAACAGGATTACTTCAAGCCACTTATCACTGCAGTAAGTGATTTATCTCTTCAAAATTCTGGCATGTCGGAATCCCAGAAGAAAGCCCTTTTCAGGGCCTGCTCTTCATGTGGGAAGAAAGGCTACATGTGGATGACAAGCATGACCTCTGCCTATATTGCCTTTATCCTGACCACATACCTAAAGACTGTAAGATATGTAGGTATTTCCCTCACAAGACCTTGAGGGACAGAGAGGGTCGCCTGCTCATCTGGCTGGACAGGCTTAAGGAGAGGGACAATGCGGTATCCTCAGAGAGAAGCTTTTCAAGGACCTCTGAAGTCTCCCTGAAGAGGCCAAGAGTGGCGTCCCCTGGCCCCTCAGACACTCCTCCTATGAAGGCACAAAAGAAGTCTTCAGAGGCAAGATCGACAAAATCTTCAGTGTCTGAAAAGGATTCTCAGGCTTTTCAGAAGCCTACCCAGTCGTCCAGCAAACTTGCGACATCCTCCTCAGCGCAAAAAAGGGTTGTGGCGCCAGTTTATGTCTCCACAGCGACGACGACAGCGTCGTCGGTCTTCTCGTAGACGACGACCACTCCTTCATCGTCGTCAGCAGGTAAACCTATTCCATCTATAATACTGCTGAAGCCGTCGTCGACGTCCAAAAGTTCGTCGACGACGAAGATTGCCTCGTCGACGACGACATCATCGATGAAGAGCCCCCCGTCGACGGGAGTGTTGACGACGAAGGCGTCGACGACGAAGAAAATATCGTGTACGGAGGCACCGTCGACGAAGGTCATGCCGTCGACGAGGGTACCGTCGACGGAGGGATCGTCGTCGACATTGGTCATTACTGAGCCATGGAAGAAATCCAAGCTGATAGAAACGTCGTCTATGACCCTACCACCGTCGACAACGCCAATGACGACGGCAGGGGCTCCTGCAAAAGGTTCTGTGTCTGGCAAAGTGACCAAGAAGCAGATTACACCAGAAACAACGTCACCAAGTAGGGTGCAAACTCATTTGCCAACGGAGATTCCCCAGAGTGAGGAATCTGAAGAAGAACTCCTGGATCGGGCTACTTCCCCTTCAGACCTTCACGTGAAATGTCAGAGCACGGACGAAGAACAGGAGGAGATGAGCTACCAGGAACACTCTTTCCGAGCTCAGGTTCGCACGGAGGTCACCCCGATGGTATGCCTTCCCGTTTTAATTGTAAATGACCTTAAATACCTTATCCAGGACTACAAACAGCGTTTCCCGGAGTCACCGGCAACTGGGACAGGGGGCCCGACGCCTACTACAAATACACCAGCGGCAGCCCCAAAACAGACACGGCCAACTACTCAGGTCCGCCATGAGAAAGTGCCACCTCAGGTGATAGAATCATCAGATGAGGAGGCGGAAGAAATGGAAGAGGGGGAAGTCCAAGAGGACCACACGGATTACGATGAGGAGGAAGAGTATGTGGCATCTTCCCCAGCTTCACCCCAACCGCGCCAAGCAGATTCACCGCCAGTGGACATTGGCGGTTTCCATAGAATAGTGGAAAGAGCAGCAAAGCGATTTCATATGGTGATGGAATCGACTGAGACCGAGTGCTTCTTACATGACTTCAAGGAGCAAACAAAGAAGACAACGAAGTCGATCCCAATAATAGACTTTCTCTGGGACCAGGGAAAGAAACGGATGCTGACGCCGGCCTCTGTACCTGCGGTTGTTCCACGCCTGGATAAAAAATACAAGGCTCCAACCACAGCGCCAGCTTGCCTTAATGGGCACCCGAAACCGGATTCGGTCGTAACCCAGGCGGCCCAAAAGAATTCTCGCAACCCTTCCTCTCCTCTGTCAGCCCCACCGGACAGGGAAGGCAGGAAGTTGGACACAATCGGTAAAAGGTTTACTACGACATCGGCCATGACCATCAAGGTGGCCAACTCCATAGCCCTGTTAGGGCGTTATAACCGCCAGCTTTGGGAAGATATAGCCCCATATATAGCGGAACTGCCAGACACAGTTCAGGAGGAGGTCAAGGCACTGCTTATGGAGGGTCAAACCTCGGCAGCTGAGATCATTGATTGTGCCATAGATGTAGCCATGACGGGCTTTCGACAGCTAGCTGGTGCAGCAGTCCTGCGCCGTCAGGGATGGCTTAAGGCAACATCATTCAGGCAAGAGGTGCAGACGAAGGTGCTGGACATGCCCTTCGACGGCCAACACCTTTTCGGGGACAAGATTGACGAGGCGCTCCAAGCGATCAAGAAAGACACTGATACTGCTAGAGCACTTGGTACTTTGCAGGCAAGGAGTCAGTCCTTTCGAGGCAACAAATCCAGGGGCCAGTCCTCCTACAGGGGATCCTATCAAAATAGGTCCTCGTATTCCTACCAGAATAAATCTCAGTACCAACAGAAGCAGCAACAAGGTCGTCAGTCTTCTTATGGGAGATCAAACTTCATGGGCAAAAACCAGAAGAGGGGCACTGGCGGACGCCAGTGACCAATTACTCCAGCCAGTCCAGCAACTATATCCCTCCTTAAAGATTGGAGGAAAATTGACCCATTTCCTAGAAAATTGGCATCTCATCACCACAGATCGCTGGGTACTCCAATTAATAAGATTCGGCCATTCCCTGGAATTCACCGCCATCCCACCTGCAACCCCTCCCCGCAGGCTTCCGCACAAACATCTACGACTGCTGCTCCAAGAAATATCGGCGATGTTGAAGAAAGGAGCGATCGAGCGAGTTCCATCGTCTCAAAGAGGGAAAGGATTCTATTCCCGCTTCTTTCTTATACGCAAGAAGGAGAAAAAGTGGAGGCCCATACTAGACCTCAGGGCTCTCAACTCTTTCCTGAAGAGTCAGTCGTTCAGGATGGTGACAATCCAAGAAATACTAGGCATTCTAGAAAAAGGAGATTTTATGACATCTTTGGATCTCCAGGATGCCTACTACCACATCCCGATACTCGGGGGGCACAGAAAATTCCTGAGATTCGAGGTCGCAGGACAGCACTACCAATTCAAAGTCCTACCGTTTGGCCTCAAATCCGCACCGAGGATTTTCACCAAGTGCCTTTCACCTGTGGCAGCTTTCCTGCGTCAAATGGGTCACCAAGTCTTCCCCTACCTCGACGACTGGCTGGTAAAGGCGCCTTCAGCTGCAGGCGCGACCGAATCCTCCAACGCCTGCACCAATCTTTTTCAACACCTAGGATTGACTCTCAATCACGAGAAATCCTGCATGTCCCCAACAAGAAACATCACCTTCCTCGGGGCGACCATGAACACGGAATGCGCAAGGGCATTTCCTTCAAAGGAAAGGAAAAACAAGATAATATCTCTGGCCACGGCTGTGGCATCAAAGAAGTCCCTAAGAGTCCGAACCTACAAATCACTCCTAGGAATGATGTCTTCTTGTATACTCCTCATCCCTCACTGCAGACTCAGGATGCGTCCATTGCAAGAAGCCCTCACGAACCAATGGACACAGAGTACAGGTTCGTTCGAAGACATTGTGAAGATAACACCGCAAATATCCAAGAGCCTGGAATGGTGGAGAAATCACAAGAATTTGTCTATAGGACTGCCATTCCTACTTCCAGCAGCACCTCTGGTGATCACCACCGATGCATCCTTGGAAGGCTGGGGAGTCGTCCTACAGGACCTCCAAGTAAGCGGCAAATGGACAAATCAGGAGAAGCAACTCCATATCAATCTTCTGGAACTGAGAGCTGTGTATCTGGCGCTACAAGCATTTTTACCACTCATCCAGAACTCCCAGGTGCTCGTCAGAACGGACAACACCACGACGATGCACTATCTCAACAAACAGGGAGGAACGCGTTCGCTCACTCTATCACGCGAATCGCAAAAGGTCTGGAACTGGCTTGTACTCCATGGGATCACGCTCAGGGTGGCCTATGTCCCGGGCAAGGACAACACCATTGCGGACGCCCTAAGCAGACAGAAATCCCTCTCCCACAAATGGGAGCTCGACAAGAGTACGCTGGATCACATATTCTCAGAATGGGGAGTCCCAGGAATCGACCTGTTTGCCACCAAGGAGAACGCCAAATGCCCAAACTACGCAAGTTGGCGTCCCCACCCAAGGTCACTCGGAAATGCCTTTTCCATAGGTTGGTTCAGCGTATTTGCGTTCGCTTTTCCACCGTTTCCGATGATTTCCAGGGTTCTCAGGAAGATGAAGGCGGAGCCCTGTACCCTGATCCTAAATGCCCCGTTCTGGCCAAGGCAGCACTGGTTCTCGGATCTTCATCGCCTCCATCAGGACACCGATTCGTCTGAAGCAGCACCCGAACCTGCTGACAATGTCCAACAGGCAGGTGCAATACCCGAACCTGCAATCGCTCAGGTTATCGGCCTGGTTCCTGAGCACAGAGAGTTCTGTCATTTAAACATCCCGCAGGAATGCAGGGACGTGCTGGCAAAGGCAAGAGCGGACAGTACCAACAAAACCTACTCTCTAAAATGGAAACGATTCTGCACATGGTGTTTAGAGAAAGGCCTGAGACCACTCCATATTACACCCGAACAGATATTGCCATATCTACTACACTTGGCACAGTCAGGATTGGCGCACGCATCCATAAAGGTGCATCTGGCGGCCATTTCACGATTCACCAGGACTTACAAAGGACCGTCTCTCTGGTCCAATAGGCTTATCAAGCAGTTCCTAAAGGGACTATATAGATCCTTCCCAAGACCTAGACGGGTCCCACCGACATGGCACCTCAATTTAGTCCTTAACCAACTCATGAAGCATCCTTTTGAGCCCATTCATCGAGCATCCATCAAGTACATCTCATGGAAAACGGCTCTGCTGCTCGCTCTAACATCTGCCAGGAGAGTCAGCGAGCTACAGGCTCTATCCATTCAGGAACCCTTCATGCACTTCAAACAGGACAGGGTGGTGCTGAGGACAAATCCCAAGTTCATACCGAAAGTGCCTTCAGACTTTCACCTTAATGAACCGATGGTTCTACATTCCTTCTTTGCAAACCCTACCACCGCAGCAGAAAGGACGCTACACTCCTTGGACCTCAAAAGGTGTCTAAAGTTTTACATAGACAAAACAAAGAGCTTCAGGAAGTCATCACAGCTATTTGTGGCCTACAGTAGGCCAAGGATGGGTATGCCTCTAACGAAACAGAGCATCTCAAGGTGGATCTCCTCAGCGATAGCATTCTGCCATGACGGGGCCGGACGGCCTTTGGGAGCTAGGGTGGAAGCGCATTCCACCAGAGCGATGTCCACATCAGCAGCGCTGTTCGCTGGAGTGCCGATTTTGGACATATGTAGAGCGGCGACGTGGAAGTCACCGCACACCTTCTCCAGACACTACTGCCTGGATGCTGAACTTATGAAGGATGCAGCAGTGGGCCAGGCGGTGCTTCGCCATCTATTCCAGTGAGGTGAGCCTTCCAACATCCCGCCATCCTGGTATGCACATCTCTTGCTGCTATGATATATTGATGTATGCCAATGTTTCAAAGTCGCATGGTAATATGTGTATTATCTAAAATGACTATATGGCATGATTACATCAGAAATGTGCATAATGTATTGCTGACTACTCTGATTCAGGCATGTGAATCTATGAAAGACACCCCTAATACTGGATAAGAAACGCGTTACTTACCTGTAACAGCAGTTATCCAGTATTGGTATCTTTCATAGATTCACATGCAACCCTCCCGCCTCCCCTGGAAGGACTCACGTCTCTCTCTAACTGTATTACGCCTACCTAGCTTGGTGCGTACGAAAATCTGAGGGACTGAGGCTCCTGTCAGGAAGGTTCTAGAGGGAGGTGATAGCTGATTGGCTGGCTCTAAGAGTTTGGTCCTTTTTACATAAGGACAAGGATAGGCTACTAAGGGGAGGCCCTTAGGCCTATTTTTCTCTATGTATGTCTATAGGACATTACTTTTCTATGTACCGGAGGCTCCCGTCTCGACGACGGGGAATGATTCAGGCATGTGAATCTATGAAAGACACCAATACTGGATAACTGCTGTTACAGGTAAGTAACGCGTTTCTTACGGTACATTAGGACACATTAATTTGTTTTTTTGTTAGGCACAGGAAGATTAAGTGATTTGCCCAGTAGCACAGGATGTTCAGCGTCAGTGCCGAGACTCGAACCCGGTTTCCTAGATTCGAGGTCGACCGCCCTAGCCGTTAGACCAAACAAAAGGATAGGTGGCCTGCAGGCTGTGTGGTCACCCAGAAGGTGCAATTCATATCATCTTCCTCTGCAGGTCTATTTTAAGCCTTCCCAGCTGCAGTCTTTTTGGAATCAGGCAGGTGTACGTTACTGCAAACAAGCCATATTAGCTTGTCTAAGCTCAGGAGACACGCAAGTAATCTCCTGAACAACAAAGTATGTCCAGGGTTCGACAGGACTTTAAGGCAGGCACCTGACCTGCCAGAATAAAACCGACCGCATATCTCAACACACGCCCATCTGAGGAAGGGGGTAACACACCCCTCCACAATCCAGTGTCATTGCTTAACAACTCCCTTTGGCACCTTGGGGCATACTGGAATTAAACTCCCCACACGAAACCCTGCCCTAACAACATAAACAAGCATTTACAATGCAACGGTCTCGGCATTGTTAAAGTTAGAGCTATTGGCATTGCTCATGACATTATTTTTGTTTATGTTTTTGTTTTTTAAAACATTTAACCCCTTCGCTGCGGCGCGAATTCCGCCGCAGCGTTGGCAGGGTTGACGGCGCCGCTGTGCTCATGACGGAACCACGCCGTCATGAGTCACGGGCGAGCTGTGCTCATGACGGCGTGGTTCCGTCATGACTCCACCCACTGCGCTAATCGCCCGCAGAGACGGGGAATTAGCGCCGCGTGGAAGGAGCGGCCGCCAACGGCCGCAGCATGACGGAACCACTCCGTCATGAGCACAGCGCACCCGTGGCTCATGACGGAGTGGTTCCGTCATGAGCGGGGAACGGGTTAAAGAAACGGCATTGTTATTTACAATGTCAATAGAGTAATCACTCTCAAATGTGAGACCTATTGCATTTGCACCCACACACACACAGAGCCACCCACACACACAGAGCCACCCACACACAGAGCCACCCACACACACAGAGCCACCCACACACACAGAGCCACCTACACAGAGCCACCTACACAGAGCCACCTACACAGAGCCACCTACATAGAGCCACCTACACAGAGCAACCCACACACAAATAGAGCCACCCACACAGAGCCACCTACACACACAGAGTTACCCACACACAGACAGCCACCCACGCATAGAGCCACCTACAAAAAAAGCCACCCACACAGAGCCACACACAGAGGCACACACATATAGAGCCTCCCACACACACACAGAGCCACCCACACTTACACAGAGCCACACACACAAAGCCACACACACAGAGCCACATACACACACCGCCACACATACAGAACCACACACACACATAGATCTAGACACATAAATATTGATTTTGGGAGCCAAAGCAGAAGTGGCACAGTTGTTTCTAGATCTTTGCATTTATCACTAAAAATTAAGTTGGCAGGTGTGCACCCCAAACATTTTAATCTTACATTCTCCGATTTGCATCATTTTTGTAACGCAAAACCAGCACAAAATGTTTGTGAATCGTGGACAAACACTAAACTATCTCATAATCAGGGATGACTTGGTAGATATGCTAATGTTTAAAAATAACAGCTTCTAGCGTGACCGGGGCAGGCATGAATCTCTGAATTCCAAAGCGGAATTGGATTAACGAGGGGGAGGAGTTTATACGCACTCTCGCCTCCAGCATCAAACAAATAACTGAAACTGAAGCAGAAGAGCACAGCTGATACAAGCCTTCGCCCAGTCATTCGTACAATTGAATTGCATTAAAGATATCTGAGGGTTAAGTAAATGGCCAGCAATCACCGATGTGTCGGTTTGGTTCAGAATCCAACTTGTAAACAAGTGCGCCTCATATACAACCTACCGCGTAAAATTCTCATTACTTACCATCATTAAGTTATTTTTTAACTATAAGTATGTTTTTCATGGAGAACATACAATGCAAACTTTACACAATGCACCGAGGCACTCCCGTTTATTTTTGCCAGACAAGAGACACGGGACAGAGGAAGACACTCGGGTAATTTGGGAAGGATCACACAACAGAAGCAACCAATTTGCAAACCCGGATCTCTGGTTCCGAAGAGTGCAGTTTAGTTACCAGACCACTTCTTCTCATAATCATACGAAACAGGCAGACACGCTGTATTTTTGAAGACACGAAACGTGAGGGTTGTTCCGTAAAAGAGGACTCAGGTCAATGCTTCTCCATGCACCCTACTCGCTGCCGGCCGACACGCTGCGGGCCCCCTTCTACCAGCGACATACCTTTCCACTGAGTGACTGACTATAAACATGCAAAGCACCTACACATAGCCACTGGGTCCGTGCACACCGAAAGTACAAAAAAATCAAGAGTACATAATTAGGTGCACGTAACAGCCCAGACTGGGATCCAGACAGGGAAAGTGAGGTGGCGCTCTGAGGAGCAGCAGCAGGCTAGGGCAGCGCAGATGGGGATTGAGACTGGCAGCAGCGGATTCAGAAGCAGAGCATAAATGAAGTGAACTTACGGGGGCCCCTGAGAGGAGTGTGCGACATCTCTCACCTCCGCTATGGTTCAGAGCAGGCAGCTTCAACACACTGAGGCGGGGGTCAGGAGGGGAGTGTGTTGCCCAGATTTGTACAGCAACACTGTAATATCACAATCCACATTGCAGGTGCATATTCGCGTTACTGAAATGAAAAACGGACTATTTCACTGTAGTCCTTCGTCTGTGTTGGCGAATGGTTCGCTGGTGCAGGAAGTCCGTATTGGGGAGAGCTGAGATGCGAGCACTTCCGACATACGGAATGTAAGACCTTAGTGTGCTGTTTCCGGTCGGTGGCGTTTAGCCGCTGCACAGTGCTTGTGCATATCTGCAACATGTGGGAAGCATTTCAACAATAGAACTTCACGAGCAGGTAATCGATCACAGAGCAACTTTGTTGTATCGGGGTTCAGTGAGGCACATATGTAACGACTTCACGGAGTCAGTAGCAGTATCCTGTGACCTGGATAATGTATGAATTCTGTTTACTCTGAGGATACGATTTTTTTCTGGTACACTAGTTTTGTATTTGGAATTCACGAACTCACCCGCCGGCCCCACTTAAGGGAAGTTCATTAGAACATGCTACATTAATCTCCACCCAGAGCCCAACAGAGAACCAAAGCCCGCAGGGAGACCTGTTTGATGAGACTACCATCAGAAGAGAGATTGTTCTCAAGACCAATCACATGCTATACAAACGGACAGGGTCAAAGCTTATTGAGATACAGCACCAAACTTAACCAAGTAATTGGCCTATCAAATCCAAAACAAGTCTTGGTGCAACGGGTTTAGGATGTGACCCACATACACCCTAAAAAGGTGATATAAAACCACCACTATCCAAACCTAAGACTTAACCCTGCACCCAAGCATAAGTATTTAGTGTATAACTGTTGTATTACAATTGTACATATTCTAATAATGAAAGGCACATTTTGTACATAAATGAATAGCTTCCCAGAGCAAAGAGTCACAAAAATCTAGATAGTAGATGTAAAAAATTATTTTAATGTAGAGTTCATAAACCGTTGTTTTTTAAAATCACCACACAATTGCTTTGCCTTGCCAACGCGTTTCGTCGCCATGGGACTTCCTCAGGGCTTAATAAGGTGGTTGTTGGTTATATGAATAAGTACAGCTCCAAGGCACCCTTCACAGCAATATTTGTCTAAGTTGTATATTAGTGAAAATCTCCCCAGACGGACCACAATAGGTCAGTGTAATGAATATCTTGTGTTATTCCCTGTATCGGTCAGACCACACAATGTATTGTGTGTAAGAGTAGCGATTAATAGAATTCTCCCCAAAGGGACCGCAGTACGTCCGTGTAAAGGGTATCTCGTATTTTTCTCTGTATTGGTCAGACCACACAATATATTTAAGAGTGTCGCTATGGCAATGTCGCTCTTTCTGATCGGAAAGAATCGAACTTCCTGGATTCTTTCCGATCAGAAAGAGCGACATTGCCATATCGACACTTTTAAATATATTGTGTGGTCTGACCAATACAGAGAACAATGCGAGATACCCTTTACACGGACGTACTGCGGTCCCTTTGGGGAGAATTCTATTAATCGCTACTCTTACACACAATACATTGTGTGGTCTGACCGATACAGGGAATAACACAAGATATTCATTACACTGACCTATTGTGGTCCGTTTGGGGAGATTCTCACTAATATACAACTTAGACAAATATTGCTGTGAAGGGTGCCTTGGAGCTGTACTTATTCATATAACCAACAACCACCTTATTAAGCCCTGAGGAAGTCCCATGGGGACGAAACGCGTTGGCAAAGCAAAGCAATTGTGTGGTGATTTTAACAAACAACGGTTTATGAACTCTACATTAAAAGAATTTTTTACATCTACTATCGAGATTTTTGTGACTCTTTGCTTTGGGAAGCTATTCATTTATGTACAAAATGTGCCTTTCATTATTAGAATATGTACAATTGTAATACAACAATTATACACTAAATACTTATGCTTGGGTGCAGGGTTAAGTCTTAGACCAATCACATGCGCCATACTGCCAGACTAATTCCCCTACGGAAAAATCCTTTGGTCATACCTTTTTAAGACCTGTATCGCCCTCTAAAATTGTTCATTCTCTATTCATTAGGTCTCATGTAGTAGCGCCTCATACTGAAAGGAGGCAGCAGGGGGAGGGAGTCGCCATGAAAACCACCGCCTTTCTCCGAGGTCAGCCAGAAATGCCTCGGAGAAACGCGGCGGTTTCGGATTCGGGGGCGTGTTTTTCTTTTTCTCTCCTCTTGCCATTGGCTGGAGGAGAGAAAACGCCCCCGAATCCGAAAAGGACAGGGCCTGTTTTGCGAGACGAACCTCTTCTCCAATGGCTGGCCAGCATTTAAGAGGCCAGCCAATGGAGAAGAGGAAAGAAGAGGGGCGGGTTCAAGCCCCTCTTCTCCAAGTCATTAAATCTTGCGAGCGAGACTGCGCAAGCGCAGCCTTCGCTAGCCGAGACCTAAAAAGGAGCTCTCCGACTCTTGGGAAAAAACCAGCCCCATCATTTGTAGCACTGCAGTATAGGAACCACTTCTAACTGCTTCTTCAAAATAATCCTTCGCACAAGTTCTCTTTTGGCACAAGCACTTTTTCTTGGATTAGCTCATGGCCTATAGCAGGGACACGTCTATAAGCCATGACTACACTGACTCTGTACCGATATGCTTGCCCTGAAAATAATAGGTCATTTTATGTTTTTGCTGAGGTGTTCATTTGCAAATTGAACAGAAGGGTTTTAATACTCTACCCGGCAGACCAGTAAATTGGAGTTCCCACTCTCCTCCTATTCAGCTAGAAAGTTTTTTTATTTGTGATCTTTAAAGTCTTTTATTGAATATTATTATTTTATTTATTTGTTTTTGTATGATTCATATTGTAATGATTTTAAATAATTGAACAATAACAATGTACTTACTTAAACACAAACTCAATTTCCGTGATTCTCGTAGTGTGCCTCCTGACTGGTACTTTGGTCCCTCCCTGAGTTTCTGTTGTTGCCTGCAGATATATAGAACAGCAACTCATCTAAAACCATTCAGGACGATTGTCTGTGCCAGTGGTTATTAGCTGTTTTAGCTAAATTAGCAATAACAATGATTTTGTTGTAAATAATAAAAACTGGGAAACTGAATTAAACATTACTAAAGACTGTGGAAGTGGTAGTTGTCCTGAGAGGGTCTCAATCACTCCTCTTCTGTTCACATTGTCAGATGTGTATGTCCTTTTCCTCTCCACGTCTTGTCCATCTGCATACCTTAGAACTCATCTCATTCTTCAGCACCCTCTCTTCGCTCTGTCCTGAATGCACTTCCTCGTATTTGCCTGATTTCGCCACCCCCACGCACACAAACTATCCATTCACCTGTAAGCACTGCATTTTCTTTTGCCTTCTCAGTTTTTTGACAGCTGTGTACCTTCCTCCCTCACATTTGCTTAGAATCATAATTATACCTGCTCTCTGCTAAGAGGTCAATGGTTGGATGACCATGTATTCCAAATACCTTTGTGCCCCACTGACAGGAACTGTGACAAACTCGCACTGCCTTCAGCCTGAACTCTAGAGCTCTCAATCGTGGTCCTTTATAGGCACCTGGAGGTAACTCAGTTTAAAGCATGCCCTATACAAGGATAATAAGCTACACGGAAAAAGATGCAAAAGCACAACATCCTGGACATAGCTACCACTAAGGAATGCAACATTAAGTAATGCATATAAAATACAGACACAAACTAAATCTTTGACGTGAATTATCTTAACTTTTTTTCACACTCATTGCTAGGAAATAAATCGATCAGTGTATTTATTTGCCCGTAAAGATTAATCACATGAATATAGGGGCGGAAAGAGACCCGTTTCTATGTCCATTTTATTTATAACCGGGTTTGTGACCTGGGGGAGCTCTGGGTTGACTAGATTTTCAAAATCGAGCTGTCGATATAGACATAGACATCCCTAGTCCAACAGTTTGTATTGATCGAAAGGGAAATGAACACACTATGTGCTACATATTTTTTTTAATATATAAAAATGCACGTCATTAATAAAGATGGGCTGTGGCCAGAAATAAGACCGCATCTTTTAGCTTTAAGCAACATCTAACCATTTGGAAAACGATCAGCAACTTGTAAGTGTAAGGGTTTACAGAACTAGATTAAAAAAGTTTTTTTTTCTCACCCAATTTGTTCATTTTTTTTCTATGTGAATGTAGTGAAGTTTAACCCCCTCCCCCCCCCCCCCCACCTCCATCCTCTGACCAAGCTGATTAATTTACTGCGCCCAGCCTCGTACCGCTGCACCACATCATTTATGCTATCTTGATTTGAGAGTGAGGTGGCAGCGAAGACAGCAAGGCATGAAATAATTAATTGTGTTTCTGTGGATTCCCGATCACGACTTTTTTATGAGCTGAGCACACTGCTCAGCTTCAAGACATTAGTATCTATTCATAACCAGAGATGATGTGCTGAGATTTCCGCACCGGTAGATTTCCATCTAGGCCTGGGCGTAAATCTCTGCTCGATTTATCAATTCGAGACAGAAACCTCCGCCTTGAGAACCCGCTCAGGAAGTTCGCCCTTCTTGATGTCGCTCAGTTATTGCATAGGGGGACAGGTGTTTGCTCCGAACAAGTTAAAAATAAATTCGAGCCGCCTCTGGCCTTCCTCCTATTAAGCCCCAAGATCGAAACTGGTGCAGTTTGCCATTGGCATCAGGTTGCTCAATCATCTAAGCTACACAAGGCCCAGATGAGGGCAGTATTGCCTCAAATATCCCACTAGTGCCTCTCTATATGTGTATTTTGAAGATTAGGAACGTATTTCCAAATAAAGGGATTCGATCAAGTTTGACAAAAAAATAAACGTTTGATGTCTGTGGGCATACGCTAGATTATAGCTATCTTTTGAGCTCCGTTCAGTCAGTCCTACGTGTTGTTGTGCACTTTCAAGAGCTCCTTTAATCAGACATCAGTTTGAATCCTTTTTTCATTTCTTTTTCCAAGTAGCTGTTTATTATTTTAGTTTTTTGTTCGGTTGATTGCAGATATATACACATTCACAGCAGTATTAAAACACAGCTCTTCAGCATGGTCCTGTATGCGATGTAAAGCGCATCGTAATAGCTTGTTCAGCAGTCATCTGGGAATGTGCAGAACAGAATCAATTCACTGGCAATAAACGATCAATACAACCAAACATGAAAGGAGTAATAGACATTCAGTGAAACATCACGAACAACCGATGAATAGTACTGACAGTCGGCGGCGCCGTTAATGGCAACAATAGATGGAGGTGGAGTGTGTGTGGGATGACGGTGTAGCGTCTGAGATAACTATTCCACAGCCGCAGTTAGGCGCTATAGTGGAGCAGCAATAACCATATGAAAGAGAAAGGAAAAGAAGCATTGGCATAGTCAATAGAGCTCTCCTTTGGAACCTTACAAGTATGTAGCTATGCAGCGCATTATCCTGGGTGCTACAACATCTACTGTTCTTTAACGTGAAGCTTTGACACTAATAGGCACAGTATAGCGCTGTGTAATATGCCTCACTTAAAGGACATAGTCATTCCTCTTGTGTAAGTGATGGTATAGTAGGGATCATTTGGAGGGCAAATGCAGCACAGCTGGGACAGCTCCCTTGGCCTCCACACCGGGCTGGCCATGTAGAGAATCAATAAAACGACTGCATTGTCACCTTGCTAGAGGTTTCTCAGGCTCCAAGTCGAAATCTGATCTGTAGACCTGTATATGCTATGTACATTAATAATAACCGTTTATATCATAGACTATGAACTGCATTCATTTCTTTACCACAGAAGTGATTATTACTATTCTTTAGAAATCACTTTATCAACTTTATAGTTGTGAAAGTTGGAGCTAAGACACTCTTGGCTTTTAAATTCATGCCTCGCAGGTTACAAGATTTTGTTTTTAAAAAAAGGAGACCTTGCTAACTCAGCCATTTTATATGGCTCATAGCTTACGGCCCGCCAGTAACATAAGGATTTCTCTAACAAAAGCTTATGAACCCATTGAGCTATCTTACATTGAATGCAAACCTTGACCTGCACATAGCTCTGCAGCAGCTATGTTAACTATTTGAGACACTAACCTGTGACACGAGGGTGGACACACGCCCCATTGTATCACCAGTCTTCTACCTTTCTGGGTTTGCGTAGATATTAGCAGTAGGTGCCTTAACATTGCCAGAAACCGGTCCTAGGAAGCTTGTTTCTAGGAAGCTTGTTTCCGGTCCAAGGAAGACATGGCTTGGCAGTTCGGGCTGGACTGTTCCCATGAGGCACAGGGTCAGACTGATTTGCATATGGCCATGTCTGAACTGGGGTGGCAGAGTGGGCTAAAGAACGGTGATGGATTAAACCCAGATCAGTTGACTGGGGGTGAGTGCTTGCAATGTTCAAAACTCCGTCCATCATTTCCTTTGGTTTTTGCTTTGTTCGCCATAAGTTGGCAGGGTATGCTCAGACGTGAGTCCCTTGCTCACTTTGCCACTGGATTCAAGCAAGCCTGGCTGAAGACGGCTGAAATGCCAGAAACCGGTCCTAGGAAGCTTGTTTCCGGTCCAGGGAAGACATGGCTTGGCAGTTCGGGCTGGACTGTTCCCATGAGGCACAGGGTCAGACTGATTTGCATATGGCCATGTCTGAACTGGGGTGGCAGAGTGGGCTAAAGAACGGTGATGGTAAACCCAGATCAGTTGACTGGTGGTGAGTGCTTGCAATGTTCAACACTTCGTCCATCATTTCCTTTGGTTTTTGCTTTGTTCGCCATAAGTTGGCAGGGTATGCTCAGACGTGAGTCCCTTGCTCACTTTGCCACTGGATTCAAGCAAGCCTGGCTGAAGACGGCTGAAATGCCAGAAACCGGTCCTAGGAAGCTTGTTTCCGGTCCAGGGAAGACATGGCTTGGCAGTTCGGGCTGGACTGTTCCCATGAGGCACAGGGTCAGACTGATTTGCATATGGCCATGTCTGAACTGGGGTGGCAGAGTGGGCTAAAGAACGGTGATGGTAAACCCAGATCAGTTAACTGGTGGTGAGTGCTTGCAATGTTCAACACTTCGTCCATCATTTCCTTTGGTTTTTGCTTTATTCGCCATAAGTTGGCAGGGTATGCTCAGACGTGAGTCCCTTGCTCACTTTGCCACTGGATTCAAGCAAGCCTGGCTGAAGACGGCTGAAATGCCAGAAACCGGTCCTAGGAAGCTTGTTTCCGGTCCAGGGAAGACATAGCTCGGCAGTTCGGGCTGGACTGTTCCCATGAGGCACAGGGTCAGACTGATTTGCATATGGCCATGTCTGAAATGAGGTGGCAGAGTGGGCTAAAGAACGGTGATGGATTAAACCCAGATCAATTGACTGGGGGTGAGTGCTTGCAATGTTCAACACTCCGTCCATCATTTCCTTTGGTTTTTGCCTTAACATTCTAAACTAGTTTTACACACTTGCTGTTTGGGACCTGTGAGAAGTTGGCCTGATGTATGATGTCACTAGTTCTAGTGTACACCTTATATCAGTCCAAATACCCTTATGGTGATTGGTTGTAAAGTCAACCTTATAGACCAGCTATCCTAGTGGTAGCATGGACAAGAGCAGTCTTAGGCTAAACTCTGAATGGCATGTGAAGCCAGCTGTGATACCATATATAATCCCTTGAATACCAAATGAAAGGACACCACAACAGATATATATATAAAATAAAGTGTATTTATTCTAGTCAAACCCTCAGCACTCTTTATGAGATTAGAGGTAAGTACAACACAGTCTTATTTAAGCATACATTAAGTCACACAGGTAAGTAATACAGTTAGGCCCTAGGGGCCACGCAAACCATATACTAAGTAAGTGGTATAAGAACCACTGTCACAGAAATAGAATAGGCCTAGGCCTAGGGAATCGCTGGGGCTACACTACACTAGCGTTAGTTAGGAAGTGGGAGGCCCACGGGATTCGTGTGCAGAGTGGAAACACTCACGCGTAATGCGTAAAAGTCAATAGCAATAGTACAGTTTAGAAAACGGTAGATTTAGGACACTTCCGGAGTAGCTAGGAAGTTGAGACTTGAAAACTAGACACTAGGATAGTCACTATCCTGATGAGCACCGGAGTACCCAAGTTACCTAGCCCACAGGCTGCGGGTGCATAGGGGTGAAGATGCGTCGTTTTCGTCGTCGACTCCTATGGATGCCTGAAGAAAGACGCTGACAGGCAGTCAGTGAAGAGTGTCCGGTGGATCCCAAGGCTGGGATCAAGAAGAGAAGAAACCTGCAAGCAGAAGGGACAGAGTCAAGGTCACTAGCCAGTGACCACGTGGAACCAGGAAGGAACCAGGCGATGTCGTGAAGATTGCAGGTGAAGGTGAAGCTTGTCGCTGCAGCCAGGAGGACCAGGAAGCGTCGAGGACGACCAGGACCAGGAGGCGAGCTGTCCCACGAAGGCTCTTGCTGTCGGCGGCGTCGAAGCTGGACTAGGACTCACCAAGCCTTGGCAAGCGGAACCCACGAAGAACGAAGGACTTGCTTCTGGTGCAGACCAGGAAGGTCTGGGGTGCTTCTTCTTTGCAGAGAAGCGGGAGCCAGTCTGGAGGAGCCAAACCAGCGCAGAAGATTTCAGGGAGCGTCGTCACAAAGGCCACCAGCCAGCGGGCAAGCAACCGGACAGACGCGGCAAGCAGGAAAATGCAGAAGGGCCCCACGCAGGACTCGTGGAGTGTGGGGGGCTGATCTTCGGTGCAGTTGGTGCTTGGGGTTGGGGCTTGTCAATCCCCGGTGCACAACTTCGAGGGTGCCTCAGAAGCTGCGCTTTAAGTTACTAGCCACTTTTTCCAGGTAGCCGGTCCCACGTCGCTCGTCGCCTCCACGGATCTCAGCTTTGCTGTGGATGTGGATCAGGGTCGGAGAAGTCTGGAAGTCAAGGCTCTGGTCGGGCTCTGCAGTCGGTTCCTCGTAGAACGTGGGCAAAGCAAAGGGTAGTCTCTTGATGGTGCCTGTTTGCACAGGGTAGCCACTCCTTGGCTACAAGGGAGATTCTTCAGTCTTCTTCTTTCGTCGAATGTCGAAGGTCCAGAGTTTCTGTTCAGTTTTGCAGGTTCAGGATAATCTAAAGTCTTGAGGCCCAACTCCCACTCTTATACTAATCTGGGGGGCTGGGATACCTGCTAGGTCACGCCTTATGGGTGGGACCTGGGAGGGGGTGGTTACACCCACTTCCCTTTGTCCAGTTTCGCGCCAGAGCTGGGGCTGGAGTGCCCCAGCGCCGGTTTGAACTGGACTATGCAAGGAACACCTTGTGTGCCCCAGGCATGTCTCATTCCTTTCAGCCCACCCTGCCCCAATACACTAAAGGCTGTCTGGGGAGGTGCTAGCACCTCCCCAAGCAGGAAACCTATTGTCCAGGCCTCCCTGGCTGGGATCACTCCCAGCTGCAGGAGGTCAGACTTGTGTCGTGGCAGCAGCATCCATTTTGTGATGCTGAGGCTTTGGTCAGAGGCTAACAGTTGAAGTATGATTTTAACATGTCTCTCCCTCTAGAAGGGAGGGATAATATCCTCATCACCAGAAATGGTATGGGGGTATTATTCCAAAGTGTTAGACGCCTTACACGACATGTTTTGAT
Source organism: Triturus cristatus (assembly GCF_964204655.1). Taxonomy (NCBI): domain Eukaryota; kingdom Metazoa; phylum Chordata; class Amphibia; order Caudata; family Salamandridae; genus Triturus; species Triturus cristatus. Next base: position 1,267,007,726 of record NC_140585.1, on the reverse strand, counting down.
AAAGCCAAACCATAGTTACCATAACCGTTTAAGATTATAAGGCACTTTAAGAGTATATGGTAGGCTATATCATAGAACAGCTATAAGGACATGGTTCCGAAAGCTGCAGACAGGCTCAGCTCATGCTAGAGCACCATCTCACATGTTACCAAGCACTCTGCCTCCAGGATTGTTAAGGCCTGCCATAGGAGTGACTGATAGGTACACATGTGTCTATATATAAGGGTAGATATAGGCATACTATATCTAAGCAAGGGGTGATTACACGACCTTGCCCCAGCTGAGTGATCAGCCAGTTGTGTCTGATTGGAAGGCCAGACCAGGGGTGGCATAATACATGCTGCAGCCCCTGGGAGGCCTAGGGTACACCTATGCCCTGGGTACCTAGGGTACACTGTACAGGGTCCAATAAGGTGATCCTTACCAATTGGTTATGTACCTAGGGTACATGGAGTCCATTTTAAAGAGAGAGCAGACAGCCTGAGACCCTGAATGGCAGGATCTCAGGCCAACTAAGTCGAAAAACCAGCTAGACACTAGGCAAAAAGTTGGGGGTAACCATAGTCAGATATCCACCTTCCTACACAACCCCCCCCCCCAAACGAAAGGAGATAAGGCTGGCCTTGACAAGGTAAGCCTCTATTGCCTAAGTGGCCATATAAGGAAGAACCAGCACTGGCATGGTTACCCCCTGTCTCATGGTCCACTAAGCAATCCCTCATCCTAAAGGTATCATAGGGTCTCCACCATAGGGAATCTCTACCTTGGGTGTGTTTTTGCAAAGTAAAAGGCTGGTGTTGAGATGGAGTACTGAAGTGAGTGTCCTCAAAGTGAGGCCTCAGCTTCCTCCAATCATTCTCCACCATGGATGCCTTTCTTTCTTTAACTGAGTTGCACTGTGCTCTCAGGGTCAGCCTCTGGCTACCTAAAGCTGGAGGCTGGGTCCCTTTTGTGGGCTTACTGGAGGGACAGGTCAGGTTTGGGGCCCTAAGGTCCCAGGTTTGCCTGTGCCCAACAGAATCCCTCTGGGGGAGGTCCCTAACTACCTGTAAAGGGGATCCCTCAGGAATGTTTTTACCCATCACCTGGCTAGGGCTACTAGCCAGGCAATCCTCATTCTTTTGATTGGGGGGTTCTTGTGGACAGGGGCCCTCTTGGGGTCCACTGGCCTCCCTGACCTCTGCAGCCCTGGGCTGACTGAGGCAGGGTAGAGAGAGGCAGGCTACCTGCACCAGACTGGGTTCCACCTTGGAAGGGGCCACTGACATCAGAGGCTCTGCCAGGCCAGGCCTGGCTACCTCTGGGGCAGTTCCTTCACAAGGGGTGAGGTCAGATCCCTGAGGAGGCTGACCTTTTCCTAATGTCTGGGGAGAGGGAGACTTTTCTTCCTCCCCACTACTCTCTGTTTGTGTGGAGTGATCCATAGTTTCAGGCTTCACTACACCTATGTCAGTCTGAGTATGGGCTGAGACCATTACAGCCTTGCCAACCTTTTCAGGGAGGCACTCAGTTTGTGTTTGAGCTGTGACTGTCACAGCTCTGCCAATCTCTACAGGGAAGTCTGTCTTTGCCTGGGCTGTGGCTACCACTGCCCTTCCAACCTTTTCAGGGAGGAAATCTACTTGGACAGGGGTTGTGACTGGCACAACCCCACTACCCTTTTGTGAAAGGCCTACCATTTTAGAATGGGTGTCTTGTTCAACTCCAGCCCAAGCTGAGAGTTCTAAGTCATTCCCCAGTAAGCAGTCCACAGGCAAGGTTGGAGACACTGCCACCCTTTTGGGGCCAGTGACACCTCCCCAGCTGAGACATACCTCTGCCATGGGATGACTGTTCTGGTTGCCATCAATGTTAGTTACCTGGTATGAGAAACCAGGCAAAAGCTGCTCAGAGGGAACTAGCCTATGGGCCACCATAGTGATGCTAGCTCCAGTGTCTCTGTAGGCCTCAGCTTTTCTACCATTGATGTAGGGTTCCTGTCTGTACCTACTCAAAGTGTTGGGACAGGCAGTGAAGTTGGCAAACCCCATGCCACCATCACAGACAAGAGTAGCTGCTGTAGGGGAATTGGCTAAGCCAGAGTCCCCCTGTGTTCCCCAAGAAAACCCAACCAAATTTTTGGGGGCACTCCCACCACCTGGGGGATTACTGCTGACAGTAATAGGTGGTGTGACAGGAGTAGTTGGAGGAACAGTTTTGTTTTTAGCCTGTGGGCAACTGCTGTCAGTTTTCCAATGCCCAGGTGTTTTACACACATGGCAGTAAGGCTTTTTAACTGTGGTAGAGGAGGGAGCTTGGGACCCACCACCCTGTGTGGAGTTTTGGGGCCCTGAGGAAGATTTCTCTTTTGTTTTTTCCCCACCCTTCTCTTGAGGCTTGGTGGTATCTTTCTTTTGGTCACCACCCTGATTTTTAGGCCTAATCCTGGTCCTGACCCATTTATCTGCCCTTTTTCCCAATTCTTGGGGAGAGGTCAAATCTGAGTCTACCAGGTGTTGATGGAGAAGCTGGTTCTGACAATTACTAAGGATCTGCTCCCTCATAATCAAGTTGTACAATCCTGTATAGTCCTACACCTTGCTGCCATTTAACCAACCTTCCAAAGCCTTAGTGGCACAATCCACAAAATCAGACCAGTCCTGTGTCTGTGTCTTCTGGGTGTCTCTGAACAACAACCTATATTGCTCAGTGGTTAAGCCAAACCCATCTATCAGAGCACTCTTCAGGACTTTGTAATTGTTTGCATCCTCATCACTGACTGTGAGGAGCTTGTCTCTACCTTTGTCAGAAAAGGAGAGCCACAAGATAGCTGCCCACTGACTCTGGGGAACCTGCTGTACTTTGCAGGCCCTCTCCAAAGCAGTCATCCACTTGTGGATGTCATCCCCATTCTGATATGGGGGGACTATCTTGCTTAGGTTTCTATGGTCATAAGACCTATCCCTATCTCTAGGAATGTTGCTGCCACCAGTGGGTTCTAACCCACTTAACTTTTGTTCTCTAGCCAGAGCAAGCTTCTCTTTGGCAAGGGCAAGTTCTTCCCTCTGAATCCTCAGATTAGCTTCCCTCATTCTGGCTTCATGCTCCTTTCTCTCATGGGAAGTCATTCCCCTGTGAGAGGAAGCATTAGAGATGTTAGAGACATGGGAGTGGATGGATTCCCTTGAAGGGGATCTGTCCCTCCTGCTTCTCTGTGTAAGCCTACTTGGGGGTCTGTAGGGGGGGACCCCATGCAAACTCCCATGTAAGCTTAGGTTAGCCTGGCTAAGTCTTCCTACTTGGCCCTGGCTGTCTACCTCTTCATCTGAAGTCTCCTCTGACTCCTCTGTGGTGGGTAGACCCTCCTCTGTACCTAGGGTACCTGCCTGAGATGCCCTAATAATGTCATACTCCTCTAGGAGTTGTCTTAACTGAAGGAGGGTAGGGTTTGCACCCTGTGTTATTCCTCTGGAGGTACACAAGTGTCTCATCTCCTGGAATGTTAAGGTATCATATCTAGAGGGGGTCTTTTGCAGACCTGATCCTCCTGAGGGAGCATCTACTTGATCTCCTCTCAGAGACATGATCTAGTGAGGGTGTGGTGTGTGCACCTACCTACACTAGTTGTATCTACTAAACCTCTCTATTAGTTGTAGTCAGGGTGTGTTACTCCCTTCAACCTACAACTACAAAGTCCAGTAGGACTTAAGTATTATAATCTATGTTATATGTACCTAGACAATATCTGTGTGATCTTTCAATTTAGTATCTCAAGATTACAATGGTATTACAACAGCAAGCTCAGATCCCAACCGCTGCTCACCAATGTGAGAAGTTGGCCTGATGTATGATGTCACTAGTTCCAGTGTACACCTTATATCAGTCCAAATACCCTTATGGTGATTGGTTGTAAAGTCAACCTTATAGACCAGCTATCCTAGTGGTAGCATGGACAAGAGCAGTCTTAGGCTAAACTCTGAATGGCATGTGAAGCCAGCTGTGATACCATATATAATCCCTTGAATACCAAATGAAAGGACACCACAACAGATATATATATAAAATAAAGTGTATTCATTCTAGTCAAACCCTCAGCACTCTTTATGAGATTAGAGGTAAGTACAACACAGTCTTATTTAAGCATACATTAAGTCACACAGGTAAGTAATACAGTTAGGCCCTAGGGGCCACGCAAACCATATACTAAGTAAGTGGTATAAGAACCACTGTCACGGAAATAGAATAGGCCTAGGCCTAGGGAATCGCTGGGGCTACACTACACTAGCGTTAGTTAGGAAGTGGGAGGCCCACGGGATTCGTGTGCAGAGTGGAAACACTCACGCGTAATGCGTAAAAGTCAATAGCAATAGTACAGTTTAGAAAACGGTAGATTTAGGACACTTCCGGAGTAGCTAGGAAGTTGAGACTTGAAAACTAGACACTAGGATAGTCACTATCCTGATGAGCACCGGAGTACCCAAGTTACCTAGCCCACAGGCTGCGGGTGCATAGGGGTGAAGATGCGTCGTTTTCGTCGTCGACTCCTATGGATGCCTGAAGAAAGACGCTGACAGGCAGTTAGTGAAGAGTGTCCGGTGGATCCCAAGGCTGGGATCAAGAAGAGAAGAAACCTGCAAGCAGAAGGGACAGAGTCAAGGTCACTAGCCAGTGACCACGTGGAACCAGGAAGGAACCAGGCGATGTCGTGAAGATTGCAGGTGAAGGTGAAGCTTGTCGCTGCAGCCAGGAGGACCAGGAAGCGTCGAGGACGACCAGGACCAGGAGGCGAGCTGTCCCACGAAGGCTCTTGCTGTCGGCGGCGTCGAAGCTGGACTAGGACTCACCAAGCCTTGGCAAGCGGAACCCACGAAGAACGAAGGACTTGCTTCTGGTGCAGACCAGGAAGGTCTGGGGTGCTTCTTCTTTGCAGAGAAGCGGGAGCCAGTCTGGAGGAGCCAAACCAGCGCAGAAGATTTCAGGGAGCGTCGTCACAAAGGCCACCAGCCAGCGGGCAAGCAACCGGACAGACGCGGCAAGCAGGAAAATGCAGAAGGGCCCCACGCAGGACTCGTGGAGTGTGGGGGGCTGATCTTCGGTGCAGATGGTGCTTGGGGTTGGGGCTTCTCAATCCCCGGTGCACAACTTCGAGGGTGCCTCAGAAGCTGCGCTTTAAGTTACTAGCCACTTTTTCCAGGTAGCCGGTCCCACGTCGCTCGTCGCCTCCACGGATCTCAGCTTTGCTGTGGATGTGGATCAGGGTCGGAGAAGTCTGGAAGTCAAGGCTCTGGTCGGGCTCTGCAGTCGGTTCCTCGTAGAACGTGGGCAAAGCAAAGGGTAGTCTCTTGATGGTGCCTGTTTGCACAGGGTAGCCACTCCTTGGCTACAAGGGAGATTCTTCAGTCTTCTTCTTTCGTCGAATGTCGAAGGTCCAGAGTTTCTGTTCAGTTTTGCAGGTTCAGGATAATCTAAAGTCTTGAGGCCCAACTCCCACTCTTATACTAATCTGGGGGGCTGGGATACCTGCTAGGTCACGCCTTATGGGTGGGACCTGGGAGGGGGTGGTTACACCCACTTCCCTTTGTCCAGTTTCGCGCCAGAGCTGGGGCTGGAGTGCCCCAGCGCCGGTTTGAACTGGACTATGCAAGGAACACCTTGTGTGCCCCAGGCATGTCTCATTCCTTTCAGCCCACCCTGCCCCAATACACTAAAGGCTGTCTGGGGAGGTGCTAGCACCTCCCCAAGCAGGAAACCTATTGTCCAGGCCTCCCTGGCTGGGATCACTCCCAGCTGCAGGAGGTCAGACTTGTGTCGTGGCAGCAGCATCCATTTTGTGATGCTGAGGCTTTGGTCAGAGGCTAACAGTTGAAGTATGATTTTAACATGTCTCTCCCTCTAGAAGGGAGGGATAATATCCTCATCACCAGAAATGGTATGGGGGTATTATTCCAAAGTGTTAGACACCTTACACGACATGTTTTGATAAAGCCAAACCATAGTTACCATAACCGTTTAAGATTATAAGGCACTTTAAGAGTATATGGTAGGCTATATCATAGAACAGCTATAAGGACATGGTTCCGAAAGCTGCAGACAGGCTCAGCTCATGCTCGAGCACCATCTCACATGTTACCAAGCACTCTGCCTCCAGGATTGTTAAGGCCTGCCATAGGAGTGACTGATAGGTACACATGTGTCTATATATAAGGGTAGATATAGGCATACTATATCTAAGCAAGGGGTGATTACACGACCTTGCCCCAGCTGAGTGATCAGCCAGTTGTGTCTGATTGGAAGGCCAGACCAGGGGTGGCATAATACATGCTGCAGCCCCTGGGAGGCCTAGGGTACACCTATGCCCTGGGTACCTAGGGTACACTGTACAGGGTCCAATAAGGTGATCCTTACCAATTGGTTATGTACCTAGGGTACATGGAGTCCATTTTAAAGAGAGAGCAGACAGCCTGAGACCCTGAATGGCAGGATCTCAGGCCAACTAAGTCGAAAAACCAGCTAGACACTAGGCAAAAAGTTGCGGGTAACCATAGTCAGATATCCACCTTCCTACAGGACCATTTGATTAAGCCAGAGCAGCTTTACTATCGTATTTTCCTTGTTGCCAGTTCCTTTACGGCAGATTTAAACAAGCGAGAGCGCATGCAGTGCATGCACTGTCGCAGGCGAGACTTAAAGAAAGGAAGCTGGAAAAAGGAAAGAGAGAGAGAGAATCACTGAGAGGAAGATAGCAAGGGAAAAAGAGTGGGTAAAGGGAGCCTCAGGCTTGATGGGAATACAGAAAAGTAGAAAGAGGCAAAAGTAGTAAAAGAGGAGAATGAGTGGGAATGAGGGAGGGGGATGGGGATAAGTAAGAGAGAAAGGGGAGGAAATCTGGAAGCAAGAACCAAAGGAGAAAATATCTGAGAAAGTGGGGGGACAAGAACAAGGTAGAGAGAGTTAGAACTAAAACAAAATACAGAAAGAGGAGAGATTATTAGAGTTCGTGTAATGGAAACAATGGAGTGACCTAGTGACAGGGTGACGGAGAGAAAGGAGGAAAGAGAGGTAAATACAGTGATGGAAGGGAGATAGAAGGTAAGAAAAAATTGAGGAAGAAAGAGAGAAAGCAAGAGAAAAAGAGAGCGACAGAGATTGGCAGGGAGGAACAGGGAGAAATCTAGTACCAAGGAAAACTAGAGAATGGATGAAAGACGTGGAGACAGGTAGAGAGGAGTGAGAAGAGGAAAAGGAAAAATACGACCGGGAAAGCAGAGGAGCATGTAAAGAGATAGAAATAGCTGAAGGGGTGACATTGGTGTTGTTTTAATCACTAGTGCATCGAGGCCAGGTGATCATATAATCTACAGACATAGAGAGAAGCATCCTGGGAACAGATGAGACTGACAGCGCTTCCTGAAGGGGCAGCCTGTGGCCCCTGTGCCAAACACAAAATACATGTTGGTTCGCCCAGGTGGAGAGGATCGTAAGAGACACTTTGGAAAGATGGCTTAATTGGAAGGAATGTGCAGCAGGAACATTGCACAGGATGGTATGTGTTAGTAGTATAAATATAGCCCAGCCTTGGTGGCATACATCATAGTAGAGCCAGTATTCCCTCACGAGGAAGTGGGATTGAGCTCACTGGAAGGATGGAGTCAGCTGACAAGCAGAACCTTTTAAAGCAGGGCGTGGTCAGCAGTTCAGACTATCCTGGCTAGTTGGTGAGGGATCTCACCGTGGTGACGCAAGAGGGGTTGCACCCATCTGGAATGTCACTGACTTATCCCTGCCCAGTGGCCTTTCAGAGGCTCCGCCTGTTCAGACCCCAACATTTTCTATGGAAAACGCAGGCTGTAAAACCCTGCTACAGCTATAATGGCTCAGAATTATTAAACTTTAGCATTTCGAAGAGCAAAGTGGAGCATGCAAGAGCATTGATTGACTTTTGCACACAAAAGGATTTTTTTACCCTGATAAATGGCACAAGCGCAGCCCTGAAAGAGCATTGCATCGATTAGCACAAAACCTTTGTAATGATGGTCGTGGGTGGAACAAGGTGAACACAGAGCAAACCAGCTCCAGTCCCTATGTGCCGGGCGTAGAGCAGCAGGCAGAGCTCTGGCTGCAGCTCTTTTCCCAGTCGCAGCCATGCGCCAGCAGCAGGAAGCCCAGATACCCTTGTGCTCCTGCCTCTCTTGCAGGTTCAGCAGCAGAACCAAACACACTGCCTTTCCCTCTGCTACACACACATATTTTTCAAACACTCCTGTCACTTGCTTTGATGGAGGTTTGTGGAGAGGAGAGAAACAAGGGGACGGGAGCCCAAAGTGCTGCAGGTGTTTTTGAGGACAAGCATGGGTGAATAGGGTGCACGGCTACTAGGATCCAGAACAGGGTTGCGTGCAGGGTGAGGTTTATGGAAAGGAGAAAAACAAGGGGAAGGGAGCCAAAGGTGCTGCAGGAGTTTGTGAGGAGGAGCACAGATATGTGTGGTACGTGCAGTGTAAGCTCAAGGCCACCATGCCGAAAGATGAATCACGGCAGTCGTGCTGATCATCAGATAAATTTAACAAGCGTGAAACAAATGGAAAGGGGCGTGGCCTCCTGAAGCAGCTTCATGCCGAAAGATGAAGCATTGCAGCTGCACTGATCATCAGCTAAATATAACAAGCGCGCAACAAATAGAAAGGGATGCGGCCTCTCGAAGTGGCCCATTGCTGAAACATGAAGCGCAGCATCCGTGAAGTGGGCACCACGTTGATCAGAAAAACACACCAACACTTGTGTGAACTGCTGTTTCAAGTGGAGGGATACAAGTCCTATGGACGTCCTCCATGGTAGGGAACAAACAACGAAAAGTAGAGGCAAATGGGAGCAAATACCCATTTGAAATCAGGGATTTCTTTTTTAAGGGCACAGAATCAAACAAATGAAAAGCAATGGGAGGACTGTAAGCCTGCAGAGTGAATGCAGCATGTCTCAAAGAGACGGCGCATGTGTCATGGGTCAGGCAGGGGATGAGTGATGCATACATAACTGTCCAATCATGCAGTTTTCAGATATTCGGGGAAGACTGGGCACTGGAGGGAGGCAGTCACCCAAACCCTTGCTGTCCAGTATATTTGAGAGAGATAATCCTCTTTAGGGAGATCGCTCATCTGCTTTGGATGACAGCTCAACCATGTATGTGTCTCCGGTAACTAAAGCTGACATCACCCCCATGTCAATGGCAATGATTTCCATATCATTGTCTCAGCAGATGCCCACTTAAGAAGGTCCTTCAGCCAAAGTGATAGTAACAGCGCCACTGCTGATTTCCCAAGTCATGGCTATCTTCAAAAGAGCTAATGCCAGGTCAATGAATCGAACAACGTACTTATTCTTGCATGTCCGGGTGGTCAGTTCAAGTAAATAGTGAAGCGGATCACCTTGGCTAGAGCCTGAACAGCCTCCCCCAGAAGCGAGCGATCGCTGAGCAGTCCCAGACCATGTGATAGAAATCGGCCTCCATAGAGGGGCAGCGGGAACAACCTGGAACGACACCCAGGAATATATGGTGAAGGCACACCGGGGTCAGGTATGTTTGGTGGACGTAATTACATTGGCTGTATTTCAGGCAAAAGTTCTGGGAGACACTCCATACCTGCTCTAGTACCTGACTCCATTATTTGTCCATCAACTCCCGACCAGTAGATTAAGCCTATTTGTCCCTTAGATCATGGAGGGTGTAAACATGAGGTTCCAATAATACACTGTAAAGCAATGGAATTGCATGACTACCAGAACCATGCTCTAATAATGTTAAAAGGCCAAGGTCATGGGTGGTTAAGCATGGTCCAGTCCCCATGCAGCTGCAAATGCTACTACCAATGCATTTTAAGTCAGAAATTGACCCCCATGAATCTCGTATCTTTCCCGGAGATCTTAGAAGAGCCTCAGGAGTTTGTGTTCGTAAAGATCACCCAACTTGACAACCCCCCCCCCCGGTCCACACACCTGCATCATGGTTTGCAGCAATCCCTCGAAACGCTGGGAGCTCCCACAACAGCAGGGAGGGGGCATATGGAACAGGGCTGCGGTACGGGGACACATACCGGTTCCCGCAGTACTTGGCCACCATGGTCAAGCACCCCATCCTCCTTGTAAGATATCTAGGACCCATAATCCAACTGAGGATATCCTGCCCGCCCAGATGTTAGACGACGGAAGCCCACTCCAAAGTAGGGCCTGATCCATACCACCACATTGGCCTCTGTAATTGAGCGGACACATAATGTGGTGCACCTATGCCCCCTTTCTGTAGAGGGGCAAACAACATTTGTAATGCCACTCTTTTCCTCTGGGAACCCCAGATCAAAGTAGTAAAGAACAAATACAGGGCTCTAAAGAAATGCTGGGGCCAAGAGGTGGTAAAGCAACTGAGGCAACACCAGCATCTTTACAATAGACACCCTGCCCACGGAAGAGAGAGACAAAGAATTCCAAAATGTCCATGAGCGGCACGCTCTGGCCAGGGCCCCACCCAGATTGCCGTCCACCAGGTCACGTTCTGCATGGTAAATGTTAATGTGAGAAGTTGGCCTGATATATGATGTCACTAGTTCTAGTGTACACCCTGTATCAGTCCAAACAACCCTTATGGTGATTGGTTGTAAAGTCAACCTTATAGACCAGCTATCCTAGTGGTAGCATGGACAAGAGCAGTCTTAGGCTAAACTCTGTATGGCATGTGAAGCCAGCTGTTATACCATTACAATCCCTTGAATACCAAATGAAAGGACACCACATCAGGTATATATACAAGTAGAATGTATTTATTCTAACAATCAATCAATCAATCATCGCATTTATATAGCGCGCTACTCACCCAGAGGGTCTCAAGGCGCTGGGGGAGGGGGGTCCGCTACTGCTCGAACACCCAGGTCTTGAGTTGCTTCCTGAAGGCGAGGTGGTCCTGGGTCAGGCGGAGGTGGGTGGGGAGGGAGTTCCATGTCTTGGCGGCGAGGTAGGAGAAGGACCGTCCCCCTGTGGTGGCTCTTCGGATGCGGGGGACGGCGGCGAGGGCGTGGCTGGTCGATCGAAGCTGGCGTTTGGGAGCGTAGAAGTTGAGGCGGCTGTTGAGGTATCCTGGGCCTTGGTTGTGTAGGGCTTTGTGTGCGTGGGTGAGGAGACGGAAGGTGATTCTCTTGTTGACCGGGAGCCAGTGCAGGTCTCTCAGGTGTCCGGAGATGTGGCTGCGACGGGGGATGTCCAGGATGAGTCGTGCTGAGGCGTTCTGGATCTGCTGGAGTCTCTTCTGGAGTTTGGCGGTGGTTCCGGCGTAGAGGGAGTTGCCGTAGTCCAGACGGCTGGTGACGAGGGCCTGGGTGACCGTCTTCCTGGACTCGGTGGGGATCCACCGGAAGATCTTACGTAGCATGCGCAGGATGTTGAAGCACGACGAGGAGACGGCGTTGACTTGTCTGGTCATGGAGAGGGAGGAGTCCAGGATGAAGCCCAGGTTGCGTGCGTGGTCTGTTGGTTTGGGTGCGCTGCCTAGGGCGGGGGGCCACCAGGAGTCGTCCCAAGCGGCGGGTGAGGATCCCAGGATGAGGACTTCCGTCTTGTCCGAGTTCAGTTTCAGGCGGCTGTTCTTCATCCATTCGGCTACCTCTTTCATCCCTTCATGAAGGTTGGCTCTGGCGGTGGCGGGGTCGTTGGTGAGGGAGAGGATCAGCTGGGTGTCGTCGGCGTATGAGATGATGTTGAGGTTGTGCTGGCGTGCGATGTCTGCGAGGGGGCTCATGTAGACGTTGAAGAGGGTTGGACTGAGCGAGGAGCCTTGAGGGACGCCGCAGATGACTTCAGTGGCTTCAGATCTGAACGGAGGGAGACGGACTCTCTGTGTCCTTCCGGCGAGGAAGGAGATGATCCACTCCAGTGCCTTCTCCTGGACTCCGACGTTGCTGAGGCGTTGTACTAGGGTACGGTGGCAGACAGTGTCGAAGGCCGCGGAGAGGTCGAGGAGGATGAGGGCCGCTGTTTCTCCGTTGTCAAGCAGCGCTCGCATGTCATCGGTGGCTGCGATCAGGGCGGTCTCGGTGCTGTGGTTTGCCCGGAAGCCAGACTGCGAGGGGTCGAGGGATCCGTTCGTCTCGAGGAAGGCGGCCAGCTGCTTGTTGGCGGTCTTCTCGATGACTTTTGCAGGAAACGGGAGCAGCGAGATGGGGCGGTAGTTCTTGAGGTCGGTCGGGTCGGCCGATGGCTTCTTGAGTAGGGCGCTGAGTTCGGCGTGCTTCCAGCTCTCCGGGAAGGTGGCGGTGTCGAAGGAGGTGTTGATGATGTCCCGCAGGTGGGGTGCGATGACAGCGTCGGCCTTGTTGAAGACGTGGTGAGGGCAGGGGTCGGTCGGAAATCCGGAGTGGATGGAGTTCATCGTGCGGACGGTGTCTTCGGTGCTGATCGGAGTCCAGGCGCGGAGGGTGGTGGTGGGGGGCGGTGGTTCGGTCGTGGCGTTCGTCGGTTGGGTGCTGAAGCTGTTGTGTATGTCCGCGATCTTGTTGTGGAAGTAGGAGGTGAGGGAGTTGCAGAGGTCTTGCGAAGGGGTGATGTCGTTGTTTCCGGCGTTGGGGTTGGAGAGCTCTTTAACGATGTTGAAGAGTTCCTTGCTGTTGTGTGCGTTGTTGTCCAGTCATTCCTTGAATGCAGTTTTCTTGGTGGCATGGATCAGTTGGTGGTGTTTTCGGGTGGCGAGCTTGAGGGCAGTCATGTTGTCCGGTGTTGGGTCTCTGCGCCAGGTTCTCTCGAGGGCTCGGCAGTTCTTCTTGGAGCTCTTGAGTTTGTCGGTGAACCATGGGGCTTTCTTGCTGCCGGGTCTGCTAGGCGGGGTCCTCAGGGGGGCGAGCTCGTCTGCGCAGTCGCTGATCCACTTCGTGAGGTTGGTGGCCGCCTGGCTAGGGTTCGTTGTGCTGGTGGGAGGGTTCATGTTCAGGGAGGTCGTGAGCTGGTCGGCTGTGATCTTGTTCCAGCTCCTGCGTGCAACTTGTTGCTGGTGGTGGTGGGTCGTGGTCCTTCCAAAGCTGAAGTGGACGCAGCTGTGGTCCGTCCAGTGGAGTCCGGTGGCGTGGCTGAAGGCGATGTCCTTGCTGGATGAGAAGACGGGGTCGAGTGTGTGTCCGGCGTAGTGGGTGGGGGTGGTCACCAGCTGCTTGAGTCCCAGGTTGGTGAGGTTGTCCAGCAGGGTGGTGGTGTTGCGGTCGTTGTTGTTCTCCAGGTGGAAGTTGAGGTCCCCTAGGAGGATGTAGTCAGCGGAGCAGAGGGCGTGCGGGCTGATGAAGTCGGCGATGTCTTCGCTGAATTGTGTGCGTTGTCCCGGGGGTCTGTAGATGAGGGTGCCTCTGAGGGTGGTCTTGGGGTTGATGTGGACCTGAAAGTGCAGGTGCTCGGCGGTTGCGAGGGTGTCGTCGGTGTTGGTCGTGATGCGGATGGTGTTCCTGTGGACGATGGCGATGCCTCCTCCGGTGTGGTTGATACGGTCCTTTCGGATGATCTTGTAGCCGTCTGGGATGGCGATGTCGGGCGCTGAAGAGGCGTTATTCCAGGTTTCCGTGAGGAAGGCGACGTCTGGTGAAGTAGTGTCGAGCAGGTTCCAGAGCTCGACGGCGTGTCTGTGGACGGAGCGGGTGTTGAGCAGGATGCACTTTAGGTGGCTGCTGCTGTTGCTCGTCGAGGTCTTGAGCACTGCTGGAGTGGTGCAGGTCCGTATGCAGGTGAACTTGCAGGCATTGCAGCAGAAGGGTCCGTGGGTGCGTCTCGGGGCTGCTCGGTAGCACCCCGGGATTCTTCCGGCGTTGAGTGCGTAGAGTTCGGTGGCGTCGTAGGTCCGGCGGGTGGGCTGGGGTCTGCGGGGGCCAGGGGTCCTGGCACTGGGCGCAGTCCAGGCGCGGACGGGTGCAGACGGGCTTACCTTTGGCGCACCTTCGGCGCTCAGTCGGTGCTCCCGCTGCGCGTGTCCGCTGCGCGGTCGCTGAGTGGGCGACATAAGAAGGGATCCGGGAGGGCGGGTCAGCTGGGAGGCGGGGTCGCGTCCACCAATCGTCTGGCGAGGGGGCGGGGCCGCAGGCAGGAAGCGGCGGGAAAACGTGACATATACCCTCAGCACTCTTTATGAGTTCAGAGGTCTAAGTACAAACAATTTCTTAAGTAGCATACGTTAAGTTACACAGGAAAATACAGTTAGGCCCGGGGGACACGCAAACCATATACTAAGAAAGTGGTATAAGTACCACGTCACGAACAGGGAGTAGGCCTAGGGCCTAGGGAATCGCCGGGGCTACACTACCCTACCAAATGTTAGAAAGTGAGAGGCCCACGGGAAGCGTGTGCAGTGTGGAAACACACACGCGGATTACATTAAAGTCAATAGGAATGTAGTAGTTAGAAATAGGGAGAATAAGGACACTTCCGAAGTAACTAGGAGGAAGCAACTAAAGACTTAGACACTTGGATAGTCAATATCCACTGGAGCACCGGAGTACTCGCGTTACCCACAGGAGACGGGTGCATAGGTGTGAAGATGTGTCGGGTGTCGTCGCTGGATCCTATGGATGCCTGAGGAACAGATGCTGACAGGCGGCCAGGAGGAAGATGTCCGGTGGACCCAAGGATGGATCTTGAAGGAAGTACACCTGCAAGCAGAGGGGACAAAGTCTGGGTCACTAGCTAGTGACCGGGTGGAACCAGGAAGGAACCAGGCGATGTTGTGCAGAACACAAGTGATGTCTTGAAGCTTGTCTCTGCAGCCACGTGGACCAGGAGGCGTCGAGGATGACCAGAACCAGGATACGAGCTGTCCCATGAAGGATCTTGCTGATGGCGGAGTCAACGTCCCGATTGGAGTCAACAAGCCTTGGCAAAGGCAACCCATGCGGAAATCGAGATTCGCTTCAGGTGCAGACCAGGAAGGTCTGAGGGGCTTCTCTTTCACAGGGAAGCAGGAGCCAGTCTAGAGGAGCCAAACCAGTGGTGAAAGTTAAGGGTTCGTCGCCACTGAGGCTACTAGCCAACGGGCCAGCAACCGGACAGACGCGTCGAGCAGGAAAATGCAGAAGGTCCCCACGCAGAACTCATGGAGTGTGTAGGGCTGATCTTCAGTGCAGATGGTGCTCGGGATTGGGGCTTCTCAATCCCCAAAGCACAACTTCGAGGATGCCTCAGAAGCTGCGCTGGAAGCTACTCGCCAATTTTCCCAGGTAGCCGGTCCCACGTCTCACGTCGCCTCCACCGATCTCAGCTCTGCTGTGGATGTGGATCAGGGTCGGAGAAGTCTGGAAGTCAAGGCGCTGGTCGGGCTCTGCAGTCGGTTCCTCGTAGAACTTGGGCAAAGCAAACGGCAGGTCGCTTGTTGGTGACTGTTTGCACAGGGTGGCCACTCCTTTGCCACAAGGGAGATTCTTCAGTCTTCTTGTCATCGAATGTCGATGGTCCAGAGTTTCGTGGCTAGTTTCAGTTCAGGATAATCTAAAGTCCTAGGGGCTTAGCTCCCACTCTTATACTAATCTGGGTGGCTGGATTACCTGCTAGATCCCTCCTATGGGTGGGACCAGGGAGGGGGGTGGTTACACCCCCTTCCCTTTGTCCAGTTTCGCGCCAGGGCTGGGGCTGGAATGCCCCAGCACCAGTTTGAACCGGGCTATGCATGGGACACCTTGTGTGCCCCAGGCAGTGTCTTGTTTCTTTCATCCCTCCCTGCCCCAATACACTAAGTCCTGTCTGGGGTGGTGCTAGCACCTCCCAAGGCAGGAAACCTATTGTCCAAGCCTCCCTCGCTGGAAGGACTCCCAGCAGCAGGAGGTCAGACTTGTGTCCGTGGCAGCAGCATCCATTTTGTGATGCTGGGGCTCTGGTTAACTTTAACCGGGTAAGTAGGATTTTAACATGTCTTCTCCCTCTAGAAGGGGGGAATACTATCCTCATCGCCAGAAATGGTGTGGGGGTAGTATTCCAAAGTGTTAGACACCTTACACGACATGTTTTGATAAAGCCAAACCATAGTTACCATAACCGCGAGGATTATAAGGCACTTTAAGAGTATATGGTAGGCGATATCATAGAACAGCTATAAGGACATGGTTCCGAAAGCTGCAGACAGGCTCAGCTCACGCTAGAGCACCATCTCACATGTTACCAAGCACTCTGCCTCCAGGATTGTTAAGGCCTGCCATAGGAGTGGCTTACAGGTTACCCATGTGTCTATATATAAGGTAGGTATAGGAATACTATACCTAAGCAAGGGGTGATTAAACGACCTTGCCCCAGCTGAGTGGTCAGCCAGTTGTGTCATGATGGGAGGCCAGCCAGGGGTGGCATAATACATTCTGCAGCCCCTGGTAGGCCTAGGGTACACCTATGCCCTGGGTACCTAGGGTACACTGTACAGGGACCCATAAGGTGATCCTTACCAATTGGGTTATGTACCTAAAGTACATAGTATGAATTTAGACAGAGAACAGCTGGGCTGTGGGTCTGATTAGCAGGCCCACAGCCACATCTAAATCGAAAACCAGTAAAGCAAAAGCAAAAAGTGGGGGTGACCATAGGAAGCAGACCCTACTCTCCTACAGTTAACACCGAGTTAACGAAAGGTGTCAAATTGCCAAACCAGTCCGGAGTGGTGGGGACCCCCATATTCCTCAACCGGGATACCACGGAGGAGTAAAAGACAGGACTTAGGCCAGTTCAGCGGCAGGCCTGAGGACCTACTGAAACTACCTAGAGCCTCCCTCACCTCGGGCAGGTCTCGACGAAAATCGCCCAAAAATATTAACGTGTCACCCATGTAGACCAAAATCACCTCCTGTGAGATGCCACTCCGCATACCCCACTGTGGCCCCCGTCTTCGAAAGAGGCCCTCCAGCAGCTCCAAGGCCACGGCGAAAAGGAGGTGAGAAAGTGGACACCCCTGGTGGGTTCTTCGATGATCCGGAAATGGCACTGAGTTTTCCCTACCGCACACACTCTGGCTACCGGATCCGAATATAAAAGATCTATCCACTGTCTTTTCTCCGGGCCCAGCCCTATTCGTCGCAACATCTCACATAGGTAAGGCCAACTTGGAGAATCAAAGGCCTCAGAATCTAATGAGAGGACCACGCCAGGGGGTGTCTCGGGGGTTGTTCATCAATGAGGGGAAACAACTAGCGAAAGTCAAGGAACATGTTCCTCCCCAGAATAAAGCCGTTCTGGTCTGGGTGTACTAAATTAATGACATGCGGTAACAGCCGATTTGCAATAATTTCCTCAGAACCTTACAGTCTGTGTTAAGTACCGAGAGCCGCCAATAAGAGAACACCTCCAGTGGGTCTCTATCCGGTTTCTGGAGTTTCACAATAAATGCCCCACGCGTTGATGGTGGGAGGGCACCTGCTGACTTAGCCAACTGAAACAGTCGCAAAAGCTGCAGAGCAAGTGTAGCGAAGAAGGTTGAAGATAATTCCACAAAGAGTTCATAAGTCCCTGGGTTTTAGTGTATACAATCTGATCTAGGGCCAGGCAGACCCGAGCAAGAGTCATAATCAATGACGACCTTGTTAACGACTATTTGCAATGTAAGTATGTCACCATTCAGGGACCTAATGGCTGTCAACCAGGGATGTTCATTCTCGGAGCGCAACGACCACACCGGGACCCACCCCGCCCTATTGCCCTCAGCATGTTGTTTAGCAGTATATTCTGCATAGTCCAATCTTCCCAGTCTATCTAGCAGGGCACTATCCTCTGCCCTCAGGGAGGCGAGTAGGGCTTTCTGATCCTTCCCCTCCCCCAAACGAATCTCAGACACCTGAATTGCAGCACTTGCGCCGCAAGGTTACTTTCACACCATTTTCGGTTTTATTATAAAGGCCACATATGACCACCTTAATGGAATCCCACTCTACGTGCCTGTCCAACGCAGTGTCTTCATAAGCTCGAAGTACTGGGTAACATCAGTGCTGACAGTCTCTCGAAACCCAGTATCCTGGAGTACGTGTGTGGGTATTCTCCACATAGAAATCGGAGTTCCACACCTCACCCAACTCTACACACCCAGTAGGGGACAGTGATCAGATAACATACAAGTCAGATTTTCAGCTGATTGAACAAAGGGGAGCATCTCAGGATTGTCCAAAAAGAGATCAATTCTCGTTTGCAGCCGATAGACCTGCAAAAAGTGATAGTACTCTTGCACTAGGGGGTTCAGCGGGTGCCTGATATTTTGTAGTCTACCGTGCTGTAGATAGTACGTTAGGGAGTGCACCATCCTGATGGTTTGTGTGCCAAAAAGCAAAGGAGTGGATCTTTCCATATGTATGTCATGTACGCAGTTAAAAGACTCTCCCCAGAGGCTCAGGCATGTAAATCTTGGATTAGTATTCGTGGGAGGGACTCTAGAATGTGAGATTGGCCTGAGTGAGGAGCATAACGTGCTACCAGAGCAATCGGCGTGCCATTCTGCTGTCCCTCAACTACCATGTTTTTCCCCCTGGGTCCAGCCCTGTGGCGCACAATCTGTAAGGGTACTGCAGGTGCTACCCAAATCATCACCCCTCAGGCATATGCCAAGTATGGGAGCTATTGTGGCGGTGGTGTGGGGGCACCACCACTGTCCTCCTCCGGGGCCTGTTGTGTTCCCCGACGGCAGCACCACTCTCTTCAATTCCAGACATTCCCAGGTCTCTGCTAGGTATATGATAAAACGCATGGTGTTAGAATGCAACACTCACAGCTTGGCCAGGAACATCAAGGAGTAACGCAGTCCCAGTTGGTGGAGCAGACTCTTGACTGGCATGAAGTTGCTGGGCTGGGGCTGTATTTCTGTCAGCGATGTTGCCCCACCTCAAAAAAGAAGCGCCTCACCCAGCCATCTTGCTCCAACTCTACCACACAGGAGGGAGGCAGGAAGGCGGTTACAGTCAATCCGTGGGGGTCTCCGATGAGGCAGTTGGAGCTCTTTCATGTCCATCTCATCCGCCATCTTGGCCGCGCCCTCTGGATCCTTTTTTCTTATATTACTTCATGATAACCATAACCGTCTGTGTAAGAAAAATGCAAAATGTGTGTAATCTGAGTATATGTTCACTGGACTATTTTCTACCTTCCAGGGACCCTTTGTGCATGTGACTTGTAAGGTGTGGTCGCAGTCACAATAATTAAAGAGCCGTGCCACCACTGGTCACAGGGAGGGGCCAGGAGGGGGCGGTCTGCAGGGCACCCTGTGTGTACGTTCCACAGAGCAGAACGTTGTCCTCTGCCCATCTGGCCATGTTGAGCAACCAATCCTCAAGAAAAAAGTCCATGCTGGCCCTTTCTGCCACCTCCGGGAGCCCCTCAGTCATTCACTCAGTTATGCACTAAAGTCACCTAGCCCTGAAGGGCCTTAAGTTGATACTGCATGTCTATCATTGAGGGGCGCGGGCCAGCTAGTGCTGATTCATTGTATTGCACTTGATCCCTCAGCTTGGCTTGATCCGCCCTTAGCAAACTCATCTCAACCGTCAGTGCATCCATCTTAGGGTTTAGCGTGGCCTTAATGTCGCTGATGGCCCCAGGAGCTCATCAAACCTGTCCATGGGCGTGAACCCTTCTACCTCGTTGCGAGTACCTCCGGGAGCACAGTGCCCTGCGGCGCCCCCACTCCAGTCTCCTGTCCCCCCTTCAGGCCTTGTTGTTTGACCATGATGGTAGGACGAACCCTCAACACAGTGTGGGCTAGGATTCATGATCATCCCCCCAGGGCCAGGTCCCCAGCGGCTGCTGCAGC
Source organism: Triturus cristatus (assembly GCF_964204655.1). NCBI lineage: Eukaryota > Metazoa > Chordata > Amphibia > Caudata > Salamandridae > Triturus > Triturus cristatus. The sequence goes on along the minus strand of NC_140585.1, from coordinate 1,266,987,976 downwards.
AGCAACACCCCCAGTGCTTACACAGTACTAACTCAGGTTCTGTGCAAGAGGGTGGCTCACAATTTGGGCCTCAGTGGGGCAGGCTTTGGGACCAGAGCAGCTTCATTAACCACAAGCACCCAGCTGTGTGAGGTGCCTCTAATCTAGTGTCCAAGAGCGTCCGTACATTGATAAGTCAACACAAGCCTGTTTATAAGGGCCTCCAACAGTCCAGCTGAGAGCCAGTGCAAACTAACAAGGTCCAGAGGAGTCCTCGTAGGCTACAGACCTGTACAGGGGGCGCAGCCTGCCATCTCCTTGCCCCCTCTGCGTTCTACAACCCTGTGGGGTGAAGTCTGGGCCACCACAAGCATTCCCTCAACATGACCGGGCCATGGGTCAGCTTGAGAGCACAGTCTCAGTCCAGTTCGCGGCCTGCAGTACCCCTGAAAGGAGTGTACAGCTGCTCCTACGCTCCCTCGTGGTCCTGGCTTCACCTGCCACGAGACCCGCAATGCAACTTCTCAACTCAGCGAGAGTGGGTAGCATCTGTTCTACAATGACTGGCCCGACGGCTGCTGTCGACCTCCAGAGGTTGTCTCCAGCAGTGCCCCATGGTGTGCAGAACTCCGAGCCTCCGAGGGTAGGGAGCTCCGAAGGTATGGTCCATGGCGGGAAGCTCTGAGGCAGCCGCCCCGCGTTACATCAAGGTCTGCATAAGTCACGGCCACCAAGCCCTGAAGGGAAAGACCAGTACCGTCCAGCAGGGTAATTCCCTGATTCCTGAGGTTCCGATGCAGCCGCACCATGCGGCACCACGGTCACACACCGCTGTCAGACCCAGACCTGGAAGAAAGGCCTGTGGGGCTCCGGCAGCTGCCAAGGACGTATGGGCGAAATATGGAAAATAAGCAGTATATTCAAATATATCATAACTGCAAATATGTCTTTTGTTATAGAAATATAACACTATATTAAATGCCAATATGGATACTTACCAATATGGGCATGAGCAATAGTTATGGTGTTAGCTGTAGTAGGTGAGTGGTTCTGCTGTTGTAGTCAACCACTGGATGTATTTGCAAATCATCCTCTGGCCAAGCGTGGCCAGAGGGGTTAATAAATAGGAGTGGATCGCTTGAGGTCCAACTCCGGTATGACCACCACTTGAGTCGGAGTGTAAGTCTTTTGCATGCCAAATACACAAACACAGTACCTCACTAGGCCCGAGCAAGGGCGCAACACTGGCAACAAGGGTGGGCCGTGCCCCCGCACCACCGACACAGAGAAGCGCAGCGTTCCCCGCCCACGACGAATTGAGCACATGCCTTACCAGCTGGCCATGACCACACCACTGCCACAGGCGTCACTCGCGCCTGACAGCAAACCCCCACAGGGGCTAAGAACAAGTCTCTGGTAGCCAACACCCCGCCTGCAGAACAGAGCAATGGGAACGCGAGTGAACTGCAGGCAAGCACCGCACAATGCCACGTAGGCCCTTCACAGCCCCCGGCCAGCAGAAAAGGTCCGCAGCGTGCCTGGCAAGCACATGTCCAACGCTGACTGCAGCCACAGACCCCAGGAGGGAGCCTGAAATCCTAGAGGACAAGGGAGGTGTACTAAAGGCAAAGAAAAAAAAAACAGGAAAAATAAGTGAGAACAAAAGAACACAAGCAAAGAGAAAAGGAAAGCAGTAAGAGAAAAAAAAACCAGGGGAAAGGTTCCCGAAAGATAAGGGACAGGCCAGAACATGGCCTCCGCAGGCCCCAGAAGCTGGTCCAGGTCCCAAGAGGTGAAGGATAAGAGACAAATCAGGCACAACCTCAAGCCCTAAAGAAGCGAAAAGGCAAAAAAAAATAGCAAAACGATAACTGAAACAAACAAGTCAAGGCGACTCCCTAAAGGTGAACGCACATAGCGGATGAAGCTCGAGCCCTGCCCCAGCAGCTAACCCTGGTTCAACACGCCCTCACTGGGGTGCTACCACCGTTCAGCAAACTAGCTAACCCGCCGATGGCATCCCCTCTACGGAAAATATGGATTGAGAGGTTAGAGAACTACTTAGTCTCCTCACCACAAGAGACATCGACAGAACCGCCAGGAGGTCGCTGCTCCTCCACTATGCCGGAGAAGAAATCTATAAACTATTCAAATATGTACTAAAGACTACAATGCAGCGGTGAGGGCACTCAAAGCCCATGTCGACGCACAGCTCAACCCGGACTTCGAGAGGTTCAAGCTGCGCCAAGCCTGACAACGCAAAGGAGAATCCATCAATGCCTTCTATGCTAGGTTATGCAAGCTAGCTAGCACCTGCATAGCGGATGACCAGCCCAAGGAGATCCAAGCACAGATCATCCAAGGGTGTTGAAACAAGGTGCTCAGAGGCCTAAAGCTGCCCCAACCCAACATCCGCCTAGAAGACATCTTGATCTTGGTGCAAATGCACGATCTGTTGGCGGCATGGGCCAGCAAAATGGGCAAAGTCTTTACACAGGCTCCGGAAAAACCAATGAAATTCAAGACTGAACGTGTCAACGCTATCCGGGTGAGAAACAGGAGTGACACTACCAGGAGGCAGAAATTCACAATAACCAAGTCAAAATTTGGGGACTGCGGCCGAGAGGAACACCCCATCAGCGAGTGCCCTGCCCAGGGCTGGACCTGTGCTAATGGCGGGATCCCCAACCATTTTTCGTTGGTCTGCAGAAAAAGGTCCTGGGGCAAAGGTACTAAAGACAACAGACCACTATATAAAGCGGTGTGCCAACTATCCATCATGAATCTAGTGCACCAGCACGACTTATGGGGGCAGGGTAATCGAACCGCGGCCTCAAAGACTCCTCCCCGAAGAAGAAGAGGAAGAAACTTTTCTCATCTCCTTCCTGCAGAAGCGTCTCTGGAGACCACAGCCAACATGTGTCGTCTGCGTAGCTGGGTCATGTCAAAGCCATTATTGACACTGGAGCATCAGTCAATGTAATGGGGATCCAGCAGGTTAACTGTCTTCGACCCAAGCCACCACTGACGCCATCACGAACCAGGATCTTCACCTACGGGAGCGACTTCCCGCTATCCCTCAAAGGGCGGATTTCTGTGCCCGTACGGTCTGACGAGCAAGAATTTATGATGATGATCCACGTCATCGAACAAGAGACAGACACGTTAATTGACAGTCACACCGCCGAAGACCTGGGCCTGGTATCCTTTGCCAAGAGTGTCCGGACACACCATGTTGATGACCTGTTGGATAAATTTCTCGAGCTGTTCAGAGGATTAGGTTGCCTCAAGTGCACCCCAATAAAGCTGCACATCGCCCATTCGATCACACCGGTGGCACTGAGACACCGCTGCATCCCTTTCCACCTCCAACCACTGGTGGAGAAAGAACTCGAGAAACTAGAAAAGGTGTCCGGTCTGTCTCCTTGGGTCTCACCAATGGTGATTGCTGAGAAACCCAAACTATCGGGGAAGATGTGTGTATCGACACGAGGCTACCCAACCACAAAATCAAACGGGTATGGCACATCACGCTCACCATGGACAACATAATTGCAAAGTCAATAGCTCCCGGTGGTACTTGAAGCTAGAATGGCAGCGAGGGTCGAATTCCAACAAACACCCATGAATATCGCCGAAGCACTCCGCCGAGTGCACCTCTCTCAGTGAGCTGCCCCTTCGGAGTTGGCTTCATTGATATAGTATTAGGCCAAACCCCCAACCGAGCCAGCGGCTCAAAGACTTTACATGTTGAACACAATGAACTTAACTGTTCAAGACTGAGTTGGGAAGGGATGTAGCAGGTCAGCTATCCTGCTGTTGAAGTCAACCACCGGATGTATATGCATGTCATCCTCTGGCCAGGCGAGGGCAGAGGGGGTTGATAAATGGGAGCGGACTGCTTGAGGTCCATCTCCGCTACCACCACTCGAGTCGCAGTGCAAGTCTTTTGCATGCCAAATACACAAACACATTCCCTCACCAGGCCCGAGCAAGGGCACAACATTACTTATTCCATGCCTAAGAATGCAAATATTCCGATAATACTGCATTTCCCCGCTCCGACGTTGGAAACTTATAATTTACTATATTTTCTCTGCACACTTTTAGCCCAGTTTTACCTGGTGAAATTTGTGTGGGATAACAGTGACATAGCTAAATGAGGGACAAGCGAGCCATTGCCACCCTTTGCTTACATTATTATCCCTATGGTGCCCCCTTCCTGGTCCCAATAAATTCAAAAGATGATTTGCTGTATTTTAGAAGTGAAGTAAAAGCATTTAATTTAAAAAAGCATCTACCCAGTTCCCCACGTGGCACATCAAGTGGTCATTTTTGCAGATACATTGTTGCATTTCAGATGTAAAATGCATCACAAGTATTATTAATACTCTTGCCTGCAAGATTCCCAGGCCAGTTCGAATATCCACTTTTTACAAGAACAAGGGTCCCTAGCTTAAACGTAAATAATGTAACTGTTTCAACATAGACTTAAATAAGACCTATGTGCATTCCTCCTGTGTCCAGCCGGACAGAGGAACATTTATTTTGAAATTCACAAAGTTTGAAACAAGATAATGAAGCACGAAAGCAATGAAACAAGGGCACAATCCTGTACCGAGTTTTCAACAAGGGAAAATAAAAGTAGAAAAAGTGGCAGGCAAAAACTTTGGGAGCAAACATGGAGGCTTACAATACAATAAAGAACTCAAGTAAGCTCAGACCAACAGAAACCACAATACATTTTCACAGTGGATACAATGTGGTACTGTTATGGAAAGTCGACGTTTCGATCCCTAGCTCCTAATACAGTGGGATCATCCTCAGGACTTAAAATTACAAAAGTTGCCTGATATGAATTATACGCCTGTTGGAATGAACAAGGGAGAAGAGGGAGATAAGAAGACAAAACAAAAGTCCAACGTTAAAATTAAGAAAAGGAAAACAAGTCAGCATTCATTAGAAGTGTACAATAAACAATTGTGCGGTCCTAGAATGAGAGAGTGCCTCATGCATTGATTGTTGTTTGAATGACAACGAGCTAAAAAATTGGGTTTAGTGAACAAGGTGAGCCAATTGAGGCGCGGTTTGGTGGCCATGAACGGGTGAGCGATCGACAGTGAGGATAAAGGACTTGTTGGAAGGTCCAGTGGAATAGCGCGGTAGCGGTTGTGAGGGGGTGAAGAGGGCGACGGCGTCCTTGTGGATTGCATGCCGGACCACTTGGAGTGATTGGATCTAATTGAGTGCGAAGCGTTGTAGTGATGGTGATCGCTTGGTGGCTAACCTTCAATGAGGTGGTAGCGTACGAGGCATCGTCGTGCTGCCGCTGGGCGTAAGCAGTTGTGCTCAATCCACGGATGGCCAACCGGTGGCACGGAGGTGGGATTATTGCGTGGAGATGCCTTGAAATGAAGAAGGAAGAATGGTTGGCATACTAAAGGTGTGGGGAATTCAAGCGAGTGGCGGAGTCTGGAATACCTTGAAGACAGCAGATGGAATCGCTCGTGGTTGCGTCCGGGCGGTATTGCAACCTGGCTGGAAGTGAGGCAGGGATGCATAATGCAAACAAGGATAGGGAGCAGCTAACGATGGCTGCCGGTAAAGACAGAACTGCGGGAGAAGGAAAGACGTTAGGGGATGTGATGCGAACAATGGGGAAGGTGCCTGCAGTTGGGAATGGTGTTGCGGGCTTACCTTGAGAAATTCTCGTGATCGCTCCGGAGAGGTAAATTGCTAGAGAAGCCCCGGCTGTTAAGAGAGCAGAGATTTCTTCCGCGTGTGGGGCGAGGAATGGGCGGCAGCAGCGATGGCTGTCCGTGTTCAATCAGAGCTAATTAAGAGGGAAGCTCATTAAGGGGACTGGAAGGCAGAGTTGGAGAGTTGCCTCTAGTTACTGGTGGGAGTCGCGGGCTTACCTCAAAGGAGTCTTGATGCGCCGATGCGAATGATCTGTGGATAGCCTTGGATGGGGACTGGGCTAGCGGGTGCTGTCTGATTTGAAGCCACGAGATGGAGTGGACATAGAGGAAGGACTGTGCACTTAGTCAGAATGTCGGCGCAAGTGAGGGGGCCATTTTGGAGTGGGGAACCTAAATCTAGTGTGAGGGCCATTGTTGGTTGGGTGATTGTGTAGTGAACTTCAGTGAGGTGGTCGTGCTTATAGGTGAAGGAAATTTTTTGATTTTCATAAGTGAATTGCAAGGTACGACCCAGTATGTTGGGCTGGTTAATAAATATGACATTTGTTAACAACAAGGAAATACAAGATGAAAAACAAGAAAGCAACATTAGGCAATCGGTCAAGGAGTATGTGACAAATTAAACCATCTTGATAATAAATCACGAAATAGTGATTGGAAGTAATATGAACATTTGCAGTTCAAAGAGGCGGTTAACGAAAGAATTGTCTTGTAGAACTGTAGGTACAATATTGGCATGTTCAGAATAGAAGTTCCATGGAAAGTTGGTAAAGGGACTATGGAGTGTACTTTCACTATTACATTGCAGTCCTTAAAGCAGCGTTGTTCAGTCCTCTGTTCTATTCAAACCGTTTCGTATTGAGTCAAAGAGGATAATTGATTTCAGTTCCTCTCTGTTCAACAACTGAGCCATATTTCCTCCACGTTGGGGTAATTTAAGGACTTTTAGAACTGTCCAACGAATGTCGTCTCCATTGTGATTGGCCTCAACAAAATGGTCAATAAGAGGCGCATTTGGAGTCCTACAACGGATGCGGCTTCTGTGTTGGCAGATCCTGGTTTTCACTCTTTGTGTGGTTTGGCCAATATAGATTTCTTGGCATGGGCAATTGATGAGATAAATCACATTCGCTGTATTACAGTTGGAGAAAGAATGGCTGTGTACAGTGATGTTCTTAAAAGTGAAACTTTTTCCCTCAACAGTAAATGCACAAACATTGCAACCACTACACTTGAAATGTCCCATGATGGGGGAAAGACCCCAGACAGCATCGAGAGTGGAAGCATTAGTAGAAGAAGGTAGAGAGGCTCGGATCAGGTGATCCTTAAGATTTTTATTCTTTTTGAATGCAAACAGGGGTTTATCTATATTTAGACTTCCTACATTCAGAATGGGCCAATGGTGAAGTATCATCTTCCTCAATTTGTTTGACACCGGAGAGAATGTTGTGACACATGCTATTCTTTGTGTTTCTTTTTTGGGTTTAGGGGTCAGCAGGATTTCTCTAGGGCAATACCATGCTCGCTTTGAAGCGTGTTTAACAATTCTTTTCGGGTAACCTCTGGCTTTCAATTTAGAGGAAAGATAGTTTGCCTCTCTAAAATAATCTGCCTTGCAAGAACAGTTTCTCCTGATTCTGAGAAATTGGGAATAGGGCAATGAGTCCCTAAGGGCCCTAGGGTGATTGCTGGTATAGTTCAGAAGTGTGTTCCGCTCTGTGGGTTTACAGTACAGACGTGTGAGCAACTCTCCCTCGAAGTGGAAGATTGTCAGGTCTAGAAAGGCAATATAATTATTGTCAGTCGTGATTGTGAAGGAAAGGCCTGAACAGTTATTATTCATCCAATGTACAAAGGAGCGTAGAACTTCCGCATTTTGTCTCCAAATAATAAAGATATCGTCTTTGTATCTACGCCAGAAGCCAATACATGAAAAGAAAGGGTTTGTGGCAGTGAGAATGACATTTGTTTCAAGTTCGTCCATGAAGAGCCCTGCTAAGTTGGGGGCAAAGATTGCGCCCATAGAAGTACCTTTGATTTGTTGGTAGAAAGTGTTGTTAAACATGAAAAAATTACGTGTCAGGCATAGTTCGAGGAGTTGTAAGATGAAGGTACTGGGGACAGCATGTCGGCGTGGATGTGAATCAAGCGTCTTTTGTATTGCCAAAAGAGCAGCTGTCTGTGGTATGTTGGTGTATAAGGACTCAACATCCATGGTGCAAAGGGTTTCAGATGTAGGGTTGTAGGGGTAATGTTCAATTAGATTTATCATTGCCATTGAATCTCTCACATAGCATTGGGTGTTTGGTACAAAGTCTTTGATGAAAAAATCGACATATGCGCCCAGCGGTTCTAGGATTGAGCCGCATGCTGAGACGATTGGGAGCCCTGGGGGGTTGGTTGTGTCTTTGTGAATTTTGGGAAGTGTGTATATTACGGGAATACGTGGTGTTTTCACATTCAAGAAATTAAATTCCTTTTTAGAGAGGAAACCGGCATGAAGCCCTTCTGTGGTAGTCTTGTGGATCAGTCCCTGGATCTCTTTGGTGGGATTTTGAGCCAGTCGCATGTAGTGATCTTTATTATCTAGCTGGCGTTGGATTTCGGCTATATAGGCTGTTTTTTCTTGGAGGACTATGCCACCACCTTTGTCTGCACTTTTGATGACTAGGGTGTCATTAGCTTTGAGGTGACTAATCGCTTGTTTTTCTTTCAATGTGATGTTAAAGGGAATAAAGTGTTTGTTGTTCTGTATGGTCGAGAGATCCTTTAGAACCATTTTTTCAAAAGTGAGTATTTCAGCAGGAATCATTCCTGCAGAGGCTAGGAAGGTTGATGGAGGCCGGAAAGGAGTATTGCAAATCTGTTCCGGTGTGGGGTGTAGCTGAAAAAACGCTTGTAGGCGAATCCGCCTAAAATATCTAAGGAGTTCTGTTTGTAATTCCATAAACTTGGGTGGAACTGTGGGAACAAAAGATAATCCCTTTTTGAGTAGGGAGAGTTCATCTGTGGCTAATGAATGGCTAGACAGATTAAAAATGGGAATGGTGTCAATGTATTGGTCTGGCGGGCGAACTGCAACTACCATTGGTAGAAGTTGTTGCGAGTCCTCCGTTCCCCTGGCGGGTTGTACCATCGTTGGTTTTTCTTGACTCTTCCTCGCTGTGGCGGGTCTTGTGGGCCTCTGGCTAAAAATGGGCTGCTGGTGTGAACCTCCGCGTCTTGTGGTGCTGCTGCCTTCCCCTGGGTCAGAACTATCTGATGAGTCTGCTGAGGTGTCTGAGAAGCCTACAAGATTGTGGCGTCTATTATAGCGACCCCACGGGCGATTATTTTGGTAGGTAGCGTAAGATCTGTTGGTATAAAAATCTTTGTGTAAGTATGGGTAGGTGGTCTCTGCACTATAAGTTTTGATGTCTTTCTTAATTTTATTGGCCTTCTTGTTTTGCTCAATTCTATGAAAATCTGACACAGTTTTTTCAATCTGTTCAAATAATTTTTTTGCCTCTGTAGTAGAGTTAGAATCTTGGATTTGCTTGAGAATGTCTGAAATCTCTGTTTCTAATGTTTTAAGAGTTTCTGTGGCAATGTCGATTCCAAGTACTAGCCAGTGGCGTAAGCAGGTGGTTCCGATATAACTAAAATTAGATATGTATTTAGGGTTGTCGGTGAAGATCCCGGGAATATTGCGTACCTGTAGACCAAGGGGAATAACTTCTGCTTTGAGATAATCTGTGAGCATCCAAATCATTAGTTGCAATCAAACCTGCTTTTTCCTGAGTTTCTCAAGTTGATCTTGTATTGAAGTGTTGGATGAAGTGGGTATATCCGAGGTGTCGGATAATAGGGATGGACCTGAGCAAAGTTGTTTAATGTAGTCGTCTGTGTAGAGTGGTGCAAAGGCTGACATGCTATGATGTTCAGATAGGGACAAGGGAAAGAAGATGGGTAGGTATGAGAGAGACAGAAAACAATACTAGGTCGGCCCGACCGGGGATAGGTTGGGAAGGGTAGGACAAACCCTTGCAATCCAGCGATTGCGCTAAGTGACACTATAAGTAACAAGAGGGACCCGATATAGGTAGCTTTTGGACCTCGGGTAATTATGTATTTTACAAGAACAAGGGTCCCTAGCTTAAACGTAAATAATGTAACTGTTTCAACATAGACTTAAATAAGACCTATGTGCATTCCTCCTGTGTCCAGCCGGACAGAGGAACATTTATTTTGAAATTCACAAAGTTTGAAACAAGATAATGAAGCACGAAAGCAATGAAACAAGGGCACAATCCTGTACCGAGTTTTCAACAAGGGAAAAGAAAAGTAGAAAAAAGTGGCAGGCAAAAACTTTGGGAGCAAACATGGAGGCTTACAATACAATAAAGAACTCAAGTAAGCTCAGACCAACAGAAACCACAATACATTTTCACAGTGGATACAATGTGGTACTTTTATGGAAAGTCGACGTTTCGATCCCTAGCTCCTAATACAGTGGGATCATCCTCAGGACTTAAAATTACAAAAGTTGCCTGATATGAATTATACGCCTGTTGGAATGAACAAGGGAGAAGAGGGAGATAAGAAGACAAAACAAAAGTCCAACATTAAAATTAAGAAAAGGAAAACAAGTCAGCATTCATTAGAAGTGTACAATAAACAATTGTGCGGTCCAAGAATGAGAGAGTGCCTCATGCATTGATTGTTGTTTGAATGGCAACGAGCTAAAAAATAGGGTTTAGTGAACAAGGTGAGCCAATTGAGGCGCGGTTTGGTGGCCATGAACGGGTGAGCGATCGACAGTGAGGATAAAGGACTTGTTGGAAGGTCCTGTGGAATAGCGCGGCAGCCCAACATATTGGGTCATACCTTGCAATTCACTTATGAAAATCAAAAAATTTGCTTCACCTATAAGCACGACCACCTCACTGAAGTTCACTACACAATCACCCAACCAACAATGGCCCTCACACTAGATTTAGGTTCCCCACTCCAAAATGGCCCCCTCACTTGCGCCGACATTCTGACTAATTGCACAGTCCTTCCTCTATGTCCACTCCATCTCGTGGCTTCAAATCAGACAGCACCCGCTAGCCCAGTCCCCATCCAAGGCTATCCACAGATCATTCGCATCGGCGCATCGAGACTCCTTTGAGGTAACCCCGCGACTCCCACTAGTAACTAGAGGCAACTCTCCAACTCTGCCTTCCAGTCCCCTTAATGAGCTTCCCTCTTCATTAGCTCTGATTGAACACGGACAGCCATCGCTGCTGCCGCCCATTCCTCGCCCCACACGCGGAAGAAATCTCTGCTCTATTAACAGCCGGGGCTTCTCTAGCAATTTACCTCTCCGAAGCGATCACGAGAATTTCTCAAGGTAAGCCCGCAACACCATTCCCAACTGCAGGCACCTTCCCCATTGTTCGCATCACATCCCCTAACGTCTTTCCTTCTCCCGCAGTTCTGTCTTTACCGGCAGCCATCGTTAGCTGCTCCCTATCCTTGTTTGCATTATCCATCCCTGCCTCACTTCCAGCCAGGTTGCTATACCGCCCGGACGCAACCACGAGCGACTCCATCTGTTGTCTTCAAGGTATTCCAGACTCCGCCACTCGCTTGAATCCCCCACACCTTTAGTATGCCAACCATTTTTTCTTCTTCATTTCAAGGCATCTCCACGCAATAATCCCACCACCGTGCCACCGGTTGGCCATCCGTGGATTGAGCACAACTGCTTACGCCCAGCGGCAGCACGACGACGCCTCGTACGCTAACACCTCATTGAAGGTTAGCCACCAAGCGATCACCATCACTACAACGCTTCACACTCAATTAGATCCAATCACTCCAAGTGGTCCGGCATGCAATCCACAAGGACGCCTTCTCCCTCTTCACCCCCTCACAACCGCTACTGCGCTATTCCACTGGACCTTCCAACAAGTCCTTTATCCTCAGTGTCGATCGCTCACCCGTTCATGGCCACCAAATCGCGCCTCAATTGGCTCACCTTGTTCACTAAACCCAATTTTTTAGCTCGTTGCCATTCAAACAACAATCAATGCATGAGGCACTCTCTCATTCTAGGACCGCACAATTGTTTATTGTACACTTCTAATGAATGCTGACTTGTTTTCCTTTTCTTAATTTTAACGTTGGATTTTTGTTTTGTCTTCTTATCTCCCTCTTCTCCCTTGTTCATTCCAACAGGCGTATAATTCATATCCGGCAACTTTTGTCATTTTAAGTCCTGAGGATGATCCCACTGTATTAGGAGCTAGGGATCGAAACGTCGACTTTCCATAACAGTACCACATTGTATCCACTGTGAAAATGTATTGTGGTTTCTGTTGGTCTGAGCTTACTTGAGTTCTTTATTGTATTGTAAGCCTCCATGTTTGCTCCCAAAGTTTTTGCCTGCCACTTTTTTCTACTTTTCTTTTCCCTTGTTGAAAACTCGGTACAGGATTGTGCCCTTGTTTCATTGCTTTCGTGCTTCATTATCTTGTTTCAAACTTTGTGAATTTCAAAATAAATGTTCCTCTGTCCGGCTGGACACAGGAGGAATGCACATAGGTCTTATTTAAGTCTATGTTGAAACAGTTACATTATTTACGTTTAAGCTAGGGACCCTTGTTCTTGTAAAATAACTAATTACCCGAGGTCCAAAAGCTACCTATATCGGGTCCCCCTTGTTACTTATAGTGTCACTTAGCGCAATCGCTGGATTGCAAGGGTTTGTCCTACCCTTCCCAACCTATCCCCGGTCGGGCCGACCTAGTATTGTTTTCTGTCTCTCTCATACCTACCCATCTTCTTTCCCTTGTCCCTATCTGAACATCATAGCATGTCAGCCTTTGCACCACTCTACACAGACGACTACATTAAACAACTTTGCTCAGGTCCATCCCTATTATCCGACACCTCGGATATACCCACTTCATCCAACACTTCAACACAAGATCAACTTGAGAAACTCAGGAAAAAGCAGGTTCGATTGCAACTAATGATTTGGATGCTCACAGATTATCTCAAAGCAGAAGTTATTCCCCTTGGTCTACAGGTAAGCAATATTCCCGGGATCTTCACCGACAACCCTAAATACATATCTAATTTTAGTTATATCGGAACCACCTGCTTACGCCACTGGCTAGTACTTGGAATCGACATTGCCACAGAAACTCTTAAAACATTAGAAACAGAGATTTCAGACATTCTCAAGCAAATCCAAGATTCTAACTCTACTACAGAGGCAAAAAAATTATTTGAACAGATTGAAAAAACTGTGTCAGATTTTCATAGAATTGAGCAAAACAAGAAGGCCAATAAAATTAAGAAAGACATCAAAACTTATAGTGCAGAGACCACCTACCCATACTTACACAAAGGTTTTTATACCAACAGATCTTACGCTACCTACCAAAATAATCGCCCGTGGGGTCGCTATAATAGACGCCACAATCTTGTAGGCTTCTCAGACACCTCAGCAGACTCATCAGATAGTTCTGACCCAGGTGAAGGCAGCAGCACCACAAGACGCGGAGGTTCACACCAGCAGCCCATTTTTAGCCAGAGGCCCACAAGACCCGCCACAGCGAGGAAGAGTCAAGAAAAACCAACGATGGTACAACCCGCCAGGGGAACGGAGGACTCGCAACAACTTCTACCAATGGTAGTTGCAGTTCGCCCGCCAGACCAATACATTGACACCATTCCCATTTTTAATCTGTCTAGCCATTCATTAGCCACAGATGAACTCTCCCTACTCAAAAAGGGATTATCTTTTGTTCCCACAGTTCCACCCAACTTTATGGAATTACAAACAGAACTCCTTAGATTTTTTAGGTGGATTCGCCTACAAGCCTTTTTTCAGCTACACCCCACACCGGAACTGATTTGCAATACTCCTTTCCGGCCTCCATCAACCTTCCTACCCTCTGCAGGAATGATTCCTGCTGAAATACTCACTTTTGAAAAAATGGTTCTAAAGGATCTCTCGACCATACAGAACAACAAACACTTTATTCCCTTTAACATCACATTGAAAGAAAAACAAGCGATTAGTCACCTCAAAGCTAATGACACCCTAGTCATCAAAAGTGCAGACAAAGGTGGTGGCATAGTCCTCCAAGAAAAAACAGCCTATATAGCCGAAATCCAACGCCAGCTAGATAATAAAGATCACTACATGCGACTGGCTCAAAATCCCACCAAAGAGATCCAGGGACTGATCCACAAGACTACCACAGAAGGGCTTCATGCCGGTTTCCTCTCTAAAAAGGAATTTAATTTCTTGAATGTGAAAACACCACGTATTCCCGTAATATACACACTTCCCAAAATTCACAAAGACACAACCAACCCCCCAGGGCGCCCAATCGTCTAAGCATGCGGCTCTATCCTAGAACCGCTGGGCGCATATGTCGATTTTTTCATCAAAGACTTTGTCCCAAACACCCAATGCTATGTGAGAGATTCAATAGCAATGATAAATCTAATTGAACATTACCCCTACAACCCTACATCTGAAACCCTTTGCACCATGGATGTTGAGTCCTTATACACCAACATACCACAGACAGCTGCTCTTTTGGCAATACAAAAGACGCTTGTTTCACATCCACGCCGACATGCTGTCCCCAGTACCTTCATCTTACAACTCCTCGAACTATGCCTGACACGTAATTTTTTCATGTTTAACAACACTTTCTACCAACAAATCAAAGGCACGTCTATGGGCGCAATTTTTGCCCCCAACTTAGCAGGGCTCTTCATGGACCAACTTGAAACAAATGTCATTCTCACTGCCACAAACCCTTTCTTTTCATGTATTGGCTTCTGGCGTAGATACAAAGACGATATCTTTATTGCTTGGAGACAAAATGCGGAAGTTCTACGCTCCTTTGTACATTGGATGAATAATAACTGTTCAGGCCTTTCCTTCACAATCACGACTGACAATAATTCTATTGCCTTTCTAGACCTGACAATCTTCCACTTCGAGGGAGAGTTGCTCACACGTCTGTACCGTAAACCCACAGAGCGGAATACACTTCTGAACTACACCAGCAATCACCCTAGGGCCCTTAGGGACTCATTGCCCTATTCCCAATTTCTCAGAATCAGGAGAAACTGTTCTTGCAAGGCAGATTATTTTAGAGGGGCAAACTATCTTTCCTCTAAATTGAAAGCCAGAGGTTACCCGAAAAGAATTGTTAAAAACGCTTCAAAGCGAGCATGGTATTGCCCTAGAGAAATCCTGCTGACCCCTAAACCCAAAAAAGAAACACAAAGAATAGCATGTGTCACAACATTCTCTCCGGTGTCAAACAAATTGAGGAAGATGATACTTCACCATTGGCCCATTCGGAATGTAGGAAGTCTAAATATAGATAAACCCCTGTTTGCATTCAAAAAGAATAAAAATCTTAAGGATCACCTGATTCGAGCCTCTCTACCTTCTTCTACTAATGCTTCCACTCTCGATGCTGTCTGGGGTCTTTCCCCCATCATGGGACATTTCAAGTGTAGTGGTTGCAATGTTTGTGCATTTACTGTTGAGGGAAAAAGTTTCACTTTTAAGAACATCACTGTACACAGCCATTCTTTCTCCAACTGTAATACAGCGAATGTGATTTATCTCATCAATTGCCCATGCCAAGAAATCTATATTGGCCAAACCACACAAAGAGTGAAAACCAGGATCTGCCAACACAGAAGCCGCATCCGTTGTAGGACTCCAAATGCGCCTCTTGTTGACCATTTTGTTGAGGCCAATCACAATGGAGACGACATTCGTTGGACAGTTCTAAAAGTCCTTAAATTACCCCAACGTGGAGGAAATATGGCTCAGTTGTTGAACAGAGAGGAACTGAAATCAATTATCCTCTTTGACTCAATACGAAACGGTTTGAAT
This sequence comes from Triturus cristatus, assembly GCF_964204655.1. NCBI lineage: Eukaryota > Metazoa > Chordata > Amphibia > Caudata > Salamandridae > Triturus > Triturus cristatus. Next base: position 1,266,972,385 of record NC_140585.1, on the reverse strand, counting down.
AGAACAGAGGACTGAACAACGCTGCTTTAAGGACTGCAATGTAATAGTGAAAGTACACTCCATAGTCCCTTTACCAACTTTCCATGGAACTTCTATTCTGAACATGCCAATATTGTACCTACAGTTCTACAAGACAATTCTTTCGTTAACCGCCTCTTTGAACTGCAAATGTTCATATTACTTCCAATCACTATTTCGTGATTTATTATCAAGATGGTTTAATTTGTCACATACTCCTTGACCGATTGCCTAATGTTGCTTTCTTGTTTTTCATCTTGTATTTCCTTGTTGTTAACAAATGTCATATTTATTAACCAGCCCAACATACTGGGTCATACCTTGCAATTCACTTATGAAAATCAAAAAATTTCCTTCACCTATAAGCACGACCACCTCACTGAAGTTCACTACACAATCACCCAACCAACAATGGCCCTCACACTAGATTTAGGTTCCCCACTCCAAAATGGCCCCCTCACTTGCGCCGACATTCTGACTAAGTGCACAGTCCTTCCTCTATGTCCACTCCATCTCGTGGCTTCAAATCAGACAGCACCCGCTAGCCCAGTCCCCATCCAAGGCTGTCCACAGATCATTCGCATCGGCGCATCGAGACTCCTTTGAGGTAAGCCTGCGACTCCCACCAGTAACTAGAGGCAACTCTCCAACTCTGCCTTCCAGTCCCCTTAATGAGCTTCCCTCTTAATTAGCTCTGATTGAACACGGACAGCCATCGCTGCTGCCGCCCATTCCTCGCCCCACACGCGGAAGAAATCTCTGCTCTCTTAACAGCCGGGGCTTCTCTAGCAATTTACCTCTCCGGAGCGATCACGAGAATTTCTCAAGGTAAGCCCGCAACACCATTCCCAACTGCAGGCACCTTCCCCATTGTTCGCATCACATCCCCTAACGTCTTTCCTTCTCCCGCAGTTCTGTCTTTACCGGCAGCCATCGTTAGCTGCTCCCTATCCTTGTTTGCATTATCCATCCCTGCCTCACTTCCAGCCAGGTTGCTATACCGCCCGGACGCAACCACGAGCGACTCCATCTGCTGTCTTTAAGGTATTCCAGACTCCGCCACTCGCTTGAATTCCCCACACCTTTAGTATGCCAACCATTCTTCCTTCTTCATTTCAAGGCATCTCCACGCAATAATCCCACCACCGTGCCACCGGTTGGCCATCCGTGGATTGAGCACAACTGCTTACGCTCAGCGGCAGCACGACGACGCCTCGTACGCTACCACCTCATTGAAGGTTAGCCACCAAGCGATCACCATCACTACAACGCTTCGCACTCAATTAGATCCAATCACTCCAAGTGGTCCGGCATGCAATCCACAAGGACGCCGTCGCCCTCTTCACCCCCTCACAACCGCTACCACGCTATTCCACAGGACCTTCCAACAAGTCCTTTATCCTCACTGTCGATCGCTCACCCGTTCATGGCCACCAAACCGCGCCTCAATTGGCTCACCTTGTTCACTAAACCCAATTTTTTAGCTCGTTGCCATTCAAACAACAATCAATGCATGAGGCACTCTCTCATTCTAGGACCGCACAATTGTTTATTGTACACTTCTAATGAATGCTGACTTGTTTTCCTTTTCTTAATTTTAACGTTGGACTTTTGTTTTGTCTTCTTATCTCCCTCTTCTCCCTTGTTCATTCCAACAGGCGTATAATTCATATCAGGCAACTTTTGTAATTTTAAGTCCTGAGGATGATCCCACTGTATTAGGAGCTAGGGATCGAAACGTCGACTTTCCATAACAGTACCACATTGTATCCACTGTGAAAATGTATTGTGGTTTCTGTTGGTCTGAGCTTACTTGAGTTCTTTATTGTATTGTAAGCCTCCATGTTTGCTCCCAAAGTTTTTGCCTGCCACTTTTTCTACTTTTCTTTTCCCTTGTTGAAAACTCAGTACAGGATTGTGCCCTTGTTTCATTGCTTTTGTGCTTCATTATCTTGTTTCAAACTTTGTGAATTTCAAAATAAATGTTCCTCTGTCCGGCTGGACACAGGAGGAATGCACATAGGTCTTATTTAAGTCTATGTTGAAACAGTTACATTATTTACGTTTAAGCTAGGGACCCTTGTTCTTGTAAAATACATAATTACCCGAGGTCCAAAAGCTACCTATATCGGGTCCCCCTTGTTACTTATAGTGTCAGTTTGAATATCCACGGCATGAAATGGATAGGGTGAAGCAGCAGATGCTGCTCTTTTCTCCCAGACTGGGCTCTAGCAGCAGATCACAAACTATAGCTGGAAGGTACAAAGATCACTTGAGCTATTCATGTGCAGCAACACAAATGTGCCTCCAAGTGATTCCCCAACTGCCGCAGCTGCTTTATCTGGGAGGATAATTGGTGCATGTGATACTAAATCGAAGTAGTTTCCCGGTGAGTAACATTTTTTATGAAGTATAGAGTAAACCGGTTTTGCTAGCTTTTTAATACACTGCAACCGTATACAAAAAAAGTGATGGCTGGAATACTTGGATTAATCTCAGTCATTGACAATCACTGAGGCAGCATCCTAGTCATTGGTATTTTGCTCACTATTGCAACTCAGATTGGGCCCAGCCATATGCACATCAGCCGGTCCAATGGGAACAGTCTGGCCTGAACTGCTAGGCCAGGTCCTGCCTGAAATAGAAAATAAGCAATCTAGGACGGGTCTCACCTTTGTTCTGGCCTCATCAGCCTGGTATCGCTTGGTATAGCCATTGTTATGTTGTGAGGGTGTCTGAATGCAATTGTTGCCTATGCTGGAAATGTTTGGTCTTGTACATGATTGGTGGCAGCTCTAATTGTGTCACGTTTTAGGTCTGCCTGAGCTGCGGACCGTATGCAGCCAGGTCAAGTCGGGTTCACCCACTGATCCTTTTAAACCTGAATTGTTTCTTAAACTTCAGAATTTCCTCCTTCTAACATGTTTAGAATTGGTCAATCGTTCCTTTTCTTCTGCTACAGTACCTGGTCGGTGAAAACATGACAAAGTCATTGCACTTCTAAAGAAACAATCTCTGGATGCTTTTCAGCCCGAAAATATTCCGCCCAATCTTGCTTTTGCCTTTTCTCACTAAGGTAACAGAGAGATATGTCAATGCTTGTCTTACTCAGTTTCTGGAAGAGAACTAGATCCTGGATATATCACAAAATGGCTTCAGACCATTCTTGCGGTCACAGAGCAACTCTGCAGCATTTTGGACGATGGCAGATCTGCAGACTTGATTTTGCTTGACTTGAGCGCCGCATTTGATATGATGTCTCACAAGATCTTGCTCCAACGCCTTCAGAACATCGGCATAGGTGGCTCTGCATTGGCCTGGTTTGATTCCTTTTTATCTCAGCGATCTTTTCAGGTGATTTCTCCCCATTCAGCTCTCAATGTCATACTTTGTAACACAGTATTCCTCAGGGCTCTTCCCTGAGCCCCACTCTATTTAATATTTATATTCAACCTCTGGCCCAGATGATTAAAACCCTGGGTTTTACTCTGGTGTCGTATGCAAACAACACTCAGCTCGTATTTTCATTCTCTGATAATCGCTTGTCATACCTGGCAAACTTTCAAAAGGGAATATTCACCGTTGTAGAGAGAGTGGATGAATGCTGATTACCTACATATGAATGCAAGCAAAACTGAAATCCTCCTCCTAGGGAAAGACACTCATACGTGGGGCAACCAGAGGCTGATTCTCCATTAGGCCTCTAGGGCTGTGCCCCCCGATATTTCTTCTCATTCTTGTACAAATATTAAATTGATCGATTTATTTAGAGATAAGGTAGTATCTCTAAACAAATCGATGTATTTAGGCTGGTATGTGCGTCCCAGGCTGCCTTCCCCACGTCTCTCTGAAGCAGGAAAAGGAAGCCAGGCAGTAATCAACTTTCTGCAATTTGACACACAACACAGGGCTTACTGTTCCAAAGCGCGTCATAACGAATCATTGCCATTGTAGTCTATGCCGTATCCACTATAGGCCAGTGACGCTTTCAGCATTATGGTTTTGGGCGTTGAAGTCTCAGTCCCTGCGTGAGAGCAGCCGTCCTTCATTCACAGGCATAGATCCCACCCTTTCCAATTTCTCACACTTGGAGTGGATACAAGCATGTGTGTTTTAGGGCCTTGTTCTCTGTAATGGTAAGTGTTATCATGCTAATCTCCAGCTATACATATTGTGCTCAGACCCCTCGCCATCCTAATCTTCCCCAATGTGATACCCCAGGCCCTGGCAGCACGTTGGTGGCCCCTTTAGAAGTGGAGCTGCTGTATTTGTACCCCCGCGAAATGGATTAAAAAAACACCAGGCCAGGGTTTTTGTTCTAGCTGAGCTATTCTGGCTCTGATTATATAAATGCATTGCAGCTCTTCTAATGCGGTCTGCCTGCAGAGTGTTTTTAAATCAGCTGCATGCCTCACTGCAAGTACTACATCCCTGCAGGTTTGTGGCCATGCTGCTTACTCAACAGACCAAGAGCATGCAATGCAGACTTTAACATGGTATTAATGGCACAGTTTTATGTTTCCAAGGTTTGATGAAATAATACTCTGAAAAGAAAAGCAATGTGTGTAGTTTTTAAATTTGATTTACAAGATAAAGGTGGACGTTAGCGATCATAGTAGTCCAAACCCAGCCCTCCAGCCCGCATTCCACAGTCTGCATGCCAGTGACATGCCCTTAATATTATTAATGCCAAAACATGGATTGTTTTACGAACAATGGGCAAGATGTATCAAGCGCTTTCCCATGCACAAACAGGCCGATTTGTGATTACCTATTTTGCGAATGCATTTAGGGAATCGCAATTTGCGATTTCTTAAATGCAATGCAGGAAGCAAGAAAGAATTGCGACCTGGCTCTAAGGAATCGCAAATTACCACCAACTTCTAGTTGGTGGTAATTTGCAAATTCCTTTAAAAATGCATTTTTCTAAGTGGCGCACATACATGCCCTTGCCACATGTGCACACATGCATATTTCAGGGGTGCAACAGGGTGTCCTTTTCGCACCCTTGAAATTGCATGCGCAATTTGCTAGTACTTCTTTGGTACTCGCAAATTGCGAATGCAATCCTATTCATTCCTCTGGGCCTATAGGAATGAAAGAGAAGGTATTCCTTCAGAGCGAATCGCAATTTGCGATTCGCTATTGAGGAATATGTAGGATTCACAATTTTGTTTGCAAATCCTACATACATTGCATTTTGCGATTCTTAAATAGCGAATGGGTAAAATTCGCTATTTAAGAATCGCAAAAGCAATTCTTGATACATCTGACCCAATGAGTGATAAAAACGTTAGGGCAATGCATGTAATCTATTTAGTTCCTCTCTTATTGCAAGTTTTACTTAATCTTGATACCCTCAGAGTTAGCTATTTAATCATGTTGCGTTTCTTTCTGTATTTTTATTCCATGCATACTTTGAGCTGTGCATGTGTTTATGATAGGCTTTAATTGAGAGCTCTGACACTGAAGCCACAGCAAAGTGCCTCTTTGCAGAGCACATAGAACATTGGTCATGTATTTCAGTGGTAATTGCAATTTTGTGAAAATGTGTGTGAAGGGGGGGTGCACAGATGGCAAAATATTTACAGGGCAAAAGTAAAGAAATTGCTTAAATGTGTTTGAGTGCAGTGTATGTTAGGAAGTGGTGAAGTGAGGGAGATGCAAGGAAGTGCATTCGGGCAAGAGTGAAAATAGGGTAAAGAAGAGGAAAGAGAGGTGGTTGAAGATGTGCAAATGGTTGAGATGTGCAGAGAAAAAGGACATATATACCTAACATGAAGCACCCATAACTGAAAGCTAAAACTCCTTCCACAGGCCTCAATACTATTGATATTTCAGATTTTAAACATTTTGAAGGTTAATTATTTATAACAAATACTTGTAACTCATTTATGTTAAACAACTGACAACCATTGACAAAGCCAATCGTACTGACAGGTATTTAGGTGTAGGTCAGTTGTTGTGTTATGCATCTGGATGCAATTGCATCTCACAGAGAAACTAAAATACTGGTTGGGTAGCACCCTATAGGAATCACAGAAATGTATTTTAAGTGTTCCCTTTTAGAGAGTCAACACCTTTTTAATCCCACTTAAAGACCTGTCTTCACATATTTATATGTGACTGATTGCAATCAGCAGCTATGGTTCCTTCCCGAAGCCTCATTAGAGCATTTTCTTCCAAAGTTGATGCCGACTGCAAAACACTTGGCAAGCACACACTTTAAAAGGCTGAATTTGTCGCTTTGTACACTTTGCACATTACAGTAGCTGTTGAACATATTAATGCAGTAAGATATAGGGCAGTTTTTTAATGTGTTTAATATTTTAAATCTATATGTTCCCACTGCTTTATAAGCATTGTTTTATCACTAAATTAATTTGCTTTAAAATGCACCATTTGCCAATCTTTTTTTTCCATTTTTTTTTATCTGGAGGAGGATCCAGCCTGGACCCTACGTTTGTCCATTAAGCCTGCCCATGTCGCTCACTACATAAAAGTCATACCAAACTTTTAAGCCTCACCATTTTTAGATGTCACCAGCCGCCACTGGTGGCCTTCTTCTTTAGGGCCCCCTCCCGTTCCTAAGACTGTCATCTAAGGCCTAGGAGTCTGTGCGGATAGTACTTCATCTTTTGAAGGACAGACTAAATCAGTGGAAGATATGTGTTTTGGGCTTTTGAGAGGGCTTAAACCTATTCTGTGTTTTTCCCTCCTGACATTCGTCAAACTATTATTCAGGCAGTTGTTCTATCTCAGCTAGATTACTGCAACATTTTTTTCCTGGGAGTCAATAAATCATTCATGAGCAGACTTCCTCTGGTGCAAAATGCGGCAGCCTGGTTGCTGTTTTCCTTTCCTAAATGTTGCTCGGCTTCTGGTCTTCTTCGCAGATTGCACTGGCTCCCAGTGGATAGGCGTCTACATTTCAAGGCCTTGTGCACTTCCCATAAGATCTTGCATTCCCAAGGAGCTCCTATTTTAGCCAGTTTGGTATTTCCGCACTGCCTACTATGTCCTTTGCGTTCTGCCAATTTGAATTTGGCTATGATCCCCCGAATTAGGAGAGTTAGAGCGGGAGGTCGCTTCTTCCACGCGAAGGCACCTGCTCTCTGGAACACCCTTCCTCTCCAAATTAGGATCCTTCAGAACCACATGCAGTTTAGGAAGTCATTGTAGACCTGTTTTTTCTCTATGTAGGCTCTCTCCCCTCAGTAAGGTTTGCGCCATTCCTCTGCAATTGTTTTCACATTGGACTAGTGCGGTAAGCCCCGTTGCTGAGGCAGCTATGCGCTTTACAAAATTTCATAACATCGCTGCAAACGTTTGTGTGGGTGGGGCAATGGGGAATGTGGGACTGTGTACATGTGATCATGCCAGCCATTGTTTTGAGAGATTTGGTTCCAGTTTTAAGGTGAGTGTGATTTTTGTTGCAGAAGAGTCAGGTCATTACTGCATTCCTCAATTCCAATGGTCTTGAATGTTTCTTGTTTATGATGGGAGAGAATGTGTAGTTTTGCTGCTGTAATGAAAAGGAGGTTTTCCTGACTTGTTCCTTCTTGTAGGAAGTGTTGGTCACTGAGAGGTCCATGTACAGAAGGTGTAGGAGTTTTCTTACTGCAGTATTTTGGATTTCTTGAAGTCTTTGGAATATATTGTGTTGGTTCCCTAGGTCAATGTGTTTGCATACTGTACACTTGGCGAGTGCAGTGATAACCTCAAACTTCTGTGGGTAAGCATGATAGAGGAGGATGCTTTGAAGGCTGTGCATAGTGTAGAAAGCACTTGTGACTTGGTTCACTTGCGGCACCAGTGACTTGCTGTGGTCCTTGATAACTTGCAGATTTCTTTCTTCAGTTAATGTCACTAGCAATGTGCTGAATTCCTGGGGTCAGATTGATCTAAGTTGGTAGCTCATCCATTCTTCACAGATTATTTGTTTTGAAAGACTTAGTTATATGGTGGTTCATCAGGATCCACTGGTTCACCACTTGGAGACAATGGTTTAGTCCTAATTTCTGTGTCCATTGGATTTTCCACCTTTGGAATGATTTGAGTTTCATCAACAAAGTTGTAGCTGAATAGATTGATCTACTTTATGTGGCCCAGTAGTGGGCTGAAGTAGGTGCTAAAGATGAGTTGGGAGATGATTGAGCCTTCTGGGACATCAGTGTTGGTGCTGAAAGATAATATTGTAAACTGGAAGTGAATTGATGCTAAGTCTATGAAAGTGGTAATAGGAGCTCTAGTCTTTGATGGTTCCTAACAACCTCCCTCTTGTGTCAAAATCACCCCAATACCCTTTCAGAGAGTTAGGTGCAGCTAATCCCCCCATGCGATCAGTGATACGGAGATTAAGGCTCCAACTGTGATGGAACTTTTGTCTTTTACACTGTGATTTCGGCACATTTGACAAAAGCAGAATTGAAATGGGCCACTGGTATTTTGTGGGTTCTTAAAGTAGCACAACATCCAGTTTTAAACATTTCTCAACTCTGTTCCCCCACGATCTAGGCATCTCAAAAGGTTGTGGCATCTATAGGAACCCCGGAGTAAAGATGAGGTGCAGTTGTAAAAGTACAGCTTCTGCATAGTTCACTGCTGAATGGCACTAGCAAAAGCAAAGCTAAATGCAGGGGTGACCCTCTCCTTTGGGGCAAAAGAGCTTCACACCCACAATCTGCCACATATAATAACATGAAAAATGAATACACTTTAATAAAATAAAATGCCTTGCCACCTTGCTCGAGTGTCTTGGAGTGCGGGCAGGTCCATGCTTGCTGACTGGCAGCAGGGGTGAGTAATGTCTTAAAGTTTGAAGTCACTTGCTCACTTTGCTAACCCAAAACCGTTCCCAGAATGCTTGTTTCCAGTCCAGGGAAGACCTGGCTGGGCAGTTCAGGCTGGACTGTTCCCATGAGTCACAGGGTCAGAACTGATTTGCATATAGCTGGGTCTGAACTGGGGTGGCGAAGTGAGCTAATGAACGATGATGGATTCAACCCAGATCTGTGACTGGGATGAGTGTCTGAAAAGTTTCAGCGCTCCATCCATTATCTCCTTGTGTTTGCAAAGTTTAAGGTGCACATGTTGGATCAGATAGCTGTCTTGCGGTGGCCAGCCTGAAGTTCACTTGAGGCCTCTTTAACCCGTGCTGTGTTAAGCAGCTGTGGGAGCCCCCAGTCTCCTATTGAGCTCTGGGTTGCCTGCCTGAACCAATCCTGGCGCTGCTCTCATGCCATTGACTGTTATAAGCAGCACGAGAGCAGCTTCTGGATTGGTTAAGTTAGTTGCCTGCATTCTGTCTATGAGCCCGTCCTATGCACACGAGGCAGTGCCGGGGGCGAGTGAAAGAGATCATGGCCAATCACTGTGTGGCTTTACTTTGAAACCACATAGTGATTAGCAATGTTTGAGTGACTGCCTGTCTGCCATTGAACACCTTCGCACAGCAGACTGCTTCATGCACAAGGGTGCAAAAGTGAAAGAAGAGTCCATTGCAAGAGTTCTCTGCTCAGCAGCTGCCTCCCCTCACATACTGCTATACTTCAGTGTCATCGCTGTTGCAACAAGGAATGAAAAACTGGTATAGGAATTGCCGGCACATGCGACGTACTAGGGGTAGGTAAGAATCTCCTAAAGGAGCTGGTGGTGGGACAGAGAGAAGGGAAGCCTCTATAATTCAGAGTGTGTGACTTGCTCCGTTCCTGCTCTGTACGGCTCACTTGATCTGGCCTAGTTTCCTGAATAGTAAGAATAAAATGCTGGTCACACGCCCTATTGACAGAATTGACATAAGTCAAGCGTTTTATTGAGTACTGAGTTGGGCTGCAGAGAACCATGTGCCACATCCATAGCCCACTCCCACCAGTCTCCAAAATCCGAAGGCTATCAAATGTATATAGTTGCTGCATGCCATCATATACCTTTAGGCAAGCAGATCGATTAGCCTACAACGTTTCAGATTCTTGGACTTGAACTTTCCCTTATCCTTTCTAAATATCAGCCTATTCTTTAAGTCTCAGCATGTGAATGCATTTGCATGAAAAGTGACTATGATGAAGACATTGGGTGAATTGACAACTCTGCGTATAGGTAGGAAACTGCAGGACTGTGAGATCACAGAGAGAATGCTGCCTGATGATATGTAGAAGCAAGTTAATCTGAAAGAGACAATTAGTTATAGATTCCTTACCTTAGAATTACCCCCACGTGTCAGACTGGATATGGAGAATTTTTCGGCAGCAGTACCCCTGTGCGTCGAAATCAGAGCGGCGTAAAGTGGAGGGGCAGAGAGTGTCGCACAGTGGAGTGGAGAAGAATGGAGTGGCATAAAATGTCATAGAGAGAAGTGTTGTGAAGTGGCAGAGTGTATCCTAGAGGGAGTAGAGTGTCATAGAGTGGAAGGGCGTAGAGTGTCGTGGAGTGACATAAAATGGAGTAGAATGTCAAAGAAAAGAGTGGCGAGGAGTGGAGTAAATTGGTATAGAGTGGTGTTGATGGAGTTGCGTAGAGCAGTGTTTACCAAACTGTGGTCCCCAGGGGTCCGTGGAACATTCCCAGGGGGTCCGCAGGCAGTAGTTTTAATAGCACTGCAAAGTTCCTTGTATAATTAGCTGTTTTCGAGCAACAATAAAAGTGTCAAGAAAATGCCAGTGATTAATGTACCTGCTGGAGAGAGATGACAGTTTTGTCAAGTGGCAGATTTAATTTATGTAGCACAGAGGGTTACTATGCCTACTGAAAAGAGCGTGTACCATGCATTTTAAAAAGCAGTATGTTATGTGCATAGGTAATTGGGTTACTGCTTTTGTCACAGATTCTTTTGTTACTGTACAATTCATAAGGGACAATTGTAATCTAGCATAGTGACCTATAAACTCATCAAAGAGCTGCTTGCAAACTGCATGGTACAAGTTAGTAACTTATGTTTTTCCAAGTCTATCATTATCCTGATGCTGCTAAAAAGGTTTATTTGGGTGGAAATACATTTTTATTGTTAAAGTCAATGCTAACCACTGTGTTATGTTCTGAATCCTGAGTTTGTGCTTCTCCAGACCAAGCACTCTTTAAAAATGCCTACCAGTATGAATGATGTGAATCCTACACTTTGTAGTCTCCTTTGCCTTATGTAACATTTTCTATATACTGATTTACACGTATGATTCATTGTCTCTGTATGTGTGTGATGTAAAGTGCTCTGACATCCTACAATGGTATGAGAGAAGCTATAAAACAAATGAAATACATGTGTCAGAGGGGCTATTGAGAGATGAGAGGCACTGTTGGAGGGTGATAACAAGGGAATCATTGAAGACCCCCAACAAAGATTTTCGTATCCTGGTGCATAGTGAGGTCTTCATTTGCTATTCTTTAAAAAAACAATATAATTCATTATATAATGATAAATGTGTTGTAGACTGCACCATTGTTTCCTAAATTTTTGGGGGGAGAGAGCCTCCAAAACCTTCTTTGTAGTGGTCAGGCTACTCACTGCACTTGGTGTGCACGGAATGGGGACTGGTCTGAAAACATTTGCCAGGCCTGCTTTGGGTTTCCAGTCTGGCCCTGGCAGGAGCAGGAGCCTCATACTGCGAATAAAACCAACCATTCAAAGGTTAGTCACGGAGATGCAGCACCAACCTTCCCATTAAAAGTTTTAGTTTTTTGCAAATTCTTTCAATATAAAATACTAAAGGGGATATTTACAACAGAATTGGTGGAGTGTGTTGTTAGCCTCCTTGGCTTAACGACATGCTCCGCCACTTCAGAAACGCAGCGCTGCACCATCTTTACAAAAATATGGTGCAGGTCTGCATTTCCCCCTGCGCTGGTGCTACACTTAGCAGTGTAGTGCCAACATAGCAACCAGGGTGCTTGCGTGCAGGGGAAGATTGTTTATGTGCAGGAAGTTCCCCCTGCCTGCACATGAACAATTTTAAAATGCCGTTTTGTCACTTTTGTGTGTGCTGCCTAATGCAGCACATATGAAAGTTGCAAAATGTCATTTTTTAAAGATTGTTCATGTGCAGGAAGGATCACCTTCCTGAACATAAACAATCCAAGGCGTTAGGCTTTTCCATTGGAAAAAGCAAAAGCATGGAGTAATAAATCATTTCTCCTCGTTTCGCCAAGTTAAGACCAGGTTTTCCATGGTCTTAATTTTGGTGCTGCCTCCTATTTACGATGCCCTTTTAAATAGAGGAGTGCGTCAAAATCAGTGGGTGTTGCGGTGGAGCACCCACCGCCCACCCCTTTCACGATAAGCATTGCATGAAAGGGGTCCTAATTTACAAGACAGTGTTAAGCCACTTGGCTTAAGCTGCCTTGTAAATAAGGCGAAGCCCCTATCGCCATGGGAACATCACACAATGTGACATTCCCATGGCGATGGGGGCTTGTAAATATGCCCCTAAAATCCTGAGTAATTCGAGTATTTGTTTTGTGTGCACACATGTGTTTATTTTTTTCGAGTTACTTTTTAATGTTTGAAATGTAAATCCTACAAATAGTTTGGGGGTCCCCGGCTTCCAGTGGTGACTCAATTGGGGGTCCTCAGGAGTCAAAGGTTTGGGAACCACTGGTGTAGAGTGTTGTAGAGTAGAGTTGTGTAGAGTGGAGTTGATTGTCTTAGAATGGAGTGACAGAGTGGAGTAGAGTGTTGTAGAGTGGAGTGCCATTGAGTAGAATGTCATAGAGTGGAGTGGAGTAGTGTGGAGTGGAGAAGAGTGTTGTAGTGGAGTAGTGTGTCATAGAGTAGAGTGGGGTAAAGTGGCATAGAGGGAGATGAGTAAAATGGCATATAGGGGAGTAGGAAATTGTGGAGTGAAGTAGAGTAAAGTTTCATAGAGTTGTGTGGAGTATGGTGTTGTAGAGTGTTGTGTCACAAAGTGGAGTAGCGTTTCGTAGAGTGGAGTAAAGTATCAAACAGTTGTGTGGAGTAGGGTGTCGTAGAGTGTTCTGTTATAGATTGGAGTGGCATAGAGTGGAGTGGCGTTTTGTGGAATGGAGTGGAATGTGGGAAGAGTAGAGTGACGTGGAGAGGCGTGTCGTAGAATGAAGTGGCATAGAGTGTTGTAGAGTGGGGGGGCGTGCTGGGGAGTATGCATGCTGGGGAAACACAGTGCCATTACAGAAAATGCATTTTCAATTGAAATGACCATTATATTTGCAAAGACGTATGATTTTACTGATAAAAGTATAAGGCACACAAATGATATGTGGAAATGTCATCACGTAGTGTATTGAATTGTTTTGATTGTATTAAAATATTTATTTTCACCACACTTCAGAGTTTTAAAAAAAGTGCTTCATTTTGCTTTATTAATTCTGATGTATTCTTAAATATCTGCACAGTTCATTTACAGACATTTACATTGTGTTGTGTGCTAGAGAAAAAGCTTTTGCTTTCCCAGAAAGATTGTCACTTAAATTCTCTCATTTTGAAGCCCGAGAAAGAAAAGTAAGCACCAAGCTCCTTCGGAAGACAGAGCCTGACATTTGACTTATGTCTTTGAATGTATAGCAAATTTGACAAAATAAGAACAAAATTTAAAGGCCTGTTTACAGAAAACGAGCACTCATGGAAGGATACAGAAAATAGGCTATACTTCAAAAGAGGGAAGAACTTAAGCTGGATAGCCTAAAACAAATAAAGCAGCAAATATAAAGCAAGCAAATGTAAGTTATAAAACACAAAGCCAATAGTAAGCAATTGGCAGACTGCATTCCCAGCGTAGTTTTCAGAATGTACACAAGATATCATTAGCAAACCAGACGTAGGTTTCAACCTAAAAATGAGGAAGAGTGAATGAATGAATGAAGAAATACTTATAGAGCCCAACTACTGCTTCAGAAGAAGCGTTGTGGTGCTTGCGTGAGCCAGGTAAGATCGGAAGGTTACAGCTTGCCAAACATGACTGTTTTTAACTGTGCCTTGAACAGGCTTTCACTGCAAATAGTATGAAGAGAGGATGGGAGACAGTTCCACAGACCGGGAGCCAGTACCGAGAAAGACCTTCCTCCTGATCTTGCTTTGCGGAATCTGGGTATACACAGAAGGTTATGGTTGGAAGAGTGAAAAGCCCTTATGTGAGAGTAGTGTTTAAGCTTGTCTTGGATGTATCTGGGGTCCTTCTGGTGGAGTGCTCTATGAGTGATCATAAGCATCTTGAATTTTATCCTAGAGTTTATCGGTAACCAGTATAGTTCTTTAAGCCCCAGTCTGATGGACTGATGCTTGGGGATATTCAGACTGAGATTCGCTGCAGCATTTTGTACTCGCTGCTATGAGACAGATTCTGGGGTCACCAAGCTAGAGTAGGTTGGCATAATCCAACCTAGAGATGATAAGAACATGTACACTCCCTTTGAAAGTGTCAAGGGGCATGTATTTTAGGAGCTTTCTCAAGGATTTTAAGAAGGGGACAATCCATTTGGCCTTCTTGGACCTCAGCTCTGTCTTCAACAGAGTTAATCGTTCCACACTGTGTACCATGATGGCTCAGATGGGAGTAGAGCCTGTGTTAATTAATTTATTGAATGATTTACATAAGGACCTCCCAGCTAGTATCAGATGTGGGCCTAATGGTGAATGCACACAGCACTTTAAACTGCAGTGTGGGGTTCGTCAGGGTTGTATTTTAGCACCTTTTTTTTATATCAATCATCTAGAACAAGCAGGGACTGACCCATATCTGGATGTCCCTAAAGTGGGTGGCAGTTCAATTCAGGCTCTGATAAATGCAGATGATACTGTTTTAATTGCTCGGACGCCAAGGGACTACAAAGACTTCTTATTCTTTTTATCCATTTCATGAACAGCCTTGACCTCTCCATCAATTTTTCGAAATCACATGTAATGAAGTTTGGTCCGCCCAAAACGAAAACTATGAAATTTATAGTAGACGGACACCATATTAGTCAGGTGGACGAGTTTTGATATTTAGGGGTTCAGTTAGATTCTGGGCTTAATTGGCATTCACTTATAACTCCTAATGTGATGGCTTTTAATAGAGCTATGTTTAGCATAGGTGTTTTTTCACGTTGGCTTGGGCGCACCCATATGAAATCGGTCCTGGAAATTTTCAAGGCAAGTACATCCCTATAGCCAGTTATGACTGTGGAATTTGGGGTTATGGCCCTGTAGCTTCAATTCAAATAGCGGAAGACAAATTCTTAAGGGGCCTTTTGAGAGTTCCACAAAGTGCACCCTATGAAATTGTCCACGAAGAATTGGGATTGAGTTATATCACCGGCCTTCTTCGACTCTGTCCTTTAAAACTTTGGATTTTAATTTAGACAAAGGAGAAACTTGGTCTCAACAGATTAATCATACAAGACTGTCTGAATATGGATAAGCCTTCCGTGACTCCCTGGTTGGCTTATATCTCCCATAATATAACATCTTTAGGGAGGACTGAACTATATACTACTCCTAGCAGTATGGTTAGATCTGAGCTTTGATGAGTCACTGTAGCGTTCAGAGACAAGGTGGCAGTTAATTGCGAAGACACAGTGCTACTGAAACACTCTGTGCGACATGCGATACTTGTGAAAACCGTGAGTGACCTGTAACCCTATCTGACCTGGAACTTGTCCCGCCATCAGCGACGTCTACTGATATATTTTAGGTTAAATCTATTTCTGCAATTAGTGCCTTTTAACCATGGCTGTTTCAAGGACTCAAAGATGCCCTTATGTGATAGTGACAATGTCTCCGTCAATGACACCTTACATATTGTCATGATTTGTGCGAAATTTATTAGTCTGTGATTCAAGTTTATACGACCACTCTTAAAGCCCATTAATTTTACCCAAGTTAGACCTGCATTATTGCATTTGCAGTTTTTAAATACACCTACTGTGTGTTTTTTTTTCTTTTACGTTATCTTTCCAGGGTTTTAAAGCAAGTGTGATTTTGTAACCTATCCTGATGTTGATTTTTGTGCTCTGTTTTAAACTTTATTTGTCTTTTATGATTTTGTTTTTAAAACCGAATACATAGCTGGTGATCTGACGTTTCACCAGGGCTTCTAGCATCTTGCCGAGAGGAGGAAGGAGACAGATGAGCCTGTAATTCCTCAATGTACGTGGGTCGGCGTTTGATTTTTTAACACAGGAATTTCCGGTGCCTTTTTCTAACTACGAGGCATCGCACCACTTTCTAGACTGGTTAAAGAGGGCATTGATTTGTGAGATAATGGCAGGGGACTCCTTGACGAGCAGAAAGGTTGTACAGGGATTGAGAGGCGAGATAGATTTGATTTGATGTATTATTTGCTCCAAGTCAGCTAATGAAATTGGGTCCAACGATTCAAGCAGCCCCACTGCCAGTGCCTTGTGAGGTTTGGAGGTTAGCTCGGGGATGGGGAAATCGAACTGTGTGTCAAACCTGGAGTAAATTCTTTATACTTTTGTGTGGAAGAATAGGAAAAGGTTCTCAGCCTGCGACTTGGAAGCATTCACACTTTGTTTGCAGGCTAATAGTTGGAAAAAAATGTTGACGATTTTAAAAAACGTTATGGGGCCGTTGTCAGCTACAGCATTTTGGGAAGAAAAGGAAGCGATTTTAGCTTTTTTGATATTTTTTCCAGAAAGGTTTGAGGGAAGTGCTATAAGCCCACTTGGCTTCAATATCCTACGTCACTTCCTTTCCAAATACTGTGACAAACGGTTTGCGCTGGTGGGCTCTTTTAATGCCCTAAAGGAACTAAAGTTCAACATCCAGTTTTTAGACCCCTCATTATTGTGTGCTCGAATTGCCAGAGCCAAGGATTGCAAATCTAAAGTGTCCTCTGCTCTCCATATGACAAAATGTAATTGTGAAATTGCCTAAGGTGGAAAGCCAAGCAATACAAAGGGAAGAGAAAAGAGAGCACAGAAAACCCAATAGCACAGCAATGTGATGAATTGCTGCCGGCACGTCAGCTTGAAATATCTAGGTTGTCTGTAGTGTACCTACACATTCAGTACAGACGAGGGCATAGAGGAACAATATACATTCTATACCTGCATCCATACTCAATTTAGGTACTCTAAGTCAAACTCCTAATTAAATAATTTTTATCTTAAAATTGTTATACTGCATAAATTAATTCCGACTAAGCATTCTTGCTACTTGAACCTCTTTATCCTCCTATTATGGTTATTACATTTGAACAAGACAGAAATACATGTATATCTGCCACATATTAGTGATATATACAACATCGACATACCCCTTCTCTCCAATGTGTACAGACTTCGATTGTTTTGCGACCATACTAGACACTGGTGCATTCAATCTGTTTTATAGATTCAATACACGACTATCCAAAAGACTAATTTGGTATTCACCCAAGGCTATTGGCTGAGTATACCATTTGAAGTTTTATTGGTCTGACGGCTATAATCTAAAACCGCATTAGTAAGGTTTTAAAAATAAAACACAGTGGCCAATCAATTGACATGTCGTGTTTTATTGTGTTTTATGTTGTTTATAGACCAATGGTCTAAATAAACTTACTTTTTGAACTGAACTGAACTATTGACATTTTTAAAAACAATACTACGATTTCTTAAGTCCAAATAAGATTCTGTACCTGGCCTCGAAAAAAGCCCTGGGACTGCAAACCACCACACAGGGCGAAATGTCCGTTTCTTGATCAAACGCATTTGTACTTAGATACTTGATATCTCAAATAAATACAAAGGACACAACCATTATTTGAATCTCAAAATCTGTCTCTGTGAATGTCTTAGTTTTTTTAAAACAAATGTTAACGCATTAAGCATATCCTGAAATGCATTCTTGTTGTATATGCATCCACCATCCGGTCGCCAGCATCCCATGTGAGCCTGAAGTTGCATGCACATATGTGGTTATGGGTGAGTGGGGATGGAAATGGGGTGTGGAGTTAGGGGGATGAATATGATCAGGGTGGGAAGGGAATGCATGGTTTGGGGGTAGTGTAATGTAAAGGGAAAAAAGAACGCTGTTCTCTGTGCCATTGCTGCTAGTGTCAGACTGTGACTCCACCAAATCTTTAACACAGTCATGGTGAATACTCATGTGCTGTCATCCCAAACAACAAACACAACGCCCTCTATCCAAATTCATATAGGCTCTCACTATTTACTTTTCACAAGGTAACATCTTGCGAATTAAACGTACAGAGGGGCTGGACGTCCCTACCGAATGTCTCTTTCCACTGGCCAAAGGGCTACCCCAATTGTCTCCTAATAAGATCTGAAGAATTGGTTGAATGCTTGCCCACATGAGAGCCCTCAGCCATACTGTTACAATACTCCACCACATGAAGGATTGTCTCAATCCTATCAGTCTTTAAGGGGCACTGGTCCATCGGTAAGTCATCGGTGTTCCAAGTTTTGTCATACTCCTAAACGGTATTCAAAACGCTTTTGAAAACTTTTTTTGTTTAGCCATCATCATCAAGCAATGAAAATGACGTTTAGTGCAAAAAAAAAATTAAACACATTCTTTTTGGTTATGCACCACCTTGTAACCAGTTTTTGTAAGTTTGGAACCATTTTTGGTTAACACAGAATTCTGTCAAATCTGGGACAGATTCATCAAATTGGCAAACAACAAATGTTAAATAAAATGGCGCATATGTGTCATTTCTCCTAGTAGATAAGATTAGAAATCTTGCCACCCCCCCAACCCCCTTCCCGAGAAACAATTTGCACCTGCGGGCACCAATATTTGCCTCTGCAAATGCTGGGAAAAATACGGGCCATGTAATATTCGAAAACCTTGCAATCCTGATTCAACGAGACTTCTGCTGAGGTCCCAAGACCTGCTCCAAAGGAAACTGGGCAGGCGTTTGATGGAAACCGTTTAGGGTACTTGGTGCCTTATAACCGCATCAAGGCTGCAGTTCAGTGTGAACTGCTGCTGTGTTGTTATTCTCATGTTCCTTAGTAACAGAAGTGTAGTTATTTGTGTTATAAAAATGACTGTGTTTGTAAAATATTTGCAAATGAAGACGTGTGTGCAGGACTCCATTGTACTGTAGGACACACTGCATACACCGCATGATGATTTGTGAAGCATTTGGTGAATTGGCATTGAACAGGTCTGGCTTGAATTTTGAGTTCCGACTACATTTAAAAAAGAACATGTGCTGCAGTGAAAAAAGCAACGCAAAAATATTTTCTTATACAGTGCATGTATTAGAAAAATAATTGATGTGGTTATTCAACAAACTTTTGAGATTTTAAAAACCCCATCATGCATTGCAATGGAAGAAATGCAAAGCAATGCAGCGAATGGCTTGAGGTGAAAGACCGGTAATCTACCGCCCACTGCATGTACACATTTAAAGAGTTGGTAACAATAGGTCTTTGCCAGAAGTTTCTCTTGCACCCTTGATTTATTGGTGAGTTAGGCAAACCTCGTGCTTATAGCTGCCAGTTAAATGCAGCGTTTAGAGTCCTGTGGGGAATCTTCGTTCTGTCTCGACTGCTGCATGCAAAGTAGAAACATACTACTTTATCGATCTCCTAATGGAACCAGGAGGTGGGAACTCGGGCTAGCTGTCAACATTAGTTGTTACAGTTCTTTGTTTAATACATTGTGAGTTTGTTCAAGGAGAGGACAGGATTATTCAAAATGTGCTGCACACGGTTATTGAATAGTTGTTCCATCGTATAGTTCGTCATCGCTCAAACGTTTGTTTAATTCACTGATTAGGAAGGCAGCCTACATCTGGATAATGGCAGCCTGTCTGACGAAGGGGAGAGTGTTCAATGAGGAAACAGGTTGGCGGTGGGATTATCTGAGAGGTGGGGAGTGGTTGGGATTGGAGGTGAAGCTTGCATAGAGGTAGAGGAAAAGGAAGTATGGCGTTGACTATGTAGCGATAGGAAGCTAGTGCTTCACTTTCATTGTTCTACATAATGATGAGGTAAATTGTTAGGCTGTAGACAGAAACAGTGTTAAATGGAACAGCAAAGCTGGTATGTGGTTGTTTAAGGAGAGGGTTGAGAAGTGGTTTATGGTCATCCTAGAGATTGGACACGGTTGTGGTATTAAATGTGGAGTGTGGATTGGAAGTACATTAATAGAAACATTGTTGGCTCTGGATTTTATGGGGGCGCACAATGGAAATTATTTGAACACAAGAAGTAAAACATTAATCTTAAAACCATTAATGCTTTTAATTTTAAAAATACTGAAAATCGTACCTAGCAGAAAAGAGCGTAGTTACTGACCACGAGGAAATAAAGTGTGGCGAAATGAGGGTGGTGAAGAGTGTAATGCGAGTGTAAGTGGTCTCATAAAGGACCTCGAAAGTAGTTGCTGCCTACAAGGAAATAGTTTCTGAAAGGTATTGCGTGTTAGAATTGGTTCATGGTGGATTTTTATGTGGCTAATTTTTTATTGGTCAAACAACATGTTAAAACGCAGTCAATAACTCATAAAATCATATTTATAAATCAGATGATATTATCATATTAAGTATCTCAGATAACACAAAACGATAACCAGCTTTTCTGCCATCAGTTGTGTTTCAGTCCCAAAACAATTTCCACTCAAATTTTGCCCCATAACAGGTTGGATTGAGATTACAATTTTCGATCAGTTAAACATTGTTCCCAGACATATGGGTTCATCTCACACAGTCTTGGAAGCCCAGTTATCGATGAAGCGGTTTGGAAAAGCGATGTTGTATTGTCCCTTTGGTGTGAGGCCTTTGGTTTTCATGTTCTGTGTTCTATGCATAGAATCGTTGAACTCGTTCTTCTTGTTTTTGAGCCCCTGCCTTTAGTTGTACCCCGTGACAGGGTTTGGATGAATTATTCATCTGTGAAATACATTCTCCTGTGAACTACGTCAGCTCTCCCACGAGTTCCAGCGAAATATATTGACTTTTCCCTATACAAATGGGTGAAATATTTCAGTCCGAATAAAGTTTAGTTCTCCTGTTTAGACTCCGTTTTTCTAGACTTATCACTCCAGACTACCTAATGGCGGTGTCAGTTTTCTTTCGGGCAATTAATTATGTCCTCTGGTCTGTTGGATACCAGAAAACACACTTCCTGTTATCTTTAGTGAACTTCAGTGTGCTGGATAGTAAATCTGCGTTTGTGCAACATCAGTGGAATTCCTCCTGTTATCAGTTGCAAGGCTTTGCATCCTTTATCAGTTTGTTGGCGTATAGCCTTGAAGCACGTGCTTTTTTGGGTTTTTGAAGAAATGTTTGCTCTGCTGCAGAGAGGTTGCTATTTCTTTCACCACCTAGATGAAGATAGATTAGTCGTCATTGTGTAGTTTTGGTTCAGCCGCACTTTCTACTGAAAAGGCATTTTTTGTTTCGTCTATAACATTTGTCCCCCTGGACAAAGCTGCGCCAATTCGGCACTCACTACACTCTAATTTTCATGCAGTTCTATACAGGGGGAACTTTACTAAGAAAACCTGCTTTTTGTTGTTTAGTTTAAAATTCGTTCAGTAGTTTTTGAGATGCTTACATTTAAATAGTGCAGTTTAGACATTAAATGGTTAACATTTTTGTATGTCTTGGCTGTTAAAAATTGCGATTTCTATCCAATAGAGACTTCTAGCTGCAGATTCCTTATCTTAGAATTATTCCCAGGCATCAGATTGGATCTGAAAATCTTTCATGAGCAGTACCTCCGCGCTCCAGTAGGTAATGTCTTATGGCTCCATGTGGCTTTGTCTGCACTGGAAGTGCCGTGCGCTGTGCCTATATTCGGTGCCACCCCAGCGTTCTGACATCAGTTATTTTCTTTCTGGGACAGTCTGTGCAGATCCTTAAAGAGCTACCGCCATTCAATTTCTGACTGACCTTTTTTGACTTTTTATCAAAGTCTTTTTGAGATTTTTCCCCTGGTGCGGCAGGGTGTCAATTAGGAAGGCCGTCTTCAAGCCCTGTGGCTCCTGTCACTGGCGGATGTTTGTGAAGGACCCACGCCTAGTTTATCTCTGGTGCCAAGCATGTCTATGATGCGAAGACCTGCGTCAACCTCTGGGCCATGCACCCCAAGATCTTGAGGGAGCATGCCGCAACAGTCTAGATTCCGGCTAGGATTAGTCACAGAGCCCAAGATCTCCATCACACTACAATTCTTCTTCAGGTAAGTCCCACAAGAGGAATAAGAAGTCAAAGAGGTCTTCGACTTCACCCAATCCGTCAAGACAAGCGAGCGTCATCATTCGAGGCCTGACTCCGCAGTTGAGCCTGCATCTGGGCTGACTCCACACTACCCTGAGTTTCCGGGAGCCGGAGCAACCCCACCAAACTTTGTGAGTTCTGTGAGGCCATGCACCTCTTAATTGGGCGGCCCTTACTTGCTGGCTTGACTTTGGGTCCGGTGGGTTTGAGAGGGGCCCCACTAGTTCTCAGCTGGCAGTTCCACCCCCGTTGCATTCAGGCCCTTGGCTCCACAGATGGATCCAGACCGGCGCTGCTCGTACCAACTCGACCTTCCATGGCGCCGGTCACGGTGTTGACTCCCGGCACCGCTGACGCCATTCTCATTCTCATCCCCGACCCGAAGGGGTGTTGTCCAACACAAACTTCGTTGCCAACTGAAGCCATGCCTTCCAGGCCGTATACAAGCCCTATTTTTAAGGGCTGGGACTCAGGGAGGACTGGGAGGGTCGCTGGACCCTGAAGAATGCCAACCCATAAACCCCAGCATGGAGTAGTGTGAGGAATGGGAAGACGCCAGCGGACTGGACATCTCTCCGGATACTAGCATGCTCTCTCCTCCTATTGTGGCTACGGAGGAGGGGGCTTTGTTTGCTTTGTTTGTGAGAAGGGCGGCCAAGGTCCTAGACCTTAGCCTATGTCTTGACAGAGGTGGTTCACCCAGGAGTGACCACATCAGAACCACTTCCCCATTTAATGAGGCCCTCATGAACATCCTGCTGGTGACTTGTTCCAAATCCTGCACAGGGGCTCCTGTGAGCAGGACGATTGCCCACCACCCCACCCCAGGGTACTCCGACTTCCTCACACAACACCCTACTCCGGAGAGTTTGGTGGTCCAAGCCTCCACCTCCCGTGTAAATCATGGCGCATTCCCTTCCACTCCACCAGATATAAAATCCACGAGGCTGGACATCTTGGGAAAAAAAAAAATTCTTCCACCAGCCTGGCACTGCGGTCCATGGACAGCGTGTGTCTTTTGGGCTGTTACTCACTTGCCCTGTGGGATTCGGTTGCACAGGTGCCGCCTATGGTCCTGGTAGAGGCTTGAGCCATACTCTCCCAGGCTATGTCTGACGGGAGAGATGCAGCGAAGTTCGTGATTCCATGTGGGCTTGGTCACTCACTGG
Organism: Triturus cristatus; assembly: GCF_964204655.1. NCBI lineage: Eukaryota > Metazoa > Chordata > Amphibia > Caudata > Salamandridae > Triturus > Triturus cristatus. Next base: position 1,266,949,053 of record NC_140585.1, on the reverse strand, counting down.
GCAGAGTGATTTCTTAGTCGGTAGCCTTAGTATGCCATGCCTGGCTGGAGACAACTGGTGTTCCGGGTATAACCAAGCGCTACTTATGGAGATGCCTTTGATAGCTCCGTCTCTTAAGAGACCAGGCTAACTCTGCGCTGGAGCACTTTAAGGATACCAGAGTTATGGCCAAGTCCTTGGGTCTTTCCATGGCCCTTCACCAACCCCAGTCTGCCTTTCATGGCCACGGAAAGGGTTTCCAGCCACATCTTTACCAGCCCAGTCATCACAGCACACAGGCTTCCCAGCCTCTGCAGGGCCGGGAACCCAGTACGCACAGACCCTGAGGGTTTGGACAGCCAGAGGTCGGGTCAGTCCACCACTCCCCCGGCAGCAGCAGCCTCCAAACCCCTTTAGTTTTCTCTCTTACCATCATGGCCACTCAGTGGAAGGCAGGATACACCATCACCTGCCCCACTGGAGGTCTATAACTTTAGACCACTGGATCCTTCAGATTGTCCAAAGGGCCTACTCCCTCACCTTCGTGAGTACCCCACCTATGCCACCCACTTGTGACAGGCTGACGAAGGACCATCTTTCCTTGCTCCACCAGGAAGTGCAAGCTGTCTTGGTCAAGGAAGGGTGCCAATACCGGAAGTAGGTCGTGGTTCTTATTCCAGCAACTTTCAGGTGCCCAAGAAGGAAGAAGGACAGAGGCAGTCATCCTATCCAAGACCTGCGGCCTCCCAATTTCTTCCTCAAGAAGAAGTTCAAAATGCTCACACTCACTCAAGTCCTGTCTGCGCTGGACCCGGGAGACTGGATGGTAGTGTTGGACTCATACTTCCAGGTTCCCGTCCTGCCTGCCCACAGGTTCACGGTTGGTCACAAGCACTTTGACATCACTGTTCTTCCTTTTGGCCTTACAGCACCTCTCTGGTGTTCACCAAGGTGATTATGGTGGTTGCAGCTCATCTGGTGAGATCAGTTGTGCCAGTCTTCCCCTATCTGGACAACTGACTGCTGAAGGTGGGCTCGCCTCTGGCTTTCGTCTCCCACCTCCAGACTACGGCTCCAGACATTTGCTGGGTGGAGGAAGCTGGTTTTTAATTTAGTATACCAAACAAGGTATACTATGTAGAACGTCGAGGCAATCCTTATTGGCTTACAGGGCTTTAATAATTCCAAATGCTCTCTTTTGTGGTAGTGTTGGCGAGCAGTTTAGGCTTATCAGAGGATAGTGTTAATGCATTTGTTGAACACAGTCAATAAAGGAGACACACACTCAATGAAAAAACTCGATACCAATTTAGAAAAACAGGAAGTATTTTTATATTTATTTTAATACCAACAACCTCGTAAATGGGTAAGTGTTTTTTTACTAGCATTTTGGCAGGTATGTAACAATGTCCCTTAAATGTGTTTTTACATGGTAATGCTTTCCTATAGAGAATAAGGCATATATTGTATATGGTTATTTGCAAATAGTTCTCAGGGTTCCCCTTTGGGACTTAAGGTGCTAGGGGGCCAAGGTCCAAAGTGCCACCAGCCTTTTGAGTTTACCTACCCTGGAGTGTCCAGGTGCAGAGATGTTGGATGGGTTGGAAGCCTTGTTTTCACACCATAGGAAAGGAGGGGGGCCAACTAGAAACAGGTTGCAGAGGTGACTCAAGTTCGGGAGCTCCCAGCAGGGGACTCAGTTCGTGGGGGTCCTGGGAGAAGGGGAGCACCGTTGGTTGTCTTGGACCCGAACCGAGGAGCTAGAGTGCAGAGGGTTTTGGTTGGCTGGTGCCTGTGTGTCAAAGGCACCCACAGTTCTCAATAAGACCTGCATAGGGGGACAGAAACAGGACAGCTGGCAACTCTCAGTGCTTGCCTCTATGGTGCTGACGTCCCTTGTTGGCTGCTCTGTCTTTGCAGCATTGGAGTCAGGACTGGACTCACGCAAGCTTTGGTTGCTGCAAGGGGTCCAGTACACCAGATATAGGTGCAGGGCTGCTCTGGTTGGCCCTGGGATCTTCTCACTTGGTGGGGAGATGGATCTTACCTCTTGGAGCAGGGCGACCTCTTCCTGGGCGGCTGCTGCGTCAGTGGATGCAGTGACCAGCAGAACGGTGAACCCGATGTTGAGGTCGGTGCCCGCAGGCAAGTGGCTCCTCCACTTCAGTGGAGATGCTGACTGCTTGGCAAAGTGCTAGAGGCCCTCCGAGGCTTTAGGAGGATTCACAGCTGCAGGACAAGTCAGATTGTCACGATTTTCTGGACTGATTGTAGGCAGGCAGGGCCAATTGTAGGCAGGCAGGGTTTGGCTCAAAAGTCCACCAGTAATCCTCAGTTTCTTTGGCTCTTCTTGGTTTTTCTTCTTTTCTTGTCAGACGATTCTGAAATCCTGGTGTCAGGGCCACCTAAATGTAGGAAGGTGGATATCTGACTATGGTTACCCCCAACTTTTTGCCTAGTGTCTAGCTGGTTTTTCGACTTAGTTGGCCTGAGATCCTGCCATTCAGGGTCTCAGGCTGTCTGCTCTCTCTGTAAAATGGACTCCATGTACCCTAGGTACATAACCAATTGGTAAGGATCACCTTATTGGACCCTGTACAGTGTACCCTAGGTACCCAGGGAATAGGTGTACCCTAGGCCTCCCAGGGGCTGCAGCATGTATTATGCCACCCCTGGTCTGGCCTTCCAATCAGACACAACTGGCTGATCACTCAGCTGGGGCAAGGTCGTGTAATCACCCCTTGCTTAGATATAGTATGCCTATATCTACCCTTATATATAGACACATGTGTACCTATCAGTCACTCCTATGGCAGGCCTTAACAATCCTGGAGGCAGAGTGCTTGGTAACATGTGAGATGGTGCTCTAGCATGAGCTGAGCCTGTCTGCAGCTTTCGGAACCATGTCCTTATAGCTGTTCTATGATATAGCCTACCATATACTCTTAAAGTGCCTTATAATCTTAAACGGTTATGGTAACTATGGTTTGGCTTTATCAAAACATGTCGTGTAAGGTGTCTAACACTTTGGAATAATACCCCCATACCATTTCTGGTGATGAGGATATTATTCCTCCCTTCTAGAGGGAGAGACATGTTAAAATCCTACTTTGCTGTTTATCTCTAACCAAAGCCTCAGCATCACAAAATGGATGCTGCTGCCACAGACACAAGTCTGACCTCCTGCTGCTGGTAGTGATCCCAGCCAGGGAGGCCTGGACAATAGGTGTCCTGCTTGGGGAGGTGCTAGCACCTCCCCAGACAGCCTTTAGTGTATTGGGGCAGGGTGGGCTGAAAGGAATGAGACATGCCTGGGGCACACAAGGTGTTCCTTGCATAGTCCAGTTCAAACCGGCGCTGGGGCACTCCAGCCCCAGCTCTGGCGCGAAACTGGACAAAGGGAAGTGGGTGTAACCACCCCCTCCCAGGTCCCACCCATAAGGCGTGACCTAGCAGGTATCCCAGCCCCCCAGATTAGTATAAGAGTGGGAGTTGGGCCTCAAGACTTTAGATTATCCTGAACCTGCAAAACTGAACAGAAACTCTGGACCTTCGACATTCGACGAAAGAAGAAGACTGAAGAATCTCCCTTGTAGTCAAGGAGTGGCTACCCTGTGCAAACAGGCACCATCAAGAGACTACCCTTTGCTTTGCGACCGTTCTACGAGGAACCGACTGCAGAGCCCGACCAGAGCCTTGACTTCCAGACTTCTCCGACCCTCATCCACATCTGCAGCAGAGCTGAGATCCGTGGAGGCGACGAGCGACGTGGGACCGGCTACCTGGGAAAAGTGGCTAGTAACTTACAGCGCAGCTTCTGAGGTACCCTCGAAGTTGTGCACTGGGGATTGAGAAGCCCCAACAACCAATCACCATAAGGGTATTTGGACTGATATAAGGTGTACACTATAACTAGTGACATCATACATCAGGCCAACTTCTCACATTGGTGAGCAGCGGTTGGGATCTGAGCTTGCTGTTGTAATACCATTGTAATCTTGAGATACTAAATTGAAAGATCACACAGATATTGTCTAGGTACATATAACATAGATTATTATACTTAAGTCCTACTGGACTTTGTAGTTGTAGGTTGAAGGGAATAACACACCCTGACTACAACTACTAGAAAGGTTTAGTAGATACAACTAGTGTAGGTAGGTGCACACACCACACCCTCACTAGATCATGTCTCTGAGAGTAGATCAAGTAGATGCTCTCCCAGGAGGATCAGGTCTGCAAAAGACCCCCTCTAGATATGATACCTTAACATTCCAGGAGATGAGACAGTTGTGTACCTCCAGAGGAATAAAACAGGGTGCAAACCCTACCCTCCTTCAGTTAAGACAACTCCTAGAGGAGTATGATGCTCAGAGGGCATCTCAGGAAGGTGCCCTAGGCACAGAGGAGGGTCTACCCACCACAGAGGAGTCAGATGGGGCTTCAGATGGGGAGGTAGACAGCCAGAGCCAAGTAAGGAGACTTAGCCAGGCTAACTTAAGCTTACATGGGAGTTTGCATGGGGTCCCCCCCATACAGACCCACAAGTAGGCATTCACAGAGAAGCAGGAGGGACAGATCCCCTTCAAGGGAATCCATCCACTCCCATGTTTCTAGCATCTCTAATGCTTCCTCTCACAGGGGAATGACTTCACCTGAGAGAAAGGAGCATAAAGCCAGAATGAGGGAAGCTAATCTGAGGATTCAGAGGGAAGAAATTGCCCTTGCCAAAGAGAAGCTTGCTCTGGCTAGAGAGCAAAAATTGTGTGGGTCAGAACCCACTGGTGGCAGCAACATTCCTAGAGATAGGGATAGGTCTTATGACCATAGAAACCTAAGCAAGATAGTCCCCCCCATATCAGAATGGGGATGACATCCACAAATGGATGACTGCTTTGGAGAGGGCCTGCAAAGTACAGCAGGTACCCCAAAGTCAGTGGGCAGCTATCTTGTGGCTCTCCTTTTCTGACAAAGGTAGAGACAAGCTCCTCACAGTCAGTGATGAGGATGCAAACAATTACAAAGTCCTGAAGAGTGCTCTGATAGATGGGTTTGGCTTAACCACTGAGCAATATAGGTTGTTGTTCAGAGACACCCAGAAGACACAGACACAGGACTGGTCTGATTTTGTGGATTGTGCCACTAAGGCTTTGGAAGGTTGGTTAAATGGCAGCAAGGTGCAGGACTATACAGGATTGTACAACTTGATTATGAGGGAGCAGATCCTTAATAATTGTCAGAACCAGCTTCTCCATCAACACCTGGTAGACTCAGATTTGACCTCTCCCCAAGAATTGGGAAAGAGGGCAGATAAATGGGTCAGGACCAGGATTAGGCCTAAAAATCAGGGTGGTGACCAAAAGAAAGATACCACCAAGCCTCAAGAGAAGGGTGGGGATAAAGCAAAAGAGAAATCTTCCTCAGGGCCCCAAAACTCCACACAGGGTGGTGGGTCCCAAGCTCCCTCCCCTACCACAGTTAAAAAGCCTTACTGCCATGTGTGTAAAACACCTGGGCATTGGAAAACTGACAGCAGTTGTCCACAGGCTAAAAACAAAACTGTTCCTCCAACTACTCCTGTCACACCACCTATTACTGTCAGCAGTAATCCCCCAGGTGGTGGGAGTGCCCCCAAAAATTTGGTTGGGTTTTCTTGGGGAACACAGGGGGATCCTGGCTTAGCCAATTCCCCTACAGCAGCTACTCTTGTCTGTGATGGTGGCATGGGGTTTGCCAACTTCACTGCCTGTCCCAACACTTTGGGTAGGTACAGACAGGAACCCTACATCAATGGTAGAAAAGCTGAGGCCTACAGAGACACTGGAGCTAGCATCACTATGGTGGCCCATAGGCTAGTTCCCTCTGAGCAGCTTTTGCCTGGTTTCTCATACCAGGTAACTAACATTGATGGCAAACAGAACAGTCATCCCATGGCAGAGGTATGTCTCAGCTGGGGAGGTGTCACTGGCCCTAAAAGGGTGGCAGTGTCTCCAACCTTGCCTGTGGACTGCTTGCTGGGGAATGACTTAGAACTCTCAGCTTGGGCTGGAGTTGAACAAGACACCCATTCTAAAATGGTAGGCCTTTCCAAAAAGGGTAGTGGGGTTGTGCCAGTCACAACCCCTGTCCAAGTAGCTTTCCTCCCTGAAAAGGTTGGAAGGGCAGTGGTAGCCACAGCCCAGGCACAGACAGACTTCCCTGTAGAAATTGGCAGAGCTGTGACAGTCACAGCTCAAACACAAACTGAGTGCCTTCCTGAAAAGGTTGGCAAGGCTGTAATGGTCTCAGCCCACACTCAGACTGATATAGGTGTAGTGAAGCCTGAAACTATGGATCACTCCACACAAACAGAGAGTAGTGGGGAGGAAGAAAAGTCTCCCTCTCCCCAGACATTAGGAAAAGGTCAGCCTCCTCAGGGATCTGACCTCACCCCTTGTGAAGGAACTGCCCCAGAGGTAGCCAGGCCTGGCCTGGCAGAGCCTCTGATGTCAGTGGCCCCTTCCAAGGTGGGACCCAGTCTGGTGCAGGTAGCCTGCCTCTCTCTACCCTGCCTCAGTCAGCCCAGGGCTGCAGAGGTCAGGAAGGCCAGTGGACCCCAAGAGGGCCCCTGTCCACAAGAACCCCCCCTTCAAAAGAATGAGGATTGCTTGGTTAGTTGCCCTAGCCAGGTGATGGGTAAAAACATTCCTGAGGGATCCCCTTCAAAGGTAGTTAGGGACCTCCCCCAGAGGGATTCTGTTGGGCACAGGCAAACCTGGGACCTTAGGGCCCCAAACCTGACCTGTCCCTCCAGTAAGCCCACAAAAGGGACCCAGCCTCCAGCTTTAGGTAGCCAGAGGCTGACCCTGAGAGCACAGTGCAACTCAGTTAGAGAAAGAAAGGCATCCCTGGTGGAGGATGATTGGAGGAAGCTGAGGCCTCACTTTGAGGACACTCACTTCAGTACTCCATCTCAACACCAGCCTTTTTCTTTGCAAAGACACACCAAAGGTAGAGATTCCCTATGGTGGAGACCCTATGATATCTTTAGGATGAGGGATTGCTTAGTGGACCATGAGACAGGGGGTAACCATGCCAGTGCTGGTTCTTCCTTATATGGCCACTCAGGCAATAGAGGCTTACCTTGTCAAGGCCAGCCTTATCTCCTTTCGTTTGGGGGGGGTTGTGTAGGAAGGTGGATATCTGACTATGGTTACCCCCAACCTTTTGCCTAGTGTCTAGCTGGTTTTTCGACTTAGTTGGCCTGAGATCCTGCCATTCAGGGTCTCAGGCTGTCTGCTCTCTCTGTAAAATGGACTCCATGTACCCTAGGTACATAACCAATTGGTAAGGATCACCTTATTGGACCCTGTACAGTGTACCCTAGGTACCCAGGGCATAGGTGTACCCTAGGCCTCCCAGGGGCTGCAGCATGTATTATGCCACCCCTGGTCTGGCCTTCCAATCAGACACAACTGGCTGATCACTCAGCTGGGGCAAGGTCGTGTAATCACCCCTTGCTTAGATATAGTATGCCTATATCTACCCTTATATATAGACACGTGTACCTATCAGTCACTCCTATGGCAGGCCTTAACAATCCTGGAGGCAGAGTGCTTGGTAACATGTGAGATGGTGCTCTAGCATGAGCTGAGCCTGTCTGCAGCTTTCGGAACCATGTCCTTATAGCTGTTCTATGATATAGCCTACCATATACTCTTAAAGTGCCTTATAATCTTAAACGGTTATGGTAACTATGGTTTGGCTTTATCAAAACATGTCGTGTAAGGTGTCTAACACTTTGGAATAATACCCCCATACCATTTCTGGTGATGAGGATATTATTCCTCCCTTCTAGAGGGAGAGACATGTTAAAATCCTACTTTGCTGTTTATCTCTAACCAAAGCCTCAGCATCACAAAATGGATGCTGCTGCCACAGACACAAGTCTGACCTCCTGCTGCTGGGAGTGATCCCAGCCAGGGAGGCCTGGACAATAGGTTTCCTGCTTGGGGAGGTGCTAGCACCTCCCCAGACAGCCTTTAGTGTATTGGGGCAGGGTGGGCTGAAAGGAATGAGACATGCCTGGGGCACACAAGGTGTTCCTTGCATAGTCCAGTTCAAACCGGCGCTGGGGCACTCCAGCCCCAGCTCTGGCGCGAAACTGGACAAAGGGAAGTGGGTGTAACCACCCCCTCCCAGGTCCCACCCATAAGGCGTGACCTAGCAGGTATCCCAGCCCCCCAGATTAGTATAAGAGTGGGAGTTGGGCCTCAAGACTTTAGATTATCCTGAACCTGCAAAACTGAACAGAAACTCTGGACCTTCGACATTCGACGAAAGAAGAAGACTGAAGAATCTCCCTTGTAGTCAAGGAGTGGCTACCCTGTGCAAACAGGCACCATCAAGAGACTACCCTTTGCTTTGCGACCGATCTACGAAGAACCGACTGCAGAGCCCGACCAGAGCCTTGACTTCCAGACTTCTCCGACCCTCATCCACATCTGCAGCAGAGCTGAGATCCGTGGAGGCGACGAGCGACGTGGGACCGGCTACCTGGGAAAAGTGGCTAGTAACTTACAGCGCAGCTTCTGAGGTACCCTCGAAGTTGTGCACCGGGGATTGAGAAGCCCCAACCCCAAGCACCATCTGCACCGAAGATCAGCCCCCCACACTCCACGAGTCCTGCGTGGGCCCCTTCAGCATTTTCCTGCTTGCCGCGTCTGTCCGGTTGCTTGCCCGCTGGCTAGTGGCCTTTGTGACGACGCTCCCTGAAATCTTCTGCGCTGGTTTGGCTCCTCCAGACTGGCTCCCGCTTCTCTGCAAAGAAGAAGCACCCCAGACCTTCCTGGTCTGCACCAGAAGCAAGTCCCTTGTTCTTCGTGGGTTCCGCTTGCCAAGGCTTGGTGAGTCCTAGTCCAACTTCGACGCCGCCGACAGCAAGAGCCTTCGTGGGACAGCTCGCCTCCTGGTCCTGGTCGTCCTCGACGCTTCCTGGTCCTCCTGGCTGCAGCGACAAGCTTCACCTTCACCTGCAACTCTTCACGACATCGCCTGGTTCCTTCCTGGTTCCACGTGGTCACTGGCTAGTGACCTTGACTCTGTCCCTTCTGCTTGCAGGTTTCTTCTCTTCTTGATCCCAGCCTTGGGATCCACCGGACACTCTTCACTGACTGCCTGTCAGCATCTTTCTTCAGGCATCCATAGGAGTCGACGACGAAAACGACGCATCTTCACCCCTATGCACCCGCAGCCTGTGGGCTAGGTAACTTGGGTACTCCGGTGCTCATCAGGATAGTGACTATCCTAGTGTCTAGTTTTCAAGTCTCAACTTCCTAGCTACTCCGGAAGTGTCCTAAATCTATCTATTTCTAAACTGTAACATTGCTATTGACTTTTACGCATTACGCGTGAGTGTTTCCACTCTGCACACGAATCCCGTGGGCCTCCCACTTCCTAACTAACGCTAGTGTAGTGTAGCCCCAGCGATTCCCTAGGCCTAGGCCTATTCTATTTCCGTGACAGTGGTTCTTATACCACTTATTTAGTATATGGTTTGCGTGGCCCATAGGGCCTAACTGTATTACTTACCTGTGTGACTTACTGTATGCATTAATAAGACTGTGTTGTACTTACCTCTAATCTCATAAAGAGTGCTGAGGGTTTGCTTAGAATAAATACACTTTATTTTATATATATATCTGTTGTGGTGTCCTTTTATTTGGTATTCAAGGGATTATATATGGTATCACAGCTGGCTTCACATGCCATTCAGAGTTTAGCCTAAGACTGCTCTTGTCCATGCTACCACTAGGATAGCTGGTCTATAAGATTGACTTTACAACCAATCACCATAAGGGTATTTGGACTGATATAAGGTGTACACTATAACTAGTGACATCATACATCAGGCCAACTTCTCACACTAAATACTCAATTCAGGTGCGTTAAGGTGAGTGGAGCCTTATATGATCACTTCCTTTGGGGAGTGGGCATCACCCTGTCCCAGAATTCCTATTTCCACCAAAATCAAAATGGTGCAATCCTTCTTTCATGGGGCACATCAGACAGCCCACCTTAGGGGTGTGACTAACCTAAAAGTGCACCATGCCTGCGAGCATAGCAAATTTCCCACCTGTCCTGGTGCGAAATGGGCCTCAGGGCAGGGGGTGGCATCTTGCAGGTCTGGGGGAACCTGGGGTCGCATATCAAAGGCTGGAGGGACTTTGTAGTCCCAGGCCTTGGTATGCTGATTGACTAGCCATCCTGCTTCCTCCGGAGCAGGTATTGTTTCTGGCCTCAGAGAGCGTGGGGGTCAGAAACAAGTTTGTGGTGGTAGGCTGGACAATACCAGTCAGCCAACACACTAAGAGGGTGGTAGGTATTCAGGTGGCATGATAGACCTGTCAGTCTTAGGGTGGTCTTCCCCTGAACATTTTGTTTTGGACCTCCACTTTTTTTCTGTATCTTTTAATTGGCCTTAGGACTCTGAGCACTTTAACAGTGCTAATCAGTGCTAAAGTGCATGAGCTTCTTCTCTAAACATGTTTATGATTGATGTATACCTAATTGACATTTTAAATGTACTTGTAGATCCCTTGTGAAGTGGTGCACCATTTACCAGGGCCTATAAGTTAAATGCTACTAGTGGGCTTGGAGCACTGATTGTGCTCCCCACAGAAGTAGCCTTCCTGGCCTGCCATTGCAGGACCTGTGTACGGTGCTTACTGCCACTTCCACTTGGCACTTAAAACTACTTGCCAAGCCTTAAACTCCGCTTTTATTACATATAAGTCACCCTTAAAGTATGCCCTAGGTAGCCCTAAGGGCAGGGTGCTATGTAAGTTAAAGGTAGGACATGTACCTTTATGTGTTACATGTCCTGGTAGTGACAAACAGCCTATTTCGTTTTTCACTGTTGTGAGTCCTACCCCTCTCCTAGGGCAGCATTGGGAATTCCCTAATAATGTTTTAGACTGTAATTCCTGATCAGAGGAGTAGCTTTTTGATGTTTCATATGTTTGGAATGGTATTGGTAAATCCTACTTACTGTTGAGGTTGGATCTAACATTACTGTTTTAGAAATGCCTCTTTTAGAAAGTGAGCATTTCTCTGCACTTACTGCTCTGTGTGCCCGACAGCCTGTCTCCACTGCAGGTCTGGGCTGGGCTGGGGGACAACTACATTTGGGCATTCCCCCTAGACAACCACATCAAAAGACACTCAACTGCATCTGCATTCATCTGCATACTGATTGATCATCCTGGGCAGGACGAAGGAGAGGAGATAACGCTTCACTGCAATAGATAGTGTCCTGTCTTCTCACAAAGGGCTGATTTACCCCCCTTAGCTAGGCTGGCAGACAGTACTGGGCTGAAAGGTGACCTGTTCACGTCAGAGAGTTCTTTTTAAGTCACCCCCACACCAAAGGCACTTTTGAGTGTTAGTACTGGTCTCTGACGCCCATCTAATCAGACATTCTTTAAACCTGTAACCAGACGCTACTGGCTCTACATATACACATTGCCAGAAGGATTGTTGCATGGACGTCCTTTGGAGGTAGTCAGGGGTCGCAGCTGCAACCTCTACCTTGCTCCCTGCTACTCCTGGCACTTCCTTTGCAACCCCTGGCCTTGGAGGGGGCAAAACTATTGCCTCCTTTGAGACCAAGGGTCGCAAAGGAAGTGCCAGGAGTATCAGGGAGCAAGATAGAGGTCACAGCTGCAGCCCCTGACTACCCCCAAATGATGTCCAGCCATTAGGGACTGCCACTCTGCTAACTGCTCTGCTGTGTTAGCCTGCTGCAGGAGGGACTGCCACTTTTCTACCTGCCTTGTTCTGGCCTGCTACCTTTGTGTTGTGCTGAACTGAGAGTGCTCTCCAAGGGCCTGCTGGCTTGCCCCCTGGTCACGAAGTCTCAGGGTCATCAAAGACTTCATCTTTCAGCTCCACAGCAGCTGCTGCCTGCACAGATCAGCGTCTTCCACTGAAGACAAGCTCTAACCCCGAGCTGCAGAATAAGCTCTGCACTCTGTGCTTCGCTGCACAAAGGGTCTCCATTTTACCCCAGAGCTGTTTTCGACATACATACATAATTTCCAGTGCGCTGCCTGAATTCGACGTTTCTGATCCTGAGGAGACGCTGCAGCGCCGAGGGAAGTCGTGTTAACGCCGTCCGGCCGTGTCGCCTTGCCAACTGAAGTTTCCACAAGTTTTGATGCGTCAACTTGGCTCACCCACATCAGCTGAATCAGCGCGGCCGCCGTTGTGCCTTCTGCCTGTTAATGGTGCTCTCTCCATGTGACACCGGCCAAAAAGATACTGTGGACCTTGAGACCCGTGTAGTCCCTGCAACTGCCCTGCACTCCCTTCCAGGCAGCCGACTTTGCCCGCGCATGATCGAGAGGGTCCGAGTAGGACTCTCGTTCCAGCTACTAGCGGGGGCGGAGTCTTATCTATTTGACAATGGGAAATTTATCACAAAGACGTCAGGGTCACAGCTTTTTCCTTTCTAACTTTTAGGAAAGCCCTTTTCTGATGCCCGGCTGGGATCATTGTCTTCATACGAAGCATACTGTAAAGCACCTGACAAAAACACTCATATCTTGAAAAGTGAGAAGGAGCATATAATCAAATATAGTACATTTATAGATTATAAACAATATCAAATTCATGCGAGTTGAAACAAAATTGAAGTGGGGGAGTGTTGAAATTTCTTTTCTTCTTATAATCTTTATTTTCATTTCCGGGGGGCATGGCTAGCCACCTAAGATGGTGGTTGTGTTCTGGTAGAGCTCAGGAGCCTCGGGGGGATTCAATACTCCTGTACCGCCTCTCAAGGTCTACCAACTACAGAGGTTATGAGCGCCTGTCCATTACAGCTCTCTGCACACTTTGAGCTCTTGCCCGGCCCTTAAGGCCTCGGTCCCGCGCAGTACGGAGGACGGGCCTGGTCGCCGCTGTGATTGGGCGGTGACCTGTTGCTCAAGTGAGACGTAGGCAGCCCAATGTGCTGCGAGGTGGCGTCCATTACCTACTCGGGAGCGGTATGGTGGTGCGCTGGACCCTCGTTGCTGCTTCGATGTCCGTGGCACGGATCGGCTCGCTGAGGAGAGCGCCCTAGCCTCAAAGCTCCAGTGAGGCGCGAGCGGACTGGCGCGCTGGGCGGCGATACCCATGGGGTGCCCGGAGGCTGGCGAGCAGCGCTGGGCTCGCGCCGCCATTGTGTTCACGGCGGCGGCACCACGTGCTGCATGTGGAGTGCCTGCAGGATCCCGCCGAGAGAAGACGAGGTGAGCACTGTGGCTGTGCGATGTTATGAAAGGCATGTAGTCGACTTGGCGCATCTTCCTCCCCCCTGACTTCCAGACTCGGGCGCGATTGTAACCCCGGCCGCCCTGGGATCCTGTGCCACCGAATGGTGGGAGCAGGGAATCAACGGCAGTGAAGCGCGACTGGGACTCTTGGGTGCTCTCATTCCCCTGCTGCTGTGGGCCTTCCCCCCCACCCTCAAGGACAACGCTACCGTCCAGGACTTTCTCCGGGCATTCAGCGGCCAATTTGACTCGCATTGGCCCCCACGCGTGCCTCACCATCAGCGGGAGTGGCCCGGGTGGGCTACAATATACTGTCAGGTGCAGCTCGCTGGCTCGGGGGTACATAGCTGGCTGGCGCCGGTCGGCATGAACCACATGCTTCCTCTTCCGTGGTACCGAGGACAGTAGCTGGACCACAAGTTCCCTGGGGCCTGCACTGGTCGTCTGTGCTTTTTCCTACAAGGTGAGGTCCCCTGTGCAGGGCCCCATATTGGCTGTTCAGCGAGCAGGCGCTGCTACTGGTGTCTCCGTGTAACCTCCTCTGCCATCTGGTCCCGCTCCAGTGGTGTAGGCCCGGCCTGGTCACGCTGTTCCGGTTTCTAGGGGGGACAACTGGGTGAGCTCACGCGTGCAGCCGCTAAATCGTATCTCACCAGCCCGCACGGATACCTTTCTATAGTAGATTCACTGAGGGGCCTGTACTGTGCGAGAAGGAAAAGGCTTGTTGCCCCCCTCCCTCCTTCTAATCACTTACCCCAAGCGACTGGAGAACACTACTTTCCACCACTGTCCACATGCAGCATGGGCAGAGTTCGAGGGAAAACAATGGATGGCCACTAAGGTGCAGGTGCCCCCTCCACCACACCGAAAGGCTCCAGTCGGCCTCCTTCGCCAGGGAATGCGTCTTCTGAACTTATCGCGAATGCGCCTGACAAGTTGGATTTAATATTGAAAGAAATCCGGGACTCCAGGGCGGCCCTTGAACTGCAAATCGGCATGCTTACCACGGGACTTACATTACTCAGGGCAGACCATGCGAAACTGGCCGATACCATTAAGGAGCACTACCAAGCCCTCAAAGACATGGATCCCCGATTGACAGAAAACACCACAACCCTACAACATCTGCAGCAGCAGGTGACGGGCCTGCTAGATCGGGTGGAAGATACAGAGGGCAGGTATAGACGCAATAACCTCCATGTCATTGGCATGCCGGAACGCAGTGAAGGCACAAAGGCAGCAGAATTTATGGAAGCCTGGCTCAGGGACCATATAGCACAAGAGGGTCTGTCTCCTTACTTCTGTGTCGAACGAGCCCACCGAATACCAACTGGAGCACACAAACTGGGCGCACCACCTCGACCTCTGATAGTAAAAATTCTGAATTATAGGGACCAAGACCTCTTTCTACAAAAAGCGAGAGAAAAAGCCCTGATCCAGGTTGAAAACCATTGCATCTCTCTATACCCTGACTATACGGTCATGGTCCAAAGACAGAGATCGTCCTATCAAGCCGTGAAGAAGAAACTGCAAAAAGCACAGCCTAAATACGCCCTTCTATACCCGGCTAGACTGAAAGTCATTTATGACAAGAAAACTCACTTCTTCGAAAGCCCGGCGGACGCAGAGGAATGGCTTGAGGTCATGTGCATTGGGGCAAGCCAGGGCAGTCAATCAGTATTATCCTCGCAGGGATCCGGCAAACTGCAGAGAATGAGTCACTGCCGGACCCAGAAGCCAACTCAGGCTAGGGGCGGCGCTGGGCCATCACGTGAACAGCAGCGACTCGATCTGGAGGGGGCCCTTGCTGTTGCCGGGACATTCCTTGAGGATTCCACCAAGATCCACACGGACTCAGAGGACAGCAACCTCAACTCAGACTCTGAACATAGTATTACTCTGCTCCCCACGATCACACCCCGAACAGTAGACTACCTCATTGATAATTGAAGCGGGATTTTGACACACAACGAGCATGACACAGCACAGAACCCTCTGTGACTTAAACTCTTGTGCAGAGGATGTGATCCTCGACTCCCAGAGAACATTATATCTTTTTTTGCGCATTGTCTTCAAATACTATCGCTATGTTCTAACCCGTATGATTCTGTCTTGAGTTTAGATTGTCTGTAAAGGATGTGGTGGCGGACTGATCCTATGTCTCTGCCAGTTCACACTGTTATGCTGGGTTCCCTGCTTTAAATTACTGAGGAATACTTGGGTGGAACCACTGTCTCTGACATGATTGGTTATACTCCCCCCTCTGGGTTCCATAGAGCCGCCAGGACTGTAGGCTCAGTATGGACATGCTTATGGCCGGTGGCGGCGACCTCCCTCAGAGCGTATGCACCGTTATTTGTTATATGATAGTTGCAGCTAGTTGTTGGGCCCAGCGTAGTTTGGGCACGGAGCCATGTTTTGTTAATGTTAGAGGGAAAGGGAACTCCTGGTCGATGTCAGCCTATCAGCTCCAACTCCATGCAGTCTAATATGTCATGCCTAGAACAGTTGCCAGATTAGGATCCTACAATCTACTAACGTGGAATTTACGGGGGATGGGGCGATACAGAAGAGGCACCGTATCCACGCCTATCTCCGAAGGGCACAAAGCACATATAGTTTTCCTGCAGGAGTCCCACTTAACGGAGTCAGAAGCATAAAAAACGTGCAAGAAGTGGCGAGGACAGGTCTACTCTACTAATTACTCTGCTTTTGCTAGAGGGACGACCATATGGGTACGCCACGGGGTCCCATTTGTCAAACTAGAGCGCCGTGTAGATGATCAAGGGCGATACATTCTACTGAAGGGCACGCTTGATGGCTCACTGGTGATTCTGGACAGTATCTACGCCCCTAACTTTGATCAAGAGCGCTTTCTCCATAGATTGGGTGCAGCACTAGCTGAGTGGGATGGTATCCCATGGGTGTTGGGAGGGGATTGGAATGCAGTCTTGGACACGAATATGGATAGGTTCCATCCCCCACTACACGGTACAAATGCCCTTAAGCTAGCCAAAATATTTAATAACTGGTCGACTGGTTGGGTGCTTTCAGATGTATGGAGATGTCTACTCCCTACTCATAAAGAATATTCGTTTTACTCTCCCGTACATAGCCTCCTTACCAGGATTGATAGATTCCTCTGCTCCAATTCTGTTGTCATGCAGGTCTGCCGTTCCACATATCTAGCGAAAACCCTCTCTGACCACAAGCCCTTAGAGATCACACTTGCCTGGGGTAATGTGCCAATCCCAGTACCCACCTGGAAATTACACCCACAGTTACTAGAGGATGCTCCATTTCGAGCAGGGCTCTCCACCACCATTACTAATTATCTAGCCGAAAATTGGAACACAGCCTCCTCTAACCTTATAGAGTGGGACACGCTAAAGGTAGTCGTGAGGGGGGCGTCGATAGGACAGATAGTGGGAGCCCGACAGGAGACACGTCAAAGCTTGCTCAGAATTGAACAACACATGTCTACACTAGAACAGGAGGCAGTGTCGGACCCATACAAACGGGAGGCATTACAGAATGGCCGTATTAGCCACGCTGAAACACTAGAAACCTTATGGATGATTGATCATAGGGCATATATGCAGCAAAAACACTCTGAGGCTGATAGAACTGGGACACTGCTTGATCGCCTGGTGCGAGACAAGCCTGACCCACCTGCTCATAACCCAAATCCGCGTGCCAGATGGGAGTATGGCCCATACCCAACGAGAGATAAATGAAGCCTTTTATGCACATCTTAGCACTCTCTATGCTGCACCCACGCTAAATATGAACACTTCCATCGCAGACTTTTTGCAGGATCTTGCAATTCCTGTACTCTCAGATGCAGTGCAAAAGAAAATTAATGGCCCTATCACCCAACAGGAAATTTGTGCTGCAATTAAAGGCCTGAATCGTAATAAGGTGCCTAGGCTCGACGAGCTACCTATCGAGTTCTGTCATACTTATGCAGATGTTCTGGTCCTCACACTAGAGGCGGTATATAGGGCTGCCTTGGACGCCGGCCATCTACCACAATCCACCATGCAAGCATTAGTCACCTCGTTGCCGAAACCGGGACGAGATAGCCTTGATCTGTCCAATTTTAGGCCCCTCTCACTGTTGGCGACCGAATATAAAATCCTGAGTGAGGCCCTTGCTAACCGCATACAACCCTACCTCACTACTCTCATACATAGTGACCAATGCGGGTTTCTGCCGAATCGTAGCACGTCCCTCAACACAAGACGATTACATTACGTCATGAAGGCCACCCTGTGCACTTACCAGACTGCAGGGTGCTTGGCATTAGACCTTCGACAGGCCTTTGACTCCCTATCCTGGGACTACATGTTTGCGGCACTCCAACGATTCGGGCTTCCGGACACATAGCTTAAGTGGGTATGCCTACTGTATACTTCCCCCACTGCCCGAGCCCGTACGGGACGCTACATCTCAAACCAGTATACCATTCATAGAGGTACGCGGCAGGGATGTCCGCTGTCTCCCCTACTATTCGTTCTCGCGCTAGAGCCTCTGGCGGTGGCATTCAGGCGGTCGACGGACCGCCTGGGAATCCCCATAGATGGCACGACTCATCTTATTTCGATTTATGCGGATGACATCCTCTTATATCTACGTGATTTGACTGCCGATAATGTGCCCCTTCCCGCTGCTATTTTTGCCACCTTTAAACAGGTGTCGTGCTATAAACCCGAGAAAATCTCTGGCCTATTTCTTCCAGGACATACCATACCCTGACGATCTACGATTTGGCACGTACACCTTGCCAGTAGCCGCCACCACATTCAAATACTTAGGCATCCAAGTATATAGAACACAGTCGGATCAACTCGACGGCAACTTAGGGAAGGCCATAGCGGCCCTTAGAGCTAGTGTGGCTTTCTGGACCTCCCTGCCCCTTTCGGTGATGGGACGTATCGCCATCTCGAAAATGGTGATGCTCCCTCGCCTATTGTATTATTTTGTGAACTTACCTATTGTAGTCCCACAGTCTATTTTTAATATCCTGAATGCTATACTAGTGGAACTCATTTGGGGGCAGACCAGCGAAGAGTGAGCCTGCAGAAACTCCAATTGGAGTCTAGTGGGGGAGGCTTGGGAGTCCCCGACTTCAGAGCATATTACAACGCTAGTCAGCTCCAATGGCTGTCTTATTGGACGGCTGGGAGAAATTTGCAAGAAATTGGCTACGCACCTAGAGACCTAGACCGAGGCACACTGCACTCCCTACTTCTGCCTAACGTCAAAATCCCTGCAGACAGCCCTCCTCTGCTAAGGACGGCACTGCAGTGCTAGAAGAAGGCGTTATTATATACTTCTAAAGTGGCCCCATATTCGACGAACATTCCCCTGCTGGGTATCCCCACACCGCAGGGCCAGCTTACGAAGACCAGGATCCGTGCCTGGATAGAGACGGGAATAGATGATGTCGGGGCTTTCTTTGGAGAGGGCAATCTACTTGACCATGACTCCTTTTTACAGGCTACAGGGGCACCATCATGTTTATATCTATCGCACGCTACGGTTTCCCATTACATCTGGAATACATGGGCCCCGCAACATAGAGAACCTCCACAGCATAACTTGGTTTACCTCCTATATTACATGGGGAATGGGGGACACGTAGTTAGATGGATATATACGGGTATACGTGCACACGCCGCAATCCCACTTACATCCCTTAGAACAAAATGGTCCGAGGATACTAATACAGAAATCACGGATAAAGCTTGAAAGTGCATCCTTGAACACCCTAAAAGAGTATCCCGTAACGCCAGACTAACAGTTATACAGACAATGGTTCTCCATAGGTCATACCTCACCCCACAGAGGATCCACCGCATGTTCCCTGAGGCACACCACTGCTGCCCCCGTTGTAAAGGGGACGAGGCAGACTTCCTTCATATGCTATGGTCCTGCCCCACCTCCAGGACTACTGGAGAGATGTTCGTCAATCCCTAGGCGAGGTCACACACCTATCTGTCTCAGATGGTGCCCTGGATTGCCTCTTGGGCCTTCGTAAACGTACATGTCCGCAGAAAGTACAACTGAGATTCTTAGATTTGGCCCTCATACTGGCAATATGAGCCATTACCATGAGGTGGAAATCCCCCAGGTGCCCGACATTATCTATCTGGCAAGACAACATGATGCAATGGGGGAAGGCTGAAGGCACAGCCCTTCGGAGGGAGGAAGAGCAAAGGTTACGGAAACACCCCGTCTCCATGGCATGGGATATTCTGTTACATGACTTCGAACTACTTGATTTAATACCCCCAATGTGTAACCCTACACCATCACTCACTATGCGGCTTTGTGATCGCCTGCCTCGAATCTCCCAAACCCTGAGCTACCTACAACACTACATGGGTAATGTAGGTCCCCTAGCGATACCCTACTAGCCCCCTTAGGCTACTATTAGAATTAGCATATTCAGACCAGGAGTACGGGTTGGGTGGGATAGGGAGGGTGGGGGCATAGATAGGTTTGTTTGGTTAACGGGTAATATCTATATGCTTTAAGTTCATGATATTTATGCAACACTACTTCACGATTATCAAAAATGTTAGATATTATTCGAGTGTCCATGAAGTTCATTTTCTGTCATGATATTCTAATACTGGACGGTGGATTCATGCAATATTACTGTTGAAACTGTATAAAAAACAAATGACCGTCTGTAATAATCTTTACATTGGATGTAAGGTCAAGGTCTTCAATAAAGTATGTTTAAATTTTTTTTTATTTTTTATTCTTTATTTTCATTTCTAATCAGAAGCATAAAGCCCAGCCAACGCGTTTCATCCAATAGATGGACTTCATCAGGGTTGTGAATCAGATCATGAAGATCAGCAAAGCAGTCTACGAATGTGAAATCTTGAAAGCCAAGTATGTCGTGACGTCTTGTTAATAATATATATCCAAGTTGGGAACAGCTCATGTAAATCACCAAACAAGTTTATGCATCGATATTCCAATCGCACCAATGTCTTCTGCATTTTCTAAGGATTATTGCCTTCTATCCATGCCGGTATCCTATGAAGTCGTGCCCAAAGTATTGTCCGTCTGACCGTTTGGTTGGTGATTTACATGAGCTGTTCCCAACTTGGATATATTAACAAGACGTTACGAGATTATTGGCTTTCAAGATTTCACATTCGTAGATTGCTTTGCTGATCTTCGTAATCTTATTAACAACCCTGATGAAGTCCATCTATTGGACGAAATGCGTTGGCTGGGCTTTATGCTTCTGATTGGAAATGAAAATAAAGATTATATGAAGCAAAGCAATGTCAAGTCTCCCCCACTTTAATTTTGTTTCAAATCGCATTAATTTGATATTGTTTATAATCTATAAATGTACTATATTTGATTATATGCTCCTTTTCATTATTTATTTATTCTAAGAGAAGTTTTCTTCTCATATAGTGTGACTTCTATGTAGTGGGGTTACGAAAGTGAAGCATTACGATTTAAACTCTCTTGGGAACTAATATACTGGTGCAGCCATTTAAGCCCACACTGCGGTTTCTCTAAAAAATAATATCTTGAAAAGTGTTGATTGGAACTTTATCTTTTTGGTCTTTAGTTTATAATATAATAAGCTATTTTTCTAAACCTGTGTGGAGTCACTCTTTGTGGTGAATTCATTGTGCTACTGTGTGTGTGTGTGTAATGCACAAATACTTTACATTGCCTCTTTAGATAAGCCGCCTGCTCTGCGCCAAGCTACCAGAGGGTGAGCACAGGTTATCTCAGTTGTGTATCTAGCTTACCCTGACTAGAGGGGTAGGTTCTGCCTGGTGGGCTCTGCGTAGCCAACCAGAAACCCCATTTCTAACAGGGCACCTCTAAGTTGCCATCTGGGTGCCTGTTTTAATAACTCCACTACTGGCATCAGTACGGATTTATTACGACAAAGTGATAGATTAAAAAACACCTTAAGTTTCAGTGAAGCCATCTTTAGCTGGGGAACTCGTAATGAACAGTGCCCAGTACATATACTTAAGATGGCTTCCCTGTTCACTTGTACTATCTAGCAATTGCACTAGACAGCACAGGGGCATATCTGCTCATGCAGATATGTCCTCACCTGTAATTTAATGCACCTTGCCTTAGTGCTGTAAGGCCTGCTGTAGGGGTGACTTACATATATTACATGCAGTGTCTGGAGGCATGACACACAGGGTATGTGTCATGTTTTGTTTTCATACTTGTTTGCATCATTTCACGCAGCCTGCAATGGCAGTATGAAGTGGTGAAGGACAGAGCTGGCAATATAAATGGTTGGAAAATCCTTTGCCACAATGGGTCAGCCTTTTATTAATGATCCAAGTTAGACTGGTGATCCAGAGTATGGACAGATGAAGGTGTTGTCTTTTCCAGACTTTTTTTATTATTGATTCAGGTTTTTCTGATAATCTAGAGCAGGGGTCTCCAACGAGTAGCTCGGGAGCTACTGGTAGCTCGCCAGTACCTTCAAAGTAGCTCTCAGAGGTGAAGTCAAACCCAGTATCAAATTCAGAGTAGATGCCTATTAAAAAAAGGCAGCACTGCTCATTTTAATACCATTAGAGTGACAGCCAGCCGCACTGTTGGCAGTATCTCATACTAACACTCAGACACACACTGTATCAACTTATAGGGCCTGCCACTTGACAGTCTGTATCCAATCTTAATATAACTATGCCACAAGGAGATTGACCATGTTGTAGTCCCTGCGGTATCAGACACAACATGTGTGTGAACAGTGGGCCATCAAAGAAGCATGGCAGCAGTAGCCTGAGCAGTAATCAGTGCTGACCCACCAAAGTGTGGGACTGCAGGAGTCAGAGTAAAAATGTGTCAGTTGGGTGCATGATCACAAGACCTGATGAGAACAGAGCATGATCCAGACCAGAGAAAATTAAGAGACTCATCAGAATTTAACTGCATCCATAATAAATGCTATTGCTTCCTGAAAGTTACACCTGGTGTCAAGGACCATCAAATGTGTATGCTAGCCCCCATCATAAGGGTGTTATCTCTGACATAATTCTGGTCTTGTTCCTGGCATAATAGTGCCAATGGCATATTAATGGTCATCCTTGACTATTTTGGGTATTTTTGGTCTAGTGGTGGTATACTGGCAGCCATCCTTTACATACTAGGAGTATGACTGGCCTACATTTACCCATTCCTGGCAGAATAATGGTCATGACTGATATTTGGTCTATGCCCTGACCCTTAAGGTTTCCAGTCTTGGCACAACTGTGGTCATAGTATAATGGTGGGCATTACTGGCATAATACAGGCATCCGTGGTGCTTTAGTGAGCATCCATGGCATATGACTGTAATACATGGGTATTTAAAGTAGTCTGTCCATATAAGACATTTTTACATAGGAGTACTGGATGAAAATGACAACCTGATGTTTTGGGACTGTGCATTTCCTAAACTCTGAAAACTTATATTTAAAGGCAGTTTTCTTTTCAAAAATGGGTTTTCTTCTGGAAAATTGAGTTTGTTCGCCCACAGTGGAAAGTGGTCTTTGTTAGGAAAATGTGCATTTTAAGAAACTGATGAATGATAATTCAAGCTGAGCTGGGAGACCTACTGCTGTATTTATGTCCTTTGTGCCATAGGGCATTTCAAGATTTGAATGTTACTTCATAAGTCAGGTGGAGGCATTTTATATTGATTAACGTTTTACCGGCATTTCTGCTGTTACCCGCACTTGGAATACTTGGGTGGTAACTACTGGTAATCCTGCTAATGGTGGTCATAGTATAGTCCCTATTTTACAGTTATAACATTTTCTAGTAGCTCATGCAGACTTTCCTTGAGCAGAAGTAGCTCTCATTACAGAAAAGGTTGGAGGCCCCTGATCTAGAGTGAAGAACAAAAGTAAAACAACCAACAAGTGTTTCTCCCACGCAGACCTGGAGCTTTTTAAAGGCTGAACATTCATGCAATTAGTGAAAACCAAGAAAGATAGGGGAGGGGAAAAAAAGGTAGTTAACGTAAAACATTCCTTGTATATACATTCAAGGTTCAGTAGGCAGACAAAGGAACCCATTTCAAATGTAATTTGCATAGCCAGATGCCATCAAAGTAATCAACATACATCAGCAATCAGTGGGTAGGCAGAAGAGCCCAATTTCATTATCTTTGACAGATGCTAACACAAATCCATTGTAGAGGTGATGTACCGAGCTGAAGTATGAATATAGAGTCACAGTGAAAATGTTTCTAGATAGTAATGGATTTTCACCCTTGGGACAAAGGGGCGAGTTTTGTGGTCCTGGGTAGCTGAAAGAAGGCAAAGGCATTTGTATGAAGCCAGACATTAAAGTGGAGGGCAAAGAATAAAGTTGGGACTGTGAATCCGGCTATAAAGCTAAGTGAAAGCAACCATACCTTGAGTCTCGACAAATGTAATATCGTAAAGTTGCCCATGTAGTCTTTGTGGTCTCTAGAATGCTCTAGTGTGGGTGCAATATAAACATGGTGTGTGTATTGGAATAGTCGTTCGACCCGGAAGTCGACTGTGTAAGATAACTCGCACCTATACGTCTGGCACAGGCGCCATATTGGAGTGGAGAATCAGGCCTGAGGTAAAAGTTAGATAAGCTGGGGGGGGCGGAGCTTGCCGGCGCCGAAGATGGCTGCCTGAAGGAATAGCCCGGTATCATCAACAAATTATCCTTCATTAATCCGGCATTAGCGAGAGGCACTGACTTCAACAAATACAGCCCTGCATCGCGGAACGAAGCCGCTGCCGGAAGAGCCTTCGAGCTTCCACCTACGAGGTGTGTGAGAGCTAGGCTGACCATGTCGGTGTGGCGCGCTGCCTGGGCCACACATCCCCCGGTCTTGGACACAGCAACAGCTGACCGGAAGTGAGACCTTGCTGGGTCTGCGCGGCCCAGCGGGTCTGCTGGAGCACCTGAGCGGTATAATTCAGCCCAACATATTACTGCTGGCTGCGGAGATGACGCGCAGCTACTGACCCCTTGATCGGACTTGTGGCTGCTCCCGGTGACGTGCCAGGCTGTGTAAATCATCGTACGTGCCGAGAGAAGTGTAGCGGCGTCCCGCTGGCGGTGGCGGCTGGGTGACGAGCTCTTAGAGGAGTCGGCCTTCCAGCCAGTACCTCGGATTCAGGTAGCTCTGCCACACGAGTTGCCCATCGAGGGCTGGTGCCTGAGGGGGAGAGTGGCACGTCCGCTTCCCCCCTGGACTGAGCCCTACGATAGGTCTCCAGTGCTGTCTACCCAGTGGGACTTTGGTTGTTCTCGACCTGGCCACGAGCCCCTGGGGCATTAATGCACTGGCGCTGGCAGTCTCTGTGTGGCCGTCTCTACCGAGTGTCCCAATCATCAAAAGTGCACTCCCGGCGACATGCGGGCAGTTGGTGCTTCACCCACCTGATTGCCCAGGTCCTACTGCGCTCTGCTATCGAGAGTGCTTCAATCCGCACTTGGAGCGCGCCATCCGCCGCGGAGGCTTGCGAGGTGCTGACTGTGGCGCCCACTGTCACGGCACCACTTCAGTTGGCGGGTTCTGGGACTCTGGGGGTGGTGGCCAGGGCTGTTCCACGGTCTTCGGGGGCAGCACACCAAGCGGAATTGGCTTATCCGCTCTGAATAAGTGCCTATTCCTGCCACAACCCACTTTAAATTCGGTGTGTTCCACGTCTGCCCTCACGGACTGGGTGAGTGCACTTGCAGACAGCAATTATGGGCAGAACAGACAAAACGCAGCAAAAATTGACATTTGACCAACGCAGGCCCAGAGTCCGCGCGCTTTCGGTAGACGATAGAGGTGCTGGTGAGGAGAGGGCGATGGAGCTGCACAATGGCGACCACAAGACTATGCTGGTCTCGATGGAAAAGGGCCTACAAGATTCGCTAACGGTCTTGGGCACGAAGATCGACTCCCTCTTCTACCGCGTGGATAGGATGTCTGAAAGAATAGACAAGCATGCGGAACGCATCGACATGGCTGAACGTCGTATCACAGAGGTGGAGCAAGCGCAGATGGGCATGGACACAAGCAACAAACGTATGGACAAGATGCTTCAGACGCTGCAGGATGAGACCGAAGATTTAGAGGCAAGGTCCCGGAGAAGTAACCTGTGTATCACAGGCCTGCCAGAGTCGATACCTACTGGTAATATGGAACAGTTTGTTGAGAAACGGCTCATCACGCTACTGGGCAGTGACACTTTCTCGTCCATGTTTGTGGTCAAGAGAGCGCATCGCTCCTTGGGCCCGCGGCCGGCTCCTGGCGCTCCACCACGGCCTATAATAGCAAAATTACTTAATTACCGCGACAGGGACGCAGCGTTGAGAGTCGCCAAAGGGAAGCGGACTCTGCACTATGAAGGGATCCACTCTTGCCTTGTTTCCCGATTTCACCATGAAGGTCCAGGAGGCGCATCACCTGTTTCTCCCTCTCAAAAAGCAGTTACAAGAGAAGAACATAGATTACACAATGCTGTACCCGGCGCGCCTCCGTGTCAATCGGCAAGGCAGGTCGCTAATTTTCACGGACCCGAAAAACCCTACAAAAAGCGATAAAGGACTGGTCCAGAGAGCAGCGATGCGGCCGAATGCGGACGCCGAGTCAGGAGGGTCATTGGAGGAGCAGAACTAAAATGCTTGACTGACCGCAACTCAGATAAGGAACGTTTGCTTGCGGGGGCTGGAGATTGTAATTTAGACTATGTTCTTCTTCCAGGCACTGGTGGGCGCGGGGGGGCTACTTGGCGTTCCTATCTGTTTGTTACGTGGCATAGCCTAATTGAGTATTCCTGTCGCCTTTTGGAGCTAGACACTCTAGTGTAAGTTTACAGGGCGGGCATGGTCATTTGATTGGCTCCATTGATATGCTTATTGTAAAGATACTTACCACTCACGCTAATGTGCGACGATGTTAAGTTGATGTGTGGAATGGTCCGTTATCTACCAACGGTCAGAACGATAGTACACTGTTGGCAACCTCCGCCCACGAGTGAAGCACACATCGGGGAGACTGTTATTGACGCATTTAGGTGGGAGGGATAGCGAGGGGGGGTGTTACACTTTGGTTAGAATAGCAATATAAAGGGTTGTTTTTTGGGGTATGTTGGGGAATTTCTTCTCTTCAGGTCCTGGTTGGGGAGGCCTTGATGTGGGTGGGGGGAGACAGGGGTTGAGACACAAGCAATGTTATACGCTAGAATCAGGCAGTCCTGCTCATTACAAAGTTCTATTAAACTATACAACACTGAGGACAGGTGACACTGAATGATCCCACTACACGATTACCTGATGACGGGCATGATCCAGGGGCTGGCACATTCAAAGCACTCACATGGAATGTCCGAGGGCTGAACGATTATAGGAAAATCCGCAAAGTAATTTCCTATCTGAAGAGGCACTCCATAGACGTGGCACTACTGCAAGAAATGCATCTACCACTTAATACCCCTATGTTATGCTGTAGAGGCCTAATAGGGAACATCAATGCGGCAGGCTTCACTACACACGCGCGAGGGGTCCTCACGTGGGGTCAACCCTAAGGCAGCTCTCACCATCACACCGCTGGCTACTGACTCTGACGGCAGGTATGTTCTAACTAGATGCAGTGGGAGGGGCATGGATCTACTGCTGGTTAATATATACGGCCCAAATTTTGACAACCTGGAATTTTTTTCCGCGCTATCCCAACGCGTGAGCTGTAACTGCGGAGTTTCCCAGCTATGGGGGGGGGGGACCTCAACCTGGTTTGTGACCCCTATGGGGGGGGACCTCAACCTGGTTTGTGACCCCAATCTGGACAGATCAGGGGGCCCTGTATGACGCACTACCGCAGCAGCCCGGGAGCTTGACAGCACATTGGTTAGGTTTGACTTAAACGATGTATGGCGCTGGAAGCACCCGCACTCGGGGGGCTACACACACTATTCTGCCTATCACAACATATACACTTGTATAGATTATTGGCTCGCTACTACTTCACTCTGCGACATGATACGCACTTGTCAGGTACTACCGCGTGCACTCTCTGATCACTCACTGATTTTTCTGGTGCTAGGCACACCTTGCAGGCGCATCCCCCCATTCTCCTGGCGTTTCCCACCCTACTCTCTACTAGATGCAGTATTCAAAGACGAACTAGCTGAGGCTATAGAGATATCTTTTGATAAAAATGTGGGCTCTGTTGATGACTATCAAATTGTCTGGGAATCCTTTAAAGTCTACATCCGGGGATCACCATTTCAAAGCACTCGGGGGTTCTTCGCTCCATACGCAATCGCCTAACGGATTTAGAGGGGAAGATCAAGACCCTAGAACGATGCATACTGTTGGATACGGACGATACGTTCGATAGGGAGCTTGCTGAGCTACTGGGAGAATATAATGCGGCGGCGGACGACAAGATTAAGCATCTGGGCAAATGTGCCACAGCTAGGGCATACGGCAAGAGCGAGAAGCCAGGAGCAGTGTTAGTGCTGATACTCAAGAAACGAAGAGAGGCAACGCAAATAGTGGAGATTAGATCTAATGAGGGCACGCTCTTGTCGGATGATAAAGGGGTAGCGGATAGATTTCGCCAATACTACTCTGTACAGTACGCCACCCGCAACGCTGCTGTAGACGAGGATATCATTGATTATTTGACGCATATCAAATTACCGTGGCTAACTAACTTACACAGGGAATTCCTTATGAGACCAATAGAGCGAGACAAAATACTACTTGCACTGTCTGGCATGCGTGCAGGGGGAGTGCTCCAGGATCTGATGGCCTCACTGTTACATTCTACAGGACCTTTATTGACTTATTGCTCCCGCAGCTAGCTGCACTCTTTGACGACATATGTGTCACCGGAAATATGCCACCCACTATGTCAGAAGCTGTGATAGTGGCTCTTCTTAAACCTGGTAAGCCCTTGGAGGACTGCGCCTAGTATCGTCCATTGTCCCTGCTCAATGTGGATACAAAGTTGTTTGCTAAGATTCTCGCTAACCGACTATAGAGAAGGCATTTGATTCCGTAGAATGGCCGTTTATGTCACATGTGCCTGCTATGTTGTTTCAGGCTGGGGACCGGAGAACATGCATACTAGACTCGATTAACTCCACAACACACGCCTGGCACCATCTACTGCAGCAATAAGCTGGCACGATCTTGTACTCACCGAAGGCCCGACTAGACTGGTGCATCTGGCTAACACCTTGCAAAGAAAAGGGAGTCACACGTGCACTTAATACTTTGGGGCTTCACACAGTTGGGGAGTTATTCGAGGGGGGGTTTTCCAGGGTTTGGGACGATTTTTGCACCGCCGACCCGGCGCCTACAACATTGACACAATTTCAATTTCATAGAACCCTCATGGCACTGCGGGAATTACTAGGAGATGAATACTTGGAACCCCCGGAGCTCTTGGCTTTAACGTACATTATCCGAGCCGCATCCCCAAAGCGCATATTAGCCAATCTTTACAGCATATCCATGGCATACAGAGCGAATCACTACTCTAAGGCCCGCTGAGCTTGGCAGCGAGATCTGACTATAGAAATAGATTACACCATGTGGACCTACTGCTGCACCAGCACTAAGCGCATCTCACTTAACGGTAGACACTGACTAGTGCACTTTAAATACCTAAATCGGGTGTATTACACCCCTGACAGGCTGCATAGATATGGGCTACGTGATAGTGGGGCGTGCGATTCCTGCCATGCGCAATCGGCTGACTTCCTTCATCTAGTCTAGGCTTCAGCTGCATTACTAAGCTAACCCTAGAGCCTGATCCATTGCTGGCATTATTGGGCTATTCCAATCCAATCTTCAAAGGGGTTCGCCGTTTAATTGACATGGGAATGCTGATAGCTAAGCGCAGGGTGGCGATTAATTGGTCCCGCGGACCACTACCCACTCTCTCGCAATGGAAAGGGGACATGACATATTGCAGCACGCAGACAGAACTATACTGTGAACTACTCCCCCCACGCAATAGACCCAAAAACTTCTGGGAACTATACAATACTTACCAGCACACCTCCTCTGTCAATAACGATGACACACTAGATTTAATGACATGCAAAGCCCAACAAGTGAGTTGAAGTCCACAGTATTTGTATTTTGAATGCATATGTTATCTGCAACAAAAAGACATAGTCACTGAGGGCAGGACTAATTCTAGATACACCTTGCGTGGTGCATAGCCTGTGGTGAAGTTCGGCTTATAAATGGGTATTTCGGAAGACTGTACCGTTCGGCATTGTTATCATTGGTCACCTGCTAACAAAATGAACTGTGTGTAATGTAACATTGCTTTGCGTGTCTTGCAGTTGAATGTTTGAAGAAAATAAATAAAAATAACTTTAAAAAGTTAGATAAGCTCCTTGTGAGAGCTGGAATAAGTATCATTGAAATATGGGGACATCATGTGTATGTACCCATCCAAAAATTACCAATGATATTAGTAAAAGACATGTGGTTTCTCATATTAAAAAATACTTGTGATGCTAGTAAGTGACGTGATGACTCGTATTAAGAAATAACTACGCTCAAGATAGGTATGGGTGAGGGTATTAATATGCTGCAGTATGCTGACCATTAGTAAGATACATGGATTAGAGGTCTAAAGTGGGAGGTGAGAACAAAAAAGAATAGCGATAAAAGGCACATTATTCGATCTACCGGTAATGTCCGAGAAAACATCTAGTTTTCATACTGTATAGTATAATCAACTGAAGTACATATTTGAAAGAGAAGGTCAAGGGAATCACTGCAGTAGAAGCACTGCAATAAACCTGCCCATATAGTCCAGCATGGTAGAGAAAAATGTGTAAGATGGGAGAGATAAACACTACATGAGTCGGGATCTACTGGAGGAGAGCCCCTCACATAGAGTTCCTAGATACAAGAAAGTCTGAGGATTGTGTAGAAAACTACTTCAGTAGTGAGGAAGGCACTGTAGTTGGTGGTGTATCCAGTAAAGAACCAAGGATTTTGGCGTTATAACTCATTAGTCTTCAACTAATCAGTAATGCTACTCTGCATCTTTGTATTGTCCTTTTTTTACAGTTTGGTTTCTGAGAATAAGCTCACTTTCTCTCCTGGGGAGCCTTTGTTCCCGGTCTCCACCTCTAGATAGTTTGGTGATGACTTCTAGCCCTGCAAAGGAGAAGGTTGTGTTTTGTGGATTTGTGCATGTTCCTGTAATGCTCTTAAATCCAGGTCCTGAGAGGTCTTCTTGTACTACCAATATATGGTAAATTACAAGGGCACAGTATAATGTAGATAGTGAATTTACTATTGCAATCGATCCAGGTCCTGATTGTCTTGCCAGTTTGAAGGGTGAGGTGTTGGCGTTTATTTGGACCCAGCTTGCAAATATTGCGATTGTGACATATGTGGAAGTCTGGTGGTCTGTCCAGAAATGTCAATGTTGTAATCCTTTTGTCAACAAATTCTGATTTGCACAGTAGACGTTGTAAGTTCCAAGCTCGCCAAAAACCCATTTCTGGATATGTTTTGATGTAGTGTGAGATGCTGGGATTCTGTGTTAGTAAATGCCAATGCCGTTGTAGAATGTTTTTATGCATTTTTGGTCTCTGCTGTAGTCTGTGATGAAATGTAATGCATAAGATTGTGAAGAGTAGGATTTTGGTTTTAGAATTATTTCACTTTGTTTCTTTTTGTGAATCTCCTTCATAGTTTTCTTGAGGTAATCAGGGAGGTAGCCATCCATGCTGTAGTTTCGTTTTAGGCGTAATAACTCGTCTTTTGGGATGTTATTGACATTGTGGTGGGGGTGTCAGCTGTCCGCGTGAAGTATTGTGTTAGCTGCTGTCTCTTTCCTATAGAGACTCGTATGGAGTTCATTGTCTCTTCTGCTGTCTCTTTCCTATAGAGACTCGTATGGAGTTCATTGTCTCTTATGTAAATGGTAAGGTCCAGGAATTCTGCTACTGCAGATGGAAATTTGGAAGTTGTTTTGGTGTTCCAAACGTCTTTGTCCAGCTGTTTGAGGAAGGATTTCAATGTCTCTAAGTCTCCTTGCCATATGCAGAAGATATTGTCAATATATAAAGACCCCAAAAGTTTGTGTGGTATATATTCTGAAAAGCTGTCACTCCACAACCAGAACCTTTCCACAAGACCCATACAGATACAGGCATACAACCGTGCAAATTCAGCGCCCATCGCAGTCCTGCAGAGCTGTTGGTAGTGCTGTTTGTTGAAACTGAAGACATTATTGCAGAGACAGAAGAAGAGCATGTCCAGGATCATCTAGTTGGTTTCAATGTGGTTAGCTGGTCTTGTTCCTAAGGCTCTCCATGTTACTTTCATGCCATTGGTGTGTCTGATGGACGTGTAAAGACTGACGATGTCAATAGTTCCCAGGATAAAGTCAGGTTCCCATTTAATGTTTTGTGAAATATAGGAAAGTGCCTCTTTTGACATGGTTAGCCCCCACTTTCACTTTCTGCCTGAAGTCTGATGTGATTTCGAACTGTAAGTTCACTTGGTCCCTGTTAACCAGGTTCCCAGTGCCAGATCTCTTTCCCAAAACCTGTAACACGATTGGCATAACTTCAGCTACCCCTGTAAGTCCCTAGGTAGTGCCAGATCTCTTTCCCAAAACCTGTAACACGATTGGCATAACTTCAGCTACCCCTGTAAGTCCCTAGTAAGCGGTGCCCTTGGTACCTAGGGCATGGGTACTGAAGAGGGTCCTCTAGGGCTGCAGCACTGGTCATGCCACCCCAGGGACCTCTCACCAAGGCTGTGCATTCTCTGCCATTGCAGGCTGCGTGTCTTGGTGCAGAGAAATCCGGAGTCGACATGGCACACAGCCCTGTTTGCTATGGCTCCCATACAATGCATTGGATATAGGTAAGTCACCCCTGCTGCAGGCCTTCAGCCGTAAGTCAGGGTGCACTATATCCTATGTGTGGGGATATCAGCATGAGCAAATATGTCACTACAATGTGCAGTCTATTCTGAGACATGCACAGAGAAGCCACATAGGCTGGATACTTGTAAACAAAAGTTTCATAGCTTCATGAAGACTTCACTCATTCCTAAGGTGTTTGGTACCAAACATCTTGTCTAAATAAATCCTCTCTGATGCCGGTGTTGGATTTATTAATAAATTCACTGAGGAGAACCTTTTAGAGGGTCCCCTGAGAACCTACCAAGCACTGGTGTGGTTCCTGACTTCTTTTTGCCAGCCTGCGACTACCAGGCAGGTTTCTGACCTCATGGGGGAAGAGCCAGCGCTCTCAAAGGACAGAGACATAGCTTTCCTTGGGCGTAGGTGCGTCACACCTCCAGGACAGGACAATCTTCCTGGGGGGTAGCTTCAAAGGCAATGCCGTCCTTGAAATCCAACCCAAGAACCTCCAGATAGTAGAGGCGGCCAAGCCCCCGTTAATGTCCCACCTGGGTGGGAGAAAAGGTGGGAAATCTATTTAGATAAGGGGAGGTTCCCCTCTTAGCCTACACCACTCCTAGGGCGGGGCAGGTGACGTGAACACCACTCCTGGTATTCCACCATATTGGGATGGAGAGACAACCTCATATCCGGGCTAGAGTAGTACCTCTTCCCACAAGAAGCGGTCACTAAGGGGGGTGTAGACACCCTAATGGTAGGTACCCCATTTGCTACTACCTGCCTCCCCTTGTAACGCCCCTAGATTCAGTATTTAGGTGTCAGTCCAAGACCTGAACATCAGATTTGAAGGACAAGAGAAGGCCAGGACAAAGAAGACACCCTGCTCGAGAACTGAAGCCCTGCTGAAGATTAAAAAAGGCGCCAAACCCTGCCTGAAGCTCCCTGGACTCGATAATCACTGCTGCTGTGTCGTCCTGAAACCTGAAAGGACTAAAAAAAAAAACGGGCACTCCAACCTCCAAGAAATCACCAATAAGCCCCTTTGGATTGAAGGTATAATTCCCCTGCACACTGCAGGCACCGAATCCGTGAAGTCCTGTTTGTCGGCCTGCTGCTCCCCAATGACCTTGATGCAGCACCAAAGCAAGACAAGTTACAACTGCTCTGGAGGATCTGATCTGTCTCCTCGCCAAGTTTGGAGACACCAGGACCTACAGGAGCTGTGGCGTACCAATAACTGGGGTACCGGTCCCCAACGGCAAACACCAAGAAGAAGAGTCCATTCCAGACTCTCGAAGCACCAGAAGCAAGCACTCACCAAGAGGCGTCGAGACACCCAACACCCACTTCCTAAGTGGCCCAGCTGTCCCAAGATTACATCTCCAAGTTGCTTGCTCCTGACTGCGAGGACCTCAAGACGCACAACATTCGACTGATCTGTTCGCTCTGCACTGGGCCCCGCACCGACCAATCAGTTCTGCTCCCATAATCCCCATGCCCTTGCGACCTCCTCCCTTGAAGGAGACTCACCGTACTTACTTTGAAGTCCCTCTGTGCAGTACATTTTCAAGTGGCCCCCTTTGATTTTGCGCACCAGCTTCCAAAACCTCAGCACCTCTGCTCCCGGCCAATCCGGGACGCTCCCGAACTTCTGCTGCTGGAACTTTGGACCTGGTCCTGACATTGATCTTAACCGAGAAGGTGAACTTTGTGAAAGCATTGCCTGAATGTCTATGCATTTTTCTGCTTTTTCCCCATTGTTTCCTATGGTGCGTAATTGCACATAGAAGGGATAATTAAAAATTATATAAAAATTATATAAAAATAGATATTATTTTAACAAATTGGTCTCAGATTTATTCTTGAGTGTGTGTCTCATTTATTGCCTCCGTGAGTATAACAAATGTTTATAAACGCCAAAAGGAGTAGGAAGTGTGAATCATAGGTTGATGGTTTAGTGGTGGCACGTGCTGTGTGTCCCAATACTGCCCTCACTCACACATATATGTGACATGCTTCATCATAGGGCTGCTTACAATGCACCCCGGCGCAGCCAACGCCTGGGGTGGAGCAATAAGATAGGGGAAGACAAACACAACATAAGAGAGAGAAAAACATTGTTTTTCAATGGTGACTGGGAAAGCCGGAAGTGAAGGTGCAGTGAGGTGTGGATTTAAAACAAGCTCAGAGGTATCTCTGTACCTATACTTTATTTCTAGATCCTCCGGCCAGGATTAAAAACGTGAAGGATGGTGGTGCTAAGGAGATACAATGTGCTCCTTACGCCCCTCCTTACTGCCAGGTAGTCAACATGTTTCGGCCGTGTATCAGTGCCCAGCGATTAGGGTCACGCCGGCCTTCTTCAGGACTCTGCCGGTCCCAGTATATTGTGTGATGCTCTACCCTCCATTTGAGGTTCGCAGGTGTCAGAAACTCTAATCCTTGCGTAAAGGTACTTCCTCTAGAGAATTCATGGATTTACTGCAGTTCCTAATGTTGAGTTAAGTAAGAATGATTTCCCTCACGATAAAAAATGAGTTTCCTGTGATTAGGGTAATGCACCCTGGTCTTTGGTGCAGTATATAATCACATAGAACATGACTGTGAGTGTTGCATCATGTAGGTAGACTCACACAAGAGTGAGAGTAACAAGGGGGTTTAATTTTTCTGAATTCCCCTTTTTAGGTCGAGCCTAGAGCAGCGTGCATGCGCTGTTCTGCGAGACTTATAGTGAGGGGTTTCTAAAAGCTGACCACACGCTCGTGCGTGATGGCCTACTGCTTGCAGTTACCCGCAGCGGCGCGCGTGCAGTGTGCCATCTATTGTGTCAGATTTCACACGTGCGCGTGTGCACCACTCGCGGGACGCTGCAGACTAGTCCCTGTTCTTTCCACCAATAGTCAGTCGCTAAACCTCCTCTCTTCCTCCCGCCGCAAATGCAGGTTCAGCCGTTCGCCTTCTCCGTCGCTTGTTAGTGTTGCTGTGGAGCAGTCGTTGAAGGAAGACTGGTGCAGCTGAATGACTGGTGCAGCTGAATGATTTGCGCTGGCGAGGTTTCTCTCCACATTTCGGTATAATTTTTAAACATTCTGGGACTGAGCATTGCCCATGTGTTCTACCAGCACTTTGCCGGGGAACCGCTAGTCTTTTAAAAGTGAAATGCAGAAGGATTGCTGGAAAAAATGCTCCTCTGAAGTTCTGCAGTTTCTTAGTTAGGGAAACTACATTTTCGTTATGTGCGTTTGTGCTTTAAATGGGATTTGTGACGTAAAGCAAAAGTTGCATTGTTCAAATTAGCATGATAAAATGATAGCAAGTTATCGAACAAAGCAATTGCATAGTCCTCCCTTGAGCAGACTTTGCGGTAAAAATGTTTTTTACAGCACTCTCCACCCGGCCATGGTTTTAAAAAATGCAGGCTTCACATGTTGGTTTTCTCAGAACAATGGATGTCTCCTGCACGTAACTGGCTGCCACAAATCCTGGTGTTCTTTGGCTAATACTGACTGTATGCTTTGAACTATGTTATCTTGGATAGCAAGGTATGTTTTTGTGTTCATTTTGGTATTCATTACCAGTGTTTGACTTATGAAGCTACACTTATAAGAAAAATTGATAATTAATTTTTGCTTCAAAGCAGTCACGTACCACTCTTTTTCATTACCGCCATTTGGGGATGGGGATGACAACGTCAGTACTTTTGGTCTTGGGCATTCCCGGATCTTTTAACCCCCAAATGTTCAGTGGCAGTGGCCAATAGGTCTCTCCTTTGGGACCTCATAAGTGTTTAGCCATGCAACAGTTGATGTTGTTGCACCAAGGATATTGTGCTGGATAACTAAACACTTAGGTCCCAAAGGCGAGACCTATTGGCTATGCTAAAGCATGTTTCTTATGTCTCCTGTTCCCTTAATTCTCTAGAGGAAGTACCTTTACGCAAGTATTAGGGTTTCTGACACCTGCAAACCTCAAACGGAGGGTAGAGCATCACACAATATACTGGGACCGGCAGAGTCCTGAAGAAGGCCGGCGTGACCCTAATCGTTGGGCACTAATACACGGCCGAAACATGTTGACTTCCTGGCAGTAAGGAGGAGTGTAAGGAGCATATTATACCTCCCTAGCACCACCATCCTTAACGTTTTTAATCCTGGCCGGAGGATCTAGGAATAAAGTATAGGTCCAGAGATACCTCAGAGCTTGTTTTAAATCCACACCTCACTGCACCTTCACTTCTGCCTTTCCCAGTCACCATTGAAAAACATTTATTTTCTCCCTTTTATGTTGTTTGTCTTCCCCTACCCTATTGCTCCACCCCAGGCGTTAGCTGCACGGGGGTGTATTGTAAGCAGCCCTATGATGAAGCCAGTCACACATATGTGTGAGTGAGGGCAGTATTGGTAACACACAGCATGTGCCACCACTAAACCACCACAGTATGATTCACATTCCCTACTCCTTTTGGTGTTTACAATTATTTGATAGGGGGTCTGGAGTAGGAGAGTCTCATACCCTCTCCCCTTCCCTTCTGTGTGTACTACAACAAATGTTTAACACTACCCTCTGATAAGCCTAACTGCCTGCCCACATTACCACAAAAAGAGATAGGATTATCTACTTATACCTCTGCCTACCCATTGGAGATTTTTCAAACTCTCTACATAGTGTACTTAATTTTAGTACACTGTACGGAGAGTCAGTTTCCTTCGTAATTTGATGAATAAGTCTTTGGTGTCCTGTATGTACGACAGAAGATCCTTCATAAAGGGTTGAAGGTGAAATAAATTTGCCTATATTGGAACAAATAGAGTTGACTCCCGCAATATTCAGTCTGCCAGGCGATAGATGTCTTTTCTTGCAGATTTTTGCTAAGAGAGAAAATGTGGGCATAGTGGGGTGTGTCACAGATACGTATTTTTTCGCTTCATAATTCAACAGATCCTGTGTGTGCCGATATTCAAGCATGTTGTTATTCTGGGATTGTATCTCTCCAGTGGGTCATGATCCAAAATTTGATGAAAAGTCGTGTCAGATAGTTGTCGTGTTGCCTCTGAGATGTAGTCATCAGCATTCAATATCACCACATTCCCCCCACTTTGTCTGCATCCTTAATGACAGTCTATTTACGTTGTTGTAATGTTCTGATAGCCCTCTGTTCTTGAGACAAGAGATTCTATGGCCAAAAAGTGGCTTTTTCTGCTGTATTTGAAGTGTTAACGTTCCAGGTCTGTAGAGACTGCTAACTGAAAAGTATCTATGCTGTTGCCTGGGGAAAGCTGTGGACAGGATGTAGATTTACAGTGCAGAAAGTTCAACCTGGTTGCCCCTGTATCGATTCCTAGGTCTGCTGCTAGATCCATGATTATGCTGGAGTCCGTCCCCAGCTCCGCCAGGTTTATCAATAGATTAAGATCTTCAAGATCCTGTACTGTCCTATCAGAAAAGTGTGTCCTTGTGTGTTTTGTTTGTCTAGGTGAGTTGTAATGAAAAAGGCTTTAAGTTTAAGATGACGAGTGAACTTGAATAGATCAACTTGCATCTTTTTCAGGTCCCAGGGAGCTATTGGGCAAAATGAGTCCTTTATTGAGGGCAATTCTCATTTTCTGAAAGTTGTGTGTTGGTACTACTAGTTAGTTGGGGTGGATGGTGTTTTCTCCATTTCCTTTTTCTGTGCACGAGCTAACTCCTTGTGTAGCTGGACTTGGTCTCTTGGGTTGGACATTTTCTGTTAGGGTTCTGGTATTTGGCATGTTTGATGTCCAAATACCTAGTCCGTGTTGACGGATCTCTTCAAAAAAATTCACCTTGCATGTTGTAGTAACGGTGTTTGGGCCCGGTAACTCTGTATCTGAGCTTGAGACATGTTCTGGTTGTAAAGTGGATTCTGGTCCTGTGTTTGGTTTCCCTGTCAAATCATATTTTTTTGGTTTGGTAAATGTGTACCCACTCCCCAGCTGTTAGTATAGTTGATCCCTCCTGAATTGACTTTTTTTCTCTTGATTAGATCTTCTTCAAACATATCAATGAAGTAGTTCAGAATTTTGAAATTCTTTTTAGTGATCTCACCCCAGTTAGCTTCTTCAATGTGTCTCGTAAAATTAACAACCTCCTATTTAGCTTTCTCCTATTCTTCTTCAGAAATGTCTATTAATTGTTTCATCATATTATTAGATGCTTCTTTTTGTACTGCAGTGGCTTTATGCTTGTGTGTGGCAGTGGGTCCCATAGGATGGATCAATACTTGCTGCAGCCCTTAGAGACTTTAGATCCCATGCCAGTGCTTAATTTGTAGAAAAACACAAGTGCCAGGGCTCTCGTCAGCAGGCCACTGTAGCTAGCACAACAAATTGCCCCTGCTATGGTGCCGATGATAGGAACAACACAATTACTAACCATTGCACTCCTGCAAGTGTGATTATTCGGACTATTCCAGGCCCCCAAAGTATAGGAATGGCTTGGGCAGCAGGTACTAGTCATTTTTAATGTATATTCAATTAACTGGTTGTTGTTGTGGGCATCTCTAAATTTGCCAGAAAGCGCCACCTTGTGGGAGACTGTCAGAAGTCCCGATGTTGACTATTAAGTGCTGGTGCTGAGCACCAGAAACCACAGGCTCAAATTAAGCACTAGTCACACAATTGATGGACGGAATGCAGAACAAATCAAAACATTCACCCCAGTCATGAGATCTGGGTTAAATCCATCATTCTTTTGCTCACCATGCTACCCCAGTTTAGACCTGGCCATATGCAAATCATTCTTGACCCTGTGCCTCATGGGAACAGTCCAGCCCGAACTACCAAGCCAGGTCCTCCCTGGACCGGAAACAAGCATCCTAGGACCGGTTTCGGGGTTTCACCCCTCTTCTGCCAGGATAGCTTGATTCCATTGGCACAGTGAGCCCAGGACCCACGTCTGGGCATACCTGGCGCACTTAGGGCGAGAAAGCAAAAGTCACACAATTGATGGACGGAATGCAAAACAAATCAAAACATTCATCCCCAGTCATAAGATCTGGGTTAAATTCATCATTCTTTTGCGCACCATGCCACCCCAGTTTAGACCTGGCCATATGCAAATCAGTCTTGACCCTGTGCCTCATGGGAACAGTCCAGCCCGAACTACCAAGCCAGGTCCTCCCTGGACCGGAAACAAGCATCCTAGGACCGGTTTCGGGGTTTCAAATTAAGCACAGCCCATGCCCTAGGTACCAGGGGTGCCATTTAATAGGGACTTACAGGGGTGCTGATACCAGGCAAAAAATGGGGGTGACCATGTCAAAATGAGGCACTTTCCTACACTGAGGTTAACTATCAACGTGCCAAAGTCACACCTGACATCCCCTCAGATGCTCCCTTTCTTCAGAGCTGTTCTGTATGCGGTGCAGTTTTTAGCCTGGCCTCCCGGACGGCGAGTCCAGGATATTTAGGCTATGATACTGATGTTTTGGCCTCTGTCCTAGATTTTGGTGAGACTGACCCTGAGGCTGCTGGGCCTCATGGCCTCCTACATCCTGCTTGTGACACATGCCCGCTGGCGCAGTTTCCGTGGGCGCAGCATTAAGGGAATCTCTTTGACATGGTCAAGATCTCGGAGGGAACTGTATAAGATCTGCAGCAGCTAGCGAACTGCATCTGACAGAGACATCTAGCCACAGATTCCTTAACTTTGAACTTCCCAGGTGTCAGACTGGATCTGCAAGATTTTTCTTGATCAGTAGCCCTGCGCAATGATGGGTCGTCTCCATCATTGTGACGTCCGAGTCGTCAATATAGGCGCTACCTCGGCGTGCTGACATCAGTTCTTTTCTTTCTAGCAGCGCCAATCCGTTGAAGATAGCTACCTCTGTCATTTTTTTTCTTTGTCAACCTTTTTAAGGTGTGTAGGGCTCCATCATGTTGAAAAAGGATTCAAACCGTGCGGCGTCTGTCACTTCACCATGTCTGTCATGGATCACCACCTCGTGTGTCTTTGATGCCTGGAGAGCGACCACGACCCGAAGTTGTTCTACGACTGCCGGGCCATGGCCCCTAAAGCTCTGAGGGAGCGATCCCTAAAGCTGCTTGCAGCCCGGCATCAGGTGCTTCTGAGGGTTCCTCGGAGATCTCAATCCTGTTCTCGGTCAAGAGTAAGGTTCGAGCACTGCTCTGGGGACTCCAAGTCTTCATCCTCCCATTCGAAGTCCTTGAAGGGGTCAGGTAAGAAGCACCACAATAAGCATAGAAGTCGAAGCGTAGTATGGCTTCACCCCGTTGGTCACCCGACGCGATGGAGGAATCTCAACTTACAAGACTCATTCTGTGGAACGTGTGCCAGAGTCCGCTCCACGTTTCCCTTCCTTTCTGGGACAGGGAGCGACCCTCCCCAATTAAAAGAGTTTTATGATGCCATGTGCGTAATTTTTAGGTGGAGTGACCCTGCCGGTGCGCCTTTAGGACCTGCAGGTTCATAAGGAGGAATCCCATTGGGTTCCGCACTGACAGCTCTGGCCCCGGCACCCATGGCTCCTCATGAATCCGTTCTGGGATCCGCAATGGCACCGG
Source organism: Triturus cristatus (assembly GCF_964204655.1). Taxonomy (NCBI): domain Eukaryota; kingdom Metazoa; phylum Chordata; class Amphibia; order Caudata; family Salamandridae; genus Triturus; species Triturus cristatus. The sequence goes on along the minus strand of NC_140585.1, from coordinate 1,266,908,335 downwards.
TCGCACCTCTTCATCCTTCCCCGACGCCGAGAATCCCAACATTTTTGGCAGCACCAGCCCCATTGTTATCCCTGACGACACAGAGCCGGTCTGGCGTCCACCGATACAGGCGCCGACTAAGGTTTTGGGCTCAATGTCGTATCCTCAACCTTATTCAAAAGGGCTAGGATTGGACGAAGATTGGGAGGGGACAACGAACCCCTTAGTAGTCCCACCTTTTACAGAAGAAATGGACTGCTATGAGGAACTGGGTGATTCCAGTGGCTTAGATACCTCTCTAGAGCCTGGCATGCTTTCCACTCTTAACCTGGCTATGGAGGAGGGAGCTTCCTTCACCATGTTGGTGTGTAGAGCTGCGGAGGTCCTAGACCTGCAGCTTCCTACTGTGGCAGTCAAGACTAATGTATTGACAGAGGTCCTGCAGTCTGGGGTCTCCACTACGGAACCCTTGCTGCGATTTAATGAGGCCTTGACTGATGTTCTTCTGGGGACCTGGTCCAAACCCAGCACAGGGGCTCCTGTGAATAGAACAATCGCCTGCCACCCCTTCTCTGCACCTGGTGACCCAGCTTTCCTCTCCTCCCACACAGCCCTCACAAGGTTGGTTATCCAAGCCTCTATCTCCTGTGGCGCGTTCCCTTCCACGCCCCCCTGGATGGGGAATCCAAAAGTTTGGATAGCTTCGGAGAGAAAATGTTTTCTTCCACCAGCCTAGAATTGCGATTAGTAAACATTGCATGCCTCTTGGCTGTTACTCCCATTCCCTGTGGGAGACTGTTGCACAAGGGCTGCCAAAAGTCCTGGAGGAGGCCCGGGCTGTGCTCTTCCAAACTGTTGTAGATGGGAGAGATGCAGCAAAGTTTACTATACGCTGTGGCCTAGACACAGCACACTAGCTGGGCAGAGTGATTTATTTGACGATGGCTGTTAGGCGCCACGCCTGGGATGAGAACGCCTGGTTTCTTTGGGGATGTCCAAGCCAGTCTGATGGTCATGCCCTTTGATGCATCTCGTCTCTTTGGAGATAGGGTGGACACGGCGCTAGAGCCCTTCAAGGATTCGTGGGTAACGGCCAAATCCTTGGGCCTCTCTGTCATCCAGGCCTGTGTACGGATTTTGCTCCTTTTGTGGCTATGTAAAGGGGTTCCAGCTGTGCCAGCCAGCCCTATTCGTGCCAGAAGACTGAGCAAGTTTCACAGTCACTGCGCGGCTTACCCTGACCCCGTGGGTCCTCCAAGCCCTCCTAGTACGATGCTCCCAGATCATGGGCGTCCAGTTGGTGGAAGGATACGCCATTGCCTACTCCACTGGCGGGACATCACCTTAGACAGGTAGGTGCTACAGATAGTCCTAAGGGGCTACACAGGTATACTTTGCAAGAACCAGGTAAGTATCACAAATCTACTCTGGTCTCAAGGGAAAAACCAAACCATATATTAAAAAAGTGGAATGCAAACTGCAAAGGAGAATGGGACTTGGACCAGAGGAGCTGGGGACATTAGAAACCACCCAAGGTAAGTACCCAGGTACCCCACGGAGGCTGTGTGCAGAGTGGAAACACAGCGACATGCCCAATGGAAGTCAATAGAGAAGTCACAGTTGCAGTTTTAAAGAAGATTCTAGAGCCTCCATCTAGAATGAGGAACTCTAGACTCACAATGTAGTACATCGAATGGAATGACACGCAGGTCATCACAAGGACCCTTCCTGAAGGACCGCGAAGAAGACAGAAGGTTGGAGAGCCACCCCACCCGTGGATGCCCAAGGAACCAGGTTACCTACACCAGGGAAGCTGAGTGCATAGGGGTGAAGTGACGTCGTAACCTGTTGTAGACAACAATGGGAGACTTCAAAGAAGATGTCTCCGGAGAGGATGTTGAAGGAGTCTGGTGGAATCCAAGGGTGGATTCTGGAAGTGAAAAACATGCAAGTAGATGGGACAGAGTCTATGCCACTCAGAGGTGACCAGGAGGCACGGAAGAAAAATGCCCACTGATGTCGAGAGGTTCTGAAGGGTCTACGTGACCTTGTCGCTGCGGCTGTTAGGACCAGGCAACACTGAGGAAGACCAGGAGCTGTGCACAAGCTGTCCCGCGCCAGTGTCTCGGTGATCGGTGTCCGGCAGTAGCACCAACAATCCTTGGTAGCTGCAACTGGCATAGAAGACCAAAAGGAGCAAACCAAAAACAGAAGAGTCTGAGTAGGCCCCCAGCAAGCAGGGGAGCTGACTGAATCAGTAGAAGTCCTTCAGGAGAACCCACAGGCTGAAGACACAGGAGTTGCAAGAGGACCTCGAGCAGCTCACCAAAGATGGAGGCCCACGGTGGAGAGGATGCAGTGAGGATGGTGATCTTAGATGAATGAGGTGCTTTTAGCCTGAAGATGTCTGGAGTGCAGAGCCAACAAGTCTTGGCAATGGCAAGTTGACGCGGTGTGCAGGGGTTTGGTCCCAGAGACCCAGACGAGGGATACTGTCCCAAAAATTGCTGAAAAGACAGGCCACGCCTCTAGGGAGCTGCAGAACTACAACCTGCGTTGCTGGGCCTCGGGAAGTCCATAGGACGACAGGAGCAGCAGACCAGTGTCTGCAGATGCAGGAGAGTGACTCCTTACCTCTAAGAGAGATTTCTTCAGGTGTCCTTAATGTGCACAGGTCCTCTGGAGAACCAGGATGAAGCACAGATGACAAAGAAGACTTGAATACCAGCGAGACCAGGAGCAGCAGCAGTCTACTTTCCAGTCGAAATCCAATGAAGTCCAAGTGTCCCGATAAATGAAGAGCGACGTAGTTTCAGGGTTGAGTCTAGTCCCGCAATGAATCTGAGGACCCATCCTCAGGGCAGCCCTTAGGAAAGGGTTGGGACGACTTGGGGGTTCCTCTCAGAGAAGGGGTGGTGAGATGGAAGGATTCTTCCATGTCCTTTGTCCAGTTTTGCACCAGAGTGGGAGCCAAGGGCTCACTGAACTGGCTCAAACTGGAGTATGCAAGGAGGGCACCAAATGTGCCCCTCAAAGCTGTCTTGTAGCGCTGGCAAGCACCCCCACCTCAGCCCAATACACTATTCCTATCGGGGAGGTGGTCATTCCTCCTTGTGACAGGAAACCTATTGTTCTACCTTCCCCTTCTCAAGCTTGGCTTAGCAGCAGGAGGGCAGAATCATGTCTGTGGTTGGCAGCAGCACTAGCTTGCTTGCAGACCCTGTAAAGCTGTTACGGGGAGTACAGGGTGGTCCACAAGGCCGCCCCCAGTCGATGGGACTACACTGCAATCGGTGTTGGGGTATGATTCCAGCATGTTTGATACCAAACATGACCAGGTTCGGTGCAGCCACTATTTAGCTGGACATCTCTTAATGACTGAGGTCCACTATATGTATTAAAATGGCTGCCCGCCTTTACAAAGCCTGGAGAATCAACTCCGGGGTTTGTACGGGTGTCCTGCTCATGCATGGTCACCCTCACACTCATAACCAAGCACTCTGCCCTCAGGACAGAAGAGCCTGCCATAAGGGTCACGTATAGGTTTTAAGTGCAGTGAGTTCAGATATAAGGAAACTTATATCTGTTGTGAGAGGTGTAAGCACCAGCTCACACAGGCTGCACTGGCAGGCCTGTAGTCACAATTTAAGTGGACTCCCATGGGTGGCACAATACATGCTGCAGCCTATTGGATACCCCTGAAGCTCTGGGTACTGTAGTACCATACACTAGGGACTTGCAAAGGTACACCAGTAGCCAAGTGTGGAGGTACCAAAGTACCTACCATGGTCAACTTAGAGGAGAAAGCACAGATGCTGGGGTCCTGATTAGCAGGATCCCAGCAGACTAGATCAAAAAACACACTGACATCAAGCAAAACGTGGGGGTAACCATGAAACAAACAGATCCTAACAAAAAATATATACGGAGTACCACATGATATTCAAAAGATGGTTGGGGCAGGTTCCCATTGTGAACGGCATCTGAGGAAGGCACACCCCGCCGAAACACGTCATGTCGTATCTGCCAATAAAATGGACTTCCCGAATTTCCCCGCTGTGTCCTCTGATTACTTTCTAATGAAGTGGTCTTTGTGTGATATATATATATCTCGAAAACTCTCACACACAAGAGAAAAAGTGGGCACTCCAGGCAAGTCAAGCAATTCCTTTATTTTCTTACATCACGGTGTCCGTCTTGACGCGTATCCGCTGTTACCAGCCTTTGTCAAAGTCACGTTGCATTTCAAATCAATCTTATTTAAAGGCACAGTAAATCAGACATAGAAGAAAAAACCTCAGTTACCCTATGTGTCATAGTGCTCTCAAATACTGCGTTTTAAGGTGGCTATTGCATATTCATTCCTACTTCCATAATCAATTTTATATGTATGCTCTTTATATTTTTATAAAATTAATAAAAAATATTTTATATAAAATAAGCCAACTTAACATTTCAATACCTCTTGTATCTCATGCTTGGACATTGGAACCGTTATTGGAGTTATATGTATCTACCTCCACTGCCCAAATGTTACCATCATTTTATGGCACTAAGATTTTTCAGTCATTTGATGCTTTTCGTAGTTTTGTGAAAATTTTAAAGATATAAGGCACTAAGAGGCATGTCAAGTGTGTATATTTTCCAAAAAGTTTGAAAACACCTAACCACTCATGCATACAATATAAAACATGCACAGTAGAAAAAAGTTTTTAAGGCACAGTAAAAATGAGGTTGTGTACCCCTAGATAGGCCTGGACTGAACTTAACCATACATCACATAAGTGATGATTTGCATATATGGAGTTGTATCGTACAACAAATCTGTCTCCACAGTTTTAAATATTTACAAACCGTAGTGAAATTCCACATTATGGACAGGGAACACACAAATCTAAGTGAACAACGCCAGCAGCAATGGCTCGCCGAGAGTGGAATATATACAGTTTAAATTTTAAATTGTAATAGCTGTTATTTTGTCATGAAGAATTTGGCAAACACTAAGGGCCAGATTCTCGTAGCTGTCAGTCAACGCAGCGCAGCACAGAAAGAGGCTGTGCTGTGTTGCATGACAGGGAGAGAGCAGGAGAGCACCATATTCACACACATATGGCACTCTACTCCCCTCTCCCTAGCGCAGGCGCTGATTTTCGCTGCAGTGCGCCAGGCACACACCCTAGCGCCATAGGTTTTGTACAGGAAGGATACCCTTCCAGTACAAAATACTATGCATAGGCACACTTCAAAGCGTTTCCTACTTTGTATGTATGCTGCACAGTGCAGCACACATGCAATGTCAGGAAAGCAAGGAGAAATTACAACATTTCTCCTTTTAATGCCTGCTTTCCAGCTGTTACGTTTTGACACTAAACCCTGTCAGCCAATGTTAGTAGATAGGGTTCAGCATCAAAAAGCATGGGTAGTTGGATGGGAATGCCCATGTACCACCCATGTAACACCCCTGTGCAAAGTACTGCAAAGCAGCATTTCACGGTGCTTTGCATTACTTTTCCAAACAAACCAACACAAATACCAACATGTGTTGATTTGTTAATCACAAAATAGGTTTAGCATCGGGTTTGCGTTAAAAAAGTAATGCTAAACTGTAGGAAAGTAGGATCTGCTTCTTATGGTTACCCCCACGTTTTGCTTGATGTTAATCTGTTTTTGTCTAGTCTGACTGGAATCCTGCTAATCAGGACCCCAGTCTATCTGTTTTCTCCCTAAAATGTTATGTACTTAGGTACACTCCAGATTGTAAACTGGGGTAACCTTATAAGTCCCTAGTATATGGAACTTATGTACCCAGGGCATAGGTACCCCAGAGGCCTCCCATGGGCTGAAGTATGTATTATGCCTCCCATGAGAGGCCATGCAAACTGGAACTACAAGCCTGCCATTGCAGCCTGTGTAAGATGGTTTACTATATCTATAGGTCAATACACTTAAAACCTATAAGTCACCCCTATAGCAGGCCTTGACAATCCTGAAGGCAGGGTGCTGGGTTTTACGTAAGAGGGTGCCCCTGCATGAGCAGAGCACCCCTGCATCCTCCTGAGACCATTCTCCCGGGTTGTCAGTGACGCAGCCAGACATATAGGTAGAGGTGCACTATATGCTTGCGTAAAATGCTATCTCGAAAACGGTTGCAACAAACCATGTCGTGTTTGGTATCATAACTCCACTCTGGTAACCAGTGTGGGAGGTATGATTCCACCCCTCAGAAGATAACTTTGTGGGTCCCTGGTCTTCCCGGTACCAGCCTTCTCGACCTAGACAGCACAAAATGGTTGCTGCCGACCAGAGACACATTTCTGCCCTCCTGCTGCTGAGACAAGCTCGAGCAGAGAAAGGCAGCGCAATAGGCATCCTGTAACAGGGAGGTGTGACCACCTCCCAGACAGGATTTAGTGTATTGGGGCTGGGTGGGTGCACTTCCAAAGTGCCTTAAAGTCTACACGAGGGACACATTTGGTGTCCCTGTGCATAGTCCAGTTCAAACTAGTCCTGGGAGCCGTTGGCTCCTGCTTTGGCGCGAAACTAGATAATCTCCCCACTGTCCTGACCCTCCCCTGGGAGGGTCCCCTTAATCTGTCCAACTCTCTCCCGTGGGTACAAAAGGGCTTACCTGGCTGTAGGACCCTAGATTTGACGTGGACAAAATTTTGAACAAGAAACCTCTGACCTTCGACTGTCTGGACACACTGAACTTCGACTGGGCCCGACTTCGTCTCCCTCTCCGTCCAAAGCATCGTCTGTGCCTGTGCACCATACAGGCTCCGTGCAGGACCTGTGGAGCATCAAGGACAACTGAAGAATCTCCCTTGGAAGGAGTCACACCCCTGCATTCGCTGGCACTGTAACGCAACTGACCGGTCCGCTGATCCTGAGCTCCTGCGGACTCCGAAGGCTCCAGCAACACAGGAGGTGGGTTCCTACATTCCTTGAGGTCGAGCTGCCCTTTCACCAAGTTTGAGGCCAGTATCCCTCGTGGGGACTGCATAACTCGAACCACTGTGCACAGCGTACTTTTGCAAGTGAATATGCTTGTTGGTGTTCCCCAACTGAGTGCATTGGGCTATCGATAGCCCCAACCCCTGCGCACATTCCATACAAAGGACTTTGGCCTCCTTGCACTCTGTGCGCTGCAAGCTGTTACTTTGTGAAACTGCTAGAGGTCCCCTCGCGACTCCTATGCCTTCGGCCTGTGGGTCCATTTGAGGGACAAGACTGCTTTTCTTGGGCTCCCCTGGTTGCTCCAGGCCTGCCCTGACTCCCCTTGCTGTGGTGAGTCTCCTGGTCCTTGCTGGGCCAGACCGTAACCTTCTTTGACCTTCTTCGTGGGTTGCCGCTGCCAAGGCTTGTTGGTGCTCCTGCCGGACATCGACCCCTCAGCACTCAACATCCTTCATGGGACAGCTCGTATCCGGCTCCTGGTTGTCCGCGACGTCTACTGGTCCCTGCAGCTGTAGAGTCAATGTCTCCATCTTCACACCTGAAGCACCCGACATCGGTGGGCATTTGTCTACTGAGCCCATGGTCACGCCTGAGTGACCCAGACTCTGCCACTTCTGCTTTAAGGTTCCTTCCATCAAGAATCCACCTGTGGGTTCCACCGGGCACTTTTCTTATTTCCAGCAGTGGCATTTCTTTGAAGACTCCCATTGAGAACGACTGCGGTTTCCGATGCCACTTCGACCCTATGCACCTGGCTTCCCTGGGATAGGTAACTCTGGTACTTTGGTATGCAAGGGTAGGGTGGCTCTCCGACCTTCTATGTTCTAAAGGGTTTCTTCGTAATCCACTGGGAAGGGTTTTTAAACTTTAAAACTGCAACCAGGACTCTGCCATTGAATTGTATGTAGCACGTGGTCGTGTTCTCACACTGCACCCGTCCTCCGTGGGGTCCCTACTTATTCACCTTGGGTGGTTCCTTGGGGTCCCAGCGATTCTACATCCTCTAGACCATGGGTACTCACAAACTTTCTCTCGGGGTTCAAATTTACAGTGTGGTTTGTGGCCGAGGGCCGCACCGGTGGGGTTGGGGTCAGAGGGGGAGGGGCGGGGCTAAAGCAAAAAAAATTGTGACCATGAGGTTGAACACAGGTCCCTGCAGCAGACGCCTTCTTCCACTGAACCACCAGACCCGGCATACACACATCTCTCTCTCTCTCTCTCTCTCCCCCTCTGTGAGAAGTTGGCCTGGTATATGATGTTCACTAGTTAAAGTGACCACCTTGTACCATGCCAAGCAACCCTTATGGTGTGGTTGTAAGTCAACCTTTTCGGACTAGCTGCCCTAGTGGTAGCGTAGGCTAAGCAGTCTTTGAGGCTAAACTCGTGAAACATGTTAGGCAGGCTGTTTTACCAAATGTAACCCCCTTTTATACCAATGAAAGGACACCACACAGATATATCTTAAACATATATATGTATTTATTTCTCAAAGTAAACCCTAGACTCTTTATGAGCACAGGAGCACAAATCGTTAAACAAGAATACGTTAGAATACACAGAAGTTGCACTTTATATGGATAGGCCCTGGTGGCCGCTCAAACCATATACTAAAATAGTGGTATAAGTACCACAAACAGAAAAGGGAAAAGGCCTAGGGCCTCTAGAATCGCTGGGCCTACAAGGAGCTAACTTCAGTTAGTGACCAGGAGGTCCACGGGTTGCGTGTGCAGAGCAAATAGTCACACGCGAGCTCCCATAGGTTCTCAATGGGTGCGTAAAAGTTACAAAGTTACTGCAAAAAGGATCTTCCGGATGGACTATAAACTCAAAGATTGGAAACACAGACACTAGAGATGATACTCTACACTTGGGCACCGGAGTGCCAGCTTTACCTCACCCACAGGAAGCGGGTGCATAGGTCTCGAAGTGCGTCGGGTTTCTTCTATCTGTTCAATGGAGCCTGAAGACAAAGATGCTGCAGGCGGTCGGTCCGGAAGAGATGCGGTGGATCCAAGGGTGGATCGGAGTTGTAGAAGACCTGTAAGCAGAGGGGACAGTGTTCATAGTCACTAGCCAGTGACCAGCGTGGCACCAGGTGGGTACCAGGCGATGCCGGGTGCAAACAGGAAGAAAGGTGTAGCTTGTCTCTGCAGCCACGTGGTCCCTGAAGGTCGACGACGTCCAGGAGTCGGTTCACGAGCTGTCCCACGCAGGCTCTCGCTGTCGGCGGTGTCGGCGACTTGATCGAAGCAAACAAGCCTTGGCAAAAGCAACTGTTGTGGAAAACGAAATAAGCTGATGGTTCTGACCAGCGAGGTCAGAGGGATTGCTCCTTTGGAGGGGAGCAAGGGCCAGTCTGGAGCAACCAGACCAGCGGTGTAGTTCTTGAAGTTCGTCGCCAAGATGGCCACTAGCCAGCGGGCCAGCAACCGGTTAGGCGCGTCGAGTGGCAAAATGCAGAAGGGCCCCACGCAGATCGTGGAGATGCTGGAGGGCTCACCTTTGATGCAGATGCTGCTCGGGTGTTGGGCTTCTCAGATCCCATGCACGTTCTTAGCAGCAGGCATGTTAACCCTCTGCACTACCTTATGATGAGTCAAAACCTCCTCTAGACAAACCTCCAGTCTCTTTCCAAGAAAACGAGTAATCACTGAAGTTATCTTCACATTGATGCCTGATAATTGCTGAAGGCCAGGAACGCGGCAGCAGGTGCTTTTAAAATGAGAATATACTTGCAAAAATGACGCCCAAACCCCATGTCAGTGCCCGGTGTGGTGGCACCAATCGCAACACCCTAGAGACCGCCCTGTTTGGGACTGAGTGCAGCATGATGCCTTGTGTGACAATACCCCCTACTGTGGATTCAAGGTTCAATGGGGCCCCACACCTTCTGTGGAACATATGGGGTTTCAGCCATCATTAAATGTAGTTGATCCTTCGACTTCTCTGCAAGGTATGGACCCCCAATTTGTAGATTTTGGCCTTTCCAATAATACACAGGTTCAGCAAGGAAGGTTGACTTTGGCTACATGGAACATTGCAGGAGCACACCCCAAGATTACCAATCGTGATTGGCAAAACATTGTTTTCTCCTTTGACCTTCTTTGTGTACAAGAGATCTGGTTGATGAACTCCTTTCATATTGATGGGTTTTTGTCCATTTCCAACCCGCACTTCCCTCACTGGCGGGCAGGCCAAGAGGAGGTCTTGCAACTTTTGTATCTGTCAAATTGGAATTGGTTAGAGTGGTGCTTAAATGGTCTTTACTGTTCTTTTTTGCTTCACAGATAATATTAATGGGGGGCGCCGGGATATTATGCTGATAAATTTCTATAACAATATTCCCATTACACATGTGTGTAAAGTGATAGAGGATTTTGAAGATTTTCTAGACGATTTTTACTTGAACTTAGAAAAGAGAGAAATGTTGATATGGTTGGGGGATTTTAATATTACCCTCTATTCCCTGGGGGACAGTTGGTTGTGCAGCTTGCTAATAGAGGATGTCCTAGACGGGGCTCTGTCGAAACATAATTCCTTGGGGGTGCCTTAATTACACTACTGCTAAAATATGATTTTATAGTCACTGGGGCACCTTGGGTAGAATTATCGAGCTTGATTCCAACGTTCACAGGTGGAACAGCAGGGAGTACAATAGATTTTATATTAATTTCGGCAGGGGCTGCAAGGTATGGTTAGTTGTGCAAACTGTCTCTCACAACAGCCATGCACATCACACCTTGCAACCCACATCGCACAAATGCAATGCTTTGACGTTATAAAATGTATACTAACAAGTAACAAAAGCGACAGTCATTACATCATTAAATTACAACACCCAAGTCTATAAATAATACTATATTCATAGTTGTCACAGGAATACTGTTAATGGTAATGTGATATATAGTCTGAACTGTAAAATGGTTTATGTCCTTTGTATTGTCATATTGAGGATGAAGTTATTGGCATTGCAGTTAGTGTGTGAGTTATGGTTTTCATGCTGTGTTGTGAGTTATGGATAGCAGGACTAAATACAACTAGTGAATTTCGGTGGTTTCTGGTTTTAATTAATAAACCCAACTATACCCTAACTGTGTCTTTTTTTAACAACGTATATGGCTTACTTATTACTGTGTGATTGGGATACAAAGTAAAGGTAGCACTGTAACTTTAACATTTCTTAACTTTATTGCAGTGCTGCTATAAACATATTTGTCATCCATAACCATAACGGTTCTTTAACTGTTTTAAGTGAATTTCTGAGGTTTTTGTAACATACGCTAGGAACTTGTATCTTACTCTAACAATAACTTAATTTGAACCGTTATTTTTTCAGTGAATTTCTCGCTTATATTTAAAAAATATGCTAAATCCAGTCCATTCATTTATTCCATTCCCGTAAACCACATTGAATTCATCCTTTGCCCATGGGCAGAAGAGCCTGGCTGCTGCATCTTTCTCTCAGCAACTTCGCAGAGCTTGGGAATTAATAGAGACATGTTCTCACAATGACTTTTGTGAATGGATCTCAAAAGAACCTTTTTTGTTTTGTGAGTGTTTTTCTGTTTATTGTGTTTCAATTGAACGTTTGTCGTCCTTGATTATTTCTAGAAGCACTAATATGTTGCTGCTGGTCCAGTGGGAGAAACAAATAACCTCCTTCACCAGTTTACACTCACCAGCATGAATGTCTTTTTAACATCTCATTCTGAATCTGTGCATAAGGGGAAAGACTGAAATTAGAGATTTAAAGGGAGAGATGGCTCACTGGTCTTGACCAGTTGGTGATCTCTTCTATCGTGTGCCACGACGATTCTTTGCTTTTTTTTTTTTGTTTGAAAATGCTTTATTAGAGAAAAATAGAAGGAACAGCGAAATACAGATCATTCAAATAACATAGTCCATGCTGAAAAGAAAACAGTAGATCAATATTCGCTAACAAACGAAACCTAAAAAGCATTTTATAAAAAGTTTTTATAGAGAAAAAAGGGGGGGGAAAGAGAGAAAAGGAGGAGAGAAGGAAGGAGGGAAAGGAAGAAGAATAGGTAAAAGGCACTATAAAGAGAATAGGAAGGAAATCAGGCAAAAGGATAGGTAGAATAGAAAAAGCAAAAAAGCCTAGGATAGGGAATACTTAAATACAGGAAAAATAGATGTAAATGGAAAAATACAAGAAAGATAGAAGAAGAAGGACAGAGAAAAAGCTGTTCATGGAGGTTTAAAATTCTCAGAGGATAAAGGAGAGATACGTTTCAGAGCCATGCGGTCAAGATAAGTTGTGAGAGGCAGCCAAAATAAATCTCTATTAAGGGTACGGGTACGGGTGGAAGCAGCAGCAAAGCGCACATCAAGCCTATGATGATGACAGAGAGAGTTCCACCAACATTGTATAGAGAGTTTGTTAAGGTCCTTCCAGTTAAAGGATATGTGTTGAAAAGCCAGAGCCAACATGAGATCTAATAGACCAAAGGAGTGTGAGGGTATATCTAAGGTGTCAGAAAGACTACCTAAAAAGAGAAGAGGGATAGAGTAGGGAGTAGAGATCGAAAATAGGCGAGAAACATAAGACCACACCTGACCCCAGAGAATAACAACAGGAGGACAAAGAAAGAGTAGGTGAAAAAGATCAGCATTAGGGGAGGCACAGGTCCAACAGTTAGAATCTTTATCAAGAGAGAAGCGAGAAATAGAAACTGGAGAAAGGTACAATCTGTGGTAAAGAAAAAACATAGATTGGGTCAAGGAGGCAGAGCGAGAAATTTTTAAGGACCTGGACCAAACTTTATCCCAAAGAGCTATAGACCATTCACAGCCTAGATCCGACTCCCAAGCACATTCCAGCTTAGATTTCAGACGATTAGGGTTGGGGGAGGAGAAGAACTTATAAATAAGAGAGGCTTTGGGAAGAGTAGACAAAATCTGAAGCAGGGGGGATTGAGATATAGGAGATGACGACGAAGGAAGGGAATAATAAACATCAAGTATAAGGGCCATGAGGACAGTGAATCTGTGGAAAAAGGATTGCGGGCAGTGAAACAAAAGTCGGAATCGAGGAAATGAGCAAGGAAGAAGACCATCAAAGAGTTGGTTAACCCACACCAGACCCTTTGACCTCCAGGCATTCCAGCAAATAGGGCGATTGTGTAGGAGAATAAGCGAATCTAATTATTTTTCTAAAAGCTGTTCCTTTAGCTTGGTCTACTTTTCAATTGAAACATGCATGATTAGAAGGTTGTGCATCAGTAGCACGTATCGGAACTCTTCCTTTTCTTTTTTCAGGAACACGGGTCGATAAATGAAGTGAATCTGCTTCACCAGCATCTGGTTTCATTCTCTTCGCAGACACGGTGCCAGAATTATTCGCAGGTAAATCACCTGTCTCTATTCTTAGTGGTAATCTGGACTACCTAGCAAGGTGTGGCTGAAATAGGGTGGGTATTGTTATCCCTGCAGCTCAAGGCGATCGCAGAGAATTTCTGAAATGTGTTCAAGGAAAAATCAGGCATATTTCCTGTTGCACGTACTAAGGATGTACCAATCTGTTTTGTGAAGGGTGTAGCTCAAAATGTGCTGCATGCTTTCAGTCCTGCCTATTTGCTCACACACTGTGGGTTCAAGTAGAACCCTGATGAGGGTCTTTTCAGTCTCTAGTTTTTTTTTATTATGTCCACTACAGAAGTTATGTTTTCCTGTAAAAATCTAAGAATGCAGTAGTGTACTTTTTTCACATCATATTTCATATCCTCACATGTCTTGCCTTTGCCATTATCACTCAGCAAACATTCTGTAAACGGTTGCCACATGGATAATATAGCATTCACAGCCCCTTGGACTGAGAACCATCAGCTAAGCGACACAGTTGGGATGACTCTTTCTTTGATGCCACACAAAGCAGTTTTAGTTCCCATGCATAATAAAACAGTGCACCACAATGGACTAAAAGGTCAATAGCATTCTTCATTAACTCTGCAGATTGTAAAGATGCATCTGAAAGAAACACGTAGTGATAGATTCCTTACCTTAGAATTACCCCCTGCCTCAGGCTGGATCCGAAAAGTTTTCATCAGCAGTACCCCTGCGTGTCGGTAGGTGGCGTTGTGCGGCTCCGCGCCCGTCCTCGGTGTCGTCATCGCCGGGATGACGTCGCGGGCAGTACGTAGATGCCGCCCCCGCGCTCTGACATCAGTTCTTTCTTTTTCCGTGCCAGCAAGCGCAGATACAGGAAGAGCTAGTACCCCCAGTCATTTTTTGACTGAGTTTTTTTAGGCTTTTTGTCTCCTTTTTTCTTGAGTCGATCGACTCCTGGTGTCGTAGGGATTCCTGGGTTTAAGAACTGTGGGGACTGTCACCGCATGATGTTGGTGACTGACCCATATCGCGTGTGCCTCTACTGCTTGGGGCGCGACACGACTTCAAGTCGTGCCCCGACTGCTGGGCCATGGTGCCGAAAACTTTGCGGGAGCGGGCCCGAAAGTTGCTGGAAGTCCGTCAGTCGGCTCCGTGCCGTTCAAGGTCCCAGTCCCGTGGGAGGTCGAGGGGCCGGTCGCAGAGTCGTCACCATCATTCTTCTGGATCTAAGTCTTCGCACTTGGGGTCAGGTAAGTCGAAGCATTCCAAGAAGAAGTCGAAGAAGCGTTGTCGATCTTCGACTTCCCCTCGTCTGTCGCGTGATGCGGCTGAGGGTGCGGGAGGTGCCACCCCCACGGCTCCGGTGAAGCCTAGGACGTCGCCACCGGCCTATCCGCCCTTCCCGGGTCCGGCAGCGACGCCTACCCAGGTGCAAGAGTTTCTTGCTTCCATGGCCTGACTCTTTGGGCCATCTGGCCCCGCCGGTGCGCCACTGGGCTCCGCAAGCCCGACTGGGGTTCGTGTTGTTCCATCACCGCGGGCTCCGGCCCCGGCGCCGCAGGCTCTCATGGGATCTGGGATCGGACCCAGTCGACACCGGTTGACCTTGTTACGCCTCCACCAATGTCGACCCCACCGGCACCGCCTCCGACGTCGCTCACTCCTCGGGACGATGTTGTCCCCGGCTTCAGCCCAGAACCAGACACGGCGCCGGATCAACGTTGCTCGACGCCGCATACGACACCAATGGGATTTGTTCCCTATGTCCGTCCTCTGTATTTTCAGCCTGTTCCACAGACTTCGGAGGAAGAGGAGGACTAGGAGGGATCTGAGGACCCTCTCGCACAGGACTGTGCTTATGATCTGGACTGGGCAGAGGATTTGGGGGAAGCCAGTGGTGTTGACACCTCGCCTGACCTTGGCATGCTGTCTCCTCCTACCGTGGCTACGGAGGAGACAGCCAGTTACGCAGTGGTGTTGCGTAGGGCGGCCAAGGCCCTCCACCTCAAACTCCCTACCATGGGCGTCAGGACTAACCTCCTGACAGAAGTGCTCCAGCCGGCGGCAACCTCTTCAGAGCCCCTGCTGCCCTTTAATGACGCACTTTCTGACGTTCTTTTGGGCACCTGGTCGAGGCCCAACACAGGAGCTCCTGTGGACAGGAACGTGGCCCGACGCCATCGCCCGACTCTGGGCGATCCCTTCTTCCTCTCCCAACACCCCACTCCTGAGAGCTTGGCTGTCCAGGCCTCTGCGTCCCAAAGCGCGTTCCCTTCCGCACCTCCGGGTAGGGAATTCAAGAAGCTGGAGCAGCTTGGCAAGAAGGTGTTTTCATCTGCCAGCTTAGGGCTGCGGTCAGTGAACACCGCATGCCTCTTGGGCAGTTATTCCCACTCTGTGTGGGATACGGTTGCGCAGGTGCTGCCTAGCTGTGTGGAGGAGGTCCAGACAGTACTCGCCCAGGCTGTTGCTGCTGGGAGAGACGCAGCTAAGTTCACCATTCGTTGTGGGCTTGACGCCGCCGACTCGCTGAGCAGGGCGATTTCCACGATGGTGGTGCTTCGGCATCACGCCTGGCTGAGAGCAACTGGCTTTTCGGGGGATACCCTGATGGACATGCCCTTTGATGGCATTCGCCTGTTTTGGCAATAAGGCGGATAGTGCGCTGGAGCGCTTTAAGGACTCAAGGGCTACGGCCAAGTCCTTGGGCCTGTCGGCCACACGGCCTCCTCCGCCTTCTGCCTTTCCCTCCTTTTGTGGCCGTGGAAGGTACGCCCCACTACGTTCGCAGGGCCACAGGCCGGCGCAGCAACTTCCTCAGCACGGCCGCGGGAACCGTCGAGGCGGTTCAGGGGGCCAGCGGGCGGGTCAGTCCACCTCCAACCCCGCGGCATCCACTGCAAAGCCTTCCTAGTCCGTCCTTTCAGGTCCATCAAACGCCAGTGGGCGGATGGATTCGCCATCATCTCCCCCACTGGCGCACCTTCACTTCGGACCAGTGGGTGCTGCAAATTGTCCAAAGGGGCTACTCTCTCCCCTTCGAGACTACCCCTCCAGCCATCGGGATCACTTGACGCTTCTCCAGCAGGAAGTTGCGGCCCTATTGGCCAAGGGGGCCATTGAGCGCGTTCCGACGCCCGAAGTAGGTCGTGGTTGTTATTCCCACTACTTCGTGGTTCCAAAGAAGGACAAGGGCCTGTGTCCTATCTTAGACCTTCGGAACGTCAATCGCTTCCTCCGGAAGGAGAAGTTCAAAATGCTCACATTGGCTCAGGTCTTGTCTGCCCTAGACCCACAAGACTGGATAGTAGTGCAGGACGCTTACTTTCATGTTCCCGGCCCACCGGCGTTACCTGCGGTTCACGGTTGGCCACGAGCACTTTCAGTTCACTGTGCTCCCTTTGGGCCTTACCAGCGCCCCTCGGGTGTTCATGAAAGTGATGGCGGTGGTCGCAGCTCATCTGCGCAGATCAGGGGTTTCAGTCTTCCCCTATCTTGACGACTGGCTGTTGAAGGCGGGCTCGCCCCAGGCGGTCGTCTCCCACCTCCAGACTACGGCCGACCTCCTGCATTTGCTGGGGTTCTCCATCAACGTGCCGAAGTCGCACCTGGTACCCTCTCAGAAGCTCCTTTTCATCAGAGCGGTTCTGGACACGGCACAGTTTCGGGTTTATCCTCCCTAGCAGCGAGTCCGGGACATTCAGGCTATGATTCCTATCTTTTAGCCCCTGTCCTGGGTTTTGAAGATTTAGAAAGATATGTAGCCCATTCTGGATAAATGCTGGAGACAAGCTGATGCGTGGAGAGCTTCGCATTGAAACAGCATGCCCAAAAAACGTAAATACAGTATCATTAGGCCCAAAGCATTAAGACTACTTAGAGCAGCAACAAGGATTTGTGGTTATGGTAAAGTTTAAGGAATACAAGTCCCTACAGCTCTACCCATCTAGAGTAAGGTCCATAAAGAGATGGGGAAAGTTGAAAATGAGTGCAAGAGCTCCATCGTATGAAGAACGGTTAGTCAAAGTTACAATACGATCCAAATGAGATACCTTACCTTAAAGAGGATTTGGCTAAAGCAACTGCGGTATCTCTGAGGTGCGGTGCAAATAGCTCAACAAGTCTAAATCTGGCGAGACCATAACCTCCTTCTTATGCTACAATATTTTGCCAATCAGTCCTGCTTTCTTGGACAGAGAGTTCAATAGGAGAACTGCGACATATCCAACCCGGGCTCAACTATGGGTTTTTTTAAACCTAGAAATCAAAAATGTTTGTTTGGAACAAAAGAAGTTCCTTCATATCTGGCATTGATTTTGACCCCCAACTTGAATTGGTGGCCCTAGTTACACTCTAGGTGACTTCTTGTGGGTAGGATGAAAGATATGATTAAGTTTGATACCAGCCAAGGTGGTGTACATGTGAGTCCAATGGCTGATATTTAGGGTCATGCTAAAGAACCAGGACTACTAGTTCAGGATAAGCTTCTGATGAGATTTCTTGGTCTCTCTGTGAATAGCTGTGCTCTTCACCAATAAATACTACCTATATTGAGTGCAAATAGTGTGTTTCTAAGGCCATCTAGCTATCGGTTTTCCCTAAATATTTGATACGTTTACTAGAGCTACTTTGGAATGGAAGGTTGTTTTGAAATCTCTGGTAGAAGCACATTAGTACTGCAACTTACTCCAGTATTGGAACTTGCATAGATTGACATGCTTGAATCATTCCCCGTCTTCGATATGGGAGTCCCTGGTACCATATAATAGTAATACAAAGTTAAATATAGTGCAAGAAGGCTCTAGGCCCTTCAATTTTGCAACCTATCATAGTCCATTTAAAGAAGGGACCAAACCTATACTTCAGCCAATCAGGCTGCCCAGCCCTCGAGAACACTCCTGAGAGAGATGAATTCCCTCAGATTTTCTACCGCACGTCATTCTAGGGAGTTTCCACTGAGCTCTGATCTGTTATTTTCCGATTTAGATATTTTCCCAAGATACTTCTTATACTTTGGTGCTGTGGGAGTTTCTTCGGTTACCAACAGAGTGTCACCATTCACATCTGACTTTGTCTCTATTGTAACTCCATGTTAGACAAGGAGAAGAAAAATCTCTTCAGGTCCTGCAATACCTGTGGTAAAAAGCGTCTTCACTCTGAAGATGTGCACCAAGGTTGCCTCTACCCGGATCATTCTGCTAAAGACTATAAGCAGGGCTCGAAAAATTATAAAATTGTTACTGACGTGCAGGTCTAGTAACTTAAAAAATCTACTCGACATAACTGTAATGCACTTGAGCTGTTTCTCTGAAAGTTGAGCAAATGTGACAAGTTAAAAGATTTAAAGGAATTTGAATTGCTCATTCACTTTGTGAGCAGCAAAGATGCCTTTAAATCTTGCTATCTTGTGAAATTTGCTCTACTTTCAGAGACAGGGGTCAAAAGTCCGTTTGTTTCTTAATCGCCAGAAAGGGTGAGTAGGACCTAAAAATAGCTCATCCTAATTAAATCTGGCTCGCAAATGCGAGCGAATGAGTGGATTTTTCGAGCCTGGTATTGATACCTTTTCATCCAAGACCATAAAGGGTAGAGAAGAAAGGCTGCTAATCTCGCTTCAGAAGCTCAAAAGGCAGAAAGAGCCAGTGTCAGATTCAGACAGTAAGGACTTCTCTTCGTCCTCTAAAAAATCTCATAAAGAGAGAGATCACCCCATTCCGATCCTCCTCTGAGCAGCCAAAGAAAGCCTCAAAAAGACCACTCGTGTGTTATAAAGGCTGCAGTCCTTCAATATCTCCACATAGATCTAAATCATCTTCAAAAAGGTAAAAAAAGAACCTTCTTCCTCCTCACATAAGGCTAAAAGGTCATCTTCTGAGTTGCTTACACTGCCTTCTAAGATTTAAGAAACCTTCCTAAGCTCAGCTGGTGGATCCATCGCGACCCGCGGCTTACCATCGATGAGATCATCTTCTTTGATGCCGTCAACAACTAAAACGTATACGGGGACATCATCGATGATGACAACAGCTACGATTACTGCGCTGTCCACTACCTCCTCCTTGTCGCCGACATCCTTGTCGACAACGTTTTTGACTAGACCGTCGACGCTGAAGATTTCCCTGAGCTCGTCAACGACTTCCTTGTTGATGTTGAGATCCTCGCTGGTGAGGGTGATACCGTCAATGACTACAACACAGATGGTGGATAACAGTTTACAGACACAATCGATGACAGGAAAAATGTAAACACAGAAGAAATTTAGCTTGTGAACACCAGCACTTACTTCTCCAAGTAACGTGACCCTGATACCACTAGATCTATTGGCGGAAGAAGAATATGATGATGACAGACCATTTGGGGTCATGTGCAGCTCCTCGGAGTTGCATGCTAAATGCCAGGAAGAGGAGGAGGGCTATGAGGAGGAATATGAACAACATTATTATTCATCCCATGTACAATATCAGCACCCATACCAAGAAGAGATGGTTTGTCTACCTGGCTGTCTGGTTTAAGATTTGCAGTTTATGATGACAGAATTTAGCAAAAGGTTTCCACCTACTACAGCTGGAGCCCCAAAGCCATCCATGCCTGCCAGATCACCCGCTGTTCAACCATCCACTCCAGCACAAAGACCCACGTCATTGCCTATTCCAGGAAGGCATACCCCACAGATAGTCCTACTCCATGATCCAGATACCTCTGATGAACAGTGAGAGGAATGGGAGTTGGGTGAGGGCCAAACAGAATGAGATGACTATCTCATCCCTACACCATCATCTCCGTCACCCACCCCAGTGGGCTCTCCACTGTAGGAAAATGGGGGGATTCCATCATTTGTTAGAAAGGACAGCAGAGAGATTTTCCCTCCCCATGCTCACCAAACAGATGGACTATCTTTTATTTGATTTTAAGGAACCTTTTTAAAAAAGCGTTACAAAATCATACGGTCCATGCCCATTGTCAACTATATATGAGAAGAGGGCCTGACAGCAATGAGAAATCTGGCTAGAGTATCTGTTCTTCCACGCCTTGACAAGAAATCCAAAGCCCCTGAAGACACCCCAGCTTGTTTGACCAGCCAACCTAAACCAGACTCTTTAATTACGCAGGTAGGCCAGAGAAGATCAACCAATCCCTCCTTTCCGATCTCCACCTCCATGCAAGGAGGGCAGACCCTTGGATAATATTGACAAGCATTTCTCATCAGCGTCAGTTCTGATGGCTAGAGCAGCAAATTCACTAGCTGTGTTGGGGACGAATGATTGCCAGCTTGGGCTGACATTGCCCCAAATATAGATCAGTTTCCGGAATAGGCAAAAACTAAAGCAAGAAAGATCTTGCAGGAAGGGGAGAGCACGTCGACAGAGATCATGGATTGTGCCTTGGATATAGCCACTTCTGTGTTTAAGGCAACTGACTGGCTCTGAAGTACTCAGGAGGGAAGGTTGGCTCAAGGCTACCTCCTTTAGGCCGGAGGTACAAAATAAATTGTCAGATCTTCAATTTGACGGAGGGGTCTTGTTCAGCAAGCATGTTGGTGAAGCTGTTCAGGCAATAAAGACAGACACAGAGACAGCTAAGTTACTGGAGGCTTCCAATTTTTAAAAAAATGCTCTTTCACGGCTCCAAATGCATTCCTTCATATAGGGGAGGCTACCAGCAATACTGGTATCCCTCCTACACATATAATTCCCAGCAGTTTTGTTCACAATATGCCCAGAGGCAACCACCTCAAGCCGCCTACAGCAGGCCTCCACCTAGAAGAAGAGCAACATGTCAGGGAAAGGACCCTAGTCATCGCCAATGGCCTGCCTTAGGTTCTGGTTACCCCTCTCGCCTTATATTTCGGACTTGGAGGAAGAATATCCTAGTTCATCCGACGTTGTCAACAGATAACATCAGACCAACGGGTGCTAGACCGTGTTCAATTCGGCCTCACCCTAGAATTTGTTCAGCACCCACCATCACACCCACTGCACACCTCCACTCCCAAACATCTGCACCTGCTCAAACTGGAGGTTAAAACTGTGCTCCAGAAGGGGGTGATAGAGAGGTTCCCTCTTTTGCAGCAAAGTGTACGTTCTATTCCTGTGTCTTTCTGATTCCTAAAAAACAAAAATAAAGGCGTCCTATCCTCGACCTAAGAGATCTCAACAAGTATTTTAAAAAGCAATCATTCCACATGGTAACGTTACAAGATAATCTCCTACGTCTATACCACAGAGATTGTGTCAACCCTCGACCTACAGGATGCATATTTCAAACATCCCTATTCATCCGTCCCACAGATAATTCCTGAGATTCACAGAAGCAGAATCTACTTCGTGTTCAGGATTCTTGCCTTTGGTCTGAAGTCCGCCCTTATGATATTTACAAAGTGTCTGTCTGACTCCAGTAGTAGCCTTCTTAAGGAAACAAAAACATCAAGTATTCCCGTACTTAGACGACTGGCTCATCAAGGCACATTCAAGTCAATCAATGCAGGCAGTAATAAACGCTTGCATAACCCTCTTCAACCAGCTAGGTCTCACTCTCAATTGGAAAAAGTCAAGCCCACAACCATCAAGAAACACAACATTTTAGGTGGCAACACTAGATACTGTAACCAACAAGGCCTGACCCACACAAGAAAGGCAGTCCATTCGGAAAAAAGTCTCTTTCAGTACACCTCTACAAATCATTATTGGGGACGATGTCATCATGCATTCTTCTGGTTCCATTCTGCTGGCTAAGGATGCAAACTGTTCAGGAAGGACTAGACCTCCAATAGGTACAGGCCACAGGTTCTTTCAACAACATCATAACAGTCACTCCAACCATGATCAAAGCCCTAGCTTGGTGGGCTCAACAGACACACCTCTCAGTCTGCCTTTCGTTCCTAGTTCAACCCTCTCCGTTGGTCATTACCACAGATGCTTCCTTGGAGGGATGGGGAGCAAACCTTCAAGACTGCCAGATCAGTGGCAAGTGTCAGAAGTCTCACCCGCTTTTTCACAACAATCTGCACGAGCTCAAGGCAGTACATTTAGCCTTGCAGGCTTTCTTCCCCATGTTACAGAACTCTAATGTCCTTATAAGAACGGACAATATAACAATGATGCACTACATAAACAAACAAGGGGGTACAAGATCGCTTCTCCTCTCTAGAGGGTCACAAAACATCTGGAATTGGGCCACCCAAAATCGAGTATATCACGGGCAGAGCATGTCCCAGGTAAGCAAAACGAGATAGTGGACATTCTCAGCAGACAGACCTCATCCAGCCATGAGTGGGAACTGGAGCAGAAAACACTCAATCATTTATTCTCACAGTGGAGGATACCCAATATCGACCTCTATGCCAACCCACAATACATCAAATGCTGGTTCTTTTTAAGCTAGCATCACCATCCGGGATCATGGGGGAATGCATTTTCAATGGCATGGTGGTGAATATTTGCTTACATCTTTCCGCCCCTTGGCCTGATTCCATAGTTCTCACAAAGATGAAGATTGAGCTTTGCAGAAATATATTGACGGCTGTAATGTGGCCTCACCAACTTTGGTTTACAGAACTCCTCCTGCTGTTGGAGAAACCTTACATCCCTTTGAGGGTCTCACCTTCTCTCCGGACAATGAGCGAGGGCCAAATCCTCACCTGAATCCGGATTCTCTCCACTTATCAACCTGGCTCCTGAACACAAAGAGTTCGTTCATCTAAACATTCCTCTTGAATGTTGGGAAATACTTTCCAAAGTCAGAGCAGTCAGTACTAATAAGACTTATTCTCACGAGTGGAAAAGATTTTGTTTATGGAGCCAACAACAAAAAATACATCCTTTCTCGTGCTCACCTGACCAGTTAGTCCCATACCTGTTGCATTTGGCACATTCAGGCTTAGCTCATGCACCCATCAGACTTCATCTAGTGGCCATTTTTCTATTTAGACGATCATCAGAAACACCGTTATTATGATCTTCCAGGATAATCAAACAGTTCCTTAAAGGGTTTTTTAGGGTCTTTCCATTAGTCACACCTCCTCCGCCATCCTGGCATCTGAACACAGTGCTATCGCAGCTCATGAAGCACCCATTTGGGCCCATTCACAGAGCACATTTTAAGCATCTATCTTGGAAGGTTGCTGTCCTTAACATTCACCAGACGTGTCAGTGCGATACAAGCCCTCACTATTCAGGAAAACATCCTACAATTTGTAGAAGACAAGGTTATTCTATGTACAAATCCAAAGTTTGTCCCTAAAGTCCCCTCAGACTTCCATCTCAATCAGCCACTGATTTTAAAAACCTTCTTACCAAACCCTTTAACACCAGCTGTAAGGGCTCTTTATTCTTTGGTCATTAAGAGATGCATCAAATTCTACATAGACAGGACCAAGACCATTCAGAAGTCTCACCATTTGTTCGTGGCTTACAGCGCCCCACAGAAAGGGCAACCCCTTTCCAAACAGAGCATTGCTAGATGGATATCCACTGCAATTCACTTCTGTCACCAAACAGCAGGAAAATTGTTATAAACTTCTGTGCATGCTCATTCTGCAAGGACTGTTTCAACCTCTACAGCACTCTTTGTGGTGTGCCTCTCCAGGACATCTTCAGAGCAGCTACCTGGAAGAATGTGCATACCTTTACCCAAGACTACTGCCTGGATTTCACTCCTCAAGGGGATGTAGCAGTAGGACAAGCAGTTCTAAGACATATTTTCTGGTAAAGGTGAGTTACCTCTTGCTTCCCACAACCTCTTAGTTCTGCACATTGCCTATATCTGATGATGTTTTTATAGAATAAAGAAATGTTTCATATGCTGAACAAAATGGTATAAAATAGGTTCATAGCTGTGTCTTCGTCTATTATATGACAAAGGGGATATTCCTATAGGATTATATCCCTCAAAACTCAGTTTAATGTGCCTCACTCCGGATTTCTACTCTGATTCAAGCTTGTGAATCTATGAAAGTTCCAATACTGGAGTAAGAAAATAAGTTACCTACCTTCAACTGTAGTTCTCCAGTAATGAAATCTTTCATAGATTCACATGCGACCCACCTTACTCCCCTGTGATGCTCACCTGTCCCTCCTTTAAGTGGTTTTCCAGCACTCATGCTATGAAAAATATTAGGGAATGGAACTCTCAGGAGTGTTATAGAGGGCGGGCAGTCTATTTGGGTAAAGTATCAATTTTGTCTGTTTTTAAATAGACTATAATAGGTTGCAAATTGAAGATTGCAGGGCCTTCATACATTATCTTTAACATTGTATTACTATTATATGGTACCGGGAACTCCCATCTCAATGTTGGGGAATGATTCAAGCATATGAATCTATGACAGATTCCAATTCTGGAGAACTACAGTTACAGGTAAGTAACTTATTTTCTTTCCTAGGCTGACAAGGTGCAGTTACATCCCTTTATAAATTGTTCCCCACAAATAAGGCAACAATGTCTACATTACAATTTTTTAACATAATGTTTAAAAGAAGGGCAGATTAATTGTTTAAAACAGCTACAGAGTGCTGAGAAAAAGCAGTTCTCCTTACCCAGTCCTGCACCTCCAACAACCACCAAGAACAGACATTCTAGAATGTTGCTTTGTTTGATGAAGTCAACTGCAGTTTTGAAGGGTAAAGTAACATAATTTAAAAGATGGCCTCTTTAAAATCTCAGCAACGCTACATATAACATTTGAAATTACCTATATAAGTTTACACCTAGAGCTATTTCCTCCTACTTCTGAAATCTGTTGGTCACGGAAAAATCAGACCAGCAAAAGTCCCTTAACCCCTTCAGCGCGGCGTGGATTTCTGCGCTGTGCTGAAGGTTCTGTGCGCGGGCGGGGCCATGACGGAGCGGTTCCGTCATGCGCATAGCGCAACCGACGCGCATGACGGAACCGCTCCGTCATGCGCATCGAAAGGGTTAACACTCCTGACCTAGGGTTTGCAGTTACAATTATTTTTACTTGCTGCCATACAAATAAGAGAAATACTTGGTTACATGATCCATTCCTTTATTGTATTTTAATGGCCTTTACTCGCCCCAGTGTTTTGAGCGGTTCTAGTTCTTTTGTCACAGTGGGATTTTTTTGCATTAGCAGTGTGAGTTTATACTGTGAGATGTTGTTTTTTAGGTCTCGCCTGAGCCAGCGCGCATGTGCTGCTCTGCAAGACTTTTTGTAAGGGGCTTCAAAAATCTTACCACACGCTCGTATGTGTGTTTTGGCCGAATGCTTGCGGTTACTCGCACGGGCGTCATGTGTTTTGAATTATCATGCCCAGACGCGTGTGCGATAATTCAAAACACATGGCTCGCTATGGCGCGCGCGTGCACACTACTCGCATGCTTTTTTTAAATTTCCTTCGAATTAGCTGCATTCCAGTATCGGGTTACATCGCTTTCACTTTCGCGCCCGCAGTAAAGTGTCTCGCGTCTGTCCGCTCTCATCTCTGTTTCCCAATCCTCTTCACCTCCACCCTGAAGTCTCCCACCTCCCCCCATGTTTTTAATTTCCCCGTGGTTCATATCTTCAACCCCAATGCATTCACAGTGGCAACCTGACCTCCGCCGTGTCACCGAACGTGTGGGAAGACAATACAGTCCACCATAGTGGTGAACTATTAAGATGACTACAATGCCTGCCTCCTCCTCGGTTAAGTTTCTCTTACTCTCGCGTGGAACAGTGTGCGCCTAGAGTAAAGGCAGTCTGACCTCAAGACGATGCGTAGCACAAAAGGAAGAGCGCCAGACCCCAAGTATAGTTTGTATGTAAGTGTTTTTATTGATATTGCTGTCTGGTGTGCGATTGTGGTCATTTGTGACTGATTTCCTATCTTCCCAAATTCAGAATGGTACGCAGCTTATGTGTAGGCTATCATGTATAATTCCACCTACATGACGTATGCAGAGATGTGCATCATCTAGTAACGTAATGTTACGTGCAGTAGCATTATGTTTATAAACTCAGATGTACGCCTTCACCCCCCCTAATTTTCATAGATTTTATTTATTATTCCGTTACTTCTCGTTTTTCCAGCCCCTGGCGGTGTTGTCAGCCTGCCAGGCGAGCAGAGGAGCAGTGTTGTGATTTTCCTTCCTTCGTCTGTCGGGGAGAACACGTTTTCCATTGCACACTGCATTCTTTTGTCTTTGCATTTTTGATAATGCGTGAAGCCAGAAGATAAACACAGTGACGTTTAAAATCTTGGCAGGTCGGCCTAAGGGCTTCTGACGCAAGATTTTAATGTGGGGTTTCCTAGGGTACCAGGGGAAAATTTTACACTGTGCTGTTGTTCTGAATACTGTTTTAATTTAAAGTTGTTTGTGGGTGAAGTTTGGTTAGAAGCACGTCTGTCGCTGCATGTTTAGCTCTGCAGGCCGATGATTGCAGGAATTCTGTGGGGTAAGAGAAGAGTTGCATTTTCATACCCATTCAGACTTTGGCCTCTTTGTCGACTTGTATTTATTAAAAAGAATTTTACAGCAGTAGACACGTTCACGCTGGAATGTGGCTTCGTCAACCACTATTTTTCTAGAGTACCTTTGATGAAGTGGGTGGAAAGTCCTTTCTGGACTTGTCTGAACTGCTTCCAGCCAGAGTCACCCATTACGCTTTATTAGTTCAGAGTAGTGCAAGATTGTACTGGCCTCTACCATCTCCTTGTTTTGTCCTTTGAAGCCCCAGTTGTTTTACCCCATGTCCCGTAGTACCCTTTCTGTGCACATTTGTGTGGATGTACCGTGCATCCCCTTCAGGTTTGCCCCAAGTGCTGTGTTGGAGTCTACATAGCTTAAAGACATTGGCAAAGCCAAAAGCTCTGGCTAAACACTTATAAGGTCCCAAAGACGAGACCTATTGGCTATGCCAATGCTTGTCTATCTATTATCTTTGTGTCTGACATATTAAACATGTTTGCGCTACTTCGCACTACGCGAACTGCACGTAGCACAGTGCGAACACGCGTAGCGTAGTGTTGGGTAGTGCTGCGGTCATTTTTTGCTTGCTCGCGGTCCTCAACGTCAAGTTGGCGACCGCGAGCAAGCAAAATGACATCCCGGCGAGACTTTTTCCTTGTTCGCGGTCAGCAACTTCAAGTTGGCGATCGCGAGCATGGAAAATAAACCTCCTGGCGAGATTCCCAACGCGAGGAGGTCAGGTTTCTCATTGCGAGTGGTCGCGTATGCTCGCGACCGCTCGCGATGAGAATCTACCAGTTCGCGTTGAGAAAGCTGAAGCTCGAGTAAAAATCTACTCGAGCAGCAGAAAACTACAGCTCGCACTGTGCAAGATGCCATTTTCAATGATTGCACAGTGCCGGTTGCTTGTCCGCACTGTGCAATCATTGAAAACGACATGTGGCACAGTGCGAACAAGGTACTACGCAGTTCGCGAAGTGCTACGCGTAGCTCGCGTAGTGCGAACTTCACTTTGTGTAGCTTCGCGAAGCGCTACTTCGCGAACTACGCCCAGGCCTAGTATCCATGAGTATTTAGAGTATGTACTTAACCAAAATACACCACTTTGACTGAATGATTGTCTGTCTGACAACCCTGGCTGTGAGAAAGATTGTATTCCCAACTCTTTTTCCAACGACTGACCTGATTATCCACCAGCAGACTTGCCAGCCTCCCAAAAAAACTCACCATGTGAGAGGAGGTGACCTGGAGAAAACAGGTCTTTTTTGTGGAGGCGGGGCTTTAGCCCATCACCTCCATAGCCATAAAAGTGCATCTTAGAGGACTTGGCTTTTCAGTCAGAAGGCGGGGATTTGCACAGGTCTCTGCCCATGAGCTCTACTTAAAAAGCAAACTGAGGCTTCAAAGGCTGTCGCTGATGTCCAGGTAAGGTTGCAAACATCGGCTGTGCTCAGCTTTCCACACAATGTGAGTTGGAAACACTCTCTACAGGGGTTTAAAAACTCCTATTTCCTGCCACTGTGTGATTTGAATATAGCATGTTACAACGCATGCTTTTACTACGCGGTAGGTAACAACGCGGTTGTTACAACGACCGCGTTGTTACAACGCGATGCCATTACTACGCAAGTCATTACATCGACTTGCAGTAGATGGCGCTGTAAAATTAGGAATGTATAATTAATTATTCCAACTCCAGCCTACCAACAGATGGGAAGGTGTTGGAATAGTAAATTATACTATTCCTTATGTTAGAACGCCATCTACTGTAAGTCGATGGAATGACTTGTGTAGTAATGGCATTGCGTTGTTATAACGCGGTCAGTATAATGACTACATTGTAAAGTCATCGCGGTCTAATGACCGAGATATAAAGGTAGTTACCCTGTGATTTCAGCTCCTCACTGAGCTGATATCGTGTGACACACAGTGCTGCCGTGTGAGTTGCCAAGTCTGCCCCAGGCCCCTTGGTAGCACATTAACACAGCATTATACATTTGAATTTGTTAAAAATCAAGTTACACAAAGCATGATATTTGCTAAAATTCAAAACTCCGGCTGGGGAAACCAGTTTAGGAACAGTTTGGGCATGTAATAAACGAATATTGCGGAGAAATCTTAGAAAACGTCCCGCATGACAAGTGTATACTCGGGAATTCTGGTTGTCTGTTATGTTCGTTTTCCATTGCACGTAAATGAGTTACATATTTTTAAATCATTTCTTCCATTCCCTCTAGAACATTAAATAGCTTCCGGCCTATGATGGTTTTAAATTTCTGCTTTCGTTTTCGCCCTTTAATTTCTTAGAGCAGTGGTTCCCAAACTTTTGATTCCTGAGGACCCCCATTGAGTCAACACTGGAAGCCGGGGACCCCCAAGCAATTTGTAGGATTTAAATTTCAAACATTAAAACAGTAATTCGAAAAAAATAAACAAACGTGTGCACTCAAAACAAAAACTCAAATTA
The DNA here is from genome assembly GCF_964204655.1 of Triturus cristatus. Classification (NCBI taxonomy): domain Eukaryota; kingdom Metazoa; phylum Chordata; class Amphibia; order Caudata; family Salamandridae; genus Triturus; species Triturus cristatus. Next base: position 1,266,879,177 of record NC_140585.1, on the reverse strand, counting down.
CTAAGGATTTTAGGGGCATATTTACAAGTCCCTATCGCCATGCGAACGTCACTTTTTGTGATGTTCCTGTGGCAATAGGGGCTTTGCCTTATTTACAAGGCAGCGTTAAGCCACTTATTGTAAATAAGGCCCCCTTTCACGCAATGCTTAGCGTGAAAAAGGTGGGCAGTGGGAGTTGCAGTGGGCGTTTCACTCCCAACACCCATTGATTTTGACGCTGCCCTCTATTTACAAGGTCAGCTTAAATAGGAGACAGCACCATGAAAAACCTGGTCTTAACTTGGCGAAATGAGGAGAAGTGCCTTATTTCTCCTCGTATTTGCTTTTTCCAACAGAAAAAGCGAAACACCTTTGATTGTTTATGTTCAGGATGGTGACCCTTCCTGCATATAAACAATCTTTAATAAAAATTACGTTTTGTAACTTCCATGTGTGCTGCATTAGGTAGCACACATAGAAGTGACAAAAAGGCATTACAAAATTGTTCATGTGCAGGAAGTGGGAACATAGCAGCATCAGGATAATGATAGACTGGGAGTAAACATTTGTTGCTAACTTTTACCATGCAGTTTGCAAGCAGCTCTTTGACAGTTTATAGGACACTGTGCTAGATTACGATTTTCCCTTATGAATTGCACAGTGACAAAAGAATCTCTGTGACAAAATCAGTAGCTCACTGACCTATGCACATAAAATACTGTTTTTAAAATGCATTGTACACGTTCTTTGCAGTAGGCATATTAACCCTCTGTGTCACATTAGATAAGTCAAAGCTGCCACTAGACAAAACGTTCCTCTCTCTCCAGCAGGTACATTAATCACTGGCATTTTCTTGACACTTTTATAGTTGCTCAAAAACTGCTAATTTTACATGGAACTTTGCAGTGCTTTTAAAACTGCTGCCTGCGGACCCCCTGGGAATGTGCCACGGACCCCTGGGGGTCCTCGGACCCCAGTTTGGGAAACATTCAAACCGTTTGAGTCCTGCAGTGCTGAATTTGAGAGGGTGGTAGCCGATGGAGCCCACCAGCATACATTTTTGGGGACCGGCACTTATTTTTCCTCAACGGATATTGACCGAGAGTAAGAGAGGTAAAACACACAAAGTGAAAAGACGGAGGAAATGAAAGACGGAAAAAACACCACAAAAGGGAGAATGCAGGGACTGGCAAGAGTGAAATCTAGGAGCAGGCAGTGTCTGGGGGTGGATTCAAGAGGCACAAGTTGATTTCAAGACAATGAAGCCTTGAAACCCACTTGAGGCACCAACATACAACAATACAGAAGGCAAAGAAGGGACATTGCAAAATTAATTACATCCAAGTACCATATCAAACGAGGGAACTGTTTTAATGGAACAGAGAAGTCACTGAGCCAGAGATACTCATGGAAGACCCTATTGTCACTGACCAACATTGTGAGAAACTGGTGTTTGGCTTTAAGAACAAGATACAGGAAAATTCTCGTGGACATTGCAAAGACTCGAGAAATCCCATCAAGGAACTTTATCGAAACGCCCATCACTTAAATCTGCCTTACAACCTCTGTAGTCATGATCCCTGTACCACCTGCATGAATTCCAAGTGCTTTAAATCTTTTATTGAAGAAACCATCTGTAAACTTACAAGATCCATCGAGCTTTCCCTTTCAAACCTGCCTCTCATCAGAAGAATCGTGGACAGTTAGGTCACTCTTCCACTGGAAGAAATTGTGAAAAAGGGCAGTTCGAGAAAGCGATAGTTTAAAGACAGGTAACCAGCTTTTAGTCCTGGGAAAATAACTGAAACGGCAGGCTCCTATATCAGAGTAGACCTAATCATGACAATGGATGTTGTACAACTAGAAATTAGATACTTCTTGGCATATATATACAGTGCTTAATGAGTTCCGGTGTTTTCTGGTGCTCGGCACCAGCACTTAATTTTAAACTGCGCCACTTGTTTATGAGAGTACACCACATGGTGGCGCTTTCAGTCTATTTTTTTCAGCACAGGGCCAAAATTTTGCAATGCATAGTATTAAAAAAATGATTAAATTGCACTCCCAGGCCATCCCTACAGCCTGCATGACCTACAGTTGTTCACAATGTCACACTTTTTTGTGTGGTAGTAAGTAGGAATGCTGTTACTGCAATTCAGGAGCAGTAGCTGTGGTTGGTGTGATTGAAGTGGTGGTACCTACATTTTTACAAATTAGGCACTGTATTTGAAGCATACATCGCCGTGGATCATACACTTCTGCTGGAGTGACTTGAAAATGGGCTAAGACTACTTGAGATACAGTCAGAAAATGTAACTCCTGTCAAAATCTTTGACAACTAAGCACATCTTGTACATGGTCCTGCAGGGGCCAACCCTGATTCTTTTAGTGTTTATAAGATTACTGTGTTTAATGTTACCATAGCATTGTCTCCAATTTCAAATATATACATTATATCGACATGCAACTATACTTATGGCTTGGTATTTCTGATGATCAGAGCAGATACATGCATGCATTCAATTCCCTCGCCTGCTCTTTCTTTGCCTACCATCTCCTCACAATGTTTTCTTCACTGACCATTTCTTCATCATTCAAAAACAATACCTTTTTTATTTTTAAACATCTTCATGTAATCGTTTGTCCCTTGTGTCTTTTACGTTACTATTTTTTCTAAATATTTTTCCATAATTTATAAGCATACCCCTTACCTTTACACCCTTGACCTCTTACTCTCTTGACCCTTAATACTTAACCCATTACCCTTCACCCCTTTAAACTGAACCCATTACCCTTAAGTAAAACACCTTGGTCATAATCCAGAAAACATCCCCCGTAGCTTTATACTCTTAACCTGTACCCCATGCCACCTAACCTTTACACTTACATTTAATCCCTGACCTCTTATCATTAACCCCTTTAACATACCCCTTCCATTGACACCTCTAGCCTCTTAAGCCCTTGTTGGAAACGGGATTTCTGGTTGGCTATGGCTTGCGCCAAATCAAGGCAGAAACCAGCACTCTAGTCAGGGCAAGGGGGATACACACTGTTGGTAACCCCTGCTCACCCCCTTGGTAGCTTGGCACGAGTAGACAGGCTTATCCCCAAGGCAAGGTGTAAAGTATCTGTACCAACACTCACAGTAATATAGCGAAACACCACAAATGGACACTACACAAGTTATTTATAAAAATATAAATCACTTTATATAGATTAGCCAGATCAAAAATGACATACACATCACATACACTATTACTCTTGTCTTAGAAAGGTTCTCTTGTGAAGAAATTCAGTTTGGAAATGTTCTTTCTCTCAAAAATGTACTAGTAAGCACCAAGGACACGTGTGGCCTCAGTATGGCTGTGAGCCCTGGTTGCTAGCATGTGGAAGTCAAATAGGGTGCTCCTCAACAATACCCCCGCTGTACTCGATGAAACAGAAGGGATTTTGTCCTTACGTATTGCCCTTTCAATCAATAAAAGGTCGCTGGCGCGGCACGGAATAGAATACCCTCGCTGGCTTTAAAAGCACGAGCGCGCGCCAATTTCAACAAAGGACACGGTCTTTGAATATTGCCCCTCTCTCTCACTGGGAAGCGGGAGGTCGAGAGCGCTCTCCCGGAGACTCTCACTCCCTGCTCCCAACGGTAACACAAATCTGCTCTGTCAGCCGATCGGAGCCGTTACCGGTGTCCGCGGTCTCCTCTTCCTGCAACAGCTGATCGCCGGGGCACTCCGCTTCCTGGCTCTCAGCGCGGTAGCCCGTAACGGACGAGCCCCTTGCTGCTAGGCAACTCACGATGCTGGGGCCAATCCCAGTGCGGCTTGCCGTGTTGTAGGCGGACACGGGATCAATGCCGATGAAGCTTCCGGGCCGGCGGCGGTGATTCTTTTGTATCACAGCGCTTCCGATGAAGCTCTCTGGCCGGCGGCAGTGATTCTTTTGTGGCACAACTCTTCCGATGAAGCTCCCGGGCCGGCGGCTGTGATCTTGGCCCCTAAGGTGACAGCCTCAGGCAGTGCACGGCATGCACTCTCGAGCACCGAGTCAGTTTCACACGGAGCCCCAATGTGTTCCGATTGCACACCAAGTCAGTTACACGCAGGCAGGCCGGCAGAGGTCACAAGGCCACAGGGAGTGCCACGCAAAACACACTTAGCACCAAGATGATGGTTCCTTCTGCAAACTTTTGTGTCCCTGAGTTTGCTAACAGGAGGCCAGCTCTTCCCAGGCCCTTGGAGATAGGTGGTCTTCAGAGGGGGCAAAGCTCTCAGCACAGCTCCTCTTCAGGTGAGGGGGACACAGCAGACAGTCCCTTAGTCCTTCTCCTCAGTAGTAACAGCAACTGTAGGTCAGCTTCCAGACACTCAGCAATGGCAGCACTTTTCCTCAGTCTTCCTGGCTGTTCTTTGGCAGGGATTCCTTCTTGATCGCAAAGTTTCCTAATTTAATTTTACAGGGGTCTTAGCTCTACTTTTATATCCCAAAAGTCTTTGTTCTTCCTGTCTGAGGGGTCCTGGATCCAGTCCAAACCAGATCTGGGTGCACTCTGCCAGTGCACATCTTCTTCTTTTGTGAGTGTGGGCCAGGGCCATCAGACGCCCCGCAGGACGTGGAGCCAGCATTGTGGAAGGCAGGCACAGCCCTATTCAGACCCAGGTGCTACTCCTCCCCACCACTCTACATGCAGATGGGTCTATTCGGCCTAGTGCTGACTCACCCAGTCTCCTGGAGCCACCCCCAGCCCATGTCACTCACAAACCAGACAGTTAATCCACAAACAGGCAGAGGCTGAACAAGAAAATAGCCACTTTCTGAAAGTGCTATTTACAAACTTAGAATTTAAAAACCATCCTCACTAAAGATGTGTTATTAAATTCTGAGTTCAGGGATACCGGATTCCATATGTCTATCTTGCCGCTATAGGAAGATATGCAGGTAACCATGTTACACAGCATTCCCCATTCTATCCTATGGGCAAGCTAGCCTTTCAATAGTGAAAAACGAAATTGGCAGTATTTCACTATCAGGACATGTTACCCACACTAGAACATGTCCTACCTTTCACCTACACTGCACCCTGCCCAGGGGGGTACCTTGGGCCTACCATAGGGGTGTCCAATGTATAAGAAAAGGGAAGGGTCCGGCCTGGCAAGTGTGTACACTGGCCAGGACAACATGGCAGTTCACAGACTGCGCACAGGCGCTGCGGTGGCAGGCATGAGGCACCATTTTAGGGCTACTCATGTGTGTGGCACAATCAGTGCTGCAGGCCCACTAGTAGCATTTGAATCACCAGCCCTGGCACACCCAGTGCACTTTACTAGGGACCTACTGGTAAGACAAATAAGTCAATCATGGATAACCAATCATAATAACAATTTACAGAGAGAGCATATGCACTTTAGCACTGATGAGCATATGCACTTTAGCACTGATATGCAGTGGTAAAGTGCCCAGAGTCCTATATCCAACAGCCACAGGTCAGGAAAAATAGGAGGAAGGAGCAAAATGTTTGGGGATAACCCTGCAAAAGGGCCATTTCCAACAGCCCTGCTTTCCTTCTTTTACATTTAAAATGCTGTCCATAACCCCTTACCTCTTACTTTACACCCTAAAACTCTTACCTCAAGCCTCTTTTTATTTAACCCCTACCCCTTATCCTTAGCAGGGGTCTAAGAGTATGGGGTTAGGAGTTAGGGGTAAGGGGTAAAAGGTAAGAGGTTAAGGGTGAAGGAGTAAAGGCCACCAACAAGCCTTGGCATCTGTAAGGTCATCAAGAAGTTATTTCAAGGTCCAGGGGAGACCAGTAGCTACTTGAAACTTGCTGGAGGTCAGGACTACATTTCCCACAATGCACTGGATGATCTACTTTCGGCCAATGCCTCGGAGGGCCCAATGGCCAGCGATTCATTGGTTCCAGTATGTTGTTTTTACCTGCGGACTGCAGGGTATTAGTCCCACTAGTCCAGGGGAGTCTGGAGTTGCCTTTGGCTCCCAAAGTAGTCCCTGTGTCTGGAGGAACTGGTGTTTGGTCCGGGACAAGTCGCAGTAGTGCAGTTTTAGTATGGTTGCCACATGTGAAGAGTATCCCATCTTTGGGTTGGGCAGCTCCTGTTGTCGCAGACTCACGTCTCTTCTGTGTCCTTTGTTGCGAGTCCAGTCAGAACTGAGATTCTATTGCCAGTGGTGCCCCTAAAATCATAGATTTAGGGGTGTGAATGGCAGTAGCCAATGGGCTATTAGCCCCAGAAACTAATCCTCCCCTGAGGTAACCACATCCGTTTCCTACCCAGAACCCTCTATTCTGCCACTTCTAAAATTGGCAAAAACCTTCCTTAGCTCTACAAACCTTTAGCCCAACCTAGGGGTGTCACTGGCTTTCTGGGGGTGTACACCTCCTGACTACATAGTTTTCCCGCAGAGGGCTACTTCCTGCTTTGGGAGTCAGCCTGGTTGCATATCACAGATGGTGTAAGCTTTGAAGCTCACTGCCTTGATGTGCCACTTCACTAGCCATCCTGTCAGGGAGGGAGGTGTGACATTCTTTCTGTGCAGTCAATTGTTTCTGACTTCTGGGAGGGTTTGCACCTCTTGGCAGGGGGTCAGATTCCTGTCTTGGTGGCAAGGCTAACAGCCATGCCACGGGAAAAGCTGGGGTAACCAGGTGGGCAACCTCTAAGGTAGCCACATGGTTGCATGCCACATTGACTCTGACACTGGAACCATGTCAGGGGTGATAAGGCACATTGTCTGATACCAAACATGACATATTTTGCCATCACTATAATGGAGCTGCCAAACTCTGGGCTGCCCGGTTGCCAACCCATGTTATCCTATGAACCTCTGATCACTTAGAGTAGCCCTTAATGGAAAAGGCTTCCTTAGGGACATATAAGCTTGTACTTATATGTCCTCACCTTTAATATAATGCACCCTTCCTTACTTAGGGGTGAATGGCATATATTAAAAATAGTTCATTGACCTTGCCGCACATGGTGCGGGCAAAGTTGAGTTCAAGCAGTCTGCACTGCTCCTGCAGTCTGCAGTGGTGGTGCTGATGTCATCTGTTTACTTGAGTTACTCAAGGCGGCCCAAAAAGTGCGTCAGGCCCTGGTGACCTCTATAACTCTCATGCCCTGCTTACCGCTGGTACCATTTACCAGGGACTTATTAGGGGGTTAAAGTCCTTGCCAATCGGGCTTGCCAATTCAAATATATCAGTTTGCGGGGAGAGCACTGCCGTCTGGTTAGCAGTCTTCAGTTCACTATCACAATCGAAAACCAGCATCTAGTAATCAACTCTGTCTCGCACATCAATCACGCATTGCCTCCCTCTGCACCTTTGAATCATCTCCTTGTGTGTCATCCAGTCATCTCTCCAAGACGATACCTGCTGCATCCACTGTCCCTCATAGATTTTAAATGCTAAGTCCAGCGACCTTCAAAAATTGTACCTGCTATTTCTGCAAGCATACCATCAGGAACTGAATTCTCAAAGTCTGTTGCTTATTTCAGAAAGAAGGCATCTGCTGTAGCAAATGTCCATCCATCAAAGATTATCCTTTCTGAATCTCTGTCTCACATCTGTGAATCGTTCTACCTGCTGTGTCTGGCACCGTCCATCTAAGATACTGTCTACTGTATCACATTCACACATCCTTTAAACAGTGCAGCTGTATATTGTTGGTGATCTCATTATACAAGCCATTGACAAGTTAGCAATACTTTGGGTGGGTCGATAAACATTGACTCTTTCTCTTGCAGAAATATTTTCTTGGCTATGGAAGTGTGGGCAAAATATTTTTTTTATTTTCAAATATACATTCATGAAGCAAGTTTAAATCTCCTCTCTATCAACTGTAGAGGTGGAAACAGGATTGTATAAAGCATTTCATACTTTCATCTAGTCTGCTACTGAATTTACTTTTGCTCAGTAACAGCAACAAGGCAGACACACACACATAGCGATTTCCCCAGGATAAATCAATGCATTTAAATCGGAATGCTGGGTTTAGAAGCAAGTCTCCAGTTTACTTATTGATAATATAACCAGTTGATAATATTTACTTATAAATCACAACAAAGCCCAACAACTCCTATGTATAGACCATTTGACTCTCATATTGTCCTGTCCACTCCCTTCGTCTTCTGAAGTCGTATCCCCCAGAAATCATAACTGCATAATGAAAAATACCCAAGGGGTGTAGAGATTACCTGACATTTATCCCATCTGTTAAAAAAGAAGCATAGAAAATCCAGGTTAAGAAAAAATAATACCCAAGTTCGGTCCTTAAAACAGACTGCCTCGTTCAAGCACTGCAGCCACCTTCCAAAGAAGCATCTAAAACTGTTGCTAACTACAACTTTTCCAACTACTCGTTTACGATTATAAGAACAGTTTAGTAACAAAGAGGCCCTGCTCTCCGGTGAAATACCATCCCGCCACCCCGGGCCACCTTTTCAAGACGGAATCTCAGTAAAGTGTCATCCATGACTGTTTCCACAATTTTTGCCTTGGTGGACGGAAACCACTGCGCCCTTTGTGTACACAGGGTTGTGGTGTGCTTTTCTAATCGTTGGCATCTAACTGAAATGGAGATTTTGTGCATGTGGAAAGCTAGCGCGTTTAACTATATTTTGCAACAGGTTTGTTTGATACAATGCCTATCATGGCAGGGAACTACAGGAGTGTGAGTTTAATTAAAATTGTTTCTAGGCAATCGTAATTTTCAGATATAAAGACGCAAAAGTAATAAACGTGAATTTTTAAAAAACGTAGTTGGTTACATTGTATGGAACCACTGCAGATAAACACAATTTGAAGCTAAGGCTTTAGGGGTGTTAAAATGCATAACACTCTAGTCCAAAAGCGGGTTAAAAAAATGCCTAGTGACGCCCTGTGAAAGGAGAGCTTGTGAAATGTGCTTACTGGGGAAGATTTTAGATTAACGTTAGTCCAAATCTGGAAGTTTTGAATTCATCAGAAGAGCTCTTTTGGAACATAGGAATTACTTTTTATGTTGTACCTGAATCATGGTGGAAATGGTGGTTTTCCATGGTGTAGGAAACCCACCTCTCTATATAGTGCACCACAATGGGGTACACTGTGCAGAGAGGTTGAAGAAACCCTAATTGGTTTACAGAGGCAAAAGTAGATAATACTAACGCTCTATTTTGTAGTAGTGTGGGGGAGCAGTTAGACTTACCAGAGGGTAGTGCTAAGCATTTGTTGTACACACCCAGGCAATAAATGATTACACGCGTTCAAGACCAAATTAGAAAATTAGTTCTTCTTTTTATATAAATATTTCGACCAAAAATTTCGGGTCAAGGTAAATACTTTTTGCAATACGATAAATTACAGTAAAGTGCAAATAATCACAGTGATGAGCAATTACACACAATACATTTTCTATGGAAGGAAAAAGGCAAGCGGAAAAAGCAATGCAATACAGTTATTGTGTGGTTACCCTTTTGGAAATTGAAAGGTTCAGGGCCAAGTTCCAAAGTGTCAAGGCCAACTTCTCAGGAGCTTCCCAGGATTCTAGAGAAACAAGGCAAAAGGGGTCTCTGTAGCTAGTGCACTACTAAAACCAGGGACCACCTGCAAAAGCAGAGCAAAGGGGGACTTAAAGGCAAGTATGAGGGCTCTCAAGGGAGAGTAGAGGTCGCAAGGGCTCTGGGGCCTTGGGAGCACAGATGGATTGAAGATGTCCCGCTGAGCGGGCTGAGTGTAGTGAAGATAGGCAGCTGGGCAAAGGCACCCAGAGAAGAACGAGAAGAGCAGGAGTTGGCACCTTGGAGTGATGATTCTGGAGCTGCTGTGCCACTGCTGAGGTGGGTCGCCAGAGTCCTGAAGCCCCTCGTCAGGTGCTGGCTCGCTGTAATGTTGGAGTCTGCCTGGACTCTGCTTTGTAGGTTTTTGGAGCCAGGGGTCCAGTACCCCGGTTGTTGATGCCTTGCAGCTCCGGTAGGTCCTGGGGCCTCAAGAGTTGGTGCATAGGCCGAGCTGACCCTCCAGAGCAAGTGTACCTTTGGATGGCACTCGGAAATATTGGTTCCGGCTGGGGAGGTGGACGACGCTGGACCATACTTTGCTATTTTGGAGGCCTGCGGCTGCAGGGTGATAGTACCTCTGTCTGAAAGGAATTCTTTGGCAATTTGTGAAGTGGTGGTGACCCTCCAGGGTTTGTGAAGGCCACACAGTGAAAAGATGAGCATGGCGATTGCCGAGTTCTATGGTGATAGGCAGGAGTTTGTGTCCAAAGTCCACCATGACATCTGCAGTTCTGGGTCCATCAGCATTTCTTTATTTGTCCTCTTCTTGTTTCTGTTGAATCTAAGTTCAGAGTCTGGAGATACCCCCTAAATACTAAAATTAGGGGTGTTTACAAGGAACAGGTAGTGGCCAATGGACCCCTTACCCGGAGTGTCTACACCCTCTGTTATGTCCAGCTCCTGTGGCAGGGGGACATAGCCCTAACCCTAATTAGAGAAGTTCCACCATCTTCAAGATTTGCTATTTCAACTGTTCGGTTTTGTCTGCACCAAGACACATAGTCTACGGTGGCAGTGTGAAAGGCCTTGATGAGGGAACCTTGGGTAGCTTAATTCATGCTGCTACCATTGGGGTCCCTCTTCAGTGCCAATGCCCTAGGTATCAGGGGTACCATTTAATACGGACTTACAAGGGGTACTGAAGTTGTGCCAATTGGGAAACAAAAAGTACAGTTTGGGGAAATATGTTCTGCCACAAGGGGCCAAATTGGCAGAGACCCGGTGCACTTCCACTCGAAATTGCATCATTTTCCAAGGAAAAAGTGGGGCTAACCACATACAAAAGAGGCATTTTCCTCCATATGGAAAGTGTTGCGTCACACCTGCAGCAGTAGCTTTAATCAACATATGCTTAATGCCATTACAGCTAAAGGAAAGTTAATTGATTGTGAGACCCAACTGAAGTTTTATTTTAACTACCTCAAACTAATGTATCCATTATGCACTTAATTTCATCTTTTGTGTTTCCAAACATACTTGTCCAGCATATGCTATAGTTTGTTTTAACATCTCATCGATATAAGCAGGTTAAGAGATCCTAGCAGTGTTGCAGTCCATTTTGTACATGATATGTAAGTCAATGACATATGGCATGTGTGGATGTGGAGTAGGAAGAGCCATTATTTGGGTTTGTTTGAACTTTATCAACTGTATAGAAAGGACAGCATTTAGGACTAAAAATATACACTTTCATCTGACTACATCAAACCCCATTTGGGGGCCACGAGGTTACCAGGGAGTACTGGGGCCTTAACCAAGGGGTTGAGGAAGTTAGTTGTCCCAGGGTCCGTCCTAATATGACTTTGCAACTGAGCTAAGAACAATCCCTTCAGCACATGACACAGTGGTAGCAATGACCAGCAGTCACAGGCCTCTCCAGGAGGAAGTGTGGGGGTGCTTGAGCTCAGTAAAAACACACACGGCGAACTTCCTGCACTCGTGGGATTTCACTATCAACATAACAAAGTCACACCTGACTGTATCTCAAACACTCCCTTTCATAGTGCATTTCTAGGCTTACCCTCCAGAGCGATGAGTCCAGGATATTCATAATATGATTCTGATGTTTTAGCCTTTATTCTGGGTTTCGGCGAGACTAACTCTGAGGCTGCTGGGCCTTATGTCTTCCTGCATCCTGCTGGTGACACATGCCTGATTGCACATGTGGACTCTGCAGTGTGACCTGATGTTCCAGTGGGTGCAGCATCGAAGGAATCTCTCTGGCATGGTCGATATCTTGGAGGGAACTGCAAAAGATCCGCAGTGGTGACTAACAAACCTCGATTGGGTCAGAGACAGACACCTTTCCCCAACCAGATCTCAAAGTAGTGACGGATGTGTCACTCCTGGGATGGGGCAGCCATCTGAGAGAGGTGGAGATCAGAGGACTCTAATTTCTGGTGGAATCCGGACTCCACATCAACCTGCTGGAGCTCTGAGTGATCCGACTAGCATTGAAAGCCTTTTTACCCTCCATCAAGGGAAGGCTAGTGCAGGTGTTAACGAACAACACCACAGCCATGTGGTACTGCAACAAACAGGGGTTGTGGACCCTTTGTCAAGAGGCCCTGCACCTCTAGACATGCCTGCAACACCAGGGCATATCCCTGGTGGTTCAACACCTGCAGGGCTCTCTGAACACCAGGGCAGACAAACTCAGCAGTCGATGCCTAGTGGATCACGAATGGCGTCTCCACCCGAAGGTGGCGCAAGGTCTCTTTCAGCACAGGGGAGAGCTTTGGTTAGATTTGTTCGCCTTTGCCCAGAATGTGCAATGTCAGCAGTTTTGCACGCTGAGGTTTCCAATGCGGCTCTCGCTCAGAGATTCTTTTCATCTTGAGTGGCGCTCAGGCCTCCTGTATGTCTTTCCACCCATACCACTCCTATTCAGAGTTTTCAGGAAGATCAGTAATGACTGGGACCAAGTAATTCTTGTGGCTCTGGATTGGGCCCAGAGAGTCTGGTATCCTGAGCCATTGATCCTCCGATCAGGCTGCCCCTTCGGGAGGATTTTCTGTCGCAGCAGCAGGGGAGGGTTCTCCACCCAAACCTATTCACTCTCTGCCTTCTTACATGGAGATTGAGCGGCTGCAGTTGACAGCTTTCGACCTTCCTCCCAAAGTCTATCATGTCATTCTGATAGCCAGGCAGCTATCTTCCCAAGATGGTATGTGACTGCAGTTGGAAATAAATTGTGGCACGGTTTGCAGAAAAACATATTGATATTCTTTCTGCCCTTCTTGCTGAAGTCTTGCTCTTCATTCTCTCCCTTGCCCAGCAGGGCTCTGCTCTAGACACTCTTAAGGGCTATCTGTCTGCTCTTTCTGCCTTCTTGTGGCTGCCTGACCAACCCTCATTGTTTAAGTCCCCTATTGTACAGGTCTTGATTATCTTTTTCCACTTTCACTATTATAATGCCTCAGTTGGACCTTAATCTGGTCTTTACATTCTGAATGTGTGCTCCTTTTGCGCCTCTCCACAATTGCCCCCTCAGTCTTCTGACATTGAAAACAGCTTTCCTTGTGGCAATTATATCTGCCTGCAGAGTAAGTGAGCTAAAGACCTTATCATCTCAGCCGCCTTACCTCTCTGTCCATCCTGGCAAACTGGTGCTTCACACAAGGGCCTCCTTTCTGCTGAAAGTAGTCGCCCTATTTCATGTAGGCCAATCAATTAATTGCTTACCTTTTTCACTGCTCCACATCCCTCTGAAGAAGCGGAGTGACTCCACCGTCTGGACACAAAAAGAGCATTGTCGTTCTACCTTGTCCGCACACAAGAGTTTCGGGTGAACGACCCACTCTTTGTGGGGTATGTTGGTGCACAGAAAGGTTGCACATGCAGAAGCAGACCATCTCTAGATGGGTAATTGTAGGAACGTAGGATCTGCTTTCATGGTTACCCTTGCTTTTTGCCTGGTGTCATTTTTTTTTTACCAAGTCTGCTGGGATCCTGCTAGGCTGGACCCCAGCAACTGTGCTTTCTTCCCTAAATTGACCATGGTAAGTACTTTGGTACCTCCACAATCGGCGACTGGTGTAATCTTATAAGACCCTAATATATGGTACTAAGGTTCTCAGTGCATTGGTACACCAGGGACCTCCCATGGACTGCAGCATGTATTGTGCTAACCATGGGAGTCTACTTGAACTGTTACTATAGGCCTGCCAATGCAGCCTGTGTGAGCTGGTGCTTGCGCATCTCACAACAGATATGTTTCCTTATATCTGAGGTCACTGCAGTCAAAACCACAAGTCACCCCTATGGCAGGCTCTTCAGTCCTGAGGGCAGGGTGCTTGGTTATAAGTGTGAGGGCGCCTCTGCATGTGCAGGACACCCCTACACACCCCGTAGTTGATTCTCCAGGCTTTGTAAGCCATTTTAATACATATAGTGAACATCAGTCATTACAAGATGTCTAACTATATAGTGGCTGTGTCGAACCCGGTTATGTTTGGTATCCAACATGTTGGAATCGTACTCCAACACCAATTCCAGTGTTGAAATTATGATCGCATGTACTGGGGGGCTCCCTTGGGTATCCCCCTGTACTCCCGGTAACAGCCTTTCAGGGTCTACCAGCAAGCTAGTGCTACTGCCGACCCCAGACACGATTCTGCCCTCCTACTGCTTAGTTGAGCTCCAGCAGGAGAAAGTAGAATGAAAGGTTTCCTGTCACAGGGAGGTGTGACCACCTCCCAGACAGGACTTAATGTATTGGGCTGGGGTAGAGGCAATTGTCAGCGCCACTAGACTGCTTTGAAGGGTACATCTGGTGTCCTTGTTGCATACTCCAGTTTGAGCCAGTTCAGGGAGACCTTGGCTTTCTCTCTGGTGCGAAACTGGACAAAGGACATGGGAGTATCCTCCCCGCTGTTCAGCCCCTCCTCTGGGAGGGACCTCAGAGTTGTTCAAACCCTTTCTTTAGGGTACTTAAGCGAAAAGTGCGTACTCCAACAGCTAACCCAACACCTGGATAACAGCAATCTCTTGGGCTCCCACCAATCTGGCTTCAGAAAAGGCTGTAGCACAGAAACCGCGATCCTCAACATCATCGACGATATCCACCACTCAGTGGACTCTGACCAATGCTGCCTCCTCATTCTCCTTGACCTATCGGCAGCATTCGACACAGTAGACCACAAACTCCTCATTAGGGCTCTCCAAGAAAGAGTCGTTCTTGGTGAGGCGATTCTCCAATGGTTTTCCTCATTCCAACACAATCGCACTCAAAAAATAAAAATGTAAATCTTTGCTTCTGACTCCCACCCTGTCAACTAGGGAGTCCCTCACGGCTCAGTGCTCTCCCCGCAACTCTTTAACATCTACATGGAACCTCTCACCAAACTACTCAGAGCAGCCAACATTCGTTTCCATCTTTACACAGACGATACTCAGATATATCTGGAAACCACCTCCCTCAGTGACATTCAAAGACTCAATGACGTACTGAGAGATGTCCAACACTGACTGTCTTCGAATCACCTTAAACTAAACCCCGACAAAACTGAGATACTTTTCATTTCGAACAAGGAGGAGAACCCTCAAATAGTTGAATGGCTAAAGGCCGTGGATGCGCTCAACGGGAATCTCACCATAGCTGACTCTGTCAAATCACTAGGCATCACACTAGACCCGAAACTAAACATGACCAGACACATCAAGAATTCGCCCAAGAGCGCTTTCCTTAACCTTAAGCTACTGAACAAAATAAAACCCTTCATTCCGCCTGGTGATCTCAAACAGGCCACTCAAACACTGGTACTGTCAAGACTGGACTATGAGAATGCAGTCCTCTCAGGAATTGCAAAGTCACACCTAGCTCCCATCAAAACAACTCTGAATGCGGCAGCCAGAATGGTCACCGGAATCAAGAAATTTGACCACATCTCTCCTGCACTCAGAGAACTTAAGTGGCTCCCAGTTGAAATGCGGATCAGCTTCAGAACAGCCTGCCTCACTCATTTAGCCCTACATACCGGCAAACCCGAATACCTGGCGGCCAAACTCAAAAAAGCCGGACAGGCCAGGAACCTCAGAAGCTCAAACTCCCTCCTTCTCATCCCGCCAAAAACTGGAAAACTAACAACTGCGGCTCGATCCTTCGCAGGAACCGCGCACAAAATCTGGAACTCCATTCCCCCTCACATCAGAACCATTCCCTCTTTTGTAAAATTCAAAAGCCAACTCAAAATCCTGTTCCTCAATCGTACCCTAGGGAGTTGATAGGAGCACTCGGAATGGGGTAACAGACACCCCGCACTGCTCCAACATCATGTCCACAAGACTACGAAACAGATGTTCCCTTGACTACGAAGCAGACCCCTCAACAACGCCCTGCAATATTATTGTGTTGTTCTCGTGTCTCGTTTGTTGTAATCTCTGCAATGTATTCTCTGTAAAGCGCTCCGATACCCTCGGGTCAGGCCAGCACTATATAAAACTTCTAAAATAAATAAATTACCTGTGGGTAGGTTCATCATGGGACAAGACTCAACCCAGAAACTATGTCGCTCTTTGACCGTCTGGACACTTGTACTTTGTTGGAGTTCGACTGGAACCGAGACTGCACCAAGGAAGACTCCTGCTGCTCCATGTCTAGCTGTTCTTCAAGTCTTCGTCATCTGTGCTGCGCCTCTTCCAGGCTCTTTACCAGATCTGTGGGCATCAAGGACACCCGAAAAAATCTCCCTTGGAGTGATGGAGTCACTCTCCTGCATCTGCAGGCACCACAACAAAGCTGACCGTTCTGCTGCTCCTGTCATCCTACGAGCTTCCCGAGGCCCAGCAACACAGGTGGTGTTTCTGCAACTCCCTCGAGGCCTGACCTGTCCTCATAGGAACTGCTGGGACTAAACCCCTGTGCACTACGTTGACTTGCTGTTGCCAAGGCTTGTTGGCTCTGCACTACATAGATCTTCTGGCTACAAGAAGCTCCAGCAACTCTTCCCTCCAAGATCAGCATCCCCACCGTATCCGCTGCACCGTGTGCCTTCATCTTTTGTGAGCTGCTCGAGGTCCTCTTGCGACTCCTGTGCCTTCAGCCTGTGGGTGCCCCTGAGAGTCTTCTGTGGGCTGACCTGCTTGCTCGGGCATGCTCTGACTCTCCTGCTGTTGCTCAGTGCAGCCCCACTAATGCTGATCAGGTCTAGATTGGTGCAGCTGTTAAAGATTTTTCAGATGTACACATTTTGGGTGATAAATAATTTGTGCGGATTAGTAATTTTTATTATACATATGACTGTAGCTAATAATAAATGATTTTGCCCTTGAAAGAAAATGATTTCATTATTTAGGAGTGTGAAAAATAACGTAGTAAAGGTGTGACACATTTATAATATGAGATGCTGATTATATGGATTGGATTTAGTTTCTGGAGTTCTGCTCATCTTGCTCCTGCTCATTCGCCCTCCCAAGCAGCAGCCTTCTGCAACCTTCTTTCCTCACGATTTCCGCAAAACATAGCAATGACATCAATAGATTGAAGTGATAGAGAGATTAAAAAGTATGTGTTGTGAATGAAACTTTCTATTGCATACCTAAAGTATCATTGTGAAGGACATAACTCTATGGGCTATTGTTTAATAAATGGTTCATGGTGGATTGAACATAGTAGTTTCTGAGGAACCAAGCAGATGGTTTCTCTTAAGATAAGAAATGGGTTAGTGTTCTTACCTTTTAAACGTATGTACTTGTTTGTGATTACCCAATGCAATCTAACCATGATCATACCATGCCTAATGTACAGTCTTATTTATTTATTAATATGCATAGAATGTGTATAAAATTCCCTAGTTTGGAAATATTGGGGGCAATTTCTCATTTTCCTCCAGAGACTTTTCTTTTTCACTAAGATTTCTTAGTACTCCTCAAGAGTGGTCTATTAATTGACTCGGTTGAGTTATGATTTATGACTTCATGTCTCTGTTTTATCGAATCTTCATGGATAAAACTATGCATTCTTCTATTAATGATTCTGTTTTGAATCAAAACTTAATTTTGGACTAGAACTCCGTTCTTGAGTGGTCCCAGTTTATAAAATGGTTTGACTCTGCTAAATGTGTATGATTGAAGGGGAGGGTGGTCGCTTGCTGCAAGATCAATGAGAAGGGTTGTGGAGCTGAACTGCCTAAATCAAATATTGGAGTTTTGCTTAATTGGGGTTCGGCTCCACACACTCACATATGCGCCCACTGCAGATCCACTGGTCTAGGGTGATGCTGTACCTTGCTTCTTATAGACAGTCACGCCTCCATTAAGGTTGGCAAATTCCTTCTCTCTCTTGGTAAGCTGACTAGCTTCTAGGCAAGCTGATCTTTAGCAACCGGTCAACTAAGGTAATGTCCGGTGCTGGCTGCCACGTAAATACCATCGGTAATGCACAGCAGTCCTCTGACCACTCTGCGGAACACTCTCTCCCTTGGTCTCAGAAAACTTAGAACTGGAACAACAACTGGGTCATTGTGTCCCTTTTTATATAATAAAAGCAGACAGGAGATGCATATCCACTGTTTCCACTTTCAGAGCAGGTTCTCATTTAAGTGTCCTTTCGGGCAGCTCTATGAAACAACCTTTATTTAAAGTAATGCTTCCCATTGCAGGGTATGAGAAAAGTAGCTTACTATATGGTGTGGTTGTGAGACTTCACAGTATAATAAAGACACACTTCTGTCCCAGGTCTAGTCAGGTTTGTTTGTAAAACCGTAGCTCAGTC
The DNA here is from genome assembly GCF_964204655.1 of Triturus cristatus. Classification (NCBI taxonomy): domain Eukaryota; kingdom Metazoa; phylum Chordata; class Amphibia; order Caudata; family Salamandridae; genus Triturus; species Triturus cristatus. Next base: position 1,266,860,921 of record NC_140585.1, on the reverse strand, counting down.
CTGGGTAGCTGTGGCTCAGAGCAGTCAGGGTTTATGAAATGAACAAGTGTAAAGCACTAAGCAGTACCAAACACAATTAAATAAGAAGAAACCTCCACATGAATAAAATCTGACACCAATTTATAAAAATACGTTTTTTAAAATCTTTAAATAGACACCTCAAAGACAAACATCCACCTCCGTAGATGCAAATTTTTAAAGAAACAATAAACCACAGCTTTTCACTCAATGTCATAAAGCATTGAAATCTGCCACGACTCATGGTTTAGGGTTAGCCACTACAAGTAACTTGAAAGAGGCTATAAGGGCATTCTTGTGTGGTCCAACTCTACTAGGAAGCCAGTCACAAGGACCAACAAGGTCCAGTTGAAGAGTAACCTCACAGTTAAATCCGTCTCCACTCCAGTTTCAGGGTCTATAGGCAAACCACCATAGGAATCAATGGAGTGGTACTGATGTAAGGGATACAGGATGTTGAAGATGCTCAAGGATGCTGAGCGGGTGTAAGGTGTCTTCCTGTTTCCACCCCTTGGTCCTCGAACACAAAGCAGTGACTTTGGCATCAGGAGTCGATATTCCACAAAGTCTGGGTGAAGTCTAGCACAAAACCAGTTGCCACTGGTCTACTGGTCTCCTGTTACAGTGAACCAGTGATTCCACTTAACTTGCAGTAATTTCAGTGTTGAGTGACCAAACTGCACTCCGACAACTCTTCCAGGACCAACAGAATCTGGTGCAACTTTTGAGAGCTGCGACTCGGTCTCCCAGAATGCACCTCAGCGTTCAGCTTCAGCCAGGCTTCTTGCTCGGCAATGGGGCTACTAGTCTTTTCACAGTAAAAACAGCAAAGGTTTTTACTGTCAGGACATGTAAAAACACATGTCCTGCTTTTCAATATACAGGACCCTGACTTAGGGATTGTTAGGTCTGCTTTAGAGGTGACTAAGATATATTAAAAAGGAAGGTTTGGGCTTTGCCATACATTTAAATGGCAAAGTTGGGTTAGAAATTTAAACTGCTCTGCCAGCAGACAATGGCAGGCTGGTAGTCATCCTTTGCTTTGTTACACTCGTGGTGGCACAACAAGTGCTGCAGTACATGAGGACACCTATCTTGCAGGGTGAAGTGTATTTAAAAAGTTGGACATGTACTTTTAAGTTTTACTTGTGCTGGCAGTGAAAAACTCTTACATTTGTTTTTTTATTACTGCAAGGCCTATCTCTCCCATAGTATAACATTGCAGTTTGCCGTATTACACTTTGTGTCATTTCCAAATAGGAAGATATGACTGGTTCAAGTTTGGTGTCTCTGAATTCCTAATTTAAAATCCTAACTTAAATTACAGGGGCTTATTTACTAGTCCATTGTGCTGCTGGTGCGTCACTTTTAATATGGGAAAAAGTGATGTACCAGCGATGCAAGGGGCTTGAAAATAAGTGCCATAATTCTGAAAATAACACTTTTAAGAAAGTTGGCATTTACTTGCCTTAGCCATTTGGTTCTTACAGCCTGTCTCTGGTTACATGACTGGGTGTAGTTGGGGCTTGTGCTTTGTGTATTCCTCCTAAACAGCCACACACAATGGGAGCTTAGATGGGCCTGAGTGGGCCATCACTAGCAGGATAAGAGGGAGGAGCTGTGCCCAGCCTCACTTACACCTGAATATGTTGTGTCTTGTCTCCACACAAAGGCCTGCATACCCCCTGTAGTTAGTCTGAAGCCAGGCTGGCAAGGCAGAGTATCTGTGCGCTTCAAAGGCATGCTGCTTGAAGCTTTTCTCCACTTCAAAGGCACAACTTTGTATAAGAGAAGGCCTCAGACATCATCACATCAGTGCACTTCTGGACCTGTGGATACTTTGCCAGGAAAAAGGACTGCTGTACTGCTGACGGACAGCCACTGTGCTAGACTGCACTCTGCTGGACTCCTGCTCTACTTTGCTGACCTGCGGCCCTCTTGGCTGGATGAGAAGGACTGGACCTAGATCAGCTCCTTATTTGGGTCGAAGAAAATAGAATGTTAACCTAGTTCCAGGCTGGATTTTACTCACAAATTAGCATATTGACTAGGTTTTAAGATTTCAATTAATAAGGTGATACTTTTGCTCAAATCAGAAGGGATACAAATGGGGAAACAATGATCCCTTTAAGATTGCAAAAGGAGTCAGTCACGGGTGGGTCCTTGCGACCAAATTGTTCCTGCTGTTTATCAATGGCTGCATCGACTACCTCTTGGGTTGTGATAACGACTCCCCGGTTCTAGGGGGAACTAAAATACCCACCCTATTATTTGCAGATGATACTTTATTAGTATCAAAACCCCCTAGGGGCCTAGAGACACTTTTGAATTAGTTTAATATTTTCTGCCTAGATCATGGCCTGGCAATCAACGCAAGTAAAACAACATTTATAGCTGTCCACCCCTTAGAGGCTGTAGAGGATCCATAATGGCGGAAGGGAAGGATCCGAAGAAAGTGCTAGATTTTGATTCTCTTGGCATTTACCTCTCTATTGCAACTACCTGGGGTTCCCAGATTAGCAAAAGTACCCTTATACTTGAGCACAGGGCGGCAGCTATTCTAAAATTTGCAAATAAGTCCTCGTTCCATCCAATCCCCCCACCCCCCTTCTTGAAGTCTGGAGGGCAAAGCTGTAGCAGCTGCTTCATATGGAGCCGAACTCTGGGGATATGTTAATTTAAAAGCCCTGGAGGTGGCTGAAAATAGATTTTTAAGACCATCCCTTGAACTGCTCCAAAGTACGCCACTGCTTTTTAAACATGACAGGCTTCCAGTATATTGCACCAGTAGTGCTTTTGAAATCTGGTACAGATTTGGTCTACGCCTGAGCTGCTAGAATTTAGGTTGGGATTAAGAGACATTCTTGATAAATCACAGAGATGTGTTCAGTTAACCTGCTTGGACTATGTAAAACCGTCCCTGTGCTCTATGAATCTGTATGAGTATTGGTTGTACCCTGAAACCATTCTATCTTCCGCAAATATGAGAGAAAAGACCATCTACTGGGAGCTTGAGGAGTGTAAATTCTCCAAACAGGTGGATTTGGGCAAAATGTCTGATTGTTTCATAGGATTCAAGCCCGCCTCTTATTTTGTAAACGACATGAATGATATCGACCCTCCATTCACAAAAGCTCTTTATATGAAGGTTCAGGTTAGGTTCATTACCACTTGCTTCCTTCACTGCTAAATGGAATAGTCAACAAGGTGGAAACAAAATTTGTTATGTCTGCAGAAGTGCTGAAGAAACTGATGATCACCTCTTTTTTCTGCCCAACGTATTATATGCAGCGTACGCGTTGGATTGCTCCTTTGTGCCACCTTTTAGGTGTAATCCAATACAGGGAAGCAATACAGATATGTAGATTAGACATGTCCCTGGTCATTGTTTTCTCCATTGTTAAATTTCTGGAGAGCATAAGGCCAATTTGACAAAAATTTGGCTCTTTTACCCTTTCTTCGCTCTTTGTCTAATGTATATGCCCCTCCTTCTTGTGTATCATGGTCATACCGATTTTAGAACTTGTTTTAAATTGCAATGTAAGCTGAAGCACTTACACTTTACCCAGCTAGGCTGTCTGCGCAACAGGGAAGGGTACTTAATCCTATTTGTATTTCTGTCTCCATACCATCTTGTTCCACCATGGATAAATCTCTATGCCCCATGTGTTAAACGTACTACGCACACGTCTAGCAATGTTTTTTTTTATCAGAGTACCCACTTTTTAAAGTGTATTATTTTGGTCCGAAATTTTCCAACACTTTTATTGCAGCATGACATGTATTAAACATATTGTTTTTTGAAAATGTGTTTAATCAATTTTCATGACAATGCAAAACAATTAGTGCTCAATAGCATCATCAAGCATGTTCACATTATTGATGTGATAATTGTAGAATCAGAAATTTCCCATGTGAGGGCAAGGTAATTGGAGGAAAGGGAGGGAGGGACTGAACAAAATACAGGCACTAACATACTGACAGACGCTGCATGAGATGAAACTTATTTTTAGGCATGATAGACCATGATAGATTTTTTTCTATGGTGAAGTGTTTGCACGTCTGCTTTGTGTTTTTAGGCCAACAGTGAATACTTTAATGAATATTTTATGCCTGCTGTTAGCAAATTTTCCAGCTGTACTGAATTGTGCTTCCTTTTACAATTATTTTGATTGTATTCCTTTTATGGCCATTGGCTGATAAAAGAAAAGAAAGAAAGACTGGACCTGCATCTCTTAAACCCAGAGTGACTCCAACGACTAGTTGGCTGGCCTCCTGATCTAAAGACTCCGGGACATAACAGGTGGTTTCCAACCATCTTGCACTGGCACCTGGACTCTGCCATCTGTGAGTCTGCCCTGCCAAGTGAATCCAGCACAATTCTGGACCCTTAGTAGTGGGCCTAAGGTGCTTGTTAGTGGAACTGACACATCTTTTCTGAAAAGCGGCACATCTCCGGGCAGAACCAACGCATCTCCTCGGCTGAGCGGCACATCCCCAGTGGAACCAATGCATCGCTGTTGATGGTTGGATTGGGCCCGTCACAAAGATCCACTTCGCCTGCTGCAGTTCTCTGAACTGACGCGTCGTCCTGGTGGCGCGGCACATCTAAAGCCCAGGTACTCGTATCTCTCATTGACTTTATCATAGATGACGATGCTGGACTCTGCATCACAGCTCCTTAGAACCAATGCATCACCAGCTGAGTGCTACATCTCCGACGCCAAACTTCACATCCCAATCCCCGTCAACGACACACAACAGGACCTCGCACCGCAGCCTCACCGCATCTTGGATCCAACGCATCATTTTGGCTGCACAGCACATCTTTGACACAGATCCAGGCAACACTCCTGAACCAGGGTCTAAAGTTCTCTGTTCAGCAGGCTTAACTGGGTCCCTTCTAGTAGGCTCGTACTCCATCGCAGTCGGCCTGAACTTGTGACTTTGTCTTTATTCGGCACAACCAGATATCCTAAGTTGATGGTTTGTGCTTTTTTGGTGCTATTTTCACTAGAAACTTTAAAATTCAATATTTCTGGTTCTACTAACTGAATTTGTGTCCCATTGTTCTTGGTTCATCTATTTAAAATACCTCTATTGTTCTAAATCCGTTGTGGGCTTCTTTTTGCGGTGTGTTTTCACTATTTTACAGTTTGAATTGTTGCACAAATACTTTACACATTGCCTCCAAGTTAAGCCTGACTGGTCTGTGCCAAGCTGCTAAGGGTGTGAGCACAGTTTAATTTGGGGTCTGCTTGTGCCTCGACCCTGACAAGGATTGTGGTTTCTGCTTGACCAGGACATATACCCCGGTCAACCAACACCCCAAATTCTTACACTGTTCCTTTTGGAGTCCCTCACAGCAAAAGGGAAACAATGGACAGAAGTGATCAAGTCACAAGAAAGGTTTTTAGTCCTGCTAAGGCCCCCCTTTTATTTAGGCTAGTAGTTTCTGACAGTTTATACCAGTGGCTAAAAAAGATTTCCCTTGTGGTGCGAAAAGGATTGTTCTGAGGTTTGTTGAGGAAGGTGCCACGTTTTACACTGTGTGCTTACCTTCTTCAGGGCAGTGATCAAATCTTTTCTCACAGATTCTGAGACTTGGTTGTTGGTTGATGCATCGGTCACTTTTCTGTTTCCTATCGATTTCCATTTGCTCACTCACAAGGTGACCATATCTTCCTCACACCCCTTGAGAGGGGCTTTAATGCATACAAGAGCCCTGAAATCAAACACTGCTTGTCTAGATCCTTTAGAAAGCATTCCTCTGCTTCATGTTTCAAACTTTACAAAAAAGAAAAATCATCCTGTGGCTTCTGGCCAGTGTCTCAAACCTCTAGGACTCTAACAGTACTGAGGACCTCCTTTGACTAAGATGACCATGAGAGAATAACCAGAGTGTGTGTTACATATATGCAAAGTATTTCAATTCAAATTAATCATAAATAATTCATACGACTTCCTGGGACCATACAGCATTTTACAACCCCCCACCCTGCCCCTCCCCCGCGCTACGTCATCGCCCGGTGGCACGCCCTATAAGGGCCGTGGCTGATAATAGGGCCCATGGAATTTCGGGGCGTGCTAAAAACATGTCTCTTGAAACCGCCTAATCGCATGGCTAACCTTTTTAGGAACGTGGGAGATGCCAACATGCACAAGTGCTTCTGTTTTCACGCTGTTGTGCCACATCTTATGCTTATGCACAGCATCCTGTGTGCTACACTTTGTTTGAAGCACATTTTCAACCTCACTCACCTACCACAGTGTCTCCTCATAGGATAAACTACACTCCACACCCTTCCAAATATATACTCCAAACGTGGCGCCAGGAATTTGATTCTTATCAGAGCGCTTAGATTTGTTAAACATGCCTATTTATCACTGACGTTCTATGTGAATTTGTACTTGTCGAGTCTTCCTGTATAGGTTTGCTGGTTCGCCTAGGGCTGTCTGCCAATGAGCAGTCAGTAGAGCGTGTGATTGATGCTCCGATTCTTGGGTTCTCTGAGGACATGTGGCTCTTGCCAGTGTGACTTCATGTAAATGCCGAGAGACCGCAAAGATATATTTTTTCCTCTGGTATTTAGAACAAAGTGAGGCATGTCCTTGAATTGTCCTCGCAACAATTGGGTACTAAGCAGGAAACAAAGGACTAATCTAAGAAAAAGAAAACACCAGCATTAGCCATCAACAAACTGCTTCTCTAGCAGTAGGTGCAGACATTTTTTGTCTTAATGAAGGAAAATCTAAAGGCTAAAAATGGCTTTCTTTTCATCCCGAACCTTAAAGCTACTCAGCATGTTTACTGCTTTAGACAATCCAGTGGGGCTTTTTTAATGCGTGTGTGCCTGTGCGAGATGGGATTGAGCAGAAGACAATGAGACAGAATCCACTTTTATTTCAGATATTAGTATTGAATATCAGAAATTACTCTTGGGACTTGTTTCTTCGCAAATTGCAGAAAAAGCAACACATGATATATGCTCTCTCTCCAAGATGACACTACACCGCACAACAATCAGACAACTGTGACTCCTGCAAATGACATGAGCCTGCGGAAGTGTGTGCAGTGTTGCACGGACCAGACCTCCACAAGAAAGGAACCATCTCTATCAAATAGAAGCCAAGCAACAAGCATTTGCAATGCAATCGGTCTCGCCTTTTGGACCTTATATGTATTTAGCTGTGCAGCACATTAGCCTGGGTGCTAAAACATCTACTGTTCTTTAACATGGAGGGAAAATAAGCGCCAAACTGCGTGACAACCCAGGTATGGGAACACATCGAGAGAAATATTTCCTTTCAGCTGAAAATGGTATAGTCCAAAGCTCTGTTTTTAATATAAATCAGGGCCTTCGGTAGTCATATCACTAAAAATAAAAGATTTGAAAAAAATATTATTGTCTATGGGTGCTCGTGAAAGACCATTTCTGTGGACTGGAATCTAGAGAATGCTAAAGTGATTCTGGTATTTTACTGACCTCTGCTGGTCGTTTTCTATCAAGAAAGTTAAATAGAGGAGGTCGCCAGAAATTTTTTAAAAAAGAAAGTCCCTCAGCAGAAAGCAATTCTGGTACTTTACTGACCTCTGTTGGTCGTTTTCTATCAAGAAAGTTAAATAGAGGCAGTTGAACAGAAAGAAAAAGTCCCTAAGCGGAAGCAGACAAGTCCTAGGGCTGATCTCCATAGCCCACAAAGTACATATACATATAAGTATATACTAAAGTATATAAGTATATACTAAAGTATATATACGTATATACTAAAGTATATACAAGGGGTCTCAAATGCTCGACCTAAAAAAATCCCCAAGAAATTCAACTCAGGCCAGGGCAAGGAAGCTGTGCATGGCTCTCCGAGCTCACCGTTTTTTTTTTATTTCAAACGTTTTTATTGAACATTTCAACAAATACAGGTGTAGCTTAGAGAAGGGCTATTCTTCTAAGTTGGCATATCCAATCAACGATTAGAATATGTCAAAACAAGGTATGGCTTCATAGAGGCTGAATAAGTGGGGGCTGGTAGCCGTATTCCGGAGAGGTTAGGAAGGACCACATTACAGTTTACCATTGACAGTTCACTTTTGACCATGTGATTCGACAATCATGGAATAGGGCAGCAATCACGCATTACAAGTACACCATGTCAGTTGTATATCTTAGATTATAATAGGGCAAGTTAAGGCGTAATATTTGTGATTATGATTATGAGGGGCTGCAAATAATCAAATTGGTTATTGATTAAGATATTAAATGGTTTGCTGCTGATGGTTGAAATGTTTTTAACCGATTTAGGTCAATATTTTTACATTGTGAGGGTTTTGTAATGTTTATGGTTTTAATTGACTAATAAACTACTTTTTCATTAAAAAAGGCGTAACCTCATTGGTGGGTCGAATGTGAGGATGGCTACATCACACATTAATAAAGAAGTACCAGATTTTGTGTGAGGCAGGTCTTTAAGGTGCAGAATGGAGTGATCAAAGAGAATAGGAGAGTCTGAAGTGAAAGAGGCAGTTGAATATGAGGATAGAAAGTAAAACCGTGATACAGATAGATATGTGCCAGTTACCAGCGCTGGCCTTCTGTATATTGTGACTTTGCAATAGATCATATGTCTATGAGTACTTCGTGCATGATGATTCGTAGAGAGAGCTACTTCATAGTGCACTTAAGTGTCCTGTAGGAGCACAGTGTCTATATATTGCATGTGGCATATCGCGGGCTATAAATATTTTGGATCAAATACATTCACCCAACTACTACATCACATCACAAGTCTAGTGTAAAAAAAATCAATTCAAAAATATTGTCTGATCATGGTTTGTGGTCAAAATATTGTGATTAGGAAAACAATGTGGGCAAAAATATCAAAGGCAAGTATATCCTGTTTTTCTACTGTTTTGCAATAATATTGAAGTTTAAATATATTGTTTACTATTTTCATATACACTGGCCTCCCTGCCGAGGATTTTTCCAGTTGGGTTAACTCGGCTTTAGAGACAATTGCCGTGGTGAAAGCACATAGGCCTTTTAGAAAAAAACCTATGGCTTTTTTGTTCTCTGATCATCCTAAAGAATTCAGGCGGAATTGTCGCAGACAGGAGCGTCTAGCGCCAGAATAAAAGAGTAAGCATAGCGCGCTACTACAGTATGCCATCTTTGAGGCCAAATCTGTATTTTTTTTCCCAGTAACTTTTTTTTAAATTACAGAAAAACAAGGAAAACAAATCAAGTCCACATGTCCATGATTGGGACATCACATGATGAAAGAATCGTGTGAGTAACTCAGCATTTGTAGTAATGATATCATATAATCAAGAATAATTTGGCTAGAGCCTGCGAAATGTCAGTGATGTCCTAACGAAAAATGTCATACCAAAGTAACAGCTGGCAGAGTTCCCACACGAGTGTTATGAATTGCACAGACCGTAAAGAAACTACTCGCCCGCCCCAAAAGACCTTTTAGGAGGGGAGAAGGGGACCCCACATAGTCCATGTAGCATAGGTAGCGGGGCCTGCGAAAAATGGGAAAACATAAAACTAGAAAGCAAACTAAGCCCGTCCGTGGTGCACTGGGGTATCCCCAGGGCTGGCTTTAGGGCAGTGCGACCAGTGGAGCTGCACTGGGCGCTGATCTGTGGAGGGGGTGCTAGCCTCGGTAGGGCGCTATTTTTAGGAATAACTTATGAGTGGAGAGATGAGGGACACTTTTGCCTGGTGATGGTGAGAAAATCCTAGGAGGCTTTCATGGAGTGTGAGAGTGCCAAAAATGAATGTCGCTCCCGGCGCCGCCAGCACTAAAGTGGGCCCTGGGTATGCTGCAGGGTGGCCAACGTGAAAGGGATAAGGCGCTGGGTCCCATGTAGAGAGCCCCGATAGAGCCAGCCCTCTGAACAATCGTATAACTGGACCCATGGGAGGGGCAAGCCACAGAGCAGCGAGGGGGGAAGGGAAAGGGGCGAGAGGGAACATGTGGGCCACGGAGTTTGTGTCAGAGGAAAAGCAAGGGAGTACATGTAAATCATGAGTCCCATATTTCGATTCTTAGGACCAGGGAGGCAATGTTAGTGAACTAGGGAGGGTCACATGTCTCCCTCCAGTAGTTGCATAGATATAACAACTTTCGTTCCACAAGGGGAAGTTTGTCAATCTTGGCAGACAGTTCAGTCAAATAGGCATCCCATGCGTCTAATGGCTTTGGTTCTCCATGCTTTGAGGGGAAAGTTCTCCATGTTGCTACTTCAGCCGTGGCCCATTTAAACCCTTCACTGCTAGGCCTTCGCCGGTCCTGTCCCCCCAACCCCCCCCCCCCCCCCCCCCTCATCCCGTGCTAAGCCTCTTTTTTTGGGCTATTTGGGCTAGTTCTCGCTTCGGCCCCTGTAACGTTTTGTCCACATAAGATATCCATGCCAAATTTGCGTCCTTTTCTTCCAACATCTACACAATTCTAAAGGTACCCAGGGTTTGTGGATTCCCCTGGAGGGAACCAAGAAATTGGCCAAAATATAGCTAATTTTGGGGGGAAAAAGTGCTTCAGAAGAAAGCGTCTGTTTTTTCCCTGCAAAAGGTATCAACAACGGGTTTATGGTACTAAAATCACCATCTTCCCTGCTTTCAGGAAGAGGCAGACTTTTTCTCTTTCTCTTGTCAGAAAACCAACATTTTCTATACAGTATTGGCATTTTACTAGGACATAGCCTATTTTTTGTGCTTTCAACCTCCTTCCACTTAATAGTAGTAATGGATGTGGATCCCGGAAAATTATACATTCCTGAAACGTAGACAAAATTCTGAATTCAGCAAGGGGTCTTTGGTGTCAATCCTTCAAGGTTTTTCTATAGAAACTAACAAATGAAATAAAATAATATTGAAATTGAGTTACAAAAACAGCCATTTATGCCAACGTTTTCACCTGTAACTTCTTCTAAGCATGGAATAAATGTTTTAAAACAATATACCGTTATGTCTGCTGGACCCTTCTGGTTGCGGGGATACATAGGACTTGTAGGTTCATCAAGAACCCGAGGTACCCAGAGCCAATAACTGAGCTGTGTCTTGCAATGGTTTTTTATTGTGTACCGGGTATATAGCAATTAATTTGACAAAATATAAAGAGTGAAAAATTGATACCAAAGAAACCTATATATTTCCAAAATGGGAACAAAATATAGAGTTGGGAAGCAGTGGTTATTTGCACATCTCCGAAATTGAGGGTACCCATACAATCATGTGAATTGGAGGAAATGTTTCAAATGACTTCTTTTTTACACATTGTCTTACATTTGGAAGGCTGAAATGCAAAGAAAGTCAATTGATAATAACACTTGTTCTACTATTCTGTGTTCCCCTAAGATTCCCGATAATAATTGTACCTCACTTGTGTGGGTAGACCTAGTGCCAGTGACAGGAAACGGCCCAAAACATAATGTGGGTACATCACATCTTTCCACAGAAAACTGGCCCTTGTTTTGCAATGTGCCTAGTTGTGGATTTTGGACTCTAGCTCTGCCGGCAACTAAGGAAACCTAGCAAACCTATACATTTAAAAACTAGATACCCAGGGCATCCATGATGGGGTGACTTGTGTGGCTCTCACCAGGTTCTGTTACCCAGAATCCCTTGCAAACCTCAAACATTTGTAAAATAAAAAAAATAAAAACTAATTTTCCTCACATTTCTGTAATGGAATGTTCTGGAATCTGTGTGGATCCACAAACTTCCACCCACCCAGCATTCTCCCAATAAAATGGTACCTCACTTGTGTGGTCAGGCCTAGTGCCCGTGATAGGAAACGGCTCAAAACACAATGTGGACACGTCACTTCTTTCCACAGAAAACTGACCCTTTTTTTGCAATGTGCCTAGTTATGGATTTTGGGCTCTAGCTCAGTCGGCACCTACGGAAACCTAGCAAACCTGGAAATTTTTGAAAACTAGACACCCAGGGAAATCCAGGATGGGGTGACTTGTGTGGCTCTCACCAGATTCTGTTACCTAGAATCCGTTGCAAACCTCAAACATTATTGTGATGGAAAGTTCTGGAATCTTCGTGGATCCACAAACTTCCACCCACCCAGCAGTCTCCAAAGTCTCCCAATAAAAAAACGGTACCTCACTTGTGTGGGTAGGCCTAGTACCCACGACAGGAAACGGCCCAATACGCAACGTGGACACATCACACTTTTCCAGTGAAAACGGACTATTTTTGCAATGTGCGTAGCTGTGGATTTTGGACCCTAGCTCTGCCAGCACCTGAGGAAACCTAGCAAACCTATACATTTAGGTAAGAAGATCTTCTCTTCCACAAGTCTAGATTTGCGGTTGTGCAAGTGCTGCCACAAATTCCGGAGGAGGCCGGCCTGGCTTCTCCCAAGCTGTTGCGGTAGAGAGAGATGCAACAAAGTTTGCCATACTAGACACGATAGACTCGCTGGGGAGAGCAATTTCCTCAAAGGTGGCCGTTAGGCGCCACACCTGGCTGAGTACGTCTGGCGTCTCAGGAGATTTCCAAGCCAATCTTATGGACATGCTCTTTGATGGCTCTCGTCTCTTTGGAGACAGGACGGACGCGGCGCTAGAGCGCTTCAAGGAGTTACGGGCTACAGCCAAGTCCTTGGGCCCATCGATGACATCCTAGCCTGCGTCCGCCTTTCTTTCCTTATGTGGCTACGGAAGGGGCTTCCAACCGCGTCAGCCTTACCCCAGTCAGAGGACCGCACAAGTTCAAAAACCTCTACTGGCCGTGGTTGTGGTTCACCCCGACCCCATGGGTCAGGAGACCAGAAGTCAGGTCAGGCCACAACACCCTCCCCATTCCCCTCAGCCTCCAAACCTTCCTAGTCCAATCCTCCCAGATCATGGGCATCCAGTTGTTGGCAGGGTATGCCATCACCTCCTCCCCAGGCGGGATATCACCTGAGACAGATAGGTGTTGCAGATAGTCTGACGGGGATACTCCCTACCCTTCTAGACTACCCCTCTGCAGTGGGACCTGAAGTTCCAATGGTGCAGCATTAGGGGAATCTCACTGACCTTGGTCAGATATCAGAGGGCACTGCAAATGATCTGCAGTGGTGGCTAACAAACTGCGATTGGGTAAGCGGCAGACCCCTCTCTCTTCCCCACAGAGTTCTCACAGTGATGACAGATGGTCGCTTCTGGGATGGGGTGGCCATCTGGGAGAGGTGGAAATCAAAGGACTCTATTCTCCGGCAGAAGCCAGGCTCCACATCCACCTGTTGGAGCTTCGTGCAAGCAAATTGACACCGAAAGCCTTCTTATTATTCCTGAAGGGGAGGCTAGTTTAAGTGTTCACAGACAACAGTACCGCCATGTGATACTGCAGCAAACAGGGCAGGTTGTGTCGTGGAGCTTCTGTCAAGAGGCCCTGCGTCTCTGGACTTGGCTGAAACAACATGGCACGTCCCTGGTGGTTTAACATCTGGCTGGTTCCCTGAATGCCAGAGCGGAGGATCTCAGCTGTCGGTGCCTAGTGGATCATGAGTGGCCTCTCTTTCAACAGTGGTGAGAGCCTTGGTTAGATCTGTTCGCCTCTGAAGAGAACGCGCAATGTCAGCAGTTTTGCACGTTGGAGTTTCCAAGGCAGCTCTTGCTCTGCTATACTTTTCGTCTCGAGTGGAGCACATGCTTACTTTACGCCTTTCTGCCCAGAACACTCCTGTCCAGAGAGCTCAAGAAGATCAGGAGTGAACGGGTACAAGTCATTCTGGTGGCTCCGGACTGGGCACAGAGAGTTTGTTATCCCAAGCTTTTGCAGATGAGCATCGATCCTCTGATCAGGCTGGCCCTTCAGGAGGATCTTCTGTCACAGCAGCAAGGGAGGGTCCTCCACCCGAACTTGTCCATCCTTCTTGGTGGAGATTGGGCAGCGACAGTTGACATCTTTTGACCTTCGTCCCAAAGTTTGTGAAGTTATTCTGGCATCCAGACATCCTTCCACAAAGTTGATATACGCCTGCCAATGGCAAAGATTTTGTAAATACTGTACAGAACGGTCTGTTGACCCCTTGTCTGCCTCTCTCGCTGACATTCTTCTTTTTATTCTCTCCTTAGCCCCCAGGGCTTTTATCTGGGCACTCTGAAAAGCTACCTTTCAGCCCTGTCTAATTTTCTTCGGTTGCCAGCTCAACCACCAATTTTTAAATTGTCTCTTGTACAGAGATTCCTGAAGGGGCTTACTCATTTGTTTCCCTATCACTCTTTATTATGCCCCAGTGGGACCGTAACTTGGTTCTCACCTTCTTGATGTGTGCACCTTTCGAACCACTGCACACTTGCCCCTTCTGGCTGCTTACTATCAAAACAGGCTCTGTAATCTAAGCCTCCTTACCTAACCGCCTTCCTGGACAAAGTAGCACTCCGCACTAGGGCTTCTTATTTGCCTAAGGTGGTGACACCTTTCCATCTAGGGCAGTCTGTCAAGAGGAAGAGCATCTCCACCGTCTGGACCCAAAAAGAGCGTTGTCATTCTAACTTGATTGCACTAAAGAGTCTTGGGTTAGTGACCAACTCTTTGTAGGGTACGTTGGAGCAAAAAATGGACGTGCTGTGCATAAGAGGACCATTTCACGTTGGGTCAGTCTCTGCATAAAGATATGCTACGCTTTGCCAAAGAAACAGCCTCATGAAGGCCTTAGAGCTCATTCAACCAGGGCTAAGGCAGCCACCACGGCTCTTCAGCGTGGTGTTCTGGTTCTTGACATCTGCCAGGCGGCCACGTGGGAATCTCTGCACACGTTCGCCAAGCATTACTGCCTGGACAATTAGGTCCGCAGGGAGGGCCTTTTTGGTTGTTCTGCCCTGCAGGACTTTTTGGTTTAATGCTTTTCCGAAGTCCCTCCAAGGATGATATTGCTTGGGTATCTGTTCACAGGTAAGGAATCTACTGCTAGATGTCTCTATCAGATGGACAAGTTACTTTCCTTCGGTAACGCATTACCTAGTAGAGACATGATCTAGCCGCAGATTCCTTACCGGCCCACTCATCCTCCCCGCACTGCGGATCGGCCTTTAGAGTCAGGGCTGTTCCCTTCAGGGCCCTAGTTGTTTTTTAACACACCATGGTCAGTCACTTCATGTGTCCGCAATTCTGGCGTGGAAAGTTGTGAAAAGTACTGACGTCATCGTACCAGGGTGGCACCTATATAGATGATGTAGATGTCATGACTGTAGAGGACATGACGCCTATGATATCACGTGGAGTCGACCAACGCCACTTATTGGCGCGCAGGGGAACTGCTATCGAAAGTCTTTCAGATCCAGCCTGATGCCTGGAAGTTCACAGGCAAGGAATCTGTCTCTAGATCATGTCTCTACCAGATAAGGCGTTACCGAAGGTAGGTAACTTGTCTGTTGCATGCAACCTGTGGACTTTTTTTTTCCATGTCAGTTTCGCTGTGCAGTGAAAATAATTTTGAATATAACCTTTGCGCCACAGTAATAAATGTGTGATAATGTGTTATTAGCACAGTTGCTGTAAACAACGTGTTATTGGGGTAGGTGTATTTCCACTGCCTGGTCTACTATGCTTACTATGCCTACGTGTTATCGTGAATAAATGAAGACTTCCAGATTGTAACATCATGTCTTCGATTTTAATCGCCCCTAACTAAAGAACACATGGATGCATCACGTGCAGCTAGAGTTAAAATCCAAGTGCACTGGAAAGAGGTGCTTCCATATAGTGTAGGAATTTGCCCCAGAGTTGCAGGGCCCCCTGACTGGCTCTACTCCCTGCCGGGTTGGCACAGCCCTCCATCCTTCCAAGATCAGTAACATTGGATGGAAGCAACACCTATTATTCATAGCGGTTAGGTGGCATTGCGGCACTTATTTTATGTATTGACCTTATAAAAATGTGTTGCATTTTAAACCAGGAGTACATACTTCAATATGCCAAAAATGCTTATGGCAGAAAGTTCATCTTGATAGAGGTGCTCTGAAGAAAGGCATGCATTGGAAGTGCGAAACAAAAACTGCCAAGTGGCTGTGTATGCTGCATCGCTTGCATTTTGTTTCCCTGTAAAATCCGACATGCAGATATGTCAAATGGTGCGCTGTCTGTATCCCAACTCTTTAACAGGGGGCCCGTTTGTCTTTATATCAAATCTTTTTTGAGAGGTGACCCCGGCCATCATTGTAAACAAAGTGGGGTTCCACTGAAGTGGGATATACGCTCTATTTCAGTGTTGTGCCACAGTCAGTCAAATAACTTTATTTGGTTATTTGTTTCAAACCATCAAATTATAAAAAAAATAGAGCAATCATCATTTTACAATATAAAAATATAAAATAAAAATGCATTTCCGAAGCTTGATTAAAATTTACAATGAAAAAGTGGTTGATAAAAACCCACATTAAAAATGTATAACAGACAAACTTCAGTACAACCTTCCAGCTAATAACCACACTGCTTACATGGACAATAAAAAGAGGAGGAGCTTGAATGCAATACACAATACATTAATTCCATTGGTCAACATATCACGATCGGGAGCGTTTAATATTGCAATGCAACCTAAGGTAAAAACTTCTGTCGAGTTATCCAGAAGGCAAATAGAAAGGGGTTAACGGCAAAAACTATTGGCCCCGATACATCGGTTTTTAAGATTCTATATGCAATCTGATATTGCCTGACTCCAAGGTTTAGGCAAATCGGTCTGATCCACCTCCTGCGTATCTGTTGGTATTTAGGGCAAAAGAAAAGTACATGTTCTTTGGTCTCTTTAGCTCTAGAACAGGCAGGACAAGAATCTATTCGTAAACCAGCAGCCTCTTTTCCTGAAAACTTTAAGAGCAGGTTGCCATATCTGAATCTGACATATAAACTTTTAGCAAGGGGGGTGAGATTTGATCCAAAAAGGGTTCAAATTGCAGACATGATTTAACAGTTAAAAATGTTGATGTTAGCTGGCCATTAGCTGATTTAATAGCATAATGCTCCTCCACGACCGTACAATACCTGGCTTTTAGTCTCAGTAGATCACCTCTTGTGGGCTTGTCTGGGCATTCCCATAAATCCAACAAGTTCATCAATTTGCACCAATCTGCAATATGTTTAAACCACTGTAGTTTTTTTGCACCACTGATCATCAGTACCACCCTCATAGAGTTACGATAGTCAGTGAGCTGAGGGGTTGTCCACAATCGCAACCAATAGGTAGGTTAGGGGTTTCAAGGCAGCCATATCACCTATTCTCTTCATCCTTAGGTCACAGAATAGGGGAATTTATGGGGTGGTAATGGGTACCGAAATAAGTGACCTGGCAAAGATGTTTTCACAGATCGTTCATTTATTTACACTAGTATGGCCCCATATCTCTGCTCCATACAGTGCTCCACTTTGGGCTTTGGCACGATAAACTTCCAGTGCTGGGGTTAGGGATTGAGTGTATGACTGTTTATGGAATCTTAGTATTGATTTAGACCTATGACATAAGACAAGGTAACTCTTGTCTAACTGTTGTTCCCATCTAAGTGACTAACTCAGTCTTATTCCAAAGTAATCAAAATGCTTTACCCGCTCAAGAGGTTCACGTGCAATCCTGATCTCACGCAGTCCTCCCCGCACTTTCCCGAACACCATATATTTTGTTTTAGCAGTGTTGAGTTCCAAACTCCTGTCCCTGCAAAAGTCTAAAAATGTATCTAATAAAATTTACAAACCTATGGGTGTTGTGGATATTAGTAAAGAATCATCTGCAAAGATTGGGCATTTCGCACCATTCATGGAGGGGGAATCATTCCTACAGACCATCAATCTGCTCACCACATCGTTAATGAACAGAGAGAATAATGTGGGGGCAAGGACCTACCCCTGGCGCACCCCTCGCTGTATAGGTATTTTCTCGGTTAATTCACCATTTTTCCCCACCTGACCTGGGCGTAATTATTCTTGTGTAGTTTGGCTATCAATGTTACTAGATCTACTGGAGCACCTAAATCAAGCATTGTTTTCCATAGCAAATGGAGCGGTACTAAATCAAAAGCTGCTTTCAGATCTACGAATGCTACATAGAGTTTCTGTTTTCTTAGTAGCACATATTTCCATATGAGTAGGGTAAATCTGAAAGCCTGGTCGCATGTGCTTATTTTTGGACGAAAACCTGCCTGATATGGGGACAATATCACATTATCATCCATCCAGTCTTGAAGTTGTCTAGAACTTGTCTGGCAAAAATCTTTTGCAAATTGTCGATCAGACTGATCGGTCTGTAGTTGGAGGGGATAGTGGCATCACCCTTTTTATAAATAGTGATTATCTCAGCTCCCCTCCAGGTTGCCGGAATTTCTCCACCAGCCGCAATACAATTAGATAAAATATTTATGTACGGACCCATATTATGGTTTCTGATTTATACAAATCGCCCGGTATCAGATCAGGGACGGGGGCTTTATCTGCCTTTAATCTGTTAATTGCTGACAAAGTGTCTTCTAGACTGAAAACCAATGCAGTGCCAATCGCAGTCGCCACAGGGACAGTATTAACAAAGTTCTAATCAACTCTAGGGGTGTTTAAGCAGCCCAAGACCTCAACCCTGGTGTATAATTTGGGAAAATGTTCCACCCAAACCTCCGGCTGGATGTGATAACTGAGAGTGGAAACATTCTCTGAGCTACCCTTTGAAATAATATGCCAAAACAGGTGACTGTCAACACATTTTGCAGCTAGTACAAAGTCTTGCCATTTTTTGTCTGCGAAGTGACCCTTAGCTTTAATTAGTGCAACTTTATATCTGTTGCGAGCCAAAACTACCTCGACTGTGCTATCCTCCCTAACTGCTAATTGCAGAATCCCCTTAGCTAGCTTACATTCGCTGTTAAATCATTTGCTTTCCCCTGTACCAACAGGCCTTCTACCAGAGCTATTTTTGATGAAAACTGTTTGGAGAGCTTCAACAAATTCTCTGTGCACTGATGTTATGGGAATTGATTCAAAGGAATGTGCACAGCCCAAACTAATGCACAAGTTAGTCAAAAAATGTGTAAATAGCTCATAGATTCTAGTGTATAAGCCCTGGTCTACTAAGACTTTGGGCCAAGTAACTCTTCTACGATTGTTGGACACGGGGGGCTCTTCTATTCTAGAAATACAGCTTGACGGGTTCCTATCCAAAGCAGTGCCCATCATTTTTAACAACAGAGGATTATGATCGCTGTCAGACCTCTGATCAATAGTCTCATCCTCCACTAGAGACCATATTCTTACATCGACGACAATATAATCGATAACGCTGGTACTGGCACCCCATTTAAAAGTGGCCTGCCTGCCTAAATCGGATGCAGTTCTCCCGTTGCATGCCCTCAAGATCCTTCCTGTAGTTGAAGAAGCAATCTGCAGGGAGACTGACATTATAAGGTGGCAGTGTTCACCAGCTACCAGATTGTAAATGCCCCATGCCTCATCCTCTTCCTCAAGTAAGGTACTTTATAAGAAAGAGGGTTCAAAAGAAGCCTTAAAGTCCCCGGCAACTATGATTTTGGACTCCTACCAAATCATCTAGCAGCAAAAGTACAGGAGATTCACTGCTGTATGATTCTGACCTAGCATAAACATTAAACAAGGTCACATTTAAACCTGTTGGGAAGGCAAGCTGGATCCCCAGAATATCTTGGGAATGTATTGATAGTTGCTTATACTTGTAGGCTAAAGTGCTCTTTACACAGCCCAGGTCTCTTGGAAGATACAAATGTTGTTTTTGCCTATGTAAAAATACCATCTGGGGTCTTGGAGTTTAGACTGAATCCCCGCCAGGTTCCAAGAGATTAAAGTTAGTCTATTTTTTACCTCGTTATTAAATATGGGTAGGCACCCATGGGTATCTACACTACATGGTGGGACGTTGTCACTAGTCGAATCGAACAATCTGGTAGTTGCAACGGGAGCCTAGTCTTGGCTATACTAGTGATGTTGTTAGATAAAGCATCCATGTTTACAGCCAGGTGCAAATTACTAGTGGTTGATTTAACAGTATGGCTATCTTCCAGGGGTTTAGGAATTGGGTCACTTTCATGAACTAGATGTTCTGGGAGGGGATGCAAAGAACCTTCATGCTTCCCTGTTTGGTCACAAGCTGGGGCATTCAAGTTGGACTCAACCCTTGTACTACTACTAGAAGATTGTAATTGGGTAATCTTATCTGGCTTTGCTATAGATATACTGCTATTGTTTGGCCAAAACACTACTGGGCTACGGCAGGAGAAGCTGGTAATGTTTGTGAGTCAATCTACCTCTTGTAGCTCGAAAGTGGACCCTGCCTTAGTTTAAGACACTGTTGTGCATATGCTCCAGGCCTGCAATACTTAAATCTAATAGATGAGTTACTTGGGAGATTTGTCCTGAAATCAAGGGCCTCTAGGTCATCTCTAGGTCATCTACCATCCTAGCGTCTTTTAGTGTAAGATCTATCTCATCAAAGGCAGAGTTCTTAAAAGAGCTCCTTTGAGCGCAGACAATGTCGTCTCAGATAACCAAGCGACAGCCTTAAGTGTGCCTAATCCAATGGGTAACTTTATTGAGCAACGAGTCTTCAGATTTATTCTTGATATAAGACTGTAGTTTTGGTACCTTGATCATAACAACTTGATTTTTTGGGCTATTAGGCATGTTTCTGGGGCAAGGGGCGGGAATATAATTCCGCTCTTTACTAATTGAAACATATTGGGGGTTAAAAATCCTTGTTGTACTCGATCCCTGCAGCTGCCAAGAATTAAATAGACTAGAGTCGGTCGAAATATTATTATTCCAGTGCGGATAGAATTAGCTTTAATACTTCACTGGGGGTACTGAGGGTGCTGAAAGAGTGATTGGAGGCATTGGGTTCCACTATTCCTGCTATCTGCCTCTTGTGGTTCATAAGGCCCCCATGGGTGGTTAAGGTGCTGTGCTTCTGGTAGTTTGGGCTGGGTAGTCTGAATGGTCTGAGTGGACTGGCTATACTGAATAGTTGATTTGAAGTTATCATTCCAGCATTTGAGCTTACTTAATATAGAGGTCAGTCTAAGTATGGCACTTTTCAGCTCCCCCATTTCGGTTCTCAATTCATAGATCAAGTCGGTGCGCTCCGTACTTATATGTGCTAGCGGTCCTGGCAACACAGTCTCCACAGGGAGGCTAGGAGAGGGATCAGGGACAATAACGTCATCACCTAAATTAGACAATGGTAAAAAACGATTGCTACAATGGACAATGTCAGTTGTGGCACATAAAAGAAATAAGTTAGGCGCATCCAGGCTAAGGGGCTTCCCCTGGATAGTAGCCATAATCATAGGTTGTGCGGCTGCCTTTCCAAACATGCTGGGTATGCGCGGCTGGGCAGAGGATGCACCTACTGGGGTAGGGCCCAGAGTAATTACGGTCTCTCGCTGTACTGGTGCATCCAAATGTAACAGTTCCTCACATTCAACAATTAGATTGTCGATTCGATCAATCACACAGTTCCCACCAGCAGAATTTACCAATCTTTTCGTTTTCTTTGTTTTTGTGGCGACAGTGGACCCCTCGACTGCCTTCCTCTTCCCCATGGTGAAAATTGTGGTTTAACTGGGGCACTGTTATACAGCACTAATACAACAGTACAGGACACGTTGAGGAGCCAAAAAAAACACCGGGCCGTCAAGAAGTGATCCTAGTCTTGCCCCTAAGTCCCCAGGTCCCGAGGCCCCAATCACTTTGATCAACAACTGACCAAACTATTCAAACATGCTTGGAAGGAGAACCCAGCCACAATATAGATTGACAATAGCAAGTAAGAGCTCAATGGCGTACCTCCTGGGGAGCAGTTATTAGAGCGTTGGCCCAGCCCAGCCTCCTCCGGGCTGTGACGAGCAAGGATAGGCCCCCCCCTTGGCCCGGGCTTCACCCGGGCACCGCCCGCACGCGTCCCGCGCAGCGGAGCTCTGTGCCTAATTTATGCGCCTCCGGACGCGGATTGCAGTGTCTGCGGCGTTGCGGAGAAGCCTGGGAAGTGCAGTCCCTGGCAGTGGCTCCAACCCTGATGTCAAATGCAGGTTAGAGAGCGTCCCGCGCAGCGTGAGCTCTGTCTCTATTTTATGCGCCTCCGGGCACGGATTACAGTATCGGCGGCGTTGCGGGGGAGTCTGGGAAGTACAGTCTCTGGCAGTGGCTCCAACCCCGATGTCGAGTGCAGGTCAGAGAGCGTCACTTTAGTGCACTGGTACCACGATTACTTCACTGTTTTCTATTGGTATTGCCACAGTACTTTTGGTGCATTCAAGTGTAGTATTACAGTCACTTTAGTACAAGTCAATGTGGTGCCACAGTCACTTAACTGCATTTTAAGTGTGGTTTTGCAGTCACTTCACTGTAGCTTCGTTACCCTTGTGAAATTCGACTGTTTTACTTAAACGCTTCTTCAATCTACACTCTACATACAAGCTCTGCGACTTTTAAACACGAAATAGCGATTTGCAAACACAGTAACTTGCTTTGGACAACAGGCGGCACACCACCAGCGCTAAAGGCCAGATAGAGATACGTAAGTGCAAAAGCAAACATGGTCATTCAACGGCACAAACTGAACATTGTAGAATGTCACTTCCACCACAAGACTGCCAACATCAGAAGATGGTCTTTGCCCTTAATTCCTCCCGGAGAAGAATAACTGAGAGACGACGACAGGAAAGTGAATTGCAATGGCAGATGATTGTCTAGAAAACCAGGCACACTTTTGCTGTAGAGCGGCAACGTGGTGGGGTGGGAGGCGGGCTCTACGGCCATCTGTAGCTGCATAATTTACACCATGTGGCTTTTCCGGTCAGAGCCTCCAATTGACATCACTCTCAGTGCCTTCCACTGCTGCCCTGTTGACCCGGACCTGTTCAAAGGGCGATGTACCATGCACCTTTAATGTACAGGGTAAGAAGCTGGAGGAACATAGCAGGCACTGCCTGTTTTTTTCAGTTTCCACATACGTCTGAACCTTTTTGATAAAGCGCACACATGCATCCAGATGCACTGGGTGTAAGCAGTCGCTGAAGGGCTGTTTCGGTACAGCGCCTGCTGAAGATGGATGCCTGCTGGTGCCCCTGTGGGGACGATGGAGTACACGCGATGACCAGCGCACTAAAGTGGATCCCTGCTTGTGCCCTGGGGGCACTGGGTAGTGCGTGCTTTGTCCGGAGCGTGGAGAAGAAATAAAAGGCACATTGGGAGACCTCAACGGAGATAATAACAGCGCGCTGAGCTCACAGCGCTGTAACTGTAAAGCAAGGGTGTAGCTCTTCAATGACAGCATTGGTGCCCTTACACTTGAAAGAAGTGCCAGCAAAGTGGATTGAAACAGTGATTTGGCCATGGAACACTTATAAGAGAAACACACAAGGAAGTACAGGAAACTGTATTGTGCAGCCAATAGAAACGGAGGAAAAGTAAGTGGCAAGCACTGGAACCAATCAAAAGCAAGGGGTGGGATGTAAGTCCCTTTTAAGATTTACATTGAATACAATAGATTTCACAAGCACAGTACAAGTGCTGTGCAGGGGAAACCTAATGAGTGAGGGGTCCAGAGGGGATATTCAGATGCACTATCAGACCTACAAAAGAGTAAGTCATGCTGCAGACAAGCTAATTCACAATCGGAAACTCCTGGTATTTTTCAATTAATAATATAAACCAAGCCGGCTCATCTATAGGAACGTCAGTGGATTCACACGAACAACAATGGCGGCAAGGAATAAATTACTAAGAAAAACTAAGCAAGATGAAGTGAGGTAAAAGGTTAGTGGAACACAAGTATATGCACAGCCACAAAAGTTTGACTATACCAATTTTATAAAAGCGATCTAAAATATTATTTGAATAAATCACTGAAAAATAATGACGTACTGTGTATCAAAAAGACATTTAGCTCACCACATGAATTCATAAAACAGAAATGTCACATCAGCTAACATAAATATTGTTATAAACCGCATGCATAGAAAATTGAAATGCTACGAAAAGTGTACAATTAAGAACACCTGCACCTCAGGCTATCACAGTGGGCAAAACTCACCCCACCAATCAAAGTTCAAATCTTTATTCGGCAAAATGACCCATAAAAGTCATAAACACATATAGATAAATTAAAAAAATTTCAGCTAAAATTAAACAATCTGAAAAGATTCTCACATCAACGAGTACACAACTCATAAAATGGAAATGCAGCATAGTAATGGAAACAATAATGTACCTCGTACCTTTTCCTAATTACCAATGTCCTTCTAATAAAATTTAGAACCGCATGACAGGTCTCTGTAGTGCAAAGACTCTGTAAATACATAAAGACTTCCTGGTGTTGTCTCAATTTTGAGCTACGCAAAACAGGGACCAGGGTTCTGCATATAGAGGGCAAAACATTATAAAGTGACAAGTGCTTTGATTTACAACATTATTACCACTACATAGGGGTAAATCATGTGACCACGCGCATTGTAAAGGAAAAGCAACCTTAAAATGTGTAATGCTAAATCTAAAAAGCGTTTGGTAGCAGCAATTGTTGGGGTTTATAATCAAGGACAAGTATGGTTCTAGTTTATTTGTAGTTCAAACCGTTGCATATCTAACTGACACCAAGGCCTGAACCCTCTGTAACCTAAAATCCGAACAATGATTAAGGAAACAATGTTTAACTTCCTCTTTACATTTTAAAGTCATCACATGAGGGTTATCAAACTGCTCTTTCAGGCCTATTGCCTCAAAAGCTTTCATCAGGTAAGCGATCCCGGTGTCCCGGCTACCCCATCCAGAGACAAACAATCAGAAATGCAGGATCTAAACATGGCTGCCTCGATTCCCCAAGTCTTAACTCACAACATGAGTGGGGCAAGTCCCATCTGGTCCTCCAAAAAAGGAAGGTCTAGTTTTTCATGGCAAATAAAAGTGGTGGTTCCCTTGGGCACTTCAAGTAGCCTACATTTTGAAGTGGTTCTCTACCCGTTGGAGGATTGATGCATTTGCGTAACTCCGCAAACCTGCTCCATATAGCCTAGCTGGGATACATTCACTTTTATAAAGATTCATCATCTCACTAATGTGTTGTTATCCCAATTTGTAGACAAATCTAAAAATTGCCTCGAGATTCCTGCAAAGTTGCTGCGCTCTTGCCATTAAAATAGAATTCCATTTAAAAGAAGAACTAAAAAGGATCCCCAAATCATTAAAATCTTTCACCTTCTCAATATGTGTTTCCCCCATGACAAAGAGATTTGATCTCATGTTTGGGTGGCCACAAGTCATTATAAATGATTTGGAATGATTAACTTTTAAATACTGGTCTTCCATATATGAGGAGAAAGAGTCAATCGAAGCAGCTTTATTCGGTGCAAATGAAAAGAAAACACCAAAAAAGCATACTAATACACAAATACTAAAACGTTCCTAAATTACATCATAATTAGTTTGTAAGGAATATTAATTTATAAGTCTTCAGGCCACACAATAGCAAAATTAGGCAACCTTCTAGTACTAGTAAATGCTAATGTAACTAATATGCAAACTACTGTTAAAAATGAACCTAGAAAGTCGGGATTGGATTAAATTTTACCCATTGAGCTATTCAGAGACATAGTATCCAATAATAAAGTGCTAATGCATCAAAGTGCCGAAGGTACAAAGGTACAAGCTATTATACGATAAAGTGCTGGTGCTTATAAGTGCATGAAAGTACAGAAAGTGCACAATGCCACATCTTATCAAGATAAAAATTTAAAAGTATGGGCTAAAATTAATCGTCCTAATTTTCATATAACAATGCATCCAAGTGTGCGTTGTCTTTCCTTTTCTTAATTGAAAGTTGTACAAATCGAATAACAGTATTTATGATTTTCACATTTTCCAGACTACAGACAAAATTAAATGCATATTCATAGTTAAAAAGCATGTTAGTTAAAAAGAGGGGTTTTAAAACTGATTTCCGGATCTCCCTATAAAAAGTACAAAAAAGAATAAAATGCAACGTAGATTGTGGGGTTTTACCATGACACGGACAGGGTGGTAATTTGTAACACCACTATTCCGTTCTTGGGAATGCGACTAAATAATGTAATGTACCCATCCTTAACCTAGTTAAGTAAAATCTGTGCTGAATGTTCCTTACCAGTGTCAAATATAACTGAATACCTCTCATGAACTGGCGTTCACAATAAAAAACCACGCTCTGTTTTTGAGTGGCAGCCCTTTCCCTTTCATATTCCATGGCAGTTATATATCTACATTTCAGATCACTTTTACTATATTCCTGAATAAGTAAGGGGTTCTTTTTATCAATATTTACTTTACATCGTGTTAGAAGATTAAAAATGTACTCCAGCCATGGTATTTTCGAACTACGGTCAAGAGCTAGGTAATCCATTATTAAATCTTGTGTGAAATTTTGTTTCTTTTTTTGCCCATAGCCCTTGCCAAAAGGTAAGGCCTTCCATATTTATTGTGTCGCTTAAGTATGGTACAGACAGTTCTTTATGTACTATAATGTTCGCAGTTGCTCCTGGGACTGCCAACAATCGTTTTAAAAACATATTTTCATTGGTTTGAAAGGCGGCCGTATTTGCTCTCCCCCATATCGCAGCCCCATAACAGACCCCTGAGACACACTTACTCCGATACAAAGTTAAAATTTCTCATATGGGTTTATTTCCCAATTCAATAAGCAGGTTCCATGTGCTTTTCTTGCAAAATAGCATCCCCAAATACGACAACGATGGCACTCTATTAATAACAACCCCGCCCACATGATGCTGTCTGTTCTTAGGTCTGTTGCTCCCGCATGACATGACAAAGGTTTTCTTTAAATTTAGATGTAAGTCCTTATCAACCATGTACAGGGCAAAGTTTTCTATTAGGCGTTGCAGACTGTTTGCTGTCCTTGATAATAGGACAGCATTGTCTGCATATAATAAAACGGGCGTCGGGCGTATTCCAACTTTCGGGGCATCTGCAATAATTTTTTGGAAAAACAGGTCTACGTTGTTAATGTCTAGGGAAAAGAAAAGGGGCGCTAATACACATCTCTGTCTAATACCAAGCATAACCCTAAAATCAGGCGTACATTCGCCAATTTTACCATACCGTACCCTAGAAGTTAAGAAAGCATAAATTTGGGATAAAAATGAGATTATTGAGCCCTTTCAGTGTTTGCCATAATTTGTGGTGGTTAACTAGGTCAAAGGTGCTAGTGAGGTCTACAAAACATAAATGGAACGCCCCCTCCTTGGCTAATGTGTACTTCCCTTTTAATAATTCTAGGTTTAGACATTGCTCTACCGTCCCAATACCCCTTCTGAAACCATACTGTGCCTCTGTTAAGATTTTATTATCACTGCCCAGTCTTCAAGCCTTTCCAGCATAATTCGGCCCATCAGCTTAGAGGTGGAATCAAGAAGGGATATTGGGCGGTAGCAATTTGCCTTCCTTCTATCCCCTTTTTTAAAAATGGGTACGATAATACTTTCAACCCATGTAGCAGGTAGTACGCCTCCCAGGGTGGCATTAAAAACATTCAATAAAATTGGTATCCAGAAATCCATATTATACTTAAAATATCAATGTGCACCCCATCCGAGCCCGCAGCTTTACCGTTAGCACTTTTCTGAAGAGCTAATTTAATTTCATCTGACGTTATTGGTAATGATTTAACTGGTTTCACTGATATACATTTTCCCTTTTTACTACCAGTTATATTTACACCATCTGGGTTAAAAATACTCTCAAAGTGTGACACCCAGTCTTCCGGTGGTACTACAAGATCAATCTTTACTACATTATTCTCTTTAAAGTACGTATGATTAATTGTCTTCCAGAAGAGAGCTGAGTCTTTCAACTCTGCTGCCAGGATTAATTTCTATAGAGTTTGTAAATCACGCACTCCAATTTATACAGTTCAGTGAGAAGTTACTAAAACAAATTCTCTATTATTCTTAGTTTGTGTGCGAGGAGGTGGCGTCCTCTAAACCCAGGCGTCGTGGAATCCGTTAAGTAGCACACCCCTTCTCGGGATATGCCCCTCCATGCGCACTGCCAAAAGCATAAAAGTTCCAAGGAGACTTTTTTTTGGTAGTCAATAACGTTTTGATGGCTTCAAAATAAATGTATTCAAACAATTCTTTGTGAATCAAATCCTCATTGTATTCATGAGTGATGTGATAGCCTTTAGAATACGTTGAATGGGTAATTCAAGGTTCATAGATACATTGTTTGAATGAAAAAGCCCCAATGCATTTCGGGCAATAAGCTTGCCCTTCGTCAGGGAGCAATTTTCTAAAGAAAATAAAGACAGACAATAATCAGGCGACCCGTTTTTTAAAGGCTGGAAATAAATTGCAAACAACCCACTAGAAACCTTGGTGTTAAAATAAATATAAAGCGTGTGTTTTTATAAGCGTTTCAAAGTGCAACAGAAAACAGTGATCCATTAATAAAGTATATACCTCAAAAGGGAAGTTTACCAGAGAGAAACGTGATGATTAATCACATTATACGGTGAACGAGGAGGTTAAAATGTGGGTATAGACGATAACCTGACAAAATGGTGCTGTGCTGTCTAAGGAAATACGAAAACTATAAGCGTGTTCAAAAGCATTCCGGTTAAACGTGATAATCATGTGTCAGTGCTTCGTGCCGTGATGGAAACTTTCAGTGTTGGATCCAATCGAAAAAGTGATAAGAATGACAACGTGACTGTACGAGGTGCCGAGATTTAGTGAAACGCGGTGCCGTAAAATCATAAGTGACTGTTATTTGTTTACCTTAAGAAGAAGAAGTGTCGATCACATATCTCCCGTGGTCGATGTGTTTATCAGTAACAACGTGGTCGTTAGTTTTAAAATGCGGGAGTGCATGTTAGAAAGAGAAAACGGTGTTGAATAGCGACACTGTTCTAACGGATCTATGGCGGACATCTTGGAAAGGCAAAATGGAACATACTGGTATGAGCTAAATTGTCACTGAACCAAAAATTAACAGTGATATACGAAATCAAGAATAGTAAAGCCCATGATTAAATATGTGAGCGCGAATGGTGGAAAAAATGGTAGTTAAACAACATATTGAGCAAATAGCTAAGTGAAGTGTTAGTGAAATAGTGAAAAGAGTTAAACGCAGGTATGGAAAAGATTATGGCTATTATCCGGATTGGTAATGAACATAATGTGTGATTGATGTGCTAGTTCGCAAGTGACTATTAGAAGAATATGGAGAAATAAACATTGAAAGGCAATGTAAGGAATGGAAAATAAAAAGGATGAAAACGAGTGAAATGAAAACGAGTGAAATGAACAATAAATATAGTTAAAAGAATGATGGAAATATAGCGAAATGTGAGGGTTAGGTTGAAAGCAAGTAATTCAGAGGATACTGGAACGCATGCAATGAACATGCCAAGGTTATAAAAAAACAACTGTATTCGATCCGATCATTTAAGCCGTGTGGCACCAATGAGTTCATTTTCTTGATCCAAAATGTTTCTCTTTGTAGAAGGTATTTCCTGTTGTCTCTTCCTTCTTTAATGTCCACAGTTTCACATACAAGAAAGCAAAGTTGACTGATATGATTGTAATCATTGACATGCGTAGCCACAACTGATTTGGGGTTCTTGTTGCGTATATTGCTTTTGTGCTCGTTTAGTCTTGTTTTGATTTTCATCTTGGTTTTGCCGATATATACTAAACCGCACGGGCATTTTAATAGGTATACCAAATTCGTGGAATCGCAGGTGGCTGTGGTATGAAGTTTGATGTTATAACCTTGTGTCGGATGACGCGTCGTGTTGCCTTTAATAATGTTGTTACAGTTGCCACAATTGTGGCAAGGTATAGTGCCTTTGTGTGTAGGATTGGATTCCGCCATGGGAGATGGTTTGAGGATTTCAATCAGATTTTTGCTTAGCTTGTATGCAAAAAGAGGTTTCTCTGAAAATATGTTCTTGAAGTCTGGTTCAGCTTGAAGCATAGGCCAATGCTTTAATATGATCTTTTTCAGACTGATGCTTTCTGTGGAAAATTTTGTGACAAATGTAGATCTCGATGTGGTTTTCAAATGATCTTTAGAAGTCAACAGTTTAGTTCTGGAAATTGAAGAAACTCGGTTGGTGGCTGTAGATATGATGTTTACGGGGTAACCCCTGCTGTGAAAATGTTTTTCCATCTCAATTATGCTATTGGGAAGTAAATCTGGATTGGAAACGATTCTCTTGACCAAGGTAAATGGGCTTTCAAAGCTGGCTGGTGAAAATTACTGTAGTGTAACAAATAGTTTCGATCAGTGGTTTTGCGGTATAGAGTTGTCTCGATTCTTTGATTTTTGACAAATACCAATACATCCAAATAGGTAATCTGAAGGTTGTCAATGTTGCAGGTGAATTTCAATCGATAATTCACAGAATTCAGTTGATCAATGGCAGTGATTAGTGATGTCTTGAGGCCATGCGAAATTAGAAAGATGTCATCAATGTACCGAAAAAAAGCTATTAGATGTGTTTGCCACATGGTAACGTTGAGAATGTGATCTATTTCGAATTTGTGCATGAAAAGATTTGTTTAGCTGGGAGCTGCGCAACTTCCCATTGATGTACCGGTGAGTTGAGAAAAGAATCGATCGTTGCGAAAAAAGTAGCTGTGATATAAGGTAAACTGTGAGCTAGTGAGGTCTACGAAACATAAATGGAGCGCTCCCTCCTTGGCTAATGTGTACTTCCCTATTAATAATTCTAGGTTTAGACATTGCGCTACCGTCCCAATACCCCTTCTGAAACCATACTGTGCCTCTGTTAAGATTTTATTATCACTGGCCCAGTCTTCAAGATTTTCCAGCATAATTCGGCCCATCAGCTTAGAAGTGGACTCAAGAAGGGATATTGGGCGGTAGCAATTTGCCTTCCTTACGCGTTGGCTGTTTTCCATATGTATACGAAGGACTATTTGGAAAATAAAGATTTGCAACAAAACTCACAACACCTGCGGAATGAACTTTGCTTTGTGTGTACTGTAATTTGATTATTTTGTGTATTGCCTCTCATCAGCCTTTCTCTTGAATGTATTTGTGGTCATGTGGCAGCTGGCCATTTGAGGTGGGCAATACAAGTTGAAAGTACATTTAGTGTCTAGCCTAGGTAGTGCTGTTGCCATATACCCTGCTGCCTTTTTTAAATAGATTACTATTATATTGACTGTATCTGTGAAAGTGATGACCATGCCTCCTCCTGGTCTGGTATCTCTATCCAGATTTATTAATTGATACAACTCTGGGAGAGCTAGCGGAATACATGGTAACGCGGCTGTGTTTAGTCAAGTATCAGTTAGAAAACACACTTCAGAGATAGGTAAGTTAACAAGTCACAAAGTTCTGTTGCATGCTTCGACATTGATCTAATATTACAATATGAGCTGTTTAAAGCACAGGGGTGGAGGGGGACAAGGGGCTGGGAGTGGGGAACGGTTGTTCAGGCTTCTGACTCCTTATAGGGGCTGGGCCCTTGGAGTAAAACAGCACTAGATGCAGAGGTAATAAAGTAACAGGAGAACCTGACCATTAAACAAAAAACAGGCCCTCAGAGGATTACACAATTTGTCATGTCTGAGAAAAGTTTTATGAAGACATACTGCTTCCCTCCTTGAATGAACTTAGACATGGTTGCACACTAAGAACACAGGTCGACTTCAACAACAATACACTCCCTTGACAATGTACTGACTGCAACATACGTCATAGCTACTAGGTCATTTAGAGGACAAGCTGGTGATTACTTCAGGTATAGACATGCATCGGCAATCGGTTATAGCATTACTGCAAGGACCCCAGCAGGACAAACAGTGGGTAAAAAAGCAGATGTATGCCATTTCCCATTTCCCCATGCTTGTAGCCATCACGTGCACCCACGTTCCACTTTCTCCACTCCAGAAAAAAGCACAATATTATTTGAAGTGACAGTGTTGATACTCTACAATGTGCAAGCAGTTTCCGATGCCAGGAGCATTTTCACACATGTACATTGCCTTTCCTGGGTCAACACAGGACAGTTTCTTCGTTCTTCTGTGGACGATTGCATGTCAGTTAAACCGAGGGAACTTGGGAGCTATGCATCTGCTTGGTAAGTATAGCAAACACATGCATGACATCCATGTTCACTCAGGGTACACCCCCATGGTGGCTGGCATTCTGATAACACTCTTTGTTGCATAATCCCTGTGGAATTTGGTAATGCATGCATTAGAGTATTGTAACAAAATGAGAATCAAAATAATCTCTAATATAATTATCTGAAAGAGACAATTTCCCGCAAGCGTCAGACTGGATCCGGAGATTTTTTCTCTAGCAGTAGCCCTGCGCGTCGGTAGGTCGAATCGGTCGAATCTGCGTTTTTCGTTGTGGTCATCGTGATGACATTGCGGTGCCTACTTAGACGCTGCCCCTGCGCTCTGACATCAGTTCTTTCTTTTTCCGTGCCAGCCTAGCGCAGATCCGGAGTAAGCTACCCCTTTTTGGCTACTTTTTGCGACTTTTGTCAACTTCTTTTTCGAGTCTTTTGACTCCTGGTACGCAAGAGATGTCCCTTCGTCGAACCGATTTCAAGCCCTGCGGCGCCTGTCACAAGATGTCTGCGACGGTCCCGCACCTCGAGTGCCTGTGGTGACTGGAGCGTGACCACGACCCAAAGTCGTGCTCCCACTGCCGTGCCGTGGTGCCAAAAACTTAGCAGGGGCTGTCCCAAATGTTGCCGGAGGCCCGGCGCTTGGCTCCGCATCATTTTAGGTCTCGTTCGAGACGAAGGTCTCGAGGCCGGTCGCAGAGCCCCAACTCCTCATCGCATTCCAATTCGTCGAGTTCATCAGGTAAGTCCGAACACAAGAAGAAGGCAAAAAAGCACAAGCGCTCTTCACCTTCTCCTCATTGGACGGATAATAGCGACGCGGGATTCGTTGCGTCGTCGTTCCAAGGCTCCTTCTCCGGTGCCTTATTCAGGGTGACTCCGAGCCTCCCCCCCATTTCCAGGAGCCGGAGCTTCCCCTGCCCAGCTTCGACAGTTTTACGAGGCTTTACATCTTGTTTTGGGCAGCCCGACTCCGCTGGCGCCCCTTCAAGCTCATGGGATGGGTCAGGGGCCCTGGGCCTTCGATGCCTGTGGCACCAGCGCTGAAGGACCCCCGTAGATCCAGGCCTAGATCCGTATCGGCGCTGGTCAATCTTATTCGACCTTCCCATCGTCGATCCCGGTGACGACGCCCCTGGCGCTGGTCGTGCACCCGACTGACGCCGTCCACATCCTAATCCCCGAGTTGGACCCAGAGTCGGACTGACGTCTAAACAGACGCCAGAGGGTACTTTTGTTCCCCTGTTCATCCCTGGTGTTCCCAATCGACCAGAGGGTGGTGATGAGGACTGGGAGGGATCGCTAGACCCTTTAGCCGACCAGTTGGAAGAACTGGACTGCCAAGAGGACCTGGGTGAAGCTAGTGGTCTGGACACTGGCTTGCTTTCTCCCCCTACCATGGCTACGGAGGAGGGAGGATCCTATGGTGTGGTGGTGAGAAGGGTGGCCGAGGTCTTG
Organism: Triturus cristatus; assembly: GCF_964204655.1. Classification (NCBI taxonomy): domain Eukaryota; kingdom Metazoa; phylum Chordata; class Amphibia; order Caudata; family Salamandridae; genus Triturus; species Triturus cristatus. The sequence goes on along the minus strand of NC_140585.1, from coordinate 1,266,827,336 downwards.
AGCCTTGCACTCCCTTTGGTGGCAGTCAGGACTAACCTCCTGACGGAGATGCTTCAACCTGCGGCGTCCACTTCTAAAGCCCTATTGCTGTTTAACAAAGTGCTCACTGAAGTCCTCCTGGGCCACTGGACCAAGCCCAGCACAGGGTCTCTTGTGGAGAGGACGATTGCCCGCCGCCACCCCCCAGCCACGGGTGACCCACTGTTCTTGCACCAACACTATTCCCACGAGACCTTGGTGGTCGAAGTCTCATCTTCAAAGGCCACATTCCCTTCTGCTCCTCCAGATAGGGAATCCAAGAAGCTGGATCATCTTGGGAAGCATATGTTCTCTTCCTCCAGCTTGGCACTGCAGTCCGTGAATACTGTGTGCCTTTTGGGTTGATACTCACATACCATCTGGGATACAGTTGCGCAGGTACTGCCTCAGTGGCCAGAGGAGGCCCGGGCCGTTCTCTACCAGGCAGTAGCGGATGGGAGAGACGCATCCAATTTCACGATCAAATGTGGACTGGATACCACCGACTCACTGGGCAGAACAATTTCCATGCCCCTAAGCGCTATGCCTGGTTGAGGACATCTGGCTTTTTGGGGAATGTCCAGTGAACCTTGATGGACATGCCCTTTGATGGCTTGGCGCTGGAGCGATTTAAAGATTCCCATGCTACAGCCAGATCTTTGGGCCTCGCGGTGCCTTCTCATCCACTACAGTCTGCTTTTCGTCCCTTTCATGGGTACAGAATGGGCACCCAACCACATCTGACCAAGTCTACCCACCGGTTCAGGCAAGCTGCCCAGCCTTTGCGTGGCCCCGGATGTAGGACCCAGCGACCTCGCGGTTCTGGGAGCCATTGGTCAGACCAGTCCACCCTTCCCCCCCCTGCCGTAGCCTCCAAACCCTGCTAATCCAAGGTTTCAGGCCCATCAACGGCCAGTGGTAGGCAAGATTCACCATCTCCTCATCCACTGGCAATCCATCACATCGGACAGGTAGGTTTTGCAAATAGCCCGAAGAGGCTCCTCCCTCCCCTTCGAGACTACCACGCCCTTTATGCCACTGTCTTTCGATCGCGTGCCGGAGGATCATTTGGCACTTCTCCGCCAGAAAGTCTCATCTCTCTTGGCCAAGGGAGCTATAGAGAGGGTCCCCCAGAAGCAGGTCGTGGTTGATATTCCCGCTACTTTCTGGTGCCCAAGAAGGACAAATTCCTGTGTCCTTTTCTAGACCTCAGGGCCCTTAACCGCTTCCTCTGGAAGGAGAAGTTCAAAATGCTCAAGTTGGCTCAGGTCCTGTCTGCCCTCGACCCCAGAGACTGGATGGTGTCGTTGGACTTGCAGGACGCCTAGTTCCATATTCCCGTCTTGCCAGCCCACAGACGCTATATACGGTTCATGTGGGCCACGAGTACTTTCAATTCACCGTGCTCCCCTTTGGCCTTACCAGTGCCCCTCAGGTCTTCACAAAGAGTATGGCGGTGGTCACAGCTCATCTGCACAGATCAGGGGTTCCGTTCTTCCCCAATCTCGATCACTGGCTGTTGAAGACGGGCTCGCTCCAGGCTGTCATCGACCACCTCGAGACTACGGTGGACCTCTTGCATTTGCTAGGGTTCACTATCAACATGCCAAAGTCACACCTGGTGCACTCTCAGATGCTCCCTTTCATCGGAGCTGTTCTGGACACAGTGCAGTTTCGGGCCTATCCTCCCGAGCAGCGAGTCTGGGACATTCAGGCTATGATACCGATGTTTCAGCCTCTATCCCGGATTTTGGTGAGCATGACTCTGAGGCTGCTGGGCCTCATGGCCTCATGCATCCTGTTGGTGGATCATGCCAGATGGCATATGCGGGGTCGGCAGTGGGACTTGAAGTTCCAGTGGGCGCAGCATCAGGTGAATCTTTCCGACTACATTCAGATCTCAGAGGGAACTGCACAACAACTGCAGTGGTGGCTAATGCACCAAGATTGGGTCAGAGGTAGATCCCTCTCCCTTCATCAACCAGATCTAACAATAGTGACAGATGTGTCACTCCTGGGATGGGGCGGCCATTTGGGAGAGGCGGAGATCAGAGGCGCCGGGTCGCCAGCAGTGTCTGGGCTCCATATCAACCTGTTGGAGCACCCTGTGATCCGACTGGCACTGAAGGCATTCCTTCCCTCTCTCGAAGGGAAAGTGGTGCAGGTGTTCACAGACAACACCACCATCAACAAAGAGGGCAAAGTGGGGTCATGGACCCTTTGTCAGGAGGCTCTTCGCCTCTGGGCATGGCTGGAACATCAGGGCATGACCCTGGTGGTTCAACACCTGGCGGGTTCACTGAAGGCCAGGGCTTACAAACTCAGCCATCTGTGCTTGGTCGATCACGAATGGCATCTTCACTCAGAAGTGGTGCAAGGTCTTTTTCAGCGGTGGGGAGAGCCAAGGCTAGATATGTTCGCCACGAAGAGAATGCGCAATGTCAGCAGTTTTGCGCGTTCGGGTTTCCAAAGCGGGACTCTCTCAGCAATGCTTTTCTTCACGAGTGGAACTGTGGGCTCCTGTACGCCTTTCTACCTGTACCATATCTGCCCTGAGTACTCAAGAGAATTAAGTGTGACCGGGCCCAAGTTATTCTGGTGGCTCCGGACTGGGCATGAAGAGTCTGATACCCTGAGCCCCTGAGCATGGCCATTGATCCTCCAATCAGACTGCCCCTTCGAGAGGATCTTCTGTTGCAGCAGCAGGGGATGGTTCTTCACAGAACCTGTCCAGTCTCCACCTCCTTGCGTGGAGATTGAGCGGCGACAGTTGACAGCTTTCGACCTTCCACCCGAAGTCTGTAATGTCATCTTGGTAGCCAGGTGTCCTTCCACTAAATCGGTATATGCCTGTAGATAGAATAAGTTTGTGGCATGGTGCACAGAAAAGGCTGTGGATCCCCTTTCTGCCCCATTTCAGAGGTTCTTTTGTATATACTTTTTCTAGCCCAGCAGGGCTGTGCTCTGGGCACTCTCAAAGGCCATGTTGCTGCTCAAAGGCTATGTTGCCGCTATCTCTGCTTTTCTTCGGCTACCAGATCTGCCATCCTTATTCAAGTCTATTGTAAATAGATACTTTAAGGGCATTACTCATCTATTTCCTCCATCTCCTTTCATAATGCTCCAGTGGGACTTGAATTTTGTTCTCACATTCCTTATGTGTGCTCCCTTAGAGCCTCTTCATAACTATCCTCCAAGACTCCTTACTTTAAAGACTGCCTTCCTTGTTGCCATCACCTCTGCTCGCAGAGTAAGTGAGCTTAATGCTCTGTCTTCGAAGCCCCCTTTCTTCTCTGTGCATCCGGACAAAGTGGTTCCTAGGACAATACCTTCGTTTTTACCTAAAGTGGTTTCACCCTTTCATATAGGTCAATCCATCACATCGCCTGCTTTCTCCCTCCCTCCACACCCTTCCAAGAAGGAGGAGAGGCTCCACCGTCTGGATCCTAAACGTGCTCTCTCATTCTACTCTGACCGCACCAAAGATTTCCAGGTGGATGATCAGCTCTATGTTGGATATGTGGGTGCTAAGAAAGTCAGTGCTGTCCAAAAATGTACCATCTCGTGATGGCTTTTCCTTTGCATAAAAATCTACCACGCTCTAGCTAAGAAAGATCCTCCTGTGGGGCTGCGTGCTCACTCCACTAGGGCTACGGCAGCAACCAATACATTGGCACGCGGAGCCCCATTACTTGACATCAGCCAGGCTACGACGTGGGCATCTATGCACACTTTTACCAGACATAACTGCCTGGACAGCCAAGTCTGGAGGGACGTCTACTTTGCCTGTTCGGTCCTCCAGGATTTTCTGGTGTGAACTTGGTTCACAGTACCTCCTCTGGGGATGGTATTGCTGTGGTATCCTTTCCAAGGTAAGGACTCTATAACTAACTGTCTCTTTCAGATGAGCAAGTTACTTATCTTCAGTAACAATGTATCTGTAAGAGACATATGTTAGTTATAGATTCCTTACTGCCCCACCCATCCTCCCTGCTCTGTGAGCTGTTTTCTAGTGATAGGGATCCCCTTACAGGGCCCTTGTTGTGGCACACCAGTGGTCAGTGTCTTGCATGGCTCTGCGCTTCTGGCATGGAAAGTTGTGTCAGAGCTGACATCAGCGCACAGGGGCGGCGTTTAAGTAGGCGCCGCAATGTCATTCTGGCGACCACGACGCCGACAACAGACGTGGAGTCAACCGATGCCACCTACCGACCAGCAAGGGTACTGCTAGAGAAAAAATCTCTGGATCCAGTCTGACGCCTGGGGGAAAACCTAAGGTTAAGGAATCTATAACTAACATATGTGTCTCACAGATACATCGTTACCGAAGGTAAGTAACTTGTTCTTCACTACTTTTTGCAGATGATTGTGTGTATTGCTGCACTCCTGATCTCCTTGCCCTACAGACGTCCAATTGCTCTTCCTCATTAGAGTACACACGATCGCCTAAGTCATTGCAAAGTCACTTTTGCCATTTTCAAGTCTTGCATCAGTGTTTGGATCACATATAAGGCGTGGTATTCTATTTCACTGAAGTGGTGTGTGTAAGATCATCCTTGTCTTTTGTGTAACGTTGCCATTGGGCCTACACCTGGACCAACACTCAGCACAATGGCACATTCCAGCTCACCAAACTGCCTAGTGCCCTGAGGTAGATATCTGTGTCTGAACAATCAACTTGCAACCTCACTGCTTGTGAGCCTTCTGTCTGGTTAATGTATCACAGAGGATAGACAGTGTTAAGTCAAGGATGAAATCTGGAACATACTTCAGTCCGCCCGTACCATGCTGAGACAACAGTATCTGCTTCCACGTGATGCAATAGCTGATCTTGGCTATGTGAAACTTATTCATGGTTAATCTAATTGATAATACTCAGTGTGAAGAATGTCTGATAGATCATTCTTGACTAATTTGAGAAATGAGGACCTTATAGAACTAGTATGCCCACCATGAGTACATGTACATCTACTAGGGGTAACATCCCGAAGCATGTTTATCTGTGAATGTGGTAGATAGTGTGGATCAACAATTATGTGCATTTGCTTAGTGACCTGTGTAAGAACCTGGATTTTTTTATGGTAGTGCCAATATAAGGACACACGTTGCAAAAGGTGCAGATGATCCTTATTGGTTTACAGGGCTTAAATGTAAATGATTAAACCAAGTGCTCTATTTGTGGTAGTGGGGTCTGGCAGCTTTGGCTAATTGGAGTGTAGTAGTGGTAAGCATCTGCTGTAATATTCATGAATATGTTGAATGTGGTGCACCCTTGGTTATGATGTTCTAAATTGTTTCCCTTGATGAGTATAGCACCCTTTGAGCAGAGGTTGTATACAGAGTAGTGCAGGCCACGTAATATATATTGTGCAACAGAATTCTCTTTGGGGATATAAAGGTATGGGTGAGGCACTCTGTAGAGGTCTTCTGTCCGCTTGCTGCTATTTGTTGTACATTTAGAGTCAATAAATGAGACAGTCACTCAAGAAGAAACTCAAGACCAATCTAGAAAAATAATACAGATTTTTATACAATTTTTGACACCAGGATCTTAAGGATCTGGTAAGTACTTTAGATGCTATAGGTGTTTACAAATAAAACAGTAGAAAACAACAGCTGTCAGATTTGAAGCATGAGCCTCGAATATCGTGGTGTTAGCCTATGGGAGGAAAAGACATGTAATGCATAGGTATACTTGCAAACAGTTGTAGAAGGTATCCTTTAGGGTTTACGGTGCGTAAGGCCCAGGGTCCAAGAAACCACCAGCAGTTTGGGTTGCACTGCTCTGGGGTGTCTGACTGCAGAGGTGCTGGTTGTATTGATACCCTTGAGTGCTACACTGTAAAGTTTAGAGGGACCTGTCAAATCAACAAAGTCTGCAAGGGGAGACTTGGGGACAAGTACGTCAGAACCCAACATGGGGCCCAGCTCGTGGATACTCTGAGGCCAAGGAGACGCAGGCAGAAGTCATGTACTCGGGCTGTGGGGCTAGGGTGCAGAGGTGCTGGCTGACTGGGAACTTTGCGTTGTATGCTTTCACGGTTCTTGCGGTAGCTGTAGAGGAGAGAAAAGAAACACAGCAGGGCCACTGTCAATGGGGAGCTTGTCTCTATTGAATTCCCTTGACTTGCAAGTAAGTTTATGCGGTGGTTGTGTTCAGATAGCAAAGAAACACGCCTTGGTGGGCGCAAGTTCTCTGTTAGTCAGGGTATTGCTGCGGGGATCCCCTGTAGGGTCTAGCGACTCAGTAGAGAGGCCTGACTGACGTTCTAGAGCCTCAGTGACCTCCTTCTGGTGTACTTCTCCTTCGGTGTCCCAATGGCCAACACCACCAGGTACTGGATAGATGCCTTTAGTGCCTCCAGATGCAGGGGGATGGCTCCTCCACACCAAGGGAGATGCTGCCTGGTTGTTGAAGTTTCTGGATAGTCCTCACAGCTTTGGGAGGATGCACAGCTTCCGGACAAGTCTCTTCTGTACAATTGTCGAGGTTCCAGCAGCAAGGCAGGGTTTGGCGCCAAGTAGTGGTAAGTCCTCAGTTCTTGTGATGACTTCTCTGTTTCGTCATTTCTTCGGGTCTCAGTAGATGAGTCTGAGTTCCTGGTTTTAGGGGCCAGCTAACTACTGAATTTAGGGACTTTAAGGGGAGTTTAAGGTAGTACTAAGAGTGCACCCACACCATTCTCACTGGTTAGAGTCTCTTCTAAAATAGTAGTGAGACCCTCAACTATTTTCCCTCAGTGATATATTCTCTCCACTGAAGTACTAGTAGTCAAATGCGTCGTCATAAGGTCTCGCCTCCACCAGGAGGTAGAGTCTCTTAGCTGAGAGACATGGTGGGATCTGTGCAAAATGTGATTTAAAATTGTTACCAACCCTGGAACAAATACCCTTTTTAATCATAAACTGTGACAGCAGCAAGGTTAAAAGACAGTAAGATGTGACGGGGACAATTAGTTTGTCCTGTATTGCCAATGGGTGATCTGAAAGACGGTCAACATGTTTAAGCCTACTTGCACTCAAAAAAGTCGATGTGCTTTCTCAGAACAGATTATATGTCAGATCCCTAGTACCTGTTTGAACTTCTCTTCTGGTCTTTTTTGTTATTGCAGATGTCCTTTTGATGTACATAGAGCAGTACTATAGAAGTAATTGGCTGTATATGGGCTAGTCTCCTTTGCTTCCAGATCCTTTTTCCGCTCTTGTTCCTTTGATTGGTCAGGGTGGAAATAGAGAGGAAGCATTCACAGCTTGTTTACGTGAACAGCCAACGTTGTGGTAGTGAGAGCTATGCTAACATGAGACTTGTGAGGACAGCTACAATATAACTCTGTGAGCCAATATTGCACATGCTGGTGCGGTACTGAAGAACTGGCAGGACATGTAGGTAACTATATATTAAGCTGTATCAAATCAAATGAGAGGAGTAAGAAGTATCCCTAGTAGAGAGACTTTTGACTTCCCAAGACAGGTGATCTACCTCAAATGAGAGTAGACTCTTCAATTAAATCTGTGGTCCCTATTTTCACTCATCCACGAAGGGCAATCCATTTTATGTTATTAGTACTCACACCCACATTTCTCTGTGTAGCATGTTCCTTCCTCAAGTTCTCGCCCGGTTGTCTAATACTACTGGATGGGCTCGACCCTTGACCACAACTAAGTAAAAGGGAAGCTCCTTGATTTTTTGGAGGTGGGGGGGGGGGGGAGTTCGCTTTTAAAAAAAAATGATAAGATAGCTTTCAGGTCCCTTAATGTTAATTTTATTCCAGGGGGCCTTGAAAAAAATTGAAAACTGCTTCAGTGTGATTAGAGTATAAACAGTTCCCTCTTCACCTAGTTGTGATAGAGGGAACTCTATCACAACTAGATAGAGTTCCCTCTATCTAGTTGTGATAGTTGGGGGAGGGTCTCTCAAAGGGGCGTGGCCAATGTAATTAAGGGCGTGGTTTAAAAACACTAAGCTAGAAATCTGTGCTTAGCATAGAGTGCCGCTTGACTTGTATTTTCCTGTTTCTGTTATTGCATCCAGATATGATACAACAAGTAACATCATTCCTACAAGAAGTCAGGACTATTGTCTTTGTCAATGGTTGTTAGCTGCATAAGATAAATAAGCAGAAACTATGGCTTGTTGTATATACTATTGAAAAAGCTTCCACTTAAAGCCCCGGTGACACCACGAGAATGTCTCCTGAGTTTCAAAAAGAGAAGGGAAATCCAGAGATAAAATGACACGCTTTAAAGGATTTCCCTTCCCCTACATGGCTCACCTGGCATGACGTCATGCCGTAACTTCTCCACTAGTGAGAAGTGCAAGCAGGTGCACATCGATGTGCCTGCTGTCACTGCAGTCCTGAAAAAACGCACCGCCTGTGCCAGGGCACCAAACAGAGCCCGATAGAGACCTGTTTCGAGCCAGCCTTTAAAAAACTGCCGGTGCTAAGCACCGTTGAGACCCGGCCCACTTAAAGCCCTGCCGCACCCGATAAAAACCGCACCCTTTGGTGTTTTTATTTATCGAGTGTGTTATACCAGCCCACAAGGGGGGCAATTGTAATGAAGTCCTGTGCACAACCGGTTTAGGATTATAAATATCTGCTTCATATGCCACCATCTTTTCTGTTTACCTATGCAATAATGTATAGAATGGAGAGTCTATCGGAGATACTGTGGCTTATGGCTGCACCTTCGTGTCAGCTCGTTGTTGTGAGAGCAAGAATAGTTTCTGTCCTATGCTGTGCTGGCATCAACTGCTGTGCGTCTAGGTTATGCTGAACCCCTTGGTGTTCACGCTTTTTTCTGAAGCGTCAGTATCTGACCTATAATAGTAACTGTCCAACTGATCTGCTTACCGGGAAAAACAATAAAACCCCAAACACATCATAGATGCATGAAACTACAGAGAGTTAACAATAACAGAGACAGCCATGAACCAGGCAGGCGTGTTCAAACGTGACCATAAAAGGTGCCTTGAGGCCAGAGGCCCTTTGTATTAACAGTGGGGTGAGCTCTCCTCTAGGGTTACTCTTTATAACCTTGTTGTAGAGAACACCTTGTAATTTCTTCCAAGCACGCTCCCTCTATTAAATTGCCATAGGTGATTGAGATAGAGGGCAGTTTCCCCCCCAACTCCCTTCTTATACCTCCCTTTAACTAGTCCAGATTAAAGGGTTGCCGGTGGAAGTGGGACTAATGGCTGGGGGTAGAGTCACGCCCCCTCTGCTCTGTAATTTGGTGCAGGAAGGGTCAGAGTGTTGCGCTGTCACTGGCCCTTAAACACCTGCGGTGGCTGTTGTGGGGCCATTACTCCTCTGTCAGTGACGCATCCATCTAGGTGAAGGACTGTCTGCATTAGTGAAGGTGTCATACCTCTGGCACCGTGTCTTTGTGCCATCTCTTTCATCATCGCTGAAATGCTGAGCCTTGCTTTTATTAGATATGATGTCATCCCAGTGGCAGGTCTGTAGGGCACTGGAACACGGGCCGCCTTTTAAGGAGCAGGGCTGGCCCTCCAAGTGAGGTAAGATGGGGAGGTATGGACAAGAAAGATGCTTTTATGTGAATCCTCCATGTTTTACTTACATTTGGATAATCCAATGTGTAAAATTTGGAGCCTATTTTGCGATCACAAACCCTGCAATACTCAAAATCACTGGGTTTGAGCCCACAAAATGCCTTTTTCCAATATACAAAACTACTTTACGATTCAGAAAAGTTTTTCCGACTGGTAATATGGGTTTTGCGCACATTCTTCCAAATTATGATTCGGTATGCAGTGCATCAATGGTTTGTTGCCACAGACCTTGGAACAGTTACCAGCACGTCAAAGGAGGCGGTCACTGATTTTCAAATAGGAAGCTGTCCGCTTGGGACACCTTTAGATCTGGTAATTGTATTGGTTGCTTCGGAGGAGTGGACACTGGTATAGGGCCGCAGCCTTTGATGTTTTCCCCAAACGAAAACTATTATTTCTCTAAAGCAGCGCCCATTCCTTTACATAAAACTGGCTACTTATAAAAAAAAATCCATTTGGAAATTCAGATACAGGGATAATGGTCTGCTGTCCCTTGCCAGCCACCACCACCATCCCTGTGTTTGTAGCCAATAACAGGGGGTCACTATTTGCGACCTACCTAAATAATATTCGTTAGGCAGGTCATTCCGCAGTTCCCCCTCCCAGCGAGTGGTTATTTTCAGACACAACCTATTAGTACATAGGCTGATTCACAAAATTAAAGTCTATTCGCAAAAGGTCTCCGCAATTTGCAACCTTTTATGAGGATCCATGGGCTGCATTAGACTGCTCAAAGGAACAATATGAATTAATAGTAGCTTTGCAGTGTTTGGGATAGTAATAGGCACTTGGTAAATGTTAAGCTGACTGTGATAAGATTATTACTTAATCCGTCCTTGCGTTTTTATTTTTTTTAATGGCTCATATCGTTTAGGATTGAGGATTTCTGTTTCAGAATGTTTCTTTGCTTCTGTAAATCTTGAAGGCCTTAATCCGTGAGAGAGGGACAGAGATGCACAGCAAGTAAGTCTGTCTTTTCATTGGTTCCCTCTTAGGTCGACCCACTGAAAAATATGTCTCATGCGATGTCGCTTATTTGGAAGAGCTCAGGAATCAATGTCCGCTGTCCTTCTGGCTCATGGGTTTATATCAGACAAGTCTCCAGCTGCTTCACAATCAATGTGAAATCATGTTTAGGACGCCACTTCACCTTTATCGACACGTCTATAGCTGAAGAAAGGTAATTCCTTTATGTTAGTGCTTGCCATGTCACTGATATCGCCTGTTTGTTGTGACATAGCTCTTCCAAACTTGTCCCAGGTCAATGTCTGAATTATTGGTGTCTGGTGTTTGTATCCTAGTGTCTGTTGGGATTGATTCGATGGTTTTGCGCACTAAACTTTAATCATCTAATCTTGAACCCTTCCCTGGTTTTATTATTCACAGCGGTCATCTGCTCATTTCACAACATCTGAAAAGCATGTACAACTCAAGGCTTTCTCAAAGAGTTTTTTTCTCCAGAATTTAGGTCATTGTAGTTGACTAATGTGTTGGGTACAACCCCCCCCCCCCCCCCCGTTATAAAATGCCCCTTCCATGATACTGGACACCTTTGGTCTCAATAGGTGTCTCAGCTGATAGCTTCTGATACTGAACTGTCATCCGAAAATCCTGCTTCCTTGATATAAACAATCTCTTGCTAAGTCTTCGAGCTTCTAAGGATACCTTAAGCTCCCATTCTGGTAAAGACTGTGAGATAAACATACTCCTGGAGTAAGCACAGGTAGACATATTTTTACATTAGACGTCAAAGAATAGATCTCTTGGGTACTCCATGATTCTGGTTCCTCCCATTTATTGCCATGTAACATTGCGAGTTCTTCCAACTGGAATAACTTGAACAGTACCATGGCAGTTATAAGGACTGGTTTGCAGGGTCAAAGGCATCCAGGGGTTCCTGGGCCTCAATTGCATTTATTGAAGTTGTTTACTACTGGTGACCCAGGGACCCAGTATTGTTTCCCCCCCCCAAAATTGAAAAACAAGCACACACCTTCAGCACTTGTCTCACAAGACCATGAAGACAGAGCAGTCCAAGGATTCCTCAGATATGTGATGTGGGTTGGAAACGCAGATCTCTGTAACACATATAATAACACCCAAGAAATGATTGTCTAGTCAGTGTCAGACCTTTGCTGGGCAGCTTGTTGCCCATTTTCCCCAATGGTCACTCCATCCTAATGCTTCTATCAGAAGTGAGTCTTGTTTGCTACACACATTTTACAATACTTTGGTACGCTCTCCCGTTGAAATATCCATTGCCATTTTCCTCCATTTAAGTCTCCTTGAGACCAGGTCCTGTATTTTATTGAGAGATCTCAATCAATCAATCAGGCAATTGTAAGTGCGTTACTCATCCGTGAGGGTCTCAAGGCGCTGAGGGGGGTCCGCAGATCTGTTTAGCCGAAGAGCCAGGTTTTGAGGGTCTTTCTGAAGGTGTTATGGTAGGGGGCACGTCTGATGTCTGCTGGTAGCTCGTTCCAGGTCTTGGCTGCAATGTGAGAGAAGGATTTTCCGCCTGCTCTGCCTCTGTGGATGCGCGGGGTTTCGGCTAGTGCGAGGTTGGAAGATCAGAGGTTTCTTTTGGGTAAGTGGAAGTTGATTCTGTCGTTGAGGTATTTGGGTCCGTTGTTGTGTAGGCATTTGTAGGCGTGAGTGAGGATTTTGAAAGTGACTCTTTTGTCCACAGGGAGCCAGTGGAGACTTCGTAGGTGTTGACTGATGTGTTTGTGTCGGGGGATGCCGAGGGCGAGTCTGGCAGCGGTGTTCTGTATTGTCTGGAGTTTGCGGAGTAGGGTTCTTGTTGATGCCGGCGCAGAGTGCTTTTCCATAGTCTAGTCTGCTGGTGATGAGTGCGTGGGAGACTGTCTTCCTTGACTCAGGGGGGATCCACTTGAAGGTTTTGCGGAGGATGCGGAGGGTGTTGAAGCAGCTGGAGGTGATGGCGTTGACCTGTCAGTTCACGGTGAGCGATGAGTCGAGTACGATGCTGAGGTTCTGAGGGGACAGGTGGGCTTCTAAGGGCGGTCGGCCACCAGGTGCTGTCCCATGCAGAAGGGGTGGTACCGAGGATGAAGACTTCTGTCTTCTCGGCGTTGAGCTTCAGGCAGCTGTTGGTCATCCAGACTGTGACGTCTTGCATTCCTTTCTGGAAGTTGAGTTTGGCAGTGGTGGGGTCTTTGGTGAGGGAGAAGATGAGCTAGGTGTCATCGGCGTAGGATACAATGTTCAGGCCTTGTTGTCGAACAATGGCTGCAAGGGGGGCCATGTAGATGTTGAAGAGGGTGGGGCTGAGGGATGAACCCTGTGGGACTCCGCAGGTGATTTTCGTGGGGTAGGAGAGGAAGGGTGGGAGTCTGAGCCTTTGGCTTCTTCCGGTGAGGAATGATCGGATCCAGTCCAGGGTTGTTCCTTGTATGCCTGTGTCGTGTAGTCTGGTGACGGTGTCGAAGGCCGCTGATAGGTGGAGTAGGATGAGGGCTGTGGCGTGGCCTTGGTTCAGGAGGGTGTGGATGTAGTCTGTCGGTGAGTAGGGCGGTCTCTGTGCTGTGGTTGCTTCGGAATCCGGATTGGGACGGGTCGAGGATGGCGTTCTGTTCAATGAATCGTGTCAGTTTCCTGTTGACTGTTTTCTCTGCAACTTTGGCTGCGAAGGGGAGGCGCGAGAGGGGCCAATAGTTCCTTGAGGTCGGTGGGGTCTGCTGTGGGCTTCTTGAGCAGGGGTCTGACTTCTGCGCGCTTCCAGTCATCTGGGTAGGTGCCTGTTTTGAAGGTGATGTTGATGGTGCGTTGTAGTTCGGGTGCGATGGCGGCCGCGGCTCTGTGTTAGATGTGAGGGGGGCAAGTTTCGGTGGATGCTTTTCATGGTCGAGGCACTGTCTTTGGCCCTGATTGGTGTCCAGTTGAAGATGGTGGGCTGGCTGGTGTTTCTGGGGGCGGAGGGCCATCTGTGGCGCCTGGTGGATGTCACAGAGGTCTTGGGATGGGGTGATGTCTGTGGCTTCGCTGCGTAGGTTGCTGAATTCTTGAATGACACTGAAAAGTTCCTTGGAGTTGGTGGAGTTGGACAGGATTTTGTAGTGGATGAAGTTCCTTTTGGTGGCTCTGATCTGGTTGTGGTAGTCCGTCATGGCGTCCTTGTAGGTGATGTGGTTTTCGGTTGTCTTGGTGTTTCTCCAGTTTTTCTCCAGGCGTCTGCGGGTGCGTCTGGCTTCTTGGAGAGCGGTGGTGAACCAGGCGGCTTTTCTGGGCCGTTGTCTGTCGGGTTTGCATAGCAGGCCGTGCTCGTCTGCGCAGTCGGAGATCCAGGTGTGGAGTTCTCTGGCTGCGTCATGTGCCCAGGTGTGGTTGTCTCGGGTGAGGGTGGAGTTAAGTTGCTCGTCGGTAACCTTGCTCCAGTTCATTTGTGGTGGGTGTGGGGCTGGTTTGGGTGCCTTGGGTTTGCTGATGACGAAGTGTACGCAGTGGTGGTCGGTCCATGGCAGCTGCGTTGTGTGACTGAATTGGACGCTGTTTCCTGCCGCGAAGAGAGGGGGCAAGGGTGTGTCCTGCTCTGTAGGTTGGTGTGTTGATGAGTTGTTTAAGTCCGATGCCGGCGAGGTTGTCATGAAAGATAGTGGAGTTGGGGTCGCATGGGTTGTTGAGGTGGAAGTTCAGGTCTCGAATGAGTATGTAGTTTGTTGAGGCGATGGTGTGGGGTGCGATGAAGTTGGTTATGGTGGTGGCAAAGGGTGTTCGGGGGCCGGGGGGTCTGTAGATGAGGGTTCTTGGGAGTGTGGCTTTCGGGGTGGTCTGGATCTGGAAGTGCAGGTGTTCGGCAGAGGGGAAGCTTTCGCTGGAGGTGGTGAGGCAGAGGGTGCCCTTGTGGGCGATGGCGAGGCCCCCTCCTGGGTGGGTGGCGCGGTCTTTCCTCTGGATCTTGTATCCGTCTGGGATGGCGGTGCTGATGTCGGGGGCAGAGGATGCGTTGGTCTAGGTCTCTGTGATGTAGGCAATGTAGGGCGAGAGATAGTCGAGTAGGTACGAGATTTCCATGGCGTGTTTGTGTACGGAGCGTACGTTGAGGAGGATGCATTTTAGGGTGTCTCCGGTGCTGGTGTCGGCAGTGTTGGAGGCCGGGGTGGCGGTGCGGGTCTGGCGGCAGTGGAGGCAGGAGTACTGGCTGTAGGTCGTGTTTGGCGAAGCCTGTTGGCATTCTCTTAGTCTTCCAGGGTTGAGTGCGAGGAGGATGGTGGTGTCGTAGCGATGGATAGTGGGAGGTCCAGGGTTCCTGGCGCTGGCCACGGTTGGACAACCACTAAGAAGGGGGACGCCTAATAAATGATGGGGCACAGGGTCAAGACTGATTTGCATATGGCTGGGTTCAAACTGGAATGGCATGGTGAGCAAAAAAACGATGGATTTAGGCCCAGATCTCTGTACTGGGGTGAATGTATGACATTGTTCTGCATTCTGTCCATCAATTGTTGTTTTTGCATTTGTCACCCCGAGTGGGAAGGGTATGCTCAGACGTGAGTCCCTTGCTCTCCATGCCACTGGAATCAAGCTATCCTGGCTGACGAGGGCTGAAAGCCCGAAACCGGTCCTAGGATGCTTGTTTCCAGTCCAGGGAGGACCTGGCTTGGCAGTTCGGGCTGGACTGTTCCCATGGGGCACAGGGTCAAGACTGATTTGCATATGGCTGGGTTCAAACTGGAATGGCATGGTGAGCAAAAAAACGATGGATTTAGGCCCAGATCTCTGTACTGGGGTGAATGTATGACATTGTTCTGCATTCTGTCCATCAATTGTTGTTTTTGCATTTGTCACCCCGAGTGGGAAGGGTATGCTCAGACGTGAGTCCCTTGCTCTCCATGCCACTGGAATCAAGCTATCCTGGCTGACGAGGGCTGAAAGCCCGAAACCGGTCCTAGGATGCTTGTTTCCAGTCCAGGGAGGACCTGGCTTGGCAGTTCGGGCTGGACTGTTCCCATGGGGCACAGGGTCAAGACTGATTTGCATATGGCTGGGTTCAAACTGGAATGGCATGGTGAGCAAAAAAACGATGGATTTAGGCCCAGATCTCTGTACTGGGGTGAATGTATGACATTGTTCTGCATTCTGTCCATCAATTGTTGTTTTTGCATTTGTCACCCCGAGTGGGAAGGGTATGCTCAGACGTGAGTCCCTTGCTCTCCATGCCACTGGAATCAAGCTATCCTGGCTGACGAGGGCTGAAAGCCCGAAACCGGTCCTAGGATGCTTGTTTCCAGTCCAGGGAGGACCTGGCTTGGCAGTTCGGGCTGGACTGTTCCCATGGGGCACAGGGTCAAGACTGATTTGCATATGGCTGGGTTCAAACTGGAATGGCATGGTGAGCAAAAAAACGATGGATTTAGGCCCAGATCTCTGTACTGGGGTGAATGTATGACATTGTTCTGCATTCTGTCCATCAATTGTTGTTTTTGCATTTGTCACCCCGAGTGGGAAGGGTATGCTCAGACGTGAGTCCCTTGCTCTCCATGCCACTGGAATCAAGCTATCCTGGCTGACGAGGGCTGAAAGCCCGAAACCGGTCCTAGGATGCTTGTTTCCAGTCCAGGGAGGACCTGGCTTGGCAGTTCGGGCTGGACTGTTCCCATGGGGCACAGGGTCAAGACTGATTTGCATATGGCTGGGTTCAAACTGGAATGGCATGGTGAGCAAAAAAACGATGGATTTAGGCCCAGATCTCTGTACTGGGGTGAATGTATGACATTGTTCTGCATTCTGTCCATCAATTGTTGTTTTTGCATTTGTCACCCCGAGTGGGAAGGGTATGCTCAGACGTGAGTCCCTTGCTCTCCATGCCACTGGAATCAAGCTATCCTGGCTGACGAGGGCTGAAAGCCCGAAACCGGTCCTAGGATGCTTGTTTCCAGTCCAGGGAGGACCTGGCTTGGCAGTTCGGGCTGGACTGTTCCCATGGGGCACAGGGTCAAGACTGATTTGCATATGGCTGGGTTCAAACTGGAATGGCATGGTGAGCAAAAAAACGATGGATTTAGGCCCAGATCTCTGTACTGGGGTGAATGTATGACATTGTTCTGCATTCTGTCCATCAATTGTTGTTTTTGCATTTGTCACCCCGAGTGGGAAGGGTATGCTCAGACGTGAGTCCCTTGCTCTCCATGCCACTGGAATCAAGCTATCCTGGCTGACGAGGGCTGAAAGCCCGAAACCGGTCCTAGGATGCTTGTTTCCAGTCCAGGGAGGACCTGGCTTGGCAGTTCGGGCTGGACTGTTCCCATGGGGCACAGGGTCAAGACTGATTTGCATATGGCTGGGTTCAAACTGGAATGGCATGGTGAGCAAAAAAACGATGGATTTAGGCCCAGATCTCTGTACTGGGGTGAATGTATGACATTGTTCTGCATTCTGTCCATCAATTGTTGTTTTTGCATTTGTCACCCCGAGTGGGAAGGGTATGCTCAGACGTGAGTCCCTTGCTCTCCATGCCACTGGAATCAAGCTATCCTGGCTGACGAGGGCTGAAAGCCCGAAACCGGTCCTAGGATGCTTGTTTCCAGTCCAGGGAGGACCTGGCTTGGCAGTTCGGGCTGGACTGTTCCCATGGGGCACAGGGTCAAGACTGATTTGCATATGGCTGGGTTCAAACTGGAATGGCATGGTGAGCAAAAAAACGATGGATTTAGGCCCAGATCTCTGTACTGGGGTGAATGTATGACATTGTTCTGCATTCTGTCCATCAATTGTTGTTTTTGCATTTGTCACCCCGAGTGGGAAGGGTATGCTCAGACGTGAGTCCCTTGCTCTCCATGCCACTGGAATCAAGCTATCCTGGCTGACGAGGGCTGAAAGCCCGAAACCGGTCCTAGGATGCTTGTTTCCAGTCCAGGGAGGACCTGGCTTGGCAGTTCGGGCTGGACTGTTCCCATGGGGCACAGGGTCAAGACTGATTTGCATATGGCTGGGTTCAAACTGGAATGGCATGGTGAGCAAAAAAACGATGGATTTAGGCCCAGATCTCTGTACTGGGGTGAATGTATGACATTGTTCTGCATTCTGTCCATCAATTGTTGTTTTTGCATAATAAATGATGGTGGCAGGTAAAGCAGGGGAAATAAAGACAACCAATAAGAAGAGATGCCTGCCAGGGTTATTCAAAAAAGGCCCTGAAAAGGGTCCGAAAATTAGTAACCACACACCGTAGCAAACCAGGACACAATTCAAAAAACAAAAATGTCGTCTAATCACTCAAATTTATTTATTTTTCAGTATTTTTGCCCCATTGGAGCATCATATTCTGCTCTGGGGCAGGCCAGTGGAAGGCTATCGGCCCGGCCTCCCGCACTGCTGGAACTTTAGGACCGGGTGCCTGAGGGCTGCAGTTACTAGCATAGCGCTGAAGTACAGGGGGTACCCAGATTGCTTCACCCTCCTGCCTGATCATCTTATTATTGCTTATGGGCACTTGTGACGTTCGTCCAGAGCACCCCATCAGGGCCCTTTATGGACCAGTGGATCTACGTGAGGAGACTGCTGGAGCTGCAGGGAGTGTCCCACTCATCAGAGGTTGTTTTTTCAGTTGCCCTGCCTGAGGGAGGTGGGGGCTGGCCTTTGGTCCCCCTGCCTTTTATACTTGGCGTAGCTGTGTGGATGGCTGTGTACTGGACTGTGGGCAGACGGGAGAGGTGTGACCGACAATGTCTTTTGAGAAGTGCAGGGTGTGAGGGATGCCCCTGCCCCTAATTGTCAGTAACTACAACCCCCTCAGACTGGACCCTGCGAATGACCTCTTCTCACCACTAGCGCTGCAAGGGTGTAATGCATGGTTGTGCCCCGGTTGCTGGTACTTGTGATGGACTGCCTCCCTATCTTTTGTTACACTATGGGTTGCTCACAGAGACTGAAGGATAATGCCTCGACAGGCACCTCCCAAAAGGGGATCAGGCAGGGTGCCAGCTGTGCCGCAGCTTCTCAACTCGATGACAAGTTTGATAAGCTGCTGGAAGTGATCAATGCTACTGGAGAGTGGGTGGAGGGCAAAATCGACTCCATAGCGGTGGAGCTGGGTCTCATTTCGGAGGACTCAAAGAAATTGTCAGCACTGCTGTCGACTCTGGAGACTTCCCTCCAGAACCTGCTGCCAGGTATGGCGAGCATGGATCGCCGCCTCACCAACCTAGAGGTTCACACACACCGGTTGGAGGCCAAGCTTGATGATCAGGAGGGGAGGGCTACCCGCAATAGCTTCAGGATTGTTGGCTTGCCGGAAAAAGTGGAGGGTAAGTCCATGCTTGGTGAGTCCAGGCTTGGCTTTCTTGAGGACTTGCTACAGGAGGTTGTGGACCCAGTGGGCCTCCTTCTTCAATGCGTTGGAACGCGTGCATAGAGTCTCTGCCCGGCCTCCCATGCAGGGTGACCCATCCCGCCCAGTGATAGCCTGGCTGCTGCATTTCCAAGACCGAGATTACCTTCTACAGCAGGCGTGCAGCTGTGGTCCCTTTACTGTGGAGAACACTAGGGTCTCCGTTTGCCTGGACTTCACTATTCAGTTTCCGAATCGGAGAACCTCCTTCGCTGTCATGAAGAAGCTCCGGGAGCTGGGCTTGCTTTATGCCCTGTTGTTTCTGGCTCAACTAAGGATGTAGGCAGAGGGTAAGATTGACTTTTTCTCAGACCCCACGGTGGCGTGGGATTGGTTGGAACTCTTTGATGAGATGACTGTGCGACCTGCCCCTTTGGAGAAGCCTGGTTCACAGTGACCACGACATAAGGGATCCCTCAGACGAGGGGCGCCTGACCTTGCAACAGGCATCTGTGGAGCAGACAGTGGTGGTGGAAGTGGTGGCCTCATTGGGATCTGAAGATGGTTCATCACCCACTGGGTCGCAATTGCGCGGGGCTCTCCGTCAAGCTCAACGAACTCGATGATTCCGGGCCTGGAACACACCCTATCGGGGGTTACCCCGGGCATGGCAGACAACCTCACTTGACCCTTGCCTGTGGAGCCAAGCAGCAGTATGTAGACTGGATGATACTTGTGGTATTGTACTAGTGGGGCTGTTGTTTCTCCTTTTTTTTAGGTTACTCTATTTATTATGGTGCTGGGGCAGAGTTGAGGGAGGCCGGGAGCCAGCATTATGTGGGATTCTTTATTGGATATTCCAAAGGTGGGCACTATCAAGCTGGCAAGATTCTTTCCCCTACAGAACTTTCTGTAACGGTACATGTTGGCCTTTTTAAATGGGCTTTAGTTTGTGGCCATTGCCTATTTTCTGTTTGGAAAGGATGTGTTTATATCGCAGTCCGGGGAGTGCGTTTTGGATATATAGTTGGTTAGTTATGGTTTTTTGTTTTGTTTCTTTTTTTGTTGCTGTGCGTGTGGTGGATGAGGCTGTGCGGAATGACCGGCTGGTGGAACTGCAGGCGAGCGAGTGGCAGGGGAGGCACTGCTGTGCTGATCAATTAATCAATCAGGTGGCTTGTGAAGCGCAACTTCTCACCCGTAAGGGTCTCATGGTGCTGAGGGGAGGTGGGAGCTGCTGGTCCATTGAATGCGCTGTGGTTCAGTCGAAGAGCCAGGTATTCAGGAACTTCCTGAATTGAGGCAGGGACATTAATTGCCTGAGGTGGAGAGGCAGAGGGTTTCAGGTCTTTGCTGCGAGGTAGGAGAAGGATCTTCCTCCGGCTGTGGTCTTGTGGATACGTGGGATTGTAGCCAGGGCCAGATGGGCGGAGCGGAGGTCTCTGGTGGGTGCGTGGAATGCGAGGCAGTGGTTGAGGTATGCAGTCCCCACATCTTGTAGGGCCTTGTAGGCATGGGTGAGGAGCTTGAAGATGATTCTTTTGTTGACTGGGAGCCAGTGGAGGTCTCTTAGGTGGCCGGTGATGTGGCTGCGGCGGGGATGTTGAGGATGAGTCTAGCGGAGTTTTTCTGAAAGTTCTGCAGTTTCTTGAGTAGTTTCTGGGTGATGCCAGCATAGAGTGCATTGCCGTAGTCAATTCTGCTGCTGATGAACGTGTGAGTGATCGTCTTTCTGGACTTGGTGGCAGATGAGACGACGTTGAACTGGTGGTTCATGGTGAGCGAGGAGTCCAGGATGATGCTGAGGTTTTGTGCATGGTCAGTGGGTGAGGGAGGGTTCCAAGTGCTGCAGGCCACCAGGAGTTGTTCCAGGCAGAGGGGATGGAGCCCATGAGGAGGACTTCGGTCTTCTCTGAGTTGTGCTTGAGGCAGCTGTTCTCCGTCTAGTTGTTGACAGCCTTCATCCTGTTGTGGAAGTTGTTCTTGGCGACTATGGATTTGTTGGTGAGAGAGAGAATCAGCTTGATGTCGTCGGCATGTGAGACAATGTTGAGTCTGTGCTTCCTAACGATGGCTGCAAGGTGGGCCATGTAGATGATGAAGACAGTGGGACTCAGGTAGGAGCCCTGAGGCACTCTGCAGCTGATCTTTTTGGGTTCAGAGTGGAAGGGTGGTAGGAGCGGATCCATACCAGGGCTTTGTTGCAGATGCTGGTGTCGTGGAGTCGTGCATAGGGTGCTGTGAGAGACGGTATCGAAGGTGGCCGAGAGGGCCAGGAGGATGATGGCTGCTGTTTCACCTCGGTCGATGAGGGTGCGGATGTCCATACACTTTAATACAGCAATGGCCGACCATATTACAGTGATTACCTGGAATGTGCGGGGACTGAACACACCATCGAAGCAAAGCATTATTATGTTCTTGCATACACAACATGCAGAGGGGCACAGATAGTGTTCATGCAAGAGACTCATATGACGTACAGCGAGGGTAGGGCTCTTCAAAGGAGATGAAGGGGCCAACTTCAATACTGCCTACTGTGCATTTGCAGGGCCCCTTGATTTGGATTAGGCCCAGATTGCCTTTCCATTTGCATAAGGTAATGGTGGACACCCGAGGGACGCTACGCTTTAGTAATGGGCCGACTGAATGGTAAGGATGTTGCACTGTTAAATATATGTGCCCTGAATGCCGACCAACACACCATTTAAACTAGCTAAACACTCTTGGTGACAAGCCATTTTGCCCAACCAGCGAATAATGAGGACAGGGGATTTCAATTGAATGGCTGACCCACACCTGGACAGGTCTTACCTCCCATTGCCCATGTCCCTGACACATAAAATAGTAGGGCCCTTCCACACTTGGATAGGGCACGTGGGGCTCATAGATTGCTGGCGGGTGCACAATCAGGGGGCCTGGGCCTACTCCTTCTACTCTGGCTTCTTAGACATCCATTTGGATGCAGGTTTTTGTTGCAATGTGTTGTGTGAGTGAGTGGTGGATGCGGAGTACTTAGCAAGGACATATTCAGATCATAATCCCTTGCTTTGCACTTACCATTGGTCACCCTGCTAGACTCCCACCCCGACTTGATGATTGGATCCCACCCTCCTGGACGACCCGGCGTTTTAAGCCTTACTTGAAGAAGTGATTTATAATTACTTGCTGGAGAATGCAGGGACAGTGTCCGCACTCGTGGTACAGTGGGATGCCCTCAAGGTAGTGGAGCTGGGGGCACTTCATCGCCAATAAACGTGACTTATCACCAAACTGCATTTTGAAATAAAGCGGCAAGAGGGGGTACTGAATGGTTTGTCCCCATACTTGGGAGAGACAGTCAAAGGCAGGGCTCTGTTGGAGTAGGAAAGGGAGAAGCTATTTGCTCTGGTGGAGTGCCTGAAACAGTATGAATACAAAGCCCACATTCCGCAGGCTTATGCGGACAGGGATAAGTCGGGTAGCAAGCTCCTCTGGTTCGTCTGGGAGGTTCCAGGGGACATACAATACTCCAGATTCAGGATCTCGCGGGCCGGGATGAGTTTTCACAGTAGGAGATTAATGGGGTATTCACCCAGTATTATTGCCAATTGTATGCGGCAGATGCGACAGTTGCGGAGGCAGACCTATTTCAGTATTTTGCTGACTCTTACCCCCCTGTACTGAACCCCGAGATCGCAGAGCAAATAGGTGCCTCCGTTACAGTCCAGGAAGTGAGGGGCACAATTAAGGAGTTGGTGCAGGGCAAGGTCCCTGGGTCTTACGGGCTACTATTGAATTCTATGCCACTTATGCAGCAGCCTTAACATCTAAGCAGACAGATGTTTAAAATGGAGTGCTGGCACAGGATTTGCTCCCATCTTCACTGCTTGATGCCATGATAGTGTCCTGGCTCAAGAGAAACAAGGATCCGGGACTGACGGACTCCTACTGCCCCCTCTCTATGCTCAAAATGGATTACAATATCCTAAATAAGATTCTGGCGAACCAGATCTTATCCCATGTGAGTCTGCTAATACTCCCGGACCAGATGGGGTTTGTTCCTACTTGCAGCATGCTGCCCAGTATATGCCAACTTATCCATGTGTTGGACATGCATGAGCACATCCCGCCGTACTCTCTAGTACTGTCAGTGAACACCCAAAAGACATTTGATTCTCTCCGCTGGGACTTCCTCTATACCGGACTGTTGCTGGACTGTTCCCATGAGGCACAGGGTCGGACTGATTTGCATATGGCCATGTCTGAACAGGGGTGGCGAAGTGAGCTAAAGAATGATGATGGATTAAACCCAGAACAGTTGACTGGGGGTGAGTGCTTGCAATGGTCAACACTCCGTCCATCATCCCCTTTGGTTTTACTTCCTCTATACCACCATGATTGGTAAGGGCTCCAATTTGTTAAATGGACACGCCTGTTGTTTCCTGAACCGGCGGTGAGTGTCCGAACGGGGTCAGTGTTATCGGATTCCTGCCCGGTCAAGCAGGGAACTAGGCAGGGCTTCCCACTTTTCCCCCGCTTCTATTTGCTCTGGCTATGGACCCCTTTGTGCTGACTGTACGGCAGGGTAGGCATTATAGGAAACTGCAGGTTGCTAGCGATAAGCTGTGTATCTCGTTGTAAGTGGATGATATGCTGTTGTATATGCATGGTGAGAAGCCCGACCTCGATGGGGCAATAGCGGCTCACTCCATGTTTGGGGAGCTGTCCGGCCTCACAGTTAACTGGCATAAATCCAGTGCCTATCCGCTACATCCCAACACTGAGGAGCCACGGGTTACTCAAGCCGCACCGGTGCTGCGGTGGGAGCAGACTACCTGCTGATACCTGGGTGTGGCAGTATATAGAACAGCAGATCTGCTCTTCAAGGGTAATTATGGTAGGGCTCTATCTGCACTGCAACACTCTGTTGCCTTTTGGAGTACCCTCTCCCTTTCGGTGAGTGACCGGATAGCGGTCTCAAAGATGGTGATACTGACAAGTTTTCTTTGTCTATTTGCTGCTCTGCCGACAGAACTCCCAGGGCCTGTTTTTTAGGAACTGGATGGTATTGGGGCTCATCCAGCTGACGAGTAGCCTTGCACAAATTGTGACTTCCTGTGGATGAGGAGGGAATGGCTGCCTCGGATTTTGAACTCGACTGCTTGGCTGAGCAGTTACTGGGGCTGGCCTGGCGGCGCTCCTATTTATGGGACCCCCTTGGTCATGAAGAACGTGGCCTGCCCTCTTGGGATGTTCTTACCCAGATATTGATGAAGCCAACTCCTGCGTCGATGGTACGTGTGGGAATATACTGATTAGAACAGTGAGGCACGTCTGGGCCAGGGCACTACAGAGGACACACACGAGAGCCCCATATACTTTCAAACTCCCCTTGCTTATCACGCAATATTGCCCTACACCGGGGAACTGGATGGGCCTGCAGACATGGGCCGAAGTTGGGTTTACTATCCCGGGTGGCCTGTACGTGGGGGTGACCTCACCCCCTTCTTGGAACTCCGAAAATCTTATGACCTTCTGGCTAGGTAGGGTCTTGATGGGCAAGCTGCACACTTGGTACGGCTCAGGGTCTGCAGAACCTCCTGAACGCGAGTTTCTCCTTTACCTATTCCTCATAATGCGGAAGAGAAGGGCAGTTACGCTGCTCTACAGGACCCTTTTGAAGGTAGCTCAGACGGACTTGACTCCCCTCCATCAGCGATGGGTGACGGACCTCGGGACTTCTTTCGATGATGCAACCTGGAAGAGGACAATAGCTTTCACTCCTACAGGACTGTGCAATGCCCGGTTTAAATTGATTCACTTTTATTTTCTACACAGGGCATAACTTACCCCATGGCGAATTCACACCATGTTCCCTGGAGCATCTTCAGCATGCCTCCGCTGTACTGTTTCTTGTTTATTTTATGTGTGTTTCTAAAATGGAATATGTCTCGCATCTTATGGTAAGCGACCTGATTATACTGTGTTCTTCTCGATCATGTAAAGCGCTCTGATGCCCTCTGGTCTAGCTAGCGCTATATAAAACCTATAAAATAAGTAAAATAAAATAAATTACTGTAGAAGATGCTGACTTTTACCAAATGGTCTGGAGCTGTTCTGTGCTTGCCCCCTATTGGGAAAAGGTGTTACATGTTGCTCATAAAGCTACAGACAGGACTTTGAGTACACTCCACAGCTGTGCCCGCTGGGTCGCCACAAATGCAGTGTTGCTCACAAGATCACTGATAGGTTCACAGATTTGGCACTCTTCCGCGCTCGTAGACAACTGACAATGAGCTGGAAATCGGCTGGGGGTCTAGATCTGTACAAGTGGTGGAAGGCAGTGATTAAGTGGGTGGACTGTGAGAGAGAGGGACAATCTGGAGGGAGGAGAACAGGGGGTTATGCAGAATTCCAATCCTGCAGGCATGGGATGCAGTGTTACAGGATTGTCTTAGCCTGGACCCCCCATGTAAGATAGTGGTAGAAGAGGGATTGCCCGGTGATCCCCGTTGACCCAGGGCATGACTCCATGGAATCATAATGATACAGGGATCCCCTGAGCTAGGGAGGTCCTCAGCCATGGGACACTGGTGGGCCTACTAGGGTATGAATAATATCTTGGACATGTGGGGGGCGCCTGGCCTCGTACCAATACTATTAAATGACTACGCTTATTCCATACATGCGGTGCTCAAACACAGTTTAAGTCTTATTCTGCACGTTCTATACTGTGAATCTATTTCTTTTTTAAACTGCCTTGCCTACCATAGTAGTACACCCACGTTTGTTCTGTCTTGGTTGTATTACTTTGTATGAAAAACAATAAAAAAAGATTTCCCCCCAAAACAAACCTTATCGCAGACATTGTAAGAAAGACAGTCAAAAAGTATTGACTAAACTAAGAGAGATAATATAGGCCAGAGTGACTAAGAAAGGTTACCTAGAACTGAACGCAAGGACAATCGTTTTTTGCAGACTCTGAACGGATTAAGACAACTCAGCCTAAGACCAATTCCAGTAGATCTTCGTGTATTTTATTAAATATTTGCATCAAGCACTGATTGATGGCACATGTATAAACACAGTTTCCACAATAATATTGCCTTATAGCCTACCATAGTGGGCTATACTGGCTATTAAAGGCGCACTCCAGCGTTAAAGGCCCAAGCCGAAGGCAACATTGGAATGTTGGAGCTCCGGGCTTATACCAGCCATTATAAGCTCAGAGCTATTCCATTGTTTTCATTGGAGCTCCCAACATTCCAATGTTCTAATATAGCCTTATAGCCCGCTGTAGAGGGCTATACTGGCCATTAAAGGCCCGCTCCAGCGTTAAAGGCCCGAGCCGAAAGCGAGTGCCTTTAACAAGGGAGCGGGACGTTAATGGGCAATATAGCCCAGCTACGAAGGGCTATAAGGCTATTGGAACATTCTGCCACCAGAGGGCAGAATGTTCTAACAAAAAAAACAAAGGCTTCTTAGAGCCCCAGGGAGTTTAGATCCCCTCAGGCTCGGAGAAGCCTTTGTTCACAGTAACAGCTGTGAACAAAAGCAACATTGAGATGTTGCTCTGCGGGGTTTTACCGGCCCGTAGGTGCACGGAGCACTCCATTGTATTCAATGGTGTGCTCCACATTCCAATGTTCTAATACCTTTTATATCCTGTTCATCCGATTCCGGTGACTTAGCTCTGATAACTGTTATTAATAATGTATTCCTGTGAACATAAGATTCTGTTACTCAAGAGAGCATACAAAATTGTGAAATTAGGAACACCGGCCACTGTTAAGATAAGCTCAGCTTTGAGCTAGGAGACTGGAAGATTGAGGGGTGAAAATTGTTTCAAAAACTAACCATACACAATTTATTAACACTACAGAACTGTCATGCATTCTTGCAGGGTTAGAACTAGACACAGTTAAGCTATTACTCTTTAAGTTCAGAGGAAGCCACTAACTGAACGCCCTATTCCCTCTTCTAACTTTGTTATCCTCTGTCCTTATAGAAACTGGAGAGCTCTGAGGGTGAAGTGGCAGTCATTTCTGCAGGATAATGAAAGATCCCATCAGATCAGTGGTTGCTCCATTCTGTTAATTTACACTCAGTGTTTTACTTTTGAAAATAACAGGTGCTAAATGCACACACATGTAAATGGGAGAGGAGTTGGCCTAACTGTTATTTCCTTGGTTGCCCCCAGATGTAATATATAGGAAGCCAGCAATGAAAGATCCTGCTGATGGAGCAGTGGTGGTTCCTCCGCTAAGGCAGAGGAGCATCGTCCCACAGCTGTAAAGGAAAAATAAAATGATAATAACGTAACGTTATTATTCATTTTTCCTATTGCAGTCAGTGGCACGGCGGGGCTGGCCTGAGCAGGGGGAAGAGTGGTTTGCATTCCCTAGGCGCTCATGACTGTTTGTCCTGCCCTCATGCACACTTTGCATGATCCCCACCAGGCTGCATTACACAGCCTGGTGAGGAACATGCACAGGCTCCCTGACGCCATTTGAGTGCCGAACCACGGCGCTCAGATCAATCACAACGCTGTGATTGGCTCAGGGGAGCCTGCGTGCCCGGGTGCTTCCTGGTGCCGGCCAGGACTGGAGACAGGAATAAGGAAGAGGATGGAAAAGAGGCGGCGCCGGCCGTTCCTGGCAAGTTCTTTTTTTTCGTTCCCTTGATTCCCCTCACCCCCGCCGCCTCACCACTTCCGCCCAGTAGCAGCCGCTACTGCCATGGAGCGCAAGTTATTCCCACCCTCTGGTGTGGAGCCTCATGCTTATCATTGGAAATACAGGTACCCTGACTGTGATTTCTTCCCAGTATTTATCCTACTTTTGTAGAGGTAGGTGTGCAGACCAGATTTTATCTCTGTAGTTGGTTTCAGGCACTTCCCAGTGAAGATGCATTTTCATGAAAAGGCCTGAAAACCTTTGCTCAAAATAGTTTTCCAGTTCCGGTTTGAATTCTCCGACCAACGGGGCCTCGTTTGACAACTCCCAGGGCATAGGAGCAGCATCTGAATGATTGTGTTCTTGTGTGTGGATTGCAGATGTGCTGGGGCAGTGCATGGGGTCCAAAGCCCCAGGCCCTGCTGCTACTCCAAGGTTCTGCCTCTTGCCTGCATGATCACATGGTGAAAAATCTTCCACGGTTGTCAGGTTTGGGTTCCTGACATTTTATTTATTATCCGTAGGCAGGTTAAGCTAAAGCCTTAGTCCCTAAAATTCAGCAGGAAGCGCAGGCGGAGAGGATGTTGCCCAATAGGCGAATCTGAAACAAAGGCCCAAAAGTGGGAATGGCCTTCCCATTCAGCCACTGATCAAAACCGTCTACCATGACACATCTAGGGGAAAATAAATTAGGAATGGGACAGTGAAAGAGCTGCAAAAAGGCATCTGTCTCCTTCCTGTCAGAGGAGCCTGGTCTACTTCGAAGGACCTCAGAAAAATGCCCACATTCTACACCTCTTTGTTTAGCAGGATCTCTGCATTCTTCATCTTGTGTACCATTCACACACAGTATATGCACAATGGATTCCTATACCCATAGAGTAAGGTATAGCGGGAACACTCCATGCTCACCCTAATCTACACAACTGTTGTTCAAACATCAGAAGGATGACCGCGAAAAAAAAACACGATTACTGTTTTATGTTTTTCTGTCTTTTTATGACAGTGATACAGTTCTCCGTTGGCGGTGTTCAGATCCGTGCTTTCTAGGGGACTTAAAGGGGCAACCTAGATTGTGTGCCTGGACAGATGGCAGTTTACGAACAAAGCTCTGTGGGTAATTACAAACCTTTTCAAGCCATCTGCATACTTGTTAGCCTTCCATTTAATACTTCTCTCTGATGTACGGGGTTCAGAGAGCTCCAGGTACACAGTGTGTGTTCATTTTTTAGGAATAACGCCTTTCTAGGAGCTGTGTGAATGTTAGCTAACGCCTTTGTTAAGGAAGGTTTGTTTTGAGATATCGAATTGCTTGTCTTTCTCTCAGACATCCCATTTAGGTCACGCCTCCTCAACCTCTGCTCCCTATTCATGAAGACCAAGCCAGTTTTGCATATGAGGGTTCTCAGTGAATGAGTCCCTTCAACCCACTGCTCCTTTATATTATTCTAAGCTCAGCAAATCCAAAATATAATCCATACTGAGACACGAGCATCAGTATTCCTCCAGCCACTTTCCAACTATTTCAGTTTTATCTGGGCCAGCACTCACAGTAAAATGAAGTCTAGGCAGCATTATGATTGAATGAGAGGACCCTGTCTCCATGCATCTTTAATGCGCTCTCTGAGCAAAGATACAGAAGGGGAGCGAGAAGGTTCCATGGTGTTCTGAATTTTTCAAGTCCCTGGATCCTGTGACAAAAGTCAGGAATCTGAAATGTGCAATGCGAAGAATGTGGAAACAGATGCGAAGACCCAACCAGCTAATATATTACCTACTGGCGGTCGCCAGTAGGTAGTTATAGTTAGGACCACGTTTCCATAGGAAAACCTCAACATTCTATTTTGAATAACTTTGGCGCCGGTCGACGAATCCTCGTGAATTTTTCAAAATAGGTGGGACGCTACGCTCCACTCCTACCCTGAAAGTCTCGGGGGGATTCGTCAAGCGGGGGCTGAGAAAAAAGGGGGGTCCCAAAACGCGTTTTCCCCATGCATTTTTCCACAGGACCTTTAGACAGGGCTACAGCCCGAACGGCTGAACAGAATTACTAGAAATTTGGCAGAGAGGTAGTCCCCAGGTCAAGGAAGTGCCTTTTGTAGGTTTGGTGTAAATCTGTTCAGTAGATTATGAGAAAATAGCCTTCAAATCAATATATATATATATCTAAGCGCGCTCCGTGCGCGCTGGGTGCGCGCACCTCGCCGTGCGCGAGCGCAATTCTGATTGGTTGTTAGATCTTAGTAAACATTCGAATCGGTGGAAATCAGGAAGCGGCGGCCGCCATTTTGTCTATCGCATAAAGAGGGGGTGATAAACAAAGGGGGAGAACTTGAAAAGGGGGCAGAGTGGGTAGAAATAGACCCAGTAGGCATTGTAAGGGGGTCAAAGTAGGACCTTGTAGGGCAAAAAAAAAGATTAATATTTTGTTAAAAAATATCGCCGAGTGCGCGCACCCAGCGCGCACCCGAAAAAAAACTTAATAAAACAAATTAAAAAAAAATCGCATTTAAGTGTTTAGATATAAGGTGGCTCTAAAAAGAGCCCTTGTGTTTATTGTGCGAGGCGCGCACGGCACTAACTGCGTAAAGTGGGCGCGCGGTGCGCAAAGCGCACCGCGTGCTCACTGTGCGCGCACGGTGCGCGAAGCGCACCGTGCGCGCACGGAACGAACTGCGTTAAGTGGGCGCGCACGCCACGAATGGCGTAAAGTAACTTAGCATTTAAAAAACCGTACAAATTCACTGAAAAAACCATAGGTTTCACACACGTTATAGTTAGGAATTAGCATTTAAAAAACCTTGCAAATTCACTGAAAAAACCATAGGTTTCACACATGTTATAGTTAGCGGAAATTTTACTGATAAAAAACCAATGAAATTCCCCCGTTATAGTTAGTGCAGGAAACTATAACTCACGCAACCGCAATCTTCTGCTGATGCTAATACTGTATTTAGACACTTATTTGCCCATGTCTTCTTCCATAAATTTTTAGCTATACATATATTACAAATATTTTTTTTTCATAAAGACACATATGTCATCAGCAGAAGATTGCGGTCGCGTGAGTTATAGTTTCCTGCACTAACTATAACGGGGGAATTTCATTGGTTTTTTATCAGTAAAATTTCCGCTAACTATAACATGTGTGAAACCTATGGTTTTTTCAGTGAATTTGCAAGGTTTTTTAAATGCTAATTCCTAGCTATAACGTGTGTGAAACCTATGGTTTTTTCAGTGAATATATATATATATATATATATATATATATACAATGCATAGATTACTGGGAACAGTGCTTAATTTGAGCGGTGGTATCCAGGTGCTCAGCAACCGCTCTTAATTGTGAACACGGTGGCGCTGTCTGTAATTTAGAGATGAGCACAACACCAGCTTTTTATTAAATCAATATATATTACAAACGATTAATTCTTGACTCCCAAGCCAATCTTACAGCTTTGGGGGCCCGGAATAGTCTGAATTATAACACTTGTATGAGTGTTATGGTTGGTAGTTGTATAGGTATTGCCGTTGGCAGCGCTGGCAAACCAATGGGTGGCTAAAGCTGCAGTGTCCTAGCGAGGGCCCTGGCACATATTTTATTACAGATGAAGCACTGACCGGGAGTTATCAATTAAAAGCGATTTTGCTGCCATTTCTCAGCTGTTGCACTTTTGGTTGTCCCCTCAGACTGGATGCTTGCTGGATTCCAAGGTAAGATGTCCTTGAAAAACCTTCTGTATCTAGCCCTGGTGCACTCCTGTGGGATGATCATTGCACGGAGAAATTACTTTAAAAGCACGACAAAGTGCAATCCATCAAGTCCTTGTGATGCTTCCGTTACTCATTTTTCTTTTTATTAACGTACCCATCAAAATTAATGTTTTTTTTTAAGAGATGGAAACTCTGATTAGACAGTTTGTCTGGGGGAAAAAGGTACCAAGGGTCAAGCTCCCATCACTACAATTAACGATTGAACAGGGAGGTTTAGCTTTACGTGTATCAACAAAGAGTCCGCGGGTCTTCAAAATGGCAAAACTAAGAACTGAATAAAACCCAACAAAATGTTCATGAAAGAAGTCCTCAAAAGGAGGACGGAGTCCCATCACCCACCGAAGTGGCATGCTTCATCATCTGGGGCCTCCTCTTAACCGCACCTGGTGCCGTTAAGGAGCTGCAACTCCTTGCTAGTGTCAATAGGAGGAGCTCGCTGATGTTTTCAGTGTGTAACTGGAGGACTAAATCTCCAAATAAACAATGAAGCTACCTATCGTTTGGTGAAGTACGATGTGAAAAATGTGCAGTGTGTATAACTAGTGATTTAAAATGAACTACCCAGAGAAAATAAATGTATTCAGTATCTCGGGGTGTCAAAGTAAAAAACATGGAAGCGTGTACTCGGTGAATCTACGAGTGCGCTAATACCATAAAGCGGTCTACATGTTTCAGCCACCTGTGATCAAAAAGTGTAATCGTGGCTTTCTTCAGGACCATGCAACGATACTACTGCAGCAAGAATATGTCAAATGTAAATTAATCACTAGACTAGGAACGATACAACCAACTGGTGTACCTGCATATTCATAGGTAAACGATACTGCAGGAGAAATCAGTGATCACCCGCACCAAATCGGGGATACCGCCCATCGCTCCTGGTAACAACTCAGGGCGTGAGGCAACGCTCTGTCCATCGTTACCCCGGACGTTCTTCCTGAGTATTCCAAGCGGTTACTATGAAGCTCCTCCAAACTTCCAAAAAAACAAGCTATAAGACACTGAAGGACTATTCCACTAGACTTCAATCCTTTTTCAAAGGGACGGGCTCCTCTGGGCTGCAGTACTTAAAATTGAGGGAATGCAAGAGTCTCGACCTTCAAATTCAATCATGCCACTTGAAAAATTGGGAGGGTTGTGGGCTAGGAGAGTTAAGATACTTTTTAATTCAGAATAGGGTAATTACGTGGCAGGAGGTGTTGCTGAGGAATGGAAATCAGAGGAAGCCAGCTTTTTTTGAATATTTACAAATGGTCCATTTCTTTAAAAAACTGAATTGTGTTTTCGATACGCCAAATAAACTCGTGATAGCCTTTTTCGGGGCAAAATAAAGTGGAGTAGGGAATTGGTATTGTCTGTTACGAAATCAGGGCCAACTCCCATTGATAGAGAACCATTAGGAAAGGGTGACAAGTGAAACACAATGTACCTTTTTCTAACAATGAATGGGAAGCTATATGTTGGCGAGGGAGTAAGGCCCTGAGAGCAGCCAATTTTAAAAGAATAGCCTTCTTATCCCGGTGGTTGGCCTACTTCACTCCGAAAGCACTTAATAAAAGGTACCCGGAAGTTGAAAATAGTTGCTTTCGATGTCTGGCGGAAGGAGAAGGGAGCTGGTTCCATTTTTTCTTCACATGTCCTAGATTGGGGTCATTTTGGGGGGCGATCTTCTCGGCTCTAAATAGGGCATTTAAAAAGAGGATATTGCCAGAGGCCGAGGTTGCCCTGTTTGGAGTTTGCAAAGATAGAACAATTTTAAATGAAGCTGAAGCAATGTTTCTCTCTATTTCTTCTTTGGTAGTCCGCTCCTTAATTCTCCAGAATTGGAGGTCTAGGGAAGTTCCCACTTACGTTCAATGGTTCGATTAAATGAAAAGGACGCGGGCTTTTGAAGAAGCCTACGCGAGCCGGGTGGGAGCTTCCAAGAAATGTAATAAGAATTGGAGGTTTTTAAGTAATTTGGAAAACCTGAAAGAGGGATAGCACCACCCGGAATTTAGAGTCTAGGTGCTGGTCTATTATTCTTTAAATGTTTGGAGGAACTAGAAATATGTTCTGTTAGCACTTTAGCACTTTAACCTAGTAACTTAGCATTTGTGCACTTGCACTTTTGCACTTCTGCACTACAGTATTTAATAATCTTTTATTACTGAGCTACAGATATTTATGACAGCTTTGTCTTAAAATGGTTTCTCTGCTTCTATTTTGCCATTGGTCTCAGCTCGGAAAGGTGAAGTTGTTGTTTTTTAAACTCATGGTTGATTTGTGCTAATGTTTGCTCACATGTTATTTAAATGTTCTTGATGCTCTGCTCAATATATTGTTTTATTTTTTTAAAGTCCTTGTGATGTTGGTATGGTGGACAGAAACCGTCTTGTAAGTTCCAGTGTCCTCATCGTCACGAGGGATTGCCATCTGCCCAAATACCTTCTCCTGTGGCCGATATCCATCATCCTTTTAAACTAAATGTATTTTTATCCTGTTTACAAACACAAGGGATCATAGGGCGATGTGATGTCCTGTCCCTATCACCTCACCAATCCCCCACCTTTTTTAGAGTTAAAGAAATGATTGAATTCCTGACAACAGAAATTCAGCTGGCTCTGCCCTCAATCTCGTTGCTATTGTCCCACTTGAAATACTGCCCCTAAGTGAATAGTTTTGGGGGACCTGCCCCTTTTACAGAGGCTCATCTTATGCTGTGTTTTTAGGTCTTGCGACCTGCATTGCACTGCGCAGCAGTGCTCGCGCAGGCGAGAGTCCTTTTGTCCGGGGTTCAGAAATGGACCCTGGAATCGCACACGCTCATGCGTGTGCTTTTCCTTTTGTGCCCCCCCATTGGCCTTTGCGTGCGTGTGTTTTAGCAATAGAGCACGTAATAGGCCAAAGGCGGGCACATTACTCCGCCAATGGCCTATTGGTGTCTATTACGCGCACCATGTCCATGGGGTTTCAATTATCGTGCCCAGACACGTGCGCGATAATTGAAACCACGGCTCGCTGTGGCGCACATGCGCGCGCCACTCGTTTTTTTTTCTTTCCGCTTTCTGCGTGTGGCTTGGTTGAGGTGGGGACTGGAGAGGGTAATGTTTATAAATGTAAATAGCAACCCGCGGTGGGAGATTCACCCCTTGGAGCCGGAGAAGACTGGTTAACTATTTTTTGTCATGAACTGGACCTCCCATGGCGGGCGATTGCAGCCCGCCAGGCAGACCTGACCTAATGTTTTCATGTTTTTTTTTTTTGTTGTTTTTTTTTTTGCTGCTGCTGCTCCGGGGAAATATTTTTGTAGGGCGTTCCTCGAGGCTGGAATCTGCGCACAAGAGATATGGCGCCCGATAGGTCCGCCTGTGGAGATACGAGGAGCACGCTCCCCGCCTCAGCCCCACTGGTTTATTCAGGTGAAAGGCCATCCTCATTCAGCCCCCGTTGGTACAGAGTTTGCCCTGAAGGACCCACAGATCTGCAAAGGTCCGCTACAACATGCACCGATACGGCAGTGTGGGGTCCGTTCTGGCAGAGCTAATGGCGGTTGCTGCTTGTTAGCATTGATATCGGGGCCCACTGCTCTTTACTTATATACTGCAGGGCCGCACTGGCCACTCGGGCCTTTTGGTGTTTTCCAGTAAGCTGCAAGATGAGCGAGCAGCAGCGTTTTCGGGCTGAGTAACCTGTCATGGTCACCTTCCTTTGAACAACTGTCATTCGATTTGCCGATGGAATATAGCGCTGTGCTCACTCCCACGTTTAATGATGGAATGGTTTTGATTCCTCACTCTAAGGCAACTGCGAGCTTTTGCTCGTTATTGACTTTAGCAAGAGATGTTGCAGATGGTGGGTGAGGCAAGCAGTGAAGTTAGGTACAAGGTGCGGGTTCCAATATCTGAGGAGTGGCTCGGAAGGTGAGCGATTACATGAAAGTGAAGCGGACCCCTGTGGCCGAGATTATACAAAGGCATAAACAGTCTGGGTGCAAGAACAAAGGGTGTGCGGGAGCGGTGACCCTCCAGAAGGGTCACTGTGTGCGGAGATTGTCTTAGGAAAAAATGGTTAGGTCTCTGAGGCGGAGTTTGAATGTCTGGAGTAGGGTGGGTGCTTTTAGTAACCCTCCGCTGCAGCGCAAGTCATCCCTCCTTTTGTCTTCAGTAGCATCTACGTGTTTTTGCCTCCTCCTGTATACAGTTCATAACGCTGCCTAGAATGGAAGCTGTCAAAGCCTGGTAAAAGTAGAGTAGGGTAGGATTTTCTTTTTTCCTTACTTATCTTGGCTGACCATGAGATGCATGGGTATTCATATTCCTCAGACTCCAGTTCACACCTTCAAGTTATACTGTGAGTCTTCTTGCCTTATCCTTTGACCTCCAACATGACAGTCTACCTACGACCTTGATTCTGAAGGGACATTGGAGTATCATCTAGATAGATAGCTCAGTTTAATTAAGGTCTTGCTGCCGAGAAGTGTGTGATCTACATGTCAGAAGTCCAGCCTTTCATCCTTCCATAGTCCTTAAAATGAGTACCAATTTTAAATGCATAACAATAATTGATATTAAGTCCCTCTTTAAAACACTTTTTAAAAACTCATTTTGTGCTAATGTTAATTTTTTCACCGCAAATTATCTAATGACATGCAAATGATAAAGTACCCCTCCTTTATGTGGCTGGTTGTCTTGATGATGGAAGAAAGTTTTTGTTGAAGCAATTGATAGCCACATGTAGGGTTGGCACTAATGACATTACCAGGAAGACTTCTGTCCACGTTAAACTCTATATTTTATTAGGGGCAGCAGCAGCACTAGCCCTTGTCTCGCATTATTAAAGTTTGAGCTATTGATGTTGCATTATTTAGCAATGCCAATAGCTCAAACTCTAATAATGCGAGACCTATTGCATTCCAAATGCTTGTTCTTGTTTGTGACCACTCCGAACGGCACGGTGGTCCCGCACGTGCAGCAATGTCTGCCCCACACTGCGGGAAAACTCCTAATTGATCATAGATTTTCCGTTTTTGTTTTTCAGATAATGGTGGGTCTTCCTGCAATGTCTGCGACAGCACTGTAATAAGAACTTTCTGGATTCCCCAACCCCAGGCAGGGTGGCAGGGTTCTCTAGGATTTGCTGACATCCGCAGGGTCTTTTCACCCACCAAATGTTAAATAACGTTCGAGATATTTGGCTTCGAGATTTTGCACAAAGAATATTATAGTTGAAACGGCAGGCGCTGAAGTGATGCTACAGTTCAAGTTCCATCAGCGGTTCTTCTGACGTCATTTCACACACCACGTTTGGTAGTATTCTTAATTTTAGGCACATTAGTAATTTCTCACCCTCACACCATTTTTTAGCAATTTGCCATTTAGCGTTTGACTTTAATTCCTATAGGATATTCATCTTTTCTCTCATTTTACAATGGGTCCTATTATGGTAGGTGTTCTTTATTAAAAGTCTCTTGCAGCTTATTACATGCATGC
Organism: Triturus cristatus; assembly: GCF_964204655.1. Lineage (NCBI taxonomy): Eukaryota > Metazoa > Chordata > Amphibia > Caudata > Salamandridae > Triturus > Triturus cristatus. Next base: position 1,266,790,550 of record NC_140585.1, on the reverse strand, counting down.
AGCTTTCGATCATTTTATTGCTGCATGAATAACCCCTGTCCCTGGTCTACCCCAGTCCGCGCATGCACACCAAGCCTAAGCCCAGAATATATTGCTCACACAAGACTTGTGTACTTTGTTTGTGGAAAAACTTGGCCATAAATCTTTATTCAGCATGCGTGATCACAGAGTCCAGTCATAAATCAAACCGACAGGGCCATAAACCATTACCATAATCATCTTAAATCACAAAGGCGTCATAAATCATTGTGACTGGGTCATAAATCATTTAAAAGGGAGAGATCATAAATCATACTTAGTTGATAACTCATAAATCAGTATTATCACATCTCCATCCAGTCAGGTCATCTGTTTGTCCTTTATGACACCTTTTGTTGTTAAGGCAATCGTACATGGCACTTTGGGGGTTCATTAGGTTTCCTGTTGGTTTAACTCTGCTTGTGAAGGGAGGGTAGCCTCTTACTGCTGCTTAGTCCCAACTCACTATCTTCTCTGTGGATTTTGTGCCCTGCCATCTGTCCGGCAGATCTGGGCTGCGGGTGCCGTGCTCCGCTTACTTCCCCTGTCGGCCCCACTCACCCTGCCGTAAGGCATCCCTAGGTATGTGGCCTTTTCTTCGGCACACCGCCTTGCTAGTGATCCACCTTAACCAACAAATGTTCCCCCTTTTTACTGCCAGCACTGCGACAAATGCTGATGTTTCTTGGTATGGATGGGTGGGTCTCGAAGTCCTGCATGGTGTCACCAAAATTTTGAATGTGGCCTGACTCCGGGAGCAATGCGCCTTATAAGCCCCTTGACATCCTTGTGGGGTGCTAGTAACTCCCCCGCGTGCCCTCATTGGCCTGCTCTCTTCGCGCAAAACCTGTTGCGCTTTCTACCATGTGGGGGGGGGAGCAGAGGTGTGCCCACTTTGATGTAACCGCTGGGCGGCTACACCAATCCGGTCAAACCGGTCCTTACTGGTCCATGGAGGCTGTTATGACGCTGGCCCTCGATGCCCCCTTTGGTGGCGACCTGCAAGAATGGTAGTACATTCATCCTTGAAATTCCACTCCTCTGAAGATGAGTCTTGTGCTTGGCCCTAAAGCCAAACAGTGATCTAGTTTGTGGCTTTGAGAAACTGTTTAATCAGTTGATGTTGTCAATCTGAACTCAACCTCGGTTTCAGGACTTAAGATTTGGCAGTCTCTCCTAGATTTTTCTAAAACTTAGGGAGGGTAGACATTTTCAAAGATAAGAGCCAAGCAATCTACTGGAGCCACTTGAAAGGGTTCTTTTGTGCATGGGTGTTCTTTAAGAGCATCCTTCAGGAGATTGTTTTTTTTTTTTTTTTTTTTTTTTTTTGCAATACAATTATTTTATTATATCATACCTCCTTTTTCTACATCATCACATGACCAGACCTTGAAATGCCGAAGTTCAGGGTGTGCACTGTACAAATTCTCTCATAACAGACTTTAAATTTGTTCCATGTAATAATAACCGATTCCACATGTATGGTGCACATGACTTGCCACTTAGTTCATTATTTTTTTTATTTTTTATTTTTTTTTTAAAAACCTTTATTCGTGCATCTTAAAAGAACAAATACGGGCCTACAACCGTCAGGCCGGCCACGATACAGTAAAGCACTGATACCCACATTACATCCCCCGTGCGTCAACGGTTAAGATTAGCAACAAGTTATGAGTTACATACTGGAGATATCTTTGACACCCGGGGAGGGAGAAGTGAAGGTTAATTTTAAGTTTTTAAGATAATTTTATCAGGGAAAAAAAAGGTCAGTGAAGGATAAGAACAAAGGAGATTCGAGTCCGCAAGATAGCTTCACCACACGGGAGAGCAGCAACATCAGTAAAAACAACAATGGAAGTAAAATCTCAAGCAGTGAGGCGGTGCAGAAATATATCAGGATAGTCACATGAGCAAGTACGCACCCCTCCAGAGCCGCCCCCACTTGATCCACCCCACACCCGGACCCCGAATCGAGGCAAGTAGAGCACAGAGACATAAAAGAAAAAAGGCCCATAGAACTAATTAAGAACAGAGTATTACCCCCCCACCCTACACCAATGCGGAGGCTACGGCCTACCCCCCCCCCGGCATAGTGCCTGTCGCCCAATGAACCCGAAATATAGACAAGAGAGAAAGTAGGAATAGAATAAAGAGACTAAGAAAACAGAAAAGAAGGCTGGGAGGAGCCCACGGGACACCAGAGCGCCCCAAACCATCAGCCAGTTATGGCCTCCACAAACTGAGAGCCCACTACGCCAAAAAACTGCATGCGAAGATACCATGTCACCACAATTTAAGCGAAGGAAGACAAGTCACGACGAGTGCGCACAAAACATACATACATTTCCAGTCCCAGGCCAGCCCGTCCATGAACCCTGGCGATAGAAGTCAATCTAGCCCTGGCCCGATCGCGGGCTTGGGATTAAACCAGCCCCTACATGAAGGCCCCGTGTCCCGAGCAGACAGAGACAAGATGGCCGCTTGTGAGAAGATGGTGAAGTAGGATCACGAAATGGCCGCCGACCATCTATTGAGGTCCCTCTCTGCACCACATAAAATCCAAACCTGGCAAGTAAAGAACAGGAGTTCCACAAAAAGGAAGCAGTAGGCCACCGCGGACGGGTCCTCGAAGCCGTTAGGTGTCGCTCAGCAGGATACTCTTGCGGACGCGGTGAGGCAGGCAACAATGAAGCAGGCAGCCATGACCAGGGGGACAAAGTATCTTCAGGAGATTGTTGATCCTGATACAATGCCAGTATGAGAGAACCCCAAAACACCGTGGGGAAAATTGTCCTGCATTATCAAGAGAAAGGCTGCATTCAGCTCAAACTCGATTCACCACACAAACTTCAGGCTTACAAAGCATGGATCAGGTCTTCAGAACTGCAGAGCCAGGGCGCTGGAACCCTTTTATACTAACTCTAAGAGCAACACGTAACCTCCATGCCCTTTCCATGCTCGTTCAGGAACCTTCTGAATGCCTAACTAATGGACGCAAACGTTTGCAGAACACTTGGATCACTGCAGACAATAGCTAGACTTCTCTACCGGGCATGACTTGCTCCTTAGCCACAGGATTAGACAGGTATTAAAAATGATGAAGAACATGCACAAACATAGCAAAGATGGATAGAACAAACCTTACCCCTGTAATCAGTACTCAAAAATCAAAGAAGGGCAGTCATGAGATTCCTCCTACGGATCACTGACAGAATATCGATGCTGAAAATATGGACCTGACAAAATATCAAGGTCAAAATATCGAATACAAAAATATCAAATTCCTATCTTCAAACAGGTAAGTACAAAAATATTGAATCAAAAATATCGTTATGTAAGATATAGTTAGTCAAAATATCGAATTTTTAAAAATGTCTTAAAAGTAATTTAAAATGAATAAATATAATTAGCTAAAACATACTTAAAAATACTTAACCTTAAAATTAATAAATAATTAAGGTAAGTAAAAAAAATAAACATACATTTTTATTTTTTAATACATATATATATATATTAACGTAACATTAAGAAAACATATTCAATATTTTTTACCGTAGGATAGCGGGAGGGTAAAATTTACTATTACCACTCCAGAGAGTACAACAGCAGGGAAAGCGTTGGATAGCGTAGGGGTAACAATTACTATTTCCACTCCAGAGAGTGCAACAGTAGGGAAAGCGTTGCATAGCGTAGGGGTAACAATTACTATTCCTACTCCAGAGAGTGCAACAGTAGGGAAAGCGTTGGATAACGGGAGGGTAAAAATTACTATTCCCACTCCAGAGAGTGCAACAGTAGGGAAAGCGTTGGATAGCGGGAGGGTCAAATTTACTATTCCCACTCCAGAGAGTGCAACAGTAGGGAAAGCGTTGGATAGCGTAGGGGTAACAATTACTATTCCCACTCTAGAGAGTGCAACAGTAGGGAAAGCGTTGGATAGCGTAGGGGTAAAAATTACTATTCACACTCGTGAGTGCAACAGTAGGGAAAGCGTTGGATAGCGTAGGGGTAAACATTACTATTTCCACTCCAGGGAGTGCAACAGTAGGGAAAGTGTTGGATAGCGGGAGGGTAAAAATTACTATTCCCACTCCAGTGAGTGCAACAGTAGGGAAAGTAATGATTTAATATATTAATTAAAATGAATTAAATGTCAATACCAATAAAATATGAATTAAAATGAATTCTCAATTGCATTTTTTTTATAATTAATCAATTATAAATACAAATAAATTTTAATGATTACAAATTAATTACCTATTCATAATTTTATTAACAACTAATTAATAAATTTTAATAACAAAAATTAATTACTAATAAAAAATATGCCAATTAATAATTAATTCACATTAATTACCAATTAATAAAAAATAATTACCAATTACAAATTAATTGACAATAAATTAGAAATCAATACCAATAAATACATATTTTTTTACATTATTACAATTAAATTACTTCTTACCCTATTCCCCTATAAACCCACAACCCTCTATAGAACTAAAACGAAAACGCAAAATTAAATTAAAAATAATTAATAATTCCTAAAAATGTATATTTAATTTACTATAATTAAATTACTTCCCACCCTGTTCCCCTATAAACCCACAACCCACTTTGGAATTAAATTACGCAAATATTAAGTAACATAAAATTCATTACTTAAAAAAAATTAAACGTACATTACAAAAATAATATACACTTTTAACACATATACTAACATGCTAAACACTTTAAAAAATTCGATATTATTAAAAATTCGATATATTTTAATGCCTTTAGTTTATACTTCGATATTTTGACAATCGATATTACTTACCTTCAATTCGATATTTTTAACCACTATATTATGTCCATTCGATAATTTTGTCCAGTCTATATTTTTACTTCGATATTATGTCCATTCGATATTATTTTTTCGATATTATGGTGCCGATCACGATCCGGTAAAAAATTCCCCCGTGCGACTCGTATCGGGTCTTTTTACCGTACGAATCGTACAAGTGCCGTACGAACTGGCAATCACGATTCGCATGGTAAAAAGTCCATACGAACCGCACTGGGAATCATTCCCCACACGTCCCCGGGTCGGAAAATGTGTCCGACACGTCCTCGGACGATTTACCTTACAAACGTGAAAAACCAAGTCCGACCTAGGAATCAAGATCCATCCCGTGCGTCCGAGGTTACAACCGTATGGAAAAAACACCGTCCGCACCGAACTCCTACAGCAACCATGGAGACATGTGCCCGCATACGCGCCCAACACTCCCCCCAGCCCCCGTACGTCCGACACGTACCCCCCGTATATGTATACCCCCACCCGTCTAGGTACACCCCAGTACGTTCCAGTCGAACCCCCACCCCAGGACGTGTCATAGCCCCGTCTACCCACACCCCAGTACGTTCCAGTCGTACCCCCACCCCAGTACGTGTCGTACCACCGTCAATGTACACCCCCCCACCCCAGTACGTGTCGTACCATCGTCCATGGACACCCCCCCACCCCTGTACGTGTCGTACCCCCCGTGTACCTACACCCCAGTACGTGCGAGCCACACCCCCACCCCAGGACGTGTCATAGCCCCGTCTACCCACACCCCAGTACGTTCCAGTCGTACCCCCACCCCAGTACGTGTCGTACCCCCCGTGTACCTACACCCCAGTACGTGCGAGCCACACCCCCACCCCAGGACGTGTCATAGCCCCGTCTACCCACACCCCAGTACGTTCCAGTTGTACCCCCACCCCAGTACGTGTCGTACCACCGTCAATGTACACCCCCCCACCCCAGTACGTGTCGTACCATCGTCCATGGACACCCCCCCACCCCTGTACGTGTCGTACCCCCCGTGTACCTACACCCCAGTACGTGTCGTACCCCCGTGTACCTACACCCCAGTACGTGCGAGCCACACCCCCACCCCAGGACGTGTCATAGCCCCGTCCACCCACACCCCAGTACGTTCCAGTCGTACCCCCACCCCAGTACGTGTCGTACCACCGTCAATGTACACCCCCCCACCCCAGTACGTGTCGTACCATCGTCCATGGACACCCCCCCACCCCTGTACGTGTCGTACCCCCCGTGTACCTACACCCCAGTACGTGCGAGCCACACCCCCACCCCAGGACGTGTCATAGCCCCGTCTACCCACACCCCAGTACGTTCCAGTCGTACCCACACCCCAGTACGTGTCGTACCACCGTCAATGTACACCCCCCCACCCCTGTACGTGTCGTACCCCCCGTCTACCCACACCCCAGTACGTTCCAGTCGTACCCCCACCCCAGTACGTGTCGTACCACCGTCAATGTACACCCCCCCACCCCAGTACGTGTCGTACCATCGTCCATGGACACCCCCCCACCCCTGTACGTGTCGTACCCCCCGTGTACCTACACCCCAGTACGTGCGAGCCACACCCCCACCCCAGGACGTGTCATAGCCCTGTCTACCCACACCCCAGTACGTTCCAGTCGTACCCCCACCCCAGTACGTGTCGTACCCCCCGTGTACCTACACCCCAGTACGTGCGAGCCACACCCCCACCCCAGGACGTGTCATAGCCCCGTCTACCCACACCCCAGTACGTTCCAGTCGTACCCCCACCCCAGTACGTGTCGTACCCCCCGTGTACCTACACCCCAGTACGTGCGAGCCACACCACCACCCCAGGACGTGTCATAGCCCCGTCTACCCACACCCCAGTACGTTCCAGTTGTACCCCCACCCCAGTACGTGTCGTACCACCGTCAATGTACACCCCCCCACCCCAGTACGTGTCGTACCATCGTCCATGGACACCCCCCCACCCCTGTACGTGTCGGACCCCCCGTGTACATACACCCCAGTACGTGTCGTACCCCCCGTGTACCTACACCCCAGTACGTGCGAGCCACACCACCACCCCAGGACGTGTCATAGCCCCGTCTACCCACACCCCAGTACGTTCCAGTCGTACCCCCACCCCAGTACGTGTCGTACCACCGTCAATGTACACCCCCCCACCCCAGTACGTGTCGTACCATCGTCCATGGACCCCCCCCCACCCCTGTACGTGTCGTACCCCCCGTGTACCTACACCCCAGTACGTGTCGTACCCCCCGTGTACCTACACCCCAGTACGTGCGAGCCACACCCCCACCCCAGGACGTGTCATAGCCCCGTCTACCCACACCCCAGTACGTTCCAGTCGTACCCACACTCCAGTACGTTCCAGTCGTACCCCCACCCCAGTACGTTCCTGGCGCACCCCCAACACAACCTCCTAAGTACGGAGCGCACCCCATGCCCCAACATCACAACCGCATGTACGAGTCGTACAAAGCCACACACAAGGACCAAATCGTACAACCAAATGGCCCATGTACACACCGTACACACGCTCAAAACGCACGTACACAACAAGGACAAAACAAAACAACTCAACAATACACCATTCGAAAGGCACACAGCCACTAAACATGGCCAACAACCACTAAAATAACACAATCACTGACCTGCAACTGTCAAAAACAAACAGAGGCCCAATACACCACCACTCCTTATAACACACCCACCCAAAATTCAAACACTGCCACACCCACCCATGGACCAATGAAAAGGGCCCACACACACAAACCATGAGCCTTTGCAACAGACCCACTGCTGCCAGACACCACAGAACCAGACTACAAGCGACACCACATCTTACACTTGCACACCTTCACACGACCACCCTCACAAACACCCTCTCATCACATTCACACACACACACAACCATCCACACCCCCCCCAACATCCACACACCCCCCACACCCACACCATCCCCACCCACACCCCTCACCATGCCCACTACCAAGAATCCAAAGTTCAGTCACCGAGAGTTGGAGGTCCTTGTTGATCAAATCCTCAGAGTCGAGCCACAGATCTTTGGAACATTGGTCAGAAGCACCAGCCAGGCAGCCAAAACAGCCATGTGGCAGACCATCGTCGATGCTGTGAATGCTGTTGCGGACACCAGGAGGACCAAGCAGGATTGCCAGAACAGGTGGTACGATCTGCGGAGGAGGGTCAGAGCCAAGAGACAGGAGGAACACGACCAGGCCAACGCCACCGGAGGAGGGCCCTCCCGCAGAGCCGTACAGTACCATCCCTGGGAGGAGAGGGTGATGGCCATACTGCCGGTGGAGGCAGTTGAAGGAGTAGAAGGACTCCGAGACCCGGGTGAGTACACAAACAACGCACCTCACATGGGGGGAACTGCAACCACAACCAAAATTAATAACAGGCACGCAACCACCACAAGCCATCGCATTACTCAACCACACTCCATGAGCAGGCACATGCCACTGCTGCCACCATGCCCCATGCACCCAGCTGGACAATGTCAAGTCACAGGCCACAGAAGACAACAACACATGACACGGTAACCCGGATGTCGGGAGGCTGGGCACCAAGAATCACATAGTGCGACTCCAAAGCAGACAACAATGCCCTCTGCCCATATGGCCTAGGTCACAGGCAGACAAACACTGTGTCCCAACACAGGAATGACTTGCCAGCAAATGGCGGACGCCTTGCATCAACACATGGGGGTGAAGGCACTGTTTTGCACATGCCAGCAGCTAATGAACAGCCAACAGTGTGAAAGAGTGGCAGCACACACCACCACAGCAGCAGCGCACAGACACACAGCAGACAAAATGGGTGCCTGGAGATCAGAAACAAACTCACATCAACAGGCCAAGGGCCACTCAAAGATCTGCTAACAGTGTGTGCCCAGGAAGCTGGGCCAAGGTGACAGAGGGTGACACACGGAGGGAGGGAGAGGGGGACACAGAGGGAGGGAGAGGGGGACTGAGAGGGAGGGAGACGGACAGAGGGAGGAGGCTGACACACAGAGGGAGGGAGAGGGGGACAGAGAGGGAGGGAGAGGGGGACAGAGAGGGAGGGAGACACAGGAAGATGGACAGAGGGAGGAGGCTGACACACAGAGGGAGGGAGAGGGGGACAGAGAGGGAGGGAGAGGGGGACAGAGAGGGAGGGAGACACAGGAAGATGGACAGAGGGAGGAGGCTGACACACAGAGGGAGGGAGAGGGGGACAGAGAGGGAGGGAGAGGGGGACAGAGAGGGAGGGAGACACAGGAAGATGGACAGAGGGAGGAGGCTGACACACAGAGGGAGGGAGAGGGGGACAGAGAGGGAGGGAGAGGGGGACAGAGAGGGAGGGAGACACAGGAAGATGGACACAGGGAGGAGGCTGACACACAGAGGGAGGGAGAGGGGGACAGAGAGGGAGGGAGAGGGGGACAGAGAGGGAGGGAGACACAGGAAGATGGACACAGGGAGGAGGCTGACACACAGAGGGAGGGAGAGGGGGACAGAGAGGGAGGGAGAGGGGGACAGAGAGGGAGGGAGACACAGGAAGATGGACACAGGGAGGAGGCTGACACACAGAGGGAGGGAGAGGGGGACAGAGAGGGAGGGAGAGGGGGACAGAGAGGGAGGGAGACACAGGAAGATGGACAGAGGGAGGAGGCTGACACACAGAGGGGGGGAGAGGGGGACAGAGAGGGAGGGAGAGGGGGACAGAGAGGGAGGGAGACACAGGAAGATGGACACTGGGAGGAGGCTGACACACAGAGGGAGGGAGAGGGGGACAGAGAGGGAGGGAGAGGGGGACAGAGAAGGAGGGAGACACAGGGAGAGCAAATCAGTCCTTTGGTGTGTGGGAATGTCTGCTCGTCAGCAGGTGGACTGCGTGCATGTAGACAAGGGTGGCCAGTGCCAGAACCCCCCCTCTTCATCATGGCAAAACGCAGGGCCATGTCACAACCTGTACACGAGCACAAGGACAGCCACCTGCATCATATAAGTGTGTGGATCCACTCCATGTGCACATGTACAGTGCTACAAGGAAGGCGCAAATGCATAGCTCGGCACACATGCACACTCCACTGCTGACTGCAGTCACACTTGACGCAGCAAGTAAGACTGTGCCACACATAGTTAAAGGGGCCAAATTGGTGCCCAAGGGACACACACATGCACAAGTGCACTGTGAGTGGAATGCAAGACAGATCCTAATTCCAAGAGGAAATGTGCCAACTTTGTAACGGATGAAACATGGATGTTGCATGGATCCAAATTAACATTTTCTCTCTCACACACAGGTCAACGTCGTGCTGCACCCCCCAACACTGGGGGGGAACACTCACAGGACCCGGATCTGCAGGAGACCGATCCCACCGGCAGCGACCACTCTCACCACTCTGCGGACGACCCCGACCGACCTGGCCCCTCTGGTGTCCAACCACCTGCAGCACCTGCGTCAGGTACAACCGTGCCAACCACCACCCCCACTCCTGCCACATCCCAGGAGACACCCAGGATCCCTGCCCCAACACCACAATGCAGCCAGGCTCGCCAGGAGGGACACGGTGTCCCGGGCACCCAGGAGGAGGCAGGCGACAACGCCAATGCCACCCCTCAGGGGTCCCGGAGACCCGATGTGCCCACAAGTGCAGGCCAGACGCAAGTGGGCAGGGGTGGTGGGAGTGGAGGACGGCGGAGGCGCGAGCCTGACCAGTTGGCTGGGGATCCGGTATTTTCCCATGTCCGTAACATCCTGGACTCATACCGGCAGGACACCACGGGCATGGCCCAGGTTGTGTCCGTCCTCGAGGGGATCAAGGTCCAGCAGGCCCAGCAACATGCGGAGCTAATAGCCTGTCTACAGCTACACCAACGGAGGATGGAGGACAGACAGGCTGAGCAAGTGACGGCGTCCCAGGGGATTCACGCTGAACTCCGTCGGATGGCCGACACCATGGCCGACCCTCCCTGTGCCAGAAGGCGGAGAACATCACCACCCACAGGGAGGGATCATGAGGAGGAGGAGGAAACATCCGACGGAGCATCCCAGACGTCGTCACTGCCTGCCGCTGAGGTTCCCCGCAGGAAGCCGGGTCGTCCACGGAAAGGACCGTGAGGGCGGCTGCTACATCACCATCTCCCAGGACACCTGGCCTGGCACCTGGCCCACTGGAGCAACAGCATCACAGCATCAAGAGACATTCTCTGCCACATGGCCCTGCTGGTCACTGGCTGACCAATGTTGACAAAGACTGTGGCATGGACTCTGAGGATTTCCAATGGCAAGGACACCAACTCCCCTACTGAACTTTGGATTCCCTAATCCCGGAAAGCCCCTCACTTTGTCCCCCCCCCCCCCCCCCAATAATAAATCACACTATTAAGAGTAGATGCCTGCTGGTAGCATTATTACCTAACATGTGTCTTGTACAGTCTAAACATGCCTGAGTCATCTGTTCACTTCAACCATCCACACCCTGGGGCCTGAGTCTGGCACAGGACACATGGGTCACAGTTTTTTAGGCAAGACAGACATGGAGCACCATACACACCCGTGATGGTCAGAACCAGCTGAGGGGGTGGCCGAACAACCGTGCTGACAGACACATTGAGTACAGCAACAGTCATGCGCAGAGGTCAGGGATCCTGGCCCGTGTCCTGGGGGGCACCCAGGTACGTGTAGACAGGTGGCAGAACCATGTCCTGCAAGCTTGAGTCCGGTGGATGCAGAGAATGGGGTCATGGACAACGTTGGATGCATGGGGATGGCACATGTCACAATACCCACACAGTCATGGACATCATGCCCAATACACAGTCTCAGCACACACACACAGCTTGCATCTTGCCACTCGACACATTGACACATAGCCACAATCAGGGAATACCATGCCAGACATGCAGGATGCACCGTGCCAACACACCAGCATTGACTGAGAAGAGGCACCTTGGAGGCATAGGGACACCTTTAATAGTCATGTTTTTGGGATTGCAGAGGCAACTTGAAGTACACATGAACACATCATGTGGAGTAACATGTGGCTCAAACACTGGCACCCCCCTTCTGCAGCACAAATGCGTGATAGCCATGGATCTGGCACACAAGTGTCGGCTAACAGCTAAATACCCACAGCTGCTCACGGAGAGACTGCCATACACCATACATCCGCTGATGTGGAAGTCCCACGCCATGTCAAGACAATGTTAACCGTATGTGTCCGAGGGCAGTGTCACACACATTGATGCCTTCATCACAATCCACTATCCCATCACTGATGACTGACAACCAGGCAGCCCATCTATTCAGGTGTACCCAGCTGCATGTCGTGTCCCATGGGGATGCCACATGTCTGCAGAGGAACCAAACCCCGACCGGGGCAGTGTGCACACATCGTGAACAACTGCCACACCCAATACACCCCAGATGCATCCCTTACCCCATGGAGACTTCCAAACGTGTCCGTGCCTGTAACGCTGAGTCAGCCCACGATGCCATGTCCATGAGGAATAGCAGTGCCACAACAATGCAACCAGAAGACGGCATGCGCAGGTACCTGGGGAAGAGAGACACACAAGAAGTCAGCCACAAAAAGCACAGCCACTTGCATGTGCATTGACTCGACACATGTATGGATGAAAAAATGCTAGGTCACAATTATGAGTGGGGAAATACTACCATCACTGCCACCATCACTCCAGTGACACACCCACACACACCTCTGACTCACGTGCCATACATGCAGGTGGAGACACGCATCACAACACATGCCACACGGGGACCAAGGCGTGCACACTCAGACACTGGTACTCACCACTAAGCAAAGAAGTCGCGTATGAGCCGAGTCCGGATGTCCTCTTGCGGCTCCACATCCTCCACATCACTAGCCCCATTGCCAAGCCCTTCGTCCTCCACGGGTGGATGGTCCTCGTCATGTTGATTCAGGATGAGTGGCACAGCTCTTTCAACTGCCATGTTGTGCAGCATGCAGCAGACCATGAAGATCTTGCAGACCTTCGCCGGGGCATATGGGAGTGCGCCGCCGGTCTTGTGGAGGCACCGGAATCGGCTCTTCAGCATGCCAAACGTCCTCTCTATCACTCGCCTTGTCCGGCCATGGGCGGTGTTGTAGCGGAGCTGGGCCGGCGTGATGGGGTTGCGGAGAGGTGTCAGCAGCCAAGGCATGTTGGGATAGCCAGCGTCCCCTAAATGGAAAGCACATGGATATCGTTAGAACTGGCGAAGCGGTAGTGCTGCTCGGCCAAACAGAATACAGGACAGACAGACTGTACCCACCAACAACACATGCTCGTTCGTTGCGCAGCTGCATCATCATATCAGGCATCCCGCTACGCCTCATGATGTAGGCATCGTGTGCTGATCCTGGGAAACGAGCACAGACATGTGAAATCACCATGTTGGACAGACACACCACAAGGGCATTGATGGAGTGGTAGTGCTTCCGATTGCGGTACGCCACCTCCCGTGCGTGTGGTGGTACCAAACCTACATGTGTCCCATCTATGGACCCAATGACATGGGGCATCCCTCCCAGGGCATAGAAACCACGCTTGACCTCAGTCATCTGTTCAGGGGTTGGGAACTTGATGAAGTCATCCAGGTGAATCAACATGGCCTCCAAGAAATCATGCAGCACACCGCTGAACATGCTCTGGGACATGCCACCAACATGAGCTATGGTATTTTGGAAGGTACCCGTGGCAAGGAAATGTAGGGCAGCCATTACCTTCAGCTGGGGTGTCAGTGCCGTAGGATACCTGTGCTGCGGTTGCAGGTGTGGTGCCAGTCTCGCCGTCAGCTCCAGAATCAACGGTTGGGTGAAGCGGTAGAGCCGGATCCTGTCATTCTCCTGCATGGTGGCCAAGTCTGGAATTCTTCGGGCAACAGGAGGCGCTCTGCAGTAATTTGGAAGTGACAAGGAAGAGTGAGTGCACTACGAGAACAACTCATGTCTACTGAGCACATGTAAATCTGGCAATACACACATGCCACATAGGGAGTCAGGCATGTGCTACATGCCCAGGACACGTATGGATGCAAGGTGACACTCCTTCCAAGACCCAGCTACACACGGTGATTGAGAACCTCCCCATGCCACGCCATGGAAATAGCTGTGTCCCAGTGCAAGTGCACTGCCCGACGCAAGACAGGAGTGACATACACCCACACATCAGCAGAAGTGTGATGCCGATTGCAGAGACTGGCAGCGGAACACTTGAGCCACAGGTCACATGACATTACACTAGTCCAGCCCACACACCTTGCCATGAAGGTGCACATGTCATGACTCACCACACATTCCTTGTGAGTTTGCTGACATGGCCTTGTCACGCTACTCCGTGTCCCTTGCATACATGTGCACCTCACATCCGATAACACATGTGGCATGGTGTTGGGAACAGTGTGCAATGACAATCTACACACAGCCACATGTTGGTTGCTGCAACGGCTGCAGCTTTTGAGGGTGCTACAACATCAACCTGATGTAAATCCCGGACACATATATGGCATAGTCACATTGTGCACTGTGGGTAGTGATAAGTCATGTGTCATGACCCCTGTACCGGGCATCATGGGACACTTCCGTGTGTTGGTGTCCGTGCCATGCCAGTGACGCTCACCCCAAGTGCGCAGTCCCACATGCACACATGTCAAAGGAGTCAAGGGCATGCCTGGCACACATTGCACCCTCACACAGTACACATGTACACATCTCATCATACATCTGGTGCCTTCTCCACTCAGGAGGCATGTTCCACATCACAGCCTGTGACACCTGTGCCCCACACATGTGGTAATGCACAGACGATGCCTTGATGTCCATTCCTGGACAAGTATGTCCATCCATGGACAAGTATGTCCGCCCTATTCCTACATGTGTGTCGCCTATCACCACAGTGATGTGTAAAATCCGCCGTACTGCTGCTGAGAGGGCCTGTGCATGTTCCCAAATCACTGTGGGAGTGCTGCCGTATGTGTACCCATCGTGATGGCGAGCGTAGATGCGAGTGTACGGTCCGTGCCACTACGGGTACGCATACGCGTGCAGACCCATAGTGATGGAGAGCGTAAATGTGAGTGTACGGTCCGTACCACTACGAGTACGCATACGCGTGCAGACCCATAGTGATAGAGAGCGTAGATGCGAGTGTACGGCCCTATCACTATGGGTCTGCACGCGTATGCGTACCCGTAGTGGTACGGACCGTACACTCACATCTACGCTCACTATCACTATGGGTCTGCACGCGTATGCGTACCCGTAGTGGTACGGACCGTACACTCGCATCTACGCTCACTATCACTATGGGTCTGCACGCGTATGCGTACCCGTAGTGGTACGGACCGTACACTCGCATCTACGCTCACTATCACTATGGGTCTGCACGCGTATGCGTACCCGTAGTGGTACGGACCGTACACTCGCATCTACGCTCACTATCACTATGGGTCTGCACGCGTATGCGTACCCGTAGTGGTACGGACCGTACACTCGCATCTACGCTCACTATCACTATGGGTCTGCACGCGTATGCGTACCCGTAGTGGTACGGACCGTACACTCACATCTACGCTCACTATCACTACGAGTACGCATACGCGTGCAGACCCATAGTGATGGAGAGCGTAGATGCGAGTGTACGGTCCGTACCACTACGGGTACGCATACGCGTGCAGACCCATAGTGATGGAGAGCGTAGGCATGCATGTACGGGCCGTTGCCATGCATTTGGGGTGCCCTAGGGCCCCCACACGCACCGTACCTGTGTGTGATGCTCCAAATTACATAGGGGACAAGTATTAAGGCCTACATGCATGCTGGTTGTCATGGAGACCAAGTTCAAAATTCGAAATTGTTCTGGAAGGTGCACAGCAGAAGTCAGTTGGAATTTGTCTACTTTGTTGCAATGTGTTTGTGGGGCTGACATTATGCAGGAGAATTAAACCGATAGAGAACCCACAGACTGCTAGGTTTGTAGGGATTGGTGGAAACATAGGATGCAAATGTGAGTGACCAATCTCTCTGTACTCCTGTGCATGAGACTGGGCAGAAGGGCACATATAAGGCAGCCAGGTCCCATGAGGGAGCACTTGCCTGCACATCTTTGCATTCGTCGACCCAGCTGCTGCTACTGATTCCCTGGAACCATGTCAAGGGCTGTGGAGAGGACACAGCCATTCACCCTGGAGGAGAACATGGCTCTGCTGGATGTGATCCTCCCACAGTACTCCATGCTGTATGGGCGACCAGGGTATCAGGTGAGTGCATAGGCCACTGCCACAGACTGTCCCTATGTGGTGACTGTGACTTCTGCCATTGCGTCCAGGTGTAACACACATGCCATGTACTGTCGGGGGGGTCCCAGGGGGGGAGTGCCTGATGTCTCCCAGCAGTGCCCTGAGACAGGAGGGGTGTGTGCAGAGTCCTCCCAGCAGTGCCCTGAGACAGGAGGGGTGGGGGCCTATCACTCACAGCAGTGCCCTGAGACAGGAGGGGTGGGGGCCTAGAACTCACAGCAGTGCCCTGAGCCAGGAGGGGTGTGTGCAGAGTCCTCCCAGCAGTGCCCTGAGACAGGAGGGGTGGGGGCCTATCACTCACAGCAGTGCCCTGAGACAGGAGGGGTGGGGGCCTATCACTCACAGCAGTGCCCTGAGACAGGAGGGGTGGGTGTGATGCACAGTGTGAGCCTTGATCATTGATTGTGACATTGCCATCATTCCACCTGTGTACCCACTGTGGCACGTAGTGCTTTTTCCCTCACCAGGGGATGATGTCCCTATGACAAAGGTGCAATGCGTTGGCTGCATGACATGCCTTGTTGTAACCAGCTAATTTGTACCCATATGTCTCTCTGTGACATGTGGCTGGTGTATTGATGTGGTGTCACTTGTTCCTCCTCACAGGTAGGCGCCACTGCCAAGGAGCAGATCTGGCTGACCGCCGTCAGTGCCGTGAGGGGTGTGGATGGTCGGAGGCGGAGCCTGCCCCAGGTGAGGAAACGCTGGCAGGATATCCGGTGCTGGACGCGGAGGATTGCACGGCTCCTGCTGGGGGACTCACCTGAGAGCCACAAGAACCGCGGCCGCCGCCGTCTGAGCCACCTCCACAGGCGTGTGCTGCCGGTGGTCTTTCCAGACCTGGAGATGCGCTTACAGGCGATGCAGCAGCCGGAAGGGGGTAGGTACATGTGTGTTTGTTGTGTGTCACCGGCATTTGTAAGGGCACAGTAGCATGAATTCACTGGCAGGGTTTAAAGGTGCTGTGCAGATCCTGTTTGCCCCAGTATAGCGCTGTGCCCCTGCCACCCTTCCCCTCCTTGCAATGTGTTCCCTGGTCTGTGTGTAGTCACTCCTTCACAGGGTAATGTAGGCTGGCGCTTTGTCCACGGGAACAATGTCTGTAGCATCATGTGTGGGGGTGGTGTGTAACAGGTTGTGGGACATTGCCTGTGCACTGTCAAGTTCACTGCATGTGGGTTCCATGTCAGTTGGCACTGATGCTGACTCCAGACATGGGAGTTGGTCTCTCATGTGTCATGCCTTACAGCGCGCATGTCCCATGTAGTGGCCTGTGACATGATGTGCATGAGTGTGCGATACACATAGTGCAGGGATGGTGACGTGTGTTGCAGTCATTACCATTCAGTAGCATGTAGTTGCGTGCCCACTACTGTCCCCTGGGGCACCTTTTCCTCAGTGGTGTATGTGTCATCATAAACGTGGCCACTGTCAGTGTCTACAGCGTAAGTTGTGCTCTGTGCCATTGTCCCCTGTCACCATGTATATAGACGTGCTATTTTGTACAGGTGTCCACTGTGCAGCCTGACCTGATTGTCCTTCTTCATACTCACAGTTGCCAGTGCCTGTGTGTCTTGTTATACTCATCTGAGGATGGGCACTGGTACCTCATTATTTGTACAGGCGCACCTTGGCTGTTTGGCGTCCAATCTTGCTTTTTGCCTGCCCCTGTGTGTATCACCCAGACTATGAGATGTTGGTGCCACCTGTGTCTCAACAATTTGCCTCGTGTAGGGTCTTGTTGGGGCGGGCAATGCCTATGTGTTAAATCCTGATTACCACTTGCTGGGTCTGGGCAGTGTGTGATGTGTCTGGACACACACGCAATGTGCAGTGACAGAGTCATGTTGTGCATGTTTTCAGCATTACCTATGCAGCATGTGTCTCAAGTTCATGGATATGGTCCCTGGTCATCGGTATTTTCGCCAACGCTGTGTGGTGCAGATGCAGTGCTGGATTGTCCCCAGGGCCTGGGTGCTATGTCAGACTCCTTTTCCTGTGTTTAGCTATTGTCTCATGCTCTCCATGGTATTTCAGTGGCATGGTGGCTCAACCAACTGTGTGTTTCATGCCCTACATCGGTACCCTGTTCAGTAGATGTTAGGGATCTTCCTTTTCAGGCCATGCAATGTTACCTATGTAGATTGGACTCATGTGACAGATGTGTACAGGTGTCTGATTAATTTCTGTCTCTCCACCCTGCCCACAGCATCGTCGGGGGACACAGAGGGAGACATGGACACAGACCAGGCGGAGGGACCGAGCACCAGTGCCAGCCGTGACATCGGGTCTGGCACATCGAGTGGTACAGAGGCGGAGGAGAGTGTGGCCGAGGACCTGTCGACTGGCACATCAGACTACGAAGCTGACAGGTCCGGGGACGATGTCTCCGAGTGGGCGGAGGCTGCACCAGCAGCTGACAGCGGAACAACACCTCGCACCGCCCCCTCAGTTTCCACCAGCCGCCTCCCACTTGCTCGTGTCCCTTCCCAGCGTGCCCGGTCACAGCATGTCTCCTTCCTGCCAGGCACCGCACCCCCTGCCCCTGTCTCCACTGCTGCCGCCAATGCAGAGTCTGTGGACATCCAGCGGCAACTGCAGGTTGGTCAGGCTGCGATCCTTAATGTCCTCCATGCCCACGGCAAAACCCTCACCAACATCGAGGCTTTCTTGGAGGGCATTCATTCATCGCAGGCTGACCAACGCAACTTGCTGAGGTCCATCGACTCCACACTGACTGCAGCAGTGGGTCTCCTGCAGCGCGACCTCCCCCCACCTACCCCTGCCCCATCCACACTTCCCACTCCCATGCCTGTCACACGTACACCCAGACGTCGGCATGCACCCACATCAACGGACACGGGCACCACACCAGCAGGGAAGGTCCACCGCACTCCTCCTGACACGCACACACAGGGTGAGGTAGGCACACCCACTGGGTCGGGGGGCAAACGTGTGACACGCAGCCATAGTGGGAGTCCGCATTCCACCCAGTCCACTCCCTCCAAATCCCCTCCCCTCAGCTCTCCTGGCCACATCTCCCCCAAGGACTCCTTCATGGCCGCTCTGTCCCTGAGCCCCACAGTTACACCACCACGCAAGCGGTCAAGGAGGTCCCCGGTCAGGGTGGTTGAGTCTCCCCCCCTGTCTCCACCCTCCCCCGGTGGCGCTGCGGCCCATCCCTCTGACCCCCCCCCCCCCCTCCTTGGGGCCTGAGGTCCCTTCGGGTGCAGGGGACTCCCTGGAGGACCTTGCAAAGGTGTGTAGTGCCATCCTGGCCTCCGCCTTTGGCACTGACCCACCCCCTGTGGTGGAGTCCTCCATCCCTGCACCCACAACGCCGCCCCTTTGCCCTGATGTCCCTGCGGTGCCTGTTGCTTCCCCCCCCCCCTGATGCCCTCACCAGTGTGGAAGACGATGCCATTTGACTGTGCAGGCAAGGTAGGGGACACGCATCCCACTGTGTCCCCCATCCAGCTGAGAATCATTGACTGCCCTATGGGCTTTGTGAAGATTGAACTGCCTGCGATCCACGGACATTGTGCTCATGCTGAATAAAGCTTAATTTTGTTTTCATTATCACACTACTGCTATGCTGGTATTGGTGTTGGTGGGGCTGCTACATGGTTTTGGGTGGTGTGTAAGGGTTTGGGTGTGTGGGATATGTAGTAGTGTACTGCTCATTGGTGGGACCCTGTGATCTGTGTGCCATCACAAGGTGTTGGCTAACTTTCTTTGTTCATGTAAGCAGTTACTGCATGGTGCACTTGTCCCAGGGTGTATTCCTTCCTCTGTGTACCCAGCTTTCTTCCCTGCAGGGTGTTCCCAATGTTTAGCGCAGAGCTGTGTCTACATGAGCTGTGTGTGTGACGGAGCCCTTCTACTTTGGCCATGCATGCAGGGCCATGTCTCCACCTGCGACAATCGTGGCATCCTTGGTGATCACTGTACTTGTGTGTGGAGTCTGTTGACATGAGTTCATGGGGACATGTTCCCTTGTAGCCAGTATGCATGTGGATAATTCTGGCCTCACACACATGTGTTACACCCCTCCTGTCTCAGGGCACTGCTGGGAGTGATGGGCACCCACCCCTCCTGTCTCAGGGCACTGCTGGGAGGACTCTGCACCCACCCCTCCTGTCTCAGGGCACTGCTGGGAGGACTCCACACCCACCCCTCCTGTGTCAGGGCACTGCTGGGAGGACTCCACACCCACCCCTCCTGTCTCAGGGCACTGCTGGGAGGACTCTGCACCCACCCCTCCTGTGTCAGGGCACTGCTGGGAGGACTCCACACCCACCCCTCCTGTCTCAGGGCACTGCTGGGAGTGATAGGCACCCACCCCTCCTGTCTCAGGGCACTGCTGGGAGGACTCCACACCCACCCCTCCTGTCTCAGGGCACTGCTGGGTGGACTCTGCACACACACCTCTGATTTCAGGATATGTGCGCTTGGCACATACACGGTGGGGGTACGCACAATGCATTCGAGGTGAGGGTACGAGTCTACTGACACTGGTGTGGTGGGGGTACGCTCCGTACGTCCGCGGGTGTGGGTACGGGTCGTACTTACACTGTTGGCATGGGGGGTACGCTCCTTGCATTCGCGGGTGGGGGTACGGGTCGTACTTACACTGTTGGGCTGGGGGGTACGCTCCTTGCATTCGCGGGTGGGGGTACGGGTCGTACTTACACTGTTGGGCTGGGGGGTACGCTCCTTGCATTTGCGGGTGGGGGTACGGGTCGTACTTGCACTGTTGGGCTGGGGGGTACGCTCCTTGCATTCGCGGGTGGGGGTACGGGTCGTACGTACACTGTTGGGCTGGGGGGTACGCTCCTTGCATTTGCGGGTGGGGGTACGGGTCGTACTTACACTGTTGGGCTGGGGGGTACGCTCCTTGCATTCGTGGGTGGGGGTTCGAGTCGTACTTACACTGTTGGCATGGGGGGTACGCTCCATGCATACGCGGGTGAGGGTACGGGTCGAACTTACACTGTTGGGGTGGGGGTACGCTCCGTACGTCCGCGGGTGGGGGTACGGGTCGTACTGACACTGTTGGCATGGGGGGTACGCTCCTTGCATACGCGGGTGGGGGTACGGGTCGTACTTACACTGTTGGGCTGGGGGGTACGCTCCTTGCATTTGCGGGTGGGGGTACGGGTCGTACTTACACTGTTGGGCTGGGGGGTATGCTCCTTGCATTCGTGGGTGGGGGTTCGAGTCGTACTTACACTGTTGGCATGGGGGGTACGCTCCATGCATACGCGGGTGAGGGTACGGGTCGAACTTACACTGTTGGGGTGGGGGTACGCTCCGTACGTCCGCGGGTGGGGGTACGGGTCGTACTGACACTGTTGGCATGGGGGGTACGCTCCTTGCATACGTGGGTGGGGGTACGGGTCATACTTACACTGTTGGGCTGGGGGGTACGCTCCTTACATTCGTGGGTGGGGGTTCGAGTCGTTCTTACACTGTTGGCATGGGGGGTACGCTCCTTGCATACGCGGGTGGGGGTACGGGTCGTACTTGCACTGTTGGGCTGGGGGGTACGCTCCTTGCATTCGCGGTTGGGGGTACGGGTCGTACTTACACTGTTGGGCTGGGGGGTACGCTCCTTGCATTCGCGGGTGGGGGTACGGGTCGTACTTACACTGTTGGGCTGGGGGGTACGCTGCATGCATACGCGGGTGAGGGTACGGGTCGAACTTACACTGTTGGGGTGGGGGTACGCTCCATGCATACGCGGGTGGGGGTACGGGTCGTACTTGCACTGTTGGGCTGGGGGGTACGCTCCTTGCATACGGGGTGGGGGTAGGGTCCGTACATATCCGTCCCCACGCTATGTGATGTTTGTGCGGCCCGTACCCAGGCCTTTGCCACGTGGGTGCGATCCGTCCCGCCATTGTTGGGGTGACGTGTGTGGGCGTGGTCCGACTCGTACCCACGCTCTTCAGGCGTGGGTACGGGACGTACCTGTCTGGTTGTGTTGCCGGTTCGCGTGGTGACGGACTTCCGTTGTGGCGGTCGCTGGCTTATCAGGACACGCCCCCACCCCCTCGTGGTGACCAGGGCATGGGAGTCAGGTATGTCCAGGCCATGTGTGGTGTGTGACTTATGTGGTTGTTTTGTGGCCTGCCCTGGTCGTGCCACCCCCACCCCACCCCACTTTCCCCCCTCCCTTAGTTATTCTGACCTTCTGCGGCGTCTGCGTCGTAACCTGTAGAGGAGGTGTACTGCTATGAGGGCAGGGATGACTCGTAGGTTCGGGTCCATGTCTGTCCGTCGCGTACTGGTCCTCCTTGTTCGCGTCGTCGTCTGTCCGTCGCGTACTGGTGGTCCTTGTTCGCGTCGTCCTGATTTCCCGGCAGTTTTTGGCTGCCGCAAAATATTCACCGTGCGGGGTGACGTCGGTGCGAATCGTGATTCCTGGGTCGTGAATGGCTGGCTGCGAGCGTCCCGACGTCAGGTCGGCGCTTTCCCGGATCGCATTGGTAGGTGTTTTTTGTTCGGTCGGGCTTTTTTACGAATCGTACGGTAATGGTGTACCCGTGCGAATCGTAATTCCTTGTTTGTAAAAATTGACGACCGGGTACGCGTCGGGCGGAGATTATGCTCCGTCCGACGGTTCGTACCCGGTTTTTGCCGGATCGTGATAGGCACCTATGTCTAGTTACCTCCTCCAACACCTAAGCTAGACTCTAACTGTCATAGTATGTAAACCCTAGCCGCATACTTTTTCCCTCATTCCGATTGGAGTCACCAGGATAGAAGCTCAAGAGAACTGAGCTGATTTTGACCACCAGTGATAAGAATCTTAAACATGGGGTTTGCACTTATATATGTTTCCTTGTTACGAACATTCTCCAGTCTTCTCAAGGTGACACATCAGTGTTGTTCATGACCCTGTAACTAGAGGTGGGCGTAACTCGCAAAATTCTGTGTACCATAATCACATGGAATTACCTAAGTATTCGACGAGATTCAGTAGAATCAGGCAAGAACAGTAGCACGGCATATAACGCTATTGTCTCAGTGCAAAATGAGCTGACGCAAGGATGCATTTTGCTAGGAAATAGCACTAAACGCAACAGAACATGAATAGCAGTGCAAGCAGCCACTCGCACTCGCTAAATGTGCGCTTGGGGTCGGATTTTTCCCCAACTTGCTGCTTGCATTTAGTGATAGTTTCTTAGTACATAATGGACCGAAGGAGTAATTTTGCGCTATGAAAATAGCTCTCAATGCAACAGAATATAAACAGCAGTGCGAGCAGGTGCTAGTTAAATGTGCTCTTGCTGTAATATTTATTCTACCAAATTACTCTTAATTATGTGTGTGGGTGTAATCACATAATCAGTAACTCCGCGTCAAAGAGTAAAGCGGAATTACCAAAATTACTCTGGTGTGATTAAAATTACGATTAGACCTAACTGTAACCAAATAATGGGTACAAATAGGTGAAGAGTGGAGGGGGCTGGCGTGTGGCCCAACGGCTAGAGGGGAGCTGTAGTACCGGGTTCGAGTCTTGGCAAGGACACTCAACATCTTGCGATTCTGGGAAAATCACTTAATCTCCCCATGCCTACCAAAATGAATGTGTCGCTCTGTAACCTAACTGGTGCTCATGTAAAGTGCTCTGATACCTTTGGGTCGAGTTTGCGCTATATAAAACTCCCCAAAAATATATATCCATATTTTGATAACATGGGCATGCATTCTCTTAAGTCAACCGACAGCCCATGCCACCCTTCTTTGAGATACTTCTGACTTACTTTAAGATTAGAGAAGCCACAGGCAAATGATTGAGGGAGAAGAAACTATTATACTGATATTGTTGCAGTGCAGAGTTCTGCTCGTCACTTAGGATGTTGCCACCGAAATCCTGAACAGTGTGCGTTGCCTGTGGTGCATGTGGCTTTTCCTTGGTGTGAGTGCAGCAGAAGGGAAAAGGTTCTCGCTAGTGAAGCTGGAGGGAATGTCACTCCTCTTTGCAGAGTCAGAAAGGCTCCTGGTCGTTGCCTGGTGAGGAGCAGACTGCTGCCGAACAAGCCGAAACGTTACAACTTGAAACGTGAATGACAACGATAAACACTGCCATAATATTATCACAACGCTTTGAATTGGAGGCTTAAACATGACAACCGGTGACATGTTAATATTAAGTGGGTTTAAAAAACCCACAAAGGACAGGCTGATTTATCCCTGTGCGCGCTACATGGGAGTCGGATTAACCCACAGGCCGCACCGCTCTCCGCTAAGGCTCAACCACAAAATCCACCCGAATCACCGTGACAAATGAGTTCGCTTCAGTAAACCGCTTCTATTGGCCTCGGAAATTGCATCTAATTGCAGGGTTTCCCAGAGATGCCTGAGCCGAGGCAGCGGATGACGGAGCCTGCTGACCCTCTCAGTTTCACCAGGAGTCTCCAGGAAATTAAGGATTTCAACAGGAAATGGGAACTCGTGTCCAGGAACCGAGGGCCCCTCTGCAGGAAATGAATTGTCTCCCATTATTTTGAATGGCTTCCCTCTCGAATGGAGCTGTCAAGTGAAGGCCGAAAACACGGATTCTTCACACCACATACGTGGAAACTTTGAAGCCCGCGGAATGGAAACGGGTCCCCTGCATCCATGGAAACCTAACTAACTCACTAAACAATCATTGTTTCCTGAGCCCTGTGAGTGGGGGAGAGAAAGTCCTCTGTGCCTCCATTGTGGAATGGGGCCTGCCTGCAGCCTTACCTTTTCCTGCCCAGTCGGGCTGCACGGTGGAGTGTGGCACAGAAAAATAAGTCCCGTTTAAACCAGGGCCACCTGCGTGTTTGAGGTGGTTGCACCCGACAAACACATTTCAGTTCATTACTAGGGGTGGGTGGAATTTGCCAAATTCACTTTCGCAAATTATCGCGAAAATGTTAAAAATCTCCGCAAATACGCAGAAATATCGCGAAAATGTGGAAGTTTTTTTCCCGCCCGTTCGCGGTATTTTCTGCGTGGTCGCGGCCCGCCAACTTACCCACGCGGTTGCTCGCGGGTGCGGCCATCTGGTTTTCACTTTTCTCGCTGTGCATGATCGCGAGAAGAAAGACGTGATCGCGCGACGAATGACGTTACTGCGGGTGCGAACTGTCGCGAGACAGCGCAAATGGCTACCAACAATCCAACATCTCGTGGAGAACACGACCGGATCGGGAAAACTTGTCGGCGAACGCGGGGATTCAGGTAAGGCGATCGCTCGCACGCGAGAATGTATTATTTTACAGTGCGAGCAAGCAAAACATTTTCGGTAAAATGCGGATTGCGGAAATTTTTACATTTTCGCGCTCTCCGCGGAACGCAAAAATGTCAAATTATCGCAATTTCCGCGAGCGGAACGGAATTTTAGCCCAGGCCTATTCATTACACTCAACCTGGCGCCACGCCCTTGCACCCAAAGCACACACTTTCCCTCTCTCTCTATGCAAGAATACTACCAGTGAATGTGTATTCAGTTTGAAAAGGAGCAGTTATGGAAGGGAAAATATATTTTAGAGGGTGTGCTCAGGAATGAGAGCCAGCATACAAATATTTTAGCAGAGTCAGATGTTTATCGAATAGACTCCAGCAACATGTGTCAAAACAAGCAACCTCTGTCTTCACAAGACCCTGTTTTCTGTCTATACCCATCCCTTGGCTGGTCCAGACTCACCGCTCATGAGTAGAGATCCTCTCATCCGGCAACCCAAATAAACCGAGCACATTCTGTTTCTTTGGATGGAGCCCGGGGCCATGGCTGAGATCAGGTATTCCACTCCGCTCATTTCCAATGATGGGTCCAAAAGAATGAGCAAGAAACGCATCATTTGAAAACATTTTGTTAAACTAATAATGTCAGACATACAAACTCCTGAAATAAAAGGCAATGTTATAATGCTATATAGCACAAGTCCCAGAGGAAGGCTAGTGAATGAAGGGCCAGATGTACGACCACACTGGAATTTGCGAGTCGCAAAATCCAATGTACAACAGTGTCTCAGACACTGTTTGCGATTATCAATGGGGTCGCAAATTGCATGCCTCATGCATATTAATGAGGCTGTCGCAGTTTGCGACCCCATTGGGAATGGCTGGCACTCCCAGTGATGGTGTCCTGCTGGGATCAGCAGACCACCATGTCTGGGACTGCTTTGTCAAAAAAGCTGTTATTTTTTTTTTGATGCAGCCCGTTTTCCTTAAAGGAAAATAGGATTCATTTAAAAAATAAAAATGAAATATTTCTGTTTCATTTTTTAAGGGCAGGCAGCTTAAAAAAAATATTTGTGCATCTGTTCCTAAAGGGGAAGGGGGTCACCTGGGGACCACCCCTCCCGTTTGCTCACAGTTTGCCACCCTTCCAAGAAGGGTGGCAAACTGCGAGTGTTTTGCGACCGCTTTGCGGTTGCAAAACATTCATACATAGGTTTTGGAATCGCGATTAGGAAGGGACTCCCTTGGCACGCCCCTTTCTCATAGCGACTCGCTAACCCTATTTTGTGACTCGCTAATTGATTAGCGACTCGCAAAATAGGGTCGGTACATTGGGCTGACCTATTTTGCTGTCACAAAGGGGGTGAAATCCCCTTTGCAACCACAAAAAACGGTCGTACAACTGGCCCGAAGATTCCAAAATCCAGTGTTTTGACCACTCTGACCACCACCGTGCACTGTATTATTGGAAATTCTGACTGACTACGGTGGAGGGTTGATATGGTGCATGCTTTACAGCATAGACTTCCTTCAGTCAGTTCCGTCGTTATTGATGGCCTCCCACGCGAAGAGTAGAGGTGTACTGCCACTAGCGCCTCTAGAGTCATTCCATCAACCCTACAGTGTGGACCGGCCTGTGAATAAATCTGAACCCCAGAAGCTGTTTGTGCATGCAAAATTATATGCACAGTACCTTATAGAGCACCATAAATAACGTGTTTATGTATTTAGACGTTTTAGAAAGCAATGCTTTTAACTTTTCTGGGAGAAAAAGAAAAGTGAATGGTGGAATGCTTGAATAATTCTCATTCACCGGTAATTACTCCGAGCTGTATTTCAGGCCACTGTCTTTTGCTCACTGTGCCACCACTCCACATGAGCAGCAACACTATGCTAATCAGGTTTGGCCGTGCGCCAACAAGACCAGTCTGATGTGAACTTCAGGCCAGGCCACATCCACCCTTGAGCTGGACCACAAACAATCCTAGACCGTTTTCAGTCTTAACCTCAGAAGCTGCTACTTGTTCTAAGACACATTCTGGTCCATCGTTTGATCACAACCAAGTTAGATTTGCATAATGTTGGTGCTTATCTGTAGCAACTGATGACAAAAAAAACTACAGACTGGAATGTGGCTCAGAGTAATTACTCATGGCTGAGATTAAGTCAGGTGTCCCACACATCACTCGCTTGTTTATCAAAATGCAGGCTTTTAGTTGCTTCAGAGTACTGAAGATGATAATGATTAAAAATACCATTTAAAGAAGAAGTTGGGAGAAGCTAGAGAATCTGACCAGATACGTGAAGAACTATGAACAATGCTCTTCAGGCGTAACCCTTGATTTATGCAGAGTTCAGAATAAAACAAGCCGCAACTGTGAAGTATGCAAAAGTTCCCAGAAGTGAATATGATAGGGCTCAGATGAGGGTTAAGAGAGTTACACATTCTTGGACCTTGAATTCATAGCTGTCTGCCTCTCACATTTCATCTTCTCGAAGGATTGTTCGTTGATAAGATGGGCAGACACTTAAGGGAGGTTTCTGTTTGGTGCATAATGAGATTCACATTTCTGAGGGAAATCTTGACTTTTTTTGCCCCAGTCACATTTATGAACGTTGTGGACAACCTTACATTTGGATCTCCTGTTTCTTGGAAGCCCATGGCAAGTTTGATGTTGTTGGGATGGCAGAGGTTTAGGCCCACTCTAGCGTCTTCATTTCGTCTGCCATGGAGTTTCTTGGGGTGACAAGTATAAGTGAGATTTCAGAAGTCCAAACATTCAGGTACCAGGGATCTGGTTAGATCCACCCTGTGATTGGTGTGGATTTGTGGCAGTATTTTTGGGAATAGAGAGAGCTGGAGATAGATAACCTAAACTAATGTATTGACTAGAGCTGCCGAAACGTGAGAGTCACAAAGTGTTTTTAAACTTCATACTTATAAGAAGGTTGGTTCAGAAACCTAAGGGCCTAATGAAGGGTAACAAGTTGTATTAAGTTGTTTCCATTACTAGAATGTCAGTTTCTGATGTGTTCACATGTCGGAAACTTTGCTTCATGAAATAGGGCACATTGTCCATGCACGTAGTAATAGTTTATGAAACATCTTATCTGTTTTCAAGCCAGAAGTGGATGTGTGTGTGTGTCCTCTTCATACATTTAGTAGTTTGTAACATATTGTGTATTTGTAAAGCGCACGTTCACCCGTAGGCATGTTGGCACTGAGTAACAGATGTTTATTTTTACCCAACGGTACTCAGAAGGTTGAAAGGCTGAGTGGGCCAACCGGGGTTTGTACCTGAGACCATAAGGTCAAACACAGGCTCCTCTTGTGGACAGATTAGTCCACCTCGTCACCAAACCCAGCAGCTTGATGCTGTTCAAATAACTGTGCCAAAAGAGTGGACACTAGAGGGATGATTTGTGGGAAGTACCTTCGGCTAAGACAGGTTAGGTCTTTTGACTGGGTCGGTGGGAAACCATTGTATCTGCGAGACTGCTGATCCTGTCATGCCCGCCCATTAGTCTAGGCTTTCCAGCAGATTGAGTGTTCAACCATTTCATTGGCCACAAGCAGGTCAAGGAGCAGAAGTGCTGTTCTTGTCATCGTCTATTGAAAAATGAGCTTCTCCCTAATGTTAGTGAAGGTGATTTAGTGCTCTGTCTAGGTCTGAACCCTGATTGCTGAATGTGGAGAAGACATTCTTGGAGTGGTGTCTTCATCTCACTTGCCATCGTCTCGCTTGGAAAAGAGTAGTTAGAAACGGTTTGCTGGTTCTATGGAATATTCATATCTGCATAGAGTTTTTTAAGAGGGGAATAACAGCGATAATGTACCAAAGGGCCTGGGATGACTCCTGAACAAAGGGAGGACTTTATAATGCTTGTTCCATCCATGACGGTGGAGCAGGTATGTTCTTTGAGGCATGAGACTGTAAAGGTGCATAGTTCAGGTGGGCATATTAAGCAAGTGAACTGTGTGCATGATTGAACACTTGTGCAGTACAGTGGCCATCTGTGGAGCCAATGACTGAATATCAGACTACATGATAAAAAAGCAGTATTATATAGTCCTTTCTTTACTATGCTTTAGGCCTACATCTGGTTTTATTTTTACCCAGTTTGGTGATCCTCCATTTACTGACCTTGAAGGAATGACAGGTCGAGTACACCTGACATCACTGAATTCTGTGTTACTTGGGCTGTACACAGAACTCAAGAGCAGGTGCTGAATAAATCCGTCTGTTTTACAGACTACATGTATTTTTAGTGTGTTAAGTACTAAGTTTACTTGTTAGCGGAGTACCACAGAGCACCAAAGTATAGAGATTCTCTTGCAGGTGTACTACACTGCCTATGAGCAGAGAAGGACTTTAGTCTACAATGACTGTACAATTTAAGTCTTGTTCTCCTGGAAAGGTTGAAACCAAGCCTGGGAAACTCAGGGACTCTAATCGTATGATATGAAACACCTTGGGTAATCCTACAATTCGAACAGTGGGATTATGGCTCCTAGACTGACACCTACATTACTATTAGACATGCACAGTAAATACATAACGAATATTCGTTTGTAAAGCGGGGTGGTTCAGTGTTTCATCAATCTATACACTGTACAAAATTAAGTGGTGCATTGCTCGGCCAATATAGAGACATTCCCTACCTATTTCATCGCAAATGGTAATCCTGCTTACAGTAAAGGACTAAAAAAGGCTTTGCGATCCATCTTAACTGAACCTCTATTTATTCACTTAAGACCACTGAGCGAGGAATGTGTCCACCACCATCCAGCAGACAGACAGATCGGATTTTCCCTCTAAGACTTGGCAACTGAACTGCTCATCAGTGGCTAATGCAGGGATTTTAGAGGCCACTGGTAACGTGAATTTCGAAGGCTACCCTACATATATTTTTTAAACATGGATGCAAGATGGTGTTATCAGTTTGTTGCGTTAAAAAAAAACCCAGACAGGCCCCAGTTTGAATGAGATATACAGGGTAGGGGCTCACTCACTGCACCCTAGAAAAAAATCCCTGCCTTTCACCAAGACCTCTCGTTTTCTCACTCAGGCATCATTTTTTTCCAGTTTTCAGGCACCGACAAGTTAGGTAGCACCTTGGCTATCAAAGCACTAAGCCCCTCATTCTAGGGAGGCTTGTAAAAAGATGCAAATATTGCTACCTACTGAACACGGTAGTACCCCGAGCTGTTTACATATACCATTTCAAGTTCTTTCATTTAGAATGGGAAATAATCTGGGATTTTAGTTTTAACACACACTATCCCACCTTCAACCCTGTTTCCCCATGGCAAATTCCTCTGGTAAATAGCTGAGGTTTTGAGTGGGAGAAAAACTCAATGTGCAAGCTCAATTTGAGCTGACCTCAGAATGTGAAATCGGCCACAGACTGCGTTTGTTCCTGATTTCCTAAACACCGTGGGACTCGGAGATGACCAATACATAAAAGTCTGGGCGCAAATTATCTTTTGAAGCCAATTGTGTTCCTCTTGTGTCCACATGACTTGCAGGAGTCTGCCTTTCGCTTCACAATATTTCTTGATCAGATATTTAAGTGGGTGGGATGTACCGACACAGCTGAAGAGTCTTGCTTTTTAGGGAGTCATCGCGCCTTTCAGCAGTGCAAAATAACAAATATTTTTTGTACTTTTGCAAATGCCTTTAGAATCCAAGATTTCCTGAGTATGCGAGCAATTGAAAAGACAATTTCTGCAATGCAGAAGAAGACAGGGTAGGTACTGGTACATACTCTGATAAAGTTGGTAAGGTGAACCTCCCTTTTCTTGCTTAGTGTCTGAGTGGGAAACACAATTGTTTGTTTGAGCATTTCATCAACAGGCCTGCTGCCCAGATTCGCCTGGAGTTTGGTCTTCTAAATTACTCTTTACAAAGTGTGGGGCCTTTCTTAACCTGTGCCACAAGTTGAGGCAGGCTAGAGCTGGCCCACTCGAGTCCCTGTTATGGACTGACATCAGCATCAATCAATCAATCAATCAATCATCTTTATTCGGATATAATATATATCCATAAATGTACAACATCACTGCTAATATACATGTGGCATACAATCTTCTCTCAAATATAAAAATAGTTAAAAATAAAATCAGTCGATAAACTTGTAAAATAGACAATTTGTAAACATCCAACTATGTGGAAAACATGCTTGTCACATGCATTGCAATCTATAAAGTAGCATAAGCCCAGTATATAGCTATGATGATAAAGTGCAAATGAGCGATAAGTTGCCTTTTTTTTTTTTTTTTAGACCATACAAGTGCCGCCAGCATTACTGTGCAGGAATCGCAGAAATGTAAACATTGATCATAGTGCAAATAGACAATTTATGACATCCGACTTTGTACAAAATAGACACATCATAAATGGACGTAATCAGATAAAAAGCATTGCAAATTAACAACGTGTTTCAAGAGGCGTTCATAGAGGCTCGTGATCTAACCGCTGCTCGTAAAAAAGAGCTTACACGGTGGATCATGTCCTCGCAACCCAATTGCAATATTTCTTGATACGCCGAGATATGGTCGGTCATCTCGTTTGCCTTAAAGTACAGGATTAGGTATTGTTTTGTGTACCTTACATAAAATATGCAAGCAAACAAAAAAAAGGACATCAGCATCAGTAACCCCGGTGGGTCACATAATCGATTTTTTAAGGAAGGCCTGCTAAAATTATCAGCGAGTGAACTGCGGGCTCTCAACCCAAGTAAAAAAGCCTTTAAAGTAAGCATCAAGAATTGAATCCAACTCTGCTCCAGTTTGTCCGGCAGAGAGACTTTAGCCAATCAAAAGCACGCATGGGCCGTAATGAAATCTTAGCAGTTGGCCCCACCTTTGCCGCACCTTGTTTGCACATACTCTCTACATTTAAAACAGAGAATTGTGGCGCCTAGGCTGGGTGAGTGGCATTTTTAAAAACATATTCCTACCTGGCTGTGTATTTCAGGAGAGGTCGTGTGCAGGGGTTGTGGACAATCATAGGGTTCTCTGGTGCATGTGGTATGCCTCTGCCCAGCACTGTTGGACCTGCGCAGATCAAAACTGAGGCCTGAGTGGAACAAACTGGGAGTCCGAAACTGTCAGCAGGGTATCATCACGGCTTGAATCCAGAGAACAAAGCTCTAAACATTAGCTGTACGATCTTTATTCATCAAGCATATCGCAAGTTCAAGCTATCCATTAGTATCAATAAAATCATTGGAAAATAAGGTAACCGCCACAGGAGGTCACCACAATCGGTTCTCCCAAAAAAAAAAAGCAGCTGCTGCTTCAACCCGTAAAGCTATCAACCTCCAATTAGAGTTCAACAAAGCGTAAATTGTTCAATTACTGTTGCTCAATTACCGTAATTACCTTATATATCAAACAATAGGCCATGAGTTGTTGCCCTTCACTGAGCTGCGTCTTAATTACAATAGTACTCTTAATACGATGCCTTTTTAAAACTTCTCCTGTATGTTAG
The DNA here is from genome assembly GCF_964204655.1 of Triturus cristatus. Lineage (NCBI taxonomy): Eukaryota > Metazoa > Chordata > Amphibia > Caudata > Salamandridae > Triturus > Triturus cristatus. The sequence goes on along the minus strand of NC_140585.1, from coordinate 1,266,757,631 downwards.
GTGTTGGAGATCATGTTCTGCTTATTTGCACATGGGTCTTATTACTTTTTAATTCTAATCTGCTGATCGTTATCCTTTTAAAAGGTTGTAAGACGCAGGTCGTAGTTTCTGTTTTTCTGTTTTTAAATATGTAAGGTTAGTCTAGAAAACTGGCATAAGATAGAGACGCTGTATTGAGTAAGATTATTTGCACAAGGGTTGTCCTTTCAGGTTGATTTCTCTCTGCTCTTAGACAACTATGGCTAATGCAAGTAGCAATTTTAATTTTGTATAAAGGTTTAACCAGGCAGCCATGAACAATTTTAAGTATAACTATTTATTGTTGTTTTTGTATATATTGTATGCTGCTTTTAAGATCCTGGAGATCAAATAATGGAGGAGGAGTTTGGACTCGACAGCGAAAGCCCGCGAAAAACTCGGAGCTCGGAGAACAGAGTTCGGAGTACGGAGCTCGAGCTCGAGCAGGACCAGCCAATACTGACGCTGCTGCTTTGCTCGCTCGCTCGCTCCTGTCTGCCCACCAGCTCCCTTCCTCTCCCTTCAGCCGCGAAAAATCGGCGCGCTGCGCTGCGGCTCAAGGCGGACTCCCAGGGACTCCCAGGGATTTGGCGGTGGGACTCGGCGGGTCCCGGGGAATGGACCTCAACCCAGCGAAGAGACTGTGACTGAGCCAGCAAGCAGCAGAGGAAGCATCACAGCAGCGGGTGCAGAACGGTGAGAAGCGGCGGGTGCGGGTACGTGGTGAGAGGGGCCCTTGATTCCTCCCCCGCAGCTCGCCTATGCGCCTATGTGCTGCAAGCAAGCAAGCATAATTCATTACCTTAACATTACTGTGGTAAAGTAACTTTTCAGGACTGTAGGACAGTCGCCAGTTGAGGCGCGCAGCTGAGCACGAGGCGCAAGGAGGCAAGGACGCCGTACTGATCCTCGTTCCTCGCCGCTCCGCTCTGTTGCTGTACTAGCCGGCAGTTCACCGGTACTGGTACCAGCGCCATATCAGCACCATACTTAACTCAACTCAACTCAGAAGGCGGCAGGAACCACTTGAAATCTTCCAACCACTGTGCAGGAGTGGTGCGGGCTGGGGAGGGCAGAGGCGAAGCACCCCTGAGTCACCATAAACGCCATAACAGCCATTAAACAGCGCCCACCCTGCGATCTTGTAGCGAATCTAAGCTCTGGCAGAGTTATTCACACCAAGGCACTTCCGGACACAAGAAAGGGGGTAGCAGATGGCGGATTACACCAGCCCCATCCAGCGGTAGCATCAGCGCCCACAGGACATAAAGGTGGGAGGTGCCAGCACCAGCGGCCCAACTTGGCGCTACTTGGCGCTATCCACGTCTCTCCTAGCAACGTAGGAACAAGCGGCAATAACTGGGGGAAAATAAAAATAAAATAAAAAAAAAACTCCCTATAAGGACCCCCAGTAAATGCGTATCCATTTCCCTGTCTCCAGAGTGAGACCAGACCTTCGGTCACATACCGCAATAGCACCTTGCTATTTTGCAATCTACCTGATGGGATTCGATTGAGGATACAGGCAAGCTTGGGAGGTGGAGTGAGAAGCAGAGGGGAAACCGTAAGGGAAAAATAAAATAAAAAATAAATAAATAGGGAATGAGGTCGGGGAGAATACGAACAAACCCACCTAAGAATGCGAGGAGAAAAGCTAAGGCTAAGACCAAATCCCCCGCTAACCCAGCTAAGGGAAGTTCATCTGCTCTATTAATCTCGCCGGTATATCCAATTTTCAGTAACATGAACCACACTGGTAGATTTGCCTTTTTGAAAAACCCAGCAATGGCAGTATACGCAATGGAAAATATGCCAACAGGATTACAAAAGCCAATGTCACCTAAAAAAATTGAAGTAAGGCCAGCAGGATCAACCGCACCAAGGACTCCTCGGAGTGCCCAAAACACGAATGTCGATAGGGCAAACGGAACAGAGGAGACACATAAGCGCACGAAAGCCACCCTTGTGAAAAACATTTTTCAATTTCAAGCCCAGGTACACAAGGATAACAAAAAGGATTATAAAAAGTATGACGTTACTCAAGGGCAAGGACAGGAGAAGTCATTAACAACTCTCACAGGACTAATTAAGACCACGGAATGCCAGCATGAAGGACACAAAATAAGCTGTTCCCCCAACAACAAAGAGAATAAAGGCGACAAGATTATATCAACACCAGTATTACCAACCAACGATATATACCAAGAGCAAATAACAATGGGAAGCCATTCGGCCCAACCCAGCAACGAAGTCTCCTGCAATTCAAACGCAAGCATGTACGAATCGGCACATAAGGTGCCTCTATATTCCCACTCAACCCCAAGACTGGACCAACGCATGAACCCAGTATTGAACAAATCTATAGAGAGGGTTAAGACAAAAGGTTTATACTCCTGTTGGGTGCCCCAAGTACCTAGCCACAATAAAGGCAGAGCTAAGACACAAGAATTTTGTGCGGACAACCACACAATTGAATGCTCTCAGGAGGGAGCGAAAACCAGTATTAAAGCAATCACCCCCGAAAATGAGGTCCAGGAAATAGCAGGAAGTAACTCAGAGGGACAAAAAAACCCTAATAAAGAAATCATCACCGAAAGGATGAATCAAGGAGCAAAGGCAACCGGTTGGGGTTCAAAAACTTCTCCATCACATGAGTCGCTAAGCAAAAACATAGTCGATACATCTAGTGGAATGAACCAAGATGTGGATATTATTGAATTAACAGACTCACCACACGTGACTTACATTGGTGCTCAAACAGAACCCTCAATCGTAGAGATCTCAAGTCTTTCAGCCGCCCCAGAAGTGATATCAACAAAAAGTCTCGATACATGTCGTGAAATAAGACAAAAAACCAAAGCGCAGCACGATGTTTTAACATCCATAAAGCATGCTCCACAGGGACCACAACCAGGCTGCAACGCAGGAGACCAACATCGGCATAAAAGAGGAAATAACATCAGTGATAATTTGGAATCCATCATCACATTGCACAGTGCACTAGGGTGCATATTGGAAACCTCTATTAAAACCCTTAACATGCAGTCGGATACACTTGATATCCAGATACACCTTATGACCTCAATGGCGGAATACATCGCTAGCATAAACAAAAAGCTAGATGACATGGCCAGCACTTTTCACATCATCAAGGAACAGACCCGACCGTGAGCTACACCCCAGTCTTGCACCTGCCACCCAATACTGGATAAATTAAAGAATTTGCCATCAATACTTAAAGATATACTGCAGGAATGCAAATACGCTAATTATAGTGACAACCATACTCCAAATGGGTTAGTAAGGCAAATAACAGCGGGAAACACCTCAGAGCACAATCCGGCAACGAAACCTGACGATACAATATAAGAACCGAAAACAATTGGTGCAATATCCCTCATTGCACAAAATAATGGTCACAAATTACTAGGACTAGAATCACCTAGCCGAGACGGGGCGAAAAATCAAAATGACCAGAAACACCTTACCAAGAGCCAAAAAAAACGGGCAAGGAAGAACCGAAATCAGCTGTCAAGCTGCCCACCCGCCAATAAACAGACGCTGGCCACTTATCCTATTTTTAGTCAGGTAAAAACGAAACCAAAACTTGAAACCAATGTTACATAGGGGAAACATATTCCAACTCTTAAGATAGAAACGGAACTCAAAAATTGGAAAAATCGAGAAGATAGTCAAACACGACTATGGATATGCCCCAGGGCCATACCACAAGTGAAAACATCAAAAATGTCGTCACAAACAGTGGGGGTTGCCCCCGCAAAAAACGTAGAAGCAGGGAACTCTAATAATACTGCACCATTGAGTTCAACAACCGCCGCAAGCACTCTTGGATGCAGCATGGACCAAGGGCTCAGCGTCATTATTCAACTAAACAAAACTTCAGACAACCTGCAGGATGAACCCCAAAAAATTGAGTCGGCCCCAAATCAAATAGGGCATACTATTATTGAAAATAAAAGCCACTGCATAAAGAGATCCGAGCAAATAAACAGCTATGAACCAAGCAATTTGAGACCCCATTGGGCCGTACTCAAAGACACGAATATAAATCAAAAAAAGGTCCCCGCCACTCGTGTTACACTACCAAGCACGAATGCAACCACAGGGAAAACTGTCATCACATCGTCTGACCTTCAAAATACCCACAAGCAAACAAGAACAAAGGTAGATAGACACATGGATGATCAATTGCAATTCACGATATACACTGATACATATGGCATGCAAGCAACAAAAGAGATAACAAATGTGGAAAGGACACGACCACCCCCAGGACCAGTGATCACAACAAGTGGGAACCACCGTGAACAGGCAGGACCCAACAGAATAGGCCGGGAGGTAAAAGTCACGACAACCATGCCACCAGCACCAACCTTGAATGAAGCGTATAATCAAATAGCGCAATATCCCCAAACAAACACGCCACCAGTACCAACTCCGAATGATGCTTATAATCAAATAGCGCAATATCTTCACCTCAAAGCAAAAGGTCATGATGGTCAGAAATCTGCTAATAATGTAAATGCCCAGATCAACAGCAAAACAATTTCTGAGATGCAAATAGCTACAGCAGGGAAGATACTTTTTATTCCCAACTACGAGCCTCAAGGCACTCAGGATTACCTAAACCGAGGGAACATTCTCCACCTCACATCAACCATTCCAAGCTTAAGCCACCTAACATCCGGGGTCCTACTAGCAATTGAATTTGTCTCATTAGGAGACAATGTGCCCAGAGAAGGCACACTTGCCACCTGGAGGAATTTAGAAGTGGCTAAACGCATCCTCACAGAAGTGAATAAATTTGAAGAGTGGGGAATTTCTCTGAAAGAACAAACAAAAACGGGCTACCCGTCACCTCTGCTAAGAAGATGTAGGAAAAGAGATGATCATGCAAACCCGACCAGTCGCTCAATATTACACGGTGCCAGGGGGGCCGAAACTACAATTAATAGTCACCAGAGACAGTTATTGGGCATTAATGATAATTGACCCAATCGTGAGATAGGTAAAATTGTAGGAAACGTAATAAAACTGCTCTCCTGGAACATCGCAGGAGCAAAACACATCCTAAACCACAGTAGAAAGGCAGCAGCCTGGGACCAATATGACATCATAGCGCTGCAGGAAACGTGGTCAAGGGAGCCAAATGATATACCAGGAAGACTATGTTCCCATGAAAGCGCGACGCGCACTCGGCGCTACGGCCGCGCAAGGGGGGGTTTATCTATTTACGTTTCCACTGCATTAAAGATAAACACCTCGCATATGCCTATATCAACACCGGATATGCAAATTATCAAGCTGGAGAGTATAACAAAACGCGTGGCAAGAACAATGGTCTTAATCAACATATACGCCCACCCGAAAAAACAGCAAAAAAAAGAACTATTCCAACGAGTTGTTAACGTTGTAACTTCCATCTGCCTTGACCATCCAAGTTGGGAGATAATTGCTACGGGTGACTTTAATTCCAACCTTCTACATCAACCGGAGGAAGAGGATAACATCTTTGTGGCAAATTAAATGTGGAACGTTGAATCCCAGGAGGTCATACCGGCCTTGAAGAAAGACAAACTGGGCATGCAATTGGTGTGGGACCTGGAACGACTCGGTTTACGGGTAATCAATGGAAGATGTATGCATGATAAACCCCCCGCTGCCACATATATAGGTCACAACACAATCTCCATCCTGGTCTACACATTAGTAACGTTGCCCCTGCTGAGTCTAGTCAAAAAATTCCAAATAATCAGCTCTCTGGACAGCGATCACTCAATGCAACACATTGAGATGAAACTAAGTGCCCCCAGGTACGCAAATGCTCCAGCTATACCAGGCCAACTCTCAATAATCAATTTGAAGCGGTTAAAGTGGACAAGCAACACATTACTCCAAATAGCGTTGGACGCTAAGAATCTAATACAAACAATCACGGCAAAGAAGGATCTATGTTCAAAAACTTGGGCCGATTTCCTGGAAACATTACCAAGATCAAGCAGTAAGGCTAAGAGACAGAGCTGTCCTACGACCAAAACTAAACTCTCAATAACAACGCTAGCTATGAAGAAACATCTTCAACAGCTCATAAGACGGATTCAAGGTTCAAGAACAAACCAAAGCGTCTGGCAAGAAGTTCGGTCGATAAGGAAACAATATAAAAAGCTAGTATGGATGGAAAAAAGGAATAAAACCAATGACTTTTGCGCCAAATTGGTGTATAATACAAAAAAAAGCAGACTCCAGGGCGTTTTGGGTGCAAGTCAATTCCATCAATATACCAGCACAACCCATAAGTATGACATGTATCCCGGAAAATATTTGGGCCCAGCACATAGTCGATACATTTTCGGTAAAGCCAGTGGAGCACCAGGTCGCGATGGCTACAACGGTATTCGAATCTCCAAGAAACATGGTACAGGAAAACAAGCCTGTTCTCAGACTTAATGATATATTCAACTGCCAGGAGAGCCAAGATCAATCAATGTGGTCAGCTGACGATCAACGAACATCATCTATAATTAAGAAAGGCAAGCAAGAGAGTGCACCAGGGCCAAATGGCATCCCGCAGGCGATCTATAAAGAAGACCCCAAGTTCTGGGCATGCAAATTCAACCTCCTGTTCCGGACAATCAGTAACTCAGGTCGGGTCCCGGAAAGTTGGAGAGGTGCCATCATTAATCCTATCTATAAAGGTGGAGATCGCAAAAACCCAACAAATTACCGCTTAATAGCCCTGATCGATGCAGAGGCAAAATACTATGCATCCCTGGTGCTAGCGGATTTAGCACAATGGTCGGACACGAACAACAAGATCCCGCTAAATCAGACAGGGTTTCGTCGCGGAACTGGTACAATGGCTAATGCAATGGCACTGTGCTTGATTGGCGAAAACAGTTTGGATAATCATCGGGAACTATATACCTGTTTCGTCGATTTTAAGGCGGCCTTTGACCGTGTTATTAGGAATTTACTATGGGCCAAACTGAAGCAGCAGGGCCTACCGGATTCAATCCTAATGCCGATCATCGACCTGTATAGTAACACCTGGATGCAGGTAAAAATCAACAATGGGCAAAGGCTAACTAGGAAGATCCACACCTTTGACGGACTAAAACAAGGATGTGTGTTGGCTCCCCATCTTTTCAACTTGTTCATGGCCGACCTAACAGTAAGCCTTGACCTGATCAACGCTCACCCTCCCCGGCTGGGCACACTTCGTATAACACACCTATCCTATGCCGACGATGTGGTCCTGCTAAGCCAGACAAGAGTAGGCTTGCAACGCCTTCTACAGGAGCTGACCCGATACACAAAACAGAACATGCTAGAAATAAATAGCACGAAAACAAAAACAATGGTCATAACGCGACGTCACAAACCCTCACCAACCTTCTTAATAGATAATGTTAAACTGGAAGCGGTTGGAAGTTACAAGTATCTTGTGATACTGTTGGACAAGCGCCTTAATTTCCAGGTACAATTCACTAGCATGGAAAAGAAGGGCATGGCCCTAATGCACGCCTTCATGAGTCTAGCAACTGAACTCAAAGGTCCTTTGGTTTCGCCTCTGCTAACAATAATGAAAGCTAAACTAATCCCAACTATAGCTTACGGGAGCGTACTGCATCATGGCAAGAGTGCACAACTTTTGGACAAAGTGCAAATGAAAATCTACAAACGCGTCTTTGCGCTACCAACTAAAGCATCACCGGCCCAAGTAAGATTGGAATTCGGCCTGAAATCCCAAGTGCTGTTGAGAAAGTATGAGACCATAAAATTCTGGTATTATGTCTGGATGAACCAAGAGATCATGCTCTATCGAGCTATGTGGGAAACTATCTCCAAAAAGCCAAACTTAAATCACGCCAAGTACTTCAAAACGTCAATGGAGTCAACAAATCTGGCCGGCCTCTGGGAATCTAAGCTCCCAGTACCTTCATTCAAACAGTTGGTCAGGAAGGCAGCCATGAGACACTCATTGCTGTACGACAAAACAGCTTTTAGCCGCCGGTCACATGCCTGGATGACAATCCATTCCTACAAAAAACTAATCCCGGCGCTCTTCTTGGACCTTGCATTTTCGCCTTTTATCAAACGCAAATACCTTAACATAAGGCTGGGCAATCTGCCAACTAACACTGAGCAACCAAAGTGGAAGCCCCAAGAAAGTGAAGGGTGCGGGTTATGTGGCGCAGCAAGGCAAAATTTCATCCACCTGATTTGTATATGCCCGGCTCTTATACAAGAACGTCGGAATTGGTTGAAAAACAAATTCAAGGAGTATGGTCCACGTACATGTCGGTCCGCTGTCATACAAACCCTATGTACAGTAGACCCACAATTCATCTGCAGGACAATCAAATTCATTGAACACTTTGAGAAAAAGCAAAAAACATTAGCAAATTGCTGAACTTGGAATATGTTACTTCTACAGTAGAAAGACATCTGTTTTTATCTTCATTTTTTTAGCTTTTATCATATGCACGGTAGTGTAAATTTCTTGTGTTTTAACATATCGTCATATTTATATTTTGTAATGGTTTTTATTAACTATACAATAAAGCATTTACCTTTACCTTTACCTTTAAATAAAGCTTATAACACTCAACAGGCAATGTTTGAGTGCCTTTGGGGGGTGGGCGCCGAAAGTTATATCGCAGAAAAGGATTTTCATCTTGCGTTCCTTCTCTTCTATTGCCAGGTACACAAGACCTGCAACTTGCATGGCCTCCCTGCCGCAAATTGCGCACCCCGTATATACTTATGCATGGGGTGCCGTACATACTGGGAGAGCAATCTGCACGCTCTTCCAATCTGCACACCTCAAAATGGGAAATAACTGACAAATTACATGCGGTATTCCCCATTCCAGTATTCACAAACACCACATGTGTTGTTTACTCACATGGTTTACGCCAAGTTGTCCCTAACACAAACTGGAGGAACAAATATCCACATCAGACGCAACTTGCACTTAGAATTCTGCTTTCGCTGAAAGGTGGAGCTGGCACCCAAAACAGGATTTCCAGTCCCGTTGTAATGACAATGTTTCCCTGCCCTATCATGAGTATGCCAGTGTTTGGAATGTCGCTGTGTCACTCGTAGAGTTGGTCTTGCAATTACACTTGTTAAGACCAGACACTGAGCAGCCAAGTGCCATGTTCTCCTTCTCTTGCCTTTCAGAGCATGCCATTCCCCATTTCTGGGTGCACTAACTGCAATCGAGTGCAAATTGTGCATCTTCTAATTCACGCAACCCACGCTATTGCAGGTCAGTGGGAGCTCAATTTGCTCACGATTTGGGAGGCTCAATTTCAATTGGGCACTAAGATGGCACATGATCTGTATTTCAGCCTTTCAGAGGCCTGAGGGAAACAATGAGTTAGCCAGGCTGCTAAAGGCCTTATCGCGGTACTAATGATACTTACACACTCCTGATTGGAAATTATTGTCAACATTGCATTTGCCTTCTGTGAGACTCTGCCATGATGAGCCAGGCATCTCTGAAGTTGGGGTCACTGTGATGGCTGCATATGAATAAAGAGCACTTTCGCTCTGCATCTTCAGTAAGTTATTCTAGTGTTCAAACCCAAAGGTCCCATTTATAATATGGTCAGGGCCCCGTCTGGTGGTACAAAAACAGTAGGGGCCAGCCGCCTGAATGTCATGTATCCTGTCATTAAAAGAGTGTCTGTCTCATTATCACTGATTTGCTGATCAGGAAGCAAGATTCCAGCTACCCCAGGCTAGATGGGGGTGTCCGTGGTACAAACGTAAGGGAATTGTTATTAAAACGAGACAATTAGGGTACTCTTGGACACATTTTTATTTTGAATCTGTATGCATGTTTAAGATTTAAGTGTAGGATTAAAGCCCCGGGCTAACCAAGGACAAATAGGCAGGAAGCTGTCTGCCGCTGTGTCCACCATAGTGTCAACATGGTTCACACAGACAATCAACACGTACATTTTCTCACTGAGGGAATCCCACATGAGCTGGAAATCCTTTCGTGGACTATGTTTCTAGATTTGTGTTTAGAGGCGCTGCTCTGTTTGTGGGATTTGTCTGGTCTGTGTATGTATGCGGATATTCTATCCAGGGTAGTGTCCTGGAGGTGGTGAAATATCCACTCATCAGTGTTACTGAGTTTTTTGGCAACTCCTGTATTTTTAGATGGGTATTGTCTATAATAAAGGGCTTAGAGCCTGCCCATTTCTTACCATTACTTTGCTCCATTGTCACTCTTCTTTGCTATCTCCTAATTGGTCAAGCTTGTCAGGCATCACTTCCTTTTCTTTCTGTTAAGCATGGACCAAGCCCAGATTGATTCAATTTAAATAGGCCCATTTACAGATTGCGCTGTGATTGACGTACATGTTTCAGGATACTTCATCTGTTTCCAGTTTGTGTGCCTTAATCTCCATATGTTCTGTTTTCAAATCCATTTTTATACATTGTTTATATACACCTGCTTCTTCTGGCTTACTCATCCAACTAAAATAAAATTACATTTTACAGGGTTTAAGTTAAGTCATTAAAATGTATAGATGCCATACTAACTACACAAATTCAATCCTTAGCACACGCTTAATCAAATAATCATTTCATCAGTAATGACCACACAAAGAGATTCTTTCTGGTCTTTGTCTTTAATTTTCTGTGCCCAGCCAACACATGTTTCGTCGCTAGCGGAATACCCCATGACTACTTCAGGGCTCTAGGAATGTAATGAGACCATTTTCAATTTTCATCAACGTACAATGTATTATACAATACATTCAGAATGTGGTGAAAAACAGACCACCGCTGTGAAGAACCACTCCCATCCACAATGCATTCTTTGGTGTGTATGCACTTTAAAAAAATTATTATGATTATTTGAACCATCTGCACTCTCTCCGCCTGTATGCCTGAGAGCACGGTGCCCATTCTCTCTAAGTACCAAGTCTATAGGGCTGTGTTTTACGTAACATAAGCTAGAAACCATCATGGGACATGCCTCTTCAAATCCCATTCGTATTATGACTGTGCCTACCTGTCAGGCTCACAAGTTTCACCTTCTTTTCCCACCTGTAATGGAGAGCAATTCAAAACAAGGCAACTATTTGAGTCTTTTTATAAAAATGTCCGCTTCAAACATCTACCCCACATCTCAAGATCCTACTGTTAAATCCATCTCATTACCTCTCCGCCGGTTCTACTGTGTGAATAATTATCCTTTATTGCGTGCCGTTTCAGATAAGTATTCTCCTGTTAATAAAATGTAATACATCACTCTCCTTGTTCATCCATACATCTTAACTGATATTAGCATCCAAATACTACAGTTGTATTTATCACATCTTACCCATAATAAGGGTGATGTTCCAACAATCTTGGAAAAGGTTATTTGTTTAGTAGAAATCTTCCAACCACTGTGCAGGAGTGGTGCGGGCTGGGGAGGGCAGAGGCGAAGCACCCCTGAGTCACCATAAACGCCATAACAGCCATTAAACAGCGCCCACCCTGCGATCTTGTAGCGAATCTAAGCTCTGGCAGAGTTATTCACACCAAGGCACTTCCGGACACAAGAAAGGGGGTAGCAGATGGCGGATTACACCAGCCCCATCCAGCGGTAGCATCAGCGCCCACAGGACATAAAGGTGGGAGGTGCCAGCACCAGCGGCCCAACTTGGCGCTACTTGGCGCTATCCACGTCTCTCCTAGCAACGTAGGAACAAGCGGCAATAACTGGGGGAAAATAAAAAAAAAATAAAAAAAAACTCCCTATAAGGACCCCCAGTAAATGCGTATCCATTTCCCTGTCTCCAGAGTGAGACCAGACCTTCGGTCACATACCGCAATAGCACCTTGCTATTTTGCAATCTACCTGATGGGATTCGATTGAGGATACAGGCAAGCTTGGGAGGTGGAGTGAGAAGCAGAGGGGAAACCGTAAGGGAAAAATAAAATAAAAAATAATAAAAAAAATAAATAAATAGGGAATGAGGTCGGGGAGAATACGAACAAACCCACCTAAGAATGCGAGGAGAAAAGCTAAGGCTAAGACCAAATCCCCCGCTAACCCAGCTAAGGGAAGTTCATCTGCTCTATTAATCTCGCCGGTATATCCAATTTTCAGTAACATGAACCACACTGGTAGATTTGCCTTTTTGAAAGACCCAGCAATGGCAGTATACGCAATGGAAAATATGCCAACAGGATTACAAAAGCCAATGTCACCTAAAAAAATTGAAGTAAGGCCAGCAGGATCAACCGCACCAAGGACTCCTCGGAGTGCCCAAAACACGAATGTCGATAGGGCAAACGGAACAGAGGAGACACATAAGCGCACGAAAGCCACCCTTGTGAAAAACATTTTTCAATTTCAAGCCCAGGTACACAAGGATAACAAAAAGGATTATAAAAAGTATGACGTTACTCAAGGGCAAGGACAGGAGAAGTCATTAACAACTCTCACAGGACTAATTAAGACCACGGAATGCCAGCATGAAGGACACAAAATAAGCTGTTCCCCCAACAACAAAGAGAATAAAGGCGACAAGATTATATCAACACCAGTATTACCAACCAACGATATATACCAAGAGCAAATAACAATGGGAAGCCATTCGGCCCAACCCAGCAACGAAGTCTCCTGCAATTCAAACGCAAGCATGTACGAATCGGCACATAAGGTGCCTCTATATTCCCACTCAACCCCAAGACTGGACCAACGCATGAACCCAGTATTGAACAAATCTATAGAGAGGGTTAAGACAAAAGGTTTATACTCCTGTTGGGTGCCCCAAGTACCTAGCCACAATAAAGGCAGAGCTAAGACACAAGAATTTTGTGCGGACAACCACACAATTGAATGCTCTCAGGAGGGAGCGAAAACCAGTATTAAAGCAATCACCCCCGAAAATGAGGTCCAGGAAATAGCAGAAAGTAACTCAGAGGGACAAAAAAACCCTAATCAAGAAATCATCACCGAAAGGATGAATCAAGGAGCAAAGGCAACCGGTTGGGGTTCAAAAACTTCTCCATCACATGAGTCGCTAAGCAAAAACATAGTCGATACATCTAGTGGAATGAACCAAGATGTGGATATTATTGAATTAACAGACTCACCACACGTGACTTACATTGGTGCTCAAACAGAACCCTCAATCGTAGAGATCTCAAGTCTTTCAGCCGCCCCAGAAGTGATATCAACAAAAAGTCTCGATACATGTCGTGAAATAAGACAAAAAACCAAAGCGCAGCACGATGTTTTAACATCCATAAAGCATGCTCCACAGGGACCACAACCAGGCTGCAACGCAGGAGACCAACATCGGCAAAAAAGAGGAAATAACATCAGCGATAATTTGGAATCCATCATCACATTGCACAGTGCACTAGGGTGCATATTGGAAACCTCTATTAAAACCCTTAACATGCAGTCGGATACACTTGATATCCAGATACACCTTATGACCTCAATGGCGGAATACATCGCTAGCATAAACAAAAAGCTAGATGACATGGCCAGCACTTTTCACATCATCAAGGAACAGACCCGACCGTGAGCTACACCCCAGTCTTGCACCTGCCACCCAATACTGGATAAATTAAAGAATTTGCCATCAATACTTAAAGATATACTGCAGGAATGCAAATACGCTAATTATAGTGACAACCATACTCCAAATGGGTTAGTAAGGCAAATAACAGCGGGAAAAACCTCAGAGCACAATCCGGCAACGAAACCTGACGATACAATAGAAGAACCGAAAACAATTGGTGCAATATCCCTCATTGCACAAAATAATGGTCACAAATTACTAGGACTAGAATCACCTAGCCGAGACGGGGCGAAAAATCAAAATGACCAGAAACACCTTACCAAGAGCCAAAAAAAACGGGCAAGGAAGAACCGAAATCAGCTGTCAAGCTGCCCACCCGCCAATAAACAGACGCTGGCCACTTATCCTATTTTTAGTCAGGTAAAAACGAAACCAAAACTTGAAACCAATGTTACATAGGGGAAACATATTCCAACTCTTAAGATAGAAACGGAACTCAAAAATTGGAAAAATCGAGAAGATAGTCAAACACGACTATGGATATGCCCCAGGGCCATACCACAAGTGAAAACATCAAAAATGTCGTCACAAACAGTGGGGGTTGCCCCCGCAAAAAACTTAGAAGCAGGGAACTCTAATAATACTGCACCATTGAGTTCAACAACCGCCGCAAGCACTCTTGGATGCAGCATGGACCAAGGGCTCAGCGTCATTATTCAACTAAACAAAACTTCAGACAACCTGCAGGATGAACCCCAAAAAATTGAGTCGGCCCCAAATCAAATAGGGCATACTATTATTGAAAATAAAAGCCACTGCATAAAGAGATCCGAGCAAATAAACAGCTATGAACCAAGCAATTTGAGACCCCATTGGGCCGTACTCAAAGACACGAATATAAATCAAAAAAAGGTCCCCGCCACTCGTGTTACACTACCAAGCACGAATGCAACCACAGGGAAAACTGTCATCACATCGTCTGACCTTCAAAATACCCACAAGCAAACAAGAACAAAGGCAGATAGACACATGGATGATCAATTGCAATTCACGATATACACTGATACATATGGCATGCAAGCAACAAAAGAGATAACAAATGTGGAAAGGACACGACCACCCCCAGGACCAGTGATCACAACAAGTGGGAACCACCGTGAACAGGCAGGACCCAACAGAATAGGCCGGGAGGTAAAAGTCACGACAACCATGCCACCAGCACCAACCTTGAATGAAGCGTATAATCAAATAGCGCAATATCCCCAAACAAACACGCCACCAGTACCAACTCCGAATGATGCTTATAATCAAATAGCGCAATATCTTCACCTCAAAGCAAAAGGTCATGATGGTCAGAAATCTGCTAATAATGTAAATGCCCAGATCAACAGCAAAACAATTTCTGAGATGCAAATAGCTACAGCAGGGAAGATACTTTTTATTCCCAACTACGAGCCTCAAGGCACTCAGGATTACCTAAACCGAGGGAACATTCTCCACCTCACATCAACCATTCCAAGCTTAAGCCACCTAACATCCGGGGACCTACTAGCAATTGAATTTGTCTCATTAGGAGACAATGTGCCCAGAGAAGGCACACTTGCCACCTGGAGGAATTTAGAAGTGGCTAAACGCATCCTCACAGAAGTGAATAAATTTGAAGAGTGGGGAATTTCTCTGAAAGAACAAACAAAAACGGGCTACCCGTCACCTCTGCTAAGAAGATGTAGGAAAAGAGATGATCATGCAAACCCGACCAGTCGCTCAATATTACACGGTGCCAGGGGGGCCGAAACTACAATTAATAGTCACCAGAGACCGTTATTGGGCATTAATGATAATTGACCCAATCGTGAGATAGGTAAAATTGTAGGAAACGTAATAAAACTGCTCTCCTGGAACATCGCAGGAGCAAAACACATCCTAAACCACAGTAGAAAGGCAGCAGCCTGGGACCAATATGACATCATAGCGCTGCAGGAAACGTGGTCAAGGGAGCCAAATGATATACCAGGAAGACTATGTTCCCATGAAAGCGCGACGCGCACTCGGCGCTACGGCCGCGCAAGGGGGGGTTTATCTATTTACGTTTCCACTGCATTAAAGATAAACACCTCGCATATGCCTATATCAACACCGGATATGCAAATTATCAAGCTGGAGAGTATAACAAAACGCGTGGCAAGAACAATGGTCTTAATCAACATATACGCCCACCCGAAAAAACAGCAAAAAAAAGAACTATTCCAACGAGTTGTTAACGTTGTAACTTCCATCTGCCTTGACCATCCAAGTTGGGAGATAATTGCTACGGGTGACTTTAATTCCAACCTTCTACATCAACCGGAGGAAGAGGATAACATCTTTGTGGCAAATTAAATGTGGAACGTTGAATCCCAGGAGGTCATACCGGCCTTGAAGAAAGACAAACTGGGCATGCAATTGGTGTGGGACCTGGAACGACTCGGTTTACGGGTAATCAATGGAAGATGTATGCATGATAAACCCCCCGCTGCCACATATATAGGTCACAACACAATCTCCATCCTGGTCTACACATTAGTAACGTTGCCCCTGCTGAGTCTAGTCAAAAAATTCCAAATAATCAGCTCTCTGGACAGCGATCACTCAATGCAACACATTGAGATGAAACTAAGTGCCCCCAGGTACGCAAATGCTCCAGCTATACCAGGCCAACTCTCAATAATCAATTTGAAGCGGTTAAAGTGGACAAGCAACACATTACTCCAAATAGCGTTGGACGCTAAGAATCTAATACAAACAATCACGGCAAAGAAGGATCTATGTTCAAAAACTTGGGCCGATTTCCTGGAAACATTACCAAGATCAAGCAGTAAGGCTAAGAGACAGAGCTGTCCTACGACCAAAACTAAACTCTCAATAACAACGCTAGCTATGAAGAAACATCTTCAACAGCTCATAAGACGGATTCAAGGTTCAAGAACAAACCAAAGCGTCTGGCAAGAAGTTCGGTCGATAAGGAAACAATATAAAAAGCTAGTATGGATGGAAAAAAGGAATAAAACCAATGACTTTTGGGCCAAATTGGTGTATAATACAAAAAAAAGCAGACTCCAGGGCGTTTTGGGTGCAAGTCAATTCCATCAATATACCAGCACAACCCATAAGTATGACATGTATCCCGGAAAATATTTGGGCCCAGCACATAGTCGATACATTTTCGGTAAAGCCAGTGGAGCACCAGGTCGCGATGGCTACAACGGTATTCGAATCTCCAAGAAACATGGTACAGGAAAACAAGCCTGTTCTCAGACTTAATGATATATTCAACTGCCAGGAGAGCCAAGATCAATCAATGTGGTCAGCTGACGATCAACGAACATCATCTATAATTAAGAAAGGCAAGCAAGAGAGTGCACCAGGGCCAAATGGCATCCCGCAGGCGATCTATAAAGAAGACCCCAAGTTCTGGGCATGCAAATTCAACCTCCTGTTCCGGACAATCAGTAACTCAGGTCGGGTCCCGGAAAGTTGGAGAGGTGCCATCATTAATCCTATCTATAAAGGTGGAGATCGCAAAAACCCAACAAATTACCGCTTAATAGCCCTGATCGATGCAGAGGCAAAATACTATGCATCCCTGGTGCTAGCGGATTTAGCACAATGGTCGGACACGAACAACAAGATCCCGCTAAATCAGACAGGGTTTCGTCGCGGAACTGGTACAATGGCTAATGCAATGGCACTGTGCTTGATTGGCGAAAACAGTTTGGATAATCATCGGGAACTATATACCTGTTTCGTCGATTTTAAGGCGGCCTTTGACCGTGTTATTAGGAATTTACTATGGGCCAAACTGAAGCAGCAGGGCCTACCGGATTCAATCCTAATGCCGATCATCGACCTGTATAGTAACACCTGGATGCAGGTAAAAATCAACAATGGGCAAAGGCTAACTAGGAAGATCCACACCTTTGACGGACTAAAACAAGGATGTGTGTTGGCTCCCCATCTTTTCAACTTGTTCATGGCCGACCTAACAGTAAGCCTTGACCTGATCAACGCTCACCCTCCCCGGCTGGGCACACTTCGTATAACACACCTATCCTATGCCGACGATGTGGTCCTGCTAAGCCAGACAAGAGTAGGCTTGCAACGCCTTCTACAGGAGCTGACCCGATACACAAAACAGAACATGCTAGAAATAAATAGCACGAAAACAAAAACAATGGTCATAACGCGACGTCACAAACCCTCACCAACCTTCTTAATAGATAATGTTAAACTGGAAGCGGTTGGAAGTTACAAGTATCTTGTGATACTGTTGGACAAGCGCCTTAATTTCCAGGTACAATTCACTAGCATGGAAAAGAAGGGCATGGCCCTAATGCACGCCTTCATGAGTCTAGCAACTGAACTCAAAGGTCCTTTGGTTTCGCCTCTGCTAACAATAATGAAAGCTAAACTAATCCCAACTATAGTTTACGGGAGCGTACTGCATCATGGCAAGAGTGCACAACTTTTGGACAAAGTGCAAATGAAAATCTACAAACGCGTCTTTGCGCTACCAACTAAAGCATCACCGGCCCAAGTAAGATTGGAATTCGGCCTGAAATCCCAAGTGCTGTTGAGAAAGTATGAGACCATAAAATTCTGGTATTATGTCTGGATGAACCAAGAGATCATGCTCTATCGAGCTATGTGGGAAACTATCTCCAAAAAGCCAAACTTAAATCACGCCAAGTACTTCAAAACGTCAATGGAGTCAACAAATCTGGCCGGCCTCTGGGAATCTAAGCTCCCAGTACCTTCATTCAAACAGTTGGTCAGGAAGGCAGCCATGAGACACTCATTGCTGTACGACAAAACAGCTTTTAGCCGCCGGTCACATGCCTGGATGACAATCCATTCCTACAAAAAACTAATCCCGGCGCTCTTCTTGGACCTTGCATTTTCGCCTTTTATCAAACGCAAATACCTTAACATAAGGCTGGGCAATCTGCCAACTAACACTGAGCAACCAAAGTGGAAGCCCCAAGAAAGTGAAGGGTGCGGGTTATGTGGCGCAGCAAGGCAAAATTTCATCCACCTGATTTGTATATGCCCGGCTCTTATACAAGAACGTCGGAATTGGTTGAAAAACAAATTCAAGGAGTATGGTCCACGTACATGTCGGTCCGCTGTCATACAAACCCTATGTACAGTAGACCCACAATTCATCTGCAGGACAATCAAATTCATTGAACACTTTGAGAAAAAGCAAAAAACATTAGCAAATTGCTGAACTTGGAATATGTTACTTCTACAGTAGAAAGACATCTGTTTTTATCTTCATTTTTTTAGCTTTTATCATATGCACGGTAGTGTAAATTTCTTGTGTTTTAACATATCGTCATATTTATATTTTGTAATGGTTTTTATTAACTATACAATAAAGCATTTACCTTTACCTTTACCTTTAAATAAAGCTTATAACACTCAACAGGCAATGTTTGAGTGCCTTTGGGGGGTGGGCGCCGAAAGTTATATCGCAGAAAAGGATTTTCATCTTGTGTTCCTTGTCTTCTATTGCCAGGTACACAAGACCTGCAACTTGCATGGCCTCCCTGCCGCAAATTGCGCACCCCGTATATACTTATGCATGGGGTGCCGTACATACTGGGAGAGCAATCTGCACGCTCTTCCAATCTGCACACCTCAAAATGGGAAATAACTGACAAATTACATGCGGTATTCCCCATTCCAGTATTCACAAACACCACATGTGTTGTTTACTCACATGGTTTACGCCAAGTTGTCCCTAACACAAACTGGAGGAACAAATATCCACATCAGACGCAACTTGCACTTAGAATTCTGCTTTCGCTGAAAGGTGGAGCTGGCACCCAAAACAGGATTTCCAGTCCCGTTGTAATGACAATGTTTCCCTGCCCTATCATGAGTATGCCAGTGTTTGGAATGTCGCTGTGTCACTCGTAGAGTTGGTCTTGCAATTACACTTGTTAAGACCAGACACTGAGCAGCCAAGTGCCATGTTCTCCTTCTCTTGCCTTTCAGAGCATGCCATTCCCCATTTCTGGGTGCACTAACTGCAATCGAGTGCAAATTGTGCATCTTCTAATTCACGCAACCCACGCTATTGCAGGTCAGTGGGAGCTCAATTTGCTCACGATTTGGGAGGCTCAATTTCAATTGGGCACTAAGATGGCACATGATCTGTATTTCAGCCTTTCAGAGGCCTGGGGGAAACAATGAGTTAGCCAGGCTGCTAAAGGCCTTATCGCGGTACTAATGATACTTACACACTCCTGATTGGAAATTATTGTCAACATTGCATTTGCCTTCTGTGAGACTCTGCCATGATGAGCCAGGCATCTCTGAAGTTGGGGTCACTGTGATGGCTGCATATGAATAAAGAGCACTTTCGCTCTGCATCTTCAGTAAGTTATTCTAGTGTTCAAACCCAAAGGTCCCATTTATAATATGGTCAGGGCCCCGTCTGGTGGTACAAAAACAGTAGGGGCCAGCCGCCTGAATGTCATGTATCCTGTCATTAAAAGAGTGTCTGTCTCATTATCACTGATTTGCTGATCAGGAAGCAAGATTCCAGCTACCCCAGGCTAGATGGGGGTGTCCGTGGTACAAACGTAAGGGAATTGTTATTAAAACGAGACAATTAGGGTACTCTTGGACACATTTTTATTTTGAATCTGTATGTATGTTTAAGATTTAAGTGTAGGATTAAAGCCCCGGGCTAACCAAGGACAAATAGGCAGGAAGCTGTCTGCCGCTGTGTCCACCATAGTGTCAACATGGTTCACACAGACAATCAACACGTACATTTTCTCACTGAGGGAATCCCACATGAGCTGGAAATCCTTTCGTGGACTATGTTTCTAGATTTGTGTTTAGAGGCGCTGCTCTGTTTGTGGGATTTGTCTGGTCTGTGTATGTATGCGGATATTCTATCCAGGGTAGTGTCCTGGAGGTGGTGAAATATCCACTCATCAGTGTTACTGAGTTTTTTGGCAACTCCTGTATTTTTAGATGGGTATTGTCTATAATAAAGGGCTTAGAGCCTGCCCATTTCTTACCATTACTTTGCTCCATTGTCACTCTTCTTTGCTATCTCCTAATTGGTCAAGCTTGTCAGGCATCACTTCCTTTTCTTTCTGTTAAGCATGGACCAAGCCCAGATTGATTCAATTTAAATAGTGCCCATTTACAGATTGCGCTGTGATTGACGTACATGTTTCAGGATACTTCATCTGTTTCCAGTTTGTGTGCCTTAATCTCCATATGTTCTGTTTTCAAATCCATTTTTATACATTGTTTATATACACCTGCTTCTTCTGGCTTACTCATCCAACTAAAATAAAATTACATTTTACAGGGTTTAAGTTAAGTCATTAAAATGTATAGATGCCATACTAACTACACAAATTCAATCCTTAGCACACGCTTAATCAAATAATCATTTAATCAGTAATGACCACACAAAGAGATTCTTTCTGGTCTTTGTCTTTAATTTTCTGTGCCCAGCCAACACATGTTTCGTCGCTAGGGGAATACCCCATGACTTCTTCAGGGCTCTAGGAATGTAATTAGACCATTTTCAATTTTCATCAACGTACAATGTATTATACAATACATTCAGAATGTGGTGAAAAACAGACCACCACTGTGAAGTACCACTCCCATGCACAATATAATCTTTGGTGTGTATGCACTTAAAAAAAATTATTATGATTATTTGAACCATCTGCACTCTCTCCGCCTGTATGCCTGAGAGCACGGTGCCCATTCTCTCTAAGTACCAAGTCTATAAGGCTGTATTTTACGTAACATAAGCTAGAAACCATCATGGAACATGCCTCTTCAAATCCCATTCGTATTATGACTGAGCCTACCTATCAGGCTCACAAGTTTCACCTTCTTTTCCCACCTGTAATGGAGAGCAATTCAAAACAAGACAACTATTTGAGTCTTTTTATAAAATGTCCACTTCAAACATCTACCCCACATCTCAAGATCCTACTGTTAAATCCATCTCATTACCTCTCCGCCGGTTCTACTGTGTGAATAATTATCCTCTATTGCGTGCCGTTTCACATAAATGAAGTATTCTCCTGTTAATAAAATGTAATATATCAATCTCCTTGTTCATCCATACATCTTAACTGATATTAGCATCCAAATACTACAGTTGTATTTATCACATCTTACCCATAATAAGGGTGATGTTCCAACATTCTTGGAAAAGGTTATTTGTTTAGTATCCTGATCTCATATATGTCCACATTCTTCTCCTGCAGATAATTGTACTACAAATAGCCGTATTAGTACTCCGCTAACCTTGATTTATTGTCCCTAGCACCGTTTCAGCTTCCATCACATACTGGTCTGCGAGTACGCTAACAGTACGGCTCCCTGTGGTTGTGTTGCTGTGAGTGTCGACCCGGAAGTGGAGCTTACGTCCTAATCCAGTCTATATGAATCCTCTCTTATCTCAAACACTAGACCGTCTTCACCCTTGTTTGTTATGTTATTAGTCTTGCATACATGCAAGAGCCTCCAATGTGGCCGTTTCCATGGACTTAACCTACTTCTTCCATTGATGTGCCACATATCCATGTATATATCCATGCCATCTTTCGGGCACCACGTTTCTACCTCCTTCCCTGTCGTCTGCTGAACTCCCGCTTGTCATACTGTCCTTAGTGTTGTATATTGATTTCACCATGACCTTAAGTATTTCATTACATTTCCGGTCAAACATCATCATCATGAATATATGCATCAGCTATCATTACATATTTATCTTTTTATGGTTTTAACTGCATAATACATACAGTTGCGAGTAACTCGTCCATGCTATATATCATTTAGGATTACACATGGAAACAACGGTTAGCTTTCATTTTCTGTAAATACAATACTGCACCCGCCCACCCCAACCCTACACCGAAAACAACAAAGGCAGGCAGGTATAGCATAGTAACACATTGGAGATACAAACTTAAAGCAGTGTAGCATATAGTTCTTGCAAATCTCACATAGTATATAGGTCTGAACATTCTGGTGCCGATTCGGATCCTGGAAAAAATTTCCCCGTACGACTCGTATCCGGTCTTTTTACCGTACGAATCGTACAAGTGCCGTACAAACTGCCAAGTACGATTCGCATGGGAAAAAGTCCATACGAATCGCATTGGGAATAATTCCCCACACGTCCTCGGGTCGGAAAATGTGTCCGACACGTCCCCGGACGATTTACCGTACAAATGTGAAAAGTGAAGTCCGACCGCGCAAGTTCGATCCATCCCGTGCGTCCGATGTTACAACCGTATGGAAAAAACACCGTCCGCACCGAACTCCCATAGCAACCATGGAGACATGTGCCCACATATGCGCCGAACACCCCCCCAGCCCCCGTATGTACGCGCCGAACCACCCCCCCAGCCCCCGTATGTACGCGCCGAACCACCCCCCAGACCTCGTATGTACGCGCCGAACCACCCCCCCAGACCTCGTATGTATGCGCCGAACCCCCACCCGTGCATGTACACCCCTGTACGTACGGCCCGTACCCCCACCTATGTATGGACACCCGTGTACGTACGAGTTGTACCCCCACCCGAGTATGTACGGTGCGTACCCCCAGCTACGCGCTGGGGGTACGCACCGTACATACACGGGTGGGGGTACGACTCGTACGTACACGGGTGTCCATACACGGGTGGGGGTACGGGCCGCACGTACACGGGTGTACATACACGGGGTGGTCGGCGCGTACTCACGGGGGCTGGGGGGGGGTCGGCGCGTACTCACGGGGGCTGGGGGGGGTCAGCGCGTACTGACGGGGGCTGGGGGGGTCGACGCGTACTCACGGGGGCTGGGGGAGGGGTACGGCGCGTACCGGGCCCCCTCATCTGGTCGTTTTGCGGCGTACTTCGATTTTCCAGCACTTTTTGGGTGCCGTAAAAATATTGCCGTCCGGACTGCTGTCGGTTCGAATCGTACTTCCTGGTTCGTGAAACGCTGCCTGAAAGCGTCCCGACGTCACGTCGGCGCTTTCCCCGGATCACATTTGTATGTATATTTTCGTCGGTCGGTGTTTTGTACGACTCGTACGGAAATGGTGTTTCCGTGCGAATCGTACTTCCGTGTTTGTAAAGTTTTACGACCGGGTACGAGTCGGACGGAGAAAACCCTCCGACCGACGGTTCGTACCCGGTTTCACCAGGATCCGAATCGGCACCTCTGTATTTGTTTATTTAAATTCCGGATTCTCCAGGAGGTGCGTAGATAATGGAGCCCAAAAATCCTTTGGCCTAGACGCCTCTGGAATCTTTTCAGCAAAAATTTCAAGCTGTTCTTTACTATATAGAAGATCACAAATCCACCTCCCCACTGTGGGCACCGTTTTTGCACACCAGTGCATTGCAGCAGCACGCTTTGCAAATAAGGTAGACACAGCGACAAATTGTCGATTACATGGTTTGATCTTTTTCAAATGCCCAAACAAACATATTTCCAGAGTGCATTCAATCCTGTCCTGTGTGATGTCTGTAAGTGCTTTTACCACCCGCTGCCAAAAATCAAAGATAGCGACACACCTCCATGCCAAATGAATAAAATCAGCGTTATCCTGCCCACATCTGAAACACCTTGCATCCCCCCGCAACCCAAATTTGATCAGTTGGGCAGGCGTGTAATATATTTGATGAAAATACTTGAAATGTATAATGCGGAGGTTGCAGTTCGCAGTCAAACGCCCAGTCAATTTACAACAGGACTCCCAGTTTTCTCAGGACAGAGGCATCGCAAGCGTGTCGTTCCATTTACCAAATGAAGGAGAATCTGACCAGTCGTTTTCCTTTTGGGAGGCTCCTGTACAACCTGGTGATCAGTCCTCTGCTTTCTTCCCCTGCTAGAGCTACCTGTAGTGCCCTCATCGAGGGAAGCCAGGGTATAATGAACACACTGCGAACCAAAGTCTAGTGTAAGTAAAACGATGCATTGCTTTTTATGTTTGACCCGCCTTGAAATCCAATAAAGAGAGGAATACCCCATTCTTATACATGTCACTGAGTTGATCGATGCCAGCAGTCTGCAACACATTTAAAGCCCCACGTTCCTGCGCCGCTGAAATGCCCGGGTGTGCAACAATTGGCATAGCTGACGCATATATGTGATCCCGTCCCGCACGTGTGGCGAGGGTGCGCAACACCCAGGCAGTGCAGTTAAGTGGGATGATCTCCTTTCTGGAGCTTCCCTCGCAGCCATGTAATATCCTAGCAGTCAGCGGCACAGGGTGCACGGCGTCTGCCTCTACCGCTAGGTGCAGCAGAAACTTCTGAGGGAAAAACCAATAGTGCTCAAATTGCGCCTGTGCACAGAGGTAATACGGCCGTAAATCAGGTGCTTCAAATCCACCACGCTCAAACGGTAGAATCAAGGTGCTCCTGGTGCATCTAGGCTGTTTGCCGGCCCACACCATCGACAGCAGACAAGACTGCAATGTTTTAAAAAGTGTGACATTCAATTTTAATGGGATATTTACAAATAAGTAAAGCACTTTAGATAGTCCTTTTGACCACAGCAATTCTATTCACCAAAGATACCGGTAAACAGGTCCATCAAGATATCTGCTCTGTAATTTTAGTGATAGTATGACCATAAATCATACTGAACACAGTCTCTGGGTCTTTGTGGATCCAGACCCCAAGTTCTTTACGGGATCTGTGGAACATGAGTGGGTGCCGTCCGTCAGGGGGAATACCCTAGACTTTTCACAGTTTATTCCAAGCCCAGAGTACCTTTCAACCTGCACATATTCCCGCAATAGGGACTCCAAATACCTAGCCAGCTCCCGGACATAGAGCAACATATCGTCCACATAGAGCGAGACAACCAGTGGTCGTTGTCGGAACCTCAGCGCCGCCTCAGCGTACTTTTGTCAAAGCTTACAGGCCAGCGGCTCAAGCGCCAAGGAAAATAACATGGGCGAGAGCGGGCAGCCCTGTTGGATTCCTCTACATATCGGAAAGTGTCCGAAACCCACCCGTTCACTTTCAACATAGCGACCGGGCCAGTATATAGAAGACGCACCCACTTCAGGAAAAATGACATTATTCCAATTATTTGCAGTACTACAAACATGTATCTCCATTGCAAGGAATCGAAGGCTTTTGCTGTATTTAGTAATGCCGCCACAGCCTACAGTGAGGGCTCCAAGAAGTGTAACACAGTGAAAATGGTGCGCAAATTATGCGTAGTCGATCTTTTGGGGACAAAACCTGAATGGTCAGGGAGAATTAGATTTAGGATCAGAGGCTGCAGTCGGGAGGCAATACTCTTCGCTAGTATTTTTGTGTCAATATTGATAAGGGATAGTGGTCTATAAGATTCACATTTATTTGCAGCTTTATAGGTTTTAAAAACGTAACAATCAGGGCCTCCCTAAGTGTGGACAGTAATACGCCAGTCTCATAAGCCTCGGCAAAGACCTTTAGCAATTGCGGGGCTAAAATCTCACAGTATGCCTTATAAAATTCACTGAGTAAGCCGTCGAGCCCAGACGCATTACAAGTCGGTAGCACTATAATGGCCTCTTTGACATCTTCCACATGAAAGGGTTGGGTCAAATACTCACGCTGACCCTGCGAGAGCCAACCAAGGGCAATATCCTCCATATATCCATTAACCTCTTCATCACTGGTGGTCTGTTTAGCTCCCTATAGTTTGGTGAAAAAAAAATAAACACCCTGCTAATACCTGTGGTGGAGTGCTGAGCAATAGACTCTTCACCCAGAAATTCGTCTATATGCTCCTGCACTTTAGCCAGCATCAGCTTGTGTGCCAATGAGGTCTTGGCCTGCCACCCTCCCCATATTAATGCGCTTTGCATCTCCTGGATCTATGGAGTATCTCCTGGTCCGCTGTGCTATTATGTTCGGTAACAAATTCCCTAAATTGGGCTAAGATTGCAGATGAGGGATTTAACTCATATTCGCGCTCCAGCATAATAATCTTATCCGCAAAGCCACTTATCCTCTTCCTGATATCTCTCAATACGCCTGAGCCCACATTTTCCGTGAATAAATTTGTATTTGCCGCACCTAATTTAACCCGGAATGTCCCTTGGTCAGTGAGGAAGGACTGCTGCAGCCACCATTGAAAAGGTGGCCTTGCACAGGCCAGCACATCAAGCTCCAGCAATACAGGAGAATGGTCGGATAGTGTTTTTGCAAGGTGTTTAACAGCTACCACGCAAGAGCCTGCCTCTTTAGGGACCAGCCAGCAGTCCAGTCTGGACTAAGAGCTGTGCACCGTAGGCACATATGTGCCCTCTCTTCCAGTTGGATTTCTGACTCGCCACACATCAATAATATCTTCGGCTTCCATCAATTCCGTCACTACTTTCACAGCCTGTTTTCCATGCCCCACCACCTCAGAGGAGTGATCAAGGCGAGAGTCTAGGCTTTTATTTAAATCTCCGCCCCAAATCACCACAGAAGGAGGAAAAGAAGAAATGCGACTCCAAATATCAGTAAAAAAGGCAGGATCATCAATGTTTGACCCATACGTGTTCACAAACAGTACCATTGTTTCGCGTAATTTGCCCAGCACTAGCAGCACTCTACCCTGATCATCTATGTCAGACTTAACCAATGTGAATGGTGACCCTTTCTTTACCAATATCATGACCCCTCTAGAGTAAGAGGAAAATAATGCTGCCACACGCACTCTGGCCCATCTAGCCCCCACATTTACTTCTGTTTGTTTGGCAAGATGCTTCTCTTGCAGAAATGCAACCTGCACATCCTGTCTGTCAAGGGAGGCTAGTACATTACGGATTTTTCTGGGGTTGTTTAACCCTCTCACATTGCAGGTGATTAATTTCCCAGTACCACCCATACCTGCGTATCACAATATACTTGCAATATTACATTACTCGAGCTACTATCAAGTTGAACTATGATAGAGTGCACGGCATCTGTTTCAAACCATGCCAGCCAACTCCCATCCCTTTTCCACCAACACCCCACCCACTTCAGCACCCCGAACTTGCTAAAGACATTCCGATCTAACATATCCCCCACCCCAAACTCATACTAACCCACAGATGTGACAGGGTAAACCCATCGGGGGGCACAAGAGTAGAGTGCAGATCAGCCTCCCAACTGTGTGGGAGGTGGCTGAACTCATCCATAGTTGGGACATAACCTGTCTAATAATGTTCATGCATCCAAAAGCACACCCATCTCGGAGCCACACAGATCCCCCAGGTACCTATACATCAGGAAACCAGGGCGAGGGCCTTCCCCTGCCTCATTTGTTGGATGGCACTTGTAATGTTCCCATGAGTGACCCTCCCGATCACCGTTGACCATACAAAAATAGTGTACCAATTAGTCCCCCGCTCCGAACTTACAGTTGATACAAACAGGTGGAGCTTTATTATTCATCTGTGTCCGGGTCACCAGCGGATTCTTGGCGCTGCTTTTTCAAATGTTACTCATGATCAATGGCGGCTTTTGAAGTTTTAAAGATATTGGCTGCCCCTTCTGGGCCAATCCTCAGGTGTGTGGCGTACAACATAGCGTAGGGTATATCCTCCGCCTGCAGTAGCTTTTTAGCTGGTATGAACTCCCTCCTGGCCACCTGGACAGCAGCAGTTAAGTCTGGAAAGAACGCAAGCGAATTCCCCTGGTATGTGATGGAGCCTTGGTCACGGGCCAGACGGAGGACTGTGTCCCGGTCCCTATAATTCAACAACCTTGGGGTTATAGGTTGCAACGGTGCTCCAGGGACGGGGCATGCCGCCAATGAGCGATGGGCCCTCTCAACTTTTAGCATGGGGGAAAGATTGTCCTTGCCAAACACACTCCAGCTACTGCAGTCTACTGCTTAACTTGAAGGCACACCATGTGCGTGCTCCCGTTCACCGCCTCATGCAGCCTTTTGAGCCCTATTTGAGTCCTCGCTCCCCGCTGGCCCCCTCAAGGGCTATAGCTCCAGGTACCAGGAGCCACTCTGCATCAGAGTGTCACCCAGGGGGATCAGCGGAGGGTAAATGTGGCCGCGTCGCAGGCCACAGTCCAGCCGCACCAGGGGGCTTCCAGCCGCCAATCAGCACCGCAACACAGGCAAGTGCACCCATGGGACTTGTATCCCGCAATCGCCACTGTTTCGCCCCTCACTTTGTCCGCAGAGGGGAGTCCGGCCAGTCCCAGCATTGCAAGTTTCAATCGGCGTAGATTAGGCTTTCCGGCAAGCATCCGTCTCACGGCCCAGCGCACTCTCAGCCCGGCCTTAGTCGTGCGGTCCGTCACATCCCAGGCAGCGGTGGCCGCACCGTCCTCTCACGTCGTCGCCACGACCGCAGCCTGCAATCCACCTAGCAGCTAGGTCCTCCGTGCACAAGGGTCACTTCTTTCCATTCGGCAGTCTTGGAGATCAGTGGAGACTAGTGCAGGCCTCAGCAGTAGGCCCCGCCCGCCATGTTGCTTTTCACGGCCGCATCTCTTGCCACCCATTTACTTGCTGTCACTTCTGCCAGACGTTCCCCAGACCATCTCAAGGCTTTTTTGCTCCACTTGCGCATTATAATAGAGGACATGTATGGCTTTCTGTCAAAGTATGCCCTTTCGCCTTTGAAAAATATTGCTCATTGCAATGGCTCTTGTTTAATCTACTTGGTGTTCACATTCAATCAATCAATTCATCAGGGGTTTATAAAGCGCGCTACTCACCTGTGAGGATCTCAAGGCACTGGAGGGGGGGGGGGTGCCGCTCTGAAATTAGTCAAAGAGCTAGGTCTTGAGGCTCTTCCTGAAGGTGTGCAGAGTGGGGGAGCGTCTGATGTTGACTGGGAGCTCGTTCCAGGTCTTTGCTGCGACGTAGCAGAAGTCTCTTCCGCCTGCTCTGGTTCTGCCAAGGCGAGGTCAGCAGAGCGAAGGTTCCTTTTAGGTACGTGGAAGGAGACTCTCTCATTGAGGTTTTTGGGTCCGATTTTGTGGAGGGATTTGTAGGCCTGGGTGAGTAGGTTGAAGGTTACTCTCTTTCTTGATTGGAGCTAGTGGAGGTCTCGTAGGTGCTGGGTCATGTACTCATGTCGTGGGGTACCGAGGAGGAGTCTGGCTGCGGTGTTCTCGATGGTTTGGAGCTTGTGTAGCAGGGTTTTGTTGATTCTGGCTTAGAGGGTGTTACCTTAGTCCAGTGTGCTTGTTATGAGCGCTTGGGTGACGGTCTTTCTGCATTTGGGGGGGATCCACTTGAAGGTCTTGCGGAGGATGCAGAGGGAGTTGAAGCAGGTGGAGACAACGGCGTTGATCTGGCGGGTCATGGTGAGGGAGGTGTCTTGGATGATGCCGAGGTTCCGGGCATGGTCAGATGGAGTGGGAGGGTTTCTTAGGGCAGAAGGCCACCAGGTGTTGTCCAAGTCGGTGGTGGAGGGTCCAAGGATGAGGACCTCTGTCTTCTCTGAGTTGAGCTTAAGGCAGCTGTAGTTCATCCAGGCTGCGACATCTTTCATTCCTTCCTGGAAGCAGAGTCTGGTGTCTTCGGGGTTCTTTGTGATGGAGAGGATGAGCTGGGTGTTGTCAGCGTGGGATACTATGCTGAGCCCTTGATGTCTTACGATGGCGGCGAGGGGGGCCATGTAGATGTTGAAGAGCGTGGGGCTGAGCAAGGATTCTTGGTGTACACCGCAATTGATTTCTGTGGGTTCGGAGAGTAAAGGTGGGAGTCTGATCCTTTGGGCTCTGCCGGTGAGTAAGGAGCGGATCCAGTCGAGGGCCATTACCCTTATGACGGCGTCGTGGAGTCTGGTAGCAAGAGTGCGGTGGGAGACGGTGTCGAAGGCTGTAGAGAGGTCTAGTAGGATGAGGGCCGCAGTGTGGCTCTGGTCGAGTAGCATGCAGATGTCATCGGTGGCAGCGAGGAGGGCTATGTTGGTGCTGTGGTTGTTGCGGAATTTGGACTGAGAGGAGTCAAGGATTACGTTCTCTTCGATGAAGGTGGTCAGCTGAGCTTTGATGAATCTCTCTGTGACTTTGGCTGTGAAGGGAAGAAGGGAGATGGGCAGTTGTTTTTCAGGTCAATCGGGTCAGCCGAGGGTTTCTTGAGGAGGGGCTTGACCTCTGCCCGCTTCCAGTCATCGGGGAAGATGCCGGATTCGAAGGAGGCGTTGATGGTCCGGCATAGTTCGGGTGCTATGGAGGCGGCTCTGTGGTAGATGTGCGGTGGGCAGGAGTCTGTGTGGGCTCCTGAGTGGGTGTTCTTCATGGTCGTGGCAGTGTCTTCGGTGGTAGCTGGTTTCCAGGTGGTGATTGTGGTTTGGTTGTTGGTGGTAGAGAGGAGGGTGGTGTCAGGAGTCTGTTAGCTGAAGTTTTCATAGAGGGCCTTGACTTTCAGGTGGAAGTAGGCGCTGAGCTTGTTGCAGAGGTCCTGGGATGGTGTGATGTCCATGGCTTCGCTGGGGGGTTTGGTGAACTGCTGTATGACGTTGAAGAGTTCTTTTACGTTACTGTACGTTACTGGTGTTGGTGTGGATTTTGTTCTTGATAAAGGTCCTCTTGGTGTCTCTTATGTGCTAGTGGTATTCAGTCATGGCGTTCCTGTAGGTGTTCTAGTCTTTGGTGGTTTCCCTGTTCCTCCAGAGTTTCTCGAGGCGCCTGCAGGAGCGCCTGGTTTCTTGGAGCTCGGTGGTGAACCAGGCGGCCTTCGGGTGGCATTGTCTGACAGGGTGGCAGAGGGGTGTGAGCTTGTCTGCGCAGCTGGTGATCCAGCGGTGTAGCTCTTTGGCTGCAGAGTTGGCATCGGTCGTGGCGGGGACGTGGTCGTGGAAGAGGGTGGTGTTGAGGTGTTCCTCTGTGACCTTGCTCCATTTCCTTCGTGGTGGGCGCACGGCGGGCTTGGGTGTGGTGGCGTTGTTGAAGGTAAAGTGTACACAGTGGTGATCTGTCCAGGAGGGCTGTGTGGTGTGGCTGAAGTGGATGTTTGTCCCTTCTGCGTATGTCAAAATTAATCTTTGTATGCAAAGGAATATTATTTTACATCCCACATTTGAAGAATGATTTGAGAGGGGCACTACTTCATTAACTCTCTGGCATCTGACTCCATGTACAGTGCGCACACATGGCCCGTGTACTTATTAACAAACAGCATTTCTACCTTCAATCTCTGAGACACGTTGCTGCTTCCACCCATCATCCATCTTTTTTTCTTAAGTAGTAGAGTTGTTACATATCAACACATTGACTACTCAAATATAAAAAAAAAAAAAGAAGACAAGTTAGAAATTCATACAAAATACACACATCTGAAGTAGGAGAAAATGAGAAAAACCTTCACCCATCAAATAATTGCATATTAAATCAAAGTTTATACGAAAATCAAGAATTACAAGGGCATAGGCAGCATAATGCCACAGCAAATAAATTGTATTGGGCAGGTAATTCCAGATGCAAACATTTTTTTGAAGCGCCAATTCGGCGACATATAAACTTTCAAATAGTTTTACCCGTTGTAGCTTGTTGAAACATGAACAAATGACGGTAAAGCCCTAGTTTTCCAATTTTGCAATATTACTGAACTAGCAACCAATAAGGCGGTAAATGCAAACTGTTGCTCTCTTTCAGAAATATCTAAGCTCTGTGGCATTAATCCAAGCAGGGCCCGCATGGATCTGGATGTAAGTTAATCTGCAGCTTCTGGTTTAAAAACTCACAAATGTGCTCCCAGCAGTAATGAAGATGTGGGCAGTAAAATACATATGGAGGCAATCTCCCTTTCGATTTGAACATCTGAAACAGCTAGCTAAAGCCGCCATGTACATCTCATGAACATGTTCTGACGGATAGTAAAGCATCGATTTACTGTAGATAGACATTGAAAAAAAGTTTGCAGCACAAATTGCTCTACAATCGATTTTATTATAGAACCCCCAACGCTAAAGATCTATCTGTTCGTTAGTTGGTTACCCTAGTGATGGCGTTTAGTAATGGTGGTATAGCTTCCTCTCCCAGGTTCGAATGAAGCAGGCGATATGACAAAAACAAGCATTGGCATAGCCAATAGGTCTCGCTTTTGGGACCTTATAAGTATTTAGTTATGCAGCACAATATCCTTGGTACAACAACATCAACAGTTGCATTGGGAAACACTTTTAAGGTCCCAAAGGAGAGACCTATTGGCTATGCCAATGCTTGTTTATTTTTACAAATTAAGCATTGCTTCAAGTACACCTCTACACACAACAAGCAAGGCTGAGTCCTAGAGAGGAAACAAAGAACCAATCCGTGCTTACAGCCTGAACGGCAGCAAACACACCCGGCGTCAGCGCTCTACCTACAGAGTTAAAATACTGTGTCGAAGCTTTTGAGGTGAAGGACGGCCTTGGTGCGAACAAAACAAAACTGTGAAACCGGAAGTCAGGACAAAATCTTGCAAGTGTAAGGAAAGGCGCACGAAAAAAGATGGGACGGAAGAAAGAACGGGTGACAGGAGGAAAAGAAGAAGAAATAAGGGAAGGATTGCAGGTGAGGTAAAAAGGAAGGCAGGTGAGGGAAGAAGGAAGAGGGAATATAGAAAAGACGGAAGAAAGGACAGACAGAAGGAAGGAAAGAGTGAAGGATGGAATAATGGAAGAGAGGCAGGAAAGAAAGGTGGGAAGCAAGGGAGCAGGGAAAGGAGAAAGAATGGAAAGTCCTGGATCCTGGGGCAAAGGATGGAGCGGACGGGGGATACTATGGAAGTACAAATAGAATGAGGGAAGGAACGACAGGGAACGTGAGAAGGAAAGGGAGGGATGTAAAAACGGTAGGGCAGAAGGAAACATGGAAGGTAGGAAAGATGGACGGAAGAGGGAAGGTAGGGCGGAGCAGACCGAGGGAGGGGGAAATAAGGAAGGTGGGCGGACAGGGAAAGAACCTAGGGCGGGACAGAGAACGGGGGCAAAGAGGGAAGGAATAAAAGGAATGAGAAAATAATGGGGCAAGAGAAGGAAGGAAAAAGAAAAGTACGAGGGAATTGTGAAGGTGAAAGAAACAAGGCGCAGGGGTGAAGATGCAGTTATGTACTGGGAGAGAAGGATGAAAGATAGGAAGAACTAGGGGCATATTCATGAAGAACCTTCCAGACACAGCAAAACAATCACAAATATTGTCGGGGCTGAAGGCGGCAACTGGCAAAGCAGAGGAACACATGCTGACTTCTTAAATCTGGGACAGGAGGCCTGGAGGCGCCCCCCTCCACGAGTCTTACCAGGGCCATTAACTCTCAGCATGACTCCCAGAGAAAGGCTCAGCGAGCAGGGAATGAGTGCAGGTGCCAGAGAGTGAGGAAAGAGTTCAGCTCACATAAAAGGGCAGAGTTTGAAGAGTCGGTGCAGCTCCTGCCAAAGGACAAAGAGGGTGAGAAGTGATTGCAGCTCCTGAAAAAGGTAAAAAAGTGTGTGGACTGAGTGCACCTTTCTGCAAAGAGGCATAGAGTGAACGGTGCAGCTTCTGAAGCCGGAATCAGAGAGTCAGTGAGTGCAGTTCCTGCAAGAAGGAACAGAGTGAGTGCAGCTCACTGCAGCCAGACTCGGAGTGTGAAAAAGTGATTGCAGCTCCTGCAAAATGACTCAGAGAGTAAGGAGTGAATATAGCTCCTACAAAAGGGAAACAAGGAGAGAGGAAGGAGCAAACAAGGAAAGAGGAAGGAGTAAAAAAGAAGAGAGAAAGGAGTTAGGAAATGGCCACGCGGCCGTGAAAGTGACGCGGACGTCAAAGTGAAAGTGATCGTGGGCTGTAAGGGTGCCCACGAGCGATGCACTTAATGCGCCATGACTGCTCGTAACTGTGCGCGTAACCGCACGCTCTAGGCCACACAAAAAGCGGTGGTCAGCTTTTTAAATCCCACTCACTAAATGTCTCGCCAGTGCAGCGCATGCGCTGGCTCAGACGAGACCTAAAAAGTAGTGCACAGATACAAAAATAAATAGCCACTACTGTTAGGATCCAAGTAGCAGGGCTGCCGCAAGGGAGTTGTCAAAACAGCCAGGAGGCTGGACTACTGTACAGTATTAACCAAAGAGAGAAATAGAATGTGCGACGTCAGCCCAAGCAACCAATGAAAAAGTGCTGGGTGTGTTCCAACACTCGAGAAGGATTACTTCATGTCTCGCAGAGCAGCATACGTGCTGACTCTAGGCTCAACCTAAAAACTAAACCTGTTTTGAAGAGATCTTTGTTCCCATCTTCCTCTCAAAGCCCTGTTAAACTATGAAGTTGTGTAGTTTCCCATTTCATGCTGCACACAACATTCTAAAACAAGAACTTGCAGTGCTCCATTAAAGGAATATATATTAATATTTAGCTTCAAAGACTCACTTTTCTATTAACTACAACATTGTGACAAAAATGCCAGAGCCAGTTTCAAAAAAAGCGTTCATCTCCATTCTGAAAGATGAGATTTAGAGGGCTGGGTTATTGCTTATGCATTGGTTACTAAAAGCCATTAATTGTCGAAACAGATATTCTGGTGTTGGAGTTGTTTGAGTTCTTTAAAAATGTGCTTCATGTGGAGAAATCTGCACTGCATTTGATGGTTCCGATACTAGGGCTGACTGCGTGTTTGTTGTTGGATTCTGGGTAGAACTTAAATTTACGGGGAAAAGGTGTTTAGTTTATTTACTTCACATGATAGATTGTAGTTGTGCATAATTTTTATATTTGGCGTAATTATTTATTTAGTGTGAAGAAGCACTTTTTACTCTAAGTATGTTTAGAATATTATGTGCTTGCTTGCTAGTTTAACCTCTTCAGTGCCCATGACGAGATAGTCTCGTCATGGAGCACGGTTGCGCTGTGCCCATGACGAGACTATCTCGTCATGAACCCCACCCACTAGTGCAACGCCCGGCACAGGAGGGGGAAAGGGCGTGGCACTGAAGGGGTTAAGAAGGAGCCGGGTGATGCAGTGTGTGCATGTGTCTTTCACTTGATATTATCACCTGTGTATATAAAAAATCCTTCTATTTTCAAGCCATGTTTTTCAGTTTTCCACAGATATATCTAGTCCATACTTTAATGAAGTCACCATTGCCGCCGGAGCCCTCCTGCTAATGAGTAGGTGGTGTCTTTCTCTATAGGTTTAATTCACCGCTGCATATCGGTCATCACAGAGAGACCAAAAAGTAACTGGTTCTGTTTAAAGAGCTTTATGGCTGTATACGCCATTTCATCCAGGCACAGTGATTATCGAAATATTACCTCCCCCCGCACAGTGCTCATTTACATGTTAGACAGAAAGCTGATAAAATCAATTTTTATAAACCCTCCCTGCTTCCTTATTGCCTGTATCATATATGCACGGTTAATGAATTGCTGTAAAGATGCAGTTGGAGAATTCATTATATCGAACATCACGCTGATGTATGCACACAATTCATTTACTCCCTGCGATCCTTTCTGACAGTGAATAGCCTATTTTTTGTTTTTAATTAACTATAGAAAACGACACCGTTTTGTTTTAAATGATTGGTAGTGTCAAGTTTCTCTCCTCACAAAATTGATTGAAATTCTACTGGCTGTTACCAAAATCTGCTCTTGGAGTATGCAAAATCGTGTCTCTCTGCCTTTGAGAGGACATTTTTGACTGGTGGTCGACTAGTATGCCCGGCAGCGCTGCATCGCAATGCCGTTAATGCTTTTTCCACATTAACAAGATATGACAGCTACAATGATTATTAACTACGTAGAATGTCGGAAATCATCAAAAATACACTGCTGGCTAATTGCAGATGTCGAAGAAAAGGAAGAAAAATGCCCTGAAGATATTTGCTGGCGTTCTGTCACTCCTTTAACGGGATCCGGCATGGTACAGTTCGTTGACAATAAAATCAGCTGTGTAACCTATACAACGCCCCACCCAAAAGCTTGTTGAGACAGAAATAACGCATCCTTTTCACACTCGGCAACTTGCAAATAAGTGCACATCTGAATTAAACTGCAAGTCTATGCTGCCAGCCCCCGACAGTAACAAATGCACAATGGCCAACAGTGAAATATCCATTCACTCTTATGAAAACTACTACATGCGCTGTGTTCAACACTCGTCCCACCCTACCTGTAGCTTAGAAGCCTGGAGAGCAGCTAACCTTCCCTAAGGCTCGGCGCTCAGTTCCTCGTATTAAAGGTTTACGACTCTGCGCCAGAATAGTTCTAGAATTCCTCTTCGCCTATGGAAATGCAGAAGAACCCAGGTACTGGAATATGAGGAGTGGAGACTCCCGCGTGGCAGAGCTGAGGCGGCCAATTTCCGTCAGAGCCTCGTAGCGCGCAGGGTGCACTCAGTGCTGTGCGCCCGTGAGTTTCCAATTTGCAAGTTGCCGAGTGTGAAAAGGATGTGTCTTTTCTGTCTCGACAAGCTTTTTGGTGGGGCATTGTGTTTATACCCAATGTATTTGGAATGGGGGCACTTACAAGTGCCTTCGTGCTTTGAAATATGACGTGATACGACCATGAAAACTGGCCTCGGTGTAGTTCACATGTTTCCAGAAATTGTTCATAGTAAAAACATGCTGATGGGAGCCATAAGGCCTAACAAGCCTGTGTTTAATTGGGGGGAGGGGGTACTGTCATTGGGTGTGGTGCTCACATCACACAAAAGGAACATAAAAAAGCTGTTTTGCCTTTTTAACACATTTCTTATTGCCTCCCCATTAATTCCTTTGCATGTTTGGTTGAGGGAATTATATAAAGCTGCTTTATCACAAGCGTACTCGGAGAATGTATCTTGTTGGTTGGAGCAGGACGTAGCCTGTGATTAGTGCATCAGCAATTTAAAATGTCATCGATCTAAACAGTTACAGCACTCGGATAAGCAATTATTCACTGCTAAGCAGGCGGATAGTGAGACAAGTGAGAGGGGTGGGGGAGTGCATGCGCGCGCGCTAAGCATCAAAGGAAATTTTTTTTAAAACACGCCTCGGGTGCTAAAAGCTGGCGGCTGCGCGCATGCACGCACTCATGCACGCAAGCTCTAGGCCACTGCTAGCATTTTCTGAAGCCCTTACTAAAAGTCTCGCCAGAGCAGCGCATGCACTGGCTCAGGCGAGACCTAAAAAGGTGTCAGCGAGCCCCAAACAGAAAAAGAAGCGGCGGTTACCAAGTTCCTTTCTAAAAAGTCCTCCAGTGCATTATGCATATAGGTAACCCTAGTGAGGTTCGTTAATAGAGATCTTTCTAAAGACCATCTCAAGTTGGTATGACTTGCATCTTCAATAGGCAGCTCATTTATAGGAGCCAAGTGATCAGAAAAGGCTGATGCTAAAATCTCTGCCAGACCTATGCATAGAGAGTGAGATATCAGAAAATAATCTATGCATGAAGCGGACCTGAAACACTTAAAAAAACAAGTGTAAGCTAATGTTGGTGGATGCTCTGCCCGCCAAGGATCAATGTGGGCCAGATCGCATCTCATTTTAGCGAAAAAGGGAGCAGATTTCAACAGGAGAGCAATCCAATCTCACGTTCTGGATGACATTGAAGTCACCCCCATAATCACCAACCGCCCCAGAAATCATGGCCTAATCATAAATGACCTTGAGTGCAACATTATTGTCCTCTATAGAACAGTAATAACCAATTAAGAATTTGATGCTGAAATGAGATCTGGATCCAAATCCACTTGACATCCTTATCTCGATGCACCTGAAAGATTTGGCACTCCAGCCCCTTTCATATGAGTACTGCCACCCCTCTAACAGCTCACAACCGCCTGATTTTGTTTTCTGAATAGAAAAAACCCTCTAGCAGCAGCATTCGCTAATGCAAAAAATGTGTGCGAGATGCGATCGGGGAAGCTAGACTTAGGTGATGAAACTTTCAAATGTTTCTCCTGTAGAAGGATAACACTAACATTAAACGCTCTGAGCCAGGCCAATATTGACCAGAATTTAGTCTTATTGTTAATACCATTAATGTTGCACAACACTATTTTAATGAGGTTAGCAACCATACTCGCGTCGTACGCTTGTTCTTCTTGTTGTATCCCCACTCTTGAGTGCGGCTCTCTAGTACCACAATCAAGTCGTAGAGACAAGGCATCGTACCTAGCAAATCTCTAGCTAGCACAACCAAAAATACCTCAGTTTAATCTCTACTTCCTTTAGCTGTTTTGCTAATGTGCTCCCCCCTTCAAAAGGCCTCCCCTGGGTGATACAGATCCTCATGGTCCCTGAAAACCCACCACGGCTCCCTCCTCCAAAAACTCACCTGTCAATCTCCCCTAGATTTGGTGCCTTGATACAGCACCCAGAGCTGCTTACACAGGTATAGAGATGTTTAGGGCCGGGACTACTGGCAACCCTTTTAGACACATGGCTCGTCACATTGTTCTAATGACTGCTAAATACTTATTTCGCCATTCCATTTCCTCGAACTTCTCTGAAGATTGCCGAAGTGATTCCGTTCCCAGAACCTTAAGGTTACATAGAGGCCAGCATATAGGCGAGCATCTATGTTGCAGCCTGAGCTTGCCTACAGACATGAAAAAATAAAGCAGACCTCCAATACATAAGTGCTACCAATTAGGAGTACGCTAGCTGCTTCTGTCTCGCCGGGGTCTACTACTGCTAATCTTAATTAAAACACAACTTTTACAACAGCCCCTCAAAAGAACAACTTCAGAATCATCCTAGAATACACTTACAAAGAAACAGCATACTCATAAAAAGAGTTATTTCAGTCCTTAATTAATGTTTCTTATGAATAGAGTGATATGTGGGGTACCACAGGGCTCATCTGAGCCCTACTCTCTTCAATCTTTATGTCCGCCCCATATCTGATATTATCTGCTCTTTTGGTTTTACTGTAGTATTGTATGCGGACGATACACAGATTATCATATCTCCATCTCCCGATATAGGATCTACCTCTTCTAGACTTAACAATTGTCTAGAGTAGGTGTCCAATTGAATGGCAGCCAACTGCCTAACATGGAGATAAAACTGAGGTAATCGTAGCTGGTAATAATCCAACACTTTGGGACCAGATTAATTGAGCTCCATCCTTAGGAGATCGTCCATCCCCCAGGTTGGAAGTCAAGAGTTTCGGGATTACTCTGGAAAAAAACATCTCTCCATGTCATCACAAGCAAAGAAGGTGTCTGGCTGCTGCTTCAGCCTCCTTTTAGCTTTAGGGAAGACGGTGACTTAATTCCCTCTAGAGGTCCGAAGAACAGTGATTCAAGGACTTAATCTTTCTCGCATGGATTTCGACAACTCACTTTATCTGGGCAGTCCAATGTCTGTTACCAATAACTCAAAATCATCCAGAACACTGCAGCTCGAATACTGTTAGGTATTCCCAAAACACAGCGTGCATAGCACTTAGAACTCTTTACTGGCTGCCTATTATCCACAGAATTCAATTCAGTGCACTATGCATCACACATCAGGCAAAACATAAAGTAGGCCCACATGTTAATCCACCAGTTGGTCACCCCCCATCGGACCAACAGGGATCTGAGGTCAAACAATCTGGGCCGTCTCGTTGTCCCCAGAGTTAAGAGAGCTAGAAGTGGAGGCCGTTCTTTTACATACCTTGCACCCAAACTCTGAAATGTACTGCTTACCAATTTGAGATTGGTTGACAATTTAGTGAGCATTATAAAAGAATTTAAAACTTATCTTTTTCCTTAAATCTCCTCATTTGTTCTCACTCCTGTTAGGAGGGACAGCACTGGGAAGCCCATCTTGGGGATCAATGCGCTATAAAAGACAGGTAAAAGAATGACTGAAGGGGTAAAATTGACAATAAGGTCAAACTGAGTGCAAAATATTGTCTAGCACTTAGAAGAACTCAGACTCTTCAAAAATTGCACAGCAGGTGCGACTCAGGAAAAGATGTAGAATTGACCATCATGAATAACTTTTACGTTAGGCTGTTGAATCAACCCAGCCTGTGCTCCAGCTTGCTGAAATGAATCAAGCATGTCCTTAAACTCCTTATGCCGATGGGCAGTGGACAATGACATGTCAGAAAAGATGCAAAATTTAAAATTATCCGTAGTTTGGAAAGATTTGGCTGTGCAGTGCCTTATCAACAATTTGCTCCTTAATACGATAATCTCCAAATTTCACAAGAATTGTCCTAGAGTATTTTAGATTATAAGGTAGGTAACTAGGGACCCGTTGAGCTTGCATGATGGTAAGATCCTTAAGTGGAGCCTGCTACATCACCCCTTGTGACATGGTTTGCCCGGGTTTTGTCTGTGGGTCAGAAGGCCATGAGGCCTTGCTGGACAATCCATTGCACCTGAACCTACATAAATATTGGCTACAGATTTCAGGTGAATCTGGTAAAATCTTGAAGCCTGCTGGTGGCAACACAGCTTTACAAGAAGGAGTATCAACGGTTGACTTGTCATTGAAGGAGTCTGGCGATGGAGCATCCATGGCAAGCCTAGAGGAGTGCAAAGTGTGAAAAACATTGGATATGTAACTTTAGATGATTACATGTTGCATTCTAATTCCGATGCTGGCCCTTTCTGGGAGGGCTGCTGGAATACTGAGGATATAGTGCCCGGGGCTTGTGGCAATGAATTTGCAGTTTCACACGCTGCACACCACAGCCGGAAGCACTCAGCCATTGAGCATGCGTCTCTTGGGCTCCTCCCCCAGCGCCCATCTTGCCCTGGCTTTAAATATGGGCGGGGTGAACGAGTGGTTAGGGTAATGAGGCGCAGAGACTCGCACAGAGTTGTCAATACACTTGTCTCTGTCTGACTGCAGACTTCCGTACAGAACACGTTTTCCCTTTATTTTTTTTGGCATGTCAAAATCACTGTTTCACTCCTAACCTTCCATTCTTCCCTTCCTCAAGCTATAGTAAGCAGGGCCATCAGAAGGTGTGCACACCTGCATATATTGCATTCCTCACCAAGGGACTCACTCTTTTAAGTTATCCTTATTAAGTGCAGCTGACGAAGAGAGTTGAAATGAACAATGGGATGCCTAAGCCAAAGAGTTGACCCACCTGTGCATCATAAAGAGAACTTCAAATAAAATGTTTTCTCTATAGAGAACCAATGTAGCTTCTTCAGACTAGGAGAGTCTCAGCTAATTCTGGAAGCCCTTACCACCAGTCCATCCACATGATTCTGTTGGTTTGAAGCCACTTCATTATGCCCTTGGCAAACTCTAAAGGCAAATTGTCCAGTCTTGAACCTACTGAGGTGCCCACAGTCGTGTCACATCCTTGTTTTCAGAATATTGTCTACAGAAATACTGTCTGGCATAAATATTTTGCCCTAGATATCGGTTACAAAAATATCACCCTTTTATGTATAGATTTTCTAATATTCCAGTGGAATGATAATTTTGTAACCCATATTTACGGCACAATATTAATCTCAGATGATATTCTGACACTGCTGTTTTGGTGTTATACCGATGAGGAAGAATAGACAACTTTTTTGGCACAATCATCCTGAGATGGCCGTGGCCATTTGATACTTCAGTTGGGCACCATTGCCAATTATTACCTCCTAGTCTGAAGAACCAGGAGGTGATAATTGACACTGATGTTCACCTGAGGTATCAAAGGGCCTTGGCCACCTCAGGATGCTTATGCCAAAAACGGTGTTTAAGGTTTATCCATCCTTATCGGTATTACACCAGAATAACGGTGTCAGAATTGTGACTAAACCCCATCTCTTCATCATCTATTTACTATTACAGAGGTTTCTTTCGACTTCTGCCAACATTTCCATATTTTCTGAATTAATTTCCCATATCTAATCTTTGATTCTTAAAAGTGTGGTTTAAGAGTGGCTGTTAAGGCATCACTACTTTTAAATGGAAAGATCAGCTTTTTGTTGGCGACAAAGGTGTAAAATTGGAGCCTGGAGAGCAAAGGTGGGTGGCCAATGGAGCTGCATAGATATTAAAAAGGTAGGGTTACAGTACAAAACCAGGAGGACTCTGCATAAGCATTCATAATTCTGGAAGAAGTCATTAAGACACCCCCTTTATAATTCATCTTGAAGAACTCAAACTGTGTGAGTGCC
Organism: Triturus cristatus; assembly: GCF_964204655.1. Classification (NCBI taxonomy): domain Eukaryota; kingdom Metazoa; phylum Chordata; class Amphibia; order Caudata; family Salamandridae; genus Triturus; species Triturus cristatus. The sequence goes on along the minus strand of NC_140585.1, from coordinate 1,266,714,990 downwards.
ATATGAGCAATCACATTCTATCTCAGTATGGAATTGACTACGCCTGAGACACAGCCAGAGTACGCTTGCATTGCATCTACTCGCACTTGTTTTACATTTTTAAATTCTATTTTGTGATATTGTGTGTTCTTAATCCCTCATCCGCGCTCCCTTACCTCTTAGAACTCCTGAGGCACAGCCGGGAGCACGTCTGCACTTTGTACCTACTCGCATTGTTTTACATTTTTAAAATTACTGTTGTAATATTTGTGTGTTCCTAATTCTCCTATCTGCGCTCCCTTACCTCTTCGATCAGGGTTTCCCCGCGCAGCTGAACTCAGTGCTGTCACAGGCTTCGAGCTTGCCGCCACTCGGCAAACCAGGCGACGCCCACTGCATCGGGCCACGCCCCCCGCCGACGTATGACATAGCGTTGACTGCTAGCGCGATCTAGACAGTGGAATTGACTACGCCTGAGACACAGCCAGAGTACGCTTGCATTGCATCTACTCGCACTTGTTTTACATTTTTAAATTCTATTTTGTGATATTGTGTGTTCTTAATCCCTCATCCGCGCTCCCTTACCTCTTAGAACTCCTGAGGCACAGCCGGGAGCACGTCTGCACTTTGTACCTACTCGCATTGTTTTACATTTTTAAAATTACTGTTGTAATATTTGTGTGTTCCTAATTCTCCTATCTGCGCTCCCTTACCTCTTCGATCAGGGTTTCCCCGCGCAGCTGAACTCAGTGCTGTCACAGGCTTCGAGCTTGCCGCCACTCGGCGGACCAGGCGACGCCCACTGCATCGGGCCACGCCCCCTCGCCTCCTCTCCTGATATAACATGTGCGATTCTCGGCCGCGCAGCGGACGAGCGCAGCGGGCGCGCCGTCAGCGCGCCGAAGACACGCCAAAGACTAGCCCGTCTGTGCCCGTCCGGGCCCAGACGGGCGTAGGGCATACCACTCTGCTTAACTCATCTAGCCCTCGGACCCCCTTTCACAGGTATTCGCGGGACACACTGCTTGCTCTACGCACGGCCAGACACCCCAGCTGTTGCTATCACTGGATTGAGGGTTCCGCATTTAAACATTGTTTTGCCTGTCTCCCGCATAACACTTGCAAGGACCCTGACTCACTGACTATGGCTCTGCTTAATTGCAGATCACTGCCTTGTCATGCCACGGAGGTTCACTCCATCCTTTTGGACCATAGTCTGGATGTCTTATTCCTGACGGAAACGTGGCTGACTACAGGTTCTGACCCCGACATTGTTAACGCTCTCCCCCCGGGATACCTCATGTTCCATCTTGATAGGCCGGATGGGAGAGGGGGTGGAGTGGCCATTGTCTACAGAAACACATTCTTATGCAAAGCAGTAGACTGCGGCATCAACAACGCTGAAAGTTGTCAGTTTACCCTTCGCGTCTCCTCTACTGTCTCTATTTCTGGCCTCCTTGTGTATCGGCCTCCCGCTACGCTAGGGAACTTTGTGGATTCTTTCATGGAGGCTGTTATCCCACTGGCTGCTGCCTCGTCCAACTTTGTCATTCTTGGGGACTTCAACTTTCATTTTGACAACCCCAATGACGTAGTAGCAAGGGATTTTCTAAGTTCGCTCGGGGCACTGGACCTTCATCTCGTTAATATGGGAGTTACTCATATTAGAGGTCATCAGCTTGATGCGGTTTTTGCTAATTCTGCGAACCTACAGGCTCTCCAGATGCTGGCTCTCCCCTGGACCGATCACCATCTCATTCCGTTTATCTGGTTGCTGGGGAACCGGAGAGACCCCGCACCAAGACAACATATTGTGGAACGACTCTGGTCGAAGCTTCCGGTGGACAGTTGGGCGGAAGAACTAGCCAGAACCTCTCCTCACCCCGTAGATGACCCCAACACCGCTGATCAGCTCTTGGGCGAATGGCTGACTAACTCTCTGGACTTACTGATCCCGAATAAAAGGAGGCTTGTCAGGGAGAGAAGAATTGGCTCTGCCCCCTGGTATACCCCCGAACTTAGGTGCATCAGAACCTCTTGTAAAAGGCTTGAACGTGCTTGGAGGAGAGAGCAGACGGAAGAAAGCCGGGCCAATTACAAAAGGGAGTTGAGGAAATATAAAAGCGCACTGAAGGACGCAAAAAAGATTTTCTTTAGCGACAGGATTGAGAGAGCAAGCAATTCTTCTGGAGAATCGTTTAAAATCTTCAAGGAACTTCTGAAAGCCCCGGTTCCTCCAGTGTTGCATGATAATCCCAAAGAAAAATGTGAGGAACTGGCCAGCTTCTTCCATTCAAAAATAGAGAAAATCTTATCCTCCTTACCCACTATTCCTCAAAGCCATGAACCGGTTACTAGCCTCACAAGTCGCTCGATTGAGCTAGCATCTTTAGGCCCCTTCTCGGAAGAGGAGGTGATAAAAGTCCTGTTGGAGATGAAGAGTGGCTCCCCGAGTGACCCAGTTCCCATAAAACATCTCAAGCTCGTGGCTAACACCTTGTCAACTCCTTTGACTGATCTCTTGAACCTCTCACTCGCTCAGGGCACAGTGCCCCAGAGATGGAAAAAGGCTGTGGTGAAAGCCCTATTGAAAAAACCAGGACTGGATTCATCCAATTTGACCAACTTCAGGCCAATTTCACTTCTGCCTGGTTTTTCTAAAATTGCAGAGAAGTTGGTCAACCGTCAGCTCTCTCACCATCTTGAGTCTAACCACCTGCTAGGAGATTCCCAGACTGGTTTCCGCCCCGGCCATGGAACAGACACTGCCTTGCTGGCAGTAGTGGAGGAGGCAAGGAGCACTCTAGATACAGGAGGGTCAGTGGCAGTGATCCTCCTGGACTTGAGTGCTGCCTTTGACACCGTGAGTCATCAGGTGCTCCTCCAACGTCTGTCAGAGGTAGGTGTCTCAGGGACGGCCCTGAAATGGTTGGGATCTTTTCTTTCTGACCGTTTCTACCAAGTCTGGGAAGAGTCAGAGCAATCTGCCCTAATCCCTCTTCAATGTGGAGTCCCGCAGGGCTCATCGCTGAGCCCTACCCTATTTAATATATATATGACTCCACTTGAAAGAGTGGTGGCCCCTTCAGAGGTGAAGATCATCAGTTACGCTGATGATACTCAGCTGGTGGTGGGCCTCACTCAGCTGGCGGAACAACCTGAGGTGTTACACGACTGCCTTGCCAATGTTTATCGTTGGATGTCTATCTCCGCCCTAAAGCTTAATGGAGGTAAAACCGAGCTGATGCTCCTGGGCAACTCCAGCCCCTCCATCATTGCGAGCTGCTGGCCCCGGTCTCTTGGTGACCCACCATCCCCCAAGAAGGAGATCAAGTCCTTGGGAGTATGGTTGGAAGAAGACCTGTCCTTCAGGACTCATGCCAGGAAGATCGCAGGGGTTTGCTTTGGTTTACTGAGATCAGCCCGAAAGGTGCTACCTCTGCTGGCCTGATTCTATCGAGGCTCGATTATGGGAATGCGCTGTTTCTCGGTGCTCCTGAAGCGACTTTCAAAACCCTCCAACAGGTGCAAAACGCAGCTGCGAGAGTCCTTATGGATGTTCCCAGAAGGCAGTCTGCTGCTCCGGCCCTCAAAGCGCTTCACTGGCTCCCTGTGAAGGAGCGGGTGAAATTTAAAGCGCTATGTACAGCCCACAAAATTTCACATGGCAAAGGCCCCCCCATCCTTGCTAACATGGCCCGTCCTTACAAACCCCCACGTCTGCTGCGCTCGGACCAAAAACACCTTTTGCAGTTAGCGAGAGTAAGAAGAGCTCGTTCTGGGGGCAGGCGTTTCTCTGTGCAAGTGGCCTCTCTTTGGAACTCTCTGCCCCTCAAGATTCGCTCAGAGCCCAAGATCCTACCATTTAGGAAACTTCTTAAGACCCACTTGTTTCCCTAGTAGTGATTAGCTGAGTCTCTCCTTCTGGTCTGTTGCGCCGGGATGCCCCCGGGTAAGCTGAGCGCATTATAAATTTCATATTATTATTATTATTATTATGGACTTCACAATGTAATGGTGAACAGTGTAATATTCCACTAAAATATCTAATAAATCAAGATATTAATATTGCTCGTGTCAGCTGTCAGTCTGAGGTCATCCATTTGCTGGAGGTCTGGCTGGCCTGAATCCAAATTAGGCATCATCCATGGTGTCTATTGATCCAAAAAAGATTGCAACTGGAGATCCACATTGTTTTCAGGCATCTTTGCCTTGGCTAGCAGTCTTCCTTATTTTATATTTGTGAAATGATTGATATTATGGGGTTATGCCATTGACATTCAGGAAGGATAACATTTTCTTTTGCTGTGACATTTCTAATATTCCTTTATCATAAAAAAAGGCGTAACCTCCTTCCAGAGATCTTCTCAAGGGGTGGGACTCATTTTCATATCCAATGGAGCAAAAATCTAATAAAAAGCTGGAAAATTCTCTTTTGGATATTTTGAGGAGATTAAATTGTAGAGATCAAATTCACTTTTTCCTACTATTCTAAGCTTTGTTCTATATTCATTTAAAGCAATATATAAACATCCATATATGCTTTGATTTGACAACTGACCAACTTTTACCCTGTGCTGTAGTACCTTTGATTCGATGACAGTAATGACATTAAGGGTTTATAAATGTCTTGGAGGAAACACTGAGAGATAAAAAATATATTCCATGAATTTAGGCCACTCAAATATAGTAATGCAATATGTTGGTTGCACGAATTTGGCCATGAAACAGTGAGCTGTTCTAACAAGGCATAAGGTGCGGAGACGAGATGTAAATTATGGCCCACACTGGGAGATTTTTACACAAACTGATGCATGACATAAGTAGTCAATGTCGTATTGCTGGGTATAACCACATTCTTCACAGCGAAGACTAAAATGTCCTAGAATAAGAAGAGAGTGCTGAAACTGTGACAAGTCTGAGGTAGCTTCTAATAAAGAGGCAATTAAGGCACCCGGAGGGCAATAAATTAACATGACAGAGCAGGTTAAAGATGTGGCAATCATTACAGATATCTAGGTTTTAAAATCAGGAATCTATAGTGAGCAGGTGTAGGGGTGACTTGGAAGAAATCCTTTTTGATAATAACCAGACCCCCACCACTTTGCTACCAGATTGGAGCAAATGGGTAGATGGAAACCAAGCGAAACTGCTTCAAAGATTGCAAGGCCAGACCATGGCTACAACCCTGTTTCCACTACTAATATCTAACTCCCTGTCTGTAAGGTTCCCCAAGGCAGATGAGAGGTAACATGTTTACGTTTTTTATATTAGGATTGACAGTTTGTTTAGTAGTGCACTGGAGAATTGTCTTCATACCCTCTTTAATCTATGTTAAGAGTCTTTTTCTCTTTATTCTTCAGAGACTTAGACTCCAAGGGCAATATACACATTAACGTGTCAGGTGAGTCCAGGTATATGAGTTTTCCAGTGGCTACTCAGTTCCCATTGAAAATAAGCAGCAGTCATCAGGTATCTGTCTGGCAATCCAGCATCTTTTTCCCTTCTGTTTACTATAGTTCCTAAAGGAGTTTGGCCATCTTTTAATCCTCACCTGTGAAAAGAAACAGGGATTCATCCAGCAGTGTTTTTTAATTTCTCAAGTGCATGTCAGTTCTGAGTAGTCAAGGTATAGGAATAGGTCCTTTCTTCCCCGTGTTATCGGTTTCTGATAGACAGACCTGTAGGGTAGGTCCGCCCTGCTCTAATCCACCGTATTGGGATTGATGGGTATCATGCTTACTGCTGCCCAAACCTCATTGTCTGTCAAAGGAATCCTCATTTCCTTCCTTGTGGAGATTGTGACTTGGCAGTTGGCGTTTGCATCCTCTTAAGAGAAAGCACAGCAGGTATCCATACTTCGTTCCCTACCATGGACCCTGTGTCGGGAGAAGGCAGTCAGTCCACTGCACAATGACATGCTGCCATCACAGTATCTGAGGGAACTGAATGAGCACCAGCTGCTGGATTCAATGTATGACCTTGCACAAATACCCGCTTTGGTGGCGGACTTAACTAATTGCTTGTTCCACATTTTTGAGTGACACTGACTGTACTGGACTCTTTCTGTAACTGCCACATTTCCTAACAAAAAGTCCCAACTTTGGAAGCCATCATAGGTAAAGCAAGCAGTCCATTGAGTGGACATGGTGCTATACTCCAGATATTTATGTGATGACTCGTAAGGGTTGAAATTCCTTTTCCTACTCCTGCTTGTCACAGCCTTAGAGTCTGACCTGTTACAGTGCCCATTGCCACCTATTGTATTTCCCACGCCTAATTAGCTAAAGGTGTTAGCAAGTCGACGGATACATACTTAGATGTAGTGGAGTAGCTAGACTCGAATTTGGGTGTGGCTAACACTTTCAGCAACTTGTGGCGTCAAGCATTTCATGCATTGTGGGAGGAGCTATGTTTATAATCAATATGAGGGGAAGAAGTGACAGACTGTGCAGTTTAAACATATTGGACTAACCCAATCTGATTATAGTTGAAAAATTTGCAGTCTATAGTTACTCCTAGCTTCTTCACAAGAGCTGAGTTGTTTGGTAGCCGGCCTTTTTGCGGAGGTTGTTTTGTTCATGGACGGTGTTTGAATATAATCTGACTTTGTCATGCTTATTTTGCTTGTGGTTAGGGATAATTTTTTGTTTGAGTGCTGGAGTCAATGTCCATTTAAGCATGTCAAAGTCAGATTATTTTCACACGTAAATATGGTTTGTGTATTATCTCGATAACAGTAATATATGAGAGTGAAGGAGGAGACGAGGTCTCGTAGAGAGCCATGGCAAACTTTATAGAGGAGGTAGAACTGTTAGTCACATTAGTTGTGAATTGACTGGGGCTAACCGGAAGGGATTGAGTAAAATTATGATTTGTCTGGTACAAAAGATGCAATCTTCTTCAGTTCATTCCCTGCACTCTGATGTTTTCTAGTCTCTGTAGAAGCTTAGGATGTTGAACAGTATCAAAGGCAGGGGAGAGTTCAAACAATAAGCGTGCTGGTACACCAATGCAGATATTGTCTTAAAGCAGATCTTTAAATATGTCTATGTGTTTCATTTAAACCGTCTGCTATAGGCCAGAATTTAGAATCCAAGATACCTGGCCCAAAAACTGATGCTATCTTGTGGAAGCAGATCCTCCAGAAGTACCAGCAATCGTCTTCTGGAACCACAACGCTTTACCAAAAAGAAAACATACAACCGTGCCTTCTCTGGAATTGCTCCTAGGATTTGGAACGCTCTGCCCCCTGAAACTAGATGGAACCCTTCCTTCACCTCTTTTAAAAAATAAGTAAAATCCCTACTTTTAAGAAAATTCTCATGAATCGTACATTTGAATCTAGGCAACTGAGAACTGTATGTCACATCTTGTACATTTGCAGCTACGCAACTGAGAACTGTATTTCAAGTTTTAACTATGTATGCAAATGTTCCTTTTGTTCCCCACTCTCGACTCATGTTCAAGTCTTGTACATTCGCATCCACGCAACGGAGACCTGTATTTCAATTCTTAACTATGTATTCCTATGTTCCTTTTGTTCCCTCCGTTCGAATCAGGTACAGCGCTCTGATACCCGCAAGGGTCATGTTCGCGCTATATAAAACCTTCAAAATAAATAAAAAATAAATAGTAGGATGTCTTGTTTCAAAGCATGTTTATTTTAGAGAGGGTTTTATGTAAAGACATTTAGATTTCCTGTTGAGAAGATACCTGTATTCAAGGAGTTGTTGACAGTCGTGGCTGGACTGGCTTGAGAGCTATTCAAGAGGGGATGGGTCTGCTGGGTATTCTGATGGCCTATACATTTTTGCAGCATTGATGAAGTCTTATGTGGTCAGAATGTTAAAGATAACTAACTAGTCGTTTTCGTGTTTTATCTAGTGAACTGAGCTATGCTGCTGGAATTGCGATTGAGCAGTGAATAGGCAAGGAGGGAGAATTGCCTTGCAAACAGCCAGGGTTTGTCACTCGGATGAAGTGTGAATGTGTTCTCGCTACTGTCTTTAATTTTTGGGTGTCAAATTGTTACACACTTAGTTTGCCAGGGTAGGGTGACCTCCCCAGTAGCCATGTTGCAGCTGACAGTTGTAAGTCAAGCTGGTAGTGCCTTCAGGAAGGAGCGTCAAGGAGTTAAAGCCACAGATGCAAAAAACCCTGTAGGTCATAGAGACAGGTTCAGGAGTCTTGAGGCGTGATGACCATGACACAGAATGTGCCTTTAGAGGAGAAGAACTGGATCCAGGACTTAAAGGTCCGAAGCAGGTGGCAAGGTGGCTAAGAAAATGAGAGCTTGCAAGAAGAGACTGAGCAATAAGATAAAAAAAGAAGGGAAGACTGGCACTAATCAGGAGGAGGTAAACCCCTAGGAAGAGCCAGGAATGAGGAACACAACATCTACAATTCGAAGCATTGCAACGCAAGAAGCAGATAAATTTAATCCGTTACATAGAAAAAGGGGTGGGAAGTTACATCAAACATTTGTGCCACCATCTTGTATTGGGGAAAGGGCCTGTGAACAGAGTTGTATGGTGGCCATCTTGGAATCAGGAGTTCAAGTTTTTCCAGAATGCTTAGCGCCAAGAGATAGATTTGAAGAGGCAATATGGAAACATGCCAGTATCCCAATAGCCTGACTCCCACTAGAGAAGAGTGTTGTGGGACAACTTCCCACCAGTATGTCGGCCGCCATAAGTTAAGTTTATATTGCAATGGCCCGCTGATACCTCCATCAACCGCCAAAGATGCAACCCTCTCGTCTGGGCCAAACTTGGTGAATGGGACTGGACGGGGCTTCGGCAGGAGCACAAAAGTATGCTCCCGCTTGAAGCTACGAGCTTGTGTGGGAATTGTCGAAAAAAGCCGCTTACTCATACTGGGGCGTGAACTGAGGAAGGATCCTCCCAGGATCTTATGCAAGATGGATACCCCTTATAATGAATTAAAAACTGCAGTCTACCTCTAGAAATAAAGAGTCCCACATTCATTGTATCTCAAACTCAGGTTCATTATTCACCAAAACAGGTGGAGGCATGGGAAAACGATGTTGAAAAGGATCTGTTAGGTAGGATTTTAACTGGGAGGAATGAAATTCAGGATGAATCTTCCAGTTCAGTAGTCATTGAATCTTATGGGCACCTGGAGTAATGATTTGGATAATCTTGAAAGGTCCATAGAATCATGAGTTACATTTGTTAAGGGAGTGATGACAAGGCAGAAATTTAGAGGAAAGCCAAATGCTATGTCCCACTTTATAATAAGGGGCACGATTTCAATGGGAATCAGCATAGAACTTCATTTTCTTCTTGGATTTTTCAAGATTTAGAAAAACTCTGCATCCAACCACTTGTAACTGTTGAAAAAAGTCAGCAGCTGCAGAAACTTGGACAGATCCAGGAAAGCCAGTAGGAAAAGCTCTATGGTGAAGGCCACAAAGACAAAAAAAATGAAGGCTTGGTGGCACTATGAACAGCATTGTTATAAGAGAACTCAGCCAGGGTTAAAAAAACAAGACTAGTCACTTTGAGTAGAATTACAACAACATCAAAGATATTGTTCCAGCCACTGGTTAAGTCGCTTTGTCTCTTCCACTTGTCTGGGGATGAAAACCAGAGTATAATGCCTCATCAGTCTGAAGAGTTTTTCAGAAAAACCTTCAGAAGCGAGAAATGAACTGAGGTCTTCAATCCAAAACATTAACCTCAGGCAAACCATGAAAACAAAACATTTCTTTCTGAATAAGTTGTCCTAGGGTCTTGGCATAGGCTAACCCTTGGAAGGCAGTGAAATGATCATTCCTTTTTGTTTTTAAAAGGGAGTCAACGGTGACCATGGCTACACGATTTCCTTCTGATGGGGGCAAGGCTATAAGAAAATCAGTAGAGATTATGTGTCAAGGTACAGGTGGTACTGATAAAGGCTGCAGGATACTGATAAAGGCTGCAGGAACCCTGCAGGCCTAGAGTGGGAAATGTTATTCTGAGCACAAACTGGACAGGAACCAATGTAAAGATAATTGCCACCTTGAACTGACAGCCACTAGAAAAAATGGAGTATGAGTTCTAAGAGAGATTTACCCCCCTCTGTATTCAACAATTGGGGAATAGTAACACATTTTTAAGGATTTTGGTTTTCAGTTCCTTGACAGGATTAAATAAGGCCTTTCCTAAAACATTGTTACCTATTTTACAAACGTGTCACCATAAGACTTCCCACTTCTTGTACACCTTAGAATAACAAGTCTGAACCTTTTGGAGAAAGGATTGTGTGATCCCACCTATCCTTTGTGGAGGGAGGCTGAATTAATTGAAAAATGGTGGTGACTTTACATGACAGAGTATTAGCTAGGGTATTCTTAGAGCCAAGATTAAAAGTGATTACAAAAATTGGATTGATTGAAAACTAGGCCAGTGGTCTTGTCGACTACTTCTGCATGGCATATTTTGAAGATACTCTAGATTACAATGGTCCATACTGATTTAACGATGGTCCTGAGCCCCATCAAAAAGTGTCTCCATTCTGAACAGGCTATTTTCGTGGCCAAAAGTTCCCTTTCCAAGACTGAATACATCTTTTCAGAGTCAGAAAGGATATGAGGTAGATAGAAAATAGGATGTTCCAAGGGCATTTCTCCAACTAATTATCCTTCTTGGAGTGAAATAACGAGACAGAGAGATGTCAGTGGGGTGCGCCTCTGCTGCTGCGGCCTCGGTGAAGAAAGCGTCTTAATTGGAGCAGTACTGCCCGAGTTATCCTGCGGCGAACTTCGAACCGGACGGGAGAGTGAAGAGTTGCAGAGCCCTCTCCTGGCCTGCGAGAATACGCGAGACCAGTGCTGCACACGAGGTGCCTGGGCCTGAGCATACGAGCCGGGATCGCCGCGGGCGGACCTGCCCCCCTGCCTCCTGGTGCGGCGTGTGCTGTGTTGCTGCCTGCTGGGACCCTGGACCGGGATTGGTGGTGACGGTGGTGAGAACTACGGCAGCGGAGGGGATGACTTGAGATGACGGGACCCTGCTGTCCTGGGCGCGCGGACTTGGACGCTGCCGAGCGGCCCCTGGATCCTGGAGGCGAGACCCGGGTGCCGCGGCGAAGGCGGAGGCGGAGGCTCCCTCCGGCTCTTGGTGAGTGCTGTCTGGGGGGACGCTGCCGGCCGGCTCCTTGGCTGTGCGAGCGTTGCCCATCCCTCGTTGCGGGACTGGCGGCGGTGGCGCCGACAGCAGCTGCGGAGGGGAGAGGAGCCCTGCGGCGGAGTGCTGGCGAAAGCAGTGCCTCCTGCGAGGGGAGCGGCGAGACGTGCTGAGGAGCTGGGCGGCTGCTGTGGCCCGCGGGGGCGGAGAGGTGCTGAACTGCCTACAACACTGCCTGGAACTGGAGCGAGTTGAGCCCTGGATCCCTCCGAGACGCGGGAGAGGCAGGAGGCTGTTCGTGGTGCGCTGTGCTGGTGGCTGCACCATGCCCCCTTGCGACGCCGCTGAGCTCTCCATAAAGCCCCTGAGCTTTTTACTTTGAGTGGCCCTGGAGGACTAGAGCCGGACGCCGCAAGCTGTGGCGGCCCTGCGGTGACCCCCCTCCTGGGTGCTTTTGGGCGTGCTTCTTGTGGACTGCGCTGAGCCCCCCGAGTACGGCCACATAGGGGGCTAGAACGGCCTGGACGAGACAGCGACATCGGGGTGGCGACATGGGGAAGTCGGATGCCAGACAACCCAAGCCTACTTTTGTGGCACCCAAGAAAGGCATGTGTGCTTCGCAGGAGGAGCAGGAGCTGGGCGCGGAGGGGGGCCCTCGGAGTGCAGGGCCCGCGACGGCTGCTGATGTTCAGAGCATACTGCTGGAGGTGCGACAGGGATTCGCTACTATAGCGGACAAGATGGACGGGATGTCGTCGCGCATAGATGCTATCACGCACAAGCTGGACGGCCATGACGACCGGCTCAAAGAGGCTGAGAGGCGCATCTCGGACACTGAGGACACTTCTGCTCGGGTCACCACGCAGGTCAATCGCATGGAGAAGCTGTTGAGGCTGGTGGCTGCGAAGAATGAGGATTTGGAGGCGCGTAGCCGGTGCAACAATATCCGCGTCGTAGGTATTCCAGAATTCACCAATACGGGGAGGATGGAGGACTATGTAGAGAAGATGCTGATGACCTCTATTGGGGCGGATGCTCTCTCGGGGAAATTCATTGTCGAGAGGGCGCACCGTGCACTTGGCCCGCGGCCGCCTCCCGGGAGCGCGCCTCGCCCCATCATAGCGCGACTCTTAAATTATCAGGACCGGGTTGCTACTTTGCGGATAGCGAGAAGCAAAAAACAACTGTCATACGACGGCAACGCGTTTACAGTTTACCCGGACTTCACTCCGCTGGTCCAGGAGGAACGTCGCAAGTTCACGGCGGTAAAGTCCAAACTGCGGCAGGCTCAGATAGAGTATGCGTTGTTGTACCCTGCAAGCCTTCGAGTAACTCATCAGGGCCAGCAGCGGTTCTTAACGTCGCCGCAGCAAGTGGAGGACTTTCTTAGGCACCTGAAGCGAACTGGCCGCGGAACGGACACCGACGCAGCGGTGCGGCCCACCTCACCATTGGGGGCGGACGCTGGCACACAGTAGTTATAGTATTGCTTCCTTTATCTCACTGCTTGCTGCATTTTCTGTCTCTGGGCTTATTTGACTCTAACTAGATTATGGGCAGAGTGGTGACTAGGGTTGATGAGAGGGGTGGATATTTGTCGGATGGATTGTGTACTGTTCACCAACCTGCTTGCTCTGAAGAATAGCGTTTGACAAGCTGGGCACTCTCGGCTCCGCCTGTGTCTGGGCCTTACCATGCTCGTTGGACCGGCGGAGCGGGGAGGGAGAGTGCAGTCGCCTAAGCGATCCCCCATGGGTAGCCCCCTGCGGCGGCAGACTGCATGGGCTGGGCCATGCGGGCTGGTCCTTGCCTTACTGGAATTTGTTTTGGGATTGCTGATTCTATTCTTTTGTTGCTGTTATGTTTATTGTTGGGGAGGGATAGGAGGGTGGGTGCATACTTCTGGCAAGTTGGGGATGCTTCAGTGGGTGGGGGGAGGGTGTTCACAGGGCGTTTATCAGACTTGCATGTTCTTACCAGTTGGGACCAAATTGCGATCAGTTCCATTGCGCATGGTACTTGCTGGCAGACCCGAGAGTGTAGCACAACTTACATTATGGTACTGTATGGGCTTCCAGTTGCTGCTTTGTGGTTGGCGGGCATGGCCCTTATTGACTATCATTGAACGTGTCTACTTATGTCGGATGGGGTAGAGGACAAACTGCACATCCTTACTTGGAATGTCCGGGGGTTGGGAGATGCGCGCAAAAAACGGCAGATACTGGCCTATCTTGATCGGCATCAGGTACATATCGCTATGCTGCAGGAGACACATTTTAGCCCCCGGAGCCCCAATACATTCGCCAGTAGATGGGCGGAACACCAAATTTTTTCCTCTTACTCCACCTACGCTCGGGGCACCGCTATTCTCATAAAGAAGCGGACCCCGTTTCAACTGGCGGGCGCTGATTGGGACGCGCAGGGGCGATACTGCATAGCCTGGGGTCGGCTGGGCTCTGACTCCGTCACCTTGGCTTGCTGTTATGGTCCCAATGTGGATACCCCTGACTTCTATTCTGCTTTGTGGGCTGAGATATTTGCAGTGGGCTCCAATCATGTTATCTGGGGAGGGGATTTTAATGTCACCTGTGACCCAGGGATAGATAGATCCAACCCTGCCTCGCATCATTATACCCGGGCCAGGGCGGCCCTTCACGACATACTCTGCACTTATCAGTTATTGGACACCTGGCGGCACTTACACCCGCACACAAGGGAGGGTACGCATTTTACGGCACAAGTGGCGTCCTGGGCACGCTTGGATTATGTCTTCGTGTCCCGTGGCCTGGGACCCGCTATAGCGCAGGTGCAGCACCTGGTGCGTACCTATTCCGACCACGCCCCTGTCCGACTTACCTTGACATCGGCGGACTACGGCCCCCCACGCAATAGCTGGAGGCTGCGTGCGTCCATCTTGCTGGACCCGGTTTTCTAGGATGGGCTGGGAGAGGAGGTGCGTGACTTTTTTGCTCGAAATAAGGGATCAGTCGAGCATGTTGAGACCGTCTGGGAAGCCTTCAGGGTCACGCTCAGGGGCTACTGCATATCTAAGGGGGCGGGTGTGCTCAAGGATATCGTCGGCACACTGCGGAGGCTGGATAGGGGCCTGAAAGATCTGGAGACGCAAATGGCCGTGTGCCCGGATGGCGCTACCCGGCTCAAGTTTCGAGAACAGCTCACTGCGTATACGGTGGAGACGCAACGAGAGACGCGCTTCAGGGGTAAATATTGGACGGCTAGGCGGTATGGGGAGGGGGAGCGGCCGGGCAAGGTGCTGGCGGACGTTATCCGGAAACCACGACACTCCTTCCTCGTGCTGGAACTGGCGGGCCCAGGGGCGGACGTGTACAGAGACACGACGAACATCCTTAATGCCTTTGCCACACATTATGAGCAGCTGTATACCACACAGAGGGTCGGGGAGCTAGACCTGGATAGTTACTTGCCCGATGTAGCGCTCGGATGGCTGAGTGATAGACAGCAGGAGTTCCTCTGCACCCCATTCCAATTGGATGAGGTGCGGGAGGCCATAATGCAGCTTCAATCCGGGAAGGCCACTGGCACAGATGGCATACCGGTAGAGTTCTATAAAATGTATATAGATCAGATGGTCCCCATATTGCGCGAAGTTTATGAAGATGCCCTGGAGGTTGGGCACCTCCCGACGTCTATGCGGGAGGCCCTGATCATTTCCATATTGAAACCTGGGAAGGAGCCTCACTTGTGCGACTCCTATCGTCCATTATCACTCCTTAACTGCGACGTCAAAATTCTGGCCAAGTTAATTGCTAAACTTATTAATGGAGGCTTTGGTTCTCCCTGACCAATCGGGGTTCGTGCCCGGGCGCGTAACCTCCCATAACCTGCGCACCCTTTTTTCGGTGTTGAACAATGTTGCGCCTGAGCTGCCTCTGGCGGCAGTATTTCTAGACGCCACGAAGGCTTTCGACTCCCTTGAATGGGACTACATGTTTGGGGTGATGTTACGTATGGGGTTTCCACCTCTTTTCCTATCTTGGATTCGGTTGCTGTATTGCATGCCCATGGCCAAAGTGCTCGTCAATGGGCGCGTGTCCAGAGCCTTCCCGGTTACGAGGGGCACCCGACAGGGGTGCCCTCTGTCCCCTTCACTTTTCGCACTCGCGGTTGAGCCCTTAGAGGCTAAACTGCGACAGCATCCCAGAGATAAGGCGCTGCGCTGCAACATGAGACACATAATAATCTCCTTATACGCGGATGACACCACTTTGTATGTCCGAGAGCCGCACGTCAACTTGAATCCGATCCTCCGCGAGTTCATAGTGTTCGGGAGACTCTCCGTGATCCAAATAAATTGGAGTAAGTCTTATGTCTTCCCCTTGACGGCCGCCGCAACCCGATTCTCGCTGGACTACCCCCCGGAGTGGTGCGAGGATGAGGTGCGATATCTGGGCATTACGATCTCGAGAGACAGGGGTGCGCTCATGCGTCTCAATTACGGCACGACTCTGACGCGTATTGCGGACTGCGTGACCCGTTGGATCTCCCTCCCGCTCTCGATGGCGGGACGTGCATCCCTGATAAAAATGGTAATTTTACCCCAGCTGCTGTATTTATTCCTAAATATACCGTTCTATCCTGATAATTATTTTTTTAAAACATTGAGATCTGAGTTGATACGCCTGGTGTGGGGGGGCAAACACTCACGGATACAATGGGATGTCCTTACACGGCCGTACTCACAGGGCGGCTTCGGGGTACCCAACCTTGAATTGTACTATCTCAGTGCACAGGCACATTATGCATATTTCTGGGTGCGACATCCGCGATATATGCCGCAAGTCGCGGCGGAGCACTGGTTGGCTCATCCCATCCCGATTGGCGGAGCACTCTATGATGTGCATACTGGCAGGGAGATGCCGAGGACGACAATTACCTGCACTGTGGAGGCATGGCAGCGAATCTGTAACATACTGGATGCTCCTATGCTCTACTCCTCGTTGCTGCCCCTCGTCTACCACCCCAAAATGCCCCTGCTGCAGGAAACGGTGTTCCGCAAATTTGCGGAACGAGTGCGCATTAACCCATGGAGGGATCTTTCCACAATGGCCAATTTCGTACGCTAGAGCACATGCTTCAGGACTCCCCGAGTACTCCTCTCGATGCGTTCTTATATATCCGCCTTCGGCAGGGTGTCCGATCTCTTACCCCCGGCTTCCCGGACGAACCCCCTGAGCTTGCGCCATTACACTTAATTCTTAATAGCGCGACGGCGAAACGCTTGGTCTCGTTGATATACACTATTGTTCACACACAGAGGCAAGTTTCGTCTGCCCCGGCCCGTGCGGGCTGGGATGCGAAGTTGGGAACCGAACTCACAGATGAGCAGTGGGAGTATTGTGCGTTGCAGACAAAGCAGGTCTTGGCTAGCAGCCGACTGCGCATTGTGCATTATAAATTTTTGCATAGAGTATATTATACGCCGGCCAGGCTGTGCCGATACAAGTTGAGAGCGGCGGATCACTGTGAAAGGTGCAGAGCGCCGAATGCGCATTTCCTGCACTTGGCCTGGGAGTGTCCGGGTGTCCATGCTTACTGGAGGGAAGTTTTTGGTGCCCTAGCTCTGATGATAAACGAGCATGTTGAACCCACGCCCCTGCTGGCAATACTGGGATATGTCAAACCATTGAAAGCTGCATACCGCAAGTATGTAGCATTGGCGCTGCTGCTGGCAAAGAGGCGAGTGGCGTGTCGCTGGGGCAGAGGGAGAGCGCCGAAATTTAAAGTGTGGCTCGGCGATTTGATCTATTGTCAGGAACAGCTCGGCACCTATGCGGACCTGTTGCCGGGGGCCTCTAGACCCAGCGATATTTGGGGGCCGCTGAAAGGCTATTTGCTTACACATCCGCAAGGCAGCACCGCTGAGGGGCGCAGGGTGGAGAATGTGACCGGGGAGGGAGGCGAGGAGGGGGGAGTGGCGAGAAGGGAATGATTCACTTGAAACTGCATATATTCCACTGCACTGGTGTGGGGTTGTGATGACTGGGGGGCTGCCGCTGAGGTATCCCGTTGGGGGGATGGGCTGGACCCTGTTGGACATACTGATGTGCTGTGCCTGAGCGAAAACAAATGAGTGGCAGCTATGCCGGATATTGATGAGGACACTGTGCTGCTTTTATGCTCCTGAATGCAATGCAATTGTCTGTAATGTTTAAACCTTATAAATAAAGCTTTAAAAAAAAAAATATAGGATGTTCCAAGCCACTGTGTTCCTGGAATTGCAATAGAAGTGCAAGTGGCTTGATCTAAAGCGTCAGTCTCAACTATATATTTCTTTGTTGGATCAGGCTGTTGAGGAATGGGGGCTTAGTTAAAAGCTTGTTTCAATTTTTAAAGGCTTCTTAGGCCAGTGAGTCCCATTGAAAACCATTGTTCAGAATTTCCTTTTTTAGGCTATGACTGATGTTATTGTCCAATTGGGTGTAGTGGAGCCATAAAAACGCCTGTGTGGTTTAAGCGAAAACCTAGATATTCTACTTCAGACTGGTCAAACTCACATTTTTCAGGTGTGCAGAAAATCTGGTTCTGACAAAGTGTGGTTAACTCTTGACTGAAATATTGATGATGACCTCGTATTCAAGGTGACTTGGGGGTTGGTTTCTAGAGGCTGTTTTCTATTTGTCTGTTTCTTTAATGTGGAGAAGATGGTATACTACGCGAAGATCCAATTTAATGAAGATTTTAGAACCCCCTAATGGACTCCAAAATGTCCTTGATTAATGGAAGGGGATACCTGTCTTTAATCGTACCCTTGTTTATGCCCCAGAAATCTATACAAGGTCTCAGTTAATTTCGTAATTTTGGGACAAAGAACATTGAACCCCCCCCAGCAGCAGATAAAGATCAAGTTATTAGCCTATTCTGTAAATGTTCCTATAAATACTGTCTCAGGACAACCTTTTCAGATTAGACTCTCCTGAAGGGAACGGTTTCTCCTTTTTCGATGGGAATAGCACTCCTGATGAGTGGGCAGACACAACTCCTTTGTTTTCTCAAAGAGATCAATGAAGCTTTGATACTCGGCTGATATTCCTAGCAGAAGATTTATCATGCTGGAGTCTGGACCATAATTAAAAAACATCTTTTTGGGAGTCCAGTAACCTCCAGACAGTATCAATTTTTATGATTGAACTGAGATGACTGGGAAATAATTTGAGCCGCCTAATTGATATAGGGGTTGTAGCGAACCAACCTTGGAATTCCCAAAATAGCCATATGCTTAGACGAGACATTGAGATTGAAGGAGACAGCTTCCTGGTGTTGCCAAAGGTTACTTTTAAGAGAGCCATCAGCTCCTAAAGTGGACCTGATATTAAGAGACTTTCGACCACGGTCTAACCCTGCTCTGGAGATTCTTTTGATATTCTTGGAAGACTTTTCTCCCATGCCGGGTTATCATCCAGATACAAACTGTTGGCTCCACAGTCAAGAGGCACCAGGACTCTTTCCTGTTTTCCATCTAGAAATCCCATCAGAAGTTGCAGCAAGAAAAGTGGCACATAGTCATCACCAGACACCAGAGGAAGAACCATGCAATATTCACCTCCTTTCCTTCTCACTTAGCTTGGGGCTTGGCGTTTCTTGACAATTTTAGTAGGTGTGGGCAATAAATTCCGCAGCACCGAGTTGGTAGTGTTTTGGCCACTCTGCGTTAGCTATGTAACATGGAGATTCTGCCAAATTTTGTCAACCATCGTTTGGCAGAGTTCTTTCTCGTGCGCGGATCACCAATGGTAAGTTGGCGAGTGAGTTTTGGAGTCCACTAGCTTGATTTTTGGGCGCCAGGAGGGTCCCGGCAAGATTTTCCCAACGAGAGCAGTTTGCTGTGAGAAAGCTGCCGCTCAAGTAAAAACTCTACTTGAGTGGCAGCAAAGAAGCAGCACCCTCTAGTGCACTGTGTGGTGCCATTTGCACTAATTTTGCAGCATGGAACAAGCTCCCGAAGCTAAAAATCGCCACGAGCAACGGAATGTGCCGATTTACGCCCATTTGCAGAATTCTGCAGAACCTCGCAGAGTTTTCATTTAACTCTGCAAGTTCCGCCCACTCCTAATCTTTTGTGTTCATATGAGGCAATCTTGGACTCAATGTCCAGGAGAGCGACAGTACATGCATAGCCTGTGCCTCTGACTATATACTCTCCGAACTTCATCTAAGAGGCCCACGGGCTATGCCAATTAACATAGTCTCTTCGCTAGGCAGAATGGATAGGCCTTCAGAAGAAGGGAGCTTACTGCTGCTGGAGATGATTGGCTTATTATTCTTTTGAATCTGCACTCTCACAGATGCAGGACCTGATCCACAAACTTGGTAAACAGTGCTGACCAGGGTGAGTGCACCATCTGTCCTTTAGCTCCTCCTTGAGGCCCCTGCGGAAAACAGTAATCAAAGTCCATTCTACCCAAGTGGTCTCAGTTACAAGTTGATGAAAACGAGTAACATATGTCAATAACCACCATGGTAAATATCACAGAGATCCTCTCCAGTCAAAAACTCAAGGCCAGGTCTTTAAAAACATCCTGTTAAAGATAGCAGGGAGTACTGGACGAGACAACCAGAATACTCTTTTTTTTTAAATATATAAATTAATTTTATTGATTTTTAGATGTAAATACAACATAGCACTGTGTGCACTAATGCCAAACAACAATGTTCCACACCACTTCCCATCACCCAACATCCACAGGAAACTCAAGAAGAATCTCCATTGCTGGGACTCATGCCACTAGACCCAATAGACAGTCCAAAGTAGGTGCCCCATTTACCCCATATCTTTTCGTATTTGCAGGGACATCCCCAGGCAATATAAATTGGCTGCTTCTGCTTTGCACACCAGTCCATGACAGCCCGCCACTTAGGCACTGTTGGAGGTGTTAGTAGTTTCATTTGTGCGCCATATCTCACTTGGCCACCATTGTAGTTATGCCTAGGAGTGTATTATCTCCCCAAGCCTCCCTACCTCATCTAGGAGCCCCAGAAAGGCAATTTTGGAGGTTAGTTAATCGATCGGTCTAGTACTCGAGAGACAGATCAGGCAATCGGCCACCAGTAGTGGGCCACAAAGAAGCACTGCCATGCCATATGGAAGAAATCAGGGTTTGGGAGGAAACAACGCGGGCCGCGAGGTTCAGGGATTTGTCTCATGCGCCATAGCTTCTGGGGCGTGAAGTATGTTATATATAGATAGTATAGATGTATCATGTGCAGGCGCGTTGGGATGGCAATTTCTCAGAGAGCATACATGCCTCCCATCATTCGGTGTCATCTAGGCTGCCCATCCACTACTCCCATTTGTGGTGAGGTGCTTTGAGCACCTCTAGGCAGTTTGCAGATAAGGAGCAATAAATCTCAGAGATGCCCCAACGGCCCAGATGTCTCATCATTAGTTTTGCCTCCATTGCAATAAATCCAGGGAAATCTGTGAGTTCTGCATGGTGCATCGCAAGTGCGTGTCTTACTTGCAGGTATTTGTGGAATTGGGTGTGTGAGAGTTGAAAAGTGGTCCGTAGGTCTTAGGAGGAACACGTATGGGACCCCGCCCAGATGTCCCCAGTGTAGAGACCTCAATCAAGTCCCAACCCCTGAAGCCCTTTAAATGTGTTGTATGACTGAGCCAGCAATCTCAAAAGAGGGGAGTATGTTGGTTGGGGAGTTTGTCCCATCAAGTGATTCCAATGGCCGCTCACCGAACTAGAAGGACTGTTTTAGTGACTTCCACAGTACTGGAGGGGGTGGGTTGGCCATACCGGAACTGTATGATGTTATTAAGGCCTAGGCGGGAAAGCTTCAACTGATATGCTGGTTCACTCCAGCTCCTAGTCAGCCAGTCATTAATAATGGTAAGTTGGGATACCTGATAATGCAATCTGATATCTACCGCGCCCAACCCCCGTAGGACTGAGCTATGGCGTTTGGCAAAGGTAATGCGGGGAGGTTTGCCTCAACAGATAAAGGAGCTAAGTAGCGCCGAATTTGAGTAAACCAAGAATGGGGGCTGTGGAGTGAGAAGTTTTACCTAAAAATTTCAGGAGGATCATCATTTTAATGAGTGCGAGTTGTCCCAACAGATTTAAGGGCAACTTGGTCCAGTTGTTTAGGCTGGTTATATTGACAAATACCAGAGGCTCTGTGTAGGTTCTGGTTGTGTAGCAATGTGGAAACACAGATATTTAAAGCTAAGACAGCAGACTTGAATGATCGATTGCCAGGACTGCGCTGCGTGGTCGCCGCATGTGGTAACTAAAAGTGGTTTGGTGCCATTCATACGGAGGTCCAAGTGTAGGAAGCTGGCTTTTTATGTAGTGCTGCCAATTTAAAGGCACACCATGCTAAAGACCAGACAACCCTCATGTGCTTTATAGGGCTTAGTTTAATAAATCCCAAGTGCTCTGTTTGTGGTACAGTGGTGGAGCAGTTTAGGCTTATCAGAAGCGAGTGTTAAGCATTTGTTGTACACACACAGTCAATAAATGATTCACACACCTGATAGGAAGTCAAAGGCTGAATTATAAAAGTAAATTCGATTTTTATATGAACTTAGACACCATGATCTTTAGAATAACTTAAAAACCTTTGGATATATCGATTTTAGAAGTAAATAGCTAAATAGATTGAATAACAGTTTTGAGGCGTGAGCCTCGAACGCTACAAAGTTATCCTATGGGGGGGGGAGGGAACGCACATAGCAAACAGTTACTTGCAGTTGGAGTGCAGAGGTGCCCTTTGGGAATTAAGGTGCTAGGGGGCCATGGTCCAAAGTACCACTAGCAATTCTCCTTTACCTGACCTGGTGTGTCCGGGTGCAAAGGTGCTGATCAGGACGATTGCCTGAAGCACTACACCGGTAAAGGCGAGGGGACCTAAAACATAGTTTGTAATGGGGGATTTGGGGACACGTCTGAACCTCTAGGCCAATGGGATTCAGTTAGAAGCCATGAGCAGGGGGCCAGTGCACTTCCAATTGAAAGTATCACTACCAGTGATTAAAAAGTGGGGGTGACCATGTCCAAAAGTGTTACTTTCCTCACAACCCCCCTCCCCCCCAAATGAAGGAGAATAAGCCTACCCTTTCCCAAGGGAGTCTTCATCTTCTATGTGGAAAATCCAGAAAGGCCACCGGTCTGTGTTTTACTGTAAAGTCCATTCCCTGGAGGAAGGTGGACCACCTCAACAGTTTAGGGTTTCCATCTTTCATTTTCATTAACGACCTGAGATGCCTGTGGTCAGTTTAAACAAGGTACTGAGTACCAAAGAGGTATGGTCTCAGCTTCTTCAGTGACCAAACCACAGCAAAGGTATCCCTCTCTATGGCACTCCAACGCTGTTCTCTGGAGAGTAACCTCCTGCTAATAAATGCAACAGGCTGGTCCAGGCATTCATCATTGGCTCGGGATAGAACTACTCCTATCTCATGCTCAGAGGCATCAGTCTGCACAATGACTTGCTTAGAACAATCTGGAGCTTTGTGTATGGGTGCTGAGGAAAGTGCTTCTTTCAGAGTGTCAAAAGCCTTTTGACTGCTCATTGTCCAGTTAACCATCTTTGGTTGCTTCTTGGAGGTAATTTCTATTAGTGGTGCCACAATAGTACTATACCCCTTCACAAACATCCTGTAGTACCCAGTCAGTCAATCAGTCAAAAGGAATGTTTATTTAGACCCTTGGTCCTTAAACATAAAAGGAGCATTTCAATCTTTTCATAATACTGTCATTAAATAATTTATACATATTATTCTTAGTTATTCCATTTTCCTAACATAATACATTTCATCATAAAATATAATTCATAAAATTCTCGACTCTATAAACGCTTAAAAACTTTTTTGACTTCAAGCATAAATCTCCCAAGTGCACATGCTATGTCCAAAAAGTAAATTTCCATTAACAGATCTACTGCCTGTGCCTGGTTTATAATACCATAGTCTATAAACATTGGTCGTAAGAACTGTTTCCGTGCAGCAAGAACCTTAACACAGTCTAATAGTATGTGCAAAATATCACATTTTGTGCCTAGTTTACAGGTACGCTTCCCTTCAGAGTCCAACATAGCCCTTTTTATCTCGTCATTCACATAACAAGGATTAATTCCTATTCGTAATCTTAATACTTAATTTCTAAGGCAGCAGTTGGGCATATATCTATGTACGGGAACTGTTGATCAACTTGCCATGACTTAATCATAAAGTACTGGCGATTCTGGTCTCGAGAAATTTCTTTCCCTAGTATCTTAAGTTCTCGCCTTACGACATCAATTTGTAAGTTTTGAGGGGACAGTTTAACTGTCAACAAAAGGAGGGATGGATGGGTAAGTTTAACGAGGTCCAGTGTACATACCCAAGCGACTAGTAAAGACAAAAAGGGTACAAAGTTCCTCAGGTAAGTTAAGGAAAAGTAGTGATTTCAGCAAATAGTGTCGTCTGTCATGGAGAAGGGGGGGGAAACCCTTTAGTTGGAACTAGGGCCCTCACACACCCAGCAAGCTAGGTGTCATGCTTCATCATTTGAGCCTGCCCCTCGTCAGGTCGGCGCTGCAATTCCTGACGGGCTCCCAATATTGGGGCTCTTTGGCGGGGATCTTCTGTTCCTGCCGAAGGGTGCTGTGGGGGTAAGGGGCCCTAGAATGTGTAGATGTGGTGTACGGATAAAATAGGTACTGTTAGTCCACAAAAAATGTGTTTAATAGAGTGGTAAACAGCCTAGTTAAAAAGAAAGTGAGGTGGGGATAGCTACTAGTGATTATGATGCTAGTTGTGTATGCCCTACTCTCAGAAGGATCAACATGTTTCTTGCCCTTTAAGCCAGTAATTGGTCACGGCAATTCGTCAGGATCAGGAAAACATGAACTATCTACAACAAGGTATGTGTGTTTTACATACCCGAAAGGTGCAGGAACAGAAGATCCCCGCCAAAGAGCCCCAATATTGGGAGCCCGTCAGGAATTGCAGCGCCGACCTGACGAGGGGCAGGCTCAAATGATGAAGCATGACACCTAGCTTGCTGGGTGTGTGAGGGCCCTAGTTCCAACTAAAGGGTTTCCCCCCCCCTTCTCCATGACAGACGACACTATTTGCTGAAATCACTACTTTTCCTTAACTTACCTGAGGAACTTTGTACCCTTTTTGTCTTTACTAGTCGCTTGGGTATGTACACTGGACCTCGTTAAACTTACCCATCCATCCCTCCTTTTGTTGACATATTTGCACGGGCTTACACCCGTGGGATTTTGAGGCTACCAGCAGATCACAACTATTGGTGTTCAGTGCTGGCCCATACTACTTCTTTGGGTTTTATTTAATTCCCTTCACCTCTACCACTACGCATCACCGCGAGACCTCACTAACCCACCATGGACTTCCATCAGGGTTTGAGTTTCGGCGATGACGTTGTAACGGACATTTTAGATAGGACTCCATCATTATTAGGGGCCGATGGCAGCGCGGCAACAGGTTCACAGTCGGATGACTGGACAGCATTGACACACCTGAAGAGGGAATGGCTTAAGATCACCCTACATGGGGCACTTATGACAGAGTACCTGCGGGCTAACATCGCACCCACAGGCCTAATTGTCAATAACTTTCCTAGACTGTTTCTAGAGGATGCTACTTTCAAGAAGGAGTGGTCCCTGGTGTCATGGAAATGCACCAGGGACTGGCTGGTCTTGATCATTAATACCGCGAAGAGATTGGCAGATGCCATCCTCGTGAGGATTCAAATTGCGGAAGGGGCCCTAAAAACAACTATACAGCTAACAGCCTACAAAACCAGACTGGCCGAGATCAACGCCGAGATTTCTGACAATAAAGACTACCTGATGAAACAGAAAATAACAAAATTGCAAAAAGACATACAGAAATTTGATAAGGAAAGGGTCTACCCATACCTGAAGGCCGACTATACCTCAGATAAAACGAGCTACTCCTCTGACGAGACCTCAGATAGGAGAGACTCCAGCGATAGTAATTCTAGCACTAATAGCTGGGGGAGTAATAACTCGAGAAAAAATCAACGAAATAATCGACCCTACAATGGCCCTCCCTTCCAGGGCCCGCCTATGTTCCAAGGCCCTCTCCCACCACTACCATACTGGCAGTTTCCTCAATACCAACATTGTCCCCCCCAGTTTTTCAATGGTAACAACCAGCCTTTTTTAGGAAGAGGCTGGGGCAGAGGAAGAGGACGCAACAGAAGAGGCGCACAGAAACAGGTCCACTGGCAAGAACCACCGACCAGCGGCATGGACACCAGGAGCAGAACGAAGGACAAGAGGAACTAGTAGTGAACCTCTCACATAGGGTCCTCACTGCTCCTGAGAAGTCACTACTACAGAAAGGCCTTGGTTTTGTCCCCACCCCAAGGGTAGACAGATTCAGGGATCACTGCGAAATCCACAGTCTTTTTCGGAAGATACGCCTCAAAGCCTTTTTTCAGGACCAACCTCACAATGAGGTTACAGATTCTGGATTAAGAAACCCCTCCACATTTACTCCACATAATAACATGGTTCCTGTGGAGATCCTTACATTTGAGAAAGCGGTATTGAAAGAGCTAAATTCACCCCACAGGGAGGCGCCCTACCATAATTTGACTGGGCATGAAACCCTGCTCTTAAAAAACCTCTCTGAAGATTCCACGATTACTATCAAACAGGCGGACAAGGGCGGTGCGATCGTAATCCAGTCTACAACAGACTATGAGACTGAATGCAAACGCCAACTCACAAATGAGAGATATTATACTCCCATAGCGTCTGACCCAACTCCTCGTCTGAAGACCACCATCTGCACTATGGTCTATGAAGCAGAAGCCAATGGCTGGATTACCCACAAAGAGGCAGATTTCCTGATAACTCGGGAACCTAGGATTCCCTTTTTCTATACCCTCCCGAAAATACATAAGGGAACGACTCCGGTCCCAGGACGACCTATTGTATCCGGCATTGGTTCGCTCCTCGAACCTCTGTCCAAATTTTGTGATCACTTTTTGCAACCCCTGGTACGTGACATACCCTCATTCATTAAGGACACCACTGACGTCCTCAAAATCATTGATGACTTTCCAGACACTAGTGCCATTAACTATCTTTTGACCTTGGATGTGGAGGCCCTCTACACCAACATCCCCCAGAGGGCCTCTCTGGCCGTTATTGAGTCAACACTACGGGCACTAGACTGGTCATCACCCACACCAGTCACCTTTATCATTGATTGTGCTACCTTGGCTCTCACTGAAAACTTCTTTGAATTTAACAAACAACTATACCACCAGAGCCAAGGCACATCTATGGGTAGTACCTTTGCTCCCAGTGTAGCGTGCCTCTATATGGCTGATTTCGAGAAGAATGTGATCTCTTGCACATCTAACCCTTTCCATGACAACATCTCCCTTTGGAAAAGGTTTATAGACGATATACTCGTCTTTTGGCATGGCACACATACTGAATGTATGAATTTCATACAGTGGATTAATGAGCAGAATGAGTTCCTAAAGTTCTCACACACTATATCAGAACATTCGGCACCATTCCTGGACCTGAACATCAATCTTTTTGAAGGCACTCTGACCACCACACTGTACAAGAAACCCACTGACCGCAATAGTCTTTTACGTTATGATAGCCACCACCCTAAAGCACTGAGGGATAACCTCCCCTTTGGGCAATTTTTACGCATCAGACGTAATTGCACTCAGCTAACAGACTATAACTCAGAAGCTAAGTTATTAGCATCAAATTTGCGGGTTAGGGGTTATCCACCTAGGTGTGTCGGAAACTCTATGAAAAGGGCCAGGAATAACCCACGTGAGACACTACTGGTTACACATACCAAACCCGATACCGATGTTTTGACCTGTGTCACGTCTTTTACATCTGACTCAAGCAGGATCAGAAAGATCATCTTGAACAACTGGGGTATTCTAGACAAAGGGAATCTTAACATACCCAAACCCAGATTTGCCTACAGACGCACACAAAACATCAAAGACCTGCTTGTCCACACTAGACCTAGACTGCACACCATTGGTCCACAAAGGACGATATGGGAGCTACCACCGGTTAAGGGCCATTTCCCATGCGGTTCATGTGTAGTGTGCAAACTGACTAACGCCTACAAGGACATAACTTTTACGAACAACTTCCACTGGACACTAAATAGACACACGAATTGCAACACTAAAAACTGCATATATATGATCAGGTGTCCGTGTGAGTTGGTATACATAGGCATGACAACCCGCATGGTAAAGACCAGGATTATGGAACATAAGAGCAACATTCGATGTCAGAAAGTGACAACCAAACTCTACACCCATTTTAAAACGATGCAACACCAGACAGATTCCATCAACTGGTTGGTCCTGGAAGCACACCCTCAGATGTCCCAAAATGCATTGTTTAAACTTGAGCAAAGATGGGTCCTTAGAATATCTTCACACCTGACTGGTCTCAACGACGATATCCCATGGTCCACACTCATTAGGTAAGCACGCTCCTTAGTAGGACCTGTGACCCTTCCGGAATACACCACGTGTCCTTGTTTGGCCTACAACCAACTTGGCCATACCTGTTAACTTGGATGCGTACCCTTAATCCTTAGCAGTGATGTTCTCTGAAAATACACCTCTTGACAGATCACGAACCATCTAGATCTCTTTTCCACTGCTTTAAAATAGATACACTATCTTGGTATCCTTTTTCCTTTTATGTGCCTTTGTGTGTTTTTAATGTGTCAGCCCCCGATGCGGATGGTTGCCGCTCTGTTTTTAGACCCCTATTCACGGGCTACATCCCCGTACATAAAAAAAGTTTTTGGTGGGACTTTGATACTTCATCACGGCCCCCGCGAACCCTATTACTATCGCTCTTAATATTTGTATAATTTTCCACATTCCTAGGTGTTACCCGTGGCATTTAATCTGGCCACCCACCACTTGCCTGTCTTTAATTATATCACCATGGCAACCAACTCTGTGAGTAAATTGACCCACGTAGAATCATTCCCTGATTCATACCGTATTTCGATAGTTTCTCTACACCACCGGCTCCAACATGACCGCCCCTCTATCCCAAACCAATGGGATTTACACAACCGCTCTGACAACCAATCCCTGTGAGCACACCAACCCACGGATTATTACTTCCCGAGTCATACCGGATATGGATGGCCACTCTCTTTACCTGTTCCAACATGGCCGACCCGCTATACACTCCCAGACCAATGGGATGGTGACTACCTTGGTCATGTGACACATTACACACCTCCCGATACCCTTATCTGGCCAATACCGACTCCGTTCGGAACCCATCCCAGGTCCGGCGGTAGGGGTAGGCCTTCCATCCCACGCGTCGCCAGACGCAGGTGAGTGTATCAGGGTTCATCCACGCCGTCTTCCATAAGGTGAGTTTGGGTATTTATTAAGGGGGACTCGTGACGCCTTCATGACTTCATTGGCAGCTTGAGCGAGTACGTCCTGCTCTGACCCATCCGCTACCAGGGACGATGGCGGTCGCCCCCTACTTTGCTCTTGAGTCTGTTGTGGCAAACCGTTACTGACCTCATTGACCACTTTTGGGCGGCGATACGCCTCGGCCCCTGAGCATGAGGGTCACCATGGCTGCACACCTAATCGCTCATGTTAGCAATTTTTGATATTCAAGGCTGTCATTACCCTCCAAAACTACACTTACCACATGGATTGCCGGGCTGACCAAGATATTTTTAATTTCGTCCCTACCTGGTTTCTTAATTGCTCCTCCCGGTTTTTACTTCAGGACCCACGCTAGGAGTCCTTTTACCCGTCGGAGACTGCTGCAAGATTGCCTTGCTAACGCAAGAGGTGAGTTCTCAACCTCCGCTCTGTCTCCACCCCCAGTCCTGGTTTTTTATTTTAGTCTGTCCTTCGAGACCCTCCAGTACCCGCCCTGAGAGTTTCACCCCATGAGACTCTCTGATTTCAGCTGTAGTTGTTTTGTATGTATTGTTCATCCTTACAGTATTTTGTCATGTATTTTCTGTCTCCAATCTTTCCATAGGTGACTCCTGAGCACCTTTCGGGTATGTAAAACACACATACCTTGTTGTAGATAGTTCATGTTTTCCTGATCCTGACGAATTGCCGTGACCAATTACTGGCTTAAAGGGCAAGAAACATGTTGATCCTTCTGAGAGTAGGGCATACACAACTAGCATCATAATCACTAGTAGCTATCCCCACCTCACTTTCTTTTTAACTAGGCTGTTTACCACTCTATTAAACACATTTTTTGTGGACTAACAGTACCTATTTTATCCGTACACCACATCTACACATTCTAGGGCCCCTTACCCCCACAGCACCCTTCGGCAGGAACAGAAGATCCCCGCCAAAGAGCCCCAATATTGGGAGCCCGTCAGGAATTGCAGCGCCGACCTGACGAGGGGCAGGCTCAAATGATGAAGCATGACACCTAGTTTGCTGGGTGTGTGAGGGCCCTAGTTCCAACTAAAGGGTTTCCCCCCCCTTCTCCATGACAGACGACACTATTTGCTGAAATCACTACTTTTCCTTAACTTACCTGAGGAACTTTGTACCCTTTTTGTCTTTACGGGACAGTTTAACTCCCAGTTCCCTCTATACCGTATCTAACGTTTTCCTGACCCCCTCTGCCCATTTCAGATCACCCTGTAAAATTTCACGTTTGCACCATTGTGCTATTTTTTGCTGTTCTCCGTACCCCAGACGTTGCCAGAATCTTATTAATATCATACGTGCCATTACCTCTCAAGATACCATGCCCGTTTCTGTTCTTACTGCCTGAATCATAGAGGACTTGGGTAGGGACAATAGATTTTTTATACATTTTCCCTCTTCAATATCCCACCCTCTTTTGCCACTCGTACAATATTTCAGCTCCATATTGGAACAGGGGCGGTAGCATGGCCATATATGTTTTCAAAACAGGTCTATCTGACCTTTCTCCGTAATTTCTATTACATTATTTCAGCCCGCTAACAGTTAGTGCTCGTACACTCAGTGCATTCAAATGGGATTTCTATTTTAGGGATTTTTCGAACCACATTCCTAGATATCCTGTAGTACTCAGTCAAGACAAGGAATGTCCTGAGTCTGTGTTGTTGGAGCCACCAGTCCATAATAGTCTGGATCTTGGGATGTGAGGGTTTAATGTGCCTGCCACCTACAAGGTGGCCCATATATACATCTGATCACTTTCCTTTCTGGCGCCTGATAGTGAGACCAATGACTATACATTGAAGCACTCATGTGCACTTGTTTAGTATCCATAAAACATCAGATTTATAGGAGTCAAATAAACATACACAGAGTTAAAAACCATAGGAGAAGCCATATTAACTTAGGAAAACATAATATTGCCTGTTTGCTGTAGGGGTGGGAATGTCCCCTGTAATGTTGCCCTATCCTAAGTGCACAACTGTATCTGGTATCCTAGATTTTGATTTTGGCCATAGTCTCACACTAATCTAGTGTGCAGAGACCCATGCTGTCCCTTGATGTGACTGATGTCCTGGACCTACCCTGTGTCCTGGAGGGGCAAGCAAGCATGCCCTTTTTTTGCTGACAGTGGACTACTGGCTCTTTCTCAGATTTAGCATGTAGATAAGTGGTGCAGTATACCATGTTTTGTGAATTCATAGACGCAATCAGACCTTTTTATCTGTGTCACTGATGTGAGGACCCCACTCATTAAAAGTTCTGCTTCAATGCCCTAATCCTAATTCTTGTGCCAACATCCCAAAATTATGTTGTGTGTGTTTTTGTATGTGATTTGTGTGGTACATGTATTATGTGCATGAGTGTGCCAGCGTAAATGGGGCTTGCAAGTTACATTTTGGAAGCCTCAAACTTGCTCCTTTGCACAAGATGTGGTTCAAATTGTTTTCCTATGCAGTGGAAGTCTATTGCTGATATTGCTGAAGTTGGATGGAGGAGACGTACAGAATGAAATGGGGACAGAGGAGACAAAAAATGCACTTAGGTGCTTTTGCTAAGAGGAGCTGCTGACTACTCTTCCTTTAGCACTACCATTTGTAAGATGGTGGAGCAGAAGGGTGGGACAGAAATCTCTTGTTCAGTGTGGAAATGTTCTTTTAGGTGAGGCCAGCCTTTTGTATTTCCCCTGATCACTGAACAGTATGGATGCTGATAAGCCAGTTATAGAAAGGTCATGCCTATGTGTGCCTCTCTTGCTGGTACTCCAGGCTGGAGACTACTATGCTATGAGGAGCACCACTCTAAAGAGTGAAACAGCATGAACAATAAAGTCAGAAGCATGCAGTATCTTAAGCACACAGTCTGAACCACTCGAAAGTCTTAACCAAGCATGATTTAAGCATGTCCGAACCATGCACGACTGAACATCGCATTAAGTACAGTAAGTACATGATGTATTATGTATATTTAACAAGATATATATTACACTAATAATAATTTGAAAAAGGAATATAAATATGTGCATTGGATTTATAGTTACAGTTAATAATAAGCAGTTTTGGTTCATTATAAACTTACATTGGAAGCTAGATGGCAGTATTTGCTAATGTTGCGTGTGATCACAAAGGAAGTCAGTGTGCCACTGAACACAAAATGGTGGACATCAGTAGAAGAAAAGAAGGACTACTGTGGAAACAGGATATTTAGAAACCTGATTGAGAATTGAAAAAGTGTATATAGGATTCTTCATTCCTAATCTGATGTGTACATATGTACTGTCATTCCCAAAAAATGCAGCTTAATATATTTTACATTTTTTACTTAGGAAAATAACTTCTTCTCCTTTTGAATATTGCATGTTGTGTATGCTAAAGTATATGTGTTATGGCGGTTCGTGTGCAAAAGCAGTGCGTGATAATGGAATTTGTGGTTTAGGTGCCGTTAATGTACTAGCATCTATTTGCGTTGTTCAGGCGTGCATACTAAACACTTCCATGGTTTAGGCATCGTCGTGGTTCCACTTACGTGGTTAAGGCACGCGTGTTTCAGGCATTCGTTATTCTCTCATACAACCATATAAAGAAAGCCTGTGCTTTCTCAAAACCCCCTTGTTGCTTCTGCATCCCCTCCATTCCTCTCTCAATGTTGCTTTTGCATCCCCTCCCTTGTTGATTCAGTGTTCAGCCTCAGACTCCCCAATGTTGCTTCTGTGTTGTCTCCCATTCGCCCCATGTTGCCTCCTTGCTCTTGCAGCCTTCCCATGTTGCTTCGGCATTCTCCCATGCTAACCTGTGTTGTTTCTGCATTCTCACCACCCTCCCCCATGTGGCTGCCACTGCTCCCACTCACCTGCTTTAAACACTTTTGCGTGTTTCATTTTCTACTTAGTTACCAATCCAACTTGGATCGGTAACTAAAAAATGAAAAAAAGGAGCCCATGTCATTATTTTTTTTTTTTTTTTAATTGAACATATTCAGAAGAATATAAATACAGGTACATACAGATTCATAGAAAAAGAAGACAAAGGAAAATTAAACAAACATTTACAAGTTTGGGAGACAGTCCTATAGATGTTGCATTGGGAGGATCCCCTCTACTCCATCCTTGCATCTCTGCTCCATTCAACCATATGTGCCCAGATCTTCCTCCCCCGGGCTCTGGCCTGTCTGCCTCGACATGAATAGATAGACAGCTCTTGTTTGTAAATTCCGAGGAGCCTAGCAAGCCACATATGAAAGCTTGGTGACTCAGCATCTTTCCATCTTGCAGCTAGTAGTATCCTATATACCGCTGCCCCCAGAAACAGACCATATTCTTGTTCGGTATTAAGACCCAGCGTACCATCATATCCAAGAACCAGCAGAGTAGGAGTTATTTCTAACCTAAGGCCAAACAGTGCCTCCCAAAAACATAGCAGCCCTTCTTTCAGTGGAGCCAGTTTCTCACATTCATACAACATGTGTATCAAAGTGGCAGTTCCTGACCCACATCTGGGACATTTGTCATCTGCCCTTTTCCCCCAGAGGTAAAGTTTAGCAGGGGTAAAATAAAGATTAAATAACGTTTTATATAGTTGTGCTTTTAAGTTCGAGGATAACAAGATTTTTGAGGATAAGGAGAGGCTCATATAGATATCCACATCTGGGTTTCCCAGTTTAATTGCCCAGGATGCCTCTGTTTTTTCCAGGTCATCTGGGCTTTTTTCAAAAAGCACTTTATAAAAATCTCTAATTCTGCAGATTTCCCTAGCTACCACTTCCAAAAGTGGTATCTTATCTAACCTGATCTTGGGGCGCCATATGGTGAGAATATTCTTAATCTGGATACATTTTAAGTATTGGTTGTCTAAAATGCCAAACACCCGCTGTAGCCTAGAAAATTGAAAATCTTGTTCTTCCCCACAGAAATCCCCAATTGTTCCTACCCCTTATTTTTCCCACTTTTTCCCCATATCATCATTAGCCAGACAGGGCAGTAATTGCGAACGCCATAGGGGGGTATATCTAGAGATTCTCGGAATTGCCATAAATTTAGAGACCTGCTTCCAGATTCTCCATGAGCTATAAATTACTTTAAACCGCACCTTCTTATAATAGCTGGGATCCACTTGTCTCTGTAGCAACCCAGAGGCTTCCTTCCCCATCGAAAGTTCATAAATTGTGGGTATTTTCGGGCCCTTCGCTGGTTCCCTAGTATTGCTTACCGATAAAAGGGTGGTCATCTGATGTAAAAAAGCTGCCCAGTAATACAGAGTGAAATTGGGAACTGCAAGCTCTCACCTGTCCTGGGGCAGTGCTAAATATTTCAGTGCTCTTTTAACCTTCCCATATTGCCATATGAAGTTAGAAAAGGTAGATTCCAGCGCCCTCAATAGATTGTCCTCTATGACCAGCGGAATTGCCCGAAACAGATACAATATTTTTGGTAACATGGTCATTTTTAAGAAGTTCCCCTTCCCAATAATTGACAAATGTAACCCGTTGACCCTCCTTAATTCATTCCCTATATTTTTAATCAAAGGTTCAAAATTGATTCAACTAATTTCATCCACTTTGGTGCTTATTCGAACCCCGAGGTACACTGCCGAAGTTGCTCTCTCGGAACCGTTAAAAACAATATTGTCCGTGCATAATACAATGGTTTTCCCAGCATTCAAAGCATACCCAGAGAGGAGAACAAAACCCTCTATAATCCTACTAATTTCTTTGATCGCCTCAGCGGGGTTCGAAGTTAAAACCGCAATGTCATCCGCGTAAGCCAATACTTTTGTCTCAAGCCCACCGGTAATTATTGGCTTCATTTTCGGGCTCTGTAACAGCATAGCCACAAGGGGGTTGATATATAAAGCAAATAAAATAGGGGAGCAGGGACATCCCTGCCTGGTCCCCCTTGATATATTAATATTACCGGAATCCCCCACCATTAGTTGTAGTCGGGCTTTTGGCTGGCAATACATTGCCTTACTAGCCTTTATTAGCTGTGGGCCGAAACCATACAATTCCAATATCAGCCATAAAAACACCCAGGACACCCGATCAAAGGCTTTTTCGGCATCAAGGAGGATCATAGCCATCTAGTCCCCCGCACTGGTTGCAATATCAAAAAGAGAAATAACTCTTCGGGTATGATCCATTGTTCCTTTACCAGGGATAAACCCATGTTGCCATGGGCAAACCAGATGCTCTCTGACCCTCCCCAGCCGATTAGCCAACAATTTAGAATAGATTTTTGTGTCGGAGTTGATCAGAGAGATCAGCCGATAGGAGGATGGGTTATCCACCGGTTTCCCTTTTTTAGGGAAGATTATAATGGCGGTCTCTTTCTAAGACTCAGGGGGGGTTCCATTATGCTGTACACCCCTAAACAGGTCTAGGAGCAAGGGTGTTATAACTATACCTACAATTTTGTAAACCTCAAGAGGTATCTGGTCCAGACCAGCCGTTTTCCCTGAAGCCATTTCTGACAGCGCTAGTTTAACTTCTTCGAGCGTGATAATTGCCTCTAACTCCTCTCTAGTGAGCCCATCCAACCCCTCTCCAACATTGATGCCGGCAGCCTGCCCTGCCATACCCTGAGAAACCTCTTCCCGGCTCTTGTTAATGTCATCTTGATACAGGACCTGGTAGTAATTTTGGAACCCTCTAATTATCTCCTGTGGATCGGTGTAAGCTTGCCCGTTTATTTTGATCATAGTTATAGCATTTGAGGATATTTTCTGCCTGGTACAGAGCGCTAGCCTCCTGCCAACTTGTTCTCCGGTTTCATAGACACTGTTTCGGTGAGATTGATACTCCTCAGCAGATTTCTGCGTTAGCCAATTGGTTAGTTCTGCTCTCAATGCGATTATTCGATGCTGAGTTTGATCTCCCTCCCGTCCCTGTGCTATCAACGAAATATGCTGTTCTTTAGCCCTAGCTAGATCCTGCATCAGTTGTTGATTCTTTTTTTCCTGCTGCTTCCTAGCCCTAATAACAAAAGAAATAGTCTCGCCTCGAAGAGCGGCCTTAAAAGAGTCCCATACAACCCCCCTGCTGGCACTAAACCTGTTTATATCAAAAAATTCTTGCGCCCACTTTTTCATATATTCAATAAATTCATTATTGACAAGAAGTTTCCTGTCAAAGGTCCATTTACTCCGTAGTTTTTTTAAATTAGCTATTTCCAGTTCTAAAATCAGAGGGTTATGGTCGGAAATTATTTTAGGGAATTTCCTAATCCCAGCTTGCCCTGCTAGGTCCCTTGTGCAAAAAAAATAGTCGATCCTGACATATTTTTATGGGGACAGGAAAAAATGTATACCCAGGGTTGGCAGAATTCTTTGTAGCCCAAATATCCACCAAACCATGACTAGTTTTTAAAGAATTAAATGCCCTGTAGACTTGTGGCTTTCTACCCACATAGCCCCCTGGGCCCTGACTCCCAAGTTTACAATCCAAAGAGATGTTAAGATCCCCGCAGAAAATCAGTGGGGTTGGCCAAGTGGCAAGTTCAACTTCCAAAACCTCTAATATCTGAGGATCATCTTGATTAGATCCATAAACTACTCAAAGAGTGACGCCCATAGGAAGCTTTACCATCACCCATCTACCCAGGGCATCCACTAATTTACGTTTGGCCATACCCAGAGAGGTCTTTGCTAAAAATAGCCACACCACGTATATTAGATGTCTGGGTAGTACATGCCAGTAGGTTATACCCTGCTTTTCTCAATAATTCTCTTTTCCCCCAGGGAATATGTGTCTCCTGTAAGCATATTACATCGGTGGGGTTAAGCCTAATAAGTTCAGCATATCTGACCCTCTTTACCCTGTCATTCAACCCGGCAATGTTCCAAGAGCATATAGTTATCTTCCCCATCTTAAACTGGACTCGATTTCCCAGATTCCTCCATGGCACCTTCTCAAGCTCTTTCCCCCATTGAGTTTTCACCTCTCTTTCTGCCACCTATTTACCTCCTTTGATTATCTCCTTATTTTCTTACATTTTCTAGATATGTTATTTTTCCCCATGCGTTTGGTCCCCCCTTCCCCTTCCTTCCCTCCCACTGTGCTGCCCTCCCACCCCTACAAAATCCCCACCTCCCCACATGAGGCATGCAGACTCAATCTTGAGTCTGATCGCAATGGATGTGCGACACATGCAGAGACTGAGAGCCCTAACTCTGTGGACCATAGCTGAATGCTTCATTCTGTAGCCGAGGTTCCCAAATTAGTTGGTGCCTCATCTATTTTACTGCTAAAGAAGAAAAACATAATAATTCACCCTCAGTGCCACCCAACATAATCCCAAACTATGTAATACCTATCGTGAGTTAATGACTGGCCTGCACCTAACTGGGCAACCCATCCAAATATTATTTGGCTTTTATTTCTGACATAAAGATCTTTGTTTGCCCCTCAAAAATCACTTTTAGGCGAGCAGGATTATTTAGAAAGGCTTGCGCCTTTTTATCCTGAAATGGTTTGATGAGCTGCCGCAGTCGCCACCGCCTTTCAACGGTGGTATGGCAAAAGTCTGGGCGAACAAAGTAAGATATCTAATTTCTAGACCTTTTTGCGTCAGGCCTTGGTTTTTCAGAGATCGCTTGACGTAACAGAAAGTTGAAAAAGTATACCAGAATGGCTCGGGGAAGAGCCCCCGCCCTTACAGGCTGTTTCTGGACAAAGGGGACCCGATGGGCACGCTGGATCTCTAATGCCCAGTTCCACCCAGTTATTTCAGGCAAAGAGTCTCGCAACAAATCGACAACAAATGAGCGTATATCGGCCCCCTCAGGCCCACCAAGGACACGCAGATTATTCCTCCGCTGGCGGTTTTCAAACTTCTCCAGCTTCCATCTGACATCTTCCAGTTGTGCCTCATGCGAATCCACCAGCGCATGATTTGAGGCGATGTCAGATTCTGTAGTGACTATCCTGGACTCAAGGTCGGTTAAGCGTTCCCCAAATGTACTGCAAGTTTTAGACAGTTTCCGCACAACCCCTTGCATTTTGCGCATGGCGAGCTGGGCCTTGCGACTGTCTTGACGGGTTTCCTCGCGGTGCATAGTGATTGCCTGAAAGATAGCCTCCAAAGTTGGAGAAGATGGAGAGGTTGGCTCTGATGGATCAGAGACGGATTGGGAGATGGGCATAGGGTTGGACAGTTGGTTTGAAGGGGTATAGTCCCAAGCCAGATCCTTCCCTCCCTGTCTCTTTTTCTTTTTCCTCTGCACAGTTTTGCATTTAGCACCACCTGCCTCCTATAAATCGCTATAGCTTAGATCTGTAATATCTGCTGAGGAATCCTCAGACCACTCATCATCATCCCCATCTGATACAGAAAAGAAAAAGTCACTGGGTTCCTTATCCAGCTCATTTTGGCCGCCACTGTCTTGTCTTGTGAGCGGGTTACACATTCAGGGTTGGATTTATCCTTAAGTGGTTGCTCCTGAGGTTGCATGCGCAAAGTATACTGTTCATCCTCTAGTGTACCATCCCCCCTTCCGCCCGTAGCTACATTTTCTGTGTTTTCTAAGCCCGTTGGGAACCCACCAGCCGATCGCCCTGTTGAAATATTGATCAGTGAGTCTTGGGCGCCCCCTGTAGGATTCGGAATCAGCAGTTGGGGTAGGGGTAGGGTACCTTCCATGTTAGCTGTCCCATCGTTGTGTCCTTTCTCCACCTCACACAGCCCAGTCTGTTCTCGGTGAGCTAGTTCTCTTGGTTCCTGCGGGGGTGGATCTCCTCCGGCGTGTACTGCGCTCACCGCTGCATCGGGGCGAACCTTGCTCCTGAGCTTCCCCTCGCAACCCGGAACTAGTTTCGGGTTGCGAGCCCATATCATTTTGAAGAACAGTGCTTATGACAATGTCAGGCACACAATATGAAGAGAAAGTTGCAGCTCCCAATTTGTGACTCAGAGACTCTATAACCCTGGTTGGAAAAACAAATAAAAATATAGAATAAGGGGGCAGGGTAGGGGCACCCTGAACCCCTTGGTCCTTATATGGGGTCCCAAAGAGACACCCTCTGGGGTCACATGTAAAAGTTTTTTTTTTATGCCTCCATATAAATTAGTAGTAAGGTGGTATTGCAGCACCGTGGGGAAAAAAAGGGACAGGGCCTTGGAAACCTGCAAGACATTGAGGGTTGGACAACAATAGGCTCTTGGCCACCTGTGGGTGGTTGGGTGCAAGCCAGGCCTTTTGGCCAACCTCACACAATCATCTGTAAATTCCAAAGATAGTTTAACATTTACTCCAAACATTTGACTAAGCTTACAAGAGCAAGTTCATGGGTTTTGTGTAATTATGCGATAAGAGATGTCTTTGAAAAGGTAAATCACTTCATGCTATCCTTGTACAGTCTGTGCCTCCAGACCACTGGATTGTCTTCCACAAACTTTAATATAAATTATTTTTCTGTACATATTGAACCCATAGTCCTTTGCCAGCATGACGCCTGTCAGTGGATGTGGAGCATATAGCATGTAATTCCAGTCCTTAGGATGGATTCTCTGTTGTGTGTTAATGCCTGTTGGCCATCTATAATTGAATGGATATACTTCTATTTGTAGCATACTTGAGACCTATTTCAAGATACCCATATTCAGTGCTTAATTTGAGCCGGTGGTTTCCGGGGCTCGGCCCCAGCACTTAATTGTCAACAACAGGATTTATGACAGTGTGACACATGGTGGCGCTGTATATATAATTTAGAGAGGAGTCCAACTACAGTTGTTTATGCATTAAAAATGATTAATGCCTGCCGCCCAAGCCATTCTTGTAGCATTGGGGGCCTGGAATAGTCTGACTTGTCACACTTGTAGGAGTGTGATGGCTAGTAGTTTTGTTGGTACTGTCATTGGCTGCAGCAATAGGTGTCACAAGCTGCAGTTACCGCCTGACGAGGGCCGTGGAACTAATTTTTTTTTACAAATTAAGCAGTGCCGATATTAACTCCTTTGTGTGCCACTGGATGTAACCACACTTTTCAGCCGAGTGCCATCCATTCATTAACTTTCTGCTAGACGGGTCCTTACTAACATTCAGTCTCTGCCTTTCACTTCCAGCACTCCATGGTCAGTGCCTGTTACCATGTGGTTCTCTCAGTCTAGGACATTAAATGATCTGTTTCTGAAATCCTCCCTCCCTCCCTTGCAAGCCCCCACTGTGTCTACATAAATGTATGTGTTTTATTCAACATATTTTCCTGTCATGTATTCCCCTTTCACATATTGTATTGTGCATTTATATAACACTTACTACCCCTGATTAGGCGTCAAAGCACTTTTTCGGCGAGTAGCACGCTACTCCGGAATCCATAAAGGATTAGTGTTGAATTAATACAGTGAAATATGAAAGTAATTTGAGTGGTGGATAGGTTAGTATGGTCTGCCACAATACAAATCAAAGGGAGGAACAGATCACACCTCTGGCATCCCCTCACAAAATCTTGGATCACAAATCAGGTGACAGTATCCTTATGATAGGATTCTACAAAATGTGCAAGTATGCCAAGCTATGCCAGTGCGAAATAGTATAACAGATTCAACCATCTGCATACAGTACATAACTGCCTGGCTTAATGGTACTCATTTCTTAAAAGTTAGCTGACATTTAACATCCATATGGTTGGACTTTGACGGCAAGCGAGTATGTGCCAAAGGGTAAAATTAACCTTGAATTGCCCTACTTACGACTAGTCTGCGGTTACCGATTGCTTTTCCAGACATCCCGTTTAACCCGCCGTAGTCGTAAAATAAAAACGACGAGGCATACAATGTGTGGGCTTCTTCTTTGAAACCCCTTCAACGCGCTCTCACAATTTGCTACTTTGGCATTCAGTACCGGGCGGACTTCTGTGAAAGTCATGAACTTCCAACATGTGTTCCTAGCATCTTCCTGCACTTTGCCCCGGGTGCCGCCGAGCCTGCCGCCCTAGCCCTGTACAGCTCCCAGGGGGGCTTATGTCCGCGCACGTGCTCTTCCCTTCCTGCTCTTTATTGTAGGCCGGGTTTGGTATCTACACAACTGCGCCTGCTTCGCAGAATGCTGACATGTCTGTGCTTTGTCGGTACTTAATAGTGCCTGCCAGTTCATGCTGTTGAAACGTCAGCCTTGTGTTCTATTTGGCGATGTGGATGTAACTCTGTGTTTCCACATCATGATGCATTCATTTTTTTTTGTTTTTTTGCACATCAGAATTATATTGCATGGTTTCTCTTACATGACATAAAATAATCGACCCTACTGCAATCATCACGAGGAATGTCGAGCTATAAATACGAATTATATATTTACCATGACTGTGTAGTAGATGCAATATTTTTGAAGGTTGATATTATTGATCGCAATGTAGGGTCGTACAACTTGGGTGACAGGCACCTACGGACGTCATTTACGGGTCGCCATGGGTCACAGCTTTGACACCTGTCTTGTCCCTTGCTATATACACACAATATGAGGGGGGAGAGGTTAAATCCCTACTCCAGCCTCCCCGTCCAATCACTGAAACGCACACAAAGGAGTAGGATAAGAAATAAAATACAAAATGTATAAATATATAGGAGAATAGTGGCACTTGCTCTCTGTGAGAAAACTGCCCTCACAAAATTGTGACATGCTTCATCGTAGAGCGTGCTACAGACACCCCTGCACAGACCTACGCCTGGGGTGGAGCAAAAGGGAGGGGAAGACAATACAGACAATGATCACCGGCGAGGCGAGGATTTAGAGATTGTCCGAGCGGTGCACCCACCTTGACGTAAGTTTGACTACAGGGGGTCACTCCCAACACCTTGCTATTTTTAGAGAGACAATCTATGAAACCTGAACATGGATTGTGTGTTGATCAAGGTATTTTCTGCATTGCTAGAATCATATTCCATAGATACCGGAGATAGGATCAGAGGGGACCTTCTTTTTATTTATTTTATGTATTTATTTATTGAGTTTTATATAGCGCTGGCTAGACCCGGAGGTATCTTTTTTGGGTCCGAAGGGCCCTGATGAATGCCGGTGTGACCCTTTTTTGGGCACACCTTTGACAGCAGAAACATGTAGACACCTTGGCAGTAAGGAGGGGTGAAGAAACCTTAATTTTCTCCTTCCACTTCCATCTTTCATGTTTTTAAACCTAGCCGGATAGCCCCAGAATAAAATTGTGAGTGGGTACACATCCGAGCTAGTTTTAACTCTCACTGGCTCCACTTTTCCTTTGGTGATCCCAAGAATATCATTGTCTG
This sequence comes from Triturus cristatus, assembly GCF_964204655.1. Classification (NCBI taxonomy): domain Eukaryota; kingdom Metazoa; phylum Chordata; class Amphibia; order Caudata; family Salamandridae; genus Triturus; species Triturus cristatus. The sequence continues at coordinate 1,266,673,165 of NC_140585.1, read as the reverse complement.
CAGTGTCTACCCCTCCCTTTTGCTCCACCCCAGGCGTTGGTCTGCGCAGGGGTGCCTGTAGCACGCCCCATGATGAAGCATGTCACAATTTGTTTGCCTATCCCTCTCTCCTCATTAAAGGTGTCCTCTTATGTCTCTGAACTGTCCCTCTTAGTCCTTGATGGCAGCACTCAATAGTAGCCCCTCTGTGCTGCAGGGGCCAGTAAAAATATCCCTTCCCTCCTGGACGTGGCAAACAACCTAGCGAGTGATGGAGACATTTTATCCCCAACATTTGCAATGGACCAAGATGTGAATTCCATCCCCCACCACATACTTGGAGTAAACCTAACCCGGAAACGATCTGTGTAACAAAAGCTGTTCCTCACCCTGGATGTGACTTCCAGGGCTTTACATTTCTAATCAAGTGAAGTCAAGTCAAATAAGCTTCATTCGATTTAAAAAGAATAAATCCTAAAAGCAGTGTACATCACATATTATTAAAAGAAACAAGTCAACATAATAAATAATTATTTAAAAGTATAATGAATACTATAAGTTAAAATGCCAAATTCATATTTCACATGGTTTTCCTACATCTAATGACATTTTTCAAGTACAAAACTAAAGGTCAAGTGAACACTTCATACCCTAAAAGTTGTAACATTAAAAATGCTGGGCAACATTGTCTCAAGCCTAGTACCCTTAAAATAGGTAAAATCCATTTCTTTCTTTGAACAGTATAACATTTACAGAATAAAAGAGTGCGCATTGTTGATTGCAAAGACATATCATCACATAAGCAGAGGCACAGGGTTCTGGACCAGTCATTCATGACTGGGAAGCTAGTTAATCTATGTAAGTTCCCCAGTTGTCATAAGCCCCGGAAACAGTTTCACGATACGGTTGTATACTGTAGGTGATTAAAAGGTTCTGTTATTCCCTGACTGTAGGCTTTAAAATTTCCTTTGAAAATCTGTTATGTCTCCAGGAGCATTATGCAGTCAGTTTCAAAGATTTCCTTTGAATTGAAATTATGCTACCTGGATCGTGAAAATACTCAGGATGCCCAAGGCCTAACATATCATTTTTGACATAGTTTAACCAAGGAATACAAAGCGCCTTTTATAATTGTTTAAACCATAATTTACAATATCCTGGTTCAAACTGGTATTTGTTGTTGACCAGATCTTGTGCCATAATAAAGTTCTATCTTTATTAGGTCTGATATGTGTGGCATCCCTAATTCAGAATGACAAATATAAGTGGCTGTGCTGTTTGGGACTGCCAGTAGATATCTACAGAAGGCATTCTCAATTAACTGCTGGGCCTGAGAATCAACATAGCCCCAAATTCCAGTGCCGTACATGGCAGTTGAAACACACTTAGCCTTATAGATCTGTAATAATTCTACAACCGGTCGTCTTCCCAATTTCCTGGCAAAATTGGCTAGCATGGCCGTAGCTTTTAGAAATAGCAATTTTCTTGCTAGGACAGTGTGAGACCAGGTCCCCCTATAATCAAAGAGGATGCCCAGATAAGAAAATCTGTTAGCAAATTCGACCTTATTGCTATAATTAACGTCTCTGCAGTTTGTTCCACATTTCATAATAAACGTTTTAGAAGTGTTCACTTAGCCCAAGTTGTGTATAAATGTTGTGAAACTAGACACTACTCTTTGGAGCCCAAGTTGTGTTCTTGACATTAAAACAGCCTTGTCTGCATACAGTAAGGCTGGAATCGGGCGCATATCAATATATGTCAGAACCTGACACTGAGTCGCTAAAACTTGGCCTAGGCCGTTAATATACAATGTAAATAAAAAAGGGGCCAGGACACATCCTTGCCTTACCCCTTTCCTTATTGCAAACTTAGCGGTACACTCTCCCATGGTTCCATAACAGACCCTGGCATAAGCATCACGGTATAGCTGCCTCATGAAGTTAATAACTGAAGTTTCCACGCCCATATCCTCTAAAATCCCCCAAAGTTTATCATGTCTTATGCAGTCGAACATGAAGCTAAGATCTACAAAGGCCAAGTATAGCTTACCCTGCTTGGCCCGTGTGTATTTGCTCAGAATAATGTTTAAATTTAGTCCCTGCTCGATCGTGCCTAAGCCCTGTCGAAAACCATATTGTAATTCTGTAATAATGGTAGCATCTTCGACCCAGACCTGTAATCAATTCAGTAAATACGGCGAGCCACTTTGACCAGAGAGTTCAATATGATATTGGTCGGTAACATGTAGGATTATTGCAATGTCCCTTTTAAAAAATTGGGACCAGAATTCATTCTGACCAAGATGAAATAAAACCATGAGACCAACATGTTGTCGATACTAAGGTCAGTAGGGGCGCCCAAAGGAGTAGATTTGACTTGTAAAGGTCCACTGGCACTCCATCTGGACCTGGTGCTTTACCACCCGCGCTTGCATTTATAGCACAAAAAACTTCATCCAAAGTATATTGGAGATCTATTGGGTGGAAATTAGATGGTACTAAGTCCCGAGGTTGTTTGGGCATGTTCGGTATTACTTGAGCATTATCATTATACATAGACAAGTAGTGGTCCACCCATTCGTCCTCACTAATGGTTAGCTCTATAGATGGTATATCTCGTACATTTCTAATCAAACAAGTTTGACATTCAAATTTCCTTGCTGGAATCATTTGCACAGTGTATAGCCTCAATTGATATGAGGTTTGAACGCCTTTATCTGGAATGCTCAAAATGCCTTTATGCGCCATACCACAATCCACAAACTTGTTAAATCATAAAGACATCCATCCTGTTAATGAGGGATAACCTTACTAGTCAATAAGGCCCCAGTCACCTACATAGCTGAAGCTGACACTTATCTGCAACTCAAAAACTAAGACTCAAATCAGGAGAATAGCCCAGCGCCCAGCCTGACCAACAAAATACCCAATTTGGAACAGGGTGTGAGGGTGATAAATCATTCCGCCTCCTGAGTAAGGAATACTTACACTAAATCAGCAGAGGTGACTAATCCAGACATATAAAGGGGTAAATGAAAGAGAATGAGGAAACAAAATTTAAAATAATGAAAATGCAGCGAGAGCACTAAATCTAAAACAAACAACTGCTAAATATTGCCCAATATTCTCCGCATCAACCACAGATCCTAGTTCCACACCTACATTGCAGTCTGCAGGAGAAAAACAACACAATAGCCCAGGCTAAGGAGACAACCGGCCAAACATTAAGCCCATTGATATGATCAATCACTCACCAAACCAGCCTCTTTTTCAAGTAAGTTCGCTAACCCTTTCCCGACCATGAAGAAGAATGAGGCTCGGACATTGCGAAACTAGGACCATCCAATGGAAAGCCCTGGAAAAAATTGCTAATCCTGACCTGTGCACTATGACAAACTCCCACAGGTAAGCATTAAATACTTTTCAGTAATAAGTTTCTGGATATAGGACAGTTTGAAAATGCAATAGAAATTGTACTTTGTTTGATTTACAGGGGAGCAGTAGTATGCAACACTTAGCAAATACAGTACATTGGAATGAATAGGCTTTTTCAGTAAATTGCAGGTAACTTACTTTTTACGTTACTTTTCTAACTCAGTGCTGGATACCTAGATTCAGCACTGGGATATTTCCTAGAAACAGGTAAGTAATTACGTTTTGGTTATTCGCATGATTTTGAAAGAATATTTTCAGTTTTCAAAACTCCACACTTGGAAGCTTTTTGGAGCAGTACATTGAAATGAATGGGCTTCGACAGTAAATTGCTGGTAAGTTACTTTTCACGTTACTTTTCTAACTCAGTGCTGGATACCTAGATTCAGCACTGGGACATTTCCTAGAAACAGGTAAGTAATTACGTTTTGGTTATTCGCATGATTTTGAAAGAATATTTTCAGTTTTCAAAACTCCACACTTGGAAACGTTTTGGAGCAGTACATTGAAATGAATGGGCTTCAACAGTAAATTGCTGGTAAGTTACTTTTCATGTTACTTTTCTAACTCAGTGCTGGATACCTAGATTCAGCACTGGGACATTTCCTGCAAACAGGTGAGTAAACACGTTTTGCTTATTTGTGCGATTTTTAAAGAACATTTTTAGGTTTCAAAACTCCACACTAAAACACTTTTGGGAGAAAATGTGTCAATGTTATCCTATGGAAGGAAAACAGGTTCACGGTTCACAGGTAAGTAATCGACTGTGGGAGTTAAGGTTCTGGGGTTAGACTCAGGGGTCTCCCATGGTCAGTGATGCACTGTTGTTGCACCCTCAGTTGCACTAGGCCGGCCGGGTGCAGGGTGCTGTTTGGAGGTTGGGTGCCCTGTTGTTTTCAATGGAGAACCTCCGGGACAAAGAAACACTGCAGGCTCTGGGTTTTTCCACTCGAGCTCAGGCCGGGTGCAGAGTGGGCTGGATTTGCGGTCTCTGGCTGGCACCAGAAGCTGCAGTTTAAACACGTCCGGTGTTCACGGGAGAAACAGTCTGGGAAGTGAAGGCAGGCAGGTCTTCCGGGGTTTGTGAGGTTGGTGGCTGCTGGACACGCTGGGATTTCGCAGGAAAAGGTTCGAGGGGAGACAGGCCTGTAGGGCTGGGGACGGGGAGACAGGCCTGTAGGGCTGGGGCCAAGTCAGTGGGCTTCGTCCTCTTGTTAGCTCTGAACGGCTCTTCGTCCTTCTTCTTTTTGTAGATAGGCTGGATCTGCCTTCTTTGTTCAGGGCTGCCCCCTAAATACTGTATTTAGGGGGCGTTTTAGGGGTCTTGAGGTCAGTAGCCAATGGGCTACTGACCTTAGGGTGACTACACCCTTGGTGTGCTCACCCCAAGTGGGGGAGTGTGCACAATCCCTAGTCCTGATTGGGGAGTGCCTGCCATCTGCAAGATGGCGAGCACTGGAGAGTGGGCTTCACCTCGCCTCCCCCACCTGAGGGGTGGAGTCGGCATAGGTGGGCACACCTCCTGGACTGGCTAGTTTTTCCCGTCTGTCTTCCCGCCGAAAGGGAGTGGAGCCAGGAAGGGGGCCTGGTCCGGATAGCAGGAGAGGCTGGGGTTCGCATTAAAAAGGATGCCAGGTCATTGAAACTCCCCTACCACAGATGGCTCTTCCTGGCCTGGGAGAGGTGTGAACAACTCCGCCCAGGAAAGGCTTTGTTTCTGGGCTCAGGGAGCGTAGGCTCCCACCTTGGGGGTCCAGAAACATGTCTCGTGGTGGCAGGCAGGCTGGTATGTACCAGTCAGGGAACCCACCAGAGGCTGGTAGTTTTTCAGGGGGGCATCTCTGAGATGCCCTCTGTGTGCATTTTTCATTAAATCCCACACTGGCATCAGTGTGGGTTTAATGGGCTGAGAAGTGTGATATCAAACTGCTCAGTTTTCAGTGTAGCCATTATGGTGCTGTGGAGTTCGTAATGACAAGCTCCCAGCATCATATATTCTTAACGGCAGCACTGCACTTACAATGCCTAAGAATGGACTTAGACACTGTAGGGGTACAGGGCTCATGCACCTGTACCCTCACCACTGGCATAGGGCAACCAGCTAGAGGGGTGACTGATCTATGCCAGGGCAGTGGGTTGTAGGCATGGCACACAGGGTTGTGTGCCATGTCACCTCTTTACTTTGTTCTGCACAAAACCAGCAGCCCACAAAGGCAGTGTGTGTGTGTAAAGGTACAGCGCCTCTAAGGGTGGAACAATAAGTGCTGCAGCCCATAGAGATCTTCCCTGGTCACAGTGCCCTGGGTACCTGTGGTATCATTTACCAGGGGCTGACCTGTGGCCAGAGATGCCAATTGGGTTAGTTTTGGGCAAAGAACATAGGCCCTGGGAACCTGATTGGCAGGGACCCAGGGCACACCAAGAAAAAGTGTATCAGTAGTCTGGCAAAAAGTGGGGGGGTTACTGCAACAGAAACCCGCCTTCCTACAGCTTCCTCATAGGACCAGGAGGCATAAGCCCCGTCAAGCTACCGAGTTTCATTAATGCTCATCCACTGGATGTTCAGACAGCCCAAACCGTAAGTTGTAAGAATAGATACTCCTTGAACAATAAAATTGCCTTCTATCCTGAATTCATCTGAAGAGGACCAATGGACATCCTGAAGAGGAAATATTTTAAGTTCACCTGAAATTCTTAGATATTGAAACTGTAGGGTTCAGACCCCTTGGAAATGAAACCACTATTGTGCCATTGACCTCAATTCTTTCTGTCAGCTATATATTGTCAATTCGTCAAATCTTTGAAGAGTGGGGGGATTATCCTAAAGGGGGGCTGTCAATTTATGTCTCCATCAACAAGTTACTGGTGACAGCGAACCTGAATCTGACCATCTCCAGTATGTTGGGCCTTAAAATACATAATGTGAAGTTTCCCTTATTTTCAGAGCCCCTCTTAATATTAAACATATACATAAATCCAAGTTCATCCTTGGAGAAAGGTATGCTAATGTGTATAGAGAACACAGTGAAAAGGCTGCTATCAGACCATGGATCCACCCCATGGCTAACAGCTGGGGAATTTGACCAATAATGGTAGCAGAGCTGGGCACCTGAACAGAAGAGATGCCAGATGGAGGACACAACAGCAAGATTCACAGTTGACGGAGGGCAAGATGAAATTCACCCTGTGGGAGTTCGCGAAAGCCTAAGGCCCCAGACCCCCATACGGATCTTTCAGGTTAGGGTCCTGGTCACAGTTGTTTTTCCTGGGAGGTATATACTGGTTTGTTTGGCATTTACTGGCCTCAACTATAAACCCTGTTTTAGGAATAGGGCGCTGCTGGTGGTTCAAACTTGTGTATTACGAATTATACATTTTAGGAAAATGTTTCTGACCACATCATAACCTGCCCTAGAGAATTAACGTGTTTGGGGAAAATATGTGTAACCCAAGAGTTGTTCTTGGGCTCAGATGTGGGAATACAAATTTTCACATAGTCAGTATGAGTTTTGAGTGTTCTTCAGGAATACGCCTGTTTAACACATGGCGAAGGCCCATACACTCACAACTGTCTAGCAGGCTATAGAAGGCTAGCAGGCTATAGAAAAGGTCTCACTCACTAATAGGCTGCCAGTAGCAGGGATTCATTCAAGCATTCCATCCATCACCTTGTTGTTTGTACAACTGGCACAATAAGTGCGGGCATGCACAGATGCGGGCCCCGCGCTCACTGTGCCATAATACTCAAGCTGCATTCTACCAGTGAAACACAAATTTGCCAAAGCTAGTCTGGGGTTGCTTAGGTTCCATTGTGGAGAGGGCCCGACCTAGCAGTTTGGGATGGATTGTTTCAATGAGGAGCAGGGCTAGAACTGATTTGCATAAGGAGGGCTTCTGTCTGGAGTGGCATCATGGGTGAGAATTTATGGACTGGGATGTGACCCAAGCATACACCAGGAACTGGGGGGCAAAATGCAAAGCCCTCCCACTCTCCAGGGGAACCACAAAGTTATGCCTTTTGGGTTGGGACATGGCCTGAATAACAGAGGGACTACAGTACCTCAGTGTTCGAGTAAACAGCGGCCTCACACAGATGGTTTGAGGATAACTTACTCCCTCTACAAACACATGCAAGATTTCCTAAAATTCAATACCTGAACCTCTCCCTGTGGGGTGGAGTTCAAACTGTGAAGATGGTAGTGGTCCCCAGGTAAACTAAGTTTTTTATCATGTTACTCATGAGAGTCCCCCAAGCACTTCTCCAGGGGATTGCAGCAGACATCAGGTCATACGTATGGAGTGGCCGCTGTCCAAGGCTATGGCCTCGACACTCTGGGCTGAAGCAGAGGCCCGGGGCCTTTATTTGCCCCACATGTTCACTTACTATTTTCCCATCTACCACTCCCAGTTGGCACTTTATCTACATAGCTTGGGGGAGATGTCAGTGTGGATGAAGATCGAACGATATCTCATGGGCGCTCCATGCCCATCCCCCTGTGCTACATACTGCCCTCGCACCCCACATGGTGAGGCAACCCTGTTCTCATGGCCACTACCATGACATGGGTGACACCCCATAACTACTAGATACTGACTCATGAGTCCATACTAAGGCACCACTTTGACACAATGCGTCTATTCGTATTGCTGGCACACCATTCCATTGGATTGGTGGAGCACAAAGAGACTGCATCACATTGACAATTTCCTCTAAGGGGGCACACCTAAACCATTCTTGGTGGTTTGAAGGCAGTTGTCCTCTCTCCTCTGGACTTTTGGCTACATCACAAAGTGACCCACTGCCCACTCTGAGTGCTGGGCCTCCTCCCAGTGAAATTAGCAGTTTCACCCATTCTACAACACCTCTGACTATGGATTGGATACAACAGGTTGGTCTCTGAACTATACAGTGTCTTCCTAAAAAGCATGCATTGGGTACCCAGTCTTACCCGGACCTGCATCAAATGGCAGACAACCCTTGGCATTGAATACACTCTGGATGACTGGAGGGCCCTACTCCGAGACTACAACAGGGTCCTCCGAGAGTTTGCCTTAAATTTCTCTACTTCAAAACCATCCACCAATGGTACTGAACCCCAGGAAGACTAAATCGGGAATGCCTACTGCCTCATAGCCACTGCTGGAGCTATCTAGAGGAGAGCTGTGACCTGCACCATATCCTATGGCGATACCAAAGCCTCCGACCTAACTGAACGACTGTATGGGCCCATATGCGCAGGCCCCACCCACACACTGTGAAACCCTCTGCCCACCTAACCCTTCTCATTGACCAACGTACATTCCTGAACTGAAAGTACATAACCACCGCTGGTTACCGCTGGCATCCTGCATCACTAGCACCTGCCCACTTGCTCCACACATGCCGACTAGACCATGAAACTCCTAAAGGTGGCACCCCACAAAAGATTCACATACAAATTAGCTGACAAATCAGAGTAATAAGAGAGGGCGTGGGGAGTCTTCCTGCATGATGTTCCGGGCAGACCTGTGAATCTTCACACCATTCTACCTCCCCCACATGTCCCTCTCTCCCTTTTGAGCAGAGGCCGCTTCCTCTTTCCCTTAACCCCTTCACCTTCTACCTACCCCATTTCACAGTGACACAGGAACTAAATTGTACCCGATAGCCCCCCCCCCCTTTAGCCTACCATCCTGCTCGCTTGTCCCTTACTCAGTGTTACAGATTGGCAGACAGGGCAGAATGGCCGGGCTTCTCGATCCCCATCAGTGCCAAGGACCATACGTCTCCAAGTTTGCAGTTAATGGTTAGTTTTCAGGATATAACGCACCTTATTACAGTTATTTGTATGACTACTAGCACAATATTGCACCTTTTGTTAGACCTACTAATCTGATTTTGCCATGGGACATAGGGATCCTAGTGTCCCCGCTAGTGATATCCTATACCTCAAAACCTAGGTATCCCTCGATACACATAGTGGCTTAATCATCTTGCTGCCCCCTATTTTACCTACTCCTTCCACACCTGATGCTTACCCATCTCTGTCCACCCCCTCCCACATACTTTGTACTGCTGCCTGTGTTCGCTGTCCCTCACTTATCCCCCTTCGTACTCCATTGTACGGCTTTCCATAAGCCTGAACCTCCACCATCCAATGTCCTGTATGACAACGCTACCGTGACCTCCCGTGTCCTTTGTAGCCCAAACTGTAAATTGACCCTGGATAGGCCCATGCTCTTGAAACTGGGGTTTTCTTTCCTTGCTTACAGCTCTGGTCAATACATGCTGTTTGCTGTAATGTTTTACTGCTTTGGAAATGAATAAATAAAAGATGCAAAAACAAAATTGACCTAGATGTGCATTACATTTCTCATCTTTGTTCAAACCATTCAGGGCCTTTGCATCCAAATTCTATGATAGATCTGGATTCTAATCTTTTTAATGACAACTTCCTGTTTCCCTCTCTCTTAGTTTTGGTTACCCTCTCAATGACAAAGCTTTTCAGCAGGTTAAAACACCTTTTTCCTAGGTGCATGAAGGTAATAATAACCTGTTATTGCTTAAGGGGATAAAAGCCCAACTCAGGCAACAACTACAATCCTTTGTCAGAAGGAACCACAGAAGTCACTAAATTAACCTGTACGTAACCCTCTGGTAGCTTTTCACAAAGAAGTCAGGCTTAACCTGGAGGCAAAGTTTAAAGTATTTATGCAGCACACATGCAGTAATAACATGAAAACACAATACAAGAAAAATCCAAACCAAATTAGAAAAATAGAGTAAAGTTTAATGAATAAAATGATACCAGGATGAAGAAAACCCAATCAGTAGTACCAGAGATATTGAATTTCAAAGTTTTAGATAGATATAGCGACTAAAAGCACAAAGCACCACTTGCGGTCATCCGGTCGTGCTAAATCGGTGGAAAGTCACAAGTTCAGACTCACTGTGATGGGAGTATTGGCAGGGTGCAGGAACCCGGTTAGTCCTGTTGAAAAGGTTACCTTCTCAGAGGCCTGCATTAAGAGTCCAGTTTGTGGTGGAGGAGGCCGCGAGGAGCAGGGAAAGCATTGTAGGGGTTTGTGATGGTCGTTGCTGGAGCTTAGTATTAGTGGTCACTGCAGGCCCTCAATGCTGTAGTTTGAAGAGCAGATCTAGTGTTGGTGGTCATTGCTGGTAGTACCTGCAGCACAAAGGGTCGGTATCACTGGAGCATCGCATGGGCGGTTGTAGCAGGCAGCAAAATCTGGTCATGAACAGGCCCATTCACAGTTGCGTAGAGTCCAAAACTTAAGGATTTCACCTTTTCTTGACATGAGGAATTCAACTAATGTAGGCCAAGAGTCCAGGACCTGGGGAGGCACCTCTTCGGGATCAGGAACCCAGTGCTGCAGAAGCCAGCAGGACTCCGGCAGGTCCAGTTGCGGCTCCATTGCAACAGGCCAGCGGACAGATGCAGGGAGGTTACTGGAGCTTGTAGAGTCCCTGTAGCTTAGACAGATTGCACGCTGTAAGAACTGGCTCTATATATAGTACACCAAAATGAGGTATAGTGTGTATGCAGTCCAAGTGACCCCAGAGGTAGGCAGAGGTTAAAGTTAGATAGACCCTTACTCTCTAATTGTGGTAGAGGGGTCGAGCAGTAAGGCAGTGTCAGAAGACAGTGTTAAACATTTGAGATACACACTCAGTCAGCAAATGAATTCACACACTCAATAACTGAACTCTAGGTCAATTGTGTTTGTATAAAAATATATACAGTTGTTTTATTTTTAGAACCAAGCAAGCCTGGCACAGGTAAGCATTAAATACTTTTCAGTAATAAGTTACTGGATATAGAATAGTTTGAAAATGCAATAGCAATTGTACTTTGTTTGATTTACAGGGGATGCAGTAGGTTGCAACACTTAGCAAATACAGTACATTGAAATTAATAGGCTTTTTCAGTAAATTACCGGTAAGTTGCTTTTTACGTTAATTTTCTATCTCAGTGCTGGATACTTAGATTCAGCACTGGGACATTTCCTGGAAACAGGTAAGTAATTACGTTTTGGTTATTCGCATGATTTTTAAAGAATGTTTTTAGATTTCAAAACTCCACACTAGGAAACGTTTTGGAAGAAAGTTGTCAGTGATGTCCTATGGAGGAAAAACAAGATCACAGGCAAGTAATCGACTGTGGGAGTTAAGGTTCTGGGGTTAGACTCAGGGATCCCCCAGGGTCAGTGATGCACTGTTGTTGCACCCTCAGCGGCACTAGGGCGGCCAGGTGCAGAGTGTTGAGGCCCAATGTTATCCAATGGGGGATAGGGGGCCTCCGGTTGGTGGCTACTGGCCAGCAGGCCACTGGGTTGTGGGAGCAAAGCTCCTAGGGTTAAGGTCAGGGCAAATGGGGAAACAAAAGGTGCACCCTCAGCGGCACTGGGGCAGCCGTGTGCAGAGTGCTGTTTCGACGTCGGGCACCCTGTTGTTTTCTATGGAGAACCTCCAGTTTGAAAAAGCACTGCAGGCAGGGAGACGAAGGACTTCTGGGTGCAACCACCACTTGGAGAGGTAAGTTGGGAAGTTAAGGGTTGGTTAGGCACCGTCGGTTTGGGCACACAAGGCCGTGGGGTGTCAGGTGCAGGGGTGCCTTATGGGGTCGGATCGTCTTACCAGCTCCTGGTCGCGGTTAGGGGGGGCCTTCTGGATTTAGGCTGCAGGCATCGGCTGGAGGCTTGAGGCAGGTCAGGAGTCGCTGGATCTCGGGTCAGGATCACCGGGGCGTCCTCCTCGTGGTGTTTTTCCACTCAAGCTCGGGCCGGGTTTGCCGGGTGCAGAGTGGGCTGGATACGTGGTCTCCGGCTGGTGCCAGAAGCTGCAGTTTGAACAAATCCGGTGTTCATGGGAGATGCAGTCTTTAGAGGTGAAGGCAGGCAGGTCCACCGGGTTTCTTGAGGTTGCTGGCTGCAGGACACACCGGGATTTCGTAGGAGCAGGTTCGAGGGGAGACAGGCCGGTAGGGCTGGGGCTAAGTCAATGGGCGTTGTCCTCTTGTTCAGTAGCGACTGGTGTCATTTGAAAATGGTGGGCGTAAAGGTTTTAGCTGAGTGCAGTATGGCGAGCGAGCGTAACGAGTAAACACGATTGGCTTCAGGGGGGTTCTCACTCGAGAAAATTTGGAAAAACCAGCAGGCAAATAGTGCATTTCCAAGCAATTTTGAGAAAGCAAGAAGGTTAATAAAGCCACTCAGCTCCCCAAAAATTACAGAAGGAAACCTTTTCCCTTACTTCTACTTTTACTATGTATTTTTATTAGTTTTTTTTATTTCAATGATTAGTTTCTTTAGGAAAATCACAAAAGATCTACACAAAATGAACCCTTGTTAAAGTCATACTTTACACCTCTTTTCATAAGTGTATAGGTATCTGTGTTGAACCATAAAATCGACTACCATATAGAAATTACAATAATTGTGAAAAAACATATTTTTTTTACAAATCTCTCTATTTTTGAAAGCTGGGAAATGGGTGATTTTAGAACAGCAAATCGTTTGTTGAGGACAGTTTTAGAAAAAAAACCCTACACTTCCTTACACAACACTTTTTCACATTTTCCAAACAAAAAAAGTCACATTATGGCTATTTTATTGTTTCCATCCAGGAAAACTACAAAACTTGGGTGCTTTCAGAATATTCGACATGTGGGAAAAACGGACACACATTTGACCTGGATCCTTTTTATGAAAGAAAAGTTATTTAGGCTTAAGGGAGAACTCCCCAACACATTAAAAACGGGTCTACACTAGGGAAAAACCTCATAACTTGGAGTTAAAGGCGGACCTATTAGCTTTGCCAGTGCTTGTATTTTATCCTCTTGATGCCAGCTCCCAGAGTGGCAAGCCTATGCTTCTTAAAATCCTGCAACACTGACCTGTTAAGATGGGTGATACTGTGGGGCTGTGGGATACTGGGAATACTGTGCAGATGCATTACATCGGAGCACGAGAGGCACATGTAGATTTAGAATATAAATCCACGCATCACAATAAAAAATGCATATGTAAAGCAGCAAGCTTGCAGCAGGAATATAGATTACGATTCCAAGATACTGCATGACTCCGCGGGTATGCGATTGTTTCTGACTACCATAACATTATTTCAGTATTATGCTTATCTGAAAAGTGTAGATAATGTTTAATTAGCACAAGCACCCCCGCGTGAATGGTTGCCTCCAAAATGCATTGTTGTGTCGCATTTCTGAGCTTGTTTTCTCAAACTGGAAGTTTGCAAAGAACAAATGTAATTGAATGATTTGAAACAAAAGCAGTGGAACAGAAGTGCTTATGGTTCAAAGTTTTCCCTTAGATTTTCAATCTTTCTTTAAATGCTTTTAAAAGCAGAGGTTAGCCAGGAAATCAACCTCGCCAATTACACTTGATCGAATGTCAAGGTATTAAGCTCATAGAAGGCGCTGGTTTGGCGAAGAGAAGGGGGAAGATTTGGGCTAATGGCCAGAGATACTGACTTTGCATCTTGAGAACAAAGATCAAGGCTCAGCGTGGGTGCGCCAAACTGTGTGATTCCAGGCACACCATTCAATCTTCTGCGGCAAAAAAAAAACCTAATGTGAAATGAAATCTAGTGCTTCAGTAAAGTACTCCATTGCCCATAGGAGGAGTTTGTGCAATACAAATTTGTAAATAAAAAAGTATTCTCTGTTTTTTGTGAGAGGCTGCTCTGCGTCATAGAGGGCAGTGGCCTAACATTGTTGCAGGGCACAGAGGACCAGGGCTGATACTAGGTAAGCCCTGTAAAACCTGCGACGGGAGGCACATGCTATTTACGCATGTGCCTTTCCAAAGTGCCTGATTGTGCCTGACCCTCGAACAGAGCAAGGTCAGAGATTCGAAAACCTGCGACGGGAGTCGGGAGGTACATGTTATTTACGCATGTGCCTTTCCAAAATTCCTGATTGTGCCTGACCCTCGCGTAGAATGAGGTCAGAGATTTGACATGTACAGTGACTACTTTGAAATAGGAGGTTAGAATTAAGGTGCGAGCAGCGCCCCTCAGCCCCAATTAAGGAATCGCCACTGCGAGTCGTTAGCTTTGCACGGCTCTTCAGTCCTTCTTCTTATCTTCTTTCTTGTTTTTGTCTGGATCTGAGGAAGCAAGGCTAAGGGTGCCCCCTAAATACTAGATTTAGGGGCGTTACAGGTAGGTAAGGGAAGGGACCAATGGGTCCCTTCCCTGGGGTGGGCACACCCCCTATCGTGCCACCCTCCAGTGGGAGGGGGGCAGGAGCCTGTCCCTGGTTGGCTAGGTACCCCATCCTCAAGAGTGCGGGGACTCAGAGTTGTGCTTTACCTCGCCTCCCCCACCTGAGGGGTGGAGTTGGCAGAGGTGGGCACACCTCTCTCCGTCACTTGTATTTCCCACCTGCTCTCCCGCCCAAAGTGGGAGGTAGAACCAGTGGGGACCATTTGCTGAAAGCAGCAATTGGTCTGGTGAGGCTCACAAAGGCGGCATGCCTTTGAAGTCTCTCCTTCGTGAACCCTGCCCATCCTGGGGGAGGAGGCTTGGCACCTCGTCCCAGGATGTGCATTGTTTCAGGCCCCCGAGAGCAGCAGTTCTCGAACCAAGGGGTCCAGAAACATGTCTGTTAGTGGCAGCCTAGGCAGCTACTCAGTCAGGTCACTAGAAGTTGGTCGAGTTTCAGGGGGCATCTCTAAGATGCCTTCTGTTGTTCATTTTACATTAAATCTCACACTGGCATCAGTGTGGGTTAAATGTGCTGAGTCATTTGATACCAAACTTCCCAGTCTAAAGTGTAGCCATTATGGTATTGTGGAGTGCGTAATGACAAACTCCCAGCACCATATACTCTTAATGGCAGCACTGCACTTAAGTGCCCAGGAATGGACTTGGGCACTGTAGGGGTACAGGGCTCATGCACCTGTATCCTCACCACTGGCATAGGGAACCCAGCTAGAGGGGCGACTGATGTATGCCAGGGCAATGGTTTGTGGGCATGGCACACAGGGATGTGTGCCATGCCGACTCTTCACTTTGTTCTTCACCAAGACACGCAGCCTGCAAAGGCAGTGTGTGAGTGTCAGGGTACAGGACTTCTAAGGGTGGCACAATAAGTGCTGCAGCCCTAAGAGACCTTCTCTGGTCACAGTGCCCTGGGCACCTGTGATACCATTTACCAGGGACTGACATGTGGCCAGAGATGCCAATTGGGGTTTAGGCTACAATGCAGTTTTAGGGAAGGAACATAGGCTCTGGGTATCTCATTAGCAGGAGCCCAGGGCACACTCAGTCAAAGAGCATCAGCAATTCTGCGAAAAAGTGGGGGCATACCATTTAAGAAAGAGGGCACTTTCTCACATGCGCCAACTGACTATTGAAGTAATTCAAGTTTGCATAGGAAAAAGGGAGCAGGTCCAGTCTTCCTTATCAGAGAGCAAAGTAGTTCTCAAGCAGCTGGGCAGTCCTTCTTCTGTAATGGCTGCAGGTCCAGGAGTGTAGTCATGAGTGGCTCTGAAAGTCCTTTATTTATAGCTCGTGCCAGCCTTTGTGTGTCGGGGGGACACCTTATTCTACCTCCACATGTGGCATTGCAGAATACTTCCCCTTCTCCTGTCAAGGCTCTAAACTGTTTGGGGTGACAAGAGGCCTGGCTTCAGATTCCTGGATGTGATAGAGGGAAGCCCCTTTGAAGTGTATGTGGGACAGAGTGCAGTTCCACTCGCATACATCCTGGGAGGGTGGCCCATCCTGCCCACACCTAGTCCTTTTTGAGTTACTGTCTGGGAAGAATACATAAACCCCAACAGTAGAGCCATTTACTGTCTTGTGTCCCAGGGCACTGGCAGAAGGCACGAATGGTTAGGACAAGAAAATGGCATCTTTCTAAAAGTGTCATTTTCTGAATTGTAACTTAAAATGTGACTTCACCATTAAAGGGGATTTTAAATGACAGTTAATTTGTGTCTAACCAACCTATGCTCCCAATCCAAAGTGATCACTTACTGAATGTAAGAAGATAAACTGGTGTTAGTCAATGGGAGAGTTAGACCTTGAAACAGGGAAACCCCACTTGAGGAGTTTTTCATTGCTAGGCTGATGTAAAACCTTAACACCCATGTCCTGTTTTTAAATACAATGTACCCTGCCCTATGACGGCTTATTTTAGGGGTGACTTCTAAGCCTTAATAGGAAGGTTTAGGTCTTGCAAAAGGTCAAAATGGCAGTATAAAACTGCAGTGGCAGGCCTGAGACCAATCTTAAAAGGCTACATAAGTGGTTGGCACAATGATTGCTGCAGGCTCACTGATTATATTTAATTTACAGGCCCTTGGTACATGTATTACTATTTACTAAGAACTTACCAGTAAATTAAATGTGCCAATTAGGTGTAAAGACAATTTTATCATGTTTAAGGAAAAGCCAATCACTCCAATCAACAAAAATGAATTCAGAAAACCTGGAGAGGTAAAGACAAAATGTTTGGGGGAATACCACACCGTGGATTTCATGGCTAACATATATCCTTATACATGAGCTTAGAAAAACGTTATATCTCTTTGCCACTACTCACCATTGAAACCCCAAAAAACCCTACCCTCTTAACCGCTACCTGCCCATGAACCCTAAGAAACCCATACCTGTCTTTCCCTCTGCCCACTCCTGAACCACAAAAACACTTTACCTTCCTTTACCTCTACCCAAAAACCCTTTGCCTCACTTTACCTCTACCTGTCCCTAAACCCTGAGAACCTCTTCCCTCATTTTTGTCTACCCATCCCTCACCCCTATAAAACCCTTACATCCCTTTACCTCTACCCACCCCTGAACACTAAAATAACAGGTTACTTACCTTTGGTAACACCCTATCTGGCAGAGACTCTATCTAGCTGCAGATTCCTTACCTTAGAATATTCCCTAGGCATCAGACAGGATCTGGAATTTTTTTGTGAGCAGTACCCCTGTGCACCAGTAGGTGGCATTATTTGGCTCCAAGTGGCATCATCCACGTTGGAAGTGAAGTTCACTGTGCCTATATAGGCGCTACCCAGGTGCGGTGACATCAGTTACTTTTCACAACTTTGAGCCATGAACTACACTGACCATTGGTATGGGAAACTAGGGCCCTGAAAGGGAAGTACCCTATACTAGTAAATAGAAAATAGTGCAAATAGCAGCCACAACCTACATATGGCACTGGCACTCTCTCTATGGCTCCTTCAGCCAAAAGAGCTGTCACTTCCTGGCAGAGAAGAGATAGGTGGTTCTCTGTCAGCCTGTCGTAAGTGGGTGGGATGCATGGAGGGGTAGTCTTGAAGGGGAGGGAGTAGCGCCTTCTGACAATCTGCAAAAATCACCTGTCCGATATTACAAACTGGTGATGGTGGATGCTGCCACTGACTGGGTGCCCATGATGATGCGTGTATTCTAAACCAGAAGAGAAACCAGTAGTCCCAGTAGAAACCTGGGTAAATGTAATATCATGCAACAATGTCTCAACAGGAATCAATACACGATAAACACCTTTCCTGGATCTTTCCTTCCAAGTCCAAGATGGCAAATTAGGTACATCCCTATTTCACAAACCTACAGAACACAACACACTGCTTTTGTATTCCAGCAAACACCCAAGGGGACTCGGAGATGGCCTACCTTATGGTCAATTCTTGCACATTCACAGAAATTGTGAATGGAAAAAATATTACTTTAGAGAGGCAGCGATACTAAAAGAAAAATTGGTGTCCTGTGGTTATCAAAGACGTTGGTATCACGCTCACTCAAACGCGCATGGTACCGCCCCAGGGAAACACTCCTTACGCCTAAGCACAGAACAGAGAATAAACGGATACCTTTCGTATCCACTTTTTATCCGGCTAGCAACAAGATCAGTATAATAATCAAAAAGAATTGGTACATACTGTGAGCCCAACCTATTTTCTCTGAACCACCACTTTTCTCCTATAAGAGGGTAAGCAATAATGCTGACCACCTATCCCAGGTCATCACATGGACACCCAAACTTCAAACTGACCAATCTATTAAGGCCACCTAGTGTCTCCCCCCAGTGATTCTCAACTTTAAATGTAAAAATTGTACAGTGTGTGCACAAACCATCAATACCAAAACATTTGACACAGGTACTAATTCATACACCTTTGGACAATTGAGCAACTGTCGCTTTACTGACATGATTTATGCAATCCGTTGGTGCCCGTGCAACCTAATGAACATTGGTCAAACTACCCGGATGGTAAAGGGAGGGATTATTCAGCATAAAAGCAGAATCAAATGTCAAGTTGAAAATGCTCCGCTGGTCTCACACTTTAGGCCGCATAAGCATATAGAAAATGGCTTCACATGGCAAGTCATTGACCAACCCACCTTACCATTAAGTACTGGTATCCCCTCACAAAAATTGCTACGCTGTGAATGCCGCTGGATTTTCAGCTGTAATTCAGTGGACAATATCCTAAACACTTTGGACGAATGGAATAGTCCCTAACCGATATTGTTGAAATAAAGCCCCTAATTTTAGTGACACAACTTAGGTGCAGACTGCAAGACGTCATTCCATCTCTTGATACCAGTTGACACACAGACGTTTTCTTACTATAGATTGATGTCAGTTATGGACCTTTGACAACACTACAGGTTGTAGTTCGCTGGACAATACTGTGACTTGATCCTTTGGTCTGGTACGCTTTGCCAACACTCTATTCAAAAGACAGGTGTTAGGGGCTGACAGACACGTATCTCGCAGACACCAAGCACTAGCTCTTCTCTGCCACAGCTTCCATCAGCTGTCACCAGTTAATTTCATAGTATTCCACCTCTTCTCGGGGTCCCACACCAGCCACCCGTGAGATCTCATCAAGCCCCTCCCAAGAGGAGCACAGGATAGACTTCACTGTAACAGTGACGCAGACAACAACAGATACATTAACTATCTAAAGCAACACCACAAGGCTGAAAATGAGAAACAGGCCACGTCTAACTGGCCATACACGGAAACCATCAGGGTCGGACTGACCTAACGGGCAATCAGGCAGTGCCCGAAGGGGTGGTCTGACAAGTCAGTTTGTGGACCGTTTTTTGGGGCTGTTTGTGGGCCTTTTATGGTCTGGATGGCCAGTATTTGCTGTTGATTTCACAGATAGTACCACAAACATTGTCTGCAGCAAGGTCAAATCCATTCAGTTTCCTATACTTTGCAAAACACCTATAGAGCGTGCCTTTACAAATTCAATACTGCCCTGATTTGCAAACATGGGCCACCTTTTTAGCTATTTAATTCACTGTTGGTGGCCATTTTTATTTTGGTGCACTGGCCTATCTTCTGTCCCAGTCCAACCCTGGAAACCACCCTTGACTCTTGAAACTACACTCGCACCAGGTATATATCAGACCCACAACCATCAGGAATCAGGACAAACGCTTACTTAGCTGGAAAATCTGTCAACGTGGCACTTACCACATGTCCATCCAATCGTAACCCCATGTCTACTCCAATCAGTGCCCCCCTGCACTTAGCCATTATCCCATAAATCCTGTTTGCATCCTTTTTGCCACAGTAAACTGATGCAGCTAAGTTAAAGCTTGAAAATCCCTTGGAAACAGAACCCTGAGCCGTATTCTGAAACGTTGCCCTTAGTCAATGGCCACTGGTCCACATGCAGCCTGGCTTCGTCCTCCGCCTTACTCTTCCTTTGCACATCTTGCTTTCGCTTTCATATAAGGGCAATACATTTGACTAGGAATTTGTCTTTGTCAATAATCGTTTTTTCGAAGCATAAGACCTATCAGATATTTACCCTTCTAGTAAACTAGATTATACATTTAAATGAAAAGTATACTGCATTTAGCACAAGACAACTTAACTGAACTGGCATATAAATAAACACATATTTAAAATCAAAGTACACAGTTTCCCAGAGCGCGCTCTATCATTGAGTCACATTACAATTCAGCCCTGTCAGTCTCCATTCATAGAACGCTCCTGAGCCAGGTCAAGTGCAGGATACAATGATACAATGCAATTCTATCTATGGTTAAGGTAGGTCGGACAAAAATAAAACGGAAGTGAACTTCGACCTCTTAAACACTTGTACATCTAACACAACCATTCGTGAGCACACTCGTTTTGTTCCTTTTCTGTGTAAAAGAGGACGGGGTAAAATATCTATTTTAATAAATAATGACTTTGCTGTGCATGGTTTCATTTCACGCATATAGACTTCAACCAATGAGGCGGATTATTTGGCAAACAATCTGTAGTCAATGAGTAAATAGAAAGATTGTCATCTTTCCCTCTCCTGTTCCAAAACCAATACGCCCCCTTAAGAATTGTTACCACGATTTATCATGGAGATGGATCAAGCCATAGATGCAAATAGCCCAATCTAAAGGGCCTATCTGTTAGCTATGTTCAAATGTGTCACCTCTAATAGTCCCACTTTGAGTGTTGGGTCACCTCGATTGTAGCCATGGTGTGAATCCAGCACACAGTGGCGTTTAAAGGAGACCACTGAATCTTATTGTGCATTCTGGTACCTTATAGATCTCAGTTGGTGGGGAAATTGCGTCACCCCTGAGAATTGTTAAAAAAAATATATATATATTACCTACGGTTCAGGATACTTGTTCCACAAAAAAACAAGATAAGAAAAATTCCGGGACATATTCTAGTGTTCATTCTGATATTTGTTATTCATTTTTTGTGATAGTTATCAAACCTTTGTTTATATTTGATGTACTGATTAACAGTCTCTTTTGTTTAATAAAAGGCATTTGATCAATTCAGAAGTCTCTTGGCAGCCATTGATGTTCTACATTATAACATAGCATCATCCACAAAATGCAGTGAAGACACCTTCTCTCCAGCCTGTATGGGGCAACATTTGAACTTTCAGCAACGTATGCTACAATCCCTGTAGCAAAAAGCATTCCCAATTATGGCTAGACACATTTCCTGTGTGGAAACCTAAGCACACACTCAAGCTCAATCAGCATATGCAAGATAAACTAAAATAAACAAGTAATAAAGAAGAAAACATTGTGTCACCTACATGTGGTGTGTGTATGTGCACTCACCACATTTAGGTGGGCAGCTGTATTATATGTCTGAGATATCTAGATACATAGATAGTTTTGGAGTTTTTAAAGAAAGATTTATAGATATCTAGGGACGCAAATCCTCCGTGAATCCGAGAGATCTCTTGGTAAGATCTGATTGGCTGCCACAATTCAACTATCAAGTGTTGGCAGCTATTTTGGGACTCGGACTCTGCTGATTCACAAGCAAAAACGACAACAAATCCATAAGGGGGCATGGTAGGAATACACTGACCCCCAAGGCCTGGTAGTGGGGACCCATTTTATAAAAAAGTTTCCTGTGAATTCGCGTAGGATCCTCTGAAAAAATGTTTTAAAAAGCAAGCAAGGTTACCCACGCTTGCATTTATTTTGCACCCCGGGCCGTTTAGGTCAAAGGGGGGAATTTATTAGGGGGTGGAGGGCATCCATGGCCCCCCCTTCGCCGACCGATTATGGCCCCGGGGACCCCATCCCAGATGCCTGGCCAATTTAAAGAATGGGGAGTGGGCCACGTCGGCCCTTTCCTGGGCCAATATTGGCCCCAGCGTCCCCATCTCCTGGGGCCCGGCCAAATTTAAATATGGGGAGGCGGCCGCACAAGTTCCCTCCTTGGCCGATTTTGACCCAGGGGACCTGAGACGATTTCTAAAATGGTAGAGAGGGCCATGCCTCTCTCCCCTCCGCAGGCCACGTTTGGCCACAGGGACCCTCCTGAAGACCTTAATGGATATTATCAATGATGTCATATGTGGGGTAATTAGCAGTGCATGGCAAGGGTGTTAGTTATAGTTGCCGTAGGGTACAAGTTATAGTTTCTTGAGATAACTCTTAACTATAACTGCTAAAGTGCTATTTGTGTAAATTGTGAACATAACCACAATGCCCCTGTAACGTTTTTTTTGGTGGATTTCCAAGGTTTTCTAAATTCTATTTCTTAACTTTAACGTCTCTATAACCTTTGTTTTTTCAGTGAATTTCTACATTTCTAAATGCTATTTCCTAACTGTAGCATACCCGTAGCCTGGGTGTGTGAGTGGTTGTGTATGTGTGTTAGTGTGCCAGTCAGTGTGAGGTGGATGTGTCAGTTCATGTGTGACTGACTGTGTGGGTCTGAGTAGGTGTGTGGGTTTGTGAGTGGGTGTGTGAGTGTCTGTATGGGTGTGTTTACGTGGGTGTGTGAGTGCCTCTGTGAGTCTGAAACTGGGTGTGTGAATGGGTCTCTGGGTCTCTGAGCAGGGGTGTGAGTGGCTGTATGAGTGAGTAAATGTGCGTGTGAGTGGTTTTCTGGGTCTCTGAGTGGGTGTGTGAGAGGTTTTCTGGATCTCTGGGTTTATGAGTGGCTGTATGGGTGTGTAAGTAGGTTTGTGAGTGATTGTGAGAGTGTGTGTGTGATGGGCTGTGTGGGTCTGTGAGTGGGTGCGTGAGTAGTTTTGTAGGTCTCTGAAGGTGTGTGAGTGGCTGTACATGTGTGTGAGTGGGTGTGTGTGTGACTAGTTGCGTGGGTGTGTACATGGGTGTGAGAGCGTGTGTGTTAGTGTGTGATTGGTTCTCTGAGTAGGTATGTGAGTGGCTGTATGGGTGTTTTACAAGTCGTGTTCTGGGTGTATGGATGTGTGAGTGGGTGTGTGAGTGGTTGTGGGGGTTGTAAGTGTGTGTGAGTGACTGGATGTATTTTCTTTTTTAATTGGGATCAGGATCTGCAGATTCACACGGGGACTGCGCTGAGCCCTGCAGTGGATCCGTGGATCCTCCAGTGCCCCATACAATTTGGTGGACTATTTCTATTCGATGAGGGGTCCCTAACAGACCCATCCATCAAAATGTAAATAGTATATATGGGGTCAGGATAAATTGAGCTATCCTTAGCCCTTATATACTATTCACATTTTACCTCCATGTCCTGGCGGCCACAACTTTTCACTCAGGTTTATTTTATTTATTTATTTTATTTGAGAAATTTGTAGTGCGCACAGTTACACCAAGGGGTTTTCTGGAGCTAGGTAGAAGCAGATAGGCTGTTCCCGAGCTGATCACTAAAATAACCAAGTTTTCAGATTTTTGCTAAGAGCAAGTTGGGAATTGCAGTTCCTGAGGGCGGCAAGCAAATAGTTCCACAGTTTGGGGCCTAGATATGCAAATGAGCGGCCATTTATACTGGTGAGATGAAATCTAGGTATGGAAAACGCCCCCTGGCTTCAAGATCTCAGTGGGCGTGTATGAAGTCACCAGTTCCTGAATGTATCAAGGTGCTAGGCCATGTTTGGCCTTAAACATATGTCACAAAGCCTTAAACGCGATGCATTTGGATACCTTGAGCCAGTGCAGTTCCTGAAGCAGGGGGGTAACTAAGGCCCTCATCCTCGGACAATCCCCAGCCGCCTGGGACGACTCCTGGTGGCCCTCAGCACTGGGCTCCGCACCGACACCCTCGGACCACGCACGCAACCTGGGATTCATCCTGGAATCCTCCCTCATGATGACCAAGCTAGTCAACGCCGTCTCGTCATCATGTTTCAACACCCTGCGCTTGCTCCGAAAGATCTTCCGGTGGATCCCCACCGAAACCAGAAAGACGGTCACCCTGGCCCTCGTCACCAGCCGACAGGACTACGGAAACGCCCTATACGCAGGAACCACCGCCAAACTTCAGAAACGACTACAACGCATACAGAACGCCTCCGCATGACTCATCCTAGACATCCCTCGCCACAGCCACATATCCGCCCACCTGACAAAACTGCACTGGCTCCCCGTCAACAAGAGGATCACATTCAGGCTCCTCACCCACGCACACAAAGCGCTCCACGACACAGGCCCCGAATACCTCAACAATCGCCTCTCGCTCTACACTCCCACCCGCCAGTTCTGCTCCGCCAGCCTCTCCCTAGCCACCGTTCCACGGATTCGCAGAACCACCGCCGGAGGAAGATCGTTCTCCTACCTGGCAGCCAAAACATGGAACTCCCTCCCCGCACACCTACGAACAACCCAGGACCATCTCACCTTCAGGAAACACCTCAAGACCTGGCTTTTCGAGCAGTAGCAGCACCCCCCCCCCTTTCAGCGCCTTGAGACCCTCACAGGTGAGTAGCGCGCTCTATAAATGTTTTGATTGATTGATTGATTGAGGAAAGTGAAAGAGCAGCCGGACTGCAGAATTTTGAACAATCTGCAAACTAAGTATTGAGGTCTTATCCGCCCGAGGTACAACACATTGGCATAGTCAGTCTGGATATGACCAACACTTGAATGACAGTTCTTTGAGCTGCTAAGGGAATTAACCAGAGTATTGTTTTTATCCATTTAAGGATTGAGAAGAAGATGGCAGTGACCTTAGTTGTTTGTGGTTTCAGTGAGAGTTTGTCATCAATTATGAAACCCACATTTTTAGCTGTAGTGGACAGGGTGGGCAGAAACTCTAAGGATCACGGCCAGTGTCTGGGACCCCAGAGGGTAGCATTGTTACCCAGGACCAAAACTTCAGTTTTATCACCGTTGAGCCTAAGCTCGTTTTTATTCATCCATAATGAAATGTTCCTCAGACCAGGTTCAGCAAAGATGTATCTTGGTGCTGAACTGATGATATTGAAAAGATGATCTGTATGTCATCGACGTAAGAGAAAAGAGTAAGCCTGCATTTCTCTATTAAGTTCACTAATGGTTGGACGTAGATGCACAAGGCTCAAGATAGAACACTGTGGAACACCAGAGGTCAAGGCTAGAGGCTTGGATTTTGTGTGAGCAAAGGAAACCTGAAAGAAGCGGTCACTCAGGTAAGAAACAAGCCAACCCAGGGTCGAGCCCTCGAGGCCCAGCGACTCAAGTCTGCTGGTCAAGAAAGCATGAGACACCATGTCGAAGGCTGCACTCAGATCAAGCAGAATAAGCTCAGCTGTTCCTCCCGAATCAAAATGATGCTTGAGACATTGTGTTATGTCAAGAACAGCGGACTACGTGCTTTGCGCCACCCTAAAGCTGGACTGTGATGAGTGGAGAACTGAGTGGGTCTCAATGAATGTTGAAAGTTGGGCATTAACATGTTTTTCTAAACTTTTGGAAAAAACTTTGAGAAGGGAGATAGGGCGGTAGTTTGACCAACTCCCAGGGTCCAGATTGGCTTTTTTATAGAAGGGGGAGGACCAGAGAATGCTTCCATCTCTGCGGTACAGTTTCATCCCTCAATGAAGTGTTAAGGATCTCTACAGTCACATTTAGTACAGAGGCATCCAATAAGTGAGCTTAGCAGGGGGAGAGGATGCAGTGGAGATCCAGACTTGATGGAATCCAATGCCAACAGGAAGGATGGGAGATCCATAGGTGGCCATGCACTAATTTTAGCAGCAGCTTCCGGCTCGATTACTCGGGGAGGAGCCTTCACTGAGAGAGTGACAGGTGAACCCACATATAGGTTGGAGTCATTGTTCACAGATTCTTCAGCCAGTTGTAGGTGGATTTTGTCCACCTTTTGCATGAAAAAAACAACTAACTTGTTGCACTTACTTTGGGAGAGAGGGGGAGCAGGCATGTTGTTACTGCGTCAAATATTTCTTTCACCACCTTTAAGAGTGTCTTCTGGCAGTGTTGGCCTGTGGTGATTTTTTTAGTGTAAAAAGTGGCGTGTGCTGATTTGCAGAGAGCATGGTATCTTTTTAAGGCCTCCACATATTTAGACTTAGCCCCCTCGTCATATCGTTTCCTCCAATAACTTTCTAAGATTTTACCACACTTTTATTGTAATTGGAATATGTCAGGGAGCCGGAGGGTAAATTCTGCCAGAATGTTTGATGGTAGGTGAAAATATAGTATCAACAGCCTCATTGAGCCATTGATGTATAAAGGTGTGGTCCAAATTAGGCTGTAGTGAAAAGGGGGACTTTGTGTTAAGACGTTGCTCGTTTTTGAGACAAGTTGCGCTATTGGGGGGGGGGGGGGAGGGGGGACTTGATCTTAAAAGGCACAGCAAAGTGGTCAGACCAGCCTAACTGAAGAGGGAAGTCAAAAAGCAGGTCCTTTTGGTTAGAAAAATCAGAGTCCAAAAGATGTCCGGCCAAATGAGTAGGCGCAGTTTAGAAGTGCTAAGTTAAGAATACCCATATCTTTGATAAAAGCTGAGGTCTGGCTGTTATTGGGATCCTCAAGATGAAGATTCATATCGCCAAGCAGCGTAAAATTGGCAGAATGCAAAATATGAGGGGCCAATAAGTCAGGGAGGGCAGTGCACCATTTTATTAGGGTACCCAGGAGGACGATGAATCAGAGCCCCGGAGAACGAGAGCTTAGGAGGGAAGAAAAGTTTCAATAGTAGTGCTTCACAGTCAGGGATCAAGAGTTCATCAATGTGGCATTTATAAGCTTTTTCAAAATTATAATAGCAATATCAGGTACAGAGCCTGCATGTAACCAAGTTTTAGGAAGAAATATTACATCAGGGTCAAAATCACAGAGGAAATCGAATAGGTGTTACTAGTGTTTGGGGAGAGAGCGACAATTCAAGCTGAAACAATTAAAAAAACTGAGTGGAGCATTGCTCCGCAAAGAGGCCCACACTCGAACAGTCAGTGCCCTGCTTCCCTTACCAGGTTGGATGACAGGTGTATGGCTGTCAGAGCGTCCAAAGGATTTTTGTGAATAGAACAATCAAAGTTGCACGATTTGAAAGTCAAGGATGTCTCAACCGGGTTAATAACCATGCAATGTGCTTTGGAAGTCGGCCGTAAGGAGTGCAAGAAAGCTGAGGAGTAAGACCTCATTTCTGGCTGAAGCAAATCAGGGTTCCTGGTCTCTGGCCCCAGTCAGACGCGGACGGGAGCAGAAGGGCTTGCCTTAGCCCCACCAGCCTCTGCTCAGCTATTATTTGTAAAGCCGTTCCTCCAAGCTGCTAGACTGCTCAGGGACCGGAAGTGAGTGTAAAAGTTGTTCTCCTCTTCCCTCTGCACAATTGGCACAAAAGCTGAAGCGGAACAGGGACAGAGTAATATGGGCTGGTAAGAACAGAGTAGGTGTGATAGGCAGCAGAGTAAAAAACAATATAAAGTCAATCCAAATGGCTAAAGCTGATCAAAATAGTGGTATCTGCTGTGTAGGTGTACACAAGACAATTTCCATAGGAAGAGCGTTTGTTTGTTTTTCTAATAACTTTGGCGCTGTTCAATGAATCTTTCCGTAAAACAAAGGGCATCCATCTCAGCTCCTTCCTAAAACATTTCAGGGTTATCCTTCAACCGGGGGCTGAGATAAAGGGGGGTCCCAAAACACTATTTTCTCCCATGCAATTTCTACAGGAAAATTGAGACAAAAATACAGAAAAAGCGACTGAACAGAATTACACCAAATTTGGTAGAAAGCTAGATATTTACTCAGATAGCACGCTTTTGTGATTTGTTGTAAACCTGTTCAGTCATTTTTGAGAAATTAAGCTTCCAAATATAGACCTATCTGGACGATATAGAAATATCTGAATATAGAAATATCTAGATGGTTGTCCCACAGGACAGCAATTTAAAAAAATAGAGCGTTTTGGTTGGTCTCAAAGGCTTTTTAGGTCGAGCCTGGGCAGCGTATGCGCTAGTCTGCGAACCATCCTTTATTATACTATGGAAGAGAGGCCCCCCCCCCACTCTTCCCTCATATTTGTCATTGGCTTGTGTCATTGTCCTTCGTAAAAGCTGGCTTCTGATTCTTTAATAGGCTTGTTGTTCCCTCCTTAGTACCTCCTTGTCTTCATTTGTTACCCCCCATGAGGACTGGGCTTTTCACTTTGGTTGTTACACAGTGAGCCATGATAGTCTGTATGCACTATTTTCTTTAATGCATTTCTCCTACTGCAGGCACGACATGCTTTCCTGCAACATTCAGCGTGCCACGCGCGCTTTCACTTTCTATGCAGCCCGGGACAATGGAGGACACTTCTTTTAATAGGAGTCGCATTTACAAGAGTTTGAGCTATTGGCATTGACAATGAAAATGCCTTTTATTTAAGCGTTAATTATATACATAAAAGGCATTGTCATTTACAATGCCAATAGCTTAAACTCTCTCAAATGCAAGACCTATTGCATTGCAAATGCTTGTTTCCCCCTGTCAACCGGTTCTGTCCCACAGGACTCAGCACTATCATTGGCTGGCCACATACCATCACAGTAGAGGGAGACTCACTCCCTGTGTTCTCAAACTTAGAAAGAAACAAGGTAGTAGAATGCATGCTGTGGGTACACTGACCCTGTGGCCCTAATAGGGATACCAGAGGGAGCCCCAGGCCACAAAAAGAAATATTTAGCCCATTGGTCCTTTGGGAATCTAGTGGGAGAATTTGATAGCTTCTGCAAGAGCCCCTGTGCAGCCCCCATGTGGTCCTGAGTGAATCTCGCTGGAACCACTGCAGATCCTGTGCTCCCACACGACCCCCCAAAAAATAGACAACGGAAGTATGTAGCTGTAAGGGTCCATTGGTGATTGCCCACTGACGGTGACTTGACTATCTGCGGAGGTTGCACATGGGGCCACAGGCAGGATGGGTCGCTGGTCGCCCACAGAGCGTGGGTGGAGAATCAACATAAAACTAGTGAATTCCAGTGTTTTTTTGTTTTTAAAACTGTATTTTTTTAAATTATTATTAGAAGACCTACATATAACTCCACTTTTCCCTTTGTGTTCTTTCAGTGAATATATATTTCTAATATATATTTTGATTAGAAGTGAATGAGAGAAAACTAAACCTGTACCATCACTGTAAGAGGGTCTGGCAAGAATTATCACAGTGCATATCTTCTACCTTGGGGTTTGCTAAGAGGGGTATTCAACACCAAAACCCTTACCTGCTAAAGTAATCTGTGAGAGTACCTGTAGGAAAATACCTGGCTGCAAGCTTTAGCATAGTGTAATACCAAACTACCACCCTTAAAGGCCTCCTGGCTTTAACATATGCTTTCCAAAAAATAAGTGACAGACCTGCTGCCTATGTCATAACTTTCAATAATAAAGACACGGTACCTATGGCAGCTGACGTAATGTTTTACAAATGAACCAATTATGCCTGCAGTGTTTCTTCCTGACTGTTAGAAATAGCCACATCAGGCCTACTGTACTGCACAAAAGCTTTCCCAAAGGCACCTATCAGGAATACATTTACAAACTTATAACTATCTTTTCAGAATTACAAATGACAAAACAATTTCAATCTCTACTCAGTTGTGCTAACCAGGAGCATAACCATACACATCTTTTACTCCAGGGTTTTTCCAGCACCAAATGTTTTGCTTACTATGGTAATCCGTGGAGATTTCAAGTAACAAAATACCTGTCTACATCAGTGCTTATTTTGTAAAATATTAAGTGCCGGAGCTCTGACCGGGAGGCCACTGCAGCTTGCACCACCGTCCGCCCTTGTCATCGCTGCCAAAACAACTGCTTACCATCTCTCTTGCATGTAAATGCAGCAGTTCATATTATTCCAGGTCCCCAAAGCTGAAGGAGTGGCTGGGGAGGCAGGTATTAGCAATTTTAATGTATATTGTATTCCTAAACTACCGTTGTTCTACTAATCGCTAAATTAGATAAGCAGCGCCACCATGTGGTGGACTGTTCTATGAATGGTGGTGACAATCCGGTGCCGGTGCCGAGCACCGGAAACCAATTAAGCCCCGGTGCATAGCACCGGAAAGCCCCAGCTCAAATTAAGCACTGGTCTACATCCTTTAACACGGTGTTATATTAATCAAGGCCTATCGCCCTCAACAAATGCTTTTCATAAAAAAATAAGTCAGGCCTACTGCATTTGTCATAACTTTTCATGATAAACAGATCAGATCTGTGGCATCTGATATAACCTTTACAAATCAACTGATCGGCCTATAACCTTTATCATTGGTTTCTCACCTTAACCAGTCAGTCCCACTTTATTAAACATAAGCTTTCCCACAAGGCAAGCATCAGCATACAGTCTTTATTCATGTAACAACATAGTTCTCTACAGGCTTTAGCACAATGTGATTACAATTCACCCTTAGGTGCCTATTTGTTTTAACATATGCTTTTCACAATAAATATGGTATGCCCACAGACTTTGTCATAACGTTTCCCAACAAACAACTCAGACCGAAAGCCTTAACCAACTCATTTTTGCTGTATCCAACAGAATCTTTTCCATAATGCAAAATGTGCACCACAAGCACTCTTTTTGCAGTGGAAGCATGTGGTTTTGTCCTAACCAATGCTGTACTCCTCGGTCAGTGGTGTGTCTAAAAGCTCTTTACTGACTGGCATCAGCTGCATTGTCAGCACAGCACTAAAATGGGAGTAGGAGAGGGTGCAAGCACATAATCCCGAAGACTAGTTACCGACGTATCCATCCCAAAATCCCAAATCTTGTATCATAATTTTTTTTTGTTCAGAGAAGTAGAAAGCATAAGACTGTGGAGTTTTTAGTGCACCATTTGCCGGAAAAACACGTGATCTTTAGGACATGGAGATTAGGGCTTTATTCTTATTCATGAATCATGACCCTAGCGACTTTTCCGTGAAAGGAATGATTTTTCATATCTGAAAAGGTGAAAGTGTTCAGTGTTGGACAACGTTGAAATAGCCTTTTGGGGACTGAAACAGATAATTTTAGTGCAAAAGTGCCCCGACTACAACTGAACTAAGCCGATACCCTACTACTAACTCCCTTTCCAATCTGTTTTAGAAGTGAGAGAAACAGGGCTAGAGTGTCCCCTGCAACTTTAATCGAGCTGAAGCCTAGAGTTGCAGGTACAAAACACCCTGGACCTCAAAGGATCATTATGCATGGGTCATGGGCGTGTCAGATGTAAGAGAAAGGAGTTTTCTCACATAGCCAGACATGTCACACTGAAAAAGTCGCTTGTGTGGCATAATGCTCGCTTACTATTCGAAAGCATAGCCACAATGAGTCTGAAGATATAGTTTCCTGTATATATATATATATATATTCACTTAAAAAACCATAGGTTTCACACAAGTTATAGTTAGCTGTACATTTCACTCGTAAAAAACCAATGAAATTCCACGTTATAGTTAGATCAGGTAACTATAACTTGCGCGACCGCAATCCACAATGTGTCATTTGAGATGTCATCATTGATGTGATGAGTGATGTCACTGACCATGTCATGAGTGATGTAATATGTGACGTCATCAGCAGTGGATTGCGGTCGCGCAAGTTATAGTTACCTGATCTAACTATAACGTGGAATTTCATTGGTTTTTTACGAGTGAAATGTACAGCTAACTATAACTTGTGTGAAACCTATGGTTTTTTAAGTGAATTTGCAAGGTTTTTTAAATGCTAATTCCTAACTATAACATGTGTGAAACCTATGGTTTTTTCAGTGAATTTGTACGGTTTTTTAAATGCTAAGTTATCTATTTATTGTTAATTTTTGCGCGCACGGTGCGCATCGCACACCGTGCGCCCACCTTGCGCATTTCGTACCGTGCACGCCACGCCATTTTTTACAAAATATCAATTGTTTTTTTCTCCCTTGGGGGTCCTTAGATGTATATATTAAATGTGATTGTTTTTTTTGTTTTTTTTTACCGTACGCGTACGGTAAGCTTACCGTACGCGCACTCCGCGATTTTTTTTAAAAATTATTAAATTTATTTTTCATACTTTTTGGTCCTTTGTGAACCCCCTGACGAACGCTAGGGGGTCTGCAACTCTCTTCGTTGCCCCCTTTTCATGTTATCAACCTTTGTTTTTCAGTGCGAGAGACAGAAAATGGCGGCCGATACTTCCTGGTTTCGACCGATTCGAATGTTTACTTTGATCTAACAACCAATCAGAATCGCGCACCTCACCGTACGCGTACGGTAAGCTTACCGTAAGCGCACGGAGCGCGCTTACAGATATATATATTGATTTAAATGCTATTTTCTCAGAAACTACTGAACAGATTTACACCAGACCTACAAAAGGCACTTCCTTGACCTGCGGACTACCTCTCTGCCAAATTACAAGTAATTCTGTTCAGCCGTTCGAGCTGTAGCTGTGTCTAAAGGTCCTATGAAAAATGCATGGGGAAAACGCGTTTTGGGACCCCCCTTTTTTCTCAGCCCCCGCTTGACGAATCACCCCGAGAC
The DNA here is from genome assembly GCF_964204655.1 of Triturus cristatus. Taxonomy (NCBI): domain Eukaryota; kingdom Metazoa; phylum Chordata; class Amphibia; order Caudata; family Salamandridae; genus Triturus; species Triturus cristatus. Next base: position 1,266,640,561 of record NC_140585.1, on the reverse strand, counting down.
TTTCAGTGTAGGAGCGGAGCATAGCGCCCCATTAGTTTTGAAAAATTCGCGAGGATTCGTCGACCGGCGCCAAAGTTATTCCAAATAGAATGTTGCGGATTTCCTATGGAAACAGGGTCCTAACTATAACTATCTACTGGCGACCGCCAGTAGATAATATATATATCCAGGAAGGCTGTGGCAATGTGCATTCCAGCGCCATGAACTTTGGGGCATCACTTGTTGTTTTGGGAGCCTACACCACTGTTTTAGGCACCACGCTGGACTGCAAGTACCATCATGCAGCTTACCTGAGTTCAGCGGTACTAACGATTTCCACCTGGTTTAGAGGGAGGAGTTGAGAGACTGTTTTTAAGGAGTGGTCTCTCGCCCTAAGGCAAAGCTATCAGCCGTTGAGACCGGCACTGAAGACGGCCATTCCGGCCAGAAACGCGTCTGCCATAGCGTTTCACGGACTGCAAGCAAGCGCTGTCAAGCTCAATAAATTGCTTTTGTTTTATCCGGAGCTGTGTCCCGCTGGCTTTTACTCAAAGTGAGCATTCGTTGTGGATATATATATATATATATATATATATATATATATATATATATATATATATATATATATATATATATATATATATATATCCTGTAATATATGGCCACCTTTTGTGTGGTGTACCCCCAGATCTTTGCCCTATCTATCTGTTGTTACTTAAGGATTATGGGCACTTTACCCCTGCTAACCAGTACAAAAGTGGCTGTGTTCTCTCTTTAAACATGATCAAATTGACATAATCCTAATTGGCCTATTTAAATTACCAATAAATCTGTCAGATTGCAAACTAACCTGTGCCAAGGCTTCCACAGGAGCAGGTTTGCTTGCCCAGATTCCCTCTACTGCTGTGTGTACATACAGGAATGTCTGCCTGTTGGTATCTCTAGTGATGGTTTTTTAGGAATCTTCCCAACTTTTTCTTAAGGATGGGTTAACAGCAGTACCTGTATAAAAATAATGAAAGCATGACAATTTACATATATGTCTACAATCTTTTCAAGAGTTCATTAATTCAGTCATTCAGCTGTCATTCTTCTAACCTGAAGAACTCTGTTGGCTAGCTTCTCTCTGTTAAATAAATGGTTTCCTTAACTTTTCATTCTCTTATAAATCAGTTCTAATTTTCTTCTTCTGAACTATATTTTCCTGTCCTTTTCTTATAATGACTGTATATCATTTGAAGTCCCTAGAAATCATGTAAGTCTCAATAAAGGGGGAATCCACTATTTTGAGTCTCTTTACCATAAACAATATATACTATTTGGTAGTATAATGCACTTTATAATCCCTCTTTAATCCTTTCTTACTGCCCTTACATTTCGCTGACGAAGGACACTTAAATTCTCCTCAGGAAAACTGTTCATGATTGTTTCAGACTAAAGGTCTGTCAGAAGAACACGATACGCCTGAGTGGGGAATAAATACTCCTCTCTGGGTGGAGTCAAGAAATTACTGGTCTCAAAAATATCCCTCTGAGCGAGCACGCTCAATCAACATTTCTCCTCGACAAACAACAGTTGATTTGTGTGGCTTCAGAAGTGTGCATGACACTAACACGAGGCAGAAAGAAAAAGGCTAGAGCGCTGACTCAATTCAATTCCTGGTTGCCGCCATCTTGTGTAGAGACGAAGCAAGGAAATGCCAGCACTAAGAATAGTCTTTTCAGGAGCTGCTTCAAATGAGGTTGACGCAAAATTCAACGAGGATACAAGGCAAAATTAGGCTTCTTCAGATTAGGTGGGTAATTTATAAGACTAGCTATCATCTTCCTGGCAGTATCGCTAGTATATGGTACAAGGTGTACCCAGGATCTGTAAGTTAAATGTCACTAGTGGACTTCAGCATCTGTTGAGCCATCCACTACAGTGGCAGTGCAAACATTGCGTCAGACCTACCATTGTAGCCTGGCAACAGCAGTGTAGAAACTGCAATTAGATCTGTTAAAATAAACCCATTTGATGGGTATAAAAACTCCCTTTTAAATATTAACAAGTCACACATATGTAGACCATGTGGCCCACAAAGTGTGTTGCATAGTTTTTAAAAGTAGGACATGTAGAAATGTAATGTTAACATGTCCTTGCATTATCAGGCACCCCAAGCTACTTTTCACCGTGACAGGCCTAGCTGGCCTATGTAGAAAACCAGAGTACAGATTAAAATGCTAATACTCAGGAATGGGACCATCTAGAAACAATTAAACATCTATTTTTAATATTTATTACTGATCCAATTCAATTGTGAGGTAAGATTGTACCTTATCCGTGAATTTTCTAAGAATTCTTTGCCTACATTGTTTCCAGACAATAGTTTTTTTTTCGATATGCCTAGTCTGAATGTCTCAAAGTACCTTGGTTTACTTTGCCCTATGTTGAATTTTAATCATGCAGTGTTCTTTTCTTGCATCAAGCATGCGTGATTTGAAGAAAAAGAACTGCACTCATCTATTTTTTTCCTTCACAGCACTGCTGGATGGATTGTCCTGATGAATGTGGGAACCTTTAGGCATCTGAGGCCTGAAGTTCAAGTTGCTCGGTCAAGTAAGTATTCAAGAATCCTGGCGGGCAGCTTCTTCTCTCACCGAATGCCAATTGGCAAATGGGGTGTGGCAATACATATTTTGCCTTTCCAAAATGCCCCCCCTAAATGTCATACTCTCAAGTGACCTTGAATAGAAAGTTCTAGAGCTTTCTTGTTGTAATCTCAGTCTCAAGAACGATGCGCTCCTGATAAGAAGTAATAGTTCAATGTTCTCATAGACAATATATTTTGAAACTTTTATCAGATAGTTATTCCTGGTGGTGAGCGCTAATCTATGAATAACTCAAAGCCTGTGTTGGATCGCCAATTAGCATGGTGCGCCTTCTCCATGACTGAACCTCTGATGTCCAATCTTGAACCATGTGATTTTTCCAACTGTTGGCTATGTGTCCTTCGGGTCATGTATATTCCCTTTGAACTCAGATTATGGGTGGTCATAACATTCTCTCTTTTGATACTATAGTGTCAAGTCCTGCTTCAGTGTCAAAACCTGGTTGACAGGTCTGCGGGCTTCACGTATAACACTTGGGCCACACTTGAAAGGGGAGAGAATAGGATGCCAGGACGATTATTGTGGATCCAATGTTTGGTTGCTGAAGGACTCTGCTTTAATCCTTCCAGACATCTGTCTCTGAGTTGTTGTGTACATACTCCAAACTGGATTTTGGTATTAGGTGTGGATTACCATTGCACACTCCCCAAACACACCCTCATCCCTCAGATGCCAATTTTAGTGTGGCAGAAGACTTTACTGTCTGAAGCCACTTACCTGGATCTCTGGTGATTCCAGTGAGGCAGCGATGCAAGTTCCCAAATCCTCCCAAGACTTGCCCTCGGTTTACAGGAGGAAACACTGCTCCGGTGACAAATGCCAGGGGGAAGGGGATTGGGATGGAGAGAGCGTGTGGAGTCAAAATATGCTGTGGATTGTCTACTCAACAGCAACACTGCAGCAGGCATTCACACCAGTCTGATGAATGGTACCAGCAGATATGTTACCTATAAACAAACAAATAATAAGGCTTTAGTCTAGTATTAGCTATATCTTTTAAGGTATCACCTCACAAAAGCTTTTTATATCTCAACCAACCTTTAGTTTTGTTGTCAGTTGTTTTTAGATAGTCCATAGAGGTTCCTACATCAAAGTTCGAAACTGTAATGAGTATGATTCCAGCTTCAAACCCACATGGTAATTTAGCAGGGTTAACTTCACCCACGTCCTTTCTGGCAGAACCCTGCCGACAGAATGTACAAGTTGAACAAAAACGCTGGTTACCTTGTCTGCAAGCATGATGTTGCGACTGTGCTCAGCACGTAATCAATCAATTAATCATAGCATTACTTACCCGTGAGGGTCTCAAGGCGCTAAGGGGGGGGGGGGGGGGGGGAGTGCTGCTACTGTTCGAAGAGCCAGGTCTTGAGGAGTCTTCTGAAGGCCAGTAGGTCTTGGGTCTGCCGTAGGCGGATGGGGAGGGTGTTCCATGTCTTGGCGGCGAGGTGGGAGAATGATCTGCCGCCGGCGGTCACTCTTCGGATGCGGTGGACAGAGGCGAGGGCGCGTTCTGTGGAGTGGAGCTGGCGGGTGGGAGTGTAGAAGCTGAGTCGGCTGTTGAGGTACGCTGGTCCGGTGTCGTGGAGTGCCTTGTGTGCGTGGGTGAGGAGGTTGAAGGTTATCCTCTTGTTGACGGGGAGCCAGTGCAGGTCTCTCAGGTGGGGTATGATGTGGCTGTGGCAAGGGATGTCAAGGATCAGGCATGCGGAGGCATTCTGGATGCGTTGAAGCCGTTTCAGGAGTTTGGCCGAGGCTCCTGCATAAAGGGCGTTTCCATAGTCCAGTCTGCTGCTGACGAGAGCCTGGGTGACCGTCCTTCTTGTTTCGGTGGGGATCCACTTGTAGATCCTGCGGAGCATGCGGAGGGTGTTGAAGCAGGAGGAAGAGATGGCGTTGACCTTCTTTGTCATGGAGAGGGTGGAGTCGAGGATGACCCTTAGGTTGCGTGTGTGGTTGGTGGGCATTGGGGCTGTTCCTAGTGCAGTCGGCCACCAGGAGTCATCCCAGGCCGAGGGGGTGGATCCGAGGATGAGGGCCTTCGTCTTTTCCGAGTTCAGCTTCAGTCAGCTGTTCCTCATCCAATCGACGACGACCTTTATTCCTTCGTGGAGGTTGGTTTTGGCGGTGTGGGGGTCCTTGGTGAGGGAGAGGATCAGCTGGGTGTCATCGGCGTAGGATATGATGTTGAGGTTGTGCAGTCGGGCGACATGGGCGAGTGGTGCCATGTAGATGTTGAACAGCGTTGGGCTGAGGGATGAGCCCTGGGGTACGCCGCAGATGATCTCGGTGGCTTCGGAGTGGAAGGGGGGGGAGGCGAACGCTCTGTGTTCTGCCGGAGAGGAAGGAGGTAGTCCAGTCCAGGGCCTTCTCTTGGATTCCAGCGTCATGGAGGCGTGTTCGTAGTCTGCGGTGGCAGACCGTGTCGAAGGCGGCTGACAGGTCCAGGAGGATGAGGGCTGCGGTTTCTCCGTTGTCCAGCAGGGTCCTGATGTCATGGGTGGCGGCGATGAGGTCAGTTTCGGTGCTGTAGTTGCTGCGGAACCCAGACTGGGAAGGGTCTAGGATGCTATTCTTCTCGAGGAAGCTGGTCAGTTGTTTGTTGACGGCCTTCTCAATGACCTTCGCCGGGAACGGGAGCAGGGAGATGGGTCGGAGGTTTTTGAGGTCCTTGGGGTCTACATTGGGTTTCTTAAATAAGGCGTTGATCTCTGCGTGCTTCCAGCTCTCCGTGAAGGTCGCTGTCTCGAAGGAGATGTTGATGGCTTTCCGGAGATGGGGTGCGATGGTGGTGCTGGCTGTGTTGAAGATGTGGTGTAGGCAAGGGTCTGACGGGATCCGGAGTGGACGGTGCTCATGATCTTGATGGAGTCGTCGTGGTTGATGTTGGTCTAGGAGAGCAGGTGGATGGTGCGGGTGGTGGTCGTGGGGGCGGGGGTCTCAGTGGTTGCCGAGGTGTTCACGGCGTTGAAGCTGTCATGGATGTCTGCGATCTTGCGGTGGAAGAAGGTGGCCAGTGAGTCGCATTAGTCTTGCAGAGGTGGGATGTCGTTGGTGTTGGAGCTGGGGTTGGAGAGTTCCTTCACGATGTTGAAGAGCTCTTTGGTGTTGTGTGCGTCGTTGTCTAGGCGGACTTTGAAGGAGGCCCTTTTTGCGTATCTGATGAGGTGGTGGTGTCTGCGGGTGGCGTTCTTGTGGGCTGCGTAGTTTTCGGGTGTTCGTTCATGGAGCCAGTTCTTCTCCAGCTTTCGGCGGGTTTGCTTGGAGGCCTGGAGGTCTTCGGTGAACCAGCTGGCTTTCTTGCTGGAGTGGCTGTTGGAGGGCTTCTTGAGCGGGGCGAGGGTGTTGGCGCAGTCGTTGATCCACTGTCTGAGGTTGCGAGCGGCGGCGTCAGGTTCGATCGGGTCTGCGGGTGGGCTCCGGGCGAGGGTGGTGGATAGCTGGTCTTTGGTGATTTTGCTCCAGCAGCGGCGTGGCATCTGTTGGGTGCGGTGGTGCGTGGTGGGTTTCCGGAAGGTGAAGTGGTTGCAGTGGTGGTCGGTCCAGTGGAGCTCGGTGGTGTGGTTGAAGTAGACGTGGGAGCTTGCGGAGAAGATGGTGTCAAGCGTGTGGCCGGCGGAGTGGGTGGGTGTTGTGACGAGTTGTCTGAGTCCGAGGTTGGCGATCAGGGTGGTGGAGTTGGTGTCGTTGTTGTTCTCGAGGTGGAAGTTCAGGTCCCCGAGGAGGATGTAGTCCGTGGAGGCGAGGGCGTGTGTGCTGATGAAGTTGGCGATGGAGTCGCTGAACTGTGTTCGGGGTCCAGGGGGCCTGTAGACGAGGATTCCTCTGAGGGTGGTGTTGGGGTCAGTGTGGATCTGGAAGTGCAGGTGTTTGGCGGTGCTGAGGGTGTTGTCGGTGTTTGTCGAGACTTTGAGAGTGTTCCTGTGGACGATGGCGATTCCTCCTACTCCAATGGTGCGGTCTTTGCGGGTGATCTTATAGCCTTCCGGGATGGCTATGGCGATGTCGGGAGCCGAGGAGGGGTTCAGCCAGGTCTCCGCCAGGAAGGCGACGTCTGGGTTGTTGGAGTCGAATAGGTCCCAGAGTTCGACGGCGTGTTTGCGTGCGGAGCGGGTGTTGAGGAGGATGCATCTGAGGTAGTTGGGTTCTTTGGTAGGTGGGTTGGCGGGCCGGATGCCGGTGAAGCTGCAGTTCCGGCAGGAGATGGGTCCTTTGGTGCGCTTCGGGGCGGCCAGGCACCAGGTGCAGGATCGTCTGGTGTTGAGTGCGTGGAGGGTGCTGGCATCATAGCGGAGTCGGGTGTCGTGGCGTACGCAGGGGCCAGGGGTTCTGGCGCTGGGTGCGGACGGGCGCAGACAGGCTTGCCTTAGGTGCGCCCGCTGCGCGGCCTCCATATGAGGGGAGGTGGGAGGGAGGAGCAGCTGGGAGGCGGGAGCGGGGCGGCGAATGAGTGAGCAGGGGGCAGGGATGCAGCGGTGAGAAGAGCGGGAAAATAACGGGTGCCGGGCGGCGGGAACAGAAGGCAAATCAGGCACAGAACTGGCAGTGGGGGAACAAGGAAGGAGAGAAAGGTATGTTACAACAAGACGGGGGAGGAGAAAAAGAGGCAAGTTACAACAAGGGGGTAGAAAAATAAATGGCAAATTACAACCAAACAAAAACAATCAGACAGACACTATGCAGTGCAGCAGAGTTAACACAAGTACAGACCGAGGCAGTACAGCGGCATGGAGAGCAACCTGCCTGCGAGCAGGGTCAGAGGTCGCTCCTTTCACCGCTGCGCGGCATCCATATGAGGGGAGTTAGGAGGGAGGAGCAGCTGGGAGGCAGGAGCGGGGCGGCGAATGAGTGAGCAGGGGGCAGGGACGCAGCGGCAGGAAGAGCGGGAAAAGAACAGGTGCCGGGCGGCGGGAGCAGAAGGCAAATCGGGCACAGAACTGGCAGGGGGGGACAAGGAAGGAGAGAAAGGTATGTTACAACAAGACAGGGGAGGAGAAAAAGAGGCAAGTTACAACAAGGAGGTAGAAAAAAAAACGGCAGGTTACAACCAAACAAAAACAATCAGGCAGACAATGCAGTGCAGCAGAGTTAACACCAGTACAGACCGAGGCAGTACAGCGGCGTGTGGAGCGACCTGCCTGCGAGTAGCGAAATTAAGTCTGTTAATGCGTCTCTCCTTTTCTTCTTGTTTTTCCATCCAGGTGTGAGACTGATGCAGGACGTCCTTTGGGGCGGGGTGAGGTCGAAGTGGAAGGATCAAGGGAGCTGGCAAACAGGTAAGTGTCAGGTGAAGAGGCTAAGCAAAGGCGGTGGGGGTGTTTATGGTCTTTAAATAAGACTACTTTAGAGGAGTAGATAATTAACTTGATGAGGCTGCCGTCTAGAAGGTGCTTAGAATGTTCACAAATGTTGTGTTCTAATTGCTTATAGCAAGGAACAGGTGTAGATGATGATTTGATGAGGCTTTCTTCAAGATGGTGTTTTCGAATGTTCACAAAGGTTGCATTCCAATTGGTTATAGCAAGGAACAGGTGCAGGGGATTAATTTGATGAGGGCTCTCTTCCAGAAGGGGCACGTTGAGTTCTTCTATGCTGGTTGCTTGATGCTTATTACAGTGGATTTTCTGAATTTTTTCATGGCGCCTGAAAGCTGACCTTGTATATGCATGGTAAAACATCTGTAAAAGCTATTAAGCCTTTTCAAACAAACCAGGGAACACCAGCTGCAGCTAGCTATTACCAACAGCATTTAATATGGTAAAAAGTCAGGTTACATGACGGTTGCTCATTCATAAGTGTTGGAAGGAATAATATGAGTCTTGCTGGTATATTGTGATAGTCAAGAGAGATGAGCTGTGACATGAATCCTGACACTTTCACCATTTTGAAACGTTTACCCATTAGTTAGAGTGTGCCCTAGGGCCTTTCCCACCCAGTAGCTCTTGACAGGAATAAATGTGACCCCTTCAGTCACCTACTTTACAACACATCCAGACATGTGGAAGATCAGCAAAGGATTGGACCTGCACTCTGTGAACTGTGAGATGCCTTGAAGGAATGGATCTCCTCCATCTTGTACCCAGGAGAAAGTGGACTCCAAGGTTTATAAGGCTGACTTCCTGTTCAAGCTACAGGGATACAACAAGCTACAAGAGGCCTTTTCCTAGAAGTACCCAGCTGACCAATAGCAACTAGACATGGACTGGACCATGCTGTTGGCCTCTGTCTGACACCCTGTGAGTCTCTCTAGTGCCCCGACTGAGGTCCTGGGGGGCTTTAGAAGTGTACTCCTGTGGTTGTTTGTCACTTAAAAATCTTTAAACATGACGAATCTGGTCGGTGCATCCAACTCGTTTTCTTTTTCTGTTTTGCTTCAAATTGCGCAGAGTGTACCACGACCATTGACTGTCATTAGCCTTTGTGCTTATTAGCACTATTTCTTCTTAAAACTTTGAAGATTATTTTCTCCGGGCCCCTTATGCCAATTTTGTGTCATGTTTAGTACTAAATTTTACTCAATTTTTTTAAAATTCGGTTTGGAATTTTTATTGTTTTGCATTTTGACTTTAGAACTTTTCCCCCTCCTTCTACAGGAGCCAAAATGTTTGCAGCGTTGGAAAGGACACTTTCTGTTTCAAAGCCAAATCGTGCAGTTTCATACTTTGAAAACATTTTATAAATATTTTCTTTCTTTTAAGATAATTTATCTGGGGCATTTCCCTACAGAAACAGTAGTTCATAATTATTCCTTTCTTTATGTGTCACAGCTTACTAACTGCTAACTACAGACGTCAGAGTTTCTATTAAAATAATCACCTCACAGAATTGCTCAGAAGAAAACATTTCACCCCAAGTAATTATTACCAAGATAACTTGCCAATTCTAAGCTAGTTAGGTACAAAACACCAGAAGGTTGACACCTACCTTCTGGGGTATAAGCAACCTACAAATGTAAACGATTGAGTGTATGTTGTGTGGGTGGCGATAGCGTTCTAGGCAAACACAATTCCGAAGTGGAGACTGCAGCCCAGAGAAAGTCGTCCTGCTACAAGGTAGTCAAGGGCCAGAGCCACTGAGGCCATTGCATCCAACCTGAGTTGGATTGACCACTCATCGAGGCCTCACCAGGGTGGGCTGGGTTACAGAATAGGCCCAGGCAGCAAAATAAAAGTGTTCCCCGTTTGTAAAAGAGGAGATTAAAAAAGTGTCCCACATATATCGAGCAACTTCGAACTTTAAAAAAAAAAAACATGCTGTCTGGGTGGTCGGTGAGGGGCGGGGTGGAGGGATGTACAGAATTTGCCCACACAGGCCACCTCACGTGCTCACCCACTGACCTGTCGGACTGGCCCTTATGTCAATACCAGACTGCCCGAATAGTCAGTCTGACACCGGGCCTAACTGTTTTAATGGGGAATGATGGAGACAAAAAACGTGAGTACAAGTCGTCGGAGAAATCCTACGTGTATGTGGGTGGCACATGCAGTTAGATGGGGACTTGAGCACAAGACGATGTTGGGACTTCGTGTGAGGTGAAGTGAACATTTGGAATAGACAGACGTGAAGAATCAAGCTGGAGTCGAAGGCACGCAAGGAAGCAAGGTACCTAATAAAGGAAGCTTTGCGAATCTCACTGTTATTTATCATACATAATTCCATTTGCCGGTGGTGCTGTAGCCTAATAATGGTACAGTTAATGACGCAGAAATTCCATCGCTCTGGTGTTTTACGAGCTCCAATAAAAGGAGAAGGTTCTCCCTGTGCTGCAGTTAAACGTCTATAGATGGAGCTGGCAGTCGTCAAAGACAACGCAGGTTCAGGTATTTCCTTCCTTGCAGTGTCTGGGGTGGGCAGCGCTCCATGCAGAGGGGCTCATAACTTTCTCTACGGCGTCATTTCATAGTGCCAGACATATGAAGGGGAGGGAGGGGGAGGGGGGGGGGGGCTCGAAGGCCTGAGCAGACTGATTTTCCGGATCAGGCACTTAGCACACCACCTCCTACAGTCGCCTGTACAAAAATACCAGTTTCTTTACTGGGACTGGGGAGACCGCAGTGCTGCTCTGCCGCTTCTTTCAGTTCAGTTTCTTTCATTTCCCTCTGATATTTCCTTGTTGACAGTTTTACCTCCCTTCTTCTATCATTGCCTTCTCTCCTTTCCTGATTTTCACACGCTTTTCCAATTCCCCCCCTTCCTTTTTCTTCTCACCTTTCTTTTTTCTTTCTACTTATTATTTGTGTTCTTACCATTTCATCTTCCATTGCTTTTTATCTTCTATTATTTTTACCTTATTTTGTCCTCTGTCCTGCCCTCATTTCCTCTTTTGCTCAGTTTTACTCTTTTACTCTCCTTGTATCCTTTTATGTCCTTATCGCATCTCTTTTTACGTCAGTCAATATTTTCATCCTTTCTTTTTTTGCTTTCTACTATATCTTTTTTCTATGTTTTCTATATATTCAGCACTCTCGTCTTTATTGTCTTTCCCAACCCTTCCTTCTTTCACACTAACATTCTTTTTTAAATTTATTCCATCATTTTCTGTCGTCCTTATGTCTGGTTTTATGATGTCTTCTAATTGATTTTTCCTTCTCACTTTGGTTCATTAGCTCCTCATGCCTTGTTTTACAGTTTTTTTCCTCTGGTGCTTCAATTTTTATAATCTATTTGTTCCTCCGATCCTATCTACCCTTTCCACTTCTTGTAGGTACAGCTATGACAGTGCTCTCTATCTGAACTCAGACCTATAGTTTCAAATATACTTAGATTGGTCTTTGGGTCAGCCTTTGCTCATGAGTGCATGACTCTTTTGTCTATCTCAGCTGTGTGCTCCTGAATCTATGGTTGTCGTCCCTATTCTTGTCTTTGTGTTGTCAAACATCATTTCAGACTCCCAGCGTTCCCCTGCTTGCTTGAGGGGAATCTTATTTTGCTCTCAACACTCCATCAGGTTGTTTACCAGTTCTGCCCCCTTTTCTTTTTTCCTGTCTCTCTTCACCTCTCCTGTGCTCTCCTCCCTCCCCTCTATTCCGCTCGACCATGCCGGACCAGTGAGCTTTGCCAGTGCTTGTTTTTACTCTTGTCGTGCATGATTTTGTTGTTTCCTCGTTTTCTTCCATTTCTTAGCTTTACCCTTCCATCCCTGTTCTTTTCTATGATGACTTTTCTTGCCGTCTTTTTCTACATTGTTTTTGTTATTCTGTTTTTTCTTTGATTCATTTTAACATTTTTTTTTCTTTTATTAAATTTCAAATAATAGTAGTACAGCTGTACCACTTCGCTTCTCACACTTCATCGTCTATTTAATTCACAAGGCTGAATGTAAAATGGAGACAAATAATGCCAGAACTCTCTAGAGCAGAGTGAGTACTTCAATGCAATGGGACCTTGTACGAAAACCCAAGGGGAGGCTTTGCATTCCATTTGTGCCCTCAATCAGGGAAATTTTAAGCGTGCTACTCACCTGTGAGGGTTTCAAGGCACTCGGGGGGGGGGGGGGGGGGGGATGTAAAAAGCAGCTCAGCTCAGTCGAAGAGCCAGGTCTTGAACGTCTTCCTGAAGATGTTCAGGGATGGGGCACATCTGATGTCGATCAGGAACTCGTTCCAGGTCTTGGCCGCCATGTAGGAGAAGGCTCTTCCACCTGTTCTGGCTCTGCGGATGCGCGGAGTTTCGGCAAGGGTGAGGTCGGCAGATCGGAGGTTTCTTTTGGGTGCGTGGAATGTCATTCTCTCTTTGAGGTTTTGGGGTCCGGTGCTGTGGAGGCACTTGTAGGCATGGGTGAGTCCTAGGATAACTTTTCACAAGTATTACATTTTTGGGGTAGGAGACAATGCTGCCATGCAAGACAATAAGGCAAATGCATCACATTAATCCAGTTTAACCTCAGGGCACTGCAAAGTGCAGGCCTCAGAACCGCCCCCACAATACATAGATGCTGCAAGGAAGAGCTTCTGTAGAATTTCAGAATGGGCAAATTCAAAACCCTAAATGTATTGGCCATCCAGAGGGCTTTGAAAAATATTTTTGCATGTGTCAAGAAGAGGCAATCTTGACCACACTGGATACTGGGCCTGCTAGCAATAACAAACATTTCAATTGGTAAAGCCAATAGGTCATGCCTATGCAAGAGCTATTGGCTTTGTCAATGTATTTTAGCCATGTTGTACAGCAACGCAGCTGCTGTGCAGCATGGCTGAAAGGTAAGGGGAAAAACGTGTTATGATGCGGACAGTGCTGAAGACGAGGGGCCTTGATTCATTTTCTTAGTATGGGATTATTCTCTGCCTTCACATAAAAACGGTTTCAGGAACAAATGACAATAACATATTTTCAGCAAAGGTAAATCAAAAAGGAATGTAATTGCACATTTAGGCATCAGTCTTTTTTAATGGGGGCATGAGGTGTGAGCCAAAGGATGAGGTGTCTGGGCAAAGCACATATTAAGAAATAATAACCAAACTAAATGATAACCACTGTTGAGACAGAAAAGTCTTCTGCATGGTAAAGACATGTACACCTGCCCTGAGTGCCTGACTGTATTGTTGTCTGGATCCCTAATGCTGATTTTTTTCTGTCATAGGCGAACACGCCATGGCAAAGGCATCTTTCATGGATTGTGGTCTAGTTGGACGGGGAGGGGCGCCCAGAGCCCTACCTTCATAGTGGTGGAAGGCTACAGCCTTCACTAGGAGTTAAATAGCACAACTGCAGTGGTGGCAGCATACCATTTGATGATCAATAGTTGTGACCAGGTCCTGTTAACCCTGAGTCATTGGAGTGAAGCCTACAAACTCACACTCACATTTTTAAAGGTTCCGCTGCTCTGTGTTTAACTCAACCCTGGCCTACATCAGATTGATGTAGAAGGGCGTGCGTAGTGAAAACGTGCTGAATGTATGTAACCGCGCAAGACATACACTACACAGAGGGTACCGTGTGGAACAGTGTGCACATGGTAAATGTGTATGTGTTGGCAGAGGGTGTTTAAAGTGACACATGCTGGTACAGTACAGAGAGACTGTAGTTTTGATCAGTGTGCGCAGACTAAGTGCGTGTACTACATGTGAAAATGCTGGTGGTAGCATGGTACATGGGCACAATACTAGACATTGAAGTGTGCTGTGACTCTAACACAAGTGCAGAAATGCCTGCACTGGTACATTGCAAGGAGGACCTTGGGTTCGATTTTTGGAAAGCCCAGGCCTGCCTGGTGAAAACATGAGAAGTAGAGTAATCTTCCCCAGACAGAATTGTTTATTTCTGCGTGACTGTGAGCTGAGTTGGACAAGCACTGGGTGAGGGGCAGTCAGACTCTCCTTGTGCATTTCAAAGGGCTATTTGATTCAGAGACAGATGACAAGGAAAGTACCAGGACACATTTCAGGAAGAGGGTGATGATGATGATAATTGAATCATAAAGGGTAGGTCTGAGGACCCTGGATTAACATTTGATGCACAGATCATTGTGGCTGACATCCAGTTATGAACTGTGGTCACTCCTATGAATCTGTTGTGGTTTAATCAGCTTCGGGGTCCTGCCTGCTGTGACAGACATCTCATCTTTTGGAAGGAATGATGAAGGGTAGAGATGTTCATATCAAAGTAGCAGAACCCCAACATAAAAGTTCAAAAGGCCAGAACCTAGGGGGCGTGGCTTGGCAAGCCAGCATGGCGGACGTGTGCTGAGAGCGCTCCGTCCAGCCAAACATTGATCCTTAATTATCCTGCTTCTCCAATCACATCCTCTGCCCCCAAGCTGCCCCGTTGACATTGGAGACTGGCATCCCTTACCTGAGCCGTCCTCGGCTTCCTGGAGTGGCTTGTGGCGGCTGTGAGGCGGTGGAGAGAGGACGGTACCTACTGAGGGCGCGGCCTTGTGTGAAGCCGGGGCGTCGTCTGGGTCCTCTGCCGACTGGGAGTGACATCGCTGCCGCGGCAGAGCTGTCGCGCTGCGCGACTGTGGCGGCTGGAATTCCGGTGAGTGCCCCCGGATTGGGAGTCTCCCCCCGGGGATAGGCTGTTCCTCCGTGCACAAGATTCCGGCGGGGAGCACCATGCGGCTCAGCGGCGTGTCGGGCCGCAGCAGTGGTGAGGTGCCTGGTCGCTTGCCTAACCACGCCGGAGTATGTGATCCGGCCGGACCTTGGCCGGACGGGAGTGTTCCCTCTACATCGGGCGCCCTCCTTGTCCCGGCGGTTGGCCGGGGCGCGCGCGCACTTCCGCGCCTTCGTGGTGTGGGGCCCAATATCTGCCGGCACTCGTTTCATCCATTGGACGCTCCCGCACTTCTCCATTTGCCCCCTACACACACATCGGAAGGGGGTTCGGCGGTCACATCGGGTCATGGGGGGGTGTGCAGCGGAGGTGCCTTGAGGTGGGCGGGTGCGGCCTGCGGGCGAAGGGAGCAATGGCCCACTATAGTCTTTGCTGAGCAGGGGTTGATCGCTGTGCCTTCTCCCTCCCTCCCCCGATCCCCAAGGAGCATAAATCGGCAGTCAGTCGGGCGGCGCGGGGAAGCCCGTTGGGGCGGGTTGCGCCTGCTCATCCGTGGTGCCCGCTTTCTGCCCCACACTAAGCTACAACAGTGTGCTGCGCTAGGTGTGTGGCCGGTGTGCAAGTGCCTTCCTTGGTCCTGGGAGTATTCTCGCTTCGGCGGCTGAATTGGGCCGTGCAAGCACCATCGGTGGCAATTGGGGGTTTGGAGCCTGGCCCTGGGCGGTCGCCCATCCATCCAGTCAGGCGCTGCGGCCCCTCTTCCTCCCCCCCCCCGTGGGGTATCCACTGCATCAATCGGCGGTCTTATTGGGCCGTGGGGGTGTGCCTGCTGGGGGTGCGGTGTGGTGGGCGCGCTAAATTGTGGGCTGTCGATCGCGCCCCTCACCGTATCCTGCTACCCGCTGTGGGGCTGGTCTTGTGCTCCATCCTCTTCCCCCATACAAGGAGAGCTTACATCGGCGGTCTATCAGGCCGTGCTGCCCTCCTCCGGGGCTCCTGGCCGTGGACCTGGGTTATTGTGCTTCTAGGAGAGTATTCAAATCCCTGGTGGGCCCGTAGTGGCCGGACAGTGGCATCGGCCTGTATTTGACTGTGACACATGCGTTGAGGCCCCTGGGTTTCCGTCTTCTCTCCCCCCCCCCCCCCCCCCCCCCCCCCCCGAGACTACACACTCCCATTCGGCGCCTAGGTCGGGTCACGGGAGTCTTGCGCGGGGGCTTCCTTCACCCCCCTCCACCATCTGTCCCGTCTTGTTGGGACCCCCCTTGGGCCCTTGGACGCCTGCTCGGCCGGTGCCAGGGGACCCGGAGATGGCCATGGTGCGAGACAAGGGGATGGAGGCTCGTCCAAACAGGGCCCGATCTACAAGCTCACCGGCCCCGGTATAGCAGCCGGGGCCTCTGGGGGACCACAGGGGCCTATGCCGGATAATGCAGCACTCATGGCCGCCATCACTCAGTCTAGGGACATGTTGGACGCTAAAATTGGGGCAGTCGGCTCCGATGTCATGCTCCTACGGCAGGACCTGCGAAACGCTGTATCATGCATCACTGAGGCTGAGACCCGCATATCAGGGGTGGAGGACGACGTTACTACGCCGAAGAAACGGGTGGCCACCATATAGACCACTCAGCGAGGCCTTGCGCTGCGGGTGGTGGACGCTAAGGGGAGGGCCAGGCGCAATAATCTCTGCTTCGTTGGGTTCCCGGAGGGCTGTGAAGGGGGTGATATGGAACGGTTCCCCACGCAACGGCTGGAGGGTTGGCTCCCTCCGGAGTCTATGTCCCGCTGTTTCCTAGTGGAGCGAGCCCACCGAGCGCTCATGCAGAAGCCCCCGCCTGGGAGTCGCCCGCAGCCAGTTATCGCGAAGCTCTTGAACTATCATGATCGCAATGTGATCCTGAAGCAGGCCCGGCTCAAGGAACCCTTGATCTACGATAACGCTCGCATCCTAATTTTCCCGGATTACACACGACTGGTCCAGCAGCAGCAGCAATCGTTCCTGGCGGCCAAGGCAGTCTGAGAGACCTTAAGCTCCCATATGCTCTATTATATCCTGCCCGCCTGCGAGTAGTATACCGCTCCCGCACCCATTTCTTTGACTTGCCAGAAGAGGTGTTCAAATGGACTGATGAGACGGTGCGGGTGCGTGCCGCCTGGAGGGAGTCTGATTCCTCCTCAACCGATGCGGTCCAGAGGGGGCCCCCGCTGAAGCCGAATGGCACCAGAAGATCAAGAGCCAGGCACCGTTCCCTGTCCTGTGGCGCATCGTCCTAGGATGGCTCGGCCTCTGGACGGCAGACATCGGCAGCCTAACCGGCGGGCCGGAGTGGAGCGGTTGTGAAGTGGACTACAATGCTCTGATCGGAGGGGCTAGTTTATGGGCCGGGATCTCTGTTAGACTTTTGGTAGCGGAGAGTGTGCCTATGACAAATGGGCTGTAAGTTGGAGATCCATTGGTCAGGGTGGGCCGTGTCCTCCCATTGGGGGCCGCGGGCTACTCCCGCCGTGATAGATGCTTCATCGTTTTTGAGGTATAGGGTGGGGGGTTTGTTGGGTGGGTGTTGTTTTTGTTTTCTGATTGCACTTTCTCTCACGGACAGTAGACATTCGCACATGCACCGTATAGTATTCCTTATCCTTGCATTCGCAGACGCAGCCCCAGATGGCTGACATATCCCATAGGGACCAGGTGTCCCCGGGCACACTTCGCATCATTAGTTGGAACGTGAGAGGAGCACTCGATAAGATCGAGGCTATACTCCAACAGGCCAAACGGCTGCAAGAAGCGCATCTCATGGGATCGAGGGCCCTCTGCTTTCAGCGATATGGGTATCAACATGTGTTTCACTCCGGCTTTGTGAGGGGATCACAGGGGGTAGCAATATTGATTCACCGCAGGGTCCCCTTTACACATATCAAGCAGTGGACAGACACTCAGGGGGGATACTTATTCCTGCAGGGCAAGGTTGGGGAGGATTCCCTGGTGTTGGGTAGTGTGTAAGCTCCCCCTCCGCTACAGTGGAACCTGGTGGAGCGCCTCATGACTCTTTGGGCGGATATGCCAGATAGTCTGTCCATAGTTGGCAGGGATTGGAATGATGTGATGGATATGGCCAAGGATTGCTGGACGGAAAGGGGGGGTCCAGAGGGTAGTCGCACTTCGAGGCTGCACTTCTTAGCGAAGTGGCTTGAATGGGTAGACACATGGCGTCGCTTGCACATGGATGATCGGGAGTTCACGTATCTCTCGGCGGTCCACGACTCCTATTCCAGACTTGAGTACCTCTTTAGTGTAGTGGTGAGTAGGGTGGTGGCCGCGGAGATTCTTCCGCGGGTCCTGTCAGATCACTCCCCGGTGGCCCTCACCTTACAGATAGGGCGGATGAAGCTGCAGTTTCGATGGCGCCTCTCGGTGTGGCACCTACAAAACGATGACTATAGAGAACACATCTTGAATTCAAACACCCTAGGCAGTCAAATGACTTCATTCAATGGCTATTTCTAACAGCAAAAACATTTACAAATGGGAACTCAGTGCACACATCCTAAATAAAATCATGTATACATTTTATTTGATATAAAGTGCAAAATTTATGTCATAAATGGTACAAAAAATGCAACATAATGTTAATAATTCACGCAACCGATACAATACATAGCAAATAAAGATACAAATTAATACAAAACAATAAATAATGTGACAGACATAATTACATATAAACGAAAAAGGTAGTGGCTATGACGGAGATCTCTGTCATAGCCATTACCTTTTTGGTTGGCGACGCGTAGCAGGGTATATCACTGGGGGGATAAATCCAGCAAGATGCTCCACCGGCTCTGCCAGGGTATGTTTAATTCCCAGGCCCTTCCTGGCATATTGGGCCCAGCAGGCGAGCCGCTCACAGACCCGCTGGCCCTAGCTGAGAGCTTTGCCACATATTATGCAGACTTATAGGCCCCTAGAGAATGTTTGCCGGCCGCCGCGATAGATCGTTTCCTAGATGACCTCCTGCCCAGGGCTCTGTCGGACAAGGTGAGGGAAGAGCTGGAGCTCCCACTGACAGATGAGGAGTTGGGCGCCGCGTTGCGAGATCTTAACTCTAGGAAGGCCCCGGGGCCCAATGGGTTTTCCAGTTAATTTTTTAAACAATACTTTTTGCAGCTGGGACCTCACTACCGCTCCGTGGCGGAGGAGGCGCGAGAACAAGGCTCTCTTCCCCTAGATTGGAGGCATGCGGAGGTGGTTGTCTTTCACAAACCGGGCAGGCCCCTGATCAACACGCATCATATCGTCCCATCTCTCTTCTGAACGTAGAGGCCAAAATTCTGGCCAAAGTTCTAGAAAATCGCCTATTACCTCATGTCACTACTCTGGTCCATCCCGACCAGGCTGGATTTATGCCTCAGAGGGCGACCAGGCATAACATCAGGTGGGCGCATGTAGCGGTGGCGGCCATCCAGCAGCTGGGGGAACCGGCGGCGCTATTATTAGCAGATATGGATAGGGCATTTGACTCCCTTAGCTGGGTGTACCTATTTGCATTATTACATAGGCTAAACTTCGGACCGAGATTCCTATCCTACTTGACCCTTCCATACACCGACCTAACAGCGTCGGTGCGGGTGGCCAGTGCAGCCTCCTACACGTTTTCTATCGACGGGGCACGAGACAGGGCTGCCCCCTGATTTATTTGCCCTCGCAATGGAGCCTCTGGCCGTGTGGGTGCGAATAGATGCCCAGGTGTAGGGCTTTGAATGGGCACAGGGACTGTCGGACAGGATAGCATTATACGCGGACTACGTCCTATTCTTCCTCACGAATGTGGACAGAACGGGGCCGCGGCTCCTGCGCATTATGCACATTTTTGGGAAGACATCTGGACTGTATATGAACCCCTGCAAATCTACGTTGTGGATTCTTGGAGATCAGGCGGGAATGGGCGCGTGGGTATCGTCAGTCCAAATGGCGACAGGGGGACTGAAATATCTCGGTGTGGTCTTATCGGACTTGCCCACTGTCTCCTGGGAGCGAAACCTGGTTCCGGTGTGGGAGCGAGTGCGCGATGATCTTAAGACCTGGTCCCGCATGCCCCTGTCCATATATGGCAGATTGGCTATATTTAAGATGGTTGCGCTTCCCCGTCTCCTATACCAGCTGCAGAACCACCCCTTTTTGTGGGAAGGGGCAAGGTGCGTGTGGCCCTGCAGATGTGCTTTTTATCTACCTATTGCGGGGGGCTAGCGTCCACTGACATTCATTCATATTATCAGGCTACACACCTGCTCGTATTAAACGATTGGTGGTATGGCAATAGGGAGGATCTGGCATACGCGGTCGAGTAGCAGCTTATGGGAGATCACGCGCTGCATACGATACTGTACCCTGCACCGCTGCGGGACTCGCTGCTATCGGCAACAAAGGTTGTGTTTCAGGTCTGAAGGCAGGCGTTGCGGAGGATGGGATGGTGAAACACCCTGACGCGGGAGACTCCCCTCTGGAATAATGGGCGCTTGCCGCAACTGGCGGCCTTACAGGGATTCCGGGGGTGGGATCATGTAGGTATCTCGGTCTTGGGAGACGTCATGAGGGGACTGGCTTTGAAATCTTTCCAGGACCTCCAGAAAGAATTTCACATGCCGAAATCCCAATTCTATCAGTACCTTCAGTTTCGGCATGCTCTGTCCCGCAGCTTAGAGGGTTTGGAGTCCTTGGCTGAGTTCAGCCCCCTCAAGGCGAAAGTTTTTTATGGGAGATCTTCAGGATCGCAAGATCTCCAAGATCTATCAATCCCTAGTTATCCATTGCTCCTCCACGCTACAGAAACTTCGTGGGGATTGGGAGGGTGATGTGTGTCCCTTAGATGAAGAGGACTGGACTGCGGCCCTGGCTGCTCCGCGTGAGGCAGCTATAGTGGTGCGGTTGTGCCTCATCCAGTTCAAGTATTTACATAGGGCTTACTATACACGGGTACACTTGTGGAGAGCAAGGTTGATTGCCTCCCATGTGTGCCTTGGATGTAATCGGGAGGAGGGTACACTAATACACATGGTTTGGCATTGTCTTTCCTTAGATCGCTTCTGGAGGGGGGTTCACACCTGTTTATCAGAATTACTGGGTTGTGATCTCCTCCGCTCACTGAAACTTGCCCTGTTACATGTCATGGAGGGGATAGGTGGCAACATCTACAAACAACACTTATTGCAGTTGGGTTTTACCTTGGCGAAAAAGGACATAGCGAGGGCGTGGAAGGCACTGATACCCTCTTCGGTGGCTGATTTGTTGTGTTCACTGATCTGTATCTACACTTCCCTCCGAGGGAGACTTGACTGCTCATCCTATGCTACTTAGTTAGGTACAGAAGGAGGTGCTTGACTTGGTGAGCTGAATCCATAGTAGGGTGGGCCCCAGGACATCAAAGTAAAAGGGCTCAATCACCTTGGTAGGGCCCAGAAACCCCTGCGTTCCGTGTGGTCCCCTGAATGGGTTCTGACAATTGACGACTACCGCTGGGACACCTAACGTTTTTGGAGTCAAAAGATACAGAGGTGGCATTGACCATTTTCAATTTTAAGAGGCGTTGCAATAACTTCAGGATTTTTTTCTGTGTACGTGCAAAGTCCACATGCTTTGGTAAGGAAGAACACAGGGTTGGGATTGGCCAAAGCAACATGCCCATAGATTAAGAGGGTGGAGGATTCCCAGGAGCAGGAACCAATACGTTCTTGCTAATTTCATTAGGGGCCAGTTTGAGATATTGGGTGAAAGGGAGGAGGCTGTAGCAGACTCTGTGGAGGGAACTATGATAGGAACCCAGGAAAAGATCACTGTGGATTCAGGCTCTAGGATCCCCTTAGCACAGGTATAGCTCAGACACACATCAAGTGTGTCCCCTAGTGCATTTTCCAGAGTTTCACCAAGACACTCACCTTCTTTAGTTTCTACAATACCCCATGTGTGTACACCACCTCAAATGTGGAGGGTGCCACTGTCACAACTTCCAGGAATAAACTACTTGGGTGAGTTGAGTCTAGCAGAGACTCTGAGCTTGCAGTTGGCACTTCAAAAAGCAATGGCTGAGGAAGATGAGAAAGTCAGAGAGTGCAAGAGGAAGAAGCTAAGACGAGCTCATTGGGAACAAGAGGAGAGGAGGCAGAAGAGACAGAAGGAATGGGCCTGGGAGGAGAACCAGAAGAAGACGGAAAGAGAGCTGGATAGGGTAATAATAGTCCTTAAGAGAGAGAAACTCAGAATGGCAGCAATGACAACTCCATCTGGTATAAGTGACTCTACTTCCAGTTCAGGACAGGTGATGGCCAAGGTTCCAGAAGATCATGTGTGTGTGGAAGTCAGGATATATTTGAATGGTTTGTGAGCTTTGAGGTTAATTGTTAGATGCAGACATTGATTGAGGTGCCTTAATGGGGTGAATGCCATTGGAAGGGACAGGCGTCATTGAAGGATGCCTATGGCAGACCATATGAGTGAATGAAAGAGTCTCATTTGGAGTTTTGGGCCTAAGCCAGTTCAATACCTGCAAAATTCAGTGACTGCTAGAGAGCGGATGGTGTTCTGATTAAGACTTGGATTCGTGGTGTATTGCATAATTGAAAGAAGTGGGTAAGAAGGATGGAAGCCAAGGATTTTCAGTCCCTTAACGAGTTGATGGTGACAGAGCGACTCAAGGAGGAGTGCTCTACCCCTCTTATGTAATACCAGTCTGTACTGAGAGAGAGAGATCCAACACAACCTGCTATGTTAGCTGATAGTTGGTTAGCTAACAGGGTTAATAAAGGCCTGAAGCAGCATTGTTCTAAGCCAAAGGGTGAGAAGTAGCCTCCACAGACTGGTTCCAAACTGGAGAGAAAGGACCAAAGTAGTTCCTGTGGGACTTGATGAGGGTCCAGAAGACATGGTAATGGTATGTCCAGGAAGGAGAATCATGAGAAGGGAAGGCAAGGAAGGCCTTCTAAGTCCAATGTGGTGACCTATTATAAGTGCTGCAAGGTGGAACATCACAAGAGGGACTGTCAAGAGAAGGAACTTGACACAACCATGTCCATGATAGCAAGTATGTTACATGTGGGCGAAGGTAACCATGAGGGACCGGTTCCACTCAACCTAGTAGCTATGGACATTTGGGAGAGGGACCCAGATGCTCTGAAGCACATCTATCCTAACACACTTGGATTTGTGCAGGAGGTCAGAATTAATGGGAGGAAAGTGCATGCCTGAGAGATACCGGAGCCTTCCGCACTGTGGTTGAGAGGAAGTACCTTAAGCCTGAGGAGATAATCCCTGAAAGCAATGATACAGGATTGGTAACCAGTGGAGATGGCATGGAATATCCACTTGCCAGGGATGAGATTGAGCTCAATGGCAAGGTGGCCATGATTAATGTCGGGGTAAAGGAAAAGCAAGGAGCCGGATGTCTCCTGGGCAATGGTTTGATTGTCCCTGGCTTGGTGCCAGGGCCAGAAGCCTTTATGGCTTCGACAATGTCCGCTATGCTGACCAGGGCACATTGCATCACAGTCACAGAGTGAGGCTTGGATCATCTCAGATTTGAAGGGAAAAGGTAGTTTCCAGGAAAGAGCAGACTCTGGGAAGTCAGCTTCTGCTCCATAGGGAGAGGAGGATGAAGCTCCCAAAGCGGACCATGTGCTGGAGGCTGGGCGGCTTCCAGAGTTTTTCCACGGTTTTTAGGTGCTGGAGGGTCTATCTGGTAAGATTTCTATGAGGCACATGGGGAGTGCCCTACGCTTGAGGGACTTCGGAAGGGGACCCAGGAACAGATTAGCAACGGGGTGGTCGGGAAACACTATGTTGTCTGAGACAAAGGTCTACTTTATAGTGAACAGGTAAATCCTGACCACGTACTAGCAGGGAGGTAGTGGTTCTATTAGTGCACAGGAACTTCCTGTTGTCACTGGCCTATGAAGTACCCTTAGCAGGACACTTAGGGATTAAAAAGAACCCAGGATACGTTAGATCCTCTGTTTGCTGGCTAGGAATGCGCAGAGACACAGAGCCGTTCTGTAGAACCTGTACAGCTTGCCAACTGAGTGGTAAAACAGGAAGGAAGACAAATGCAATGTTAGTGCCTCTACCAGTTATAGGTGTTCCATTTAGGGTGGGAATAGACATTATTGGTTCATTCGATTCCCCCGTCACAGTGAGGCAACAAGAATAGCTTGGTTGCGGTTGATCATGGCACCAGGCATCCCGAAGTTGTACATCTGAGGAGCATGACTGTAAAAGTTGTAGCATGAGCTGTCCTAGAGATATTTTCTAGGGTTGAATTTCCAAAGAAGGGAATTTCGGACATGGAAACCAACTTCATCTCTCTTTACATGAGATGGATGTGGGAGCAAGATCACCTTACCTCAACACAAGCTCAGCAATAGGGGGACTAAAGAAATTCGACAAACATTATGGGGCCCCTCCTTGCGGCCAGTGCTGATGGCCTATCAGGCTATGATAAGGCCACAATTTCAGTTTGATGCCAAAGTGGTCAGCACAGGGGGCAAAAAGAGTTGGGACCTTGAAGAAGGAAGGTGCCTAAAAAGACTACTCTCCCTCTATGGTGCAGGCAGTTAGAGTGGAAACGGGCCTGCCAGGGTGGACTCATTTAGCACATGCAGTGATAATAACATTTTGAATACTATAGATAGTGTGGAAACCTCTAAAATCTCCCTGTTATGCAAAAAAGGAGATATTGCAAAGCTAGATAACCTGGGCCCGTGGAGTTAGAAGAAGGATCCTACCTTGTTGTAGGGAACTAAAAATAAAAACTGCAGATGGCATCAATTCAATAGCCCTGAGTAAGGAGTTGAAAAGAATAACAAGGCAGATTTCAAGGAATGAAGATATTATTTACCTGAGGAAGAAGCCGTCAGTCTCCCACCTTTTAAAATGATGGACTGATCGTGAGCACGGGCGGACTGGGAACCCGAAACTGGGGGAGGGGGGCGGATGAGCTATTTGCTAGAGCCGGTTTCTGCCGGTTTTGTTACAAGGGGCTGATATTGCAGCTATGCTACAAAACCGGCGCCTGGTAACAAAAACGGCCTCCCCAGGGGTCCAAAACTGGCTCCCACCCTGGCGGCCCATTGGGGAAATGCCCGGTGCCTGCTACGGCCAGTCCGGCCCTGATGGTGCGACCTTTCCTTATCTGGAGAGTCTTCCAAATGCTAAACTGTGTTGAAGTCTCCTAAGATTTAGATGTGGTTTAAGCCAAGTCTTGATGTCATTAAGTTATGGTTTTCTGCTAAATGGAGGGAAAATCTGTAAATGTGGCCTTAACACAAAAGGGAGTTCAATTCACACCTTTGTAGATTGTTTGTGGTTCTTACCCAAATGAAAGTCCTTTTTAAAACCTCTTTTATAAAATAGGGTATTAGAGATAGGGAGCATGTAATTCAATTATTGCTCGAAATGAGATTTCTTGATGTGACGTGTGCCATGGGCGATGTTTGTTATCTGTCGATACACTTTTATAGTTAAACTGGTATAAATAAATTAATCCGAGCGGAGTTCTTCTTTTAATACACCATGATATTTTAGAAGACAAAGATTTTATTGGTTGGGTGAAATTGTGTTTTATTGTATTATATATTCTATTTTATATCAAGTTTCTCTGTATGTTAATATATTGAGTCTCAAGAATCTGTTTAAAACACTATGGTCTAAATAAACATATATTTTTGATTGATTGATAATGTGTGTAAATTGGTTTCAGTGAATATTTGTCATTTGCGTTTCACCAAGTAAAGTGTCTTGATTTATGTTAATCCTATTAAAATCTTTGTTACCATCACACTTCAGAATGACAAAAAAGTACTTCATTTGTGCTTTCCTAATTGCTGATATAATTGGAAATATGTGTACAATTCATTTTCCAATATTAATATTTGTCTTAGAAAACACTGACATGCTACAACTTTTCCTTTCATTTCCTGTACCCAGCAGGATTGCCAATTTGCTCACATGTACAAAGCCCTCTCACTTTGTAGTCATAGAAATAAAAGTACACTCCAGTTTCTGAAAAAGCAGCTACTTGTCTGAAGACATAGCTGATATTTGACTTTTGTCTTTGAACGCCCAGCAAATGAGACAAGATAACCATAATATTTAAAGCCATCTTTATTGCTTATTAACCATCTGAACTCCAGCATCATTATTTCCGGGGGTGCTGCAGCAACCCTACTTCCAGTGGCAGCGCTTATGCTGCGCCTACGCCGCGTGATTGAAGAGAAAGGCGGGACCGGTATCGGAACCCTGCCGCAAGTATGGCGGGGCGCCGACCCCCTCCCCCCCTTCGCCTGCTCTCCCGGGCACGGCGTGCTCCACCGCGTCATTATGACGCGGTGGCCGCGCCGCGGCGGGGATTGGCTAGTAGGGTCTCCACCTTGACCCGGAAGCGATTAAGGTGCTTCCGGGTCAAGGGGGAGCAGGGGGCAGGCCGGTTAGAACCGGCTTGCCCAGTATTGCTGATAAAAGGCCGGGGAGCGCGGGAGTCGGACTCTTTGTCCCGCGCTCCCAGGCCTGCCGCACTCAGCCTCTACGGCCGGGGGTTGTACGACCCCCGCCTCCAAAGAAACTCCCCTCTCATGTCCATCATTAGTAAATGTGGTTTATACACAGGGCGGGGGAGGGGGAAGTTCGGTAGTCCCAGGCCATAGCGTCAGCTGCTTGCATGGACTGCAACTGTTAGGTAGAGAGCTGTCGAGAGAGCGCGTGCTCGTGTGTGTGTGTGTGTGTGTGTGTGTGACCCGTGAGAGAAGCAGGGGGGCTGCAGTACCCCTCGTTCTACCTACCTGAATGTGAAGCTTTATATATTCTTTGAAAGTTTCAGTCTTTAACGTCGATTTCTGCGTTCGTTTCTCCTTTTGTAATGAGTCCTAGGAAGCACAACACAGCCACAGTAAACATTCTATAATCCGGAGGGAGCGGTGATCTGAAAAGCATTTGTAGCGGGCGGAAAACAAGCCGGGCTTCTGCAGTTAAATAAATGTCAGAAAAACAAGGAGAACTATTTGATTTTTTTTCTTTAGAGCTTGGAGCACCCTTGCTCGTTTTAGACTCGAAAATATTTGTAGTTACTTAGTGATTTAGTGAATGTTAAGCATTTTTTGGCTTGTCATCTGAGCGGCAAATGCCTGGGGCCTTGAGTTAACTGGTGTGGAAACCTGGTAGCTGCTTTTCCTCGGCTGATGTCGTCAATCGTGATCATCTGGTTCCAGGCAGGGGAGGAGGAAAGTGAGTTTTATCTGCCAAGGGTTCTCCTGTGAGTCATCCAACCGTGGAACAAGTCAGGAATTCCCCGGGATGGGCGAGGGCTGTATTATCCGCGGTGGAGAGAGCTTCTTCAGCCATCTCGTGGTGCTGTGTCCAAGATGCAGAACAACACTGCCAGGTGAAATAACCAATATTGCCTCTCATCTCTTTTTATTCCCTCTCTCCCATTTAATTTCCTTTATGGCGCTGCCCATCCCAGTCTAGGGTGTTAAAGCGCTTTACATCACACACTTAATCTACGGAGACAGTGAATCATCCACGTGACGTGGGTAATTTAGTGTATTGGGAATGTTATATAAGACAACGAGATTGCACGGTGTAAGAGTCACATATCATCCATACTAGTAGGCACATGTTAAGAGTGCTTGCGCTGGAGAAACATAACAAAGTGGTTGTGTTTGTCTGCACTATTACGAATTCATTAGTACACATAGGGATCCTTTTTAACAACCTTAGAATAATGAAAGATTGAGAAAAAAAGAATAAAGGTTTAAATCTATGCCTTGCCGTTTGCATGAAGCTCTTTGATGCTGATTCAATCAATCAAACAAACAGCATTTGTAAAGAGCAACACTGTCACACTTGGGGGTATCTGGGCGCTGTGTCTCCGTCGAAGAGCCAGGTCTTGAGACTCTTTCTGAAGTTTGTCAGCGAGGGGGCTGTACCTAGCTGGAGGGGAAGGTCATTTTAGGTTGTGGCAGCGTTGCAGGAGAAGGAGCGGCCACTGCTGCGGCGGATGTGGGCTATGTTTGTGAGGGGGAGGGGGAGTGAAGAGGAACGCAGGTGTCTAGAGGGTTGGTGGAAGTTCAGTCTGTGGTTGATGTAGGCAGTTCCTAGGTCATGGAGTGCTTTGTAGGAGTGTGTGAGGATCTTGAACTGGCATTTGTTCTGGATGATAAGCCAGTGGAGGTCTCTCAGGTGGGTATGTTTGGGGAGGCCCAGGATGAGTCTGGCTGCAGTGTTCTGTATGGTCTGGAGACTCTTGAGGAGCTGGGTGGAGATGCCGGCGTAGAGGGCATTGCCATTGTCGAGGTGGCTGGTGACGAGGGCCTGGCAACGGTCTTTCCGGTGTTGGTTGAGATCCATCTGAAGATTCTGCAGAGCATGCGGCATGTGTGGAAGCAGGAGGAGGCGATTGCGTCGACTTGTCATTTTATGGTCAGTTGGCTGTCGAGGATGATGCCGTGGTTGTGGGCATGGTTGGTCAGTGTGGGTGTAGGTCCGAGTTCTGCAGGCCACCAGCTGTGGTCCCAGGCAGAGTTGTTTTTCCGAAGATCAGAACTTCAGTTTTGTCAGAGTTGAGTTGGAGGCAGTTGTCTCTTATCCATTTGGCTATGTTGGTCATGGCGTTGCAGAAGTTAGTTTTGGCGTTGAAGGGGTCCTCTGTGAGTGAGAGGATCAGTTGAGTGTTGTCTGCATAGGAGATTATGTTGAGTCTGTGGGATCTGACGACGTCTGCAAAGGTGGTCATGTAGATATTGAACTGAGTGGGGCTCAGCTTGTGGTATGCCACATATGATGTCTTTGGTTGCGGAGGTAAAGGGAAGAGGCGATCCTCTTGAGGGAGTCTTGCTGTATGCCTATGTGGTAGAGTCTGTTGGGGAGGGTGTTGTGAGAGACTGTGTCGAATGCTGCGGACAGGTCGAGGAGGATCAGTGGCACAGTTTCTCCATGGTCAAGAAGTGTTCTGATGTTGTCTGTGGCTTCAATCACTACAGTCTCAGTGCTATGGTCGGAATCCTGATTGCGACTCAACAGGTGGTTTTGTTCCAGGAATTAGGTGAGCTGCTGGTTGATGGCTTTCTCTTTCTCGAGTACTTTGGCCGGGTAGGGGAGCACGGAGATTGGCAGGTAATTTGTGAGATTGCTAGGGTCGACGGAGGCTTTCTTTAGGAGGGGTCTGACATCTGCATGTTTCCATCTGTCCAGAAAGGTTGTTATGGTGATGGAGATTTTGAGGATGCTGGGGAGTTGTGTGCTGATTGGGTTAGTTGCGAGATTGTAGAGGTGGTGAGGGCAGGGGTCAGTGGGCGCCTTGGAGTGGATGGAAGACATGATGGCTGAAGTGGCCAGGTCGGTGAGCGGAGACCAGGTGATAATGGTTTGGCTGATGATCACTGATTGATAGAGGCCGTTAAGGCTGAGAGTGACAGGTTGGAGGTTGAAGTTGTAGATGTTGGCGATCTTGTTGTGGAAGTAGCCGAAAAGGGTGTTACAGAGTTCTTGGTAGAGGTGAATGGTGTTCTCTATGGCTGTTGAGTTGGAGAATTCTTTGACTTTGTGTGGTTGGCCATGGAGTCAATGCAGATAGGGAATGAAGCTTTCTTGGCTTCTTTGATGTGCCGGCGATAGTTGCTGAGGGCTGTTTTGTGAGTTGCTCTGTCTGCTGTGTTCTTGGTGGTGCGTCATCGTTTCTCAAGTTGGTGGAAGTTGCGCTTGCTGGTCCTGACTTCTGGGGTGTACCAGCTGGCCTGTTTGTAGGGCTTGTTGGTTTTAGTAGGTTTCAGAGAGATGACTTTGTTGGTGCTGCCGGTAATCCAAGCGGTGAAGTTCTGGACGGCCTGGTCAAGGTTTCTTGAGGCCTCGGGTTGGGAGCTGGTGAGTGCCCATGACCACTGAGTTTCAGTGACCTTGCTCCAGCTGCAGTGGGGGGAAATCTGGTGCCTGGTGATGGTGTACTTGGCACAGGTAATGGTGAAATGTACGTGGGTGTGGTCACTCCAGGGGAGCCCTGCCAGTAATCCAGGTAGTGAAGTTCTGGACGGCCTTGTCGAGGTTTGTTGAGGCCTCGGATTGGGAGGTGGTGAGTGCCCATGACCACTGAGTTTTGGTGACCTTGCTCCCGGCTGCGGTGGGGGGAGATCTGGTGCCTGGTGATGGTGTGCTGGGCGCAGGTAATGGTGAAGTGTATGAGGGTGTGGTCACTCCAGGTGAGTTCTGTGGTGTGACTGAGTCTGATTCTGTCTCAGAAGGTGAAAATGGTGTCCGTGTATCGATACGAGGACCAGTCGGGCGAGACCTATGCTGTTCAGATTCTCCAGGAGGGCGATGAAGTTGGGGTCGTTGTGGTGGAAGTTGAGGTCTCTGAGTAGGATGTAGTGGTGAGAGTCGATCGCTAGAGGGGCGATGACTTTGGGGATGGCATCGCAGAATGTTGCTCGGGGTACCGAGGCTCTGTAGGCAAGGGTGCCTTTTATCGTGGTGCATCTGATAGTTTTCCTGAAGATGATGGTGATGCCTCCGCCTTGTTTGTTGGTGTGGTCTCGGTGTATAATCTTCTAGCCTTTGGGAGTGGCGGTGGTGCTGTTGGGGGTTTGAGGAGGGGCTGAGCCCATGGAGAAGGTGGTGATGGTGTCCCAGTTTTCCGTGGTTTGTTTGCAGAGTGAGCGGGTGTTGAGCAGGATGCAGTGGCTCGGTTGCGGGGTGTTCTTTGTCTTGTGTACACGAGTGGTGCAGGATCTTTTGTAGATTACATTCCAAGAGAAGTGACAGTGTCGGCAGGTGAAGGGTCCTTTGTTGGAGCATGGGAGAAAGAGATGCAGCTGTTGTTTCAGCATCCGGGGTCCAGGCCCAGGCGTTCCTGGGCGCTGGAACCTCGGATGGCAGTGTGTTGGCAGTGCGTTGGTGGCACGCCCGCTGCATGCGTCAGCTGTGTGTGTTAGAGGTCCAGGTAGTAGGTCCTGGTCGCCAAGAAGGGACCTGAAACAGGCAGCGCAGGGCCAGCAGACAGCGCACGGGCAGGGCCAGCAGGCAGCACAGGGGCAGGGACAGCAGACAGGGCAGGGTAAGGACAGCAGGCAGCGCAGGGACAGCCCGCAGCGCAGGAACTGACGGCAGTGCAGGGATGGCAGTCAGCGCAGGGGCAGCAGGCCGTGCAGGGACAGCTGGCATAGCAGGGAAAGGGACAGCAGGCAGCACAGGGAAAGCAGGCAGCGCAGGGACAGCATTCCATTTTAGTAATGAAAAGGAGCATACACATAGCTTCTGTATTCCTCATCCAATTCATTACTAATGAGGTGATTTCCACCTGCAGAAACAGCAACCCTCCTAGAAATGCTGCAAATTCAAGCTCTGTCCAACCTTATCCTGGCACCTTAAGAGGGCTGGCATTTGCAGCATCGTATTGTGTTTTTCTATCTTGGACCAAGAACAAGGACTCCTTCTGTGGTAGCACAGCACAACCTATTAATGAAAGACTGAGCACTGAAGCAGCACTAAGATTGACAGCCTTGCACATGCCTTTTGATGAGGCATGTCTTTTTGATGCTGAACTGGAGAAGACGCATCATCTGTTTGAAGAGATACTGTTCTTCTTCAGCTATCATC
Organism: Triturus cristatus; assembly: GCF_964204655.1. NCBI lineage: Eukaryota > Metazoa > Chordata > Amphibia > Caudata > Salamandridae > Triturus > Triturus cristatus. The sequence goes on along the minus strand of NC_140585.1, from coordinate 1,266,609,313 downwards.
AACCTAAGTTGTAAAAATTTGCTAAGAACTAAACATATTTTCGGAAACTATCTAGAAGGCAAAAATCTTCAGAGCAGTTTGCAAGGCACAAGACAGAGTTTTTCAGGCCCATTTATGTAAACAGTATCCAGATTAACCAGGAAAGAATCCTCTTTGTGCCGAGTCAGAGGTGGACATAGACCTGGGATTTTAGCATTTCCTGAAATAGAGAAAAAATCGACTTTCGATGTCTGATGCTGAATGTAGTCCAAAGAGGCTCCAAGATCAACTTGCTACTACTGCCTGTGGGTTCGAGAACCATATCAACTCCTTGCCCGAAGTGTTTCATCAAGATCGAAGCAATGAACTAAGATCTGACCTGATCATCTTCTCTGATGTAGAAGCATGTAGGGATTCCTATACCCCTGCCAGAGAGAGGGAACCAATTCTATTCAATAATCTTTTTGGTTCACAATTTGACTCCTGGACTTCACATGGTGACAGGTCAAAAGTAAGTCAAGCTTTGGTAAAGAAAATTCCATTTAAGACGTAAATGTTACACAGAATAGTTTCCACGATGATAAGAGATAATTTCCTGGCAACAATGGATTTGATTGACATTTATTTTCACATACTGCTGTGTAGTTTCATCAGAAATTCTTCAGATTTTGTGTCCAAATTCAACATTTTAGTTCTGAGTCCTTCTGTTTGGTCTTCGATTGATTAGAAGAGTCTTTACCAACCTGTCACACCTATTCTAGTTCTGTTTTACCTTCAAGGAACAAAGGTTTTCCCGTAGCTTGATGACTGGCTGATCCATGCTCTGTCAGTATCCAAGACATTTCACGACCTGGAAGTAATAAAGAACTTTTTGGATCAACATGGTTTCATCTTTAATTTACTTCAGTGTCACCTATTTCCAAACTAGGATTTAACCTTCATTGAGGACAAATTCAGGACAAAAGGCATTCCTTCTAGAGCCAATGGTGATGTTTATGCTGTCCATGCTGTTGGCCTTAGTGAATCTTCAGACGGAACAAGCAAAGAAGCAGTTGGAAATTGGCTTTATGTGTTTTTAAAGTCCTATGGGCTCAACTTTATTTTTGGCCACTGCTATCAAATCTTCAAAAACACTGGTGTATAGCCTTTCAATCATTCAAGATATAAGAGTAGCTATTCAGTAGTAGTTAGGCTCAATATTTGGGTCTACCAATGCATTTGAGTGCTCCTCAGATGCTGAAAATCGATGCCAGCTCTCTGGGATGGGGGTTATTTTTAGGATTCTGTCATGTCAACCTAGATTGCCCTTGTTGGAGAGGAGAATTTGCCAGTTCTTCGTGCTCTTTAGCATTTTCTATCACAAACTATACAACAAAAATTCATGGAAAGATCCTAAAATACAGTGACTGTAGCTTAATTCAGCTTGGAGTCCGACTGGGTCCGGAGGCCAGAATCCCTGCCTGTTCACCTAAAAAGATTTTCCATGTAAAGAGGCCATTAGGTAAGAACTGCTGCCACAGCCTCCACCTGAAGGGGTTACCATCTAAATGCAGGTCATGTACCCAGATGATAGGGCAGTTAGAAATAAAGAGGCCAAGTGATCTATTTAATTCTGGAACTGCAAACGAACGAAGATGACTTCTGCATGTTTTTGATTAACTGTAGGGCTCTCCCTAAATACAAATTTGTGGTGTTGCCTTCCTTGAAGACGTGCAGCCAGAAGCCTTATTCCTCACTGAGACTTGGCTTAAAGAAGACAGTATGATTAATGTAGTAGTGACACTTCCTCAGGGCTACTCTATGGCCAGGTGTGATTTAAAAAGCAGTAGGTGAGGTTGTGCTAGTCTTCAAATTACATCTTATAGGAAATTTCATCCCGGACACTCTTCTGGGGTGCAAAAGTATCTCTTTTGCAATCAAACTTTCTCCTACTTTTACCCTCACCGGGCTTTTGATACATCACCCTGCGGGCCAAATACCCAGTTTATTCATGCTGTGCCAGACATTCTGGCCAAACAAAGCCTTCTAAAAGTCAGCATCACCATGATTGGTGATTTAAATTTACATTTTTATAACAACTGTGACTATGCAATAAATATTTAGCATAAACTTGCTGCAATACAGCTCTCTCAAATAGTAATGTCCCCCATGCATAAAAAGGACATCTTCTCAACCTAATTTTCACTAATGTCTCAAGTATGAGTTCAGAAAAACCCCTCCCAGTCTGCTGGTTGGATCACTATATAAATCGAAAATAAATTGGAAAGAAAGACTCTCCTGTCCAGCAGCCAAGATTAGTCTGTGCTGGTCTAAATTAAATAGGGTTAGCTGGGACGCCACCTTACTTAATGCCATTCCTGACATGCATGAGGAAATTTCCAAAATAAATACTACATTCAATGAATGGAGAAACTTATTGGATAAATGTATAGCTTTGAGATTGTACAACACCAGCTGACCGAAGGGGCAGGCTGCTTGGTTCTCAACAGAACTAGTAGAATTAAAAAAAGAGTGCAAAAAATGGAAAGCAATTGGAGGATAAGATATAATGATGCTAGGAATAAAAAAAAAAGAAAAAATATCAGTATGCTATTAAAAAAGCTTGGATTAATGACTTCAGTTTGAGGATCGATAATTCCTCAAATTCATCTAAGGAGGTTTAGGATATAGTCAACACTTTTATGAAACCAACAAACATAGGCTCTGGTCCTCCTCCATACAAGTCCTATAATATGCTTGCCGACTACCTTCTGGGTAAGGTAGCAGCATCTACGATGTGTTGGCAGGGGAGCCGAACAGTAGGGGCACACTCACTGTTTCGGGACCAGCCGGCCCTGACAAAAGAGGAATTAGTCTTGTTTCCTCCAATTGGAAGAGAAGATGAAATTGCCCTTGCTAAATCTGTAAAATCAGGCTTCCTGCTTCACCCAGCACCTCTTGAAGTCTATTGAAAGGAGGATATACAATTGTTTCCGTGCTGACTGATATTTACAACTGGTCACTGAAGAGTTGAATGGTTCCAGAGGCCTGGAAACATGACATTATTAGACCTCTGCCAAAGAAAGTCCCCATGGACTCTGGGCTGGCATAGAGCTACAGGTCCATATCACTACTTCCAAGCATTAGGTCATTTTTGGGGAACTTTCTTAATAAACATCTCCCCGGCTTCTTGGAAGCCTACAACCTACTGCACCCTACTCAAACAGGCTTTTGGAGTCGATGCAGCGCAGAAACGGTTACAGAAAAGGTAATAATGAATCCTCGACCAAGGAGGATCAGCTGCGATCATTTTGCTGAAATTGAGTGCAGCATTTGATACAGTCTCCCATCCAATTTTGCTTAAAAGACTGGAAGAAGTGGGTATTGTTGGTCTAGCACATAAATGGCTCATCCCCTTCCTTAGTGACAGACATCTTCAAGTCAGTGAAGGATTTTTTTATGCAGCCTCCCATCACCTAAAATGCGGGGTTCCACAGGGATCTTCAATGAGCCCCACACTTTTTCATCTTAAAATCTGCCCACTTGCAGACATTATATGCTCCCATGGTTTCTCAATGGTGTGATATGGAGATGACACACAGATCATCGTTTCCCTCTTTCCCAATCGTGAGGCAGTATCACACCAACTCAATTCCTGTCTAACTGAAGTTACAGATTGGATGCTGCCCAGCAGCCTTAAACTTAATGACAATAAGACAGAGGTACTAACAGTTGGGATTAATCTCTCCTTATGGGGCGATCTCAGCTGGCCCAAGTTCCTAGTCATCTTGCAAGTCAGAAGTAAAATGTCTGGGCATCATCACTGACAGTAAACTCACCATGGAAGCCCAGGCTAGAAAGCTGTCATCAGAGCAGTCATCAACCTGCTTTGGTCTTCTAAGAACCCTCAGGAACATGCTGAGGTGGTTGCCATGTCCTGTATGAAGAGTGATTGTTCAGGGCTCGATACTATCACGGTTGGAGCATAGAAACTTCCTATATTTAGGTTGCCCGAAATCTGTGATTATGAAACTCCAAATGATCCAAAATGCTGCCGCCCGGATTCTCTTGGAAATCCCAAAGCATCAGACAGCTTTGCCTGCATTAAGCTTGCTACATTGGCTGCCTATACAAAAATGGTTTCAGTTTAAAGTTTCAGTCCTGGCTCACCGTGATCTGTATATGAAGGGGCCGCAAACTCTACAAAATTTGATTCACCCCTACCTTCTCACAAGAGAATTAAGATACAGAAACCTACATTTGCTGGTCGTCCCAAAGGCGAATATGTCCAGGAGTGGGCACACTTTTTTGCACACTTGGTTCCCAAGTTATGGAATTCCCTTCCTCTAATGCTCAGGCAAAATGACAATTTACTCAGTTTCAGGAAATTGCTTAAAACATACTTGTTTGTGTAATCATGATGCCCTAGGAGTCTGGCATACCTTTTAGCACTGGAAAGCCCGTCTGGTAGCCAAGCACTTAAGAAATGCTTTTGAATTGAATTAGAGGATTATGTTTCACAATTTTGAATGCAGTAGCTGTTCAGCTGAGAGCTGGGCCAAAACTTACCTTCTGTCCCTTTGAACATCACACATCAAGTGTCAACTCAATATTCAGACAGAACAGTTGAGCAGACTGTTTCTAATATCCCAGAACTTGTCTCCAGAGACTTTCCAGATGGTGTGTGGCACGTTTGGTACCCCATTTTGTATACTTTTGCATCCAAGGATAATTGAAAACTACTCCGATTCTGCACCTGCAATCTAGAGAAGAGCATCTAGGTGGTGGAGGCATTGTCAGTACAATTGCCAAGGAGACTGTTATTTGCTGATATCTCTTCCCCTTCCCTCCATTCCCCTTGATTCCAAGTTACTATCCTGAATTCAGGATGAGGGAGAAAAGTCATTGTGATGGGTCCACAGTCGCCCTAAAGGTTTTGATTTGGTCTCCCGAAATCATTGGTGCCTGCTCTACTTGATTTCTTCCCCTTCATGCCGTTTCAGTCTTCCTCTTCCCATCTGGCTCTCTCTGTCAGTCAGGAGGCTAAGCACAAACTATGCACATTCACCTAGACCTTCTTCTTTAAATTATAATCGAGACACTAGTCATTATTTCTTAAATGCCCGCCAGCCCACCTTCTCTCTCTCTTTCTCCACTGAGCATTCCTCTTCCTTCCATTCTGCAATTTCTGTAGGATGGCGTCCAACTTAATCTTTCTCTTTCTGCCCTACTGCACCAATGGAAGGTCATTAAAGCTTTTTGTGAACCCAGGGGATGCTTGAGGGAAGGTGACTTGTTGATTGGAAATGTATTAAAGTGTTATTTTCCTTACCAGAACTACAGTTCATCCCATGTCTCTCCCTTTGGCTCTCCCATTGGTATTAAAAGCTCTTCAGTTCCATTCTTGTGAACATTTGACATCTGTAGACTTGAACCTGTTGACTTTCAGCGTAGCTTCTTGGTGCCCATTATATCTCGTAGTAGAGTTGGGGAGTTATGTGTCTTAAGCTGTTTTTTTTGTTTGAGCTTTTGTCATGGATGTGTTATTTTGAAACCACACCTTTTTTCTTTTAATTAAAACTGCTTCTTCGATTCATGCATGGCAGAAGGTAGTGTTAGTAGTTTTCTCTCTCTCTCCTTCTGTGGAAAGTTACTTTGTTTGCTGAATGTTAAAAGATTTTTTATCAGTTAACCCCAGTAGCTCAAGCCCTTTGAGTGTCAGATGTTGGTCACTTTTGGTAGTCTATTAAAGGTAAGTAGGTTTCATCATTGCCTGTAAGCGGATGGATTACATTTGCCATTGTTTTAGGCTATTCTGTAAGGATGTTCCTCTGCCAAAAACAATCAATGTGAGGTATGGCTTCCTCCTTGGCAGAGGTTCAAGGAATTTCATTGAAGAGTGTTTCTAGAGCTGGAACTTAGCCATCTTAACATATATTTAGCCACTAACATTTACAAGGGCTACTGGGAGATGGAAAGACCTTTGGTTCTGGGGTCCTCAGATCTGTTAAATCATAACATGTTTTTTGATGTGTATTATTATGATGATGTTTGTTTCACTGAGTGTATTAAAAATTAATAAGTTGCATTGTCATCCCTTTTATCATACTTAGTAACGATAAGGGGTGGGTGGAACTTGCGGAGTTTCACTCCATGGAATTCCACAGAGTTACATGAAAACTCCACAAGAATCTGTGCACGTTGCGCTACTTGTGCTGTAATTTAGCGCCGGGATCTCATTCCGCATTGAAAAATCAGAGTAAACGGCACAACGGGGCACGTCCGAGGGCACTGCTTCTCACCCACATTGGGGAGATCTCACCGGAGACCCTTCTAGCAACCGAAAATCGCGCTAGGGAGCACCAAATCTCACTCTCCCACTTACCGTTAGAGAGCCGTGTGTGACAAAAAAGCTCCATAACTGCATTAAAAGTGTGAGCCAAAATTCCGCTAACTCCAACGGCGTTGCGGAATTTATCAACCACCCCTAGTAAAGATTGGGCGGAGGACAAGCAACACAGAGGACATGTCCCAATTAATTTTAAGTAATCTTCTTTACTTCTAGTCCTGCCCATACCCATTCCAGTCAATGTGCCCGCCACACCCTCCCTCACTATCATGGCCTTCTACAGTGCTTGGTAGTGACATGAGGCTACTGGTAATGGTGGTTAGCTAAGTGTGTGTAGACCCTTAAAGACCATAGAGAACATATAGATATGATATCCAACGGAAAACTATAATACTTGGAATTCTGTAATCCCTGTATAAACGGTAGTCACTAATTTATTCATAATCAGCGACTTGTGATGCACAAGTCCCGATTATAAAGAAAAGATGTCAGTATAAGGTTATCACAGTTGAGTTCTAATGTCACAATGTCTGCTGCTAGAACCAGCAGCCGAGGTGAAAGGCAGGTTAGGTCTTGGAGCATAATTAAAGCAACTGTTCAAGGCAACAAAGGGAATGTTGCTTTTCTCAATTCTGCCCTATTTTAATAGCTTACAATGACAAGCAGAGAGAATGTTTATTTTTTGCACTCCTTAGCTAGAGAAAAGCTTGAATCTTTCTACATGTTTCTACACGTTCCGAGCAACTGCAGCTTTTTCTTTTTTTAAGACTGACTTGTATTGAACTGTTTCTAATATCTGTTTGCAACAGATATCTACCAGGTTTTATGTGTTCAATTTTGCACTGGAGGTTTTATCTTTATTCTTTGTGTTTGCAAACATGTTTGCTCTTTCATATGAAAGAGCCATGCACAAAGGTTTTAAGAGGTTTGTGGGAAAGGTGATGGTGTGACAATATATTATATGGTGTAAAGTATCCCCTGATGTACATAATAAGTTTATTTCAGTGAACCTCAGAATTCCATAACCTTATAAAGGAACTCGGCTTTCGGCCTTGTTCCTTTATATGGTTATGAAACTCCTTGGTGACTTGCTTATAATGTACGGCACAGGGTACTTTATCCCTTATTTAATATCTAGCACTATTTCAAATATTTTCTTCTTTTGAATACTCCCACCTAGAGCGTTAAGCACCTGTGTGCCCTCTGAGTGTTTAGAGGACTTACTAAATTTTCAGTCTGCTAGTGGCTTCATTCACCTACTGATCTTTAATTTCAAACATGTTTTTGTTTCCATTAGGAATTAATGTAATTGGTTGGTGTGTTGAGGACATGCTTTTGCTGTAACAGTTTAAGGATTTAAAAAAAAAAAAAGAAAATTCAGGAGTCATAAGCGAAAGACTTTTTTTCAGTGACACTGACGTTGTTAATTTTTGGTGCAATTAGGAAGCTTTCTTCAGCGATCAGCTGCACAAGGGAGCAAGCATTGTCAAAGCCAATAGGTCTCGCCTATACAAAAGCTATTGGCTTTGCCAATTTGTAATAGACATATTGTATTCCAGCATTGCTGCTTTTCAGTATGGCTAAAAGTTAATGGGGTAAAGGAGAGTGGCATGGAGTGGAGTGTCGTAAAGTGGAGTGTTATTGAGTGGCATGGAGTGGCGTAGAGGGGTGTAGAGTTGAGTGGCAGGGAATGGAGTGGCATGGAGTATCGCTGAGGGAGTAGAGTGTAGTAGAGTGGAAGGGCGTAGAGTGGAGTGTAATGTCCGAGTGGATTAGAGTGTCATAGAGTGGAGTGGAATAGAGTGTTGTGGAGTGGTGTAGAGCAGAGTGGAGTGGGGTAGAGGGTGTTGGGTAGAGTGGAGTAGAGTAGAGAGTTGTGGATGGGTAGAGTGGCATAAAGTGGTGTAGGGTGTTCTAGAGTCAAATGGCATTGAGTGGAGTGTCATAGAGTGGAGTGGCATAAAGCAGAGTAGTGTAGTGGAGCAAAGTGGAAACGTGTGTCGTGGAATAAAGTGGAGTAAAGTGGCATAGAGGGTGTTGTGTAGAGCATCATAGAGTGTTGTAGAGTGGCATGGAGTAGAGTATTGTAAAATGGAGTCGAGTTTAATGTAGTAGAACATCGCAGAGTGTAGTGTCACAGAGCGGAATGTCGTAGAGTGGAATGTCATAGAGTAGCCTAAAGTGTCCTAGAGTGAAGTGGCATAAACTATAGTGGTTCAAATTAGATTGCCATAGAGTACAGTGCGTAGAGTGCATTTTATTTTAGTAAAGTGATGTAGAGTGCAGTGATCTAGAGTAGAGTGACAGAGTGCAGTGGCATAGAGTAGAGTGGTGCAGAGCAGAGTGCAGTGGCGTAGAGCAGAATATTTCAGAGTAGAGTGAAGTGGCATAAAGTGGAGTGGTTCAAGGTAGAGTCGAGTGGTGCTGGGTAGAGTCCAGAGGTGTAGAGTGCAGTTACAAAGAGTAGTGTGGTGTAGAGTGCAGTGGCGCAGAATAGAGTGGTGCAGAGAGCAGTGGCTTAGAGTGCAATGGTGCAGAGTAGAGTGGCATTGAGTTCAGTGGCGGAGAGTGCATAGAGTGTCAGAGAGTGCAGAGCCCTAGAGTGCAGTGGCGCAGAGTACAGTGGTGCATAGTACAATAGAGTGGCATAGAGTGCAGTGACATAACGCAATGGTGTAGAGTGCCGTTGCATGCAGTAGCATAGAGTGCAGTGGTGCAGAGTAGAGTGGCTCAGGGTGCAGTGGAACAGAGTACATTGGTGCAGAGTAGAGTGGCGTAGCGTGCAATGGTATAGAACGCAGTGGTGTAGAGTGTTGCAGAGTAGTTTATGGTGGTGTAGCATGTACAGGTGCAGAGTACTTGAGTAAGAGTGCAGTGGCGTAGAGTAAAGTGGTGCAGAGCAGTGCAGAGTGCAGTGGCAGAAAGTAGAGTAGAGTGCAGTGGCAAAGAGTAAATAGTTTCAGAGTAGAGTGAAGTGGGGTACAGTGAAGGGGTACAGGGTGGAGTGGTTTAGGGTAGAGTGCAGTGGCATAGAGTAGTTGCACAGAGCGCAGTGGTGTAGAGTGGTGCAGAGTGCAGTAGATATTCTTAAGAGTGCAGTGGCATATAGCAGATTGTTTCAGAGGAGAGTGAAGTGGTGCAGGGTGGAGTGCAGTGGCATAGAGTGCAGTGTTACAGAGTAGAGTGGCATAGAGTGAAGCGGTGCAGAGTATAGTGCTGTGATGCAAAGATGAGTGGCAAAGAGGTCAGTGGTGGAAAGTGCAGCGTTGCAAATTAGAGTGGTGTAGAGGGAAGATGTGTAGAGTAGAGTGCAGTAGTAAATATTAGAGTGGGGGAGTGTGCACTGGCATACAGTAGAGTGGTGTAGAGTAGAGAGTCATAGAGTGGAGTAGCATTGAGTGCAGTGTGCACAGTAGATTAGAGTGAGATAGAGTAGTGGTGTAGAGTGCAGCTGCATAGCGTGCAGTGGCGCAAAGTAGAGTAGCATAGAGTTCAGTGGCGCAGAGTGCAGTGGTATAGAATAGAGTGTTCTAGAGTGCAGTGGTCTAGAGTGTTGCAGAATAAAGTGAAACAGGGTGAAAGGGTGCAGAGCAGCGTGGCGTAGAGTGTAGTGGCATAGAGCAGAGTGTTGCAGAGTAGAGTATAGTGTCGCACAGTGCAATGGTGCAGAGGAGGTTGTAGTCGAGTGCAGTGGTGTAGAGTGCAGTGGCGCAGAATAGAGTGGTGCAGAGAGCAGTGGCTTAGAGTGCAATGGTGCAGAGTAGAGTGGCATTGAGTTCAGTGGCGGAGAGTGCATAGAGTGTCAGAGAGTGCAGAGCCCTAGAGTGCAGTGGCGCAGAGTACAGTGGTGCATAGTACAATAGAGTGGCATAGAGTGCAGTGACATAACGCAATGGTGTAGAGTGCCGTTGCATGCAGTAGCATAGAGTGCAGTGGTGCAGAGTAGAGTGGCTCAGGGTGCAGTGGAACAGAGTACATTGGTGCAGAGTAGAGTGGCGTAGCGTGCAATGGTATAGAACGCAGTGGTGTAGAGTGTTGCAGAGTAGTTTATGGTGGTGTAGCATGTACAGGTGCAGAGTACTTGAGTAAGAGTGCAGTGGCGTAGAGTAAAGTGGTGCAGAGCAGTGCAGAGTGCAGTGGCAGAAAGTAGAGTAGAGTGCAGTGGCAAAGAGTAAATAGTTTCAGAGTAGAGTGAAGTGGGGTACAGTGAAGGGGTACAGGGTGGAGTGGTTTAGGGTAGAGTGCAGTGGCATAGAGTAGTTGCACAGAGCGCAGTGGTGTAGAGTGGTGCAGAGTGCAGTAGATATTCTTAAGAGTGCAGTGGCATATAGCAGATTGTTTCAGAGGAGAGTGAAGTGGTGCAGGGTGGAGTGCAGTGGCATATTGTGCAGTGGCATAGAGTGCAGTGTTACAGAGTAGAGTGGCATAGAGTGGAGCGGTGCAGAGTATAGTGCTGTGATGCAAAGATGAGTGGCAAAGAGGTCAGTGGTGGAAAGTGCAGCGTTGCAAATTAGAGTGGTGTAGAGGGAAGATGTGTAGAGTAGAGTGCAGTAGTAAATATTAGAGTGGGGGAGTGTGCACTGGCATACAGTAGAGTGGTGTAGAGTAGAGAGTCATAGAGTGGAGTAGCATTGAGTGCAGTGTGCACAGTAGATTAGAGTGAGATAGAGTAGTGGTGTAGAGTGCAGCTGCATAGCGTGCAGTGGCGCAAAGTAGAGTAGCATAGAGTTCAGTGGCGCAGAGTGCAGTGGTATAGAATAGAGTGTTCTAGAGTGCAGTGGTCTAGAGTGTTGCAGAATAAAGTGAAACAGGGTGAAAGGGTGCAGAGCAGCGTGGCGTAGAGTGTAGTGGCATAGAGCAGAGTGTTGCAGAGTAGAGTATAGTGTCGCACAGTGCAATGGTGCAGAGGAGGTTGTAGTCGAGTGCAGTGGTGTAGAGTGTATCAGTTATACATAAAGTGGTGTAGAGTGCATTGGTGTTGAGTGCAGTAGCATAGAGTGTGGTAGAGTGGAATAGAGTAGCGTAGAGTGCAGTTGCGTATAGTAAATTGTTTTAGAGTAGAGTGAAATGGCATAAAGTGCAGTGTTGTAGAAAGCAGTAGTACAGAGTAGATTAGAGTGGTGCAGAGTGTAGTGGCGTAGGGTGGAGCGATGCAGAGCAGTGTGGCGTAGAGTCTAGTGGTGTACAGTGCATTGGTGTAGAGTGCAGTAGAGTACAGTGGCATAGTTAGTGGCAGAGAGTGCAGTGCTGCATTGTAGAGTAGAGAGTGGTTAAAGGAGAGGAGTGGTGCAGGGTAGAGTGTAGTGGCATAGAGTAATTCAGAGCACAGTGAAGTACAGTAGTGTAGAGTAAAATAGAGTGGCAATAAAGTGCAGTGATGTAAGGTACAAAAGGCGTACAGTGCAGTATCATAACGTGTTGTAGAGTATAGTGGTGTAGAGTGCATGGTGCAGTGTAGATTGGCATAGAGTTTAGTGGCATAGAGTGCATTGGTACTAAGTAAAGTGGTGTAGAGCGCATTGGCGTAGAGTGCAATAATACAGAGTGCAGTGGTGTTGAGTAGATTGTTTCAGAGTAGAGTGGAGTTGTGCACAGTAGAGTAGAGTGGTGTAGAGCTCAGAGTAGATTAAAGTGGCATACAGTGGATTCGCATAAATTGGAGTGGTATAGAGCAGAGTGGCATAGAGTGGAGTAGAGCAGAGTGGAGTGGTGTAGGATGCAGTGGTACATAGTAGAGTAGTGTGGGGTAGGGTGCATGGTCATAAAGCAGAGTGATGTAGAGTAGAGCTGTGTAGAGTGAAGTGGCATAGAGTGAAGTGGTGCAGAGTAGAGTGGAGTTGGGTAATGTGGAGTATGCATGGTGTGGCAGTCCACTGCCATTACAGGCAGCACATCTTCAATTATAATGACCATTGCATTTCCACAGATATACAGTTTAACTGCTAAAAGTTTACAACGCACAAACAATAATGTGTGGAAATGTCATCATCTAGTGTATTGAATAATTTTGAATGCATTAAAATATTTGTTTCCACCACACTTCAGAATTACCAAAAAATGTGCTTGATTTGTGCTTTTCTAATTATGATATATTCTTAAATATCTTCACGGTTCATTTACAAACATTTCAATTTTGTTGTGTACAGCCTTCCTTAAGCACACTCCCAATAGCCAGCATGATTGTCACATAAATCCTCTCACTTTGAAGTCAGAGAAAGAAAAGTAAACACCAAGCTCCCTGGAAGACCGAGCCTGACATTTGACCTCTGTCTTTAAACTCACAACAAATGTGACAATATAAGAACAAGAAGTAAAGGCCTGTTTACAGAAATCCAGTACTGGTGGAAGAATACTGTAAATAAGGTTTGGGTAATGAAGGGATGAACTCAAGATGGACAGACTAAAACAAATAGAGCCAAAAAATAGAAAACAAGCAAATGTGAGTTAGAAATATCAAAGCCAATGGTAAGCAATGAACAGAATGCATTCCCAGGGAAGCTTTCCAAATGTCCCCAATATGTTATTAGCAAGCCTATCTGGTAGGCTGCAACCTAAATAGGTTGTCTTTTAGGAATGGAGCTCTTGGTCTGATGTGTGGTACGCAAAGGATCGGGTGCATCGCGCTTGCACTAAGAGATGGATCTGCACCGTGGCTCTGTATGTTTATTGAGACCAAAAGTCTTGTTAAGAATTCCTTAATGGCTCTCATGACATTAGGCAGCCATGTTGTGCTCTGTTTTTCTTTTAAGTGCATAGACACTGGTGATGTCATATACAAAAGAAGCTCTTAGGTGAATTGGATATCATTTTTTCATGATTTATTCCTGTACAATATAATATGCTTAGAATTATTATTTAGAACTTTGTTTCTAATTTGACAGGGGGAAATAAGCAGATGGTATTCAAAGTTGATGCTCTGGAGAATATAAAATAATTTAGAAAGAAATTAAGGGCCCTGAAGGAGGCAGTGAAGTTAAATTTAGGTAAGCGCAAAAGAAGAATTAATCAAGGAATTTATGTTGGCCATTTTGTGGGAGTGAGGATGCTGAAAACAGAAAATCTAAAGAGAGAACATGCGTGACGATAATGAAACATGCAGGGTCTCATTACCAGTGCCTCTTAAATCCGATAGAGCTAATAACTGCTATTTCTTTTTTTTAAATTATTTTTATATACTGTATACATCATCAATACTGTTGCAGGGTTCACCACAACTGGCATAAATCGTTAGTACAATGCTGTATATGCTGTTCCCCTCTTGCTGGTTAGATTTTGATATAGAAGGAGATGTAAGGAGGAAAGGACAGAAAAGTTAGAAATGAAAGAGAGAAAGGGGATACGACAGGCAAATAGAGAGGTATACATTCTTGTCTTAACATGAACTGCATTTCGTTTATCTCAACTCGAGATTATTGTCATCCACTATGAAATTAATAATAGGGAGTAAAAATGTTTGCATAATATTGATCATTATGTCTGGTTCTTCCATTATAATAATTTGGTTTATAGTTTGGGAATGTCTCATATGTAATAAGACGAACAAGGAAGGGGATGAAGAAGTAATGCTTTAATCACTTATCTGTAATTCCATAACTGTGAGTCCATACTCGTTCTGTTCATTACATCCCCCAATGCTGCCTTAGTTATTCTAAATGATTCAGTGGAGGGAAAGGTTAGTTGGCGAGCCTGGTATAATGCAGGCAGAATAAAGTGGAGGGTGTTTGTCCTTCTGCCGGGGGAGCAGCATGGTGCACATTTGTATTTTCATGGAGGTTGGGCTCAGGAATTCGTCTTTGGAGGCGTAGCACCTCCTCATATGTAATGATCAGAACATGAACAGGTTAACGGAATTCCCAGTAAGTAATTTAGCACAATATACAGTGTGCACGATTTGATCATTCTGATTGGAAACATTACTTAATAATGTGCAAATAATCGTCTCTCTCTGCATTATCAATGCACTGAGAGAAGGTAAGGTCCTCTTGCCTCTCTGTAAACGCGGCCTTGTAAACACGACCCAATGAGCGTCCTGTGATTTCAGGTGGGTGAACAAAATGGTAGTTAGTTTGGAAAAGCTTGTCATGTTCATAGGCTACTCCTACTGGGGTCATAGTAAGTTCAAGCGTGTCTCATTACCATCCTCTACCTTTTCATACCTGCATTTCTGCTTCTGTTAGAGGCATATCAGGGGTCAAAGGGCAAAGACAGGCTTGTTCTTCTGCAAAGAAGCAGCATCGGATCAGGCACAGGGCCAGGCAGGCCAGGCAGACTGCACTGTCAATGAACGGCTGCACCAGGGCCACACGCAGACAAGGTGTTTGATATGAGTAAACAGACAGCAGAAGCCTTGAGCCTTATCCGGCGAATGTAGTGAGTAACCAGGAGCTTGAAACGGTGTGCGTGTCTTTCTGGGCAGTTTAGTGAGTAATCTGACCCAGGGGGCATTGTGTGTGTCATGAACGTTGTGAGCAGTCTGAACTATCTGGTGATATAAGAAATGACCTAGGGTTCAGATTGCTCACAACCTTCATGACACACACAATGACGTCCCCTGGGTCTTCGGCCCTGATTTCAAATTGCATGATACTTGCAGGGTACAAAGTCGACACACATACTCACTGGTACTGAGTGGTAACACTGCACCAATACCGTGCAACTATAAGTTAAGCACTATGGACTTGGGAATAACTGTGCTGGTCCAGTTTTACCAGATATAAAACGCATGGAATGTAATCCCCTGTTCCGTGGGGTTTAGCACCCATTTGTGAGCAGGTGGTAAGTGGGAGTAGAGGCTTCTGTGGATGGTGGAGGTGGTGAGGGGAGGGAAGGAGAGGAGAGGAAGTGTTGTGGCAGAGGGGAGCAGGATATACCCCACCCCGCGGTCTGAGGTCTGTGTGATTTTACTGATCGGAATGTCTGCCTAATAAAATCGGGTCCGGTGTTCCTGCACCCCAAAAAACGGAGTGTGGAAACACACTAGCGTAGCAAAGGGGGACTCCAGTCCCGCGGAGGTGGGACCCGGAAGCAAAACGCGTAAAATGTATCACTCTCTGGCCAGGCGTGGCCAGAGGGATTAAATAAACGGGGCCGGGGTCGATCGTGACCTCCCGTCTCACACTGTAATTGCGAGCGGTGTGAATTATTTGGTACAGTCACAGACGGCTTGAGTTGCGGGGGCGGTTTTTTTCAGTAAAAGATGGAAAAACTTTTTGAGTTCCTTTCAGTAAAACCAAAAAGTATGCTGAGCTTAGCAAAAAATATGACACGCGCTGGCTGGTTTTCTAAAATTAGTGACACCTCTCCAGGCAGGTGAGGCAATCTTCACCAGGGCAGCAGAGGCCAAGACCTCTGGTAACCTTGGCAGACCCCCCACCATGGTCTGAATAACCCTGATTGATTCACAGTGAGTGATATCTGCTAAAGATGCAGCATATCAAGCCGTGGCTCGTAATCTTGAATTTAAACTATCTGGGTAATGCTTCTAACATTTTAATAAAGAAAGACATAGCCAATTGACATAATCAAAGATTAGGATTGGATTTATTATGATAGGTGTGCCAAATTAAGTGCCAAATCATAGCCATTGCATACAGTGAGTACAAAGTGGCCACTCAAAAATCCTGATAAGGAACTAGATGCCTTCCCAGATCATGACGGTAACTTCAGTGTTTTCCTACTCGGCTATGGACCCACACACTGCCTGAATATTCCCACATAGATTGTGGATGAGCTTCTGAGATGATCATCCCCAAAGCCCATCAGCCACATTATTTTGTCCTTTGTGTGTAAGACAAGGAAACCAGCCTTATTCCACCTGTTAGGCCAACTGGCTGCGTGAGGCTGCCAACGACACTCTGTCCAGTATTCTACCTCCAAATATATAGAGCGGGGACGGAATTGTCCTAATGGGCAAATTATAGATGTCATGGTCCGAAATGTACTCTTGGGTGGCTACTCTTGCAAAAATTCAAAAGTCTAATTATATTCAATCGTATCACTTATGCATTCCGTAAATCTATATAGCCAAAGAAATACTATATAAAGTGTTCCTTCTCACACACCTCCCTTATTTCTCTTACAAACATAATCAGTGACGTCCCCAGAAATGGCGGTACACAATGGATCACAGATCAAACTGGTGGGGCTGTGTTCAAATGGCTCTTGTTTGTGCATGTCTGGCGTATGTATATACATATATACCGATAGATATATGCATGCATACAAAGTCATGTTCTAACAGTCACTGTTTTGCAGTAAAAGGTATTTATACACATTAATGTGTGTGGCGGTGTCTGTTTTTTTCTGTGTTGCCACCAGGCAGGGGTAGCATTCAACAGCTGTTGTGGTGGGACCTGCACAACTAGTGCTTGGGGCCAGGGGCCCCCTCAGGTTCCATATAGAGATGCCATTATATATAATATGAACTTAATTTTAATGGCCCAGTTATCCAAGTAATTCAAAGCTTTTGTTGTTTAAGTTGACAAGCTGTCTCAGCAAAGTAAGAGCTTTTTTTCAAAACATCTGGTAGGACCCACCCGTCACCAATTCGAATCACTTCAAAGCCAACTGACAGATATACATAACCTGTCGGTGAATAACTGCCATGTTACAGTGGGATGGAAACATACCATTATTGCCATTTACTCAAGAAGCCCACTCTGGACCCTGAGGTCGCATAAAACTACAGACCCATATCACTACTTCCCGGTATTAGCAACATTTTGAAAACATAATAAATAGGTACCTTGCGGAATACTTGGAAGTCAACAACATTCTTCACCGCACTCTAACGGTTTTCATAAGGGCTGCAGCACAGAAACAGTGCTGTTAAGGGCCTCAGAAGATCCTAAAATGGTCACGTATCAGGGGAGGTCAGGAGCACTGACCCTCCTTGATCTAAGTGATGTATTATATGCCATCTCGTATCCCATTCTTTTCCACCGACTGAAAGAAATAGGCATTACTGGAAATGCCTTTAAAAGGCTTGAGCCATTTCTGGAGAAGCAATGTTTTCAAGTCAGGGAGGGACCCTTTTCTTCAACAAGCTAACAGCTGAAATGTGGGGTACCAAAAGGCTCCTCCCTGAGCCCCACTCTTTTTAATGTAAATGTCTGCCCACTATCTGATGACATCTGGATTTCGATGGTATCATATGCGGACGACACTGAGCTGATGGTCTCTCTATCGCCTGATATAGGCCTCATCTCTATGAGTCTTAACAGTTGCCTAGAGAAGGTGTCTAAATGGATGGCAGCCAGCTGTCTTAAACTTAACAGGGAGAAAACAGAGGTCCTGGTGGTTGGTAACAACCCTGTACTTTGGGACCCGATCTGCTGGCCTCCCTCTCTAGGAGAACGTCCATACCCCGGACAGGAAGTGAAAAGCCTAGAGATCCCCTTGGACAGATATTTCTCCATGACAACTCAAGCAAAAAAGGTGGCTGGCAGTTGTTTTGTCCTCGTAAGAGCCTTAAGGAAGACTTTGAAATGGCTCCCGATGGAGTCACAAAGAATTGTGATTCACGGACTCATCCTGTCCCGCCTTGACAATGGCAAGTGCAAATCACTTTATTTGGCCAGTCCAATGTCTGTCAGTCATAAAAAAACAACTCACAAGTCATTCAGAACGCTGCTGCCAGAATACTGTTAGGTATTCCCAAAACGCAGTCAGCATGAGCAGCTCTCAAATCTCTTCACTGGTTGTCCATAAATCAGAGAGTACGATTCAAGGCACTTTGCATCTTGCATCGGGCAAAATACAAAGGTGGTCCACAGGTCCTTCATCAGCTGACTACCCCCCACCAGGCCATCAGAGCTCTTAGGTCCAACAATTGCGGTCTTCTTACTGTTCCCAGAGTCACGAGAGCTAGAAGTGGAGGTCGTTCCTTCTCTTTTCTCACATCCAAACTCTGAAACTCTATGCCCATCAGCTTGAGAATGGACAAAAACTTCCTGAGCTTTAGAAAGAAACTTAAAGCCTATCTTTTCCCCTAGTCACACCAGCTATTCTCACTCTAGCTAGATCAGACAGCGCTGGGAAGCCCTTTGTCGGGTAGCCTTGTGATATAAATCCGGCAAATAGAATAGGGTCTGATTCACCAAGGTAAACTTACACTTCCGTGTAAGTTTTACGATTGTTTGCTATTCACAAAGTGCGGAGTCTCAGCACATAAAAAGACCTATCTTTTTTTGAGCACAGACTTTGCACTTGTAAAGATACTACTTGTAAATCCCTTTGTGTATAGCAAACAATCGTAAACGTACACAAAAGTGTAAGTTTACCTTTGTGAATCAGGTCCTTAGTCTTTGATACTTCTAAAGTTGATAAACGGAGGAACCCTAAATTGGGTATTAGTAAAATCTATTATTTGCAGTGCTTTCTAATGTTAACAAGCATTGGCATGGCCAATAGGTCTCACTTGTGGGACCTTATAAGTATTTAGTTATGCAGCACAATATCCTTGGTGCAATAACATCAACTGTTGCATGGCTAAAAACTTATAAGCTCCCAAAGGTGAGACCTATTGGCTATGCCAATGCCTGTTTTTAGAACTCTGGCATGCCGTTTTAAATGTAGGCTGGTAAGAAAGGTGCCAACCCGAGGGGCAAGGTCTAGAGAGAAATAAAATAGGAAGAGAGGTGAGTTATAATGAGATAGCACAAATAGAAAGGTGAAGCACAGAATGACAGGTCAGGTAAACAAAGTAGCGAGGCAGAGAGGCAGGTAGAGCCGGTGGGATGAAAAATAGAAAGATATGAGAAGTAGAAAGTAAAGAGGTGCAGATGAGGTAGGGAGATGAGGCTAATACAGAGGAAGGGCGAGGGAGAAGTAGAGAATGGTGAAATTGGGAGAGAGAGACAGAGGTAAGACAGATGTATTAAACGAGCGAGACATTGGAAGCAGAGAGAGTGAACGGAAACAGTGAAGGAGATAGAAAGAGACATGAAAGCAAAGGGAGTGATAGATGGAGTGGAAGAGGTAGAGAGAGCATTGTAGAGAGAAAGAAATAAAATAATGGGAAAGGTGAGGGAAAGAGGACATCAATAAAAAAGAGAGACATAGAAGGCCAATAGGTGAGGTAAATTGAGAGGCTAGATAGTGTATGAGAGGTGGGGAAGAGAGAGATGAGGCAGTGAGTTGTGAGGCAGAGAGAGAAATGAAAGAGAGAATAGTGAGGTAGAAAGAGGCTTGCGAGAGGTAGAGAAAGGTAAGGTATAAATGGCAAAACTGATAGGGTGAGATAAAGAGAGATGAAATTAAGAGGGAGGTGAATTAAATGGAAGAGAAATGAAGGGGGATGAGATGCAAACAGAGCAGCAAGATGCAGAAAGAAGAGAAAGTAGAGAGAGAGAGAGAGGCACTTGAGGAGAAGAGAGGGGCAGAGAGCTGACCGAGAGCTAGAGATCTAAAGGTAGGATCGGAGAGAGGTGGCAAGTTGAGGTCATGAGCGGTAAGTGCTGTGGGGCACTGAGGTTTATTGAAAGAGAGGTGTGACGTACAGAGAGAGTTTAAAGGTAGAGCAATAGTGTGGTAGGTACGTAGCCATGTATAAATAGACTGGTAAAAAGGGAGTGTTTAGGTCAAGGAATGAGACATGGGACAGAAAGGTGCGACAGAGAAAGAAATGTATTGGGTGGTATAGAGAAGTGACAGCTAGTCACAGAGTGTGGTATGTGGAGAAGTAAGTTAGAGAGAAGGTCAGGGATTTAGTCTCTGGTCAGGTAAAGAGAGTTAACTTATAACAAGAGAGGAAGAGGGAGAGATGAAGGAGGGAAATGTGAGTAGAGGTGGGAGGTAGAGAGGCAAAACAAACAGGAGCTAAGAGTAAGTTAATGGGAGGCAGACAGAAAGTAGAGAGGTAAAGAAGGGTTAGCAAGACAGGGAAATGGATGAAAGAGAAAGATGTAGGTGAGGTAGAGAAAGGTGGATAGAGAGGTTGAGAATTGTGGGATAGGTAGAGAAAGGACGAGTCAGAAGGGGTAAGGGGAAGATGATAACACACAGAAAGAGCGAGAACAAGAAAGAGCAAGAGATTGTCTTCTGTTTTGATCACTTTAACAGGGTGGGCCTTAAAAGATGGGGGCCTTCGGCAATTGGCCAAGAAGCCCACCGATGCCTTAAAACAGGATTAAAGGTCATTACCTCTAAAGGGGAATTTTACAGCACAAATATATTTTGGGGAAAAAGCCACATGTTTTTATTTCCTTTAAGTTTTCCCAACATTGAATAAAATCAAGTCACTGGCTTATATGACATTTCACGTAGGAGAAAGATATACCTACATAGTGACAAGACACTTCCCACCCTCCACTCACGGATTCCAAAATACGTCAGTAACAATAAACGGAGAGAATAAATGTGTGCATAGCTGAGGACAACCTATCTCCTCCATCTGTGCCCAAATACATCTCTTACGACTCTGAATCCTCTTAGATTTATGCATCTGCCTAGTCCTACTATCAAAGGGCCAAGTGACCTGGGACAAACCAAGGCTACTGATCCCTCCTTTAAATGTATAAGTAGAGATTTCCACATTGTGTCAGATTTACTATACCGACACCTCAAGTCCCATGACAGTCTTTCCATAGGAAACAGCTTCAGTAGAGCAAGCGTGAGAGGAAAAGAGGAAGTGTGAGCAAAGAGAGCTAGAGAAATAGAAAGAAAAGAGAGAGATTGGAAAGTAGGCAGAGAAAAGGAAGTGAGAGAGACAGAGGCGGAGAGAACGACAGATAAGAGGAAAGACAGAGAGAAAGACAGGAAGAAGACATACGCAGAGACAAAAGCAATAGAGAGGGAAAGTGAAAGAGGACGAGAGTGGTGAAACGGAAGCTGAGAGAGACAAGCGCGTGCGCCTCGTGCTGAAAGTTTAAATTTTTAAAAAATGGTGTGCAGGCTGCAGCGGGGGAGAGAGGCGGAGGGGTGCACCCGCGAGTGGTGTGCGCCTGCTGGGGAGAGCTCTTTTTCAAAGCACATACTCGTGCTCGTGGCCCGCCGCTGTGCACTCCTGCAAGCTGTATGCCGCCACAAGCATGAGTATGTCCTTTGAAAAAGAGCTGCAAGGCGGCTAAAGGTCTCCTATGCAGTGCATGCGTGCTGCGGTGGTGAGACCTAAAAACTGGTATTAAGTGTGGAATTAAAAAAAACGAATTCTGATATGGACCAGGATATATCAATAACAAAAAAAACACCATGTGTATACAAGGTTTTTTTAACGATTCATCAATTCCTTTTTGTGAGTGAGGGAATGCACAAAATATACAATTAGTTGGACCTGCAGTTGTATCAGAAATCTTGATCCTAAACTCTGGAATGATCTGCCCACTCATTGACATAGAATTCAATACTATTTCTCGTTTAGGAAAGCCCATATGCCACTCCTGTTTTGTTAATAGTACATCTTTTTTTCCTCTTTTTCTTAGCTTTATGTCTTAGCAGCCTTATTACCCACAGTGCCAAGATACCCCTGAGGTAGACGGGCACTCAGATGAATAAAACAAATAAATACATTTGCAGTGAAGTGTTTTACAGAAAGCACTATTTATGCATTTTTTTTTATATATACCTCTAAGTGACAACATTAGAATGCCGTAACATTTGAGGTTGTTTAAAAAAGCACTGATGATCTGTTGGGACAGAAAAGTCCTCTGCATGGTAATGGACGAGCGCCCATGCTGTGAGTGCCCAACTTTACTTAAGTCTGGCCCTCTGATGCAGATTTTTGTTGTCATAGGCAAACAGATCATCCATGTGCAGACTGCGGTCTTGTTAGACTGGGAAGGGCATCTTGTAGGAGGGGTGCCTGAAGTACTACCCACAGTGGTGCGAGGCTGCTGCTTTCACAAGAACTTAAGCAGCATGGGCACGGTAGTGGCAGTATACCATGTAGTGATCAGTAGGAGTCATCTGATAGAGACTTCAAGCTGCAGATTCCTTACTTAAGAATAATCCCCAGGTGCATGATTGGATTCATACATTTTTCATGAGCAGTACTCCTACGCGCTGGTAGGTGGCGTCATTTGGCTCTTCCTGGCTTTGTCTGTGCCAGAAGTGACGTGCCCGGTGCCTATATAGGTGCCACTCAAGCGCGCTGATGTCAGTTCTTTTCTTTCCGCGCCAGTCAGCACAGATCTGGAGAAAGCTACCCCAGTCAATTTTTGGCAGACGTTTTTAGACTTTCTCTCAAAGTCTTTGAGATTTCTTTTCCTCTTTGGGTAAGTCCCACAAGCGCAAGAAGTGTAAGAAGCCAAAGAGTACTTCGACTTCACCCCGTCCGTCGAAGTCATCCGAAGAGACGAGTGAGCATCGTCATTCGAGGCCTGGCACCGCGGTTGAACCTGGGCCGGCTCTGTTCCTCCCTGAGTTCCCCGCCCAACTTTGCGAGTTCTATGAAGCCATGTACCTCATATTTGGGCGGCCTGTTCCAGCTGGCGTACCTTTGGGCCCTGCAGGTTTGGGAGTGGCCCCACAGGTTTGCCAGCGGTTCTGCACCCTGCTCAGTTGGGCCCCATGAATCCAGACCGGCATTGGTCATACTACCTTGACCTTCCCCAGCGCTGATGCTGACACTCCTAGCACCACCAGTGCCCTGTGGCAGTGCTTTCTTCATTCTCATCCATGACTCTGACACAGAGCCAGGGGTGTCATCCAACTCCGACTCCAGTGTGGACTGAAGCCGTGCCTCACAGGCCCGAGCCCTATTCTTTTGGGTTGAACTTGGCGAGGATTGGGAGGGGTCGCTGGACCCTAAAGCATACCAGCCCCTTGACACTAACATGGACTGGTGTGAGGAATTGTCAGACACCAGTGGACTGGACGCTCTCCAGGTACTGGCGTGCTCTCTCCTTCTACTATGACTACAGAGGAGGGGGCTTCTTTTTCTGTGATGGGGAAAGGGGCAGCCTAGGTCCTGGACCTTAGTCTACCCTCAGTGGCAGTTAAGATGTATGTCTTGACGGAGAAACTACATACAGGAGTGATCCCCTCAGAACCGCTTCTTCATTTAATGAAACCCTCACGGATGTCCTCCTGGGGACTAGGTCCAAACCCTGCACAGGGGCCCCTGTGAACAGGGCGATTGCCTGCCACCACCGCTCAACCCCAGGGGACCCCTACCTCTTCACGCAACATCCTACACTGGAGAGCTTGATGATCCAAGCCTCCATCTCCTGCATAAATCCTGGTCCATTCCGTACCACTCCACTGTATAGGGAATCCTAGAGGCTGGATACCATAGGAAAGAAAATGTTTTCTTCATCCAGCCTGGCAATGCGGTCAGTGAACACCATTTGCCTTTTAGGCTGCTACTCTCATTCCCTGTGGTATTCAGTTGCGCAGGTGCTGCCCATGGTCCCAGAGAAGGCCGGGTGTGGAGATGTCATTTGTGAAGGTTGCCTTGTGACCAGTTAGCTCTATGATGTACAGAACGTTATAGGTGGCAGTTGCTGGAAGAACAGGGGAGAAAAGGATGTTGCTCTCTATGCTGGATATGTCTAATAAATAAAGAAGTTTTAAAGAAAGCTGATGAGGATTTCTTTACACCGGGCCATACTTTTTCAAGTTATGTCTGATGGGAGGGATGGTTTTAAGTTCATAATTCGATATGGGCTAGACACGACAGACTTGATGGGCAGAGCGGTTTTCTTTGTCAGTGGCCTTATGGCACCACACCTGACTGAGAACAACTGTCTTTTCTGGGGATGCCCAGGTGTCGCTTATGGACATACCCTTATATGGCTCCCAGCTCTTCGGAGACAAGGTGGACTCAGTGCTGGAGCATTTCAAGGATAGCAGAGTTACGGCCAGGCCCATTGACCTATCCATAGCCCCTCACTGACCCCAGTCCGCCTTTTGCTCCTTTCATGGCATGGAAGGGGCTTCCAGCTCTGCCTTTACCCACCCAGCCACCACAGCGCACAACTTCCCACACTCTGTGTGGCCGAGGACATGGTACCCACAGACCCCATGGGTTAGTTAGTCAGAAGTCTGTCCAGTCCACCACAGCCGGAGCCCCAAACTCCTTTAGTTTTCCCTCTTACCATATTGGGCAACCAGTGGCATGCAGGCTACGCCATCACCTGCCCAACTGGAGATCTATAACATCAAACCACTGGGTTCTTCTGATTGTCAAAAGGGCCTATTCTGTCTCCTTTGTGACTACCCCTCCACCCATGCCTCCCACTTGCGACACACTCAACGTAGTACTGTCTCTCCTTGATCCAGCTGGAAGTGATGGCTCTCTTGGACAAGGGAGGTTGCAGACTCCAGAAGTAGGTTTTGGTTGTTATTCACACTACTTTTGGGTGCCCAAGAGGGACAAAAGCCTTTGTCCTATCCTAAACCTGTGCCCTCTCAATTTCTCCCACAAGAAGAAGTCCAAAATTCTCATGGCTGCTCAAGTTCTGTCTGCCCTGAATCCGGGAAACTGGGTGATGGAGTTGGACTGGCAGGACGCATGCTTTTATATTCCCCTCCTGCCTGCCCACAGGTTTTACCTGAGGTTCAAGATGGGCCACGGGCACTTCCAGTTCACCGTGCTTCCTTTTGGCCTTACCAGCGCCTCACTACTGTTCACCAAGGTGATGGCAGTGGTTGCAGCTCATCTGAGGAGATCAGGCATGCCAGTCTTCCCCTATGTCGACAACTGACGGTTAATGACGACCACCCGCAGAGTGTCCCTTCCCACTCCAGATTACGGTGGAACTCCTGCACTCGCTGAGATTTCCCATCAACATGCCAAAGTCACACCTGACTGGCTCTCAGATGCTCCCTTTCATTGGAGCTGTTCTGGATGCGTTGCAGTTTTGGGCCTTTCCTCCTGAACGACGAGTCCAGGATATTCAGGCTATGGAACCAATGTTTTTGCCTCTATCCTGGCCTGGATTTTGCTGAGGCTAACTTTGAGGCTGCTAGGCCTCATGACCTTCTGCATCCTCCTTTTGACCATGTACCCGCTGGCATAAGCTCTGCAGTGGGACCTGAAATTCCAGTAGGTGCAGCATCAGGGGAATCTCTCTGACATGGTCCAGATCTCAGCGGGAACTGCAAAAGATCTGCAGTGGTGGCTAGCAAACCGCGATTGGGTCAGTGACAGACTCCTCTCCCTTCCCAAACCAAATCTGATAGTGGTGACAGACACACCACTCCTGGGATGGGGTGGTTATCTGGGAGTGGTGGAGATCAGAGGACTCCGGTCTCTATCGGAATCCAGACTCCACAACAACCTACTAGTGCTCCTGGCAATGTGGCTGGCATTAAAAGCTTTACTACCCTACATCAAGGAAAGGCTAGTGCAGGTGTTCATGGACAACACCACAGTAATGTGGTACTGCAACAAACAGGGCGGAGTGGGGTTGTGGACCCTCTGTCAAGAGGCCCTGTTTCTCTGGACATGGCTGAAACGTCATTGCATATACCAGATGGTTCAACACTTGGTGTGCTCTCTGAACCCCCAGGACACACAAACTCAGCTGAAGATGCCTAGCGGATCACAAATGGCATCTCTTTCCAGCAATGTGCAAGGTCTCTTTCAGCAGTGGGGAGAGCCTTGGTTATATCTGTTCGCCACCACACAATGTCAATAGTTCTGTGCACTGAAGTTTCCAAGGCGGCTCTCACGCGGAGATGCTTTTCGTCTCGAGCGGATCTCAGGCCTTCTGTATGCCTTTCTGCCCATACCACTCCTGCCCAGAGTTCTCAGGAAGATCAGGATCAACAGTACCCTAGTCATCCTTGTGGCTCCGGACTGAGCTCAAGAGAGTTTGGTATCCCAAGCTGTTGAGCATGGCCATCAGTCCTCCAAAGAGGCTGCCCCTTTGGGAGTATCTTCTGTTTGCAGCAGCAGGGGAGGGTCTCCACCTAAACTTATCAGCGCTCCGCCTTCATGCGTGGAGAGTGAGCAGTGACAATCGACAGCTTTCGACCTTCCACCCGAAGTCTGCAATGTTATTTTGGCAGCCAGGCGGCCCTCCACCAAAAGTATATACGCCTGCTTTTGGGGCAAGTTTGTGCTGTCTTGTCCAGAGAAACATGTTGACGTACTTTCTGTTCCCCTCTCTTAGTTCCTTCTCTTCATCCTGTTTCTTGCCCAGCAAGGCTCTGCTCTGGGCACCCTAAAGGGCTATCTTTCTGCCATCTCAGCCTTTCTGCAGTTGCCAGATCAGCCATCCCTCTTCAAATTCCCTGTTGCAAGTAGGTTCTTGAAGGGTTTACAATACATGTTTCCACGTGTGCCCTTCATCATACCTCAATAGGACCTTCATCTGGTTTTAATTTTTCTAATGTGCGCTCCCCTTGACCCATTTCAGTGCTACAGGCTCATTACCATTAAGAAGGCCTTCCTGCTGGCAATAACATCTGCCCGGAGGGTCAGTGAGCTTCAGGTTTTCCCATCCAAGCCTCTGTTCCTGAACACCTACCGATAGTGCACGCTAGTTCTCGCACTAGAGCTTCTTTTACTTCTTTTATGCCGAAAGCTGTCGCTCCCTTTTATGTAGGCCAGTCCATCACCCTGCCCACTTTTAATGCTCCGCAGCATTCCTCCAAGAAAGAGGAGCAACTTCTCTATCTGGACCCAAAAATAGCATTGTCGTTCTATCTTGACCGCACAAAAGAGTTCCGGGTGGGTGACCAACTCTTTGTGGGGTATATCGGTGCGAAGAAGGGAAAGGCTGTGCAGAAGTAGACCATCTCCCAATGGATTTTGCGCTGCATTAAAATCTGCCACCCATTGGCCAAGAAGTTGCCCCTAAGGGCTTGCGTGCTAATTCCACCCGAACCAAGGCTGCGACCACTGCATTAGCACACGGAGTTCCGGTCCTGGATATCTGCCAGACAGCAACGTGGGCTTCTCTGCACATATTTACAAAGCATTACTGCCTGGACGGTCAGGTCTGAAGGGATGGGCATTTTGCCTGTTCGGTCCTGCTTCACCTTTTAGTGTGAAATTGTTTCGCAGACCCACCTCTTGGGAGTTTTTGCTTGGGTATCTATTCTAAGGTAAGAAATCTGCGGCTAGAAGTTTTTGTCAGATGCACGAGTTTCTTAACTTCTAGCTGCAGATTCCTTACTGACCCACCCATCCTCCCCACACTGTGAAAGGATTTCTAGGGATAGGGTGCTTCCTTTATCAGGGCCCTGGTTTTCCACACCAGTGGTGGTGAGTGTTCTTCATTTCTCCGCACTCCTGGTGTGGAAAGTCGTGAAAAGAAACTTACTTCAGCGCTTTGGGGTGGCACCTATAGAGACACCAGGCATGTCACTTCTGGCACGGACGGCGCTTACGATGCCACACATAGCAGAATGACACCTCCTACTGGCGAGCAAGGGTACTGCTCACAAAATATTTCCTGATCATGTTGGATGCCTGGGGATAATCCCAAAGTAAGGAATCTGAAGCTAGATAGAGTCTCTACCAGATAAAGCGTTGCAAAAGGTAAATAACTTGTTCAACTGGCCTTTATTAAAGTGACACTGGAGTGATGCCTATAGGCTCACTCATTTTGAAGTTACACTGCTGTGTGCTTAATTCACCCTTGACCTCAGTTTGGTGAGTAGTGCTGTGCAGTGCATGAGTGGTGTATCTGCGCTGGGTGTATGTGTGCCTGGGAAGAGTACAATACAGGGATAATGCAATACTGTGCAGTCCGTGCATGGTGGATGCATGTACTAAATGCTGTAGAAAGAACATTGAGATACAATAAAACACTCAGATAAATTTAAATAATTTGTTAAAAATTCAAAATCAATGTAACTTTTTAAGAACCTCTGTCGTAAATCTTACAGCTTGAAATATAAAACACACATTTATCCAAAATAAATCTATTTCTAAATAAAAGCATGCATAACAGGATGGTTCAGAGTTAAAGATTCCCTTCACCAACAAAGGCAGGGTTCACAATAGTTCTCTTAGCATGGCCAAAGAGATCAAGGTAAAATCCACTAGGTAAAAGTCCATGGGCAAGGGGAATGGAGCATTAATAGGGAAAGTTCAGGTCTAATCCCTCACCAGACAACTCCAAATTGTCTAGCAGACAAGTTGTTCATCAAGAAGAAAAAAGACAAAGGGCATGTAGAGATAATCTGGCAGGCAGTCGACAGTAGAGGAGAGGGGGGTTAAAGAGACACCCTCCTCCTAGGGAAGTCACTTTTTATACTCCAAATCTTCCACTTATGACATCATTTATCACCATATAAGGGTCTGATCATCATGTGACAAGAATGATGAGCATGTGCGCTTTTTCAAGCCCCCCTCTGATGACTAATCAAGTCATCACAAATTTCCACATCAGATCATCACAAATTAGAGTTTTGTTGTCTTCAGCCGCCTCTTCAGGACTCTTCCAGAAATGTCATTTCACCAAAGTATTTACATTGTTTGTGTTCTAGTTCAAGATCAGATCTTGTTCTTTTCACTCCTCGTGTATTTTTTTTTATGCCTGTAGAATTTGATAGATAATATCATCAGCATTATGCACAAGGAGGTTGCCACTGATGGTCTCAAGATAGAAATCACTAATTCATTACCTAAATTACCCAACTAGTTGCTAACAGTTGACTATCTCTTTCTTATCATTTCCCAGGCACCATCAGATTTGAACCCTTTCAGGTCTTTGTTTAAATCAGTAATGTTTTTAATATAGCTCTCTAAGTCTCTGCTCTTATCCGCAATGTAGGTGCAATATTGTTGGACCTTTAACAACTGACAGACTCTGCCCTCCTTCATGAGAAAGATGTCATGGGCAAGTAGATTTTGTATCACCATCGATCTTATTGAAATAATTTCAATATCTACAACAGAAAATCCTCCAGCGATTCTGGTGGCTAATTTATCAACCATAGTAGAAAGTTTTCTAATTTTATATGAGTTTAATGCTCCTCCTAACGAAGGTATTAAAGCTCTAAAAATATCGCCCACTGTTTTACTAGCTCTCACACCTCTTCATTCTCCCATTATGCCCTTTTAATTCTACTTCAATCGGTTTCACATGATACATTATTGGAAAAACAATTCCCATGTTACAACTTCCATACCATACTTTCGGCAATTTATAAAAAGCATTCTTTCCACAAATATAATATACTCCAGGATAGTTAGGATCGACTCCTCCTAAGTATTTTCCCCAGTTCTCATAAACATGAAATAAATGTTCACATTCACTAAATCCTACAAATGTTATAATAATATTTGATCTTTTTCGCTATATGCAAAGTTTTCCTAAGTTTTCCTTTATGCTGCCGGTCTAATGCTAAAGTAGCCATTCCTTTCACTATTTTATGTTCTACTTCTGGTAAATTGCAAAGAGTTAATTTAGGAGGTGTAGTAGTTTTAATGGCCGCATTACCATGGCTACATTCTACTAAATCTATCAATTTTTTCAGCTCTCCCTAATTTGCATATTAGATTATTTCTGTGTGCATAAGCCATGTCAAAAGATAGAGTTGCTCTAAATATTAATATTGTAAGCAATCAGTAACATAAAACAAGCTAGGCAGTACACTGCAAGATATGCCACATGTTAAAGGTAGACTACAATAGGTAACACCTTCAGAAACTGACGCAGGTAATTGCATACACATGTAATTAGTGGCCGATAAGGGCCCTGATTGTACCTCCTTGTGGTGATGCTTGGGTCGAACATTTTACAAGCCTTTATGCCCAAGATGGGGAAAGGAATGAGGTGGCCCTGCTGCCAACTGCTGGCCCGACATTGAGCCTGACTAGAGGGGTAAATGAGGGACTGATTTTGGCCACTCATACTAAAGGTCCGACCACCACTGGGGAGTGTCAAAATGAGTCTCAATCATCCATTGTTTTCCCTGTTGATGGCTCATCCCTCTGAATTGACCTTGCTCCTAGTCCCATTACATCAAATGAAGTTGACGCAGCAATAGACTGGATTACACTAGGGAAGGCGCTGGGGCTCAATAAGGTGCCTGGGGACCTGTTTAAAGCTGAGAAAGAGATTTGGTGCCCCTATTTTGCACTTCTATTCAATAACATCATGAATGGGCTTACCATGTCAAATTATCGCCCTATTAACCTTATCGACAGCTCACAGAAGCTTTTTAGCCACATTCTGCTGAGTAGATTGCAAGCATGGATTGAGGAAGTGAATGTGTTGACAACCCTCCAAGGCGGCTTTAGTGTTACAACTACATTAATTTATTGGAAGTATGTCACTTTGAAGGGTGGGTGCTTTTACGTAATTTTTGTCGACCTATGGTCAGCTTTTGATTTAGTTCCCAGGGAGGGTCTGTGGGCAGTTCTAACCAACATGGGGATCCCAAAATACCTAACTGATGTGTTTAGGAGGCTCCACCTGGATAACTGTGCCCAGGTTAGGTATGGCCCTGTGGGGGCATTGACGGATCCCATTCCAGTACCTTGGGGGTAAGACCGGGTGCATATTAGCCCCCACTTTGTTTTTGTAATATATTAACAACTTGGTCAACATGCTAGAACATCGTAAGCATGATGCTCCCTGTCTGACTAACAGGAAGGTCCCGGCCCTCCTGTTCATGGACGACACGTTACTGGTCTTGAGATCCCCAATGGGTATTCAATATCTTCTGGGAAAGTTAAGAGTCTTCGGCATACTGAGAGGGCTGGAGATCAATACAAGCAAGATCAAATACATGGCATTAACCCCTTGCAAGACAGCCACATCGTACCCAGTCCTCAATTGTACCCAATTGGAGAGGGTCTAACCCTTTGAATACCTGGGGCTTACTCTCAGCGTGCAATTTGGCTGGTCACCCCAGATTTATAAGTACAAACACAGATTAAAACATTATAGTGGTGGTCTTCTGAGAGCCTTGAAGGAATCCAACTTTCATCCGATGACACCTGCATTGCAAATTTTCAACTTGCAAGCCACTGGGGGGTGGTGGGGGGTGCTTCCTATATGGTGGGGAGCCTTGGAGCTGATGGAAAATAGTTTCCTCCGACTCCTCACCAATCTTCCCCCTAGCACTCCACTCGTACCACTTCGTTCAGACCTTGGCATTCGTCCACTTGCCCACAAAAAAAGCTCAGACTATTGATGTACTGGAGGGGAATTTGTTCCTCAGCAGATCTATTATCCTATCGGCAGGGCATGGAAGAGATCACAAAACTTCCCGGGGCCTCCAGAATTCCATGGTTGGGGTGCATTAAGAAATCACTTGAGGATATCTTGTGCGGTGACATGTAGGCTTACCTAGAAACATCTAGTGACATTTCGAAGTCTACGCTCAAGGAGAGGTACTGGAGATACGTAGATGGTAGATGGCACCAGTATGGGGTGGGGAAGGTACCCTAACTTCTACCTTTATGGAATTTAAAGGCACTTATCTCTTGGAAATGTATATGGACACAATTGAGCCTCCAGGTGCTAAGATACTTTACATTAAGTTCTGAATCCGGACTTTGCCACTTTGATCAGTTACTGCAAAGTGGCGACGCACCCTTTTTGATGTTGAACCTGACCTAAGCTGCCATTTTGCTAAGAGGTCAAGGAAACTTTAGCCCACGTCCTGTTCGTTTGTCTGCAGTATGATGCACATAAGAGGAAATTGATTTTTCCGTTGTGCCATAACATGGGCATTAGGGACTACAAAATTGCAACTAAGGTATTCAGGGCAGACACAGCTCGATTAATTATTTTTGTTTCATATATGTGGAGACACATACAGAAAAAGATTGCCACCCAGTATCTAGCACCTAAGAATCTTGTGTGTCCAAGTTGCACTCTGCTGCCATTTATGATTTACTTTTTTAGACTGTATAACAGTAGATAACCAGTATAGGAGTTATTAGATGAAATTCACTCTTGCATCTTAAAACTGTTGCGATGTTCCTCCTATATGCTGCTAGTCTTAATTATGGGTATTACAAATATTTTATATTCTATATGCTATGCTCCCCCTATATGCTGCTAGCCTTAACTGTGAGTTGCATAAATATTCTAACTATTTTATATCTAATATGTTATGTTTTTAAGTGTTTTTTTATTAATAATTTTTCAGTTTTAAGCTTTCGTGTTTGCTTTTATGGTAAAGGCCAAAATAAAGCTTATTAAGATGACATACATTGGTAGCAATCACTAGCATCCCTTGTGTTAATATATTAATTTAGTAACCTAGTGTAGACGTTTAGAGAACAATCGGTTTTTGAAAAATCAAGATGTAAATTGTTGTCATTCAACGCATTAAAATTAGTTCTATTTGCTTTGACAGTTTAGAAAGAAGATGGAAGCTTAGGTTCTTCAACTGCACAAAAATACCAAGGCAGAGTTCAGTGTTTCTGTTCAATATGAGAAGATACGCAGATCAGCTTTGTTGATGAGTATATTTAGGATAAAGTGTGCGAGTCGTTTAGGTGGTCCACCTACATTGAAATTCAAATCTTTGTTTGTTTCAAGGAGGTTCAGGTGGACTCATATTGTTTAAGCAAAAGGTAGCAAACGTCTTCTGCTCGCATTCATTTGCGACCAGAGAAGTCAATTTAGGAGACAAGTACTTTTTACTGGAGACTCTCGTTCTTGTTGATCTCCTTAAAGGCGTTCACTCATCATCACTGTCATTCTGAGTGGACTGCTCTGAACTTTCATGAATGGTTGGTGGTACTCGCACTCATCCTTCAGTTAGGCCGTGTCTCGGTATTTTACCTCTTCTGGGCCAACTACTCGCTTTCTTGTTGCACTAGGCCTTTGTTAGGACCAGTATCTATCAGAGTTAACTCTACTGTCTGGTACCCTTCGATACTGACAATAGTTGACTCTCCCAGGCCCCTCATAGGCCAAACCAGTGCGGTACCAACTGCTTGCTGGTCCCTAACAACTTGACTAAACTGCTCCCTCTGTCTCACTGTAACCACAGGCACATCAGGAATAGGTGCGGTTGTATCATCTAGGGGGCATGGGACTCTGCGAGTAAGGGCGGAGTGTACCAATTCGGTAGACCTCCGCATTTCACAGCAGTGTTGGTAACCAGGATCACCTGGTAGGGCCCACTCTATCGGTGTTTCAAGCACAGCTTCCCTCATGCTTCTTCACCATTACCCAGTCACCAGGACTAAATCATAGCACCGCTTCTGTTGAGCTGCAAGGGCAGCCTCTTCGACCTGATAAGACACAGAACGTACAACATCAGCCAAAGCTTTGCAATAATCCAAAATCAAGCCATCTGTAATGTTGACAGGAGCGTTTGCAAGAACAGCTGGCTGTCTCATTACTCAGCACATAATGACTTCGGGGGGGGACAATCCTGCCCTTCTGTCTGGTGTACTTATCAAATTTATCAATGCAAGAGGCAGCACATTGGGCCACTTCAAAGATGTTGAAGCACACACCTCCGCCGATCTGGATTTCAAAGTGCCATTTATCTGCTCCACTAGTCCAGAAGCCTCTGGACGGTAACTGCAATGGAGCTTCTGTTTAACTTGTAATGCTACAGACAACCTTTTCAGGACCTCATTATTAAAATGAGTTCCTCGGTTTGACTCAAGAGAAGTTGGAAATGCGAACCGTGGCATCAACTCTCTCAAGAAAAATGTTGCTACTGTGAGACTCATTTCTTCATGTTGGATAAGCTCCTACCCATTTTGAGTAAATGCAAACACTGACCACAACATATTTTGAACCATTGGAAAGGGGCATTTCTTTGAAGTCCATTTGCATTCGGTTATAGAGACCTGCTGATTTCTCTACGTGGTTCATTGTAACAGGTGTTTTTTTCCAGCATGTTGTTACTGACATACTACGCATCAATGTCAATGTCAAAGGCTCGCAGCAATCGATCTGAATTTGGGGTTGAATGACGCTTGTCGAAAGAGGCGCCTAATTGCATCTCTTCCCATGTCTGCAGGATCTTGAAAATGTCTATCCATAGGTGGTAACAAACTATTAGGTAATACAGGTTTGCCATCATTGTAAACCCAAACTTCATCTTCCTTTTAGTGCATCCAGCTTGCATCCAAGTTTGATGTTCAGCTTCTCTCAGTTCGCCTAACCTCTTCCCATGTGTCTATCGCAGTTAACATCAGGTTGCAATTTGTGACATCTGATGTTTCATTATTCAAATTCCCTTGAAAGGTATGAGAATTTATGGCACAATATTTGGCCATCTCGTCATCATATCTTTTGCCAACAGTCACAGTCAGTGCCTCGCCAATGAGCTATGCACTTGACTACTGCCATTTGGATAGGCAATTGTAGGGACCGCAAAAGGTTCCTCACACCTTCTCTATTTCGGATAGGTAATCTGATGGAAGTCATGAACCCATGCTGTGAACACAATTGACCAAAGTAATGTAAGACTCAAAGCTGTGCTGACTGCCCATACAAATTGTTGCTCTGAGTTGTTCTGAAATGCTGCCCACCTGCGTCAAGTCGATCAACTCAACAACCTGTGCCAAATACACTCCTTGCAACCAAGATGCTTCCACAACACCTACAACTGAACAAATGGCAGAAGCAGATTTCCTTCATTGTCTCGCAAACAGAAACCATCAACAAACTACACATGATTAGATTCAGGCAAAGGTTCATCTTGTATATCAGGTCGAGGCTTTGTACATAACTCAGTCACATCCAACCAATCATGTTCAACTTCATCAGTTACAGTTTCATTGCCAGGCAGTGGCAACAGAGTGCCTCTTTTAAAGGTTATATTCTCTACTCCCAAAAGTATTTGCTCATGCTTTGTAAGTTGACTATTAGTTAAATACTGTGTAGCTGAGTATGGTTCAACAGTATTTCCACTGAGTGGGGCACAAAAAAAGTCAGTGCATGTCCCATGACTATGCTCTCACACTATTAAAGACTCACACATGCAGATGCACCCATGTACAAACATCCAGGCAACTCTGCAGCTACAGGATCAAGAGTCGCTGAAAAGTAAGCGACAGGATTGCAATTGTTTCCATGAATTTGTGTCAGTAGTGAAAGAGCGCAGCCTTCCCTTTAACTACAAAACAACACAAAGCATTTGTTGTAATTAGGCTTTCCCAGGACCAGTTCCGTACAAAGGCATTCTCACAGCTCAGTGAATGCAGTCATAGCACTGTCATCCCAACGTACCGGATCAGACACGTCTTTGTGTATCAACCTCTGCAGAGGTTTTGTTGTCAAGGAAAAGTTTGGAATCCATTGTCGTCAGTAGCCCACCATTCCTAAGAACATGCAGACTTCTTTTTGGGCAGTTGGTGGACTTGTTGAGAATCGCAGAGATTCTTTCGTGTGACACTTACCTTGCTCCTTTTTTATTGTGGTGTCCTAAGTACAGGACTTCAGTTTGGCAAAACTGCATCTTATTCGGGGATACTTTGTTTATTTTCGGCCAGATGATTCAAAAGGGCAATAGTATCAGTCTTGCAAGCTTCCTAGGTATTTGATGTGACCAGCAGGTCATCAATATATTGTACTAGCACTGAGTGATTTGGCATTATCAGAGACTTGAGATTTTGCTTGAGAATCCGATTGAAGATGGAGGGGGTTTACGTATATACCCTTGTGGGACTCGACACCATGCCAGCACACAATTGCCAAAACAGAAAACAAAAAGCAACTGCCTATCCTCCTGCAAAGGAGTAGAAAAGAAGGCCTGGTACAAGTCACTGACTGAAAACCATTCTGCCTCGCATGGAATCTGAAACAATATCACAGCTGGATTTGGTACCATAGGACAATATGGGACAACAATTGCGCTCACTTTCCTCATAGACTACACAATACAATACTTGCCTTTCGGCTTCTGTAAGCCCATAATGGGAGAGTTACATGGACTCCCCATTATCTCCTTTAGGATCCCTTACTCCATCATTGACTTCATCACAGAAGTAATACCGGCAACATTATCTGGCGTCAAATTGTATTGTGGGATTCTTGGATACTATGCATTGGGTTTCACTGTGATTCGGACTGGTTCAACACCTTTGATTAGTTCAATATCTTCACCTGTAAAGTATCAGACTTTAGGTAACACAGTGTCTCTCAGTTCAATGGGCAAATCTTCTTTGGTCAAAAGGGGTTATAATTCCCATGTCAGATTTCTGTCGGGCAAGTTTAAAAACAACATCCTCATCATAGGTATGAAATTCAATACCTTTTGGAGTGCACTAGATGGAACAATTTAGCTTGCACAGTAAGTCATGTCCAAGTAGGTTCACTGCACTTGAATCACACACCACAAATCGATGTCTATCCTCCAAGAACCCTATTTAAACAGGAACTGCTTCCGAAATTTGAGCGAGCACCTTTTTATTTGAAACTCTTACAACTTGGATACTTTCGCCTGAGAGGGGTAGGTTACGAACCTCTGCTGTTTTTACAGTAGAGTGGGTAGCACCAGTGTCAACGAGGCATTAGACATTACTCCCAATTACCTCTTCGTCCTCATATGGACCACTCTGATCTACCTCAAAGGCTATGCCAAGCATGCAGTCCTCCTCCCCCTCCTCCTCCTCAGGCATCATCAGGCTGACAGGTTCTGATCAAAATCGTCTGTTTGAATCAAATACTGTTGTGATGCATTTTGATTTGGGAAAGTTTCTGTTCGCCTGCTGACTCTGATTCATATTGTACCTTTGTACCTGACCATTCTCTTATGGCATCGGGACTTATTTTATTTTACAGAGTTTTATATGGCGCGAACTTGACCCAAATCAGGTATCAGAGCGCTTTACATAGCACCAGTTGCATTACATGAGGACACATTCTTTTTTTTTTGTTTTGTTATGCACAGGGAGATTAAGTTATTTGCCCAAAATCACAGGATGTTCAGCGTCATTACCGAGACTCAAACCCAGTTCCCCAGATTCGAGGTCGACCGCCCAGCTCTTAGGCCAGCTCCTCTCCCCCGGTATCTACATTGATTGGGAAGTATTAGAATTTTTAAACTCTCTGTCTTTGCGTCTGTTGAGTCTGGATTATGTTATTTCCCTGAGACTGTGCATACCCTCCATTCAGTATTTGATTTCCAGGATTATTCACATTAAATCTACACTTGCATTTCCAATGCTCAAACTTTCCACACAGATGACATGGATTCGTTTTCTTCAATGCTGACACATCAACACCTGTTTTAGAGTTTACTGGAAATCCACAACCTCTACCATGTGACTGAAAATCTACTGTTGAAACCCATTAACACCAGGCATTACAGGAACCAGATAAAATCCTCCCTGTGCTGCAACTGTATTGCCAAAACCCAAAGGATACTGACCTCTTTGTTCTGCTTTCATCTGCGCTATCATTCATTTTTCCTTCAATTTCTTATATTTCACTTCTAATTTGTCTCCGCAGTACTTTGCTTAATACAAAATTTTGATAATCTTTCTATTCTGCCAGCATTGTAAATACTGATGAATCATGGAAGAAATTTCAGGTCTCATACCATTCACCAATCTGTAACAAAATGTCCCATATCCTTTTCTGACACATTTTCCATCCCGCTGTACTGTCTGAAAACCTGCATCATTCTCTCTTAATAGGCATGAACTGATTTTTAAAGTACTTGGGTCATTCTGTCAATTTTTAGTCAATCGACTTCTTTAGGCGAAATCTTGGTTTTCAGGAAAGTAATCAATTGCTAATATTTCTTCAATACAACTGTTCTAGGATCCCTCTCTGGTTCTGTTTCAGGTCAATCTAGAGAACTTTTACGGTCCACAAGTCTCCTGGAACCACAATGTCAAACAGGGTATTCAAATCTATTCACAGAACTTTACAAATTTCTGCAAGTCTTTCAATCCGTACCATTCTGCAGGATTATCCCTCAATTTTGGAATTAATTTGTGAATGACAAAATATCAGCTTTAGCCAAGGCAAATGCACATACCCGCCACCAGGTACTACCCTCATAGGAAGCATCTGTATTTCTGTAGTAGGGGATCTCTGTGTATAGTCATAATCTATGAATAATCCCCGCCCATGTGCGGGGACCCCGGAGCAATCAAAAATATCTCTTAAGCTGTCCCGCATTTGCAAACCTGCAAAGACACTTAAGAGACAGACAAAATAATACAGCCTAATCACAACAAGGCTGCACTGGCCAGCACTTCCTCTGAAGTGAACACAAAAGCCAAAATAAAGTTTAAATGTCATTTTTATTCACATTTGACATGTTCCTTTATTATCTCACACTCCCTTCACCAAAATCCCTTTAAACAATAGAGAGGAAGGGGTGGACAGACAAGCCCTATAGGCTGTCATTATGTGTCTGCTAAAGGGATACCGTGCCTTTAAGAAACTCTCCAGAGACCCCCGGTATCCCAGGATGCACAGCCAACCCAAGTTACTTTCAGTTCTTTTTTCCGGCTCCTGCTGGCAGGACCCTGGAGCATTAGCTCTTCATTTTTTGAGCTTTTATTCATTTTGAGTGATTTTTTTTCTGGATTTGAAGTTTCATTCGACGTCTTTGGCCTTTCTCTACATTCTGCTGTGGTTTTTTGGCAGAATTTCTGCAGTTTGCTTGCCTCTATAGCATCGGATTTGAACACCTGTTTAGCAAGTGCTTTGACTGCGGTAGGTCATAAAGGCCAAAGCTGAAACTCACAGAGTTTGTCTTCTGTGCTTGCCTGTGTCTTATGTTTGACACCTGTTTAGGCTTCTTCTTCAGCCCCTGGGTAAGGAGAGGGTAGGTCCTCTACCACGTCCCATGCTGTGGCCTCGGGGGCCTTCCCCAGCCGGTCAGCATCGAGGACGGCGACGTCGAGAGCAGGTGTGACGCCAATGCTCTCCGTCGACCCAAGAAAAGGCCCACGTCAAGGAGGCTGCTGAGCCATGACGTCGAGAGCCATGACGTCGAGAGCCATGACGCCGAGAGCCATGACGTCGAGAGCCATGACGCCGAGAGCCATGACGCCGAGAGCCATGACGCCGAGAGCCATGACGCCGAGAGCCATGACGCCGAGAGCCATGACGTCGAGAGCCATGACGCCGAGAGCCATGACGTCGAGAGCCATGACGTCGAGAGTCATGACGTCGAGAGTCATGACGTCGAGAGTCATGACGTCGAGAGCCATGACGTCGAGAGCCATGACGTCGAGAGCCATGACGTCGAGAGTCATGACGTCGATGCTTGACGTCGACGCTTGACGTCGACGTCGACGCTTGACGTCGACGCTGATGCTTGACGTCGACGCTGATGCTTGACGTCAAAACTTGACGTCAACGCTGAGGCTTGGCGTCGACGCGGATGCTTGACGTCGACGCTGATGCTTGACGTCGACGCTGAGGCTTGACGTCGACGCTGAGGCTTCACGTCGACGCTGAGGCTTGCCGTCGATACTTGACGTCGACGCTGATGCTTGACTTCGACGCTGATGCTGGGCGTCGACGCTGAGGCTTGACGTCGACGCTGATGCTTGACGTCGACGCTGATGCTTGACGTCGACGCTGAGGCTTGACGTCGACGCTGGTGCTCGACGTCGACGCTGGTGCTCGACGTCGACGCTGGTGCTCGACGTCGACGCTGGTGCTCGACGTCGACGCTGGTGCTCGACGTCGACGCTGGTGCTCGACGTCGACGCTGGTGCTCGACGTCGACGCTGGTGCTTGACGTCGACGCTGGTGCTTGACGTTGATGCTTGGCGTCGACGCTTGGCGTCGACGCTTGGCGTTGTTGCTTGATGTCGATGAGATGCCTGCCGTCGGTGCAATGCTTGACGTTGGTCCGAGGCTTGACGTCGATGCATGGCTGGACGTCGATGCATGGCTGGACGTCGATGCATTGCTTGACGTCGAGACGATGCTTGACGTCGAGACGCTTGGCGTCGCGGCGCAGTGATGCTTGACGTCGATCGCCGTCGAGGCGCGGTGATGCTCGACGTCAAGGTGCAGAAGGAGGTTCGACACCGCTGTGGTGGTGCCGTCGCAGTGCTGATGACGTCGCAGTAATGGTGAGGTCATGGGTGACGTCGAGGGGTCATTACTGGCGCTCGATGGCTAGGTCCGGTTCTGGACCTCGCTCTGTTGTGGGCCTACCATCATAGGCGGGGACTTCGTTTTCCCGGCAGCGTCGACTCTCGACGCTGAGCTGGCGCCGAGGGACCCTTCGGAGTCTGGGGCTACTTACACGTGGTCCGCTCAGAAGCGCGGGACTTTGGTCCCCTCGCTTAGCAGTGTCTGCGTACCGGCTCACCATCTTGGTCGCCTCCTGCTCCGCCCCCACGGGTGATACCACGGGGATGCCGCAGAATTCTCTCCGGCTCATCTCCCACTCACCGGGGGGCCTGTGGCGCCTCGGCCGGCGACCCCCCCCCCCTCCGTGGAATCTTGATGTCCCTAGCACGAGGT
This sequence comes from Triturus cristatus, assembly GCF_964204655.1. Taxonomy (NCBI): domain Eukaryota; kingdom Metazoa; phylum Chordata; class Amphibia; order Caudata; family Salamandridae; genus Triturus; species Triturus cristatus. The sequence goes on along the minus strand of NC_140585.1, from coordinate 1,266,568,732 downwards.
CTCGTGTGAGGGCGTCGGTCCCATGGAATCCGCTGTCTTCCATAAGGTCCCGTCGTCACCGTTATGGAAGTTCTCGGGTCAGGCATGCCAGGGGGGCCTCTTACGTGAATAGGGAGAGGTACTCTCCTGTTCTTACGAACCTCTGGCTGGGCCGTTGTGGTGATCCCTGTGTGCGTTCCTTCACCGACGTGTGGATCTCCTGCCCAGAGACAGGGATAGTCTACAGGGCATGATGGTTGCGGATATATATATATATTCTTAGGCTCTGCAGCAGATGTTTCGCTTCAGGCGCATCCCGGGCTTTGCCGTGGGTTTGTTCTACGGCGACGTTCTTGTCTTCGACGGAATCTCTGCAGCCTGCGCAGCAGTGTGTTTCTACTCTCCTTCTCTGCCGCAACTCTTGTGCTCCCATGCGGATAGCAAGGCGCCATTGAGTCATTTTGGGGCTGAGCGCCGAGCGACTCTTCCGGTTTCCCTCCAGCGCTCCCTCCACCTCACTCGCGCTCTGTGCGCGAGTTGTAGAAGGAGGCCACCTCCATCTTCCAGTAAAGGAAGATAGACTGGCTCCTCTGGGACGGACTGGACAGGGATGGTACTCACCGTTCCTTCTAGCGTGCAAGGGAGACATGACCGAGTTTGGACCCACGTTCGGCGGGCGACAAGCCGACTCGTGGGATCAAAGAGTAGTACATTCCGGTGGGGGTCTCTGCATTAGGTTTCCCCTCAACCTCCTCAGGGTGACTGACTATGCAGCGGGGAAAATATCGCGAGTTCCTGTTTTTCACAGTGGGCAACGGCCATTATCATTGCTTTGTGCCTCCTTTCGGCCTGCAGCCGACACCTTGGAATGTTCCATACGCTAGGCCGTGGTGGCTGCGCATATGAGAGTCACAGTGGCTTTGTCTCTCCGTTTCTGAACGGCTGGTTGATCAAGGCAGCTACTTTCAGGTAGCGCGCCTGCATTTCACTTGGACTCTCTCTCTCTCTCTCTCTCTCTCTCGCTCTCTCTCTCTTACTTCGTTTGGGCCTCCGCACCGACCTCACAAGGTCTGTCGTGACTCAACGGCTGTGTGCCCTTCGGAGGGGAGACGCTTTTCGATCCTTCGTAGGGCTCGAGTTCTTGTATTATGACCCTCCCCCCCCCCCCCCCCCAACGGTGGGGCAGGTCTCGTCTCTGACGATTGGTTGGTCAGGGCACACTCCTTTCAGAAGCGCAAGCGCACTCCCTCCAGACGTGCGTTCTCTTGAACAAGCTGGGGTGGCACGTCACCATGTCCAAGTCGGTCCCGGCGCCGTTCCAGTGCATATAGTACGTGGCGGCCTCCATCTCTACGCTGTCAGTAAGCGTGTCTCCTTCGGCGGAAAGACGATGGTCACTCCTTCGGTAGGCTCAGGCCCTTGTGACCGCTCCATCGGAGGGGCTTGTGACGACGAGATTCGGCTGTCGCTGCATGCTCTTCAGTCGCTGCAGTGGTGGTGTTCGGGGGACAATCTCCTCAGTCGGGCCCTCTTCACAGGGGGTATGGTCGCAGACGGGGATGACTTACCACATCAACTTTTTGGGAAACTCAGAGCAGTACCCTTGGCCCTGCAGGCGTTCCATTCCTCCTTCAAGGCAGACTCCCTGCTCGTTCAGACGGACAATCCTACTTCCATGTATTGCATCTACAAGAGGGGGGCTCCCGTTCACGCATGCTGTCTCGGGAGGCGCAGGCCATCTGGTATTGGCTGGTGACCAGGAACCTACCGATCACGGCTACCCATTTGCTGGGAGTGCAGAATGCCCAAGCCGTTGCGCTCAGCAGGCTCGTTCACGAGAATCACGAGAGAGTGCTAAACGGCGACGTGCTGATAGACGTCTTCGCAGAGTGGGGCTCCCCGGATGTCGATCTGTTCGCTCGGGCAGAAGACAGCAGAGGCTGCGACTTCGCGTCCAGGTACTTCCGACCAGGGACGCTGGGGAAAGCTCTCTGGATCAGCTGGTCTAACGGCTTTCTCTACGCATTTCCACCCTTTCCCCTGATATCGGCGGTGCTGATCGAGCTGTCGCGATCCAGAGCCAGGATGATCCTTTTGGCTCTGGAGGGGTCGAGGCACTGGTGGTTCACCGACCTTCTTCACCGGTCTGTTATTCCACGCAGGCGCCTGCCATGTCGGCCGGACCTTCTCACGAGGTTCGGATGACAGATGGTTCCCCCGATCTCTTGTCCTGGAGTTTGGCAGCCTGGCTCCTGAGTTAGTGCAATATGGACACTTGATTCTGCCTCGGGACTGTATGGATATACTGAAAGAGGCAAAGAGACCGTCTACGAGAAATTCTTCTGCCTATCAGTGGAAGAGATTTTGCTTATGGTGCAGGGCAAAGGACGTTGACCCTACATCCTGTAGAGAAGATGCTATTCTGCCTTATCTGCTGCAGTTGGCTCACTCTGGGCTTAATTTTCAGTCTATCAGGGTTCGTCTCGCAGCTTTGACTGCGTATAGAAAGGGCCCTTCCCAAACCTCATTTTTCCACATGCCTGTGGTTACGGATTTTTTGGAAGGTTCGCGTAAGGTGTTCCTCCCTGTTAGACGACCTTCTCCACCATGGGTGTTGACTGTGGTGTTGTCCAGATAATGAGGGAGCCTTTTTGAGCCTATTCATAAGGCCTCCTTGCAGTATTTGTCCTGGAAGGCTGTTTCTCCTTGTGGCGATTACATCAGCCAGGAGAGTAGGTGAGATTCAGGCTCTGTGTTTTTAAGAGCCGTATACTGTATTCCATGCTTCTAAAGTGGTAATGCGTACACAGCCTAAGTTTTTACCTACAGTGATATCTGATTTCCATGTGAATCAAATGATAACTTTGGCTACGTTTTTTCAGCATCCCTTCTCTCCGGCGGAGAGGTCTCTGCGTCCACTTGCTGTGCGTAGGGTGTTGACCTTCTATCTCGATAAGACAAAAGGCATCCGCAGGTCGGATCCACTGTTGGTGAATTATGGTTCGGTAAGAAGTGGTCTAGCTACCTCAACACGGTCCCTCTCCGGATGGATTGTGTCCTGTATTCAGCTTTGTTATCAGAAAACTAATAAGACGTTAGGGGGTAAGCCTACAGCACATTCGACTAGAGGCAAAGCAGCGACTGCAGCTTTGCTTCAGAATGTTCCAATTGCTGACATTGGTAAGGCTGCCACCTGGAAGTCGGTCCATACGTTTACAAAGCATTACTGCCTGGACTCTGATGCTAGGGCAGATGCGCAGGTTGGACGGGCTTCGCTGAGGAATTTGTTTGCACAGTAATTTGTTGGTGTCTGGGTTTTTACTCCACCACTGTTTGTTGGTTGGGATGGGCTTGCCATTCTATTCATAGATTATGACTATACACAGAGATCCCCTACTACAGAAGGAGTAGTTTCTTACCTGTAACTCCAGTTCTGTAGTAGGGGTATCTCTGTTATAGTCATAAGCGACCCTCCCTCCGAGTCCTCCCCGGTGGAGTAACCTGACGGTATCAGGCCTGTTGTTATACACCTTCAAAAAGAACTGAAAGTAACTTGGGTTGGCTGTGCATCCTGGGATACCGGGGGGTCTCTGGAGAATTTCTTAAAGGCACGGTATCCCTTTAGCAGACACATAATGACAGCCTATAGGGCTTGTCTGTCCACCCCTTCCTCTCTATTGTTTAAAGGGATTTTGGTGAAGGGAGTGTGAGATAATAAAGGAACATGTCAAATGTGAATAAAAATGACATTTAAACTTTATTTTGGCTTTTGTGTTCACTTCAGAGGAAGTGCTGGCCAGTGCAGCCTTGTTGTGATTAGGCTGTATTATTTTGTCTGTCTCTTAAGTGTCTTTGCAGGTTTGCAAATGCGGGACAGCTTAAGAGATATTTTTGATTGCTCCGGGGTCCCCGCACATGGGCGGGGATTATTCATAGATTATGACTATAACAGAGATACCCCTACTACAGAACTGGAGTTACAGGTAAGAAACTACTCCTTCTCCATCGCTTGTGTCAATTACAATTAGAGGTCTCTGTTTCCTTCTTTTTCGACCAACTACCTTCCTATTTCTCTGTCTCGCTCCATTTCTTGATCAGTGTCATTAGTTCCTTAAACTGTAATTTCATTCCAGCTGGCCTCATGTTAGCAAAATCTCTGTTGCTAAAGTTTAATCTGTATGTCTTTTGCAAAACCTTTGATCTCTGAACATTAATATTTCTGAGCCATTCAACTAACTTCTTATGTGTCTGCCTAGCTCGTCTGGTAATGTCTTTACAGGGAAACAATAGTTCCTCCTCTTGGTTGGTATCTAATCAAGATGGACTAAGATTTCCCAAAATAATTTAATCTAACTCTAAATTCAGCTTGGCCACAACTAATGTTTTCCCTTTACTGGGACTGGAATAGTTTCAGACCTTTGATTATTAATTGTGGCACTAAACCCTTTAAGCCAATTCTTGAGGAGTAAATCCAGATATTTCTCGTGAAATATTTGAATGCAAGTCTCCATTAGTCAAATCTCTACTTGTTACAGGTTGCATATTTAATGTCGATGTATCAGGAACTCAAATTCCCATTTCCCCAGTCATTTTTAGAAGCATGGTAACTTATTTCAGCAGGCTCACTTGTTTTGGAGACATGAAAAGGTGGCGACCTCTGAACTGTTCTGCTTCTAGCATCAAATTGTGTCTGATTTCAAATAGAACCTGTACTCTTAGTCCCAGTTATTTTACTTCGAGTCTGAACCATAGGCGTCTGAAACAAGATCTTGTTGTCAAATCTAGAGGATTATTATCATGTGCAGTATTTACCCTAGCAGGTATAGTCAGAGTATGGGCAGTTTTTACCAGTGACCAAGATTCATAAAGTGGTACAACAGGACCAATAGTAACAGGAACGGTTAAAACATCTGGAGTATTCAACTCACATGGGTTCAATGTAACTATTATTTATTTTCCCCTCCCCCTTATAAGAGAAAGAAGCATAGTCTCTTTTGGTTTTTCAGAATAACAGGGGCATTTGAAATCTCAGCTGTATTTCTGTTTGACATACTCTCACTCTGAGATTCATTGTTGGGTGGTGGATGGCTCATGAACAAGTCATTTAAAAGATCATCATCCACATCACTACTTTCTCATCTGTTTCAGTAGTGCTCTTTTCTGTCTCAGTATGTTTTCTTTTCTCTTTGGTTTTCCCCTAACCTCTCCTTTGACAGGTATCAATGGGTACATTTTTGTTCCCTGAATAATATCTGCTCTCCATACTTTCTGTTGTGAATCCCATCTAGTATTCTGATCTATGGTTCTCCTATAGCTTCCCTGATATTTTTCTTTCTCTTTTTGATGAGCCATGTGTTCCCAAGTATTTAATACCTCAAATTGAGCAAGTCTAGGAGGTGGTCTTATTCCATACAATTTGCTCCTTAAATTCTTAATGATTTTCAAATTAAATGTCCTATAACTAGGAAACTGTAGAACCTTGTCTTTCTCTGTAACTTTGTGCCATTGTTCAAGCCAAATACATGGATGTATTCCTTGATCCATCAATACGGTGTATCCTGGTGTACCTAAGGTGGTACTTCTCCTACTCTAACAGGTTTGGTCACATCTCCGTGCATTCATATACACAAAGTTTTGAAACATTTCATTGTTAATCAATTTTGTATTTCACAATGTTTTCTGCAAAATTAGGAAATTAAATCCTCCTACAATTCTTTTGTTTGGCAATCACAATCAATAACAGCATGATTTGTATCACTTAGTCAACCAATCTCAACGCAGCTTTCCACCAACCGTCCAATCACAGTGCAGCACACTATGACGTCAGTCTCACTCATGCAGCAGCTCACCCTCCTTCATAATTTTCTTTGGCACATTTTCTAAGCAAATACACAAACAATATGCAGGCGTTTTCAACAACTAAATATGTCTGCTCCTCGAAAGGAAACTTGCCTATCTCTCTTATGAGGTAACCAAAACAATTTTCTCTATATTATAAATAATCATTCACTTGAAATGAAATCTCGAAAAGTGTGATTTCACCCTAATTGGTACAATTATTCCCTGTGCACCTGATATCAACTATACCAATCGCTTACCACTAACACACAAAGTCCCGTCCATCACCACCCCCTTTTGTACCACACAAAGTCCCTATCCATAAGATGTTGTCGATGACACGACAAACACCACAATAAAGCAGACAACTGTCTTAGTGTCTTCTATGCTAAGACCACCACATAGGTGTATATCTTGAGATCTTAGGTCACAAACAGACCCGATAACAACTTCAAATTCTTTGCCTTAGGCGATATGGCTCACACAGCTTTTTAACTTCGCATAACATCCCACTGCCATTTTAAAACACTGCAATCCAAGCCAAAGCAATCGCAACGTGCATCCCTATCAATACTCCAACGTCTTTGATGCTACAAGTTGTCAAAATCCGTTAGTGCTCCATCAATCCTTCTGCCGAGTCATGGGATTTTGGACTTTTTTGGCTGAATAGGGGAAATCTATTTTGGGCACCCTAAATTCTTCACGTCACTAGGCAAACCCATATCTCTGCTACCAAGTTTTGTTGCAGCAGAAACACTTTTTGCGGTTTTCTAGCACTGGGCCCATACAGTCAACTTTTTATCTTTCATTCTGATTCTAATACTTCACCCACGGATGCCTTGGTCCTCAGATGGACCTTTCTTTGTCGTAGTGAGGGTTGAGAGATCAGGATGTCCCACTGTCAGCCACCCAATGAGGACCAGTAATTGGTAACCAATTCACAATTTGGAGATCAGGTGCATGTACACTACTGTCAGAACCATGCTATGAAAATAAAGTATTGCAATTCGAAGACCCAACCTCCTAAAAAAGTTCAATCTGACAAGAACTGGGCCTGGGCTGTGAACTCCACCCCGTTCGCTGAGTTTTCTGCACTCTGCAGAGCTCACGGAGTGCAGAAAACTCCGCTCTGCGTAGTGCAGCAGAGTTTTTTCCCCACGTCCGAATGGTAAATTGGCGAGCGCGAACTGCTGCTTGGGTAGAATTTCTACCCGTATGGCAGGAAGATCAGCACGAACGGAAATTCACACTGCACTCCGCCACTTGTGGAACTCCGCTGAGTTTTTTGTCACTTCGCAGAGTTCTGCGTAGTGAAACTCCATGAACTACGTTCAGGCCTGACAAGAACTATGCAATCCAATAGCTGAGATGTGGCTACACAGAAGAAGAGCAAAAGTACCTGATGTTCCGGAAATAATCTATGACTTTCTCTATCGTGCATTTAAAAATCAGATAGTTGTAAGCACAATTTCTGTAGAAAGAACATTAAAACACAATAAAAGACTCAGACATATTTAAATAGTTTGTTATTGTATTAAAGATCCAAAGTCAATGCATATAAGTAACATTTTAAGAAGCTCTGTCATAAGTCTTATAGCTCAAAATATAAACCACACATTTAGTCAAAATAAATCTATATCTAAATAAAAGCATCCATTAGATGATAGCTCAGAGTTAGAAATTCCTACCACAATCTAAGGCAGGAGGAAGGTTCAAAAGACTTCTCTTAGCATGGGCAAAGGGATCAAGTTAAAGTCCACTAGGAAAATCTCCATGTGCAAGGGGAGTGGAGCATCAATCAGAAAAGTTCACGTCTGGTCTCTCACAAGATAGCGCCAAATCATCCAGCAGGCCACTTCATCAGCAAGGTATAAAAAATCAAGGGGTATGAAAAGATATTCTGCCAGGCAGTCGACAAAGAGGAGAGGGGGGTTAAGAGCCTCCTAGGAAAGTCACTTCTTGTACTCCAAAGCTTCCATTTGTGACATCATTTGTCACCATATGATGGTCTAATCATCATGTGACCATTCTTACATTCTCCGGGTACAAATTGATAATACAAAATACTTTCCCAGGCTGGTCATGAGAAATGACTGTCCATTCCGTCCTCACAGGCTAGTTGACAAAGAGCTTATTTACTTTGATACTCTTCTTGAATATAGTCCAAATGTCAGATTCCCACCAATTTACACCCAAAGAAACACTGAAAAGGGTCTTATTTGCTTAAAGAATGTTGCATAAACAGAACAGTTAAAGCGACATTTGAGGAAATCTAAAAAACGTCCATTACACCAGGTTATGAAATAATGCAGACTAGGCAAAAAGGAAATTCAATGCATTTCGAAGTTAGCATTTCTTATTTAGTAACATAGACTCTTAGTTAAGTTCAAGTATAACTAAATAAACCATACATATCATATACAAGCATATTTGTAATGTTTTCAGTGATTATTACAAAGAAATGTTAAACTCTAATCATGGCCTACTACAAAAAATGTCAAAAGTTCCTAAATGTAAACAATTTCTAAAAAGCATTAAAATAAAATTGATTTTAGGATTATAAGATCTTTCTAAAGGGAAGCACTTTCACCTAACGTTTCAGTCATATAGCATATTGCATACATGAATTGTACTACTTTCTATATTGTTATGACATTCCACAATGAAGTCAATAGAAATGCTAAGTTTTATCATAAATTTTTCATGACGACTATAACAAATTTTAAATTCATTATTTGATTAATATTGCTATTGCTACCTATCCAAGCCCATTTATACGGTGCTGGTACTTCAACTTTTCTCAGTTTCAGTGCTGTTTTTCTAGACGTGTGCAAAGTGCGCATTTTGTTTTTTGTTGTCAAATTTGATTTATGTGTCATGTAAAGAATGATCAGCTTTTACGCTTTATCAGAACCAAGCTAAACCTTTGGCTTGGCTCTGGCTCGGCTCTCCCTGTTAAGTTGTTGGGTCGCCCTTCGCTAATTATGAAGTGTCACCTGGCGTTGGAGGGTTTACTTTGAAATGTGATGCTGGTGAAGCTCTCCACCTTTATTTCTTGCACCAGTTCCTTCATTAATACTCCCTCATGCTTCAGTGGCTCTGGGCCTCTTATCGGGTACTTTCAAAATGCACTTTTGTTCCACCTTGAACTCTTGCTTATTGCCAGGGTGGCAGGTTCATCTCTCTTCTCACGCCAACGACCTCTGCTTTCCATTTACTTTCAAAGTCATGACGCACATTTACATCACAGTTTGGGAGCCTTTGTGCACTCCCTTACAGTTACCATTGCTTCATATACTCCCACCTTTCTTGGCACTTTAGCTGTGTGTCCTAGCATGGGCATTATCGTTAGTCCTTCCTACCCAAGGTACTGATCCGAGGTGCACTCTACAAATTGGACGCCATTACTTACTGAATATCACGCTCTACATTATCCCACATTTTCGAAGGTTCTTACTCTTCGGCCATTCGGGGCTTCTACTTGGATTTTAGGCCTTTCATTGTATCTTCCACATTAGTGTTTATTAGGTCTCACCCAGGCAGCGCTTGCACTGTCTCTTCGAGATATGCTGTATTCAGGATATGGGTATTAAGCTCTGCCCACTTTCTGCCCATCTTTTTATTTGGCTCCTGTTACTGTATGTATTCAGGATATGGGTATTAAGCTCTGCCCACTTTCTGCCCATCTTTTTATTTGGCTCCTGTTACTGTCCTTTGTAAAACAGTGGCTTTTCATTGTCAATAAGTTTTCCTTCTTAGTACCTTCTTTTCCCCTGTTATAATCTCCCCCAAGGACACCCCATGTTACATGTGGTGCTACTCTGTATGTTTTATTTACAGTTGGTGAGGACTATTACCTTAGTAACTTTTTCCTTGCTGCTGTTGCAGGCACAGTAGGCTCTCCCGCAAAGCAGAGTGCACATATTTTCCTGCCTTAGCCGGGTGCCCGATCATTATATTTTAAATACCATCCCTCCCCTCCCCGCTCCAAAGCCATGTAAATGGCATCTCTGTATTTTTTTTTAAACAGCACTGCGTGCTACGCGCTTTATTTATAATAATGGCGGCTGCGTGCCTTTCTTTTTCTTCTGCGTGGCTGCCCAACTACATTTTTGCCATATTAAATGCTTTTTTAAGCAGTGAGGTATGTCGCACTCTTCATCTTCAACAATGGTGGCCGAGCGCCTTAATTTACTTTTGCATGGCTCAGCTAACTCTTTTTTTTAAAAAGTTCTCTGAACTGGGAAAGTTAGTGGTGGGGGCTCCTGGAAAAGGAGTGGAAGGCACCCAGTGCAAGATGGCAGACTTCCGGGACTGCCAGCCTGCTGTCTCGGGCTCCTCCCCAGCCTCCATGATCAATGCCTCACTCTCTTCCAATCTGGTGATGTGCCTGCTTCCTCCCCAGCTCCTCACCACTTTCAGTGCTTTGCCCTTCTCAGTCTTACTTCCGTTCTAGGCAGGGCGCCTATCTCCCAGCAGCATCTTAATCCTCTATGCTACTTTCGCATGAATGGAAACAGCCACTTGATAAAACTCCAATCTCTCTTATGCAGGAACATTGATCACCAAAGTTACCTTTACATTTTTATTGTTGCCTGAAAACCTCTGGACACACAAGGACATGTGCTTTGCAGCAGGCATCCTCTGCCCTACTTTTGCATGAATGGAAACAGCCACTTGATAAAACTCTGATCTCTCTCCTGCAGGACTATTAATTGCCAAAGTTACCTTTACATTTTTGTTGTTGCCTGACAACCTCTTGACACACAAAGACATGTTCTTTACAGCAGTCTTCTTAATCCTCTGCACTACTTTAGCATGAGTGGAAACAGCCACTAGCTAAAACTCCGATCACTCTCTTGCAGAAAAAATCGCCAAAGTTACCTTTACATTTTTATTGTTGCCTGACAACCTCTGGACACACAAGGATATGTTCTTTACACCAGGCATCTTAATCCTCTGTGCTACTTTAGCATGAGTGGAAACAGCCACTAGATAAAACTCCGATCTTCCTCCAGCAGGAACATTAGTTGCCAAAATTACCTTTACATTTTTGTTGTTGCCTGGCAACCTTTGTACACACAAGGACATGTTTTTTGCAGAAGACATCTTAATCTTCTGCGCTACTTTAGCATGAGTAGAAACAGCCACTAGAAAAAACTCTTATCTCTCTCCCAACAGGAACATTAATCGCCAAAGTTACCTTTGCATTTTTGTTGTTGCCTGACAACCTCTGCACACAAAAGGACATCTTCTTTGCAGCAGGCATCTTAATCCTCGGTGCTACTTCACCATGAGTGGAAACAGTCACTAGATAAAACTCCAATCTCTCTGCAGCAGGAACATTAATCACCAAAGTTACCTTTACATTTTTATTGTTGCCTGAAAACCTCTGGACACACAAGGAACTGCGCACTGGGTACTTTTTAAATCCTTGTTATTTCACGGCCCCCCTCCTCCCAAGGTCAGCCCCAGTTGCGGCTGCACTGGACGCACCGCCCTGGAGCACGCCCTGAATGCAGCGAGAGGAGGCTTCTTGGTCTTCTCGGTGAACTCGACAGCTGCCTGTACCAAGCTGTCCAAGAGGATTACAGAGTAAGAACAGAAATTCTTTTGCCTTCAATGTTTTATTTGGTGCCCTGCGATCCTAATGTACATGCTGGTGGAGAGAACTGTTAAATTATTTTTGTACTTACTTTGCCCACAAATTGGATGGTTACCCCAACTGCCTTTTTAATTTTGGCGCATACAGTCTTTAATCACTTTTTTTTCCTACCCAATGAGCAGTCCAAATTTTGGCTAGCTAAAACTTCTGTTACGTAAATGCTCCAGTTCCTTCACAAACCAGGATTTTACCAGTTTAGTGAGTTTAGCTTCTGGATAGTGCATATATGTGGCCACACAACATCCCTGCAAACAATGATAAACATCACACGTATATAGACATCCTTAACCTGAAATCCATTCCGCATAAATCCACTAAACACAACAGATTTTAGCTTCTTATAATAACATGTCACACAATTCAACTATACACACTTCCGCACCACATCATTCCACTCCATGCCACACAATTACAAACCAATAACATAAAGTACACATGATTCCACTCCACTCCATACCACATAATTACATTTCACACAACATATTTACACTGCACATATATCCACTCAATTCCAAAACACATAATTACACTCTACAAAAAAAAATCAACTTGCAACATGTCACATAATTCTGCACCATAAAATACTACTCCACACCATGCCACATAGTACCACTACAATCCATGCCACACAACTCCACACAACACAATTCAATGCCACACAGTTCTGCGCCACACAGTTACACTCCACATAATACTACTCAACTCCACATAATTACACTACACATAATTAAACTCTACTCAATATAACAAAAATACACCCCACATAAATGAACTCTATGCCACATACCAGCAATCCACATAAATGCACTCCACACCATAACACATAATTTCAATAAGCATAATGCCACACGTCAGCTCCACACATTTTCAAAACACACAACATAATTCGACACACAGCCACATATTTCCAATACACAACACAATTTCACAACACACCACATACCTCCAAAACACACCAGACATGTACACATCATACCACAACTAATAATTCCAATACAACCCACATAAAACCCCAAACATCCTCTACACTCCAAACCAAAACACATAGGTAAAAGACATTGTCATTTACAACGCTAATAACTCTAACTCTCGCAAATGCGAGACCTATTGTATTGCAAATGCTTGTTTTGCTAGTGCACCAGACACACTCCTCTCCTCCCTTGCCAGCACTGGACAGCGTTTTGGAACCAAGTGGAAAGGTGAATGTGGTTCGATAGCCTTCTTTTCAACCCTAGATTACATTTCTCTGTGCCTCCTCTTTAAATGCGCGGGTACAGTCAGATACTGACTGGGAGAGTACTGGTACTTCTCATTGGCAAAAGGTATTCTGGGATAGCGAGTATCAGCACCGGTACGTTTCCATTTCAAACACAGCATTACATGTGTTACAGGTTTGGATGGTAGACGGTCTCCGCTAGGTTTATAATCATTTTTGGTCCAGTGAGATCATTTTCCAAATTTGCATATTATTTCATGTTCCAGTGGGACGGGAGTTGCACGCTGCGCTTTTTTTTACCTTTTTTTTTTTTTTTTTTTAAGAAAGGCACAACGTTCAAAGGAAGCCGTATAGGTAAATCATCAGACACCGTGTCTGTACATCTCGTAGGGCCCCTGGAGGTGACGGTGACCCCGAAGGTCAGGCTGTCTGCTCTCTGCACATGGTTTTGCTGCCTGGTGACATCACCGCGCCAGACTATGAGTAAAAAAACAACACCGTGACTGGATCTGCTGGGGATGTCATCCGCAGACAGACTCTTACTGCTGACTCATTCGAATCACTGCCCTCTCCCGCCCCACTGCTTCCAGCTGGTGCTCTGTGGTGAGTGTCCACTTTTTATAGGAATGATTCCTTGGACAGGTTCTGCTTACTCTTTTCGTGATCGTCATGCGAAAGATATTGTAGCCAGAGCGCACGCCACGAGTCTGTGCCCAGGTCTGTTCAGGACTTATATCCCTCTCTATTGGGAAATAGGAGCGTAGTGCGTGGGGTACTTTGTGTATGTGTGTGGTATAAACAGTAAGTAAGCAGCAGACCTAAGGTCTCGATGAACAAGCTGCATATTGGTGGTGGTTGTGGTTCGCTTTGGATAAATCAAGTGGTGACCTAGTCACAAAGTGTTTGTTGTTTGGTTCCCCTGCTGGATTCTGGGAGCCTTTGGTGCCGAGTTTATCTCCGGTTCAGGCATGGTATGGCGTCACATGAATGTATAAAAGCTACTGGTATTGTGAGTGATTGAGTGAGTGAGACTCTGAGTGGGGTCTTTTTTGTGTGTCTAGCCAGTCAGCAGAGTGGCTAAAAACTACAAAATGGCTTTTAGCTATTCTATTGTCCTATTTCCTACAGGGAACTAACTGAATATAAAATATAGTTCAACTGCACACTCAACAGACCTGTGTTTATGAACTTCATGTTGCATTTAGAGTTATTTCGGTTGCTGTCCTGACAGTTGGAATGACGTTAGCAATGACCTGGTAACTTGTTGCTGTGCTCGGTAACCAAAGAAACAACAAATTAATTCTACTCTATGATGTATACAGTGTGGTGGTGATCCAGTGGCGTACCAACATCAGATACTCTTACCACCATATACTCACCTGGGCCCATAAACACACAAATTGAGTAAACCGCTGGAGTCAAAGTTCAAATTGCTCGTGATCACAATATCAGGTTCAGTTATTCATTATCCTTCACTAATCTTTCACTGATCAAAAAGTTCTTTCCTCTGGTCAATGGACCATTAGTTGCACTAATTGATGGTGATAATGACATAAACTTAACTTACCTATATTTTAATTAAATGAAATGACTACACACTCGTTTAAGATTTTATAACTTTATCTAAATTTTAGAGCATGTGAACCACTTAAAAAATACAGTAAAGTCACATTCACTCATTAGGAGAGAAAATTCAATTAATCAATCATCAAACACGTACTTTGAACATTTGCAATGACTTATGCTCAGAAAAGGAGAGGACAGAGAGTGAAGATCATCTGCAAATACACAAAATAATAATTACCAAGAATGGTGTGAAGACCAACCCCCTGGCCAAAGGGATGGTAAGGGTCCCCCGGGCTACTTCAGGCGACAAAGACTTTAGGACAGGATTCAGGGCAGGATAATTGACCTCTCTAATACCGACGCTTGCGTAGCACCCCTTTTGACACTCTCTTCCTCCTCTAGATTCTTCAGTGATCTTCTTTCTAACCCAATTATTTATGAAAATAGGTTCTGCATTCGGTTCTTCTTCAGCATCTCACAGCATCTCCCCCAGCATCAGCACCACTGACAGCATCCCGAGCTCTGCAGCATTCAGCAAATCTTCATCTCTTGCGCTAACTTACTAACTAAAGTTACCTCAAATATACCTTTCGTTCTGGATGTTCCACCCACCAAAGTTTCAATATCGTAAAAACTCGAATTCTAATTGGTCAGTCAAGGGGGGAAGATCATCACACCATGCTTACATATCACTTTATTCAGTTAGCCCATTGTTTATAAACCCATCCCCTTAATTTTTATTCAGAAATGTTATTTCCCACCCGCATTCACATAACATTTGTTAAAACTTCAACATGTAGATTCATCCTGCTGAACTTTCACCGTCCGTTCTCACGCAAAGTCGTCTTGCGACCTTGGCTCCGGTTCAGATCAGTGTCATCGTTCCGGGCTCACTTTCAGTAGGCATGCGCAGTCGTATAGTTCAGTCACATGGCTCAGCTTACTTCAGTTACACACGAGAGGCCCAAATGCGCACTAATAATAAAGTCAGAAATACAAATTTTACTTTTCAAAAATAAATGGTTTCACTGTTTATCACCCATCTCTACTCTATTCTCCTTTATTTATTAATACTTTCCATGCATTAGTATTAGTTTAATAGCTTGTTTTCTTTTCAGCAAAGCAGATGCCATGCTCATGAGCCTTTAAGTTGCCATGTTAGCGCTTTCTGCTCATGCGCAAGAATTTCCCTCCAAGCTTTATTTCGTCATACTGTGTAGATGCAATTGACGCATACACAGTAAAGATTTCCACGTTAAAAGCTGTTAAGTTTTTCGTCTGTGTTATTCTCTTTAGTAAACACATATGCAAGCTTCACTAACCCGTGTGTTTATGTGGTGCGCATTAGTTTTACACAAAACGCAATTAATAACATATTAGTGAGTTAAACGAGCGGATTGCATCCGAGCAAGTCTCTCTTCTACGAGTCCTTGCTCCATCAGTGGTGCACCGCTCTTTGGAGTCCTGTTTGGAAGTAACGTAAATAGGCTGTGGCAAATTAGCAAACACACCTCCGAATAACGTTTGTGAGAGGAAGTGTAACTCCTGTGATAAGTTAAATCTCTTTCTTGATGCCCACATCTACCGAATTGGTTGACTGCAGTATGTTTGGTGTGCCATAGGGTTGCCTTTTCTCACTGTACTCATAGTACTCTCTGACCATGACCCTAATGTGAGAGCCAAGGTCAAGTAAAGAACCACCTTTTTGTCTGTCCACTAACCAAGCCATCATCTCTCGTTCATCCCCGTGTTGTGTCCTAGAACCCGGGGAGGTTATATAAACACTTATGAAGGTTGTGTTTTCGAAGACCTAAGGCATGGGTGTGCCCATGTCCCGTACCCCAATAATCTGTCCCTGGTCTGCACGTGTATTGAGAAGGCCTTGGAGTGTCCTACCTGCTGGGTGGGGTACATGCAGAGTCACTGAATGTTAATGGAACTGGTGGTTTACTGTTGTGACCTGCTTCCAGCTTCTATTTTAAGTTGCCTTCTGGAGAGCAGCTGGTAGACTAGGCTGTTGTCTTTTTTGGTCAGATTGAACCTTTTCTATTTGACATTCGTCACTTAGCATCTAGTTCTCATTCTGACGTATGCGGTCTGTCTATTCCTGTGGCTTCGTCACATGTGCCTATGGAGGGATTTTTGGTAGAGCCTCAACATGCACTTTATTCTTCTGGTCTGTCTCTTCTAAACCCTGGTCTTAATACTTTACCGACGACGGAAGGAGGGATTTTCGGAAGAAGAACTTCAACATCACTTTGGTAGCAACTCAGCCCGGCTGTAACCTGACTTTGAGATGGCTTACCCAATGTCTTGGACTTGGCCGGTACCACCGTATTAATGCACAAAGCACCACACACCTTATTCTTCTGGACTGACTCTTTTAAACTCGGGTTTTATCCTGTATTGAGGAAGGAAGGAAGCTTTCACTTTTTTAAATCACTGTTTTGTCGACATATGTAAACTGATGCCTCAGCTCCTAGAATGGTATGCACATGCAAAGTAATACTGGTGACTCAGCAATAGTTGTCTCGGTCTAGTTCCTGTATTCAATGCCTCTTATATGATTTCTTTACTTTTTTCCTTTCTATTGATTGTTTCCTTCCTATTGAAAAGATTTTAATTAACTTATGAATAAAGAATTACTATGGATCCAGGGTTGGGGAGAGCCAGGATTTTGGAGCTTACCTGAAGTGGATAACCAAGAATAGTGTGGATTGGTCTGTGCAGTATAATCCAGAGTTTGTTGGCCTATCCTGAAAGGGAGGATACCCCAGGGCACATGGAAAATATTTGTGGAATAATATCAAGTAACTTGGGTATGGAGGTACTTGACCAGTCAGGCTTGCACAACTTCCTGTCCACCGCTGTTTCCTGCTCTGTCCTCTGAGTATTCTGCAGCTGGTGCAGCTCGCTGAAGGAAACTCCTTAAAGAATGTGTAGAGCTGGGGTGATGTGTTCTCTTGTTCCAAAGTGAAATGCGAGTCACGTTGTTGAGTTTTAAACACACTGGAGTTTGCACAATAGGTTTTCTTAAAGGCCTAGGCATTGTCCATTAGCACATTTGAGGTAGGACAATAGTGATGTGAAAAGATCAATGTCTCTTTGTGACCAGGAAAGGAAAGGAAGTAGACAACTTGACATCCTGAGGTGGAAGAAGGCTTACTCTGCAGCTGATTTGTGGTGTGAGTGATAGGTCTGAATTCAAGTTCCTGCTCAAGATTTTACTATATTAGTTGGTCATGAGGGAGTGCAGCAGGGTCAGGAGAGTGAGTCAGTGCCATTTTCAGGACCTCAAGCCAAGTGTTGCTAGAGAGCTGAATGCTTATTTTTCTGGGTTTACTAGAGGTTGTCAAAGGATGTTCAACAGCCGACTTCTCTGATTCAGATGATTCAGGGGTTTTGGGGGGGATCCGTTGATTTTGAGGAGGACTGTGTGTGCCTGAAACAGCTTCCATAAGAGCAGGGAAGGGTTGCTAGTGGAGTGCCCTGGGTATAGAGGATGAATGTGTGGGGAGCGGTAGCCCTGAATACAAGGAATCGCAGGTAGTGCAGCAAACATAAAGATACCCTGAGGGAGGGACCTGTGTGTGTGATGGTGTCTGTCTCTCTTCTGTGGGTGCAGAGCAGGAGCGCGCCACAACACTAGAGCTGGATGTCTTGGGTACTGACACTAGAATCGCTAGAGTGGTGTTGCTAAGGTATGAGGCGCATAAGGAGAGCTGTGCATGGTTGCCACTAATGGAATAGCACGAGGCCTTCATGAGTGCGGTGCAATAGCAATGGCATGTTTAGTAGAGGTGCACTGAAATAAAACTGGCATTATGTATGTTAAACCAGTGACCTAAATGATTTGACTGCCCCCTCCGCTACCCCATCTTCACCGCTTCCACCACTTAACGAAAATCTACAACATTGTAAAAGTTGTGGAGGTCTGACAGTGGGCGTAGTGGCGAGGGGCTGTAAATGGGGGTTAATTTTGTCACTTATGTTCCTCTCTCGCATAACTACCACACCGCCTTCACTGATGTCATTCAATGCTCTTATCTTAACAAAAAGCATTAAAAAACTTCGAGCTTTCAGCTGTACTCTTCACCACCATGGAATAAAATGCACCCTCCTCCATAGCCACGGTAGGAGGAGAAAGCATACCAGCATCTGGGGATGTGTCCAGACCACTAGCATCCCAGAGGTCTGCATACCAGTCCATTTCCTGGCATTCTAACTGGTATTCTAAAGGGTCCAGTGACCCCTCCTGTTCTTCCCCGAAGTCTAGCCTTTCAGAATAGGGCTCAGACGCCGACCCAGGACCCATGATTCCTGTCGGAGCTGGTATAAGCATCGATTGACACCGTTCAGGATCTGTGTTCGATTTGTGGATGTAAATGGGGCTAGCACCACCGGTGGGTGCTGGCAGCATTGTAAGCATTGGCATTGGGGCCGGCGTTGGGGGAGGTCGCTGTTGCACGACCGGTGCCTGTCCGGAACTGGGATCAAAACCGAATGTCCCGATGACCTGGAATGGGAGGAAGAAGACTTGGGGATCCTGGAGCAGGTCTACGACCTCCCTCTCGATCAGGACCGGAACCAAGACCTCGGAGACGTTGCCTGCTGGGACGCTAGCAGCTTTAGGGACCACTCCCTTAAAGAATTCAGTGCCTTGGTCTGGCAGTCCGAGCATAACATGGAGTCGTGGTTGTGCTCAAGACACCACAAACACACCAAATGTAGGTCCATGACCGACATGGTGCGATGACAGGCGCAACACGGTTTAAAACCAGTCTTCGTCGAAGACATCACATCGACACACCAGGAGGAAAAATACCTCATAAAAGAATTAGAGAAAATGTCGAAAAATGTCAGTTAAAAAGTGACAGGGATGTAGCTCTTTCTACGGATCAGCGCTAACTGGCATGGAAAGAAAAGAACTGATGTCAGTGCGCTGAAGTTGCACATGTAAAGGTGATGTGGACGTCACTTCCGGCACGGATGCTGACACATGCGGAGCCGATTTATGCCACCTACCGGCACGCAGGAGTACTGCTCACTGAAAATTCTTCCGGATCCAGTCTGACGCCTGGGAAATTCAAAGGTAAGGAATCTGCAACTAGATTTCTCTATCTGATGGAAAGAATTTTTTTGGGGCTTAAAAATGATTGATAGTGCTCTATAAAAGGTAAACTGAGGACACTTTTTCAATAAGTCCTCAAAATAGGTTTCTCTTCCAATTCAGTATAACATTCTGACATGGAGAGTGAAACATGCACTCCCAATACAAGGAATAATGTGTCAGTTAACTCCCTAGTAATTAAGTGTAACACCACCACAGAGTTCTTATGAACAACTAGAGCACCAACATTGTATATTCAAGATAAAAGTGAGACACTCCTGAACATCATTTTTTTGCAATAGGAGTGTTGAAACTAAAGCCTTTCCAGAGAAGCAGGGGGAAGTAAATGAGCTCTTAGATATTAATGCAGGTATGAAACCAGTGAGTTAAACATGTGGGGAGAGGCATGGGTATTTGTAATTTGAGGCATATTTAATTAGGGGGATTAAAAATTAAGAGGTATCTACATTAGTACAGCATCTGCTGTCTGGGCAGTGGGTATTTAGCTTTTGGATTATTAGTTTTAGCACCTACATACAAGTCACAAGAGCAGATAAGCTGATCCGGACTGTCAATGTTAGTGGTGGGTATTTAGATTATTAAAAGAGGTCTACTATTCTTGGATATGGGTTTGGAAGCATGTATACTGCCCATCGAAGTGGTCATACTGATCTGGGCTGTCAGTATTAGCAGTGTGCATACTTTTCACAAGAGCTGGTATTCTGATCTGGACTGTCACTGTTAGCAGTGGGTATTGTAGAGTCGCGATATTGGGACTGCTAAATATAGTAGGCGGGTTTGAGCTGCAAAAAAGAACAGACACAGTGGCAATGTTGTGAGGTGCAGTGTGAAACGTCCCTAACTGTTCCCCACTCCTCCTTTATTAACCTGCCTATGTCACATGCAGGCAAAAACCAATGCTCCTGAATGGTAGGGTCATTGCAGGGACTACCCCTGCATTGGTGCTGCTTCCCACTGAAGTGTTACTACACACCAGGAATATTAAATTCATTATCAACCATAACAAGCTGAAACAATTAACTTGACAGAATGACAACGCGCACTCTGCTTAACCTCTCTCCTAATCACGGGAATAGCAGAACACACTTGCTCTAGATTGTGCAGCCTTTTAGCGGACTTGATAGCACTGGATTGTCCATTAAATGGTATCTGGTCAGGGCCAGACTGGGAACTGAAACCGGCATGGCAAACTGCTCGGCTGGCCACCCTGGGGGGACTGAGGGGATGCGGCCGAGCTGTTTGCAAGGGCCGATTTCTGCCGATTTTATTACCAGGGGCCGATATTGCCGGCCCCGGTAACAAAAATGCCCTCCCATGGGCCCAAACCCGACCCCCACCCTGGAGGCCCACCGGGGAAATGCCCGGTGCCCGCTACGGCCAGTCCGGCCCTGTATCTGGTGCCACTGATCTGGCTTTCTTGAGTCACTTCCCTGGGTGATTGTCTACATGTTGAAGTCAGTGATGGATATCGGCTAACTCCCTCTGGATGATCTGGCTCAGGGATTGCCTGAGATACTGTCTCATCACTGTTGCTGCCCTCAGCTGTCCTTGTTCGTCTCAGCTCCTGGGCTCTCTCTCGCAAGCTTGAAAAACTTGATGTTTCTGGTGATCTTTTCACTGTCCCGCCATGATCATGGTACCCTGCCATTGGACTACCACCCATGAATTCTGTGTAAAAGGTATTTGTCCATGACGAACATCCTATCTCCAACCTGGTTGTTGGCTAGTTAAGCTCTGGGGCGCCTTCTAGTGCACTGGTTGGTGCCTCTCCTCTTCTGTAGTATCCGCACAGCATCAATGGGGTTCAGTGGCTGGTAGGTCTAGGGGCCCTGATATTTGGTGCCATTGACATGAGCAGACTGTGTTCTCCACCATTTTATCCATTAGCAGGAACCACACCATACTCCTGAGGCAATTCTTTAACTATCCCTTGATGCCCTATGTGCGCCAGCTTCACTAGTACTTCAGTGAGGCTCCTGGTGATAACTAGGCATGGGCTCCTCAGGAGGCACCTTTCGCCATCAGTGGCTAACTCTTGGCACACCTTGTAGAGCGACTCTAGTACCCGCTTAGCTTCCGGGGTCCTGTGTGCCCAATGTCCTTTGAGGGCCTTTCATTTTCCGGTCTGTATCACTGTTAGAGCTAGCTGTAAGCATTCATCCTTCTCAGTCTCAGTGCGAATTCTGTTGAGCAATAGCGGTAGCGGCTGGAACTGTTCCACCATATACCAAACATATTCTTCTGTATCCTCTGCTTCCACCAAGGCTGGTATTCCACTTGACAATCATAGTCCTTGAGCTGGACCATCCATTTCTGATTGTGAGGTGGCGGCTTGGCGGATGTGCTTGTAAACAGCGGAACCAGTGGCTTGTGGTCCATCAAGTAAGAGCCAGCCGCGACCCCTGGATTGCCCCTTGCCACCCCTGGTACTGCCTTTGCGGCCCGTGAATTCAGAGTTGGCAAAACCAGTGCCAGGAACACAAGAGCAGCCCCACTTTCCTTTTTTTAGTCAATTCTTTATTACACTAACAGTGAATAATATTTTATTATTCACAATTAGTGTAATAAAGAATGAAATACAATTTGACGGAATATGACCCTCCCTGGCAGCTGAGGTAAGTAAAAAATGATTTTAAATGTATGTTGTGTGCACAAGTGTGTTTATGTGAGAACAAGTGGGTGTATGAGTAAATGTGTGTGTATGTGAAAGCATGCATGTATGAGTGAAAGTAAAGGTTAAATGGCGTGTGATGTCACTTCCGTTACCCCAGGCATTTTTGTGAGTTGACATTCATGGTTTCCCAGCTCTATAGCCGGCAGCTCTGGCCCTTACGCCACATACTCTCCCAAGGGGACGCCACATTGTCTCCACAGTTCCACATTTTGCAATAACGGCCAAATCACGTTATCACCCTGTGACTGTATGCATTTGTTGTTGGTTGCCCATCCAACTCCCGCCCATTGATGTTTGCCCCAGCTGAACTCCATTACACAGATCCCCTCCTCCGCTGACTCTTTTTCACATTTTTATGTGCAATTTTATGTAGTGCAAACACCATCCAAAGGTATTGGAGCGCTTTACATAAGCACCAGTCACTTTTTTTGGTGAAGTTTTGTATAACGCCAACACCACCTGAAGGTATTGGAGTGCTTTACATTAGCTCTAGTTACTTTGTCTTGGGCAGTTTTATATAGCTCCAACACCACCTGAAGGTATTGGAGCGCTTCACATTAGCACCGGTTACTTTACAAAAGGACACATTCATTTTTGTAGGCATGGTAAGATTAAGAGCCAGATGTACGACCATTAAGTTTAGCGAGATGCAAATTGCACAAAATTGCGACTCGCCATTTGCGACTCGCTTAACTTAATGTACAACAGTGTCTCAGACACTGTTTACGATGCCCAATGGGGTTTCAAATTGCATGCCTCATGAATATTAATGAGGCTGTCGTAATTTGCGACCTCATTGGGGGGCCGTTCCTTTGCCTATTTAGGTCCCAGATTTTGGAATGCTCTTCCTGTGTCCCTAAAAACAGAAACCAATCTTCTTCGTTTCCGCAAGGGACTTAAAACTTGGCTCTTCCAGCAGTAAATTGTGGTTCAGTAAAATCAGCCTGACACTTTCTCTTCTCCTGTCTGTCCCTTAGCGCCGGGAAACCCACTGCGGGTAGCTGTGCGCCCAAAAAGTTTAAATAAATAAATAAATAATTGGGAATGGCTAGCACTCCCAGGAATGGTGGCCTGCTGGGGTCAGCAGACCACCATATCTGGGTCTGCTTTTAAAAAAGAAAAATGAAACTTTTCAGTTTCATTTTTTAAGGGCAGGCAGTGGTCCCTGGGACCACTGCCTACTCTTAAATTTTTGTTACGCAGGGTCAAAACTGATTTGCATATGGCTGGGTCCAAACCGGAATGGCATGGTGAGCAAAAAAAACAATGGATTTAGGCCCAGATCTCTGTACTGGGGGAATGTATGACATTGTTCTGCATTCTGTCCATCAATTGTTCTTTTTGCATTTGTCACCCCGAGTGGGACGGGTATGCCCAGACGTGCGTCCCACGCTCCCCATGCCACTGGAGTCAAGCTAACCTGGCTGATGAGGGGTGTAACCCCGAAACAGGTCCTAGGATGCTTGTTTCCAGTCCAGGGAGGACCTTGCCTGGCAGTTCGGGCTGGACTGTTCCCATTGGGCGCAGGGTCAAGACTGATTTGCATATGGCTGGGTCCAACCTGGAATGGCACGGTGAGCAAAAAAACGATGGAATTAGGCCCAGATCTCTTTACTGGGGTGCATTTATGACATTCTGCTGCATTCTGTTCATCAATTGTTCTTTTTGCATTTGTCACCTTGAGTGGGACCGGTATACCCAGACGTGGCTCCCGAGCTAAACCGGTCCTAGGATGCTTGTTCCCAGTCCAGGGAGAACCTGGCCTGGCAGTTCAGGCTGGACTGTTCCCATAAGGCGCAGGGTTGAGACTGATTTGCATATGGCTGGGTCCAAACTGGAATGGCATAGTGAGCAAAAAAACGATGGATTTAGGCCCATATCTCTGTACTGGGGTGACTGTATGATATTCTTCTGCATTCTGTCCATCTATTGTTATTTTCTCATTTTCTTTGATGCCATTCATCTTGCCCTCTTCTTGTGTTTGGCCCTCCCACAGCAAGGTTCCTTAACACTGCTCCCGGTTTGCAGAGTTATTTTTCTTTGTTTTCAAGCACACCATAGGAGTACTTTTGTTTTCAAGCCGTCTCTCTTGTACACATACACACACCACTAAAATGCATACGTGTGTACATAAACAAATGCATTCCTTAACAAGTTGTTAAAACATGAATAGCACTTTTTTTTTTTTGCACGATTCAATGGTATTGGAGTGTTCACTCCATCCTCCTCTTGACATTGAGTGATCACGAACCGATGGTATTGGAGTGCTTTAAGTGCTCACCAGTTACATTTCACAATGACGCATTCAATGTTGTCGCTTATTCTGCTTTAATTAAGGTATCTTTTTTTACCCCGTCATTGTTGCTTCCTCCCGCCCTCTCCTGTCATTGCTTGCCCATCTCCACAACCCCTCTTGCTTCCCTGCTTGACCCGTCCCCCCACTAGTTCCCTTGTCGCTGCAGTTTTCTTTTTGTTTTGCACAATCTGAGGGTATTGGAGGGCTTGTTTCGTCCTCGATCCTGCCATAATGCTAACACCAGCCGATAGTATTGGAGAGCTGTAAGTGCTCACCAGTTACATTACACAATGACACATTCATCGTCATTCTCGGGGGAAAGCCTAAGTGATTTGTCCAGAATCACAAACTGTTCAGCTGACCCACCGATTAGAATCTGGTTCCCCAGTTACACTGTTGGCAGCTCTGCCCAGTACACTACATCCTTGCTTCACTTCAAAGCCCATCAGCTGTTTTTCACTATCACTTCCACATTTGTTCAGCAAGACCTAATCAACATAGAACTATCATTGGCAAAGCTAAAGGATCTCATCAATGCCCAAGCTTTTAGCCTGGTCGATGTGAATGTCTTTTAGCCATGTTGTCTAGCAGCACATCTGATGATCAGCATGGCTGAAAGTCATTGAAAAAAGTGCAGGCCACGTCATAGCGCATTTTTGTGTTAGGAGGGGCAGGACAATAAACTCAACATGGGGGTGAAGAGACTTGGCGTCGACTCAACATCCTGTGATTCTGGGCTTTCCGTGACTTTCAGTTATGCTGAACAGCAGATGTGCTGCTAGACAACATGGCTAAAACACATTCACATTGACCAGGCCAATAGCTCGGGTATTGCCAAGACCTACTGGCTTTTGCTTGTTTTCTCAAAATGGTTTGAGCTACCTCTGCGAGCATATCACAGTACAGCTTATCAGATCATGTTCTCATCCTAAAGAGCTATTTAGAGGCCAAACTGTACTTTAAGTATGAAACTTTCAATAAAGGGCCCGTGATGAACAAACTGTTCACCACGCTGACCATGGAAAGCAGGCCAAACGGGCAGGGGCAGCAAGCTGACCATGGAACGGGGTAGGAGGGGCAAGGGCAGCATATGAACTACGGAGGGCAGGTGAGAATGAGCAAGGGCAGCAAGCAAACCAAAAAGAGCAGGCAGAAGGAGCAGGGCCAACACGCAAAAAAGGGAGTGGTTTGTGGTGTTTGGGGGTCAGTTCCAAAGACGAACCACGGAGAGCAGGCAGGAAGAGGCTGGGGCACCACTTGGACAACGGAAGGTAGGCAGGAAGGGCAGGGGCAATACGCTGGCCACAGTGAGCACTGGGCAGGCAGGAGGGGCGGCTGACGGACCACAGAGGGCAAGTGGGAAGGAGCAGGGCCAATACAAAGACAATGGAAAGCAAATGAGAGGGGCATGGGCAGCAAGTTGACCATAGAGAGCAGGCAGAGGGGCAGGGTCAGCACACTGACGACAGAGAGCAGCGCAGGGGAAGCACACTGACCAAGGAGGACAAAAAGGAGGTGCAGGGGCAGCAAGATGACTGTGGAGGGCAAGAGGGAGGCACATTACATGGATCAGGGAGAGCAGGCTGGAGGGGCAGAGGCAGCAGATGGACCACAGAGGACAGGCTGGTTGGAGCAGGGGCAACACATAGAAAATGGAAAACAGGTCAGAGGAGCTACGGCTGCATGATAACCATGGAGGGCATGCAGGAGGAGACAACAAAGGGCAGGACGGAGGGACAGGACAGGGACAACGAAGGGCAGGTGGGAGGAGCAGGGGAAGCAAGCTGACCACTTAGCGCAGGTGGGAGGGTTAGGGTAGCACATGTACAACACAGGGTGGGTTGGAGAGGTAGGGGCAGCAAGCTGGCCATGAACGAAACCAGGAGGGACAGGGGCAGCACACAGACAAATGAGAGTGGGCATTAGGGGTAGCCCACTGATCACAGAGGGCAGGGAGAAGAGGCAGGGACTGCAAGATGACCGTGGAGGGCAGTAGGGAGTAGCAACACAGGACCACGGAGGGCATGTGGAAGGGGTGGGGCAGCACGCAGACTACAGAATGCAGGCCAGGGGAGCAGCAGCAACACACAGACAATGGAGGGCAGCAGAGGGTAGGTGGGAGTGGCAGGGTCAGCACACAGACAATAAAGGGCAGGAGCACCATGCTGCCCATGAGGGCAGGCGAGTGGAACAGGGGCAGCACATGGATAACAGATGGCAGGTGGAACCAGCAGTGGCAGAACACAGGCAACTGTGGGTTGGCAGGATGGGCAGACACAACCTGATAATGGAGGGCAAGTGGAAGGGGCAGAGGCAGCATCACTGACCATGGTGGCAGTCTGATGTGGCTGGGGCAGCACATGGACGACAAGGGCAGGTGGGAGGGATAGGTGCAGCACACGAAGAACGGAGGGCAGGCAGAAGAGACAGGGACAGCACATGGACAATGGGGGGAACGCAGGAAGGGCAGTTGCATTAAGCTGACCACAGATGGCCATCTAGAGGGGTAGGGGCAGCTAGCTGACCACAGAGAGAAGGCGGAAGGAGCAGAAGCAGTTCACGAAGACCAGAGTTCAGGTGGGATGGGCCACCTGAGGTGGGAATGGGCGTGGGGCCTGTAGTCAATCCTGCACCCTACACAACCAAAGGGTATGCGCAGCAAGGGGGTGGGCTCTCGGTAGTGGTTGGATGCAGGGCTTGGCCGGAAGCCAGATTCTGCAGCCAAACCCCTACTGCACAAGTCTGTGTGTAGTGGGAGTTGGCAGCCTAAAGGGGGTGGGCCTGGGCCTCCGCCACTGCTTCCCATGTCTGAAGGCCTTGTTCAGTGAGGGTGTTGGTTTAAATATGATTTTGAAAAAAACGAGGTAATAAAACCAGCAAAAGTTAAAGAGACATTATAGTTAGGTATGGTCATCTGATCTTCCCTTACCTTAAAACAAACCCAGAAAACCACTCGATAAAATAAAGTTTAAAGTGTCGTTATAGTTAAGTACGGTAATAAAACTTTCACTTACGTTAAAAAAACTAGAATTTCACTGAAGAAAACCAAAATTAAAGTGACATCATAGTTAGGTCTTGAAATGAGACAATAGCTAATGTTGAAAAATCAAAAAAACACACATAATTTGACAGTAATAGTTCAGAGCGCTAGCTATAATTTGTGCCCAGTTATTTTATTCTGTATATTTTATTATGTACAAAAAAAAGGTGGATCTTACCAATCCTAAAGTCACTTGGCCTCAGACAATGTCGGCCCGCATTTATAGCATTGCAATCTCTAGAGAACAAATATTTTATACGGTCACTATCTGCATTTTTAAAAAATATAATCAAATGTAAGATAACTATTTTAATATGATTTTTTTATAATATGTAATTTTTTATTCGTGTACAACCGGTAGTCACAGGAAGGTGTTTTAATTCAAATGTCTGATTGTATTTTTAAAATGTTCTTAAAGCTGTACAGATTGTGATGATGTGTGATATTATGCGCTTTTTTGATTATCTTGAAAGAAAATCGAATAAAGCTTTATTGAATTGAATTGTGCCCAGCCTTGCACTTTTTATGACTGTATATTACATCAGTCTTGACATGTTAAATGACATAATTATTAACATCTCTGATAACATCTCAAATGGCATCACTGGTGAAATATATCAATGAATGTGACAGTTTGCAATAGGCTTTTCATACTGGAAGGTATTCAGCTAACTACACCTAGACCCAATTTTATGTCACCTGTGTAGTTCTAATGGACATAACCTTTCGCAACAAGGACATGAAGTGGATCTATTAAATAACACACATTTAGTAGATATTATGTTTTTTTTTACTGCTATTCAGAAATGTAAGGAACTGTCGTAGGGATTCTGCTGGTAAGTCAGTACTGTTTCTTGGGATGACAGGACATCAGAATGTAGGGACTGAGTCTCTACAACATCAGTATCTGTCAGCCCAAATCCTGGATAGCTCACAGTACTTCACCTGAACTCCTAACCTTCCCAGAGTAGCAGATGATTTTAGCAACCTAGAACATGACCCTCTAGTCCCCAAGAGAATCGTGGAAACAGATCCTCCCCTTTCCTCACTCATGCATGCCAGTAGTAAACAAAAGAAAGATACTTAGAAAGTTTACAATACATTTATTGAAACTATTGTAGTCTACTATGAAGCAAATGTGCTGCGCTCACTAGGCTGGTGAAACTAAACAAACTAATCAGCATTAGTATCAGGCTGTATAAAATAAACATCCTCACCATGGCAAATTATCTATCTGTCTAGGCCTACCCTTACTGTGACTGATCTCTGGGATTGGCAACAGGCCCCATGCCTGATGTATATAGTCAGGTGGTCCACATCATGAGTGTAAACTCAGTTTACGCAAGGCTACATGTCAGGCTCTGCGTGCGTTCATTCCAAGACAGGTCTCTCTGCTGGACTGCTGCCAGGGGGATGAGACACAGTTTATATGATAAAACTACTGTGTTGGAAAGCTGCAGCTGTGCTACCGTGTAATGTCTAAAATGTTAGGAGCTTGTTGCTGACTCAAACAAATAAAACATTATACCATGTTATGTATTCCAGGAAACCTTGTACAAAATGCGCAAACTGACTCCCGAGAAGAATCACTGAATAACAAACATGTACAGCGTATTCCTAAAATAATGGCACGAAAACAAATGTATTATGTGTGCTGTGCAGAACAAAAACAGTCTGAAACATTTAATATGCAAAAGTAAGGGAGAACCAAAGTGGACCCAGAAGGGAAATCACTACAAAACGTAGTGTCTCTGAAGACATGTAATCAGTAATTGATTAAATCTTGAATAACAGTTCAAGAGAGTGTTTTCTCATTATTTATTTTAATGAGACATACCTGTTAAATACCTGATCCGTCATAGAATTTTAAGTCAGCAGCTTCAAATCTATGCATTAGCCACTGATAATGCATTTACAACCAGGCCCAGTGACAACCCTCTGTAGTTATTAATTACACTATACATATTCCTGAAATGAATGGCGCACACCATCAGAATAACACTTACAATGATACTGCAACTTGAACCTTCTATAAGGGAGTCACCTTTACATTACTTCAACAAAGTATAATGCCTCAAATTTTTTCACTGACATTCTAGAATTAAATATCTGCATGTTATGTCTCCCATTCATATAGAAATAGTCTATAGCAGTACATGATTGCTCTTTATCATCACCATCTACATAGAAATATAAGATGAAGGGAAAAACTTTAGTTTTCTTTCATATTTGTGTCAATAGACCTTTGATTTAAGTCATAAACTATTTGAAGCATACGTTTACAGCTCACACTAGTTCTGATTAGTGCCTACGTTGTTTAAACTAAGTTTGAAGGAAGTGCTGCTTGCACTTAAAAACTTTACTGGTAGCTTAGTGTGCACCATATAATTTCTACCATACTGAATCAGACGTGTCTCCAGGACTACACTATTTCTGTTTTGAACATGAACACATCTACATACAGTTAATCTATGCTGTATATGAAGCGGGACCCTTTATTACCTACTTTGGGCCAGATGTAGGAAGCCAAATAGCAAGCGCAAACGCTGAAATTCGCAGCATTTAGAGAATCGCAAGTTGCGATTCCCTAAATGCTATGCTGGTAGGCATCGCAAATTGCGATTTTACCCTAAGGAATCGCAAAATACCAACAACTTCAAGTTGGTGGTATTTTTGCGATTTCATTTCAAAAAGCACTTTTTTGCTTTTTACAAAGTGCCATGTGGCACACATACATGCCCTTAGGGCATGTATGTGCGCCACATGTGCACACATGCACATTTCAGGGGTGCAACAGGGTGTCCTTTTGGAACCCTTGCAATTGCACCCGCAATTTGCGAGTGCCTCTTGGTGACTCGCAAATTGCGGGCGCAAATCCTATTCATTCCTATGGGCCTCGTGGCCCATAGGATTGAATGGGATGGGATTCCTTGATTGCGAATCTCAATTTGCGATTTGCAATTAAGGAATAATAAGGAATCGCAATTATTTTTGCGATTCCCACCTACATTCAATTTTGCAAGTCCTTAATAGCGATTCGGTAAAAATCACTATTAAGGACTCGCAAAATTGAATTTACCTACATCTGGCCCTTTGTTTTTTAAAATCATCCAGAGCTTTGTAAAGTAATTTGTGGAGCAGTATCTTGGATGATGTCATCAATGAAACTTATGATATATTTAGAGATATCATCAGCAATGTTATCAATTATGTCATTTAGCATATTAAGAGTGATATAGTATGTAAGGTAATAAGTAAGTCTGGGCGGTGAACTCCACTTCGCTCGCGGAGTTTGCAGAGTTTTCAGCACTCTCTGTTACGCGGAGCCCTCAGAGTTATGAAAAACTCCACTCCTCGTACATCAAGTTGGCGAGCGCCAGCGAGTAAAATCCACCTCCCCGTGAGATTTTTCGTCCTTCGCGAATGTCTTTGTCAAGTTGGTGAGCACAAGTGTGGAAAATAAACCTCATGGGAGATTTCTCAACGTGGGCGGTCGGAATTCTCATTGCGAGTGGACGCTTATGCTCGCGACCTCTCCCGTTGAGAAACTACCCGTTCGCGTTGAGAAAGCTGGCACTCGGCCCCCAGGGAAACTACACATATATAAAAAAAGTGATCACTATATATAGACTATCTCTCTCTCTATATATATATATATATATATATATATATATATATATATATATATATATAGTCACTCCAAATACGCTGGGCACTCGTTGACAAACGCGTTTCGGCTCCCTGGCCTTTCTCAATGTCAGCGCCACATTTCAAATCCATTAATTAAATACCCTTGCGATGCGTGATTCCACAAGACATAATCAACATGAACATAGGACTTCTCACTGCATATCAACCTAGTTAATCAAATAAGGCTGTGGCCATTTTGAAATGACCAAAGTGTACAGTGTTATCATAGTATCATCCCATTTTGGATTCTAACCATTTATAAATAAACAATCAGAAATTCCTTTGATGATATTATTGACCTGTTCCTTCAAGAGCGGAATCAAATGACACACCAACCCAACTTATTTGAGCCTCTATGGGCATTAAATTCATGCATTCAAAAAATCATGGTGAACATTAGCCTATACCTGGGACATGCTCCCCAAATACAGCAGAATCATGGTTCTCTCAGCCTCTTAGCTGCAGCGAGTATGCGGTGGGGTAGCGAGCCCCTCAACATTCCAAAAGTCTACTTTCTAATCAAATCACACATCTGTGCGAGGAAATAAAAGACAAGCCATTACTCCAATGCGGTCATTAGCGTGATAGTTAATGATTCACCATCAAGGTAGCAAACAGCCTGACGCATTATGGACCAACAGGCTCCATGTTCATGGGTTCAAGTTATGTTCACGTTCACATTTCCATTCCACAATAGTTTTAGGCCCTGCCCTGTTGTATGCACTTGAACCACCATCACCAGTGAGGTAGAATTTTTATCAGGAGACCTAGGGGAACACTGGGTGTTAGGAAATGTGTGCCGAACCAGTGATTCCACAACTTTCCCCCACAGAAATATTGGGAAAAGGTGACTTTTTTGCGAAATTGGAGGTTTGCAGAGGATTCTGGGTAAGAAAACATTAGAGGATCCATGCAAGCCACACCTTCCTGTACTCCCCCGGGTGTCTAATTTTCAGAAATGTCTGGATTTAGTAGATTTCCCTAGATGGCCGCCGAGTCTGGGACCAGAAACGCAGGTCCCCCCTTGCAAAAGATGGTTGTTTTGTGATAGCTAATTTTGATGTTTCCACAATACATTTTGGGCCCTTCCATGTCTCCAGCACCAGGCAATGAGGGGCAAATGTGTTTTTTTAGTCAAAGTTTGAGGTTTGCAAGAGATTCTGGGTAAAAAAAAAATATAGTGACAACCATGCAAGTCAGACCACCCTGGATTCTCCTAGGTGTTTCGTTTTCAAAAATGTACTCCTTGGCTACGTTTCTCCAAGTGCAGGCTGAACTAGGGTCCAAAATGTTGAGCTACCCACATTGGAAAAAAAGGCTCAGTTTTCAGTGCAAAAATGTGATGCATCCATGTTGCTTTTTGGCCCATTTCCTGTTGCGGGCACTAGACCATCCCCACACAAGTGAGGTACCCTTTTTATTGGAAGACTTAGGGGGAATGCTGGGTGGAAGGAAGTTTGTGGCTCCCCACAGATTCCAGAACTTTTCATCGCAGAAATGTGAGGAAAATGTGTTTTTTAGTCAAAGTTTGAGGTTTGCAAGGGAGTCTGGGTTAAAAAGTGTGGTGTGAGCCCCCTAGGTGTGTAGGTTTAAAAAATGTACAGGTTGTCTTGGTTTCCTTAGGTGGCGACTGAGCAAGGGTTCAAAATCTAGAGCTACCCATATTGGTAAAAAGGGCTATGTGTCAATATTGTGCTTTGGGACGTTTCCTATCGCGGGCTCTAGGTCTCCCCACACAAGAGGTACCATTTTTGTCAAAAGACTTGTGGGAGCATAGAGTAGTAGAACATTTGTTACTACCAATTGGATTTTGCTGCATTTGTGCCTTTCAAATGTAAACCAGTGTATAAAAAAGATGACATTTAGTAAAATACCCTCTAAATCATACACTAGTACGGGTACCCACAAATTCAGAGATGTAGAAATAACCACTGCTTCTAAACTCCATATCTTGTGCCTATTTCAGAAATACATAGGTTTCCTAGATACCCATTTTTCACTCTGCCTATTTCGCTATATCAGTTGGTCTATACTCTGTACTCAATGAAAAACCATTGTACGCTGCAGCTCATTTGCTGGCTCTGGGAACGTTGGGTTCTTGGAAAGCCTATATATCCCCCACAACCAGAAGGATCTAGAGGATGTAATGGTATATAGCTTTTGTAAACAGGCCATTGTGACAAAATGTTACAAATTAAAATTTTGCCACAAACGCCTGTTTTTTCCTACTCATTTTCAATATTTCTTTATTTCAACAGTTATTTTCCTTGGGAAACCTTGAGAGATCTACACATATGATCCCTTGCTAAATTTGGAATTGTGTCTACTTTTCAGAAATATATAGCTTTCCTGGATCCCCCATGGTTTTCACACTGGTTTACACCACAAACTGAAAATAAGTTGAGAGCACAAAAATAGGGAAAATAGGCCACCTCTTAGAAAAATGCCCAAATTGTGGTACAAAATTAGGTTTTTTGATTCAGCTCTGCATGATCTTAAAAGCTGTGAAGATGATGACTTTAGGAAAGCAAACCGTTCTTGGGTGTCATTTTTAGGGGAAAAACAGACACTTGTACCTGGATCACTTTTTCCCTATTTTTCCTAAAAAACAAACAAAATATTGCTATATTTTTCCTATTTTCTCGGTCAACTCCAGGGGAACCCACAAATCCTGGCTACCCTTAGAATCTCCAGGATATTGGAAAAAAGGACGCAAACTTGCTGTGGTTGCCTTATATGGAAAAAAGTGATAGAGCCTTAAGTGCGAATTACCCCAAGTAGCCAAAAAAGGGCTGAGCATCAGGGTGGGGTTTTTACAGCAGCTAAGCGGTTAACTTTCGGAGAGGGGACTAAGTCCTGAGTCTTGTAATGACTGCCAGCAACATTTTTTTATGTTGCTAGCAGCCACTCAGAGCACTCGCTTCCGCAGGAGTCTGGTTCCCGTGGGAGCTAGATGGCCCAAAAGAAAAAGCTCCATGGGCCAACCAGAATGCTCTATTTCTATACTGGCACTCCGAGTCTCGAGACCCTGCAGATATACAATTATTTTGTCCCTTAATCTCTCAAAAACTACAGAACAGAGTTACACCCAATAACAAAAAGCACATTTGCGGATCAAGATCTATAAAGTGACAAAATGTATTAGGCTGACACTGAACATGGCTTTGACAAAAGACCCAGCAGGTCGAAAGGCGTCAGCCTAATACATTTTGGAGTGCGGGTGTCTTCTTGCGCGGTAACACAAGCATCTTCATTATTTACATATGGGTCCTGGGCCCGTTTTGCCCGGCACCAACCACGTGAGGTGGAAGAAGTCGGGAGAACTGCAGGAAGCAGCAGGGAAGATTATATATCTGCTCCGTTGATCTGCCTATTGGCTTCCGTACTCTCCAGCGGGTGCTCTGGTCACGCGAGGACAGTCTTGCTTGAATATATTGCGCCTGATTCCAAAAAAGAAAGACCAGCACTCGCACTGGGGGTAAAACTTAGTCTGGATTTATTTGTACAGTTGTTACAGACAAATGTGTTGGGCATTAAGCCTTCATCGGTGTCAGCGGGCGCCATACTAACTCAGTGCTGCATGCAAGAAGCAGCCACCTGCCAAATGTCATTAAGAGTATCCCCTATGGGGAGCTGTTACGAATTAGGAGAAACAGCTCGAGAGAAAGCGATTTCCAATAAGCAGCAAAAGTGTCCAAAGGTTTAAAGTGAGAGGGTATCCACAAAATGTCCTAAAAAGTGCGCAGAAGAAAGTTGAGGAAAAGGACAGGGCGGAACTGTTACAGGAAGAACAGAGAAAAGATAAAGATGAGGTGACCAATAAATTTAGAATGATTACAAGTGACTCCAATGCTGCAAGCAAGGTGTAATCCTGGAAAGTCCTTGGGGTTGTTTTGATGCTCGAATGGGTCCACCTCTCAATAGCTTCAAGTCTGACAGATGTAAAATCACACGCTATTGAAGTGATTAAGTGGAGGAAGGTAAGGAAGGGATTAGCAGGGAGGGAGATCTGCAATAAACAACGCACAATTACTGAGATGTAAATGTCAGAGGTACTTTCTCTGCTCACAGTTAACCTTTCCCTCCATTCTAGAGTACAAGAACCCTATCTGTAAATAAATATAACGGTAAGAAAAAATGGGTTGGTTCTTCACAGCGGTATTAGTAATGTGGTGATATGTAGAACTCTTTCTTTGTCATGCCAAGAATCACAGGGGTGGTGTTAGCGAGTCCTCTAGCATTCCCACACTTTTTTCCTGTTAATAGGCATAACCAAATAGCAAGAAAGAAAGGAGTGCAGATAACAACCAAGCTATTATTCCTATAGCTTTTTAATGATGCATATAGTTCCACAAAACAACCCGTCATAAGGTTCGAATCAAATTAGGAGCACAGTCAAATAATACCAACTGATACTATCAGTAATTTAAGAGAAGCATTAAGCCCTTTAACCACAATGTCAGACGATAAGGATCAACGGAGTTAGCTTCACTCCAAAATGCGAGTAGCAACAAAGTCTGGAGGAAAGCACACATTTAATACTTCGGATTGGTCCCTGGAAGCTACCCTCCTCATGAGTCTAGAAGTCTGACTCGCCAACAGAGAGAAACCACTCAAAAACAGTTCCTCCCCTCCTCTGCAAAGTCTCATCCAAGACTAGCCAACAGAGGAGAGTACGAGATGCCTGAACAACTCTCCCCTCCTGCAAGGGCCACGTCAAGATCTGCAAACAGAAGGGAGAGCACTGCAAACAGCACAACATGACACCTGTACACCAAGTGGCCCACAGAGTACTCTCAAGCCCCAGGTAATGAAACAAGGGAAAACGCGATGTCACTGACACCCTTCTCGAACCAGCTCACCAGGAATGCGCCGAAAGACCAACAGAATAATCAGCAACGCGCACTGCCCCGGAAGTAGAATTAGAGGAATTGCAGTCCGCGTGATGACGCATACGTGTCTCCACCCGCACTGACTCATGGGAAGTGTAGTTCGAACACTCCCGATGTCAGAGTTCTGACACAAGATAAGAATGATTTTGCAAAGGAATTGGAGAATGTTGAAGTCAGAGGGAGTGATAGGACGAGATCTTCCAACACACCATAAGATTACATTTAGGAAGCCCCGATCAATAAAAGATCATATAGTAGAAAGCCACCTACTGACTTTTAAACCAAAGTCAAATTGACAGTTTCTCTCTGGCTTCTTCCCATGTGGAAGATGTAAAGCCTGTGTTAATAGCAAAAAAGTAAGCTCATATAAAATCAATGGCCTGACCAAAGAGAAGAAAATAATACAATTCATGAACTGTAATACCACACATGTAGTCTACAGCCTTATCTGCCCATGTGGATTACAGTACGTGTACAGTACTAGTCACCCTGTAAAGGTACTCATTTTGGAGAACCAAAAGGCCATAAGTAATAAGGACACTAATTATCCGGTGGCACGTCATTTTGCAAGTTGGCACAATAGCAATAGGGCCCTGCTTCAATACTTTTGTTTAGATCATGTACCAAGAGATATCCGAGGTGGTGATAGGGAGAAGAAATTAAGGCGATTAGAATCGTGTTACAAAATAGATATGCAGACAAAATCACCAGAGGGCCTCAATAGTGGAGAGGAATTAGCAATTCATCTGTGAAGAGTGGAAGTGTAACCAAATGTAATACAATATGTGCTTGGAAGAGGATCTCAGCGCAGCATAGAACACCCTATAAACCCATCTAGGGCGCAAATATGGGATAAATAAGAAAAATGCAACATGTGATATATCGTGCAAATGTAAGGTAATGATGAAATTGCATGTTTTAATATGACGCTTGCATTAACGCTTGAAGATTATTGGTTGTTTATACTGTCAATGAAATTGAGTTGACACAATGGATGTCAGCCCATCCAGGGTAAATTATGATAATAATTTTCAGACGTTTAATATATAAGCAACATGCAGATAATTGTATAAAGCAGAGCGTAAATATGCGAAGTATTGGTCTAATGATGAAATTGCACATTCCAATATGGCGCCTGTAGTAACACTTGCAGATCTGTGTCCATCTATACTGGTGATGTAATGGTATTGACATAAATGACACTGTTAGTATGGCGACCGCTGACACTGACAAAGGCTTAACGCCGAAACGAGTTTGTCTGTAACAACTGTGCAAATAAATCCAGACTAGGATTTACCCCCCAACGCGAGGGCTGGTCTTTTCTTTTTGGGATCAGGAGCGATATATATATATATATATATATATTCAAAAACAATGGTGCCTGCTAGAGAAGCACTCGAACAAAGATGAAGGTCACCAGCCTTTATTCGTAGGTATGGACAAGGTTCAAAACGCCAGTCAATTGTAGCAGCCTTGCGTCGAGCCTGACGCGTTTCGAGACATTCTCTTCATCTGAGGCAAATGACGAAAGGTACGTGCTGCGGTGGTCACTCATCCCCTCTGTTGTAGCATAACATACCACGCCCCTGTTGGGGCTCCTCCCATCAATGTGGTGTTTTCAGCCTTCTGGGAGTTGTAGTGACCGAATATCCACCTTAATATGGCGCACTTATAACTGCAAATCAAAGCTCCTCATGAGCCCCAGCGCCGAACCAGTCCTCATCCTACAACTTTGCTCCACATCAGGATCAGTGTATCTAGTCCTTGTGGCCCCCCTGTGATCACGGGGTGGTGCTCAACTCGGCGGCCAGGTCGCTACAACAGAGGGGATGAGTGACCACCGCAGCACGTACCTTTCGTCATTTGCCTCAGATGAAGAGAATGTCTCGAAACGCATCAGGCTCGACGCAAGGCTGCTACAATTGACTGGCGTTTTGAACAGGGGCGGCTGGTGACATTTTAAAGTGGTGGGGCGTAAAATGATTGGTATACTTCACCGTTGTGAGCGAGCGTAGGGAGCGAGCCCGAACCCCTATAAGGAGGGTTCGGGGGGGGTTCTCCCCCCGAGAAAATTTTGAAAAAAGAGAAGAGAAATGGTGCATTTTCAAGCAAATTTGAGAAAGCAGGAAGGTTAATAAAGCAATTGTGAAAGTGCAGTTATAACATTAATAAAGAGATGTCATATAACATAGGTAGCTGCTTATTCAGTGTATAACCACAGAGCTTCATAACAGACTTCGAGATACAATGCATTTCTGAGTACCTCACTCACAGATGTTTTTTAGTTAACAAACTAAACTGGTTGCAAAGTAGCAGCATTCAACATGGTTTACTTTTTGTAAATGAAATCAGCACGTCTCTCTCTAAGAGCAGCAAACTTTTCAATAACTTTAGTGTTAAAGTCCGGGATTTTCTGAACTAGCTTGCTCTCTACAGAGAGCATTGCCAAAGCATTGAGTCTTTCCTCAAGCATGGTGTTTCTCAGGAATGTCTTAATCCTCTTTAAGGCTGAAAAACATCGTTCTGCCTCGACTGTTGTCATAGGAGTGGTTATGACAATTTTAAGTAAAGCCACTGTCTCTCCAAGTGACTTTTCCATATTAAGTTTATGTATTAAAGCCAGCAAAGACAAGGCACTTGTGGCCTTCCGGTACACAGGCATTCCGTACAGTACAGTCAACTCAGTTCTCAGCTCTTCTTTATTGAGCATAGGATAAGCTCCCACAGCCTCATTCAGAGCACGCTCCGGGAAGGATTCATCATATTTGGCAAACTGTTGACTTTGCAATAATGTGACACTCACCAAATGTTTAGTGAAAGAAAAACGCTCTTGTGCCTGCACAATTACAATGTCACAGATCTCCTTTGCAATTCGGACCATAGTGGTGATGTTTTTCCTGCGGTTTGCGAAAATAGATTTCTCTGGCAGTTTGCTGTCTAAATTGTCAACCCCATCTCTCACTTTGCTTATGCTTTGTACAAACATAGTAGTATATACTTGCACTTTGACAGTATCTATCTCTCGTGCTTGTAACTGATTGTATAACAGGTCGACAGCTACCATTAGATCATGAAATAAATACAGTAAGAACTGAAACTCTCTGTCTTGTAGTGTTCTACCAAAGCCATGGGCTTCAATCTGACTTTTGTAATCAAACTCATCATTGGCTTCTATGGCTTCAAAACATTTCAGAAGGTCCTCTCTATGTTCATAGATTAGGTTGACTGTACGGATGTTAAAGTTCCAACGAGTTGAGGATCCCCTTGGAACGCTTTTGTCTACAATGTCATGAAGTGCTTCTGTTCTTTTGGGGGAACGAGAGAAGAATGCTGCCATGCCTCCTATATCCTGAAAGAAAATTCGTGTCTCGGTGATCTTTGATACTGCCTGTTGCATAATAAGATTAAGTTGGTGAGCGTAACAGTGCACATAATGAGCATTAGGGTACACATCTCGAATTCTCTTCTGAACTCCACTAAGGCTTCCACTCATTACGGACGCACCATCATAGCTTTGCGCAATAAGTTTTTTTTTTGAGGCAGCTCTGGAAAAATTAAGCTCAGTTGACGCAGTATAGCTGCAGTAATGGTTTCTGCACTAGAGTCTCTTAAATGTGTGAAACCATAGAACCTCTCCACAACTTGTCTGTCATTGTCAATGTATCGAAACACTAATACGGACTGTGTTTTAGTGGCCACATCAGTGGTGTCATCAGCCTGAATAGCCACAAAGTCTGTGTTTTGCAATTCTTGCACAATATGGCTTCTCATAATTTCGAGCATACACTCAAGAAGTTCATTTTGTATTGTTTTAGAGGTGCCCTTAAAGACTGTAGCACATGCTAAATGTGCTTCCATATCCTTGTCTATGCTTGCTATTAAATCCACAAGGCCTTTGAATATTCCAGGATTTGGGGAACCTTCCGATTCATCATGGCCTCGCAATGCCAGTTCAAAAGCACCACCGAAACGAATGCAATCAATTATTTTGGATAGAATCTGTCTGTTCCTATCAACTGCTTCATTGTGTTTCTGTATTGCTTTGCGGTATGCATCACTTATCTGCTGCTCAATCGGAGCATCTTCCCCCAACATTCCCAGTCTAGTCAGGTTTTCCATATGCTTTCTTGTGCGTGAATGCTTCTTTATTTTTTCAGACAAATGCTTCAAGTCTGTTACTCCTTGATTTGTCCAAGAAAACTCACCACCAAACAGCAAGCAGGGGAAGCAGAACATAGAATTTCTTAAAGGGCACCCTGTAAGCCAATCAGCTTTTGTGTACCAGGCGTTTGAGAATGTACGTGTGGACATTTTTCCTCTGTCCTGGGAAGTTTGCTGTAGTTTTAGGTCAGGCCGATGAGGTCCCAATTGCTTTAAATCTATTTTCTCTTGAAGTGGCCGTGCCTGGAATGACCTTGTAATCAGCTCTTGTACTGTATTCATGATGCCGATGCTGGCCTTACCAATATATATTAAAGAAACCTGCCAATAATCAAAGTACAACATATAAGGTGCGGTGCAATAATACCAAATTGCAGTATAAATACATATATCTTGTGCAGTATCGCAATAAATCTCCAACAGCTCCCCTTTGCACAACATGACTGCTAAAAATACAGCCTTACTGTCTGCTGCCTCTGTGTGCCATAGTGGTTGCTGAAGGCACTGAAACAGACACTGCTTGAGGGCCTTGAACAAGGCAAGGGATAGATAGTGCTGTTAACAACCGTTATTGCCCAAATCACAGGGCTAAGGCTGTTAGTAAATTCCATCCACTGAGGGTACAATGTTCAGAATGTGTGCCTACCCCAACCACCATGTACAGTGACCACACACATACCTCTAACTCCAATCTAAAAAAAAAATAGCATCAGTTTCCTTACCTTTAACTCTGGTGTTTGCTGGGTCGTAGCCGGGGTGAAAGAGCAGCAAAGGAGGTCTTGTTCTTCGCCGGAAATATGACCAAAAATTTGGTAAGGGTTGTCAAGCTTTAGAAGGTGCTGAAAATAAAAATAACGTGCTGTAACTAGACAAGCATTGCTTTTAAAATACAAGTAATCCCAATGAATTTTACCAGCGTCAGTTCTTCAAGTTAACATAAAATAACTACAGTGTTCTTAAAATATTTATTTTGTTTGATGTTCGGGGAAACCAGACTTTTTTTAGTCTGCTACGTTAAAATTATCCATTGGAACCTGCTTACATTTAAATGTAATAATGCTATGATTTTTAGCTTTCAGTATCTTTATGGAATATAAAAGATCAAAATTTTAAATTCAAACGCTTCTACTAAAGACAAGTTTCGAAGCGTTATCTCAGCACAACTCTTGCATCCCCCTCTTTCTCTGCCTGCCATTGCGCTCCATGCTTCTGAAAGGTGATAAAAAAACACGTGAATTTGTGTTTCAAATGTCCGATCCTGCTGCAGCACACTTACAAAGCCTACACATGACAGTAACCCGATTCAAGGCCCCATTCTCCCGATTTTATTTTTTACAATCTCCCACTTTGCTCTTCTGAAATGTTGGCATGTACGTTTCAATCAAATGTCCGATCCTGCAGCAGGTTTTATGACCAACAGCAGAGTAAAAATCTTACAGTCAGCAGAAAAGGACAAAAAAAAAAAGTTTCATAAACTTAGCAAAGCACAATACAGAATAAAACTTCACCACATCCAACACCACAGCCGAGCCACCCCCATCCATTGAGCACTGAAGTCTGCGCTGCTGATACTTACACTTGGGCTTCACACTGGGCCTTGGCTAAAGTTATTTCTAGATTGGACCACAGAAATGATGCGACTCTGTCGCTTTTAACAGACTTGACACACTCTCAAACACTTAATGCATCATTTTCTGCAGTTCTAAAGGCTCACGTTAATTTTATTTTTTGCATATTTATATAGCGCGAACTCGACCCGAAGGTATTGGAGCGCTTTACATAATTAGCACCTATTTACATTGCACATTCAGGCAGCCTGCAGCATGGGGAGATTAAGTGATTTGCCCAGAATCACAGGATGTGGACTCGACCCCGAGGTTTCCAGCACCAAAGTCGGCAGTCTAGTTGACGGACCACATCCTCTCCCAACTGAAGAAAGTGCCACCTTTTACAGGGGATGACTGTGGGGAGTGGATTCAGGCAATATTTGCTTGGATGAAGTCTGTGAATGACTGCAAGAAATAAATGCGCGTGGTGAAAGCAGACACCGAGTCCAAGGAGGAATAACAGCGATATGACTGTAGGGAATGAATTCATTGATGACTGCAAAGAGGGAACACAGGAAGTGATTGCGTCGAATGGATGCTTAGAGGTAATTCAGGCGACAGCTGCAGGGAACGAAGGGTGGGAATGAGTGCAAGGAATAAATACAGATGGTGACTAAAAGGGGCGAATTCGGCGGATGGCTGCAGGGAAGGACTGCAAAGAATAAATATAGTGAGTGACAGCAAAGGCAGAGGTCGAGGAATGACTAGAGGGAATTAATGCATGTGATAGCTGTAGGGAAGGTAGAGGGGTGACTGCAGGGAATAAATGAAGTGACTGCAAGGAATCATTGCCAGAAGCGGCCTTTCACGGAATACATTCGTGTGGTGGATGCCTCGTGCAGTGACTGGCTAAAGGGGCCGGCTGCGCGGGGAGGGACAGGTGTTGTGCCTGGAAAGTCGGCCCCGGCTCCTGAAAGGAACTCGGAGAGCAGGGCGCCCCCCTAACGCTCAGACCCAGCCCAGGCGCGTCACTGCCGGCAGAGCTGCGCCCCTGCTCCGGGGGCTCAGAAGTGACCACTCTGTGGAAGACGGAACTAGAAATGGAGCCTGAGGCTTTTTTGTTTTTTAACAGAGGATTACGCGCGGTTCCAACCCACAGGAGCGCTTAGAAGTGGCCTTAATGGCAGGGGATGAGCGCAGTTTAATATGTGAGTGTGTGTGTGTGGTGTGGGGGAAGGGGGTAGCCAGGCACCACCCCCGTATTTAGACATGCCTGCCCCCAGGGATTGCCAGGTTTTATTTGCATTAGAACGACAGTACTCACCAATGGACAAGTCAAGTCAGGGCAGTCAGTGTAGTACACTACACAAGAAAATTGTCACCACCACGACGAGTCAGTCGGAGTGACTGAGTCAACACACACCGACAGAGTCACATGACGGGTCCTCTCCTGTACGCACCGCCGCCACGAGGTGTGTACGCAGAGACAGACAGTGTGGCAGTGGCACCACCACGTGCGTGATGACGCGACAGAATTGCATAGAGTGCGCAGCGCACCTCATGGCCAATCACTGTCACTGTGTTCAGACTAAGCCACAGTGATTGGCCATAGTTGCGCGGCACCCAATGCAGTTACTCCTAGGCTGCCTCAGGCTCTCTCAGCCTATCCAGAGACGCTGCATTAGCAGCACCTGCCCTGGATTGGCGAAAGAGCGCGGATAGGGCTCGCCCGGATACCGAGAGACGGGGCTGCTGCAGAGGCAACCCTCAGCCTCTCGGCCCCCTCCTCTCACTTTAGTAGTACACATGGGCCATGGCTACAGTGCGGCGAATGCGCATGCTCATGCTTGTTGTGAGACAAACTCGACCATGCGCAGATAAATTGCGAGCCGCTGCCGCTGTCAACTCACTGTGCACAGCCTGTCACTCACTGTCAGTGCTCGCCCCCCGGCCCCACCCCCTTCATTGTCCGACGCTCGCGGCTCGCATTGCCTCGCAATATAATTCATTCATGATTGATTGCATTGCTGGTCTCAGTCTGCGTGCGTGCGTTCGCGGTAAGTGGGGCTCCGCCCCTGCGCCCCAATGGACGCACCGACGCTGGTTTTGAACCTTGTCTATACCTACGAATAAAGGCTGGTGAC
The DNA here is from genome assembly GCF_964204655.1 of Triturus cristatus. NCBI lineage: Eukaryota > Metazoa > Chordata > Amphibia > Caudata > Salamandridae > Triturus > Triturus cristatus. The sequence continues at coordinate 1,266,524,893 of NC_140585.1, read as the reverse complement.
CTTCATCTTTGTTCGAGTGCTTCTCTAGCAGGCACCATTGTTTTTGAGAATATATATATATATATATATATATATATATATATATATTTTCAATGAAAAGCCATATGTTTCAGGGACGTTATAGTTAGAAATTAGCATTAAAAAACCATTGAAATTCACTAAAAAGAACATAGGTTTCAGGGACGTTATAGTTAGAAATTAGCATTTAAAAAACCATAGAAATCATTGAAAAAAAACATAGGTTTCAGGGACGTTATAGTTAGAAATTAGCATTTAAAAAACCATAGAAATTCACTGAAAAAAACATAGGCTTCAGGGACGTTATAGTTGGATATTTCACTCGTACAAAACCAGAGAAATTCGGCAGTTATAGTTAGTTGAGCTAACTATAACTCGCGCCCCCGGAATGCACTGCTGATGACGTCACATATTACATCATTCATGACATGGTCAGTGACGTCACTGATGACATCACTGATGACACCATCCAGTGACTGTGTGTTTCTGTAAAGTTTAAATATGTTTTATAAATATATATGCAAATGTGTATTGAAGTATGAGTGGGTGTTTGAGTGTCTGAATATATGAGTTAGTAGGTGCGTGACTGTATAAGTAAGTGATTAAACATGTCTGACTGAATGCATGGGTTAGTGACTAAACTGTGTAAATGTCTGTATCAGTCTGTCAGTTGGTGTGTAAGCGGCTGCATGGATTGGTGAGTAGCTACATGAGTGTCTATATGGGAAATTGATTGGTTGTCAGAGTATCTGTATGGGTGCCTTACTGTCTGTGTGGGTGGGTGGGGGTGGGTGACTGTGCATAGATGTGTGAGTGGGTGATTTACTGGGTGTATGGGTTTAAGAGGTCATCTGTGAAGGGTTGTAAGGGTGGGTGAGTGTGTGTATGGGTGTGTTGGTGGGTGAATGGATGTCTCAGTGGTACATGTGTGAGTAACTGCATATGTAAAAGGCAGTATATGTGAGTGCTGGAGTACATAAATGACTATATGTGAGAGTGAGTGTTGTGAGAGTGGCTGTATGGATGATTCTGTGCTTGTATCATTGATTGTATAACAGAGTAAGTATGTGTTATTATCTGTAGGAGAGTAGGATCTGCACTCACGTTGCCCCCATTTTTTTCTGATGTTAACACTGGTTTCTGGCTATAGTCTGACTGGGACCCTGCTAATCAGGGCCCCAGCCTCTCTGTTCTCTCTAAACAACTTGGAGTGCATATTAGATGCACTAGTGATTGGATACTGTGGTACCTTATGAGCCCCTAGTATATGGTACCTTAGGTACCAAGGGCATAGGTACTTCACAGGCCTACCAGGGGCTGAAGCCGTGTTATGCCACCCCTGGGAAGCAGACTAAATCTGACACCACAGACCTGCTACTGCAGCCTGGGTGAGGTAGTGTTAGCACTCCTCACTGAGATATAGGTTCCCTATATCTCTCCTTACACACACATATAAACCTATCAGTCACCCCTAAGGTAGGCCCTATCAATCCTGAGGGCAGGGTGCTTGGCTTCCATGTGAGGGGGTGCCTCTGCCTGAGCAGGGCCCCTCTGCAGCTCTCAGAGTCCATTTTCTGTGGCTGTTTGTGGATGCGGTTAAACCATATACTCTTAAGTGCATTATAACCTTGCGGTAAATGCTAACTCTGGGATGGCTGCATCAAAACATGTCGTGTATGGTGTAAAACGCTTTGGAATCATACCCCCACACCAGTAACTGGTGCGGGAGTATGATCCTACCCTTCTAGAGGGATAGACATGTACCCACTGTGGAACCACTGTAGAATCCTGAAGAGCCCTGGCATAACTAAATGGATTACAATCAGTGAGGGGGGGAGCTAGAAGAAGCTGTAATCCATTCAGCTTCCTGTCAATAACTCATAATCAATAGAGAATGGCTCACTTGTACCTGCAACCAGGGTCCAGATCGTTCTGTCCATCAGTACTCAAGTTTGGTCCTAAGAGAACCCTCAATCACGTAAAATAGGTCGCAGGGCGGTTTATCTTGATTCTCCGCCTTTCTTTTAATACGTGTTTGCATTATCATTGTTTTTTTTTTTTAATGCTTCCTCCACCCGGAGGGAACCACTGGATTTTACAGTAGTGATCAGAGATTGGTAGTGCAAAAGTGCTTTGGTGAAAAGTGATGCTAAAAATATCTTTCTCATACTACCTTAGAAGTAATACTTTTATTCTATCCGGTGTATGAGAAGACTCTTATAAAAGTGAAAAATCGTGCAGATGGGTCTAATTATGTAACCACTGCACTGTTTGTGTCCAGATCTAAGGTCGACATGTTTCAGCCCTAAGGATGCCCCTAGAGGGTCGATGGGCTTTCTTCAGGACCTACAAGTTGTGAGAACAGGTAATGTCCGGTTCAAAAAGGATTCAGAGTAGATACTCTGCAATATAAGGTCAATAGTACCTAAAGGTTGGTGATACCTTTTAGCATGAATCGGGTCCCCGGGGATCAGCGCCAGCAGAAGTCGTGCTTAGCCCACAGAGGAGGCTTCGCGCTCACGGCAGCCCCGCAGAAGCCCGAATCGGGACTGCTAAAAGGTATCACCAATCCAGTGGTTCCCTCCGGGTGGAGGAAGCATTCAAAAAGAGACCCAATGATAATGCTGACACGTATTAAAAGAAAGGTGGAGAATCAAGATAAACCGCCCTGCGACCTATTTTACGTGATTGAGGGTTCTCTTAGTACCAAACTTGAGTACTGACGGACAGAACGATGTGGACCCTGGTTGCAGGTACAAGTGATCCATTCCCTATTGATTATGAATCACAAAATGGATGCCACCAGTCACAGACACTGGGCTGCCCTCCTGCTGCTGACCGAAACTCGCTGTGGAGGAGGCCCAACAATAGGCATCCTGTCACAGGGAGGTGTGGTCACCTCCCAGCCAGGGTTTCGTGTATTGGGCTGGGTGGGTGCACTCCTAGAGTGCTTTGAAGTCCTGCACTGGGGGAGCAGTAGGCTCCTCTGTGCATATGCCAGCTCAAACCGATTCAGGGTCTATCTGCCCCTGCTCTGGCACGAAACTGGACAAAGGGAAGTGGGTTTAGCCACCCACTCCCCTGACCCTCCCATAGGTGGGGTCATAGAGCTAGTCCCTCCCTTCCTTCTAGTATAAGTTAGGAAACCCTTGCCATTGCAAACTAGATATCCCTGGACGACGCTCGGAAGAAGAATCCTGAACCTTCGACGTTCCACTACCTCTGGAAGACTGAAGAATCTCCCTTGGAGTCAAGGAGTGACTCCCCTGCTAGGCAGGCACCAAAACTTTGAATCAACAGTCGCAAACTTTCCCGCTCCCGCCGGAGTCCGAAGTCCCTGCTGCCCCGGAAGTGGATTTCTTGACTTCTCCAAGGCCATCGTGACTCCCCAGCGACGCTGAGGCAAGTGGACCTCACGAGTGACGAGGAACCGCAATACCTGGGTACCGGGCACTATTTTCGAGTGCAACCCCTTCACGACGTTCTATGAACTTGTGCATTGGACAACGTGTGGTCCAAGCCTCCAGCAGGATTTCCTCCGAAGATCAGAGGCCTACCTCGTCCCGAGTGACTGTGGGCTCCTGGTGAGTGAATCCTCCCGAGGCGTCTTCGCGATCCCTTGCAGGCTGGCTTGTGGGTCCCCAGAAGACTTTTCTACAGAACCAAAGGGCTCCCCTAGTTGCTAGAGGCCTGCCCTGACTTACCCTCGCTGGGTGAGTCCCTCAGACCTTGCTGGTCTGCACCGCTGACTTTTTACACTTTCCACAAGACTTGCTGTTGCCAAGGCTTGTTGGCTCCAATCTGGTCGCCGACACCGCAGTAAGCTGCAGACTTCGTAGGACACGCCGAATCCAGCTCCTGGTCGTCGTCGACGCCTCCTGGACCTCGTGGCTGAAGAGTCAAGACACCCATGATCACCTGAAATCCCCCGACGACTGTGGGCATCCATCTTCCTTGCCCCGGGTCACTGCCAAGTGACTTTGAACACTGGCCCCTCTGCTTTCAGGTCTTCCTTCTTCTGAATCCAGCCTTGGATTCCACCGGACACTTCTTCTGTCTTCACAAGCAGCAAGTCTTCTTTGGCTCCCATTGAAAACGACGCCGCGACCCGACACCAAAAGACACCTATACACCCGGCTTCCCTTGGTGAGGTAACTCCAGAACTACGGTGCTCCTGTGTGTGTTGGCTCTAGAACTACTTACCCTGTAAGTGACTTGCTTGTAGACTCTCCCGAAGTATCCTAAAACTTTAAAATTCCAACCGCGACTTGCTCCATTGAAGTCAATTGGGATCCGCGGCTGTGTTCTCACACTGCATGCGTCTCCCGTGGGTCCTTTACTTACCTGCCTTGGGTGGATTAGTGAGGACCCAGCGCTTCTAAAGGCCCTAGGCCTTGTCCCCTCGCAAGTCGATATTCTTAAGTCTCACATTATCTGTATGAATAAGTGAGGTGGTGTGTGTATAACTGTATAGGTGAGTAAATGGGAGTGTGATTGATCCTTTCCATGACTGATTAGGTGTGTGAGTAACTCTATGGATGTATGTTGGTGTATGAGTGTCTGGATAGGTGTATGAGTGCAAATGATTGTTATGTATTGATGAGTGACTGCATGTGTGAGTGACTGTGTGGGTGAATGAGTGGATGTGTGTGTAGACGTAAGAATCAGTAAGTGGGTATGTGGTAACTGGTATTGGTGTGTTTATGGTTTCAAAAATGGTAGTCTGTATTTCAGAGTAGGTGTATCAAAGATTATATTAGAGTGTGAGGAGGTGCATCAGATTATCACGTGGAGATATGTAATAAACTGCCTGACTGATTACAGGAGTGCATAGATAACTGTATAAATAACACTTTATATGAACTTCTATGGAACCACACTTTTATACTGGATCTTCACCCTTCTATCTAAAATTATACGGCATTATTCAACTACACTTTTGTACAGAATAGAAAAAAGAAGCCTAATTAATAAAACCTTATATGATCATCTTTGAAAGCACGCATGTGTGCTACATGTAATATATAATGTACATGTATTCACTGAGACATGTGAATAGATGAATGTAACAGAAAGGCGTGGGTGATTCGACAACTGCAAAGGTACTGTGTAGGTTCTTACATGACTGCATAGGTCCAGCCTGCGTGATTGCATGACTGTAGGGAAACTACATAACTAAACCCTGGGTGATTACATGCCTGCAAGGATGTTATCTGGGGGACTACTGAAGTACTTAGCAAGAGAGTGGGTGATTTTATAGGTTTATGAGTACCGCCTGGATGATTACTGAACTTTCTAAGAAATTGCCTATCTGATTACAGGTGTGCAAGGGTAGCGACAGGATGTTTTTAAAAAGTACATGAGCAATGGCTGAATGATTACACAAGTACAAGAAAAGTGTGTATGTGATTGAAAGAGTACAAGGAGATTAAAGGAATACATGTGTAACACGTCGGCGTTTGCATGACTACAGGGATAATGTCTGTGGATTTACATGATTACATAGCAAGTGACTGGGTGATTTTATAAGTGCATGTGTACTTCTTGGGTGATTGCAATACTACTGAGGTAGAGCCTGAGTAAATAAGAGACTGTGACACCAGTGCCTGGGTGATTTCACAACAGCATGACTACTGGCTGAGTGAGTACATGAGTAGAAAGTTAGTGCCTCCATGATTCAAGGAATGCAGCAGTAGTGACTGGGGGATTATATAAGTACATGACTTATACTTTACTGATTCCATAAGTGCATAGATAGTGTCTAAATGATTGCATCAGTGCAGCTGTAATGCCTGAGTGATTACAGCACTGCATATGTAGTGCCTGTATCATTCTAAGAGTGCATGACGAGTACTTGGGTGTTTTTATAAGTGCATGAGAGTTGGGCCTAGCCAAATACAAAGCAGCAGACTATTACATGACTCAACTATAAGACTGTCCATATTGATAAAAGCACACATACATATGTCTGTACCTTTTGAAATCATCATCCTATCTAAAAGAAATATGTATACAATATTTCTGAAACATAGCAAACCCTAGAAATTGAGACATGTACTAGATTTGGCTGAGTGATTCCAAAACTTCATGGGTAGCGCTTGGGTGAATCTATGAGTGGAAGGGTAGTCACTAGATAATTGCAGGCGAAGATGGATAGTGACTAGCTAATTTCATGAGTTCCAACATACACATTGACAGCATGGATAAGTGTATAAATAGCAGCTGAAGGGATAGATGAGTCATTGAGTACTGCCTAGGTAAATAGATGAATGTAACAGAAAGGCATGGGTGATTCGACAACTGCAAAGGTACTGTGTAGGTTATTACATGACTGCATAGGTCCAGCCTGCATGATTGCATGACTGTAGGGAAACTACATAACTAATCCCTGGGTGATTACATGCCTGCAAGGCTGTTATCTGGGGGACTACTGAAGTACATAGCAAGAGAGTGGATGATTTTATAAGTTCATGAGTACTGCATGGATGATTACTGAACTTTCTAAGAAACTGTCTGACTGATTACAGGAGTGCATAGATAACTGTATAAATAACACTTTATATGAACTTCTATGAAACCACACTTTTATACTGCATCTTCACTTTTCTATCTAAAATTATGCGGCATCATTCAACTATACTTTTGTACAGAATAGAAAAAAGAAGCCTAATTAATAACACCTTATATGATCATCTTTGAAAGCACACATTTGTGCTACATCTTCACAAATCTATCTAAAATGATGCAGTATCATTCAACTATACCTTTCTACAGACTAGAAAAAAAGAAGCCTAATTAATAGCACCTTATATATGCATCTTTCAAAGCACACATTTGTGCTGCATCTTCACCATTCTATCTAAAATTATGCTGCATCATTCAACTATACCTTTGTACAAACTACGAAAAAGAAGCCTAATTAATAATACCTTATGTGTACATCCTTCAAAGCACAGTTTTGTGCTGCATTTACGCCATTCTACTAGTACTCACACTCTTGACCCTACCACAAAAAAGCAACAACAGCTCTTTCTTATACATCATACACCATATAATGTATAAGACATATGAAAATACATGTACGAGTAGAAACATACACGAGACCCAACTCCATGCACACCTTAATATTTGTCAGAGTCCACCTTCAAACTTAAAGGAACAGCTACAATTATGCGGTATAGTACAAATATACATATCCACACACTAAAACAAACTACCATAATCAGTAATCCATATTCCAATATACACATAATATTATACAAAATCTATTTCAAACAACATTTAACTACATTGCAACAAACTATAAGAAACATCTCTACATTAAACAATATATTTCAAACATCAAAGGCCATGAATATTTTTTCCTTTAATAATAGAGGTAACACATAATACACCTTACACATTTATAACTCACCTTCCAAATTGATTTGTAGTATAAGAAATATCAGAAACTCCGAATGGATTTTCTTATGCACACAATCAATATAACGCACTGCTCTCAGCAAGGCAAAACCAGTAATGGCAAAGTTTCCCTCTCTTTTTCCACACATATATATGTAAGTAACAAACCACATTGCTTCCCAGATTATTTCAAATTCAAATACACATTTCTATTGGTTACACATATCAACACTTACCAACTGACTTCTAAAAGAACCAAAACTGCTTCTAGAATATTTTGGAGCCGAGATTCCACCGTGCAGCAAAGCGATGGAACCGCAAAGCCATACGGGAGTTCAAAAATATATAACACACCACTTCTTAAGATAGCACTGACTAGGAAAATCTCACTATAATAACTTATTACTTTTATATTATTAATAAATTCACATTTTAGTGCCACAGTTAACTTTCAACCCTACCCCCATTCTGCCTAATGCCTGTTTCCATAGTAACACTTCATGGAACACTCAAGTGAACTTGCAGGTCACAAGTTCAGCATATTTTCAAGTTCACCACACAATAGTGCAAATACAAACAGCAGGTGTGGTTGAGTTTCCAAAATATTAGCTTATTGTTGTAAAGGAAGATACAGAGCCCATCTGTACATGTAAGATACTTCTTTATTTGTAGCTCTGTTCCAGTATAGGAGATCAGGATAGCAGGAGAAGATAGATGGTTTAAAGACAGCCCCACCAGGAGCAGACTCCTAACAGCTCAGCCTGAGTTGACTAACTGACACTCTAACACAGAGAGACACTCAGGCATTCTATGATGTCATGGAACATTCTGATAGAGCAGTACAGTGGAGAATAGTAGACAAGTAATTTACTACACATCCTCCTTCCTTAGGGAACAACAGCAGAAATAAAGATAAAGACAAGTAAGATACCGCCGATATATCATTAACAAGAAAGTACAACAATGAGTTGCACAGATCCAAAGGTGTATTACATGAGGTATCAGAAATTTCACTGGCATGAACAGAGATGCAAAAATAAGTGAATACATTAAAATTGCAAATAACATTACTACACGCCCCATCCCCCTCCCTCAGGGAAAAACAAAGCATGGCTTAGATGAAAAAAAAACAATGCAACAGAGAAGGGTGGTCACCCACACAACCTCCCCATAAGCGGGTACACCACAGGGTAGACACCCTGTTAAACAAAGGTGGGTGTAAACACAGACCCTTGAGAGAAAACAAAATCCCCAATAAAAGGTGCAACAGGGGTTAGATTCACTCTAGATAACCGGAAGAGTGCAACCTCAACAAGAAAGATATATCAGAGGGAAAACGCTCTGGAAAGAAACAAAGGTTCCCCTGGTTAGGGTAGAAGGCATGCTGACACTTAAAATCCGTTAGGAGTAACGGAAGAGGTCTAAACCCTGGGGAAAAAAAATACTTCACACTCAAAGTCCTACAAACGTGAAACCCTTGGCCACGAGTTCCATGCAGGTGGACTTCGACTGGAGCATAGTGTCAACATGAAAGGAAGACTCATGGTAACGCTAGGAATTAACCAAACAACCTCCACCGAAAACACAGGGTACTAACCCTTGGAAATAAGAAAACCTCCCCTAGATAGGGTACATCACAGGGTAGACACCCTGGAAAACAACATCACCTTCCCTAAATAGGGTACACCACAGAGTACTAACTCTGGAAAAATAACACAACCTCCCCTAGGTAGGGTACACCAAAGGGTACACACCCCGGAAACAACACATCCTCCATTAGAAATAGAGAACAACACAGGGTAGTAACCCTGAAAAATAACACAACAAAAACTACCACCTCCCCTAACTAGGGTACACCACAGAGTACTAACCCTGGAAAACTGAAAACTAAATTAGAGGCATTGACTACCCCCACAACCTCTCCAAAGAGATGGGTACACCACAAGTTAATCACTTTAGAAAACAACACAGCTTCCCGTAAGTAGGATACACCACAAGGTACACAGAATGAGGGGACAAAGTGCCAAGGGAACAACAGATCTCCCCATGGCAGGGTACACCAAAAGGTATACATCACCCTAAAAAAACCTTTAAAACCTCCCCTGATAAGGGTACACCACGGGGTACACACCTTGGAAAACAAAAACAAAAACCTCCCCTAATAAGGGTACACCCCAGTACACCACAAGGGTACTCACCGTGGAAAAGCACACAACTTCCCCTAAGTAGGGTACACAGAGAGTAAGCAAGTAAACATCACCCTAGAAAACAAACTTGAGTTGAGGCAGAGACCGCCTAGAAACATCTAAGCATAAACCGCCCACTGAAGAGACTATGTTATAAAACTGAGTGCGCCCACAAAAGAAAGTTACAGACCAATACATGAATTATCAGTATTGGCAATATAAAGAAGGAGCTCCGGTGAGCGATCTCTCACCCGAGGTCTCGACGCACAGCTCCATACAGTAGCCAGAATCCAAAGCGAAGCCAAGAGTTTCATTTCATGTTGAACCGATGTGCTTCATCCTTCACTTGCTGCACAGGCCGTTCACCACTGTAAGTCACTAAGCAGGCCCAACAGTAGCTGAACGGAAGACAGAGGCAAACACCTTTTGTTGAAATAACGTTGCTGCAATCACCAGGGAAAACCAGCGCAACGAACATGGTTGTCAGACTGAAGGCTTGCATAAGAATACAGCGTGAGCCAGGACCAAACACGGCGGCACGTTTCTTGACGCTGCGCCGGGTGGCTCATGGCGCGCTGCTGCAGGCGGGCGTCACTGGGCAGCTGAGAGACATGAAGAGAGAGAAGATGTCATTCGGTATCGATGAGAGAAAGACGTCATCATCACCAAGGATTCGTCCTGCCTCCACGCGACGCTAGGAGAACGGTGAGATGCGCATGCTTCGGCTTTGAATTTAAACAATGCGCTGCTGTTAGCCAAGGTGGAGAGTCCACTTTAGGAGATAAATCACCAAAAATAAAGCGCACCCACAGACTGAAAAACACACGGACTCACACAGAAAGGTGCTCCTGATGCAATGAATCACTCAGCCAGTTCTTCTGGCAAAGTTCCTCAAGTCCGTTTAACGCTGTCACTGTCTCCGTCAAAGCACCTCCCCCACATACACAATAAAAGGTGCTCGCTGTGAAGGAAGTCATACAAAGTCCTTCTTTTCCCTAAAATACACCCCCGCTCTCAGCTGATGAGGCCGCTGATCAAATACAATGCCAGACACTGCCGGAAGCAAATTCCACCACCAGGTATATGGGCAATTCACTGAGGATGCAGACATAACTTGTTGTCAGACTGTGACGCTTCCCACGCAGGACCCAGATAGGGCAGTAAAACACAGCAGGGTGCGCAAACCTGTTGTGCCTCTGGGGAGTTTGTTGTTGGAGAGATGACAGCAGGGTCTTTAGTGATAGGATAACAAACGCCCAGGTTGCAGGCACCAAATAGTACAGGACACTGGTGGGGAAAGCAAGAGAACACCGTAGGCTTGTTGGCAGAGAGACTGTTCACTGTTGAAGTCTTACAGGTGACAGCAGGCTCCTCAGTAATGTGAAGACAAACGCCCAGGCTGTCCAGATGGTACAGGACACTGGTGGGGCTGGCCAGGGCATTACCTTTGAGTTTCAATTGGCGTTTTGAAAGTCCTTAATGTCCTTAGTTCCTTGTCTTTTGGTTCCTTGGTTCCTTAGTTGTCCTTACTTCTTAGAAAGTCTTTAGTGTCTTTAGTGCTTTGTCCTTTAGTTCCTTAGATGTCCTTACTGCATACTCCACACGTCAGTTCTTAAGATCGTCGCCAAAATTGTTGTAAAGGAAGATACAGAGTCCATCTGTACATGTAAGATACTTCTTTATTTGTAGCTCGGTTCCAGTATAGGAGATCAGGATAGCAGGAGAAGATAGATGATTTAAAGACAGCCCCACCAGGAGCAGACTCCTAACAGCTCAGCTTGAGTTGACTAACTGACACTCTAACACAGAGAGGCACTCAGGCATTCTATGATGTCATGGAACATTCTGATAGAGCAGTACAGTGGAGAATAGTAGACAAGTAATTTACTACACTTATCCTATCTAAACTACCTTTCAAACATTTTTTACTAACCAATAAGAAACATGCTTTTTAAAGACCGTAACATGCACCCTATTTCTGAATGTACAGCCAAACAGTTCTCTACTTTTTTTTTTTAAAAAACAGCATCTTGTCCACCATTTTACATAACTCATTCTACCAACTGACTTCCTCAGCTACAGACATCTTTTCATTACTTCCAGACATCCCTTCAAGATGCTTACAGTGTGTATTGTTGGGCAAAGCTATGTTTTCTGGTGCAAAAGGTATGCTGAACACAGAGGTATTGACAAAGACCTAGCTTTGGAAAATGTGGACATTAAATGGATTGCACAGAGAGGATTAAAGTGGCACCAATTGATGCCTTTGGTTAAAACCTCTTTGCATCTCCAACCCCCTGACCTCATGATTGTACACTGTGGCGGCAATGACCTAGGCACATTGTTGCAAAGTCACCCTGTGCCCTGGGCACCCCCCAACTTTTTGCTGACTGGAACTGGTGGTAACTGACTCTGACTGACCCTGGGCTCTGCCTAACCAGGCCCAGGGCCAGTGCCAAGCTGAAAGGAACACATTAGATGTATATAATAGGGCAGGGGATTGAAACTACCTAGAGGTTCCCAGTACCCTGGGGTATGGTAGTATAGAGGCCAGCAGCTTTTTCTGCACTAGCATGTGTGCAGTGCTGAATCCTGAGGTCAGTTTAAAAGCAGCACTGGGTGCCAGGACTGCTTTGAAACAGTAAATTGCTGTCCAAATTCGACTTTGATGCTAGGAATACAGAAAAAGGAGAATCTCCAATATTTCTACAGATTCAGAACCCCTAAAGTCTCCCCTAGTTGCACAGGGGGTGGGGGGTCCTGTAGAAATTAGGGAAATACTTATAAAATATGTTTTTATAAGCCCTGGTGCTAGAAGACTGGCCCAAGTCATTTCCCCATTGCAAACCCCATGGCCCATAGGTTAACATGGTAGGAAGTTAAAGAGGAATAAATATTGATAGGAGAGGACTAACCGGACCATTCAAAGACTTCCCAGAATGGTAGTAGTAAATCCAACAATATTATATTGTTGAATTTCTCCTAAAGGGTACATACAAGAAGTTATAAGACTTTCTTGTTTGTAAGTCCAAATTCAGCCTTCCAGTGGTCTGCCCTGATTGGTCAGAGATAAGTGGATTAGCCAGGCTGCTTTGAAGAGGTGATAAAGGGCCACTCTGCTGGGAGGGCAGTGTGCTAGTCTATAATGTATGCCAGGCCAGGAGGTGGAGTCGTAAACTATGCTCTTCAAAGGCAGAGGGGAGGCCTGGGTTTCAGTTTCACTTTGACACTCTTGACCCAGAGTCAGGGCTAGGCTTAAGCAGACCCTCCAGGATATCGCGATTTCGCGATTTCGCGGCAAACCGCGAAATCGGCACTTTTGCAAAAATGCCGCGATTTTTACAAAAGTGCCCGCGAAATCGGCACTTTTGTAAAAAAAAGCACGATTTTTACAAAAGTGCCCTCCCAATCCAATTGGCAATATCTCACTCTCCCCCGAGATTGCCTAAGTTAGGGTGTTCAATTAGATGAGTAATTGATGTTTCCAAGCGTGGAAGGTGTCTCGGCCAAGTACGTGTCAGAAACCGGCGAAATGGGTTTATTTGTCGCTTTCCAGTTTATATTTAGACAGACCGTATAAGCTGTCTAACTGGCTCGGGTTTCGGTCTATTGAAGTTCATTTAACAGATAATGTCATTGCTTTCTTGTGTGCTCAGCGTGGCAGTGCTTCTGGAGTAGTGATGTGCGGCACGCTCGGAAACATGAGAACTCTCAGCTTTCATTGGTGCGAGGGAGAGGCGGGAGGGCGTAGCTTGCAAGCACAGCAGCAGTTTTGAAGGTGCTCACACTGGCCTCAGACGCCTTCCCAATTGCATTTTGCCATTGTTTTTAAGGGATCTGAGGAAACAGTACCAGTGGAGCAGCAAGGGTGACATACAGGGGCGTAATCGGCACTTTTGCAAAAATGCCGCGATTTTTACTAAAGTGTCCGCAAAATCAGCACTTTTGTAAAAAAAAGCGCAATTTTTACAAAAGTGCCCTCCCAATCCAATTGGAGATATCTCACTCCCCCCCAGAGATTGCCTTGCCCCCCCCCGCGATATCTCCAGACCTCCAGATCTCCAGAGCTCTCGCCAGGGCAGGCGAGGTGGTGTATATTTACATTCCTCAATAATACTCAAATGGAGACACTGTTCCTAAAGAGGGAGAGGGGCAAAAGAGACCAGTTCGGAAAGAGATAAAAGAGACGAAAGGCCTAGGCTAGTATTAGGCCCAAATAAGTTTAGATCAGGTGGGGGGGCATACCTTAGTTTCTCTTGTTGCCCTACCAGGTAGGAGGACGACTGGGGTAGGTGGTGAAGAGGCCACGCCGGAGCAAAACTCACTAGAAGGTGTGTACGCTCGTCCCCTAACCTATGGAGCATTATTCTCCCCGTTTTTAGGCTTTTTATCCTGGAGCGACCTGACTCTCACACAGAGAGCAGTGCTATCTTGAATTGTACGCCCGGATAGTAACTGAGGGTAGTACCCCTCAGTCCACATTCACTTTCACTCTTTTTTGGTCCTGAGGAAGCGCCAAGGATCCTTTTTTGGACCATTGGGGCGCGAAACATGTCGACCACATGACCACACACCAGTTACCTAATGGCACATCATTTCCAATAAGGTAACACCCAACCTACGGGTTTTTTAGTATGTCAAGGGTGCTATTTACATTAAACCTTATTCCAGTAACCCTTAGACATTTTTAGGTTACCACGTCACTAACACACTCCATCACCACACATCTTTTTATTAGGACCCAAACCACACACCCGCATGCACCAAACAGCGTTTTCTCTAAAAGATCTCCGCTAAAGTGACCCTTCGGGGGACCCGTAGGGCATTGCAGCGCCGGCCCGACGAGGAGCAAACGCCCAATGATGAAGCATGACATCCTTCGGGGTGTGTGAGGGCAACAAGAGAAACTAAGGTATGCCCCCCCACCTGATCTAAACTTATTTGGGCCTAATACTAGCCTAGGCCTTTCGTCTCTTTTATCTCTTTCCGAACTGGTCTCTTTTGCCCCTCTCCCTCTTTAGGAACAGTGTCTCCATTTGAGTATTATAGATATAACACGGAGCATAGACACTGGACCATAACTAGCTCCCGGTCCCCCCCTCTTTTTTTATGTATAGATATTTACATTCCTCACCTGCCCTGCTGGCCCTGCTGTGCTGTTCCCGTCATAAGGACTGCAGCTGCTGCTCACCTCACCGTCAGCCCAGGTAAGGAAGCTGTGTTGTGGGGGGCCTGCCGACTGTTTAGCGAGCGGGTGGCCCCGGGGGCATTATGTTTTGGGGGCTCGCCGCACACTGGCATTTTGTTTTTCTTTAAATGGTTGTGCGCCCGCCGCGTGCCCAGTGTGCGGCGGGCCCAGGGGGGCATTCTTTTTGGGCCCGCCGCACACGGGGTACGCGGCGGGCCCTGGGGGTCATCATTTAAAAAAAAAAAAAATGTTGGGCCCACCACATGCCCTGTGTGCGGCGGGCCCAGGTGGCATTCTTTTTGGGCCCGCCGCACACAGGGCACGCGGCGGGGCCTGGGGGCATAATTTTTTTTTAAAACACTTATATGTAGCTTTGAAGCCAAACAAAGTGTCTACATTGTAAATAGACCAAATATACATAGCTTCAGCTTGTTGAATACTTCAAAAAACGAAGATATCTGTGTTTGTTGTAGGAAAAACTGCAAACTAAAATGCCGCAAAATTGCCGCTAAATTTTCATATTTGTGCCGCTAAATTTCCATATTTGTGCCGCTAAATTTGCTAATCCATGCCGCTATATCCTGGGGGGTCTGCTTAAGGAAGGTATGTGCAGATGGTAGGGGGAGAGTCCATGGAAATAAGCCATCCCAGGGGGTGTGTTTAGCCAGCTCTTACCTCCTTGCTGGAAAATCAGCCATTATGGATTTGGAAGAAAGATGTACTCTGGGACAACATAATGCCACACTCTGCCGGATGTGGTCATAACTATGAGGAGTTACCCTGCTTTCATTGGTCAGAAGTGACCTGTGGCTTGACCCAGAGAATTGTGAATAAGTATCTGAGAGGGGCAGAGCCCTCCAGATCTGCTGCTTGAAACTACTGAAGCGAGACGTGCCCTGCTGCAAAAGTTCTGCTGTGCAAAGACTTCTAAGGCCTGACCTCTGAAAACTGCGCCATCTGAAAACTGCAGCCCTGTGGATTACCTTGCTACAAAAGGACTAAAAAGTAGACTCCCTGCAAGCTACAGGTTAACAGAGCTCAACTGGACATCCCCACAAAGAATCCCCAGCCTGGAGTACCAGTGGATTTGAAAGGGTTTTGTTCAAGTGGATTGCGGAATTGAAGTTTCACACTTTCAAGGACCCTCTTGGAGATTCCAGAACCTTGGACTGTGTGTTGGATACTTTGGGACCCGCAAGCAGAACTTCAGGAAGGAGTTCTAACTGGACCCGTCTGCTGGAGAAGGCGGCACTGCACAGTGGTGAGACATTCTCCAGAACCGCTTCTAAAGGTGTGTCCCTGTCAGAGAAAAGAAATGACTAAAAGGGGCACTGTTGGTTTCTAAGCACTAGAAAGTGACTAATCTTTAAAAATTCATAACTCTGGTTCCCTACAGTGGAATATTTTCGTTTTGGTGTCATTTAAAAGATAAAAATATTACCTATTTTCATAAATTGGTGTTGGATTTTTATTTTGTGTTGTGTCTTAATTATTTACTGAAATGGTGTTTTTGAATGCTTTACATACCTGTCTTTGAAGTTAAGCCTGTCTGCTCGCAGCCACGTTACCAAGGGTTGAGCATAGGAATAATTTTCTAAGACCTATGCTGGGTCCTATCATGTGTTGGTGGCCTTATTGCTAGTGGCAGACCGACATTTGCCCCTACCAATAACCCACTTTCCAACACACATTGACTGGGGTAGGTCTGGAAATGCTAATGAAGGATACCTTTGCACAATTGATGTTTCTTTTACCTCAAACTGTCTTTGTATACTCTAACATCTGCCAAAGACAGAAATGGAAGTGGTCAAATCAATTCTGTCTGCAGATTGAGAAAGCTAGACAAAATGTCACTAAAGCTGTTTCTGCTTATCTAAGAGACCATAGGATGGGCTCCATATATAACAACAATCTATGTTTTGATATGGAGGGCATCTACAGGAGTGATGGAGTGCACTTTGCAGACCATGGAAACAGAGTATTTCTCCACAACATAAAGCTCTGCATCCGCACTTACATGTAGCTACAACAAACTCCTAATAAACACAAGGGCTCTTTTTAGAGCCACCCTATAACCCAACAGTGAACCTTAACTATTAAAAACATACATATATTTCTTTGTACAATTTTACTTGAAGTCACGAACCCATCGCGTTTACACTGGATGGAGTTGCGACTTCAAGCGCTGGAATCAAATAAAAAATGCCCCTCTTTTAAATACTTAAATTCTGCCTCGGGGACCCCATCCCCCGAGGCATGTTATTGGGCACCGTGGGGGGAGCCCCAATGCCCCCACGGTCCCAGCCGGCTCCCCGCCTCCTGCGGGAGCTGGCATTGCTTTTCGATAAGGGGCTCTGCTGACATGCTGCTCCCCTTGCCTAAAAGCACTCTGCTTTAGTTTTTCACCTACAAACACCAAAGCAAGTTTGCTATGACAGGGCGAGAGCCGTGCTCCTGCCCTGTCATAGCAAACGGCAATGTCTCGGGGGTGGGCACCCCGGGAAATTTCTGGAGCCGGCCCTGGGGGGTGGCAGTCCCCTCCCTCATTTCTAATGCCCCGGGGAGGTGGTGGTTCCTGGGGCTGCGGGGGTCCGTAACGGACCCCCGAATTTCAATATTAAGTGCCCTGGGGAGGTTGTGGTCCCCGGGGCATGTGGGGGGGACTTGAGCCCCCCTCACACTTATTTAATAAAATACAGAACCCCGGGGAGGTGATGGGTCCCCGGGGCATCTGGGGGAGGTCAACTCCCCCACACACTTCTTTAATAAAAAACAGAGACCCGGTCAATATACTTATATATATATATATATTTTTTACAATATTACTTGAAGTCGCGAACCCATCGCGTTTACACTGGGGGGCACGCTGGATGCGATGGAGTCGCAACTTCAAGCGCGTGAATAAAAACAAATGCCCCTTTTTTAAATACTTTAATTCTGCCTCGGGGACCCCATTCCCCGAGGCATGTTATTGGGCACCGTGGGGGGAGCCCCAATGCCCCCACAGTCCCAGCCAGCTCTCCGCATCCTGCGGGAGCCGGCATTGCTTTCGGACAAGGGGAGCTGCTGACATGCAGCTCCCCTTGCCCAAAAGCACTCTGCTTTGGTTTTTGGAGGCGAGAGCCGGTGTCCTGCTCTCGCCTCCAAAAACCAAAGCAAGTTTGCTATGACAGGGCTCTGTCATAGCAAACGGCAATATCTCAGGGGTGGGCACCCCGGGACATTGCTGGAGCCAGCCCTGGGGGGTTGCGGTCCCCAGGGCCTTAAAGGGCTCCAGGAGGGGGACCCCGTGGCCTCCCTCCCTCATTTGTAATATCCCGGGGAGGTGGTGGTCCCCGGGGCTGTGGGGGTCCGTAACGGACCCTCAAATTTCAATTTTAAGTGCCCCGGGGAGGTGCTGGTCCCCGCGAGCTCTACTATATAGTTTGGAATTGCCCCGGGACCTGGCCCACCCGGGGGCTTAACAATTAAGATGCAAGGTCGTATTTTTTTTATTTTCTCCGCAGGATTCACGCACCCAGCGCGCATTCTGCCGTTTAAAAAAAAATACTTTTTAGGGCCCTGGAGGTCCCTGTGGGACCCACTCAACAGTCCTAGGGGGTCAGGGTGTATCTACCCGGACCCCTTTTTCTTGTTTTTTAATGTTGTTTTCGCTGTTTTCTTGTGACTCGGTAACCGAGTCACAAGATGGCTGCCAACACTTCCTGGTTTGGAGTGTTGGCAGCCAATCGGAGTGAAGCTCGTGCTCGGGAGAAGTAGCGACTCCTCCTCGGTGCTCAGATATCGATATTTTTAATATTTTTTATGAATCTTTTTATTATATTGCTTAGAAACAGGACACACAACATAGTAACATCTTATATAGTACATTTCCGCATTTGACATTCCGTGATATTTTTATTTTTTAAATTTCTCAAGAACTACTGAACGGATTTACACCATTTAAAAAATAGGTCACTTTCTGGATCGAGGCCTACCTTTTTGCCAAATTTGGTGTAATTCCGTTCAGCAGTTCGGGCTGTTGTTTTGTCTAAAGTTCCTATGGAAATTAACATGGGGAAAACGCGTTTTGGGACCCCCCCTTTTTTCTCGGCCCCCGCTCGACGAATCACCCCGAACCTTTCATGACAGAAGCTGACCGGAGGGGACTTGAGTTTGTGAAAATGTCGGGTGGATTCATCAAACGGCGCCAAAGATATTGGCAAAAGAAAAAAATCTTTTTGAATAGAAACAAGGTCCTAACTATAACTACCTACTGGCAACCGCCAGTAGGTAATAAATCTATATCTATATATATTTGCCACAATGTTGCCCTCTGCGTCGACGCTGGCGCTCACTTCTAAGGCGGTGCGTCCTTTCCGGCAGGGACACTCCGGTTTCAATTACACCAAGTACAACTCTGCTGCCTCAAACTTAGTCACAATAAGAAACTTACATGTATGTAAGCGAATTACCAATTAACTACACTAACCACAATGCATCACATTGAAAATAGGAAGTATATGGGTGCTTTTAGAAATAAAAGATGTCTGTTTCAATGGTGCAATATCCAGTGATCAAGCCTTCAGGAAAGGTGAAACGCGTTGGGTACCGCAGCGTTTTGAAATAAAGCCGCCTTAAACTTCAACAAACACGAGTGAGTGCGTCCTTATCAATAATACAAGCTGTCGCGAGGCAGCAGAGTTGTACTTGGTGAAATATCTATATATATATAGATATATAGGCCCGCTCTTGGCCACAAAGTTGCCCCACTACTGACTGCGTAGGTCCGGTTGCTTTCAGGACAAAGCACCACAAGGAACGATGTCGCCATTTCAGTGAAGCACGAGAAAAGCAGCAAGAAAAGCATTTCCAAGTGCAAGCAACCCGAAGGTATTTTATTGAAGGAAATTTGGGGACAGCTGGTACTACTAAAGTTTTACTTACCTGAAACTGCATGAACCAGAATGCAATGCGTGCACACGACCCCAAAGGGCGGGACTATTCACTCAAGTACTGACAAAAAATTAAACACAGCTGGTCCTTCCTTCACAAGCCCGCCAGTGACCAAGGGAGAATTACTCCAGAAACGCGTTTGGCAAATAGGCTTTGAAGACATGATGCTGTACAAAGTGCGCTGGATTTTGCTGCAGCTTCCTATATAAAGTTGGCAAAAAGGAACGTCGTGTGTGGCACTTCACTGTTTGAGCAGCTTCATATGGATAAATATAAATATATATATATATATATTACTTTAACTCCCTTTTCCACGCACTCGATTTGCCGCTGCAGGTAGGAGCCCAGACCACGTTTTTGGTGCTTTACAAGATCTTTATTCGTCCGCTCACAAGTTTTGCACAGCCATTACGCGTTTCGAGCCCGTGGGCCCTTGATCACATGACGCTAGCAGCAGTCTCACCTGGGCATTTAAACATTTTTTTCAAAAGTGCATTTTTTTCTTTTCTTTTTTAAAGTGACAAGGTGCTTTATGTAGTTACCAATGGTATCATGCAATGCAATGGTAGTAGATATAGAAAACATATTGTTATTTTCAACATAGATGAATATATATCTCAATGATAAAAAATATATAAAATTCACCATTTGTAATAAATATATAAATATATAAATATGATTAAATATATGCTAAAGACTTTAAAAGAGTTTGCATATAAAAACCCGCAAATGTTTGATTGATACATACACTCGCCTGAACCATAATTATGTGTCTGATAGCCATTCCGTGTTATGACATAGTGTCATAGTTATAAATAATGTTTATGAATGGAGCTATAAAATTAATATTTACAAAAATTATGTTCAGCAAATTGATGGTATTTATGTCTTAGATTTTCATTGCATATGAGAATAAAATCGGTAACTTTTAACGTGTATAAAAGTGTTGTGTGCCACCTTATCCTAACCCAAAGAGTGTGACCGTGATAAAGTTCAGAGGGGCAGCTTGCAAATTATATATATATATATATATATATATATATATATATATCTGGGTCACTGACGAATGTCTGATTAGGATTGTTCATTGCTGCACATAGTGAAATACTGGTGTCGCTATGGATGCTTAAAATAGTCTGAAGTTGCGCTAACTAGTCTTACGTGCCCAGTGTGTCTGTGAATCATCTCGCCTCTCCTCAGTCGTCCATAAACTATGCTACAGTTGTACTGGATGTGTAAGTGTTTCGTTTAGATCATCGTGTCGTCACTTACAGTGAGCAGGGTGATTTACTCACCCTCATCTGATTGCAGTCTCGCTAGCTGTATAAACATGTCTGAGTCCAGCAGTGCCGGTCAGGCAAGCCTGCTGTCTGAGTCACGCCGCGCAGTCTGCCCCTCAGAGTAGGAACTCGGCTAGTCTATGGTGATTGCCTGATTGATGTTGGAAACACTCGAATACTGGAACAAGCCCCCCAGGCAGTGCGCGCGCAGCCGCACTCGCAAGCATCATTAATTGACAAGCGAGCAGCCGATATTAGCACCTCTTGCACAGTGAGCGGGACATTTGAGAGGCTGCGTCTTCTTTTGGAAGCGTTGTGTGATAAAGAGGGTCCGAGTTGCGAAATGGACAGTTCTTTCATTCCTACATTAGCCGCGTGCCAGACAGTTTACGTTATGGTAGGAGACAGTAAGGGGGGCGGGGGGGGGGGGGGGGGGCGGGGTTGCTGCCAGACCACGACCTGGTACATGTGCCGTGAGGACACATACAAGCATGGCGTAAGATACGATAGAGGGATAGGCCACCCGGCGGGCAGTGTGCCTCAAGGGCGTGGGGCCTCCTACACCAGGATGCCACTAATCAATTAGACGTGTCCCTGTGACCATAAAACAATGCTTGAGGAATGTGTATCCAATTGAGATACACACCTGCGAAGGCAAGTACGTTTCATGCCAGCCGTGGTAAGGGTAAACATGGGTACCGGGGAGTGGACTTTCATGTTTCATGACAGAAGTAAGGAAATGGATTTAGTCAGAGCTGGAAACGGAAATGGGACAGTGGAGGTACTCACTATCCAAGAGTCCTTATTTGCTACTGAGAAATGTAGGTACTTTTCCATAAAACGTATTACAATCCGGCTAAGGAGTGGAGACACTCTCATTTTCAAATGTAAGAAGTGCTGGAACTAATTACATTTGATTACCTGCCCTTTTAAAGCACTGGATTTAGTTTAAAAGGAATTCTCATCACCTTTGTTATCTGTTATGCTTCTTGTTTAGATCTTAGCTGTACTTTTTACATCGGGCTTTCGATCTAGTGTTTCGCCACACTATTGTTTTTTTTAATCATACATGAAATACATACATAGAGGGAGTTTGGTTAGTGTGAATAGTCCATTAATCTATAAAATGTTCATTCACTTTCTGTTTGCGCCCACCAAAGCTGCTGCATGGGGCAGTTGTCAGTCGACTTTACCCATTGGCTTATTTGGAGTACGTGCATAAAGACTATGCGTATTGTTCACATCTGCCTAATAAATAGTTACTTGCTCTTGAATGATAAAACTGGGTCAAAGTGTGACTTACTTTAAATATTTTCGATAATAACTTTGAATACCTGCTATTTATTTTATGGGCACTTCTGGTGTCCTGGGGTGATTTATTTTCTATCTTGCATTTAAAGTTGCTTTTATGAAAAGTTTAAGTAACATTGTAAAATTGTAGCTGCCTGCAATTTGAATGGTTGGTGATTTATTCTTGTCACCTTCATGAACAATCATGCCAAAATGCACAGCACAACTGAAATGCTTGTTATTGAATAAACATCGCAAGTAAAACACTCACATCAGCGTTGCCAATGCTTGTTACAGAAAGATTTAGCCTCTGACAGGAGACTTAGGGGGATATGTACAAGGAAGTGGTGGAGCGTGTCGTTAGCCTTCCTGGCTTAACGACACGCTCCGCCACTTCGGAAACGCAAGGCTGCACCATATTTACAGGCTTGCGTTTCCCCCTGCGATGGCACTAAGTTTATCAACTTAGCGCCAACGCAGGCACGCTTGCACCAGAGTGCAAGGGAGTCTGCGTGCAGGGGAGGATTGTTTATGTGTAGGAAGGTGTCCCTTCCTGCACATAAACCATCCTAAAATGCCATTCTGTCACTTTCAAGTGTGCTGCTTCATGCAGCACACATGAAAGTGACAAAAATGCATATTTTTTAAAGGTTTGTTTATGTACAGGAAGGAACACCTTCCTGTTCAAAAATAAACCATGGCATTTTGCTTTTTCCATGTGTGCTGCATAAGGCAGCACACACCGAAAAAGCAAAAACATGGAGAAATAATTATTTTCTCCTCGTTTCGACAACTTAAGACCAGGGTTTTCCTGGTCTTAATTTTGGCGCTGTCTCCTATGTACGGTGCCCTTGTACATAGGGGGCAGCGTCAAACACAATGGGTGTTAAGGTGGAATGCCCACCACAACACCCACTGCACACCCCTTTAACGCTAACGATAGCGTGAAAGGGGTCCTTATGTACAAGGCAGCGTTAAGCCATGTTAAATGGCTTAACTCTTCCTATTACATAAGTGGCAGTCCCTATCGCCACCACAACGTCGGCAAAAGTGACGTTGTGGTGGCGATAGGGCCTTGTACATATGCTCCTTAATTTGAATGAATCGCCAACAGATCCTGTTTGAACACGGTGCTGACCCGTGTAGGAGCAGAAGAGATGCATTTGTATACACATTCCGCATGTTCGGTTGTGGGGGATTATGGGTAAAGAGTTTCAAACTGGCTTGTTCCGGAACAGCCAAAGTGGCTGCTGACCCGTGACGCCACAAGCAGGTGCAAGTGAATGACCAGCACAGTCAGCAGATGTTGCACCCGTGCCTTGGGGCACCAATGCACCAGAGCTGCACTTACTCATCCCTTTAGCAGCATGCTACTTGGAAAGAAAACATTATGTAAACAATTAAAATGGATGTGGCTGATTTAAAACTTCATTTACTGAAGTGATCCCCATTCCCAAAAGGCATTGCCATTTCTCTCAGGATACTTCTGCTCAAGGGCTAACTTTGGGTCTGCTTTCCTAGCATGAGCCTCTCTGTTTTGTTTGGGTGCGCGAGAGATGTGCCCTATCACTGTTTACTTGTTACAGAAGCTCCCAGCTTGGTAGGAGTAGTGATCCTTGTGTGTCCCCTCTGAGAGGGGAGCTACCAACCCAGCCCCCTTAAATGCAGGTGGTAATCTATAATTTTGGGGGCTATCACATATAATAGACCCACACACACATACGTGCTGTGCACATCCATAAGACGCCTCCATTCTGTGATGGCAGGACCTATGAGAAAACCCCAAACTGAGGTTTATAGAGGGTGAAGGAAGCAGGGACTTCTTTTTAAGGCTGGGACTTTACCTCATGGTAATTATTTGAACAACTGAAGCAAATGAGTGGCGCAACCTCCAGCAGTTTCACTGCTTTCGGCTGCCTTACTGCTAGTTGTGTGTTCTGACGTATGTTGTGTGACTGCTGGCAAGCTCCATTTGCCTTGGCTGTGTAACTGTCAGTGGCTGCTGGTGCAATTTGAAAATGGTGCGGCGTAAAAGTTGTGGATGAGTGCTATGGCACTAGCAAGCATAGCGAGCAGGCCTGATAGACCAAAGGGGTGTTTTGGAGGGTTCTCCCCCCAAACATTTTGAATATAGGAGTAGCAAATGGTGCATTTTGAAGTATTTAAACACACATATTTAATGTGTCTTGCCACGTTAAATATGCTCACAATTAGTATAATGTATAAAAAGAGGATTTCGTTTTCACTGCTCTTCAACTCTGTTCTGTCTGTATGAAGACAAAACAGTGCCCACATGCTGTACAGTCGTGCTGTGCTTCAGTGCTCTGTTGAGTCATCGTCGGTGCACAGTAGGCAGACTATCACCTACCTAACCACCTTTACCCAGTGGCGGCTGCCACAACACGTAAGTTGGGGGGGCCGGGGGGGTGGGCGGGGTGGTCAGGTAGACGGGGAAGCAAAAATATATATTTTTTTAAATGTACCTTTTCCCCGCAGCCTCCAACGTCGAGGGCCGCCTCGTCGAGGGCCGCCTTGGAGTTTTCCTAGCAGTCTCTGGGAAGGCCGAGTCTGCTCAATCAATCCAGACGCTGTTCTCCTGCTAGGATAGCAGCGCCAGGATTGGTTTGAGCGGCCTGCTCTGCCGCTCAGACACTGCCTGTGAGCATGCAGCATTTCACCAACCCGGCTGTGAAAACAGCTGGGCTGGAGAAATAGAAGTGCGCATGTATGTTTGGTCAGCATTTGACGGCCGGCCAAACATACATGCGCAAAAATGCCACCATCTGCCTTTGATGGCCAGGCCCCGGCCCAGCCCCAACCTGCACGCATGTCAGAGCCGCACAAAGAAAACTAAAGTGATATTGTTTCATTATAATTTTATTTTTGTGTGACTGATGCTGACGAGCGAGGCGACACTCCTTCACCATTAAAGAGCAGCCGCCCCTGCCTTTGCCTGCCCCCTGACTGACTGCATGGAGTGCAGCACATCTGCTAAACCCAATGGTCACAAGAGCAGCATCAAAAAGCAAGACTGGCTGAGATTTCTTCCCTAAAGTTTGCAGGCCAAGCCCAATGTGTCGTCATCCTTTAATTCCCACCACCCACCCCATCAAACGCAGCTATCTGTTACCATGCCCGTGTTTATGGGTCCACTTCTGACTCCTGACAAATGTTCATCTGGCGCTTTAATCATAACCCGCAACCAGTGCTGCTGCTCTCACGGGTACAGAGAGCAGCACTGGAGTCATCCTTGCTGAGCGGTGCAAGACCCCAATCGGTTTTCCATCTTGTTAAAATTAATACTTGCTCAACTCCACAAGGTCTGCACACTTTCTTAATTCATAAGAAAGTGTTAATAAAGGAGATTGTTGCAAAGCTGGTAAAACATGGCACGTTTACATTTTCTATAATTACCAGCCTGAGGTGTTTAATAGCACAAAACTAGTCTTCATCACCATCTTCACAGCTCCCTCTTGTAAAATGAGTGGTTAGAGACTCCAGGGCACTAGGTTAGTCATCAGGATCGATTCAATATATCAGAAAGATATACCTTGTTATGACGTGTCTCGGCTTCCCATTGACTCCGACAGTGAAGAATTTGCAGCTTGAAAAATATTAGAGCCCCCTCTGATCCAAAAGAGCAGTACATCTGTGATGAGCAAGACAAGAGGTGCATGGCGCACAAACCAGAGGTCAAGCGGCACACACACCAGAGGTCAAGCGGCGCACACACCAGAGGTCAAGCGGCGCACACACCAGAGGTCAAGCGGCGCACAAACCAGAGGTCAAGCGACACACAAACCAGAGGTCAAGCGGCACACAAACCAGAGGTCAAGCGGCACACAAACCAGAGATCAAGCGGTGCACAAACCAGAGGTCACCGGCGCAAAAACCAGAGGTCAAGCGGCGCGCAAACCAGAGGTCAAGCGGCACGCAAACCAGAGGTCAAGCGGCACGCAAACCAGAGATCAAGCGGCGCACAAACCAGAGGTCACCGGCGCACAAACCAGAGGTCAAGCGGCGCGCAAACCAGAGGTCAAGCGGCACGCAAACCAGAGATCAAGCGGCGCACAAACCAGAGGTCACCGGCGCACAAACCAGAGGTCAAGCGGCACTCAAACCAGAGAGCAAGCGGCACTCAAACCAGAGAGCAAGCAACACGCAAACCAGAGATCAAGGGGCTCACAAACCAGAGATCAAGCGATGCACAAACCAGACAGCAAGCGTCTGCCTGCACCAGATTACGGGGCAGTCTGGGAGGCGAAAAGGCGGGGTCAATGTGTTTTAGCAGGGCTGAGTCAAAAGGCCTATGTAATTCTTCTACAGAAAAACATTTTTAAACAAAAATGAACAGGCAGTAGGCACACTCATTGCCCGGTCGGTCACGTCCTAGAAAACGCTTGTGACTTTGCCTCCAGCATGCCTGGGAGTTCACTGTACAGCAACTTGGCCTCAGCCCTCCAGTCCAACCCCGAGACTCCTGAGCCAATCTAGACGCTGCTCCAGCGGCGGCAGAGCATCGCCCCACTGCTTTAACTGCAAGCTCAATACTAAAAAGAAAATGATAACGCTCCGTTATTATTTTATTTTATGTATTGAGCTTTCAGTTGAAGGGGCGGGGCTGGGCTACCCTGGTCACAGGGGGGGAGTGGTGGCTGCATCTTAAGTGCGAATGCAGGTTTGGCAGGCCCTCTTGGGCGACCAAACCTACATGCTCACTTTGCATATTCTCCACCCAGGCTGCCTTACAGCCTGGGTGGAGAACATGCCTGGACTCCCATTCCCCGTATGAGCGCCGAACCACGGCGTTCGGACCAATCACAATGCTGTATTGCAGCGTTGTGATTGGCTGGGAGCCTGGGTGCTTGCTACATGTGTGGAGGAAAGACGGTGACTGGCGACCGGCGTGACGAGCAGGTAAGTTTCATTTTTTTTTTTTTTTTTACCGCCCCCCCCCCCCCCCCCCCCAACACTGTTTCCTACCAGGCGCTCCTGCACCGGTCCCTTGCTCTAAACACCATGAGAGCAGCATGGGGATTGGGTGGGTCAGGGGCTGCCAACACTCCTTGGGTGACTTGGGGGCTGTGGATGTAATACACCCTGGGCTCTTCTCATTGAAGGTAGGCGAGGGTTCAAGTGCACATGTCAGGCTGGACAGAGCAAGGCACCCGTCCAACCCAACATGCGCACTTCACCTCAAGTAGGCCCAGGCCCAGCTGTGTCACACTCAATCATTCAAACTCCATTCCCCATCCACGTCCGACTCCGCCTACCCTCACCTGATTCTAATGGAAAACGGCAAACTTTGCCCATGCCACGCACTGATGTAGTTAATAAACAATTATTAAAGTAATCATTTAATATGGGGACTGGGACAAGGGGGGCAAAGCCGCCACACCCCAATTAAGAAAACGCCACTGTTAACTATTAGTAGTCTGCACTTAACTAAGTCATCGCTTTTGTCTTACTGCTAGCAGTCGTGTCTGTTCGTTCTTATCTGCTATGCAGCTATTTTCAGTCTACACTCCACTCTGCTGTGTCACAGCTAAAAGTGTAATCATCTACCGGACTTGCAACTGATACCAGTTTTCACTCCTATCTGTTGTGTAACAGCTAGCACGTTGAGCTCAAGTCGGCTGTGCAACGGCGAGCAGACAGCCCTCTCCACTTCTAGCAGACAACTCTCTCCTCTGCTGTGTGGCTGCTAGTGATTTGTGGTAATGTCTTTTGTGTGACTTCAAGCAGTCTGTACTCATTGCTTTTATGCAACTGTAGTAGTCTGTGGTCTAGTCTGCGATGCCAACTGCTTCCAGTCTACAGCCCCATCTGATGTGACTGCTATAATTCTTTGCCCTTCTTTCTTAGGTGGTTGTTAGTGGTAAAATATGTCTATTGTGTAACTGCCACCAGTCCATACTCTAGTGTGCAATGCAACTCATAGTCTACATTTCTTTCTGCTATAACTCCTAGAAGTCTGTACTTCTGTTTGCTGCACGGCCGATAGTGGCATTTATTACCTGTCGGGCAACTCCTAGCTGCATATGATCTTGCCTGCTGTATTACTTCTAGAAAGATACACTCCGCTCTGTTGTGTGACAGCTAGTAGTATCTGCTCATACCTTGAAGGCTACCTTCTGCCTGCCCTGCAACTACTACCAACTTATTCTCCAGTCTGCTGCACAACTGCTGTTATATACGCACCCCTTTGATATTACTCTGTTCTTCTGTGCATTTGCTAGCAGCTGCTGATTATACACTTTCATCCTCTGTATATCTGCAGTATAGCCTTATGCTTGCTGCGCAGCTTCTGCTCCTGCAATATCTTTACTTGTGCACCATGGCCCATATGTACTAAAGCTGTAACACTAAGCAGCGCAAATAGCCACACACTGACGCAAAATCTTGCAGGGATATTTACTGTCTGGTACAGAAGGAGTTTTGCACGGGAAAGGTGCCTTTTTCTCATCACAATAATCCCCTTATGCTGCTCTGCATTTTTGACGGGTGATACTTGAGCTGATCTGCACAATTACCTATAGGTTTGACACAAAGCACAAGGTACTAGGATAGCCAGACTAGGCTTTGTTTAAAAAAACTAATGTCTTCTTGAAGCAGGAGGTAAGAGGGGGAAATGTGTTTTTCCCCCCAAAAAACCCTGTAGATATTGATGTATGCTGCAGTGCACAACACACATCCAATTCGTGGGACCCTCCTGCACTTGTCTTGGTATGGTATAGGAATTTGTAACGGAAGGGTATGTTTCCAGCACAGTTCATATATAAGACAGCACACACTCACCTCTGCACCATGGTGCAAGGCAGTGCGTAATGCGAGGCAGGCTGTTTCTGCACCAGCAGAGGGGATGGCACTGCGTTGGATAAAAAATGAGTACATCTAACCACATTCATGTGATGCCATTTGCAGACTTATACTTTTTGGAGGAGGTTTGTCATTCCAGGAGCATAAATTGATATTTTAATGTGTCTTAAAGAGTCTTAATTCATAAAAGGACCCCTGGGTAATTGTACTCAACTAGTGTAGAGATGTGTAGGCCCCTACCAGGGCATAACCCTGATCCCTGCAACCCCTCATCCCCGTTCGCACCAACAAGTCACAAGCTGTTGTTAAAACCACCACACCAAGGGCAGCTATGCAAAGCAAATTAGCTGTACATCCTCCTCCATCAAAACTGATCCTTCCAAAGCCTCTTAACTCAATTGCACAGAGTCCACTTACAATGGGTAATCCACTACAAATGGAAACCAAATGTACACTTGCAATGACTGATATTGATATATCATTCTACGTGGGGGTAGCAGGGTAGGAGAGGTGGGGGGAGGTCAGGTGAAAAGAGAGACACGCAAGTGGTTGATCAACTGGTTCTATAACAACGACCAGGGTCACAGTGTGCCACTAATTTGTTCCATTGCTTTGGGACTTTGTTGTGGAGGATTTTATCCATCAAGGCAGTCATTCTCTCTCCAGCACTTTTCAACCTCTTTATGGAACCCTTCACTGCCATAGTAAAACAATCCGGAATTAACTACCACCTATACGCCGATGACACCCAACTATACAATAGAATCAAATCCCATTCTGATGTCTTGCACCTAAACAACGCCTTGACTAAGATCCAATCCTGGTTCCACTCCAACCATCTCAAACTTAACCCTAATAAAACTGAAATTATTCTTTTCTCACCTAAAAACAATTCACTCCCTAATCCAATCTTGGATCTCTGACCTTAATGCCCTCAACTGCCCACTCTCCTTATCCATATCAGTTAAATCTCTGGGCATTACCTTCGACAATAAGCTTACACTCAATTCCCATATAAAAAATTTGACTAAAGGAGCACTTTTCACGCTGCGCCAACTCAAAAAAATAAAGCCATTCATCCCTGCTGAAGATTTCAAATCAGTAGTCCAATCTCTAGTCCTCTCGAAAATTGACTACGGCAACGCTATCCTCTCCGTAACCCCCAAAGTGCACCTTGCCCCCCTCAAAACTATACTCAACCTTGCGGCCAGGCTTATAACAGACACTAGGCGCTTCGACCGCATCTCTCCTGCCCTTAAAGCCCTTAAATGGCTTCCTCTTGAAGGCAGATCTGCCTACAAAATTCCCTGCATTACACACAAAGCCCTTCACCTAAAGTCCCCAATCTACCTTACAAATAAACTCAAAATTGCGGGTTGCTCCCATCCGATGAGAAGCACCAACACTCTCCTCCTCGTCACCCCTCTGCTAAAAAACGAAATCCTCGCAATCTCGTTCCTTCTCTGGTAATGCTCCCAACATCTGGAACGCCCTCCCTTTTAGACTTACGCTGTAACCCATCATGCTTCTGCTTCAAAAAAGACCTCAAACTTTACCTGCTTAACAAATATTGGCGGCCCTTAAATCTTCTCTCCTCTCACCTGCTTTTACCCTCTCCCTATCCCCCCCACCTTTTCCTCCCCGCCACCCGCCCCTTTTTTTACTTTTTTGCCCTCCTTCTTCCCTAACCTTTGTTCCCCCTCCTCCTCTCCCTTACCCCTTACCTCCATTCCTCCACCCCTCCTTACACTCCAAACCTACTCCCTTTATACCTTGACCACTTAGCTGTCCTCCTGTTGCTGTTTAAATCGTGTTTACTCCTGTTACTTTTGTCTGCAATCCAACACCTCCGCCACTCATTTATCAACGCAATCCATCTGTTCATTGTGTTCTATATATTTATCTTGCCTGAATGCTGCATTTTCTTTAATTGTTTTTTACTATAGTATGTGTATTGCTTATAATACTTTATAACTGTACTATTTTCAAACGTATGTGAAGCGCTCTGATACCCATGGGTGTAGCCAGCGCTATATAAAACCTTTTTTAATAATTTTTTTTTGTAATCTTAAATTGGCATTTGTCAGTGACGAGGAAGCCAATGCAGTCTCTTCCAGGATGTCAAATGTCCTGCAATTCCTGACGCTGCACATGAGGCCCACAACTGCTTAACTTTCTAAGGTGCAGGATTCATTCTAGGAGAGCACCTTTATCCATCCAGTTGAATTAGTTGGTTTTAAAGTCCACAACTGATTTAATAGTTACTGCTCTGTGATCTGGCTTCCACTTACAACTTACTTAGCTAGAACTGTTACCTCTTCCCGAGCTGTTGGCACTGCCAATGTTTCTCCATGAGGTAATTATCAGTATGTTTAGATACTAAGAGATGATTGTAATGCTATGTTATTATGTATATTGTGATTGATATCTTCTTTTCCTCTCTACTTTTTTCATTTTCTTCTTTCCCTCTTCTCTTCTTCTTTAGTCTTAAGAAACTAATAATCGCTAGAATTCCTTCAAGTGTTATGATTATTTTGCTGCTAAGCATTGCGGCTTTCAATTGTTCTGCTCACTAATCTATAATAATTTGTTTACATTTGATGGTTTACTGTTCTATTTCTGATGCACTCACAATGCTCAGGCCATGTATATCATTCATTATATTCTTGTATTGTTTTATGATTCTTTTCAATAAAGCATCTTAAACTTAAAAAACTAGTTACTGCTCTGTCTTCCCCATAAGGTATAGATTAATGTGTGTCAATATCCTAATGCAGCGAGTTTAGTTCTCAAACTACAGCATGATGTTCCATAATGAGCAATTGGTGAAAAAACACACCGGATGCTGGATCTGGTGATTCATCTGCGTGGCTGGGGTGAAGGCCCAAGTGTGAAGCCATCAGCCAGGGCTAGTGTTTAAGCCCACAGGACGTGTCATTGTGGTTTAACTTTATGAGCTCGAGCTAGTGAGCATGAGAAATGATGGATCAGAAGCTAGGACTGGTTAAAGGTTTCACACATGACATGGGGCCTCTTGTCCACTGTACATATGTTGCTCTAAGTAAAGGCATGCTGCATTCCCTCTGAAGGTTTTCCATTCTAGAAAGTAGAAAGGATCTACATTTAGTAACACTTATAATTACATTCCTATTGTGTATTGATGCCCACGTTTTGGGGAGTTAGTCCCTCTTTAACAAACAGTGCACGTTATATACAGAAGTCCTGAGTTGAGGCAGCAAAGAAAACAAGCATTGGCATAGCCAATAGGTCTCGCCTTTTGGACCTTACATGTGTTTAGCCATGCAACCGTTGCGTAACTAAATACTTATAAGGTCTCAAAAGCGAGACCTATTGGTTATGCCAAGCGGCCGTGGGGCCGCGAAAGTGAAAGTAATCGCGGTAAAAGCGGCGCGCGCGCCCGCGCACATGCACTGTAGCTCTATGCTGGCCTGGTAGCACTTTTTGGAGCCCTCTCAATAATGGTGACCACACCGTTATCCGCTTCAATCAACACGCATGCACAGACGTCACCCAATGATTACACTGACACTTTCTTTGTGGGTGAAGAACTGCTGCAGGTTTATTTCATACAACATAAGTATGACAATAAAAATGGGTTATCTTACGGGCGATCCAGGGCAAGCAGCCCCTAGCTGCTCCGCCCGCCTGGTGAGCCAGCACACACGGTGGGTCGATGCCCGGCAGTGTGGCACATATTTATTTTCAGATCATCCACTGGGTCACGTGATCTGTCTCCTACTCCCGCCCCTTCTGACAGGGGCGGAGCGTGTTGTGGCACACCCCCGGTTGGTCAGGCCCCCCAACCGCCCGAAGGACTAACGGGGCGCCGTCGCGGTCTTCCCAGAACCCCCTTCGGCTCCTGGACCTTGGCTCGGGCACCCTTACTGTGCCGGACAGGGGTACCCTTACTGTACCGCCTGTCGCAGAGGTACCCTTACTGTACCTGTCTGCATCCAGATCGCCCTGTAACTCCGCCTGCAACGCAAAAGAAAACATTAAAACATTCCAATAACGCTCTGTCTCCGCCACGCAGGGTAAGCGGAAAGGGTGAAAATACGCGTGTCCGAGCTGGAGCGGCGCGCAGCAAGCAGAGGAGGAACTGGGCGAGAGGGACGCCTAAGTAGGGGGGCTAGCCTCGCCCCCCACCCCCAACGGCCCACCTCCACCTACACACTATTGGGAGGTCTCCTCCCTGGGCGTAGCCTCGCGTGCGAGGCAGAAGAGGGGGAAGGCTGCGACGGGCGGCCACTAGAGAGCTGCCCTGCTGATGTCCCACTGCGTGGGACGCGGGCAGCGGCATAGTGACCACACCGTCATCCGCTTCAATCAACACGCATGCACAGACGTCACCCAATGATTACACTGACACTTTCTTTGTGGGTGAAGAACTGCTGCAGGTTTATTTCATACAACATAAGTATGACAATAAAAATGGGTTATCTTACGGGCGATCCAGGGCAAGCAGCCCCTAGCTGCTCCGCCCGCCTGGTGAGCCAGCACACACGGTGGGTCGATGCCCGGCAGTGTGGCACATATTTATTTTCAGATCATCCACTGGGTCACGTGATCTGTCTCCTACTCCCGCCCCTTCTGACAGGGGCGGAGCGTGTTGTGGCACACCCCCGGTTGGTCAGGCCCCCCAACCGCCCGAAGGACTAACGGGGCGCCGTCGCGGTCTTCCCAGAACCCCCTTCGGCTCCTGGACCTTGGCTCGGGCACCCTTACTGTGCCGGACAGGGGTACCCTTACTGTACCGCCTGTCGCAGAGGTACCCTTACTGTACCCGTCTGCATCCAGATCGCCCTGTAACTCCGCCTGCAACGCAAAAGAAAACATTAAAACATTCCAATAACGCGCTGTCTCCGCCACGCAGGGTAAGCGGAAAGGGTGGGAATACGCGTGTCCGAGCTGGAGCGGCGCGCAGCAAGCAGAGGAGGAACTGGGCGAGAGGGACGCCTAAGTAGGGGGGCTAGCCTCGCCCCCCACCCCCAACGGCCCGCCTCCACCTACACACTATTGGGAGGTCTCCTCCCTGGGCGTAGCCTCGCGTGCGAGGCAGAAGAGGGGGAAGGCTGCGACGGGCGGCCACTAGAGAGCTGCCCTGCTGATGTCCCACTGCGTGGGACGCGGGCAGCGGCATAGTGACCACACCGTCATCCGCTTCAATCAACAGGCATGCACAGACGTCACCCAATGATTACACTGACACTTTCTTTGTGGGTGAAGAACTGCTGCAGGTTTTTTTCATACAACATAAGTATGACAATAAAAATGGGTTATCTTACGGGCGATCCAGGGCAAGCAGCCCCTAGCTGCTCCGCCCGCCTGGTGAGCCAGCACACACGGTGGGTCGATGCCCGGCAGTGTGGCACATATTTATTTTCAGATCATCCACTGGGTCACGTGATCTGTCTCCTACTCCCGCCCCTTCTGACAGGGGCGGAGCGTGTTGTGGCACACCCCCGGTTGGTCAGGCCCCCCAACCGCCCGAAGGACTAACGGGGCGCCGTCGCGGTCTTCCCAGAACCTCCTTCGGCTCCTGGACCTTGGCTCGGGCACCCTTACTGTGCCGGACAGGGGTACCCTTACTGTACCGCCTGTCGCAGAGGTACCCTTACTGTACCCGTCTGCATCCAGATCGCCCTGTAACTCCGCCACAGCTCTGGGGAGGCAACCGTCGCTGCCAGAGCCCCCCCTTCCTCCCTTTGCTGTTATATGTGCCCTGCCCCTGCGAGCCAGCTTAATGGGCTAAATTAGGGTCCTGTTCTGTAACCCGTAAACGACGGCATAATTTGCAACATTACTCAAAAGCCCAGGGCAGACGAACAAAGGATGTCTTTTGGCCCCACTGCTGTAAGCTTAGACGTGACTGGTGTTCCTAACCTTCTAAGCGAAGCCACAGCAGATCATCCTAACGTAATTATGGGAGGATCTAGCACCTGCACATGGAGCCAGAACTGAACCATAGCTGAATTCCTCAATCCATCGATTCCCTTCATATCCTAGCACGAAGGTTTTGATTTCCACCCTATCTACAAAGGTGATGTATTGATAGCGTCATGGTTCCTGAGTTGCTGCTGCTACTGCGAGGATTGCATGATTTCTCGGCTGGGCAAAACATTTTTAACGCAACTGCTAATCGGACGCCGTTTATCATGACTCCGGGTAAAGCCAATTTGACTGACCGAACTGCCGAAGAATACATCTCTCAGCTCGGGGACCCAAATATGTGAATGTTTCCCAACTCCCTGGCTCCAAGAAAGGCTGAGTGGGAAGTGCAACACCTAAATCTGTTTCTCAGGCTGGGAAATATGGCCTAGGTAACAGGCATAGGTGAATTAGGCACTAACCTGCAATCCTATTAAGATTTTCCAATTGGCCAAATTAAGTGCCTTCCTCGCTTGTATTTGCGTTCCCAACAGCACAACAAGCAGGGTGAAGGTAGCGTGTGATTCAGCCACTTTACCTACGTATATAAACACAAGCTGACATCACGGGTATATAAATTTGCTTGCTTTCACAAGGTATTATCCTATTGTTTACTGCAAACTGACCCATATCTTAGCAACATCTCCTCGTTTTAGCCTGTCTACTTGCAATTAAGTTACATTAAATTGGACGCTAGAGTCTTATACTAGTCCCGCTGTCCATCCCAATCTTTTCTTGCTCTCCACTGGGACAGCGTATCCGATGAATAGAAGCTGGCTTTCGGACTTTATTGCTGCTGGAAAGGGTCAATAGGTGTGCCTACAGTCCTTGTTATACCGGTGTTGCTGTGCTATAGGTAATTCGTGGTGCCGCCATAGTGGCTAGAAAATGAAACGTCTTATTTTATCAAATGATTTGTTGTGAGCCCCAGTTATGATTTCGTTCATATCTTCATAGTTGACAGTGTCTCTATCTTGCCAATACCTGGGGCACGTCCGCCTTAAATGACGACATTACATCTGGCTTTTCCGCTAGCCTTGCCCATTACCCTGTCAAATGTCTGTGGAGAGCTGTACGTCTCTGGTCATGCTCATGGTCGCTCTCTGCTCTTTCCATTATTACTATGTAGCTGAGGGCATGCCATACACGGGTGTCTGGTTAAAGTATGCACAGGTCATTGACACTCTCCCACGTGCAGTGCTGTGACCGTTTGAAGTAGTTCATCAGATTCAGCCAGCCACCCCCCCAGGTGGAGGCTTGCACTCCCAAACTTCTGCTCGTGTAAAACCCGGCCCACCTCCAAGTC
The DNA here is from genome assembly GCF_964204655.1 of Triturus cristatus. NCBI lineage: Eukaryota > Metazoa > Chordata > Amphibia > Caudata > Salamandridae > Triturus > Triturus cristatus. The sequence continues at coordinate 1,266,488,521 of NC_140585.1, read as the reverse complement.
AGTGAAATTTAGTAATTCGCGACACTGACAACCCCAGGGGCCAAATACTGGGCTGTGTAAATGCGGCCCAAAACCACCATGAACAATTGGCTTGGAGTGGATGGGCGTTGCCTAGGCTGGCTGAAGGCAAAACCTTTGACCATCACACCTGGCAAGATGTGCCAACGCAGGTAGAATAAAGAGTTATCCTGCCCTCCTCACTTCCTTTCCCAGTTCGACACAGGTCGAAGAAGAATGCCCCTTCCAGAAAGGTCACGGCCTTATCCCTGAAGCCTATCCATACCGCATTCCACCGGAAATCTACAGCATTGCTTTGTAAAGCGTTTTCTGGTTCCCCAATCATCTGTGGTCGATATGCTTTCCCTCAGTTTGACCAAAATCTTAGCTAATCGTACGCCTGTCTAATTCCCAGGGCTGTCTGGTTTAATGCTTTCGCCTGGAATTGCCCCCCCAAATGTGGCCTCACACTGAACCTTCATCTGGCCCTGGCGCCTATCAAACCACAGTGAAAGCCTCTGTCACCTTCATACAATACATACACCAACCTCACAAGGTCGCAGAAGCGGCAAGCCAGGCTAAGTCTCGGTCAACCATGTCACTCCGTGCTTTCCCTGGCCTCCCTGTGGAACAGGGAGAATAACCTCAAAAATTGCTAAGTATGATAGACAAACCCAGGCCTTCCGCCTGTCTCAAAACAGCTCATGCTGCTGCCTTCCTGTATAGACTAAGCTGCCACTATGACTGAGTTGCAGAAAATATCACACCAGCCGTTTCCTAAAGCAAGGCTAAGGATGAAAGGCCGCCGCATCTCTTGACCTAAGCGTGGAACTACACAATACCTTCAAGATGTTATGTATGATACACAAACCCAAGCCCACAACTTGCCTCAACACAGCACAGGCTGCTGACTTTTCTATATACGCTAAGCCGTCACTATGACTAATTTGAGAAACCTTACCCCAGCTGTTTTTTAAATAGCAAGGCGAAGAGGAGAGACAGCAGCATCTCCTGACTCAAGCGTTGAACTTACATTAATAACATTGGTCGCTCAATTTCTGTGTTACACCTTTCCACAAGCTGACCATTGCAGCATGGTTGAGACTGGGATTTAGGCTGAACCTTGACCTATTTGTACACCTGCTGCCAGGGAACATATATGTACCTATAGACCTGCCCTTATCCTGTTGCACCACTTGGGAGACACAACTTTGTCCACTCGTACCCACCGGCATGGAATTAATGCCAACGAGATTAGTGACAGTTGCACTGTTCGAGCTAGAACCTGCGACTTTATTCATGTAATCAATTAATCTGCAAAGCCTGCCATTCCCCAACTTGGGCATATACGCAACCGCCTCTAGTGTCTTGCAATACCAGCTATTCCGAATCTGGCTGACGAAAACTACCATTGGCCAAGAGCTAAACTAGTAAAAAACTATACCATATGTTACTCAAAATGCTTACCATAAACCGTAATGAGTACAGACTCGTCATAGATCACCCTGGCCCCCCCAAACCTTTCCCAGGGAACTGGAGGGAAATGGACTCAATTGCGCAGGGCATGAAATACCAGAAGTTACTGATGACGACGTTTCCATGACCACTCGCAGATGCATTTAATTAGTTATATAGCGCCACTCCTACCAGTGTAGGGTGTCCGCGACTTTGCATCTCACACAAAAATTCCGCCGAGCCAATCAATCATATGCATATGGGTCAGTGCATAGGAAAGGTGACCTAAGCCAAAGGACTCAAAGTGTAGGCGATTCATGGCCTTCCCCACTGGCAGGCAGTATAGTTTAAGGCTGCTTGGCGTGGAGAAGCACAAGCTCGGTCGAGTCAGCCAAATTAACCCTCTTTGCAACACTAATCAATGTTCTAATGATATCTGCTTAGTGGTGTGAATACAGCTCTAGGATGAGCGTTCGTAGCTCACGGTTGACTATGAGGGCTGTAAGATCTACATTGCAAGTGACAAAAGGGTGCCTCCTTTGAACACAGTAACCTGCTGACCTCTATACATCATACACACTCTGAAAATCTACTTGGCACACGTTCTTTGCAGCGGGCCTATTTAACCGTCTGCACTACTACACTGAAGTCAAAACCTCCACTCTACAAATTCTTGATCTTTCTCCAGGATGGTAACGAATCGCACGAGTCATCCTGACTCGTGGCACCGACATAGTGGCGTGAAAAAAGAAACCTTATTTTATCAAATAATTCGTTGTGAGCCTTAAGAATCTGGCGCTTCCTGATCACATCTGGGGATGACACTATGACCGTACATCCTTTGGCGCCCGATAAATTGAATACCATTCAATTGCGCATTAATAGAACTTGTTATGTACAGCGCGTTGTAAGTAGTGCTGGGCTCTGATTAGATGCGCTATATAACAAATAAGTTGATATTATTATCACTCGTGTTCCATTCTGGGGGCTTAATAGAACTATCATCAGGTTGTCAGGCTTGGGACACACTGCAGCTGGCCCCTACGCTACTCTGCCAGTCTCAGGCCTATGACCGCAAAGCGCAGCGACACGGGGCGAACACAGCAGATATTCTATGCGCTTATGGCTGAAAATTGTTGCATATTTATATAGCTCGAACTCGTCCCGAAGGTATGGAGCGCTTTGCGTAGCACCGTATTTACATTAAACATTCTGGCATATGCTTTACCCCCCCCCTGGCTGTTAACTCTGCTTTGTTGTTGCCTATTTATATAGCGTGAACTCTATCTGCGAGCGTCTCTGCAACAATTAAACAACCCAAAAACAATGCATGTCCCGAAAACAGGGCGGCGTAGACCAAATTGTGAACATGCGTCTGGCACAAAGGTGCTCGGCGTTTGTCCCGAAAATTTCAATCTTTCTCGACCACACAGTGCATTTCAGATAAATAGAATGCTTTAGACCACACCGTAAACATCCCTGCACTACAAGCGCCCGGAATTTGTACCGTTTACGTTGCTGCTACGAAAACAATTGACGCCCCTGCCATCTAGGCTCGTCCCTCCGCTGAATATTAATTCTTGACCCAGAGTTCATATATTAGGCCAGGATCGACCGAGAGTTTGATGGGAGGAGCCATATAAATTAGACATGGCCCGCGTCATCAGCAATTTTACTGACACTTATTGCGTGTCGAGTAATAGAACCACCCCCATAGTGTCCGCCAGGTGGCATATATCTATCCCCAGTCGGAACCCAAAACCACGCCACTAATGCTGTGTCTCATGGTGTGCAGGTCAATTTCCCCGATTCAAATAGTGCGCCGCCTTTCTTACCCTGCCCTTCGTGCTTTCTATGGGTACCTGAAATCACAATATGGGAACGGACCAGACTGCAATTGGAACATAATGTTCACCGGGGATCATCACACGTCTATAACATGCGCGTATTATCGATGCATCTAAGCCATAATTATTCGCATATCCAACTGTTGTTCGAGGGTTGCCTGACGTCTACAGTATATCCTACTTTAAACCCGAGGGATGTGTCCCCACAGATAAACACACAGTGACTTCACCGATAAAAGCATTTTCAACAAATAAAGCACAATTATACCAATACAGCATCTTTCCAATTTCCTGCAGGCTGCTTAAGGTGCCCAGGCCCCACGTGCTTTTGGAGGCTAAACATAGGAGGAGAAATTCGCTGAAGCGCCTGGGAAAGGATTCTTGGAAAGTTGTGTCACCCCCAGACCTGCTCCCGCCCTGTATGTGTCCGGTGCTCACCTCCCGCACAGAATATTGAATTCGATATTTCCAGTCTTTATAAATGGTATGGTTTGTTTTCAAACAGACCGCTTCAACTGTGGGAAACACGACAAATATAAAATAAGGAAGTGTAAACACTTATATCGGCCTAATCTACTCTCACAAAGTCTCGGAACTGAACAAACTCCGTCACATGATTATTTGTTGTAGCCAAGGGAGCAGATCTCCGGGTCTTTCGGAGAAGAAAAGCATCCTTAATCATGCGAAGTGCACCTTGTGCCTAACGTACCGGCCAAGCGTGAATACCTCCCCAGCACCATCCAAATCTTTTTAAGTCACAGTCAGAACCGGCGATAAAACAATACAATCCTTGAAGTGTGGCTTAATCACGCCCTGGCAAACAACATGCAAACATGCCCATTACTGTGCTTCTACAGATGAGCTTGGAGAGGTGGCTGCTCGACAGTGAAAATTGCCTTCACTTTTCAAGCGTATATGAGAAATTGTGTTTCAGAGCACTTTGCACGGCTCTGGCAAAGTGTTTCAACACACAAAGAATTAAACAGCTCTCCATTTACATGTCCTGGACACGCACGGGCCCCCTCCCACCACACGCAGAGCCTGACTTGCTCGATATCGGAGGGGGGGGGGGGCATACTCACAGAAGCACGTGCGCCTTTCAGCCTGGACTGCCCGGTCCAAGTTGGGTGGAGAGGCGCTGCCTCTCTGCACTGCGGAGAGTGGATACCCTTTGTGCACGCCGCGACCACAGAGGCCGAGCACCATCCGTCACCTGCTCTACACACGCCCTCGTCAGCAGCCCTGCAAATCACTCCTGTGCCTCGTATCGATTTCAGGGCAACGAGTAGCTGCCGTTCTATTTCGCCGTCACCAGCCCGCTTTCCGGCCTGTAACCCAAGCGAAACTCCCTTTCACGCAAGATGAGCAACAACAACTAGTAAACTTGCGTCTTTAAAAGCTGCACGTGGTTCCATTATGAGGTACAATGTAAGAAAAGATGAACTACGTTCAGAAATACACACTGTACTTATAGTACATATATATTAGGCCAACGGTGACAAGGTGGCTCAGCCAGCCAGGTGGAAAAACAAACCATGGGCAAATTACGGGACGTGCCATGGCCAACGGAAGTGGAATTATTAAAACATGTCGGACAACGGCCGCCAACAGCATGAGCCACAAAAAACGCTTGCTGCCAGAAAGCCAGGTGGAAAACCAACCACAAAGCGCCTCGCTAGTTGCAATTTTGTTCAGTGTGGCGCTTTCCACGGCCGTAACGTCTGCCCTCACTATGCACCATACGTGGTCGCTGTGCTCGCATATATTACCCACGCGCACTTTGCAAATTCAAATAACCCGCTCGACTGATGCCGCATGTAAACTTCTTTCAGCGCTGATCCCTAACTCCCCAACGCAAATCTGCTCCGGCTGCCGCGCCTCACCCCGCTGATCCCTGGATACATTCGGAAGGGTGGCCCGAGCCCCCGAGCAGCTTCTGAGGCAACCCCAAGGATCGACTGCGCACTACACAGGTAAGGAGTTCTGGGTCCGGGGGCCACCCACAGGCACGCCTGCGCAGCCACAGCCAGCAATGGCGTCAGGGCAGCGCGATCGCTAATTCATGCAAGGGCTTATCAACAGCCCAGGACCCCACACGGGCAACCAGCGAACCACTCACCGCACAAACCCGACCCCCACTCCAAATGGGGCCCGGGACAACTGCCACGGCGCCCGGCTGTCACCGCATAGCCCATACCGCCGACAAAAGACTACGTGGGAGGGGGCAACAACACCCCTACACTCACCGGAAAAATGCCGACGCCAGGACCCGACAGCGGAAGAACCGACGCCAGACAATGGACCCATATCTCGCGTGGCCAGGAGCGCCAATTCGCGCGGCCAGGGGCGCAGGAAGCAGAGTCCACGCGTGTCCGAGCTGGAGCGGCGCGCAGCAAGCAGAGGAGGAACTGGGCGAGAGGGACGCCTAAGTAGGGGGGCTAGCCTCGCCCCCCACCCCCAACGGCCCGCCTCCACCTACACACTATTGGGAGGTCTCCTCCCTGGGCGTAGCCTCGCCCGCGAGGCAGAAGAGGGGGAAGGCTGCGACGGGCGGCCACTAGAGAGCTGCCCTGCTGATGTCCCACTGCGTGGGACGCGGGCAGCGGCAGTCTCGCCAGACCAGCGCATGCGCTGGGTCAGGTGAGACCTAAAAAGCAGCCAAAGCCCTTAACTTAGGGGACATGGCCGCCTCCTCTTCATGTTTACTCAGGCTGCCGCTATGTAAACTGTGGTTTTGATGCATCAGTGAAGGGATTGTCATTCTGTGCCTCCGTGGGCTACGGATTTAAACGGAAGTGCTTCGTGTTTCAGCTTTCCATCGCAGATCCCTTGTTTGCAGACGCTGCTACAGCAATCCCTACTGTGGAAAGGCATGCTTATTTATTTATGTTTTATTTTTATCGTTTTGTAAAGCGCTGGCTTATGGCTGGCGGCCCATTCGTAGCGCTGATGTTCTGATGGGTCCTGTTTGCTCAGATGGAGTGAGTAGGAGCGTTCTTTAGGGGTCATACGACCTGTGAAACTGGGCGAAGCATTTGTAGGGCAGCTCTGGGGTTCTCTGGGATTTATCTCAACTAAAGGAGACGGCCCTGTATGGATCTCTTGCGTGTGGTACGTTCTAAGAAGTTCTTGAACAGTGAGGAAGTTTAAAGTCCCGAAAGTCCTATTTGTAGGATTTGAAGAAAAGAACCAGCTTTGTGCAGTCGGAAGTGACGGTTTTCTTTTATTCTTCTCGTTCACCCACCACTCTCTAGGTAGGGCTAGGGACACAATTGCGTAGCTAGACCTTAGACCGCCCGGGGCGATTTCTTTAGTGCCCAGCGACAGCCGCACTGAAGGGGGGGGGGGGGGGGGTTGGGTTGCTGACGTTTGCTGGTAAAACCGCCCCCCTCCCCCACTTCTACGCCACTGCCTCCGCATGCTCAAGCTAGTTGGTAGAGTTATTAATCATGGTTTATGAAAGACTAGGTGTCAACGGCTGCCACCATTCACAAGATGGAGATGAATTGGGCGCTACTAGTAATAAAGGGCTCTGGCTTTTGAAGATACCATAGGTAAAATTTGCTCCACGTTTTAATCCTCGACAAAGTGTCAGTAGTAAAAATATACTAAGATGAAATGAGAATGTATGTGCATGGTCGAAAAGCACCTTCCATAAAGATCTAGAGGTTAAGTAAATTTACAAGCAAAAAAAGGACACTGTCTAATCTTGTACAGAATACGAGTGAAACTTACTTAGGTCTGTTAAGTGAAAAAGCCGTACAAAGAGCTGTGTGTTATACAGCAGCAACCAACCTTACTGGAGCCGAACGAAGAATTGTCATTCAAGTAAAGGGGTCTTACAAAGCCTGCCTCGTGGTTATGGGGTCTGCTTCAAGGGACTTGTTGATATTTTTTAGCTTTTCCTTTGAGTGGTGGCACCTGAATGGTAGTCGTGGGTGAGAAAATTACACATTACACCACGAAATATTGTCAGTGGATAGGATTTTTTAAAGTAAGAACCTTCTCCTCCCTTGCTGTGTTAATTTTTAGTTCTTGGCTACAAATATTTATTCATTTGTTGGAAAACCATATTGTTTATCTTAGGTGTCTGCTTTTAATTCAAATTTCCCTCCACTGCCTGGGACCTTTTCTGAGTATAGCCTCTCTCAAGCACATGGTTACCTGCCTGAATCTATTTTATTATATTTCTGCATTTGCCCACACATCATTTTATAGATCGCAACCTCTTGTTCTTTGAAAATATAACCCTGCAACTTACCACCTTGAAGTGCTTCAGTTGCTCGTCAGGGGTAGTAAGCACTACATAAATGCACTTAGAATACAACACAATGGCTTTCTTCCTTGTACTTGTGTTTGGCTCACCCAGGAGCATTTTTAGTGTCACAGTGTTCTTTTTTGATGAGTTGCATCCTTCTTCTGCTGACTTAATGTAACTTTTTTTTTTAGGTCTCGCCTTACCCAGCGCATGCGCTGGTCTTGGGAGACTTATTGAGAGGGCTCCAAAAAGTGCTACCAGGCCAACCTAGAGCTACAGTGCATGTGCGCGGGTGCGCGCGCCGCGCTTTACCGCAATTAGTTTCACTTTCGCAGCCGCACGGCCGCTTTGATGTTTGATCGTGATTGCGATCGCGATCACTTTCACGGCCGCTTGGCATAGCCAATAGGTCTCGCTTTTGGGACCTTATAAGTATTTAGTTATGCAACTGTTGCATTGCTAAACACTTATAAGGTCCCAAAGGCGAGACCTATTGGCTATGCCAATGCTTGTCTATTTAGCACTCTGTGGGAGTGCATGTTTTTCCTTGCTCTCTCCCCAGGTTTTTCCGTATCCCCCAGATGCTTTAGTGTTATTCCCCTCTATTCCTCTGACCCACTTCTCTACTCCCGATGCTCTGCTCCCTGCCCATCATTCCACTGCACCCATCCTGCTTCCCATTTTCTTTATTATGAGGGCCAAGCAGCTGCAAGGTGCTGCTGGAATCCTATATAAAGTGCTAATATATTTGTGCTTGTGGTTTGCATTTTAATTTGAATTTGCTGTTCTAAACTAGTTAGATTGATACATTTAAATGACTTCCATGCCTCACTACGAATGTGCATGCATGCTTCACACCCCACGAGCACATGCCTCAAGATGCATGCATGCTCATACATCACAGCGCACACCCATACTTTGGTGGTTATCTTGGAATGGGGTTTCTTTAATAGAAACATCACTGCAAAATTACCAGCCATTCGTGTGCCTACTTCATGACATGCTTTTGTACACAATCTGACAATAAATTAGCATTGGCAAAGCCAATAGCTCTGTCTTATGAAACCGCAAAATATTGGTTTTGCCATGGCTTGTTTACAACAGTATCGATTTCTGGAGCACACCGTAAAGCAATTTAGAATCCAATATCTGGAACATAGGTGTATTTGCCTCCTTACATTAAGTCATTACTTGCTACCCTGGTACACAAGCTCCAAACCCTCCAGAACACCGCAGCCAGACTCATCCTCAGAACCCCACGGCACAAGCACATGACCCAGCACCTATGAGACCTCCACTGGCTCCCCATCGAGATGAGAGTAACCTTCAAGCTACTCACCCACGCCTACAAATTCCTCCACAAAATCGGACCCAAATACCTCACCGAAAGAGTCTCCTTCTACGTACCCAAAAGAAACCTCAGCTCCGCTGACCTCGCCCTGGCACAGACCTCACGCGTCCGCTGAACCAGAGCAGGCGGAAGAGCCTTCTCCTACATCGCAACAAAGGCCTGTAACGAGCTCCCAGTCAACATCAGACGCTTCCCCACTCTGCACACCTTCAGGAAGAGCCTCAAGACCTGGCTCTTTGACTGATCCAGAGCTGCACCCCCCCCCCCCAGCGCCTTGAGAACCTCACGAGTGAGTAGTGCGTTTTATAACCCCCTGATTGATTGATTGATACTTGTATTATATCAGGCAGTGATTGAGCATTTTTCTGTGTCAATGGTACTTTATAACTCGTAAATCTTTAGCCTTGATAAAGTCTGAGTTGGAGGATGACACATGTCTGATGTTCATTGTACCCAATTTGTTTCTTAAATATGTTGGTGCTCTCTGTAATAACTGAGGGCACACAGGTGCTTAATTTACAATCTCTCATCTGATGGATTTTTTTAAAGTTCACTGAGACGCATAGGGAGTTAGCAATAATAAAACAATACAATTTTCATGAAGTCCATTTGGCTACACATTAAGGACCAGGAATCAGTACTTGAATTTAAGTAGTTTATTACCAGTTAATAATCAGACCAGTATATTTGCATACAGAGAGAATATTGAAAAGATACAGGATTACAGCTGGCAAACTGAAATATCACAATAGATTCAGTCTAAGTAGAATAAGATATGAAGTAATCACAGCCACGTCAATATAAAAGCTGAGAAATAGGAATAGATGTTCCTTAAAGAAACTGATTCTTCTACACATGAATACATTCTAAAGTCATCTAATTAAGTATTTAAGTTTAGAATAAGGATGGTTCATAGAATAGGGTCTCAAGAAAATTCTGGAGTGCAAGAAAGTGTCAGCATAGTAAAGACTCTAGCAGAAGTCTTTTAAAATTGGAATAAGTATTTAACATGAAGCTTCACACTGCGGGAATAAAGGAAGCAGAAAGGTCTGTACCTCTCAAATTCTAATGGAATCTGGCTTAACTTTAACAGTGTGAGTACCAATTAAAACCAGTAAAACTTTAACAACAATCATATCTCTTCCCACCCCATCAGGAACCATTCCTTTCACTTTTCCTGGTATGCATTAGCAACATTATCATACTTTCCTGTCCCACAGAACTTGAACAGTTACTGCAACCTTGAACACTCTCTGTTCCTGATTCGTGATGAATAGGAGGCTTCATCCGCTCATTAGGTCTTCACATTTCTTGCCAAGATTTCTCTTCACAGGCCTTCCTGTCAAGAAACTAGTACAGAAAACAATACTCCTTTCTCTAGCTAATAAAATCACCTACAAAAGAAAGAACACGCAAGCCAAGTAAATTGTATTTCAAAATCAAGGCCTTCAGTCCAGCTAACTTCAACTAAACATTTAAAGGTGCACTTCAAATACATGGTTATACTTGTGTAATTGGAACCTAGAAGCAAATGCAAAGGTGAGTAAAATCATACATGATTACACTTTCAAGTATGACTTTCAAAATATATGTAAATGTGACTTAATGCAAACATGAATACAGAATACATGATTCATGTTAAACTGAACATTAGCTCACATGTTTATAGAATTCTAGTTTCCACAGTGAATACATTTCATTGATGCATTTAAATGTTCACACACGTTAATAATATTAAAGGCATACAATAAATATGGTGTCTTATGTAGGTAGGTAAGGGCATTTCTGTGATGTATGAGGGTGGACTTTAAATTGCGCTACTCCAATCCCCACTCTGATGGAGATGTTGGCCATCACAATAACACACTTACGAATCCTTATCAGGTGAAATCATGTCAAAGCCTTGATGTCCTCAACAACATTCGTCTAGTGTTTTCTAGGTGTTTCATGTCATCATAAAATATACACTGATTCTCATCCATTTTCATATCCCTTCTAGTTCTTTTCAATCCCTTCCTATGCTGTCCTTCCTTCCTTGCTTTTATACTCTTGTATACGTTGAAGATAATAGACATATTGGACGGTCGGCCCCATTCTGATTCCAGATGACTTGTAGTCGGAACGTCATTCATCGACACCGATTCCGACAGCAACAGAGTCCAGGAGCTCTAGGTCATTGCCTGAACGTTTTGAGGAGGTTACATGCATGGGATAAGAGTGGAAAGGTTCACTGGACCCTATAGTATACAAGTTAGACACTCCTGGTGTGGAATTGGACTGACATGAGGAGCTAGCGGAACCCAGAGGACTGGACACCTCTCCCGATACTGGTATGCTCTTAGAGACCTACTGTGACTACAGAGGAGGAAGCATCTTATGCTATGCTGGTGAAGAGGGCAGCAGAAATCCTTGACCTGGATAGGCCCATGGTGCAGGTCAAGACTAACCTCTTGAATGAGGTGCTTCCGCCTGGGACTTCCTCATCCGAACACCTTTTGCCTTTCAATGAAGCACTGTAAGATGTCCGTCTAAGCACTTGGCCCAAGCTTAGCACAGGGCTACTGTGAACGGGAAAATAGCATGCCGCCATCACCCTGCCCCAGGTGATCCAAGTTTCCTCAGCCAACATCCTGCCCCTGAGAGCTTGGTAGTTAAAGCCTCAAAATCCTATGGTGTGTTCCCAGCTACTCAAACAAGCCACGTGAGTAATGTTAACCCCAGGAGCATCCGCTCAAACATGAGGACGGATAACCAGCCTATTGCTACTAGAGGAAACTCTGGGATGAGCCAAACAGCAAATGCCCCAGTCAGGGCACGGGGCGACGAATCAACACTAATGGCTTCGACAAACTCCGGGATTAATGAGGAGCTGCAAGCTTCAGGGGCCCGTTACAGCAGCTCTCGACAGGAGGAATCAAAGATAATTCTGTTTATCCCGTAATATAAATCAAAAGGGAGAGGGGACATCTTAAATAGAGGCAACATTTTGCGATTATTAACTAGCATCAGTTACCTGACAGAAGTGGTCTCAAGTGATCTGGAGTCCGTAGAATTTGAATCTCATAAACATCTGTCACAACAAGAGATATCAAAAACATCATGGGCCACACAGGATATAACAGAGAAAATAATGAGGGAGGAAGTACAACTAAACGCCTGGGGGATCAGATTAAAACGCCAGAAAGAAATAGGTTATCCAAAACCTTTGCTACACGAGTTGCAATCATACGATGGTCGTAAGCAAGGGCATATGGGTGCTACAAGGAAAACTTACTCGGTACTTAAAGAAACCCGCAGCTCAGAATCCAACATCTGGAATCCCAGGCTAGCAGATGATATGTTAAACAACTGGTCCTGGATATCTCGAACCATCAACTCCAGATCAAGGAACACATGAAAGGGCAGGAAATCAGTTAACAAAGGCTATCAATTAAAGCTTTACCAATGGAACATCAATGGACTAGGGTCCAAAGCTCTGGATAAAGAACTCTTGTTCTATTGCCAAGATTTCGACCTCATCCTATTGCAAGAAACCTGGCTGGTTGAGCCGCTGCAGCTGCAAGGATATAAGTCTTATCATCTTCCGGCCTGCAGGAAAGCCAAATTTGGGCATCCAAAGAGTGGTCTCTCAATTTACACTTCCATCAAGAGTATAAATACAGCTAAGGAACTACTCAACACGGCAACAACAACCAAGGCATACAAGCAATTAAGTTGGAGTTAACAGGCTTTGCCGATAATCAGCAGTTAATACTTGTTAATATGTATCTCCATCCGCGGGATAAAAAGGCCGGTGCCAAATTGTTGGTTTCAAATTTGTCAGGATTGCTTGAAGAAGAGGCCTCCACAAATCTAATAGCCTTGGGAGACTTTAACATGCTTCTAACAGGGTCTTATGAAAGAGACGAAATAGTGGAAGAGTAGTTACGGGCCTGGGGGATCTCACATCAGGAAGCCAGTAAGTGGGGCAAGCAAACCAGCTCAGCAAAGGAGCTCTTCAAGGATTTGGAAAACTTAAGCTTGGTCGTGCTGAACGGGTGCTTCTCAGGAGACTGCCCACCGGCAGCTACGTTTCACAGCGCATTATCAAATACAACAATTGACCCCACTTTTACGTCATTCTCCTTGTTTAACAAAATAGTAGACTTCAGGATTGGCAGCTCAGACTATAGTGATCATCTACCACAAGAGTTTACTCTGGATGCTTATGGGACTGCATCTACCGAGCAACAGGTCTGCTTAGGCTCGGTGTCCACGGTCAATTTAAGAAGAATTAAATGTAAAATACCTAACTTGGAGTACTTCCTGATCGAGGCAAAAAACTTGTGGGAGGAAAATAAGAAGGATAATAAAGATGTGCTTAAAAGCAGGGCTAAGTTCCCCGAAAACCTTGGCACACTCCACTTAAAAGAAGAAAGGAGGGGCGTAACCAGAGCAGTTATGGCCCAACAAAGGCCTTACTCCGCACCGCTGAGCATGCAAAGTTACCATCTAAGAGGAGCCCAAATAACACAATTAAAGCAAATAAAGCAAGGAATAAACAGAGTAATACGAAATATTCGCCGGGTAGGGCCAGATGTCAATCTTCGAGATGAGCTAAGATCTCTAAAAACAAGTAAGAAAAATCTTATCTGGGCAGCACGCCGCGAAGCTACAGAAACCGCATGGGCCAAAATTCTACACGATGCGAAAGCCAAAAACAGCGCCAGGTTCTGGCACACAGTGAAGAGATTACAGAATCCAAGGGCTCTTGGAATAAATTCTCATATCACTGAAGAGGATTGGTCTAAGTATCTATGGGAACACTTTAATAGTGGGCAAACAAACAATATACAGGAAGCTCTGGAGCACAGTAGAGCCGGCCTAGGTTAATTAAAGCAAGATGATGAGGCTAGCCATGGATTCATGACAAAACAGATTATGAGCAGAATTTCCAAGGGCAGAGCTGAGAATGCACCAGGCCCCTATGGTATACCAGCTGAACTCCTGCCACTCTTTTCACACATTATGGAGACAGAAAAAATACCAGACTCTTGGAAGGGATCCATTATCTCCCCGATATATAAGAAAGGCAGTAAAAACAACGCGGAAAACTATAGATTGGTTGCATTAATAGATAATGACGCCAAATATTATTCGGGATTGCTGCTGGAAGAACTTACAGAATGGGCATCCGAAACGGCATCTATTCCAATCAACCAATCAGGCTTCCAGAAAAGTATGGGCACTTGAACAAACATATTGGCCCTATCACTTCTAATAGATGCTACTAAACGTTTAAAAAAAACGCTATATGTCTGTTTCATAGATTATTCGGCTGCCTTCGACAGCATCAATAGAAATAAACTCTGGTTAAAACTCTCCAAAATGAAAATTAATACCATACTTTTGAACCAGCTGATCTTACTTCATAGTGACACATGGATACAAATCAAGATAGGCGCCGGAGAAAGCATATCACGGAGAATCCCGACAACCAAGGGGCTGAAGCAGGGGTGCGTGCTGGCGCCGATATTGTTTAATCTGCTCATGGCAGATCTCTCGTCGAAATTGTATAAATGCAATCACTACGCCCCAACTTCGGAGGTTTCTCCCTCTCGAATTTGCTCTATGCAGATGATTTGGTTCTGAGTAGCCGTACTTCAATTGGTTTACAACACCTGATAAAAACCACGAGTACTTCTTCTAGCAAGAATGGATTATGTATAAACTTGGGCAAAACGAAAGTGATGGTTATCAACCAGAAAAATAAATCACACTCTTTTTAATGGGAGTTGGAAGGACTGAAACTCTATATCGTGGGAGAATTGAAATACTTGGGTGTAATTTTAGACAATAAAGGCACGTTCCTTCCGCAAAAATCAACTATAAAAGGAACTCTGATAGCAGTCGCATTAAAAAATATTAAACAAAAAATAAGCGGCCCGAGCTTCCCCCCCTTACTACAGGTAATTCAAGCTAAACTCCTCCCAACCGTCACTTATGGAAGTGAGTGCCTTAGAGGGAGAGATGCTGACATCCTGGACAGGACGGTAACAAAGGCTATGAGAATAATTTTTAATCTCCCAGGTTATACATCACCAGCCCAAATAAGACTAGAGTTCAGCCTACTGAGACATATTTGAAATGCTGGCACAAAATAAAGGGAGCAGAGCCAGGGTCATTAAACGAATATTTATGGAATGAACTTAATCGGAAAAAAGAAAGTGCAGCTATGACCTTTCTAAAAGACTCAATTGACAGCTTGGCCTTAAAAGTCCACAGGGGCATCATCGGGGCCCATAAAACCTTCAAGGAGCTTGTTAACAAAACAGTAAAAATCTTGTCCTTTGTTGAGGATAAAGCTACCCTTTCTGAAAGGGCACATGGATGGTTCGTCATCCAGAGCTATAGCAGCTGCTCTCCCCAACCTTATCTAGGCGCCGGGTTTACCAGGGCCAAAAAGGAAACATTTTTGCACCTGAGGATGAGCATTTTACCAACATTGTCACATTTACCCCCATGGAAACTGACACAATTAATAACATCGTGCAGATTGTGTGCCGAGGCAAAGGAAGACATCCTACACCTTTTTTGTACATGTAAGGGTTTAGACAGGGAAAGAAGATCTATGCTAAAGCCTGCCCTGAAAAGATTACAGATAAGATCATGCAGACAGGCAGTGATGGCTTGTTTTGAACAAGAGGACATCCGGCTGGCCTGCTGTCTGGTTCGTTTCTTGGACGTGGCCAGAATAAAACTAAGGAGCAGGAATAAAAGCTAATGAACACCGTCTAGCCGTATTTTTTCCCTGACAAGCAACCAGCCTATTTTTCCTGCTTATAACACAATTATAAAGGACAGCAATCTGCAATCCTTTGAGCATCTTTAAATACTACAGACATCTCATTACTATTGCTTTGTCATGGCATGGTTTCTCTTTCCTTTTTTTAAAAATCAAAACAAGGCTTTTTAGATTTTTAGAGCAACCTTATTGGTGATAGTATTACCTAGTTTTAAATATTTTAAGCCAACGTCCACAAGTGCTTAATCTTCTTATTTAGAATAACTTGATTTAAAATATTTTATGCTCATGGATAGAATAATCCCTACTGAGACTGTGCTCACAGTAATATAGAAGTGCTGAATGTGGCTTTCCTTAAAATGACTTGAGAGATGATAATGTAATGGCGGACTCAGCATCTTACATGAATGAGATAGTAATGAGTTAACCATGTGTATTTTAATCAGTTGTATTTTTTAATGAGTAATTTTATGCAATGGTTTTTATTAACTAAGCATATAATAAACGTGACCTTATCTATGGCGTGTTCCCTTCCACTCCCCTTGAGCCAGTGAGCTGATGAGCTATTAGACATGCACCATTCTCCGCAACCCATGATGTAATTTGTTTTTTTGATCTCTACTGATAAAGGATAACATCCAGAAACACATATGTCTAGAGGTTTACCACACTATCTGCACCAACTACGGGAAAACTACAGCTAATATTCAAGTAAGTGCAAACATTGTACTGCATTTACCATAATGCTAAGGGGCGAACTGTGCTCTTTTTTCTGAGTTGTTTTCTTCCGCCAGCCTGGCATTGTGGTCGGTTAACACCGAATTCTATTTGAGCCATATCTCATATTCCTTGTGCGAAACAGTTGCACAAGTGCTGCCACTGGTCCCGTAGGAGGCCGGGGCTATGCCCTCCCAAGCAATGAGAGATGTGAGGCATGCAGCAAAGTTCACCATTAGGTGTGGTCTGGATACAACTGACCCACTGGGCAGAGCGGTTTCATCGACGGTGGCCTTTCGGTGCCACACCTGGCTGAGAACATCTGGGGATGTCCAGGCCAACCTCATGGACATGCCCTTTGATGAGACTTATTTCTTTGGAGAGAAGCCAGACTCGGTGCTAGAGTGCTTCAAGGACTCGCAGGCTACAGGCAGGTCTTTGGGCCTCTCAGTGACACCTTGTCCCTAGTCTACCTTTCACCCCTTACGGCAATGGAAGGGGCTTTCAACCACATCAGCCATACCCCTGCCACCATCCTTCACAGGCTTCCCAAGTTGAGTGACTCTGAGGCTTCTGGACCTCATGGCCTCCTGCATCCTGTTGGTAAGTCAGGCCTGATGGCGTATGCGCGCTCTACAGTAGGACCTGAAGTTGCAGCAGGTGCAGCATCTGGGGAATCTCTCCGATGTGGTCCAGATATCAGAAGGTACTGCAAAGGACCTGCAGTGGTGGCTTTCAAACCGCGATTGGGTCAGGGGCAGACCCCTCTCCCTTCCCCAACCAGATCTCATAGTAGTGACAGATGCGTCACTCCTGGGATCGGGCAGCCATTTGGTAACAGAATCAGAGCTCCACATCAACTTGCTAGTGCTCCTGGCATTCCGTCTAGCTTTGAAAGCATTTCTTCCTTCTGTCAAGTGGAAGATAGTGCAGGTGTTCACAAACACCACCACCATCATGTGGTACTGCAACAAGCTTGGGTAGGGTGGGGTCATGGACTCTTTGTCAAGAAGCTCTGCATGTCTGAACATGGCTGGAACAGCTGGGCATAACCCTGGTGGTTCAACAACTTGCAGGTTCTCTGAATTCTAGGGCAGATGAACTCAGCCGTCAATGCCTAGCGGATCACGAATGGCTTCTCCAGACGGTGGTGCAGCAAGGTCTCTTTCGGCAGTGGGGAGAGCCTTGATTAAATCTGTTGACCTCTGAAGAGAATGCACAATGTCACCAGTATTGCATTTTGGAGTTTCCAAGGCGGCTAGCGCTCTGCTGCGCTTTACGTCACGAGTGGAGCTTAGTCTTCCGTGCCAATACTACTCCTGCCAAGAGTTCTCAAGAAGATCAGGAACGACTGGGTCCAAGTCATTCTTGTGGCTCTGAACTAGGTGCGGAGAGTTTGGTATTCCAAGCTTCTAAAAATGAGCATCGATCTTCCTATCATGCTGCCCCTTCGGGAGGATCTTCTGTCGCAGCAGCAGGGGAGGTTTCTCCACCCGAACCTGTCAACTCTCCACCTCCTTGCATAGAGATTGAGTGGTGGCAGTTGATAGGTTTTGACCTTCCTCCCGAAGTTTGTAGAGTTATTCTGGCAGCCAGGCGGCTCTCCACCAAAACGGTATTCACCTGTCAATGGAAAAAATGTGTAAAATATTGTACAGAAAAGTCTATCGACCCTCTTTCTACCTCTATTTCTGATATCCTTATATTTATTGTTACCCTTGCCCGGCAGGGTTCTAATCTGGGCACCCTCAAGGGATATCTTTCTGCTCTGTCCACTTCCTGCTGCTGCCTCACCAGCCCTCTTTATTCAAGTCACCTAGTGTAAATATGTTCCTGAAAGAGCTTGTGCATTATGCCTCAGCAGGATCTGAGCCTGATTCTTACTTACCTCATGTGTGCTCCCTTTGAGCCACTACATTATTGGCCCCTTCGGTAGCTCACCATCAAGACAGCATTCCTAGTGGCTATATAATCTGTCCAGAGGGTGAGTGAGCTGCAGGCTTTATCATCCAAGCCTCCGTATTTTATGGTATTACCAGACAAGGTGGTGCTTCGCACGCGGGCCTCTTTCCTACCTGAAGTGGTGACTCCATTCCATTTGGGTAAATTGGTCACACTGCCCACCTTTTATGCTCCTCCACATCCCTCTAAGGAAGAGGAGCAACTCCATCATCTGAACCCCAAAAGAGCTTTGTCATTCTACCTTGACCGCACGAAAGCATTCCGGGTGGATGACCAACTCTTTGCGGGCTATGTGGGAGCTAAAAAAGGTTGGACAGTACAAAAGTGGTCCATTTCGTGATGGGTCGTTCTCTGTATAAAGATTTGCTATGCCCTGGCTAAAAAGCGGCCTCCTGAGGGCTTAAGAGCACATTCCACCAGAAAGAAGTCTGCAACCACAATGTTACCTCATGGGTTGCCATTCCTGGACATCTGTAAGGCAGCATTGTAAGCTTCCCTGCACACTTTTGCTAAACACTACTGCCTGGTCAGTCAGGTCTGTAGGGATGGGTATTTCGTCTGTTTGCTCCTACATTTTCTTTAGTTTAGTAGTTTATCCACAGGCCACTACCATTATGGTACGGCTTGGGTATCTATTCAAATGTAAGATATCTGCAGCTAAAAGTCTCTATCAGATGAACAAGTTACTTACCTTCAGTAACGCATTATCTGTTAGTGACAATATCTAGCTGCAGATCCCTTACAGACCCACCCATGCCCCCAGCTCTGCAGATGTATTTATAGGGCTAGTGTCACTCCTTTTTCAGGGACCTAATTTGGACACACATTAG
Organism: Triturus cristatus; assembly: GCF_964204655.1. Classification (NCBI taxonomy): domain Eukaryota; kingdom Metazoa; phylum Chordata; class Amphibia; order Caudata; family Salamandridae; genus Triturus; species Triturus cristatus. The sequence goes on along the minus strand of NC_140585.1, from coordinate 1,266,469,320 downwards.
TTAGTTTGCTTCATGCCTCTGCGCTGTTGACGTGAAAAGTAACTGACGCCCACGTGCATGGGTAGCACTTATATAGGTGAACACGACGCCACATCCGGCGGCGCCAATTCTACCGGGAAACAAATGGAGCCATGTGACGGCACGCAGGAGTACTACTCACGCAAAAGTTTCCAAATGCAGTCTGACACCTGGGAAATTCAAGGGCAAAAGAATTTGCAGCTAGATATTGTCTCTACCGAATCACTGACAACATATCAACCGCAAAAATATAGAGGTACAAAAATATCGTAGTCTAGAATATCGACATCCTATCTACATCCTGGTAAGTACAAAAATATCGATGTCTAAAATATCGTTGTAAAAAATATTGTTTTTTTTTTAAATGTTAAAAAAAATGTAAAATAAAGTAAATAATACATATAATTAAAAGAAACATAGTTACAAATATTTAAAAATGTTTAAAAATAAAAACTGATACAAATGTTAAAATAAATTAAACAAATACATATAAAATATAATATATATACTTAATAATCATAAATAATTATTTTAATAACTTATAAATTGTTAACACATTTTATAAATTATAAATACATTTATACATATACAAAATAAATATTATATAAAAAAAATTAAATATATTTAACAAATTAAAAAAATTACAATATTTTTAATTTTGTGAAACTAAATTATACACATTAACTAAAACAATACAGAAAAATATTGGATAGTGGAGAGAAAAAAATTACTATTGCCACTCCAAACAGTGCAACAGTAGGGAAAATGTTGGATAGCATAGGGGTAAAAATTATTATTCCAACTCCAGAGAGTGCAACAGTAGGGAAAGTGTTGGATAGCGTAGGGGTAAAAATTGCTATTCCCACTCCAGAGACTGCAACAGTAGGGAAAGTGTTGGATAGCGAAATTATTAAAATTACTATTCCCATTCCAGTGAGTGCAACAGTAGGGAAAGTGTTGGATCGCGTAGGTGTAAAAATTGCTATCCCTACTCCAGAGAGTGCAACAGTAGGGAAAGTGTTGGATAGCGAAAGGATTAAAATTACTATTCCCACTCCAGTAAGTGCAACAGTAAGGAAAGTGTTGGATAAAGTAGAGATAAAAATTATTATTCCCACTCCAAAGAGTGCAACAGTAGGAAAAGTGTTAGATAGCGTAGGGGTTATAATTGCTATTCTAACTCCAGAAAGTGCAACAGTAGGGAAAGTGTTGGATAGTGTAAGGGTAAAAATTACTATTCCCACTCCTGAGAGTGCAACAGTAGGGAAAGTGTTGGATAGAATAGGGTTAAAAATTACTATTCCCACTCCAGAGAGTGCAAAAGTAGGGAAAGTGTTGGATAGCATAGAGGTTAAAAATAACATACTTATCAATTAAATATTTTTTTTAATTAAATAATGATTTATTAATAAATTAACAATAAATTAATTATAAATACCAATAAATGAACATTAGTAATTACTTTAATAACATTAAATTACTTCCCACCCTATTCCCCAATAAACACAAAACCCACTCCGCATCAAATGTAACACAATTAATATAATTATCAATTAATTAATAAAAATGTATTTAACAATTAATAATGAATTAGCAATAAAATAATTAGCAATACCAATAAATAATTTATGCAAATGATTTACCAATTAATAATTAACAAATTAATGATCAATACCAATACATATTAATAAATAATTACTTAATTATAATAAATTACTTTCCACCCTATTCCGCTATAAACACACAACTCGCTCCTAAACTAAATTAACACAATTAATATACTTATAAATTAATGAAGTAATAAAAATTATTTACCAATTAATAATTAATAAACAATACATTATCAATACCAAAAATAAAAATTATTAATTACTTTATTATGATTGATTTACTTCCCACCCTATTCCCCTATAAACCTACAACCCGCTCCAATAAAACATGTATACAATTAATATAATTATCAATTAATCAATTAATAAAAATTATTTACCAATTAATAATTAATTAACAATAAATTGACTATCAATACCAATAAATACAAATTAATAATTACATAATTACAATTAAATTACTTTCCACCCTATTCCCCCATAAATCCACAACCCGCTACAGTACTGAAATGCAAAATTTACTTTAAAAAAAATTACTAACTTCTAAACAATTAATACATATATATAAAAAAATAATACAAAAATAACAAAACATGTGGAACACATACATATAAAATACAAACTAAAATACATAACACTAACATAAACATCGATATTATTAACATCGATATTTTTACTATCGATATTAATAACTTCGATATTAACAAAAACGATATTTCTTCCCTTCAGGTCGATATTCTGGTCACCGATATTCTTGATGTTGATATTCTGTCCCTATGATATTTAAAACTCGATATTAATGTAGGTCGATATTAAAACATAATATTTTGTCTGTGCACTGTCTCTACCAGGTAATGCATTACAGAAAGTAAGTAACTGTTTCTTTAAGTTGATTAAGATGCAAAGGGGGTTAGCGATAATAAAATAATGCAACTTTCGTGAAGCTCGTTTGACTACACAGTAAGAACCAGGAATCAGTAATTGAAGTAAATTAGTTTATTGCCAATTAATAATCAGACTAGTATATATGCATATCAAAAGAATATTAAAAAGATACAGGATTACAGCTGGCAAACTGAAGTATCGCAATGAATTCAGTCTCAGTAGAACAAGATATGAAATAATCAGAGCCACAGCAATACAATAGCTGAGAAACAGAAACAGGTTCCTTAAAGAAACTCCGATTCTCTCTCCTAAACATGAATAAGTTGTAAAGTCATCTAATCAAAGCTCCAAGTTTCGAATGAGGATGGTTCATAGAATAGGGTCTCAAGGAAATTCAAAAGTGCAAGAAAGTGCCAGCATAATAAAGACTCTAGTGGAAGTCTTTCAGAATTGGATTAGGTGTTTAGCATGAAGCTTCACCCTTGCAAGAATAAAGAAAGCAGAGAGGTCTTTACCCCTCAAAGTCTAAGGAAATCTGTTGTCCTCTAACAGTGTAAACACTAATTCAAACCAATAAAACTTCAACAACAATCGTATCTCTTCCCACCCCACCAGGAACCAATCATGTCACTTCTTGTGTTGTGCATTTGCAACATTATCGGACTTTCCCATCCCACAGAACTTAGACAGTTTCTGCAGCCTTGAACATTCTCCGTTTCTGATTCGCGACATAAATAGGAGGATTCATCCGCTCATTAGAGCTTCACATTTCTTGCCAAGATTTTACTTCTCAGGCCTTATTGTAACGAAACTGGTAAAAACATCAATACTCCTTTCTCTTGCTGATGAAATCATGAGAACGTACCCGCAAAAAAATCAAACACACTAACAAAGCAAAATACATTTCAAAGTCAAGGGTAACTTTAACTAAACGTTTAAAGGCACAATTCAAATACATGGCTATATTTATGCACATGTAACTCAGAAACCTGGGGGCATTTTTGCAGCACTTTAGTTGCTAAAATGACTTTAATTTTTGGAGCTACAAATAATAGCAAACTTATTATTTTTACTTAGAAACAAATGAGAATTTACAATTAACAACACAGCATCAATGCTTTTTGTCAAGGTAAATTTGACCTGTGCAAAAGCTTTCTTATTCTATTGTGTGAGTGGCTTTCTTACACTACCACATGGATGATAAGTAAAAGATTTATTTCGTCATCAGTAACCTTTTCACTCACGTGTCAATGGGCTACCACCCTTCCACTATTGTTACAAAAAAAGACTCCTTTTATAATAACTTGCACTTTGCTGTTTTAGAAATGCTTTTAAAAGCAGTACCAGCCAAAATGACTTTACTGTGTTCTGTTTTATGCGTATTTGTATGCTTTTTGTGAGGGTGCCAGTGACAAAATGAAAATACATATTACGTTTAATGTTTATTATCTGTGTACATTATATGGTGCGTAGATAATGAACACAAACTGGATGGGTGTTTTTCTGCTCAGCACATCCTGGCATGTTTCAAAGATATCTCAGCGATCCATCATACATCATACCAGATGGAACAGAGAGATTGACCACTCAAGGTACAGGAAACAGAGGCCTATAACTACTTGAATAAAAACTCAAGTTCGGCCTGTGGGGAGCCTTTGAAGGGGTGAGCTGTCTAAAAAGGAGCTTGACACATATTGAGACAAATATAACGAAAATGAACTTTGTATAGGTGATTTAGCACTGTGCAAAGAACCAATAGTAGTAATGATTACTGCACTGCATCATACACATTGCAAGTTGTGCCATTTCCATGCACTGGTAAGAGTTGCTAATTATTACCCAAAGCTAGTTGGTTTATTGGCCTCTCAAGGATAGAAGGCAAAGTGGCTACTCTTAATCCGATCTATGTAGCTCGGCTTGCTGCTTGTTGCAGGTCGTCAGTTTGGTTACACCGAGATCAGTTCCCAGCGACAAAATAAAAGGATAGTTAAAATAATCTTTTTTTAATAAGCTATGAAAAGGAGCAATCTATATGATGAGTTATATTCAGCTATAAAGATGTTGTGTCCTTTCAAACACTTCAATTAGAAAGGATCACATTGGTTCTACTGGATTCATTTTAGAAGAAAGGAATGCTAATGACCTCAAATGATGTTTCACATTTTACGACAAACGACAGCAGATGACTGACAATTACTCCACAAACGCAGATTTTCAGATAGGGGTTGATGCATTACAATGCCAATTTGAAGCACTGCAAATATTATGTGTACCGGTTCCAAACTGTGCTTTACTTATTTTGCTTTGCAGCAAAGTGCGTTCTGAAATTGGAATTTTCTCGTGAAATGTGGTGAATGCAGGATAGCTATTCCCTTAAGAACTAGTTAGGGCAAAACAGTGCTAAATTAATTGAGTACCGGATTACAAATATAATGGTGGGCCCCGGGGGAAGCACAGTCGCAGACTAGTCTTCCCCTGGGGTCGTTCGCGCAGGATAGGACCAGGCAGGATTAGGGGGTGGGGTCAGGGGGTGGGTATAAGAACGCAGGGGAGGAAGGGAACTTCCTCTTCCTGCGTTCTCAGCACCATCGGGAGGGTAGCAAGAAAAGAGTGTAGCGTTAGGCGGTGACGGGATTAGGAGCCACTGGCTGGTGTCGGGCGTTTTTCGTCGTGAGATCGCGTGCGTGTCGATGGTGGACATCTCCGCCGATCAGGTGAGGGAGGCATTGCTACTGTTGGGCCGGGCGGATCTTTTGCGGCCTGGTGTGTTGGGGGAGGCGTGGGAGGGAATGGCGCGGGCCCTGTGGGCGGCTTCCGCGGGTGTTGCTGCGGCTGTGGCGGCTTGCTTAGACGAGCCGCCACAGTTTGAGAGAGGCGCGCTGGGGCGCGGCTAAGAGGGAATCTGCACGCGGAGGCCCGCAACAGGAGTATCATGCGCAGGGGGCGGGGGGGCCTACTCATGTGACGCCTGCTGCTGGGGAGCTGCTAACATCATCGGAGGAACAGAAGCTGGGGGGGGGGACGGACCCGGGGGGCTTCAGATCATCCATTTGGGGTCAATTGAGGCTGGCGGTGTGGGGGAGCGGGGGGGGGGTTTGGGTCCAAAGTGGATGGTGCGCATTTGGGGGGGAACACATCTGGGGCAGTGCAGGTTGTGGGTCATGGGGAGGACGCTCCCATTGACCTTTCCACGGGCTCCAGGGTGGGCACACCTGTGCCTGCAGGGAGTGTTGCGAGGGCCAGAGGGGCGGTTGTTCCAGCCAGGAGTGAGTTGGGGGTCGCAGGTCACGGGGGTGAGGTCGGCGAGTGGGTTGTCTCCTCTGAGGGGGGTCAGGAGTTATGTCCCCAATCCCTCGGTGGGGGGCGCTAGCCTGGGAAGATAGGATCCGGGAACAGTGGCTATTGGTCCAGCATGTGGAGGCGCGACGGGCGGAGATGAAGGCGGCCAGGGCTGGGGCAATCTGGGAAGAGGTGGTGGAGGGCCCTCCCACGCCCACCTCAGAGGAGGAGCGTGGGTTGAACAGGTAGAGCGCGACAGGGTAGAGAGAGGTAGGGCTGGGGGCGGCAGCAAACGGCCGCAGCCCAAGGGAGGGACGGCTAAGGCGGCTTTGAGGCCCGATGGTGCTGGGGCCCGCCCAGGTTGGAGCTACCTGGGGGGTTCCAAGCCGGCGGAGGTCGGCGGGTTGTGGGGTGGCCCGGCGGGGCACAAAACGGCCTCAGGACGCCGGTCTGAAGTAGCAGGGGGGTCCACGGCGGCCATCCCTCCTGCGCGGGATCGGGCAACGGCTGCGTGTATGCCGACTGGGGGTGTTGCGAGTGAAGGGCTGAAGAAGGGTGTGAAGAGAGCAGTGAAGGAGGTGCTGGGGGCGCCTGCGGTTATGGGTCATGATGAGGAGTTGGATTATGATGAGGAAAGTGATGTGTTGGAGGACGGGGAGGTGAGGGATGACGAGGACAGGACGGGGGGAATGCGGTACAACCGTGGCATTGGTGTTTTGCAGGACCCCAAGTCTACGAGGAACAAGGCAAAGGCTGTTACGATGACGTCTACCGGCTCCAGAGGGCAGCCAGAAGAGGCGCACACATCCTTGACAGGTGATGGGGCCTGGTGGGCTGCGTGGGATGGCGGGCCTCAAGGGGGTCAGAAGAAAGCTTGCAGGTCAGTGGGGGTGGGGGACGGGTCAGTGAGGGACGTGGTGGGTTTACCGAAACCTCTGCCGAAGGTAGTTGACAAATCGGACAAGGAGAAAAAGATGACAACAGCAGGTGTACAGACGGATAAGGCGGTGGGGGCGGATGGCAAAGAAGGGTCAGCGGAGGATAAACACCAGAAAAAGTTGCCCTACATGGGTTTAGCTATGCCCTTGGGGGTCACATTTGTCGGAGAAGATAAAGAATAGAATATGGAAGCACGAGTATGTGGATGTGTTCAAGATATTGCACAGAGAGGTACAGGCTAAGGAGGGGTCTAAGGAGGAGTCTAAGGAGGAAGAGTGGGAATATGGAAAATTGGATGTCTGCATTCCTCATTTACGCCAGTATTTACTGCGAAAGGCATTTAGAGAGGGCCATAGCGCTACTGAAATACATGGATATTATACGGAAGGCGCAGATGCAATTTGGGCGCTTCGCTTGGCTGAGCTATGATGAGGAGTTTCGAGCTAGGGTTAGTGCGAATCCGGATAAGCATTGGGGGGAGGTGGATCAAGAATTGTGGATGCAGTGGATGGCGTCCACGCATTCGGCAGCGTCTACCCACACGGCCAGTGTCCTGCCGGTCACGTACCGGTCTTTTCAGCCGCGTCCCGCCCAAGGTGGGGGGGGGGCATAGCGCTGGGACGGGGCACGCCGGTCAACCCGCCAAGCCAAGCGGGAGCAATACTGGAGCATGTTGGAGCTACAACAGGGTCTACTGTTCTCGGTACCCGTGTAAGTTCAAGCATGAGTGCTCCAAATGTGGGGGGCAGCATGCCCTTACCCAATGCTTTACTTTGGTCACGCCCTCTGAGCAATGGCGCAACGCGAAGGGAAGGGGACAGTCTGGACAGAAGGGCGCCTACACCAGTTAAGGTGGAGGAGATGGCCCGTGGCATTCTTGTTACCCGGACAGGGAGGCGGCTTTGAAGATTCAGTGGGGCTTCACGGAAGGTTTTCGGGTGGGCTATCAGGGACCTAGGGTGTAGAGATGGCCGGACAATTTGAAATCGGCCAAAGAACTGCCGGGGGTGGTGGCGGCTAAGTTGCAGAAAGAGGTGGAGGAAGGAAGGATTGCGGGCCCGTTTGTCAGCTGGCCGGTTGTTGATTTGATCATCTCCCCATTGGGAGTTGTGCCAAAGAAAGAGAAAGGTGAGTTTTGCATCATACATCACCTCTCGTGGCCCGAAGGACAGTCTGTGAATGATTTCATCGCAGAAGCAGACTCGAGGGTGCTCTATGCCTCGGTGGACGACGCTATCCGCTTAGTCAGGGCGTGTGGGCGGGGGGCAGAATTGGCTAAATGTGTTGTAAAGTCTGCCTTCCGCCTTCTGGCGATACACCCCGCAGATTTCTCTCTGCTTGGGATGCAATTTGCGGGGGCCATTTACATGGACAAGGTTTTGCCCATGGGGTGTGCGATTTCTTGCGCGCTTTTCGAGCTGTTTAGCTCATTTTTGCAATGGGCATTTACACAGATCAGGGGGCATCGGGACGTCACGCATTATCTTGATGATTTCCTGTTCTTGGGAAAGGCATGTTCCGGAGATTGCGGCAGGGCCCTGTTGCAGTTTCAAGAGATGACGTACCGGTTTGGAGTCCCTTTGGCACCTGAAAAAATGGCTGGGCCTAGCTGCTGCCTGACGTTCTTGGGAGTAGAGCTGGATTCGGCCCAGTGGGTGGCTCGACTTCCCTAGGCCAAAGTGGCGGAGATGCGAGCGTGTCTATTGTGGGCGATCAGCAAGAAGCAGATCGCTTTGAGGGCAGTTCAGCAGCTCCTGGGCTTTTTGAATTTTGCATGTCGGGTGTTGAGGGCTGGTCGGACGTTCTGTAGGCGGCTCGGCATGGCCATGTCGGGGGCAATTCTTCCGCACCACAGAGTTTGGATTTCCACAGGGGTCCAGGCAGACTTGCAGACATGGATGACATTTTTGACAGATTTCAATGGGGTGTCGCTGGATTTTGAGGACGAGAGGAAGGTTTGGCAAATTCAAATTTATTCGGATGCAGCCGGGGCGGCAGGTTTTGGGATTTTTTGGGACGGGAGGTGGTGCGCGGAAGAGTGGCCAGCTCACTGAGTGCGACAAGGGAGGAGCATTGCGTTTCTGGAATTTTTCCCTTTGTTGGTGGCACTGGAGGTGTGGGGATCTGAGTTTCAGAGCAGGTCAGTGCTGTTCCACGTGGACAACATGACAGTGGTCGAGTTGGTCAACCGACAGAGGGCGAGGGATTTGAGAGTGCTGCGACTGCTGAGGATTTTTATGTTGAGATGCCTGAGGTTGAATGTCGTTTTCAGAGCCAAGCATGTCCCTGGGGTGAATAATGACATAGCGGATGCTTTGTCTCGTTCGCAGTGGCAGCGGTTCCGGAGATTGGCACCTGGAGCGGATCAGTGCAAGACCGAGCAGCCGGACGGCATCTGGGCCTTGGGAGAGTGAGGGTGATAGGCTTGGTGGAGAAGTCTATAGCTGATACCACAAGACGAACGTACAGACTGGCTTGGGCGGAATTTGGAGCCTTTATGGGATGGAGCGGGGAGTCTGCTGGCGGCGATCGGTCAACGGTGGAACAAGGAGTGTTGCAGTTTGTATTGCATTGCGTTGACAAAGGGCTGTCTTCCGCGACGATTGCAGGGAAACTGGCGGGAGTGTCGTTTTATTGTTGTCTGTTTTTTGGTTTTGACCCTACCAAAGATGTGATTGTTAGTAGGGTGCTCAGAGGTTGGGGCAGGGAACGTCGGGGTGGTGAGGCGTTGAGGGAGGTGATTACGTTTGACTTATTGGTCAAGGTGGTTGAGATTTTCTCGCTTTGTTGTTATGACATGTGGTAGGCGCGGCTTTTCTGCTTCTGTATGGTATGGGTGTTTTTTGGAGCCTTCAGGGTCTCCCGAGCTGCTTGGGATGCGAAAGATTTGTGGCAGAAGGTATGACGAGATTCGGTTGGATGAAGGTCCCCTGGGGATCTGGTTGGGCCAGTCCAAGACCGATCAGTTGGGGCGGGGTAAGTGGATCTGGTTGTGTGAGACGGGGGGAGAGGGTGTGTGTCCGGTGGCGGAATGGCGTGACTACGAGTGGTGAGATATTTTTTCACGCGTCTGGGGCTAAGGTAACGGCGGGCCAGTTGTTGGCGGTTTTGCGTATGGCGTTGAAGAGGTTGGGGTTGGACCCGGCGGGTTTCAGGACGCATTCTTTCAGCGTCGGGCGGCGACGGCAGCTGCGAGGCTGGGGTGGTCTTGGGACATGATTCGGCAGATTGGGAGGTGGAAATCTAGGTGCTGTGAGCGTTATGTCCGGAAGTAGGGGGATCGGGTAGGTTGGGGGGGCTCGGAAAAAGGGGGGAGTTGAGGGGACTATTTGGTTGCGTTCCTAACCTTTTTCTTTCGTAGGTTGCGTGGGAGGCCCGGGGGCCAAGACGGTCACATGGATCGTGGGGCATTCATTCATGCATTGGGCCTCCAAGTATGCGGAGCAACAGGTGTACAGCCGTAACCTGGGACTCAGAGGACAACAACGCGAGGTGCACTGGTGGGGAAAAGGGGGAATGCGATGGGGGGCACTATTGCCCTGGCTCGCCAAAATGGTTCCCCAGAAGGGTTCCCCTGATCTCTTGATTATTCACTTGGGAGAGAACGATTTAATTCGGCTGTCGGGTTTGGCGCTTTTACAGCTGATGCAGAGAGACTTGGAGGTTTTAAAGCACAGATTGGCGGGGACGTGCATTGCCTGGACTGAATTTGTTCCAAGGAGAGTATGGAGGAGGGCGATTAAACACGGGGCCGTGGAAAAGGCAAGGAGAAAACTCAACAGGGCAATGCGTGTTTTTTGCGGGGAAAAGGACATCAAAGTAATTGCTCACCCTGGACTGCGACTGGAGGAACCGCTACTGTTTAGGGATGACGGTGTGCATCTTTCACGATTGGGGAACGCGTATTACATGATGGAGATGCGTGATGTGGTGAGCAAGTTGTGGAATGAGACGATTTGGTGTCACCGGAATGCTTGAGTGGATGGGTTCGTAGGAAGCGCTGTGGCACCTCGGGGGGGGGGGCAGGTAACCGCCCTAGAAGGGGGTTCCCTGGTTGGTGATACTTGGGAGGGGTGGGGGAGTCAATAGCGGGCGTACCCATCCCCCCGGTGGAGGAGTGAATGGCGGGGGGTTGATGGAGGTATGAGGGGAATGCCAGGTGATGGCGGGGGATGATACGAGAACGGTGAAATGGATGAAGAATGGAATGGGGCATGGAGTGGTAGAAGTGAGTTCGGAGTGGGTAAAGAGAGTGAATGGATGAAGAATGATGTTGGGGTTGTTGGGATTGTTGTTGTTGTTATGTTGATTATTGATCATGTTGTGCAGCCTGGTCCTAATAAATGGCCTTTTACGCTTAAAGTTACCAGCGTGGTCTGTTTATTGCGCGATGGTGTGCTCCGGGGGAAGCACAGTCGCAGACTAGTCTTCCCCCGGGGTCGTTCGCGCAGGGGAGGACCAGGCAGGGTTAGGGAGTGGGGTCAGGGGGTGGGTATAAGAACGCTGGGGAGGAAGGGAGCTTCCTCTTCCTGCGTTCTCAGCATCATCGGGAGGGTAGCAAGAAAAGACCACCCACCCGCCCTGCAGTTACTAGGGTTTGGGGGTAGGGTTGGTAGCGTGCCAGTTTAGGACAGGCTGCTGGGTTGGCGATACTTGGGAGGGGTGTGGGAGTCAATAGCGGGCGTACCCATCCCTCGGGGGGGAGTGGAGGAGTGAATGGCGATGGTGATGGAGGTATGAGGGGAATGCCAGGTGATAGCAGGGAATGATACGAGAACGGTAAAATGGATGAAGAATGGAATGGGGCACGGAGTGGTAGAAGTGAGTTCGGAGTGGGTAAAGAGAGTGAATGGATGAAGAATGATGTTGGGGGTTGTTGGGGTTGTTGTTGTCGTTATGTTGATTATTGATCATGTTGTGCAGCCTGGTCCTAATAAATGGCCTTTTACGCTTAAAGTTACCAGCGTGGTCTGTTTATTGCGCAAAGAAACAATGGCACTGAATAAACAAGGGTACAGCTGGAGACAGTACATGGGAAGAGAGTGAAGCACAGGAAGGCTGTATGAACCGGGTAGCTCTCCCTGGGTGTGCACATTCTCCCCTTGGCTTCTCTTAGGAGGATTCTAAAATGGTGGCAGCATGCACATGCAGGTCATAGCGTAGAGCATGACAGCCAATAGGAATCCAGGAGTGGAAAGCCCTGCAAAACAGATCCTCTTTTTGTGGCAGAGATATTAGAAGTTTCAGGCATTGTACAATTGTTCCTATTTTGTGTAACATTTGTGATTCGTGTAATCGCAAAAAGCTGAGGGGGGTCTGATTACAGAGATTAAATGGCATTACTAGACATTCATGGAGGCGGGAGTTAAGGGCTCTTATCTGATAAGACTTCTAGCTGCAGATTACTTACCTTTGAATTTCCCAGGCGTCAGGCTGGGTCCGGAAACTTTTACTGAGCAATGCCCCTTGTGCACAACGTCAGGTGGCTCCATTCGGCTCTGCATGACTTCGTCGGTATCGCCAGCATCGGTTATGATGTCATGGTGCCTATATAGGCGGCACCCAGGTGCGCGAACGTCAGTCAGTTCTTTTCTTTCCGCGGCAGTTAAGCACCAATCCGGGAACAGCTACCCCTCTGCTTCATTTTGGCAGGTTTTTGCTTGACTTTTGTCAAAAATAATTTGGTTTCAGACTTCATTTGCCAGGGATGTCTTCAAGGAAGAAAAGTAACAAGCCGTGTAGGCCTTGTTCCCGCATGATGTCGGTCACCGATCCACACCGCGTATGTCTGTGGTGTCTCGAGTGCGACCACGATACAAAGTTGTGTTAGGACTGTTGAGCGATAGTTCAGAAGACCTTGAGGGAGCGGGTGGTAAAGTTACTCGCGGCCCAGCAGTCGACACCGTCAAGCGAGACTCCAAGGAGGTCACGGTCCCGATCGCAGAAGATGAGGTTGCGGGACCACTCATGGAGCACTAAGTCCTCTTCCTCCCATTCAAGGTCTTCGGGACACTTGGGGGAAAAGGCACAAGAAGAAGAAGAAGTCCATGCGGACATTGTCATCATCTCAACTGGCGTCCGTCATCGAGAGAGGTAAGGCGCACCAAAGCTCTAGGCCCGGTTGCACGGAGCCAGAGCCGACTTCGTGTCTCCCCCCCCCCCCCACTTTCCGGGAGCCGGAGCGACTCCCGCTCAGATTAAAGAGTTTTACCAGGACATGCGCCGCGTATTTGAGCGGACTGGCCCTGCTGGAAAGACTTTGGGCCCCACGGGGCCGGAAGGAGCCCCATTGGGTTCACCGCTGTCGGCTCCGGCCACGACTCCGGCCACGATGCTGGTGGGGCTCCAGGGATCCGATCCCAGATCCGGTTCGACGCTGGTCGTGCCAAAGCGACCTTCCCCAACGTTGAATCCGAAGTCAGTGCCTGCAACATCACCGATGCCAGTCGGTGGCGCAAGCCCCATCCTCATCCCGACGATACAGAGCTGGAACAGCGTTGATAGACGCCGATTCCGATGTCCACAGAACCCAAAGGTTCTATGTTGTCGCTTGAGCACTTTGAGGATGTGCTAGGCTCAGGAGAGGAATGGGAGGGGTCTTGGGACACTGTTAAAAACCAGGAAGTCTCTGAGGAGAATTTGGACTGGTATGGGGAACTTGGGGAGGCCAGTGGACTGGATACTTCTCCATATACTGGCATGCTCTCTCCGCCAACAGTGGCTATGGAGGAGGTGGGATCCTATGCCATGGTGGTTAAGGGGGCAGCCAAGGTCCTTGGGCTGGAGATGCCCTCAGTGCAGGTATGGTTCTTCAACCTGGGGCTTCCATGTCCGAACCCCTGTTGCTCTTTAATGAGACACTTACAGACGTCCTTCTAGGAACATGGTCCAAACCTAGCACAGGGGCTCCTGTGAATAGGACGATTGCACAACATCGCCCAGCTCCAGGCGACCCAAAATTCGTCAGCCAACACCCCACCCCAGAGAGTTTGGTGCTGCAGGCCACTACATCCCAAGGCGCATTCCCTTCCTCCCCACTGGATAGGGAATCCAAGAGGCTGGAATCAATCGGTAAGAAGTTGTTTTCTTCCTCCAGCCTGGCATTGGGGTCGGTGAATACCACATGCTTATTGGGCAGTTTCTCCCATTCCTTTTGGGAGACAGTTGCACAAGTGCTGCCACAAATCCCAGAGGAGGCCCGGGCTGTACTCTCCCCAGCTGTCAAGGATGAGAGAGACGTAGCAAAATTCACCATACGGTGTGGCCTAGATACGACCGATTCGCTGGGGAGATTGATTTCAACTACGGTGGTCTTGAGGCGTCACACCTGGCTTCTTACAACTGGCTTCTCAGGCATGTCCAAGCCAATTTGATGGACATGCTCTTTGACGGAACCCGCCTTTTCGGGGAAAAGGCAGACTCAGCCAGTTCCTTGGGCCTCTCCTCCACCTCCGTGACCAGTCTTCCTTTCGCCCCTTTCGTGGCAACAGAAGGGTTTTCCAGCCGCATCAGCCATATACCAGCCACCGTCCCGCACAGACTGCCCAAGCCGTGTGAGGATGCGGTGCATTCTGATCTTGGAATGGAGACCAGAAGTCGTCGGCCACACTGCCCCCAGCAGCAGCAGCCTCCAAGCAATCCTAGGTTGATTCTGCACAACCACACTACTCCAGTTGGTGGGAGAATTTGTCATCATCTCCCCCACTGGAGATCCATAACATCGGACAAGTGGGTCTTGCAGATAGTCCAAGAGGTCTATTCCCTACTGTTTCTTTCTTTTCTTCCTCCTATTCTGCAAAATCAGGAACGGCTGACGGAGGCTCATTTAAAGTTGCTCGAAGAGGAAGTTGCGGCTTTCTTGGCCAAGGGAGCTTTAGAAAGGGTCCCAGTTTCAGAAGTAGGCAGTGGCTGTTATTCCCGCAACTTTCTGATTCCGAAGAAGAACAAGGGGCTACGGCCCATTTAAGATCTTCAGACCGTCAATCTCTTCCTCAAAAAGGAGACATTCAAAATGCTCACTCTGGCTCAGGTCTTGTCTGCCCTGGACCAAGAAGACTGGTTGGTAGCGTTGGACCTGCAGGACGCGTGCTTTCATATTCCCATCCTGCTGGGCCACAGGCGTTACCTGCGGTTCAAGGTAGGCCACAAGCACTTTCAGTTTACCGTGCTCCCCTTCAGCCTTCCCAGCACCCCTCGGGTGTTCACTAAGGTGATGGCGGTGGTCGCAGCTCATCTGCAGGTTAGAGGTGTCAGTCTTCCCCCTACCTCGACAACTGGCTGTTGAAGGTGTCCTCGCCCCAGGCTGTCGTCTTACACCTTCAGACTACGGCAAACCTTCTGCATTAGCTAGGATTCTCTATAATCGTGCCAAAGTCGCACCTGACTCCTTCTCAGATGCTGCCTTTCATCTGAGCTGTTCTGGAAACAGTGCAGTTTCGGGCTTATCCTCCCGAGCAGCGAGTCCAGGATATGCAGGCTATATTTTCAATATTTCAGCCTCTATCCTGGATTTTGGTGAGACTGACTCTGAGGCTGTTGGGCCTCATGGCCTACTGGATCCTATTGGTAAGACATGCCAGATCGCGTATGCAGGCTCTGAAGTGGGACTTGAAGTTCCAATGGGCACAGCATTGGGGAAATCTCACCGACGTGGTTCAGATCTCGGAAGGAACTGCAAAAGATCTGCAGTGGCGGTTAACAAACCGCAATTGGGTCAATGGCAGACCCCTCTCCCTTCCCCTACCAGATCTTACGGTCGTGACAGAAGCGTCACTTCTGGCCTGAGGCGGCCACCTGGGAGAGGTTGAGATCAGGGGACACTGGTTTCCGGCGGAGACGGGGCTCCACATAAATTTGGTGGAGCTCTGAGCGATTAGGTTGGCATTGAAAGCATTCCTTCCCTCTGTAAAGGAGATGTTAGTGCAGGTGTTCACAGACAACACCACCACCATGTTGTATTGCAACAAGCAGGGTGGAAGAGCAGGGCATAACCCTGGTGGTTCAACACCTGGCAGGCTCTCTGAATGCCAGGGCAGGCTAACTCAGCCGATGATGCCTAGCGGATCACGAGTGGCATCTCCAGTCGGAGGTGGTACAAGGTCTCTTTCAGCAGTGGGGAGAACCTTGGTTAGATTTTTTCACCTCTGAAGAGAACGCACAGTGTCAACTGTACTGTGCGCTGGAGTTTCCAAGGCGGCTATCACCCGGTGCCACTTTTCATCACGAGTGGAGCTCAGGCCTGTTGTACGCCTTTCCGCCCATACCACTCCTGCCCAGGGTTCTGAAGAAGATCAGGAGCTAGATAGAGTCTCTACCAGATAATGCGTTACTGAAGGTAAGTAACTTGTTCTTCCATTCATTATCTTCCCAGATGCACACTAGATTATATGCTCTCTTGGCATCCTTTAATTGATCTAGCAATATAGAAATGAGGGGTGGTGGATATCGATTTCTGATAGTAATTTGTTTGAATGCACAGTAATCCACATATGAGCGTAGCTCCCCACCTCATTCTGGAACAAAGAAATAGTTGCCCCACAGTGAAAATAGAGTGATTACTGAATCTCTTCTTTACATTGTCTGTCCAGATATTCTTTAAGCATATGATCCTCTTTAGAACTTAAAGGCTAAAGACTTCAATGTGTTATCTTGGCATCAGATTGGTGGCACAACCAAAGAATTGATATGGAGGTAATATTTTGGCCTCTTTTTGCTAACCACATGCAGATACTCTTGATAAGCAGCGGGACTCTGCCTTATTTCTTCCAAATGCTATGATGTAAAGCACATCAAGTTGTGTTGCATCTCAAGATTGGCACAGGGTAAGCAGTTATTTGTGCGGTTGGGGTTTAAAAATTGTAGAGTTTCTTGTTGCCTGTCAATTTGCGGACTATTTGTAGGTAGCCATAGTTTTCCTAATACAATAGTGAAAGCAAAGGAATCACTTAAATTGAAGATTAAAGAGCTTACATGTCCTTGTAATGTAGCCATGATTAAGTTTCCTGTTTCACAAACAATAGCTCCGCAAGTCAATGTTTTACCATCCCAACCTCTAGCAGTAATTTCATTTTTTGTATCTTTTTTGGGAATCTGTTCTCTTTCTTGAAAGGTTTGATCCATAAAATATCCTGAGGCTCCTAAATCACTAACAGCCAAAATGGAAAGTGGGTTTGAAGGTGTGGACAATTCGACTGGCAAACAGTAATGTTCCTTTACACTGGTGTACTCTTTTGTTGTAAGTCTGGGTTTGCCCTTCAGGATTGAGCACCTGCATTTTCTGACTGCCTGGAACAGTTTTTAAGGAAAAATACAAGTTTTCCACAACACAGACAGAGACCTTCACCCCTTTAAAATAAACTTTTTCTTGGGATTTAAGCTGTTTTAAATTGTGAAATCTGCATAGATTCTTCTGATCTTTTTGTGGACTTGGATTCTCCTGCTGGAAATAGAGGTATCCTACAGGTTATTCCTCTTTTGTTCCACAATGTTTGTTCCTGCTTGGAGTTTGTTTGCAGTGCTAAATCTAGGAGACAATTGGAATCATCGGGTTGGCTCTGAGATTTCTCAGATAGTACAGGGTGCAAGATCTAGGCAAGTGTGGTAGTAAATATCAGAAGGTAAGTGTGCACAAAATATAAGACCGTAATTGTTCTGTGGAACATTTCCCACAGTGGGAAAGAGTGGGTGTACCCAAATCTAGGGTAGAGAAAAGGGTAATGAGACTAGACGTTGGCTACCAAGCCAGTAGTGATCGTCTGGAGGCCAAAAAGAGCAAGAGATTCTCAGAACAGAAGTGGACAGTTGATAGGAAGAAACTCACAAAAATAAGAAATGACACACAACCAACTAGGAAGGTTCCTGGAAATATGATGTAATTGGAAAGAGATGAAACAAAAAATGTGGGAATTGCTGGGTCAAGAGATGGTACTATGCAGGTTCTATGAACTGCTAAGAAGTTCTATGAAGCAGAAGAACTATGAATAATTGCTAGGCAATAAAGTGTGTGCAGAGTGGTTAAGTGAGCTCTCTACAGCTATTGATCCACAAGTAGATTTCTGCCCTAGGAGTTTTCACTCCCCTATGGTGGTTGGCATCCTAGTCTTTCTCAAATGTCATTGACCTATCTTCCTTAGTTTGCAGTCCCTTCTATATTTGTATCAAGTGACCTTTGGTTGATACGGTTTAGGACAAAGCATCTGATGCAGGGTTGGAATATATCACAACCTGAGCTAATATTTCTGTGGCCCTACCCAGGCTGGTTTTAGAAAGAAATTCTGACATATATTACTTCACATGTTGTTTTGTACTGACATTTGCTGTGATGAACATGGTAAATTGAACAGCCCTTAAATATGAATTTGGGAATGTACTCACAGAATGATGAACCCTTGCCTACCTAGTATGATATGCTTCTTCAATGGGTTCCACATATAGCACTGGTTAGCATCAAAGAGTACTCCTGTTCACTGGTTGTACAGTCTCCTAGTTTTGAGTCCTCTAGCTTGGGTTCATGAATCTCCTGTCAACATTTCAGCATTCAAGTTCGCCCTATGTTACACACTCAGCTTTATATTTTAATTGTGAGTGTGTGTTAGACTTGGCATCTTTTGGCGTGTTTCCCCTGAGTTTTTTCTTTCTGCCCTCCCGATTTTGACTCTTTTTTGCTGGCGTAGTGTTTCCGCGCACTTTTCTCACTGCTGATCAGTGGTAAAGTGCAAGTGCTCCTGTGGTAAATTGTTTTATGGATTGGTGTTTCCATGATTGGATATTTAATTTACTCGTTAGTCCCTAGTAAAGTGCACTGCATGTGCCAGGGCCTGTAAATCAAATGCCACTAGTGGGTCTGCAGCGCTGATTGTGCCACCCATGTGAGTAGCCCTAAAAAGGCCACTCAGACCTGCCATTGCAGAGTCTGCGCGCAGTTTGTAACTGCCATGCCGACTTAGCAAGTGCACCCACTCGCCAGGCCCTAAACCTTCCCTTTTCTACATGTAAGTCACCCCTAAGGTAGGCACAAAGTACCCCTGTGGACAAGGTGCAGTGTATGTGAAAGGTAGGACATGCCCTGGTGTGTGTGGCATGTCCTGATAGTGAATTACATCCCATTTTGTTTTTCACTATTGCAAGGCTTCCTGTTCCCCATAGGACAGAATGGGAAGTTTCTTTATAACATCTTGTAAACATAACTGGCCCTGGGAACTAGATGGAAAAATAAAGTTTAGTATGCCTGAACTCGGATATAAAGATGCATCTTTTAGTGAAAGTGATTTTTTCATTCTGTATTTCAAAATACCACTTTTAGAAAGTAGGTATTTTCATGCTCAGTCATCCCGTGTGCCTCTGCTGGAATGTGAATTGCCTGTCTGGGGTTTGGATGACAGAAGGCTGGGGAGCAGGAGTGGCTCCAGATAGTCTAGGTTTGATCATTAAAGGGCTGAATAGATAGCTGCAGTGGGGGAAGGGGGAGGAGATTTCCTTGCACCTCAAAGGGCCTGGTCTGCCTCTGACAATGCTGTCTCCACCTCCTGGAAATCACACCAGAGAAGGCAGAACTGGCTGCCTAAGAGATCAAAGGATTTGGGGATATAAGTATTGGGGCCCAGACCCCTGAACTTTAGAACTCTTTTGGATCAAGAAGACTGCTACGAAGAAGAGCTGGAGAAGCTGCGAGGAGGACCTACCACTTTGCTGTGTGCTTTGCTGTGTTGGCCTGCAGTGGCTGCTTCTGCATTGGGCAGTGAAAGAACTGGACTGAACTTTCTGCAATCTACTTTGTGAGTTTCTCCAAGGGGTGAGGTAGAGCCTGCCCCCTGTTCACGAAGTCTCAGGAACAGCAAAGACTTCAAGCTCTTCTGCCCTCAGCACTGGGGACTGTGTGTTTTGTGCTGCAACAGAAGAAAAGCAACTCGATGACATCTACGACGCCGCTGCCGACTCCGTGTCTGGAAGGCACGGCAGAGGGCACTACCGCAATGCCGCACCATGACCCTGGTCTCACCGATGCCGCCTGCTGACGCCGCCACCGAGCCGCTGCTCGCACCGCGACCTGTGGGCACCGCACTATGCACTGCCTCGCTTCACGCTGACGCCTTGGTATCCCCGACGCTCCACGCTGAAATCGAAGCCGCTACTTGCACCGTGGTTCGAGGGCACCGCTCGTAAAGTTACACGACGTACTGCCTCATCACGCACCGCAGCCTCGGCCTGCCGGCGCCATCGACTCCAGTTCGTCAGCCGACGACAGAGCTTCAGCAACGACGCCGCCGCTGATAGCACCGTGACAAGCACCGCCTTTATCTAGCACCGCGACTCTGGTCTCACCGACGACGCCATCTGATGCCGCCACCGAGCCGCTGCTCGCACCGTGACCTGAGGGCATCGTACGCCACACCGCTGCACTTCACACTGCAGCACCCGACGCCGGCCGATGCCCTCGCTCCTGATCCCAACAGAGAGGAGATCGACCTGCAACGCGTGTGACTTCGAGGGCCCGACGACTCCTGCACTGACCTCTGGAACCAAAGCCTGCAGACGCCGTGTTTTCGGAAACTCAACGAAGAGGTCGCTGGCGCCCTGCATTTCTAAAAGGTACTGTTTGTGGGTCTTCCCGACACCATAGCTGGCCCGCGACGCCGCGCTCAGCCAGAACTGTTTGGATTTGTTTCCTCACGACGCCGTGATAGCCCCAGACGGAGGTATCGACATCAAGGAACTGTTTTTAAAGCTTATTTTGACAACTGTAGATTTTTAGGTACTGTATTGTGGATTTTTACCGTTTTTGTTCTCGTCTTAAAGTGTATAAGAATATTGGCTATTTTTCTAAACTGGTGTGGTGTCCTTCTGTAGTGCTTACACTGTATTACTGTGGGTTATGTGCAAATGCTTTACACAATGCCTCTAAGATAGGCCTGACTGCTCGTGCCAAGCTACCAAGGGGGTGAGCAGGGGTTATTTTAGGAGTGTAACTCCCTTATCCTGACTAGGAAGAATGGTCCCTATTTGGACAAAGGTGCAAGCCCTTACCAACTAGAGGCCCCCATTTCTAACAGTAAGCCAAAAATGTTTTACTGGTTTCCCTATCACAAGATTAAAATAGAAAATATGTGGATCAAGCAAAGGACGTTGCTTTTCTTTTCCTTTAACAGATTTTGGTGCTCAGAAGTGTTCCTGTGGGGTTATACGCCTACCTTGGGGTATAGATCTTGGTATCTCACATCAAATATTGTGAAATAGTCCCTAGTTTATATGGTGTCATGGGCCAATTCCATTGTAAGTATATATGCATTGAATATATCCTTTGTTTAAATTATGATGAGACAACAGCAGTGGAAATATCCTTTTTTCTTGGAAGAGCTACACCTTGGACAGAAATAGTGGAAGCTTCAATCATACAGATGACAGGTATAGTTAGGAAAGTACCAGAGCATGTTTTCCCCATCAATTAACTTGTGAAAATTAGGCAGCAGCAGTGCAGGCCTTGCCTTCTCACAAATCAGGTACAAAAAATAAGCTTCCCTCTCTCAGTCCTCCATTTCCATAAGAACCGTTTCAGCAGAGCAGACTAGTAAAATATTTCAACACTCAAAAATGATGTACATTTAATGCTTAAGTGACATGAGGATTATAGACAGATCTCTGGAGCGAGTGTTTAAATCACTAAGGAATATGCAGGTGGATGAGTGAGTGGATATGCTAGATTTCTCACGTAGGTGATATTCAACATCAGAATCCTGAGAGTCTTGTTACTTTTACTCAGAGGCCTGCTGCTTATGGTAATTCTTTGGTTTTCCACTTATCAAAAAGCAGCCGTAACATAATAAGTCACTGTTATTGGGAGCAGCTAAGCCATAGCATATCTATGCTCGAGACAAGCACACAGGTGCCAACTTCTTTAAAAAGGTTTAGAATTTGTTTGCTACTGTACCTATAACCACTAGTTTGTGTTTTTTAGGTGCACTGCTTTGAAACCCATAGGGTGTTTACGAGAACCCTCACTCACCTAATAAGTAGGTGACATGCTTCATCATTGGGTTCCCACCCTGGTCGCCGAGTGCTTCCAGGGTGTGCTGCGAAACCTGATTACAGCGGAGCTGGTTTTTTGAGGCGAGAACAGTGATGGTGAGTTAATTATTTAAAAGTACAGTTTTAAAATAGGCTCAAGAATTCCAATCAGCTAGACATAAATTCTAATGAGGGAAGACTTGGTCAATGTTACAAAATATATATAGTGGAGGGTATATATGGGATATTAAATTGATCCAACCGATCCTCAAAGCGGTCTACATGTTTCAGCCATCTTCTAATAGTGCCTCTTAGAGATGCGGGACGACTGAGGTGAAGCAGGTACTACGGAGAGTGAGATGCCTTGACCAAAGTTTGACAACAGGGTCCTCCCCCTCTGCCCATCCCAGATAGCAAGAGGCTACCACCACAAAGAAGAAAAACAAATGGTGATTTTCATGACAAGTCGGTGGGTTGTAAGTACAATCCACTCACTATTAGAAGATGGCTGAAACATGTAGACGGCTTTGAGGATAATTTGGATCAATTTAATATCCCACATATATCCTCCATTATATATATCTTTTAACATTGATCAAGACTTCCCTCATTATAATTTGTCTAGCATCATTTAATATTCACCAATAAGTGCTCCCACGTAACACGTAGGTCGCATCACGCCAAGTTCCGCAGCGGAACGGGATGGACCTGATGATGAAGCATGCCACCAAGGGGTAACCGTGGTGGGTGAGGGTTATAGAAGAAAATCTATTGTTTTCTTTATTCTTGTGTAGGGTTAGTCCAAACTAACAGTTGGGCTCTTTTTGGTTTTGATACATTTGGTAGGAGGACGAGCCCGTCTGATTCGGTCTCCTCTTTCTCCCCTTTTTGTATGATAGGTTTTATCTTAATCACACTTATGATTCTTCTCAGAATTCGTTTTTTAGTCGTAAACGAACTGGTCGCATGTTCCTTGTAGTCTCTTGATAGTCACTAAATAATTTTCGCTCTGGATGAGTCTAAGAGGACTCTTCCCATTAAAAGAGGAAAATAGTCTAATTTTGCTTCAAGTACTTAGTGTTCAGAAAATCCTTTGTTTTTCCTGTTTTATGTAAAGTCAAAACACAGAAGGAATGCACATCTATGTTCCTATCTTCACTGTGATGTCCACAAAGATCACTAGTGGCAGCCTTGGCCCCTTCTAGGTTTTCTGGACGATGGGTACAGGAGCCTTCATTCTTGCTTTCGTTTCCTCTTTCACCTGGCTTCAGATCGTGGGCTGTAAACTTCATGAACATATGAAAGGACAAGTGTCTTTTGGTAATTTTCATAAACTCCACTTGGAAAGAATTGCCGGTTGGGCATTTTTGAGAGTTTACCAAGGTTATTTACCTTTATGTGCTGTGCAGCGTTTACTGCTCTAGCGCATTGTCTGTCATGGGGAAACAACAAGCACAGCTCAACACAGGGGAGAGGAGTTGGCCTAACGGCTATGGTGGTCAACCTCGAATCTGGGCAACTGGGTTCGAGTCTCGGCATTGACGCTAAACATCCTGTGATTCTGGGCAAATCACTTAATCTCCCCGTGCCTAATAAAAATGAATGTGTCTTCATGTAATGCAACTGGTGCTATGTAAAGCACTCGGATACCCGATTCGGGTGAAGTTCGCGCTATATAAAACTCTATTAAATTAAAAAAATATATATATATTTCTCAAGTGTATGTTCCAGTATGGTGTGTACAGGTGATTTTGCAGAATGTTGGGCCTAATTCGAGCACCATCATTTCCTTTTTTTTTATTTCAAAGTATTTTTATTAAAATGTTTACAAAAACAGGTACATTCGCATTCTCATTATGGGCTACCAGATAAACGTAGTTGGTATTACAGAGATTGCATGATATTGTTTTGTACACGTCCAGCTGGTCCCCTCTGCGTTAACTAGCTGGAAATAGGATAGTAAGAAGAGAGAGGAAAGGGGAGGAAGAGTAGAGGTAGGATACAAGAAGTGTTCTCACGCTATGAGCCTAGTGTGGGGTTATATCTCTGTGTAGCGGACGATCCCCCCCGGGGGTTCCCGAGAGGGCTCACGGGTGTTCGTAAGAGTCCAGGAGGGTGTCTAGCGACTTCCACATCCCCATAGTGACCGGTCTCCAGGGCGAGTTTTGCAGGTTAGTGCTATCTGCGCCTCTGAGGTACTTCACCCAGTTAAACCAGCATTTGTATGCTGTCCTAGCAGTGTCCTGCAAGTTGGACAGGACCCCTTTAACTGCCGCAGTCAATAGGAGGTCCAGAAGATCCCTGTCCTGCTGAGCGGGGAGTCCTGCGGTCATGAATGCGGTGGTGAGGGAGGAGAATTCTGGCCTAAAGTACACCCCAGTGCCCTTTTTATGAAGTCAAAGATTTCCTCCCAAAACTTTTTGAGTTTTGGGCAATAGAAGATTAGAGCTCACCTGCTTGGAAGCGCCGACCTGAAACGCGCTCTCACAGCCCTCCCCGACCACACCTGACACAGCGACCAGCGCTGACTCAGGAAACGCCCAAAGGCGGTAGCCACGCCCACTGCGAGGCCACGCCCACCCACAGAGACTACAAATGGGCCGGCCATACCAGCGCAGCGGACGAGCGCAGCGGGAGCGCCGATTGCTCGCCGAAGCCGCGCCAAAGCCAAGCCCGTCTGCGCCCGTCCGCGCACGACCGGGCCCAGGGCCGGAACCCCTGCCTGTAACATCCCACCCTTATGCAAGCTACTCCCGTAGAGAACTTCTAAGCCTCAGACCCCCCACCCCTTCCTGTGATTACATCCATGACTTTAATGGACCTTTCACTCACTGCTCGCTATGCAAGCCAGCCCAGCTCACGCTCCATACAAAACCCATCAAACCTGCCACCCTTAAACTCGCCTTATTGAACTGTCGCTCACTTCCGAAACATGCGTCACAGATTACCCATCTCCTAGAAGATCAGGAGATAGATATACTCTTCCTCACGGAAACGTGGCTCGGCCCACACTCTCAATCAGACATGGTTCTAGCAACACCACGGGGCTACTGTATTCAGTCCCTACCCCGCCCTCTAGGCAGAGGTGGCGGTGTAGCCATTATCCACCGAGAACATCTCCCCTGCAAAACCAACGATGCGCAGATTATCGACGCAGAAAGTATGCATTTCGCCTTTAAACTCAACCCAACCAATTCACTAACAGGACTCCTTGTTTACCGCCCTCCCGGCCTCCCAGGTCCCTTCACCTGTTCCCTTCTAGACTTAGTTACAACCCAGGCCCATTCCCTATCAAATTTTATGATAGTCGGGGACCTGAACATCCATCTAGAAGACCCGACAAACTCGGTAGCCAATGATCTGATCCAAGACCTAGCGGCCCTCGACATCCGCCTACTAAATTCCGGAACCACCCACATCAAGGGCCATCTATTGGACCCGGTATTTACCAGCTCTCCCTCGATGCTAGCGAAGGAGGCCCTTCCCCTCCCTTGGACAGACCACTTCCTTGTCCCCTTCCAATTACCTGGTATCCTCAGGAAACACCGAATACCCCCCACCTACAGTAAGGACAGGACCTGGTCCAGACTCCCCACGGAAGAATGGGCCAAAACCCTTGACAGCACTATCCCTGCACACGCAGAGGACCCGGACACGGCGGATAGAAGATTCAGGGACTGGATCACCTCCTCCCTAGACTTAGTACTCCCACTTAGAACTAGGGAAGACAAAAACAGCAAACCTGGCTCAGCTCCATGGTATACAGCGGATCTCAGAATACACCGTAAAAATTGTAAAATAGCCGAACGCCTATGGAGAAAAAACTGGCAACATGCCAACAAAGAGGCCTACCAGTCTACGGTCAAACTCTATAAAAAGGCCATCAAACTAGCTAAAGCTTCATACTTTGATACGAGGATACAAGAAGCATCTAACTCAGCCCGAGAATCCTTTTTAATCGTAAAGGAGCTGACCAAGGTCCCCATCACCTCCCCCTCGAACACCCCCAAAGTTGATAGAAGCAATGAGCTAGCGAACTTCTTCAACGATAAAATCACCCGCATCCTGGTCTCCCTCCCACCCCCCGGACCCCCCAGTCATACGGAAAGCCGTACACTCTTCAACCAGGGTGAAAGTAACCTACGCCCCACTCTACCAACATTCCGACCAGTCACCCCCCTAGAGGTTGAGCAAACCCTCATGAAAATGAAAAGTGGGTCTCCCTTGGACCCAGCACCAATAAGGTTCCTCAAGACCATTGCTTCAGTAATCGTACCCACTGTCACGGATCTCATCAACAGCTCGTTCGCCCACGGAACCGTTCCCAACAGCTGGAAGAGTGCTGTGGTTAAAGCTCTCTTAAAAAAACCTCAGCTAGACCCATCGGACCTGTCTAACTACAGACCAATATCTCTACTCCCTGGTATCAGCAAAGTCACTGAGAAACTGGTAAACACCCAACTATCCCAGTTCCTTGAAACCAACCACCTGCTTCGACAATCCCAAACCGGATTTCGCCCGGGCCATGGAACAGACACTGCACTCCTCGCAGTCATCGAGGAGGCAAGGGGCATACTGGATTCAGGAGGATCAGTGGCAGTGATCCTCCTGGACCTGAGCGCAGCCTTTGATACGGTCAACCACCGTATCCTTCTGCATAGACTGGCCGTTGCAGGACTTACCGAGACAGCAATCAAATGGGTTGAATCCTTCCTTTCAGGGCGCACTTTCCAAGTGTGGGATGACAATCATCATTCATCTACCCTCCCACTCACAAGCGGCGTCCCCCAGGGCTCCTCCCTTAGCCCGACGCTTTTTAACGTCTATATGGCCCCACTCGAGGACGTGGTAACCCCATTTAATATAAAAATGGTGAGCTACGCTGACGATACCCAACTAGTCGTCTCCTTGTCCCAGTTGACTGACCATCCAGAAAATCTGACTAACTGCCTCATAGGAATTCATAACTGGATGAATAACTCATCACTAAAACTGAACGGGACTAAGACAGAAGTGATGCTGCTAGGAAAGCAATGGACGACCATCCCTCCAACACTCTGGCCCGATGTGTTCGGAGAAATCCCCCACCCAAAACGTGAAATCAAGACACTCGGGGTGTGGCTCGAACCACAGCTCACGATGAAAACTCAAGCCACTAAAATCTCTGGCACCTGCTTCGGGCTCATGCGCACGACCCGCAAAATCCTGCCCTTACTGCCACCTACTTCCAGGAAGCTACTCATCCAGGGACTAGTGCTGTCCCGCCTAGACTACAGCAACCTGGTTTATCTGGGAGCCCCCGAGTCCACCATCACGAAACTCCAGCGGACACAGAACGCGGCGGCACGCATGCTCACTAACACCCCCTCCAGAACGTCCGCCAAGCCGGCCCTCAAAGCCCTTCACTGGCTCCCGGTGCGCCAGAGGGTGCAATTCAAAGCGATGTGTACAACACACAAGCTGTTCAACGGATCTGGTCCAGCGAACCTTAGTAAAATGATCACTCCCTACATAGCAACCAGATCCCTACGATCGCAGAATGAGAACCTTGCCAGCACCCCTAGATTCAAAAGAACCCGTACAGGAGGTCGACAATTCTCCGTTCAAGCGGCGAAGGGCTGGAACGCACTCCCCCGCTCCCTCAGACTAGAACACAACTATCTGGTCTTCCGCAAGAAACTAAAGACTTACCTATTTCCTAAATAAATTCCTTCTGTTGCTCTCCCCCCCCTCTCCTTCCCCTCTACAGGACTTCAAGTCACATAGCGCGGGGATGCCCTTGGGTCACCAGGCGCTCTAGAAATCGCTAAAATAAATAAATAAATAAAATAAGGTGTGCTAGGTCTCCTTGTTCACTGCCACAGTTCCAGCAAAGGTCGTTCTCTCTGAGGCCTAGCGAGGCCAAGTGGGTGGGGGTCCAGAAGGTCTTGTGGAGTAGCCAGAATTTTGCTTGTGATAGTACTGGCGAAATTTTGTTACGTGAGGGGGAGGCCCATAGGAGAGCTAGCTCCTGCTCACTGATTGGAGTGTTGGTTTGTTTTACCCAGTAGTTAGCTGTCTTGTCGTTGAGTTTAGTGGATTTTGGGCGGAGACGTTTGTATAGGTGTGATACTTGATGGCCTATCCTATTGAGTTTTGTCATATACTGCATGATTGACGGGGTGGTTGTCGAAATTTTGGCTTTTGTTAGGGCTGTTTTGATTTTTAGGAAGTTGTAGAACTCCATTGCCGGGAGTTTATGTATATTTTTCAAAGTGTCGAATGTGCTGGGGTGGCCTTCTTTCTCAAGCTGAGCTGGGTGTGAGATGCCTTTCTCTATCCATGCGTCAAGGACTTGGCAACAACCATTGTATTTGAACTTGCTCTTGGCACAGAGGGATTCCCATTTCGAGTTCCTTACACTGTTCTCCATTTTCCTGTCTATCTTTTTTTTTTTTAATTTGTTTTTATTTTAATAATGAGCAGCAGTACAAAACAACAGTCGAACACGCAGTTTTCCACAATACAGAGCAGTTCAGTAGCAACTGATAGAGACAAATTCGTAAGAAACAGCTCCCCAACCTTATATATCGTCAATATCCTCCTCCCCGCACCCTCACCTCTGGGCCCCCCCACATCAGTCTGAATCCGAGGCATCGTCGTCGGAATCTGAGGGCGGGTCGCAAATGCCACCCCTGAATGTATTCCACGCCCCCCATACTTTGCTCCACTTACGAGGGCAGCCCCGCCTGATGAAGGCCGACCTCTCGGCAAACATGGCCTCGTCCATGTCGGCTCCCCATGCGGTTATCCTCGGCAACTCCCCAGTACCCCATTTTTGGGCTATGTTACGTTTGGCTATCATGATCCCCAGCGTGGCCCATCCCTGCGCCTGGCGTGAAAGGTCGTTAGGTTCCCATATATTCAACAAGCAGCGCCTAGGTTCCGGCACCAGTGGGACTCCCCCCGACTGTGACAGCATCCCCATCACTCGCTTCCAGTACTCCTGGAGCACAGGGCATTCCCATACGGTGTGAAATAAATTTCCCACCTCCCCGCAGCTGCGCAAGCAGAACGGTTGTGGCGCAGTACCTATGCTGTGTAGAGTGTGCCTGGTGTAGTAAGAGCAGTGCAGAATTCAAGGCTGTATTAGCCGTAACCTTGAAGGTATACCTGCCTCCCGTGGCGAAGCCAGCGCCTCCCGCCACTCCGGCTCATCAAATTCGCCCACATCACGGGACCACTTCTCACGGAGGGGACCCATTGGGTCCGGTAGATTGTTGACCATCTTGCAGTATGTAAGGGATGTGGCCCGTTTAGGCATGTAATCTGTTAGTAATCTGTCCTCCAAGGGCGACGCCTCCGGTACTTTCTCGCCAGGCGCCAGCCTCGCCGCCAAGGCGTGTTTGATTTGTGTGTATCGGAACCACTCGGAGATCGCCAGCTCATTTTGCTGTTGGAGACGTGCAAATGTGATTATTTCACCCTTGTGCCACATGTCGCCAACCGTAGAGATCCCAATATTGTCCCAGGTATCAAAGCCCCTGCAGCTTCTGAGCTTCCCGAGCTGCTTTGTGTCCCACAGAGGTGTGAGTTGGGTCAAGACCCCGCGCCACCCCAGCTTGGCCTGCGCCGCGTGCCAAACGGCAACGGTCTGTCTGAGGGGGCCGATGAACGCTGGATTCAGCTTACTATCGTAAAGAGGGGACAAAACACCTCGCTCTCCCAGTAGGTCCCTATCTGCTTTGAAGGCAGGATCCGTCCGCGGAACATGAAGCCACTGATTAATTACTTTTAGCTGCGCCGCCCAGTAATAGAGCTGGATATCGGGCAGCGCTATTCCTCCGTCATACCAGCCGCGAGTTAATTTGGACTGCGCTATACGCGGTGGTCTGCCACCCCACAGGAGGGTAGTCACCTGCGCCGCAATTGCGCGGAAGTATTCCGGCGGTATGCGACACGGCGTATTTTCCAGCACGTATACGAATCGAGGCAGGGCCATCATTTTAAATAGGGCTGCTTTCCCCAGTAACGTGAGTGGCAGCGTGCCCCAGTGACGTGCGTCGCGTTTGAGCCGGTCTAGTGGGGGTTACAGATTAATTTTTAGAAAATCCGCAGGGTTCGCAGTAACATGTATACCCAGGTATTTAAACGACCCCATCGCCGTTTGAAGTGGGCAGGCCGCGGGGAGTCGAGGAGGAGGGCTGCGCAACACATGCATTATCGACTTTGACCAGTTGATAGTATAGCCGGATGCTCTCCCGAAGATTTCGCAAATGTTAAGTAAACTGAGGATTGAGCGCCTCGGGGAAGACAGATAGAGCAGCACATCATCCGCATAAAGGGAGATGCGGTCTTCCCAGTCATTCGTCCACCTGAGTCCCCGTATCAGGGGCTCTCAGCGGATCCATGCCGCCAAGGGCTCCAGCGCGAGGGCGAACAGCAGGGGCGACAGGGGGCACCCCTGCGAGTGCCACGTGTCAGGGGAAAGTCTTCAGACATATGCCCGTTAGCGGCAACATGGGCCATTGGTTTAGTATAGAGGAGTCGGACCCAGGCACAAAATTTGGGCCCAAAGCCCAAGTGCAGTAATACTGCAAATAGGAAGGGCCATTCGACCATGTCGAACGCCATTCGCGCATCCAACGAGAGCAGCACCGCTTGCTCCTGTAGTCGCTCCGCTCGGGCCATCACACCGTGCAAGCGCCGCAAGTTAAGGGCCGTGCTTCTGCCCGGCATAAAACCAGACTGATCTGGGTGTATGATGTCTGACAAGTGCGGTGTTAGTCTGGACGCCAAGAGTTTCGCAAGGACCTTCGCCTCTGCATTCAGCAGCGATATAGGACGATAGGAGGTGCATTCAGAAGCGGGTTTGCCGGGCTTCAGTATAGCCACTATGGTGGCTGTCCGCTGGTCCTGCGGGAGTTCGCCCACACGGAGACTGTCCGTGTACATGTTAAGCAAGTGAGGGGCTACCGTCTCAGCAGATCGCTTATAGAACTCGACCGGTATGCCATTCGGTCCCACCGCTTTGCCCGATTGCAGCGCACCAAGTGCCATCTGTACCTCCTCCACTGTGATGTCAGCTTCCAAGGCACTCGTCGCCTCAGGGGTGAGCCGGGGCATTGCCAAGTCCCTCACATATGTCCCCGCCACTGTCATGGAGGAGGTGGAGGAGTATACCCGTTGGAAATGGCGCGCGAGAGCGCTCACTATCGCACCCGGTTCCGTTAGCGTCTGGCCCTCCTCGGACTGGATTTGCGGTATCCACCTGGCTCCGCCCTCCCGTCTGTCGAGCCATGCCAGGAGCTTCCCAGTCTTATCACCCAGGTCATATATCTTGTGCCGCGTGGCTAACAACTGTTGTTTCGTGTATTCCATGAGGAACGCCTTATATTGGATCTGCGCGGTCTTCAGGTCTGAGGCCGACTCCGGAGTGGGGTCCCGAGCCTGGCGTGCCTCTGCCGTGTGCAGCTCTTGTTCGAGCAACTGCAGCTCTGCCTGATTCGCTCGCTTATGCGCTGCTATGGTAGTGAGCGCCCGATCCCGGAGGACCGTTTTATATGCCTCCCACAAAATCGTCGGCGAGGCAACAGAGGGGGCATTTTCCGCAAAGTAGAGGCGTGTCGCCTTCGCGAGTGCCTTGTGGATCGCGGGGATCTGGAGATAACCGGGGCGTATTGTAGGGATCCGTCGACGTGCAAGGCAAGAACATGTGTACTGCAGGAGTAGCGGGGAGTGGTCGGATATACCCCTGGGCCTGATCTCTATGCTGTCTATGTTTCGAAGACTACCAGCGGAACCCAGGAAGTAGTCAATCCTAGTGAGAGTGTTATGCACCCCCAAGTGATACGTGTAGTGTTGTGCTGTTGGGTGATGCAGCCGCCATAAGTCCGACAGCCCCAGTGCTTCGAAAAAGCTTCACAGACGGGACAATCCCGCGCTTCCCGCCCGCTGAGGGCACCTATCAAGTGATTCGTTGACCACCGCATTAAAATCGCCGCCAAGGAGCAGTTCCCCTTCCGGCAAATCAAGGAGAAACTTACTAAACGTCGGTAGTGCAGTGGCATGCATTGCAGGGGGGATATAGACGGAGACTATGTTAAGTGGGTGTCCCTCCCATTGGGTGGCTATCGCCGCGAATCTACCCAACCCGTCTGTTTTATGTTTGTGTATGATTAGTGGGTATTGCTTCCGCACCAATATGCCCACCCCCCTAGACCCTGAGGTAAATTCCGAGTGCGCCACCATTTTATATCCCCATCGGTCCATTGCTTTACTAGTGGTGCTAGTCAGATGGGTTTCCTGCAATAGGACCACCGCCGGGGCGCATCTCTTAATACTATGCAAGACC
Organism: Triturus cristatus; assembly: GCF_964204655.1. Taxonomy (NCBI): domain Eukaryota; kingdom Metazoa; phylum Chordata; class Amphibia; order Caudata; family Salamandridae; genus Triturus; species Triturus cristatus. Next base: position 1,266,437,256 of record NC_140585.1, on the reverse strand, counting down.
AGGCCACATTTAATTTTGTCGCCCAATCCACGCACATTCCACGTGAGCAGGGAGAGAGGTGGCATCGGAGTGAGGGAACTCGTCCCAGGCGCCCCATCACGAGTAGCAGACATTAGAACGCTTGGTAGCGAGGGTAATAAACAGCGCGGAGAGATCGACGCGCATCATGCGTACTGTGGGGGTTGCGTGTACAGCGTTGTAATCATTACTGTCAATTTGAACATTAACTGTTAAACAAACCCGTAAAACTACCCCCCTTCCCCCAACCCCCTCCCTGCCTCCCTGCCATGCGGACTCCAAACTGCCCGCCACCCCAACTCAGCAGAGTGCTTAGAACCCATTCCCCAACACATAACTTGCGTATAAGGAGCGGGAGGTCCGAGGAAGACCAGAGACATCCCCAGTTCGAGCGTCCAAATGTTCCGAGCTTCCTGTCTATCTTTAGTAGGGCTATTTTCGTGTTTTTGAAGATTGGGCTGGAGGCGTGTGCGTGTTTGTTCGCTGTTAGCAGAACTAACGGGTTGAGGTTGTTTAATATGGCTCGCTCCACTAGTAGCCATGCTGGCATGTAGTCTTGTGGAGGTAACAGCCAGCAGGCCCCTTGCTTTGCCAAGAATGCCGTTTGGTAGGTTCTAACGTCAGCTAAGTTTAGCCCCCCCCAATTTTCTGTCTAGTCTTAGTTTTTTAATACTAATGCACGCTTTTTTACCCATCCATAGGAAGATACTGATTAGTTTATCCACTTTGCGGAGGAAGTCATCCGTGAGTAGTAAAGGTAGCATGCTCACCAGGTAGTTGATCATTGGTGTTATCATCATCCTGATTGTTTCTATTCTGCCCCACCATGTTATAAATTTGGGGGACCAGGACTCTAGCAGTTTCTTTATTTTTCCTAATAGTAGTTTCTCATTTTGGTGTAATGTGGCCATGAGATCATTACCAAAGTGGATCACCAGGTATTTGATGAACCTTGTTTGCCAGGTCAGGCCCGAACCTCCCAGGGAGTCCCTAGAGGTGTGGCTGTTGAGAGGTTTGCACTCTGATTTTGTCCCTGTTGAGCTTAAATCCTGAGTGTACTGAGTATAATTCTATGGCTTCCATCAGAGCCGCAATAGAGGACTTAGGCTGCTCTGTCACAATAAGGATGTCGTCACCATAGGTGGCTGGTTTAATTTCCACGTCCTTTATATTGATCCCCTTTATTTCGGTATTCAACTTGACATCGCTAATCAGTGGTTCTAGGGCTAACAGAAAGAGTGAGGGAGACAGCGGGCAGCCTTGTCTGGTGCCGCGTTGCAGCATGAGAGGTTCGGAGAGTTAGCCATTAATGACTATGCGTGCTTTTGGTTCCCCATACAGTGCCATCACCTTCCTAATGTATCCCTCCCCTAGGTTGAATGACTGCATGCATTGCTCGAAGAAGGCCCAAGAGACTCTGTCGAAGGCCTTCTCGGCATCAAGAGCGATAGCCACAGCTGGCTTTGTCAGTTTAGAGGTGTGTTCTAGAATGTGGCAAAGGAGTCTGGTGTTGTCGCTAGACATACGGGTCTTTAGGAAGCCTACTTGTGAGCTGCGAATCAAACTGGGTAGGACAGGGTTTAGTCTCGCTGCTAGGATCTTCGCGTACATTTTGCAGCCTACCTTGATTAAGGAAATGGGCCTATAGTTCTTGGGCAGCAGTTCGTCCTTGCCTTCCTTTGGTATGACAACTATATTGGCCTCTGACATGGATTGTGAGACCAGCCCATCCTCCGCACAATAGTTGAAAACCCTTCTTAGGGTGGGTTTCAGCTGATCTAGGAAGGTCTTGTAAAAAGTTGTTGTGTAACCGTCCGGTTCTGGGGCTTTGTTGTCTTTCATAGTCATTTCGATCTCGGCTGTGCTAATGTCTTGCCCTAGTCTCTGTGTTTCTAGTTCGGTTAGTTTGGAGAGGTTGAGTCTGCTGAGATATTTTGTACACTCCTCCAGGTCAAAGCTCTGGTCGTTTTTGTAGAGTTCCTGGTAGAACTCTTGGAAGGTCTTTAAAATGTCTTTATGTCTTGTGTGGGTTCTGTTGTGTGAGTCGGTGATGGATGATTACGTTTGTGCTTTAGGTAAGAGACTAGGAGCTTCCCCGCCCTATTAGCTTCGCAAAGGTTTATGGCCTTATATTTATTGATCCATAGACCTGCCCTTTCGCAGAGGATTTTGTTGAATTCATATTTCCTGCCGGTTAGTTCACGTAGGATAGTAGTTTCATGCGTGGCGTTGATGTGGGCTGCTTCTAGTTTCTTGATGTCTTGCTCGAGCTGGGTCAGAGGAAGGTAAGTGGTTTTGTTAATTTTGGATTTAATTTCGATTATTTTGCCTCTGACTGTTGCCTTGAGTGCATCCCAAAGGGTGGTTGGTTTAATGTCTGGTGTATTGTTGTGTCTGAGATACTCATTTATAGCCTTCTCTATCTTTTCTTTGTTCACTGGGTCTGTCAAGACGTCGCTGTTAAAACACCATCTTCGGGAGACTTCTTCGTTGTGGCACCCGCTCAGCTTTAGGCTGATGCATGAGTGGTCTGACACTAGTCTTGGCGCTATGTCCGTGTGATCTATTAGGTGTGTGTGTGGGCCTGTGATTAGAATATAGTCTATCCTGCTGTACGAGTTGTGCGGATTAGAGTAGAAGGTGTAATCCCTAGTGTCCGGGTGTTGGAGGCGCCATGGGTCTTTAAGGTTGAATCTGGCACAGATGCTCTTTAGTGTGGAGTGCGCCCTTGAAGGTTGGGAGTGGCAGTGAAGTGTGATTGTCTGTCCAGTATATGGTCCATAGCAATGTTAAAGTCCCCCGCCACCACCATAAGATCGTTCTGTGGGATGCCATCTAGCCTGTGGGATAACCCCTCCCAGAACGCGGGGCCGTCTGTGTTCGGGCCGTATATGTTGGCAACGTGAATGATCCCCTCCCCCCTTCTCAATTGTGTTATCAGGATTCTTCCTGACTCGTCGTACTGATGTTTCTGTATTGTTAGGGTGGAGTTCTTAGTTATTACTGTAATTACCCCGCATTTCTTCCGTTCTGCAGGTGAGCACGCCACCTGGGATATCCAGTTGGCTTTCACTAATTTGATATAATCCCGGGATAGTTTGGTTTCTTGTAATAAGATCACATCCCCCTTACTTTTAGTCAGGTAGTCGAGTATTTTTTTTCTCTTGATTGGGTGGTTGAGGCCCTTGACATTGAGGGAGACTATCTTTAGGTCAGACGCCAGGTTAAGTTTGTTGGAGGGTTTCATTGGTTATGATAGGGAAGCGCTGGTATCCCTATTCTTCGTCCCTGACTCATGTTTGATGTGTACACCCCCCTCCCTCTAGGCCTTATTTCCTGGTGCGGCGCAGGTGTCTGATCTGTGCATGTCTCCGAGTTAGGTCTGCTGTTTCTCATGCTTAATCTGGTCAGTGTGTAACTTCTTGTATAGAAATATATAGCTAAGAAAGTGTAGATAGCATGGTAGACAGTGGAAAGGTAGAAGGAAGAAAGACAATACAGGCGAGCCCCCCCCCTCGCCCCCCACCCCACCCTCCCCCCCTACATAAAGACATTGTATGCTGAACGTGCGACGACAGGATTGCCGTTCCGTCTCCCCGGGGGTTGTTAGTTGCTGCTCTATGATTTGTTCTTCACACGAGTACACCTCTACAGTCTTTAAGTAGATTGTATGTAGTCCCTTTTTGTCAATTTGTATACAAAAATGAAGATCTGTGTTAGTCCCCTCCCATTCCCGCCCTACTGCCCCCCCCCGACTGGTTAAGCAAAAAGGATATGTAGATCGTCCTTGGTTACTGCTGCTTGGTATGCCGATTGTCTGTTGTTTTAGGGGCTTGCATGCTCTCACGACTTGGTGTTGGGAGCCGGTAGTCCTCGGGGTACCCATTGCTTGTGGCCCGTGCAGCTACGCAGGGCTAGGTCCTGGCACGTCTACTCCCTACCATCTTTCTGAACATAATTTGGCGTGGCATCGGGGTTATGGAGTTCCTCAGTTTGATGGCGTTAGAGAACTTCTTCTAGACATTAGAAGATGGGAGTTCCTTGTGCATGGGGCATGGGTTCCGGAGTTGAGGACTGCCGTGTTGTAGCTTATGTATTTTATGGCATGTAGTGTCTTGAGGTATTAGGGTCTGTTAAACCAAACTTACTTAGGGACTGAGGTAGATAAGGTTGCTCTTGCCGATCGTTGCTAGGTTTTCTTTTACAGTAGTTAAAAGCGCTCGTTTTAACCTAGTTATGAGGTAGATAAGGTTGTTATTACAGTACGTTTCCAGCGTATCTCTATGACTCACTCACTCCACCCTCAACTCCGGTGAAGCTCTTCTCTTGCTGGTGCCTGCTTGGGAGGTCTCCATCTCTTGTTGAGTTGGGTCTTCCAGGTATCTGCTCAGCTCTCTCGGGTCCTCGAAGATATGTGTCCGCCCATTGTCACTTATTCGGAATCTTGTGGGGCCGGTGAATAAGAACAGGATGTTTTTCTTCCTCATCTTGTTGCGTGGTGCCAGAAAGCCCTTCCTGATGTCGACTGTGGGCTTGGAGTAGTCCTGTGTGAGGATTATCCTCTGCCCATTCCATGCGATATTTTGTTTTTTCCTTGCAAAACTGAAAAGGCCTCTGTGTGCTGTGACCTTATCGGTTTTTACATATTATTGGGCGAGCCCCTGGCCTTGATGCTGACCTGAATGCGGGGACTCTATAGGCTCTGTCCTGCTCGAAGGGTTGGTCAAATTTGAGGTTCGTGATTTTTGGTATCATTTCCTCGATGAAGGACATGCAGGACCCTGCTTTATCTTCTTCGCCCTCCGGCACGCCTAAGATTCTTATGTTCCCCCCTTCTATTTCGATCTTCCAACTCCGCCGTTTGTTTCTAGAGTGCTGCTGTAACCTTAGTTAGGGCCTTTAGCTCTTTGTTTACTTGCCGGTCTGTATCCTCAATGTCACTCATTCTCTGCTCAGCTGCTGTAAGTCTGTTGTTTGCCACGTGCATGTCAGCCCTAACTGCTGCCAGCTCTAGTTGAATTGCGTCAGTAGTCTGTTTTGTGGACTTGGCCAGATCGTGAACATCTGCTAGCTTTCTTAGGATCATCTCCAGTGTGCTGTTCATATCCGGTTTCTGCTCGATCGGTGAGTCAGTTAGAGTGAGCTCTCCCTTGTTCTTTTTTAGCTGTTGTTGGATTCTTGTTTCGCTCCCCGCCATGCTTGTTAGCCCTTTCCTCACCTGGTGGAGCTCAAATCTTCTCCCTGTTTTTGGTGCAGCGGCTAGCACTTTACGTTTCTGCTCTGCTTCCCTTTGTGTCTGTTGGGTCTGCTTGGATTCCACAGTTAGTTTTTGCTTGTTGTTTTCCCCACGTTGTGGGCAAGGGATTCCGCTCTGAAAGCCCGCTATGCTGGTTGGGAGGCTGATTTGCTGGTCATTCAGTTATGCTGCTTTATTCCTTGCGGATTTCGCGGCTCTCTGCACTCCCTTCTTTAACTCGCTTCTCCTCCTCTGTTCAGTGTACTGATGCAGGACTGATATAATGTGTTCCACCCTCCTCTGGTGCACCGCGCTATTAGCGTCGAGTGTAGTAGTCGGCTGCGCTTGGAGTCGCACCCTTGTATTGTTGTGGGCCGTTCTGCAGGCACTCTTGTTCCTGCAATTTGTTCTCTGCAATTTGTTCCTCTCCGTTCCTTGAGTGCTGTTTCCAGCTCACCCGGCTCTCTGTGACCACCTGCTCTGCCACCGCTTATGCTGCCCAGCGCTGCCTTCCCACAGCTGTGTGATGCCTCACATGTGCTCGCGTTCGTGATCGGTTACAGCCCTCCTATGTCCATGTGGGAGGTCTGCTCCAGGTTATGGTGTGTCGCAGGCCGGTTGAGGGCCGTTTCGGAGGAGAGCTAGGGTTTTGGGACGGCGCTCGCTCCTTCAGTGGCTTGCCCCGCTTGTTGCTCCCCGCCTTCCTTGGGCACTTCTCCTCTTACGCCGAATTGTATGGGGTCCTCGATCTCGTCTCTTCTCCACGCTGCTATATCTTGGTGCGACTCACCCGGCTCTCCGCTCCTGCCCCACTCCCTCTCGCTTATGCGAGGATGACTTTTGGGCGCTTACCCGCTCTCCCGCGGTCACAGCGCTACTCACCCTCGGATGTGTGGCACCGCTGATACACTCGGTTTCCTGGTTTTGAGGGACGGCAGGTCACCTTGCTCTATCACCGTGCGTGTTGGTAGCGAGCCTCGGTCGAGGGGGGGGTTTGCCTCCTTACATCGCTGTTCTCTTAAGTTTCGCCTCTCCCGCATTCATTTATCCCAACTGAGGATAGCGGGTGGTCGCATTGCTCTTCTCCTCCCACCTAAGATGGCTGCTGTTGATCAGTTACGCCCTCTGTAGGTTTCGGTTTTGCTTGTGCCTCCATTAATCCTTCTTGAGCAGTGCGGTAACTTTTTTTTTTTTTTGAGGGGCGTGGCTTAGCGCTCGGCAAGATGACTGCGCAGTAGCGTTGCTCCGCCAGCCGCCGAAACTATCCTATCAAAATCCTTCCCCTACCGTGCTGTTTCTAGTCGGTGCCTGTGTGGCGGAGGGTGCCGACGCCGTGGACGGCCTGGCGGCGTGCTCACTGAGGGCGTAGCTACTCTCGGAGGCGGAGAGCGACGGACGGGCTCTTGCGGGCTCCGACTGTCATGGCGGACGGAGGTGGTGAGGTCCCCCGGAACCTCCCAGTGGCGATCGCAGTGACGGTAGCGGCGGTCTGGAGGCCTGGAGAGCCGAGAGGACAGCAGCGACAGGGCAGTGTGGCGCATGCCGATTAACGGCCCAGAATCGGCAGTACGGACACAGCGGTGAGCGGAGGTGAGCGCGGAGGTGAGCGCTGAGACGCGGGCGGCACTCTGAGGAGCGTGAGATGCCGGCGTCAGCCTGGACTTGCGAGGGCTTCGAGTGTGGAGGGATCGGCGCTTTGAACTGCTTGGGCCCACATGTGAGCGTAACGCTAGGGCGATCCATCACATCTCCTTATGTGTGTGGGTCCCTTTCTGGCCCGGAGTGTTGGCTGGCCTGGGCCCTGTGCGTGGACGGCGAGGTGGGCTGCTTATTCATGACGATACCGGCTGGGTGAGTCGCGCGCTATAGGCGCTGCTAACTGAGGGGCCATATTGCTGTTATCGTGCACTATCGGCGCCCCGGGCTGAGGCTGGATAGAGGAGGAGAGGGGATGCGGCCTATATCTGTTGCGGTGGAGGGGAGCAGGAGACAACGCGCTGTCGTCGCCGCAGGCCTTTGAACAGAGGGTGCACAGAGTAGTAGCTGCTTGTCTTCGAGAACAGGGGGTGATCCTCTGGGTAGAGAACGGCGGCGACGAGTGCCTTGGCATCGGCTTTGGGTCCTGTGGCCCCCTCCGGGCGTGGCATGTGTTCATCTCTCCCCTGCACCTGGCGCGGGCGGTGGAGCTTCTCACCTGGGCAGGTCATTGTCTCCGCAGGGCACCATGGGCAAGCCTGACAAGTCTCAATCTCGACTGACTTTTGAACAGCATAAGGGCGGCAGATCCTCGCAGACGGCAGTCTCAGACTCGGAGCTGGAGTCGGCGGCTCAGGCCCCCACTGCGCTGGAAAAGTCATTGGCTTCCATACAGGCCAGTCTCCAGGCCATTGACGGCAAGATTGAGGCTCTTAACGGCAGGATGGACCATTTCTCTGCAAAATTGGACAAACATGCGACGCGGATCGGAGAGGCGGAACAGCGCATATCTGATGCCCAAGATGGCCTTCAACAACTTACTGCGAAGAACACGGATATCACGAAACTCCTGGCTGTCATACAGGCGAAAAACGAAGACATCGGAGCGCGCTCGCGGCGCAATAACGTACGCATTTTGGGCCTGCCGGAGTCGACCAATGTGGGGCGCCTAGAGGATTATGTGGAGGCTTTATTGCGGGACATTTGTGGTGCTGACCAGCTCTCAAAAATGTTTGCAGTGGAACGCGCCCATAGATCTTTGGCTGCGCGCCCGCCGCCTGGGGCCCCCCCAAGACCTATCATCACCCGATTATTGAATTTTAGAGATAGAGACACAGTGCTACGTATCACCCATCAGAAGGGCACAGTCACGTATCAGGGAAATGTGCTATCATTTTATCTGGACTTCACGGCCACAGTGCAGGCGGCACGCAAGGAGTTTCAAGGTGTTAAAAAGTTGCTTTTGAAGGACCAAGTTCCATATGCCATGCTGTATCCAGCACGCCTGTGCATTGGTGAGACGGACCAAGCCAGGATCTTCACGAACCTGACGAAGGCAATGGAATATGCTAGATCCCTCTGCAGGCGACGGGGATCTCCTCCCCCCGCATCGGACGTCGGAGACTGAGCTGCAGGGAGATGGGAGATGAGTTTGCTGGCTCCGTAGACACACTGTTTGTTATAAACGACTTATGTTAAGTAGCGTGGCTGTAGGGTATGGAAGTGCTGTGGGCTGAGTGGATTGCACGTGGGCCATGTGGCGCATCCGGGGGGGGAGGTCCTCTGGCCCTTCTGTTCTACATTAAGGATATGGGTTATTGTGCTGTACGGTTGGTTGTGAGCGGGTGGCTGCCTCGGGCTTACAAATGGGGGAGCTCCGAGCCTTCGGGGGGCTACGCCTTATGTGTCTCCTATTTTAAGTTGTGGCATGTCGCGGCCGACGCGGTCTGGTGCGTACTTGCCCGCCGGCTCGGCGGAATGGCTGTTTGGTGGGGAGATCATGATAATTCCTCGGTGGCCCCCTCCCTACTTGATCGGGGAGTGGACTTTGCCACTGCGCCCCCCAATGGGTATACCCCACCGGATGTACGTCATCATTTTGGTTTTGTGAGGAGGGGTTATAATGAGGGGAAATGTCTTTGGCAAATTGGGGTTGCTAAAGTGGGTGGAGGGAGGGGGTGTTGTTAAGTGTTATATTTTTTGTTTGTTCTTGCAGGTACAGGGGTTAACTCTCGAATCTAGAATGTGTTCTTTACTGTCAATGATGCATACAGTTTGTGAATCAGCATTTGGAGAACTGGTTGTATTACCTATATAGACAATGGGGGAAAGGTATAATTGCGTAACCTGGAATGTTTGCGGGTTGAATACCCCCAAAAAGGTCAGACAGGTGTTGGCACACTTAGATAGGCACGATGTGAAGGTTGCTCTGTTACAGGAGACACATTTATGCAAACAAACAGAAAACAGTATAGCACATAGGTGGGCATCTTTCCGATTGGCCTCGTCGTTCTCCACTTATTCCAGGGGCGTGCTTATACTTATTAAAAAGGGACTCTCATTTCAGCCGATTCATACCTGCACAGACACGGAGGGACGGTGGGCCATGGTGCAAGGCAAGCTGGGACTGACAGTGGTGACATTGGTAAACATGTACGGTCCTGTGGTGGATGATCCGACACCTTTTCTGCAAATGCTTAATGTTCTGAGGGGCTGGCCCGAGTCTGCAGTGTTATGGGGAGGTGACCTGAATACACACCTTAATCCACAAGTGGATAAATCCAACACCACAGGCGCGCGCACGATTAAAGTTAGCCAATGTGTAAGGGATGCCATGGTGGAAATGGGGCTGATTGATGTATGGCGCTTACGTAACGAGGGGACATTGGAGGGCACACATATCTCACCGGCGTTTAATAGTTGGTCTAGACTAGACTATTGGCTGCTGAACACGGAGGCTAGTGGGTGGGTGGAGAGGGTCCATACAATCCCACGTACATTATCAGACCACAATCCTGTTATCCTCACCATCTGCATCCCCATGAATCCGCATCGCCCTTATACATGGCGATTTAGGGCGGAAGCCTTACTAGATCCATTATACAACGATGCTATCAGAACAGCTATTGTACAATACTTCCAATTAAATGTTGGCTCAGTGGACACGCAGGCCATGTTACGGGAAGCATTTAAAGTGACTATAAGGGGGGTGTGTATAGGCACCTCAGCGGGAATCCTAAAGGACATTAGAGGTCAGTTATCTAAAGTGAAACGAACCCTGGAGATGCTCAAGCGACAATACTCACAATCACCTTCCGTGGACACGCTGGCGCGCATACAAGACGCCCTAACAGAATATAACAAAATAGCTGAATCGGAGACACGATGTATAGGTAGAAGGCGAGTGGCCCGTGCGTATGGGGAAGGGGGGAGACCGGGCAGAAACATGGCTGAAAAGTTGCGTACCAGAACAGACAGTCCCTTAATTGACCACATTATTGATGCTCACGGCACGGCGCACTATACCACACCGGCAATAATAGATCAATTTCAGCAGTTTTATTCCTCTATGTATACTACACGAGGTGGAATGGATGCTGAGGCTATGGACGAATATCTAATAGATACGGCCTGTGCGTGGCTCTCGGATGCTCATAGAGATTACTTGAGCCAGCCCATTGACGAAACTGACGTAAGAGAGGCTATTCTGGCTCTCCCCAATAATAAGGCGCCTGGTCCCGATGGCCTTACAGCAGAGTTCTACAAAGCCTACGCAGACGTTCTGGTCCCCTATCTACTGGGGATGTATGCGGAAGCCCATGAGACTGGGATACTGCCTCCGTCTCTCCGACAGGCCTTAATCATTACTCTCTTGAAAAAAGACAAAGTACCTACACGATGTGATTCTTATCGCCCCCTTTCGTTAATAAACTTCGATGCCAAAATATTGGCAAAAATCTTAGCCGCGAGAATTCAACCTCTGATGCCCCTTCTGGTACTCCCGGACCAATCTGGGTTCATTCCGGACCGCTCCACTTCCCATAATTTGCGCACTATTTTTGCTACATTCCACGTTCTTAACCCCGACTTGTCTGCTGCTGCGGTAATGCTAGATGCCGCCAAGGCTTTCGACTCCATAGAATGGAAGTATATGTTCCACATACTGTATAGAATGGGCTTTCCCTTTGTACTGACGCGTTGGATACAGGTTTTATATACAGATGCATCGGCGAGAGTGAGAGTGAATGGCCTTACGTCGGAACCCTTTAGTATTGAACGTGGTACTAGACAGGGATGCTCCCTGTCCCCCCTCCTTTTCGCTCTCATTCTGGAACCGTTGGCCTGTAAAATCCGGCAGGGCCATAGAGATGCTGCTCTTAATTTTAATAATCGTCCGGTGGGGATCTCCATGTACGCGGACGATATGGTGTTGTTCGTCCGTGACCCTCAGACTCATCTGTCCCCGATTATACGGGAATATATTAAATTTGGTCTTTTTTCTGGACTCCAGATTAACTGGGAAAAATCGGTCATCATTCCACTAACACAGACTACGGCTCCACCCCAGTTAGAATACCCATTATTATGGTCTGACGCTCCAGTTAAATATTTGGGCGTGTGGGTGCACCGCGATCCTGATATGGTGATCAAATAGAATTATGGCCAAGCATATGCCACGTTGGTGCAACAGGTGGATAGAGGGTATCGCCTTCCTCTGTCACTGGCGGACCGAATCGCAGTAATTAAAATGGTCATACTGCCCAGGTTTTTATATCTTTTTTGTAATATTCCAATAAAGTTGACCAAACATTTTTTCAAAACAGTGCAAACTCAATTATTGCGCTTAGTGTGGGGGGGGGGGGTAAACAGCCTAGAGTTAGTTGGCTCACATTGTCGCTTGCATATGATAAGGGGGGGTTTGCTGCTCCCGATTTTTATGTGTACTATCTCTGCGCACAGGCCCAATATGCTTTTATTGGTTCAGATCGCATGACTACATTCCACATGTGGCGGTGGAGGGCGGGGACGCCTACCCTGTACCGCTGCTGAGCATCCTCACGCACACACACAGACAGACGCCCAGAACAGAGATTAACACGATTGATACCACTATCGCGGCTTGGCAGGCGATTGGCAGGCGTGCGCATAAACTACCACTATATGCCCCGGCGCTACCGCTGGCTGGACACGCGGCTTTGTCGGTTACTCAGGAGCGAGGGCCCATAACTGAGCTAAAGGAAGCTGGCATAACGCATATGAGCGATCTCTATCCGGGGGGTCGATATCTGGGGGACAAAGACCTACAATACATACAGAACCCCACTCCACTCTTTCAATACACTTGCTACAGATTGAAGCGCGCGGTAAAAGACCATTACGCTGAGTTCCCTATAGAGCCTGATATACTTAAACCGCTTCAGATGTTACTGGTGGCCCCAACCAAGAAAAAACTAATTACTAAGTTATATAAAGCAGTGCAGGATGAAACGGTTCGGGGACCAGACAAAAGCCTAGAGAGGTGGAATGCTATAGTGACTCCCTTGCTTAATGCAAAAGACTGGGAACAGATCTGTATGTTGACGGGACGCCTGACCCCAAATGGGAATTTGAGAATTATCCATTTTAAATTCCTCCATCAGGTGTACCATACTCCTGTTAAGCTACATAGAATGGGACTTCGGGATACTGACCAGTGCCGCAGATGTGGGAGGGACGGGGCTGATTTTCTCCATCTTGCTTGGCAATGTGCTCCAGTGCTCAATTACTGGGAGTCCGTCACCACACGAATACATACTATGACAGGCCAAACACTGCAATGCACGCCCTTGGTATGCCTCCTTGGGCATGTCCCTCACTTGAAGGCCGTTATGGGGAGGTTTGTCCGTGTGGCCCTATTGCTTGCTAAGAGGAGAGTGCTGTTCACGTGGGAAAGTAATATGGCTCCGAAGGTGGATGACTGGGTTAAGGACATGGTGTACTGCCGTGAGCAGTTGGACCTTTATGCTGAGGAGTTGCCAATGACGTCTCGACCCAGGGACATTTGGGCCCCTTTGAAAGACTATTTGCTAGCACAGGCTGATAATGATCCTAAGTGAAGATGTATGGAGTGATGCCCTATGGCTATGATGCCCCCACAAGCACCAGAATTGGATAAAGCTACAGTATGTAAAGGACAGATCAGATGCGCTCGGAACATGTTCAGACCATGGAACTGTACCTGATTTTGAATATTGTTTTGTCATTGTTTTATTATTGTATTTGTATTGGTTCCTTCTTTTTTTTCAGTTGTAGGTCATATTGGTGTTGCTTATCCAAAGAGTTGTTTGGTATATCTATGCGCTGTAATGGATGCAAACACTTTAATAAAATTTTTAAAAAAACACAACTTTAGTTTTTTTTTTTGCCTTCGTTGTAGATGATGCTTTTCGGCTAGATTTTTGTCCTTTTATCTTTGTATTCGTAATTGCCTTTGTCGTATCACCCTAGCTCCCTTCTTTTCAATGTCGATTCCACTTGGTCCGGCTTTACCTTGCTTTGAGACGGTTGCAGCATTTCTTTGTCCCCCAGCTGCCTCCGGCGTATCTTCACCGCCTCACTTGATCTTGCGCGCCGATCGCGCACCGACCGTTGCGCTGGGTTCCGTTCTTACACTGTGCCCCCACTGATCTCCGTATGCCGGCGCTCGCTCGCTTACTTATCCGCTCGCGTTTTGGTATGTGAGCCCTCACATTAGGATGTCGATCTGGGCCGGTTGTGGTTGTGGATATTGTGCCTCTCAGTGGATTACTCTTCTTTTCCGTAACTCCCTCTGCTCCCGGCGCACAGCTTCGCTTGGTAGGGGACCCCTTTGGCAACATTTTCATCTTCGCTGCGTCTTTTTCTTTCTTCTGCGTTGCCTCAGGGACTTAGGCGATATCGGCCGGTTTCTCCTTTGGTTCCAGAGAGAGCCTCATGAAATTGTTGTCATCGTCTGGGGTTGATCTTCCCATATCCATAGATGTTCATTTTAACTCAGTTCGCCCGGTGTAAACTCGCGGGATAGTTGTTTTTTCCCACCGGTACGACGGAGCGGCTGATTCAGGCAAGCATCCCCCTTGCCGTCCAAGCCACGCCCGAGCACCATCATTTCCAAGCTATTTTGACATCCAGACAGTAGGAAGGAATGCTGAACTTCATGATCCTGAGTCTGTATCACTAACACATTCCACTTTGGTGTTCAGGCTAAGAACGGGTCAGTGCACGTTTGCCCAAATTGTGCTGCCTGCAGCAAACACTACGAAACCAAGCAGCGGTGGCATCTTCATATATTTGAGATGCGCTGTCTACATATAAGACAGCAACTCATTTATTTTCTGAGTTAGTGTATGAACAGGAGTCAGCACAGTTTCAGTAATATGGGTACATGGACCCTTTCTGGAATTGTGCATAGTTGCTGTAAAAGGTTATATTAAGAACCTCGTCTTTGCAAAACTGCTGTATTTCTTTGTAAATATCCCCATCACTCTTGGTAAAGTCCTTCTTTCGAACACTCGGATCCATGGTGTTCGTACTGCCGTAGGCTAGTAAGCAGGGCATTTGGACAAAATATTGAGTTTAAAATATCTTGATACAGAAATGTCATCAACAAATATAGTTACTACAAAAATATTGTGATAAAGAATATTGTCACAAATATCATTTGTTTGGTTAGAAATATTGATTTAAAAAATATGATTGTTTTCATGAATCCATATAGTTGTAAAAACATAGTTTTTAATTAATTGAATGGGTTTTAATTATATTCGTTTTAGTTAGTAATATTGTTAGTATAATTGTTATTTATTTTTAAAAATAGTTTGCAATTTTATATTTAATTAGTAATTTTAAGTTTTATTAATGGGATATTGGGTTTGTAGGAGAATAGGGTGTGAAGTCAATTACATTATAATTGATTTGAATTTAATGGCAAGTAGTAATTAGTTATTTAATTGAGTGTTAATTATGTTAATTATTAAATTGTTTATATTTTTTTATTTTTCTTTGTAATTTATATGTTGATTTTAGTTTTATTGTTAATTGTATATTATATTTTAGTAGTGGGCTGTTGTGTTTGTAGGGAAATAGGGTGGGAAAATACTTAATTTATAATTTTATTAATAATAGTATGTTATATTTTAGTAGTGGGTTGTTCGGTGTTTAAGGGTATATGGTGGGAAGTTAATTCAATTATAATTAATTTCATTTAAATGGTAAGTATTTATTGTGAATTAATTATTAAATTGATTATTTTGTTATTGTTAATTATTTTACTGTGACATTATCTTTTTAATTTATTTTGTTAATTTAAATGTATATTTTAGTTTTTATTTTAACTACTTTTTTTACAATTTTAAATTCAATATTTTTTATTTTTTTGATAATACAGTTTAAATATTTTCTATGTACTCTCATTTATTATGCTTTATTGTGTAGTAAAATAGTTTAAAGAAATCATCTGAACTTTTATTGTCCAGTACTTTTTCTACTGTTGCTTTTAATGGAGTGGGAATAGTAAATCTAACCGCTCCAAAGTCCAACCCTTTTCCTACTGTTGCTTAGACTGGAGTGAAAATAGTAAGTCTAACCCTGTCAAAATCCAACACTTTTCTTATTGTTGCTTAGACTGGAGGGCGAATTGTAAATCTAACCCTTACTAAGTCTAACCTTTTCTCTACTGTTCATTAGATTGGAGTGGGAATAGTAAATGTCACCCCTCTGAAGTCCAATGTGTTCTTTACTGTTGTCTAGATTGTAGTGGGAGTAGTAAATCTAACCAGTCCGAAGTCCAAACCCTTCCCTGCTGTTGCTTAGACTGGAATGGGAATAGTAAATCTAAACCCTCCGAAGTCCAATGCTTTCCCTATTGTTTCTTAGACTGGAATGGTAATAGTAAGTCCTAACCGCTACGAAATCCAAAACCGTCTCTACTGTTGCTCAGACTGGAGTGGGAGTATTAAATCTAACCGCTCCAAAGTCTGATGCATAACCTACTGTTGCTTGGACTGGAGTGGGAATAATAAATCTAACCCCTCTGAAGTCCAACTTGTCCCTTACCGTTAATTGCAGTGAATTTTTACTGTTGTTTATTGCTAGTATTTTTATTTTTATGTTTAGAAATGTTTATTTGTACAAAAATGTTTGTATAATATTTCTTTAGTTAATAAAGGTTTTATATATAATGGGTTTTTTTTAAACAATATTATTGTCTGTTTTTGTTTAATATTCTTATAAACTATATTTTTGACACAATATTTTTCTTATTTTACTTTACAAGTATATAGACATGATATTTTTGACAACAATATTTTTGCTATGATACGTTTATATTCTGGAATTTTAGCGCACAATATTCAGTGATTGGTAGGCAGTAAAAGAATTAGTTGAAAGACATTTGGTACTACCCTTACATCTCAGTTATGAGTCCCCAGGTTTTTGAACTGTGCCATCACTGTGCACATGTTACTTTCCTTAATTTTGGTTCAATCTGTCTCCTTATTTCCTGCACACTGCTGTTGAATTAGATAAAGCAGCTCCCCTGTGGCTCCTGTCGCTTGTGGGCACTGCCCCACCCCCTTGACGATGAAGCTCATGAATATGGTGACTTGCACTGTGCGAGCATCCAAAAGATTTTGTGATTGGGTGGGTTGGGATACCATTTATGCCCCTGGGCTTTCTCTTTCATTTCATTTGATGCTCTTTGTAACACTCAAGACTAAGGCGTTACCCAGTTATGCTCTCTTGGCCTCCCGATATGGGACAGTCTTTCCAAAAATGGCAGTTTCAGGTCCCTGGCAGATATCACGGAAGGCTACCTGTGCTCCCCTTATCGATATATTTCCTTACTACCATCTCCATGGTGCCTGTAGATCGGATTTTCTGTCCTTCTGCCTGGACCTGGAAATATTTCAAACCTTAGACGATTACTTGGCAAAGTCATTTATGAAGCAACTGGTTGTTATGATATACTGTTCGATCCTAGATGAGGCACCCAGTACTGACGGCTAAGCCAGGGTTGTGTGGGAGGCTGATCTGGAGGAGAAAATGTCAGATGATGGTTGGTGCTTTTGAGGTAAGCAGACTAACATGCTGTACCAGAGCTGAATATTTTGCATAATTTATTTTAAGTTTCTACATAGGGCGTATTACACACCAGCCAAGCTTAGTAGGTATGGCCTCCATGCGCCACTCTAAAAGTACCTAATGTGGAACGCCAGAGGCAGACTTTCTGCATTTGGCATGGTCGTATCACCCTGTGAAGGCCTCTAGGAGTGAAGTCATCTAAGCTCTATCGGAGATGATTGGCTTTGTGGTCCAAGTGGACTCCAACATCGCTATCGTGGGCTGGGTGGGTGGGCTCTCCACCCTGCTCTGTCATTGTTATTAGCAGAGAGACTAATAGCATGCCAATGGGACAGAGGCAGAGCCCCTAAATTCATAACATGGCTGGAATCACACATACTGTGACGCTCAATGTGAACTTTATTCAGATCTCCTTCCACCTGCACCCAGACCTAGAGACATGACTGCCATTGAAGTCATACTTGCTTACAGCTGTGACATAAACCCTGCTATCTCTATTGCTCCAACTGAAACACTTGGCTGGTGCTGCTGATGTTCATATTTCTGCCATCTCGTACACCCATCCTCCTCATTATAAGAACTAGATGCGGAGTGTATTGTGCTTGCTGCTTTCCACATTGATTACATAGACTGCCTGATTTTTAAACTTTCCCTGATATTGCTGCTTACTTTTCGATTCCTAGTCCGTAACTACTACCATACAACATGATCTGTATTTATGATGACCTGCATTGTAATATATTTGTGCTTTGTCCTGTTTTTTTTGTTTTGTTATTGCTGACTCAAGTCAATACTTGAATGTAAAACAAAATTGAACATTGAAAAAGTTATACCCATGTCTGATTGGGACAGCCTTCACTGTCCAGAGGGATCAGACCTTGAGGTGGCTGATGGTTAGGAAAGCTGATAACTCAAAATTTATTTAGAGGACTATTTTCTTGTAAGGTCTAGACAACTACATATAGCATCAGGCCAACTTGTCTCATGGGAACTCTGATGGAATGTCTCTGAATTTTATTCCGTCCGCTGACAAGGATTCCCTGGATAGGGTCATTTGGGGAGGGCAAGATGTATGATTGAATGGTTCTGGTGAAGAAACACAGGTCTCCTCTTTCTAATGGGTCCAGTATGCTTTGCTGTGTAGGTAAGTCATATCAGGAGTCCACTGATATGAGCTCTACATGATTTTGGATGTTGCTCACCAGCATAAGGCTGGACTCTCTTGGGTGACAGGTGCAAATCCAAATTGGTTCTACTTTTACCATGAGTAACTACAGTCCCCATAACCAGAGTATGACACAACCAGCAGATGATGACAGCTGATTTATAGCTATTTTGTGCACCCCTCTTCACTTGTATCCTCAAGAAGGGAGACTGCCCACTGAGTATATCAGTGGGACTTACATGGCTGACCTCGAATTCTCCATAACCGTAATAACTATGTGTATGGGTGCTGTGAGGAAAAATGTTTATTATATGATGTGGTTGTACAACCTCACCATGTAATAAACTCACAAATCTATCTTGGGTCCAGTCAGGCTTTGTCAAAGACATATGTGAAAAGCATTTAAAAGTACCAAAACAGTTGAATGAGAAAGAAACATGACACAAAGGGCACCAATTTATACATTTATAAAATCTCATTTTTATAAATTTGTAGACACCAAAAAGAACAAAGTCCACCAGAGCGTTCAAAAGATATAAATTCTTTTCATTCAAATCGCAATTCAGCATTAGCAACTATTTGAGTTAGCAGTTACTTTGAAAAAGTTTGTAAAGTTGTAAAGTACTACTCTGTGCCACTTTGGATGACCAGCTGTAGCAGGGAGCGCGTCACAGGGGCCAATGAGGCTTGCATGGGCAGTTGCCTCGCAGTCAAAGCAGTCTCCAGTCCAGTTCCAGGTTCTATGGTCGAAACACCATAGACTTCAATAGAGTGGTCCTAATACAAACGCTACAGGATACTCATCCAGTGACAGGGGTCTTCCTGGGGCTACTCCTCATTCGACAGTCATGGTGGGGTGACTTTGGCCATATGGGGCCATGTCCCTTGAAATTCAGCCAAAAAACAGTTTCCACTGGTCAACTGGCCTTCAGTTACAGTGAAACCAGCGGTTCCCTTTAACTGGTGTCAACTACCAACTTAGGCTGCCAAACTGCACTCCGATGACTCTTCCAGGTCCAGCAGACTCGGGTACAACTTTTGAAAGTTGAGACTTGGTCTCAAAGGTTACACTTCGGCAGTCAGCGGTGATCAGGAAATCTTGACTACAAACATACTAAAGGCAGAATTTTTCAGCTTTTGTGGCCATGTAGCTGTCACAAGAAATTAGCCAACTGACTTTTGGATGATGAGGCTCGGGTGACTTTTCCTCGAGCAGGACAACACAGGCACAGTCCTCTCTTTGCTAGCATGAGGAGCAGCAGGTTCAATCCGGTCTTCTTGCAGCCTCTCTTTGCTGGGTCCAAGGAACAACATGGCAGTCCTTCTTCCGTCCAGTCTTCAGTACAGACATGATCTGAGGTCTGGGTGCCAAGGGTGCCACATTTATGCCCACAGCTTGCCATTAGGGGATGTGATGAATACTAGCCAAAGTGCTACTGGGTCCCATGCTGCCTGATGGCGACTTCCTACAAAGTGTGGCACCTAACTATCTCAGGATTAAATATTCTACCCACTCCCAAGGTCCCTCTCTCTCTGTCTGGAGCTCTGTAGGCCACTCTATGGGGGTGGCCAGCTAAGAGCTGCACACCCACAGGAAAACTGGTTTGGTAACTGATTTCCCCTCTCTGTCCCCAACAACAACCTGTCTATTAGAACAAAAGATCAGCCCCTCTCGTGGGTGTCAACCATTTTTCCTTCAACTGTGGCGTCACCTTTAAAGCTCGCCTATTTGATTCACATCTTGTTTGGCCTCGCTGCCAGGAAGAGGTAACACCTTTTCCAATGCCAGGCCCTTTGTGTTCTTTCCTTTTTATTTTAATTATTTTATTGAGATATTCAAACATACAGTTCAGAGGTGTGACGCATAACACAGCATTGTTGACAATAAAAGGCATATTTAAAAGTGTTAATGAGATAGAGGGACCGTATGATAAAGGCGTGTGTCAATGATGAGACAGTGGTGTAGTGGGATATATAGGCATCTGGTTATCAGCAATCGTGGCTGTGACACTTTGTTTAGAAAACTAGGTAACAGAAACACGCAAAGGCATGGAGGCTGGATGGGGGATGCAGTGACCACGGCTGCAACGGAGAGGGGGTCTAGAGGGTGAGGGAATCGGAGAGGGATACCAAGACATCAAACTCAGAGTAAAGCACGATCCAACATGAGATGCTGCAAATGTGCATGCAGCCAATCGCAATTCCGCTGAAAAGGGCAGGGGAGCTGGTGTGGGAGGAGGAGAACTGTGTCCTGTTAAGGTACCATTTACTGGCTACTGTTGCCAATCTGCAGTAGAGCAATATCTGCAGAGGGGGCCATGCTTTCAGGGCAGATGCGTGTCATCCCTAATGAGTTTTTGGAAGGCTGTGAGCAGTGAGGCACACCCCTGTTCCAGGGGGTATTTTCTCAGACCCCTGGTCTCCTCCTACAGCAGTGCAGCATTCTCAGCTCTGGCCCAAACAATGACAGATCAATTCCAGGCAGTTATCGCTGCGGCACTGCTGACTTCCAGTATTTAGTCACTAGATACATTGCTAGTATGAAGGCAAGGTCTAAGAATCTGATCCTAAGTCTGTGTTTCTGGGATCCGCAGAATATCCCCAATGTGCAGGCCTCCCTGCTATGTAGCCTAGTAGTAACTGTGAGGAAGTCAAGGTGGGATGTGACAATGTGCCAATCAGATGCAAGAGAGAACAGGACCACATCATGTGGGGCATATCAGCTCCATATGTTTTTGCTGCAAAGACAGCTAACTTGCGAATCAGGGAATTATTAATTTAGTTTAGCAGGGTGTTAGAAATTGGGTCTCTAGTTGGCAGAGGTATACACCCTGTTCAAGCAGGGACCACAATCCTTGTCAGGGTAAACTAGATACACACTAAAAGATAACCTGTGCTCACCCTCTGGTAGCTTGGCACAGAGCAGTCAGACTTATCTAAAGAGGCAATGTTTAAAGTATTTGTGCTACACACACACAGTAACACAAGGAAAACACCACAGAAATACTCCACACAAGTTTAGAAGAATAGAGAATAATTATATGAGTAAATCAAGACAAAAACAACAAAACTCCAATGAGTGAAACCGGAGTTATGAATTTTTAAAGAATAAATCAAAAAGTAGTTCTTAGAGTCAAATAACGCTTAGGGGTTACTTGAGGTGGCAATAGACCGGGATACATTCAACGTTCAGGCTGACCGCGATGGAGGGCAGGCCAGCTGCAAGACCCACGCAGGGACTGCTGAAAAAGTACCTTGGATGGAGCAACGTTGGTGTCGAAGAATCGCTGCGTCGGTTCTGATTCGCGTGGTCGCATCAATGTGAAGCCCCATATTCGGGCCCCACGTCGTTGTCGTTGAACCCCTTACATTGCAGTCGCTGCATCGCCATCGAACCTCGCAGTCGGGTCCCGCATCGTCATCGAGCCGCATAGGGATGTTTTTGGATCGGCACTACATCGGTGTCGAAGGGCACTGCGTTGGTTCCCATCTGCGCAAAGTCTTCACTGCATTGATGTTTGAAGCAAAACAGCTGCAGGACCCACTTCTGAGGCCCATGATTGGATTGGCACCTCAGGCAAGGGAAGACTCACAGATGGCAGAGTGCAGCAGCAGCAGGGTTGCAGGAAGTCTTTGATGGCCAGGAGACTTCAGAAATAGTTTGCCAGCCAGCAAGCCCATGGAGTCTCTCTGGGCTCAAGTGAGATGAGTCTAGGCCTTCTCCTCAGCAGGGCAGAGATCAGCTCAGCAAAGCAGAGAAGCAGTTACTTTAGAACAGTCAGTCAAGCACAGTGCAATCCCAGTAGCATAGCAGTGTTTACTCCTGCAGAGTTCTTCACAGATCCATTAGTGTACCGTCTTGGCAGGGTTAGAGCCCCAGTACTTATACCCAAATATGCATTTGACGTGGGGGTGACTTCAAAGCAAGTCCTTGCAGTGCACGGTCTTCCAGTCTTCCAGGATATCTGCGGGGGGTAATCAGCCCTTTGTGTGGAACACTGCCTATTCAGGTGTAAGTGTCAACTCCCCCTCCCTTTTCCTGCCTAGGAAGATCTATCTGAATGTAGATGAATGCAGATGAGTTTTTTTTTAAATTAATAAGTTTATTGATTTTATACAACCTTAACATGAGACTCATACAATAGTCTTTTCAATGCAGTATCGTTTTGCATATAGACATTCCTGCACAGTACTTATATCAATAAAGTGTTAAACATTCCACATGACATTTGCGTTCTTTGTACCATAGTCCGCCCAATCTTACTCACTATCACCGCACCTTCATAACATAACATCGCAACATATAATACAGACACTGTGATTTCAACTCTACATGTTGTTCTGAGTCCCTGATGAAGCGGCATCTCGTACCTCGCTCCCAAAGCCCACCTCATCTACACCTCTGCTCCCCACGAATGTTTTATACAATGCCCAGAAGTTTTTCGGTCTATTACGTGGTGGTAACAGGTCACTATAAGTTTCAGTTTGAGTACTACAATATAGCATGTCTCTTGACCACTGAGCCATTGTAGGAGGAGGTCCTCGCAACCAGCATATCGCCACACATCGCTTTGCTAATAATAAGCCAATATCTGTCAGCCTTCGTTTCGCCTTGGGGATAGTTTTGGAGTACCTAAGCAAAGCTAGCATCGGTTCTGGCGTCAATGACAACTCGGTTCAGTTCCGCAAAGATCTGTCCCCAAAAATGAGCTATCCCCGGACATGTCCAGGCCAAATGGAAAAAGTCAGCAGCCTGGGCATTACACCTATCACATGCAGACTCTTCTCTCAAGCCATATCTGTGCAGCCGCTCCTGGGTATAATACACCCTATTGAGGAATTTAAAATGTATTAGTCTATGTCTCCCATTAAGGGATATACACTTTGTGCTCATGCAACAATATGTCCATATATCATCCGTAATGTCACTCTGTAGGTCTCGCTGCCAGGCCAATCTTGCTTTAGTGTAACTATGCCTTCTACTAGACATCTAGACTTGGTTAATTTTGGATACCATCTGTGTGGGTGTCTGTGCTTTAATGAGGTTGGTCAAGGCCAGCAGATCAGGGGGCTCTGCCATATCTTCCCCTAGAATCTCGCTAAGTGCATGTCTAACTCTGTGAAACTGGAATTTTGTGAGAAGAGTCGGTGTTTCCTCGTTCCCACCCATGTCTCCCCAACTCTTAGCCGTGCCGTCTACAAAGAGGTCACCTATATATTGTGCACCAAGCGTTCTCAGTGCTGTCACTACCCCTTTATCCGTACAAGGCATTATTCATCGGCACCAGTCAAGCTGGGCCACAGGGGAATACAGTATAGCTCCTGCCTGTAGCTGCAATAAGTGATGCCAAGCGTGTGTGACTGTGTTAAGTGAGTCATCTATCCCCGTTCATCTATCAGGAGGCGTAAATAACAAAGCCGAAAGGGGTTTAGGAGCAGCCACAACTGTTTCTATACAAATGTGTGGTATGTCGAGCGGTCCGTGTATCCAATGGTATGCCTGGGCACTCTGTACGGCTCTATAATATAAGTCCAAGTTAGGTGCCCCAAGTCCTCCCATTGAATACAGGAGTGTAAGTATCTGCCAACTGGCACATGCCTGCTTGCCCGCCCAGCCTAGGTCAATCATAAGGGACTTAAGTCGTTGAAACAATACTTGCAGTAACACCATAGGGATATTTGTGAAAAGGAACAGAAAACGTGGTAGTATAATCATTTTCATAATGGACACTCTGCCCATCAAGGACAATGGGAGACGGACCCATCGTGCAATGTCCTCTAAAAGTTTGCTGATTGCCACCCCATAATTTTCCCTAAACACCACTTCCGAATCCGTGTGTGACTTTACCCCCAAATATCTCACCGCCTCTGTGGACCACTGCAGTGGGTATTCGGGTTCAAAAGCCATCGTGGCCGGGGTTAGGGGAAACATAATGGCTTTGTCCAGTTAACACGTAAACCCTACATGGTACCAAAGAGCACCACCTCTCGCAGTACTGGAGACAGGTTGGTCTCAGGATGGCGGACATAACGTGTTGTCCACGTAAGTGGATACAATCAGTTCATAGCCTGGGAACCGAATGCCTCTGTGGCTGTGGTACTCTCGAAGCGCACAGACCAGGGGTTCGGCCACTAGGACATACAAAATGGGGGACAGCGCCTTTTTAGGGTTCACCCACGTTATAACCCCTCTTGCATGTGTGGTAAATCCAGCCGCATTAATGTTGCCCTGTAGCCCTCTAGTGCGCAGCATAGGACTGTCCAGTGGGAGATGTGTTTCCTGCAAAAGTGCGATGTTAATGTCATGTCTGTGTAAATAACTCAAAATCTTACGTCATTTCCTGTGGTCATTAAGGCCACGTACGTTCCACGTGAGCGCGTTGACGGTATCGGGGCCAGTGTCCCGATGGGATCGATCCGCATCTGTCATGGGGTTGTACTACGTACAGCTGCCATACTGCTTGCACCGTCATTCTAATATGTGTACTGTACGCATCTTCACAAAATGCAAAAGTTGCAGAAACAAACCGTGTGAGTCTCAATACCATCCCTCCCTCCACCCACGTCAGGCTGTTCCTAACTGCGCCTGAACGACAAGTCCCCTCCGACTCTACCCCAACAATTAGCAATGTAACATGTGCAAACTTGCATAGACTGATCTCGATAACCCATTCCCCCCCGTCCCAACGTAAACAAAAACAGTGTGATTCACACAAGGGCAGATGTTGTACACTAAATAGAAACATGGGCTGCAGCTAAACCTAGCACTCAGCCCGATTCACCACCAGTACAAACTCGATTCCGCAACCGATACATTCCCCACATCTTAATGCTCCACCCAATGCAGTGGTGCCTTCAAGGACTCGACCCATACTGCATACAGTGCACATAGCTTGGCAACTGTAGTCCGGTACTACATTAATTAATAACCTGCCACACAATATCGTATCCTCTTAGAGGTCAGGCCTCCGCCCGTTCCCGGATCAAGGTGGCATGCCATACCATGGAGTTTGTCTATTGAAACCACAGCAATGTCAATCTCAGTCTTGTTCTTCTAGGCTTCCGCCGACTGCTCCCTCCTGCACTTCTCGTACTGGGCTAGGCTGTTTCTCCTTGGCCCACTCTTTCAGCGCTTTTTGCAAGGACTTAGGTTCAGTGAAAATCCGTGAACGGCCATTTCTATTAACACGAAGTCTGGCAGTATATAGCATGGCATAGTCTATATTTTGGTCTCTCATCTTAACGGAGCAAATTGTCTGCGCGCTTCTGTACACAAGCCGTAAAGTCTGGGTATAAGGAGATGTTGGACCCCTCCTACTGCAGTGTCTGCTTGTTCCTTGCAGTCGCCAATGCCGAGTCCCTGTCCCTGTAGTTCAACAGTCGGGCTATTATAGGTCTAGGAGGCGCCCCAGGAGGGGGGCGATGGCCCAATGATCTATGCGCTCTTTTCACCACGAAGATATTAGAAAACACTTCATTGCCCAGCAGTGTGGTCAGCATTGCCTCGACGAACTTCTCCATGTTGCCTGTTGGTGTTGATTCGGGGACCCCTTGTGATTCACAGATTGTTACGGCGTGAGCGTGCCTCCAAATCTTCGGCCTTGTCTTGTAGGACTTGCAGGACCTTTCCCATTTTTTGGTGATCCGTTTCCTTTGACGTTTACGCCTCTTCCACCTCAGTGACTCTGTGCTCTGCCATATCCAGTCTCTCCGCATGTTTGTCTATTCTCTCGGACATCCTGTCTATACGATACGAGAGTGCATTAATCTTATTGCCCAAACCTGCAAGACTGCCTTGGAGATTTTTTTCCATCATGACCAGAATGTAGCGGATGTCGCCCTCCACCTCTTCAGACGGTGGGTCCTGAGTGGAATCCTCCTCCTCAACCGTATTGTCCCGGCTTTTTGGCTTTCTTTGGTCAAATGTGATTTTGGGTTGATTTCTGTTGACTCTGCCCATTTTGCGTTGCGTTGCGTGGTCAGACAGGGGCCCAAATACACTAACTCGATCTTACCAGCGCAGAGGGGTCAATAGGAGGGCAATAGAGGCGCCCAGCAGCTCCCCTATACTTTAGCGCACTGGGGCTCCCAGCATTGCCTAACCAATCCTAGCTGCTCCTTGCTAGGGGGGTCCAAGTCAAATTAGCATCAATCCCACCTGCACCCGCGTCATGGGCAGGACGGCTAATCACTATGGCGCCAAGTGTTTTGTAGTAATGTCACGAGTGGGGTGCAGGATCGCCACTAGTTCCTTTTAATCATTCAGCTGTCCTCATCGCATTACTTTCCAGCCTAGAGTAGCCAAATATAATGTTCTCAGCTAGTTTGTGCAGACCCTGCTGTACTCTACGGGCGTGGTTCATGTATTTCAGTGCTCAGCTTATCAAGGCCTTCCTTCACCCCTCAGCTCTGCACAAGATGGTCGGCTCTCGGCAATGGAGCTTCCCCGGTCACGTCTCCAGTCCGGTATCCCCCTTCTATTGGTACAGGGCTCGCTATGCCCGTATCAGCCAGGCTCGCTGCCAATCGCCAGCACTGTTCCGACCGCGATCGCAGCTTTGGACTCACCGTGCCCCACCAGCAAACACTTCTACTGATCCCTGCCAGCTTTATGAGCGCAGATTAGCAGCGCATCCAACGTCCTTTTGGTGGCTGAGAGGAATGCCGCAGCTCTAGTGGCGACCCGCGGGGCCAGATCGTATTGACGATCGCTCGTTCCTCGCCGATTGTTGCTCCCCCAGTGATAGAGGGGGCGCGGCTATCCAGGCATGTGTACT
Organism: Triturus cristatus; assembly: GCF_964204655.1. Classification (NCBI taxonomy): domain Eukaryota; kingdom Metazoa; phylum Chordata; class Amphibia; order Caudata; family Salamandridae; genus Triturus; species Triturus cristatus. The sequence continues at coordinate 1,266,410,486 of NC_140585.1, read as the reverse complement.
GTGCCGTTACGCGCCCGTCGCTTCTTACCCCAGGTCGGTGTTTCAGTACGGTGCGAAGGCCGCAGCAGAACGTCTCGCACTGTCTGCTCTTAGCGGAGGGGTAGAGTACCCTCGAGCGGCTCCACCTGTAGCCAGTCAGTCCCAGACACAGCGCAGCATCAATGTAGGGTTGTTCAGCTCATCAGAATGAGGATATTGGCCGGATAGTGTGGCGGCTTCACGGAGCCGAGCGCTTAAGCGGCCATCTTGCAGTCCGCAAGTTCCGCCCCTCAAAATGCAGATGAGTTATCGGTCACACCCACCCTTCCTGTGTTTGTGGCTGTCTAGAAGGAATGCACAAGGTGTAGTTGTCATCTACTTCAGACGTGTATTGGAGGCAGGCTTCTAAACGGGACATTTCTAAAACAGTAATGTTAAATTCAACTTTACCACAAAAGAGGATTTATCATTACCATTTGAAAGATATGATACATGATGCAGCTATTCCTTTCTAATCAGGTATTACAGCTGTAAAGTGTTTTAAGGCATTCCCAATGCTAGCCTATGAGAGGGGTAGGCCTCACAGATGTGAAAAATACATTTAGCTGTTTGCCACTACGAGGACATGTCAAATTTGAAAGTATATGCTCTAACATTTAGTTACACAGCACCCTGCCCTTGAGGCTACCTAGGGCATACCTTAGGGGGGACTTATGTGTAATGAAAGGGGAGTTTAAGGCTTGGCAAGTGGATTTAAATGCTAAGTCGAAGTGGCAGTAAACTGCACATACAAGCCTTGCGATGGCAGGCCTGTGACAGGTATGAAAGGCTACTTTTGTGGGTGGCACAACCCATGATGCAGGCTCACTAGTAGCATTTAGATTACAGGCCCTGGATATATGGTATACCACTTTACAAGGGACTTATAAGTAGACTAAATATGCTAATCAGGTAAACACCAATGTCACCATGTTTAGGGGAGAAGGACATGCACTTAAGCACTGATTAGCAGTGGTAAAGGGCTCAGAGTCCAAAGACCATCAAAAAGATACAGCAGAAAGTGGAGGTACGAAGGTAAAAAGTTGGGGGAAGACCACCCTAGGGATGACAGATCTAACACAAGGGGAAGTTAGGCCCTAAAGAGGAGAAAAATTGAATAGGTTTGAATCTAGCATTTGTAGTTACTTTAGCAGGGTATGCCAAGATCATTTCCATTCCACCTTTGTGTTCCATTCTGAGAGTAGTTCACACCTTCCCCCAGGAGGGCAGAGGCTGTCTTGTTGCCAGCAACTGTAAATGGTCACTGGAAAACTTTGACCAGGAGAGTGGCTACTTTCTAAAGTTAATACAAAAAATAGCTAGAACAAATGTTCTAGCACCAGCCTGCCCTACTATACCGTAAAGCTTCCAATATTCAAAGATAATCAGTCTTAAATCAGAGTCCAAAAACCAATTAACAGATGGTGCTCCAAACAAGCAATGTATTTAATCCAGTTGATTGTAGAAATCAAGAATAAATTACAAATGTTGACATCACGCTTGTAACTGTAGTTGAAATAGCACATATTTGATCTCAACACTGTGAGTCCACATTAGCCATACATTGAACCCAATGCATTTCGGGTGTAGTACTCTTCATCAGGGGTGGCTGGAAAAATAAAGAGAACAACTAATTTTACAACAAAAACTAACATTTTTCAATCTTAAGACGCAACCTTTAATCAACATCACGGCATAAATACACCAAAAAGAAGAGATCTGTGATCAGTGTGTGTTGGATTAATAATCACGCAAGACTCAACATACATTAGGAAAAATAAATGGCCCATATTGTTAAGAGATGTGTAAAAACTTCAAGATCCAGCATGCATTGGTGTTTGAAACCAGTAGAAAGTGGTGAAAAAGTTGTCCAATACTTTAAACGTGGGATAATAAAGGCATATTCAAAGTGCTGCAAACGTCCTGGATACCCTGAGTACTCGAGGAATGTGGCACCAGTGGAGTGCAAACAGACAAAATAGCTAAAGCAATTCAAACCGTATGAATGGCTGCAAAGGCATAAGGCTACTCAAACTATGGGATGTCAGTCTTATCATGCTGTGGAGAAGAGAGCAAACAAACTGCTTATACGGTGACCTAAGCAACGGAGTAATTCCCCAAGAACAACTAGTAAACAGGCTCCAACTTTCTAAAGTTGGCATTTACTTAAGAGTTACATTAAATTCCACCTGAAAATCCGGTTGGGTTTAAGTTAACGATTCCTTTGATACCTTCAAATACCAACTTCAGTAGTCGCATTCAGACGTTAGCACAGCTGAGTGGTCAGCGTGTAACCCTGTACTTGCTGATGAGGCTACTAGCTTTTCCACAGCAAAAACAACAATTTGGGGTTTTACTCTTAATACATGTAAAGACACATGTTTCACTTTTTAATGTACAGCACCCTGCCTAAGAGCTCGATAGGCATTGCCTTAGGGGTGACTTATATATATTACAAAATAAGTTCTGGACTTTGTCATTATTTTAAATTGCAAAGTTGAATTACGGTTTAAAAACGGCTCTACTAGCCTGCAATGACAGGCTGGGAGTCATGCTTTGCTTTGTCACACGTGTGGTGGCACAATAAGTGCTGCAGGCCACTAGAATCACTTTAACTCACAAGCCCTGGGTTCCTCTGGTACCATATACTAGGGATTTCTAGGTACGTTAACTTATGGCTGTTGTTGGTGAGCCAATCAGTCATACACCTCATAAGGGTTTTGGGGAGAGACTGTGGCCCAACAGCTAGGGTGGTCGACCTCGGAGCTGGGGAACCTGGTTTGAGTCTCGGCAGGGACGCTCAACATTCTGTTATTCTGGGCAAATCATGTAATCTCCCCGTGCCTAACAAAAAAGGAAGTATCCGTCTGTAACGTAACTGGTGCTCATGTAAAGCACTCTGATACCTTCGGGTCCAGTTCACGCTAAATAAAACTCCACCACAAAAAAATGGGCCAGAGCAATGGCACTTAGGCCTGTCTATCAAGACGCAGCGCACCTTCGGAGTCGAAAAACCAGCAGCATCAGTCCAAAACTTTGGAGGTGATCATACAAATAAAAATGTATTTCCTTACAGGTGCTCCTCGTACAAAAGAGATATGGGGTCTCCCTGTACGAATGTGGACCCTTGAGTTGTATGGGGCTCTGTTTAGTAGTAGCAAGAGCTATTGTCTCCCATTCTATGCATTTCCCACTGCTGAAAACCAACCGTATGTGCCAGGTTTAAGTTCACATACATTTCAGCAGAACAGCAAGGCTAAATTGTCTTCACCTTCCCTGGTTGGAGCAGTTCCAGCAAATGAGCCTGGACCTGAGAGATACAACATGTGAATAAATGATTGTGGCCGTGAACACAGCCACTGCCTGCTAATTCCCTACATCCTGTGTCCTGGGGCAGCAAGAGTCTGACAACAGCTTTTAATTGGCCAGTTGCCTCCTGATTCCAGTATACAAACAAAGTGAACATTATACCATACCTGCTATGCCCATTAAAGCAGAGTGACTAGGCACGTTTGGCACCTGATTGCCATGGGAACAGTAGAATACCTGTAGCAAAATGCACCTGTGAATGCGCTGTTCTCGCCAAACCGTTCGAGGGACCGCTTCCTGTTGCAGTGTACTGTCCTGTGGCCCGCCTTTCGTAACTAGCAGATTATGATCGGCTCATGTGCCCCCTCCATATTTGTGAGTGGATCATGTGTCTCCAGTAAAAATCAGTAGAATAATAATTCCCGAAAGTAAAAGTGCCAAGAACATGTTTTTGAACATCATATATTCACATATAGACTAAAACTAAATGGATCAAAAGATTTTGGACAGAAGATTTTCAGCCTATATTGCACATTCTCTAACTGATAAAGTTAGAAGTGACTTATCCGCTAATTCTTGCCCTGAAGAAGTCCTGTGTTAGGACGAAACGCGTCGGCTGTATCGTTTTGCATTGTCCAATGAATTCGGAATAAAGAAACTGAAATCAAGGATTACATTGTCCTCTGAAATTGATTTGGATATAGATTAATTGACACTGTTTATAAATTTGTGGTGCATCTTAGCTTATGTTTGATTTGTCTTATTATGTTCCCTAGGGAACTAGCATTGTTACAATGGGTGCTACTCAGAATGCACACATTCCCCTGACCTATGTGTAATAGCATACCTCTGTGGGAAAGATACTAAAGGGTGATATTAATTTCAGGTGCTGGCAAAATAGAAGGTTCCATTGTTAGTCCATTTTAAACCGTTGAAGACCACTTTAAATCTCAGTGGCCAGTTGACATGAGGCTAACCATCACTGTTTTAATATAAATTGGCACTGTGAGCTAACTCATTGTCCTCCTTTTGGTTTGGAAGAAGCTCTCTATGAATGTGCAGAGAAATGATGACTGAGGCAGGGTACATTTGCTAGCTGCCCTGAAGGAGAAGGGAAATTTACTCATGAATGAAGAAAAGATTTGCTTCCGCTGCATCATTAAAACAGAAGAGGACCTTGTCTACGTCCTGTTTAGAGAATGTTACACACTTCAGAACAGCTCCCTATGTCCAGCAATTCCATTTACTGCCATAAGAAAGTTGTTCAGCAATTGCTGCCCGAACCAAGACTATATTTAAATGATATAGTGAGACAAGAATCCTTCGGGCTGATGGAGCATTGCTGCCCGGTTCCCGCCCATGGCTTAATCATGAAGTGCGTGCCTTTTCCAGAGAGTACCTGGTGGTTGCAGAAGCTCAAGACCACAAACACGTAATTGAGTAAAAGAAACATGTGGCGCCGCATAATTTTGTCTCCACTCTTTCATGTGTAATTAGGCCACATATAGGTTTACATTTGGCCATATGTACTTGTGTGATGTAACCTTAATAATGTAGGGTAATGCACTTGAACTGTTACAGAAAGTGCATCTACTGTGTAATCTCAACATTTGTGAGTGTGTATTAATGTTTTCTTTACAGTAACAAGTTGCAGATTTCACATATATTTACAGTTGTGTGGTTTGAATAACATTGCATTTCTTATATGTTCACGTATTTCTTTAAATAATACTCTCCATTTATTTTATAACTGGAAATGTACCCATTTGAATAGTGCTCTTCGCCTATATTATAACAGGGATGTATTTGTAATCATGCAGTTAAATGCATGCTGAAATGCTTGCTGTACTAAAGTTGACCAAAGGCTTTAATGTTTTGGATTTCACAATTTTAATTTTAACGTGAATGCTTGCTTTGGGTGCAATGTTGCTCTCTCCTCTGCAGATGCTGAAGAATTATCTTATGGTTAAAGAAAGGCACATTGTGTGATAGAGATAGTAAGGTTCGAAGGAGTATCTCTTGGCAAAGATAAGACAATTAATGAGAAAAGGGAGGGCTACTGTGAAAGCAGTGAAGGCCGTGTCCTGAATGGACCAAAGGAAGTAAATATTGAGTGTAGCTGCCAAGTTAGTTGCTTAAAGATAAGAATTAATTGGACACATGACCTGGGATTCTCAAAGGTTTTTAGTGGGTATAATTGGGTGTTGCACTTTTACTTCGTTCAGATGCCCTCTAGACTCTAAGAGCTACAGACCTCTTTGTGACCTCTCTGTTGAGTGGCTTCATGCTATACAATATACTTTAACTTTGAGAACTTTTACAAAAGTTCTGCTATGCTGACACCTTTCTCTGCTTCCCCGAATTAATAGGGTTTCCTTGATTCCGAGTTAGAATAGGGTTTAGTAGGTTTTCTTAGATAACCTCATATATAGGCAAGAGGATTGACACTTTCAATCTACTCATTAAAGTGTGTTTCTCATTGAATGCATTGCGGCTGCTGAATTCCTCATTTACTTTCTGTTATTGGGGATCAATGTATTCGCCGGTTTGGCTATCCTCTAGTGATTCTGTACTTTTATACTATGTTTCTGCGACTGATTTATATCAGCTTGGCGTTGAATTTGTAAATAATCCCATCAGTCGACTCAGAGCTTTACTGTGTGACCAAATGGGTTACACTGTAATTTGGTAAATTGTAGTTGATCCTAACTCCTTTTATTCCTCAGGCACCTAGAACTTTCCATTGCAGGGGGGCCAGAAAGAAGGAGTTAGCGTTAGATGCGCTCTTGCATGCCTAAAAGGCCCGTGAGCCTCATCCGTTAATGTTATACTGAATGCGTAACTATTGACTCTGAGACGATAGTTGTGGCTATTGTCCTGGAGTCAGAAAAGCGGAAACCTCAAGAGCAGAACATCTTTCTGTGCCCTTTACCACACATGTTGTAGACCCTTCCAAGACATAGGCATCCATTTTGAATCTCCGATGTGAGAGTGATTTGCAAAATGGAAATTGGAGAGAACCTGCCAGACAGGAGATGAAGATTGGAGGTAATCCCTAGAATATTCCTGAAAGCCTCTGAAGTAAAACAAGCTACAGGAGTAAGACAGAGGCACTTTTAAAATGTAAGGTGAGCTTCTGCCTCCTTCCTTCATCATTGGTATATGGAGGTGTTCACAGACCACTTTAGTGTATCCACCAGTAAAGGAAGCCCAGCTCCTTTTGTGACAATGTCTTGCAAGCCCCTGTCATGGAACGCCCAGTTCCACCCTCCTGCATGCAGTATGTGCAGAACAACGAGAAGTGATTAAGTCGCTAAATGTGAGATGAAACCCACTCACCTGAAACCATACAACTGGCAGCACGTCAGGCTGAGGCAATACACATGTCTGGCCTAAACACTGACTGTAAAAATAAGGTGGCTTTCCCGGATCCGTGTTCATGGTCTATGAGTGTAATATAATATAACCCAATTGTGACTAATTACTTCATATAATGTATGTTTTTATCATGTGTTTGCATTTGCTATAAACAGAACCATTTTACACTTTGTAGAAAATATAACCCGACTATTCATCCTATAGGCTATTCATTTGGAAAATGTTTTGTATCGGGTTTGCAGCATAAGATCGACTTCAAATATAAAACTATTTTGGACCATGCGGTCTATACATTTGACAGACCCAGCAATGCTTTCCACAGCGATATTAACATGCTTCACAGTTAGACTGGTTTTACCTAGAAAAATAATGTCCTAGTAACCAAAGTGAATTAAGTAGTTTATATATGGGTAGTTGTCTGTTTTAGGAAATGAGAAGGGCTTGGTTGTGGAGTCCCAAGAGAAACAAAAAGCATATGTGGTTGGAATATAATTTCACTGTATCAGAGTACTTAATCTCGAAATGCCCACATTTTTGCCACAGCGAATATTGTTTTTACGCCGATCTGCTAAAAGTAACAGCTTGAACTTGTGAGCCTACCCTATCATTATTTATGAAAGGAAGATCAAAAGACATTGGCTACACAGCAAGGCGTGCTATAATGAAAGACAGTAGGCAGCAAACAGCGACATCAAAAGCATCAGAATTAGAAGAAATGATTCTATGAGTAAATACATTTTTAGATTTATAGTGCTTTAAGCCAAGTTGACTCCAATGCAACTCTTTAGCAAAGAGATGTGGCCTAATAGCTAACTTGCAGAACTAGAGCAAGATTGCATCCTGACTTATCTACTTTATTTACTTTGAGGTTCCTGGGAAACCCCTTTCCGTTCCATAGTTCCTTGTATGTCAAAAGCGGGAGTGCCTAGGGGCAATATAGCACCTAGTGAGTGCTGTACAAAAAAAGAGTCAACATTTTATCCAATTGGAAGTTTGTGTTATGTTGTGAGGTATAGTAGAGTGTAGATAATCGTGTATGTATGGCGGTCAATGGGGCTTTCTTAACTAACTGATTTCAAAACTAAATGTTGCGTTCGAGTGTAAATCAATGTTGTCTCTGTTCATGTGAAGTGGATTGTGAACTGTCAAATCTAATAGATTGTCTGTAAATGTGTCTGTGTTAGGTGATACATTTCAACCAATGGTAAAGCTATGACATTTAACACACCATAAACAATAAACCTTAATGATCCCTAAGATATGCAACCTTAACTGCTCTGATAGATGGTGATATACCCCCAAAATGTATGTGGCAGCATGAATAAATATGGTTTAACCCATCCACCACTTGTTACTATTTATCATTAAAACAATGAGAGTTTTCTCTTTAACCTGTCTTTTCATTCAAGGTGCATGTGCCTGTGTGCAAAGTATGCGATAAGGGTTACTTTGAGAAAAAGTTGCTTTCCAGCTATGTGCTACTAACATATACCTCTTGGGGTTGTGGGTCACCTTGTAGGCTCTCCATAACATTACATTCAGTTTGGGAATTTCATAGCTAGCAGAAAAACCTGCACAGATCTTTATATTGAGGCTTATGTCAAATAATGTTTCAATCACTTAGATCAGAGATACAGAGGACCACACATGGAATCAAATGCTTATATCCAGATTACAGCCACTGGGTTCCAAAGTATCCGTAATACGAAGAGGTCTGGTGATGAGGTAAGTATTCTGACGAGGTTGTTCAAATCTCGTAAAACAACTTAAAATGGCAATCTACAGATCAAGTGCCTACAAATGCCCTTCTTGTACACCACTTTAGTGCATTAAATCACACTGACAAAAATAGCAGGTGGACAGTGATTGAAGGAACCAGCCCAAACCGAACAGGGGCAACACAGAAAAACATTAACTGTGAATGAGGACTGCTTGAGTAACAAATTCAGAACTGTATACAGTACTCTGAATGAAACTGGATTTTAGCTAACCGATTTTCTGAGAACACAAAATGGTCAATGCAATTCATTATGTATATTATTCATAGTATATAATATAAAAAATCCAAGTGATACAAGTTGGTAATTCTTAAAATGGAACTGTGACTAAGGTTTTATACAAAATCCAAACACACACTAGGTTTCCTAAATATTGTGCACTTCTGTTATCCATGGGAACTGTTAACAAAACATATTGCAAAAGAGAGTGATCCAGGCCCACAGACTGCTATTCACCTGTACTGAATAGAAGTGTGTAGATGGTATCGGATAGAAACTTCTAGTCACAGATTCCTTAACTTAGAATTATACGCAGGCATCAGACTGGATCTGGAAATTGTTCTTGAGCAGTACACCCGTGCGCTGGTAGGTGGCATCGTTCAGCTCCATGTGGTGCTGTCCGCACTGCACGTAATGTCCGTGGTGCCTATATAGGTGCCACCCCAATTCACTGATGTCAGTTCTTTTCTTTCTGCGCCAGTCAGTGCAGATCCAGGAGAGCTACCCCTTAGTCAAACTTTTTTTTGATGTTTTGTCAAAGTGTTTTGAGGTTTTTTCCACCTGTGACAGGAAAGTCATCCAAGAAGGCCGGCTTCAAGCCCTGTGGTGCCTGCCACTGCTCAATGTTGGTGACGGACCTGCAGCTTGTATATCTTTGGTGCCTCAAGTGCGACCACGACACAAAGACCTTCTCCAATTGCTGCACCAGGCACCCTAAGACCTTGAGAGAGATGTCCCTCAAGCTCCTGGCAGCTTGACGTGCGACGCCACAACGCTCCAGATCCTGATCGAGAAGAAGGTGCAGTCGTGGAGTCCAAGAAGCTTGTCGCACTCGAAGTCATCGGGCCATTCGGGTAAGTCCCACTGCAAGAAAATAAGTTTTCAGAGCATGCTTCCAGTTGATTTCACATCGCCTGTCGGCTGACGAAACAGGGGAACATCACTCAAGGCCTGACTCCATAGTTGAGCCAGTGCTTGGGCTGCCACGAGCTTCTGGGTGCCAGAGCGACCCCCACTCAATTGAGAGAGTTTACTGAGGCAATGCACCTCATATTTGGGTATTCCGTTACCTTTGGCACACCTTTGGGCCCCATTGGCTCAGGAGGCCTACTACATGCCAGCAACTCCCGCGCCGTTGGGTCCCAAAGATCCACAAATGGATCTGGATCGGTGCCGGTCGTGCCATGTCGACCTTCCCCGGCACCGGTTCCAATGCCCACGCTCACTGGCAGCGCCTTCTCAATTTACATTTCCGACACGGAACAGAAGAGGCGTCACCTGATGCTGACTGGAGCCTTGTCTTCCAGGCCTGAGCCTGAGCCCTATTCTTATGGGCTAGGACTCAGGCAGGAATGAGAGGGGTCACTGAATCCTGAAGAATACCAGCCTTATGATACCAACTTGGACTGGTGTGAGGATTTGGCAGACACCAGCAGACTGGATACCACTCCAGATACTGCCATGCTCTCTCTCCCTAACGTGGCTGCAGAGGAAGGAGCATTCGCATGCGCATTCGCATTGCGCACTTAATAGTGCTTAATTTGCGCACTTAATAGTACTTAATAGTGCGCACAAGCACGGTGAGGGAAGCATGCCATCAATCCGAGACGGCTGAGAGGGTGTGGTGTCTGTGGCCATAATTTAATTATTGCTAGCCCCTGGCTAGATTTGCCCGGTCTTCTGGCACCCGCTCGTACCTTCCACTGAAGCTGCAGGCCAGGTCTCAGGTGAGTCTCAGAGGGGGGGGGTGGGCTCTGGGCTGGGCAGCATACTGGACATCACATGCTTCATGGGGCAGGCCATAAAACGTAATGTAGGCCCCGCAGCCCCCATGTTCCAACCTCTACTCTGTGAGGGGCCCCATCAGCGCAGTAATTGCACTGCGCACAGGCAGCACTACACATGAGGTAACTGGCAGGACCGTTATGAGGTAACTGTTGCAACCAACGCCGTCGTTGGTTGCACCAGTTACCTCATTACGGTCCTGCCTCATAAATCAAATGGTGCGTCATGCCGCGTGTGTTGGGTGCAGGTGACCTGAGCTCCCAGACCCAGCAGCAAGGGGGTTGTACTGAAGGCAACTGCCAAGACGCCAGAGATCTCTACTGAAAGAGGTCAATGAATATGGCAGATTAAATGTGCACTCCTACTGGGTAACAAGAGGCAGGACCCAAGTCGGATCAAACGTTTCAATCAGGCGCCCCACAATCCCAACTGGTTACCGAGGCTTTGTTTTTTTCTGGTTCCCGTACCCCCACTCTGCCTATTCCTTGCATTGAAATTTACATTTACTGCTTTAGTGTGAGAAAGCATTTCAAGAAAAGAAATATAAAGTAGGGTTGCCAAAAGAAAAATGCCAGCAATGTGTTTTTAAAGAGCCTGGAAAGACCTCGTCTTGACACTAAATAAGGTTATAAATAACAAAGTATGTATTCATTTGTAATGTGACTTTTCAATATTTGTTCCCTTTTATTATCAGTCATGAATCATTCAGGCTGCCCTAGAACACAATTAAAAGTGCTTTCTATTTATATTTGATGTTTGAAGTATGCACAGATTATTGCTGAAAATAGGGCTTTAGGTGACTGCTTATTTTTGTCCCGTCTTGGACATCAAAATATTGAGCTGGCAACCCTAATCATAAGACTGGAAGTTTGTTGCACGATCAGCACATTATTTATTTTCTCCACCCTCGATCCCTGATTAACGCCATAATAGCAATAGTTTAACTTACCTCTGAAACCCTATGCCGCCATCAGTAACATGCTCAATTACTTCAAGTGTCTGGGAATGCACTCCTCATTCAGGCAACTCACTCCTCATTCTCGCCCTTCACTTTCACGCTCACCCTGCACTCACAGGGATCACAATGCACTCACACTGATCACCATGCACTCACACCATTCACCCGCTCACCCTGCACTCACACTGATCATTCTGCACTCACAATGCACTTGCGCTTGTCACCCTGTACCTCACCCTGCAGTCACACGAAGCACACTACTCTCCCAGCACTGATGTGACACTTCACTCACTTGTCCCCCCTCACTGCTCAATCTTCAATCTCACTCAAACAAGCCCATCTCCAACCATGCATTCTTTCGTCCCACTCTGCACTTACAGCGCACCCAAATTCATATGGTCACCTGACTCACCCTGCAGTCACTCCTCTTACCCTACTCTCACACTGTCTCATCGCTCACCGTGCACTCACATGAGCACTCCTGCCACCCACAAAGCGCAGAGGGTTAATGTGCCTGCTACAAAGAACATGCAGATCACAACTGAGTAGCGCTATAAAAAATGAAATGTTTTTCAGAAAAGTGCTATAGAGAGAGGAGGTGCATTGTTGGAGAATGGTAGTGAGGGAATTCGTGGAGGAGGAGGAAATGGGGGAGGGGGTGCCAAAAAAAGACTTGCACCATGTGCGACCAGTGCTAGGACTAGCCCTGGCTGGGAGTGGTAGCCCCCCCCCACCGAAGTTCAGGTCTAGTTATACCCCTGGTTTCAATCCCCAGCCAACTCAGGACTTTCGTTCTCGCTTCTCTGATTTGTTATCTAAGACTTAGGTCGGTGATGGCCACTGGGGAAGTAAGGGGCAAAGCCAGTCCGTGAATTAGCAAAGGTGTGCCACCCCCAGTGCCACACCCTTTTGATCTCCTTAGTATAGATATGTCTATTTCTGGACATCATATGGTACTTCCTGTGTTTTGAACCATGAGTGAAAGCTTACGGAGTTGAATATAAACGTTAGGTTTTTTTTAAGCATACTGCTTTGCTAATACAGAATTGTCAACCATATTGAAAATAAATAGTTTCTCAAGTCGAAAATGTATATTTTTTGTAGACAACAGTGTGTATAATGTGAGGGCACATAAGTCTCTTACTCCTCTCAGTATTCATATTAATTATTCACCGAATGTGCACTATTCATCTACATCTTTGAAGATCAGGGATTCATCTTCGCAATGACCTCTCTGTGGAAAAAAGGAAGGATGTGTCCATCAACCTGCATAACCAACCCCTTAATGTAGTGTGCTTTACTCCCTTCTAAAATTCTATTGCATTCATTGGTAAAAGAGAAAGGAAGGTGACCTTTAGTTTTCCAAATTGCGATCCAACGTGAGGAGCTGCAAGGCATCTTTTCAAATTGTTTAGGTGCGTGCATTTTAGTGCCACTTTGCCTGCAGGACTGTCTCTGGCCACCCTGTTACTTGCATTTACATGCCCACCATCTTGCGATGGGCTGCTCTCTTCTCTCACACTTCCTTTCACGCACAGTAAATTCTCAGTTCCTGTTCCATGCCAGGGCCCTGGCCTGATTCTAAGTGATCTGCCACGTATCATGTTTATCGACCCATATCCTAGGTCTCACCTCTTGCCATGGCCTCCTTTACTTTCCCCAGGTCACGATTGGTGCCTTGGAAGCTGCCATTACTGAATAGGAGATAGTTGCATCCATTAAAGGCAGATGCCATCCAGCGACCTTTTAAGGCATGGGCAAAGTGGGCTTTGGCCAGGGCCCCAGACTTTCAGGGGGTCACTTGATAAAACCAGCTCTGTTCTTTTGCCCTGATGGCATTAAATGATTCTTCAACAGATTGTTTTAACTAACACTTACCTTTGCTTTTTCACAATTGGTGATATGTGTGTCTATTACAGATATTTTGTAGTGGAATGTTGTGTTTCATGGAACATCCATAAAATAGTTTCTTTTGGATCAAATCAGGACCCCACATATGAGAAATGGGAGCGTGTCACAAAGATTATTTGCAGTAATATTAGCGAGCAGCTGCTGTGTTATAATATTGAAAACACACATCACTATCCCTGAATATTACATGGAAACACATTCAGAATTTGGACTAGTGTGTCTGTGACACTGTCTTTGACCCTCGACAGTCACAAGTGTGTGGCATGCAGATAATTCTCCAGTCTATTTCTCTTGAATTCCGCAGGATACTGAGTTATATCTTGTGTACTTTTCATGTATATTGTCAGTCGAGTCTAAGGAAATGCAGTATTGGGTTTGTCTTTCAAAGTTTCAAGTTATTGTCCATTAATGTCAATTCTATTTCAGACCCTCCGTAGTTGTTCTTTGTTCTTCAGCCAGAGGTAGTTCCTGAGACATTAGGATCGCTCCTTGGCATTGTTCTGATTGCTGCCTCAGTTAAATAATCTGCTCTTGACGATGTTACAAATGGCGTAGCTTATATGTTAAGAGTTTTTCCCACTTTCTCATTAGAACTTTGAGCCAGACGATATAGAGGCATTTCATTAAATGTTGGAGGTTTCAAATCAAAATATATTAGATTTTTGGGCGGTGGGACAAAGTGGTAGATGGTGGGCAGGGCCACGGGGGGCCCCCTCCATGTGCTTTGCAGGGGGGCCCCCTCAAGTTTCGTTACGCCACTGGGTACGCCGCAGATGATCTCGGTGGCTTCGGAGCGGAAGGGGGGAGGCGGACGCTCTGTGTTCTGTCGGTGAGGAAGGAGGTGGTCCAATCCAGGGCCTTCTCTTGGATCCCGGCGTCATGGAGGCGTGTTCATGGTGTGCGGTGGCAGACTGTGTTGAAGGTGGCTGATAGGTCCAGGAGGATGAGGGCCGTGGTTTCTCCGTTGTCTAGCAGGGTCCTGATGTCGTTGGTGGCGGCGATGAGGGCAGTTTCGGTGCTGTGGTTGCTGCGTAACCCGGACTGGGACGGTTCCAGGATGCTGTTCTCCTCGAGGAAGCTGGTCATCTGTTTGTTGATGACCTTCTCGATGACCTTCGCCGGGAACGGGAGCAGGGAGATGGGTCGGAAGTACTTGAGGTCCTTGGGGGTCCGCCTTGGGTTTCTTGAGTAAGGCGTTGATCTTGGCGTGCTTCCAGCTCTCCGGGAAGGCTGCTGTTTCAAAGGAGATGTTGATGGCTTGCCGGAGATGGGGTGCGATGGTGGAGCTGGCTTTGTTGAAGATGTGGTGTGGGCAAGGGTCTGACGGGGATCCGGAGTGGACGGTGTTCATGATCTTGATGGTGTCGTCGTCGTTGATGTTGGTCCAGGAGAGCAGGCGGTTGGTGCGGGTGGTGGTCGTGGGGGCGGGGGTCTTGGCGGTTGCCGGGGCGGTTGTGGCGTTGAAGCTGTCGTGGATGTCTGCGATCTTGCGGTGGAAGAAGGTGACCAGTGAGTCGCACAGGTCTTGCGACTGTGGGATGTCGTTGGTGTTGGAGCTGGGGTTGGAGAGTTCATTCACGATGTTGAAGAGCTCTTTGCTGTTGTGTGCGTTGTTGTCTAGGCGGTCTTTGAAGGAGGCCCTTTTGGTGGATCTGATGAGGTGGTCGTGTCTGAGGGTGGCGTTCTTGTGGGCTGCGTAGTTTTCCAGTGTTCGTTCACGGATCCAGTTCTTCTCTAACTTTTGGCAGGTTAGCTTGGAGGCCTGGA
This sequence comes from Triturus cristatus, assembly GCF_964204655.1. Classification (NCBI taxonomy): domain Eukaryota; kingdom Metazoa; phylum Chordata; class Amphibia; order Caudata; family Salamandridae; genus Triturus; species Triturus cristatus. The sequence goes on along the minus strand of NC_140585.1, from coordinate 1,266,395,363 downwards.
GGTCTTCAGTGAACCAGCTGGCTTTCTTTCTGGTGTGGCTGTTGGAGGGTTTCTTGAGCGGGGCAAGGTTGTTGGTGCAGTCATTGATCCACTGTCTGAGGTTGTGGGCGGCGGCATCTGGGTCGGTCGAGTCTACGGGTGGGCTCAGGGCGAGAGTGGTGGTTAGCTGGTCTTCGGTGATATTGCTCTAGCAGCGGCGAGGCGTCTTTTGGGTGCGGTGGTGCATGGTGGATTTCCGGAAAATGAAGTGGATGCAGCGGTGGTCGGTCTAGTGGAGTTCGGTGGTGTGGTTGAAGGAGACGTGGGAGCTTGCGGAGGAGATGGGGTCCAGCGTGTGGCCGGCGGAGTGGGTGGGTGTTGTGACGAGTTGTCTGTGTCCGAGGTTGGCGAGGTTGTCAATCAGGGTGGAGGAGTTGGAGTCGTTGTTGTTCTCGAGGTGGAAGTTCAGGTCCCCGAGGAGGATGTAGTCCGTAGAGGCGAAGGCGTGTGTGCTGACGAAGTCGGTGATGGAGTCGCTGAACTGTGGTCGGGGTCCGGGGGGTCTGTAGACGAGGGTTCCTCTGAGGGTGGTGTTGGGGTCGGTGTGGATCTGGAACTGCAGGTGTTCGGCGGTGCTGAGGGTGTCGTTGGTGTTTGTCGAGACTTTGAGAGTGTTCCTGTGGACGATGGCGATTCCTCCTCCTACTCCATTGGTGCGGTCCTTGTGGGTGATCTTGTAGCCTTCCGGGATGGCTATGGTGATGTCGGGTGCCGAGGAAGGGTTCATCCAGGTCTCCGTCAGGAAGGCGGCGTCTGAGGTGTTGCAGTCGAGTAGGTCCCAGAGTTCAACGGCGTGTTTGCGGGCGGAACGGGTGTTGAGGAGAATGCATCTGAGGTAGTTGAGTTCTTTGGTAGGTGAGTTGGCTGGCCGGTTGCTGGTGAAGTTGCAGTTCCGGCAGGAGAAGGGTCCTTGGGTGCGCTTCGGGGCAGCCAGGCAGCAAGTGCGTGATCATCCGGCATTGAGTGTGTGGAGGGTGCTGGAGTCGTAGCGGAGACGGGCGTCATGGTGTTTGCGAGGGCCAGGCGTTCTGGCACTTGGTGCGGTCCAGGAGCGGATGGGCGCAGACGGGCTTCCCTACGGCGCGCCAGTGGCGCGCCCGCTGCGCGGCCTCCATATGAGGGGAGGCGGGAGGGAGGAGCAGCTGGGAGGCGGGAGCGGGGCAGCGAATGAGCGAGCAGGGGGGTGGGGCCGCAGGGACGCAGCGGTGGGAAAAACGGGTGGAGTGCAGCGGGGAAAACAAAAAGCAAAACAGGGCAAAGAAAAAAGAAGGCAGGGGGAAAACAAGGAGATAAGAAGGAAAAAAGGATTTAAGGCAGTGAGAGACAACAACAGAAATCAATACAGCAGTGGTAGAATAAGACAATGCCATCCAAGCAGTGCAGTAGCATGGGGAGCGACCTGCCTGAGAGCAGGGTCAAGGGTCGCCCACTGCGGCGACTGCGGGGCTTCGCTGGTACAGTGGAGATGTAGAGGCTCTCCCTGCTGCATTCCACATTGCCTCTTCTCTGTTGACATGGTCTCTCCCTCCCGGGCTCATGCCAGTGCTGTCAGAATCTCTGGTGCAGACTTCCGCGCACCTCTCACCTCGTGCACTCAGTCCTCTTTGTGGGCGCCCTCTTCAGGTGCTTTACTCCCCGTTTTCTCGCTTGCAGTGGTGTCCGTTCTCCACTGGAAGCATGTGGCTCAATTTCCTTGCTTGTGGTGGTATCAGACAACCGCTGGGGGTTGCACGTTCTCCTTGCACCTTTTGTGGGCTTGGGGCTTGCTGCTTGGCATCATTGGACTCTTAGCCGCTTGGGACACTCTACGGATGTTTAAAGTCTTTTGCTATGGTGCCTGGGAGCAGTGCTCCATCTGCTAGTTTCCTGCTGTAGTTGGGGGCTGTGCTGTGTCCTCACTGGGCATGTGTACGTGTCCTTGAGGCTTCTCACGCCCAATAATCCCTGTGGCATGGGATGCTGGCAGTGCTTCATGGCAATGCAAACAAGTTTGCTCCTGCTGTCCTGGCTTCAAATGTCCACTGGGTGACTCTGCCGCCATCTATTCTGTCAGGCCACAGCAGCTTTTCAAAACCACAGGCCGTATAGCTCTCACTTGCTGAGAGGGGAGGCTAAATCTGTTGATGGGCACACAGTGCAGATGCTCGGTTTTCCTAAATGTGGTGCAGTGAAGGGGTGCCACTAGGTGGCACTGCAACCACTTTCCATACTTTGCAGGCCGGACATTGTTTTCACAAGCTGGGCTGCTGCAGGGGAGTCCTTCTCTTCCTTCTTGGCTGTCTCTCTCTACTACTCACAGGCTGGGCAGGTGCTGAAGCTGTGGACACGGTGCACGACAGAGACAGAGTCTCTCCTCGTGCCGACGGGCTGCTGTGCTTCTCTGCTGGCAGCCAGTCTGCTACACTGCTGTTGTCCCAACAAGATGCAGAGACTGTCCCTGCGGTAAATGCAGTCATATCACCCACGCGGGCGCAGCAGGAGTGGTGGGTGTCACACAATGTTGGTGTGGCAGGGTGTGTGGTTTCTCGCCACGTTAGCCTGGGGCACCACATGCAGTGCACTTATGCAGGGAATTGGGCAGCTGCTAGGTGCCGTTTCAACCACCACCGGTCAGGCACCTTTGTTTCCTGAATGTGCAGGAAGGTGCTGGAGATACAGATGCAGGGGCACACAGCGCCGGTGCGATAAGGTGGCTCCTGTCCTGCACACATTCCTTTTGTGCCGCTACTTCAGATGCAGTGGATCACGGCAGCCTCTCCAGCATAGTGGGTCATGTAACTCTCACGATGGCTGCCATTCGTGCTGATCCACGCTTCCTGACCTCTCTAGTGGTAGGCCTCTTGCGGGTGGGTTGGCAGCTTGCGGTTGCATTGAGCATGCTCCTATCTGCAACACTTCCTTTCCTTCCATGCGGGGCGGTGGGGGTGCCTGTATGTTGCCCTAAGGCTGCCCTTTCATTGCGCAATGGAGGGCAATGCGGAGATCTGTGCAATGCTGGTGTGGTTCACTGGGCTGCTGCCAGGTGGCGATGTAGTGTTTCACCTGCTCCGCAGGCGGGCCCGAGCTCTTGACCAGCCAGGCTGCTGCGGGAGATTCCTTTTCTTCTCAGCGGTGGCAGTCTCTCAGCAACCTAGGACCATGCTGGCGGTGAGGCTAAAGACTGGGGCTCGCAGTGCAGGTGCGGCAGGGCTTCTCATCACGATTATACCCTCTGTCTGGGCTGCTCCGTACGGCGGGTTGGGTGGCTGCAGGGGCATGAACATGCGGACGGCTGCAGAGGCCTTACCAGTGGACGCCGGTGTACTCGTGAGTGGCCTTCTTCTTGCCCTGTTCTACCTCAATTGTTATCATGCTGGCAGCAGGTGTGGGGGTGCCTTAGTCGCAGGCTACACTTCTACCACGAGGAACAGCCGAGTTTGTGACAGCACACATGAAGGGGCAGACCCACTCGTTGCCATTGTGGTGTATTGGGCCCTGTTGTGTTCTAACCCCTGACCTCTGTCTGGGAGGGGTAAGGCCCTGGGTCAGCACCCTCGTGGCATGGGGAACCCAGGGGAGGCCTCGCGCTATTGCAGCGTAATGAGCAGACCACACACACAGTGACTAGGTTGGGCGCGAACTGCCTACTCGCTCCCCCGTTTATTATTTATATCTACGCGCTCACGTCGGGGACGTGAGCGCAACCTGCGCGCGTTCGGCAGCGCTCTAGCGGAAACGCTAGAGCGCTAACTGTAACATCCCTTCTCAACTCAGTCCTTGACAACAGTTCCTTTATTACTTCGCTGCATCACTTACTTGGCACGCAAAGTCTCTCAGCCGACTGCTGGGCCTGGGGTTCTCCCTCAGCTCATACCTGGTGGCCCTTCGTGCGCCTGGGGCCGAGGTTTCCGGTGGTACTTCTTGCCTTGGCCCACCTCCGGTGCCATCGGCGCCACCTGGCTCAGAGTCTGTGTTGCTCCGTGGGTCGGAGAGGGATGTGTCCCCCGAGCCGTCTCCCAAGTCGTGGTCCACGTCGATATCTGCTGTCTCTGGGTCATCCGCGGGTCTCCTCACCACCTTGAACCACGATATGTTCCGGGTGACCAGGTCTCTCCCTCGACGCGCTGTCACCATGGTCCCTCGGCGGTCGACCACTCTCCAGTATCCTTTTTCATATCGAGTTTTAAACTTTCCTCCTGGCCGGCGCTCTTTGAGGACCACTGTGTCACCAGCTTGAACTTCTCGGGTTACGGCCCTCCGAGCCTCACTGACTCTGTTATTTCACCTTTGGCGCCTTCAGAAAGCTTCTTCCTCACTGAAAGGTGGCGCTACCCAGCCTGGGGCTACTGGCAGCCCATCCCTGCGAGCTCCTTGGAACATCAATGCCCAGGGGGCTTGTCTGGTGGAGCAGTGGGGAGTGCTGCGGTATTCCCCTAGGAATCGCTGTAGTTCTTGCTCTGGGTCTAGTTGTTCGGACACAGCGATGCGTAGTATCTTATTGATGGTGTGCATAAACCGCTCCACCTCCCCGTTAGCTTGGGGCCATTGCGGGGTGATGCGCCTGTTTCTGATGCTGTGTGCCTTCAGGAGTTCTTCGAACTCGTGCCCTTGGAACGGGGGTCCATTGTCACTCCGCAGTTCCTCGGGGTACCCGAACATCCCAAATACCTTCTCCAGGGCAGGTTTCACATGTTCGAAAGCGGTGGACGGTAGGGCCTCTGCAATGGGGTACTTCGAGTAGCTGTCCATGATGACTAGGGTGACTCGCCCATCGGGCAGGCTCCCAAAGTCCACGCTGATCTTCTCCCAGGGGGTATGCCCATGCTCTTCAGTTATGATGGGCGCTAGTGGTTGGGCTTCCCCTGTTAGCTGGCATGACTGGCAGCTGCGGACAGTGTCGGTGACGTAGTCGTCCATACCCGGGAACCAAACTTTCTCCCTCATCCGGGCTTTCATCTTCTCTGTACCTTGGTGCCCCTTGTGTGCTAACTGGGTTGCTCTTGTCCGGAGTGCTCCTGGAATGGCGATTCGGGAACCTCTTAGGAGTCCCCCTCTGGTCACGCTCAGCTCGTGTCGTACTCTCCACATGTGTTGAAGATCCTCTCGGTCCCCACTGGCCCACGAGTTCGCCGTTTGCAGAAACGACTGCCAGTTTCCCTCGAGTATGGTGTTCTTGACCTTGAATATCATGGGGTCTTGGTTGGCTACTTCTCGGAGCTCTTCAAGCGTAATAGCCCTGGGGCACGTCAGTGCCGCCACCATGTCGAGGTGTTCCTCGGCGTCATCCTCAGCGTCCCTGTGCTCGGGTGCACCGTCGTGTTCTGGGTGGCGGGACAGGAAATCTGCCGGGTTTTTGGCCCCTGGCTGGTACACTACACTCAGGTGATATTGTTGCAGACCGATGGCCCACCGCTCTATGCGTGGGGGCGGGTGTGGTGCTGTTCCCCGGAACAACGGCACCAGCGGCTGATGGTCGGTCACCACTGTGAATGGGTGCCCGCACACGTAAAGATGGAAATGGCGGCAGCCCCACCGGATTGCCAGTGCTTCCCGCTCGATTTGGGAGTATCGCTTCTCCGTGTCGGTGAGGGCCTTGCTAGCGTACGCCAGAGTTGCCCACTGCCCAGGTTCCTGTTCTTGCGTTAGGACTGCCCCTAGCCCTACGGGGCTGGCATCCACTAGGATTTCGGTCTTCTTGGTCGGGTCAAAGTAGACCAGTGTTGTCTGATCTAGAAGCGCTTCTTTGATCGCCTCGAAAGCCCGCTCTTCGATGTCAGTCCACTCCCACGCCACGTCGGTCTTGGTGAGGCGTCTCAGGGGCTCAGCTAGGGTGGCCAGGTTCGGGACGAACCTTCCGCAGTATGTGGCCATCCCTAGGAAGCTGCGCACTTCCGCCACTGACGCGGGGGCCGCGGCTGTTTTGATGGCTAGCGACTTTCGAGGGTCTACTTGGATGCCTTCCTTGGTAAAGACGTAGCCGAAGAACTCAATCTTTTGTTGGAACAGCTGGCACTTCTCCCGGTGTAGGGTGACTCCGTGCTCTTGGAGGCGCGTGAGGGTGGCCCGACGTGTCGGTAGTGCTCCTCGACTTTCTTGGAGTAGATGAGGATATCATCACTCACGTTCAGGACGCCAGGCAGTCCGACCAGGATGTCTCTAATCGTGTTCTGAAAGATTTTGGCCACCGACGAGATCCCGAAATTAAGGCGCTTGTATCGCCGTAGCCCCAAATGTGTGCTGAAGGTGGTAATGTACCGGCTCTCCTTGGCTAGGGTGAGTTGGTGGTACCCCGCATTTAAGTCCAGTTTCGAGAACCATCGGGCACCGTTCAGATCGGAGACAATGTCATCCATGGTCGGCGTGATGTGCCTCTCCCTTGTGATGGCCTTGTTCGGGAGGCGCATGTCGATGCATAGACGGATCTTCCCAGGTTGTCGTGGCTTCTCGGCTATTACCATTGGTGACACCCAAGGTGTGGGTTCCGTAACCTTTTCTATAACGCCCTGTTCCTCCAGCCGTCGGAGCTCCTCTTCTACTAATGGGCGTAAGTGAAACGGGATGCGCCTGTGCCGGAAGGCTGTCGGTTGCACAGCGGGGTCTATGTGAAGTCGTACTGGCGGCCTCTTGATTTTTCCTAGGCCTGAGAATAGGCCCTGAAATGCTCCCAGCAGGTCGTCGACTTGCCGGTCTTGGACTACTCTGAGGAATGTGATCAGTCCTAGGTCCTCGGCCGCATGGCCGCTGAGAAGTGTGTCTACTTCCTGGTTGATGACATGAATGTCGATGACAATTTCCGCCTTCTCTGACTGTACTGCGACCGTCATCTTGCCCTTCAGCGGAAGCGGCGTGTCGCTACCATAAGCGAAGATCTTGGCCTTCGACGGTCGGAGCTCCGGCTGTGGTCTGAGGCGATTGTATTGTTGCACCCCCATTTCTGTCACTGACGCACCGGTGTCTATCACAGCGTTCACCTCCGATCCGGCAATCAATATGTCGCAGCGCGACTGAGGTCGCCGGGTGCTTTTGAGGGCTTTGGTAAATGACACAAGGTATGTTTCTCCCTCATCGTCGGACTCAGTGTCTGATTCTGGGTACTCCCTGACTGGTTCTCTCTTGGGCCGTGGCTGCGACGATAATGACGTGTGTGATAGTTGCCGTACCAGCTTCCTCATCGGTTTGTCCCGCTTGTGGCTGCTCCGCTGCATCTTCCTGCGGCAGACTGACGCGAAGTGGTTGTCGATGCCACAGTTGGTGCATGTTTTTCCACGGGCTGGGCACGTCTTGAGGGGGTGTTCGTCGTATCCGCAGTACCCACATGGCCTGCCTTGATCGCGGGCCCGCCGGTCGTGGGGCTTAGGCGGACGTTCTTTCCTCCGGACTGCGTCCGCTTTCTCCACTTTGACCTCCACTGTGCTGGCAGCTCCTTTCACCAGAGCTAAGTCCATTTCCTCTGCACGTGCTGCTGACAGGTCGTGAGTCCTGGCCAGGACGAGGATGTCGTTCATCGTGATGTTAGGTTTGCGAAGTATCATGCCTCGTAGCGTTTTACTCCTGATCCCCAAGATCAGCTGCGCCCTGATTTCCTCTTTGGCCCGGTCGCCGACCAGGTGCGTGTCCGCAAGGACCCTCAGCCTCACGTGGAACGCGTCAACCGACTCCCCCTCGCGCTGTTTCGCTTGGCGAAGTTTGAAGTGTTCGTAATCAGGGTTGACCTGGGGGTCAAAGTGTGCGTTCAAGGCCGCAACCGCTGCTGCATAGTCCGTCGGGGGACCTGTGTCAGGCAGGTGCTTGAACAGGAGGTAGATCTCCTCCCCCGCGTAGTGGAGTAGTAGAGAACGTTTCACCGCTCCATCCGTCTCTCTGGACCCAATGAAGTAGTTTTCCAGCCTCCCCAGCCATGTCTGCCACCTCGGAGCGGCAGTCGTGGGGTCTGCGGCTTCGCTAAACGGAGGTAGCACTCCGGACGCGGGGTGATGGGGCAGTGTCCCTGCAGGGCCGGGCGTCTCATCATCACCCATCGTGGCGTCAAAATCCCTGATGTGTGAACAGGGGTCGTCGTACACTCACTTGGTGGGTCGGGCAGGTGCAGCGCGCTGCGCCGTCAGGCGAGACCTCTGTGGCTGTTCTATCTAGCAGCAGGAGTTCCAGGGGGTTCAGAGGTCACCCCTCATCGCCAGTGTTGTGTTCTAACCCCTGACCTCTGTCTGGGAGGGGTAAGGCCCTGGGTCAGCACCCTCGTGGCATGGGGAGCCCAGGGGAGGCCTCGCGCTATTGCAGCGTAATGAACAGACCACACACACAGTGACTAGGTTGGGCGCGAACTGCCTGCTCGCTCGCCCGTTTATTATTTATATCTACGCGCTCACGTCGGGGACGTGAGCGCAACCTGCGCGCGTTCGGCAGCGCTCTAGCGGAAACGCTAGAGCGCTAACTGTAACAGGCCCTAGGCCCACATGCCTGGTAAATTACTGCACGCACACATAGAATGTGTGGTACTGGCCCAGGGCACGTGCTCCTGGCCCCTTTTATTAGCAGGGTCACCTGACCTGTGACGCCTGTGATGGGCGGGTGTAAAGTGTGGGTACAGCACTAAGCTGAACACTAGAACATGCCAAGCAGGACACTACATGACTCAGGTCAAAGTCGACACTATTCAAGAGTACTATGCTTCACGAAAAAACTACAGAAACACAACATCCAAGACTTAAAGAATGCAAGACAAGTGAAATGTGAACTAAAACCAGAAACTAAATCCATGACTTAGATTCCTTTAATGTACATTATTTGTTCAGAAATCTATAGGAGGTTTTTTTCTGCAAAGTTAGTGCACGATTATAGGGCCCGATACGGACTCGTTTCAATGTTAGCTTTTAATTACTACCCGGTCTGATTCCTGGAGGAACTCGTTAAAAATTAAGAAAAAAATATGTATATTTTCGCCCCTCTTCTACAGATATTCCAGATTTTCTCTGTAGACATTTACCGTTTATGATGTCCAGTTGAAAAAATGAAAATAATATTACCACCGGTTTTTGGTCACAAGTCAGCTGCGTCACATAATTCCCATCCACATAATTCCCATCCTCTCTTAAAATTGTTAGCACCAAATATAAAGCTATTTTCCATTTTCTCTGTGAAATAATTCCCATTCGCCGTTGAAAACTTTGCAAAACTTCAAATGGAACTCCTCTACAAATGGAACAATCTATGTTTCCAGCACCCTCAGAGTCTGCTAAGCCCCTGAAGGTAAACAGTGTCAGCGTTATCCAAAGCAGACAGGTTAAATGAGCAAGCTTTGGTGTTCCTTGGCAGAGTAAACACGGAGCTGCTTTACATACACCAGAGAACACGATGCTGGCAGGAGTTCCTCGGAGGCAGGAAGCCTTCTCAGTGCGTGCCTCGAGACCAAGAAGAGTGGGAAGCGGAGCGTCGTTTACATTTCCAGCAGTTTTGTCCTTAAAGGGCCTGACTCCTGAAACCTTCCACTCTAGCACGATGCTGTTTCCGTTCCCCGTGTGACGGCGCATTCATGCTTGTTGTGGTCGGAACCGCGATGGAACAGTGAGCCGCGAGGGTGGAACTACTTTAACAAATATGGTTTCTTTAATATGGGCATTGGTCGACAGCCAGTGCTCCAGCGGCCTCTTGTTATCTGCTGCCACCACGCCTAAAAGGGTTCAAATTAGTTGGAGAAAGTTTAATAAAATGGCAGGCCAGTGGCATGCATGTGATATTGGACTCCATCCTCGTCGCCAAACTGAAGACGACTCCACGGACAGGAACTGGACATTATTCAGTATTTTTATTCTTAACCAACTACAACATGAACCTCACCCACGCCTGCTCCCCCTCAACTGTCACCTCCCCGGCTCACCACAGCATCCCATGATCCTATTACTGTGAAATCAATGTTACAGTCACTACGCAGGATGGGACTGACATAACAGCCAGCATGATCAGTGAGGGACTTCACTCTATCACCTGGGCAGTAAGGAACCTAGTTCCATACCCACCTCATCCATCTCATCAGCTGCTTGGTACCCAGTCTGGCAGAGCAGTGTTCTACCAGAATATTGGATCGAAAATATTGTGCTACAAAAATATTGTCGCCAAAATAATGCCGAACTCAATATTGTGTAGATGAGTACATATAGGAAAGCACTGATTTACTACACTTAACTTGTCAGTGCTTTCATGGGGATGAAAGAAATTGGTGGGGATTTAAAAGAGGTCTGGTAAAGCAGCTACACTAGATATCCTGCCCACGTGGCGTAGTCTAAGTAATTAGCTGTGTGGCTTAAAACATTTGAGTGAGAATCCTGTGCTTCAGACTGAATTCCACATAGCCAGTGCTTGGGTGCTTCTCACTGAATTTTCTCTTACTGCATTCATACATAACACAAAACAATACACACACACACGCCTAAAACAAGCAGACCTGTTGGCTTTGCCAATACTTGTTTTCAGTATAAAATAAATGAATAACAGCAATGCTATTGTAGTGAATATTTAGAATTTAAAATATTTACATTACTGCATCTTGGGGAAGGGACTTTGGAGTGTCTCTGTCGCCCCTGATCACCACTTTCCTCTGCAATATCAGACTCTTCAAACACTGCCTGCATCCTATCCAGTCCCGGATGTTTAGCATCTGTCTGAATCTTAAACACACCAATACAAAATGTTTTTTTTCCCTAAGAATATCAAACACAAATGTGTACAAACCTAGCTTAATGATATGAACATTGACAGTTTCAACCCCAACTTCTACTGAATGCCAAATCATGTGGGTTCACCCTTGATACCAACCTCACCCCTAAGGAACTCATTGCCAGGAAAATAAACAGGGGCTAATATCTCTTTTTACTGTAAAAAGTGAAACATTTCCTCCTAGAAAGCCACTTCAGAACTGCTGTTCAAACTTGAGTACTCTCACATCTGGATGGTGAAAACGCTCTGCTCCATTGCCTCCCAGATTGCACTCAGCCCTTCACCATGTACCCTTTGGCCCCGTTTTTCAGTCTCACCTGCCAACAGTACATGCGCTGTTGCTGTGAGGGTTATTGTTTACCATAAGGGGATTGGAGCCTGCCCATTGCTTATCATTTGTTGACTTCATTGACAGTCTTATATGCTGCCTTCTAAATGGCCAGCGCTGGCTGATGTTAATTCCTGTTTGTTTGTAGCATGGACCATATACTGATTGATTTAGTTTGATTAGCGTGCCTCCTCGGTCCATCCACTGATTGCTCTGTGATTCGGGTACTATTTTCTTTATTCTTCTATTTTCTCTTTTCCTTTGTTGCTTCTGGTGCTTTCTTCCTTTGTTGCTTCTGGTCCTAGGTTTCTGCTATCCCAGCGCACAGCTCCGCAACTCACCCAGGCAGTGCTCTGCCTCTGATTGCCGCAGACCACGGTTCGAGGCCCCGTGCCTCGCCCCTGGAGTGTTTCTCTTTTTGATCTTTTCTCTTTCCCTTGTCAGCTTCAACATCCCCTGTCACACTGTCCTCTGGTTTTTAGGTTTCGCCTGGCTTTAGCAGCACACATGCGCTGCCCTCGACATGCGAGTGCCTTTTGGAATCAATACGGATTCCAGATGTGCACGGGGGACTGGATGCTTTACTCACGGCGTGAGATGAACGCACTATTTTTCACACTGCCGGCGCTTTCGCTTATTTCTGTTCACGGAATTCAAACACCGTACTACTGAACTCTGGGACATGAAGTTCTTCTTTCCTTTTAAACGCACTAGACACACAAGCAGCTTGAGTTGCAGGGACTGTTTGGCCCATCATGCCAAGTGTATTTTCACCACCGCGTTGACATCACCGACATCCCAGCTGTGCATGCCGGCGTTTTGAATGAGCGCTGGCGTCATTGTTGACGCCATGTTGTTACTGGCGCCGCAGCGGAGGATCACAGAGGAGGTGGCTGAGGCCCAGGAGCAGCACCGGGCAGCAGAGTAACACAGACCGGCGCTCGCCTGACCCTCGCACACCCTGCAGAGCAGTGCCAGAGCAGCCCCTGGGGGCAGAAAGGAGCCGCAGAGCCCCCCAGCAGGCAGCGCGCAACCCAGACATGGCCTGCGGAGCGACCCTCAAGTGGACTCTGGATTTTGACCCTCTACATAGCCCCGGGTCCCCCAAGTGCAGGCGCTGCGCCCCTCTCTCCACGCCCAGCACCCCCTCATCCTCCGAGGCCTCTCCGCAGAAGTACCTCCGTGTGCAGCAGCCCTCGCCCTTTGGAGAGGTGTCGGCCAAGCTTACCACGGGTGAGCTCTTGGCAGCAGGGGTCTGGAGAGGGGCGCGCGGTGAGGGCTCTTAGATTGATAATCTTAATGTTTCTTCCTATGAGTTGTAGACAATCTCAGACTATCATATGTCATTCTCCTTGTTTCTTCCTATGGGTTGTAGACAATCTCAGACTATCATATGTCAATCTCCTTGTTTCTTCCGGGTGGATTGTAGGCAGTATCACACTATTTTATGTCTGAGTTGAGAGCAGCGCATGTGCAGGTGTAAAAGGCCACCAGGCATTAGTGGTGCTCCGCGCCCCTTGTGCAGAGGGTGGGCTTTTACAGACCCGTTTAGCGTTTGATTGGTGGATGCTGTGCAGTTTAATCTGATCAAGCCCTTTTCCAGAAGCTAGTAACTTAAAAAGCCCCGGACATAGTTTATTGCCAAACTAGGAGTGGTGTGACCAGTATTTCATGGTGCCCACCAAGGATGTCTGCAAAATTATAGCACTTCGCCGAAACCATCACTTGGCCAGATTGACTTATGCAGGGAGAGAACTTCCTTCCCTGTACACGTCCAACCTCGATTTTTAGATCGAACATGATGTTTTGGTAATGAAGTGTGTGAAACAAGTGCAGTATCACACACCCTAAAATGTGCTTGTTGATGCATCCCGTAGAGCGTACGCTTTTGTTACACCCTGCTGCGTTGCATCACTTAATTGCACGCCCAAAACAGATCCCTTGTGACTGTTGGGAAGCGGTTGCACCTATAACAAGCATTAAAAATGCAATAGGTCTTGCCTTTCATTAAGTTAAAGCCATTTGCTTTGCTATACAACACCATTAGCAAAGCAAATGGCTTTAACTTAATCAAAAGCGAGACCTATTGCATTTTCAATGCTTGTTCTACTTGTTTTTCCATTCTACACTCTTCCCCCGGGTCTGCCGCTTTCCCGTCACTGCTGCCCCCACGGCCTCTCCTGCGTTTTCCCGCTCCCGCCTCCCAGCTGTCCTGCCCTCCCCCGACCTCTACTTAATGGAGGCTGCTGCATGGCCGTGCGCAGCTGGCATGCCAAAGGCAAGCCCTTCTGCACCCATCCACAACCTAACCATGACCAGCGCCAGAATCCCTGGTCCCCTGACCTGCCTACGTTACAGCTCTGTGGCTCTCATGCACTCAACGTCGGCAAGAATAACAACTGCAAGCTCACCTCACCTCTCGACACCCATGGTCCTTTCACCTGCTGAAACTGCCACCACTCCCTCAGCTTTGCCGAGACCCAGGACCCACCTCCACTGACCAGCAACAACCCACCACAGCCCAAACCCTGCAATGCATCCTCCTCAACGTCTGCTCCTTCCACAGGCACGCCACTCTCTGGGAGCTCCTCGACAGCACTACTCCTGACGTCGCTTTTCTTACCGAAACCTGGACAAGCGCCACCTTGGGACTAGACATTGCGATTGCCATCCCCGAAGGATACAAAGTCACTCGGAAGGACCGCCCGAACCGTCCCAGAGGCGGCATCGCCATCACCCACAAGGCCAACCTCTGCCTGAGCACCTACACTGAGGGTCCCACAGACCTAATGAAACACCTCCACTTCAAGATACAGGTCAACCCAACCACCACCCTCCGAGGCACCCTCATCACAGACCTCCTGGACCCTACGCACCTTTCTCTGACTCCATCACCGACATCATCACCCCGCATGCCATCACCTCCACCAACCACACTTTGCTGGGAGACCTCAACTTCCACCTCGACAACCGCCAAGACCCCAACTCCACCTCCCTCCTGGAAAACCTTCACATCATCGGACTTCATCAGATCATACCAGGACCAACGTACTCAGCAGGACACACCATCAACCCGATCTTCATAGCAGGAAACTCCATCTCCTTCAACCACACCTCGGAACTCCCATGGACGGACCACTGCTGCGTCCACTTCACCTACGAAGCCAACATCTCCTGCAGACGCCCAACCCAGTTCCAACGCAGGAATTGGAACAAGATCTCCGATGACCAGCTCGCCGCCACCCTCAACGGCTCCGCTCCCACCACCTCAGACGACGACCCAACCACGGCCTCTACCCTACACAAATGGATCACCGACTGCGCCAACACCGCCACCCCCCTTCAAGAAATCCTCCAACCCTCATGCCAGGAAGGCCAGCTGCTTCTCCACCGAACTCCGGGAATCCAGACGAACCTGCAGCCGCCTCGAAAAACAATGGAGGTACTCCAAAATCCCAGCGGACCTCGACAACTACAAAACAGCCACCACCGCCCACAACAAACACATCAGACACTCAAGGAAAAAAGCACTCTAGAACAGAATCTCCACCCACGCACACAACAGCAGAGAACTCTTCGGCATCATCAAAGAGTTCGCACAACAGTGAGTCCACCGACCTCCCACCCATCGAGGACCTCTGCGACAAACTCAGCGCATTCTTCCATCACAAAATCAAGACCGTTTATGACAACTTCGACGACAACAACCTCCATGAGGAACCCACACCCACCGCTTCCTGCACCACACAGCAGACACTGGACAGCTGGACCGCTCTCAGCATCGAAGACACCCTAAAGACTATGAAGACCACCCCCTACGGGACCCCCACAGACCCCTGCCCCCACCACGTTTACCACAGAGCCGTAGACATCATCGCCCCCGAGCTGCAAAGAATCATCAACCGCTCCTTTGAGACCACCTCCTTCCCCGATGACTGGAAACACGCCAAGATCAACCCTCTCCTGAAAAAACCTTCAGCGGACCCCACCGACCTCAAGAACTTCAGACAGCTCTCCTTACATCTGTACCCAGCGAAAGTCATTGAAAAAGCTGTCAAAAGCCAACTCGCCTCCTTCATCGACGAGAACAACATCCTCGACTCCTCCCAATCAGGCTTCACGAAGAACCACAGCACCAAAACCACCCTCATCGCCGCCACAGACGACATCCGCTCCCTCCTCGACAGAGGAGGGACTGTGGCCCTCATCCTCCTGGACCTCTCCGTGGCCTTCGACTCAGTCTCACACCACACCCTGCAGGAATCTGGAAAAACAAAGCCATCGACTGGATTCGCTCATTACTCTCCGGCAGAATGCAGCTGGTCAGACTCCCTTCTTTCCTCTCGGAACCCACACTGACCACCTGCGGAGTCCCCCAAGGATCCTCCATCAGCCCCACTCTGTTCAACGTCTACATGGCCCCACTCACATCCATCGTCAGATCACACGGACTCAAGATTGTATCGTACGCAGACGACACTCAACTCATCCTCTCCCTATCCAACAAACCCAACTTTTCGAAACACAACTTTCAAGAAGGAATGGAAGCTGTCGCCAGGTAGATGAAGAAAAGCTGCCTACAACTGAACACAGACAAAACCGAAGTACTCATCATAGGCTCACGTCTTGAAGCCTGGAACGACACCTGGTGGCCCCCTGCCCTCTGGAACCCACCCCCACCCACGGACCACGCATGTAACCTTGGAATCATCCTGGACACCGAACTCAAAATGGACCGCCAGATCAATGCCGTCACCTCTTCCTATTTTCTCACCCTCAGTATCCTACAAAAAGCTTTCAACTGGATTCCCCTCGAACACAGGAAAACCGTCACCCATGCCCTCATCAGCAGCAGACTGGACTACGGCAACGCACTCTACGCCAGGATCAACAAGAATTTCACCCGTAAACTCCAGAACATCCAGAATGCCTCTACCAGACTATTCCTTAACCTACTGTGCCACTGCCACATCACCTAACACCTGCGGGAACTGCACTGGCTCCCCGTCGAGAAGAGAATCACTTTCAAGCTTCTCACCTATGCCCACAAAGCCCTCCACCACACCAGCCCCGCCTACATGAACCACCGCCCCCAAAGATCCCTCCCCTCAGCCCAGCTTCCCTAGCGACGGTGCAGCGCATTAGGAAGACCAGAACAGGAGGCCCCTCCTTCTCTCTCCTCGCAGCCAAGGCATGGAACACCCTCCCTCTCCACCTCCACCAGACACCAACTCTCTCCGAAGGACCTCAAGAGCTGGCTCTACGACGAATCACCATGAGCGTCCGGCAACTGCACGAACCCTGGTGGGCCCTGGAAGACTTCAGGACCCACTTTGCCTTTAACAAAACACCGTGCGGACCAAGGAGCTGCGCCCCCCCTACTAACCCCTAGTGAGACCCTTCCGGGTGAGTAGTTGTGCTTAACAAACACCCTGATTGATTGGGTGTTTCCTTGTCATCGCTTCTACACCAGATCGCCTCCTATCTTGTTTTTTGTCCTCCCTCCGATCTCAAATCATATTTTTATTACAGTTTTTAGGTCTCGCCTGACCCAGCGCATTCGCTGGTCTGGCGAGACTTATTGAGAGGGCTCCAAAAAGTGCTACCAGGCCAGCCTAGAGCTACAGTGCATGTGCGCGCGTGTGCGCGCGCCGCGCTTTACCACGATTACTTTCACTTTCGCGGCCGCACCCGCTTTGATGTTTGATCGTGATCTCAATCGCGATCCCTTTTCCTTTCGCGGCCGCACGCCCGCTTGGCATAGCCAATAGGTCTCGCTTTTGGGACCTTATAAGTATTTAGTTATGCAACTGTTGCATTGCTGAACACTTATAAGGTCCCAAAGGCGAGAGCTATTGGCTATGCCAATGCTTGTTTATAGTGACCTCAAGTAATTAGAGCGCTATACTTGCACACTGATTATATTTCACGACGTCACATTCGTTTTTAAGGCACATATCGGGTCGTGTTCCTCACCCCTTCTGCCTCTTTCTTTGAAATGTCCAGACTGCTTACTGTTATGATATTAAGGTAGGAGGTTATGTTGCTAAATTAAAAGCAGATTAAGATATGTCGTGCCCCTTTTGCCTGATTGCTGCTAGACACAAATCTATGCTAAGCATCTGCCCTCAGTGGGACTTTAGAAGTATAATAATAATGTATTTTTCTATAGAACTTTAAACTACATTTCTGCCATTTCAAAGCTCTTTAATTAACAGGCGGTATTATTAACTTTTGTCATAGAATTCAGACTCATAATGTAAAAACAAATGGTTTCAAAGGTGTTTCAAAACCATTTACTTTTGCATTTGGGTGTCTCCTGCCTCCTGCAGGGCTGCCAGCAGCGCTGCCCTTCATGGCTTTTGGGTGGAGGGGGCGTGAGGGGCCTTCTGTGTGCATATATGACAATCACCATAAGTACTAGCTCCTCATAATGAATCTAAGCCCATATCTGGCTTTTGCAATTGCATCTTTTAGGGATAGCATTTGCAAACAATATGGGGGTCAATGCTAATGTTCCATCGCTTATGGTTGCAAGAAGGCACACGATTGCAACAACTAGCTACAGAAAGGCCTTGTTGCAGGGGAAAGAGAGTGCACGCATGTCAAAATGTCATGTTGCTACTCCTGCTAAGACTGAAACAGTTTGTAGATAGGTCACTGCGTCAACTAGGCTCCTCCTACTGGAAGTCATCAACAACATTAGATCCCTGTGCACATAACTCAAAACCCACCTCTTTGGCTTTGGTGACGTTTAACTGGGCTGTAGTTGCTCCTACCCACATGTCGCCATCACTTGAGTGGAACTCCGTCCTAGCTGCCTTTTAAAGGCACAGGTCCAGCTGTTAATACCAAAGTTCCATAACTGGATAATTGGCTTCTAGGGTCAAGGGGAGGGATGTGAGACCCATAAGACCAGAAATCATGGCTTTCTGGAAGACCGCGTTATGACGTGACACAGCCTCGCTCCCAGGGTGTGAGCGTGACGAGTGTGCGATACTGTACCACATATCTGGGTGAGGGGTGTTACTTGTGCAGACGCTGAGCTCTGCTTCTGCGGGTGGTTGATCTGCAGAGGCGCACCATGTGTTCTGGGTTATGGTTTGTTTTCTGGGAACTTATAGCTCGCTGGATGCCACCAAGGCAGCTTCAAAGCTCTCGCTAGGGTAGGATTATACTGTGACCAGATTCTTACAGGCTTGAACAGCGGTTAAGATAAAAGACATTTTAGTGCAAATATTATAAATACCTTTCTTCTTCAACGTCATGTTGTTGTGATAAGGATATACTTCAGTTTGAAACACACCCGGTGGCCCCACGGCAGAATTCCTTTCTCCAGAGTCTCCAGTTCTGTTACTTTTCCATCTCTCCCTCCCCCCCTCACGGCCACAGTGAGCCCGCCCGGTCTCCTCACCTGTGGCACTGCACGGAGGAATACAGGGGGCGCGTTACCATTTCCTGCCTGTTGGTGCCAGACGGACGGGTCGCAACGAGGCTCGGGACTGAGGCCCGAAGTAGTTACATTTCATTAGACTGCTATAGAGCTGAAAAAAACCCATAAATATTAAAGTGAAGGTAGCGATAAGCAGCAAAAAAAAAACGCAATAGAAATGATTTTGTGTGGACTGAAGGTTAGAAGCGCAACAGAAAGGAAGAATTAAGGGGCCAAGGAAGAATTATGGGGCCAAGTTATTTGGAGCGAGTAGTGAGAAACAGTGAAAACGTTATGGGGTGCATGGAATATCAGCGGAGATCAACAAAAATTGGAATGCATTGCTGACCTGAGAATATGGCTAGGGATCTATCACTAGAAAAGAAATGAGATCTTATATTAAAATGACCATATTTACATTTAAAGGCAAGCCACAAGAAGCAAAAGAGGATATGACGATTGAACTGAAGCTTGAGGGGAGAAACTGAGAAAGGGAAGCTGGACGAACTAGGTGTGAAAAATCTGGGATTCTGTTCCTCATATTGAACTGAGCGTGAAAAGTAGTTGGAACGCGCAGGCACCTAATAGAAGAGTTAATAAGAATAGATTGGTGGGAAACGAGAATATATATGCTAAATACAAATACAAGTATAAAATAAAAGCTGTTGTACAAGCATGAAAGTAGCACTGTCAAACCCCAATATATTTCTGCTCGAAAAGGCCTCGATTTTGACTTTGCCAATGCTTTTTTTCCTAAATGCCTGACACATAAATGGCTAACAATCTTGGAATGGGGCTTATACTAAAGAAATGCATCCCATAGCTACGAAGTGCACAGGTGCGAGGTTAGGGCAGATGGAGTAAAAGCATGGAAACACATATATTCTCATTGAGTGCTCAATAGCAAATAAAGAAGTCCCCTCATGTAAGCATTGGAAGGATACAACTTATTAATTCAGAGCACTGTGAGACCGAAGTGCTTATGAGCTTGACAAACACAAGAATAGGGAGGAAAACCACTGAATCAAGAGCAGACTACTAGAACAAAGGCATCAAATCATGAGCACGCGCTGACACTAAGCCAGCTTGTTATGCGTTAGAAACATCAGATCTGTCTGCACATAGCTGGCCAAAATTAGGCGTGAGAGACTTGGGCATACCTGGTGCCTGCCTGTGTGGCACTCTCGCTTTCACCGGACTCGGCGCCCTGCTGGTGGGGGGGGATCTGCGGGCTGCTGCATTCTTGCTGCTCCGACCCGGAGCCGTCGCACCATCCCAGGAGGAAGCCTACATTGCCCAGGGTGCACCACCTGAAGCACAGCTGCCGCGAGTGAGGGGGAAGCGTGGTGATCGCGCTTAAAGCGCTGCCTCTCCCACCTCGACGTGCGACGCGCGCAGGACGAAGCCCGGACCAAGGGCGGGCCCATCTGAGCCTGTCCGAGACTGTACGAGACTGGGCTGAGCCACTCCCCTTTCATCCCCAAGTAGTGAGTACCATCCTATGGTTTTCTGCCCTTGCTGGACAATATTTGAATGGGGGGGGTTTGAGAACAAACAGTCTACTGTACATGCGCTAATTTAACCCATCAGGGTTTTTTACACTGTTGTAGTACAGTAAATACTTATTAACAAATTGTTTTTATAGGCCTTGCTTTGTTCAGGAAAGGAATTAATTATGGGGAAGACTACTCCCCCCCCGTCTAAGGCCCAACAATAGGCAGAAACCCCCAATCCATATCACTAATGTCAAACCGACTGCGATTGATAGAATGTTGCGTCAGGTTTCTAGTGAAATTGAACGCACAGAGAGGCGTCTTTCCCTTGCACCAAAAATGGTAAGTATAACCCAGTCCGTGGAGTTGGCTAATTCCGTTGCATCTCAATCACTAGTTTCTACCACCTCCCCAGACTTACCCCCTGCCCAAGTAAATCCAGTCGCAAAGAGAACCAGCAGGGTGGACACGGGAGGGAGGGGGAAAGGGAAAGGAGCCCCTCGGAATAAAGGTGCTGTTAGGGGGGGAACTCATGAGGAGCACTCTTCAGGGTCAGTGCCCACTAACACTCCAGGGGGTGGACATCTGGATACTTGCGAAAAAGAAATCTCCGAGCCCCCAGGGTGGGGCTTAGCATTGAAATTGGAGCTTAAATCTTTTTTAGATCAGCTCATAAAATCTGAATTAAGAGATGTAATTAATAGTATTGCCAATCTAAAAACCTCTCTAGACACATGGGGAACTAAAATTCATATAGCTTTAAAAACTAGTGATACCCCTAAGTCTACGAATAGGGTTACTATCCCTCAAGGAACGCAGGCTATCTCGCCCCCTGGTGATCAGCATGCCCTACCCGTAGGCCCAAAACCCGTTCAACAACAGAATTTGCCCATCCTGACCAACAGCCCCCCCATCTAAATCAACCCTTAAGCAGCCCACATAGTAGTGCCCCTCTACCTTCTGTAAACGAACACACTCACAGGGCCGTGGCTTGTAGTACACTTATAGATAATGATCATCAGACAAAAATCTTAATGCTGAATTCTGAAAGAAATCCAACACTACCTAAATCAAGTCTGATAACCTCCCCTTACCCCTTTATCGATCTTCCCCCAGAATCAACACGCTATGTGGTAATTTTAGCCGCAGTACCATCTATGGAGGCAGGTCGGGGGGAAACACACTTAGAGTTAAAAAACAAATCTATTTACTGGCTGAACAAACATACCCCCCCCCCCCCAGTTCAGACCGAAATTTGATTCACCCGAAGGGTTAGCTGGCTTGGCCTGAGACAAAAAGATATCTTCTCAGGGTATTGATTAATTTCAGAGATAAAAGGGTGGTCCAACACATTCTCAAATGGGGACCAACATCAGTGACCGGAGGTATACAAGCTCCCCCTCTGGGATATTTTTATCCCCCAAGTTCTCTTTTAGAAAGAGTGGACAGTGTGTATAAAAAATAGGAAATGCGTGCTCAGAATAATGTCCCAACACACATAGCTCAAGACTGGGGAAATAGGGTGCAATTTAATATTCTTGTGAACAACCGTTTCAGTACTTTGGACTTGATCGATTGACTAGCCCAAGGTATGAAAATTTGAATTTGGTCCCACACTCCAATACCAAAAATCATTACTTAGAAGGTTCCAATATTAGTATCCAATCGCCAGCACAAACCTCTAAGAATACTCTCTCGAATGGACTCCGGAGAGCACCTATTACTATATATGGTAATCTAGCTCATCTTACACAGGAAAACATAGGGCAACAAGAGCGGGACATAATCACCCCCATGAACGCACAGCAGGGTGGGCTTCCTCCTCAGTTCACTCTTGGTAGCCACCTGGATTTACAGCAGAGTGGGACTTCCATACAGAAAACTAAGATCTTATCCTGGAATATAGCAGGCCTTAGCTCAAAAATGGACCTCCCAGATTGGGGAGCCTTTATCGACACTCATGAGATATGCCTGTTCCAGGAAACTTGGTCAAGGAAGCTCTTATATAGAGTAGGATTTGTAGCATATTTTATCCCAGCTGTACAGGGGCCCAAGGGGAGACCCTCTGGTGGCCTCTGCATCTGGGTTGGTACACACATGGGCTGCAGAATTAAAGTGATAGACACATCATCCCCCGATATTTTGTGCATCCTTTTGACATTTTCTAACAATCTGAAAATTGCCGTTATAAACATTTACTCACGGCCAGTGAAACAGGGGCTGACATCGCAGGCTCTAGACTGTCTGGCAACATTTATACACATGCAAACAATAAGGAGCTACAGAGGGAAGCAAACCCAAGTCGCCCTCCTCTCAATCAATAATCATATCCACAAGAATGGGTCTGTGAAGGTATAGTCACCGTGTGACACAATAAGCTGTGGTCCAAATCCCTATATCTTTCGGTATTTTGAACTCCCCTCTTTTCTTGATCTGGGGTAGTCACCAACAGCCTTTCACCTTCAGTTTTTAAAAAAAAACTTACAGAAAGATTTACTTATGGCAATCCCCACTAATAATCCTCTCAATGTAAATACAAAAAGAGAATATCAAGTCCCAAATCAATTACACCAGGTGTTTTAGGTTCTTGAAATCAAATATATTTGAAACAATACGTTGAAAAAATGTGAGAAGACAGGATGACACCTCACGTGCGCAACACCAATTGAGCTTGCTGATTGGTACTCACCAGCTATGCCCACTTTTATCCTCATCGGTTGTCATCTTGCCCAAAAAAGTATAAATAAAGTGTCCACGAAATTAAACCCAAATTGTGAAGGTAAGTAGTGAAACAATCACATACCAAGATGCGACTGAAATGTGAAAGTAAAAAATGAAAAGGATGCACTTTCTATAGGACCACCTTTATTCCTCCTTATATGTGCACCTAATTCAAAACTTAAAAAGGTTGCTTAATATGCATACCATTGTATTATGCCAACATGTTTCATCGCCCAAATTTTTTTTGCGATTTCTTCAGGGCGTATACAGTCGCTTGGCACCAGTCGGGGACACCTCTTAACCTTTCATTCGGGGACTGCCAAAAGTAAGAGTTTGAGTTTGAGTTTAAAATATTTGTATAGCGCACTTTCACCGGCGGTTTCATGGCGCTGCAACAGACAGATATTCAGAGTAGGAGTAAGGAAGCAGAATAGGAAGGAGAGAACAATAAGTGGTCTAGTTAAAACATTTGGCAAATAAGTGGGCTTTAAGTTTCTTCCGAAATTGAGGGTACAGAGTTAGAGATCTGAGCTCAAAAGGAAGGGAATTCCACAGGAGTGGGGCGCGGGTTGCAAACTTTGATCCTCCCCATTTCTTTCTCCGAAAACGGGGGGCTGACAACAGAGATTGCGTGGAGGAGCGCAGTTCCCTGGTTGGAACATAGGGAACAATCTCAGATGTTATAAAGGCCGGAGCCGCGCCCAGTCGTGCTTGAAAGGTGATAGAAGCAAGCTTAAACTGGACGCGTTCACGGACAGGAAGCCAGTGTAGGGATTTGAGAAGGGGAGTTACATGGTGAGATTTCGGAAGATTGAACACCAGCCATGCCGCCTGGTTCTGGATCAGCTGCAAACGCCGTAGACTATATGCAGGAATACCCGCATATAGGGCGTTGCCATAATCCAGGCGGGAAATGACCATCGCCAAAATGATCGTTTTCAAGGCATCGAAGGTAAAAAAGCGGGATACCTTGCGGATGGTGCGTAGTGACAGGAAGGAGGAGGACACCACAGAACTAACCTGGGAGTGAAGAGTGAGCTGAGAGTTGAGTTTGATACCTAGAGTTTTAACTGAGGTAGAGGGGACCGGGGAAGAACCTAGGGAGGGGGGCCAAAAAAGTGAAGACCAGGGACTGGAGCAACCACCTGTCAACACCAGCTCGGTCTTATCTGGGTTAAGTTTCAGGTGGTTGTAGTTCATCCAGTCCTGGATAAAAATCATAATAGACTGGAAGTTTGAGATGGAAGCAGGGGAAGAAGACAGATTGAAAACAAGTTGAAGGTCGTCCGCATAATTGTATATGCTGACATCCATTTGCTGTAGTGAAAAAATAAAGGGGGCAATGTAAAGGTTAAACAAGAGGGGTGAAAGGGAGGAACCTTGGGGAACCCCGCACTGAACTTTCCGGAAGTCTGCAGAGAAGACACCCAGGCGAACAGCCTGGGTGCGGTCCCTCAGGAAGGAGGATAGCCATACCAGAGCGGTACCCCCGATCCCCGCCGCCCTGACACGGGAGAGTAAGATGGTATGGTCAACCGTGTCAAAGGCGGCTGAGAGATCGAGGAGAACCAAGGCCTGGGCCTGGTTGGTATCCATTCCCTCCCTGAGGTTGTCAAGGACCGAGAGAACTACGGACTCCGTAGAGTGTGCGGGCGGAAGCCAGCCTGGCGGGGAGCCAAAATCCCATACTCCTCCACAAAGGTGCTCAGGGACCTGGTGACATGGCGTTCGAGCACCTTAGCCAGAAATGGTAGGAGGGAGATAGGGCGGTAGTTGGCGGGGATCGAAGGGTCTGCGCCAGGTTTTTTTAAAATGGGGACAATAACAGCGGCTTTCAGTGGAGTGGCAACAACCCCCTGGGAAAGGGAACTGTTAAGGAAGTGAAGGGGGGGGTCTGGACAGGTTGTATAAATGTGGTGAAGGATATGCGCAGGGCAAGTGTCCAATGGGGATCCGGATTTAACAAGAGGAATTATTGAGGTCAAGGAATCTTTAGTCAGGGGAGGAAAGGCATCAAGTTGTCCATTAGGTGAAGGACACTGAGGGTCAACAAAAGTCGGGGGGGGTGAGGGGATGTTGGCTTTAATAATAGCAATCTTCTCGATAAAGAAATTATTTAAAGAGTGACAAAGGTCCTGGGACGGGGAAGGCTTGAGAGATGTCCTGTCGGAGAATGCCAAATTATGGACAATCAAGAAGATTTCCCTCGGTTGATTCTCAGCTGCAAGAATCTTTGATGAAAAATAAGCCGTTTTTGCAACCAGGATGGCCTTTTTATATTGAGCTAGGAGAGTGGTAAACTCAGCTCTGAGTGAGGGAGAATAGTTCCTCCTCCAGGCAAGCTCGGCACGGCGTACTGCAAGTTTGGTGGTTTTAAGATTCTCGTTAAACCACACGTTGGCATCTTTCTCCCGTTTAGAGGTCACCCACTTCAGCGGGGCGATGGAATCACAGCTAGAGGAGAGCCAGTGTTCAATGGCAACGGCCTGGGAATGAGTGGAAAGGCCTTGTAAGGTAGGGTAGGAGGAGGCTAATGATGCAGATAGATTCTCCGGGTCCACTCGGCTCCATGAGCGGACCCAAACATTCTTTGGAAGCGGGGGCCTGATAGTGGGATTGATGGGAAGGGTAAACGAAATCAGGTGATGGTCGGACCAGGTGCATGGCAAGATGGACAGAGTCTATCGGACAGTTCAAGGACCAAATCTGATCTAGGATGTGTCCTTTGACGTGAGTAGGAGAATGAACATGTGATACGAAATTGAGGGCTTGGAGTGTATCTGAGAATTCTCTAGAGGACGGACATTCCGCTGGATCTGAAGGCCAAAAGTTAAAATCTCCCAGTAATAAAATGGAGGAGTTATTGACCGTCAGTGTGGATAGTACCTCCTGAAAGTCAGGAAGAAAACATAAGGGTGATTGAGGGGGGCGGTAAGTGAGAACACAAGTAAGAGGGGGAGTGGTAGAAGTAGTACGGATGGCGAGGTACTCTGTTGTAGCAATATCTGGCAGAGGTAGACGTTGGAAGGGGAGGTCGGTCCGGGCGATGACCGCTACGCCGCCCCCATTCCTACCATTGGAACGATCTGCTCGAAGAGCATAGTATGGAGCGGGAAGAGTGGCCAGTAAGGTAGGGAGAGAGTCCTCACTGAACCAAGTCTCTGTTAGGAAGAGGAGATCAGGTGCGTGGAGGTCTAGCAGTACCGACAGTTCGTGTGAGTGGGCCACTGCTGACCGGGTGTTGAGATAATAGGCCTGAAGAGTCCTAAGTGAGACTGGGCTGGCGTCTTCTCTGAGGGAGTGAGAAGGAGTGGGGGGAGCGAGAGGGTTGGAAGATGAAGGAAAGGGGGACAGGTCATGTGAAGATATGAGAGAACAAGTGGAAGCGGGGAGAGGCCAGGGGCCATGAAGACTGCGGAGTTGTGAGGAAGAGCAAGTGATGATTTGAGCAGAGTGACATGCCCCTAGCCCTGGTCGGCCGCGGACGGGCGCAGACGGGCTTGCCTTAGGCGCTCCTTCGGCGCGCAATCGACGCGCCCGCTGCGCGTCCGAAATCTACACATGATTTATGGATCTGTAAGAGGGGGCGGGGGGGCGTGGCCTCGAAAAGGGGCATGGCCGCGACATGCGCCGGAAATGGCGCCAAGATTGTCCCGGTACCAACAACCGTGGCAACGCTAGATCCGCTGCACGGGTGGTCTGGGCGAATGAGGTCTGCAAGCAGCAGTTTAAGGGAGCAGAAGGTGAGTGAATTAAAAGTACAAGAAATAAGGTGACGCTCAAATTTTAAAATCAATTACACAAGATTCGTGCTCCCGGCTTTCCGCCTCAGGAGTATCCATCAATCAGCCTAGGCGTTCGTATTCAGCGCCTTTTAAGGGCTAGAAAGAGGGCGTGGCCTCAAAAAGGGGCGTGGCCGCGGCAAGCGCTGGAAATGGCGCCAAGAGTGTCCCGGTACCAACAACCGTGGCAACGCTAGATCCGCTGCACGGGTGGTCTGGGCGAATGAGGTCTGCAAGCAGCAGTTTAAGGGAGCAGAAGGTGAGTGAATTAAAAGTACAAGAAATAAGGTGACGCTCAAATTTTAAAATCAATTACACAAGATTCGTGATCCCGGCTTTCCGCCTCAGGAGTATCTGTCAATCAGCCTAGGCGTTCGTATTCAGCGCCTTTTAAGGGCTAGAAAGAGGGCGTGGCCTCAAAGGGGCGTGGCCGCGGCAAGCGCCGGAAATGGCGCCAAGAGTGTCCCGGTACCAACAACCGTGGCAACGCTAGATCCGCTGCACGGGTGGTCTGGGCGAATGAGGTCTGCAAGCAGCAGTTTAAGGGAGCAGAAGGTGAGTGAATTAAAAGTACAAGAAATAAGGTGACGCTCAAATTTTAAAATCAATTACACAAGATTCGTGCTCCCGGCTTTCCGCCTCAGGAGTATCTGTCAATCTGCCTAGGCGTTCGTATTCAGCGCCTTTTAAGGGCTAGAAAGAGGGCGTGGCCGCGGCAAGCGCCGGAAATGGCGCCAAGAGTGTCCCGGTACCAACAACCGTGGCAACGCTAGATCCGCTGCACGGGTGGTCTGGGCGAATGAGGTCTGCAAGCAGCAGTTTAAGGGAGCAGAAGGTGAGTGAATTAAAAGTACAAGAAATAAGGTGACGCTCAAATTTTAAAATCAATTACACAAGATTCGTGCTCCCGGCTTTCCGCTTCAGGAGTATCTGTCAATCAGCCTAGGAGATCGTATTCAGCGCCTTTTAAGGGCTAGAAAGAGGGCGTGGCCTCGAACAGGGGCGTGGCCGCGGCAAGCGCTGGAAATGGCGCCAAGAGTGTCCCGGTACCAACAACCATGGCAACGTTAGATCCGCTGCACGGGTGGTCTGGGCGAATGAGGTCTGCAAGCAGCAGTTTAAGGGAGCAGAAGGTGAGTGAATTAAAAGTACAAGAAATAAGGTGACGCTCAAATTTTAAAATCAATTACACAAGATTCGTGCTCCCGGCTTTCCGCCTCAGGAGTATCTGTCACACAACACACGTAATTCTCACTAGATACCCAGTTCTACACAAATTGACATTTTCTTTAAATCTCTCGCTTAGATCTATTCTTTACCCTTATTGAGCCATAGGTCCTCGTAGCAGCTTGTTTCTACAGGTCACAACACGGGCTCCATATGTGAGTCCTCGCAGTAGATTCGCATTCAGCTGTAATGCAAATCTGGAAGTAATGGAGTCTCTCATTAGACCCTGTAGCCCTCATCATATCCTCTGTCTAGCGCTCGCTGCACCGAGTACTAACTGAGCTAAATGGGGGCTCACCACTTCACCTTGATTATGTAGCATAATCATAACTCACACTCTCTGCCATTTCATCGCATACTTATTTAAATCCCTTCTTTTTTATGTAAGAACTCCTACCAGGCGTTCCCACTGACCCGGAGTATTTTATCTTTTTATCTTTTTTCTTTTAAAAGAACAAATCGTTTTTCATACATCACTTAACATCCTGAAGATTATCCTCAAAATTAGGTACTTGGAGATGGAACACACTTTTTTCACTCGTCACATTGCTATTTGTCAGGGTCATATTCGTCTGGAACGTTAACAATTCACCCAAGGTGGACTGTGCTCACATAATAAACCTCCTCGAAAAATGAGCTTCTTAGCAATTCTAAAGATGTTAACGCACACCACCCTCCTTTCCAATCATTCCTCCTTATCACCCCAGGCCTCACGGAGCTCCTTGTCTCCACCGGTTAGCCGTGTACAGCCTTCGGCTCTATTTTACCGCGTCATAACTATGGGCGCCATCTTAGAGTGGGATGTTCAACCAACTTCCTTTCAAAAGATAGACAGTGTTTTTCTTTCGGTCTGCTTTATATTTGCAATAACGTTTTCAATTAGTCATGACTTCTTCTAACAAGTAAGCGTTTATATTCACATATTTCTCAGATTTCAAACCCAGAACGCCCTATTATATCGTGGGGCTCTATTTATTTTTATTTTTATTTTTCAAAAGGGACCCTATCTACTGGGAGGGTGTTATTAATTCAACATTAGTTTTCCACCTTATATAGTGGGCCTATTTCTACGACAACGCTCCATTGTTGTCATTATTAACAACCACACAACTGATGTAGTTACTATGCCCATTTATCTATGCTGAATATTCTGCCAATGGAACAAAATACCCTCTCTCTTGTTTTATTTTTATTTAATGCTTCTATATTTTGTTTAACGCTACATATTGATGTCCAGCATTGACTCGATTGATACCCTTGGGCCCATAAATAACTACCCGATGTTCTCTAATATAGTGCTAGTGTCGTCTTCCTTTTATAATTTTATTTTATAAAGCAGCTGTCATCTTCCTTTTATAAAGCACAAGTGGCTTATACTGTCTCTTGCGTACACCAGCAGCAATGTACCAGAGAGGGGGGATTTTCTACCGCTCAATGTTTTGCCTTGTGGGCAGGTGCAGAAATCATCCCCATTTATAAAAAGGGCTCCCCGCTTAACCCAGCTAATTACCGCCCAATAAGTTTAATTGACGTGACACAAAAGCTATTTGCACACGTTCTTCTGGGTCGGTTGCAGTCTTGGATCGACGAAAAAAACCTTTTAACACCGCTTCAAGCGGGTTTTAGAAGCAACATTTGGACTATTGATCAGCTGTTCGGACTGCAACTGATCCATTGGAAAACTGTGATTTTGGAGGGTGGCAGCCTTTACCTAACCTTTGTGGATCTCAAATCCGCATTCGATATGGTGCAGCGTGATCAGCTTTGGGGCATCCTTCGGGATATGGGTGCACCAGAGTACCTTTGCCATCTGCTACAACGTCTGCACCATGACACGTTTGCGAGAATTAGATATGGCAAAAAAGGAGAACTGACAGCCTCCTTTCCAGTGGAGAAAGGGGTGAGACAGGGTTGTGTGCTCGCACCGACCCTGTTCTCCCTCTTTTTAAATGACTTAATAGAAACCCTGCTGGCAATAAAAGACATAGATTCACCAAGGCTAGCGAACCATAAAATACCCGCGCTTATGTTCGCGGATGACACTCTGCTACTCTCCAAGTCACCAATGGGTATGCAGCGGGTATTAGAGGAGTTCTGCAAATTTTGTAAGAAAAGGGATTTGGAAATAAATCTCCAAAAAACGAAATACATGTTTTTTAACGCAAACACGACAAACTTCCCGCAGTCACAAATGGATGGCAAGCCATTAGAAAGGGTTTCCACCTTTGATTACTTGGGACTCACCCTCAATGATAAGATGAAGTGGGGAACCCAAATAAAGAAGGCAAACCTAAAACTCACACAATCCATGGGGCATTCTCAAAGTTTATAAAAGCTGTTCCCAAAAAGCTGTAGGTCTGCCAGCAGAAATGTATAAAATACAGGCTAGAGGAGCTTCTCTTTATGGCGTTGAACTCTGGGGCTCTTGTCCTTCAAATGACCTCGCCATAACAGAGAATTCCTTTCTTAGACAACTCTTGAGCCTACCGAAGAGTACTCCCTTAACACCTCTGAGGATGGATTTGGAGATTGGACCGATAAGTGACATTATTGCTTCCCGCCCGCTTTTATTTTGGCACCGGCTATGGAGCACGCCTGAGCTATCACATTATAGGGAGGAACTGAAGGAAGTAACATCTATTCTAGGAGCAGGGAACGTACCTTGGTTATCTCATATTCGTACCAAATGTCAAGCTTTGGGGCTGGCAACCCTGTGGTCTTCGCCCGAGGAGACCTGCCCCTCCATTAAAAAAAAAAATCATCCAGCTAACTATTAAAGAATATAATTTAGCTCAACTTTCAGAGTACTAACACTTGCTCTTTGACGCATAGGTTCTTGGATGCCAAACAGCAATACAAGCTTGAACCAGAGCTTGATAACATCCAACCATTTCTTGCAAAAAATGTGTTCTTGCAATTTAGACATGGGGTGCTTCCCCTTAGAGCATTTATCAACAAATGGAAGGGAAACCCTATGTTGGATTGTCCAGGGTGTAGGTTGACTAATGAGACAGATCTTCATGTCCTTCTCTTCGGTCCGGCCTATAAAAGGCCAAGGTCCAAATGGGTGCTCCAGTTGTGTAAGAACTTGGGAATTAGAGAGTATACTGAGGCCTATAGGCTATTAAAATATGAGTCACACCCATTATTTGTCTTTGAAACCTCTAGATTCTTGCTTACGATGTGGCATTTGCGTAGAGCCTCCATTGAGTTTCAGAGCTCAGGAAACAGTTAATCGTGCCTATTAAATGTGTTTGCTGTTATTTTAACACTGTATTCTTTACCATGAGTGAACTTGTAATTGTTTGCTTCCCAATTTTATTTTTTTTAAATCATTTTTATTGGCTTTTATACTATTTATTGTAATGGTCTTAAATAATTTTTTAATCACGTCTATATTTGCCCTACATTGAGTAGTATCCCAGTCTCTCTTTATTGTGATGTCCATGTTTTCTGTGTCTGAAAGAATTTTAAATCTTTGCACTTTTTGCACTTTTGTAGCTTTATCAAAATATGAAGCATAATATTCTCCATAGTAGTGTGTAATAGAAGCTTGGTGTTTATGTATATTTTTTTGCCTGTGCTTTTATGGCTTATTGCCGAAATAAAGTTTTTCTGAACTGAACTCAAAATGAGGCGTGAGTAAAGTTGCAAAGTGTTTATGTCGTGAGCTGTGAGTAAAAATTACAAAGAATACACAATAGTCAGAAAGTTCCTCTCAAGTTGGGCTTTTGCATGAAAACTGGAACTTTTGAGAGTATTTTGTACTCAAGGTCTGCCCTATGGAAATAAATGGGAAGAAAATATACTAGTGTGGTGGCTCCTTCCTCAGAAAGGCCATTTCAGTCATGCCCAGTTACTGATTTGCACAGGTTCAACAGGTACACCTCCTTGTATCCAGACTGCCGTGAAGGAAGAGTGCAGGTTTGTCCTTAATTTGGGCAGACAGGTTGTGGAACAAAAATTGCTGAAATCACTGGATCTCATTCAAACTGATTCCATGACTCTGCATTGCCATCTCTTAGTTCGCCAGCAATCATTGCATAAAATGTGGACTTTAAGCCAAAGGCCGGCCTCCACTTTGTATAAGGGCTCCCTTTTCCCACAGTAGCCCTGACAAAGGTGACAGACACACTGTTAAAAAAGGGTTTTTCTGGCTGGCTAGGGTATGCACCTAAGCCAGGCAGAATCCACCACTCTAGAGGATAAAGGGATTACACATCTAAAATGACTTCTGCTCACCCTTTGGCAGCTGGGCACGAGCAGTCAGGCTTATCTCAGAGGCAGTGTGTAAAGCATTTGCACATAACTAGCAGTAATACAGTGGGACACCACACCAGTTTTAGAAAAATATCCAGTATTTATCTGTGTAAAAGAAGACCACAATGATAAAAATCCAACATACAGTAATCCACAATACCAATAAAGCAAAAGTGGACTTTATATACAGTTCCTTGAAGTTGATAGATCTGCCCTGGGCTATCATGGCGTTGTGAGCAAACAAATCTAACAGTTTTGGGCGACTGCGGCATCGCGGGCCAGCTACGGTGTTAAGGAGATCCGTAAAACAGTACTTTTGGAAATGCAGGGCATCAGACCTTGCGGTGAGCTCTGGAGGAGCGGCGTCAGCAGGCGTCGGTTCCGGGAGTCAGTGCCGGAGTCATGGGGCCTTTGAAGTCACACACATTGCAGGACGGGGTGCAGGCATCAGCGGCGATTGACAAACTGGAGTCGATGGTGCTGGCGCCGGTGGGCCATGGCTGCACCCCCGACACCGTGTAACTTATGAGCGGTGCCCCCAAACCACGGTTATGTTATTAAAGTTGATAAAGCGCACGATTACCTTGCGGTGTCCTGGCGCTAAACACTGATAGCCTGCACTAGAATGGGAAATTAGAACTGAGAGAAAAGCCAAGTTTTGAGATTCTTCCTAAAGGAGCTGAGATCTGATGCATTTCTCAACATGAAAGGAAGTTCATTCCAGATTTTAGCAGCCCCGTAGGTAAAGCTCCTTCCTCCCCAGTTTGCCTTTTTAATGCAAGGAGTTTTCACTAGCTTAGCTCCAGTAGATCTGAGCATTCTGCATGGAGTGTACCAGGAAAACTTGCTTTTGAGAAATTCGGGAGCTATCCCGTTCAAGGCTCTGAACACAATGCACGAGGCCTTGAACCTAGCTCTCAGGTGGGTAGGAAGCCAGTGCAGTCTCTTCAGCTCATCTTTAACTGATAACCATCTAGGAGTCCGAGTCAGGAGTCTGGCAGCTGCATTTTGAATGACCTGCAGCCTGTTTTGATGTTGTGACTGCATATTGATATAGAGACTATTGCAATAGTCAAGTCGGGATAGTATAAGTGCAGTCACTACAGTGCGGAGGCACCCCTCAGTGAGATAGGACCTAATTTTCCTAATCATTCTGAGTACCAAGGAACAACCTGAGGTGACCCTGCTCACCTGGTCCCCCATGCTAAGTTTTTCATCGACCACCACTCCCAGGTTTTTAGCCTTCCTACAGGGTGTGGGGCAAAGACCTAGTGAATCAGGCCACCAATCAGGAGTCCACATTCGAGGGTTATTTCCAAACCTTACCACTTCTGTTTTGGCTGAGTTCAGCTTAAGGCAATTAGCTGACATCCACCTGGAAATGGATAGCATGCATTCCGAAAAGCAAGTTCCTGTTTCCTTTTCAGCTCCCTCCCTCACCGACAGCACAATTTGCGTGTCGTCAGCGTATGAGGTGAGTTGGAAACCAAATGCCCTAATAATACCAGCCAGGGGTGCCACATAAATATTAAAAAGAGTGGGGCTCAGGGAAGAGCCCTGCGGCACCCCACAGGGCAGGGAGAAGGCTTCTGATGTAGTGTCATTTAATTCGACTATTTGAAGTCTGTCCTTTAAAAAGGATTCAAGGAGATTCCAAGCTTGTCCTGTTATCCCGATCTTTGACAACCGATTTAGCAGAACTTTGTGATGCACGGTGTCAAAGGCCGCGGATAAGTCTAAAAGGATTAGCATAGCATTTCCTCCTTTATCCATAATTTCTCTGATCTCCTCCGTCGATTTAATAAGCGCCAGCTCAGTGCTATGATGAGATCTGAAGCCAAATTGTGAGTGATCCAAAGAATCATTCAGCTGAAGAAAATCGCTGAGTTGCCTGTTCATAGCTTTTTCAAGCATTTTGGCTGGTAGAGGAAGTCTAGAGATAGGGCGATAGTTAGAAGGATCTTTAGGGTCCAAGGATGATTTCTTCAAGAGAGGTAGTACTGAGGCTTTTTTCCAGGGGGTGGGAAAAGTGGCAGTTTGAAATACATTATTAAAAAGGGGTGTTAAAACCCTGCAGGTGGTATCTGCAAACTGTTTAATAATCCAAGTAGGACAAGGATCGCTGGGCGCGCCTGATTTAATATTATTCATGAGATTTTTTGTTTCCTCTAAGTCCAGCGGGATAAAGTGATCCAAGGTATTGGCCGGAAGAGAGGGAGTGTTGGTGTCTAAATCCACATGCTTTTTGTTGACCGTGTCTGATAAAGAAGAGAAGATGGTTACCACTTTTGATTTGAAAAATGCAGCGACTGTATTGCAAAAGTTAGGTGTGATTGGACCGTTGGGCGTCCTGGGGTTTGAGAGTTTAATAACAGTTTTAAAAAGCTCCTTCGAGTCTGATTTGGCTTTAGTGATTTGACGTGAGAAGTAATCTTTCTTGGCTACCAAGAGAGATTGTTTGTAACTTGCAATCGTTGATTTTAGGACAATTTTGTCAGCCGTGGCATAGTTTTTCTGCCACAATCTTTCTGCCCGTTTGCATAGAAGTTTTTTTCCCCTAAGCACTTCTGAATACCAAGGAGCTGTGGGTATGGCCCTTCTCGGTATCCATTTTCTAGGGGGGGCTGCACGGAGACAGGCCTCGTCCAGCCAGTTGTTATACCGTCGGCTTGCTACTTCAGGGTCGGGCGAGTCTATAGGCATTTTTTCCAGGAGGGAAGATTCTAGATGTATAACATCTACTTTTCCCCAGGCTCTAGTTGTGATCTCCTTCTTATCTTTTAAGTTTGTAAGATCCCTCGTGACATGTTTTAGTTCAAAGGTAATTATAACATGATCCGACCAAGTGATGGGAAGGACGGAAATGTTACCCAAGTCACAATTATTTGAAAAAATCCCATCTAGGGTATGTCCTTGTATGTGGGTGGGGAAGGAGACCAATTGTTCAAGGCCTCCTAAGGCCATAGTACTATTGAGTCTAGCCGTACCAGGGTCCTCCAGTTTTTCCAAATGGAAATTGAAATCACCTAGAACGACAAAAGATTGTTGAGTCAAGCCATCTTCTAGTAATATGTTAAGAGAGTTGAGAAAATCAGTCTTGGCTCCTGGAGGGCGGTAGATTAGGATCCCTTTAAAAGGTTTACAGTGTACAGAAGTAATGTTAAAAGAGAGGGCTTCACAACCTTGATCATACACCGGTAGGAAATAAGGGGTTAGAGAGTCGTGATAAATCACTGCAAGCCCTCTGCCCCTTTTGTGAGTTCGGTCTAGGGAGTAGCAACAAAAACCAGTGGGGGTGGCCTTAACCAGGTCAGGACCCGAGGTGCTGTCTAGCCACGTCTCAGTGATAAATGTGAGTTTAACATTGTGATTTTCCAAGAGAAGAGCACATTCCACTGAGTGTTTGACAAGCGATCTTGCGTTAAATAAGACGCAATTATGATGATTATCCCTTCCTACATCTTTATCCATGTCGTGGCCAAGTTTCCTGTGTTGAATGGGAAGATTAAGTAGGGTCGGGAGCGGGACCATGCACACCCTACATACTGGGGACCCCACCGTTCTGTCAACATCCACATTAGCATCGGGAATGGAGCTCAGGGAGAGTTTATGACATTGGAGCCCTTTGTCTCTGTGATTCCACCGCTGCAGGTCCTTACCAGTATAAGTGCACCTTCCAGCTGGTGGAAAGGAACCAAGGGACCTGGCCCTGGGCCCGGCCTGAGCGCGGACGGGCGCAGACGGGCATGCCTTGGGCGTGCCTTTGGCGCGCCAGCGGCGCGCCCGCTGCGCGCGTCCGCTGCGCGGGCGCGACAGCGACTTCCTAATGTACTCCCCCATGAACCACTAGACCGCTAACCGGCGGAAGTGGTGTTTTACTGGCCGGAAGCAGGCTCCGTAAAGTGCAGTGCATAAAATAGCAGCAAACAATTTCACGCCCGACTCCAAACAGTTAAAACGATAAAAATCCAGGTAAGAGACCACACAATAAAATAATGTTAAAAATTTAACTCAGCATAAAATTCTAGCAGTTCGTTTCACAGAGCGCCGCAGCGAGCATTGAACACAGCTTCGCTTAGGCTATCAAGTGCTGCGCGGGCGCGATAGTGACTTCCTAATGTACTCCCCCATGAACCACTAGACCGCTAACCGGCGGAAGTGGTGTTTTACTGGCCGGAAGCAGGCTCCGTAAAGTGCAGTGCATAAAATAGCAGCAAACAATTTCACGCCCCACTCCAAACAGTTAAAACGATAAAAATCCGGGTAAGAGACCACACAATAAAATAATGTTAAAAATTTAACTCAGCATAAAATTCTAGCAGTTCGTTTCACAGAGCGCCGCAGCGAGCATTGAACACAGCTTCGCTTAGGCTACGGTGCAGGCAGCAGCGTCGAGGTCAGCTTGGAGTATCGTCGTTGGTGAAACCAGGGCTGAGGTGCGAAGCGGGACGGAGCTCCATGCTCTCCATGAGTGGTGTCCACAGGTCACGGTGCAGGTAGCAGCATCGGTGATGGCGCTGTGGCGTCATCGGGTATACCAGGGTGGCAGTGTGAAGCGAGGTGGTGCAGAGTGTTGTACCCACAAGTCACAGTGCAAGCAGCAGCTCGGTAGCAGTGTCAGATGGCTTCATCGGTGAGACCAGGGTTGCAGTGCAAAGTGCAGTAGTGCCCTCTGCGGTGCTTTCAGGTCACAGAGCCGACAGCGGCGTTGTTGACGGGGTCTGGTTACCTTATCTCCTCGGTGGCAGCTGAAACATCCAGTCCCAGAAGCCAGTACCGAGAAGATGTTGAAGTCTTTGATTTCCCTGAGACTTCAAACAGGAGGCAAGCTCTACTTCAGGCTCTTGGAGATAACTCTAACAGCAGGATGATGAAAGTACAATCCAGTCGTTTTGCTGCCCAAGACAGAAGTAGCAAGCAGCAGGCCAACACAGCAAAGTGGCAGTTCATCCTGACAGCTTTTCCAGCCCTCCTTCCTGGCAGGTTCCTTAGTCCAGCAGTCATCTAAAGTTCTGGGGTAAGGTCCCCAATATTTATACCGCATTTCCCTTTGAATTTGACACAAACAAAGTTCCACTGGCATACATAATCCAGTTCTGCCTGGCTCAGGCCAGGCTCATTCCAGGGGGTGGAGACATTGTAGAAGACAGACACAGTGCATTTAGGTGCAAGGAACAACTCCTCCCACTACTCTAAATGCAGCCAGGTCTATTCAGCCTCGCTTTGAGTCACCCAGGAAAGGCAGGACACAGCTCAACTCCCCTGGTACCTATCTAGTGTGAATGCATAAACCAGCCCTTGTCAGTCTAGAACCCAGACAGCGAATACACAAAAGGCAGAGGCACATAGATGGTTAGACAAGAAAATACCCACTTTCTAAAAGTGGTATTTTCAAACAAACAACACCAAAATCATCTTTACTAAAAGATGTATTTTTAAATCGTGAGTTAAGGAAGCCTAAACTCCATTTCTCTAACATGGCCCAATGGAAAGTTATGCTTGTGAGATGTTACAAAGCAACTCCCATGTCAGCCAATGGGACAGATAGCCTTGCTATAGTGAAAATACACAGTCTTTCACTATTAGGACATGTATAACACAGCAATACATGTCCTATCTTTTACATACACTGCACCCTGCCCATGGGGGCACCTTGTGGCTACCTGAGGGGTGCATTACATGTAAGAAAAGGGAAGGTTTGGGCCAGGCAAGTGTATGCACTTGCCAGGTCGACATGGCAGTTAAAACTCCGCGCAGTATTTAGTCTAAATTAAGAAAAGACTCCACGGGCTCCCGAGAAGTAGGAGTAAATCCTATCTAAGGGGTCTGTTCTATCCCATAGATCTGAGAGCTCCAGAGTATTTGTGATGCTCGCAATTGGGGTGTTGTGAACGTGGGGACCCGCAGAGCTTGACCTATCCAGGTCTTGTGCCATAACATCGTTAAAGACCCCATCTGCTGAGACTGCTCCCGACTTTGGTTTCCTTGGTTGGTTGGCTTGCCACCATCATTTGGGAGCGGCCTGGCTCTCAGACTAGAGCGGGAGACATCTTAAATTCCCCTTTTAATTATTTTATGTGTTGATTTTTTCACTTTTCATTTAACTTTATTTAAGTTACCAGTTGATTCTTGTTGTCAGGGGAGCCTGTGACAGGAAGCAGGGGTTGCCGGACATTAGTTTATATCACCCTTTCATTTTCCCAATAGTTTTCAGAAAACTCGAACTGAAACCCCATCAGCATGAACTTACCATGCCTTCCACCACCCCCCGGATTCATGTTGGGCCATTTATTTAGACGCACAGCACATCTGTGCCCGCCCGCGTCCGGAACGCGGCCAGCGCCAGCCATTATGCCAGTTTCAGAGCTGAATAGCATCCAAGACTGATCTACTCACAAGATGCTTGGCTGGCGCTTAACGCACAACTTAGTCCTTTAATCGGCTTAATTTATGAACAGTGGTTTTCGCATACTAAAGGTGAGACCGTCTACCAGCAGCATTGCCGGTTGGGTTTTGCAACCGGGGCTATGGCTTTGGGCTTGCCTGGTTCCAGTAGTCATAGGATAAAGGGCAATACTACACCCCATAATCCCGAAGTATCTAGTTTGCCTTGCTTACTTCTTAATACGCGCTCTATGATTAAACATCATGCAGAATTCAAGCTGCTAATCGAAACCCTCTTTCCAGCCCTCATCTTTGTTACTGAGACTTAGGTTAATATGCAAGCCAACCCAGATTTTATTGCAGCTATTCCAGAAGGATATGCCTTGTATAAACCCAACAGGGCTGACAAGCGTGGGGGTTGTATTGCGCTTGCTTGTAATTCCCAGATCAAGGTGCACTGTAACTCTCTTGTTCATGCATCATGTGAAGCCCCCACTTTCGGTCCACACCTAATGGACAATTTATTGTTTAACGGCATGTTGATTTATCGGCCCCGGGTCCCCGTGCTAGTTTCATTGGAGAACTGAATAGCATGATTGAAGCCAATATTTTACTTAACAATTTCACTGTCCTAGGGGATTTAAACTTTCATTTAGACACACCCTCTGATGCAGACACACTCACTCTACTTCAGAATATGGAGACTCTCGGCCTTGCTCAGCGGGTGTCTGGGCCCATGCACTCAGTGGGCCATACACTGGATGGAATTTTTTCTGACTGTCCAACGTTAGGAAATATCAGTACATTACCACGTTCATGGTCAGATCATAGGGCAATCTTTTTTGACATTAGCGAACTTTCCTCTGGTCAGACAGAAGTAGGCCGCCCCGGATAGATCTCTTCATGTAGGTGGCATAATATTTGAGGAGATGAACTGGCCACTCTGCTAGAAAGCTCTACTCCTAATGAATCGGAAGAGCTGGATCTTGAAGTGGCGCAGTACACGCGCTGGTTGTACGCAGCTGTCCATGCTTTGGCACCATTTCAAAGTTCATTAATAAAAAGACACAAACAATCTGCACCTTGGTTTTCAGAGAAACTTGGAGCAGTGCTGTCACAGACAGGAAAAAAAATGGAGAGCCTTGTACTCTGAAGAGCAGAAGATGCCCTATAAAAAATGCATAGCTGATTACAAAAAACTGATTGTCCAGTAAACATCTACCTTCTATACCTCTAAAGTTGGAGAAGCATCGAATTCAACTAAAGAGTTGTTCGCGACTGTCCAGAAACTTAACTCGGTCGCCATTAAAGATAGCAAAGACCACAGTCAAGTTTTCTGTGAGTCTATAGCAACTGCATTTAAGGAGAAA
This sequence comes from Triturus cristatus, assembly GCF_964204655.1. Classification (NCBI taxonomy): domain Eukaryota; kingdom Metazoa; phylum Chordata; class Amphibia; order Caudata; family Salamandridae; genus Triturus; species Triturus cristatus. The sequence goes on along the minus strand of NC_140585.1, from coordinate 1,266,355,638 downwards.
GTTGAAGATGTTGTTAATCATTTTCCTGCCTCGCAGCTGTCTATGTCATCTGACATAGAGATTCTTTCCAGTCCACACTTGGAAAGTACTCTTAGTCTCTTTGTTCCGCCTTCCTCCGAGAGTGTTGCAGATATGCTCAGATTAGCTAAATCGGGGTCGCTTTGTGACCCGTGCCCACCCAAAATAGCAGCCCTAGTGGTTTACACCATTGCACCTAAGGTCTCTGCACTTTTCCACCGTATGTGCTGCAGGGGTCAGTTCTCATCAGAATGGAAAATGGCACTTGTTTTGCCGCTCCTTAATAATCCTTCTCTAGATGTTTATGTTTATGAGATTTATAAAGCGCGCAAATACCCGTGGGTGTCTCGGCGCTAAATCCATCTGACCCCAATAGCTACCCCCTCCTCCCCCGATATTCTGCCTTTCACTTTCTGCCAAGTTGATTGAAAAGAATATGAATGAGCAACTGGTTAGCCATGTTCAGGATAACAACTTACTGGACTCAACTCAATGCGGATTTGGGGCTGGGCACAGTACTGAATCGGCCCTCTTAAAAGCTACAGAGGAAATTAGGAGCTCTCTAGATAATGGTGGCACAGCGGCCCTGATCATGCTGGACTTATCAGCAGCCTTTGATATGGTGAATCATGATGGGCTGCTGACGGAGAGGTTGAGCAGGATAGGGGTAACTAATGCGGCTTGGAAGCTGCTAGACTAGTTTCTCCACGGATGAGTACAGTCAGTCCGACTTGGTGATTTTTCATCTCAGGAATTCTAGCTGCCATGTGGTGTTCCCCAGAGCTCGGCAATTAGCCCTTCACTTTTCAATTTGTACGTTACCCTCTTGGCAGATTTAATCAAATCTTATTGCTTCACTTTAACTTCCTATGCTGATAACACACAGATAGTGTCATATTGGATAGTTGAGCTGCAACTGACGGCACAAGATTTAGAGAATGCATGTTATCTGTTAGCTCTTGGATGACCAGGAACTGCCTGAAGTTAAATTCAAGAAAAACAGAGGTGCTTATCTTCGGTTCATCACCTTCCTTATGGTCCCGGGAATGGTGGCCAATAGAGCTAGGTCCTCTCCTTCTGCTGGTGAGGAAAGCTACAAATTTGGGAGCAATTATAAATTACTTTCTTTTTTTCTTAGATCAGGCCAAATCAGACACTTCTGCTGCTTTTTACACCTTGAACCTAATTAAAAAGATTCTGCATTTTATAACTAAGCACTTACAGAGAACAGTAGTCACCTCCTTGGTGATGTCTAGTACTGACTGTGCGAATGGCCTATACCTAAATGCCCATCAGCAGGTGTTAAACAAATTGGAGACACTACAGAATGCTGCGGCAGAGACCCTTTTGAAAATCCCGAGATCTCACTCTGTTGTAGACTCCATCAAAGCTACACTGGCTCCCTGTGAGGCAGAGAGTGCTTTTTAAGGCTCTCTGCTTTGTCTACAAGACCTTGCATAACCAAGGTCCTGAATTCTTAAAGTACAGTTGTAGCTGGTATACCCCTTCTAGATCCTTAACATCTGCTTCTGCCAAATTGATATCTGTACCTAGGTACAGGTGTGCCTCCTCTGGAGGGAGAGACTTTGTCGTTGGTGCTTCTAAAGCCTGAAATAAACTTCCTTTCAACATTAAATCGATGCCAAATCTGCTGGCTTTTAGGAAATCACTAAAAACCTGTTTCTTCAGGTCCTGTTAATCTCTTCGGGGGTATCTCTCATATGGTCTTTCAGCTAGCACCAAGATGCCCATGGGCATTCGGGCACTTAATAAAACTTCTTAACATAACCTATGATATGAAGTGAGCACCCTGCTTCTAGTAGGATACTAGCAGTTTTCTCCAAGCTCCCTAGTCACGGGGCACATAAACGCTGATCATCCATATAACCCCAAAGCCCCTTCATCCCAATATATCGTCCTAGTGGGTCGACCCACTGCTCTGTTACTGCACAGGGAGGGTTTTTCCTAACAAGAATGGCTACCCCTCTGGACCCAGATATATCTAGTGTGTGCTAGTGTAACGTATGCTCCCCTTTACATAAAATTATACACTATGATCCCTTGAGATGTGTTTCCTGCAAGAGCACCACAGATGGTTTGACTTGCTTTATACATTTGGAGACCAATCCTCTCTTGACCCTGTTGCCAAGGCCATTCACATTCCATGATAAGACGGAAAATGTCTTATCGTCTACCAATAAGGTACACATTTCACTGGTATAGAGAAGGATAAAGTAACTTGGGGGCTGGGTGTCAGACCACCCGGAGGCAAATGACTGAGGCAATGCAGGTTTGTTGCTCTAAATAAATCACTGTCTATGGTCTGTGGAGGCACTTGTCGGCACAATTGTAACAATTCCCCTTGAACTTCACAGGTGAAAACCCCCCAGCAGTTCCCAATTTCCGCCCCCACCCCACCCCACAAGAACCCCCGCGAGTGAAACCCCTCATCACAGATCGTGAAAACTACTACTCGAGTTTGGGAGGCCTGTAGCCCACCACACCCACCCACTACAGTAACAACAGGTTTAACTGTCCCTTATAACAGAGACTCGATAAGATGTAACCAATGAGTTCATCTTTCGTGTCCTTGGGGCCAGCAACTGGTGCGGATGCAGTTGGTTTGCCTCTGCCTGGTCCCAGATAAGGTTCCAAAGTGCTTTTTATAGTAATGCTAAAGAGTTGCGCGATTGTAGTGGCAAAGGGGTGCCATCTTGAGCCTCTTCGAGGTCATTGATGGCCTCTGCCAGAGGGTGGGGAATCGACCATTTCGTTTCTTGACCCCCTCCTGGTGAATCATGTGAGGGTGCCCCCTCTATGTCAGTATTGATGGCTCACGTGGCTTCCAGCTGATAATCCCCCTCCGAGTCCGAGGAAGTCTGCTGTCGCTTGGGAGAGCCCCGTCTCTGCCATGATGTATCAGTGTCTCTCCACAGCCACCTCAGACCCCTCCTCCTGGGGCGCAGCTTGTCTTTGAGCCTGGCCCTCTCCAATGTGTAGTCACGCCCCTCCTCCCGCCGCCTCTGAGGACCGGGACGTTCCTCTAGCCAGGTCCAAGCTTCTTCAGGTGTTAGGAAGAAGAAGGATTTTCCCTGGTACAAACCTTTTAGCTTGGCCGGGAACATAAGCATGTATTGCAACTGTATGCCCTGTAGCCTTGCCTTCACCTCGTCAAAGGTGCATCATTGCCTCTGCAACTCTCTGGTGTAGTCAGGGAATATTAGAATTTTAAAAGTATCGTGGCGCACTTCCCCCAATTTATGCCCCTCTGTGAGGATCATATCTCTATCTCTATCTCGAAAGTTCAGGAATCGTGCAATCACAGTCCTAGGGAGTACCCCAGGTGGAGGCTTGCTCCATCATGTATGGTGTTCCCACTTTATGGCAAAACAGGAAGAAAATGTATCCTGGGGGATATTGGAGGGCAGCCAGGTGTCCAGGAATTGCACAATGTCGTGGCCCTCGACTCCATCGGGGAATCCCATGAATCAGATGTTGTTTCTATGGGCCCGATTTTTTCCGCCCTCTAGTCTCTACAGGCCTCCCTTGGCAGCAACACGGGTTTCGATGACATCTTTACAGAGAGTCGCAACCATGTCGTCAAATTCCGATATCCCCAAGTTCGCGGAGGTGACCTGCTCAGCTATGTTGAGGAGATCTTGTTGCAAGAGAGTGACTTCCGAGCGCACCTCGCCCACTCTGCTTTCCAACGCCTCACAGGAAGACTGTATAGTCAGTAGAAGTGCGGCGTTATCAGGCATGGACTGTACAGAAGGCTTCAATGGGTGGGAAGGGGACCCGATCAATTCGCCCCTGGCTGGTGGGCTTGGGTTCCTTGTCTTTAGCCATTTGTATTGCTCTGGGCACCATCTCAGGGCTACAAGATTTGTGCCCATGCAACGAAGACTCAGTGGCTGAAAACCCAGGCGACTCCCAGGGCATAACTCCCACCATCGCAGGCCTCCACAGGGCACCAGGAGCCTCTATATGCCCACCACACACCCCACCGGGAGCTCCCCACCACAAAAGGAGGTAGGTTATCAGGCAACGAGAAGCCTCAAGTTCTCCACTCCTCTAAGTATTGCTTAATGCTTTACGGCAGCCGCGTAATGGGACATGCCGTGGGAGATTAGGTGCATATGGTAGCCCCAGTCCGTACCTAGAGATGGTCTCCAGTGTCTGCTAGTGTGCGTAGATAGCCTTGTGCCCCAAACTCAATCAGGATCCTTACAGGAGCAGTTCTGGGTGCCACCACTTCCCCACCTACGGTATATTTACCTCTGCAGTACCAAGTAGGGGGGCACAAGCCTACCAGCAAGGAGTACATTGAGGATTGTTTGAATCCGGGGAGTTTTACGTAGATAGAAGAAGAGGATTAGTCCCAGAGGCTGGCGCTGTCGGTGGCTGCAGGGCCGCACGCAGTTGAAGGTTCGTGGGTCTGCTGGGGCTAGCAAGGAAGCACCCCCACCCAAGCAAACCACACCAGCCCAACGCCGGCCATTTCTGCTCAATGCAGGATAGTCTACTGCACCCACACACCAGCCCCCAATAGCCATTAAGTCAATACCACTCACAGTAACAGGAAGTCCGGGGCCGCAGACCACACAGCAGATCTCCAGGCCACCCCTAGGCCTCTCCGTAGCTCTCTGAGTCTCAGGCCCAGGTCACCAGACGTCTTGTGTTTCTTCCCAGCCGCAGCTTTAGCTTTCCCCGCAGCTCTCTTCCCAACTCTGCACGCAGCCAACAGGCCGTTTCCAGCAGATCGTCACCTCTCAAGGGGGTGGCCGACTCCGCTGCCGTCTTGGCCACACTCATATTGTGATCCTTTTTAAGAGTTTAGCTGAATACTGTGGTTTCTTGTCTTGTTAACTAGTTTAAACCTTGATTTCCTCTTGACCTCTTTGACAACTGATAGTTACCTTTTGAAGAAAGTATCTCTGTCCATAAACCCTGCTTGGTGAGTTTATTAGTACCCTTCCTCTTGGAAGTAGTCTCTGAGGATAACAAAATTTCAATGACAGTGAAATGTACTCTACTTAGCCCCCTTAATCACCTGGTTGGAGGCAGGGGTTACAGAGAATATATACATTTGAAAAAAACACAGATTAAAGGGACGTTAAAATGAGATGTAAATGTCAGTTAAAACATATAGTTTTAAACTAACAAAACCACTGAAATTCACCAGTTATAGTTATCTCAAGAAACTATACCTAAATTAACTAACACTCATGCCATTGGCTTGCACTGCTAATTACTTTGCATATTACATCACTCATTACTTCTATGACATCATTGATAACCTCACTGCAACATCTGATATGACATCATTGATTACAAGCAACTACAACTCGTGCCCTAAATAACTTGTCCCCCACTATGCACAGTGTTGTTATTCCCAGGAGTGCTTCAAGGAAATGTGGTAAGCTCTTCGGGGGTCATGAATACAATTGCTCAGGAGACTTACTATTTTTTTTATGTTGCTGTGCAGCTGCTGCACTCCATGCAGCCCTCCACAACATTAAAACAAATGCTTGATGATGATCCTGCCTCTTCTAGGGACCCCACCAGGATCCAAAAATATAAATTGCCCAACTGGCGCACCCACAGTGCCTGCTGGCTCCCCAGCAAATACCCATTAGGGTTACTGGTGGGAGCTGGCCATTTATCATTTATCGTAGGTGCCCACTCAGGGCCCCCACAAAATAGCGCTGATTGGGGTGCCATGGTGGATCCCCAAGACCCCTACCAAATCCCCAATGAGCACCCATTGTGGGTGCCAGCGAGAGCCTGCCATTTATTATTTACGGTGGACGCCTCAGTGCCCGCCCGTGGCTCTGACGACATAGCAATAATTGGGGGCTGGGAGGGATCCCCATGATCCCGTAGCCCCTCAGCTCTCCAGCTAGCACCCCGAGTGGGTGCTGGCGGGAGTGGGTTTCATTGCTTTCCTCGCTACCTTGGCGTGGGCCTCATATTTCTTAGTGCCTGCTTGGTGAGAGCACAGTTGGATTCTCTGCCCAGGAGAATACTGGCAAAGAATAAAATTTGTATCACAGGCAAGGAACAGCAGTGTCCCTGGGACTGGGTCCCCCAGGACAATGCTTTGATCGGGCTTTTGGATATTAGGTCCCCATGGCTGGTCTACACCATGGGGAAGAGGACAGCAAGCCCCCTCACCCAAAAATAAATGGCCCTGGGAATGGGGTCCCAGGGCATAGCTGGGACATGGGAAGGGCGATAAGTCACCAAAATAAAAGCAATTATTTCTGGAAATGGGGCCCCCGAGGCCTTACACAGGCTCCAGGAGGAGGCCTGCATGCCCTGCTCCCTTAAAAAAAAATAAGCCCGAGGATGAGGTTTCCAGTCCTTATAAAGGCTCAGGCGCAGGAGGACCGCGCACCCGCCTCCCCATAAATAATTAATTAGCACTGGGAATTGGGTCCCTGGGGCCTCCAAAACACACGGGGAGGGGGGCCACATGCCCCCCTGCCCAAAAATAAAATGTATTTCTGGGCCCTGGCCCACACCTGGAGGCTTACTTTTGAAAAGGCAGGTACCCTCTTTTTTTTTCAACCGGCGCCATGGATCAGGATCTTATTCACGAATCTGCAGTACTGCAAAAAAAATACAAAAATAAAAATGTTGCCTCTTGGGGAGTCTCTCTGGCACCCCCTCCCCCCACCCTGCCTTTGGGGCAGGGTATTCCTACGCTGCCCACTATGTTTTTTAAAACTTTTTCTAGGAGAGGGGGACTCAGTCCTTGAGTCCTAAGATGGCCACTGCCACATCTTTGTTGATGTTTGTGGCAACCAATCAAATCTCATCTATAGGGTCCACTGATCCTCTGCAGTGCAACAGATCCATACATTTTGAACCTTAATTTCTCAAAAACTACTGAACGAATTTACACCAATTCACAAAAAGTATGCCTTTTGACCCAAGATCTAGCTTTCTGACAAATTTGGTGTAATTATGTTCAGATGTTTTGGCTGTAGCTGTGTTTAATTTTCCTATGGATAATTGCATGAGGAAAATGTACCCCCTTTTTTCTTGGCTCTTGCTTGCTGGATCACCCAGAAACTTTGCAGGTAGGAGTTGGGGTGGATGAGACTTAATTTTTGGAAAGTTTGGAAAGTTTTGTACAAATAGCGCCAAACTTATTACCAAACCCAAAAATATATTTCCTGTGGAAACGTGGTCCCCAGTGGTGATATATATATCTCTTCTCATCACTCCCTAGCTAGTGCTCTTGGACTTCAGATCTACCAAAACAGCTCAGTGTGGAAAACTTTGTTTGATTACTCAAAGTCCAAAGTCCTCCAGCTGCACAAAACAGGCATTGTCACAGTAAAGTTGCTGAGTGCCACCTTAAGTAATAGGACCACTTCTCTTCTTCAGCCCTTTGAAGGTCTTCTAGCTTTCTAAGACTTGATCATACTTTTATTCCAAACCGCTGCTAGGACCCTCATGTTCTTTAGAAGGTAAATGGCAGACAAAGAGATGACCCCATACTTCAGGGGTAGGGACACACCCATTCATCTGGCCTCAGAAAATACCCCAGGAACCTTTCACTATCTCTGGAAGCCCACTTCTCTTCAACCAGAGACTATCTTTTCATTCTTTACTGGACGCAGATAACCAATGACACATGGGTTATCTATGTGGTGAAAAATGGCTTCTCTCTACCGCTCCTACACTCACATCATCTTGGACCCCGTTGGCATCCTAATAATATTTTCAAGAAATTGAGAGGCTCCACTTTCACGAACATTAGATACTGTCACACACAGAAAAAGAGTACGTTTACCCATCCCATCAGTTGCTTGTAAGAGAAATGAGCAGATGACTCTGCCCCATTATGGTCTGAATCAGTACTTTGGTCTGCAGAATTTGAAGATGCTGACATTGACTAAAGGTCTAGCAGCTGTCCCAAGCTCCAGGGATCCCTCTCAAGTCCCATCACATCCCAAGCGATCCATGAAAGGCAAGATCACCCGATTGATGCTCCCCCAGTGTGCAGAGCACGCAGATCACTAGAGGCTGTTTCGAACACCAACGCTTCAAAGCAGTCGCTGTCAGACTTGCAGAATGTGATGGTTCAGGAAGTCTTCATTGACTAACACTTGCCCATCTGACCAGTTACTTGATCTCATGAGGCAGATTGACAGCCACGCGGAGCACAATCGTTCCATTGTTAGGGGATACCTGTCAGATATCCAACTCCTCACTAGTTCAAAGGACAGTGCTGCCATCCAGGACAGCCGTTTGAGTCTTCACCCACTTCTCATTCATCTTCCTAATACTGACATATACACCAACTTACTACTCCCTTGTTTCACTTACTCAATTACTCTGAGAGGAGCTTGTTCAATGTAGAGTGCTGACACACCAGAAACTCCTCTCAGAATTGTAATACCTTGCTCCATGTGATACTCCTTCTTGGTGGTCTGGGGTACTAAGTAGTTACTTGCAGGTGATAAATAACAATACCCATGGCAATGCTGGTGTAGCCGACTCCTTTTGAGCACTTGAGTCTCTAGGGGTAGCGATGCCAAGCAGTCAAAGCTTTCAGTGGCTTCAAATATCAGATAACACAGGTTGCAGTTAATCCTGTTCAATACACCTATGGTCCTGTCAGAGATGTTGCCTCTGTGAAGAATCAGCCTTTATTTACATTAAAGTAAAAAGGGCATTTATGATTAATGGGCTCATCCTGTGAGTAATGCCACAGTACCTATCTAAACCCAAGCTGACCCACCAAACATAGCAACTTTCTAGAGTACCTATTGCTGGTGGCTGTTAGGGATGGTGGACTGGTTAAAGAGGACTGGTTTTTTTCATACGCAGGATGACCCTTTTAAGATGTGCACAAAACAACAAATAGTTGAGCTCTTGGAAGACTTGTGGTATTACAGGCACTCATTGTATCAGAGAAGCCAGACACAGAGTCTATGACAGGCGTGACATGAGTGTATCTTGTTGCAGTGTCACGCCTGCTGCGGGTGCTATGCTAGGGAAGCAGTGGGCTAGAGACTTTGTGATTGAGCCTCGAAAAACACACTCACACACCCACGAAGCCAAACAGCCAGCACCCAAAAGCGGAATGGAAAGGAGATCACGCCCAAGTCTTTTTCTGTGTGGTTTATAAAGAATCTTGAGGACTTTAAGCAGAGGAAGTCAGCTAAACAGTATCGTGCAAGACAGTTTTAGGGTGACACCATTTAAGGACTCGACTGGTCCCTAACAGTTTTAAAGGAAGATAAAATGCTGGCGCGTCATCCACCGACGCAACCAAACATATGGGCTGTATCTCGTGTCATTCAGTTATATTACGTAGATGAGCGCGCCCCCCTGCAGAGACTAAAAGCTGTGAGCGCCAACTCCGGAATCCATGTCCGGCTCACTCATCCTTTGTTCACTGACGTCACCGCGTACATTAGTGACCTGTGAAGTGCGGTGGGGGATGTAGAGCTCATTACTCAATGTGTAATGTCAGCAATAAGTGTCAGAACGCCTGAACGCTCACGAGGGAACTCTCTTTGTGAAACTTGGAGCGGCTGTGATTAAGGTAAACCAAAGATACATTCCTCGACTTTTATGGCCGGTGTAGATCTGACGGTGTGTCAGACCCCAGAGGGGTTCAAAGCGATGGCTTTTGGGAATGCACATTACGGGGTCTGTCTCTGTTCCACATCAAGGACCTGTGGAGGGAAATGCTGCTTCACTTGCTATCTGAACACTGGGTCTGAATCTACATTTGTGTCCAGCATTGTGTTTATGGACAAAGGGCCAGCTATACAAAACCTTTTGCAGTTGCAAACCCATTAATTTGCAAAATCACAGAGTTTGCAACACAAAGCAGCTTTTCTTAATATGCAAAAGCCATTTAAAGAGTTGAACAATTATTTTCGAATCATAAAAAGGCGTTTTTGATGCCTTCCAAGTCACAAGTTTGAGGGGACTTGAAAGGTGTCTTCCTCATGTTTCTGATTCGGAAAGGAATGTAATGGTTTGAGACCACAATTGTGGCTGCAAACCACTGATCAGTTACCGACCCTCGAACCATTGGGACACCTTTCAATTTGTAAAACATGTCGATGGACACAGGTGGCATAGGCAGCACTCCAGAGAACCACTGCCCGCTCCTCCTCCTGATATATTACCAAATGGGGAACGTTTTTAGGTCTCGCCTGACCCAGCGCATGCGCTGGTCTGGCGAGACTTTTTGAGAGGGCTCCAAAAAGTGCTACCAGGCCAGCCTAGAGCTACAGTGCATGAGCGCGGGCTCGCACGCCGCGCTTGACTGCGATTACTTTCACTTTCGCGGCCGCATGGCATAGCCAATAGGTCTCGCTTTTGGGACCTTATAAGTATTTAGTTATGCAACTGTTGCATGGCTAAGCACTTATAAGGTCCCAAAGGCGAGACCTATTGGCTATGCCAATGCTTGTTTTAAGTAGCACCTGTGATTGTAATGGGTATGACTTTTCTAAAAAGTTTACCGTTTTGAAAAGCAAATGTATTGAAGGGTCTGCTTCGGCGGCAACCAATCACGGGGGTCACAAATTGCGACCTTCCAAATTAACATTCATTAGGCAGGTCATTTTCAGACACTCTAGCAATGAACGGTTTGCAATGCAGCCTATTAGCACACAGGTTGATTAGCACATTCCCGTTGCAAACCACCCGATGTGCAAATTGCAGATGCCTGCTGTTTGAACGGTGATGATAGATCTGGACTTCGACCCCTTCAGAAAGGAGCATGTTTAAGAGCGTGCCCATGTACCCATCAGATAGATTACCTGTTTACTTAGGGACGATGCACAAGATAGGAAAAGTTATTAGCTAATGACCGCGAGACCTTCAATGTAAGACATCCTCATTAAGATATTCACAGGCTTTCAGCGAATTAGTTACACACGCAAACATGCAAACACAGCTGGTGAAGTTCTCAACAGCACACACGGTAATGAACACCACCCTCATAGTGCACACTTCTTGGCGATGCATATGGGTGAGGGGACCTGTACGATGCATCCTAATTTCAAAGCCGCACTGGCTGCCAATAGCCATTCACACCCACAGACCACTTTAGACAGAACATTAGGCACATGTACAACACAGCTCAGATATTCCATATAGTTGGTTATTATGCTCATGCTCACAACAGCACCAACCACAACAATAAACAACCTGGAACAGAACGCAGACAATCCTGGTCGGTGACAAAATCATTGAGGCCTGCTAATGGCAATGCAGCGCTACACATATCTCAGTTAAAATATCAGAACATACACATTCACTTCTCATCCCCCCCCCCTCCCCACAAGTCACTTGCCCCCCCCCCCCCCCCCCCCCACCGTGTGTAACAACGATTTTTCATTTTGTGTACTGGTCTGCATCTGAGGAACACAATGGACTTTAAGCCAGTGCTGGAGTCAGCCCTGTAGAACATCTGAGCTGATAATGCATACGAAGGAAAGACAAGCATTGGCGAAGCCAATAGGTCCCACCTTTATTATGTGAGTGCAAAGCTGCTGCTGGCTTTGAGAATGTTTATTTGAAAAGCACTCTTTAAAAAAAGTAAAATAAAAAAATATTTCAATATATTGGAGGAAAAGCAAAAATATCAGAAAACTCTGAACCGAATTAAAAAAGAATAAGTAAGTATCAGAATTTAAAGGAAAAAAATTGCTAAGGCCTAATTTAGCATTTTCTGGATTCAGAACTGAAACAAATGCTTTAACCTTTTGGTCTTTTGCACTAGTCCAGGGAACAGATTTATAGGCCTTTAGGAAAAGTGCCATCTCTTTTACAGTTATGCTAAGTACATCTTCTGCCTTAAACGCCAGCTGAGTGACTGCAGCAGCATCTCCTACCCAGTGGCATGAAAGTGTTTGTGTGGCAAGTCCTGTACTTCTGTACAGTATGTGAAATGCAGAACATAAAACAACAAGCATTGGCATAGCCAATAGGTCTCGCCTTTGGGACCTTATAAGTGAAGTGAAAGTGATCGCGATCATGATCAAACATCAAAGCGGACGTGAAAGTGAAAGTAATCGCGGTAAAGCGCGGCGCCCGCGCACATGCACTGTAGCTCTAGGCTGGCCTGGTAGCACTTTTTGGAGCCCTCTCAATAAGTCTGGCCAGACCAGCGCATGCGCTGGCTTAGGCGAGACCTAAAAACTACTGCTAAAGTCTTCTCTATAATCCCATCCCGCCAAAAATATACCTTTTGCTGTGATTTTACAAACAAGCTGGGAGGGTTGGGAAGCAACAATGAGACTGCGGGTCAGGTGTTTGAGGGAGAAGCAGCACATGAAAGAGATAGAGAAAGAACACACATGCACTCTCATGGACTGCTGATGGAAAAAGAAAAAAGTAGTTCATGAATGTGTGAAGTGGAAGGATACACATCATCTAGTCTAAAGGATGGCAAAGAAGTTATGCTCCAGGGGAGGGACAATTGCACGAGAAGAGTAGGAAAATGCATTTTTAGTCTGATCCAGGCATTCTGACAATAGACAGGTAAGGCTATCTCCAGGCGAGTCCTAAAAACAATCTGTATCAAGACCCACGTCCTTGAGGGCTGTAACATTAGCATTCAACAAAAAAAGGGAATGGCCATCTTCCAACTTTTTTTTTTTAATTCAGGTTTTGCTTTTGTCAAAGAAGCACTAACTCAAGAGCAGCATGTGAAGCAACCTAGAACTTAGAATACCCTGTTTGTACACAGATGTCACACAGGCCTGCTCCTGTCTTGGAATGTCCACTTTCAGAGAAGAATGTTGTGCCCAAACCCCTCCCATCCCTGTTCCACCTAGTGAGACTATTGGCACCTGCCAATGCATAGGCCAAGTAATGCTATTTGTAATGGCGGATTTAGTGGCGGTCACTAGCTGGGTAAAGATTAGTGTAAAGTAGACAAATAAAGTACATATATTTTGGCAATGCTGGGCTCGTGCGATTTGCGGTACATGGCCTTTTTTCGCATAGTAATGGTTTTGCTACGTTTGCTGCATTATCCATCATCTTCTGCAGAATCTACCTATTTTAACAAAAAAAATGTTTCTAGCATAAATGAATCCAGAATTAGCAAAAACATGCCAGGCAGTACCTGCTGCTGTGCAGTAGAAGACGCTTCGCTGAGTTTGCCTGGTACCCTTTCTGTTGCTTTTTTCTATATTTGGAGGTCAAACTGGTACTAATGAGGTGAAACCTATGCCCACTCTTAAGAAGTGGAAACTGAAAAGAATTAAGTAATGCTATCACAAAATGTGCCGCATAATATTCAATTAGGTACATTTTCGGTTCATTTATGAAAGTAACAAGTTCTGAGTCAAAGTCAAGTCCCCAAAGAGGGGTGGCGGGTGTCCTAAGTTTTCGTAAAATGGCTTAAGACCTTTTGTAGTTTGGTGTTTCCATGACTCATGTTATTTTGCTAGGAGTGAGCAAGTGCAAGTAGAGAAAATCTATTTTTTTTCCCTCTGTGAATTAAAATATTACATGGGAAGCAGCTCTGGGGTTACAGCCACGCATCTTCATCTGAATCAGGCCGCAGTTAAACCGCTGCCTCTGCCATTATAGGGTCACCTGGCTGACTCGGTTCATTGTTCAGCTTTGTCTTGCAGGTTCTGGTGGCTTCCCTGTGTGTGTATGTGGCTGGTATGATGCCCGCCGCATGTTGCTCTGTCCTCCAGGCCACACAGGAAGGGTGGCGCGAGGCAGCGCGGCATCGGTGCAAACCCAGCTGCATCAGGTATCAATCATGACTATATAGGGCTGTGGGGAAAGGATGCAGAGATGGGAGTAACTCGGGGACTCCGGAGGGCCGCAGCCAAGGCCTTCATTCTTGCTTCTTGGCTCCGTAGTGTGTCGAGGGGGCTCGTTAGAGCGCGAGGTTTAAAGAGGTGACTCAGTGCCCTGCGCAAGCAGCTCCAGGGGAACACGGAAAGCATAACTGTATATGGGATGGCGCCGGCTGCTGCCTTATAAGCAGCGCTGGCACGGGAGGTTTCTCTGCCCTCGAAAGATATCACTGCAAGCTGCCTGGAAAACGAGGAACCTGCTATCGGTCTGGACTTGTGGGGTTACATTGACCCTCTGTAGCTGTTTAAACAGCAGGCACCAGTAAGCAGTACACCCCTAATCCACCCGTGCATTGCAGCCCCCCCCCCTCTCCAATTACAGATCATAGGCTGTTCACAGCTCTGTACGGCATTTCTAACAGGGCTAAACATTTTTAATAACTCAGCCAGTTCACCTCAGTCCCGCCCTAGGGCAACGGCTGCTAAAAGTGCTGGGACCCACCCAGCTCATCCAAGGCACCTCCGTCCTCGCCTAGAATAAAAACCTGCTTTCAAGTACGGGCACTCCACGCTACGCACCTCAGTCTCAACCTCTGAGACCCACTCGACTTAGCCAATGAGCTCAAATCCATGTTTACATCAACCAATGACTCCTCCCAGCTCTGACACTGCACCTCAATTCTGATCGACAGCGACCACTGCTGTTCCAGTGTTGGGTCTCCCCCCAGCTCAGCCAGTGCACCTCAGTCCTCACCTACAGCTACCGCTGCTATCTGAATGTTGGGTCTCCCCCCAGCTCAGTCAGTGCACCTCAGGCCTCACCTACATCTACCACTGCTATCTGAATGTTGGGTCTCCCCCCAGCTCAGCCAGTGCACCTCAGGCCTCGCCTACAGCAACCACTGCTATCTGAATGTTGGGTCTCCCCCCAGCTCAGTCAGTGCACCTCAGTCCTCGCCTACAGCTACCGCTGCTATCTGAATGTTGGGTCTCCCCCCAGCTCAGCCAGTGCACCTCAGTCCTCACCTACAGCAACCACTGCTATCTGAATGTTGGGTCTCCCCCCAGCTCAGCCAGTGCACCTCAGTCCTCACCTACAGCAACCACTGCTATCTGAATGTTGGGTCTCCCCCCAGCTCAGCCAGTGCACCTCAGGCCTCACCTACATCTACCACTGCTATCTGAATGTTGGGTCTCCCCCCAGCTCAGCCAGTGCACCTCAGGCCTCACCTACATCTACCACTGCTATCTGAATGTTGGGTCTCCCCCCTGCTCAGCCAGTGCACCTCAGTCCTCGCCTACATCTACCACTGCTATCTGAATGTTGGGTCTCCCCCCAGCTCAGCCAGTGCACCTCAGTCCTTGCCTACATCAACGACTGCTATCTGAATGTTGGGTCTCCCCCCAGCTCAGCCAGTGCACCTCAGGCCTCACCTACATCTACCACTGCTATCTGAATGTTGGGTCTCCCCCCAGCTCAGCCAGTGCACCTCAGGCCTCACCTACATCTACCACTGCTATCTGAATGTTGGGTCTCCCCTCAGCTCAGCCAGTGCACCTCAGTCCTCGCCTACATCTACCACTGCTATCTGAATGTTGGGTCTCCCCCCAGCTCAGCCAGTGCACCTCAGTCCTTGCCTACATCAACGACTGCTATCTGAATGTTGGGTCTCCCCCAGCTCAGCCAAAGCACCTCAGGCCTCGCCTACAGCAACCACTGCTATCTGAATGTTGGGTCTCCCCCAGCTCAGCCAAAGCACCTCAGTCCTCGCCTACAGCTACCACTGCTATCTGAATGTTGGGTCTCCCCCAGCTCAACCAGTGCACCTCAGTCCTTGCCTACAGCTACCGCTGCTATCCGAATGTTGGGTCTCCCCCCAGCTCAGCCAAAGCACCTCAGTCCTCGCCTACAGCAACCACTGCTATCTGAATGTTGGGTCTCCCCCAGCTCAGCCAAAGCACCTCAGTCCTCGCCTACAGCAACCACTGCTATCTGAATGTTGGGTCTCCCCCCAGCTCAGCCAGTGCACCTTAGTCCTCGCCTACAGCAACCACTGCTATCTGAATGTTGGGTCTCCCCCAGCTCAGCCAAAGCACCTCAGTCCTCGCCTACAGCAACCACTGCTATCTGCATGTTGGGTCTCCCCCCAGCTCAGCCAGTGCACCTCAGTCCTCACCTACATCTACCACTGCTATCTGAATGTTGGGTCTCCCCCCAGCTCAGCCAGTGCACCTCAGTCCTCACCTACATCTACCACTGCTATCTGAATGTTGGGTCTCCCCCCAGCTCAGCCAGTGCACCTCAGTCCTCGCCTACAGCTACCGCAGCTATCTGAATGTTGGGTCTCCCCCAGCTCAGCCAAAGCACCTCAGTCCTCACCTACAGCTACCACTGCTATCTGAATGTTGGGTCTCCCCCAGCTCAGCCAAAGCACCTCAGTCCTCGCCTACAGCTACCGCTCCTATCTGAATGTTGGGTCTCCCCCCAGCTCAGCCAGTGCACCTCAGTCCTCGTCTACATCTACCGCTGCTATCTGAATGTTGGGTCTCCCCCCAGCTCAGCCAGTGCACCTCAGTCCTCACCTACAGCTACCACTGCTATCTGAATGTTGGGTCTCCCCTCAGCTCAGCCAGTGCACCTCAGTCCTCGCCTACATCAACCACTGCTATCTGAATGTTGGGTCTCCCCCCAGCTCAGCCAGTGCACCTCAGTCCTCGCCTACATCTGCCACTGCTATCTGAATGTTGGGTCTCCCCCCAGCTCAGCCAGTGCACCTCAGTCCTCACCTACAGCAACCACTGCTATCTGAATGTTGGGTCTCCCCCCAGCTCAGCCAGTGCACCTCAGGCCTCGCCTACAGCAACCACTGCTATCTGAATGTTGGGTCTCCCCCCAGCTCAGCCAGTGCACCTCAGGCCTCACCTACATCTACCACTGCTATCTGAATGTTGGGTCTCCCCCCAGCTCAGCCAGTGCACCTCAGTCCTCACCTACAGCAACCACTGCTATCTGAATGTTGGGTCTCCCCCCAGCTCAGCCAGTGCACCTCAGGCCTCACCTACATCTACCACTGCTATCTGAATGTTGGGTCTCCCCCCAGCTCAGCCAGTGCACCTCAGGCCTCAAATACATCTACCACTGCTATCTGAATGTTGGGTCTCCCCCCTGCTCAGCCAGTGCACCTCAGTCCTCGCCTACATCTACCACTGCTATCTGAATGTTGGGTCTCCCCCCAGCTCAGCCAGTGCACCTCAGTCCTTGCCTACAGCTACCGCTGCTATCTGAATGTTGGGTCTCCCCCCAGCTCAGCCAAAGCACCTCAGTCCTCGCCTACAGCAACCACTGCTATCTGAATGTTGGGTCTCCCCCAGCTCAGCCAAAGCACCTCAGTCCTCGCCTACAGCAACCACTGCTATCTGAATGTTGGGTCTCCCCCCAGCTCAGCCAGTGCACCTTAGTCCTCGCCTACAGCAACCACTGCTATCTGAATGTTGGGTCTCCCCCAGCTCAGCCAAAGCACCTCAGTCCTCGCCTACAGCAACCACTGCTATCTGAATGTTGGGTCTCCCCCCAGCTCAGCCAGTGCACCTCAGTCCTCACCTACATCTACCACTGCTATCTGAATGTTGGGTCTCCCCCCAGCTCAGCCAGTGCACCTCAGTCCTCACCTACATCTACCACTGCTATCTGAATGTTGGGTCTCCCCCCAGCTCAGCCAGTGCACCTCAGTCCTCGCCTACAGCTACTGCAGCTATCTGAATGTTGGGTCTCCCCCAGCTCAGCCAAAGCACCTCAGTCCTCACCTACAGCTACCACTGCTATCTGAATGTTGGGTCTCCCCCCAGCTCAGCCAAAGCACCTCAGTCCTCGCCTACAGCTACCGCTCCTATCTGAATGTTGGGTCTCCCCCCAGCTCAGCCAGTGCACCTCAATCCTCGCCTACATCTACCGCTGCTATCTGAATGTTGGGTCTCCCCCCAGCTCAGCCAGTGCACCTCAGTCCTCACCTACAGCTACCACTGCTATCTGAATGTTGGGTCTCCCCTCAGCTCAGCCAGTGCACCTCAGTCCTCGCCTACATCAACCACTGCTATCTGAATGTTGGGTCTCCCCCCAGCTCAGCCAGTGCACCTCAGTCCTCACCTACATCTACCACTGCTATCTGAATGCTGGGTCTCCCCCCAGCTCAGCCAGTGCACCTCAGTCCTCGCCTACATCTGCCACTGCTATCTGAATGTTGGGTCTCCCCCCAGCTCAGCCAGTGCACCTCAGTCCTCACCTACGTCTACCGCTGCTATCTGAATGTTGGGTCTCCCCCCAGCTCAGCCAAAGCTCCTCAGTCCACGCCTACAGCAACCGCTGCTATCTGAATGTTGGGTCTCCCCCCAGCTCAGCCAAAGCTCCTCAGTCCTCGCCTACAGCAACCGCTGCTATCTGAATGTTGGGTCTCCCCCCAGCTCAGCCAAAGCACCTCAGTCCTCACCTACAGCTACCGCTGCTATCTGAATGTTGGGTCTCCCCCAGCTCAGCCAAAGCACCTCAGTCCTCGCCTACAGCCACCACTGCTATCTGAATGTTGGGTCTCCCCCAGCTCAGCCAAAGCACCTCAGTCCTCGCCTACAGCTACCACTGCTATCTGAATGTTGGGTCTCCCCCAGCTCAGCCAAAGCACCTCAGTCCTCGCCTACAGCAACCACTGCTATCTGAATGTTGGGTCTCCCCCAGCTCAGCCAAAGCACCTCAGTCCTCGCCTACAGCTACCACTGCTATCCACTGCTGGGACTGCACACAGCCATTGAGCGCAATCCTGGCATGCAGCAATGACTGCTATTGGAGCTGTAGGATTCTACACGACTCTGACAGTGGAGCCAATCTTACTTGCCCACCCTGCTCCCACCCTTCGAGTACTGGAACCAGTACATGCAGCTCTGTCATTGCACCTCGATCCACATCTGTGGCGCCCTTAATGTTTTGTCAGTGGGACCTGCAACAGCTCTGCAGTCCTTTCCATCAATACTGCTCGGCTGTGGATAACTCCACAGCTCTCCGATGTACATTGCTAGTTGCTCTTGACATTCAGTACCTCCTTCAACCAATGCACTACGACTCCAGCACAGATACCAATACACCTCTATCCCAATTTGAAGGACCCCCTCCAATACCTTTGTGCAGAAGTGCACACAGCTCTGCCCGTGCACCTCATGGTCCTGCTGCATCCCATGCCGCTCCAGCACTTTGATTATAGTGCACCATGTTGCTTGTTTGGTAAAATCCTTTAGGGGCAGCGGTGAGTCAGTCACCCCCTAAACTCATCTGGGGCTATTCACAAAGGTAACTTGCACTTGTGAGTAATTTACACATGTAATTTACTCAAACACCGACTGTAAATTTACTAAAAATTTAGCCCTACACGTCTCCATCTCTGAAAAAAGATGGTTACTTCACTGAGTTGTCGGTTTTGTGTATAGTCGTGCTCCTAAGCTGGCATGGTTGGAGGAAGAGAAAAGTGGAGAGATCTGTTGGGATGGAAGTTTTATTATCAACACATATGCTCGTTTACTGGTAGCACTTCCAAAGTCCTGTTCAGTTGCTCACATACTCCCTAAGCTGCATGGGCTGCCTGTTGAAAAGCGCATTCAGTTTAAGGCGCTTTGCGTGTCGCATAAGATTCTGACCCTTCAGGCACCTTTGGGGCTGTCTAACCTGCTTGAGTTCTATGTGCCACGGCGCCCTTTGAGATCGGCTGACCTAGCTCTGGTCCGTATTCCTCGTGTTTCGAAAGCCAGAGCTGGTGGTCGTTCTTTTCGTAGTCTGGCGGCGAAACTCTGGAATTCGCTTCCTGCCCCCATCAGAGCAATCCAGAATCATCTGGCTTTCCGTAAAGCCATAAAGACTTGGCTTTTCCCCGTCCTCCTTGGTTAATACTGCATTTCTTTCTCCTAGGTTCAGGTCTTTGGCTGCGCCGGGACGCCCCGTCGCTGGGGCAGCCATGCGCAATACAAATCTGACTTATAATAATAATAATAATATCTGAGTGTCTTTGTAAAAAGTAGACAAGCAGTCAGTGTAGATATTTGGAACCTGCAGTGAATGGACTACATTAAAGTCCTCCAAATTGTCCAATGACCTGTGACAGATCTCTTCAGTTATTCCATGCCTGTTCGTTTGGTTATGTTTGGCTACACAGTGCTGGTAATGGACAACCCTCATTGCAGATATGTCTTATCTGACTTTAAGAGGTATAAGTTACAATTTGATGCTGCCCGCTACATATAATGGTTTAGTATTATGTTGAACCATACCTATTATATATGGAATACATAACTATATAACCATAGGTTAGCCTTTTGTTTTGCTTACCTGCATAATGAAAGCAGTTTGCTGGTTGAGTTGTTTGCAGTTTGTATGTTGTAAGATAAGGATTGCGCTTGAGGATGCAATTTTTTTCTGGGCACTTTTACCAGAATGCAATTGGTGCAGTTATCTAGTAAACAGCTAAGTTTTCAACTAGCACCGTTAGCGATGATGCTACTGGGTGCTTATAATGCTGGCTGGTAGTGAGTTCGAGAGTTTGGCGGCTTGTAGTGAAAAAGCATTACCTCCTACGGATTTCTTATGGTATGGTGGTATGGTGATAAGTGGTGCATGCCTGGAGCACAGTATTCTGTTTGGGGTGTCTTGCCTCTAATTTTTACATTGGCAAAAATATAAATAGATATAATTTAATGCTAAAAATATATAAAATAGCGCAGAGGTTCTTAACCTGTAATCCGAGAACCCCTGGGGATCCGCAAAGCCTACTCAGTCGGTCAGCGACAGCTTAGAAAAATACTTAGTATTAACAAATTGATAAAATGTATATTAATAAAGAAGCTAAATGTACAACTGAAAATTTTAAAACATTCTGTATATGCGAAGGAATTTGAAATTGAAGGGTAAAAATACGATTGGTATCCTCAGACAAATTTGTGTGAACAGTACAAGTGCATCAAACACAATATATTATATGGCCAATGAGTGGCCTCAATGAATTTAGACAAGCTCCATCCTTCTTATTTGCATTTTGATTTTTATATATTTGTTTATGAATTAAATTACATATTTTATCATTTGTGTATTTTATGGATGAATGCATGTTTCTGTATTTATTGTATATTGTTTTGCAGTTCAAATAATCATAAATGCCTAGGCCATTGTCTTCGGCTTTCTGTAATGACTCAGTGGGGTCCCCGTATTCCAATAATGGTTCAATGGGTCCAGTATTGATTAAGTAGGAGTTCACAGAAGTCAAAAGGTTAAGAACCACTGAAATAATATTTATAAGCAATTTTAATCTTTTTTAATTTAGAAATTATTGTAAAATTATTTTTAATAAATATAATACAATGCCTTTTAATTCTACACATCACTTTAATATTTAGCAATGTATCATTGTTTTTTACTTTAGGTCGTTTTTTTAATGTAAACTTCTGAGAAATAATGTTAATTTAATTTAATATACTTAGATTATTTAGAAATTGAATTCAAAATTAAGTTAATACTGTAGCATTTTTTTATTTTGTACTGCATTTAAAATAAAAATATACAATTAATTCAAATTAATATTAAACATAACATTTTTACTTATTTGTTATGAAGTATAATAAACTTTAAAAATTTTCCCTTTACCAGAGCGAAATTTCCACCGCAACTGTGGAGTATCCCAATGGTAAAGTATACGGAAGAGAAAAAAAGTTTGACTCAAAAAATTGAGTGCAAATATTTTTATGTTATATATTAATGTAAATTAATTTTATACATGATGAGCTGACTTGTATCCTTCCACTGCTGACGTTCCTTGTATTCAGGGAACTACTTTTTTCTTTCATATTCAGCACTTCATTAGCGTGAATGTGTTTCCTTGCTCTCTCTCCGATGTGCTGCATACCCCTTTACTTTCTACCCGCCTGCCCCAAAACTCATATGTTCCTTATCTAGCCACATATGGCTTTTAATTTTAATTTAATTTTTTAAATAAGCTCCTCTGTTGTGCCCACCTACCCCCCTCCCTTTGCTCTCTCATCATTTTTTAATGCATTTTTTGTAGTTTGCTGCTTGCTGCTCTTTTCTCAAAATTAATTCTTTCAAATTTACGAATATAATATGGATATCTGATGCAAATTATGCATAGTGGTCATGTTGGAATGGGTTTTCTTTTGTAGGAAGCCCATTCCAAGATTGTTGAACATGCTCGTGCATGCATTTTCATGCATGTGTTTGCCCGCAAATTTAAACAAGCATTTAGAGCCAAGACCTATTGGCTTTGCAAAGTCTTGTTTGATTTTTGCTGTAACCTCTCACTTACAACCTTTAATTAGGTCTACCTTATGTAAAGTGCTTTATCACCCTGTGAGTTAAGTCTGTGTTGCAGAAAAGTGCTAAAAAGTAAATGAATAAATCATAATTTTGGTAGGTTATAAAGTGCTTGTGTGTTCTTAACAGTGAGTATGTGGAAATCACTAAGGTACTTTCCTTGTATTCACCGAAAAACATATAATCCAGAGTTACTATATCTGGACATGAGGAGGGCCTATGCATAAGCCAATGCCAATGGCCAAGCACCAATAGTAGTCCACAACACTTCATAAATTTGCATTTCGCTGTATAGAGAGTACAGAAACCCTTGTTAGCTATATCCTTGGTACTTCGGGATGACGAGTAATCTTTGATAGAGACAAGCCATAATGTCAGCGACAGTGCAGTTTTGTCGGTTATGAGCCAAGTGTTGACCGGCCCATGGCCAGTCTGGTCACCGGGGCTCACGCTTCCTCGAGACACTCTCGTACTCTGTTTCCAGCACAAACATGTAAAGTTGGGAGTAAAAAATTTCGTACACGTCCAGGGAATTTCAAAGCCAGGAAGGAAGCGCCTTCGCAAAATGGGTAGCCTCGTGACAAGGAAAACATGTTTTTGAACATGCGGCTTCCTGAGCTGAGAAACCAGAGTCACAACAATAGTATCAAAGCCAGCCAATCAGAGCACTGACAGCCATTGGGATACAGGCCAAGCTGCTGATCCGCCCTGCAGCTCAGCAGGATCCAGGGAAAGGAAGGCATCTATCAAGTGGCAACCATTGGGCTTTCATCATGTAATGATATCAATAACAATACGTGTTCTTTGTACAGTGCATTCTGTCACTATGGTGGCCTCATAGTAGTATAAACCAGTAACTGGTGTTTCACCTACCCAGCCTTCTGACCCTCATGGTGCTGACCTTGGAAGGTGATATGGAGGGTGGGCCAACCAGGAGTGGAATCTATGACGTTAGGAGGTCACCAGTGAGCGAAGTGAGGTAAGAAAAACCTTGCTGACCAAGCACCTGTGTTAAGTCCCAGCCAGAGCACCAGACATTCGTTTTTGGAAAATGTCGGAAGCAAGTGGTGAGTCACTGTTAACTACTTAGGGGTTAAAATGACTGGTGTTTACATACTATTGAAAGACTGAGGGAGCAACCTTGTTGTGCTTGTGCACACAGAGGCTTAGATTTACTAATCCTTTGCATCACACTTGCAGTGGCGAAGCTGGGGGGGGCGCACTACTCCAGGCGGCACGAGTTTTGGGGGCGGCGGCCGCCCCTCCTCCCCACTCTTACATGCGGCCATAAGAATCGGCATTAGCCCCCCCCGCTCTTACCTGTGGCCACGATGGAAGCGCCAGCAAATCCCTACGCTTTTCAATTAGGCTGCCACGGGCAGCAGACGCAGTGGCCGCCACGGGCTGCCTAAGGCCTAGCTACGCCACTGCCCACTTGTGTCGTGCCTGGCGACGCAGGCCAACACAAAAGCTCATTTGGAATTTACAAAGCCATGCAAAGCCTGATTTGCGTTGCCTTCTAAAGAAATGTAACACAACACAGCTGCTTGCATTACATTACAGTTCAACTTCAGAGACGTTCCATGGGTGGAGCATGGGCGTTCCAATGCATTCACCCATGAATTTTGGCACATTCCCAGATTTGTTAAAGCTAGTAAACCTGGGAATGTGTCAAAGTGCTGCACTTTCCCCAGTGAGGCCTAACAAGGAAAAATATCTTTATTTCTCCCTCTTATTTCCGGTTTCCACATGAGCTGCATTCTGTAACTAGCTCTACCGCTGGTAGCAACATAGGTATTAAGTAGGGATGACAATCAGGTGTCTATCCCTCAACCTATTTTTAAGGAGCTCTGGGCTCTTGTCAGTGGTGCTTAGTATGCAGCCTGGTTCTGGTTACTTTTGTCTCTTTGGAGACAAAATTCCATTTAACCGGAGTCCAAAGTTCAGTAGCCCAGCTGAACTCTAAGTTGGATACGGGGCGGCCTAGTGTGCCAGTACACAGGAGATGTCCCTAGAGGGCCTCTATCTCATAAACCATCAATCATGTCAAGCTTTATCAACAGCAAGAACATCCACTGGTCAAAGGCACCTGAAATGGCCCAGTGGCTAGTGTCGTGGCCAAAGGACGTCTTGTCTGAAGCTTAAACTGGCAATATATTTTGAATCATAACAGCTGGTCAAATGATTCCGGTGATTTCAGAATCATGGTAAAACCCTCCACCAGAAATAAATGGACCTTTGTCCAGGAGTCAGAAAACATGTCTCCTGAATTTACCAGGTAATTATAGACATGCCCAGGAAACAGGATGCAATTATACCCTTATTTGAAGAAGGCGGCAGAGTGGTGCCTAGACCGAAATCTTAGCATACATCTATGAGAGATCTCGGCTGGGGCATGCAATCTAGTAGCTCCATGGAAATTCCTGTCCTATTCAGTACATTCTAGTCATTTTGCTCTTGGCACTTCTCTGACGATGAGATCACTTTTCATAGCAGGCAAAGTCCAGCTGCTACTCACTGGCAGTTAGGTCTCCCTTCTCTCCAGTGACCCAGCAACAAGACAACTCTACACTCTTTCAAGACATAGGCCTAGTCTCAGGGAGAGCTGCAACCACATTAGAGTTCTGCTCCTGAATTTTCAGTCTTTTCTTCTGATGCTTATGATCAGGACACTGAGAAGTCAAATTTTTTAGCAAAGTACTTACTAAGGAAGCTAGCTCTTTTCCTTGTCTGATGGCCAAACCTGGTCAATAAGATAGGTTGCACCTGTAAGAACCCTGTGCAGAGGGCCACAGGGCAAGCAGGAGCTACTAGGCCCAACGTGGGCGTTTAGGCCTTTTACTCCTAATGTTCCGGGCTCCAACCTTTTAGGATACTGAGCAACTGAGATATGTACCCCTTCAGCACTTGACTGAGTGGTAGATCGGGTCAAGCAGTCCAAGGCTTATCAGGGAGAGGTAGACACAAGGGAGCAAAGGCAGGCTCACAACCCTAAATACGCTCAGCAGCAGCAGTAAATGATTTTCTAGTCAAATACTTGCTTTTATGAAAAAAAACTATTGATATACGAAAACTATTTGAATTTTTTTATTTTATTTTAGTTTGTATAGCGCGAGCTCGAACAGAAGGTATCAGCGCGCCTGACATAGTTGGTAGAATAGCAGTTACACAAGTTAGACAGGGGATACATGCCATTGCATGGATAGATGTCGACAGTAAACAAAAGAAGTGTAAGATAGATAGTAGAAATTGCATGAGTTACATATGGAGTGGATCCAGTTACATGATGTAAGTAAGCACAAGCACTATACATAATTAGCAGGACAACAGTTACGTGAGTTACATATGGGGTAAATACAATTGCAGAGAATAAAGACAAATATACAGCAAAGGTAAGCATAGCTGATAGACATAACAGTTGCACGACTTACATATGGGGCAAATACAGTTGCAGGGAGTAAGCACAGAGACATAGTAACAATGCACACACGGGGTATGCGATAAACAGTAGCTGCTATCTTAGGTATGCTGAGCTGCTCATTTTGAGGTAACTTAGACATATAACTGACAAGTTGATGGAGAAAAGCTGTAGCGTCAGGGTATGCATGTTTTTTACAGGAGAGTCTAACATCAATCTGCCCCACTGCGCAAGTTGTAGATCAGTTTTTACGTGTGCAGTTGTGGATGGCAGGACCAGATCACTAGAAGGGTTACAATAGGCCTAAGCTGACATGAAGAAGATTGTATCCAGATGTTGAGTTTCCCTTTGCCAAGAATTTTCCCAAAGACAGCAGTCAAGATTCTCCGCAGGGTCAGTCCTGGCCTGCGCCGGGAAAATGGCTTCTAGTGCAATCAGCAAACTGGAGACACTGCACCCAGCAGCCTTGATCACGGAGAGATATGGCAGCTTCCTTCATCCCTGCCCCTTGGACCTGAGAGTCACACCCCTGTGGGGTGGGTGGGGGTATGCTCACCATAGACAGCCATGGTCACCTCCTTCTCCTTGCTCCCGCGGCCAATAAGCCGCACGCCTGCGGGGGAATGAGGAGGGCAGTCTCTAGGTACTGCAGCCACCATATTCAAAACCCCATTCATCTGCAAATTAACCTTGAAGCATATGGGTAGGGTGAAGCAAGCCGCTGGGTAGCCGGGAGCAAGAGACTGCCCCGGGCTCCTTGGGCATACATGGGTGCCTTCTCCTCCCAGTCCCCAGGGCCAGCAGGCCACACACCAGTGGAAGCTCAGGAGGGTGAGCCCCTGAATTGAAGCCACCGGAAACCATTTCCCGCATGCCTGTGGCTGGAGCCAGACCAGTCGAGTAGAACGAGCGACTGGGCAGTTGAGAGCAGGGGCGATCGACGGGCTCACCTCAAGGAAACATGGCTGCCTCCTTCTTCCTTTCCCCGGGTCCTGCAAGCCGCACATTCAAGTGGCAAAGAGGGGGTGACATCTGTGAGCTCCTGGACAATGTTTTCTCCCACTCTCAGGGAATGGGCCACGGGAGTGAGTCCGGTCCAATGGGCGTGAGTGGGGAGGCACCTATTGCGAAATACCTTCCCAGTGCTCTCTGGATCCTGTATCCTCCGGTGAGATTCGTTGGCCATAGTATCCAACTCTGCATTTTCCTTCTGCAGGTTGCTTTTTTAGTTTCTTTAAAGGTTTCCAGTTTCTCTAGAGGTTTCCAGATATGCCGACAATCGATGGGGGCTTTACTCCGTATGGTGATCCCTAGTTCAGGAGCTCCCGACTGTAGCTCCTTAACAGTCGGCCAACTTTAGAAACAATACACATTCACAAACAATATAGAGTATAGACAGTCCCCTCAAGTGAGGGCTCTACCGTTGTATAGCTGGGTCTCTGAGTCCCACTCCCCTCTCGCTAGCTGTAGTGGTTATTCCCCATTCATTTTAAGCTACATTCAGGTTAAGCCCAACTAGTTTTCCGAGTCTCAGAAGTCCCACTCCAACTCTTTAGCAAAGTCAAATGTGTTCCAGAGCCGGATTGATATATAGCAGGCAAGTTCCCCCAGAGCCATCTGTCCTGTAAATCTGTCTGACCCGCACTAGCAGGATCTGAGTGACCAGTGTCTCTGAACACTCCCCCTTTGCGAGCACTGAAGCTGCAGCGGCTGCCTCCAGTCCTTTTTTCACACATGGCCCAGAAGGGGCTGCAGGCAGGTGTCCTCAACATACGGTCCTGCAGCGGCCAGGGGGTTCTCAAGGCTCCTCTGATGCTGGTAAGTTTCTTGGGATCCTCCACACAGGGGGAGGGGAGGTGGGTGGCACACCTTGTTTTGGTCCTTAGCCACAGCTTTGGCCCGCTTGGGTCAACACGGTGGCATCCTTCCTCCTTCTGCAGTTTTGACGATACCACACTCCTTGCTTTGTCCCTGTGGCCCCTGTTATGCGGGTACCCATTCCTCCTCTGCACACAGGGCACAGCAGCAATCATCACAGTGTTGCCATCTGGTATACGGGGTCACTGACATGGCTCTGCACAGGGGCTATGGTCCAAACTGCATGGCAGCAATCTTCAGCTGGCATATAGGGTCACCAACGTAGTACCTGCTCATTGCAATAACTCAATCGGTGCAGCAACGGTCAAGGCTCATTTCGCGGCAGCCCTCCCCTGGCATCTGGTGGTCGCTGTCTTTTCCCTGCACACGAGCAATAAACCAATTGGTGCAGCAGCCGTCTCCTCACACCTCACTAAAGGGATCCAATTGCCAGGATCCCCACCTGACCTCTCCCCCTCCATTGCTTTCCCTTACCTCACAGAACACACTGGCAAGCATGCAGGCTCTAGTGCTTCAGGATTCAAGGCAAGGTGGTCTTGGATTCTGTGGGTTTTGGCTCCTCGCTCTGCTAGGAGACTAGCAGGGCTTGGCCCCCAGTCTTGGCCACAGACAGAAGTCTTGCAGAGTTTCTCCTCTTTGCACAACCCAACTGACCGCTCAACAATTGACAATTTGGGGGTTCTCAAGCTCCCCTTGTTATAGTCCAATTCCAGACACCACACATGATTTAGAGTCTGAATCTTCAAAGTTTATGTTGGGGGTCTGCATCATTTTGAAGTGCCCTCTCCTCTTTCCTACACTTTCACCAGAAAGCAGCTTGTCACAGCAGTGGGGACTCCAAATCGGGTAGCCCCACAGCAAAGGTCATGGAAGTAAATAGAGGTTCACACCTAGATGCCAGCCACAGTGATATGCCTATCAAAAGGTTAGCTCAGCCCTACACTGTATGACTCTCTTATCTGCCCCATGTCCTTCCTGAGTTGTACCAAATATGCCTGGGAGAATTCCTCTATCTCCTCTAATCATGTTTCTCCATTTAGCCCTGGGTCTCTGAAAATGGAATCCAGAATATTTCATGTATTTTACAATTCACAGGCACACATATACCCAGCACATACATACAGCATACACACTGCAATGCACTACATCTTTTATGTATTGTAGCATTCACAGGCACACATACAGACAGCACATGCATATAATGTGCATGCACCGCATAGCAGTGCATTATCCCTGTGATGTACCACTCACAGGCACATATGCAACCAGCACATGGAACATGGATTCCACACACGTACTGTGCACCAAACCGATGTAGGCCGAGGGTGAGTTAGGCATCCAGCAGCTGGATTTTAAATAAGTGAGCCTGTAGGCCTCACTCCAGTAACACAGGTGAAAAGGCCTTGCTCACTCTCGAAGAGGCTCTTCCAACTCGGGAGATCCAATCCTTATGGTGGGGTGATGGGGCAAGGCAGGTTCGGTTACATTCCCCCGGGCCAGCGAGGTCAGCCCTTTGGGGGCAACTACCCACATGTGTCAAGAAAGGGGTCATGCTGGGGCTTTAACGAGAGGTCATCTTCTACAGCCCTTGGAATGTGCACGTTCAAGCACTGCTGCTCCTTCGGTGGCCTCCCCTCATACACAGAGTCGAAGTGTTTTAAAAATCAAAGGATAGGGGCCCCAAAAAGCATGAATTCCCACCACTTATTGGTCAAGGCCCCCTCCCCATTAATTAGCAGGCAATAGTGACTTGGTTGAATGTGTACAGCAACACAGTGGCTACAGTCATTGCATGAGGGCTTTAGGAATGGTTTCAGAATCCTGGCAGAAAGCTGTTCATGTGTTACATTTTGCAAAAAGCTGCAGTCGCTTTTGGGCTAATCCTTGCGTTGGCAGGAATAAGATCCTGAAGGAAAGGAATCTGGTGAGGGTAGCAGGTCCATTCGATTCCATTCCGCTGGAGAATTTTTTGAGTTCCCCTTTAGGGGTGGTCCCGAAGAAAAATCCAGGGGAGTATTGCTTGATCCAAAATTTGTCATTACCTAGTGGTCAGTCAGTCAATGAGGCTATTGATGTGGCATTGTGCTCTGTCATATACACCTCTCTAAATCAGGAGATTACGTTGCTCAAGGAGTTGGGACTAGGGCATTGCTACACAAGGCAGATATAGAATTGGCATTTAGGCTGCTGCCTGTGCATCCTGATGATTGCCGTTAATTGGGTTCCCAATTTGAAGGTGCGTCCTGCTTTGACAAATGAATGCAGATGGGCTGTTAGGTCGCCTGACCTTACTTCGAGAAGTTTAGCAGTTTCATGGAGTAGGTTTTCTGTCAGAGGACATGGCACAAGTGGGTTTTGCATTATGTGGATGATTTTCTTTTTCTGGGTCCACAGACATGGTGGGATGTGGGGAAGCCTTGGAAGCATTTTAGGAGCGAATAGGGGTGTTTGGGGTCTTTAGTACAGGCGCAAACGTATGGCCCAGTTACAACAATTGAATTCCTTGATATAGAACTAGATTCCATGGTAGGCTTGTCTAGCCTTCCCTAAGAGAAGGTCAGAGCATTTACGAGGGCATTGAAGGAATGTCTGGAGGCCAAGAAAGTGACATTGCATCAATTGCAGGTTGTAGTTGGACAGTTGAATTTCACTTTGCCTATCATACCCATAGGCCCCCCATTCTTCATATCTATTCTTCAGGCCATGTCTGGTCTGAAATGTAAACACCATCACACCAGGTTGTCAAGTGAAGTGCGACAACACATGAGAATATGGGAGGCATTTTTGAGAGATTTCAATGGTTCGGTTCTATGGCCAAGCCTCGCCAACAACAACGGGGAGTTAGGTCTGTTTACGGACTACGCAGGAAGCGTAGGCCTTGTTGCCATTTTTGGCACCTCTTGATGTGCCCAACATTGGCCAACAGACTGGGCGGGATCAGGGCTGGTGACAAACATAGGTTTTTGTAACTCTTCCCCACCCTGGTGGCTCTCTCAATCTGGCCAGATCAGTTCTGCAATCATTCTGTGATATGCTGATGGGTCAACATGACTATAGTGTAATGCATTAATCAGCAAGCAGTGAAATGTAAGATGATCTTGAGATTGTTGAGAGAAATCATACTGCTATGTTTGAGGGTCACTGTCAATTTTAAATCAAAACATGTGCCCGGTATTTTGATCAATGCAGCAGGTGCCCTGTCTTGTTTTAAGATGCAGAACTCCCAGAAGCAGCGGAGTCTCCTTCACTGTTCCTGGACCAACTCTAGCAGCTTGATGCACCAGCCTACCAGACCTACTGGCTACCTGTTTAGCGCCCAGGACAGGCATGCCAATGAGGGGGGATTCTGCACGTACTTCAGGTTTCATTGAGGCGATGATGTGGGGAACTGTTTTCACCTGAGTCTATAATTGCATTCCTGGGAGCCTTGAGAGGGGAAGGGAGGCCATTGTCTTATGCTAGGTGGCACACCACATCTATCTCCTTTTTCTCAAAGATGCTGAGTCATGCCGATGGGGCCAAGATTTTTCTAGTACAATGGGCTCTAAAGGGCTAGCAGAGACTGGAGGGGACCAAGCAAGACACTGGGTGCCCCATAGACACACTAAAAGTGGGGAAGATCATGGCAGCCTAGAGAAGGTGTGCAGGTCACCAGCAGAGGAGAAGGTGTGCAGGTCACCAGCAGAGGTATGCCTTTTCAGAGCAGCTTTCTCTGTGGCATTCTATGGGGCATTGAGGATAGAGTAGCGAGTGGCAAATAACAAGAAGGACAACTGGGTGTTCTGCAGTTTGGAGATATTGGATGGCTAGATGACAGTGACCATCACTTGCTCAAAGACCGACCAAATGTGTAGAGGGAAACATATTCTGATACACAGGGTGCCAGGAAATGAGTGCTGTCCGTTGGGGAACTTGGAGGTTTTTATGGCTCACCACCCACGGGGGCTGTGAACACACTGTTTATTCATGAGGATAGGATATCACTCACTAACTTCCAGTCGCCAAGGTCCTCAGTATGGCCCTGGTGTCTTATTGGTTAGATTCTACACAGTGCAGCCCTCATTCTTTTACAATTGGGCAAGCCACCGCAGCGGCAGGCATAGGCCTAGAGGCAATCGGTCTAAAGGATAGGCAGGTGGAAATCTGATTGCTGTAAGCGGTATAAAAGATTGAACATGTTGTAATGATCTGATGTTAATCTTTGCTATTCCTTAGCGGTATTCTCTTGTCAACGCAGATTGAAGGCATAATAAAGAGGTGCAGCTGCTTGATACTTGATTGTCTTGCTTCAACGCCGGAGCAAGAGCTATTATAGAAGTGCTGGTGTTAGGTCATTTCTATGTGAGGCATGCCAAGGTCTGTTATGTGGCGGGGGACTACACAACGTGTGCAAAAAATGGCTGGATTTCAACAAAACGTTCTGTGGTCAAGGAGGCCTATGCCTAGTCAACTTGAGGTCTGCATTGGACAGAATACTACCCCGGAGGCTTTCCCCCCTGGAGGTGGTGATCGTGCATTTGGGAGGCAATGATTTTACCGATTTAGGGCCAAGTACTCATTTGAATTGATTGTCTCGTAAGTAGGTTGGCTTTCAAGGAAGTTCCCTGAAGCCATAGTAGCATGACCATATATTCTCCGGGGGATGAACTGGAGAGGTGGTAGGTCGGTCAGGACCCTCATTGGGTCAGAACAATGCCTAAACTGGAAGGTGGGTAAGTTATTGAACACAGCCAGTTTATGGTCTATTCCTCACGGTTGCATCAAAGGTGACCATCTTTTCTTGCAGGATGGCGTGCTGTTATCCAAGGAAGGTAATACCATGTTCTTGGGAAATTTGCTTGCATGGCTGGTCTGACGGACCCGGAATGGGGGGAGGGCGGGGGAGCCAAATAGTCGGGGAACTATGCTGCCCTGTGGTCATGATTGGCGGGAACTCTTCTGGTCCCCTGCGGCATTCTTTCATAGCAAACTAATGGCTAAAACATCAGAGTCACTAAACCACCAAAGGGGTGCTGGCAGCAAGTCAAATGGAGGTTGCCATGGCGCATGGGGCTGGGGCGTTCGCTGGCATGCAATCCTGACCTGTCAACCCGCACAGGCGCAGTTGGTGCGAAATATCACAGGCCCTTTTGGAGTCGAAGAAGTTAGGTACAGGAGGTGTTCTAAGGGCAGCTGGGGCCCCTACACAAGAGCTCCTGGTGCAGAAGAGTGAAGGTGGGGACCTCCCATAAGGAGGGTCTAACCGCTGTACAGGGGTGTAAGTGGAAGGTTTGCAGAGCAAGTCATGATCTCACTCAGGAACTGTTTGTGTTGTTAGTTGCACCGGAACTGACTAGTTACGGTTAGGTGACTTCCATGTACTAGAGCCTCTGTTAAGGTTAGGTTTTCAATTGAAGGAATACGTAAATATTGTGGTTACTGTGCAAAATTCTGGTATGTTATTTGAATAAATGTTTTGTGTGTGCAAATAAAAATATGGCCTGAGTTCTTACAGTCTCAGTTCCCAAAAAATTGGACTCAGGCTTGGTCATTGACAGATGAGTGCCAAGAGGGTAGGGTGGAGATGATAGGTAATTGGTCAACCCAGGGACATCGGTGCCTTCCTTGCTTGTTAGGAAATAAAAATATGGCCTGAGATCTTACGATCTCAACTCCAAAATGTGCACTCAGGCTTGGTCATTTCCATGCGGGTGCATGGCGGGTAGGGCAAAGTTATGGGTAATTGGTTAACCAAGGGACAACGGTGCTTCCCTGGCCATCGTACTGATCCTTACATGGCATGCTACCACCAACGTGCTTGTGCTACTTAACTCCTGTGGGTTAGACGCTTTGGGCACCCCTTCTGGTACAAGAAGAGCGCAATGAATGAGACAGGCTATGTCATGACTCACATGCAGGACAACAAAAATCAGCATTAGGAATCAGACATCATTACAGTTGGGGCACTCTGGGCAGGAGTACATGTTCATCGCCATGCGGGAGTCTTTTCCGCCATACCAGCATCTTTTAAATGTATTTATGCTCCTCCAAACCTCGTAGATTATTCTTCTCTCCTCAGACCAGTTTGAGTTACTCAGGTGGATGTGTAATGGTCCTGTAAGAAGAGTCATTTCACTGTGGGATGTTGGTCACATGCAGGAAAGGGGAGTAGGAAGTTTGCTATGGTAGAGGTGGCCCATCCACTTCAAATTTGAATTGGCGAGCTCTTCAACCCTCCCCACCACACCTAGTTTTGTGTCACGGAGCACAAGATATGTATAAATGGGTTACCAATTCAAAAACACTAACACCTGTTCTGCACAATGAAGAGAAGCAGCACACAGTCATGGAGTTACATGGACCCAAGCACTAACCAGTTCACTTACAACAACCTAAATCCTCCCAGTCGACATTCAGTGCAGTGACCAATCATATTTGTTTTCTGAGATTTATATAGTGCGAACTGACCCGAAGGTATTAGAGCGCTCTACATGAGCACCGGTTGCATTACAGACGGACACATTCATTTTGTTAGTCAGGGTTAAGGTTTAGCCACACCTAACATTTTTATTGTAATGGTATTGGCATGCTGTACTGCTCGATTTTCCCGGCCTTTCTTGTGTTAAAGGGGAACCAATATGACTTCAGTCTCTTTCCATCCAAGTCTAAGGGTTAGAGTAGTGTATAGAGCCTATTTACTAGGCACTTCGACATGATCCTGTGTTCTTCCCCATAGATCAGGGTTTGCACACATATCCTAGGGGATAGATTTGGTAGTATTAGGGGTAATCTGTTCTGTAGTGAGGGTATTTCATGGAGCCGTGCTGAATTCAGGCCTGGTAGGCCTCAAACAGGAGAGACTCCATCTTTCTTTCTGCTCCGGCAGCTTGGGAAGCTTCTAGGTCGAGGGTGATGTTTTAGTTATGAGGTGTTATTCGCTTGGAGAGAACCGGTTCAGGCCGGCCCTTATCGAAGGATTGTATTTTTCTTCATGCCGAAGACACTACATCAGGCCGGCCGGCTGGGAACGTGTCCTTGGCACGGGGAGGTACAAGAATTTGGTGGGCGGCAGGTTACGGGCTGGAATTTTCCATGAGAAAATGCACCTCTATATTAGTGAAAGTCTGAGGCAGATACTGGCACTTGCTTTTAGTCCGTAGGCGGCACCTGGCCGTTAGCAGTAAAGCTACTACTTATTCCAGGGAAGACAGATGACAAACTTGAAGGTGGAGAAAAACCGAGAAATAGATATTCCAAAGAGAAGAGAGTAGCCGATGAGGAAGAGGTCCCAGTGACTCGGAGAGGGAGAAGGGAGTAGATCCGTGACTGCGGAGGTGTGACTTCCAGGCGAAGCCGAGGCACAGACGAGAAGGGAACCTAGATGACCATTGAGTGCAGGCTACATACGACCAAGGTGATGTCAACCCCTTTTTATTAGAGTGTACAACTTAATCTTTCGCTTTTCTTTGCAGGTTATGATATGTATTATGTTCTGTGAGCGTGTATGTAGTGACTAAATAAAGTATCCAGTTTGTAGTGAATCAACATGTGCTGCGTGTTCTTGTATAAGAGGGTAGCCTATTCTTCTAGTCAGCTGTGACTTGATATGAACAGATGTTAATCCTGATCAGGTAAGTGGTAACTGAATAAGGGAGAAAGGAGCCCCTCGAACTGGAGAACAGGTTGTGCTCAACTAGCAGTCTTTGTGTGATCTGATACATAGTAACACTGATTCCCCTGTGGTATGTCGTGGTAATCATAGGATGAACTCGTGCTAAGGCTGCCGTCTGGGCAGGAAGTCCTGGGTCCGTTTGGGACCGCGAGGCTAAGGCTGCCGTCTGGGTAGGAAGTCCTGGGTCCGTTTGGGACCGCGAGGCTGAGGCTGCCGTCTGGGTAGGAAGTCCTGGGTCCGTTTGGGACCGCGAGGCTAAGGCTGCCGTCTGGGCAGGAAGTCCTGGGTCCGTTTGGGACCGCGAGGCTGAGGCTGCCGTCTGGGTAGGAAGTCCTGGGTCCGTTTGGGACCGCGAGGCTGAGGCTGCCGTCTGGGTAGGAAGTCCTGGGTCCGTTTGGGACCGCGAGGCTAAGGCTGCCGTCTGGGCAGGAAGTCCTGGGTCCGTTTGGGACCGCGAGGCTGAGGCTGCCGTCTGGGCAGGAAGTCCTGGGTCCGTTTGGGACCGCGAGGCTGAGGCTGCCGTCTGGGCAGGAAGTCCTGGGTCCGTTTGGGACCGCGAGGCTGAGGCTGCCGTCTGGGTAGGAAGTCCTGGGTCCGTTTGGGACCGCGAGGCTGAGGCTGCCGTCTGGGTAGGAAGTCCTGGGTCCGTTTGGGACCGCGAGGCTGAGGCTGCCGTCTGGGCAGGAAGTCCTGGGTCCGTTTGGGACCACGAGGCCGCCACTTGTATTAAAAGAGGTCTTAGTATATATATATATATATATATATATAATAGGAATTCCCTGTCCTTAGGTGGTACATATATATGTGGTTTCTTAGGTGTGAATAGGCCCTAGGGAGGGGGTAACGTTCTGGCTGGGTTAGGGAGGCTCTGTTGAGCGGGTTCTATCTGATCCGAAAACCCAAGCAGAACATTTGGCGTCACGAACCGTTTACGAAACCTGTGTGCGTTGTGCTTGTCTTGTGTTTGCTTTCGGCGCGTGTGTGGTTTTCTTTGCATTTTATTTTTATATATTTGTGTGTATAGTTTTTTTTTTCTCTTCTTTCTTTTCTTTTTCTTCTTCTTCTTTTTCTTTTCCACAATGTTTTCTAGAAGATCTAAATCTACTTTTAAGTTGCCCGTTGATATTCCCGGATGGGATTCAACGCCTTATGAAGCTTTGGCTCATGAGTGGGCTGACTCTACTGGTTTGAGTGAGAATTGGAATTCTTCTTTGGAGCTGGCGGAGCCGGCTAATGTGATTGCTTGTTTGCAGAAGGCACTCGTATCGAAGGGTGAGGAGATTCCCATTTTGGGGCGCAGAGGTTGGATTGTTCTGTCTGCGTATCGGATTCTACATGAGAGATTGTTGAAATTACAGATCTCTCTTAAAGATGTGGAAGCGCACTTTGTTGAGATTCAGAATTCTCATACTTTGTTGCGGTGTCAAAATAAGTCGCTTGCTGATAAACTGGAGACTTACCAAACGATTGCCGAAAGGGCGGCTGTGCGGATTGCTCGTTATAAATACAAGAACAGGCGCGGTCGGGTTTCGACGCGAAAGGTGCGTCTAGTCGTGGCGAAAGCCGGACTGGATTGGGATCCTGATGAATGGGATGGTAATATCTGGAACTCGAGTGATTCTTGTTCCTCGGGTGAGGAGTCTGCCAAGCGCGAGTCTTCTCGTTCCCGTCATGAGTGTAAGTCTACTTCTCGCACCTCTGATGGTGCACCCTGTGATTACGCTCGTTCTTCGGGTGGGATCGATGCCTCTTACACTGATTGTCCCTCTACAAGTACTGATCGGGCTCCTTGTGATGCTCGTCCCGCGGTCTCTGCGCATCCAGTTTTTCGTCGGAAGTTGCAGCAGTCTCCCAATGCTCCGCAGGGTGTTTCTTTGGACTG
Organism: Triturus cristatus; assembly: GCF_964204655.1. Lineage (NCBI taxonomy): Eukaryota > Metazoa > Chordata > Amphibia > Caudata > Salamandridae > Triturus > Triturus cristatus. The sequence goes on along the minus strand of NC_140585.1, from coordinate 1,266,318,630 downwards.
TTTGGAAGACTTTACGCAACAGGAAATTAGTGATATTTTGCAGCGATTTAGGCAGCGGACTGGTGAGGCCTTACTCACATGGATGGTGCGCCTTTATGAACTGGGCGCTGCTGGTATTATGCTGGATACTGGCGATTGTTTGAAGTTCTGTTCCTTGAGTTTGGATTCTACTGTGCAGGATCATTTTCGTAACTATAATGGTGGCGGTCAAATTTCTTTACTCCAATTGGCGACTGAGGGTTGTAATATAAAATATCCTACTGAATCTGACTGGCCTGTCAATGACAAGCCGTGGTATACTCTGCGTGACGCTGCACAACGTCTCAAAGAGGAGGTGATGAAAACGGCAATTTTTCTGGGTACTGCTGACAGGTTGCTTGATGGGTTGTTGACATCTTCTGTGCGGAATCGTATTATTCGTTCTTCTCCTGTTGCCTACAAGCAGGTCATGATGACTTTATTGATTAATCAGACTGGTAATGTGTTATCTACGGTGTTGGAATCAGTGCGCCAACTCGGTGAGTTGGGTGAGTGGTTTAAACCTGAACGTCAGTCCCGGCCTGACACTCGTACTCCTGGTGAAAATAAACTTACTAGACGTGATATCTTTTCTGGTCTTTTGGCTGATGGTGTTCGTAGGGAAGACATTGACGGTGAGACTACTACTCGTTTGTGGGAGTTGTTTCGCAAACGTGGCTTGGATCGGAAAGAGGGCGCCCGGCGTGTTCGGACGACTGAGTGTGATCGTGGTTGTTCTGACGGTAGCGGTGATGACGACCGCCGTGGGCGCTCTGATCGTCGTGATGATCGGCGTTATGTACGTGATGTGTCCCCCCGTCGAGAGAGAGACAGGGAGAGAGAGAGGGAAAGAGAAAGGGGGAGAAATGATTATGCTTACAGCAGACGTAGAGATGATAGGGATCAATCCCCTGAGTTGAGGAGGAGAGAGGATCGTCACAGTTTGGTCGATCGTAACCCGCAGTACAATACTGAAGACTCGAATCCGTTCCGTACGGGGAATGGATATGAACAGGAGGTACCGATACCTAAGAAACGTGAGAGTCTTTATCCTGATTTGTCCTGGTACACAGGATGCAGTAAGTATGACTAGGAAATAGGTCAAGCTCCGGTACACAGATGGGCTCACAGAGATAATAGACCCTATGTAGATATTGATATTTATTGGAGACATCGTAATATCCAAAGGGCCCGAGCATTGGTAGATACAGGAGCGGAGGCCACTCTTATTCATGGAAAATCAAAGAAGTTTACGGGTCAGCCTTTTACTATTACCGGATTAGGTGGAAAAGAAACCCCTGCAGTTCAAACTTTGCTTGAAATGAGAATAGGTAGAATCCCTAGAAAAGAATATTCTGTATTAGTGGTGCCACTCTTAGAATTCATAATTGGAATTGATATTTTGAAAGGAATGACGTTGCATCTAGATGATGGGTGTTACCAATTTGGAACGACGCATTATATATCGTCCAGGCCTATACGGGTTGGTCGTTTAAGAATGCCCCCCATACAAGTTCCCCAGGCGACAAAAGTGGTTTGTCAGAAGCAGTATCGTATTCCAGGTGGCCATGAGGAGATTAGTACCACTATTCAGGAGTTGGTGGATGCAGGAGTTATAACTCCAGTTACTTCTGCTTGGAATAATCCTGTTTGGCCGGTGCGTAAGAGTGATAATTCTTGGCGCATGACTGTTGATTATCGAGAATTGAACAAACACACGCCCTCTTTGACTGTTGCAGTACCGGATGTTATTACCCTAATTGAAAGAATACAAAAACATCCAGGTACATGGTATGCGTCCATTGATATTGCTAATGCTTTCTTTTCGATTCCGATTGCCCCTGAGTGTCAGGAACAATTCAGTTTTACGTGGAACGGGCGTCAGATGACGTTTAGAAGTCTTCCCCAGGGCTATGTGCATAGTCCTACGATATGTCACCGGCTGGTGGCAGAGCATTTGGCTGAGGTACCGGTTCATCCCCAAATTCAGATATGTCATTATATTGATGATGTTTTGATCCAAGGCGAAACACAAGAGGAAGTTCAGACACAATTGGACAGAGTCATTGAGTGTCTGCGTGAGAAAGGTTGGGAAATCAATCCGGATAAATTGCAAGGTCCGTCCCAGGCTGTAAAATTTTTGGGTATTAATTGGCATGAAGGGCACCGTGAAGTGATCCCTCAGGTTAAACAGAAGATTCTTGATTTTGCAGTTCCGAGGAATAGGAAAGAAGCCCAGAGCTTCATTGGTTTGTTTGGTTTTTGGCGCCAGCATATTCCTCATTTGAGTCAAATATTGGCCCCCTTGTACCGGGTTACACGTAAAAAGAATGCATTTGAATGGGATAAACCACAGCAAGATGCGTTTAGTCTGGCAAAAGAGGCAATTCAACATGCTCTGGATTTATGGCCTGTACGTGATAGTGATGTGGATTTGAATGTGTCTGTACAGGGCCCTTATGCAAATTGGAGTTTGTGGCAGAAACAAGGCAGGAGTAAAGTACCGTTAGGTTTTTGGACCAAAAAGTTACCTGATGCTGGTGAGCGTTACACACCCTTTGAGAAACAGTTACTTGCTTGTTATTGGGCTCTGGTGGATACCGAGCAATTGACTTTGGGACATGATATAGTTTTGCGTCCTGAAATTCCTATCATGCAGTGGGTTCTGAGTTCACCGAAAACTCACCGAATTGGACATGCTCAAGAGGCGAGTGTGATTAAATGGAAATGGTACATACAAGACAGGGCACGTGTGGGCCCGAAAGGAGTTGCTTCTTTACATGAGCAGGTGGCGCGAGCGCCGTCGACTGAGACTGAGAGTGAGTGTTCCGTACCTTTAGCGCAGGAGTCTCCTGTTAAATGGGGTAAGCCTTTTGATGATTTGTCCGCAGCGGAAAGAAACCATGTTTGGTTCATGGATGGTTCAGCGAGGTTTATAGGGACGACACGGCACTGGAAGGCGGTGTCCTATAATCCGATCACACAGAAATTGCTGAGCACAACTGGTGAAGGTAAAAGCAGCCAATTTGCCGAGCTTTACGCTGTTTACCAAGTTTTTAAACAAGAGTTACCTGGTACATGTCATATTTTCACCGATTCTTGGTCTACTGCCAATGGACTGGCTGTTTGGTTGCCGACTTGGCATTCCCATAATTGGAAGTTACATTCCAAAGAACTGTGGGGAAAAGAGTTATGGCAAGAGATTTGGGAGATGCTCCCACAGAGTACTGTTACAATCTTCCATGTGGATGCTCACACCCCGATAGATTCCCTTGACAAATTTTTTCATAACATTGCAGATGAGAAATCTAAAATTGCTGAGGCAGTGGTGGACAGGCAAGATTCTGATATTGCGGGATTGGCGAAATGGGCACACCAGAAGGCAGGACATTTTGGAGAGAAGGCCACTAGCAGGTGGGCTGCTGATCGAGGAATTTATATTCCCCTAGATCTAATTAAAAATGTTATTTTACACTGTCCCGTTTGTCAGCATATCAGACAGCGTAAGGTGCCCCAAATTGTTAAAGGTCATTTACATCGCGGAAAACTGCCCGCTCAAATTTGGCAGATTGATTACATCGGTCCACTTCCTATGAGTAGGAATTGTCAATATGTTTGCACAATTGTCGATACATACAGTGGCTTGCTGGTAGCTCTTCCATGTAAGCAAGCTACCCAATTGAATACCATTAAAACATTAGAATTGATTATGATGTATTATGGTGTGCCATTCCAAATTCAATCTGATAATGCATCCCATTTTCGTGGAAGATTGGTACAGGAATTCTGTGCGGAAAACAATATTGAATGGATATTCCATATACCCTACTACCCACAGGCCTCGGGCCTGGTGGAGAGATTGAATGGCCTGTTAAAGGACCAGTTGCGTAAGTTAACAGATGACAAGTATAAAAATTGGCGAGACTTTCTACCCCAAGCACTATTGATTTTGAATAATCGTCCTTTTTTAAACGCTGAATCTCCACTTATGCGTTTGTTTCCCCCGAATGTTGAGACTATGCCTAATGAAATCAGAGAAACTGTGATGTATTGGGAAATTACTCCCGGAGCTTTGGCTCCATGCAGAGCGACCCCAGGGTCGGCAGGTTTAGACTTGCATGCCATGGATGACACCGTTATAAAAAGTAAGGACCGGGTCATCATTACTACCGGTGTTGGTGTTCATATACCACCTGGGAATTTCGGATTGATCGCCCCTAGATCAGGGCTGGCTGTAAAAGGCATTCAGGTGCTTGGAGGAATTATTGACAGTGATTATCAGGGAGAGATTAAGGTGCTCCTGCTGAATAGCAGTGAGGTTGACTTACTGATACATCGCACTGACCGAGTGGCTCAATTACTCATAATGCCTGTTTTCAGTGGTGAGATAACGAAAGGCACTGCCCCAACTTTGCTAACTATACGAGGCCAGAAAGGTTTTGGCTCTACGGATAACCCTGGGGCTAGGGTTTGGGTGCAGTCGCCTAAGAATCCCCCTGAACAAGCAGAGGTCATTGCCACCGGTCAGGACAATACCATTTTGGTTATGAGACCAGGGAAAGATAGCTGGGAAGCGGTCCCAGCTGACAAATGTTATTTACGAGAATGATTAATGCCTGTATTTGGTTCTCTTTCAGATCATTCTTTGGACTGTTGCTGCAGGATGTGTTGGCGCTGGACTCCTTTTGGGATGGTTCGACGAGAGAGAAGGGATCCCGTCAACCCGGGATGAACTGAGAACCCGAGTGTTGCGTTCCTTCGCTGCGTGGGATTCATCATCGAACTTTTGGACATCGTTGGCCAAGAGGGTGACTGATGCCCCTCACTTCTGTTTGACACCGATGAGATCTGTACATGACATTCTGGCGACCTGTCTGGTTGCTGTCCCCGCCTCATTGGAAACTTTAATTCACATTTTTAATGTTTCAAAGGCTCGTCCCAATGTTCTCCTGGGTGATTTTGCTACCCATGTATATTGCCCCTTATGTACTGAACTGCCGAACGAGCAACCCCCCATCCAGTCCCAAATAGTTACTTATAATATCACACAAGGTGATTTATGCTTCTTTCTTACATGTAATCCTAGTGCAATCTCTGAATGTCTACGCCTAAAACTAAAAGGTGCCACTTCATTTACAGCTCATGAACGGACTTTGTGCTTTCAAAGGACGCCGACCACATGTGTTTCAGTTCAGAACAATATGACTTGCAATAGTTTGGTAGTTACCCCCAGTCACTATCGCACGATGTTACTACCTGCCGGATGGCTTTTCTCATGTGGTAATACTTCCTGGCCATATGTCCCTGCAAACATTTCCGGAGGCCCTTGTGCCATTACGAGACTCAGTTTGTTGATGTTTTCATCACATCCGAATGCCAACTCTCGTGTGATTCGAGATACTGTGATGTTACAGGAGGATTGTGACTCATCTTTGCATTTATATTCCAAGTCTGAATACCTTAGCCTAGCTGTTTCAATTATTGGTGTTCCTGCTTTGGCAGTTTATAATGCCAAATCCATTGGGAAAATGGCCTGCTGGATGGTGAAATCCATTAATCATACTTCTACAGTCTTGTCTGACATGCTATTAGACGCCCAGGGTGAACGTAGGGCCATTTTGCAAAATAGAGCAGCCATTGATTATCTTTTGCTTAAACATGGACATGATTGCTCTGACTTCGAAGGTCTCTGTTGTTTTAACTTGTCTGATCATACACAATCCATTCGTGCACATATTGACAAGTTGCGTGACTTAACGGAAGAAGTTAGAAAACACGTTGACCAGGGCTGGTTTGACTGGCTCTTTAATTGGTTGCCCGATATACACATGCTACGCCAAACATTAGGTGGTATTTTGATTGCTGTTGCTGTTTTGATTTCTATCTGTTGCTTTATTCAGTGTATTCCTTCACTACTTCAATTCTGCACACTTGGTACTAGACATAGATCAGTTAGCTTTGTTTCATATTATTCTTCCACAGATGTTAGCTCCATTTAATGAATGTATAATAGACTGAAGTCAAGGGTGAAATGTACTGCTCGATTTTCCCGGCCTTTCTTGTGTTAAAGGGGAACCAATATGACTTCAGTCTCTTTCCATCCAAGTCTAAGGGTTAGAGTAGTGTATAGAGCCTATTTACTAGGCACTTCGACATGATCCTGTGTTCTTCCCCATAGATCAGGGTTGGCACACATATCCTAGGGGATAGATTTGGTAGTATTAGGGGTAATCTGTTCTGTAGTGAGGGTATTTCATGGAGCCGTGCTGAATTCAGGCCTGGTAGGCCTCAAACAGGAGAGACTCCATCTTTCTTTCTGCTCCGGCAGCTTGGGAAGCTTCTAGGTCGAGGGTGATGTTTTAGTTATGAGGTGTTATTCGCTTGGAGAGAACCGGTTCAGGCCGGCCCTTATCGAAGGATTGTATTTTTCTTCATGCCGAAGACACTACATCAGGCCGGCCGGCTGGGAACGTGTCCTTGGCACGGGGAGGTACAAGAATTTGGTGGGCGGCAGGTTACGGGCTGGAATTTTCCATGAGAAAATGCACCTCTATATTAGTGAAAGTCTGAGGCAGATACTGGCACTTGCTTTTAGTCCGTAGGCGGCACCTGGCCGTTAGCAGTAAAGCTACTACTTGTTCCAGGGAAGACAGATGACAAACTTGAAGATGGAGAAAAACCGAGAAATAGATATTCCAAAGAGAAGAGAGTAGCCGATGAGGAAGAGGTCCCAGTGACTCGGAGAGGGAGAAGGGAGTAGATCCGTGACTGCGGAGGTGTGACTTCCAGGCAAAGCCGAGGCACAGACGAGAAGGGAACCTAGATGACCATTGAGTGCAGGCTACATACGACCAAGGTGATGTCAACCCCTTTTTATTAGAGTGTACAACTTAATCTTTCGCTTTTCTTTGCAGGTTATGATATGTATTATGTTCTGTGAGCGTGTATGTAGTGACTAAATAAAGTATCCAGTTTGTAGTGAATCAACATGTGCTGCGTGTTCTTGTATAAGAGGGTAGCCTATTCTTCTAGTCAGCTGACTTGATATGAACAGATGTTAATCCTGATCAGGTAAGTGGTAACTGAATAAGGGAGAAAGGAGCCCCTCGAACTGGAGAACAGGTTGTGCTCAACTAGCAGTCTTTGTGTGATCTGATACATAGTAACACTGATTCCCCTGTTGTATGTCGTGGTAATCATAGGATGAACTCGTGCTAAGGCTGCCGTCTGGGCAGGAAGTCCTGGGTCCGTTTGGGACCGCGAGGCTAAGGCTGCCGTCTGGGTAGGAAGTCCTGGGTCCGTTTGGGACCGCGAGGCTGAGGCTGCCGTCTGGGTAGGAAGTCCTGGGTCCGTTTGGGACCGCGAGGCTAAGGCTGCCGTCTGGGCAGGAAGTCCTGGGTCCGTTTGGGACCGCGAGGCTGAGGCTGCCGTCTGGGTAGGAAGTCCTGGGTCCGTTTGGGACCGCGAGGCTGAGGCTGCCGTCTGGGTAGGAAGTCCTGGGTCCGTTTGGGACCGCGAGGCTAAGGCTGCCGTCTGGGCAGGAAGTCCTGGGTCCGTTTGGGACCGCGAGGCTAAGGCTGCCGTCTGGGCAGGAAGTCCTGGGTCCGTTTGGGACCGCGAGGCTGAGGCTGCCGTCTGGGTAGGAAGTCCTGGGTCCGTTTGGGACCGCGAGGCTGAGGCTGCCGTCTGGGCAGGAAGTCCTGGGTCCGTTTGGGACCGCGAGGCTGAGGCTGCCGTCTGGGTAGGAAGTCCTGGGTCCGTTTGGGACCGCGAGGCTGAGGCTGCCGTCTGGGTAGGAAGTCCTGGGTCCGTTTGGGACCGCGAGGCTGAGGCTGCCGTCTGGGCAGGAAGTCCTGGGTCCGTTTGGGACCGCGAGGCCGCCACTTGTATTAAAAGAGGTCTTAGTATATATATATATATATATATATATATAATAGGAATTCCCTGTCCTTAGGTGGTACATATATATGTGGTTTCTTAGGTGTGAATAGGCCCTAGGGAGGGGGTAACGTTCTGGCTGGGTTAGGGAGGCTCTGTTGAGCGGGTTCTATCTGATCCGAAAACCCAAGCAGAACACATGCCTAGTCCATGGCCGTGCCAGATATTGTATTTATCGGTCATTGAGGTCAGTCTTCCCTTGTATTTGTTTATCGTAGGATAATAAACAAATCTGAAAGAAACACGTTAGTTAGATTCCTCACCTTAGAATATCCCCAGCGTCAGACTGGATCCGGAAGATTTTTCGTCAGCAATACCCCTTGCGCGTCGCTAGGCGTCGTCTGCGGCTCCGCGTCCGTCGTCGGCGTCGTGCGCCGGAATGACGTCGTCGGAGTACTTAGACGCCGCCCTCGCGCGCTGACGTCAGTTCTTCTTTTTTCCGCGCCAGTAAGCGCAGATCCGGGAGAGCTACCCCTTTAGTCAATTTTTGACTAACTTTTTGATCCTTTTTGATCCTGTCAATCGACTCCGGTGCCGGTAGGATGCCTGGTTTTAAAGCCTGTGCTGACTGTAACCGCCTGATGTTGGTTACGGACCATCACCGCCGGTGCCTGTACTGCTTGGGCCTCGACCACGACGCGGAGTCGTGCTCGGACTGTAAGGCCCTGACCTCGAAGGCTAGACGGGAGCGGTCCCGTAAGCTTCTCGAGATTCGCCACTCGGCCCCGCGCGCCTCTCGATCCCGGTCCAGGAGGAGGTCCAAGGATCGGTCGCGGAGCCGCAGCCGACGTCACCATCGGTCGTCGGGATCCAAGTCTTCGGGTAAGTCGAAGCATTCCAAGAAGTCCAAGAGGCGACATCGCTCTTCGGACTCCCCTCGCCGGTCGCGCGACTCGGCCGAGGGTCAGGGTGGTTCCACCCCTGCGGCTCCGGCGGAGCCGCAGGCGCCGCGCACGTCCCCATACCCTCCGGTCCCTGGGACTAACGCGACGCCGGCGGAAGTCAGTGCCTTCCTCTCGGCCATGAGGAACCTGGCTCCGCCTCGGCGCCCGCTGGTGCGCCTTCGGGCCCCGCGGACCCGACTGGGCTGCCTTGCCTGCCGGTGGCTCCGGCCCCGGCGCCGTTGACGGCTCCGGCCTCGACGCCGCAAGCGCCCGAGGGACCCGTTCTCGAGTCCCCGTCGACGCCGGTCGACCTCGTCACGCCTCCTCCGCCGGCGTCGACACCGGTACCACCCCCGACGTCGACTCCGCTCGACGTCGAGCCCCGGTTCATTCCCACTCCGGGCCCGGCGCCGGTCCAACGTCGATGGACGCCGAGATCGGCGCCGCTAGAGACACATTATGTCTACCGCCCGGCTCCGTTACTTTCTCCTCTATACCAGGAGTTGGATGATGGGGACAACTGGGGGAGGCCAGTGGCCTGGATACCTCTCCAGACACTGGATTCGTCTCTCCTCCGACTGTGGCTTCGGAGGAGGGCGCTGCTTTCTCTGTGGTGCTGCGCAAGGCGGCCGCAGCCCTTGGGCTCGAGCTGCCTGCCGTGGCTGTGAGGACTAACGTCCTTACTGCGGTGCTTCAGTCTGCAGCAAGCTCCACTGAGCCTCTGCTGCAATTCAATGAGGCCCTCATTGACGTTCTGCAGGGCACCTGGTCCAAGCCCTCCACAGTCCCTCCTGTGGACAGGAACGTCGCCAGGCGCCACCGCCCTGCTCCGGGCGACCCCAGTTTTCTGTCCCAACACCCTACCCCCGAGAGCCTGGTTATCCAGGCCTCTACTTCCCAATCCTCCTTCCCGACCGCCCCGCCGGACCGGGATTCCAAGAGGCTAGAACAGTTTGGCAAGAAGCTGTTCTCTTCCCTTAGTTTGGGCCTGCGGTCTTTAAACACCGCTTGTCTCTTGGACCATTATTCCCACTCTCTGTGGGATACGGTGGAGGACGTGCTGCCCCTGTGTCCGGAGGAGGCCCGGACACGACTTACCCAGGCTCTGGCCGATGGGAGGGATGCAGCACGACATGCAATCCGATGTGGGCTTGACACCACGGACTCGCTGGGTAGGGCCATTTCTACCACAGTGGCGCTTAGACGTCACGCCTGGCTGTGGTCCACGTCATTTTCGGGTGATGTCCAGAGCACTCTCATGGACATGCCCTTTGATGGCACTCGCCTGTTTGGCGAGAAGGCGGACAGTGCGCTGAACCGCTTTAAGGACTCCCGGGCTACGGCCAAGTCCTTAGGCCTCTCGGCCCCGCGGTCGCAATCTTCCACCTTTCGCCCCTTTCGTGGCCAAGGAAGGGGTGCCTCCTCACGTGCGCCTAGCCACCAGCCGCAGAACCAACCTGCGCGCGATCGCGGACGTGGTTTCCTCCGTGGCGGTTCTGGAGGACGACGAGGTCAGCCCACATCCACCCCGGCAGCATCTGCCTCAAAGCCTTCCTAGTCCGAGCTTTCAGGCCCATTCCACGCCAGTGGGCGGCAGAGTTCGCCATCACCTGCTCCACTGGCGGTCCATCACATCGGACAGGTGGGTGCTGCAAATCGTCCGAAGGGGCTACTCCCTCCCCTTCGAGACGACCCCTCCAGCCATGCCACCGCAGCACCACCGTATCTCGGGGGATCATTTGAATCTTCTCCACGAGGAAGTTTCGGCCCTCTTGGCCAAGGGGGCCGTCGAGCGCGTTCCGAGTCCAGAAGTAGGTCGTGGTTGTTATTCCCACTACTTTCTGGTTCCCAAGAAGGGCAAAGGGGGCCTACGCCCTATCTTGGACCTCCGGAACGTCAATGTCTTCCTCCGAAAGGAAAGGTTCAAGATGTTGACTTTGGCTCAGGTTCTAGCTGCCCTAGACCCCGGAGACTGGATGGTAGCGTTGGACTTGCAGGACGCATATTTCCACATTCCCGTCCTGCCGGCCCACCGGCGTTACCTGCGGTTCACGGTGGGCCCAGAGCACTTTCAGTTCACCGTGCTCCCCTTCGGCCTCACCAGTGCCCCTCGGGTGTTCACGAAAGTGATGGCAGTGGTCGCAGCTCATCTGCGCAGATCAGGGGTTCCAGTCTTCCCCTATCTCGACGACTGGTTGTTGAAGGCAGGGCTCGCCCCAGACAGTCGTCTCCCACCTCCAGACTATGGCGGATCTCCTGCATTTGCTGGGGTTTTCCATCAATGTGCCGAAGTCACACCTGAGTCCCTCTCAAAAGCTCCTCTTCATCGGAGCGGTTCTCGATTCGGCGCAGTTCCGGGTCCATCCACCGGAACAGCGGGTCCGGGATATACAGGCCCTGATTCCCATCTTTCAGCCTCTATCCTGGGTTTCGGTCAGGCTAGTGTTGCGGCTTCTGGGGCTGATGGCCTCCTGCATCCTACTAGTGCATCACGCCAGGCGGCGCATGCGGGCTCTGCAGTGGGACCTGAAGATTCAGTGGGCCCAGCATCACGGCAACCTGTCCGACCATGTCTTGATCTCGGAGGGCGCTGCACGGCAGTTGCAGTGGTGGCTCACGGACCGCGATTGGGTCAAGGGCAAGAGCCTCTCCCTTCCCCAACCGGAGCATGTCGTAGTGACGGATGCGTCCCTCCTGGGATGGGGTGGCCATATGGGAGAGGCGGAGATCAGAGGCCTCTGGTCTCCTGCGGAGTCTCGTCTCCACATCAACCTGTTGGAGTTGAGAGCGATCCGACTTGCACTGAAAGCCTTCCTTCCCTCTGTCAGGGGAAGTGTCGTGCAGGTGTTCACGGACAACACCACCGCCATGTGGTATTGCAACAAACAGGGCGGGGTGGGGTCGTGGACCCTTTGTCAGGAGGCTCTGCGCCTCTGGACTTGGCTGGAACACCAGGGCGTCACCCTGGTGGTTCAACATCTGGCGGGCTCTCTGAACGCCAGAGCAGACGAACTCAGCCGCCGGTGCATGATGGATCACGAATGGCGTCTGAACTCCGAAGTGGCGCAAGGTCTCTTTCAGCAGTGGGGAGAGCCTTGGTTAGATCTATTCGCCACCGACGAGAACACGCAATGTCAGCAGTTCTGCGCGTTGGAATTTCCAAGGCGGCACTCGCTCGGCGACGCTTTTCGTCACGAGTGGAGTTGCGGTCTGTTGTACGCCTTTCCGCCTATACCACTTCTGCCCAGAGTGCTGAAGAAGATCAGGCACGACCGGGCCCAAGTCATCTTGGTGTCTCCGGATTGGGCACGAAGGTACTGGTATCCCGAGCTACTCAGTATGTTGACCGATCCTCCGATACGTCTGCCCCTTCGGGAGGATCTTCTGTCGCAGCAGCAGGGGACGGTCCTCCACCCGAACCTGTCCAGCCTCCACCTCCATGCATGGAGATTGAGCGGCGGCAGTTGATGCCATTTGACTTGCCTCCTGAAGTCTGTGATATCATTCTGGCAGCCAGGCGTCCCTCCACAAAGACGGTATACGCCTGCCGGTGGAACAAATTTGTGGCATGGTGCACAGCAAAGGCTGTGGATCCCCTTTCCGCCCCTCTTTCTGAGGTTCTCCTCTTTCTTCTTTCTTTGGCCCGGCAGGGCTCTGCCCTGGGCACCCTGAAAGGTTATCTTGCTGCCATCTCTGCCTTCTTGCGGCTTCCTGATCAGCCTTCTCTTTTCAAGTCCCCTGTCGTTACACGCTTTCTAAAAGGCATTACTCACACGTTCCCTCCTGTCCCTTTTGTAATGCCTCAGTGGGACTTGAATCTTGTCTTGACATTCCTGATGTGCGCTCCCTTCGAGCCTCTTCACAATTGTCCTCTTCGTCTTCTGACTCTTAAGACTGCTTTTCTGGTAGCCATCACCTCGGCTAGACGGGTGAGTGAGCTCCAGGCTTTATCTTCAATGCCTCCTTTTCTGTCTGTTCATCCGGACAAGGTGGTCATTCGGCCTCGTCCCTCCTTTCTTCCGAAAGTGGTGACTCCATTTCATCTTGGGCAGTCTGTCACCTTGCCCACCTTCTTTCCGCCTCCGCATCCTTCCAAAGAGGAAGAGAGGCTCCACCGTCTGGACCCAAAACAGGCGCTGTCCTTTTATCTGGACCGCACAAAGCAGTTCCGGGTGGACGACCAACTTTTTGTTGGATACGTGGGTGCTAAGAAGGGGAAAGCGGTGCACAAACGGACCATCTCTCGGTGGGTCGTCTTGTGCATCAAAATTTGTTACTCCTTGGCAAAAAAGGACCCTCCTGTTGGGCTGCGCGCCCACTCCACTCGGGCCACAGCGGCTACTACTGCTTTGGGACGGGGTGTCCCTTTGCAGGACATCTGTCAGGCGGCGACGTGGGCTTCGCTACACACGTTTGCCAGGCATTATTGCCTTGACAGCCAAGTCCGGAGGGATGGCTTTTCTGGCCGTTCTGTCCTCCAGGACTTTCTGGTGTGATCTTGGTTCGCAGACCCACCACCGGGGATGGTATTGCTTGGGTATCTATTCTAAGGTGAGGAATCTAACTAACGTGTTTCTTTCAGATGAACAAGTTACTTACCTTCGGTAACGATGTATCTGTAAGAAACATTAGTTAGTTAGATTCCTCACCGACCCACCCATCCTCCCCGTTCTGCGAACTGACATCTAGGGTTAAGGTTATCCTTTTCAGGCCCCTAGATTTTATTTTTGGCACCAGTGTCGGTCTTTGCATGGCTCTGCGTTCCTGGCGCGGAAAGCTATGTACAAGAACTGACGTCAGCGCGCGAGGGCGGCGTCTAAGTACTCCGACGACGTCATTCCGGCGCACGACGCCGACGACGGACGCGGAGCCGCAGACGACGCCTAGCGACGCGCAAGGGGTATTGCTGACGAAAAATCTTCCGGATCCAGTCTGACGCCTGGGGATATTCTAAGGTGAGGAATCTAACTAACTAATGTTTCTTACAGATACATCGATACCGAAGGTAAGTAACTTGTTCATCAGGCCTTTTAACCCAATGCAAGCAAGGTTTCTTTATTATAGATGCGAGTATAATTATAGAGACCTATGTCATCTTGAGACTTCAGATAGGGCTTATGGTGGCCCACGACTTGAGGATTTACCGGCCCCACCACAAGTAAAGCGCCACTTGCTGCAGACTACAGGCACCAGACCTTTACATTTTGCCTATTTTTGAGAGCAGTGTTTTTCTTCCACGTTTGCCGTGTTGCATTTTATAATGGGCTATAGAAACTATATGGGACGTGTATGCACAGTGCTCAAGTATCATACTTGCAAGCACGCGCTTCCCTTTTACCCTCTGTGTCATTCTGTCTAACCATACACAATAATGCATAGCGATGAGGAGAGGTAGAGGTGCATGGTATATGTTCGTAACACAGAATTTGCCCACTGTTTGCTTTGGACTTCCTTACAAAGACATCTATAGTTTTAACCATCAGCATTATATGCAGGGCCTTCTACCCCTCAGGAAGGTCTGCTCTTAGCCAAGAACAGTATGGAAAATCCCTCAACATGTTGAACAGGTGCAGCACCAAGATTGAAATGCCACAGCAACTGGAGCGCCGACACTCAAAACCTTTTTGTAGAACTTTTCTTGTTTCTGCTCAAGCTGTAGCTGTTCTATGAAGAAGGGTGTTTCCACTGCTGTTGTCCCATCTTATAAAAAACAAATGGATAATTGGAATGCCCTTGCATTCCATAACATACCTAGGACAGTAAGACGTTTTTGTTGAACCAAGGGTAAAAGCTAGTTGAGAGACCCTAACCCACAGACCCTGTTTCAATCACAGCTTCCCGGCTTTACCAAACTGTGTGATCCTGGACAATGACTTTTCTTCCCTCTGCCTCCTTTTCCGAGATCATCACATTTCATAGCTCCTTGAACAATCTAGTTCAGGATGTGCACTGTACAAAAATCTCTCATATTTAGTTTCATTGACAATACTGTTGCTTCATCTATGATAGCAAGATAGGTCTTAAATAGGTGGTACAAGACAACTGACTTGCCTCTTGGGCCACTAATAAAATTATAATCAGAGCAGAAGGGGGAGAGAATGTGATACCCATCCAAGATTGGAATTGCACAATCAATTCAGGAAACCTGGCTTAAATCCTGGCTTCCAAGGTTGACCAAACAGCTTGACATGTGGAAAGCCTATCCAATAGGACGTTTCAAGGTCCCTTCAAAAAGTGGGGCCGGAGTAAATTGGCCCAATCAAACCCCACACATGCTCTGTCTGAGGCTAGTAACATGCCCTATGAAGCAGGATTGTTTCACAATATTTGATGTGAGATACCTATATTCCATGGGAAGATGCCTGATCCCACACACAGAATATTTGAGCACCAAAACATGTTGATGTAAAAGAAAAATAGGGTCAGTTCCTCAAAGTCTTTCTCTCACTCCCTCTTTCGTGTGTTACCTATCCATGTTGTACCTGTCCTGCATCTGTGTGAGAATCGTGTTCTGTTCCTTCTGCTACTTCCACCTGTCCTTAACCTATTACTTGTGTTATGGAAAGTTGCGTTGCTGCTATATGCTGTACCTTTATTGTGTTTGGAAGCTCGGTATAAAACTTTTTACCACCATCAGAAAAAAATGATTCACATTGGCAATGCTTGTTTCTATGCATGATGTGCATGAAAGAGTGAATCCTAAAAAAAATATGTCATGAAACAAGCCATTTTTTAAATGGAGTAATGGACTTTGTAAAATTATAAAACATAGCTGACAAGTGGCCAATTCTTGCATTTTAGCCAACAGTCTACTGAATGCTGAGGTCCATGATTCTATTTTATTCTTCAGAATTTGTATAGTGCATGGCTACCCAACGAGCTCCCAGCGCTAGTAATAAACCTCCACTCTCGATACTGAATGCCTGCCTAATGCTGGAATAGATACATTTTCAGCTGCTTCCTGGAGCTGATTTCTGATCTGTCCAGTCTTATATGCACGGGGAGAGCGTTCCACAGTTTGGATGCTTGGTTTGTGAAAGAGCTTCCACCGCTTCTTGCTTTCTTGAGCATAGGGACCAGAAGTAGGATGTGACACTTGGATCGTAGAGTTCTTTTCGGCATGTAGGGAGTTACCAGACGTTGGGAGCCTTTTTAGGTCGAGCCTAGCGCAGCGCGCATGCGCTAGGAAATCAATCTCTAGGAATCATTCTGGACTTTTCACACGCTCGTGCGTGTGTTCTTTTTTAATTGCATTTTTTCTATGGGGCTTTGCATGCGTGTTTCTAAAAAGACAGCACGCAATTGGGCAAAGGCGTGTGCATGTCCCACCTTTCTCCGGAAATGTATCTGCCCAAGGCCTACGGCTTGTGGTTACGAGCAGGGGCGCCATCCGTTCGGGGTCATGTCACCATCTGTTTTCAATTAACGCGTTCGCAATCGCCACGCTGCCGCGCTCACTCCCCCGCTTCTCCCTTGCGCCATTCTTTTTAAACAACCCTTCCTTCACATGCCACATGCACAAGCACAGCCCTGCCAATGCTCTGTTTGCAATGAGAAACTTGTGCATTCGCTGTCATGCTAGGCCCATTGCTGTTGACTTGTAGAAGGAGGAAGGCAGCAGAATCGTGTTTTGACAGTGGCGGCCGAGGCAGAGGTAGCAAGGCCTCTGCTTACACACACAGCTCCTGATTTTCTCTACTGTGCTCGCTTTCTGATTTGGTACTGGCATAATATAATGCAATCTTAACTTTAAGGCACGCACCCTATCAATCTTATGTTTGACCTCACAACCGCAGGTTCGAACCCCAGCGCGTCTGCTCAGCCTTTCATCCTACTAGAGGCTGACGGACTAATTAACACTCATTTGGTTGGCAATAAACATCTGTTACTCTGCACCAAGATGCAGCATACTCCAGCCCCGTCTTCACTTGCACACTGGGATAACTCACTTTCGCCTCCTTTCAATTCGGCTCTTGATTTTCTCTACTGTGCTCGCTTTCTGATTTGGTACAGGCATTATATATTGCAATCTTAATTTTAAGGCAAGCACCCTATTAATCTTATGTTTGACCTCACAACCGCCGGTTCAAACCCCAGCGCGTCTGCTCAGCCTTTCATCCTACTAGAGGCCGACAGACTAATTAACATTCATTTGGTTGGCAATAAACATCTGTTACTCTGCACCAAGATGCAGCATACTCCAGCCCCGCCTTCACTTGCACACTGGGATAACTCACTTTCGCCTCCTTTCAATTCGGCTCATGATTTTCTCTACTGTGCTCGCTTTCTGATTTGGTACTGATTTGGTTCTGGCATTATATAATAGGAGCCAGCAGCGGCGGCGCACAGGCTGCCATCTGTTTTGGGTCTGGTTTCATTTCCAGACCATGCCGCTTTCATTAGAAGGCACGTTCCCTCCACCCCACCTCCACAAGAGTGTGCTTTCATTTTCTTTAAAACACGAAGGAACAGAAACAAAATCAATTACAGTGACATCTCACTTTTCAGCGGAATCGTCCGCACCGTCTAAAGAGCAGGCCTTGGCCAACAAGCCTACCCTGGAAAGCAACAAGCAGCTGCTACAGTAGTTAAAGCTCCTTAAAGCCCTCTCATGTCTTGGGGAAGAAGGTAACGATCCTCGTGGGGTTTCAGTAAATAGCTACATTGTGATGCTTAACCATTTGTTTACCGGATGAACATGCTTCTGGTTAAACAAAACAGAAGAACGTTAGCAATCCGCATTTTACCCTAGCTGTTGTGGAGAAAAAACAAACATCTACAGCAGGTAGGCACAGCATATCTCTACAGAGTGCATCTTTTCGCTTCGCCACCTCAGAAATCTGCAAGCACTTCTCCTTTCATTCCTTTTTATTTTTTGCATTATGTAGCGCGAATGAAGCTATCAAAGCACTTTACATAAGTACTAGTTCCATTACATAAATCTGCCCGGTAGTTGACAATGTGCTGCATGGCTGAACACTTATAAGGTCCCAAAGGCGAGACCTATTGGCTATGCCAATGCTTGTTTGTTTAATGTGCAGTGGACCAAGCAGAGGGGTCTGAACTTTATTGTCTTCTGGATTGGCAGCCAGTGCAGTGCTGCCAATGCAGGTGCTGCTGACGCACACTTGGGCATTTTATAAACAGTGCGTGCTGCGGCCTTCTGGATTTCCTGTAGTCGGTTTGTCACATATTTGGGGCTGCCTAGGTGGAGGGAATTACTGTAATTCAGGTGTGAATTGATTAGTCCCTGTACTACCACTTTACAGAGAGGAGCTGGAAGCCTACTTAGTAGTTTTCTTAAGGTGCGAAGAAGTCCAAAGCAGCAAGCGGCCAACTTCTTGGCAAGGACTTCCATCGATAGCCTGTCATCTATCCAGAAACCTAGGCTCTTGCCTGAAGGGGTGGGTGTGGGAAGTGGTCCGAAACCGTCTGGCCAGTTAAGGTCCATCCAGTGATGGGATCGTTTCCTATGACCAGGACTTCTGCTTTATCCCCGTTCAGTTTCAAACAGCTGTCAGACATCCCGTTTGTTACTTATTTGAAGCATGTGTTTAACTGACTGGAGGTGTTATTGGTAACAGCAGAGAGCGAGATGGTGAGCTGTGTGTCATCTGCATAGGAAACCAGTGCAAACCCATGGGACTGCGCCATTTCTGCCAGTGGGCGTGCATAGAGATTAAAAAGTGTGGGACTTAAAAAAGATCCCTGTGATACTCGGCACTTTAATGCATAAGTTGCAGAGAGTGAGGAGTCCTCCTGGACCTGAATGTCCTATGCTGTATGAGAATTTCGGAGCCATTTGAGGCCTTTCTAGCCTTTGGATAAGGACGGGGTGTGTCAAAGGCTGTGCTCAGGTCCAGCAAAATCATTGCCGCTGAGCCGCATTGGTCCAGAATGACTCTGAGCTCTTCTGTTGCAGATAAAATAGTGGTTTCAGTGCTGCTGCCCGGTCTAAACACAGTTTGAATAGGTGGCAGGACTGAGTGAGCTTCCAAGAAGGCAGACAGGTGCTTGTTGACGTACTTTTCTAGTGTCTTACTCTCCCCAGGAAGTAGTAAAATGGGCCGATAATTCTCTACAAGTAGAGGGTAGGCGGTGGGCTTTGTTAGGAGGGATTTAACCACTGCAAGTTTCCATGCCAATGGGACCGTGCCGCTTTGTAATGAGAAGTTGAAGAGGACTGTCAGCTCAGCTAGGATAGTGTTTCTTCCTTTTTTTAGGATATCAGGGGGGCTGGGTCAAGCGGTGACTATGATTTGATTGTCCTGAGGGTCTCTTAGGTAGTGTTTCTGCTCATTTGGGTGAAGGCTGTTAATGTTACTTTTGCTGATGCTGTGTCGATGTGGATTGAGTTTTCGATGGAGATTTTGGGAGGGGCTTGTAGGACGTTGTTTACCTTTCTAAGAAAAAATTTGAGAGTATGTTGCACCACTCTGTTGAGAGTGTAGGACCGCTTTGACTCTTAGGTGGCTTCATAAATCTATTTACCAGATTGAATAGCTCCTTTGAGGAGTTTGGGGCATTTTCTATTTTGGCGCTAACATATGACATACTGGTACTTTTTTTTTGTTTTTTTGTATAATGCCTTGCTGGGCCCATCATACAATTTTCTCCGTTATCTTTCTGCTTTTTTTGCTTCCTTTTTTTAGTTCCATAAGGTTGGCTGAGAGCCATGGAGCATGACCGGCCGGGCGGCATGGACCTATGGGCTTCATAGGGACCAAGGCATCCAGGGAGCCTGTAAGCCAGTTCTCAAATTTATTATATCTCTCACTAATTTCCCCTTTTATTTTTGGGGTATTTTCTGCTAGGGAGCTTTCCCAGTTTGCGTTGTCTAGTTTTGACCAGCAACAGCTTAACTTTGTAGAGGAGGGCTGGTACGCTCAGGGAGAAGGGCATTAAATGGTGGTCAGACCAGTACATAGAGGTAGGGATATTTGTTGAGAGCTCATCAATGTTGGAAAAGATAGGGTCCAATATGTGGCCCAGTGTATGGGTGGGATGCTTCACAAATTGCTCCTTTAAATTGCTGCCATGCCCTGAGTGAAGCTTTTATGCTTTTGTTGCTGTCTTTATCGACATGCAGATTGAGATCTCCTAGTACTGTGAAGTTAGACTGCTGCAAGCGGCCCGGTCCTGAGCACAACTTGGCCAATTCCCCATTGAGGCGCCTCACCGACACGTTCAAAGCTCAAGATCTGACTCCAGCGGCCCATGTCCGGCGAGGTATCATGCAAGACCATGCAATCCGAGCACGAGGAAATGCTCTCCCTAGCCATGCGAATTCGGTCAGTAAGGCTTCCCTGACTGCCATGCGTCCCAATTCGACCATGTCGTTTCCGCCCAAATGCCGGATAATTAAATCTGGGGTCTGATGTCCCTCGTGTTCCCGCGTCTCCTCAGTCAGCTGCCGCAACTGTTGAATTCGCAGGCCGCCGACGCCTCGCCATAGGAACGACATTCCCTTTAAACCTGGTGGTTTCGACACTCGCTTCTGCCATAGCCGAACTGTGGCGCGCCGCACGAACGAGTGTCCCAACACCCATATCACCTTTGAGGACATACTAGTAGCAGGAAGAGAAATGGAAAAGTCAGCGTGGTCATATCAATATATCGGTCCATTGTCCTACAGTAATTCGGGCCCCACATAGCGCTTAAAACAGGCCGATGACCAGCGCCCCACTTTTTTGACCGCCTCGGCCGGTAAGCCGGCACCTGCAGCCAGCGTTGCCGCCCCAATTCTGAACGAGTGTGACGAATACCCTCTAGAATCAAGACCAAGACACTCAAGGGCACTTCGAAACACGACCCTGAATTGGTATTGCGACAAACATTCGCCCTGTTCATGTATGAACAGGGTCTGACCACCCCCTGATGGACGAATCACCAAGTATGTTTTCATCCTGGCTACGGGGCAAATCTCCACCACAGGCACGGGGGACAAGCGAATTGTGAACCCCTTCCTCATCGGATCTGTCTTGGATTTCCTCAGAGCCACCACCAGGCCACCGTGGGCTAAGTTTGTGTCCTGCCACTGGAACCCCCCTGCGTGATCTAGTTTGGAGGTCCCCACCAATTCTCCCAGTCGAAACGCACCATAAAAGGCTAAGGTAAATGCCGCCCCAAATAAGATGCTCTCATAATAAGAGGAGCATACCGACTGTAGTACCCCCAAAATGTCCCCCAGGGTTTTCACATCCAACGGCCTTCTACTATCTTTTTTTACCCTTGATTTTACACACCTGGAATATGTGCCGCTTTGAAAAGCAGATTGAGCTTTAAACAAGCCAAAACCAAATGTTTACAAGTAGCTCCCTGCCTATTGATAGCTTCCACCACCGCCATATTGTCTGACCAAAAAATTACTGTTTTGTTCCTAAAGAATCCAGCCCAAATGTCTATAGCCACTATAATTGGAAATAGTTCCAAAAAGGCTATGTTCCTGGTCAAGCCGCTCTCATGCCAGGATGCAGGCCAATCGCCCCTGCACCAATGGGACCCCAACACTGCACCAAAACTAATGCTACCTGCCGAATCAGTGAGCAAGCCCAAGTCCGTGTTGGATATTGCTGGCTCAGGCCAGATTACCTTACCATTGAAGTCATTCAGGAAGCTACGCCATACCCTCAGGCCCTCCCTCACATCAGCCTGCAGTCGCATGTGATGATGCTTTTGAGTCAACCCCGCCATTGCCCGTGCAATTGACCTTGAGAAGGGGCATCCCATTGGAATGATCCTTAAGGCAAAATTCAACTGGCCCACTAAAACCTGAAGCTGATGCAGCGTGACTTTAGGTCCCGCCAGTGCAGAATCTATTGCTTGCGAGAAGGCCTGTACCTTGTCTAATGGCAACCTGCATTCCCCCACTACTGTATCTATCTCAATGCCCAAGAAAGACATGTTAGTAGCAGGACCCACTGTCTTACCGGGAGCCCGAGGCACCCCCAGCTCTCCAAATATAGCTACTAGCTCGCTCAAAGCCTGGCCACACCTTCCTGATGCTGGGGGGCCCATGATCATAAAATCATCTAGGTAATGTACTATGTCACTGTGCCCTGTTCTGAAGACAAACAACCACTGCAGCATAGAGCTGAACATCTCAAAATATTTGCATGACACTGCACAACCCATTGGCATACACCTGTCATAATAAAAGTGTCAATTCAGCTGAAAACCTAGCAAATGATAATCCTCGGGGTGCACTGGCAAGAGCCAGAAAGATGTCGGTCTTTGCCATGAAGGCGTTGGGCCGTAAGTCGCGCAGCCTCTGAAGCGCCGCATCAAAGGAAGAATATGTCACAGAGCACAGGGACGGATCTATGGCGTCGTTCACCGATGACCCCCTTGGCGCTGATAAGTTATGAATCATTCTGAAGTGGCCTGGCTCCTTTTTAGGAACCACGCCCAGAGGTGAACACATAAATCCTGGCAATGGAGGCGCAGTGAACGGGCCAGCCACCCGCCCCAACACCCTTTTCTTATCGACCTTCTGTGACACTACCATAGGGTGCATGCACGTTGACAACCAGTTATTGCCATAACCTACCGGGGGCACCCCTTGTGCTGGAATGCGGAAGCCTGTGGAGAACCCTTCATATAATGTCTTGACTGCCTTCCTGTCAGGGTACGGATTCAGCCAGAAAATCAGCTTCCCTATATAAACTGGCGTGGGTAGTTTATTGTTGAGGTGGTGGCTTAGACTCACTCCCTTTCTCTTTGGACTTCTTAATGCACTTAAACTCGGGATGGGAAGGGTAGCCACAGTATGCACATGCGTGTTTGAACTTACATGCCCCTGGGAGCCAGGTACACGTTTTACGATTAAAAGCCCGACACGTTCCTTTTTTCTCCCCCGCGCCCCCTTGGAAAGTCCGAAAGGGCTGTTTCATGGGTTCTTTATTATTCACGCTCTCCAACATACTCTGTTTGGTCCCAGCCCATGTCAGGGTCATCTACCTTGGCCCATCTAAAATCCCTATCATAGTCCAACCAAACTACTCCCCCATACATGGTCTGTGCCTTTAAAATCTTATTTGCGTAACATATCAGGGGTATCGCCAATTCCAGCTTCTTTTCCAACATCACTATGGAAAAAACATTGAAACCAAACAACCAATTAGTGATTGATTCTTCTACCCTTGGTTTCCTCTCCCTGAAGGAACCTTCTTTCCCGTCTTTCTCTCTAGGCTCCACTTCCCTCCTCTTTTGTCTAATTAAGGAGAATATATCCACAAATTCCCCCTTCAAATCTTCTCTCTTGTGTCCAGCGTAACATGCGCTGCCAACTTACCACGCTTGGATAACACAGAATCATGACCACCAATTGCTTTACACCTTTTATCTACTTCTTTGCTTGAGCACTCCACTGCCTTACCTGCAGTGGACCCTGTCGTCACTGGTTGTGCGGGGGCCGCTTGACCCACCGCTTGTAGGGGCGTGTTCACATCTTTTTCCTGCGCTTTGCCCAAGAGGGCCACCTGTTTACTTAACTCGCCAAGCACCCCACCTGTGCCTGTCGGTGAAGCCCATGGCGCTACCGTTGCGCCGCCAACAGGGTTCCCTACTGCGGGAGCCCCCAATTGTGCCAAAACAGTTGCTACTGTAGCCAATATACTGGCTGTGGCAGCTTGCCCCCCCTCCACTGCTGCTCCCGGTTGTCCCGGGGTGATGGGAACTACCCCACACGGTGCTCCCCCCTGCGGTATTGGCGCTACTACTGGTATCCCTTCTGGTACTATGGGTATTGGGGGATTGGGGGCTGGCGTCAAGGCCTTCAAAACCCCTCTAATTTCGGCTAATATTAAGCCCACCTCATTCCGTCCCTCACCTGGTAACACACTGACTGGCTGTAGGGGTACTTTGGGAGGAGGCTGAGGAACTGGAGGTACGATAGGTAAGAGAACAATAGGCCCTGGCGCTGGGGGCCCAGGAGGCTATGGGAGCACTGTTTGTGGCAAGTTAGATATTGGCCCACTAGGCAGCGGGAGTACCGGCTGAAAGGGGGTCACCGGAGTAGCCGGTGCAGGAGGTTGCACCTCCAATTCCCTGCCCCCCCTTCCTTTCTTATTCACCCTGGGCTTCTTTAGTAATGGAGGAAATGCCGCCTTTGGCGGGACTATGGCCTACGAGGGCGAGCTCCGGTCACTGTCTCAGGGACCTCCTCGCTATCTGACACCGAAGCCTCCCCCCGTGTTCTTCTTCACTATCGTCATCTCTGCTTAATTTTGCTAGCACTAGCTTCAGTAGCTGCGCTATTTCTGACTCACCTTCCTTTCTCTTCGGGTTGTGCTTGGGAGGCATTCTGAGCTTAATGACCCGCTCACGTAACAGTTTGTGATGTCTACTCCTGGTCAAGCCTCCTCCAATTTAATTACTTTCGGCCCCAGCCCCTAAAGCCACATGCGCGTTGACCGAGTTAATCATGCGCTTAACCCAAATACCGCCAAATTCGTTTGAATGCCCTGTGAATGACACGCTGCCCCACTTCCCTACATGTGCTACCACAGGCCAAAAGAAGCGCTAGATCGATCACAGCGCTAAAAAACTGAAAAGATTGGCAAGCACTCACACTCCCCTTACTCAACCCAGTAGCCCTTCCAAACCACTTATTCGAGCGCTCCCACTCAGTTGCCTCCTTAATAGAACTGCTTGCGTACCGTAGCAAACGCGGAAATCAAACCTCAATCAAGTAAATTAGCATTGCCTATTCCTTTAGTTGTAAAAATGAAAACCAGGGATTTGAACACGTAACCTTGCTACTAAAACCGCGGGACCCGCTGTTTAAATATCCGATGCTCGTCCCGCAACCAATTAGGCACAACACGCTACTCCACTCAATGGAGAACTATCGCGGGAACCCGCAGTTCAAATATCAGGTGCCCGCTCCCGCTACAAACCAGAAGCACCACGCAAACGCCCTATGCGAGACAGCCTACGCAGCGCTCCCGCTGAAACAGATCTGCTTACAGAAAAGACTCCGAACAATCGCTCACACTATCTCGCAACTTTGAGGAATTGCACACTTAACCTTGAGAGTGCGAGTCTTAGACCCTAACCGTTACACCACTGTGATGCGCGCGAAAGATAGCCGCGTTTCTCAAGCTCACCACCGCTCCCCCCCCACGCTTAAAGCGGCCTAAGAAATATCCCGCTCGCAACCTAGAGCCTAGGGGAAGGCACCGAATCAAACGATTCCCCACCCGAGCCTAACGCGAGGAGGACACCGTGACGCCACCGGGGTCCAGCGGGGGCCAAGGGACAATAAACACACTCACCTCTGGCCGCCCACCGTGCCCCCGAAGGCTACTCAGCGCTCCCCGCCGCCCCAGACACCTCACCCCAGAATCCGCGACGTCCAAGACGCTTCACGAAACCGGGACGAGACTCCTCCGCCGACCGCAAACCCAGATCGAACGATTAACCCTAACCCGACGAGATCGGGTAATTCCACTGGTCCAGGTGTAACGAGCAGGAAAAAGAGGAAGAGTGGAGGTGGATCCAGGGCCTAAATAGCCACCCCCCTGGCTCCACCCCTCCAGCTCCCTACGCTGACCGGACACCCGTCACGGGTGACCCGGAAGTACTACCTCAGGCCAGTAGCCAATCAGGCTACTGGACCGGACTATGGGGGTGTGGCGCGGATCTGGGGGGCCGGGCCCTAAGGGCGCGCTCGCCGAGATCTCTCGCTCGTCAAATGCAAAATAACATTCAGTTCCTGACTTTCTGCTTTTTGTCATCTAGACTATCACGAGTCAAACAGCCTAGTGGGGGAAAGGACAGAGATAGCCTTTCCGATGCAAATGCCTGCACCTCTCTGCTAATGGGCTAACATTGAAAATCCTTAGAAAACCCACAAAAGGTGCCATGTACGACAAGATTGTGAAAAGCAGCAGTTACTCGTGTAGAGACATGCAGAAAGGAAAAATGATGTCCACTTCTGTTGCCGCTACTCCCAAACACATCCTTGGGCTACATCTGTGTGCGATTTTGATGGGGCGCTTACAGTCCTACAGTGAAGCGCCCTGCCTGAAGAAGTGCAGCAAGGGCTCCAGGTGCTACCCCGCGAGGGCCGCCATTGTGGAACAGACCGAATGAAACTTAATGCAATCACCTCAGCTTTAACCTCTTCTGTGCCCATGACGAGATAGTCTCGTCATGGAGCACGGTTGCGCTGTGCCCATGACGAGACTATCTCGTCATGAACCCCACCCACTAATGCAACGCCCGGCACAGGAGGGGGAAAGGGCGTGGCACTGAAGGGGTTAAGCACAGTGAGGCACTGTTAATGTTTCTATCATTTGGACCCAAACCAGTAAAGAGTACCGGGCGCCGTTAGGCTTTGCTTATTGGTGCAGACACCTGTTGGTCCAACATTAAGCAGATGCAGCCCAATGGCCACCCACACACACCGTCATTTAAGTATGCACACCGGAAAAGTGCTTCAACACCCCATCAGGGGTAACAAGCGCTATGTAAATATGTGGAGAAGTGTAGCTCACTGGTTAGAGGAGGCATACCCTGAAGCAGAGGTCAGACCCGGGACCAGGGTTCGATTCCCGACGCGGCAGGGTCTGGAGCCCAATTGTCCACGGACTCGATAATTCTCGCTTCGGTGCCTACTCTAAGCACGAGTTCACACTATGCAGCTCTGGGCAACAAGCTTGCTTAATCTCCACAACGGCCCCCCGCGGTGGGATGCCTGGCTTTCACCTTGGGGATGCCCAGTACGGGTTATCTCACAGGGAAAAACCAGGACGGGTACCCAATGCAAGCGCCGAGATGCCCAAGGGTAATTTGAGCGCTATATAAGACCATACATACATACATACATACAAGCGCTATGTAAATGCAAACCTTTTTCCCTCTTCAATCCCTCCACTATCCTTCTGAATCCAAAAAACTGACTAACATATCCACCACTCAAATTACTTTCATAATTCACTATACTAATTCAACACTAATCCTTCTTGGGTTCCGGAGTAGCGTGCTACTTGTCGAAAAAAGCGCTTTGACGCCTTGTCAGGGTAGTATGCGCTATATAAATGCAATTAACATACACCACAATACAATACATGGCAGCACACAGAGACCGGGGAGAAAGAAGGGGCTGGAAACTTCACACTGTGCCGGATAGGCAGTGTTGACTTAGAAGTGGCCACAGACAGGTCAGCATCTGGTAAAGCGCGTTTCCGTTTTTTCCGAATCTGTACATCACCATCCACTGAGCTGTCAGTACAAACCATTTTTACTCTATCATTGGCATCATTTCACAGGTGCAGTAAGTACATTCTGCACCGAAGGAAAGCCATTTATGAAATTGTGTTCTTGTATTATATTAACAAACATTCTTAATCTAAAGCCAGAACAACCCACTTTAATGTTGTAAGCTAATATGTTTTCCATTAGGACGGGAAAAGCAGTAAAAGGTGAATCTATCATGCCAAGCAGTGCATACCTCACAAAGATGAATTTGAGTCATAAAGGGGGAAAGACATATATATGTGTGGGGTAACTAGTAATATGTTAGATTTTATTATAGAATGAGGCCTCACTCAAGGCCTAGTCGCTCTTAAAGTATAAAGATTGAATGGTGTGTAAGTCCGCATTGTGCTGTGTGACTGCAGACTGTGTTGTAACGTAATTCATTTTTCATTGTGACGTAGGCTCTGGACATAGAGGAATCCTGTAGTTTTTATGGTCTTGCTTGACAGGGCAGGCAATTATGTGGACATCAGGGGGGGGGGGAAGGGGGGAGGGTGCTTTGACTCCACCCACATGTTGGGAGCCAGGAGTAGATGTTTTGATTGGGCAGAAGTTCTGTGCTGCCACAAAAAAGTGCTTGCCATCGACACAACTATGGTCAGTTTGTTTATTTATCCAGCTACTCAAGCTTGAGCTTTCAGGGGCACCCACATGGCAGTGAAATGTCATTAAAGTGTCTTAGATAACTAGATAATTTATGTTGTTTTTTTGCTTGCAGCAGCACAGATGGGAGGAGGGCAATCGTTAACCTGCATGGATATTTAAGCCAGTTAACAGTGCAAATGTCACCTGACCTTTTCACCTGCACCAATATTATTATACAATGCTTTGCTTTCACACACATACAAATCAATTCCCATGCTATTTACTTGTAATGCTTTACATTACCATACAACATTTCCTTACAGCTAAACAGATGGGCATTACCCATGCTCGTTCTTTAATTCACTGATGTCATCTCTTCTCAATTGATATAATTTCCTGTGATGCCATTGTCAGCCTCCACAAAGAGCGCATGCCACTTTCGCAATTCTTGACATTGTGGTATATTGACATCACTGGCGTAACAAAAGCCCCTGCAGCCCCTGCGGGCGGGTTCCGAGCTCCGGGGTCCTCTCCATCACTAGCAGGTCCCTGGCCCAAGAGCTCCAGACTAGGTCCAGAGCATGGGGTACATTGCAGGGGGGCCCTCAAGTTTCGTTATGCAACTGATTGAAATCCATGACTTTCGTCCAAACACAGTATGTTTCCATGAGATTCTTGGGACACACAGTGCACAGTTGAAAAGAGAGTTTTTCTTTTATAATGAAGGAATGGCAAGTACACAGATTTAATCAACATGACAAGATGCTCGGTGGTCTCCAAAGTCAGAGGTGAAAAGCTAGAAAGATAGGGTTGAGTACTAGTGGTAAAAAATGAGGGCACACTTGGCAAGTCAGCCACTGAGTCAAACATCTGATATAGTTTGAGAATCTCTTCTTAAACAAGCATTGGCATAACCAATAGGTCTCGCCTTTGGGACCTTATAAGTGTTTAGCCATGCAACAGTTGCATAACTAAATACTTATAAGGTCCCAAAAGCGAGACCTATTGGCTATGCCAAGCGGCCGTGCGGCCGCGAAAGTGATCGCGATCAAACATCAAAGCGGCCGTGCTGCCGTGAAAGTTACTGCGGTAAAGCGCGGCGCGCGCGCCCGCACACTTGCACTGTAGCTCTAGGCTGGCCTGGTAGCACTTTTTGGAGCCCTCTCAATAAGTCTCGCCAGACCAGCGCATGCGCTGGGTCAGGCGGGACCTAAAAATAGATAGCGAGTTGTAAGTTCTACTAATGGTGGAATTGAGGTGGCCCAAGAAGGCGGTTCAAAGAGATCTGTGACAACTTCAAACACTGACATTGATCTCAGAGTTAGTGACGTTTTCTTTTTGTTTTTTATCTGTGCAAGGTTGCCATATTCATGTAGAGTGTGCCCTCTGCATCTGCAAGCTCCTTCATACCCGGAGAATCATTTCTTTCATTGCCTATTTGGTAAAGCTTGTTTCAGAACCAGCTTTCACTGCACTCTTTTAAGGCAAACTCATAATGGTGTGTAAATAAGATGGAAGAAAGGGAAACAGGAAACCAGAAGTGATGGACATAACAAAATTCAAATGACCATTATAATACATGTAAATACCATGACCTTTAAAGTGCATACTATTAGGATCCGTGTAAACATTTTAAGTTACTCTTTCTCTCCGAGACGCACCCATTTCTCTTGGCACTTCAAAATTGCAGTGTAGATTAAAAAAATTTTAAAAAGTACTTTAGATTTTGTTGTCTACAGAGGACAGCTCTAAAATCCTCATTAATCTATTTGAGGCATTCACTGCTGCTGCTCCTATCCTGCTTCTGCCACCGAGGTTGGCCCCTCTACCATAAATGATTAAACTCCACCCTGACCAAGTGAACCAGTGCCCTCTGCATCTTCACCCTCAAAGACTATTCCACGATTTGCTGTGACATTCAGGCCACTTCTCCCTCTGTGGCCTTCCTGAAAATACCCGTGTAAGATTGCATCACAAATTCGATTATTTGGCTTCACCTTCTGCTAATTTGTAGTCAACGTTCTACTCTGGCTTCATATAGGCCTTCACATTGCCTCCAGCGACGACAGTTGCTGTCTGACCGCAGTTCACACCTGAATGCAAGCCAACACACCAACTAGCTCGATTTGAACAGCAAATATTAAAGTAGAAATCCTTTTCAACAACCATCTCGTCTAATGGATGCCCACTCCCTAGCTAACCTCTTGAGACAGTTTCTCTATACCGCCACGATTATCAGAATCTTAATCTACCACCTGGACTCCAACTTGAGCCATACTCCCTAGTGCAACTCAGCCATGAACACCTGGTTCTTCACTGTCTGCATGCTACAGGAAAACTAGCAATACCTGTCCTTCCCATAGAAGGCTATGGCCGTAACTTCCGTACTATACTATGGCAAATAATCTGTAATGTACTCCATCAGATCCTTCATAACTAATAACACAAATGACTTAATGCAGTTGTCGGTCTCCTCCTGATGCAGTGTAAATATGACAATGATCACAGGCAAAATTGCTATGACAAAGTTTGGTGGAAGCTAAATCACAAATTTTAGCAAAGCTAAAAATAATATATGTGCCAAGCGTATTCATTCTGTAAGGAAAACAAACTAGAACCTGACTATAAAGGAAATGGGGTAAACATGCCTGGGCAACATTGATAGATGTAGTCTCATAAAGAGAAGATCAAACATTTAGGAGATTAGTTACACATTGGACCCCTGGTGCTAGCCCTGAGCCTGAAGCTCAGACTCCAAGCATTATTGGTCTTTTTCATTTTTGCATTTCTTTACTCCCATCCTTGTGACACAGTAGAGTCTAGATTGAATTAGAGAGTAACTCTCCCTCAGTATAGTGTTAGAAACTTAAATGACAGCTTTTTATTTTCATAGAAGTAATTACTATAGCATTAAATAGTCAAAAACATGGAAAGGATCCTGGCATAGGTAAGTCCCCATTGAACATTTATGTTCAACTTATTGACATATGGAGCCACTAATTTCAATAAATAAAAGGACATTCCATTATTCACCCAGGAAATTATCCCATCAGCATAATCATCTCCTTCCAGAAATTGTATTGTATTCTTGACCGGTTGGTCGAATGGATACCCAACACCTCCATCTTTTAACATTCCATGCTGGTTTTTATCATGACATTAATGCACTTGATCAGGCATTCAAAGTGAGTCTAGATAAATACACATTTTAAGAGGGACTTTATGATATGTGGCATTTGTCATGTTGAAATAAGCTTTTGATCATTTCCCCCATGCTACACTGTCTGAACCACCCGCGAGAGCGATGATGCCATATTGTTTACCATCATATGTGAAGTCACTCTATGATGGAACCTATGAGCACTTTGGTTGGGGCTCGATGGCTCAGACTACCGGTGACCTTAGGGCAGAGGTCTTCAAACTTTTGTCGGCTGAGCCCCCCATCTAAAACATTTTACACGTCGAGCCCCCCCACCATCACCACCACCTAACAAAAAAGTTCTGGAAGCTGTTACTCTGCATCATTGATGGCCCTTCCATCCTGCAGAGCCCAGGTCATATAGGGCAAATAATATTAAATAAATTAAAAGTGTTTAGTAAACTGAAGTTTTTTTAGCGCTTGGGTTTATTCTAAAGTTCAAATGAAAAGTCTCCAAGAAAAAATTAGCACAAAAAATTACATTGGTGCTTTATTTTTCACATAAAACACAAAATGTAGGATAGATTAGCAAAAACACTCCCAAAACACAGGTGAGGGGTGTGCCTGTTTTTCTCCACAGAGACAGTCAATGTGTGGATGGATTCTTGCTCCTGCCATCCTTTGATTGTGCTTCACTTCCAGTCTTGAGCAGTACCTGTAAACAGGATTGCTCACAAAATTTTGTAACATATTTTTTGCAGTTTTATATAGTGCGAACATGACAGGTATTGGAGCGCTTGCAGGAGCATCTTTTACATTACACAAGCACACATTCATTTTTTGTAAGCACAGGGAGATTAAGTGGTTTGCCCAGAATCACAGGATTTTGAGCAGACACCAAGAATTGAACCTGGTTCCCCAACTCTACAATCATCAGCTCTGGCTGTTGCGCCACATCTTTACCCCTAAACAAGATATCAGAAAAAGGGGTTCCACAAAACATGCTTTCTGACACGATTGAAAAATCCATGATTATGTGGAGTATGGCCAGGTGTTGCCATGTCAGTCGGAGGCCAGCCAAAGTTTTCCAAGAAGGCCTAGGAGACATTTACATCATACACATGTGATATAAGTGATTCAAGAGGATATATACATCTTTATTCTCTAGCAGCATCAAAAGGTCAATTTGTTGGCATAGTTGGCTTATAAAGAAGATTTCCTTCCAAAGCGTCAGAAATAGCTGCACAAGAATTGTTTTTAATTTGGTCTACGAAAGAAGTGAGGACAGATGGTAGGCATACTTCACAATATTTGTTATATCAGGCTTGTGGACTCAGCTCTAGGGATTGGAACATGTCATACAAGTACCAGCGACTTTAATAAAGGCCAAATTCATTTTTCGTAAGTCACTGGTAAATTAAGTGATTTTGCCAAGGATCACATGATGTTGAACCGATACCAGGACTCGAACCGTGGTGCCCAGAACCAAAGTCAGCACCTACGACATTAATGCCAAATCCGCTCCTCCTTGAAACATCCAACGTTCTCACTAGTAGTGGGATGAAGGGGAAAGGAGCAAGGCCTTAAAAAATATTACAAAAAGCTCTTCACTCTTACCTGCCAGAGAATGGGATCTTCAGGAAGGATACAACCATTGTAAATTTCTTGCAGTGAAACGTACTTCCGACGTGGGAAGCAACATGGGGTGCAACTAGGCCTGAACTTCGGAGGGGTGGGGGCGGGGGGACTAAGCCTCCCAGCCAGGGCTGGCCCTAACACTGGCTGGCATTTTTTTTCTGGGAACCCTACACTATATTCCTATTCATAAAACGCATTCTTACACTAAGGCAGTAAAATCCAAATGCAAGGAATAGGCAAAGTGGGGACCCAGGGGGTACCGGAACCAGAAAACAAACAGCCTCTGTAATCGGTTTACAAAGGTATGTAAATATACACATGGTCTTTAA
This sequence comes from Triturus cristatus, assembly GCF_964204655.1. Classification (NCBI taxonomy): domain Eukaryota; kingdom Metazoa; phylum Chordata; class Amphibia; order Caudata; family Salamandridae; genus Triturus; species Triturus cristatus. The sequence continues at coordinate 1,266,285,835 of NC_140585.1, read as the reverse complement.
CTGGCGCGCAACGCCCATAGGGCTCAGAGGGTTTCAGCCACCCCCCGTCACTGCCCCCCCCGTCAGATAGCCTTTCCTTAAGTTTCTATGACTTTGACACAGGCTCAGATTAGACATTACTTTCTTGGAATTCACAGCCCCAAGTAAAAACTACAATACCCAGCATTCCAGTGTGAAAGTTACAACAAACATGATCAAAGTAAACAAATGAACATCCATAAAGAAGTAGATGGGGACATTGTTGTCTTTCTCTTGTCCTCTTTCTTTGCTGCTTGTATTAGCCGATATAAGTGCCATATCCTTGTTTTCTTAGTTTAAAGTTTCCGTGATAAATGTAGTAATATTTATCTTTGATTCTGGAATGAAATATTGGCATCTCATTCTGGGCACTGTGCAGCAACCGCTTTGACGTGGAGCCAGTGTGGGTGCGACTGTGGTTCTCTACAGTGATGCTGTGACAGGTGCCACCGCCTCAGCACATGTTGCAGCAGAAGGCCACGCTTCCGGTTTTAGACGTCACATGGATCGAGGAGAGCTCCAGTGGGCCGTCTCCCCCGCGAGCTGTCCCATTTCAATCTCTGCCCTCCCTGCAAGTTTCAACAGCAGCTAGGGCCTTGGGGTCTGATTGCATTGCTGAACACTGATAATCCTTAGTCCCCCTTTGTCACTCACCTCCACACAGACATGGCTGAAGTGCATGGGTAGGTGAGGCAGGACACAACATTAAGATATGTTATGGACACGGATTTTGTCATCATGTTAGAACTGACAGTATCTGAATCGGTGCCTTAAAACAAAATACAGGACCTCCTGTCTGACCGGTTTGGACTTGCAAAGTGTCTCAGTACGGACACAAGTGTTGATCAGAGATAAGAGATAATCGGAGCAAAGGCATACTCTTGACAAGTTGCTGTTTCGAAGACACCCCCCCAACCCCGTCGCCCCCCCTTCCCCTCCCCCCCCGTCGTCGTGTGTGTCAGCCCGGGCTGAGACAGCTTCCAGGGCACACACACAGACAGTTTTTGAGCTGTCAACCACACCCGAGTACTTCACATGTCTTTAAAAGACCATTCACGTGTTAACAAGGCTTTGTTGTGTTTTCACCTCTTAGCGCCCCTACATCTCCACTCTGACTATGGCTGAGACACACGACTGGCGCCTGGAGGCAACAATGGAAGATGAAGTGGTGGGGTGGAGTATGCCCCCCCAGGGGATACTGCGCCCCCCCCCCCCCGGGGGGGCACCCCCCACAGTTTGTGGACCTATGCCTTAGGGCCACAAGCAGAAGTACAGGAAGGCTATGTTTCACGTCTATATTTCTTTATCTCTATATGACTGCGCTGACCTCGTACCTCTGTCAAGTGATAGGAGATGCAGCCGTACTGGCTGGCAAATCTAACTCTTCTGTTTGCAGATGATACAGCATTTTCGTCAAAATCACTATTTGGACTAGATAATTTGCTTGCAGTGGAGGTTTCTCACTTTAGCAAAAAAAGTGGTTTTATAATAAAAAACAAGTCAAAAACAAAATACATGATCCATCATTCAAACACATTTTTCAGAGATCAAATTTGTTTAGAAGGAGAATGTCTAGATAAGGTATCCTCTTTTGCATGTCTGAGGGTATGTTTTATTGATAATGCTAGGAATTACAGGTACAAATAAGGTCACATAGGTTCTCCCACCAAATTGATAGCATTAAAAGATGTTTGTTCAACTTTGGCGGGAAGCAGTTTCCACAGAACTTATAGTATACCATTCGAAGGTCGTTCTAGCAGTTTAATAAGTTTCTGAGATATTGGTATATCGAGAAAAAAAGTAATTCAATGTATCTCACGCCTGAATTTGAAACAATATCTAGTAGAGACTTTTGGGGGTGTTCAGTTAAAATCTCCATATTGATGGAAGTCCTTAATAAAACAATATAGAACTGGTGACAATTTCACCATAATAAATGGCTCATATTTTACATGAATCAATTCAATTCAATAAGCTTTATTTCGACAATAATGGCATAAAAGCAGATTAAAAACACGATATGTATAATAAAGTATAAAAGTAAAATAAAATATGTAACACCATGTGCAACATGGCAACTGAGCATGCTGTTATGCTCTGTGTGGAGCAATCCTCAAGCTCACTGAATTGGGATATTATCGAGGACAGCTTATCCTGCAGGATTGGTTTTCAAATTCCTTGGTAGTGTTTTGTCAGGCAGATGTGTTGCTTATTGGGTAGTCCGAATTGTTTAAAGTTGCTGCAGAGACCTTAAAGTTCCTGTTGGATTATCCCATAGATCTTTCAAGCCAATGTCTATTAGTTTTTTAAAAACTTTTTGGTACCACTCAATCTTTTGGGAACTGTCAGCTTCTATGACATCTCTAAGGGATAATGCATAGTGAGCCAGTTTTGGAGGGGACTGTATTTTGCGCCAGTAGATCAATGGGCGTAGTCTTGCATTACTGGCTAGGTCCTTCTTGCCTAGATCTAACATCAGGGGCTTAAGGGGCGTGCTTTACAGAATACGTACTACAGACCTCAAAAACTTGTTCTCTGCATAGGTAAGGCAAGAAATATTGGAAACCCCCCATAATTCTGCGCCATAAAGGACTGAGCCCAAAACCATTGCATCATAGATCTGAAGGACTCAGGCTAAGCGCTTCAGTGAAGGAGCTACTAAGCTCTTTTATTAAAGCGCTGGCAAATTGGCGGTGTTTGAGGGCCATTATTTCAATTTGCGGGATCCAGGACATATTCGATGCCAATGTTACACCCAAATAACTAAAAACCTCAGTACTCTTGATTTGCCCCCCATTTTCACACTACCCTTAAATGATTTGTGCTGGCTAAACAACATGTACTTTGTCTTTTCTGGGTTTATTTCAAGACCCCATAGCCTGCAAAATGCCTCGAAGTGTGGCAAGGCACGCTGTAGCCCACTTGGAGTTTTTTAAATTACAAACATATCATTATTATTATTATTAAAATCAGGATTTTTGATCCTACTAATAACGGGGCGTCTGTAGGAGAGCAGGAGAGAAACTGAACAATGTTGTTTAAAAACAAGAGAAATAGTGTCGGGCCAGGACACACGCTTGGCTTACCCCTTTGCCGACAGGAAAACTGTTGGTAAGTTCACCTTGGGAACCCCATCGGGCCCTGGCAAAGTTATTTTCATGCAACTGCACTATCAAAGACAGTAAGTTTTGAGGCAGACCTACTTCATGCAGAACCACCCACAACTTGTTGCACGGGATCAGGTCGAAGGTGGATTTCGATCGACAAAGGCAGCATATTAGCTGCCCTTGTTGATGGTTATTGTCCGCCAATAAAGAAGCTGGAAACAAAAGACCTAGTTGAGTATGCTCTTGCGCTCACCTAACCCTGCCTGCAGAGTGGAACATACGTTATTGTCCAAGATTAATTCCTGTAACTCGTGCAATACAATGTGGGCAAATATGTTCTGTACAGAATCTATTAGGCTGATCTGCCTATAATTTGCTGGCAAGGATTTATCCCCCATTTTAGGTCAAGCCTGGGCAGCGCATGCACTGCTGCGAGGCATGCATTATTGGAGTATGGCTTTGAAGCCCTGCCCACTCTCCGCCCATATTTTTAATTGGCTTGTGCCATTGTCCCTCGTAAACGCTGGCTTTTGAGTCGTTATTAGGCTGTTAGTCCCTCCTTGGTACCGCCATGTCTGCATTTGTTACCTCCCATAACGGTTGGACCTTTTACTTTGTTGTTACACAGTATGTCTTTTTCAGTCTGTGAGCACTATTTTCTTTAATGAGTTTTTCCTTCTGCAGGTACGACATGCGTTCCTGCAATGGTGCCGCTTTGTTTGCACCATTCGCGGGACGCTGCTTGTTGCAAGAACTGTACATTACGCCCAGTGATATGGCATAAACACTTAAACAGTACTCACATGAATGCAAACTTCTGGAATTGTATTTACATTTAAGTGCCTCATGTTCCATCCAGTATCTTTTCGGCCCTGATGCTCACTTTCGTATCCTGCATCTCTCAGTCAAATAAGAAAACACATCATTACAACTAGCTGTGGGGTTTCTTTTACAACTGGGAAGTGGCACAAGCGATGCAACGGCGGATATCCCACATTACTCCGCTCGACTTTCACTTGTGAGCTGCTGCATTAGAAGCTGACACCAATTATAAACTGCAAATAAGTAAACAATTCAAAACAAAACGGAGAGAAAAAAATGAGGACTCATCTAGGAGCAGCCAGAGTAATTTAACAAGCATTTGCAATGCAGTAGGTCTTGCATTTGCGAGAGTTTAAGCTATTAGCATTGTAAATGACAATGCCTTTCATTTGTTTTAAAAACCAAAACGTAAATAAAAGGCATTGTCATTTACAATGCCAATAGCTCAAACTCGCATAAATGCGAGACATATTCGAATAAATGGGCTTTTTACGTAAAATGCAATGAATTACTTTTCAGATTACTTTTTCTAACACAGGGCTGGATCCTAGATTCAGCACTGGGACATTTCCTGAAAACAGTTGAGTAAATTTGTTTTAGTTAAAGGTACGATTTTTAAAGAATATTATTGTATTTCAAAAGTTGACACTTAGAAACGTTTTCACATAGAATCACCAATGTTATCCTATGGGAGGAAATTCCCTTAGCATACTTTGCTTTAACAATACTTTTTTTACTCAGTGCTGGATACCTAGATTCAGCACTGGGACATCATCTGAAAACAGTTGAGAAAATGAGTTTTGGTTAATCGGGTGAGTTTTTAAGGAATAGTCTCAGTTTTCAAAAGTCAACAGAAACTTTTTGGGAGAAAAAGTGTCAATGTTATTCTATGAGGAAAAAGAGGGTATCGGTTTCCAGGTAGGTAATCGGTCTTTGGAGTTAGGGTCCTGGGGTTAGACTCAGGGGTCTCCCAGGGTCAGTGATGCAATGTTGTTGCACCCTCAGCGGCACTCGGGCGGCTGGGTGCAGAGTGTTGAGGCCCAATGTTATCCTATGGAGGATAGGGGGACTCCCGTTGGTGGCTGCTGGCAAGCAGGCCACGGGATTGTGGGAGCAAAGCTCCTAGGGTTAAGCTCAGGGCAAGTTGGGTACCAAGTTAGCACCAAAGGGGCACCCTCAGTGGTACTAGGGCTGCCGGGTGCAGGGTGCTGTTTTGAGGTCGGGTGCCCTGTTGATTTCAATGGAGATTCTGCGGGACAAAGAAACACTGCAGGCTCGGGGACGAGGATCTTCCAGGAGTGCCCACCACTTCGAGGGGTAAGTTGGTATGTTGAGGGTTGGTTAGGCACCACTGGGTTGGGCATACAAGGCCGTGGGGCGTCGGATGCAGGGGTGCCGTGGGACGTCAGGTTTTCTTACCCGCTCTGGTCGCTGTAGGGGGGTCCTCTGGATTGAGGCTGCAGGCGTCATCTGGAGGCTTGAGGCAGGTCAGGGGTCGCCGGATCTCGGGTCAGGATCGCCGGAGAGACCTCGTCGTGGTATTTGTCCACTCGGGCTCGGGCCGGATTCGGCGGGTACATAGTGTGCGGGATTTGCGTTTCCTTGCTGGCACCAGAAGCTGCACTTCAAACACGTCCAGTGTTCATGGGAGAAACAGCTTGGAAAGTGAAGCCAGGCAGGTCCTCTGGGGTTTCTGAGGTTGCTGTCCGCTGGACACGCCGGGGTTTTGCAGGAGCAGGTTCGAGGGGAGACAGGCCTGTAGGGCTGGGGCCAAGTCAGTGGTCGTCATCCTCTTGTTAGCTCTGCACGGCTTCTCGTCCTCCTTCTTCTCTTCTTTTTCTTGTGGTTGCTGGATCTGAGGAAGGAAGGTTCAGGGTGCCCCCTAAATACTAAATTTAGGGATGTTACAGGTAGGTCGGGGCAGGGACCAATGGGTCCCTTCCCTGGGGTATGTACACCCCCTATTCTGCCAAACTCCAGTGGGAGGGGGGCAGGAGCCTGTTCCTGGTTGGCTGAGTCCCCCCATCCTCAAGATGGCAGGGACTCGAGGTTGTGCTTCACCTCGCCTCCCCCACCTGAGGGGTGGAGTTGGCAGAGGTGGGCACACCTCTTTTCCTCACTTGTTTTTCCTGCCGGTTCTCCTGCCCAAAGTGGGGGGTAGAACCAGTGGGGACTAGTTGCTGAAAGCAGCAAATGGTCTGGAGAAGCTCACAAAGGCAGCATGCCTTCGAAGCTTCCCCTTCGTGAACCCTGCCCATCCTGGGGGAGGAGGCTTGGCACCTCGTCCCAGGATGTGCATTGTTTCAGGCCCCCGAGAGCAGCAAGCTCTCAACCCAGGGGTCCAGAAACATGTCTGTTGGTGGCAGCCTAAGCTGCCACTCAGCCAGGTCACTAGTAGTTGGTCGAATTTCGGGGGGCATCTCTAAGATGCCCTCTGTTGTGCATTTTACAATAAATTCCACACTGGCAACAGTGTGGGTTTAATGTGCTGAGAAGTTTGATGCCAAACTTCCCAGTCTTCAGTGTAGCCATTATGGTGCTGTGGAGTTCGTAATGACAAACTCCCAGCACCATATACTCTTAATGGCAGCACTACACCTACAGTGCCCAGGAATGGACTTGGGCACTGTAGGGGTACAGGGCTCATGCACCTGTACCCTCACCACTGGCATAGGGCACCCAGCTAGAGGGGTGACTGATGTATGCCAGAGCAGTGGTTTGTGGGCATGGCATACAGGGATGTGTGCAATGTTGACTCTTCACTTTGTTCTGCACCGTGACATGCAGCCTGCAAAGGCAGGGTGAGAGTGTCAGGGTACAGGACCTCTAAGGGTGGCACAACAAGTGCTGCAGCCCTTAGAGGCCTTCTCTGGTCACAGTGCCCTGGGTACCTGAATTGTGTGGACCCCGGGCACACCAACAAAAAGTCCATCAGTAGCCAGGCAAAAAGTGGGGGGTTACTGCAACAGAAACCCACTTTCCTACAGTATAGAAGTGTAAAATGATCCACCCATGTTTCGTTAGCTATCAAGTTATGAGGAAAAGATGGATAGCTGTCTTTACCTCATTTGACTAAGGACCAAAACGTTACTGATTCTTTGGGGGAGCAGGCCACCTTAAGATCTTGCCATCTCGCTTCATCCCAATTGTGTTTAGCCAAAACCTGACAAGATTTATAGTTTCCTAGCTACATGGATCCTGGATGGATCTCTGTTTTTAAAAGCCACTATCAGCGAATTGCGGGCTTGCCTACATTCTTTGTTGAACCCACTATTCTTAACCGGCGACAGGCTGTGATTTGCAGTGCAGGAAACAAAGAAATAAGATGTAATTTTCATGATCAACTTGTTATGTAAATCTTTGAATGGCTCAAGGGCCCCAGCACTTGAAGATCTTGCGTTCATGTTGGTTATGGTGGATGACACATCTTCTTTTATGACAAGTAGTATTTCCACATTTCCTACAATTCTAGGGCACTTGACCCGTCACATATCATTTGTTAGATGAAGATCCATAGTTGTTTGCTTGGGAACAGAGCTGATCTCCATTTCTTGTATGTAAACATGTCAATGTGAGACAAAGAGGATTGTGATGGCTCTCTGGTCTTTCAGCTATAGCCCTGAGCTCAAGCTATGGTCGCAGTCTTAGATCCAGCAAAAAGCAGTCAATGTGACTGGTGTGGTAGCCATTATTAATGGTGTTTGCTTCTCCTCTATTTGATCTTGCTCTCCATTCGCTGCCCTATCTGAAGAGAAAATGCCTTGAGTTGAAGTTCAGCCTCTGTCCATCTCTTAATGACAGGGATCTCTAATCTTGGGATCCCCATATCTCGTTTCCTTCGAGGCTAAATAACAATCTTCTATGTCTAATGGCTTGAAGGTGGAATTGAAGTCCCCAGCAACTATTAACAAGCATTTGCAATGCAATAGGTCTCGCATTTGTGAGAGTTTGAGCTATTGACATTGTAAACGGCAATGCCTTTTATTTATGTGTTGGTTTTCAAAACAGATAAATAAAAGTAATTGTCATTTACAATGGCATTAGCTTAAACTCTCGCAAATGCACGACTTATTGCATTGCAAATGCTTGTTTTGCATTTGTCTCCCCGAGTGTGACGGGTATGCCCAAATGTGGTCCCGTGCTCTCCATGCCACTGGAATCAAGCTAGCCTGGCTGATGAGTGGTGATACTCAGAAACCAGTCCCAGGATGCTTGTTTCTGGTCCAGGGAGCACCGGCCCTGGCAGGTTGGGCTGGGCTGTTTCAAGGGGGAGCAGGGTCAAGATTGATTTGCATATGGCTTTGTTTAAATTGGAATGGAGTGGGGAGCAAAAAACTATTGATTTAGGCCCAGATCTCTGTACTGGGGTGAATGTTAGATACTTTTCAGCATTCTGTCCAATCAATTGTTTTTTTCAGATGATTTCAGACAAATCTCCCTCAGCAAGTTCTTAACAGATGAGTCTATATCCGTCAAAGTAAAATCCTCCAACATAACTTGTACCTCACCATCAGACTCAACAAAGTTTACCATGGACATCATGTCATTTGGGGCTGGGATTACATCCTCCATGCCAAGGTGAGAGTTCTCAGGGTTTTCCCAAGTGGGACTTAAGACCTGCCCTTGAGTGTCATCTCAGAGTCATTACCTTTCTGATTTAGAAAACTTGACTGGTGCGACCTCCCTGGTCCCAACCCCTGCCTCTTTTATGCCAGACGACCTGATCAGCATTCTTGACTCTAACGAGAGCTGAAGGTTCTGACCGACTTGGGCCCCTGGCACACACAGAGGCGGTTGAAGGGGACGAAAGATCTTTACATGCCTTAAAATCTAAATCCATCTCGATAGCCTTATCCTTTTCTTTATTCACCTCTATAGTTACTGTTCATACAAAAAAGTTTGAAATGGAAGGATAAGACTTCAGGTGAAGCAGCTGAGACTTTTTCCTGCAAATAGATTTTTTTTTAATTTCAGAGGATTATTAGATAGATTATTTGCAGCAATTAATCAGCCAGAACGTAATTTCCTTAATGTTTATCGAGGCCACCTGTAAGAGAGTTAGAACTCACACCAAGGTGGGTTGATTCCAAAATTCCCCACACCTCCAAGTGAGGATTATTTTCTAATATTGTACCATAGTTACTCACTCACTGGACACTGAGCGCGGATCACCCCAGCTTCCACTCTGCCTCCATGAAGTGGCTAATACCCCAGGCTACCCAGAACCATTCCACACAGACCTTAATGCAACCACCTCCACAGAGGGGCCCGATGCCACCTGTATATCTTGGGCGCTTACTGTGATTTCATTATGGGCATGTCCACCCACTGTAAACTTCCTCAGTTGGACTCTTATGAAACTTCACCCAGACCTAGCCAGGCCACTTGTGCGAGGCCCAGTCTCTCTCTCAGTGGTGGCTGGCTACAGCCCCCGCTGGGCTTACCATCAACCTCCCGGGCACAAGTGACCATAAGCACAGCACCTGCCGACGCGCGTTTTGCAGGTACCATGTACTGTAACACTCCATCAGGGCGATGAATTTATGATTAATGCAGTGGTCAGAAGGCCATCTGTAATTCGTATGCTGTGTCCATATATCATAGTACACCAGGGCTCAGTACAATATAAGACACAAGTCTGTGGGAACAAGCAAGCAATACATTTAATACACTATATCTGAATTCCTAAACAGAAATTAAGCAATCTAGTTAGATCCAAAAAGCCAAGACGAGTATAGCCAAAGACATCACCTTTCGTACAACAGTCCTAATAAACCTCGTGATACACAGTATATTGAGAAAAATAAGAGGAAAGATACACTGAATAAAAAGTAAGCAGAATGGAGGAAAAAAACTAAAGAGAGAAGTAAAGGCAATGGTACATAATATACATACTGTCCCAGGATTCCAAGTATGCGCCGCAGGGTCTCGGAGACAAATAAAGAGTACCGGGGCACAGGGGCTATTACGCTTATGAGTCCAGCCAGTAAGCGGACATCTAGAGGTTGGAAACGACTAATATTTGTGAGATCAGCCGTTCTATAAAAAAGACAAAAGAATGCTAATTAGTGGTTAACCCTACTTCTATCATTTAGACCAAGAATGTTGAGGATAGCAGGGAAGTTCTACCTATAATTAAATAGTCAGTCTGTCGGTCTTAAGTACAAGTGACTATGAATTTAGTTGCCCAACTTGGCACCTTATAGATAACGATGAATGAAACATGGCCATCACGGTAACGCTGTAAATACTGAAAGAGTTAAGGGAAATAAATCTAACATCCCATATATAATAAAATAACTCACGAGGTCGATAGTAAGAATTAACTTTCTTATCATAGAAAGATAAGGCTCTAAGTCAAAAGACGGTCTTCCTGTATAGTCTCCCTGCTGATAAAAATGTGTCACAGGACTGATCTCTAAAAGACAAAAATAAGAGGCAATACTTAGGAAACTGAATGAACTAACCATCAAAGCCCTCCTCTATGTCTATTCGGGACGGGAATACTTACAGGGCTGTGCCAAACTGTATGTCCTGGACTGTTATTTCCCCGACGGTTAGAGGGCCAGAGTCCACAGTAGAGAAATGAATGGATCTATAGGCCGCAAGATTAAAAAGCAAGCTTCAGGATAAACACCTAGCAAGATGTGAAGATGGTCTCTGCTGCCCTGTTATGCTCCCAGAGTATTCTGTGGGTACTTACTAGAGTATCGATATGTGTAGACCTCACCTCTGGACTCCGTTTCCGCAGATTGTTTAAGACTAAAGGAACCCAATCCTTATATAGGGTATCTCGTAAAGGTTGGATGAGGTGATGAGCCACACATGAGGTGAGAAGCTGGTACGGTAACTGTTGATATTCCCGGAGAAAAAGATGGCGGCCATCTTGAGGTGAAACGGAAACAGTAAAGTGTCCCCAGTGGCAGCCATATTATGTACAGGCTCTAGTCCGTTTTTCAAAGGACTATATATCGTACAGGTGCCATGATGAGAAGTACTACTCCACTGGTGGGCAAGGCGAGTTAAGTGAACAAAGTCCCACATATATATTAGTCATGATAAAGGCCCGGAAAAAATGAGGCGGCCATCTTAAGGTGGGACGGGGCGATACAACAAAGTGTCCCCGGTGGGAGCCTCGTTAGGTACAGGATCAAATCCCAAAATAAACAAGCGCTCGCCATGACGTATTTGCTCGGCTTTTTCTGCCAAGCCACTTGGACGGCCTCGCCTGTTAAAGGGTTTCATGTCTTTGTGGGGCCATGTGTTTGGCCCCATAAAGATAAGAAACCTTTTGCGACCAACGCAAAGCAAGCGAGTCCGTCCAAATGGGACGGCTCAGAAAGCCAAGCAAATACGTCACGGACACCTCTTTTCCAATGGCTGGCCACCGTTTAGCATAAACGGTGACGCCAGCCAATGGAAAAGAGGGGCGGGGCTTAATGCCCCTTACAGAAAATACCACATCTCATTAAATCTCGCCAGCGAGACCGCACATGCGCGCAGCCTACGCCAGGCGAGACCTAAAAAGGGATGATCGTGTTGGGTGATTAAGACATTTTCAAGAGACTCTACGGTTGTAGATTGCAGACTACCTTTCCTCCCTCTGGCATAAACGCTTAAGATATCAATGGAAATTATTATATCAAAGATCACAAAAATAAAAAGTAAAGGATAACTGCCAACTACAAAATTAAGGCATAGCTGGAAGGGAGTTACTTCTTCAAGCATATCTGTCAGCATGTTAAAACGTGTCCGCATTTTATTAATACGGATGTATATATATGAAACTGGGCCTACAGTAGTCAGCCATACAACCGATAGTATAGTGAATGCATGTTTCTGTGGTACTCTGCTGGCCTAATCACGATTGCTCTGCCTAATACCAACCGTAAAAGGAAAAACGTCATGTTGATATGTATTGAGCATAATTATAAAATCAATAAAATTGTGTATAAAAAAGAATTGGCTGAAAGTGAAAGACAGTTGTTTATGAAACCCCTTTAGTTTTACGGAGATGGTTAAGACTCCTTGTGCTGATTTGACGTAGCAGCAGAGCAAGGAGATTAAATCTCAGAGCTCCAGCTGACTGTGCTTACACAGGAGCATAAACACATACAGTCCTTAGCATTGGACCAGCTCAGTGGAAATAAATATACTGTGCAAATTGAGACCTCCCCCCACCCCAGCAGCGTTTCTGGCATAACAGAGGCTTTCACCATGGCCATGCAAAATCCCTACTGTTTTGGGACTTCTGAAGTGAGCACACCTAGAATACAGGAAACTGTGAGGCAGGTGGGGCAGGGACATGCTGTGAGAGGCGAGGCTCGTGCTCAGGCAGTAGAGCAACGTAGCACACCCCGTAACAGGTATGAACACATACTAGAGCAGACACTAGGGAGGGGTAGATAGCGTGCATCACTGGCAGGCTGCAGGACAGTACCGCAAGTAGCTTTAGGACAAGCGAAAAAGCGCACTTTCATGGGGACAACAGACTCTGTGCACAGGCTAAAGGTAGACCACCCCTTTCCCAGCAGGCGCTCTTTCATGGGGTCCACAGACCCTGTGCACAGGCTAAGTGTAGACCACCCCTTTCGCAACCCCAACAAGTAGTCCGAGCAGGATACCCACCTTCCAGAGCTCCCTGCGGTGTCTCCAGTGTTCTACTGCTGATTTAGCTGCAGAGATGGGCAGCAGGGGTGCTGTACGTGATTAGCAAAATAAAAAATAAAAAAGCGGGCATCGTGCTCAAACATAAAGCAGGGCGCTCGTGCACATAAAAGTTATGTGCATGGCGGCCCATGAAGTGGACGCCATGGTGCTAAAAAAAAACCATGTACGCCGTGCTCAAACATAAGGAGCGGCGCCCACGTTGTAAATATGAAAGCGGGCGCCAAAATGGAGCCTCAAGCACGGTGTGAGACACTGGAAGTGCTTGGTGGCACATGAAAATAAAAACAAGTAATGAAAAATGGAGGGCAGGGGTAATGGGAGGGGGGAAAGAAATAGTTCCTTATAAAAGCGGATGGCCACTAATCATTGGAAATCAATCTGTAGTTGAGTGGTGCTCCTGACCAAGAAAATGGAATGGATGTATTGGGTTGGGAACCAATTAGGAGGATGCAAAGAAGAGTGACACTGCAATCAACCTATGGTAATCAGCAGGCGGGATTAAAGTCCTATAGTGAATACAACATGTCTTGCGTGCTGACACTCAACCTAAAAACTGGCTTAAACCCTACAAAACTCAAGCTCCAGAAGCTTTTTGCAGTTTGATGGCCCCCATCCTACAGAGGACACTAACAAACTCATAGATGAGGATGAGTTCAGTGAAAATGAGTCTGGAGACAATACTCCTGGGGGAAGCCCCCCCCAACCTAACTAGAGAAGATGATGAGGAAACCCCTCACATCCAACCTAACACTGTAACTAGAGTGTCTGCCCCTACTGGGGGTAGGCCAGGCCACTCAGGGCAGGAAGAAAAGCTAGATGAAGAGGACTTAGACCTTGTGAGAATAAACAAAAGAGCAGCCCTTGTGACCAAAATCTTGGCCATTGAAAGAGAAAGGGCTGAGATGGGTTAAGGACCCATTAGTGGTGTAAACAAAGTAAATAGGAAGAGAGAGGAAACTTTTGATATCAAAATCCCCAAAGGGATTGTCCCTACATATGTTGAGGGTGATGACATAACCACATGGTTTATTGCCTTTGAGAGGGCATGTAAAATAAGGAGGTAACACCAGAGATACTGGGGCTCTCTACTCTGGTAGTTGTTCTCAGGAAAGTGTAGGGATAGTCATCTGATACTGGATGAAGCAGATGGGAAGTCTTATGACCTCACGAAGGATACCCTGATCAAGGGCTTTGGACTCCCCACTGAGGAGTATAGAATTACGTTCAGGGTGACACACTAAACCTAGGTGGTTGGATAAAAGGGAGTAGAGTGAAAAATTGTGATGTGCTTTATAATTTAATGATGAAAGAGCATCTGTTAAGCAACTGGAGGTGGTGACCAAAAGAAAGGGGTTGCTTCCCCCCCCCTCTCCCCCCCCCCCCAGGTAAAGATGTGAACAGTCTAAGGAAAAGAGTAAAGAGTCTTCTAAAGGCCCAAAAAAACGTTTAGGAGGGTGGGCCGAGAGACACTTCACAATCCAAGGGTGGATTCCATGGTAAGAGCTGGGATCCCAAAAAACTTGGTGTTTCGGTTGTAAAGTCAATTGATAACGAACTAGGGACTCTACCTGTCCCAAAAAGGCTTCCACTAGTGCACCCCAGTTATGAGCCTCCAGATGAGATCTTTGGTGTGCCCTGACCAGGTCAGAGAGGACACTGAAGCTACCTTAATCTCAGAGAGTGGGGTGGGTGTAGCTGCCCTGGCTCTCTGGTCCAGTAACCTGGAGAAATACAGACAACAGCCACATATCAATATGTTTAGAGTAGAAGCACTGATGGATACAGGTGCAAGTATCACCGTGAGGACTGAGAAACTGATATTCCCAGAACAGTACTTGGCTTAACAAACGTATCCGTTCCCCAATGCTGATAACCATGTTAAGGTTTTTCCCATGGCAATGGTGTCCTTAGAGTGGGGAGAGGTAACTAGGCAAAATAAGATGGTCGTGTCCTCTGCAGTTCCTGTTGAATGTCTGCTGGGGAATCATCTGGAGACCTCAACATGGGGTGAGGTAGAGCTAAGATCCCATGCAGCTATTCTGGGAATACCTGAATGGGTGTGCATAAAAACCAGAGCACAGAGCAAATCCCAGGTGAAAAAGAGGAATTGGAGATTGGAATAATGGCCCAGTCCTTCAAGAGAAAAGGCAAGACATCTGGGAAACCAATTTCTGAGCAGCCACAAGCTCAGGTCCCCTCTCCTCAGGAAGAACACCTGTCAGCCCCAGAGGGAAAACGGCCCCAGGACCGTCTAAGGGAGAGCTATGCCATAAACAGAGAACCTGTCCCATTCTTGAGAGCCTGAGACAGCAAGCTGCTGCACAGGGAAAGGAAGATGTCTGTGGCTCCCACAGGACCTATTGGTAGAAGGGACTCCTGTATACTGAGGCCAGAGATCCCAAATCTGGTGCCACTAGGAGAGTAATAGTGCCTCAGCAATACAGAGAGTTCTTGCTCTCATTGTTCCATGACATCCCCCTAGCTTGGTGTCTTGGCCAGGCAAAAGACTTGAAGTAGGCTAGTCACCCACTTCTACTGGCTAAACATGTTGTAGAAGGCGAAGGAGGATTGTAACTTCTGTGTTACCGGTCAAGCCAGTGGCAATCAATCACTGCATTTGTAAATCAATCAATCAAGATATACAGCCACCCAAAGGCCCCCTTAATCCAACTTCCAGTGCTTGGGTTTCCATTTGAAAGGATAGGGATTGACATAGTCAGTCCCTTTTACCCTCCAACAGCCACAGGAAACAGACTTATACTGGTGGTACTGGATCATGCCACCAGGTATCCTGAAGCAATCCCACTTAGGGCTGTCACTGCTTCTGCAGTTGCCAGAGCCCTCATCAGTATCTTTACTATGGTGGTCTTTCCTAAAAAGGTGTTGTCAAACAGAGGTGCCAACTACATGTCTGGCTTCCTAAAAGCCATGTGGGCTGAGCGTGGGGTGACATACAAGTTTACCACCCCATATCACCCACAAAAACAACGGTCAGGTTGAGAGATTTAACAAAACCATGAAAGATATGATCATGGGACTCTCTGAAAAGATCAGAAGGGGATGGGATGTCCTTTTGCCATGCCTACTTTTCTGCTACAGAGAAGGCTGCACTGGTGGAGGTCCAACAACGGCAGAAGGTATGGGTGTTGGAGCCTATGGCTCCGAGGGCCCTCCAGGATAAATGGAGTGTCCCCTACCCTAGCCTTGAGAGGAAAGGTGAGATTAACTACCTGGTTGACCTAGGCACTTGCAGGAGCCCTTATAGGGTCATCCATGTAAACCATCTGAAACCTTTCTATGACAGGGCTAATGTGGCCATTCTGATGGTCACTGATGAGGATCAGGAAACAGAGATTTAACCTCTCTCTGACCACCTCTCCCATAGTCCTAAAGATGGGTCAGTTGGTGGAGTGATCTTCTCAGATACCCTCTCTGCCCAACAGCAAGCTGACTGTAGGCAAGTTCTGAGCAGTATGCTGGGCTCATTTCCCTAACCCCTGGTCAGACAAACCTGTGTACCCATGATGTGGACACTAGAGACAGCCCACCTGTCAAAAACCAAATGTACAGACAATCTGACCAAGTTAAGGAAAACATCAGAGTCGAGGTCAGCAAGATAGTGGAGTTAGGAGTGATTGAGCTCTCTGAAAGTCCCTGGGCTAACCGACTGGTCTTTGTCCCCAAGCCTCATTCCAAGGGTAGTAAATCAGAGCTGAGTTTTTTGTGGACTATAGAGCTTACAATGCTTTCACCAAGACAGATGCACATCCTATCACAAGAGCTGATGAATTTATTGATAGGTTGAGGGCAGCTACATTTCTCAGTACTTTTGATTTGACATCAGGGTACTGGCAGATTGTTCTGACCCCAGGAGCAAAAGAGAAATCGGCATTCTCGACCCCAGATGTAGATTACCAGTTCACTGTAATGCCACTTGGATTAAAGAATGCCCTTGCCACCTTTTAAAGGTTGGTGAACAAAGTCATTGCTGGATTGAAGACTTGTATTGCAGCATATATGTATATATATATATATATATAAGTATATTTTAATTGAGAGAATTCATCCATTTCATATTCAATAATCACATAGAAAATGTTTTTAAAAAATGAACTAATTACATCATTACAATCCTTTTCTTCTTTTTATTTTTTAAATACAGCTTTAGCAATTCAATTCGATAAATAGGTACATTGATAAAATATAAAAAAAAGGCAGGAAAGATTACATGTATTAAACTTACATGGAAAACGGGCAAGCCCCCCCTTAACTTGATAAAAAACTTCATAATTTTGCATTTTACATTGTACATATTGTCAAAAGAGCTCCTAACCAAATGCCTCCCAGAGCTTTAAAAATCTCCTGTAAGATCCTGATCTTAATGCATTTCTCTTTTCTGATTCATTGATTCTACATAGTTTGGACCACCAAAGTTGACATTTTGGAATTTGCTCAGACCGCTACTTTTGAAGCGTTAAAGATCTGGCTATTAAAACAATAATATAAAATTGTTTCTTTCGTAAGCAGCCAATGTTAAGGTCAGACAAATAAGCCAAGGCCACTGTCTGGACATCTAATGGGTGCTCCAGTTCCAATGTGTAAGAACAGTACTGATCAATTGCTGCCCAGAATTGTCTTAATCTTGGACAGCCCCATATGTCGTGGGTCCAATTCCCCTCCTCCATAGAGCACCTAAAACAGTTTACAGAAATTAGAGGGTTAATTTTATGGAGAAGGGCCAGAGTTCTGTAAAGCAGCCTCTTGGTATAAAATTGCATTTGCCACAAATGCGCCCTTTAATAGGGTAAAATTAAACGTGTTTATTTTATACCAAGTTGTAGTAGAAACCTGAAGATTTTCTTTAGACTCCCTTGTAGCACACACCTTTTCATAGAGCTTAGCTGCCTTTAATTACGTAAAGTGGAAACCCACCAGCGAATCGATCTGCAGGTCCTAGATTCTATCAGATCCTTGACTAGTTCCATAGTTGCGAATATATTTCTGGGGTTTATATCCCATAAGAAATGCCTAATCTTAATAAAAGACCATTGCATCGCTGCTTTAAAATACTTAATGCTATGCTTTACTTCCCTCCAGCTTTTCCAGTTTTTTGTATCCCCCCAAAAAATTCCCATATCTTGTGATATCAGTTACTCTGCCACCCGGAAACAACTGTTTTCTCTACAAGGGGTTGATCCCCAATATATACGTCTGTCAGATATGTCACTCCATTAATAAAGGGGATATAGTAATGCCTAAACATTTGCTGCCTATGTTTGATGATCCACTGTAGAATCTTATATCTCACTTTTTTAGGAACTTTAGTGAGGCCCAAAAAGTCAACAAAATCAAACCTGCTTGCATTTGGGGACTTAAAAAAACCTATATGTAGTAGGTGCAAACCTTGCAAAGTAATATTCTTTCAAGTCGGGGAGGGCCAGCCCTCCTTCTTTAACTGACCTGCATAATGTATCCATTGCTAATTTAGGTGTTTTATTAGCCCATGGAAAAGCCCAAAAAATACCCTGGATCTCTTTAAAAAATTTAATCTGCACAGCATTAGGAATAGCAGCAAACAAAAAAATTGCACAGAGGTAAACTTGACATTCAAATCAGAGCAGCACAACTCATTATTGAAAGAGGTAAATTGTTCCATTTTAAAAGTAACCCTTTAATCTTATTTATTAAGGTAACGTATTTCAAATAGTATAAATCGTTAACATTTTCTGAAACATATATTCCAAGATGCCTTTTGGCCCTTGAATTGACTGAGGAATTAAAATTTGGTTAATAATGTGTCTAGTGCGGTATTGCAAAATAATATCTCTGTTTTTAATTTGTTTATTATTAACCTCCCAATAATTGATATTGTTGGGAAATTTCCAACACGCTCTTTTGGTTCTCTAAATCGGGCTTAAGAAAGAAGGCTATATCATCAGCATAAATTTAATATTGGTCATCCCTTTCAACAGTGGTGCTATATTAACATTCGTATGAACAGCTATTGCTAATGGTGCTATAAAAAGAGCAACGACTATAGGTGACAGAGAACAACCCTGTCTTGCACCTCTATTAACTTTACCAATATTACTAGAGTTGATGATTATTAATGCGGAGGCCCCTTTATAAAAACAATAGATTATATCAATACATTTAGAAGGGAACCCAAACTCGCCGAGAATAGTAAAAAGGCTTTCCCAACACACACTAAATTGTAAGTCTTTTCAACATCTACTAAAATAAACTGAGCTCGGATTTTATGTTGAGAAACGTAGTCTAAAGCTTCAATCACAAAATTAGTATTGAAAAATAATTGCCTCCCGGGCACGAACCCGCACTGGTCTGGGTGTATAACCAAATCTAAACTCCTTCGCATTGTATTTGCTAAAAGATTAGTTATAATTTTATAATCAAGGTTTAAAAGGCTTATGGGTCTATATGAATTGACATCCTCCTACTCCTTGTTTTTCTTCAAGAAGTTAACCACAAATGCAGTGCAAAAAGATGCCAGGATTATACCTCCTTTTAAAATATGGTTTGCTAATTTACAAGCTCAGGACTTAATACTGAGTCTAACTTTTTATATAATTCGGCCGGCAGACCATCTGCTCCGCAAGCCTTTCGATTGGCTAAGGATTACACAAGGTCTTCCATTTCTTTGAGGGAAATGTTAGCTACCAAAGCTTTTTCTTAGCTTGTCTGCAATTTAGGAATAGAGGGTTTACTATGAAAACCTGTATTGCCCTTCGAGATTTGCAGGTTTTGCCCAACGACCATACCTTCTTCGTTGTCGCAAATTTCTTGAGAGCAGCATTTAGATCCAGAAATTCCAGATGCGATTGAAGGCTGTTTGGATTTTGCGATTTTTCACAATATTCGTAATGAAATGTAATTGTAGTGATAATTTGTTTTATAATATGTTTTTATCTTTTATGGTAGTGAGTACTTCAAAATAAATATTAATATTATTATTATTATTATATTAAGAAAACCCCTAAGTCTTTAAACATCCACATCCTGTTGTGCACTATCTATTGTTTCATAATGTTAAAAAAATCTACCATGTATTTGTGCCAAATCTGTTATACGAGTTTTTGTTTCCTTATCTATGAGAGACGTAATACTATTTTGTACTTGATGTTCACTTACTTGCCGTGCTAAAAAAATTCCTGCAAATTCACCCTCCTCATATACTTTTTGGAGAGATGCTGGGTTAGCAGAATACCCTTTGGTGTAGTAGTATTCTTGCATACACATCCTTGCTTGTTTAAGTGCCAGTTTGTTAGTAATATTTTTATCACGTAAATATTGCACATTTGCCCGATTGACATCTAGTTCTAATTGTTTCCTGGGCACCCTTTGGCATTTCCTTAGAGCTATATCTTTGGAGGTTATAAAACCATGTATAGTTGCTTTACATTTCTCCCAAACAGTCTCTACGCTTGCAGTATTATTATTAGACTGAACAAAGCATGTTATTCATTATGTAAATCCTTAGACCAATCTTCCAAAATAACCTTATTAAAAAACAATCTTGACAATGTTTTTAGTGCCCCGATCCCTTATACTTCCATCTTTACCAAAGCGTGGTCTGAAAAACTATTCTGGGTGTGCGTGCAACTAATTAATTTCAGATTGTGAGAGGAGAGGAAATAATCTAATCTGGCGGCAGTTTTATATTTTTCAGAAAAGCAGGATACTCTCATATAAGACATAAGTCTATCAAATCCAACCCCTGCATAAATTCCCTCAGTGCACTTGCCATTCGTGGCTTATTCTGCTTACGTCTGTCAGAAGATGAATCTACTTCCGGATGTTGGAGGAGATTGAAGTCACGTCCCAAAATCACGAAACCAGGAATATTTAAGAACGCCTGGTATAGTTCTGATAAGGGTGCTGCATTGTCTAATATAGGTGCATAGATTGTGACTACTGTAAGTCTATTATTATTACTAAGCAATCCACTAATGAGACCCCATCTACCTTTTTTGTCCACCTGAGAAAAAGTGATCTGAAAAGGGAAATATTTATTAACAAAAATTGCTATCCCTCTGTGGGAAGCATTTGCCCATGACATGTATTGATAGCCTGCCCATTGTCTAAACATTTTATATGTCGGTTCCCTTTAATCTGTATAATGCGTCTCCTGAACCAGCAGAATATCCGGGTAGTGACCTCTCACCTATTCATCTATAGCTTGAGCTTTTTCTTATTAAGGCCATTACCATTTAAGGTGACAATTCGTAAGGATTCCTTATGCGGCTGCATTTTACATCACCTCAACAACAAAGGCTTACCGTATAAAGTAGCTTACGATCGGGAACATATTATCTCTAAATTTAATAAAGGCCTATTCCGGACTATCAAAAAGAAATAATCTTAACCCTTATTGCAGCTTCCCTCATGGACCAAATAAAATTGTCTTAGTATCATTTTCTGTGATTTAAAGTTCAATATGGCTAGTAAAGTGTCTAGCCTTACCTGGAATAAAGAGCATTGATACATCGTGAATGTATACAAAAAATATTATCTGGGTAGAATATTGTAAATATGTGAAACCATCTAGGACAGAACTTTGGTCTAACTAGCATTAAAACATCATGGAAGCCATTTAACATTTTTCTTAGCCATTCCTTTAAATTTATAATAAATAGAATGATCTTCTCAACATTTACTGCATCCTTAAAGTGCTGCATGCATAATAAAGTGCGTGATGGATACAAACATAAAATGCATTGTTTCAAATAAGTTATAGAGAAAGTGTCTGGGTGCAGTGAATTGGGAAAGAAAGCCCACATAAGAATACCATCTATGCGAACAAACAAAATTGCATGATATAGCATAATGTGTATTTTGAGCTTAGTTTCTTGCTTAGCCATTCCTCTTAATTGGTGGTAAGACACGTAACATTTCGCAGACCTACACTCTTCCCTGATCCTTCTCAATCCATAGATTTCCTGCAATTGCATAATTTCGAAAATCAGTGCAGCATATCTCCTTGAGGCTTTGCAGAGTGCAGGCCTCACTATCAAGGCAAGCAAGTACCAGGTAGGGCAGGGTCTGTTGTATATTTGACCCACCTTGTAGGTGGAGGCCAAGTTCAACCCGTACAACCCAAGATCCAAACAATTGTGCACTGTATAGCTCCAACAACCCAGAATCTGGTTAGAGCATTCTTTGGCTTGACTGGGTACTACAGGAAGTTTGTAAAGGGGTATGGTACCATTGTGGCACCCCTCAAAGAGTTGACCTCCATGAAGCAACCAAAGAAGGTAAACTGGACAGTAAGCTGTCAAAAGGCTTTTGACACTGAAAGAAGCAATGTGCTCAGCTCCCGTACTGAAAGCTCCAGATTATTCTAGGCAGTTCATAGTGCAGACTGATGCATCTGAACATGGGACAAGAGTGATCTTATACCGGACCAACAATGATGGCCATGACCAACCTGATGCTTTCAGCAGCAGGAAGTTGATCCCCCACAGAAAAACGTTGGAGTGCCATTAAGAGGGTTGCCTTTGCTGTGGTTTGGTCCCTGAAGAAGCTGAGACCATACCTGTGTGGTAATCATTTCCTTGTGCAAACTGACCACAGGCATCTCAGATGACTGATGCAAATGAAAGGTGGTGTTCAGGTGGTCCATCTCCCTACAGAGAATGGACCTTACAGTGGAGCACAAACTTGGGACTGCCCATGCCAATGCAGATGAGGTTTAAAGGTTATTACACTAAGAAGATAACAACTCTCTTGGGAAAGGTTAGTCTCATTCTCTTTCATTTGGGGGAGAGGAGGTTGAGTAGGAAAGTGCCCCTTTTTGACATGGTCACACCCACTTTTTTCCTGGTATTTGATGCAACTTTGAATGAAGTGCACTGGGTTTCTGTTAACCAGGTCCCCAGTGCCAGTGCTCTTTATCTAACACAAGGTAACTGCAATTGCTAGAGAGTACAAGTGAACATGTTTCTGACCCTCTACAAGTGAGAGATCACCCTCTCTAAGGCCAGAAACAATGCCTGCTCCTGAGTAAGGTGTTCACACCTACTCCAGCAGGATAGCTATTGAATCTGCACATTAAGGCCAGAGGCTTCAAAGCCTCTGTCGATAGGTGACCACCGACTTCCCACAGACCTGGGAGATGCCATCCCCTGCCCTGAGGCCCATTTGGCACCAAGGCAGGCAGGAAATTAGCTGTGCAAGGAGGTGTGGTGCATTACCAGGCCAGTCACACCCCTAAGGTGGGCTGCCTGATGTGCTCCACGAAAGAAGGGTTCCACCATTTTGATGGAATTAGGAATTCTCTGACACGGTTATGCCCTCTCCCCACAGGAAGTGGTCATATAGGGGGCGTGTGTGACCCCATGGGTAGGTAGCCCATTGGCTGCTACCCTTCACTCCCCTTAATGCCCCATAATTCAGTATTTAGGTGGCTCCCTGATACCAGGAATGCAGATTCCCCTGACACAAGGGCCGAAGAAGTGAGAACTGCAGACTACTGGTAGTCTTTGTTATCGCCAAACTCTGCCTGCTCCAATTGAGACAACCAGACTTGTCCTGCAGCTCTGCATTCTTCAAACGCCTTGGAGGGCCTCCAGCACTTCGGCAAGCCATCAGCATCTCCCTTGAAGTGGATGAGCCACTTCCCTGCAACCTGCAGGCACTGACCGCAATGTCCGGTTCAAGGTTTTGCTGTCCACCCGTTCCACCAATGCAGCAGCCACCGAGGATAAAGTCACTGTACTTGAGGAGGGCATATCTGTAACCCCACCAAGTGAAAAGACTCAAGGACCAACTGGGGCCGCACTTCACCAATGCCCGGGGTCCTGTGCCCCTTGCAGCAACCAAAGCTTGTTTGAGTTCAATCCATACTCCACGCCGCAAAGACCGATCAGTCAATGAGGGATGTCAGCATAGCAGAGGCATGCACTGAGAGTGGAACAGCTGTCCTGTTTTGTGCCCCTATGCAGGTCCAACCGAGTACCAGTCCGGTTCCAAAACAAACAACTGTGCCCCGCTGCACCTAGGACCCTCATGAATCGAGCCCCCCGTTAGGAGCTCTGGACTTGACCCAAAGTCCTCTTCTGCAACCTGTTTCTAGGTGGCCCCTCTATTTGTCTACGGTGTAGCATGCAAGGCTACTAACCCGTCCACCACCTCTGTAGCCAGACACTGCAGGGCAGGTAAACCCCTTAGCACCATACGTCATGCAAAATATGCTTGCAAGTACCTGTATGCAGTATATGTTTCTTTCTCCATAGGAAAGCATTACCAAGTAAAAATGCAATACTTATCTGTAAAAATTGATACCTCAAAGAGTACTTACCCAATTGCAAAGTTCTTGGTGTTATAATATATATAAAAATGCCTATTATTTTTCTAAATTTGGTCTCTAGTTTCTTGTTGAGTGTGTGTCTCATTTATTCACACTGTGGGGCATATGTACAAGGAAACTGTTGGAGCGTGGTGTAAAACCAAAATTGCTAACACCGCACTCCCAACAGTTTCAAAACGCAGGCATGTGCCGCATTTACAAGAATGCTGTGCACCCCCTGCGTTTCCTCTAGCGCTGGCACAAAATGAAGTTGCCTAGCACTAACGCAGGCACCCTTGCACCATAGTGCAAGGGTGCATATGCTGCGGGGAATGATTGTTCATATGCAGGAAGGTGTCCTTTCCTCCACATAAACAATCAGTAATGGCGATTTGTAACTTCCATGTGTGTTGCAGAATGCAGCACATATATAAGTGCCAAAACATCAGTTTTTAATGATTGTTTAGGTGGAGGAAGGGACACCTTCTGCACATAAACAATAACTAATTGCGCTTTGCTGTTTCTATGTGTGCTGCAAAATGCAGCACACATAGAAACAGCAAAAACGAGGAGAGATTAATTTCTTCTTGTTGTGCCTGTTTAAGACCAGGTTTTCCCTGGTCTTATTTGTGGGGCTGCCTCATATTTACACCACCCTTGTAAATAGAGGGCAGCGTAAAAAAGCAATGCTGCGGTGGAATGCCCACAGCAACACCCATTGCCCGCCCCTTTGCAGCATCGGATTGCTGTGTCAAGAGGCGTATTTACAAGGTGGCGTTAAGCCACGTAAGTGGCTTAACGCCACCGTATAATAATGGAGCAGGGCATTGCGCCACAGGAACGTCATTAAAAGTGACGTTCCTGTGGTGCAATGCCCTTGGAAATATGCCCCTGTGTGTTTACCAAACGCTTAACACTACCATCTGATAAGCCTAAACTGCTTACCCACACTACCACAAAAGAGAGAATTCCTACACATGGAATATGTTTTCAATTATTCATATTCTATTATCATTTTGTAACCTTTGTTTTTCTAAACCCATTTGTACGTAGATGTGATGGAGCCCTGTGTGTGTGTATGTACTGTTGCATCACCAGTTTTTCATTTAACAGTTTTCCCAATGTCCTAGTAGTGCTATTCCTTGTCTACATTGTTTCCTATGTGATTTATAGGAGACGCTTCTGTGTGATGTGTAACTTCCTTCAAATAGGTGTCACTTTCAGCCTGGTTGGCCTATGAGACAACTAGAATAGTTTGAGGCTTTTCTTTTGTCAATATAGCCTGATTTACACATTTGTAGGTGTGCTATTGTAGTGGATTTTATTGTGCGACCTGTACCCATTTTTTAATTGACTCTTTCTACATCCACTTTAAAGGGGATATTCCCCATTTCTAGGCACCCATCCTGTCACCTCACACATTTACATTTTCCTAAGCATAATAATCTGCACATGTGGAAGACTGTTATGGCAGTGTGTGTCAGGCAACTACTGCATGCATGTTTCCAAATTGGTTTCTGTGAACTTACATTTGTCGTTTGATGCATCCCTGCTGTAGGTATATGCGTGATCACACGTTGCTTTGGGAATTGGGCCCTGGACCACAATACTCATGAATTCCTGTTTGGCTATCTCTTGTAAGCACCACCTAGGGCATTGTTTGTTGATTTCCTGCTTTATGCCTGTTTATTGCTCGGGGTATGTGTGGTGTGCCACCTCAAAAGAATTGATGATTTTAGGCCCCACTTTCTGAACCCCAACCTTCCTTTAAAAAGGTGTCCGGTCGTCAGAGTTGGTGGATCGCAGTCAAAGATCACCCTCCCAGAAGTACCAGTAGGATGGAAGTGCGACAAACTGAGGGACAAGACTGGGGGTGAATGTTTTGATTTGTTCTGCATTCCGTCCATCAATTGTGTGTCTTTTGCTTTCTCGCCCTAAGTGCGCCAGGTATACCCAGACGTGGGTCCTGGGCTCACTGTGCCACTGGAATCAAGCTATCCTGGCTGAAGAGGGGTGAAACCCTGAAACCGGTCCTAGGATGCTTGTTTTCGGTCCAGGGAGGACCTGGCTTGGCAGTATGGGCTGGATTGTTCCCATGAGGCACAGGGTCAAGACTGATCTGCATATGGCCAGGTCTAAACTGGGGTGGCATGGTGAGCAAAAGAATGATGGATTTAACCCAGATCTCTTGACATGGGGTGAATGTTTTGATTTGTTCTGCATTCCGTCCATCAATTGTGTGTCTTTTCCCATCTAAATTAAAAGGCAACTGCTAATGAGGGCTCAGTGATAATAAACTATGCTGCGATATTGGCCCCTCCATTCCTTTACCGTTTTGCTTTATTTGCAATGTTACTCACACTGATTTGCAAAGCTTCTAAATTTCTCACTTTCCTCCAGAGATCTGGGTTAAATCCATCATTCTTTTGCTCACCATGCCACCCCAGTTTAGACCTGGCCATATGCAAATCAGTCTTGACCCTGTGCATCATGGGAACAGTCCAGCCCAAACTGCCAAGCCAGGTCCTCCCTGGATCGGAAACAAGCATCCTAGGACCGGTTTCAGGGTTTCACCTCTCTTCAGCCAGCATAGCTTTATTCCATTGGCACAGTGAACCCAGGACCCACGTCTGGGCATACCTGGCACACTTAGGGCGAGAAAGCAAAAGACACACAATTGATGGACGGAATGCAGAACAAATCAAAACATTCACCCCCAGTCAAGAGATCTGGGTTAAATCCATCATTCTTTTGCTCACCATGCCACCCCAGTTTAGACCTGGCCCTATGCAAATCAGTCTTGACCCTGTGCCTCATGGGAACAGTCCAGCCCAAACTGCCAAGCCAGGTCCTCCCTGGACCGGAAACAAGCATCCTAGGACCGGTTCCGGGCTTTCACCCCTCTTCAGCCAGGATAGCTGGATACCTCTGCTTACAAGTGAAAAGTTACTATCAGTAAGTTTACATTCATAAGTTAGGCTCCACCCATGAACTCGAGGGCAGGAGAAATGTAGCTCTACCTATTTTTGTATTAAATTTACTTGTGTAGATTTACTCATGTGCAAATTTACCTTGGCAAATAGGCCCCATGATGTGTTTTGTGCCACTCAGGCAACTTTAAAGCTGTGGAATTTGAAAAATTACGCTTTATACTTTTGCACTTTAATCATTGTGTAGTGCAACTACCCAACAAGCAACAAGAAGAACCGGGTTAGAATAGTAAGTCTTTGCTTTTGAGAACTATGTTGTTGGGAAGGAAGCAATCCTTGTTTCAGAGCTCTGTATAAGTTGATGAGTAAGAGCTTTTGAAATGTGCCATGCAGTTTTTTCCTGACACTTAAAGTTATTCTGTGCCATCATTAATTACTCTATTGTAGCAATTCGTGCAATTATGTTTTCCCTCACTTTTAGTATCCCCTCTTACATTTTTGCAGCCACTCCCTTTCTGATTTGAAAGGCCTTTCCTCTCCTCATCACAGAAAATGACCCAAAACTTGAAGTGCATTGCCCCGTTGCAGTGAAAGGGACTGAACAGCACAACGGTTATGACCAAACTTCAGGGTCAAGGAAAAACTGCTGTAACTCTTGGATAATAGACGAGCTACAGCTCTAACATCTAAACTCCTGAGGTAATGGAAGAGCTATCCTCTAGCCTGTGAATAGCAATGAGACCGGAAGAGCTATTCAGTCTGTAGCTGCAATGCTGCTATGGAACTGGAAGAGTTACACTCCAGACTCCGCCCAGCTATGGAACTGGAAGAGGTACTCTTCTAGCCTCCACATTGCTACGGCATGGAAAAAGGTGTAGCTCAATCATCTCGTCACCTAAACCAGGATTTTGATATGTTAGTAATTGCCATAGCACCTGATTTATATTTTAGCGGTAAGCATCTTCCATCGCGACGGTGACAGAATATGCTTACTGCCAAGATAATAATCTGGCGCCTAAATTAGATGCGGGCGGACCATAGGTTTGGCTATGGCAATGGCTATACCATAACCATACCTCTCCGACCGCCCGATGGAGTAAGGCAGTCAGAACAATGACTATATGTCTGCCCATCCAATTAAGATGGTTGGACATATATCCGTTTATTTAATGTCTTTCACTGCCAGGCAAACTCTGGCGATGAGGAACATTAAAAAAGAATAATGCTCCCCTCGTGATCGGAGACACCCATGTCAATGGAAGTATTTTCTCTTTTATTTTCAAAAAGAAAATCCTGTTTTGGGATTTTTTTCTAAAAACCAAAAAGTGAACTTCGAATTTGCAAACAGCAAAAACCACTGACAAGAACTGCTGTCACAGCAATGCTTTATAAATGGCCGCCAGCTTGGTGGTCATTTATAAATTTGACGGCTGGTTCCTCCATCAGGGCGCTGGAGTAATCTACTTCGTCTCACTGGCGGTACAACAGGCTATCTGCCAACTTATAAATCGGGTCCGTAGTCATGGTATCAGTGGTGTTTAATTGAAGGAAGCATGCTCAAATGCTGGACTTGCTGTTTTATAATTCCTCGCAAGGAAGGGCAAACATCTACGTGAGGTGCTAGATTTTGACAGTGTTTAGCTGTAGCTGCAGTAGGCTTGGTTTGGCTGTCTTTCTTTGCTTCAAAATTTGAAAGCCGAATTTCTTTAATCTGACGCATATCGATAGAGATTGTTCACATTTATCTGAACAAGTGTCCTTCCTGCAAATCTGCAAGTAGAAGTAACATTTCTGTCATTAGAACTGTTGAGTTAATTTCCAGACTTCTGTGTATGAACGTAGGTCCTTGTGACCTAGTAAAGTGCTAAAGAAGGCAGCAGGCACTTGCCTCAGTGATCTTAAAATGCTTCTACATATGGTAAAACAATGGCGTGCTAATTTAAACAAGAATTGGAAATGCAATAGGTCTCGCCTTTGTTTAAGTTAAAGCCATTGTATTGCTAATGGTATTGTGTTATAGCTATGTATTATTTAGTGATATGTTGTGGTTGTATGTTGTTAGAATTATATTTGTTAGCTGTGTAGTAATTTAAAGCATAGCGTTAGGAGTACAGGAACGAGAAAGCAGCGTGGATTGGGGGAGGGCAAGGGCATCATGGAGGGGGCAGGGGAGAAGCGCACAGGCGACAGAACGGGAGGGGGAGGATGGAAAACACGGAGAACGGGAGGGGGCGTGAACAAAGGGATGGGGAAAACAAAACAGGAGCGAGGGGGAGCGGATGAAAAGCAGACACCACTTTTAACAAATATAGCTTTCACAGATGCAAATAATGACAAGGACAATTTTTACATAATAAAAATGAAGAAAACCTAATAGGTTTGTGAGGTATTGAGGATCAGAAATAAAGTAGAAATAAAGGTGATCTGTTTGCAGGTTCTTTAATGTAGAAAGAATCCAAGAGACCCCATCCTTCAACATCCAAGAATAACTGACACAGCGTTCAAGGAGTAACATTCTCCCTCAAGTACATTCTACCTTAGAATATGCCAACACAGTATGACATAGACAAGTGACCTAAGCCCACTCTAGAACATTACATCATCTCCCTCTTACAACCTAGAACACTACATCACCTCCCTCTTTTCCAAAACATCAAACCCAAAGCAAAAATAAAAATAAAAAAAACAAAAGAATAAAAACAACACTGTGACAAACAATAAGCCTCAATCTTGAAATCTTTGAGGAATTCTCCTCAACCTGATAGGTCTCGACGATTCAGGTTGAGAAGAAATGGAGGTAACAGGTACAGCTTGAGACCCATCTCCCTCTACACATTTGGAAGGACATTTTGCAACCCTGTTAAGATTCCACACTCTATGATCTTGAGTTCTGACAGCATTACCTAGAAGTTTTATTACTTTAATTGGTTGACCAAATTTTGACTTCCCGAACCTCCTTTCAGGTAGCTTTACCCTGACCCAATCACCCACCTGAATAACCGTTTTCTTAACACTCTTCCTGTTGTCATACAACTCCTTTCTCTTAACCATTTTATCCATTTCACGATCCCTCCAACCTTCAGTTTTGTCAATAGGACAACCCAGTTCCAACCTTCTTGACGTAACCCAAAGAGGGTTCACCTGCGTGCTGGGGACCCTTCCTCTAAACAGAGTAAAAGGGGAAACACCAGTAGAGGAATGGGGTGTGACTCTATACTCGTAAACCTTTTTAACAACAGCTTCCTCCCAGTCATACTCAGACACTAATGCCAGCTGCATAGCTTCCTTGAGCACCCTCACAAACCTCTCAACCACACCGTTGCATTCAGGGTGATACAATGCAGCCCTTTTATGCAAAATCCCTCTTTCACGGAAAAATTCCTCCACCATGCTAGACACAAACTGCACTCCATTGTCTGTTAGCACAGATGCTGGCAACCCTTCACCAGCAAAAAGACCATCAAGAAAGTTGATGACTGCAGCAGAATCAACACTGTTTACAATTTTGATGACTGGCCACCTGGAAAACATGTCCACGCAGACCAAAACATACTGATCTCGAGACTTCACCTTAACCGGTCCGAGAATGTCTACAGCTATATCAGTCCAGGGACCATTTGCTTGCTTTCTGATAACCATGGGTTGAGTCCTACATTTGAGAACCTTGTCACTACCCGCACACTGAGGACACAAGCGCACCAATCTTTCAATCATAGTGTCCATTGCAGGCCACCAATAAGCTTCCCTCAGTCTTTCTTTCGTCTTTGCAATGCCCATGTGACTGGAATGAGCATTCTCAACCAACTTTTGGCGTACAGCACTAGGAACAACCAGTCTACTTCCTCTAAAGAGGAGCCCATTAGAAAACGACAACTCGTCTCTGACATTCCAAAAACCCTTAATCTCCTCATCACACACATGCTTCTCACACCACCCATCACGAACAAAACAAACAACACGCTGAAGAACAGCATCATCTCTCAACACAGCATTCCATTCATCCTCAGTGACCACCCCCTGGGTGACCAGACACACACTCCATTCTCCACCAGAAGCTTCACCCAGAAAATAATCTTCCTCATCATCACCTTCATCCGAAATAGTGGTCCCACCAAGTCTTGACAAACAGTCAGCAAGAATATTGTTAGCACCAGGCAAGTACTGGACAACAAATTCAAATTCTTGCAATGCAACTACCCATCTCCTTATCCTATGTGACACACGGTCAATCCCTTTTTTCCCGAAAACTTCCTTCAACGGTTTGTGGTCTGAGACTACAACAAACCCTTTACCCCACAAAAATTTTCGCAGTTTACGAATCGCCCAGTACACGGCTAGAGCCTCTTTCTCAACCACCGAGTAATTGCACTCAGCCCCTCTGAGAGGCCTTGATATAAACAGAATGGTATTGTCCCCTCCATCACCGGACTGTAGTAACACAGCACCCAGTCCTTTGGAGCTGGCATCAGTCATAACATATGAATCCTTAGTTGGATCAAAACTGGAAAGATTAGGAGCTTTTTTCAGATGATGCTTAATCAAGTCAAACTCAGAACTACAAGATTCATCCCACTTGAATTCACAACCTTTCTTTAATAAGGCCCTGATCTTTTCTGTATTTTGAGCAAACCCAGGAACAAACTTATTATAGAACTCTGCCATCCCTAAAAACTTTGTGAGTTCATCTCTACTAGCAGGATAATTCAACTTACAAATGGCCTCTACCAAAGACGGTTTTGGCTTAATTCCTGAGCCAGAAATCATATGACCCAGGTACTCAATCTGCTTCACATCAAATTTGCACTTATCCAACCTGAGAGTGAGACCAGAATCTTCCAACCTAGAGAGAACTTGATTTACCCTTTCATTGTGTTCACCCAAACCGGACCCGTACACAAGGATGTCATCCTGATAGATTTTGACCCCACTAACACCCCGTAAAGCATTTTCCATCACCCTTTGAAATACCGATGCAGCCGATATTAAGCCAAAGGGCATTCTAAGAAATTTGAAAGTGCCAAATGGCGTGATGAAAGCAGTCAAATCTTGGCACGAGGGATGGAGTCTGACCTGATGGTAGGCCGAAGATAAATCTAGTGTAGAAAAGTGTGTGGCTTCACCTAACGATGACAACATTTCGGTGATGTTCGGAAGAGGGTAATGATCTACAACTACCGCTTTATTCAGTTCTCTCAAATCAATACATAACCTGGCCTCTCCGTTGGCCTTTTGGGCCATAACAACCGGAGAAACCCACTCTGTGGCTTCAATTTCTTGAATGACCTCACTATCCAGCAACTTTTTCAATTCCTCTTTCATTTTGTCTCTTACCAATAAAGGAACATTCCTGACCTTAGCCACCACGGGAATAGAATCTTTTTTTAGTTTAATCAGGTGCACGTACTTTTTAAGACACCCTAGTTTCTTTTCGAACACTTTAGGGAACTTACTTATCCATACACTGTTATCAGAGATGGAAGCAACAGTGGATAGATCCCTCAAACACACCGAAGGAGATTCGTTGGGATCTAAATAAACCCCAAGATCACGTTGGTGTGACCAACTGATTAACGAGTCCCCTTTCATTGAGACATAAATCTTCCCAGCCGTGATCCTCCCTTTGTAATCTATTGTTCCCATAAAATATCCCAACAGGCTTATGACCTGACCACCATAACCTCTAGGAATAATATCAGGCTTAAAAAGCCTCACTTTGTTGATTAGGTATTTTTCATAGAAAATTTTTGGTACTAAAGTGATCTTGGCCCCGGAATCAAACAACATATCCACCTGATTGTCATTAACCAAAACCTTCTCTATAGGACCATCTGCTGACTGACTGTAAATTTGTGATACAATCAGATCGCCCTCATCTTGCTCATAGATGTCTACCTCATTCACCTTTTTTGTATTCTTGCTAGACCTACAACACTTAGAAAAATGTCCTTTTCTTTTACAAATAGAACATGTAGTTTTCCACCCAGGACAGTCTTTAAAGTTAGCCACATGTCCTGTATTTCCACACCTAAAGCACTTTACTGAGAATTTTGGATTCCAGTTCTGACGTAAGATCTTAGAGGAACTTTGTCCAGATTGTACCGAAGACTTAACCAAACTATCAGAATTCACATTAGGTTTTATATTGATCTCTTTGACATCCGTGTCAGCACTTTTTTCAGAGACCGACCCCTTTTTTATGGCTTCAGAACAAGCTTTAGAGTGTTCGTGCATTTTCAAAGTAGTGATAACATCTTCCAGCGGTGGATTATCTTTCTGCCAAAGTGCATCTTTCGCCTTCTCAATCGAGGAACCCAACATGAGTTGGTCTCTAAGTCTTTCCTCCAAGCTACCAGCAAACGAGCAAGTGGAAGCTAGTTTGCGCAACGATGTAACATATTGTTCCACAGTTTCATCATGCCTTTGAACCCTCTTACCAAAATGATATCTTTCTAAAACCATGCTCATTTTTGGTAGATAATGTAAATCCATTTTCTTAATGCAGATTTCATACTCATTGAGGGAGTCTGCATCAGGTAGATCTGGAAGGTGTTCAAAAACTTCCTGGCCCTCAGAGCCCAGGCAATGTAGAAAGAGAGCTGACTTCCTCTCAGCACTCAGAGAAGTGCCACAAACCCTGGCGTAATTTGCAAAAACTTTTTTCCATTTAATCCAAGGAATGGTTGGATCCCCAGGAGAAGATAGAAAGAAAGGAGGAGCAGTAACATTTTGCATGGCTGCAAGCAGAAATAACAAGGAGCAAATAACCCAAGAAAAGATAAAATAAAATATTAGGGCAACCCAACCTCTCTTTCATACACAACTAAAAAGGTCGTGTTTGTAAGCCTAAGAAAACATGTACCTATACTGCAGTAAAAACAATAAAGCTGTGCAGATCAGCGTTGATAAAGCAATTGAAAAAAAATGCAGTGCAGATTAGCGTAGGCCGAAAACGTCAGTAAACAGTATTAAAACACAAGAAATGATCTGCTGAGAAAACAGTAAAGCTGTGCAGATCAGCGTTGACAAAGTAACTGAATCACTTGATTAGCGTAGGCCAAAAAAAAAAAAAACGTCACGAAACAGTTTAAAACAGAAGAAATGATCTGCTGAGAAAACAGTAAAGCTGTGCAGATCAGCGTTGTCAACGTAACTGAATCGCTCCACAATACCTTAGGAGTTCTTGGATAATCCACAAGTCACCTCGCACTCAGGACGCAGTAAAACAAACCTTGTGCCTAACGCTGAGGAGTTGCCAGGCAACGCAGCGGAGACTGCGCAGTAGATGTCTTTTCACAGAGAGAGTTTCCGCTCGTTGACGTAGAGCGTACGGAAACGTGAGAAACTCAATGCGAGGCAACAGACTGGGCCCAACACACGGTAGGTTGCTAGGCAACCCCTCGAAGACGGCAAATGCCCAGCGCTTATTCCTGAAAACTTGCAAAATTGGAAATGAGGCGTCGGGACAGCGAGGCCTTCACCAGCCAGCGGGCCAGATCTGCGAGGAGACACAGTGAAGCGGTGAAGAGCCACAGTTTCCAACGGAGATCAGGTAACAGACAGACGCTTTCCAACAGGGATCAGGAACATGCCAGACGCCTTCAAAAGATCGTGGAAAAGCAGCGGCAATGTGATGAAAAGCGGCGGAGCAAGCTCGGTGAAAACTGAGCCTGAACTTGAACTGGAACAAAAGAAAAGCCTGAGATCCGAAGAGATGACGATTATGGGTGAGTTGGGGTCTCTTGTCGATTTCCACTCGTCGCCAAAATGAGGTATTGAGGATCAGAAATAAAGTAGAAATAAAGGTGATCTGTTTGCAGGTTCTTTAATGTAGAAAGAATCCAAGAGACCCCATCCTTCAACATCCAAGAATAACTGACACAGCGTTCAAGGAGTAACATTCTCCCTCAAGTACATTCTACCTTAGAATATGCCAACACAGTATGACATAGACAAGTGACCTAAGCCCACTCTAGAACATTACATCATCTCCCTCTTACAACCTAGAACACTACAGTTTGGCATTGGCTACTAACCTTTTGGCTTTGTCATTGCTTGTTTTTGTTATGGTTTTTGGAAAGTGGTACTGCTGGGGAGCTGCTGGGCCCTCGGCAATATAAAATAAAAAAACACTGGCTAGATATAAAAATATTTTGGTCTCAAAAGCACAACATCTAGGGAGTCCCTGACAGTAAATGGACTACTTTGTGAGTAGCTGTGCGCCTTGCCCAAGGACAGATATGCTCCTTGCCCAAGGACAGATGTGCTCCTCGCCAAAGGACAGATGTGCTCCTTGTCAAAGGACTGAATGCTGTCACTCGCAGTGGATTTCGCCAGTGGCTCTTCCATTGCACTATGATGTAAACTGACTATTAGCTGAGTATCCTCGGCATAGTAAGAGGCTGTCTAACCAAAATGTTGTATTAATGGGAACAGAAATATTAAATAGTATAGCAGCCCCTGAAACTCCATAAAGGTGCTATTGGCACTGATAACTTACATTTCATAACTATCAAACAACTCCAATTAAGGAATGAATAGCTCTGATGCCCAGGCTGGCAAGATATTTAAGAAGGGTAAAATGGTAAACTATTGAAGGTGGCGAGCAGGTCCAGTGGGATCAGAGAAGTGATATTTCCCTGGCCCGCTTTTTGCCACTGCTCTTTTAAATTGAAACACTGATCAACATATTTCTTCTCTCTAGCCTAAAGCCGAACAGCAAGTCATCAAGTGACTGCTGAATACAAATAAGGCTAATTTTGATTTACTACCACCCTCTGCAATGTTTTGGCCAAATGGCTTAGCCAAATGAAGGATATTTGCTGTGGGCCTGCCTACAATGTAGACCAGATAAAACCTTTTAGAGTTGGTGAAATCAATGTAATTTCCAGTTTACTTAGCCCCTTTTCCAGTTGTCAGTGTAGGCAGGGGAATTTATTGACGTTCAATAACAAAAAGGATGGGCAGGTTCTCCAGTTGAAAACCAGTTCAGGGAGCCGTTGGCTACTGCTCTGGCGCAAAACTGGACAAAGAACATGAGAGTATCCTCTCTTGTGTCCAACCCCTGAATCGTCCCAACCCTTTCCTTAGGGTACTTAAGGGCTTACCTGTGGGTGGGTCCCTAGATTCGTCGTGGGACCACATTCAGATCCAAAACCACTTCAACATCAACCGTCTGGGCACTTTGGACTTTGCTGGACTTCACTTTGGGACCAAGACTGCAGCTGGGTAGAATCCTGCTGCTCCTGGTCTCATCGTCCTGCAAGTCTGCTGCAGTGTCTGTGCCTGTGCTCCATATAGGTTCTTCGTAGGACCTGTGGACATCCAAGACACCTGAAGGAATCTCCTTTGGAGTGAAGGAGTTACTCCCCTGCATCTGCAGGCACCGCAATGAAGCTGACCGGTCTGCTGTTTCTCAGCTCCTACGGACTCCGAAAGGTTCAGTAACACAGGTGGTGGTTCTGCAACTCCCGCGAGGACTGCACTTTCTTCACAGCAAGTTTGAGGCCAGTATCCCTCGTCAGAACAGCTGGAACAGAACCCATGTGCACCGCGTCGACTTGCCATTGCCAAAACATGTTGACTCTCTCCTCCAGAGGTCTTCAGGCTCCAAGAAGCTCCAGCCTCTAGCACCTCCTACAGCCAAGCTCTTTGTCTGCACCGCATCCTTTGCCCTGTGGGCCTTCATCATTTGGTGAGCTGCTCGAGGCTCTCTTGCGACTCCTGTTCTTACGGCCCGTGGGTCCTCTCGAGGGTCTTCTTTGGCTCCAGTGGACTCCCCTGCTTGCTCGGGGCCTGCTCTGGCTTACCTGCTTGTGGTGAGTCACTTGGACTTTGCTGTTCCTGACACTGCACCTTTTTCTACAATTACGTTGGTTGCCGTTGCCAAGGCTTGGCGGTGTCCCTGCCAGACACTGACCCCTCTGCTCTTGACATCCAATGTTGGACTGCCCATGAACGGCTCCTGGTCTTCCTCAGCGTAGCCTGGTCCGCAGAGCTGCCACTTCAAGGGCACTGTCAACTCTCCTGCATTTCTGACATCGGTGGGCATTCGTCTTCCATATCTCCTGGTCACTCCTGAGTGGCATAGACTCTGTCCCCTCTGCTTGCAGGTACCTTTCATCTTGAATCCACCTTTGGGTTCCACCGGACTCTTTCACCTTCTTGGTCAGGGCATCTTCACTGAAGTCCTCCATTGTGGTCTACAGCGATTTCTGATATCACTTTGCACCTATGCGCCCGGCTTCCTTGGTGTAGGTATCCTAGTTCCTGGGGTATTCACGGGTGGGGTGACTCTCTAACCTTCCTTCTTCCATGGGGTTTTTTCAGGGTCCGCTGGAAAGGGTCCTTTTTCTTTAAAACTGCAACCACGACTTACCTATTGACTTACATTGAACATGCGGTCGTGTTACCACTCTGCACACAACCCCCGTAGGGTTCCTAGATACTCACCTGGGGTGGTTCCTTGGGTCGCCGGCTCTTCTACCTCTTCTGGGTCCATTCTTGACTTAGGTTGTAGTTCGCATTCTACTATTTTAGTATATGGTTTGCTCCCCCCCTGAAGACCACTGTATATTTGTTCTACTTACTTATTCTATTGATAACGTCTTGTGTGTATTTTGTTTATATCTCCGGGTAGGAGATACTGCAATGTGTTAGTGAGTGTTAATAATAAATACCTATTTTTTATAACTACACTGTGTGGTTCTTTTTCACTTAACCTATACCATAAGATTAAGTACTGGTAAAACAAGCTGCTTTACATTCCTTCTGGACTAAGCCTGAAGACTGCTCTGCACAGCTACCACTTAGAGAGATTTCTATGGTTGTCTAAGACCACTAATATCACTATAAGGGTTGTCTGGATTAGTGCAGGATGCTACACTTACATAAGTGAGCACCATATACTAAGTCAGCCTCCTACAATATCTGAATTACAAAAGCCAGCCAGATGGTCTACAGGTATTTCAAATATTATTCCACAATTACTGTCAATACAGATCAATGGGGCCATTTTCACCCAGCCTGGAAATATTCTCATATGGATAGAGTATCAGAAAGATGCACCCTTCAGCCTAAAATAGAATATGCACCTTGATGACGTGCATTCAGTGCTTTAAGGTTCTTAAATACTGAAATATCCCAAACATGAAGTAAAATGTTTGGAACTAAAATATTATCTGTTGTTCTGATATTAATCCAACTAATTTTCTAGAGAGACATGAGCTGATAATATATGACTTTTCAGAAAGCAGGTATATTCATTTTAGAGATTATCCCTGACACAAAATCAAGAGATGACAGCAATTGATTGTAATAAACACACACCATTGGATAAATACTGAAATTAAAAATTCAAGATTTATTTGCATTGTTAAAAAGAAAAGGAAATAACACAGAAGTCACTCAATCATTCTTTGTATTAAATTTAGCTGAATGTACTTATTTTTTATCTACTAAGCAATGTCATATGTATAGAAAATGAGCAGTGCTAGAATAGATTTGGAAACACATATGTAAACTAAAATTAACAACTTGTAATTAGTCTTTTTGGAATGAAGGGATAAATAGATCACAGTTAAAATGTGCCCTTTCTAATTTTGTTCAATATAGCTCTTTATTAACTTTTTAATGAAATAATGTACAGGTGCGCATTTAGAACAAGTAGAGATATTCAGGAGGTCTCCTTTGTGACACATTTCTGCTTGAACGACTGTCTATTGCTTTACTGTTGCCACATAGGTTCCCAAAATATCCATAAATGAGCATTATATCCAGATTATTAGCAAACAAGAACCAGTAAAACAACAAACCCTCCTACTCCCGATAGATCAGCCGAAGGAACATAAACATAAAATGAATAGGTCCTCGACCAGACTATCATCCATCCGTACAACGTCCCATTGAACACCAGCGAACTAAACTAATAACCGCTCTAGACATGTGCAAGCTGCAAGGCAACAGGCAACATTTGCCAATTCTGTTAAAGAAATCTGGAAATGCAAAATAATTATATTTGGACATTTAATTACAGCAATACAAAACAACTGATCATAGGGTCTGAGGGAATTTTAAAGACCTGCGCAGACAAATCCCCAAATCACTTGAATCAACACAACAAAAAAAGTCTGCGGGTCTAAGCCAAACATTCAAAAGGAAAAAAGTGACAGGTCAGCACATTCAAAAATGAAAAGAGTCCTCATGAAGAGGGCCAAGTCCCATCACCCACCGAAGTGGCATGCTTCATCATCTGGGACCTCCCATAGCTACACCTGGTGTAGTTATAGAGCTGCTACTCCTTTGTTTACTGTAATAAGGAGGAGCTCCGGGATGTTTTGATTCCTGTAATTGGGAGGGTAGATAAACTCAGACTGAGAAAGCTGTCATAAGTGTGGTGAATCTAAATGCAGTGTGTAGAAGAAAGTGGTTTAAAATTGATC
The DNA here is from genome assembly GCF_964204655.1 of Triturus cristatus. Taxonomy (NCBI): domain Eukaryota; kingdom Metazoa; phylum Chordata; class Amphibia; order Caudata; family Salamandridae; genus Triturus; species Triturus cristatus. Next base: position 1,266,246,546 of record NC_140585.1, on the reverse strand, counting down.
ATCATTGGAAAATAAATTTTATTCTGTATCCAATGACACCAAACTAAAAACAGCAGAAATTGTGAGGGGAGCGTGTCCACAAACGTTATAGGGCCACGCCCTCGTGGGTCAACATGTTTCAGCCAACCTGTGTCTACCCAATGACTATGGCTTTCGTCAGGACCAAAAGGTAACACTACTGCAAGATCGTGAGTGACTAAAGAGTGAAATAAAAGGAACGATACAACCTACAGAAGTACCTACTTATCCGTGGATATGTGGCACCGTAGTGATGTGACTTAATCACCTGAAGGTAAAACAGAAACAATAATACATGAATATGCTGAACAAAACTACTCTTTTTCTTTAAACTAATACAAATGTCTCGTACATAAACATTTGTCAAGCGTGCAGACTGCGTAGTCTCCTTACCCGCAAAAAGTCGGGGATGCACCTACACTCCTGGTTACAACTCAGGTCGTGAGGCAACGCTCTAGAAGACAAAGAGAAAGGGAGAAAAACTAGCTAATGCCAAATACAGCAGAAGACGGTATATTCAACTGTGTGTGCACCAAGCTGTATAACTCTAAAGACTTAAAAACCCATCTACAGACAAAGATGTATCGACTAACTACAGAATGGAATAAGCCATGCTGCTACTGGGATGGAAAGCAGATTAACCAATACCGTTTAGCAGGCATGTTCATGACAAAAATGCTGATAAAGTTACACACATCAATCACGGGTGGCTCTAAGCCCCATCTTTATGGTAGAGTCAAGTGCAATTAAAGCATGTCCATGACAAAAATGCTGATAAAGTTACACACATCCATCACGAGTGGCTCTAAGCCCTATCTTAATGGTAGAGTCAATTTCAAAGACCAAATAAGTGTGTACTAAGGTGTGGGGAGCTGGCTTACCTGTCCGTCGTTACCCCGGACTTTCTTCCTGGTTGTAACGAGCGTGACGGGGGCCTCGTAAGCCTGCCTTTCAACTGTGTGACGCTCCGGACAGCGAGCCAATCATCGCGTAGAGGCGCGATGACGTGGAACGTGCCCTGAGCGTGCGTGTGTATTCCAAAGGTTCATGGGAATCGTAGTTTGGGCAATAATCGAGGGCGCTCGTAACCTGAGCGATGTAATGCCTCGGACAAAAAGTATCGCTAAAAGATACCATCTCTGCCCCACATTTCCCCGTTCTGAACAACAAAACCCTGAACTACACTTATTATGTTGACTGACCATGATTGACCAGGATGACCAGACAAATTAGGTTAGGACAAGGGTGCAGAGCGTGCAAAATGTAGTTTGAGCTATATGCAGCGCGCTCATAGCCTGAATGGCGTAATACCTCGAACAGAGGTATCCCTAGAAGATGCAATCTCGGCCCCATGTTTCTCCGTTTATGGTAGTACGGCCGGGGGAACAGACTAATCAAGTTTAACTACGGGTAGACAAGGTTAGGTTAGGACAAGGGTGCAGAGCGTGCAAGATGTAGTTTGAGCTATATGCAGCGCGCTCATAGCCAGAATGGCGTAATACCTCGAACAGAGGTATCCCTAGAAGATGCAATCTCGGCCCCCTGTTTCTCCGTTTATGGTAGTACGACCAGGAGAACCGACTAATCTGGTTTAACTATGGGTAGACAAGGTGAATGCGTCTTGAGTTTATTGATAATGACCGTCACCAAACTCTAGTCGTCACGCAAGAGAATATCTTTCTCGCTGTGAAAATGTTGTATACTAGGGATAATGTCACAAAGGGTGAGGTAGAGATGGGTTAAAACAATATCCTAGACAACTCTGACTAGAGCGCCACTCGATTAAACTAGAGATGCTTGTCAGACTGGTGTGTTGTATCTAGAGACTCGACACAGAACACGACCCAAAGATAATGGGCCCCAGTACCAACAGAATGGGCTCAGACCCTAGAGTATTATAACGAAGTCCAAGGAATTGACTCGTTTAGCCCTGTCGTGTCACTTCTGAGTGTAAAAACCCTATGATCAGTTGTTTTGTATTGTTATTGTGTGCAGCTACGGCTGCGGGTCTTCCTGTACGTCATACACCCAGCAGTGCTGTTGTGTTTCTCTTTAGTTGTCCATCCTCATAGGTGTGTTACAGCCTTTTTACAGACTAGTTGTGTTTGTTTGACTCCCCTTTAGCAACATGACAGAACTCACAGGCTTGGCTTTTGATGATGAGATGGCCCGCCTCATATTGACTACCACTCCAAGTATCCTAGAAATTACAGACAACCCGTCAGTAGCAACGGGTGACGACTGGGCGAAACTTCTCATTTTGAAGAAATCGCACACTCGCACCAGCATTCATGGTGCCATTATGACAGAGTATTTGCGGGGGAATTGCGCACCTACTGGCCTAATCGTTACCAACACACCCCGCCTCTTCTTGCAGGATAAAGTCTTTCTCAAGGATTGGGCCCTGATAGCGTGGCGTTGCACTCGCGATTGGCTTATTTTGATCATTAGCACTGCCAAACGCATCGCCGACGCTATCATGATTGAGATCCAAATACTAGAAGGACAGATTAAGACAACTTTGTCCCATTCCATCTACAAAAAGAATCTCGATGATAACAACAAGTCTAATAAAGACTTTCGAGATGGCATACTGTCATCCAAGATAGAAAAATTCAAGAAAGACTTGGCCAAATTTTCCTTTGAACGCGTCTATCCCTACACACAAGAGAACTACGTACCACCTGAGTTCAATAGGAAAGGTAGACGATTTGGCTCTAACTACTCTTCTTCTGGATCAGAAGATTGGTCTAGCGACTCTGATTCCACCACTCAAGAGTCAGCACGAAACAGAGGTAGAGGCAGTAATTCCAGGCGCAACTGGCGAGGGAATCAACAACCACAATGGTGGCAACCTCCACCATGGCAATATCCCAATCCCCCTTTTCCGCCGAATATGATGCCTTTCAATCCCCCTCCACAGTTCTTCTACAACCAGCCTTTTTTAGGCCAGGGCCGGGGACGTTCGAGGGGACGAAGAAGAGGCCAGCAAACCCCAAACCAAACGAGGGTTCATTGGAGCCCACCTCCACCAACATCACCACGGCACCTCCGCAGCTCGGCGAAGGGCCCAGCAGGGGCGGGACCCAGCAGCAGCTAGTGGTCAATCTTAGTTCTTACACCTTAACCGCCATGGAAGAGAAGGTCCTCAACAAAGGTTTGGGCTTTGTCCCGACCAATACGGGTGATCCGTTCACTCTCCAATGCGAGCTTGCCAAGTTCTTTCGAAAAATAAGATTGCATTTTTTCTTTCATGACAAGAGCCACGAAGACATTACTCTGGCAGATGGTGTGACGGATAGTGGCCTCAGAAATAAATCCACATTCAATCCACCTACACATGCCTTGCCACCTCATGTTCTTGCTTTCGAGACAGCAGTCACGAAAGAAACCTCTGCCATGATGAATAAACCAACTCATCAGTATCACAATCTACCTAACCTAGAGAAGCAGGCTCTGTCCTCTCTGTCCAGGAACTCTACAATTATCATCAAACCTGCCGACAAGGGAGGGGCGATTGTGATCCTAGATGCTCTTGACTACAAGGCAGAGTGTTTAAGACAGCTCAGCAATGAGAGATTTTACAAAATCCTCAACCAAGATCCCACACTGCGCATTAAAAAAGAAATCTCGGAACTTGTCCATGAGGCTAAACTAGAAGGTTGGATTTCGGCACGAGAAGCAGAATTTTTGGTGACTGAACATCCGGTCACCCCGTACTTCTACGTTCTGCCCAAAATCCACAAGACCCAACGCCCACCCCCCGGGAGACCGATCATCTCCGGGTTGGGCTCTTTACTTGAACCCCTCTCAACGTTTGTGGATGTTTTTCTTAGACCTTTGGTTAAAACCATGCCGACATACTTGCAGGATACCAAGGAAGTCTTACAACTACTTCCAGATCTAGACTTCAACACTGACACGGATTTTCTCGTCAGCTTTGACGTAGAATCCCTGTATACCTGCATCCCTCAGATGGAGACTCTCGAAGCTATCAGAGGGCTCCTTGAAGAAAACAGTACTGGGTTTAGTTCGCCAGTGGGATTCATTATGGAGTGTGCCAGGCTGGCTATGACTGAAAAAATTTTTCAGTTCGAACACCAGTTGTACCTTCAAACATCTGGTACATCTATGGGCAGTGTTTTTGCTCCCAGCCTGGCGAATCTATATGTACACTTGTTCGAACAACAATGTGTCCTGTGTACTGATAACCCTTTCCGTGACTGTATAGTCACATGGAAACGCTATATTGATGATATTTTCGTCATATGGCGAGGTGACTCCGAAATTCTAGAGACCTTTCATCTGTGGCTCAATGAACAGAATTCCTTCCTTAATTTCACCATGGAAGCAAGCAAACTGAGTCTACCATTCCTTGACCTTCTCATATTCCCAACAGTCAACGGACTAGGGAGTGAGCTATATACCAAGCCCATGGCCAGGAACTCTCTCTTGTCTTACGACAGTTTCCACCCCAAATCACTCAGGTCCGGTTTACCGTTTGGGCAATTTCTTCGACTGCGACGGAACTGCACTGACACAGAGAAGTTCAGAGAGCATGCTGACGTCCTTGCGAAGAATTTAAGGGCTAGGCAGTACCCTGCGAAATTGATCAAACAATCATACAAGCGGGCCAGCAATAATAATCGCGATGCCCTATTAGAACCATCTGTACCCAAGGCCACCCTGGACAGATTGACATGTGTGCAGACGTTCAGCACCCATTCTAATCAACTACAAAAAATCATACGAAAAAACTGGCGCATTTTGAATGTGGGACAGATACATCTTAGCCCCCCGCTTTTTTCGTTCAAGAGGAGTACTAACCTGCGGGACACATTAGTACACACGCGCCCTAAGAACAGAGCGATCATCAAGACCAACACCCTGTGGAATTTGCCTCCTGTTCAAGGACATCATGCATGTGGCAACTGTGCTGCTTGCCCTAACACTAGACACACTACAGAAGTAGACATAGGGACCAACAAACCCTGGAGGCAGATCAAACACACTAACTGCAACAGTGAGAGGGTTATCTATTTGATCACTTGTCCCTGCAACTTGAGGTACGTGGGCATGACCACCAGGAAGGTGAAACTCAGGATAATGGAACACAAAAGCACCATCAGATGTCAAAGGCAGGCAACCCGCATGACCAGACACTTTGTGGAACACAAGCATAGTCCTGATGACATTAGGTGGACGGTTTTAGAACAACCTTTCATTCCACCCCACATGACCGATATATCCACTTTCCTATTCAGAAAGGAGCAACGCTGGGTTTTTACACTCAGAAGTGACACGACAGGGCTAAACGAGTCAATTCCTTGGACTTCGTTATAATACTCTAGGGTCTGAGCCCATTCTGTTGGTACTGGGGCCCATTATCTTTGGGTCGTGTTCTGTGTCGAGTCTCTAGATACAACACACCAGTCTGACAAGCATCTCTAGTTTAATCGAGTGGCGCTCTAGTCAGAGTTGTCTAGGATATTGTTTTAACCCATCTCTACCTCACCCTTTGTGACATTATCCCTAGTATACAACATTTTCACAGCGAGAAAGATATTCTCTTGCGTGACGACTAGAGTTTGGTGACGGTCATTATCAATAAACTCAAGACGCATTCACCTTGTCTACCCATAGTTAAACCAGATTAGTCGGTTCTCCTGGTCGTACTACCATAAACGGAGAAACAGGGGGCCGAGATTGCATCTTCTAGGGATACCTCTGTTCGAGGTATTACGCCATTCTGGCTATGAGCGCGCTGCATATAGCTCAAACTACATCTTGCACGCTCTGCACCCTTTTCCTAACCTAACCTTGTCTACCCGTAGTTAAACTTGATTAGTCTGTTCCCCCGGCCGTACTACCATAAACGGAGAAACATGGGGCCGAGATTGCATCTTCTAGGGATACCTCTGTTCGAGGTATTACGCCATTCAGGCTATGAGCGCGCTGCATATAGCTCAAACTACATTTTGCACGCTCTGCACCCTTGTCCTAACCTAATTTGTCTGGTCATCCTGGTCAATCATGGTCAGTCAACATAATAAGTGTAGTTCAGGGTTTTGTTGTTCAGAACGGGGAAATGTGGGGCAGAGATGGTATCTTTTAGCGATACTTTTTGTCCGAGGCATTACATCGCTCAGGTTACGAGCGCCCTCGATTATTGCCCAAACTACGATTCCCATGAACCTTTGGAATACACACGCACGCTCAGGGCACGTTCCACGTCATCGCGCCTCTACGCGATGATTGGCTCGCTGTCCGGAGCGTCACACAGTTGAAAGGCAGGCATACGAGGCCCCCGTCACGCTCGTTACAACCAGGAAGAAAGTCCGGGGTAACGACGGACAGGTAAGCCAGCTCCCCACACCTTAGTACACACTTATTTGGTCTTTGAAATTGACTCTACCATTAAGATAGGGCTTAGAGCCACTCGTGATGGATGTGTGTAACTTTATCAGCATTTTTGTCATGGACATGCTTTAATTGCACTTGACTCTACCATAAAGATGGGGCTTAGAGCCACCCGTGATTGATGTGTGTAACTTTATCAGCATTTTTGTCATGAACATGCCTGCTAAACGGTATTGGTTAATCTGCTTTCCATCCCAGTAGCAGCATGGCTTATTCCATTCTGTAGTTAGTCGATACATCTTTGTCTGTAGATGGGTTTTTAAGTCTTTAGAGTTATACAGCTTGGTGCACACACAGTTGAATATACCGTCTTCTGCTGTATTTGGCATTAGCTAGTTTTTCTCCCTTTCTCTTTGTCTTCTAGAGCGTTGCCTCACGCCCTGAGTTGTAACCAGGAGTGTAGGTGCATCCCCGACTTTTTGCGGGTAAGGAGACTACGCAGTCTGCACGCTTGACAAATGTTTATGTACGAGACATTTGTATTAGTTTAAAGAAAAAGAGTAGTTTTGTTCAGCATATTCATGTATTATTGTTTCTGTTTTACCTTCAGGTGATTAAGTCACATCACTACGGTGCCACATATCCACGGATAAGTAGGTACTTCTGTAGGTTGTATCGTTCCTTTTATTTCACTCTTTAGTCACTCACGATCTTGCAGTAGTGTTACCTTTTGGTCCTGACGAAAGCCATAGTCATTGGGTAGACACAGGTTGGCTGAAACATGTTGACCCACGAGGGCGTGGCCCTATAACGTTTGTGGACACGCTCCCCTCACAATTTCTGCTGTTTTTAGTTTGGTGTCATTGGATACAGAATAAAATTTATTTTCCAATGATGATCAATTTTAAACCACTTTCTTCTACACACTGCATTTAGATTCACCACACTTATGACAGCTTTCTCAGTCTGAGTTTATCTACCCTCCCAATTACAGGAATCAAAACATCCCGGAGCTCCTCCTTATTACAGTAAACAAAGGAGTAGCAGCTCTATAACTACACCAGGTGTAGCTATGGGAGGTCCCAGATGATGAAGCATGCCACTTCGGTGGGTGATGGGACTTGGCCCTCTTCATGAGGACTCTTTTCATTTTTGAATGTGCTGACCTGTCACTTTTTTCCTTTTGAATGTTTGGCTTAGACCCGCAGACTTTTTTTGTTGTGTTGATTCAAGTGATTTGGGGATTTGTCTGCGCAGGTCTTTAAAATTCCCTCAGACCCTATGATCAGTTGTTTTGTATTGTTATTGTGTGCAGCTACGGCTGCGGGTCTTCCTGTACGTCATACACCCAGCAGTGCTGTTGTGTTTCTCTTTAGTTGTCCATCCTCATAGGTGTGTTACAGCCTTTTTACAGACTAGTTGTGTTTGTTTGACTCCCCTTTAGCAACATGACAGAACTCACAGGCTTGGCTTTTGATGATGAGATGGCCCGCCTCATATTGACTACCACTCCAAGTATCCTAGAAATTACAGACAACCCGGCAGTAGCAACGGGTGACGACTGGGCGAAACTTCTCATTTTGAAGAAATCGCACACTCGCACCAGCATTCATGGTGCCATTATGACAGAGTATTTGCGGGGGAATTGCGCACCTACTGGCCTAATCGTTACCAACACACCCCGCCTCTTCTTGCAGGATAAAGTCTTTCTCAAGGATTGGGCCCTGATAGCGTGGCGTTGCACTCGCGATTGGCTTATTTTGATCATTAGCACTGCCAAACGCATCGCCGACGCTATCATGATTGAGATCCAAATACTAGAAGGACAGATTAAGACAACTTTGTCCCATTCCATCTACAAAAAGAATCTCGATGATAACAACAAGTCTAATAAAGACTTTCGAGATGGCATACTGTCATCCAAGATAGAAAAATTCAAGAAAGACTTGGCCAAATTTTCCTTTGAACGCGTCTATCCCTACACACAAGAGAACTACGTACCACCTGAGTTCAATAGGAAAGGTAGACGATTTGGCTCTAACTACTCTTCTTCTGGATCAGAAGATTGGTCTAGCGACTCTGATTCCACCACTCAAGAGTCAGCACGAAACAGAGGTAGAGGCAGTAATTCCAGGCGCAACTGGCGAGGGAATCAACAACCACAATGGTGGCAACCTCCACCATGGCAATATCCCAATCCCCCTTTTCCGCCGAATATGATGCCTTTCAATCCCCCTCCACAGTTCTTCTACAACCAGCCTTTTTTAGGCCAGGGCCGGGGACGTTCGAGGGGACGAAGAAGAGGCCAGCAAACCCCAAACCAAACGAGGGTTCATTGGAGCCCACCTCCACCAACATCACCACGGCACCTCCGCAGCTCGGCGAAGGGCCCAGCAGGGGCGGGACCCAGCAGCAGCTAGTGGTCAATCTTAGTTCTTACACCTTAACCGCCATGGAAGAGAAGGTCCTCAACAAAGGTTTGGGCTTTGTCCCGACCAATACGGGTGATCCGTTCACTCTCCAATGCGAGCTTGCCAAGTTCTTTCGAAAAATAAGATTGCATTTTTTCTTTCATGACAAGAGCCACGAAGACATTACTCTGGCAGATGGTGTGATGGATAGTGGCCTCAGAAATAAATCCACATTCAATCCACCTACACATGCCTTGCCACCTCATGTTCTTGCTTTCGAGACAGCGGTCACGAAAGAAACCTCTGCCATGATGAATAAACCAACTCATCAGTATCACAATCTACCTAACCTAGAGAAGCAGGCTCTGTCCTCTCTGTCCAGGAACTCTACAATTATCATCAAACCTGCCGACAAGGGAGGGGCGATTGTGATCCTAGATGCTCTTGACTACAAGGCAGAGTGTTTAAGACAGCTCAGCAATGAGAGATTTTACAAAATCCTCAACCAAGATCCCACACTGCGCATTAAAAAAGAAATCTCGGAACTTGTCCATGAGGCTAAACTAGAAGGTTGGATTTCGGCACGAGAAGCAGAATTTTTGGTGACTGAACATCCGGTCACCCCGTACTTCTACGTTCTGCCCAAAATCCACAAGACCCAACGCCCACCCCCCGGGAGACCGATCATCTCCGGGTTGGGCTCTTTACTTGTACCCCTCTCAACGTTTGTGGATGTTTTTCTTAGACCTTTGGTTAAAACCATGCCGACATACTTGCAGGATACCAAGGAAGTCTTACAACTACTTCCAGATCTAGACTTCAACACTGACACGGATTTTCTCGTCAGCTTTGACGTAGAATCCCTGTATACCTGCATCCCTCAGATGGAGACTCTCGAAGCTATCAGAGGGCTCCGTGGCAACATGTAGATGACCTAGTATCATCAGAACGTATCAGTCCATGATAGATCAGTACATGGACTATCTTAATTAATAGTATGTGGAACCGATATGCACGCACACACTCACACGTAATTAAATTGCAATTTGAGAGGGAAAATTGTGAAAAACAAATGTGTCAGTGCAAAATCTCCCAGACTCCAACGCATGCGTGACACTACTCTATTTGTTGATTTATTTGCTTGAAGCTGGGCTAGGAGTGTGAAAATGATATTGTGATGTACTTTTCTTATGCACTCACCCATCTATTTCAATCCCTTTGCCATTAATTGAGTAACCTTAAATTCCCATGTGCAACAATGTGAGCATCACCGTGTTATATTTTCAGTGGTGTGCATGGCAGGGTTGCAGAGAAGTGGGCAAATTATATTTTGCAAGAGATGAAGATTAGTTGAATACTCTGCACCCTCTCCCCCTACTGCTAATTGTTGTAGCTGTTAGCATAGCCTCACTGTAAAACTAACCGGCACTGGATTTCAGCAAAGACGGAAGTACACTAAGGGCCCCTAGAGTTATGCGATTCTTTGGTGATTTCCACTTAATTACGGATTTGCCACAGTTGGTATATAATCCACCAACTGATGCCTAATATGCAGATTTCAACATAACATCTCTCTAGCTCCAATGGATTATACATTTTTTTAAAACTGCCCCTGTAGTGTTACGCATGGGCAGACATTTTAAAAAGTTTAACAGTTCATCTTTCAAATACTTTTTTTTGTATTCAGGTGTCAAATGAGATGAAACCTGACATTAAAATATCAAAGTAGCAAATTAATACTGCCCCAGAATAGGCGGCATTATTTCGCATAATTTTCCTTTTTTGCTGCATAATTTAGTCAACTCAGCGTCATAATTTGGCTTTAGATTGACACATAATTCGCACCATCCTTACTATAATTATTTTCCATCCCGCCTAATTGTACTCAGGCCAGCATTCCTTCCTTGGTTACTGCTTAATTCCAAACTTCTGAAAGCTGCACAGTACTTAGAAATGCATGATTCTAGCTGCTTGAAGTACTGTCGTACAACACTGCACTGTATTTATATGTTTGCTGGTTTAGATACGGGCCCTTAAGTGAAAGGCTGGCTGAGAACTCACACATTAGTCATTTATAAAAAGTAAAAATAGTTCTTGAGATGCCATTTGGGTCACAAGCAACACTGTAATTTCTTGTGAGTGTGGGCAAATATGAAGTGATCCCCACACCTTATTTTCCTTTCCAGCTCTTCAGCAGGCTGGATAGCTACAAGAAAGCTGGAGTCAAGATTCCACCTTGTGATATATCAAGGTCATGATCCTTCAGGCCACGCCCTCCACCGCAGTGCTCTTCTCTGGCATGTAGTAGAAGCCAGCAAGGTGGTTGTTTCAGAGGGCAATCCTCTAGTGATGTGTGCAGCAGGAGGGGTGCTGCAGAAAGTCTGAGTGTGTCAACCTTCAGCCATACCACATTCATCCCCATGGCCGCGTGGAAACACAGGAAGTTATTATCAGGCCACATGTCTACCTCACTTGCAGGGTGGCTGAAACCAGCAGCAGAAAATGCCTCCCCTCAGTTTGCGAGGATATGGTGCCTATCCCAGAGCTTCGGGCACCAGTAGATCTCCTAGGGGTGGGTTCATAGAAGTGACCTCCTAGTTCATAGCGCTCCGCAAAAAGACATTTCAACGTGGAGGTTCCACCATAGCTCCCATTATTCTAATGTTATTTCTCTTTCTGCAGTAACCATAACTGGTTATTTGTGTAATAATTGTGTTACAGTATTTCTGACTCAACTTTCATACCTCCACCCAGGCGCTAAAGTCTGACTTCTTGCCCCAGATTCCTAAATGAGCAGGGGCGTAACTCCACGGATGTGCTTGGGGTGTTACAATACAACCCACTAAAAAATGAATTCTGTAGTAAAAAGTTGGGTACTAATGCTTTCAGTGGGTAATGTGCAGTGTCTGTTGGATTTCACTTGGGATTTTTGCATGCCTACACTGACAATAGCACACACTCTCTCTCTCGTCTATGTTTTGAAGTCCTTGAAAAGTATTAATTAGTTTGAAAAATATTGCGTTTTAAGTTACCCCTGACAATCCGCCCTCCTCTCTTTCCAGTGTCCCTTAAGCCCCCCTCATGTCCTGCTTCTCATATATTATGTTTAACAAGATGTCCCTGCGTGATTGTTGGGAAATCTGAAGCTCACAACCCCCTCTCCCCCCACAATCATACTGACAAAGCTACGCCCCTGTAAGTGAGTGGAGTAACTCGAGGAGGCCCAGCTTTCTATCAGACAAAGTTCGCAGCATCAGTACAGAATACACAGTTTCCCTTTTGATACAGGATCGTTACTCTGCCAAGATCATGATCTTTGGAAAAGCATGCTGGGCCACCACTGTGTTGTTTGGACATCTTTCATGGTGCGCCTTGAGCACCTGAGGCCTTCACAAGCACAGGACTAAATTACTAAAGTGTTTGAAAAGGTTTTTGGCAAGCATAAGACTAAGGTTGAACAGTGCGCAAGATGGATCAAAATCACTCTCTTTTACCCTATTGCGCTTCGCAAATGGGAATCGGACAACTGAAGACCAGTGGGATGCATTAATGGGGCAGAATCTCTCATTTGCAAAAGAGTTCTTAAATCCACCTACTGGTATTACAAAAAATAAGGATGCCTGGTGTCATAAAGTAATTTTTACCGGTGAGTGGGGACAGGCGTACAGACTTAGAAGTGGCGTATTTGAGTAGGGACAGGCGTACAGACTTAGAAGTGGCGTATTTGAGTAGGGACAGGCGTACAGACTTAGAAGTGGCGTATTTAAACAGCTGAAAGATCTTAAAGGATGTGTTGTAAGTCTCATTTAATATTTCTGAATAATACCCTGACTTACAGTTAAGGGTGGATTTTCTTCTTCAAACACTCCTATTGTTTTATCAGCTGGAACATTTTCTTTCTTTTCACTGGAAGACATTTTTTCCAACACTCAGATGAGAATGAATTATTAGCCAGCTGGTCAAACAATCCTGGGAGAATTGATGTTGATACATTTACATGATCTGAATGTGACAGGCCAGCATTTCTAGATGAGCTGTGTCCATTTAGAGAAGATTCTCAGTAGGTTACTAGCCCATTGGGTTGAACAACCATTAAGTTTGCAGGAGTGAATAGTGAAAGTTGTTGCAGTTAGTTGCGTTGTTGTTGTGGAAGGAGGATAATTGTAGTGTGTTTGTACATTTACTCAGACGCAGAGCATCGGGAATGATGCATTGCATGACGATCCGAACCAAGGGACTGACTCTGTTTTGGAGGATCGGAGGACAAGATTTCATGTCAGATCCAAGTGTAAAATGAGCATGACTGGCACTTCGGCGATGCCTCGTCTGCTGATTGTATTTTATTGCATTTATATAGAGCTTACTACACCTGACGAGGCATCGAAGCACTTTTTCGGAGAGTAGCACGCTACTCCGGGACCCATAGAGGATTAGTGTTGAATTAGTATAGTGAAATATGAAAGTAATTTGAGTGGTGGATAGGTTAGTCAGTTATTTGGATTCAGAAGGATAGAAGATTGTGAGGTATAGAAGTTTGGTTCCTCTGCCTCTCTCACAAGAGGACACAGCCTGTTGACAATGTTTGGCTCACACCTCTCTTTCACCTGTAAATTCACAAGAACCGCCTTGAACACACTTAACTCACTAGACAAGCACCTACCTCTGAAGACTTCCTGAAGGGGGGTCTCACAAATCGTGAACTTCCTTCCTTCACAAGAATATTCGTGTACAACGCTTGTCAGAGACAGGCAGTTTGTCTACTGAAGTTCGACCTGAAACAGCGCTCAAGAGTGGGAATATATATTGCATCAATCGTTGACAGAACACGGGTCATGTCCAACGGTATTTGTTGTTTTTGGGTTAACTTCGTACTCTGTAACATGCAGCTGTACTAGTAGTAATCATGTGGGTAAAAAGAACACACTTACATTTTCAGGGCTTCGTGGCTCTATTCCAGTGGGCTATGGGTTTCAGACGCCTTTGTAGTGCAAGGAACAGAGCACAGTGAAGGGGAGGGCAGTAATGAAACCCGACAGGCAGGCAGTGTTGAATTACCCTACAGGCAGAGCCAGCACAGACTCGGGTGATTAGCATGCTGAGTGCTCGACACATGCCATATGCTTCGGTCCTCGGGGTCTCCTGGGTGGGCTCCCTCATGGGCTGAAGATTAAAAGAATCAAGCTAAATCATAGAAACAAAACAGCCTCGTGTTAGTCCTTTTTACGTTGGCTGTTTGCACCTCATTGCATGAAAGCAGGGAGAGATTCTCCATAAAAAAGACAATAAGTTCAAAGTTCAACATTTTTAGGACTAACATGTGCCTAGAAGCAATGGTACCATAACTGAAAGTAGCCTGCTGCATATGTTCGAAAAAATACGGTTATATATCAATATAGCTAAGGCTGACCTTTTTGCCTGTGATTTGTTAAAGAAGGTTAAAGGACAGTAAGCCAGAGAACTCTGTCTTTTTATCCATATTGCAGACCTGTTGGGTTTTTATATTGTGATGAGCGGCACAGGTCATTTCTGGGTACAGGTGTATGACCAAAAAATGATTGCACTTATGGGTCCCACTAGAATTGGTCAACATGTTTGCTTTGCTACTTCTGCCCCAGCAAGTCCTTAGGGTCGTTCACGAGCTCTCTTTGAGATCAATGGGTTCAAATCAAGGGCCTTATTTTGAGAGTTTGTCAGATAGCATATTACAAGTTCCGTAGTGACTTGTAATTTGTAATAAAGCATGAGGGATATTCATCACATTTGTGACTGAGTATCCCACTAAAATCTAAATCGGTCCTCAAGTTTCCCCCATCACCTAAATAGCTATCTCCCAATTTTCTCCTGAACTTCCGGCAAATGGGTGTCTGGGAACAAAATATTTCCAGCTTTGCCTCATTCCACCCAAATTGTGGCAACATCTTCCAGAGTGACAGGCAGCACCGACATCTTGAGGGTCTCTTCGGTGGATCTCTAAGCCTGTGAAAAACCAAAAGTACTCATTCTGCTGTTAATATTATAAGCCGCTAAAACCCCTCGCCTTACGTTAAGCAGCAGACTTGACCTGTCATTGTTTCAAATTCTGCATACTGTGCACTCCAATACCTTGGGTAGTGACCTCCTCCGGGACTTAATCTTCAGTCTTCACTAGATCCCCATGACCTCAAGGCCATCGGCACCGAGTTCATATTTGAACACCATGCTTCAGTCCGGGTCATACATTCTCCCTATAAATGAGACTGGATGGCAATCCCTTGCTACTGCCAAAAGGAGAGATCATTTTGCCAGGAAAAAAACATTAGTTGTCCAAAATAATTCATGAGTATGATAATAAATTTTTTGCATAACATTTTTCAGGTAGAAGAAAAACTTAAAACCCAGGCATGAACGTTTGATTTTTATTTTTCCAGTGGAGCTTTTGTAAATGAAAGAAAAAAACTCCTATACTGAAAACATATCTTCCTCCCAAAAAAACACTTGATTGCAAAGACGTTTATAGTCACCAGAGATGGCAATTCCTTCCCAACTACAGAGTAAAAATGATAATAAAACACTTTCAGGGGTAAGAAAGACTGACAACTACATCTAAACAGTGTTGATTATCCAGCTATTTCATATATTTTCTTTTCAACTGGGCATTGAGTAAGTACTGGTTTTGCCTCAGGACACCTGGATTTTTTAAAAATCAGATCTACAACACTTCTCCTCAGTATGACTTTCCAGTGAGGCATGTTGATTGAACTTTAAAAATCTTTCCGAGAGGGAATCTTAATTGGAATCTTCGGACCTACGTAGTGTAATTAACTGTCCTTACACTTGTCAGTTCCAAAGAGATTAATTAGAAAAGTAGAATACAGACACTAGACTTGATGAAATAAAAATAGATTATTTAAATGAGGACACCTGGCTGAAAATGAATTTTCAGCCTCTTCTCCACTAACCGTTATAATTAAAATGGCATGAGTCAAATACTTACTAATCAGCGAGAGGTTTGATGGACGGTTGAAAAACTGGACGGAAGGTTGGACAAAGGCATGACTGAATGGAAGAGTGAAAGGATGGATCAATGTGTGTATGGAAGGGCCATTGGATGGATGGAATGATGAAAGGTTTGAATTTGAAGGACAGTAGGGTGGAAAAGTAAAATAGTGGATATAAGAGTTGAAGCACAGGTGGATGGAAGAGAAAGTGAACTGATGGATCCTCAATGGAGTGTTGTAATAATGAATGGGTGGAGTGAAGGATCAAAGAATGGATGGATGAAAAGGCTGGAAGAATGAGTTGATACATGGGAGGATCTACAGGTAAGACAACTAACATAGAACGGGTCTGGTTAACTTGCCTCTCTCATCTGTTGTCATTAGAAGTTTGTTTCAAGGTGGGGGGATATTTTAATTTTCCAGTTACTCTCTTGGTTGGTCGCCCAAGTGGCACTGCATAGATAGCGGGGCACAAGGGAGAGGTAATAAAGATTGGTGGGGCAACAGGTCCCCCATCCCCTCTCCTCTAAAAAAAGGCCATCACTTGTCTCCAACCAAATGAGCCAGAGGAAAACATGTCATTATACCTGGAAGAGGTCTGACTGTATATAAAACCGTTTTTTGACATATTTTAACTCAGTTTGCACCTACACTTCCTCTGCATAATTTTCAGTTTCCTGCTACATAAAAAGCCTTGACACAAACGAAACTGCATCCCAATGCATTTGGTTACATTTTCAGTGGGTCATCTGTCAATTGGTTATTATTGTAGCCCTTTTTAATTTAATGTTTGGCCCTTAGGCCGAGTTCTCCTACTTCTTGCAGTCCCTGGCCTATTCTGCATTGTTTTGCAATGTTTGTAATGTCTTCATTTCGTTTATCCCTTGCCATGTATAGCATGGGGGCAGCATCTTCAAATTCCTGTATAGGCACTTAGAGGCAATAAATTAGACATAGAAGTAGGTGAAGTAAATCTTCTATTGAATCCCTCCATAATAAAAGAGCAGACGTGAAGGCATTGGATTACACAAGAATTAACGGGGGTGGCCATCTCAGCTCTTCAGCACAGACTTTGGCACATTAAATATACAAAACTCACACATTCACTGAACTTATAACAGTAGGAAATACTAAGCCCCAAGACTCCCATGCATCAATTCTTTCTTCCACCCTTTCCATCCATCCATTCTTTGATCCTTCACTTCGTCCTTTCATTATTACATCACTCCTTTGATAGTTCATCAGTTCACTTTCTCTTCCATCCACCTGTGCTTCAAATCTTATTTCCACTATTTAGCTTTTCTACCCTTCTGTCCTTCAAATTCCAACCTTTCGTCATTCCATCTATCCAATGCCCGTTCCATTCCCACATCGATCCATGGTTTCACTCTTCCATTCATTCATCCCTCTGACCAACCTTCCATCCAGATTTTTAACCTTTCATCCAACCCTTGGCTGATTGATCCTTTCACCGTATTATCCATCTAACCGCTTATCCTTCAAACCCTCCATCTTTGCACTCTTCTTCGCTCCACCCTACCTCCCATTCATTTCTCCTTTCCCTTTCTTTCCTTCCTTAATTCCTTCCTTTCACCCCTCATGCCTTCCTCCTTTCCAGTTTCATCTACCATCATTCTTTCTCTTCTCACATTATTTATTGTTCTTTTCTTTCTTCCCCCCACTCACTCTATTTGCTGCCTTCTTTCAGCTGTTTTCAGCATTTCGTTTTATCTCTCCTTCACTGAACTTGGCTAACTTGGCCGCTCTTGACTCCAACCTCTATTCCCTTAGAGCGTTTTATGAGCCTGTGTCTGAAGCCTCCCAGACAGATGAGGTCAAATATAAAACGAATATTCTTTTACTGTGACCCAGATTGCCAGACCCTTGGGTGTAGTGGTTACCCCCACTTAAACTGTTTCCTATGCCACTGTGGCCAACCGTTCTGCATTTACACGGAGTCAAGACTTCTATATTGCCGCCTGTTCGGAGGCTCTGGGGAATATCAATTCTCACCCTTTCAGCCTTTTTAGAGCTATAAAGGAGGTGCTAGTTGGTGACTGGGAGGGAGGAGCAGCAGCACAGGAGTGTTCTTGCATGATGCAATTTCGAAAGCACGCGCCACAGGATGATGCAAATAGAGCCTCCAGCCATTACAGAGCAATGAATGTGTTACGGCTTTGTCAAAGAGCTCACATATTGTCATGTTATTGGACCGAGGCACAGGGCGATTATGGTTTGCCCCAACTCTAACATTTTGATAAAGTAGGATACCGCAGAGTGCAGGCCACTGCCACTCGTGCCAAAGGCGCTATATACCTTTACTGTGATATTTCATTTTTGGTGAATATACCAAGAGACTTGACATTGTGCCCCCTCCCCCAGACTAGACGTGCCATCTTCCCCTAGGTACTATCTAGTCCTGGTGTTTTAAACACAAACTTGCTGGCTGATTTTCTTCAAGGGGCTGTGCGAAAATGTGTGTAATTTGCTTTTGGGTAATACCTTTTAGTGAAATTACACATAACTACACAAAATGCAAATTCGTCACTTCATGCTACATTTTAGCATCAAACAATGGACTTCATTTAAGGGTTGCCTGGGGCCATAGCTGTGACCCCAAGCACGCCCCTTGCGACCCCTGGCCCTGCCTTTGTGACCCCTGGGTTCAGAAGTGGCAAAAATCAGTGCCAAGAACACAGGGGTGACTCTGCATTCCTTATTTTCTGCTGGTTTTTCATTAAACGAATAGTGAACAATGTTCTATTGGTCCCTGTTACTGTGATAAAAAACGGAGCACCCTTAGCCTGAACAGGCCTTTAGGTGGCAGCTGTGGTAAGTAAAACTGGTTTTAAATGGATTTGTGAACAAGAGTGTATTCATGCGAGAGTGTGGTGTGTATGTGTGACAATGTGTGTTTGTATGGATAAGCGTGTGTGTAAAAGTGAGTGAGAGTCAGTGAAAGGGAATGAGTGGGATTAATGCCCAGATTTACTATTCTTTGATGAAGGCAATGCTGCACAGGTGTCTAAAATGGGCAAGTCATGTGGCGCACCTCTTGTTCGCGGTGAGGCCCAAAGTCAACAAATCCCTCGCATGGAGGGTCAAACCAATGAGCCTCTCCAACAAAGGCCTTCACAGGTGGCCGTCGCCGCTCCATTAAGTGCCCCCAGCCCTTCTGGTTGGGTTCTGAAACATGAGTCTGTAACAAATCCCAAACTACAACAGGGCGCACAGCCAGTACAGTCTAGAGTGGTAGGTCTACAAACTGAGGGGCAGGGGAATCAGCAACCAGGAGTCGCACTCAAAAATCACCTAAATTTAGCATCAGACCAGGGGGAGTGGCAAGGATGTCCAAGTGTGGAAGGCCAATCAAGCATGGGGCCCAATGGGCAGCAGCCAGAACCCACTCACAAAAACCCTTTAAATTTCAGTTACCAGAGGCTAAAGCTCCAGGGAGAAGGGGTGCGTTTGTGGTCCATCACACAAAAAAACAAACAATCCACCTATGAGCTGCAGTTAACCCCAAGGTACATAGCAAAAGGCTCATTTGACATCTTGAACAGGTCCAACATTGTCCGCCTGTTTGGCCATATTGCCTCCCTGGCCCAAATCACCTCAGAAAATATTGAGTGGGTGAAATTCAAGAGACTGGAGACAGACACTCATGACGATTCCACCATAATCGGACTTGTGAGCCAGCAAGTCCAACAGGCTGTCCTTAAGGAAGCAACACAGTTCGCTGAATGGGGCATTGATGTTGTTGCACCAAGTACACTGAAATATCCACACGTCCTTATGCCGCAACAGGAAACCCCAGAACCGTCATCCATTCTTAAAGGCATAAGGCACACCAGCCCAGAAATAGGGGCGAAATCAGGGCGGGCAAAAACCCCGCTAAAAATCAAAATCCAGCAAAATGACGGGCAACGGAGCTTGCAGCGGCATTTCCAGTCATCGGATCACCTGGAGGCCACATGGAGACAGTGTCCCTAACCTAATAAACAGCCATGTAAACAACGCCTGCTCAAATCCACTCAGGGGCCTAGTCCGCGAGTTATCCATTATCTCATGGAATATTGCGGGGATGAGCAACATCTTTAGGGACATAACTACACCTGAATACCTCGCACAGGGGGACATACTGTGTATTCAGGAAACCTGGGCAAGGGCAACGACCGCCATCGGTGGCTTTTACGAACATTTTAAACCAGCGACCAAAAGGACAATCTTTGGACGCCCGTCAGGGGGCCTCTCTATCTACGTAAGTCATGCGTGCAAAATTAACACAACTGAATTAAAGTTGGGGTCTCCTGATCTTCAAGCCATCCTAATCAGTGGGTTGTCATCGGGTCGAAAATCTCGCCCCTTTCTACTAATTAATTGTTATTTCAACCCAATTAAGTATCAATCCTCCCAGGCCATGGAATCACTTATTTCAATTTTGGAAGATCTTTTAATAAATTGGAAGGACCAAGACGTAATAATCGCGGGCGACTTCAATCACAGAGGCTTGGGTTTAATTTCGGAGACTTCATCAAGCAAGAAGTCAGTCCCACTGACTGAATTTCTCGCAAATTTTAAGCTGCACTCCACCCATAGAATACTAAAAAAGACCCAACCTGAATGGACCACCATTCCGACCTTTAGAAATGTCTCTACTATAGACTACATCTTTATCAATGAAGGGCTTGCCCACAATCTTTGCAACTTCACTGTGGACGACAGAGAGGAAAGCGATCATAGGCCCCTCCGCGCCACATTCAATCTGGCGCGGGTCCAAGCAGAATTACATGCAGTTATTGGAACTACCACGGGGGAGGAACATCACAATGTGCTTAAAAGAATAAAATGGTCAACCAATCTCAGTCATAGCCTGCTAGAATATGTAGCTAGAAGGGAGGAAGAACCTAACCCAGTTCAAACTAAGAACATCATCCACCTCTGGGAAACTCTGACCTCCGACTTATTGGAACATCTGGGCAATAACCTTCATCCAAGAAGTCGCCAATTCCACTCTGATCCTCGCCGTGCCTGTCACAGTGTAAGCGTGCTCTAAATAAGGCAATCAGGGCACAAAAGAAAGGCACTCATTTGTCAGGGAGATACTCCATTGCTGCTCTGCGAACAGACTATAAAAAGAAAGTCTGGGCCCACAAAAAACTGCAGACTGAACAGAATTGGTTGACTGTGTTCTCCTTAATTAAAGGTAATGACAATAGCAAGCTTTGGCGTTTCATCAACAGTCTGACCCCCAGAGGAGAGCAAAAGGAAAATAGTGTTGCAGGGAAAGCGTGGGAACAGTATGCCAAGGGGCTGTATACCTGCGAGTCAATTCAGGCCACTGCAGGAAGCCGTGCGTGGTCCAAGGTGGCGGCGGATATTATCGTACCCGAAAGAGCTACGTCAGAAGGCGTAAACTCGACCTGCACCGGATCATTCACAGAAATGGAGGTACTAAAGTGCATCAAGGCCATAAGAACTGACGGCGCTCCAGGCCCAAATGGGATTCCGGCCCAGGTTCTGAAAACCGCCTCAGCCTTTTTTGCATCCAGACTCACCCCTTTATTTAACCATTCTTTTGCCACGGCAATGTTGCCATCCTCTTGGAAAGGTTCTATTCTATTCCCCATCCATAAAAAGGGGGACCACACGAACCCGGCCAATTACAGGCTGATAGCTCTCCTCGACATAGAAGCAAAGGTATACGCCCGCCTTCTTCTCAGGGATCTGGAGGATTGGGTGGACAAGAACGGCATTCTTCCGCCCACACAGACCGGCTTTAGGGCCCATAGCTCAACTCTTGACAACATCTTAGCCCTTTCCTACCTCGCGAAGAAGGCCAATACGAGGAACAAACCGCCCCTGTTCTGCTGTTTCATAGACTACTCCACAGCCTTTGACCGAGTGAACAGGGGCCGGCTTTGGGCAAAACTTGACTCGTGGGGGCTACCACAGGCTCTGCTAAAAGCTATAAAAGCGCTCTATGAGGGCACCTGGGTCAAGGTGAAGCTATGCCCCACAATAACAACTGAAAGAATTGAAACCAACTCGGGCCTCAAGCAGGGGTGCGTCTTGGCCCCCATGCTTTTCAACTTGTATACTGCGGACATGGGGTTAGCTCTGAAAGATGCCAACTTAGCACCTCCAAAACTGGGGAGGCTCGTCTTGGGAACTCTCCAGTATGCAGACGATACGGTGATCATGGACCACACTAGGGTGGGGCTCCAAAGAGCCTTAAGCAGTTTGGCCCTATACAATAAGTCAAATGACCTACGGATCAACGTGAGCAAGACCAAAATCGTCATTTTTGGCAAATACCCCCTCAAAAAAGAAGCTTCATGGTCTCTGGGGGAGCACCGTATCGTCACTGCCCCATCCTACAACTATCTGGGCACCTGGGTCTCTGAGAGTGCCTCTGCAGTCAAACATCTGAAGGAGCTTAAACCTAAAATTAACAAAACCATTCTGTCGCTAAGACGCTTATGCCACCGCTTGGACAGTCCCTCAGCAGAACCAATGTTGACAGTGCTCCGGGCAAAACTGATCCCTGCCATTGCATATGGGCATATAGCCTACCCTGGTGCATTTGACAAAGTGGTAAACGCGGCCCAAGCGAAAGCCTATAAGATGGTGCTACAGGCCCCTAGATACGCAAGGAACACCAGATTAAGGCTAGAAATAGGCCTTAAGCGACCTGAGCTGGAATTACTGGGGGACCTTTTAAAACTCTATATTAGAGTATTGAAAGCACCAGAACATTCGCTAAAGCACTCCCTAAAATCAATCTTTGATGAGGTGGGCTCCCCCTGGTACTCAAAGCTAGGACAAGCTATTGCAGCATTGAAAATCGAAAGAAGGAGTTTGCCCCTGCACGAAATTCCTTTCTCAGCCTGGGCCCAAGCAGTTAAGCGCCAAGTCCGGATCATCTCCTTTGGTCTTGACCTTGCATCTCTTCGGCAAAACCCACTAACTCAGGCCCTGGACAAATCATATATTCCAGGTAAACCCCAACCTTACCTGCATGATCCAGTATCCACTTGCGCGAGAAAGAAAATTTTGTACTTTCGACTTTTGGCCCTCAGGATCATGGACTTCAACCCCAAATGGGCCCGTACGGATGGCACCCTGGCCTGTCGTTTATGCAATTACCGCAGAGAATCCTGGCTACACTTGCTGTGCTGCTGCATAAAGCTGGCCAATGAGCGCCATCGCTTGCTGCTTCCGATTTTACGGAATACGGACTATAGAACTTGCAGAGAGGCTTCAGACTGGTGCCTCTCAGTCTCCACGACCTGTTTGATAGCCAGAGTTGCGAAATTTATACACCAGGTAAAAATGGCACTCGACTCCCACTTAACGGCATTGCCTGCAAAGTAACTGGAAGCCCTCCGCCCCAGTTATCTAACCTGGGCTGGTTTAAAGACCCACGAAGAATCCATCTTTCGTCAACAGCCCTTGGTACATGTATTGACTCTACCGAACTTTCATGTGCCTCCCCTTATCAGTTGGGAAATACTGGTACAACCTATACATCACTCCTTTTAAAAGAACTCTGCTTTGGACAGCTAATCAGGACTAATATGTTATTATCTAACCCAAAGTGACTTTCACTTTTATGTGTGGATGGGACTTGTGAGGGGGTGAGCCGGGACGTTCATAAAGCTTCTTTTTTTTTCTTTTTTCTTTTATCTTATACTGTAAAGATTTTAAGTAATCATGCAGTTTATTATTAAAATTGTCAAATTGTCAATGCTGCACCAAAGTTGCTGTGCTACCTTGCATCAAAGAGAGAGAGAAAAAAAAATGTGCCATGTCAGCTAAACTATAGTGCATTTTTTCCATCCGTGTGTGCTAGTGAACTTTTGAGAGCCAAGCTCCAGTGCACACACCATTGCACCATAGTGCAATGGTGTTTGCGTTCTCTGAAGCATAGGTGTGTACTGAAAGGGGTACCTTCTATTAAAAAAACATGCTTTAAGTCTTTTCCCACTTTGCATGTGTGTTGTACAGTGCAGCACACAGGCAAAGTATCAAAACATGTCTCCTCGTTATTCCTGCCTTGAGGAGGCATAAGATTTTGACAACGGCTCCTGTCTACCAATGTTTGCAGTTGGGGATTTGCATCAGAACCCATGGGTGGTTGCGATGGAACCCCCATTCATCACAAGTGGAAGAGCCCCTTGACGCAAACTAACGCAAAACTGCGAATCATGATTTGTGTTGGATAGTCAATCCCACCTTAACAGTTTGTGCCAGCTCTGTGTCACAAATGTGACGCAAATCGTCAGTAAGTATGAGTAAGTGAGAATGAGTGAGATTAAGAGTCAACACAAGTGAGTGAATGAGGATGAATAAGAATGAGTAGAAAGGAGTTAGGGGAGTGTGAGCAAGAACGTGATGCGATGCTTGCAAGTTTGTTGTTGGCTTTGGTACACTGGAGGTAATTATTCTCCTATAGAGATACTCAGGCCCATTAAATTCTATTGGCATAGTGCAGCAATTTGTAGCATGACAGACACCTGTGACAAAATACTGACACTGGCACACTGTGGTTAATTATTCGCATAAAGGGCACCAATAACAAACTATTAGTACTGGCATATTAGAGGTAAATCATGGCAAACAGGGCAACAATGGAAAAATAGTGGCATACTTGAGGACATTCTTAGCTTGTGGCTCCCAGTGGTACAATGCTGGTACCAGCACAATGGAGGTAATTCTTGGCATAAAAATGGACAACCTGGCATATTGCAACCATGATAAAGTGCTGGCCCTGACATACTAAGGTCATTTTGACGTAAGGGACACCGATAGTATATGGCCACAAAAATTGCTAACTTCTGGCACTGGCATATTATATGTTATTTTTTTTAATGTAAGGGGGTACCCTTGGAATATGGGGACACATGACAAAATGCTGACCCTGGCATAAAGGAGGTAATTGTTGAAATATGGGGGCACCATACCACATTTTGAAAAAAAAATTGGTCAGCTCCTGGGAAACATCGGGTTTCCTTGGCTTGGAACACAATGAAAGGATCAAAATATTTAATGAGTGCCCTTTCAGCATGCCTTTCATTGCCTATGGAATTTTTAGCAAATATATGTGAAAATTATCCCTTGAAATGCACCATTTCACCCCATTCTTTTCAAACCCCCAAGAAAAAGTCTAGCTTACTAACCTTTTTTCTAACACATTAATTTCGTTTTAGGTAGTAACAAAAAGAAGATCAAGGAAGACAAGTCAGTATCCATAAATATCGTTGCCGAGCAAGAGCAACAAAATCCCACTCCACACGTCTCTCCGCACACATTGAGTCCTCAATCCCATACCTTATTGGGCCGATTACATATCAGTCCCAAACATACGAATTTCAGTATCCAAGCTTTGGGTTTGTTCTGGGCAGGATCCGGTACAATCCTTTCAATTTTGGAGTGTTTGCGGACACAGCCTGGCCGTGTGGACCAGCCTCTCGAGACAAATGCATGAATCAGGACCCCTCCTCCATCTCTACAGTTCTGATCAATGTATATGTTGGCCAACAAAGAGACCAATCCACAACAGTGCAAGTTTGTAGCTGTTGCTATCTATATCCCTAGTGATATGCAGCGGGGGTTATATGACATTACACTGAATGCTTTTACCACGCATGCCTTTACCATGCATCCTTTGCCAAGCAGTGCCTTAATTATGCATGTCCAAGTCTTTACCACGCATGCCTTCACAACAAAATGATAAGTATATATCAGATAAGTGAATATATATATGAGTATATATTGCATAACAAAAACAAAGGTTACAGGGACGTTATAGTTATGCTCGATTTCATACACAAAAAAAGTACAAATTTAGCAGTCATAGTTACCTGAGCTAATTCTAATTTACGCCCCCGCAATGCACTGCTTAAGACCTTGCATATTACATCACTCATGACATGGTCTGTGGCATCACTGATGACATCTTAAATGGCATCACTGATGACGTCTTTGATGACATCATCCAGTGATTGTGCGTGTTTTTTAAAAGTTTGAGTGTTAAAACTATATACTAAGCTACTAAATAAACTAAATTAGTATGTTTTGTGTGTTTCTATCACTGATGCTATTTGTAACATATATTATGTGAATGGTTGTGTGACTCTGTCTGTATGTGAGTGGGTGTCTGAGTGGCTGTATGGGTTAATAAGTGTATCTGTGAGCAGCTGTATGGGTGAGTGTGTGCCTGTGTGAGTGGCTGTATGGGTGAGTAAATGGCTGTGCGAGTGGCTATATAGGTGGGTGAGTGGGTGTGCAATTGGCTGTATGTGTGACTTTGTGGCTGTGTGAGTGGCTGTATGGGTGAGTGAGTGACTGTTTGAATGCGTGTATGGTTGAGTGGATGTGTGAGTAACTCTTTTGGAGAGTGTGTGGGTGAGTAAGTGTGCATGGGAATAATTGTATGGGGAATGAGTGACTGCAAGAGGCTTTGTTGGTGTGTGAGTGGCTGTATGGGTGCATAAGTGGGTGTGTGAGTAGCAGTAGCTGTATGGGTGAATAACTGGCTGTGTGAGTGGCTATATGGGTGAGTGAGTGACTGTTTGGGTGAGTGAGTGACTGTTTGGGTGAGTAAGCGGCTGTGTGAGTAGGTATATGCGTAACTGAGTTGCTGTGTGAGTGGCTGTATGGTTATTCATCATCAAACAAACATTATTCGACTTTTGCAAACAAAACTCATAAAAGTTCGATTGTACAATTCAATGTACATTGTTAAAAATAATATAAAACTGTTATGCAATACATGTACCACACCTTACTCAATATAAATACAATGTAGTTAATGCAAGATTAATAAAAACAGTTTAAAAAAATCAAAAGAGTACTCAAATACGAAACGTGAAAGAGAAAGATTATCTCTTGAAAACAGCGATCAATAAAAAATAATAGAAAAATAATAATAACAACGGAGTTTGAGATGGATTGCAGACCTTAAAAACTAAGAACATGGAGTACACTATTACCTGAAAGCGTTTGCAAAAAGATAAAAACGGGTCGGGCCTGACTAACATTTACCTTTTTTAAAATAGGGATAATATATGTCTTCCTGGGCACCTCATAAAAACTACAGAACATTAAATAATTAAGCATGTCCTGTGGAGACTTACCATCACAGCCTCAGGGCAAAAGGCCCTTGCATCCGCCATGAGGGTGAGCGAGGAGTAGATAAAAGAAGTCCAACCGAACAGAGTCAATAAAAAATGGTTGTAACTACTTTTAATCCCTAAAAGGTACGGCTCAGTTGACTGCACAGTTTTCAACCTGATATACCTACGAACACAATTGACTTCCTCATTGCCCCTTCTTCTATATTCAACATCCGCTTTCTAAAGGTCTCCTTAACCCAACAGATATCCTTCCTACAAATTGGTTCAGGATTAGGGAATAAATCTCCCCTACTCAGACTCATAAAACATTCCCGGATGTACTTGAGCCTGGGGATATGGTAAAAATAGGTAGGGATAAGCCAAGATATCAGAGAGCAAGGCCATACCTAATTCTTCTTGGACAACAAATGTAGACGTACCCTGAAGCACACATAAAAGCTGTCTCCAAAAATTATTTTCTACAATGTGCAACTCATCATGGGGGTATAGCCCCAGATCTTGCTACCATAGGTTACCTTGGAAATACATTTTACCCTATATATCTTCAAGAGAGCCCCAATTGGTCAATTGTCCAGCCGAGAAGCAAAACAGCAGCATTAGCCCTAACAAAGTCACCTTTCTGTCTACTTATTAGAGGCCACTAGTTCAAGACCGAGTCAAATAATGCACCCATATAAGAGAAAACACTAGTCTTAGAAACTGTAAGTAAGAAGTCAGTGCCTCTTTGGTTTGTGGAAATGTTCTTGTATTCTTCTGCATAAAGAATACGTCACCATATTCTGTGGGAAATGCGCTCTGGGGCCTTTTGGTAAGCTGTCCATCAATGTGGGAACAGGTGGGAAGACCTTTGCATAATACTACAGGGCGGGACCAAACTGGCGGATCTTGCAGATGATTTTGGGTATTTGCATACTCAGGGTAATTAAAAGGAAGAACCATGGACTCTGCTCTCACCAGGAGACGACAAGAAAGAAATCACTTATCACAGTTACTATAGATGAGACTGCACTCCAATAGATTAATGATGCATTCACTTCCATTAAGGATTTCAGCTCATTTTTCAACGTAGATTACAAGAGGAAACCCACTTGCTTTGTCTTCCCCAAGCCCTGAAGTTAGGATCATTTGTGCTTTAAAGAAGGGGAGGGGCCCACGAGGACTTGACAGTGGGCAGGAAAACAGATGAAGTCTGCGCCAAGCAATTGGACAAAGTTTTCCTGCTCCCACCCTCTGGGGGTGGTCTTACTGTTAGCCTCTCTTGGCGGAGCTGTCAAAACTCCCACCAAGCAAGACCAAACAGCTATGCCTTAGGGGTGGGCACCCCAGGACATAGGGAGCCGGCCCAGGAGGGTGACGGTATCTAGAGCCATTAAATGGCTCCATGAGGGGGGCCACATGGCCACCTCATCCCAGTTTAAATGTGGCCATGCTCTGGGGAGGTGATGTTCCTGGGGCTGAATATGGCCTGGGAGTGCTGGGGCATGCGGCCTCCCTCCACCTTTAAATTGAATTTGTGGGCCCGGGAGGTGGTGTTCCCCGGGGTTCTTAAGTGCAATGGAGGAGGGTGCACACAGCCCTCTCTAATTCATCACAGAAGCCCCATGGAGGTGGTGGTCTCCAGGGCTTTTACCCCACCCCTTTACTACCCTACTACCCCTCTACTACCCCACTACCTCTCTACTACCCCACTACCTCTCTACTACCCCACTACCCCTCAACTATCCCTCTACTACCCCACTACCCCTCTACTACCCCACTACCCCTCTACTAACCCTCTACCCCCTACGTCCCCTCTACCCCCTACTACCCCACTACCCCTCTACCCCACCCCTCTACACTATCCTACTACCCCACTACCCTACTACCCCTCTACTACCCCACTACTACCCTATTACCCTACTACCCCACTACTACCCCTCTACTACCCTACTAACCCACTACCCCACTACTACCCCACTACCTTTCTACTACTCCACTACCCTACTACCCCTCTACTACCCTACTACCCTACTACCCCATACTATCCTACTACCCCAATACCCTACTACCCCACTACCCCTCTACTACCCTGCTACCCCTCTACTACCCCACTACCCTTCTACCCCACTACCCTACTGCCCCTCTGCTACACCTCTACCCCTCTACTACCCCACTACCCCTCTACCCCTCTACTACCCCACTACCCCTCTACTACCCTTCTACCCTTCTACTACCCCACTACCCCTCTACTACCCCACTACCCTACTACCCCTCTACTACCCCACTACCCCTCTACTACCCCACTACTACGACCCTACTATGCCACTACCCCTCTACTACCCCACTACCCCTCTACTACTCCTCTACCCATCTACTACCCCACTACCCCTCTACTACACCACAACCCCTTTACTACCCCACTACCCTACTACCCCTCTACAACCCCACTACCCCACTACTACCCCACTACCCCTCTACTACCCCACTACCCCTCTACTACACCACTACCCCTCTACTACCCCACTACTACTCCACTACCCCTCTACTACCCTACTACCCCACTACCCTACTACCCCTCTACTACCCCACTACCCCATTACTACCCTACTACCCCTCTGCTACCCCACTACCCCCCTCTACTACCCCACGACTACCACTCTACTACCCCTCTACTACCCTACTACCCCTCTACTACCTCTCTACTATCCCTCTACTACCCCACTACCCCTCTACTATCCCACTACTACCCCTCTACTACCCCACTACTACCCCTCTACTACCCCACTACTACCCCACTAACCTTCTACTACCCCACTACCCCCTACTACCCCTCTACTACCCCACTACTACCCCTCTACTACCCCACTACTACCCCTCTACTACCCCACTACTACCCCACTAACCTTCTGCTACCCCACTACCCCCTACTACCCCACTACCCCTTTCTACCCCACTACCACCCCACTACCCTACTACCCCACTACCCTACTGCCCCCCACTACTACCCCACTACCCTACTGCCCCTCTACTACCTCACTACCCTACTACCCCTCTAACCTACTACCCCACTACCCTACTACCCCTCTAACCTACTACCCCACTACCCTACTACCCCTCTACTACCCCACTACTACCCCACTACCCCTCTACTACCCTACTACCCTCTACTACCCCAATACCCCCTACTACCCCAATATCCCACTACCCATCTACTACCCCTCTACTACCCCAATATCCCACTACTACCCCCCTCTACCCCCCTCTAACCACCCCCCTCTACTACCCCTCGACCTGTACCTCTCTCTACCTCTCTACCTCTCTCTACGCTCACACATATTATTATTATTATTATATTTAAGCTTATAAAGCACGCAGCTACCCGAAGGTTTCCCGGCGCTTGAGACCAAAACCATTATTGGTTAAATAACCAGGTCTTAACTTCTTTACGAAATTTGAGATAACAAGGTTCTGTGCGGAGAGATAAAGGAAGAGAGTTCCAGAGGGATGGAGCCAGGACGGAGAAGGAGCGACCTCCCATCCTGGCTCTCTTGACTCTAGGAACTTTGAACCTATGCTGGTTAGAGGATCGAAGGGTACGGGCAGGGCTGTATCGATGCACTAAGGTACTGAGGTATGGAGGGGCATGGCCTGTGTTTATCCTGTGCATGTAGCAGAGGGCCTTACATTTCGTGCGGTTTTCGATACGTAACCAATGCAGTTTACGAAGTGAGTTGGAAGTAGGAGATATGTTAGGTAATTTACAGAGCAGCTGAGCCGCCATGTTTTGGACTGTCTGCAATTTACGGGTTACCTCTTTGCACGCCCCCAGGAGAAGAATATTGCCGTAGTCCAGTCTAGAGGTGATTAAGGCCTGGACTACGGTTTTCTGGGTCTCCTGAGGGAGCATCCCGATGATCTTACGAAGCCACTTGATGATGGTAATGCAGGTGGAGGAGATTTTTACCACATGATGTTTCATGGAGAGTTGATCATCGAAAGTGATGCCCAGATTACGAGCTGTTTTAGATGGTACGGGGAGCTTACCCATTTGTGCAGGCCAGTGTTGGGGGCCCCACAGGGTAGTGTTTTTGCCAAATAAGAGAAGCTCTGTTTTCCCCCCATTCAGCTTAAGTTTGTTATTGTGCATCCACTTGGCGATGTTATTTAGACCTATACAGAGAGAGGAAGGGGTGGAATGGAAACCGGTTGAGAAAGAGTAAATGATCTGTGTATCATCAGCGTATGAGTAGATGGTTAATCCTGCCTGTTCTGCAATGTAGGCCAGAGAGCTGACGTGCAAATTGAAAAGTAGGGGGCTTAGGATGGAACCCTGGGGAACACCATGCGCTGATTTATAGATTTGCGAGGCAGAGGAAGGGGAAAACACTTGAAAAGTGCGGTCTGAAAGAAAGCTAATGAGCCAGTTGAGGGCTGAGCCGGTGATGCCAGATGATCTAGAAGTATTGATGAGGATGGGGTGGGAGACCGTATCAAAAGCGGCACTCAGGTCGAGTAGAATGAGTGCTACTGTCTCCCCCTCCTCCACCCGACAACGAATGGTTTCTGAGACCCCCAGCAGGGTGGATTCAGTTGAGTAGCCGGATCTGAAACCAGACTGAGATGGATGGAGGATCTTATTGGATTCAACATGTCGAGTGAGTTGTGTGATATGTTTTTCTAATATTTTTGAAAAAACTGGGAGGAGAGAAATGGGACGGAAGTTGGATAGGTTGTTGGTGTCAGCATTAGCCTTTTTTAATAGTGGCTTGATCATAGCATGTTTCCACGCGGAGGGGACCATAGCTTCTCTGAGGGAGGAATTAAGTAAGTCCAGAATAGTATTAAGAGCAGGGGTGTCCAGAGTTTTTAATATTTGAGGAGGAAGAGGATCCAGCGGAGAACCAGATTTAAGATTGTTTATGATGTTGGTGAGTGAGGAGCTGTTGAGAGGGGTCCAAGTACTAATTTGCTGGGCAGGTGGAGTATGGATTTCCTCTAAGTGTTCGGATTCAGAAGAGATCATAGAAACCGACCTGTTGGTGGAGCTACTCAGTTGCAGAGGAGTAGTGAGTTTGTCAATAGAAGCCTCTGGGATACATAGGGTGGCTGCATTGGGTAGTTTTGGAGAAGGGGAAGGGGGAAATGGTTTGTCAAAATCACCATAAATGGAGTCAATTTTAGAAATAAAAAATTCAGCTAGGGAATTGCATTGTGGAGCATCTAGGCAAGGCGCTTTGGGTTGGCATGCTGCTCCTGATAATTCTTGTACAGCCTTAAAAAGGGCCTTGGGGCGATTCTGTGCCTTGAGTATTGTGATATTGACGTAGTCTTTTTTTGCAGTTCTGCAAAGTGTATGATAATTATTTAAGGCAGTCTTGTATCGTTGTTTAGAGCTTGTGTCGTAATAAATGCGCCACTTGCGCTCAAGATTTTTACATAGTGTTTTTTCTTTTTTCAATGCATCTGTGAACCAGGGCGCAGGGGGGTGATGCTGGTTGTGCTTTTTCTTTTGCAGGGGTAGACATATATTAACAGCTTCAGTTAGCCAGGTGTTCACTAGGGAGTCTGCTTCAGTGATGTTTACTTCAGTACAAGGTATGGTATTCTCAAGATAAGCGTTGAATTTTGTAGGGTCCAGATTAGTCCATTTTCTGAAAGGTCGAGATTCAGTAAGGACCAGGGGAAGGTTGGGCGAACAGTTAGTAGTGACAGAAAAGGTCACCAAGTAGTGGTCTGACCATAAGAGGGGTAGAGGTGGGCTGCATACAATAGATTCAAGATTGGAGAGGATGGGGTCGAGAAGATTCCCAGCTTTATGGGTGGAGCCAGAGTTAGATAAGATGATGTTAAGAGCTGCTAGGTCCTGAAGAAGATTGGATGTAATTGAGCAAGATGAGTCATTAAAGTGCAGGTTTAGGTCACCGATAATCGTAAAATCCGTGGAGTCCTGCAGTAGAGGGGCAATGAGCTCGGGAAGGGCAGTTGCCCACGAACTGGCGGAGCCAGGCGAACGATAAATGAGCATCCCAGAGAAGGTAAAATTAGGGGATAGCAGAAGTTTAAAATATCCTGCCTCACTGTTCGGTATGTCAAAGTCCTCCCATTTACAAGAATATAATCTGTTGAAAATTATGGCGATGCCGCCACCCTCTTTACCCACTCTATTTTTTCCGATGTACGTGTAGTTGTCGGGGAGGGCGGATGCAATATCAGGGCCAGAGTGATCTTTAAGCCATGTTTCGGTGAGAAATAAAGCCGTTGGTTGGATAGAGTTAAGAAGATCAAAGACGTCTCTTTTGTGTTTCACTAGAGACCTACAGTTTAGACTAAGGAACGTAAAAGCTTGTGGGGGTTTAATATGTGTAGACCGGGATTGGGTGGAAGGGAAGTTGCAGGTCGTAGTGTTTGTTAGTGAAGGGAGGGAGGAAAGGGACAGATTGCAAATGGAGCAAAGTGATAGGGGCCAGATGACAACTCAGGGGCAGACTGTGTGAACAGTGTGCTGGTCTGAGGCTAAGAAGGGCATCAATAGGTGATAGAAGAATCAGGGGACATGGCCCCTGGTCCCGGCCCGTCGCGGACGGGCGCAGACGGGCTTGCCTTAGGCGCGCCTTCGGCGCGCAGACGGCGCGCCCGCTGCGCGTCCTGAAGATACACATTTTTATGTGTGCAGGAGGACGGCTAGGAGGGGCGTGGCCTCTAAGAGGGGCGTGGCCAGCGTGCTCGCCGGTGATGGCGTCGGGGTGTTTGGCTTTTTCCTGCTAGTCCCGTGTCAGCGCTAAATCCGCTGCACGCAGAAAGATGGGAGCGTAGTATGGCCCCGAGTGAGGTTCAGAGAATAGATCAAGTAAGTAAAAATAACACACACAGTTTTAAAATTTCACGAGCTGAATGCACTCCCGGCTTTCCGCCTCAGGAGAATGGTGTCTAAACGGCGCTCGTAGTCAGCGACGTTAAATAGGATGGGCGGGCGGCGTGGCCTCTAAGAGGGGCGTGGCCAGCGTGCTCGCCGGTGATGGCGTCGGGGTGTTTGGCTTTTTCCTGCTAGTCCCGTGTCAGCGCTAAATCCGCTGCACGGAGAAAGATGGGAGCGTAGTATGGCCCCGAGTGAGGTTCAGAGAATAGATCAAGTAAGTAAAAATAACACGCACAGTTTTAAAATTTCACGAGCTGAATGCACTCCCGGCTTTCCGCCTCAGGAGAATGGTGTCTTATATATGTATATATGCATATGCATTTATATATGTATGTGTATATACATACATACATATATAAACTTATATATACATCTGCATATCTATATAAATACAAATATAAATGCATGCATACATATACATATATGCATACATATGCATGTTATGTACATGAAAGTTTGAAAAACACTAATAAAAGCAAAGCTAAAAAGCAACCTAATTACAAACGGAATTGCTTTAACTTAAGCGAGGGCGAGACCTATTACATTTTCAATGTTTTTTTTTTAAAAGATTTAAAGTCCATCATTTGAGCCTCTTAGGCTTCCTATCAGGGTTGTGACTTTTACATAAATAACAGGGATAGTAAGCGAGAGACTAACCCTCTTTTTACTACTGACAAAAAAAGCACGATGCACCTTACTTAATGCAAGATCGCTTGTAAAACATAAACATGAAGCTGCAGACTTTTTAGACACACATAAAATAGATGTTCTGTTTGTCATAGAGACATGGGCAGACTCGACGACCGGCCCAGATATGGTTACAGCAACACCATCTGGGTGTTCAATTTACAGAGCTGACAGACCCGATAAAAGTGGTGGCAGGCTAGCCATTATACACCATACACATATGTAAGCCATTTTTCCACAAGTGCCCCTCCCGCATTGTGAAGCACTCCCTCTCCATTGAAATTGCTAATTCTGAATCCTTTTGTGGGTTACTAATCTTTCGCCCATCTGGCTCCAGACACACCTTCACTCGGGTTTTTGAGTATTATATTAGAATCATGTACACTTGCCAATGATTTTACTCTGCTTGGAGACTTCAACTACTATTTAGAAGACCTGACAGACAAAGACACAGAAGTTTTACTTGATAAGATGTCCAGCTCTGGTCTTACTCAGATAGTTGTAGGTCCAAGCCAAGTCCAAACAATGGTGCAGAAGGCAGGAACACAAATGGAGAAAAGATTATCTCTCATCCGAAAAAGAAATATATAAGCAATATATGGCTGAGTATAAAACACTGCCTAAAAGAGAAAAATCTTCTAATTTTACACAAAAAATGTAGCCTGCAAAAATCATGGTGAAAGAACTTTGTCGAGCGGGTAATAAGTTAACTTCCACCCATAGTAACACTCTATCAGCTAGTAGCCAATTGTTTTGTAATGCTCTGGTCAGTTTCTTTCAAAAAAAGTGGAAGAGATATATAATAGACTCTCTTGCATCAAAAGCTCTCCTATGGAGGAAATGGCCTCTCTCTCCATTTGTCCAAAAACTGTCTCCTTCTTGAAATTCACAGACCTTACAAATGAACAGGTCACACTACTTATTAAATCAATTAAAACTGCCTCCCCATTGGACTCTTGTCCACCTTTGGTGGCCAAACTAGCACCAGATACCATTGCCGCCAATTTAACAGCTATTTTCAACCAAATGTTTGAGACTGGTTATTTTCCAACCCAATGGACGATAGTGTCAGTACTTCCACTGATAAAGAAGCCTACTCTCAATCCAATTGATCCGAAAAGTTGTTGTCCTATATCTCACTTGCCACTACCGGCCAAGGTTGTGGAAAAGACCATAAACCTACAATTGGCAACCTTTAAACATGATAACAGTCTTTTGGACCCCATTTAGTATGGATTCAGAAGTGGCCACAGTACCGAGACGACCATGATCATGATTATGGAGAGGAGATCAGAGCAGTCCTTGATTAAGGGGTCGGGAGTGCGACCCTTATCCTACTTGATCTATCATCAGCATTCAATACTGTCAACCATGATCTGCTGATTGGCCATCTCCACAACATCTTGCCCTCCTGACATCATTTCTTCTCTGTGGAGAACATCAGTGCCACTTAATGAATCCACTTCTGAACCATTCTCTATGCCTTGTGAAGTCCCTCAAGGTTCTTCGTTCAGCCCTACGTTGTATAACGCCTATGTTACAACCTTGACTGTTCTCATAAGATCACTAGGATTCTTACTGACGTCTAATACCAATGATACACAGATCGTGGTTTCCCTGACCAAAGAGAGCAGGACACAAGCACTCGGTTTCACAAATGTATGCAAGCAGTCAGTGACTGAATGTCTGAGAATTGTCTGAAGCTAAACTCTAGGAAAACAGAGGTTATCCTGTTCAGAAACCAACTTTCCTTTTGGTCCCCCTCATGGTGGCCTCAGGAGCTGGGCACCCTTTCGACTCCGGTCAGTAAAGTCCGTAACCTTGGATTATTAGTTGATGATAAACTAACATTTGGTGCTCACTCTAATGCTGCCATGTCTCCTTCTTTTTTCACCCTCAGGATCTTAAAGAGGATCCTTCCCTGCATCCCTTTAGACCTACAGAAAACAGTAGTCACATCCATGGTTCTTTCGAAAAATGACTACTGCAACGCCTCTACACAAACATGCAACAGCAACATTTGAACAAATTGCAAAGCCTGCAAAATGCAGTGGCACAGCTGTTGTGGGATAGCTAAATATAAATCTGAATCTATGGCACTGGCTGCCAGTCAGACAGAGAATATTTTTCCAGTTGTATCACCTTCAAAGTCTTGCATGTAATAGGACACGACTATTTGAAAAAGAAATTCAAATGTATTTACCACAAAGGACTTTACTGTCCTCCGTAGGCAAAAATGCTGCGGATTCCAAATTCAGACGCTCCACTTGGGGCGGAAGAAGTTTTGTGATCTGGGCATTCAAAACTTGGAACTCCTTGCCCCTTTATATCAAATCCATGAATAATCTGCTCCCTTTAAGGAAAGCTTTAAAATTATGTTTTTTTGTGTCCCAGTGAGCTTCTTTGTACACAGTTTCAGTTGAGCTAGTGTCAATACACCTCCGGTTAATGAGTGTGTGCTCTAGAAATAAATTAAACATAACATAACAGAGCCTCTACACATATCTACCATATCTTTAATTCCACTTGTAGAGTGACATATATGGTTGTTAGAAACAATGTGTGCTTGTAAATATGTGAAGAAATTACTGAAACGTTAGATTTTGTTGTTCCTAGATTAGTTCTTTGACTGATGGTAAGTATAAAACTAGATTAACTATCACATTGCTTTAGCAATTAATGCCACTTTGATGATTAAACTGATATCTGCTAATTTCTGTGTGTTTGGATTTTTCTTTTCTCTTTTTAGTATCTTCAAAATCTTTGGTGTCATTGTAGATGCATATAGTTTTTCTTTCAAAAGACATTTTAGGGGCACTCAAAATAAGATATTTACCCATATTTGGGAATGTGTGTTGTGTGCAAGCGATTTTATTCACTTGCACATTTAGTATCTGCATCAATCCTTGTATCATTCAAATTGATGATACATAGGTCTATGTATTTTTTAACTCGAGACAAAGCAACGTATGCCATTCCCTCCTTGAATATTGTGAGCCCAGTGTTAATGATTGTATAGGCTGAGCTTAGTCCTTGTGATTCGCGTATTGAAACTGTGTAAGCCAAATAAACAGGATACTGTTCTCTCTGAATATATAAGTCTTTGATAAGTAAGCATCTTGTAGTGCAGCAAAATATTTATTAGGGCAGTGTAATGTGATCAAATTTGATCACAATAAATTCAATTTGCTATTTCAAAACCTTTTTGAAAATCAGTTCACCTTAAACAGGTGTAAGTTGTAATAAGGCTCCAAAAACAATAACATGTTTCCCTCCAAACAAGATGTCATACAATGTTCTCAGTACTACCTGCATCAGCAAATGAACGAAAGCCAGCTTTAAGTTTGGAGCCATGCTGACTTCATCTATGATTAAAACTTGACATATTTTCAAGACTCTTCAAAGTTCTTTACATGTATCTGTATTTAATATAAAGTATTCCAGTTTGTTATCACGCTCCATAGGTAGTAAGATGGCGTAATGTAATTCCTCTATATTATGTGCTGCTAATCAAGTGGGAGCAATAACTACACGCAATAAATTTGAATTTAGAACTTTATGCACATATGCAGAAATTACTTTGCTGAGCTTGCTTTTTCAAGTTTGTTCCATTTTCATGTTCAAGTCCATGATCGACCGATTTCTTAATGTCGTTTTAGATTTGTAATTGTTCAGAATTTAATTGTGCTACTAATTAATCCAAAATGTCTACGTCCTTTTTAACTCTTCCATTACATGTTGAACTAGTTCATTGCAACCATGGCTTCATTATCAATTATTGGTTGTCCAAGCCGGTCTGCAGTTTTAGAAGTTGAAGAGTTAGTAGTTGTTGCAGTATTGCATTGCATTTCGTCATTAATGTTATTCTCCTCTGTAATTTCTTGTTCCAACATTTATAAGTATGTCTGAGATTGAAGTATTGTAATCTCATTCTTTTATATATGAAATGCATTTTCATATGGTTGAAATGATCCTTTAATGTCTGCACCATGATTTAAATAGTTGTAGAAGTGCTAGTAGTAAAATTCTTTAATTTCTCCGGTGTCACAACTTAGTTTTGATGATTAATGAAAGTTGTTTTTGAATGATGTATTAAACATCCATTGGTACCCTCAACTCTAAATGTTCACACGTTTATATCTTCTGCTTCATTATTGCGATATGTGTAAAACTCAGCAAACTCACAGAACAATAGGTTTCTAACAAAGGACCTCTGTGCGAGTAATATGTGTCCATGATATTTGTTTTCAATATGACTTTGTTACTCGGATCAAAATTTGCAAGGTATTAAATTTCAGGTAGGATTTTGAGAACTCTTTGCCATGAGGTAGACAATCCAAAGCTAAGCCACAATATTGCACAAGATTTACCATATCAGCTTGAAGAACTCAAATGGTCACATGCTTCATAGCTACTAAGATTTTGCATTTGCATTTGAAGGCTAAATTGGTATAATCTTTTACTTAAAGATTGCTCTGCTGAGATCTCCTCCTATACATCCTTCATATGTTAAGGCACCGGTTAAATGAGGGTGAAACGGCGGCACTCATCTTGCTGGACCTCAGCGCTGCATTTGACACAGTGTCTCATTCCATCTTGTTGAGAACCCTGCAGTCTTTGGGCCTGGTGGGCACTGCCTTGCAGTGGCTTGCGGCATTTTTCAACATACCGAGCTTTTCAGGTCATCTCTGCGTCAGCTAGCTCCAACCCTAATCCATCTCATTATGGTGTTCCACAGGGCACTGTACTGAGCCCGCTGCTATTTAAAGTGTATGTCCGTCCTTTGGCTGAAGTAGCTCAAGAGGCTGGTCTGTCCCTTTTTTCTTACGCTGACGACACCCAGATCATCTTTTCCCTTTCTTCTTTTAAAAAGTCGGAACCTTCAGTTCTGCAGTCTGGTCTGAGTAAAGCTGTGTCCTGGTTGCAAAACAACATGCTCAAATTAAATGAGGACAAGACTGAAGTCATGATTTTAGGCAAAAATCATGACCTTTAAGGACCTCAACATTGGCCTCAACATTGGCCTTCTGAAATGGGAGCCTTGCCGTCGTCAGTACATCATGTTTGTAATTTGGGCTTCATCGTAGACGAACATCTATTGATGAAGCAACAAGTCACCAAGGTGTCCTCTACTTGCTTTACTATCCTAAAATGGTTGAAGAAGATTTTATTGATGATTCCCCTTTCTACTCAGAAAACAGTTGTCCATGCCCTAGTTACCCTTAGGCTAGACTATGGCAACGTTCTTTATCTGGGCTCAAATAAAGCAACCATTCAGAGAATTCAGGTGGTGCAGAATGTGGCTGCTAGACTGCTGTGTCATGCCCCTAATTCTTCCTCGGTTTCAGGTTTCCTACGCGATCTACATTGGCTGATGGTGGCAAACAGAGTCACATTTAAAGCCCTGTGCTACATGTTTAAAATCAAAATTAGAGTGGCCCTGAAATATTTGCGAGAGTTAGTTCATCGCTACCAACCCTGGCGCCTTTTGCGCTCTGCCCAGCAGAGTAGTTTTATTGTTCCAAAAATCAAACTTTCTTGCATGCTTGGTCGATCCGTTTCTTATTAAGGACCATTCCTGTGGAACTCCCTACCTGTCTCATTACACAATGAAACCGTGTATGGTGCGTTCTGCTAAAGTTTGAAGACTTGGTTTTTCAATCTCTAATTTACTCTTTTTTTGTCACTTCTTTCCCTACCATGACGGCGCCGGGAAACCTCTTGGGGTAGCTGTGCGCCTTATAAATTCAATTTAATAATAATAATAAAAATAATAATATGAGTTTTTTCTGTCTATGTCATGCAGGAAGTTGTAGTCGTTGATCCGTTCTGAAGCTTGAGTTCATTGAAGATTGTAAGTATTTTTGGGTTAATACTGTTTTAAGCAGTATTTGTCACACTTATGTGATTGAAAGCCTATAACTCGGTCAAAACATTTCTTGTTTTGCTCTTTATTAGGAATGGCGCAAGTGATATAACATTCAATGAAATCTAGAACTGATGTATCCGAGTCATATCAAAACTTGAATGCATCTTTAATCCACAGAAGTATATAAATGTGTGTTGCTTCTGTTGCTTGATACTCTTTTCTTCAAAAGAAATCAAGTACCTCTCCAAGT
The DNA here is from genome assembly GCF_964204655.1 of Triturus cristatus. Lineage (NCBI taxonomy): Eukaryota > Metazoa > Chordata > Amphibia > Caudata > Salamandridae > Triturus > Triturus cristatus. The sequence continues at coordinate 1,266,205,938 of NC_140585.1, read as the reverse complement.
GGATGTTTCTTCTTGTTGGTGAAGTATTGAGGCATGGCTTAAAATTTGTGGTTGAAATATCTGCAAACATAACAGGATCCGTAGAACATATTTGAGCTGTAGCTTTGGTGTCAATGTTTGCAATATGAACATGTGCTTCATGTAGAATTTGATATAAGTCTCCCCATAGGTACTCAGCACAGCTTAAAGTAATAGCCAAATTCAATTTCTTTTTTTTTTTTTTTTTAATTTTTTTTTTTTATTGTTTAACCCTTTTTACTCAGTATACACATTGTATTACATATTTAACATTTAACATTTGTACATTTTCCAGCCAATTTTGAAATAACCATCCATAATTTCACTTCATCTGATTGAAATTTAAACAATATCAGCAACAGAAGAACATAGGTTAAAAAACAGGTAGCAGATAGGCCTATATTGCATATTATGTTACAGTACCCTGTGATACAATAGTCTCTTTCCACTTCCCTATTGGTTCCCAAATTTTTAACCCTAACTTCCTTCCCCTTTTCCCCTTGCGTGCATATATTGCTTTCTCAAGGTTATAACTAGCTAATAAATTTGCCAGCCAGCTTTGCATTCCCGGGGGGATCTTTTCTAACCATGCTCTTGCTATCGTCAACCTCAGAACTGCCATAGCCATAAACATAAACTCCTTATATTCAGGTCCGTCCTGGTTATCTCTCCCAAACAAAATCCTCAAAGGTGTCAATTGTACCCGTACATCAAGTGTATTAGCAAGAAAATCTTCCACATTTTTAATCAGACTATACAGCTGGGGGCAGGTAGCAAACATATGGATTATATCTGCATCCCCTGCATTACATCGGGGGCAGGTAATACCAGTGGAGCCTCCCCATTTAGCTATTCTAGCGGGGGTGTGATACAATGAAAATAAAGTCTTGTAGTGCTGCGATTGTAAGGGTCCCGAGCACAAAATATAACAGCCCATATTCAAAGATTCTTGAAAACTTCCGGGGTCCCCCCCCAATTTTCCAACCCACTTATTGCTAACTTTCTCCATATCATCCATCTTCCCTTTTACTAAGAATGCATAAAAGGATCTGATTGTACAGTCCTTTCCTGTTTTTATTTTCTCCAGCACTTCATTACTATCAAAGCCCATGCTGCCACCCTGCTTACGACCAAGAAAACTCCTTAACTGTAAATATTTGAAGAAGTCCCTTCTCTCAATGCCATATTTAAGGGTGAGGTCTACAAACTGTACGATCCCTTCCTCGTTCATTAAGTCTCCAATCTGTACTATCCCTTTTTGAGACCATCTTGCCATTATTGAATCAGCGAATACTTCTGTAGGAAAGGACTTATTCTTATACAGCCTTGTATATCTGTTGTATCTTCCAAGTCCCATTTTTTTTAAAAAGGCATTCCATATCCTATATGCTGCCACTACAGTCTTAAATCTAGTCCTTTTATGGTACCCAAACTCAACCGTGTTTAAGAAATTATTTTCTGCCTCCGCCCCCAGTACTATAGAATAGACTTCCGTAGACATGGTCGTAACCCCTGAGTCTCGCCCCCCGCCCCCAATTAACCCCTGCATATACTGTAATGCTGCTGCCATTTGATATAACCTAAAATCAGGGGCTCCCCATCCCCCTCTATCTCTTGGGAGAGTCATAAATCTGTAGGCCCGCCTGGTTTTCCCATGCGCCCAGATAAACCTATTTAGTACTCTCTCTAGCATGTTAAACCATTTGGCTTCAAAGACCAGAGGGACAGAACGAAAAAGATATAAAAATTTGGGCAAGATCAGCATTTTGATTACGTTAACACATCCCAACAAGGAGAGATGTAGGTTATTCATCCTCTCCAGATCCCTCTTCGTCTTATCCATCAGGGGGGTCAAATTCATTTCTACGATTTTATCCAGATCCGCCACTAATGATATCCCTAAATACACTGCCGAGTTAACCACCCTATCATCATTACATATAGCATAAGTGTTTTTTATAATCTGTGTTTTGGATCTATTTAAGCTATAGCCCGATATCCGTCCAAACACATGGGCCTCTGCCTCGACTTCCTTTATAGCTAAAGTGGGGTTCGGCGTTAAAATAGCTATATCATCTGCATAGGCTAAAGTCTTTATCATCATCATCATCATCATTAAAAGCTTTATTTCGGTTCAATGACCATAAAAGCGGCAATCATTATCACAATAGACAATACAAATAAAAATCTTAAAAAAAATAGAGCCAATCCAATCATTTTCGAGATAACACATTACATTCAAGATGAGCAGAAAAATGTTTGGCAGGATAATCAATTATAAAAATTTCCTACGTGATAACCAGACAGAGTTGAGGAACCGGGAAACAGCGAAAACTATCAGAGGTTTTGTGTCATATTTTAAAATTCTCATTGCTTTTTCGCATTCTCTAAAACCAAGATTATTGCAAAGGGGCTTGATCCAGCGTTTCCTTTGGTGTAGATATAATGGGCAGAAGAAAAAGACATGTTTTTCATCCTCAAGTATATAGCTACAGGCCGGACAAGCAGTGGTCTTATTGGCGTCCCATCCAGATGTAAATGACCTTTATCATACTGCCATTTACCCGCATCGGCGGTATCCCCTGATTTGCTTCCAGTCGTCGCAGTAGTGGTTCAAGATATAGCGCGAAGAGGAGGGGTGAAGAGGGGCAGCCCTGCCTGGTCCCCCTAGCAATTTTAACTATATCTGACAGTCCTCCGTTCACTCTAATTCTCGCTATTGGGTTACTGTATAGTATCCGTATGGCTTTAACAAAGGGTTCCCCTATACCGCACCACCTCATAACCTGCCAAAGGTAGTCCCAGGAGACCCTGTCGAATGCCTTCTCTGCATCTAAAAAAAGTGCTGCGACAGGGTCCCCTAGGTTTCCTGCAGAGTCGAGCATCGTAACAACAGTCCTGACGTGCTGCGTTGTCCCTTTCCCGGGGATAAATCCGTGCTGAGTGGGGGTTACCAACTGCTCGATGATCCCAGCCAACCTCTTTGCTAAAATTTTAGAGTATATTTTTATGTCTGAGTTCATTAGTGTGATTGGTCTATATGATCCTGGTGCTTCTGGTGGCTTCCCTTTTTTCAAAATTACAATTATGTCAGCCCCTCCCCATGATTCCGGGCTGGATTCCCCTCGTTGAGCTTGTTGCATTAACAAAAACATATCTGCCACAAGCACTTTTTTAAATATTTGGTAAAACTCAAGCGGGATTTGGTCTGGTCCCGCTGCTTTACCCGTTGGTAAGCTACCAAGGGCCTCGTTAAATTCTTCCAGCTGTAGGGGCCCATTTAATAACTCCCTATCCTCTTCGGACATTAATGGCGGGCTGATATCTCTCAGATATTCCTCCACTTCTCGTAATCTTGTTGGTCCCTCTGGGGTATACAAATCTGCATAAAACTTTCTAAAAACATCCCTTACTAGATCAGAGTCCATAACCATATTTCCACATGCATCCCTGATTTCTTTTATTCCAGCTGCAGCCACTCTCTGCCTAGTTCTACTAGCCAGAACCCGCCCCACTTTCTCACTAAATTCATATGTCCTTTCCTTTTTTGTCAGAAATTGGTCCGCAGCTTGTCTAGCCAACCCTTCCACTGCTTCGGCTTTTAAGGCAATAATTTTAAGCAAATGCTCTTCTAAAGGCAAATTATTTACTATGGCCCTACTTAAGTTCCCTTCTTCTCTTAATAGTCTCTGCCCGATCTGCTCTCTCTTGTCTCTTTCTCTCTTTTGCCTTCTTAAAACAAAACTAATTGTTTCTCCCCTTACTCCTGCCTTAAAAGTATCCCAGACCACTCCTGGAGCTGCTGTCCCCCTGTTGATATCCCAAAAGAATTTAATCCAAGCTGTCATATGCTCCCTATATACAGGATCTTTTAGGAGGCCTCTCTCAAAAGTCCACTGCGATGGCATTTTAGGTGCTTGATTAAATTTAACAGTAAGAATAACCGGACTGTGATCTGACATCAGCCTAGGTAACTTCTCCACTTGTGCTCCAGAGAGGAGACAATTAGAGATCAGAAAGTAGTCCAGCCTAACCATAATCTGGTGTGGCGCAGAGAAGAAGGTACTACCATCTAAGTGGGGGTGTAGCTTCACCCAGGGATCCATCAAAGCATTATGTATGACCATATCAGCTAATGCCCTAAATACTTTCTTCTTCCTACCCCGATATATCGCATCTGGAAGTGTAAATGAACTCTCTGGATCATGGATATTAAAATCTCCACAGCATACTAAGGGCTCAGGCCACTGAGCTAACTCAATATCAAGAAACTGGAATACGTCTGGATCGTCTTCCGTGGAGCCATAGATTGAAACAAGAGTAAATTTCTGGCCCCTGAAGCATACTTCTAGCATAACCCATCTCCCCCATTGATCTTCCTTTTTCTTCCCTACAATCACATCCCTTTGCCTACCCAGAATAGCTACCCCTCTGGTCCTAGACCCCTGCTTAGTGCAAGCCAATACCTTAAAACCTAATTGCTCCAAAAGATATGTCCTCCCTGCTTCTATATGAGTCTCTTGAAGGCATATCAAATCTAATCGCATAGGTTTCAAATATGCTGCTACTCTCATCCTCTTGCCCGGCTCGTTGAGACCGCATATATTGATTGACGCTATCCTGCACGCCATATCATTGACATTCGTGGATCCAGCCAAAAAAAATAACCTTTATTCACCATCTTCAAATCAGCGTGTGTACATCGAATAACTCCTACGTAGGTAACAATGTGCCAAACCTTCTGTTCTAAAAAACTCAATTGTTGCTGTTTCCCCCCCCCCTGCCTCCACCCCCTCCTTCTCCCCCCCCTGCACTGCCCCCCCCACCCCCCTCCCTCCTACAGGCAAATAGGTCAGCAGACCTATGTGTGCCCGCCTTGGTTGCACCCGCCGCATCCCTCTCCCGCAAAGTATCTTACTTATGCTGTGTTGCCCTTTTATCCCTTCTTATCTATAACACAATCATCTATACTTTGGTTGCATTCTTATGTATGCAGATCCCCATATCCCCTATCCTCCCTTCTGCTTCCTCATTTCCTCCAAAAAAAGCTTGGCTTTGATCTCAGAGTTGAACATCCAAGTTTTTCCCTTCACAATTACCTTAAGCCTAGCCGGATACAGCAGGTATGCTTCCAACCCCAAGGCTTGGAAGGGAGCGATCATCTGCCTTAACTTCCATCTCCTCTCTACGGTGAAGTGGCAGAAGTCGGGCCTGGCAAAAAAGGTGTTACCTCCAAAAGTCTTCCTACTGTCTATTCTTGCCTTGCTCAGAATCTCCTCCCGAAGCAGGAAGTTCCCAACATAGACTAGTATTGCCCTCGGGTGATTTTGCTGACCGCCCCTCCCTGCTCCTCCTGTGGCCTGAGCTTTCTTCATTGTGAAAGGGAACCTGTGTACCCTCTGTATTTCTGTTTCCCACTGCCACTGGGATTCTGGGAAGGCCCCCTTCAAGAGATTTATCACAAATTGCCTGACATCCTGCCCCTCTGACCCCTCTGCCACACCCAGCAATCTGACATTGTTCCTCCTCTGTCTGTTTTCAAAATCCTCCATCTTCCAACGCATGTCCTCTGCCATTTTTTCCTGCTCTGTCTTAAATGAGTGCCATCTCCCAACATCATCCTCAAGTTTGCCGGTGTGCTCCTCAACCTCTGTTACACGTTCCACAAGTTCATCATATAGTTTATTAACCTTCTTCAAACTACACTGGATTTTCTTTGATGCCTGTCTCGCTCTGCGACTTTCAGCTCTTGCTTCGCTTTGCATCTGCTTGAGGGTAGTGAACAAGGTATGAAAGGGGTCCCCCTGGGGGGGGGTACCGCCTGCTGCCGCAATCTCCGTGATATTACCGGAGTTGTCATCCTCCTGGTATACCTGCGAGGTCGCAGAATAATCCCACAGTAGCCGTTTCTCTGAGCGCCTGGATAAATTGGGTTCCTGCCTCCTTGATTTTACATTCCCTTTCTTAGTTGTGGATTCTTTCCCTGGAGTGCTAATATCCGACTCAGTACCGTCCTGATCATCCAGATCATCCTCCTCCTCCTCCTCCGTGTTAGATTCTGATGAGGGAACTGATCCGGAGTCTTCATTTACAGAAAAGAACTCCCCTTCTAGAGAGGTACAATCTCCTCCCTCCAGAGGGTTCTTGCCCATGTTTAATTCCCCCATAGATCTCTGATTTACTAGGCTGTCCCTGCTGCCCCCGATGCTGACCTTTTCTTTTTCCTTAGATGCTTTCAGCTCTTCTTCAACAAGCATTATAGCCCCCAGCATGTCTGCAGTCGTGCCACCCGGATTCCTATTGCTGACAGCCAGCCCCCCTCTAGGCTCCCCTCCACCGCTGTCTTCGAGCTCATTCTGCTGCTCACCTCCAGTGTTCAATCTGCCTACTTCCACTGGTATCACCGGTATCTCGGGTTCCGCCGAATTCCGCTCCGTTTTCGGCGCTTCCGACGCTTCCAACACTGTCTCAGCTCGTCGCCTAGCAACCAGACTCTCTGAGCCTTCCGCTGCGTCCTCGAGGACGTCTCCTATGGCCACAGATACAGCGTTCGTTCCGTGGAGGGGATCCAGTGGGTCTAATGGCTCTGACATCTCTGAAGACTCGGGGGTCTCAAGAACCTTCGCAGACAGCATCTCTGACAAGGTAGGCTGTCGCATCCCCGTGTCCTGATTCCTGCTTTTGGTGTCCGCGCTCGGCTTCCGTGCGTCTCCCTTCCTCGCTTTCTTTAATTTCTCCATTGGAGGTGGGGGGGGGTACTTTCCTGATCGCGCCCGTGGTAATGTCTGTTTTGGAGCTGCCAGTTGTCTTCGCTGCTACTGCTGGAGGGTCAGATGTCTTGCTCCCCCTCACGCTCCCTCTCTCCTGATTTGCGGTACGAGTGTGTACCTTAGGAGCCATGGGATGTCCGGCAAAGTACCTCGTAATCACTTTCTTGAGGTGAAACAACCGCTGCCCGATCCGAAGCACTTGTCTCCTAACGTGCTGGGTTTCAGAGAAGCCTTTAAACCACAGTCGTGCATACTCCATCAAGAACAGTCCTTTGTCCTTTGTGGATAACAGAGCATATTGCTCAGTCACTCATTGTCCAGTGCGGGAGAGAAGGATGCGTCCTCTCAGCACAACGCTACAGCGGCCATCTTGCCTCCCAAATTCAATTTCTAAGCATACATTTCAATTCTCCATGTCTTCGAAACCAATAATAATTTGTCCCTCGCTGACTTGCCATAATGTTGATCAAGTTAAATTCTAGGTTCTCATTTTTCTCCTGCACTTTTTGGACAAAATCGTAGCAGTTCTATTATTGAAGCCAGTTCCAGTCTGCATAACCTGTGAAACAGCAAAAGAAGTGACTAAAAGTTCACTTTTGTTCTACAGTGTGAAAATATAAGGAATGTCCCGACTAAAGCATGGATCTTCTGAATATAATCATGCTGCTCAATAATCCAAGGCAGAATTTTATACTGGACGATCAGCATATCATCCACCTTTCCTTGTGGGGAACAAATCTTGCTTTCAAATTTTTTTCCCCCAAACTCTAATTGACTCCCCTCTAGTTTCCCTAATCTTATAGAGTTTTAAAGCATCACCCATCATATTTCTTGAGTGAAGTGGGTGTATATAATTTTCATATATTTCTTCTGCACGTTCGGGAACGATCTTTTGAAATTGTCCAGTACCATTTTCTGTTCTAATAGATAAATAGGAGGGTGAGATAAAGGGTTCTATGTCCAACTTTTTGTAGTAGATGTTGTTTTCTTGATGGTAAGATATAGTTTTTTGAACCTTGTTAATTCTTATCAAATTCTTTTGTTTTTTGCAGGTACTCAATTAAGTAGAGCCAGTTTGTTTCCTTTATTTTTGTGTTGTTTTCCAAGAGTGGTATCACTTAAAAAATGTTTTATAATAAATCTAAGTGCAGGAAAACTACTTTCCCTTTTAGTGCAGGTACTAATTCATGCGGGTGGAATTTTCCTGATTTTGGTTGTGTTAGACCTGTCAGCCCTTTGGGTGGTCCCTCCTCATCATTATTTATTTTGTCCCACTTTTGCCTCAAACCCTGTTTGAATTTTTCCTTTTTGGGAACCACCAGACTTTTTCGTGTTGCTGCAGATTCAGGGAGCCATTTTATCTACCCCTGAAACTTCTGTCTGAGGGCCTGGAGCACAAAATGGTGGCCACCTGTGACATCACCAGCATCCACTGGAACCTACTAGCACCTTCCAGAACATTCCAGAACCCTGTGACCGTTGGAGGCGGTTTAGGATGTTGGGAAGCTAAGACAGAGAGTTGGCAGTTGGAGCTGGCAGTTGGCACCTGACTGGTGAAGAGTGAGCAGCAGAAACCTGAAGGAGGAAGGAGTGAGGCAGCAGGGGTGGAAACTTGTGCCTGGAGTGGGGTCCATAAACCCACCCGTGATACTAGTCCCTACTGACTGAGCCCAGCCTGGAGCCCTGTGTGGGAAGAAGCAAGAAAAACCATCCTAAGGACCTGGACAGCAGGAACAGGCCTTAGAAGTCAAGGAAGCAAGTACCTGACCTGTTTATTGGTTTCCCTGGAGCCGGACGTCGAGTAGCCTGGAGACCTGGAGCCTGAGGTGGAGAAGCGGCGCTGACTGGAAAAGCAGACGTCGTACCCAGAGCTGCCAGAGATCGTGAGAGGGCACCGACGGAGGACGTGAGGAGTACCAGAGGTCGAGGAGGAAGTCACCCAAGGTCGAGTGAGCGGTGTCGACGGGGGAGTGAAGTCCGCCCTCCGGAGTCGCCGGAGACCGAGGTGAAGTGTACCGGAGGTCGGGAGTGGGGATCGCACTCCGGAGTCGCCGGAACCTGAGAGAATCGTGCCGGAGGTCGGGAGTGGAGGTCGCACTCCGGAGTCGCCGGAAACCTGAGGAGAGGAGCACCGGAGGTCGGGAGTGAGGATCGCACTCCGGAGTCGCCGGAAGTCGACATCGAGCCAAGGCCGGCCGACGTCATCGAAGTTGAGGTCGCCATCGGACCGGAGCCGCCCGAAGTCGACATCGAGTCAAGACTGCCCGACACCATCGAATCGGAGGTCGAGATCGAGCCGAGGCCGCCGACATCAAACCGGAACCGCCTACCGGCGTCGTCAGGAACTGACATTGTGCCGAGGCCGCCGACGTCGAACCAGATCCGCCTCACGGCGTCGACACGACTCCAGCGGCGTCGGAACTTCAGAAAAAGGGCAGTAAGTGGAATAGAGGGCGCCAAAGGCCCTGTGGAATCCTAAGAGACTACTCTAGGGGTTAGAGAGGTGCTGGAACCAGCTGGACTGTGCCAGGGGTGAGCTGAGACTAATTTAGAGGGGTTGTGTAGAGTGAGAGAGCCAGGTCTCTGGTATTCCCCCCTTGATCTACCTCAGTTTAGGCCTCAGCCTTGTCCAAGCCAGGGAGTAGACACCCTCAAGCCTTCCACATCCCCACAAGCTGTGCCTGGGCCAAATTAGCCCATAGTAATCTCAAATGTGATCTGATTCTATGAGTGTCACTGTCAGCTTTTAATTATTTATTGGGGGCACTGTATTTATTGTATTTAACCTATTTATTGCTTCACTGTATTTATTGGTCCACAGTATTTATTGATGCACAATATTTATTGGTTTACAGTATTTATTGCCTCAGAATATTTAATTGCCTGTATGTATTGCACTTATATTTATGCCTTCCTTATTTATGATCACCCCTATTTATTGAATCATTAAGCCAGTATTTATTTGACCTGCACTATTTAAAAAGTTTGTATATTGTGATTGTGTATTATTTAACTAATCGGCAACTAAGAGAAAAAGAAGATAAAGAAAGATATTTTCCTAATTTTTACGGTGTAGAGTCGTTTTTGGAACGGATGCACGCATGGTTATTGTATGGGTATGTCGTATGCTTAGCACGGAGCCTGATCCCTGACCACTCGAGCCAAGCTACCACTGTGTGACCCCCGGAAATTACTCCGTGACCACCGACCCTTACCGGTGTGGGAGCGGGGTAATTTCCAACATTAATTGGTGTTCAGTGGTGGGATAGAGCTGTGCCTACGCATACTCAACAATAACTGTGGGTAGTCCATAGGCCTACACCGGGAGTTTTCTCAAAGCGGCCTTCCTAATTGTGGGTTTTTGTTTTTTCCAAATTTACTCTGGTGGTGGGAGGAGGTATTATTAAAGGTACCCCCCTGCATTGTTACTGCAAATAACTGTCCTCTGACCTGAGTGGGCAAGATGGAGTTTGTACTGGAGAATTTAGAAACGTACACTGTGGCCCAACTCAGGGAGTTTTGCCAGCGGGAGCGGGTGTATTGTCCCCCAGGAGCAAAGAAGGGTGCACTCCAAACCAGCTTAAGGGCTTGGGGGGAGGCACGCCGAGAAAGCAAGGCTGAGGAGGAGGACAGGGATAGAGAGCCCGACAGTGAGGGAGCTGGTTTGTACCAACCTGAGGTGGGGAACCTGTCAGCGGGGCCCAGGACACTTTCCAGGAAGGGCAGCAGTGCCTCTAGCGGTGGCTTGTCTGAAGTGGAATTAACAGACCGGAGGGAGAAAAGACAGCTCACATGGGACTTAGCAAGGCTGGAGAAAGAGAAAGAGGAACAGAGGATGGCTCATGAGATAAGGCTGAAAGAGATAGATCTTCAGATCCTGAGAATCAGGGCACACCCTGTACCTAACGGTGGCAGCGAAGAACGAGAGTACACCAGGGAACCCAAACCCTACCTGCCAAAGGACATAGTAGCTAGCTATGGGGTGGGTGATGATATCGCCAAGTGGCTAGCGGCCTATGAGGTCTCGTTGAGGGCCCATGGGGTTCCAGAGAAGTACTGGGGAAGGGGATTGTACAAGTACATGCCTCCAGCTGGCAGAGATGCTTTATTGGCCCTCGAAGAGGATGAGCAGACCTACTACTTCTGTCAAGAAAACCTACCTGCATCTACTCGTGGTGCTCTCCTCTGGGGTCTGTGTCCGCTGCTCGTCTCCCTCCTGCCGCCGCCATTCCAAAGCGGCCGCTGTTAGGAGGGGGACTTCATCCCCCAGCATCCTGTGCGGCGGAAGAGGAAGCCGCCTCTAACAATCTCGCGCCTGGAGGCGCATAAAAGATCTGCTGGCGACTGGCCGAGTGGGCGACTTCTGTCAAGAAAACCTACCTGCATCTACTCGTGGTGCTCTCCTCTGGGGTCTGTGTCCGCTGCTCGTCTCCCTCCTGCCGCCGCCATTCCAAAGCGGCCGCTGTTAGGAGGGGGACTTCATCCCCCAGCACCCTGTGCGGCGGAAGAGGAAGCCGCCTCTAACAATCTCGCGCCTGGAGGCGCATAAAAGATCTGCTAGGCGACCGCCTCGCGGGAACCGCGCGCGGGCCGCGCCCGGGCGAAGCCCGGGCCAAGGGCGGGCCCGTTTAAGCCCGTTAAAGACCGGGTAAGACTGGACTGGGCCACCCCATTGACATTTATATCTTGATGTGGTATTGCAGTTATTCTACCTAGACACATACAGCCCGAAATCCTTCTGGCAAATTGCCAACTGCTCAGCTCAAACTGTGTGAAGGTCCCACATATTAGTACATGTCTGTCAGGATGACGAGGGGTGCTAGGAGCAAAAACGCTCAGGGGGTAGCGCGTACATCTGGCCCGATTGACCAATTTATAACTAGGGCAAATGAAGCCATTAATCAAGGTATATCACTCCTGGAGCGAAGAGTTTCGCAAGATCTAGAATTAGCAAGACGCTCCTCGTTAGGCCCTATGGCTTTAGCTAAGACACCTATAAGCTCAAACTCCATCAGGCCTCTCATTGAAGTCCAGGTCGAAACACACGGTGTACCTAATACGGTTGATCTGTCAGCTTCCTTAGCCCTCTCAGATATGCACTCAAGCAAAGATCTTGAGAGGACGCCTAACCTGTTTTCAAGCCCAAGACAGGAGGGGCCCAGCTCAAATCACCCAAGGGGGGCAAGGGAGGGTGCCATCCCCAAACGGAAGAAGCCTAGGGTTTCGAAAAAATGTAACTCCAAAGTTCCGAATAAAACTCTGATTACCAAGGCGGCAAGGAAAAACAAAAGTAATCCTGTCCAGAGTGCCCTATATAAAGCAGTCATAGATACAGCAGTCCCTCTTACGACTCCACCGGCCCCTAGTGATCCAAGCATTTTGGGCATGGGTTGCAAAGTTTGTGAGGCTAACAACCAACATTTAAGTGTACTAGGTGAACTTTTTAGAGAATATGTGCAACCTATTGTACTTTCTCTTTCTAACATCGAAAAGCACCTATTCTCCATGAATTTATCTCTGAATGCACTCAAGAGTGATGGATCGGCCAACCATCAGGAGTTGCGGGCTACTCCCTCGACCTTGAGGATGGAGCGGGTAGTGGCGAGCGCTCCCTCGGTTGATTTAAATCCGCCATCAAAATCTGTGCCAGCAAAATCTTTGCCAGCTGCATCTAGGAAAGCTGGTGAACCCTCCAAACCCCCTACCTCTGGTGTAACCTTAGAAAACACGCTACCTAAATGCCCGGGGTCAGTACACCAAAATACTGTAGCAAAAACACCGGGGCCAGTTCACCAAAATAATTTACCTAAACCCATGGGGTCAGTAGTTCAAAATGACAAATTCAGGGGTGAGTTTGGTCATCCTATACACTTACCTCCAGAAAGCGACCCATATGTTGTGATCATGACTGGTATTCCTGAGCTAAGGCCACACAAAGAAGAACCAACGTGGTCCTTAAAAAATAAGGTACAGCATTGGCTCAATGTTAATAGACCACTCCCTCACTCTTGTAGTAGCAGGATCCTTATGGTGCGTAGTGTTCCTTGGATAGGTAGTGAGAAGAAAAAGATCCAGGGAGATTGTATTATTGTCAACTTTGATAATTCTCGAACGGCTGATTATATCTGCCGTCGTAATACATGGCCCAAAATTGACGGAATAAAGGTGAGGAGACTCTCTTCCTTTTATCCACCTATAAATTGTTGTGACGACACTCCCGATAGGGGTACGTCTGAAGTAAGACCTTGGAACAACAGAAGGGAGAGGGAGGCTTGGCCAGGTTATGAGGGTAGAGATACAGCTCTTTCTGAAGGCTGGAGTGGTATACCACTTGCTAACAGATTCAGCTGCTTAGAAGAAGTAGACTGACAATTATTGGGTTCTGGATCTGTCCCTGAGGACAATGAATGCACTAGCTCCAACCCAGTCCAACTCGTAGACTGCTTTCTACCCAATAACTGCTTAACTCCTATCCAGCCTATATCCTCCCTTAAACCTACTCCTCAAGAAGCTCTGCAGACCCCCTCCCACTGCCTACGTCCTACCCTTGTATTAGGGTCTGGGAAGGCACCACTTGTGCCCTGCATTGAGCCTGTGAGCCATGATGTTTCTCTGCCGCGACCTGAATGCTCCAGTATTCCAAAAAAAAACACTCGTATTAAACAGGGCGATACTATAAAGATCCTAAGCTGGAATGTAGCTGGCATCCACAGGAAACTTCAACTGCCTGAGTGGAATGCCCTAGTAGAGGCACATACGATTTGCCTATTCCAAGAGACTTGGAGCCTGGAACCCGTGTATCGGGTAGGCTATATTACCCACTTTGTTCCTGCAGTACTTCCAAGAAATGGGTCAGGCCGTCCCTCGGGAGGCCTACTCACCTGGGTAAGCATTGCCTTAAATCTTCAGACTGAGTCAAAGCTAATTAGTTCTCCAGATATTTTAAAAATCTCTTTGAGAGGCTCCCAAAGAGGACCCATCCTTGACTTATATAATGTATACGCCAGAGGTACCAAATATGGCTCTTCATCCCCGACAGTATCTATCCTCGAAATGGCACTGAATGAAAATTTAGCTGGATCCCAAGTTTTGGTTGCGGGTGATTTCAACTGCACTTATGAGCCCCTTATACAGGACGACATCTATGACCCAAGTGAGGATGATGATAGATGGGGTATCCCGATTTTAACCATCCCTCCGATTAAAAAATGGTCCAAAACTGCTATTCAGCTCAATGCCCTAACGCTGGAATTCGGGCTAAGAGCAGTTAATGGCCGCACGCGTTCTGATCCTTTGGGTGCGGCCACGTTTAATAGAGTCAACCATACCTCTAGGATCGATTACATCATGCTAGATTTCATTCTCTGGAGTTTTGTTCAGGACATGGTAGTCCTGCCCACAGTTGAAAGCGATCATAACTCGCTTTCACTGTCCCTCAGGAATCCATGGCCTCACGAAAAGACCGCAAAATCCCTTAACCCAGCCCACAAAATTTCTGTATCCTCGTGTGGGAAACGCCTAAAATGGAACATGGTTGCGAAGGATGAAGCTAAATTAAATACAATCAATTCAGTACTCACAGACGCACAGTTGGAATTGGAACTGGATAGCTCAGACAAGGGTGAGCTAAATCTCGGTCGGGTTACCCCTATTTTTGAGGAGACCATCAAGTCTATTGGGAATGTATTCCTAAAAATGAATCAAGTAGGCAAAAATGCGTCAAGTGGGCTCCTTAAGGGAAAGCATGATTGGTACACACCTGCTTGTAGGCACGCCAAATCGCTTTTGATTAAGGCCGTCAAAAGCAAAACACAAGGAGATATTCAGGGAGCAAGGCTAAATTATAAGAAAACCCTGGCTAGTGCTAAAAAGGAGTGGGAAATCGAACATTGGCGCTCTCTAAAAGAGGCAAGTTTGGGGAAAGACTCAAGGCGTTTTTGGGACATAATTAGAGCCAAAAATAGACCTGACGCTGACTTCATTACATGCAATATCACCAGCCAAGCTTGGGTCACCCACTTCTCTAAATTATATGCAAGTCAATCAGGTGCTACCTCTAATGCCCTCTCCATGGACATTTCTAATGAAAAACATATAAGGGAGGTGGCAGCAGCAACTCCGGATTTGCCAACAAGGAGTGATGATCTAGCAACTGGAAGGCTATGTACAGCTTTGCCATTAAACAACAGGGTGGCAGACTCCATTTTCTCGATTAAAGAAGTGGAGTATGCAATTACTACCATCAGGCCCCAAAAAGCAGCTGGCCCAGACGGCTTACCCGGGGATCTGCTGCGAGCAGATATCCCGAAATGGGGTACATTTATTAACTGCTTGCTTAATGCTATTAGCGGGGGAGCGCCAATCCCGGCATCCTGGAAAGGGGCGGAGGTCGTCCCCATCTTTAAAAAGGGGGCCAGGGACGACCCATCAAATTACAGACCCATAAGCCTGCTAGATATAACGCAAAAGGTGGTCGGGAAGGTGTTGTTGGTCAGATTATTACAATGGATCGACGAAAACGGCATCCTCTCCGACTACCAGGCTGGCTTCAGAGCAGGCACCGGTACAATCGAGCAAGCGTTCAGATTGTTGCTTGTGTATTGGAAGGTGGTGGTCTTGGGCAAAGGCAGTCTTTACCTCGCCTTTATCGACCTGAAGACTGCCTTTGACCTAGTACCTAGGGAGGCTCTTTGGAAAGTCCTTGCTGCCATGGGGGTGCCCAACTACTTACTCCTGCTATTGGTAAGACTGCATGTAAACACCTTTGCCCAGGTTAGGTGGGGGAGAAATGGTGAGAAAACTAACAGAATTCCGGTAGAGAGAGGGGTACGCCAGGGATGTGTTCTAGCTCCCACCCTTTTCTCTCTATATATTAACGGTGTAGTAGAGCATCTATTGAAAGACCCCTCAGATGAACCATCCCTGGCGGGGGAACGTATCCCCACCCTCCTCTTCGCGGATGATACACTCTTGCTCTCCAAAACCCCAATGGGCCTCCAAAAACTCTTAAACAACTTCCAGCTCTTCTGTACAGAGCGGGGCCTGGTAATCAATGGAGACAAAACAAAGTATCTTGTGTTAAATCCCCCTAAAAAATCTATACGCCCCCCAAAATTGAATGACGAACCTCTGGGGAGGGTGGATGTGTTTGACTACTTAGGGATTCGTTTATCCCATAATATGCAGTGGGGCCCCCATTTATGCAAGATGCTGTTATCTCACAAAAGAGTTACAGGGGCTCTTGTGAAGGAGCAGCGCTCCTGTGCTATAAGACCGATAGCCCCCGTTATTGATATTTACGCAGCAAGAGGAGTTAGCTCTGCCCTTTATGGAGCTGAGCTTTGGGGCTCTTGTGATATTGGTGACTTATCAAGAGCAGAGAGGAAGTTCTTCAGGGTCATTATGTCACTTCCCCAAGGTACCCCCACGATTCCATTAATGCTCGATCTTGGTTGTCGCCCCATCGGTGATTTGGCGAAATTTCGCCCTCTATTGCTATGGGCTCGTTTGTGGCGGGTCCCGGAACTAGCCAAATATGCCAAAGGTCTCTCGGAAATCATGTCACTCCCAGGATGGCATAGGATAAAATGGTTGCGTGACATGAAAGCCCTTTTGTATAATCTGGGGCTAAATGCAGCATGGGAAAATAGATCTTCCCCTCCGAAAGCCACGCTTAAGCTCTTATATTGGAACTGGATTGTGACCCAACTGAACACGAACACGTCATTGGGGAGACTTACTGAGGACTTCCTGAATTTTAAGGATCATCCAATCCGGGAACTATATCTCGACATCATCGAGAGCCCCTTTGATAGAGCTTTGTATTTTAAGTTTAGGACCGGGACCCTCCTACTCTATAGTTTTACATCACGATGGAATTCCTTTCCTCAGACCTCTGATCTTTGTCCCTTTTGCACATCCAGGCGTGAGTCTGTGGCTCACTTTTTATTTGAATGCCATGAGTACGCCCTCCCAAGGAAGAGATGGCTTAAGCAATTGTGCCGCTCCTTGGGAACTAGACACCATATTGTGGCACTCCGCATTTTAACGTCAGACGCTCGCCCATTATACGTTTGTGCCCTTGCAAAATTCTTATCTTGGGCATGGCGTATCAGAAGTAAAAGGCTTAAGGAAATTGTTTAATTCACTCTTAAACAACTATTTATGACCTGTTTTGCTCTCTATTGTAAAAATAGTTTTTTTTTTCTTCTTTTTTAATGAAATTAACTTATTCCATTTTTAACTGTTATGCTTTTATGATATGTTTTTATCGAAATAAAGCCTTTGACTGACTACTACCCCACCATGAAAGTGGCGCTCATAAGAAAGTTTGGACTAACACCCGAAAAGTACAGACAGAAGTTCAGGGGTAGTCACAAACTGGGCACACCGAATTGGGTGGACTTCCTGGACTATGCAAAGAAGGCACTGGAGGGTTGGATTCAGGGCAGTGAAGTGAGGAACTACGAGGGGTTGTTTGACCTAGTACTGAAGGAACACCTGCTTGAGAAATGTTTCCCTGAACTGCGTCAACACCTGGTGGACAGCAAGCTGACCAGTCCCCGGAAGCTTGCTGAGGAGGCGGACATTTGGGCTAGTACCCGGGTGTCCACAAGGGGGACTGGAGGGGATACTCAAAAGGTCGGACAGGGCGCCCCCCAGAAGAAAGAGGGAGGGGAAAAGAAAAAGGAGTTCTCCAAAGGCCCCCAAAATAACTTCCAAGGGAAGGGAACAGGATTCACCCCTAGGGCTAACCCACCCAGAAACCCTAATCCTGGCCAGAGTCAGCAGCCAAGGGTTGTCCATTGCTATGAGTGCAGTGGCGTTGGACACTATAAAGGAGATCCGAAGTGCTTGAAACGACCACCCCCTCCCATTGGAGGAAAGACCCCCGGAGTAGCTAGTGTAGTGCTCGGGGAGGAGATGCCTTTAATTAAGGGAAGGGAGTGGGCGGGTGTCACTTTAGTGTCCCTGGGAGAACGGGAGATGGTTCCCAAGATCCAGGTGCCCGCAAATACCGCAAAGTATGGGCAGTGGGTCACCATCAACGGCCAAAGAGGGGAGGCTCTGAGAGACACAGGAGCCAGTATGACTATGGTGCGTAGCCAACTGGTGTCTCCAGAGCAGGTAATTCCCGATGTACTCCTCCCAGCCACAATGGCTGACGGCAGAACAGGCCACTATCCAGTGGCCGAGGTTCCCTTTGAATGGGGGGGGGTTGCAGGTTCACTTCGAGTTGCCGTAAGCCCTGCCGTGCCAGTCGATTGTCTGCTGGGGAATGACATGGAGCACAACGCTTGGAAGGAGGTGGAATACCGGACTCACACTGAGATGCTGGGTACACCTGATTGGGCCTGTGTTAGCACAAGGTCCGCGACTACCCGGAGAGGGAGTTCGTTTCGGCTGGAGCCTGGAACAAAGGCCCAGCCGGCTGCCAGTCAAGGGAAGAACCGAGGACAGGAGGAGCCTGCCTCGGCGTCCACACCCCGTAGGACGGAAAGGCCACCGGAGGTGGTGGACCAGGAGTCTGCGGTGGGGGACGTTACCAACCTGGAGGACCTACCCATCCCGGCCGAGTGGCACGTGGAGGGAGGCCCGTCCAGGGAGGAATTCTGCCAGGGCCAGAGGGAGTGCCCTACCCTTGAGGGGCTGAGGCGACAGGCCGAAGCCCAGGCAGCAGGGAACGTTGAAGGGAACTACAGTGTTTACTGGGAGGATGGCCTCCTCTACAGTGAACCCAAGGCACCCCTACATGGATCGTCACGAGCCTTGGTAGTCCCTCAACGTTATCGAGCCTTCCTTCTGGAGTTGGCTCACGAGATACCATTGGCAGGACACCTGGGGCAAGACAAGACCTTCGCCCGTCTTGTCCCACACTTTTATTGGCCTCAGATGAAAGTGTCGTCCGATACCTACTGCCGGACATGTGTGTCTTGCCAAGCCAGTGGGAAAACAGGGGTGAAGCTGAAAGCTCCCCTGGAACCACTTCCTGTCGTTAGCACCCCCTTTGAAAGGGTGGGCATCGACATTGTGGGTCCGTTAGATCCGCCAACATCAGCTGGTCACAGGTTTATCCTGGTTCTGGTGGATCATGCCACACGGTACCCAGAGGCAATACCTCTGAGGACCATAACAGCACCTGTTGTGGCTAGGGCCCTGATGGGAATCTTTACCCGAGTGGGTTTTCCCAAGGAAGTTGTGTCCGACAGGGGGACCAACTTCATGTCAGCGTATATGCGGGCGATGTGGAAGGAGTGTGGAGTGACATACCGGTTCACCACTCCTTACCACCCCCAGACCAATGGTCTGGTGGAGAGGTTTAACAAAACCTTGAAGGGCATGATCAGAAGTCTGCCTGAAAGCCTGCGGAGGAAATGGGACGTCCTCCTACCCTGTTTACTCTTTTCTTACAGGGAAGTGCCACAGAAGGGAGTGGGCTTCAGCCCCTTCGAGCTTCTGTATGGGCACCCTGTACGTGGACCTCTCAACCTGGTGAGAGACGGATGGGAAAGAACTCCCAGAAAGCTTCCCCAGGATGTGGTGAGCTACATGCTGGCCTTCCGGAGCCAAATGGCTAAGTTGTGGAAGCAAGCTTCTGACAACTTGGAAGCCAGCCAAGCAGTGATGAAGGCGTGGTATGACCACAATGCTCACCCGGTGGAGTTGGAGCCTGGCCAGAAGGTGTGGGTGATCGAACCAGGAGAGCTTAGTGCCCTCCAGGATCGCTGGTCAGGACCCTTTGAGGTGTTGGAGAAGAAGGGTAAGGCTACCTACTTGGTGGACCTGAAGACCCCTCGTCAGCCCCTGCGGGTGCTGCATGCCAACCGCCTCAAACCCCACCACGAGAGGCCCGAAGTCATCTTGATGATGGTGACTGACGGAGGAGAGGACGTGGAAAGCGAGCCTCTCCCTGATTTGTTTGCGTCTCAAGAGAAGGATGGGTCGGTGGAGGGAGTGATTCTCTCCCCATCTCTAACTCCTGAACAGCAGGAGGACTGTCGCCAGGTCCTGGGACAGTACTCTGCGTTGTTCTCCCTTGTCCCGGGTAGGACTCACCTGTGCCTCCATGACGTGGACACAGGAGACAGCCCACCTGTGAAGTCCAAGATCTACCGGATGTCAGACAAGGTGAAGGCCAGCATTCATAGTGAAGTCACTAAGATGCTGGAGCTAGGAGTGATCGAACCTTCTAGCAGCCCCTGGTCCAGTCCGGTGGTGTTAGTACCAAAAGCTGCACCACCGGGTGCCCAACCGGAACTGAGGTTCTGTGCGGACTACCGGGGACTGAATTCAGTGACCAAAACTGATGCTCATCCGATCCCTAGGGCGGATGAATTGATTGACCGGCTGGGATCTGCCCAATATCTAAGTACCTTTGACCTTACTTCTGGGTACTGGCAGATCTCTTTGACTGATGGAGCAAGGGAAAGGTCAGCCTTCTCCACGCCCAATGGCCACTACCAGTTCTGTGTGATGCCCTTTGGGCTCAAGAACGCACCTGCCACGTTTCAGCGCCTGGTAAACCAGATCCTCACCGGAATGGAGAGTTTCTCTGCTGCTTATCTGGATGACATAGCCGTCTTCAGTAACAGCTGGGAGGATCACTTGCGTCACCTGCAAGCTGTTCTCCAGGCCCTGAGACAAGCTGGATTGACGATCAAGGCCAGCAAGTGCCAGATCGGGCAGGGGTCGGTAGTGTACCTTGGACACTTGGTGGGTAGGGGAGCGGTGCAACCCCTCCAGGCAAAGATCGAGGCCATCATGGCCTGGGAACCCCCCAAGACTCAGACTGAGGTCCGAGCATTTTTGGGCCTCACGGGATACTACCGCCGCTTCGTGAAGGGGTACGGTATCATCGTAGCCCCCCTCACGGAGCTCACGTCCAAGAAACAACCTCGACGGGTAGTCTGGACGGAGGCTTGTCAGCAAGCCTTTGTGAGATTGAAGAAAGCCATGTGCGAGGCCCCGGTCTTAAGGGCCCCAGACTTTTCCAAGGAGTTCATTGTCCAGACAGATGCATCAGAACATGGCATTGGGGCAGTGTTATCGCAACTCAATGAAGAGGGTCTGGATCAACCCGTGGTCTTCCTATCCCGGAGACTACTTCCCAGGGCACAGAAGTGGAGTGCAATAGAGCGTGAAGCCTTTGCAGTGGTATGGGCTCTGAAGAAGTTGCGGCCATACCTGTTTGGCTCGCACTTCCTGGTTCAGACCGACCACAGACCCCTTCGTTGGCTGATGCAAATGAAGGGGGAGAATCCCAAGTTGTTGAGGTGGTCTATTTCCCTACAGGGAATGGACTTTCAGGTGGAACATCGGCCTGGAGTGGACCACGCCAATGCAGACGGTCTCTCAAGGTATTTCCGCCTTAGTGATGAGAACTCCCAAGGGGTTGGGTAGCTCTCCCCACTTTCAGCTGGGGGGGGACGCGTGTTAGACCTGTCAGCCCTTTGGGTGGTCCCTCCTCATCATTATTTATTTTGTCCCACTTTTGCCTCAAACCCTGTTTGAATTTTTCCTTTTTGGGAACCACCAGACTTTTTCGTGTTGCTGCAGATTCAGGGAGCCATTTTATCTACCCCTGAAACTTCTGTCTGAGGGCCTGGAGCACAAAATGGTGGCCACCTGTGACATCACCAGCATCCACTGGAACCTACTAGCACCTTCCAGAACATTCCAGAACCCTGTGACCGTTGGAGGCGGTTTAGAATGTTGGGAAGCTAAGACAGAGAGTTGGCAGTTGGAGCTGGCAGTTGGCACCTG
This sequence comes from Triturus cristatus, assembly GCF_964204655.1. NCBI lineage: Eukaryota > Metazoa > Chordata > Amphibia > Caudata > Salamandridae > Triturus > Triturus cristatus. Next base: position 1,266,184,387 of record NC_140585.1, on the reverse strand, counting down.
ACTGGTGAAGAGTGAGCAGCAGAAACCTGAAGGAGGAAGGAGTGAGGCAGCAGGGGTGGAAACTTGTGCCTGGAGTGGGGTCCATAAACCCACCCGTGATACTAGTCCCTACTGACTGAGCCCAGCCTGGAGCCCTGTGTGGGAAGAAGCAAGAAAAACCATCCTAAGGACCTGGACAGCAGGAACAGGCCTTAGAAGTCAAGGAAGCAAGTACCTGACCTGTTTATTGGTTTCCCTGGAGCCGGACGTCGAGTAGCCTGGAGACCTGGAGCCTGAGGTGGAGAAGCGGCGCTGACTGGAAAAGCAGACGTCGTACCCAGAGCTGCCAGAGATCGTGAGAGGGCACCGACGGAGGACGTGAGGAGTACCAGAGGTCGAGGAGGAAGTCACCCAAGGTCGAGTGAGCGGTGTCGACGGGGGAGTGAAGTCCGCCCTCCGGAGTCGCCGGAGACCGAGGTGAAGTGTACCGGAGGTCGGGAGTGGGGATCGCACTCCGGAGTCGCCGGAACCTGAGAGAATCGTGCCGGAGGTCGGGAGTGGAGGTCGCACTCCGGAGTCGCCGGAAACCTGAGGAGAGGAGCACCGGAGGTCGGGAGTGAGGATCGCACTCCGGAGTCGCCGGAAGTCGACATCGAGCCAAGGCCGGCCGACGTCATCGAAGTTGAGGTCGCCATCGGACCGGAGCCGCCCGAAGTCGACATCGAGTCAAGACTGCCCGACGCCATCGAATCGGAGGTCGAGATCGAGCCGAGGCCGCCGACATCAAACCGGAACCGCCTACCGGCGTCGTCAGGAACTGACATTGTGCCGAGGCCGCCGACGTCGAACCGGATCCGCCTCACGGCGTCGACACGACTCCAGCGGCGTCGGAACTTCAGAAAAAGGGCAGTAAGTGGAATAGAGGGCGCCAAAGGCCCTGTGGAATCCTAAGAGACTACTCTAGGGGTTAGCGAGGTGCTGGAACCAGCTGGACTGTGCCAGGGGTGAGCTGAGACTAATTTAGAGGGGTTGTGTAGAGTGAGAGAGCCAGGTCTCTGGTATTCCCCCCTTGATCTACCTCAGTTTAGGCCTCAGCCTTGTCCAAGCCAGGGAGTAGACACCCTCAAGCCTTCCACATCCCCACAAGCTGTGCCTGGGCCAAATTAGCCCAAAGTAATCTCAAATGTGATCTGATTCTATGAGTGTCACTGTCAGCTTTTAATTATTTATTGGGGGCACTGTATTTATTGTATTTAACCTATTTATTGCTTCACTGTATTTATTGGTCCACAGTATTTATTGATGCACAATATTTATTGGTTTACAGTATTTATTGCCTCAGAATATTTAATTGCCTGTATGTATTGCACTTATATTTATGCCTTCCTTATTTATGATCACCCCTATTTATTGAATCATTAAGCCAGTATTTATTTGACCTGCACTATTTAAAAAGTTTGTATATTGTGATTGTGTATTATTTAACTAATCGGCAACTAAGAGAAAAAGAAGATAAAGAAAGATATTTTCCTAATTTTTACGGTGTAGAGTCGTTTTTGGAACGGATGCACGCATGGTTATTGTATGGGTATGTCGTATGCTTAGCACGGAGCCTGATCCCTGACCACTCGAGCCAAGCTACCACTGTGTGACCCCCGGAAATTACTCCGTGACCACCGACCCTTACCGGTGTGGGAGCGGGGTAATTTCCAACAGGTTGCATCCTAACAATAGTTTGAAAAGCATGTACAGTTTGGGTTAAAATACTTTCATATACATTAAATTGCAGTAGCTCAGACGGTATTAGATTGATTTCCAAAGTGTAATGAATAAACAGAGAAGGCACAAAGTCTAGTTTGCATATTAGCTGACACAAATATCATATATCTGTTCCACAATTAAATATACACAAAAAGTTCTTTAGGCAATTCTGTTTTCAGCCTCAATTTGATTTGGTATTTCCAAAATTGTGTCTTGAAAATGAAGAATGCCAATTTTCTAATTGTCTAATTTTATTAATGGATTTTCTAGTGGGTTTTGAGTGAAGACAACATCTGTAGGGTTGTTGTCACATACTGCACCAAAGTATTTACATTGAATGTACTCTGTAATACTGTTCACTTCTATTGGATTTGAGTGAAGTAGAGCATTATTGAGTTGTGTTTGCAAGCATGGCGTTTTGCCACAGTATAATGTGCGGAAATCTTTTCGTATAGATGAATGATGTGCGGAAACCAACTTGATGTTATGGAAGGTGGAGTCACGTGATTTTTTAAGACAACCTAAAGAATGTCTTGAAGGTTAGTAATGGTCCAAACTGGGCAGAGTTCCATGGTCTTTAGTAATTAAACTTTGTTAGCAATAGTTTATTTTTTAAAGGCAACCACAAAATGTCTTAGCTTCAGCATGCAAGCATCTTGAATTTTGCAAATAGAAGTGCAATTCTATTCATATAAAGGTTTTCTTTCGCTCTTGTACATCATCTGCAGATATATTTGTTTGTTCCACAATTTTTTCTCTATCCCTACTGCACTTCCATGTAACAATTCATATTAATATCCTTCATGACGTAAAATTCACAATTAGTGTGTTGATGGTAAGTCTCTTAATGAAAGTATGGTTCAGTACTGGAAGTATGTCTTTAATTCCCTGGCAATTTGTGCGGAAGTTTATTCTTGTTCATTTTTTTGTGTAGTTTATGTAGTTAATAGGTTGAAATTAAAAAGGCTAGAGTACTTTACACCTGATTAATAATAATAAAGAATATTTTGCTTTTCACAAGAAATGCTTTTTTCAGTGATACCATGAACATATTCCTTCAGTACAAGTGTGTCGGTCTTTTCCCACATGAAAGGAAGTGTTTAGAGTAGATTTTTGAGGATACTAATTATATACTGCTCTGCACTAATGTTCCTAATGCTGTCTCTTTTTGTCATAGAGCAGAAGTTTTTTGAATAGTCATTATTTTTGGACATGTAATGCTTAATTGCTAATTTGTTCTCTTGGGGTTTTTTATTTTAAGCTCATTACTATCCATCTTACAGTGTGTAGAAAAATTCTTAATATCGTTAGTAGTCTTACCAGTACAGTTGTTTGTCTCTGCAGATCTTTGTTTTATGTGTGCATTTTATTATTGTCTCATTTATCTGCTGTATAACTTCATGTGTTGCCTCTTGCGATAATGTTCTGATAGGTATGCTTTAAAACCAGAGCAAATCTGGTGATTGAAATTGAAATACATAAAAAAAAATTCATTTCACAAATAAACAGGCATGTACAGCATTACCCTGATTTGACTATATAAAGGTGAAGTTAATTGTACCCACGAGTATGTTGTATGATTCATTTATAGTTGATGATATATAATCTGTAGTAATTGTTGAATATTTTGAAAGAACACATACAGCTGTTTTACCTTCCAACATTAACCAGAGGGGCTATAGTTGAAGATAATATTTAATAGTATTTGGCTACGTTTGTAGCCCATTTACTGAGATAAGCCAATCACATTTTATTGTATTATGAAGCAAAGTTTCTATCTGTATTGGATTTTATGCCCTCCTTAGATATTTTTTGTATTATAAATAAGGATTTTGATGGAATTAGTCACTCCCTCTACTTCTCTCTGTAAGTGCATGTCTCCATCCACACTCTATGACAATCCATTGTAGAGATAATGATATAGGGCGCCTAACAGGAGTTGGACTTAAAATTGAGATGAAGGAGACATTTTGTAAATTAATGGCTATGTTCCCAAAAACTTAGTTTGTTTTCTCCAACTTTTGCCAGAGACAAAATGGAAAATGGTCTACGTTAAATGCAGCAAAGTTTGAAACAAATGTGTGGCCATGTTAACACAACTGTGTCTGCATTTCTCTGAGATCATGGCATGACTTCCATTTTTCATTTTGACATTAAATATTCAAATACACTGCTATATCATCCAGAAGGTGTCCATTTTACCATCACTCTCAACCATCGATTTCTTCAGAACATCAAAAAATGGCTAATTCAACATTTATAACAGTTTCTTATTCCCTATAAATGAAAAGCTTTTTTAAGAGCCACCCTATGTTATATGTACATGTATATTTTTAATATGTAATCCTTTATTAAAATTTCGAAAGTACAGTTCAACCTAGATACTACTGTGGTAGTACTGCAGTACTCTGTATATATTTTTGTAAGATATAATGGTTGAAATGTACTTTTCCCTACCACTATTAACCTCCAATACATCCTCTCGTCCTACCTATAGTTCATTACATGTGTTTAAACTTTTATTTCACAAACACTTTCACAATATACCATAACAGTTTTCAAAACAAAACGGCTGGCATTGCATTGTAGAAGCTATGTCATTAGCCAATCAGATTTTGTTTTATCATCGCCACGTACCACTGCGGTACTACAGTGACAACAGATATCACATAGATTTGGGCCTAATAATTTCATAACCACTTCATAACATCACTTGCATTTCTGCGCTATGTCAAACACAAAAATCTATTGAAAATATCTTGGGGAAAAAATCCTGTTTTGGGACCCCCCTTTTATCTTTGCACCCCCTTAGCAATTCACCATGAAAAGTTCTATCATATATATTTATATACAGCAAAACTGCTGATGGATATATATATATATATATCAAGGCCCCACGTGGGCTGAAACGCGTCATGGTGGTGCTGGTGTCAGGCATGAAATAAATCACTTTGCACCATTTAACGGGTTCGCTTCGTCTATTGGCCAGAGCGAGAGTGTATCTGCTGGACGGCTTTACTTCAAATATTTTCTGAGATTGCTTCCTCGGAAATTAGCAAAACCCCTTCTTCGATTTGGGCTGTGCGGCATGAAGCAGCGACTCTGAATTGGTTTTTGGAGCCTTTTTTTCTTTCCGAGTAAGGAACAGCCGCGATTGCCCCGGGACAGCGGAGGTGCGACTGACTGCAGGGGAGGGGTTTGGCGAAGCGGGTTCGAAGGTCGGCTGACCAGAGGACCTGTGTTGCTTGCCGGTACCGCCATTTTGCGGCAGGAGCCCCGCGGAGAGTCCCATGAAGGAGTGTGCTTGGTTTGGACCGGGGTATTTACTGGCGGTCCGAATCCTATTTTGAATTTTGACAAGCCCATTGATTGACACCATGTCCGCTGACATGTTGAGGAGCAGGGAGGAGGCAGCCTCCAGTATGTTTACCGATTCCCCGGCTGGGGAGAGTGTACTGAATCGGACATCCATTATCACGTTGGAAACGCAACCCAACCTTAAAGACCTGTTCAAAGCCTTAGAAAAAGCCAGCAAGTCGGAACAAGCGAAGTGGTGGGAGCACCGCTCGCTAACAAGGTACCTGGAGGTAGGAAGGATCCCGCGGGGGTTACGTATAATGGTGGCACCTTCTACGAAAATCCAGATCCCCGCATGCTTCTAGAATGGGCAGAATGCAATTTGGAGTCCTCTTGGCGTTTAGTAGAAATCTTGGTTAAATACGCCGTGAGTGATCGTGTGATTTTGCAGAATCAAATAGAGGCATTAAATGGGGAAATAGACAAATTACCTAGTACCCCTCTCATTTCCAAGTATCGTGAGGAAATAGCAGTGCGACTAATGCGGGAGGAGGAAATAATCAAAAAAAGAAAGACTTACAAATTCCAAAGTGACCGTTTGGACTATGAAAGTGGGCAGATATTTACATTTGCCAAAAAATATGACAATGTCAGGGTGAAAAGCATTAAGACAGTGGACGTGCCAGATACTGCGAGACCGACTCCCAGTGACCCCCCCAGAGAATTCATCGGTGTCTGAACTGAGTTCCAACGTGGACAGCGAGTCAGACAATGACCAACATAGGGAGCATCAGCTGGGGTTTCGCAAGCTTACCCTGGTGCAGGAATTAGACTGCATGCGCCAGGATGGCCGGCAGACCCTACGGTCTGGTGAGCGAAATGCCAATTCAAACAAAGCGCCAACAGCAAACGAAGCGCGAGGCGGAGATGTCACAAACAGCGAAAATGCGAGTACCAAGCCACCGCACAGAAAAGCGCGCAAACATTGGAAGAACAAGTAAGTGGCATCAATTTTGGGTGTGATTCACAGTCGGTTGTTAACCTTACTAAACTTGTACTTTCTGAAAAAGAAATGAACATCTTGGCTTTGGGTTTGTCATACAGCACCAGAAGCAACTTTGACTATGCAGGGACCCGGGTTGACTTTTACAAGTATGTTCGCAAATTAAATACACCGCCATTGTTACCCCATTGAAGTTCTCCACCTTTAACAGCAGGTGATGCAGACTTGCTTAATGATCTACTTCAAATGCAGGCTGAGAATACACAGTCAATGAGTAACAATATCCAAACTGACAAAAGGTGACGGACTCAGATGGTAGCACCTCACTTCCAATAAGCTGCTGCCTTATCAGGCTGTTAGTGCACAAACTCTCCAGCACCATTCACCTAGTGATGCCTCAGTACGAAATCCTGACAGAAAATTTACATTGAATGGAGGTGCACCGAACATAGAAACAAAGTCCAAAATTATTTCAAGCTTTTCTTTGTTTAATTTTTATTTCAAGTAGATAGATACAAAAAACCACAGCCAACGCGTTTCGTTCCTTTCAAGATGTAATTTCTTAACGGAACTTCTTCAGGGCTGTAATAAGAAAATAAAAAAAAAAAAATATATATATATATATATAATACAATCAATAAAACTGACGGACATACACATATATTAACATACATTTAAAACTACATTTAGTGTCATTTCTATCAATCCCGTTGTACCAAGATTAGATTTGTATTTACAAATTATGTACACAAGTCAATGAGTAATCCTGATTTGGGACAGAGAATCATGACAGCATCCACCCCGTTCAAACCGAAATCTACTTTTTGCCCCTTGATGATAAAGGACAACATTGACATGTTCCATGACAAGGTCGCCCATGATGTAAATGTAAATGTGTGTGTACTTGTAAAGCGCACTATCACTCCTGTCGGAGTATCCTGGCGCTGAAGACCGCTGGGGAACCCGTCCTGGTTTTCCCTGTGAGATGGTCCCTTACTGGGTATCTCCAAGGTGAAACCAGGCATCCCCGGCGTCTGTGGGGGGCCGTTGTAGAGATGAGGCAAGCTTAATGCCCAGAGTTGCCGAGTGTGGTCCTGGTTAGAGTAGGTACCGAGGCGAGAATTATCGAGTCCGTTTTTGACCCTGGTCCACGACCCTGCCGCGTCGGGAATTGAACCCTGGTCCCTGGCCGATTCTCTGCTTACGGGTCTGCCGCCTCTAACCAGTGAGCCACACCTCTCCGACTGTTACATATCAAGGAGGCTAATGCTAATAAGAGATACCAATATCATGACTTCATATACCATCAATTGGTTAAAAAATTGCAAATGAATGTTAATGTGGTCATCCGCCAATCAAATAAAGGTGGGAATGTGATGCTATGGCTGAGGGAGATGTACATGGAGGAGGTCCTCGGACAACTTAATGATAGAGAGTGCTACAAAAGAACAACTATGGCGGAGGTCAAATTGTCATGGAACTTGCTTTATACCAATCTGATGGCATGGAGAAGTATGGGACTAATCACAATGGATGAATATAGATTTTTGAAAATTGAACACCCTGTGATGCCTATAATCTATTTCATCCCCAAGATCCACAAAGATATTGTGAAACCACCTGGGCGTCCCATTATTTCTGCTTGTAAAAGTATTATGGAGAACATGAGCAAGTATGTGGACTTTTTTTTTTGCAAGAACATGTAAAAAAACTCCCGTCGTTCATACTAGATACTGGTGACTTATTGCAGAAATTGCAAGGAGTTCATTGGCAAACTGGGTATCTCCTTATCTCCTTGGATGTATCATCCCTGTATACCAGTATTCATCACAGAGATGGACTGAGAGCAATAGAGTATTATCTAAACGCCGTCTCATCATCATGTTTCAACATCCTACGCATGCTCCGTAAGATCTTCCGTTGGATCCCCACCGAAACCAGGAAGACGGTCACCCAGGCCCTCGTCACCAGCCGACTGGACTACGGGAACACCCTCTACACCGGAACCACAACCAAACTTCAGAAAAGACTCCAACGAATCCAGAACGCCTCCGCACGACTCATCCTGGACATCCCCCGACACAGCCACATCTCCGGACACCTGAGAGACCTCCACTGGCTCCCCGTCAGCAAGAGAATCACGTTCCGACTCCTCACCCACGCACACAAGGCCCTTCACGACCTGGGCCCCAGCTACCTCAACAACCGCCTGACCTTCTACACTCCCACCCGTCAGCTACGATCGACCAGCCACGCCCTCGCCGCCGTTCCACGCATCCGAAAAGCCACCATGGGAGGAAGATCCATCTCCTACCTGGCAGCCAAGACGTGGAACTCCCTCCCCATCCACCTTTGTCTGACCCAAGACCACCTCTCCTTCAGGAAGCAACTCAAGACCTGGCTGCTCGTGCAGTAGCAGACCTCCCCCCCCCTTCCCCCCCCCCCAAGCGCCTTGAGACCCTCCGGGTGAGTAGCGCGCTATACAAATTTCTTGATTGATTGATTGATTGAAACATGAGATCTATAAATTTTTGTGAACATAACAAAATGTTATTATCTATGATCAAATCATGCCTGGAAAATAATTTCTTTTTGTTCTCTAATCAAGTATTCCAACAGGTTAGGGGTGTGGCTATGGGGGCCTGTTTTTCACCAAGTTACGCCTGCTTGCACATGGGGTACTGGGAGGAACAGATCCTCATAGCTATCTTTTCAGACATTATGTCCAACAAAGTGGCGAAATGGTTCAGGTATATAGATGACCTTCTCATCATTTGGAATGGAACTATGAGTGATGCTTTGCAGTTCATTTTGAACCTTAACAAAAATGATTTGAACTTAAAGTTTACAAGCCAGATCAGTAATAGTTCAATATGTTTTCTTGATGTGGAAATCTACATTCAGCACAATGAATTACAAACTAAAATGTATCGAAAACCAACAGCCGGTAATGCTTTACTGCATGCCTCGAGTCATCATCTAGCACACTTGATCAGAAGCATACCGTACGGGGAAATGCTCCGCATTAGAAGAATCTGTAGCACTGATCAGGACTGTATAGAGGCTCAGATTGATTGCAGGGAAAGATTTCTGAGAAGAGGTTATCTCCCGGAGTTGTTAGATAAGGCAATCTGCAAAGCTAACAATTCCGGCAGTTGGTTGACTACACCGTATAAAAAAGATACAAAAGAAAAAGAGCAAACAGAGCAAAATGAAACACGTTTAATTCTAACCTATAACAATCAGCATCAGAGCATTCGTAAAATTGTGAACAAGAACTGGGCACTGATCGCTAGTGATCCTGTATTGGGTAAACATTTGTCCCATTCCCCTAGTATTACCTACAGGAAGGCTAAATCTATGAGTAACCTATTAGTCTCTAGCAGCCCAGAGGTTAGGATCAACAGCTCATGGCTGAATAGCAGTAAGGGTTTCCTCAGATGTTCAGTTTGTAAAGCTTGTAGATATGGGGTGAGTAAAACTGAATATAAGACTCCCCTTAGTAGTGCACCTACTCACATACCATACAAACTGACCTGCAAAACTGAATACGCGGTGTATGTGCTGGAGTGTCCTTGTGGCCTGCGGTATATAGGGAGCACCAAGCTTCAGGTCCACAAGAGAATACTCCAGCACATACGCGCCATTACCAACGGCAACACCACGTATCCTATGGCTAGACACTTTGAGGAAAGGCATGCCAAAAATCCTACAGGTCTTAAGTATTTTGTGTTTGACTCAGTCCCACCTCAGAGAAGGGGTGGGGATCGTGATGCACAATTGCGTAAACTTGAGACAAGGCACATTATTCTATTGGATTGCAAAGCCCCCAATGGATTTAATGCTAGTGAAGATTTTTTCACCTATCTTCACTAGGAGATTCAGAATCACCAGCATACTTAGACTGCCTCATATCTCCTTTTAATGTTTTTAGTAATATTTATGCAATGAAAGTCAGATTGATTTTTGCACTGGGTTTGCACTTTATTTTTTAGCTTTCTGCCTACATTTGCACATAGAAATTTTGATTTATTCGGGGGTTGAACATTAGAAGGCCCTCATGGGCTTAAGTATCTTACCCTTAAATTAACATGGAAAGGTCAGAAGGCATCCTGTGAAATGCACATATTCATGATATGACTAAGAGATGTTCTTATAGGATAATTGTATTTACATTTTTTCACTCAGAACTCTCCAGTATGACTAATATTAATTTAAGCCATAATATCAGTCATCTTTAAAAATAACAGTTTTACATCAGTACTGAATTCAAATGCAGCTATTTATCTATTTATGCATTTATTTATTTATCTATATATCTATATATTTATATATTTATATATTTAAATATTGATGTGGTTTTAGATTTTTAGATATTTATTCTAATTAATCTATTTACTGTTTGTCTATTGTGATTATTTAACATATGACATTTATAGGTGACTGTCTCCAACTACTGTATTTTACTCACAATTGGAGTATGCAGGATCTGTACCTCCATTGGCATTTGTTCAAGATGTTTTCCATGTTTATTGAGTCCTAGGCAGGACGTCATGCACTTTGCACTTTAAATAACAATGTACTTCCTCTTCCATGTCATGTGATCAAGGCCCCACGTGGGCTGAAACGCGTCATGGTGGTGATGGTGTCGGGCATGCAATAAATCACTTTGCACCATTTAACGGGTTCGCTTCGACTATTGGCCAGAGCGAGAGTGTATCTGCTGGACGGCTTTACTTCATATATATATACATTGGGGTTTTCTTTCAGCCCCAGTTATGCTTGTCTGGTAATGGGATGGTGGGAGCAAGAGGTGGCATGGAATCGGAAAAATCATCAATATACGAACCATATCGTAAGCTGGATCCGGTTCATAGACGATCTCCTCATAATATGGAATGGACAGGAGGAAACATTTGAAGAGTACTTCACAATTCTGAATAACAGCACACCCAACTTAAGATTCACATACAACCTTAGCAGAGAACGAGTTGTCTTCCTGGATGCGGAAATCTATACACAAAATAATGGTTTAGAAACAACGTTACACCGAAAAAATACAGCAACCAATGCCACTTTGGAAGCAACCAGCTTTCACCAACCCTCATTAATATCCAGCATTCCATACGGAGAATTCCTGCGCCTGCGAAGAATTTGCAGTGAAGAGCAAGAATGGCAAAAACATAGTGCCAACACGTTGAAAAGATTTGTACAGAGAAAATATCCGAGGAATACGGTTAATACATGCTGGAGCAGAGCTAATCTCAAAACTAGAGCGGAATGTCTAATGCCAAAGGACAAAAAAGATGCTACCACAGAGGAACCCATAAGATTTATTATGGATTATAGCCAAGAATCTAAAGACATTGTAAATATTCTGAAGAAAAATTGGAAAATCCTTCAATTGGATGGAACAATTGGTGACAAAATGGGGAGTCACCCGGTGACCACTTTCAGAAGAGCAAAGAATCTAAAAGATCGATTAGTACACAGTTTTTACAAAACAAAGAAACTTAAAGAAACATGGCTACATACAACTGGCTTTGTAAAGTGTCATAATTGTAAAGTTTGCGAGATCGCCAAACCTACAATGGAAGTCACAATGGCAAACAAAAAAACGTGGCAAATTAAAAATCTAATAACGTGCAAAAGTCAATACACGGTGTATGTCATAGAATGTCCTTGCTCACTCAAATATGTGGGTTCCACCATCTGTGAGCTTAAGAAGCGAATTTTGGAACATGTACGGGCCACAAAAAATAAAGACAAAAACAATGCAGTAGCCAAGCACATGGAAATCTATCACAATGCCAACTGGAAATCCTTGAAATTCTATGGCATCGAATCAGTACCCCTAAATGTGCGTGGTGGAAATAGGGAGAAAACCCTACGCCAGAAAGAATCCAGACACATTTTGAACTTGAGATCCATGACGCCATTCGGGTTAAATCAGTCAGAAGAACTGTATATACACTTATGAACAAAGGAATGCTCTTGGGACACACAGAATTAAGTTCTGGTTGCAATCATGAATCCAATGGGTCATAATGAATTACTTTAACAACTCAAGGAGTATGCCCACCAGAGGGCTTGCAAGAACACTTATTCGAGATTGCAATCATAAATCCAATGAGTCAAAATCAATCGCATCAAAACATAAGGAATATGCCCACCAGAGGGCTTGAAATAACACAGCATAAATGGACAAACGTAAAGAAGTATGAACGCATCTCACCTGAGAAAAAATCAAAAGACTCACAAAATGGTAATGGTAAATAAAAACAAAAACGCAAATGCGAAACCATGAACATTCGAAATAAGGAAATAATTGACTGGTTAAGCAATGACTACATCACCCATAATTCATAGGGTGAATGGTGAGAGATGTCGGGAAATGATGTCAGCTAACTTCCTTCAATTCACTTTATTAAAAGAACATTTTTTTCGAAAGCATTGAGCAAACAACAACCGTGAACAAGGTATCTGGTATACCGAAACGCGTTGGGAATTGTTGGTTCTGCGACCTTGAAGGAATAAAACGGAGTTAAAAAGCTGTTTGGAGTGCGACCTCTTCTTCCCTTGTGGGAGTGCTGTGGTGGATATTGGCGGTTTGGTTCAACCGCGAGGTGACGCACCCGTCGAGCAGCGCCTGAAGTCTGGTACATCTGAACTACCTTGGATTAATTGTTTCAACCTGACACGGCGCTCGCTGAGATGTAAGAACGTCAAACATCAGCAAAGGAGTGAACACGAAGGTGGAGAAACGCTGTTGAAGCTAAGAGCGTGGAACCTGAGTGATCTCCGTTCTATCAAATTATTGCGTCACAACTTACAGAGGCTTTCCCTGTTTATCTCGGCTTGACAAACACGGGGGTTTCGGCTCTTTCTCGAACAAGCAGTCAGATAATGTGCAACTGTTCTCAATTGAGAATAGCGCTTGAAACGTAACTGCAATTCCAGTTCGATTTATGAAGGAAACCCCTACAGCTATAATTTAAAATAAGAAAGATTAGCAGAACCATTTATGAGCACAATTAACAATTAATCTAATATAATGGAAAAACGTGAAGCGAAAAGAAGGGAGCAACTGACAACTATGTTTGACAAAGAACACCCTCAAACTGATTCTGATAAACAAAACCCAGATGGCAAAACGGACACCAAGAGCAAAATAAGACAATGGGAAAAATTAAGCAGAAAAGAAATCAATAAATCATGGGAATTAATCACCCTTCAGAAATATCTAGAAGTTAAACGAGTTCCCCGTGGTCTAAGAATCATGTTAATGCCAAGTCAACAAGATGCATCTAATGACTTATTACAAGAATGGGGTGAACACACTTTGAATTCTTCATTAGGCTTAATTAAAATATTAGTCAAACATATCGAAATCGCATTGGATAAAATTAAAGAACAACTACAAGCAATTGAAAAGGATTTAGAATCAGTTAAAATTAAATCCAGAAATGTCAAAATTCAAAGAGGATTTGGAAAAGCAAATAGACAAACATGAGGATATTGTAAGACAACGTAAACACAGTAAATTTATAAGAGATGCTGAGGACTATGCAGAAGGCAGAATCTTCACCTTCGCACGGAAATACGACCCATTTAAACAAATACCAACCAGCAAGTATTCAACCACCTCTAGCAGCTTCTCATCTTTGGCCTCAACTGGTCAAAGTGAAGGGGAGAATGAAACAACCCCTGAGGGAGCAAGAAATGTTTTTTTAGGCGACATGCGCCTGGTATTACAACAACGCCAGTGGGAGCAAAATCAAACATCACAACGCCAATCATGAGGAAGAGGCAGAGGGAAACGCTGGCAGCAAAGAAAACGCGACGGACAAAACGAAGGGGACGAAGAAGCAAGTTCCTCAACAGAAAGGAGTGGGATAAAAACGAGGAGTATGAGGCAGAGGAAAGATCTATAGTGGATGAACTCCAGATTATAAATTTAACTGAAAAAGAATTGTCGATGGAAGAAACATCATTATTGAAACGTGGTATCAACTATTGCCCCACACAGAGAATGGATTTGGCGCAAACACGTATTGACTTATACCTCTATGTTCGGAAAATTAAACTTGCTAAACATTTTCTGGAAAACCAAAACAAACCCAAATTGGCAAGAATATTGGAGAAACCAACATTAACACTTCTGGCCAAAGAGGCCGATGACTTTTTAACTTTACTAAATCTAAATGCAGAAGAAGGAAAAGAAGTCACCCTCAACACGGCATGTCCACAATTAGGCGCAGGAATGAGTGAAAAAAGACCACGTTCAAAATTCTACCCACAACTAACTCCAGGCAATAAAGTTGATCTTTTTCATGAGGCGGTCATCTATGACCTATACAGATTGAAACATAAAAAATTTCATGATAACCTCAGCAAAACAGAAAGAGAGGCCCTTTCAAGATTATCCAAAACAGATGATTTCGAAATCAAAATGGCGGACAAAGGGGGCAATATTGTGTTATGGGACAAAAACATGTATACAGAAGAGGCCCACTCACAACTAAATAACACTGAATATTATGAGAAATTGCAAAACAACCCCACATCAACAATAAAGAAAGACCTGGATAAAAAATTATTAACATGGGTAGCTAACAACCTGATTGATGATGATGAACGCAAATACCTAACGGTGGACTTTCCGATATTAGCAACCATATATTTTCTCCCAAAAATACATAAAGACTCCAAAAAACCACCTGGCAGACCTATTCTGTCAGCTAAGGGCTCGCTCATGGAACCAGTGGCAAACTTTATTGACTACTTTTTAATGCCATATGTAGCCAAATTGAAATCGTACATAAAGGACACTTCAGATTGTCTCAGGATTCTGAAAGACTTATCTTGGCAAAACTCCTATTGTCTTATTACAATGGATGTGGTGTCGTTATACACCACAATTGACAACATGCAAGGATTAAAGGCTTGTGAATATTTTCTACAAGAAAGGAATATTCACTACAAAGAACATAATGAGATGTTGCTAGACATGATGAAACTCTGCTTAACAAATAACATCTTCTCCTTTGGGGAAAATATATATCGCCAAAAGAACGGAGCAGCGATGGGGTTTTCTTTCAGCCCCAGTTATGCTTGTCTGGTAATGGGATGGTGGGAGCAAGAGGTGGCATGGAATCGGAAAAATCATCAATATACGAACCATATTGTAAGCTGGATCCGGTTCATAGACGATCTCCTCATAATATGGAATGGACAGGAGGAAACATTTGAAGAGTACTTCACAATTCTGAATAACAGCACACCCAACTTAAGATTCACATACAACCTTAGCAGAGAACGAGTTGTCTTCCTGGATGCGGAAATCTATACACAAAATAATGGTTTAGAAACAACGTTACACCGAAAAAATACAGCAACCAATGCCACTTTGGAAGCAACCAGCTTTCACCAACCCTCATTAATATCCAGCATTCCATACGGAGAATTCCTGCGCCTGCGAAGAATTTGCAGTGAAGAGCAAGAATGGCAAAAACATAGTGCCAACACGTTGAAAAGATTTGTACAGAGAAAATATCCGAGGAATACGGTTAATACATGCTGGAGCAGAGCTAATCTCAAAACTAGAGCGGAATGTCTAATGCCAAAGGACAAAAAAGATGCTACCACAGAGGAACCCATAAGATTTATTATGGATTATAGCCAAGAATCTAAAGACATTGTAAATATTCTGAAGAAAAATTGGAAAATCCTTCAATTAGATGGAACAATTGGTGACAAAATGGGGAGTCACCCGGTGACCACTTTCAGAAGAGCAAAGAATCTAAAAGATCGATTAGTACAGTTTTTACAAAACAAAGAAACTTAAAGAAACATGGCTACATACAACTGGCTTTGTAAAGTGTCATAATTGTAAAGTTTGCGAGATCGCCAAACCTACAATGGAAGTCACAATGGCAAACAAAAAAACGTGGCAAATTAAAAATCTAATAACGTGCAAAAGTCAATACACGGTGTATGTCATAGAATGTCCTTGCTCACTCAAATATGTGGGTTCCACCATCTGTGAGCTTAAGAAGCGAATTTTGGAACATGTACGGGCCACAAAAAATAAAGACAAAAACAATGCAGTAGCCAAGCACATGGAAATCTATCACAATGCCAACTGGAAATCCTTGAAATTCTATGGCATCGAATCAGTACCCCTAAATGTGCGTGGTGGAAATAGGGAGAAAACCCTACGCCAGAAAGAATCCAGACACATTTTGAACTTGAGATCCATGACGCCATTCGGGTTAAATCAGTCAGAAGAACTGTATATACACTTATGAACAAAGGAATGCTCTTGGGACACACAGAATTAAGTTCTGATTGCAATCATGAATCCAATGGGTCATAATGAATTACTTTAACAACTCAAGGAGTATGCCCACCAGAGGGCTTGCAAGAACACTTATTCGAGATTGCAATCATAAATCCAATGAGTCAAAATCAATCGCATCAAAACATAAGGAATATGCCCACCAGAGGGCTTGAAATAACACAGCATAAATGGACAAACGTAAAGAAGTATGAACGCATCTCACCTGAGAAAAAATCAAAAGACTCACAAAATGGTAATGGTAAATAAAAACAAAAACGCAAATGCGAAACCATGAACATTCGAAATAAGGAAATAATTATTATTATTTTTTTTTTTTAAAACCTTTATTTCAAAATTCAGGACACAGCTATTCAGCCGACAGCCCGAAGGTTCGGCAGCATTGAGAGTTAGATACAGTGATGTGTCCCCAATACAGTTCAAAGAGTAATGCAAAGGTCCAATTTTAAATAAACACAGAAAAAACTCACAACAAACCCCAGCAAGGCAGTACATTGAAAGCCCATGGCGAAAGCCCCCAGGGGAGGCCGGACCCCACTCATCTACTAGTTACAAGACTGCGTACGGAGGAAGAAGGGGGACGGCAGAGGCCCAAAACGGTTCCTAAAACCAAACTGTGCTGGAAAGTAGGTCAGGGGGAAAGCTGTTCCTCGGGAGGTTCCAGATCCGGGGCAAGACATATTCCCCCCCTGTATTGGTTCCACCGCCCCCAGATGGCGTGCCACTTCCGGGGGCGACCTCTAGAGCAGTAGACCGTCTTCTCCCTAAACATGCTCCAGTCCATGTTCTCCTTCCACGCGGTCAGTGTAGGGGGTCCCGAGGAGCCCCACAATCGCGCGATATCCCTTTTGGCTACCATGTTACCCAGAGTCACCCATTGGGTCTGCGCCTCATCGAGGTCAGTGGGCCCCCAGACGTTCAGGAGGCAACACCGCGCCTCCGGCTGTACCGCAGTGCCCGTCACCTCCCCCATAACTGCATGGACTCTCCTCCAGAACTCCACAATGACACCACATTCCCAAATGATGTGCAGGAAAGTACCCACCATACCACATCCCCTTCTGCACAGGCCGTCCTCCGAGAATCCCATGTGGACCAGCCTTGGCCCCGTCACATACACCCGGTGCAGTATTTTAAGCTGCACCAGCCTCAGACGCGACGGGATCGCAACCTCCTTAGGAGAAGAAACCGCTGACTGCCAGTCCTCATTATCCAACTCAAGGCCATCCCTAGTCCACTGTTCTCTCAGCCCCAAAAGCATATCTGCCCGGACGTTAATCAACTTCTTATATATGAGCGAGATCGTGCTCTCGGGCATATGACCATCAAGGACTCGGTCCTCAAGGGGAGAGGACTCCGGCACCTTCTCACCCTCCACGAGGACTGATCGGAGGGCGTGACGCAGCTGGATATACCTGAAATACTCTGAGGGCCCTAGCTCATACTCAGTCTGCAACTCCTCGAATGACTTCACCCTCCCCTTATGCAGCACATCTCCCACCTTGGATATACCTATCAGGTCCCACTTATCAAAGCCCTTCGTATGCCAGAGTCTTCCCAATCTCTCCGATTCAAACAATGGGGTAGCGAGGGTGAGCCTATCCTTCCAGCCCAACGAATCAGTCGCCATCTTCCATACACGCACCGCCACTCCTGTGGGCCCCGTGAGGGACGAGTCTAAGGACCGCGAATACAACGCCCTGTAGTAGTTGCCGCCACGAAGCAGCCACCTATCCAGGGCATACCCAGGGCTGAGGGCAGGGCCATAAAACCCATGGTTGATCGCGCTCAGCTGCGTGGCCCAATAATACCGTCGGATGTCTGGGAGCGCAATGCCCCCATCGTACCATGGGAGCGTCAACTTTGAAATAGCTATTCGCGGCCGCCCATCCCACAGCAACGTCCGTTGGAGGCCTTCGACCTCCCGAAAGTATTTGGCCGGTACCCAGTCCAAGGTGTTCTGGAGGGCATAGAGGAAGCGGGGAAGAGACATCATTTTGAACAGGGCCGCACGCCCAACAAGGGAGAGCGGCAGCCTCCGCCAACCTTCAACATCTGGCCTCAAGCGCGCCAAGGGGGGGAGCAGATTCCTCTCATAGCGCACAGCAGGATCCATGGATATAAAAATCCCCAAATACACGAAACCCTGCTGGGCAACCTGTATCGAACATGTTCTAGGGATCGGTGGGACCTCTCCACTAAGAACGTACAAGTACGATTTGCCCCAATTAATCACAAGCCCCGAGTTCCTACCGAACGATGCGAGTACGTCACAGACCACTATAAGTGACTTCTTAGGTGAGGCAAGATACAGTAGGATATCATCGGCATAAAGCGAAATACGGTCCTCGTGATCAGGCGACCACCGAAGGCCCCGTATATCCGGGTGCCAACGTATCCACGCAGCCAACGGTTCAAGGGCGAGGGCGAACAACAGAGGCGACAGGGGGCAACCCTGCCGAGTACCCCTACCAAGCTGAAACGGAGTAGATGCCCGACCATTCACCACAACATTCGCTAGTGGCCCCTCGTACAGCAACCGAACCCAACTCACAAAACCGCGACCGAAACCAAACTTGGCCAGCACGGCCCATAAGTATGCCCACTCCACCGTGTCAAAGGCCATCGTGGCATCAAGAGATGCCACAATAGCCGGTTCACGCAGCGTGCCCGCCCTGGCGATGACGCCATGAAGACGCCTAAGGTTTAATGCTGTGTTTCGGTGCGGGATGAAGCCAGATTGATCCGGGTGGACCAAATCGCCAAGCACCCTACTCAAACGGGTAGCCAGGAGTTTGGCCAGAATTTTCGGCTCAGCGTTGAGGAGTGAAATGGGCCGATAGGAGGCGCACCTATCTCGGGGTTTACCCTCTTTATGTATTACCACGATCGACGCCAGCCGCTGATCCAACGGAAGGATCCCATCCCCCCGCGCCTCCAAAAACATGGCGCGCAGGTGAGGGGCGACCCTATCCGGGAACAGTTTATACAGGTCGATCGGCAGTCCATTCGGTCCAGAGGCCTTACCCGAGTTTAACGCGCGAATCGCCCCCGCCACCTCGTCAACCGTTATGTCACCATCCAAATCATCCCTATCTATGTCAGAGAGGCAGGGCAACTCGATATCACGGAGGAGCTCAGACGAATCCTCGGGCGGCCTGTCCGACACAGAGGAATAAACCCTACGAAAATACTCGGCGAAACACTTCACAATCCCCTCAGGTTCCACAATCGCCTCTCCCCACTCTCCCGTCAACTCTGGCACCACTCTATTGACCCGTTCTTTCCTGTCCAACCACGCCAGGAGTTTCCCTGCCTTATCACCAACGTCATACAGGCGGCCCTGTTGTTCCCTACTGAGGGTCTTAGCGGCGTTCGTAACCAGGTCCCTATACTCCGCCTGCTTCAAGCAAAGCTCATGCAGTGAGGACTCTGTAACCTCCTCCTCCATAGCCCCCTCAAGGGCCGCGATCTCCTCCTCCACTTGCCGCACCTCGCCATCCCTCCGATTCTTGGCAGCCACCACCAGGGAGAGGGCTTCCCCCCGAAGCACGGTCTTAAAGGCTTCCCACAGCGACACCGCCGAGTCCACGGTTCCCAGATTGTCCTTAAAGTAATTATCCACCTTCTTTACCAGGGCGCTGCGCATCTTGGGGTCTCGGAAATACCATGGGTTGATGGGGGCCAGCCTCCCTCCCGACCTAGATCCAGCCGGATCCACACTGGCGAGTGGTCAGAGATACCGCGTGCCATGTGCCTCGCCTCGGATATCAACGAGGCATGTGCGGCCAGAGTGAGCAGATGATCAATCCTGGAGAGGCTACCATGCGCCCCGGAGTGAAACGTGTATTGACTCTGTGTGGGGTGCCGGAGCCTCCAACAGTCTATCAGACCAAACGTATCCAGGAAGTCTGGAAGCCATTTCTGAGCCCCCCCTGTGTCCCTGGGCGGGTATCTATCCAACAGTCCGGAGCCCACAGCGTTGAAATCCCCTCCCACTACCAGCATTCCCCCCGGGAGAGTCAGCAAAGCCCTGCCCAGTTCAGCAAGTGTGGAGGCCTGCAGGGCCGGCGGGACATAAACCGAAACCAAAACCAAAGTCCTTCCTTCCCACCGCCCCGCCACCGCCACAAACCTCCCCCTATCGTCAACAATGGTGGAGTCCACCTCAAAAGGCAACGATGCTCTAACAAGGATGCCCGCACCCCTGGACCCAGAAGAGAATCCTGAGTGTGCAATGAATTTATACCCCTTCCTATTCAAGGCATAGCACATATTACCTATGAGATGCGTCTCCTGCAGCAGGGCAACATCTGGCATTGAGCGTTTCAAAAATTGCAAAACAATCCCCCTCTTGATGCGATCCCCCAAACCATTAACATTCCAGCTTATAACACTTAAGCCCCTACCCCCCATCCTCAAACGGAAAGAGGCCCACCCCACACCCGAGGAGCCACCATGGAACAGCCCTGAGGATAATCGTCATGCTTTGCAGAAATAAACCCCCCAACAACAAACTCAAAATCCCCAAAACTCCCCCCACCCTGCACCCCTGCTGCAGCTTACAAAGCTCCCCCAACTTGCAGTGTGCCTGTCGCCCTACAAAAACAAAAAATCTACAAAAAGTACCCTAAGGGAGGAAAAGAGCACCCCTCGTCCTCCCGCAACCCTCCACAGTTACTGCACTCTGTTCGAATCTTCAAGTATGGTAAAATCAAGTCAGGCCGGCTCTGAGATCTCAGCCCTGTCCATCCCGGCCACTGTCTCCATGCTCGGCTGTGTCATCCCCCGTCCGTCGCCGGGACAAAGCGTCCAGCCATTCGTCGGCCATAACAGGAGAGTCAAAAAAGAATGTCCGATCTTCATGCACCACCCGTAGTCTGGCAGGGAAAAGCATGGCATACTTCAGATCCAGTTCCCGAAGTCTCCGCTTCACCCCCAGGAAGCTCTGTCTCTGTCTCTGCACCTGCTGGGTGAAGTCCGGATAAAAATTCACCGACGCATTCTGGAAGGGGACTGGGCCCGTCACCCTCGAAGCTTGCAGGATAGCGTCCCGATCTCGAAAATGAAAGAGCCGGGCGACAATCGGCCGCGGCGGGGCACCCGCCTTAGGCCGCCCGCCCGGCACCCTATGGGCCCTTTCCACCGCAAAAAACTTTCCAAGGCCCTTAGGCTTCAGATGATTGAGGACCAAATCCTCCACAAGCAGGTCCGCCGAAGCCTCATCCGAGGACTCCGGGACCCCGATGCCGCGCACATTGTTGCGCCTGGCCCGGCTCTCGAAGTCCTCCAGCCGGCGGGCGGCGAGGTCACTCTCGGCCCTCAGCTTCCGAACCTCGGTCTGCAGATCCGCAACATCATCAGTGAGGCCCGTGGTCTTGTGGTCCAGGTTCTTAACGCGCTCGTTCGTCTTGCCCAGGTCCGAGCGGATCAGATTGACATCTACCAGGATGGCATCCACCTTATGCGCCAGGGCCTCGAACTGTCTCCCCATCGAGGTCTGCATCCCGTCGAGCGCGCCCATGACATCCTGTAGGGAGAGCTCCGGTGTCCCAGGCGAGTCCTCCTTCTGGGCATCCGGCGCCTGGCTCGATCCACTCGGCGATGCTTTCAGGAGGGCGTAGCGGTCCATACTGTTGACCTGGGAATACGTTCCCCGCCTGGTGGACTTAGTCTTCAGCCGATCCCCTTCTGCTTTGCCCGACATAATGGACTCCGGGCAGTCCAGTGCAGTTAAGACTGTTCCCTCTCAGCGAGAGGGATAAGGAGTGAGCAGCCCGCCGAGCGTCCTTGGGGTAATAAAGCCACCCAGAGCTCTACAGTGTCCGGGCAGACAAAGGGAACGAAATCGAAAGTGAAAGTGCGAGGACCTCCGTCCGACAGTTCACACCTCGCCAGGCCGTTGTTGATCAACTAGGAGTCGGGCATCCTGCCAACTCTAGCCCCTGGCATCCCCGGGAGTTAGGCCGCAATCTTCCGCCAGTCGTAAGTCCGGTTCCCGATGGGCGATCCGACCGCGGGTAGCATCAATCGCCTCCCTGACAACTCAGCAACACGGTGCCATGCATACCATCAGGATTAGAGACAGGATAGTCGACGGAGGGCGCGAGGGTCTCGGGAGCTCTAAGCTCACGCGGCCATCTTGGTCAAGCGCTAGGCTCCTCCCCGAAATAAGGAAATAATTGACTGGTTAAGCAATGACTACATCACCCATAATTCATAGGGTGAATGGTGAGAGATGTCGGGAAATGATGTCAGCTAACTTCCTTCAATTCACTTTATTAAAAGAACATTTTTTTCGAAAGCATTGAGCAAACAACAACCGTGAACAAGGTATCTGGTATACCGAAACGCGTTGGGAATTGTTGGTTCTGCGACCTTGAAGGAATAAAACGGAGTTAAAAAGCTGTTTGGAGTGCGACCTCTTCTTCCCTTGTGGGAGTGCTGTGGTGGATATTGGCGGTTTGGTTCAACCGCGAGGTGACGCACCCGTCGAGCAGCGCCTGAAGTCGGGTACATCTGAACTACCTTGGATTAATTGTTTCAACCTGACACGGCGCTCGCTGAGATGTAAGAACGTCAAACATCAGCAAAGGAGTGAACACGAAGGTGGAGAAACGCTGTTGAAGGTAAGAGCGTGGAACCTGAGTGATCTCCGTACTATCAAATTATTGCGTCACAACTTACAGAGGCTTTCCCTGTTTATCTCGGCTTGACAAACACGGGGGTTTCGGCTCTTTCTCGAACAAGCAGTCAGATAATGTGCAACTGTTCTCAATTGAGATTAGCGCTTGAAACATAACTGCAATTCCAGTTCGATTTATGAAGGAAACCCCTACAGCTATAATTCAAAATAAGAAAGATTAGCAGAACCATTTATGAGCACAATTAACAATTAATCTAATATAATGGAAAAACGTGAAGCGAAAAGAAGGGAGCAACTGACAACTATGTTTGACAAAGAACACCCTCAAACTGGTTCTGATAAACAAAACCCAGATGGTAAAACGGACACCAAGAGCAAAATAAGACAATGGGAAAAATTAAGCAGAAAAGAAATCAATAAATCATGGGAATTAATCACCCTTCAGAAATATCTAGAAGTTGAACGAGTTCCCCGTGGTCTAAGAATCATGTTAATGCCAAGTCAACAAGATGCATCTAATGACTTATTACAAGAATGGGGTGAACACACTTTGAATTCTTCATTAGGCTTAATTAAAATATTAGTCAAACATATCGAAATCGCATTGGATAAAATTAAAGAACAACTACAAGCAATTGAAAAGGATTTAGAATCAGTTAAATTAAATCCAGAAATGTCAAAATTCAAAGAGGATTTGGAAAAGCAAATAGACAAACATGAGGATATTGTAAGACAACGTAAACACAGTAAATTTATAAGAGATGCTGAGGACTATGCAGAAGGCAGAATCTTCACCTTCGCACGGAAATACGACCCATTTAAACAAATACCAACCAGCAAGTATTCAACCACCTCTAGCAGCTTCTCATCTTTGGCCTCAACTGGTCAAAGTGAAGGGGAGAATGAAACAACCCCTGAGGGAGCAAGAAATGTTTTTTTAGGCGACATGCGCCTGGTATTACAACAACGCCAGTGGGAGCAAAATCAAACATCACAACGCCAATCACGAGGAAGAGGCAGAGGGAAACGCTGGCAGCAAAGAAAACGCGACGGACAAAACGAAGGGGACGAAGAAGCAAGTTCCTCAACAGAAAGGAGTGGGATAAAAACGAGGAGTATGAGGCAGAGGAAGGATCTATAGTGGATGAACTCCAGATTATAAATTTAACTGAAAAAGAATTGTCGATGGAAGAAACATCATTATTGAAACGTGGTATCAACTATTGCCCCACACAGAGAATGGATTTGGCGCAAACACGTATTGACTTATACCTCTATGTTCGGAAAATTAAACTTGCTAAACATTTTCTGGAAAACCAAAACAAACCCAAATTGGCAAGAATATTGGAGAAACCAACATTAACACTTCTGGCCAAAGAGGCCGATGACTTTTTAACTTTACTAAATCTAAATGCAGAAGAAGGAAAAGAAGTCACCCTCAACACGGCATGTCCACAATTAGGCGCAGGAATTAGTGAAAAAAGACCACGTTCAAAATTCTACCCACAACTAACTCCAGGCAATAAAGTTGATCTTTTTCATGAGGCGGTCATCTATGACCTATACAGATTGAAACATAAAAAATTTCATGATAACCTCAGCAAAACAGAAAGAGAGGCCCTTTCAAGATTATCCAAAACAGATGATTTCGAAATCAAAATGGCGGACAAAGGGGGCAATATTGTGTTATGGGACAAAAACATGTATACAGAAGAGGCCCACTCACAACTAAATAACACTGAATATTATGAGAAATTGCAAAACAACCCCACATCAACAATAAAGAAAGACCTGGATAAAAAATTATTAACATGGGTAGCTAACAACCTGATTGATGATGATGAACGCAAATACCTAACGGTGGACTTTCCGATATTAGCAACCATATATTTTCTCCCAAAAATACATAAAGACTCCAAAAAACCACCTGGCAGACCTATTCTGTCAGCTAAGGGCTCGCTCATGGAACCAGTGGCAAACTTTATTGACTACTTTTTAATGCCATATGTAGCCAAATTGAAATCGTACATAAAGGACACTTCAGATTGTCTCAGGATTCTGAAAGACTTATCTTGGCAAAACTCCTATTGTCTTATTACAATGGATGTGGTGTCGTTATACACCACAATTGACAACATGCAAGGATTAAAGGCTTGTGAATATTTTCTACAAGAAAGGAATATTCACTACAAAGAACATAATGAGATGTTGCTAGACATGATGAAACTCTGCTTAACAAATAACATCTTCTCCTTTGGGGAAAATATATATCGCCAAAAGAACGGAGCAGCGATGGGGTTTTCTTTCAGCCCCAGTTATGCTTGTCTGGTAATGGGATGGTGGGAGCAAGAGGTGGCATGGAATCGGAAAAATCATCAATATACGAACCATATCGTAAGCTGGATCCGGTTCATAGACGATCTCCTCATAATATGGAATGGACAGGAGGAAACATTTGAAGAGTACTTCACAATTCTGAATAACAGCACACCCAACTTAAGATTCACATACAACCTTAGCAGAGAACGAGTTGTCTTCCTGGATGCGGAAATCTATACACAAAATAATGGTTTAGAAACAACGTTACACCGAAAAAATACAGCAACCAATGCCACTTTGGAAGCAACCAGCTTTCACCAACCCTCATTAATATCCAGCATTCCATACGGAGAATTCCTGCGCCTGCGAAGAATTTGCAGTGAAGAGCAAGAATGGCAAAAACATAGTGCCAACACGTTGAAAAGATTTGTACAGAGAAAATATCCGAGGAATACGGTTAATACATGCTGGAGCAGAGCTAATCTCAAAACTAGAGCGGAATGTCTAATGCCAAAGGACAAAAAAGATGCTACCACAGAGGAACCCATAAGATTTATTATGGATTATAGCCAAGAATCTAAAGACATTGTAAATATTCTGAAGAAAAATTGGAAAATCCTTCAATTAGATGGAACAATTGGTGACAAAATGGGGAGTCACCCGGTGACCACTTTCAGAAGAGCAAAGAATCTAAAAGATCGATTAGTACACAGTTTTTACAAAACAAAGAAACTTAAAGAAACATGGCTACATACAACTGGCTTTGTAAAGTGTCATAATTGTAAAGTTTGCGAGATCGCCAAACCTACAATGGAAGTCACAATGGCAAACAAAAAAACGTGGCAAATTAAAAATCTAATAACGTGCAAAAGTCAATACACGGTGTATGTCATAGAATGTCCTTGCTCACTCAAATATGTGGGTTCCACCATCTGTGAGCTTAAGAAGCGAATTTTGGAACATGTACGGGCCACAAAAAATAAAGACAAAAACAATGCAGTAGCCAAGCACATGGAAATCTATCACAATGCCAACTGGAAATCCTTGAAATTCTATGGCATCGAATCAGTACCCCTAAATGTGCGTGGTGGAAATAGGGAGAAAACCCTACGCCAGAAAGAATCCAGACACATTTTGAACTTGAGATCCATGACGCCATTCGGGTTAAATCAGTCAGAAGAACTGTATATACACTTATGAACAAAGGAATGCTCTTGGGACACACAGAATTAAGTTCTGATTGCAATCATGAATCCAATGGGTCATAATGAATTACTTTAACAACTCAAGGAGTATGCCCACCAGAGGGCTTGCAAGAACACTTATTCGAGATTGCAATCATAAATCCAATGAGTCAAAATCAATCGCATCAAAACATAAGGAATATGCCCACCAGAGGGCTTGAAATAACACAGCATAAATGGACAAACGTAAAGAAGTATGAACGCATCTCACCTGAGAAAAAATCAAAAGACTCACAAAATGGTAATGGTAAATAAAAACAAAAACGCAAATGCGAAACCATGAACATTCGAAATAAGGAAATAATTTTTTTTTAATTTTTTTTTGAAAACCTTTATTTCAAAATTCAGGACACAGCTATTCAGCCGACAGCCCGAAGGTTCGGCAGCATTGAGAGTTAGATACAGTGATGTGTCCCCAATACAGTTCAAAGAGTAATGCAAAGGTCCAATTTTAAATAAACACAGAAAAAACTCACAACAAACCCCAGCAAGGCAGTACATTGAAAGCCCATGGCGAAAGCCCCCAGGGGAGGCCGGACCCCACTCATCTACTAGTTACAAGACTGCGTACGGAGGAAGAAGGGGGACGGCAGAGGCCCAAAACGGTTCCTAAAACCAAACTGTGCTGGAAAGTAGGTCAGGGGGAAAGCTGTTCCTCGGGAGGTTCCAGATCCGGGGCAAGACATATTCCCCCCCTGTATTGGTTCCACCGCCCCCAGATGGCGTGCCACTTCCGGGGGCGACCTCTAGAGCAGTAGACCGTCTTCTCCCTAAACATGCTCCAGTCCATGTTCTCCTTCCACGCGGTCAGTGTAGGGGGTCCCGAGGAGCCCCACAATCGCGCGATATCCCTTTTGGCTACCATGTTACCCAGAGTCACCCATTGGGTCTGCGCCTCATCGAGGTCAGTGGGCCCCCAGACGTTCAGGAGGCAACACCGTGCCTCCGGCTGTACCGCAGTGCCCGTCACCTCCCCCATAACTGCATGGACTCTCCTCCAGAACTCCACAATGACACCACATTCCCAAATGATGTGCAGGAAAGTACCCACCATACCACATCCCCTTCTGCACAGGCCGTCCTCCGAGAATCCCATGTGGACCAGCCTTGGCCCCGTCACATACACCCGGTGCAGTATTTTAAGCTGCACCAGCCTCAGACGCGACGGGATCGCAACCTCCTTAGGAGAAGAAACCGCTGACTGCCAGTCCTCATTATCCAACTCAAGGCCATCCCTAGTCCACTGTTCTCTCAGCCCCAAAAGCATATCTGCCCGGACGTTAATCAACTTCTTATATATGAGCGAGATCGTGCTCTCGGGCATATGACCATCAAGGACTCGGTCCTCAAGGGGAGAGGACTCCGGCACCTTCTCACCCTCCACGAGGACTGATCGGAGGGCGTGACGCAGCTGGATATACCTGCGTCACGCCCTCAGTCAGTCTGCAACTCCTCGAATGACTTCACCCTCCCCTTATGCAGCACATCTCCCACCTTGGATATACCTATCAGGTCCCACTTATCAAAGCCCTTCGTATGCCAGAGTCTTCCCAATCTCTCCGATTCAAACAATGGGGTAGCGAGGGTGAGCCTATCCTTCCAGCCCAACGAATCAGTCGCCATCTTCCATACACGCACCGCCACTCCTGTGGGCCCCGTGAGGGACGAGTCTAAGGACCGCGAATACAACGCCCTGTAGTAGTTGCCGCCACGAAGCAGCCACCTATCCAGGGCATACCCAGGGCTGAGGGCAGGGCCATAAAACCCATGGTTGATCGCGCTCAGCTGCGTGGCCCAATAATACCGTCGGATGTCTGGGAGCGCAATGCCCCCATCGTACCATGGGAGCGTCAACTTTGAAATAGCTATTCGCGGCCGCCCATCCCACAGCAACGTCCGTTGGAGGCCTTCGACCTCCCGAAAGTATTTGGCCGGTACCCAGTCCAAGGTGTTCTGGAGGGCATAGAGGAAGCGGGGAAGAGACATCATTTTGAACAGGGCCGCACGCCCAACAAGGGAGAGCGGCAGCCTCCGCCAACCTTCAACATCTGGCCTCAAGCGCGCCAAGGGGGGGAGCAGATTCCTCTCATAGCGCACAGCAGGATCCATGGATATAAAAATCCCCAAATACACGAAACCCTGCTGGGCAACCTGTATCGAACATGTTCTAGGGATCGGTGGGACCTCTCCACTAAGAACGTACAAGTACGATTTGCCCCAATTAATCACAAGCCCCGAGTTCCTACCGAACGATGCGAGTACGTCACAGACCACTATAAGTGACTTCTTAGGTGAGGCAAGATACAGTAGGATATCATCGGCATAAAGCGAAATACGGTCCTCGTGATCAGGCGACCACCGAAGGCCCCGTATATCCGGGTGCCAACGTATCCACGCAGCCAACGGTTCAAGGGCGAGGGCGAACAACAGAGGCGACAGGGGGCAACCCTGCCGAGTACCCCTACCAAGCTGAAACGGAGTAGATGCCCGACCATTCACCACAACATTCGCTAGTGGCCCCTCGTACAGCAACCGAACCCAACTCACAAAACCGCGACCGAAACCAAACTTGGCCAGCACGGCCCATAAGTATGCCCACTCCACCGTGTCAAAGGCCATCGTGGCATCAAGAGATGCCACAATAGCCGGTTCACGCAGCGTGCCCGCCCTGGCGATGACGCCATGAAGACGCCTAAGGTTTAATGCTGTGTTTCGGTGCGGGATGAAGCCAGATTGATCCGGGTGGACCAAATCGCCAAGCACCCTACTCAAACGGGTAGCCAGGAGTTTGGCCAGAATTTTCGGCTCAGCGTTGAGGAGTGAAATGGGCCGATAGGAGGCGCACCTATCTCGGGGTTTACCCTCTTTATGTATTACCACGATCGACGCCAGCCGCTGATCCAACGGAAGGATCCCATCCCCCCGCGCCTCTAAAAACATGGCGCGCAGGTGAGGGGCGACCCTATCCGGGAACAGTTTATACAGGTCGATCGGCAGTCCATTCGGTCCAGAGGCCTTACCCGAGTTTAACGCGCGAATCGCCCCCGCCACCTCGTCAACCGTTATGTCACCATCCAAATCATCCCTATCTATGTCAGAGAGGCAGGGCAACTCGATATCACGGAGGAGCTCAGACGAATCCTCGGGCGGCCTGTCCGACACAGAGGAATAAACCCTACGAAAATACTCGGCGAAACACTTCACAATCCCCTCAGGTTCCACAATCGCCTCTCCCCACTCTCCCGTCAACTCTGGCACCACTCTATTGACCCGTTCTTTCCTGTCCAACCACACCAGGAGTTTCCCTGCCTTATCACCAACGTCATACAGGCGGCCCTGTTGTTCCCTACTGAGGGTCTTAGCGGCGTTCGTAACCAGGTCCCTATACTCCGCCTGCTTCAAGCAAAGCTCATGCAGTGAGGACTCTGTAACCTCCTCCTCCATAGCCCCCTCAAGGGCCGCGATCTCCTCCTCCACTTGCCGCACCTCGCCATCCCTCCGATTCTTGGCAGCCACCACCAGGGAGAGGGCTTCCCCCCGAAGCACGGTCTTAAAGGCTTCCCACAGCGACACCGCCGAGTCCACGGTTCCCAGATTGTCCTTAAAGTAATTATCCACCTTCTTTACCAGGGCGCTGCGCATCTTGGGGTCTCGGAAATACCATGGGTTGATGGGGGCCACCCTCCCTCCTCCCTCCCGACCTAGATCCAGCCGGATCCACACTGGCGAGTGGTCAGAGATACCGCGTGCCATGTGCCTCGCCTCGGATATCAACGAGGCATGTGCGGCCAGAGTGAGCAGATGATCAATCCTGGAGAGGCTACCATGCGCCCCGGAGTGAAACGTGTATTGACTCTGTGTGGGGTGCCGGAGCCTCCAACAGTCTATCAGACCAAACGTATCCAGGAAGTCTGGAAGCCATTTCTGAGCCCCCCCTGTGTCCCTGGGCGGGTATCTATCCAACAGTCCGGAGCCCACAGCGTTGAAATCCCCTCCCACTACCAGCATTCCCCCCGGGAGAGTCAGCAAAGCCCTGCCCAGTTCAGCAAGTGTGGAGGCCTGCAGGGCCGGCGGGACATAAACCGAAACTAAAACCAAAGTCCTTCCTTCCCACCGCCCCGCCACCGCCACAAACCTCCCCCTATCGTCAACAATGATGGAGTCCACCTCAAAAGGCAACGATGCTCTAACAAGGATGCCCGCACCCCTGGACCCAGAAGAGAATCCCGAGTGTGCAATGAATTTATACCCCTTCCTATTCAAGGCATAGCACATATTACCTATGAGATGCGTCTCCTGCAGCAGGGCAACATCTGGCATTGAGCGTTTCAAAAATTGCAAAACAATCCCCCTCTTGATGCGATCCCCCAAACCATTAACATTCCAGCTTATAACACTTAAGCCCCTACCCCCCATCCTCAAACGGAAAGAGGCCCACCCCACACCCGAGGAGCCACCATGGAACAGCCCTGAGGATAATCGTCATGCCTTGCAGAAATAAACCCCCCAACAACAAACTCAAAATCCCCAAAACTCCCCCCACCCTGCACCCCTGCTGCAGCTTACAAAGCCCCCCCAACTTGCAGTGTGCCTGTCGCCCTACAAAAACAAAAAATCTACAAAAAGTACCCTAAGGGAGGAAAAGAGCACCCCTCGTCCTCCCGCAACCCTCCACAGTTACTGCACTCTGTTCGAATCTTCAAGTATGGTAAAATCAAGTCAGGCCGGCTCTGAGATCTCAGCCCTGTCCATCCCGGCCACTGTCTCCATGCTCGGCTGTGTCATCCCCCGTCCGTCGCCGGGGCAAAGCGTCCAGCCATTCGTCGGCCATAACAGGAGAGTCAAAAAAGAATGTCCGATCTTCATGCACCACCCGTAGTCTGGCAGGGAAAAGCATGGCATACTTCAGATCCAGTTGCCGAAGTCTCCGCTTCACCCCCAGGAAGCTCTGTCTCTGTCTCTGCACCTGCTGGGTGAAGTCCGGATAAAAATTCACCGACGCATTCTGGAAGGGGACTGGGCCCGTCACCCTCGAAGCTTGCAGGATAGCGTCCCGATCTCGAAAATGAAAGAGCCGGGCGACAATCGGCCGCGGCGGGGCACCCGCCTTAGGCCGCCCGCCCGGCACCCTATGGGCCCTTTCCACCGCAAAAAACTTTCCAAGGCCCTTAGGCTTCAGATGATTGAGGACCAAATCCTCCACAAGCAGGTCCGCCGAAGCCTCATCCGAGGACTCCGGGACCCCGATGACGCGCACATTGTTGCGCCTGGCCCGGCTCTCGAAGTCCTCCAGCCGGCGGGCGGCGAGGTCACTCTCGGCCCTCAGCTTACGAACCTCGGTCTGCAGATCCGCAACATCATCAGTGAGGCCCGTGGTCTTGTGGTCCAGGTTCTTAACGCGCTCGTTCGTCTTGCCCAGGTCCGAGCGGATCAGATTGACATCTACCAGGATGGCATCCACCTTATGCGCCAGGGCCTCGAACTGTCTCCCCATCGAGGTCTGCATCCCGTCGAGCGCGCCCATGACATCCTGTAGGGAGAGCTCCGGTGTCCCAGGCGAGTCCTCCTTCTGGGCATCCGGCGCCTGGCTCGATCCACTCGGCGATGCTTTCAGGAGGGCGTAGCGGTCCATACTGTTGACCTGGGAATACGTTCCCCGCCTGGTGGACTTAGTCTTCAGCCGATCCCCTTCTGCTTTGCCCGACATAATGGACTCCGGGCAGTCCAGTGCAGTTAAGACTGTTCCCTCTCAGCGAGAGGGATAAGGAGTGAGCAGCCCGCCGAGCGTCCTTGGGGTAATAAAGCCACCCAGAGCTCTACAGTGTCCGGGCAGACAAAGGGAACGAAATCGAAACTGAAAGTGCGAGGACCTCCGTCCGACAGTTCACACCTCGCCAGGCCGTTGTTGATCAACTAGGAGTCGGGCATCCTGCCAACTCTAGCCCCTGGCATCCCCGGGAGTTAGGCCGCAATCTTCCGCCAGTCGTAAGTCCGGTTCCCGATGGGCGATCCGACCGCGGGTAGCATCAATCGCCTCCCTGACAACTCAGCAACACGGTGCCATGCATACCATCAGGATTAGAGACAGGATAGTCGACGGAGGGCGCGAGGGTCTCGGGAGCTCTAAGCTCACGCGGCCATCTTGGTCAAGCGCTAGGCTCCTCCCCGAAATAAGGAAATAATTGACTGGTTAAGCAATAACTACATCACCCATAATTCATAGGGTGAATGGTGAGAGATGTCGGGAAATGATGTCAGCTAACTTCCTTCAATTCACTTTATTAAAAGAACATTTTTTTCGAAAGCATTGAGCTAACAACAACCGTGAACAAGGTATCTGGTATACCAAAACGCGTTGGGAATTGTTGGTTCTGCGACCTTGAAGGAATAAAACGGAGTTAAAAAGCTGTTTGGAGTGCGACCTCTTCTTCCCTTGTGGGAGTGCTGTGGTGGATATTGGCGGTTTGGTTCAACCGCGAGGTGACGCACCCGTCGAGCAGCGCCTGAAGTCGGGTACATCTGAACTACCTTGGATTAATTGTTTCAACCTGACACGGCGCTCGCTGAGATGTAAGAACGTCAAACATCAGCAAAGGAGTGAACACGAAGGTGGAGAAACGCTGTTGAAGGTAAGAGCGTGGAACCTGAGTGATCTCCGTACTATCAAATTATTGCGTCACAACTTACAGAGGCTTTCCCTGTTTATCTCGGCTTGACAAACACGGGGGTTTCGGCTCTTTCTCGAACAAGCAGTCAGATAATGTGCAACTGTTCTCAATTGAGATTAGCGCTTGAAACGTAACTGCAATTCCAGTTCGATTTATGAAGGAAACCCCTACAGCTATAATTCAAAATAAGAAAGATTAGCAGAACCATTTATGAGCACAATTAACAATTAATCTAATATAATGGAAAAACGTGAAGCGAAAAGAAGGGAGCAACTGACAACTATGTTTGACAAAGAACACCCTCAAACTGATTCTGATAAACAAAACCCAGATGGCAAAACGGACACCAAGAGCAAAATAAGACAATGGGAAAAATTAAGCAGAAAAGAAATCAATAAATCATGGGAATTAATCACCCTTCAGAAATATCTAGAAGTTCAACGAGTTCCCCGTGGTCTAAGAATCATGTTAATGCCAAGTCAACAAGATGCATCTAATGACTTATTACAAGAATGGGGTGAACACACTTTGAATTCTTCATTAGGCTTAATTAAAATATTAGTCAAACATATCGAAATCGCATTGGATAAAATTAAAGAACAACTACAAGCAATTGAAAAGGATTTAGAATCAGTTAAATTAAATCCAGAAATGTCAAAATTCAAAGAGGATTTGGAAAAGCAAATAGACAAACATGAGGATATTGTAAGACAACGTAAACACAGTAAATTTATAAGAGATGCTGAGGACTATGCAGAAGGCAGAATCTTCACCTTCGCACGGAAATACGACCCATTTAAACAAATACCAACCAGCAAGTATTCAACCACCTCTAGCAGCTTCTCATCTTTGGCCTCAACTGGTCAAAGTGAAGGGGAGAATGAAACAACCCCTGAGGGAGCAAGAAATGTTTTTTTAGGCGACATGCGCCTGGTATTACAACAACGCCAGTGGGAGCAAAATCAAACATCACAACGCCAATCACGAGGAAGAGGCAGAGGGAAACGCTGGCAGCAAAGAAAACGCGACGGACAAAACGAAGGGGACGAAGAAGCAAGTTCCTCAACAGAAAGGAGTGGGATAAAAACGAGGAGTATGAGGCAGAGGAAGGATCTATAGTGGATGAACTCCAGATTATAAATTTAACTGAAAAAGAATTGTCGATGGAAGACACATCATTATTGAAACGTGGTATCAACTATTGCCCCACACAGAGAATGGATTTGGCGCAAACACGTATTGACTTATACCTCTATGTTCGGAAAATTAAACTTGCTAAACATTTTCTGGAAAACCAAAACAAACCCAAATTGGCAAGAATATTGGAGAAACCAACATTAACACTTCTGGCCAAAGAGGCCGATGACTTTTTAACTTTACTAAATCTAAATGCAGAAGAAGGAAAAGAAGTCACCCTCAACACGGCATGTCCACAATTAGGCGCAGGAATGAGTGAAAAAAGACCACGTTCAAAATTCTACCCACAACTAACTCCAGGCAATAAAGTTGATCTTTTTCATGAGGCGGTCATCTATGACCTATACAGATTGAAACATAAAAAATTTCATGATAACCTCAGCAAAACAGAAAGAGAGGCCCTTTCAAGATTATCCAAAACAGATGATTTCGAAATCAAAATGGCGGACAAAGGGGGCAATATTGTGTTATGGGACAAAAACATGTATACAGAAGAGGCCCACTCACAACTAAATAACACTGAATATTATGAGAAATTGCAAAACAACCCCACATCAACAATAAAGAAAGACCTGGATAAAAAATTATTAACATGGGTAGCTAACAACCTGATTGATGATGATGAACGCAAATACCTAACGGTGGACTTTCCGATATTAGCAACCATATATTTTCTCCCAAAAATACATAAAGACTCCAAAAAACCACCTGGCAGACCTATTCTGTCAGCTAAGGGCTCGCTCATGGAACCAGTGGCAAACTTTATTGACTACTTTTTAATGCCATATGTAGCCAAATTGAAATCGTACATAAAGGACACTTCAGATTGTCTCAGGATTCTGAAAGACTTATCTTGGCAAAACTCCTATTGTCTTATTACAATGGATGTGGTGTCGTTATACACCACAATTGACAACATGCAAGGATTAAAGGCTTGTGAATATTTTCTACAAGAAAGGAATATTCACTACAAAGAACATAATGAGATGTTGCTAGACATGATGAAACTCTGCTTAACAAATAACATCTTCTCCTTTGGGGAAAATATATATCGCCAAAAGAACGGAGCAGCGATGGGGTTTTCTTTCAGCCCCAGTTATGCTTGTCTGGTAATGGGATGGTGGGAGCAAGAGGTGGCATGGAATCGGAAAAATCATCAATATACGAACCATATCGTAAGCTGGATCCGGTTCATAGACGATCTCCTCATAATATGGAATGGACAGGAGGAAACATTTGAAGAGTACTTCACAATTCTGAATAACAGCACACCCAACTTAAGATTCACATACAACCTTAGCAGAGAACGAGTTGTCTTCCTGGATGCGGAAATCTATACACAAAATAATGGTTTAGAAACAACGTTACACCGAAAAAATACAGCAACCAATGCCACTTTGGAAGCAACCAGCTTTCACCAACCCTCATTAATATCCAGCATTCCATACGGAGAATTCCTGCGCCTGCGAAGAATTTGCAGTGAAGAGCAAGAATGGCAAAAACATAGTGCCAACACGTTGAAAAGATTTGTACAGAGAAAATATCCGAGGAATACGGTTAATACATGCTGGAGCAGAGCTAATCTCAAAACTAGAGCGGAATGTCTAATGCCAAAGGACAAAAAAGATGCTACCACAGAGGAACCCATAAGATTTATTATGGATTATAGCCAAGAATCTAAAGACATTGTAAATATTCTGAAGAAAAATTGGAAAATCCTTCAATTAGATGGAACAATTGGTGACAAAATGGGGAGTCACCCGGTGACCACTTTCAGAAGAGCAAAGAATCTAAAAGATCGATTAGTACACAGTTTTTACAAAACAAAGAAACTTAAAGAAACATGGCTACATACAACTGGCTTTGTAAAGTGTCATAATTGTAAAGTTTGCGAGATCGCCAAACCTACAATGGAAGTCACAATGGCAAACAAAAAAACGTGGCAAATTAAAAATCTAATAACGTGCAAAAGTCAATACACGGTGTATGTCATAGAATGTCCTTGCTCACTCAAATATGTGGGTTCCACCATCTGTGAGCTTAAGAAGCGAATTTTGGAACATGTACGGGCCACAAAAAATAAAGACAAAAACAATGCAGTAGCCAAGCACATGGAAATCTATCACAATGCCAACTGGAAATCCTTGAAATTCTATGGCATCGAATCAGTACCCCTAAATGTGCGTGGTGGAAATAGGGAGAAAACCCTACGCCAGAAAGAATCCAGACACATTTTGAACTTGAGATCCATGACGCCATTCGGGTTAAATCAGTCAGAAGAACTGTATATACACTTATGAACAAAGGAATGCTCTTGGGACACACAGAATTAAGTTCTGATTGCAATCATGAATCCAATGGGTCATAATGAATTACTTTAACAACTCAAGGAGTATGCCCACCAGAGGGCTTGCAAGAACACTTATTCGAGATTGCAATCATAAATCCAATGAGTCAAAATCAATCGCATCAAAACATAAGGAATATGCCCACCAGAGGGCTTGAAATAACACAGCATAAATGGACAAACGTAAAGAAGTATGAACGCATCTCACCTGAGAAAAAATCAAAAGACTCACAAAATGGTAATGGTAAATAAAAACAAAAACGCAAATGCGAAACCATGAACATTCGAAATAAGGAAATAATTTTTTTTAAATTTTTTTTTGAAAACCTTTATTTCAAAATTCAGGACACAGCTATTCAGCCGACAGCCCGAAGGTTCGGCAGCATTGAGAGTTAGATACAGTGATGTGTCCCCAATACAGTTCAAAGAGTAATGCAAAGGTCCAATTTTAAATAAACACAGAAAAAACTCACAACAAACCCCAGCAAGGCAGTACATTGAAAGCCCATGGCGAAAGCCCCCAGGGGAGGCCGGACCCCACTCATCTACTAGTTACAAGACTGCGTACGGAGGAAGAAGGGGGACGGCAGAGGCCCAAAACGGTTCCTAAAACCAAACTGTGCTGGAAAGTAGGTCAGGGGGAAAGCTGTTCCTCGGGAGGTTCCAGATCCGGGGCAAGACATATTCCCCCCCTGTATTGGTTCCACCGCCCCCAGATGGCGTGCCACTTCCGGGGGCGACCTCTAGAGCAGTAGACCGTCTTCTCCCTAAACATGCTCCAGTCCATGTTCTCCTTCCACGCGGTCAGTGTAGGGGGTCCCGAGGAGCCCCACAATCGCGCGATATCCCTTTTGGCTACCATGTTACCCAGAGTCACCCATTGGGTCTGCGCCTCATCGAGGTCAGTGGGCCCCCAGACGTTCAGGAGGCAACACCGTGCCTCCGGCTGTACCGCAGTGCCCGTCACCTCCCCCATAACTGCATGGACTCTCCTCCAGAACTCCACAATGACACCACATTCCCAAATGATGTGCAGGAAAGTACCCACCATACCACATCCCCTTCTGCACAGGCCGTCCTCCGAGAATCCCATGTGGACCAGCCTTGGCCCCGTCACATACACCCGGTGCAGTATTTTAAGCTGCACCAGCCTCAGACGCGACGGGATCGCAACCTCCTTAGGAGAAGAAACCGCTGACTGCCAGTCCTCATTATCCAACTCAAGGCCATCCCTAGTCCACTGTTCTCTCAGCCCCAAAAGCATATCTGCCCGGACGTTAATCAACTTCTTATATATGAGCGAGATCGTGCTCTCGGGCATATGACCATCAAGGACTCGGTCCTCAAGGGGAGAGGACTCCGGCACCTTCTCACCCTCCACGAGGACTGATCGGAGGGCGTGACGCAGCTGGATATACCTGAAATACTCTGAGGGCCCTAGCTCATACTCAGTCTGCAACTCCTCGAATGACTTCACCCTCCCCTTATGCAGCACATCTCCCACCTTGGATATACCTATCAGGTCCCACTTATCAAAGCCCTTCGTATGCCAGAGTCTTCCCAATCTCTCCGATTCAAACAATGGGGTAGCGAGGGTGAGCCTATCCTTCCAGCCCAACGAATCAGTCGCCATCTTCCATACACGCACCGCCACTCCTGTGGGCCCCGTGAGGGACGAGTCTAAGGACCGCGAATACAACGCCCTGTAGTAGTTGCCGCCACGAAGCAGCCACCTATCCAGGGCATACCCAGGGCTGAGGGCAGGGCCATAAAACCCATGGTTGATCGCGCTCAGCTGCGTGGCCCAATAATACCGTCGGATGTCTGGGAGCGCAATGCCCCCATCGTACCATGGGAGCGTCAACTTTGAAATAGCTATTCGCGGCCGCCCATCCCACAGCAACGTCCGTTGGAGGCCTTCGACCTCCCGAAAGTATTTGGCCGGTACCCAGTCCAAGGTGTTCTGGAGGGCATAGAGGAAGCGGGGAAGAGACATCATTTTGAACAGGGCCGCACGCCCAACAAGGGAGAGCGGCAGCCTCCGCCAACCTTCAACATCTGGCCTCAAGCGCGCCAAGGGGGGGAGCAGATTCCTCTCATAGCGCACAGCAGGATCCATGGATATAAAAATCCCCAAATACACGAAACCCTGCTGGGCAACCTGTATCGAACATGTTCTAGGGATCGGTGGGACCTCTCCACTAAGAACGTACAAGTACGATTTGCCCCAATTAATCACAAGCCCCGAGTTCCTACCGAACGATGCGAGTACGTCACAGACCACTATAAGTGACTTCTTAGGTGAGGCAAGATACAGTAGGATATCATCGGCATAAAGCGAAATACGGTCCTCGTGATCAGGCGACCACCGAAGGCCCCGTATATCCGGGTGCCAACGTATCCACGCAGCCAACGGTTCAAGGGCGAGGGCGAACAACAGAGGCGACAGGGGGCAACCCTGCCGAGTACCCCTACCAAGCTGAAACGGAGTAGATGCCCGACCATTCACCACAACATTCGCTAGTGGCCCCTCGTACAGCAACCGAACCCAACTCACAAAACCGCGACCGAAACCAAACTTGGCCAGCACGGCCCATAAGTATGCCCACTCCACCGTGTCAAAGGCCATCGTGGCATCAAGAGATGCCACAATAGCCGGTTCACGCAGCGTGCCCGCCCTGGCGATGACGCCATGAAGACGCCTAAGGTTTAATGCTGTGTTTCGGTGCGGGATGAAGCCAGATTGATCCGGGTGGACCAAATCGCCAAGCACCCTACTCAAACGGGTAGCCAGGAGTTTGGCCAGAATTTTCGGCTCAGCGTTGAGGAGTGAAATGGGCCGATAGGAGGCGCACCTATCTCGGGGTTTACCCTCTTTATGTATTACCACGATCGACGCCAGCCGCTGATCCAACGGAAGGATCCCATCCCCCCGCGCCTCTAAAAACATGGCGCGCAGGGGAGGGGCGACCCTATCCGGGAACAGTTTATACAGGTCGATCGGCAGTCCATTCGGTCCAGAGGCCTTACCCGAGTTTAACGCGCGAATCGCCCCCGCCACCTCGTCAACCGTTATGTCACCATCCAAATCATCCCTATCTATGTCAGAGAGGCAGGGCAACTCGATATCACGGAGGAGCTCAGACGAATCCTCGGGCGGCCTGTCCGACACAGAGGAATAAACCCTACGAAAATACTCGGCGAAACACTTCACAATCCCCTCAGGTTCCACAATCGCCTCTCCCCACTCTCCCGTCAACTCTGGCACCACTCTATTGACCCGTTCTTTCCTGTCCAACCACACCAGGAGTTTCCCTGCCTTATCACCAACGTCATACAGGCGGCCCTGTTGTTCCCTACTGAGGGTCTTAGCGGCGTTCGTAACCAGGTCCCTATACTCCGCCTGCTTCAAGCAAAGCTCATGCAGTGAGGACTCTGTAACCTCCTCCTCCATAGCCCCCTCAAGGGCCGCGATCTCCTCCTCCACTTGCCGCACCTCGCCATCCCTCCGATTCTTGGCAGCCACCACCAGGGAGAGGGCTTCCCCCCGAAGCACGGTCTTAAAGGCTTCCCACAGCGACACCGCCGAGTCCACGGTTCCCAGATTGTCCTTAAAGTAATTATCCACCTTCTTTACCAGGGCGCTGCGCATCTTGGGGTCTCGGAAATACCATGGGTTGATGGGGGCCACCCTCCCTCCTCCCTCCCGACCTAGATCCAGCCGGATCCACACTGGCGAGTGGTCAGAGATACCGCGTGCCATGTGCCTCGCCTCGGATATCAACGAGGCATGTGCGGCCAGAGTGAGCAGATGATCAATCCTGGAGAGGCTACCATGCGCCCCGGAGTGAAACGTGTATTGACTCTGTGTGGGGTGCCGGAGCCTCCAACAGTCTATCAGACCAAACGTATCCAGGAAGTCTGGAAGCCATTTCTGAGCCCCCCCTGTGTCCCTGGGCGGGTATCTATCCAACAGTCCGGAGCCCACAGCGTTGAAATCCCCTCCCACTACCAGCATTCCCCCCGGGAGAGTCAGCAAAGCCCTGCCCAGTTCAGCAAGTGTGGAGGCCTGCAGGGCCGGCGGGACATAAACCAAAACTAAAACCAAAGTCCTTCCTTCCCACCGCCCCGCCACCGCCACAAACCTCCCCCTATCGTCAACAATGATGGAGTCCACCTCAAAAGGCAACGATGCTCTAACAAGGATGCCCGCACCCCTGGACCCAGAAGAGAATCCCGAGTGTGCAATGAATTTATACCCCTTCCTATTCAAGGCATAGCACATATTACCTATGAGATGCGTCTCCTGCAGCAGGGCAACATCTGGCATTGAGCGTTTCAAAAATTGCAAAACAATCCCCCTCTTGATGCGATCCCCCAAACCATTAACATTCCAGCTTATAACACTTAAGCCCCTACCCCCCATCCTCAAACGGAAAGAGGCCCACCCCACACCCGAGGAGCCACCATGGAACAGCCCTGAGGATAATCGTCATGCCTTGCAGAAATAAACCCCCCAACAACAAACTCAAAATCCCCAAAACTCCCCCCACCCTGCACCCCTGCTGCAGCTTACAAAGCCCCCCCAACTTGCAGTGTGCCTGTCGCCCTACAAAAACAAAAAATCTACAAAAAGTACCCTAAGGGAGGAAAAGAGCACCCCTCGTCCTCCCGCAACCCTCCACAGTTACTGCACTCTGTTCGAATCTTCAAGTATGGTAAAATCAAGTCAGGCCGGCTCTGAGATCTCAGCCCTGTCCATCCCGGCCACTGTCTCCATGCTCGGCTGTGTCATCCCCCGTCCGTCGCCGGGGCAAAGCGTCCAGCCATTCGTCGGCCATAACAGGAGAGTCAAAAAAGAATGTCCGATCTTCATGCACCACCCGTAGTCTGGCAGGGAAAAGCATGGCATACTTCAGATCCAGTTGCCGAAGTCTCCGCTTCACCCCCAGGAAGCTCTGTCTCTGTCTCTGCACCTGCTGGGTGAAGTCCGGATAAAAATTCACCGACGCATTCTGGAAGGGGACTGGGCCCGTCACCCTCGAAGCTTGCAGGATAGCGTCCCGATCTCGAAAATGAAAGAGCCGGGCGACAATCGGCCGCGGCGGGGCACCCGCCTTAGGCCGCCCGCCCGGCACCCTATGGGCCCTTTCCACCGCAAAAAACTTTCCAAGGCCCTTAGGCTTCAGATGATTGAGGACCAAATCCTCCACAAGCAGGTCCGCCGAAGCCTCATCCGAGGACTCCGGGACCCCGATGACGCGCACATTGTTGCGCCTGGCCCGGCTCTCGAAGTCCTCCAGCCGGCGGGCGGCGAGGTCACTCTCGGCCCTCAGCTTACGAACCTCGGTCTGCAGATCCGCAACATCATCAGTGAGGCCCGTGGTCTTGTGGTCCAGGTTCTTAACGCGCTCGTTCGTCTTGCCCAGGTCCGAGCGGATCAGATTGACATCTACCAGGATGGCATCCACCTTATGCGCCAGGGCCTCGAACTGTCTCCCCATCGAGGTCTGCATCCCGTCGAGCGCGCCCATGACATCCTGTAGGGAGAGCTCCGGTGTCCCAGGCGAGTCCTCCTTCTGGGCATCCGGCGCCTGGCTCGATCCACTCGGCGATGCTTTCAGGAGGGCGTAGCGGTCCATACTGTTGACCTGGGAATACGTTCCCCGCCTGGTGGACTTAGTCTTCAGCCGATCCCCTTCTGCTTTGCCCGACATAATGGACTCCGGGCAGTCCAGTGCAGTTAAGACTGTTCCCTCTCAGCGAGAGGGATAAGGAGTGAGCAGCCCGCCGAGCGTCCTTGGGGTAATAAAGCCACCCAGAGCTCTACAGTG
The DNA here is from genome assembly GCF_964204655.1 of Triturus cristatus. Taxonomy (NCBI): domain Eukaryota; kingdom Metazoa; phylum Chordata; class Amphibia; order Caudata; family Salamandridae; genus Triturus; species Triturus cristatus. The sequence goes on along the minus strand of NC_140585.1, from coordinate 1,266,141,732 downwards.
TCCGGGCAGACAAAGGGAACGAAATCGAAACTGAAAGTGCGAGGACCTCCGTCCGACAGTTCACACCTCGCCAGGCCGTTGTTGATCAACTAGGAGTCGGGCATCCTGCCAACTCTAGCCCCTGGCATCCCCGGGAGTTAGGCCGCAATCTTCCGCCAGTCGTAAGTCCGGTTCCCGATGGGCGATCCGACCGCGGGTAGCATCAATCGCCTCCCTGACAACTCAGCAACACGGTGCCATGCATACCATCAGGATTAGAGACAGGATAGTCGACGGAGGGCGCGAGGGTCTCGGGAGCTCTAAGCTCACGCGGCCATCTTGGTCAAGCGCTAGGCTCCTCCCCGAAATAAGGAAATAATTGACTGGTTAAGCAATAACTACATCACCCATAATTCATAGGGTGAATGGTGAGAGATGTCGGGAAATGATGTCAGCTAACTTCCTTCAATTCACTTTATTAAAAGAACATTTTTTTCGAAAGCATTGAGCAAACAACAACCGTGAACAAGGTATCTGGTATACCAAAACGCGTTGGGAATTGTTGGTTCTGCGACCTTGAAGGAATAAAACGGAGTTAAAAAGCTGTTTGGAGTGCGACCTCTTCTTCCCTTGTGGGAGTGCTGTGGTGGATATTGGCGGTTTGGTTCAACCGCGAGGTGACGCACCCGTCGAGCAGCGCCTGAAGTCGGGTACATCTGAACTACCTTGGATTAATTGTTTCAACCTGACACGGCGCTCGCTGAGATGTAAGAACGTCAAACATCAGCAAAGGAGTGAACACGAAGGTGGAGAAACGCTGTTGAAGGTAAGAGCGTGGAACCTGAGTGATCTCCGTACTATCAAATTATTGCGTCACAACTTACAGAGGCTTTCCCTGTTTATCTCGGCTTGACAAACACGGGGGTTTCGGCTCTTTCTCGAACAAGCAGTCAGATAATGTGCAACTGTTCTCAATTGAGATTAGCGCTTGAAACGTAACTGCAATTCCAGTTCGATTTATGAAGGAAACCCCTACAGCTATAATTCAAAATAAGAAAGATTAGCAGAACCATTTATGAGCACAATTAACAATTAATCTAATATAATGGAAAAACGTGAAGCGAAAAGAAGGGAGCAACTGACAACTATGTTTGACAAAGAACACCCTCAAACTGATTCTGATAAACAAAACCCAGATGGCAAAACGGACACCAAGAGCAAAATAAGACAATGGGAAAAATTAAGCAGAAAAGAAATCAATAAATCATGGGAATTAATCACCCTTCAGAAATATCTAGAAGTTCAACGAGTTCCCCGTGGTCTAAGAATCATGTTAATGCCAAGTCAACAAGATGCATCTAATGACTTATTACAAGAATGGGGTGAACACACTTTGAATTCTTCATTAGGCTTAATTAAAATATTAGTCAAACATATCGAAATCGCATTGGATAAAATTAAAGAACAACTACAAGCAATTGAAAAGGATTTAGAATCAGTTAAATTAAATCCAGAAATGTCAAAATTCAAAGAGGATTTGGAAAAGCAAATAGACAAACATGAGGATATTGTAAGACAACGTAAACACAGTAAATTTATAAGAGATGCTGAGGACTATGCAGAAGGCAGAATCTTCACCTACGCACGGAAATACGACCCATTTAAACAAATACCAACCAGCAAGTATTCAACCACCTCTAGCAGCTTCTCATCTTTGGCCTCAACTGGTCAAAGTGAAGGGGAGAATGAAACAACCCCTGAGGGAGCAAGAAATGTTTTTTTAGGCGACATGCGCCTGGTATTACAACAACGCCAGTGGGAGCAAAATCAAACATCACAACGCCAATCACGAGGAAGAGGCAGAGGGAAACGCTGGCAGCAAAGAAAACGCGACGGACAAAACGAAGGGGACGAAGAAGCAAGTTCCTCAACAGAAAGGAGTGGGATAAAAACGAGGAGTATGAGGCAGAGGAAGGATCTATAGTGGATGAACTCCAGATTATAAATTTAACTGAAAAAGAATTGTCGATGGAAGACACATCATTATTGAAACGTGGTATCAACTATTGCCCCACACAGAGAATGGATTTGGCGCAAACACGTATTGACTTATACCTCTATGTTCGGAAAATTAAACTTGCTAAACATTTTCTGGAAAACCAAAACAAACCCAAATTGGCAAGAATATTGGAGAAACCAACATTAACACTTCTGGCCAAAGAGGCCGATGACTTTTTAACTTTACTAAATCTAAATGCAGAAGAAGGAAAAGAAGTCACCCTCAACACGGCATGTCCACAATTAGGCGCAGGAATGAGTGAAAAAAGACCACGTTCAAAATTCTACCCACAACTAACTCCAGGCAATAAAGTTGATCTTTTTCATGAGGCGGTCATCTATGACCTATACAGATTGAAACATAAAAAATTTCATGATAACCTCAGCAAAACAGAAAGAGAGGCCCTTTCAAGATTATCCAAAACAGATGATTTCGAAATCAAAATGGCGGACAAAGGGGGCAATATTGTGTTATGGGACAAAAACATGTATACAGAAGAGGCCCACTCACAACTAAATAACACTGAATATTATGAGAAATTGCAAAACAACCCCACATCAACAATAAAGAAAGACCTGGATAAAAAATTATTAACATGGGTAGCTAACAACCTGATTGATGATGATGAACGCAAATACCTAACGGTGGACTTTCCGATATTAGCAACCATATATTTTCTCCCAAAAATACATAAAGACTCCAAAAAACCACCTGGCAGACCTATTCTGTCAGCTAAGGGCTCGCTCATGGAACCAGTGGCAAACTTTATTGACTACTTTTTAATGCCATATGTAGCCAAATTGAAATCGTACATAAAGGACACTTCAGATTGTCTCAGGATTCTGAAAGACTTATCTTGGCAAAACTCCTATTGTCTTATTACAATGGATGTGGTGTCGTTATACACCACAATTGACAACATGCAAGGATTAAAGGCTTGTGAATATTTTCTACAAGAAAGGAATATTCACTACAAAGAACATAATGAGATGTTGCTAGACATGATGAAACTCTGCTTAACAAATAACATCTTCTCCTTTGGGGAAAATATATATCGCCAAAAGAACGGAGCAGCGATGGGGTTTTCTTTCAGCCCCAGTTATGCTTGTCTGGTAATGGGATGGTGGGAGCAAGAGGTGGCATGGAATCGGAAAAATCATCAATATACGAACCATATCGTAAGCTGGATTCGGTTCATAGACGATCTCCTCATAATATGGAATGGACAGGAGGAAACATTTGAAGAGTACTTCACAATTCTGAATAACAGCACACCCAACTTAAGATTCACATACAACCTTAGCAGAGAACGAGTTGTCTTCCTGGATGCGGAAATCTATACACAAAATAATGGTTTAGAAACAACGTTACACCGAAAAAATACAGCAACCAATGCCACTTTGGAAGCAACCAGCTTTCACCAACCCTCATTAATATCCAGCATTCCATACGGAGAATTCCTGCGCCTGCGAAGAATTTGCAGTGAAGAGCAAGAATGGCAAAAACATAGTGCCAACACGTTGAAAAGATTTGTACAGAGAAAATATCCGAGGAATACGGTTAATACATGCTGGAGCAGAGCTAATCTCAAAACTAGAGCGGAATGTCTAATGCCAAAGGACAAAAAAGATGCTACCACAGAGGAACCCATAAGATTTATTATGGATTATAGCCAAGAATCTAAAGACATTGTAAATATTCTGAAGAAAAATTGGAAAATCCTTCAATTAGATGGAACAATTGGTGACAAAATGGGGAGTCACCCGGTGACCACTTTCAGAAGAGCAAAGAATCTAAAAGATTGATTAGTACACAGTTTTTACAAAACAAAGAAACTTAAAGAAACATGGCTACATACAACTGGCTTTGTAAAGTGTCATAATTGTAAAGTTTGCGAGATCGCCAAACCTACAATGGAAGTCACAATGGCAAACAAAAAAACGTGGCAAATTAAAAATCTAATAACGTGCAAAAGTCAATACACGGTGTATGTCATAGAATGTCCTTGCTCACTCAAATATGTGGGTTCCACCATCTGTGAGCTTAAGAAGGCTCAATGCTGCCTCCTCTCTCCCCTTGCGAAAATAGTCACCCATTGGTAATATATATATATACATACACACCACTGCGGTACTACAGCGACAACAGATATCACGAAGATGTGTGCCTAATAATTTCATAACCACTTCATAACATCACTTGCATTTCTGCGCTATGTCAAATGCAAAAATCTATTGAAAATATCTCGGGGGGGAAAAAAACCTGTTTTGCGACCCCCCTTTTATCTTTGCACCCCCTCAACAATTCACCATGGAAAGTAACTTTTCATGGTGAATTGTTGAGGGGGGTGCAAAGATAAAAGGGGGGTCCCAAAACAGGTTTTTCTCCCTGAGATATTTTCAATAGATTTTTTCATTTGACATAGCTCAGAAATGCAAGTGATGTTATGAAGTGGTTATCAAATTATTAGGCCCAAATCTTTGTGATATCTGTTGTCGCTGTTGTACCGCAGTGGTATATATATATATATATATATATATCCATCAACAGTTTTGCCCTTAGGCGAGAACGAACCAGGTAGCAGGCATGAATTAATAAAACCAAAAGGACCCAGTCCAAAGTTAAAGCAGTCTTTTCCTTACGCGTTTCAAAGGTTCCGTTGATTCTGTGATCATTAAAATTCATATACACACCCCAGTGGGCCTCCGGGCCGGGAACAATGGTCATTTGCGTTTAATGTCCTGCTGTGCCATACATCGACCTGAAATTATTTTCCGTTGTAGGCCCCATAATACAAATACCATGGGGACAAGTTCTCTGCTCTTAATGATCACAGAATCAACGGAACCCCCTGGAGAAATACTTTGCTTATTAACATTATGTGGCGGGGTAGGATTAACAACTCGGAAAACCAATCTGCTAAAATAAGGTTTTTTTTTTATTAAGACACTTTTGAATCAAGTTGTTACTCTTCCTGAGACAGTTTGGACGGTATCCGTCGTGGTTAGAGGGATTTGATTCAACCCGGTAGGTTCCAGCTTCACTCTTTCTCTTCTGGGGTCCACTCTCCGTTGTCCTTCCGATTCCAGTCAAAGGAGGAGGGGAGATGCGGTCAACAAAAACAAAAACAAAAAAAAGGGTATTAGGAGGACGCTCGGTCTTTAAGCCAGACTCACTTCGGGCCGGGGGTGAAGAAGGCACCACTCACTCGTGTTGTGAGGCACTCTGGTGAACTATACAATACGATGCTGCGGCGCTCAGTGTGAAGGGGAAGGTGACGTGAGTATTGTTATTAAACACAATATGAGGAGTAGAAATCAGGTTTCGGCGTAGGGCGACCTCTCCTCCCAACCCACCCTGAGAACCTGTCCCATACCTGTGTCAGCCACGCTCCTCCGGGAGCGTGGCTGGGAGGCGCGTGGGGACGTTGGCCTCCTGGCTTCTCCTCGGCTACAGTGGGACTGCTCTCTCGCTTCCCTCCGTCTTCTCTGGGCTTCTCCGCGTAGATCACCAACGCTCCGGCTCCTAACTCGCCTTCCTCCTCTCAGGTAGTGGCACACCCGCTGTTCCGGAATTCCTCCGTTCTTATTGGTGGTGGGACTTTTGTGACGTCGGATGGGGGCGGACCGTCCTCCCAGTGGAATCCCCAGTTAAAGGAGCCGTGTTCCTCTTCTGTTTCTGCGGGAGGTAATAAAGGGTCGGAAGTTCGCCAGTCACCCTGCTGAGAGGAAACAAGAGGGAGAGACGGAGGTCTGGCCAACCACCATTCGCTAGTGGACTGGGGTAGCGGGTTCGCCCTGTCACATATTACTACAAGAACCAGCGTGCCTTGTACTACGCTCACCTGAGGCAATTTTGTGTGCGCATGTGCTATAATGTTCTTAAAACAGCACTTCCAGTTTGTCTGTGATTTTCCTCTGACGAAGAAGCCGTAGAGCTTTGAAACGCGTAAGGAAAAGAATGCTTTAACTTTGGACTGGGTCCTTTTGGTTTTATTAATTCATGCCTGCTACCTGGCTCGTTCTCACCTCAGGGCAAAACTGTTGATATATACATATATATATGAATCCACCATCCCACTCCAATGAAGAAGAAGGCACGTACTCGAGGAAGTCAGGTATGGCTTTCTTTAATGTCTCGGGTCTCGCTCGACCCCCCGGCAAGAGAGACACGTAATATATATATATATATATATATGTGTGTGTATATATATATATATATATATATATATATGTATATATATTTATCAACAAATTGTCCGTAGCTGGTGCGCTCGTTACTAGCGGGTGCTGATGTCGAGGTCAGACACACCTCAAAATTTTCTGCTGAGCCAAAGATTACACCGCACTCCAGAATATGATGAAGCTTATTTATTTAAGCATAGTTTCGCCTCCAAACACCACCACCAACGTTTCGAACAAGAAATGTTCTTTATCACGGTTCAGTGAGTCCTTTTTCGGTTTCACCCCTTTATAGTGTCTATTGCCTTTGCAAAGCATTGTGGGATCTGTAGTTTTCGGAATCGCTTTATTCGTTTTACGATTGGCCAAATGTTGGAGTTTTAAATAGCATTGCCGATTTTGATTATCCCCAATCTCTGTGATGATTCATTTTTTAATATTCCTTTCCTCATATCTGGTATAGTACCATGTTAGTGCAATTATAGATACATGTTAATTAATTGCTCTCAATTCGAGGTGTTTGATTACAAAAACAGAAACAAAAACAGAAACAGAGACAAAGGGGACAATATTTCTATTGGGTATAGTACCCATTGTCTCAATGCCCAATGTATTACAGATGTACATGTAACTCCTCATCCCCATTTAGGCCAAATGGGATCTTGGTTCTGAAGTGAATAATGAGGCGTGATTCTAGTTTTCTCAGTTTCATTGTGCGATTCCCGCCTCTTTCATCAGCAGGCACAGTAGCAATACCAAAATACTGAATGTTTTCCCAATTAGTTTTATGTTGTACATGGAGATGTTTGGAAATAGCATATGTTAAATCTTTGTTATGGATAGCTCTTAGGTGTTCTAGTATCCGTTTCTTAAGTGGACATATGGTACTCCCGATGTATCGCATTCCACATGTACATTCAATCATATATACCACGTATGTTGTTTCACATGTTAATTTGTCAGAGATGTGAAACATCTTTCCTCTGAAGTCTTCAATACTGGACATTGATTTGCCAATTTTGCATGCCTTGCATTTTGCGCAATGGGTGAATCCCTTTTGTTTCGCTGTCAGCCATGTCATCGATTTTTTTGTCGCGAAATGGCTGTTTACCAGTTTGTCCTTCAGATATGTGGCTTTGCGATAGGTTATGTTTGGTCTATCTCCGAGTGATTTCCCGATGTCCAGGTCTTTTTCTAAAACATTCCAGTATTTTTGCAGAATTTTCTTGATCTTGAAGCTTTCTTTACTATATGTTATGATGAGTCTTGTAGAGTTGTCCGTCTGTTTTTCGTTCTTGCTCATGAGAGTTTCTTCACGAGAGATGGTTTTAGCTCTTCTTAGACCTTGTTCCACATCTCTATATTTGTATCCTCTGTCCAGGAATCGTTTTTGACTTTCTTTACAGCTTTTCTCAGCTATCTCGTTGGTAGAGCAGTTTCTTCTCATTCTTATAAACTCTCCATACGGGATACTTTTGATTAGGCTCGTTGGATGAAAGCTTTTGCCATGGAGAATGCTGTTAGTAGCAGTTGGTTTCCGGTAGATTTGAGTTTGTATTTGCTCTTTTTCAATATATATTTGTGCATCTAGATATTGAATTGATTTAGAGCTGATGTTATAGGTGAATTTTAATCCGACTTCATTGGTGTTTAAAATGTCAATATATTTTTTGACATCATTCTGACTTCCATTCCAAATCAAGAAAAGATCGTCGATGTATCTCAACCATAATTCAATCTTAGTAGTGTATTCCTCATTTGCGTCATTCCATGCCATACATTTTTCCCACCAATCCATAGTTCGATTGGCGTAGCTGGGAGAAAATGATATTCCCATGGCAGTGCCGCGTTTCTGATTGTAGATTTTTTGGTCGAAGAGGAAGATGTTATTTGTCAAGCATAATTCTACCATTTCCAAGAGCATCTCTGTGTGTTTCCTTTCTTGGATATTTCTTTGTCGTAGAAAATATTCCACTGCTTTTAATCCGATCTCGTGGTCTAATGATGTATAGAGAGATACTACATCTATGGTTACTAATTGGTAACCTTTTGCCATCCCATATTTGATAGTATTCGCAAGAAATCCCCCGTGTCCTTGATATAGGAACTTAGGTTCATTACTATGGGTGCTAGATATTTATCCACATAGATGGAGATGTTTTCATAGAGAGATTGGCAATTTGATACAATTGGTCTACATGGCGGATTAATTAGTGTTTTGTGCACTTTGGGACGAAAATATATTGTGGGTGTTACAGGACTTTCATTGTATAAAAATTTGGCTTCATCATCATTCAAGAGCCCATTGATTTGCCATGTATGAATTCTTTTTTCAAGATCTATTGTTAGATCATTGATGGGATTTGATGATAGTGGCAAATAATTTTTTTCTTCTCCCAATTGTCTCATGGCTTCTTTTATATAGTCAGTAGTATTTAAGATCACCACATTTCCCCCTTTATCCGCAGGTTTGATAGTTATTAACTCATTATTACTCAGATTTTCTTACGCCAGACGTTCCTTCTTAGCAAGATTCTCTTTCTTGGTGGTTATGACATTTTCCATCTTTTCAAGTTCATTTATTACGAGTTCATGGAATTGATCTATCCTATTACCAGGACTTAAAACATGGCAGAATTTCGATTTGGGCTTCATTCCAGATTCGCAATGTTTGTCAGTATTTATGTTCACATCATTTAAGACTTGTGTTTCTGTCATTTCCCCTTCATCGATATTAAATGCCAGGTCATAGATGGTTTTAAGACTTGTAGTGTCTTCAATAGACAGAGTATCCTTTGATATGACAATTGTAGGTTGTCTTTGTTCTTCTATTTTTGACTTCTTTGCAAAGAACTTTTTTAGTTTTAATTTTCTCACATATTTGTATAGGTCAATTCTAGTTTCCACAAAATCATGATGTTTCTCTGGGCAAAAGGAAAGGCCTTTATTTAGAACACTTTTTTCTGCTTCAGTGAGTATGTGTTCCGAGAGGTTGATAATTAGATTCTCTTTCATTCTGTCTATTTTTTTGTTGTCATTCTGTTGCGTAGTGGATAATCCTTTGTGTTTTCCTTTTCCTCTACATATTGTCTTCCTTCGTTTGATGTTGTTATCTGGCTGTTGTTTCTTCCTCTCCCCCGACCACGTCCTCTTCCTCTTACTTTTGGAGTCTTTTGATCCATATATATGAGTTTCATTTCGTCTAAAAAAGTAGTGCGACCACAGATTCTCGGTGTTTGTTCTTCTTCGCTTAGATCTGACTCTGATTCACTTACATGTGTGTTTCCTGGTTCTGTAAGCGTTAGTTTGCCTTCATGTAGTGTTTTTTTAAGCCTTCAAAACGTTTTGCAAACGTTAATATTGATCCTTTTTCATAGTCTAATTCATCTCGTCTGAACTTTCTTTGTTTTCTTTGTTCAACTTCCTCTTCATATTTGTCCAAGTTTCTGTCCATATCTTTACGTAGTTTGTTACCCTCATCTTCTTGATTCAGGGCTGTTATCGTTTCTTCTAGTTTTTATATATCCTTATGTAGCTCTTCCACATCTTGTTTTGCGTATGTGATCACAATAAGGACCATATTTCTTGAACAGCTCATACTATTGCTGGCCCATTCTTCCAACATTTCTGGCCGTGTGTCAGGATGGTTGGGTAACGTAAAAATTCTCAGACCTCCAGGTATTACGGTTATATTCTATATATTTTTCCAATGTTAAGATTTCCCAACTTTTAGATATTTCTTTCTTTAAAAGTTTTTCTAATTGAAAAAAAAATTGTTTGATATTTTTAATAGATGGTTCTTTTTCACTGCTTTCTTTTTCATGGTTCTGTTGGTCTGTGCGTTTTTTGAATAAAGTTTCTGCCTCCAAAGATCTTTTCATTGCTCGTGCCTCCATCTTGATTCCGAAAATGTTTTTTTGGGTTACACTGTTTCACTAAAGTGGTGCTAATTTTCTCGGTGCGTATGCTTGCTACAATCGTAATTCAGTTGTTCCTTTGATCTTTTATACTTCACCAAAGGAAAACGCTACGGCGTTGAATGCTATCAAGCATTAGAGATGTTTACTACAGTTCACGCGCCTGCCGCGTTCTTCTTACCTCGAGTGTTTGCCGGTTCAGCGGTGTCCTCCGGCTCCGCTTCCTCGGCGTCCTCTCTTCCGGTTTGAAGTCGCTTTCAGGTATGCGCGTTGTCTGTCACCATCCGTGTTCTGCGGTTCTCATGTCTGGGGTAGAGTTTTGAAAATTCAAAACAGTCCAGTTGTTCATGCAACTCATAGACAGCTTCTTTTACTCCGCAAGTCAATTGGTTCCCCTTTGAGATAAATGCCACGAATGTTCCAAAACACGCCGGGCGCTACCAGCATCAATAATTATTTATCAACAAATTGTCCGTAGCTGGTGCGCTCGTTACTAGCGGGTGCCGATGTCTAGGTCAGACACACCTCGAACTTTTCTGCTGAGCCACAGATTACACCGCACTCCAGAATATGATGAAGCTTATTTATTTAAGCATAGTTTCGCCTCCAAACACCATCACCAACGTTTCGATCAAGAAATGTTCTTTATCACGGTTCAGTGAGTCCTTTTTCGGTTTCACCCCTTTATAGTGTCTATTGCCTTTACGAGGCATTGTGGGATCTGTCGTTTTCGGAATCGCTTTATTCGTTTTACGATTGGCCAAATGTTGGAGTTTTAAATGGCATTGCCGATTTTGATTATCCCCTATCTCTGTGATGATTCATTTTTGAATATTCCTTTCCTCATATCTGGTATAGTACCATGTTAGTGCAATTATAGATACATGTTAATTAATTGCTCTCAATTCGAGGTGTTTGATTACAAAAACAGAAACAAAAACAGTAACAGAGACAAAGGGGACGATATTTCTATTGGGTATAGTACCCATTGTCTCAATGCCCAATGTATTACAGATGTACATGTAACTCCTCATCACCATTTAGGCCAAATGGGATCTTGGTTCTGAAGCGAATAATGAGGCGTGATTCTAGTTTTCTCAGTTTCATTGTGCTATTACCGCCTCTTTCGTTAGCAGGCACAGTAGCAATACCAAAATACCGAATGTTTTCCCAATTAGTTTTATGTTGTACATGGAGATGTTTGGAAATAGCATATGTTAAATCTTTGTTATGGATAGCTCTTAGGTGTTCTAGTATCCGTTTCTTAAGTGGATATATGGTACTCCCGATGTATCGCATTCCACATGTACATTCAATCATATATACCACGTATGTTGTTTCACATGTTATTTTGTCAGAGATGTGAAACATCTTTCCTCTGAAGTCTCACTAAACCGTGATAAAGAACATTTCTTGTTCGAAACGTTGGTGGTGGTGTTTGGAGGCGAAACTATGCTTAAATAAATAAGCTTCATCATATTCTGGAGTGCGGTGTAATCTTTGGCTCAGCATATATATATATATATATAGAGAGAGAGAGATTTATATATATCTCTCTATATATATATATATATATAGAGAGAGAGATATATTTATTTATCAGTCCTTACAGGTAGAGAAGAATTAATTAGAAAGGAGACAGATGAATGTATATGATCCAATTTTTTAAAAAGAATACCAACTAGCCTTAAGCCAGTACCACTCTCACTGCATAAACGGATGCACCTTGTTTTTATTCGGAAAACATCTCCCAAGCACAAAACTCCCCCCAAAAACTTTTTAAAGTGATCCAAGATTTTTCAGATGCCAGCAATACCTCCCCTTTACTTTCACAAATGCAATGTGAGGAGCTTGCTGACGTCTTCATTAAGAAGGTGGCAGACATTCACTTTACTCTGGCTACAACTAGGAACAATAACATCCAGCTAGGGAGAAATAGACCTAATCATATTTCCATTCCATTCTTAACTGGGGAAGAAAATCCCTTGGCAACAGGTGAGGCGCCCACACGATTGGAATCGTTACTGCCTTTGGACCATCCCCTTCTGATCGATTTGTTGCTGTCAATTAAATCTGGTCTCCTGCCAGCCAAACTAAGAACCTTAAACCCCAGTCCATGCAGTTGGTAATTGAACTCTTAAATTCCTCTCTACAGGAGGGGCATCTGCCTAAAGCGTGGAAACATGCAATGGTTCTCCCTCTGTTAAAGAAACCCCACCTGGATTTGGACAATTGGTCCAATTTCAGACCTATTATCTTCTTACCAATCTTTTCCAAGATACTGGACAAACACGTAAACACCCAGCTTACCTTATTTGTGGAAACCTACTGTGCCCTCCATTCCTCCCAATCAGGCTTTAGGTCGGGTCACAGTGAAGAACCAGAACCTTTTGGGCCTGGCGGCGCAGGGTACGCCTTAATCTCCTGGGTTCTCCTGCTCAGCTACACAGAGACACGGGACACTCTGTTAGGCGTTAGAAGATCAGATTTATTAGCTGCAGCTAGTACAGTTATCCCAGAAGTACACAAGGTAGGTTCTCAAGAGACTGCCACTTCACTCCGTGGCGCACAAACTTTTATACCATATAGGTAACATATACATTAACCAAATACACACCCAGAATATACAAGAAAGAGCCAATAAGAAAAGTTGAAAAACAGGACAGAACCAATAGGAAAGGTTTGAAAACAAAGTGTCAGATGACTCGAAGAAACCTCTCCTCCAACTACGTTTGTCACCCCTCCCTCAAACTAATTCATTAACGGATTCGTAACTAACTTGCAGGTGGCGAGATACGTTTGTGTGTGTTGGAGGACAGTTGTGAAACGAGAGAATGCTAGCAGAGGACAGTGAAGGCCAGACGATAAGATAAAGTCAGAAAAGAATAGTGTGAACCAACAGATAGTTGAGACGGGGATTAGAAAAACCAGACAGGGATTAGTGTACTCGGCCAGACCTAACACCAGCTTTGCAAATAGAGGCAGAAGGGTTATTCCAACACGAAGCTGCAGAAAAAGCAGAATAGACTTTGTTCGCCGTGCTGCCTGAGTGATGGCAACACAAAATGGCGGTGGAGCACAAAATGGCGGGTCGATACGATCACGATCAAAAATCGAAGTTCCTCAGACCCTCCTTTTGCCAGAACTCAGGCAAGATAGACTCATGTTAATCTGAGTCAATGTCGATAGCCATGAGGTCATCGAGCTGTTGCTGTAACATCATTCTTATGTTTTCTGTTCTTGGTGATTTGGGTTTAGGGATGCACATAGTAGCACAAAGGTCACAGATGGCGGGACCACAGTGCATACAAAGGCAACAAGAGAAAATAATGGTCAAAATTATTCCCAGGAATGTCAATGCTTTCCAACCCCATTTGGACAGTAGTCCCCAAAACCACTCCGAAAAGGACCAATCTCCTTCGTCCTGATGAATCGACTCAGAGATTATATGCAACTTGGAGATAGCTTGGTATACTGTCAGAACGTCATTAGGTATGAAAATACAGCAACTTGACCCGATCAATTTGCACACTCCACCACGATCTGCAAGAACAAAATCTAAGGCAACTCGATTTTGTAAGGTCATAAGACGGTCCGCCTGTAGTTCTGCCGTGATATTACTTAAGCCTCCTACAGTGATGTCTATTGTGGTCTCTACGACACGGACCAGTTGCCTTATATTTCTGCTGTTGGCCATTGGACCCCAAAAAGGAAGAAATCCTTTGAGGAAATCTCCTCCCTCTTGTCCTGCTGTGTCTTTCGAATCAATAATCCCTCTGCCATATCTGTTCCGATGATAGTTTGCAGAAGCGGTGTATGTAGGGGGAAGAAGGAAAGCTAGGTACCAGAAAAACCTATCGGTAACCACGTGTAAGCTCTATTGTGGCAGATAAAATACGTGCCTTGAGATGGCACTAGAGAAGGCGAGTTCTGAGAGGAGTAAACGTATGTGTGGGAACAGTTATTTCTTTGTATGGTGTCAGAAGAGCCATCATTTATTTGCAGACAGAAATTTCCCTGATGAGGAATCGTCCAAATTGGTGGAGATTTTCTTTGTTTAACCTTATCACTAAGGCTAGTGACATAATGGGTGACGTTCCAGTTTGTATACGCTTTCCTTTCATCAACGGAAATCTAACTATTTTCCATGATTTTAGTCATAGCTAGCATTCCCTTAATTAATGAGCTATGAATAAAATCCGGACCACCCCTATATGAACTAACGGATCGTTTGAACTTGCTTTGGTAGGCATTGGAGAAAATGGTAAAATAAGCCCAAGCAGAACCCACATAAGAAAAGGGGAGAACTAAATATGGCATTCCTTTCTCTGTTTTATGTGGCATAAGTCCACACACCCAACAGTCATTCGTATTGACCACTAACTGGTGTTGATGTAATAACTGGACGAAGGAATTGTTATAATATTCAGTTCTTCTAATGAGTTCATGTTGAGGAAGGGTATGAAATAGATGTGGAGAGACAGTAGAAGAAGACAAAGAGGTAGAAGGAGAGACAACTTTTTGCTGCAGAGCATAAATAATCCAACCTATAAACGCCAGAACAATACACAATAATATAATAACACATAAGGTTATATTAAAACGACTGTACATTAATTTACAGGATTCTTTCTTCATTTCATCCTTTCTCTCTCGTTTGCCTAGTGTAGTTTCCATCTTTCTAATGGATGCACACGGCAATCTTCCTCGATCACTCAATTATGATTATCTGCCGTCCTATGACACTGCAAGTCCTGCAGGCCTATTGCTACTCAGTCACAATCAAGACTCCTACCGTGACCCTGCAACCGGGATAGTATACTACACAAGAGAGAAAAATCTTACGTGTTCTTTGGTCTAGGTCTCAAACTATAATGTCCCTTGTTTGGTACAGTCTGGTCCAATGGAACAATGTTCGTGGATTTGTTGTATCTAAGCGACGATGTGGTGTTATCGCTTCCTGCAGAATGTCGTCGTCCTCTTTCTCAGACAGTGTCCCATTCAGGCGTGCATCACTAAAAGGTACGAATCGTGGAACCTTCTCACTCTCAGAGTCACCAATGCCCCTGCGCACCCATTAATCGTAGGGTAAAGGCAAAGGCACTTTCTTACAATGCACGCCGTGAATCCAATTTTTCTTTCCTTCGACTTTGACTGCTGTTCTCGTGGTCAAAAGCACCAAACGAGGCTCCCTCCACCTGGGCTCCAAATTTCTCGTCCTTTGGAAATTCTTGGTGCAGACCCAATCACCTGGTCGGATGGAATGACCTGGATCTGTGGAAGCCTCCGGTAAAGCACTCTGAACCTGTTGATGGAGAACACGCAATTTAGTTGTAAGATCATGCAAGTAGTCAATCAACATTGGATATGGCAAGTCTGAGTATTTCTTAGGGCGAGGGACTCCCCATACATTAGCCGGGCGTCCAAAAACCACTTCGTAAGGGCTAAGTCCCAAACGAGAGTATACTGCAGTCCTGGTGGACAGGAGAGCCAGTGGTAGAGCATCGGGCCAATTGAGTCCTGTACTAGCCTGAACTTTCGCCAGTTTTAACTTTAATGTACCGTTGTAGCATTCTACTAAACCCGCTGACTGTGGATGATTTGCCGCATGGAACTTTTGCTTGATACAAACTTTTTGCATGACTTGGCCCACAAATTCGCTCCCATTGTCACTCCAGACAATGTGGGGCAAACCAAACCTGGGGAAAAAATTATTTTAGTAAAGCTTTAGCTGTGGATAAGGCTGTGTTGTCTTTTAAATGGTATGCTTGTATCTATCTTGAAAAGGCGCATACTACCACCAGAACGTATTTAAGGTTGTTGCATCGCTCCATATGAATATAATCGATCTGCAACACCTCAAATGGATATGTTGGAGGAGCAAAGTGACCCGCTGGAGTTGGGGTTCCTTTTCCCGGGTTGTACATTAAACAAACAATACAATGTTTCACTACATTGTCTGCACATTTTGGGATTCCTTCATTTTGCCACACTGGAACCAGAAGTTTGCATATACCTTTTTCACTTAAGTGAGCTGGACCATGCGCCATAGTAACCACTGGGAGTACATAGGCATCTGGTAACAGCCAACGATGATGTTCAGATAATTCCACCCAACAATCCATCTCATCTAACATTCCCGTACTTTCTTTCCATCTACTTAATTACTTCTCTGTAGCTTCTTCCTGAATTGATTTTACACTTTCTACTGTATTCTCATACATTCCTCTCTCTCTGACCCAATTCGCAGGACCCGCCACATACATTCGACTTGTAACATCTCTCGCTGTCTTTTTCGCTACTTCATCTGCAAATGCATTTCCTCGGCCAACATCATCTGTAATCTTTTTGTGTGCACTACACTTCACAATCGCTATTTGGGTGGGTAAGGCAAGTGATTCAAGAAGATCAGTAACTAACTGACCATGTTGTATTTTGGTGCCATGTGAAGTGAGGAATCCCCTTTCCTTCCAAAGACGCCCAAAGTTGAACGCTACACCAAAGGCATATTGGCTGTCAGTGTATACGTTCACTATTTTCCCTTTTGACAATACACATGCTCTCGTCAAAGCTATCAGTTCTGCTGCTTGAGCTGAACTGTGTCTGACACGTGCTGTTTCCACAACTGTATGTAAAGTAGTTACAGCATAGGCTGAAACTGTATCTCCATTAGGCATTTTAAAGCAAGAACCATCTACCCATAGAGTTCCATCCGGATTCTCTAGTGGTGTGTCTTTTAAATCAATTCTTCCTTTTGTCTCTTCTTCAGTACAAAAGAAACAATCATGTTGCTCCTCAACACTTTTCTCATCTGGAAGGGGCAACAGAGTAGCTCGATTTAGGGTATTACATCGTTTGATGTGTACTTGACTAGCCAAAAGCGTCAGCTCGTATCCAGTTAGACGAGCACTCGTAAGATGCTGCGTTTAAGTTCTGTTTAGTAAGGTATCCACTGCATGTGGTACCATGACAATGAGAGTGTTATCCAACACCACTCCAGCGGACTGTCGAATAGAAATTGCTGCTGCTGCTGTCGCTTTGAGGCAACTGGGCAATGCTTTAGCTACTGGGTCTAACGTAGCCGAAAAATAGGCACATGGCCGCTGTTTGTCCCCAAATTGCTGTGTTAAAACTGACAACGCACAACCTTCTCGCTCATGAACATAGAGCGTAAAAGGTTTACTGTAATCAGGAGTACCCAATACAGGAGCAGAACACAGAGCAGTACGTAAGTTAGTAAAACTCCTTTGGCACTCATCAGTCCAAGGAAGGGGCTGAGGCGTATTTTTCAAAGTGAGTGCCAACAAAGGCTTGGCCATCAGAGAGAAGTTAGGGATCCACTGCCTACAATAAAGGCACGTACTTCCCTTTGTGTGGATGGCACAGACATTTGCGTAATCGCCTGAATTCGTTCTGGGGTTAATCGTCGTCCCTCCTTTGATAGGAGATGACCCAAGTAGGTAACCTCTCGACGGACATATTGTAATTTGGAAGGTGAAACCTTATGATTCAGTTTAAACAAATGGCGTAACAATGCAACAGTGACATTTTTGCAAATATCTTCTGAATTAGCAGCGATCAATAAGTCATCCATGTATTGTATAAGAGCAGCACCAGATGGCAAATGAAAAGTATCAAGATGACATTTTAGAGCTTGGCTGTAAATGGAGGGACTTTCACAATAGCCCTGAGGTGCGCGCTTAAACCGGAAGCTTCGGCCTCCAAGAGAGAAGCCAAAAATGTCCCTACTCTCTTCTGCAATGGGAATACTAAAGAAGGCATTCTTTAGATCGATAACAGAGAACCAAGTTGCTGTGGAAGGTATCATTGTCAACAGAGCAGTGATATCTGGAACAACAGGAAATTGTGGTACAACAATTTTGTTTACCTCCCGAAGATCAATTATGAAACGATATACAGGAGGCTGAGAAGGATCAGTGCGTTTAAGAACAGGAAGAATAGGACTGTTGCATGTGTTACCTCTCGTTTCTTCAACCACACCCTTCTGAATCAAATCATGAATGATTTCCAAAAGCGCTTTTTCACCTTCAGTGGAAATTCTATACTGCGGGATGCGCGGTAATTCAACATTGGGCTTGAGAGTGACAACATAAGGTGGAATTTCGAGACAGCCCACATCGTTCGGACCCGTGGCCCAAAGCGTTGCTGGAAGAGAAAGCAATTCAGGTGGAAACTGATCTTTGGACAAATACATTGGAGAAGTCAATTTCTGTCCTAAAGTAAGATGTACACCAGAAGGAGAACAATATATCGTAGCATGCATTCTTTTCAATAGGTCCAAACCCAACAGATTCTCACCGCAACCATTCGTCAAAAGAAGTGGAGCTTCCAAATCATAAGGGCCAATTGAGATAGGCAAAGGGCAAGAAACCAGATTGCGAACAGGGACGCCAGAAAATCCTACAGATACATTTGTTAAGCCAGACACAGGTGCCCCAGGGAGTTTAGAATGAATGATAGAACTTCTCATCGCCCCATTATCTAAAAGAAATGGCTCTAAAACACCCATTGTAGTGACGTTAACATAAGGACCACTCTGGTCTACTTGAACCGACACAACTCCCTTACTTTGTCCATGGCTGTCCTAGTTGGCATGAAGACTTTCATTTCCGTTTTCAATATAATGATCTTCATTGTAGTACTGAGCAGACTTAACATTTTGTTGATCAAAGTAGTTCATGGAATTGGGAGAAGGAAGGGCACGCTGTTCTTGAGTTAGCACACCTCGACCTCTACCTCTGTTTGCTGACTGGAGGCCACCACGACCTTGTGGAGCAGACAATGCTCCATTGCGCTGCAATAAAACCAGGCAACTATTCTTAAAATGACCTTCCTCTCTACAATAGGCACATTGATTAGGTCCTAACAAAGGTCGCGGAATGTATGGCTCAGGTTTTTGATACAACCTCTGAAACTGCGAAGGCTGTTGAAATTGAGGCTGAGCATGACGAGGAGGATAGGCTTGTTGCAAGAGAACCTTCGTTTTTAATTCTTTCGTCTTTTTCTCTTGCTTTTCTTTTTCTTCTTTATCTCTATTTTCGTAATATTGTGCAGTAGCCAGTATCTGGGCAGAAGAAGAAACAGCCCATGAACTTTCAGAATCTTTCAATTTGTGTGACAGCTCGGGAAGCAAATTAAATACGAATTTGTCCACAAATAATCGCTGTCCACCCTCTGTAGCCATATCTTGACCACTGTGATCGATAAATGTCTCCTCGAAACGAGTAAAGAAATCATAGACACTTTCATCTTTCTTTTGTTTGCATGCTGCTAGTTTATCCCAATTAACTCTCAATGCAGGCATCATCGTTTTCATTAATGTAATAATCCTACCAGGGAGTTCTGAAATCAAAGCATCAGGCTTTGCACCACCCACCTGGTCTCTATCTGTGGCAATTATAACATCCCAATTAGCACCTAATTCCTGTGCATGATTCTCCTTACGAATCTTAGCCCATATTGTCTGTGGGACTACATTTCCCATCAACATATCGATATCAGCTAAATTCATGATGCAAGCGTCAACTGGTTGTGATAATTCTTTATAATAACCCGCAGGGTTTTTACGAGGATCCGGTAGAGTCTGTTTAAGGGCCAAAACTTCAGATCTCTTCCAGGGGACATGTAGCCATATACGCTGAAAATGAGCGGGAATAGCTGGATTGGCACCTGCTGCTGCAACCTCTTCCTTCCTTACTGGAGGAACCTCTCTCATGGGATAATTTTTCAGTGTCAGCCTAACCGACGGATCAGAATCAAGGAAAGTCTGAGAGGATAATAAGTTTCTGAAGGAAATAAGTGTTCTTACAGCATTTTCAACTTTAGGACCCACTACAAGTCCTTTATCAAAGTCAGTCTGAACATCTAACAGACCCTGAGGAACCGAATTTAAATTCACATCCTCCCATTCTTTAATGAGAGTATCACACATTATATCGAAAACATATCTTTGTGTGGGTGCATTCCATTGTGAGAAGGTAGGCATGATATCAAGTACACTGTATTGGGGACCCTTTTTGATCCATCTATGTGCAAGAGATTCCAACCTCTCTCGTTCTTCCGAATCTGGGAACTGACTACGAGACTGTCTTCGAGCAAAAGCCGGAGACACATTTAAAGCTCCAAAGAAAGGAGATAGAATACCAGTAACAGTGTCCGTAAGTCGCTTGCGCATGGACGGAGAATTGGAGACAAAGTATTAGGAGAACTGACAGGAGGAGAACCGATAATCGCAGGAGGTGCAGAAGGCAAAGGAGATCGAAGATCAGGAGATGAGGGTAAAGAAGTCGAAGTTAATGGTAAAACTGGCAAAGGCGGTAATGCTGGAGGAGGCAAATGCGGAAGAGCCGGAACAGGCGGAGGTACCGCTGGCGGCTGAACAGGCTGTAACAGTTGGGGTGCATTGGCACTTTGTGCATAGGGCGGAGGCAATCTCAATAAGCGAGACATTAGGTGATCTTCTTCTAAATCTTTCTTGTTTTCGGAAGGGGAAACTGGCAACACCGGATAGCATTTATCTATCGCCATGCGATGCTGTCTCTCTGAAATTTCAGTCGCATTATTAATTTCATCATATTTAAATTGTTGGGCAGCCTGTATAATTGTCATACCCTGTGCTTTTCTATCTCGTTTTGCTTGCTTAATTTCTTTCTGTTTGGCTTCTTTACGCCAAAGGCGGAAAGAGTCAAACATTACCAGCCGGGCTTTTCTTTTGAATAGAACTGCTTCTAAATTATCTAGCACATCAGGCTCAAAGCTACCATTTTCTAGCCATTTTAGAACACCATCTTTCTTCGTGTATCGGGTCCATGCCTCGTTAAAGGCATGGGGCCAATACCATGTTTTGAATAGAGCTCATATGTGGGAGTTCCAACCGAAGGAATCGGACAAGAGTCCTCAAGCCGGGAATCCCTATTACAACTAAAGCAACAACATTTTCCAAACTTAGTCAGACCAGGCATCTCGTGATATCACCGGACTGTTCACAAACTTCAAGGGGGTAAAACTCAGTTTACGCAGCACAAATGCACTTACCCCTCGGCTTCGGCTATTGCAATAGTCGAATCTAAGAACCAGAGGTACTAAGGAACAAAGGACAGAAATTGTGGGCGCGACCCACGAAATACTTAACTAAGGACGTCTTCTCACGCCAACAGAGGCCCGTCTATCGTCTCGCCTTACCATACATCACCAAAGGAAGGGCCAAGGCAGGGCAGCAGTCAGGGCAGCGGTCATCAGTAGCCGTCAGGAAGGAGTAACCGCGCTGCAAAAGAACTTCGGACCACTTTCGACATAAAGGGGTCGCTTGACGTGGCTCGCGAATCCTCCGGGATTTTCTTGCGGGGTTCCTCACGACCTTCAGGCAGAACCGGTACCACTGAAACCGCCCCACTTTGGGTGCCAGTTGAAGAACCAGAACCTTTTGGGCCTGGCGGCGCAGGGTACGCCTTAATTTCCTGGGTTCTCCTGCTCAGCTACACAGAGACACGGGACACTCTGTTAGGCGTTAGAAGATCAGATTTATTAGCTGCAGCTAGTACAGTTATCCCAGAAGTACACAAGGTAGGTTCTCAGGAGACTGCCACTTCACTCCGTGGCGCACAAACTTTTATACCATATAGGTAACATATACATTAACCAAATACACACCCAGAATATACAAGAAAGAGCCAATAAGAAAAGTTGAAAAACAGGACAGAACCAATAGGAAAGGTTTGAAAACAAAGTGTCAGATGACTCGAAGAAACCTCTCCTCCAACTATGTTTGTCACCCCTCCCTCAAACTAATTCATTAACGGATTCGTAACTAACTTGCAGGTGGCGAGATACGTTTGTGTGTGTTGGAGGACAGTTGTGAAACGAGAGAATGCTAGCAGAGGACAGTGAAGGCCAGACGATAAGATAAAGTCAGAAAAGAATAGTGTGAACCAACAGATAGTTGAGACGGGGATTAGAAAAACCAGACAGGGATTAGTGTACTCGGCCAGACCTAACACCAGCTTTGCAAATAGAGGCAGAAGGGTTATTCCAACACGAAGCTGCAGAAAAAGCAGAATAGACTTTGTTCGCCGTGCTGCCTGAGTGATGGCAACACTAAATGGCGGTGGAGCACAAAATGGCAGGTCGATACGATCACGATCAATAATCGAAGTTCCTCAACAGTACTGAATCTACCCTTCTAGGATTACAGGAACATCTAAGGTGACTCCTGGATATGGGCAGCAAAGCTGTGCTGATTTTAATAGATCTAAGCGCGGCCTTCGATACTGTGTCACATGATGGTCTTGGATAAGAATCCACCGCTTTAGGGGCCTCAACATTAGCCTGCCACGATAGATAAGCTACCGACACCCACCAACAAAGTGAAGAACCTGGGCTTCTGGCTCAACTCCACACCACCTTGTCTATGAAACCACAGGTGGCCACAATAGTCTCTACATGCTTTCCTACCATGAAATGGCTTAAGAATATCCTGTGGATTCTTCCTTTTTCTGCTCAAAGAACAGTCATTCAAGCCATGATATTGTCGAGATCTAATTATGGTAACATCCTGTACACGGAGGCAGACAAACCAGTGATAAGAAACCTCCAGATGGTGCAGAACTCTGCCACTGGGCTCTTGTTCTGCCGCCCCAAAAATTCCTCGACATCTGGCCTTCTTCACCTACATCACTAGCTCCCAGTGTAGAAGTGAATACATTTTAAAGCACTTTGCTTTATGTACAAAATTTGCTCCTGCTCAGGACCTCAGTATTTGCAGGAGCAGCTGTTCCTTCTCTTTCCTTGGCCCCAGACTAGAGAACTCCCTCACCGAGTCCATAAGAGGCTTTACTTTTCTATCTGTCTTCTGCAAAGACCTAAAGACCTGGCTCTTTTAGTTTTCTTAATTGTGCAACCTGTTCTCAAAGTGATGGGAAAACCTGGGGGTAGCTATGCGCTATACAAGAAATATATAATAATCACGGATGCAACAGAGCTTTACTTGCCATTTGTCCTTTTCCTATGTGACAAATAATGGACAAAGGTTACTGCTAATAGTCAATGCGTTTTTAATTACGATAAGTGTTGCTCCGGGCTGTAGCATTACTAAAGTACTGTCAACAAATGACAAGAATTATTTACATGAGGCAATGAAATGCCACACTTAAGCACACTCCAACCAGGCAATGTCACACATAAGCAAACTCAATGTCACACATAAGCGAACTCAAGATTTGCCTAAACCTTTACATCATTTTGCTCTACTGCTAAATGTGCGATTACCATGAGGAACTCAGTTTTGAAGGTGTGCTGTATAAAATGTCACCCATAAATGGTTTGAATGGCAATAATATTGTTCTTCATATCATAACAGTACTGTCCGCTTAAACAGTACCCATGACAAACGGACTTTTCTTGGTTCACACACTGCAGTGTTGCTAGAGCATTGCAGGATCTTGTTCATGTTATAATCTATTGCTGTTGTCAGATGTCTTTGACTAAAGTGAAACAGAATCATTCCAGAAATAATCTATTTTTAATTGGAAAGAATCTTTATAGTATTTTACTTGACCCTTACTTCATCATTTATTTGCCAAATCTTTTGATGACTTGGCTTGTGCTTTGCCTTTTACCCTTGGATCTTCCTATGCATTTGCTGGCCCTCATTACTTACTGTGGGCCACACAGGTTGGCGGGTGTTGGAACTGGCACTTTCTGGATGGTCAAGGTGACGCCCCAGCCATGCCGACCACTCCCGTCAGGGGCAGATGATTACACATACTGTATAACCTGCGATCACCATTGGGTAGCTTGGCACTGAGCAGTCAGGCTTACCACAGAGGTAATTTGTAAATAATTGGCACAGTGCTCAGTCACAATAAATACCTTGAGTGTCACGAAAGAGACTTCACATGTTATGTATGTAAATAAAGCTTGTATTCAACACACATAATAATCAACACTTCATGAACAGCATGTATTTCTGGGCAGAAATCAAATTTGAATTTATTACTAGCAGTACTAGAACCAGCTTTGTTCAAATGACATCAGTAATATGCACACTTGGGAAAGATCCCAATCTAGCCCCCCACCAAGCACCCTTATGTGGTGCAACACATTGTCCACCTCAGACCCACTCTGGCAATTCCTATAATTCAATACCACACAGTTGTAGGGTGCACTCTGGATCACAGCAATATCAGAAATATGTACATACAACAAATGATTTGACCCGTGCTCACTACGCCACTGGAGTCAAGCTATCCTGGCTGATGACGGCTGATAGCCAGAAACCGGTCCTAGGATGCTTGATTCCGGTCCAGGGAAGACATGGCTTGGCAGTTCGGGCTGGACTGTTCCCATGAGGCACAGGGTCAAGACTGATTTGCATATGGTCATGTCTGAACTGGGGTGGCGTAGTGGGCAAAAGAACGATGGATTTAACCCAGATCTCTTGACTGGGGGAGAATGTCTGCATTGTCAGCATTCCGTCCATCAGTTGTTTGTTGTAACGCTTTTCGCCCTAAGTGTGATGGGTATTCCCAGACGTGGGACCCGTGCTCACTACGCCACTGGAGTCAAGCTATCCTGGCTGATGACGGCTGATAGCCAGAAACTGGTCCTAGGATGCTTGATTCCGGTCCAGGGAAGACATGGCTTGGCAGTTCGGGCTGGACTGTTCCCATGAGGCACAGGGTCAAGACTGATTTGCATACGGCCATGTCTGAACTGGGGTGGCGTAGTGGGCAAAAGAACGATGGATTTAACCCAGATCTCTTGACTGGGGGAGAATGTCTGCATTGTCAGCATTCCGTCCATCATTTGTTTGTTGTAACGCTTTTCGCCCTAAGTGGGATGGGTATTCCCAGACGTGGGACCCGTGCTCACTACGCCACTGGAGTCAAGCTATCCTGGCTGATGACGGCTGATAGCCAGAAACCGGTCCTAGGATGCTTGATTCCGGTCCAGGGAAGACATGGCTTGGCAGTTCGGGCTGGACTGTTCCCATGAGGCACAGGGTCAAGACTGATTTGCATATGGCCATGTCTGAACTGGGGTGGCGTAGTGGGCAAAAGAACGATGGATTTAACCCAGATCTCTTGACTGGGGGAGAATGTCTGCATTGTCAGCATTCCGTCCATCATTTGTTTGTTGTAACGCTTTTCGCCCTAAGTGGGATGGGTATTCCCAGACGTGAGACCCGTGCTCACTACGCCACTGGAGTCAAGCTATCCTGGCTGATGACGGCTGATAGCCAGAAACCGGTCCTAGGATGCTTGATTCCGACCCAGGGAAGACATGGCTTGGCAGTTCGGGCTGGACTGTTCCCATGAGGCACAGGGTCAAGACTGATTTGCATATGGCCATGTCTGAACTGGGGTGGCGTAGTGGGCAAAAGAACGATGGATTTAACCCAGATCTCTTGACTGGGGGAGAATGTCTGCATTGTCAGCATTCCGTCCATCATTTGTTTGTTGTAACGCATACGACAAATGATAGCACTTTTTAGCTGCACCGCTGGCCGAGGCGCGGAGAAAACCTATGTCTAACGTAATGCTTTTCTAGCAAGGGATCAACGTATCCGGCAAACCACTCTCCAGTGTCTTGAATCACAAGCGCTTTCCCAGTGTCACTCCCACACACACACACTCACTCCACCACGCCGTGCAATGGCAGAACCATTGGCCCTAAGCCTCCCTCCACCATCCAACTCACCCGACTATCCTTGTTGGACTTGGCCCTTTTCCCTAAAATTTTTTCGCTTTGATGGGAAACTCCATGTTAAATAAATGCGAAGATTGAATGCTGTGCGATGGTGCACGCAGACTGAGTTTCCCCACATTAAACCTGAGCTGTTAAAATGGATGCCATGGCTGTGTGGTTGTGCTATCTGACTGAGCTGGGTTAACAGTCTAGTGGTTATTTCCCAGCAACCCCAGCTTTTGGAGGGAAGCCTGGCACCCAGGGTGCTCTACCCCTACCCCTAGGCCAGTTAGAACCAGTTTCCCCAGACGCTTCTAGAAGCTTCTGGCACTGTCTGGTAGGTGGGGTGAGGGGCGTATAAAGGGCGATGCTGGGCTGCCATGTGCTGAGTCAGAGGGTGGACCTGAGAGAGAGGGGACCTGCTGCCAGGGGTTACAGCCACATGGGCCTGTGTGCTGGGCCCTGAGCTTAACTACACCCCCCTACTGTCCACAGGGCGAGGGGAAACTATAGTTGGGGCGATGCTAACCTGGAGGAACCTACGCAGGAGTTTTAGGCGGTAGGGCCTAGTCAGGGACCTATGCCGCTGGAAGTGACAGGGCTTAGGCGCTGCCTTTTAAGTTGAGTGAGGGAACCTAAACTAGCCCACTGATCTGGCCCAGCGGGAGGGGAACCCAGGGACGACCTGCAGAGACTGATTAATCTGCCATCAGCCACCAACTCAACCCCCCCCTCAAGAAACCCTCAACCAAGGGCGCAGGAACCAGCAAGCGCCTCGTGGGACCCTGACTGCAGTCCCTGCGGAAAGAGAGCGCTATATTCAAGCTGCCTGCGGAAAGAGAGCGCTATATTCAAGCTGCCTGCGGAAGGAGAGTGCTATATTCGGTGGGCGCTACATTTTAACTGACTGTGCTCTGCTGGTGAGTGCTGCAATACCAGCTGCCTGCTCCCTAGCGCCTGGTGGGCGCTGCATTCCGCTTGCCCCGTGCTGTAGCGATATTTTTGGCGCCTTGGAGATTATTTAAATCGGAAGCGGGAGCCCACCCCGCAGTATTGCCGCCCTTTTGCCGATTTAAAACTATAGCGGGAGCCTACCCTGCGTGTGGACGCTATGCTGGTTTAAACTTATAGCTGGTGCCTACCCCGCTTCGTGCATATTGGACGAGCGGGTGCCTACCCCGCGGGTTTTATGCTGCTTTAGAGGAAGGAGCTGGGGTCCTGATCGCCGCCGCGGTGAGGGGAGGGCTGTCGCGGTTGGAATTAAGGCCGCGCGGGCCTGGAGTGTGCTGGGAGGCATTGCCCGGCAACAGGAACACCGGCCGCGTCATCGGCCGCGCCCCCAGCGAAAGCCACGCATTGATTGGCTGCCGGCCGGCAGGAAGCCCGGAAGCAGCCCGGAAGTCGACGGAGACTTCGCTCCGTGGTGGGGGCCCTCCGGAGACGGAGGAGAGCCCCGAGATTAGCGGGAGCCCCGCTGGGGCCATGACCAAGTCCCGGGCCCCAGGAGTGGGACCCGGGTGAAGAGCGACGTCAGGAAGAGCCGAGAACAGGACCGGAGGAAGTCCGGCGGCAGAGGGGAAGCAGTGTGGAGGAGTCCCCAGGAGCTCGGGTGCAGCGTCGGTGTTCCCGGGGGCATAGGGACACCGAGCCAGGGTGCTTTTGGCACCCGTGAGCTGCGCCGGCGGTGGACTCACCTGCCCAGCCCCCAAGGAGTGGTGAGTGGGGCTTGGGGCTTTACTTGGTGGGGGTGTGTCGGGGCACATTGCCGGTGCCCGCCCCAGCGCCAGGGACTTCGATGCTTCCCAGCGGCACCGCCGAAGCGGGCCGCTGCAACGGTGGGCACTGTGGTACTTTTGGGCCCAGAAGGGGCTCCACCGTGACCCGTTTTTAGTTCTTGGGTCACAGTTGCAACAACAGGGGCCCGTATGTTGTGCTCTAAGTTTCCCTGAGATTAGCAACTTCGGGTCTAGGCATAAGGGGTTTCTGCCTCATGATGATGCACGGTTGCTGAAGTACCTTACCCCTCATCACCATTCATGTACTCCTCAGTTACACTCATGATTCATGTTTAATGTGGGGATGATGGTTTATTGCCAAGTGATTTGTACCACGTTAGGCCTGCATTAATGTTGGGACGCTAATGCCCCCCCAGGCTGACGGTGATTGCTAATGTCTTGCTCAGGATGAGGCCTACATGGTAAGGTGGCCTATTCTGGTCGGGTACCTGAGGTATTCTTGTGCCTATTGTAACGCCATGATGATTACGTTTGATGCCTAATGTTTTCCCCCAGGATTATATGGTTGGGGTCCTGCATAATGGGTTTATGCCTAATATAATGTGGTTTATGTCCACAGGTGGTTGCCTAATGTGTCCCCTTATGGCTTTCATGCCTCGGGGGTGTTCATGCCGTTTACACTTATGATGATGTCATGATGTTTTATTACAGGTGTTCCGGCCTAATGCTTAATGTTATGCCCTGATGTTTTTATTGCAGGACTGAGGCTGATGGACTTATTTTTATTGTCTTTTACGTCACAATGGTTCTGGCAGCGGCCCGATTGGCCCTGCCATGTATATAATCCCCCCCTGTAAATATTGACATGGCGCCAGTGGGCGCAGTGTAGAGATTACTGTGTTTACTATCTTGTGTTTTGACAATACAGAAGTTATTCTTACACACACTTGTGTAGTGTCTCTTTTTGTAGTGTGCCTGGTGTGTCGCCTGTGTGTACTGCGTGGATGCTTTACACATTTCCTCCAGAGTTTGGCCCACCCGCCCTGCACCACGCTACCCGTTTCCAACAATCCTACACCTACAGATTGGAGACACCCCCGTCCTCTTCCGGGCATGAGGCCGCATGCAGCTAAAGTCACTCTTAGTTAGGATCCCAGAAAGCAGGTGGCGGTAGGCAACAAGGCCAATTAGGAGACAATTGGTAAAAGAGGTTTGGCAGCCACTTGAGATGTTCACCCACAGAATGTGGAGCAGACACAGGCCAAGGGCAATAGACGGTCACCCCAAATTGGTCCGCGAAGCCTTTTGGCATCAGCCCAGTTCTGTGAAGCACAGGGGGGGGGTCACGCAGTCTCTTGACCCACTTCCGATCATTCTCAGATGCGTTTCTCCAGCCCAGTCAGTCACTCTTGCCACTCAGGTCCTAGCTGGGCAATTCTACCTGGCAACACGGTGTCATTGGGGCCCGACAGGTTAGGGGAGGCCAGTTGGTCCACTGCGATGAGAGCCAAGTAAGGGAACAGTAGATGTATGGATAATTAAGTAAGGGGGGCCTCTCAGAAGCAGCCCCACCCCTTGCGCACCAGTATATGGTGTTGTTCGGCTCCACCTGGTATCATACGCACTTGAAGTGACGTGTGCGGTTCCTATATAGGCAGCACCCCAGCATGCAAACCTAGGTTCCTTATTCTCAACAGCTTCAGCATGGATCAGGAAAAGCTCCCTTCAGTAATTTTTTTACTGGAATTTTTACATGTTTTTTCAAAATTTAGTGTGCCTTGTTTTTCATCTTTATTTTTCGGTAGATGTCCCTAAAGAAACCTATTGAGTTCAAGCCTTGAGGAGCTTTTCATCGACAACTGTTGGTGATGGACTCCCACTTGGTGTATCTGTGGTGCCTGTAGAAGGACCACAAGTTGGCCTAACGGCTAGGGCGGTCAACCTCAAATCTGGGGAACTGGGTTCGAGTCTCGGCAATGACGCTGAACATCCTGTGATTCTGGGCAAATCACTTAATCTCCCTGTGCCTAACAAAAAATGAATGTGTCCTCATGTAATGCAACTCGTGCTATTTAAAGCGCTCTGATACCCGATTCAGGTCATGTTTGCGCTATATAAAACTCTGTAAAATAAATAAATAACTATATAAAACTCTGTAAAATAAATAAATAAATAATCATGTGCGGAATGCCAGACCATGAACCTCAAGGCTCTTCCAAAGCGATCCATGAAGCTCTTGGCTGCTCGCCATGTAACTCTGCACTGCTCCAAGTCCCGTTCACATGGGAGGTCACAGGACTGCTCCCGGAGTTGGTTGCGCCTGTACTCATTGCGCAACAGGACTACTTCTGGTGAGTGTAATAAAAACAAGTCGAAGGGCTCTTCGACTTCTCTGCATTGCTCCCATTCTCCGGATGACATGAGTGAATGACACCACAAATCAAGACCCCACTCACAGGTTGTTCTTGTGTAGCTGTCATTTGACACTAGGTTCACTCTGAGTTTCCCGGAGCCGGAGTGACCCCTGTCCAAGTCCATGAATTCTATGAGGCCATGATCCTCATATTTGGGTTGCCATGCCCTTTTAGAGTGCCTTCAGTTCCTATGGGTCGTTGACTCATCAACTGGAGCTCTGCTGGCGGGCCCAACCTCAGCGCCAGTCAGCCCTTCGGGATACATTGGTGGATCCGATTGGCTTTGCAACCTCCTCCATGGAACATTCCAGTAGTGCCGTTCCTAGCGCAATCAACGTCCATCCAGAATGCTGGGCTTTGTGATTCTCGACTCTGATATAGAGCCTGATAGGCATCGCATGACGTCGGCTCCGGCGATGACCAGGCCCCCATGGCCTGAATCAGAGATGGAGCCTATTTCCCTGAAGGGCCCACTGAGGAACAGGAATCAAGGGTATCTGAGGAACGCTTTGGCTACTCCGACCCCCTAGCAGAGTCCATGACCGATCACACCTGGTAGGTGGTCTGGACACTGCACCAAACACTGGCCTCCTGTCTTCTCCCACAGTGGCTACGGAGGAATGGGCTTCTATCGCTGTGGTGGTCTGGAGAGTGGCTGAGGTCCTGGACCTGGCTCTGCCCATGGAAAGATTTAAGGGCAGTAGTGCCTGCTAGCTTGTTGGAGCTTACTACGGCTCCAGGACATCCCCACTCCACCTTCTGCCCCTCCTGTGGCTACTGTAGGGGCTTACAGCTGCCTCCATTCCCCCCTAGCCATGAACATTCCTCATCGCAACCAGAGCCAGAGGTTGACCAAATTAGTTCCTTCCCCCAGCAACTCACGAGCCTCTTTAGTTTGCCCTCGTTCCATAATGGGCACCCGGTTGGTGGCAGGATTAGGTACCACCTTCACCAATAGCAGAAAATAACTTTAGACAAATGGGTGCTTCAAATCGTCCAGCAGGCCTATGCCCTCCCATTCCAATAGACCCTACCACGTTTGCCTCTGTCCTCTGATCGGCTGATGGGACCACCTCTCGTTCTTGCGACAGCAAGTATTATCTCTTTTAGCCAAAGGAGCCATCAAGAGGATATCAGCATCAGAAGTAGGTTGTGGTTGCTATTCCTGCTACTTTCTGGTGCTGAAGGAGGATGGAGGCCTCTGGCCCATATTTAGCATACACCCTCTCAACTATGTCCTGAAGAGGTAATATTTCATGATGCTCCCATTGGCTCGGGTATCATCCGCCCTCGGCCTTGAAGACTGGATGGTAGCATTGGGCTTTCAGGACTCTTACTTCCATATCCCTGTCCTGCCTGCCAACAGGCATTACCTGCGGTTCACGGTAGGCCAAGAGCATTTTCAGTTCACTGTGCTCACCCTTGGCGTTACCAGCACCCCTCAGGTGTTTACCAAAGTGATGGCTGCAGCACATTTACAGAGGTCAGAGATTCCAGTCTTTGCCTAACTTGATGACTTGCTTTTAAAAGTGGGATCACCCTAGGTAGTTGACACCCACTTCCACACGGGCTATCTCCTGCACTCATGGGGGTTCACTATAAATATGCCGAAGTCACACCTGTTTCCCTTTTAGATGCTCCCTTTCATTTGAGCTGTTCGAGATAAAGTGTTCATGGACTGTGATTGGGTCAGTGTCAGACGCCTCTCACTTCCCTACCCAGAGCTCACAGTGGTGAAAGATGATTCACTTCTGTATTGGAGTAGCCATTTGGGAAAGGTGGAGATCAGAGGACTCTGGTCTCAGGCAGAGTCTCAACTCCACATCACCCTGTTGAAACTGAGAGTGATCAATTGGCGTTGAAAGTCTTTCTTCCTTCCATTAAGGGAAGGCTAGTTTACTTTCCACCTCTCTGCCTATGGATACTGACTGTCTTAATGCTCAAGAAACTGCCATCCATAACTGGCTATGTGCAGCCAGTAATATTGTTGCCCCTTGTAAATTTTCCATAATCAGGCGGCCTCATGATGCCCAGCAGTGGTTTACAGAGGATCTCAAACTAAAGAAGCTTCTCCTCAGACAAGCAGAACGCAGGTGGAGACGTAGCTATTCCACTAATACAAAAGACATTTTCACTAAGCTGCTAACTGATTACAAAAAAGCCATTTTCGCAGCTAAATCCTCGTATTTCTCACTAAAAATCATGAACTCGTCTACCAAAACCAAAGATATTTTCTCTATTGTCAACGAACTATCCTTACCTGACAGAGTAACTATCAAACCAGCACCCACCCAGGATTTCTGTGACGCTCTCAATAACTTCTTCATTCAGAAAATCTCCACTATCAAGAAGAGTATTCCTCCGACCCCCCTCCGTTCAGTTTTTGGGACTTCACCCAAAAACACCCAGTTTCTTGATCAAATTCCTCTGATCTCCAAAGAAGACTTTTCTATACTTCTAAAAAAGGTCAGCTCGGGTTCCCTCTCAGATCCCTGCCCTTCCCTATTCCTCCAAGAAGCCTTTCTCTCTTGCCCCGACCCCCCGCTTGCGTTCCTCAATAACTCACTAAAAACAGGGGTCGTCCCCGCCTCCTTCAAAGCCTCATGCCGATCCCACCAATCTTACCAACTATCGTCCCATCTCCCTCCTTCCCTACTTGAGCAAGATCTTGGAAGCCCATGTCACACAATGCCTTAGCTCCTTTATTAAACGCTCGTCTTTTCTTGATCCCCACCAGGCCGGTTTTAGGCCTGCACACTCTACTGAGCAGGTCATACTCGCTGTGATGAATGAGCTTCGCAGGGGGGCTGATAACAATCTCTCTCAAGCCCTTGTTCTTCTAGACCTCTCGGCCGCCTTTGACACGGTCGATCACAAACTCTTGATCGACCGTGTCAGAGATGCAGGCATTCAGGGCACGGCCCTAAAATGGATTTCCTCTTTCTTGGGGGACCGCTCGCAGGCCGTCCGCCTTGCCGCCTTCTCCACCAAAAAGACCACCCTAACCTGCGGTGTGCCACAGGGCTCGTCTCTTTCTCCCCTACTATTTAACCTATATATGGTCCCTTTAATCTACTCACTTCGCAACTTTGAAGTAGTCTGCTTCAACTATGCGGACGATCTTCAACTTGTGTTCAACATTAACTCCACTACCGCGTCCATCTCCAGCTTTCAGGCTACTCTATGTTTCATCAGGGATTGGATGAACACCAGCCAACTTAAGCTCAACCCTGATAAGACCGAGCTGGTGTTGACTGGTTCTTCAAATTCCTGGAACAACAATTTTTGGCCCCCCTCGTTAGGAAATCCTCCTATACCCTCCAAATCTGTTAAAAGCCTTGGAGTAATAATCAGCAATGACCTGTCCATGAAGCCTCAGATCGGTGCAGTTACATCCTCATGCTTTTTCCATCTACGCAGAATTCGGAAGATCGCAAGATTCTTCACCACCGAGGCCCTCACTGTGATACTCATGGCCTTAGTCATTTCACGGATAGACTATGCCAACGCTCTTTATGTTGGGATCCCTGTCTATCAACTCCATCGCCTTCAGCTGGTTCAGAACCAGGCCGCACGCCTCATAAGTCATCAACCACGCACCCAACATGTCCGCCCCTTGCTGAAACTTCTTCACTGGCTCCCAGTAGCCAAACGTTGTTTGTTTAAACTGGGTTGTACTATTTTTAAAGCCCTAATTGGTAGGGGGCCTGCTTTCATCTCCTACTTAATCTATCGTTATTCCCCCACTCGTGTACTTCGTTCGTCGCATGCCAATTTTCTCACCCCCTCTCGTTTTAATCGGAAGAAACACGGTGGACTCAGTTTCTCCTTTCTGGCACCTCAAACGTGGAATTCCCCTCCTTTGGAACTCAGACTCGAAATATCCCTGCCACACTTCAGATCCCTCCGCAAAACTTTCTTATTCATTCAAGCCTACCAGTAACCTCCTGATTTAGTACGTCACTGCCATAGCGCCATGAAACCTTTGGGTGTACGTGCGCTCTAGAAATAAATTTAACATAACATTTAACATAACAGGTGTACACAGACACATCACTGCCATGTGGTATTGCAATAGACAGGGCTGGGTGGGTTTATGGACCCTGTGTTAAGAGGCCCAGCATCTCTGGACATGACTGGAACATCAGGACATTTTCCTGGTTGTTCAACATCTGTCAGGTTCTCTGAACACCAGAACAGATACACTTAGCAGTCGATGCCTTGCGGATTATGAATAGTTCTCCATCCAGAGGTGGTGCAAGGTCTCTTCAGGGATTTGGGAGAACCTTGGTTAGATCTATGCACCACCTCCAGGAATGTGCAATGTCAGCCCTTCTGCATGCTGTAGTTTTCAAGATGGCTCTTGCTCAAAGATGCATTTAGTCTCGAGTGGAGTTCAGGACTCCTGCACACCTTCCGGCCAATATCACTTCTGTCCAGAGTTCTCAGGAAGATCAAGAACAACTGGGCCCACGTCATCTTAGTCACCCGGATTTGGCAAGGAGAATCTGGTATTGCGAACCTGAGCATGAGCATTTGTCCTCCGATCAGGTAACACCTTTGGGAGGATATCCTGTTGCAGCACCAGAACAGGGTTCTGGAACTGAATCTATACACTCTCCACCTACATGCATGTAGATTGAGCGGATACAGCTGAGAGTGTTCAACCTCCCTCCCGAAGTGTGTGATGTCATCTTGGCAGCCACCCATCCCTCCATTAAAAACATTTCCACAGGCCCACCTCTGGGGAGAGATTGCTTTAGAATCTAATCTAAGGTTAGGAATATTCAGCTAGGAGTCTCTGTCAGATGAACGAGTTGCTTACCTTCAGTACCGCCATGTCTGGTAGAGACTTTGTCTAGCCACAGATTCCTTACCAAACCTGTCTTCCTCCCCATTCTGCGAACTGTTAGACATTTAGAATCAAAGAGATCCTTCAGGACCTCACTTTGCAACACTAGTCATTTTTCCTCAGCTTGTCTCCATGCTTCTGGTGTGGAATAATAGTCAAGAACTGAGGTCAGAATAATGGGGTGGTGCCTATATAAGCACCACGCATGTCACTTCCAGCGCGGACACTGTCACTAATGCCACACAAAGCTGAATGACGCCACCTACAGGCATGCAAGGGGATGGCTCAAAATGTCCAAATCCAGTCCGATGCCTGAGGAATATTCTAAGGTAAGGATTCTGTGGCTAGATATAGTCTCTACCAGATAAGGCATTACCAAAGGTAACGTGTTCCTTCATAATAAACAGATCAAGACTTTAGCCATGATCGTTGCCTTGCCAACATAACCAACTCATTCCTGCTGTATTGACTATCAGCTTTGGCACAAGCCCAAAAGTTCAATACAATCACTCTTTTTAATGGAAGCACATACAATACAGCTGAA
The DNA here is from genome assembly GCF_964204655.1 of Triturus cristatus. NCBI lineage: Eukaryota > Metazoa > Chordata > Amphibia > Caudata > Salamandridae > Triturus > Triturus cristatus. The sequence goes on along the minus strand of NC_140585.1, from coordinate 1,266,106,345 downwards.
TCAAATCCTGTGCTCAGGGAAACCAACATGTGGGTGGAGCCTAAGTCCCTCTCTCTGTAGTACTCTGAAAGCTCTTTTTTTGTTAATCAAGTAAGGTCAGTAATAGATGTGCTGCCAGGCCAGACCTAAAACTCCATGTAGGTTAGTGTTACCCTGGCATCTAATGCTGCTCTCAAACTCACAGCTGCACTCTGAAGTCTAAAGTTAATGATGAAAGTGGAGGGTTCTGTGGCTGAAACACAGCAATGCATTCCTTATGACTGCCCTTCTCCCATCTGTGGTGCTGCCATGCTGTCAGAGAAAATAACATTTTAAATTGTATAATTATCCAAAACACTTTAACCTCATTACCGTGCCTTCTAAAGATCAAGAAGCCATATTACTGCTGGCCCAGGAAGCTCGATAAACAAACAAAATATTCACAGCTGGGTGGGTGGAAAGCATTTTTTAAAAGTCACTAAATTAACCTAAGCTCAACTCTCTGGTAGCTGTGGTGCTGAGCAGACAGGTTTAACTCACAGCTTAAGGCAAAGAGTATTTTGCAATACCAAAATAGAGAATGAGAGAAATCCAATAATGCCAAAAAACAAAGAGCCATTTATAGTCAATGGTTGCGGTAGTATGGAACCTAGGCACAATTTGAAGCTGACTGCAAAGGAGGGTGATTTGGATACACCAACCAGATTTATTCTGGTTAAATATTTTATCTTTTGACTTTAGTCTTTTAAGTTTTAATCCACTAAAACAGTACACTTGTAAACCACTTGGGGACTTCAGGGGCGGCACTAATAGACTTACAGGGTGTCAGGCAAAGGCCAAATAGCAGTGTCTAGTGCAGATCCTGCTGCCACTGGCCAACTGGGTAGCTGCAGGAAAGAAATAGCTTGTTGTGTCCCTGTTGCTTTAGCAAGAGGTCAGCTTTGTGACCTTCGGAGTCCACTTCTTTTTCCTGGGTGTAAAAGAGAGTAGGTCCAATGCTTTCAGGGCTCTTCTTAGGGCACAAGCAGCTTGTTCATTCCTCTTCTGATATTCCACAGGTCCAGGAGTATTCTGATGTGGGTGCCTGGAGATGCTACATTTATGCCTTACATGACCTAGTGGGTGGGAATGACCCCTGGGCACACCCTAACTAATTGGTAAACGTTCTTGGGCCAACCCTACCCGGTTTGGTCATTTTCAAGATGGCGAAAGGTTTCGCCACACTAAACTTGGGCTCTGATGGCTGGCATGCATGTGGGGAGTGGACTGTGGCAATCCTAGTGATCTCCCACACCTAACTCTAAAATCCAGGCTGGGGCATTCACTTTGAACACAAAAGACCCAAGACAGAAGTCTGGAAGAACAAAGCAGAATGTTCCTGCAATCAGACAGTGGATGCACAAGAATTGTTTTGGCATCCTGTTTACGCCCTTAGAAGTGATCCCCAAGTGTTATATATAAAAACCCCAGCAGACCTATCAAGCATGATTTGACACTCAAGCAGGATTTGACATTGTAATTTCGAAAGGATGCTCAGAGCCCAAACCAGCATAATCTGTCGGCTTGAGTGGGGTCATCTGCCCATTTAGGTCAGCCTAATGTTTGCTCCTGGGAGGCATTTCACACGCATTCGTACCTGTTCAAATGCTAATCACTGGCTAGCAGTAGTGAGAGGGCAAATGCAAATAGGCATGTAGCAGCTTTAGGCAGGGAAAAGGTACAAGTTTTAAAGTACCTTTTTTGCAATATTTATCAAAATTCCGACCTCACCATTGAATTGGATCTTTATTAACTATTACAAATAGTTAGTTTGATTATTTTTCTAGCTGTTTGCTAACCAAAATATGCATTGTTAAATGAAATAATGTAACCCAGTGTTTTTTATTGGAACAGCCAACCTTGCTGCAGTGAAAAGAGCCTTTTGGTTTTTTTTTTTTCTAGAAGAACATGTTTAATCTAAGGTACACTGGCGTATGTGCAAGAAGACATACATAGGGGTGACTTATACATTTTGAAAAGGAAGATTTTGACATTTCAAAAGGGGTTATTTTGACGGGCCAAATTTGCAGTTTAAAATTGCAACAGACACGCTACAAATGGTAGGGCTTCATTTGAAATTTGCCACACAATGGGTGCTGCATTCCCTAGTGACTTTTAACCCACAGGCCTTGGGTACACTTTGTACTAATACTACGGACTTATAGGTAAGTTTAATATGTCTATTAACGGTATGCCAATTGTACCATGCTGAAAGGGGATCACATGCACTTTATCACTGGTTAGCAGGAGTATAATATACGATGTTCTACCAGAGTTCTACAACCAGCCAAAATTTGGGACCCAGCAAAGGGCGTAAAATCCAGAGTGACCATGTAGAAAAGGCAAATTTTCTGCAATTATTAAACGTTTAATATTATTAAGTGACAACAAAGTTAGCAGTCAAACATATGTATTATGAAAGCAAATGTTAAAGCTTTTAATGGTGGGTTGTTGGTAAACTGTCTTAAAACATTTAGATATGTACGTTTGTTTCATAAGATCTCACAGATTAGTGTGGTTGACAAGCGTTATGGGATTAGTTATCCCTCTCACAAACCCTGGTGATAGTAGATTTGCATTGTGATAATTGCATTGTGTTGGCAATGACCACAAGGACAGTAATGTTGTATTTATGTTTCATGTATCATGTATTTGTGTGATGTAATAAAGATGTTTATTACAAAAAGCAAGTTTTAAATCCATTTAAGGATGGATTGTTATCACACTGTATTAAATCATGTGAGCAGATGTTTTGTTACAAGGATGCTTAGAGATTACCATATTAGGCAAACAGTTTGATGTTGGTTATCCCTTTGATAAACTTTGGAGGTAGAAGCTTTGCACTGTAAGAATCCTTGTTGGGCCGTCTTCCAAAGAAGCGTTAAAACTGTATACCTAATGGTTTCCCTTTCCTAATATAATAGGCCTACATTGGTTACGGTAACATGTCAATGATAAAGGCTATAGGCCTGACTGGTTCACTGGGAAAAGTTATATCCGTGGCTATAGGTCTGATCTGCTAATTAAGCAAGGTTACAACAAAGGCAGTAGGTATTTAATTATTAAATATTTATTGTGAAAAACATATATTAAAGTCAATAGGCCTTTAAGGGCAAATGGGATTACAATGTGCTAATGGCTAAAAATAGATATTTCAATATGGGGAATCTCATAGATTACCTTTAAAACAGTGATACATAATGTATAATACCGCATCAATATGATGAACTGTGATGCAAGCGCAAAATCCTGTACTACACTAACCAGGACTCAAAGGGGTAATGGTGCTGGGATTTGAGGAAGTGTGCTCCTACCCCTCCTTACTGTTTGGAAAGGCTCCAGTGAGCCTACAAGCTGAGGAGAGCCTGAATGCCTCGAGTGGTATTGACCTGAGAAAATTTGTGGCAACATGTCCAGCAACCCCAGAATAATTCTCTACTGATGACGGACTAATCCAGAAACACTTGTTTCTAGAGATATGCCAATGACTGCACCCGCTTTGGTAAAAATTATGATGCACTTTGATGCAAACGCGAAATCCTGTACTACACTAACCGGGATGCAAAGGAATAATGGCACTGGGGTGTGAGGCAGTATGCTCCTTCTCCCCCCTGGCCCCCCTTTACAGATTCCAGCTTCTAGGTTTAATTTGATTTTTTACTGCAAGTATCAGGCAGCAGCATGATTTCTTATTCTACCTTTATTCTTTAAATTTATCTTGCAAAAGTATGCAAAATGTGTGTGTGCTTTATTGTGGATATGAATGTATGGTGGCCTACTGAGTGGTTAGCAGTGATGGAAAAGGCACATTCACATGTACGCAAGACTTATTGCCTTTGCCAATGGTTGTTATTAAATGACGCTCAACGCAGTAATGTAATTTGATGTACTAAGGAGAAATATTTACACTGTCTATCCGCGCCTTCCCATTCTCCCTTTCTCAATCTTTACCTCTCCATGCTCTCTCTATCCTCCATCTTCTCCCTCTGGTCTCTTCTCCCTACTCTTGCCTTCCTTTGTCCTCTTTTGCCTCTCTGCTTCTCTAGCTCTCCTTCCTCTTTGCCTGTACTAACTTTGGTAAGTTTCTGTGGCTAACTGTGTTGTGAGTTCTCAGAACCCATCTGAAGTGGAGGGTTCTTAGTTTTGAGGGAGGTGTGAAGGAGGCAAGGTTCTGATGCTGGTTTGTTATTTTTTTTTGTCCACTTAACCAATATCAATCCATAGCTTTAAGGTAACTCTCATTAGGGAAAGAACCATCATTTAATTAAAATGTTCACTGCGTTGACATGGTTGGAGAAAGTCAAACACATTTCACGTTAGGAACTGTCTCTGCCCGGTCTGAGCACTGTATCTGGGTGCTAATATGTTAACAAGTTATTGGGCAATCCTCAACTTTACAATTATCTGGGATGTCATCTGGATGGTGCCGGAGGACTGGATGTACTTCTAATAGTCAGCCAGCGAAAAGGCCTATTCTTTCATTTCTCCAGTTTTAGAGTACTATGAGGTAACGTCAACTCATTGACGGTGTTGTTTTATATTTGGTATCACCCTAGTCAAGCAGAGGTTACCACAGCCATCCCTCGGCATAAGCAGACTGAATCGGGTCTCTGGAGGCAGCCTTAACTGTTAAGTGTTATTGCCGCCCCAGCACACAAAGTGTGCCTAGATGGGTTTAGGAAGAGGCGTCAAGTAATCTACCAACCCTGTTTGATGCACCTGAATAGTCTGGGGTTCCAGGTTGGGGCCTGCTTAATGTCAAGATCTACGCAGGTCTCTGACTTACGGATTGCATTGTAGTCGTAAGCCTAGAAGCATCGGAGGAGGGTCAACGGTGGTGCTGCCTGCCTCAGATACTTAGACCCTGATGTACTAACGCTTTGCACTGGGTTTGCGTCACTTTTGTGATGCAATCCCGGTGCAGAGTGGTGGGGTCTGGTTTATATCCAACGCAAACTGTTGAATGGGACAGTATTACAAAGTACCACAAAGTTGTGCTATGCATTGCTTTGTGCTACTTTGCATCAAGGCGGCATTCCAAGGGTGGTACATGGGCATTCCCATGCAACTACACATTGGTTTCGATGCAAAATCTATATAGCAAAATTTGTAGGCAGAAATCTTCACTAAAACCTTGCGCTTTCTGGACTGAGACGTAAGTAAAAATGATGTTTTAATTTCTCCATATTTTTCCAACTTTGCATGTGTGCTGCATTGTATAGCACACCGACAAAGTGGGAGAAGTATTAAAGGAGAGTTTATATAATGGAAGGGTTTCATTCCAGTACAAAACCTATACTTTAGACAGGGCACACAGTACTCTTTAGACAGCGTAAGGATATGTACATTGGAGCATGGCAGCCAAAAGTGCACCTGCACTGTTGGAGAGAAAAAATGCATCATATTGTTAAATATATGGAATATTTGTTCTATCTCCCTTTTAAGCAAATCTGCACAGCCACTTAGATTGCCGTATTCCACGGTTAATTCAATTCCAAATCAGCAGATTTATACATCATGTATAACGCTCACTAACTCCATTCTGGTGAGGATGGCAGGAATTCAAAAACAAGCATTGGCATGTCAATAGGTCTCTCCCGTGCAAGACCTATTGGCTTTGCTAATGTGCTTTAGCCATGTTGTACACAAACGTGGCTGCTGTTTAGCATGGCTAAAGGTTAGAGAGTGGTAAAGTGTGTCATAGAGAGGAATGGCGAAGAGTGAAGTGTTGTAGAGTGGAGTGGCATAGAGGGTTGTGCATTGGAGTAGCAAAGAGTGGAGTAACGTAGAGTGGTGTACAGGGAAGTGGCGTAGAGTGGACTGGTTTAGAGGGCATTTGTGTAGAGTGTTGCAGAGTATAGTGCCATAGAGTGCAGCGGCATAGAATTCAGAGGCATACAGTGCAGCGTTGTAGAATGCAGTGTCATTGATAGAGTGTTGCATAGTAGAGTGGAGTGGTGAAGAGCAGAGTGGCGTAGAGTGCAGTGGTGTAGAGTGCTGTGGCGTTGAGTGCCATTGTGCAGAGCAGAGTTGAGTGGCATAAAGTGCAGTGACATAGAGTGGTGCAGAGTAGAGTGCAATAGAGTGGCGCAAAGTAGAATGGCGTGGAATATTGCAGAGTCGAGCATAGTGGCATAGAGGGCAGTGGCGTGGAGTGATGCAGAGTAGAGTGGCGTGGAGCGTATTGGCATAGAATGCAGAACGACATCCGCACCCTACTCGACTGAGGGGAATCACCCACACTGATCATTCCCAGCCTCTCTGCTGCTTTCGACACCGTCTCCCACCACATACTCATCAATAGACTGCACCTGATCAGAATCAAATAGAATGCTCTTAGATGGATGGCATCCTCCCTCATGGGACATACACAGAAGATCAGTCTCCCTCCCTTCTCTTTACAACGGAAGCACACCATCTGTGGCATCCCCCATGGCTCACCCACCAGTCCTACCCTCTTCAACATCTACATGACGCTGCTAGCAGACATCATCAGATCCCATGACATCAACATCATCTCCTACGCTGATGACACCCAGCTCATTCTCTCACTCTCAGCGGACCTCACAATGACAAAAAACAGCTTTCACAACTGCATGAAGAACTTCTCAGCCTGGATGAAAGACAACTGCCTAAACCTCAATACAGACAAAACCGAAGTGCTGATTTTCAGCAGCCACACCTCCCTCTGGAATGACCTCTGGTGGCCATCTGAACTCAGGCCCACCCCCACTCCGAAAGACCATGCCCACAACCTTGCATCATCTTAGACAGCAAAATCCCCCTGAAACAACAGGGCAACGCCAATTATCTCAGCTTGCTTCTACATGCTCCGCATGGTTCGCAGAATTTTCAAATGGTTATTCACCAGCACCAGGAAAACAGTGATGCAGACCCTCATCACCAGCCGCTCGGACTACGGCAATGCACTCTATGCAGGCACCAACAGGAAACTCATGAGAAGACTCCATGCAATCCAGAACGCAGCAGCCAGGCTGATCGTCAACCTGCCCAAAAGGACCCACATCCCCAGTACCTGAGAGACCTCCTCTGGCTCCCCATCTAGAGAGATGTCACTTCAAGCTTCTGACCCACGCCTACAAAGCCCTCCACAACCAAGGACTGGCATTCAAGAACCACTGACTGAACTTCCACCAACCACAGAGAAACCTCCGCTCCGCCCACCGTGCCCTTGCAGACACCACGCATCTGCCGCTGCCGCACTGGAGGTCGATCATTCTCCTACTTCACAGCCAAATCCTGGAACGCCTCCACCTTCGAACAAGTCCCTCATTGATGGACTTCAGGAAGGAAGCCAAGACCTGGCTGTTCTACTGAGACCCTCAGCCCAGCACCTGGATACCCTCACAGATGATACGCCGCGCTATATGTGTGCAGCTTGATTGTAGTGCAGAGTAGAGAGGCATAGAGTGCAGTGGTGTAGAGTGGCATAGAGCACATTGGCATTGAGTGCAGTGGTGTAGAGTAGAGTGCAGTGGCATTGAGTACAGTGGTGCAGAGTAGACTGCAGTGACATATAGTTCAGTGACATAGAATAGAGTGGCATAGAGTGGCAGCGGCATAGAGTGCAGTGGTATAGAGCACTGTGGTGTAGAGTGCAGTGGCGTAAAGTGGGGCAAAGTAGAATAGAGTGCAGTGGCTTGGAGTGACATAGAGTAGGGGCGAATGGATATGTGTAGAGTGCATTGGCATAAAGTGTTGCAGAGTATAGTGACATAGAGTGCAGCAGCAAAAATTTCAGCGGCATGCAATGCAACGTTGTAAAATGCAGTTTAAAAAGATTGTAGAGTGCAGTGGTGCAGAGTAGAGTGGCATGGAGTGCAGTGGTGTAGAATACGGTGGCGTAAAGTGTTGTGGTGTAGAGTAGAGTGACGTAGAGTAGAGTGACCTAGAGTAGAGTGCCGTGGCGTAGACTGGTGCAGTGTGGTTGAGCAGAGTGGCGCAGAGTGAGTGGTTTAGAGGGAGTGCTTCAGAGTTCAGTGGCATAGAGTGCAGTAGTGCAGAGCAGAGTGGCGCAGAATTCAGTGACAGAGAATTCAGTTTTGCAGAGTAGAGTGTCAGCGCATGCAGTGGTGTGGACCAGCATGGAGTGCAGTGGCTTAGAGTGGAGTGGCATAGAGAGCAGTGGCGTAGACTACAGAGGTGCATTTTGGAATGGAGTGGCATAGAGTGGAGTGGCATAGAGTGGAGAGATGTAGAGTAGGTTGTTTCAATAGAGAGTGAAGTGGCTTAGAGTGGAGAGGTGCAGGGTAGAGTAAAGTGGTGTAGAGTGCAGCGATGTGGACTAGAGTGGCGTATAGAGCAGGTGTGTAGACTACAGTGGTGCATTGTAGAGTGCAGTGACGTGGAGTAGCATTGAATGCAGTGGCATAAAGAAGATTGTTTCAGAGAAGAGTGAAGTGGCATAGAGTGGAGTGGTGCAGGGTAAAGTAAAGTGGCATAGAGTGGAGTAGTGCAGGGCAGAGTGCAGCGGTGTAGAGTAGAGTGGCATAGAGTAATGGCCTAAAGTATTGTAGAGTGCAGTGGCGCCGAGGAGGTTAGAGTGGTGTATACTGGATTGGCATAGAGTGCAAGGGCTTGGAGTGGAGTGGTACAGAGTAGAGTTCATTGCCGTAGAGTGTAATTGGCATAGAGTGCAGTGTTGCAGAGTGGCATAGAGTTGAGTTGTGCTGAGTAGAGTGAAGTGGAGTGGCCTTGATTGGAGGGGTGTAGAGTGACGTGGCAAACAGTGCAGTAGTGAACAGTAGAGTGGCATAGAGTGCGTGCGTGCGTGAAGAATAGAATAGAGAGGTTTAGAGTGAAGTGACGTAGAGTGCAGTGGCATGGTGTAAAGTGGGGTGTGCAGAGTAGAGTGCAGTGGTGTGGAGTGGTGCACATTAGAGTGGAGTGGTGTAGAGTTGAGTGGCTGAAAGTGGAGTATGCATGGTGTGGTGACACACCACCATTACAGACAACTCAGTTTCAATTGAAATGACTATTACAATTACACTGATATACAGTTTTACTAATAAATCTATACTGAGCACAAACGATACTTTCTAGAGATGGCATAACCTAGTGTAGTCATTTGTTTTGATCATATGAAAGTATTTGTTTCCAGCACAGTTCAGAATTAACAAAAATATGTGCTGCATTTTTTCATTGCTAATTCTGATATATTCTGAAATACTTGACCAGGCCATTTAAATGTTGTTGTGTGCTAAAAAAAACCTTTCCTCTACCCCAGTATCCAGTAAGATTGTCACATAAATCCTCTCACTTTGAAGTCGGAGAAAGAAATGTAAACACCAAGATTTCTCAGCCTGACATTTGACCTTATAGAATGCATATCAAATGTGACAAGATAAGAACAAGATTTACAGGCCAGTTTGCAGAAAGGAGCAATGGTAGAAAAATACAAGGAGAGGTAGTGTGGAAAGGCTTTGCTCCTTGGGAGGGATGAACTGAACCTGGCCACTGTAAAACAAATAAAGCCAGCAAGTAGAAAGCCAGAAAATGTGAGTTACAAACTACAAAGCTGTTGGTAAGCACTGGGCAGAATGCTTTCCCAAGAAAGCTTTCTAACTATCCGCAAGATTTAGCAAACCAGGCACCTGTGCTGTCTGGTAGGCTTTGACCGAAAAAATGAATTAGAGGACTGTGTGTGAATATCTTTAGCTCATTGAATTGTATTGTAATTGCATGATTTAGTGCTACCTGCTCCTGGTGAGACACTGAAATGAGCTAAAGTTGGTAAACATACTAGCCCGGAGGGCACCATGTATCGAAGAGTGTGCGCTTTATTGTGTTATGTGTCCTGTGTGATTAATGTAGGAAGCATGTGCGATGGCTAGTTTTTATGAAGTGCCACCCATTTGCTAGTGTGCCCCTTCTTGCCATGGTTTGCTACAGGCAAAAGAAATGACGAAAGTTAGTGGTAGATTTTACAGGAGGGAAAAGCTAGCTTGTTCATATCACATGGGCCCTGGTGAGCGAAGGTCTGTCATTCGGTGTACTATTCAGCTAGCCCTAGCACTGCATGAACGCAGGTACTCCTTCTTGAACACGTGTTCACTGACTTCAAAGTTAGGCTTTGGCAAAACGTGAAATACATTTTAAGATTGAACAACATATTGGCTTAATGCAGAGCTTAGTGCAATAAGTCAAGCTTTCTGCTATGACAAATCCAAAGAACAGGCCTGGACTGCAACTCAGCAGCACTTGGAGTAACTTTCTTGCTAGGAGAAGAGTATCACATCACCCACAAGCAACAGAAACATGACCAATCTCAGTATGGCTTCTAAACAAAGGCATACAGTGATTGGTTGCGTCTGTAATACTCTCGCCCCCCACACTTCCTTGCAAGCATGGTCCCACAGGGGCGGAACATTCTGAACCACTTTCAAGACAACCAATCCTTGCGTTCAGTGGAGGCTGACACAGATAAGGAGTGGTGGGGCAGGTGGAGGGATCGGGTGGGGGGTGAGTGCGCGCCGGGGGGTTTAAAAAAATTAAAGACTTACCTGGTGCTGCCGGCCGCCTTGTGCTCCTGTGTTCCTGGTCCCAGCAGTCCCTGGGACAACATCACCGCCTCCCCATCCAATCCCCCATGTTGCTCTCAAGCATGAGAGCAGCATGGGATTTGGCCTCAGTGGGCTGGTATAACGCTCACTTAGGCACAGAGAGTCTGTGCTGTTTCTCCAACCAGATTGTGGAATATGGCTGAGTTGGAGAAACCTAAGTGCACATGTCAGTTTGGACGGCCTGAGGCGGCAGGACAAACTGACATGCACGCTTAAACATGACCTACCACTCCTCCTCCCCCCTTCCATGCCCCAACCCCGGCCCTCCCTGCACACGCTGGCTCAGCCAGCAGCTGAAAAATAAAACAATAGTTAGATATCATTTTATTTTTCACCTGCTGGCTCTGAGCCAGTGGGGTGATGCTCCTCCGCCATTGCAGAGGATCCGCCACTGCTGGCGTTGCTCTCATGCTGTTTGTAGTAGAAACAGCATGAGAGCAGTCAGTCAGCCAAATAATCTTTATTTGGTTAGTAAAAACCATACAAGTTACAGACATAGGATTGAATAAAAAGATTCCAGACAGACAGTCAAATAATAGTAATAAACAACCTCAGGAGAAATTGATCTTGACACATTAAAAAACAAGTGAGTAATAAAAATTCCCAAGTATGAAAATAAAACATATAAAATCCACGGCGCAATAACCATAAATAACATCATCAGGATAGAAAAACAAGGAGGCAATATGCTCCGAATACAAATCAACCCCTTCTTTTTCTGAGTCTAACAGCTGTCATTAAAAATCTAGCAACATAAAAACAGACAAATTCATTGGATAACATTTGTAGAAAATGAGGGTCTATCCTGAGTTAACTGTCTCCCTTTCAATAAAGGTAAAAGAAATTGTATTTGAGGGACACAATAAAGGTCGCAAAACAGCACAAAGTGAAAAGCGTCCTGATCTGAAAAATTGTCACAAGTACATGGATTTAGATTATTGAATTTTTTCCAATAAATTGGATCTGCTATAAAACAGTGCAACTGGTTAAGCCTCAAACGAGTCAACATAAATGGATGCTGAGGGTCAGTGACAGACGTAAGGTATAGTTCCACGCGGCCCAAAGTGCGAACAGAACGTTTTGCCAATTCTGAACACTCCCTAGTGACCATCAATCGTCGCCAAAATGGTGTAGTAACTTCAGAAGGACACCATACCAGTATTGTAATTAAAAGTAAGATCCTTTATTACCAGCCCCTGAGCAGCAGGCACAACCAGCACGAACGGTCTCCAGGCAGAACTGACTCCACAGGAATGCTAAAACAGTAAACAGTTCTATGTTCTGGATCATAAATACAGAGTTCTAAATATGACTAATACAATTCTATTAAAGACCGCACTACTTACCACAAAAGCACTATACTACAACTTCACTCTTGCACAGAAATGCAACGCAAGGATTGGTTCGGGCAAGTGAACTCCGCGCTACAAAGGAGACAAGGGGGCTCTGCCGTGTTCCCCTGGCTCCCTGACACACTGCAGGATTGAAAGGCCTGAAGCGTGCATGTTTGACAGGTCACAGCACTAGACATTGTCAATTTGACATGAGTACTTGACTTCATTCATGAAGCCTCCCAGGCTACCAGTCAACAAGATTGACTCCACCCTGTCAAACAACATAAAAAAAACAACTTTGCTCAGTATTTTAATAATGCATGTGACAGCTCGTAGCTCCCTAACACCCCAGAGGATAGGCCGCCACTGGTAAAATGGCCTAGGCAATATGGTAACTAGCCAATATGCAACCCACCCACTGCCCAGGTATGTGAGCATAAGACCTTTAGGAGCACTGAAGTCATCTCAGGATGGTTAGCAGCATGTTACAAAATTCACAAATAAAATAACTAATGTCCCATGCCTTTGGGAAGGTGGTTGTGCACTTACTAAAACGTCCCCCATCCTTGTTCAAGGTAGGGTCACTTAAGGCCCGAAATGCCCTGAGCATTGATTAAGGTTGGGGGCAGTGTCTCATAGTCCTACAATTGGGCAAAAAATGGGGCTTAGAATCCGCCTAATAATTACATTTTTTAATGAATTTACTTCTGGTGTTATTTTACATAACTGTACGTATTTAACCTTGTTGCATCCTGTTTTTTTGTCACATGCATTTTTTTAAACAAATACACATGAAAATGCACAGTGTCCTTTACAAAATGTGCGCATTGCAGAAGTAATACACAATTTATTCCCAGTTTTAAAGAGGAAAGGGACATAAGTATCACTCAACGTTTCTCCTCCCTTGAGTCATGGCCCTCCCTGCACTCAACAATTGTAATAAATAGAGCATTGTACTCTGGGCATCTCCTTATATAGGGTCATGAAGCAGGAAGGATTAACTTGACTGATGAGGTCTGCTCGGCAAGTATGCAAAAGCAGTCTCAGCCAGGCAATGTGAGTGCTCCGTGGCCTAGAAAGCATTAATGGCACAGCACATCAGCACATTGCGCTGCACCATATTGATTACACCGAAAACTGTTGTGCACAATAGAGCATGGAATAAGTGTATGTTCTATGTTATTAGAAAATATTTTGTTATATTTGAAGTTGTAGAATGCACATGTAGGGTTATTGGTGCACTGTGCGTTAATTGGTTAATGCACTCCTTGGCTTGTTGAAGTCTCTGTAGGATGACTTAGTTAAGGGAATCTACTTTCCAAATACAGCCATTGAAACCGATGGTAAGCATGTGGCCTCTGTATTCTGGAACCATCTGGACGTGCTTGGAAATATTCACATAAGGGAAGAATTTGCAGAGATACAAAAGGAGATAGGGTGGGATGGTAGTTCATTTGCGAAACCTATTCCATCCACCTAATGCAAAATGGTGGGGCTTCCATGCAGAATGTGATGAGGGCTTCTGAGTCTCCCATATTTCACAGATATTCATTGGTCATGGGCTAATTGAGGGGTCCCCTGAAGTTCTGTGGGGCGCCTGAGGGGTTGGAGACCCCACTGCACTGCAGGGGCCGGTGTTACGCCACTGTACCGATTCGCATATGGCACTTTTTCTCACTGTGATAATGTTGCTCAGACAGTGAAAGTACTGTGAAACATCTGTTGGGTTAAATAAATAGATATACCATAGGATCATCTATGTTGGAAACTGCAGGTAGAGAGAGAAGAGTGTGTCAGAGACAAAATCCAGAATACGAGAAAGAAGGTTACTTGTAATGAAGCAATATCAGCCCATTACAGAAGGCCTTCTGTATTTTTGTTGGAAATGACAAAGCCCTAGCCCATTTCAGGGGGCTAGAGGCAGTGGCAGCTCCTCCGCTATGGCAGAGGAGTGTCGCCCCATTTCTTTTAAACAGTGCAAAGTAGAAACATAAAATTATAATAACTTTGAGTTATTATAATTTTATGCTTGAGCTGCTTTGCGGTCGGGCGGGACTGATCTGTTCTCGTAGAAGAGCAGGGAAGGAGTGGTTTGTCCACTCCTAAGTGCACATGACTGTTTGGCTGGCCCTCTGGGGCCACCCAAAACAGTCATGCACACTTTCCCTGTTCTACATGCAGGCTGCATTACAGCCTGCGTGGAGAACATACCCAGGCCCTCATTCCCTGGCTAGCATCGAACCAGGATGCTCAGACCAATCACACTACTACATTGCAGCGTTGTGATTGGTCAGGGGAGCCTGGGTGCTTACCAATCATAACGCTGCATTGCACCATTGTGATTGATCAGTCAGGCCTGGCTGTGCTTCCTGATCCTCGAGTTCGACGAGGAGAGCAGAGCAGAAGCAGAGACGCGGTACCCGGCTGCAAGGTAACTTTATTTATTTATTTTTTGTTTTTATATTGTGCACCCCCGCGCGTTCCCCTTAACTCGCAAGCACCCCATCCCCCGCCTGCCTCACCACCCACGAGCCATGTTGGCCGCCACTGGCTAAGAGACCGGCGACGTAACTGGATGGGTGTAATAAAGTTTACTTTTAAAATAAAAGCCACATTAAAGTCGAGGTAATGTTGTCTCTTCATTATTACTATGGCAATTACATAATGTTGAATTTTAAAAGTCATTTTTAGGTCAAGCCTAGTACAGCGCGCATACGCTGCTCTATAGGAGGCTTCTTGTAAGCACTCCCAACTCTCTAGAGCTTTTCCCCTGTTGTTTTGTTTTGTTTTACGCCCACGCATTTGATTGGCCATTGCGTAAGGCTTTCACAAAAGAAAGCATGCAAAGGGCCAAAGGCGTGGGTATGTTCCGCCTTATCTTTAAATGTTCCCTCCCATAGCCTATGTGTCTCGGGAGTGAGCACAGTGATTAGCGGCGCGCAGTGTGCCAGCTGCACGACAGGCTGCATTCCAGTATCAGGTTACTTGTACTAATTTCCCCAGCACGGGCGCTATGACTTTCGTGACCGCGCTGGTTTCTTGTCTGTTTTGCGTCCTTGGTATGTATCTGTCGTTAAGCACAGTCTCCCTGACAATACCATGAAAAAGCAAAACACTCATTAGGTCACATGTAAATGGTTAGCTTAACCACCTTTTCCTGCTTTTCAATCGCAAACTCACAAACGGCTCCAGGGCAGACCAGAGACATGGAAAAGTCCTTCTGCCTTCCAACGGGTGGAAAATCTTTCAACTGCTCCAGTAAATCAAAGCACGGTGTCATGAAATGGAAAACAACGCATCATCGCCTTGTCTCAAAGTCCAGGGTCTCACTGACCTACGGTACTCAGCCGATCAAACGCGTAATCAGTAAAGTCAAAGAGCAACGTGAAATCAGCTCAACGTAGTGTTTATTTGTTGCACAGACTCATTTCAGGCTTCAAGTCGCAGTCAGAGTAGCTAAGGTCCTTGGATGCACATGAAAGTTCCATCCAGCATCAAGTGATGATCCTGGGGCACTTTGAAGTAGCAAACTATGTGTGATAATAATCGACACCACCAGAGACCAGACTCTCACTGTCCTTATGTCGCCCTAAATGCTTTAAGAAATACATTTTCTCCCCTCTCTCCCATGTCCAATTTAAGGTATGTCTGAAGCAAGAAAAAAATGGGTATTACTAACAAAACATGTGTATGAGATGGCGAACTAGGCTGTCATGGGTTACTGTAAATCATCATAGATCACCATGGTGCGAGGGCTGCTGCTTATGCGGTTATAGGACTGATACATTTCACACTTTTAAGTATATGCGTACATTAGGTCCCCGAATGATATCTTTTTGAAATGCGGCCTGAGATTCATTATCAGTATGCATATGACACTCAAATCTATGTCCTCCTCTGATAACCTTGGATTACAGTGGCGGCCGCCACAAACAACAAACATTTGCAATAGGTCTCGCATTTACGTGAGTTTTAGCTACTGGCATTGTAAATGACAATAACTTGTGTTTATGTTTTTGTTTTTAAAATGTAAATAAAAGGCATTGTCATTTACAATGCCAATAGCTTAAACTTGCGTAAATGTGAGAACTATTGCATTGCAAATGCTTGTTATTACATGCATTCTTTAATTTATGTAACTGTACCCTCATAATGCCTTACTGCCCCTAAATGCTTCCGATCCCTAAATCCTACAAAAGAATTCCCTTAATAAAGCCCATGCCTAAACCATCAAAACACTTACTACCCTTTTTAGTACCCTTCTCTAAACCCCAAAACCTGTTACTAACCCTTAACGCTACCCTTACCTGAATCCTAAAAAACCCTTACTTGCTCTTAAGGCTACCTTTCCATGTACTACCCATTTACACACCCTTCTCTGAAGTCTAAATCCCCCCTTACGACATTAATGCTACCATTCCCTGAACTCTAAAAATCTTTCACTGGGCCATAGTGCTACGCTTCCTTGAGCCCTTAAAACCCTTAGCTGCCTTTAACGCTACTCCTCTCTGAACCCTTTAATGTTCTGCATTCTTATATACTAAAAATAACCTCCTATCCATTAACAGTACTGTTCTCTGAACTCTAATACCCCACTTCTGCCCTGTAATGCTACATTTCCCTGAACCCAATAACACTTTACTATGCCTTTATGCTACCCTTCCTTGAAACCTTAAACCCCTTGCTATCCATTCATGCTACCCTTCCCTGAACCCTTTACAACCCCTTAATGTTCCACATCCCTCTACCCTAAAATACCCTGCTATCCTTTAACAGCACTTTTTTTTAACTTTAATAACCCCTCACTACCTCATAATGCTACCTTTCCCAAAACCCTAAAAACCCTTTTTATCCCTTTATGCTGCCCTTCTCTGAGCACTATCTATGCTACTCTTTACTGAGCCCTGAAACCCCCTTGCTATCTCTTAATGTTATGCTTACCCGAACCTAAAAACTCTTATTTCCCCTGTTTGCCATGCTTAGCTAAACCCTAAGTAACCCTTTTGCGCTACCCTTCCCAGGACCTTAAAATGTCCAGACTACCCCATAACACTACCCTACACTAAACCCTAAAAGCCGCTAATAGCATGTTAACACTATAATTCCCTGAACCCTACCAACCCTTTACTTCCCTTCACTTCCCCTTCAAGTTACCCTTCCCTGAGTCCTAAAAGCTCCTAACAACCCATCACAAATGACTACCCCGTGCCAAGGGCATAAGGAACCTGGACGCCTAATGATGGCACTTTCATGTGCAGAAAATCATGGTCAAGCTGCCCTTTTTACATTGAGCAGAGAGGATCACAAGCAAAAGTTGAAAAGGAAGGGGCTGCAAGAGACCCACTAAAGCAGCAGAGTTGGTGCTAAAGAAAAAGGGTGTGTCTGCTGCTAGGACGTTGATTAGCCAGTGAAATTCTAAAAGGCTTAATAGGGTCCCTAGTTCTACCTCCAGAAGAGACTTTTCATATAATTTGATCATTTTATGAATGATAATTGCATAAAGTTAAAGCTCTGAATGCCTTATTGCATGTATCTAATTTAATCACTGCCTGTATTTTTGATTTAATGAATTTCAATATTGCTGTGGCCACTGAACTCTAGAAAATGGTTCTGTCTAAATCAGAGTTTTCTGTATGGGGTTCATGGCCGAGTGTCCCGAGGGCTTGGGTTTGTTCTATTACAGCTTAATGGCACTGCTATATTTTAAAGGGACAGAGCCAGCATGTCTTATTAGGGCTGCTATACTGCCATGGAAAAGCAGCAACCTTTCAACTGTACTCCCACACAGGATGTTAAATCACAAGCACTTGTTAGCTCGACTGCTGAATAGGAGCCAATATTTCATACCTGGGTATCCATTTTTAGATCGAAGCATACCAGACATTTTGGGGACATTATGAAATCTTCCCTGGGAATTCATTCTGCCTGTTGCCTACCATTGGCTTTGTGGTAACTCACATTTGCTTGCTTTCCACTTGCTGCCTTTATTTGTTTTAGACTGTCCATCATGTCTTTGTCCCTGCCGTGGAGCATTGCCTGTTCACCGTCACTCCCTGTATTCTTCTTTGAGTGCTTGCTTTCTGTAAACAGGCTTTTAAATTGTATTCTTATCTTGTCACATTTGCTGTGCATTGAAAGACAGAGGTCAAATGTCAGGCTCTGTCTTCTGAGGGAGCTTGGTGTTTACTATTCTTCACTCTACTCCATGCCACTCCACTCTACACCACTCTTCTCTGCTCTACTCCACTCCACTCTATGTCACTCTCCTCCTACGTATGGCACTCTACTCCCATTCTATGCTACTCCACTCTAAATAACTCCCCTCTATGCCATTCCAGTCTTTGATACTTCACTCTACGACACTCTACTCCACTCCACGCCTCTCCATTTTTCACCACTTTGACAGTCTACGCCACTCTATGCCACTACTCTCTAGACCACTCTACTCCTCTCCATGCCACGATAATTCATTCTATGACACTCCACTATATGACACTCTACCACACTCTACACCACTCCACACCACTCCACGACACTTTACTCTAAGCCACTCCTCTCTACGCCACTCCACTCTATGCCACTCCACTCTATGACACTGAATGACACTCTATGCCATTCTATGCCCTTTTACTCCATTCTGTGCTAATCCACGCTATGCGACTTCATGCTGCACCACTTCACTCTGACACTTTATTCCACTCTACTCCACGGCGTTCCAATCCACGACACTTCATTCTGCGACAGTCCACTATATTACTCTCTTCCCCACTCAACAAAGGTCCACGACACACTGTCACACTGTTCAACAATAAGCTGGTGTGGGCAACAACCGGAAGTAACCAGAAGCTCAATGGGGGAGAAACCTCCCAACCCACAAAATCTGGGCAGAGGGCTGCAGAGAAAACACACGCGCACCCTCCTCCCGCCACCAAAACCAAGCAAAACTGACAGGTGGGGGCGGCGCCGTCAAATCCAAGGCAAACTCTCTCGAAAGGCTGCACTCATAAGCATCCATAAACATCCATAAGCGTACAAGCTCGGAAACAGGGAGTCAAAACCCAAAGCCAAGAAGGGTTCACAAGGATCCACCAAGGAAGGTACCTTCAACTACAGGCTGAACCATGAGGTCTAGCCGAGTAAGGGGTGGCCCCTTTCTTTAGACAAATGGAAACTCTCTGCACAAACTCAATCAGATCCCCAGCCAGACCCCGTGCCAGATCAGACGCATCAAAATCGACTCTGACACAGGTGATCTACAATGTGCTATTGTAGAAGAGAGGAAAGCCGATGCCAAAAAATGCCACCCCACTCTCACCCAACCAACAATATATACTAATTTCTGTTTTCTGAAAACCGCGAGATCTGTTCTTTTCAAGCATCACCGGGGTTCAGGGCTTGCAATCACCCCTTCAACCACTGGAAAGCGACAGTCACAGGGAAGAAGTCAGTCTTCCGTCAAGTGCTGACAAAACTGGACATGGGTCTGGGTCCTACCAGATCACCTCCACAGCCCTAGGTCCGTCGGGTGAAACTGCACCTACACTGCAACAAACAGTGAGTCATGGTTGAGGTCATTACACCTCATGAATAGGACCCGAAACCAATCAGAGCCCTCCTTCCTCAATGGACCCAAAACTGGAACATAGAGCCACTCACATTGGGGGCAAGTGTTGACACCAGCAACAAGAGGAAGAACTGCGAGCTAATTGAGCCTCTAACCATAACGTCATCCCCAGATGAGGGCATGAACCTTTCTAAAGATTTAAAGCCTCAAAATCTTCAAACTACCTCCCTGTAAACTGCGATGAACCAGGCCACTCATCTCTGCTGTCCCCGTCCACACAGGAGGGAGCTCAAGGACACCTGCCTGAAGCCCCGGGACAACTCTTGTATCTTGGCACACAAGAATGGGAGGTTATGCTAGCAGCCTACACACAGGATGCCCAGGATAAATCTCTATTCAGTAATTCTGCAGCAGCTGAAAAACAGGATAGGGCAGGGTCAGGGGCTTCAGGACCAGTGGAGGGGGCAAAATCAAACACCAAAAGTGCGTGGGGAAGCTTGCTCAAAGCAGTACAACTTATGGTGGAGGCTCTCCAATACCAGTCAAACAAAATGGACATGTGTGAGAAGTTGGCCTGGTATATGCTGGTCACTAGTTATAGTGGCCACCTTGCACCAGTCCAATTCGACTCTTATGGTAGATAGGTTTAAGACAACCTTTTAAAGAAAGCTATCCTAGTGGTAGCTGTGGAGAGCAGCCTTCAGGCTAAGTCTCTGAGGAATGTAACGCAGCTCGTTTTACCTTATAATCTCCTGAATTACCAAATGAAAGGACACCACACAGGTATATATATCAAATATATATGTATTTATTTCTAGACACTCTCTACTAATCTCTTTATGAGATTAGAAGCCAGGAACACATTCAAATATCAACGTTTCACAATAAGTTAAGCACAAATATGGCTGGGGCCCTAGGGGCGTACCAGACCATATACTAAAAAAGAGGGTTAAGAAAGTCGACTTGCAAAATGACAAGGCCTAGGGCCTGTAGAATCGCTGGGGTTTCACCACTGCAGTGAAAGAAAGGTAAGTAATCGACTCACGGGAGACGCATGCAGTGTGTGAACACAGCCGCGGGTTCCCTATTGATTATAATGGAGCAAGTCGCGGTTTGATTTTTAAAGTTTTAGGGTACTTCGAGGAAGTCTACAAGCAAGCCACTTACAAGGTAAGTAATTCGAGGGCCAACACACACTAGGGCACCGGAGTGCACGAGTTACCTCACCCAGGGAAGCCCGGTGCATAGGTGTCTTTTGGTGTCGGGTCGCGTCGCTGTTTTCTATGGAGACCAAAGAAGACTTGCTGCTTGCGTCGACTGAGGAAGTGTCCGGTGGAATCCAAGGGTGGATTCGAGATGCAGATGACCTGAAAATTGAAGGGACAGTGTTCACAGTCACTTGCCAGTGACCGGGGCCAGGAAGCTGGTTGCCCACGGAAGTCGGTGATTTCAGGTGATCAAGGGTGTTTTGACTCTTCGCTCACGAGGTCCAGGAAGGATCGACAATGACCAGCAGCTGGATTCGGAGTGTCCCACGACATCTGCAGCTTACTGAGGTGTCGGCAACCGGATTGGAGCCAACAAGCCTTGGCAACAGCAAGTCTCGTGGAACTCGAAGAAGGTCAGTGTTGCAGACCAGCAAGGTCTGAGGGACTCACCCAGTGAAGGTGAGTGAGGGCAGGCCTGGAGCAACCAGGGGAGCCCTTTGAGTCGATAAGAAAGTCTTCAGGGGACCCACAAGCCAACGGGCAAGGGATCGCAAAGACGCCTCTTGAGGAAATGCTTCACAGGAGCCCATGGTCACTCGGGACGGGGTAGGCCTCTGATTTTCACTGCAAAACCTGCTGGAGGCTTGGGCAACAAATGGGTCCAATGCACAAGTTCGTAGAACGTCGTGAAGGGATTGCACTCGACAATAGTGCACGGTACCCGGGTATTGCTGTTCCTCGTTACTCGTGGGGTCCACTCGCCTCAGCTCTGCTGGGGACTCACAATGGCTGTCGAGAAGTCAGGAAATCCACTTCCGGGGCTGCAGGGACTTCGAACTCCGGTGGGAGCGGGAAAGTTTGCAACCGTTGCTTAGAATTTCTGGTGCCTGCCAAGCAGGGGAGTCACTCCTTGACTCCATGGGAGATTCTTCTGTCTTCCAAAGGTAGTGGAACGTCGAAGGGCCAGGATTCTTCTTTGTAGAGCGTCGTCCAGGGTTATCTGCTTTGCAATGGCAAAGTTTGCTAACTTATACTGAAGATAGGGGAGGGACTAGCTCTATGACCACTCCTCTAGCAGGGTCAGGATAGGGGGTGGTTACACCCACTTTCCTTTGTCCAGTTTCGCGCCAGAGCAGGGACAGGTAGCCCCTGAACCGGTTTGAGCTGGCATATGCACAGAGGAGCCTACTGCTCCCCAGTGCAGGACTTCAAAGCACTCTAGAAGTGCACCCACCCAGCTCCAATACACTAAATCCTGTCTTGTTGGTGGTGACACCTCCCTGTGACAGGATGCCTTTTGTTGGGCTTCCTCCACTGCGAGTTTCAGTCAGCAGCAGGAGGGCAGCCCAGTGTCTGTGCTGGTGGCATCCATTTTGTGATGCCAGGGATCTTTCAGATTTCTGTCGTTTTACTACAGTGGGTACATGTCGTCCCCTCTAGAAGGGTGGGATCATGCTCCCACATCATGGACTGATGTGGGGGTATGATTCCAAGTTGTTTGACACCAAACACAACATGTTTTGATGCAGTCATTCCAAAGTTAGCATTTTAATGCACTTAAGAGTATATGGTTTAACCGCATCCACAAACAGCCATAGAGAATAGACTCTGCCAGCTGTAGAGGGGCCCTGCTCATGCAGAGGCACCCCCTCACATTGGAAACCAAGCACCCTGCCCTCAGGATTGATAGGGCCTGCCATAGGGGTGGCTGATAGGTTTATATGTGTGTGTATGGTGAGATATAGAAACCTATATCTCTGTGAGGAGTGCTAACAGTACCTCACCCAGGCTGCAGTAGCAGGCCTGTGGTGTCAGATTTAGTCTGCTTCCCAGGGGTGGCATAATACATGCTTCAGCCCCTGGTATGCCTGTGAAGTACCTATGCCCTATGTACCATATACGAGGGGCTCATAAGGTACCACAGTATCCAATCACTAGTGCATCTAGTAGGCACTCAAAGTCGTTTAGAGAGAACAGAGAGACTGGGGCCCTGATTGGCAGGGACCCAGCCAGACTATAGCCAGAAACAAGTGTATACATCAGAAAAAAAGTGGGGGCAACATAAGTGCAGATCCTACTCTCCTACAGCATGCAATTAACTCTTCTCAATACTTTGACAGTCTTTGTAGTAGCCATTGATGGGAAACTAGGTGACCTAAACTCACTTCTCCAAAGTGCACAGAATAGACTTTACGATGATAAACCCAGTTGCAGGTGCGGTCCAATAGTGAACAAGATTACCTCTCTCCCCACAATGTTGGGCAACTTATGCACGCATCTCAAAAATGGTACTCGGTGTGCAACAGTACTCTTTCAAAGGAGCAGCCTCCTCTTGTAGTACAAAAATGCATGGGCACCCACCTTCCAAGCAGCCTGTACCAAAATATTAACAAACCCACAGTGAAACTCATTTCTAGCCATCAAGCGTGCCCAAAAACAGCAACGATCCATTCAGAGGTTGTGGCCACCAGTGATCTCAGGACAGAACTCGATTCCCCAGAACCAAGAAAAAACACAAGGCAAAGAAGGGCCCAAAGGAGAAAAGGCCGGAACAAGTAGCCTGGCTTAAAGCAGGAAGATGTTTACCCCCTCATCAGGTCAACACTAGGTCAAACTTGAACCACACTATCAGAGAAGGCTGATTAATCATCAGAACCTGCAATGGCAATGAGTCAACAGTCCATCATAGGAACTTCATGCTAAGCCTCCTAGGGTATTGCTGAGGAGGGACCCAGAAACCTGGCCAATGCTCCAATCAAAATAGACAGCAAAGAACTTTAAAAGTTGGACCGTCTGCAGAAACAAGTACCACTAGGACAGGTGTCGGAACAGACACCTATCAACTAGCACCCAGTTCCCCATTATATCACATTGACATAGGCCTCCAGGTAGCTGACAGACTGCTTTGTGTACCACTATCAGGAGAGACAACCAGCCAGAAAACACTATAGCTCCTACTAAATCCACCAAACTATCGACAAGACAGGGAAGGACAGACGAGGCAGCCCAAACTATGCCTGATGGGCATGTATGTGGCACTCTGCCTTTGAGAGGCACAGACCAGATAACCAAAGCTAAAACCCATGCCAACAATCAACTAAAAAAAGCAAAATGAAGTAGGGCAGGTGGAGGAACCCAAACGCCCAGCCTGCTGCTCTTTGGAACCCATAATACACCAGGTCCCTGTGGCAGCAAACCCACAGCGGGATGTCAACATCCTTATTGTCGGCCCAGAATACAATTCTAGAGGATCGCATGATGGCCTGAATCCAGGAAACATACCCCGGCTGCTGGCTAACATTCCACCCTTGACAGATCTATCCTCAACAGACTTGGAGTTGATAGAATGTATTCACCGTAAAATCCCAGTGTATAGAGAAGTCACAAAGACTACATGGAGAACACCAAACATTGCACAGAAAGACCTTGCGGAAAGCTCCATCTTTGGGAACTGGGGGATCAACATTGCCTCTTCTACAAACCCGACTATACTGCACCCCTGAATCAGAGGGCAAGGGGTATCCATCCGCGAGCTCAAAAAACATCACAAGCTCTGTGCTTAGGGCTGCAAAGAGGCACTCACCAACTAATAAAGAGTCCTGTCAACGCACAATTGGATATCGCCTGGAGTCTGCTGACCTACACTATCTGCCCAAGGACCTCAGATGGATCTCAAGAACAATTAATAACCAACCAGGCAACAAATGACAAGAGCAGAACAAACCAATGGCAACGCAAAGCAACTTATGTTCTTGGAACATCAGCGTATTTGCAAACAAGGTGACAGACCCAGACTTCAACACCTACTGACAATTCTTTGACATCATCGCACTGCAGTAAACATGGCAGACAGATTCACTGCACCTCCACGGACCTTCCTTACCCCAGCCATCAGGGGGATGAAATATGGCAATTTACAAGGTGGATTGGCAACTTACGTTTCATTTACGTGGACCTTTTCAGTTCACCTCCTGGGGCCAGCCTCATTAGCAATTAATGCAATAAAAATTATAGTGCTGCCTATAACATCACAGAACAGGATCTCAGATATAATACTTAACAACGCCTACATCCATCAAAAAAGGAAAATTAAGGCACCCCGGCAACTCTTGAGGCATGCATAAGTGAGGGGGAAACAGTGGATATTCTCTCTGGTTATTTAAACCTACACCTACTAGACTCCTCCTCTGAAGGCAACGTGTCTGCCCAAACTTCACTTTGGGGCAAACCCACACAGGGAAGAAACAAACCTGGTCAACTAACTAGAACAGGCCGGCGCTCATTGGAAGACCTATAACTCCTCAACCTAAGAGCCACAAATAGCAGATTCATTTATGATAATCCTCCAGCAGCCACTTACTGCTGTTTAACCACAAGCTTGACAATAGACCACACTTTTTTCCCTCTTTCCCCGTTTAAACAAGTCAATTAATTTCATTTGGAAGATAAAGGCATCAGCGACCACTGACAACAAGAGCTCTCAATACAAACAACTATGCCCACCTTCGAATGGTCATGGGCTGCACCAGAATCAACCTCTACAATTGATTACTGGAGGATCAAATTTAGGCAGGCAACAATTGGGCATTTTTCGAAGTCTCCACATCTTTTCAAGACCCGGTATGGAACAAGTGACATAGAGAGTAGGAGTGCTTTACCACCAAACTGGCAGAGACCTTTGCTGTTTCAATCAAGCCAAAGGTTCTCCAAAATAACAATAGGATGGGGCGCATGCCAAAAGTGCAATGGGTCCAAAACAAGAACACAAAAAGTATGATCAGCTGCATGCTAAGGTCTCTTCGCCACAACCCTACTGTCACCTCTTTTCTGACACTATTGCAACAGCAAAAAGTACAGCTAAAGAGACTGAAATGGACCGTGCTGTTAGCTCTTTGATTCATCTACTACAAAGCTGCCTTTGACCACATGAATCACAACAGACTTTGGAGTAAACTGGCACATTGGGGGATCCCACAGACT
Organism: Triturus cristatus; assembly: GCF_964204655.1. Lineage (NCBI taxonomy): Eukaryota > Metazoa > Chordata > Amphibia > Caudata > Salamandridae > Triturus > Triturus cristatus. Next base: position 1,266,080,658 of record NC_140585.1, on the reverse strand, counting down.
CTGCTGAACCTGCTAATCGCTCTGGACACAGACACGTGGGTACAGCTAAAGCTTGGCAATGGATCTTTTCTATCAAGACACATACCGACGAGCAAGGGGCTCAAGCAGGGATGTGTCTTGGCCCGAATTTTTATTCTATCTCTTCCTCACAGATTTGGTACCGGCATTGAACACCTGCAACTCCCATACCCCTAGACTAGGAGGCCTAGCACTGCCAAGCTTTCTCTATGCTGATGATATAGTCCTGGTCAGCAATACGCAGGTCGGCCTACAGCACCTCCTAATCGCAATACAAGAATTTTCTGAAGCTAATTGCCTAAACATCAATCTGGAGAAAACAAGGACTATGACGATCGGCAAAAACTTTAAGAGGCCACCGGTCTGGTATTTGGACAAAACACACATCAAACCAGCAACGGAATATAAATACTTAGGTTTGATCATAAACAAGGGAGGTCATTTTGTCACCCAGAGGGATTTGATTAGAAAGGAAAGGCTTTGCTTTGGCAGTTAGATTAAGGAACATTAGCTCATAACTGAATGGTCCATCGCTACTTCCCTTAGTTCGAGTCGCCCAAGCCAAACTCAGACCAACGATAGCCTATGGCAGTGAACTACAGATGGGCAGGGATGCTAAAACCCTGGACAGCACAGTAATAAGAGTATACAAAATCATCTTCTGCCTGCCAACTCACTCTGCAATTCGGAAGGCCCCACTAGACACCCTCAATCACTACCTATGGCTAGAACTGCAATAGAGAGACTTATCACCTGCCACAACTTACCTCAATGAATGCTCACACAACACAGGGCACTTGCAGCTTTGGGAATCAACTATGAGTAATACTGCATTAAAAAAACTAGGGAATCAGTAAAACTTTTATCGCTGGTTGAAGACAAAGCTGCTCTTACCAAGAGGGCCCACGGGTGGATGACTTTGAGCACTTACACTGCACTGACTCTTCAAAAATGCTTCAGCCTAGAATACTCAAAAGCCATTAAAACCCAATTCCTGAAATATGCCTGGGTGTGACGGGGTGTCAAGGAGGGACGCTACACGAGGTCTTGGTATATGTGGTTTTATTGATACAAGTTTTCTCTTAGCCCGGCTGGTTAGCCTTTCCCTCGCAAAGGTGGCGGGATCCGTGGTGTCTAGACCTCCGTGGGCCTCTCGTCTGGTTCCCTCTGTCGGCCCTTTCTCCGGTCGCGAGGTCGGCTCCCGGTACGCCCCAGAAGAAGAGAAAGACAAGGGACGAGATTAGTCTCGATCTCTACAGACGCATCACCTACCATCAGGGACCGGGAGTGAGGAATCACCTTCAGTGTGAGCAACAGAAACGTCGACTAGAGTGTCAGTAACGGTGAGGGGTTTATAACTAAAGAATAGGGGGATAGCTTTAAACTACGGTCTGTGTGTCGTCTAGGGGAGAGGCTTGTGATTCCAGATCGTCCCAGTTAAAGGGCACCGCATCGGCTAATAGTAGCCGGTCTTCAGTATCCGATGCCCACTCGTCCTGTTGAGAGGGGAGAACGTTAGGAACACGCGATACCGGGGTCCACCAGTCCGTTCCCCCTTGTGCCCCCTGATCCGACCGTAGGGTCCCGTCACACTGGGGCAACTACCTTGTGTTCAGTACCTTCCGTTCAGCACCTTCCGTTCTGGCTTAGGCACTGCGCAAGCTCTGCTTGCCGCTTATGTGGCACAGCCACGGATGATCTGCTGCATTTCCTATGCAATTTCAGGACATCTTGAAGGAACGGAGGCAGCTCCTAAAAATCTATTTTAATCAAAGAGGGATTCGGTCTCGGACACAGGCCGTGTTGGCCTGCTTTGCACCAGAGGAACCACAGCTGAACTGCCGACTAGTACAATTTCTGTCACCTGTGGCCACAAAGATGCCAGTTTGTTGAGGCAGGGGCTCTCGGCCCCAAACAACTCATAGCTGACTCAAAGCACTTTGCAGAATTTTTTTTAATTCAAGCAATACTCTACTTTCTGTGCATGGCCCTACAGCATTTAAACTTTAAATAAATCCCTGCTTTAGGGGGGTCATCACTAAGGGCAATGCTTCCAATGACGCATAATTTTATACCAAGACATATTTAAAGAACTACAAGTAGTATATTTTTAATGGGCTACTAACCGCCCACACAATATTTTTTCAGTTTACAAGTTTTTTAATGCTATGTTTCTTATGCAATGGTTTTAAGTAACTAAGCTGATAAAATTTGACTTGACTTGACAATGCCACTTCACTTTTGGCCGCTCTACTTCACTGTACTCCACTCCACTCTATGACCCTTCACGACACTCTACGTTGCTCTATGACAGTCTACTTTATGACACTCTACTCTATGACACTCCACAATACTCTAATCACTCCACTCTGTGCCACACAACTCTATGCCGTTTCACTCTACAGCACTGTACGAAACTCTGGGCCACACCCCTCTACGCCACTCCACTCTACAACACTCCACTCTACAACACTCTATGCCACTCCTCTCTACGACACTCCACTCTACGACACATTACTCTACTCAGGACACTTTACTCCACTCTATGCCTCTTCACGCATCTCCACTCTACATCATTTGACTATACACCACTCAACTCAATGACACTCTACGCCACTCCACTCTGACGTTCTGCAACATTCTATGCCACTCCACTCCGCACTACTCTATGCCACTCTACTCTATGCCACAACTGTCCACTCTATCATACTCCATGCCACTCTAAGACACTCCACAATGCTCCACTCCACTCTACGCCACTCTCCTCTACAGGACCAAGTTTTAGCCATGCTGAACAGCAGCCACGCTGGAGTACATGGCTAAAACACATCAGGAAAGCCAACAGCTCTTGCATAGGCGAGACCTATTGGCTTTGCCAATGCTCGTTTAACTGGTCCTCCTCACAAGACTGCTATACGTTGGGAAAATGCCAGTGCTTCTTAAAAGTACTAATACATTCTGGTATGTTTTAAAGAGATTGCAATACTTTTAGAAAAACACACTTCTCAGGGCAACTGTTGAACTGGACAGCACTACCGATTAACAGTAAGGCTGCTGTACTTTAACGGGGTAACACAACTGCACTTATCTGAATCGAAGCCTCGAGACAGTGGTCTTGTTACGCACGAGCGTGAAGAGCTGAGGCATTTGCGCGCAACGAGCCTGTCTGAGAATCCCCGGCCGCCGCAGGTGGCTCTGGAGGAAATGAAGCAACAGATGGGGGATTCTTTCACTGCGAGCGCGAGCCGCCACGGAAGGAAGACGCGCACCGGGGACGAGTTCCTGTGCCAGCTGCAGCTGGAGCAATGGGGAACATCTGCCTTGGAGAGCAGAGGCGCTTCACGTAGGAGAGGACCGCGCGGGCCCGCTGCCAGAGCAGCACATCCCTCCAGTGACGTGCTCACCCCCAGCCACATTCGAGAATAGCCCACCTCGGGGCTCCACACCCATGCATCTGCTGCACAGGCTGCTAAGGCGCGCTGCGGTCTGCAGTACATTCATGGGTGTCTAAGGGCAAAATTGTTCACAGGCAGAGATTAACGTGGGCAGGGGGACGGGGGAGGACGATCCCAAGCTTTATTACATTGGTCAAAACAGTTCTCACCCTTTTTGTTTAAAAAGCAACCATTGCTAAATGGTTGAGCTGCTGCAGGTTGAAAGGGAAGGAGAAAGGACTCCTCTACCATCACATGAGAGAAGGGCGAGGCAGCTAAAGAGCAAGCCTCTCTCCAGGGTGCCTGTAACCTCAAATAAATTTAAATGTAGGTAATCAGCAAAGCTAAAGGCTTTAATTGTCAGAATCTGGAGCTTGTCCTTTTTGATTGAAACCTATTAAAAAAGGTTTGCACGGGTACAAACAGCCTATTACTAATAACATAACTTTTAAAAGCACTAAACATTTAAACAACATCTTTTTGCACATTGTGCGACGACCAATTTGCACTGTGTGCAGCATATCCTATATTTAGTGTAATACGTGGTTTAAACTAATGACTTACTAATTCTCAGTGCTTTCTGGCACAGGCTTAGACCTCTTAGCACTATAAATACTGATCACTATTTCCGTTTTGCGCTAACCGGCATTAAAATCAGAGACCAGCCAGTTGCAGCCACAGACATCTGAAGTGATCACATTAACTAACCAAGTTGTCCTACAAAAAACATGCATTTCCATCACATACATTTAAGGTGCATTTATTTGTTATTGAAGGTACGGCCATTGTTTTATATCCGATTACCTGTAGGTGAAAGATAACAAAAAGTTACAGAATATGTTGTTCTTTTTAGCCACATCTCTGACCCCGCACTGACACTTGCTGACCGCGCCCCCATAGTACCCAGAATAACAGTTCCTATAATTTTCTTTATGCACTGACCACACTTCACAGACCACGTGACTCGGCTTCCTACATCCTCTTTTCTTCCTTTGTTAGCCAGGCATGGCCCCAAAAGTCTCAGGGTGACAAAAACAATATCATTTGTGGCTCCTTTGGGTCGACATTGAGGGTGTTTCATTAAAAAGTTCACTGGAAGAGGATGTCTGTTTGTACTGTAGATATTTGCGGATGTAGCCAGCAGGCTGCTGCTTTATCTGCGTCATCTTACTGCTTTTGGGGACACTGGTCTTTACCTGATAAACCTTCCTGAGCTTGAAGACACTGCCAAAACGTCCAGAAGACCCCTCAAAGGTCGGAAAGCGTCATGCCTTCTGCTGAGCTACACTAAAGTTTCGAACTGATGCTGTGTGAGCGAGGCCAAGGCTGGTTATAGTGACCAAAGCTCCATAACTTACATCAGCTCATTTTAATCTCATGATCTCATCTCCAGGCCAGATGCTGCACAATCTTGTCCTCTGGGTCTCAACCAGTGCCATGTGACTTTACCGTGACATCATTGATGGGCCAAAGTTCATGTGATGTAATTTCTGTCAGCAGTATGCTAATTAGTGATTCAGAGAACCTGGCAAGTCCTACATCTTTTTAGGTTACATAGTGTTGGCACAGAAAGAGAGAGAGAGAGAGTGTGAAATGTGTAACTGATTCAATGCTGCCACAATGAGAGAAGTGGGAGTAGTGGGGCGGGCGGACCTCAGCAAAGAGAGGGGTTCACAAACTGTGCCAACTCTCGCAGCAAGAGACAGGTCGAACCGATATTGAAACGAAACACCAACAATTCCCTTTCCTTTGGTCGGGATAGAGGGTTGATGTATTAAAACAGAAAGACAAACCAGCTAATATTGTGAGAACCACGCACACGGGGCAAACACATTAGTGAGAGTTTCAGGCTTTGCGCAGTAGAGTTCACCATGGTGCACAATAACTGGAAACAAATTCATAAGACAATTTGAAAAAACCTGGTGTAGACTGACAAGTATTACATTTAGGGATGGAATTAAAGAGTGTGGGGATAAATCTCTCAGCTACCAAGATTGCAAAGGGCTACTCCTTGGCCACATGTGAGGCAGTGCGCATTTTTGGGTGGACAAGTAAAATCTATTTAACCTTATAGTTGTTGGCATGCTAAAGATCAGCTAATAACAGTAGGTCTACTGTGATGACAGGGTGGAGGAACATGGCCTGCCATTAAACTGCATTGAAATTCTACAACTCTACCAAAATTCTGAATCCAGGACTATGCCACCAATAAACAAGAACCTTTTATCTTGGACGTTATTTTTGACACAGGAAGTTCTCTCCTAAGGTCCTCGCACATGTTTCTGCCACACTCTAGCTGACTTCTGCTAGAGGGAACATTCTTGCATGTCTTGAAAAAACAACCAACTGCTATGATTCTTTCTATTTTCACACACCACATAAATGTTTCCCCTAGACTTCTTCTAAAACCCTGCATTCTCCAATCCTCCTCTCCCATCACCCACTAATCTCATTACAATTCCATTGCCTCTTCCCCCCTCTTGGACAACCTCGGCAAGCACACTGTCCTTTATAATCTCTCACTTCTCAACTCAGAGACTGCATCGCCTGTAACCCATCCTCTACCTAAGATAACCCCTCTCCTTCCTCTTTCTGCATGTGCTAAATGCCAATTCCTTTATTATCTACTCCTCTCCTCAGCTAATTTATGCTATGTTATTCACATACAAACATGCATAGTATACTTTTACAGCTCTTGTACTTTTCATGATGATGTTAGCATTTGAATAGTGCATTCATTGTTGGACCGGGACAGAAAATAGGCCTGCACAACAAAATAAAAGTGGCATTCAGTGAATTAGAAAGCTCAAATAAAAGGTGGCCCATGTTCTCAAACTGGAGTAGTATTGAACTTGTAAAGACACGCCGTATAAGTGTTTTGGAAAGTATGGAAGTCTGCATATATTCAAGCTTGCTGCATGCAATGTTTGTTTTAGATCAAGGAAATCAATGTTAACAACCAGCCCAGCAGACCATAAAACAGGTCAACAAACAGCCCAAAATAACGAGCTCACATGTTGACCTGTCAGACAAACTCGTTGGACACTGCCTGATTGTCCTATAGGTCAGTCAGACTCTGAGAAAAAATCTGGAAGCTTTAATGCATGTTGCCAGTTAAAATTCAAATTCATCAAGAATTACTGATTGCTTCAGTGCTGATTTGTCCTTCCGCTGATTGCACTGTGATGGGGGTTCTACTTTTATTTTTTCTTCTTCCCTGTTGTCCTTGTTGAACCTCTTGTCATTTGTAGTTATGTTTCACTATGCCACCCTCACTTCAAAGAAGTCATTTTCTCCTTCGAAATGGATGTTTATTGTGGCAACAGATGTTATCTGCTTTTATTGTGACAACAGATGTAATCTGCTTCCAAATATACTTTCACTAAGACATGGACATGTAGGCAATTGCTTTCTGTATGTGAAAGTATTTTTTGGCAAATGTCATTATTTTTTAACACATGCAGAGATTAACTGATTTGTCAGAATCACAGAGGTGTTGCATCAAGACCTAACAAGCATTGGCAAGGCCAATAGGTCACGCCCTTGAGAATAATGGCTCTGCCATTACCTTTTATTCATGCTGTACAGCATGGGCATTGCCGACTGTGGCAATGGTTTGTTGCCATGCTTTCTTAAATTAGTTTTAACCACATGGAAGCCTGCGCGCAGCTGTTCCGCATGGCTAAAAATATTGCCAAAGTCAATATTGCTAATGTTTGCCAGTGCTTGTTTGAGATAGGCGGAGGAAGTGTTGAAGATGCCTTTGTGCTTCAGATATAGATCTTTGAAATTAATACTACTTTGCTCTTTAAGCCAGGTAAGGATTTCTCTTGCGTCTCCACAATTAGGCGGACCCTTGTATTTGGTGCCACTTGAAGACTCAAGACACACAAATGATGGACAGAAGGCAGAGCAAATCAAACATTCACTCTCAGTCAAGAGATCTTTGTGAGATCCATCGTTCTCCTGCTCAACATGCCCCGCAGTTTAGAACCAGCCATATGCAAATCAGTCTTGACTCTGTGCCTCATGGGAACAGTCCGGCCCGAACTGCCAAGCCAGGTCTTCACTGTACTGGAAACAAACATCCTAGGGACCAGTTTTGGGGCATCACCCCTCATCAGATAGGCTAGCTTGAATCCAGTGACACAGTGAGCCTAGGACCCACGTCTGGGCATACCCGGTGCACTTAAGGCGAGAAAGCAAAAGATACACAGATGATGGACGGAATGCAGAGCACATCAACCATTCACCCCAGTCAAGAGATCTGGGTTAAATCCATCGTGTTTTTGCTCACCATGCCACCCCAGTTTAGACCCAGCCACATGCAAATCAGTCTTGACCCTGTGCCTCATGGGAACAGTCCAGCCTGAACTGCCAAAGCAGGTCTTCACTGGACTGGAAAGAAGCATCCTGGGACTGGTTTTGGGGCATCTTCACTCATCAGCAAGGCTAGCTTGAATCCAGTGTCACAGTGAGTCCGGGACCCACGTCTAGGGATATCCGGCGCACATAGGGTGAGAAAGCAAAAGATACAGAGATGATGGATGGAATGCAGAGCAAATCAAGCATTCACCCCCAGTCAAAAGATCTGGGTTAAATCCATTATTCTTTTGCACACCATGTCACCCCATTTTAGACCCAGCCATATGCAAATCAGTCTTGACCCTGTACCTCATGGGAATAGTCCAGCCCGTACTGCCAAGCCAGGTCTTCACTGGACCGGAACAAATCATCCTGGGACCGGTTTCAGGGCATCACCCCATAACAGCTAGGCTAGCTTGAATCCAGTGGCACAGTGAGTCTCGGACCCACGTCTGGGCACACCTGGCGCCCTTAGGGCGAGAAAGCAAAAGACACACAGATGATGGACGGAATGCAGAGCAAATCAACCATTCACCCCAGTCAAGAGATCTGGGTTAAATCCATCGTTCTTTTGCTCACCATGCCACCCCAGTTTAGACCCAGCCTTATGCAAATCAGTCTTGACCCTGTGCCTCATAGGACCAGTCCAGCTCGAACTGCCAAGGCAGCTCTTCACTGGCCCGCAAACAAGCATCCTGGGACAGGTTTTGGGGCATCACCCCTCATCAGCCAGGCTAACTTGAATCCAGTGGCATGGTGACCCTGGGACCCACGTGTGGGCATACCCGGTGCACTAAGTGCGAGAAAGCAAAAGATACACAGATGATGAATGGAATGCGTAGCAAATCAAACATTCACCCTCTGTCGAGATCTGGGTTACATCCATTGTTCTTTTCCTCACCATGCCACCCCAGTTTAGACCCAGCCATATGCAAATCTGTCTTGACCCTGTGCCTCATGGGAACAGCCCAGCCCGAACTGCCAAGCCAGGTCTTCACTGGAGCGGAAACAAGCATCCTGGGACCGGTTTCTGGGCATCACCCCTCATCAGCCAGGCTAGCTTGAATCTAGTGGCACAGTGAGCCCAGGACCCACATCTGTACACACCCAGTGCATTTAAGGTAAGAAAGCAAAAGACACACAGATGATGGACGAACGCAGAGCAAATCAAACATTCAACCCCAGTCAAGAGATCTGGGTTAAATCCATTGTTCTTTTTCTCACCATGCCACCCCATTGTAGACCGAGCCTTATGCAAATCAGTCTTTTGACCCTATGCCTCATGGGAACAGTCCAGCCAGAACTGCCAAGACAGGTCTTCACTGAAGTGGAAATAAGCATCCTAGGGTCGGTTTCGGGCATCACCCCTCATCAGTCAGGCTAGCTTGAATTTAGTGGCACAGTGAGCCCGGGACCCACATCTGGGCATACCCGGCACACTTAGGCCGAGAAAGCAAAAGACACACAGATGATGGAAGGAATGCAGAGCAAATCAAACCTTCACCCTCAGTCAAGAGATCTGGGTTACATCCATCGTTCTTTTCCTCACCATGCCACCCCAGTTTAGACCCAGCCATATGCAAATCAGTCTTGACCCTGTGCCTCATGTTAACAGTCCAGCCCAAACTGCCAAGCCAGGTCTTCACTGGAACAGAAACAAGCATCCTGGGAACGGTTTCTGGGCATCACCCTCCGCAGCCAGGCTAGCTTGAATCCAGTGGTACAGTGAGCCCGGTACCCACGTCTGGGAATACCTGGCGCACTTAGGCAGAGAAAGCAAAAGACACACAGATGATGGACAGAATGCAAAGCAAATCAAACATTCACCCCCAGGCAAGAGATCTGGTTTACATCCATCATTCTTTTCCTCACCATGCCACCCAAGTTTAGACCCAGCCATGTGCAAATCAGCCTTGACCCTGTGCCTCATGGGAACAGTCCAGCCCGAACTTCCAAGCCAGGTCTTTACTGGACCGGAAGCAAGCATCCTGGGACCGGTTTCGGGGTATCACCCCTCATCAGCCAGGCTAGCTTGAATCTAGTGGCACAGTGAGCCCAGGACCCACATCTGGGCATACCCGGTGGATTTAGGGCAAGAAAGCAAAAGACACACAGATGATGGACAGAATGCAGAGCAAATCAAACAGTCACCCCCAGTCAAGAGATCTGGGTTAAATCCATTGTTCTTTTGCTCACCATGTCACCCCAGTGTAGACCGAGCCTTATTCAAATCAGTCTTGACCCTATGCCTCATGGGAACAGTGCAGCCCGAACTGCCAAGACAGGTCTTCATTGGACTGGAAACAAGCATCCTGGGACCGGTTTTGGGGCATCACCCTTCATCAGCCAGGCAAGCTTGAATTCAGTGGCAGGGTGAGCCCGGGGCGCACATCTGGGCATGCCCGGAGCACTTAGGGCACTTGAAGAGTCAAGCTTTTGTTTGGATGCTCCTTGTAGGATATGGGTCATGTCTTCACGTGAGATAAAAACAACACAAAAGGAAGGGCCTTAAAAGTTGTGTGAGCAAAGAAGGGTAATTGTGAATCCTTTTCAAGAGGTATGGCCTATGTCATTAGGTGATGGCTTTAAGACATGTAAATTAAAATACTGTGCTTCACTGAGCATGTCACATCAGTTCTATCTGACTGCCTATCTGTGATCTTTCTGTTACTTCATCCAGACACATCATTCAATAATGGACACATGCCTAAAACAAGCCAGGACTATTGACTTTTGCCAATGCTTGTTATCAGTATCAGCTAAATGAGTAACAATGATATTGTGCTGAACAAATTAGAACTGAAAATGTTTCAATTCTGAAAATATGCACTGGCAATTAAACATTACTGAGGTCTGTGGAAGGGGTGGTGGTCTTGAGACAATTGCAATCATTTCTGTTAGCGCTTTCACACCAGTTTGGTCTACAACCTCGTAGTGAAACACTTGCACCCTTTTTCTGCTCTCATCTTTCTGAAATCTGAAAACCTCATCTCTTTCTCCTTCCGCACCTTCTTTTCACTCTTTCCTTCTACCCATACATATTTGCATCTGGTTCACATCCCTATCCTCAACCCATATTCACATGTAAGCACTTCATTTTCTTCTACTTAGAACTGCCAATATTTTAGCAGATGTGTACCTCTGACGTAAAGTCCATAAGACCACACTCCATCTTTAGTAGGCCAAGACTCCATTTTGAACAGATTGAGACTCCATTTTCTCTATTTCTGCAGAATCATTGTCTTGTCTGCCTTTAACATACATGTATTCTGTACTTACCTTTCCATGTAACCTGTGAAAGTGTCAAGTCACTCTGACAATGACATAGATAAAACATCTGATGCAAAACTTTTCTGGGGCTAGCGTGTGATCATCTTCATCTCAAGGTCAAACGAAAAACATAACCAAAACAGTATAGTCTGATTTGACGTATTATTACTTTATTTGTTTATAAGAATGTGTCTAAGACTTTCCCATTGGTGCACATCAATTATGTGAGAAATTCCTAAATGTATGTCAGAAATTCCCATCTCAGATACAGGACATAAGGGCTGCCACTTGACCACTTGTGAGTAGAGGTCCTTTGCCCTTGATAAAAGCGCAAGATACTGCTGGTAACGATCAAGACTGCCAGAGCACCAAGATGCTGCATCACACTAGGTGCTGACACCAAGCCAAGTCCAGGAGGAGAGACTCTGCTGTGACATGTGTTTTTCTTTCACAGAGAACCCTGCCTCCTAAGACTTCTGATAACCACAGCTTTTGCTGTAACCACGTACACAGTACGTTGATTCTCCCTAAGAAACTCTAGATGCAAGTTATGCTACTCCATACACTCCTAGCGTAGTGCATCGAAGTAAGTTTTAGGGTACTAGGTTTTTTAGATGACAATTTAAGTATGATGGATACGTTCATTTTACTCTTGTTCGCTATGTTCATTTGTGCTGTTTAAATGATATTTTGTGTGCTGATTTTAGATGTGCTAAGGCACAGATTGAGCCTGTTGCAATAATATTTTTTAGTTAAAGTGTCTAGTGGCAGTTTGTGTTTGTGATATTGTGAAGAGTGAAATAGGTTTGTTCTCAATCACCACAATGTCCTTGGATCCATATTTAGGGACTGTTAGTAACCCAAAAGCATTTGACACCACTTCAACTATGTATTGGGTTGAGTTCTTCAGAGCTACAATCATCTGTCATTCACATTCAAGTGAAGGTGCATTGATCTAAGTTCACTCATGTCACCCATGAGTGTCAAAACAAACCTTGTAGAGCTATGTCAGTCGCAGTTTACGCAACACCTCCTTCACTCACTTTCATATATATTGACAATCACAAGTGGCACATGTCACCATTGCTCTGCGTGTGCAGCACTATATGAGCTTGTATTCTGAAAATCTTTATAATCCACTGACTTGTACAGTGATAAATTCACACTGCCTCCAGTCTCAGCTCCAGAGCTCTATGTCATGGTCCATTATAAACACTCACCCACAACCTGAGCTTGCAGACACCTACAGACGATCAAGTTGACTGTGTGCTCAAAACAAGATTAATATACTGCATGAAAAACACTACAGAGAAACAGCATCCTGGAAAAGCAAATACTCTTAGGGAAATTAATGAAATAAAACATGTGAAATGTACATAGGAACTACCTTAGTGACATGGATTACCTTAGTGGTTGCCACAGTCAGAGAGTATTGTTGAGAAATCGATCAGGGGCTCCTCTATAAAAGACATGAATGTAGGACCAGATTGAGATCTATTACAAAGTCAGTTTTTAATTACTGCCTGACCCGCTGCATTTAAAGCCCTATGGTTTATCAGTGTAACGTATGCACTTTATCACACAGCAGTAATATCACATCCACTATATCGAACTAAAACTACACTGCAAGGTAAGTATATCATTATGATTCTTATCTACATGTAATCTTAACTCCTAGTGAAGATAGATGTAATAATAGTAATTGTATACTTCCCTTGTGGAGTGGTATTCATTATTATTGTTGAGAGATATTGTTGGCCTCAATATAATGACAGACAACTAAAGCAGTGTAGTTTAATCTGGTGTTTGTCATCAAACATTGAAAGCTCCAAGTAGCATTTAATTTTATGGATAATTTGTCTTGAATAAGAGGGGTAATAAAAGATATTTCTTGTGAACTTGTCCACTTGGAACAGCATGGTGATATTCATCTAGAAACCACCCTAGATTTTTCATTTTATGTAAGAGAATGATTTCTGATGCATACTTGTACCTGCAGATTCCTCACATGTAGAATAATTTCAGGCATCAGACTGGATTTTGAAAACTTCAAAGTTCTCACTTTATCCAGTAGTTGGCACTGGCTTCACATCTACGCCAAAAGTGGCATTAGTTAACATCACCAAAGTCATATAGCCCACACCCCGGTGCAGTGCCATCAGTTAGTTTTTTCCTTGCCTTCGACTTGGACCCAGAGCTCGCTCTCTCCTGAGAGTTGTGAGGTTTTCCTCACAGTCTTCAGTGCAGTGTCATGTCAGACCAGAAGTGTTTGGGCTTTAAGCTCTGCAGGCACTGGAAGAAGCAGGTGGCCATCACAGAACCACATTCTATTTGTTTGTAGTGTTTGCGATTGGACCATAATTCTTGCTCCTGCAACTCTTGCTTCAGCCTACATCCGAGAACATCAAGGAGCAGGAGGACAAACTGTTTATGGACCTTGGCCATGCTGAAATGCACAGTCTTCGGAGGCCAAGGCTCCGATCTAGATCCCCCCCTCGCATTCCTCAATCACAAAGAAATAGAAGCACATGAAGTACAAAAAACGAGGAAGAAACAAGTGTTGCAGATGACCGCAGTCTCCCACTGTATCCTGATCCTCAGAGCTGGAGTTGGGCAGGGTGGAGCTGACTGACCCTGCTCCAGGTGGCAAGGTGCCTCGATCTCAGACAGACCTTCCCAACATCATTGGTGCCAGCACCTTCTAGACAAGATCCTTCAAAGACAGCCCGCTCGCTTATCCCAGATGTTCCGGTACCAGAGACTGACCTGGCTGTGTTCCTCAACACAATGTTCAGAATTTTAGCCAGGGCCTTGAACCACTCAGGAGCACCTCGGACCCAAATGTTCTTACCAATGGTGTCATCCGGCGCAGGACCTGCGCCACCTCCAGCAGTCCCAGCCATCACACCAGTGCAAAACTACACATCTCCCATACTGGCATCATGCCCTGCACCACCAATGAAGCTACTAACGCCGCCGTCCCGGTAGCCTCAGGAACCATACTCTGAGTCAGTGGTGCTGCCTACTCTATCCATGAAGCCTCATCCTCACAAACATTCCAGAAGAGAGGCACAAAGACTTATTGAATAGAGACAGAGAATCCATGACCTGATTGGATCTAACTACGACCCTCCTAACATATATGGGGATGAAGAAAGTGATGTAGAAAACCCTTATGAAGTGCCTGGTTTATACTGTGCTAGTTCGTTAGATAACTCTCCAGAAATGGACATGGACTTCCAGCCAGACCTCCTACCTTTGAAATCACGCTGCTTCATTCAGTCATCTTGAAGGCTGCTGAAGTATTGAACTTGCAGAGTTTATCCGTCAATGTGAAGACGAATGTCCTCACAAAAGTGCTGCTCTCTATGACTTGAACATCTAATAAAGACTTATAGCTATAGATTTCTTATTGTAGGAATTTCCCTGGCATCAGACTGGATCAAGACTATTTTGAGCAATCCCCCTTAGTGGCGGTAGGTGGGTAGTTCAGCTTCGTGTGGCGTCTTTGACATCATCCTCACCGGTAGGGACGCGTGTGGTGCCTATATATGCGCCACCACAGCGCACTGACCTCAGTTCCTTTTTTTCTGCGCCATCAGCGTGGATCCAGTTCAAGCTCCCCTCAGTAATTCCTTGACTGATTTTTACCTTTTTGTCAGCAACTAGATCGCCCTTTTTTTTCAAGATGTCCCCAAAAACCCCACTGGGTTCAAACATTGCATCACCTGTCATTGACAGATGTTGGCAACAAACCCTCATTTTTTATGTCTGTGGCACCTTAACAAGGACCTTGACTGCGTCATGTGTGACTTACAAAACGATGAGCCCTAAGGCCATCCGCGAGCAAGCCATGAAGCTTTTGGCTGCTCATCAAATTACTCTTTGCCTCTCCAGGTTCAGTTCACATTGGAGGACTTACGTTGGACCTCGTCTCACTCCAGGACTTCTTTTGTTAAGTCCCACAAGAAAAAGACCAAGAAGTCAAAGTGCTCTTCGTCTTCTTATCGTCACTCCCATTCCTTGGATGACAAGAGAGAATGATGCCATAAATTCCAACCTCGCTCACAGGTGGTCCCTGTGCAGCAGGCATTGGAAACTGTATCCGCTCTATGCTTACAAGAGTTTTTTGAGGCTCGGAGCCTCATTTTTGGGTGGACGAACCCCTCTGGAGCACCTTCACATCCCACGGGTTCGGGAGGAACTTCAACTGGAGCTTTGCCAGCGGGGTTAGCTTCGGGACCAGTCAACCCCTTAGAATCCGTTGGTGGACTGTTGCAATGAGACTGTTCCCAGCTCCGCTGATTTGGAACCGGACCTGCGTCACGCGACCCCAGTTTGGTGCAGACCAGGCTCATACAGCTTAAATTGGACCCATAACCCTATTTCACTGAAGGCCTCACTGAGGAACATGAAGGGAGAGGATCTGAGGATTCCTATTGCTACACTGACTCCCTAGCAGAGTCCATGGCTGATGACAACTGGTATGAGAACCTGGTTGACGCCTGTGGTGTGGATACCTCACTACACATTGACCTCCTCTCTCCTCCCACAGTGGTTATGGAGGAAGGGGCTTCTTTTGCTTTGGTGCTCCAGAGGGCGGTTGAGGTCCTGGATGGACAGCTGCTCCAGGTTCAAGTCAAAACAAACTTTGTAACAGAGGTGCTTCAACCTGGGGTATACCCACCAGAACCTTTACTACCCTTCAACATCGCCCTTACCCAGGACCCGATTTCCTCAACCAGCATCCCACCGCAGACAGCTTGGTGGGCCAAGCTTCAATGTACCGAATAAATCCCAGCAGTTCCCAACCATACCACCAGATAGGGAACTAAAGAGGCTAGATACGTTTGGAAAGAGGAGTTTTTTCTTCCACCAGCCTGGCACGGTGGTCTGTGAATGCTGCATGCTTATTGGGCTGTTGTTCCCATCACGCCTGGTGGAGGAATACTGGCTCTTCAAGGATGTCCAATCCTCACTCATGGGCATGCCCTTTGACGGAACCTATCTCTTTGGAGACAAGGCTGATTCGGCCTTGGAGAGATTCAAACATAGTGGGGCCACAGCTTGGTCATTGCAGCTCTTTGTGGCTACAGTAGGGGCTATCACCTGCATCATTACCCCCGTAGCCACCACAGCCAGCAGGCTCAGTCCTTTCATGGCTACAGATCCAGTTCCCACAAACCTTGTAGGGCCCAAAACCAGAGGTCAGCCTGATCCGCTCCCTCCCCCGCAGCTGCACAGTCAAAGCCTCTTTTGTTTGCTCTCAGTCCAGCATTGCCATCCAGTTGGCGACATAATTCGATACAATCTGCACCAATCTGAGGGAGATTACAACAGACAAATGGGTGCTCCAAATTGTCCAACTGAGGTACACTCTCCAGTTCCACCAAAAGCCACCGCCACTCCCTTTGTCCCCACAGAGAACCACCTTGCACTCTTGTGACAGGAAGGACTGGTCCTTGTAGCCAAAGGAGCCAAAAAGAGGGTTCCGGCATCAGAAGTAGATTGTGGTTTTAA
This sequence comes from Triturus cristatus, assembly GCF_964204655.1. Lineage (NCBI taxonomy): Eukaryota > Metazoa > Chordata > Amphibia > Caudata > Salamandridae > Triturus > Triturus cristatus. The sequence goes on along the minus strand of NC_140585.1, from coordinate 1,266,064,051 downwards.
TTCCCGCTACTTTCTGGAGGCCTCCATCCTATCTTTGATCTGCGCCCTTTCAATCACTATTTGAAAAAAAGACAAATTCAAGAGGCTCTCCCTGGCTCAGGTCTTACCTGCCCTCAACCCTGAAGACTGGATGCTAGCATTGCACTTGCAGGACTCCTTTTCCACATTCCTGTCCTGCATGCCCACAGATGCTACCTGCGGTTCATGGGGAGCCTGGAGCATTAACAATTCACTGTGCTTCCCTTTGGCCTTATCAGTGCCACCCCTTGGGTGTTCATCAAGGTGATGCCGGTAGTTATGGCACATCTGCGAAGGTCAGGGGGTCCAATCTTCCCCTACCTCGATGATTGGCTGTTGCAGGTGAGCTTGCCACAGACGGTCGTCTCCCACATTCAGACTATGGCAAGCCTTTTTCACTCGCCGGGTTTCACAATCAACATGCCAAAGTCATACATGACTCCCTCGCAAGATGCTCCCCTTTATTGGAGCTGTTCTGTATATAGGGAACATTTTGGCTTATCCTCCTGCACAGTGAGTCTAAGGTATTCGGGCTATGATTCCGATGTTTCAGCCTCTATCCTGGATTTTGGTGAGACTGACTCTGAGGCTGTCGGGTCACATTGCCTCCTGCATCCTATTGGTAAAACATGCCTGTTGGCATATGCGGGCTCAGCAGTGGGACTTAAAGACCCAGTGTGCTCAGCATCAGGGGAATCTCTCTGACCTGGTCTAGGTATCAGAGGAAAGTGCAAAATACCTGTAGTGGTGGCTCAAGGACCGTGATTGGGCCAATGGTAGACCTCTCTCTCTCTTCCTCACCCAGAGCTCACAGTACTGATACATGCATCACTTCTGGGTGGGACAGCCACCAGGAAGAGGTGGAGATCAGAGGCATCTGGTCTCCAACAGAGTCTCAGCTCCACGTCAATCTGTTGGAATTGAGACGATCCACCTGGCATTGAAAGCCTTTCGTCATTCAATCAAGGGAAGGCTAGTTCAGGTGTTCACAGACAACACCACTGCTTGGTGTGCATCTAAATCGATTGATTCTCGGTCTGCACCTTTGTCTGAAGTCCTTCTGTTTGTTCTATCCCTGGCTCGGCAAAGGTGTGCTTTGGGCACAGTTAAAGGATATCTGCCTGCCATGTCTGCCTTTCTATGGTTAGTTGACCAAACTTCCCTGTTTGTCACCTGTTTTGACTAGATTCTTAAAGGTTTCCTGCATAAATTTCCTCCCACACCCTTCATTATGCCCCAGTGGGACTTGAATTTAGTTCTCACCTTCTTAATGTGATTCCCTTTTTCCTTTGAACCTTTGCACATCTGCCCTCTAAGGCTCCTAACTTAGAAAACTGTCTTCCTTGTGGCAATAAGATTTGTCAGGAGGGTAGCGAATTGTAGGCACTTTCAGTTAATCCTCCCTATACTTGATTCTTCCCAGACAAGCTGGTTCTTTGAACTAGCGCATCCTTTTTTTGCCAAAGGTGGAAACACCTTTTCAAGTAAGCCAATCATCACCCTGCCTACCTGCTTTTCCCTCTTCATCCTTCTAAAGAAGAGGAGAGACTCCACCAACCTGGATCCAAAAAGAACGTTATCTTTCTATATGGATCGCACCATAGAACTTGTTGTTGGATTTGCAGTGGAGAAGAAAGGGAAGGAAGGTCAAAAGAGAACCATCTGTCGATGCATCATCCTCTGTATTAAATGACCTGCTGTGCAATGATCAAGAAACAACCTCTTGGGGGAGGAGCCTAGTGCGCATCCAAGATGGTCGCGTGAGCACAGGGCTCCCCGGACCCTCGCTGCTCCTCGGAATTTATCCTGACTTTATCCTGACTTGGTTGATGGAATCTGGAAGACGAATGTTGGCTGAACACTAAACTCCTTTCGGAAACAAAATCGGACCTGGCAATCCTGAGTTATGGTGGTTTGAACTTTTGAGGCCCAACCAATGGCTGTGCCCGATGCGAAGGTGATCTGTGGAGCCGGGGCGTGGTTGAACAACAACGGCAGCGGGGCTGTGCCAGTGGCCGTCCCATCACTTTCGGTTTCACTTTTGGATCTCTGAGGGGCTGGACAGTGGAATTGCTTGGTGCGACTGGGCTTTCACTTTGCCTTTGCTTGATGCCTGTGTCTTCGCCTGCTACCAGTGTACCCATCGACGGTGGTCCCTTCGCTCCGCCACATTGCGGCCTCTGGTGCGGCCCGCGTCTGCTTGGCCTGTGCCCCCTCGACGCTTCCTCGGTGGTCCCCTTCGGCGAACGTGGTTCTCATGGGAGGCAAGGGAGACCCCGAGAGGCGTAAGACCAAGACATCCCTACGTGGGGGACCGGTCCAGACGAACAACATGGACCGCTACACTCAGGGTAAAGGGTCCCCCGGGACGGCCGGTGTCCCCCCGGATGATGCCAGTGGTGGCCCGTCCGTTTCTCCGGATCTGTCCCTGCAGGACATCATGGGCGCCATTAATGGCACCAGGGAGACCATCGCTACGCAGTACGAGGCCTTGGCCCGTAAAATCGACACGGTGGCCATTGATGTCACGCTAATCCGGGCGGATCTCTCTAAGACCAACGAGAGGGTTCAATCGCTGGATGTGCGGACGTCCTCCCTTGGTACGGACGTGTCGGACCTGCAGACTACTCTCGGCGATCTCAAGTCGGCCAACGATCTGATGGCCCGGCGGCTGGAGGACTTCGAGGGACGGGCTCGACGCAATAACATCCGCGTCATAGGCGTTCCGGAGACCTCCGACAACCGCCCGGTTGATCTCATGGTTGAGGAGCTCATCCTCGAACAGCTTGCCCCCGCTGGCCTGAGTAAGTTCTTCGCCGTGGAGTGGGCCCATCGAGTTCCAGGTGGTCGGCCACGACCGGGGCCCCCCCCGAGGCCTATTGTTGCAAAACTTTTTCATTACAGAGACCGAGACGCGATTCTGCAGGCCTCACGGGTCCATGGCCCGGTCCGATATGAGAACTCGTCCATTACCTTTTTCCCGGACTTCACCCAACTTGTCCAGAAACAGCGGATGGGCTTCCAGGGGGTGAAGCGTTGTCTCCGGGACCTGGGTCTCAAGTACTCTATGCTTTTTCCTGCTAGGCTCCGAGTGGAATATGAAGATCGGACTACCTTTTTTGACTCTCCTGCGACTGTGAGTGACTGGCTGGATTCGCTGCCGGACCGGGGTGACCGGACTGGGCCCTCTGCCGGTACCGAGGGTGGCGGGTCTCCTTCGGAGTGACTTTTGGTCCTTGACTTTGCCATTTTGTATTGTTCGGCTGGGTTCTACTTCTTTTGTGCATTTTGTTTCATTTTGATCTGTGTGGGGGGCGGGCGGGGACGGGTCCCCTTCCTCCTCCGGGGTCTTTTCGTAGAATGGGGTTTGTAGGGCGACAGGCACACTGCAAGTTGGGGTGTTTTTTTGGACCGCAGGGGTGCAGGGTGGGGGGGTGTTGGATTCGGGGGGGGGTTGGCGGGTGGGTGGGGTTGTTTGGATTTGTGTTTTATGTTTTCAAGGCGAGGTATTGGCTATGGTTCAGTTTCGGGTGTTGCGCTATTTGCTAGGGGACCTTTGATCTACTGGAGGGGATGGGGGGGGACGGGTTGAGATTGATGTCTTGGAACGTCAACGGATTGGGGGACCGTATCAAACGGGGTGTTGTGCTGCAATATTTGCGTCGTCTGACTCCTGATGTGGTGTTCTTACAGGAGACGCATCTGGTTGGTAATGTTTGTCATGCCATGAACAGGGGGGGATACCGACTCGTGGCCCATTCTGGTTTCACCACTGGTTCTAGAGGGGTAGGCATTCTCCTGCGCTCTTCACTTCCGTTAGAGATCACCAGGGTAGTCCTAGACGATAGAGGGCGCTATGTGGCTCTGACCGGGAGGTGGGAGGGGCAGTCCCTTTCCTTGATCTCGGTCTATGTTCCCCCGGGCCTCCAGAACTCCACCTTCTCAGACTTGGGTCGTATGCTGCTTGGGCTTCCTGACAGTCTTTTGCTTATGGGTGGGGACTTTAATTCGGTTGTCTCGGGTGACCTGGATCGCCACCCGCCCAGGGCCCTCCCTGCTGCCCAGGCGTGGCTCGGCGGACTCCTGGAGACCTTCGGTCTGGTGGATTGTTGGAGGTTAATGCATCCGACACAGTGTCAGTACACATTTCACTCTGGGGCCCATGGGAGTCTCTCCAGATTGGATTATTTTCTTATGCCCGCTGCCCAGACTGCCCGGATTCGAGAGGTTAAACACCTGGCCCGGGGTATCTCTGATCATTCCCCACTGTGGTTGCTTTTTGACACTGGGATGCGGTCCGCTGGGCGGATCGCTCCTATTAACCCTTGGTACCTGCGAGACACCAAGATCCGTGATAGCCTGATTAAGTCGATTGATCAATATTTTCTTGAGAATGAGGGGTCGGTGTTGTCCTCAGTGTCCCTGTGGGAAGCTTTTAAAGCAGTGCTCCGCGGGCATGCCCTGTCCCAGATAGTGGAGGCTAAGAGGGTTAAGAGAGAGGCGGTGGTGACGCTGGAGACTGAAATATCGGGGCTGGAGGCAGCCTTGGCGGCGGGTGTCACTCCGGATGGGCTGCATGCCCTCAGCCTGAAGCAGTTTGAATATAAGTCTCTTGTTACTGACGCTGCCAAGACCATGTATAGGGAGCAGCAGGGTAGGTTGTATGATGCCGGAGACAAGGCGGGTAAGCTGATTGCCTGGTTGGACAAGAAGGAGAGAGTGAATCGTGTGGTCCCGGAGCTTCGGGCTTCGGATGGAGTGTGTGTGACTGAGCCTGGTGAGATTGTGGAGTGTTTTGCTGACCACCTCCGGGCTGTGTACTCCCCGGTGTCTGATAGAGATGAGGACGACTCTCGTCTTCTGCTGCGGGATATTGCCCTGCCCGGCTTATCCGTCGAGGACCGCGAGCTGATGGATGCCCCTTTGTCTGTCGACGAGATTGCTACTGCGATTCGCTCCCTTCGCTCGGGCAAGGCTATGGGCCCCAACGGCCTGCCGATTGAACTGTATAAATTACGCCCGGATAAAATCGCGCCTTTCCTCCGTCATATGTTTCAGGAGTCGCTCGAGAGGGGTTCCCTTCCCGACGACCAGCGTCTGGCTACTATAGTGGTGATTCCCAAGGATGGTAAGCCACGGGACCGCTGTGCCTCATATAGGCCTATTTCCCTACTAAATGCCGAACCCAAAATCCTTGCTAAGGTCCTTGCTAATCGCTTGCTGAGCGTTATATGTGACTTGATACATCCGGATCAATGCGGCTTCATCCCTCATCGTAATACCGCTCTCAACTTACGGCGTCTGCACGGCGTCCTCGCTAGGGCGGAGTACTTCTCTGAAGCGGCCGTATTGGTTTCCTTAGACGCCACGATGGCCTTTGACACCATTGAGTGGCCATTCCTTTGGGCCGTCTTGGCGAAGTTTGGCTTTGGGGAGGGATTTCTTAGCTGGGTGAAGCTTCTTTATGCTGGACCAATGGCTCAGGTGGTTGTCAATGGGCGGGTTTCTCGGCCTTTCGCTCTCGGGAGGGGAACTAGGCAGGGGTGCCCGTTGTCCCCGCTGCTCTTTGCTCTCGCCTTGGAACCGCTCGCTGCCTGGCTCCGTTGGGAGCCCTCGATCAGGGGGCTCCGGTGGGCCCCGGGCTTCGAGGATCGGGTCTCATTGTACGCGGATGATATTCTCTTGTATCTCACCTCGCCGCGGAAGTCGCTCAATGTTCTCTTTGATGTCCTTACTTCCTTCGGGAAAAATTCGGGTCTGATAATTAATTGGTCCAAATCTTGTGTGTATCCTATCTCTGGTGGCCTTCCTCTCTTGCCGCCTCGGCTTCCGCTCCAAATATCTCAGTCCGGCTTTAAATACCTGGGGGTGTACGTTTCGTTGGATCCGGCGGTCCGATATGAGCAGAATCTCCTGTCTCCACTCCGTCGTTTGAGGGCGGATACGGCTCGGTGGTGTAAGTTGCCCTTGTCTCCCCTTGGTCGCGCGGCGCTGTTTAAAATGATGTCCCTTCCCAGATTTCTTTATGCACTTCAGAACTCCTTCGATGTCATTCCGGCGGCCTACTTGAGGGAAGTGGAGAGTTTGCAGAGGAGACTGGTTTGGGACGGGCGAGCGCGTATCGCTTTGGCAAAGCTGACTCTCCCCTGGTATGACGGGGGCATCGCGCTTCCTGATATTAGACGGTACTATTGGGCCTCCCAGCTGTCTGCCATTAACCATGCTACGTACGCTCCTGGTTTGAACCCGGCATATGAGATGGATAAATTCCTGCTTCCCGGCGGTAACTATAACAGAGCGCTTTACTCTCGATCCGCTGGTAGGACCCTTACGGGCCCTACTAGGATTGCGGTACGTGTGTGGAAGGCGGCGAACGTATCGATGGGCTGGAGTGAGCGTTTAACGTGTGCCACTCCTTTATTCGCCTCAGAACGCTTGGGAAGCCTCTGGACAACGAAAGGCTTCGAGCGCTGGGACACGATCGGCATCAGCAGAGTGGGGGACCTATGGGTTAAAGGTGCGGTTAAATCCTTCGCGGCGCTCCAGAGCGAGCACGAGCTTAGTGAAAGAGAGTTCTTCCGTTATGCACAGGTTCGGCACGCCCTGCTCTCGGTCTTTGGGGAGGGGACCACGGTCCCTGCTTCTTCGCCTCTCGAGGACCGCATACTCGATGGTCACGTCCCCGACAGTACTATCTCCTTGATTTACAAAAAACTGATAAATAATCGGGCTGACCTCTTGGTGCGTTTTCGGGAGGCATGGACGGGAGATGGGGTGGAGTTGGACGACGAGGACTGGCAGACCGCACTGTCATCCCCTAAGGAGGTGGCCATCCCGGCCCGTCTCCGTCTGGTCCAGCTTAAGATTCTCCATCGTGTTTATGTGACGGGCCCCCGCTTGGTCTCGATGGGGTTCTCTGACGACGGACTCTGTAAGCGTGGCTGCGGGCTCAGTGCCACCTTTCTCCACATTCTATGGGAATGCCGCGAGGTGGCGGAATATTGGCGCCAGGTGCATGATGTTATGAGACGAGTCACCGGGGTCGCTCTGCTGCCGGAGGTGCGTCGCTGTGTTCTGAATGTATGGGAGCCCAATGACTATAATGCGGCTCAGGCTCGGTGGGCGGCCTTGGGGAACATGATCGCAAAGAGAGATATAGCGCAGCTTTGGGGTTCCCAACGGCCTCCCACCGTGTCCGTATGGAAGGAGAACATGGACTGGTGCATGTTCAGGGAGAAAACTGTGTATGTGGCTCGTGGTAAACCGGGGGCATGGGGTAGAATTTGGGGGCAGTGGAACGTGTATCGCGGATCTATCTGTGCTCCCCCCCAGGTGGATACGTCTGGGGTTGCCTCGTCCCCCTGATCCTTGAGGGTTCCTTGCTTATCTCGTACTTTGGAGTACAGATTTGGTTCTCCCGTGGCCCCCCCCTCCCTCTCAGGTCTCCTTTTATTGACCGCCCTCGGGTGGTCGGGTGTGGACTCCCCCGGCTGTGGTTTGACGCCCATTTCAAGTCGTTTTGCCTTGCTTTTTGTTTTTTCTTTATTTTTGTTGTTATTTATATTAAAAGTGTGTATCCTGACTTCCCTTATGTGCAGTCTGATCTACTGTAATATAGCGGAGCCCCTGTGGGCCAGTCATTGTTTTTTGATCTGCTTGACCACTTTAACTACTAGCGGCCGGCCCTGGCGGTTGTAGGCCCGTGCTTGTAACCTTTTCTCTGCACAATAAAACTTTTTTCAAAAAAGAAACAACCTCTTGAGGGCTCACAAGTTCAATCTACCCAGAGCTGCAGCTGCAACCACGGAATTGCCTAGAGCAGTCCTAGTTCTGGACATCTGTCAGGCAGCTACGTGGACATTGTTGCACATGTTACTATAAACTACTGCCTCAACACTCAGGTCTGGCGAGATGGGCATTTTGCCTGTTCGGTCCCCCAGGATTTTTTAGTTTCAATCAGTTCACAAACCTACCTCCGAGGAGTGATTGCTTTGATATCTATTCTAAGGTAAGCAATCTGTGGCTAGAAATCCCTATCAGATAAACAAGTTACTTACCTTTGGTAAAGGTTTATCTCGTAGAGACTCTATCTAGTCGCAGTATCCTTACTGACCCTCCCTTCCTCCCCGTTATGCGAACTGTCTTCTCACAATTTCATAGATCCTTTTGGACTTCACAGGCACACTAGTCATTCCTCCTCAGCTTGGTTCTATGCTTTTGGTTATGAAAAAAATAATCAAGAACTTAGGTCAGCCCGCCGGGGCGGAACCTATATAGGCTACGCGCACTGCACTTCTGGTGCGGACAATGCCAGTCAATTAATGTTCAAGTGTTTTATTATGATTTGGAACTCAAAGAGGTCCACATAAATACGAGCAAAAATTATGCAAGGAGCAATACATACAATATAAAATATACAACATTATAAAATACAAGTTGAAGCCATTCAGCATACTACCATGCTCTATTTATAATTACAAAAAATCCAAAGTGAAGTAAAGAAACAATTTAAGCTGCCATCACTATTGTGGCAAAGGGAAATTAATTGGTTGAAGCATGTAAGAACTAGAGTGAAGGCGTCTGAATGAAGGAAGAGGGAGGACCAGAAATGGATTGAGTTGAGAGAAGCTGCTTTTTCTGGTGATTCGCATAAATATTGTTCGTCAATAGCCGAATACTCTGATTTCAGAATTAAGGCTGAAGCCAGTCCTATATCTGACAAACAGTGGACCCAATACATTTTGCAGTTTTACTTCTCTAATTCTAGCTGTAGAATTATGTAGGAGTTATATGTTGATCCTGCTTCCTTTGATATACATGGCCCACCTTCTTGTGAGGAGATAGAGGGCTTTATTAAGAGCACAAGGTCCTCCGGGGCTATGGACCTGGATGAACTTCTGATTTCTCTTATCAAACAAGAAGCCTCTGCATGGGTTCTTTTTCCGTGCCCTGTATTTCAATACTGTTACCTGCATGGGGTTATACCGCCTTCCTGGAAAGAAAGTGTTGTTGTTACCTTTATATAACAAGCATTTGCAATGCATATAGGTCTCGCATTAGGAAATATTGAGCTATTGGTATTGTAAATGCCAAATTTTTAATTTATGTGTTGGTTTTGAAAAAAGCTAAATTAATAGCTTTGTCATTTACAATTCCAATAGTTTTAACTTTCGCAAAATCTACTGATGCGTTTTAGAAACGCTTTGATTCTGTAACATTTGTGTTTTTGTTAAAATTTAGAAAAGGCACCTACTGACATCGTATGAACTAGGGGGCAGTGTGTAAGAGGGCAGTGTGTGAGGGGGAATTGTATGAGGGCACAGTGTGAGTGTGTAAGGGTGCGGGCTGTGTGTGCGGGGTGTAAGGGTGCAGTGTGTGTGACCTAAAGTACTGTGAGTGGGTAATGTGTGAGAGCAGTGTATGTGGGGGCAGGGTGTCAATGGGTCAGTGTGCGAGGAGGGGTCATTGTGTGTGGTTTGTGTGAGAGGGGGGCAGTGTGTGTAGTCTGTGTGAGAGGGGGCAGTGTGTGTAGTCTGTGTGAGGGGGCAGTGTGTGTGGTCTGTGTGAGGGGGGCAGTGTGTGTGGTCTGTGTGAGGGGTGCAATGTGTGTGGTCTGTGTGAGGGGCAGTGTGTGTAGTCTGTGTGAGGGGGCAGTGTGTGTGATCTGTGTGGAGGGGTAAGTGGGAGTGGTCTGTGTGGAGGGGTAAGTGTTAGTGGTATGTGTGAGGGGGCAGTGTTTGTGGTCTGTGTGAGAGGGAGGCAGTGTGAACTTTGTTCATTTGTTAAATAAAGTTAAACAATAATGCTAATTTAAGCACAAAACACCTAGCACCAATAGACATTAACCGACGAAAAAAGCCAAAAATCTACTGATGCGTTTTAGAAACGCTTTGATCCCGTAACGTTTGTGTTTTTGTTAAAATTTAGAAAAGGCACCCACTGACATTGTACAAACTAGGGGGCAGTGTGTAAGAGGGCAGTGTGTGAGGGGGAATTGTATGAGGGCACAGTGTGAGTGAGTAAGGGTGCGGGCTGTGTGTGTGTGCGGGGTATAAGGGTGTAGTGTGTGTGACGTAAAGCACTGTGAGTGGGTAATGTGTGAGAGCAGTGTATGTGGGTGCAGTGTGTCAAGGGGTCAGTGTGTAAGGAGGGGTCAGTGAGTGTTGTTTGTGTGAGAGGGGGGCTGTGTGTGTAGTCTGTGTGAGGGGGCAGTGTGTGTGGTCTGTGTGCAGGGGCAGTGTGTGTGGTCTGTGTGTAGTCTGTGTGAGGGAGGGCAGTGTGTGTGGTCTGTGTGGAGGGGTAAGTGTGAGTGGTCTGTGTTGAGGGCAGTGTGTGTAGTCTGTGTGAGAAGGGGGCAGTGTGTGTAGTCTGTGTGAGGGGGCAGTGTGTGTGGTCTGTGTGCAGGGGCAGTGTGTGTGGTCTGTGTGAGGGGGGCAGTGTGTGTAGTCTGTGTGAGGGAGGGCAGTGTGTGTGGTCTGTTTGGAGGGGTAAGTGTGAGTGGTCTGTGTTGAGGGGTAAGTATGAGTGGTATGTGTGAGGGGGCAGTGTTTGTGGTCTGTGTGAGAGTGGGGCAGTGTGACCTTTGTTCATTTGTTAAATAAAGTTAAACAAAAATTCTAATTTAAGCACAAAACACCTAGCACCAATAGACATTAACCGACGAAAAAAGCCAAAAATCTACTGATGCGTTTTAGAAACGCTTTGATCCTGTAACGTTTGTGTTTTTGTTAAAATTTAGAAAAGGCACCCACTGACATCGTACAAACTAGGGGGCAGTGTGTAAGAGGGCAGTGTGTGAGGGGGAATTGTATGAGGGCACAGTGTGAGTGAGTAAGGGTGCGGGCTGTGTGTGTGTGTGGGGTATAAGGGTGCAGTGTGTGTGACGTAAAGCACTGTGAGTGGGTAATGTGTGAGAGCAGTGTATGTGGGGGCAGTGTGTCAAGGGGTCAGTGTGTGAGGAGGGGTCAGTGTGTGTGGTTTGTGTGAGAGGGGGGCAGTGTGTGTAGTCTGTGTGAGAGGGGGGCAGTGTGTGTAGTCTGTGTGAGGGGGGCAGTGTGTGTGGTGTGTGTGAGGGGGCAGTGTGTGTGGTCTGTGTGAGGGGGGGCAGTGTGTGTGGTCTGTGTGGAGTGATAAGTGTGAGTGGTATGTGTGTGGGGGGCAGTGTTTGTGGTCTGTGTGAGAGGGGCACAGTGTGTGGTCTGTGTGAGGGTGCATTGTGTGTAGTCTGTGTGAGAGGGGGCAGTGTTGGTTAGTGACTTGTCAGTAAACTGTATTTCTATTTTCTTTAAGGGCTGTATTAGTATTGAAAAAAAATACACAATCTGACACTGGCTCACGTAAATGACTGCAGTGCCTTGGAAGTAAACTCTATTGTTATTTATTTGAGGGTGAGGAGGGGCAGAGTGTGAGGGGGCTAATGTGTGTAGGGCAGTGTGTGAGTTGGCATTTTGTGGGGTCTAATGTGTGTAGGGTAGTGTGTGAGGTGGCAGTTTGGGGGGTCTAATGTGTGTATGGCAGTGTGTGAGGTGGCATTTTGTGGGACCTAATGTGTGGCATTGTGTGAGGCAAAACAAAATAAAAGGATAAAAGTGCTGTTTGCAGAGAGAGTTATTTTTTGTTTGTTTTGCATGAGAATGTAAGTAGGAAACTCAGACAAAAGCATACGTGTTTGGATGCGTAAAGCAGAACACAGAGGCTGGAAACTATTGAAGACGAGGGCAGACAGCAAAACACAGAGAGGCAAGACAGGATAAAAGTGCTGTTTGTGGAGAGAGTGATTTTTTTTTCCGCATAAGAATGTAAGAAGGAAAGGAAACAATGAACGTGTTTGGGTGCGTAAAGTTAAATTAAAAAAAACTTTGGGTGCGTAAAGTTAAATAAAAAATAAACATTCAAAGTGAATAAATATAATAGGCGCATGCAAAACTCATAGGCACAAGGTCAAGTAGTCAGTCGCACAAAGCCGAAAATCAGAAAAAGATGCGAGAAAGAAAAGGTGGAGGGGAACTACATGGAAGAGGAGAGACGCGTGGGCGGTTAAAAAAAAATAAACATTCAAAGTAAATAAATATAATAGACGCATGCAAAACTCATAGGCACGAGGTCAAGTAGTCAGTCACACAAAGCCCCCAAACAATAAAAAATGCGAGAAAGAGAAGGCGGGGCGGAACTACACGGAAGGGGAGAGACACGTGGGCGGAGAGGAGCCTCTGAGAACGCGCGGCGGAGATCAAAGAAATGGCGTGCGACCATATGGAGAGTGAGGGGGTGTGCAGCCTGGTGAGCTGGATGCGTGTGGCAACAGAGGGAGAGTGCGGCGCGCGCGCACGAAGTGTCTGGTAGAAATGGAAGCGATGGAGATCAAAGAAAAGGCGTGCGACCATATGAAGAGTGAGGGGGTGTGCAGCCTGGTGAGCTGAATACGTGTGGCAACAGAGGGAGAGCGCGGCGAGCGCGCACGAATGTCTGGTAGAAAATGGAAGCTGTAAAGAATGCGTGTGGTTGTGGCAGTTGTTGACAATGCGCGTGATTGTGTTCACATGAACTGTACGCGATCCGCAGCTAGGTAGACTTTTCGGACTGCTTACTATAATCTCGCCTATCCATCCCTGTGGGATAGAATAGGCGAGACCTAAAACGGATTCTAAAATCTCTCCTGCCAGTTTCAGGCAGATTGCAATTGGGAAATTGTTTGCCAAGAGTACTTTACTTTCTCCTTCAGGATTGGACATTTGGTAATAACATTGTTCCTGTTGAGCAGGCTGGTTTTCTCAAGAACTGGGGAACCTTACATAATATCAAGGCCCTTCAAACATTGATTGAAAAGTACCCTGTGGGTAAGGGCATGGTTTTATACTCTGCCTTTATTTATTTCTCCACAGTGTTCGCTAGGGTTGACTGTGGGACGCTGTGGAGGAAACTGTCTGCACTGGGGATCACTGCTCATTGGCTTAGGTTGGTCATTGCCCTGCACTCTTCCACTTGGACTCAGGTCTTGAGAGAACCAGGGTTTGTCCAGCAAAGTGGAGATACATAATGGCTTAAAGCAGGGGTGCTTCCTTGCACCCCGTCTTTTCTCTCTTTACACCCATGACTTACCATGCAGAGTTGGAAAGACCAAAGGACCCACCTAAACTAGGATTGATGAATGTTGGCTGTCTACTTTTTGCTGACAATGTTTTTGTTTTGGATTTAACCCCTATAGGATTACACAGGCTTTTCTCTAAGCTGGGAAACTATGCTAATGAACACTTTCTAAAAATAAACATCTCTAAGAGCAAAGTTATAGCTTTTACATTTCTGGGGTGCAGAGATAGGAGAGATTTACACCGGTTCTTGTGGGATGATAAATTGGAAGTGTTGAAGTTGTATCCAACCTATCGATGGCTAAGCAGGTTGTGACAGTTGTTGGGAGCAGCACAGGTCTCCTTAGACAGCTTCAGAAATTGGTTCCTCTTCTTTCTTTTACAACTATACGAACAGTGGTGGCTGCATTGATCATGTCACAGTTTGGACTATGGCAATGACCTGTAGATCGGCCTTCCCAAGAAGTTGTTGGGTAAACCTCTAATGGCTATGCATGATGCTGCAAGACTATTTTTTTAAGCTACCAAGATGGTCGCATGCTACGCCACTGCTGCAACAATTGCATTGGCTGACAGTCAAACAGAGGGCCAGATATAAAGGCCTGTGCATTGTGCACAAGAGGCTGTATGACAAAGTACCAGCCTATATTGAGGATCGGCTGAGCACTATGTGCCAGGACGTCGTCTTAGCTCCTCTGAGGTGATCTTGCTGACCTGCCTACGCTTTCATAAAACTACCTTGGGCGGTCAGGCTTTTTCAGTTCTGATTCCACAGATCTGGAACAGATTACTGACAATTTTGAGGAGAGAAACTGCTCTCATCCTCTTTCAGAAGAGACTGAAAACTTTCTTATTTGATCAGGCTTTTGGAAGAGATTGATTTTATCATTCTACACTATCTATTGCAACATAGCATCATAACCCTTAGATAAGCACCTAGAGACCTGTGGTATTTGAGAGCTATAAGTATTGTTAATATAGCATAATAAAACATATCTTGGTAGGATTGTTTCTCTCAAAAAGGCCATTTTGCACATGCAATTTACCACTAAGCAGCAACAGGTGGTAATCAAGTCCAACCTATAAAAAGACACCCAGAATGCATCACAAACCTTTCCACAATGGCTGCCCTGTGTTTGTTAGCAAGGAGGAGGCGGATAATGGCGGCATGGCAGAGGAGGAGAAGACAGGAGAGGATATTCAGAGTCAGGCTGACATTATTGGATAAGACTGAAGAGGAGATTTATGATCAGTACAGGCTAAGTAACAGGCTAATACTAGAGCTCACTGACATCCTGAAGCCGCAACTTGAGAGTAGAACCATGCGCAGCAATGCTATTCCCGCACATGTGCAGGTTTTGTGCTCCCTCCACCTCTTGGCCACTGGTAGTTGCCAGGATAACATGGCAGTGGCTGGTGGTGTATCGCAAAGTGCGCTTTTGCGTTTATTTCATGACTTCCTAGACGCAATGCTACACCACATACATCAACACATATACATGCCCCATGACAATCAAGAATTAGACCAGACAAAAATTGATGTTTACAGGTTAGCAAGATTCCCACAGGTACTAGGGTGCATAGATGGGACACATGTGCCCATATGTCCACCATCCTGCACCGAATATATTTTTCGTAATAGAAAAAGTACACATTCCCTCAATATACAAGTAGTGTGTATCGCAAAGAACATCATAACAGATATTGTAGCCAAATACCCAGGAAGCACCCATGATGCATTCATTTTCCGACACAGTGGTCTACATCAAAGGTTAGAAAAAGGTGACTTTGATGATGGATACCTCCTAGGTAATGTTATCACCTGTTCCCAAACTTTTGTTAATGTCATAGCATGTCTGTAAGCATTCAACATCAGCATCATATGGTTCACAACAGGTGACAATGCGTATGCTCTGCGTCTGTGTATCCTCACACCGTTCCTGTCACCCAACAACATCCATGAAAGGCGGTACAACACTGCACACAGGCGCACAAGGACAGTGATTGAGCGTACTTTTGGAATACTGAAATAGCGCTTTAGATGCCTACATAAGAGTGGTGGTGCTCTGCAGTATGCACCAGAGACAGTCTGTAAAATTGTGGCAACATGTGCCATGCTGCACAACATGGCCGGCAGGGGTGGACTGCTCATGGATGTGTCTGACACAGATTCTGAGGAGGATGGTCCGGGAACACCTGCCCAACAACTAAGGGATGGTAGCGCTGCAGCAGAGGGGAGAAGGCGCAGGGACCAGATTGCAAACAACTATTTCTGAAAGGTATATACACCCCAGCTAGACACTCAGCTGTACAAAAGACATGAGTAATTGTGAATGCCAATGGGTGTTTTAATTTTCACACATCCATTTTTAAAGTGGAACAACATGTCTATTAGTAACCTTAGTATAATGACACCTATGGGGAAATAAATGGGTTTCGTCACCAATAGTAAATAACTCAAATGTACATGAAAGATGTTTGGGTAACAGTAAAATGCGCGTGCTTGGCCTGGCCAGAGGTGCCACTAGCCATACCAAGCTTGCGGCTGCTGCTTCTGCGCAACATAGGTGCATCTGTGGCTGAAATGCTGCTCAAGCTAGATAACTCACTATCAGTGCCACCAAGTACAACATCCCCAAGTAACTGGTTTGTCTGCAGTGTTTCAACTGCAGCTGTGATTTTTTCCAAACCATGTGCTACATCGCCACAGTAGTGGCCCATTTCCACTTGTAGGCCAAGTGTGCGCTGGCTTTGTCTATTAATGGCATGTGAGAACACAAAGTATGAAGTTCCTATCAGAAAAGAAAAATGACATGTAATAACCGCAGGGATGAACCCAGTAAATCACAGGAGAGCAATCTCCTTGTTGGAAAAAGACCCTCACACACCTGACAAGTAGGTGTCTTGCTTCATCATCGGGTCTGCTCTTACTCGGGCCGGCGCTGCAATGCCCGATCAGGCGCCCGTGATGGGGCCAACTTCACGGAGATCTTCATTCCACAGCCGATTGGTGAAGTGTGAGTAAGGGTCCTAGTGTAGGTGCATGTGGTGAGTAAAGTGAAGTTAAAATAGAGAAAAATAGTCCACTCAAAAATAGTTTTAATGGGGTTGGCTATTTCCCTAATTAAAAAGAAAAATTGCGTATCGTCACTTAATGTTGTGTATTAATACGCTGAAAGAGGTCGACATGTTTCTTGCCTAATTAACAAACTTGATGGCAATTCCTCAGGACCTTGTTATGTACTACCTACACACATTTTTTGGTGGTGGTCACCCAACACAGTCAGTGAGAAGCGGCCACCGTTACAGCACCCTAAAAAAAGTGTGGGGGTACCTTTGGTATCTACAGGGATCAGCAAGTATTGATCCTTATTTAGTCCGTTCAGGGCCAATTTGGTACCGGTCGTCGTCGACACAGGAATCTAGTGTCGGTTTTGTAGTCGAACAAGAAAGTTAATCCTACCCCACACGGCTCAACCTGTCCACATGGTCAGGTAGTACATAACAAGGTCCTGAGGAATTGCCATCAAGTTTGTTAATTAGGCAAGAAACATGTCAACCTCTTTCAGCGTATTAATACACAACATTAAGTGACGATACGCAATTTTTCTTTCGCCTTTCGCTGCCTCTGCTTGGTTCCCTTATTGGTATCCTTGCTGCTCATCTTGGCTCTCTCACCAGTGTCTCACAATGCTGCTGCACCAGCACATGTGTTTGTTTGTGATTAGATATTGTTTTGGGCACCACTTCCTGTTTGGGGGGGTCCTTCAACACAACCAGGAAGTTAAACTTTTTTCTTTATTCAATTTTAGCTATTTGCGAGTGTTTCTTTGCGATTTTCACGCACAACTCGCAAATAGTGCATGCAAAAATGATGTTTGTATGAGTCTCGCTATTTGCGAGACGATTGTGACTCGCTATTAGCGAGTGTCCCAAATAACATTGCGAGTCAATTGTGACTCGCAATTTTGTTGATGGAGGTGTTGGTTGGTAGAGAATAGCGGCTCGCTATTTTTCACTGATAGCGAGTCGCTATTTTTGGTGGTCGTACATCTGGCCCATAAACATTTATCAAGAGAAAAGTTGAATACTGTCCTCCTATCATATTGAACAGGGCTAACTTTAAACAGATGCAATGTGTTGAGGGATGAACAAACACCTTAGGACAATTTATGCTACTACAGAGTAAAATAACTATGCTTCCACTTCTTTTACAGCGGGTTTTGCTGTGCAGGAAAACACAAAGTAATTCTGATGTTTGAAATCGGAACATATCCAAGTTACATGTAAACAAATTATCAATGGGCTAAAATGCATTATAGAAATTAACTTGGAATTAGACTGTCCCAGGCCGCCATATTCCCAAAAAGAATTTTACTCAAGAGGCTACCTCTGCAGGATTGGAAGTTTTATATTCCTTTTTGAAGCATTCAATGCACCTTCTACCCGACCAGGGAGCTAACTCTTCTCCCTTCCCAGATCCCTGGCCAACTGGTCCTCATATCCCACAATGTTTATCACTCTCATCCCCATATCTCTACCAATAGGGATTGTGATGTGTTTCAAATATGCCGCCCCCCTTCTACTGTATGAATCCTGAGTGAACTCCTGAGTACCCAATCTTAGACAATCACACTTTGGCTTTATGCTCATTTCGAACAGAAAGACATCAATGCATTTTATCTGGAATTTATCCATATTGCCCAAGATCAACTTTGCAACAATCCTAAAGCTAAATGTAATCCTAGAACGCGGAAGTGGAACAAGAGGATCCAAATACACCTGGTCAATATCTTTACTTCAAGGCTAGAGCTGCAAAATGAAGCTTCCACTCAGTGGGCCCAATTCACTGTCAAACAAGGAAACACAGTTCAAAGTATTAGAGAAATTGCCAAAAACAGGTTTTTGCCAAATTTGGCAACCGCATTTTTGTTATGTTTTGGCCCAGCCCATAAGTTAAGCAGCTGTGCTGATAGAAAAAAAAAGAAGAGCTTCCCCATTAAGAGTCCTAACAAACTTAGGAGCGGTGTGTGGAGTTGATTACCCACAAAGGAAAACTAATAAAGATCTTTTGGGGACCCTTTCAGCGTCTTGAATGACCCACCCGACCTTCTTCTTTGGTACTCGCCAATTTGATATCCCCGTACCCAACATCATCTTTCACTATACCCACATTTGTGATGCCCCAATTATTGCAGCCAGTTACCCCCATATCCATGAACCCCTTCTCCTGCCAATGGCAGTTTAAGATTGGTACTTACAGTTTATTAGGAAAATAGGGCATGATAATTAATTTTGAGAGCTCAAGCTTCTGACCTAGATACAAGGGAGCATTCTTCAGCCCTCCTGTCTCTAGTTGCTGAATAATGAGAGCCAGCGGCGTCACTATGGGGGTGCGGGGGGTGCGGACCGCACCAGGTGACACCCTCACATGGGGTGACACCAACAGGGCCGGTATGCGCCTAGCAACCTAACCTTTCGGGAGGAGGAGGTGCCTGTGCGCAGTGCGCACTGTCTCCTCTCCTTTCTTTTATTTGCTTCCCTGTGAAATGGATCCAAAAAAGAAAATCACTTTTGTCAGAAATCAATGTCGTATTTTTCTGACATTTAATTCCAAAGTGCAGCATCTGGAATAAAAGTTTAAAAATATGAAAAATAAATAACTAAATAAAGTAAAACAGAGTGGTAGCAAACCGGCCAGATTGATTTTATTCACACCCAAACACATTAGCGCCACTTTTACAGAGTTTGCCAGTGAAGCGCTATTTTTGTTGTCTTGGCTTTGTTTTCCCTGGGCTTGGAACTAGTGCACCAATCCTGGAGGTACTGCAATGTGAGGATTGAAAAACAAAATTTGTACTGCTGCTCTGTATCTAGGGATGTTGTCTTTTTTTTACCATACTGCTTACGTTTTGTAAGGATATAAGCAATGGCCATTGAAATGGGTCCATTCAGGGCCCTTTTGTCATGTCCTTAACTTTTCAGGCAAAGGCACTCACTGATTTCTGAACAGTGAGTGTAAAAGCGTTAAGGTAACCATGTTGTTCCTGCTTACATTTCACATGGTTTGCAAAATTTTGCATTCCCTATGATTGTTTGCTTTTTCCAGGATGCTGTCACTTTTTTTGTAGGCCACATATTGCTCTTGCCAAGTGCGTAATTTAATTTGAGCCGCATCCAGGTGTTTATAGCCGGCAACAATTGGGTTGTAGTTGAAGGCAGTCTGAGTTTTTCTCAGTGGGGCAGTATGGTGTTAAGTGGGGGAGAGGATGTGGCACTATGGCCAGAGCTGCTGAATTTGGAACAGGGGAACCAGTTTCAGCCTTAATAACCAGTCCGCCAGACCACTCTCCTGAGAGAGCACTATCTCATGCTAGACCTTAGAAGGCTTCTCAAGACATTAGAAGCCCTGGTGTCGTAGCACCAGCAGGTGGACCCTAGCATGACAAGTGTAGGTTAACCTTCAAGGCTTGTCCACCACTATTCATACTGAAGTTCACCTCCAGTCTTGCGGGCAGGCCTATGAAGCAGTACACCCTAGAACAACAGTGACCCTGTCACTGAGATCACAGGGCCCTTGAGAAGGGCCAGCTCTTGGGCGGTGCAACCGGTGTGACCGCACCAGGTGCTGACTTTAGGTGGAGGCATCATTTTTGCAAGTATATTATGGTTTTAAAAGCACTTGCTGCCTCCTTCCTAGCCTCCAGTAATTTTCGGTAACAATAAAAATGTCATGATGACTCTGATGATTAATGTTCTTCCTAGAGAGAGATCAGAATTTTGTCTAATGGAAGATTTGACTCATGGAAAGGTAGCTCAGAGGGTTAATGTACCTGCTGCAAAGAACATGTACCATGCAGATCACAAAGTGCACATAATGTAAATAGGCCAGTGGGCTACTGCTTTTGTCAGAGAGATCCTTTTGTTACTTGCAGTTTATAAGTTAAAATCCTAACATAGAACAGTGAGCTATTAACTGTCATCTACTCCGCAGAAACACAAGTCACATTTTTTATTAACTTTTGATACGTTTCAGCTACAAACAATTTATTAGTTTAAATGGTCAGATCATGCTGCAGATCTTGCATTATGAGTCAAATATGGCAGAGCCAATATTATTTAGAAAACATTTGCAAACTAGGATTTTTAGCCATTCATGTTTGAACTGCTGATTTGGAAAAGGTAGAAGTGCTGATGACAGAAACTCCATGGCTCGGAGAGAAATGGCTTGTGCTTCCACATTTTATCGTATTTGGGGACATTCTGTGATTAGAAGCATATCCCACTTTGTGAATAAAGTTTACTGTCAATAACACATTATAACCTTAAATAATCATGTGTATCCATTGGTTGATAAAACTGGGCAGTGAAACCAAACAAATACAAACAATTGGGATGTTTGCGCATTCTGGCCACGCCTCTGGCTCTGCCCACTGATCCAATCCTTGGGTTATTCCCGCCCTCTGATTCTCTGCCCACAGTTCCCCTACTTTTTTTCCCCCACTTCGACCACTGATATATTGTGTTGCTGGATAGTGGGAACACCACACCAGTAAAAAGTACCATACATATGATATTATAAATTCCAATAAACTGTTGACTAGCAGGTAGCCCACTGCACAACCTGATTAATGAGTCATTATCACACTGTTGTTAACATGCACATTTTGTAAATATAGGACCTACATTTACAAACCTCTAAAGATTCTGTATGGTCCCGTTATTTGCCAACTGTGTCCACTGGCGGACTCGGAGCGGAGGAGGTCCATGTGGTAAGTCGTGAGGGGGTGACACCATGAGTTACCCGCACCGGGTGACACCAACCCTAGTGACGCCACTGCCTGTCAGACTCAGACAGAGGCGAAGTTCTTTGGTGTGAGGACATGTGAAGACTGCCCTTAGCCTGTGCAGGTAAAAAAGGTTTCTTTGCCTTTGCACGATTTCTCAGTATTCACGTTACCTGCTGTGACAAGACGTTCGTGCCATGTAAGAGGAAACCTTTCTTCAGCTTGTTAGTGTCAGGCAAAGAGAAGAGCTTTCTTGATCCACCAAACACTAGACAGAAGGAAAAGAGATGTTCCTACGCACCTGCTTGTGTCAGCCTGGAGAAAGGCTTTCTCAGTTAGTGTAGATTCATGGTTTGAAATATATTCTTAGAAGTACAATTAGTTTGAATTAGTTCGATTTACAATGTGGTCGAATTGATTTATTAATGAGAATAGTGAAGGGAGTTCTGATTTTACCCTGTTCCTCGCCCTCTCCTTGCCGTTCATTTTAGTGTTTCTCTTTCTTCAATGTGAAAATTCGCCTAACATGACTTTGCCGGCTGCTCATTTGGTGGACTCCCTTTACCACCCTGTTTACTTGTAATCCTGGCGAGGAACCGCTCCCATCACCGCCTCCCTTCAACACTAGATAGACCCAGCCTTCTTCGTCCATGTTATCAATCACATTGTGTTAATTGTTTAATATCTGCTTTAGCTTCAAACTTTTGCCACACATGCATTTTTTTTTCAATTACATTCAAATTGATTCAGACTAAGGGCTGTCAGGCAGACTAAGGATTTTAGACTACGTTAAGGTCAGGCAGGTAGAGACTGCTTCCTCTGTCTATACCTATGTCAGGCAGGTAGAGACCTCTACCCCTGTCTATGGTAATGTCAGGCATGTGAAGACTTATTCCTCAATCTATGGTAATGTCAGGGGGGCAGACCAACAGTCTGTGCTTAGTGTCCTAGTCTGAGTCATGCAGAGGGTCCACCCTGGTCGGTGTTAGTGCCGGGCCTGCAAAATGACTCTTTCAATCTGTGCCAAAGTCATGCAGGCAGAGAGATTTCACTATCTGTGCTAGTGTCAGGAAAGCACGGCTATTCCCTCAGAGAATGCTTGTGTCAGTTGGAAGGCCCGCAGAGATACTGTCCATAAGTATGCCAACATTCCACCAATAATACACAATCCTAACCCGCATGGGGTCAGCGAACGGCATACTGTCACAGGGTCTTGTAAACAACTCTAGGCAGGGAAGTCACCTATAACTGAGCAGAAAACATGCCTATCCCACTGACTAGGGCACAAGTCCATGCTCTTGGACAATGACAGACTTCAAGGTCACTGCATGGGTCAAAAATCAGTGCCTCCAGCACAGGTAGGCCTTACCCGAGAGCATAAGGTATACTCTGTAATACAGTCCAGAAATACACTGACACTGGAACTTGGAAACACCACTTCCGGAGCAGGATGCCGAAGAGGAAACATGTAGTCCGAGAATAGGAACATAAAGCTCATGTCAACACATTTAGTCAGAAAAGGGACATATAGGCAGGAGGAATACATCAATACTGGTACAGGGGCAGGGTCTTTTAGAGGAGGGGCAGGAAAAAGGACCAGATGGCACATAGACAAAGGAATAGGGACAATTGCTCCAATAATGAATCTTAAATCGTGTTCACCTTCACACAGGGATTTGGCGGAAGATCACAAACCCAATCTCCCCTTGGTGCACCTAGCAAAGATAGGTGGCCATTTAGAGTATGGTAGAGTGGCACAAAATGGTGGTTCATAAGCACTACCAAACTTGTAGGTCACCCTCCACATTGACACATGGGAGCAACGCAGGGCTTGCGCTGACAGAGCCTCAGCTGGTCCACTGGCAGAAACCCTTGTCCTGCCATCCCATTTGATACTTTAACACCAACTTCTAGCGATGTACTCAGTACTTGTTGCCATCAAGCAGACCAATTGACCCCGTAATATCTAAGAGTCAAATAGACGGTCACTTGGTAAGTCCGTGTTAGTGTGAGATAGGTAGTGACTTCATCATTCTCTATTAATATCAAGAAGACAGGGAATCCTCATGTCTATGGTGGTGTCAGCCACTAAGAGTGACTCTGTTAGTCTACCTTAGTGCCAAAGAAGTCGGCCATCTCCCCCAGTTTGGGTGATCATCAGGCTAGTGCCTCAATAAGTCTATGTTTATGGCTTTAAAAAATTGGATTATTATTTGGGGTGTGGGAGAGTGGACTATCCACCTCAAGAAAGGATCACAACCCCTGTCAGGGGGAACCCTCAAAGTCGCTGCATTAACCTGAGCTCAACCACCTGGTATCTATGGCAAAGAGCAGAAAAGCTTAATTTATGGAAATGGCCAAAGTATTTGTTCAGTACCAAAACAGTAAGAAAGCCGTAATGCCACACAATAAAAAATCTCAAACTGAATTGGAACAATAGAGTCAAATCTAATAAACAAAATGACATTAAAAGGACAAAAATCCAATAAGGGAAACCCGTGATATGCATTTAATTTTCTTTAACTAGGATTGGTGCCAAGAAGCATGCAGTGCAAATGATAGTCAGTGGTCGCAGTAGTCCAGAACCTAGGTGCAATTTGACACTGATCACAATGGATGGAGCGCAGGTCAGATACACCAACCTGCTTCACCCTGATCAAACATTTTACATTCTAACGTTATTCCTTTAAATCCCAATCCACCGCAGGAATACATTATTAAAGCCCTGCAGGACCACAGGGGATGCACGTAGAGACTCACAGAGTGTCAGGCAAAGGGCACCACAGATCCAGTCCAGGTCCAGTTGTCACTGATCAACTAAGCAGTTGTACGGAAGGCCTCTTATAGCTTGTTGTATCCCTGTAGCTTGAACAGGAAGTCAGCATTATGACTCTTGGAGTTAATTTCTTTATCCTGGGTACAAGACAGAGCAGGTCTAGTCCTGCAGGTCCTGGAGTGTTCTGAAGTGAGTTCCTGGAGGTGCCACATTTATGCCTGACACGGACTAGTGGGTGAGAAAGACTCCTGCGCACTACTTAACCAGTGGGGTAAAAGTTCCCAGGCTCAACCCTATCCACTTTCTGCATTTTTAAGATGGTGGAAGACTTCGGTCCACTAAACCTGGGCTCTGAGGGCTGGGTTATGTGTGGGGAGTGTACTATGGTGCTCTTATTGTCCTCCCACAATCTAACACTAGAATCCAGTTTGGGACAGCCTCTGAACCCCAAATAAACCAAGAGACAGACGTCTTGTAGAACAAAGCATGGTTTTCTAGCAACCAGTAGATGCACAAGAATTGTTTTCACATCCTGTTTCACTTCCTTTCCAGTGTACCCCCATTGATATATGTAAAAACACAGAAACAGGAGTCTGGTAAGACAAAGCAGGTCTTTCAGCAACCAGACAGTGATACACAAGAATTGTTTTGCCATCCTGTTTCCCTTCCTTTCAAGTGTGCCCCAGTGCTATATGCAGGGCCACTGGAATTATGCGATTCTGCGACCACTGCGTTTTTCACATATTTATCAATTAGCAACTTTAGCCACACAATCAAACATTTGTTACATAATCTGTATATTTTACCCCAAAATATTTTTTTTAGGTCAAATGGATCAAAAGTTATTAAAAACACAGTGAATCAGGTTCTTGAACACGGGTAGGCCTTTCGCAAAGGTTGACTTCTCATCTTTCAAATTGCTTATTGCTATATCCAGGTATTAACTTAGTGCTAATAAGGTGTAAAAATCACATATAATGAAGTAATGCTAAACCAAAAGGTACTCCAGTACACCACATAGTTTGCATTTTCTTGCTGCATTATTGAGTCAACCCTTCCGCATAATTTGTTCCTCCTCTACCGCATAAATCCGCTGGCCCTGGTTATATGTTAAAACCAAGAGACCTGTCAAGCAATAGTTGACTATAGAGCAGGATTTGACACTGTTATGTCAAAATGGATGCTCACCGCCACGATCCTGCAGAATCTGTGAGGTTCAGAGGTGTCCTCTCTGCCCATTTAGGCCAGCGTATTTTTTATCTTGAGAGTCACTTCACACCTTTTTCACACCTTTTCAATTGCTAATTACTGGCTGGTAGAAATGAGACAGCAAATGCAAATCTAGTCTCCAGGTACTTGGTAAAGGCAACTTTAAATAAATATATAACACACATACATGTATATGTGTACTTGTGTATATATATGTATATATGTCTATATATATATATATTTGTATATGTTCACTGAAAAAACAAAGGTTAAAGGGACATTATAATTAGGAAATAGAATTAAAAATACCTTTGAAATTCACTAAAAAGCCAAAGGTTACATGAATGTTATAGTTAGGGTCCGATTTTACACACACAGAACCATAGAAGTTCAGCAGATATAGTTAGAGTTATCTCAAGTAACTACAGCTTGCACCCCTGCTGTGTACAATTTTCTCATCAATAATTTGACAACATATGTTGCACTGATATTATCAATGATTTTATAGAAGATGTCATAAGTGATTTAATATGGGTAGTAATTAGCAGTGCATAGCAAGGGCATGAGGTATAAGTCACCCAAGGCGCACGTTATAGATACTTGATATAACTATAACTACTGAATGTCTACGGTTTTACATGTGTAAAATCTGAATCTAACTATAAGGTCCCTGCCACCTTTGGTTTTTTAGAGGATGTTTAAGGGTTTTTAAAATTCTATTTCAGAACTATAACGTCCTTCTAACTTTTGCTTTTTTCAGTGAATTTCTAGTTTTTTTAACATAAAGTAATATTTCATTGCCATACGTTAATCCAAACTTATTAGAAAGTCCAGGCCCTGGGTGATGGGGTCCCCGGAGTCAAAATCGGCCTGGGGAGGTGGCACACGCAGCTCTCTTTCACCTTTTCTAATAGCCGGGGGATGGGGTACCTAAGGCTGAAATTGGCCAGGGGAGGAGGCCACGTGAGCCCCCATCCCTCAGATACATACTAATGTTCTCCCTTTGACCTAGCTCCCGGGGTGGGGCGCTAACAAAAACAAGCACAGAAAACTGTACTTGTTCTACATTTTGCTGCCGATCCATAGCAAATTTGCCGCAAAATAAAAAAAATATATGTTTTGGCCCCTGGCCTGTGGGACCCAACCACCAGGCCTAGGGGGTCTCACGGAGGATTTGTGTCCCTAGATAAACATAAATATTTTTTCTTTAATAACTCCAAAGCTACTGAACAGATTTACACCAAATTACAACAACCATTTTCAATGCAATAGGTCTCGCGTTTGCGAGAGTTTAGGCTATTGGCATTGTAAATGACCATGCCTTTTTCTTTATCTGTTTTTCTAAATAACACATAAATAAAAGGCATTGGGGCATATTCTCAAGGAGCTATCGCTGAGTTATCGGCACTTTAGCGCAGCCAAAGTCACGATAAGTTTACCGCCCCATTCACAAGCGGGTGCTAACAGCCCATATCACCAGTTTTCCGTCGATAGCATCCTCAAAAAACATTGCAACGGATGACCCCGGCAACTATTGCTAATGAGATGCAGAGTAGGCGTTCCCGAGCAAAAAGTCACAACAACACCACTCCACAACATTCTCAATGACCAGCCAGTTCGGCAATAAGTTTACAAAACATGCGATAAGGCGCGTTAGCAGCAGGAAACTAACACCTGCTCAGACCTGGTATAAAGTCGGACGACAACCGGCAGCAGCCAAGGGAGCACAGCCCATGGCCAAACATGAAGAACAACAGAGGCCCCCGTGCAACTGTACATGCAGCCCAGAGCCCCAATAGGGTAACAACACCCGCCGACACCCCCCCTGGACCCCCTCACCCACCCCCCTCCGTACAAGGAGAATGCACATCAACTCCACGAAACCATGAACCAAACAAATCGCCTGAAGTCGCACAATCACAACACCTAACATACAGGTGTGGCCAGAAAAATGGAAATCATACATACATATCATGTAATCTAAATAAAACGTTTATTGCAGAATAAACAAAAAACAACAATCTTGAAGAGGCACGGCGGGTCTTCTCTGGGCATTCTGTGAGTCACAGCCTGCATGACAAAAATATAGATAAGAGGTGTGTCATGCGCCCATCAAAGGACAGACAAAGAGAGGGAGAAAAAGAGAGGGGGAGAGAAGGAGAGGGAGAGAGAAAGAGAGGGAGAGGGAGAGAGAGAAAGAGAGGGAGAGAGGGAGTGAGAAAGAGAGGGAGAGAGAGTGCCAATACTGCAGACACAGGCCTCACTGCTCACCTGCAGCCACTGGTGTGTCTCCAACCACATGCCGGTACACACTGCAGTCCCCCAGGTCCCTCATCTGAAACAGTTGCCAGAGACATGAATAGCAGAGTCCATACAGTAGCACACGCCATCAGCGCTTGCCCGCCCCTGCGCACACAGGCCGATGCAGCCCAGTCCCTCCCGCCGCCCAGTGGTGATTGCCCGCCCCTGCGCAACCAGGCTTCACTGCTCACCTTCCGCCACCGGCGTGTCTCCAACAGGGCCCACCACGTGCCAGTGGGAGCCCCAAGCCCACGACCATGGCACCCTCCACATCATGCAGCCCCGCACTGCTGGCCACCAGGTCACACACTTTATTCTGGGTCTTGATATCAGTTCACTGGGCCTCATTGCTGGCTGCTCACCCGCTCAGCCCTCGAGGTGCCACTAACTCTGTGAACCGCGAAGCAACACCACGTGGCGGTAGGCCCGCACTGCCCACTGGCTCAGGCCTACACTGCGGTCCAGCAGGGCTCACAATAATGCCACCATTCCGGACCGCCTGGACGACGCATCATCACAGGCTGCACACCCGCTCAGCACTTAAGGTGCCCCTACCTCAGTGCACCAAAAGACACCGTCCCGCGGCGGTGTGCCTGTACCTGCCGCAGTGTATCCGGTGCCACCAAGTCTGTGCCCCGCAAGACATGGACCCTTTATGATTGAGTCCCGTGGTGCGGACGCCATCATGTCACCCCCCGGCACCGGGCAATGGGCTGTGCCCGGGCCCTAGGCCCTCAGGTATAAATGATAACCACACGGAGACACCCAGTTGCAGAGTGGAAATGGTGTCCAACACGTGCGCCAAGCCCTTTTTATTGGCAGGGTCACATGTCCTGTGACGCCTGTGCTGGATGGGTGTGGTGTGGGTGTAAACCAGCCGTGAGGGATTGGCTGTGGCATGCTGACAACTAGACCTGTGAGCAGCAGATCCCTACAGGCTAGAACCTAGGACATGTAGCGTTGTCGTCCCCCCCCCCCTGTGAGCGTAAGCGGAAGAGTGTGAACAATGACCACTGGGCGTGGTTCCGTCATGGGCTGGACAAGGAAGTAACTAGTGCGTGTGTCTCCGTTCTAGTATCGGCGCCACCCGGAACGCATTCGGCAATGTGTCACCCTGTGACCCAAGTCCCACAACATGGACGTAAGGGCATGCATCCATACCTCCACACTTGCAAGATCATAGACATGACACATCGGTGTGAAAATGAATGTTTAATGCACATTCAGTGGAGTCTTGCAGCTTGAGCAGTACAGGGCCCAAAAAACCCCACTTTACATTGTTAGCCCGTGGAGGACCAGCAAGAGTCCCTCAGGGAATGACATGTACATCAGAAGAGGAGGAGTTCAGTCCGCTGTCTGATGGCTGTGTCATTGGATGACCAAACAGAATATGGCCGTCCATGTCGAGGTTCAAGGTGAGTGTCACGGAGTGCATCGGGGGACATGGAAGTTGATGCAGAGGGCAGAACCAAGCAGAAACAGGCCATATGACAGAGATGAATGCTACCGCTTCCTTCTCTCCATGAGGGCAGATTCATCCGCATCTTCGTCCTCTGCTGTTTCAGCTTCTCCTGGCACCCCAACACACAGCTTTGGAAGGCCATGTGTTCGTCATGGGGGTCCTGGGAGGCAGCCGTGGTGTATTCTCTGCAGGGGGAGGGTTCCCCTCGTAGCAGCTGGCCTGCCCTGCTCCTGGAAGTGGGCTGCGGAGGCTGTCCACGAGCTGTTGGAGGGCTTCGGAGTCAAAGGTGTCATGGTCCTCTTCGTCATCAGAGAAGAGAGGTTGGGACTGCTCTGCAGGAGGTGTTGAATTTCCCTCTGCAATGAGGAGGGGAGATGCAGTTTAACATTGTGTTCACATGTATGTTGTTTCATTGTACATGTTTACATTCAGACTGCATGACAGTGAACATTGTGGCTGTTTGGTGGGAGCTGCCTATATGATGCGGGACAGTGGACATTCCGACAACATCACGGATGTGTGTTTGTACTTGTACATTGTCAACTCACTTTTCCCTGCTATGTCACATGTGATTGGCCAGTTTCTGCACACAAGTGGCACCAGTTGTGTCCTCTGTTCTGGACGTGTTGCGGATTGTGCACATCGTTGTCAATGTTGATGTGCTCTGCAAGTGGTGTGTGTGTGCCGCATTTTGGGGGAGTCAACCCTGCAGCTCTGATTTGGCTGCCCCTTATCCCTTACATGCGGTGTGCCTCTGACTTCTGTGCTTATACAGTGCTGAGATGTTGCATACTTGGATGCATTGGTCTCTTGGTGGGAGTTGGGGGTCTGGGGCATGGTTTGTCCGCAGCTGTGCTATGCTTAATTGTGCATGTGTGCCATTGTGCCCATCTCCCCCCCCCCCCCCATCACCCCAGTCCCTGGTCGTTACTCACCCTGTTGCTGTTGTGTCCGGTCATGTTGAGCAGTGTCCCGTCCCCCTACTCCTGCCATCGTCTCCTCACTGATGACAGTGGACACCATTTCCTTCATCTTGTCCAGCTCCTCCTGTGGCGCTGGGCTCCCACCTCCAGTCTCCATTGCTGCCTTCCGGTTGTTTGTGAGTTTCTGCTTGGTTTTGCACTTGACATCATTCCAGTGCCTCTTGACCTCTTCTATTGTCGATGGTGTTCTATCACCTCCGCTATCAGGATCCTGTTTTCCTGCGGACTGAACCTTTTCTTCCTACTCTTCATCTCCTTGCCCTTCCCTGACCCCGAGGTCCCAGGCTGGTCCTCCGGGGGGCTTGTGGGGTTCTGGTTGTCCTCTGCACTTGCTCTGGCTGCCTCCATTGTGCTTCGCTATTGTTTGGCTTTTGTATGTGTTTTTTTTCACAACTTTTATAGTGCATTTTCCCGCATGTCGCATGGGGATTGCAGGCCTGTGGCTGGATTTCGCTGATTTTTGTAACGCGATTTGCGTCATCGCCGCTTTTTTTGCGTTGGTGTTTCAGATTTTTGCGGCGTCACGTTGATTTTAACGCATTAATTTGTCCCGTTGTGGTGGGTCTATTGCATGGTGCCGCCGTGTTGTGAATACCACGTTGACACTGTGTTATTTTCCTGTGAAGAGTTGCATTAAGCAACTTTTGCGGTAGTTAGCACATGTTCTCGAAAATATCCCCCAGTGTCATTTACAATGCCAATTGCTCAAACTCTTGTAAATGCAAGACCCATTCAAAGAAGTGTCCGCCATTGTCATGGCTTCTCGGAAAGTGTAAGCACGCATGGCACGGTGCATGTTGCAGGAAAGCATGTCGTGCGTGCAGTAGGAGAAACTCATTAAAGAAAATAGCGCTTACAGACTAAAAGAGACGTACCGTGTAACATCCGAAGTAAAAGGGACAGTCATCATGGGAGGTTACAAACGAACATAAGGCGGTAGTAAGGAGAGATTAACAAGCCTATTAACGAATCAGAAGCCAGCATTTATGAAGGACAATGACACAAGCCAATGAAGCAGCCGCTATTGTCCTGGCTGCTCAGAAAGTGAAAGCATGCATGGGGTGCTGAATGTTGCAGGAAAGCATGTCGTGCCTGCAGTAGGAGAAATTCATTAACGAACATAATGCTTACAGTCTAATAAAGACGTACCATGTAACATCCGAAGTAAAACGGCCAGTCCTCATGGGAGGATACAAAGACAAGGCGGTACTAAGAAGGGTCTAACATGCCTATTAATGAATCAGAAGCAAGCATTTACAAAGGACAATGACACATGCCAATGACAAATATGGGCGGAGAATGGGCTGGGCTTCTATTCCATACTCCAATACAGCATGCCGCAGAGCAGCGCATGCGCTGCCCAGACTCGACCTAAAAGGCACTGTTTCTGGACCAAGATCTAGCTTTGTTCCAAATTTGGTGTAATTCCGTTCAGCGGGTCGCGCTGTAGTGGTGTTCAAAAATCCGTATGGCAAATTGCATGGGGAAAATGCATTTTGGGACCCCTCTTTTCTCAACTCGCTTGACAAATTACCCTCAAACTTTATAAACAGCAGCAGAAGTCAGCAGCAGAGAAGTTTTGAAAATTTTGTGACGATTCGCCAAATGGTGCCAAAGTTAATAGCAAAACAAAAAAAGCTTTTTCTATGGAAACTAGGTCCAACTGCCAGTAGGCACTATATATACATATATTACAATCCGCGTCTCACCTTTATCCACTGATGTGTTTCGATTGAGCAGTCTTTCTCAAAGTGGATGGTTTAAAATAGATAAGTCCCTTTTTCAATTGCTATTTATACTTTTATTCCCATATTTAATTGAAAAGCATTATGGGAGCTGTGGTCCAATATATTTTACCACAAGAAGTCAGAAGTTGGGAGTGTGCCATTCATATCGCAACCAATTATACAGGTTAAGGGACTTTCACTTCAGAAGACTAGATTCATTCAACTTAATGTCCAAAACATTTGGCTCTTCCTGTAAGCTCAGTGCTCATATCATAAACAGCTCGTTTACACAGAATGACTTCAGATTTTTACATTGCTTATTTTCTTCTAAGTCACATTTGTTTTCTCGTCATTCTAGGCAATGGAAACCTCTAACTCTTTCAACGGAGCGATTGTGAGTTATAGTCCGAAAAACAATTGTAAAACAGCTGCGGCCCATGCAGGTAAGAGCGGTGGGGCGGATGATGATGGGAAAATTAAATTAATAATTAAATTTCCCTCGTCATCGTCTGTCGAAATTACCCCCACCTTGCCCCACCACCCACCGCTTTAACCTGCAGTGGCTGCGGCTGTTGTAAAAACTCCGCAGGGACACCAATGAGATATATTATGAGATATATTATCCATGGACATGCTCACCAATGCCATTAAGTAAGAACAACTCTGAAATTCACAGCCCCAGATTAAGTAAAGGCGTCTTGAAGTCCATACTTTCCAAGCTGTCCTAGTCCTCAAATGTATAGTACTTATGGAAAGATTAGTATCTCTTCACCATCCCCAGCTGAATAAAGAGCTTTAAACTTTTCTGGTGCCGGGCGCTATCGCCATTATTCAAACATCAAGTTGGTTATCACAAGGCGGCGCACTCTAACTGCTGGTGTTTGGGGTTGACCATTACCTCAACAATGAATTGCAAGCAAAATATATAATAAATAAATAAATACACAAACACACACACCCCCACACACACACTGGATTTTTAATAACTACTATTACAAATAAGTAATACTCCTGAGTACCGAAATATCATTTGTAAGAGTTCCAATTCTTCCAATATTTTCTTTTATTTTCTTGTTCTTGTCTTCTCATTTTGTTTAAATATCTGTATTGGTATTTACTGTTTTTGAACATGACTGTCATCATGGTTACATACAAAATTTCCAAACGTATATATCATACTCACAGTACACATATATAAAATAATAGAACACATTACTTCAGGTCGTTGTTACTGACGAACTATTCTCGAGGGTAGTGATTTGCGTCATTTGTGAGTATGCGTTCAGGGGTCCCTGTGTGCCATTGCTCTCATTCTTCCTACTTCATGGTATAGAAATTATAATCATTTCTATGCACATCTTACTAATGATACATCTGGCCTGAATTGTTATGACAGGATCCTAAGTATATATACGTCATGAACATACAAAATCTGTCCTTCGGGTCCCAATCAGCACTGCGCTGCAGGAGAAGAGGAATTATATGATGACAGAATGGAAAAGGAAGTCATTAGTGAATACCAACAGGACATGTTTTCTAAAACTATACAAACTAAACTGAAAGTTATAATATAAGAAGACAAATTTGCCATCTATGGAATACAGTGAAAATCAGTCTCGCTTGACAGGGTGCGAGGGTACATTATCGATTCATTGCCACATAATAAATGGGAACAATGCGCATAACTAAGCATAGTTACCAGCCAGCAAAGGGAACCTCTACGTCTAGAGAAACAAATGGGGTGCGTGTGTCTACCCACAACGGAGCTGGGGGCGCGAGAAATGTCTAGTCTGTACATTCTAAAGCATGTCTCCTCGTCTTGACTGAGTAGTGAGGCATTAACATATTGGTCACGAATCAGCAGTTAGGGTATTATCTGCGTCTATTTTGTTGCCGATGCCTAGTGCAGTGAGTAGTGTGTCCCAGCCTTGCGCAATAGGATATTTGCGGAGCCCCGCTGTCTCCTCTCTGTGGAGTGCCGTGCTTTCTGCTTGAGCCCATATTAGAAATGAAGGCTTCCAGCTAATTATCTCTGGGGGATCTGTGTTTTTCTATTTCTTGATTATTAGACGTTTTGCAGTAATTAGACCTAAATCTCGGAATCTCGAGGTGACCTTGTTTTTTTTAGATCTAGCAAATAGCCCTAGAAGGCAGACTTCCCATGACAATGGCAGTGTTGTGTCTGTGCAAGAAGCTAGGGCCGTGACTATCTCTTGCCAGTAATGTTGAAGGGAGGCGCAGGCCCACAGCATATGAAGCAGGTCTGCATCTGGATGTTGACAGCGCGGACACACGGAGGCGGCGGTGCAGAAATATCGGTTTATCATGTCAGAAGAGGGCTAGGCCCTCTGTATGATGTACTTTTGAATGAGCTTGAACCTAGAGTTTCTGGGTATGTTTCTAGCCCCCGCCAGTATGACGTCCCATTCCTTATCGGTCCAGGGACGACCTCTATCTGTTTCCCATCTGATTCAGAGGCGTTGCATCGGCTTCAAAGTATGTGCAAGCAGCGCCTCTACCAGCCAATGCACCACGTGCGATCCCGCCCCATGACATGCAGGTATTGTAATACTAAGTGTGTTGGTGGCTCAGCTGTTCGATCCCCCCTGGCAGTCAACAAAGCCTTCAGAAGGGAGGTGTGTAGAAGGAATTGTCCAGCCGGCAATTCAGTCTCTTCGACTAATGTCTCAAATGTGAGTAACGCACCGTCTCTATATAGGTCGCCCAATGTGTTCAATTCTGCCGCATGCCAAGTCGTTAAGGCTGCCTCCGACGTACCCAGTCTACACCCTGACATCCCCAGCAGTGGTAAAATAGGGGCGTATGGAAGCGTTGTGCGGGTAAGATATAAACACCTTTTGTAGCATTTATAAGCCAATCCTAAATGTAGTTGCGGTGGACGTGGGAGTTTTGCAACGCGATAGAACAGATGGCAGATTTGAGAGTGGGTCCAAGGCTGTTGCATGGTTGCTGTGTCTTCCAGACACCTACCGTCAAGCCATTTCGTCGCCCATTGAAGCTGGGCAGCTAAATAATACAGGTCCATGTTGGGGACGGCTAGTCCACCCTGGCTAGTGGGAGCATACATCTTCCACAGAATGACTCTCGGTCTCCCCCTGTTCCATATTAAGTCCCGAAATAACCGTTCCAGCTCCCGGAAGATCCTAGGTTGGACATAAAGTGGGAGGTTTGAGAAATAATAGAGTAATTTGGGAAGTACGATAATTTTCAGCAGGGTGATACGGCTCATGACGTTCAGTGGGAGCGTTTTCAAAAAAGTGCACTTGGGCTCGTATGGCCGAAATTGCTCTCGACAGATTGCCCTCTAGTAAGTCGTCAGGCGATCGGCACACAAAAATGCCAAGATATCTGAAGGTGGTGGGATACCACGTGAGGAGCGAGCCATTCAGGA
Organism: Triturus cristatus; assembly: GCF_964204655.1. Classification (NCBI taxonomy): domain Eukaryota; kingdom Metazoa; phylum Chordata; class Amphibia; order Caudata; family Salamandridae; genus Triturus; species Triturus cristatus. Next base: position 1,266,029,291 of record NC_140585.1, on the reverse strand, counting down.
ATACATCTTCCTCTATTGTGTCGGTGTTAAATGAATAGATCCCTGACTTGGCCCAATTGACCTGGGGTCCTGATTTCTTCTCAAATGTTTTGAATATATCTGCAATGGACGTTGGGATTACAGTAACATCCCGGAGATATAACAACAAATCATCTGCGTATAGGGAAACGGCATGCAGCCCATCCCCCAGCCGTGTACCCCACTCTTCGCCATCTCTGCGGAGCAGCACTGCCAAAGGCTCCATAGCAAGGGAAAACAGCAGCGGAGACAAAGGGCAGCCCTGGCGTGTCCCACGCCTCACTCCAGTGCTGTCCGAGACTAAAGTACCGGTGCGAACCCGGACAGTGGGCCGTTGATACAATAAACGAATCATATTTAAATAATGTTTCCCTAGTTCGTATTTGCCTAACACAGCTGCCAGATAAGGCCATTCCAAAGAATCGAAGGCCTTCTCTAGGTCTAGTACCAGGCAGCTCGATCGGGGCCAACTGCGTGTTGCGTACTGTTGAACTCTAAAAAACCTTTGTATATTAAGAGAGGTGCACCGTGCGGGGACAAAACCATTCTGATCATGGTGTACCAAGGTTTTCACTAAGGGTGAAAGACACCTGGCTAGTAGCGATGCAAAGATCTTGTAGTCCGTGTTGAGGAGCGCAAGCCCACGCTAGTTGATTCCTCTCCTACTGTCCTGTGCGTCTTCCTGCTTGACAGCACTCCCCCAATTTACATTTTGCAACCCGGTCCTGATGATGGTCCTGAATAAATAGGACCGAAACGCCGTCGACCGATCTCACATCGCAACTTATGGCACATACTCCACTCTGGTTCTTCAAATAACAGAATCATCTACAGTCATTATACAAAATCATTTATGTTGAACCATTGAACACTGTATGTAAACCCTTTTGTCACCTTGTTATTTTGCACCTCCCGCTGTATTTTGCACTAGTCACTTGCGCCGTCACTCTCCCTGTCACGAGCACACTGTGCACCAAAGCCCTCTTGGGTTGCCTTCACAATTTATGCTTGCAGTGCTGTTATAACTGTTATGTATAAACTATGTCTTCAAAATATATGATGCCATGGGCACCCTTTTACAAATAATCAGGAGTCTCCCTCTCTGTTTCTTGTAATGTCTTGTACATACTAACTGCATTTGCCGTTCTCAGCGAACCCAGTTGGGATATTGTTGTTTACTTATACTTCATGGTATGGAAGCACCAGAGATTAGGATGGTGGTAACCTAGTGAGCCGAGAGTGACAAGAGCTCCACCTGCTAGCCTGCTGTCAGGAACTCATGTTTGATGCAGCTGCTTGGCTGAGCGTCATTCACAACCTAAACCATTTTAGTGATGGGTCTGGTCAGTAATATCCATGTAGAAAGATTCCTTATTGTCCTTATAGGACAATGTGTTACACTAACAAAATGTATTCCTATAATAAAGGAGATTGGTACCCAAGCATGGTGTATGTTGTCTTTGGGAAAATAGAGATTTATTTGCTGATTCAAATTCAGAACATGCAAACTACCGGGTGCAGGCACTTTATGGTACTTATGATGGGTTTGGGACAAAATTGGGAAAAGTCTACACCATACTCATACCTTCTATGGACCATCATCCCACTCCCTTTTGAAATCTCATGTTGCACCACTCTGCTTCCTATTTTATAGAGACAGGGAGCTGTGCCCTGACCTGTGGTGCCAGTCCACTTAGGAACCACTAGTATCTCCATGGATGTCATTTAGAGGTTCAACCCTTGGTGATCGTCAGGTTTTACTGGCTTTGCACTCCATAGAAGGATTTCAATATTTAACAAGTGTCCTCTTTGAGACAACAAATAGCAAATTTATATGAACATTGTACTTTAAAATTCCTATTTTTACTCCATTTTGTTTCCAAAAAGGTTCTGCGACAGGATGAGAGCTCCTGGTCTTCTATAGAAGAGGTGTGGCTCATTCAGTTTGCTTGCTACAATTCAGGGCAAATATTACTCCCTCCACTGTCAAGCATCATTTCAACACCCTGCCATCGGTGCCATCTAGACCACACATTTATCTGGGTTGTGTAGTTACATTACCCATGCAGCTATTATGGAATTTCAGCAATGTCAATTATTGTTATGCTATTAGTGTTAAACTCATGTGACATCAATTCCTGTAAAGATTCAGGTCAAAGGCCATATGATGTCACTTCCTGTGGTGTCATGAATGTCAAGGGGAGAGTTGAAACTTCCTCTTCCCCCTGGCATTTTGGCAAAGACATTCATGGGTATCTCAAGTGCGGGAGCTACCAGGTGCTGCTGATGAATGCCCATTTTAATCGAGTTCATGAGTTCCGTGAAAGCTTAATTTCAGTGGATTCCGTTCCCTGCGTGAATTACAGCGTTCCTTCCTTCTTGCCTGGACGCCATGGAGTTTGCCAGTTAAAAAAAAAACAATAGGAACAGGCAGGTGGAGAGTATCTGCTACCTTCCGTGCTAGACTGGCTCTTGGTGTTGGAAGAGTCTCCCTCCTGTCAGCAGGAAGAGACCTACTTCCCCCACCCATCCGACCAGTAATCCTACAGCGGCCAGCCTCCATCTCTGTCCAGCAGCGCGAGCAGCCGCTGACCATACGATGTGCAAGTCAATCCTGTAAACCGACCTGGGAACGACAGGCGTGCATGATTAGAGACAGGCCACGATTTACCCATGCCCTCGGACAGGGAAGGAAACAGCGCTCTGTGATCTGGCTCACGAGAAGGGGGCAGAGCATCAGAAACGAGCCCGTCGCGAGCTCTAAATTACTGACTATAGACCATTCCGCCTCAAGAGTGTCATCAAAATGGCAAAGAACAATCATCCTTCAGTTGGCTATGATTATACTTTAGTTTAATCCCTACTACTCCTCAGTCCTTAATTACCCTTCTCCAACTCCTACATCCTGCGAATGTGACCCCGTGACCCCTGGCAGACTGGCTGCGCCCTGATGCAGAAGCAATGACACCTAAGCGGCTCAGGTTTTATCGGGAATCCTTGTTTTTAAAAACACAGGAACAAGGGGACGTGTTTTCGTTTTATTTGTGCAGGAAGGGGCAACCGAGAGGTCAACAGAGCACACATGAGTCACAAGCAGCGGAGCTTCCTAAAATGGACACGTCAGAAGCCACTGGACGCCTGTGGCCCAGGCCTCAAATGTGACCTGACAATATTGACGCAGGTCCAGTGTTCCGTGAAATGGGGGTATCTGGTGTCAAAGCAGAGTCTCGGGAAGGAATCAGACATATTACACAATAGCTCTACTCTGTGACTATGCAAGCGTTGCATTGTACTGCAGCATTTATTTACCACATACTTTATCTACGTGGGAGGCTGAATTGCCTGTCTACATAGGCAGCATGCTACACTGTGTAGGTTGTGTGGTTGGAAGGGTTTTAATCCTATGTAGAAGTATTTCCATGTCGTGCATGATGACCAACTAGATGCGATTATCTTATTATGGGACGTAGTGTATGGAGTGTGATGGAGGAAGAAAGTGAGAGACAGTCGTGCAGTTTATAGTGGTCAGTAAGCTGCCAGCTTTAAACAGCTCTCTCGGTCCCTTTATGGTATTTCATTAAATCATAAGTCAATTTAGCGGGTTACTGAATTCAGTTACCAACATTACACACAAAAATTATGGACGGGGTGTTGAAACTTTTCAAACACTCACCCCAGTCACAGATCTGGGTTTAATCCATAATTATTTTGCTTGCCACGTCACCTCAGTTTGGACCAAGCCATATGCAAATCAGTGTTGCCCTTGCTCCCCATGGGAACATTCCAGCCCGAACTGCCAGGCTAGGTCCTCCCTGGACCGAGAAACCAGTATCCTTGGACCGGTTGTAGCTATCACCCCTCATCCGCCAGGCTAGCTTAAATCCAGTGGTGCAGCAAGAAATGGACCCACATCTGGGCATACCCGGCGCACTTAGGGCAAGAAAGCAAAAGACAAACAGATGATGGATGGAATCTTCAGCATTCGGTCCATCATTTGTTTGCTTAGCACATAGCTGACCCAAGTCATGAAGGAAACCAAAGCCATATTGACTATCAGTAAAAATCATCACATTCAGCTTTTCCGAACCACAGCAAGCTATAGAAAGTGCGATCAATTCATCCACTTGCGCAGAAGACATCCCTCGAAGCCAGAAGTTTCAACTTCCCTTGTGACTGTGCAGACTGCATAGGCAGCTCTTAGGGCTCCTCCATCATCTCCCAGGCAGGACCCATCAACAAACTATATGAGATCAGGCTCAGTCAGTGGTTTATCTTGTGTATCTGGTTTTGGCTTGGTGAATAGTTCAGTGACATCTAAACAGTCATGTTCTACTTCTCCATCATCACTTTCATTTTCAGGCAAAGGCAATAGTGTTGCAGGGTTCAAAAGAGCACTTATTACGAGGAGAATATTGTGTTCCGCAAGAATAATCTGTTCATACTTGGTCAATCAAATGTTGGTCAGGTGTTGAGTGCATGAATGCATCAACAACATTTCCACAGAATGAAGAACGAAAACAGTAAGGGATGACCCATGACAAGACTTTCACACCGTTAGATGCTGACACCTACTGCCACTACAGCTTTAAGGCATCCGGGCAGTCGTGCGGCTAAGGGAACAAGGGTAGCAGAAAAATAAGCCATAGGCCTTTGCACATTTCATGCATTTGTGTATGCACTGAGAGAGCACAGCCCTCTCTTTCACACTGAGAGACAACAGCCCTCTCTTTCACTGCAGAAAACTGGAAAAACTTTGTTATTATCAGGCATTCCCAGTGCTGGGGCATGATAGAGACTTTCTCTCAGCTTTAGGAAGCCAGCAAAGCTGTCTCTATCTAATGGTTCTGGATCCGCCACATCCTTGCGTGTCAGCCTCTATAAAGGCTTGGCCACTGGGAAAAAGTTGGGTACTTAATGTCAACAGTAGCCCACAATTCCCCAAAATATCCGGACTTTGCTCTGGGTGGTTGACTGATTAATTTTCAGAATTGCAGAGAAATCATCTTGCAACACCTTCCTCACTCCCTTCTCAATGTGATGTCTGAGATACAGAACTTCTTTTTGACAATATTGCAACTTACTCAGGCACACTTTATATCCATTCCCAGCCAAGTTATTCAACAGCGCAATGGTGTCTGGGTATCTGATTCAACTAATAAATCGTCTATGTATTGCACCAGGACAAAGTTACAGGGCATCATTAGGAACTCAAGGTTCATTTCAAGCATCTAATTAAAGATCGATCTGTATACGCCTGTGGGACTAGGCAACATCTCAAAACACTGTTCAGGAACCGGAAGATGAAAAGGTACTGACTGTCCTCATGCAAGAGAATAGAGAAAAATGCTTGACACAAATCAATCACAGTAAATCACTCAGCCTTACATGTAATCTGAAATAAAATAACAGCTGGATTTGGTACCACTGGACAACAGGGAACAATGATGTAATTCATCTTTCTCAAATCCTGTACTATATGGTATTTACTGCTAGGCTTCTGCAAGCCTATTATGGGTGAGTAACATGGACTCCCCATTATCTCTTTCAAAATGCCTTGTTGTGTCATTGACTCAATCACAGGGGTAACCCCAGCAATCATGTTAGGAGTGGAAATGTATTGAGGGGTTCTTGGGTACTCAACATTATTGCCAACATGGCTCAACCTCCTCTTATGAGTCCTATGTCCAGGGCCGGACTATGAACCCAAAGCAGCCCTGGCAATTTTCTCAGACCAGCCCCTGGGGAAGCACTGCCAGGCCCAGAAAGGCTAGAAACGCTTGCTTGCTGCTTTAGTTACTGGGGGCTGATATTGCAGCACCACTGCAAATCCGGCCTCCAGAAAAAAAAACGGCCCCACCTCTGTAAAACTGTCCCTACTCTTCCAGCCTTCTGGGGAAACTCCAGATGCCCGGTACGGCCAGTCTGGCCCTGCGTATGTCCTTTCCTGAGAAGCCCCAGACGTAAGGCTTCACTGTGTCTCTGAGAACTGGTTGCAAATCATCAGTTGTCTTCAAATGTTTGACCCTTGATTCATCAATTTGAGATCGACATCCTAATCATGAGTCTGAAACTCAACAACTTTCGGTGTGCAATAGATGGTACAATTTAACTTATACAGCAACTTGCATCTTAAAAGGCTTACAGGACTAAAATGCACCACGTACTGGTGGTTCTCTTCAAAGGACACTATTTTAACAGGCCCTTCTCGTGTTATCGGATTTGTCATTTGTTTATTTGCAACTCCTACAACTGGCATTCTTTTTCCTGAGAGGGGTGGATTTTGAACTTTTGCTGTTCTAACAGTGGAACAGGTAGTACCAGTGTCACTCAAGAATGATACTGGGTGGTCATTCACCTCACCTTTCGTGAATGGACTACTCTGGTGTACCTCTAAGACTGTGCCAAGCACGCAATCTTCCGCCCCTCTCAGGCACTGTCATTGTGACTGATCTGAACCATAACCCTCAAGTCTGACAAACACAGGAAATTGCTGGAACGGGTTTTGGTTCTGGAAACAATCTGATAAAAATGTGGGACCTGGTTAGAATTAAATTTAGCACCATTTCCATTTTGCTGTGGAATCAGGGCTTCAGAAACCTGCTTTACTGGGGCTTGTTGTACATTAGGACTTTGCATTCTCTGTCTGAGCACAATTTGTGTCTGCACGAGGTTGGTAACCTGTGTCTGTACATACTCAGAATTTTGAACTTGATTCTCGTTCAGTACTCTGTTGGGACTAAGACAACATTTCCTCTTACAGTGCACTAACTTATTGCAATAATGATACTGATTCGATTTCTTCAATGTGGCAACATCAATTCCAGTACTCGGGTCAATAGGGATCCATGTCCCTACCCTGTTGTGGATAACCATTTCTACCTTGCATTATAGGATATCCCTGCAGATATGCACCTTGCATAGCACCAACATTCCCTATATACAATTGACTTTGACTTCCTCTCTGTGCTTCTTTCATCTGCACCAACATCAACTTCTCCTTCAACCACTTCTGTTTCATTTCCAATTTATCATTAAAATATTTTGCATACCTTAAGATCTCATCAATCAACTTATTCTGCCACCAAATTAAATGCTGTTGAATCATCATGCTAACCTCAGGTCTCAATCCTATCATGAACCGAAACACAAAACTTTCCCCATTCTTAGACCCAAGATTTTTTATTCCACTATGCTGTTGTACCAATCTCTCATAAAGAAAATGTACAGTCTCTTTAGGGTTCCTGAGCTGTTCTGTCAATATTAACCCAATCAATGTCCTTCGCCAATGACTTTCCTTTCAAAAAGGTAATCACCTGTTCATACTTTTTTATTACCAAATGTGGCTGGCATGATATATCATATTTCTCAGTGGCTCTTTCTCTGGCCATTGTATAGCCACCTTACATTCTGCCCACAAATCACTTGTACCACAGTATCAAAAAGGGTATTCAAATCTTTCCACAACACCTATGAAATCTTCCCAAATTGATCAGCTTGGGTGTCCCACTCCACTGGGTTATCTCTCATTTTGGGGAAATCATTTGTGAATGACAGAAGAAAACCGAAATCATACTCTTCGGAAATGCACACAAGTTGTGGACCAATGACTGGTGGCCTTCCACCCTAAGTACATGTCTTTCACCTAAGACGGCAGCACGCAATCTTGGAGTGATAATTGACAACAAACTCTCTATGTCTGACCACATCATTCATGTGGCTCGCACATGCTATGGACTAATGCGTAGCCTCCGAAAAATCTTTAAATGGGTCCCACTGTCTTCTGGCATGCCACTAGTGCAGGGATTAATAATAAGCCGCCTAGACTATGGCAACGTTTTACTAGCTTCTATAAACGAAGAACACTAAACAAAGCTCCAGGTCCTGCAGAACACAGTGGCCAGGCTGGTTCTTAACCTCCCTCCCGCTCACCCTCGGCTCCCAACCTGAAGACCCTCCACTGGCTTCCAATCAGGAAGCCCATCAACTTTAAAATCTGCTGTTGGTACATAAAACTCTTAACAGACAAGGGGCCCACTATATAGCTAAGAAACTGAAAAGACATCAGCCAGCCAGAATTCTTCGATCTGCCAGTAAACAACTTCTAACTGTCCCGAAGATCCACAACGTTAAGAACGGTGCAGGTCATTTTCTGAAATTGCCCCTATGATATAGAACACCCTACCTCTGCACCTTCACATCGAAATCGATCATAAGAAATTCCGTAAATCCCTCAAAGCCTGGCTATTCTGAGCCCATCCCTCCCAGATGGTTTTCCCCTTGTCTTCACTCTCTTGGTTTCTGACTACAGGCTAGTGTTATGAGACCTCAGGGTGATATATGCGCTCAAAAAAATACCAATACATAACATAACTCCTACTCCAGAGTACATGAGCATAACCTCCAACAGGTACCTCCCTCAATGGGAAAGTTGAAGTACATATGGGAAAGTTGAAGTACATTCTCCATCTATCAAAGACAGAGGCAGCTCTCCCTTCACTTTCTTTGGGTCTTTCATCTTTGCCCATCTGCCTTTTCAATTGTCTAATTCACTTGATTTCCGGATGCTACCTATTAATTCTCTAATTTGCATTTTCATTCCTGAAGTTCTCATACTAGTTATGTAATTTTTATCAAAACATACACAGTAATTTTTTTGAAGAGATTTAGTCCTACTTAAATACACATCATACACTCAAGCTAATTCAGCCAGCTTATCATGAGCTTCTGTTGCACGTTTCGTGATGTCATCCAGATATTCATCACTAGAATCACTGTCATCATCTTCACCAGATCCTTCTGCACTCTACACTTTATACTCCTCTTTCCTTTTCTTCTTCTCTTTCAGAGGCTCCTCACTCATTAATGCAGGGTAAAACCTAGCTTCCTCAATCATGTCATTTATCGATTTTTGTTGTTCTGAATCCCATCTAGCCTCAGTACAGCTTTTGGGACTCTACCCTTATATTTCTTTTTCTTTTTGTCATGAGCTTCATGCTCCCAGGCCTAAGTAGCTCGTGCTGTGCAGTTCTAGGAGGTGGCTTCATCTTGTATAATACCCTTCTCAGATTTTTGATCATTCTCAAATTAAATGTGCCATCGTGTGGAACCATCAAAGCACCTTCTTTTTTAGTGAACTTATGCCATTGACTTAACAAAAACCCCACGATTATGGCCAAATAACGACCTGCTGAGCATTCTGGTGGCGCATCTTCTCCTTCTCTAACAGGTACTCTCACATCTCCCTTAATCAGATCTCGTATGGCCTTGAAATTTTCATTCTTCAGCATTAATATCAACAATCACAAGTAGAATTCTCGTTTTAAACCAGGAAATAATTTCTTTACCCACAATTCCAGTTCGACGTCAACAACCAATAACAGCGCAATACTCTGTGGCATAATCAACCAATGAAAGTGGGGCACAAACACCAATCATCCAATCTCAGCGTGGCACACTGTGACATATTTCTCACTCCTTGCCACGGCTCACCCTCCTTTATAATTTTCACACGTTCACTCTTTTCTCGCCACTAAGCAAACATAAAACAAACCGCTAAGCGATTTCAACAAATAACTTTTGTCTGGTCCACTAAAGAAATCAAAGTATTCAATCACGCAAGAAATAGTCTGACCTACTGAAACACACACTCAAGTGAAACCTTCACCAATGGGAATCACCTGGATTAGTGCAGCTTCTCCTTGCATAACTGGATCCAGTACACCAACCACACCTTACTCTCACACAAAGGTAAATGTCCCTATCGCAATTATGCAGCCGATGGTAGCTCACGACTTGCACCACAAATCTTAGCAGACAAATTCTACACAACACTGTGTATGCCACACATTTATCTATCTATCAAGGGATTTTCAGTTACATCCAGCCCGATAAGAACTTCAATTGCTCAGCATTAGGCACATTGACATCTGTACCACAACTGAAACATATTCGCATTGTACCACACAATCGTTGTGCAATCCTGCAAGCTTGAAATACCCAAGTACAGCGCGCAACCCTATTAACACTCACTCCTCCACTATTTCAACTCTTTTCCAAACTGCAGCTTTCTGCTGGTCCTTCAAATCGAGACATGGGCTTTAAGGGCTAAGGCTGGGTTTGGGCAAGTCTAGAATTTCTTCGGGACATACGCTAACTCCCTTTGCTTCGGTAGCTAACTATCCAACATGTTACCATCTTGTTGGAGCGCTGGGCCTTGCAACATAATCTCTTAGTCACGTCATTAAAGATTTTTCCACATTGGTCATATGGACCTTTGATAGCTGATGTGAAGCATTGAAAGGGGGAAAATATCAACAGTACATTTATAAGTTGTAAAGGCCTTGTGACTCCACAATTAGGACCAGGAATCACTGAATATGATTAAAGGGTTTTATTTGGATTACCAATAAATCCAGTAACTATGCAAGCCAAGTGTGAATTCTTTAAGTGCATCATTACAATAGGTTGAATTAAATATCTCAATTGATGGAGACGCAATAGAATAAGATACAGAGTTGTTATAGCCCCAATAATACAGAAACAAATAAAAGTGAACAGGTGTTCCATAAAGAAACTTCCCCTCTCTCTCTTCTAAACATGAAGTCAGTTATAGGGTCATCTATCAAGGGTCTCTAAATTGGGAGCATAGAATGTGTCAGCATGATCAGACTTCAGTAGAAGTCTAAAGAAAAAAGAAATAAGTGTTGTTAGAAATGGGATTTCTGGTTGGCCAGGGCATGCGCCTAAGCCAGACAGAAACCACCACTCTAGTCAGGGCAAGGGAGTTACACACCGAAGATAACCCCTGTTTACCCCCTTGGTAGCTTGGTACGAGCAGTCAGGCTTATCCCAGAGGCAATGTGTAAAGCGTTTGCGCAACACACTCACACAGCAGCAACACACAAGGCACACCACAAAAGAAACTCCACACAAGGTTATATCAAAAATAGCCTTCGTATTATCATAAACACATTAGATCATAATCACACATATACACTGTGCCAACTGGCACCAAGCAATAATTTAACATATATACCTGTGACAGAGCCAATCGGGCCAATTGGGCATAAGCAGTGCACCACAGTAACACTGAAAAAGTGCACACAGCACCTTAGAGCCTTGCGCCCTGTAACCATCACAGATAAAGTGCACACAGCACCTTAGCGTAAACCATGACCCCAGGTCAACTGGCCTTCCTATGGGATCCAAATGCCCTATGTCCCAACTGTCAGGGCGTAGCTGCAAATGCAGCAAAATCACTGTCGCGCAAATGCGCTGGGGGCATGGGGTGTTTCTCACCCTCTCCTGGCATGAACAACAATATGCCCCCGTTGTTGCACCTGCTGCTACTGCGGTGCAGCTCTGACCAGAAATAAAGCGCTGGCACCCACTGTGCCTCAGGAGCACAGACACGGCTCCGCTCCCAGCCCTGCACGGGCACTGACAAGGTGCAAATTGGAGCCCCACTCCGGGACTCTGGCACACAAAATTGGCCCCTCGGGCAGCTGCCTGCAACAGTGGAGCAGCTGTGCAGAACAACACTGGCACTCACGGTGCCTCGAGAGCCCCGTTCACCGGGCTTCTCCTTGTGCCATCTCTTGGCACCAACAAGCATCAGCCCCACTCAACAGGCTCTTCTTCAGTGTTGCGGGGCAGGCACTGGCAATGTGACTCGATCGGCCCCCTCCTTGCAGACTCCCACTGGCCAGACTCTGCTGACGCCTAGGACCACACGCTGAGCTTAAACTCAGCTCCAAAAGAAATCAGCGTGGCCACCACTGGTGCCTGAGGAACCCCGTTCACCGGGCTACTTCTTGGACTCCCGACCACAAGGGGAAAGGCACCGACAATGTGCCTCGACCAACCCCCCAACAGCTCACGTCTCAGCCCCCACTCACCGGGGCTCTGTCGCGGACTCCGCTCCTCTGTTCCAGGACCCGGGGAGGCTCCTTCTCCTTCCTTACAGGTATCGAGGAGACGGCTGCACAGGACTGCAGCATGGAGCCCGCGAGCTTCCGGTCCCTCATGGCGGCCTTCTTCCGTTGCTGGGCAGCATGCCGGGCTCTCTCCGGTAATGGGAGTAGAGCTTCGCCCATGATCAGGCTTCACTTGCCTGACTTTCCTTACGGCCGCGCTGCCATTGGCGGCCTAGTCAACTTCCTCTTCCCGGCCCGCTTCTATTGGTGGGCCGGGAAATAGCCCCGCCCACAACCAGGCACAGACTTCTGCCTGTTTTCCGACGCTTCTTTCTCCGGCCAAATGCGGGGTAGCCTCCCGCTCCTAAATAGCATCAATGCGGGGTGGACTCCCGCTCGAAAGGCACAAATGTGGGGTGGGCTCCCGGCAGAAACTGCAAAACGGCTCCCGCTTGACTCTAGGAACACCACTGTGCAGGGTGGGCTCCCACTTACCTCCAGCAGCACGGGGGGAATCCCCACGCTGGGATTCCCTTCAGGAAGATGCGCAGTCTAGCTCTGTAGTGCATCCATGCTCCCCTTCTCCTGGCAATAGATATAGCGCTCACAAGGCGCTAGAGTCCTTAAAGGTTCAAGGGGCACAGCTGGACCCAAGTCAGGTCAGCACACAGAGCCCTCCAGCAGGGAGGCAGTCCCTCGCGGTGGTTCCTCCTGGGGCCCAGCAGCAGCACGTCCAAGTAAACACAGGAACAGCACCACTTATCATGGGGTCACAGCACCAATATTTATACACCATTTGTTTTGTCTGCCCTGGCACAGGGCTTGGGGGAACCAGCCTGTACTGGTTCTGGGGGGTTTTGGAGCACTTTGCTGACAAGGCTCCTCTTCCTCTTTGTCAGGAGGGGGCGCGGTGATCAGACACACCACAGCGGGCGGAGCCAGCATTCACCCAGACAGGCACAGACCTATTCAGGGTCAGGGGACTACTCCTCTGACTACTCCAAATGCAGATCCCCTATTCAGCCTAGCGCTGACTCTCCCTGCCCTCCCTGGAGCCACACACACCTCACCAGCCCCTGTCACTCCAAAGCCAGACATGCAATCCACATCAGGCATACAGACACATAGCACACAGAAATGCCAACTTCTAAAAGTGGCATTTCTAAAATAGTGATGATAAATCTGCGCACATCATTGCGTAGTATTTATTATTACTATTCCAACCATACTAAACATGACCATGCTGCTCCTCTCATATCAGGAATTACCACTGAAACGCTTATCAGGGAATCCCCAATGCATTCCTATGGGAGGGTAGCCTAACAGCAGTGAGAAACCAAAATGGCGGTTTGTCCCTACCAGGACATGTCACACATTTAAGGTACATATCCTACCTTTTACCTACAATGCACCCTGTCCATAGGGCGAGCTAGGGCCTACCTTAGGAGTGACTGACATGCAGTAAAAGGGGGGTCACCGACTTGGCACACACTTTAGGTGCCACGTCACAGCGGCAGTAACACTGCGTGCACAGGCCCTGCAATGGCAGAAGCCTGAGACAGGCTTGAAAGGCTACTTTGGTGGGTAACGCAATCAGCGCTGCAAGCCCACCAGTAGCATTTAATTTACCAGCCCCGGGTATATAAGATACCACTTTACAAGAGAATGACCGGTAAATTAAATAAGCCAAACAGGTGTAGACCAATCTTACCATGTTTACCACAGAGAGCACACACACTTTACACTGGACAGCAGTGCTAAAGTGCCCAGAGTCTTAAAACCACCAACAGCATGTCAGAAAGAAGGCTAGGAGGAAGGCAAAAAGTTCAGGGATGACCCTGCAAAAAGGGCCAAGTCCAACAAGTGTTTAGCATAAAGCTTCACACTTTCAAGAATAAAGCAAGTAGAGAGGTCTTTACCTATCTGTCTAAAGGACATTTGCTGCGACTCTAAGTGAGCACCAACTTAAAAAGTTAACAGGAGATCAGGCCCGGACTGGCAATGCCGGGCACCGGGCAATCCCCCGGTAGGCTGCCAGGGGTGGGGGCCGGTTTTTGGGCCGGGGGCCGGTTTTTGGGCCGGGGGCCGGTTTTGTTGCTCACTGTTTGCTCTGTACTGTCTCTGCTGCGTGACTGCGTCTCCCTCGCTCGGTGCGGAAAAAAGCAAAATTTATGAACACAATTAATGAATTTAGTGCTGACTGTAGGTCAGTGCTGGATAATAGCGCGGTGCGCTGAAGTCTCCACCGCCGCGTCTGCGCTGCCTGCTCTTAGTCGCAGACTCGCAGTTCACCCACCTTAGGGGGGTGGGGCGGGTGCGGCTGTTGGTGGTGAGTTGACACATGCGCATTGGAGCTCACGCAATAAAAAGTGCGCGTGATCCCCAGGTTCCAGAACGCAGGCTGCAGCAGAGACTGAGACCTTGACGAGTCGACCAGAGGCCCTCTCTCGCCACCCCATAATTTAATTTATTTATAGCCCCCTAGCCCCTGCCTGTCCCAGTGTGTCCCAGTGCCGCCCGCCGCCAAGTGAGTGTTGTTTTTGCATTTTTGCTAATTGCATTTTCAATCAGATAATGCACAGCAGTAGGAGCGCGGGGTCAACGGGTAGGGATCGACCTGGTATTCTCTGATTGTCGTGTTCACCGAGCTCAGGTTTGTGTATGTAAGTTACGTAACAGAGCAACAGGAGAATCCAGATCAGAGTCTGATCTGGATTTTCCTTTTGCTCTGTTACATAACTTACATACACAAACCTGAGCTCGGTGAACACGACATATGGGCAACTGCGTGCATTGTTCCGTCCTATGGTGTGGTGGCACTGTAGTGTCAGGGCAGTGTTCCTGGTGCGGGGGAGTCGCGACTCAAGACCGGGCTGGAGCGGGCCAGAAATTTCAAAAGCAAAAGGGGCCTAAGGAAGTAAGGGGCAAGGGGGCTACTACTAGGCACAGGGAGCGAGGTGGTGGCTGGCCTCAGGCCTGGCACTGCAGCCAGCACGGGTTTAGGATTATCGCCTACTGCCTGACACGCGACGCTGCTCCCTGACACTAAAAGCCGCAGGACTGGGTGACTGTCCAGCGCTGATTGACAGTCTAGTTCACGGTGCGATGTGCGTCCCCTGTCTCATTCCTCTTCTTTCTTTTATTTGCTCCCCTGTGAAATGGATCCAAAAAAAAAAAACACTTTTGTTGGAAATGTCGTATTTTTCTGTTATTTTATTTCCAAGGTGCAGCTTCGGGAATAAAAGGTTAAAATATGATAAAATAACTAAATAAAGTAAGACAGAGTGGTAGCAAGCTGGCCAGATTGATTTTATTAACACCCAAACACATTAGCGTCACTTTTACAGAGTTTGCCAGTGAAGCGCTATTTTTGTTTTCTTGTCTTTGTTTTTCCTGGGCTTGCACCTAGTGCACCAATCCTGGAGGTGCTGCAATGTGTGGATTGGAGAAAAGAAATGTGTACTGCGGCTCTGCGTCCAGGGATGTGGTCTTTTTTACCCTACTACTGCTTACATTTTGTAAGGATATAAGCAATGGACGTTAAAATGGGTCCATTCAGGGCCTTGTTGTCATGTCCTCAACTTTTCAGGCAAAAGCACTCACTGATTTCTGAATAGTGAGTGTAAAAGCGCTAAGCTAACCATGTTGTTCCTGCTTACATTTCACATGGTTTGCTAATTTTGCATTCCCTTTGAGTGTTTGCTTTTCCAGGATGTTGTTACTATTTTTTGTAGGCCACATATTGCTCTTGTCTAGTGCGTCATTTAAATTGAGCCACATCCAGGTGTTTATAGCCGGCAACAATTGGGTTGTAATTGAAGGTAGTGTGAGTTTTTCTCAGTGGGGCAGTATGGTTTTCAGTGGGGGAGAGGATGTGGCACTATGGCCAGAGCTGCTGAATTTGGAACTGGTGAACCAGGTTCAGCCTTAATAACCAGTCCATTAGACCACTCTCCTGAGTGAGCACAACCCATGCTAGACCTTAGAAGGCTTCGCAAGACCTTAGAAACTCTGGTGTCTTAGCACCAGCAGGCGGATCCTAGCAGTGGCAAGTGTGGTTTAACCTTCAAGGCTTGTCCACCACAATCCATACTGAAGTTCACCTCCAGTCTTGCGGGCAGGCCTATGAAGCAGCACACCCTAGAACAGTGACTGTCATTGAGGTCACAGGACCCTTGAAGGGCCAGCTCTAGGGCAGTGCAACCGGTGTGACCGCACCGGGTGCTGACTTTGGGTGGAGGCATTATGTTTGCAAGTATATTAAGATTTTAAAAGCGCTTGCTGCCTCCTTCCTGGCCTCCAGCAATTTTCGGCATCAATAAAAATGGCATGATGAATCTGGTGTTGAATGTTCTTCCTAGAGAGAGATCTGCATATTGTTTAGTGGAAGTTTTGACTTATGGAAAGGTAGCTCAGAGTGTTAATGTGCCTGCTGCAAAGAACATGTACCATGCAGATCACAAAGTGCACATAATGTAAATAGGTCAGTGGGCTACTGCTTTTGTCAGAGAGATCCTATTGTTACTTGCAGTTAATAAGTTAAAATCCTAACATAGAACAGTGAGCTATTAATGCAAAGGGCACCACCAGTGCTAAGGCCGTCCCTGGCCTTGAGGGCAGTCTTCCTCACTGACCTGCCTGTGCCTGAGGCTGCGAGCAAGACTCCGGCTATGCTAGCAGGCTGCACCACTACCTACCAGGCCCGGTTCTAGAGGGTGGGCCAGGCCCACCAAACATGAGCCTCCTTAGCCCTCGCAGTCGCAGTGAATCTGCCACCGATGTACAACAACAATAAAAACTGTTAACTTGTGATTTACGATCCTGCTGCAGAGCAACCATTTGTCGGTTGGTAGTTCGTAAATGCAGATAAACTGAATTTTATGGGAATAGCTCAGTGGGTTACTACCTCTGTCACAGATATCCTTGTGTTACTTGCAGTTCAGAAGTTAACATAAGACAGTGACCAATGAACTGTCATAAAAAAACTGCATACAAACTTCGCTTTTTTGTGTTGTGATGTAGTTAGAACTTCTCCATTCTTTCATTATTCTAATGTTACTAATAAGAGTTTGTTTGGGCAGTTATACATTTTTATCAGTAAAGCCAACCCTGACCACTGGAGTACTCTTTAAATCCTGACTTTGTGCTTCTCCGAGTCCCGACCAAACCCCCGTAAAATATACTGCCCACCAGAATGGATGAAGTGATTTCTACACCTTGTAATCCTCATTAGCTTATGTGACATTTCGCGTAAACTGATTTTGATTTATTGTCTCTGTATAATGTGTGCTGCTGTTATGTAAAGTACTGTGACACCTTACACTGATATGAGTAGTGCTATACAACGAATGGAATGGGTATGAGAGAGGGGCAATGGAGAGATAAGGGGCACTAGTGGAGGGTGGCAGTGAGGGAATACCAGAAAGAGGTCATGGGGTGGGGGGAGCTACAGAGAGATGAAGGGTGTGGGTGGCAGACAGTGAGGGAGGGTGGCAGTGAGGGAGTCAGAGGAGGAGGTCCCGGGGTGGGGGGGAACTACAGAGAGCTGAGGGGCACTAGTGGAGAGTGGGAGTGAGGGAAACCGAGGTGGAGGTCATGAGGTGGGGGAACTACAGGAGAGATGAGGGGTACTAATGGAGGGTGGCAGTGAGGGAAGCCAACGAGGATGTCATGGGGCAGGGGGAACTACAGAGCGATGAGGGGCAATAGTGGAGGGTGGCAGTGAGGGAATCTTATGAGGAGGTGGGTCACAGGCTGGAAGGGAACTACAGAGAGATGAGGGGCACTGGTGGGGGTGGCAGTGAGGGAATCCGAGGAGGAGGTCACGGGGTAGGGGGGGACCTACAGACAGATGAGGGGCGCTGGTGGAGGGAGCGGTGAGGGAATCTGAGTAGGTCATGGGGTGGGGGGCTACAGAGAAATGAGGGGCACTAGTGGAGGATGGAAGTGAGGGAATCTGAGGAGGAGGTCATGGGGTGGGGGGGCTACAGAGAAATGAGGGGCACTAGTGGAGGATGGCAGTGAGGGAATCCGATGAGGGGGTCATGGGGTGGGGGGAAACTACGGAGTGATGAGGGGTGCTGGTGAAGGTTGGCAGTGAGGGAATCTGAGGAGGAGGTCATGGGGTGTGGGAGCTACGGAGAGATGAGGGGCACTGGTGGAGGGTGGTAGTTAGGGTGTCTATGGAGGAGGCCATGAGGGGGAGTGGCTACGGAGAGATGCTTTATTTTAGCACTATTTACAAAACTCAGGATATAAAAATCATTTAATGTTTGCACATTGTCTTGTAGACTTTTTACTCTGAACCTTTGCACAATTGTTTGAAGTTAAGTGCGTTTTTAAATGTCTTTATGCTATTTTATATGAAGAATAAATTGTTTATATTTATATTCATGTTTTGTGCTCGACATTTCATTTTTTAGTGTTCTCTGTAGGAATGTCTATGTTTTATGACTGTGTATCTTGGTGCTCCTTAAGGTAATCATTTACTATGCTTTAAAAGTTAATACAATCCAATATAATATGTAATGAAAAATGTGTTGAAAAATACTTTTTTTTTTTGGCCTTTCTGTCTCCCAAATTTCTTGTGTGGGGGGGACAAGTTCAACCCCCCCAAACTCCCCCTAATAGTGGTTGCTCACTGCGCTTGCTCGTTACACACCATGTGGGGGCTGGTCTCACTTTTATTTCTCTCTGATTTACTACTCGTGCCTATTTTTGGTGCTCTCTGAAAGAATGTCTATGGGTACATATGACTGGGTGGGTAACCTGGTGCTCTTGAAGGTCATCATCTACTATTTACTGTGGTTTGAAAGTTGATACAATTGAATATGTAATGAAAAATGTGCTGTAAAATTCACCATTTTGGTCGGTTGTTTTCCAAAATTTTCTTGGGGGGAGAACCCCCCCAAACCCCCCTAGTAGCGGTCGGGCTCGCTCGCTGCGCACGCTCGCTACGCGGTGGACGGAGGCTGGTCTGCAAAATTTGACGGGGGCTGGTCTGCCAAATTTTGCCAGGGCTAATTTCAGTTCCCAGTCCGGCCCTGCAGGAGATGTAGAAACCTTATCCCTCTCTTTTTACCACCAGAGGCCAATCAAAACATTATTTCAGTGCATCTGCAACATAGCGCTGAATTCCCAATGCATCGAACTGAGACTCCAGTTCTCAGCCTTTAACATTTCGCAATCCTGGTACATGATGAACAGAAAGCTTCTTTAAGGCATTGTTTCTCCAAGTTTACTGCCATGTTTCCCTCCAGGACTCTCTATCAGCAGTTTAATACAGAAAATAATTGTTTCTCTAAAAAAATAATAAACCTGCAAGAAAAGAAAAACATGCTGGCAAGTGAAATGCATGTCAAATGAGGCCTGTAGTCATTCTAATTTTAATTAAGTATAAAATGTGCACTTTGAATACATGATAATACATGCACAGATGTAACTTTAGGAATAAAAGTAAAATGTGAGCAAAAGAATACTTTTATATATATCAATATAAATTAAAGTATAAGTGTAAAAATGTGAATGCAGCATACATGGTTTCATTTTAAATTGAACATTAGTGCACACGTATATAAAAGCTCTAATCTCTACAGTGAATATATTTCATTAATACGTTTGAATACTTCAGACATGTTCATAAAGTTCAGGCACGCAGTGAATATAATGTTAAATGCACGTATATTATTTAATTTCTATGGCGTATAAAGGTAGAGTCTAAAATATGCTGCTCCACATTAAAATGCTCCAACAGGAAGGTAAGGAGGTGGAGTACATCCCCTGGGATGATCACATTGTGGAGACGGTGGACACCACAGTTTAAAAGGCAATAACATCCGCCGTGGTGCCTCTGGAGAAGAAATATATGGCCCTGGCAGCTGACTACTCTGACCCCCTCCACTGGAAGGAAAACATCTCTGGACTTGCCAGGTCCTCAAAACCTCTTAGGTAGCCCTTGCCCCTTTCCAAGGGCTACCTACTCGCTAACCCAACAGAGGATGCCTTTGACCTCCTCAAAAAAGCATTTATAGCAAAGGAACACCCTTGGTCTACAGAGCATTCAAAGGCCTGGACACAGATTAATCCCATTGACTTCTTGCCTGAGGGGCCCCTTTCACCGGGTTATAACCCTATGGACTTCCTGGACTCTGATGGCAGCTGTGAGTGTCCTAGACCAGACCATGGGAGCCAATGTCCCAATCTCAAGACACAACACTGCCAGAAAACACCCTGGGTGTCGAAACCCAATCCGACATTCTAGACCCAGACAATATCTACTTACACCATTGAACTGCATGGGTTCCTGTAGGTAAAGTGGCCGCTGATGTGGCAGGGTGTTTGTGTAAACCTCTGGATAAGAAGATAGGAAACTGATTTAGGGCCGAGTGCCCCTGCCCTTCCTTAGAAGGGGAAGTTTCCTCAACACCTGGATTGACACAAAAAGGGATTGACCGCTTCTTGCACTCCTGCCAGGATAGGCTCCTGAATATGGCGGGGTCCCTATCTAAGATCTTGGACAGGCCAAAGTGACCAAGCAATCTGGTTCCCTCATTTCCCTGAGACCCTTTCAGGCTCGGCCCAATGGGCAATCATTTTCCTGGATAACACAAATTGTGCCATTTCAACAGAACACCACTGGCCCTTTTTGATCAAAGTGGACCCCAAACTGGGGGACATAGCTTCTTTGGAGGTTAGGGCTGTACCATAGTGGGGCCTCTTTGGTGACCTTTTTATTAAAGAACGCAGGCAATTTGTCTCATTGTTCATCTCTCTCGACAAGGCCTAGCCCTCCATTAAAAAGGTTTTTACATGGGCTGACAGAGGAAGGGCATGCCCGGCCAGCCGCCATTACAGCAACAGCACCCCCCAGTAAGAACAATACTGTAGAAGAGGAGGTTGGTAAAACCAATCATGATTTGGAAGCTTCTTCCCCTCATGAGGGCAAGGCATGCAGGAATTAGCAGCAGATCCGCGAGGGGCATGCCCAACAATGATTCTTACGCGCATCAACTCTAGGCCTGCGTATGATTTCAATTATGCTGGAGTAATAGGAGTATTTTCAGTAACTCAGCACTACTCTTTGACATGGAATTACCCGTAAAAACATGATTACTCTTGCTAGCTTAATTGAATATTTGGAGGGGGAAATCCTACCGCAAGAGCATATTCAGCAAAAGAAAGTGGCCACTCGCAATCGCTAATCATGTTCCACTGAATTTAGCGCTATTTCTTAGCGCAAAATGAACTGTGACATCAAAAAAGGATGCAAAGGTGTCTTTTGCTGTAAATATTGGGGTAAAATTGGGGGAAATGCTTCCCCAAGAGCATATTTTGCATGCACAAGCAGCTGCTCAGTCTACGTTTTGTTCTATGTTGCATTTAGCTATTTCTTAGTGCAAAATGCATTTTTGTGCCCATTTGGGATGTGAGGAGGCATTATTGTGCTAAAAAATAGCACTAAATTTAAATTAATCTTCTTGTGTAATTTAGCGTGATCTCGCAGAATTTTCGATTAATTCTGCGTGATTATGCTACACCGAGTTACGCCCATCCCTAATCACCACCTCAAGCCCTGGTATGGGGCAGATTAGCAAAGTTTCTCCAGTGTTGAATCACTTCAGATGCCTCTGTTTTCTAAACTGTTATGGGACTCCACATAGAGTTCTACAGATCCCCCTTTCAACCTCTCCCCCCCATCCTTGGTCTTCTCCAAAGCACAGTCTCAGCTAATAGATCTGGAGGTAGCAGTGCCAGAGTCAAAAGACACTAGCTCACAGTCATCACTACTTCTCAGAATCTTCGTCAGCAACTTACTCTAAGAGGAGAAGAAGTACAAGGGCTTCCGACTGGTGTTGAACCCGCAATACTTCAAAGAATGGCTGGACTTCCGACAGGACATTCCCTATCTGTAAGACTGTCTGGTGTGCCTGAACTTCCAGGATGCCTACCTCACAATCCTGATTTACAAGCTGCATCGTCGGTTCCTTCAGTTCCTTTAGAACCTGAAGGTGTTCAAGTTCAAGACTCTTCCCCTTGGGCTTGGATTTTTAGTAGGTACTATAGTGCTTCATGGAAGTGCTTAAACCAGTAATAGAAAGTCTTAGGATGCAGGGCATTCGGCTGATAGAATGTCTTGACGACATCATGATGATGAACCAGTCACAGGAAGCAAATTTGGTGATCACGTTTTTCCTCCTAGAGGGTCTGGGGCTTGTCATCAAGAGAGATGAGTTCACAACAATCCTATTCCAGACAGTTCTGGGTTTTAAGATAGACTCAGTGAAAGCCTCTCTCAGTCTCCCAAGCATGAAAATGTCCAAGATTCAAGAGAAACTCAGAAGAACCTTTGCCAGGCCCAAATCTTCCCTGCAACACATTACAAAGATAGCAGACTCTCTCGTCATCTATGCAAGTGATCTTCCGGGGAACACTTCATTACATGGCGCTGCAACACCTCAAAGCATTCAATCTGAGAAGGAGCATGACCTATTTGTAGCTGGTCACACTGGCAGAAGATACCAGGGAGGAGATTCGGTGGTGGGTAAGATAAATCACATGGAAGCCTGGAATGGCAAAGACATTTTCAGCTTGGATCCAGACCGTATATATATATTTTAAAATTCTTTTTATTGAACAAAAGTTTGTCAGTACAACCACTGATATAGTATTTTCATACAATCTCCACAAGGGTGTCTAGGTCATCATCCGTGCATATTACTATTTCAATGCAACAGTGAAAATTCATCCATTAGTAACCATCCCATGCATTTGTCGTCTGGAGCCACCACCCTTCCCATCATGCCTTCTCTATTTGTAATGACTTCAGAAGCCTCTATATTCCTCTCACTTGCCTCAAACCTTGCCTCATTTTCTCAGGCACCCCTACTTTGCAACAACACTTTTTTAGCTATGTAGCACCAATCTAGACCCTCCTTCCATTCTGCAACACTTGGAGGTTGGTGCGCCCCCATGCCTTTGCTATATTTCTTTTTGCCTCTATATCTGCTATCAGGAGCCATATTTTGGAATACTTGGGCCATCAGTCCTCTCCTGTCTCACACAGTATGAGTCATCTAGCCTCCAATGTAACCTCCTGGTCCACCACTTCGGACATTATCTGTGCCACCTCCCGCCAACACTGATTAATTCAGGGACATGTCCACAATATGTGGAAGAAAGTGCCCACCTCCCCACATTCCTGTGTGCAAAGGTCAGTGTCGCTGTGGCGACTTCAGTATAGTAGTGCCCTTGAGGTGTTTGATCTGTGCAGGATACGTAGTTGTATAAGGCGAAACCGTGCCCAGACTGCTCTCTTACTACCGCTCTGTATTGCCTCCGTCCAATCGTCATCCTCTAGTATACCCAGCTCGGCCTCCCACATATCCCGGAGGGCCCTCAGGGGATCAGGCATATTGTTCATTATTTTCTTGTTTACCAGGGAAGTGGCCTTATCATTCATGGGATCTAGTAGAATCCTATCTTTGACTGGCATGTACTTTACTGATTGTTTGCCTTCTGGGATGTGGCATTTAAGTGCATGTTTCAGTTTTATGTATATGATTTGTTCGGAGTCAGTCCTCTGGTACTCTTTCTGTGAATCCTCAAAGTTGATTGGCTTGTGCCCCCTCAATACGTCTCCTAAGTAGTCGATCCCCAACACTCCCCATTTACTGAAACCCTTCAATTCCCCCACTTCCCGTAGTTGGTCGCTATCCCACAGAGGAGTCCTTTAAGTCAATTTCCATTGCCAGCCCAGGAATTTTGTCAGCTCCCTCCATATACGTATTGCTGTTTTTGTGTGTGTTGGTGACTGATATCTGACCTGCCCACGATAGAGTGCCACTGGATATCCCATCTGTGCCATCGAGTGGTGATCAACCCTGTATGCTGGCTCCTCCTGTCCCATAAACACCCACGCATTAATTGTTCTCAGTTGTGCCGCCCAGTAATATTTTCTGATGTCAGGAATTGCCAGTCCGCCCTCATACACCCCTCTCTGCAGTTTATGTAGGGCTATTCTAGAATGTCCCGCTTCCCACAAAAGCTGTCTTTCTCTGTCGACTTTTCGGGAAAAAGCCGGTGGTATTTTACAGGGCTTGTTCTGTAGGACGTATAGTAATCTTGGCAGCGTCATATTTTGAACAAAGCAGCTTGTCCCATGAAGGACAATGGCAACTGTCTCCAGTGTAGCACATTCTTACGCATCTGTCTACTGAGGAAATAAGTTATCCTCCATGAACTATCTGTCTGTCCTCGAGATTATTATGCCCAGATACTTAAATTTGTCCTTAATCACCAAAGTCCATGAGTTGGATGGCAAAGTCAGCACATCCCCGGCAAGTACATAGAGGAGGGATTTGTCCCAATTTATCCGGTAGCCAGAATATCCACCGAACAATTGGAATATATGTAGTACCCAGCCTATCAAAGAATGTGGTTTTGTGGAATACAACAATATGTCATCAGCATACAGAAATATTTTCTCCTCCCATCCATCTCCTCCGGCAATTCCCCAGATTAACAGGTCACCCCTGACCCATGCCACCAGTCGCTCCAGAGTGAAAAGCATAGGGAAGAGTGGGCAGCCCTGCTTCATTCCCTTTTGTAACATCACAGGCCTTGACACTACCCCGTTCACTTTTACTCTAGCTAGTGGGTTTGTATATATGAGTTGAACCCAGACGCAAATGTTTGGGCCAAATAGGATCCGCTCCAGCACCGTAAACATATATGGCCATTCCATGCTGTCAAATGCCATGCACACGTCCAACTATAATAGCACTTTATCTTCTGCCGGCTACATCTTCATAATATGCATCACTCCATATAGACGCCTTAAATTAAGCCGGGTGCTCCTGTGAGGCACGAAGCCCAACTGGCCAGGGTGGACTATAGATTATGACCCCACTGAGTTTGGTCGCTAATACCTTCACCAACACTTTCGCCTCTATGTTTAACAATTAAATAGGGCGATATGACTTTCAATCGTCAGGGGTCTTGCCCTTTTTTGGAATGACCATAATAGTGGCCAACCGTTGGTCTTCCAGGAGGCTACCCTGTTCCAACGCCTCCTGAAACGTATTAAGCATATGTGGGGCCACCACTGATGCCACACCTTTATATAGCTCAGCCGGTATGCCATTGGGTCCGGCTACCTTACCTGACTGAAGGTCCCTAATGGCCCGTCCTATGTCCTCGACGGTTAAATCCTTATCTAAATCCTCTCTCTCCCCCTGTGATAGCCTGGTGAGGTGGCCATCTCTAAGAAGTTCAATACAGTCTGACCCCGTTCTACTTGAGGTGGATGTGTACAGTTTCTCGTAGTGTTCAGCGAATGCTGCTGCTATTTCTTTTCCTGTCCTGCTAATCTTCCCTTGCGGAGTCTGGACCTCTGGCGCCCAATTTCTTTCTCTGTCTCTCTTATCTAACCAGGCCATTAATTTATTGGCCTTGTTCCCAACCTCATGCAGTCTTCTCCGGGTAGCCCTGGCCTGTGCCCTGGTCGTCTCCTCCGCTATATCTCTCATTTTCCACTGTTTAACCTATATTTGCTGTTGAGGAGGTGCATCCAACTCTCCAGTCTCCGCAGCCCTCGTCTTGAGCCTCATAATTTCTTTCTCAAGGGTGTCGTAATGGAGTCGCTGTTCCTTCATCTTCCCCCCTGCTATGTCCTGGACATACCCTTAAATAACATAACATATAACATAACGTGTATTTGAAAAGCGTACGTTCACCGTTTGGTCTCTTGGCGCTGAATAACAGATGTTTATTGTTACCCAACTCAATGGTACTCATTTTATCAACCTCAGGTGTATGAAAGGCTGAGTGGACCCGCCGGGATTTGAACCTGTGACCATGAGGTCGAACACAGGCCCCTGCAGTGGGTGCATTAGTCCACTGAGCCACCAGACCTGGCTTATGCATGACCTGGCTTGGCAGTTTGGGCTGGACTGTTCCCATGAGGCAGAGGGTCAAAACTGATTTGCATATAGCTGGGTCTGAACTGAGGTGACGAAGTGAGCTAAAGAACGATGATGGATTCAACCCAGATCTGTGACTGGGGGTGAGTGTCTGAAAAGTTTCAGTGCTCCGTCCATCATCTCCTTGTGTTTGCTTTGTTCGCCTTTAATTGGCAGGGTATGCCCAGAAGCGGGTCCCTTGCTCACGTTGCCACTAGAATCAAGCAAGTCTGTATGATGAGGGATGTTACCCCGAAACCAGTCCCAGAATGCTTGTTTCCGGTTCAGGGAAGACTTGGTTTGGCAGTTCGGGCTGGACTGTTCCCATGAGGCACAGGGTCAAGACTGATTTGCATATAGCTGGGTCTGAACTGAGGTGGCGAAGTGAGCTAAAGAACGATGATCGATTCAACCCAGATCTGTGACTGGGGGTGAGTGTCTGAAAAGTTTCAGCGCTATGTCCATCATTTCCTTGTGTTTGCTTCGTCTTATATGCTTCCCACACACTAAGTGAGTCCACAGTGCCGACATTATCCTTTTAATACTGTTCAGTCCATTCCCCCAATTTGTCTCTGACCTGTTTGTCACTAAAATCCGTGTGTCTAGTTGGGTGGTAACGTATTGTCTCTAGTAGGCCCCTGCAGTTGTACTTCTATGGGCGAGGGGTCCGATATCCCCCTCGCCTTGTGGGTTGCACACCTGAACCAATGTGCATCAGTGTAATGTGTGATCAGGTAGTCCAGGCGGGAGCATCCTCTATGTGGTGCCAAATAGAAAGTGTACTGCCTGGCCCTTGGGTTGTGTTCTCTCCATACATTCACCAATCTGAGAGTCTCCACGAAGGCTCGCCGAGGTTCCGTGCCTAGTCCCCTATCCGAGTTCGACCCCCGATCCCTTTTCAGGGTCCATTGGGGCGTTCATGTCCTCCCCCCCCTCCCCCCATAAACAATGTACCCGTCGGAAGGTCCAGTAACAGTGCACTTAGTAGAGGCAGGGTGACTGCATGTTGTCTTGGAGGTACGTATACCGAGTATATGTTTAGGACCCTAACCTCCCATCTCCCAGTTGAAGCCACATATCTGCCCATCTAGTCATGCCAAATCTTCCCAAGCACAAAGGGGAGTGCAGTCCGAACTAGTATCCCTACTCCTCTGGACCTTGATGTGATCCCTGCATATTCAAGGAGTTTATAGCTGTATCTGTCTAGCGCTTTACAATCGTTGCCATTGAGGTGTGTCTCCTGAACTGAAGCTACATCTTGGGCATGCCTGCATAGATATTGAAGTACCATTGTACGTTTTAGTTTATGGTCTAGGCCATTAATGTTCCAAGTCATGATTCTCATATCTGTGCCTGCATGTGCGCGCTCCAGTGCCACTGGGGATCTCATCCCATTAATTGAAGCTGATGTATTAAATACTTGCTCAGTGGCCATTTTGCTCTACAATGCTGGGTGAATCCACCTCCACCCACCTCCCAATGGAGCTCTCCAGTGTTCTATCCTTGCCAAGCTAAACTTTATACATAACCATAGCCCAAGCCATCATGAAGATGGCAACTTAACCCCCAGAAACATAACCCTTCCCACCCCGCTACCCTGCACTGTGAGCTCAGAACCTCCCACCACCCCAATTTGCAGAGTGCCTTTCGCCCTACATTAACAACACTGCTTGCGGGTGGGCTTCGGCAGGCCGCCCCCCAGTCCCCTTTATACATATCACCTGTGCAATATCAACATTGACAAATGCAAAGCTAGAGCATGTAAACAATGCAACTCCATAAGCAATAGAGTCAGATCTTAGCTGTATTATAGCCCCAGTCCACAAATCCACCGGACCATCCAACTCCTGCATTGCAGCTTCTATACTATTGACCAGCCAGTCCAGTGGCTACATATACAGAATGGGCCCTGTCTATTTTAAACGCAGAATCTCATTCTATGCCCCACCTAGGAACCTTCACTCTTCTAACCTCCTCTTGGCCAATACCCTTCACATTAAAAAAGCCAGGTCTGGGGGCACGGCCATCTCTTTCCTTGGTCCATCTCTCTGGAATAAACTGCCCCTGTCTCTCAGAAGCATCGAGTCTATACCCCTTTTCCGGAAAGGGTTGGAAACTTGGCTTTTTTCCAACCCATAATCTCCTCTCTTTGGTCCTTGCTACCTCTCAGCATCCAGCGCCAGGACACTCCTAGGAGTAGCAGCTTTGCTTTACAAATACCCCCACATAGACACATAGACATAGACATATTCATCCAGTGGTGTCCCAACCTATTTATTCATTCCCTCCTACCTGTAGAATGTTCTGTAGTGGAAGGGAGTCTTCTGCATGTCCAGAGGCTGGACCTGTCTCGTCTCTGTCCGATGCTTCAGTGTTCTTATTCTTGTGTCCAGTTTTCCCGGCCGTCCTCTATAGATCGAGTCAGTCCCACTCCTCCTCAGGAGTAGAAAAATGCCAGACCTAGCCATCAGTTGCTATTTTGAGGATCGCAGGAAAGAGCATAGAATATCTGATATCCTTTATTCATAGGGCCTTCTTTACTCCAGGAAGCTCCGACATTTCTGCTGTACCTTCATGGTGAAGTCAGAGAAGAAGGTGATGAGGGCGTTCATGTATTTGAATGGTGGTGCACTTTGGGCCACCTGCAGGATTAAATGATGTCACGAGAGTTAAATATTCTCTCAATTACGGGGCGCTGTGGGGCTCCCGGCCTCGACTGAGTGCCCAGGACTCGATGGGCTCGCTCCACTGAGAAATATTTAGATAATCCCCTGGGCTGGAGTATGGTTGTTACAAGGTCCCATACAAATTGGTCCATCGCCGGCCCCTTCACTTTTTCTGGCACTCCAACTACGCGGACATTGTTGCGGGGGGAACACCCAACCTAATCTTCTAGCTTGGCCTCCAATACCCTAGCTGCCACTGCCAGCTCGCTGACCTGCTTCATCAGAGTTGCCCACCACTATGCCAGTCATGATCCCCTCTACCTACTTCACAGTGGCTCCCATGTTCTGCAGATCCGCCCCTAACAGGGAGACATCCGTGGTCACTGAGTCAATTCTCCCAGCAAGGTCCGTCCTGACCCCCTGGAAGCCGCTTTGGGGTCTTTCACCGTGGGTTCAGTGGCCACATTGGAGAATGTGTCCCCAGGAAACAGGCCCGCCGCCATCGTGTCGGATCCTGTCGACGGCCCCTTCGACTAGGTGTATTCGTCAAGCTTAGTTTGCTGAGAGCCACAGGGGCCCTTCTCTCGTCATCTTAGAGGTCTCGCTGTCCTGTGGGGCCTCACGGGAGAGCGGGTGTTGAGCCTCAGGAGTGGTATTTTCCACTGCCTACCCAGGTCAGTCAAGGCCTGCCCCGGGCCTTCAGCAATTGTTCTTCCCTCCTACCACTGTCTGCAGGCCCATCTGAGGGGCCGCGGTGTCCGACGGCCTCCCACTTTGGGTCAAAACGGCCAATCCTCTGCGGTTCAGTTCATTACTTAAGCCCCCCTTGCCCTCCCAGGGCTCTGCCCGGTTCACAGGCCTGCAGTCCTGCGCCACGCCTCCTCTAGCCTGCCACCCTTGTGGCACTGTATAGTGTAGTCGGTGGGGAAGGGAAGAAGAAGTGAGAGTCCCCAGGCAGAGCGGGGGATGGTGGGGGGATTTTGAGATTCCATCTAGGGTTCAGGGATTGGGGGCCCTTTATCTGATGCCAACCCGACCTCTGACCTTCCACCAGCACTGACTTGGGTTACTCCCCCTTCTCAGTCTTGCTCGTGATCAGTGCCGCCTCCTCCTCAGCTCACTTTCTGGAGCCGCAGGCAAGGCACCACCCACTCCGATCCACGGCCCTTACAGCCTCGATGTCGCAGGCCCTCGAGTGTGTCATTAGCTCATCCAGATCGTACAGCACCTGCAATGCAACTCTACTGGTGGATCAGCGTCCCGTTGTAGGCAGGCCCCAGCTGCAGCAACCCGACCAACAGGTCGTTCTGCCACCAGGCCTCTCGGATTCTCCAGCCGGGCCCTGCTGTTGACTCTGCCCTCCGCACTCGCTGGTTGCTGTCCAGCCCTGTCACTCGAGGCTGGGGATCACAAGCGTCCACAGGCCTCTCCTGGCCACCTCTCCAGTCCTAGCCAGATGTGAATCACTGGGGCATATCCTGCACCTAGGCTCTGAGCGGTCATGACAAGACCCCACTCAGACCTGTTTCAGGTGGCTAAGTTGGATATTGAGGGGCTTTTATGGGGCAGTCCGGCGGAGCTGCTGTAGCAAGCGGCCATCTCTCTCCGCAGCAAGCCATGCACCCATACCTTATTTCAGAGTCGGATGCCAGTACAACCTAATGGGATGCCTGAAGCTGGTCAGCTCAAGGGCAACATCTACATGACAACTACCTGGATCTACTGACGGGCTCCTTTGCAATAAAGTGTTGGACTGAGGAGGAGGCACAGTGTTGTGTCCTTTTGAGGATGGACAATATCTTGGCTGCAAGATACATAAACCATCTGGGAGACATGTGATCTTGGATAATGTTGGTAAATGCAAAGGATTTCTGGTAATTCTGTCGCCAGAACCAAGTGGCAGTGACAGCGGAGTAACTGCCCGGTCGGCAGGTAGCGTAGGTGGCGATTATTATCCTGATTGGAAGTCACAAGTATGATTTCCAGTTCTTCTGGAACCTACTTGGGATTGCGGAAGGGTCTCCCCAATCACCTGGTATTAGATGGAGACCTCCACCTGCTAGCATATGATTACAGGAGACACCAGAAAATCCCAGACCTTTCAGAACACTCGGATGAATTCATCCAGAAAGCGTGGGCACAGACATAGACCTGCATGAAGAGATGGTTGGGTTTGTGGATGCAAGGGTACTTGGATTTGGTGGGGTCAGATGGCATTCATATACTTAATTTTATTTCAGACCTGGCTCTCCAAGTAATGGCATGGCATATGCCAGTTGATGAAACAGAAGTGGGTCAGCATCAGACTACCCCTTTCTCTAGAACCAAGGTGATCTGAAATATGGGATGCCAACAATGTTTCGAATTTGTTCCTTTCTTGGTCTTTGAACAAATACATGAACAAGAAATAGCTGTATGGTAAACTTGCAATGTTGCCCTTGATTTCTTGCAGGAGAGTGTCGCATGTCAGGGCTCTTGTCAGCTCAGGAAGGATGTATACTCCGGAAGGGGTTACCTTCATAGTTTGTAGGAGTATCAAAACCCATTCCCAAGTGATTTCCTGTCCAGAATGTTGGTATTCACCTATGCTGTATGTTGTAGAATGTTTGAAAGAGCCTGAGAATGTGTCCTTAGAGATGATAGCACCTGAATGTTAATATGTAGTTGCAAGTAAGGTGAGTTTTACTGGGGTAAATTGTGGTGTATTGTTTTGGAAGGCCCCCAGTTGGTGGTTTGACCAAGTGACTGGAATATTCCTTTGGAATTTGACTAGGTCTGAGTTGGCAAAAATGACAACTAAAGTCTGTCCTGCAATGTGCGTGGGTCTGAGAATGAGGCGATGTAGTTTCAGTGTGTCTAGGCCAGCAAAAATAATTTTGAGATGGGACATATTAGGTTTGTCAAACCATATGATCAGGTCACCAAGGATGCATAGGCTTGTATATTGTATAAGGTTTGAAACTGTGTCTACAAAGGTGTCTGGGAATGTTCGATTGCTAAGCAGTAGTTTGTAAAGAAGGAGAAGGTTGGGGTAAGGTTGCATTTGACGGGGGGCTCACCACTTTGTAAGGAAACATCCTCAGCTTTTCTTGAGTTTTGTTGTTTTTTTAAATTTGATGGCTAAGCCATCTCCTCATTTACATATGCAATTTTGTGCCACAGTTTGAATGCTAGGTGTGAGTTTGTTATGAGTTTATGTGCATGGTTGTTAATGTGGATGGTTCTTCTTGAAAGTTTGCATATATAAAAAGGCAGCATTTGTGGCCCTAGGTAATTCCAGGAACTTTCATGCCAAAGAGGCAAGTTGTCCTTCTCCTCTCCTCCCCTAGCCTTCCCGCTCGGGCTGAGACACCCTGCCAGGAGGGCTCGTAAGTTCTGTGGTGAGGCCAATGACCCTCCTTCATGCTCTCAGGATCACCTTCAGGCCCATACAAGTGGTTGCCCAGCAACCACCAAATGAGTGAACCTACCACCAAATGAGTGAACCTGTAGGAGGGGTGTGTTTAGCTTTATTATCCACAAGCTGTGTCTGGGAGTGCAGGTAGGAAGGGGGAAATGGAGGAGGGAAGATGGGAAATGGAACAAAATGTTTTTTTGCAGCAGAAATGTTTTGTTAACGGCAGGAAGAACTGATCAAAATTCACAGACTTTTGGAATTATCAGAAGTACAACGTGTCACTAAAAATGCTTGTCTATAGCTCTAAAAAGGCTCTTTGATTATAGTTAAAAGAGTACATAGCTATTGGGCTGATAAGCAGACGCAGGCAGTAAGCCAGGGCCTGTGAGTGTGGAGCCAAGGGGGCAGAGAGAGCCAGTGGAAAAAGAGGCTACAGAGAGGGAAAGCAGAGCAAAGGAAGTGGAGCAGAACCAATAAATCGTAGGAGAGGAGAGGGGGGAAGTGCAGTAAATTACTAATTAAAATGAGTTATTCAAACAAATAATTTGTCATCCAAAACTGCACATCTAAAAACATCTACAACCTACCCCTTTGATTATTTTTAATAATCACTATAACCCCATTAATAACATTATTAATCAGACATTAGTTCATTAAAACTCTAATCTTCTCCAATAATCAAACATTTTTCTCCATTTGCTTTAATTGTTGACGCATTGAATCCTTGTAGTTGTCCATTTCCACATCCATTGACCTTTTTCTTGACTTATTATTGCTTTTAACCCTGCAATTATGTTTCACTAATTAGACACTCATAATTTTTAATAAAAGAAACAGAGTAATTGCTCAAATCAGTATAATTGTTATACATGTTAAAACTGATTGAAGAACGCCACCACCAATATTACCTAATCATTTCTCTATTTTACCAAAGCTATTTCCCAACTCCCTTACCCAGGATCCTACACTCTCCCATAATCCTGGTTCCGTTAATATTTTATTCTCAGTCAATTCACTTATGTTAGTGATAAAAGAATCAATCACTGCACTATAATCAGGTATGCAAGCACAACACCTCTATCCCTTAATTAGCTTGCAAACTCCGCCCTCTTTAATCCAAAGAATATCCAAGGCAAGACGGTTCTGCAGGACCATTGCTCTAATTGCTACCATAACTATATTTACTAATCTAAAATAATCTGCTGCATCTATTACAGTAGACAATTGTCTAATTTTCGCATCATTTGCAGTTACACCCATTAGAGATATAATTGCTTCTAAAATATCTAGAATCTCTTGTCCAACACTTCATTTTAATCTCCTCATGGCAGGTTTTTCATCCAACTGATCTAGATGATAAATTCTAGGAAAAACTATAACGAAACAACATGAACCTACCCAGTTCCTCTGCAGGTTAAAATAAGCAGTCCTTCCACAAACATAGTAGAGTGCTCTCCTAATAGATTCTCCTCCAGACAAAAGATCTCCACTAATGTCATAAGATATGTCACACATGCTTTCACCTGCAAATTCCACTTTCTCTTCTTCTCTAGGACTGCATCTTACCATACACCTCTTACCTTATCTTTCCTGATCCACCTTCACTCTAGAATGCAAATCTGAAAATCTAAATTCGTCCTCTTCTTTTATTTCTTTTAAACAATCTTCTACTCTTCTAAATTTCTCACTATGTTTACTCCTTTCTCGTTATATTCGTAATTAAGTGATGCCCCTCATTATTCAATAAACACAATTAATCTTTATTCAAATTAGTATTAAATCTGTTTTTGCAAAATCTCTCAAATACTCTCCATGTTTAATTATTCTATCATTCTCATCAATAAACAAATTCTCTAAAGACACGTTTAAATCACTCAGGTAAGGAAGGAGAAACAAATTCTTTATAACTGGAAATAGCTATGAAAATATTACAAGACAATGTCTTGCTTGCGCCTATCAGATAATACAGCTCCCACATGATGGCTCAATACCCGGCGAAGCAAAGACTTTAACACAAAACAAATAACACCTTTAGAAAGGGGTTTTATTTTAGAAAGTCAGGAAAAAGAATGACATGAGGCCATGCCAAAGCCAATAGAAAGAACTTCATAATTCTCATCAGTGTACAACAAAATGCACAATTGTGCACAACTGCTTATAGATTCACATACTTCATCTCTCAATGTCATATAACATCACATACTTTATCTCTCAATGTACAACACCGATCACGTGTGTATCACTGCCCACAACACTGCACTTTGAGACCAAAAAGTACATTCCACAACTCTCTCTCCCTCTCACGCTTTCAAATGCACATCCCACATCTTCTATTCTTGGCAAGGATGTCCTACTCCGTGACAGCTCCCACTGAAAGACTGCAAGATTACAAGAAAGAAACTCTTAAGAGCAGCAAGGCATATGTAGGACCGTCGTGCATTCAGGCTAGGATAAAATAACACACTAAAGTCAGTTAAAATAATGGTAGTCAAAGGTCATCACAGGGTGTCAAACCACAAGAGTGCCTCTAGCACTACAGACAATGAGTATGGAATCTCTAATTACACACATGCGGAATCCTCTCAAACTAATGTGGGAAGGTAAGTACATTCATAGCACTTACTAATCTTCATGATGTCTACATACTTCCTAATCATTTTAGTATATATATATATATCATCCTTAAAAGCACTAACTAAATCCTATCCATGTTTTGGTATCAGTTGTTTACCTTCTTTATAATTAGTCCTAAAATCAACATATCTGTTAATATAACCTGATACATTTCCCACAGGAATCAGTAAACACAGCAACAGGCCAACTAATTATACTAATATCATAATTAGTAAAGTCATCCCATCTTCTCCGTTGAGATCAAAAAAATTAATTTTGTGGCCAACAAATCCAAATGTAACCAAACTTTTCTTAAAAAACATAATATTTTTTCTTATTTCTTTAAAACAATAATAAACAAGAAAAGGAAAAACAACAATCAGCTTTTCAGTCCTTGTACAGTTTACATCTCAAAATTTCAAAAACAGTTGTGTTGTAGACCTATTAAACTTCAGGTATCGTTTCAGTTTCTTATGCAAAAATCTTTATGATTATTTTCATGTTTTTCATCAGAAATGAATAACTAGAGTCTCAATTTCACTTATCATGGTCGTTCTTCCTCAGTTTTTCTTTGTATCTGAACCACTCTCAAAACAAACAATATTGACTCTTGTTCACTTGGAAATAATCCTGATCAATTTCTTCTGCTTCTTCCTCCTCCAATACTGTCACTAAATACACTCCCTCTGACTAACCATATTTTTTGTTTGGAACCCTCCTTCTTGTTGACCTTTTATCTACAAGTGATTTACTTCTGTTTTTCAAAGTCTCTTAAGGCTTTCACATCTTCAGAGTGCTTCCGTTTGCAAGTTTTCTTCTTGGAATGTCTTAAGCTTCCTCTTTTTCGACAGCAATTACAAACATGTTTTTAGACAAGCACCCAATCCCCTGCATTCAGTCCACGGCAGGGCGTATCCTAGTAGTCTTCAGTTGACACATTCACATGATGAGAAACAGATTTCACCATATCAGCCAGAATTTATAGCAATAATCCAGATCAATGTCATCAGTTATTGAGACTAATGCAGCTGAGAGTACACATGTTGGGAGCACTTCTCATAGTCATCAAAATGAGGGAGAGCGTCAGGCCACCTCAAATCAGTTGAAGCACAGACTTCCAACAGTTTATTATTGAGAGTGACATTCGTACGACCCACTAAACCTCATGATTGTGGTTGATAACTACAATTAAATCTCTGCTGCCTCTCAAACACTGTGTTCTCCTTTTTGGCAGCTGTGCAAATTATTTTCAACACTCCATTCTTGAAATGTGCACCACGATCAGTTTGGGTGCCCAAATGTTGGTATCAACTCCCTCACCAACAATTTGCAACTGTAATGCTATCTACTCTTTTTGTGGGAAATGCTTCCACTCATTTGGAGAATAGGCAAACTATTACCAAGACATACTTCAAGCCATTACGTTGTGGCATCTCAATAAAGCCTGCCTCCAATCTCAAAAATAGGTCTTCTGATTTGCCAATGTGATTCATAACTGTAACAGTTTTCTTGCCCTGATTATTTGAATGGCATGTTAGACGCCAATTATACACATCTTCATCAACATGTTGAAACCATGTGTTTTCCCAATACTTTCTAAAAATCCTAACTAAACCAGCATGACATTAATTATGCAAATATTTACACATGGGCTGTAACACTGAGTCTGGTAGGACATGTTTCTGTTCTTAATTTACATACAAATCCTGGAAATTCTTTTTACTGCCCAATGTTTCCCTTTTCTTTTTCTCGTTCTCAGAAGCATCATTCTCCAAGTCTCTTCATTCATTCAAAGATGTTTGCATTGAGTCCATAAAGAAGCAATGTATATTATATGAACTCTGTATGGTACCAGTTATGAAATCATAATTTTCATTTTGTTAACAACTGACACTCCTTGTAAGGCACAATGGGCCTGATTACATTGGCGGTGAACCCACCACTGGCAGGCTGCCGTTGGTGGGTTCACAGCCTTTGTAAGGCCATTCCCCACCTGCCAGATAAGGATCGCAGGCGGTGTGCTGGCGGGCGGAAAGCCCATCCCCCACGGGTCAGACAGATGCAGTTGTGACCCGCCCTGCATCACTAGAATGGTGGTGGTGCCTAGCAAGCACTGTCCGCCACATTAGGATGCTGCATCCATGCCAGCCTTTCCATGGCGGTTCTCCCGCCGTGGAAAGGCTGGAGGGGATTGACTTTGGGGGCCCTCCCTGTGCAGGGGCACTTTCGTTTTGCACTTGTGCCCCCCTACATTTCCCTGCACCATGTGGCAGGCACCGCGTGGTGCCTACCACGTAGTGCAGAGAAAAGCAAAACCTGCATTTTTAACATTGCGGCGGGTGCTGCAGCCAGCAACACCTGCTGCAATGTTAAAACTGCCTTTTGCGTCTGCCGTGGTGGCGGCTGCATTGTAATTTGAGGTGCAGGACCACCATCATATAGGCGGGTGTTCCCAATCCCCGTGACGATGGCAGACGGACTTAAGTCTGTCCGCCACCGTAATTAGCCCCAGTCTCTGGCCATCTGATCCGTGTATCTATTTTGTGATGTAACCATGTCCTTGCCAGCCTTGTAGGCAATTCACTTAACCACAGCTACTTCTTTTGGTTCCTGAATTGCACCCAACAAATCCAAAAAATACATGTTATATTTGATTGGAGCTCCTGAAGATGTCATAAATCCTATTTGGAACCACAGGTGCCCAGAATCATGAATAACACCAAAACCATACTGGCTGTCGCACTCAAAACTTTTGACAAGCATACATTTCTTGTTAGCACAATAAAGTCTGTCATTTGCGCTGATATCACATTTGGTAATGAGGATGATTCAAACATCTCTCTGGTAGAGCATACTGCATAAGCAGCTTTCAGTCCCCCATATTGGTCTTTTAAACAAGAACCAGCAACAAATAATGTCAGTTCTGCCAGTTCCAGTGGAATTTCTTTTATGACTGATCTTGGTTTTGTGCATAATTTGGTCACTTCTATACAATCATGCCTCAACTCACAATCATTCTCATCTCTTCTGCCTTCACAAACCTTGCCTGAAATCAGAAGCAGTTTTGCTGGATTCAGGCAGCCGCGGTCCGTGCAGGTAACAGCGGTGGGGCTGTGGGGCCGAGTAAGGGGGGATTTCGAGGCATAATGCAGAGGGAAAAGCTTCCTTCTGTATCGTCCCTCGAAATCCCCCCCTTAAACGGCCCCATCGCCCCACCGCTGTTACCTGCACGGACCGCGGCTGGATTCAGGACATTGCATCTTCAAATAGAAGTATTCTCTGTTGCAGTAATAGTTTGCTCAAAACAAGTCATTCTAATGATCGTTATGCATTGTGGTCTTGTCCTTGGCAAAAGAATATCAACTGAGTGAGGGACATAGACAATTTAATTATGGCCCAACACAATTCCTTCACTTTGCTCAATTGCTGTAACTGATTTCAAACCACCTGGAGGACTTGCAACTACTGGATCCAATACACCTCAAAGATACACCAATGGGTGCATAAGCCCTACATTTTTCTGAGTGAGAATTGACAGTACTGTCCATCTTTCTCGTGACAAAATAGAAGAAACATCATATTGAAATCAGGCATCCAGTGTGCGGGCACATGACACAAACTCTCTTTCAATTTCTTAAATGCATCATCAAGACACTCATCATTAAATGGTACTGAATTCTGTACATCATTGCATGTCAACCCTACTAAAGGTTTCACAATCAAGGAAAAGTTTGGAATTCACTAAAACAGTACCGAAAATTCCAATCAACATCCTAACCTCCCTCTGGATGGTCAGTGGACTCAATTGCAGGATTGCAGAAACACATTCTTTAAAGATGTTTTGATTGCGCCTATCAGAAAATACAGAATCTTTCACACGGTAGCCCACCACCCGGCGCAGTCAAAGACTTTAACACGGCACCTTTAGAAAAGGGTTTGATTTTACAAAATGCAAGGACTCTCTCTCTTAGAATAAGGCTTGGGGTTTTACTTTACACAATGCTCTCAAAAGCTTTCCCAGATGCCAAATGCAAAAGATTCAAATATACAAAGGTATATATATATGTTTATATGCAAGCAATAATAACCTAAATCCATGAGTAATACTGATTAATAAACAAGCAGCAAATAATACGGGATAAGACTCAAGCAAATATACTGGACGTCCTGCAAGAGATCAGAGAGCTATATATACATCAAATGAGTACTTTGGAGGTGCACCTTGACTCACTCACACAACACAAAGAAAACACACTCACCCACACATCAAATGATCACAGTCACTGGTTCACATCATAATGGCAATAATCAAAACTCAATACATCACCAGGTGCAAAAACACCGCATCTCAGACTGGGGAAGTAAACAGCCGTGATTGAGAGCCACAGCAACCAGGGTTCACTCTGAGGTAGACCTGTCCGTCCCCATTCAGATTCCAAACTCCCGGTTTCCAAGTCCACAACCCTCAGCTTTAAACACACTACAAGGTTTGAGAAAGAACTCCCCCTGGGCCAGAGGAATCTTACCAGAACTGGCCAGGTTCCAAGCAAGCATTCCCACAGCAGGAAGGAGTTCTCACGTCCCCTTCTTCAAATCTCGCATGTTCCAGCCTCTATCTTGACGAAGCTCTCAGCTCACACAGCCTTTCAGAATACATAATCAATCCCTCACCAAAACAGAAAGACCTTGAACGTGAATAACCCAAGCAACTTGCAAGCACTGCTGTGCACGCAGAAAAGCTGAAGCACGGCAAAGTCAGGAAAAAGGATGACATGAGGCTATGTCAAAGCCAATAGTAAGCACTTCATAATCCTCATTAATGTACAACACCGAGCACATGTGTGCATCACTGCCCACAACATTGCACTTCGAGACCAAAAAGTACATTCCACAACTCTTTCTGCCTTTCATGCTTTCAAATGCACATCCCACATGCTCTGCTCTTGGCAAGACTCTTCTACTCCGTGACAGCTCCCACTGAAAGACAGCAAGATTACAAGAAAGAAGAGAAGCAAGGCATATGCAGGACCGTCTCGTACATCCAGGCTAGGATGAAATAACACATTAAAGTCCGTTAAAATAATGGTAGTCAAAGGTCAATACATGGTCTCAAACCACAAGAGTGCCTCTAGCACTACAAGAGATTTTCCTCACACCCTTCTCAATATATTCTAGATAAATTGATTCTCTTTTGCAAAACTGCATTTTAGTTGGGGAGACCTTATGCCCATTTTCAGCTAAGGGATTTAACAGGGCAATGGTACTCAGCTTACAGTCCTCATTTGTCTTAGATTATATTAAAAGGTCATCAATACACTGAACTGGGACTGAATTACATGGCAATTTTAGACTTTCTAAGTCTTTCTTCAGTATCTGGAGAAACTTGAAGGACTCTCTATATACCCTTGTGGGATTCTACACCACCCAAGAACATTATTCAAAAATTGAAATGCAAAGAGGAACTTTGAATCTTCATGTAATGGGATTGAGAAGAACGCTTGGCATATGTCAATGACTGTACACTATTCTGCTTCTGATGGAATGTGAAACAATGATACTGCTGGATTCGGTACCTCTGGACAAAAAGGAATAACAATTTTATTTATTTTTCAGAGATCCTGCAAGACTCTCTATTTGCTGTTCAGCTTTTTAATTCCCATCACTAGAGAATTGCAAGGACTACCAAGCACTTCTTGGAGAATTCCCTGCTCAATCATTTTTCCAATCAATGGTTTCATTCCATGGGGTAAGAACTGGTGTGATTATCTCAATTTTATTGTTGAATGTGTGTGTAAACTTCTGCCTGATTCCAATTTGGATTGATTTTTAAAAAAAATATTACGAATATTTCTACACACCGTTGATTTCAATTGCACATACACTGAGTTTCAAACTGGGTTCTGATTTTTAAAATACTGAGAGGTTAAAACAGTTAGATTGAATGAGGGTCACTCTGCCTCAACTTGGAAGATTTTTTCATTGCTGTATACTCAGAATAATTTGATCTAGCTGCGCCATTTTTGTCCTCATAGCACATTGCCATTTCGAGCTGCCAATTTGATCAGGTACACTCTAGTGTTTGTGGCTTGATGGGAGAGGTCATTCAGCCTTGAGGGGGGTATAAAATGCAGGCCCTAGCACTGAGGTAAGAGCCAGAGTGATTATCACAATTTTATTGTTGAATTTGTGTGTAAATTTCTGTCTGATTATAATCTGGATTGATTCTAAAACAATTTTACTAACACGTTTTTCTGTCCGCTGTCGATTACAAATGTTCAAACACTGAATTTGAAACTGGGTTTTGATTTTTAAAATACTGAGGGGGTTAAAAACAATTAGATTGAAAGAGGGATGTTCTGCTTCACCTTGAAAACTATTTTTCACCGCTGTAAGCTCAGAATAATTTGATCTAGAGGTGCCACTTTTGTCCTCCTACCACATTTCCATTTTGGGCCGTCATTTTGATCAGGCGCGCTCTAGTGTTTGTGGCCTGGTGGAGGCGATCACTCAGTCTTGGCGGGCCACAAAATGAAGATTGAGGATGCGCCGCTCGCGTGCCAAAGCGAAGCCCATCTGCATCAGTCTGCCTGTGCACAGCCATGCTGCCCAACTGATGAGAGATGGGACTGTTCTGTGGACCAAGAAAGAGTTTCTCCAACTTAGAGGTGAGCACCAATGCGATTCTAGTTTCTCGCTCTCTTCTGGACAAATACCGGCAGGCTGACCTTAGATATCGTGGTTGCCCCTACTACACCTTCTGATAACAACTGGCCGGATATAGGGTCTGTGATGGAGGGCGTTTTATTTCAGGGCTGTTTCATTAATACTAGATTCCTTGTCAAACACAAGTTTAAAATATGGTTGTTGCTCTCAGACAATAAATGTGGCCAAATGTTTGTCACAGAGACATGATTTAATCCTGCTGCCATCTCAGCCAT
Organism: Triturus cristatus; assembly: GCF_964204655.1. NCBI lineage: Eukaryota > Metazoa > Chordata > Amphibia > Caudata > Salamandridae > Triturus > Triturus cristatus. The sequence continues at coordinate 1,265,987,786 of NC_140585.1, read as the reverse complement.
TGCTCTTGCGATCCCAGATACTTATTCCATCTTGCACCAAGATTCATGAGAGTAGAGTAGGAGGAAGCCTAGATGTGATGTTTGGCTCTATATTCTCGGCTTGAGTTAATGAACTTGGGGGAAGGACCCATCTTCTTCATCAAAATCTCTGAAAACTTCTCCTTCTCAGGTGTCCTGGTTTATCAGCCCCAGTGAAAACTGGGTCATTTCCTGGATACCGTGGCTGATGTCATCAGCAGCACCTCAATAAAATATGCTAACCTCATAGTCTTGGGGTACTTAAACGTGCATATGGACGACATTAGTGACACAGCAGGTCAGGCTTTAATAACTATATTGAAGGCTTTGAATCTGCCTCTAAGATCAATGGGCTCAATGCTTACCGGGGGTCACTATTTGGACACCTCATTATTTCCATCTGTGATTTACTTCAAACTCTTCTTCCTTTGCCATTGATCTGGTCTGACCATGTGCTGATCCCATTTACATTCATTGGTCAGGGTCCAAGCAGCTGCTATATTGCAGGAGAAGACAAAACAAGGTCTTGGCATAAAAGCAAGGAGACCACTTTCAGGCAGACTTTTGACTCTCATACGACACTGACCAGGTTTCTGAGGTAGATCTGGATACACTCAACATCAACATTAGGGCTGCGTTAGATAATCTTGAGCCCCTTAAAATGTCCTCAGGGAAACATGCGAAACCATCTGCTGCATGGCTCACTAAAGAGCTAAGGGAGATCAAGAGCAATTGTAAAAGGCTCAAAAAAACATGGAGGACTAACTACTTTGCTGATGACAATGTGGTGTAAAGCCCGTCCTGAAATTATTCAGGAAAAAAACCCAGTCCTCTCAGGCTATTAATTTCCTCTGCAAATATCCAAAGCCTCTAATGAGCCCAGGGAGATCTTTAAAATAGTAAAAACATTCCTGCCACCCAGTGCCTGCCAGCAACATACCCCTCCTTCTCAGGCGTTATATGACTCCCTGACAGACTTCTTTACCTACACTATCCAGAAAATGTACATCCAGTTTAAGCCAGTCTCTGAGTCAGAAAAGGCAGTGACAGTAGGAGTTTGCCCCATAAACATTGCTTGCCCCTTCTCCTTTCTCACCCCTTTTACTGGATGAAAAAGCGCAGCTCTTGGCTGGGTGCAACTTGGGTTTTCCTTTGGGTCCATGCCCTGTCCAAAATCATAAGGCCGGTGATTATCCCGATGGTTCTAGAGGTGCTAAACAGTTCTATGGCTTCAGACTCTGTGCCGGAAGGAAGAAGGCTCAGGTACTCCCACTGCTAAAGAAAGTTGTGGCTAACCCCTCCAACTAAAGGTCCATATCCCTGTTTTCAGTGTTTTCTAAAATCGTAGAACAACAGGTGAATACGCAGTTGTTGGTCTATTTGGAGTAGAACAACTTGCTACATCCTAAGCAGTCTGGCTTCAGGCCAGGCTTCAGGGCTGAGGTGGCTCTTTTGGATGGCACAGATTTCAACAGGACCAACCTTGTCCAGGGCAATAAAGCACTGGTTAAAACTATTAGATTTATCGGCTGCCTTTGACACTGTGTCTCACCAGGTTCGTTTAGATTGTCTAGAGGCCATAGGAGTGAGGGGTCAGACATGGTGCTGGCTAAGGTCCTTTTTGGCTAATAGACACCAGGCTGTCCTCTAGTCCTATTGACAGTTGGAGCACAGTGCCCTGCAAGGCTCGCCCCTGAGTCCATCACTGTTTGACATCTGCATGGCCCCATTGGCAGGAGTGGTGGAAACAGGGGGCTTCAAGGTTGTCTCCTATGGGGATGACACCCAGCTGATGCTTTCCTTCAATCAGATAGATGGCTCAACCACCTGAAAATTCCAGGGCTGCCTCAGTGGTGCAGGTGACTAAAGAAGAGTTGCCTCAAACTTAATGAGGAGAAATCTAAGATGCTCTTCTTCGGGAACTCCATCCGCCAGGACATACAGAACTGATGGCTATCAGAACTGGCTCCATCTGCTGTAGTAAGGAAGTAAGGAACGTGGGAGTTAAGTTCGATCAAGACCCGTCCTTTGAACCAAAGATTCATGAAGTGGACGAAACATGCTTTGACATGATGAAATCATTAAGATCTTTCATAAAATATCTCCTAGAGGACTCAAGGAAGACCATTATGCACGCAGGTACCTCCACATTGTATTTTTCCAACACCCTTTACCTGGCTCCAAACAGATGGATTAACAGATTGTAGTGTTCAGAATGCTGTGGTGAGGCTCTTTTCAATCTGCCACGCAGACACTCGCTGAGCCAGACGTTGAGGAATACACACTTGCTCTTGGTTGAGAAGAGAATTATTTATAAGTCCCTGCTTATTACCTTCAGAGCCTTGCACACTAAGAGACCGCACTACCTCCACATGCATTTTAAGGTATACACCACCATTCGCATACTGCGCTCAGCCACTTTAGGGCTTCTGAAAATTCCCAATCTCATTGGGGTTAGGAAGGGAGGTTTCGCCTTTTACTTCTTGGCAGCCAAGACATGGAACACCATACCGCCTTCACTAAGACAGGAACCTACTGTGGACATATTTAAGAAAAGTTAAAACCACATATGTTCAATATTTTAGCCAATTGCTACCTTCCCCCAGCTCACAGCTTCTTCAGGAGCAGCTGTTGAACTTTACAAGACTGCTTCATTCCTTCCTCTGTCTCTTCAGTAAGTCTGTGCAGCCTAGTTCTAGGAAATATTGCATCTGTTGTCATCTTCATTTTCACTGATTCTGCTCTTTAAATTAATTAAAGTTCTTATTCAGAGTAATCCTATACCTCTTCTTTGACAGTATGTCTTAATTCCAGAGGCAGGTCATCTTATGTCAAAACTGGTTGCAGCTCAACTCTTGTGTCTTCCGAATTCATTTTAGAAAACAAATTCTCATCTTGTGTTTGAATTGCGGCATCATCTGCTGTGCAATATATCACACAGTTCATCTTACAAAGAAGTTCCTTTCCAAGTAAATTATCAAGACTCGAATGAAATCATGTAAACTAATGTTTTTCTTATTGGACTTCTCTTGTTGAGTGGTGTAGGTTTGGGACTTCCACAGAACGAACTGTAGAATGCTTAGCCCCCGTATCAATCAGTAATGAAAAAAGGTGACTTCTCTATCAATATATAGGCCACTCTGGTCTACCTACAGGACTGCACCAAGCAGGCAATCCTGCTTCCTTCTCAGACCCGCCATTGTGAACTGCTTCCTACCGTCTTGTCATTCAAATTCATGGTATTTTTTTAGTACCCTGCATTAGATGGCATTTTATTTCTCATGTTTTGTTGCATTACTGGAACTATTGGCAATGACATTCAAAATGATTTCTGATTCTGTATATTCTGCTCTAAATTTTGCATGTTCGACATCATATTACTCCTCTGAGTTTGCTGAACCTGGTCCAAATTCACCTAAATCCTGTTAGGATTCTGCCTACATTCTCTTTTCCAGTGTCCAACCCTCCCTCAGTAATGACACGCTGTATTCTTTTTAAACATTTCAAAAATTTCCATTCATCCCATCATTTGTGCCTTGCATTTCCTGATTCATTGCATTCATTCAATTTTTGACAGAATTCATATCCAAACCCACTGGATTTCGCGACAACACAATTCACTTTGCTGAATATGATTACTAATTTCTGATCCCAATCCATTTACGAATGCAGAAACAAAACCACTATTTCCATCTTTTTTGCATTGTCAACTCCACTATGTTTCCTGTAAACATGCATCAACCATCATATTAGAAATGCACTGATTTCTTAGTTTCCTGTGTCATTCTCAAAATCTTCTTCCAATTTATGACCTTTCAGGAACTCGTTTTTTCAAATGCTCAATCACATTCTTGTATTTGTCAGCTTTTTCCACTGCTGACGCATTATTAGGACCAAGTCTAGCTGGTTCTTGTGTAGGCCATCCGGTAACAACCATATTAAATAAATTGTGTCTCGTACGAAAATGTA